>NC_133407.1:127105000-131905000 GCF_049350105.2 Macaca mulatta | reverse complement strand
GCAAGTTGCTTGACTTCTCAAACTTCAGTTTCCCTGCCTGTTAGATGAAAACAGTGATAGAACTGATATAATGCCTCAGATTTGTTGAAATGTTAATGAGATGTAAATATCTTAGTACAGAGTCTGACATATGGTATGCCATCAATAATACAACTGGGTATAATTGTAAGTATTATTAGCTCAATAAGATGACATGGAAGATCTCCAGGATATAAAAATAATAAAAATCAATAGAACTAGAACGATTCAGTGTTTTAAATAAAAATAATTCAAAAGTATGTATACAGAAAGTTCATATAAGCATAGAAAAATGTCTGAAAATACATACCCCTAGTTGTTACCAGTAATTCTGGGAGCAGAATTTGACTTTTAGCTTTATTGCCATAATAACAATAAACAGCCTTGTTGAACGTTGGTTCCCTGAAAATACTACCAAAACAATCTGCTGATAAATAGTCCATTTAATAAATACATAATACTTCTGTAAGAATAGCAAGAAGGCACATGAATCAACATGTAAAGCATATTTAAACATTTTGTGTAACATCTGAAGGTTTATATAATCTGATATTATTCTATCACCTTTTAAAGAAAAATTCTCTCTCCAGTTTCCAAGATCCCAAATCTAAACTAAAACAGACCATCTTCTTCATATTTCCTTGGGAACTTGAACAGGTGTAATTGGGAATCTCCAAGTTCAGGAACACTTACATCTCTAAAAGCGATATAAAAATGCCCTGTCAGTCCACCCTCAGGCTGCCTTTTGCACAATATAACAAGAATCAGAATGCTTGGAAAGAATACAGTTAGCAAGAGCCATTTTTCTCCCTGTGTCTAGTCTCAGCAACACTTTAACCAATTGTCAGCTAATTGGAGTTTTCTCCTTGGCTGGCTAAGCAGAGAAACACTACACTGACTAGTGTGGGGAGCTCCATCTTCACAATAGAAGGGGTGGAAATGGCCTGAAAGTACACAACTATGACCCTAGCTTCTTGAGGAATTAAACAGCAGCCAAAACCAACAAATTAAACCAAACGAATTATTTGGTTTTCTGAGAGATTTGACATTTTTGCCTTGCTATTAATCCTAGTTATTTTTTCTGAGAACAGACCCTTCCACCTTAACTGCGGGCATCTATCAATGATTAAAGTGATAACAAGTGTATACATAATGAACACTTTTTTTTCTTCATGAAGATGGACAAGGTTTCACTCAAGTAAGTTGCTAAATAAGAAACATGTCTTCTCAATCTGTGTTTTGAGAAGATTTACCTCTATTCTAATTAAGCAAATAGTCATTGAATCCTATGCAGTCTGTGCAGCTCTAGGAGACTCAGAAGAAATAAATGTTGGAGATACAACTCTTGTCTCAAGGAGTTAACAGTGTGATTGGCAAGAGAAAACACATACATGGCATCTTTATCTCTGCATGACAAAGGCCATACTGACATCAACCCTTAAAGGTTTTGTTCACCTGTTTTCTAAACAAGGATGCTAGCCTGGGAACACAGCTGTAAAACACCTGGTGCTAGAGAGACTTGCATCCAGATACTAGCTGTGCTAGTTCCTGGGTAGGAATTGTTTTTTGTTTTTTTGTTTTTTTGTTTTTTTGTTTTTTTTGAGCCGGAGTCTCGCGCTGTCACCCAGGCTGGAGTGCAGTGGCCGGATCTCAGCTCACTGCAAGCTCCGCCTCCCGGGTTCACGCCATTCTCCTGCCTCCGCCTCCCGGGACTACAGGCGTCCGCCACCTCCGCCGGCTAGTTTTTTGTATTTTTTAGTAGAGACGGGGTTTCACCGTGTTAACCAGGATGGTCTCGATCTCCTGACCTCGTGATCCGCCCGTCTCGGCCTCCCAAAGTGCTGGGATTACAGGCTTGAGCCACTGCGCCCGGCCCCCTGGGTAGGAATTGTTAAGCAAAGCATTTAAATTTTCTTTTTTTTTTTTTGATAGGAAATATATATATTTTAAATTATTATTATTATACTTTAAGTTCTAGGGTACATGTGCATAACGTGCAGGTTTGTTACATATGTATACTTGTGCCATGTTGGTGTGCTGCACCCATCAACTCGTCAGCACCCATCAACTCGTCATTTACATCAGGTATAGCTCCCAAAGCAATCCCTCCCCCCTCCCTCCTCCCCATAATAGGCCCCGGTGTGTGATATTCCCCTTCCCGAGTCCAAGTGATCTCATTGTTCAGTTCCCAACTATGAGTGAGAACGTGAGGTGTTTGGTTTTCTGTTCTTGCGATAGTTTGCTGAGAATGATGGCTTCCAGCTGCATCCATGTCCCTACAAAGGACACAAACTCATCCTTTTTTATGGCTGCATAGTATTCCATAGTGTATGTGTGCCACATTTTCTTAATCCAGTCTGTCACTGATGGACACTTGGGTTGATTCCAAGTCTTTGCTATTGTGAATAGTGCTGCAATGAACATACGTGTGCATGTGTCTTTATAGCAGCATGATTTATAATCCTTTGGGTATATACCCAGTAATGGGATGGCTGGGTCATATGGTACTTCTAGTTCTAGATCCTTGAGGAATCGCCATACTGTTTCCCATAATGGCTGAACTAGTTTACAATCCCACCAACAGTGTAAAAGTGTTCCTATTTCTCCACATCCTCTCCAGCACCTGTTGTTTCCTGACTTTTTAATGATTGCCATTCTAACTGGTGTGAGATGGTATCTCATTGTGGTTTTGATTTGCATTTCTCTGATGGCCAGTGATGACGAGCATTTTTTCATGTGTCTGTTGGCTGTATGAATGTCTTCTTTTGAGAAATGTCTGTTCATATCCTTTGCCCACTTTTTGATGGGGTTGTTTGTTTTTTTCTTGTAAATTTGTTTGAGTTCTTTGTAGGTTCTGGATATTAGCCCTTTGTCAGATGAGTAGATTGCAAAAATTTTCTCCCATTCTGTAGGTTGCCTGTTCACTCTGATGGTAGTTTCTTTTGCTTTGCAGAAGCTCTTTAGTTTAATTAGACCCCATTTGTCAATTTTGGCTTTTGCTGCCGTGCAAAGCATTTACATTTTCAAAAATTCTTCACCTACATAATAGCTATAAGGATGAAATGAGATGATGCCTTAATGTGTTTAGCACAATATATGTATGTGTGTGCGTGTGTGTGTGAATATGAAATATTCCATATATTTCAATTTTTATAAGTAGCAATCATCGTGAGTCAAAAGAAGCTCCATTTGAATTCTGTATGCTGCCTTTTATAATCTTGGGAAATAATATAATCTCTCTAAGTTTTAGTACCCTTGGTGTGAGAAGCCACCTCACAGGATGGTGGCAGGAATTAAATGAGACACTGCATGTAAGTTTAGCTTGGAGCCCAGTACATGGTTAAGTGCTCACTGATGGTAGCTATGGTAGCTATTGATTTTGGAAAGATCTTGTTCTTTGGGAGGCTGCACAAAATGACTGTTTTACTGTACCTAAGATTGATGACTTTATATGTTTCCTTTCCTTTCACAGAAAGAAAGAACCCAAGCATCTGTGCACACTGCCTTGTGCTACATGCTGAGCTTGAGTTTTATCCCTTTATATGCACAACCACCCTTAGGGACAAGTATTAATCACATAATATATATGAAGAAACTGAGGCTCAGGAACAGTGCTTTTCCTGGGGCCATGCATAAGCCTGAAATCATGGAGTCTGCAGGTAAGTGCTCTATCACTCAGTATATCAATTTGGTTTTTTATTCCAACCGAAGTACTGGATTCAGAAATCTAGTGCAGGACATCCCTCTATAATGGTGGTGTTCAACAAAACTTTCTATGATGATGGAAATGTTTTACATTTGTGTTGTCTAATAAAGGAGTTGCTAGCCACTTGTGGCTATTGCTATTAGCACTTGAAGTATAGCTACTGTAATTGAGGAGCTGAATTTCTAATTTCATTTCATTTTAATTTTTAAAATATTTATTTCCTTTAGCCAGGATTTGAACTTATTTAATTTTAAATAACAAATTTAAATAGTCACATGTAGCTTGTGACTACCAGTTTGCCCTACAACTTGCCTAGCTACAATCATTCAGTCTTTGCCTGAACACCATGAGTGACAGGTTGCTTATCACCTTACAAGCAGTCACTTCATTGCTTTCTAGCTTTGAACGTAAGAAAAGCCTTCTTTATGTTGAACTAACATCTGTTTCCCTCTAACTTTTACTTACTTGGCCTGTCTGTATTTTTCCCTGGAGCTATATAAAGTATGCTCAATCAGTTTCACAAAATTGTATCCCCTAGTGCTCTTTACCATGTTCCCAATTATGAAACAGTCTGGGATTGGGGGATTTTTATAAGGCTAATACGGGGATTGAAAACACTGGGGTGATGCTATAATGGTGGAAATAATAATCATTACAATGCACTAAGCACTCACTACATGCCAGGTATTGCTCTCAGGCCTTTACACATATTAGGACATTTAGCTATCATAACAACCGTACTGGCTCGGTTCTATTTATTGGCCCAATTTTATGAAAAGGGAACTGAGATAAATGGAGGTTAAGTGACTGAACAAAAGTCATATGCCTCAGAAGTGGTGAAACTACCATTTGAAATGGGGTAGTTTGAATTCAAAGTCCATATTCTTAATTGTGCTGCAACCCGGCTTCCCAAGTCTAGAGTTAGAGGAACTAAAAGAGCCCAAAAGTAGGACTATGTTGATTGAGGGTCTGGGGCTCAAAACCCTTACCCTCAGTAAGAGAGGGTTGAAGAAGAGAGCATGATAGACCCCCTCTGCAAGACCCTCACAGTTTTTTGCAGAACTCTGGTCTGGCTACCAAACACCACTTCCCATATGCCCACAATGAAAAAAATGGAAAAGGTGCTCTTGTCCAGGGATTTCACACCAACATTTCCACAGGGATCTGAACGACCATATAAATGAGTGAAGAGGATTGCTTGTAATGATTTGAATGTTTACGTCCCCTCCAAAGCTCACGTTGAAACTTAATTCCCCTACAACGGTATTGAGAGGTGAGGCCTTTATGAGGCAATTAGGCATAAAGGCTCTGGCTTCATGAATGGATGTCTGGCTTGTAAAAGGGCTTGAGGGGACAAATTTGTCCCTTCCATCCCTTTCATCATGTGAAGACACAGCCTCTGGAGGACACATCCCCTCTGGAGGACACATCCCCTCTGGAGGACACAGCCACAAGGTACCATCTTAGAAGCAGAGAACAGTCCTCACCAGAGACTAAATCTCTTGGTGCCTTGATCTTGGACTTTCTAGCCTCCAGTACTGTGAGAAATAAATTTATTTGTTATTAATTACCTAGTCTAAAGTGTTTTGTTACAGTAGCATGAATGAACTAAGGCAGTTAAGTATATTTTAATTTCCTCAAATTTGTTCTTGCTCAATTTCTTTTTCTAGATGTTTCATATTCTCTTCACTGTATGGCAAGAGGAGGTAACAAGTGATGGTAATGGCGGCTGTCACTTGGTCTCATTGCCTGGGAGGCAATAGAGAGTAGGGGAGATTGGGGAAAATGGAGGCACATATCATGCCTAAAAGAGCAGTAGTATCTCAGCTTCAGCTTATCACTGCTAGATGTAAACACAGGGCTTTTGTTCTCCGAGTTGTCAAGGGAAGTGTGAAATCCACATCAGATCACCTGAGCTTTCAGAGGAAGTGTGAAATCCACATCTGTTATGTGAAATATTTCACTTTTTGAATATTGACAATTTCATTAAAAGAAATCACCCTGTACTAAAAGCATTGTGGTATCCTAGATTAAATCTTGGGATAGAAAAAAAAAAACTTTAGAAAAATAAGTGAAATTCAAATAAAATGTGGAGTCTAGTTTTTTTGTTTGTTTGTTTGTTTTTAACAAACAAATGAAAACCCCTATAGTCAAAACTTGAGTGTCAGCTAGTGTATATACATATAGTCCACTGGCTGCTAATATGTAATCTCTAATCCAGTCCAAGCACCACATTTAATGGTGAGAAAGCTGAGGCCCAGAGATCAAAAACACTTTGCTTAAAGTTGTATGAATTAGTTACAGCATTTTTGTCTGAAAACTGCATTTTGTACTGCTCAGGCCAGGGTTGATTAATTCTGGAATTATAATAGAGCTTACTCTTTTTTAGTCCATATGTGGAATAAAGCAAGCCTGGTGGATTTTGCTTGCGGAGTTCATCACAAGTGTTAAAACGTTAGGAGACTGAAATGCTGTGTGACCTTTGACAAGAATGCTTCCTCTTCCTTCCCTACTGACCTCCCTCCTCTGCTCTCTGCCTCAGGCTCAATTTTTCTCTTTCCTGCCTTTTTCTGAATATTTAGAGTTTTTCTTCTATTGTTCCCTACTTCCCTGTAGCCATTGTTGCATGAACGGCCAGATTATACAGCAAATAGTGGCTATGAATACAAAACAATGTACTTATCCACAAACCTAGATCAGAAATACCCGGTCGTTAAAGCATCAAAAACTTTTCAAACCCACCAAATAAAAATTACTACTACAGTGCTCATACATACCACAATAATCACATGATGTCCTTGTGCAGCTGAGCATAACCGATAAGGTGAGAATCACCTATAAATGGCTTACAGGCTATATCAGGCTTTACTTAAGAAAGAAAGACACAATCAAGTCTATCTTCACAATGTGACTTCTAGGAACAGAGACAACCAAAGAAACAAAAGCTACAGACTCCTTGTTTGTCCAAAGATAGACCAAAGACTACTAGTGCTTGGTGCTTGGATGAATTGCACAAAGCTGATGGGAGACAACTGAATGAAAAATCAGAGTTGGGGATAAAATGACTTAATTCCAGCCCAGTAGAGAGCAATAAATCTGTGAAGTATGCTTTTTTCTCCAGTGAGCACAATTTAAGGACAGATAAGGGAGTCATCTCATTTGTTAAAAGGTACAATTTTAGGGGAACAAAAAAGTCATTTTCCTGGCATGGTAGTTTAATACTGGGTCAATTTGGCTTCTTCGCTTTTTAATTCTGTTTTAGATTTGCTCAGAACAGAAGTCTCCGAAAGCAGCCCTATATCCTGTGAAGGTCGTCATAGGTAGAGGAGGTAACTGACAGATGTGGGCTCTAGGTCATCCTCACTTTCCCTTGCTTTGCTTCCAGGTCTTCTTCCCAACTTCTGACCCTCTAATCACCAGTGTCCCCAGGCCTATCACTGACAGTGGTACAACAGCCTTCCATGCACTTCTGTCAGTTTTCTTCTGCCGTCCCACTGTGACTGTGGCATCTGCCTTCCTACTGACAGAAACCAGAATACGTCATGCCAAATAGGTCTCTTTGACATAAATATGGTTGAGCTAAAGACAGTTAGGCAGCAGCAAATAAAGGAAGAATGCTTTCTGTCCTCCCTTCTTTTCTACAGACAGATGGAATATAAATTCTCCTTTATTGGAGAAAACTCTTACCAGCTCAGATATGGCACCAGAGGAATCTACAAACAAATCTTACTCCATTAGTTCACTTCTATATATTTACCATCCCATAGTTTTTCACCTCTGGAAGCCTAAAACTACTTTATTTGCCTTGTCACTTCTCTACAATTTATTGTTATTTTGTTGAAGATGCTATAGGAGCTAGAGTTCTAAGGCATTGCCTTCAATTACCTTTCACTGAGGTTTCCCTGCATGATGTGTACTGCATGCGTTAATAAACCTGCTTGTTTTCTCTTGTTAATCTGTCTTTTATTACAGGGATCTGTCCCACCTACCAATTTATTACTTGAGGAGAAACTGTATTTCCTCCCTGATATCATATTCCTATGCAAGCTCCTACTTGTTTACCTACAAGTGCTTAAGAGGGTGGTTAGTGATTTTTCTCAGATCTCCCACCTCCTTCAGACCCTCACTTTCCTGGTTTCTCCCATAATTGTCTATTCTTATTTCTATTATACATCTCTATTCCTTAATGCTCTTAATAGTCCTGCTTTCCAGTGTGGAAGAATAGAACATGCTGCCCCCAAATAGAAATCCAAAATAGGACTGCTGAGCTGAAGACCATTAAGATGAAGCAGACGTAGGATAGCTCTCTGACCTCACTCTACTTGCCTAAAAAAAAGACAGAGCTTTGCAAACACAAAGGTAAACTTCTCCCTCTCTGCTGGGGAGAACAAAGGTTGACCACTGAAGACAGCTTTACACCCTCATCAACCTGAAGATGATACCAGAGGAATCCACATTAATAAGCTTTTCTGCTATAACTAGCCTTTCTCTTCCAGTTATTTGTCTTCCCCCTTAAATTGCCACCTCTAGAGACTCAAAGTTCTTTTCCTTTGTCTTGTTACCTCTCTAAAAATGTATAGATCCTTTTGGAAGATGCTATATAAGCTGAACTTCAAAGTCATTCTTAGAGAACTACTCCATCTGAGTGTCCCCCATGAATATATATAAAATACATGTTAATAAACTTTTATTTATCTCTTGTTAATCTATCTTTTGTAACAGGTGTCCATTTTAACTACAAACCTAGGGGCGTTGAAGAAAAACCCCTATACTACACTGAATCTGCTTAATACACTAAAAAATTCTCTGGTGTGGTATTTACCGCAATTTATCTGATCCCAACAATCATCTTGGTTGCTTATCAAAAACACAGATTTCCAGAACCCATCCTAGGCTCAATGAATTGGATTGTCCAGGACAGGGACTGAAACCTTGCACTTTCAACAACCCAGGTTACTCTTTTAATTAGGTAACTTTGGCTACCATTTCTCTAGTGCTGCTGTTCTTACCTGGGTGGCACATTAGAAACACCCAAGGAATTTTAACGATGCCGATGCCTGGGTGCTAGCACCAGAAATTTGGATTTAGTTGATCTGGAGCATGGCCTGAACATCAGGAATTTAAAAAGCTCCCTGTATGATGCCAATGAGCATCCAAAGCTGGGAAGCCCCACTCTACTGGAATACAGGTAAGCCATCTATTAGGAGGGAATACTTTCCTTCCATCTCACTAATAAAGTATGACAGTACCGTAAGTTTCAGCATAGGAATTCTTACATAGAATTTCGAAGTCAGTTTCCCAGCTACACGGGTCTTGGTCTTTTAGCAATGCCCTCATTTCTGCCCTCAGATTAGAATATGGACACCAGAGCAGTTAAGTGGCTGGTCCACGGTCACACGACTACTTATTAGGTGACCCAGCATGGAGCTCTTTCTGACACAGATAAACAACCTCTTCATCAATGCTTAATTGTGCCTGGAATAAATGTTCGTACATGTAATTGGCTCTGTCCTGAAGATGTATCCTGCTGCTTTTCTGTTAAAAAGGAATTTAAATTACATCCAATAAACAAACAGGAAGTACGATGCCTGTCCTTGTTTTATAGGAGCAGTTCTGCAATTTTATAGTGTATAAGAAATACCTTGGGACTTTAAAAAAATGCAGATCCTAGATGGCTAATTCAGGAAATCTGTGGTAGGCCTAGGTATCTGCAGTTCTAATCTAATTATAAGCATGTATCCCTCCCATCCATCATAATTCTACTGCAAATAGCCCAAGGACCAGCCTTTGAGAAGCTCTGCTCTGTTACTTGGTATAAGATATTTAAATAAGAACAGCGTGTATAAGATACTGGCATAACATAATTAAATAAGAACAGCATTTATCTCTCATTGTATATAACACATACTCAACATTTTGTTTTTTTGAATTTGTGCAGAACATTAAACTCTCAGGTCTTCTAGAGCAGGGATTATATCCACAGCCTCTTAAAGTAGTGCTTCATCAAACAAAGCCAATTGAGGCACTGAGTATGTACCAATTTCTTTCTTATTGCAGTCTTGTCATCCACACTTTGGCCCACCAAAGTTTTTAAGATAATATTTGCTACTTACACCAATAACTATACATATGCATTGTTCAGTTTACAACCCTTAAATCAGAGTTATAGAGTCTAAATTGTACAGAGGCCAGATAAATACTGCTAATGACTCAAGTAAACTGGGTTGGGAGTTCATAGGGAGTAGTGGGGACTGTGGCAAACCATACAGTTCTTGTGTGTGAAAAAGGACCAGTTGTTAATTGACTCAAGGCTGTTATGGTGAATATGGACCCAGAGATGCTGATCTTCTGGGCTCCCTTCCCCATCCCCACTAGAGAAGGTGATAGTCTAGATCACATGTTCATAATCTAAGACCTAATGGCCAAACCCAACCCCTACCTGTTTTTACAAGTAAAGTTTTATTGAAACGCAGCCACACCCCCTTTCATTTGCATATTGTTTATGGTTGCTTTCTCCCCACAATGGAGAAAGTTGCTTTCTCCCCACAGTGTTTGTGGTAGAGACCTGTAACCCTCAAAGCCTAAAATATTTACTATCTGGCTCTTTACAGATACAATTTGCTGCTTGCTTATCTAGACTTTTTTTCCTATGAAATTTTAAAATGCCAGTTGAAAGTGCAAATAAAACACACATGCTGAAGAACTAAACATATGTTACTGTTAACTCTTCCTCTTGTCTATATGGGTGCGGTAGGACTTTATCGGCCTTTATTAGTCTTTGCTATACGCTCCAAGGGATCTTTATTTCTGTAACACCTTTTCGTAAGAGAATATCATGTCCAGAAAAATGGGACTTATGTGCTGTGATTTCTGGTACAAATTTTTAGCAATTAGAAAGCATTTTGCTTGTGAAAACAAAGAAAAAAGTAGGCACGGATGACTTTGAATTTGAAGATGGTAAATGCTGATTTAAACACTCCAAGCCAAAATCCCCCAAAACTTGAAAAAAGAGATAGTCAAGATAACAGAGCCTGTGGGAGAATTGATCTCAAATTTTATGAAAGCCTTAGAAAATAGCAGAATTTTCTGAATCCATAGGGAATGATTCAGGAGAAATTTCCAGAAAGGAGGAAAAAAAAAATCAGTCTCCTATAAGGAAACAAGCAGCAGATTGGCATCAGCATTGTAATAAGGTTTTAGCATCAGAAATCCTGTTTGTTTTAGAAGCAAAAAGCTTCTAGACCTTATATCAACCATGTTTTAAAATTATTAAAAGCCATTCCTTTTGCTTTCACCCTAACCCCCTCTTTAATATGAATCCTTGATCTTCCTACTGCAGTTTTTCAACCATGCTACTTTTCATGAAGTAATGTGATCTATTTGATTATTTAGGGATTGCAGTAATTCATTCTTACATTGCATGTTGAGTTTTTAAAATTGCTTTCAAATGTTCCTGGGGTGGAGAAGAATGGGAAGAAAACAAGGATCATAAAGAAACTTTGACTGAAATATTACAGAACCAGAGCAAGTTGGAAGCCCTTTGCAATTTATTGGTGTTTCAGGAGTCAAATTTAATTAATAGCTCAGAGAGAAACAGGATGCCCGAATTGGATCTTACAGCCTAAATGTTCCCTCCTCTAACCTCTCAAATGTATCTACAGGAACAAAATTAGAAAAATAGGTCTCAGGTAGCTTGCAATGGTTGTCTGTTACTTAAATTTCTAGTTCAAGAAAGCACATGAGTAAGATGAAATAAGCTCTGTTATTTAAGTGGCCAAATATATTTGACGGAAGAAGATAAGGTTAGTTTAGGCATTGTATCTGAATGTGTATTCTGGCTTGGAATTTATGAAGCAGTCCATAAGTATAGTGATAAATAAGTGTAATGATACATAAAAAATGCAAATACTAGTTAGTATAGACTTACTGTGTGCAAAGCTCTGCAGTGAGCACTTTACATACATTATGTCATTTAATTTTTACAAGGTCTCATTTCATCTT
This sequence comes from Macaca mulatta, assembly GCF_049350105.2. NCBI lineage: Eukaryota > Metazoa > Chordata > Mammalia > Primates > Cercopithecidae > Macaca > Macaca mulatta. The sequence continues at coordinate 131,893,275 of NC_133407.1, read as the reverse complement.
ACATGCAATATCACTGAGGTATAGAGCAGTTAAGTAACTTGCTCTAGATAACACAGCTAGCAAGAGGTAGGGGTCTAAGTCAAAAGCTCCTGCTGGTAGCACTTTTACCTTTCCAATAACCCCCTGAGGAGTGTCCGCTTTACAGATAAGGTGTGAAAAGGCTCTGAGGAATCAACATCAGGGAATTAGTAAATGGCAGCATCAGGACTAGCACTAAGTCTTCTGATTTTGGTTGCCTTTCAATAATGCCACACTATTCCCCACCTGAAACCCTTGCAGCCAAGAATTTCAAATGGAGAGAGATAAAGAATCCAATAGGAGAAAAGACCCAATAGGAGAAAAGTGGCTTGGAGATGTTATCATGAACAAGTTGCAGAAAAGGATAAAAATAAAGACCCCAAAATGTACCCTTTCAAAAGGCATATCAGAGTTGACTGTTGCTAGAATATATGATGTGATTAAAAAGTAACCTCTTGCCTCTACTTTTTATAAAAGTAAAGGCAAAGCTAGTGATTTCTGAGCTGGAATCAGAGTGGCCCTATGGGCCAAATGCAGTCTAATATCTGTTACTGTAAGTAAAGTTCTTTTGGAACACAACCACGGTCATTCATTTTTATACTGCCCATGGCTGCTTTCATGTTGCAATGACAGAGTTGCACAGTTGCAACAGAAACCATATGACCTGCAGAACCTAAAATATGTACTGTCTGATCCATTATGAAATAAATAAGTTTGCCAAGCCCTGTCCTAAAGAAATGCTAAGTGTTATACAGAAAGTGTTATGGTGCTGCACTACAGGAGAACCATTTCCAGCTTGGCTGAGAAGAAAGTGACGTTTCCTGCAAACAGTAACACAATTTAAAACTCTTGCCTTTGCCCTGGAGAATACTCAGTCTTGGTAGATCCAGAATGAGAAAGCAAGGGAGAGGATAGCAAGAGAGAGGAGAGAGGTATTGTAGCATCATTCAAGGCATCCCTGTGAACTGGTAAAGCAGACAACTAGTATTTGCAGAGTATGTTAAAGGGAAGCAAAATCTTTCAGAGACTCAACAGCAAAAATCACACTTTCTGCAAAAGTATAAGCAGTAAGAGCATTCCAGATGAAAATGATGTATCATAATGGCTATGATTCAAGAACTGGTCATCCCAGAGTAGGTGACATAAGATGAAAGTAAGATCCTATATATGGGATCACAGTGGAGAAAACAGGCTGAACCAATGCAAAGAACCTTCTGAGATAAGGGATAGAACTAGTTCCCTCATAGAAAGATCTTAGGATCTTGGGCATTTGCATCACTTAGGTTATACGTCATGATACTGATTCTATCAGTCCTCTAGCCTCTGCTATTTGCTTGTAAAATACACCCCAGCTTGCTAAAACATTTTTTTTTTCTGGCATCTTGTATCAGAAAAAGAAGTTAGGAAGCACCGGTACATCTCATTATTGAAGACTATGGAACGACTCTAGACAGAAAATTTAAACTTGTGAAAATTACTTTGTGGCTTGAAGCCTCTGAAGTCTGCTTAATTCACTTAAAGGAATTAATCTATAGCAAGTTCTGTGTATAGCAGTGGTCAGATTCATTCTCAATCAGTCATTCTCAATCAATGCTGTTGTCACCATAAAGGCCATGAGTTAAAGAACACTCCCAAATACTGTTGCTTTAAAATGTTTGAGCTGGTAGAGACCTTTATGACTATGGTCGTCAAAATTTTGGGGCCCAGAGAAGAAGAATGCCAGATAAGCAGCATCTGCTGCTGAATATTAACACAGATTGCCTGTAATCTCAGCACTTTGAGAGGCTGAGGTGGGTGGATGGCTTGAGCCTAGGAGTTCGAGACAAGCCTGGGCAACATGGTGAAACCCTATCTCTACAAAAATACAAAAATTAGCTAGGCGTGGTGGTGCACACTGGTAGTCCCACCTACTCGGGAGAGGCTGAGGTGGGAGGATCACCTGAGCTTAGGAGGTTGAGGCTGCAGTGAGCCATGATCATGCCACTGCACTACAGCCTGGGTAACAAAGTAAAACCGTGTTTCAAAAACAAACAAAAACAACAAACACACACACAAAACTTAATTCCATCCGAGTAGGCTGCCCATCCCTCTAGTACTTCTAAATATTTTGGCTTCTGAATTAGACAAATCTGATCCACGTGCAGCTAGTGAGGTCCCAAGGAGCAGTGTAAAAAGAACAGCTGCCAAGCAGCCAGCCATTCCTTCTGGAAAAATTCTAAGCAGACTGTTAGTTGGCTGGCAGAGGCAGGCATGTAAGTTAACAAGCTTCTCTCTCCAGCCAATCTTTTCTATCTTTATCTCTTAAGAAGAGAATGTGCATCTCATTACCAAGGATCCCCAGCATATCTTTTGATCTACCCTTTCCTATCCCCATCTCAAAAAATATGGTATAAATTCTGAATGGGATACCTCTGGTTTTCCAAAATCTTCATTTAAAAAACAAATTCCAACATTACAGGTTGTAAACACAGCACTTCTTGCAAAGGCCTTTTTATTATTATTTCTAGCTGTAAAAGTGCTTCCCAGGCAACAGCAAAGACTTGAATGAGATGGTATCTCTCTGCCTTAAAGAAATGCTTGAACATGATCTCCTGGGTCTCCTTGGCCAGCTTAAATGTCACTCTACTGTTCATATCAACGGATTGCTGATTTCTCACGTTTTCTCCTGACTTCTTACACCCTGAGTGCTGTTAATCCCCTTTTCTATTTTCCTCAAGTCAGAGGATTTTCCTGTGTAAAAGAGCAGCTCTATTTCTATATTCATTGGTTTTCTTTGGAAATTGCATTCTGTTATGGAAGGAAGGGCTGCAGGGATGAGAGCTACAAGCAGATGAGAAATACACAGCAGCCACTCACTGGTCCTTGATTCTGATTTCGTCTTCTAGGCCTCTCCGCCTGAACGAGTTAAGGATTAGATCTGGACCTGGTTGCTCACTTTCATTCCAATTCATTGTGACCTCCTGCCTTGATGACCGATCTGTGGGAATTTGGCAGGAAGTAGGGTGTCTCCAGAGGTTAACAGTTGGTCTGATTCAAAATGGTGATCTCTTCCAGAATGTAGACTGTGAAGGTGGACATTTTATTGCACTCCATATGACACCAATCTCCTGAGATCTGAGATCTAAATGTGAATGAGGCACTAGATTTCACTGAATTTTTTTTTTTTTTTTTGAGATAAGGCCTTACTCTGTTACCTAAATTATAGCTATTTTGAAGACTGTAAAGGAACTTAAATAAATTTATTTATAACTTTTGCAGTCAGTGATTAAGAGCATAATTTCCAGTGTTGGATAACCTGTGTTAGCTGCTACTTGACTGGTACAGAGCGTCACCTCTTTCTCAGTTTGCTTATCTATTAAATAGAAATAATAACAGAACCTAATAAAATAACTCAAGGATATTTGAGAATAAAAACAATGACACAAAACACTTAGCACAGTGCCTGGCAGCTAAAGACTGTGTAGATATTTATAACTACCTTCTTCCTTATCTCTGTTGCTAGGTAGCCAAGTCCAGCTAAAACCCTAAAACACAAAGAAGTAACCTAGCCGAAGATGTAGAGCTAGGGGGCAAAGTCAGGGCTAGAATCGGGGTTACTTGATAGTCGATCCAATCTGACAGTCAGAGGAATGAGAACAATGAACTCCTATGTTAATGATGCAGTCCTGAAAAGCTTTTCACACCCAAGCCTGTCCTCACACACATCTGTACTCTGGAATTCCTTGATGGGATTATGATCTAAGAAGCATCATTCAACATACATAGCATTTAGAGCCATGTAGACTTGGGTTCATAATTTACTTCCACAAAGTCATGACTTATACCAGAGGTTCCCAAACTCCAGTAAGGTCATGTGGTACTTTAGTGTCCCAGTAGTATTTCACTGTGTACAGTAGGCCCCCAAAACACTTAATATTTCCATTTATTAAGTTGTTCAAACACCTTAACAGATGTTTATCTTCTGATGTTTTAACGTCTGTTTGAAAAAATATGCATGATTTGAGATATTATAAAATGTCACATAATATGTGAATATATCAAATATTATAAAAATATAATAAAGTCTTATGTGGCCCATGCCTGTAATCTCAGCACTTTGGGAGACCCAGGCGAGCAGATCACCTGAGGCCAGGAGTTCGAGACCAGCCTAATCGACATGGAGAAACCCTGTCTCAACGAAAAATACAAAATTAGCTGGGTGTGGTGGTGCATGCCTGTAATCCCAGCTACTCGAGAGGCTGAGGCAGAAAAATTGCTTGAACCCGGCAGGCGGAGGTTGCAGTGAGCCAAGATCGTGACATTGCACTCTGGCCTGGGCAACAAGATCGAAACTCCGTCTCAAAAATTAATAATAATAATAATAATATTGCTGCACACCTCTTAAAATGTCAGAATCAGATTGGACAGCAGCATTCTTTTTTCTTGTTCTATATTGATTCTCATATGGGGCAAGCTTTTGTTCACAGCAACTGCTACAAACCCGGCTACACAAACATGACAACATAAAAAATATATGTGGCAACAAGTGCAGTAGAGATATAGTTTGAACCTGAAATGCTTTGAACTCGTAGTTGCCCAACAGATGTCAAGTATCACTGTAGTTTCCTAGAAAATTTAAAATATCCTGCAAAGCTCTGTAAGATCACTGTAGTATCCAGGGGTGCCTCAGCATGGAATTTGAGAACCCCATACTTAAGCCGATCTCTACTTTATTATCTTTACCTACAAGTCTGAAGAGACTACTATTATACATAACATTTGTAAGAATAAAATTAAATAGTGAAACTTGAAAGCACAGAGACTAGTATGTCTCAACCTTTAGTGTACATAAGAATCACACATTATTCTCTTTTTAAAAATGTAAATTTCTGGTCCTATCCCCAGAAATTCTGACTCAGTAAGATTGGGGGTACCTCAGAAATCTGCATTTTTAATCTCACCAGGAGATTTACACGTGGGTGGTCTGAAGACTTATACTTGGAGAAAAACTGCTTGAGATGTAACATTATTTGGGATATGTTAAAATGCCAGCAATTTAGAAAAGACGATTAACCTATGACATTTGCTTCTTAATGGATAATGAGAAAACTTGAAATGATACCAGTGGGTTGCTAAGTAAGTTGCTTTCATCCAAGTCCCCAGGTAATCAATCTATAGATCCTCACCCACCCCTACACAGTGCAACCTGACAGCACTTTGTTAAAGCAACTAAACCTATAGGAAATTTGATCTTTGAATAAGAAAAGACCTTGAAAGGGAAAAATATACTCTGTGTGTGTGAAGAATCTACTATTAAATCTTAAAGGCTGTGCTGTATAAAGTAAAATTATTGTTATTAAATTCTCCACAGATTACAAGGTAGCAGCAGCTCATATTGTAAAGGCCAGGTTGGGCCTTTGTGATGCCCAACTCGCTAAGCACAAGGGATGTAGACTTTGCCTCTTGAAGGATATTTGCCTACAGCACAATACCAATAATGGAAATAATATCTGATCGTATAAAGTTGAGGCTTTTATTCTCCATAGAACTGAGAAATGATGAGAGAGGCACTCTGGGAATTTTCCCTTTAGATTAAATATTTGAATCATGACTGTCTGAGACAATCACATTCAGCTCGAAAATTACTTTGCTATCTCAAGCACGCTGAGAATAAAAGACACTTTTGGTATCACAATTAAGACATGAAAATCTTATTTTCTGCAGGATTTGTATAGTTAAGAGAAAAAAGTATTTGAATGGTACTTAATGTTTAAGCTAAATTTAGCCGACTCCATCTTCTGCACTGATATGGGAATAAACAAGTTCACAGCCTTTCGGAACTGATTAAAGAAACTCTCCAGAAGCTCATCAGTTTTAAGCAATATGAGACAAGAGAAACAAAAGCCAACTGGACAACCACTTTGTTGTTCTGCATCAAGATGACAAATCTTAGGTTTTCTAGTACCTTCTTACATTTACTTCCAAAATGGTTTGAATCTCACATGGGGCTGATACATTATGGAGGCTTTGGAGGACAGGTAGCATTTGTTTTGTGGGTTTATTCCCTTTATCTTACTTTTGCCAGATCCAGTGATCATTTCTAGGGAGGTCACCCAGCTTTCGGAATTGGTCAAAAGGGTGGAAGCCTTCCATCCATTCATAGCTCAACTAGCTTTAAGGGGAAGATGGTAACCATTTGATGATGCAATTTCTTCAGCAAGATCCCATTCTTCAAATTGTGCCTTCATTCAACCACCAACTGAAAATGCCACTATTTCCAAAACCATCTTGGTACTCAGGGCCTTTTCAGGCTAACCTTCCATTCTACGTCTCCCCGTTTTCCCTATCAAACTCCAGTCAAACTGAATAACTGAGATTTCTTGTTTATACTCTCTGGTCCTCTATCTCTAATCTTTACTTCTGTGACTCCTCCTGAAACCAACTTTGCAAAAATTATAATTCAGGAAATTATGACAGTGAAAGAGATCAGACCTAACAAACTCCATTTTCTTCTAACTTTTGAGCTGTCTTTGTTCATTTCTGGACAGAGGCTGAACTAACCTTGAGAAGGAATGTAGTTTATAGTTGAACTCTGAAAATTCTGAAACAACAAAATTGGTAATAGCCCCTTCCCCCCCCGAAAAAAACACCCTTCTTTCCTGGGGACCAGTCTGCCTTTGTACGACTAACGAATTAACTAAAAAATTAGAAATTATGGTTTAGGAGCCATGCAACCTCTGGCTGCAAGAGCTTGAACCTCCCCAAATTTCTCCTGGGAATAACATCACTATTGAAAAACCTAAGATCAGTGTTTGAGATATTTTGCAGCCCCTGCACTGGGTGCATCAGCTGACACCACCCAGACAGGTTGTCTGGCTTAACTAGTTCTGCAATCCCACCTACGAAAAGAAGACAGCAAGAAAAATTTACTTCGACCCCCTTTGATACCATCTCCAACCCAACCAATCAGTACTCCCCACTTCTTGAGCCCCTAACCGCCAAATTATCCTTAAAAACTCCAATCCTGGAATGCTCGGAGAGACTGAGTTGAGTAATAGTAAAACTATGATCTCCCACACAGCCAGCTCTGTGTGAATTACTCTTTCTCCATTGCAGTTCTCCTGTCTTGATAAATTGGCTCTGTCTAGGTTGTGGGCAAGGTGAACCCATTAGGTGGTTACTCTCTTATTCTGGAAAACTACCTCACTCTTTCCTAACTTTTATACATCAACATCTTACCCATTATTTAATGCTACCTCTTCCAGGAAGGCTTCCCTGACTCTCAATGTCTCTACTGTAAGTCTGTTTTCTTTTATCTGAATTCATAGCACACATCTCAATTTGCCCTTTATTTTCTTCCTGAGATTAAGGAAATGTGAATACAGGTCAGATTTCCTGTCTTCCTCATTAAATTGTAACTTAAAAAAAAATCAAATTTAGTTTTGTATCCATCCCAATATTTAAGACAGGGCATATCACCCTATAAATGTGCAGTACTTGAATTAATTAGAGAAAAGAATGGATGTGTACTTACTCCTGGAAATCCTTCCAGTGATCTAATGTGCCTAAGGTAGAAATGATTGAGTTTTCCCGTTCAAAGAAATATCCACAGGAAAAAAAAATGGGAGAGGAAAATACACAGAATATGTGCCCATCACTCAACTCTAGGAGGAGGGGTCAGTTGCTAAGGAGGACAGTGGGATACTGAGTCTACTTAAAGGAAACTTTACCCAGTCTCATTCTTATGCATAATACTTGGCAAAGGAGAGACTATTTCCACCATTCAAATGCTTTCTACATTTAAATGCATTCCATTCACATGAAAAAAGTAAGAAGGCATTGACATATATCTTGTTAAGTACATTCTCCAATGCAACAACAAAGGTTAGTTATCTGGATTTCATGTAGCTTATTTCAGATGGAATCAGAAGACAGGGAAGGAAATCCCTTTCGGTCCACTGAAACCATGGCTATTTAAATTCAAAGAGAACCTTAGTTTCCTTTCTTATACCATGAGGAACATGTAACAAATGATAGGTTGTGATCTTTTAGGATTCCATGCTGTCTTCTACAGTAGAATACTCAATTTGCATGTATATCAAAAACACAGTGGCTTGCTTTCAAAGCTTAAAGCACCATATTTTCATACTGGTTTTTGAGAAGCACTTAAGTCTCATTTATTGTTTTGATCGTGTATGAGAACAAACTCAGGCAGTATGAAAAAATAATTAGAAGAAAATAAAAAGGATAAGAAACTCTTTAGTGGAACAAATAGTATTCATATCAGAAGATGGTTGTGGGAGATGTCTCATAGCTGAATTTTGTGAGCTGATTGTTAAGCTACAGGCAAATCCAAAGCAGCCATGGTGGGAATATTTACACCTTACAAATTGGTGAACAGTACAAATCATAGCCCCGCCACCCCTCTCTTTTAGAGATGGTTTACCAGCATACCACTGATTAGAGGCTGGCATAGTTACAGTTTGCAAACAGGTGGGGAAAAAAGATTGCAATATCTTAGTGATGTTTTCTTTCCTCAAAAATCTACATTAAGAACAAAAGTGGCAACAACATATTCAAAAACACTGGCAATGTTTAAGAAGAGTTGTACACATTGCAAAAATGCGGTTATATTTAGAACAAAAGGATTGTAAGTCACATCTCTATCAAATAAAGCATCGAAAGAGCTTTTAATAAACTTTTTCAGTACACATATTGCTTCTGTTTCTCATATAGTATATATTAATATAATGTCTTCAAAAAATAAATGAAGCTTAAATTTGTCTTTCTCTAATTGGGTTGGCTATTACTATCCATACTGCCATAATCATTTATAAACAGTAATCACAATCTATACTGAGCCCGTGTCTCTAATCATACAAGTCTCTGTATCTTTATGATTAAGTTTAACATGGCAAAAATGTTATGAAATTATAACTTTAATGAGACATAAAAATAAAATCTTGTTTTAATTTGTAGAAAACTTCAGTTCTTTTAATGCCATGCTCAGAATCCAATGACATTTCAGTGACTATGAGAAGAAAAGGAAGGGTGACTATGGTAGATGTAAGCACTGCTGCGGTTCTTTACATACCTATCCTGCTCTCAGCATTCACACTAATTTCCATATTTCTCATCACATTGATGTTGGTTTTGGCCATGTGACTTGCTTTAGCTAATTTAAGGTAGGTGAAATTGATAGTATGCCTGTTTTAGTCCACATTCTTGAGAGGTATTGCATGTTTCTCTTGTCTTCTTGTTATTGATTGTGAGAAGACTATGCCCTAGGAAGATGCTGCCTTTAGCTTGAGCCTCAGAAGGAAAAACTTGGCCCATACTTGAATCCAGTCTACAGCCCAAATCCAAGTCTTGCTTAGATCTAGCTTCAGACAACTCACCAACCCATAAGCAAACAACAAATGTCTCAAGGCATTGAGTTTTAGTTTAACATGTTATACAGCAGTATGGTAGCAACAGCTGATTAATACAGTTAGTAGATGTTAGGTTAAAGTGGAAATTATTACAAACTTTCTTCATGATAACTTATGTAAATCAACCTTGTATAGGTTTAGAAAAAGAAAGCAAAGTTTTGAATCCTGGCTCAATAGTTTCAAACGCCTCTAACCTCAGTTTTGCCATCTATAAAAAGAGGACAACGATGTTCACAAGTTTCTGGTGAGGATGAACAGAGAATTCTCAACACAAAATGCTCCATTATAAAGGGCTCAACATAGAATATGGCACATAATAAAAGCTCAAAAACTGATATCTGTGTTATTTTTATTAGATAGCATTTATCTAACATTCACTGTTAACAGAAGTATGAATACTAACTGAAATCTAGAAGAGAAACAAAGCATATTTTTGTTTTAAACTCAGAGATCGCTAATAAAACAAAACCACCTGCAAGGCAACATATTCAGTATTGACTGTAGAACACAGCCAAAGGCAATTGCTTTGGAATTAAACACAGGTTTGGAACAGGGATTTGTTTTTTTTTGAACACCAATAAGCACTGACCATATCAAAAAGGCTCTGTAAAATTTGATGGATGAGTTCCATTACATAAGTAAAAATTAAAGCATGGCCTCATCCCAGTGTTGTTAACAACAGGCATGAAAGATCCATAGCAGGTAGTCCAGAGTTCACCAGGGAGAAGAGTTTTCAACACAAGCTTGTACTGCAAAAACAAATACCCACATCTTTAAATGAACTCCAAGCCAAAGAACCTTAAGCTTTGCATTTGAATGCCAGCTAATCTAATTTGACAGAAACCCACTAAGTGATCAGAAAATTCAACCATGTGGTCTTCAGTGAATTAATTAAATTGGTTGGGGACTCAATGTCTCAGGCATGCCATACTGCTCTTTTTTCAGGTGGAAGAGAGAAGATAGGCAAATAGAAAAGAACGTGAAGTTTAGGCGGATGTGTACCTCACTTCACATACCTAGGATTCCCCTCAGAAGCTGCAATGTGCCCCATCCCTGTGTCTTCCTGATACTGTTTCATGATTACTTTAAGAAATGCAGTACTTAAACATTTCAGAGGATAGATCTTCTAGTAAGTGTTCTTACCATAAATACACACAAAACAAAAAACAAAAAGAATAACACAGGGACACAGGAAGCTTTTGGAGGTGATGGGTATGTTTATGACCTGAATTTTGGTGATAACATGAGTATATACATATATCCAAACTCACCAAATTGTATGCATCAATTATGTGTAGTTTTGTATACCAAAGCAACTTTTTTGTATACCAATTGATATGGTTTGGATTTGTGTCCTTGCCCAAATCTCACATCCACTTGTAATCCCTAGTGTTGACTGGATCATGGGGGTGGATTTCCCCCTTGCACCCATGACAGTAAGTGAGCTCTCATGAGATCTGATTGTTTAAATGTGTGGCACCCTCCCGCTGCCGCCTGCCTTCTCCCTCTTCCTCCTGCTCCAGCAGTATAGGACTTGCCTGCTTCCCCTTTGCCTTCACCATGATTGTAAGTTTTTTGAGGCTGCCCCAGCCATGTTTCCTGTGCAGCCTGTGGAACTGTAAGCCAATTACACCTCTTTTTCGAAACACATTATCCAGTCTCAGGTAGTTCTTGCTGTAAAGAAGTGTGAGAACAGACTAATACACCAACTATATCTCAATAAGCCTGGAAAAGAGCATAATATTTCAACTAATCTAAATTGTCAAACATTAGGCCGGGCACGGTGGCTCACGCCTGTAATCCCAGCACTTTGAGAGGCCAAGGTGGGCAGATTTCCTGAGGTCAGGAGTTTGAGACCAGCCCGGACAACATGGTGAAACCTTGTCTCTACTAAAAATACAAAAATTAGCTAGGTGTGGTGGTTCATGCCTGTAATCCCAGCTACTTGGGAGGCTGAGGCAGGAGAATTGCTTGAACCCGGGAGGCAGAGGTCGCAGTGAGCTGAGATCACGCCATAGCACTGCAGCCTGGTGACAGATCAAAACTCCATCTCAATAAACAAACAAACAAACAAACATTAAAGGACATAGAATCACCTGGAAAGCTTGTTTAAAATGCATATCCTGCCCAGACCCCAGGTATTCTGATTTAATAGTCTATAGTGATGATTGTAACTTTCCTTTTCATCCTCATACCTTTCAAGCAGATAGTTTGAGGATCATACTTTGAGGAATATTAAACTACACTTAATAGAAAGTCCCAAACTTTGGTTCTTGGCCAAAGATGTGTTTTCTCACCAATTTGGTGGTGGAAAAGAGGAAATTTCACATAGATATTCAGTGTTCTGGATTTTCTTTAAAACTAAGATATAGATAATTCTTGAGCCTAGCTCTTTCATGATAAAAGCACATCAGAGGTGAATAGTGTCACAAAAGTCAGTTAGGAGGATCCCAAAAGCATGAAAATGAGAGACCAAAGTCACTGAGGAAAGGATGTCAGAATTAAGGTTTTCAGATACAGAAACCCAGTTCCCATGGCTTTATAATAATCATAGTCAGCATTTAAGGAATGCATGCAATGAAAGGACCCCTCTGCTAGGTGCCTTACATATATTGCTTCTAATCCCCACAACAACTAGACAAAGTAGATACTACGTTCTTTACTGTCAAATTAGAAAGCCAATGATCAGAGAGAGGAAGTGTTTTACCTAACACAGCTGGCAAAAGGGTGGTGCTGGGTTCCAAGCTCAGGTTTGCCAGGCTTCAAGACTCCCCTCTTCCTTAATAATCTGCAACTTTTCCAACTCAATATATTAAGGTGGAAGAGATGTGCGGAACAAGTGTTGAAAGGAGTGTGCTGGGATTTGGGAACCGCAAAGAAGGTGTACAAATGACAACTTGACAAAGCAACAAAGGAATGTTTTCCATAAGTAAATCTTCTTTATTATTATTATTATTTTTTATTGTTATTATACTTTAAGTTCTAGGGTACATGTGCATAATGTGCAGGTTTGTTACATATGTATACTTGTGCCATGTTGGTGTGCTGCACCCATCATCTCGTCAGCACCCATCAACTCGTCCTTTGCATCAGGTATAACTCCGAACGCAATCCCTCCCCCCTCCCCCCTCCCCATGATAGGCCCCGGTGTGTGATGTTCCCCTTCCCAAGTCCAAGTGATCTCATTGTTCAGTTCCCATCTATGAGTGAGAACATGCGGTGTTTGGTTTTCTGTTCTTGCGATAGTTTGCTGAGAATGATGGTTTCCAGCTGCATCCATGTCCCTACAAAGGACACAAACTCATCCTTTTTTATGGCTGCATAGTATTCCATGGTGTATATGTGCCACATTTTCTTAATCCAGTCTGTCACTGATGGACATTTGGGTTGATTCCAAGTCTTTGCTATTGTGAATAGTGCCGCAATGAACATACGTGTGCATGTGTCTTTACAGCAGCATGATTTATAATCCTTTGGGTATATACCCAGTAATGGGATGGCTGGGTCATATGGTACTTCTAGTTCTAGATCCTTGAGGAATCGCCATACTGTTTTCCATAATGGTTGAACTAGTTTACAATCCCACCAACAGTGTAAAAGTGTTCCTATTTCTCCACATCCTCTCCAGTACCTGTTGTTTCCTGACTTTTTAATGATTGCCATTCTAACTGGTGTGAGATGGTATCTCATTGTGGTTTTGATTTGCATTTCTCTGATGGCCAGTGATGATAAGCATTTTTTCATGTGTCTGTTGGCTGTATGAATGTCTTCTTTTGAGAACTGTCTGTTCGTATCCCTTGCCCACTTTTTGATGGGCTTGTTTGTTTTTTTCTTGTAAATTTGTCTGAGTTCTTTGTAGGTTCTGGATATTAGCCCTTTCCTTACTCCTTATACAAAAATTAATTCAAGATGGATTAGAGACTTAAATGTTAGACCTAATACCATAAAAACCCTAGAAGAAAACCTAGGTAATACCATTCAGGATATAGGCATGGGAAAGGACTTCATGTCTAAAACACCAAAAGCAATGGCAACAAAAGCCAAAATTGACAAATGGGATCTAATTAAACTAAAGAGCTTCTGCACAGCAAAAGAAACTACCATCAGAGTGAACAGGCAACCTACAGAATGGGAGAAAATTTTCTCAATCTATTCATCTGACATAAGTAAATCTTCTATGTCACCAGTAATATTGTGAGATTTTCTTCTTTTCTAAGGGCATTTTTACTTGAGCACATCATTCAGTGGCAACTGGGTGTTCATTCTAGCTATTGATATCATCCAATATTTATCCAGTAATTTTTATAATTAATGAAAATTCTTATAAGTGGACTCAACCTACCAAAGTTGGAATACGATTTTATGTGTCTGATACCATTACGTGTATGTGTATAAAAACATGCCTTAGGCCGGACATGGTGACTCACGCCTATAATCCCAGCACTTTGAGAGATCGACGTGGGGGAATCATGAGGTCAGGAGATCGAGACCATCCTGGTTAACATAGTGAAACCCCGTCTCTACTAAAAACACAAAAAATTAGCCGGGCGAGGTGGCGGGCGCCTGTAGTCCCAGCTACTCGGGAGGCTGAGGCAGGAGAATGGGGTGAACCTGGGAGGTGGAGCTTATAGAGAGCGGAGATTGTGCCACTGCACTCCAGTCTAGGTGAGAGAGCAAGACTCTGTCTCAAAAACAAATAAATAAATAAATAAAAACATGCTTTATATTTTATAGGATATCCTCCAATTAAAAATAAAAAATTGGTCCCACTGTTCCCATAACCATTGGAATGGCCTAGAAATTTGAGTTATTCAGCATCTGAAACCCATTTTAATCCAACTATTTTAAAGCTTAAAGGGATACAAAGTTCTATGTAAGATCATGTGTATAATCATGAGTATGGAAAAGTTGATCTCTGTGTGGATAACTCATTCATTGCTATTTCCCAGAGGGAAAAAATGGGCAGTGGTACCATAGAAAAACTCAGAGTTCAAGCCCAAATAACTAAATAATAGACCTAATAGTCTTGTTCCTGGAAAGCAAAGTGCTTATCATTTTTTATGTCTCTGACTCTCCATTTATTAAAAAAAGCATTGGTGATAACATCCATAATTCCTTTTAACTGCAAATTCTATCAGTCTAAAAGAATTATTAGCTTATCCTATGAGGAGAAAGAAAAGTCATACCAAATGCTCTTATAAATAAAAGTCATGTAACAAAAGCCATAATGCAAACACATTTCTCATGAAGCTTGTGAATACTCAACATGATCACATGACAAAACCCCAGGCACAATCACCTTGACAAATTACTAACGTTTACTAATCTATGGTACTGCTCTGCTTCAGAATATACAAAAAATTACATTTCTTTATTCCCTTTAAGTTAGGTATGCTCTTGTGACTACTATTGGCTAATGAAATGTGATGTAAGTGACATGTGACACCTTGGAGTCAAAGTATTTAATTGCTGGCGCTCTGTTTTCCAACCCTCTCACTTCCTATCCCTCAGAAGATACAACAAACAGCAAGATGATAGACCCTTCATTGATATGGGTCCCTGAGGAACCCATATCAATGTATCTCATTGACTTGCCTCAGACATGTAACATGAGTGAGACATATAGCATGAGTGTCAAAACACTGGTATTTCAGGGTGAATTTCCTATCACAGCAAAAATCAAAGTGTGGTGCATGATCAAGCAGCACTAGTATCAGTTCAGAGATTGTTAAAAATGCAGAAACTTAGGCCACATCTCAGAACTAGTGAGTCAGAGGCTGCATATTAACAAGATCACCAAGTGATTTGTATAAAAATTGAGACACATTGAGAGTCTATCCTGACTTATACAATGTTTAAGTAACTGTCCAATGTAGATATATTTGAAAGATCTAGCTTCCTCTACTGAACATAAACTCCTAGGATTTTCTTCAACATGTTCAAAAGTTGTTTCACAAATTCACAAATGTAGCAACAACAACAAAAGAAATATAGTATCCCAGCACTGCTTTGAACTATGCCTAATAGTATGAATGTTCTCTGTTCCTATCTTGAAGAATGAAGAAAGGAAAACACATATAGAAATGGCCCTACCCATACCATTTTTTTCTATGTATAAACACATAGTAAAATCATTACCACAATCAAGCTGTTCATCACCTCATAGCATTATTTTGTGTGTGTCATAAGCTTACCATCTACTCTCTTGGCAAATTTAAAATATACAGCATATTAACTATAGTTTCCATGTTGCACATTAGGCCTCCTGAACTTATTCATCTCATAACTGAAAGTTTTGTACCCTTAGACCAAGATCTCCCCGTTTCTCCCACTTCCTGAAATCCTGGTAACCACAGTCTCACTTGTTTCTATGAGTTTGTCTTCTTTAGATTCCATATGTAAGTGAAATCACATTATACTTGTCTTGCTGTGGCTGGCTTATTTCATTACAATAACATCCTCCAGGTTTATCCATGTTGTAATCGATGGCAGAATTTCCTTCTTTTGTAAGGCTGAACAATATGCCATTTCTTCATTCATTCAGTAATGAACACTTGGGGTGATTCTATATCTTGGCTACTGTGAATAACGCTGCCAGTGAACATGGGAGTGCAGATATCTCTTCCACATACTGATTTCATTTCCTTTGGTTATACACCCACAAATGGGATTGTTAGGTCACATGTTAGTTCTATTTTTTAAAATACTTTTATTTTAGGTTCAGGGGTAGATGTGCAGGTTTGCTATATAGGTAGATTTTGTGTCGCGGGGGTTTGGTGTACAGATTATTTCATCACTCATGTAGTAAGCGTAGTACTCAATAGTTTTTTGATCGCCTTCCTCCCATCCTCTACACTCAAGTAGGTCCCCTTGTCTGATGTTCCCTTCTTTCTGTTCATATGTACTCAGTGTTTAGCTTCCACTTATAAGTGAGAACATGCAGTATTTGGTTTTCTGCTTCTGTATTAGTTTGCTTAAGATAAAGGTCTCTAACTTCATTCACATTGCTGAAAGGATATGATCTCATTATGTGCAGTAGTATTTCACGGTGTATACTTACATTTTCTTTATCAAGTTTACTGATGGTCATTTAGGTTGATTCCATGATTTTGCTATTAATAGTTATGTGATAAACATACACATGTATGTGTTTTTATGACAGAATGATTTATATTCCTTTAAGTATACATCTAAGAATAGCATTGCTGAGTCTAATGGTAATTCTGTTTTAAGTTCTTTCAGAAATTGCCAAACTGCTTTCCACAGTGGCTAAACCAGTTTATATTTCTACTAGCAGTGTATAAGCATTCTCTTTTCTCCACAACCTCACCAGCATCTGTTATTTTTTGACTTTTTAGGAATAGCCATTTTGATGGTGTGAGATGGTATTTCATTGTGGTTTTGATTTGCATTTCTCTAAATGATTAGCAATGTTGAACACGTCTTCATATGGTTATTGGTTGTGTGTTCTATTTTTAATTTCTTGAGGAACTTCCATACTGCTTTCCATAATGACTCTACCAATTTACATTCCCATAAACACTGTTCAAGAGTTTCCTTTTCTCCATATTCTCATCAACACTTGTTATCTTTTGACTTTTTGATAACAGCCATTCTAGGAGGTGTAAGGTGATACCACAGTGATTTTGATTTATATCCATGGTGAGCGATGTTGAGTACCTTTCCCTGTATCTGTTGGTCTCCCCCATTTAAATGCATGTCTTCCTTAGGACAATGTCTATTCAGGTCCTTTGCCCAATTTTTATTTAAAAAATTTTTGTTGTTGTTGCTGTTGAGTTGCATGAGTTTCTTATATTTTGAATATTAACTCCTTGTCAAATACATGGTTTGCAAATATTTTCTCTCATTCTGGAGGTTGCCTTTTCATTTTGTTGACTGTTTGCTGTGCAATAACTTTTTAGTTTGATATAATCTATTTATTTATTTATTATTTATTTTTGCATGTGCTTTTGGCCAAAAAATTATTGTCAAAACAAATGCTGTAAAGATTTTCTACTATATTTTCTTCTAGGAGTTTCATGGTTTCAGATCTTACGTTTAGATCTTTAATCCATTTGGAATTGATTTCTATGTACAGAACCAATTTCTTTTTTTTTCTTTTTATATGTGGATATGCAGTTTGCTAACACCATTTATTGAAAAGACCCATGGTTCATTCTTAGTGCCTTTATTGATGATTACTTTACAATATATGAATGGGTTTACTTCTGTGCTTTCTGTTCTGTTCCATTGGTCTGTGTATCTGTTTTACACCTGTAGCTCTGTAATATAATTTGAAATCAGGAAGTGTGATATCTGTTTTTCTTGCTCAAGATTGCTTTAGCTTTCAGAGTCTTTTGGTGATTCTATGCAAATCACGCAAATTTTGTAATAACCTCCTAAAAGATGCATGATTTTGGCTTCAAACCATTACAATAAATATCTTTGTAATGGTATAGTCCTAGTTATCAACTTATTTATTTTTTAAAAAGTCTGTTATCTTACTAGCATTCATTATTTTTAAAATATTTTTCAAGTACCTACTATGTGCCTGAACTATACAATATAAAATTCATCATTTAAAGTGAAATTTAGTTGCATTTAGTACATTCACAGTGTTGCAAAACCATCACCACTATCTAGTTTGAGAACATTTGCTTCAGCCCAAAAGGAAAACTTGTACCCTCCAAGCAGTTACTCTCCATTCCTATCTCCCTATAACCCTGGCAAACATTAATCTACTTCCTGCTTCAATAGATTTGCTCATTCAAGATATTTAATATAAATAGAATTATACAATATGAGACCTTTGTGTTTAGCTTTTCAGTTAGTATCATGCATTTTAGATTCTTCCATGTTATAGCATGTATTAGTACTCAATACTTTTAAGATTGAATAATATGTCATTGCATGGATATACCATATTTTGTTATACTTCATCAGCTGATAGACATTTTTTTTTTTAACCTTTTGGCTATTGTGAATTGTGCTGCTGTGAACATACTGTAAAAATTTTTGTTTGAACACCTATTTTCAATTCTTCTAGGTATGGAACTATTTTTAAACTGTGAGAAAGACACAGATGAAATTCTCTGTCTTCAAGGTATTTAAATCTAGTAAGGGCAATACAAATATTTATTGAGAATAGAAAATGTCACAGCCAGATAGACTAAGACCATTAAGGCAGTCTTTCAGCTAAATATCTCACAGCTAAACATTTCCAAAATTATACAAACCAAATAAATGAACAAAACAGAGTCATGAAGCTTAGTAGTTTATTATATCTTATTCCAATCCCAGTTCTACCACCTACTAGTTATATGACCTAAGGTAACTTAATTTCTCTAAGCTTTGATTTCCTCCCTTGTAAACTGTGAATACTGATAACATACCTCGCATCCCAGGGTTGTTTTGGGGATTAAGCGTGATAACACACATAACGCACAGCAAGAGCTCAATAAATCGTCATTTCTATTATGTGCACTTCAAAGCAAAATAAGACTTATGACAAAGTAAAAACATATGAAGGGGACCTGGTATAGCTCTCCAGATCCCCTTATGTTGCTTTATTATTGAAATAATCCACACAGTAAGTAATCCATTTATGTGGTTTGATGAAGCCAGCCTTACTCTCCAGTTGCAGAAATACACACCTGGACCAGCTTGGTTAATAGAGGACTCAATCACATGGCCAGATTGATGGTTTCAGGAAAGGGCATGCAACCCAAACTGAACCAGAATCTGAAGTGAGGGTTCTTATAACAACCCTGGAAGAGAAAGGCTTCTTTGCATCTAAACTATGAGGATGTAACCTGTAGTCCATGATATATGGACAAAGCCAGTTTCTGTAAGAATTAGTTCAACACACGTATATAAGTGGTATTGATACACAGTCACATATCTATTAACATTCTCTGAGCCCGTGGACCCAGCTATCACTGCAATTAGATGCAAAAGAACACTTCAGTTCATGTGTGCATGTATATATGTACTTATGTAGTTATTTTGCCAGCTTGACTTGGGGTTTGGTCACTTTTAACTTAAAAAACCAAGACTAATGCAAAATTTAACCCAGAACCAGGTGAATTAACTTTTTATACAATTCTAAATTAATAAGACCTGAGAACCCTGCCATTTCTCTATCTCTCAGCACGTAATTTTCTTCATAAACATGATAGGTCAGAGCTTATTCATACACAGCCACAGGCTGCCTCTGTCTCTCCTGTTTCCAACTTTATGCAAGTAAAACTCCTCCAAAGTATAAGGCTAACCAGCAGCTAGTATTGAAGATGTGTTCCTGGAGCCTGTAGAAAGCCAATGGTCAACATATGAGACTGTGGGCATTAAAACAAAGCAAAACAACAAGTTCACAAGAGTTTTGTTTGAGTAGAGTAAAAAGGCTCTGATAGTCAAGAACTGTAGCCTCTAAACTTTGAAGCCAATCTCTAACATGTCAATTACCATCACCACATGGAGTACAGACTTATCCCATGACAGAACTGGCACTGAATAGATATGCTGGCACAGATCATTCTGGAGGGGCAGTCTTTGGAAACATGGGCACCAAAATGTATCATTTTGTGACCACAATTAAGAGTGGTCACAAGCGGCCAAGTGTGGTGGCTCACATCTATAATCTCAGCATTTTGGGAGGCCAAGGCAGGTGGATCACGAGGTCAGGAGTTCGAGACCAGCCTGACCAACATGGTGAAACCCCGTCTCTACTAAAAATACCAAAACAAAACAAACAAACAAAAGGAGCCAGGCATGGTGGTGCGTACCTGTAATCCCAGTTACTAAGGAGGCTGAGGCAAAAGAATCCCTTGAACCCGGGAGGCAGAGGTTGCAGTGAGCCAAGATCGTGCCACTGCACTCCAACCTGGGTGACAGAGTGAGACTCTGTCTCCAAAAAAAAAAAATAAATAAATAAATAAAAATAAAGAGTGGCCAGAAGCAAGACTATTTACTTCTCTAAGGAGGCTCGGGAGAGGTAAGGGCACAGATAGAATCACAGTGCTTAGTAACATCATGGGGTTACTTTTTTTTTCAATTTTGTACATGGCTTGGAACCATGCTGCCATTTTGTTTTTGCCTTCCTATTTGACTTTTATTTCATAACATTTAAAAAAATCACTCCTCTTGGTTTACCACTAGTCATCTTTCTTCTTAGCTTCTATGTCATTGTTCCCTACCATTAAGCTCTAATTTCTAGTTCAACTTCGTCTGTTTCTGCTCTTCAGAGATGCAAGGCCATATATACATTCATTATATATAAAGAGTTTATTTTTAAAAATGAATAAAAAAATAAAGAGTATACAGAAATCGGTGTCACTTGTGAGTTGATACTCAGGCAAAGAGAATTCCAAAGGAAACTGCATAATAAAAATGAATAGGTAACACATCTATGCCTCACATTAGTCTGCTGGTTTATGCAAGTCCCTGAAAAATGCTGTAGACAAATTGTGATAATCCACCAAGGTTGAAATGTTTGTTAACATCTCTCAGAAAACAGCTGAAATGCTTAGACTAGCTTCCCAGCCCAGCAGACACTTTCCCCAGCAATTTTAGCTGAAGGGGCTTCAAAACTGTGTAATAACTACTTTCCCCAAACACAAATCTGAAACTAAATAGGATCATCAAGAAGAAGAGACTGTCCTTCTGAAACTGGGACGGCAATTGCTGTGTTCAATAAAAATAGCATCTTACCCAACATCAAAAGCAATTTTATGAAATTGGTAATTTCAACACTCCACACAGCCCAAGCCAGGCACTGGGGAATGTATTTGTGAGAGCAACACAAAATCCCAGTTGATCACCAACCAGCTGATTCATGAAAACCAGGCATGTAGAAAATATAAAATTTGAGGCTGGCTTTCTAGTTTTGCAAAATGAGAAAAATGCGATCCTACCCAGTGTCAAAATGTAACATGTTTTTATACCAACAGATTCATAGGCCAACGTTAACCAAGCTGAACAGGGCATAGGCCCTTGAAGGTACCATATTAAAAAAAAAGTTAGCACGCATGTAATCAATTAGTAGTCTTAATACCCAGATGCCTCCATTAAAAATTTCTCCATGTTATAAAAAGCTACAGTAAGAATTCAAGGATTTGGAGAGTGTCTGGTTTGTAGACTGCCTGGGTCCATACCTTTTTCCTTATGGAGACTGATAGTAAAGTAAGGCAGCTCTATGTCTTGCTTTAAATGATATAATCCATTTGAAAAGCCTTCATTAATAAAAACAACTCTTAGCATTTATGAGATGTTGGAGATTTTTATGCATGTTAGTTAATTATGAATAAATGATACTGAACTGTGCCCTGGGCAGTACTAATACCCCAACTAATGCCGTCTGTTGAGTACTCACTTTGTGCCCAGCACTGAGCCAAGGATTTATATGAATTAACCCATCTAATCTTCTCAACAAGCCTATGAAGTTAGTATTGCTAGCTCAATTTTACCGATAAAAGAATTGAAGCTTAGAGATGTTTCATATTTTGACCAGTTTCATGCTGCTAGCAAGTGGTGATCTAGTGCTTGAACCCAGATTGGTCTAACATCAAAGCTCACACTTCACTCACGTTGCATCTCCTCAGTTATACAACCATTTTTCTTTCAAGTTTTTATAAAAATGTATTTCTTATAAGTACTTTTTTACTAAAGTCTGCTAAAACTGTAAATGATAGGCCTCAAATTTCTGAAATAGTCTCCCTGTTAATATCCAAATACATCTGAGAAAGAGAGAAATTTTGTATTATTCTGTTCTCATGCTGCTAATAAAGACATACCTGAGACTGATAATTTATAAAGGAAAGAGGTTTAATGAACTCACAGTTCCACATGGCTGGGGAGGCCTCACAATCATGATGGAAGGTGAAGGGGAAGCAAGACATGTCTTACATGGTGGCAGGCATGAGAGCTTGTGCAGGGGAACTCTCCTTTACAAAACCATCACATCTTGTGAGACTTATTCACTATCACTAGAACAGCACAGGAAAGAACCACCCCCATGATTTAATTACTTCCCACTGGGTCCCTCCCACAACAAGCAGGAATTATGGGAGCTAAAATTCAAAATGAGATTTGGGTGGGGACACAGCCAAACCATTTCAGCAATCTAATCTATAATCAATAATTTGGAACTCTCTATTTAAAGATGTCCAAGCTCTGTTTTGTGGTTTTGGGTTTGTCACATGACATCTCTCAGTCCCTATTTATTTACCTTTTTCAAAGGAGGTAATAATTCTTATTTCTCAGAGCCTTAAGGATGAAATTAGATAATACTGAGAGATAAGTGTGATATTGTGTCCATCTGATAATAAGGGATTTTCAAATTCTGATTTTCTTTCCTTCTGCCATGATCATCCTTTTTACTTTATGGTGAAAAATGTATATATTCTTTCAAATATCAAGTTCTGATAATGAAATGGCCACATAGATTCTGATAACACAGTGGCTAACAGGCAGCATGGACAATGCAGGGTTTTGCAGGACAGCAGGTGTGAATTGCAAGCAAACTTCCAGGTCAACATGGCCAAGACTGATGTGAATATATGATATCTTAAATGGGAAATACCAATGAGGCACAGATATGACCAGTGAACCCAGCAATTTCCCAATGGTGCTTATTCTGTCACAGTTCTTCCCTCTCCAGGCTTAATTTCCAAAGATAATTGTCAATGACACAAACCAAAGGCTGCAGTAAACAGTCATTTAAAACAACTGAAGACACATTTGAGGTTCAAATATGTGACAAAAGGAACACTTCAAAAGTTGGTTTTGTTCAATAATAGTATCAGTAAAAAGGAAATCCAGCATTTTCTGTCAGTCTGAAAATGTTACTTCCTTGTTTGTCAAGTAAAAATAAGAAAATATGTAGCTTTAGGGAAACATTTGGGACTTAGGAGCACCATGAATTCCATGAAGTCCTAACATTTTCTTTAAATTGCCATTTGTTTGAATTCTCAGACTTTCTAATTCTATTTCAAGTCTATTTATAAATAGCTAAGATCCAAAAGTGTTTACATCTGCTGCCCTGTAATGAGCCCTTTGT
Organism: Macaca mulatta; assembly: GCF_049350105.2. Classification (NCBI taxonomy): domain Eukaryota; kingdom Metazoa; phylum Chordata; class Mammalia; order Primates; family Cercopithecidae; genus Macaca; species Macaca mulatta. Next base: position 131,869,794 of record NC_133407.1, on the reverse strand, counting down.
GTAACAGCTTCCCAATCACAAAGGACTGATTGAGAATTTGGGATCTGGGTTCGAGTCTCTGATTTATCACTAGCAAGATAAGCGACATTGGGCAGATTATCTAACCTCGCTCAAATCCTAGCTTTCTCACTTAAAAAGGGGGCTTAGAAGAGCCTCTGGGATTCTTATAGAGTTACGGGAACTGAATAAGCTTATGAAGAATTGAATACATGCTGGCTATTATGATTAACACAACTGTGGGTCTTAAAATCCTAACTGGTTTACCTCAAAGCCCACAGCCATTTCAGCTCCTAGAGGGGAATTTTCTAGTTTGTTCCAAAGTTTACTCTTGATTTTACAGAAAATGAGGCCTAAGTAAAAAGAGGTTAATTGACATGCCTATGTAACATAGCCAGAACATAGACTAAAATAGTTGCACAATTAATAGAGTGATAAACATACTCACTATGATAGTAGACACAAACATGCACTGAGCATTTATCTCATGCCAGGCACTGCTCTAAAATCTCCACATGTTGCCTAATTGAATCATCACAACAGTCTGAAATGTAGATACTATTATCACCCTTAGTTTGCAGATGAGAAAGAGATTGAATAACTAGCACAAAGGTCACATAATTAGTATTTGGGAGGCTAATTAAACCCAGATCTTGTGGCTCTTAACTCAGGCTCCTAACCACATTGCTGTACAGGGAAATATATGTGTTCAACTTAATCTTCTGGTACAAATGATGACATTGATGTCTTGGTGCTGTTAAATAATTATTCTAGGGTCACACATCTAGTAAGGGACAAACAGACACTTTAGTTCAGACCACTTCTTCTATTGCAATGATTTCCAAACTTCTGGGATTTTTGTGAATAAAGTTAATGAGAGGGACAGACACACTCTTGACTGGTGTCAGCTTGGAGCAGATCTGGCAGTAGACCATGATGCCCTTCTGCTGAATACAAACAATTTCATAGAATACCCACCCACATTAGACAAGGCCACTCTGTGACTGTGATAAAGACTGGCAAAATGAGACAACTTTCTAACTACGTCTGAGCATAGACCATAACACAGACACAAGCTAAACTACAAAAGGGACCAAACCATCCCTTTCCTGCCTAAAGAGTGACTGTTATTTCTTTGCTAATTACTGCTTTAGCTCCATTTCATTTCTCCCACCTACTTATAAGAATAAGATACCCAGTCTAGAATTATTTCTACAAGTTGGTGCAAAAGTAATTGCAGTTTTGCCATTTTAGTGGGGGATGGGCACATGATTTAGGTTTAATTCTTAGCCTCCCAAGTACTAATTATGTGACCTTTGTGTTTTACAGTGGCAACAAATGCAATCATTTTTGCACCAACCGAATACTTTGCGAGCACTCAATTCAGGGCAAAACCATGAAACCTCTCCAAATTATGTCACAAGCCAAATCCCACAACAAATCCTTCCCTACATGCCTTCTGTGACTCCTTGCACTTCCAAGGTGTGCTCCCTCCCCTTCTGTTACAAGCAAGAAATTTAACATTTATTGACTACAAGTGTATTCCTAGTATACTTCGGTGCTTTTTGGCTGTACTGGCATAGAATTTTCAAACATATTTTGTTTTATGAGAAGATGTGTATATATAAATATTTAAAATTAGCATCTAACATCTATGACCATTGCTGTTAAAAGAAAGTATATTTATTAACAAGGCTATATTTATCAACAAGGCATAGAAAAATATCATAAATAAACACAATCCACAAACTGTAGTGAATACTAATTTAGCTCTATGAAAAAAATGTCTATTTTGTCCTTATTTTTCTTAATTCATTTTAGTCTAGCAAAACCTTTGTCATGGCCTAGCACTGCCAGGAAGAAATCTGGGCTTTGGAAAATCGAAAATCGAAAGCATATACTACAATTTGGAGATGGTGGAGGCTCTTCAAGAAAAGTACAAAATAAGGTGGGAAAATTGGTATTTATGGAGAATGAAGAAAGAAATGCAATAATTTCTGGAGTCTTGGAGACATAGGTGCCCTTCTTCTGATATTTCCTTAGGCGTTTTACCAGAGACACATAGACAGATTATTCCTTATTGCTCTCTGGCTTGCCCTCCCAACCTGGAACACAACATAAAATGCTTGTGCAAGTGAGGGTTCCAACCCTAAAGTTTCATATGTTTCATAGCAAATCTGTCAGTTGCTATCATTTGGTAACACTGCCTCATGTCATGCTGCTTCAGAGAATTATTTTTCAAGAAATGAATTCTAATGAATCCCACAGGTTAAAGGAATAAACAATATTTGTATCATTCGGTTCACTATCTGACTGTTGGCTATTTGTCCTCCTTCCCTTTCAGCTTAAAACTACCATACACATTTTAGCCTTGAAAAATCATAATTTTGATGGCTGAAATTACAGAGTTATACATACAAGGACAGTCCACTCAAAACCTTTTGGGCAGAGAATTGTCAATCACTGACCTGTAGTTAACTCAGATGCTGTTGCTTCCTTTCCTCATAAAACTCAATGTTTTATTTGGTTTGGTTTGGTTTCTAATTCCCCTTCAGCCTTCCTTTACATTTGCGTTGGCTCCTCTTTCCTGACTCTTCAACCTGTTCCCTAGTTCTGGCCACGTGAATCTATTCATTTCAGTGAATTTTACACAGCTGGGTAGGCCTGCAGGTGGCAGCTAATGTATTGTACAGGTGGCTGCATAAATCCTGATTCATTTCAGCTGGAGGAGGTAATGTTCTCCCTGGAATATGTTTAGTTCGCCTGGGCCTAGGGCAGACAGTCCTGGTCATACTGAAGCCAGTGTTTAGGGTGAGATGATATGTGGCAAAGTCACATTAGGATTTTATGTAAGCTTTATTTTTCAAAACATCTTTTAAGATAAGCCATGGCTTATTGACCACAACTGGTCCTGATTTTCCTTGGCATAGTGATACTGTGTGCTATAGTGGGAGTGTCCTGGTCCTCAGAGAAAGACTTTTTTTTTTTTCTTTTTTTTTTTTTTTTGAGACAGAGTCTTGCTCTGTCCCCCAGGCTGGAGTGTAGTGGTGTGATCTTTGCTCACTGCAACCTCTGCCTCCAAGGTTCAAGAGATTCTCCTATCTCAGCCTCCTGAGTAGCTAGGATTATGGGCATACACCACCATGCCTGGCTAATTTTTGTATTTTTAGTAGAAATGGGGTTTCACCCTGTTGGCCAGGCTGGTCTTGAATTCCTGAGCTCAAGTGATCCACCTGCCTCAGCCTCCCAAAGTGCTGGGATTACAGGCATGAGTGCCCGCCCCCTGACTATTACCATCTTTAAGGGACCTTGTAGCAGCCAACTCCTGAGCTCAGGCCATCCTCCCACCTTGGCCTCCCAAAGTGCTGGGATTACAGGCATGAGCCACTGTGCCTGGCCACAGAGAAAGAATTTTAACACTTGTCTGAACTTGGTTGGGCAAGACATGTAACTTCTCCAAAATTTGGTCTCCTAATAAAGTGGATACAACTGCACTGACTTCTTAGGATTGTGAGAATTAACTGACATAACTGAGTCTCTGGCTTCCTTAGGTGAAGATGTGTCTTCCTAAAGGTATATGATGATTTTGAGGGGAATAAAAAGTCAAGGGCACAAACCCAGCAAATCTTAGAGAAGCATTAATTTTACTTAAGGATTGAGCTTTAAATAATTTAATGAGTATGTTAAAATACTATTTTTATGTCAAAATAATTATGGAGCTTGAAGCAAAATATGGATGCTTTCTTTAAAGATATCTATAATACAAGATTAGAGAAAATTTCTACTTGTATATGTAATTTTAACGTATGGCCCCAGGCCCAGGAAATTAGAAAATTAGCCTCCTCTGCCATTAGGCCTAGTTTGGTTTAAAATTTAAATATGTAAAATTCTTTTGTATTTATAAATTTCACGGTAAGGTTTTGGCATAATCTTAGTGTACATGTAGCTGTGGGAAAAAAACTCTTTGTCTTTGGGAATGGATAGAGCTGAAATGCATGGGAAATTCTTTTAAAGTGGAAATATATTTTTTATGAATGATATTAATGGAAGAGAGAAGGAAGTGATTATTCATATTTTGGCCCTTTTCAGGAAACCTTGGAGATTTCAGTTGACTGTTTCCTTTAAAATGGCAAACTATCATCCTCCTGTGGTTTTCATTGCTTCAAAGTCCAGATGGAGACTGAAGTGGGCTGGCAGAGCTAATAAAACTTAGAGAGCAAGGTGGGAGGAGGTGATGGGGATGGATGAAGGTAGGGAGAGGAGGGACATGGTCAGGAAAAGAGGATGGGAGATCAATGGTGGCTTCCTGTTAGCCAAATACTTAGCAGGCACCCAGCATGCAGCTTCCTGAAAAGTCCTAGCATTTTAAGTTTCAGACTTATTTTATTATTATATGCCATTTTCACCTAATGACACTTAGAAAAGTCAAAGCTGAAAAAGAAAGGTCTTGACTATTTGGTTCTTACATATTTACAATTTCATTTATTTATTAACTTACTTCCCTCTTTCCTTCTCTCCAACATCAAAGGAAATATTAATTAAAGACACTCCAGAGAAGATGGCAATACTAATAGCTAATTTATTGAGCCTTAAATATGGCATACAGGCTTATTAAATGTTATGACTAAGCTATTGAAGTAGGAGCTACGATTATCCCCATTTTATGGGCATGACCAAGAGGGGTAATAATAATAGCAGCTAATGTTACGGAGGGTTTCCCATGTGCCAGGCAATGTTCTCCTTGCTTTTGTATATTAGACTACATCCACATCACAATAATTCCAGGAAGCAGGCCATATTTATCCCCTATTCGAGAGAAAAAGATACTCAAGTAAAGAGAGATTAATTGACTTGACATAACATAGTTGGCAAGAGGTAGATCAGAGATTTCAACCCTGACAGTCCAGCCTTGAAGTCCATTCTGTAATATAGTCTGTGTGGCCCCCAATGTCGAAGAAAAGTGGAAACTTTACTCTGTTCTGCTGGAGGAGATATTAGGGCCGGACTTTGCCCAGCGCCTCCTTAGCACCTTCTTACTTTGTCTCCTTGGGAAGAGGGAGCCTATCTGACTGCAGACCCAGTGAGAAGGAGGTAAGCAGGAGCACTGCTTTGGCTCCCTCTAGGGTAGAGCCTGTTCTCAGGGTGCATGCTTTCTCAAGTTCCTGCCTTGTGACACAATCTAGAGTTTGAGGTTAGAGTAAGAAGAATCTTTAGAACATGGTTTTCATCAGAAAACTGGCTACAGAGGTGACAGAAGAGCTTTGAAGCCAAAAAAAGAGATGAGTATTAGCAGTAACAGGGAGCCACCTCTGGCCCTGGGTCAGAGGGAGAGCCCAGGTAGGTAGGTTTACTGGAACTAAGTACCAGAGTCCAACAGTAGAAGGTGGAATCATGATAGGCCTTTCTGCCAGGATCTGGAACCAAGGAGGAGATAGGCTTGCTGCAGACAACATGGCAGAGCAGAGAGGGAAAAACACTCCTGCTTCTCCTTATCCCCCATCAGTACAGCCCATTGGCTAGACCGAGCTGGCACAATAGCCTGGGAAGTGCAGTCTGCAGTGGACAGCCTCTCATTGCCCAGAGCAGAGCAGGGCAAGGATGATGAGTGTATTTGAAAGCATGATGACTCAGGACGCACCCCTGCATCCATTCAACTTGGAGAGGAAGATACAAAGAAGCTAGGCTGTGGCCACAAACCAAAGCCTTGTTCTCAAACTGCTTTACCAGTAACAAAGCCAAAATGTTATTTTAATCTTCATTTTTAAAACATATATCATCTCTCAATTGACTTGGATTTTACTGGAAAAAGAGAAAGGGCTTGATAAGTAGTATATTCTACCCTCACCTCAAATGGTGAAACTTAAGGTTAAGTGTAAATATTTATGTGTGTGTATATATATAGGTATGTATATATGTACACACACTGTATATTTACTCAAACTGCACATAAAATATTCAGGTAAAATTATCATTTTAGAAGTAACACCGTTTTAGTAGTATTCTCATCACTTGCTTTATCAAAGCTATCAAGCATTCTAGTGTTACTATGAAAATAACTAATTATTTTTATGATAATGAAGAATTTAAATAGCTCAGTAGGATAAAGTAGATTCAAACCATGGCTTAGTTTCCCCCATCTTTGGAATACTAAACTGGAGTAAAGGATTTAATGCTTCTAATACGAAAACATGTCTTTTAAACTCTTTTTTTTTTTTTTTTTTTTTTTTGAGATGGAGTCTCTCTCTGTCGCCCAGGCTGGAGTGCAATGGCGCAATCTCCACTCACTGCAAGCTCTGCCTCCCGGGTTCACGCCATTCTCCTGCCTCAGCCTGCGGTGCAGCTGAGACTACAGGCGGCCACCACCACTCCCAGCTAATTTTTGTATTTTTTAGTAGAGACGGGGTTTCACCATATTAGCCAGGATGGTCTCGATCTCCTGACCTCGTGATCCGCCTGTCTCGGCCTCCCAAAGTGCTGGGATTACAGGCGTGAGCCACCGCGCCCGGCCCATGTCTTTTAAACTTTAAAGGAAAAAAGATATTTCTCAATCCATTTTGAGCATTATGAATTTATTTTGGGATGCGGATATGAAAAAGTGATTTTTACCTAAGGGACAAAGCCAAGAATGAATTTAACTTAATCAAAGTCCTAAGTGGTAACAATGACACACAACAGCAATGCATATCCATGTGACAACCCTGGACAAAACTTGAGCAATAAGCCATTCAGGCAGGGTTTCTCAGCTTTGCAGTATTGATATTTTGGACCCAATAATTATTGTTGGGGATGAAGATTGCTCTGTATAATGTAGGATAAATCCCTGGCTTCTACCCACTAGATACCACTAAGCCTCTTCCCTGCCATCCCCCACCAAGCATCAGTCATGACAAACATGTCTCTGCTATTGTCAAATGTCCCCGGGGTGGGGGAATGATGAAGGAAGGGGGAAAAATAGCACCTGGTTGAGAATGCTGTTCTAGAGATTTACGTTTCTCACTTACATTATCCTTGGTTGTGACTGTTCTCTATTTTTATTGAAGTAATTCAAATTTTAGCTTTAAACACCACACACACTGAACTGTATTCTACTAGTGTAGAAGTAATATCCAAGGATCAAATCTCTTTGTGGGATTAAATATTTTTATAACTATCTCTTTTATGTCCTTAAGGTGAACCAAATTATAGTCTTAATATGCCAAATAGGACCCAAGATACCTCAAGTACATTGTGAAATGAATATATTTGCTGAGGACAGTAAAGGAGGAGGAGAAAGAATCATTTCTAAATAAAATGCTGTCTTCTGAGATATCTGCATTAAGGTAATTGTTTTAAAAATGGACGTTTATTAGTGTTATGAATTCTGTTTCTAGTTATGAATTTAACTATTGGGATCCATTTCTTTTATTAGTAGGTATATTACGTAGTGTATTTTTACTGAGAAGGACATCATTCAGAGGGCTTAAGTTCAATTATTTTTTAGGTAAATAAGCCTACTTAGAACAGATTACTTTAAAATCTTTTAAGTAATCATAAGGAAAGAACTAGTTTCATGTTTTCATGTAATACAACTTTCTCAAACAGTTTAAGAAAGAGATTTATCCTCTTCTATCACCTGTAATAAACACTGGAAACAAAGTAAATTAAACACTCAAAGAAGAAAACCATAACAAGAAATCAAAACAATTTAAGATTGGATGGATGGCCAGGAGAGCTGAATTCTGGTCAAGACTGTAGGAATGCACTGCAGTGCAACCTAAGCTTTGTTATTTCTGTGGGTTTCCATTCCTCAGCAGAAAGACATTCAAGCTTGGTGACTTTAAATATCCCTTATACCTGAAGGATCTATGATTCTATTAATAAATGTCTGTCTAACATATTACTCTCCTTTAGACTTAGGGCCTTCCAATTTCTACATATAATGACTTCAAGGATATTCAAATTCTTTCCATAAAACTCAATCATCAAAGAGGCCATCCTTGATAGCCAGGAGAGGGAGATGCATACAGTGCATCCAATCCCTTAAGCCGAAGTGTGTCACCATTAGAAGGACACAATTTGCCTTGGTATTGGTGGTCTCATCACCAGAGAGCTAAATAAGTCTCAGTGTGTGTGTGTCTGTGCATGTATTTAAATTTCTATCTTACTGACAAACTGGTTGGCAACACATGTACTATAAAACTAACATAACATTAGAATTCTATTAGAATGAATATTTCATTCATCTATATTCTCAACTCAAGGTGGCTTCAGGTGCATGTGACCAATGCAATTGCAAAGGAGCCCAGGCTTAGTGTTCAATGTTCAGTAGTCATCATGTTTAAATTATTAGGGTTTTATCATAGTTTCTGTTTTGTAAGTGAAGTTTGATGAGACAATGGAGCATGTGTCAAGGGCTTAGAACCTTGGCTCACACATGGTCTTGTCTCATATCTCCTGCAGATTTTGATAGGCTACAAATCTGCCATGATGCCTTGAATAAAACCTACCTGGGATGGGTCCTTGGCCATCTGCTTCCACACACATGGTTCCCTGGATCCCTGTCAGCCTCCCCACCTCTGCCTCACTCAGCAGCTAGTGCCTCCTCCAACTCACTGGTGCCACATTGGTCTCTTCCTCTCTGTTCCTGCTCAGTGACTGCTGCTACCCTCTGGGGATCAGAGCACAGGAAGGGTTTGGGATGGGAGTATGTACCTACATTGTTTTGGGGTGGGGCACAGCCAGGGTCATCCCTGTTTCCAGCTGGCAGCACCACAGTGAGTTTGGCAGGTGACTTGGTCACCCCTGATTCTGGTACCAAACACATTGCAAACCTTTGGATTTGAGTCCTGCGGGAAGGGTAATTTACAGGCTCCCAGGCACTTGTTCACGTCTGTACTTATCCGCAAGTGTCTCTAAAACCTGGACAAGTACAACATTAAATAATAAATAAAAACAGCAAATATAAAACCCACAACATATCCAGAAGAGAGAGAGACTACAGAAGAAAGAATGAAGTTTTAATTTTAGTAACTTTAATGGTACTTCCCCCCTACTTTTTGAATAAAAGCTCCCCATTTTCATTTTGTGCTGGGCCCATGAATTATGTAGGTGGTCCTGTAATCAATAATTATTGAGCATCTGGCATATTCCAGGGACCATGCTAGGTACAGGGGACCCGACAGAGAGCAAAACAAAGCACACTTAAGCCAGCAGGGAGTTTTCAATGATTTCATCATGACCATCCTGCCTTCCATCCCTGAGATTCTGTCAAGACTCTTTTTAAAGGCATTTCCTATACACTGGTGGGAAATTAGCAAAATCATTTATGATAGCATGATTTGCTAGCTTATCAAGTCTTTTAGTTTCCATCCCTGGGTATCCCTCCCAATGGCAGGACTATATGTCCTCTCATTGGTGATCTCAGGAGTGGCCATATGACTTTCTTTGACCAATGGAATGTGAGTGGAAGTGTTGTGTGTCACTTTCTGATAGGCATTTTAAGAGCCAGCACATAGCTCACCAGCTCTCTTTACCTTCTGTTACAGTGGCTGGAAATGTTCTATATGAAAGTTGGTTCTTTAGCCTTAGATTTAGGAGGGAAGGCAACATGGAGAAAAGCTACAACTGACATATAGCCTAAGTAAGATGGTTGTGGCAACTTGGTTGTGGCAAATGACTGAGATAGGAGTTGTTTGTTAATGCAGCATAGTCTAATTGTTCTCACTAAGCCACCAATTGATGACCTTTCTCTTGAAGAAAGGGGTCTCTGTTAAATCTTCGGAAATTTGGTCTGAAAGGCAGGACATGTAAACACATAATATCCGTCATTATATTCAGAAAACAACAATCTTTTAAATGATACATTGGAACTATTTTTCCTAATACTCAATTTCCATTCCCTTCCACAACTCATTGCCAAATTATTGAGTCTTTAATTAATATGCATTTAGTTTGACTTACTTTTTGTGTTATCTGTACCAGCTATTTTAAATATTAAGTTAGTTCTAAGTCACTCATACACTGCTATCAGAAAAATGAATGAATGCAATTCATTGCATTGAAAAAAAGAGAGTGAGAAATAATGGAGGCATTGGGCTATTTTTGTCATTAATCAAAACACTTTAGAAACATTCATTCATTATGCTGTCTCTACTTTTTCTCCATATCTTAGTAAAGTAGATGAGAAAGTAACCAAATCCACTGAATTCAAATATTGACACATAGTTTAACTTCACCAACTCATTCAACACCTATTTATTGAGACCTACTATGTGCCAGACACTGTTGCAGGCATGAATCCCCTGGTACCTAGTATGGCATCAGGCATGCACAAAGTGGTCAATAAATACTTGTTATAAAAATGGGAATTTAATGAATTCAGTATTTACTCAAACCACCTCATAAAAACTGTAAGTTTTTATTATGTTTTCTGGACCCATTACTTTTCTTTGTCTGAAAGGAGATGCCAAGAAAAAAGAGAGAAAAAGCCCAGACCACTGCAAGTTAGCACCTAAAAGGCAGAACATTATGAAAAGTCCAAACAACATTACAAACACATTATTCTGCAGAAGATTTAAATCTAAAGCTACATGAAACTGTATTGGTTAAGAATTACTTCTATTTCCTTTTCTACCTGAGGGTACATCCTGAGGTATTTTAGGACATGTAAATTATCCAAGTCACTCTAAATTTATTTAACCAGTTTGTTCATTTCTAAGGGAAGGAGTCCTCCCCAGTGGGGAGAACCTCCTCCTCACTCCCTGGGTATTATTCAGTTTTGTCAACTTCAAAACTCAGGCAGTAAGAAATGAACATTTGAAACAAACCATTTCATTACGTGCATTCATACAGTTATGGAAAAAACAGTCTTTACTCAGCTTAGGCTAGTGAATCCCTCATTTAATTACAACTGGAAAGGTTAGAAACTTTTTATCGTGCACACATATTCTCTGGGAATTATCTAGCTCTGAAATATAATTAATCACCCTCTGTCATGCTTTCATTATATGCAGGGCCCTCCAGAGCCATTGCTTTCTTCTTTCTTCATTCATATTCCTCTGACCTTCCTCCTCATAGACCTCAGGTGAATTTCATCGACTGCTCAGAAATGACTGGATATTGTTAAACCCATTTGTCAACCACATTATCAGCTCACAAATGCGAGATCTCTGCATATGTTTAGCCTTTTCCATATATAGCAGCCCAAGTATTAACATGGAAGGCATCTGTCAATGTTGACGAAAATTAAATTTCAAAACCACTGTAAATAATAAAGCAGTTATATAAAGATTATTTCTCTGGAGCATAAGCTACTAGTAAACACAATTTGCATATTGTGCTTACAGCTGTTTCAACATGAGATGTTTGTTGTGCTTCATTAAAATGATTTGATTTGTCAGATTCTAGGATAGTCAAAAGTCTGTATGAAGAACTATGTAAGGAAGTTTAGTGACATTTTTGATTTTTAAAGCTAGGCACATACGGCATAGGAGGAATAAAGTGAACTGAGTAATATATCTTCAGGAGAATTATTAGGGTGTGAAGGTGGGGAAATTCACCATTAGCTCAATTCCAAAACTATTTCTCTGCCCCAGCAGAGCCATTAACACTTTCCATGCATAACTTAATGGAAGTAGAATGGCCATTCCCAAAGCAAGCTGAGAGGACATGAGGTCCTTCCACACCAACAACTGAACGTGACAGAATCAAGCATGTACTTGGTAACTAAGCATATCTCGGACAAGTTTTCTGTGGAATTGATTTAACTGGAAAATTCTTTAACTTTCTTTTTTTGTCCATATCCAGTCAGAAAACATAAAATCTAATTGCTCAGTGGGACTGGAAAGGGCATGTGAATTGGCATTCTCTCTTCCAGGAAGAGAAGAGCTAACCTTTCTTAGAAAAATGGTTAGGGCCTCTGTTTCTTTATGATTTCCACAGGAGAATACTCCATGAACCTTTACTTATTGAAGTTCTCTTTAACAGAGAAGAAAGTCTTTATTTTGTGTCTAATTGATGATTTTCTTAATATATTTTCTTTTTCTCTCAGTGTTATATAGTGATATGTACTCATATATAATATTTATAAGAATATATCAATATGTGTACAAATATCTTGTGACCTAAGAATAACTATGGTAAGTCAATCTTTAGCTAACTTTCTCAAACTATGGACCTGAACATTCCTTTAAACAGAATTTGTGATCTTTTTAGTCCTGAAGCTCCTCCTGTTTCATTAAGATGGGGAAGCTGGGCGGAGCATCTCTTATCACAGGTTATATATTTAAAAAGAATGTTTAAGGTTTCAAATATAAAAGCACTTGCTAAATGCACTTACAAATGAAGCACTAGTATCAGTGAAAAGGCAACTTATTCATTGACTAGTAGCCATCACAAATCGTGATCTTGTGTATGTACAGACACAAATATGTGTACTATATAGTAATACTTTATCAAAAAGCAATCCCATCAGAAGAAAAATTTGTCAATCATTTTTATCTTATCTAATGATGTATCTTTGACAACAATCTGTGGAACACAGCAGGAGAATCTGTGTGTAGGGAACAGAGGAAGTGACAGGAATGATTATGTGTTGGTGGCTTGACTTTGCTGTAACTCTGTAGCAAAGTGGCAGATATTAATTCCCTTTATGAATAAGTCTCCAAATAAAGCTCAGTTCTGAACATACGATTAACCCTATGGACAGGAGCAGGTGTTCCTATTTGAATTTTATTTTTGAAAAAGTACACTTGCCTACTAATTCACAGGTCAACTATCGCTACCTAATCGGACCAGGTGTTCAATACAAAGGGTAGTTTCCTCCTAAAGGTTTTTCATAGACTACCATAGGTAAAACAACAGCCAAACACTAACTGAACAAAATCCTAAAGCCTAGCCAAATAAACAAGAATGATGGGAGCCATCTTAATCCTATTCAAGGGTGTACTTAGATGTTTACCTTTAGGCAGAATAATGGAGTGAAAATTGTTGCTTGGAATAATGCTGAAAAAAAAGGATTCCTTTTTACAATTCTACTTATTTTATAATCAAACATGTAAGGGATATTTGATATCTGCAGGCTAATATTCATACACACTTCTTAAAATAAAATTAAAATACACATTTCTCCACTTCTAGCTTCTATGGAAATCGACTTTAACTCCAGGGCCTGAGAATGAGGCAAGGGCTATCAAAATAATTCAAGTTCCAGTCATAGTGATTGATTTAGGCAAACAACACAAGTCCATCCAGTTAGGGCCAAAGAGAGTGAGGATTAGGGCTTTTCTTTTCTGTACTCTTTTCAGAGAGGTGCATACCATTGTCCAGGCGTACACTGCAGAAGGACAATACATCTGAGGGGATACAATTCATATTGATACATCTTCAATATTTTGACTTTTTTCTTATTTTATCAGAACTTTGTCAACTCCAGCATACATGGTTTCCATATTTATTTGAACAATTTTGGGGAGACAGATGATGCTAAAACGTCTTGTTCTAAGAAAATTGGCACATTTGGACAATTTTCAAACAAATGAATGTAAAGACTGTTCTTCTACAAGTTATATGCAGATCATTATGCTTGGACATGGGATAGACAAGTTTAAGAATCAAGAACGTACCTATCTAGCATCTAGCATGACAAAAAAATAGCCTATGATTTGAAGCAAGGAGTTTAAATAGATAGGTTTTAGAATGCAAGACAATGCTACACTTTCAAAACTATTTGCTTTCAAATGTAATTGTTTACTGTTAATTTGGTATGATGTTTTAAGCAACATTAATGTTATAAACAACATGATGAGAAATATAGTTTGGCTCTGTGTCCCCACCCAAATCTCATCTTGTAGCTCCCAGATTTCCCATGTGTTATGGGAGGACCCAGTGGGAAATGATTGAAACATGGGATCAGGTCTTTCCCATTCTGTTCTCATGATAGTGTATGGGTCTCACGAGATCTGAAGATTTTAAAAATTGGAGTCTCCCTGCACAAGCTCTCTTTTTTGCCTGCTGCCATCCATGTAAGATGTGACTTGCTCCTTTTTGTATTCCACCATAATTGTGAGACTTCCACAGCCATGTGGAACTGTAAGTCCAATTAAAACTCTTTCTTATGTAAATTGCATAGTCTCAGGTATGTCTTTATCAGCAGCATGAAAATGGACTAATACAATAAATTGGTACCATGAATGGGGTGCTGATGAAAAGATACCTGAAAATGTGGAAGTGACTTTGGAAATGGGTAACAGGCAGAGGTTGCAACAGTTTGGAGGTCTCAGAATAAGACGGGAAAATGTGGGAAACTTTGGAACTTCCTAGAGACTTGCTGATGGCTTTGCCCAAAATGCTGATAGTGATAAGGACAATAAAGTGCAGACTGAAGTGGTATCAGATGGAGATAAAGAACTTGTTGGGAACTGAAGATGACTCTTGCTATGTTTTAGCAAAGAAACTGGTAGCATTTTGTCCCTGCCCTAGAGATCTGTAGAACTTTGAACTTGAAAGAGATGATTTAGGGTATCTGATGGAAAAAATTTCTAAGCAGCAAAGCATTCAAGGGGTGACTTGGGTGCCATTACAGGCATTCAGTTTTATAAGGGAAGCAGAGCATAAAAGTTCAGAAAATTTACAGTCTGACAATGTGATAGAAAAGAAAATCCCATTTTCTGAGGAGAAATCCAAGCCTGCTGGAGAATTTTGCATAAGTAATGAGGAGCTGAATGTTAATCCTTAAGACAATGAGAAGAATGTCTCCAGGGCAGCCCCTCCTATCACAGACCCAAAGGCCTAGGAGGAAAAAGTGGTTTCGGTGGGCTGCGCCCAGGATTCCCGTGCTGTGTGCAGCCTAGGGACTTGATGCCCTGCATCATAGCTGCTCTAGCCATGGCTGAAAGGGGCCAATGTAGAGCTCAGGCTGTGGCTTCAGAGGGTGGAAGCTGCAAGCCTTGGCAGCTTCCACATGGTGTTGAGCATGTCAGGACACAGAAGTCAAGAACTGGTGTTTGGGAACCTCCACCTAGATTTCAGATATATGGAAATGCCTGGGTGCCTAGGCAAACGTTTACTGCAGGGGCAGGCCCCTCATGGAGAACCTCTGCTAGGTAGTGTAGAAGGCAAATGTAGGGTCACAGCCTCACACAGAGTCCCTACTGGGGCACTCCTAGTGGAACTGTGAGAAGAGGACCACCATCCTCCAGACCCCAGAATGGTAGATCCACCAACAGCTTGCACCTTGCACCTGAAAGAGCCACAGACACTCAATACCAGTCCCTGAAAGCAGCCAGGAGGGAGGCTATATCCTGTGAAGCCACAGGGGTGGAGCTGCCCAAGATCATGGGAACCCACTTCTTGCATCAGTGTGACCTGGATGTGAGACATGGAGTCAAAGGAGATCATTTTGGAGCTTTAATATTTGACTGCCCTGCTGGATTTTGGACTTGCATGGGTCCTATAGCCCATTTGTTTTGGCCAATTTCTCCCATTTGGAATGGTTGTATTTATCCAATGCCTGTACCCTCATTGTATCTAGAAAGTAACTATCTTGTTTTTGATTTTACAGGTTCATAGGTGGAAGAGAGTTGCCTTGTTTCAGGTAAGACTTCGGACTATGGACTTTTGAGTTAATGCTGAAATGAACCGAGACTTTGGGAGACTGCTGGGAAGGCATGATTGGTTTTGAAATGTGAAGATATGAAATTTGGGAGGAGCCAGGGACAGAATGATATGGTTTGGCTCTGTGTCACCATCCAAATCTCATCTTGTAGCTCCCATAATTCCCATGTTTTATGGGAGGGACCCAGTGGGACATGATTGAATCATGGCAGTGGGGAGTGGGTCTTTCCTGTGCTGTTCTCTTGATAGTGAATGGATCTCATGAGATCTGATGGTTTTAAAAATGGGAGTCTCCCTGCACAAGCTCTCTTTTTGCCTGCCACCATCCATGTAAGATGTTATTTGATCCTCCTTGCCTTCCACCATGATTGTGAGGCCTCCCCAGCCATGTGGAACTGTAAGTCCAATTAAACCTCTTTCTTTTTAAATTGCCCAGTCTCGGGTGTGTCTTTATCAGCAGCATGAAAATGGACTAATATAATGAGCAAACAAAATTTAGCATACATAAACACTTGACAGCACTGAAAAAATAAATTCTCTTAATAAAAATGAAGCGATGTTTTAAAAACCATACAATTGAAGCTAAATAAACTTCACTATCTTTTAGCATTGACATTGGCTTCTCCAGAATAGAAAGGATTAGACTCATTTCAAATATAAACAGCATGATTATGTTGATCATAGAAATTATCCAGAACTAAATTTTAAAATAAATTTATTTCTTCACATATTTATCATTAACATATATCACCTTTAAGATTCAAATTTATGACAGTGTTTAGATGAAATATAATTTGAAAAGTTATAATGAATATGAATATGAACTACAAATATGAACTATTTCAACAATATAAACTATAAATTGGAAATTTACCAAGGAATATAGTCGTGTGATACTGGGGGAACATCAAGAACATGGGGAACTAAAACTTATACATAGTTTTCTTACATTTAGAACATCTCTTATTGAAGTACTGAAATATTCATGGCAATAATTCACCAGAAAAATATTCCAAACACTTTTATTTAAAAATATTTAGGGTATACTTAACTTAGTTGATACTGGTAATTGAGAAGCCAAGACCTTTGCTTCTCAAAATTAAACAATAGCTACTTAAGATCTCCATTCCTGCTAGAAAAAATAGTGAAGTCTATGGTTTGATTATTGGTACAAGTAAGCTTTGAAAGTATCATAATTTGTTTTCCTGAAAAAAAGACAAGAAATGTTTACATAACATCTAATATATGAGTGTACTTGAATCTTAAAAATTTACATATTCTACTATATTACTTCTAACAGTATGATTTATATAATTTTATAGAGTAGCTTATATGTTTCAATAATTATTGATAAATTAATCATAAACTAACTTTGGAAATTTCCTCAAGAAAGAGTTACCTTTTTCTAATTTGCACAAAAGTGCCATGTGGGTTGGTAGTAGTCTTTACTACTGGGGAAGCAAACTTCCTCCTTCCCACTGACATAAAAGAATATATAATCCCTGGAGCTGCTAGAACTACTATCCTGCCATATTAACACCAAGGAAGTGGAGTATGCAAATCAAGAGAGAACCTAGGTTCTGGTGACATGATTTGAGGACTACGTTGAGACCCCTTTGAAGCCATCACTCCCATCTGTTCAACTCTGTGGGGCAATACATTTACTTATATTTTAGATCAAATAGTTTAGGTGGCAGTTTCTGCCACTGTCAACAAAATCCTAAATGATACAAATCCTGAGAAAATTATTCATTCACGAATAGCTATTTCCAGCATCCAGATAGAAAAGTGCTAGTCAGGTACATCTGTATTTGGGTCTCTCAGTGTAAATATTCTGGGCTTCTTCCTATATTTATGCCCAATGGCTACTTACATGGTTTTGTTATAGGATAGACATGGGTTAAATTTTCTCTTGGCTAATTATTAGTGCTGTGGCACAAAGTTTGTGTGAGTATTAAATGAGGTAAGAGGTATAATACCTTGGTTATTGTAGGTGTTTACTAAGTGACAATAATTATTATAGCTTATGTCTTCCTTTTCCCTTCAAGGTACTAGATATCTTTGGGCATATTATAATTGATTATTATTTCACTTTTGTATTTTATAATTCATTATTATATTCAGAAAATATGCCTTGGACACCTATTGTATGCTTTGTATGTTCTAGACTAAGGATCCAGTGGTAAAGAAAATAGACAAATTATTCACTTTTACAGAGCTTTCAAGGTTGTGGGATTCAGAGTACCAGGGGTGAGGTAAACCTTGAATTAGGAAGACTTTTGGGTTCAGATATAAGTGATGAGGAAGAATTAGCAATGTGCAGATCTGTGATGAGAGCATTCCAGATCAAGGGTAAGGGTTCTGAAGCAGGAACCAGCTTGGCTTCTAGGGATGTGAAGCAACTTGTATAACAGTAACATACTGGAGAAGCAAGGTGATAAAGATTGGAGCAGTAGGAAGGAAGAAGATCATTCAAGCTGCTAGGCTAAAATATTAAATTAAGATACTATTCAAGTGAAATCAAAGCTTTCCAACCACCTGTTACTTTTAGGTGAGTGAGTGAGTGTGTGTGTTTGTGTGTATGAGATGGGACAAGCTATTCACTACTTTGTAATGGCATCTCTTTCTCTCTGTCATTGATAAGCATATGATCAAAATAAATGAGCATTATCTTCCTGATGAAATCATTTGATGAGAATGACGAATTTTCCATGCCAGTGTAAAGGAGGAGGATGATGAAAACAACCTCACTATTGTTGACTATAAAATGCATCATGTAGTTTTACATGAACAAACTAGTAAATAAGCAGCCTTTTTTTTGTGGCTCCAGTGGTGCAGTTGGCTAGCATGTATGTGGTACTTATAAGAAACTTTTGTCCCTCTGAATTGTTTGTTATAAAGGCATCAACTTACTAAGTCATCTATTCTGGGTAATAGATCTGTACAGGAGATAGCAAATTCACTAAGACAGGTAGGAGGGAGTATAGAGAAGCAACAGTAGTAGCAAAAGTATTTCTAATTTATTATAACATGAATACAAATAACTCTTTTTCATAAAACTAAAATAAAAGAGCAATAGCTTAGAGTATGACCACTCCAGGGGTGATAGCATTTTAATGAAAACAGAATGCAACATATAAAGTGAAATTTTGGATGTCAAGCAGTGTATATAAGACAATTACCTTCGGTATAAACCCTTCAGGGGGCCTCTGAATTCATATAATATTATTGTTTATAAATCATAGGTTTTTAGCACGTGAATGCTCCATCATTTTGAGGCTCCTTTTCAAATTAGGAAGTAATATTTTCATTATGTCACCCGATTTATTACTATGCTTGGCATTTTGGGGAGTGATTACACATATTCATTCAACACTTGGCAATAGTAAAAATGAGCGTTTTTTTCTTTAAAATATATAACAATTTTAGAACACTCAAGAAGGCTAAAACAGTCATATTAGAAACCAATGAGGTAACAAGGGCAATTGTGAGTCTCTTGCACGCTGATTAGCTATTTCTTATGCATCTTTACATATAACTAACCCTGACCTCAGCTCACCTACTCACATGGAGCTCACCCCTCATTAGGTCTTTCTAGTTCTTGGAACCCACCTTCTCAGGAATACTTAACTCTCCAGATGAAACTAATATGCTAAATCAAGAAAGGAGTCTGGAGTACTTTAAATCTCCAGTTTTTTCAAGTGCCTTGCCCTGTGCAGCTAAATGAAAGTAACAATCATATAGTAGAGATAAAATACAAATAATATTTCAGAAAAAAAGTAGAGGCAAATCTCCAGTAAAATCACAAATAAGAACTGGACAAAGCCATATATCCAGTAAGTTTGAAAAATTAACATGTCGTATTACTTATGTATGTAGTTAAGTAGCTAAGTGTTACTGATGAATGTAGATGTTACTGATCCAAATATCAGATTGCTGGATGTGTAGAATTTGGAGTTAGTCTGTATTTATATACTTGGTGATTACTTTACCTATAAGATCACTCTAGACTGGCAATGGGATGCTACAACAAATATATTTGAACTATCTCTTTCTCATTTTGAATCCCAAGGTTGAGCAAATGATTCTTATTTAAGCTAACCAAAGAATTCCAAACTTTCGAAAAATGAGGTACAAATAAACATTCTAAGTAATGTTTTTCATCATTGTATTATAAAATGGACTTTGGTCTTAGAAAATGTGGAATGAGAAATAATAGCTAAATTTAGTGATGGTGATTAGGCACACTGCTATGTGCTAGGGCAATGTATTAAATTCTTAACACATATTATCCCAATAATACTATCATTATTCACACCTTATTGATGAAGAAACAGAAGCTAATAGTAGCTACATGGATTTCCCGAGTCATATGGTGGATCTGATATTTGACTAGTCCTTGCTGGAGCCAAAGATCATGTTCAAAACCACTACAGGTTTTAATGTTTTGAAATGTTAGTAAAAGTTTATAGAAAAGAAATGTAGGTATTTGTCAGAAAATCATCAGAAATATGAGAATTAAGCTATAATTGGTCTCGGGGGAAGCATTGGATGAGGCTGTTACAGGAATGTGGACACTCTAGAGAAAGATCCATCCCTGCTCCTGTGTAGGGGAGATTCAGCACCAAGGATAGCAACCTAGGTGGCTTACCCACAGGAGACCACAACTCAGTCCAAAGACCCAGAGACAAATGACTCTGTGGTTGGGACAGATTTTTACATAATGTAGTTCCAGAGACAAGCTTTAGCTCCTCTGAGATCTAGATCCATCCAGGGGGTGGAGGGGGAGGGGACACTCAACAGATTTGTATAAGACCAAATTGAAACTGTTCAGTCAAAATCTATTTTTGACAGCATGTAAATTTAAACACATACACAGAAACACAAACACAACTGTATATTTGAGTTTAAAAAGAATGTTTCTGAATATGTGAAAACTAAACTCAGGCAAACCCTCTAGGGTAGCATGCAAGCCTTAGATGTTTCAAAGTTAATAACAACCTGATAATTACTGTCACTTAATTAAATTTTTGCAAGGTCAAACCCAAAGAGAGACGTGTTATTTCCCCTTAGACACTTATCCCACTGGATAAACATCCCACCCAGTAAAGAGGAGATACAAAGCTATACTGTAATAAAAGTTAAAAGAAATACAACTACCTGGATAAAGACCATGAAGGTCACACACTAGACAATTATCAGGTAGCATTTAACCAACTCTAGTATTCTCCTAACACCTGGTCTTCCTTTTGGAATCTGAAGCTCCCTTGTTTGTATTTTCTCTGCAATAACAGTTTCAAATATCTAGCCCTTGCGTGAAGTCATGGTTTTGTATTTTTTCCTCCTCTCTGTTTTCAATCACCAAAGCGTTTTCATTAGTAACTTATTCCAATTCATTGTTTTCAAACATTTTAAATCTATGCCTTACCACACAAGGTATTATTCTAGGTGCTGTATTTGCCCATGTAATACTTACAGCTGCCTTGTAGTGTTATTATTTCCATTTTACATGAAGAAAATGAGGTGTGGAGTCACCACATAATGTGCCATAGTTCACACAGCTAGGAAGCGGTGGAGCAGGGTGTGAACCAGATTTTTGGCTCTTAAGTTTTTGTCCTTAACAACTTCACTGATGGCTCTCAATATTCATATTACATATCCTCTTCCCTTGGTGATACTTGAAAACCCACTAGAGGCATAAGGCACTTTCTTTCCATCCCCTCACCCCCAACCCACTGGAGAATCTTTTAATTATTTACTCTAGCTAGGAAATTTATTAGTGTATCCCTACAATTCTCAGAGATCTAAAGAGATCTAAAGTGATTACTACTCTAGAAAATTACATTTCAAGGAATTCTCCCTTACCCTAAGCCTTTATAGGTTGAATTGTGTCTCCCCAAAGATATATTGAAGTCCTAACCCCTAGTACTTACACACACACACACACACACACACACACACACATATATATATATATATATATGAAATAGTTTTATTAAAGATATAATCATATTAAGATGAGGTCATTAGAGTGAGCTGTAATCCAATATGACTGGTGGCTTTATAAGAAGAGAACATCAGGAAAAAAATACATGGGAAAAACACCATGTGACAACAGAGTCAGAAACTAGAGTTATGCACCTGAAAGCCAAGGAATAATGAGGATTGGTGAAGCTAGAAAGAGACAAGGAAGGATGCTACCCAGAGACACTGCAGACACATTGATTTTAGACTTCCAGCTTCTAGAACTGAAAGAGAGTAGATTTTTGTTGTGTTAAGCCACCCAATCTGTGGTACTTAGTTTTGGCCATCCTAGGGAAAAAATACATTATTTCATATTCTATTTTTACTGCACTTTGCAGGAGGAGAGGTAAAATGGAGCTATTCTGATAAAAAAATAGCTACTATGGGGTCTACTGGGGTGACTTTTTGCCTGGCCCACTAAAACACAAACGAAAACTGAAAACACCCAACTAAACAACTATATAAACCTTCTTTGGACAACATTTTCCTTGATAACTTAACTGTTACTTCCTCTTACCAACTGACCAAATAATTAACTAGCATCAAGAAGAATTTGCTTATTTCTCCATTTTAAAACTCTGACATTGCCAAATCATTCTTTAACTTCTCTAAGTAATTAAGTATTTTTTTATTATATTTCAGTGGCTGTTTGAAAATAATAGCCTGGAACAATGGTAAAGAATTTATCTCACTTCCTGGGTACCATAGGAATGGTTATCACTTATTAGTACAACTCCTGGGAGTAAAATAACATCTGCAAACTTTATGAGCACCTCAATATCTCAAGGTGGGAGGTGGGCACAGAACATGATACAGATTCAAATCACACCCCTCATTTAGATTATTTAGAAAAATTTTCCATACTGAAAAATATAGCCATACTAGAAAGGTAAAATGATAGCCAGAAAGACCCTTTGCTAGGTTCAAATATAAAGAAAACTTTACGAAGAAAGTTTCTCACGGTGCTTACAAATTTGCTTGTATTAACCTAGGCTTTAACAAATAAAACCCTGTAGTATTTTGAATTTTGGATGGTTTCTTCTGTATGCAACCTTCTCCTTTACATTTTTTCATATTAGGCATATATCATTTAAATCACACAGCTATTGTGTATTTTCTATTTTAATATGAACAGGACAAAAATATGGTTAGAATACTTTCACATGCTTTTAGACACCTTCATTTTCCCACATTTAAATATCCAATTTCAGATTTCTATCATTTTCAAATAGCTCTGCCTTACTCTTTGTGGGTAAAACTATTCCTGTACACTTCAATTTCCACGAATGTAATGTCCACCTTTGTTAAGCAAGCACTGTATGGTGGGTGCAGTACTAATATTTGAAATTCTAGTGAGTATATTTCCAGCGTAACACAAGTAAATAAAAAGCTTTTATTTTTCTCTCTCTCTCTTTTTTTTTTTTTTGATAAGGGAAAGGGCTGTGGTTTCCTGACTGCTTTTCAAATACATGTCAGCAAACCAGTTGCTTCGTTTAAGAAATTTGTCTCTTTGTGACATACTTTTAATCTTTCAAAAGAATTTTTATAATGAGGACAATTGGACCAAAAATCATTGTTTTGTTTCCTCTTTAGGCAGAGTAAATGGCTAATTTTTGAAGTGTTATGTTAGGGTCAACCAAAAGCTCCCCCTTTGTAAAATCTCTCTTTATCGGTATTTCATCATTTGGAAGGATCTTTATATATCTATAAATTCGGTTAAAAGCAATGTGGTTCTAGAAGCCTCCTGCTAGAAGACAAATGTTTGTCCTTGACAGGGTAACATGGAAATCTAGAAATATTTATCTGTGTAGCTTTTTATACAGTAAAAGTACTTTCATTCATGACATCTCATTGATTTCTCACAATAATGCTGACAATAGAAGTGGGTCATGTTTATTGAGCATTTTTTATGTACCAGGCACCTTGACATATACTTCTTTGAAAAAAACATGTAGTCATCACAACAATCCTATGAGGTAGATTACAAATATTTTTCCCATTTAAAAAATGAGAAAACTGAGATGCAGAAGTTTAAGTAGTTTGACTAAGGTCACACAGGGACAATTAGTAGTAGAACTTACACAGAACTTGGGTATTCTGGCTCTAGAGCCCTTATTTTGAACTTCATTTTATAATTAGCCCCATTTTATCAATGCATAAACTGAGGCTTAGGGAAAATGATTTCCTCGCTGGTTTGTACAGTTAGCAAATGTCCCAGTAGGGATGAACATTCTGGTCTCCCATACTTCTGGCCAGGTGGTCTTTCCTGTAGGAGAGACTGCTTCCTGTTTCCCAGTCATCCAAAGGTGTTCAGTTAGCACCTTCTACACCAGACATTGTCCTAGATGCTGAGGATCCAACAATGGAAAAGACAAGGACTCCGTTCTCTTGGAACTGTTATGAATAACAGAACAAAGATTCAAAATTAAAAAAAGAAAGATTAACAAGGAAAGAAAAGGGCAACGGATAAGTAGCTGGGAGAGTACATTGCCATTACCAGTTATTAGCATATGAACTGTTTACTTTTCAGAGTAGCTTAGCTGTCCTTTGGAAATGTTCTGTATGAAGAGATCATGATAAATTCTAATGGGAGAGACCAAAGGCATTCTCTGAGTGGGAAGTGCCATTCTGGACATGTATATGATGTTTAATACATAAGAGATGGTCAGTAAATAGTCACTGAATTTAACTGCCTTTCTTGGGAATTCTTGGAGTCTCTAAAGCAGTTAGAGGTCACTGGACTGGCCTGGAAATAAACACTCTATCTCTAGTAGTTTTATTTAATGAATTAAGATTTAATGTAATTATTACTTTGTAATGTAATTACTACTTTGGCCTTCCAAATTCCAACTACAACTATTTCTCTCTCCCTAAATGAGGGCAAAAGAAAACACCTGATCTTCTGTGGTGATTATTTTATCAAATATTTATAAAATATTTCATCATTTTATCAAAAGATAAAATAACATGATATAAAAATGAGTAATTAATAGAAAAAGAACTAGGATAAAATGAACTAAGAATAAAAAGCTGAACAAATCTTCCAATAAACTAAGAATACAAATATAAACTAAGAACATAAAACTGAATAAATTTACCAAAACAAAATAGATTTCCAAAATATGTACATTCAATCAATGCTATCATTCTGAAACACAATCTTTCAACTTGGTCTAGACAGTTAAATGATGTTCTTTCTTGCTTTCCCACATAAGCACCAGTTGTCAGTCATCTGATAGACTTCTGACAGTTTTTAGAGTATTGGCTGAGTCTCCAATGCTAGTTTTTAACTCAGTTATGACCCCATTATCTTAAATAGTTCAGATGCTCTTTCTCTTTGACTTAAAAATTCCATCTTTTTCATGTTTCATTAAATATTTTTTAAATATTGTTTTTTTAAAACCATGCAAATGTATTACTTTTAGAAAAGGTGCTAAACATTTTGTTTAGTGGTTGCATGAATCCGTACATGTGATAAAATTCTATAGACCTATTGTATTTGTCTGTTCTCATATTGCTATAAAGAACTACCTGAGACTGGGTAATATATAAAGGAAAGAGGTTTCATTGACTCACAATTCAGCATGGCTGGGGAGACCTCAAGAAACTTACAATCATGGTGGAAGGGAAGCAAGGCACCTTTTTCACAAGATGGCAGGAAGGGAAATGAATGCAGGAGGAACCAGAAAACACTTAAAAACCGTCAGATCTTATGAGAACTCACAATCTCAAGAACAGCATAGGGGAAACCGCATGCATGATTCAATTACCTCCACCTGCCCTCTCCCTTGACACATGGGGATTACGGAGATTACAATTCAAGATGAGATTTTGGGTTGAGGACACAGCCAAACCATAGAATTCTGCCCCAGCCCCTCTCAGATCTCATGTCCTCACATTTCAAAACCAATCATGCCTTCCCAACAGTCCCCCAAAGTCTTACTTCATTCCAGCATTAACCCAAAAGTCCAAGTCCAAAGCCTCATCTGAGACAAAGCAAGTCTTCCTTCCACCTAGGAACCTGTAAAATCAAAAGCCGTTTAGTTACTGCCAAGATACAATGGGGGTAGAGGCATTGGGTAAATGTTCTTGTTCCATTTTTTCTCACATTTGGCTAAGGTGAGAAATTAGCCAAAACAAAGGGGCTACAGGTTCCATGCCAGTCTGAAATCCACCTGGGTAGTCATTAAATATTAAAGGTCCAAAATGATCTCCTTTGACTCCATCTCTCACATCCAGGTCATGCTTATACAAGAGGTGGGCTCCTACAGCCTCAGGCAGCTCTGTCCCTGTGGCTTTGTAGGGTAAAGTCCCCCTCCCAGCTGCTTTCATGGGCTAGCATTGAGTACCTATGGCTTTCCCAGGTACATGGTGTAAGCTATCAGTGGATCTATCATTCTGGGGTCTAGAGGATGGTGGCCCTCTTCCCTCGGCTCCACTAAACAGTGCCCCAGTGGGAACTCTAAGCAGGGGCTCCCATCCCACATTTCCCGTCCACACTGCCTTAGCAGAGGTTCTCCACAAGGGTTCTTCCCCTGCAGCAAACTTCTCCTGGACATTTAGGCAGTTCCATACATCTTCTGAAATCTAGGCAGAGGTTTCCAAACCTCAAGTCTTGACTTTTGTGCAGCTACAAGCCCAATGACACATGTAAGCCACCAAGGCTTGTGACTTGCACCCTCAGAAGCAGTGGCCTGAGCTGTATATTGGCCCCTTTTAGCCACAGCTGGGATGCAGGGCACCAAGTCCCAAGACTGTACAATGCAGCAAAGCCCTAGACCTGGTCCACAAAAGTGTTTTTTCCTCCTAGGCCTCCAGGCGTGTAATGGGAGGGACTTCCGTGAAGACTGCTGACATGGCTTGGAGACATTTTCTCTATTGTTTTGGTGATTAATATTTGACTCCTGGTTGCTTATGCAAATTTCTGCAGTCAGCTTGAATTTCTTCTCTGAAGAAGGGTTTTTACTTTCTATTGCATTGTCAGGTTGCAAATTTTCCAAACTTTTATGTTCTGCCTCCCTTTTAAATGTTAGTTCCAATTCCAAACCCTCTCTTTGTGAATACGTAAAACTGAGCACCCAAGTCATCTCTTGAACTGTTTGCTGCTTAGAAATTTCTTCTGCTAGATACCTTAAGTCATCTCTCTCAAGTTCAAAGTTCACAGATCTCTAGAGCAGGGGCAAAATGCCGCCCGTCTCTTTGCTAAAGCATAGCAAGAGCTATTTATCTTGTGTATTTTTCAGAGTAGCTTAGCTGTCTTTTGGAAATTCTCAGTATGAAGAGGTCATAATAAATTCTAGCGGGAGAGACCAAAGGCATTCTCTGAGTGGGAAGTGCCATCCTGGACATGTGGAACTTTGCTCCATTTCCCAAGAAGTTCCTCATCTCCATCTGAGACCACCTCAGCCTGGATTTCATTGCTTATATCACCATCAGCATTTTGGTCAAAACCATTCAACAAGTCTCTAGGAAGTTCCAAACTTTCCCACATCTTCCTGTCTTTTGAGCCCTCTAAACTGTTCCAACCTCTCTCCCTGTTACCCAGTTCCAAAGTCACATCCACATTTTCAGGTATCTTTCTAACAGTGCCCCACTACCTAGGTACCAATTTACTGTATTAGTCCATTGTCACTCTGCTATAAGAACTACCTGAGACTGGGTAATTTATAAAGGAAAGAACTTTAATTGACTCACAGTTCAGCATGGCTGGGGAGGCTTCAGGAAACTTACAATTATGGTGGAAGGCAAAGGGGAAGCAAGGGACCTTCTTCACAAAGTGGCAGGAAGGAGAACGAATACAGGAGAAACTACCAAACACTTATAAAGCCATCAGATCTTGTGAGAACTCACTATCACAAGAACAGCACCAGGGAAAACACCCCCATGATTCAATTCCCTCAACCTGGTCTCTCCCTTGACACATGGGGATTATGAGGATTATGATTCAAGATGAGATTTTGGGTAAGGACACAGCTAAACCATATAAGTGTTTTTGTCCCTCCTTTTATCTGTTCCACTCCCTCAGCTACAAGATTTTTTGATCACTGCTGCAAGCCCTTTCAATGTCCTCCTTTTTCTGTCCCTTCCATTTCATTCTTTTGATGTCCCCTCCCCAAATGGCTTCTTAGCATGACACACACATTCACTTGTCCATGGTTATTTATAGTCCCTTCAGCCCCCACATGGACCCTCACTTCCGTAGTCCAAATCAACTAATTCAATATGTTGGATCCCTAGTTCAAACTCCTGCAAGAAATATCTAAGTGGCTCCACTAGAAGTAGTGTCCACCTCTGGCTGCCACCAAGATAGGGTGTCATTAGCTTGCCCTGTGTTCATCAGGGACTGAGGGCACAGGTTCACTGGGGAAGATGAAAGGAAACACAGACATTTCCTCCAACTAATGGATGAAAAACAACTAATGGGCAGGGAAAACATCTCCAAGTCCAATGAAACAATTTTGTCTGAGAGGGAAACACTTTTATATTACTTTTGAAGTGTTCAGAAAGTATAAATTATATTGATTGCAAGAAAGCATTAGAATCACAGTAAGTTCTTATTGAGTGAAAAACAAGATAAATATAGCACTATTGGAAAATGCTAGACTTATTGAGCTTGTTGTAATAATTGATCTAATTAAGTTCAAAATAAATAGAATATTAACTTACAAAGAATTGAAATTTCACAAGGAAGAAAGCAAAAGAAGGAATATGAACATATAGAAATATTCTTAATACAGAAGACCCCAAAAATGTAAAAAAATTGAATGATCAGAAATCCCACTGATATGAGGAGAGGAAGATCTTGCTGTAAACTTTTCTCTTCATTAAATAAATTTCAAAATTGACCAGTAATATTACCTATTTCACTGAGGTTGATAATATCTATCATTAAAAGAGGAATACACAAAACTGAATTTTGAATGCAATAGTTCCCAGACGTTATTGCCCATTAGAATCACTAGCCGAATGCTTAAAAGATAAAGATGGCTATGTCCCACCCTAGATCTATGGAATCAGAATCTCTAGGAATTGGGGTTGGAGGTAGCGGTGGTGTCTCAGTCAACAAATTTGTTGTAAATCTTCCCAGGGGCTCAGGGTGAAGACCCAGAGTGACTATTCTGAAGACTTAGGAAGGTTCCATGTTGTTGACTTGTGTGCAAGATTAAAGATAGTCTAGTTATGCTTTAATGCTTTAAGTAGTCCCTACAACCTTAGTCAATGAAGAGAAATACCCTAATCAAATGGGTACTTACTTTGGTTTCACTTAAAATAAAGATCACCATTGGTGACAGGGTCTACTGTGTTTTGCAACGTCTGATACCCTGCTACCCCTTCAGTGTCATCCTGTGTTATATACCTGCTTACTTTCTAACCTCCAGCTACATGGGCTTGCTCTGACCTCCTTGAATGTCCTAATTTACCTTCTACCTCAGGGTGTCAGAACATGCTGTTCCATCTACCTGCAAGGTCCACCCTTCTCTCCTATGGGCTGGTTAACACTCTTTCATATTTTGGGTTTCAGTTCAATTATAGAAGCCTTTGTGACATCTCCAATTAGGCCACTTACCCCAAACACTCCAATATCATCATTTTCCCAAACTTTATGTGCTATTTACTACTGTTAAATTTTCCATTCCAGTAGTAAATTTTTCCATTTACTACTGTTAATTTCCATTAACCATTTTCCCAAAAGGTTATTTGATGAACAGGTCTCCCCAGTGATAACAAGCTCCCTAAGGGTAGCAGCCATGTCTGTATCTTTTCACCATTGTATCCCAAGCACCTAGCACAGTGTCTGCACATGGTACACTTTCAATAATTATTATGTATATTAATATAGAGGCACACAGGTGGGCAACTTGTATGTTGAAACAGGAAGTGTATCCATAGAGACAAGTCAGTTCAATAGAGACCTAAAAACCAGTTTGTTAAGAGCCTATGCAGAGATATTATCTTTTCTTTTCTTTTCTTTAAGTATCTTTTTGAGCCCCTAAAAATCACTTGATACCTTGTATTATTTTAAAGGATAATCTGAATATATTAAGTTGATTCTATCGTTCTGTGGCTGCTTAGCATGAAAACATCTAGATGAATTTGTATCATATTCCAAGGGTATGTTTAGGATTATGTAGTCTAAATAGAGATTTCAAGGGATATGTGACAGAAATTCATTTAGGCGGCTCTTGGGAACAACTCAACCAAACAGGCAGTAATTCTCCTGAGAGGCTAAAACTGAAATTCAACAGGTTACCATGTGGAGAGACAAGTCACGTGTTTTAAAAGGCTATAGATAAAAACAATGAACATGGATGTCAAATATGAACCCAAACAAAAAGTCATGAGGGTAGGTGGTCCAGATTGCTGGTGTTCACTTTGGTAAAGTTGTAGCTCACATGGACGATTCTCTAGAGCAAGGATCCCTGATGAGAAGTAGCTATGATTTATTGGTTTATCTCTATTAATTCTCATGTGCAATAATGGTGCTCATTTTCCAAAGAAGATTAACTTTATCTGTTGTCAATGGAGAATCAAAGCTCTTTATCTTATATAACATGATTTTGTTTTCATCTATACTGATTTTTATTTCAAAAATAATACATATCTTCTCTGTTCAAAACTGAAACATAGCTGGGCTTGGTGGCTCATACTTATAATGCCAGGAATACAGGAGGTGAAGGAGAGAGGATCACTTGAGGCCAGGAGTTAGAGACTAGCCTGGGCAACACAGCAAGACCCTGTCTCTACAAGAAAGAAAATTAGCCAGACATACTGGCACATGCTTGTAATTCTGGTTACTCAGGAGGCTGAGGCAGAAGGATTGTTTGTGCCTAGATTGAGGCTGCAGTGAGGAATGATGACATCACCGCACTCCAGCCCGGGTGACAGAGAAAGACCCTGTTCCAAAAAAGAAAATAAAACAAAACTGAAACACCAGGGAAGTCAATGAAAGAAAACAAGTCTCTCTCCTTTCCTTCTTTCTATGTAGGGGTAAACAGGCTTGACAATTTTGTGTGTTTCTTTTCCAAACACACACACACACACACACACACACACACACACACAGCATTAGACTGTGTTGTCAATTAAACTTTTTAAAAAGACTTAAAAAGTCTTTTTTTAACTGAAAAAATGGGTCTTAGAACTTACAGTCAAGATAAAAGCACTGATTTTCCTAACAAAGTATGAAAAAGAATTGCTTTAAAAAGCTACCAACCCACTACATCCTAACTTTAGGATTTATAATCATCATTGGCAATACTTAAAGGAGATGATTTCCTTCTGCCTCCACAAATGTCGTGGAATCTGATTCAAAATCCCTAAATAATTAACTCTGTACATATTATTAAATTTAAAAAACCTTATATTTACATTTCATTTTACAGTTCGCTGGGACCTTTCCCTCTACATTATCTCATTCAACTGTCACAGCAAATATATGGGCTCAGGGGGTTGACTGAAGGGGACAATACTGAGGCTTAGAGAACATAGAGAGTTGTGCAAAGACAGAGAGCAAATAGGAGAAGCAAGTTCAAATCTAGAGCTTCTGACTCTGAATTCAGATTCTTCCCTGTGAACCGGTGCTGCCTAATATAATCATTAGCCATTCGTGGCTACTGTACACGTGAAATGTGGCTGTGTGATTCAAGCATTAAATTTTTTCTTTTTTTTAATTGAGACAGGATCTCCCGCTGTCACCCAGGCTGGAGTGAAGTGGTGCGATCATGGCTCACTGCAGCCTCAACCTCCCAGGCTCAAACAATCCACCCACCTTAGCCTCCCAAGTAGCTGAGACCACAGGTGCATGCCACCATGACCAGCTAATTATTTTGTAGAGATGGGCTTTCACCATGCTGCCCAGGCTGGCCTCAGACTCCTGGGCTCAAATCATCTGCCCATCTCAGCCTCCCAAAGTGCTGAGATTATAGATGTGAGCCACCAAGCCTGGCCCAGGAGTGGCATTTTTAATCTTATTTAAATGTGAATTGACAAATGGAAATAGTATAAAACATTTTTTTCTCTAAATGTGACTTGTTTTGGCAGAACTGCATTTTACTTTTACTGTTGAAAGTTTATTGTCAGAATATAGATACACTGAAAGTGTCATAGATACATTGGATTTGAAGAGTTGGTATAAAATTAAAAATACAAAATATCCCTTTAATAAAGTTTTATACCAATTACAAGTTAAGATGATATTGGGGATATATTTGGTTAGATAAAATATATTATTGCAAGTAATTTCACTTTTTTTTTTACTTGTTAAAATGTGGCTACATGAAAATTTAAAGCAATATATGCGGCTTACATTTTACTTATATTGGGCAATGTTGTTCGGAATTACACTGTTCCTTTCGATTCCTTGATTTAATTGTGCATAGAAAATTAAATTTTGAATTCTTGTTGTTTATTGCATAATTTTACAGTTAAGAATATTATAAAATATTTCCCAAAATAAAGGACTCAAGAAAGCATAAAATCAGAGGCAAATGTAACTGCTGAGAGTATGTTTTAGTAATGTTCCTCTGAGTGCATTTCACAGCAAATGAACAAAAAATCCTAAATCTTAATCAATAGCTTTGCAGAGAGATTCTCTGTGCTTTGATCAAGTTGTGCTTCTTTGTGTTTTTTGACAAGGTTCTCTTTTCTCCTGACCTCGTTCGTAAGAGGGCTAGAGGGAGCAGTCCCTCAGTGGGCCTCAAAATGAAATCAAAAGGGCCTTTCTCACCACAGTTCTCGACCTGGAAATCGCTCTTCAATTTCCCCCAAAGGTCTCCAAAGACCAACTTCTTTGCCCTGACTTCCGTTTCTGCTGAGAAACCTAAGATATTAAATACAAATGCTTTATGAAGAGAACAATAGCTCACATTGATCAAGCACATGTGCCAGGAACCATGCTAAGTCCTGATCTATGCAATATCTCATTAATTCTTACAGAGACCCAAGGATGCAGACACTGCTATTAATCACAGGACTGGTTACTTTGCCTATGATCACATATCTAGAACGAAGTGACAATAGGATTTGAGTTGTCTATTTGATCCTGAGTACACACTCTTAATTAACCATTACACTTAAGTCAGTCTCCAAGATAATTGATGGGGTTGGTCTACAACAGGGATTTTTTTTTTCTATTTTTATTTTACTTTAAGTTCTGGGATACATGTCCAGAATGTGCAGTTTTATTACGTAGGTATACATGTGCCATGGTGGTTTGCTGCACCTATCAACCCATCATCTAGAGGGATTCTTAATCTGAGCTCCGTGGGTGAATGTCAGAAAGTATGTGAAGATCCTGATGCTCTTTCAACATGCTGCCAGCATATGATTATTTTTTCCCTGGGCAGAGGATCTATACTTTCATTACACTATTAAAGGATCTCATCAACTATGAAGGGTTAAGCACCTTTGGTTTACAGAGGTAAATCTCCCAGTGAATTTTTCAGCTAGAAGGTTGTAGCTGTTAGTACAAACTTGAGGAATTTTTTAAAAGAAAGTCATCCTTTTATACTAGCGGTCTAAAAAAGGTACAGGATTGAATATGTAGCTTTTGAGAATTCATGAGAGAATAAAAGCGAAACAATCAATGAAATGCCTCTTAATCTAACCTGTGGATAAGAGTAAGGAAGTGATTGTCTTTTTTGTTTTTGTTTTTGTTTTTCTAGTAGCTCTCACAGGATCAAAATGAAAAGAGTCTAGATACAGTGGCTCTCAACTATAATCCCAGCACTTTGGGAGGACAAGGCAGGAGGATCCCTGGAGGCCAGAATTTCTAGACCAGCCGGGCAACATAGCGAGACCCTGTCTCTACCAAAATGTTAAAACAAACAAACAAAAAAAACCAATTAGCCAGGTGTGGTGGCATAGCACCAGAAGTCCCAGCTACTTGGGAGGCTGAGGCAGGAGGATCACTTGAGCCCAGGAATTCGAGGCTGTGGTGAGCTGTGATTGTGCCATTGCACTCCAGCCTGGGCGACAGAGTGAGGCTTTGTCTTTTAAAAAGAAAAAGAAAGGAAAGAGGCAAACGATTATGAAAACACTTACATGAACCCTAAAGCATATGTAAATGAGAATTTTTTTTTTTTTTTTTTGAGACAGCGTCTCACTCTGTTTCTTAGGCTGGAGTGCTGTGGTGCAATCACAGCTCTCTGCAGCCTCGATTTGTCGGGCTCAAGCAATGGGAGTATGTATGGTAAATAAGCAAAAGAAGACCAAGAAGAAAAGCTGTGAAGAAGACGGTTTGGGAAAAGAGGAAAAGAAGACAGATGCCTTGCCCTTCCTTAAATCTCTAGGTAGATAACACACAGCTACTAAGAATTATATATACAGAAGTAAACTAAATGTTCTAAATAGCCTTAATTGTATAGAGTAGATAACATCTAATGTAATATATGAGGGGAAAAGAATAGTTTATGTCTAGGTTGATTTTTGGCTAGGAGGGAAGATGGTGATGAGAGAGTAAATTACATGAGTGAAAACTGAAACCGTATTTACTAAAACTGTGGTTGTATATTTTTTACTCCATTGGTACAAAATTCTCTAATTCTTGCAGCCACCTCCCAGATACTTATAGAGAACATATCAGATACCTTTACTGAATGAACATTCTATGTTATATTGATTCTGCACTACCTTAAGGTGTGGATTGTTTTTTGGCCTCCACTCCCTTTTTTTATACAATGACTTGTTTTCATAGGATTCTGTCAACAGTAGTATGTAGAGTAGTTAAGAGTATAAGTTCTGCATGTAGACAGTCTTAGGTCAAAATCTCCCTCCACCACTTAATAGGTCTTTGGTTTTGGGTAAGCCTAGGTCTAATATATTGTTGTAAATGGAATCTGCAATACTACACACCTTGTTTTGGGGATTAACTGAGATCATTCCTGTAAAGAGTTTAGCAAAACACTAGGCATGTAAAAAACTACATAAATGCTATAACATTATTTTCAAAAGTGCCTTCTAGCTCCATCAATTGTTCATAGTTGCATTGCCAATTGTGCCTGGGCCTAGACAACATCTTATAGTCCAAGACTCTAGCTCTAAATATCTCTTTTTCTATTAACGTAATAAGGGAAACTTTAATGTGAGCTGAAGTTATTTCAATTCAACACCTATATATTGAGCCCATATTGTTGTCAGATCCAAAAATCTTCATAATTGAGGTAGATAGAATCAACATTTCTTGAATATTTTCTATGGGTCAGATCCTGTTCTAATCCTTTCACACGCATCATTTTTACTTGATGTTCACAGCGACACTAAGGCTGTTATTTTTCCCCATTCAACAGACGAAAAAAAAATAAAGCTTAGCAGGGTGAAATAAAACATGCAAGAATTTATAGTTATTAAATAGAAAGTTAGATCTTGAGGAAAAAAGCGGATTTTTTTTCTTTTTAAATAGGATTAAATCTATTTTGAGCTGAGGCTTTCACATTTATCTATTCACAGTTGATAACGAGTAATTTCTTTTAAAAATTATTTCACACATTCAGATCAAAGGTTATAAATTAATAGTTAAATATATTGGAGGAGTGCATTCTTTTTAAAGCAGCAATATAGATATCAATTAAGGAGAAAATTAGATATGTTTTTTGACTTATGTGAAGAGAAGAGATTTGCTATAGTATTAAAGGGTTTTTAACTACAGGATAGTAAGGTAATTAGGAAGCTGTCAAAGCTTGTTATGTTATCTTGTAGCAGTTGGTGTTCAGAATATTTCTTGTTACTCCTGGTCTGAATGGGATGTGGTTAATATGCAGCTTCAGTCAACAAAGGTTCAAAGGGGACAATTTAATTACGACTCTGTAACTTCTTAATTTTCAATTATTATGACATGGGGGAACTGCCCTTGAGAAAGGGTAGTTAAAAGACATTCACTACTCATATAAGATTACAGAAATAGACAGACGTGAACAAGAATAATGATTACTGCTTGTGTATTTTAAGAGTTTTTTCTTACATGTTAACATGGTAGTAGATTGAATAACAGTTTCTCCTAAAGATTATTCCGTAGAACATTACTACTAGTATTATGTGATGTTTGCAGGTCTTCCTGTAAGAACGCTTTTACGGAAAAACAAATTTGAGAAATACTGGGTTAATTAAAGCTAAAGAGTAATTTTTTTCCTGCAGAATTTCTCAGAAACATAAGTAATATATACAGTAAATTATCAAGAGAGTTCTTAGATCAAATATGCCAAATTATTTGACCATGGAATCTTTATTTTTCCATAATACTTTGAAACTAGAGTTCAACAGAATATTCTCTGGTATATTGGTATAATGGATAAAAACCTTAATTTTAAGCATAAGAGTCAAGACACCTGGGTGCCTAGTTCTACCACTTACTTGCTTATTTATTACACAAATCCATTGGTTTACTCATTCATTCATTCATTCATTCATTCATTCATTCATTCATTTCCACTTAAATGATTCATCTCAAATTAACCTGAGCAAAACAGAATTATTCAGTTTGCTCCACAAATCTCTTGTCTGCTCAATCTTAATTAACAGTACCATTACTCAACCAGTTGCTGAAATTAAGAACCAGGGAGACACCCTTAATTTCTCTTCTTCCCTCATTCCTCATTCTATTCATTTGCAAAATTTGAAGGTTCAATTTCTAAAACATAGCTGACATCCAGCTACTCATTGCCATCTTCACTCAAATCCTAGCCATAATCATTTCTCACAAGGACTACTGCAGCAGAACATTCTAAATGTTCCTCCTGCTTCAACTTTGGTCCACAAAGCAGTCAGAGAGGAATGTCTTTATAAAATAGCAGCTAGTCCATATCAAGCCTCTCCTAAGAATATTCCAGTGTCTTCCTGTGACTCTTACACTAACGCCAAAATATGTTTTTGGGCAGATGTAGCTCTAATTATGAATGTAGTAATGCTTCTACAAAATAATAATGGGAACTAT
The DNA here is from genome assembly GCF_049350105.2 of Macaca mulatta. Classification (NCBI taxonomy): domain Eukaryota; kingdom Metazoa; phylum Chordata; class Mammalia; order Primates; family Cercopithecidae; genus Macaca; species Macaca mulatta. The sequence goes on along the minus strand of NC_133407.1, from coordinate 131,833,256 downwards.
CTTTATGACCTTGGGATAAGGAGAGATTTTAAAATAGGACACAGAAAACATGAACCATAGTGGAAAGATTCATAAGTTGGACCACATTAAAATGGAGCACTTATAGTCACGAAGACACCATTAAAAGAGTGAAAACGCAACCTGTATAGTGGGCTTTTATTAATACAAACAATGAACAGAAAATTCATATGCAACATTTGAAAATACTGTATATAAACAATACCTATGTATTTAAAAAGCAGAAACCAATAAATATGGGTTAGAGACATGAACAGGCACCTTAAAAATATACTATTTCTTCACCAGGCAGTGGTCCCATACTTTGTGAAAATTCATTGAACTGTACATTTATGATATGTGGTTCTCACTTCAACAAATGTGACAAAAATGTATGTACCCAAATACTTGAAGACATGAGCTAACCTCCTTGGAGAATGAAGTAACTTGGCCTAGTTTCAATACTTAGTTATTTCTACAATGATCTTCACAAAGCTAGTCATTTTTATCTTTGAAAAGATAGGCATATTTCATTTTTTCCCCCTACAGGGTAGTACTAGCAGAGCATTTTAGAATAAGAATTGCATGATTATATAAAGCCCTAGCTCTCCCATATCATGAAACAGTCATTAATAAGTCATTGAATCTGCCCATACAGTAGCATTTAATACAGATGGAGTTCTCACTGTTACGTTTTGCATAAGATGAATAAACAAAGAATCAAAGAACAAGGGATATTAATATTGTAAGTATGATATTTAATTTGAAAACAGGACAGAGAGACATTAGCATTGAAAGCAGATAGGCAAAAATGTCTGGATGAGAAATAGAGGATAGACATCATTAAAAAGGTGGGTGAGGTAAGAATACAAATAAAGGGAATCTAGCCTTGCTTGACAAACAGCTGCACCAACTCGGTGCAAATGGCGACATAATCTTCCATAGGCAAGTGCTCCAGGAAGCTGAGCCAATGAAATGGAATTTTTCCAGAGTCATTCTGCATTTTATTTGGCTCATTTCTGCTTTCACTGACTTCTTGGAATTCAACACAAATACAAGCCCAAGGATAGCTTTACCTTAGCAAAGCTGCTTAAAAAACTAAATGTTCTTTTTGCGCCTATGGCAATGTCAGGGATCCACGTGGGCCTGGAACCAGGCTCTGTTTTGCACCGCGGAGTGAGCAGCAGCATATGCGTGAGAGTTATTACCGCAAGGAGCAGATTTTTCTACTTCTGCTAATTCTGGATTAGAAACTGCCGTGAACTCTCAGCCATGAAAGGAGAGGGGAGATCACTCATGACCAGAGAGCAAAGTAATGAGAATTGAGAGCAAAGGAGGCTTCCAAACTCAAGGAAAGGGCTTCTCTAACAGGAATCTACCATGGCTCCCAGACAGTGGCCTGTGAAAATTGATATTTAAGAAAAATTAAACAAAATGGATCTAATCAGTTTAGGGTACTCAGAAAAAATTTTTCAAAGAAGCCCCCCTTAACAAAAACAAAAAGCAAAATCCTCCAGACCCGAGAAGTAGGCCTGTTGAAGGATCTAAAAATGTCCTTCAATCCAGGCAAATAAGGAGTATAATTAGATTTCACAAATGGGCCTTGCTTCGGGGTATCACGGAGGGAGGGATAAATAGCCCTAATTGGAAGTTTATATAGTGTGCAATGCAAGCCAGGAAACATCCACTGTTAAAATAATTTCCTCGGATGTATTTTTAAACACTTAAAATGCATACGGAAGCAACAGGAGGTACCTTTAAAGCCACTGGGAGGAGAAATGATGGAAAACTGAGATCCGAAGGACTGAAGAATGTGGTGAGATGGTTCTTGCAGAGTGCCAGATGCACACTTCTGGACTTCAAGGGACAGAGAGCAGTGCTTAATGCTCCCTGTCCCGTGAAGGCAAAGCAAAAAATATCATTGCCCCTTACGGTGATTTTCATGCACAATAACTTCAACCCCAAATGGAACTCATCTGTTCTCTCAAGGAGGAGGGTGGGGGAGCAGCAAAGGTCAGAGCAGAACAGCTGCCATTAAAACAAAGCGACTGGATTTAGGTTTTCATAGTTAGCAGGAGATGAATGAAGGGCAAAGAGCAGCCTGTTCCTCATGTAATAGGGCGATAATGGGAGTCACATTTGGGCTGCTATATTCTACTTTGGCTTGTGTCAGCTTTTCCATTACACACACAGCTTTTCAGGAAGGTGATAATTCAATTCAGGAGTAAGGAAAAATAAAAGGAAAGTAAATTAACTGAGGGCTGAGACTTGGCAAATAGGGTCTCCACTTGGACATGCAGAGCCCCAGGAAATATGAAAGCTGATCACTTTTAATTCTAGGCCGGAGAACTGACTGTTCTCTGGCACTTTTCTTTGTACTGTGGCTGACTACGGGGGCCCCACAACTGCTGTGTTTCCCTTGCTGGAAGTGCGATGAGCCTCTCTTCCAATTGTACAGCACCAAGGATGGCCCTGTTAAGAGCTTGATGTCAGGGGGCCTGGCTCTCCTATTGAGGTGGTCTCCTTTTGTTATACCAGCACAAATAATAGAGAGTTTTTCTCTCAAATGTCCCGTATGGATTTTCTCTCTTACCCTTCTAGTTAGAGTGAATACTCTGTATCTTGATTATTCTTTATTACTACAACCTTGTGCTTGTCCCCTCATATTCTCTGGGACAGCCCCGGGAAGATGTCAGCAATGACCTCTCCATAACTCAATTCCAGTGCCTACATAGCAGGTACTCAGAAAATACTTGCTGAATGAAATTCAAGAGCTGGTTTTTGCAATTCCTAACTTTCCTGGGTGTTTTTCCTCCTCCCAGTTCTTCCTTATTAATCCTTCTTTGCATCCTCTGGGATCTCTAGTTCCTTTGTGCACTCTCTGAGTGTTGAGGGTCTTCAGTTTCTGCTAGCTCTTTTGCCCATTCCAAATATTTTCCTGATCTGATTTCTTTCAAACTCTGAGCTACAACTTCAGAGACAGCCTGACATCTTTCTCTCCAGGCCAGACTTCAGTGAGGAGCTCCTGTCTCACACAGTCAACAGTTTTCTCTTGGATAGCCCAATGGACAAATACAGACTCATTCACTCACCCCTCAGCTCACCTAATACTGGTCTATTTTAAAAAATATTTTTAATTTAAATTTTTTAAAATTTTTTATTATTATTATTTTTAGATGGAGTCTTGCTCTGTCACCAGGCTGGAGTGCAGTGGTGCAATCTTGGCCCACTGCAGCATCTGCCTCCTGGGTTCAAGCAATTCTCCTGCCTCAGCCTCCTGAGTAGCTGGGACTACAGGTGTGTGCCACCACGCCCAACTAATTTTTGTATTTTTAGTAGAGATGGGGTTTCACCATGTTGGCCAGGATGGTCTCGATCTCTTGACCTTGTGATCTGCCTGCCTCAGCCTCTCAAAGTGCTGGGATTATGGGCATGAGCCACCACACCCAGCCTGGTCTACTGCATGTTTCAGTCTCCTAATTCATAAATCTGGGCCATATATTCAATGATTGGCTATTCTTGCTTCATCTCTTTGTTCTCACGTTGTTGGTTGAAATATTTAATGCAAATATCATTACTTTTATCATTTCACCCTTAGTGACAATTGCATGATCACACTCAAAAATCTTTTCACGTTAAAAAAAATCAGGACCCAAACAAAATCCACATAAATTGCATGTGATTGATATGTCTCAAATCATTTTTAATCTGTAACAGTTACTTCTTACTCCCCTTTCTCATGCCACATATTTGCTGAAGAAACTGGGTATTCAGAAGTTTTTTTATATAAAGTCATTAATTTCCTGTGGTACATCTTACCTTATATTAATAAATCTCCTCTAGCACTATATATATGTGTGTGTGTGTGTGTTGCTATATATGTATATAAGTTGCTATATATATATATGTTGTTTGACATTTTCGAGGCATACATGCACATATAGTAACATCTACAAATCTTAAAACTATGTCTTCATGAATTTTTACATATCTATGTATAAGCACCATCCAGATCAATATCTACAACACTTTCATCCTCCCAGAAAATTCCTTTATGTCCCTACAAGTCATCAGGTACTCTCAGAGGTAAATCCTATTCTGACTTCTACCAACATAGATTGGTTTTGCCTATTCTTGCAATTCACGTTAATGGACTTATATAGTATAACTCTTTTTGCGTTTCTTCTTTCACTCAATATAGTGTTTTGAGTTTCATCCGTGATGTTGAATGTATTTGCAATTTGTTTGTTTGTTTTTTACGTGCAGGATCTGGCTCTATCACCCAGGCTGGAGTGCAGTGGCACAGTCATGGCTTAGTGCAGCCTCTAACTCCTGGGCTCAAGTGATCCTCCTACCTCAGCCTCCCTAGTAGCTAGCTAGGATTACAAGCATGTGCCAAGTTGGCTGGCTAAAAAAAAAACAAAAATTGTAGAGACAGGGTCTCACTATGTTTTCCAGGCTGATCTCAAACTGGGCTTCAGCAATCCTCCTACTTCAGCCTCCCCAGTAGCTAGGACTGCAGTAGCATACTATAGGCATATGCTAATTTAAAACAAAAATTTTTTTTTGATAGAGATGGGGTTCTCACTATGTCGCCCAGGATGGTCTTGAACTCTTGTCCTCAAATGATCCTCTTGCCTTAGCTTCCCAAAATGCGAATTTACAGGTGTGAATCACCATGCCTGACCTTCTCTTTTTTATTTCTGGGCAATTTTGTATTGTATGAACATAGCACAGTTCATTTCTATCCATTCTCCTATTGACGGACACTTAGGTAGTTTCCAATTTTGGTTACTGTGAAGAAAGTTGCTAAAAGCATGACTGGGCAATCTTTTTGAAGACACATGCTTAGTGAAAGAATTTCTGGGTCAGAGGAGAGACATATGGCTTATTACAAATTCCCAAAAAGTTTTTTTTAACATTGTAACATTTGACATTCTCACCAAAGATGTACAAGAGTTCAATTGGTTCCACATTCTTATCAACACTTAATATTATCATTCTTTTATATTTTGGCCATTCTGATGGATTTGCAGTGATAGCAAATGTATTTTTTAATTCCCAAATCCATGCAAGAAAATTAAGAATAACCCAACAATTTCAGAAGCATTGAAACATTAGTAGGAGCCTACTATTTAAAGTGATACCTTCTGACATCAATAGAAGTTCAATTAAGGATAGTAGGGATGAAAAACACAGAAAGATTCCAATCTCATTTAATTCTTCGCTCTTTCAAAATTATTTGGCCAAGGTGGGCATTGATGCAGATTCAATATCAAAAGCCTAATGACAACCTGGTCAGTTGCAGATAACATCATAAAGAGCAACAGGCATTCTGCATTGCAGGAAATATCAGGTCTTGTCTTCTGGTTAAAGTTGATGTATCCTTTTACTTATGGCATTTACTTAACTTGACGGGATGTGCAATACTGCACAACCATTTATCCAGGAGGATTGAACTGATCAATGAAAATTTTGCCAATTATGCAGCCATGCAATGTATAAAAGGAAGTTGAGGGCTGATAAAAACAGCCACATGCTCTTAAAGCCAGGAATGATTACCCATCCCTGCTTTGTGCTGTGGGATGTGTTGTGGGGTAGGATGAGCTAGGAAGGGAAGTAACGTTTGCTAGATACTTATAATATGCCAGGCATATGCTAAGACCTTTTGTGTAGATACAATTTTGAATCTAATTAGGTCCTCACAAAAATACTTCAAGGTGGGTTTTATTACTCCATTTTATTGAAAAGGAAATTTATGCTTAGAGGCATTTAGGAGTGTTCACTGCAAATGCTCAGGGCCAGGATGCACCCAGGAATGTAGTAATGCCATGGTGTTTTATCTTACAAGAATAATGAGGAATATATTAGATTTAGAGGTATAAAAACTATGCATAAATTACTTTAAAAATCTTTTTAATTGCCCTCAAACTAGGACATACCTGACCTGGTGTGTATAATCCAAAACAGTAATACATGTGCATACTGAAGCTTGAGAACCAGCTAGTTAGACTATAAGAAAAACAGTCATGTGCAGATTCAGGGCTCTTGTCCCCTCTGCATTTTAAGATAGTTATCAAACCTCTAGAGTGAGGAAGTATAGCAGCAAGACCTCAAGCATTCCTGCTTGTGTGCAGGGTTTACTTATTTGGTTTAAGTATTAATTCTCTATTATCATAAAGCACATTACATGTCTTTATTGTTCTGAGAGTTTAAAAATATAGTAGATTCACAGCTTCAATGAGGAAGGTTACCTTCCAAAATCAGCCATAAAGTAAAATATTATGCAATAGGATTCCTTTGGATTCCTATCGTATTATAAATAAAACTGAGTTTCAGAGAAATTTAAGATATGTGCCCAAAACCCTAGTATAATTCAGGACCAGAAAGTAATATCAGCTCATCTGATTACAAGCTCCAAGGCCCCTTTCATGGATCAACTGACCAACAGTTTAGCAATAACAGATCTAGAATCAATTAACCTGGAATTTGATATACTTCAGATCATCTCATTGAAATAAAAGGTTGGGGGACTTACCCATAAAATTACTGCATACATCAGGCTTGATTCACTAGAGAATGAAAGCCAGTAATTTCCCTCTTCACGGACAAGATGCTTTAGGATAGCCCTTCCCAGCCTTGATTTTGCTATGATACTCATAACAGACGATGTTCTTCAGGGAGCAGAACACACTCCCTGGGTTGTTCCCAGGTGTGGACTCCATGAGTTTGCTCCAACTGTGCTTCCTTGTCTCGCATTCAAGGGAACGCATCAGAATGCAAGGTAGTTAAAATGACATTGCCTGGAGAACCTTGAAAGCTCTTAATTTTGTATTAAGAAGTAAGTCATACACAAATGACTGTGTTTTAACTATTACTTAGAGATTATTTTTTGTGACACATTTACTGTCACAACTCCACAAGGTCATTGGGAGAATTATGCACAAGAATGCACAAAGTACTCAGAACAGTGCCTGATCCATGGTAAGTGTGCAATACCTGTTGTCCATGATCACCGTTATCAAGAATGAGAAGAGAGCAAAGTGATGAGATGGTTGGGCTGTGTCCCCACCCAAATCTCATCTTGATTTATAGTTCCCATAATCCCCATGTGTCGTGGGAGGGACCTGATGGAAGGTAATTGAATCATAGTGGCAGTTACCTCCATGTGGCTGTTCTTGTGATAGTGAGTGAATTTTAATGAGATCTGATGGTTTTATAAGGGGCCTTTCCCCCTTTTGCTCAGCACTTCCTCTTGCTGCCACCTTGTGAAGAAGGACATGTTTGCTTCCCCTTCCACCGTGATTGTAAGTCTCCTGAGGCCTCCCCAGCCATGTTGAACTATGAGTCAATTAAACTTCTTTCCTTTATAAATTACCCAGTCTCAGGTAAGTCTTTATTAGCAGCCTGAGAATAGATTAAAACAATGATTCCACTCTCTTCTGTGGATCAGAAATAACATCAATCCTTTATTATAAGGAAGTCAAAGAAGTGAATAATGGTGCCACAACTGCATCCACTCTTTTAAGTATCTCAAGCAATGTAAAAGCTTCCCATGGGACCAGCCGCGGTGGCTCATGCCTGGAATCCCAGCACTTTGGGAGGCCAAGGCAGGTGGATTACTTGAGGTCAGGAGTTCGAGACCAGCCTGATATCTGTCTCTACTAAAAATACAAAAATCAGCTGAGCATGGTGGGGTGTGCCTGCTACTCAGGAGACTGAAGCAGGAGAATCACTTGAACCCAGGAAGTGGAGGTTGCAGTGAGCCAAGATCACACCACTGCGCTCCAGCCTGGGCAACAGAGCAAGACTCCATCTCTCTCTCTCTCTCTCTCTCTCTCTCTCTCTCTCTATATATATATATATATATATATATATATATATAGTTAATGTGGAAACTGGTGCCCAGCAAAATCAAAATATCTTAAATAACTACTTCTAGAGCTTGATATCCTACCATGTTTTCAGCACTCCTGGGTTTTAAAACAAATATTAACATGGTATAAAGATAATCTCAAGAGAAACACGGTATAGTGTTTTCTTTTTGTGGAATTTTAAGTCGTTTTGTAATGTATGAAGCTGCCAGTTTATATCCATTCTTCCCTTTAACCTTTTGAGACTTAATTTGCTTATCTATAAAACCTCAGTTAAAAGATTTATCATGCCTATCACACAGGGCTGCTGGAAGAATCAAAAGGAACAATGTAAATAAAAAATTTAAACAACTTATTGTAAAATATTTTATTAGAAATTTAATGGATTTCTTATTCCATAAGAATATTCCATAGGAATAAGAAATAAGTTACATACCACCATAAAGAACATTATTATAATATATGTATTTATCAAATATCATCTCATTTAATTCTCTAAAACACTTTTTAAAATAGATACTGTTGTTATAATCATTAAAAAGTAAGGAGATTAGGTGTCAGAGAGGATAAGCTAATTGCCTAAGAACACAAAGTTGAGAAGAACCAAGATCTGAACTTATCTGAAGAAATTGGTTATTATCCTGAGAGTAAATGCAGTTTTATTATTGTCATTTGATTCCTATTCTGGCACAACCTAAGCAAATTGTGTCTCCATCTTTACAGTTCTCTCCAATCCCTGAAGTCCCATGACCCAAATTTTTAGATCCATGAGAGTGATATAATTTGGGTTCTCCTTCAAATCAAAATATTTCTAATCATCCCACTGTGCAGAAAGGGGGGAAAAAAAAAAAGTCCGCTCAATGCATGGTCAATTCCTTTAAAAGTGGAGGTAGGGTTGTTTTGTAATGATGCAAAACCACTGGTTTATACCATGCTTCCATTTAACCATATGATATCCTGCCTAAAAGGTGGTCTTTACCATCTGAAAATTTTCCTAATTCACTTACCAGACTGCACCAACAAGACATAGAATGTTGAGACTGCCTAACAATGAACCACCAAACAGGGCAGAATGAATGCCACTAACTTTGTAACTTACAAAGAGAGATTGCCAGCCAGGGTTGTTAAAGGGATCAATGGTATTGAAAGAATGAGTTGTGGTGAGCAGAGTATTGACCATTGAAAAGAGTGATGGACAATTATAGTCTCAGTCCAATATCAGTGTTATAAAGGTCACTGTTGAAAGATGTCTCAGTTCCCCTTTTTAAAAGTCCTTTTATGCTTGATTACAGCTCTTCTTCTTCTCCATTATTCTGTTTTCTCAAGGGCTTCTTTCAGAATCTTAATGACAGTGAATAGCCCCATTCAGCAGACAGTAAATATATGACCTACACTAATAGCTTTATTAGAAATTTTACATTCTGTATATAAATGAGAATTTGGGAATACAAGAATTTGGGAATTTTGTGTGGGATGAGAATTTGAGAAAATAAGAACACTATGCAAGACTTCAATCAGCACGTTACTTAAAATGGAAAAATCTACAGTTGTATATCATTAAGGCTACAAATTGAAATTTCTCCAAAGTCAAGAAATGAAAAAAGTGATGGTTCTCTAGGTGGCATTTGTTTCCTCACTGTTATCTGTACTGTGTAATGCACATGTTGTGTTATACTTAAAACCTAGCTAGTAACTGGGAACACAACCAAAGAGCAAAGCCCATATTATGACTTAATATTACATGGAAAACTATCTCCTTGGCATTTCTATGTTTTTATGAGATTTCTATTTGAAATGGGAAATTTCCTCCTGAGCAAATGTTTTTAATATAAGTTTCAGGAAGGAGGATACCGAGAAGGAGAGGAAACAGTTTTTTGTTTTTTGTTTTTTTTTTTTGAGACGGAGTCTGGCTCTGTCGCCCAGGCTGGAGTGCAGTGACGTGATCTCAGCTCACTGCAAGCTCCGCCCCCCGGGTTCCCGCCATTCTCCTGCCTCAGCCTCCCGAGTAACTGGGACCACAGGCGCCGCCACCTCGCCCGGCTAGTTTTTTGTATTTTTAGTAGAGACGGGGTTTCACCGTGTTAGCCAGGATGGTCTCGATCTCCTGACCTCGTGATCCGCCCGTCTCAGCCTCCCAAAGTGCTGGGATTACAGGCTTGAGCCACCGCGCCCGGCCTAAGGAAACAGTTTTTCTGCTCTGACTTCCCACAGTAGTGACTATGTATTATTATGTCAATCTCTGTCACCAGGTTATCAGGTCTAGAGAAGTAGAATCTATGCCTAATTCTTCTCCGTATGACCCGTAGCATCTAATGTAGTCATGTAAAGACAGTGCCAACATTTGTATCTTGATAAGATGAATAATTAGGGGAGGGATCAGATGAATCCAAGAATGAACACCTGTGCATCATCCAAGAAGCATAAAGTAGTGGCTACCACACTTACCTGGGCTCCAAAGTTGGCAAAAGAACTGTATAAAGAATAGATTCCTCGACTCCTCCCCAAATTTCTCATGAAGGACAATTTCTCATTGTACAGACTTGAAATCTAAATTTTAAGAAAAGTTTCTCAGTTGAATAATTTTTAGCTAACCTGGTTCTAGTCTATGTAATGATATTTAGGAAACTTTGAGATCAAGGAAGGCCTTGGTTCTAGGTCAGACATGGCTGATTAATTTCACTTCACAAGCCAACTCTGCGTAGTAGTGACTATTGAGGATCTGATACTCAAATTTAGTCTATGATCCAGGAGTATCATCTGGAACTTATTAGACTTATTAGGGAAGATAAATATCAGGGCCAGAAGCAGACCTACTGAATGAAACTCTGCGTTGGAACACAATCTCCAGTGATTCATATATACATTAAAATTTGGAAGCACTGGTCTAGAACAATGCTAACAAACTATGATGTGTGGATAGGCAGAATCTGCGTCATCTGGCAACTTGTTAGAAATGTAGAATCTTAGTTCCCATCCCAGACCTACTGAATGAGAATCTATGGGGGTGGTTGGTGTGGGAATGTGTATTTTAACAAGCTCTCCAGGTGATTCTTAGGTATGCTGAAGTTTGAGAACCATAAGTATAAAGCACTGTGCTAAGAAAAGGTGCAAGGGACACCTGGGCTTACAGCAAAAAGATATCTTGATCAATTAATACTATCTACCCAGGTGCAGAAGGGGGAAAGTGATGGCATCACCTCTGCCCTAGACAGAAAACTTGATGCATGGCTGTGAGCTTTAAGACAAATACATAGGACGCACGAGGAAATCAAAATTCTTACTAGAATAAGAAGTAAAAGATGAACAACAACCTGCCTCCCTCCAAAAAAAAAAAAAAAGGGATGGTAGCAAAAATAGAAAAATGATTAAATTCTGTGCGGATAAAACAAGTGTGGCAATATATTGGTAATTATTGAAGCTGGGTGACTGGTAATGGGAGTCTTAGTTTGTATTATTTGTACTGCTTTTGAGTGTACATGAAATTCTTTATATAAATAGTTTGGAAATAAATCCATCTGGAGACATATTATTATAGCCTGAGAAGTTAGGAAACATTACCAGTCTTTTAAGACTGATAATATCCATTGTCGGTGTGAATGAAGAGAAAAAGAAACTTGCAGCTACTGTTGGTGAGTAAATAATTATGGCCTTTATGAAAGGCAATTGAGAGTACCCATTAGAATGTTTAAACATGCTTCACACATATTGACCTGGCAATTCTGTTTCTAGCCTATCTACAGAAAAAGTCACTCATTTGTGTAAGGATACTGTATAAAGATGTACTGGGCTTTATTTGTAATAACAATTTTGAGAGAATCTATGTATCTATTATGATGGGACAGTTTCGTAATTGTGATTTACTCATAGCATGGACTATTGTACAATTATTTCTAAATGACTTATGCCTAAATGTGCTGACCTGAAAAGTTGTCATGATATATTGTTGAGTAGAGGAAAATGTCTATTGTCCCCTTTTAATTGGGATGGAAAGACGACCTTAATGCTTTTGTGTGTATTTCTCCACACTTAGACAAGAATCTAGAAGTCTAATACTAAACTTTTAGTTGTTATCTTAGAGAAGGAGGCAAGGATTATGTCTGTTTTTCGGAGGCTGTCCATCACTTTTAACTTAATGTAAGTTTGTACTATTTTTTCTATCTTTTGCATCTTGGGGTCCATGTAAAATAGTTCCAAACAGTAACATATAAATGGATGTTATTGGGAAAACTCTTAAGTTTGGAGAAAGCTCTTTTATGGGCTCAGATTCAGGGAGCACCTGCCTTTTTTTTCCCTTTGCCTTTTCCCCTTTTCCAATCTGGAACCTGGACAAATACCTTAAGAAGGAGAAGCTGTTTTGCAAGCTTGAAACCAATGGTTCTATGCTTAGAAGTGGCACAAGAGAAAGCCAGAAGGATCCTGAGTACTCGATGGAAGTATGAATTCAGAGCATCAGCCCTGGTTGACTCTCTTTCAAATTTCTTATGCAAATGAGATAATACCTTTAAAGTCTAAGTTAATGTTTTTCAGGTTTCTTCACTGACAGCCAAATAATTGCCAGCCAAAGCATTACTTAACTATCTAGGTGTCCTGGTATGAATCTGGTATGAATAGAGGTGGAATACACATTCTAATATATGCACTAATATATATGCAAGTAGGTATACATAAGGAGGTAACTTATACATCTTGTTCTCATGTATTTCCAGCCTTAGCACAGTGCCTGGCACATAATTTCATGAAGGAATAAATAAATCCAGGAAAGAATAATGTATATACTTATCTCTCAGTTGTGGGATTATAGATGATTTTAATTTCCTCTTGTATACTTGCCTATATTCTTTGAATATTTAAAATCAGAAAAAAGTCATTTTTAAAATTATTTAAACTGTATAGGAAAGCTAGCTATATAGTACAGCTTGATGAAGTGGAACTGTGTTATTCTACAGATTTTAGCATATTGCATATCAAACCTTTCCCTCCTCCCTCCCTCCACAAACTATTGTAAAAATAGAATAAAATCCTGGTAAAACTCAAGACAGATATTAGTCTGATCCTCCATCAGGATGATAAAGGAGGTTTACTCTACAATTATATTACATATTTATAAAGTAAAACTTAGAAGAAACTGGTTTCTTTTACATTGATGGATGTCTGATCACAAACCATAAGAAATAATAAAATATTAAGCATTTTTGTTTTCTGTTAAGAATGCATGTGTGATATACAGCATTTCAACTCAGGGGACATATTTATCATACTTCTTGCACACAAATCAACTGAACTTTGCACACAAACAACTGAAAACCCACTGGGTGGCACAACAACTTCTGCAACATTTTAGAAAGTGGCATGGCATTAATACTTTTATACCAGTGTTCTCAATAGGGCCATCTGGCAATGTCTGCAGACATTTTGGGTTGTCGCAACAGGGGGCATGCTACCAGTAACTAGTGAGTAGCAACTAACAATGCCACTAAGCAACGCTCAGGACAGCTCCTATGACCAAGAATTATTCAGCCCCAAATGTTAATAGCATTGATGTTGAGAAGTCTTGCTTTAGACAATTTTTTTCCTTTCTTGTTATTCAGTCTGTAGCTACTCTTACAAATGGTTTGACTACTTTGCCTTCTGGGTTTGTTTTTTTTTAAAATTGGGTTATTAAATTACCAATTGGCTGACTGAATTTTAACATTTAAATTGTTTTTATCTAGTCTTAGAATTGTAACAGTAGATATACAGTCACTGTATTGTAGAGCTGTCTTCATTCAATGAATATTTACTGAGAGTCTAACAGGTACTAGATGGGGCCCAGATACTAAGTTTGCAGAAATAAGTGGGAAGACCTGGTTCCTATACTCAGGCACTTACCATCTAGTGAAACAGAAAAGACCCCTAATCCTCAGCAAACAGCAGGCTCAGTTAGGTAGTCACATTTGGGGGCAGCATAATTAACTTTGAATTTGAACTCGAGTCCCAAGTCCAAATTCCAGTTAACCATTTCTTTCTTTCTGTGTATTAAACAAACAGCACAGTCCTGCTTCCTGATTTCTGCTCTATTTACTCTAATGCTTGAAATGCTCTTTCTTTAGATCTCTTCTCCACTAGCCCTTTTGTCCCATTCAGGTCTCCGTTCAAATGTCACCTCCTCATAGAGGATATTCCTGATCACTGTCTCCTCTAAACTTTCTCTATCCCATTGTTTTGCTTCATATACTTTATCTGAAATTATCTTGATCACTGTCTCCTCTAAACTTTCTCTATCCCATTGTTTTGCTTCATATACTTTATCTGAAATTATCTTGTATACCTGTTTAGTGTTTGTTTCCCCTACAGTGATTTTTTTATGACTTATATAAAAAAAAAAGTCCCCTAATCTTATAAGACCTTGGATGATCTGAAGTCTGACAATGCAGATGATCTTGCTTGAAGCCCTTTTTCCTTCTTTCTCCTTTCCAGTCACACTGGTTTTGCTCTGCACCTTCAACAGAACACATTCTTTCGAAGCCTTTGGACATCTCTACTCTCTTCCTACCCCTTGGCAGTTATCTTTAAATATGACGTCTTCCACTCCCCCACAAAGATTGCCCTCCATATTTCTCCTCAACATTACTTATTACATTTTAATTATTTGCTTATTTTGCTTGCCTTCTCTTTTAGTCCTAGACCTATAAAGGAAGGACTCTTGTCTTCTAGTTCACTGCTATCACCCCAGTACCTGCTATAATTTCTTCCTTAGATGTGCTCAGCAAATACATATTAATACATATATATATATATATCTCAACTTTATCCTGCAAATTTAAAACTAATTTTTAAAAATAAAATTTAATACAACATATAACATAACTTATATCTTTTTTGCCTGCCTATCTCAAGAAATATTAACTTCATAGTCCCACCCTGACCATGCTTCTGCTTTTGCAAATTGTATATGGTCTACGTTAATTTTGCAACAACAACAAAATGACAAAAATAATGTCCTTTGGTAATGGAATCATTTCTAGAGAAAGCAGCTAAACAAGAGAGAAAGAGAAACAGAGAGAGAAAATGCGCAACCAGTCGTATCTCATTAAATTAAAGCAGAAGCACACATTAGACTTTTGAGTATGGCTAATGATACACAAGCTAGACTGCCCCCAGACCCCACCACACAGTTATATGTGGGGGAGGGGAAAAAAGCAAACACCAAAAATCCTCACTACTTTTGTGAAATCTTGATGATTTGATTTATGGGTGCTGTAACTATCTAGGCTCCAAAGTCCTCCCAGTGGAAAATATCGCTTCCCACAGCAATTCGGGCAAACTCTGAAGAGTAGTCAAAGCAGGTTGTGTCTTGTCCTTGAGAATATTAGCTGTAGAACGATTTTTGCAAACCACACTGTGAAGCTCACATTGATCTGCCAGCAGTGTTTGAATCTGCAGGCAGAAATGAACTTTGGCTTTTCTTGAATGTATTGGCATCCCACACTGTTTTGCTCTTCTATTAATTTACCATTTTTCTCTGAACACTAGATAGAAAAATGTTGGAGGAGGTTTGGAGAGTTTTCTCTTTCAAATTCCTCATTTAATAAAACTTTCATCATAGCTCTTTTTAATCTCTTGCCCTTCTTCATGAAAACCATCATCCTAAACACCATAAAATGAAACATAACATTCAGAATATGGGTTTATGAAATTTGTAGTTTGAATTTGGAATTGGAAATTCGTGTACGCAACTGAATAGACTGTTTTGAAACCACCCTAAGTGTAAAACAGAAGAGATAATGCCATTTCAAGGCCAGCCAACTCCCACAGTTCTTAATAAGACTTGCACTCATTTCTTATTTCTTGGCAGGTTATCTCACATCTCTACCTTAGGGCCTGGCAAGAAAGCTGGTAAGAGCAAATCAGTGCATCAAAGCCATGTGAATTTAACGAAAGAGTTGGTCTGGCTTAGAGATTTTTAGAAATTAGAATAAAATGTTGACATACTAGTCCCTTAGAGGTTGTGTTGTACCTGCTCACATTACGGACAGTGAAATTGAGTCCTAGGGCTTTAAAAAGAAATTTGGTGTCAGTCACACAGCCAGGGATAAGACTGGAATATTTCTTCCTGTGCATTATACTATTACCACCTAGTTTAGCTCACCGTTGTCTCTACCCTGGATTTCTCTGAGAAATTCCTAACTGATCTTCTAGCTTCCATTCTTATATTCTCTTGTTTATTTATAGAAGCAAGACTGGTTTTAAATCATAATTTCTATTACTGTAGTCCTTCGCAAGATACAAAGAGGACAATGCAAACTCTGACAACACATTACAAGGCCATGTGTGATCTGGCCTCTTCCTTTCTCCAACCACAACTTTTACCACTGTCCCTGACGTACTAAACTTTAGCCATGCTTGTCATTTAGTCTGCAAACACATCTTACCCCAGGGCCTTTCCACTTGCTTTCCCTTCTGTTTGGAGTGGTTTCCTTCTTCCCCTTTGCATGGTTGAAGGCTTTTACTCTATATCTTAGCTTATTGCCTCCTTTCAGAGTCCTTTCTTTATGAAAATGAGGCTGGCACGAGTCGTAGTAATATTTGTTTCCTTGCTTGCTTTCTTTTTTTCATAGACTGTGGCATAATTTGCAGTTATTCATTTTGGGTTACATATTCCGCCCCCCCCCCAATTAAAATACAACTCCCATGGATAGCATAAGATAGGGACAGAACAGGCCAAGCCAGGCCCTCAGTTCATTCATATAGAATAAAAGAAAAAAGAAAGAATGGGATTTGAATTCAAACTTTGACAGCCCAACTCGGTTTCTAGCTATATGAAGATACAGGTATTAAGGGAAATGTAATTTTAATATTTTTGTAGTTTCTGCCACTACCCCTTATTGCTTGACCTGACTTAAAGGCTAGCTTTGGTTTGAAACCATTTAGGATGTCCTTACAACGTATGAAAACTAAATCCACAGGAATGTTTTCCTGAGAATTTTAGATCCTATTTGAATCTTTTGTTTCATAGATGAGGAAACTACAGCCCAGGCAGATGAATTACCACAAGTGTCACAAAACCTGATGGTATTCCTAATACTTTTCTTTTTAAAAAGTCCGGTTTCTCAAAAATAGGATAAAAGTACTGTTTGGCCTCACTTGCACTGAATCATTATATTCCATTTACTGCATCCCATTATACTAATAATCACATACTCATCCATCACCAATTCTTTAGTGATTTTATGATATGCCAGGTCCCATGTTACATGTTTTATCTTATTTCATCCTCTTAACCCCATATGCTTTAGGTCAATATGCCAAATCATTGAAGAAACAAGGAAACTTGGGTTTGACAAGCTAAGCAGGTAAGGTCACCAAGGCAAGAAAAGGCCAAGCAAGAGAACAACCTGAGGGCACATGGATTGCCACATTTTAAGCTCTTGCTACTACTCTGCCTCCCTAAGTGGAGCTCCAACAGCACACAGATGCTAACGTGGTTTTCCAGAGCATTGTGTTTTATTACAAAAGAGCAGCTTTTCACCTGGTGGGAATAGGCTCTTTTTATGTAAAGTGATTTTTATCTTTGGCAGAAAGCAACTGCAATACAAAGTCATATTTCACTCTGCTCAGAGCTTGGATCTCCACATACATTGTCGTAAGTCAATAGGATTGGGGAAAGAGAATTTCCCCCGAGCATCTATTTATAGTTACACAGTGCAAATCACTGTACACTTGAAAATCACTTAACCATATTTCAATCATGTTAGTGAAACCCTCCAGCTGGTATCACATCCCTGCTTCTGAGGTGAATAAACTCATGGTATATATTTAAGAGTATGTGTGTGTGTGTGTGTGTGTGTGAGAGAGAGAGAGAGAGAGAGAGACAAAGAGACAGGGAGAGAAAAATCTAATATGGAAGCGGGGAGATGAAATACAGGTGGATGTGATCCAAATGTTTCCCCAACTCCCATCCTCTGAAATATTAACTCTTTGGAAATTGTAGGGTATTTGGCAAAAACACCTCATTTGTGATTGTGACAAACATCAGAAAATGTTCCTCAACATCATAACTTTGTTGCAAAACCTGGGGCTCTCTATCTGTTGTCCAAGTTTCTTTAAGGAATGTGCCATTTTACTCCCTTTGGGTTCTTAGAAATCGCTGTTTTTCCCATCCAACATTCTTTCTTTCTTCTTCTTGGAATAATACCCCAGTTTTACTAGGGAAATCATCCTTGTTGCATTCTGAGTTATGTGGGTTGAGTGTGGCTGATGTGGACCAGGCCTGGTCAATTAGAGGTAGACAATTCCATCCCCAGATCATATGATAACCAATGGAGTGTGAGTAAGGCAAAGCCAGACCTATGAAATGTGATCCTAGGGCTGCTGTGGGTCTGGCTGAGAAGCAGGAGTTGTGTGTTTTGTTGGAATGAATGACTTGGCAGAAAATAGGACTGGAGGAGTGGCTAATGGTCATCCTTGCCCCCTCATGAAGATATGTTTTCTGAATTTAAAATCAATCCAGGAGAAAGCAGCACCAAGAGAAGAAGGGCAAAGGGGCAGGGTGGGGTAGAATTTGATACTGTTTGACCCTTTGCCTCCTGTCATGTCCCAAATCAGCTACAACTTTGTGAACTTCAGTTAGTTAACCCAATACATTTTACCTATTTTTCTCTGCTTAAGCAGTTTAGATTGGGTTTCTATCATTTTCAATGAAGACTCTTGATTAACATGGACTGAAAATCAATGTTTTTAAGAAGTCTTCTATAGAAACAGAAAATGTTATCTTTTCATCACTCTGTGAGCTTTCTTAAAAAACAAAAGCTCATATATGCTAAATGCCCCCATGTGCTTCATTAATAAATTTTAAATTGAGGCTTGACTTTTCTCTACTGTTTAATCCATAATACATCCCATAGCTGCCAGTGGGCTAGTCAGGCACACCCTCTAGGAAATAAAGTTATATTTGACCTTCCCTCTTGTTCCTTCATCCATAGGATCAGCTCTAATTAATGAGGGTACCTCCAGCCAAAAGGAAGGATACTTGAGTTTGGAAGAGCCTTTTGGTAGACCTGGGTTATACTTTCACCCTGGGTCCACAGACAACCTGGTCCTCTTCATAAATTCTTTATACATAACAATAAGCAAATCCCATATGATTGCCCTGACAGGGGAATCGATGCTGCATAAAAACACCAGTGAGTCTTTACATTGTACATGAGAACGGTCTTTTTTTGGTCCACATAAAACCAAATATTTTCTAACTTCAAGTGTAGGCAACATAAGAGGTTTGAGGATGCTCTGTCTTCTTCTGGACACAAACACACCAAGTGCAACAAGAGTCATCTCAAAATATTAGAAGCTAACATTTATAAACCCCCATGTTCTGATAACCTGTCATAGAAGCCCCTCCACAACCCCATTGGGTACCCATCACTTTCAACCTCATTCGAAACAGGGACTTAGAGGGATTAAGAAAGTGATGAAGCTGGAGCTACAGTGGCACAATCAGTTAGCATGCAGAACTTGTACAGATAGTGATGAAGCAGATATTGAAATTTACTTCCGCCGAAATCTAGAGTTCTAAGAAACTCCAACTCCTTGGCACAAAGAAAGGGAAGGATACATTTGGATATGGTTTCCTGCAACATGCCTTTTAGCCTGAAGAAAGGGGCATGGAGACTTTCCAAGGTAGGCACAGAAATTATTTCGCCAAATGCACTTCTGAGTAACCAGTTCGACCACGGAAAATATACTCAGAGGAAAGGAAAAGGTAGAACTGAAAAGTTACAACATGCATAGGGTCATATAAGGCTTGTATCTTTTCCTTCCCTTAAATATTAAAAAAAAGAATCCTTCAAACTGGTTGGTTGGTGTGCATTAAAACTGGTTCTCTCTTTTTAAAAAAATTTTACTTGTTTTTAATTCTCTTAAAAAATTAAATAGGGTCTTTCTATTTTGTTCAGGCTGGTCTCAAACTCCTGGCCTCTGTTGATCCCCACATCTTGGCCTCCTGAAGTGTTGGGATTATAGGCATGAGCCGTCACTCCTGGCCAAAATTCATTATCTCTAATCCCACTGGAAATGTGTGGACCATTGTCTTGAAACTTCTCAAAGTGTTGCCCTGGTGTCAGCAGCATCAGCATTACCTGGAACACTCACAGGAAGGCAAAATCTCAGGTCTTACCAAAGACCTATGGAATCAGAATTCGTATTTTTTTTCAGAGTTGGGGGTCTCACACTGTCCCCCAGTCTCACACTGTTGAGTACAGTGGTGCAATCATAGCTCATTATAACCTCATCATTATAACCTGAACTCCTGGCTCAAGGGATCCTCCCACCTTAGCTTCTGGAGTAGCTGGGACCACAGGCGTGTGCCACCACGCCTAGCTAGTTAAAAAAAAAAAATTTGTAAAGACAGGGTCTCACTCTGTTGCTCAGGCTGGTCTCAAACTCCTGGCCTCAAGCAATCCTCCTGCTGTGGCCTCCCAAAGCACTGGGATTACAGAAGTGAGCTAATGCACCCAGCCAGAATCTGCATCTTTAATAAGAGCCTCAAATGATGCATATGCACATTACAATTTGGGAGAGATGAGTCTGAAACAGTTCGGCAAAAGTGTGTTCTTTGGATAGGCAGCATCAGCATCAATGGGACTACGTTAGAGATGAGAGAGAAGGGAAAGAAAGAAGGGAGGAATGAAAGAAGGTAGGGAAGAGTTGGGTAAGGAAATGAAGGGAAGAAATATCCACATTAGTTATAAATTCTTACATGCCAGAATGTAATGGGGTATTGGAATTAATGTTAGTTCAGTCAGGCAAGACAGCTTAGTGTAATGAGTTAGTGTCAGCTGCTCTGAAAGTTTACATCTTTTTTAATTATCATGATTACCCAACTGACTGGTTTCTTTCTAACAGCAGAAAAGTGCAGGGAGCATGTGAGTTAAGCAACATTAGCAGCCCCTACAGCACATGCATAAGGCAAGCAGAGTGGAAATGTCAATCAGGCAAGAGGTGGATATTTTTAGGTTCCTGGAAGACAACCAAAGGGCTTTGTTTGACCCTGTTTTCCCCGTATCAGGGTGCCTGGTCTCTACCCACTATTCATCCATTCTTTTCTTTGCTATCCCTTTCACCTTTCATTTCCTTCACCATATTTTCTCCCAGTGGGAAGAAAAAATGATGATAATACCCATCAAAAAGAGGTCAAATATCACAGGAAGAAAATATCTCAAGGACTCTAATATTTAGCTAACAGTTGAACTGCCTGGCCACCCCCCTCCACGTCTCCACACCCACAATGAGTTGAGTCATGGGGGCCACACGTTTTTGGTCTCCCGTTTGAATCTGCTAAAACTCAAAATGTCAAAGTTTCAGCAATATCTTAAAATATGTCTTTCCTCCTTTAAACTGAAATGGTGCTCTCTCTCCTCTTATTTTCTTATATCCTGAAGTAGCTGTCCTTTTTTAGAATATTGTCTCTCAGAGCCAAAACTTTGGTCATCTTTTCAGAATAAGGAGGACTCAGAATGGCAGTCAAATACCTTAGAACTTTATTTTTGGAAGCTGATGTTATAAAAGAGACTAACAGTATGATTCTGAAAACATGCCTCACCTCTTAACACCTCTTTGAAATGAAGTCAGAAATTTTCAATACAAAGAACAAGGAAAATGCATTCTCTGGGCTGCCAATAGCAAGAGACTAGCTCTTCTAATGAGTTCATGACTAAGAAAAACTCCAGAACTAAGTTATCTTTGCCAGTTCGTATTTATAGTAGCATCTAGCAGCCTTAAAATAATCTGACAATTGTCTAGCAGAGATTTATCGTGTGCAACTAGTCTTCCCATTGTGGACTACTTATTTGAAGAAATAAGAGGAGTCATAGAAAATGTACTTAGAGGAAAAGAAAAAGAAGAACTGAAAAGTTACAACATGCATAGAGTCATATAAGGCATATATCTTTTCATTCCCTTAAATATTAAAAAAAAAAAAGAATCCTTCAAATAACCTGTGCTGGATAGAACAAAACTTTCAAGACTCAATAGAGAAATCTCAACATAATCAGTTGTCTTTGTATGAAGGAAAGTCTCCAAAAATTCTCTGCACAAATTTACTTGAATCAAGGCACCAATCAAAAGCACTTCCATCTATAGGGTGGGATAATTCTTGGGATCACTAGGTACACGGGCTTGGTTTCCCACAGCTGCACCTCACATTTTGGCTTCAAAACTCATTTTCCATATAACTTATACGAGTTTCTAAAACTTCTGGAGTTTGGTCTCCTTGTCTGAAATGATAATGACGTGACAACCATAGACTCTATACAGAACTATTTTGTTTGAGTAAAATGATACATGTTAAGGGCTTAGCATACAAGTATGGGTTCAGTAAGTTTTTTACAAATGTTTTAAAATTGGCAAATAATGATTGTATTTTTGGGGTACAATGTGATGTTTTGATATATGTCCACAGTGTGGAATGATTAGATGAGGCTAATTAACACAGCAAGTCTTCTCTGCGTGTTCCTATAGAACAGTTTACACAAATGAGTCGGAATAAACTTGACTTGTTGTGAGGAGAAACTCAGTTTTCTCTTGTTAATGATTCCCCTGCGGAGGAGGATTATTTGCATGCAGGAAGACTATCAATGGGAAATCTGTTTTTAGTGGCACCCAAAGTCCCCTGTACCTTTGGCAATATTCATAGGAGAAACTGGAGTCTATTAATTCACAGAAGGTTCTTTTGCTTGACTGAGCCCAGGAGTGGATGTGCCTCATTAAAGATTAGTCAGGCAGGACACGTAGCTTCAAATTATGATAACAAGCCAATTAAAACCACATCCTTATCCCTGAGAGTTGGGCAGCATCCTCTGGAGAGGTGGAACACAGAAGACAGGTTAACTGCTGAGCCAGAGCTGCCAGATTCTTTGGCCTTCCTTTTCCCATCCTTGCTATGTGCCAAGCATCTGGGAACTGTGTCTTTCTCTGTTCTCACCTAGATCCTTTACTCTGTGTCTCCTGGAATGTCCCATCCTCCCAAATCCACATCAAATAGTTTGCAGCCCTATGTTCTAGAAATGCAGAATTTCAAATGTGCAACAAGTCTTGGTAAAGGCAGAAAAAAATACTGTATCCTCCAGAGAGGTATAAAGATGAAATGAGTTTCTGTTTGTGAAAACTCTTATAAACCATAAAAAACAAACCAAATGTCAGTATCATGCGGAATGGTAGTGAAGGGGTGTCAGAGATTTACTTAGGACCGGGCTGTTTATATCTACTCTTCTGGATAAAGACAGCAGTTATGTTTCTTATAAAACCTTCAACTTCACAACCCTTGTGATGCAGATCTCTTCAATTAAAGATATTTTATATCTCAATCTCATTCTTTTAAGCTTCACTCTCTACCAACTGCTGGGACACCTTTATTACAGTGCGTAAAAGCTTAAATGACCATCCTGGCTGTAAATTAAAGTGCACGACATGAGAAAGATGACATTCCACTCCCGTCTCAACTCAGCCTGAACACTGACCACTTTTCCTTAATAGTATCCTTATCACGGGTGCTTTCTTTTGCCTATGAAGGAAAGCTTTTATGTCCTAACATGCAGCAGCCTGGCACAGGCAAGGAGAATAAGAACTTACTGATGATGTCGATAGAGCCTAATCTAATAGTGCCGTTCAATTTAGAAACTCAAGACATTAGCATTCCAGTGACTATACAATTTTTTTCTTCTTAATATTCAGAACTTTTACTTTCAGGACTAAACCTTTTAGGGTGACATGCTAGAGCTGTGAAGTGTCCCAGAGAAACAGCCCTATACCACTAAGGCCTGGCATTTTAATTAGCCATGTCGGGGTTACACCTGCAGCCCAGATGTAGAAGGCTGACTCAGCTTCTGCAGGACGCAACAGTTCACAGCCACGGGAATTAAGGGATCTGAGTGTCTTGGGCTGGTTCTGTAATGAGCCTCAGCAAGAAAGTCTCCTTTCAACCAGCTGTAAGGCCATGCTTTTCTGGTTCTCGTCATCTTTCTCAGGCCTGGAGGTGAACGCAGTTAGTTCAGGCCTCGTATCACTGTGTGCCCTGGAAAAGTTGCTTCGCCTGGTGGGACAGATCAGAACATCTTTCTGAGGCTTCAGAATTCATAGAAATTCCCACCAGGAGTGTCAAGTGTGACGTGGATAAACCTTGACAAAAGTCAAAAAGCTGGTCTTGGTAGGATGCCTGGTAAGTGTGCTAAATTACCTTTAATGAATGAATGAGGTGACCCTGATGATGGAGAGTCATTTTCACATAAAAGGACCTCACAAATTAGGTTGACATGGAAAGCAGCCAGGCCAGGCCCCTTTGGAATACACAGCAAGAATGCTGTGGTTAGACTTCCTAGCAAGGAAGAGAAAGAAAATGAAATCAACACCTGGTAATGGCTGAGGGAAATTAAACAGGAGTTCAAGAGCTAAGTGATCAGAGCCTCAGAAAAGGTTTTGGATGAAATTATTTTAAAAAGAGCTTCCAAGTTTAACAGAATCATGATGAGGTGAAGATAAAAGTTGGGATTATGGAAATGATACTAAATTGAACACATATCTAGCTCTGCCAGCAAAGTTGTGTATGAGTTTTTAAATTTCATATATTAAAAGCCACAATTTTTGCATACATTTTCACATAAATATGAGAATTCTATATGGAGAGACGTATTATTATAGCAGATCTTAATAGTTATCAATAAACTCTTAATGTCTTTTTATGCATTTTTTTTGAAAACCTGACCATCTCTGTCTTCTCAGATGCAACACTAAATTGCTCAAATTGTGAAGATCTTGAAATAAACAATTACCTATCGCTAAAATAGGTTTTAAGCGATTTAAGCAGATTTTTCTCAAAACTTTTCCTGTGAGGTATAATTTCTTTTCTTTTTTCTTTTCTCTTTTTTTTTTTTTGAGACGGAGTCTCGCTCTGTAGCCCGGGCTGGAGTGCAGTGGCCGGATCTTGGCTCACTGCAAGCTCCGTCTCCCAGGTTTACGCCATTCTCCTGCCTCAGGCTAGTTTTTTGTATTTTTTTTTAGTAGAGATGGGGTTTCACTGTGTTAGCTAGGATGGTATCGATCTCCTGACCTCGTGATCCGCCCGTCTCGGCCTCCCAACGTGCTGGGATTACAGGCTTGAGCCACCGCGCCCGGCCCCTCTGTGAGGTATAATTTCTATAAAGACTTTCACTGACTGTGTTAAGCTCATAATAGGTAATGCTAGTTTACTTCTGTACTAATAGGAATTCTAAGATTTACTTTAAAATGATAACACTGAAACATTGTGTTCTAGTAGTCACTACCTACCCATCCTCTGTCACTGAACTTTTATAAGTTAACTGGCGTAGTTTTCACACAGTTGCTTCCATTTCCTTGGCTAGAGTGACTGTAAGAGGACCACAGCCAGGTAAATCTTGCAGACACATAAATGGTGATGAAAAGGTAAAAGATATTAGGGATGTACGTTGACAGTTTCCAAACTTCAATAATCTATGTGCCCAATATGTGCCATCTCCACAAATGACCTGAACTATGGTTTATTTTGCAATCTACTTTGTTTTTTTGTTTTTTGAGTCAGAGTCTCGCTTTGTCACTCAGTCTGCAGTGCAGTGGTGTGATCTTGGCTTACTGTTAACTTTGCCCTCCTGGGTTCAAGTGATTCTCGAGCCTCAGCCTCCCGAATCGCTGGGATTACAGGTGCCTACCACCATGCCTGGCTAATTTTTTGTGTTTTTAGTAGAGATGGGGCTTCACTATGTTGGCCAGGCTGGTCTCAAACTCCTGACCTCAAGTGATCCGCCCACCTTGGCCTCCTAAAGTGCTGGGATTACAGGCATGAGCCACTGTGCCCAGCCTCAAATCTACTTTATTTTGAACCAAATGATTATATTAAAAAAAACCACAAAATTCTATATAGCTGTTATTTGGCAAATCATTCTCATTTGTAAATAGAAGATACACAGATATTGACATGCATTAAAATAAATGAAGAATTTTGAAATCAACGTTTGTCTAAATATGGTATTCCCAAAATCACCTTGTGTGCTTGGATACATGAAACATAGGTTTATAGTGTGATAAAAAGACCTAGACCATGGACGAAGGATGCTGGGTGCCCAGTGCTGTGCTGGCCTGGAACAGAGAATGGCAGGGAATGATATCCTGGATTGAGAGGCAAGATACGTGACTTTGAGTCCTGACCACCCCACCACTCACTTGCTGTAACTGTTTGAGCAAGTGGCCCAGCCTCTCTCAGCTTCATTACTTGTTCTGTAAAGCGAGGTCATAAGACGAAATCTCTGTCATCCCTTCCAGAGTCAAATGCCAGTAACTTCATGACTAGGAGTAAGTCCCTGGGCCTCAGTATCCCCTTACAAAATGTGTGTGTGTGTGTGTGTGTGTTGTTGTTGTTGTTGTTGAAGTATCTGTTCCATCTAAGTGGGATTATAGTCAAATTTTGAATATGAAAAATTTGAATTTTTGTATATGTTCCACAAAAAAATGACAAAATACAAGGATGAAACTAGTCTCTATTAAAGAAACTAAACAGCACATTGTATGTCAGGTATTAGCAAATCACAGTGAAATTCCATGGTATAATATATTGGTTTATACCATAGAAATATACTTTTACCTATTTTCAGGGGTCAAAACTCCATGTGATGGATATTAGAATCTCTGAATTGAGACTAAGAGTTTGAGTCCAACCTGGGCATTATAGTAAGACACCATCTCTTAAAAAATATTTCTGAATAAAATCAAACTTCCAACCCTATGAGTAATGAGTAATACTCTAAAAATCTGTATTATGCTGACTAACAGAAAATGTGTGTTCTATCAGGGGTGACTGTCTTTTCACATGGATATAACAATCCATGACTCAAATAAGCAATGTCAGTGTTTTCAATAAAACTACAGAAATTATTAAAACTTTATGAGATCTGAAGATTTAAAATGCATACAACATTTAATGTCTAACATCTTTTGAACCATGACATCTGGCCTAACCACAGTTCCAAATGTGTTCACAGCTACTGTTTGACCCAGCAATCCCATTACTGCGTATATATGCAAAAGAATGTAGATCACTATGCTAAAAAGACACACACAGTCATATATTCATCACCACGATATTCACAATAGCAAAGATATGGAATCAACCTAGGTGCCCATCAATGGTGAATTGCATAAAGAAAATGTGGTACATAGATACCATGGAATATTACACAGCCATAAAAAAGAATGAAATCATGACTTTTGCAGCAACATGATGGAGCTGGAGGCCATTATTCCAAGCAAATTAACACAAGAACAGAATACCAAACAATGCGTATTTTCACTTATAAGTCGGAGCTAAACGCTGAGCATACATGGACATAAACATGGGAACAATAGATACGGTGGACTACTAATGGGGGAAGGAAGGATGTGGCATGGGTTGAAAAACTGCCTATTGGATACTATGCTCACTACCTGGCTGGGTTCGATATACCCATGTAACAATCCTATATATATATATATACACCCCCCATATCTAAAACAAAAGCTGAAAATTAAAAAAAAAAAAAAATCCTAAACCTAGGACTTAGGGTTTGGGTAGTCACTGGTTAGTGAATCATAATGGGAGGAAAAAGCAAGAATACAAACTCTGAGAGGATTATCTAGCAGATGGAAACAGTTCCTAAGTTGGATGGTATTTTGGTCAAGTTGACAAAGCCCTTAGTTCACTTTGAGATTGAGCAGAGAGAGTTTCTCAGACTTGCTCAACATAGATCATAAATGATTCTACATAAAGAAATAAATCATCTTATAAAAGTCTGTCTTTTAGCAGGTATGTGATATAAATTTTTTCTATCAACTTTTTCTATCAACTTCTTGTGAAGGGACATCTCAATTAAAACTAAATCCCTTTTCTTGGCCATTTTGTATCCTAACTTGTGGAGTTCCACAAGTGTTAAATTGTTGAACTAAAGAGGTTAAGTTGATAAGGAAAGTAAAGCTCTGGAATATGCAGTTAAATCCCTAATGGCATAATTTGGTTAGGATGTCATAAAATGTAGTCCCAAAGACTTACAGTGGCACCAGGGAGCTTTTGGAAGTTAAGAGTGTCAGGCCTCACCCCACACTCACTGAGTCAGCATCTGTAGTTTATCAACATCCCCAGATGATTTGAGAATCCCTGCCCATACATGCTTTGGGGAAGAGCTAGATGTGAGTCCTGGCACCCTGGTCAGATTCTAAGTTACTGTGTGGGCACTCTTGATTAGAATCCAGCAGAGCCTGAAATTTCCAAGGGTCCAGAGGTGAGATCTGTAGCGACTTGAAAATGGCACTTATTGGCTGTTCCTGACAGAAGATGCAGAAGAGAACAAACCCACAGCCAATATCATACTGAATGGGCAAAAACGAGAAGCATTCCCTTCGAAAACTGACACAAGATAGGGATGTCCTCTCTCACCACTCCTATTCAACATAGTGTTGGAAGTTCTGGACAGAGCAATCAGGCAGGAAAAAGAAATAAAGAGTATTCAATTAGGAAAAGAGGAAGTCAAATTGTCCCTGTTTGAAGATGACATGATTGTATATTTAGAAAACCCCATTGTCTCAGCCCAAAATCTCCTTAAGCTGATAAGCAACTTCAGCAAAGTCTCAGGATACAAAATCAATGTGCAAAAATCACAAGCATTCTTATACACCAATAACAGACAAACAGAGAGCCAAATCATTTGTGAACTCCCATTCACAATTGCTTCAAAGAGAATAAAATACCTAGGATTCCAACTTACAAGGGATGTGAAGGACCTCTTGAAGGAGAACTACAAACTACTGCTCAATGAAATAAAAGAGGACAGAAACAAATGGAAGAACATTCCATGATCATGGATAAGAAGAATCAGTATCGTGAAAATGGCCATACTGCCCAAGGTAATTTATAGATTCAATGCCATCCCCATCAAGCTACCAACAACTTTCTTCACAGATTTGGAAAAAACTACTTTAAAGTGGATATGGAACCAAAAAACAGCCTACATTGCCAAAACAATCCTAAGCAAAAAGAACAAAGCTGGAGGCATCACGCTACCTGACTTCAAACTATACTACAAGGCTACAGTAACCAAAACAGCATGGTACTGGTACCAAAACAGAGATATAGACCAATGGAGCAGAACAGAACCCGCAGAAATAATACCACACATCTACAACCATCTGATCTTTGACAAACCTGACAAAAACAAGAAGTGGGGAAAGGATTCCCTATTTAATAAATGGTGCTGGGAAAACTGGCTAGCCATATGTAGAAAGCTGAAACTGGATCTCTTCCTTACACCTTATACAAAAATTAATTCAAGATGGATTAAAAACTTAAATGTTAAACCTAAAACCATAAAAACCCTAGAAGAAAACCTAGACAATACCATTCAGGACATAGGCACGGGCAAGGACTTCATGTCTAAAACACCAAAAGCAACGGCAACAAAAGCCAAAATTGACCAATGGGATCTCATTAAACTAAAGAGCTTCTGCACAGCAAAAGAAACTACTATCAGAGTGAACAGGCAACCTACAGAATCGGAGAAAATGTTTGCAATCTAACCATCTGACAAAGGGCTAATATCCAGAATCTACAAAGAACTCAAACAAATTTACAAGAAAAAACAAACAACCCCACCAAAACATGGGCAAAGGATATTAACATACACTTCTCAAAAGAAGACATTCATGCAGCCAACAGACACGTGGAAAAAATGCTCATAATCACTAGCCATCAGAGAAATGCAAATCAAACCACAATGAGGTACCATCTCACACCAGTTAGAATGGCAATCATTAACAAGTCAGGAAACAACAGGTGCCGAAGAGGATGTGGAGAAATAGGAACACTTTTACGCTGTTGGTGGGACTGTAAACTAGTTCAACCATTGTGGAAGTCAGTGTGGCCATTCCTCAAGGATCTAGAACTATAAATACCTTTGACCCAGCCATCCCATTACTGGGTATATACCCAAAGGATTATAAATCATGCTGCTATAAAGACACATGCACACGTATGTTTACTGCGGCACTATTCACAATAGCAAAGATTTGGAACCAGCCCAAATGTCCATCAGTGATAGACTTGATTAAAAAATGTGGCACATATACACTATGGAATACTATGCAGCAATAAAAAGGATGAGTTCATGTCCTTTGTAGGGACATGGATGCAGCTGGAAACCATCATTCTTAGCAAACTATTGCAAGGACATAAAACCAAACACCGCTTGTTCTCACTTACAGGTGAGAATTGAACAATGAGAACACTTGGACACAGGAAGGGGAACATCACACACCGGGGCCTGTTTTGGGGTGGGGAGAAGGGGGAAAGATAGCTTTAGGAGATATACCTAATGTAAATGACAAGTTAATGGGTGCAGCACACTAACATGGCACATGTATACATATGTAACAAACCTGCACGTTGTGCACATGTACCCTAGAACTTAAGGTATAATTAAAAAAAAAATGCCCTAGCATATTTCTGATAGAGTTCAGTTCTGTGACTTCTCAAGGAAGTAAGCAAACCTAGAAAAACATACTCAACTTCTGATACTCCAACAAGCTCAAAGTGAGGTTGGACTAGAAGGTTTCCAATATTAGGTATAAATTGGTATATTTGTTATGTGGCTCTGAGAAGCCACACTATTGATAGTTGGTCTTTCTTGTGCTGTGGCATTAGCATTATCTGGAGTTTTGATTAGAAATTATTCTCTGAACACTTAGATTCACCATGGTAACCACTCAACTAAACAGAATGACTTAAAGTCACACACAGTTTCTTATTCTTCTGAGAAAATAATTAGAATATACTTTTGAGTGAATAGAAAGTTGATTATAATTTTGTAAAAAGAGAGCATGGTAAGTAATTCTCAATACAGCCAACAACAGGCCATGCTCAAGTTCTGACCAATTGAAGTCAACACATCACATCAACTTGAATCATGTCAGCCATAAACCACCAGTGTATGCTGACTAAAGGTCAGCCCTGGTTTCCAAACCAATGTAACCATTGAAAGGAAAATGTTTTGAAATATTTTGGATTTACAGAAAGTTGCAAAGATCCTACAGAGAGCTCTTCCATATCTTTTACCCAACTTCTCCTAATATGAACACCTTATATAACCACAGTGCATTTGTCAAAACTAAGACATTAACATTGGCACATTACTATTAACTAAACTTTTTTTGGATTTCACCGGTTTTTTCACTTTAGTCCTTTTTCTGTTCCAGGATCACACGTTGCATTCAGCACACATATCTCCTTAACCTCCTCCTGATCTATGATATCTTTCTTTCCTTGTATTTCATGAGCTTGAGAGTTTGGAAGAGATATTTTATCAAATGTCCATAAAATTGAATTTTTCTGATGTTTCCTTATAATTAGGCTGGGGTTATGAATTTTGGAGAATAAAATCACAGAGGTGAAATGCCTTTCGTATCACATAATATCAGGGGGTACATGATAACTTATCATTGGATTTATTAACCTTGGTAACTTGGTTAAGGTAATGTCTTCCAAGTTTATCCACAGTGAGGTTACTATTTTTACCATTTTATCAGTTTCCATACTCTGTTCATTGGAAGCAAGTCACTGAGTCTAGCTCATACCTAGGGGAAGGTTGGCCGCTTTTTAGAGGATGTAACAGTCCCTTCTAAGTTTATTGCATGAAGAAATATGATTTCCTCATTTGTGAATGACAGTAATGATAATTAACTCAAAAGGTTATTGTAAGGATTAAATAAAATCACGGGTATTATACACTTAGTCCAGTGCTTATCACATACTAAATGTTCATTTGTTGATGTAATCATTGATTCAACAACTATTAATTGAGCACCAACCACATCTTGTCTGAAGCAGAGTACAGTACTTAAAAAAAAAAAAAAGATGGACACCATCCATGGCTTTATGAAGTTAACTGTCTATTGGGGAAGACAGAGGTTCAACAAGCATATAGAAAACATGACTCCACAAATTATAATAAGTTATACAAAGGAAAAGGTCAATATGTCACGTTGGAAATTAGATTAAGGATGGGGAGAAGCTAATTTAAATTCTGGGGTCGGGTGGCTAGGCTTTAAAGGAGTGCCATCCAAGAAAGTTATGTTTAGCTGAGATCTAAAGGATGAGCAGGAGTGAGAGATAGAAAGTGTGAATGGCAGATGTCCCGTGTAGCAGAACAGCAGGTTGCAAATACCCTGAGACTGGAAAGAACTCCATATAGTCAAGGGCCAGAGAGAAGGCTGGCATAAGCAGAGCTTTATGAGTGAGGAAATATATGAGATGAAGCTGGAAAGGAGGCAAGAGCTTGATGCTTCCTGTTTATCTAAAGTCCAACCAATGAGTGATGCCAAGTGCAGGAATGACATGAGGTAGTAGAGAATCATAAGAAATGATATTGGCTGCTGGGTGGAAAACAGACTGGAGGGGGCACAAATAGTTCCAGGGATGTGACTATTGTGGCTTGTACAAAGGTTTTGGGGGCAGATGGTGGCAGCAGAGAGAGAAAAGCAGATGCAATCACTTGATAACACTTGATAATCACTTGATAACACATAAACATATATCAAATTTCCTCCAGTCGTCTTCTCCCAATTACCTAAATTGATTTATATTATAATTAACCCTCCAATTTTACAACCCTAGAATCAAATTTGCTGTCCTCCTCTTCCAGAGTGTCCAAATAACATTCTACACAATGCTAAGGCCATGTGCATTAAACTGTGTACAAGACTATGTGAATTTAAGAAACCCCAAAATAATTTTACACATGGAATTCTTTCAATGACACCTTTATCTCTTATGGTAGACACCTGAGAGTAACACCATGGATCAAGCACTGTTAAAAATGTGACTTTGTACTACAATGCATGGCGATAGGTGCTATTATTATCCCCACTTTACAGATGTGGTAACTAAGGCACAAACATGTTAGGTAGCCTACTCAAGGTCTTGGTCTCCCAGCCAGTCTACCTGCTCTGACCACTGTGACACACCTCAGAACTAAGGAAGTCCTGGTTTGAGAGAACCCCTCGTATTGATAAAGCAGCCTTTCTCCTGTGGCTAAAGGAAGACTTTTTGAGGTGAGGAAGTGTATTTAGAAACTGTGGAAACTCCTCAGTAAGTAGGCACTAGGACCTCCCTCCAGAGTCATCCAATATCAAGTGAGAATAAAAATTCCTTTATTCTACTCACACCTAAAAAGGAATATTATAGTGCCTCAATCTAAAGGTGCTTGGAGTAGCCATCTGATCTGATGTTAGAATCTAATATTTGGAAAGTATTTTAATGCACTTTTCTGGTTTGATAAACAGTATGTACTCTAGCAGAGTTAGCACTCTGAAAGGAAACAATTATTAGTAAATGGATTCATTAACAAATTAATTCATTCACAAATTATCAGTAAATTGATGCATTAGCCCCTCTTCTGTTAATTAAAAGTGTTTGTTAAAACTGAAATATCAGTGTATTACAGACTTAACTGCCTATTAGCCAGAGAAATGGACTAATCTTTCACTTCCTATTAGCCCATCTCCAACCATCCCCACTTTGGACACTTTAGTCAATATCTTCAGAAGAGAGAAAATCCTAAGAAGCCTAGGGTCCCTTAAAAAATAAATCATTATCCTTCACAAAACAAACAGGCAAACAAATAAATTAAAAAAAAAAAAAACCTGTAAAGGTCTCAAGAATGGGCTTTGGTTTTCTATTAGTGATCCTCTGTGCTGTGGCTATTGACCCTGGTATCACCCGAATGGTCACAGAGACAATATTTAGCTCCAAACCCCAGAAATAAAGCGGGATATATGGGTATATAGGTCCTGTCACAATAAATGTCACATTTAATAGTGGTGATTACTGACTATACACTAAGACCTTAAAAAAAGTTGTCAATTCTCAATATTTCCTTGGTACACTGAAGAGTTGGTGAATATTTTTCATTATCCAGACTTCATGATTACTGCAATCAGAACCAAACCAATAAATGTAAATGAATGTTTTTCTAAATTGAACACAAACAAGATTTACAAAATATAGGTTTGTAAGCCAAACTTAATAAAAGAGAAAGAATAATATTTAATTAAAAGTCATTTGAGAACTAAAGAGTATTCTTTATTCCTTCTCTATCCATTCACATTTCTCAGATTGAATCATTCCACTTTAATCTTATTGTTTGGGTCAGTAGATGACCTAAAGATGAATGAATACTATTCATCTGTTTCACTAGCACTTATTTGATTTATTGCTTCCTTTTAGGCAAAATAGCCACTCTTCAGAATGATTTTTATTTCCTGCTGTAAACCAAATATTTTTTGAGTGACAAGTAATTCATTACAAAATTCATTTTCTCCCTACCTTTTCAATGAGGCCAAGTGGCTGCTACTTCCAAGGCTAGTGTTTTGGGCAGAGTGTCAAATTACCTTTTCTATTTATTGTACTGTGTAGGCTGGCACTGTGGGTTTAGCTTACTGCTGGCAGGATTAATTTAGCATTCTCTAACCAATCAAACAATCTCATTGCTGTCTTCTGCCTATATAATAGAATGGCCCTTAGTATACTAGAGTCAGACATGAATATCCCAGAAGGTCACTTTCAGAGAACTGAGACTTAATTGTGGTAGATCTACTGCTAAATCCTGGGATCATTTGTAATATTCCTATATATCTTTACCTTTCCTTTACCTTACCTTTATCTTTATTTCCACAGAGGAAATAACTTGGCATCACAACATCTCTTTGGTTCCCATATGAATAGATTCCAGTAGTATTATTTAGAAAGTGACCTCAGTAATTATAGTCCCCTCCCTACCATGGAAGCCATACGGAAGTGTTTCATTTCAGCGATTAATGCAAATGATGGTACAAGTATCTTCCTTCCAGGTTTAAAAAAGTCTTCTGAGATTTCACTAAATTTTAGGTAGGCATTAGCTGACATTAATGAAAAAGCATATCTAATTACTTTCACTAACAATCATCTTAGGTGGTTCAATTTTGATGTGATTGATTTTCATATTTTTCTCAGTAATTATTTCACTGTCTTTGTCCCATATTCTAATATTGAATTATCAAGTTATGTGTTTTATCCATGTTGAAGACCAACGCCCAGTAGGAACTATACTCATTTCTCAATGGATAGACAGATTAGATAGATAGATAGATAGACAGACAGATAGATACACAGAGTTCCCTGCATAACTTTCAGAATCCCAAAGAAACTGATGCTCCAGCTATTTTTACAGATTTACCAATTATGTTTGCATCTTCTATAAAGTAGGAAAACAATGAATCAAAACCCAGTTGCCACATGATAATGACCTTCAATCTGAAACTAATGTCACACAATAATGACCTTCATTCTGCATTAACCTGTATTAGAAGGGTCACAAAACCTGTTTCAACTCCAGAACCTTGTTATTTAAAACATACTACCTGTTTCAATATTGTGCTCATTAGACAAACATCTGACCTTCTAATTTAGTATCATTGACCAAGAAAAATGTCATGATAAAATCCTCCCCATGAGAATTCAGAAAATAATCATTGTACAATCGAGCATTACCGCCTACTATTGGCCAGAAAGTTGAAACATAACCCAATCATCACCTGCCATGCATCACCATTAGGGTTCTTCAGTCTGGTTGGAGAGAGAAAATATTAACACAAGATAGTTCAACAGCAATGCAAAGGGGTAGATGAGCATGCAGTAAGTAGTGCACAAAATCAGAGCTACAGAAATGGAAAGAAGTGAGAAACAATGTTTAGACAGAGTGGCCAGTGATGGTTTCACAAATGGGTAAGATTTGAAGTAGGTCTTACTTAAGAGATGGATAAGATTCTGTGATCATAGAAGACTGGACCATTAGGGAAAACCATCTGGGAAGCAAGATTAAAGTACACAAGGTCAAGGAGATGGGACTGTAAAGGGCATGTTCATTTTGACAAGTATACCAACTTACCTAGTATACAGTGGGAATTATAAACAGCAACCTCAAAATGTAACCTTTATTGAGTGCTTTCTATGTCCAGCTACTTTTTCTAAATACTTTTCAAGTATTAGTGCATTTAACCATCATACCAGAAATATGAGGTAGTTACATAATTACTTACTGTATTAGTCTGTTCTCACATTCCTAATAAAGACATACCCAAGAGTGGGTAGTTTATAAAAGAAAGAGGTTTAATGGACTCACAGTTCCACATGGCTGGGGAGGCCTCCCAATCATGGTGGAAGGTGAAGAAAGAGCAAAGACACATCTTGAATGATGGCTGGCAACAGAGCTTGTGCAGGGGAACTCCCCTGCAACTCCTCCAACTGGGTCCCTCCCACAACACATGGAATTATGAGAGCTACAATTCAAGATGAGATTTGGGTGGGGACACAGCCAAACCATATTACCTAAATTTCACAGGGCAGCCACAGAAATTTTAAGTAGCTGGGCAATAACATAAGTTTAGTATGTGGTAGAGCCAGAATTGGTACCCAGGCAGTTTGGCTCCAGAGAGTAGTTATAGCCACTATTCCTAACTGTGTCAATGGCTGCAAAGATAAGACAGATGCCTGAAGATGTCTGATTATAGAGAGTAGTGGAGACCGTGGGGAACTGGAGAGCTCTTGCCCCATCCAAAATGGGCAGCCACTACTCAACTTTAGCTTTGTGGGACCATGGGCCCAGTACTGTCAGATTCAATTTTTTAAAGAGATATCAGAAACATAATTTGAAGTAATTTTTTTTAAGAATAGCATGTAGTCAAAATGTAGTCTGAAGGTGACCAGTTTGAGACATGAGAGAATAAGAAGGAATGAGATGGAACATGTAGGCTAGTACTGGATCGTTGAGGAATCCTGGGAAGTGGGAGCAGACAAGACTTGAAACCTGAATAGTAAGAGGAGCAATGGAAAAGAAGGGTTACATCTGGTAAATTTCCTAAGAGATAATTAATTGGACCTGTGACTGGAGAGGGAGATTTGCTGACATTTAGATCAAGGAAGAAGATGATAAACAAGCCAACTGAGATTATGAGTGAAGAGATCTCAAAGACATCTCATTGCCTTTATAAAGCCAATGACAAAGCACATATACATGGAATTATCTGTTGAGTGACTTAGAAGCTGGGCTGTGATTATAAATGACTGAGCCTTGGGAACTGCATAGACCGCAGTGTGAGTCCCGATGATGGGGCTTCCCACATGTGTGACATGGATGAGTTAGTTAACATTCCTTTAGCTTCAGTTTCCTCACAGGTAAATCACATCACTCCTTCGCTAGCACCTACATATGGCTGATCAAAAGAAAGAAACCCAGTGTTTTTTCCTGCCCTCCAAGGCTTTGGCACTCTCTGTCAGCTCACATTCCTCCAACCCCTCTCAGCATATTTCACTCACAGAGGCCATGCTGTGTTCTTCACAAGCACCGTTTCTGCCTCAGGACCTTTGCACATGATAGTTCTTCCACCTGAAATGCTTTCCCCCTGAGCTCACAACATCCCTTCTTTTAGGTCTCTGCTTAAATATCATCTCCCTGATGTCTCCTCCTCCTTCTCCCCTTCTTTTCCTTCACTTTCTCCTTCTACATATTGTCTTTCTCCTCCACTGAAATGCAAACCTTTGTTTTCTTCATTGCTATATCCATAGCACTTAGGCTGTTGCCTGGTCTAGAGTGGGCATGCAATGAATGAATGAAATGAAAGTGACAAAAGAAGAGAATATTGTAACTCCTAACAGAGAAGTGGCATGTAGATAAAATGAGAATATGTGTCTTAGTACTCAGCATACAGCCATAGCAAACTTTTTTTTAAGTAGCTAAAAAGGATAGGAAATGCCAAGCTGTGGGCAGGGAACTGGAGTTGAGCCCTAGAATTTAGAATCTGAGACTATGAACAGGCTTCTGGGCGGCTCAGTCTGTATCCATTGTCACCACTCATACTCTCAAGGGTCTATTGTCTGAGTTCTTGAGGAGACTTCTGAATGTTACTCAGTGAGAAGTAGATTAGCCACAATGGTGTGTTATAGACTAATAATTTATTTTGTTTTATTTTTCTTGCTTAACAATAATCTACAAGCTGCCATTTATCGTTGCTTGTGGTAAGTGGGAGATTTGGGAATGGTATGGTATGAAACTAAAAGCAATGAAAAGTTGAAAGAAAGCAAATGCCATTTCTATCATATGTATTGTAGTTATTTTAAAAATTACTATTACATTACCATAATAAGAGAAATAGGATTCCTTTTCTGATTTTGTAAGTAATTATATCCTTTAGGAATAGTCATTGACTTGGAATTAGATCCTTGTCCTGCAGGGTCAGGCTCCAGGGAAGAAGGAAATTGCTAAAAAAAAAACAACAAATGACTAAGAGATCATTTAGGCTTGCCCAATTTAGCTATTTTTTTTTTTTTCTCGGAATCCCTGTCTAAATCCCCACTCAAGTAATTTTTGTTCTGCCTTAGAGACTGGTCACCTAAAAAAATAAATAATAGGTGGGAATTTTAAAGCATGCAAAGTACCTCTTAGCTGACTGAGTACATCAAGGTTTTGGGAAAAGAGCTAGTCTCTTGAGAATAGGGAGTATTGTGGGTTATTCCTAGGAAGCCTGGAGAGATGCTGTGGGGACACCATGGGGACAAAATACGCAGTGGAGGTTAGTTCAAGGGGCCAGGCTGAGCCAGGAGTAATGTGATTCCTAGTTTAGTTTCTAAACTCCTAATATTAAGCATTGGTGTATTGCACTTTCTTGGACTACTATAAGCAAGTGTGTCTTATATGATAAGCTCATACTATAACCTTACCCTATAAGATCAGTTCTGTGACTGCTCCAAATGAAGCCAGAATGCGTAAACAATAACAGCCATGTGTACCTCTGCAGGGCATATTATTATTGTCCCCTTTGGACAGATAAGCAAACTGAGAGCCAGTTTTGCCCAGGGTTCCACAGTTAGTACATGGCGAAGTCTGGATTAAAATCATCACACTGGATGATGAGGCGGGGACAAAGCTGTAGGTGATGAGAGTATATGGTTACTCCCTGGAAATGCTTTTCCTCCCAGAATGAATTTATTGTATGACTTAATATTAATAAATTAGTCTCAACATACATTTGGGAGATAGAAAAAGCTGAAGGAATAATAAATGTTTCCAGAGCCATTTTTCATTGTTTGGTGCTATTCTAGATACGTGGCCTTCAGAGGCTGTGTGATTGAAACATATGAATCACACTAAAGTGGTCTACCCGAGAGGAGACACTCCACATCTGGCTCTGGAGGGTACTCACAAAAAAACCAACAAATCTGCTTGTCAGGGCTTCGTATAGGGTCAATGGTGTGCCTTTTCTACTTTTAGCAGCCTTAATTTAATTCTGCTTTTTTATGACTGAGTGGGCGAAAGGGACCTCAGAAAGGCTTTTTGATTTTCCCTTTTCAGGTTTCTTCTTCTTTCTCCATGCTACTTGATCTTGGTCCTGACTTTCTGCTGTCCTATGCCTTTCAAATCCAGGGTTGGTAGATGGGTGGTGGAGGGTACCCAAGTTGTTTTTTCCTCCTGAGCAGCCCTTTTACTGATAATAGAATCTCAGTTTCCTCTGGGGAAACACCACTCTTCTTATGCCATTTGATACATAGGACAAATGACACATCTCAAGCCCTGACAGTTGTGATTTTGTCAGTGATGCCTTATGACTCAAACCAGGTACTGAAACTGAGTTGTCAGAGCTGTGACTAAAGCAGCTGGGGAACACATTTTCTCCCAAGTGGAACTGCTGAACTAGTGGAGTTGAAGCCTGGAATTCCCAAAGAGATCTTGACATGGGAGAAAGGGTCTGCCTGGTAGTGGGGGTAACATGGGAAAGGCAGAGTCAGGGACTGGGGGAGATCAAGTCCTGGGGGTAACATCCACATGCCTCCATCTGATTATTTCCTGGGTTATTTTAGTCACCTGAGTGAATCTGTTTCTTTTGGTGCTTAAGACCATTTGAATTGGGTTTCTGAAGGCAGGTGGCCTGTGTGTGGGTGATGTGTTGTGCTGAGCTCCTATTACCTTCAGTAGGGAAGGCACCAGGTTCAAGAGGCTGAGGAAGAGACCCAGAGCCAGCAAATAAGATCTGGGGTTTTATTAGGGGCTTCTATACCGGTGACAGAGTCCAGTGGCAGAGGGCTGGACAGGAGAACAGCCTTAATTACAGAAATGATCCCATGGCGAAGGGCTGGACAACATATTCGCCTTCCTACAGTCCAGTGGCTGTAGGCTGGACAGGAAAACTACAACCACCTGCAAACATCATGCAGTTTATACAGCATTTTTACTTAACACCCCCCCCAACGACCTCCACCTGGCAAACTTCATCTATACCCTGTCCCCTGCCCGCCCCTCAACCACCCCGCAAAACTCAGGACTCAGATGTTTATCATAGATAAGGGGTGCATCTCCTGGTTGGCCATTCCTGGACTCCCCAGCTCTGAACACACATTCAGGTGCATCTGCCATACAGGGTCATTCTCAGGGTATGCTTAAGTTATTGCTGTCAGGTGCATTTACCCTACATTGTCTTCCGACCAAGCAAGTCAACTGTAATAAGATGTTTACTTTGAAGTCTGGTTTCTGTCACTTTGTGAACTTTTTAACCTCCAAATGGTTTATCTCATCCTTAATCTTTTCTCAATATTTTTATTTCTATAAACATCAAGGCTAAGGCAAATTGAAGTCTTCTCCCCACTAGTCATCTACAATTATATAGCTTTATCAAGTGTTTCTACTTACTGGTTCTTATTGAGGTTTTGTATTAACCAAACTGGGGATTTCTTGCATTTATAAAATAAGAAGCCCCGACCTTACACATTACAAACAAATATTTATGCAATACTGTCACTGCATAAGGGTTATGAGAAATTAACATGATGAATATTTTTAGTGATTATCATTACGCTTTTTTGTTTTTAATGAGCATATGTTGAAAGTTGGTTATGTACAGAAGGCTCACATTCACCCTATTCTCAAAGTCTAAGCCTTAATGTGAGAATTTTCCCCTAACAGTCTGCAACTAAGTACTCCAAGTGAGTTCATACCTAAGTCTGCCTTTTAGCCAACAGTGGCTCAATATTCAAATTATCTTTACTTTATGAGGAATATAAACTGTAACCTGGAAATTTAAGGCACCTTTCCAAAGTTATCCTACATTATTAACACAGACAGAATTTCTACTAATTTCTATACAAAGAGAAAGGGAGATCGGACCAATTGATTCAGGCTCAGTGCCCAACTTCAGGAGAGCTCAGAGCGCAAGATACCCACCAGAGCTTGATTCAATTAGCCAGAGAGACTTGCTCCTTCACATTCTGCAACAGAGTCATGAATTGTGTTGCTGTTTTAAAAAATGTATACATATGATATTCCTTTACCCCATACATGACTGCATTCAGATTGCGGCTAAAACGAACTTGCAAAAGTGGAAAGGATGTATAAAGTACAAATAAAATGACATGGTGGGGGAGAGGGAAGAGAGTAAAGTACGATCACCCGTACAGCTCTGCAGCACCCGGCCTTCAGTGTGCATGGATGTGAAATAGCCTGGCACCTCCAGGCCCCTCAGCATACCTGCAGCATGAGGGACCTGAGGTGGCTTCAGGCAAAAAGCACTGCAAAACTGACAAGGTTCCTAATGCTGTCCACTTGAGCAAGTGTGCTGGAGTTCACCAGAGCTGGAACTAGGACAGGCGTTAGTTCTGGTGACATCTGGGGAGAAGAAAAAATAATTCTTGCACATGCTTTTTTTTTTTTTTTTTTTTTTTTTCTCTAAAGCAAGAGGAGAAGAAATGAGAAAATTCCTAGCAAAAAGGAAGAGACTTTTGTCCAAAGAATGCATATGAAAGAAAGAGATTCAATTAGTATCTGAAGGAACATTTAGGTGGACTTTATCACAACAAAATTTTGTTTCTAATCACACTCATCTTTCAAGATCCAGGGAAGGAGGAAGAGAGGGAGGACAGAGAGTCAGTATATAGAGTAGGTGGAGGTATTATTAATAATATATCGATGTTCACTATGTGCCAGGCATGGTGCTGATCATTATATGTAGTCATTTATTTCTCACATCAAGCCAGTGAGGTAAGAGTCATTTTATCATATGACATTTAACTGACAGAGAAATTAAGGCACCAAGAGTCAAAGCACCCTGATTCCATGTTCTAACATTTATCATGCTTCTGAATCCTCAGATTTCCCCAATCTGGAACTCCTTTTGACCTATAGGAAAAATGAGGCTTTGTCCATTTTCCAAATTTCTTAAACCCTCATAGAATAGCCAAGATTTGAACCATTCTGAGCAGAAACAGCTGTGGAACTACTTCACTTGATGCAACAGAAGCGATATTCTTAGATGGAGATAGTGCTTTGTCATTTGGAGAGTTCTTTCACTGTATCATCTCATTCTGTATTAACAATAGACCAATGAGGTCTGTAGTTACCTTCTCAACTTTTTTTTTTTTTTTTCTTTTTTTGAGACGGAGTCTCGCCCTATCACCCAGGCTGGAGTGCAGTGGCGCGATCTCGGCTCACTGCAAGCTCCACCTCCCGGGTTCACGCCATTCTCCTGCCTCAGCCTCCCGAGTAGCTGGAACTACAGGCGCCCGCCACCACACCCGGCTAATTTTTTTTTTTTTTTTTTTTTTTTTGTATTTTTAGTAGAGACGGGGTTTCACCATGTTAGCCAGGATGGTCCCAATCTCCTGACCTCGTGATCCACCCGCCTCGGCCTCCCAAAGTGCTGGGATTACAGGCGTGAGCCACCGCGCCTGGCCACCTTCTCAATTTATAGAAAGAATATTGAGACCAACAGACGGAAAGCAGATTGAATAAGATTATTAGAGACTCTTTATTCTTGGTTCAGGTGTGTTTCCTCAGGATGGTTGGGACCTCTGGGAGGTTTGGGCACAATGAAGGCAAATAGATGCCAACGGTTCCAAGGCTCACGTGGCTGATTTCACTACTTTACAAGCTCCACATGGAGATGTGGAAACAGGCGTGGAAATAGCAGACAGAGGATGGTACCAGACATCGTCGTTGACTCTAAAGATAGAACAGGGAACGAAACACACAGATCCCTGTCCTCAGGGAGCTTACATTATTGGAGACTGTTTTGAGTCACTTTATTACCCATGCCTGTGTCTTATACCACATCCGCTTTATTAACCTGGCTGTCCTAGATGAGCCCTCTCTTATGACTCTTGTAAAATACTAACATATTTCCTCTTGCTTCCAAAAGACCAGCTTATACATTTCACAAAACAAGAAAACAATAAAAGCTAATCCTCAAGAGCAAAACATTTATTTCCTTTGTGATCTGTACTTGCAGGATGGGCAGGTTTAGAATTAGAAGCTCCTCAAGGTCATTTAGCAAGTAATCAGTAGAGGAAGCAAGGCAATTCATCTTCTGATATTTGCTCTATCCATGAGATTTTCTATTTGCTAAAGGTGACCAAAGTATCAAATGTTTATGAAAGAAAATGGAACTACAGTAAAACTCTGCTATCAATCCCCTTCCGAGGAACGTATGGTATCCGATGACCCTCCTCCTGTTCACTTTGTCTTAGTATCCATATCTATGCAAGCCTCCATGAAATGAAAAGTAGAACATTAGAAATATATTTAATTGAGGGTGTAACATGTAAATCACAAAGAAATCATTACTACAGGTTAATGTCCGGGAAAATAGCCTATTAAGATTTTTAAAAAGAATTAGAGACTCAATAAATAAATAAAGTCATCCTTAGCTGCATGACCTTTGCTAAAAATCAACACAGCTTTGGAAGAAGTTCTGTTAAATACAAACCAAGTAAAAGGGAGCAAAACTGTTCTAGATGCTCAGGCTGTAACTACTGGCATGACAAAGTGTATGGGCAAAAACTGATTCAGGATGAAGACTACGATTTTATTTTTTAAAGTGGACATAGATAATATGTCAAATGCCTGCTCAAATTTCATAACCAGTCTCCAAACCTCCAGCTGAGTTCTTGAGATAGAAAAACGTATTTTTAAGGGTCTTCTAAAGAGGTCATTGGTCCTGACTATACAACATAATAAAGTCTTGATAGATGAAAAGCCTTAATTCTGAGCTTCCTTTGGCAAGAAAACATTTTATTCCTAAGCATATCATAGACTTTCAAGTCAGATAGATATAGATTCTACTTTGTGTCACACTGTCTTCATGACTTTGGACAAATCACTTAATTTTTCCAAAACTTAGCTTCCGTATTTCTAAAATGTTGATAATAACAATATCCTACATGCTTTTTTTTTTTTTTTTGCAAATAATAAATAGTTAATAATGCAGGGAATGTGCTTAGAAATATGCCTGGCACAGGGTAGATGCTCAAACATTTCTAATTATTTTTACGTAGGACATGTGGTTTATTTAAGGACTATGTACCTTTAAATAAATCATGCTGGCTAGGGAGAGTGACTCACATCTATAAAGCAATGCTTTAGGAGACCAAGGTGGGTGTTTCTTGAGGCCAGGAGTTTGAGACCAGCCTGGGCAATATAGCAAGACCCTATCTCTACAAAAAATAAAATAAAATAATCATTCTT
Organism: Macaca mulatta; assembly: GCF_049350105.2. NCBI lineage: Eukaryota > Metazoa > Chordata > Mammalia > Primates > Cercopithecidae > Macaca > Macaca mulatta. Next base: position 131,788,786 of record NC_133407.1, on the reverse strand, counting down.
TGATTCAATAGGGGAGACATAATCTTTTCAACAAATGGTGGTAGAGCAATTGGATATCCACAAGCAAAAGAAATAAGCATAAACATAAATCTCACACCTTATAGGAAAATTAACTAAAATGGATCATGGTCATAAATCTAAAAGATAAAATACTAAAATCTCTAGAAAAAGAATAGGAGATCTTCTAAATCTAGGACTAGGCAAAGAGTGCTTAAACATCAAAACAACAATCAATAAAAGGAAAAATTCATAAATTGAACCTCATCAAAATTAGAAACTTTTGATCTGCAAAAGACCCCATGAAGGGGATGAAAAGGGAAACTAGAGTTTGGAAGAAAATATTTGCAAATCACATATGTGACAATGGACTTGCGCCTGGAAAAAAGATCTCTCAAAACCCAACTTAATTATAAAATAGGTAAAAGACATGGGCATTTCACTGAAGAGGGTATTTCTGTGGCAACCAAGCATATGAAAAGATGTTCAACACCAGTAGACATTAGGAAAATGTAAATTAAAACCACAATGAGATTTCACTACACATATATCAGAATGACCAAACTGAAAAAGAGTGGTCACACCAAATGCTGGTGAGGATGCAGAAAAGCTGGATTGCTCATACACAACTGCTAGAACTGTAATATGGCACAGTTGCTCTAGAAAATAGTTTGGCAGCTCCTTTAGTAACTAAAAATGGACTTACCATACCACCCAGAAATTGCACACTGTGGTATTTCTCTCAGAGAAGTTAAAACTTGCTTTCCTTGGAATGTCCATGGCCTCTTTATTTATAATGGTCAATAACAGGAAAATTCTCAAATGTCCTTCAATGGGTGAATGGCTAATCAAACTGTGGTCCATCCATAACTCTGAAATATTACTCAGCCATAAAAAGAAGCGAACTATTGATACACACAACTTGGATGAACCTCAAGGAAATTATGCTGCATGAAAAAAGCCAATCTCAAAAGGGTATATATGATATGATTTCATTTATATAGTATTTGAGATATAGAGACAGAGAAGAGATTAGTAGTTGTGATGGGTGGGGCAGAGGTGAGGAGGTATAGGTATGGCTATGAAGGAGTAGCTTAAGGAAGCCCCATGGCAATGTTACATTAAATATCGTAATTCTGGAGGGTGGTTAATGAAGGCACGCATGTGAGCATAGATGTACACACACACACATGCAAATGAGTACAAGTATAACTGGTGAAAACTGAATAAGCTCTGTAGATTTTACCAATGTCAGTTTCCTGGTATTCCTTGATATTATACTGGTATTATGCATGATGCTAATTAACATTGGAGGAGGCTGTGCAAAGAGTACGTGAGACATCCTGGTACATTTTCTTTGTAATTTCATACGAGTCTATAATTATTTAAAAATAAAAAGTTAAGGAGATTATTACAGCCTAGGTGACAGAGCAAGACCCTGTCTCAAAAAAAAAAAAAATCATTAAAGAAAGATAAAGCTCACTGGTATGATTAAGATATATGATCCAGTGCCAATCACCACCCCCAGATCTAGTTTTCAGCCAAAATCCAGGGAAGACTAATAATCATAAAATCATACAATCCATCAGGGATAAGTTGATCTTTTTTCTGCTCTCTGTTCAAGAGAATAAATATCAACTTAAAAAGGTTCCTAGGAAATAGGAGATAAAAAATGTAGTTTATTTCATCACACTTTTTCCAATGCACACACACACACATCTCACATCATTACTTAAGAGTCACCATATGCTAAGTGTTACATACAACATACACAGAGATATGCTATGTAGTCTACATCAAAATGACAGTTTATATAACAATATATGCCTGCACTTAATTCTTACCGATAACACTTAAGTAGGACAAATAAATGGCATTTTCAGTTCCCAAACTAAATTTGTGATGTTAGGCAAATCAACTCTCAAAATAGTTTTTAATATGGCAATTAAACTAGGTGATTTTAAAGACTCTAACTATAATTAAATAACATCTAATTGCTAGGAACAAAAATTCATCAGGCACAGATGCTAGAGATGTATTATACTTTAATATACAGGAAAACCTCATTAATTTAGACACTGCTAATTTAGAACTTGTAACCATTTAGCATGGTTGCTTTATATGTCACAGTTTTAATATTTAAGAAAAGAAGAATTGTTTAGACTGTGCAAAGAAGAGTCTAAGAATATTTATTCAAACAGAGCACACTTTTAAAAGGATCAGTGAGTACTTTATTTTTTCTCGTGTATGTACTAGACTGGAAGGGTTCATTAGAAACATTCTTATCTAAACACAGAGTCATAGATGGACTTAGGATAATGCCACAAGCAGGGCAGGAGAAGGGACTAAACCTTTGCAGAAGATTCTCCTAAGCTCATTCATTTCAACAAAAGGCCCTTACCAGCTCCCATCTGAAGCTGTGTAAAGTATCTATAGAGCTTGTTAGTGTACAAACCTGATTTTAGGCTGTATTACTGCAGACTTAGGCAGGGCAAGGTGTTGGTCAGGCCAAAGCCAAGGGTTAATAGTTTACAAAACAAAATTAACATGACAGAAGGGCAAAACAAAATCTCTGGAATTAAATTTTTGTGTGGTGCTATTCAGATAATTTGCAAAACTTCAAGATTTTCCAATTACAGATTTTATGTCTTTCTCACACCCTACGCTTTCTGTTAGTTCTTTTGGCTTTGGCTCCAAAGTGAAATGGACTTTTTGGATTTTTGGTTCCATGGGGAATGAAAAATAAAACCTTTGAATGAAGCATTAAATTAAATGGGATGCTAGTGTGCCTGCCACACACCCTTTCCTCTGCCCATTCATAGCCATCTATCCATTGCCTGGAAAAGAGGAGGAAAAGTTGGGTCATTTGTCTTAAGAAAGTCATAAGGAAAACTAATGATCCAGTTCAAAGGAAATTAAAAGGCAACATTGTTGCTCCCAAGGCACCATGGGAAGTGACTTAATACCGCCTAGGAAAAGCACACTTAGCCGGAGTTCAGGATTTGTGTTCTGTGTTTCACTCTAAAGTACTATTTCTCTTTGCACTGATTTATTTGTAAGCTGAAAACACAATTCCTTAAAAGTCATGAAGAGTTGGCCTTCTCAACAGTTTTTTCCATTATATGTCGAGTCTCCTGTGGAAATAGTATTGTTAGTCCAAAAACATCCCTAGAAGGCAATTGGGCTAATCTCAGGGTATCTGGAAAAGTAAAAAGAACATCACCAAGCAACTGCTGCATTCTTTTCCTTCTGTTTGAATCTGCAATAGAGACAGATTTGATTCATTTTATACTCCTTCCAATAGGATCAAGTACCAAAACTTTTAGTATGAAATAATTATTCTTATTTGCAATTTTATGAAAAATATAAGTACTATTTTGCAACCCTAATTTTTTTCTTTTAACTGCAGATAACTGACCTAACCACTGTGAAGACATAAAAAATTCATTCTTTAGTTTAAATAGGTGAGCCCAAAATATGCTGTGATGATTTACATCTATGGTGGTGTTTTTGCCATATCTCAATCAAGGAAAAACATCAAAATATTCACACTAGAGCTGATTTTATCATCTCAAAGCTTTCTTTGGCAGAAATAAGTGTGGCCAAAACAAAATTACTTAACACTACTTGCCATTCTGTGTCCATGGTTAAGTTGCTTTCTGTCTCTGTGCAGCAAAGCCTAGACTGATAAAAGGAGGTATGTCTGCTTTATTCCCTGACAGTACAAATCAGTAAAGGAATATACATGAGTTCTTTTGAAAAGACCTTGTAAAAATTACAGAGCTTCAGAGGGCATGCTGACCTCTAAAGGAGGGGAAGGAAGCAAGATTTTTCTCTCCTTCCTCTCTGTCTACTCTGTGTCTTTCCAAAGGGAGTGATATCCACTTAACAGTTCAGATACTACGACATACTAGGTCTATGTCACAGAATGGTTCCTGTTTACTAGTGGGCAGGGTCGCTGTGTAGTCAAAGGTCATATAAACATGATGCAAGGGTGAGCATGGTGCTCCTTCTCTCTATGCAGCTGGAGTGATTTTAAAAAAGGAAGGGTTATGCTATGTTCTAAATCATACACCTTCTGGTACTCTCTTCTTTGCCCTCCTTTGTGCTCCTATGGAGTTGACCAGTGACAACAGTTTGAGATTTGCCTTTGTATTCAACAGAGATGGAAGAGTCTTGCATTTGGCTAGATGATACTCTTTGCCTCCAATTTACAAGAGTTCTGACCTGCTATTCTGTATATTCTTAGTTACACATGCAATGTTATTGTGCTTTCTTAAACAACTTCCCTTGTTCACTGGTCTCCTAAGGGGACACCATAAAGTGGAATGGTATAGTTGGGAAGAAGATATGAGTATTTCGAGATCATTTGCCATAAAATATCCAAGAGCATCCCATTCTCTTCATCGTTTCTAAAAGGATAGTAGAGAAAACACTGGATTGGCGTCAAAAGGCTTGTGGTTCTAATCCCAGCTCATATATAAACTTGGGTAATCATTTTACCTCTGTAATACTCTATTGTCTTATGTGTAAAACCACCTATTTTACAAAAGAGCTCCTGTCAACATCAGATTTCAGAATGTATAAGAAAGCCTTTTACACCATAACTTATAAACACCATTTATTTATAAAGTGCTATTATATATTTAAAAGGCAAATTCACTTGTAGTGAAACCATCTGTCTTCTCATCTATAAATGTGTCAACAAGGTTGTTACAGGAACATGGGGGCTGCAAATGGTTCTGACTAATTGTCTGAGGGATTCAGTCGATCAGTTGGCTGTTTGCTCTCCATGGCACAAAAGAAGCAGATGGACTGCTTCCTTCTCCCTGACTAAACCTGCTAATTGTTTTGGCAACTAAGCCTTTGAGAGATTAGAAGTTAAATGAAGCACTACTTAAAATCATATATGTGTGACTTGAGAGCTATCCAATAAGCACAGGCCCTTCTTCAAATGCTAGTAATATCATCATCATGGTGACTCTTTTTGTTTGGGGCTGGGTCACGATAGGGGTGTCGTTCACACAGAATTTCAGGTACTTCTCCTGGATAAAAGGTGAAATATTGGGAAAAAATATCCTCTACCAAATATTCAGGAAGAAAGGATTGTATCTGTTTTACCATAAAGCGGAAGTTCAACACAAAGCATTGATAAATAGAAACTCAGGCACATTAATTGTAAATAAGTTTCTGCATTTAAATTCAGCACTCCTGAGTTTAATAACGTATTGATGAACTTCGTAACATGATCTCAAGTCAATGCAGTCATAATTCTTAGTTCTTTCTTCCGTAATACACGTATTAATACTAAATTCTTGACAAATGAAAAGGGAGGTAAAAGGAAGAGAGAGAAAACTAAGAAGATTCCTTACTATTTGATTCAGGTATACATAAAAGTTAATTTTTGTCTAAAAAATATAAATACACACATCTCTACCATGATTCAAATCTGTGCTTCTCAAAATTACTCTCCAGTAAAAATTTAATATTCAAAAAGCAGTATTTCACTAAAGTATTTCCACCTGGGAAAACTTGCTTAGAAATTAACCTAAGTAAATCCATAAATCAAAAAAGTGGGATATGTTTTAAAGCCTTCACCCCCAAAGAATTCCATAGATCATTAGTTTCTACACGTTTCAAACCTAAATATTGATCTAAATCAAAATAACCTTAAACTATGGGTTTAAATACTCATTAATAAGGTAACATTTTCATTCGGTGTAAATGTTCTCATATAATTAAGTATGCATTGATTGAGGCTATGGAGAGAAGAGAACTAGGAAAAATAGTGAGTTTAAATATTATGATTATCTGAAATGTCCATGTTTCTGTTAAGATATTACAAAATATTTAATCATCAGCCATCAGTTTGGCAAAGGAAAGGATTAACAAAACAATTCCACCCTTTCTTTTGGTATTTAGCAACTTTGTGCCAGCTTTTGATTAAACAGTCTCATTTAATCCTCTACCAAGTTGTCATCATCAGGAAATAAAATTTTCAAAATTAGCTGACTATATAGGTCATATAATATACTATGCATGGAAAATTAAAATTTCGTTTCTGCACAGTTTAGTTGGAGGAAACCTGTAAACTGCTTCTTCCAGATCTTACATCTGGCATCACATTGCCAATTCTTCAGAGAAAATCCTGAATTTCTTTATTCAGTTCATGTAACCAATAAGGAAAATTAACTGGTAAAATCAAGAAGGTCTGAGAAATCCCACAAGGTCCAGGTCTCAGCCTGAGGGAGGAAGGTTCTTCCTGGGGTCACCTATCTCAGCCCTAATGGTAGTGGTGTTACCAGCCCTCTGATGTCAAAAGACCACCTCTTGGGCACTTGTACAGGCCCATTTGAAGGGCTGTATCTCAATGGGTGTGAACTAGACAGAAGCTGACCCAAGTTCCTGAAAAAGCACCTGAAGCGAACATTACCATGGTGACCTATGAATGTTATCCATACAGTGACCAATAAAGGTTAGGTTTCAGCATTTAGTGGTGAGGCCTTCAGCTACCCTGGCCTTCACCTTCATGGAAAAAGGAAAAAAAAATAACAAAAAGCAAATGAGCAAAAGCAAGGAGGGCAGACAGATCTGATCAAATTAACACCCCAGTTTCAGTGATGCCTCTTTATATCTGCTATTATGATGTTTTGTAAAGTTCTCTTTAATTCTTGGCAGTCAGTCAATCTCTTGATACTCTAATCTCCTATTACAGTTCATAATCTTTATATTCAACTTTCTATCCCAATTACTATGTGATTGTTCATTTCTGATTGGACTCTGACCAGTTCAACATCTTTGAATACACTTTGACTTTTTAACAATAAGTAAGGAATAAATCTGTCATTGAACAAAAACCAATAAAATTTTAAGGCAAAACGTATATAGGTAAAAAAAAAAAAAAAATCAGAACCCTATTATATGTTGGTTACTTTGAGATAATCTGCCTCCAAGTTGTGTCACCCCCTCAGGATGTCAGGAGTTAAATTCATGAAAACATGAATTCATACATACATGCCTTGTTATCCATTTGTACCTGATGTGTGCATAGCATTTAAAACCAACCAAGTCAACGATCTACTTAGGATCAGCAGTGCATGTTATTGCTATGGTCTGAATGTTTGTGTCCTCCCAAGCACCCCCCTCCAAATTCATATGTTGAAATCCTAACTTCCAAGGTGATGATATTAAGAGGTGAAACCTTGGGGAGGTGATTAGGTGATGAGAGCTCTGCCCTCACAAATGGGACTAGTGTCTTTATGGAAGAGGCCCCAGAGAGTTGCTTTGTTCCTTCCACCATTGGGATCACATTGAGAAGACACCATTTACGAACCAGAAGGCAGGCCCTCACCAGAAATTGAAACTGCCAGAGCCTTGACCATGGACTTGCCAGTCCCCAGAACCTTGAGAAATACATTTCTGTTGTTTATAAGCCACCCAGTTTATGGTATTTAGTTATAGCAGCCTGAACAGACTAAGACAATGATCTATCTTGTGTATCTTGTCTTATAACATTACATATGTTGAGATATTATTCAATGTCTTAGTGTTCAGCAAACATAATCTAATTTTCATTAGAACAGCCTATTCATGTCTGAGATCTTTGTTGAAGCCCCATTAATTCAAGCACATGTTTTATGAGCTCTTATTGATGTGCTGTCAATAATTTTCCACTAAGTATTCCATGATCGTGATCTCATGAGAAGGTGCTACTCCTGCCAACATAACTCAGCTGGGAAATTGGAGGAAGCAGTTTCAGTGATGACTTCCTTCCATGTAGCTGTTTTATGTGACCAGGCAGGGACATTCTAATGGACACTTAGTTTCAAGAACAATTAAAGCCCACTTTAAGAAATACATTTTCCCATGAATAATATTAGCACACTGTGAATATGAAAGACTACAATTGGAATATTTGAGTTAGCAGAGTTTTTCAACAACCTCAAGCTTTAATTTATTTTTCCTATCATGCAGTTGGTTAGCAAATATCTGCCTCCTGAGTAGGTTCAGTCGATTAGTACCTCCTTTCAGTACATTTTGTTAGAATAACTCTGTCACAGAGTACATTACAAAATAATGAAAGGGAAGGAGTTTAAGTGGCTTTAGCCAAGTATTTTGGCATATATGAGAATGCCATTTCTCTTAATCTCACTAATGATAGTAATTTATACATTCATTTTGAATGGACTGGCTTGTGGAAACTTATTTGTTAGAGTATAAATTATTGAAATCCAGCTATAACCAACATAATTTTTTAGTTTTTTAACAAAATGTTTAGAATATTACCTAGTATGCCCGGGGGAATTAGAGGGGTGAATAATGAAGTGTCTCAGAATGTCTACCTTTATTATGAGTGGCCCTTTCCCTTGGTTCTGTCCTACTTAACTATGAGCCTTTAGGTGTTGCGCCTTTATTGAGCATCAACTTTGTATAACAAGGTAGACTGGCACAGGTGGGTAGTGTTGTGGTGGTTTTACTCTCAATAATTATATTGATGAGAAACATGTTAATTGAGACTTCCAGTTGCAGATGCCAAAAGTTAACTCAAATCAGCTTAAACAAATAAGGAATATTTAGAGCACCTCTTGGTGAAAAAGTCCTAGAATGGTGCTAATTTCAGAGATGGCCATGTAGATACTCAACCGATGTGAGGAAGATTTCATCTTTCTCTTTCCCATATCTCAGTTCTACTCTTTTCTACTTTATTTGCACTCTCAAGAAGTTTCCATGTGTGAAGTGGTTCTTTGAAGCACCAGGTTTACACTCAGCCCCTCTTAAGTCCAGCAAAAAGACAGCTTCTTTTTACCAGTATATGTATCAAGGTTCCAGGTCTGAGTCTCACTGGACTACTAGGGGTCACAAAACACTTTGATTGGCCAGCCATGCTTGATCTACAGAGCATGGGGTAGGATAAGCACCAACCAGATCATAATGACCCCTCCAGAGAAAAAATGAGCTACTCTATGGGAAAACTAGAAATAGAAACTGAGCCGATACAAACAAAAGTTCTGCATTCCCAGAAGCTGTTATTTTAGTGAAGTATGAACCTAGAATGCAATATTTAATCCCCACAATACCACCTATTTCTTAGAATCATTCTATGTTATTTGCATATGAGACAGCTGGTGCTGAAAAAAAATTAAATAACATGCCCAGAATTTTATAACTGGTAGGTGTCAAAGCTGCTATCAATATAATAGAGGCAAAGTTATTCCTCCTGAAGAGCACCAGTTCATTTAGTCATAATCTCAAAGACGGATTTCATAACTAATGTGCGAGATGTGGTAAGATACGGTGAGTGGAAGTGTTTAACTCAAAAATATTCATCGATTAGAATAAAATAAGATTTCTACCTAATTCGCTGAACTCAAAGTCTCTCCACAAAGTTGCCATATGTGAGGAAATAAAATAGTTAAGGCCCTCACAGAACAGCAAATAGCCCCTTTACCTTGAACTGAGGTGAAAATGCATATTGGCCTCTAAGAACAACACCTTCAGAACTCCAGCAAACGTGTATATAAATGTGTGTGCACACAAGATGGGGGCAGGGGTCAGGAATGATTCAAGTGTTTATTACATACAATAGAGTTCATCTGTGCTCCTCACTAATTCATTCAAGGATCTCTACTGAGCATGTACACTGCCAAGGATTCACAGAAAGTTGCGTCAAATAGACATCAAACTACACTGCTTGAATCAAAAGTCACCTGCTCTGCCACTTTGCCTTTATGTGATTTTCAGTGATTTTATAATCAGAGGAAATCTAAGTATGTTTACAGCAAACACCAATGACATTGTTTTTTTTTTGTTGTTGGTTTCTTTGCTTCCCAAGGCCGAGAATAAAATGTGGGAGAAACTAACCAATGAGTGAAAATGTGGGCAGTGTTGACTCTATCTTGAAAGGCCAAGCAGAGCTTTGGTGAGCCAGGTGAAAATTCAAACAGTGTCACTTGGGAATGTGTCAGAAACCAATCTTTTTGGAAACAGAAAAATGGGAACTGTGGCTGCACAGCGTGTTGGAAGAACCGGTGCTTTTTTATACTTTTATTGCACTCAGAGTTGATGAATCCTAAATACTCTCCCTTGGGTTAGCATTGACAGTTTTATCTCCAAAAGAGGAGATACTCAACATATGAAGGTGGCATTCCTGTTGCTCCCCGCTCCCCAACCCCTATATATATCTTCAGGGATTTAATGTGAAAGAAACCTAAATCTGTGTGCTTGGAAAGCTGCCATAGAAGCAACTTCCCTCTGAGAATGCCGTCGACTTCTCTCATCACCCACGAAGTCAGTATCTAGCTTCTTTCTGTAGGAGGCCAATTCCAAATGCAGTTTCCAAACACCTGCCACTGCTGTTCTTTGATTTCACTCTCAAATGCCATAGTGGGGAATCTGTTCAAGCAATCACCACCCCAGCTGATAACCCACAGAAATATCAGCTGCTGGATAATCTGTATGTATTCTTCCATCCTGTTATGCTTTGTGGAGGTACAGTGATATTCAGCAAAGCCAGATTCAGCAGTGAGCAGTGATGAACAGCAGGGACCTCCTGGCTTGAATTCCACCATTACCATTGCTTTTCTGCCAGTTTTGGTCTTTTCTTCTTCCTCATATTTCCCTCATTTTTTCTTGTCAGTAAAATGGGAATTTATTTAGTGCTCTAGACATTAAAAATTAGAGTGAGACTAAAGACAAGATACAGGAAGATGTATGTATGCCCTATAACCTTTGCTTCATTAAAAATAATAAGGTCCATCTGGTATAGACAGTTTCAAGACCTTTGTAATCCTGGAAGTTCCAGTATAAAAGGACTCATGAATTATTATTATGCTGCTGAGAAATGTATGGCTTTTTCAGTCTACAGATTCAATGCAATTCTTATCAAAATGCTAGTAACATTCTTCACAAAAATAGAAAAAACGATCCTAAATTTTGTAAAAAACCATGAAATACCCTGAATAGCCAGAGCAACACTGAGCAAAAAGGACAAAACTGGAAGTATCACACCACCTGACTTCAAAGCTGTAGTAACCCAGACAGCATGGCATTAGTATAAAAACGGACACATAGGCCAATGAAATAGAATACAAAACCCAGAAATAAATCCATGTATTTACTTCAACTGATTTTCGACAAAAGCACCAAGAACATACATTGAGGAATGAACATTCTCTTCAATAAATGGTACTGGAAAACTACATTATACTAAAAAGCTTTTGCACAGTAAATGAAACAATCAACAGAGTAAAGAGAGAAGCTGTAGAATGGGATAAAATGTTTGCAAACTATTTATCTAATAAGGAACTAATATCCAAAATATAAAAGGGACACAACAGCAAAAAAATAAAAAATAAAATTAACTCAAATAACCTCATTAAAAAATGGACAAAGTATCTGAACAGAAGTTTCTCAAAAAAAAAAAAAAAAGATATACAAAAGGCCAGGGAAAAAATGAAAAAATGCTCAACATCACTAATTATCGGGGAAATGCAAATCAAAACCACAATGAGATACCATCTTATCCCAGTCAGAACAGCTACTATCAAAAAGGCAAAAATTAACAAATGCTGGCAAGGATGCGGAGAAAAGGGAACTGATACATTGTTAGTGGGAATGTAAATTAGTACAGCCATTATGGAAAGCAGCATGGAGATTCCTCAAAAAACTAAAAATAGGCCAGGTGCAGTGGCTTATGTCTGTAATCCCAGCATTTTGAGGGGCCGAAGAGAGAGGATCACTCAAGCCCAGGAGTTCAAGACCAGACTGAGAAACATAATGAGACCTCATCTTTACAAATAATAAAAAAAAAATTAGCCAGGTGTGGTAGTGCGTGCCTGTAGTCCCAGCTATTTGGGAGGCTGAGGTGGGAGGACCACTTGAATCCAGGAGTTTGAGACTACAGTGAGTTATGGCTGTACCACTGTATTCCAGCCTGGGTGACAAAGCTACTAAAAAAAAGAGAAAGGAAAAAAAAAAAAAACCACTACAAATAAAATTACCATATTATCCAGCAATCTTGCTACTGTGTTACTTATGCAAAGGAAAGAAAATCAGTGTACTGAATAGCTGCACCCCCATGTTTATTTCAGCACTATTCACAATAGCCAAAATACAGAAGCAACCAAAGTGTTTGTCAATAGATGAATGGATAAAGAAAATGTGATACACAATGGAATACTCTTCAGACATAAAACAGAATAAAATCCTGTCATATGCGGCAATATGAGCCTGGAGGACATTATGTTAAGTGAAATATGTCAGGCACAGAAAGATAAATACCTCATGTTCTCACTCATATGGGGGAGCTAAAAAAGTTGAGCACATAAAAGTAGAGAGTAGAATTGTGGTTATTAGAGGCTCCTGAGAGTAGCAGGGAGAGGAGGATAGGGAGCGGTTGATTAACAGATACAAAATGACAGTAGATAGGAGGAATAACTTCTAGTGTCCTATAGCAGTGTAGGGTGACCTTCGATAATAATTATTTACTGTTTATTTTCAAGTATCTAGAAGAGAGTTTGAATGTTCCCAACACAAAGAAATGATAAATGTCTGAGGTGATAGATATGCAAATTACCCTGATTTATCACTGCATACTGTACACTTGCATCAAAAAATCTCTGTATCCTATAAATATGTACAATTATTAAGTGTCACAACTAAAAATAAAAGGAAAAAAAGTATGGCTTTTCCAGTCTGTAGAGACAGAAAATAGATTAGTAGTTACTTGGGCTAAGGGTAAGAAGAGACAGTTATTGCAAAAGGGCACGAGGAACCCTTCTGGGATGATGGAAATGCTCTAAAGCTGAGTGTGGACATGTCTGCACCCTTTGTAAATTTCTTAAGTCATTAGATTTTACCTTTAAGACAAGTGGATTTTATGGTATATAAATTATATCTCAATAAAGCTGTTAGCAAAAATCAAATAGATTAAAGCATGGGTAGATTGACAGATATATGCTAAAGCAAATATAATGAAAGGTTAATTGTGTAAGCTATGTGTTGGTAATGAGTGTTCATTGTTCAATTTTCTACCTTGAGTATTGAAATGTTTATAATAAAATGTCAGAAAAAATACTTGTGTACAAAAATTTGTATCTCTATGCTTGGTGGAAAGGATGGACCTTTCACTTTGTATATTCTGTGTAAATACAGGAACATACACATGCATTTAAATAAACACAAAATGTAAACATACAAAAACCCTCATTGTCTTTGATAAAAATACACTAAATATGACTAGTGATTAAAGAGGGCACTCAGTAAATGGTGAATGAATGATAATTACATAGTTATTTATCTGTTTGAAAAATGGGCAAAAGATCTCAACATTTATTTATCAAAAGAAGACAAACAAATTGTCAACAGGTATATAAGAATATTCAACATCACTAATATCAGAGAAACGCAAATGAAAACCACAATGGGATATTGTCTCACCCCAGTTAAGATGGCTTTTATTGAAAAGACAATAAGTAACAGATGCTGGCAAGGATGTGGAGAAAGAGGAACCCTCATACACTGTTGGTGGGAATGCAAATTTGTATAATCACTATGGAGAACAGTATGGAGGGTCCTCAAAAAATTAAAAGTAGAAGTACTATATGATTCAGCAATACCATTCCTTGGTGTATATCCAAAGGAAGGAAAATCACTATATTGAAGAGATATCTGCAGCCACATGTTTACTGCAGAACTATTCACAAGAGTCAAGATATGGAATCAACCTAAGTGCCCATCAATAGATGAATGAATAAAGAAAATGTGGTACATATACATAATGAAATACTATTCAGCCATGAAAAAGAATGAAATCCTGTCTTTTGAAACAACATGGATGGAACTGGAGGATATTGTGTTAAGTGAAATAAGCCAAGCACAGAAAGACAAACATGGCACATTCTCACTTACATGTGGGAGCAAAAAAAAAAAAAAAAAAAAAAAAAAATTGATCACATGGAGATACAGAGTAGAATGATGGTTACCAGAGTCAGGGAAGGTTCATGGTGGGGCAGCAGGGGGATGAAGAGAGGTTTGTTATGGGTACAAAAATATAGTTAGATGGAATAAGATCTAGTGTTTGGTAGCACATAGAGTGACTATAGTTAACAATAATTTATTGTATATTTAAAAATAACTAGAAGACTAGAATTGGAATGTTCCTAATACAAAGAAATCATAAATGTTTGAGGTGATGGATATTCCAATTATACTGATTGGATCATTACTTATTCCATGTTTGTGCTAAAATATCACATGTACCCCATAAACATGTACAACTCTTACGTATCCATAAAAGTAAAACTAAAAATTAAAAAAATAGTTACTTATTAAGCCATCACCATAGGTCCTGTGCTATTCTAAGGATTTTACATACATCATCACATGTACTTGTCATAAACGGCTGTTTGGGCCAAGCATTATATATATCTCCATTATATAGGTGAAGAAACTGAGCCTTAAGGGGGTTAAAATACACATGTAAGTAGAGAAACTAGAATCTGAAACAGGTCTGACATCAAAGAATTGACAGCTATATTTCATTCTAATGCATGCACATTGAGAGCTGTTCATATGACAATGATCACAATTTAATTAGTCTAATTTCTTCTTCCTACCTACCAAAAAGTAATGATTAACCATGTGAAGAAAATGTCAACTATGTTATAATCATCTTGGCCATGCTATAGTTCCAGCCTATGTTTTCACATTTCTCATTTCTACATTAGAAAAGTATTTTGCATCATTTGGCAAAAAAAAAAAAGCCCACCCCAAAACAAAACAGTGCCTTGTGCTACTACTTTGATTAAGTTGGGATTTTTAAAATCCCATCTCAACCACAAACCAGTGAAAATGGTTGAGCAATGACATTTTAGACTGTAAAGCAGCAGGTATTTTTTCTGTTTTAGAATAAGATATCTTTGAAGAATTTCTCTTTTTTCACCTAGTATATAAGGATTTCTTATATATGTTTATTTCACAGAGGTAAAATTCTTATTTTTGAACATTGTAAAAACATGAGAAAGCAATAGCAGATCTTAGTTATCTGCTTGACTGCCAATGAAGAAAATCAGTGAGGAAATACTCACTGCGACTTCCAAATCTACTCCAACCCAAAATGCTGCTATGACTATTGTGCCTATCTGGTTCAAAAATCACAAGTCCATAGCCAAGATTTCTTGAATTTGATAAAAATGAAGCCTCCTGCTTTTTAAAAGTCGAGCCAGATGCCATATTTAGAGGGGGCAGATAGTGGGTGGCCAGGGAATCAGAGAAGCGAGTGGAAAACCATCTTGGGCAGAATGAATTCTTCAAGAGCAATCTTTGCTCTTTAAATCTCTCCCCCAGTGTCCCTTTTTTCTTCTACTTTCTCCCAAATTTCTTCCTCCAGCCTTCACTTAACCTTAAGTATTTGAACAAGGGCTCAATATAGGTGGAGGGAGGGTGCCATTCTCATCTGTTTCACTTGCAAGTTCAACACCAGATGATATGTGGTTTTATTCCAGTCTTGGCATAGTTTCCAAAGTTAGTTTTACTAACAGGCAAAGAATTGTTGCTTTTAAGTCCATTAAACATGTGTATATTGAGAACTAGTACATTCTAAGCTCTGTGCTAGGCACCAGGACTACAGAGACAATAGGTAATAAACCTGGTTCTTGAAACATTCATAGTATAGTAGGAGAGATGGACAAGTAAGCAAATCAATCACTAAGCAATCGAGCAGGAGTAAATGAAACAAGTAAAAGTACACAGCCAGATGGTACTGCTAGAACAGAAAATATTCAGTAATAATATACTTTCTGCAGAAATATTTTTGAGCCTGATTATCATGGCTGACATAGCAGTTGATATTTGTAGAGGTCTGCCAGGTATAGTGGCATGCACTTGTAGTCCTAGCTACTTGGGAAACTGAGATGGGAGGATAGCTTGAGGTTAGGAATTCGAGGCTACAATGAGCTTTAATTGTGCCTATAAAAGCCACTTCACTCCAGCCTGGGCAGCATAGCCAGACCCCATCTCTAAAATAAATTAATAAATAAAAATGTAAAAATTAGGGAAAAGAACAGTACTTATAGAGGGTTTACAATATGCCAGGTGATGTAATGATGCTTTCTATCCATTATCTTGTATACTCTTCATGATAACTCAGTGAGTAAGTACTTTTATTCTCCCAGTTTTCACAGAGGAGCAAACCTCAAATGCATCTGCTGAAATAGCCTGTGTTCTATCTTTCCATCCTGAGGGCTCAGCTACAAGCTACTTATGCACTTGTCAAGCTGTCTCCAAGCTGCACCCTTGGCTGTTTTCTCCACAAGGCAGTTTCCAAAATAAAGTATATGCTCCACTCCAAGTTACAGCCAGTGATAAAACATATCCTTCTGGGGAATCACTTTTTACTTATAATGTACAGACCTTGCTCCATGGAGCATCTGTGGTGGGACAAAAAAATCATTTTAATAAAAAGAAAAGCCCCAGATGCTCCCAATATTGCGTGATAAATTCACACCCTGTTTGGGAAATCACCATGGATTCAAGCCAGATCTGTATAGAGAAAGTTAATATCCCTGACCAAAGTTGGGAGAAAAAGCCAACACTCTATTCTATAATATATAAGTGGTCAGCATTATATTTTCCATCTTCTATTCAGCCTTTCACTTAATGTCTCCTTTGTGGTCTTTTGTGATTCAGTATTTCCCCAGTATGCCTGTATGGAGCCTTGCTACATGGAAAGTTGCATTTTGAGTTTGAAGTACTCATCTTCCAAGTTCACCTAGAGGATGGAAACAGGATGTCACCAACTTGGCAAGGCTTTGAAGGGCCTGGCTGAATTCCAGCCCCCATAATTATGTTCTAATCTGTCTTGATTCCCTTTCCTCATTTTTCATGTAATGTTCTTAACACAGCCCAAACCATAATTTCATTGCTTTTTAGCAGGAAGGGAAATTAATGGATGTACTCTGAGATTATCTAATGACATGATTTATTTTTAGTTCTATTCCTGTTAGAGGAAACCTAAACAGAGATTGCTAGGATACAAGCTAATCCACATTAAAGAAATACAAATTTTTATGTGAATATTTGCATGTGCTAGAAATATTTGCCTTGTGTTAAAAAACAAAAAACAAAAAAGCAGACATTTTGAGATGTTTAACGACTAATCAATCCACCCCAGTAACAATGACTGACTTGACTCTGGACTTTCAGCAGTTCATTGTTTCATTTGTGTGCATCTGGGCTCCCTTATAATAGTAAATGTTCTCTAGAGGACAGAGGCCAAATCAACTTCTCTTATGTGCCCCACAACCCGTCGGCCAAGGCTGTGTACTCTTTACTCCTCTGAACTGCTAGTCAGCTTCCTGGTGGTGCTCATTGGCGGTTGCTACCTTTTGTAAGATTTGTTTTCCCAAGCTTGTGCTAGGGAGATGTGGTAGGGAGAAAAAGATGTGGTAGGGAGAAAAAGCACTGGCATCAGGATGGGGGCTCAGCTGGGAAGTGACCAGACTCTGAGAACTATTGGTTCTCTGGCTTGAGCCAAATCACTTCTGAACTTTCGTTTGTCTGACTTCAAAAGAAAGCTAATAATTCATGTTCTGCCTACATCTCAGGGTGGTTGAGAGTAAAAGTCTTAAGTAGTATAATATACATGAAAGTACCTTGTAAAATGTGTTACACAATGAACATTAATATGAAGAAGAGGAGGGCAAGCAATGATGAGGCTGCCTCTCCATTCGGATTAGGTCCTTGAGGCCAAGGAGAATTTATCTCAAGTTTTATTTTCGTTAACCGCTTGTATCTCCTATATTGGAACTTCACCAAAAGGCATGACAGACATGGGAGTATGTGGGAGTGGAGTGGGGAGGAGGGCAAGTAAATATTTTGAATTGATAATTCACATATGCATATAAAATGATGTCCCTAAGAAGCATGAGAGTCATTCATTTGAACATGAAGCATAGTGGTGGAAAACCTATGATTGTGATGATATGGTTGTTTCTCTCCCTCTGTTAATAGGCATGAAAGCATGTCAGACACTTTGGAGCACGTCAGCCTGCCCATGAGTGAATAGTATTGGCATATGGCACAAAATCATTTTATTTTCAGCTATACCCTGACCCCTTGTTTTTAATTGTCTGATCAAGAAGCTCTAAGGAACAGTGGGAAAGGCAGACCCTTGAGACTGAGAAAGTCACAACACTTTTCCATCAATCAGTCAGTCTTTCTTTGAATAAGTAAACTGAACTCTGAAAACGGAACCTAAATTTCAATTCTGCTAATGACTACATGCAGCAGGAATATTCTGTTTTGTGAAGTACGACTCTTTAACATCATGTCTCAACTACAGGCTATAAATTTATGTATAACCAAATCTTATCTCTCCATACTGATGGTTTTCAAAGTGTTTTCATATGGATCTTTTTTTTTTTTTTTTTGATGTTCACAGCAAACCTGAGATAGAGATATTGTTATTGCTTCATTTTCACAGATAGGTTATCTGAGGCTCAGAGACTTCAGAAAACATGCTCAAGATTATACAAGTTTCCAAGTAAGAATAAAGACAAAGAATTTAAGATGTGGAAATTCAAGCTTAGAGAAGTGAAATACCTTGCCTGACGTTTCATAATAAGTAAATAATAGAGACAGGACTTGAAGCTAAGGAGTCTGACTCCACTCTGGCTACCTCCTCTGCATGTTGGATACCTGATTCAGGGCCTGGCACATAGTAAGTGCTCAGGAAATACATATTTCCTATCATTATCAGTATCTACACCTTGCAGTAGAGAGGGCAGACAAGATGAGAGGAGACATGACCTCTCCAAGGTTGCCAGCTGGCCCTCCTTCTGTGGCACCATATTTCCACCACAGGCAGGAATTATTAGGTAATTTATTTTGACTGTTACTCTCTATGGATTTCTTTGGTGTGGGTAAATTTATTTTAAATAGATGACCCTATAAAAGTTGTTATGAATAAATGGGCACAAGATCCTGATTAGACATTGCAGGTTGTTGAAAACTTCCCATTCATGTCTCCTCTTGACATGAGAGTACACTGGGCTTAAACCCAGGGAAATAAACGAACACTGAAACAAGTAATAAAGTGCCACAAACCAGCCAGGTGTGGTGGCTCATGCCTGTAATCCCAGCACTTTGAGAGGCCAAGGCGGGTGGATTACGAGGTCAGGAGTTCAAGACCAGCCTGGCCAACATGGTGAACCCTTGTCTCTACTAAAGATACAAAAATCAGTCATGCGTGGTGGTATGCACCTGTTGTCCCAGCTACTCGGGAGGCTGAGGCAGGAGAATTGCTTGAATCCAGGAGGCGGGGGCTGCAGTGAGCTGAGATCCTGCCATTGTACTGCAACCTAGGTAAGACAGCGAGACTCCATCTCAAAAAAAAAAAAAAAAAAAAAAAAAGGTGCCACAAGCCAAAGGTTTTGGAAAAGTTAAACAGCAAGGGAGGCAATCAGCAGTCACAGGCTCACACCTCCTGGCTTTTAACCCCCTCCCTGACTGAAAGTCTAGAATCTCCTTTTGCTCTTATTGACTATTTATATGAGCTAAAAGTCTTTTAGAAGTTGTTTGGTGTAAATGTCTAATTTAAAAGAAGTGGAAACTGAGGCCCAGAGCAATGAAAGGAACTGCCATAAATGAGAGCCTATGAGCCTCAGCCAGGAGGGTGACTCTGGTCACTAGCCTCTCTGTTCAGTGACCTTTGCTACCAACTGTGTAGGTCCCTCAAATGAAAGGCTACAGGCTAGAAAGCTTTCAGGAAACAAACACACATCTCCAGGTTAAAACGCCTCTAATTTCCGGATTTCTAGAAAGCCAAAAAGTTTGCCACAGAGACCAAGATGAGATTAGCAGTCCTTCGGCATAGGTTGCAAAAATTTTACAAACAGAGAATTAAAATTTATTAATTGACTGTGTTTTCCTCTGTCCAAGCCTGGGCCCCACAGGGTGGACATCAGTGTAATCCCTTATCCTTGAAGAAAAGCTAAATCAGCAGGTGTGTGGAGGGGGAAGGTCAGAGTTCTGGGGTGGAAGACACCTGCTTGAAGGGCATGTCGGTGCTCCTCTTAGTCTTAATTCTTTCTTATAAGGATGTCTTAAATTCGCCTACATTTACCTTTATTTACCAAAGGTAATTCATACATGCATTTAAATCTTTCTAAAATATTTTACATTTTATATTGACTAAGAGAAGCAAACCAGAAAACATCAGTCAGGGGGAGGAAAAAATAACCCACCCCCACCAAATACTAGCAGTTTCCCACTACTCGCATGGTTATTGGCTGTAAAATCTGGGTTCAATAAATTTTATTATCATTAATTGCATTCTAGACAAAAATTCTGGATTAAGGTTTAGTCAGATTCATATATTTGATGTTGAAGTATTCACATAAACATGGCTGTATAGCATTGCATTCAATTTTAACTGCGAAAGTTAAAAAAAAAAGCATGGTGATGCCCAGAAGGCATTGATCAATCACAGATTTCAGCCCAAGATTGCTAATAACTTCAGGTGTGCCATAAATTACTTTTGCCCTGATTAGCATTCATCATGGCCCTGGATACATAGCCATTACTGAAAAGACCCTGCCACTTTTCTAAATTTCTTCATCCCAACAATGAGCATGGGGAATAATCCCTTGAGTTGCTAAGTGTTTAACTTCCAAGGCTGTGGGCGGTTTCCCACAGTTGCATACTATGCGTCTCTGTAGGTAAAATTCTGGGAAGGCTCACATTTTTATTAGAAGGACATGGTGATGATAAAATTAAAAGGGCCTAACAGGCTTATGTGCATATAGATGTAGGCACATACATACATATATACATACACACATACTCTGAAAAAAATTAGAAATCGTTTTAAGTTAGTTTTATTTGTATGACTTAGTTACGTTGGTTGTAAATATTCAATGATACTATTGAATAACACAGTGTATATAAAGTATTTAACATAGAATCTGAAACATAGTAAGTGCTCATTTATTGAAAGATGATTTTGAATGACAACTCCAGCTTGCTTATTGGCAGAGATTTCCTTTCAAGTATAAGTGGAAATATTGAGAGGCTTAATAAGCAATCTCAACCTTAAGTATGTTGGAAGTGCCTGAGTAATCATTTAATAGGCCCTCAAGGAATCACACTGATTATTTTGACAGGAAAGATGTTCACCCATTCTGAATACCTACCTAAGTCACCAAACTTGGCTCTGAAAGACTTGTTTTCTTCCAAAAAAGAAATCAAGCCTCAAAGCATTGTCATACTTGTGGAAAAAAAAATCCACAATGAAGAATATTCAATAGAAAGTGATATTTTAAAAAGCAATACTGGCCAGGCATGGTGGCGCTTGTCTGTAATCCCAGCACTAGCACTATGGGAGGCTAAGGTGGGTGGATCGCTTGAGGTCAGGAGTTTGAGACCAGCCTGGCCAAGATGGTGAAATTCCGTGTCTACTAAAAATACAAAAATTAACTGGGTATGGTGGCAGGCACCTGTAATCCCAGCTACTTGGGAGGTTGAGACAGGAGAATCACTTGAAGCTGTGAGCCAAGATCATACCACTGCATTCCAGCCTGGCGACAGAGCGAGACCCCATCTCTAAACAAACAAACAAACAAACAAACAAACAAACAAATAAATAAATAAAATAATAAAATACTCTCCACCCTCCCCCAAAACAGACATATTAAGAAGTATGCTCAATGATCCTCCATTAGAAAATATGTTTAATCTGCCACATCGAGATGGAATAAAGATCCTGCACAAATAAACTTGAGAAGTTAATTCAACCAAATTTATTGATCAAATAGATATTGAATACCTGCCAAGTAGAAACATAACTAAGCTAGTAACCCTGAAGGCAAAATGAGGTGGATATATGAAGAAAAATGGCCTTACTCTTCATACAACTCAGAAAATGTCAGAGACAAGCAGGTAAAAGACCAATTCTTTTTTCCTTACTTTTAACTCTGCAAATAAAGATATATCAGAGGAGGAAATAGGAAGGACAATATATTGCTTTCCTGTATGGCACAAAATTCATCTTGTGAAAGGTACAATAACCTAACAGTAATGATATCAGATGAAGTTTGCACTAAAGGGCAAGACAAACTATGTCAGCTGTTTTTCAGGCTTGGTTTTGTTCTTCTAAAAATGGGTGGCATTGCATGTGTTAACTTTTAACTTGTAAATCAGAACCACGAACATAAATAAGTCAGGCTTTCTCTTCCACTCCTCTCATCCTCAATAGAATTATGAAAGTATAATAAAATGAAAGTTAGAGGATTTTTGGTCTGCTCAGATCTAACAGTCATTCATCTTGAGGGAGTAAGCTCTCCACAATTGACCCCAAAACACCTTCCGGGTGTCATTCCCTATTATATTTCAGTGTTCAACAAATACACCACGGATTTTCATTCTATTTCACAAATAAGTATCCAATTTTTGTGTTCAAATTATATTGCAAAATGTGATTGTTAGTGGTGTCTCTAAAGGGATTAAAATAATCAAATAGCACAATCAAATCATATTTATTATAGACCATATTCATTGAGAATCTCTGAACATTTGCTCATTCTATTCTCTCTACCTAGATACCCTGCTAGTTGCAATACTATTGAACCTTGTTTGAAATAATTTTTGAAACATAAATATGCTTTTTCTCTTTTCACTTTCTGACTTTTTAGAATTTTACCCCAGTTGTTCTAGTGTGTCCATCTGTTTGAGGGTGAAAGAGGAGGAATATTAGGAATTTAGGAACAGAAACAATATTGGGAGAAAGGTAACTTTTTGCTTTTGACATGTAAAAAAAAAATGACATTGTTGCAAAACAAGCACCTTACTAGCCAGGCTATTTTCTTAAGAAAATATTATCTAAAGTTGTTGTATTTCTCTTTTAATATATCAAGAGCCAATCTACTCTCTTATCACAGAATTTTATATAAGGAAGACCTAGATAAGAGGAGGAATGGGACAAACCCATTCCCCCTTTTATTAGACCCTAAGAAATAATGGGAAGGAGAAAAGAGAAGGAAAGAAGAACAAAATTGAGTCCCAGTTTTCTTTATCCTAGGTTGAAGTCCAGTAAGTAAAGTTAATTAGATGAGCAACAGTAATACTGAAGTCAACTAGAGAGTATTTGTTACTGGACCAAGATGGTTTACAGGCCAGTTCCTGCACCAGTGGGAGGCCATAGTGAAGCAGAGGAGTGGCCAGAGGGAAGTCTTGAGGCTTTACATTCCTGAGCTACACTTGTGTGACTCGTGGGACTTGAAGCTGCTAAGGATATGGTTGGAGGCTTCTACAGGGGTGCTGTAACAGAAGTAAGACCACTCTGTTTCCAGGAGCATAAAGCAACCCAGTTAAGCCAGGTCTTGATGGAGATCACAGCCAATCCTCAGAGGTATCTGTGGTACCAGTGGGGACAATCTGAGAATGAGTCAGCTAGGAAGCTCCATGCACCCAGGGATGCTGAAAGAGATCTACTCAAGAATACCATGAGTGACCCTTAGAGCCAGCAGCGCAGCAAGAAAAAGATGAAGGAGTATTACTCAGTGAACAGAGGAACCAAAGAACACTGTGACCCAAGGACCATAATCCATCTTCTCCACAGAGACTGAGAGAGCCATACTCCTTTACCCACACACCTGATGGCATTTTGAAGAGTATCTTGGAGGTGGTGATGGAAATCTGAGATACTGATCATTTTGTACAAGATACTAAATTCCTCCTAAAGAAACTGTTTGAACTGGCAGATTGGATAGAGCTGTAAATCGGAATGGACATCCATCAGTAGTTGTTTTGTTTTGTTTTTTTCTCTTCACTAATGAGTGGGTCTAAAAATCTTAGGGAGAAATAAGACCATATTAATTATAGACAAATTAAAAGAACAGCACACTCAAGTTGTAATATGTGCTAAAGTTGTGAGCCTGCTTTTATCCCAGGCTCAGCATAAATGGCCCCTTATCTGTGAGATTTTATTCAGCTTGAATTAATCACTTTCTCATTTAAGTTCCATAAGAGCTCACTTTAGAACTGGCTTCATTCAGCCTTGTTTTGCAGACAATCTTTATATATCTTTGTTACAAAATTAAAAACTCTTTGAGGACATCTATCCCAGTGATCATATAAATTTCACATCTTGAGTTAATGAACCAGCTGAATTTGGAAGCTAAGTGACATTCTTTTCTAATTAAGAATGTTTTGTTTCAAAGGTCTAATCCATGCTCTACAGTTCATATTTCGACTTACACAATTAATTGGGGACCTATAAAGCTTATAAACCAATTTATCATATTAAAACCTCAAAGGATTGGAGAGGACAAAACCTTCTTTTGTATCGATTACTGATTATTGTCTAGCTATTGTTTTTATTGGCCTAATACGTATAAGGTCTCTTATTTTTTCTGGCAATAAACTATAATCTGCAAACATATAACCAGTGCTGAGACAAACTTGGTACCCATCCAGGACAGGCAGAATTTAAGATGGTCCCAGGGTTTCTGAACTTGGGTGTATACACCCTGTAGAATCTCTTTCCCTTGAGTGTGGGCAGGAAAAGTGATTATGATGAGATATCATTCCCTTGATTAGGTTACTAATCAGTTGACTTTGAGTTAATGAAAAGAAAGATTATCCTGGATAAATGTCAATCAGGTGAAATGTTTAAAAGGTGAAGCATCAGAGACATGTTCTCTGGAAGGCCTGGAAGAAAGCAAACAGCCCTATGTGAGAAAAGAGGGCCCCTTGAGTGCTGCCTCTAGAAGCTGAGAGTGATCCCTGGCCAACAGCCAGCAAGAAAGTTAGTTGGATGGGCCTGGATGTAGAGGCCAAACTAGAATGAGAGTTTATAAAGACTCCTGTGTTTATACACAACTGCTGTTGGCAAAGGCCAAAAGATAAGGTAACAGAGTGCTATAACATGACTTCCTAAGCACTGTGAGTTCTAAACTATATTTTGATATTCAATTCAATAATGTCTGTATTAGTAAACTATATGCAAAGGTAGATCTAACTCCTCTAGGTTTTACTTTGCTATAGTTTTTGTCAAATTAAAATACTTTTAAAAAGTGTCTGTGGGTTATAACGAAACTGTTCTGGAGGGGAATATAAATGCATTTCTCACTGTCTAGCTATGCCTAAGATTTATTTTTTTAAGTTATAATAGCTGTAGCCATATTTCCCTAGTGATAAAAAGAAATCCCCTTAGTAATCCCTACAAAATCCTAAAAGGCTAAAAAGCAATGAAGAGGATTTCTAATGGTAAGTTATAAATCCTTTTAGAGAACATCTTGGTTTAAAATAATTTCAAAAAAAAAAAAAAAAAAAGGAATGCTTAGGAATGGAGTAGTACTATTTAGAACTCCTTCAGCAATATCAAGGACACTCAAAAGGATTTCACATTCAGAGCTAAGATGAAATGAAGTTACATTTGTGATGGTCACAGACAGTAAGAAACTAAAGTTATCGAATAAACAACACTATAGTCTCTCAGAGCCTGATGGAAATTCAGCGGCCACTTATTCAGCTTAACCCAAGTCCAGACTCTTCTCTGCATGAGTGGTAGCAGGGAATGATCTCATCACCTCATGAGTCAATGTATTTCTCAGGTTAATTAAGCAGAAATTTAACTCAATGTAACTTTTGATCTTTCTTACAAGTTTTGTTCTCTGGCATTCCAGAGAAGAAGCTCTACCTTTCTTCTGTCTGGATGCACCTCCAGTATTTGAAGGTAGCAATTACTGGTATTAACTTTCATAGTCTGGATACCTATAGGAACAGGTATGAAATACAAACAAACATAAATATATGAGACATAAAGACACAATGGAGTGGTGATCACTGTGAGACTGACGCCCCATAGACTAATTCCTCATCCCTACACTGTGACCTTGGAATCAATCACAAGCCAGAAATCTGGATTATCAAGAATAAGAATATACTCTCTTTTAAAAGCTGTAATTAATTAACCTATATATTATTTAAAAGCTGTAATTAACCTATATATTAAGAAATTACATTTGATCCTTCTAAGTATGTCATTATGTCAAAACATGCTATAAAAATGGATACTTTAGAACATCATTTATATCTTAAAGCTGTTTGCCAGTCAATGTTGAGAAGATAATCTGGAATCTACATCTATTTAAATACATAGAAATGAAAATCTTGGGACTTTTCATTTAATTTCTGTAATTGTTACCTGAGAGGCTGGAATTTTCTACATTGAATTAATCCTGGAAAATTGAAACATCAAATCATGTGGGATGCCAATTAAATCTCCAGGAAACATATTGTGTAAAGATTCATTTGTCATAAAGATCTGAAGACATGAGAAGTGCTTCAGATGCTCTTCCCAGGAAGGCACACAGCATATGGCATTTAGTATATAATTTCAGAGGTTCACCTAAACCTTTAAAAGGTTTTTATTTTATTCAAATCTAAATACCCTTCAATAATAATAATGATGATAAAATCTAACATATTAGGCAAGAAAAAATAAATTTACTATGAAAACTAAATGAGATAGTAAGTATGCTATTTCAGATTGTCTTTGTAAGAATGAAATAAATCAATACATATAAAGGGTTTGAAAAACACGTTATCTTAATTGTCATACCAACCCTCAAATTTAATAAAATATTTTAGAGCAGTATCAGATTTATAGCAAAATTATGAAGAGTACAGAGTTCCTATATCGCCACACAGCAGTTTCCTCTATTATTAATGTCTTACATTGGTATTAGTATGGTACACTTGTTACGATTAATGATTCAATTTCAATATATTATTAACTAGATAAAGTCCATGCTTTATTCAGATTGCCTTCGTTTTAACTTAATGTCTTTTTTTCCCCCTGTTCTAGGATCCCATCCATCCAGGATAATTGAGCCATCTGTCTCTTTAGTCTTCCCGGCTGTGACAATTTCTCAAACTTTTTCTTGTTTTTTTATGACCTTGGTAGTTTTGAGGAGTACTGGTCAGATAATTTATAGAATGTTGCTCAATTTCTATTTATCTGACCTTTTTCCATAATAACTGAGATCATGGGTTTGGAGGAGGAAGACCACAGAGATAAACTATCATTTCTATCTCATTATATCAAGGGTAGATAATATTAGGTTGATGCAAAAGAAATTGCAGTTTTCGCCATTAAAAGTAATGAATAAATTACATTAAAAATAATAGTGAAAACTGCAATTACTTTTGTTTGTGTTAACTTGGCTGTGGTAATTTTTGCCAGGTTTCTCTATTGGAAAGTCACTCTTCCCTTCACTCGTTTTTCCATCCTTTACACTTTGGAAGAAGTCACAACTCAGAGTTCATACTTAAAAAGCAGAGTTGTGCTCTCCCTCCTTGAGGGTAGATTTTCAGTCTAAATTATTTGGAGTTCTCCTGCATGGTAGATTTGTCTTTTCTCCTCCATTTATTTATTCAATCATTTATATCAATAAAGCCAATGGATATTTATTTTGTACTTTGGCTTATCATCCCATATCACTTAATTCATTTTGTTGCTCATTGCTCCAGTGCTGGCTCTTGGGAGCTCTTCAGTTGGTTCCTGTGTCCCTTTGACTCTGTGATTATGGAGTGTTGTCTTTTTTGAGCCTTTTCTTTCTTGCTGTTACTACAAGATGCTTCAGGCTCATCTTGTATATTTCCTGTCCCATTCCTAGAATTATCCAAATTTTCCAAAAATCTCTGGTCTTTTTAATTGAATAATGGTATTGGAAACTATGATCTGGGCACTAAGTGCACTCACTGCTATGTCAAGGAAATATATGTGTATAACAATCCCACATATATGCACATTTAACCCATGCTCCTGTGGAATACAACTTTATCAACCCAATCTCAGTGCTTATGCACAGTCTCTTTTTCCTTTAGTTTTACGGACTACACATTTCCAAAATTACTAAAGTCAGCATTGTTCTCCCCTTCTGCCTTCAGTGAAGGTGTTTTATATATTTTAATAGAGTTAGGTTTTTTGGTCATATTCTGCATTTATCAGGAATTCCCCTGTTCTTGAAAATGGTTTTTTAAAATCTGTATACATTAAGGTGCACTGTTATGTGTATTCAAGTTTAATGGGTTTTGACAAATGCGTTTTGTCACATGTCCACAATTAGACTAACATACAGAATAGTTTTTCTGCTTTAAAAAAATCTTCTCTGCTTCAACTATTCAATCTTGCCTCCTCCTGAACTTCCGGCAACCACTAATGTTTTCACTTTCTCTGAAGTTTTGCCTTTTCCAGAACGTTTTGTAGTTGGAATAATATAGTAGGTAGCATTTTCAGATTGGATTCTTTCACTTAGTAACATGCATTTAAGTTTCCTCCATGTCTCTCTGTGGCTTGATAGCTCATTTATCTTTTTGGCTGAATAATATTCCATTGAATGAATGTGCCACAGTTTGTTTATCAATTCACTGATTGAAAGACATCTTGGTTGCTTACAGTTTTGGATGTTTATGAATAAAGCTACAATGAACTTGTGTGTGCGGGTTGTTGTGTGGACAAAGGCTTTCAAATCAGTTGGGTAAATAGCTAGGAGAGCGATTGCTGCATCATAGGGTAAGATTATATTTAGCTTTATAAGAAACTGCCAAACTGTCTTCTAAAGTAGCTATACCATTCTTTATTTCCATCAACAATGAGGTCCTGTTGTTCCACATTTTTGCCAGCATTTGGTATTGCCAGTTTTCAAGATTTTCGCTATTCTAATGGCTCATTGTACCTTATCAGAAATGTATTTTGCACATATTTTCTCCCCAGTCATGGCTTGTCTTTTCATTATCTTAACAATATCTTTCACAGAGCAGAAGTTTGTAAATTTTAATGAAGTCTAGTTTATTATATATTCTTTCATGGGTCATGCTTTAGGTGTTATATCTAAAGACTTGTCACCAAATCCAAGCAAGATTACCTAGATTTTCTCTAACTCTCCATTTTTCAGAAGTTATATACTTTATTTTTTCAGATGGCAAAATTGGGATGTGAAGATTAACTGGGCCAAGGTCACATAGCCTAAATTTCAAATTAGATTGTCTGACCTCCAAACCCTGTACTCTTACCACAATTTTATGCTTCTTGAGCACCACACTGCTTAGTGTGAAGATTAAATAGAATAATGCATGGAAAGTGTTTGGCGTATAGGGAGTATGATCTATTTATGATTATTGTTCTTGTTATTCCTCTTAGGTGTATACATTATGTCAGGCTTTGATTTCAGTTATAGCCACATAAATTCATAGTGAAACCTCCTTGTCATACTGGGCTAACGATGCTTCATTGAATTTAAAGTAGTTTTATGGAGCTTTATATTGATACGATTAAATAATGCAGAAATCTGAGTGTCCATCATTTCACAGATCAGCAACAGTATATACAACCTCTAAGCAAAAGTGCAACTTTCTTTCTTATTAAGACACTTGGACTAAGATTGTAGAGAACTCCCCACTCACTACTGGGTTCTCTCTTTTCTTCCCACTTAAAAGAAAATTGACATGTATTATTTTAAAAACAGGGAGAATAAATTCTCCTTTGAATGTAATAAATAACCAAATACAGTATAGGTAAGAGGAGGCAGTTTGAAAGGGCAAACTGCAGTTGCTGATGATAACTGTTAACATTTTTTGAGCTCTTTGTGTTAGACACAGAATCAAGAATTCAGCACATAATATCCTACTTAACCTCATATATTATTATTATATTTATTTGAAAACCAGAAAATAGAAGCCCAGAAAAATTAAGGAACTTGCTCAGTCACACAGTGAGAAAGAAATGGCATGAGAGTGAACTCTGGTCTCTCTGAACCAGGAACCTGAGCTCTTGAGCACTATGCTCCTCCAACCAATAAAAATCACAGTTACGTGGACAGAACTTAATTGCACCAAATTTTGTGCAAAGGGAAAGACCTTATAGTACCTAAGAAACTGAATGGGAGAATTTTAGAAGACTATATTAAAAGCTATATCTATGCCATGTGGCCAGGAGAGTATCAAAGCATCACAGCTTCTACACTCAGAGATCAATTCCTGATTGGTTTAATAAGGAAATAATATTGTTCCAAGTGTGCTTGGAAAATTAAGGAAATGCCTGAATTCTACAGTAACTAGAAAGCACGAAAAGGACAGACAAAGCATTTGGACCATGTTGAGTGTCAAGAGCTGTTGATGTATGTCAAGGAAAAGACCAATATCCCAGCTGATCTATTCCTTCTAATAAGGAATCCAAGAAACCAATACTAATGTGTTTTACTAGGATACTCAAAATCAACTGAGAAACAGCTTTGACACAGCCCAGTGGCATACTGCAGTAGACACATATATACGTAGCTAATATTGGGAACAATATTACCTACTTTGTAGTTAACTCTTCTTTATATAGTCTTCTTTTGTGTATAATAATAACCATCTGAGGTTAAGACAGGCAAAAATCAAATTACTTTTTATGAAAGTCAAGGTTGAATTGATTCAATATTGGAAGAAGGTGCTAAAGGCTCTCCTGGCTTTAAGCAGAACTTTCCCACTGACTCCAATGGTAAGAAGTTCTAAGCTGGATATGTCTTCTGATCACAAACTTTTACTGTGAGTGCAATTGCTAAACTGGAGGTCATTATGCAGAAAGATGTGGCATGTGACTTACTGTAATATACTGATCAAATTACTCGGAATACGTAAGTTGCACATCTTCCTGGCTGGGTGTGGAATTTATGGAATCCACACAGGCTTGATGACATTTCTCTGAAGATCTAATATCTTTCATATACTCCAGGCCCTACCCCCTGACTCCATAGGGAGCTTGGGGGTAGAATACATGAAAGTAAAGGGAAGGTATCACTTTTGGGAACAGCACTCTGATTTCCTCCTGGGATATTACTTCTCTTAACTACACAGAGCCAAGCTAGATCAATGAGCTCTCTTTTGAGATTTTTAATATTAAGCAGAAGGATGCGAAAGGGAAAAAAGACAACAAGAAAATAATGATGGCATTCATTCATTCCAGAAGTGACAACTTGAAGAGACTGTGAGCTAGATCTGGGTGCTATGTCTTAAATTATGGACACAGCTTGATTTTTCCCTTTTAAAGTTATTTTTCCAACATTTCCTTCAATTTTTCAAGTCTCCTGGTAGTCATCCAATAAATTCAGTTTCCACTTGCATTAGCTGGAGTTGGTTTCTTTTTTACTGGGAACAAAGTGTTATAAGGGATTATATCATCCAACAGAATCAAGGACTGACTTCTGTTGAAGTGCAGAGGAGCTAATAACCTCACTAGGTGTGTTATATTTTTACTCTCTCTAAAATGATTTTTTTGAAAAAATACCACCATTTGTAAGTTAAGTTAGCTAGGCCCAGAGGAGGGTTAATGAAAGGGAATGTGGCATATCCTGAGAGTTTCTAAAGATGACTTTTCCTCCTTTGGCTGGGACTGTGGGCTAGAATCCCACCTGGAAGCTTAGTGTGTGATTAAACCACATAGCTGAGTGTGTCAGTGCAGCACCAAGTAAAGATCGCACACGGGTCAGGGATGAACAACTCCATAGCAACCATCCCCTTTCTCCAACCCCACCCATCATTGCTTCAACTTCTCACTCTGCTGGCCTTATTTAGACATACTTCAAAAAAACTGATTGGCATATTGTATGGATAACACCAAGAAAAGGAATTCCAGGTAAAGTACAATTCTGAAAGGGGATAAAAGCTGAGAAGATGTAATAACCAGGTGAATGGATACACACTTATATTGTGTGAGTGATTCATGGTTTTAATAATGTTTAGTGGGAGGAAAGAAAAATGACTGATCATTGCAAGGGGAAGATGTCTTATTTGAAAGCCAAAGTCATCTGGACTTGTAAGGAGACAAAAAGGGGAACAAAGATAATAGCAGCTGAAACTGACCCTCTATTTTCTAACTAGTAGCAAGACTGAGTAGCCCAAAACACAAAGAATATCATGTTGCTTCTCTACTAAAAAGTTCTCAAAGGCTGCCATTAAATTTAGAAGTGACTCACAGAGTACTATGTGATCTGGCCTTTTTTTCTCATTACAATCTCATCTCTCACCCTTCTCCTCCCCACTTTGCTTCAGCCACACTATTTTTTTTTTTTCAGTTCTTGAACAGACCAATCTCTTTCCTGGTCTGATTTACCCCTCCCTCCCCAAGCAGCTCCCCGTCTTCATATTATAGGCTCATACTCAGGCTGTTGCTCCTGGGTCAAATGCCATCTCTTCAGGAAAGCCCACTATGGTACCCTGTCCTAGGGAACCTCCACTTACCACTCTTTTCCATCTCAATGGTTTTATCTTTATTATGAAGCTCATGGCAGTCTGTTGACTTGATTAGAGTTTGCTATAGGTTGGATATTTGACCCTCCGAGCGTAATGCTAAAATGTCATTTCCAGTGTTGGAGGTGGCACCTAAAGGGAGATGTTGGTCATGAGGGTGGATTCCTCATAAATGGCTTGGTGCTGTCCTCACTGTGAACAATGACCAGAGTTCTTGCTCTGTTAGTTCCCATAACAGCTGGTTGTTAAAAAGAGCCTGGTGACGTTCTTATCTCTTTCTCTTGCCTCGCCTCTCTTTATGGATCTCTGCACACACCAGCTCCCTTCACCTTCTGCCATGAGGGGAAGCAGCCTGAGGCCTTCACCAGATGCCAGCACCATGCTTCTTATGCAGCCTGGAGAACTGTGAGCCAGAGAAGCCTCTTTTCTTTATAAATTACCCAGTCTCAAGTATTCATTTATAGCAACACAAATGGACTAAAACAGAGTTTCTCCACTCTAGACTATATGCTTCATGAGGGCTGTCATTCTGTCTATCTCAATCACCACAGTATTTTTGGTACCCAGAAGGGTGATTAGCAGATGGCAGAATCTCAGTAAATATTTTCAAATATCCAAATTCAGATGGAATCATTATGAAAATGAAGGCATTAGTCAGTATGTTTAGAATCTTTTCTCTTAAATATATCCTTCACACCAGGAAAATGATCTAATTGAGAACAGCATATAGAAAATATACTTTATAAGTATAAATTATATGTTATATCTACATATTGGAGCCTCCAAGATGGGCACCAGTGATTACTGCCACCTGGTATTCATGTCTTTGTGCAGTCTTCCCCCACACTGAATGAAACTAATCTGTATAGTCAATAAGATATTGTAGAAATGATGGTGCATGATTTTTGAGACTAGGTCATAAAATACACAGCTAAGGCTGCCTTGTTCTCTCTTGGATCACTTGCTTGGGGGAGACTAGCAGCCCCATAGAGAAGTCCAGATGATAAGGGACAAAGGTCTCCTTTGAATAGCCAGCATCTGCTTGCAAATTATGTGTGTGGGTTGTCTTAGCATTGGGTCCTCCAGCCCCATAAAGCTTACAGATGCCTGCAGCCACAGTCAATATTTTAATTACAATCTCATGAGACAATGACCACAGCTGGAACCACCCAGCAAAGCCAGTACTGGAAACTGTGTGAGATCATCAATCTTGTTTTAGCTGCTCAGTTTTGGAGGTTATATGTTATGCAGAAATAGATAACCAACAAACTGTCTCCTAGGGTGTGGAAGATAGCAAACATTACAAAAAGGGTAACTAGCAGCAGGAGCTGCATCAGTAGTAGCAGCAACAGTAGGGTGGCTCACTGAATAGAGTTTGGGAAGAATGGGTACACATGTTAGGCAAAAAACTGTTGAATATTTATAGTCCTTCTCAGCCCTGAGAAGTTGAGACATTGTGTATTGTACATCAAAACACATTCCCTTCGTCATGCTAGACTGAAGGGTAAACATTGGAACTTTGAGATGATTCAGTGGGTCAGGTAATACCGGAGGATATGATCCATTTGGTAGTAAGTCCCAAGTCTATACATACCAGACTTTACCTAATGGATGAGCAGCTAGCAAAGCCCTTGATCACAAGAGATTAATTTATGCATATTCACACTGATAACCATGGCAAGAATACCTGGTCTGTCAGGATGGTTCCCAAAGGCATCTGTAGGTCCAACTTTCATGTCAGAGGAAAAACTCTAAAAACCAGGCCTTAAGACAGCTTGGTTTTCCTGACTTGAGTCATGATATTTATGATGAAGCCTTGCAAGTTAGATTTCATTTTTTTCGGGTTTTGATAACTGAATAACACTTCTAAGGTAAAACAAATGGAAGGTGTTAAATAATAGAAAAACCTTCAAAAATAGGAGTTGGTGGTAACAGGAGAGACAGTTCCAGTTATTTTCTCCGTTTCTGTTTCTCTCAAATACAAGCTCATTACAAACCCGGGCCAAGAAAAAGGGAAAAAAATTGTGATGGAGTTTGGCATTTTCAGACCATGTTTAACTGGAAAAAAATTAAAAGTGATGCTGATGAGTTTAAAAGATATGCCCACAATTTCAGCCACTATGGGCTCCACATCTATAGATTTGAACTATGTATTTTTGATTTGCAATCTGAGACAATACAGTATATATAAATTGTGTGGGTTTTATGTCTCTTATTATAGCTGTATTTGTATTATAAAATGAGAAAAAAGTAAGTTCCCCAACTTAACAACAAACATGAACAATATAAAGAAAAAAATTTTTAGGAATGTTATAGCATTTGTTGATAGAATGATAGCATTTTAACAATTTAAAAAATCAAAATCTATGACTGCAATTTTGAATCAATGTCTAAACACATTGGAAGCCAGAAAATCACAGGCTGAAACTGCTGAGAACACATATAATGTAATAATGCATGTGGGAGACAGCAAATAAACTGGTTAAGAAGCAAGAAGGGACAATGATAATATGATATGCTACCCTCTTAACTTAATTTTCTATGAGAACCACAACATTTCTATGTTGCTTTCCATTTGTTATAGAGCCACATTATCCATTTTTTATCTAACAGTCTTGGAAATTACTGTATAATGTAATATCCTGCATGGAAGGTTAGGCATGTTCCAGGCTGTATTAGTTTTCTATTGCTGAATTAAAAAATCACCACAGATCTAGTGGCTTAAAACAACACAAATTTGTCACTGCACTGTTTCTGTGTATCAGGAGGCTGCTATGTTTTAGCTGGGTCCTCTGCTCAAGGTCTCACAGGCTGAAATTAATCTGTCAGCTGACTCTGTTCTCAAGTGGAGGCTTGACTGACTAGGTGAAGATGTGCTTCTGAACTCCTCAGGTTGCTGGCAGAATTCATTTCCTTGCAGTTGTATGGCCAATCGTCCCATTTCTTTGCTAGTCATCGGTTGGGTATCCCTCTTGGCACCCAGAGGTTACTGGCAGGCCCTTTCCATGTGGCCCCATCCATGAAATGGCAGTTGTTCCCCCAAGGCAAGAAAGAGGACATCTCTGCAGCTTGGAATTTCTTAGACATTTTGTCTCTTCCATTACGCCTGCTTTTTAAAGGGCTCCCCTAATTAGGCCAGGCCTGCACACACTCAAGAGGAGGCACTTATTCAGAGCACACTAGGTAGTAAGAACCTTGGGGGCATCTTAGATCCATGCCTACCACCCAGGCGTACAACCTGGAGGAAATTTTGCACAGCAGGGCAGCCTGAGCTACAGCATATGCAAACAACCAGAAGGCCTGGCTTGGTACTTTTTTTTTTTTTTTTTCCTGTGGGGAGATTAAATCCCTGGGGTCCTGAAAAGATAGAGGTTAAAATGTTGTTCAGGCCAACTGGCATTACTTTCTTTCCCAAATGAGAATGAGGTCTTGCTGGATCTGAGTTTGGTTCAAACACCGGAAGGATCTATATTAGAGCCAATCCCTTAATGGAAGAAGCCAGATTGGGTAGCCTGGTCCTGATTGGTGACATAAGCCAGACTACAATAGTGCAGTGGTGGAAAAATGAGTCACTTCTTTTCTTAAATCTGGTGGGACCATACATACACAGAAAATGCATCCCAGAAGTTTCTTGGGGCCAAAAGGAAAAGCTCTGCCCAGGCGTGTTGCATGAAGTTACAGCTTGCTGTAACTACTTGGCTGAAAGAAATAGGAACCTGGCTAAAACACTGCTCCAATCCACATGACGAGTTCTAAGGCTGTAAATGCACGATGGACTCTGCCAATGCTGCATGTTATTGAAATAAAATGACCAGGTTTGTACTGGTGCATGGATCATAGGCAGAAGGAAGGAATAGCTTCCAAACTTCCATATCCTTTATAAGGCAGTGATTGGAATATTGCATCTTACCAAGAAAAATACTGTAAGGTTTTTAAAAAATAATCCCATCTTCTCTTTTTTCATACAATGAAAAATATAAACGGACAGTGTTGACATTCAAGTGAATATAAAGCGAAACAGTGAAGGAGCTTATCATTTCTAAAAGTCTCTGAGTCTGTTGTTACTCCATTGCTACCCGCGTAAGGTACTTTTCCAAGTGCCAAAATTATAGAATGAGATTGGTGATCAATAAAAGGAAGCATTCTTTATTTACTGTGTGGCCTTGACTAAGCACTTGGTTTTTGTTCTCAATTTTCTCTTTCGAAAAATGGGAATAACAAGGGCATCTAACTTCTAGAGATGTAGTCATCAACTGAGATATGCAGTGCCTGACATACAGTAAGGGATTAGTAAACATTAATAATTACTACAACTACTATTACTAGTGCAAGTACTATCAGAATAGATATTTTAATGAAATTTTTATTGCTATAAAATTGTTGACAACAAACGGTGTGTCAATGCTCAATTGGTAGTTCTTAAATCTTAGTATGCATCAGAATCCTGTGGTAGGCTTGATTAAACAGTGAAAGCTAGACCTACCCTCAGTTTCAGATTGTGTAAGTCTGAGGTGGGGCTCTGAGAACTGACACGACACACTCATGATCACTGTCTACTCTGTGAAGTTTCTCACTTCATTAACAAAATTTTAAAAATAGTCAATCCAGTGGTTAGACAATACTCTAGTGCACAGGTAACATGTGGTCACATTTTTCACTTTTATGAATTTTTCTGATGGTCTATAAAAATAGCACCAATTAACTATCACATTTTGATATGATTTAATCTGGAAAACACTTAAAAACCATAATGTTTAGCATCTTGAGGCTCTGCTTTAAGAACAAGAAAGTTTCAGAAAACAGTAACTTTATGGGTCTTGGTTACCAAAATGTCACTCTGTATTAGTCAATAGAGAACAGTATCTCCATTTTGTGATAATATGGGGCTGAAAAATACTGTTTTCTAAAAACCATTCATCATTCAATTTGATAACATTCAGGGTAGTCCCTACCAGGCAAGTTGGTATTATTATTAACTCTGACTTCAAACATTTAGTTTACTACATATATAATATGTCTGGAAGTTTTTGATGTTGAATTACCCCACCTTCTTGATAAAAACACCTTATCACTTTGGGGAGTGTTAAGTCATTTCTATTCTTCATCACTGTGCCGTGTGGGTGACTAACCTCAGCTCCTAGCTTCTGTGGAGATCATGTGACTAGGTCTAGCCAATCAGCATGTTTCCTTCTCCGGGCTAGGGAAACTGGGCATGCAGTCCAAGTTGGTCCAATGAGATACAACTGCAGCACTTTGCTTGGAACCACTTGGAAAAAAGTTATCTTGGGCTTAAGGTAGTTAAGATGATAGAATGTGAATCAGAAGCTAGGGGTCGTTCTCTTGTCCGCACACAGAAATATTTTGCCAGATATGACCAATCCAAATGAGAGCGGAGCTCAGAGAGAAAGTGTAATTTATGGTGACATTGAATAAATGAATCCAACTATGCCTGAAGCCATGACATCATTATTTTTTATCCTCATATGGGTGTCAGTAAATCCTCTTTTTTACTTAAGCCGTTTAAATTGATTTTTATATCCATAACTGAAAGAGTCCTCAATAATATCATTTGGGAATTATTATATTTTTTATAAAACATGAATAACGATATCACCATGTAGTTGACAATATTTTATAGTATTTTATGACAAATCAGAGACATATTAAAGAGAGAAAAAGAAAACATCTATCTCATTTTAAGACTGTCAACATGCTATTATCTGCCATTGGTTGTTATTCTACATATTCTTTTTTCTGACAAAGTATCATGTTGTCTACATTGCTATAGAAGTAAATTCAAATCAGCCATTATTCTATCCCCTTAATAAATACATAATGTATCTCTTTCAAACTATTTCATAATATTGACATAGTTTAAAACCTACCCCCAAATTCTTTAGCATTCACCAAAGACTGCTGGTTTTTTATGTGTAAATCTGTGGTTTTAAAAATAAAGCACACAAAAAAGAATAAAAACATTTAAAAATCATTTTAATCTCTACATGACACATGGAATGATAAAAGAATTTTAGGTTATATTTTTAATCAGGGGGTGACTGTGTCATGGTGACTATATTTTCATTTCTACTGCAAGAAATTCTAATGCATTATAACCACTGAATATTTTTGCACATCTCCTGAAAGCTCAGTTAACTGTAGAGAAAATCCATATAAAATTTAACTTTTCCCTTTTTTATGTTAATATTTTCCTACCTAATATATTTTCATATTAGTGTAAAGAAGACAAATTTTGTGACTAATTGTTCTTTTTCCTTCATACATCCTTTGGTGAATGATAATGTTGGTTTTCTGGGACACCACTTGTACTTATTTGTACTTTATTAATAGTCTATTTCTGCGGAAATTCATGTCAATTGCAAACAAATGTAGTAGTTGAAGAAAAGATCATCTAGGGACATTTTCTAGTCTTCAGGAGTCAAAAGTCATGCTCAGTCCACTTTTGTCTCTTTGTAGTAACAGAGCTACCAAATAGTGTCAGAATCTTTCAGCTTTTGAGCTCTAAATAGCCACATTTCACCAATGTGGGAAGAGAGACCGAGAGAATTTGTGCCTTCCTTAGGGTCACAGAGTCCTGATGGACACCTGGCCCTGTGTTCTTTTTCATTCCTCATATCCCCTCATAGTCATTTTCTTCTTCATAAAGATGTGATGACAAGATCTAGGATATCACAGTGTATACTGGCTAGACAACAGACACTGTTAAGAGGGGTTCTGAAATGAACATAACCAGGACCTCAGTCCTTGTAATGATTTCCAATGGGTTTATCAACTAAGAGTTTCAGCTCATAAAGCACAAACCCTTGTTATTGAATGAATTTAAATCATCTCTGGAAAAGTGTGATGCCTAAAAACCACCTGTATCTTACAGAATACATTAAAAGAAATCCTTCCTCACATAATCCTTGCAGTGCAGTGCTATTAAAAGTCATGGTTCATTTTCTGGGGCTTAACTGGGTTATGGAATTCCAACACATTACATACAAGGTCAGTTTTATACTGTATGCAGATCTGCAATTGGCCAATCTACTTTATAATTCTATAATAGGATATGATTTACTAAATGGGAATAGTTATGCTTGAAGTAAAAGGGAAAAAAAAGGAAGTGGGTTTATAGGACATCTGGGAGGCCAAATGATACAGTGAGAACAGGCTGTAGACTAGGTAACTGTAGATCTTCGTTATCTCGTAGATTAGTGATTAACTCACTGGATGACCTTGAGGAAATCACTTCAGCCTTGAGAATTTCAGTTTCCCCATAAAGGGAGTTGAAAAATTTCACCATCAAAATAAGTTAGAGCTCTATATGGGAAGCCTGTTAGAGAGAATGTAGTGAATATTTGAACATTTGTGGTTGTTGCTTTTAATCTGTCCTTTCTTTTGGGATTAGCCCCCTCTTCACTCCTTGTGAGTCCCATGGGCTGCCAATCCTGCTTATGCCTTCTTGGCCTCTGCAAAGGCACATGATTCAGAACTATCTGTAAAAAAATCCTTTCCCTCCCTCCCTCAGGACACAACTATTGGTCCACAGCTGAGTACATCATCAAAGAAGGACAATCAGAATCACTTTTGGAAATTCTATGGACAAAGGGGTTGGAAGGTTAAACTAATTTTTCTGGAGTTGTTAACCAAAAGATCAGTGTAAGTGGGGATTTTCCCATGATCATCTCTGTTACCAGGTGAAAAGTTCCTAAGAATGAAGCCAGCCCAAAGGAGATTAGAGATGAAAAATGGAAAGAGACTTCTGTTTCCATGTTCCACATCTTAGAAACTTGGAAGTTGCCACTTCACCAAAACAACAAGTCAAAAGCTGAACGAATGGAAAAAATCACAAACTAATTTT
This sequence comes from Macaca mulatta, assembly GCF_049350105.2. Classification (NCBI taxonomy): domain Eukaryota; kingdom Metazoa; phylum Chordata; class Mammalia; order Primates; family Cercopithecidae; genus Macaca; species Macaca mulatta. The sequence continues at coordinate 131,748,636 of NC_133407.1, read as the reverse complement.
AGGTCCATAAAACAGATGAGATCACAGGGCAAAATCCTGTCCCCCGAATTGGAAAGACAGATAGGTGGATACAGAGAATCACAATATACCAGGGCAAAAACCTCCCAGCAACAAGTGCTACGTAGGAAAACCTTTACTGTAATCAATGAATTGCTGAAGGCTTGGTGTAGACAAGTCTGAGAGCTAAAAACTACAAGGGGATGTGGTCATGTGGGGGGGTGGGCTTTGAAACTTTTGTGACTTTAACCTCCAGAAGCTCAACCAGGTTCTCACAGTGAATATTGGAGAAAAATCTCCTGGTGCTTCCAGCCAGGAGAGGGAGAAAAGCAATCATTTTGAAATATACCAGAGCACTGTGTTCTTAACCAGGTATACCACTAGAAGAAACTCGTTACCTAGAGCCTTACTTGCTGGGGTTTTATCAGAGCCTAACTGACATGGGGGAAGGACAGTACCCAACTTTAGTCAGTTCAAGTTTTTCATGTGAGAAAAGAGAAATACCTATTCTAGCTCACTCTAACCACCTAAGGGGGAAGAAAAATAACTGAAAAACATGAAGTTCACAGTACAGAGGCATAGGCTTACCAAAATCCTGAAACCCAATTATAGGACACTTCCCCTCTTCTCACACTTTACCACCACCTTACTAAAGATCTTTTTACAGCAGTTGCTTTTACCCAGTACATAATGTCTGGTTTGCAAGCAAAAATTACAAGGCATACTAAAAGACAAAACACGTAGTTTGAAAAGGCAGAGCAAGCATCAGAAACAGACATGTCAGGAATGCTGGAATTAACAAACAGAAAATAACTGCAAATTTCATTCAAATCAATGTCAGACACCAAACCACAGATCCAGGAAGGTCAGAAAACATCAAGCAGAATTAAAAAGAAAAGAAAAAGATGCCTACACCTAGGCACATCATTTTCAAACTACAGAAAAGGAAAGATAAAGTCCTGAAAGAAGTTAGAAGGAAAAGACATCTCACCTGCAGAAGAGCAAAGATAAGAATTATACCAACTTCCCTTCATAAACTACACAAGCAAAAAAGAGAGAAAAATGAAATATCTGAAGGATTGAAAGAAAAAACAGAAGTGTAGATTTTTGTACTCTGCAAAATTATTCTTTAAAGTGAAGAAGAAATAAAGTTTTTTCAACCACAAACTGAGAGAATTAGTCAGTAAAGGTGCCTTAAAGAAATGTTAAAAGTTCTTTAGAGAGAAGAAATATGGGTCAGAAATTCTATTTAAAAAGATCTATTTAGAAAAGACAAGCATTGAAGAAAAAATAAGTGAGGGTAAAATAAAATTTTTTTTATTCTTCACTGATTTAACAGAAAACAGTTTGTTCAAAATAAAAATAGTAACAACATATCAATTATGTATGCTCATATTACCATATATAAGATATATAATACTTATTTTTGGTTATATATAAGTAAATTTCACTAGAGAAATGATACAGGGGATGAGAGGAAGAAATTAGTATTGTTTTGTTATTGTAAGTTACTCGCAGTACCCATAAAGTAGTATATTGTTATTTAAAATTTGGCTTGATTAGTTGTCAATGTATATTGCAAACTCTAGAATAACACTACATAAGTGAAAACAAAAGTAACAGAAGTATAACCACTAAATAAGTTGTAAAATAAGTATTTAATATAGTTTGCTAAAGAAAGAAGGGAAAATTGGATTATAAAAAATGTACAATTAAAACCACAAGGCAGAAAAAGAGTCACAGACAAAAATAGGAAAAAGAACATAAGCAATAAACAGAAATACTAACGAATATGGTAGATATTAATGAAACTATATCAATAATCACTTTGAGCAACAATGGTCTAAATATACCAATTAAAAGACAGGGATTGCCAGAGTAGATAAAAAACAAGACCCAACTAGATGTTGTCTACAAGAAACCAACTGTAAATATACAGATATACACAGATTAACAATAAATGGAAAAAAATATACTATGCTAATATTATTTAAAAGAAAGTGGATGTCACTGCTGTGGTCTGGATATAGTTTGTTTTGTCCTCACCAAAAGTTATGTTGAAATTTGATCCCCAATGAGGTCGTGTTAGGAGATGGGACTTAGTGGGAAGTATTTGGGTCATGAGGGCTCTGCTTTCATGGGTGACTTGGTACTGTTTTTGCAGTAGTGATTGAGTTCTCATTCTGGTGAGACTGGATTAATTCTCACAGGAATGGATGATTTCCCATAAGAGTAGGTTTACAGAGCCAGGATGCCTGTTGGGTTTTTCCTCTACCTATGTGTCAGCTTCTCCACTGAACTTCTCCATGGTGTTATGGCACAGCACAAAAAGTCTTCACACAGAAAGCCCTCACCCAAAGCCAGCAGATGCTGCTGCTATGCTTCTTGTACTTCCCATCCCATAGAACCATGAGCTAAATAAACCTGTTTTCTTTATAAATTACCTAGTCTCAGGTATTCTGTTATAGAAACAAAATAAAGTCAGATAGTGGTTATATTATTTCAGACAGGGCAGACTACAATGCATGAAAGTTACCAGGGATAAAGAGGGACATTGCACAATGATAAGAAAGTCAATTCTCCAAGAGGACATAATAATCTTTATCTATACGCCTAATAACAGAGCATCAAAATACATTAAGCAAAAACTGACAGAACTGCAAAGAGAAATAGATGAATCCATTATTATAGTTGGAGACTTCAACACCCTTATATTAGAAATGAACAGATCTAGCAGGCAGAAAATCAGAAAAGACATAGTTGAATTCACCGCCACCACAAGTGAACCAGATAAAATTCACATCTATAGATTTCTTCATCCAACAACAGCAGCTCACACATTCTTCTCCAACTCACACAAAACACTCACAAAGATACGCCACATGCTAGGTCATAAAATATACTGTAACACATTTTTAAAAATATAAATTATAAAAAGTCTGTTCTCAGATCACAATGGAATCAAACTAAAATTCAGTAATAGAAAGATAACTAGAAAATCCCGAAATACCTGGAGATTAAACAATACATTCCTAAATAACACAGGGATCAAAAAAGAAATCTCAAGATAAATTTTAAAATATTCTGAACTAAATAAAATGAATGAAAACAAAAACACAACTTATCAAAATTGTTGGGATACAGTCAAAGCAGACATAAAAGAGAAGTTTACAGCATTGAATGAATATATTAGAAAATTTTAAAAGATCTAAAATCAAATATCTAAGCTTCTACCTTAGTAAATGAGAAAAAGGAGAGCAAATTAAACCCAAGTAAACAACAGAAAAGAGATAATAAACATTAAAGCAGAAATCAATAAAATTAAAAACATGAAATCAATAGAGAAAAATCAATTCGATCAAAAGCTGATTCTTTGAAAAGATAATTAAAATGATAATCCTTAGCCAGGCTAATTAAAAAAAAAAAAAAAGAAGAGAGAGAGAGAGAATGCATACAAACTACTAATATTAAAAATGATATCCTTTCATTTTTAATGTTAGTGCATGCTACAGATCCCACATACATTGAAAGGATAATAAAGGAAGATTGTGTACAACTCAGTGCTCACAAATTTAATAACAGGTGAAATGGACTAATTCTTTGAAAGACACACTCTGCCAAAATTCACATATGAAGACATAGACATTCTGAATAGACTGATATCTATTAAAGCAATTGACACAATCATTAATAACTTCCTTAATAGAAAGCATCAGGCTTAGATGGGTTCACTGGTGAATTCTATCAAACCTTTAAGGAAGAAGTTGTATTGATTCTTTACAATCTCTTTTAGAAGACAGAAGCTGAAGAAATACTTTTTAACTCATTTAATAAGGCCAGCACCACCCAAATACCAAACCAGACAAAGATGTTGCCAGAAAACAAATCAACAGATCAATATCTCTCATGAACTTAGAGGCAAAAATCCTCAACAAGAAATTATCCAATCAAATTCAATGTATAAAAAGAATTACGCACTATAATCAATAGGGATTTATTCAAGATTTGCAATGCTGATTCAATATTTGAAAATCAATTAATGTAATTTATCATATCCACAAGCTAAATAAAAATCACATGATCATATGAATAGATGCAGAAAAAGCATTTGACAAAATCCAATACCCATTTATGATTAAACACTTAGTAAACTAGACATAGAGGAGTACTTCAACTTGATTTTAAAATGTACAAAACACCTACGACTCACATTATATTTAGTGATGAGAAACTAGAAGCTTTCCCACTAAGATCAAAAACAATGCAAGGGTGTTGCCTCTCACCACTCCTTTTCAATGTTCATACTGGAAGTCCTAGCTAATGGAATAAGACAAGAAAAGAAAAAGTATACTGATTGAGAAGGAAGAAATAAAACTCTTTGTTCTCAAATGGCATTATTATGTAGAAAATCCAAAAGATTTAACTGAAAAACACACCTAGAACTAATAAGGGATTATAGAAAGGTTACAGGATACAAGTTTAATACGCAAAAGTCAATCATTTTCCTATATACCAGCAACAAACAGGTGTAATTTGAAATTAAAAACACAATACCATTTACATTGGCACCCCCCAAAATGAAATATTTAGTGTAAATCTAACAAAATATCTTTATATGAGGAAAACTATAAAATTCTGTTGAAAGAAATTAAAGAACTAAATAAATGGAGAAAATTCCATATTCATGGAAAAGAGGATTTAATATTGTCAAGATGTCAGTTCTTCCCAGCTTGACCTATAATTTCAATGCAATCCCAGTCAAAATCCCAGAAAGTTGTTTTGTAGATATTGACAAATTGATTCTGAAGCTTATATGGAGAGGCAAAAGAATCAGAATAGCCAAAACAAAATTGAAGGAGAAAAATAAAGTCGAAAGACTGACACTATCTGCTTTCAAGACTTACTATAAAGTTATAGTAACCAAGACAGTGTGGTATTGGCAAAAAGAATAGACAAATAAATCACTGAGACAGAACAGAGAACCCAGAAATAGATCCATAAATATACTCAATGATCTTTAACAATGACCAAAGGAAACACTATAGAGAAAGATAGTGTTGTTAACAGATAGGGTTGAAACAACTGGATATTTATGTGCAAAATCAATCAATCAAGACACAGACTTTATACTCTTCACAAAAATTAGCTCAAAATGGATCACAGACCTAAATCAAAATGTAAAACTATAAAAATCCTAGAAGATAACATAAGAAAAATTACAGATGACCTTGGGTTTGGTGATTTTTTTTTAGATATGACAGCAAAGGTATGATCCATAAAAGAAAAAATTGATAAGTTGGGCTTCATTAAAATTAAAAATGTCTTTTCATTCAACAGAATGAAAAGACAAACCACAGAATGGGTGAAAATATTTGTAGAGGCATACCTGATAAAGGACTGTTACTCAAAATATAAAACGAACTCTTAAAACTAAACAATAAAAAATCAACAACCTGATTAAAAAGTGGACCAAAGACCTTAACAAAATCTCACCAAAGAAGGCATAGAAATTATAAATAAGCATATGAAAAGATGCTCCACATCATACGTCATCAGAAAAATGAAAATTTTAAAAAATGAGATATTACTATATCATTTGGCTATTAGAATGGCCAAAATCCAGAACACTGACAACACTCAATGCTGGGTGAGGATGTTTGGAACAACAGGAACTCTTAATCACTGCTGGTGGAATGCACAGTGGTACAGACACTTTTGAAGACTGTTTGGTGGTTTTTGACAAAACTAAACATACTCTCACCATAAGATTCACCAATTGTGTTCCCTGATATTTACCCAAAGGATTTGAAACTAATGTCCACACAAAACCTTGCACACACATTTACAGTATTTGTATTCATAATTACCAAAATTTGGAAGCAATGAAGATGTTGTTCAGTAGGTGAATAGATAAAACTAAGATACACCCAGACAGTGGAATATTATTATGTGCTAAAAAGAAATAAACTATCGGCCGGGCGCGGTGGCTCACGCCTGTAATCCCAGCACTTTGGGAGGCCGAGGCGGGCGGATCACAAGGTCAGGAGATCGAGACCACGGTGAAACCCCGTCTCTACTAAAAATACAAAAAATTAGCCGGGCGCGGTTGTGGGCGCCTGTAGTCCCAGCTACTCGGGAGGCTGAGGCAGGAGAATGGCGTGAACCCGGGAGGCGGAGGTTGCAGTGAGCCGAGATCACGCCACTGCACTCCAGCCTGGGCAGGGCGACAGAGCGAGACTCCGTCTCAAAAAAAAAAAAAAAAAAAAAAAAAAAAAGAAATAAACTATCAAGCTCTAAACAGACATGGATAAAACTTAAATGCATATTATTAAGTGAAAGAAGTCAGTCTGAAAAGGCTCCACACTGTATGATTTCAACTATAAGACTTTCTGGAAAAGGCAAAACTTTAGAAATTGAGATTTTCCTTTTTAATGACTAATATCACCATTCATTCATTCATTAAATGAATATTTATTGAACAACTTTTACATGGTAAGCCCTGAGGGTACAGTAGTAAACATAACAGACAAAAATATCTGCACCTACATAACTTACATTCTAGCAGGACCAGAGTTACATTACATTTAACTACAGATAATTCAAGTCTTAGAAACTTCCAACCCACCTATATATAGGAACAATTAAATGCAGAGTGACAAATAATATATATACCTTAGAGATCTCAGCTTTCCAAATGCTTTTTCTCACCAGTGAATTTGGAAATAAGTTTATCATCAGAGCCTGAAGGTACATTTGTTAAGTGTTTAAACAAGGGCTCCTGCTTGCTGTTTTGACAAAGATATATTCATGCTTTGCTTGATTGTACACTTCTGTAGGAGAGAATTTTGAGCAGTCCCTGTCAACTAAAGTTAGATTTAATAAAACCACCAGCCAGCAATTAGAAAAAAAAGGCATCGACATTTCCTTCTTTATAATTAGATGTTGCCACTGATATGGAGAATAAAGGCACCGTGGTCCTGAATTCTGAATGTTGCCTGGTGGAATTTTCATTGCATTTCCCAAACCCCAGAGGAGCATGTCCTGCTGATTGAACTGTCATAAAACCTGCCAGGTAAAAATCAAGTAATTCTAAAAGATACACCTGATCTTATAAAGGCAAATACTCCATACCATATCCACTTATTTCTCTTAAATTTCATCATTTTATTTTAAAAAGCAATATAATATACTCAGGGAATATATATTTTAGCACAGCATAAACATTCTCTTTATGGGCTAAGAAAGCTGGCAAATCATTCTAAATAGACTTGTATTGGTAATACTTAACATAGTAAATTATTACACATTTACTTCAGTTGGTGATTATATATATTTACCAATTACTGCTGGGGTTTAAAGCATGTCTAAAACATGATTCTAGACCTTCTAGAAGAAAGTGACACATGTTGAGGCTGTGATAGGTCATCTAATATATTGGAGTTCTACTATATTTTCTTGTCCAGGATGTCTTCTCCCACATTACCCTGGTAACAAAATACCTCTTTCCTCTGTGAAATTCATGCCATGCAATTGGTGGAGACTATCATCACTTTCAATGACCAGAAGGATGTGGTTGGCTCTGATCAAATAATCCAATTCCTTTGGCCAAAGTGATTAGTTCAGTTGTTGATAAATGGGCTAAACAGGGCCAATTAAAATTCTTCCTAGGACTGTTCTAAAGAAGCTATGGGGCATGGTCACTCAGCAGGCATGGATGGTGGCCATCTTGCCGCATAGTGAAACAGCCAGTCTGTGAGATGGACAGGGGCAGGGAGCACTGACAACAGCAGTTTGAGCCTTGGTTCAAAGCACAAATGAAATATAACACAGAAAAATAGAGCAGGAGTGAGAATGAGAGACAGAAATATGATAACATCATTTTTTCTCCCTATATGCAATACTCTGGGACTTTGAAAATATTTTAGGCAATAAACTTCCCTTTATTTTTCCTTATACTAATTTGAACTGCATTTCCTCAACTAAAAGAATGCTGAATGCACATTGGAAAGCAGGTGAATCAGAACAAATATAGATCCCACATAAGTATCACCAAAATTGACTGATTTATAGATAGATTGATTGATTGATTGACTGCTAGATTTGGTCAGTATTTGGTCAGAAAAATCTAGAAAATCTGAGACCATTAGAAAATGCTTCCAGGAGGACTGAAGACACAGAACAATGAACTAAATGCAAATTGTCCATTGGTATGAACATACTATTGTCATTTTATCACTTTTGAAGACTTAGGGGAAAGTTACAAGTTATGTGAACAGAAGAACGTCAAGGCCAGATGGGAGCTGCTTATACACAGATGTGAAGGGCAGAACCAGGACGCTGATTCTTGACCAGTATCCACTTAATTATACCTGTCCTTAGATGAGGATTATTTCTCAAAACTTCAGCTTTGTGACCTGTGGCCCATTTTCTAAAAGCCCAACTGTCTCTACAATTTTATACATTTCTGATGCTATTGAGACCAGAAGAAGAGAGAAAATATTTTTAGATATGTAAATTATAAGTGACAGGGGTCCAAGACATTTTCACAGCAGTAGATTCCATCCATAAACATTTTGTCAAGCACCTACTACTTTCCAGGGTAGGTGTTGAGTGTTAAAGGAAATACAAAGACATATGTGATATGGATCTGTATGGAAAGACAGAAGAAAAAAGAAAACATTATAAGAACCCTAATGAAAAGTAGAAATCTCTGTGGCCTGATATATTCAAACACAGCATGATCATACTAGGGATGGCTGAAAACAGGATTTCTCGGCCTTAACATGGTTGACAAGTTGGGCTGAATAACTTTCTGCTATGGGGGTCTTTCCTGGACCTTGTAGTATACTGAACAGCATCCCTAGTCTCTACCCACAAGATGCCAAGTAGCAAAACAGGTTGTGACAGCCAAAAATGCCTCTGGACTTTGCCAAATGTCCTTTCGGTGGGGCAGTTACCCCTGATTTAGAACCAGTGGTCTAGAGGTACTGATGTTTAGAGACAGAATGGTCATAATGTTGAATTTTAGATAAGACATGATCATAAGCATCTATATACAAGAAGTCCTCAAACTCAAATTGTTAATCCAGGATGCCAATAATCCCAGAAGCCTGCGGCAGTCTACCATGGGTAGGGGTGGTGTAAAGGCACAAGAAGTCTTATGTCATATTTTCCTGGGGCACAGACTTATCCCTTGAGGATTTAGAAAGAAATTAAGCATTCTAAGTAGTAATTTAAACATCCATTTTTATATTTAAACAAATGCACATATATTACAAGGCAAATCCAAAATTATAGTAAGGCTTGAAAGAACATTTCCAAATGCTCTGGGCTATTTAAGGCTATAGTTACAACCTCTGCAAGCATACATTCAGCCTCTTGATATGAAGAGAACACTGAAGCAGCATGTGAGGACCCAGACATGGATGGGCATGTCAGGGATAGATCCGCTTCAAACAGGTTTATAGGAAATTAAATGGGCATACCTAAAAACTGACCACTCCAGAGAAATGTGGGAGAAGACAACTATTACTAGTTAGTACTGATAATGACGATGATGGCGCTCACTCACCTGTAGTGAACACTTCCCATATGCCAGTCTCTGTGTTATACATTTTATCAATAAAACCTCACACCAACCCTGAGACAGCTACTGACATCACTGCCATTTAAAAGATAAGGAAACTAAGCCTTCATACTTTGAAGTATTTTGTCCTAAGTTGCAAAGCTAATGTATTAGTTTGCTAGGGCTGCCATAATAAAGTACCACAAACCGTGTGGCTTACAACAACAGAAATGGATTATTTCACAATTCTGGAGGCTGGAAGTCTGAAGGTACATTATTTCTTACATGGATATTAGGTACTCCCTGCCAACAACAACCACCACCAAAATATTGCTTCCATATTATTTAGTTATATATTTTTTAGTATAATATATCTTTCATAATGATTGCACAGCAATTGATGTTGAATCAATTGTCATCAGCATATTTGTAAAGAAAATTCTCTGGTTAGTCTCATCTTTTTAATTTGTTCTCAGTGGCTATGGAACTCCAATCTTGCACACTGGAAAAATCTAAGCAGGGAAAACAATGGAGATTTCCATTTGATGTTACTTCAGCCACCAAGGTACATAGGAATGCTCCTCCTAATGCCTCAATTTCTCCCCAGGGTAGAACTATACATGCCCTATGTCGTTTGGCTTGGTAGTGACTCCTCCCAGTGGAGGGACGGTATGCATTCCTACCCCATTGACTTTGAGGCTGACCATTCTACTTGCTTTGATCAGTGGGTAGAAATGACTGTGTTCCAGTTCTAAGCCATAATTGTAAGAGTATTACAAGATTTCACTAGTCCGGTTGAGTTTCTGCCCTTTGCTGTGGGGAAAAAACATGCCCCAGAAAGTTATTAGTCTTTCAGCCCAAGTCTCAGAACAAAGACGCATGAAGTAGACTTGAACCTGACACAAAGCCTAAAGCCTAAAAATTTTAGGCTTTTAAGACATTTTAGGCCTAAAGCCTAAGAATATAACTTAGCTCAGCAAAATTCAGCCAAGGTCAGCAACTGAACTGCAAACCCACAAACCTACAAACGAATGTTTGCAGTTGTAAGAAACTGCAGTTTGAGGGTTGTTACACAGTATGAGGGCAGCAGAAACTTGACTAACACAGCTACCATATGTGATAGATACAGAAGACACCTGTTCATTTTTGTTGCAATCCACTGTAAAGCTTGGCTTTTTAAACCTGAAAAACGTGATACACAGAATTTCTCTAAGAACAATTGTGTTTTCCTATTGATTCACATAATAATTTCAGACACATTTTTGCTTAAGGAAAGATGTTTTCTTTAAAATGATAATAGAACTGATACTCAAAAATGCAGCAGCCTTAAACGAAACTGTGTTCAATTCTCTGTTTTTCAGAATGCAAGAAACTATTGAGTATCCATACATGAAAAGGGGAGACACTAGAAGGAGACATCTGACTTTTCTGTTTTCTTGTTGTTTGCTGTTTTAAGTTTCAAAGGTAGTTGTTTTAGATAAGTATTATTTCTGTAAATTCTACTGAACTTCTTCCCTTTCTTGACATTTTTGGTAAAAATCTTAAAGTTAGGGGACAATGCTTTATTATGTCTTAAACTTGGCATTAAAATACCTTTTTATCACAAAATAATCCATGTTTGAATAGTAGAAAAGTACCTAAAATAAAATATCTCTCCTACTAGATTCCATTCCCTAAATACCACAGTTAGCAGCATGGTATGTATAATTAAGATTTTTTCAACTTTTCTGCTATCCCAACTTACTTTGGAGCTTATTTTTTATTTATTTGGAGCTTATATATAGTCACAGCAAGTACTGTGACTAATTCCTCATACTTAAAACACTTCAGCGATTCTTTCATCCTCTTGGAGCTCAGCATCTTATTAAGGTTTAAAGAGACTACCATATCTGCCCATGCCTACCACTGGGCTCAGATCAAGACACCCTCAACTTTACTTTGTACATTTTCCTTTTCAGCCCTCGTGTGCTTCTATGGACGCATTTCCACACTCCATTCCCTATTCTGAATTATATCATAGTCTCCTCCATTCCTGAGTAAAGTCCTAGTCAAGTTTCAGGTCTCAGCTGATCCATCACACCCTCCAAGACTACTTCTTTTACTTCCTTAGACTAGATAACACCCCTTGTTATATGCTTAGAGTGTCCCTTTTATTTCCCTACTAAATCATTCATTAAAATTTTATTTAATTTTTTAATAGTAATGATTTAATATAAAGACAAATCACAGGATGTGAAATATTTCAAGATCAATGGATAAATGATTATTGTTCAACAGAAAGGAAATTGATATATAAAATAAGTATAGCACAAGAAAAACTGCATTCCATTTCTCTTAACTTTTTAGATTTTGTTTGTGAACTATACAGCTCTCTAGAGATGCTCCTGTCAAATTCAGATTCCATTCAATGGGATGATGAAGGCACATCATAATGGTGCCCAATGAGCAACTTGCGGTATTCCCATCAGACACATTCAGTTTCTCATCAGTTTTCATTTGTAACACACTGGCAGATGCCATGACCACATGATGGAACATGGAGACCAGGTGGTCAAGGAGGTAGAACTTTATCCTGGAGTTACCTAGTCTTCAACCTTTTGCCAAATGCACCATTTTGGAGAGAATTACAGGGCAGGAGAGGGGAAAAGACCTCATTTATTATAATTTTAATCACTCCTATTTAGTTTTAATTGTCATAATCTCCATGAGAGCAAAAGCTGTATCACTCAGTCCCTTACAGCATCTGGATCTGGTACATAGTAGTTACTCAGTAAATAGTTGTTGGACTAGAGCGAATAGTGCTCTTATAGCTGAAAAGACAAGAAGCACTCAGGAACTAAAGCTGATTATATACGTAGGCAGGACTTTGGAAAGGAAAGGGAAACCAAACCAAAAGCAGATAAACCAAGAATATAGAAAGAGGTCCTACACTTAGAACTCACCTAAGAATGGTTGAAGCAAAGAAAGTGAATAATTTCTTCAACAGTGATTGAATGACGTTGAAGTGATTGAGTGACATTGAAGAGTTTACGAAAACACTATCAAATCACATCTTAGATAATGACTACATCAATCAGGCCTCCTGAATTACCCACAGTGAAAATCAGGTGCCCATTATCATGTGGCTTATGGGTTTGTATTTGCATAAAATCTATATGAAACAAAGTTTACCTAATATGTTGTAAACTTAAGATGAGCAGTGGCCCTTTTTTTAAAAAAGTCATCTTTCCCTTTCTTTGATTCTACTCTCTTTGCTGTGATAAAGTTTTGTGGCAAACTATAGAGTTAGGATGAGCTGATGAGCAAAGTCCAGTTTGACCTATCCATAAGCATGTCCTCAAATATTTCAATTCATCAATCCTACAGGTATGTACTAAAGCCAAACCAATAGAGACACAAAGAAAGACAAAAATAATTGGATACACTTTTAGCTTAGCATCGTTAGTGTGCCACAAGTTTCAGCTTCAGTTTACCTGTGAAGATAATTAGCTTCATTCTGACCATAGTTACGTTTTTCCACTGCTTGAACTGGCTTAATAAATACCGCCAAGCTGAATAGTCCTACATGTTCTGCAGGAAATGCCCTTAAGCTATAAATTAATTCATACTACTCTGAGTACGCACTCAACTTTTTGCCTTGTTGTTGAGGATTCCATATGAGGAATATCAGAAGAAAAAGTATGCCATGCAGAAAAAATATATATTATAATGTGTTTACCACAGAATTTAAAAATGGAAAGACGGAACAAAACAAAACAAAACCAAGATAGACACACAATAGACTCATCATAAAACAGCATTCACTTCTCCCATCTCTTCACATGGGGATTTCCTGTAGGGTTTATTTTAAGTCCCCACCAAGACCAGCTGAATCCAAATATCTGAATTTCATAAGCTACGCAGATGAGTCTTAAGTTTTTTAAAACATAAGTAGTACAATGTACGCAGTGTCCAATATGACTAGGAAGTCAATGTGGGGTGAGAGGTATTTGTTAAAATTGTGCCTCAGGATAGATACTTTCTTTATTTAATTCATACTCTAGTCTAATTGGAAGTTAACATTATTTTGCTTGGAGAAGCTCAAGATACATAGTTAATTAGGAATAAATGAAAAATTTATCTTTCCATGGTTCATAAAGATATATTAAGAAAAAAAAAAACTTAACAGTCCACATGGTGAATTTCCTATTCTGTTCTCACAAACTCCTCCCAACACACATACCTTTATTTACCATAGTAAGAAACTAAGGCTATGGATCTCAAATTTAATGTGCAGCAGAATCCCATGGGCACCTGCTGAAAACACAAATGTTCCCACTGACACAGAGTGAAAACAAGAAGACTAAGGAACTGCCTGGGATTTACATTTTACCCAGATTCCAAATGACCCTGAGGTTAGTCATCTAAAGAACACACTGTGAGAAACAGAGCAATGAGGTGATGGACTCTAAAAGGGTAGTTTTCCTACCTCAATATTTTGTCTTCAGAAAACAAATGAAATGAACAACGAACATCAACTTCAAATGGGTATGTGGAACCATTTTCATGAAAGACTTAAAAATGTGTTCCCAGTGACATATTGCTATCATCGTAAACTTATCCAGAAGTATAGCCAGGCTCCCAGCATCAGAAGGACTGCTAGGCTGTAATGCAGTGAAAGCAAGATAAGCTGTGATCTAATTAATCATCTCTTTCACTACAGGGTAATGTAGACATAAAAGAAGCTTTTGGTGACTGACATGAATCCTGAAGGAAAAAAAGAATGACAAAATGTAAGAATTCGTTAGTATCTCTTTCTGACACCACTCAAGAAAGAGATCAGGCTGATTTCACATGACTGATAGCAGTTCTTTTGACAGAATTTCCCTCAAGTGAAGAAAGACAATTCATTCAGCCACAGTAGCTTGATATAAATATCTATGAGGCTCGCCAGCTTCCTTTGTTCTAATTTATTCTTACCAAGCAATCTCTGTAACTGGGTCTTCAAAGTTCACTAACACACTAGGAGAAATTCCCCCACGTCAATGACTAATAATACCAGTGGTGACAATAAGAATTCCAGCAGTGACAACAGCAATATTAATGGCAGCTCCTTTTGTGCCAGGCATAATGCCAGACCCTTCTCCTGCATGATCTCATTTTATATTTGAAGCATCCTATGAGGAGGGTATAATTACTATCCTCATTTTAGAAATGAAGAAACTGAGGCTCAGAGACTTTAAATAGTTCAAATTAAATAGACAAGCTTTGATTCAGGTCATTTTTATCTGAACTGAGAACTTATCCACTATATTTCTCACCTTGCTCCCCTTCCTGGACAGAGTACCAGTCTTTGGCTCAGGGTGTGAACTTCGAAAGGCCCAGAGCTGGAAGTGGGAAGGTCTCACTGAGACCATGAAATCAAGATGATGGGCAGAGCTCTGAGAGGGCAGGCATATTTGATATGTGCAAAAAAGTTAGCAAAAAAGGCTTGCCAAGCCCAGAGCTGATATTTAAGCAGGGAGTACAGAGCCAAAAATTTTAAAAATGGAAATAAGAGCAAGGACGGGGTTGAATGGTAGTGAAGATCAGTCTGAAGCAACATTTAACAAAAGTTGCTCTCTGGGGCTATATTTCTTGTACCAGAAAACAGTGGCATTTAGGTGAGTCTACTGAATGGAAAGAGCCAAGGATGAAACAGAAAGTGCTAGTTATCGCACTCATTACATCAGTCTTCCTCTTTCAATAAGCCAACATCTACTTAGCATCTACCATGTGCGCAGCCATGGGAATACGATGATGAACAAGATTAGTCCTCACCTTCACAGAACTTCCACTCTATGATTTTACATTCCAAAATTCTGGGTCACACTCGAAGAACTTTATTTGGTGCAAATCAGTCCCCGAGAAGATAATCATTAGTGTACCTCCAATTGGAAAGTCTGATCATCTAAAACTGCTGACCAGCCTGGACCTATGAAGACACAAGCATGGTCACAAGTCTTCCCCCTTCAAAGTGCACACCTGGCCTTGCATCCATGAAGGAAACAGAGAGCTCCAAAGAGCAAGCAAACAAACAAACAAAAACAAACAAACAAAAAAATCACTATTCTGGATGATAAAAATTAATCAAAAGAAGCATCACATAAAATGTTGGTCAGCATCAAAAGTCATTGTTCCCTACCATGGTTTTGTCCTTAGTGCAAACAGCATGGAATTCAGAGTTTAAAAAAACCAACTTTCCTCTCTCCCTAAGACACTTAATGGCCTAACGGAAACACAAAGACTGAATTGCAAAAGCCAAGGTTGGTTCTGTAAACATAACAAAAGTATAAGAGATATTAGTTTCTAATTGTTATAGATACATAAAAATAAAATTAGATGCTAGTTTCTGATGGTACTCTCTCTCTTTCTATATATATATGTGTGTGTATATATATACACACACACACAAAAATTATATACATATATATATACAATTTAGGGAGATACTACTTTCAGATGTATATACAGCAAAACATTTAGAAAGATAGCTAAGAAATAGAAAAAAACCTTTAAGACATGCAGAATAGATGCAAAGAGAAAACCATCCATTTAAAAATTCTGTATTAAAGCCAAATGACTATTTAAAATAGCAAACGTAGCAAGTGATGTGGTGGAATCAACCTTGCAAACTTATTCCTATCAATGTCCAAAAACATTAGGCAGTATGGAATTTAGTGTTCTCTAATTCAGAATTTCCTAAACAGAATGCAAATAGCACTTAGAAATTTAATTACATTAAAATTAAAAACTTCGTTCGTTTCAAAAGCAAGGAAGGAAATAAACACCCTCAAGAATATGAATAGGCAATCCACAGAATAGAATATGGAACAGAGATAACAAGGTCTTATATTCAGAATATAAAATAACTTCTACAAATCTTTAAGACAAAGCTAGACAACCCAATAGAAAAATAGGCAAGAAACGTAAATGGACACTTTATAAAATAGAATATCCCAATGGCAAATAATCACACAAACAATTGCTCGACTTCATTAGTAATTAACAAAATGCAAATTAAAGCCACAATGCTACCATAATACTCACTAAAATGGCCAAAATTAAAAGGACTGACAGAACCAAGCACTGGCAAGAATTTAAGGCCAAAAGGATTACCATACATTGCTTCTGGGATAAGTATAAAGTGTGTAACGTGTCAGAAAACTGCTTGGCATTTTCTACTAAAGTTAAACACTGCTTTGCATATGATGATCCAAAATCCCACTCCCAGGTATGTGCTTAAGAGAAATGCATGACACGTGCTCCCAAAACACCTATAAGAAAGTTCATGGCATTGTTACTTGTAATAGCCCCAAATTGAAAACCAGTATTACAGAGGATTTCTAAAATTTATCATATAATCATACCATGCAATGATGAGCTATATCACCCAACATAATCAATTTCACAAATCTGCTGTTGAACAAGTGAAGCCACAATGAGTGTATCACCACTGAAAATTCAAAAATAGACAAAGCTAATCTCTAGAGTCAAATAGGATCATACCTTAGGCCAGGGGTGAAGGTGATTAGAAGGGGCATGAGAAAGCCATTTAAGTCTGATAATGTTTTATTTCTTTGTTTTTTTATGTTCACTTTGTGATAATCCATTAAGTAATACATTATATTTGTACACTTCTTTTTTTTTTTTATATGCTATACTCCCCTAAACACAAAAAGATAATGAGAGGCTGCTTATAAACAGAAGGTGATGTCAAATTTTGCGTGGAGGAGACACATAAAAGACAATACTCATGTTTTATTTTTTATCCACGCCAAATAATGACAGGTAAAATGAATTTACTCAGAATTCAAGGCTTCATTATTGACAAGGTACTCCTAATTTCCATGAAAGTTTGGCTCAAAACTAGGAATATAAACTTAAAGATGGGATGGATATCTAAGAAAAGCAAACTGGCTTTTTTCCTACAAACTTCACACATTCTCAAGAAACTGCTAATTACCCACAGAGATAAGGAGGACAGATGATTTTCAGAAGAATCATATGTGGGCTAGGCCCATGGTATGTCTTGAAGGAACCATCTCCGAGCAAGGTGAGAAATTAAAGGCCATCCCAAAAGCTTGAGCTTCCTCAGCAGCCTGGAGCAATTCCATGCATCCTGAGCACTTACTAAAAAGCCAGGCACACACTAATATTTGATGAATGAATTAAAGAGAGGGAGGAGGGAGGAAGGAAAGTCCAGGCAGGTTGGGTGCATGGATAAATGACGATAAGTAGACAGGTAGAGATACCTACAGAAGAATCAACAATGATCTTATCTCCAGGTGGGGATGGGATAAACATTCTTCTCATATATTAATCATACACCTACAATGTGTCTTTCCCAGTACAAGAGATGAGGCATACAATGGTGAAAGAAAGGGGAAAAAAACAAAAGACTAACTTCAGTTCTCACGTCTTAGTAAAACACAGGTTTCACTCAATGGTCTATTATTACAATGAGAGAGGGGTTGTGTGATGCTTTGGAGCACATCACACTGGAATGCTTAAAAGAGAACCATAGGAACTCGGAGACATCTTCAATTGACTGCTCTGTTTTCAGGCTGTTCTGGGTACTTCTGTGGAAGGGTTAGGGAAGCACACTAGGAACTGTTTAGAAATTCTCCACTGGTTTCTAATTGCCCTGGCAACAAAACCCAAAATCCTCATGATTAATAACAATTATTCCCAAAGAGTAGAAATGTATTGTAAGAGATCCTCAAGATGATATTTGCTAGCACGCCAAAGGGGGAGCTAAGGCAATAAACATCTCTGAGTTGTACAATGAGAAAGTTGTTTTTTCCAGCTTTCTTTCCAAGGAGAAAGCCTCATGTTGCTAGTAGGCTGGAGGACTTTGCCTCCTATCACTGCTCACCTTCCTTTTTGACAAGTAACAGTCTTCGTGCTCAGCATCTTCTAATGAAAACAACATTGAGTTAGAATTTAACAAATTCATTGTGTTTCAGATTTATTTATTTATTTAATTTATTTGAGACAGGCTGTCACTGTTACCCAGGCTGAAGTACAGTGGTGCAATCATGGCTCACTGTAGCCTCGATTTCCTAGGCTTAAGGGATCCTCCCACCTCAGCCTCCTGAGTAGCTGGGACTAAAGGCAGGCACCACCACACCTGGCTAGTTTTTACATTTTTTCTGTAGAGATGGAGTTTCTTTAGGTTGCCCAGGCTGGTCTAGAACTCCTGAGCTCAAGTGAGCTATCTGGCTTGGCCTCCCAAAGTACTGGGATTACAGGTATGAGCCACTGCAACTACAACAGTTCATTTTCAAAGTGACTTTCTACTTAGGTTAGATGATGCTATGGTTGCATTTACATAGAGATACAAAGTTTTATTTTAAAATAAATTAATTGAAGACAATAAGTGAATAGATTTAATACAACAAATTAAGGAAATAACAGCACAAGCTGTACTCTGGTGGAACAAACCATGGAAATGTTATGAAAAGACCAAAGACTGGAAAACACAGGCTTATAGCATCCCTGAGGTTCCAGTCCCTTCTACCTCCTTACATACCACAAGCTTCTGCTCTCTTGACCCGCCATTAAGGCTTCTGTGTTTCAAGTCCATTCTTCTTTACTGATGTTGGCTCCCCAAATGTGATTTGCTCTATTTGGAAACGTCCTTTCCCTTCTTTGTCCCTCCTTACCCTCACTTTACTGACTCATCCTTCCAGGTTCCCTTTAAACGTTACTTCCTCAGGAATGCCCTTCTTGCTGTCTCCCATGTGGACTGGTTCCTCTGGCTACACATCTCCACTTAGTGCTTGCTCAGATGTCTGTCTTTCCTGACAGCTGAGGAGCTTCATGAGAACAGAAACTTTTAGACACTGTCTTGGCAGAGTTCCTGACATATAGCAGGGTTAAATATTTGTTGATTTAAATTGAATGAAGAAAAACAGCATTTCAAATGAGAAATTAAATGTGTTAACAGTGACTGTTCAAGTGAAGGATGTAGAATAACATCCCGGTTGTGTCTGCAGAACACACTTTCCCATGTCTTGGCCCACAGGAATCTGCTTCATCACATTGGGTTGAAGAGTGAACATTTTTAACAAGTAAAATGGTGGTCCACAGGGCACTATCAAAAATATTAAGTCTATACATATGGCAGTCAACATTCTTTGGGCCTGATATCTTTCTTTCTCTAGAGCAGTTTCACATGAGTGAGTAGTTAACCTTTGCTTATTTAATCAAACCTAATATTCGTTCAACACCTACTTTTGTTAGCAAATGGGAGCTTTCATGTTCCCAGTATATATTGGAGTTAATCAATAGTCCTGCTTTAGGGATAGAAAGGACATGCCAAAAAACACCTACGTAGCATTTCAGACTGTTTTCAGGGGCAAAAAATAATAATTTTTATCCTTACAGGGAATAAAAATCAACCCTCTTTCCTTTTGCTTTTCTTACACACACACAGCGCTTATCATCATAAATGTAAAAAATATGTTGGTATGCCTTCTAGCTACAGTGTTTCCAAATATAGACTCTAATAATTTTCTAAGCCTCCAGCCCTGCAAAGTTTATCAAACTTGATATTTGCTTTCATGTAGGACTTAGAATGCTTTGAAATTGCTGTCATGTAACATGTGGAGGTGATCTATTTCATCACCATATCCATCCTCTGTCAATCATCTGAATTATTATAAATATTAGTATCAACCTAATCATTTGATTCCTTATTCATGGAAATTCACAGAAAATTTCAGGGAGAATATGGTATGTATGGCACTTTTTGATGTCCAGTTCCTCTCTGAGGCATATGAATGTAAAGTGTCATATTGATATCCCAGAGAAAAGCAGTTAACGTTAGTGTTTGCATAAGACATTTGAGTTTTTTATTCAGGTTACAGATTAGGAACAATTACATTAAATTGTACTGAAGGGGAATATCTTTTTGAGTATATTAGCTTTGCATTACAGAAGACCAAGGTTAGCTTACATCCCTCATTGTGGTTATCTCTGAAGCACATGGCATTATATAGTACACATTTGTGCATTCATTTTCCCTGACATGTTAACTACAGTTACTACTGTTTTGTATGCATCACTTCCCACTCTCAGAGCAAAATGAGAACTATAGAACTGACTCTGATCTAAATAGAATGTGCTTAGGAACAAATATGCTATCACAATCCCTTGTATTACCAAAGCGGGTTGGAAATCACCACACAGGTATTGAAAGAATGAACAGTCCCTAAATTCAAAAGTGATGCATGAACAAAATTATGTGTTTCAATTAGACTGCATAAGCTGTGAAATGATCAAATAACCTTCTCACAGTTGAGGGCAGCTAATAAATAATAAGAAGAAATATATAGGATCCAATAGTCTTCTGATCATAATAGTTCCATCAAAGTCTTTATTACATCAAAAATATAGTTTGTCTTTAAATGGGAACTTCATCAAGCTATTAATATGCACCTCACTTTTATACCTCACTAAAGACAATACATCTGAAACATAATAAGTTGCTGGAGTGTTCCAATGCACGACAATGCATGACTTCTAGTTCATTACTTCCTGATGTTATGACATTGCTGTCCAATCCTGGGGCATAATGAGGAGCTCGAGATCTTGTATTATCACTTAATGAAGTTCAATTAAGAATCATTAACCTTTGCTCCACTTCTCATACTTGATGCACAAAAGTGGTCCTGGGAAAACTTTAAAAGGTGAACTTGGGCAAGACCAGTCAATGGATTTTTTGAAGAGTTAAAGCCCTCTCAAACCACCATTTCACCCAAAGCAGTGGGGCAGGTGATACTATTGATTGATGACAAAACTACACACATACTGCTTAGGTCAAATGTATTGAGTAGTGCAAGAATTTTCTGATAGGATAATTATTTGGGAGAGTTGGTTGAACCAACTGAAATAAAGATACATGACTTTGATGATTTGTTTCAACATTTTATCTATGAACCTCTTCAACCTAGACACAAATTACATTTATTTTTATTATTTTTTCGATGCAATCCAACCTATTCTTATCACCACCATATGCATAAAATATAAATAGCATCCATAAAACACGACATTATCACTAAATAATAAACTAAATTGGCTGAAATTGCTAATAAGTGTGTATAGTGCATAAAGCGATATGTTTTACATAGGATTTACAAGAATGCAGGGTTTATATACAGAAATGGCTTAAAGGCTGTAAGACATTACGTTAAAACACACGTTAAAATGTGTATGTGGATAAGTACTTTCAAAGGTTGTTTTTACTTTAAGTACTTTAAAAGGGTGTTGGATGTTGTTCATGTTAATGTGATAAATTCAGTATTCTATAGGATCAGATAAATCAATAACGAAAGTACCAATTGAAGCGAGAAACTAGTACAATAATTTCTAATTCCCATTTCTGATATTTGGATGTTAAGCTACTAGTAGTTTTGAATGAAATCCTACTGCATTGTATGTAGCACTTAAACCTTAAATGTCACCACCCCAGAAGCTGACGGCACCATGCATCACACTATACATCTCATTCATTTTTATCTCCATACTGAGCACAACACACAGTACAAAACTGGAGCTTTTACAAAGCGTGCTGAATAAAGAAATGAATAGTATCCAATTTTCCACCTGGTAATGTAATACTGAGAAATCCACTAAGGGTTACATAGTTTGTCTGTCTGTTTATGAATTCATTTATGTTTGAGACAGGGTCTCACTCTGTCACCCAGGCTGGTGATCTTCTTGCCTCAGCCTCACCAGTAGCTAAGACTGCAAGTGCATGCCACCCACACCCAGCTAATGTTTTTTACTTTGTGTAGAGATGGGGTCTCACTGTGTTGCCCAGGCTGGTCTCAAGCTCCCCAGCTCAAGTGATCCTCCTGCCTTAGCCTCCCAAAGTGCTGGGATTACAGGCATGAACCACCACCCCCAGTCTATAAACTGTATTTATCATACAGTTTAAAAGTAAGGAATCACATCCAGATCTTTAAGACAATGTTTTTAGCTCTGCTCTGCTTCTTTCATAACTTAGATTTCACCCTATTTTACAGATGAAAGAGTTGCAACCTCCACTCTTCTCCTTTTGATGTGTGCTAAGAGAGCCCACAAGAGATGTCTAAGCCATTTCCAGTCGTCTCCGGTAGGAGTCTAGTATTCTGGGAACTTGTCTTGATCAATAGTTTCTAACATTTTTGTATCTAAGACATACTTTCGATAATCAGAATGTTTGGAACCACATCTGAAGGGAATTTTTAAGAGATAAATTTGAACAGTGCATAAAAAATAATAATTACCCTGTTAGCAATGTATTAGTGTAACAGTTTCTAACAGCTAACTCACCATTGGTTACCCTGAGTTTACTTCATGGTTACTGAGTGCCTCCAACATCAGTTATTAGACCAAAACTATAGTCATTGGAACAGAAACATTTACTGCCTTGACTTACATAATTCTAAGGAAGTTTTTTTCTTTTCTTTTCTTTTTTTTTTTTTTTTTTTTGTATGTTCTATTCAGTGCACCATCTTTCTCTGGAGTAAGGTATATTATTTATCTACTGTTGCATAACAAATTACTCTAAATGTTAGCAGCTTAAAACAACACACAGTTTCTATAGATCAGGAGTTGGGGCATAATTTGGCTGGGTCCCCACCAGCAAGCGCCACCTGACTGAGTCTCTCACCAGGCTGCAATCAAGATGGCAGGGACAACTGTGGTCTCATCTCAAAGCTCAACTAGAGAATGATCTGCTCACTCATTTGCTTGTTGGCAGGGTTCAGTTCCTTGTAGTTTGTTGGACCAAGGGCCCAAGCTTTTTGCTGACTGTTGGCCAGAGGTGGCCTTCTAGTCCGTACTTTGTGCATCTATGCAGCATTGCAGCTTGTTTCATGAAAGCCAGCTAGCCTAGAGAAGGGAAGACCGAGAGTGCCAGCAAAATGGAAGTCATGACTTTTTATAGCCCAATCTCAGAAGTCACATCACTTCGTTTTTGCTGTATTCTGTGGTTGTTTTTTTCCAGAATAAAGTCACTAGGCCTAGCCCACACACAGAGAGAGGGGATACAGAAGGGCATGAAAACTAGGAAGAGAGGATCGTCAGGGGTCTACCACACACATAATGGGCTGTGGAGGCCAGGGAAGAATTGTAAATGACTGAAGCATGTCAGTTGCCAAGAAAAATAAGGGGTGGTAGGGACTGGGGCAAACTAGGAGGCATATATCTTCTCTAGAAGGGGCAGACACTACTCAGCTCCTACTGACTTTTTCCAACTGGCTGATTTTTCAAAAGAAACCATAAATCCCAGTATTTATGATAAATCATCTGAACTTCTCATGTTGGGACAATATAGGCTAATCAAACAAAAATTGCCTACAGGCGTGATGCAGTTCTTGTTCAGTATCCTGTATCTCTTGTTACTAGTTATCTAGCTCCTCTGCCATTTCAGCTCACAATCTGAAAACCAAGCTCAACATGAGTCTGACATATATAAATAAAATAGGCTGGGTATGGTGGCTCACACTTGTAATCCTAGCACTCTGGGAGGCCAAAGCAGGTGGATAACCCGAGGTTGGGAGTTTGAGACCAGCCTGACCAACATAGTGAAAGCCTGTCTCTACTAAAACTATAAAAAAAAAAAAAAATTAGCCAGGTGTGGTGGTGCATGCCTGTAGTCCCAGCTACATGGGAAGCTGAGGCAGGAGAATTATTTGAAACTGGGAGGTGGAGGTTGCAGTGAGCCCAGATCGTGCCACTGCACTCCAGAATGGGTGACAGAGTAAGACTCCCTCTCAAATAAGAATAATAAATTTTAAAATTATGTGTTATAGGCAGGGAAGAATCACGCAACTGTCAAAATTTGGTGTACACTAGCTGACTTGCTTACAGAGTTTAAGCATAATTAATAATTTATTTGCATTCACACAAGCATACATACAAATAAATGGGGTCAGGTAAATGAAGGACAGATGGGAAGACTGTCCTCCCAAATTTCAGGAGCATGCATTCAAGCGAAGTTGCCTTATTTGACAATCCAAAAAATAACTATTTTCTACTTCACATATCTATTATCCAACTCATTTATTTGATAAGTAATAAGTGAAAAAATCTAGCATTGTGCAGTTACATCAAGAAGAGGCAGATTAGCTGATGTTACTTTGGAAACTTTACAAAGAAAACATTTTCAGTGTTCTCCAGGGCTGCAGTTGCAAACAAGATGTTCTTTAATAAATCACTAGATAAGTGCTTGTTATTACATTATTATTTAATAATTTAGAAACCCAAGGAGTACAGAAAAAGAAAACCCCTAGTTCAATTTTTACAACTTCACTTTCTTTAAAAATGCAGGCCAGTGTTAAATGAGGAAAAACTGAAAGATGAACAAAATGAGCAGGAACAACATGATGCAAATTTTAAAATCTAATGAGGATCAGAATTCCACATCCATTCTGTGATACTAATGCACTCAAATTAAGTTCTGAAGGTCATTTAGTAATATAGGGTTGTAAAAAGCCTAAAAATATTTTCTATATACAGAGGAGAAAAATCAAAGAAATATGCTGATCTGGTATATGCCTTAGAATTTTAAATTTTAAAAATATCAAAACTGGTGTTCTGTTCAGGGAAGATGAGGTGATATAAAATATAGTTTTCCTGGAAGTAAGTTATGACCTAATGAAATTATGAATAATGATGTGTGTTTCAAAATAGCAATAATGTAGTCTTGAGTGGTTCTGCTATAAAAAGCTGCTCTTATTCACCAAATTAGTGTGTTCCAAGCACCACCTCATCTCCTCCTTCATATATTAACAGTAAAAACATATAACATCTCACAGTTTATTACAGAATGCACTGGCTACAAAATGGCCCCAGACATGTGTGTTTGGGGATTTCTCCTTTGATCCACAAGGAAGCTTACTGACTTTCTTCAAGCCATTCTCCAAGACCAGCTGGAAGCACCTCCTTAAACGGTATCCCTTATTACATCATCTCTTCTAGGGATCTCACTATTCTCTAAATTGAATCTAAACTCCTTACATGGGTAACAAAGCCCTGTGCTACTCTGTCCATTTTTCCTTTTCCCAGCTAATCTCATTATTCTACCTTACCTTCCTTGTGGTCCAGCCAAGTAGCCATCTTTCAGATCCTTGTGCATGCCAAGCTATTTCCACCCCAGGGCATATAAACCTGTTGCCCTTCTAGCCTGGAGTGTCTTTCCTGAGCTTGTTTTCCAGCCTGTTTGTCAGTTAGGTAGCAGCTTTATAGATACCTCCTCCTGGATGCCTTCCCTGAACACTCTGAATGAGTTCTCATACCCATCTCTCCATTATTAATTTCCATCTTAACCCCTTGCTTGCTTCATTCCTAACACCTATTAAAAAATCATGATCATTTTACTTCTTTGATAACTTTTTTGGTCTGCTCCTTCCACTATAATATTAAATAACAAGAAAGGGATTATGCCAACCCTGCTCATTATTATTTCCAGCATCTAATCAGCACATCTGGCACAGTGGAAGCAACTGATAAGTATGTATTGTATGAGTGAATGAATGAAGAAATAGATGACAACTTGAAAATAAATTTTGGTTAGGCCATTACACAGCTTAACATAATAAATAGCTACCATGTACCAGGTATGGTGCTTTGCAGGGTTATGTTTTTAATTTGATAACCATCCTCTGAAATATCTACTATTATTACCATCAGAGTATAGAAGGGGAAACTGAAGGTCATGGGCATTAAGTCATTTGCCAAAAGCCAAGACAGATTATAAAAGGAGTAGGAAGAGCATTTGAACTTGGTTCTCTCTTCCTCAAGACTTCCAGCTTGTAACTGTTATATATACCATTAATAGTTAAGCCCATGTGGAAAATCAGGAGTTTCTAATTATTTAGATTGGGACTACATTTTAGATAACTGCTTAAAACCACATTTAACTTGTACCCAAGATGACAATGTATCTAATCACAAATTGAATATAATAGTTCATTCCTATTATATTCCTGATTACTACAGCTAGAAGTCTCAGGATGACAAGTTTCTCTCTTCAAAAGAACAAAGTAGTGGTAAAGAAGCTCAAGAAGCACAGAATCCCAGGGCTTTTTTCACTAGTGAGGTTTTCCCTTTAGCCACTAGCTCTGTAACTACATCTAAGAGAAGTCAAATGTGAATCTCAGTTTTCTAAAAGAGCTGGTTCTAAACTTCTCTGATCATTAATGGTGATTTACCAATTAAATATCCCAGAGAAAATTCGAGGGAGCATGCCTTGGTGTCTACTTGGCAGAAATATATGGGCAACTAAGGAATTCTCTGCATCCTACTTTGATGAAATATGTTACCAATTCTGCCTAATTAGAATTACTCCTTTTCTCTTTTAATTACATCCCTATGCATATTTGTCCTCATTCATAGAATATAAACAGTTGACACCATCTGAGTTTCTGTAATATTTACAGTTTCAGTAAGGTCTATGAAGACTTTGGTGCAAACACCAGTTCTCGATGATCACCAGTCAATAAAACATCTTAATTCAAATGCCACCAGGAACCAGATGAGCAATATAGTGAATCATAAACAACCAAATCAATTTCCCCCCACATTCCTCCCAGAACTAGCAAACAATCTACTCCCAGGTTGAACTTTTGTGCTGAGTTTCATCCCAGAGTACAACTTTACAATGGAGTTTTAAGCCCCGAAATTGCTGATGTAGCCTTAATTATAACTATGCTGGTGACACCATTCTAATGAACTGTTTGCTATTTTATGTGGCCTGGGTATCCCAGGTGGGGCACTGTCTAAATGCACAAACACATTGGTCAGTGTTTAGTGGGAATGGAGAAGTGGTAAATACGTATGTGTATGTGTATGCAACATGAATTATGCAAAGTTTAATGAGTATAATATCAAAATGGTAATAGCACTTCCCATTATGGGAAGTATTTGAACTAATGCAAATACTGTCAATTAAAAAGCTTTATCAAAATTATAGGGGAGACTAAATGATCTGTAACCTTTATTATTTATTTGGTGGAGTCTCACTGTCACCCAGTCTGGAGTGCAGTGCTGTGATCATAGCTCACTGTGACTTGGAACTCCTGGGCTCAAGCAATCCTCTTGCCTCAGCCTCCCAAATAGTTAGGACCACAGGGACCTGCCACCATGCTCACCTAGTTTTTCAATTTTTGTAGAAACGGGGTCTCAATATGTTGTCCAGGCTTGTCTCAAACTCCTGGCCTCAAGCAATTCTCCCATCTTGACCTCCCAAAGTGCTGGGATTATAGGCATGAGCCATGGCACCCTGCCTGTAAACTGTATTTATATTTATGCATTAGTCCATTTTCATGTTGCTGATAAAAACATACCTGGGACTGGGAAGAAAAAGAGGTTTAATGAATGTACAGTTCCACATGGTTGGGGAGGCCTCACAATCATGGCGGAAGGCAAAGAGGAGCAATTCACATGTTATGTTGATGGCACAGGCAAAGAAAAAGCTTGTGCAGGGATACTCCCATTTTAAAACCACCAGGTTTTGTGAGACATATTCACTATCACAAGAACAACGTGGGAAAGACCTGCCCCCATGGTTCAATTACCTCCCACTGGGTCCCTCCCACCACATGTGGGAATTCAAGATGATACTTGGGTGTCAACATAGCCAAACCATATCATTCCACCGCTGGCCCCTCCCAAATCTCATGTTCTTACATTTCAAAGCCAATCATGCCTTCCCGACAGTCCCTCAGAGTCTTAACTCATTTCAGAAAGAACTCAAAAACCCACAGACCGAAGTCTCATCTGAGACAAGGCAAGTCCTTTCCACCTGAGAGCCTGTAAAATCAAAAACAGGTGAGTTATTTTCTAGATATAGTGGGGGAACAGGCATTGGGTAAATACAGCCATTCCAAATGGGAGAAATTGGCCAAAACAAAGAGGCTACAGGCCCAATGCAAGCACATAATCCAGCAGGTCAGACAAATCTTAAAGCCCCAAAATTATCTCCTTTGAATCCAGGTCTCACATCCAGGTCACACTGATGCAAGAGGTAGGTTCCTATGGTCTTGGACAGCTCTGCCCTTGTGGTTGTGCAGGGTACAGGCTTCCTCCTGGCTGCTTTCATGGGCTAGAATTGAGTGTCTGTGGCTATTCCAGGTACATGGTGCAAGCTGTCAGTGGATCTACCATTCTGGGGTCTAGAGGACAGTGGCCCTCTTCTCACACCTCCACTAGGCAGTGCTCCAGTAGAGACTCTGTGTTGGGGCTCCAACCCCACGTTTCCCTTCCATACTGCCCTAGCAGAGGTTCTCCATTAGGGCGCTGCCCCTGCAGCAAACTTCTGCGTGGACATCCAGGTGTTTCTATACATCTACATTTAGGAAATCGAGGCAGAGGTTCCCAAACCTTCATTCTTGATTTCTATACACTTGCAAGCTCAACACCATGGGGAAGCTGCCAAGGCTTGAAGCTTGCACCCCCTGAAGCCATGACCTGAGCTCTTCATTGGCCCCTTTCAGCCATGACTGGAGCAGCTAGGATGCAGGGCACCAAGTCCCTATGCTGCACACAGCACAGGGAACCCTGGGCTCGGCTCACTTTTTCCTCCTAGGCCTCTGGGTCTGTGATGGGAGGGGCTGCCATGAAGACCTCTGACATGCCCTGGGGAGATTTTCCCCATTGTCTTAGGCATTAACATTTTGTTCCTTGTTACTTATGCAAATTTCTGCAGCAAGCTTGAATTTCTCCTCAGAAAATGGTATTTTCTTTTCTATCCCACTGTCAGGCTACAAATTTTCTAACTTTTATGCTCTGCTTCCCTTATAAAACTAAATGCCTTTAACAACATCCAAGTCACCTCTTGAATGCTTTGCTGCTTAGAAATTTCTTCTGCCAGATACACTAAATCATCTCTCTTAAGTTCAAAGTTCCACAAATGTCTATGGCAGGGGCAAAATGCTGCCAGTCTCTGCTAAAATATAACAAATGTCACCTTTGCTCCAGTTCCCAACAAGTTTCTCATCTCCATTGTTCATGTCACTATCAGCATTTTTGCCAAAGTCATTCAACAAGTCTCTAGAAGTTCCAAACTTTCCCACATTTTTCTGTCTTCTTGGGGGCAGAAGAGACCTGCCCCCCATGATTCAGCTACCTCTCACTGGGTCCCTCCTACAACATGTGGGAATCTAAGATGAGATCTGGGCGAGGACACAGCAAAACCGTATCAATTTACTTATTTCCTTTATTGCAGTGGACCACACTTGTCTTTCAAATCAAAATAACAACCACCATTTTTCAGTTCCAGGCAAACCAATGCTTTTCGAAGTATAATGTGCCTATAAAGCACAATCCAGTTAAAATTCAGATTTTGATTCTGTAGGTCTGGAATGGGGCTTTTTTTGCATTTCTCACAAACTGCTAGTCCATGTCATTGTTTATTTGGAATGAAACTTCTATAAGAGGTTTTAGTTATCATTGCACTGTTTTTATAACATTCAATAATCACTTTTAAAATATGTTGGGTGATAGATTCATATCTCAAAATATGAATTTTCTTGCAAGTTAGAAATATAATTTTTAAAAAATTAAATATCCTATAACCCTGCTATTTGACATTGTTTAAGTTGCAGTTCTATAGCTGTTTCAAAAACCAAAAAGCTTCTGAAAAAAAATCAATGACTTTAAAAATGAAGGGAAAGGCTCTAAAAACACTATAAAGAAAGGCAAACAACTAGTACAATATACCACATTGCTTATTTGCAAGGGTCCTGAGAAATAGCAGAGTTAATGTTGAGAAGACATAAAGCAATATGAGAGTGAAAACTTGTCGGTCTCCATGCCCCATCCTATAAATGTACACTCAAAGGAAAGTGAGTCTTGAATTCTGCAAGTTTCTTAAGTGTTTGAAGTTTTTAAAATAGACCCTTCATATAAATATATATCCCCTTACATATTTAAAATCTAGAATGCCAATTCGTGTATGTGTGGCTGTATCACTGACATTTCATCAGATATAATGTCAAAGTTGTGAATCACACAAATCATTCAAGAGCCACTTTGCAAATACTTGAGTGGCAGCTCACACCCAGAAATGTATGTGTTTTCTGACAAGTTAGACTTGTAATTCATCCATTAAATATGACAGAATATATAGTTATTTCTATAGGGCTCTTAAGTGGCCTCTTCACATTTTTGTGGCAGTTTTTACTACTTAGTACATTTGAATGATGTACATATTTCAAGTAAACCCGCCAAGCTTAATAACAGTATCTCATGTTTTCTTTGATTTATTTCAGAGTAGGAATTGGAATCATCAGTCATGGAATGCAGCTTTTTTATATAATCATTAGTCACATACTGTGGTTTATGGGATACTTTTTTATATTGAGCTCAAGGACTATAGCTCTTGAGCTAACCCTCCATTTTTCCTTAACAAATTCCTCAGATTTTCCCTAAAAATAATACCCTCATGTTGCAAAAGAGCAGTGGCTTTGAGTATATTCACAGAGTTGTGCAACCATCTCTAATATGTAATTTTGGAACATTTTACCACCCTAAAGAGAAACCCCTGTCAATTAGCATTCACTAATTGACACTCTGTATTCCTCCCTACTATCAGACCCTGAAAATACTAATCTATTTATGTCCCTATAGATTTACCAATCCTGAACATTTTTTTTTATAAATAAATCATCTCTTATGCGGCCTTTTGTGACTGCCTTTATTCATTCAACATAAAGTTTCCAAGGCTTATTTGTGTTGCAGCATGTATCAGTATGTCATTCTTTTTTTATAGCTGAGTAATATTCTCTTGTATATATAAATTATTTTATTTATTGATTCAGCAGCTGATGGACACTAGGGTTGTTTCCACTTTTGGGCTATTATGAATTATGCTGCTGTAAATGTTTGTTTATATGAGTTTTCGTATTTTCTTTTTTTTTTTTTTTTTTTTTGAGACAGAGTCTTGCTCTGTAGCCCGGGCTGGAGTGCAGTGGCCGGATCTCAGCTCACTGCAAGCTCCGCCTCCCGGGTTTACGGCATTCTCCTGCCTCAGCCTCCGGAGTAGCTGGGACTACAGGCGCCCGCCACCTCGCCCGGCTAGTTTTGGTTTTTTTTTTTTTTTTTTTTTTTTAGTAGAGACGGGGTTTCACCGTGTTAGCCAGGATGGTCTCGATCTCCTGACCTCGTGATCCGCCGTCTCGGCCTCCCAAAGTGCTGGGATTACAGGCTTGAGCCACCGCGCCCGGCCGAGTTTGGGTATTTTCAAGGCTTTTTGGCATATATCTAGCAGTGGAATTGCTGGGTCACGTGGTAATGCTATGTTTAACATTTTGAGGAACTACTTAAGTGTTCTCTAAAGTTTCTGCAACTTTTTATAATTCCACCAGCAATGTATGCATGCATGAGGGTTCCAGTTTCTCTACATCCTTATCAGCAGTTGTCACTTTTTTATTTTAGCCTCTTAGGAAGTATGAAGTAGTATTGCACTGTGGTTTTGATTTGCCTTTCCCTAAGGATTAATTATGTTGAGCATCTTTTTATATGCCTAGCCTCCATAATTTCTGATGAAAAGTCATCTGTTAGTCTTATTGAGGAGCCTTTGCATGTGATAAGTCACGTTTCTTTGCTGCTTTCAAGATTCTCTTTGTTTTTCAACAGTTTGGCTATGACATATATAGGTGTCAGTTTTATTGAGTTTATCTTGGTTGGAATTCATTGAACTGCTTCAATCTGTAGATTATTATTTGTCATCAAATTTGGGAAGACTTAGGCCATTATTTCTTCAAATTTTTTTTCTTCCTCTTCCTCCCTCTTCTCTCCTTCTAGACTCAATCATCTATATAATGTTACACTTGATGGGATCCTAAGGTTTAAACTTCTGTTCATTTTTCCTCATTTTGTTTTCTTCATTTTGCTCAAATTGGACAATCTCAATTGACCTATCTTTAAGTTTATTTTTTTCTTCTGTTGATCTTTTCTTTTGTCCCCTCCAGTAGCTACTTGATTAGCCATTGATTTTTTTTTAATTGCAGTTTTTGTAATTTTCAACTCTAGAATCTGTATTTGACTCTTTTTAGTGTGTCTTTATTGACAATTTGTATTTGGCAAGACATTGCTCTCATACTGTCTGCAATTCTTTAGAGATAATTTTAGTCCCTTAAACATATTTGTAATTACTTAAAGTCTTTGCATAGCAAGTCCAACATACATTTTCCTGAGAGATAGCTTCTATTGATTGGCTTCTTTTCCTGTGTATTGGCCATATGTTTCTTTTTTGTTAGTGGACTTTTAAAATATATAATCTGGATACTCTGAAAATCAGATCCTCCCTCACCCCATATTACTTTTCTATTGCTGTGAAACAAATCACCACAATTTAGTAACTTAAAACAACACAGATTTATTATTTTGAAGTTCTGCTGGTTATAAGTCTAAAATGTGTCTCACTAGGCTAATATTATCATGTCAGAAGGACTGCATTTCTTTCTGGAGGCTTTATAGAACAATCTATTTTTTTTGTCTTCCAGCTTCTAGAGACTGTCTATATTCCTTCACTTACAGCCCATTCTGTCTTCTAAGTCATTAATGAGTATTTCAGTCTTCCTCACATTGTGTCACTCCAATACTAACTCTTTTACCTCCCTCTTCCACATTTAAAGAACCCTTGTGATTACATTGCACCCATCTAAATCATCCAAGCTAATATTGTTATTTAAAATTCAGCTGCTAGCAATGTGAATTCCTCCTTGCCGTGTAACATGTAACATAAATTTATAAGTTCTAGGGATTAACACATGGGCATCTTTTGTGGAGAGCATTATTCCGCCTATCATACTTCCTCGGGGCTTATTGTTGCTATTTGTTCTTGTTTTGGCTGTTGCTGTTTGTTGGCTTAATGAGTTTCCTGGATGAATTCTGTAAAGTATGTATTTGTGTGTGTGTGTGTGTGTGTGTGTGTGTGTGTCACCTGTATCCATAGAAGTCTCTATGTCTCTGCTTAAATGGCTTAGTGGTCAGGCAGTGATTGAACAAAGATTTCCTTAAATGACTTGAATCAATAAGACCCCAGCCTCTGTTGAGGGGCTGTGTGTTTATGAGCATGCCTCCAATGCTCTGGTAGTTTATAGCTCTGCCCTAGCCTTCATGTCCTACTCTGTGCTGAGTCTCAATGTCAGTCAGAGATTAAAGCTTGGGGCATTTTCAGTTTATTTCTGGGGATAAGCACAGCTCTGCACATGCATGTTGCCTTCTGGATTCCCAGAAATATATTGGAGCATTTCAAATGCCTCTATGGATATCTCATACCCCAATTTTCCCTTTAAAATTTTTTGGTCAGCCTCCTGTTTGTGCCACTTGTACAGCTGCCTCAGAAAGCTGCAACATTAAACAACTGCAATTGAATATTTTTGACAAACACCCTGGGGATAGGGCTGTTTGTGCAGAGAAATTTCAGTCAGATTGTATAAAAACAAGTCCTGGACATTGGACAATTATAGGGAGCCACTGGATAAGTAAAATAGTAAAAATTTTCTGGGAAGAGGTCTTTTGGGGACCCCCAAAACTATTTTTCCCTTAAATGGCTGCTAGACTGTTGGTTTCTAACAAGTACCATGGTTGTGAGTCTATTGGTTTTCAAGGATACTGCAGATTTGAGCACAGGGTGATGAGAATAAGGCATGTTAAATTCCATAAATCTTGCTCTTCTTACTGATACTCATGTTTTTTCTGAATAAGTGCTCCTTAGACTGTTATAAGCCTTTAGTTAATTTCCAGAGCTCTACAAAAGTTACATTTGAGGACTTTTGCAAGTGTTCTCATTGCTTTTATGGAGAAGCAGATTTTGGGGAGTCCTTATTCTATCATTCTGGAAGGACTTCTTGAAAGGTCTTTCTTAACTGTCAATATCTCTCTACCTTTTCTGTAAGTAACATACTTTGTCATTACAAGGACATCTAATCTTCTGGCCAGCTGCTGAAGGCACCCAGCCATCAATCTTTTAAACTTTTGCTACAAACAAAGTTACCTTTCTCTTCCTCACCCATATACTATTATTGTAATGCCTAGTTAAAAAGTAACTTTTTGCTAAAAATATTCACATCACCCACAGAGTGAGATACAGACTCATTGTCATGAACTTTGGTGTGCATCAAATATTTTGAACTTTCATTTGTTATAATCTTGCCTTTAGCCATAGAATTCTATATTCATTTTTTATTGCAGAGTAATGAACTGCCTTAAGACTTATGAGTTTACAGCAATGATTATCACTTGTTAGACATAAAGTTCTGTCTACTAAATAAGATGTTCAGGGCTACATGATCAAGCAGCTATTGCTGCATGGTTTCTGTAGGAAAGGAAGTAGAATTTGTTTGGATAGGAGACTCCAGTTCAGGTTTCCTCATTTGTAATCAGATGTTGACTAGGTCTAGAAGATTCACTTCCAAGGTGATTCAATCATAGAGCTGGCAGTTTGGTACTAGTTTTTATTCAAGGGCCTCAGTTCCTCTCAACGTGGGTATCATCAAAGGGTTGAGTGTCATCATGACACAGTGGCGCATATCCTCCGGAGCAAGTGATCCAAGAGAGCAAGGAAGAAGCTGCAGTGCCTTTTATGACCTAGCTTTGAAAGTTGCACATCATCACATTTGGCATATTCAATCAGTCATACAAGACCAGCCTTGATTCAGTGTGGGAAGGGCACAGATACATGGAGACAAATCATTTGGGAACATCCTGGAGGCTAACTACTATAGTATCTATTTTGTCTAAGACCCTGCTTAGGATATAAAAAAAAAAAACTTATAAATATGACCATTCCTTAAAGAAGAACAAATTTATTTGCAGAGGAAATGGCATGCATTCCAATAACAAAAATACTACTACAGATAGCTGATGTGTCATAAATGAAAGAAAGACAATATACTTTAAAAGTTCAGAGAAGGTAGAAATTCCATTCAGCTTCCAGAACAGGGACTTTGGGCTGAGAGGGACTCCTGGTTGTAAATAAGAAATCAAAAAGCAATTGTCTATTTTTTAGTACCAATAAATTCTTAAGCTAAAAAGGAAAGTATGCACATTTGAACTGCTGAAGTCAAAAGCAAATTTAGACTCCTTGTTTAGAAATAGACTTGCAACCTCATGGCAAGCAACACAACTCCAAAATAATCAAGAATAATTTTTAGCTAAACCATTGATACCAGAATGCATTCATCACAAGTATAATTTGCTACCAGGATCTAAAGAAAAGACAGTCATTTCTGGATTTCAACTCCTAGACTGGAATAGAATTAAACAGACATTATTTATAACTAATTAAGATCTACATTATGACTATTTTCAGAAATGTAAAGTTATATCACTATCAACCACTAATACTTGCTTTAAAAGCTAGCATATGTATAAATATACAAGGGAGAATTAACGTGTGGTTCTAAATACACATTCTGACATTTCAGTGAATGATTTGCACCATCATTACTAATCTGTTGAACTTGATTCATAGCACATATTTATCCAAATTTTTATAATTCATAGAAATACATTTATTCATCAAGTTTCACTGTAATTACAGCAATTGCCACGGGGCTAGAAAGAATAGAACCCAACACAAGAGATAGTGATTCCTGTGATTTGCTGTTGAGCAAAACAAATCAAGCCTTTTTCTTGTTTTTTGTATCTGAAAGAAGCTTATTAGGACAAATAAATAGACACAAAGTTTTAAAATTCATAATAATCAGTAGCCCCTAAAATGGGAAATTTTGCTGTCAAAACTGAATAAAAAATAGAGGACACTATCACAGGACAATGACATTGAAAGTGACTTTTAAATTTACCTGCAAAGTTGTCTTCACAGATTCTTTAAAAAAACACCTGGGTTCTCCTGTTTTTAAGCTTTGTCCTAGGAATTATTTATTTATTTATTTATTTATTTAATATTTTGGGGGTAGGGAAACAATGTCTCTGTTGCACAGACTGGAGTACAGTGATGCAATCTTGGCTCACTGCAGCCTCCACCCTATCTTGGGAGTAATTTAGACTTCTGTAACTTTTATTAAACTATTTCAGCCTATGTTAGGTGTTCCTTGGTGCAGTGGTTCTCAAACTTGTTTGTCCCTGCTGCCCTTCTTAAAAATGCTTATACCTGATGTAAATGACGAGGTGATGGGTGCAGCACACCAACATGGCACAAGTATACATATGTAACAAACCTGCACGTTATGCACATGTACCCTACAACTTAAAGTATAATAATAATAAATAAATTTAAAAAAATGCAGATTCCTTAAAAATGCAGATTCTTTACTACTTAGTATGGTTGATTGATTGAGTCCCCCAACTCTGCATTTTTAACTTTTTTTTTTTTTTTGATACGGAGTCTCGCTCTGTCGCCCAGGCTGGAGTGCAGTGGAGAGATCTCAGCGCACTACAAGCTCTGCCTCCCAGGTCCATGCCATTCTTCTGCCTCAGCCTCTCCAGTAGCTGGGACTCCAGGCGCCCACCACCACGTCCGGCTACTTTTTTGTATTTTTAGTAGAGACGGGGTTTCACCACATTAGCCAGGATGGTCTCGATTTCCTGACCTCGTGATCCACCCGCCTCGGCCTCCCAAAGTGTTGGGATTACAGATGTGAGCCACCGCACCCGGCTGCATTTTTAACTCTTATGCAGTGATTCTGAAGCAGCCATCTGACACAACTTTGAGAATTGGAGTATTACTGTATGGGAGCTATGTTTTCAGAGCATAAAGGAAACATCTCACATTTTCATTCAGCAGACCTGAGTTTATGTCCCAACCACAGCACTAACCAGCCAAGTGACCTTGGGAGACTCATTTTACCTCCCTGAGGCTCATTTGAATAATGGTGAAAACTCCTGTTTTGTGCTGAATAGTGCTAAAGACGAAAAGAGGCAGCATTTGCAAAACCCTTCATAAACCTTAAAGCCTCCACCTACAATATTGAGAATATTCTTACTGCTGAAGCATCTGCCAGAGGTGGCCAGTTTACATCCTTGATCTTATTTATCATTCAGAAGATATTTACTGCATGTCTACTGGGTAAGGCTTCACGGCGGATGTACTTCCCCTGGCCCTTACACAAGCCTATAAGGGGATTTCAGGACTCACAAATGGGCAATTAAACCTCCAGCCTCTTCCTGAGAGTTCTGCCCTCCATTTGATTCGCAGAACTTTCTTCTGATGATTAAATTGGCACCTCTGTACGAAAATGTTCCCTTCCCATCCTCCAGGGAGGGGTGCTCTCCCATTA
The DNA here is from genome assembly GCF_049350105.2 of Macaca mulatta. NCBI lineage: Eukaryota > Metazoa > Chordata > Mammalia > Primates > Cercopithecidae > Macaca > Macaca mulatta. Next base: position 131,710,812 of record NC_133407.1, on the reverse strand, counting down.
TGCGCTTCACAAGGGAGGAGTGTGGCAGGCTTTGCTGTATATTGCACACTGTTAATTTTTAATGTGAAGAGTCAGACTCTGCCGGCTTCCTTTACGGTACGGATTGTGCTGCAGGCTTCTCATCCACTGTGCAACACAACCCGTTGGCTGTTGCCGAGAGGTAGCTTTACCTTTCTAGGGGTGTCAAAATGGCAAATGATTTAGTTACTCTCTAAATAAAGGGGAAAGAGGACTTAACTCTGCTCATTGTAAGCGACTAGTCTGAAAGAGCCTCAAACGCATGATAATATAATTGGATGACAGACTGTCTGACAAGTGAGAGGAAAAAGAACGCACTAATAGGAAGGAGGAAGACACAAACAACTACGGGGAGAAAAGTGGCTCAGGAAAGGGGGATCCTGAAATGTAGATGGGTTTAAGGCCCACTGTGATTAAAACTTTTAGGTATCCCCATTGTCCATAGGATAGCAAAATCTTGTCCCCACAAATAAGATCTTAACAATGAAGCTTCAACCTACTTGTTCAGTCTTCAAGCTCTGGCCACACTGAATTTCAGTACTGGGAATGTGCTATGCTCTTTCATACCTCCATGCCTTTGCTCAGAATTTTCTATCTTCGATCTGGCATTGCAATGTCTACTCACATCACTTTTCAATTTCCTATAGAGAGTTCAAGGTTGAGCTGGAGTTCTCTAGCTCTTGTAGCCAGAACAAACTATTCCCTTCTCAGTCCTCCATGACCATTTAAAATATGGAAATATTGTACTAAATTTGATTCACTTTCCTAAATATTTGAGTGCATACTATGTGCCAGGCACTGCAGTAGATGCTGGGAATATAGCAGTGAGCAAAACGAAGCCATTTGTCTTCTAAGCTAACTACTCATTTATTGTCCATCTTTCCTTTTAGACAAGAGGGCAGGGTTTTGTCTGTTTAGTTCATCACTGTATTCCCACAGCCTTAGAAATGTGCCTGGCACATAGAAAGCACTTGATGAATAAATATTTGTTAAATAAATAGCCTTTACCTTAATACTAAATTCTACTCTAGGATGCTAGTTAGTTACACTTTTCAAAACACACTTTAGGCAATTTGAGAGTATAAGCCATACCTTCTTTGCCTGTTATATCTTCAGAGTAGAGCAAAATAGCTGGTATGTAGCAAATGTTCTGGAATGAATTAAACTATCTAAGCTTATTATTTTAGTTTCTTCTATATACTTCATATTCAAAAGCTGGGTAGCTATGTTAGACAATTATTTCTCCTGAGACAAATTAAAACCAAAGTGTAACCCTAAGAAATCTTTCTCTAAATATAGGGCTTCAGACAGAATTGGGAGGGGACATAATCTGCGTGCATGGGAGTTGCTTATTAGGCAGTTTTGCTGGTGAAAGAAAGATTTTGGGAGTTCCTACCTTATGCCACAGAGACTGTTGCAAATTTACTAACATTTTTCATTGTTAGAGGTGTTGATACAGAGAGGCACTCATCAGATAGAAGGTGAGATTCTAAAATTCCAACAGTTGATAGTTGATAGTCTCCATGCACAAAACATCATAGACTTCCGAGCTACCATCTATTTTCAGATTCTCTTTTGGGTTGCTGTCCCATGACCTGAACTTTACCCTTCTTAAACAACTGTGCAAAGAGTTAATGTATGAACAGCTATTCTTTGTTTATTCACAACATAGAAGGAAGAGGATTCATGGACTACAAAATACAGGGATATACATAACAGCATTTAAGTAATTGGCTTTAATTATATTTTAGGGAGTCGGGGTGGGGGAAATACATTCTTAAAATGATATATCTGCAAAGATGTTTACACAGTCACTAAATGTGTATTGGAATGAGAGAAAGGAATCAATTCGGTTACATTCCAAGTGGATGGGGAAAGTAGAATTGCAGGGAAAATACATCATAGGTAATCCACAAAGTGGGTAATCATATGTGAAAACTTGAGAGCTGACCCTAACAACTAGATTTTAATTTCCCCGTGTAACTACCTCCTACACACACACACACCCATTGCAAAAGGAACAAATGTGGTAGATGAGATCATGAGGCAAAAGCTGGGTAAAAGCAAAAGTGCATAAAAAATGGGAGGGAGAATGTAATGAAAAATAAAAGATTCGGCAAAAATGAAAATTTGTTGAGTTTACAAAAACCGGGAATATTCTAGAGGACATACCCAGGGCAATTACCCAAGGGGGAAAAAGAGGATTTATTCAAAACTTGCTTGATGACACCACTATGAAGTGTATTTCAGGTGATAGCAAAAGTTACAATACCTTAAAGGCCCTTTTCAGAATTCTACTTGAATGTTTGCGAATTCCACAATAGTTCACGTACATTAAATAGCTTACTTTGAGATTCTGTTTGAAAAAATATCATTCAGAGGCAAGACCTATATGATGTTTCTACCCTGAGTGAATTTTTATGGCCAAATTAGGAACCTGGGAAAAGAGAGATTGTAATAAACGTGCTGACTCAGCAGTTAACTGCAGAATGGCAATGGGATATTATTTTAATGATGCTAGAGCTGAAATGCATCATTCCTGAGATTAGCATATCTGCTAAAAAAAAAATACATTCAGCAATCCAAGCTAAAGCATTTTGCCAGTGGTCAGCAGAAAGAGGATTTTTGCACAAATGGGAAGACTGGGATACAAGATCAGCTCAGAAAATTTTGAAGAGATTACACAATTTATAGACCTAAGAGTTTAAACTGCAAAAGTCTAAATGGGATTTAGTTTCTTTTTGTCCTGGAAGTGTGTTCTTTAGCAAGTTCCCTGGCAGAATTTGACTGGTTACATGGTCTACTTACCTGCTCCTTCCTATCCTTCTAGTAGATCTTCCAGTTTATTAGTTAAAAATTAAGTCTCTTTAATTAGTTCATCCATAAGAAAGCTATTTAGTACTGATGGCAAACCAGGTACTTGAGATACTCCAATGACCAAGATCCAGCTTCCACCCTTAAAAACGTCATAGTTTAAAAGGGAATACAACCAAAACAGCTAGTAATTTCAGTCCAGGGTGAATTATGCCATGATAGAGATAAATAAGTATAAAAGACTATGGGAGCATCATAACACTATGGGAGCACAAACATGTCTGACCCCAGTTTGGGAAGATCAATGAAATGAAAGGTTTAAGCCTTGACTTAAGGGTTGATTCAGCCTTTACTCTACTTTTCTAGAATAATTAACAGATTCAAAGTACAGCATCAACTTCATCAGACACTAAAATCAGTTTAATGCCCACATATGGGCAGAACCAGAGGATGAAATGGAGAGAGCAAGTATTGGCCAAAGGTTATACAGCAAAGACATTGCATATCTTACAGGGAAATAATGTTGGCTAACTCCCAGACCACAGGCTTAACCCAGTGTACTAAACTGGAGTCACCCTGTGATTTTTTACCATTGTCAGTACTTAGTTAAAATCAAACTAACACTGGAAAATGATGATCAATACACAGAGAAGTACTCCTTCAGAAGATTACATAGAAAGAAAAAATAAATTGTTATGCCCTTGAAAGAAAAGCTACTTTTATTTAAGTTAATAAAGCTTTATTTGTTCTCTAGCCGTTAAGTTTATAGAAATTAAAAGTCTTTACTATTTGTCTTTTGCCAACATGAATTTAAAAGTGGCTTTAAAAAATCTCATTAACATTGTGCTTTTTTTTTTTCTGTCCCAAGCTGATTCAATACAAAACAGATTACCTCCTGTCTATGCCACTAAAGTGCACATAAATATTTCACAAACCAATTTATCTAAAAATTTTGTCATTCCTCATTCTGAGTCTGGACATAGAGTGCACTAGAAAGCACTTTAGGTTTTTCAGATAACATAATCAGAGAGGCAAGAGTATATTATATTTCCTTTTCTGCCTCTTGTCTGGGCTTCAAATATTTCTCTTGGAGTGTTTTCAGAATTTTATTATGTCAGATTGGCAAACACACAGTTAATGGGATCCCAGAAAATACTTAATTGAGATAATTGAATAGTCAAAATAAATTCTACACTATTGAGCCATAGGGGAAGGAGAGAGAGAGTAAACTTAGTTTTACCAATTATGATGGGAAAAAATTATAGTCTTAATGAGCAGAATGGTCCAGACTAGGGGTCCCCAACCCCTGGGCCACAGACAGGCACTGGTCCACAGAGGTGAGTGGCCGTCAAGTGAGCATGACTGCCTGAGCTTCACCTCATGTCAGATCAGCCACACATTACATTCTTATAGGAGCCTGAACCCTATTGTGAACTATGCATGCAAGGAATCAAGGCTGCACACTCCTTATGATAATCTAACTAATGCCTGATGATCTGAAGTAGAACAGTTTCATCCTGAAACCATCCCCCAACCCCATCTGTGGAAAAATTTTCTTCTACAAAACCAGTTCCTGGTGCCAAAAAGGTTGAGGACCACTGGTCTAAACCACTGAGAAATACATGCATAGAGTTGAGGGACCTTTGATCCTGAAGTCAAAGTTAGGAAACTGAATGGCCCTCTTCTGCTGTTTTATTATCAGGCTTTATGTGAGTAATCTATTGCTTCTAGACCAGCACTTGGCAAATGTTTTCTCTAAAGAGCCAAAGAGTAGATAATTTCTGATCTGTAGGCTCTACAACCTCTGTTGCAACTCTTCAGCTCGGCTGCTGTAGTGTAAAAGCAGCCACTCACAGTCAATAAAAAAGAAATGAGCATGACTGTGTTTCAAAAAGAATTTTGCGAAAACTGGTGGTGGGCCAGTTTCACTGACCCATAGTCTAGAGAATTAATAATTATGAATCTGAAGGTAAAACCCAAAAGGTACCAGGGAACACTAATCAAGGAGAAATGATCAAGTCTCCATGCCAATAAGACTAAATATAAGTAAACAAGGCCCAGCTTAAGGAGGAAAAATACGAACTCAAAATAATAACAAAATGGGCTTTGAGTCTGAAATCTTAGCTTTGCTATCAGGATCTGTGCTTGCCTAGTTTTCTCACTAGCAAAATGATATAAGCAAACTTTTATTTCCCCCCTACTATTCTGACTACCTTAAAGATTATTTTGAAGCTGAAAATGAATATTTTAAAGTATTTTGGAAAAATATAAGGTGCTATACCAGTGATAGAAATATTATAAAATGATTTACACAACTCATACATTGCTGGGTTCCATCACCAAATTCTGGGCCCTAGAGTTTCTAATTGAGCAGGTCTGAGGTGGGGCCCAAGGTCTAACATCTCTAATCATTTTCAAGAGATATTGATACTGCTAGTTTGGAGAACACTTTGAGAACCTCCACTGTAGCCTCTTAAAATAGAACATAAATCCCGTGGTAGAAGTGGAGGTTAAGTACACAGATGAAATTCCAAACTAGAAAATTTAGGATTAAGTACAGATTTATATATAGCGAGTATCCCTAATCATAAGCCTAAATTTTTCATTCAGCATATCATAGCATTATACCTTGTATGGGAAAATTTATGTCCTTGGGATAGAGGTAACATTGTTTTCTTAGCTTCCTAACAGATCCAGAGAAATACACTTAGATTGTATTGACATCAAAGTATCATCATAACATTACATATATGTATAGTAAATATAGTTATGTAGAGTTTCAAACAAAAGCAGTTAAACGCATGATCCCGATTTTTTTTAAGATGTGGAACTAAATGGATAGTGACCCACACACTTAACACCCTGGGTATTTGCATTTTGACCCACTTGAAATCTACATGCTGTGATCATTGAGTGTGTGGGCCATCATCCATTGAGTGTATGGTCAGAAAGGCCAGTTGTGGCAAGGCAGCATGGGCGCTGGAGTTAGCCAGACCTGACCTAAACCCTTTCTCCCCCAGCTCTGCGAGGGCATTGGAGGTAGGGTTCAGATAAAAGCACAGGCTCCAGACCCTGACCCTCTGAATGGAAATCCTGTCCCCACTTTTTAATGACTATGTGATGGTAAGGAAATTGATTAATCACTGAGTATTACCAAAAATGGCTAATGAAACAAGAATTGATTAAGTGCTAGATGCTATTGTAATTGTTTTGCAGATATTGTTACATTTAATTTTCACAATTCTGAGGTGAATACTATTATTACGTTCACATTATAGATGTGAAACTGATGAATAGGGAGATTAAATATCTTCTGTAGAGTCAATTAGCCAGAAAAAGACATATCTGGGGATATCATCTTAGGCAGTTTGACTCCAAAGCCCATTATGCTCTACTGTAAAAGTTGGCACACTAAGGCCCTCTTGCTAAAGCCAGTCACTGCCTGATTTTGCAAATAAAGTTTCATTGAAACACAGCCACGTCCATCATTTACAATATCATCTATGGCTTCTTTCATATTACATGCCAGAGTTGAGTGGCTGCAACAGAACAAAGAATATATGGCCTACAAAACCTTAAATATTTACTATTGGTCCCTTTATAAAAAAATGTACACTTACCCCTGCTCTATGAGGCCCTATAATTAGCTGTCTTAGTTATCTGGCAAGTTACTTCATTTATTCCAGTCACAATTTCCCTCACTATAAAGTAAAGATCATACCACTGACCTTGCAGGAGCCCAGGAGCTTTCCATTTCTACTATGCACTTATTCACTCTGCCTATTAGAGGAAATGTAATCTAAACACAGGTTTGGTCACCTGATGCTTGCAGAGTCCAATTAACAAGAGCCAGGTCTAGTATAAAGGAAAGTGACTTTTTATTCCAAAGCTAGCTTAGGGGAAGAAGTACAGCCTTCTTCCCTTAAGAGGACTGTTTGGCTTTTGGAGCAGAAAGTGAATGCTTTTAAAAGGGGTGACTATATAGGGATAGAAATGAGCAGGTGGGGGTGGTCCATGTGCTAGTTCAGTGCCTTATCTACTGAGCAGCTGAATTGGTGTCTTCATGGGCATAAATAGGTTTTAATGGTGGCCAAGAACTCTCTGGGTGGGAGAAAGTTTGTAGTGGGCATACTTTAGGTTGTAAATCAACTGTTATCTCTCCAGGCAACCTCGTGGTGGTTAAGAGTTCTTTTCTGGAATTTGCCCTGTAGGGAGTGTCCAGTGAAGAGGAGGTAAAAGGTTATTATTTGCATCTCTAAAAAACTAAGTAGGAAGCGGGGAACAGGGGCAAATGGAGAAGGGAAAAGAAAAAAAAATTTAAAAAATAGTAATTCATTCTCTTTTTCTTAGAAAAATGAGGATATTCAATTACAGAAAGTGTTGCTAATAATTTCTTAAATTGTTTGACCACAGATGTTCTGGCATGTTTCACCTCTGAAAGTCTCCTGTTAATACCATGAAGAACTATTTTTTCAAGGAGCACAATTTGGGGAATTTTAATAGGCTCATGGTCCAGCTGCCTCATTTCCAGATAAAGAAACAACTCAAGCATTTTGCATAGGGTTTCACCGCCAGTCAGGCAATGAGGGGATTTGAATCAGCTCTCCTGATCTCAGAATGGGGCTCCTCACCCCTGCAGGTGGTGTGCTGTCATCTTCTATCCAGTCCTCTCCCATGTTCTTTCCAGTCACATGGCTTTCCTGCTGTCTATCAACCCATTCTTTCTTTTTTTTTTTTTTTTTTTTTTTTGAGACAGAGTCTTGCTCTGTCGCCCAGGCTGGGGTGCAGTGGCCGGATCTCAGCTCACTGCAAGCTCCGCCTCCCGGGTTTAGACCATTCTCCTGCCTCAGCCTCCCGAGTAGCTGGGACTACAGGCGCCCGCCACCTCGCCCGGCTAGTTTTTTGTATTTTTTAGTAGAGACGGGGTTTCACCGTGTTAGCCAGGATGGTCTCGATCTCCTGACCTCGTGATCCGCCCGTCTCGGCCTCCCAAAGTGCTGGGATTACAGGCTTGAACCCATTCTTTCTTAAGACAAGACTGAGAGCTCTTTGAAACTAAAGTTCATATCCTTCTCATCTCAGCCCCCAGCAAATTGCACAATGCTTGTAGTGTGGTTGGCATTCAGTAATTGCATACTGAATGAATAGGAGATTGAACAAAAGCCATGCCCTTCCCCAGCATTTGGGATTTCATTTCTTCCTTCAGTCACCATCTTCTTTGTCTAACTTTGATACAAGGTGCAGATTTTCTCCAAACTACAAGAATTTCTCCTTACTTCAGTATATGCAAAATACCCTCTGTCACAAAATACATATATGATGCTGTAACTTGTATTTATTTCAATTAAACTACATGAAATCAAGGGCACATATTTGTAAAAGAAAGGAGACATACGCAAATGGCAAAGGATCCAAAAAATTGTAAGGTCGTTACAAAGTGAGGCCTTCTCATCTCAGTACAACTCTAGCGTTTAATGATGTATTCTGCACATGGCATGCCCTCTATTCTAGCCAATGACTGTATCTTATATTCAGTTGAACAAAGACTAAAGTTTCCTAACCCTGAAAACTTGGCTGGGTAGGACTTTTTGATTGATGAGACCTCATAGCCATCTCCAAGCTGACACGAAAAATGGCCACAATGTATCTAGTATCTATGTCATCAAGATTCAATAAAGAGAAAGGTATATCAGCTTCATGAGCAAGTCATACAACTTACACCTTACAAGTTGAATTTGAAACCAACCCCTATCTGTGATGCCCTTTCACCATACTGTATGCTGCACACATTCATTGCTTGCAGAGTCATGAATAAGAAAGTAGGGATTCCCAAAGCTTGCTGGGAAGCTAGCTGCCTGGACCACATCACAGAGTGGGGAGGCACTTCTGAATCGGAAATGTGGCTGAGAAATTTCAGTAATATGAATGCCAGTGTAAAAGATTTGCCAACATCTGAAGGCCATTTCCTCTCAATCTGGGACTGTCAGGCAAATAAAAGGCAAGCAGAGCCATTGGACTGGGCCTCAACATTTGGGTTGCTTTCCAGCAGCAGATTTTGTAAGGAGGTTGGGTGAGCCTCATCATAGATTTTAATTTCCGCTCATTCTAAGAGAGAACTATTGATCTCTGGAACTTGTTAAATCTAAGACTGAGGGAATAGATTGAGAGTAAAGGGACTCAAATGTGAAAGTTGGCCAGACCTCACAGGTTTTCCTCATAAGTCAAAAAACAAGACACAGTTTTTCATTATTATAACTCAAGTCTTTCAATCCAAGAATACATATTTTTGTTAATAATAAAACCAAAGGTGGTATCTGTCTATCCACCTAGCAGTTGATTATGCTAACAACAGTTCTGAAATGAAATCTGTAGCCAGAGCTATTTGGAGATAAACAGAAGAAGCCAGCCCTATTTGGAAATGACTAAAGAGACCACATGTGAGTTTTTATTATCTTGGTTAAATAAATGGGAAACATAAAACCTGGGAGATGAGACCATAAGATTTCTTCGTCATTTCTATTGATTAGAAAACAGCTCAAGAAAAGACTCAAAACTATTTAAAAATAAAACTGTATTTTCTTTTTTTTCCTGTTTGCTCCTGTGTCATCCAAGCAAGGCAAGGCTTTTTCCCCTCCTCTTTACAGCAGTTGGGAGAAATGAGTTTCCAGTAAAGAACAAGCTTACTTATCAGATGTTCTTGATAGAGCTGTGATCATCTTTATTGCAATTATTTTTGATATCTCTTGGCAACGTTCCGTTTTCTGATTTAAGATCATGGACCTATAAAAGTTTCCTACCTGCCACTTAACATTGACCTCAGCACGAATTTCTACAGGATGCTCAAGAGCATGTTGTAAGCACAAAGACAGCAAACAAAAATAGAGAAATGCAATTAAATAAAAAATAAATGTAACAAATAATAATAATGGTTTTCCCAGGTCCTTTCTGAATATGCTCCAAACATGTTTTTCTATATCACACTTATTGTTTAAGTCAATCTGAATTAAAATACAAGAGCTAGGCTAGGATAATCTGGCATTAAAACATAAAAGTTTATTAATATTGCCAGAAAGAACCTGAGAACATTTTCCCCAGGGCTTATAAAGGCAGTAAAGCACAGTGGTTAATGGCGACAGAATTAGGATATCTGAGTTCTAACTCATCTTCCTCATTTACTAGCTAAATATAGATATAAATCTCAGAGAAGTAACATAACCTCTCCGTGCCTCAGTTTTTCATCTATAAAATAGGAATATTAATATCAACGTTAACAGGAAGGATGACATGAATTAAAGCTAGTACAAGACTTATTATTTTCCCTGGCACAGAACACATACTCAGTAAATTATGGTTATTAATATTACAAAGATGAAAATGATTCTGTTCATCATTTGAAAGTTATATTGTTAAATACCCAATTCAAAATGTAGGTCACTGAACTGTTTTCCCTTCTGGATACAATACAGATAAAACAGGTTAACATTAATAGATCATTTTATTGCAGAACAGACATGTGCTGAGCAACGTTTATGCATTTACTCATTTAGTGGGCACAGCAGCCATATCTGTTCCTATTTTTCAGATGAGGAAACTGAGGCCAACAAAGTCATGTAGTTTGCCTAAAATCTCAATAAGAAGCAGACCCAGGAGAAAATAAAACAACCAAGCAGATAAACAAGAACATCTACCTGATTTCAAATCTGATGCTTATGACTAGCAGGCAACGTTGCTTACAAATTCAGATTGTATGCCTGCTTTTGGATCTTCATTCCTTCTTATTTCCCAGAGATCTAATTAGAAGGGCTAGTCTGAAAACCAAAATCTCAGAAATACCATGACTGCTGGTTTAAGAGTCTGTCCCTTTCTCCAGACCTTATTTGGGATGCCGGATCCTCCTCCCTGATTCTGCTGCAGTAAGCCCAGTTTGGTGCTTGTGCTTTTTTACCATGTTCCAGGCTAGTATATTCTGCCACCTCCCTTAGTTTCTTCAAAAGAACTCAGATGTCAGAAATGGTACCCTTGGGCCAAATACAGTCTGCCTGACCCTGGGGGTTGGACCACCTGGTACTTGAAGGGGAAAAAAAGTAATAACCTAATTATTGCAACCACCTGCCTGCCACCGCAGTTGTGTTCCTGACTGCGGCCAGGTGCTATGCTGGCAGGCTTGGACCAATTAGTAATTGTAACTGAAGCTGAATGCAATTAATTAAATAACTTTAAGCTGTTCAAATTTGACACCCTGCAATTACTTCATGAAACTGGGATATAATGGAGGTTTACAAGAAATGAAGAGAAATTATTATGAATAAGATTTCCATCAGTATTTTCTTCAGGTTTGGATCATACTCAATCTTCATGTATCATATTCACATCCAACCCTTTCCATTTTCCCTTTATGGATGGAATGATTTGTTAATTTCCAACTCGTGGCCCAAGACTTTTAAAAGGGATGGCTATTACTCTCATAGATCACAAGGGACAATCACTTCCCCTTGGGCCACACAGTGACAGGCCTTCTACGAAGTATAAGAGAGTGGAATAGAGTGTGAATTAAGGAGTCACAGGGATTAGGGTTTGAGACATGGCTCCACTCTGAAATAACAGGGCAGGCGATATCCTCACTCAACTTCCATACCCTCATCTGTAAGTTAGGGATGATATTAATGCTGGAAAAAGTAAGCAAGACAGAATCTACAAGTTGACTAACATAATATCTGGCATAAGATAAAGGCTTGGTAAATGCCAATGTGCTATCCCTGTCTGCTAATGCTGCACAGTTCTGGGGGTTGGCAAGCCTTCTACTGAGACTATCAGAGTTATAGCTTCCCCACTGACCAGGCACTGCAGAGTGACATAGTGGTTGATGACCCAGGACTTGGAGTCTGCTGTACATGGGTTCTTGTCATGATTGCCATCTAATGAGGAGTGTGTCCAGAGATAAGTAATACAACTTATTCAATCTCAGTTTCCACATCTTAAAACGGAAGAAATGTTACTTACCTCATAGGACTGGTTTGTTGATAAGGCATGGGCCTGATATAAGTAATCAATATAATCAATGCATTTCAACTTTTATTTATGGCAAATTTTTAAAATTATGATTTGTATTTTTCTCTTGATCTTTTCCCCTATCTTCATTCCAGAATGGTAGCCAAGCCTTTCTATGCTCTCTTCCTCCAGTATATTTGGTGGGGGGCAGAAAATAGAAGTTAAACAATGTCCCAAGGACACTGGGGAGAATAGAAGTGGTGTGTGTGTGTGTGTGTGTGTGTGTGTGTATGTGTGTGTGTATGTGTGTGTGTTGAAGATGGTTGGGGGAGTTATGTGAGAATGACGAAAGTTCAAGGTGAAGGAGAGGAGAACTACCCCCAAGGCAGGGCCCTCAGAACAGGGAAAGTCACATGTGTTCCCTGGCAAAGCCTAGAGTATGAGCAAGAACACTGAGCAGATGACTATATGGCTTCTCTAAGAAAGGCGGACCTGGTCTCTGGATTCCTATGTGAGATGAAAGAAGAGACATATGAGCCTCAAGGAAACAGGGGTTTGGAATAAGAGGATTGCCAGCTGCAATGTAATAAGCTAAAGATACTCCATTTTGCAACTAAGTTCCCTAGATTTTACTATAATCTAGAAGCAAAAGGAAGCCCCAGTAATAATTGTAGCAGGAGGTGGCTGAATGCTCACCAAACCCACTTTCCTGCTTAGGTACACTGGGAAATTACACTTATCAGCTTTCCCTGCAGTAAAGGTGGGATGTTGCAGGTAGATCTGGCCAATGGATTAGGGGAAAAAGTGATGTAGATAATTTCTAGGTCTCTAAAACCCTTCGGGTGATGTGCCATACTCTTTCTCTTTGCTTATTAGCTGACTGGATGCAGAGGAAGTAGGGTAATTTGAGGATGTTTTAGAAAATATTGGCAAAAAGAGATGAACAGATTCAGGATCCCTGAACACCACATGAAAAGTCACCTGCCAAATAAGCAATCAGACAATGGTGAGACTAAGAAATTAATTTGCTGTTAAACCACTAAGAATTAGATGCTGTTTATTAGGCTGGCTAGCATTAATTACTCTTACTAATAAAAGACCTGACATAGAATTTTTCATCAACCCTAAAGGATGGGAGTTAGAAAACAGAATTAAAGTGATTGAAGGGGAACAGAATATAAGGAAACTCATACTTAAGTTTGTGCATAGCTTTCTTATCATAAAAATTGAACTTTTCACGCAGCAATCTAAGCAACATGTAGGCAATAGCAATGAAAAAAGGCAAGTATTTCTCTACCATGGATTGTTCTGATGACTAATTCAGGGGAGTCATATGACAGGGTTCTCTCGCTCAAGGAAAATGTCAAGGTTGGAGTGGCTGTTTCTTAGCCATGAGAACACCATGGATTCATCAGAAACAAGATTCTTAAGCAACTCATGAAGTTCTCTCTGCAAATACAAGTGATGCTAATTCCTGGTGGCTTACAATGAGTAAAACATGAACAAATAAAATAAACAAGTCTTTCAGAGCTCCATTCCAAAGACCTTCAAAGCCACAGGAGAGCTTTGCAAATGACAGCTCAGAAGCATCCTCATTTCTATTCACATCTTTCAGCTTTCCCAACAAAATTCCTATTCTTTCCACTCTCTCTCACATACCACCTTCTCAGCTTCTAATCATGATCTCCTAGCTCTCTCTGAACTGCAGCATTTTTTAACTGGTCCTTGAAAGTGTCCTGTGACATGTCATAAACCACTGTATTCATTTCAGTGATTTGAAGCATCTGGGAAATAAATTTTATTAACTCCCATAATTGGGTCTGATGTGAATAGTTTGCTATTGGATCTATATATAGACACACCTGGTCGAGCACTGGATCAGGTTAGATTTCGTATCATTTAAAAATATTTGTTGAGAACATTGTGTTACCTATAGTCACCTAGGGGAAAATGATAGCTTTACTATGAGCATGAAGAGTAACTAACTCATTTTGTCCATTCATGGGTGAGAAGGGCATTCGTTGGTTTATTTGCCCAACATCCATTCCGTCTTCTTGTACTATTAAGACCCAACTTCCCTTTGGGGACCAAGTGTCCCTCACTCTCAGTTCATGTGGCTTATAAGCAGCTGGTCCCACTCTCCATTTCCTCCTCCCTCTAGTTTCAGGACTTTGGAAAATATTCAAGTTTGTCTAGGGCATGCCACCCGGCTGACTTCTGCTTCGTTCGGAGAGGAGTTACCCAGGCCCAAGTCCCTAGGACTTTTCAAGGAATTATACTGAAAGATGAACTCTTTCCATTGGGAATTCAAACCTGGCAGAATATAAGCCTGGAGGTGGTGGTGGCCACCTCATCACCACTTTGGAAGTGCTACTTAAGAATAAGGCCAATACAGAGGAGAGGCGAGCCAAAACATGAAGAGAAGAGAAAAGTATCTGTGATGATTGTGGTTGAGTGCCTAGATGGAGCTATATTTTAAAAGAGCAATTAATGACCTTTTGAGCTTCAGCTACTTTGATTTGGGTTTCTCTAAAAGCATCAAGTCTTCATATCATGGGACTGAATTTAACTGATAGCATTAGGGTCCGATTTCTGTGGTATATTCACACATCTTTTACTTTGGACTGTCAAAATTGTCTTGCTCACTGACTTGCACCAGGGTTTTACAGCACTATCACTGTGTTTACTTCTTATGGAACTTGTCAAAAAGTTATAAGATTTTCACATGAGTAAAAATTATATAGATGTCTGGGAGGTTTGGGAAAACTGCAAAAAAAGAAAAAAAACAAAATGCAGATTCCTGAGCTCTGAACCCAAAGAATCTGACTTAGCAGGTCTTTTGACTGTTCCACAAACCAGCATTCTCAACAAACAGCCTAAATGATTCTGATGCAGGTAGACACACTTTCAGAAACAGTGCTGTGGCAAAAAGATCAGAACTCAGGGCTCTGAGTCATATAGAAATTAATTTTAAATCCTGCTTCTAGGCCTACCAAATTATTCTTTTGGGCAAATTTCTTAATCTTTGTGTCCCTCAACTCCCTAATTTATAAATGAAGATAATGCCACCATAGAGGGCTTTACAAGATAATGTTTATGAAGAATTTAGCACCGTGTCTATTATATAGTAAAACTCCATTAAATGATGCCTATTGGTAATTCATTTATATGAATGAGCTTCTCAGATAAACTAATCATTGCTAATTAGAATCCAGTGGCATATAAGATTTTGCAGCAATGAGACATAGAATGTATAAGTTTTGGTGTAGAACAGGGGAAGCAGGCTATATTCCTCAGTTCCATAGTTTGAATGTGTTCCCCAAAGTTTGTGCAATGGAAACTTAATCCCTAATGCAACGGTGTTGATTATGGTGATTACATCATAAGGGATCTATCCTTATAAATGAATCAATGCCATTATCACAGAAGGGGTTTATCTTAGGTGTGGGTTAGTTATTGCTGGAGTAAGTTTCTAACGAAAATCGTGAGTTTGGTTCCCTATTCTCAGTTCTCATGCTTTCTTGCCCTTCCAACTTCCACCATGGTATGGCTCAGCACAAAGGTCCTCCCTTGCCTGGAACCTTGATATTGGACTTCCCAGCCTCCAGAACTGTGAGCAATAAATTTCTTTTCTTTATGAATTACTAAGTCTGGTGTATTCTGTTATAGCAACACAAAGCAAACTAAGATATTTAGCCTGATAAATGTTCTGGTATACAAAGGACAGGAAAATACCAAGAAAAGCTGCCTACCTTACTTTATAATCTTGCCTAAAGCCACTTAGGACATTAAGTTTTTCAATATAATTTTAGCCTTCACACTGAACATTTTTGTACATTAAATAACAATAGCCTAAATACATAAGTGAGTAAGGCAATGGAACTGGCATAGTATTACAAAATATGTTGCAGCTTGTGTAACAGTTACAGCTATACAAAGGAGAATGTTAATGGTAAAAGGTGTAGAGGGATAAAGAGGATAGTTGTATGAGGTATAAATCTATGTGACATTGTTATACGAAATACAACTTTTGAAGGATGGCCGTCCTCAGTTTAACAAATAGAAGCCCCATGTCAGCAAGTCACTTAGTTTCTTTAGATTCTGGTTTCTAGAGTATAAATTGAGGAAAATAAAGCCAATGTTATTAGGTTGTGTTGAGGACTCAACAAAATGACTATGCAATACTCTTAATAAAGTGCTAGACATATGGCTAGTGCTCAACAAAAGTAGTCATTACTATTATTTCTTATTTTGGTTTTACTGAAGATCTTGTTTTTTAAAAGCTGACAAAAATGAGGATTTTTTTCCTGAAAAGAAACATTTTTTAATATTTTTACAGACATGACAGTGAGGAGGGGAAGCAATCAGAAATAACCTAACTCATCAATTTCAATAGGCGGGAAAGAAAGAAAGAAGTAAATGAAAGGTTAAAACAAGTACTTCCTGCCAGGACTGTCTTATAACACCTCATTTCTCAGATGAGACCTTGGTTAATATTCCTCTTGGTGAAGCAGCAAGAACCCACCAGCACCAATCATGGCTCTCCTGTTAAGGAGTCTCCAACAGCTACCTCCAAAATCCATTTTTTAATGATTTTCCTTTGTTGCCATAACAGCTGCAAGAAAAAAAAAATCAATTCTACAAATTTCTTATTTTCCAAACTGCCCTGGGTTTTGGCTGATAAAACAATGATTTAAGTCAATGGCTGAGGTGGGAATTTGAGTATGTTCTTCAAGGATAATCACTAGGCTCCTCCTTGAGATGCATTTATTTTTAACCAATTACTCAACCTCTCAGTGTGGTGATTAAACAGAGAGGTGTAGGAAACACAAAGAGTGGGAACTGCAAACCAGTTTCATTCGTCTTTGTATCTTAGGAAACTGCAGGTGTGTGTTAATGAATTACATGGCTGGTAAAACAAAATTAAAGGCAGCTGCATGTGTTTACAAAACTGCAGCAGCAAATTACAGGTATCTGTAGCATCCATAATTCATCCATAATTTGACAATTTTCATATTACTGAAATAAAGAATCAAGTCATGCAGAGGATTACAGTATTTGCCTCTCAGCACAAGAGACCTTGCTTCATTACCTATGCAGTATCTCAAATGAAATAAATACAGCGTTTCAGGTGGAGGTGGACCTTAAGATAAAGGAAGAAAGTATTGCAGAAAACCCAGCCCCCAGTTCCATCCCCTATGCCTCTAACTTCTATTTCCTTGTCAATAGAAGAAAGAGTTTGCACTCAACTTTTAGAAACACACATGCTAGGTCTTCTTTTGACATTGTTTCCTAATTCTAGAATCCTGAGGTAAGTTTCTTAAGACTGTGCTATAGTTTTGAAGTTTGTCCTCCCAAATCTCAAGTTGAAATGTTACCCCAAAGCTGGCAGTGGGGTCTAATCTGAGGTGTTTTGGTCATGGGGACAAATGCCTCCTGGCGGGCTTGGTACCATCCTTGCTGTAATGAATGAGTTCTTGTTCTCTTCATTCCCACAAAGCTGACTGTAAACTACAGCCTGACACCCCTCTCTCTTGCTTCCTCTCTTGCCATGGGATCTCTATCTCCACACACTGGATCCCCTTTATCTTCAGCCATGAGTGGAAGCTCCTTGAGACCGTCATCAGAAGCAGATGTTGGTGCCATGCTTCTTGTACGTTCTGCAGAACTGTGAGCCAAATAAGCTTTTTTTCTTTATAAATTACCCAGTCTCAGGTATTCCTTTATAGCAACACAAAACAGACTAAGACAGACCTTATGCCTTCATTTCAACTTATTTATCTGTGAAATGGGATAGCCTTAGTGACTGACTCACAGGGTTTTTTACATTTAATTTAGTTAATTAAGATTAATTGACTTCATACACGTAAAGTGACTAGTGTAATGGCTCACACCAAGTAAGCACTTAGTGAAAATTTCACTATTAATATCTCCAACCTTCAGTTTTCTTAACCATAAGTTGGGGGTAAGAAACGTTGCTTACCACATATGGTCATCAGGGGGATGGAATGAGATAATGCGTGCAAACAGCTTAGCTTCCTTCCAGGCACACTCACTATTACAGTCAGTAGTACACATAATAATAGCAGCAGTTGTATCTCAAATAGACAGAATAAAATAATATTGCTAATTATTTAAAAATTTCTTTTATATATACATTCCAAGACAGGCTTATCACTTCTTTGAAAAAAAACATCATTTTGGTATTCTATATTCCATTTCAGAGTGATGCAGATATTATTGGGGACTGGATTTTTACAAAGTATCTTGTACTTGAATAAATTTAATCTTGATAAAAAATCCCTGTATAAAGGGATGTCCTGTGCCTTGGAGGGAGAACCCTTAGCTCTGCCTCCCGAAAGAAGGCTGAGCAGAGTTGCACCTGGACTTCTCTGCTGCTTGATGAGGATGAATCAGGAGGCTGCTTTGGAAAGCTGCCGGAGTTGGCAGGAAGGTTGAACACAGCACGGAATGTGACAGAGACAGCGCTGAGAAGCTACAGAGACACAGGCCAAACGCTTTTCTGAAATCCGTGTGACATTCCCAGAACCAACTTTCTCAAGCGCGCATCATTGCACGGATGAGATCAAGGGCCTGGTGTTAACTATTACAATTCCCACCACTGAAATTTTGGAAGACAAGACAATGAAAATGTATAGTAAATTTAAAATAAACTTTCTGAGCCAAACTGATCCAAACACATGTCAAAGCTTATTGCCCATTAATAAGGGCCTCTGCGGGCAGGTTACATTCATGCAAAATGATATGAGAGAAGGAGGTTAAATACATAAGGCTTCTTGCAAAATACAGACTGCTGTGCTATGTTAAATAGTTCAAAAGGTCATATTTTTACCAGTGGTAGGATAAATTTGTGACACAATATGTAGCCATCTTCAGATATGACCCATTAGTCAAAAACAACAAGTAATCTATGAGAGAAAAAATGACAAGCAAATTGATCTGTGGCTATTAATTAGACAAACTAGGTAACAAAATTTCTCCTGCCTCTTCCACATAGAACCAATTAACACTGAGAGGCTGAGCAGAGGTCAAAGACAAGAACATTGGCAGAAGCAGAGTCCTGCTTTTTCTCAAAATTCTGTAGCATATAATCAAAGGCACCAAACAACTGACTTATTTCTCAGAAATTGAGTCAACATTTTTCTCTCACAACAATAAAGACACTTTGTAACATTTTATATGTGTTTGGCACATCATTTTACCCAGTGTGTTTTCTCTGCCACATTTAATGCTCACAACAAGTCTAAAAGGTAGGCAGGGCAGGTGTGAGTCCTGTTTTATACACGAGGATCAGGACATCTAGAGAAGTTCAATGTCTTTGCTCAAAACCTATCATTAAGCAGATGAAAGAGCCAGGGATGGAATTCATGTTCAATAGAGCTACGAAAAAAAAAAAATGTTTTGCCCTCAAATCTTTCAAGTGTTTCAAGAAAATTGTGTCTGGTTGGAGCCTGTGGTAGACACAGAGACATGCATTCAATGCCATGGGCAGTTTTGAGGAGTGTTTCATATTCTTTTATGTGATGGTCAGTCAGGTGGGGCCACTGGAGGAGACAGGAGAGGCTCAGGAAAGCAAGCTTATCATATTAACAGGCTCTAGAGATTGAAGGCATGGCGTGTCGCATGGGGCCACGTGGGAGAGACGTTAGGGTGGACAAGAGGCAGAGGCAGGAGCAGAAAGTTGGGAGGTAGGGGTATTTTGCAGACTTTTTTGGAGTTTTCTTGGGAAAGGCAGGGGCAGGTGAACTATTTAAGATCAACTATTTTGGATAATTTTGGCTGGCTCTAAACTATAGGAGTGGTCCCTAGTTGCCTGATACCTGTCCCTGGAGTGCTTAAAGCAGAGGAATGTTGCCTTCTGGGTATATGGGCCAAGTTAAGGAGGTATGGCTCTGGATTGCTTAGTTTCCATATCAAGGGTATGCTCCTGGCTGAGTCCACTAAGAACCGATTAGTTCTAGGAGGGGCAGTCTCTCCCCAACTAGAAAGTTTTTTTTTTTAAGATGTCAACACATCATTATATAGAGAATACACACACACACACACATATACACACACATATCTAGTGTATGTGTGTGTGTGTGTGTATATATATATACATACCAAAGGGGTATTTAAAGGTCCTTGTTCTCTCTTTCCACTAAATCCATCAGCTCCCATATCTCCAAATTCCTAGCCTGCTTTAAGCCATTTAAGTCTTTTCAAATAAGAAAGCTATTGTATAAATGTAGGCTTACCACTTCAGAAATTATCACCTTTAGCATCTAATAAACAATGTTATTAGATGAGCTATTTTCACTGTAGGATTTTCTCCAAGTGTGTTCTGTTAGAATTTCCTATGCTTACACTGGCAGACTTCAACCTCAGTTATAAACTGGGATCACCCACCGAGAGTTAAAGAACTACTGAAATCTGGGTTCCACCCATGAGATCCTGATCTACTCTTAAGATATTTATAGATTATGTAAGGGGAATTCTAGAGCAAACCATAAGAAACATGTTCTTTAAAAAATATCAGGACTTCTCAGAGCCTTTAATACATCCATGCATCATGTGGGTCCCCAAGATGGGGAACTATGGTTTATGGTGCTTGGCAAACTTATTTTTACTCCACAGTCCTTTGGGTGTTGAACATCTCCTGAGATTCTTGTTCCACACTAGCCCCTGAATGCTGGGAGAGGAGAAGGAATGTTTTGATGGGATCTGAGCTTTATCAAGAGTCAGGCACCTCCTAAGGAGAAAGACTGCATCTAAAGATAGATGAGATAAAGACAAACTTCCTCATCTACACCTTGCTACACAAAGTGTGGTTCCTATGCCAGCCTCAACAGAACCCCTGGGAGCTTGTTAGGAATGGCAGAACCTCAGGGTCCCATCTTAAACCCACTCAACCAGAATCTGCATGTTGACAAGATTCCAGGGCAGTCATATGCATGTTAAAGTTTAAGAAGCAGTGCTCTACTACACCCGTTTTTCTCAAGCTTCCAAAATTCCATCATTCTGACATTGAGGAAACTTCTACCAATGTATCAACAGAGGTTCCTTCTGTAGAAAATTTTTAACATTCTATGGAAAAAAGTAATAAAATCCAGGGTTGTGGTTGCACAAACTTGAGGGACAAGGAGGGCAGTGACAGAGAACATGAGGTGGACCACATCCTCCGGGATGTGTAAACCAAAGAAATAGTTTCAAAATGGAGGCTATACCGTTTGGAAGATGAAGGTTTTTTACGTCAATTTTGTCCAGGAGCTTTAATGAATTCAAGTTTATCAGTACAAGTTACTACTTTTTGTGTACTTCATAGGGCCTAGGCATCTGGATGCCACTTTATCATCATTATTTTATATTATCATCACAACAACTCTCTAAGATATGATCTATTATTGTCCCCAATTTTTTGATGAGGAAATGGAGGTCTTTATGAGTTTGTAAAAGACATTGTGTTCAGGTTAAAAGTCAAAGAGCATAGAGTTAAAAGTAGCAGAAGTTGGGATTTGACCCTAAGTTGAACTCTGAAAACCGCACTCTTACTACAGAAAAACTAAGTTAAAAAAATTTTAAGACGGATTATTGAAGTGGGAAATTAAAGAAGAGTTTAGGGATCATATGTGAAGAGAGATTGATATAAAAATTGTGGCCAGAATGTGTTCTTAGGAAACATATTCTTAGTTTTGCCTAATTTTAAATAAACCCTGCATAAGTAGCCAATGGGGAAACAAGCATTTGTCACATGATTACAAAGTCCAATCATATTAACAAATAATTTTCATAGCAATTTTGAAATCTACAAATAGCTACCATCTTGTTTTATCCCCACAGCAATTCAGTGGAGAGTTTTACCATCCACTGGTAAAAGGACAAAGTAAAGCACGGAAGTCCTGAGATCTCAAAGTCAGGAAGTGATGGTCATAAGATTAAAAGTCGGGTCTTAAAAACTTCAAATGCTGGGCTCCTTATACTTCAGTACGGCCACCTTCCCAACCATCAGATAAATAGTTTTTATTTATTTCAAAATAAAAGATAGTGCATACCTCAGTCGGCCAGCCCAACATGGACAGCCAACATACAGCAAAGGAAAGGGCTCATAGAAATAAATGGATAAAACAACAATAACAAAATTTAGAAAATGACTTCCAAGAATTTTTCACACTTTAGCAGACGCTCGATGCTAACAAATGGTTGGTTCTGGTACCTAGGAGCACAGAAAGTTATTTTCCCACAGCCCTTAAATTTGTTTTTTGGGTTTTTTTTTTTTTTTTTTCCTCTTTCAAAAAGAATGTTTCTGCCAAGTTTTCTCAAAAACAAAAAGAACTTTAAAAAAAAAAAAGACTCCTCCAGGGTTCCTGCTGACATAAAGTGCATGTTGGAGATGCAGCTGCCTGTTAGGCACAGTCAGGAGGGTCCATAGGAACAGGGACACAGAGGAACCAAACTAGGTTATGGGTAAAAAGTACCCTGGAATTCTAGGATTGGCAGGGATTTTAGGAGGTCATTTAGTGCATTCCTTTGTCTCCAGGCATGACTCATCTTTCTCCATTAATTTAGAACAAGATTCATTCTATTTTAGAGAATCTGTGAAACAACTACTGTTAGTCTTGGTTTGACTCAGTGGCTCTCAACCAGGGCTGATTTCTCCCACCCTGTTCCCCACCCAAGGAACACTTGGCCATGTCCAGAGACTTTTCTGGTTGTCATAACTGGGGATGTCCTAACTGGCATCTGGTAGGTTGAGGCCAAGTACAATGCTAAGAATCCTACAACAGACAGGACAGTCCCCATGACAAGGAATTATCTGGCCCCAAAGTAAATACGCTGAAGTTGATAAATTTCACAGAAGAGAGAAAGGGAGACCATCATGCTTTGCATATTGCTGTCAGAATGTTAGTAGAAAGATGGATAATGTGATGTTTAAGTATACAAGGACCTACCCTGTAATGGGACTAAATTTATTATGGTTCAGAATTGTATTTCTTCATAAGCCAATGTAGTACCCATTTTTTTGTGTGTGTGGCCGGACTGACATAAATCCCTACTTAGCTATTAGACAGTAACGGCCATGAGGGTAGAAACTATATATGGTTAATCTCTATTCTTCTAGGACCTACCACAGGGAATAGCACATAGTAGGTATTTAAAATATGTTTTATAATTCTCTATCTAAAACTTTTAAGTTATCTAGTTATGTAAAAATAGCAAGATGGATTTTCACAAATAAGGAATATGTACTTGAGATTTTCTGTCTTGAACTTAAAGACCATTTTGTGTACTTGCTATTTTGGGGTTCCCTAGGTGAGGCATCTTAAAGAGTCTTCCAGAGCAATTGAAATCAAGAAGTCTTCGTGACTTCAAATGGGGCAGGACATGTTATATATATGAAGATTTTGTACACTAAAAAAATAAATAAATAATGATTTCCCAAGTGAGTCGCAAAGTGAAAATCACAGAAGCAGATTCTCCAAATTGTGGATGTTGCTTTGCTTTCCAGAAGGGCAACCCTGTTTAATTATGCACTGGTCCGCTCCATGGAAATGAGCTGCCTCTGAGAGGAATGTCTTAAAGAGAATCAGAGCTGAGCAATTCAAGGCATGGGGTGTATTTAAAGTGCTCTTGGAAAGCTACCAACTACCACTATCATAGACACAACCCATTTCTGTTTTAACAGGAACTTCTTTAGCCCACCCTGTTAGAGTAGGAGGTTTTGCCAACTTCCTTTAGACTTTAATTGATAACACACAAATCTGTTGCCACAGATGGCTGGGTGGGCAGCATCTGAAGCTGAGATCTGGAGAAAGGCTTCCCACCCCCAGCAAATGCAAGAACATTCAAGGACTGCACATGCACAGTGCACCATGGAAACAGAATTGAGGGAGGAGCTCTGGGCTCCACACTAAAGCACAGGGGGTTTGGATTAAAGGCGTCCTTAAATGCAGAAGGTTGCAGGTTCCCAGCTTGCCTTTCTATCACATGCTAATAAGACGACATGGTTTCGAATCCTAGCTATACCAGCTAGTAACTGTATGATCTTGGGCACTTTAACTTCTCTAAGTTTCACTTTTCCCATATGCAATAGAGATTGATACTAACATTTTCCTTTGGATATTTAGAGAAGCTTGAATAAGAAACAAAGCAATTTTTTCATTAGTTATTTGCATTTCCTCATGTATGGAACAAAACTACCCTGGAGATAATTACTATTCTTTTTTATCTTTCCCCAATATGCCATGTGGGATCTAGGTAACTCTGCTAACCTAGGGGTAAAAGGGCAGAAGCCAAAAGTCAAGGACTTTGGTAACTTCAGATTCTTCGGAGATTACTGATGGAGACTCACAATATGCCAAGTGCTCACAAGAAGCTTAAAGTGACCTGGGAGGGAAAATGTCTTGGAATGGGGATAAAATTTGCGGAACTGGTTCTTTTCAGTGGCAGATGACTGGAGTCAACCAAAACTGCCTTAAGGAATAAATAGGAAGACATCTGTCAACCCTCATCAGAGATGAGAAGCGCAGTGGAAAGCTTCAAGCCAGGTGGTATCCAATTGTTCAAAAGAAAGGATCAGGACCCTGTCTCTTTCAATGGTTGGCCTTGCTTTCTTTGGTGCTGGCTTCAGTCAGCAAGGCTCCCTGAAGCAGTGGCCCTGAGGAGCTCCAAGCCTACATCCTTTCACTGTCAAGGCCAGCAGACCAAAACTTATCTTTTCCAATAACTCTGGTATAAGTATTAGGATTTAGTCTGATTTGGTCAGGCCTAGGTCATGTGTCTAGTTGGGCAGTGGGCATCCCACCAGAACCGGGTAGATTGCAAGGGCAGAGGAGTTATCAATAAAAGGAGAGACAGAAGTCAGTTAGGCAAAAACAGAAATATCCGCTGCACTTGCTGACCACCTGAGTTCTCTCTCTTAATAAAGGGCTTACCTACCTCTTTCTCTCCTGTGATATGATGAGGATGATTATGGAATTGAGTTCAACAAGGCCTGGAACTATGAGTATATTATGTATAGCTGGGCTGCCAGGAGATTCTTGTGAGGTATTTACATCACATTAAAGAAGTGTCCACCTTAGACACAGGGGCCATGTAAATGTTGTCTATTTCTTGTGAAGCAGTTTGGCTACATGAGAAAAAGTAGATTCTCACAAGCTGCTACTCACCATTGACCCATGGCACCCCTTTAGTTATTCTTAGAGTCCAAGGAGCTGAGGTTATTAATGCCAGAAGGGGAGACTAGCTTAGGTACAATATTTTAAGTATAAATTCAGTCTGATAACCTCATAGGCAAGCAGAAATTTGCATTCATTCTAGAACATTTCTGCCATGTATTTCTCTAGCTCAGGTTTGGTATGTTTCTTTTTAAGCTCATTGAAGTCACTTTAACCAACTATACATGGTTTTAAAGACAACAGAGCACCTGGGATTCACAGTTGTACAGAGTGAATGATAGGAAGCAGCAGGGCAGTAAAGGGGCTAAATGCCAAGATTTTGAAGGTAGGCATAGTGGGCTCTAATGCCCTAGGCAAATTATTCAACTCCCATGAGACCATTTGCTCTTCTATAAATTAGAGATAAGGTTAATACTGACTATTGCCACTGAGTACTTTCAATGTGTCCTAGGCTTAGTGCTTTATGTGCTTTAATGCACTGAATTCTCATACCCAACTCCAAGAGGTAGCTATCATCATTACCTTTATTTTACAGACGGTGGCACAAGAAGTTTAGGAACTTGACCAAAGTTGCAAGTCAAGTAAGTGGCAGAAAAGTGTTCAGCCCAGGACTTATACAGCATAGGCACTCAAAAAATGTTTGCAGTGGGAGAAGAGTTGGTAATACACGCAATTCCTCTTTTAAGAAACGTATAGTCCAAATGTACAGGATATCATCCAAGATGACTGAGGAGGAAAACGTATGATTCTTCATTGGAAAATGCAGTAGTTTAATATTTCCAGAAGAGAAGGTTTGTTTTCAGATTCTAGTAAGACAGCATCATACTCAGCTACCTCTGAAAAATGCCCAAGCTTCTTCCTTCAGAGTTTTAGGAGCAGATCACCTTTATATGCAATAAGTGAAGAAGGGCATTGGCCCCAAAGCCTGCTGTATTTTCTGAATCAACGTTGATAACCAACGTCAAGTGCTGTTGTCACCGAATTACCCTCCCACGTAGGCTGTGAATAGATGATATGACAGGCTAAAACTTGAGGCCACCTCAATTCACCCACTATGTATTCTTCACTGCAGTTTGAGATGCAAGAATCAAACTGAGCACCATGAACCACAGGAGAGCCAACTTGGGTGACATTTACTGTTTATTGACATATTTAGAATTTCACTCCAGTATTTCATTTAGTCTTAACAACCACTCCATGAGGTACTATTATTATCTCCATTTTGCAGATAGCAAAACAGGTTCTTTGACATTGCCCAATATCACATACAGCTAGTAAGCCATAGAGCCAGCCAATAATAAAGAAGTTATACTCTTAACCACTATATTCTCAGTTTCCCACATTGACATGGGTTGAAATAGAGCAGGAGATGAGTTCAGATAAGTAAGATGAGGCTTGTTATTGATTGCTTGGGATTCCTATACCACACTCTAGGCTTAATCAAAATGCAAAAACCAAAGTTGGCATAATTACATGATCTTAACTTTTTCATGCCCTTAGGGTATCCAAGTCATGAAAAAATTGCTGAGACCCAAGAAATCTCCTAGTTCATTCTATAAAAGGAAGCAATCTAAGTGTCCCAATTGTAATTAGCAATTCCACATATTTACTTCTTTTCTAAAGAAGAGAACAAGGAAAGAAATGGCCACAGACCCTGTCATTATTATAACAAGACTCACTGTGCTCAAAGTGAATCAATATCTCCCCATAATGTTACTTGTTTTCCACTGAATTCTTGGCAAATTATACAGAGAAAAGCAATGCTTACAGTACATTATTACATTGGTGTTAGGTGGGGAATTATTCATTTCCACATATTATTGAAACAGTGTTCACTCTACAGAACCTATTCCCAACTCTAACTTCCAGTGGTGTGTATTTCTCCTCTTATTGCTATTTAAATACACAATTACTTTCTAAAGTTAATTGACCTGATATTTGGTATGTCAATGTTTGCAAGTGCTAACATAAGTAAATATTATGTATATAATGACTGATATAACAATGCAGTAGAAATTCATTTCCTAATGGAATTTTCTTAATTAAAATATGTTGGTAGTTTCCAGAATTCCAAAGGCACATCAGTGCACATCTAAAACACAGGACATAAACAATCTGCCTGTTTCTACATGGTCACACTCAAGGGCAGTAATTAACAGAGCAGAGGAACTGTCAATATGCTGGTTCATTCTTAGTTTCTCCCTTTGACAGAGGCCCACAGAGCCTCAGTTTCACTAGTCCTGGCAACTTCCAGCAATGTCAAACATATCCTAACTCTACCCTGAAATGACTTGCAATGACTTGGTTCCTTACTAAAGGCAACCTCACCATTATAAAAACCAACTATCAATAGTAGCAAAAAACAAGGGCAACTTCCAGTATTACTGAATACACATCATGTGCTTAGTTCTGTGCTAAGTGCTTTATACTAGTTATTTTATATAAACTGCTCATGTAGATAGAGTTTCCATCTTATACATGAGGAAACAGAGGCCGAGATAGTAAATATCTTGTCTCATGTTCCATCAGCTCATAAGTGGTGGAGATAGGATTCCAATCCATCTCTGCTTCATTCCAAAGCTCATAGTTTTAACAATTGCTCCACCACCTTTTATATAAACTAAACAGAATGGCTAAAGAAAATCAGCCTTGATAACAAACATTTCATGTTTACTAGTCAGGATAGAAGAAGCTGTGCTATGGTAACAATCCCAGACTCTTTGACTAAACGTAAGCCACAAAACCCGATGTACAATGTGGAACTTTCCTAGAGCTCCGTGTTCATTGCAGTGCTCCTGGTGACTTTTACCTGTGGCTCCACCATGTCAACATGTTTCTCATGGTGAGGCACCTAAAATCTGAAGGGATCTTGCACTAGCTCTTAAATGCTTCAGCCTACAAATAGCACATCAATTCTCCTCTTGGCCATTCCTTGTCACATGGCTCTGCTTAACTCTAAAGAGGCTGAAGAATATGGGGGAAAACATGGATATTCACTGAGCAGCAAATGTCTCTACTATGTAACTTTTGATGATTGTTAAGTAGGAAAAGACCTAATGGGCTGCTCTCTCACCTTAGGTATATACAAATATATTCTATTAGACGTTTTCAAATCCTTTGCCCTAATTTCCGGGAGGTAAGTGTCTACTCATTGAATCCAGTTATCCACTTTTTTTTTATAGTAGCTAAGACTAGTCATGTGTGGTAACAAAGAACTGAAATATTTGGCTATAAGAATATACTTTTCATAAAGGTAACTGGAGTAGCAAGGCATGGATTTGGACATCTTTAGTGCTTTAGGGCTACTAGTATAACATTGCTATTTTTCTCTCAACAGTTTTTATGGGAAAAGATCAAGTTTCAGTGCCAGCCAGATGTGAAGATGACCTATTTGGGCCTTTCCTTACAGGCCTCTTGTGATTTACTGTTTATGCTTCACTTTCTGGCCACAGCTGACCAACACAACCACAGGTTCAAAGGATATCCACATGTAGGCAAAGACTTGTGTGATAGGTATCTTTCCTTTTATCTGTTTCTACTTCACTCAAACCTAGAGGCAAGATTTCAGAGTGGGGAAACCTCTGCATCTATGCATTTACTAGTCTTAGTTTCATTTGCTTTTTCTGTACTCCAGGAACCTATCAAGTTTCTAGAACTTTCTATCAAGTTTCTAGAACTTTCTATCATGCACTATTGCATGGTCCCACTTCTTACTGCTGCTGCTACTCACAGGTATGCTGCAATTTAGAACATACTTTCTTGGCTTAAAATCAAACTCTCATTTTCTGAATATAATCTGATGGGATAAATTACTTAAGAAAGCCAAAACATTGAAGGAAGGACAACACTTGTCAAGGCTTGCTCTTTCATTTAATTATACAATTGAAAGAACAACAAAAAATAGAACCTCTGGGAATGGGAAAAAAAAAAAAAAAGCAGGGCATCTATATGAAATAGTTTGAAATGACTAAATGCTTGAGGTTTTTTTGTTTTGTTTTTCTGTTCAGAGGAGTCTCTTAACTTATTCCATGAGAACAGGAGAGAGATTTTTTTCCCATAAAGCACTCCTATTTCTAGATCTTGAGCAAAGAGTTTAGAAAACAATATTCCCCAGATATAATAGAAAAGTCATTCTGGTGCTCTCAGTCTTCTCTTTTAAAAACTTATATTCTTGAAAAACTATTCTGAGATTTTTCCCTCAGCCAAATCCTTTGGGTCTGAGTGGGTGATGACGGTCCTTAATGAATAGGTAAAAAGAACACTGAAGTATCCTTTGAAATTTCAGCAAACCACTGGGCTAAAACTTAGTATCAACTGCTATACAGATTAATTGATCCAAACCATGTCTCTCCAAGATGCACACTGATGGAAGAGAGAATCCAATGCACAAAGTGAATTTTAATCATTTCTTTTTGATCTGTATCCATGGAAGTAGGAGGCAAATTAAGAAAAAGGAAAAAAAAAAATCCTCTGTGCTTTCCCTGGTGTCTGCTACTCCCTCCCTTTTTCCATTTAGGAACTCAAACACACATATTCCACTTCCTTCCCAATGTATTCATTTTAAAAAGAGAGAAGCAACGAGTGCACCCTGTGAAGGGGTTGCCATGGAGAAGCCGTTCCAGGTAAAGAACAGTCACTACGGAAAAGTGGCATGCAACTTGTCAGCAGAAAGGCTGCAGCAGCCCCAGAGCGATCATAATTTCTGTCCCCACTAATATAAATACAACCACGTTTCTGCTGGTCTCCAGAAAAGGCTCTGTCCTTTTATGGGTGTACCTGTACCTTACAGCAGAGCTGCAGCCTATTTGTATTTAAGTCAATGTATATTTCAAATGCATGCACAGGGTGCCTTATTTAACAGAACCCTAACGACAATGCTTTGTTGAAAGCCTTTTCTCCTCCTATATAGCATTTCTGTTTTGGGGTTTACTTATAGTGGGTTACGTTTATAGAATTCTGACTCCTGACCTCTGCCAGTGTGAAGGAAATATAGGTCTATCATGTGTTGCCTTAGCTTGCCCTCATTCTTGAAACTAGGCTATCAGTCAAAATGAGAAGAATTTTGACTGATAATTGACTGATAAAAAGAAAACTATTCTATTTTCCCTCATTCTTGAGATGAGCTATCAGTCAAAATCAGAAGAATATAATGTGCGAGTCAATCTTTCTGAAATTCAATCTGTTTTTCTCTGCTGGCTGAGAACTGTTTAAGAGTATGCAAGTAAATTTAGGCTTGTTTATTAGACTTCAGCAAAATGTCCCTGGTTTTAATTAAAAGAAATACATTTATATGCACATGAGATTCACCTCCCCCCAAATATGTGTGAAACATACATCTGGCATCATATCTACAGTTGTTTAAATGTAAAAGAAAAAGGGAAATCTTGATAAAGTAAAAGAAATGAAAAAACAGCTATTGTCATTCAGTAACAGCTGTTTAAGTAAACTGCTATTCAGAAAGCCAAAATGGTTTAATCCTTAAAGGATCAACTTCCAACTTTGAGCATACAACAAATACCACTGATATTTCTTAAGCATCTATTGTATTCCAAGCACAAGGCAAGGTGTGTTCATTTGACCCTCAAAGCAACTCTATGAGACGGTAGTTTACAAACAAGAAAATAGAGGCTTGGAGTTGTTATGCAACGTGCCAAGTTATTTCTATTTTGCTAAAGCCAACCTGGGGGTTTGAACCTGGGTCTTGTAGACTCTAGAGTCTGTGCTTCCTTTTCCATGCTGCCTGGAAATCAGGAAATTCCCAAATTCAAATGCAGGATCTCAGATATGCAAAGCATGTGCCTGCCCTACCACTGAGTCCTGGGACAATGTCAAAGAAGAAATTACAGGCTTTGTTTGGCCAGAGCTAGCTACCCTGGATATGTATTACAGCAGATATTGTTCGATGACTACCCAAAATCGATTTTCCCTTCCTCTTTACTAACAGGTGGCAATGTGCCCAGTTAAAAAAACTGCATTTTCCAGGCTCTCTTACAGATATGTGTGGCCAGTGGAATGTAAGTCATTCAGCAAAGCTTTTTAAAAGAGTCTTACTTGGCTGAAATGAGACCTTTTTGCTTCTCCCCCTGCCTTGTTCTTCCTATCTGGAACACCACCTCCCCAGCCACCAATGGCGGAAAAATGAGCAATAACTCATAATCACAAAGCAAGCCAGAAGATAGAAATCACGTACTAAGAAATTTCACATGCCTAAAGACAGTGCCTCAAGTTCACGCATCATGTTATGTAAGAGAAAAATTAACTTCTATTTTATTTAAGCCAGTATTATTTGGGGTTTCTGTTAAATGAAGCCAAAACTAGCTTCAACAGAAACTTACGTATTGTTTGAATAAGAAAGAAAAGGTAACTGATTCATGTCCTTTTCTTCCCAATGACAGTAACCTCCTGGCGGCTAGAGACCCTATCGCCTATATTTCCTTTTAATATCTCCCCAGCATCTATAATTTTTCCAGATAAATAGCATGGAGTCAATAGGTATTTGTTTACTTGACACAGTGGACATTTTAGAAGAAGCACTGAGCAAAGTCTAACTTTCTGGATGTCAGCTTTTTTTAAAGCTAAGCCCAACTTACATCTTCTAACTATAAGAAAATGTATTCTGGACAGATTCCAGCAGGCCACTGACACTGACTGACAATAACAACCAACTGTTCCTCAACCTGAAGAAAACAAGAACCCAGAATTAAATTTGTCTCTCTAAATGTCAGTGGTTAACAAAGGAGCTAAATGGATCTTTAAATAATTACAGTTGGCAAAGAAACAACCATATGTACATGTATATATATAATATGTATACACACACACACGCACGCAGTCCTTTTAGAAACTTACCCTATTAAGCATTTGAATGTGACTTGAGTGTTGGTCTCCTGATTTAACCTCCTTTTCCTTCAGAACTCACTGTGTCCTTGTTCACCTTCAGAACATTGAATCCATTCACTATCAAATCTCCAATCTCCCTTCCACTCTTGTGCCCACTTTGCATATTCACTTTTCCCTTTTGCACAGGCCATTCTAGAAGGCTTTCCTCTCTAGCCAAGGACTCCAATCAATCCATCATTGTTTTTTGTTTTTTTCCAGTTGTCATCACACTTGTCATTTCAGCTGAATCCTATCTCTATTCTGAGGTCCAGTCCAACTCCCACACTTCTCAAAAGTTCAGTCCTGACTATTATGACCTCAGAAATATCTTCATCTTTTGTGAGTCCCTCTTTCGTTAACTCTCTGTCCAATTAATTGTATCTTTACTTAGAACTACCCTTTTCTCATATGGATATATGTCCCCTCAGCAAGTTTCTAAGGTTTTTGAGGGCAAAGACTGTGTCCTCTGCTGCTTTGGCACCCATTGACTGCCATGCTTCCTAATATCTAGTAAGCTTTTGTTAGTGAGAGCAGCTTGGTTGTTTGCCTTTGGGATTTGGATACAAAATCAATGTGCAAAAACCACAAGCAGAGAGCCAAATCATGAGTGAACTCCCATTCACAGTTGCTACAAAGAGAATAAAATACCTAGAAATCCAACTTACAAGGGATGAGAAGGACTTCTTCAAGGAGAACTACAAACCACTGCTGGAGGAAATAAGAGAGGACACAAACAAATGGAAAAACATTCCATGCTCATGGATCAGAAGAATCAATATTGTGAAAATGGCCATACTGCCCTAAGTAATTTACAGATTCAATGCTATCTTCATCAAGCTACTATTGACTTTCTTCACAGAAGTAGAAAAAAACTACTTTAAATTTCATATGGAGCCAAAAAAGAACCCATACAGCCTAGACAATCCTAAGCAAAAAGAACAAAGCTGGAGGCATCATGCTACCTGACTTCAAACTATACTAAAAGGCTACAGTAATCAAAACAGCATAGTACTGGTACCAAAAGAGATATACAGACCAAGGGAACAGAACAGAGGCCTCAGAAATAACAACATACATCTGCAACCATCTGATCTTTGACAAACCTGACAAAAAGAAGCAATGGGAAAAGGATTCCCTAGTTCATAAATGGTGTTAGGAAAAGTGGCTAGCCATATGCAGAAAACTGAAAATGGACCCCTTCCTTAAACCTTGTAGAAACATTAACTCAAGATGGATTAAAGGCTTAAACATAAGACCTAAAACTATAAAAACCCTAGAAGAAAACCTAGGCAATACCATTCAGGACATAGGCATGGGCAAAGACTTCATGACTAAGACACCAAAAGCAATATCAACAAAAGCCAAAATTGGCAAATGGGATGTAATTAAACTAATGAGTTTCTGCACAGTAAAAGAAATTATCATCAGGGTGAACAGGCAACCTACAGAATGGGTGAAAAGTTTTACAATCTATCCATCAGACAAAGGGCTAATATCCAGAATCTACAAAGAACTTAAACAAATTTACAAGAAAAAGTCAAACAACCCCATCAAAAAGTAGGCAAAGGATATGAACAGACACTTCTCAAAAGAAGACATTTATGCCACCAACAAACATATGAAAAAAAGCTCATCAACACTGGTCATTAGAGAAATGAAAATCAAAACCAAAATGAGATACCATCTCACAGCAGTTAGAATGGCGATCATTAAGAAGTCAGGAAACAGCAGATGCTGAAGAGGATGTGGAGAAATAGGAATGCTTTACACTGTTGGTGGGAGTGTAAATTAGTTCAACCATTGTGGAAGACAGTGTGGTAATTCCTCAAGGATCTAGAACCAGAAATACCATCTGACCCAGCAATCCCATTACTGGGTATACCGAAAGGATTATAAATCATTCTACTATAAAGACACATGCACACGTATGTTTATTGCAGCACTGTTCACAATAGCAAAGACTTCGAACCAACCCAAATGTCCATCAATGATATACTGGATAAAGAAAATGTGGCACATATACACCATGGAATACTAAGCAACCATAAAAAGGATGAGTTCATGTCCTTTGCAGGGACATGGATGAAACTAGAAACCATCATTCTCGGCAAACTAACACAGGAACAGAAAACCAAACACCACTTATTCTCACTCATAAGTGGGAGTTGAACAATGGGAACACATAGACACAGGGAGGGGAATGTCACACACTTGGGCCTGTCCAGGGGGTGAGGGGCTAGAGGAGGGATAGCATTAGGAGAAATACCTAATGTAGATGACGGGTTGATGGGTGCAGCAAACCACCATGACACGTGTATACCTATGTAACAAACCTGCACATTCTATATATGTATCCCAGAACTTAAAGCATAACAATAAAAAAAAAGGTTAAAAAAAATAAGGAGGTTCTATGATCATTCCTATTTCACAGGTAAAAAAGCTGAGACACAGAAACTAAGCAATGTACCCCATTCTACATCTGCTAAGTGGCGGTGCCAGGATTCCCGGCAAGGCTCTTGGGCTTTAAAAGCTGAACTCCAGCCTGGATGCTACAATGATTGTAAGGCATGAGACTTGAACACTGATGGCTGTATGCAGCCCAGCCCCCCGGTGGCAGGGCTCACATAGCATCCAACTCTGCCTGCTCAGTAGCTAAGGTCTGGACTTAATTCTTTGTGGATGTAACAGCTCACAGTAACCGCTAAAAAGTTTGCTTAATCTACCCAGGAGCATCACTAATAAGGACAGTAGCAGATTGAAGAAGGGCTGCAGCATGGCAGTGGAGAGTCTAAAAATAAAAATAAGGATGCAGGAAGGGTAATACTTGAAGGTAATTAACCGGTGCTCTTCCTCCCTCTGTGGAGAACAAAAGCCAGCTAATTGGCCAGCTTAAACAGCTCTGACAGCACCTTAGAGCCCAGCTCTTCTCTTGTGTGTGTGTGTGTGTGTGTGTGTGTGCATGTGTGTGTCTGTGTGTTCAGAGATGATTATGGCAAGAGGGTATTACACATCACCCAGACTGTGGAAAAATATGGGATCTTCTGAGAGGAATTATAATAGAGTCACTGATAAGTGCAAAAAATAGCCGTTGCTAGCTATGGTTTCAAAGGTCATGTGCATGACTAGTTATATATGGTGCAGGGAATCTCTCTGGGACAACATAACTCACCAATTCACTCATTTCTTATGTGCTTATTTCCTAAAATATTTAATAAGAGCCCACTATGTGCCATGCATTATCCAGTTACTAAGGATGAAATGATGGAGTCAAAAAACCTCCCTATTTTCGTGGAGCTTGTCTTTCACATTGGGGAGGCAGACCACAGACACACCCACCAATGAATGAACAAGAAAATAACAAGGAAAGAGACAGTGCAATGAGCTAGAAAAGGATAAGACTCTAGCCAGGGATGACAGGGAGGTATCAGATGGAAAGGTAATATTTGAGCAAAGGTGTCCAGGATGGGAAGGAGTCATTCCTACAAATTGCTGGTGAGAAGGGAGCCTTTCAGGCAGGTGGATCCAGAAGTGCAAAGGTCCTGAGGCAGAAAATAGTCTGATGTGCCTGAGGAAGGGAAATGTAACTGGAATGTAGTAGGAGGGGGAACGTAAGATGAGAAAAAGGTTGGAGAAGTGGAAAAGAACCAGAGAGAAAGGACTTGTAGGCAGTGGCACAAACTTGGCATTTTATTCTCAGAAAAGAGAAGTTTTTAGAAGGTTGTAAGAAAGAGAGCACCGTGCTGTGCTGTGGAGAGTAATTTGATTACTGGGTGGAGAAATGGTATTCAATGGAATTAGATGAGAAACAGGAAACTAATTGGGAGGCTGCTGTGGAAGCCTGGGAGGTTTGGTTGAGTGTGGTAGCAGCAAAAATGGAAATAAATGAAAGGGTTAGAGCTGTATCTTGGAGAAAGAACCACATTTGCCTTTTACCCAAAGGCTCCACTGCCCCAAATGTCAGCAGCAAACTGCTATAGTGCCTAAAATTCCTGGAATTAAATAATTAAAAAGTTAATGGGTTATGTTAGAAACTAATTCAAAAAAATGATTTTAGATAGTTTTCTTCCAGCCCTAGCTTCTTAAATGAATGGCTGCAATGCTGTCCACTAATTCTTTACCTTCACGGAGACCCTTTGGGCTTTTCCTTCCAGGGCAATGCCTGCTCTGTTTTCCTGGGAGGGTTGTCATGAGAAGTTAACTTATTAATACTAACTAAAATAAAAGCCTTTAAGGCTTTATGCCACTTTCCAAACTAAAACCTGTGTATAAAATTTTGCTCAAAGAAATGTGAAAATAAGTGTTTTATAGTCAAAGACACATATAGGCTTCTACATTGCGGGACTTATCAGAGCCTTTAGTGAGCTAACATGTATGAGAGTCTCCAACAAATAAGAAAATAACAAGGAAAGGAACAAGGAAATCAAGTCTGCTGTATTTCCCAAACTTACTTCAAGGAGGAACTTTTTTCTTTCAGGCCATGTGGTTCCAATTCCCATGGAACCCAGTTTGTCAAACACGGTATTACAGAGATGAGAAAGACTACTACTGAGACACACCAGGAGATCTTTCAGAAGGCCTTTTGAATTTTAAAATTGAAAATCTCCCATCAAGGAAAATATATACGTGTGTGTATATATATATATATATATATATATATATATATATACACACACACACATGCTTTAAATAATAAATAAATAATCCATGCTTTAAATAAAATTTATAAATTTTATTATAAATTTATAAATAATCCATGCTTTATACAAAAATTATCATGTTATGGAACCAGCAACTTGCCTAGGTCTAAGACATAAGGCATTGGTCTCAGAATAAAATGGAAAGAGATGCTTATGTAAGATACCTTGGAAGTGTTTTCTTCCTTACCTACACAAGAAACCTGTGAGGTAGTAATTATGATCCCCATTTAACAGATGAGAACACTGGAGCTTAAAGAGATTGAGAATCTTGCAGTAGTTCATCCAACATATGTGTAACCAACAAGTGTACTTCTAAACTTTATACAACATAGCTATTTTTAAATGCTGGGATTAGGTGCAGCAGTCCTTCAACTAGTGTGGCCTCTATTCTAATTCGAACTGCAAGTAGCAGCGGAGAACAGACAAGGCAGTCACAAGGTTTACATCCCAGCTTTACCACTTCTCAGCTGTCTGATGTTAGGCAAACTGCTTAACCTCTCTGATTTCTGGCTAACTTGTCTGAACCAGACAGAAGACAACAATCCCCCTCCTGCCCCACTCACCCTTAGATTTGTCATGAGTATTAAATGGGACAACACCAGTCAAGTACTTAGCGCAACTCCTGACAAGTGGGGAGCCCCTATGAAATGTTTAGACTCACTTTGTGTAATACCATTTGTAGAAGTTGGGATTTTATTTTAGAGAAATTACCTACTGAGGTAATTTTATGTCTAGTCCAGTTTAAATGACAGGATAAAAGCTGAATATTTTCATTTCATCTAGGAGAACTACCTTGGTCTAGAAATCAGTTTTGAGTAAAGGCTTTCTTTTCTTTCTTTCTTCTTTGTTTCCTGGAAGCACTCAGTTTGGAGTTAACTCACTGAGCCTGAGGAATATGAGAAAAATTGGAATCCCAGTGAGACACAAGGACTTAGTTGCTGATGGCTAAATGATTCCCAGGGTCCTGCTCTAAGTACCAAACATTTCCTCTCCACAGAGCATATCTACATTGCACCAGATGGGCAGAAGAGCAGGGAGGACCAATCACAAGAATTTGATAGACAATCAGGTAGAACAGTTATGCATGTTTTGGTGGGGAAGTCTGCTCTAACTACAAATCAAGCTTCTGATTTAAAATCACACCTTATTCTTGCCTTAGTTAAATCTACAAGAAACCAGTTTTTGACCTTTAAAACACAACATCAGCTTGTTCATAGTCCCCTTGTGAGTTGCTTGTCTACTTAATGAAATTGTTGCCTGCTAATAAAGTTGTGGTTGGAGTCCTGCCTCGTAGCCATTAACCTCAGGATCTGCGCACAATTTTCTCTTTATTACACTGTAAAGTCCCTTAGCAGTGGGATGTAGGGTCTTGCTTAGAATTGAATTTGGATGGTCTCTAATCATGATGAGTTTAAAATGGGATGCAAGATGTTAGATTAGTATAAAGACTACATGGAATTAAGTGTGTAGCCTCTGGGGAAATCCTGCCTGAGTCTGAGTCTTGGCTCCACTGATCATTAATGGTGCGACCCCTATAAGCTTGTTCCTTCAGTTTTAAAACCTGAATAGCAATTATGATAATGATACCTACCCTACATCAGTGACTTGTTATGAGGACTCAAGGAGAAGTAGAGGTTCTGAACCATAATAAACACTAGCTATCATTATTATTACCAATACCATCATCATCACCACCACCATAACAGTGCCATCAGCATCACCACCACCACCACCGCTCCCATCAGCATCACCACCACCACCACACCACTGCCATTAGCATCACCACCACAACCATCACCACTGCCATTAGCATCACCACCACCACCATCATCACTGCCATCAACATCACCACCAGCACCTTCATCACCACCACCACCACTGCCATTAGCATCACCACCACCACCATCACCACTGCCATTAGCATCACCACCACCACCACCACCGCCATCGGCATCACCAACACCACCATCATCACTGCCATCAACATCACCACCAGCACCTTCATCACCACCACCACCACTGCCATCAGCATCACCACCACCACCATCACCACTGCCATTAGCATCACCACCACCGCCATCAGCATCACCACCACCACCATCATCACTGCCATCAACATCACCACCAGCACCTTTATCATCACCACCACCACCACTGCCATCAGCATCACCACCACCACCATCACTACCACCACCATCATCACCACCACTGTCATCAGCATCACCACCACCACCATCACCACCACTACCATTACCACACCACTACCATGATCACCACCACCACCACCACCATCATCACCAGCACTACCATCATCACAATCATCATTACCATCACCACCACCATCATCACCACCACCACTATCATCATTACACTACTACCATCATAACCACCACCAAGGTCACCACCATCACTACCATCAATACCAACACCTCCACCATCATCCACTACTACCACCACTATCATCATGATCACTGTCACTTTGTCCACAGCAGCAACAGGCGTGCCATGTTTCACCCAAACCCATTAGCCAAAATCTTCAAGACCTACTCAATATATTATACAACATTATGACCAAACAACATTACAACATTATAACCAAAAACAGCCTGAAAGCTAGCAAGATATTAGACAAAAGCTTTACTGGCAGCAAGGTTGAGTCATTAATGCTGTTCACTTTAGTCTCTTATAGATAGTTTAATTAAAATGTTCTGCCCTTTGTCCATTTTCTATCTCTCACACATTGCCAATGACCTTAACATTTTATTATTAGTCATTAAACAAGGCTCATTCTCTTTTTAAAGTTTATCTATACAGACCTCCCCCTCCTCCTTTTCAGTGACCAAGAGGAGGCAGACTTGCTCAGGAACTCCATAATTTGGATTGGTGAATTTTGCTTGCGTTCTGATTGAGTCAAAAGTCAGCTAAGATTATTCATGAGTTTGCAGTTTCTATTAATTGTTCCTGTAGTGAAGCTCTAGTGTATGTATTTTATCTTTTCAGGCTACGTAGTAATATCAGTTGTTCTCAGTCAGTATCTGGAAACCTTGAGTTCATCAGATTCTGCAGATTAAGTGCTCTAAACCTTAAATCTTTTCCTCTAGAAAAGATGAAATTATGAACCTATTGCCTTGAAGAGTTCATGCAGGCCACCTTTGTGTATTGAAAGCAGGTATGTGTCCACACACTGAAAGAGCATCCCACATTCTCAGTTCAGCCTAAGAGGCCTGTTGTGTTATTATGTTTGCAAGTAAAATGTGTGGCCAATTGAATGTCCACATAACATAATGTGCCTCTGATACCAGCTTCCCATATTGTGCCCAAATATTGTCCCATGATGTAATGTTAAGTGTGCATCTTTCCATAAGCTCCCTCTTGAAAGGTAAGCACCAAATAGTTCACCCTCATCTATTATATAAACCTGGGGTGGGCCCATAACAGGATCAATGAGTGTAGCTGACTTATAAAACATTTATGTGCTTGGAATATATACATTTTTGAAAAGATAGAGAATCAACAAATTTGCCAACTTTTTTTTCCTCAAGATTTTGGGGGAAAACTGAATGCTTGTCAGGACCAAAGATAGATGTAACCTGGCAAGACATAAGAGCCCTCCAAGGAAGATTTTGACATCCTTTACCACATTTCTGGTGCCAAAATTGAGCAGTATCCAAGTGGTCTTCTCATTATCAAGTTCCAGGAAGTATGTTTATTCATTCACTCACGGACTCCATCATTCAACTAGCATTTGCCAATGCTTATGGGTGGCCAGACGCTGTGGTAGGCACTGGGGAGGCAGCATGGAACAGGACAAATGGAATTTACAGTAGATTTGCACAAAGACATCGGTTTCATCAGTAGGGCTTTGGAGCAGTTTATGTCTTACTTTGGGTCACCAGAAATCAGAGCCTGAGACAAGGACCTGAAAGGTGATTCTAGGAGACAGGAGTGAAGGAGCAGAGACAGTGATACAACTAAGGCTCAAAATCAATTAATGGATGTGTTTCGAAGGTCTCTGTTGCAGGCATCAGGGGTTCCTGAGAATCCACAGAGCTACTGAGAAGCACGCAGAACACTTTCTAGAATCATCTACCTGGAAGATGAGGGGCTGCAGGGTTTACCTACCAGTCTTTATCCCCACTGGTGAAGGTTGCATTGGGGCTCCCTTACACACAGGCTGAGCACATTCAGTCACTGTTGGAAAAGGCCTTGAAGCAGAAAGATAATTGAAGTACACCCGAGGCAGGCACTACATGTATAAGGTGAGTCTGAGCTGCCACAGCACTGCCCACCACAGCAGTGGCTAAAATGAGGGGTGAGCTGAGGGGATGTGATGTGGGACACCAGAAGCAGTCATAATCATTCTTTTAACAAGCATTTAAGCCTGCTTCCAGTGCTTTCAGTGACTGGCTCCACGGTAGGATTCCATATGTGAGCTTAAAAAGACAAAGGGCTTCCATAGCTCAGATATTACAATGGCTCCAGGCAGGGGCTGTGTCTCTCCAGTGTATTTAGAACATCTTTTATCTCATAGCCACAAACCAAATAAACAGATTTGGTGGTGAGATTCACTTTCGCTTTTTGAAGAGTTTTAAATGTTAGTTTTCAAAACAACAAGCAGTAGTAGCACTTGTAATAATAATAGCAAAAATCACAATAGCAGCACAGGTAGCTCTTACTACATACGAGGCTCTATTCCAAGTGCTTTATGAATATCAGCCCTTTTCATCCTCACAATAATTCAGTAACATAAGTACCATTATTATCAGTCCAACTTTACAGACAAGGCAACTAAGGCACAGAGAAGTACTGTGCTGAAATTCACCCAGGGTGAAACAGACAGTGGGATGCAGGATAAAGATTCAAACCTATGAACTCAGAATCCAGATTCTGTGCTCACTACATTCTACTTCTG
Source organism: Macaca mulatta (assembly GCF_049350105.2). Lineage (NCBI taxonomy): Eukaryota > Metazoa > Chordata > Mammalia > Primates > Cercopithecidae > Macaca > Macaca mulatta. The sequence goes on along the minus strand of NC_133407.1, from coordinate 131,669,329 downwards.
CAGGCCTAAAGGAAAACCTGGGCATTTCCTCCATCTTCCAAGTATATGCATCCTTTTCATGTCTATTTCGAGCACATTCAGGTATTACAAGAGTCTCAGTCAATGCCAAGTGGATGCTGATTTGGTTTGCTTCTATTCCAAAACTGAAAGAAAATGCAGAGCTTATCCAAGGAAACCCCAACTCTAACGTGCCTCCCCTTGTTTTTACCCCCTTACCCATACTTACAGAAGCTCTAAGACAGCGAAAGTTCTGCCTTTTGGACAATGACGTGTCACAGGTGGGTAGTGAATGAGCAGGTTTCAGAAGCTCTGTTCAGTCAAGGGGCTAGGAGCCCAGGCTCTGGACCTAGATTTACTTGGTTCAAATCCTGACTCATAAATTCTCCATGCATTGGTTTCCTTCTCTGCAACATGGGCACAAAAGAGTGCCTAATGAATTAGATAATATTTGTAAATTCCATAGTACAGTGTTTAAGACACTGTGGAATTAACATAGTAGAGCACTGGCTATTATCATTATTTCTCCCCACTACCATACACTTGCATGGGAAGAGTCCAAACTATTAACTTAGGTGTTCATGATTCCATTTAAGAATGAATAGAATGCTATGAGTAGGCTTCCCTCACAAATGCACATATCACACAATTTTATATACTGTCTCAGAGACATTACAACCCACTGAGCATCCTTATGGGCCACATACAGACATCTCTAGACAGACCATGTAAAGTTATCTGATAACTCCCACATTAGCCGGGAAGTTTTCTCAGAAAGTATAGAGTGACAAAAAGCTGCATCAACTGCTAAGAACAGTGAGACCAGACAGAAAGAAAATAGAAGAAGCTTCTGTCATGTTTCATCCCCCAATAATTATAAAATCCGTGTAACCATTGAGTGACAAGGCTTAAAGCCAGCACATTTAAAATTTTCATTAATTAAGCTGAAGACAATATTAACTTACTTCAAAATAACAATTTAAAAAACCCTCAAACTCTTTATAAATGAAGGCTAACACAGATAATCAAATCAGCAAACACTTCAAAAATTTCATGGACTCCTTCAATTAAAGGGACTCCAGACCCTCACACTTAACATAGTCCAATGGTCTGACCTAAGGAAGCTTTTTTAAAAACCCAAGATTACTGAAGGACAGTGATAGCTACAGTTTCTAGTGAATAAATAGAAAACTTTTTTTTGGAAAAAAAAGTGTCATTCATTATCAGAGTATAAAATCAAGGTAGATATCCTCCTAGAGCATCTGGTTACAGAAAGCAAAAGTGGCTTATTGCAGCAGGACAAATAACCAGTTTATTATTCAATCTGAAACCAAACTTCAGATGAACCACATGGATTTAGAAATACTTCCAGTGGACACAATGTTAAACCAGTTGGTCACTAAAGGCAACTTTAGACCAAACCACTGTGTTAATTGGGAAGAGATAAAATCATGCTAAATGAAATAGATTCAACCATTTAATAAAAACTATCAAGGGCAGACCATCTCTTTTCAGACAAGTGAAGAAGCCTTACCAGACTGGAGATCACTGCAAACATGTATACCCACTACGTCTTCTTGGGCAATATAGTAGGGAAAGTTCTATGTTATCTCAGGCAGGACTCCTCTACACTGGGGCAAAGTAGTGCAAGAGAAAATGACTGTTTTCCATTCTCTCCATGTTCCTCTTCAGTGTCCTTCACCCATGTGTTTCTGTTGGACAACATCCCTCCTCCCCAGGTACTTTGGGAAATATGTAAACCTTAAATGCTATGCCAAAGGCAACAGCCCACTCTCTGTGTTCTTGTTGCTGCTTCTCCCTTTGAGTGCCTCTACTCTCCTCCACTCTTCTGCACTCACAATGCATCTTAGTATCTAAGGATATAAACCTGAGAAGCTTGATGGAGTGTCATCAAGAGATAAATCATGCATTTTCCTAAGGCAAGAGGAAATGTTTGTGCAAGAAATGTCTGGGGTAGGGAGGGAAAGAAAGGAGAGAGGAAGGGAGGAAGGAAGAAATCTACAGACAGATTTTTGGAAGAAAAGGGTTGTTTTTTTCTTTACTGCTCTTTCTAGTAGGTTAGCCATCTCTCCTTAATGAGTCATGAAAACTTGGTGTATGTAAATGTGTGTGTGTAAAACATATACATATTTTATATATACCTGTAAAATACAGATGCACATATGAAAATGTAAAAATCTGGTGTATAATACACACACACACACACACACATACACAAATATATAGACACACACACATATACACAAATGGCATGAAGCAAGTTATGCTAAGAGCAACTGAAATCTTCATATAAAAATAAATTTCTTATTTATTTCAAGTTCTATTTACGGGATTATAAGCAACTTGCTTTTTTCAGGCTTTGCCTTTTAAAAAACTACAAATGTAAAGTATGCCAATGACAAACTATTAGGTTTATCTTGACACTGAATTTCATTAGGACATGGTCCTAAATTCATATTTAACTCATTTTCTCTCCTCATACAGGATTAAGTGTTCTTGTCATGTGAGTTGCTTAAGTTGCACATTTACGTCTAGATCCATATAATCTTTTCATTCTATTATCTTCATTTGTGATTCTTTTTCAATCTTCATTTCCTCTAGAACACATGTGATTATTTAATTTTTGATAACTGGTATTACACAGAAGACAAAACATTCTTCTGGTCAAGTGTGTTTATAAACATTATGAAATCTGTACATTGCAAAGATCACTTCTCCTAGTGCTGGTGTCATTGCCAATGGGAACATGAAATGCTGGCCATATGCTGGAATGGGAAATCCTCAAAATCATTAGGAAAGTTAAATTATGTAGAAAGCTTCAGAACTAAATAACATAAAGAACAGTCATATCAGAGACCGAGACAGAGAAGAGCACCATGAAAATTTGACTCTTGAGTTAGACAGAATGAGGTTTGAATCCAAGATCCACAACTTACTGGCAGACCTCCATTTGTTTCTTGGTAAAATCGAGTTAAAAAGAGTACCCACCTAATGAGATAGCAATGAACGTAAAATAACAATATAACTAAGGGCCTAGCAGAGTGCTTCGTTTTGAGAGTACATTGAGTGTTCTATAAACATTAGTTGGTATTATTAATAAATACAAAATACCTCAATATAGTTATATACATCCTGCAATTAATCTTCTCTCCTCCCTGCAAAATTACAGGAATCATTCTAGGATGCCTGCAAAATTACAGATACTGTAAATAAGAACCAGACTTAAACTTTGGAAGGGATGGACACCCCCCCACCTTTGAATTCATTGTCAATTGCTAGAAATGGCAGTGTATGCTACATTTTGATAGATCTAGATGAAAAAGATATGATGTTGAAAAAAATAGTAAATTATGTACATTTATATATTAGTACTTTTATATTCAGCCATGAACACTGCCTAATTTTAAAAGAATTAGAAAAACTCATGTTATTGAATTAGGGACACCATGAGAATTTAGTATCCCAGCTGGTTCATTTGCACTCCAAACACACACTGTTCTTATTCAACTACAGCCTGTACATTCAGTTCAAGAGTGTTCTTCAAAAACCTTGTTAGTGAACTTCAGATTTCTTGGAACACCAAAAATAAGCTTGCATATGTGAAAGATCCACTGACACAGAATAATGAGTTCTGCCAGGGTTTTCAAAAACACAGGGAAATTGTCTTATTTTCTGTCTATCATTTAAAAATTATTGAGCCAGAATGACTTGAGTTAACTCATAGGAGGTCTCAGCTCTGGTTAGGAGTATATACACAGTACACACACACACACACACACACACACACACACACACACACACACACATATTAATGTACAACGTTTGAGAAGTCTAAATTAAAATGTGTTCTATCAATAGTTAGAATAAGATGCCTTATAATAAAGCATTTTTCAGCCTGCATTGAAATATTATTAACAAAGAGAACTAAAATATACTTTTCCTTGGAGAAATCTATATTTTGGCTTTTCATCCCAATACTGATGACTCAGTAATGGACACGAGCTGAGACAAAAAGCGACTATAAGAAAGAAGAGACTATTGATTCCAAACAGGATTTTAATTTGTGATTTAGGCCTCCATCTAACTCATGTATGAAGTTCTTAAATGGTCTTTAGTTAGCCTTTCAGGTATGTGTCCATAAAAACTGGAAATAATCATTACATTCCTAAAGGTGATAGTTACCTGGGAAAAATATATTAGTGCCTTTACTATTTCAGAGATTCCTTTTTATTTTTTAGGAGGGTGAAATCCCCTGAGAAGATCCCCTACCATAGGTTTTTAATAAGGATCCCCAAAGACTCATGAGAAAACATGCTTCTTCCATAAACTTTCATAAAAGAACAGGCACATAATAAATATCCGTTGCATACAAACATGAAGTTAGGTAGTGCTTTTTCTTCATGTGGCCCTTTTCTTTAAGTTTATGAACCTCACCTCAAGTAAGATGAGGCTGTATCATTTCTTTAACCCTCTCACTACGGCAAAGAGATTTACATAGAAATATAGAGGTTGGCCAGGCATGGTGGCTTACACCTGTAATCCCAGCAATTTGGGAGGCTGAGGTGGGTGGATTACTTGAGATCAGGAGTTCGAGACCAGCCTGACCAACATGGCAAAATTCCATCTCTACTAAAAATGTAAAAATTAGCCAGGTGCAGTGCTGTACACCTGTAATCCCAGCTACTTGGGAAGCTGAGGCACGAGAAGCACTTGAACCCAGGAGGCAGAGGTTGCAGTGAGCCGAGATCGTACCAGTGCAATCCAGCCCGGGCAACAGAATGATACTCTGTCTCAAAAAAAAAAAAAAAAAAAAAAGAAAAAAAAAGAAAAGAAAAAGAAAATGAAATATAGAGTCTTACTATGAAAACCAAATGACAAAATCTCACAGGTAAGCAGGACGACTTGAGTATTCTTTACTGCTCTCCCACATCCTACCCTACTCTGACTTTTAAGGATTTCATAGTTCTCTTAAAGGAAGAATGGACTGAAATTTCCTAGCAGACATTTGCATATGGATGCTCCTTTTTCCCCTTGCTTTAACCTAGGTCAATAGTTCTCAAACTTGAGTATACCTAAAATTTACTTTATAGAGTTGCAAGACACTAGGCATATAAAACGGTATGGGTAACCCAAATAGCCAAAACAATCTTGAAAAAGAAGAAAAAGATTGGAGGTCCCACACTTCTTAGTTTCAAACTAATTACTATAAAACTACTGTAATAAAAACAGTGTGGTACTGGCATAAAGATGGATATATAGACCAATAGAACAAATTAGAGCACTCAGAAATAAGCCCTCACATATCTGCTCAAATGATTTTTGACAAGGGTGCAAGATCATTCAATGTGAAAAGAACAAACTATTGCATAAATAGTGTTGACAAAACTGGATATCCACATGCAAAAAGAAAAAAAAAAAGTTGGACACTTACCATATACCATATACAAAAATTAATTCAAAGTGGATCAAAGACCTAAACTTAAAAGCTTAGAAGAAAAATAGGGGAAAGCTTCTTGACATTGGATTTTAGCAATGATTTCTTGGATATGACACCAAGAGCACAAGCAACAAAAGCAAAGGTAGATAAATTAGACTACATCAAAATTAAAAACTTATATGCACCAAAGGAAAAAAATCAAGAGTGGAAAGGCAATGTATGGAATGGGAGAAAATATTTCCTAATCATGTATCTGATAAAGAGTTAATAGAATGTATAAAGTACTCCTACTGTTCAACAACAGCAACAACAAAACCAAACAACTTGATTAAAGATTAGGCAAGGACTTGAACAGATGTTTCTCCAAAGAAGATATACAAATGGCCCATAAACTCATGAAAAGATGCTCAATGTTAGTAATCATTACAGAAATGCAAATCAAAATCATAACGAGATACTACCTTATATGTATGGCTACTATCAAAAAAAAAAAAAAAAAACCTAAAACTCAGAAAATAAGTTTTGACAAGGATGTGGAAAAATTGGGTCGTTTGTACACTGTTGGTGGGAATGAAAAATGATGTTGACCCTATGGAAAACAATATGATGATTCCTCAAAAAATTAAAAATAGAATTACTATATGATTTGTCAATTCCATTTCTATACCAAAAAGAATTAAAGCAGGGTCTCAAAAAGATATTTGTACATCTGTGTTCATAGCTGCATTATTCACAATAGTGCAAAGGTGGAAGGGACCTAAATGTCTATCAACAGATGAATGGATAAGTAAAATGCATTGTATACACTCAATGGTGTATCATTCAGCTTTAAAAAGGAAGGAAATCTTGCTACATGTAACAACATGGATGAACCTTGAGTACATTATGCTACATGAAATAAGCCGGTCACAAAAAAGACAAATACTGTATGATTCTAGTTATTTGAGGTGTCTACAGCAGTCAAATGTATAGAAACAGAAGGTAGCATGGTGGTTGCTAGGGGCTGGGAGAGAGGGGGACACAGAGAGTTGTTGAAAGGTATACAGCCGGGGTCCCTAACCCCTGGGCCACAGACCAGCACCAGTCCAGTTCCCTGTTAAGAACCGGGCCACACAGCAGGAGGTGAGGGGCAGGTGAGCAAGCAAAGCTTCATTGTATTTACAGCTGCTCCTCATGGCTCGCATTACAGCCTGAGCTCTACCTCCTGTCAGATCAGTGGCAGTATTAGATTCTTATGGGAGCGAGAACCCTATTGTGAACTGTGCATCCGAGGGATCTAGGTTGTGTGCTCCTTGAGAATCTAATGCCCGATGATCTGTCACTGTCTCTCATCACCTTCAGATGGGACTGTCTAGTTGCAGGAAAACAAGCTCAGGGCTCCCACTGATTCTACATTATGGTGAGTTGTATAATTTTCATTATATATTACAATGTAATATTAATAGAAATATAAAGTGCACAAAAAATGTAATGCACTTGAATCATTCTGAAACCATCCCACCCTCGGTCCATGAAAAAATTTTCTTCCACAAAACCAGTTCCTGGTGCCAAGAAGGTTGGGGATCACTGGTACAGAGTTTCAGTTCTGCAAGATGAAAAGCTCTGGAGATTGGTCACACAACAGTGGGAATATAATTAACACTAGTGAACTGTACACTTAAAAATGGCTGCAGTAGTAAATTGTATGCTGTGTGTGTTTTACCACAATTTTAAAAAATGTATTGGCCACATACATAAAGATCAAAGGTAATTTTGACTATATGAAAAGTTTCATTATAAATTAATGAAAATTTTTAAGACATAACACTTACATTAAGCTGTGATTCCACTATGCTTTCGGGCTATTTGTTATTGTGTTCCCTATTTATAAAGCAATATAATTATAAGAAACTATAAACATCGACTAACCCAGATTTTTCTGGTTACTAAAGAAGAAACTGTGAAACTCTCATTTGTAGAAGTAACCCACTGCCCAAGATTATATAGAGAGTTAATGGGATTAAAAACCTAGAAATATTTCACTGTGCTTTTGCTGTCTATTGAAAGATAGTGTACTTCATCCCTGAATACTGATAACCTATCATTAAATTCAGTTGGGGATTACAGCAAATTATACCGGCCACTCTAATACACCACATCCCATCCTTATTAACTTGGTTTTCCATTTAACTTGTAATCTGATACACTGTTGCCACTCCTCTGAGAATGAAAGCGAGCTTGGGAAAAAATCTCACAGTATGTTATTAATGTGCTCCTGAGAAGTTTTACGTAAATTGATTCATATCTTCCCATATCTTGTTGTACTTTAACTTAACCAAAACCCCAGACTGGCTCCAAGGGAAAATGAAGGGCACTTAATAATGCAATGAGGGGAGTAAGTTTCCATGAAGAGACCACAGTGTAATAAAACAATTAATTAAGGATCACATGGAAAAAGAAACTTATTTGTGCAAACGAGAACTGCTGAGAGGCACTAATAAATGATTATTTCATTCATTCAACATTCAACATATGTAGAGAGCCCCACTCTATGCTAGCCATTTTTCTAAATCAGAGATCAGCACGTGGTTTCTGTAAAGGGGCAGACAGTAAATATTTTAGGTTTTGCAGGCCAGATGGTCCCTGTCACCAACTACTCAACTTGCACAGTGGCATGAAAGCAGCCATAGATATTAAGTAAATCAATGGGCAATGCTGTGTTCCAATACAACTTTGTTTATAAACCCAGGCAGGTGGGCTGGATTTGGTCCAAAGCCCATAGTTGCCAACCTTTGTTCTGTGCCTTGGAAGACAAGGGTGAACTAGGTCCAGAGGTCCTTGTTTTCATGAAGCTTATATTCTAACAGACAGGAGAGGGCAAGCAGACAAAGATAAATAAATGAACAAAAGAGTATCATGCGATATTGACAAATTTTGATGACCTGAATCTAGGGTAGAGCTTGGGGAGCACTACTTTTTAAAAAGTTCTCCAGGTGAGACCTCTGGTCAAATAACCTTTGTTTCTATAACTGTGGTTGGGAATAATTAGATTGTTAATGTTAATTTCATTGAAAGAATAACAGAGAAATAGTGAAGTTGAATGAATGATCTACCAATAAATTAGCTTCTTCGATATACGAAGGCCAACATATGTGCATTATTAGTAGCATGGCTGATTGAGATACTTACACTTCACTTATATAAGAAAGCCAAATAAAATTGCCTTATGTGTATAATATAAATATCATGTCAGTGTTTAAGCATTTCTCAGATTGACATATTTTTATTAGAGGGTGGTCTTCCATATCATTACTAGAGGGTGGTTCATCCCCAAATTTTGTTTTTACAGAAATGTTTTGTGGTGACAACAGGACATGTGTTACACAAGGATTACAAGCAATTCTGATTCATCCCTAGATACATTGAGCAGGTTTTGAATTAGATAAACAATCCTCTTATCACACACAAAAAAATAGGATGGGGAGCAGCACATGGGAAGAAACCGATAAGGTCTAGGCATCTCCTGGTTAGCATTCTGCTGTGTTTTCTGCTGACTGGTCTGCAAAACTGAGAGACAGGGACACACCTCCAGCATGACTGAGACGGTTCAGGGAGCAAGGAACAAAGCACTCTAAGGAGCACCTTAGCTAATATGGGTTGCTATTCAAATCACATCAAAACTTCAACCTGTTCCATTAAATGAGAATGAGAATAGTCATTTCTCACTAATCCTGGGGCTCATTATTTGGTCTGTGTGCCAGAACTATTGTACTAGCATTCTACTTTTACGCTTAACACCCCAAAATGACAAAGAAGGATTTAACGCTTATCTGGTTAACCCAGTTTTTGCTTCAGAGATAAAATAGTAGTGGTATCATCTGGGAAGCAATAATGGGCTGATTGGGTTGTAAGCAACAGATTCACAAATGCCACTCTTGAACTCCCATGATGCCTCTCTCTCTTTAACAGTTTCACTATGGAATATACCACGCTAACAGTAAGTGTGTAAAACGTAAGTGCAGTAACTAATTAATTACTGTATAGCAAACTGTCATGTAACTGCCACTCAGGTCAAGAAATAAAACTTTGCCAGTGTTCCAGAAGGTTCCTGGCTGTCCCTTCCCAATTATAATCTCCTCTTCCCCTTCTAAATGTAACTGTAACCAGGGGTTCTGACTTTTTTACTTATCACTTCTTTGTTTTTCTTCATGTTTGTCTTCTATGAGCTATAAATTATGTTATTGTTTATTTTTGCCTTGTTTATTTGCCTTATTTTTAAGCATTATATAATTGGAATAATATAGCATATATTCTTTAAATCTGACTTCTGTTGCCCAATATTCACCATGTGAGTGAAAAAGACTGTAATTTTTCCTTTTCACCGTTGTGTAGGATTCCATTATATGAGAATATCACTATCCATTTTACAATTGATGGACATTTAAGTTGTGTTAAGTTTAGGGCTATTACACATAATACTGATATGAACACTCATATATATTTCTTAGTATACAAATGCACATAGCTAGATATGAAATTACTAGTCTGTAAAGTGTTTGTATCTTCAATTGTATTAGCTAATGCTAATATTTGTCAAAGTGTTTCATACCAATTTACACTCTTACAAGCATCATGTAAAAATCGAAGTTGCTCATATCCTTTTTAGCACTTGGTGTTGTTAGGCTTTAATTTTAGCTACTCTGGTAGGGATCTCATTGAAGTTTTATGTTTCCCTAAGGATCAATGAGATTGAGCATCATCTCATAAGTTTATTGGCTCCTGTATATGCTCTTTTGTGAACTAACTTATTTTAAGACCCTTGCCTATTTTTATCATTTAGCTCTTGCTGAGTGACAAACTATTCTACAACTTAGTAATTTAAAACAATAAGCATTATTTAGCTCAGAGCCATTGAGCCTCCTGGTAGTTCTTCTGCTCCAGGCTAGGTTTAGCTAATTGTGACTGTACTGTGGGGCGTATACAGGCTGAATGGGGGCTGGATGGTCTAGGATGGCCTCACTCACATTCTGGCAATTGGCCAGCTTAGGACAGGGCTGTGGGGAAGACAAGGCCACATCTCCTCCATCCTCCTGTAGGCTATCTGGGATCCAAGAGATCTAAGGGCACAGAGAGATCTGAGATACCAGACCAGCCTGGCCAACATGGTGAAACCTCCTTTCTACTAAAAATACAAAAATTAACTGGGCATAGGTGGCGGGTGCCTGTAATTCCAGTTACTCAGGAGGCTGAGACGGGAGAATTGCTTGAACCCAGGAGACAGAGGTTGCAGTGAGCCGAGATGGTGCCACTGCACTCCAGCCTGGATGACAGAGTGAGACTCTGTCTCAAAAAAAAAAAAAAAAAAAAAAAAAAAAAAGAACTGCACCCCAAACCGTCATGGTCACTTCTGCAGGATTTTACTGGCCAAAACACATCACAAAGGATTCTACCTTTTGATGAGAGTTACTGCAAAGTCACAAAAAGTATGGATAAAGGAGGAAATGAATGGTCAGGGCCATTACTGCAACTAATCTACAAACCACTTTTCTATTGAGTTTCTTTTTTTCTTAATACTTTGTAGGAACCTTGTATAGGGTCTTTATACAAATCTTTTGATGGTTATTTGCATTTCATATTTCTTCTTCCATGCTGTTAGAACCTCTTTATTTTTGTTATGAAATCGTTTAATGAAGAGAGGTTTTAATGTACCTAAATATGTCAATATTGATGTTAATGAATAGTATTATGAGTCCTATTAAAATCTTTGTCTATCCAAGCTTATATTCTCCTATACTTTATTTTTAATCATTTACTATATTACCTTTCACATGTAAGTATTCAATTCATCTGGATTTGATTTTTGTATACTGTGTGAGTCAGGTGTGAAGTTTGCTTTTTCCATATGGATTTCCAGTTTTCCCAGCACCGTTTATGGAAAAGACCATCACTTTCCTACTGCTCTGCCGCACCACCTTTCTCTTGAATCAAGTGTTCTTAGGTGTACGTGTTCGTTGCAGAAATCCATTCTGTTCTATAGCAATCTTTGCCTATCCTCACGATAATATAAACACTGCCTTAGTTACTGTAGTGTTCAAATAAATCTTGGGATCTGGTGCGAAAAATTGCTCTTAGCATATTGTTGATTTTCAAGAGTGTCTTGATTATTAATAGGACTTTGTATTTCCATATAAATTTTAGAATCAGCTCACCAATTTCTAAAATACTACCTGTCAAGATACTGACACCCAACATTGAGTGTCAAAAGTAATCTAAAAAATTAATTTGATGATAATTGATAGCTTTAGAATTAAATTTCTTCCAGTCTATGAATATAATATATATTTCTATTTAGGTCTTTTAAATTTCTTTAAATAATGTTTTATCATTTTATTGATAGGAACATTCCATATCTTTTATAATTGTATTCTTTGTATTTGATTATTTTGATAATATTATAAATGGTATTTTTAAAATTTATTTTTTCTGTTTATTTCTGGCATATAGGAATTTAATTGATTTTTATATTTACCTATTCAGCAACCTTGCTAATATCACCTATTACTTATTTCAACATCTGTCAACCATGAATGTATTATTTCTTCATTGCCAATCCTTATTTTTTTCTTGCATTACTGAACTATCTAGGGCCAAGGATACAACGTTAAAAAATAATGTTTATAGCAAGCATCTTTGTGTTAATCCCAGATTCTAAGGGAATGGGGAGAGGGTCAACATTTAACCATTGAATGTAATATCTATTTATGGTTTTGGTCAATATAATGTATTAGATTAAAGAAATTCTCTTGTTGATTAGTAAGAACTTTTAAACTCTGAAATAATTTTATTAAACACTTTTTCTGCATTAATTGAAATGATTTTCTTCTTTTATTCCATTAATGTGGCACATTACACTTAAAAATAAGAAACGTTAAGCAACTTTGAATTTCTGAATAAGCTCATTCAACGGGATGCATAGTTGAATTTGATTTGCTAATTATTTGTTTAGCATTTCTACATCAACACTCATGAGTTAGATAGTCCTATAATTGTCCTGTCCTGTAATACCTTTTATGAGTTTTCTTGGGAGGGGCCCACTGACCACAGGGAACAGATGCCCACTGTTAAAGCTTGCCTTGCTCTGTCTCTTCTCCATGTGAGTAAAGCATTTTTTTTTTCATCCAGTGCTTCACTGTGTTATTTTCCTTGGTGACTCTGACACCAAGATGCAATGGACAGAAGTGCTTGAACTTCTACTCCTGATAATAGGCAACAGATGTTGATTACCCAACAGTTAGTGTTTTCATGGAGCATCTTTTCCTATTCTTTTAGTGAAATAACTATCTGAAAAATAACTGGCTTTTAATTGGGATATTTAATGCAATTATTAATGTATTTGTAGACAATCTACTAAGAATACTACTAATCTCTAAACAATCTACTAAGAATTTGTCCTGCCCTACATTTCTTCTTTCTGTCTCTCTCTCTCTCATGTGTGTGTCATGGATTATTTATTTCTACTATTCTTTTTAAGAATTATAATACACTTTTTGAAATTATTTTGTTATCCTAAAGATTAAAACATATTTTCTTAACTTAGCATAATCTAATGCTGATTAGTATTTTTATTTTTACCCTCTTCCCCAGAATTTCAAGAAACTTAGAACACTTTTGCACAATTTATCTGATGTTTATGCTATAAGTATTATATATTTTAATTCTGCCTATGTCATTTATATTCGTAATCGATTTACCATTTTACTCTGAATCCCTTCTTAATTCTTTAAGTTTCTCTCTAGGAACATTCTTTTTCTGTTTGTAAGATCTTTCTTTAGTTTTTAGTTTGGGTATTACTGAAAAAAATTACTCATCCTTCGTTTATATGTATTTTTATTTTGCCCTCTTTTTTGAAAGTTATTTTTATTGGGCATAGAATTCATGATTGGCAGCTTTCTTTCTCTTGGAACACTGAAAATATCAGCTCATTGTTCTTCTAGCTTCCATGATTTCAGTTGAAAAGTTAGCTAGTAGTAGATTCCACCTACCCAAATAGTGGTCTAGGAAATAGCAGCACATTATCTCTTGTTACTTTTGATTATGTTTTGAAATTTTATTTTAAATGTTGCTTGTAAAACTAATTTGATCTATAGTGATAGCCTATATTTCTACAAGAAAGATGATCATTTTGTTTCAGCTTGGCAGCTATGCCCTAGCAGCTCAGGATCACATTAATTCTAGTGTTGGGGACTGAGATTTGGGAGGAGGGGGGCATTCAAACACCTGTTACTGTGGTGAAGTCTTTGTGATGTCTGCTTTACCTTTGGTTCATCCTTGCTCCCAGGGCACCACTCACCTTTCAGGATCCCAGACCAAAGCAGAAAGGGTTTATAATAGAACCCACCGCTGGTAGGCTCTGGACTCCAAGTTTTTTTCATTTTCCAAGTACTGCGAGCTGTCAAAATTACTTTTATGCCAAATAACCGCCTCTTTTAGATAGGAAGATAGCCATAGTTTATCTCTTTCTTTCACATCGTACATGCGATTCATCACCAAGTCCTCCTGTCCTACCTCCAGAATACATCCTTAATACATGATGGCTCTCAATCTGCAATGTGTGCCCTAAATATTGTCCTACTTCGCCTCCTGGTTTCCACCCTTGCATTTCTTAATCCATTCACTAAACAAATGTTTAAAATTAACCACCTATGATTTCTCAAACATCTAGAGGCAGAAATACCATTTGACCCAGCAACCCCATACTGGGTATATACCCAAAGGAATGAATATAAATCATTCTATTATAAAGAAACATGGATATGTATGTTCATTGAAGCACTATTCACAATAGCAAAAACATAAAATCAACCCAAATGCCCATCAACGATAGAGTGGATGAAGAAAATGGGGTACACATACACCATGGAATACTATACAGCCATAAAAAGGAATGAGATAATGTCCTTTGCAGAGACATGGAAGGAGCTGGAAGCCATTATCCTCATCAAACTAAAACAGGAACAGAAAAACAAACACCATGGGTTCTCACTTAAGTGGGAGCTGAACCATGAGAACATATGGACACATAGCAGGGGGAACAACACCCACTGGAGCCTGTTGGAGGGAGTGGTTGGGAGAGATAATCACAAAGAATAGCTAATGGATGCTGAGCTTAATACAAGGTGATGGGTGGATCTGTGCAGCAAAGCCCCATGGCACACGTTTACCTATGTAGCAAACCTGCACATCCTGCACATGTATCCCAGAACTTAAAATAAAAGTTGAAGAAAAAAAAGAAAAATTAATAAAACTAAAATCAGCCACATAATCACATCAATTATATTATGAGGCTCTGCAGTTTAAAAGTCTCCAACAGCTTGCAACTGAACTTGAAGTACTTTGTTTTTCTAACATCACCTTCTTACTCTGGTACTCAAGGCATTCCGTGGTTTGGCCTCTACCATTCTCTTTAGATATACTGGAATAACTTTTGTTCTATGAATAATCCAAATTAGTTCCTTCTTTAGTTTATTTGTACTCATAGTTTCCTTTATCTGAAAAACAACAACAACAACAATAACAATTTTCTTAGTAAATCTCTTTCTTAGTAAATCAAGAGGAGCAGCCTCCTCTTGGTCATGCAGTTTTTCCTCGAATATTACCTCTTCTTAGAGCCCTTCACTTATCATTTCAGCAAAGGCTTCCTCCTTTACCAATGCTCTTGTGTATTACTCTATTTAATTTTATTCATAGCATTTGCCACTTTGATATTCTTTTTTATTCCATGCAATAAACTTCAGTCAAAGATAACCTGAAAATATCTCTTTTTTTCCAATATAAAGAAGTGCACCTGAAAATGACATAATTGATTAAAAAATCAAGTCAATATAAAGAGATAACACATGAAACTATGTGGCACCATGATGCCACATTGCTGAAATGGAGAACACACAGCACTGGATCTTACACATAAATCACTAATCTAGTCCTGGCCTTATGAATTCAGCCTTCCTATAGCAATCTAATTCTCTTCCTTTCTATCCTTCACTCCAAATATCCAATTTGATATCACCCACTTTCCTTCTCAAGAAAACAATTTTTTTTTCTTTTCAACTCAAAAATCTACTTCTAACCTATCCAAAGGGACTGTCACAGAAGCAAGCAAATAATTGGGTCAACAATGTGCACCATAATAGAGAAAAACTTAACACTCTAAATATTCATTAACAGGGCTTTGGCTAAGTACATTTAGAGCTTCATTATATGCAGCCTTGAGGAAGATCTGTAGATATTTTCATGGAAGAAGTTAATAATAAATTAGCAATTAAAAAAATGTGTAGAGTATGACAATATGACAGAGCTTTTATTTTTAAAATCTCTCTATATACACACACATATGTATTAAGTCACCCCTACAGAGTGAAATGGGATTGGGTAAATATTATTATTTTCTACTTCTAGACCTCTGTTTTGTTTTAGTATTTCATTTCATATTATGTTTTTATAATAACAAAAGACAAATTAAGCTACTCAGAAATTTAAAAAATCATATTCTGTTTTGAACATTTCATTTAGGTATTTTTTTACCTTCATCTAATCAGCAATGACAGCATTCTCAAGGTATTGAAAATTACTAATGTGCTTGTCAAGCTTTATACTGTCTAGATTAATTTGTTCATGTCTAGTTTGGCAACGATTTCCAGGAACCTTAATCCCAGGGTACTCACCAACAAATGTTGTGGAATCCCAAGCCTAATACTGTAGGCATAGTAGCCAGTGGCTAGAGTGTATCATAATGCTTAAAATGCTTAATTCTTTACTTCACACACACACACACACACACACACACACACACGCACACACACCTTCAAATAAAACATCTTTCCTACTATCCTATCTTGGCTTTATTACACTGGACATTACATAGAGAAAAGTTACTTCAGTAAACAAACATTTTTTGTCCTTTTTTTTTTGTCTTGGGACCATTGATGCATTAGAAAAAATAATATTTAATACAATTCAGTTCAATTAGTTTGTTGCATCCAAAAGCAGCTCTCACAGCTTTTATCTAACAAGTTTCTACTTTTTTGACATGAAATAAACACTTTAGAGGACAAAAATAAGCTATTATATACCATTTGACACATCTCTCTCATAAAGTTATACAATAATGAAGGGTAAAAGGTGACTCCTATAAAAGCTGATTTTTATAAAATCCATAAAAAAACCTGGTCAGAAATATTAGAACATAATGTGATTAGAAAAAAATCCAATCAGCCCGTCATTTTCTGCACTTCCTCACCCATATATTATAGCATTGAATCACCAGGGTTTGGCATGAGTAGATAATTTAGTTCTTAACAAGTATTTAACAGAATTTGTACCCTAATGACTAGGGCAGAACCATCCAAGGGCCTCTGTAAAATCAATAAAAACACAAGTGGTAAATTGGAATAGACATCAAATTATGTGCTAAAAGACATTTGCTCCTTGAATTTGGGTTTAAAACTAGACTCTGTTAATTGGTGCTATGTCAGAGTATCAGAAATCATACTAAATGCAGCCACTCCTGGAAACTTAATTGAGAGGGAGAATTCTAAGCTCTTTAGTCTCGTAAAAGATATGACATATTTCTAAAATTCATTTGATGGACTAATAGCAACTATAGCTCACTTGGCAGTTCAAAAGTATCTTTCATGTCCAAACAATTATGACAATTGATAACGTTAGAAGAAAATATTGTAGAACCAGGTCCCAAAGAAAATATTTAGCTTAATTCATGTTTATACTTTGATTTTTCTTACTTTGTAAGAAACTGCCAAACTGTTTTTCAAAGGTGTTTTGACACTTTGCATTCCCACCAGCAATGGATGAGAGTTTCAGCTGCTCCACATACTAGCCAGCATTCAAAGTTGTTTAGGGGTTTTCCCCTTTATTTTAGCCATTCTTTTAGATGTATAATATTATATCTTGCAGTGGTTTTTTTTTTTTTTTTTTTTTTTTTTTTTTTTTTTTTTTTTTTTGAGACGGAATCTTGCTCTGTAGCCCAGGCTGGAGAGCAGTGGCGTGATCTCAGCACACTGCAAGCTCCACCTTCCGGGTTCATGCCATTCTCCTGCCTCAGCCTCCAGAGTAGCCGGCACTACAGGCGCCCATAACCACGCCCAGCTAATTTTTTGTATTTTTAGTAGAGATGGGGTTTCACCATGTTAGCCAGGATGGTCTCCATCTCCTGACCTCGTGATCTACCCGCCTCGGCCTCTCCAAGTGCTGGGATTACAGGTGTGAGCCACAGTCACATATGGTGCCTTAAATTTAAATTAAATCAAATCAAATTAAATTAAAACTTTAGTTCCTCAGCTATACTAACCACATTTCAGGGGCTCAATAGCCTCTTTGGATGGTGGCTACTGTATTGGACAGAACAGCCACTGATCACTTCCATCATTGTTCAGTGTTCCACTCGGATAGCACTTCCCTAGAAGTTTCATAGTTTTAATTTTATATTTAGTCTTTGATATATTTCAAGTTAATCTTTGTATATGATGTGAAGTATGGCTAAAGTATTTGTTTGTGGTTTTGTTCTTTCTTTTTTTGATTTTTCATATGAATTCCAAATTGTCTCAGTAACATTTTTGAAATCCACTTCTGTGTTTATCACCATGTGATTTTTGTGTGTGAAAGTTAGATACAAGGGCTTTCCTTTGGCATTTTAAAATTTCTTTTAAACAAGCATACCTGGGAATAAAATATTAGATACTGAAAACTGTGGTTGAATTAGGCTCATCAAATTTACCAAGCAACACTTGCATTACCTACCATAGGCTGTCTCTCAAGCCAACACCAGTTTCTGACATATCCTGTCCACAAGTCTTTAAGGGATTAACGTGTGAATACTGGGTAGATTAGGCCTAGTTTACATAGGGAGGCAGCTGAAATGTAAGGGAAAATTAATCTCTTGCAAAGAAATTATTGAATAATCTAATCAAGGTAGGAAAACATCACTGTATCTCCTTAATAGAGACATAGAGACAAGCCTCTGCAAATGATCCTCTGTTAGTGGGGAAAAAGTGTGACTGTATTTTTTTTAAAAGTTTACTTAGCAGAAAATATGTATTTCTTAGATGAAATTTTTCTGTTTATCTTCTCCCATTTTAATTCTGCTTTAGATTAAACGAAGCAAATACTCAATTCTGTGTTTTATCACAATACCATCTATGGTTTTTGTTGTTTTTCATCTCTTTCACTTTATTTGGTCAATTTTGAAAAACATATTTTTTGCTTAAAGAGCAGTCATAGGATTGAGATAACCTCACCTTGATTTTGTGATATTTTTCAAATTAATGTAACAATAAAATAAAACATGTTTGTTTAACTGGCCGAACATTTTAGAATCTAAAAATTTATTTTGACATGACTGTGTTTTTGTCCATTTGCAAAGTCTCAAATGTTAGGGGACTCTATGATACTACTGGAATATGTGCCAACCAATAGTTTAGTTTTGACACTGATATATTTTGAATGTTTGTCCCCTCCAAATCTCATGTTGAAATGTGATCCCCAATGTTGGAGGTGGAGCCTGGTGGAAGGTATTTGGACCATGGGGGCAGTTCCCTCATAAATGGCTTGGTATTGTTCTCACACTAATAAGTTCTCATCCTATGAAGATTTACGTGAGATCTGGTTGTTTAAAAGAGTATGGCACCTCCTCGCTCTCTCTTGCTCCTGCTCTCACCATATGATACATCAGGTCTCCCTTTGCTTCACCATGACTGGAATCTTCCTGAGGCCTTAACCAGACACAGATGCCAGCACCATGCTTCTTGTACAGCCTGCAGAACTGTGACCCAAAATAAACCTCTTTTCTTTATAAATTACCCAGTCTCAGGTATTCTTTTATTGCAATGCAAAAGCGGACTACTACAGACACATAGTTTAGAGCAGGGGTCATCAAACTATTTTTTCCCCCAAAGGACAGATAGTAAATATTTCAGTCTTTGCATGCCCTAAGGTCTCTATCACAACTATTCAACTCTGCTATTGTAGTACAAAAGCAGCCATAAACAATATGTAAACAAATGAGCTTGGTCGTCTTCCAATAAAATTTTATTTATAAAAGCAGGCTCTGGGCCAGAGTTGGCTTCCAGGCTGTAGTTTGCTAACTCCTGGTTTAGAGATACAGATCTTTATTTCCTCTCCCTCGAAAAAGAGAAAATTCATTTGAATGTAATTTGTTTAAAAATAAATAAAATTTAATGACAATATATTCCATTTAAAGCAGACTATATATATTCAAGGAATGTGATATTTTTAACCACAATAAAAGTAATCAAATTTTTTTATATAAATAGTAATAAATTTTTCTGCTAATTTATTTTACAATTTTTACATATATTTTTCACATTTAAAATTTCTATATCTTACCATACACTTGAAAAGATAATAAAGACTTAATTGAATGATGTAAGAATTCTTAGACAATTGTAATTGTTTTATCTAAGTTCATCACCCTAGTAGTTAGCTAAATAAACACAATAGACCCATATTAATCTGAGTTTTTTAAACCCCTCTGTCTCTTAATGACCAGAATCAGACTGGTATAAAGTGGCCATGAGTACAGAATGTGACAGTTATTATAATAAGAGCAATAAAGACTAATTATTATACACATGATGATCTAACATTACACTTTAAATTCCTGTGATGCACTGGCGACACATAAAGGATGAGTCAGTAAATCAGGCTGATGAAAGACACATGCAAATAAAGTGGGAAACTTAAATCAATGGGAAGAAGCTGTCTGAAGACCTGGGTTCAAATCCTGATGCTACCTTCATAGGCAGGCGCTCTGAGATTCGAGAAAATCATTTGTATTCTCTGTGCATCATTTTTTATCATCTGTGTGATGAGGTAATAAAAGTACCCACTTCATAGGTTCAATGAGGACTGAGGGATATGATTCATGTAAGGTGTTTAGGACAGAGCCTGGCACATAACAAATGCTCAGTGAGTATTAGCTGCTGGTATTTAATTATTTTGATGACGATGATGGTGGTGGTGGTGATGGTAGTAGTGGTAGTGATGACAATTAGAGTGCTGAAGCTTAAAACCTTAGCAGATTCAGGGAATTCTGATACTCTTCCAGACACTTATTAATTCAACATGAGTGAATTATACTAATCTTGTGGCTTTTCCTCTGAGCTATGCTAGGTGAGTGGCTAATAAAATAAATGCATGCAAATATGTTAATTGGTACTGGTGAATAATAAAGATGTATTTTCTCCTTTAATAATTAGTCATATTTTAACAAAAATTCAATATCTAAACTTAGGAATGAATGGCTAAGGCTGGAATTACCATGACATATAATTAATAAGCATGTTTAAAAACAAGGAAATCTTTAGCCACACTTACCACACAATACTTCCTCCTCAAATATATTGGGTCAGCCCTTCCTGCAGCCTGCAGCTAATTCCCCTGCAACTTCTTCTAAAGGGTGGGAATTAACAGTTCTTACCAAATCTGCCTCAACACTTGCAGGGCCTGAAGCAAGAGTACAGATTGAGACTCCTCAACCCACCTCCCCTCATCCTCACCTCTGGCTCCAGCCTGCACTGCAGGGAACAGAACACGTGACTTTGGACACCAGAGTCCTTTATCTCCAAACTTGGGTAATGTGTACTCATTGGTCACTCCATGCATACACACTCCCAGCATTCTTCTCTGACCTTAAGAGAATAAACTCAGGGAAGAAAGAATCTGGAAACAGATTCAGGGCCACTTACGCTGAGAATCCTAGGGTCTCCAGTACCCAGAACTTGACGTGGGTAGGAGGACACTGGTTCTGGATAGACACAGTCCTTGGCACGAGCATTCTCAGTTCATAGGAGCACAAACAGAAAAAAGCCAGAGCTGGACCCTTAAGCCCAAGACCTTGTGCCAGGGCTAGTTGGCCTAGTCTAAAGGTGGTACAGACCATAACTAGCTGAAGAGAAATCTAAGAATCCGAGAGGTTATACAACTTGCCTCCTTGCCAAGGGTAAAAATAAATTATAAGTAGAGATAACCTGCAAGTTCAGGCACTATTTTCCTATCTACTTAGAAATGTATCAATAAACTTATAATAATCATAATATACAACGGCAAGTTCAACAAATTTTTATAGGAGTGCTGATCTGAACCTCACCCCCAGGTAAAACTCCAGGAATTCAGTATGGGAAAAAAATGAGAGCCAACCTTCTATGCATCTTAATGGTTAACTTACATTGATGTTTCTACTTGGTTCCCCTATTAATTATGGTAGGGTAAAAATTTTGCTATATACATAATTGAATGGTTGGACAGAGAGCTACAGAATGTTGCAAAATTGTAATATCACAGTTACCTGAGAAGTAGATAATTAAATGGTAGTAAAAAAGCAGACTTTTAAATCTTAAGCAGAGTATTTAAAGAATTGGAAAGGGGTTTTAGAACTTTCAGAGTAGGAGAGTTAACAGCCTTTTAAACGGTTAAGAGATGCCATCAGCCTCACATCTTAGGCCAACCTTGACGTTTCTACCTAAAATGAATTAGCATAAGAGGAAAGAAAGGAAGGCTTTCCACTGAATCTAAAGGCATAATAACTTCCAGAGTCAAAATGTCAAAAAGGTATCAGCTACTCTAACACCTTCACCTTTATTCTTAAAAAAAATGAAACAAAATCTGTAATGCATTTTTATTTTTGACAAGACACTTGGTTAAAAAATTGGTCTGACCCTACCCCACCTTGAAGAATCTGACCTACTTAGCATTATTCATGCAATTTTCTCCATCTGGAACCATCCACTTTGAGATCTGTGTTAATCTGGGTCTCAGAAAATATGCTTAAGGAGTAACAGGTCACACAAGCATCAGGAGTTGTCCAAAAGTAAAGATAATTTCTGCTTGGGTATAGGAGGAAGTTGCTGGTTTTTGGAGAGCACTCCATGACATGACTCCACTCTAAAATTCCCCAAGTCTTCCCAAGAGAAACCATCTCCAGTAGAACCTAGCAATGGTCTCAGTTCTCCATTGCATTTCTCAGCCTCAGTCTTCTCACAAGACATGGGAAGTACTGCTTTTTAGTACTGCTTGTGCTCTCCTCTTTCCTTTTCAAAACATAGAAGGCTATTCCTACTGACTAACCTTTTGACTTGTCATTCAAAGCCTTTGAAATCACACCTTCAAGCCTTGGAAATCACACCTACCTTGAGGGCCTGCTCTCTCCTCTTTCCCACATCTAAAATAGGGGTCTGTATCAGAGGATGGAGGGTGGGAAGAGGGAGATGATCAGGAAAACTAACTAATGGGTACTAGGCTCAATACCTGGGTGATGAAATATTCTCTACTACAAACTCCCATGACACAGGTTTACTTATGTAACAAACCTGCACATGTATTCCTGAACTTAAAAGTTAAATAAAACCAATCTTCCACCAAAACAAAACAAAATAAGTGTCTAAACCTCTAGTGGCTAAAGTGGATGAACAGGTAACTAAACATGTGGTGCTGGCTAGGTATGCCAACTTACATGGTTTTCCTGCCTTTTTTTCCTGCTGATGGTTTTACCATGTTTTGTCTTGTGCTATCATAATGTGTATCTTTATTACATCATTTCCTAGGATGGAGAATTCTTAAGAAGAGGGATGAAATCTCATTCATTCTTGATTTCACAGTATAGTATCTGAAACACAAGGTATGTTAAAAAAAATCCCTTCATTGAATTATTGAAACAGACATCAGGAAATATGCCTTTATTGATTAATAGATCTATGTTGGGTCAACAGATAGCTGGAATCATTGAATGATAAATGACAAAAGAATGCTTAGAATGAAATTGAGCTGAGTGGAGTCTAAATATGCATGAAAGACCTATTGACAAGCAGTATCAGACACTAAATTTGGAATTGAGATTCAGAAATTAAAAGACCCATCTGGTGGCCATGACAGTCCCATGCTAAACCAACACCCTCTGTTGTCCAGGCTGGAATGCTCTTGGCCCGCTACAACCTCCACCTCTCAAGTTCAAGCAATTGTCCTGTCTCAGCCTCCTGAGTAGCCAGCATTACAGACCCTGCCACCATGCCCAGCTAATTTTTGTATTTTTAGTAGAGACAGGGTTTCACCATGTTGGCCAGGCTGATCTTGAACTCCTAACCTCAAGTGATCTGCCTGCCTCAGTCTCCCAAAGGGCTGGGATTATAGGTGTAAGCCACTGTGCCTGACCTTTCTGCATGTTTATAGCTTTTGTGGTTTTTTGCTTTCTTTAATTCAAATTTTATTTTATATTCAGGGATTGTATGTGGAGGTTTGTTTCCTGGGTATATTGAGTGATGCTGAGGTTTTGGTATGATTGATCCCATCATCCAGGTAGTAAGCATATTACTCAATAGGTAGATTTTCAGCCCTTGTCCCTCTCCCTCCCTCCCCTTTCTAGTAGTCCCCAGTGTCTATTATTTCCACCTTTATATCCATGTGTACCTAATGTTTAGCTCCCACTTATAAGTGAAAATATGTGATATTTGCTTTTCTGTTTCTGTGTTAATTTTGCTCGGGACAATGGCCTCCAGCTGCATCAATGTTGCTGCAAAGGTCATGGTTTCATTCTTTTTATGGCTGTGTAGTATTCTATTGTGCATATGTACCAAATTTTCTTTATCCAATCCATTATTGATGGTCACCTAGGTTGATTATATGTCTTTGCTATTGTGAATAGTGCTGCAATGAACATATAAGTTCATGTGTCTTTTTCATAGAACAATTTATTTTCCTTTGGGTCTATACCTAGTAATGGGATTGTTGGGTTGAATGGTAGTTCTGTTTTTAGTTATTTGAGAAATTGCCAAACAGCATTCTACTGTGGTTGAACAAATTTATTTTTCCACCAAGAGTGTATAAGGGTTCCCTTTTCTCCATAGACGCACCTGTTGTTTTTTGACCTTTTAGTAATAGCCATTCTGACTGGTGTGAGATGGTAGTTTATTGTGATTTTGATTCACATTTCTCTGATGATTAGTGATATTGAGCATTTTTTTCATATATTTGTTGACCACTTGTATGTCTTCTTTTGAAAAGTGTCTGTTCATGTCCTTTTCCCACTTTTAAATGGGGTCATTTTGTTTTTGCTTATTGAATTGTTTAAGTTCCTGATAGGTTCTGGATATTAGCCCTTCTTCAGATGCACAGTTTGTGAATACTTTATCCCATTCTGTAGGTTATCTGTTTACTCCATTGATAGTTTCTTTTGCTAAGCAGAAGCTCTTTAGTTTAATTGAGTCACACTTGCCAATTTTTGTTATTGCTACAATTGCTTTTGAGGACTTAGTCATAAATTCTTTCCCAAGGTTTATGTCCAGAATGTTATTCCCTACGTTTTCTTATAGGATTTTTACAGTTTGAGGTCCTAAATTTAAGTCTTTGATTTGTCTTGAGTTAATTTTTGTACGTGGTGAGAAGTAGGGGTCCAGTTTTATCCCTCTGCATGTGGTTAGCCAGCTGTCTCAGCACCATCTATTGAACAGGCAGTCATTTTCCCCAGTGCTTATTTTTGTCTACTTTGTTGAAGATCAGATGGTTGTAGGCATGCAGCTTCATTTCTGTGTTCTTTATTCTGTTCCATTGGTCTATACATCTGTTTTTGTACCAGTACAATGTTGTACCAGTTACTGCAACATTGTAGTATAGTTTGAAGTTGGGTCATGTGATACCTCCTTGTTCTTTTTGCTTAGATTTGCTTTGGCTATTAGTAATATGCTCATAGCATTTATATCTCCCTCTACCATAGCACTTACTACCCTCCATTGGAGTAATTTGCACAAGTCCATCTCCACCCACCACCCTACCCTGTGCTCCTCCTTGCAGATATCTCATCATTTGACTGGCACAATGCATTGCATATCACCAGAGGCCACTAAATATTTGGTGAATAGATGAATCCAAAAAGAAGACCCTAGGCAGACAGAGGCCTAGTAAAAACTCACTAAGTATAGAGGTTAATGCCTTTATACATTTATTTTTATTCTTTCTATTTTATAGTTTTGGAAACTGAACCTCTGGGAGATCTAGCAACTTCCCCCAAATCACAAGACAGTGGCACAGCATAATAGAACATCTTGGTCTTCTTAAGAAGACATCAGTCATTTAGATGCATGTAACAGAAACATTTTAAAAAACAGTCACACCTTAAAATATCTCAAGTTGAGAGGTTGCGCTTTTTTTCCTCCATTTGACACATTCAAGTATTGACTTCCATCACGATTCTGTTAAAACACTGAATCTACTGCAAAGTTTCATTTGAAAGGAATAACATAATTCTGCACAGTGAGACCACAACAGGTTCTTTGCAGTCAACAGTAGCTACAGGTATTGCCTGTCCGTCATGTGCTGGTCACTAAGAGCATCATATGGGTAATTTCCTATTTCACATTTGAGGAACCTGAGGCTTGGGAGGAATAACCTGTCAATGCTTTCAGACCTGGCAAATGTGGAAGTAGGATCTATACTCCTATCTACCTGACAATGGAGGCCATGTTTTGTTGTGCCATGCTGTGGGATTTCTCTTTCCGAGAGCGTCTGCCTCAACTCTTTATTCCCTTCCCTGCGGGAAATCAGTCCAGTACTGTACATTTCCACGGTCCTCTAGTAGTCCTTCTTTCACAGCTCTGAATCTATTTTATTGTGCATACACTCATTCAACAAGTATTTATTGAGCACTTACTAAGTTCCAGGCACTGGGCATAGCAGTGAACAAGATAGACAAAATATCCTGCCTTGCCTCCTGCCAGACTATAAGCCACGTTTAGGCAGGGGACATGTTTGCCTTCCTTCCTCTCATATCTTATTGAATGAATAAGATCATTAAATCGACATGGATTCAAAACACTGAATAACTGCTTTGAGACAACAGAATATAAACCCATATTATACATGGAGCCACCTCATCCAATGCTCACTTTAGGGCAAGTGAGAAGTGTTTAGTATTGGTGTGCCATGCAGCAAACATGGAACCAAACACAAATGGGGAAGGAAAACAGAGACAATAACTTGTTTTGTTTACTCTCACATAAATAAAAACTAACTGCTCTTCAATCTGAACATAATTGTTGTGGCCTTGAAGCTGAAAGGTGTTCATTTCAAACAAGGACTACTATGAGAAAAAAAGTGTCTTCTATAAAAATCTACATTAATGAAGCTGAGATTCTGTAATTACAATCATGTGAAATCCAACCCCAGGTTACACTTCCCATTGCTTGTGTGTCAGGCGATCATTTCTCTTATGATATGCTCATGGTGAACACAAGGTCGGAAAATGCATCTACAGTGACAAAAGATAATTCTTTTGCTTAAGAATGATCCCAGAGCATCTGTTATTAAATCTCTCAGCTCACAGAAGCACAATGTAAACAGAAAGGAACACCTAGTGAAAGAAATATTCAATCAGGCCCCAGATACCATTTCACCTGCTGAAGGCGCCTAGGGGTATACACCTGCTGGATGGTAATTAGGTGTTTTCAAAAACTCTCCAGTCTATCTGATTGCTTTCCACTATTACCTCTGAGAATAACTTTCCCAAACTCTCACTTCTAAACTATATAAAAGTGCTTTGCGATTCTAATTCTCTTAAGGTGCAAGGTGTGTGTGTGTATTTGCGTATTATCTAGACACAACTCCGTGTTAGTGGCAGTGTCTTTCTTGTTAGACATCATGCCTCTATAATAGGAATTAATTTAGCCTGTAATTTAAGAGTACAGGTTTTGTTATCCTTTATCCCAGCTTGACTGTGAATACAAGCTGTCTGACTTTGGAGAAGTTACCTAACCTCTCTGAGCCTTAGTTTCCCCAGCTGAAAAAATGTAGCTAGTGCTACTACCTTACAGGATTTTTGAAAGAACAAAATAAGATGATGTATCCAAAACATTCTTAATGAAGGAAATTCTCTGAAGTCAGCTCTACTGTCTTGGCAAGGCATTTAGCCTCTCTGACACCAGTTTCCTGATCTGTAAAATGAGAACACTCATTCATGGGCAATTTTGCCGGGATTAAATTAATTAATATGTGGATAGCAAAGATAACAGAATCAACCTAAGTGTCCATAAATGGATGAATGAATAAAGAAAATGTGGTACATACACACAATGGAATACCATTTGACCATAAAAAAGAATGAAGCCTTGCCATGTGAAGCAATGTGAATGACTGGAGGTCATTATGTTAAGTAAAACAAGCCAGGCACAGAAAGACAAATATTGCATGTTCTCACTCATATGTGAGAGCTAAAATGTTTAATCTCAAGGAGGTAGAGAGTAGAATGACAGTAGAATGGAAACTGTGTGTGGATGGTAGGGGGAGAATGAAAAGAATTTGGTTAATGGGTACAAACACAGTTAGATGGAACAGTTAGAAACAATGTATTGCATATCTCAAAATAGCTAGAAGAGAGGTTTTGAAATGTTCACAACACGTAGAAATGATAAATGCTTGAGGTGACGGATATCCTATCTGCCATGACTTGATCCCATAACACATTCTATGCATGAACAAAATACTACGTGTACCCAATGAATATACACAAATATTATGCATCGATAAAAATAAACAAGTAAAGTTAAACATGTTTCTTTAAAATTAACTAATTAATGCATGGAAAGTGCTAACACAGTGTCTGAGATGACACAGTAAGTGCTCAATAAATGTCACCTATTAGTAGCATTGTTACTTTTGTTATCATAAGCCTCATCACCATCATCATCACTGTCACCACCGGATAATCTGATTAGGGGTAAGGACCATGTCTTACAAATATTTCCCCAGCCCATATTTTGGGAAGCTAAATATTCCTTAAAATTTATGGGTGGCTATCATGAGAATTTTTGGATGAAATCTCTACAGCATAAAGACATACCACCATGGAAAGTGGGTCCTGATTTTAATAATAAGAGATTAAACCTGTAACATTAAAAACCAATATTCCAGGACCAGCATACAAAGCTTTTTATGTCTGAGTGCCTACAGGCTTGACTAGCACCAAGCAAAGGTATCTCATTGTAAAAATATTTCCAAATAGCAGTCTTTGAATTAATAAAAACTGGTTTTTTTTTAAATGACAAGACCACTTAAATGAAACTCAGAGATATTTCCACTTCAACTGATATCAAGATCAAAGGATTGCATCTTGTGGGATGTCAGAAATAAGAGAACTTGTAAGTGGCAGAGGTTAGAACCTAAGAGGTATATCAAATGTGGGAAGAACAGGAGTGTCCAGGGAGCTGTAAACACACTTTGGAAAACAGCCCATCAGATCTGTCTGGCTTGAAGACAAAGAACCAGAATGCTGCCTGCCTGAAACCAAGCCACTTAAGGGCCTCTGAGATGGTCACAGGCCATTTCCATGATGGGTGACCTTGTATAGTCTGCCATAGGAGTAATTCTCTGAAACTATCAACAGTTATTCTACAAGATGACTCCTTGTTAATCAGAGAAAAATGACCAACAGGAGCCAAAGCAACTTCTAGTTACGGTAAAGGACCAAGTCTGTGTTCAATTTCTTTTTTCTCCCTTCTCTTCTCTGACTTTTCATATCACCCTATAGGTTGACACCTGGGATAGTGAAGCAGCAAAAACACTAACATCCACTCAGTACTTGTGATATAAGTACAACACTTTGGGGTAGGTGGCCATATCTCTATTTTACACATGAGAATACTGAGCCTCACGGGGTTAAATAACTTGTCAGAGCTAGAATTAGAAGAATTGATCTCTCTCCTTCTATTCTTCCATGAGAACTGGCTCAGTATGTCTGTTCCCTACTGTAACCTCAACACCTAATGGATACTTGTTAACCGTTCTTCAGCAAATATTATTAACAATCCACTTTCTCAGCTACATACAAAATCTGACTTTCTTAATATCTGTCATAAAATGCATATAGGAAAGTCTGTTTCTTTTGTTCCTTCGTTTAACAGATAGTTACAAGTCCCTACTGTGTTCCAGAAACTGGAGATACTTCCGGGAATATAGTAGACTAAGAGCCCTGCCCTGTGGATCTTATCTCCTAATTGAGGAAGTGAGATAGTAAATAACAAAGTCAATAAATAAACAAATTACTTAGGATGTCAGAGAAAGATCCATTGGTTCAGAGAAGATGAATAATAACATCAATCACAAACCCACCAAAGATGGAATCATGATGGATAGAATTAGGGTTTTGTTAGGTATCATTTTTGAAAATGTTAAACTGGTATATATTTTATATTTTTCATTTATCTTAAATCACAGTACCCTAAGCATCCACCTCCCCACCCACTCTAATGGGCACCTGAGAGAAAGAACAGGCATCATCTACAATAACAAAATCCTTGTTCATGTTGGCTGTCAAATTAGATTTATTTTCAGTCCATAACATGAAAATAGTTTTGACAGTCAGGCATTGTCAAAAAGAGAAAAATATATGTAAATTGCAAAAATTTCCTTTCCATACTAAGAGACAGGCCTGGCGACTATATCTATGAGGTTTTTCTATATGCCATGGGTAGAGGAAACTCAGGATAGAATATACTGTAAGTTCCCATCTAAGGGGGAAACAGAGAATGCCTCTAGTTGATAAGAAACTTGGATTCTTATTTTTCATCAACCTCTATCCACCTTTGGTAGCCAATCCTCAGGGGGAATAATAAGAACACAAGATATATTGATATGGGATGCTGTAAGCAGCTTTCCACCTATAGCTCTGGGAGAATGCAACTAGCAATGTGCAACCTTCTGACCTGGAGCAGCTGCAGAAGAATATAAATGGCCACATCACATAGTCAGACAGAAAGTGACCCATTAG
Organism: Macaca mulatta; assembly: GCF_049350105.2. NCBI lineage: Eukaryota > Metazoa > Chordata > Mammalia > Primates > Cercopithecidae > Macaca > Macaca mulatta. Next base: position 131,639,057 of record NC_133407.1, on the reverse strand, counting down.
ACTGACCTACCTCCCCAGATCCCACCACAGTGCTGCATAGATTGGGATGATTGGGATAATATAAGAAAGATCTAAAAGTTTCTGGGATCTCTTAGGCACAATATACAGTAGTCAAGAAGGGCCTGCCATGGGTCTGCTAGGAAAGTTTTTAAGGTCTTCCTCAAAGCTGAAATAAGGAGGATGGAAATCAGTTTAACATCATCATGGCTCAGACCCAAAGGTAGCAAAATTAGAGCAAGTTATGGGACAGGAAAGAGGAAGTAGGAAGGAAAACCATGGTGGGAAGAATAAATTCATCAGCTGTGAATTTGAGAGACATATACAGAAAGAGGCTCAGTGACCAGGCCAGACAAGAATTAAACTCAATAAAGACCAAGAAGAGCCCAGATAACAGTCCAGCTAGCCGCTCACTCCAGCATTCTTTCCTCCATCACTGAGAGTACACAAAAGCCTTTTTCTTTGTTCAACACCATCTTGGATTTTGAGGAAGGACAGGGAAAACTTTTGAGAGGAAATAAACATACATAAAGTGAATTTCATTTATTAATCTGACTGATTATGTATTCAAAAGAAACTGAGCTAAATTGAAAGAGACTGTTTAAAACTAGCAGGTAATAAAATACTTAAAATTAAGTTTTTCCCAGCCAGCCTTGTTCAGCAGAAACAATAAAGCTAACGGAGTTGTAGTGTGTAAATCTTGGCCTCTGGGTTAAAGGGATACTAACTCAGCGATTATGATTTATCCTGCCTTCTTCTGTATGCACATGGAGCCAGCTGATTTTATTTTAGTACATTTGGGGAGTGCAATTGCTATTCTGGTGGGTGTCCAGATATTAGGAGTTTCTGTTTATGACTTCTGAGAGCTGTTTGTTGGAAAGAAGTGTCCTTTTGCCTGCTAATGTAACTATAAACTCTTTAATGAAAACTGCTTAATCAGCCCCATGAAAGATTTACCTGAGATGGAAGGAGGAATTTACGGGCAGAACATGACTCACTTTCCTTCCTATTTTCTTGTCCATTTATCACTGGTCTAAAACTCTTCTTGAAAAGTTGAAATCTCTCCCCATGCTCGTATCTGTTCTTCATAGCTTCTTCCCAAGAAGTCATCCTTCACCCAAAGCATGTAAGAATACATGCTGACCTCCACCTTCTCAGAACCTTTTTCTCTAAATACCTCTTAGGCTTCTAGATCTTTCTGACTTTTTCTCTATAACAAGTCACTGTTGACTGAACTATTTTCCTCTTCAGGTATATTTACATTTTGTCAGGTTTTATCACAAATCTAGAATCAGCAGTCCAATCAGGGATAAAGCCTTTAGGCATCAGGAAAAAAAAAAAAAAGGTATGTGTTTCATTCATTAATGCTCTCAAGTCAAAGACCAATAAAAATACACCTTAATTTGAACAATGTTGGGTTTATTCACTTGCTGCAATGAGGAAGAGCTGATGCTATTGGGACTGAGGTGATTTGGGTATTGGAGAGGGCTTATTACAGAATTTGGGCTTATGTTATGTGATTTGGGAGATAATTTCAGGAAATGGGACATTGTTTTGAATTGGATGTTGTCTAGAAGCTGGGGTAATTCTACAATTGGGTATCTTAATAATTCTTACCTAGGAGATGAAAACATAGGACAAGGTGAAAACTGTTAAGGAAACCAGCAGTCACTCAAACTGTTATAGGAGATACTTGGTCAATTTTTGTGGTTTGGAAAATGTTTACGCTTTTGTCTCTGTTCTTAAATGATTAGAGTTCTAGTCTTGATCCCAGCATTGCAGTGTGGTCTTGTGTGATGTTGACGTTCTATGAAATCATTTGGGTTAGCCAGGTGAACAACATGGCCACACTGCATGTGTGAGACTGGCTCCTGCCTCTCAGGGCTGCTTTTCTTATCTTCAGTTTGCTCATTCATTTATTCATTTGTAGTGGTTTATCAAAATTAATGAGTATATAATTCATTGAACTGCTTGCTTGATTTTGATCTGTTCCTTATATTAGAAAATAAGCTCTATAAACTCAGACACCATGTTTACTTTGCTCGTTATTTTATACCAATAAAATATACTTTTCAGTGCCATGAAACAAAGCACCTGTCAGACTGAGGAATCTTGGAAGGTCTCAAGTCAGATACTGATAATTAAGTTAAATATTATGGTTTAAAGCACTGGAGAAGTGAGAATGGATAGAAAGCCAGCCAGCTATTTTGTGCTCCCAAAGCCACATTTTCAATGGAAAAAACAATAAACATACTAATTTTAAGACATATCATTTGTTCTCAGGTCTGGCCATAAAGGCATACTTCTTTATTAGACTATTTGTTTCAGATAACCTGCCAAGCTATTTAAAATGCCCAATTTTCAACACTCCATTATCCCCAGAGAGAAGTCTGTAGGTGTCCTGGGTGATCAAAAGAAAGGTTTAGGGAAATACTAACTTATATTGTCATTTTATAGGGTAAATCATTCACCTAAGATTGTCCAGTTGATTAGAACAACATTAGACAACAACAAAGTGTTCCTCATCAAGAAAGCTATTCTGAAACAGATTATTCTTGAAATCAGACTTGATTTCAAGATATTTCAGTGCTCCCCTAATACTTAGCTCAGATTGGATTGTTTTAAAAAATAGTATTTTTCCCATGTGTCCGAATACATAAATATTTAGTTGTTTTGTTAGCTGGGAATCTTTCTGAAGATAACAGAGTTGGAGTCAAAGAAGCAAAAGTCTTACTAACATTGATTTTCAGTAGCGTTACCACTAACATCCTGGTGGTCTCTGACCTGTCTTTTAGAAATGCACTTCTCTCAGCTGGGCAGATTAATTGATTCTCTCACCCAAGTAAAAGTCATCCAGCCTCTTTGAGTGCCAGACACTTTGCCAGATTCCATAAAAACAGTAGTAAATGGCAGATATAATTTTTGCCCTCTGAGGTTATAGTCACAAAGGAAAGCCGATATTGAACAAGGAATCACTGATGAACTGAGTGTCACCAATGAGAGGCACGAAACACAACTAGACATGCAGAATGCCTATCCAGACCCACAGGGTCACAGGTGGAGGGGAACAACATGGGGTACAAAGCAGGAAAAACAGCACTGGCTAAGATGTCTTTGTATGTATTGTGGTTTTGAGTTGTGGTTTCCAATCTGACATTTATAATTCTAATGATACCAAATCTTAGTGTAAAAATGAATTGTCAGTATCCTGGTCATGATATTATACTATAGTTTTACAGGATGGTACCATTAGAGGAAACTGAGTAAAGGGTACACGCGATCTCACTATACTATTTTGTAGAACTGCATGTGAATCTGTAAGTATCTCAAAATAAATGTTTGATTCTAAAAGACAGAAACATATCTTGCAGGGATTTGTTTGTTTTATATGTTGGAGAGAAGACTCTTGGGTTATTAACCAATGATGACTCAGCTGTCACAACTCCAAAAGCACTGAAATTCTCAGCTATTTGGATGCCTGGCTCACATTAATTGCTCTTCACATCTTTGGTGATTGAATGAATGAAGGAATTCTTAGTGAGTAGAAGGGATCAAGCTGCTAACCTCAACTGCAAAGTCTTGGTCATTATAGTGAAATCTTCACTTCGTGTTTAAGGGGGAATCTTAGGAGGTGAGCCAGTCAATTTCATTTTCAGAGATCACACATATAATAGCTCGTGAGTCATGAACATGTTTTTAAACTAGAAATTGTAATTCAAGCCAGGGTTGTTTACATTTGTGCCTTTAATATTTTATCCTTTATTCCTAACAAGACCTAGCCCAGACATTGAGGGACCAGCTAAATACAGATGGCTGAATTATTAAAAAGGATTCTCTCTGAGTGCCTCAGGAGCTACACAGGCTTTTCTAGTTAACATTTCCATCTAGGCAAGAGGGGTCAGGACCACACTTCAACCACAAAGACTGGAGTTGGCAGAGTCAACCATGATAATATGCCCCTGGAATTCATGGCTTGGGTTTCCCTGGAAGGTGTAATTAATAACCCACATGCATCCAACCACTAATAGAAGTAAATGTCTAGTATTGGCTTTCTCTCTTATATCCCACACTGAAACTGGATAAACAAACTTCTTTTCTATCTTTTCCAAGATGTACCAAACCTCTGAATTACATTTAAAGAGTATTCATGTTTATTAACTAATTAATCACCAATCTGTCCACCTATACTTCCATCGTCATAATGAAGAGGAACAGCTAATGTTTATTATCTACTTGCTACGTAACAGCCAGTTTGCTGAAAATTTTATAAAATTCATATCATATCATTTAAACTTCACGAAAAGTATTACCTCCATTTTACAAATAAGTAAATTCAGGCATATCAAGATTAATTGCCTTACGATCACTTAGCCAATACTGAGAACTCCCAAATTTAAACTGCTAGCCCTGAACTTTCTCTTGAGTTTCAGGCTCACATATCCAGCTTCACATTCAAACATCTCCAGTTGTATGTCTAATAGGTGCCTCAATCACAGCACTTGCAAAACCAAAATCTTGACTATCCTCCCCTACCCATCCTCATGAAAACCTCAGGACACTCCATTCAGTGAATGGCAGCCACCATATATCCAGTTGCTTGGGCCAAAAACTGTAGAGTTATATTGAACATCTCCTTCCCTCTCCCCCTACATCCTAGTTACCAGCATGTCCAATCAGCTCTACCTTCACATAGAGCCAGAATGTGGCTGTTTCTCACCGTCTCCAGTGAGACTGTTGCAATCTCTCACCTTGTCAACTGTAATAGCCTTCCAGCTGGTCTTTCCACTTCTGCATTTGACTTTCTACAGGGTATTCAAACACATATAGTGAGGATAATCTTTTAGAATTTTATATATCAAATCACTCCTTGGCTCAGAGCTCTCATTGTATTTGTTGTTTTATCATCCCTACCTCTCAGCTTGGCTTTGATAGATGGAATCAATATTCATAACAGGGTCCTTGACGATTTCAGTGTAAACTTCCAGTAAAAAAACAATGAAAAACCCACAGCTTCAAAATTGCTAGACTGACAGAAACTAAGAAATTATGCAGTTCTGTGCTCTCATTTTCAGAGCAGGAAACTGAAGCTTTGGAATATTTGATGACCTCCAAAGGTCAAGTAGTTAATAATTAGCTGAACTTGGTTTCATATTGAAGATCCCTGGTTCCCAGCCAGTGCTTTATACATGATGTCACACTGTTTCCACCTTCCTGGTTGCTATGAGCGGAAACCTCTATATGTGTCAAAACCACAAATGATCAATACAACCAAAATCTATGAAAAAATAAATTCTGAGCATTTGCCTGATAGCACCAACTTACTGTGGCTGTGGAGGCAGACAGTATGATTCCTATATTATTTTTCAGTTAAATTAATACAGGCTATGGATGCTTTGTAAGTACATATTATTATTTTCAAGTCCACATTATGGTATTATTTATGTAAAATATTTTAATGGCCTTGGGAAGTAATTGCCAGCTGTATTAACCTTCTCACTGATGATAAAGACTGTCTCAGCAAAAATAAATGTTGTCACTTCAAACTAAATTTAAATGATCTTGCTTTATTTATTTATCATAGAAGTAAAAAACACAAACACATGAGCTGTGTCTAACATGGTTGTAGTCCCAGAACCTGGCACATAGTATCAACTCAATAAAAGTTTATTGAATGAATAAATAAATAAGTAAACAATGTTTATACCAAAATGTCTATAATAGAAAAAAAATAAAAATATATAAATTCTAATAGTAAGAGATTGTACATATAATTCAGGTGATGTTCACAAAATGAAATAAAATTCTCATGAAGTAGACGTATATTTATTGGCATGGAAAACATTCAAAGTATGTTGCTCCATTTAAAAAGTTGGTTATGAAAAGTTGATGTTTAATATAATGCTATGTTTTAAATACAAGGATGGATGGATATATGGACAAAGAGAAGGAAGGAAAGGAGGGTGGGAGGGAGAGAGGGAAGGAAGAAGGAAGAATGGAAGGAAGAAGGAAGGAAGGAAGGAAGGGGGGGAGGGAGAGAAGGAAGGAAGGAACGAAGGAAGGAAGAAAAGAAAGACAAAAAGTCTAGGAGGATATTTTCTAAAATGTTTTCTGTAGGTGGTAGTTATAAATAATCTATTTTTATATATTTTTGTGTTAGCAAAATTGATCACTTGTATTAACATTAATTATTATCTTTTTAAATGCCTGGCACAGACAGTCAAATTTCACTGTCAACCCCATGTCCTCTAACTGAGAGTGAAAATATTGATAGTAATTATTTTCTTTAACCATCATCACCACCAACAAAAAACCTCCCAAACCAAATTAACATCTATTTCCCAGCATTTTCAACTATTGTCTCAAAAGGATTTCTACTGAAGTATCTGAGTATGAGAGCTTTACGGATTTTGTAAATCAGATTCTATTCCTTTCTAAATGCAATTCCTGTACAACAGTAGGTATCCAATGGTAACTAAGCAGGGTTATTTGAACAATGCATAAATATTTCATAGTGTGCAAAAAGCCACAAATGCCAAACTAAAATGTCTGCAAACATGCAAGATTTCCAGTTCCAAGAATGTAATTATTGTCTTGGGATTTGCGGGGTGTCTTGTTGAAGACCCTTTTCATTTTGATAAAACGATAATGTTGCAAGGAGAATAATGCTCTAACATTCTATGTTAACCTCAATGGTCCTGATCAAGGGGAAAGATTCCTTTTGTAAATGATTTAAGAGAACACTACCTAAAGCCTTTTGTTATCTGTTAGCCTAAAGAATGCCTCTCTACTAGTCCACTGTCTGGGAAAATATCACAATAGGGGTTTACATCACAGTAGAGTGTGTGGCCACAAGTCTGACAACTTCAAAATCATTATTATTAGCAAAAGCTGCCATCACCATTTAGGCTGCATTAAAAGTAAGTTTTGGTATTTCATCTTCCTTTCCCCTCATTCTCATTACAGAATAAAGATATTTTTAAAATATCCCAGTAATTCAGATATAGATTTTAAAATTAGAAAGAAAAATTATAGTCAAAATGTTTTATACAGTTCTATAAGAAGTTTATTTTATAAGAATAAGTGAAAATGAAAAGTAAGAATGCTGCTTTAACATGCAACAATCAGAGATGCTTCCAAAAATCAGATAATTGAGACGTACAAAATACACATACTGCTGAAATCAGACGGCAAAGAGAAAGAAGAGAACTTCTGCAAATTGTAAAGGATCACCCAGAAATTCACTTGCATCTCCAAGAAGTCCCAAAGATACCCTGGACTCCACACAGTTACCGACACCTGACCCTGGTTAAATGCTTTCCTGGATAAACTCAAATGACTAAATGCCCTCAATAACCTGGAAACTATGCTGGGAGTGTCTGTGACCCTAGACTACTTTGAGAAAGGAAAGGAAGTGACCTTAGGTGGTTTACCTCATAGACCACTAGTCAAATCAGAACATCAGGTAATTGTCCACTTCCAGATGCTTGATTAATAACTGCCCATTTTAGTATTAATATTTACAAATAAGCTGTACTTTGTGTAAACAGAGACAATTCCTTCAGGGCAGAGGAGAGAATAGCGGGTTCATCAAGAGGCAGATGTTGATTTTCTAAAACCAAAATTACTGAGTGCTCAGCTTCTGCAACAAAGATCCAGACCTGTGGCTAGAACCTTCCATGTTAGGTACACCTGTTCAGGCATGGCTGGATATTGTGTTGCAGATTCATTACATGAACTGTGGAAAGAGATTTGGGGAAATGCTTCAGAAGAATACTAATGTCCTTACTTTGAGGGAGTTTATTGAAAACCCCCTCAGCTAAAGAATATCCTTTCCCTATGCTCTGAGTGGCGAGGTAGTTCCAGTGATTTCTAAATATGTGACAGGAACTTGGATTATTGAAATAGGCAGATATACTCTTTGGAGTGGATAAAAATCAAAAAACAAATAAAAGCCACTTCAAAGCTCTACAGAAGGCAGCAGCTTGATCTTCCGTCTCTTATGAAGATCAGGAGTGATGATAACCATCAAGAACCATATTTGACAATGTACCAAAAAATTCTGTCATGTTTGATATTACAGTCACATTTAATCTCCAGGAGAATCACTGAAATGCCCACTCTAATTCAGGCATTACCATTTGCCTTGCCATGCTCAAAATGTGTTCCTTTGTGCACTAACCCTACAAGTTATTCCTCAAAATACATAATCATGATCAAATAAGTTAGGAAATATTGCATACTATGTATGCTTAGAGGTTTCTAATGGTGGTGTTTCACAATTAAGGCCTTGATAAGTCCTGTTGGAGAGAAAACGGTTAACTTTCTTTAATTGAATGTCTCCAGATTTCTTTAACCACAGAATCCCTTTAGTAGTTACTGACTTTAGACTTATTATCCTATAATCTCTATAAAATAAAGATAGCAATGCCTTACTCTCAGGAATTATAAAAAGGGTTAAGTGAGAAAGTCCCTGACTCACAGTAGGTGAGAAATCCCATTGTGAGTCCATTTTATCATTCCTATATTGTAACCCCAAAGTGTTTCATATGTTTATAGTGTACTAATGATACATGGATAACGAGATAAAATTTTTATGGCCTGGAGTTCACATTACAATGGGGAGGCAAGTACATATAGCAGTGACTCTAACGTAAGAACAGATATTTCAAAGTGCTACAACAAAAGTACAAAGAATTAAAGAGTATAGGAGAGAAGGCAGTTGATTCCCACTGAAGTATGGGGGATACTTTTTTTTTTTTTTTTTTTGAGATGGAGTCTTGCTCTGTCTTCCAGGCTAAAGTGCAATGGCGCAATCTCGGCTCACTGCAACCTCCACCGCCCAGGTTCAAGTGATTCTCCTGCCTGAGCCACCCAAGTAGCTGGGATTACAGCCACCTGCCACCGTGCCCAGCTGATTTTTGTATTTTTTTAGTAGAGATTGGGTTTTGCCATGTTGGCCAGGCTGGTCTCCAACTCCTGACTTCAGGTGATCCACCTGCCTCAGCCTCCCAAACTGCTGGGATTACAGGCGTGAGCCACCATATCTGGCCGGGGACTAATGTTTTAAAGGAGACAAGACTAAGAGTTAGAGGTGAAACCTGAATTTTGGAAGCATCCTGGCAGAGAAATTTTTTGGACTGATCTTCCAAGCACAACGTATAATATAAGCAAAAGCACAGCAGCATAAAAATGTGGCAGAAAAGAGCTATTGATATAACAAAGACATACATAAAGAGAAATTATTACCTTTTCTAAGCTGGATGTGAACAAAATTCTTCTATTAATCTACTTCCAATGCTAAATATATATTTTAAACATAAAAATAACGTAATAACTCCACTAAACAGGTGCCTGCCACACCCACATTCCTCAATCAGGGAAACTTTCCAGGTCATAGTCCCTACTCAGGGATGGGCCTAGACAGCCATGTAGTGTACCCACCACATCATGTATTTGGTCACCTCCAGAACTGAGGGTACCCAGCCAATTAGCTGGCCAAGAGTCCACGTGGTATACTGGCATGAATAGCATTGCCTACAGAGAAATGAACTGAGCCATTAAGATTTTCACTCTATGATATTTAAGTAGGAAAATATGGAAAGAAGAGTCTTTGCAGTGATGTCTGAATTTGAATGCATGCAAAGAAAAAAGAGGTTCCTGTGGTAATACACAGGTCGGGAGGGACACTATCAAGATACGTGGTGAATGTACTGAATTTATGAAGAAGCAGTGATCATGAAAAAACAGAAGCTGAGGGAGAGAAAAAAAATATCAAAGCTGAATGTCAGCTAGTTGATAACGGACCAGCAGCAAGAAACGATGCCAAAAGAAGGCAAGACCAAGAAAGTAGCTGAAGCTGGGAATTGCCAGAGCATACAGGATCTTCTACTGCTCAGACCTGCAGTGATGCTTCCCATTCAGCTCCATTTCCCATGAGCCACAATGGTGTCAGAATGCCTGTTCACAGATTGTCAAGAGAGCCCAATATGGCCTAGTGACCACAAACATCCATGCACTTGTGCTGGTCTGAATGACTCTGTTCCATGCTACTAAATGAGCTAAATTAAACCAAGTTTGGAATAAGAAAGAACAAGGAAATCATCTACAATCTCACTGCTCACACATAATGATCACTTTGTGGTGTTCCTCTCTGGTCCTTTTAATGTATTATTTTACTTGAAATGTTTTTCATATAAAATCTATAGAAAACAGGTAATTAAAATTCAGATAATTCAAACAAAAGCAAAAGTGATTATCACCCCAAATATTTAACTACTTAGAAGTTAATAGGTTGGGGTTGAAGGTTTGGCACAGTTGATTGCCTCAATTAATTTCCTTACTGCCCAGAATGTATTTCGTTTCTAGATAGAGCCCTTCTCTGATGTTGGAAGCTCTCTCTCATTTGGTATGTGCATGACATAAGACCTAGGCTTCACATTTTTCCATTCGGGCTCCATTATGCTGGTGTGTACTTTGCAACTACAAAGAAAGGAGTGAAATGGAAGGCTGTGAACTTCATTAATATTAAATATTAATCCTTCACAAATTAAGGTGCAATTTGCCCTTAAATGTTAAATGCATTCTTACAGCATCCCTAAAGGGTAGGTAGAATACCTCCTCCTTATATATGGAGAAGTGGATAAAGCAAGAAGGGCAATGACTTTCTCAATGTCAAATAGCAACATAATTAGTAACGACAACCAGGACTTGATAGCTCTGAAGCTCCATTTCCTTCCATTTAGTCTCACATTTTTAGATGCCTCCAAGGTAGCTGAAACAGTGTCAGTCTCTGAAAGACACAACATAAATACAATTCATTCCTCCCTTCAAGGCCCTCACTGTATAGTGTGACAGTCAGACATAAACAAAGTATTATAACACAATATAAAACTAAACTCATCATCATCATCGTTATCATCATGATCAACAGCAACAGCATAGCGGTTGCTTTGGTACTAACTTAAACTCTTTCAGTGCTCAGACAACCAAAATAATTTAAGTACTATGCATTGGTCCATTTTACAGATGTGGAAACAAGACTTTGAGAGATTAGTAATTTGTTTGATGTCACAAAGCTAGAAAATGTTATATTTTAGGACCTGACTTCATGTCTATCAGATAGCAAAATTCAGGCTTATAACCCTATGTTGATGTACCTCTTATATTTAAGGTTTCTATAAATTGCTTCAGGAAAAAAATGAGGAATAAATTAATTAGGAAGTAGGAACAATGGAAAAACCCCTTATGGCTTATTGGGTTCTGTGAGGGCTACTTTAGAATTCTCTTTTATCAGACTGTCATCTCCAAAGACCACTACACCACAAGTAAAAACAGTGGGTTCAGGCCCTTGCTTTTCCATTCAGCTTTCACCACAAATGCTTAAATAACAGTGGAACAACCCGACAAAAATCTCACAACATTTCTGTGATGCTCTCTTAATTATGCTGACGGAAATTTTTCCTAGATGATTGGGATGGATTTCTTTTTCCTATGAAAGATAGTGGATCAGCCAGGCACAGAGGCCTGTAATCCCAGCACTTTGAGAGACTGAGGCAGCAGTATTGCTTGAGCCCAGGAGTTCAAGACCAGCCTGGGAAACATGGTAAAACCCCATCTCTACAAAAAATGTAAAACTTAGCTAGGCATGGTGGCACGTGCCTGTAGTACCAGCTACTAGGGAGGCTGAGGAAGGAGGATGGACTGAGCCTGGAAGGTCAAAACTGCAGTGAGCCGAGATTTCACCACTGTACTCCAGCCTGGGTGACAGAGCAAAACCTTGTCAAAAAAAAGAAAAAAAGGAAAGAAAGAAGGAAAGCAAGATAGATAGTCGTTCTTGGTCCATCACCAGTAGTGTTGACATTGGCTTCATTTTTCTACCCACTTGAGACACTTGGGAAATTCTAATAGTTAGAATGTTGACTAACTTAGACAACATCTTAACTGCTGCTTCTTCATGATATGTAATAAAGTGGCATTTACTTTCAGCAGCCCCCTTGTTAAAGTCATTGGGATTTAAAGTGGTGTAAAATGAAAGCAATTCATTATAATTCCACTGAAGTAGACTTTCTTTGTGGGGTTGAATGTAATATCCTAGTTAGGTTTTCAATATTCTTATCACAAACTACAAGTTGGTTTCTGAATCAGGTTATAGAAAAGGAACAAAGAGGAAGGAAACTCATTGAAGGTGACAAATAGTCTATTAGCCTAGGAGTAAGAGTCAGTCTCAGAGGTCACAGGCTTCAATGGAAAGGCAAAAGACAGCTAATTTTATCCCTAGTGCCAATAGTATATCTGTACAGAAGGTCAGGCAATCACTATGCAACCTGTACAAAGTAGGCACCACCTCTGGCCTGTCTCAATGCAATATTGTATACAAAAGAAATAGGCAAAGTCATAGTTTTAAATGCGTTTCCACTAACAGTGTCTACTGACCCTGGCTCTGTCTTCTGTGATTCTACTTTGTCGGGTCCTCAGTCTTGCAAACCAAAGGAACACTTTTGTCACCTGCCAGATTCATGGGGAAGGTTAATCATGCATAATCCAAAGGACTACTGTTTACAACAGAAACATCTTGTTGCAACAATTTCAGAGAATTCAGAAATGCAACATTCTATATGTTGACAACTATCCTGGAATGGCAAACGCAAAAATGACCTAAATAGCTTGTTTTTCAAGACTCAAGAAGTAATTTTCAGGATTCAAGATTGAAGCAATTTATCCAAAGAAAATGTAGATGGTGGTTATGAGACAAGCTCTAGAGTCAGATAGAACTGATAAGAATTTCAGCTCTGCTATAAAATAGACTTGTAGATTACTTCATCTCTCTGGGTCTCTGTTTCCTAATATGTAAAATCGAGGTAAAAATCAAATCTCTCTTTCAGTCAGGGTTACAAGTTTTGTCGGAAGCCTTATATACTTCTCTCTTTTTTATTTTAGTGTCATTATATCCCTTTGCTGTAGGCACTATTGTTTTCCTTCTTTTTATTGATGAGGAAATTGAGACTTCCAGAAGTTTAATATTTGCCCCAGGTCATAGAGCAGGAAATAGTTCCACTGGGATACAACCTCAGGAATTTGAACTTGAGCATCAAAGTTTCCCATTAAGCTTCTATACAGCCTCTAAAGCAGGGGTTCCCAATCCCCAGACCACGGACCAGTTCCAGTCCACTGCCTGTTAGGAACTGGACCACACAGTAGGAGGTGAGCAGCAGGCGAGCAAGTGAATTTTCATCTGTATTTTCAGCAGCTCCCTGTCACTCGCATTATGCCTTGAGCTCCACCTCCTGTCAGATCAGTGGTGGCATTAGATTCTCATAGGAGCAAGAACTCTACTGTGAACTGCATATGTGTAAGATCTAGGTTGCAAGCTCCTTATGAGAATCTAATGCCTGATGATCTGTCACTGTCTCCCACCACCCGCAGATGGGACCGTCTAGTTGCAGGAAAACAAGCTCAGGGCTCCCACTGATTCTACATTATGGTGAGTTAATAATTATTTCATTATACATTATAATGTAATAATAGACATAAATTGCACAATAAATGTAATGTGCTTGAATCATCCTGAAACCATACCCCCCACCCACTCCAGGTCTTGGAAATTTGTCTTCCACAAAACCCGTTCCTAGTGCCAAAAAGGTTGGGAACCACTGCTCTAAGCACTCACTAAATACATATCATCATCACCATCACCATCATCATTACTACCTCCACCCCTGCCATTCTACTGTAGCAACTCCTACCACTGCTGTGGCTGCTACTAAAACTGCTGTGCTACTCTCACCACTAGTATAACTAATATACATTGGAGAAAAAAAATATTGTGCATAGAGATGCGATACTTATCTTTTAAATATGGAAACATTTTAATTCCAACAGAATTTTCCAACTAAACCTTATTAGACAGCTTGAGAGGAATAGGGTATGTCCCACTGAGGAAAGTTTTCCCAGACAACATGGCCACTCTCATAGTGCTACATTTATTCTTCTGTTTATGTTCTCTTTAGCAAGATAAAAAGGAAAAAGAAAGAATTAGGAGGTGGGGGACATATTTGTTAATTCCGCAAAATGAGAATCAGCATAGAACACTGAAGAAGCCCACTGCTCTAGTCCCGTGGACCTTTGCTAGGGCCTGGCTTTGCCATGTGTTGAAGATGAAACCTGGAGTAAATCACTCAACCTCGAGGGACTTCTTCTTTCTGACATGTAAGATCAGGTTGCCTCTAACTCTAATATTCAGTAAGTCTATAAAAATATCTTCTTATAACAAAGCACTAGGTGTAAGTGATCCTTCGAGAAACCCAAAACAAACAGAAAAGCCTACCCAAAGGAGGTCTCTTCTACTGGTTTATCTATTTATTTTCTAATTAACCAAGAACGAGGATAGCCTGTCTTGAAATTTTCTTTGGAAGCCTGGAATTTAAATGCATGTCATTGCACACAGTATTTTCTCTTCAGAAATCCTTCTAATGAGCCAGGGGAAGAGTACATTGTTCCTTTTTAGGTAAATTTCAATGGAGTCCTTTGTATTCTAACAAACTAATTAATGCTGAAGACTACAAGAGCCAAATAACACTGCTCTGAATGTTTTATGTTTGTAGTGTTCTTTTCAGTTTACCAGAGCTGTTGTTTATACTAGATCATGTGTTTCAAGCTTCAGACAAAACTAGTTACTAAACTTTAGATCCATAATGTCCAACTGCCTGTAGGCATCTCTCTGGGGACACCCCACAGGTGTCATAAACTCCACAGCCCAAAACTGAACTCACTAAATCTGTAAAAACTCCCTTTTCTGCTTTATCTCTGTGGTGTCACCATTCACCTAATTCCAAAAGAGAAACCTGGCTCTTCGCCCCTCTCTTCTTCCTAACCTCTCTCTTTAAAATCAGGACGTGCCTATTTTATCTCCTAAATGTTTCTTGGCTATCCTTTCTATCCTTGTTCTCTCTCTTCCCCATCTGTCACAGGACTCCTGCAGGTCTGCTTGACTTGTCACCCTGTCTCTGGTCTTATTTTTTCCCAAATCCATTTTCCACATTTCTACCCTGGAAACAACTAAAACACCACCCTCTGTAACTCCTGGGAATGGTTCTCCATCACTTTAAAATTCACAATATAAAACTCAAGGACCTTCACAACCTGACGTCTACCTACTTCTCTAGCCTCACTTCCCATACTTCACACTCAAGCCACACAAGCCTGCTTCTTGTATCTGTGCTGTTGCTCATGATATCTGCTCTGCCGCAGAGGCCACCTGCTATTGCCACATCTGGTCCTTCACTAGGCTGACTCTTCCTCACCCTGTAAGCCTCAGTTCAAGAAGTATATCCTCCAACCACAAAAATGCAAAGAGAGAAAATATTAAACCACTCTTAACAATGTTACTGAAATGTTCTAAGCAAATTACAGGCATTGGTCTATTTAATTCTTGTAGTGACTATATGCATAAAATACTATTGCTATTCTCATTTTATAGATGGTGATACAGTTTAGATATTTGTCCCTACCCAAATCTTCTGTCTAATTGTAATTCCCAATGCTGGAAGTGGGGCCTGGTGGGAGGTGTTTGGGTCATGAGAGCAGCTCCCTCATGGCTTGGTGCTATCTTTGTGACAGTGAGTGAGTTCTCCCAAGATCTGGTCATTTCACCATGTGATGTGCCTCTTCCTCACTTTGCCTTCTGCCATTAGTAAAATCTTCCTGAGGCCTCCCCAGAAGCCGAGCAGATGCCATCACCATGATTCCTGTAAGGTCTGCAGAACCATGAGCCAATTAAATCTTTTTTCTTTATAAATTACCCAGCCTCTGGTGTTTCTTGATAGCAATGCAAGAACAGCCTAACACAGAGGGGAAACTGAGGCACAGAACTACTAAGTGGCACAACTAGCAAGTGGCAGAGCTGGCATGAGAGCTGGAGCTCCCTGGCTCCAGAGTTCTGTTTCAAACTGCTATACCACACCTCTTCCAGTGAGCCTTCCCTGATTTCCCTCCATCACCCCATTCTCCCCACTGATGATACATAGTTACTGGAAGACCCAGAACTCTTGATTTCCATCTGATACATTTTGGCTATGTTCCCACCCAAATCTCATCTTGAATTGTCTCTCCCACAATTCCCATGTGTTTGGGAGGGACCTGGTGAGAGGTTGTTGAATCATGGGGGCAGGTCTTTCCCAGGCTGTTCTCATGATAGTGAATAATTCTCAGAAGATCTCATCTGTAAGAGGGAGCTTCCCTGTACAAGCTCTCTCTTTGCCTGCTGCCATTCACATAAGGTATGAGTTCCTCCTCCTTGGCTTCTGCCTTGATTGATAGGCCTCCCCAGCCACATGGAACTTTAAGTTCATTAAACCCATTTTCCTATATAAATTACTCAGTCTCAGGCATGTCTCAGCAGTGTAAAAATGACTAATACAGTAAATTGGTACCAGGAGAATGGGGGACTGCTGAAAAGATACCTGAAAATGTGGAAGTGAATTTGGAACTGGGTAACAAACAGAGGTTGGAACAGTTTGGAGAGGTCAGAAAAAGACAAGAAAATGTGGGGAAGTTTGCAACTCCCTACAGACTTGTTGAATGGCTTTGAGCAAAATGCTGATAATGATATGGACAATGAAATCCTGATCAAGGCGTTCTCAGATGGAAATGAGGAACTTGCTGGAAACTGGAGAAGGTGATACCTGGTACATTTTAGCAAAGAGACTGGTGGCATTTTGCCCATGCCCTACAGATTTGTGGAACTTTGAACTTGAGAGAGATGATTTAGGATATCTGGAGGAAGAAATTTCTAAGCAGCAAACATTCAAGAGGTTACTTGGGTGCTGTTAAAGGCATTCAGTTTTATAAGGGAAGCAGGGCCTAAAAGTTCAGAAAATGTGTAGCCTGACAATGCAATAGAAAAGAAAATCTCATTCTCTGAGGAGAAATTCAAACTGGCTGCAGAAATTTGCATAAGTAAAGAGGAACCAAATGTTAACCCCCAAGACAATAGGTAAAATGTCTCCAGGGTATGTCAGAGGTCTTCCTGGCAGCCCCTCCCATCACTGTCCTAGGTGGAAAAGATGGTTTCCTAGGCTTGGCCAGGGGGCCCCTGCTGTGTGCAGTCTAGGGACTTTGTGCCCTGCATCCCAGCTGTTCCAACTGCAGCTAAAATGGGCCAAGGTACAGCTTGGGCTGTGGCTTCAGACGGTGCAAGCCCCAAGTCTTAGCAGCTTCCATGTGATGTTGAACCTGCAATTGCACAGACATCAAGAATTGAGGCTTGGGAATCTCCAACTAGATTTCAGAAGATGTATAGAAATACCTAGATGTTCAAGCAGAAGTTTGCTGTAAGGACGGGACCCTCATGGGGAACCTCTGCTAAGGCAGTGTGGAAGGGAAATGTAGGGTCAGAGCCCCCACAGAGTCCCTGCTGGGGCACTGCTTAGTGAAGCTGTGAGAAGACGGCAACCATCCCCTAGCCCCCAGAATGGTACAGCCACTGACACCTTGCACCTTGCGCCTGGAAAAGCCATAGACACTCAATGTCAGCCCATGAAAGAAACCAGGAGGGAGACCGTACCCTGCAAAGTCACAGAGGCGGAGCTGCCCAAGACCATGGGAACCCACCTCTTGCATCAGTATGACCTGGATGTGAGACATGGATTCAAAGGAGATCATTTTGGAGCTTTAAGATTTGACTGCCCTGCTGTATTTTGGACTTACGTGGGGCCTGTAGCCCCTATGTTTTGGCCAAATACTACCATTTGGAATGGCTGTATTTACCCAATGCCTATACCCTCATTGTATCTAGGAAGTAACTAACTTGCTTTTTATTTTACAGGCTCATAGGCAGAAGGGACTTGTCTTGTCTCAGATGAGACTTTGGACTGTGGACTTTTGAGTTAATGCCGAAATGATTTAAGACTGTGAGGGAATGTTGGGAAGGCATGGCTGGTTTTGATATATGAGGACGAGGTTTGGGAGGGGTGAGGGGTGTAATGATATGGTTTGGCTGTGACCCCACCCAAATGTCATCTTGAACTGTATCTTCACAAGTCCCACCTGTTGTGGGAGGGACCCAGTGGGAGGTGGTTGAATCATGGGAGCAGGTCTTTCCCATGCTGTTCTCATGATAATAAATAAATCTCACAAAATCTGATGGTTCTATAAGGGGGAGTTTCCCAGCACAAGCTCTCTCTTTGCTTGCCACCATCCACATAAGATGTGACTTGCTCCTCCTTGGCTTCTGCCGTGATTGTGAGGCCTCCCCAGCCACATTGAACTCTAAATTCCTTAAACCCTTTATGCTGTATAAATCACCTCGTCTCGGGTATGTCTTTATCAGCAGTGTAAAAATGGACTAATACACCATCCCAGTGATTTATCCATTATGGCACATACAAACCATTATTTTCCAAAGTCCAGTCTTAGCAACACCTTCATTACAATGTTCCAGTATATGTATTAAAAACTGCAGTTATTCCTTTTCTTAAAACCTTCCAAAAATGCATAGTTCTGTACCTCCCCCAGACCTCTTGAATTAAACTCTCAAAGGGCAGAGCACCGGAAACTGTGTTACTGACAACCTCTGTATTAGCGTCTATGCACATAAAATAATATGGGGATTAAATCAGATAATGCATGTATGGTACTTAGTCCACAAATTCTCACATAATAAGCGCTCCAAAATGTTAGCCCCTGTTGTTTTTATGGCTGTCCTTATTACTGTTTAATACAAAGGAACAAGACTAAACAAGAGCTAATGAATTTTCTATTTACTAAGAAAAAAAGTAGAAAAGAAGAGAGATGATAAACCATGTTACTAGAACCATAACACATGAGGTCTTTTGTGATCAGGCAAAGAATAATTTTGAAGAAAATAAAAAGTTTGTGCTTTCCAGGTCCATGTTCTTTCGGGTTTGTCTTAGGTAAATCACGGGAGAAGAAAAGATACAGATATATTTTTATTTTAGCAGTTCTATTCCTGAGAATAGTGGCGCCTATTTAAGTAACATGACCCCAAGTACAGGAATTAGGGTGATTAAAGATTTAAAAGCTTAGAACCATCAGCACTGTCATACTATGAAGTCTCAAGTCTCAGAAAAGCAGAAATAGCCAGCTAATATAAACAAGAAAAATCCGTCTGAGCTAGAAGTAAGTATCTTATTCTGGAAAAGAAGATCTACAATAAAGTTAACCCCTTGAGGAATGCATTAAAGTCCTTGATAGACAAAATGACATCTTGAATATAATATCCCATAGCTTCAAAATCTTGCTTTTTCTGTATGTCTTCTTTTATATGTATCACTTATTGAAACCAGTTGTTTAACTTATCTTTCATCTAATGGTCAGTTTGAAACTTTTTATTAAGTTAAAAGTATTTGCTTAGCATGTATTAATTCCTAATCTCTAGTCACCAATGCCCAAAGCCAGGTGATCTGTTATGACTTATTTTCTTGAGTTACTGAAGACATTACTGCCATGTGAAGAATTGCAAGAATGGCAAATGTCAAAGGAAGCAACAAGAAGTGTTACGGAGGCCGACAGTAACTTTTGTTTTGTTTTGTTTTGTTTTTATAAAGCATTTCCTAGTTTCTTCATTAGAATAAGTATTGTTCTTGTTATAATTGTTTATGTATCTGCCTTTCTACTACTCCTGGACAGTAGGGACAGGGTCTCATTCAACATTGTGTCATTAGATTGAGCAAAGAATAGGCAATCAGTAAATGCTAGTTGAATTGAAGGAAAGAGGGAAGAAAGGAAGGAAGGATGGAAGGAAAGGAAAGGAAAGAGGAAGAATGGAAGGATGGAAGAAAAGTTGGTTTCTGGATGGTCATAATGCTTAGCAATTTACAGTTAAAATGGATGCAAATTCAAAACTTGCAATAACAACACAGTGAAAATAATTCTGTAAAACCACTCCCTCTACAAATAAATAGTAAATGCCTACCATGTGCAGGAGCATGCTAGGTCCTAAAACTAAGTGCTTGTATTACCTCTCAAGCCATGTACTAAACAAATACAATAACCACATTCCTCACTCTCATGGAGCCTCCAGTCTTGGAGGAAAAAGGACATTAAACTTTTAATGGAAAGTCGGTTTATTGTGGCCATTGGGGAAGTAATAAATGATGGAATGAATAACAAAAAAGCTGGTGAGAAACTCTGAATATATTTAATGAAAAATATCATGAAGGAATGGGAGTGTTTAACCTGGAGAAGATTAAGAAGATCATAAAAATGCTCTGGGACAATTAAAGAGGCATATCCTTACGTTAGGCATATTTAGGATGGCCATGGAATGCAAAACAAGGACCAAAATGTAGATGTCACAAGGAAGTAGATTTGGGGTTAATTTGAGGAAAACTAATCTCATTATTGACCTCCAACTTGAATCCTGGTCAATATTATGGAGACAGTTAGAGCCTACTGCCTGGCTCTATGCCAGTTGCCCCAAATCAAATCCAATGAGAAAGTCTATGAGTTATTCTACATGGAGTTGGTCATCTTGCTTGGTACCATGTCAAAGACTTTACAGCATTGACTATTTTTATTTAATTGCCCCTAAAAATCCCTGTGCCTTACGGAAATCTGTCACTCTCCCACCCTGACAGAGAAATAGAGGCATCAGCTTATAAAAACCCCAGACTGGCTGGGCGCGGTGGCTCAAGTCTGTAATCCCAGCACTTTGGGAGGCCTAGACGGGCGGATCACGAGGTCAGCAGATCGAGACCATCCTGGCTAACATGGTGAAACCCCGTCTCTACTAAAAAAAATACAAAAAACTAGCCGGGTGAGGTGGCGGGCGCCGGTAGTCCCAGCTACTCCGGAGGCTGAGGCAGGAGAATGGCGTAAACCCGGGAGGCGGAGCTTGCAGTGAGCTGAGATCCGGCCACTGCACTCCAGCCTGGGCGACAGAGCGAGACTCCGTCTCAAAAAAAAAAAAAAAAAAAAAAAAAAAAAAACCCAGAGTTCCCTCCTCGCGTTCTTCCCAGCTATTTTGTATATCTTCCTCTCTGTCCTGAATTCAGCAGATCTTAGTCCCAGGTTATCCTGCCTCAGCTTTCTGTTACCTCTTGATGCCTTTTATAATCTTACAATAATTCCCAGAATCACCTGAAGGTTTTATCTTGTGAAAATCAGAAATTATGTCTTCATGGTCAGCTCCTCTCATGAAATATTTGGTTAATCTACTGTATCTCAACCTACAGTTGAATTCTCCTTCTACCTGGTTATTCTGTATAACCTGGGTACTGCTCAGTTCTTTGCAACCTGAATGTATTTTATATTTTCTAGAACTGTCTGAGATATATACCATTCTTGCACCACTCAGAGAAAAAGATGGTGATGTTCTTTAGACAGATACACATTTAAAAGCAGAAGCACAGTGAGCACAGTGCTTACATATATCTACAGAGGGGTGTATATCACTTCTTTGCATTTATTTATTTCCTAAATATTTGTCAAGCTCCTACCATGTACCAAGCACATTCTAGAAGCTGGATTATAGCACTGGACCAAAGATAAACTTACCTGCTCTCATGGAACTAATTCTTTGTTGGCAAAAAAAAAAAGAGCACACAAACAATACACTCACCAACACAGAAATGTGTACGTACATATATGGCACATATGGCTTTATTGATACAAAATAAAATGTAAATATTTTATGTATTTGATAAATTTTGATGTATGCACACACCTGTGAAACCATCACTACAATCAAGAGAATTTCTGCCTGCTGCTTTATAATCTCTATCCAACTCCCTCCCAAATAACTACTGATCTGCTTTCTATCACTATTGTTTGTATTTTCTACACATTTATGTAAATGAAACCATACAGTATGTACACATTTTTGTCTGGCATAATGATTTTGACATTTATCCATGTCGTTGCACATTTCAATAGTTCATCAGTTTTTATTGCTGAGCATCCTATTGTATGGATATATCATAATTTATTTCTCTATCCACCTGTCGATGAACATTTGGGTTGTTTTCAATTTTTGCTAATAAAAATAAAGAGAGATACGTTGATCAATAGACAGAGGCACATAAATGTGTGTGTGTATATATATATATACACACACACACACACACACATCTATGTATATACACATATGTATATGTATATGTCATCTCTATATCTACCTATGTAGATACACGCATATACAAATTCTTCTAGGTCTCTACTCACAATTTGTACTCTCCAGCACTTTCACTGGCTCCCTTGTGGGTTCTAAGTCAAAAGGCATTGACAGAAATACGTTTGGAAGGCTGTGAATAGGATTCAAGCATTCAGCAGGAAAGTGCTCAATAACTTCAAGGATTTCTTTAAACATAAAGGGGAAGGCACTGGGACCCTCTCAGTTGTTCACTACGTGCCCTTGCAGTGTGCTTGCACACTCAATACATTGCCCATCACAGCAAGATGCTCTCATTCTAGTTGAGAAAATCTCCCAGACCTCGAAGATCACAGACTCCGATTTATGTGATCAGGTAAAAATGTATTCTACAGTCATCCTTGGAAAATCCCAAGTAAAACAAATTAAAAGACACAAAAACCCCTACAATATACCAGGAGAGCAAATCAAAACTGAAAAACTGTGCTCCGATAAAAATTAAAGTTACAATAGACATTCATAGTTAGTTGCTCTCTGTCTGTGGTAGAGGTAGAAGTACTCCAATCTCCCTAATTTGATGGCTGTTACAGTTTAGATTACAGATGATACAAACCGAATACACAATCAAAAGGAAACCACTTGCAAAGCTTAAAATCTAGCCTTATACATGATTTTGCTCTTCTTGATGGGTCTACATTTACTCATGAACCCATAGCTCTGGGAGGCAACCGACCATGGAAAGTGATAATTAGCTAAGATGTACATATCAGGGCAATTAGTTTATTTTTTTCTCAAAAATGCAGATATTCCCCAGAAAGAATAAAGAAAAGAGTTTAAATGAAGAGAAAAGATTCCTAGAGCTTGCATCTTTGCTGATGTTATTAAATTTACAACACAGGACAATTTTATCATTAAAATTATACAATGGCATAACCACAACAGGATAATTCTCAAGCAGAAAATGGCAAAAAAAAAAAAAAAATTACACAAAACACAAAATATTTTCTGAGGAGTTAAGAAGCTTTCTTGGACAAGTTATGTTACCATAAAATATTAATGTGTGCTCATTTGTCATGTGTTAATTAGCAGAATAAGCTGTAGGAAGTCCGGATTACCATGCAAATGTTAATTAGGTCATAATTTATGTTAAACATTTCTAAGTTTAGGAGCACCGCGTCTCATTTAGCAGCAGTTGAACTTTAGAAATAATTTGCATGTGCAACTGCTCGTTTTCAATTTTAATATGACAGTCACTTCATTTTAATAAATACAAGAAACTGCATTTAAATAATAGCAAATTCTGGACTAATTTGGTCACAGCCAGTGCATTTCCCCAGGAAATTGAAACTTTGTCCTTTCATCACTGTTCAGGTAATAAAAAAATAGGCTTCAGAAGATATTTTTCCTAAAAGAGCCCAGAGAGTCCTCCTGACTCCTCATCAAGTATCCCCATTTCTTTTTTTGGAGAAGTGTCCTCCCAGCTGGTTTTTCACTTCATCCAGGTTGGCCACCTTCCTTTCCCATCTCATCATGTTTTTACCCCTCCACTAGGGTGTGCTACACAGCAGTATTCTGCCGGTTCTCCCCTATTTTGCTTTTACATATTTGAATTTATCTTTCTTTAAGCTGTCAACTTATTAAGTTTATTTTTTTATTCTGTTGCAGAATTCCTGTAAGCCACAGGAAACTCACATTGGAAAGGTAAAAAGTCCTTTATCCCAGGTAGGAAATCTTCGGAAAGAAAAGCAATTCTGGCATCGCCAGAGTAGGTAACCTTTTTATTTACAACTGCACTGGTTCCAAACAGCCTTCCTAACTTATCTCATGCCATGGACTCCTTTAGTAGTCTGGTGAAGCCTATGCATTCCTTTTAAAATAAAGTAAAGGATTAAAAAGAAAACTAATTATAATGAAATAACATTTTTAAAATGTGTGATATAATAAGATGTATGCTTCTTTATTAATGCATTAAAGAACGTAATCTGACTGCAGGTCTGCAGGTCTGAATAATGACTGTAATTTCAAAATACCTGTAGTAAGAACCCTAATTGAATTTTCAAGCCATCTGTATTTCAACAGTATAAAAATACCTGAGATTTCTATTGGTGACAAAGTCACAGAACTCTAGAAGGATATTTTTAATCAATGTTTTCCTAACTTAAACTTTACATTATAATAATGAAATGTAACCTTTTAAAAATATTTTTACTTTCAAAAACTATTTTCATTTTATACTTTTTGTCCATATGCAAACTTTTTAAAAAAATATATGTATAATTATGGTGCATGCCAAATTTATTGCATCTTTAATGGTTTCTTATTACCAGTAGTACTATTTAAAATGTTCTCTAAGATGCGACCCACTATTAGCTCAAGAAGGGAAAATATGTAGCTCAGTGGCTGGGGCCTGGGTAATCCCAGCCCTCATCACCCGCAGCCCTGAGTTTATTTTACATTTGGGCTTTCAAATAAGCTTTGATTCACACTTTTCTTTTTTAATGTGAATTTGCTGCCAAAATTTTAAAATTCTAACTTGCAAATAAAAACCCAGATTTCAAACTTCTCGTAGGCAATGCTGGTGCTGCATTTCTACATGGCAAGGATCCACTGGAGCTGAGCCTGTTTTTTAAATCTGGATACAGTGTCCCCTTCTCCAAAATCATTTTTCTTTTTAGGTTACCTGTCTTGCCCCTGTGGGCATTTGAGTTGGCAATCACCTGTTAGATTATAAAGTTCAGACTTCTTAAGACTGCCACTGAAGACTGTCAAAAACTAGTGTTTGTAGCTAATTACTTTTGAGATCTTTTGGTGTTACTATTTCCCCAGAAAAGGAATTGATAACTTTCCCTACCATGGAGCATTTCTTCCCTTCTTTGAACCCAAGAGGACTGCTTCTTCATTATGGTTATCTCTTAACCAGGCCACATCCAAATTTCAAATCATAATTCAAATATTACCTCTTCTATGAATCCTCCCCTACTACTTCAAACTGAAATATTTGTCTCCACTCTTGATGTGCAGCCACCAGAGAACAGGGATTTCAGGTTATGGTTTAGATTTTTCCACTGAAAAACCCTAGGGTCAGGCATATGTATAGGAAGTCACAATTCCTTGTTGATTTTATTTTCATTGGTTTGGTCAAGAACCTGCTTTTTGTTTTGTTCATGCTTTGTCCTTGCTGTTTATTTGTTTGGTGTTCACTTTCTCAAGAATACATTATTCTCCAGAAGTCATGAACTAGTCTTTCAGGGCCTGTGCATTATTTTAAATGACAAAAACTTTGCTTATTTGACCATGTTTCTGGCATCTCTTGAAAAGATTTGCATAGGATCATAGTCTTGGGCCTGAAGCCCCATATAGCACCTACTGGTTGCAAGTGAGTAGCAGAAGTCTCCCTTAACAAAAGCATAGGAGCTCCAGTTTCCTACAGTCCTCACCATCCCCTACTATGGTGCCCTTGATTCACCTTGAGAGTCTGTATTACCTACCTCCTCCCTACCCCCAGAAATAGCTTGGTTTGAGACCACTTAGTCTACACAAAAATAAGATTGTTAGAGAAAAAAATAAGTGATCGTCACTAAGAGGTTTTGGCTGTTAGAAATGTAATAGCAAAAGATCAACTGATAGCATCTAAAATAAAATACCACACACTTATGTCTAGTATATGTTTTTTGGAAGCATTGAACCCCCTACCATGTCTTCAGAAACAAAAACCATATCGTTTGAGGTATCATTTCTACATTTCCAAATAAAAAGGAAAATTTCTATTTGATGAGGGATAAATGTGATATATTCAGGGCACACAAAAAGAGAGAAACCATGCAGCACCAGTGGTTCAACCTCCCCCTCCTTCCCTGAAGGGTGTTTTGTGCAGAAAGATGACCTCATCCTCAAAAATAGAGGTATTTCTTGAATGTTCATAATGTACCTTTAATCATCAACTACAGTTTTATTCTTCATGTACATATCTGCTCTTTTTTGGAATCTACTTCCCTTTCAAGACACCGCACATGATCAATAGTGCTTATGACCTATGCAAAATGCACCTGTTATTATGGTCTTAAATCACCACTTTCAAGCTTCAAGCAAATCCCCCTTCCCGGTTTTCAGTGATGTGATAAATAAGTGCATTTTCATCCTGCCTGTACCCTCTCTAATTCTGAGGATGGATGTGCCATTCCTACTCAGACCTTGCATCCCTGCACTGATTCCCACTGTGCCTTTTAACCGGTTCTCGTGGAGAAGCCATTGTATGATGCTGAATGTACTCAGTCTCCTTTCTCAGGACTTCTTCTCTCAGGACACACAGACTGAATTACATGTAGAATTCCTGAAATGGGAAGTCTATACAAACAGAGAAATTTATCAACCAACATAATTGTTTTTAAAATTATATATCATTTCCATAATCAAGATGAAAACACAACTCTCAACCTGACACTTAATAAATCTCCTTTTCAAAGTCTTCTAGCTGATATATACCATCTTCATATAGCATCAAAGAGAGAGACAGACTCACATATGCCATGTCACAGAGCTTTCCACGGGGAAGTTTCACAGTATTCTCATTGGCTCCTGTCCACTCAGTTTCGGCAGATATTTATTTTCTACAACTGTTAGCTCCATCTCCAAACAAAGCTGAGAAAGAGATCCAGAGAGAGCCAGCAAGAAAGAGAGCACACACACGCTAAAGAGGAATATGGTCAGTACACACTTGAACCTATGTCAGACCCACTGTGGGATCTGTTCAATCATCCATCCTGACAAGCTGGTTTGTGATGGTGAGACTTGAACAATCCACATTTTCATTATATAGAGCCTAACCGCTAAGAAAAGCAATCAAAAACCAGCTAATTGAATTATCCATGAGCCCATTTAAAGTAGAAATATTGCTCAGTAAAATTATACAGCCTCTCTCAAGCCAGCCCCTCCAACTCTTGTATCTTTTCTCTAAGGCATATGTACCTGACATCCATGACAAAGACCCACAGCAAAACAGTGACTGACCCAAGAGACATGGAGGCCAGTTTCCCCACATTCACAGGGACCAGAGAAATGTTATGCATAAGCAAACAAGCAGCTCACTGTAAAAACATGATGCAAGGATTTCTGGAGAAGGACCCACCATCTCATTTGCTGGTCTAGAATAGTCCACGCACCTGTCTGCTTCTCTGCCTGAAATTCTACCAGCCAAGTTTCACTCCTTCAAGGTAAAGTGTTATGGCCTAAAACAATGTTCTTTCAAAATATCTGCCCCAGGCTGACTTGAAGTTGCATCAGTCATTTGTACGGCCAGTGTCTGCCTTTGCTGGTTTCTATCCATGGAAACCATGTATTTGGAGCTGCTGTGTGGAGGTGGTGCCACAGTAGAAGGCTGAGGAAGACAGGGATTGTGAAAAATTGTGAGGGCACTGGCACTTTAGGAAGGTGACACCCCCAGAGGGAAAAGGGAGATTCGGAAAGACACACACACACACACACACACACACACACACACACACACAAACACACACAGTTGCAATGGTGGACTTTTGAGGTGATGAGGCACATAAGTCAGAAAACAGTATGGAGGCATCAAAAATAAATGTCTCTTCCTTCCCAGTTTTTTTTATTTTTTTCTCCTTCAGTGAGCCTTGATTATACATGGAGCGAGCCCCTTTAGCATTCAGGAGTAAATTCTCACTTCAGCCTAAAGAAAGCTGTGTGCTTAGCTGGCTCCCCTAACCCTCAGAGGAGGAGGCCAGGAACAAGCCTGCGGGGGCTCCCCAGCTGCCTCCCAGGAATAGATTTATTTGCACCCAGCAATTTAGGCTCAGGTGCTCTTCTAAGTAAAAACAATTATGTTCACTCCGCCCTGGCACTTGGGTTAATAATTCCCAAATGAGTCAGTAAATCAAACAAGAACACTTTTACAAAAGATCTTATTTTCTCTGATTCTTTAATTCATTTACCTAGGGCTGGCCCTTGGCTAAGCTGTGGACAAGATAAAGACTATTCATTATCGGCTCCCTATATCACAGGCCCCTCTGTCATTGTGCAGATACACACTGAGTGCCCCTTGCTTACTGTAGAGGTCAGGGTGCTGCTGTGGCCCCTTACCTGCATCTGTACTCCCTATCCAACATTCCCCTCTTGCTCTCAAAACCCACCTGTTTTGTGTTCTGCTCTCTCAGAGATGTGTACTATTCCTTCCAGGGTAGCTTATTAGTGGGTAGAATATAGGCTCTGCGGTTAGGCTCCCTGAGCTCAATTCCCACCTCCGCCATTTGCTAACTCTGTGACCTTGAGGAGGTTACTTAGCCTTTCTGCCTCAGTTTCCTCATCTCTGCATTCAAATGATACAATCTACCTTCCAGGGTTGTTATAAGGAACAAATGTTTTATATATATAACATTGTGGTGTGTGTGTGTGCACGCGCGTGTGTGTGATTAGTGCTGTGCCTGGCACTTTCCATGCACCCAATGAGCATTCGCTGTTGCTATTATTATTGTAAATGACATATAAGGCATAGTCCTCCAATTGTATAGTCTTCTTCTTCAGGCTGTTCACGTGAATTTTCTCCAAAATGTCTTCTCAGCTCCTGAAGAAAGTTTGAGGAGGCAGTAAAGAAAGCACCTTGATATTATTTATACCATGAAAGTGATAGAAACAATAACTTATTACTCATTATCATGTGGGAATTTTATATATAATAGCAAATATCTTCACAATTTGGTCTCATCTTCAGCAATCACTGGTGGTTTCTGATCCTGAAACCTCCCAATTTACAACCTTTTTCTGCCTTGCCACCAGAGCTCATCTTTGTAAATAGTTATGGACCGAACCCAAAGATACAGCAGCCATAGAAAACATTATACAAGCCTTTTTCTATGGGCTATTCATTTAAAAATAATAAAACTATAGTTTTTAAAAGTCTGAAAACAGGTATCAATATACAACTCTGTTCAACAAGCAGCAGTCAGTTGTTTTCTGAGAGACATTACTAAATGTGTCTGGCTTTGTGTATCACTTTGGTTAAGAACATTTTTTTCTTTACCTCTGGAATTTAGAAACTTACTATATTTTCAACATTGACTCAGGAGTGAAAAACTGAGCTCTCAAGTATGTCTATTAATAACTCAGAGACCTTGTGAACATTCATTACTCCCCAGGACTCTATGTGTCTATCTGGGAAATGGTAAGGGAGAGAAGAAGGAGAAAACAATCTCACAGAATTGATTCAAGCTTAAACACCTATATGTGAGAACACCTTGCAAATGGAGATCATCACAAAGATAAAGATCATTATTGTTATGTTGCAATAGTCAATGTTTTTGAGCTGCTACTATGTACTGGGAACTCTCTTAAATGCATTGCATAAATTTTCTTGCTCAATGCATATAACTACAATATAAGATACAAATCTTTATTTCCCCTATTTTACAGATGAGGAAACCAAGGCTTAAAGTTGTTGCGTAACTCTCTGAAGGCCACATAGCGAATAAGTGATAGACCTGGGAACTTGATTTCACTAACTAGATTATTAGCATCTATACTAACTATAGTTCCAGCAGAAGTAGAGACATCACTGCTTCCACTTTAGCTGCAAAGATGATTGTCATCCATTACACCTGTGATGAGTTTCTTATTGCTGCAGTAGCAAATTACAATGAACTTAGCGGTTTAAAATACAAAAATGTATTATCTTGCAGTGAGATAAGGAGTCTGAAATGCATTTTGGGGGGCTTAAATCAAGGTGTCAGCAGCGCTGCACTCCTTCTGAAGGTTCTAGGGGAGAATCCGTTATTTGCTTTCTCCAGCTTCTAGAAGCCACCCACATCACTTGGCTCATGACCACCTCCTCTGTCTTCAAAGCCAACCATAGCGTCACTCCACCCACTGCTTCTGTCGTCACATTTCCTTCTCTGACTCTCACCGGAGGCTGTATCTTTCACTTACAAGAATTCTTGTAATTACATGGAGTCCACTCAGGTAGTCCAGGATAATCTTCCCATACCAAGATCCTTAACTTAAAAACACCTGCAAAGTCCCTTTTGCTATGTAAGGTAGCCCATTCACAGGGTCTGTGGATTGGGATATGGACATCTTTAGGGAGAGTCCTTATTTTGTATGTCACACACTGCAATGACCAAGTTATAAAATTACAATTAAAGAATTGTTTCCAATATATAAAAATGGAAAGGAAGCAGATTGCTTCCACCCTAGCATATTTCCTGAGATGAAGTTCCATATTTAAATGAAGCATTGGAATTGATATTTTCTCATTAATTTAGTAAAATGATTAATGAGATGTGCAACAGAGGCATGAAGAAAATACACAGGATCACCTCTTTTCAATGCTGATGAGAGGGAGCTGGTCTTGGGTGAATACAGAAGTTCTGTTTCAAGTGATGAGATTCGGCCCCATAACATAGATAACTGAAATATCTCTAACTATGGACCATTAGACACCATTTGAATTATCACACTGCCAAATCTACAAACTACAAATTTCTATTCCTGGCTCCCAATTCAAGAGGGTGAAATATACGTTGATTCCAGTTCAGAAGAGGATGCTTTGCCCCTCAGTGGGGAAACAGAATTGCTGGCCAAGGGCAGAGGAACTTAAAATATGTGTCAGAGAAGGGATGATGGGCAGAATTGTAGATTTTTCCATAAAAATTCCTATAATAAGTCGTGACCAGTCAGCCACTCCCTTAACACGATGATGTCAACTTAACATGGGTCACAAGTGGATCTCAGTATTGCAACGGGTGAGCAGTAACAAATGCTCATTTTTCCTCCTTATCTCATCCAGACCCCTCAGTGTCTCCAACCAAATTCCTGCTGCCAATGTCTGCATACTTAAGCCAGAATTTGCTTTTTCTCTTGGAACTACAATTAAACCATCCTATTCGTGGCCAGCATGCTGAAAGTGCCTGGAATTTAAAACCCGCTAGGAGTAGCCCTTCACCAATGAGTCTCAGAAATTGGCATGTAAATCTCCCACACACTTTCTTCTCTATTGGGAAATTTCTGAAACATGTGTTTTGCCCTATTTCCCAGAGTTCCCCCATGGGATTAAGCTCTGATTGCTCACTATGATAGCTGGCTTAATAATGTTTCTTTGATTGATTGGCTGTCTTATCTTCACTGTACTATATTAAAGTGTTTTGCATCTCCAAAATAAACCTGGATCTACCTCAGGATCTAATTCTGGAGTAATTAGACAGTTGGAACTTGGGTGACCACCCATCTTGTTTGCTCAGGATGGAGGGTGTTCCTGGGACATGGGACTCACAATTTTAAAACCATCACAGTCCTAGGAAAAGCATTTCAAATTTGCCTAGAACTTGCACCTTTTCAGGATGTGGCACTTTCAGTACTAAAATCTGGGAACTCAGGTTGGAACTCAAAGTAGTCCTAGGAAACAGATCTTTAGAATTGGTCTTTGCAGCTAGAAACTAGCAAAATGGCAACAAAATCACCATTGCTAGTCATGAGTGGAATGGCGTGCTATGAAATCATAACTGCTGAGACTCTTACATAAGATTGAATTGGGATGGGGCACAGCTGGAAGAGGATGCACTAGCTTATGCAGTTTCTCTAGCAGTTGAGAGATAGGGTGGCAATGGTCATTGGAAAGACTGTGGAATTAGATAGTTGGACCAAATACCATCAATGAGCTGAAATAAGAAAATGACAGGCTCCCATGAGCTGAACACCAACTCAGGGCACAGTGTGGAAAGCCAGAGGCCTCTCTGGCATCATTTAAAGAAACTCTCATCTTCTGCAGGCAGAGAAAAGATCAGGCTGAAAATCAGGGCTAGGACCTGATGTGAGAAAAGAACTGTCTAGAGTGTTGAAGTAACAGCCCCAGCCAACATTCTAAGGCAGAGCATAGATAAAGAAGATGGGAAACCCTGAGATATGTCCAGGGAGAGGGACATCTGGGTAAATGCACTCCAGACTCGAACTCTCAGGTTCTCCTTAACCCTCTGAGACTTCAGAAGTTATCTACATCTTATTTTTAGAGTATAGCATCCTTTCCTTGCTGGGAGACCAAGCAGAAGCTTCACCTAGGAGGTGGCCTTGGGAGATGATACTTGCCTTCCTCAAGATCTGTCTCCACATTCCAACATGGCTTGACTAGGGAAGCACTTACTCTGCTTCAAGAAGTAAAGAATTATTCAATAACTGTGTTTCAAGATCTGATTAACAGGTAGCTACTGAAACTGGGAAAACAGGTGTGGCAGTGAACTCTGAGAGTTCTGTACCGTTGGGGTAGGGGAAGGGAGCAAAATATAGTGCTGGGTAATGGAGTTTATTGATATGGAGGCACTCACCATACAAGGCAAGCAGGGAATTAAACCACACCACCTCTTGGCCCCCACACACATACACACACATGAGTATCTACCAATGACGCTTAAGAGTTGGACTATAAATACCTTTGCTCCTCAGCCCTTACGTGAGATGGCTCTGAGTTGTGCGCTTTGCAGATTTCCCAGAGTTTCTTCAGGGAATTAAGTTTCTTTCGCTCACTATGGCAGGTGGCTTGGTAATTAACTCTTTTTTGACTGCCTTCCCTTTCCTTTCATACTTCCCCACTCCTGGTCATGTTTCTTACCATCCAAATAAAATGCTTCCACCAAAATAAATGCCTGAAGATCTGCTGGTGGAAGACCCTAAACCAAGGCGTAGAGGTACATATCTCATTATAAAAACTTCAGAGCACAGTCTACCGCAAATAAATAAAACCATACTTAGTACTAGATTAAGAAATTGAGGATCATAAACTTGTCTAATAGTATAACTAGTGCTATAACCTGAGATCTTAAAATAGTGTCTGGCAAACGGTAGCTACTTATTAACTGTTTGTTAAATAGATTAATAAACAAATGAATTAATAAGATTAACCCCAATCAATTAGACTCAGAGGTTGTCCAAGCTTTGCCTGTAAATCGCCAGATAGTAAACAGTTTAGGCCTTGCAGGCCGTACAGTATGTGCTATGACTATTCATCTCTGCTGTTGTAGTGTGAAAGCAGCCATGGACAATATGTAATGAATGAGTGTACCTGTGTCTCAATAAAACTTTATTCACAAAAGCAGAACATCAGATTTGGTCCATAGGCCACATGTCTTAGTCTATTTTGTATTGCTATAAAGAAATACCTAAGGCTGCGTAATTTATAAAGAAAAAGGTTTATTTGGCTCATAGTTCTGTTGGCTAGAAGACTGGACATCTAATAAGGGCCTCAGACTGCTTCCACTCACAACAGAAGATGAAGGGGAGCTGGAGTGAAGAGATCACATGGGGAGAGAGGAGGGGAGGCGCCAGGCTCTTTTTAACAGCCAGTTATGGTGGGAACTAATAGAGTGGGAACTCACTCACTACCCTCCCTACTCCCCTGACCTCTGGCTCCCAAAGGGAAGACATTCATCTTCTCATGAGAGGTCCATCTCCATGACCCATGCCCCTCCCACTAGGCCTCATCTCCCAAAACTGGGGATTACATTTCAATATGAAATTTGGACTGGACAAGCGTCCAAACTATAGCAACAGAGTTTGCCAATTGCTAGTGCAAATAAAAATCAAAACCATATCAAAACTTCATATCTGTGAAGGGGAGGCCAGAAAACTTGTGATTTCTCTGATGGCTATTTTGATACTTTTTAAAATGTAAAACTACGTCAGTCATAGTGGCTCATGCTTGTAATCCCAGTGCTTTGGGAAGCCGAGGTAGGAGGATCACTTGAGGCTGGAAGTTCAAGATCAGCCTGGGCAACACAGTAAGACCTCATCTCTACAAAAAAAATTTATCAATTAGCCAAGTGAGATGGTGCATGCTTATAGTCCAAGCTACTTGGGAGGCTGAGGCAGGAGGATGGCTTGAGCCCAGGAGTTCAAGGCTGCAGTGAGCTATGATTGCATCACTGCACTTAAGCCCAGGTGACAGAGTGAGAGCCTATCTCTAAAAAATAATAGTAAAATAAAATATAAAATTATTTTCCAAGAAACTGATTTCTCATTTTTTGTGGCCCTGCTTTGCTGGAAGCTTGATTTGCCATTTGGTTGTCTCTACATCACATAAATTACTGTGAAATGCAATGTTACAAAATGAAGAGCAGAGGCAGATTCCATAGCCTGCATAAAAGTAAATAGATACATTAAAATACAGATGCCAAGGTTTTGGAGGAGAAATATAAAGAGATAGACTATCTAGTAGGTAGATCTGATTTTGTTTCCATTCCTACTAGAAAAAGTACCAGCAGACTCTACAGGTAGCTTATGCTCATATCTTAAATGCCAACACTTTTCACGTGTAGATTAAGGTCTTTATCACATCTGTTAAGATATAAATAGGCAACCCATGGGGAGTAAAACTTGAAACAGTCATCAGGGGAGTTCTCCTTGGCTCCTCCATGTAAAGAAGTCCCCACCCCCACCAGCTACTCTGTTTCCCAACACACTACTTTATTTCTGCCATTGCACTCATCATATCTGAAATGTTCGTATTTGAAAATTGTCCGTGCTAGTGTTAAAAAAAGTCATGAAGACTTTGAAACGGACCAGAAAAGACTGCTATAGAATGCTGGATGAAGTTTAACAGATACTCCAGGGATAATATGATTTCATGGGATACACACACACTTTTGATGGTCTTTCAAGAGAAAAAAGTTAAATTGCTGATGGTGCCAGTGAAGTAAATATTTCCTGTCCAATGTAAGGCAAATTATTCCCGCTTGTGGTGATGAAAACAAATACTGTCCAGTAGAGATTATAAATTTTTGTAAATCCAGTTCTCATTTGAACCAATTATAAACTCTTCCTGTTCTCCTTATTAATTAGTAAGTCACATAAATCTTTGACATGTGTTCATGTTGTATTTGTGGGAGTCATGATTTTACCTTTTTGAAAATTATCCTTTAACACTAGACGCAATATTCATAAGTGAGTCAGATAGAGGATGTTGTCTTGTTCAATATCGTGCCAGGTACATAAGGGAAACAGTAAATATTTGTTTGGTGAGTGAAGAAATGAACAAATAAATAAACAAATAAAGTGAATGAAGATGTTCAAATAGGATGTAAAGCCAGGAGACAAACCTAGCTACAGTATAAAACTTTCAGAAATGCCAAGTAAGAGTGTAAGTTGTGCGCTGATCAAGAGTTCCCAGAGTTCTGTGTCCTAGTTTATGAGGTGTATCTTCTCAGAGGATTTCCTTGTTTAATGATCTAAAGTTCCACCTGGGCTAGAGGAGGATTTAAAAACATTGTGAGGACATTGGAGGACTCAGAGTAGTTACAGGAACCTGGGGATATTTAGGTGAAATTTGAGTATTAAAACAAAAAAAAAGAGTGCCACTGAGAAGGGATAGTTTGATGGACATGGCCTATTGAGAGCCATTGTTTAATAAAAATTCTCTAGCAAATTCATCTGTCAAGTTGAGAGAAGATCTCAATACTTAGAAAATAAGAGAAAGAAGAGGTCATGGTGGTTTCTTGACAGCAAAGAGCTATTAACAATTACTCCAGTGTGGTGAAATTCAGTACAGAAAGCATTTTGAATGGGGATATTCCATTTCAAAAATCATGAAGTTATAATGTTGAGAGTTAAACAGGTGTAAATAATAGCTTTGCACACTTTTCATTGACAGACACCTCAGTAATTTATGGAAAAAAGACTTCCTTAAATTACAACAAAGATGAGGAATTCTGGAGTCTGTCCTCTATCTTCTCAAATTTTCCTATATTCATAGAAATTATAGAATGCAAAGAGTATCATTTGTATTCTTAAAAGGACTCTCCAACATTCAAAATTATTTTAGAAGAAAATTATGTAGTTTTGTCAACTAGCTACCTGGTGTATTTTTAAAACGACAGCGTCATTAAAAAAAAATAACACTTCACACCTAAATTGACTTATCTTGACAAAATATTTCCATACATCTTTTCAAAGCCTGTGAGTCAGAGAAATCATGATGATGATTTACAAATCATATGAAATACTATGATATAAACAGTGCCATATATTAGAGGGTAAAAGTTCAGAAGTGACATATACAATCTAAATGAGGTTTCTTAACCTCAAAACTAATGTCATTTTGAGCCAGGTAAGCCTTTATTGTACAGAACTGTCCTATATTATAGGATTTTTAGATTTTACTGGCCTCTACCCATGACATGCCAGTAGCCCACTCTTCCCTAGTACGACAATCCAAAGAATCTCCAGATATTGTCAAATATCCCCTAGGTGGCAAAATTACCCCTGGTTAATAACCACTGCTCTGAATCCATGTAGTTCTAATAGGTTATTCAATTTTAACTAGTAAATATCTGTGTCAGATCTGATTCTTAGTAAGACTATTATTCTGTTGTCTTTTCTCCAATAGAATTGCAGTGAATTCTGCCAGTAAGAAAGCACAGTAATAGTAGAAACTGAAATGAATATAATAGAAACATTTATTCACTTCTGTAATCCACATACGCTAAGCCTACCATATGGATTAGCCCATGTAATCCATCTCCCCTAACAACCCTATGAGCCAGGTGTATTTATCATTCCTGTATTACAGATGAGAAAACTGATGGTTAACAATAATAAATGTGTGCATATAGTTGGCAAAGTAGAAAGTCTTCAAGCTGAGATACAATACCAGGCAGGTTGACATAGACTATACTTTTAATATCTATGCTGAGAAGTAAACTGTTTTTTCTCACACTATGCAGCTGTAGGAAAAGATACTTCGGCTTACGGGCCAAACAATGGCTGGTGGGTCAAATCCAGCCCACCACCTGTTTTAGCAAATCAAGTTTTACTGGAACACAGCCATGACTATTCATTTACATATTGTCTTTGGTTGCTTTCACACTAAAAAGACAAGTTGAGCAGTCACAACAGCAACTGCAGGGCTGGCTAAGACGACAAATAATTATTCCCTGGACTTTTACAGGAAAAGTTGGTCAATGGCTGATCCCTGCTTTAGAAGCTGAAAATCTGGCCCCTTAAATGGTAAGTGGCAGAGCCAGAACTTGAATCCAGCCCTGTCTGGGATCCAGGCTCTTACCCACAGGGCTCTGCTGAGGACACTAGGAATGGCATCCAGCACAGACATAGAGCTTACTATATGTCAGGCACTTTTCTACACATTCCTATAAGCAAACTCATTAATCTTCCCAATAATTCAGTGAAGTATCATTACATGCCATAGCAGACGATGGTGGTACCTAGCCCAAATCCCCTCAGCATTCACTTCTACACACTGAGGAATTTTATTTCCTCACCTTAGAAGCACATTGGATGCAAACACAGGACAAGTGGCACATGCCATAGCATAAATGGCCCATATGCAACCTTCAAAGATTCTGAGGGTGATACATCACTCAGGGGCCCTTCTATACTCTCTTGAGTACCCACGTCCTCTCAGTGGTAACTGGTTTGCTAATACATCCTTCATTGGTTTTTCCTTCTTCCCTACTGCAATTCCTCACTTCCCAATCGATGTTTCCTGGCATCACCTTCCAAAGGAACTACGTATAGTTGAATTCTTGTTTCGGAGTCTGTTTCTGAGGGAATTAAAACTAAGATACACCATTTTTACAGGCAAGAAAACTAAGGCCCAGAGAGGTTATGTAACCTGCCCGAAGTCACACAACTGGCAATTGGAGATTTGAACCAGGACATCTAGCTGCAGAGTCTACAGTCTTATCCAAACCATTCCCACAGAACAGTCATTTATGGTAGTATCTAAGTATTCCTGTTCCCCTTTCTCTACAAAGCAGGATAAACACACTATCATGAACACCATCTTTGGGAATTTATTCAGAGAGGGATGAAAGTCATCTGAGGGTGGAAAAAAAAATATGCAGAAAATGCTCTCTTCCTGCTCCTTCCCCACCCCTCCTAAAAAGGACAGAGTTTCTGTTATGATGGCAGTCAATTTCTGTGCTGCCAGCCAAGTGAGAGGGACAGAAGGAAACTTTCCTCTCTCTAGTCGTAGAAATTAACCTCTGTACACTTCCTTTGCTTATGCTCCACTGCCAGCCTCAACTGGGAAATAGTCCCTCCAACTCCAAGTAACCTATCAGGGCTACCATTTCCCCAGGCCTGATAATAGTACAATTCTGTCCAGGTTCCATTACTGAGATGCAGAATTCATGTGTGCCCAGCAACACAAATCACATTTCTTCTCCTCTTCAGTGTTGGAAAACAAACAAATAATCGCTCTCTTTTCTTTAGGGATTAAAAAAACCCATATACTTGATTGATAGACAGCTACCATAATTCCTCATCTGCAGCCCACAATCCTCATATAATGAGAGGCACTGAAATCATTCTGCCTGTCACACAGACACCTGGTGGCTGAGCAAGAGCTTCTCCCCAAGGAGAAAAGCCTTTCTTCAATAGACACTCTAGACACCATAGGCAAAGATTTAGAGTTCATTTCTTTTTGATAGCCTATGAGTTGTAAAAAAAGGAAATTTCTAAGAACTTCAGTGGTCTTAGAGAAAATGAGTAATTAAGCCAGGGCCACTGCATATAGTTATACATTGTAGGCTATGATTGGTGTCCCCCTAGAAATGTGCAGTAAAAAATGTGCCCAGCTGTAATGTAACTTAGTACAATCACTATGGAGAACAGTTCGGGGGTTCCACAAAAAACTAAAAATAGAACTTCTATGTGATTCAGCAATCCCACTGCTAGGTATATGCCCAAAAGAAAAGAAATCGGTATATTAAAAAGAGATATCTGCACATCCGTGTTAATTGCACCATTATTCACAATAGCCAAGATTTGAGAGAAACCTCAGTGTACATCAGGAGATGAATAAATTTTTTAAAATGTGGTACATATGCACAATAGAGTACTATTCAGCCATTAAAAAGAATGAGACTTTGTCATTTGCAACAACATCAATGGGATGGGAGGTTATTATGCTAAGTGAAATAAACCAGGCAAAGAAAGACAAACTTCACATACTCTCACTTATTTGTGGGAGCTAAAAAAATTAAAACAATTGATTTAATGGAGATAGTAGAATGATGATTACCAGAGGTTGGGAAGGCTAGTGGGGGGAGAAGGGGAAATTAGGGATAGTTGATGAGTACAAAACTATGAAAAGAGAGAACGAATAAGATATAGTATTTGATAATACAACAGAATAACAACAGTTGACAATAATATATTATACATTTGAAAATAACTAAAAGGGTATAATCGTATATTTATAATACAAAGAAAGAATAAATGTTTGTGGTGATAGATGCCTCATTTATCCTGATGTGATTATTATGCATTGTATGCCCATATAAAAATATCTCATGTACCCCATGAATATATTTACCTACTATGTACCCACAAATTTTTTTCTAATTTGAAAATATCCCCCCAACTATGCATGACAGCCCTGCCATAAGCCCGTCTTCAACATTCATGAACCCCACATACACCTATTTTGCCTAATACATTCTTATAATCATAGATATTATATTATTTAATATTAATGATTTGCAAAGGGAGTATCAGAATGTTTCCACTTGTCAGAAACAGAGTACTCAATTAACAGTACTTACATTTCATAAAGCAGGAAGAAAGGAAACAGGCAGTTCTGGGGTTTGTTACCTGCATGATTCTATGATGTCTGGGCTCTGGGTTGATTTCTCCACAATTAAGCTTGGGTTCCTCCTCTTGGTTAGAAGATGGTTACTGCAGCTCTAAGCATCATCCCTCACAAGCATGTGGCCAACTTCATCCATTTGCATAACCTGGAAGGCCCTTGCAGTGATCGAGTCTCCCTCTCTTGCAGTAGAGTGATGGAGTCAGAAGCTTCTGACATTTCTGAAGTCTCTACAGCTATCATACCTATTAGGTTGGTGCAAAAGTAATTGATTTTTGCCATTACTTTTAATGGCAAAAGTTGTTGTGTCTATTGGGTGATTATATTGGCAGGTGTCTTCTTCAGGTCAGGTTATTGTGCTCCTGGGTTCCATAGATGTAAATATTGCCAATATATCCCCACCCTTCATTACTTAAAATAACTTGAGTCTCTATTCGTTATAGCCAAATAGTATAACCAATCCACTCAACTGTTAACAGAGAAGGGTATTTCTCCTTGACAGCTGGATCCAGCGAAATTATGTGGTGTTTCCAGAAGAAAGAACAGATCCCATTAATTCTGGTTCATTTCAGAGATGAGGGCTTCCCATCTTCATTAAAAGTGGCTGCTACCCATATAAAATAAACTTTCCCTTGGGGCCTTCTGTGAAAATTCAGTGGGCTGCTATGCCATCCCTTTGTGGTGAGCCCCTTCTTGAATTTATGCATTTCTCTCATATTTTATGTGAACTTTATTTCAACTGGAAGGTTGTTCCAGAATTATTTCATATCTTGGGCCAGGTATGTGGATCTATGTCAACATCAGAGGAAGGATATTTCGAATCTGCATAAAAGTTTCCTAAGCTGAAAGATGTGCTAGTGCCCCCATATAAGATCCTAGACTTATCTAAAGGAGAGAAAAACTGCTCTCACTGTAGATGCTTTATAAAGATGTGTGTAGCACCCGTAGCTTGCCTACCCTCATGGGGATGAGAACAATTGAGCAGATAAATCTCAACTACTTTCAATATTAAAACAGTTTTTCATAGATATCACACTAAGATAATGAATGAAGCAAAAGCTTTATTCAAATATGAAACACAGTGCTTGCATATTTGTAACAACTTCTGATGCAAGAGGTATATACTTGTTTTTTTAAAAAATCAATATGCCTTATGTGATACTATAATACTTGCCAGGGATAAACCAATATCATCAGGTTTAACCTTATTTTAGACACAGTACAGCAGCATGTACAGTACCGTTCAGGATCTAGAGCCAGGTCTCTGGCAATGACTGGAGGCTGTGTTCAAGTCCTAACTCTATCACTAGCTGACTGTCTAGCCAAACAAATTACTTAACCTCTCCAAATATCTGTCTACTTATAAATTCAGTTGGCTTACCTACCATATAGAGTGTTATGTGAATTAAATGAGATAATCCATAAACGACCCTTATCATGATGCTTGAACTCAGTAAACACCCAATCAATATTTATCATCAAAGAATCAACTTACTCAACATTGATCTTAACAATAAGACAATGGGACCCTAACTGGACAATTTTGCTGATTTATTTCTAAGATTCTTATAGCCAACCATTTGCTTAAAAAGTTGAAAATGTATCATTGCAAACTTAGTAGCACAATTGTTAAAAAGTTGAAAATGTATCATTGCAAACTTAGTAGCACAATTGTGAGAGAGTGTATTAATCATAGAAAAAATTTTAATAAAGTTGACATTAAGTATTTTCTGGAATTAATGAAATAATAATACATTTAGAAGTCTGGTTAACTATGTCTTTGTTTTAAGGATAAATTATTTTGCACTCCTACAATCAGAGTCACCTAAATATAACCTTATCAATGTAGGGAGCAATACAAAAAAATTATCTAGACCTGTGTTCCATATTTTCATGTAGTACAGAAACTAAATAAAAATATGGATTTGTTCCAAATCCTGAAAACCACTGCCAGAATCACTATATTCCATCCAACACTGTGGTTGCAAAAGTAAGTATCCTCAATGGGAATATGGCTTACATAAATAATGGAGATAAGAGAAAAATGAAGGAATTACTGTAAATCTAAAAGGAGCTGTAAACCTATTAGGGGAAAGATACTGCCAGGGGTCAAATTAATTAAAACATGTCACTAAGCTAATTCCCAAAACTTTAGTAATTAAT
The DNA here is from genome assembly GCF_049350105.2 of Macaca mulatta. NCBI lineage: Eukaryota > Metazoa > Chordata > Mammalia > Primates > Cercopithecidae > Macaca > Macaca mulatta. The sequence continues at coordinate 131,597,190 of NC_133407.1, read as the reverse complement.
TTATGACAATATCATTAGAATGCTACTTCAGATTATTTACAGCTATAGTCACTTATGAATAAAGTATTTTCTAAGGTACAAAGTGTCCTCAGCCTAAGAATGTTCCCTTTGTTAATTTTCAAAATGAAATAAAACTTGAAATATAAAGAAATGAATGATTAAAGAGTGGAAAAGGACTTAAGAGATCATCTAGTTGCAGAATAATACATACACATCATCTGTGCCACCACTCCCTTCCCTAGTGCCCACACTAGACATACTCAAGCCAAGTACTGTATTTGTCCTTAAAGAATGCAAGGTGACTATTCCCAGTCACTGTCACTCCATACTAGGACTCAAGTCTCAAGACCAAGTCCATTGACCATATATCTAGTAGCAGAATCTCATCATTCTACAGATGTTGAAACCAAGACTTGGAGAAAGAGTTTCCCAAGGCTGCACAATTTGTGGTAAAGGCAGAAGAACCCAGATTTCCTGACTATGCATCTAATTTTCTACAATACTAACTATGGTGGATTAAATTATTGGTCCCAGTTCTTCAGCTTTTCTGTATGCTTATCTTTTGCCAGATACCTTTGTAGTTTATCTAACAAAAGAAAATGTAATGCACCACCTCTGAACATTGGTCTCGCACATATAACTTTATTTAGCCAATGGATTATAGGGATAGTTACATTGTGCCAGTTCCAAGCCTAGGTCTTAAGAGGTCTCTTGTATTATTTTTGCCTTATTGCTCCTCTGCCATTGCCATGAGAAGAGCTCCATTTGGATAGCTAATGCCCTTCTACCTAGGCCAGAGAATGAGACACAAGGAGCAGACCTCAGCCAACTGGTCCCACGACTCAGAGCAGAAACTCCCAACCAAGATCAGCACACTCCTAGTTGTATAAGTGAGCCAGCTGAGATAAGCTGAGGTGCCCCCAGTCAACCCACAGAGGCCTGCAGAAGAAGAAAATGCTACTATTTTATGTCCTGAGTTCCTGTGGGTATCTTTCCACACAGCAATACCCAATTCATACAATTATGATGAATATGTGATAAAAATTACTATCAAGTAACTTCTATATACCAGTTATTTTGCCACGTTATGTCTAATCCTCACAACATTTCTGCAGCAATAGTATTATCATTCCCATCTTAAAGACTGGGAGAAGAGACCCAGAAAAATTTTAAAACTTGCCCAAGGTCTAACACCTACCAAGTGGCTGGACCATAATTTGAACTCTGGTCCAACCATAAAATTCCATGTTCATTCTTTAGTAGCACACTTTCTCTCTCTCTACTTTCATCTTCTATTTGACTATCAATGTCAATATATCAATGTAAAACAAAGAAATTGTTTTCAGTGTCTTGAATGAAGAGAATATATCTGTTTCCTTAAACCATGAGAGAACCCAGGCCCAGGCTGGAGTGAAACAGCCAAGAGCGAAAGCAGCAGGAGGTGAAGTCAGGGAGGTGACTGGAGGCAGGATTATCCAGGGCCTCTTGAGTCACTGCAGAAAGTACAGATATTTTTCTGAGCAAAACAAAGAGCCATAAAAATGGGCAACATGAGCTACTCGCCACGTTTTCACTCAACAGATATGTAATCATCATTTTGTAAGACACTAGGGTTTCAGTGACAAACCATAAAAGAACAAAAGCCACTACCATCACAGAGTTTAATGTGCCAGAGATAAGACCAAGATATTAATTGAAGAATTAAAGATAAAGGTAACACTATAATTGCAGTGAGTCCTGCAAAGGAGAAGTATCTAATCCTTTAAGAGTCTGAACTAGGAGAGAAGTTGAATTAGAAAAGAAGAATGAAGGAACAAACGAATGAATGAAGTAACAGAAAGGATTCCCATCCAAGTCTAAGGACAAAATATGTTTGTGAAACCTGGTACCAGACTTGGGTCTTCAAACAGTAGAATCCTAAAATCGAGGACTGTGATTTTCCTAGCCTTTTTGTCTGAGTGGAAAATGTTGACTCGGATAATGGGCAGAGGATTCTAGGTCAGAAAACAGAAATGAATTTTTCTTTATTTTTTTAAACATGTATACATATGTAACAAACCTGCACGTTGTGCATATGTACCCTAGAAACCAAAGAATAATAAAAAATAAGTAAAAAAAAAAACAAAACAGAAATGAATTTTTCTTGAAGACTCCTATATGCATTCCTAGAAATAGCCTACTTCAAAATAAATGCCCTCAGCAACAACACAGGCAGGTTTTGACTCTGGCAAGCGGCATCCGAGAGCCTGCCTGTAAAATGACCCGGGAAGAAAGAAATCTAGGAGAGAAAAAATGTTTAAATCCTTCAAGCAGCCTTAGCCTCTTTTAGAATTCAGAGGGGAAAAAAAGGCAAAAGTCCAGCTTCACTTTTAGATGCCAGAGAAAAAGAACTCATAGAAAATTCTATGAATAATGGACTCACTTTTTTATTTTTCATGTGTGGCTTCAGATTTTTTCTTCAGTAGCAAAAGCAAAATTGAACTACTTTGAAGAATTCTGATATATATTAAGTGAAATTAGTTTCTGAAATAGACTAAATGCTTATGTGTTTTAGTCTGGCTGATCTTTTAATCATCTACCTTGAAAACACACATTATATATGTATATAGCGAAAAATAAAAATTTGTGAGTAATTTATTTGAAACTGAGCAGTATTCCTCATTCTATTTGAATAGTTCTTTACTTTTAAAAGAAATTATTTAAACAAGTTAATCTTTCAATTAATTTTTTAAAACAAGTCTTCTTCCATCCCTTATAGAAAATCTCAGAGGTTCAGGGGACCCAGGTGGCTTATAAAGAACAAAAATAATAAATTATTGCTTAGACAATTTTAACAGTCCCTTTTCTCCTTCCAGTATCACCACTTTCCACTTTAAGTAAGTAGCACCAGAATCACTCAACAAAGAGTGAAGCAAAAGGCAGCACCTGCCAGTTTTTTACATAAAGCAGTGCACTCTCTGTTAACATGCAAACTCAGAATGGTACAATATAGGCTGGGCACAGTGGCTCACACCTGTAATCCCAGCACTTTGGGAGGCCGAGGTGGGCAGATCACCTGAGGTCAGTTCAAGACCAGCCTGGCGAGCATGGTGAAACCTCATCTCTACTAAAAATACAAAAATTAGCCGGGCATCATGGCGGGCATCTGTAATCCCAACTACTTGGGAGGCTGAGGGAGAAATGCTTGAACCCGTGAGGTGGAGGTTACAGTGAGCCGTCCAGCCTGGGTGACAGAGTGAGGCCCCATTTCAAAAAAAAAAAAAAAAAAAAAAGAATGGCACAATTTAAATGGTGATTAAAATGAAAATTAATGTGCACTTGAAAGTTTGAGGAATTGAACTGGAGTCACCAGCCTCTGTACCTCTCAACTATAAAACAGTAGCAAAAATAGTACCATTCTAAGATATGTCATGAAAATTAGTGCATAAACACATAGACTATGCACAGCTATAGTTGGTGCTCTATTTAAATATAATATATAAAGTTTTTGCTTGTTTGTTTGAGATGGAGTTTCGCTCTTGTTGCCCAGTGTGGAGTGCAATGGCACAATCTTGCCTCACTGCAACCTCCATCTCCCAGGTTCAAGAGATTCTCCTGCCTTGGCCTCCCAAGTAGCTGGGATTACAGGCATGTGCCACCACACCCAGCTAATTTTTTGAATTTAGTAGAGACAGGGTTACACCATGTTGGTCAAGCTGGTCTTGAACTCCTGACCTCAAGTGATCCATCCACCTCGGCCTCCCAAAGTGCTGGGATTACAGGCATGAGCCACTGCGCCCAGCAATATATAAAGTTCAATGTTTTCATTGATCAAAATTGAAAACAGTATCTCCTAGGTATAATGAACAATGATGGAATCATTAGACCAATGTAAAGAATTATTATGGTCTCAAACATTGGGGAAAATATATATTGTTTAGTTTCCCAAATATAAAGTTAAGTCTATAAATACAGTAGCCTATAGGCTCAAGGCAGGTAATGCAAATTAGGGTAGGAAAAAACTGAAAGTGGAGGGGTGAGGAGTCTATGATGAATTGAGGTCAGTCATGGGAATGAGAAGGCTCATTGTGGCCAAGTCTGTCAATTTTCCCATTAAAGTAGAAAATCTGGATTTTTTTTATATTTTAAAACTATTGGCAAATAATGCAAAACTGTTGAACAACATGATAACAGCACTGATGGTGTCCATCCAAAGCTCTTTGTAAGATATGTTTGCAGTCTCTACTCTAGGTCCATGATTTTCAAGCCATGGTATATGGAGAACCAAGAGCTCAGATAGGAAACAAAGAATTGTGCTCAACAACCCACACTTTCTTGGGTTGTCTAGGCCCTTCTTTCACCAGAATAACTCAAATTTTATCTTTTACTGTAGATAAGATACATTTGAATCAAAGGTGAAGAAATTGAGAAAACTCTGGTTTGTAGTGGGAAAAGTCCTTGAGAACATGGCTTTTGCCCATTCTAGACCAAATGCTCTGACTGACTGTACTGTTTCTCCATACAGCTCCAGCACCTAGCACAATACCTAACATAGTAGACACTCAACAAAGAGTTTTCAATACCTGAATGGTATTGAAAAAAAGTGAGCGAAGTATTAGTTTCCAAACCTTTTCAACCCAGGTTCAGTTTCTAAACCTCTCCAATTTGAGTTATCCCTATTAGGAAAATGGGAGAAAAAAAAAATCTGTCCTTCACAGGGATGGAGCAAAGATGCATGAAAGAATCTATATGACTGGCATAATGTTCTCAGTAAGAATGTTTCCATTGCAACTCAAAAGCATATATGTGTGTTCTCTCACTTTAATCCACGCATAAACTCTTGGGGAGTACAAAAACTGAAGTTTGGTAAACAAAATTAGTTGGTTCCATTATTTTTAATCAGGTCACTTTACATGCGAGAAGGATATGTTTATGTAAAAGAATCTCAACACAGAGTCTTTCAGGAATGTAAACAATCATACAAGGTGGAGGAAGAGCAACTGAAATAAAAGGGATTTTTTTTTTGTTTTTGGATTATATATTTATTTACAGCGAGGCACATGCCTTTATAATTACTAGCCATATTGTTTGCAAATAAGATAATTAATGTGTACATTTGCAATAATCTTTGATGTTTGGCAGAAAAGAGGCACTGTCTTAATGCAATTATCAAAACAATGTTACATATCTCAGAGTTGCATAATCCATGAATGTGCAGGGACCGAGAGCAATGGGATTTTCATTGGCGATGGATGTGTTATTAAAGAAAAAAAGTTTTGAAATGGAAAGGAATTTACTACTTCGCTCAAAAGTTTTTATTTTGTAAAAATTGGTTGAACAAAATAATGGGGATAAATATAAATTGTAAAAGACTAGAACAGTGATTCTCAAACATTGGTGCTCATCAAAATCTCCTGAAGGGCTTGTTTAAACATATTGCTAGGTCTCAGTGTCAGAGCATTTGATTTAGTAGGTCTGGCAGAGGAAGGAAGGAATCAGCAATGTGTACTTCTAACAGGTTCCAGGTGATGCTGATGCTGCTGGTATGATGACCACACTTCCTGAGCCACTGGACTAGAGGAAACCATAACGATCTTCTCAAAATAAGGGTAGATCATTAGTCCCACCACCAGAGCACCAGGAAAAATTACATTCTCTTTAGTTGATATTAATGTAGGCACTTTCTTGGACACGGAGTTTATATTGGAGCTTCAGAGTCATTAAATCAGAGACTAGGTTTCTTGACTCTACTCAGTTGAACCCCACCTGTAGGAGCAGTGACCCTCCCTTGAGAGAAGGTTACAGAGAGACAGACTTCATTTGTTTATGGGACAGTCAGAGAGTGTTAAGGTGATTGGCTGGCTCAGCAGGAGGGGAGGCTTAAAGGGAATAGGAGCAGTTTTGAGTGACTGAACGATGGAGCCGGTGAGTAAGATTGCCTTGCAATAGTGTTTTTCTCAAGAAACACAGCAAGCCAAGATGTAAGGTACAGTTACAAATGTTAAAAGAATAATTTGAATATCATCCCAAAAATATTTATTAAAATATAGCCATAAACACAAAACAATGTTGTAGCAGATGCCCTCGATGTCCTGTCCACATCCTATCAGAAAGCATCGCTCCACATACCAGCAGCTTCCTACTGTGCATGTCTGTGACCACTGGAGGACTTTCTATGAACATAAATGCAGGGAGATGCTTGGCCCACCCACAGGGCAGATCAGAAATGTGTAGAGTGATTAGCCCTGGGAGCGTCCCCAGCCAATAAGCTGGAGTTGGTGGGTTAATACCCTGGTTTATTCACCCCTCCAGTGGACTTCTCTGAGGCATGTCCTTCACAGTCCCCTAGAAAGCCCCAGCAAAACTGAGTCTCCGTTGTCTGCGTCAGCAACTCACTTATGGAAGCAACACATATTGGCTGCTTTCCCTTCCCTGTCTCATTTGCCCACTTGTATCTCTGGAGATCATCAATGACCTCCAAGTAAACTACCTGACTCAAATCCTTGTTTCAAGGTCTGCGTCTGGGGTAATGTGGCTGTTCATTCAAGCATGGTTTAAAATAGTAAGAAATATAAGAGATTGTCTATCATAGGAGATCCATAAGATGAAATGCTACGCAATCTTTGAGGGGGGAGAAATTTGCAGAATAATAAGAATGACATCTTATCAATTGTATAAAATACACACATGTACAATAGTATACACTTTTCTTAGTGCATATATATTATATAAAAGCCTAGAAAATGACCTAAAAAGACTCAAACTGATTATTATGACTCTCCTTGCATAGACAGGTAATTGTTAAAGAGTACTTGTCCCTTATCCATAACGTTTCCACTTTTACATGGTGATTATATTCATGTATTATTCTCTAATAATTACTAAAACAATTAGAAATATACATAATTGCTAATATTAATATGAGTAAAATCACCTATGAATACTCTGGAGAAAAACATTTTTTAAAGTCTAGGATTTCAACAATAGAAGATTAAGCAAATGAATTATGCTATATTCAGAGAATAAGAAACTATGCAATTAATACAAACAAAACAGTAGCCATCAATCAACTAGTGCTGATATGGGGACCAGCATATGGCAGGGCTTGCATATAGAACAGAGGATAAGAGAGACACAGCCCTTGCCCACTTGGAGTTTATAGTGTACTAGAGAAGGAAGATACTGAAGCAGGATCATGTACAGTGAAAGTTATGTATGAGTTAAAATGCAGATATGGGTGATAGATTAGTAGAAAAAAATAGGCTACTGAACTGAACATACAATAGCATCCCTTTTTATGAAAATAAACGTGCACATAGATTTATGCATTGTAAACAAGATGAGAGGTTACATAATGAAATGGTAACAGCAATGATCTCTTGGTAGTGAAATGAATTCAAAAACATCTTGGCTAAGCATCTCCAAGAAACTAGGGTTGTTGTTTATCTTCCTACTTTTAATGTCATTGCTTTTCCGACAAGTATTGACCCCTGCCTAGTTTTTTTAAAGTTTCTTTTAAAAACAATAGCTTCTACTTTAAACTGCTTATAGTTCAGCAAATGTGACTACCCCAAACCCTAGGTTCCATAGATTAATACTGCAGCTACGCAAGCATCATTTATACATCCACTTGACATCCACTGAGCTCCTGCTAGAGTTCGGGCTCTGTGCCGTGTGCTGTGGATTTGGCTGTGGACAGAGAGGAACGTGGGTTCTAGCCTCAGAGGGCTTACTGTCCAGGAAAGAAGACAGGTTCCACAAAGCACTGGACAAACTCTTACACTGACCTCGATACAGAATTCCTGATTGGTTACCCTGAAATTACACCTTCCCACCAGCATTGACTGAAGATTCCTGGGACACAAAATCTTGACTTTCTAAAGGTTTTGATGATCTGTCTCGATTTTTCCAACTTTCTTCTTGGTCATCACCTTCCCAAAGTGACCCACTAAAAAATCATAAGGAAGATTTTTCAGACTCATTGTTCTGAAATATGACAATGAGAGTCATTAAAATTATGAAAAAATAGGATAAATAATTCTACAAGGCAACACAGTCCATTAAACTATACATACTGTAGACAAAATTCAGCATCGCCCTGTGATTTCCTAATGCTTCTATCTGTGGTCTGTTAATGGTACAATCAGCAGAGAATCATTTATAATATAATAATTCAAATACCATAAGGCTTTTATGCAATCTATGGAAAGGTGTCTTGTGGTTTTCTTTGTCTTTCTTTTCTTCATTTCTCTGTTTCAGAGAGAGAGAGAGCGCGCACACAATTTTCTTTGGATTGCATTCCCACTTGCATAAAATGGTATGCCATGAAAATATGTTTTCTTCCTGTTGTCCTGTCTGGCCAAAAGATGCTTTAAAAGGATTTGCTTAAATTGGGCCTTCAGAGCAGTAGAATGCATCTTGCCAAAGACCTTCTCTCTCCACATTGCCTCTGGAGTGATCTCTCTAAAATGCAAATCTTACTGTTTCTCTTCCCTGCAGAAACCACTGAAAAAGACCCCTTCCACACACCAGAGGAAAAGATTAAAATATTTATAGGCTGATTTTTTTTCACTAAAACTGAAAGTAGTTTTACTGAACTGTATTTCCTCCAAAATGGACTACCTACTTTATTGAGTAAAAGAATGTCATTGGAAAAAATTGGAAACTGTAGTTTAGACATAAAATATTAACACCTAGATATTTTTTAAAAGCAGCAACAAGAAGGTAACTTTCTAATCTTTCCACCTGAAGCAAGACTGTGGGCTTGGAGATGCTTCATTACAGTCTTCTAAGATAGAAGGACAAATTCTTCAATATGATATACAAGGCCCCGCACATCTGGTCCTTGCCTCTTTGGCATCATCTCCAGACAAAAGCCCCTTCATAGGTCACCCACCTGCCATTCTACACTCCTCAAGTTTCTCTGGACACACTGCGCTCGTTCATGCCCATTACCTTTCTACTTTTTCTTTCTTCTGTCTGGAACACCCTTCTCCTACCCTTTTCTGCCTGGAAACAAGTGCACTCATTCTGCAAGATGTGCCACAGCTACCATCATTTCTACATTCTTCCTCTCCCAATAAAAAATTAATCACTGTCTCCTCATAGCTCCATGTCATTGCTGCAATTATCATGACACATCTAACAATCACATATTTGTCTGTTCCACTAGACTATGGGTTTCAGAAGGCAGGACTTAGTTCCTGGTGCAGGACTTAGCACTTCATAGGTGTTAGATAAGTGCTCAATAAGTGAATGATTGTACAAATGAAAAAACAAATGAATGTCAATGTGGCAAAACAGTATTCAAAATCCCATTGATCTCAGAATGGTTAAGACTACGTTTTCCTTATTTGAAGAAATGGCTTTATTACTAAATGTTCTGGGCTCCTGAGAACCACATTGGCAAGGAAATGAGAGGAATTGCCCTTGAAGTCAGTCTGTCTTTGGGGATTCACAGAGTAGCCTTCAAGCTGCAATATTTATTAGAAAGAAGGTGGCCAAGATTTGGAGGCAGGGCAGATGGATAAGTAGGAGAGAGTTAAGGGACTCACCTTCACCAGTAATTGTGCAACTAGTCTAACCTCATATGGATTTACCAAGCCTTCTCTGAAGGTCACCTGTAGCCAAACTTGACATCTAGGAATTGGTGGGCTCAGAGAGAGTTTTCCCCAACTTGAAAGATAGAAGGTCAAAATAAAGAGAGGTGACAGGCTCTACGATTTTAGGCAAAACTTATAAATGATGCCAAGGGATCTTTTTGTTGTATATTTTATTCACTATTTTAAAATTTACTTAGAGTAAAATTCCTTTTTTTTTTTTTTTTTTTTTTTAACGGCGTCTCACTCTGTCACCCACGCTGGAGTGCAGTGGCATGATCTCAGCTCACTGCAACCTCCACCTCCCGGGTTCAAGTGATTCTCCTGCCTCAGTCTCCTGAGTAGCTGTGATTACAGGTGTGCTCCACCATGCATGGCTAATTTTTTGTATTTTTAGTAGAGATGTGGTTTCATCATGTTGGTCAGGCTGGTCTACAACTCCTGACCTTCTGATCCGCCCACCTCGGCCTCCCAAAGTGCTGGAATTACTGGCATGAGCCACCACACCCAGCTGTAAAATTCTTTCTTTTTGGTGAACTGTTTCATGAGTTTTGACAAATTCACAGCCATATAACTGCAACCAGTATCTCAATATGTGGAGAATTCCCACCACCCTCCCACCAGAATTTCCTTACACTGACTCTTTGTAATCAATGCCTACCCTCAACCTCAGCCCCTGGACACCATTAATCAGTTTTCTATCTCTTTTTTGCCTTTTCCAGAATGCACATAAGTGGAATCACGTGGTTTTGTGCCTGGCTGCTTTCACTTAGCACTAACGCAATTGAGATTCGGCCCTGTTGCTGCGTGTTTCTGCAGTTTGTTCCATTTTATTGCTATTCCATTGTGTGGCTGCACCAGTTTGTTTACCTATCCAACCCATCAAAGGACGTTTGGAGTGTTTTCAGTTCCTAGTGATTGAATAGAACGTCTATCAATATTCACACGTGGTTTTCGTGTGAACATAAGTTGCATTTCTTTCGAGCGAATACTCAGAAGTGGGATTGCTGCTTCGTAAAGTGAATGTATGTTTAATTTCATAAGAAACTTCCAGTTTTCTGAAGTGATTATGTCATTTTTTGTTCCCATACAATTGTTTCACATCCTCGTTAGCACTTGGCATTGTTGGGAATTTTTCGATTTTTGCCATTCTAATCAGAATTTTTTAGATGAGATACTTGGAAATAGAAGGTGAGATTTTAAACAGATAATAATTATGCATAATGTTATAAAATAAATTAGTATTAATGATATACTAAAAATAGAGAGATTTTTTTTAACCAAATATATTAAATATTTAATCAACGTAAGGAAAAGAATGAGGGAATATACATAGAATCTTGGGTTTGAGAAGACAGAGTATATGACTATTAGCAAATAGGTTTGTGCTGAGTGAGGAATGCCTCAACATTGCATGTGAGAAATAGCAGTCATTGAGCTGATAGGAACACAGGCTGGCCTGGGCCACAGATCTCTGGAAATAAAAGTCTAATTATAGACCATAAATCAGAGGGTTGCTTTGTTTCTTAAAAATATATCTGAGATGAGGCAAGATCTGGGAAATAAATTACAATTATTGACTTTTTTTAAAAAAGGCCAAAGTGGTGTCATGGTAAAGTAGGGAGAATGTAAAAGTCCACTGGATAAGAAGCCCTGTCTGTAAATATTGGGCAGGTGACCCAAAGCCATGATGTTCAGGTGGAAATAAGGAGAACTTGTGAGCAAGCCCTTAGATGCCACCCAACTGGGCACCGCTATATAAGGATGAATGTGTAACCAATAATCAATAGATAATACATCGGGTTTGGAGTGTGAAATTTTAAAATTTCCCCTTTCTAAAATAATATCACATTTGCCAGCACAGGCGTCCAGCCCAAAATTCATCTCAGAATTCATGTCTTTCCCCTCTCCTCCGATCTATAGTGTTCCCAGTATCTTTCTCCTCCAAACTGTCAGGTAAACAAGGACAGAAGAATCCCTACACTCTGGAACAGAAAGTGTTCCTTCTCACCAAGCAAGGACATGAAATGGTAATAGCAATTTCTTCGTTGTCCACTCAGAGGAAGATGAATACTAAAGCAGAAATCAGCATTTTGTAAAGACACTGGTTTATGCTTCCTGCTGAAAGCTAGGTCACAATAGAGTCCATTTAAGCTAACATGAAGAGCATGGAGTCTGAAATCAGACTGCTTGGGCTCAAATCCCTCTCCCTTACTTGCTAAATGTGTGACACTACTGGACAAGTTATGAAGAGCTGTGCTGCAGGTTCCTCTTAAGTAAAATGAGGTTAGTAATGGTAGTACATTATAGGTTTATGGTGAGGATCAACTGAATTTATACAAGCAAGGAGACTAGAGTAGTGCCAAGTGCAGAATAAGTGTCTCATGTTAGCTGTTATGTTTACATTTGATGTTATCGTCATAGTTAACAGCATCCTATAGAAAGTAAAGGAAGCATTCCAGGGGCTCTCAGTCTCCTTTCATGCTAAAATCACATGGCTCATTTTTTCTTTCACAAGCCCAAGGTACTATTTCTTTGGCTTAATCTATAAATTAGGTCATGGACACTGGAGGTGGTTATGGGTAGCAAGTAGGCAATGTTGTACCTGCAGAAGACACCACTGTCTCTAGTTTGAGGTCAAAGGTGAAGAGGGATTTCACAATGAAGATCTTTGCTCCTGTCTATACAGCTTTGCTTTTTTACAGAGTGATTATGCTTTCATTTATTTCACAGTGATCCTGTAACCTGTCCATATTTCTTCCAAATGAACTGATCTGAAAAGTACACCAAACTCCTAAGTGAAAGGTGATATGGGATATCTAATGATAGTGTCTATGTGTTCATCACATTTAATCCAAGGGAGGCTGTAAACTGTATTTCCAGCATTTATAAGCAGATAATGATGTCCTCTAATAAAGATTTTTTGATGGGGAAAACATATATTCCAGTTCCTCTTCACACAGAAAAGAAGAAATACTGTCTGCTTTAAAAAAATACTTCATACACTAATTTTTTCATTCTATCCATTCCTTAACAAGGAAATATCTAGCATGATTTAATCCAGCAAATCACAAACTGATATTTGTCATATCATATTGGCTTACATGCATATAAAAGTACTATGCTCTCAGAGGAGGTACTGAAATTGGATGGAGAATGTTCTTGTTTAAAAGATAAATGTCTAGCATAATGCAAAGAAAATATCAATGTCAAAAGCTAAATGCTTGCATTGTGAATGCCTTTAAAAAACATACAAAATAAAATGAAAAAGTACAACCATTATAATCCAATGCTCCCAAAGGATATAAAGATAAATGACTTTTTGAGGTAGAATGTTCCAGATATGTCAGGTGTTGAAAGTCAAAGTATAATCCCCAACTGTGAGGACAGACAGAAGGTGAAGATCGGAACAGCTGAGCAAGTTGGCAGAAAAGGAAGTGAGTATGAAAGCTCAGTTACAGAAAAATACGAGTGCTCACTTTTATACAATGAAATAGCAACTAGGTCAATGGAAAAACGTGGAAAATTACAAGAGATGTTAGCTATTTTTGTGGAAAATTGAAGGCAATTTGACCACTTTTTCATTATTGTAAAAGTGTTTCACAACTAGGTATTACCTTCCTAAGTGACTGTTGAGTATATATATTTTCCTTCAACCATTTATATATAAATGTTCTTGCTTCTGACTTATTGGGGGAAATGGAAGGATATCATACATAGGAAGGAAAAGGAAGAGAATGAGGAATTGGGAGGTGACAAGAGAAGAAACAAGTTGAGCAGGAGTAGGAAGCAAGTGCTGAAAAGAATTGAAAAGAACTGAAAAGCACAACAGCAAATCATTAGTTTACACATTTTGATATTCCCCCAGATTCTTGGCTCTGTAGGTCCTAAGGAAGATCCTTTTGTTTTCCTGGGCAGGATGATATGAGGGTAAAGCTCAAGAGGAACTAATTTCTGTACAAGAAATGGCTTGAGGTTCCACTGAAGGAATCAGACACAAGAGTCTGGGAGGGAAAAAGCAGAACCGGAGAGAAGGAGGAGTGGGAAGGAAAGTGGAGCCAGGCAGTGGAAAACGGGTGGTTTGGAGTCTGGAAAAACATGGAAGATGATACAGACTGAGATATGGACAGGAGAATTTCAGCAAATTCTCACTCTGTGTTCTAGGATGTAGTTCTTTTTGTACTACCTCTACAAAAGTCTGTCAACAAAGGCCTACTTTTCTTATAAAATTTTTGCCATCACAATGGTGTTTCTTTTGGATATGTGAGTGAGTTGAAATGAGCTCTGGGTGAGGGCTGGATGCCCAGCATTTATATGGCATGAGAGTCAGAGGGAAAGAGGAGAGAAGTGTTGAGATCAAAACAAGGGTAGACTAAACATACGAACATTTGATAATTTTAGCACATTTCTTTCACATTTACTCTCCCTACTTTAGTACACTTGCTCATCTAGGGAGAATGTTTGTCTACCTTTTAAGGCATCGTTTAAAAAAAAAAAAATGCCTTTTCAGAGCTTCAACTAATGAACCTCACACAGACCAGAGAAGCTGTTACTTTGTTCTCAAAGATCAGGCAGCCAAAAACCAAAATGGTCTGAAAAAAACATGAAGGTACCTGCATGACATTAAAGATTTAAGATTAAAAATGCAATGAAATCTCAGAGAATATAAAAATATCAAGACTTAGATGTCAGTGCACTCAATAAGTAAATGGGTAAACACTGCAGCTTAGAGAAGGAAAATTTATAAGAAGATTCAAATCGGTATAGTTTAGAGATTAACTACTAAAAAACGTGTCCCAACGATTCTGGCTTGATTTATAACAATGGGATATGATTCAAGCAGTATCTAGATTTGAACAGAAAATGAAGCCATGGGAAAAATAATAGAAGATACAAGTCATCCAATCTAACCGTCTGACAAATAGTATAGGTCGGGGTTATTTTGGGATGGATGTTCACATAATGAAGCCTCAAATTTTTTTAATAAAATGTTTAAAATTGCTTGTTTCATGTATTAATCATCATTTTTAATTACTGGCCACTCTGCTAGGCTTTGGGATTTATGGCAAGCCTGCCACATAGGAACATTTCAGCAAATGGAAATGACGATTTTCATCTTTCACCCAGCCAACTCCTCCACGAACGAGGTCTTTCCCAGTCCTTCTAGATTGGAATGATTATTCTTTTCTCTTCCTCACACCTTTACTCAGCATATACTTCTTGCCTTATATTATTTTTCATTTATAAGCACTGCCCACTATTTCCGAGTGATTTGCGATAAAGTATCCTTTGATTCATCCTCTCCTTTGGCACTTGTAAGTGGTAGCATAGCACCCCACATAAATGTTTGTGAAATGAAATAAGAACCCAGATGGGATATAAGATTAGTCAGCAGATGCCCCATAAGGAAATGAATTCAACATCAATTTCTCAATACAAATAAATTCAGGCCCCAATCCATACTGAATATTTATCTTTTTATAATAATGATTGTATTAAAACATTATTGACTCAAACGTTCAGGTCTCTAATCTTCCATAAGGACTTTTTTTTTCTAAAAATTGACTGAGAATTGATTCTGAATAAGAACTTCTAAGTTAACATAGGAAACAATCCCAAAGCTTGAAATTGATGTATAATAGCCAAAAGAGTAGCAACATATTTTAGAAGCTTGATCATCTCAAAATCCATGATATTTCTTTTTTGTTGGTACAATTCTTTCTGGTAATGAATCTAAACTCTTGTAAAGTAGTATGTGAGCCGATTTGTAGTCTCTCTAAAACCACTAAAATGGGGACATCCTTTCTATTCCTAAGGGTACATTGCTATAAGGAGCAAACCAACAGCATCTTATTTAGGAAAAATCTCAGGCAAAATACAGTGCATGAGAGATAGACAGATGGCTTAAAATTCCATCAAGTGGAGTATATACCCAAGGATTATAAATCATTCTACTATAAAGACACATACACACATACGTTTATTGCAGCACTGTTCACAATAGCAAAGACTTGGAACCAACCCAAATGTTCATCAATGATAGACTGGGTAAAGAAAATGTGGCAAATATACACCATGGAATACTATGCAGCCATAAAAATGGATGAGTTCATGTCCTTTGCAGGGACATGGATAAAGCTGGAAACCATCATTCTCAGCAAACTATCACAGGAACAGAAAACCAAACACTGCATGTTCTCACTCGTAAGTGGGAGTTGAACAATGAGAACACATGGACACAGGGAGGGGAACATCACACACCGGGGTCTGTCTGCTGGTGGGAGGTTAGGGGAGGGATAGCATTAGGAGAAATACCTAATGCAGATGACTGGTTGATGGATGCAGCAAGCCACCATGGCACGTATATACCTATGTAACAAGCCTGCATATTCTGCACAGGGATCCCAGAACTTAAAGTAGAAAAAAAAAAAAAATCTCCATCAAGTGTGTGCTGGTGAAAAAAAAAAAAATTAAAGCATGAACTGGTTTCGTTTTTATAATGTGTTTTACTCTTGTGACATTACTGTTTGCCATTATTAATAATGTCATCCATTTTATTTCCATTTATCTTTATTCTCATGATATTTTAAGTATATTCTCTAATTTCTTCATCTTACAAAACATCAAGTTAATATCCTCAAGAAAAGTTAAATAGAAGGGAATTCAGCTTACACTTGATGGAAGGTTGAAGATCAGGTTCTACTGAGGTTCTGATCATAGGATCTCTGCAGACTAAGCTGGCTTCTTACCCAAACATTTTCAGATGTATTTTCCCAGTGGTTTTCTTAACTATCATCCCATTCCAATTTCTGACAGCTGGGATGTACGCAAGGTAAGGAAACTAACGTGCATTCAGACAGAAAACCCCATGAGGTTGAGACCATGCTGATTTTGTTTATTACCATATTTACAGGTCTTGGCTCCTGAGGGCACTCAAAATACTTTCAGAATAAATTACCAAACTTAATGCTACTTAAAGTCTAGGCATTATTACATAAGAGTACATCCACTACTTTATGTATTATAGTTCATATGCTATAATTGAAGTGGGCTCTATGTTTGCATCACAGCAGAGTATAAGACAGTAGCCACTGGCCACTGTACAAGGAGGTCCCAGGCTTCACTTGAAATGTGGCTAGTGAGACTAAAAATCAATGTGCAAAAATCACAAGCATTCTTATACACCAGTAACAGACAAACAGAGAGCCAAATCATGAATGAACTCCCATTCACAATAGCTTAAAAGATAATAAAATACCTAGGAATCCATCTTACAAGGGATGTAAAGGACCTCTTCAAGGAGAACTACAAACCATTGCTCAGTGAAATAAAAGAGGACACAAACAAATGGAAGAACATACCATGCTCATGGATAGGAAGAATCAATATTGTGAAAATGGCCATACTGCCCAAGGTAATTTATAGATTCAATGCCATCCCCATTAAGCTACCAATGACTTTCTTCACAGAATTGGAAAAAACTGCTTTAAAGTTCATATGGAACCAAAAAAGACCCTGCATTGCCAAGACAATCATAAGCCAAAAGAACAAAGCTGGAGGCATCACGCTACCTGACTTCAAACTATACTACAAGGCTACAGTAACCAAAACATCATGGTACTGGTACCAAAACAGAGATATAGACCAATGGAACAGAACAGAGCCCTCAGAAATAATACCACACATCTACAGCCATCTGATATTTGACAAACCTGACAAAAACAAGAAATGGGGAAAGGATTCCCTATTTAATAAATGGTGCTGGGAAAATTGGCTAGCCATAAGTAGAAAGCTGAAACTGGATCCTTTCCTTACTCCTTATACGAAAATTAATTCAAGATGGATTAGAGACTTAAATGTTAGACCTAAAACCATAAAAACCCTAGAAGAAAACCTAGGGAATACCATTCAGGACATATGCATGGGCAAGGACTTCATGTCTAAAACACCAAAAGCAACGGCAACAAAAGCCAAAATTGACAAATGGGATCTAATTAAACTAAAGAGCTTCTGCACAGCAAAAGAAACTACCATAGAGTGAACAGGCAACCTACAGAATGGGAGAAAATTTTTGCAATCTACTCATCTGACAAAGGGCTAATATCCAGAACCTATAAAGAACTCAATCAAATTTACAAGATAAAAACAAACAACCCCATCAAAAAGTGGGCAAAGGATATGAATAGACACTTCTCAAAAGAAGACATTCATACAGCTGACAGACACATAAAAAAATGCTCATCACCACTTGTCATGAGAGAAATGCAAATCAAAACCACAATGAGATACCATCTCACATCAGTTAGAATGGCAATCATTAAAAAGTCAGGAAACAACAGGTGCTGGAGAGGATGTGGAGAAATAGGAACACTTTTACACTGCTGGTGGGACTGTAAACTAGTTCAACCATTGTGGAAAACATGTGGCAATTCCTCAAGGATCTAGAACTAGAAATACCATTTGACCCAGCCATCCCATTACTGGGGATATACCCAAAGGATTGTAAGTCATGCTGCTATAAAGACACATGCACACATATGTTTATTGCGGCACTATTCACAATAGCAAAGACTTGGAATCAACCCAAATGTCCATCAGTGACAGGCTGGATTAAGAAAATGTGGCACATATACACCATGGAATACTATGCAGCCATAAAAAAGGATGAGTTTGTGTCTTTGGAGGGATATGGATGCAGCTGGAAACCATCATTCTCAGCAAACTATCGCAAGAACAGAAAACCAAACACCGCATGTTCTCACTCATAGGTGGGAATTGAACAATGAGATCACTTGGACACAGGAAGGGGAGCATCACATACCAGGTCCTATTGTGGGGAGGGGGTAAGGGGGAGGGATAGCATTAGGAGATATACCTAATGTAAATGATGAGTTAATGGGTGCAGCATACCAACATGGCACATGTATATATATGTAACAAACCTGCACATTGTGCACATGTACCCTAGAACTTAAAGTATAATAAATATATAGAGAGAGAGCAAAAAAAAAAAAGAAAAAAGAAATAAATTTTTATTTTTTACTAATTTATTTAATTTAAATTTTAAAACTGATGTTTGATTTACTTGCTAGAACATTTTAAATATGGTTGAAACAACTCAAGTATGTGAATCAATATTTATAACTGTAGATTTTATAAAATCTAAATGCAGATCAAGTATTTTCAAGAAAAATTGAGCATCTGAATTGAGATGTGCTGTCAGTGTCAAACATACACCAGACTTCAAAAACTTGTTACAGAAAAAAAGCAAACTATCTCATTAATAATTCTTTATACTGATTACATGTAGATATAATTGTAGTGGGCTGATAGCCTCCAGAAAGATATGTCCATGTCCTAATCCCTAGAACTTATGAGTACTACCTTATATAGTAAACAAGTGAACAGTACCTTATGTGGTTAAAAAAAAGTGTGATAGAGAATCTTGAGAGAAGGAGCTTACCCTGGATTATCCAGGTGGCCTTAAATCCAATGACAAGTTTTCTGTTAAGAGTGAGGTTAGCCGGTCACGGTGGCTCATGCCTCTAATCCCAGCATTTTGAGAAACCAAGGCAAGGGGATAGCTTGAGCCCAGGAGTTCAAGAACAGCTTGGGCAACGTGGAAAAACCCCATCTCTGCAAAAAATACAAACATCAGCCAGGTGTGATGGCATGTTCTTGTAGTCTCAGCTACTCAGGAGGCTGCGGAGAAAGAGTCACCTGAACCTGGGGAGTTTGAGCCTGCAGTGAGTCATGATTGTGTCACTGCATTCCTGCCTGGGCAATAGAGTGATGCTCTGTCCCGAAAAAATTAAAAAAAAAAAAAAAAAAAGAGTGAGGCTGAGGGAGATTTGACAGGCAGAAGATGAACAGGTAAGATGGCAATGGAGGCCAAGATTGGAGTGATATGGCAACCACACTTCACCATCCACAAGAATCTGGAAGAAGCAAAGAAGGGATTTTTCTCTAGAGCCTCCCATGAGAGAGTAGCCCTGCTGACACCTTGATTTGGTGTCTGGGACTTCTGTTCTCCAGAATCATGAGAGAAAAAATTTCTATTGCTTTAAGCCACCCAGTTTGTGGTAACTTGTCACAGCAGTCATAGAAGACCAATAAAGTATCTGGGCCTAAAATAATATTTAAATTATTTTCATCTTTTTGTTCAACTTCTTTATGTGTCTAGCTAGAAAATTTTAAATTATAGATGCAGGTAGATAGATAGATAGATAGATAGATAGATAGATAGATAGATAGATAGAGATACTTATTTTTTTTTGTTTTTTGAGACAGTCTCGCTCTGTCACCCAGGCTGGAGTGCAGTGGAATGATGTTGGCTCATTGCAACCTCCGCCTTTCAGGCTCAAGCGAGTCTCCTGCCTCAGCCTCCTGGGTAGCTGGGATTACAGGCATGTGCCACCACGCCTGGCTAATTTTTGTACTTTTTGTAGAGACAGGGTTTCACCATGTTGGCCAGGCTGGTCTTGAACTCCTGGCCTCAAGTGGTCCACCCGCCTCAGCCTCCCCAAGCCCATCATATTTCTATTGAACTATACTGCTGTAGAATAAACTATCCCAGAGTGCCTATTTTCCCAAATATTTTTCTTGGGATTTCTATCTCTTAGGTTACATATGTAAGAAACCTAAAACCCTCTTCAGCTCACAAAGTGATGAAACGATAGCATGCTATCATCATTCCTGGAACATGGAATCCTCAATTTATGTTTGGGAATTAATTTATTAAGTGTTAAATTGTAGGTTTCTTTAGTCATTCAAAAACTTTAAGCTGAGAACCCTAGTTAATACATTAGATAAGAGAATTGGCATTTTCAAAGTTTCCATTAAGATGAAAGGAAGATTGAAATCCAACATGATAGAAAATAACAGAGACAAATTTAAAGTCCACACTTAGGATCAAATAGCAAGCTGTGAAAACAGAGACAAGGAGATGTGACTTCATGGTGACATGTGTGAAAGAGACCTGGGGGTTCTCAGTGATGGCAGACTCAATCCGAGTTGGCAGGCTGATACATCTGCCTATTGTGACCTTGAATTGTTCAAATAAATATCGGGGTTCCACAAATGACAGTAATGTCTTAGGCCACAGCTGAGCCATTTCGTATGACAAACAATTATCCTGGAAAAAGGACAGTCCAGGAATAACATAGGAACTGTGTTTACAACTAAATGGCTGTTCACTGAGAGATGGCTGGCTCTGCAACCTGCCACAAAAATAGAAACAATCCACATCTTCCCTAGCCCCAGTATATTCAGGAGTCTGCTAAATATTGGGAGATAAGTCTAATTTCAACTCCCCAGTATTGAAACAGTCTACCTTAAAAGGTAGTAAACCTCTCATGTCTTAGAGAAGACTCTCAGAAAAGGGCCCACCATGAAGACTCAGAATATTGCTTACTTTTCTTAAGAATGAACTCTGATATAATTTAGATGTGTGTCCCCACCTAAGTCTCATGTTCAGTTGTAATTCCCAATGCTGCAGGTGGGGCCTGGTGGGAGGTGATTGGATCATGCAGGTGGTTTCTCATGGTTTAAACCATCCCTGCTTGGTACCATCATCATGATAGTCAGCTTTTGATTGTTTAAAAGTGTGTGCCACCTTCCCCCTCTCTCTCTCTTCCTCCTACTCCAGCCTGTGAAGTGCCTGCTTCTCCTTTGCCTTCTGCCATGATTGGAAGCTTCCTGAGGCCTCCCCAGAAGCAGAAACCACTGCGCTTCCTAGATAACCTGCAGAACCCTGAGCCAATTAAACCTCTTTTCTATATAAATTACCCAGGCTCAGGTATTTCTTTATAGCAATGCAAGAATGAATTAATACAACCTCCCGGGGTAACTGTGCACTCTTTTTCAGAAACAAGGTACATTGAAGTGAACAGTAGTTACATACATCAGAACAAGGTACATAGGACAGTAGTTAGGAGCATAGACTGCAGACTGAGACTGCCTGGTTTGAATCCTAGCTCTGTCCTTTACTAGGTGTGTGACATTGGGAAAATTACTTTGAGTTTCTATCTCCTCATCTGAAAAACTGGGATAATAAAAGTTCCTACCTCCTCAGGTTATTGTCAGGGTTAAATAATACATACAGATGTATATATGTGGGTGTGGGTGTGCAGTGCTTAGGGTAGGGCACAGTACTTAATAAAGACTCCATAAGTTTTTGGTATTATTATTACATCAGAAGAAAAGGACATTTAAATCTGAAAAGTCTCTCTTTAAAATTCTTCTGTGTTTGAAAATCATAGTAACTTGCCATTTGGATTTCTGTTAGACGATTGGGAGAAAATGTACCCTCTCGGTGGGAATGGGATTTCTCCATTGCCCATAATATCAGCTTTAGCAGCAAAAGGCCTCTCATTCCCCACCTGCTGGACCAGTCACCTCATCCTCACAAGGATTTGCCTGTGGGCCAACCCCTGCCCTCACTCCCATGACCAAAGAGTCATGCAGTTCTGGGGACCAGGGCCACTGAAGCAAGGGAGGAATTTCATTTTTAGTAAAGAGCTGAAGGCTGTGGAGGAATTATGTAAATACTTACATTAGATTTGATAGGAAATAAAAGGAATGGTCTTTATCTCATGTGATCCTGAAATTTTTATTTATTCATTCATTTAGTCTGCAAATATTTATTAAGAGCCGTCTTTTTGCCCTCTGACATAGCAGGGATCAAAACTGATGACAATCCCTGCCCTTGTGGAGCTTACATTCTTGTGGAGGGAGACAACAAGCTTGGTAAGTAAATGAGTTATAGTAAGTTAAAAGGCAGCAAATGCTACTGCAAAAATAGGACAGGAGAATGGAGATGTGCAGTTCTGAGATGAGGGTGAAATTAAAATCAATAAAGAGGTAAGGGAAGACCTCACAGAGGAGGTGATATCTGAGCAGAGACTTGGAGCAGGGAGAACGTATATCATGTAGACATCTGGGGAAGAGCATTCCAAGTCAAGCAGGAGTCAATGAATACAGATGTGTGCCTGTCTTTGAAGGGCCAGCACGGAGCCCAGTGTGGATAAAGGAGAGTGAGCAAAGAAGAGCGAAGTAGGAGAAGATGCTGTGGAGCTAATGGGGGTAAAAGTTGAGGGCATATTATTAGGGCCCTTTGTAAGGACTTTGACTCTTACCCTGAAATAATGAAACCACTGTGTATGGGTTTGGGACAGATGACTGACAAGACCTAACTAACTTTTTAACCTGACCACCTGCCTGCTGTGTGAAAAATATAGATTGTAGAATACAGACTGTGGCAAAGGTGAAAGCAAGATACCACAAGCCTACAATCCACCTAGAGGAAGTTGTGACTGGGCCCTGGGTGACAGCAATAGAGGTGGTGGGAAGTGGTTTGAGTCTGGATACATCGTGAAGTTAGAGAAAGATAGCTTTTCCAATACATTTAATGTAAAATCTGAGAAGAATGGAATGTAAAATCTGAAGACAGTAATTGGCAATTCCTAGGTTTTTGATGTGAGTGAGGAATGGAAAAGATGGAGTTGCTATTAACTGCGATGAAGAAAGGTACGGATGGAAGAGGTCTAGGGACAAGGGAAGATCTGTTTTATAATTAAAAACATTTTGCCCAGGCCAGAGAAAGGAGTCATCCCCAATTTCAGCATGCCCCAAAACAATATGGCAGAAAATCCAACCAATGAATCAACAATCACTTGGCAGAGGAGGTTTTGAGGCAAATGAAGTGTCCAATGAAAGAACAGTCTTCATGGTTGCTAAGACGACTTCCAACTCTTTATTTCTGAAATATGATTTTTAAATACCTTAACAACATATAATAGTGTGTGTGTGTGTGTGTGTGTGTGTGTACACACATGCATTAAGGAGATTGTCTAGAGAGTCCTTTAAAATCTTGACAAAATAATTGCCTCAGCCTTATTCCAGCCCAAGAGATGGAAGGTCAGAGATTAAAGCCAAGTTTCACAAAACTAAACCTGATATGTAAACGCCATCTTCCTGAACCATTAACAGGAAAGCAGCAGTTGGTAAAGACATTTGTGACACAGAAATATTGGTAAACCAGGCTAGCCTTCCCATTTTTTCTTCTCTTCTTTTGGCCTCACAATGTACTCTGCCCATTAAGGCAAATATTTTAGCTAATAAGAAAAACTGTTTATTAAATAATTAGCTCTTAGGAAGCCTAACTTTCCCTAATACAATTTTTCTTCAGCTGGGGTCACTCTGCACTACAAGAATGTTTAATCAAAGGAAGGGGGAGAGGAATAATATTGCCATACTCCTAGGGTTTGAAAATAACTCATTTAGCACCTAAAATTGCAATGTCCCCTGCCATCACTGTTTTCCTAGCTTCATTAATTTTTTTCTTCCAAAGTCAGCATCCACCCTTACAAGGTTTCATTTCCTATCATCATCAAGGCATTTATAGGCATTCATCCATGACAAATGTATGCATTTGATCCATAACTGATTTATCTGCCTACCAACTAGAAACAGATACAGTTCTGGAAGTAAAAATAAGGAGAATAAAAAATGCTTAGGATAATATAAAAATATCACCTACTTACTGAATTTGCCCTATAAAAATCTCATCTGAAGCAAACAGCAACATTCCATACAGTGTAGTATTGAATGCTTTGACCTTTTATTCCAAGGTGGCAATTCTTCTTAAAACTGGGAATCAGTTCACAGATTAGATTCACAAATGAGAAGGTGGAGAGAGGGCAGGAGAGAGTGAGCAAGCAAGACCTTTAGGTGTTTGCTATCGGGAAGAGACTTGATGGAGAAAAGGAAAGAAAGTTCCATAGCCTCAAAGGTTTGCTTCGTTTTTACTTAAATGAGGAGTTGGGCCATATGATATTTCATTCAAAAGTCGGCTATATGAAACAAAACAAAACAAGCTTGATGTCATGTTTTTTTTTTTTTTTTTCACACACTGGATTATTCCCTTCTCAAATCTACACTTTTGCCTTCTTTATAGACTGAGTAAACTGATCCAACAGTTGGATATTTAAGTATCCAACAAATACTGAAATAAGCTAAGATATCTAAGCTTGGATATCTAGGAATGAAAGAGTACTGTCACAAAGAAAATATCATTTTCTAACCACTAAGGCATTTTGTGGCCATATCATGAATGCTGTTCAACAAATGGATCTTGCTGTCTGCCTTCTGGGAACATGGTAGAACTGTACTTCATGGCCTCTTGCTACTGGGTTAAGCCATATGACCAGGTTGGGCCAATGAGCTGTGATGCAAGTCACTTCCAAGTCAAGGCATTTATTTTATGTTGAACCTACAAAACACTCCTTTTTCTGCCATGGTGAACAACACTGTTTCAAAAAGATGCTGCTCTGAATTCTGGATTGAAGACAACGTAGAGCACAGCCCCCAGCCAACCCTGGCAGACAGTGGCATGAGCAAGAAAGAAGTATGCATAGAGATATGGGGCTGATTGGTTACCAAAGCATCACCTGGCATATCCTGGCATACATTTACTTCCATCTTAACACTGTCCATCACAACGAAAACTAATGATACTAGCAGAGAAAGTTTCCGTATTGTAGTCTATAAGAGCATGGGATCTGGAATCAGATTACCCTAGTTCAAATACTGGCTTTACCACTTACTAGCTGTCCACTTTGAGCAAGTTATTTAACCTCTCTGAGCCTGATTTCCTTCACCCGTACAAAGTAAAAAAAAAAAAAAAAAAAAAAACAAGAGTAACTTTCTCACAGTGGTAAATATAAGGATTAATGAAATAATATAGAATGATTAGCACAGGGCCAGGAACATAGTAAACACTTAATACAAATCTTAAATTAATATGTATATAAATCTTAGACATAATTGAAGGAGAAAAGTTATATCTTTTTCTTCCAAAGCCAGCTTCCACTCTGTCTTCTCCTACCTTGAAAGCATTTACATGCATTAATGGATGACCAACCAATGCATTTTCCCTTATATTCTTCTGATTTTCTCTAATTCTGATTTTCTCACATTCTGCCTCCTGACTAAAGGCAATGTTAGTTTCTTTGCCTCTAATTCTTTGCTACTCAAATTCCATCCCTTACTCTTGGCATAACCCATTCCTACTTCTTCAGGTGATATTTGAAGCACTGCTTTTCGCTGAAACTTTGATCCGTGTAATAGACCCTTCCCCCCAACCAACAGCCCCTCCAAGAAAGGAAAGAAGGATGGACAGATAGGCTTGGAGCTACCCAGGGGCCATAGTAGAAAGACAAGAATGTCTGTCCTGTCAGGAACCCCACTTCATTTACCTAACAGTGGATATAAGTTTAGAAATACCATGCTTCTGCCTCCAAATGTTCTATTATGATGACAACTTTCCTGAATTATCACTTTTATATTGTTTTCTGTTGATGAATAATACCATATCCTGTAGAAACAACTTTACACCAGATCTTATTCACATAAACTAGTACATCAATAGGATTTTCTGCTTACAATAATAATAAACTACCCTTACTGGTTTTCAACAATTTAATTAAATACAATCAAATCTAGTTTGTTTTGGCAACCTATTAATGTCACAATTGAATATAAACAGACTCATGAAAAGATTATAATTAATAAATCCTTTACACTACTGTACAATTACTCTGATGCTCAGCTTGCCAGAAATACTTAACAGCATTTTTGAAGTATGTTAATGAGGACAGTAAAAAAGAGATAATAAAGTTTGATCAAAGCACTTGGTAAGGCTTCTATATGGTTTTTGCCCCCTTCAGTAGAGAGCTAGTGCCTGTTGGGTACAAATTCTTAGGAGATCCTGAAACACTAATTGTAAATTTATCATCATCTTATAATGTCTTTAATCCATGGCTTTTACTATATAGGCTATTCTCTCACACTAGCTCACATTCCCTGGAGTCTCAACACATAAGAAACTGACTATTGATACTTCTTTTTTTCTTCTTCTTTTCTTTCTTGCTAGAGCTCAAAATATTAGACACTGTGTTAGGTAATTCTTAATATACATAGATGTCATTTTGTATTCAGAGTATAAAATACAGGGTACATACAGCAGTATAGATAAAACACACATATGATACCTTGGGATGCACATTTAGGTACCATTATGTTTATTAGAATATGCCTGGATTTCTTCCTTTAGTGATTGCAACCTATGATAAAAGGGTGACGGATTATTGTAAGAACAACACAATATTGAAAAGAAAAAAAAATCCCAAGAAGTGTGGATACACACTATAAGATTTCAGCTGACTTGCAGCTCTTTTAATAGAATTATAACATGATTATAATCCAGTCTGAGGGTCACAAAACACCAATGCAAACTTTTGGATTATTTCCCTTTAATGAGTTATTGGTCAGGTATCTTCATTAATTAGTCAAACTTCCCTATTAGTTGACACCAAACAGACACCAGACACCACTAAACTTTTTCTTTTTTCTTTTTTTTTTTTTTTTGAGACAGGGTCTTGCTCTGTTGCCTAGGCTGGAGTGCAGTGGTGCAATCTTGGCTCACTGCAGCCTCTGCCTCCCAGGTTCAAGCAATTCTGCTACCTTAGTCTCCCAAGTAGCTGGGATTACAGGCACACCACCACGTCCAGCCGATTTTTGTATTTTTAGTAGAGACGGGGTTTCACCATGTTGGCCAGGCTGGTCCTGGACTCCTGACCTCAGGTGATCCACCCTCCTCAGCCTCCCAAAGTGCTGGGATCACAGGTGTGAGCCACTGCGCCCGGCCAGACACCACTAAATTTCTTAACTAGACCACCTTCACCTGTAATTACATATACAATGTACTTTTGGAAGGAAGGATACAATAAGCATTGACCTGTTTATATTGACTTAGAACATGTGGCCAACTATTATGTATTCCATAGGAGAGATTAACCATAAAAATCCATATCATGTACTGTGTTGAGTACATGGATTTTATTATCGGAAGACTCAGGTGTGATAATAAGTGAGTAAATAAGTCCAAGTTGTAAAACTTCTATGTGCATCTTTTTATATAATAAAATATTATGAGCATACAGGTTAGTAGTAGGCAGTTTATCTCTTCCATCCTTGCTCTGACATTGACATATTTACATAAAATATAAGAAGATATCATATCCTAAACACCTACTACATGGCAGATGTAGAACAAACATTGTCTCTATTTCTTACAGAATACACATTATCTCTATGTCTTACTTCAGCCTGCAAGGTAGGGAATTAGAAACTGGAATCCTCACTCGATGGGTGAGGCAGGGAAAGTTACACTGACTTGCCCACCCTTAGAGCAAATAAGTATAATAATGATAGAGATGGGATGTAAACTCCTGGTTGGCCTAGTAGACCAAGTTTCCCCTATCCCCGCAGGTCCCTCAGACCAAGAGTCACTGGTAGAAAAGAGGGTGAAGGCAGGTAAAAGACCTGCAAGCAAATCACCTCTTTGCCCAATTTCCAAAGACGTAAGTAGATGCTGCATGGCCCATCTTGATGGGACAACTGAATTGCGTAAAAGAACAGCCTATCCCAGGAACAGACGACATGTTTCATCTCAAAACAAAACAAGTAAGTCTATGTAGGGCACTTAGCCCATTATGTGACATATAGTAGTGCTGGATGATTATTCTTCTGAGAGGAGTTATTCTAGTTGCTTCTGAATTCATTCCTGTCTCATTTAATTACTCAGTGACTGGAGAACTATACTGTGCTTGGAAGGATTCAGAGGTTGAATCTGGGTTCAGACACAAAGCATATAGTAATTGATCAGCAATGTCTCCTGGAGCAAATCATAGGAAGAATGTCAGGAATTTGCCATCACTAGCTAAGGGGCTATTTTTGGAAGAGAGGGGTGTTGTTGTTTTGTTGTTGTTGTTGTTGCTGCTGTTATTTGTTTTTGATGGTGACAAGAATTGGAAAGGGAAATTTCAGGTCTGATTATACAGGCAATTTCTACCTGACATGCTATTGGGCTATGGGTCCAGCAAGTTTTATTTGAAAGATAGCAAATTCTATATTTTAGCAAAAAGACACTGCTGCAAATGATCAAATCACTTACCAGAAAGGTCAACCCATTATACAATATTCTAGGTAATTTATAAAGTCTCAACATGATAAATGCCAAACAATCTTATGAAAAAGTTAAATTGCAGTTGGAGAGCATTCTTTTCCAGTGTGAATGATTTATAACTTCATTTTAAGTAAACCAAAAAATCTACACTAAGAGCAAGTCTAATAAATGTAGATTTATCCTATGCTGCTGCTTCCCTGACTGGGGCACAAAAGTGTCTTCAGAGTCTAAAAGAATTTACTGGGAAAAAGTAACCCTGTAAAAAATGCTTGAAAATTAGGCACTGTTAATCCAGAAAGGAAAGAAAGCATGCTTTCAGCCAGGCCTGTTTGCATAGTGAAATGAAGAATCAAGCATTATTTAGCTGCAGTACTCAAAACTATTACATGATATAGAACAAACTAACTGCCCAAGAAACAGATGTCTGACTAATGTAGAACAATGCTCCTCAACATAGAAATTTGTTGTTTAATTTCAATTGACCAAGAGTAGATTGCTGATATTCCTAAAAGTAGTACTTGTTTGTAATGGAAACCTGACTGAGAGTTGGTACACAACCTAAGTTTTCCTTTTATGTTTATACTTATTATGCATATTTTGCAAAGTTTTGTACAAATGGGAATAACAGTACCAACTCTATAGGGTTTTGGTGCAGAACAAATGTCATATCATAAGAAACATCCCATATTGGGGCCTGTATACAGAAGGCACTCAGTAAACCCAGCCATTATTCAGAAGCTGGCAAAACTCCCAACTTGCCCTCCCAAGCTAGGTGAACTTAAACAAATCCATTAACATATTCTTTTACATTTTTGTAATTAGAAAAATGGGAAGATGTTCTACCTCATGAGGATATTGTGAGGATTAACTGAAATATCAAATGCTTAAGATTGTTCTTTCATTTAGCAAGTATTTATCTGGCCCTCACTGTGTGCCACACTGTTTCAGGCATTGTCAGACTGCTGAGTTCCTTACCCTCACATAGCTTGTGATGTGGTTAGGGAAATCAGAGTTAAATCAAGGACTATAGTAAAGTGTCATTTCTATTACTACTAGGTAACTGTAGTCCTCTGCACCTAGGAGGTGCAATAAGCCATTTGTTGGATATGGATATAAATATTAATTTTGTTGTAAGTTAAAAATAATTACTATCCTTAGGTTTGAGTTAGAGTTACGCAGCTTCCTTTAATATAATAACCAGATGTTTGAAATCAACAGTTATGACACATCTTGTCTTTCATTGCACAAAGATAACAATAACTCAAAGGTGTGAAAGGTCCCACAGGGCTCAGAGAGTCTGGCCAGAACATGGTTGCCACGTCTTTGACAATTGGCTGACTTGTGTTCCATAGAGACTCTCATTGTGACACTGGGGCTCTTTCCATCCATCTCCATCTGTGATCATCAGTGTACACTGACAAGGCAGCCTTGAGATTATAAAACTAAGTAATTAAGAAATAAAATCTTGTTTTCTCTTTAATTGGAATGATACAAAAGTTTCTCTAACTAGTGCGGGCCCTCTAGCCATCAAGGTCTGCTACCCCATCCTTTAACACTTGCCTGTCTCTAAGTCTTTACTTGTCCTGTTCCTTTGGGTTGAATATACTACCCTTCTGTTCCTTCTAGCTGACTTCCTACCCAACCTTCAAAGTCTAACACAAAATCATCTCCTTCATGAGGGCTTCCCAAATCTTCTCTGCTCAGAATGAATTGCTTCCTGCTTTATGATTACGTAGTACCCTATTCAGTTATGACCCGTAACACAAGCAGCTTTGCATCTTAGACACAGAGTTAGAGAAGAATCAGGCAAGGACTCAAAACTTTCTGGAGGTAATACAAAGTAAGTTTTCCAACTCCCAGATGTTGACAGAACGGTCTAAAGCTGCACTATCTTAAACAGTAGCTCTTGGACCTGTATGGCTCTTTAAATTTGATTTAATTAGAGTTAGGTCATTTTCTTCTTTTTTAATGAAAAGAATTTCATGGCACACATTTTTTGGATAGAAGAGATACTCTGAAGATGGTTAGCCAATTAACCCACATAGGTGATGGTCTATGACTCTCAACTTGCATGCCAGTGTCAATCAATTGACAGGGAGTGCCCGGAGAAAGATTGAAAAAATTCTAAAATCACGTGTAGGCTCTGTGAGAACAATTACTGTGATTGATTAACCTAGGCTGGTGATAGATAGAAGTCTGGAGATTGGCAACATGCATGCCATAAATTTGCTCTTACTTCTAAACAATCCTGCAAGCAGCTGTCAAAAATGTTGCCCTACAAATGTTCACCCAGTGACCTAGATTCTCAAGCACCTGTCCAGTAGGTGGCATCTTGCATGTTCATCAGATAAAGAGATGTAAAAAGCTACAAAACCAATTCATTTTAATAAGACCCCCATCTGGGAAGCTTCCAAGTGACTTGTACTCATGTCTTATATCTTATTATTTTATTTCAGAATAGGGGATTTATTGATTTAGTTATACCTTTTGCTATGCCACATATTTTAAAGTCACAATTTTTATAAAGGGCTGACCTCTAGTTACCATTTCTCCATAGAACAGTGGTGTTCAAACTTTCCTTGACCACAGCACACTGAGTAGGTGAAATATCTAATTTCTGTCTTCACTTCCCAGTGGAAAAGTACTTAAGTAATAAATACTTGGAAAGAAATTTTTATGAATCACTAATTATTGCTCATACAATAAGAAAAACATACTAACATGCTCTTATATTATAAAATGATGCCCTATGAACCAAAAAATAAAAGATAAGTGTTATGGGCCATGAGAATATGTTGCAGAGGTTCACAGGCAGTGAATGTCACCAACAATGTCACCATACATCACCACACAAGCAAATTTTAAGGTATTTACAAATACAGTTATGTATCACTTAACAACAGGGATATATTCTGAGAAATACATCATTAGGCGATTTTGTCATTGGGTGAACATCAGAGTGTACTCACACAGACCTAGATGAGATAGACTACTATCCACCTAGGCTATATGATATAAATTATTGCTCCTAAGCTACAAGCTGTATAGCATGTTATGGTACTGAATATTGTAGGAAATTGTAGCACGATAAGCATTTGTGTATTTAAACCTACCTCTAGTACCTGGGTGATGAAATAATCTATACAACAAACTCCCATGACACAAGTTTACCTATATAACAAACCTGCATATGTATCGTTGAACAGAAAATAAAAGTTTAAAAAGTGTCTAATTAAACCTAGAAAAGGTACGGTAAAAATACGGGACAACTGTGGTATAAGCCATTCAGCATTATGCAGCATATGGCTATACATGTTTTAGCAATAAGAATATAGATAAAATATTTTCTAAACCACAATTAAGCCATGTCTCAAAGTCTAGTCTTCAGCAAATTTAAAATCCAAAATATGTAAACATCCATCATTACAGACTATAGGGTTAACCCAATCATCCACAGCAAACTTAACTGATAATGATGAAACTAAACCACTACTAATTTATAATTAAAAAACAAGGACCACAGCAATTGAAAATCACTAACAACTCAGGACAACACTCATGATACACTGATAACAAATTATCCTTCTCCACATTGCATGAATTCTAATTCTTTGCACACAGAAACTTTGCAATGTTTCCAAGAGCTGGCAGCCAGTTAAAGAATACTGAATTAAGGAAGTTCAGTAAACATTAGTTAATGTAATTTATAGCAAAATGATAACTCAGTTGTTTTACTAATAAGTAGCCTTTATTCATAGACAAAATGAATATATATGATACCATAAATCATTTTCCCAAAAGAGAACCTTGGGTTTCAAGATAAATTTACAACTCACTAGAGGGCTGCAGACTAGATTTTGAGAACTTTCATAAAGTATTAAATTAAGAGTTTTACATATGCATCTCTATGCTGCTTGGTGCTTCTGCTTTATTAGATTTGCTGATTACTATTTTTTCCCAACCATAATCAAAAAGAAAATTAGGCTGGGCCGGTGGCTCACTCCTATAATCCCAGCATGCTGGGAGGCCTAAGCAGGCAGATCACCTGAGGTCAGAGGTTGGAGACCAGCCTGGCCAACATGGTGAAACCCCCGTCTGTACTAAAAATATACAAATTCACTGGGTGTGGTGGCATGTGCCTGTAGTCCCAGCTACTCAGGAGGCTAAGGCAGGAGAATCGCTTGAACCTGGGAGGTGGAGGTTGCAGTGAGACAAGAGCGCACCGTTGCACTCCAGCCTGGGCAACAAGAGCAAACCTACGTCTAAAAAAAAAAAGAAAGAAAGAAAGGACATTAATTGATTTTTAGCTGAGATTCAAATGAGACTCAAGAGCGAAACTATGTCTCAAAAAAACAAAAACAAAAACAAAAAACAGAAAGAAAATTAATTGATTTTTAGCTGAGATTCAAATAAGGCTACCGAATAGACTACTATCTTCATTACATCAAAGCTCTCTGTTTACCAGAGGCCCAGTAATACCATTTAGCTTACAGACACAATATTTTAGCCTCCTGGGTATAATCATCCACAAAGTTTTCAAATAGTTTTAGCAGAATGCTTTTTTACATAAGAAAAGGTAATTTTGAATCATGCTATGTCAAATAGATAAAGTTAATAAACCAGTTCCTTGGGTAGTTTAAAACTTATTTGGCAGAATATACTTCACTGTTTATGGAACACATGAATCCCCCTCTTGGAGCTACTAGGTACAAGATGAAAATTGTTGAATTCCTTCCCACCCTCTCATCTGGAACTTTGCAATTTGACAACTTAAAGGAGGTCTCAAAAGCTCCAGCCTCTGACTCCTACTCTGGAGCTCTTTCCTCATTACCAAGTGATATTTTTTTAAAAGGTTTAATGTGATGTTGTTCTACCACTTTTTGAATTTTAAAGAATGTAAAGTTCTCACTCGGCTAAAGCTAGGTTGATCAATAAATAATTATTGAATACATACCCAATATTAATTCAGTGAGAAATAAGACCTGCTGACCTGCTGATCCTAATCCAGTATACTGTTAATTTCAGGAACAATGAGGTGCTTTACCCCTCACCTGTGTGGCAGCTCATCTGAATCTAGGAGCTGACATTCTGTATTCACTTGAAAGCATATGGGTCAATTAGTCCATTCTTCATCCACAAAAGTGGAAAATAAGAAAAGTCCTTTGGATGTATACAGATTCAGCTTGGATTTATTCTTGTGTGATATGAAAGCATGCCTAGAAAAGAAGGTCTAGTAACTGCACAGTAAAGGCAAATGCTGGTAATTGCATCAGTAGAACAATGGCCACACCTGTGAGAGGTGTGAGAGATGTGAGGATGTGAGAGGTGAGGATGTGAGAGGTGTGAGAGATGTGAGAGGTCTTCCTCCCTTGCAAACTCAGAGAACAACTTGGTTTGACTCCTTCCCTGCGTGAAAGAAAGATTTGCTTAAGAATAGGCAGATCCCTCAGCATTCCTATCCATCTTCTTGGAGAAACCCTGTGATAATATCATTTTTCTTTTCTTTTTTGGACCTTTATTATATGAAGTCGGGAAAAGAGAAAGAAATAATGGGCCAACAGAGTTCCCTAAGTGCTTTGCAGGTATTATCTTCGGGGAATTCAATTAGTTATACAAATTTTAAACAAAATTCATCTTCTCTTTATTCCCAAAGAAAGGAAAAAGTGCTTGTCTGGTGTTACTTTCTCTCTGCTACAAAGGTAAAGTGACTTTTTCTCTTGATATCAAAAGATTTGGAAAATAAAAGTCCTTTCCCTATTTGCCAAGTGAAGCCTCCTCTTCAGTCCCTCAAGACAACTCCTATAATCTTTTCCAAACTTATAGAGGGGAAAAATCCCCAAACCTGTGACTGAAAACCTTAGGGATTTAATTTTTTACTACATTTGTATGTATAATCTTTGAATTATTTTGAATGGAGTAGGTGTCAAAATTGAATAGAGTCAAATATCTACGTAAAGATACACACAGAATACATGTATGTTATACTGACAATATATGTCACTCTCCATTTGAGAAATCTCAAAATTATAAACACACATACACAAATGCACATACATCCGTATGTACACACACACTCACACACAAGTAGTAACAACTAAAGAACAGTTTAAGATTCCACCAGAACCTTCATTCCTCCTTTTCTTAGTAATTAAACAAGTATTTTCTGAGAACCTATTATGTGCCAACTCAGTAGAAGTGAGAGATAAAAAGACGAATATCACAGGATTCCAGAATTATCTTGGCCCATGCTTCTCATTGCATGTAATCTGAATAGGCATGGTAGATGCTACCCAAATAAAAAGTGTCTGGAAAATTTTAAACAAAATCAGATTTCTTACCTGCAAATCTTTTCAGAACTTTCATATACTTACAAGCACTGCAAATCTCCAGGAGGAGAACATAACAAACAGTGGGTGCTTCCCAGCAGGTAATTTCCACACTTTTGTCCAAGGAGTATCTTGAGAAGACAGTGTTTCATGAAGTATAATTCTGAAATGCTGGCCTAGACATTTTACTGGATTAAGACCCTTAAAAGGAAAAGGGCCTCATGATATTTTCCTGCTTATTCTCCCTTCTTTTTTCTTAAACTGGAAACATGGTTTGATATCTCTCTAATTTTACCGTTGAAACTCTATCACTAATATTTTAAGCTTTTTGATAAAAAGCAATATATGCTCATTCCAAAAATGCATCCAAAAAATAAAAAATTATAGGAAGTTAAAAGTTGAAGTCATTCTAGTCCTCTCACCAGATTTAACTACCACTGTAGAAAGGATGTTTATAACCTTTTTGACATTCTTATGTATGTGCAAATATGATTCTTTTCTCCAAAATTATTTTGAAGCAGAGTATTCTATTCCTTGTTTTCTTCACTCTGCAATGTATCATGGGCATTTTTCCACATGGGTAGATAGACATATTCTCATCCCTTGAAATGGCTACATCAAATCCCATTGTGTGGGTGTGCTATGATTTATTTTATCAATCCCCTTTTGACGGAGATGAAACTCCTCTCCAGTTTTTTCCATTAAAACCATTGTTGCAATAACTATAGCTTAACATATATCTTTTCACATTTGTCTAATAATTTTCTTAGTATAAGCACCTGGAAATGGAAGTGTCAGGATTTGCACATTTTACCTTTTGGGAGATGTTACTAAATTGTTATCAAAAATGGCATGCCAATTTATCCAGTTAAGCTTTGATACTTTTGCACAAAGTTTAAAATTGAAAGAATTTTTAAGAGTTCAAGTTGTCTTCTTAGGTAAACTTTAAGAAATTAACAATTAAAGGCTAATCTTCATTTTTGCCATTTCTAAATATTTTTGTTTGCAGTGTAGTATAACATCTATTTTCCCTAATGAGGAGTTGAAACCACAGGCTTGAGCTCACATAAGTAAGAGTTTTTATAGCATTGTAATAATTTTCTTATAAGTTCATAGGATCAGCAGGAAATATTTATTTGCATCTCTACTTGGCTTTGATACTATAGGGTCTGATCAAATATCAATAGCTGCACCCTGACTCTACAATGAGGTCAATATGATCAATCGGATGATCGATGGATTATCACTAAGCACCAGCTTGCACCAAATAACAACCTGTCTGCTCCAATCCTTAGGCCAATTCGCTATACTTAGCAGCCTAGCACTGGTACGCATTCTTAAAGAGCCAATATGCGACTATGGTTGTTGCTACTATTTCTTTTATATTACAGTTATAAAACAACCCTTTATTGTAATGTACTCTGGTATTCTACTGCATATTCTTTGAGCAGCTTTCAATAAAGTAATATTGAATAGTAAGATATAAATAAGCATAAGGCACACAAAAATGCTTTTTAATATTTTAACAAAAATATCATACTTTAAAATGGATAGTGATGTTCAGTATGCAATAATCAAGGCATAAATGAATATATCTAACATACATAGTTTGCTTAATATAGCTGTAAATCAGGTCAAGTATAAATTACACAGACAACTCTATTCAGAGTAATCTTTTTATATATCATTTCCATACACCCCTGTCAATAAAATAGCAGTGACTCAGGAATAAATGATTCATTAGGCACTTAAAACTTCTTGTCTCATGTAATTTATCTATATAATTTAAAATTACTGAAGAATCCCAAGGATCTTTTCTTGCTAAATTATTTTGAGATGATTTATATTTTACTAAGTT
Source organism: Macaca mulatta (assembly GCF_049350105.2). Lineage (NCBI taxonomy): Eukaryota > Metazoa > Chordata > Mammalia > Primates > Cercopithecidae > Macaca > Macaca mulatta. The sequence continues at coordinate 131,560,401 of NC_133407.1, read as the reverse complement.
TCAAGGACACCTCCCCCCACCACACACACACACATTCAAAATTAGGTAACTATCAAAATTGCTGTCATAATTCATATATCCATAAGGGGAAAACTCATCCTAAAATAGAAAATTACAATTAGCAAAAACCATTCAATCTTTTTTTTTACCTGTTACACAAAACAACCTGGTGATTATAAAGAGTTGAGGTGTCTATTTTAATTACCTGAAACAATTGAACACCACTTTTGAGTTTTCATTGTTCAGTGTGTCTTTTTAAAATGAAATGTCCTGTCTATAGCTTTATAATGAAAAATAAAAAAAAAAAGCACAAGTATTCTTCAAGTTGTTAGGGTAATTTCCTACATCATTCCCCAAATAAAAACTTGATCCAGCCAAATATTAAATTATTGAAATTACAAATCTGTTAATCTATAGCACATTTTACTCATTAGTGTAATTTTAAAATTCACTTTCATGTGATTGACTGTTTTAATCTTCCTTAACTAGTGAGTAACTGAAAATAAATGGTGCATTCCTAATACTATAAATATGAAAAATAGGAAGTACTTAGGGACTGCAGGCGAATACATTAAAATCAGTCAGTTTTCTAGTTAACATATTCTCATTCTGTTTGTGTAAAAACCCACTGCATTGAGAAGACAGATCACAAATTCATGGCCTCACAAAAACATGGTCTCGATTTCATGTTATGACAGCAGAAATTGGCCCAAATCTCTAACCATTTCCCCTAAAGGATCCTGGCTGGCTGGTGCCATCCAGGTTAGGCAATCTGAATGAGGGGAACATCATGTCAAATTCCACTCATCTGTCAGTGTAGTGGATTATTTCTTGAGAGACTGAAATTGGCTGTTTGCTGTCTGAATACCATCAATCTTACCATGTAGGGAACAGCCAAACTGCCTGTAAGAGGCTGGGTGGCAGAGGGTGGGGATGGGGGGGGAGCCATTCCTAATCAGGTGAGGAGGCAGCTGTAAAGCTTTCACTCTCCCTCCATTCAAGGCTCTGAGTGAAAGATTTGTCATTTTCCACATTTCTCAGATACTTGGTATGCACGTGGAGTCTGCCCGCTCTTGCTTTATGAAAGAGGTGATTTTTCAAGCTTAGGCAAATGTGGCAGAGCTCAGGGTCTGCGGGTGTCTCATTTTTTCTCATCATGTCACTTGTTTTAACCGATTTGAGAAAATGAGATTATGTTTTTCCTTTTTGCTCATTTATCCAGCAATTTATTTATTTATTTGTTCATTTAGGGGTGGATTGTCACAGATAACTGGCCCTGATTTCTATCTTGTTTTCATACACATTTCATTAGTGTCCCTGGAGATTTAAGACCTACAAGGCAAAACGTCACAACTCTAATCCAAAAAAGGCATATTTTTATTCTTAAAATCAAAAGATTGTATTAAAGGATCTGACTGGAATAATCTAGAATATGGCTATGACCAAGATCTATCACCTTAATCTTTGCAGCTATTGTCAAAAACCAAGTAAACGTATTATATAGAACTATTGGATGTTAAGTTTAGTATCATTTTAATCATTCTGCATCTAGGAAGGGATATTTATAGTTTCTTCATTTCAGCAATAAAGCTGAAATGGGTCTCAAATGTATTAGCACTTGGGGTCAAAATTGGTTTCAGTGCTGCAGTTTCTTGGGGTATTTGACACACAGATCAACTATGCATTCGTTGATAATACACAAATTCTAAGGAAGAAAATGGAGCAAACAAACATTGAGTTTAATTTCAGCCAGAACCTAATATGTGATTTTCAGTTTAAAAATATGATATTTTAATAATAAGCCCTATAAAGACATAAGTTTAATTATTACACATAACCCGCACAGAAAAACTCCATATATTCACTGATTAACAGAGACAACTATGTGAAAGCTTGTTACAAATGGTACTGTATCTATTTCATGATTATATGCATAGAGTAAAATAAGACACATAGCATTGGTGGTATATTCTAGCCATGTACCACATGGTTAACAAAACAATAGCAAGAGAAAAAAAAGAGTTGTTGCCTTGGCTATGTGGATTATTAGCTGTGTGAACAGCAAAACTTCATTCATCAAACATCCCTGGCTTGCAGGTTTACAGTCTATTAAGTGGGGACATCAGTAATTTCCAATATTTGTGAAGAACTTTACAGCTTACAAAAGACTTATTAGAAGTTATTTTTACTATATTTACACCCCACCTCACCCCCACCACCACCATATCTATAAATGGGAAATGAGAGCAGAAAAGTCAGTTGTCCAAGGTTATGTCACTAACCTTAAGTGACAGACTTGGATGGCCAGCCCTGAGCCCTGCCTTCTCCCCTCAGCCATGTGCCACTCACCAGTTCTGCCATGGCCACCCTCAGAATGGGTGTGCAGTTCAGATGAGACCAAGTTTTGACATAATGAAAGTTTTCAAAAATTATATGCAGGGGCTCACACTTCTGCAAAGAAGCTATTTGGCATGGTCACTTGGTGCACTGAGAGGCATTTTCCCCTCCTAGGGACACAGGCTCTGGCAGTGAATCATACTGATCTGACTTCCAAAGACAGCTATTCCCTGTGTGGCCTCAGACAAGCCACCTAACCTTTCAGAGTTTCTGTTTCCTGGGCAAAAGGGGGAGAAATTACACCCATTTGCATCAGGATTCAACTAAACAGTGTGAATTAATCCTAAGAGCCCTGCCTAAAACATACGCGTAATAGTTGTTTTACCATGAATTCTTACTGTTGAGCATCACAACGAGTGCAAATGTCCCGCATTGTTCATTATTTATGACCATGTAGTGAAAGACATTTGTGCCAGAACTGACTGTGATTAAGCGATTGGAGGTAATGTGGGAATCTCAAATTCACTTTTGTTTTCCCTCCATCTCGGTTGCACTGAGGCTTGAGTGACTGTTCCCGCGCCAGGCTCCGGACACAGGATGCAGAAATACAAGCGCGTCCTGAAGCAGGGCGGTTTCCATGCCCACCTGCAGGGGCACTAGCGCCCCCTCGCCTTCCCTCTCAGACCAGGGCGTGGGGAAACAGGATGGCGGGGCCCAGAATCAGCCCCCAGCCTCAGCCCCAAGCACAAGCCAGCCCCACCCCTTCTCCCGGGGCGGCCCGAACTCCAACACCCAGCAGGCTTGCGCGCTCACTGCAGCCTGGTGCAGGCGCGCGGGAGGACCCTGGGCTGCATCCGCGCTCTGACAAGCCTGCCCCCAGCAGGGAAGCTGAGCCCCGAGAGGCAGCAAGCGGGGCCCCGGAAGGTATTGCTGGAGGACTGTACAGAAGAGCCTGGAATCGGTGTCCAGGCCGCCTGAGGAGCCAGGGAAAGGCAAGGGCGTAGACGCTGGACCACGCAGCAGGAGGAAGCTCGACGGATGGGAGGAGGCCATTGATGGGATTTGGAGAGGCGGGTGGAGGGCTGGGAGCACTTCAGAACTCAGCATCAGAAACTTGGGCGCGCAACTGGTCCCCAGAGCCCGAACTTGACCGTCGCGAGAGAGGAAGGGAGGGGAGGGAGGGAGGTTGGGTGGAGGGTGAAGGGGGTGGGTAGTAGAAGGATGCAAAGGCTGATGCTGAACAGAAAATGGAAGGAAATTTTTCCGAGAACCGGGGAAGGTAAGGACAATCGAGCTGGGAGGGACTGTAATGAGAAAGCTGGCGAGGCAAAGAAGGAGAGCAAAATCCAGATTGAGGAGCGAGGCCGTGGATGGGTGAAAAATACACTTTGAACATTAAGAGGAAGAAAGCAAAATGCGTCCGGAACTAAAAATTCAATATAGGGAAAACAAAACAAAACAAAAATCAGGTGGGAGGGACCTCATCCCTGAAACTGCCAAAAGAGAGGGAAAAATGCCACTGAGCATACCGGAAGAACAGAAAGTGAAGGGAGAAAGGAAAGGAGGCATATTATACCAGACAAGAAATAGTAAGTTACTTTTTAATTTCTTTTCATTGACAACTTGCTTCCAAAGTTAATTTGGGGACTATGCCCCCAACAAAATTCTTAGCCACATACAGACCAAGATTATAGTAGGTAAAATCCTCAAGTCTTGAAAGTTATTCCACCTTTTGCAGAATATTCTGCTATTGGCCAAAGCGTCCAAAAACAGATGACTTCTACTTTTCAAGGTGTGTAGAAGCAGGTGGGGTGACACTTAGAAAAACCCACCTTTTCTGAGAAATTAATAGGAATACCCCCAAGACATTTTGGCACACTCCCCTTCCCCCAAAGCATCCGGCCAACAATATGTCTTGGAATTCAAAGGCAAGCTGCCCACACTACAGCACTTTATGTCACTTGCATTCAACCATCTGTTAAGGAAACAGTGGTAAGACTGGAGGAGGCTGCAGTGGATCCAGCTCCTGACTTACCTGGTCTGTGCAGGTGATGCTGCTGGAAAGTGTGCTGAAGGGATCCATGGCAGAGTAGCATTGCACAAGCACTTATCCACAAATACAGGACCCAGGACATCGCAGAGACCATTGCCATTCTCTAAAGAGAACATTCGACAGGAAAGGTTACCCGCGGCTTCAAGCCCCCAGCTCAGTCAGCCCCACTGATGAGGGAAGGGAGGTCTCAGACGTCATGTTCCTTTGCTACTTCTCTGGCTAGAACTAATGATCCAGCAGAGGTCATGCCATGAAGTGGGATTGAGGGAAAGCCCTTTTCAGATGATCATACATTCATTTTTTTTCTTAATTCTGCAAAACTCCAAGGATTGCCAAAATGCAAAAATAAAGTTTTAGACTATCAGTCAGTTTAAAACAATGCGTGCTGACTAAAAATCCTATTTTACACAATGATCTTTAAACTATAGTTATCTCAGGCACTGAAAAGCTGCAGACTCCTCCTGTTCATTCTAACTTCATTGCAAGTCTGACATAAGCCTGGAAGGAAAGAGTGGGTTCTTTTTTTTTTTTTTTTTTAATTCTACAGTCATGAATTTTTAATTGCAATGCTGTCTTCTAAACTAAGTAATCATTTCTCAGAGGCATGTTGTAATCTCCTGATAGAACCGATCCTTTTGACTGGACCAAAGAATCAGAAGGGATTGTGTTTAGCCAGAATGAGTTTCAGATGCAAGACCTATGCTTCTATCCTAGAGCAAGCCATAATTTACAATATTGCTTAGCCTCCTTAGATTTCATTGTAGCTTTTGTTGTACAGCATTGATGAATATGCATATACAGGTGGCATATGTATTTATGGATGAATATGTACCTTTTCTTGGGCACTGAAACTTTGACAGTCTTATCTGCACCTGTGAGGATCTTAGGAACTACAAAGGCTCAACTGCGCTATATATTGTCCAATTTCTCAAACAACACCTTATGCTGCATTTCATATTGCCAAATTAATCAAACTTGAAGCACCGTCCTTACTCAGCCAGTTATAGGGAAGCATTTTCTACACAAGAATCCAGTTAACTGTATGCTTTTCTGTTAGGTCGAGAGGACTTTGGAAGATTTCTTTCTTTCTTTTCCTTTTCACTGTCAAATCATACCCTTCAAAAACCTCAACTATACATTGAAAACGTGCTAGTAACCTCCCAGCCTGGCTTCTTTATTCATGAAAATTGGTTCTTTATTAAAAACTGTGATGTTCAGAAAACAAAAATATACATCATATATATGCACATAATGCAGGCTCATTTGTGGATTTTAGCAGACAGATACAGCCTTGGAAGGATTTTAGGACTATAATAGACAAATGGTGACAACTATAATTAAGGGCAAAGTAGGAAAACATTATTTTCAACAGTTTGGTGCTATTCATGCCTAAGTCTGTGATTCAGATGGAGCATTCACTTTCTAATTAGTTTCACTGCCGACTGTTTACTTTTGTATACAACATACTTTGCCTTATTGTTTTCAGAACTATCGGGATAACATACATGCATTCTCTTCAGTGGAAATGAATAGCAGCACCCCTCCTGTGAAACCTAAAATGAATGTATTTGGGGACTTTTTCAGAATACCCTGCAAATTACAGAAAGACAAAAACAGAGATGACTGTGAATGTATTTACTGCTTGTGAATTGCAGTTAAAATGTACTAGAAATTCACCTAAACTTGAAAGAAAAATCCTGCCACAACCAAAACTTAATAGTTTTTCAATGACTGCTTTCTCTTGCTCATTTCTTCACCCATATAGATCCTACCACTCAAAAGGATTACTGTGACTTGATGCTTGCAATATTTTCTTTTTTAATTTAACTTTCTTTAATTCTCAGCATTACTTCCAAACCTCCTGCATGCCACTCTCACTGCTTGCTCTTTTACCAAGAGGTTGTCTCAATGTTATTAAGTGTCTTCCCCAAATAAAGCATTCAGCCTTGCACAGTTCTCTAGATATGCCTGGATATGCTTCAGATCTGCTTTCTGAATCTTAAACCCTCAAATATGCTTCTTACCTGAAAAATCCAGCCAAGAGCAGAGTACTCTATTAGTGTTCATTGGAAAGATCTAACACTTTTTAAAATCCATCTGTGCCACAATTTGAAATCTTTTTTCAAAGAGCTTCCCAACAATCTTCTTTATCAGGATTAAAAAAAAAAAAAAATGTTACTCTCTTCCGATCCTATTTCCACAGTTAAAAAAAAAAAAAGAAAAAAAAGAAAAAAAAGACATCGGTTCATTCAGACTGTATTGTCAGAAAAGGAGCCAAGGTTTGAGGGGTGGAAACCTTGTCATTTTCACCTTTAAATCATCTCCTGGCGTCACCTCTGCCTGACGAGACCTTTGAAGTGATGGGGAGATAATGTGCAGTTTCCTGATGAGAATCGGTTTATAGTTGCCGATGGACCATCCCCACTCCAGTGCATTCGGGGCAGAGTAAGGCAGCAAAATGTAGGAGCAGGGCTGCTATACGGTGCTGTAAGTAGCAGTAGTCTGTTTCAATACATCCCTCCGCTCCAAAGTATCACATGTCTTAAAGTGACATTACCCTCTATTACAGCTACAGTGAATTGTAATATCTGCCCACTAACTCTTCAACAACTCAAGCAGCGCTTTAACACTATATTGCCTGATTTATTATGTTAGAGGTCCTACTGATACCACTGATTTAACAAAAGAGTAAAGAGGGAAGGAGAAACAAGAAAAAAAGCGTTCTGCAAAATACTGATAGTATTAGTGGGAGTTACACTTCTCACAGTAAATGGGAAAGTGAAATATAAGCCATTTCTTACCTCTTAATGTTCTTTTTACCAATAAGTTAACCACAAATATTGTCAGGTTTATACTAATTTAAGTCTGCTGGTTGTTTCAGCAGTTAAATAGGAGACTAGAATTTACCTGGAATAGGACATAGATGCATATATGCATAAGTCCAATAAAAACCTTCTGAACTTTTTGAACATGTTTAATAAATAAAAATGTGTTATTTTTAGCACCAAATGAAGAAATATGCTCACAGCTCTTTTTAAAAAATTTTTTCTCTCCTTCAAATAACATGCTGGGGTAGGGAGGGAAAACACTCAGGAGTTCAATGTCTTGTTTCTCGTACTATGGTTTGAACCCTTTCTTTTTCAGAAATACAGTATAATTTTGCCTAAACTTCAGGGATGCATAGAAAGGGATTCAGTTTTCATTTGTCAATTGCACAGGTGATAATTCTCTGAAATACCCTCAGTTATTTCACAGATCACTTATAAAGCACCTACTATGTGTTAGGTGCCTGGGGAACAACGCAGAAAACATGATTGATGAGATCCTCACTGTTATAGATCACACTGTCTAGTCTTTTATGGTGTTTTCAAAATCAAGGTAGTTCTCATAATATTCTTTCCTTGGAAACATTTTGAAATTCCCCAGGATACTCTCTTGCCTTTCAGAGGCCCAATAAAGAAGGTCCAATGCTGCTGCGCATCTTTGCAAGTGATTCTGTTTTCTCATGTTACACACAGTGAGAGAGTGAGGGATCCTTCAGACTCACCAATCTTGTCAATTGGTCTTTCACATTGCACAAAACACACATAATAACTCTTTGTAATATAACAACTGTTCACTAACTCTTACATCTAAACAGATTTCTAAGTAGTAGTAAATATTAATCTCACAGTTAAAAATTAGTTAAAAATGCCAAAGTTCTAGTTGGTATTGCATGTTTCACATCTGTGCCTCATTCTTGTTGTTCATGAGTATGTACAGAAAGTTTACACTGACTGTACAGCATCAAGATAAACAAACAAACAAACAAAAAAACAGCAGTGGTGGCAGGTAATGTTTATAAAACCTTCACCAGATGCTAGCACATTCTATAGTATGTCTTGTAAAGTCTAATTTAATTCTTTTTACCAACCCCATAAGATAAGTATTATTATTATTATCTCTGTTTCACAGTTGGGGAATGTGAGAGGAGACAGGAAGGTTAAAGAACGTACACAAGGTTGTATGGTAGTAAGTGATAGAGCAGATTTCAAGCCCAAGAGAACATTTCTAAACACTGGAATAAAATATTTAATGGAAAAAATAATCCAAAAATATAGCTATTATATTTTCTCATTTCTTTAGCATTAAGATAGTCTCAAAAAATGATTATTCATTCTTTTTAGAGGTACATATTACACCAGGTATTTGAAATACAGAAGTATACAAGACAGCCTTTGCCCCATGATTATTGTTGGTTGTGGTTTTACTATGCTGATGAATTAAAATTAAAAGGAAGTTCACCTTTGCTAATAAAGGCTACCATTTTGAAAACCTGTAACCATTATGTTTTTCATTTCTAGAGATTAAAATAAGGGTCAAGATAGTTACTTCCATAATTAAATTTAATCCACCACCTAATGGACTACATTCAAGGTAGTCAGATAGCCATTGTTGAAAATTAAGAAAAAAAATACTGGAATAAAGACTTGCCTTAAGTATCATTCTAAATGTATGTAATGAAGCAAAAATATCAACAGAGTTCCATGTTTTTCTTCCAAATACCTTGTATACCATTGCATTACAGCCAATGATCATTTGTCCTAATAATGTAAGAATCAACATATATTGATCTTTGAGGCCATTTAGTGTATTCTCCCAACTCAAAGCAAAACTACTCTCACATTTTTCAGAGAAGTTGAGCCTTTCCATCTTCTGACCATGGCAGGATTGCACTTCCTGATCCATTTAGGGTTGGGTATGCCATAAGGTTCAGCCAATAAGGTGTCTTTAGAACTGATGGCATTTCCTCAAGCAATAGAGCATTTAATTGCTGAAGTGACACCCTGAGATCTCTTCTTGCCTTTGAAGCAGGGACAAGCTGTGCTATCAGCCTGAGTCCTTGAGCAGAGGCCTCCTCTTCCCCTACCAACCTTTGATGGATCTACATAGTGAATAAGAAATAGTTTTTGTTTAAGCAATTACAACTTCAGTGTTATTTGTTATTGCAGCATCATCTAGTCTATCCTGACTGATGAAAACTTTATCTCGTAATTCACTTATTAATTGAATTTTTATGTTCCATGCACTGTACTAAGCCATGAGGAGAGCATTATACACATCAGTAATCACAACTATGTCTTAAAAATACAAAGCATTCACAAGGTAAACACCAAACAAACAAACAAAAGCAGTAACAAAAAAAAACACACACACAACAAAATAAAACCCAACTACTGCTTAAGAAAGAATAAAGATCCTTAGTAGCAACAGGGAATGCACACAGTTTGAAAGAGAAGCTAAATCATTTTCTATCAAACTGGTGATATTCCATACTACAATTTGAATCTGGATCCGTAAGGCAGAATTTTCAGTAACTGTAAGAAAAAGAAAATGGGAGACAGGATTTTTCTTAGGCTGGAAAAAAAGATAACCTTCATGTAGGAGTCTCATTTTTCACCTCCAGCAGCCTAGCTCTACAATTACTTTATCAACTGTGATTCCTCATTGCTTATCTTGTCTGTCTTCCAGGTAGAAGAAAAAGAAAGAATAAGGTCCTTTCTTTCATTCTTACACTTCTCATTTCTTTATTCTTTATTCTCCTTTTAGCACAGAGAGAAAGTTGAAATCCCACCAGCTTCATCTCCTTTTCTCTAACCAAAGCAATACATATATATTTTTATGGCAAATAAGTAGTCTCTTTTTTTTTTTTTTTTGCAAGGATATGAACATATATCAGAAGCACATAAAGGTCATGAAAATGATTGCTTTGGCAATAATAAAAACAATAATATGATTTTTTGGTTTATAAAACTTTCAAATCCATAGCTGATTTAAGATCAGATCCCCCAAATCTACTCAATTCCAATGGCCATTCAACAACCCAATAGTTTGAGCCAGAAGTGAAGACTCTTCTGGACATGTCTCTCCCCATAAACTTCCGCATCCAATCAGTCACTACTGCCTACTAATTCTACTTCCTGTTTATGCCTCAGATCCATCCAGTCTGTCCCTCTCCATTCAACTACTGTCGTCCAGGCTACCATCATCTTTTACCTGAACTATAACAAGTATACTTGTCTTGGAGTATGTAGCTCCCACCTGTGTCTCCCCGACTCTGCATCTGGAGGGAGCATATTTGAGACACATGATGATTATGTCACTCCTGCTACTTAAAAACCTTTCAATGGTTTCCCATTGCACTTAAAATAAAGTCCAAATCTTATGTCCATGGTTGAGGAGGCTCTGCATGAACTGGCCCACCTACTTCTCTAGCTTCATCTCTTACAAACGTTCTAACTCTTGGCTTCTAGTAGACTCTTCTCTTGGATTCTTGAATAGGATGGAGAAACTTTCTTTCCAAAGCCTTCTCTAGTGCTCCAGACAAGATCAGGTCATTGTGCTATGTCCCCTTATATCCCTTGGGACAGCACGTCTAGAATATTAAATAGCAGTATAAATAGCAATTTCTGGAATTATTTGTTTAATGCCTGCTTTATCTCCTTACAAGAATCACCATGAGGGCAAGGAGGACAAGCATATTGGTCATTGCTGCATCTTCAGAGTCTAACATACTGCCTAGCATATAGTAGACAGTAAAATGCTTGAATGAATAAATGAATAATAATGAATGAATCAAAAATAAAATACTAATTCACCATCAGGATGGCATGCATAATGAACTGCCTTTACAGAAATAAGTAGATTTGACCAGGCGTGGTGGCTCACGCCTATAATCCCAGCACTTTGGGAGGCCGAGGCAGGCGGATGGCCTGAGATCAGGAGTTCAAGACCAGCCTGGCAAACATGGTGAAAGGCCATCTCTACTAAAAATATGAAAATTAGCCAGGTGTGGTGGTGGGCACCTGTAATCCCAGCTACTCAGGAGGCTGAAACAGGAGAATGGCTTGAACCCTGGAGGCAGAGGTTGCAGTGAGCCAAGATCACCATTGCACTCCAGCCTGGGTGACAAGAAAGAAAAGAAAAAAATAAGTAGATTTTGTGACCCTCCCCATAGCCTTTGCTCGTTTTTTTGGTAGGTAATATATTCATGTATGAAGTGGTGACCCATATTCAGGGTGACCACCTTGCCTTGTTGCGATAACACTAAGTAAAGGAAATTGGCCTGTACACTGTTTAAAACAATGGCTACTTGCCACTAAATTTGTGTTGGATTTTATTTTATTTTATTTTATTTTTATTTTTATTTTTTGCTAGAAGAAAAAAAAATGAAATCATTGTGAATTTTCCACCCTGGTTCTCAGGATTTGATATCCAATATGATCTGATGGTAGATCTCACAGCTGATCCCTGGAGAATAAAAAAAGTCTTCTACAGATGTTAAAAGTCAAAAGAAAGCACTTAGAATTTCAGTATATTGGACCTAGAAGAGACCCCCAAAATCTCCTTGTCTAGCCTGTTATTTTTAGAAGAAAGATGAAGACATAAGAAAGGGGAAGAGGCTTACTCAAGGGAACATGGCAAATTAACTAGCATAGATGATGTTAGAATACAACTTTCCCAATCTAATGTCGCTCTTTTGTGTGCTTCCCCACCCTCCAACGTAGACACACACATACATACAAACACACACACACACACTCACAGAGAGAGGGATAGAGAGAATAAGAGAGAGAGAGAGAGCGCAGTATTCAGTAGAACTTTCTGCAATGTTGAAGATGTTCTCTATTTCTGCTGGCTAATATGGTAGCCACTATTGATATGTAGCTATTAAGCATTTGAAATGTCACAAGTGCAACCAAGAAACTGAATTTTTAATTCTATTTAATTTTAACTATTTTAAATTTAAGTAGCCACATTTGGTTGATAGCTACTGCATTGGACAGCACAGTTCTAGAATACACCAGCCAGGTCAAGAAAAATAAAACCTGTGATTTTTCAATAATTTTTAGTAAGCTAGAAGAAAGATCTTTAATTACGTGATAGTAACCTTCCAGGAAGAGAATAGCATAGAAAGAAAGAAGTAGGATGTGTTTGGTTACAATTAACAGAAAAACAAATAGGCACACACAAAATTCAAACTGGAGTAAATAATAAAGAAGATGTACAGTTTCCTATGGGTTGATAGCCCACAGGTGGCACTCACTTGCAGGTGGGTTTGATGAGCAATTCGACTAAGCCATCAAAAACTAGCTCATTTCAAACTCTCTCTGCCTTCCAGAATTTCTATTCATTCTAAGGCAGGTGTCTCATCACGGCTGAAACATGGCTGCCAATGGCTGCCTGGGCTATGTGCTTCCTCATCCACATAGGAACAAGAGAAAGGATTGTTTTGGGTTTTCTCACATGAGCAAGGATTATTTATTCCTAGCTTCCTCCAGCAAACTACTAGTCATGCCTCATTAGTTTAACTTGGGTCACTTGCCCCTCCTTGAGCCAGTGACCTTGAACAGGGGGAAAGATCACATTGTTGGGCTTAGAGCTACAGTACGTGCCACATCCCTAACTCTGGAGAGCATCCCCCAAAGAGATGCATTCAGTGGGGGAGGGTGGCACTTAAAGGAGAATCAGGATAATAATGGGAAAAGGAGAATGAATATTGAAGGCATGATTATAATGTTGACTAAGGCTAGTAAAGCTTTCATATATACTTTTAGGACTAAAGGACTTTGATATGTTTTATAATTTCTTCCTACTTATAAAATAATGTATTCGTATGTTAAAGGGTAGATAACTCAAGATCTAAACTAAAAGTTTTAAAAGTCATCTATAATCAATCACACAAATGTTACCAGCATTCACATTTAAGTATACATACTTCTGACACTTTTTCAAACATGCCTATTTGGTGCTTTTTTTTTTTTTTAATTGTAATTTAATATATTGTTTTTTTGTTTTTTGTGGGTTTTTTTTTTTTTTTTTTTTTTTTTTTTTTTGAGATGGAGTTTTGCCCTGTGACCCAGGCTGGCGTGCAATGGCACTGATCTTGGCTCACTGCAACCTCTGCCTCCTGGGTTCAGATGATTCTCCTGCCTCAGCCTCCTGAGTAGCTGGGATTACAAGTGCCCACCACCATGCCCAGCTAATTTTTGTATTTTTAGTAGAGACGGGGTTTCACCATGTTGGGCAGGATGGTCTCTATCTCCTGACCTCATGATTTGCCCGTGTTGGCCTCCCAAAGTGCTGGGATTACAGGCATAAGCCACCACGCCTGGCCAATATGTTTTTATTATGTTTTACGATTTTTCATTGTATTTCTTATATTTTATTATTTTTTTCTCAAAATATCACATTTTTCATGTCAGTCCTTTAATGGTGCTCTTAATCCACTTAACCAATCTAAAGTACTGTACTTTTGTTTCTTGAAATATTCAACATCCATTTGTTGCTTGTAAATTGTGGTTGATTTTACTTTTGTGGCAGTAAATTTTTTACTACATGAACCAAATATTAAAAACAGGAATGCCTTTCTTTTTCTATGGGATCCTACATAGTGTCAGTGGTTAACTACAAAAAAAAAGTAATCATACATGTATCTTATTTTCCTGGTGTGGGTTTAAGTACTATTAACTTTTCTTGACTTCGTATGTTTATATTTGATTTTCCATTAAGTAAATTTCTGAAGAATAGGAGTTTTTGTCTTACTATTAATATAGCTTATTATTCTCTTTTATCTGGCTTGAGTTTTTAATTATGTGAACTAGACAATTTCCAGAAATAGTAGAAAAACACAGGAAAATAGAAATACATATATTTTAATCTATACCTCTTTGGGTCTTCCTCCTTTCATTTATTTATTTTTTAATGTGGTCAGAGAGGCAATCTAATAGCAGGAATGAGAAAATAAACTCTGGAGTCAAACTGCTTGAGTCTATTTCAGCTCCACCTCTTACTAGCTGTTGGATTCTGTGTAACTTCACCTAAGTTGCCTCACTGATACCTGCTTCAAAGGATCATTGTTAGATGCATATCAGTGTATCTGGTACACTATAAATCTCTATAAAGTTTTAAAATTAAATTTGATTTATTTGGTGTAATTAAGATTTTGCTTAGAATTGTAAGATGTTTTCTCACTTCTCTATAACTTTGAGTGTGCAAAAGTATAGAATTCTACTGAAACATTCTTTCTATTTGAAAAATACTTGCTCTGTCTTTCATTTCTACCTACCATTTCCCTTCTCCTTCCTTTTTCCTAACTCGGCTTGCTTTTCCAGATTAGCTTCTTGATGTCATTCTCTATGGAGTTTCTCTTGGCCTCCCAAGTCTAAGTTAGAGACCCCTCCTCTACACTCCCACAGATTCTGTCAACTGCACTTGCTGTAGCATCTATTGTTCTGTGCCATATTTCTCCGTTATTGTCTCCCCACTAGACTATCTTTTATATCCATATAATTAGGCAAAGCAGCATAGTGCCTTTCAGTTCCTCAAACATATTATACCATTCTTTTTTTTTTGTTTTTTTTGTTTTTTTTTTTGTTTTGTTTTTTTTGAGGCCAAGTTTTGCTCTGTTGGCCAGGCTGAAGTTCAGTGACCTCAGCTCACTGCAACCTCTACCCCCCAAGTTCAAGGAATTCTCCTCCCTCAGACTCCTGAATAGCTAGGATTATAGGCACACACCACCACACCTGGCTAATTTTTGTATTTTTAGTAGAGATGGGGTTTCGTCATGTTGGCCAGGCTGGTCTCGAACTCCTGGCCTCAAGTGATCTGCCCACCTTGGCTTCCCAAAATGCTGGGATTACAGGCGTGACTCACCACACCCAGCCATATTATCCCATTCTTGACTCAAAGCTTTTTCACATTCTGTTCTCTCTTTCAGAAACATTTTTTTATTCTGTTATTTTCCCAAATAGCCCTTTCTTTATCCCCCCTGATTTCAGGGATACTTTCTCTGACCGTATCAGTCCTTTCTTGAAAATATGCAATTATTTCCCAATGCACAGAATATAATGTCTGATTTTTAAAAAACTAGGTCCAGCATGAACTGATATCCACCCCTATTTCCAAGCTAATATTATTCCACTTTTCCCTAAACACCTGCACATGCACCATGCTCCAGTCACTCTGGTCTTTTCTCACTAATTCATTTGGGCAGTCATTCATTTACCAAGGATTCACTCAACAAATGAGGTACGGAGACTAGAACTCAATTCCTGGTGAAGAAGATAATCACTGCCCTGCTTTATACACTCCAAATCCTTTCTAGATTTAAGGCCTTTAATGTGCTATAAGCTCCTGTTTTATTTATCACTGTTCACTCACCATCTGGCAATGAACCTGGCACATAGTAGGTGCCTAATCAATATTTATAGAACATATGAATACATGAATGTGTGAATGAATGAATACACAGTCACTTCTCATTTATTCGTGTTTTAGGTGTTTTATGAATTTGCAGCAAGATTCTAAGCAAGCGGTTGGCAGTGGGCTGAGCAGGGAGGAGGCTGGGAAGAATTTCAGATGATGTGTCTGTATGTGTATGGGTGTTTGTGTGGGAATCTGAGTCTGAGAGTGCCTAAATGTGCATCTCCAACCTCATCCTAGTGCCAGAGGAAAATGCTTTTTGCATCACTTCTTGTTTTCTCCACCCTTTTGTCCCCTTCTTCTAACACACCCTATTGACAGTACGCCTTCCCTACTCTTGGTTTCCACCCTCACATTCAGGTTTTTGCCATAGTGTAATGGAGAACATGTGGTATCTCTGGGAGTCCCAGCTCAGGGAGAAGAATGTAACAGTTACAAGTTTAGAGTACAGAAAAAGAGAATTATAAAAGGGACTTCAAGGGAAGAGGGGATGAGAACACACATAACATGCTCATGTTTGGAGTCCCTAAGCCAGAAATCCTCAATCCTGGCAGTAATTTACAATAATCTGGAGAGTTTTTAAAACTCTAAATGCCCAGGCCCCCACCCAGATCAATCAAATCAGGAACTCTGGAGACGGGACTCAAGCAATAGTGTTTTTCAAAGCTCCCTAGGTGGTTCCAATTTGCAGCCAAGTTTGAAAACCACTGCACTAAAACAAAAATGTACGGCAGAAGGCCTCTGGTCACTATGGCAACCCCCAAAATACCTGCAATTTCTTGTTATTTAGTTGCCAGTGAAGAGATATGTTCTCTGTGTTTAACAGATTTAAGTTTAGCCCAAGCTAGGCATCTTTATTGAATACTTACTATGTGCTTGGTACAATAATAGCTACCATATAAAACCTCTATTTCATTAATTTTTTTTCTAGTTGTATTTAACTGTGTAGATCATATGAAACTTAAGTGTTCCAAGCCATGTTTGGTAGATTTCATGGTTGCTTCCATTACTTATGATCCTTCTTGATTTTCACTTATGTAACCACAATCTCCCTGCCAAGCTAATCGCTGGTTCCAGAAGTCTTTCCTGTAGTTCACGGTAGCCCCATTCTCTTGACATGATCACAGATGTGAACAAAAGTCAGTTTGGGCCAAAGTTATGCAAGGGCAAGCTTTCAGGAATCTTCTAAAAGACATTTCCTCCCTTGTCTAAGACAGCCTCAGAAGTGATCTTCTATTTTCATCCAGAGTTGTATAAAAAAGCATGACATTAACCAGGAGCCATTAACTGATATTTTCAGATCCTGAAGAGCCACCAACCCATCAGGATGAGGCTGACACCCTGGAAAGAAGAGTAAACAAGTTGGGGAAATGTCCTTTGTTGAATCAAACCAATCCGAAAGTCCACTCAACACTAGGCTTGCCCTGTGATGAATTAAAACAGCTTCAGTTGGGCTTTCTGTTACTTGGAATCAAAAGCATCCTAACGAACTGAGCACTAAGACACAGCCTACAACGATGGAAATATAAAACCAAGATTATCCTATAGATAATTTAATCCAGACTCTCAGTTTAAAAATAAACAAACTAAGATTCAAAGACCTGAAGTGCCTTGTGTAAGGCAACACAGTCTACCTGGGACTGTATTACCTAGAGCTGGGCCTGGACCTCAAGTGTCTTCATTGCCAGCTCACTGCTCATTCTACTAAACTATAAAGACATATTCATTGTGAACATTCACTTTAATTTTCCATTCGTGTTAAATTACTTGTAATGGCCCTAATTTTTGAAATGTCGTAAATTTCCTTGGAAGGAACTCTCTCTAGAAATATATATTCTCATCCCTCTCTCAACAGACACACCCAAAACTTATAGATACAATTTGATTGTTAAATGTAGACATCATGAAAGAATATGGAAAACTGTTAAAAATACATATCACACAGCTCACCCCCAACCAAGAAAAAAATTAAAAATTCTACCAGGCTAGGCTGCTTCACTAAATGATGTTGCTGAATATATAAAATACTTGAATCTAAATTTGAAAGTTCTCCCCCCTCCCCTTGATTAACCAGATTGTCCCCTCCCCTATATATAGGAACGCTATGTGCCTGAGCCCACTTGCCATCTGTCACCACATTTTCCAAACTTCTCTTCCACCCCCTCCTCTTACACAATCTTATCACACAGAAATATTAGATTTCAGGGATTTGTATAATTTCATCAGATTTTCTGAGCAAAGTAAAAATAGAAGATGTACTGGTATACTAAACTGACTCAGTTTTTGAGTGTCCAACACATATCTACGGTAGCCAGTAACGCCCTTTACACAGACCTTATGTGGCCAGGAATAGCAAGAATAAGGTTTTTATTTTTCCCCCTGTAGTATGGTATTTCATATTAGGAATTTTCAGGCATTCCCCATATTACAGAGAGGAATTTGGATAGTTTCCAGAGAGTCCTGACTCATATAACATTATATTGCTTTGTTTATTAGCTTTTGTAAAGTTTAGTAAGTTTTCCCAGATCACTGGAAAAAACTTACAAGCCAACTTGGGAGTATCCATATTGTTGTTTCCCCCTTACAGTTTAGGAGATGAATTCTAACCATCTAAATATATGGTACCTCTACTCACCCAGGCGCTTTGGCCAGAAACTTAAGAGTCTTCTTAGTTTGCTGTATTCCCTACCTCTCAGAACCAATCCATCAGAAATACAAGCTAACGCTTTTGTTTCCAGATCCCACAGGAAGTCTTTGAAGAATATCCAGGGAAATTGGCTGTGAAGTATCAAGCCTACTACCCAATACACATTTGTTAAGGATGGTCCTGTGAACTAGGTTCTTTCCTATTTCGTTCTTTCCTATTTCTCTGCATGTGTAGGAGAAAAGAGCTTGTAAGAAGCCCCCTGTTGTGTCTACTAAGCATCTTACTTTCTTCCATCTGCACCCCTGATGGCTCTGAAGGATTAATCAATCACAGACCATTCTCTGATCATCCGGGTGGTCACATGACTCAAGCGGTGGTCACATAACTCAAGCCTGACCAATCAGGAATTCCCATGCTCTGTCAGCAGAGATTGGCTCAAGTGTGGGCACATTACCAAAGGAAGAACACAGGGGAGGAGGGGATTTACTTCCTTTATAACAGGGCTACTGGTGGCTACTTTTATCTTTGAGGAAAAAGGTTACATGGGGAAGCAGAGAATACAATCACACCCACAAGCGAAGGAGGAAAACTAGGGTTGAAGATTTGAAGATGGAGAGAGAGAAGGAGGGAGAGGGATAAGAATAGAGTCTAAATGAAGGTTACAGACTATGGTTTGCCTTCTGTTTTTATAAATTAAGTTTTACTGGAATACAAATATGCCCATTTGTTTATGTATTAGGTATACTTGCATTCATGCTACAACAGTAGAATGGTTGGAACGGATATCGTATCCAATGGGTTATTCCTGACTGAGGGCACATGAAGTATGTTGCCCTTCTCAAAGATCTTATAATTTAGTGAAGGGCAAGAAATGTAAATATTAAAGTACATTAAGATAATGGGAATAAGGATGAAATGCAGGATAGAAATAAATCTAACAAAATAACAATGCTAACAACAATGATAATGTTCCTGATGACGACAGATACCACTGATTGATTGCATAGTGGCACTGTGTTGCCTCTTTAAGTATATTGTCACTCATCCTCCAAACAACCTTGCCAAATAGATGTTTCAGTTAGGATACAAAAATGTTTGCTGTAGTAACAAGCAACCCCCATAGCTCATGCTGCATATCCAGGGGGGATCAGTAGGAGGATTTGCTTATTATAAACAGTCAAGATCCCAGGATAATGAAAGCTTTCTCCATATGTTTTCATTTGCCTCACTGGGGGAAGGGACCATTGTAAATCACACACTGTCTCTAAAAGTGTCTGTCCACAAGTGAAACACATCCCTTCCACTCACATTTCATTAGTCAAAACAAATCATTTAACCATTCCTAAACTGAGAAGTACTGGTGGAATGTAATGCTACCATGTGCTTAGAAAGAGAAGAGCTATAAATATTTAGAGAATGCCAGTGCATTAGTCAGGGTTCTCCAGAGAAACAGAACCAATAGGATATAGATATATTGATAGATTATAGATGATAGATAATATAGATATAGGTATAGATATAGACATAGACATATGAGGAGATTTATTAGGGGAATTGGCTCACATAATTATGGAGGCTGTGAAGTCCCACGACAGGCTGTCTGCAAGCTGGAGATCCTGGGATGCCAGTAGCGTGGCTCAATCCAAGTCCAAAAGTCTCAGGATCAGGGAAGCTGATGGTGTCAGTCTCAGTACAAGGCCAAAGGCCTAAGAACCCAGCAGATTGCTTTTGTAAGTCCTGAAGTCCAAAGGCTGGAGAGCCTGGGGTTCTGATGTCCAAGGACAGGAGGAGAAAAATGTCCTAGCTCTAGGAGAGAGAAAAAGGAAATCTTTTTCTCTCCTTTTTTGTTCTATCTGGGCCCCCAGCCAATTGGATAGTGCCCACCCACATTGAGGGTGGATCTTCCCCACTCAGTCCACTGATTCATGCACCAGTCTCCTCTGGAAACCTCGCAGACACAACCAGAAGTAATACTTTCCAGTTTCCTAAGTATTCCTTAATCCAACCAAGTTGACACCTGAAATTAATTATCACAACCATGAATCTTTACTCAAATCTGTATCATTAGTATTCACTTTTCTAATGAGAAAACATAGTAAGATAAGTTAGGAGACTTCCTCAAGGCTGTCAGCTAATAAGTAGTCATGTTAAAATTGAACCCAAGTCAGTATGAATCTAAACCCCAAGGCATTTTTTTTTGTTTTACCAGTCACAGTCTTTTCTCATCAGCTTTGTGTTAGTTGATTGAATAAAATAGTAAATTCACATGATGTAGGACCAAGCAGGACATATAAAACATTTGGGTTTGATGAGCTTGGAAATAGTAAACCCTTTAATATTTCTAATAAAGACATTTACATTATATAAGCAATACTTAATAAAGACATGGACAGCAGTTTTGACCAGAGAATTGGGTCTGCAGTGGGATAAGGGAGCAGTATAAAAGTTGGAATAAGATAATGCAAAAAAAAAAAAAAAAGTGAGGGAGAGATTAAAGAGGAAGACAGAAGTGAGTAGTTAGAAGGGAGGTTTCAGACAGAGACCTTTCCTGCTCTTGAGTAGCTTAAGTATAATTCTTTCCTAAAAGGTGCAAGTTCAAATATTTATGAGACAGAGTTACTATTCCTTTTAGAGGCTTGTCAAGTGTAAGAGGAGGAAAAATCTGTTTGTGAAGGGAGTTTACAGTATACTTAAAGTTTATTTTAAAAATAAATAGGACTTGATAGATAGGGCAATAAACAACAGGCCCCATCAGTAACCTGCCAGGAGCACTAACAGGAAGCATCTGTAGGCTGCCAAGAGCCAGAAATAAGAATGAACAATTCTTACCGTCAGAGTCATAGGACAAAGTCACAAGTCACAAACAAAGTGACAGGACAAAGTCAGAGTCACAAACAAAGAGGATATTTGGGATGCAGCATCTCTAAGCCAAGTTACTCTCTGTTATGGTCACACTCACAGTTATGTGAAATACACCCACGCAGGTAAAATCACATCTGAATCAGATGTTGCTGGTTCCCTTTGCTATGAATTCCAGGTTTTGTTTTAGCTTGAAATTATGACACAGCACACAAAAATATATGGGGATCTTTAGAGAAATATAATAGCACAAAGATATTAAACATTGTATGCTGTCAGTAATTAGGAAGTATATGTGGTCAAGAAGAGTTTATGTGTTCTCTCCAACCACTTATTCTCTTAATATTTATATGTATTAAATGTACACAGGCATGACTATTTATTTAGGTGCTCCTACAATATGCTGGGCATGATTACAGGAGCAAGGGATGCAGACGTGAAGAGGAGAAACAATCTTTACCTTCATAGAGCCTCATATTTTACTGGAAGAGTAAATCGAGGACACAAATGCACAAGGTGATTAAAGATTGGGGCATGTGATCTGAATGTATGAAAAGAATGATGTCGTGGAAAACCTGGGGAACAAGGAGTGGAACTGACTATAGGTAGTGGTCAAGGAACCCTTTGGGGTACTAACCTTTGAGGTGAGAACTGAAAGGTAATAAGCCAACCATGCAATGACAAAGCATGATATATATTTGGGCTTGCTTCAGTTATAGGTCAGTGCAAAAGTCATTGCAGTTTTTGCAATTTTAATGGTAAAAACTGCAATTACTTTTGCACCAACCTAATAATAAAGACTTTCTTTCTGGAGACAAAAATATAATAGAGCTGGGTTGTAAAGCTCATTGGATTGAGGATCTGAGCTTTGTTCTTTCTGAGATCTGAGATCCGTCTCTGTTCTGCCACTTAATAGCTGTACACTCTTAAGTTAACCATCTAAATTTTATGAGTGCGGATTTCTTCATGTGTAAAATGTGTGGGTTGGGCCGGCAGATCTCTAAAATCTCCTCTAGCATGAAAAGTCCATACTACTTTGTCTTCTGTTGCCACTGCAATAGTGTCCATATGCTTTCTCTCAACACACCACACACATACACATGTAAGAATATGTGTATTAAGTCTTCTACTTGCAAACTGCTGTCAGGAATTGACCCTGGGAAAAATAGGAAATGATTTTTCAATACGATTTGAATATAAGTGAAAATCAACCTTAGCCCCTTACTCGAAACCCTACTTTGCTGAGGTAACATATTAGCTATTCCATAAAGGTCCCTGGCCTTTCTCTTATCTTAAGACCTTATATTAGAGAATACACCACTCCCCTTTCTCAAACTATCCATCAGTGGCCACAGCTTTGGATGCTCCCTGTGTGTGTGTGTGTGTGTGTGTGTGTGTGTGTGTGTCTATGTGTGTCTATGTGTGTTTGTGTCTGTGTGAGACTCTTCCTCCTTATTCTCCCCTCAATGCAACTCAACCCAACTGTGTGTAATGGGCTGTTTGATGACCTGGGGAATAATGGGAAAAGATGAGGGAGGCCAACAGATTTGCTTCCAAGGAATTTGGATTTGGGATTCTAAGATAGTGGATGGGTTAGTTGCAGGGCCCAAAATGAAGGACACACAAAAGGCTACAGACGCATAATGATGACAAAGCATTCAAATGCAGCCCATTGACTCCATGTCTGTTGAGGCTCTCAGAGCTGTTTAAATCCAGACTCATTTTCCAGTTCTGTCTCCCACGAGGCCCAGGCCTTATAGTATTTCCTGCCCCTGATTTCTATGAAATTTCTCTGGGTCCTATCAGCAATCACATTTCTACTTGACGTACCTTAACTGGAATTCTTTCAGTCACATTACATTCACTAAAACAAAGGGTGGCTCATTCAATAAGATAAACTCCATGAAGATGTTAATGGTGACCAGATTTAGAAACAGGAGTAAGAAATACAAACAAGGGAAAGGCTCTGCTTTCAAGGAATAGAGGTCAGGTGATCAGGAGCTGCTGGCACGGGGAGAGGTAAATGACGCCTGTTGCAAAAAATGGATTCCACAAAATGCAGTTTGGAGTAGGGTTGGGGAGGTGCTCCAAAACTGGCCTGGGAGGATCTAAAAGAGAAGAGTGGGAGAAAGAATTTTGGCCTACAATTTTGCTAATGAGAAGTACTCAATTCCACAGGATAGAAACTGCCCTCAAAGCTCATTCTGCCCACAGAAATGTTTATCTTCTTCTTCCAGGTACCTTCCAGCATCGTGCCTAGCATACAGTAAAAGTGATAATACTACTACTTATTCGTGGGGGCTTGAAATTGTCTTTCAGGTGCCACATAGAAAGACATTCTCTCCTCGTCATTCTTTAAAGAAC
The DNA here is from genome assembly GCF_049350105.2 of Macaca mulatta. Classification (NCBI taxonomy): domain Eukaryota; kingdom Metazoa; phylum Chordata; class Mammalia; order Primates; family Cercopithecidae; genus Macaca; species Macaca mulatta. The sequence continues at coordinate 131,536,897 of NC_133407.1, read as the reverse complement.
TCTATTCTTCTCCCACGGAACCACTCATTAAACATTTTTGTTAATTCTGTGGCTTATGATTCTCCACTTAGGAATCATGGGTAGGACAATTAAGCTTGTCATTTTTAAGAAGAGGATGGTATGGAGTGATTGCCCAGTAGTCACTTCCAGCCACCAGCTGTGATGAGTCTATAAAACATTTTGTTTGAATAATGCGTGGGAACTTAAAATACAGCACACTGTTACAAAAGGTAGAAATATTCTAAGTCAAGTTATTTCTCCTCATAAAATAGTATCCCCCACCTCCAGTATTAGCAACAAAGCAGAATTATTCTGTATTGCTTGAAATGTAAACATCTAATGCTTAAGGAATGACTGAATAGATATTAAACCTAGTTTCATCCCATGCTGTAGACAGGCAAAGTTCTAATGAGAGTAAGGCTGAGCAAAGGTCATTTAGCTGAAAGATGCTTATTTGGATTGAACATCTTCTCTGCTCTAGGGTAAGCAAGGACAGATCGGCAATCAGCTTATAAAAGCAGGCACTGTGTGCCATCCATAATGTAGACCTATATATCTGACCTAAAAAGGCCACCACTCATGTTTCCAGAGTGGAAAAATGCATATGAAATACCTTACCTGTAAGAAAAGATCCTTATGTTTAGCCAGAAGTGGGCCAGCAAACTGATACCTTGACAGCATGCTGGAGAGTCTAGCAAAGGGGGCAGGAGGGGATGTAGACTTCATTCCTGCCTTGTCTCAGTCCCTAAAGCACAAGGACATTTTTGCTCTAGAAAAATGACACTTTGTGTAGGTGCAGAATTTTTAATCATGTTCAATTGTTCTCCCAGAGTAAAACCTAATCGTCGCTACAGATGCAACTTTTCTAAAGTCACCATGTTAATCACAGTTGTTATTTCCTGACCATTTGAGTAGCTCTCAACATGCTATCCAAATTTTGATGATCCATGGGGGGAAGAACAGGATAAATAGGGAAAGGGAGATAGATGGGGGGGTTCTTATCTTGAGCATTTTAATTAATCCAGTCTCATAAAGTAATTTAAATCAATGGATGGTTTAAGTCTGATTGTCAAAGCATTCGTATTGAAATGGAAGCCTTGGAAATAACCTTAGGAAGCATTTTTTCATAGTTTGGATCCAACTCTGTCCAGAGTGCTCAATCCAGGGCTGGAGAAACTTATAAATGGTTTTCCTTTCCAAACAATCTGAGTGACAACCACATCATACAGATGGTGAGAGCACAGTTTGCCTTTCAGTTTCAATTCACTGCCATCTTTTATAAGCAGCATGGTTAAGTGAACTGCTAAAGAGAATGGCCTCCCAAGCCATTCTGCCTAATTTTAACAATACTGGGATGAAACGTCATGCTTTAATATTATGGTTCACTTTCCCAAAGTGTTTTATGAAACTTGCCTTAAATTTGCCATCCGAGATTCATATCTGATAAAATGTAGGCAACCTCCCTAAAAGTAAATACACAAAAAGTTGGCAATTTTTCCTATGTTCCTGACACCATTGTCTGCCTCTTGATTTGTGTGGGTGTTCCCATTTCCAGAACTCTGGCTCACGTTGTTTTCATAATTCCATTTTTTTATGTCCCATGATGCCCTGAAAGAGAAACCAAGATCCACCAAACTCTTGAGTATACCATCTGGATTTATGTTTGTCTTGAATACCAACTTACTGAGTGCTTACTGCGGACCTCCCACTATGCTAAACCTTACATTTTTTATCTGTGTTAATCACACAATACTGAAAGATTAATGCCATTTTATAGATGAGAAAACAGCCTCAGATAGGTTAGGTACCTTTTCCAAAGTCATATATCTCATAAATAGCAGTACAGAAATGCAAACTTGGGTATAACGTTAAAGCCCTGCATTCTAACCTTCACTGAACAGCACTTTCATTTAATTCCATTCCTCACGGGGATGCTTGAGCACTGACTCTAGTAACAAAGCCTGATCAATAGCAGACTTACCTTTGAAATTGCCCCCAGTCCTGTTTTGGTGGCTTCCCACTTGACCACTAAATATCTGTGTTATTTTGTGCCTAGACTGGGTGAAAAAATAGTTGATTTTCTTTGGGGTAGGTACAGAGATAGTTCAAGCAGTCCTTGCCAAAGAAAAGAGTGGCTATCATCACTTATATTGAATCTCTTTCTACCAGGGAAATTACAGACCTAGACTTATATCCCAAGCTTATATCCCAGAGCTCAGCATTTAGATATGCAAATATTTGTTGAATAAATGAACAAGTGTATGAACAGAGACTTCATTACCCAGGGACAAGAGACTGCAATGGGAGAGCCTTTTACTCTACCTTGCTTTGAACAATGATACTTCTGATACCAGTTCTTTCCTGATTCCTGGGTGCCAGTTCAGTTATCCAGAAATATCCCCAGAAACAAAACTTCCCTTGGGTCTTTCCCTGATAGAAAGCCCTGTCCACCAAGAAGCTTACCATTTATTTTAGAATAAATTTAACTTTTCTCAGGTGGCACTGTCATAATACTCTCTCTGTACTTAGCCTCCCGGGCATGAAAAATGAAAAATTTTTAAAAAGAGAGTGCTTTCTGTGCTTTAAATTAATCAGACTTCTGAACAACTAAATGATGTTGTTAGTGATCTATCATTTTCATTAATTCAACATACATATATGGAGCCACAACTGTGTGCCAGGTATATTCTAAAAGTATGGATTTTATGGGTATGAAAATGAAAGGGACAAGAATCTTTGCTCTAATGAAACTTAAATACCAGTGGAGGGAGCCAGACAGGAAGCCAAATAGAGAAGTAAAACGTAAAGTGTGTTGGGAGGTCACAAGCAGCAATAAGAGAAACAGAGTACAGAAGAAGTGGGGTATGCCATGCCAAGGGCAAGGTGCAAATAAAATAGGGTGGGAATTAGAGGTTACACATGCACCCCCATTAAGAAGAGATATATTGACGTCCTATTTTCCAGTGCCTCCAAATGTGATCCTATTTGGAAACAGATTTGTTGAAGATGTAGCTAGCTACGATAAGGCTATACTGGAGTAGAGTGGGCTCTGAAGCCAAAATGACTGATGTCCTTCTAAGAAGACAGGGTGAAGACACTCAGGGAGAGCACCATGACAACAGAGGCAGAGACTGGAGGGATACAGAGACAAGCCAAGGAACACCAAGGATGTCTGGCTGTCACCAGAAGCTAGGAAGAGGCAAGGAAGGATTATACCTAGAGTCTCAAAGGGAGTACAACCCTGCTGGCACCTGGATTTTTCTAGCCTTCAGAACTGTGGGAGAAGAAATATCTCTTGTTTCCTAAGCCCCCTGGTTGGTGGCACTTGTAACGGCAGCCCTAGGAAGCTTGGGCAAGGAGGCCTCGCCTATGAGGATGGCATCTGAGAAAAGACTTGAAGTTGGTGAGGGTAGATACAAAAATAACTCAAGCAGTCCTTGCCAGATCAAAAGAATGACTGTGATGCAATGGTCATTGCTTATATTTAACCCCTTTTTACAGTGCAAATTCCCAAAGTTCAGAGACCTAGTCTTATATCCCAAGCTTGTAGCCCAGAGCCCAAAATTTAGATATGCAAATATATGTTGAATAAATGAATGAACAAACAAACAAGTATATGAGCAGAGACATCATTACTCAGGGACAAGAGACTTCAGAGCATGTAGCTATCTAGGGGAGAGGGAATACAAAATCCTAAGTCCCTCAGGTAGGAATGTACTTAGCACAGAGGTCAGAGTGGCTGGGGTAGTGTGAGAAGAATAGCAGTCAATGAAGCGAAAGGGTAAATGTGACACAAATACCAAGGGTCTTCTAGCACAGCAGTGTTCAAACTGAAGCTCAGCATCATAATTATGCGGGGGACTTGTTAAAATACTGATTTCTGGGCTCAGCTCACCCTCAGTATTTCTGATTCAGTAGATCTGGGGCAGGGCCTGAGACGATGTATGTCTAACAGCTTCCGAGGGGATACTAATCTTGCAGATCCAGGGACCACACTTTGGGAAGTACCGCTGTAGGCCATCCTAAGGACTTAGGCCTTTGTTCTGAGTTGGCTAAAATATTTTTGAGGGTTAGAGCAGAGGAGTAACACAGTGTGACTTCCTCTTCAGCAGGAAACTATTTGGGTTGAGAATGGACTGTAAGGGATGAAGACCGGAGGCAGAGTCCAGTTGTGAGATTAGTGTAACCAAAACTGCATAATGTGAAGCATCTACTAAAAAGTAGACATGAGCAAGTATGCACTGCCTGTGACCCAGAGAATTTCAGGAGTGGGGAGGAGCAGTTGCATTTGTTCACAGAAAACAAAAATGTAAATAAGATTTGACTTCCCTGGTGCCTTGAAAGCTTGGCATGCTTAGAGAGGAACATTTATTTCATAGGAATTATATTGCTTCTGAGGGCCACTGGCTTCCCCTCCATGTGTAGCCAATTTAGCAATCAAGCTCATGTCACATCTTGAAAATTTTAATAGGCCCTGTAGGCATCCCCTGGAGTTGATTGCCTGGCTTGCTTTTGAAGGAAAAAAAAGGGGTCTTTTCATTCCACCCTCACACCAACTCAGAATCCTGTGAATTTTAAGACCTTTTGTTTGAGTAGCTAATGAGGACTCCAATGCACATGCTCTGGTAAAGTTCTCAGATCATTCACAGGGTGACCTTTAAGAATGTCCTAAAATAGAATATATATTATCTTTTTATATAAAACCCAGATCTCACAGTAGAAGAAATTCCCAAATATGAAGAATAAAGCAAAATACCAGGATTAATAATGACAGGAAAACAGATATTTAGAAGAGAACAATGCATTCAAGCTTTTTGAAAGCATTTGATTTCTATTACCACATTTCCCTTTCATTCTGTGTGTGCTCCCACCTTCCCATTGATCTATCATCTTGGCAATATGCTCATAAAATCTACTCAGATCCCTTCAAAAACATCATGGTTTTAGGTCTTACTTGTTTGAAAGGAATTCAGAATTTTATAATTTGGGTTTTACAAATACCATAGTTAAAAACAAAAGGGTATTTTGTTTAAATAACCAAAATCTTCATGAAAGATATAGCTTAGGACCTTTCTATTTCAACATAAAAAGTGAAGTATCTTCCAAGTCTTACTTAGACCACTTAAGAGCTGACATACTGTATCATTAGTGATGTGACTGTAAGCAAAACTTAACTTCTCTAAGTTGATCTCATGGAGGCAGAAAGTAGAATGATAGATACCAGAGGCTGGGAAGGGTGTATGGGTTGGGGGTGAAGAAGAAAGATTGATTAATGGGTACAAATATATAGTTAGAAGGAGTAGTTTTTAACGTTTGATAGCAGCACAGGGTGACTATAGTTAACAACAAAGTATTGTGTATTTCAAAATAGCTAAAAGAGAATACTTGTAACATTCACAAAACATAGAAATGATAAATACTTGAAGTGATAAACACCCTACATACCCTGACTGGATCATTGTACAGTCTATGGATGTAAGGACATATCAAATATATCCTATAACAATGTACAAATACTGTGTTACAGAAAAGAAAACTAAATAAAAACTTCTCTGTTTCTCAGTTTCCACATCAGTAAACTAAGGAAATTTGGACCCTTCACTTTTATTTGGAGTCATGAAGGCCCCAGTAAATTCAAGAATCAGCTAATTTAAATTGTACTATTTTGCCCTATATTTATTTTGACTTTAAAAAAGGAAAGTTATTTTAATGCATGTCTTCTAGGATATTAAAACTGAGATCAAACTTCAAGTTCCTTTGGAGGCTAGGCTAGTAGCATCAATGAGTGAAGCACGTAAGAGGCAAAGAAAACAAAACCAAGAACAAACAAGGTGCAAGCTAGGAGCAGGTAGTGAAAACTTCCAAATAAAAAGCAACTGGTACTCAGCTCCAGGCTGTGCAATGCATGCAATGCAAGAATAGAGACCCAGGTTTGTTACACAATCCATTTCAGAAGCTCAAAATACTCATTTTTGTTGTTGGTATTTAAAACACCTGGATTTTTTTTTTTTTTTTTTTTTTTTTCTGAAATGGAATCTTACTCTGTCGTCCAGAGCTAGAGTACAATGGTGCAATCTTGGCTCACTGCAACCTCCACCTCCCGGGTTCAAGCAATTCTCCTGCCTCAGCTTCCCGCATAGCTGGAACTACAGACTCGTACCACCACACCCAGCTAATTATTGTATTTTTAGTACAGACAGGATTTTACCATGTTGGCCTGGCTGGTCTCGAACTCCTGACCTCATGATCTGCCTGCCTCAGCCTCCCAAAGTGCTGGGATTACAAGTGTGAGCCACCACACCCGGCCTAAAACATCTGGATCTTTAAATCACAAGCAATTCTAATGTGAAACATTTTATCACTATGTGGACCAAAGCAACATGTCTTCTAACTGAATCCAACCTGAAAGCTATAAGTTTGCATGATGAAAGCCATATTGTTGCATGCTAAATGTCCATAAGGGGAGTATCAGGTCACAAGAATCCTCATCTTAATTAATTTTCTCTCTGAAAAATATTCGGTTGGTGCAAAAGTTATTGCGGTTTTTGCCATTACTGCCAATGACAAAAACCGCAATAACTTTTGCACCAACCTAATACTAGCCTTATGCATGCCCCTACAAGAAAAAAGTTAGGTGTTCATAATAGACCAAGATAGACAGACAGAAAGACAGGCATGGGTTATAATAAAAATGCTAACAAAACAACACAAACTGGTTTTCCTGAGGGGCCTTAGACAACTGCAATTTGACCTTTCTGACTCTAAATCAAGATATTCTTTATTTCTGATCACTTGCATTGAAATGGTGAACAGAAGTGGTCAGAATCATGAGAATTGTCCCAATGCCCTAAGCTAAAAAATAGACAAGTGAGGATATAGTTGACACTATATATAGGATTTTTTTCCTTCCATGGAAAGACTAAAAGGATTAAGTAGTAAGCAGCCTTAGGATATCTAAGTGGCTTTTTTTCTTTTCCTTTTTGTTTTACTAACAATATATTTGATATGCAGGGGCCCATAAATAATTTCAAGAAACAGTATTTAGATTTATGGATTTGCTATATAAATAAAATTAGACTTTTGTCAGCTTGTCTACTGTTACCGCATCACAGGAAAAATGTGTGGATGAATTTTCACCAATTTTGGAGAGAATATTTGTGAAGATTTGAGTGATAATAGAGGTTATGTTCTGCATATCAAGTTGGATTCCTTCACAAAGATCTGAAAGTCTAGAGTAATTTATTTGAGAGAGAATTCTGGGTGGCAAGAAGGAAGGAAGGAGAAAAAGCCAAGACAGCTGCATCACTGAACTGGTGATGACTATAAGCAACTAGGCTCATTCCCACTGGGGAATGTCTGAGAACCATAACGAATATGTTTCAGAATGGTCCCTTCAAAAGCCAGAGAGACTGGGACATTTATCCATAGACTGTCATCCTCCAGTGGTTGGGATTTACCCTGGGTATTATCTTCCTTGCATATGAACACTACACATGGCTTGGGAAGAAGTCTTGAGGCAGAAGAGCAGAGAGGTACTGGGGGCATTTGATGTGGGATGACCTCAGCATCATAGGCACCCTCATCACATCAGCAGCTGCTGTGTAATCCAGGTAGAACACACACACACACAAAATCTGCTAAATTATGTATGCAAAATGGAAGGTCATCACTGAGAAAGGATGCTATTCTTCAAAGCTTGAGAACTTAGGAACAAAGAGAAATCTATGCCTTTTCCAACTGAGAGAGAAAAGCTATCATCACCATATCGTGACAGCCAGCACTGTTGGGCACTGACTTTGAGCAACACTGTCCCGTGTGTTTTGCGTACATCCTTCATTCGGTCTTGCCACCACTTAATGCCACAGGCACTATTTTTATCCCCATTTTACGACAATCAAACTAATGATTGGGCAGATTAAGTCATAACACTTTATTATACCAAGAGAATAAACACTAACTGTGTTCCAAATGCATGCTCAAACCAAGTCATAGAGAAGACACCTTGAATTTCAGGCATTGATTTGCCACAAGCTGCTTCACACGTGGGCAGCCCTCGAGAATATTCCTGGACCAGTAGCCATCAGGATATATTTATTTCATTATGGTTTATGATTCTCTCCCTACCCCCCACCAATTCTATCAACTCCTTTATTTAACGTATAATGACCACATAAAAGGAGAACAATCTCAAGGTAGTAAGAAAAAAATAAGTGTACTTTTTCAGGATTAGAGAGGTTACAAATGAAAAATTTGCTTTCTCAGCATAAATACACATACAGTTATCTCATTTAGTGCTGCCAACTAAAGAACAACTTGGATATAACACCATACTTTTCAGAAATATTTTACATTAAATATATACATATGTATGCACCTCTTTCACCATATATTGGCTTTATGATTCTCCTAAGCAATGATCAGTACACCAGTAAGTCACGAATAAAAAATTTTCTGAAAACCTAGTTAAATTATCTGGGTAAACAAAACTCATGTTAGAAAGGTCTCATGGCTATTGAACTTTCAAGAAACACACCTACTCCATGTCACAGGATCCACTCATAAAAATCAAGTGTTTGTGAACGTGTATCTGAAAAGAAATTCACATTAAAGGGAATTATTTCTTAAAAGAGAATTTTTCTCTCCTGCTGGGTATCACCCTGCGGGGCTCTAAAACAGAGGTAGGTGTTTGCAATTCATGACTTCAGAACCACTTGGACACCAAAGATGTGTGTGCCTCGTGCAGAGACCTCACTTCTCTTTCATGGTAACTAATGACTCCCATACCCTCTGCTCTGTTGGCTTCCAATAAAGGTTTTGAATACCAAGGTAGAGAGAATGGAGAAACAAGTAAAGAATGGAAAAGGAACTGCTGAAAAATAATGGGTAAAGTGTCACAATGAGCAATTTTCTTCTAATTTATTTAATTTTGTTTAGGCAGGCCAAGTGGGTAAATGTTGTGGGTGTGGTAAAAGGAGTCCTGGTAGGTGAAATAACATGAAATCCTCTTAATGTTGCCAACCAAACTGCTAAAAACTGATACCTGGCAATTAAGATGTTTATCCACCTAGATTATTACTGCTTTCTTCTCTGTTCTTCGTAGACATCTCCGTGATCTGCATCTCAGTTGTGGCTCAACTAAAGAGGTTTTGTGAAACTGTTTTCAATTTCATTCTATTAGTTAGATAACTAAGTTAATTTTCTAAGATATAAAATCATACTGAGAAACAGACATACACACTGTTGCAAAAGTCTTTTCTATGTTACTTAATACAAAAGTATTAAATAAAGTAGAAAAGAAAGGAAAAGTAGACAGCTAGAAATTGTAGACATAAATGCTGATGGACTTGGATGTGATATGAGTTGATTTGTCCAGCATATTAACATACGTTCAGAGATGCTAGTGTCTTGTTTAGTCCCTTAATTTTTCTTAGGTAGCTTTGATTTTTAAAGCATATGGTTCTGCTAACAACTGGCCAAAAAATATTTGCACATGAGACTTTGCTTTTTTAAAAAATAATTAGTGCCTACAACAGTGAATTCTTTGCAGCTGATTACTTAAGAATAATACAGTCACATGGATATTTAGGGAGGATTATGTGAAAAACATGTTTCTGTATTTTTATGATCGTATAGTAAAGGGGAATGGACATCTTAGGACTTTCGCTTAGTCTTCACAGCCTCCTTGATACGCCTGATGCAGTATGTCAAGTTATAGGTGGACATATATAATTGGATTTTTCTAGGGATAAGGGCCATGGCTTTCATCAAAGTCTCAAAGGGGTCTAGGACATCTCCCCACAGCATACACAAAAAAGTAAGACCAACCAAGAGAAAATAAACAATTCTGAAGAGATGGTAGATCTTTAATTGCTTTTGTTGATCTTCTCTTAAGTGATGAACTGCTGGATTTCTTTGAGGGGCATCAAAGAGTCACTCACTCTATCTCATGTTATTTGCTCCATATATGAAAATCATTCTAGGCCTCTATTTGGGCAAAATGTTCCTCTCATAAACACCTCCACGGTATCCGTGTTTTAGACATAGCCAGTCTTAAACAGTTGGATACTCCTTTTTGCTTTGACTTGTAGGAGGTTTAGGGTCAAGTCTATGGCCTGTTTCCAGCAACTGTACCAGACTTTAAAGTCTATATGTCTGTGATTGAATTTAACCCTGGAATGTAATAGTTTTTCTAACCTTATACCCAACTCCCTCTAATATTTATGTTATTATTCTGTGCCTTATGTTATTTTTAGAAGCTGTTTTAAACTCTCATACCCATTGAAATAATAAAGCTTGTGAGGAAAATTAAACCCAGGGCAATTAGGTCACACTCCTATCATTTCCAGCCCTACTCTTGTTTTGTTTTTCCTGGTAGCACTTAAAATTAATCACCTAACAGTATATTACATATCAATTTATTTATGAGTGTCTATTTATGAGTGTTGTCTGTTTCTCCAACAGAAGAAAGTAAATACCACTGAGTCAGAGACATTATCTAACATGGTCAGTCTTGTATCCTTAGTACCTAGAACAAAGTCAAGCCCTAATAGGACCTCAGTAGAGATTTGCTGAATGAACCTAGTGATCTCAGTTCATAGAAAAGGTTATTGATCAATTGATCCACAGAGCTCAGCCAGTTAACTCCCTCCTCTGTGCTCTTTTGACTCCTGTTGAATTTTCCATAGCATTCAAATAGAATCATTTTTAAGTTTGGCAATCTCCTAAGCTTAGACAGAAATCCATTCTATATACATGAATGTTCCCTGTTTGAATAACAATATAATTCTTCCCACTTGTTTTAAGTGATTCTAAAAGGAGGAAATCATTGACTTTACAAGAATTTTGTAATTGGAAATCTGGGTACATTTTAGCAAAGGCTAATGGATGCATACTTATTTTTCTGTGGAGCTCTGTTTCTATAGTACCTTGAACGGAACTCTTATTAAACTTTTAAAGATATTCAAAACAAGCTTTCTGTTATGTCACTAAGGAAAATTAGAATACTGTTTGTAGCCTTATACCAGCTTCAGTTACATGGCCCTTAAATCATCATTTATATACTCTCAGTGTTCAGCAAAGAACAAAATATGAGTCCCATAGAATTTGTGGTTTGTTTTAAGGACGCATGAGAGTACAATTGAGAACCATGCAATTCATAACAAATTCAATCTAGACAAGACAGTGTACTATTAAATGAAGCGCCACCTATTTCTTCTTTCCCACAAGAGGCTGAAGAATGGAAGTCATTCACTCAAATATGAAATTCATGAAACACTTTAATTCTATGACAGCCATACACCAAGGAACAGAAAAAAAATTATTTCATCTCATAATGTTTTAGAGACCTCAGGCAAATGTAAACTGTAGATGCTGTTAGACATTAAGGATTCATTGTGAGTACTAAACAGCGAAACTGAAAGTCTACTGGTTTATTTGAAATTTCATGGGATTCTAGTAGGAGATTTATTAAATTATTTACCAAACTTCAACGGGAAAGATGACCATTTATTCGGTCTGACTATAATGCTGATAGGCTTATTTCTTTCACAATGTGGTTTATATTAAGTGATAAAATATATGGTAATTAACATCTAGTGTCTACCATTAATTCACCAGTCATGATTCATTTAAATAGAAGACAGCAGTTCTTCTATGAGCTGACTCACTGGTGATTAAACATTCCCACAATTTTGTGATAAGATTTACCTTCTGTCAATGAGATGCATCTGGGTCCCAGAGACCAAGGTTTAGTATTTATACACAGAAAATGGTCCTCTATTCACCAATGTCTTTTGAGGAAACTATCTACATAATTCCCATCATAGCTGGTTCCATATAATTCATCTTTAAATCTTTCTGAACATACAGCACTGGATACTATTCTTCTCTTAAGTGTGTATGTTCTTGCTAAATATTTATGTCCATGAATTACATATAGTCATATATATATATATATATATATATGTATATACACATATCCATATATTGTGAGCATCTGTATGCATCCAAGATATGATGTGTATCTGCATACACACAGACATTGTGGGCATCTATACACATGGCAAAATGGAAGTGGAGAACTAGAATTAAGCCAGGTAATTCTGAATAATAGAAATTTCATGGAGAGGATGAAAGAAACAACACCAGTGATGATACACAAATATCATGCAGAAGAAGGACCTAGCAGCATTGTTGCAAGATTGTAAAGTAACCAAAATCTCAAGAGGACAGATGACAAAACTTGCTTTATCTCAGATAAATGTGTTTCCTGGTGAAGAATGCCTCTTAGGTGATAATTGAGTCCAGTAAAATGGTAAGTTATAGAAATGAGAACAATGCTAGCCTAAAGCAGGACCGGTGACTACCAAGACTTGATGACAGAGGACTTGGGAAGAAAGGAACGGGGAAAAGTTGAACACAGAGAAGACAGCACAAAGAGTTTGTGACTTTGCAATGAAGGGTGGTTGCCTCCAGGTTCTGATCAATGGAAAAGGGGGCAGAAGAGAGTGTGAAACTTAGAGGGAGAGATTTGAAGATGCTATTCTGCTGGCCATTAAGGTGGAGGAAGGGGGCAGAAGACAGGGAATGCAAGCAGCCTCCAGAAGCTGGCAACCTCAAGGAAACAGATTATCCTCTGAAGCCTCCAGAAGGAATGTAGCCCTGCTGGCATCTTGATTTTTAGCCCCATGAGACTTCTGATATACAGAACTGTAATAGAACCGGTCCTTTTTTTACATCACTAAATTTGGGGTAATTCGTTATAATAACAATGGGAAATTAATATACTCTTTCCTACCAGGAGTGGTCTTTTCTCATGTGAATTTGCTGGAACTATATTATCCAGTAATTTAGAAACAATATTTGGGTTTGAATAAACTTCGTTCATCTTCCATTTTGCCTCTGTCTCCCTCAGTTTAGGGTTGAGTGACTTATATGCTTGTGGGTGTTTTATTTTCCAGCAAGAAAGATCCAAGGAATTCATATCATTTCCAAATCAAATTTCACTGTTCAAAACATTAAGCCCCATAGATCTCATACTGCTTAAGGTAAATTACTTAAGACAAACTTTAAAACAACTTAATAATAAATAAGAAATCTTTTTTTTCATTCAATGAGCAAGCAATAAAATAACTTCAACTTTCTTTTACCCAATTTTAAAGTTATTTTAATTTATTAATACTGGTTCTGTCAGAACAAAGACTCTTAAATGTGTTTGATAACTTGATGATTCTGTTGTGAGAGAAAAGGTAAGCTCTAATATCTCAGAGCTTATAGAGAAGTAGCACAGAGTCATTTTCACAGTCCATTTCACATACTCTCCCTGTTTACTCCTTAAATCAATTTACATGTCCCTCAAGGAAGAGTGTCTATATATTTTGTCCATTATAACTCAGCTAATTCCTCATCCTTTATATTTATTCCCACCGAAACTGAACACATCAAGGGCCTCCCTGGGGTCTCTGCCCAGGGCTTTATAACCCTGAAATGGGCTGCCTCCTTTCCTTCTTGGCGTTTGCTACCAAAGAGAGTCTAGATCTGACAGATGCCTTCAATTCACATTCATCCAAGACTAACCAAAAGAGACACTGAACGGTTAGTTTGTAATTCCCTTATTGTATCATTTTGCTTAAAAACAAAACAAAACTAGTAAGAAAAACAGCAAAACACAATGTGAAGCCCACAACTTTGGAATCAGACTCCAGTTTACACCCCAACTCTTCGCCTGCCTGATGTGCAACTTTAGACAACTAGCCCAATCCCTTCCAGCTTCCATTTTCCCACTCGTGTCATGCAAGAAGCAGCAGTATTTCTTTTAACCACTTGTTATGGGGACTAAATGAGAAGTTGTCTTCAAAGCTTTTATATAGTGCTGACTGATGGCAATTGCTTGATAAAATGCCACTATCACTCTTCCATCTCTTAAATAACTATTTTAGAACAAGACCTGTTACTTAACTTCTTTGGGTGGCATCTTTATCATCTGTTAAGTAAGGAAATTTGACTAGATAATACTGTATCATTTCTCCTTTAGTGATGCAAATTTACAATACTAAGGACAATAGAAATATAAAGTGCATGGTTGTAAAAGTGAAGGGATAGTTCGGTTAAAGGATATAGAAAGAGAGAATTGCATTGACATATGTTTCTACAACTGTCTTTAAGCATTTTTTATTTGTCCACAGTTTATTTAACAGACTCCTATGGGACTACCTACTCTATCAGGTGTTATTCTAGGCTCAGAGGATTCAACAAGAAGCACAACAAAGATCCTGCCCTTAGGCAGCTTACATTCTGGTGGGCAGACCAATGACAAACAAATGTATAGAAACATGTCAGGTGGGGGAAAGTGCTGTGAAGGTGGATAAGGCAGGTAGGGGAGAGTGACTGATGGGATGGGGAGAATATTAATTTATTTTATTTTTTAGTGATACATATTTGTACCTATTTATGGGGTCCATGTGATAACTTGTTACATTCATATGTGCAACGTTCAACTCAGAGGATTTAGGGCAAACATCAGAGGATTTAGGGCAAGCATCACTTCAAATATTTATTATTTCTATGTTACAACTGTCTTTTACTAATAATCACTCTCATATTAGCTATTAAGTTCTATTGTGCCATAGATCATTTGGAAATATACTGACCTGTGAGGTATCTCCAATCCAATTTTATAATAAAATAAAAGCTAATATTTGTTATTTATTCTATGGCAAACACTGTTCTATGTGTTTTATGTTTAACTCATTTGATCCTTGAAAGACTCTCATACACACACATAGGCACACAGTATATGGGGAAACTCAAGCAGAATTTCCCAATGTAATTATTCAATAAAATTTTACTTTAAGTGCCCTCCCTGCAGGATAAAATTGATTTGTGCTATGCCCTCTCCCTCTGCCTTTATACTTTGTCCTTTTCTTTTTCTTAAGAACACACTTGAAATTCTAACTTGAAAGTAATTTTGAATATTTTAAAAGGTTTTATAATTTTTTTAAAGTTATGTGTTTAGCATAACAGGGTCTAGATTAAAGTGTCAAATGTCAAATACAGGAAATAAACAGATGATTATGCGATAATGAGGCTTAAGTGCTGGCAGAAAAGCTTCAATCATTTTGAAGGAGAAACATAGTAAATAAAGAGTAAAATCAGGAACTATGCCCAAGAACAATTAAAAACTCTAGGGCAGAGCTGTCCAATAAAAACAGAATGTGAAGCATACATGTGAACCACATATATTATTCCATATTCTCTAGTAGCCCACATTATAAGAATGTTTAAAAACATGTAAAATTAATTATAATGGTATATTAAACACATTACATCCAAAATATTTTTATTTCCATGTATAATGAATATTTAAAATTATTAATGAGATATTTTACATTCTTTTTTAACAATTAATTACTTGGCTGGGCATGGTGGTTCACACCTGTAATCCTAGCACTTTGGGAGGCAGAGGTGGGCAGATCACTGGAGGCCAGAAGTTCCAGACCAGCTTGGCCAACATGGTGAAATCTCATCTCTACTGAAAATACAAAAATTAGCCAGATGTGGTGCCATGAGCCTGTAGTTCCAGCTACTTGGGAGGCTGAAACAGAAAAATCACTTGAACCCAGGAGGCAGCGGTTGAAGTGAGCCAAGATCTCACCACAGCACTCTAGCCTAGGCAACAGAGCAAGACTCCATTTCAAAAAATAAATAGATAAAATAAAATAAGTTAATTTATAATTGAGAAATAAAACTTGTATATTCTGTACAACATGATGTTTTGAAATGTTTGTATATGTTATGGAATGGCTAAATCACACTAATTAACATAAGCATTACCTCACATACTTATTTTTTGTGGTGAGAACACAAAATCTACTGTCTCAGTGATTTTCAAAGGTGAAATTCATTGCTATTAACTGTAGTTACCATGTTATACAACAGATCTCTTGAACTTACTCCTCCTATCTTACTGGAACTTTTTATCCTGTAACCAACATCTCCCTGACCTCACCCTCCAACCTGGTAACCACCATTCTACTGTCTGCTTCTATGAGTTCAACTTTTTTAGATTCCATATACAAGTGAGATCATGTGATATTTGTCTTTCTGTGCTAGGTTATTTCACTTAACCTAATGTCTACTTAACCTTCATTTATGTTGTCACAAATGCTACTTGGGGGGCTGAGACAGGAGAATCGCCTGAACCCAGGAGGCAGAGGTTGTAGTGAGCTGAGATCATACCACTGCACTGCAGCCTGGGTGACAGAGCAAGACTCCATCTCAA
This sequence comes from Macaca mulatta, assembly GCF_049350105.2. Taxonomy (NCBI): domain Eukaryota; kingdom Metazoa; phylum Chordata; class Mammalia; order Primates; family Cercopithecidae; genus Macaca; species Macaca mulatta. The sequence goes on along the minus strand of NC_133407.1, from coordinate 131,520,618 downwards.
AATATGATAATAATAATAATAATTGTTATTATTATTATTAAATTTGCTTAACAGTTTCTCTTCATTTCACTTAGTCACCAAAACCAGATCTTTGGTTCTAAAAAATTGTCAAGAGATAAAGGAGATAAGCATGAAGAACATAGGTTTACACTTCCAGGAGCTATATATATATAAAAAAAAAATATGTACAAGGAAAAAGTTGTGTTAACTATATTATCATAGTAAATCATTACATCAACATTTGTATTAAAAAAATAGATAGATTAGAAAACATTTTATCAGGAAATTGTTAGAAGAAACAGGTGAATTAATTAGTTACTGTCATTAGTTGGATCAATAACAATTCATTTATTCTAGACTGGTTTATTGCAAATACAAAGTGTTCTTCCAAGTAAGAATATATGATTTTATGTTAGAATATGCTAGAAAGTGTTTAAAGAATTTTGGAAAAGCATACAGTTAAAGAAGTAAATTGTAGTTGGCATTCTTTCTTGGTGAGTAAAGTCAGTCATAGGTTCATGAGAGAAAAATCTAACTAGTTTTTAAAAAGCTTTTTCAAAAGCTTTACCTTTATTAGTCAAGGTAAAGCAGAGAATACATACTGTTGATTTAAAACAACAACAACATCAATGTTTTATAGTTTTTAGTTTATAGGTCTTTCAACTCCTTAGTAAAATTTATTTTGAAGTTTTTTTGATAATATCATAAATGGGAGTGTTTCCTGATTTCTTTTTCAGGTAGGTTGATATTTGCGAATAGAAATGTCATGGATTTTTTGTATGTTGGTTTTATGTGTTACAACTTTAATGAATTCATTTATTAGATATAGAAGTTTTTTGGTGGAATCTTTGGGGTTTTCTATATATAGGATCATGTCATCTGCAAACAGAGATAATTTTACTGTTTCTTTTCCAATTTAGATAGCCTTCATTTATTTTTCTTGTCTAATTGCTCTTGATAGTGCTTCTAGTACTATGTTGAATAGAAGTTGTGAAAATTAAGAATGTCTCCAGAGATTGCTAATGTCCCCCAGTTGAGGGTGGGGGCAGCATGCCCAGTCAAGAACCACTGTACAAGATTGACTGGAAAGTGAGTTGTGCTGTTGTTGTTGTTGTTGTTATTTCATGGAGAGGAAAGGATTCAAAACTGAAAAAAATACATCCAATCAAGCGATGATTTTGGAAGCAAGTTTTCCAAGCCAGTAAAACAGCAAATGCTATACCTGATAATGAACTTGAAAGTCCATAAACATACAAAGGATTTGTGTGACTGAAGCACACAAACGAAGAAGGAAATAGAATCAGAGAGGTAGCAAAAGACTTTCAGGTCATGACAGAGAGCTTAGATTTATTCTTTCTTTAAGTGTGATTAGAAATTTCAATAAAAGAGAGAATTTCTGATTAGCTGTGAAGTAAGAAATGTTCTGACTAGACCTTTAAATGTGGATAGGCCTGGAATTTTACAGCCTGGGATGAAAGATAGAAGTATTCCAGGAATGGATAAGGGATGGGAGATGATAAATTCTGGCTGGGCTGGCACCTATTTCTGTGTAGAAATAGGGTTTTGGAATTGTCAGAAATGTAGTCTAATGCTGGAAAAAGGGACATCTTCCACTCCAACCACTACTGGGATGACAACTTGGAGAAGCTCTCTCAAGGAGATTGTGTTCCGGGCAACACACTGGCAGCAGCTGTGAGCTGTGGTACCCACTGTGTGTATATAGATTCTGGCTCAGCTCCAAACAAAAAGGCCCAAAGCCAAGGGCAGGTGGAGCAACCCAACACAAGCCAGAGACTGACAACCCAGGGACAGGCAACTAACAGCACAAAGATGTCAGCAACTTGAGTTTAAAATATTCTTGTTAGAGGTTTACAGAGTCAACACCTTCAGACCAATGGAGACAAAGATAACAGACTTTGGGTCTTTATTCTAACTCCCTTGCTGTTGTTTTGTCACTATGGAATTAGCATGTTCAAGGCATTCTTCTAAGTGCTTGCATTCATTTTCTCACTTAATTTTATGAATGATCCTATGGGGCAGATTCTCTTATTTTCAGTATTTTTTTAAATAAGACACCAGAGTCCAGAAATGTTCTGTTTCTTGCCCATGCAATTTGAAACCTCAAAAATCTGATTTAAGCACAACTTCTTTAGCCACCATATAATACTCAAATAAAGCAATAAACACACTGTAGCACTCTGATGAAGCAATGACAAAAATGAAATCACCTGCCAAAAATCATATCTGGCTAATTCCTAATAATTTGAGGAACAATTACTACTAAATTGCTAGGATTTGACCTTCAACTAGTACCAACTGTACTGTATATGAATTGCCTAGTTTAATCGTCATAAAAACCTATGAGAAAAGTCTTATTAGTTATTTCAATTTATAGATGAGAAACTTGAAATATAGAAATCTGAAGCATCTTGTCTGAAGTCATACAACCAGTAGGTGGTGGAATTGAGATTATAACCCAGACAGTCAACTACCCAGTGCTTTACTCTAATACTAAATTATTGAACCCAATTTTCTCCCAAAGAGGAAGTGTTCAGAAACTCAGAGCTTTATTTGATAAAAATCAGGTGTATTATTTAAAATCTAGACAACATTATTTAAAAGAATTTCACAAACAAGGACATCTGATAATGTCATACACCAAGGCAACACTTTGGAAAGCTTCCCTTATGTTCTTACTGTTTGTGCAGAAGTTTTAAAGAAAATACATTAAATTCATTTGTCAATTTATTTCACATGATATCTGAATTTACAAATAAGTCTATGGAAAGACGACTTGGTTTCTTGATTCTGTAATCTTGTATTAATGCACTGTACAGTTGATGGGTTCAGATATTTCCAAGTACCTTAGGTAAGGATCTGTCCCTACTCCATCTACTCCCCCACCTTTGAATCTTCTAACCAAAAACAGTTTGAGAAACCAGCAAAGACCAAGAGTTCCAGAAGCCACTGTCAATGTTTTAGAATTTGTATATTTGTATGAGTTCCAGTGTCTGACATAGGAATGACAGAATGCCACTATGTATGTGGTAGCATACTTCCTGTGACACCAGGGTCACGTAAGAGACAGACCCAACCTGTTGGTGACCCAATCTATTGAAAATTGTCTATTCTTGAGCAAGAAAATTGTGAGCATTAAGAGGCATCCATGAGGCAGTGAAAATAAGCCAGGGCTTGGCATTAGAAGTTCTAGATTTGAGTCCTATTGTACTGTACAAGCTTTGTGGCCTTAGGCAAGTCACTCTAACTGCTGAAAGATTAGGGCTTTTTACTACACGGGAGGCAGCATAATCCTGACCATGGCTATCGGGAAGATTGGAGTGCAGATCAATAGGACAATAGATGCATGAGTGGTTTAAGGACTGTACAATATTCTAACAACAAAAAGAGGCATTCATAATATTGATGTCAAACAGCCAATTACACAACTGACTCCACTAAACTAGGGATAGCATGTCTCTCCTCTGTGCTCAGGTCTTTTTCACAATGGCAGTGTATGCTGAAGCAGAGCTGATACAAGCCAGTGTGTTCTGGAGATATAGGAGGGATGAAGCTAATGTGAGTAAGCCATTTATGCTTATGGCAGTTGCTCAAGATAGAAATGGAAAGTTCTCCATGTTTTAAGGCATTAAACAATCAGTTTAGTTACAACCAGTGGGCATGAGATAAACATTGCAGACCCAAGGGCAACTATCTTTGTTATCTTTAATATAAATAATAATTATTAAAATAATAATAGCAGCACATGTATTGGTCAACTACTTTTATAAACAAAATGCTCTAAGACTCATAGGCTTAACACAATTATTTATTCTCAATTCTTCAACCAGCATATCAGCTGGGGATTTGTTAATTAAGCCTGGGTTCAGGCAGGCAGCTCTGTTTCAAACTGCAAGCTCACTTGGACTTAGATCCTCAGTGTGGGCTGGGCTCATGTGTGTTCATTCTAGAACCCAGGCAAAAGGGGCAGCAGCTACCTGGAGCAAGGCCTTTCCAGGGCAATGACAGATGGGCAAGACAGCACTTGCATAAGTATATTCAGACCTCTGTCTAATCTACATACATCACATTCACTAGGTGCTTACTGCATGTTCAAGCAATTGTTATGAAGAACTTTACCCCCATTGTTTTATACGATTTTCATAACAACCCTATAAAGCAAGGTCCATTTTTATCCTAGTTTTATAGATGAGAAAACCAAAGCAAAGAGAAGTTAAGAAAATTTACCAATATCCCACAGTTAGTCAATGTTCAAGTCCAGATTTGAGTACAAGTTTTGTCAGTACATTCTATTGATGACTTAAATCCTTGTTCATCAGTATTGCAATTAAAATGAGGCTAGTTTCAGAGTGTTGAATATATCTGGGTTCCCATATCATAACATTTAAAACATATTTCTTATTTATATCATGGAATATTTGCTATACACAAGCATTCATAGCACACATCCACATGGTAATGCCTAATAAAACAAACACATAAAAATCTACCACCTATTCACAATAGCAAAGACTTGGAATCAACCCAAATGTCCACCAGTGACAGACTGGATTAAGAAAATGTGGCACATATACACCATAGGATACTATGCAGCCATAAGAAAGGATGAATTTGTGTCCTTTGTAGGGACATGGATGCAGCTGGAAACCATCATTTTCAGCAAACTACCACAAGAACAGAAAACCAAACACCGCATGTTCTCACTCATAGGTGAGAACTGAACAATGAGATCACTTGGACTCAGGAAGGGGAACATCACACACCGGGGCCTATTATGGGGAGGGGGGAGGGGGGAGGGATTGCATTGGGAGTTATACCTGATATAAATGACAAGTTGATGGGTGCTGACAAGTTGATGGGTGCAGCACACCAATATGGCACGAGTATACATAACAAACCTGCACGTTATGCACATGTACCCTAGAACTTAAAGTATAATAATAAAAAAAAAATGGACGTATTGGTTCGACTGAAGGAAACAAAAAAGGAAACAAAAAATGGAATTAAAATTTTTTCTGTTTTAATATAAAAAAAAAATCTACTACCAAAGAACTAGACTATTACCAATATCCTCGTATGATCCTTCTCTGGCTCAACTTCATGACTCCTCCCTGAAGGTAACCACTATCTTGAATTTTATATTTGTCATTCTCTTGCTTTTTGTTAAGGATAGATTGATCACACATGTCTGTACCAAATAGTTTTGCTCAACTGTGCTGTCACCTGTATCTAGAGTTAATTTATTTTTTATTGATGTGTAAAAATAGTACAGTTGATAAATATATTACATCAGTTATCTTACCAATGAATGCTGGTTTGCTTTTAATGTTTTGCCATCATAAATAATGCTTCTATGAACAATCTCACTAGTAATGTATGAGGGTTTCCATTATGCTAAATCTTCAGCCATCCTTGGTATTGTCAGACCCCATAAATTTAAAGAAAGTAAAAAAATATTTTATTGTGATCTTAATTTCCATTTCTCTGCTTACTACAAAGGTTTAGCACATTTTCATAAGGTGATTCATCATATATGTTTTCTCTTCTGTGAACTGCTTGTTTATGACCGTTGCCCATCTTCCTATTGCATTATCTTCCTGAGTCATATAGGTTATGTGTCTGTTTATACAGTACATTCACATAAACTTTTCCATTGTATATATCATTAATATTCTCTCTCAGTTTATGGCTTATCTTTTTATTCTCTTCACAGTAAATAGTGAAAGGATTTGTCAGTCTTTTCCTTAATGGTTGATATGGTTTGGCTCTGTGTCCCCACCCAAATCTCATCTTGAATTGTACTCCCATAATTCCCACATATTGTGGGAGGTACCCAGTGGGAAATAATTTGAGTAATGGGGGCTGTGTCCCCCATACTGTTCTCATGGTAATGAAAAAGTCTATGAGACCTGATGGTTTTATCAGGGGTTTCTGCTATTGCATCTTCCTCATTTTCTCTTGCCACTGTCACGTAAGAAGTGCCTTTTACCTCCCACCATGATACTCACCATGGCCTCCCCAGCCATGTGGTACTGTAAGTCCAATTAAACCCTTTTTCTTCCCAGTCTCGGGTATGTCTTTTTAGCAGCATAAAAGCAAACTAATACAATGGTTATAGTAGTTTGAATAGTGTCCCCCCAAAATTCATGTCCACCGGAATCTGTGGATGTGACCTTATTTGGAATAGGGTTGATACAGGTCACACTGGATTAGGGTGGACCCCAAATCAAAACACTGTTGTTCTCTTAAAAGAAGAGAGAAATTCAGACACAGAGACAGAGGAGACACATGGAAGACAGTCATATGACAAAGAAAGAAGACACTGGAATGGTGCAGCTGTAAGCCAAGGATGCTAAGGACTGCCAGCAAACATCAGAAGTTGCAGAGGCAAGGAAGGACTTCCCCAGATATTCAGAGGGAGCATGAGCCTGCTGACACCATGACCTCGGACTTGCAGCCTCCGGAAATGTGAGAGGAGAAATTTCTATGTTGTAAGCCATGTAGTTTGTGGTAATTTGTTATAGCAGCCACAGAAAACAAATAGAAAAATTTTTTACATCTGAAAGCTGTGAAGATACCCTGTAGATTACCTTCTGAAGTTTTAAAGACTTGTCTTCACATTTAAATGTTTTTAATTTATCAAATACTGACTTCGCTTATGGATGTGAGGCAGGGAATTAATTGTATTGATTTTATTGTTTGGGTTTTGTTCTTTTGTTTGTTTTCGGGTAATAAATTTTTCCAGTACCATTTCCAATACCATTTACTGAAATGTTCATTTTTCTTTTATTAATTCACAAAGCAACGATCACATACTAAGGTGCGTTATTAGAGTGGGTTTCTTTTTAGGATCTTGAGTCTGTTTCAATGGCTAATTTGCCTACCACACTATTCTGGGCAAATAATTGTAACTTTATTATAGTTGTTCTTATGTGGTAAAGCTAGACCTTTCACATTCCTCCCTTTGTTTTGTTTTGGTTTTTCAGGAGTCTCTTGATTGTTCCTGGTCATTTGATCTTCCATTAAAATATAAAACCAGCTTATAAATCATTTCTTAAATGTCTGTTGGGATTGTGATTAAAATTTAATCTCTAGATCAACATGGAAGAATTAATATTTTTACAATATTAAGCCTTTGTATTCATAACTTTTATTGTCTATATTTTCAAATAAAGTAATAAAGTACTATATTTCTCCACGTTTTGCACATTTACTGCTAAATTTACCCCTAAGTACCACACATACTTTGCTGCTAATATAATATTACCTTCTCAAAATTATGTATCCTAAATTTTTGGTTAGTGTATATAAATGCAATTTTGGACTGCTGGTGTTACATCCATTCACCTCTCTACCTTCTATTATTTTGACATATATATAGATATATACATGTATATATAGAGATACCTACATTATATATATATACACATATATATATCTCATATATATATATATATATATAGAGAGAGAGAGAGATCTTTCAATTTTTTGTATGGATAATCACATGCCAAAAAATGATAAGCGCATGATGTTTTTCTTTTCCGTCTTTTACATTTTTTTCCTCTTTCTTTCCATGCTGTACTGGCTGGGACCTGCACCACAATGTTGGATAGAAGTAGTAAAAATGAGCATCCTTGCCTTGTTTGAAGTTTTAAAGATAACGTTTTTAATGTTTTACTATTAAGAATTATATTTACTGTAGGAGTTTTTTGGTACTCTTTAATAGATTAAAGAAATTTCCTTTTTATTCATAATTTGCTAAAAGTTTCATCACAAATAAATGTGGAATTTGTTAAGTGCTTGTCTGACATCTGTTGAAATCATGTTGTTTTAATCCTTAAATACATTAATGTGGAAATTACATGAATAAACTTTTAATTTTAACTCACTTGTGAATTTTTGGAATAAACTCAGCTCAGTTTTGGTGCATTACCCTTTGTGTAGATTGCTGAACTTTATTTTTCTAAAACAGATTGCTGAATTTTATTTTTCTAATATTTGGGGTAATGTCTTTGCATTTATATTTTGAGTAAGATCACTTCTTGTTTCCATTTTGGATCATAGAATGAAATTATGTGATAGTATCCTTTTTTTGTATCTTGTGAAATAATTTTTATAAAATTGCAATGATTTGTTCCATAAAGTTTTGTAGAATATCCTATAAAGCCATCTAAATCTGGTGTTTTCTTGGTTTGAAAAAAGAAATTTATAAAGCTAAATCATACAAGGTTTGAATGATATAATTAATAAGCCTGAATCTATAGAAGACTATTTTATGAAGTACATATATGTTTAGAGTTATGTCTTGGGCCTATCAAGTTGATAAGCCACATTCTTCTTAAACCAATGTGAAACTTTCGTAAAATCTTACCATGATCTAGGCTAAAGAGCAAGACTCGGCCCATTTTAAGGAATCAGCACTATTAAAAAGATTAACAAGACAGATAATTCTAATGAGATGGATGCCTGACAGACCTTTCAGTAAAGATAAAGTTCTGTAAATCTCCTGCTGTGATGTTAGATTTGTCGGTTTCTTTCTGTAGTTGTAGCAATTTTTGCTTTATATATGTTGAGACTATTTTGTAAAGTACATACATATTTAGAATTATATCTTCTAGTGAGTTGAGATTTACTTTTAGTAAATGATTTTTGTCTCTAAGAATATTTTAAATTAAAAAAATTCGGGTACATAGCAAGCGTATACATGAGTTATTTTTATATAGTCCTTCAGTACATAAAAATTACATCAGGGCAAATGGGGGTATCCATCACCTCAAACATCGATCCTTTGTGTGATAAACAATCCTATTATAGTCTTTCAGTTATTTTTAAATATATAATTAAATTATTATTGACTATAGTCACACTGTTGTGCTATCAAATATGAGATCTTATTCATTCTTTCCTACTATGTTTTTGTAACCATTAACCATCCCCACTCTCCCCAGCAAGCACCACCACTACCTTTCCCAGGCTCTGAGAATCATCCCTTTACTCCCTGTCTCTATGAGTTCAATTGTTTTAAGTTTCAGTTCCCATAATATGTGAGAGTATGCAAAGTTTGTTTTTCCATGCCTGTCCTATTTCATTTAACATAATGACCTCCAGTCCCATCCACATTGATGCAAATGACAGGATCGGATTGTTTTTGTGTGTTTTTTATTTTACTTTAAGTTCTGGATACGTATGCAGAACATACAGGTTTGTTTCTTCGGTACATATGTGCCATGGTGGTTTGCTGCATCTATCAACCCATCATCTAGGTTTTAAGCCCCACATGCATTCGCTATTTGTCCTAATGCTCTACTTCCCCTTGCTCCCCACTCCCGACAGGCCCTGGTGTTTGTTGTTCCCCTCCCTGTGTCCGTGTGTTCTCTTTGTTCAACTCCCACTTATGAGTGAGAACATGAGGTGCTTGGTCTTCTGTAGCTGTGTCAGTTTGCTGAGGATGATGGCCTCCAGCTTCATCCATGACCCTGCAAAGAACATGATATCATTCTTGTTTATGACTGTATAGTATTCCATGGTATATATGTACCACATTTTCCTCATCCAGTCTATAATTGATGGGCATTTGGGTTGGTTCCATGTCTTTGCTATTGTAAACAGTGCTGCAATGAACATACATGTGCATGTGTGTCTTCATAGTAGAATGATTTATATTCATTTGGGTATATACCCAGTAATGGGATTGCTGGGTCAAATGGTATTTCTGGTTCTAGATCCTTGAGGAATCCCCACATTGTCTTCCACAATGGTTGAACTAATTCACACTCCTAGCAACAGTGTAAAAGCATTACTATTTCTCCACAGCCTTGCCAGCATCTGCTGTTTCTTGACTTTTTAATAATCACATTTTGACTGATGTGAGATGGTATCTCATTGTGGTTTTGATTTGCATTTATTTGGTGATCAGTGATGTTGAGCTTTTTTTCTTGGTTGTTGGCTGGATAAATGTCTTCTTTTGAGAAGTTTCTGTGCATATCCTTTGCCCTCTTTTTGATGGGGTTGCTTTTTTCTTGTAAATTTAAGCTCCTTGTTGATTCTGGATATTAGACCTTTGTCAGATGGGTAGACTGCAAACGATTTTCTCCCATTCTGTATGTTGCCTGATCACTCTGATGCTAGTTTATTTGCCGCGCAGAAGCTCTTTAGTTTAATTATATCCCATTTATTAATTTTGGCTTTTGTTGCAATTGCTTTTAGGGTTTTCATCATGAAGTTTTTGCCCATGCCTATATCCTGAATGGTATTGCCTAGGTTTTCTTCAGGGTTTTTATGGTTTTGGGTTTTACATTTAAGTCTTTAATACTCCTTGAGTTAATTTTTATATAAGTTGTAAGAAAGGGGTCTACTTTCGGGTTCCTGTGTATGGCTACCTGGTTTTCCCAGCACCACTTATTAAACAGGGAATCTTTTTCCCATTGCTTGTTTTTGTCAGGCTTGTTGAAGATCAGATAGTTGTGGATATGTGATGCTGTTTCTGAGGTCTCTGTTCTGTTCCATTGGTCTATATGTCTGTTCTGGTACCAGTATCATGCTGTTTTGGTTACTGTAGCCTTGTAGTATAGTTTGAAGTCAGGTTGAGTGATGCCTGCAGCTTTGTTCTTTTTGCTTAGGATTGTCCAGGCTATCATATTGTTTTTTATGGCTGAATAGTACTGCATTATGGATATGTACCACATTTTCTTTATCCGTTTGTCTATTGATTGGCACTTAGGTTGTTTCCAAATCTTGGCTATTGTGAATAATACTGCAAAAAAAAAAAAAAATGAGAGTAAAGGTATCTTTTCAATATACTGATTTCCTTTCTTTTGGGTATACACCTAGCAGTGGGATTGCTAGATCACATAGTTGCTATATTTTTTAGTTTTTTGAGGAAACTCCAAGCTGTCCTCCATAGTTGTTGCACTAATTTACATTCCCTCCAACAGTGTACAAGGGCTCCCTTTTCTCCATATCTTCACCAGCATTTGTTATTTTCTGTCTTTTGGATATAAGCCATTTTAACTGGGGTGAGATAACATCCCACTGTAGTTTTAATTTGCATTTCTCTCATGATGATGTTTAGCATCTTTTCATGTGCCTGTTTGTCATTTGTGTGTCTTCTTTTGAGAAATGTCTAGTCAGATTTTTTGCCCATTTTTAAATCAGAACATTAATTTTTTTTCCTATAGAGTTGTTTGAGCTCCTTATATATTCTGGTTATTAGTCTCTTGTCAAATAGGTAGTTTGCAAGATTCTGATTCTAATTCTGTTGGTTGCTGTTCACTTTGTTGATTGCATCCTTTGCTGTTCAGAAGCTTTTTAACTTCATGTAATCCCATATGTCCATTTTTGCTTTGGTTGCCTTTACTTGTAGGGTATTACTCAAGAAATCATTGCCCAGTCCAATGTCCTTAAGTGTTTTTCCCAGTGTTTTTGTGTAGTAGTTTCATAGGTTTAGGTCTTAAAGTCTTTAGTTCATTTTTATGTTATTTTTCTGTATGGTGAGAGATAGTAGTCTAGTTTTATTCTTCTGAATCCGGATATCCAGTTTTTCAGCACCATTTGTTGAAGAAATTGTTCTTTCCCCCAAGGTATGTTCTTGGCACTTTTGTAAAAAGTGAGTACACTGTATGGATTTATTTCTGGGTTTTCTATTCTTTTCCATTGGTCTACGTGTATGTTTCTAAGCCAGTACAATGCTGCTTTGGTTACTATAGATCCATAGTATAATTTGAAGTCACGTAATGTAATTCTTCCAGTTTTATTCATTGTAGCCAAAACTTAGGATAGCTTTGGCTATTCTGGGTCTTTGCAATAAATCTGTACATTACTTTGAGTAGTATAGATGCTTTAACAATATTGATTCTTCCAATCCATGGACATGGAATATCTTTTCTTTTCTTTTTTTTTTTTTTTGCATCTTTAATTTCTGACATCAATGTTTTATAATTTTCATTGTAGAGATCTTTCTTGGTTAAATTAGTTCCTAAGTATTTAATTGTACTTGTAGCTATTGTAAATGGGATTACTTTCTTGATTTCGTTTTCTGATTGTTCACTATTGGCATATAGATATGCTACTAATTTTTTATGTTGATTTTGTGTGCTACAAATTTACTGAATTTGTTTATCAGTTCTAACAGTTTTTTGATGGAGTCTTTAGGTTTTTCCAAATGTAAGATCATAACCTGCAAACAAGGATAATTAGACGTCTTCCATTTTAACCCATTTATGCCTGAGGTTGCAATTTTTTTAATTTGAAAAATCAGACTTTGGTGATGACCTTAAGCAGTAGGATATAAATAACTCCCACACGTTTAGCATTCCAATAATGGAACACTAGGCATAAATGGGTTTTGAATGCCCTTTATATCTTTCTCCTGTCTGATTACTCCAGCTAGGATTTCCAGTACTATGTTGAATAACACTGGTGAAAATAGACATGCTTGTCATGTTCCCCATTTTAGAGGAAAGCCTTTCAGTCTTTCCTCATTCAGTATGATACTAGCTATGAGTCTGTCACTATGGCTTTTATTATGTTGAGGTACATTCCTTCTATAACCAGTATTTTTAAAGTTTTTATCATGAGAAGATGTCGAATTTTTAAAAAATTTTTTCACCATCAATTGAAATGATCACATGGTTTTTCTCCTTCATTTTGTTAGTACGATGTATCACACTGATTGATTTGCATATATTGAATTATTCTTGCATCCTTGGAATAAATCCCATTTGGTCATGATGAATGACCTTTTTAATGTGTCGTTGAATTTAATTTTCTAATATTTTGTTAAGGCTTGTTGCATCAATATTCATCAGGGATGTTGGTCTGTAGTGTTTGTTTGCTTGTTTCTTTGATGTGTCTTTGTCTGGTTTTGGTATTAGAGTAATACTGGCCTTGTAGAATGAGCTTGGAAGTATTCCCTCCTCCTCCATTTTTCTGGAATAGTTTGGATAGGATTGGTATTAGTTCTTTAAATGTTCAGTAGAATTTAGCAGTGAAGATATTGGGTCCTGGGCTTTTCATCACTGGTAGACATTTTATCAGGACTTTGATCTCACTACTAGTTATTGGTCTGTTCAGCCTAATAGTTTTTTAATCAATTAATTTTTTTCTGTATTGATTTACATACATTAACCACGTATTTGTCTTTTCTAGCACAGTTCTAACATCAAAGAGTTGGCCATACTGTACGCAAAAATAGACTTTTACTTGGTAAATACCTGATTATTTTAAATAGCTTCCTTATTGCTCATTTATTTTTATTTCATCTTTTCTTTCTTTAAATATTTCATAAAGTAATTTTGTATTTTGTTTCGGATATTCCCATATTAAATAATTAGGTGTCTAAATCTGATTGTTTGCTTGCTTTTGCTGACTCTCACCCATGGTGGTTTTTGGACTCCTATTGGTTGACCTCAGTGAATTGGAACCCTAGGGGGTTATACTGGGGATACTTTTCACCATGTGGGATTTGCTTCTGGACTTGCTAAGAGCCAGAAGATGCTATTAGCCAGGAATAACTTTAGACCCTTTAAGGGCACAGGCTAAATCTAGGAATATAATGTTCTGCTCATGTAGTCATCCTTGATAATCATGTTCTCCTGACATTTAGAGATGGACAATACTCAAGCGTATGCATACATAATTTCTGATGATGTATCAGATGCCTCTTCTACAGCACTTTATATAACTTCTTTGTACCATCTCTCACTCTAGCCACTGATACCATAATGGCCTCTCCCAAGTTTTGATGAGCTTCATACTGGTACAACCTTACAGTGACTCATGCCTTTTTAAAGTCAGATCAATTTCCAACATTTTATGCTTTTCATTTTCTGTGTCATACAATATACCCAAGAGTTCCTTGAAGGTGAAATTTTGCCCCACTTCATGTACCTCTTGCTTCCTGACCCAAATTTATCTAAGACACTATGCCACGGGGTGCCTACAAGAAGTTGCTTAATTCTTGGAAATGTGGGATAGTTAATGCCATGGGGCTACTTCTGACCCCTGGGGGCTGGAAACATACAGATAAATGTTTCTCCATCCTCAAGATTAATACCTCAGAAACGCATTTCAAAGGGTCTAGTACCAGAGTGTCCCTTAATAGCAGCCAACCCTATAACTCATCCTTATATTGGCTTTCTTTATTTCCCTGTTCATCAAGCTTATCTATTTCCCCTGCTCCCTGGATCATTTCTCCAGTAAGCTTCCTGCACTCAGAACTTTGTTTCATACTCTGATTCCTGGTCAACCTATCCTAAAACAGAACAAGATTAGGAAGAAAATAAAACAGAGTAAAATGATAGAGTGATTGGAGATGAGGAGAAGAAGCTCAAAGAGCCTTTTAGGAAGACAGGACAGTTGAGCTGAGATCCAGAGGTATAAAAGGAGTCAACCCCATGGGAATGTGGGTGCTGTCTTCTAAATGCAGAAACAACTGGTGACAAAGCTCTGAGGTGAAAAGAAATAGAAAGAAAATCAACGCAGTAAGAAAGGAAGTTAAAGGATTAGTCAAGGTCTACTCCTAGAAGACCTTATCAGCCACTGTAGAGAATCTGGGATTCATTCTGATTGGATCAAGATGGCTTTTGAGAGTTATGGGAAGGAGACTAAGACAATCTGATTTGTACATGGTCAAGAAACCTGCTAGGCAGTCCTAAGAGTCAGATCTCAAAAACTGTGTTCATTGTTTAAAAATACATATAACTCGCATTGCGGTGGCTCACATCAGGGATCCCAGCACTTTGGGAGGCTGAGGCAGGTGGATCACCTCAGGTCAGGAGTTCGAGACGAGCCTGGTCAACATGGTGAAACCCCATCTCTACTAAAAATACAAAAATTAGCTGGGCATGGTGGCGGGTGCCTGTACTCCTAGTTACTCGAAAGTCTGAGGCAGGAGAATCTCTTGAACTCGAGAGGCGAAGGTTGCAGTGAGCCAAGATCACACCATTGCACTCCAGCATCAGTGACAAGAGCAAAACTCTGCCTCAAAACATATATATGCATATATATATATATAGCCATACATACTAAGAACAATTTGAACTTGTTCTGAATTCATAATCTTCGTTTTGTATTTAAGAAAATTTCCTTATGTCTGTCTTCTATTAGTTTGTATCTGAAGCCACATTACCTCTTCAGCGAATGTAGCAATCTTTGATGCTAAAAATAAACATCCTGGTATATAAATATCTGACTGTGTCTCTGTTTCCAGGTGACATAATCCAAGTAATAAAATTACTAGGCCAGAAATTGTAATTTTTTCTATTCCCTGTTACATTCAGTCAACTTATCCTAAATGAGGAGTTTGATTTATTAATTTCTACTCCTGCTAGCCTTGTTTGAGAATGCTCACCTCACTGCAAAGTCACCAGCACTCAGCCCAAGTGGTCCTTCCTTTGATAGGCAATCTGAGAGTATAAAAATGACCACACAAACTGAAACTGTACAAAGGGATCTTAATAGCCAATAGAAAAATGGCAATTATTCTATGACCTTCAAAACTTTTTGTTAAATCATTAAAACTTACTCTCAGTTATAAATGTATAGAGAAATTTAAAAGACAGTAAAATGCATATATTTAGTAGAACACTAAACATTAGAAACATTGAAAAGTAAGGTGTGCTATGAACTTAATTGTGTTCCCTCCTCAAATTCATATGTTGAAACTTTAATCCTCAAAGTGACTGTATTTGAAAATAGGGCTTTTAGGAGGTAACTAAAGTTAGATGATGTCCTCAGGGTGAATCTTATCTTACGTGATTGGTGACCTTATAAGAAGAGAAGGAGAGAGAGATCTCTCTCTTCCCTCACTTGCGTAAAGAGAGATCATGTGACACAGTGAGATAACAGCTGCCTATAAACTGAGAGAAGAAGCCTTGGAATAAAATCTACTTAGCCAGCCCTTTGATTTTAAACTTCCCAGACTCCAGAACTATGAGAAATAAATTCCTGTTGTTTAAATCACCGAGTCTATTGTATTTTGTTATGATAGCCTGAGATAAGACAAGGTATTTTATTTCTCTATTAAAAGGAAAACAAAAAGTTGGGCATGGTGGCTTGTACCTATAATCCCAACTACTTGGGAGGCTGAGACAAGAGGATTGCTTGAACCCAGAAGTTCAAAACCATCCTGGGCAACACAGGGAGACCTCATCTCTTAAAAAAAAAATAAATAAATAAAATAAAAAAATTATACAAGTGCAGTGGCGCACACCTGTAGTCCCAGCTACTTGGGAGGCTGACATGGGAGGATCTCTTGAGCCCAGGAGTTTAAGGCTTCAATGAGCTATGATTGTGCCACTGTACTCCAGGCTGAGCAACAGAGCAAGACCGACCCCAACTCTAAAACCAAACAAACAAACTTATCAAGAGTAGTTTAACCAGTGCTTGCCTTCCTCTTCTCATCACAGAACTTCTATATTTAAGCCGAATCTTTTCTATACCTTGGCAAATTGTCATACTCCATTTTAAATCTCAATTGGCTTCCAACATTTTATCCTTCAGGATTTCAATGTCATGAAATATCTTCAGGAGTTTCTTGAATGTGAAAATTTTTTCCTAATGTCACTTTCTCTAGGACATCTTCATACTTTCACATCAATCACTTTTCTCGTTTACATTGACAAGTTCACCTTCACTAAGTTCCACTGGCTATATATGTAGAATCTCTCAAATGGTGGTAGTGTTAATGTTCCTACAGTTAGCTCTTTCTTCTCTGATTTCACCCACATTCAATTTTCATTTCAGTTCCAGTATTATCGTTTTTTGTTTCCTTCCTCCATTTTCATATTTATTGGCCAATTTCTTAATTCAGCTATCCATTTCTGTAAAATGTCATGTGGTTCTATCACTGGCAGACAAGAGGCAACACAACTACATGCATTGCTGTCTGTGCATAATCTAAATAACAGGTGCACAGTGACCAATTGCCAATGGGCTTTGAAAGGAATGACATCATGGGTCTCTAGTTATGATGCTCATCTCTTATTTATGTAGTGATTTGTAGATTGAAGAACTAGTAAGAGAAGACTGGAATTCACACAATTACAGTTAATATTCTGTTGTAACTGAAATTTGAACTGTTTTTGGAGGGCTGGTGTTAATAAATTAACTGGTGGTGAATGAAATTTGTGCATGTCACTACCACACAAAACAAATACTGAGTATATTATAATGTTTTTCATCTTCATCATTTAGATAGATGAAAGGTGACAAGTCTTGGCTTTTTTTTTTTAATTATGCATTAAGTTCTAGGGTATATGTGCACAATGTGCAGGTTTGTTACATAGCTATACATATGCCATGTTCGTTTGCTGCACCCATCAACTCGTCATTTACATTAGGTATTCCTCCTAATGCTATCCTGCCCCAGCCCCACAACCCCCAACAGGCCTCTGTGTTTGATGCTCCCCGCCCTGTTTCCATGTGTTCTTGTAGTTCAACTCCCACCTATGAGTGAGAACATGCGGCGTTTGGTTTTCCATCCTTGTGATAATTGGCTTAGAATGATGGTTTCCAGCTTAATCCATGTCCCTGCAAAGGACATGAACTCATCCTTTTATATGGCTGCATAGCATTCTATGGGGTATATGTGTCACATTCTCTTAATCCATTCTATGCATGACGGACATTTGGATTGGTTCCAAGTCTTTGCTATTGTGAATAGTACCACAATAAACATATATGTGCATGTGTCTTTATAATAGCATGATTTGTAATCCTTTGGGTATATACCCAGTAATGGGATTGCTGGGTCAAATGGTATTTCTGGTTCTAGATCCTTGAGGAATTGCCACACTGTCTTCCACAATAGTTGAACTAATTTACACTCCCACCAACAGTGTAAAAGCATTTCTCTCTCTCCACATCCTCTCCTGCATCTGTTGTTTCCTGACTTTTTAATGATCACCATTCTAACTGGTGTGAAATGGTGTCTCATTGTGGTTTTGATTTGCATTTCTCTGATGACCAGTGAGGATGAGAATTTTTTCATATGTCTGTTGGCTGCATAAATGTCTTCTTTTGAGAAGTGTCTGTTCATATCCGTTGACCACTTTTTGATGGGGTTGTTTTATTCTTGTAAATTTGTTTAAGTTCTCTGTGGATTCTGGATATTAGCCCTTTGTCAAATGGGTAGATTGCAAAGATTTTCTCCCATCATGTAGGTTGCCTGTTCACTCTGATGATAGTTTCTTTTGCTGTGCAGAAGTTCTTTAGTTTAATTCGATCCCATTTGTCAATTTTGACTTTTGTTCCCATGGCTATTCGTGTTTTAGTCATGAAGTCTTTGCCCATGCCTATGTCCTGAATGGTATTGCCTAGGTTTTCTTCTAGGGGTCTTACATTTAAGTCTTTAATCCATCTTGAGTTAATTTTTGTATACAGTGTAAATAAGGAATCCAGTTTCAGCTTTCTATATATGGCTAGCCAGTTTTCCCAGCACCATTTATTAAATAGGGAATCCTTTACCCATTGCTTGTTTTTGCCAGGTTTGTCAAAGATCACATAGTTGTAGACATGTGGTATTATTTCTGAGGCCTCTGTTCTGTTCCATTGGTCTATCTCTCTGTTTTGGTACCAGTACCATGCTGTTTTGGTTACTGTAGCCCTGTAGTATAGTTTGAAGTCAGGTAGCATGATGCTTCCAGCTTAGGATTGTCTTGGCTATGCAGGCTATTTTTGGTTCCATGGGAACTTTAAAGTAATTTTTCTAATTCTGTGAAGAAAGTCATTGGCAACTTGATGGAGATGGCATTGAATCTGTAAATTACCTTGGGCAGTATGGCCATTTTCATGATATTGATTCTTCCTATTCATGAGTATGGAATATTCTTCCATTTGTTTGTGTCCTCTTTTATTTCGTTGAGTAGGGGTTTGCAGTTCTCCTTGAAGAGGTCCTTCTCATCCCTTGTAAGTTGGATTCCTAGGTATTTTATTCTCTTTGTAGTAATTGTGAATGGGAGTTCACTCATGATTTGGCTGTTTGTCTGTTCTTGGTGTATAGGAATGCTTGTGATTTTTGCAAATTGATTTTGTATCCTGAGACTTTGCTGAAGTTGCTTATCAGCTTACGGAGATTTTGGGCTGAGACCATGGGGTTTTCTAAATATACAATCATGTCATCTGCAAACAGAGACAATTTGACTTTCTCTTTTCCTAATTGAATACCCTCTATTTCTTTTCCTTGCCTGATTGACTTTGCCAGAACTTCCAACACTATGTTGAATAGGAGTGGTTAGAGAGGGCTTCCTTGTCTTCTGCCAGTTTTCAAAGGGAATGCTTCCAGTTTTTGCCCATTCAGTATGTTACTGGCTGTGGGTTTGTCATAAATAGCTCTTATTATTTTGAGATACTTTCCATCAATACCTAGTTTATTGAGAGGTTTTAGCATGAAGGGGTGCTGAATTTTATCAAAGACCTTTTCTGCATCTATTGAGATAATCATGTAGTTTTTGTCACTGGTTCTGTTTATGTGATGGATTACATTTATTGATTTGCATATGTTGAACCAACCTTGCATCCCAGGGATGAAGCCAACTTGATCGTGGTGGATAAGCTTTTTGATGTCCTGCTGGATTTGGTTTGCCAGTATTTTATTTAGGATTTTCACATTGATGTTCAGCAGGGATACTGGCCTAAAATTCTCTTCTATTGTTGTGTCTCTACCAGGCTTTGGTGTCAGGATGATGCTAGCCTCATAAAATGAGTTAGGGAGGATTCCCTCTTTTTCTATTGATTGAAACAGTTTCAGAAGGAATGGTACCAGCTCCTCTTTGTACCTATGGTAGAATTCGGCTGTGAATCTGTCTAGTCCTGGACCTTTTTTTGTTAGTAGGCTATTTATTAATTATTGCCTTAATTTCAGAACCTATTATTGGTCTATTCAGAGATTCAACTTCTTCCTGGTTTAGTCCTGGGAAGGTGTATGTGTCCAGGAATTTATCCATTTCTTCTAGATTTTCTAATTTATTTGCATAGAGATGTTTATAGTATTCTCTGATGGTAGTTTGTATTTCTGTGGGATTGGTGGTGATATCCCCTTTATCATTTTCTATTGCATCTGTTTGATTCTTCTCTTTTCTTCTTTATTAGTCTTGCTAATGGTCTATCCATTTGGTTGATTTTTTCAAAACACTAGCTCCTGGATTCATTGATTTTTTGAAGGAATTTTTGTGTCTCTATCTCCTTCAGTTCTGCTCTGATCTTGGTTATTTCTTGGCTTCTGCTAGCTTTTGAATTTGTTTGCTCTTGCTTCTCTAGCTCTTTTAATTGTAATGTTACGGTGTCGATTTTAGATCTTCACTACTTTCTCTTGTGGGCATTTAGTTCTGTAAGTTTCCCTCTACACGCTGCTTTCAATGTGTCCCAGAGATTCTGGTACCTTGTGTCTTTGTTCTCATTGGATTCAAAGAACATCTTTATTTCTCCCTTCATTTCGTTATTTACCCAGTAGTCATTCAGGAGCAGGTTGTTCAGTTTCCATGTTGTTGTGTGGTTTTGAGTGAGTTTATTAATCCTGAGTTCTAATTTGATTGCACTATGGTCTGAGACACAGTTTGTTGTGATTTCTATTCTTTTACATTTGCTGAGGAGTGTTTTACTATCAATTATGTGGTCAATTTTAGAAAAAGTGCAATGTGGTGCTGAGAAGAACGTATATTCTGTTGATTTGGGGTGTAGAATTCTGTAGATATCTATTAGGTCTGCTTGGTCCAGAGCTGAGTTGAAGTCCTGAATATCCTTGTTAACCTTCTGTCTCATTGATCTGTGTAATATTGACAATGGGGTGTTAAAGTCTCCCATTATTATTGTGTGGGAGTTTAAGTCTCTTTGCAGGTCCCTAAGGACTTGCTTTATGAATCTGGGTGCTCCTGCATTGGGTGCATATATATTTAGGATAGTTAGCTCTTCTTGGTGAATTGATCTCTTTACCATTATGGAGTGGTCTTCTTTGTTTCTTTTGATCCTTGTTGGTTTAAAGTCTATTTTATCTGAGACTAGGATTGCAACCCCTGCTTTCTTTTTGCTTTCCATTTGCTTGGTAGATCTTCTTCCATCCCTTTATTTTGAGCCTATGTGCATTTTTGCACGTGAGATGGGTCTCTCAATACAGCACACCAATTATTCTTGACTCTTTATCCAATTTGCCAGTCTGTGTCCTTTAATTGGGGCATTTAGCCCATTTACATGTAAGGTTAATATTGTCGTGTTTTAATTTCATCCTGTCATTATGATGTTAGCTGGTTATTTTGCCTGTTAATTGATGCAATTTCTTCATAACGTCGATGGTCTTTACCATTTGGCATGTTTTTGCAGTGGCTGGTATTGGTTGTTCCTTCCCATGTTTAGTGCTTCCTTCAGGAGCTCTTGAAAGGCAGGCCTGGTGGTGACAAAATCTCTCAGCATTTGCTTGTCTGTACATGATTTTATTTCTCCTTCACTTATGAAACTTACTTTGGCTGGATATGAGATTCTTGGTTAAAAACTCTTTTCTTTAAGAATGTTGAATATTGGCCCCCTCTCTCTTCTGACTTGTAGGGTACCTGCTGAGAGATCTGCTGTTAGTCTGATGGGCTTCCCTTTGTGGGTAATCCAATCTTTCTCTCTGGCTGCCCATAGCATTTTTTCCTTTATTTCAACCTTGGTGAATCTGACAATTGTGTGTCTTGGGGTTACCCTTCTCGAGGAGTATCTTTGTGTTGTTCTCTGTATTTCCTGAATTTGAATGTTGGCCTGCTTTGCTAGGTTAGGGAAGTTCTCCTGGATAATATCCTGAAGAGTGTTTTCTAACTTGATTCTATTCTTCCTGTCGGTTTCAGGTACACCAATCAAACGTATATTTGGTCTTTTCACATAGTCCCATATTTCTTGGAAGCTTTGTTCATTTCTTTTCACTTTTTTCTCTAATCTTGTATTCTCAGTTTATTTCATTAATTTGATCTTCAATCACTGATATCCTTTCTTCCACTTGATCGAATCGGCTACTGAAGCTTGTGCATGTGTCATGAAATTCTTGTGCCGTGGTTTCCCCTCCATCAGGTCATATAAGGTCTTTTCTAGACTGTTTATTCTTGTTAGCCATTCATCTAATATTTTTTCAAGGTTTTTAGCTTCCTTGTGATGTGTTAGTATATGCTCCTTTAGCTCGGAGAAGTTTGTTATTACTGACCTTCTGAAGTCTACTTCTGTCAACTCATCAAACTCATTCTCCATCCAGTTTTGTTCCCTTGCTGGCGAGGAGCTGCGATCCTTTGAAGGAGAAAAGGCGCTCTGTTTTTTAAATTTTCAGCTTTTCTGCTCTGGTATCTCCCTATCTTTGTGGTTTTATCTACCTTTGGTCTTTGATATTGGTGACCTACAGATGGGTTTTTGGTGTGGATGTCCTTTTTGTTGATGTTCATGCTATTCTTTTCTGTTTGTTTATTTTCCTTCTAACAGTCAGACTCCTCAGCTGCAAGTCTGTTGTAGTCACCAGCAGAGGCTACAGAACAGCAAATATTGCTGCCTGAGCATTCCTCTGGAAGTTTCATCCCAGAGGGGCACCTGCCTGTTTGAGGTGTCTGTTGGCACCTACTGGGAGATGTTTCCCAGTCAGGCTACATGGGGTTGAGGGACCAGCTTGAGGAGGCAGTCTGTCCATTCTTGGAGCTCGAACGTGGTGCTGAGAGAATCACTGCTCTCTTCAGAGTTGTCAGGGACATTTAAGCCTGCAGAAGCTGTCTGCTGCCTTTTGTTCTACTATGCCCTGCCCCCAGAGTTGGAATTTATAGAGGCAGTAGGCCTTGTTAAGCTGTGGTGGGCTCCACCCATTTCATGCCTCCTGGCCTCTTTGTTTACACTGTGAGCTACTCAAGCCTCAGCAATGGTGGACGCCCCTCCCCCTATCAAGCTGCAGAGTCACAGGTCGAACTCAGACTTCTGTGCTAGCAGTGAGCAAGGCTCTGTGGGCATGGGACCCGCCGAGCCAGGCAAGGGAGGTTATCTCCTGGTCTGCTGGTTGCTAAGACTATGGGAAAAGCACAGTATTTGGTCAGGAGAGTACTGTTTCTCTAGGTAGAGTCTGTCACAGCTTCCCTTGGCTGGGAAAGGGAAATCCACCCCTTGCACTTCCTGAGTGAGGTGACACCCCCCCCTCCTTCAGCTCACCCTCTGTGGGCTGCACCCACTGTGCAACCATTCCCAATGAGATGAACTAGGTACCTCAGTTGGAAATGCAGAAATCACCCATCTTCTGTGTCGATCTTGCTGGGAGCTACAGACGGGAACTTTTCCTATTTGGCCATCTTGGAAGCACTTGATAAGTCTTGTTTAATAAGTTTGAATCCTACCTCTCAAACCTATCAGCTGTATGATTTGAACAAATTATTTATTCTAATCCCTTCGAGTTTCAACATCTTTATTTGTAAAATAGAGCCAGTAGCCGCACTTAACATTATTGTTTTTTCTTTTGGTTATCATTCATTGGGCACTTATGTGCCAGGTAGGACGCTAAACATGTTAATATGGTAAATTCCTAGTAAAAGTTACATTTAATTTTCCCTTTCTTTGGGGATTTTAGTGTTTTCCATATTGTTTGGTAAATGGTTTCTTTATCTCCCTCAAAGCTGCAAGTTTGGCTTACAAGTTTCAAAGATATTCTGTTCATATCAGATGCTATTCACCCATAAGATTAGAATACACAGCCAGGTGCAGTGGCTCACGCCTGTAATCCCAGCACTTTGGGAGGCCAAGGTGGGTGGATCACGAGGTCAGGAGATTGAGACCATCCTGGCCAACATGGTGAAACCCTGTCTCCACTAAAATACAAAAAAAAAAAAAAATCAGTTGGGTGTGATGGCACACACCTGTAGTCCCAGCTACTCAGGAGGCTGAGGCAGGGAAATCACTTGAACCTGGGAGGCGGAGGTTGCAGTGAGCCGAGATCACGCCACTGCACTTCAGCCTGGTCAGAGGAAGACTCTGTCTCTAAATAAATAAATAAATAAATAAATAAATAAATAAATAATACACCTCAGAACCGTCATGACCTGCATATAAAGTCTCTTTACATAAGGCTTACTTTAAATGAATAACTAAAATAATTAATAGTTAATCTGTGCACTAATGTTAAGTCAAAATAATTGATATTATCTGAAAATGACTATATCCTTGATTGATAAAGCCTTTTGTATTGCAGCACAATACTTACAACTGAGAAATGGTGACTTTAAAGTCATACCACTATTGACTTTGAAGAGTGCCTCCCTATAGTTTCTGTAATTTTAACTTTTAAATTCCTAATTTAGTTAAGCAATTCACAAGAATTCTATTACTGACTTTATAAGTCATAGCTCCCAAACAAAATACTGATGAAACCTTCAATTCTACAAAAATTACATGCCCTTGAGAGAGTTACTATTTTGAGAGACATTTTATCTTTTCAGATGCAAAAGGGAATCTTGCATGTACAGATGGGCATCTTCTTTGAGGCATATGCTAAGATAATAAAACCACAGGCATTTCTTCTGCATAGAATTGTGTCACAGGATTGTAATGCACAAGACTGCTTTGAAAATACTGTTTTCTAACTTGAGACCTCGGTCATAGGTAGGAAAGAGAACCAAAGTCACTGGACACAATGAGGAAAAGAAAAAGATTCTTTTGCATTGAGTATTTTTAAATGAGTATACAGTATAGATTAGTCACTACTAATGGTTTGAAAAGATAAAGAAAACCAAAAGATACACACAAACCAGCTACCATCACTTTTAAATTAAATTTTAATGATTCTGTGTCATGTTTTCATGAAGGTGAGTTTAGTGTGATCCTTTTAAGAGTAATATCTTCCTTTGAATCATCAGAGGTGTCTTTTAATAATTATCTTCTTAGAATTGTTAACCTGAAACATTGAGATTATATATATTTAGTACAGGAAACTTCAATCATTACAGTGTTTTAAGTAAGAGGAAACCATACTAGCTAAGATAAAAAAGAAGAAAAATACCAAGTACTAGGAGCTCTCATATACTTCTGATGGCAGTGAATTGGCAACCACTTTTGAAAAGTGATGTTTCTTACCAAAGATGTAAACATGCACACTCCATAACCCAAACGTCCATTCTTAGATATATTCACAACAGAAATATGACATGTGTTCATAAAAAGATATATTAAAGTATTTATGAAACATAATCCCCAGCGTTGGAGGTGGGGCTTAGTGGGAGGCGTTTGGATCATGAGGGCAAATTCCTCATGAATGGCTTGGACTATTCCCTTGGTGATAAATGAGTTCTTGCTCTGAGTTCACAGGAGATCTGGTCATTTAAAAATGTGTGGCACCCCTCCACACACACGCTCTCTTTTTCCCTTGCTCCTGCTCTGCTATGTGAGATTGCCTGCTCCCCCTTTGTCTTCCACCATGATTGTAAGCTTCCTGAGGCCTCCCCAGAAGCCAGGCAGATGCCAACACCATGCCTCTTGTAAAGCCTGCAGAACCACAAGTCAATTAAGCCTCTTTTCTTTATAAATTACCCAGTCTTAGGTATCTGTTTATAGCAATGCAAAAATGGCCCAATACAGCCCCTACCATTTGGGTAGGAACTACCCAAATGCTCATCCCAGTTTAGTGGATTAATGGTGGTATATTCACTCATCATCAATGCAAATGAACCATCTGCAATGACATGTAGTCTGGTGGGCCAATCTTTCAAACTTAATGGTAAATGAAAGACCTCAGACACACACAGGAAGTACATATTATATAGGATTCTATTCTATGAAATACAACACAGGCAAAATTAATCTATACAATTAAAAAGCCCAAATAGTGGTTACTCTGGAGAGTAGGGAGATTTGTGTCTATAGGTAGCATGAGCGGGCTTCTAAGATGTTTGTTTGTGAGTGCTAGTCACACAGTTGTTTTCAGTTTGTGAAAACATGTTGAATGGCCAATTTCATGTGCACATTTCTCCATGTAAATTATATTTTAATAAAATTTAAACAGTAAAATATAAAAGCAGAATGCTTTTAAGATAATGTGGTTTGCTCACTTCAATTTATATACTGTTTTCCACATTAACTTTATAATAATCAACAGCAAAGATTTCTTAATAACAAAACTATCATCTTCCCTGCAGAATATTTTTTAATTAACTAGTGATTCATTCATAAAACACAATGCAGAGTCTAGTTCTGCCACAAAATGGCATTGCTGTAGACATCATCATAGTAATGTCACTTATTTTTCTGATGTGTTTAACCAAATTAGTACATCTGAAGATTGCAGAATAAATATTTTATACCCCACTTTAGAAAGGCATTTTATTACACAAACATTAAAATCTCCTTCCAGAAAATACAACCTAGTTAACTGAATTTGTATCCTACTGAAGTTTCCTTAGCTCTTCAAGGAAAAATACATAGCGCCAAAATTACCCTTGAAAATTCCCCAGTGATGTGGTACACCAGAGATTGAACGACAACTCATAGTCTATACAAGATAGATGGTTTTTGCTTTAACACTAATTTGATCACTTTTTCTCTGATTGAAGATGAGATAAAGGAACTAGCTGGTATTTATGACCATACTAATAAGAGGAAACAAAAATATCAGAATCCCATCAGCCTCAGAAGCACCTGGAAGCTGTAAATAACCAAGGCAACAGCAAAGTCACAGAGTCCAACTCAGAGTTCCTGTAGGACGTACTCTCACTGGGTAGAGTGGCTGGTTGGATTGCCCTTATTTAAATTATTTTCCCTTTTGCTTTCTCCCAGTCACTATCCCTGACCCCAGTGTGGTGTACTCATAATTGAATTCATAAAATTTTTAGTTTACCCTTCTGAAAAATCAGAATATCTACCTTACATTACCATTACATTGTAATGGCAAAATGTAAATGTATCTAAAATGCCTCCTGGGCAGCATAGTATCCAGCATGTCGTGAGTGCTCAGTAAATAACAGCTATTATTATTGTGGTAGAAGAATGTGAAAATAAATAAAAGGTATCAAATTATGACACAGTCCCAAAACAAAGTTTAAAATTAATTACCCTTTTTCAAACTGTGCGGAAAAATTTTAAAAATTTTAAAAATATGTATGATTCACCTCACTCAGCACCCTTTTCCCAAAACTCAAGATCATGTGGCCACCATGGCTCCCTTTCCATTCCCCTGGCAATATGGCTTTGATGGCGCACCATCAAGAGGTAAAGCGCATTTCTCAGTCCACTGGATGATAACTGACTATGGAATGTTTGGCCATCTGAAATCAGCAAAAGGGGCTGAGTGCCTGTTCCAGATTTGGGCCTCCAGAAGCAATGTGGGTTCTCACTTTGTCTCTGGGGACTCTGCCTCAGTCATGAGCATAACCTTGGGCTAGCCTGCACGAGGAAGAGAGACAATGTGGGTCAGAGGCCAGTTAGCCTACTTATGCCAGTTGAGGTCCCAGATACCTGCCAGACCCACATTGATCAGCAAAGCCACCAAAGCCAGGCTACAGCTCCACTGTGGTCACTCACAGCTGACCACAGACACACGAGAAGACACACTAGTACTGCCCAGCAGAATCATGAGCCAAATACACAATTGTTATTTTAAGTCAACATATTTTGGGTGAATTTTTACTCAGCCGTACCTATCTGATAGAGACTGTATATTTTCTAATCCCTTCAAAATTTTTATTTAACCCTAGAGCATTAATTGCAATGTGTGGTTCAGACACATTGTAGTATTCCTACACATTATGTAATTATGTTCAGACATTCCATAATATTCCACAAAGACACATATATGCACTAACCTAGGGGCTGGGTGTAAAAAAATGTGTCCCACTGATTCACCTCTTTCATAATAGAGTATCCATGGACCTACAATAACAAAGACTTAGACCTTAATCACCAGCATAGTCTGGTCATTTTCTATCTGTCACATTATAAATAAATTATTTAACCAACATGTGTATCAGAGATTCTGGCCAATGTAGTTGGGCATGCATCTTCTTTCAAACTTGATGCACAATTAGGAAATACCTAACTGAGAAGATCAACTTTAAATACCAGCTTAGAATCATGAATAGTTACACAGGGGTAGGTACTTTCAATCTTTTTAAAATTTAAATAGGTAAAAAGGAACATATAGGCTGGTCACAGTGGCTCATGCCTGTAATCCCAGCACATTGGGAAGCCAAGGTGGGTGGATCATGAGGTCAGGAGTATGAGACCAGCCTGGCCAATATGGTGAAACCCCATCTCTACTAAAAATACAAAAAAATTAGCCAGGCATGGTGGCGTGTGCCTGTAGTCCCAGCTACTCGGGAGGCTGAGGCAGAAGAATCACTTGAACTGAAGCACAGGTTGCAGTGAGCCAAGATGGTGGCACTGCACTCCAGACCGAGTGACAGAGCAAGACACCATCTCAAAAAACAAAATATAAAGAAAAATTAAGTTTATCTTCTTTCGCTGTTTCATTTTAAAGGCAGCGTCATCATTGCCAGTGTGTTATGTGTGCTTCCAGGGACACTCCATTTGTTTTGTATATATATTGTATATGCATGCATATTTGCATGTATGTTTACCTGCTCCCCTTCTTGATGCTTTGCATTTTACAGTTTGTTTTGGAACTCGTTATCGGTATGCATAGATTTTAAGGCAGAGAGACTTGAAATGAGATGAGCCCAGGCCAAGGCATATGGGTGTTAGTGCTGTTGAGTGACGGTAATGGCCAGTCCTCCAGTATCTAGAAGACTGTTAAAAGCTTCACATTTTTCTATTCACCTTTCAATATTTTTTGTATTCCTTTCACTGACAGGGTATGATTGCCAGACATTGGGGATCATTAGATGCCATTTTTTTCCTCTCTCTTTGAACCAACATCTAATGAAGCCATCCTACATGCTTAAGCCTGCAGTTATCACTGATTTAAATAAAAAATCAGTCCCAAAACTTGAAAGGGCTGAGAGAATAGGACTTCAGTTTGGACCTAGCTCTTATAAGGGTTTAATTATTTGTTTATGGAAATATTTTATTGTCTTAATGATATTAGTCATTACTTAATAAGAAGTCATGTATTGCCTAAGACTGTCTTATGTGGGGGATCAATTTACATCCTTAAAAGAAAATCAGATGCTGAGAAAAGTAGCAACCAAGTGTCAGAATGTCTGGTTTATAGACCCCAAGCCCAGAAATAATTAGATCATGCAGGCGGTGATCTTACAGATGCAAGTACTGTGTTGAAAGAACAACACCACACTTACTCAGAAGCCAAGTTTATCCAACTCAGGATTCTGCATCTTTCAGAGGAACATTTGTGGCTAGATGATTGCCCATCACGAAATCACCTTTAAAAATAGAATAATGCACCACAAACACATCTAAATTCTTTTTAGCATCTAGTACAGCAAAACAAATCAGTGATATAGTTTCTAAATTTCTGAAACAGTTTCTAGTCTGCAATATGTTTTGAAGAGATATGGCCTGGGTTTGGTTTGGTTTGGTTTTGGTTTTTTTTTCTTTTCATTTTTACCACCTACTTTAGATGACTTGAGCCACATTCTGAAGATATAAAGTCAATAACATAGTAGCAAGTTATTTTAATAAATTAGACCTACAGTTCTTTTTTAATAATCAGATTAAATTCAGGATACATTTCCTATCATCAGAATTTCCAAGTGCTTAAAATCTGGGACAGATTTTTTTTCAGCAATGTTACAGGAACTAATGTGGGAGGAAGAAGGGGAGGGGGAGGTGGAAGAAAAGGAAGAAAAGGAGGAAGAAAAGGAGGAAGAAGAGGGGGAAAAAGGCAGGGCGGGGGGAGGAGGAGGGAGGGAGAGAGGAAGAGAACCAAGATAGTCTACTCCCAAAAGTAGTGTTTCCATGGAGAAGCAATGCTATTAGAGACACTTAGCTTGCAAGATGACTAGGAGACATTCTTAACTTTATATTGGAAGATTACCGTGTATGCTAGTTTTATCTCATATGAGGCAGCAAATTTTCTTAGAATACCAACAAGTGGGCTTCAGAGAATTGTATAGTGAGGACACAGTGATCACTACAAAAATAAACAAAAGCTTTCGGTTTATTTCTTACTGGGAGAGAGTCTGTAAAAGGCTGAACTTTTTGAAAAGTGAAATCTGATGCAAAAACTTCATCTAAGGAAACATTAGCTTGAACATCCGGGGAGGTGGGAGTAGAAATCGTTTCACACTATTTTTTCCTCTCTATTATATTTTCTCTTCCTGATAATTTTGGGAATAACATCATGTCCTATATTCTGCCAGCTACTGCTAATGCTCTGAAC
Organism: Macaca mulatta; assembly: GCF_049350105.2. Taxonomy (NCBI): domain Eukaryota; kingdom Metazoa; phylum Chordata; class Mammalia; order Primates; family Cercopithecidae; genus Macaca; species Macaca mulatta. The sequence goes on along the minus strand of NC_133407.1, from coordinate 131,490,332 downwards.
TTTCAGTTCCTGCCTGGCAGGGATCCATCAATCCACAGTCTTTTCACTATTAAATCTATTTCTCAATATAGGTCACTTGAGTCCAAATTACTCAGTTACAGATAAAATATAACCCTCCACTAGAGGGATGTATTTTTATCCCAACATTCAAAGAGCTGCCTTTTTAACATGGCCCAGTGTTAATGGAGGTTACACTCACAACTCTTCAAGAAGAGACTATCACTTAGAAATCTACTCTCCCTTGATAATTAGGTTTAACTTCTATTAACATAAAATGAGAATTATGTGACTTAGAGGAAGTGAGATAAGATGCCTAATGATGAAAGTTGTGACTTCTCCATATTGCAGAGGTCTCTTCCGAAATCGTATTACCATTTAGGGAAATGCCACTATAACCGCCACAGCTGTTGTCTAGAACCCAAATATTGAGAAAGAAATTAGGAAGCTCTGTATCAAGTCTTTATGTTGTTAGTGACACTGAACTTCCTCATTCGTTATTTTAAATAATGACTTATTGTACTTCATTGTAAGGGAGATTCAATTTCTGAGTGTATAGTTGACCACAAGCAATGTATTCATTTTTTTTTTTTTCTCAATGTCTCTTATTACCTCTTACAGAAGGGCCTAGTAAGGCTTTTATGCCAAATCCTGATTTGGCTTTAAGTCACTATATATGTCCTATTCTACACATTTAACAAGATGTAAATGCAAATTTAGGCATCTATCAGATATTTAGCAAAGACCATAACACTTAGACAATTTTCATCAAAAATTTAATGTTTATAATATTGAAAAATCCACTACTTATGCAAGTGGTATATTGAGAATATTATTTAGGAAGTTTTACCCTTAAATCCTAATGTTTTCCTACTAATATGTTACATAACCAAAGAAAAGTTATATTACCTAAATCACCCGTTAGAAAAACTAACATTAAATAAAGACCACCAGTTGAGCTCATGGAATTATCAGAGCACTTTGTAATGATCGTTCACGCACATGGGGAACTTTTTCAAGCAAACTCATATGTGGCATTCAACTGGGATGAGAGATTGGGTTAAATAAGACCCTCAACAGAATCCTGAGGCACCGAAATGTATAAAGGTCACCAACTAAGGTATTTTATTCTTAGGAAAGTGTACTCACTAATGACTTATTTACTTTTACTTTTAACAGTGTTAGCTATTTCATTTTCCGGTACATATTATTAACAAATAAATTATAAATAGAAAGAAAGCTCTTAGGGCACACTTTCTGCAAGAAGTGCTGTCTAATATTGAGGCAAAGTACAGAAAATAACAGCATCGTATGCGAGTATTCAAAAAGCGTACTCCTCTTGAATCAGCAAAGGCACCTCAAGATACCTCTGTTTTCCACATGGTTCAACAATAGTGAAAGAGATAACCCCTAGGCATCTTGTACAGAACGTGAAATTCTGTTCAAACTGCAACTTAAGATGGCAGAGAAAGCCACAATCCATTGTAGAAAGGCTTTCATTTTATGGCTAAAATGGTTTCTTATTGTTATTGTTAAGGTTTTTCCCACAGATGACATAACTACAGTTAGCTAAGCAAGTCACCTGTGACAATGTGAACTTGCCACTGTCATAAAGGAATCAAAGTTACTGTGTATGCTTTGATTATAAACTACTGGGAATCAATTTCATTTGACCAATACTGAGTCCCTACTCTAGGCAAAACACTTGGCATGGAAATGCATTGAAATGAATAACTTTGTTATACATATAAGTAAAATTTCTAATCTATTTCATTTAATTAATTTATTTACTTTTTTCTTTTTTTATTATTATTATACTTTAAGTTCTAGGGTACATGTGCACAACATGCAGGTTTGTTACATATGTATACATGTGCCATGTTGGTGTGCTGCACCCATTAACTCATCATTTACATTAGGTATATCTCCTAATGCTATCCTTCTCCCCTCACCCCTCCCCCAGTGTGTGATGTTCCCCTTCCTGTGTCCAAGTGATCTCCTTGTTCAATTCCCACCTATGAGTGAGAACATGTGATGTTTGGTTTTCTGTTCTTGCGATAGTTTGCTGAGAATGATGGTTTCCAGCTGCATCCATGTCCCTACAAAGGACACAAACTCATCCTTTTTTATGGCTGCATAGTATTCCATGGTGTATATGTGCCACATTTTCTTAATCCAGCCTGTCACTGATGGACATTTGGGTTGATTCCAAGTCTTTGCTATTGTGTATAGTGCTGCAATAAACATACGTCTGCATGTGTCTTTATAGCAGCATGATTTCTAATTCTTTGGGTATATACTCAGTAATGGAGTGGCGGGGTCAAATGGTATTTCTAGTTCTAGATCCTTGAGGAATCGCCATACTGTTTTCCACAATGGTTGAACTAGTTTACAGTCCCACCAACAGTGTAAAAGTGTTCCTATTTCTCCACATCCTCTCCAGCACCTGTTGTTTCCTTACTTTTTAATGTTTGCCATTCTAACTGGTATGAGATGGTATCTCATTGTGGTTTTGATTTGAATTTCTCTGATGGTGAGTGATGATGAGCATTTTTTCATGTGTCTGTTGGCTGTATAAATGTCTTCTTTTGAGAAGTGTCTGTTCATATCCTTTGCCCACTTTTTGATGGGGTTGTTTGTTTTTATCTTGTAAATTTGTTTGAGTTCTTTGTAGGTTCTGGATATTAGCCCTTTGTCAGATGAGTAGATTGCAAAAATTGTCTCCCATTCTGTAGGTTGCCTGTTCACTCTGATGGTAGTTTCCTTTACTGTTCAGAAGCTCTTTAGTTTAATTAGATCCCATTTGTCAATTTTGGCTTTCATTGCCATTGCTTTTGGTGTTTTAGACATGAAGTCCTTGCCCATGCCTATGTACTGAATGGTATTACCTAGGTTTTCTTCTAGGGTTTTTATGGTTTTAGGTCTAACATTTAATTAATTCATCTAGTCATTAATGACAATGGCCACTAGAAAATTTTTGTACCTATATCTTACAAACCCTTCCTCAGCCTATCAAAACACAGCTTCAAGAAGAAAAATGGATTTTAATAATAACAATAGCAAAGCCTTCTCTAGAATTAGCTAGGTTTCAGACACTGTTCTAAGCCCTTTGAACACATTACTTCATTTATTCACTTAATCCTTACAATCTTTTGCATAATAGGTACAATCATCACCCTTATTTTTGAGGCAAGGAACCCACCCAGAGTTATTTGGAAAGTTGCTCAGGGTCTTACAGCAGAAGTAGCAGAACCAAGATTCAAAAGCCAAAGTTTTCTAGACAGAGAGGGAGGATTATCACGATGTTCACGGATACGGGTTTTAAAACAGTCCACAAAAGAAATGTTGTAAATATCATGAATGCCAGCTATGCTATATTTAGATCTATCTATTGAGTATAATGGTCACTTTTGGGGTGATGGGTACACTAGAAGTCCAAACCCCACCATTAAGCAATATATACATGTAACAAACCTGCACATGTACCCCCTGAATCCAAAATAAATAAAATTTTAAAAAACAATAAGAAAAACAAAAGTTTTTATTTTATCTTCCAATAAAGAACTATCAACGTGCTCTGGCTAAGTCTGAGTAGATATTTAAAACTCTCCAAAAGTTGTTAGGATTTGTTTCAAAGGACTGGCCAAAGATACATGCATTGCCTATCACCTGTTCAAATGCAAACTGCCTCAAAGGGCCAAAATGCCAGAAATATTGGATAGCCTTGTATACAATGGCCTAAGAACATTTTCTTTTCAATCTAGTTTATCACACAATATTCAAAATTTACTATTATTAATGAATCATGAGAACTAACGTTTCAAATGCATAAGAAAATATAAGCCATAAGAGATTAATACAATTGTGTGCATGAAGAAAGATTCTTGGTGAAAGCAATGTCTGAAAGAGTGAATTCTTTTGGTTACAAATGGTGGAAACCCAGATCAAACTAGTTTAGGTAAAAGGGGTGGGAGGAGATATTTTACTCACTCATAAAACTAGAAGGTCACAAGTTCAGCTGACTCAGAAGCATAAGCAACGTCCCCAGGAGTCTGCCTCACTTAGCTTTTAATTCTTCTTCTCATGGTATGTGGGCTTCATTCTCAGGCCCATGTTTCCAGAAGACTCAGAAGATAGCAACAAGTAACCTCAAATGTGCACCTTTATTGATGAGCTACTAAATCTCAGATAAAATTCTAATTGGCCTGACTTGGATTGAGGGCCCTTTCTTGACCTAATCACTGCAGCCTAGAAGTCAAAGAACCCATAAGGTTGTGCCAGCACAAAGCTGGTCAAAACTTGGAAGAGGCCATCATTGCATCAGTGACTAGAGTAACAGACGGCACAAAGAGGTTGTATAAAATGCCGTATAAGAGACATCTGATACACTGTCAGAGGTTATGTATGCATACAGTTGAATATTGTTTGTCTCTAGAATTCAGGAGAACATGACTGTCAAGGATGACTAGATGAGCAGAACCTGAGATTCCTAGATTTATCCTGTGGCCCCCAAAGGGTTTAAAGTTGTCCCAGGCTAATAACATCCCCTGGCTCTTAGCAAATGCAAAAGCAATCCCCCATGGTGGAAAGTATTGCCAGTGTAACCCCCTATGTTTCCAAAGCATTAAGGTCAACCAGTAGAAGTCCACAAACCACCATGGGTGAGAGTCAGCAAAGGCAAGCAAACAATCAGATTTAGACACCTAATTATTTAATATAGGAATATCAGAGACAAAATATAAAATTAGTCATGAATTATAGTAACAAAATCAAAGAACCTGTGGGGCTCTCCCTGAGTGCCTGCATGGGATTCACTGCTTAACAGGGCACCATGGCAGTTACCCAAAGGAAAAATACAATGTTTTCTTACATGAAGAAAGGGGAAGATATGTTGGACAGGTAGAAACAACATTTGACTACTACTATCATGATTTCCCCATGGAAAAAGCTCAGATTTCATGCAGGGTAACAACTTCCTTGTATTCAGGGATAATTATGTGTCAAGCACTGTGCTAAGCATTTCACGTGCCTCCTTTAATTCTATGGCAATATTGAGGTAGACATGATTGTTATTATTTCTAGGAATGATGTGAAATTGTGTACCAATTCACCTACACCAGCTATTTACACCAAGACCTTTCTAATTGGCCAATGCCCCTTTCAGTTAATTGGTTCCTGTGCCATACTAGTTGATATATTTCAAATAACCAGTTCTGCTTTTTCTTTTGTTTCTTTTTGAGACAGGGTCTCACTCCATTGCTCAGTCTGGAGTGCAGTGGTGTGATCATAGCTCACTGTAGCCTGAAGCTCCTGGGTTCAAGTCATCCTCCCACCTCAACCTCCCAAGTAGCTGGGACTACAGGAATGTGCCGCCACACCTTGCTGATTTTTAAAAAAATTTTGTAGAGTTGAGGATTCTCTATGTTGCCCAGGCTGGTCTTGAACTCCTGGGCTCAAGCAATCCTCTCACCTCAACGTCCCAAAGTGTTGGGATTACAGCTATGAGCCACCAGACCAGGCATTCCTATTTATTTCCACACTGAGACTCACAGGGTTTCATAATTTAAAAATGTAAATTCAGTAAGTACACATCCACTAGTAGGAACTCAGTAAATTTTATTCATTATTAATGCTAATTACTGTTAGCATAAACATGACAAATGTTATAGGGGCATTATATTTTAATGGTTTAAGATATTCATTAAAGTGTAATTTTCGTAGAATAAAATGCAAATTCTATTTAAAGTGCACAGCTTGATGTGTTTTGCCCAAAGTATATAGCCTTGTAACTACCACCACATAACACAGACATTTCTCTCATCTCAGTTTTCTCTTGCCCCTTTGCAGTAAATTCTCTTGTCTCTCTCTGGACAACCACCAACATGCTTACTGCCACTATAGTTTTGCCTTTTCTAGAATTTCATATGAATGGAACCATATAATACACAATCTTTTGGATTTCTGTTCTATTGTTCAGTATAACAATGAAGTATCTATTGAGAGTCATCTATGTTGGTGCATTTATAAGTGGTTTGTTCGTTTTTACTCTTTAATAGTGTTTTATTGTTTGGATATACCACATTTTCTTTATCTATTCACCAGGTGATGAAAATTTCAGCTGACTCTAGTGTTTGGATTTCACAAATAATGCTGCTTTGAATATTCACTGCAGCATGACAAATCTAGGGTGGACAGTAACTGTTGAGCAGTTAATCCCCCGCAGTTTATCCCATGCATGTTCATTTTCCTTGGGTAGATAATAAGCCAGAAAAGGAACTGACGAGTCATAAAAACAAGTACAAGCTTAACTTCATAAAAAACTGCCAATCTGGCTGTAACATTTTCTCATTTCCACCAGCAATGAATGAGAGTTCCATTGGCTTTACATACTTGCCAACACTTAGTATGGTGAGTCTTTTTAATGTCAGCCATTTTAGTGGATATCCAGTGCTTGTTTGTGAATTTAATTTTCATTTTCCTGATGACCAGAGTATGGAACACATACAATATGCTTATTTGCCATCATATATCTTTCTTGGTGAAGCGTCTGTTCAAATTTTTGTACATTCTCAATTTTTACATGTTTTCTTATTGAGTTGTAAAAGTCACAAGTTCTGGATACAAGTTCTTAACAGATATATGGTTTTGCAAATATTTTTTACTGATCTGTCAATTACCTTTTCTTAAGAGTCTTTCAAAAACAAATGGTTTTTAACTTTGATAAAGTTCAGTTTATCAATTGTTTTCTTTTCTGGTTAATATTTTTTGTATAATACTTAAGAAATCCTTGGTTAAACCAAGGACACAATGTTTCTTTTTCTTGGTTTTATACACATGTTTTATGGTTTTAGGTTTTATATTTAGGTTTACAATTTATTTCCATTTAATTTGTAAATTGTATAAAAATAAGCGTTGAGATGCTTCTGTATTTCACCCCAGATACTTAATTATATTACTTTTCTATGGCAGCTATAGAAAATCAACACAAACTTTACTGTTTTAAAACAATGCAAATATATTATTGTGCAATTCTATAGGTTAGAAGTCCAAGTTGTCAGCAAGGCTACATCTCTTTCTGGGAGACCTGGGGGGGAATTCATATATTTGCCCTTTCTAGCTTCCCAAGGCAGCCCACATTCTGTAATTCATGGCCTCTTTCTCCATCTTTAAAGCCTGCAACATTGGATCCAGTTTTTCTCTTCTACCATCTCTCTGGTTCTTTCTGCCTCTCTCCTCTCAAGAACACTTGTGATTACAGTGAGTCCACCTGGATAACCCAGTTTATCTTCCTATTTTAAAGTTAACAATTTGATTTGCAAACTTAATTCCTCTTTGCTATGTAACCAAACACATTCACAGGTTCTGAGGATTAGAATCTGGACATCTTTGGGGTGGGGGTGGAGGCATTATTTTGTCTATTGCATCAGCTGTATCAGGGCTGTGTGTTACGAAGACTCCTTTTCCCATTGAACTAATGTGGTGCCTTGGTTGAAAATCAGTTGACCATGTACGGATCTATTTCTGGATTCTATTCTATTCCTCTGATTTCTTTCTCTATCTTTTAAACTGGGGGTCTCCAATCCCTGACCTATGGACTACTTCTGGTCTGTGGCCTGTTAGGAATCAGGCCATACAGCAGGAGGTGAGTGACAGGTGAGTGAGCAAAGCTGAGCTCTGCCTCCTGTCAGATGGGTGGTGGCATTAGATTCTCATGGGAGCATGAACCCTATTGTGAACTGTGCATGAGAGGGATCTAGATTGCATGCTCTTTATGAGAATCTAATGCCTGATGATCTCTCACTGCCTCCCATCACTGCTAGATGGGACCATCCAGTTGCAGGAACACAAGCTCAGGGCTCCCACTGATTCTACATTATGGTGAGTATGTAATAATAATAGAAATAAAATGTACAATAAATGCAATATGCTTGAGTCCCATCCCTTCTCAACCCATCTGTGGAAAAATTGTCTTTGACGAAACCGGTTCCTGGTGCCAAAAAGGTTGGGGACTGCTGTTTTAAACAAAACCACATTGCTTTGTTCACTGTAGACTTAGGTCAGTCTTGAAATCAGTTAGTCTAAGCCCTTCAACTTTGTTCCTTCTCACAATTATTTTGGCAATTCCAGATCTTTTGTATTTCCATATGTGGATTTTTTGTAGGAATTGTATTGGGTCTATATGTTGATTAGAGAATGGACATGTTAACAATATGGAGTCTTCAGATTGCGAACATAGTATCTGTCTCCATTTATTTAGGTCTTCTTTATCTCAGCACTGTTTTGTAATAATTAGTATACAGGTCTCACATATCTTTGTTAAATTTATTTCTAAGGGCTATACTTATTTCAGGTTCCATTGTCAATGCAATTGTACTTTTAATTTCTTTTTCCAGTTGTTCGTTACTGGTCTTAGAAATGCAGTCCTTTTTTGTATATTGACCTCAGACCTTGTGAAGGTACTAATAGCTTTTTAAATATATTCCTTAGGATTTTCTACATATATGACAATGTCATCTGCAAATAAAGATAGTTTTTGTCCTTTTTGTACAATCTTATCTTTTTTCTTCCCTTATTGGACTGCAGAACAATACTGAATTGAAATGGTGAAAGCAGACATTCTTCATTATTCCATATTTTTGGTATAACAAATTTAGTCTTTTACTAAGTATTATGTTTACTGTGAATTTTTATAGAAGCCTTTATCAAGCTGAGAAAGTGTTTTTAAATGCTAGTTTCCTGAAGTTTTTATCATAAGTGTTAATTTTTAACAATTTTTTCTACTGCTATCAAGATGGCCAAATAATTTTTCTTCTTTATTCAATTAATATGATGAATTGCATTGAGTGATATTTGAATATTAAGCAAATCTTCAATTCTTGAGATTAAAGCCTCTTGTACGTGATGAGCTATTCTTTTTATATAATGTTGAATTTGATTTGCTAATATTAAGAATGTTTGCATCTATATTCATGAGAGCTATTGGTCTGTAGTTTTCAGTTTTGGGAATATCTTAATCTGGTTTTGGTATCAGTGTAATACTGGCCTCATAAAATGTGTTGGGAAGTGAACCCTCTTCTATTTTCTGAAGCAGTTTTTGTAAGATTGTTATACTTTCTTCATTAAATATTTGATAGACTTCACTAATGAAGACACCATGTCCTATCGTTTTCTTTCTCAAGAACATTTTTAAATTACAAATTTAATGTTTTCAATGAATATAGGGTTATCTAAGTGCTCCATTTATTCTTGAGGCTATTTTGGTGAGTTGTTTTTCAAGATATTTGTCCATTTCATCTAAAGTGTCAAATTTATTGGCATAAAATTGTTCATAAAGTTTCCTTTTATTGATTTATGCTCTTATTTTTATTAATTCATTTCTTCTACTTAGTTTGCTGGATTTTGCTAGCTTCTTATGGTGCAAGTTTAGATCTTGATTTGAGATGTTTCATCTTTTAAATACAAGCATTTAAATCTATAAAAGTGCTGCTGAACGCTGATTAGCCACAATCCACAAAACTTAATATGCTTTTCTTTCATTTTTGCCGTTAAAATGTTTTCTAGTTTTTAAATAATTTATATGATGATAAAAAATACATAAAATTTAGCATTTTAACCCTTTAAGTGTACAGTTTAGTAGCACTAAGTACATTCACACTGTTGTGCAGTAGTCACCACCATCCATCTCTAGAACAACTTTGTCATCTTCCCAAACTAAAACTTTATCCATTAAACAATAACTCCTCGTTCCTTCTCCTCAACCCCTGGAAACCACCTTTCTACTTTCTATCTCTACAAATTTGACAGTTCTAGGTGCTTCACATAAATGAAATCATACAATATTTGTCGTTTTCAGTCTGGCTTATTACACTCAGCATAATGTTTTCAAAGTGTATCCATGTTGCAGCATGTGTCCGAAATTCCTTAATTTTAAGGCTGAATAATATTTAATTGTACATATGTACCACATGTTGTTTATCCATTTATCCATCAATGAACATTTAGATTAATACCACCTTTTAGCTATTGTGAATAATGCTGCTGTAAATGTCAGTATTAAAATATCTCTTTATGTCACCATTTTCAATTTTTTCCGATACATACCCAGAAGTAAAATTTGTAACTTCTTTTTGAACATGGGTTATTTATAACTGTATTTTTTATCGTCCAAATATTTCGGTGATTTTCCAGATAATTTTCAGTTATAAGTTCATAATTTAATTCTATTATAGGGAAAACATTGTATGATTTAAATATTTTTGTATTTGTTGACATTTGTTTTATGACCCTGCATTGGGTATATCTTATATCTTAGTGAATGCTCCACGTGTTTGTGAAAAGAATGTATATTATTCCGTTTAGGCATAAACTATTTTACAAATGCCAGTTTCTTCATGTTTGTTTATATTGTTCAAATTTTTTTTTTTTTTTTTGAGATGGAGTCTCACTTTTTCACCTAGGCTGGAGGGCAGTGGCACAATCTCGGTTCACGGCAACCTCTACCTCATGGGTTCAAGGAATTTTCCTGCCTCAGTCTCCTGAGTACCTGGGATTACAGGCATATAACACCACGCTCAGCTAATTTTTGTATTTTTAGTAGAGATGGGGTTTCACCACGTTGGCCAGGCTGGTCTCCAACTCTTGACCTCAGGTGATCCATCTGCCTCGGCCTCCCAAAATGCTGGGAATACAGGTGTGAGCCACTGCACCCAGCCTATGCAAATTCTTTTTAATATCGTTACTGATTTTTTACCTATTTGTTTTAATTACTGAGACAGGAGTTTTGAAATTTCTAACTGTACTTGCTAATAATTGTTAAATTGTCTATTATCTTTTCAATTCTGACAGTTTTTGCTTCATGCATTGTGGAGCTCTGTTACTGGGTACACAGACTTCTATAACGGTTTTATAGAACCATTGTTCCTGTTGTACTGATCCTTTTTGTAATCAAATATCCCTGTTTGTCTACTAATACTACTTTATCTTGTTTTCATAGATTGAAAAAAATCTTGTTTTCTTTTTAAATAAGTGTCATTGTACATATTTAAAATATACAACCTGATTTTACAAAATACATATATAGAGTTAAACGGTTACTATAGAGAAACAAATTAACATATCTATCATGTCACATAGTTACCCATTTTTCCTTTCTATAGCAAGAGCAGCTATAGTTTTCTTATTTAGCAAAGATCCTGAACACAACGCATTATTATTAACTATAATCTTCATGTTATACATTATATCTTTCAACCAACACTCTTTGTCTTAAAGTATAATTTATGTGATATTCATATATCCAGTTTGTATTTTCTTTCTTTCAATGTATCTCTGACAAAGAGTTAATTTCTTTAATTCACAAAGGGCTCAAGCAAATCAGTCAAAATAGTAAGAATGGGCAGTGTTTATGAACAGGCAGTTTATAGGGGAAAATAGCATAGACCAATAAATGTAAGAAACATACTTAACCTCACTAAAACCTAAAGTAAATACAAATCACAATACTAATGCTATATCATTGTGCCTTAATTAGATTGGGAAAAATAACAAAACATTGATAATAGTATATATTGGTAAAGATTTGGGAAAATAAATTCATCACTTTTCATGGCAGTATTCAACTATTTGGAGAAGCTATTTGGCAATATCTATCAATATTAAAAATGCACAAAGCATTTGCATCAACAAGTTGAGTGCTAAGAATTAACTCCATAAATAATAATAATAATAAAATACTTGCAAAAGTATACAAGATATAAATATAGACATGTGAATTGCAGGATGGTTTTAATAGCAAAAAATTGGGAAAATACTTAAATATTCATTTTTAAAAATCAAGTAAATAAATTATGGCACATCCCTACAATATAATTCCAAGTTGCCACTAAAAGGAGGTACATCCATATTTCCTAATCTAGACAAAAGTCTATAATATATTAAGTGTCTTTAAAAGTTATGAAATAATAGGTTTTATATAAAAATAAAGAAAAATAAAAACTCTGTGTGTGTGTGTGTGTGTGTGAATGCATAGGTTAAAAAAAGTCCATACCATGTTTTCTCTCAATAGTGGTACCATGAGTGATTGTCACTTTATATTGTAGCATATTTTCTGAAAATTTTACCAAAAACATGAATTATAATCACTAAAATAGGATGTATATTTTATATACATAAACAATGGGCAGGGATGAAGAGAGGTGTCAAAATAAGGAGGTCATTTATGACAAATTAGGTTTTCTACTTTGAGAATGTTTGCAGTTGTTTATGGCAGAGTGTGCCTTCCCCTAATCCTTCAGCTTCACCAGTCCTAGCCCACCCCTACAGATCACTGGGAGCTTCTGGGTACCTGTCTGTCCTGGATACTCACTCAGGCTTCCCTCTGTTGTAGCCTCTTTCTCTCCTGAGAGCATTTCTCAGGCCACCTCATTCATTTCCTGTTTGTCCAATGTCTTGGATGATGGGGGCTGGTGGAGGTAGAAAAGTGGAGAGCTTCTCATCAAATGCAAAGGCTGAGGACCTGGACTGCCTTCCCTCACAATCTCCTCCAGACCCTGCTTCTTGGTGTCTGACCCTCACTGGGTTTCCAAACTGCCAGTCACACAATGAATCAATTTACTGTCATGGCCAGTGTTTTAAAAAACTACAATAGAACAGAATAGAAAATATCAAAATGTGTCATGTGCATTAAAGGCAAGTATTGCTTACAAAAACTTTTGTTTGGGATATATATATGTATGAACTTCTGGAAGTCCATCCAGAAAGCCCCAGCCCCTTTCCAATTTTGGGCTCTTTCTCCTCCTACCAAACCAGAAAATCGCCAAAAAAAAAAAAAAAATGGTGAAAAGGAGAGCAGGACTCTGACCTCTCGTGGTGGCCAGGTGACTTCTGGTGGATTACACGGTCTCCACCCAGATCCCAGCAAGGATCATAGCTTAACATTGGAATATTAAAGCATGGTCTTGCTTTAATTCTCAACTGGGGAATTCTAGCATACAAAATTCTGGTTCTGAGAAGTCTTCTCTCTTTTTTGCTTGACTCTTTTTGTTTCTAGTTCAAGTTTTTCAGTTGTGAAGTATTTGGGCCTTTACCTCTGGAACAGAACAATTCACCATCAAGACTTTGCCTTCTATCATCTCCTTCTTGTCTTGCATTGCTCTGGGACTGACCACTCCTTTCACTAACATCTGGTACTCTGGCGTGGTTTTCTCCTTGTTGTTCTGAACCACAATGTACTTCTATTTCCCTGAGTCATAGACCCACTCCTGAGAAATGAAAAACACTTTTATGTTCGCTAGGGAGAAGTAAAAAGGTTGAGCCATCCTTCTAAAAGAGCACCAGGTGCTGAGGCTTCATGTACAAAGTGGTGCTGGCATCTATGACGCACTGCAAGGTCAGTTTCCGCTCTGTTTGCACCAAGTTTGGCAGGATCTTCATGAGGATGCTGTTGATGGTGTAAGAGTTTTCTTGACCCTCAAAGCATGAAAAGAGAACTATCAGTAGAACTCAGGGTTACCCCAGTAGGATCCCGAGGTTAAAGACTGCCAGGCGTAGTTAGTTCCACCTTCAGACCATGCCTTTTGGGCAGAAGACACTTCCATACTTCTGTGCTCTTCAAATTGTTCTGTCACCATGTCCTTCCTTCCAGTCCCTCTTCTTAAACTTACTATTTGAATAGTGTGTATCATTTTCTATCCTTTTACTTAGAGTTTATTTGTGTCTGTAAAGTACAACTTTTATAGACAGATCTTGGTTTTTAAAAATCCAATCCAATATTATTTTTCTTTCATTTAAAATATTTAATCCATAAATTTAATGTGATTATTATATAACAGGATTTTAGACTGCCATTGTGCTATTATTTTGTCTCATCCTTTTTTATTCCTCTCTTCCTCCTTTCCTAGCTTTTCTTTGGTTTTCCACAAATAATTTAGTATGTTATTTTACCCTCTGTTAGCTTTTAACTATATTTCTTTGCATGTTTTTAGTGCTTGCTTAAGGGTAACAACATGCATTGTTAACTCATGATAATTTTCTTAGATTTAATATTGAATAATAATAACTATTATTATTATTATTGAGACAGGGTCTCACTCTCACCCAGGCTGGAGTACAGTGGCACAATCACTCCTCACTGCAGCCTCATCTCTCCAGGCTCAAATAATCTCTCCACCTCAGCCTCCTGAAAACTTGGGACTACAGGTACGCATCACCACACCCATCTAATTTTTTTTATTTTTAGTTAACACAGGGTCTTGCTATGTTGCCCAGACTGGTCTTGAACTCCTGGGCTCAAGCAGTCAGCCTGCCTTGGCCTCCCAAAGTGCTAGGATTACACGTGTGAGCCACCACATGTGGCCTTGAGTTCTTATTTTTATTAAAATATCAGAATCTTAAAACAATACAGTTCCATTTACCCTCCATCTTCCATGCTATTGTTGTTACATATATTATACCAATGTACTTTATAAACTCTATAATATCTTTTCAAAAATATTTAAGAGAGAGGATAAAATATTTGTATAATCTTTTATATTTCACCACATTTTTTCAATGCTTCTTATTTCTTTCTGCAAATTCACATTACCATCTGGTGTCATTTTCCTTGCACTCAAAGTTCCTTTAGTGTTTCTGGTACTGCTAGTCTGCTAGCTATAGATTTTCTAGGTTTTTGCCTAAAAATTTCTATTTCATTTTTACATTTGTAGAATAGTCTTACTAGTTATAGAATTCTTGGCTGCCAGTGTTTTGTTTTGTTTTTTTTTTTAATTACTCAGTATGTTGAATATGTAAGTCTAATGTCTTCTGGTCTGCATTATTTCTGGTGATAAATGAGCAATTGATCATATTGTTTTTCTCTTTCTACTTTTTGCATGTAATGTGTTGTTTTTCTCTTGCCACTTTTAAGATTTTCTGAGGTTTTTGTGTTTTCTTTTTAGGTGTCTTGCTCTAGTGTACTGAGATTGGATTGTTGGCGGGGTGTGTGTGTGTGTCTTTATATTATTTGGGTTTCATTGAACTTCTTGAATCACTAAGTTAGTGGGTTTTCTTTAGCAAATTTAAGAGGATATGGGCCATTCTTTCCTCAAATTTTTTTTGTCTCTTTCTCTCCTTCTTCACCTTCTGGGACCCCATTCACACACATGTTGAACTATTTGATGTTGTTCCACAGTTTTCTGGGGTTTTGTTCATTTTTGCTAAATGTTTTTTTCCATGTTTTTCAAATTTGATAATTTCTACTGATCTAACTTTAATTTCTTCTTCTTCTTTTTAAAGACAGGGTCTCCTTTTGTCATCCAGGCTACAGTGCAGTGGCACAATCATGGCTCACTGTAGCCTCGACCTCTTAGACTCAAATGATCCTCCCTCCTCAGCCTCCCAAGAAGCTGGTGCCAGAAGTGCGTGCCACCATGCCCAGCTAATTTTTTATTTTTTGTAAAGACAGGGTCTCCCTCTGTTGCCCAGGCTGAGCTCAAACTCTTGGGCTCAAGCAATCTTCCTGCCTTAGCCTCCCAAAGTGCTAGGATTACAGATGTAAACTACCGTGCTGGCCAATTTCACTGATTCTTTATTCTGTCATTTCAGCTCTGTTTTTGAGCCCATATAGTGAATTTTTCATTTCCAGTATTGTACTTTATAGTTCTAGAATTTCCACTTGTTTTTTTCTTATTGCTTACATTTCTCTGTCACAATTTCCTATCTGTTTATTTATAAATATTATAGTATCCTTTAATTACCTGAATGAATTTAAAATTGCCTCTTTGAAATCTTTACCTGCTCAATATATCATCAAGGTCCATTCAGTGTCAGTTTCCACTGACTATCATGCAAACTCAGGCAAAGAAGCACCATCATGTTTCTTTGTATATCTAGTAATTTCTTGTTTTAAATTAAACGTTGTAGATTATACCTTGTAGTGACTCTGAGACATCTGAGAATTATTGGTTTGCTTGTTTTATTATTTTCATTTGAGTAGGCAATTTGACTGGTCTAGATTCAAGCTATGAAAATGGTTTCCCCTATTACGTACAGTAGCAGGTGTTTATAGTTCTGGGGTCAGTCAGAGATTTGGGGAAAGTTTGTATTCAGACTTTGAACTTCAATACTTTTGCATCTTTCTCACTTCCAGAATTCCTTTTTAAAGGTCAAATATTTCTGTCCTCTTGGTTTTATAATCTACTTCAAACTGGTACGACTGGTTGGGGTAGTTCACTGGGGGAAATCATGAACAAAAGCCATAAAATGTATAATTTTTGCCAGTCATGCCACATAT
This sequence comes from Macaca mulatta, assembly GCF_049350105.2. Lineage (NCBI taxonomy): Eukaryota > Metazoa > Chordata > Mammalia > Primates > Cercopithecidae > Macaca > Macaca mulatta. Next base: position 131,474,068 of record NC_133407.1, on the reverse strand, counting down.
AGTAGTCCAATTTTTTAAAATATTTGTTATTAATATAATTTAAATGACTATGAATTTGTAAGGAACAATAGAGATCCTACCTATACTTTATTTAGTTTATTGCAAATGTAACATTTTGAAAAACTACAGTACAATATCACAACCAGGATACTAACACTGACTGATATAATCCACTGATCTTATTTATATTTCCCTGATTTACATGTATTCATGTGTGTGTGTGTTTGCGTATGTCATTCTATAAAATTTTATCGCATAGGTAGATTCACATATTTACCACCACAATCAAGCTACTCAACACTTCCTTAACCCCAAGGATCCCTTTTATGACCAAATGCACTTCCCTTCACCCCCATCTCTCTTAGCCCCTAGAAACCACTAATCTGTATTCCATTTCTCCAATTTTGTCATTTCAAAATGTTGTATAAATGGAACTCTACATTACATAACCTTCTGACATTGACCTTTTTCACGTAGCATACTTTTTCAGAGATTCATCCAAGTTATGACAGAAATCAATCGTTATTTTCTTCTTCTTATTGAGTTGCATTCCATGGAATAAATACACCACAATTTGCCATTCACCTGTTAAAGGTTATCTGGGATGTTTCCAGTTTTAAGCTATTATGAATAGCTGCTATGAACATTTGTGTACAGGATTTTTTGTGAACATGGGTTCTCATTTCTCTGCATAAATGCCTAAGAGTGCAATTGCTTGGTTATATGGTAACTGCATGTTTAGTTTTGAAAGAAACTATCAAACTATTTCCCATAATGACTATCATTTCTCACTGTCACTAGCATAAGTGATTATTGTCTCCACATTCTCACCAGCATTTGGCATTGCTATTATTCTTTACTTTAGCCACTCTGATAGATGTGTAGTGATATCTGATTGTGGTTTTAATTTGAATTTCCCTGAAGGACTCATAGCTAGTATATATAAGGGACTCTCAAAACAATCTTAACAAACAATTAGAAAATGGGCAAAAGATATGAAGAAATGTTTCACTGGAGAAGACATACAGGTGGCAAATTCCAAATATGGGTCTTTTGACACTGTTTTCTGAAGAAGGACTTGCCTGGCATCTTTACATCACCATTACTGTATGTCCACGGTGTAACGCTCTAGAGTCATTTTATTATGTAAATAAGGACTTGAAATTACATACAAAAAATTTACAGCATAAGTATCATGTAAAATAGAATTTCATCATATATTTTAATGTTGCACTATTAAAAACACAAACAGGCTATGTGTAGATAATGGAATAGAAATAAATATACCAAAAGTTAAAATTATCTTTGATAATAGTAATATGAGTGATTTTTAAATCTATGTTCCATTTATTTGTACTGGTGGGAAGTTAGAAAGTCAGCTTCTATGATTACTAAACTGTGTTTAGCATTTTTATTAGGTTACAACTTAATCATTGCTGAAAATGTGTTTCCCAAAGAGGTTAATGAAAATTCTAACTTGAACATTATGCACAGTCACAAGAATTTCTATTTACTCTCTGTACTCAACTTTAATAAGGCAGTACATTACCTTAAATCTCCTGAAATCACAAGTAACTTCAGATAAGAAAAGCATGTAGCCTTTTCATATTAAGCACATGTTTAGGTAATGATTACTACTAGATTTAGTGGTATCATCCATACAAATTACATGCACATAACATGTTAACTATAGTAACATCCTATGAATAATTTGAGCGAGTTTTAACAGTATTCTAAAATGAGAACTTTAAGGCTAGCCCACTAAAATAATTAAATTAGTATGCAATAAATTAATGGAAACTACCCCTAAGGAATATTATCCAAATATGAGATATATTTTTAGTTGAACATTTAAAAACAATTCACATACAATAAATAAAAATTCAGCAATGAACTAAAACCTTTATGGACATTTAGGCAAAATCTCTTAGGAAAAGCTAGGCCCTGAGCAATTCGTTCTAATTTGCTAAAGATGATATTTTCGAGTTATTGAGTAAATTAGGGTTTCCTATGAATGCAGCTGAACATTCTGGATTAGCTTAGACAAATCCATATAATCTACTTAAAATTTATTTTGGTTCTTTGTTTTCCCCCAGAACCAACAGGGAAATCCTTGCTGCCCAAAAATCAGTAAATCCAGCATATCAAATTCAGTCATTTTGACTCAATTATTATAGACAACATTCCAGAAAGTTGCGATTTTTAATTTATAAAAGTTCATAAACACCTATAATTAAAAGAGAACTAAAAATGACTTATAAGATAATGAAACCATTCCCATGCCAGGATTAGAAAATTCTGAAATCTCTAGGTGGAGAGTATAAACCTTTTTTCTTCACCATAAGGCCATTAACATTTAAAAATTGGCAAGGTTGGCATTTCATGTAATAAATTATTTCTTATGATATTACTATCCACACATCAATGCCAGAGGCCCATGTTCCAGCCTGACCTAGCCATGCTTGTCTGGAAGTTGCCAAATATTACTTTTAAGAACATTCTTTTTGCCTGCAATAAGAGCTAGAGAAAAAATAATCCTCAGAGCACAATATTAATAATTAGTATGCTGATGATTAGTGTACCTTTAAGAGCTCATAAATTAGAAGTTCAAGTCATGAATACTGCAAACACTCCACTAATACATATGCTCCTAAAAACACAGTGGACCATAATGAGGGAGCTGAAAAGGGACAGTCTTAAAAATTTATATATTATTCATTTCCCATTGGTTTTTATAACAAACAACTCCTCGAAGGAAATGAGCTGCCAAAGAAAAGTTACAGCAAAGTAATCCTGGGGCTGGGACTGAATCAGAGAATAAGAAAATATTTTATTAGTGTTGAAAATTCTGCCCCCAACAGATAGAGCAGCGGACTGGCTATAAAAGGTCTGGTTTGCTCCCTGTGGCCACAGGGGATGAGAATTAAAGATTTAACTCACTGCATCTGAAAGGCATTTTAAGTTTTTCAACAGAAATGAAAATGTGGCAATATGCTTATACTGATATCACATATCTCAGAAAGCCCTGCCAAAATTTCGCAGCAGCCAATATCCTCAATTTACTTCCTCTAGTAAAATGTTAGTTTCTGCTTTAGGGGTCTTATTTTAATTTGAAAACATCCCATTGAGTATTGAGCATATGTGATGAATTTATGCCTGAGGGCTTTCCCCTCTTGGTGCCATTTCCATTTCGGAACATTTTGTTGAATAGGTACATGTTGTACCTTGATAGAAATACCCAGTTGATGGTTTGGAAGGTTGGTATGCCCAGGATGATGTATTGGTCTTTTCATTTTTTTTCAGTGATGTATTTGGCGGGGACATATGGTAAGGACTGAGAATGCACAAAGTTCACTTCCATCAGAGAATTTATGTTTCGGTGAATTGAGCTCTCTCATCATAAACTTTTATGTTTCCCCCAAAAACCACACCCACTGACCTAAAGCTAGCACCCTGTAGCACACTTTTCTAAGAGACTCCAATGATAGATAGATGGTCTTCAATTCCAGTCCTTCCCACCCCACTGGCACTATGACCTTGTAGGCAAATTGCAGTCTTTGACTGTTCTAGGAGTTACACTGTAAGATGAAATTTATTGTTTTTGCAAAAATGTTAATGGAGATGGCCTGTGCTATGGACTGAATATTTGTGTAACACCCCACTTCCCAAATTCCTATATTGAAGCCCTGTTCCTCAATGTAATGGTATTAGCAGGTAGGTCTTCCAGAAGCATTTAGGTTTAGACAAAATCCTGAGGGTGGAGCCCCATGATGGGATTAATATCCTTTTAAGGAAAGGAAGAGGCACAAGATCTCTCTTGCTCTGTTCTCTGCGTGCATACATCAAGGAAGGCTGGGTGAGGACATAATTAAGAGGAAAGCCCTCACCAGAACCTGACCATGCTGGCACCCTGATCTTGGACTTTCAGCCTCTGTAACTGAGAAATAGGTCACTCCCATTTATAAGCCATACCCAGTATATGGTAATTTGTTATAACAGCCTAAACTGACCACAACAGCCTACTAAGTTCTTATTTGGTTTTGAAATTAATTACAGCTCAAAATAAGAGTTAGCTATAACTATTCAACCCTGATTGACACACTTTGGACACACTTTGAAAGAACTGTGTTCACACTTTATTAAGGGAGTTTAATCCTGGGGTAAGAAGAGTAACAGAAATGGGGACGTGAATTAGGGAAGGAAGGGAAACCAAAGCACGGTGCTGCATCGGCAAGCTGACCTTGGCTTCCCAGTAGAACACAGCACCATCACTCAGTCACTCAGAAGCCACATGGAATGGCCATGTTGAAGAACGGTCCATCAGGGGGAATGGTAGCGATACTATCTGTGGCTCCTTTCCCCTCTCCTATCACTTACTGATTAAAGTTCTCCCAATGGGCTATTATCTTCCCTGCACTTTCATATCGTGGTACAAGGTCCTTCTAGGCAGTTCTGGGAAAGCCAGACCCTTGTAGGTCCAGATCTGGGGGCTGGAACTGCTACGGACCATGCCACAGTGAGTACAACCAAGCCTAGGCTTTTGTCCCTAGGGAAGGGAATGTCCACAGGAACTTTGGAAACATGAGAATAGGAGCCTTCCCTGGGCCATTCCAATAGGATGCTGGGCAGGTAGTTGAGGCCCCAAGTGACGGGGTGCAGGCAGACTGAGCAGGCATGAGGTGGCACATAACCTGGATCTAGTACCTCTCGCCTTGTGATGGACCCATCTAAAGAATATGTGGTTCTCGTAACAACATGGGTGGAACTGAAGGCCATTATCTTAAGTGAAACAACTCAGAATCAGAAAGTCAAATACTACATGTTCTGACTTATAAGTGGGAGCTAAATAAAGGATATACATCAAGAGTGTGGAATAATAATCACTGGAGACTCTGAAAGTAGGAGGGTGGGAGAGGGATAGGGGATGAGAAATCACTTAATCAGTATGATGTACACTATCTGTGTGACGGTTACAATAAAAGCCCAGACTTCACTACTCTGCAACATATCCATGTAACAAAACTGCACTTGTACTGCCTAAATTTATACTACATATATATGTGTATATGCACATATACATGTATATGTATGTGTGTATAAATGTATGTATATATACACATATGTAGTATAAATGTATATATGTAATATAAATGTGTGTGTATATATACATACACAAACAAATACACACACATATACATATATATGGTTCTTCCTCATGGATAGAAGATGGGTCAAGGACACTTTGTAAAGTATCTCTGAACAAAAACATGTCGTTACTTATATGGCAGCAAAAGCCCACTGCATTATTGTTTAGCCAATTTAAGCCCTGGATAGAAAGAACTGCAGTAAGATTTCAATATGCTTCTTGACCTTCAGGGTTTTTGACTCCCAGAAATCTTTCCCAAATCTGATGACTACAAGTCAAGCATTTCTGTTCATGATGACTGAAAGAGAGATATGGCTGCTTGGAAGCAGAGGATTGATGCAAATGACTTTGGCTACAATGCTATTTTTAAGAAATGTTGCAGATATTGAAATCTAAGGCAACAGGTATCATTCTGCAGAAAATATGTTTCACCAGCTGGTGCCACTAGCCAGTCCTCTCTTACAACTTTTTTGCTTCCAATCCTCTCTAGGGTCTGGCTGGGCAAATAACTGATTGTGCTGTGTCTATAATCACTTTTCCAGTTATCCTCCCAATTAGGTACTGACCCTTGCTTTCTTCTGCTAAGATGCACTTGTCCTTAACCTCCAATGGATGTGAACAGCTCACTGACTTAGAGATGTGCCTCTGTATCAGCATGTCTGCCTGAGATTTCTAACTTCCTGCCTGAATCAGTCCTTTCTGCAATCAGGAGCTTAATTCCTATTTTTAAATAATGGCAAGGAAGCAGCGGATGGTAGTGGCAGCAAAGAAAATGGCATTGAAGTGATTTGTTTCCTCATGTGTCTCCAATTGAAAGGGCTCCTCAAGGGCAGAAAACATTTCTTTCTGAGCTTTGTATCCTCAGTGTCTAAGCCAGAATTTGCCCTATTGGAAAGACTCAACAAATATCTGTTAAATAAATGAATGGCACAAGACAAGGGGAAGAAGATTGACTCTAAAAAGCAAAAACATAGGGAATAGTGGAAAGAAAATTCGTATTTTTCCATCACAATGTTATGTGGAATATCACATGAAATACCTTTATGTGAATAAGCAGGATGTAAATTATGTGTATATTTATCATGGCAGTTTTTTGTTTTTTGTTTTTGTTTTTGTTTTTGTTTTTTGAGACGGAGTCTCGCTCTGTCACCCAGGCTGGGGTGCAGTGGCCGGATCTCAGCTCACTGCAAGCTCTGCCTCCTGGGTTTAGGCCATTCTCCTGCCTCAACCTCCCGAGTAGCTGGGACTACAGGTGCCCGCCACCTCACCCGGCTTGTTTTTTGAATTTTTTAGTAGAGACGGGGTTTCACCATGTTAGCCAGGATGGTCTCGATCTCCTGACCTTGTGATCCACCCGTCTCGGCCTCCCGGCAGTTTTGTTTTTTAAAAAGTATATAATTACAAACATTGACATGCATATATATAGAGAAACATAAAGGAAAACATTTCAAGGAAATGCAGCAAAATGTAAACAATTGGTATCCGTGGCCAGTGGGATTACAGGTAATTTTTGTTGTATTCTTTATATTTTTCAGATTTTTTCTAGATGAACATATAATTTACAATTCAAAAAGTGATGCTATAAAGAGTCCACCCAAAATTCAATAAAGAAAAGAAGAGAGGGATGTGGAAGAAGAAAGTCATTTTATAATTTATTAGAAGATAGAATAAAGACTGTGCCTACTGGGGCAAAACTACTCCTACAGTGGACCTTCTTCATCTGAGCTTTTGCTTTCTGTGGTTCAGTTACCCAGGGTCAACCGTGGTCCAAAAACATGCAAGTACGGTACAATAAAAGAAAAGTTTGAGAAAAAGAGACCACATTCACATAACTTTTATTACAGCATATTGTTATAATTGTTCTATTTTCTTATGATTGTTCTTAATATCTTATTGTAAATTAAATTTTATCATGAGTATGTCTGTACAGGGGAAAAAGAAACAGATTATATTTAGGATTCAGTACCATCTGTGATAGGCATCCACTGGGAGTCCTGGGACAAATTCCCCAAGGATAAGTGTAGACTACTGTACTGCCACTCATAATCCTTGTCATCATCATCATCATTATCATCATCATCATCAAATAATGTACAGGACATTGGGTGAGGTAGAGTAATTCTCCCTAGAATATACTTCTGCCACATGGTTTTCTAATAGTTCAAGTCCTGTACCACAATATCAGTGGGGTTGGAAGAGACTCCTCAAATAATCACAGGGTGAAGATTTGGGGCACCAGGAAGTCCAGCCACTACTCTTGCTACATACCCAGATACAGACTCAGTCTCCCTAAACAAAACTCTACTGGTCCAGGGACAGAAAGCCACTCTGTGATCCTTGTTCCAAATTCTTGCTCTGTGGAACTTTTTAAACCTCTCTTCTTACACAACACAAAACCTAACAAGAGGAGTGGAAGAGTTGTAGAAGCAAGCTCTATGATTACAGAGAAGAGGTTCTCAACAGGAGGCATTTGGTCCCTAGGGGACATTGAGTAATGTCTGAAGACATTTTTGATTATCACAACTCCGGAGGAGAGTGGGTGCTATAGACATCTGACACGTAGATGATCCACATTCTACTTTGCACAGGATAGCCCTCACGACAGAATTATTTGACCCAAAATGTCAACAATACTTAGGTTGAGAAACTCCATTTTGAATATGAAAGAATGGGTCCAAAGTGAGACTTATTACCACTGTCACCATTAAGAAGGTCCACATCTTGGCAAACAACAATGGAATGGTCAACTCTAGGGACTAACACAGGTATCAGAAAACCATTGCCATCCAACTATGGGTTTCAGAGCTACACCCTGCTTCTTAGATCCACCTTGGCAGGAAAGATAACTAACTTGATACCACAATTCATGATTGGAGAACGGCAACAGAAAACTCAAGGCTTCCCCTCGGGTGCCTGCAGCAGAAAACGCAGAAGTCAAGACAGCGTGCCTACACTTTATTTCCGCATTCAAAACCTTTGTCTACAGAGCATCTGGTTGGCACAATCTAAATTAAGAGATACTGGGAAATGAAAGTTTTGCTTTCACAACCTTGCACTATAAATGGAGGGTAGGATGGCTGTTGACTAAGTTACTTTCCTACACCTGCCAAAATATCATTTTTATATTTAAACACAGTCAGTGCTCCCCACCAGACTGTTTCTCATTCCTGGATTTGTCATTCCTGAATTCTTACTCTGATTGGTCTCTCCATTGGCTGGCTTTGGTTTTCAGGAGAGTTTTCCCCCAGCAAGAGCTCACAGGCTCTACATTTCCTGATTTCTTTCATGTTTGACAATATTGCTCTGCAACCATTAGAAATGAAAGCAACATTTGTGGGTAATCTCTCACTGGGTGGTGCTGTCTCTCCCTCACGCACTGCAGACAGTGCTTTCTGTCTTCTGGCCTTGGATGTCAACATGGAAAAGTCTGAGGCCAGCCGGATTTCTTCTCCCAGGTACATAATTTGCTTTTTCTGCCTGGAAACCTGAAGGATGGGACGTGCTGAATCTATGTGTGCTCGTGGATCTGCAGATGTGATTTTCTCTTCATTTTGGGGAAATTATTTTGTGTTATATCGTTGAATACCCTTTTTTTATTTTTATTTTTTGCTTTGGGAGTAATATCCACCTTAGAGACACCACTTATTTTTATGCTGCTTGTTTTAGTCTTATTTATCTATTAGCATTCTTACTGTTTTAATCTCATCTGGATTCACTGTAATTATGTATAGTCTCCCTTCTATGTCAATAATTAAATTCTCAATGTTGATTCTCTTACTTGATATTTCTACTTATTGATCTGTTTCCTTGAGTCTACAAATCACTCTGTTGTTTTTATAGCTAATACATGAGAAATGCTGGACTCAACAAGATACATCATGAAAAAAGTTGGTATGCTTCCTCCCTGTCTCTTCCAACCTGTTCTTTGTGTTATTCTTTTCTGTTCTTATGTGAAAAGTGAGATAAGACCCAAAGCTTCTCTGGTCCCTTTCAAGTCACAAGAACAATCTCATTTCAGTAATTACAAAGTCCACTTTAAAGTATATTATGACTGTAAATTTTAAATTGTTCTCCTTCCCTAGTTCAAATTCACCTCAGGAGGGGAAGTTTTTAGTGAGTGCAGGAGGTGTGGTTGCTTCTCTTTTCCCACTGTCCCATCCTTCCACACTGTGATGGTTAATATTGAGTGTCAACTTGATTGGATTGAAAGATGCAAAGTATTGTTCCTGCGAATGTAAGGGTGTTGCCAAAGGAGATTAACATTTGAGTCAGTGGACTGGGAGAGGCAGACCCTCCCTCAATGTGGGTGGGCACCATCTAATCAGTAGCCAGCATGGCTAGGATAAAAAGAGGCCGAGGAGCATAGAAGGGCTAGACTGGCTGAGTCTTCTGGCCTCCCATCTTTCTCCTGTATTGGATGCTTCCTGTCCTTGAATATCGAACTCCAAGTTCTTCAGCTTTTGTACTTTTGGACCTACATCAGTGGCTTGCCAGAGGCTCTCGGGCCTTCGGCCACAGACTGAAGGCTGCACTGTTGGCTTCCCTACTTTTGTGGTTTTGGGACTTGGACCGACTTACTTGCTCCTCAGCTTGTAGATGGCCTATTGTGGGACTTCACCTTGTGATTGTGTGAGTCAATTCTCCTAATAAATTCCCTTTCATATATACATCTATCCTATTAGTCCTGTCCCTCTAGAGAACTCTGATTAATACACACAGCTTCTTTACCAGCTCCATTTCTGAGGCCTGAAGACTGTAATCCAGGAGGAAGTCATGGCTTAGGAGTTGAGCCTCCCGGAGGGTGGCAGGAATACAAATGCAGATTCCTACATGTGGGGGCTCTATGGTGCTTCCTAGGACACCCTCCCATGGGGAACTTCCAATCACAGCTCCTATGACTCTAGCAATAACTTTGGTATGCTTCCTAGTCTAATCTTATCCCTGGAATTCCTACTCTCCAACACTCTCCTGGGTCACGTGGCCCCCCATGGAAGTTCTCTGGGTGGAAACTCTTTCACACTGCCTCTGTGAAACCATACATCTTTCCTTAATATGGAGATAAGCACAGATGGTTCCAACTCACTATGGTTTGGCTATGTTTTTTCAACTTTATAATGGTGTAACTGTACTTTAAGTACACACAAAACCATTCTGTTTTCATTTGTAGTACAATATTCATTAAGTTACATGAAGCAATCAACATTATTATAAAATAGGCTTTGTGCTAAATGATTTTGTTCAACCATAGGCTAATGTAAGTGATCTGAGAACATTTTAGTCTAGGCTCAGCTATGATGTTTGGTAGGATAGGAATATTAAATGCATTTTCAACTTAGAATAGTTTCAACTTACAAAGGGCTTATTTGGATGTAAAGCCAAGAAGCATCTGAGGCCAGGCATTGTGGCCCACACCTATAATCCCAGCACTTTGGAAGGCCAAGGTAGTGGGGGATTGCTTGAGCTCAGGAGTTTAAGACCAGCCTGGGCAAAATTCTGAGACTGCATTTCTATGAAAAAAAAAATTAAAAATTAGCAAGGTGAGGTGGCATGTGCCTTTAGTTCTAGCTACTTGGGAGGCTGAGGTGTGAGGATCACCTAAGTCCAGGAATTTGAGGCTGACTGCATCACTTCTCTCCAGTCTGGGCAAAAAGAACAAGACTCCATCAAGAAGAAGAAGAGAAGGAGAAGAAGGAGGAAGATAAGTGGCAGAAGGAGGAAAAGGAGGGGAGAAGGGAAGAAGGATGGGAGGAAGATGAGGAGAGGAAGAGAGAGAGAAGAAAGAAAAAATATTCTGTCTGTATAGCGTAGTCCTCTTTGTTTTACCACCATAGGCCTAAACCAGAATGAACAGGCATCTATCTCCACTAGTGTTTTCCTTGCATCACTTAAAGTTGGGCTTAGGTTGCACACACAGCTCTCCCCTCCTCCATAAGGGAAGGTGTGAAAACAAAGGGATGTACCACACCATGCATTTCCTCATATCTTCCTCCCACCTTAATTGCCAGAGGTGGGTATTATCATAACCTGACTAACCAGCTTTGCCATCTCTTAGCATGTACTGCTTTGGTGACTTAGTTTCTCACTTTAGGATAAGAGGGTACATAGCATCTATCATATTTTAAAATATCATATGTCACATGCAATAATTGAGACATGTTTATACTTAAAAAAGTAGTCGTATTAATGTTCTGTTGTTGCCGTAACACATTACCAGGCTTAAAACAACACAGATTTCTTACCGCACAACTCTGTAGTTTAGCCCAACATGAGTATCACAGGGCTGAAAGTAACATTTTAATTGACAGGGCTTTGATCATTTCTGGAGACTGGTGGGGTTCCTCAATGTGGGGAACACCATGTCCTCATCGTTACACTGTGTATCAAGGTGCCTTTCCCTCTTCTGGCCAATGAAGGGCAGTCAAACCATTTTCCCCCAGTACTTGAATTTTGAGGGCAGTAATTTAAGGTTGGAATCCACCAGAGTTATTTCATTGCATCTGCAAGAACTTGAAATGACTGGTCATTTATTTATACCTTCTAGATCCCTGGCATCACTGCCTGTGTGAAATCATACATCTTTTCTTTACATGGAGATGGCCCTGATTTCTGTCCTTTCTGAATCCTGGATATTTATCTAGTCTCTTGGCTCTTTGAGCTATATCTTATCTTCCCAAGAAGCTTTTTGGACGTTTTTTCTGTTTGTTTTTACCCGAGTTAGCCAGAGTCCATTTCTGTTAGTTTCTACTAAATAATCTTAACTGATACCTAGTGTTAGTGTTAAACAGAAGCAAGGGGCAAAAGGCCTTTGGGCAGTGATTCTGTACTGTCAATTTCATGGGTAAGTTCTGTTGCTATGTTTCTGTGACATATTGGATCCTAAGAATTGCAGATCAATTATACCTTAGTAAAATATAATATTTCATTTTGCCTCACTCAGGGAAGAATTCATTTTGTTTGGGAGAAGTCAATGAAAGAAGGATAACTAATAAAAATTCAGTGTTTCTTTATAGTGATTTAGGTTTTTGCTGAATTTGAAATTTTTATGCCAATACTGCATGGGTCACTGATTTAGACAAATTAAAGACATAAATCATATGAAAGCTGTAATTGCCACAGTTGTTTGGTTTTCACTTTATATTTATAAAACCTATTTGTTTTGCTCTATTTTATTGCCTCTGCTTTACCTGTTTTTGTTGTTGTGCTAAAACAGTTTCTTCCTCGAAATATCCATTTACCTATGCCCTGCTTGGAAACAGTGTGGAATCATAGTTTGGGTAAGCCGAGCTTTTCCAGTTTGCCAAACGTAACACCTTCAAAAGGGAGCCAGTTTTTGTGCAGTAACATTCATGTTATTATCAATCCATGAGGAAGTCCTTTGAGAGATATCTGGGTAAATAAGTTCCTATCCAGAATATTACAATGTAAAATGATTCTTTTAAGGAATTTGTTCCTTAATTAGTAATTAATTATAATCAATAATTAATTATAAAGAATAGCTACTTTATTAATTTATAGGGCATTTATTATATGCTAGTTGAAGATAACATTAAATTCAGTTTTCACAGCAACCCAGTGATTTAGGAATTTATTATCTTCAATTTATAGATAAGGAATCTGAAACTTAGGGAGCGCAAACAACATGGTTCCCATTCACACAGAGGCAGAGCTAGAATTTGAAACCAGGTCTGGCTGACTCAAAACTAATTGCTTCCAACAACACGAACATTTTGGCTTTTATCAAATTTCCACTCACCTCCTAATTAATTCAAACTGTGTTTATATTTATTTTAGACAATTTCATCAAAACAAAAGCACACATTTTCTATGTTATTATAAAGAACTCAGAAATTTCAGTAGGGGGTCGACCTTTAAGATTGGACCATCTATCCAACTTGGGAATGATTGTTCAGACATTTACTATGATACTGTAGAATCCTTGTTAAATCAGTAAATGAAGGGGAGTGCTGAATAATCCCTTTAAAAGCAAACTCCCAAAAAGGTATACTTTTCAGGGACCTGTGAATTTGAACCATGGTCCCACCCTCTCTTGTATGGCAGCAGTTGGGAGATTTCGGTGAGCAGGACTAATCTTTTTCCTGACTGAGTCATACTCATGGGAAAACAAAAATAAAGTTAAATGACGGAACTTGAGATCTGGGAAGAATCTCAATACAGTCCATCCTTTCCTTTTCTATATGGTGATACTAAACACGTACAGTTGATCCTTAAACAACGTGGGGTTTAAGGGTGCTGACTCCTCGCGCAGTTGAAAATTGGAGTGTAACTTTTGACTACTCAAAAACTTAACTGCTAATAACCTACTGTTGACCAAAAGTCTTACTGATAATGTAAACAGTCAATTAATACATATTTTGTATATGTATTATATACTGTATTTTTAAAGTAAGCTAGAGAAAAGAAAACGTTATTAAGAAAATTATGAGGAAGAGAAAACACATTTACAGCACTGTACTGTATTTACTGATACCATAAGTTTATGTTTTCTGTTTGCAAAGTCAATTGTCTGTCTAAAATGGGCAAACAAAGCTGCAGACCTCAATCAGGTACATATCAAGCAATTCAACGTTTCCTTGTAATGTCATGACTTTTTTTCTGTTTTGGGGAGCACTTCCAACATCACTAGAATGGGTTCTATGGTGTTATTTGAGGCTTACGGTATTGCACTAAACACCATGAAAAATACATGAGAACTATGAGAGATCACGTTTTACTGCAATATGCAATTTACTGGAGAGGTGAACTGCCCACATAGAGATGATCAGTATCACACAGCGTTTTAAGTGGATACTCGCAACACTTGAGCTCACCATAATAGCAACAGGAGGTGGCTATGAAATTATTACAGTAGAACAGTATGTACTACAGTTAATTTTTGCAGTTAGGCTTTAACACAGGTCTTTACCTTTGTTTACATTTCTCTTGACTGCAAATAGTTCTATGTTCAGTCTGTGTTTGTGTGGGTAAGTTCTGATACATTTTAACTTTTTGTAGTAGATTTGTGTATATTTTATGATAGTAAAGAATAAAATAGACCAGTATCTACACATAGTTTATACTCTCATGTCACACTTAACTTTTTTCTAATTTTTATTCTTTCTAGTCTATGGGGTTCAGCTGCAAGTTTTTCAAATTGTTGCAAGACTCCAAAACATTTCCCAAGATATGTACTAAAAAAAAAAAAATTGCACATCAGTAGATCCAAGAAGCTCAAACTTGTGTTGTTCAGGGGCCAACTGTACTTAAATATATATTCTTCTTAGCACTTTATGAGTATTTGTGTTTCTACCTGTGTCTGTACATTTGTACATATGACATAATGAAGCATTTTACATATGACATAATGAAGCATGGCAGTTAATTGCAGGCTCTGAACTCAACACCCGGGCTCAAATGCAGGTTCTGTCACTTACTACTTGTCTGGCCTTGGAAAAATTAATTTAGTTGCTCTGTGCCTCATTTTCCACATCTGTGAAAAGGATATCATAGCAGAACCAACTTCACAAGGTTTTTGAGGATTAAATACTTTAACATTTGCAAAGCACTTGTAAACATCCTTAACATATAGTAAATGCTTGATAATTGCTAGCTATTATTTTTATTTTGTATATATATTTAGGTGTGTGTCTCAAATGTTTAAGAAAACACTTGATACTTGATACTGAAAGAAAATGCCCTTAAAAAATGAATTCCATGTTTTTGTCACAATAAAATGATATAGAAATTACTCTTTCAAGGCCAGGTGCGGTGGCTCACGCCTATAATCCCAGCACTTTGGGAGGCCGAGTCAGGTGGATCATGAGGTCAGGAGATCGAGACTATCCTGGCTAACACGGTTAAACCCTGTCTCTACTAAAATACAAAAAATTAGCTGGGCATGGTGGCACATGCCTGTAGTCCCAGCTGCTCGGGAGGCTGAGGCAGGAGAATCGCTTGAACCCAGGAGGCAGAGGTTGCAGTGAGCTGAGATCGTGCCACTGAACTCTAGCCTGGGTGACAGAGTGAGACCTAAAAATTAAAAAAATTTAAAAAATTAAAAAAAATAAAATTACTCTTCCAAAAGACTTGCTGCATACACATTAACCTATTGGGCTAATATATTAGTAAGCTTAGTTTCATTTTTACTATTGGGTAAAAACAGCCTCAAAATCTCATTGACTTGCAACAATTAAGTTTTATTTCTGGATCACACTTCACATCCGTGTCAATCAACTGAAGATGGGCTATGCATCACCTCATGTATGCCTCATCTGTGAAAGAGCAGCTCATGTCTGGAGATTTGCTGGCCTAGGGAAAGTCTCATGGTAGAGGGAAAAGGGAGCACTGACTAATCACTCAATGACTCAACGACTTTTAAGGTTTCTACTTAAAAACAACACATATCACTTCTACTTGTTTTTCACCTGCCAAATCAAGTCACATGATGTAGCCTAACATCAAAGGGTCAGGAATGTATGATCATCCCATGGAGGGGGAAATGGGAGGGGAGGAGAAGAAAACATTGTGAAGAATAATACTGTTTCTACCATATCTAGCAATAACTATTATTTATTGAACAATTACTATATGCTAAGCTTTGTGCTACATGCTATTAGAATTATTATAGCTCATCTTTACAAAATTTCTGTAAGGTACATGTTTTTGTTCCTTCTTTATGAATGAGGAAACTTAGACACCAAAAAGTTTGATTTATTCACCTACAATTCTTGCATTAAGCTCAGTGATGAGTATTTCACTTCACTGGAGACACATAACCAGCATCTTTACCTGCATGGAATATTAGTAGAAGAGACTGTTTAACAGATAATTATTTGATCACAATCAGGATTAAGCGCTCAAGGAAGAGGTATAGGATGTCCTAAGAATAAATGCAGAGAGAGGTTAAGGAAAGTTTCTCTGAGAAAATGACCTTTCACCTGAAATCTTACTGATGAATAGAAGGTAGCGGGACAAATAAATGCGTGAGTGGATTTTATGTGCAAAAGACCTGAGAAGAAAAATGATACTGTGCTGATTTTATATTGACACAGTCAAATGGCTGATGAGAATATGTCAGAAGTCACAGCAGAGGAAACAAGGTGTTTTAAGGGAAGTAAAAGAGAAGTTCTATACCCTAGTGGGCATGGGTTCCAATCCTCATTTTCCCACTTATTATCTGTGTGATATCAAGCAAGTTAAACAAACTCTCATTGCTTCAGTTATCTCAACTACAAAATGGGAATAGAATGGGGTACTTATCTTAGAATTTTTTGAGTCAATTTTTACAAAATATTAAAACAGTGCCGAGGACACAGTGTTCAGTAAGTTTTTGCTTTCCTTACTATTATTACGAAAGCACACTGAAAAGGAAGCACAGTGGCATAGCTTTGGAGCAATCAGTTGTCAAAGTGGCCAATTAGAACAATGAACCAAACTGACAGGAACAATCATGCCATTATTCACTCACCCTGACAGTGCAATTAAGCAGTGCATAAGAGGTGCTGGCCCCACAGTGTGTCACTTTCCCCCACAGAACAGTGCTGGGTGAGGGTCAAGTGGATGCACCGCAGATGGGGGAATCAGCACATTGCCAAGGAGCACCTGTCTCTTTATGAGCTCATGTAGGGGGCAGGGTAGGGGGACAAGAGAGGGAAAAAGGTGTAAGAGAGGAGAAAAGGTACAAAATCAAAGTGGAGAAAAGTGCCTCAGCCATAGCCCCTGATAAAAAGGTATCAGCCAGGTTGCCTGGGCAAGGAAAGCAGCTGT
Organism: Macaca mulatta; assembly: GCF_049350105.2. NCBI lineage: Eukaryota > Metazoa > Chordata > Mammalia > Primates > Cercopithecidae > Macaca > Macaca mulatta. The sequence goes on along the minus strand of NC_133407.1, from coordinate 131,457,159 downwards.
GCCAAAGAGCATGGCTGGCCCAGTGGGCTTGAGCCCTTGACTGCAATTCCCTCCAGAAAACTTCAGTGCACTGCCTGTGCACCAAGTATGGTGTAGGTTGAGCAGCTTCCTCATGAGGACGTCCAGGCAAAACCTTGTATGTGATTGCCTATGGTTGGATATGAAAGATTGCATGTTGAATTTTAGGCTTGGAACCAGACTCCTGAACATTCAATCAGAGCTATAAATTTCGGGTGGCTAATCTACTCCCACGAAGTTTCCTAGCTGCTGATCATACTGTTATTGGAGTAAGAATTGCAGCAGGTCATTGGAAAGAGACTTTGCCAGTCTCAGTCATTTTTAAATAACCTTCTGCCTCACCTCAAAGGTTTTGGAGTCTGACTTTCTACCAGGTGGAAGGCAACCCTGGCACATTGCTGAGTGCCACTCAAGGTGAATGCTCCAGGTATATCAACCCCCTAGTGTTCTGAGGCTTCACCCACTCAAAGGCAAATCCTGCAACTTGTTTCAAGAAAGAAAATGAAAGGTCAGTGTTACCGGGATGAGGTTAAATGGTAGCTCAAGATGAGGCTGGAGAGCAGAAAGGGACCAGATCAAAATATACATGAATCCACCAAGGTTGTATAGCTAAATCCAGAGGGAGTCAAAACTCAATGCCACGTGCACCTGGTTCTTCAGCCTTGCTCAGTACACTGAGCTAGGTCAGAAAAAAAATCATTTGAAGATGATGATGGTTCAGGAAACTGTTTGGTTATTTCCAGGGGAAAGTAGTGATATTAAACATATGTCACTGGCAAAAATAGAGGAAATATTTGCCTGGGATCCTAGAATGAAATGTTGGTCTTTTGGTCTTAACGACAGAGGATAAAGCTCACAGGTCTATCAAGCTGGTGGGCAATGACAGTCCAGAGAAACGATCTGACTCCAATAGTCTACTAGTGCAGATGTGTCTAATGCCCTCTTCAATTCAGCATTTAGCTTTTCCATGCAACTTAATGAGGGGAAAAGTAAATCTGAGTCAATGATACATCTGCTCGTAAACTTCCATTTGTTAAATATGAAGCAAAATTCTGACAGCCATAAAACAGGGGGAACAGTTGTGTGTTTGTATTAAAATATCATTGAGATAAGCAATAACCAGCAATCCGAGCAAAGGAACATCTGCGATATTATCAAGCTATTTCTGACTGAGTCATCTCATGCTGGGAGAAAACACAGGAAAATGAAGTTATCACTTGTGGTGTTCTTAATTGAGTTAAGAAAGGGCTCTGGTGTGTGCGTGCGTGTGTGTGTGTGTGTGTGTGTGTGTGTGTGTGTGTGTATGTTCCCAGGGTAGGCCCTAGAGATACAACAGGTGTCATTTAAAAACCAATTTGTAGCTGATTCTGAAAGTTCACCACAAATCATGCACTGCCACCACCTTGAAAATAAAATCCTGTCCTGATAATTCCTAGAATAAAATATAAGCACTCAAAGCCTTATAATCATTGCATCTGCCTATACTGTTTGCATATTCGAAAGGACTGTTTTGTTTGACATCTGGAAGGAAGGTCGTATATAAAAACATTCGATAATGCTGGTTTTCAGGTTTTTACCATGAGAAAGCTTAACTGATAGGCAAAAATTCTTCCATAATAGATTCTAATATGGGCTTAGTAATTTATTAAGTGCATATCTTGGATAAAGATAAAACAAAAAAGATGCTTATTACACTGAATTATATTCTATACAAAATATTGGATCAATGGTATCAAGATAGTATTAATAAAATGTTGCAAGAAGCATTGGAAGTAATTTACTGTTACTCTGTTATTACACAGATGGTAAAAATGTACCCATATTCATGAAATCGCATGGCAGGAAGGATTCATAGGTTATAAAAAGGTCCAACATGCCTGGATTAAATATTAGATTTTTGGCCATGAATAAATTAATCATACTGAACCTCAGTTTATCTATCTCTAAAAGAGGAAAAACATTAGTCTTATCTTATAAAGTTCTTGCATAATATAAATGAGATAATATGTTTAAACTGCTAGGGCACAACACTTTTCTCATCAGAGATCCTTAGTAAGTGGTTCTTAGTATCTGCTTGATTATAGCTGAAAAAAATGGAATTTAGTTAGCAAGTTCACTACATCAAATTATTTCTGCATATACAGTAAAAGAGAAAACGAAAGCCAAAGAATCCTAGATGGTGGTACATTTTGTCAAGTTTTTCCAGACCTTCCTACTAAGTCCATGAAAAGCATACCAGTATACCCAAGGCAGTCCACAATTTAAATCACAAGTTTTAACCAGACCTTTTTGCCAATCTAAGTGATGCAAAGAACAGGTAATCTTAACCTTAGGATAGACTGCAGAAAACTAGACACATCAAATGATCCTCTAACTTAACTCTCTAGGCAGTGGAGAGAAACAGGTACTTTTAGCCTCATTCCCAACAAGGTGAATTTTGCCAGGTGGTTATCGTTTTGGCACAGTCATGCCTTGTGCTTAGGATGTCTGACTCACCAATGTCTTCAGTCTCCCTATACATCTACTGAAAACAAAGAGCCCACAGCCCAAAAGCCATTTATATGGACAAAGTCCAAGTCAGACATGCAGATATGATATGGACTGAATTTTAAAGACAATTGTCTCTGTGTGTGTGCCTCCATTCAACATGGAGATCCCTTTGAAAATCACCTTCAAACAGGAAAATACAAAATAAACAGCCGGTGACTCGAAATAGAAATGTAAGTAGTGCAAACTCTAGTCGTCAGCTTAAGTTTGTGTTATTTAATAATATCAGCTATAACTTTGTGCAGTGCCTTTTATCCATACTTTATTAATCAGACAGCACATTAAAAATATAAAATATTAAACAATAATCAGAAATACCAAAGTGGGGTTGTTTTACTTCTAGTACATGGTTCCTATTTAAATATAAACTACCTAATACAAATGTGTAATAAATGTATGCATTTCTCCCAAATGCTCAGCTTCTTTATGAACAGATTGACCTTCATGACAGCTCTATAAAATGGGAATAGACCGGTGTTTTACCTTCATTTTCTATACAATATACTATGAGAATAATTACTTTCAGTGTGATGTTTGTTGGTGCACAATGGAATTGGTGCCCCCTAAAGGTGTACAGCATGACAGCCCCATTTGCTTCTCAAATGATGCCCTCATTTTAAATATGTTTACCAAAATTATTCCAAGACTCTATTGCCTGGGTTTTTTCCTATAAATGCTTGCTCTGAAATGGACAGCATCTACATTCTTGCTTTGCTTGAGTTCTTACAGGTATTGACTTCAGCCCTTTTGATAAGGAATTAGAGACATCTACCAGTCTTCCAAGTTCTAAGAGTCATGCACATCAGGGGTCTCCCTACCCATCCCACAGGGGAATCTCAGAACCAAGCGACCTTATCAAACACAGCAACTGAGTATCAAGAGTTGGCTAAAATGAATCATCGGTACATGAAAACCTAAAATACCTTTTAAAATATCACAGGACTCACACTTTATGAATTGGCAGCTCTTAAAGCATTTATACTCAGTTGCTGGTAACTTTATGGTTACATAAAGATTTGGAGTGAGTGACAAAAAAAAGTCACCAGCATGGATCCTCTAGACTTTAGTGGTTTAGTTTTTAAGTTTTTACTTTGGATTGTTATCTTTATAAATGCATTGTTTAACATCATACAAGAACCTATTTGTTATCCTTAATTGTGGTTTACATTAGAGTTTATATAGATTGGTTTTTGATTAGCTCTGAACTCTTTGTCCAGGGACAAAAAAAGTAATTTCCATGAGAAATTGTCAGTAGTTTCTATGCTGTTTAAAACATACTTTTTAACAATGCATGCTGTTATGATGATGGGAGCAACGATCATTTTTAACTACATCTAACCTCAGTTGTTGGGTTGTGGGAGTAAAATAATATAAGGTTTACATGTAATCTAAAATAATTGAGGATCTATAGTTGCCAATTTGCATGAATGTTTTACAAAGTCTAACTGATTCTTCCAATAATAGAATTTTTAGTTTATATTGTCTCAAAATATTTGAATTTATATTTATACCAAATAAAAAAGTAACATGGACTAACATGCCATTTCTCCACATATGGTTTAGAATCTCCTGGAGGTGCTTATTATAAATCCTAGGCCCCTCTCAAGTTCTCATGAATCAAATCATGTGAACATTATTATGGTAAGATAGTGGTTGGTTTTAATGTTGGAAGTTACATAGTATAATTGTGGCTGTTTGTTGTTGTTGTTGTTGTTGTTATTCCCATCCTAAAAGTAAGGAAACTAAGACTTAAACTTGCCAGAGTTTACTTAGATTATTTAATAGCAGGTCCAGGACTTAAACCCACATGAATACAATACCACAGCCTATACACTTAACCAAGTGCTTCAAGATTATCCCAAATTCACATGAAATTTATAAATTTACCCAAATTGAGTGTGTGAAAGATTGGCATAGAATATATGTAAGAGAAACAAGAGAGATGAGAACAGCGTGCAAAGACTGGAAAAACAGAAAGGTTAGGTTTGCTTTGGGACTTCAGGTATAACTGATGGGACAAGCTCCGTATAGGGAAGCATCCAGAATTATCAGGCTGGGGAAAATGCTGGGGAGCAATAGCGTGGTTTCTGACTAGGAACACTAGTCTGTATGTCTCTCTATGCCCACAACTCAGGCCGCCTCCAAACTGGGCCACAGGAGCATTGTGAGTGGGCTCTCTCCTTCAGTCTTGCTTTCCCAGTGTATCTACCATGCTGTGTTCACAGTGCTCATTCCAAAATGAAAATCTCGGGTCATTACTCTGCTTGAAATCTATTTTGATGTCCTATTACCCTTAGAATAAGGGAATCCAACATGCACATCATGGCTTTTACCGCCATATAAAATCAAGCATGAATGTCCCTCCTTACCTCTCCATTCTCCACCTCTGATGATGTCCTTCCTCTGCCTCTGCCTCCACCTAGGCTTCCCACTCACCCATTGCCCTCTAGTAACACAGACATACAACTTCTTCCATTTTATTCCCAAGGCCATGATCTTTTCCCCTATTTGGACTTTACATATCCTGGACCCCTGCAAGAAACATTTTTGTATCATTCATAGGCATTTCATCTGCCAATTCATCTCCATTTTTTTTTTTTTGGTTTTGTACTAGAGATGGGGGTCTCACTATGTTGCCCAAGCTGGAGTGCAATGGCTATTTACAGGTGTACTGCAGCCTGGAACTTCTGTGCTCAAGCAATTCTCCTGTCTCAGCCCCCTAAGTAGGTAGAGCTACAGGAGCATGCCACCATGCCCGGCATGCATCTGCCAATTCTTACATATCACGTAGCTCTCTGTTTACTTAAAATCCTCCGTACCTCCCTCAACCAACCTACCCAGACACATTTACTATTACTACCCTTGCTCATTCTAGCATGTTTCTCACAGTGTCATAATAAGCTTTGTGCTTTTCTAGAAACCTCATCAGAAGTAGTATTCCCTTAGGTGCAGTCATGCTCCATCTTCTTTACTGGGGAACCGGTATAGACTCATCCTTACTATACTGCCTGCCAGTAATTGCTTGACAAATATTATTTCTCAAATACATTAAGAGATGGATGGGCAAATGAATGGCTGGGTAAAATATGACAGAGGACAGGTGAGTAAATATAATAAAGAATACATGTGAAAAACATAACAGTGTAATTTAATTGCCTTAGATAAAGGAATCAAAGGATAATATATTTAATACCTCAATGTATCAAAGCACTCTTTTAAAGATAAAAGAAATCCATTTCTTCAATGTATCTCTACAGGATGTCCACAATTTCTGGAAACGCAGATAATAATTTATTTTCTGTAAAGATTTATTTGATGATATTATAATAATAATAGTGATATATTTGCCCGTTTCTAGATTTTTTGGACACCCATAGATATAAGCACTATGCAAATGACTTTCACAATCCTTGCTGCCCCAATTTCTGCCTGATTTGGGGTGACTTCCAGCCCTTTTAGTTGGGGAAAGGGGAGAATTAGTTGATGTGATTAGGTGAATCAGGAACATCTCATTAATCTGGTGCATGCTACCTACGGCTTGTTTTATCTAGTAGCCTCTTCCCACCTTTAGCATCGAGGGGGTTCATGTGACAGGCTGATGAAGCATGCCAGTCAAGAGTATAGCCTTTTGTGTCACATAGGCCTAGGTTCAAAGCCTAGCAGAACAGTGTCACCTTGGAACACTATAGGCCTGTTTCCTGATTTGTGAAATGAAATTAACAAACGGGCTTTTAAGAAATTTATTTGAGATAATTGTCTTGATTTTTGAACTAGTCTCAGTTTATCTTCCTTTATTTTTCAGGTAGTTTTAGCTCCAAAGTAAACAAACAACAGGCCAAACTACATCTTCTCTGTGACCTAAACCCCGTGTCTTGAAGCACGGTTCTGATGTAGTATTCCTGACAGTTTTCTACTGGGCAGTATCTTAGCCCCCAACTTAAGCTTATGTTTGTATCTAGTACTTCCTCATCCTCTTATTTATCCACCTATTTCTTATAACACAATTACTTCCTGATGCCTAAATCTCACACACAACTCTGCATACCTAAATAATGTTTTTGCACCACCCTTGTATTAAGAAGTGGACTCATTCCCTGATACTGTGGCCCCTACAGAAAAACCCATCAGCAAGTGACAATTTTCCCCATTGCTCTTTAAAAATGATACTTAAAATGAAACTCAAAATAACTCTAGGGTGAAGGAATAATATATAAGTAAACAAAACAATCAAAAGCTTGTCTACCTAGAAATCAGGAAAGGTATTGATCAAGAACAAGGTGCAGAAAGACGGCTGGTCACAGTGGCTCACACCTGTAATCCCAGAACTTTGGGAGAACAAGGTGAGTAGCTCCCTTGAGGTCTTAAGGTCAGGACTTCAAGGCCAGCCTGGCCAACATGGTGAAACCACATCTCTACCAAAAATACAAAAAGTAACCAGGTGTAGTGGGGGACACCTGTAATCCCAGCTACTCGGGAGGCTCAGGCAGGAGAATCGCTTGAACCTGGGAGGCAGAGTTGCAGTGAGCCAAGATTGTGCCATTGCACTCTAGCCTGTGTGACAAGAGCGAAACTCTGTCTCAAAAAAAAAAAAGTGCAAAAAGAACACAAGATCCAGACACTTTCTATTATGGAAGAGAAAATATGACACATGAAGAATATTCCTGTGTGAATGTTCCATATGCATATTACCATCTCAAATTATATACAAATCATTACTAATGGTAGGTTTCCTAGTGAGGGGAACAATTAACTTTCCTTACTGTTTATTCCCATACTGCTTATTACATTTGTAACTTTTACAATATTTTACTATTATTTAAGACAAATAGAAAAGTACTATGGTGAATTGTTCTGCAAAAGTACAAATCCTGGTCTATTTTTAGACCTTTTGTTCCAGGCCTGAAAATCTTCCCAGAGTTTCTTAGTTTAGTATTTTGGGGGCATGATTTTGAAGTATTCTGAGACATTATGCTGCATATTAGTTTCTTTAAAAATAATATTTCCATATCAAATATTAAATTCTTAAACTTTTTGTTAATGCTTCAAATATTTCAGGATTGTGTTATACTTCCCCTTTTCAAAGGAAACCACTCTTTGCATCTGCTGCAGTTAGAGCAAGAAACATCCTTCTCTCCAAATTGTCTTTTTTATTTTTTACTGTTGTGTTACAGCACAACCTTCTGTGTTCAGCATACAAATGATAGGTGGTAAAGATATCGTGAGTTTGCATGCATAATAAATATGGTTCCATTTGAGTAGTTGGTGAGTATTTCATAATGCAAGAGTAGAAAATGGGGCAATTTGAATATTTTGGGAGGCTTCAATATATATTCACTGTGCATGCATATACATATTTACATACAATTTTCAACACTCTTATTTATAAGCAAATAGCCAAACAGACCATTATTTCTATGTGGACCCATATGACACAGTCAATGGTTTGGAAAATATAGGCTAGTTAACTAACTCATTATTGTAAAATAGAAAATGCAAGTAAGGTATATCAGCTATTTGAAACATAAGCCACTGAAGTTAGAGTAGCTCTCTTGGAATCAAATTTAGGAGCGATGTTTAGATGTAAGTCCTCTCGTTTTTGTAATATTTAAGAGCACATGGAAATATGAAACATTTGAAAAAGCCATTTAGAGTAAAATGGGACTCAAGACCTTTCTATAAAATAAGCTGGCAAATCAAAAGCAACGTATTCCTTATGATTTTACATTTTCATTTCAGGGCATGTTATATTCGTTGGGCCGCAGCTTCTAATGCATTTGGTCGTTGGAATCACAAATGGTAATACCTGTAGAGAGTGGTAAAGTAAACGTAATGAGCTCTTACATTGGTGTCAGAGTCTCTGTGGAAGTCAACTAGTTGAAATTACTCAAAAGAAGTAGAAAGAGGAGGCAGACACATAGAAACGAGTTAACTTAGAGAGTTAAGGTGTCACAGGCATGTGACCGATGCAACCAGCGCTCCATCAATACCCATCCTGCTAAAACAGTGAATGAAAATGACTGATCTACAATTTGCATCCTCTTCCAGTCCATCAACTGAACATTATTAAAACCAGTCAGCCAAAACCTATTAGAACAGCACTCACGTATGAAACAATGCCCAGGTCTGCTTGTTCTCCATTTTTATGCACTGCTACAGGACTATAAATATTCATCGTAATGTAACTGAAAATTATTGAAGTGAGAAAAAAGAGAAACAGGGAAGCCATTTGCTTCAATTCATAAACAGCATCTGTTGGGAAGTTATTCATAGATTGCTTCAGGGCCTGCTGAGCAGCAAGCCCACGGAAAAGGATGCCATTGCAAGCAAATTGGCGCAAACTGCATGGAGATGCCATTAGACATGATTCACTGACAGCCGGGGAGAATGATCAGGCACTGGGTTGTTTTATGTGTTCTTTTATCACTGGGACACAGAACTGCCCTCCAGCCAAAGTCTCACACAGTTCAAATTAGACGAGCAACCTTCCAAGTACATTAAGGCCTAACTAGTGGCTAGGGAGAGTTAGGGAAACCACCACACTCCAGGTGATAGAACTTGTTCATCTGCCCACACCTTAGGCACGCTTCAAATCCTGCCTGCACAACTTGGCAGATGTGAACGTCCCTGGTAATACATTGTCCATCAAAAATTAAATGTTAAAGAAAAAACTTTTGAGAAGGTCCAAGCTAAATCAGCGGTGCGTTAGCCCCGAACGGAGTGAATCTGAATACTCACCACTTAGCAAAGCAATGCGAAGAAGAAAAATTAGCAGGGAACTCTTTCCAATCTGGCATTGTGGTGAAGTCGTATTTCATCAAAAACTGGATTTATGGCTTCCTAGTCAAAGCCCCAAATTCAGTTCAAAAAATAAATAAATACAGGAAGAGCTTTCAAATGTGAAGTGATCATGAATAAAATAGATGGGTTGATTTAGTAATTGTTTATACACATATATTGATTTATGTGTTTGTGGTTAAAAGGCATCTTCGAGACTGAGAAAGAAAATATTTATCTCAGATTTTGGGTGTTTTTCTTTCTTTTTTTTTTTTTTTGGCAATGTGAGTGTTGTCTGTTTCAAGCTGAACCCACTGATTGATCTTAATATCACTAAAAGATGAACAACCAGGCACAATGTGTCTAATATGAGGCAATAAGAAAGTTTTACACTTCTCTATGAAGGACCCTTGTTCTCACACACACACACACACACACACACACACGAGAGAGACAGAGAGAGAGAACCTAAATTGGATCAGGCCTTTAGATCTAGTTACCCCTTTATAGAAAAAATCAGGGGACAGGAGAACACATTAACACCACGAAAGTGCCATCAGCAAATTTCAGGGAAAACTACAAGATGAGTGACCTGATTTTCCCAACAAACAAATTGCAAAGAAAACAAAAGGATGGGGAAGGGAAGAAGAAACTTACAGATTTAAAGAGAATTAAGAGATATATCAATTAAAGGCAGTGTATTGACTTTGCTTGCCTCCTGATTTGAATAACCAACTGTGCATTCCTCAAAGGAATAAATAAATATAATACATATATATGTATTCAGAGAAATTTGAATACTGACTAGATACTTATGGTTTTCAGGAATTGTTAATATTTTTGATACAGTAATTGTATTATACTTTTAAAGATTCCTTATCTTTTAGAGACACATATTGAGATATAGGCTTCAAAATAATCTGGCTGGGGATGGAAGGAGCAGGTAGGGTACAGAGAAAGGAATTTTACTTGGTTTGATAATTATTGAAGCTAGGTAATGGGAACACGGGGATCTGTTAGACAGTTCTCTCTACTCTTTGAAGCCTCCCATAATCAGTTTGCATTACTCCATAGGTAACTCATTCAGTGTTTTGCTGGATTTGGCTCACACTGGCTCAAAAAAATGACTGTCAAACTTTCAGAAATTTTATGAGCCTGTTGTTAAAGCACTGACAGCTTCAAATCAGCCATGGCAGTGTATTTATATCATGAAAATCAGCTAATGATGCAAATCAAGGTTGCCTTTGTTTTTCCTGAAGAATTGATTGTTAAACATGAACTAGCACACCATTGCTTCTACCCCAACGCCAAATACAAAGAACTACACACACACACACACACATACACACACACACAGGAAAAATAGAATTAGGAAAACCTCATCAGTAGCAGAAAGGGCTGAATTTTCAGCTTAGTTTCCTCTACTCTCCCTCCCCATCACCACGTATTGTTAAGCTGCCTCAGATCCCAAGCTGGGGTAACCCATGGATCTATATCCAATCATTCCTTCCTATAGCAAGTCCTTACTGTTTTTCCTCCTATCAAAATGTATCCAGCCTGTGGACATTTTCCAACAGGACATATTTTGACATAGACCAGTCCTCAAATGATCAGATTAAATGATTCTTGCCTAGGTGTGAAGAAGTCTAAATCCTTCTAAAATAATTTTCTTTGAAAGTTTCTGGGCTTTGGGGAGGCTTCATATTCCTGTGTAGTTCTGTATCACTAAAGCTCCTTCATACTCATTGTTGCATTTACTTATTTTTTTTTATTCTTAATATTTACTAAGTGACTGTATATTTCATACAAGATCAGTTCTCACTAGCACGTTGTCTTAATGCCTTCTATCAAAAATATAAGCTAACAAGGGGGTTAAAATGATCTTCCTCTGGCAAATAAGGACATTAAAAAAGGGGATAAATGAAGTGTCTTATCTGAGGCCACTGGGCTAGTTAGGGACAAACCCAAGACCAAAGCCTCAGCATATTTTCTATCCTAATCTAAAAATCTTTCTACAAGCCACCAGTACATTGTTTGCATAAACATGGCAGGTTTGCATAAACGTGTGGACCACAAAGGAAAGAAATTTCAAAGGCATTTTTTTCCTTTCCCGCATGCATTGGTAGGAAGGTCGCTAGCTAGTTAAGTCCAATTCATAAGTATTTATTGAGTGCCTACATAACAAATGTGCACCTACTAGATGCTATCAGGAAATGAAAACATCCTAGATTTTATTTATTTATTTATTTATTTATTTATTGAGACAGAGTTTCACTCTGTCACCCAGGCTGGAGTGGAGTGTGGTGATCTCAGCTCACTGCAACCTCCGCCTCCCGGGTTCAAGCAATTCTCTGCCTCAGTCTCCTGAGTAGCTGGGATTACAGGTGCCCAGCACCACGCCTGGCTAATTTGTGTATTTTTAGTAGAGATGGGATTTCACTATTTTGACCAGGCTTGTCTTGAACTCCCGACCTCAGGTTATCTGCCCTCCTTGGCCTCCCAAATTGCTGGGGTTACAGGCATGAGCCACCGCTCCTGGCCCCATCCTAGATTTTTAAAACAAGAGAGACACTGGTTCCCTTAATTTGTAGTTATCCTAGATTGCCAAAAGGGTGTGCTTTGTTTGAAATACTGTGATTTGCAAAATTATGCGGTTGTCATTCCTGGTTTCTTCATGCATTCCAACAGAAGCCATGCCAAACGTATCCAGGAAACGTTTAGAAGGCTGGGGCTGTTGTCCCATAAACATCTAAATTTTCTGCATTTGCATCCTTCTCAAACTAGATGAGTAGGACCAACAATCCCATCAGCACTCAAGGTTTCCTTCTGCTTTTCTGTAACTATTCATTCTAACTCGGATCCTGCAACGGAGAAAATGGCCAGGTGTGGGGGAAAGATGTGATCTCCATGCTAACACTAAATAAAATGGATGCATTCTGTCCCTGTGTGCTCTTGGTAGATATTTGAGTAGAAACTAAGTGCTCCTAATTGCTCATTAATTCCACCATCTTTTTTTATGTGTGTATTCCTGTATTTTACTATTGACCACTTGCTACCTGTCAGGGACTATGATAAGCACATGGGATATGACTGGGAAAGATTCTGACTCCAAGGAGCTCACAGGCAAGTGAAAGGGAGACTTATAAGCAAAGATGCAAGTATATTAGAGTATGCAAATTACTATAATGGGGCTAAATACCAAAGAGTTCAATGGGAACACGGAGGAGCACTTACTTACTACAGGCGAGCGTCTATAGTCTCAGGTGAAAAGAAATATTCTTAGAGGCTGAGACATATAGGTAAAACCTGAAACACAATGGGAAATGTTTCCAGTGAAGTCATTAAATGGGGAGTAGACACTGCAGACCCTGGAAACACCATATATGCTAATGTTGGGAAGATCCCACCTTGAGGTGTTCTGAATCTGTAAGTTTCAAGTGAAACCCAGAAAAGTATATTTTTAGCAAGCGTCACCAAGAGATTCTTGTGCAAGTAATTAAAAACTTCAAGAAGATTGATGGCAACATGATTATCGTTTCAACTAGTTCAGAATGCGATCATCCTGGAAAATTTGTCTCAGGCATCCATGAAGCAACTTGTTTGGCACCATTTATATTACCAACTTAAGTCATGTCATACCTGTTGTGTGTAAGCTTTGGAGGCTAGGAATGTAGTTCAGGCGGTGGATCAGATATCTACCAAGCTGGAAAGAAGGGCAGGAGTATGGAATGCTTGAGGAATATACCACAAGGTGTATAGTATGAAAGGAGGGCTCCCCAGCGTGGAAGATGCTGAACCAGGACCCAAAGACAGGATGGAACATGTAAGGGAGGGTACAAGCATTTCAGGTAATTGAGATTTGTAGTTTCAATGTCTGGACTGAATGTGGGTTTGGCTTCTTCCTAGCTGTGACATTCAGCAGGCTGTATAACTTCTCTTTGCATCAGTTTCTTCATGTGTAAAATGGAAATAATAATTTCCACTTGGTAAGACTACTGTGAAAGGCATATAAAGTGATTCATTGAGTAAAGTACTTAAGGGACCTGGTACATAGTAAGTGCTCACTCAATATTTATTGAATAAAAACTAAAAACTAGTTATCATTACTTTGATCTATTGGGTGTCCCAGTCTTGCTACAACCTCAACAAATACTTCTGGAAGTGATGGCTCAATATGCCATCTCGAAAAAGCAGGTATGTTATCAGAGAACCATTGCTTTCAGTTGCAAGGGGCAAGAAATCATTTTGTTCCAGTTCTTTATTTTGCAGTGGGCATAGTACAGTGAAAGGAGCAGAGATTTTGAAATTAGATGTATCTAGGATTCTGTATAACCTTGAACATGTTTTACATACTCTCCCAGGCTTGATTTCTTCAGAATACAATAAGTGTATAACTCTCAGAACTGTTAAGAGACCTTATTAATGCATTCACTCAAAAAATATGAATTAAGCATTTACAGTGTGTGAGAAACTGTTCCAGGATCTGAGGATCAGCAGTGAACAAAATAAATGAGAGATCCCTGCCCTCATCTAGCTGACATAGACGAGAAAATGCAGGTGTATTCATTCCCTAGGGCTCTGCAACCAATTACTACTAACTGGGTGGCTTAAAACAACAGAGATTTATCTTCTGGTGGCTAAAAGTCTGAAATCAATGTGCCAACAGGGCCACATTCCCTCTAAAGTCTCTGGGGAAGGATCCTTCATTGCCTCTCCTAGCTTCAGGTGGTTGCCAGCAATCCTGAGTATTCATTGGTTTATAGACACCTCACTCAAACTATTCCTCCATTGTCATTGGCACTCTCCCAGGGCGTCTGTGTGTCCAAATCTTCCTCATCTTATAAGGACACTAGTGGTTGGATTTAGGGCACACCGTAATCCAGTGTCATCTTAAATTGACTACATCTGAGAAGACTACTTCCAAATAAGGTCACATTTACAGATACCAGGGGTCAGTATTTTAAAATATATTTTGAAGGAGACACAATTCACCCACAACAGGAGGTAATGAACAACCTGACCAGGTAATGTCTGATAGGAAGATCCTGGCTTCCAGAAGACCCTTGGTAATGATAGGTAATACAGGTAACATATCTTGCTCACTGTTTACATATAAGGCCATAGATCTGCCTTGCTCACCAAAGATCACAAACCCAATATATTGGAAACTAAAACTCTGGTCAAATAACTTTCCACAGAAGGAAGGCTCTTTCCAAACACTAGTGTCTCCCCAAATAGGTTATTCATAGGCCTTAATGCTCCTAAAAAATTGGGGGGAATTAAGTGGATAATCTTTATCTTTAATGAGTATTTATTCCAATATTTGTTGGAGGAACTATTACAAACACAATAAACTCGTGATTTTACAAATAACACTTATGATGTGTTTAATAGAGTTTAAAAATTTCTAATTAGCTATGTATTGTAGATGAATTAATAGAAAAAGTTGAGGGAAGAGTTGGTAAGTGGCTATAGAAAAAAATGCTGCAGTGATACTTGAGTAAAGCAAGTTTTCAGAAATACCATATTCCTACGTGTTATTTCTCTGTTCATCCTGTCAAACAAACTAGCATCCATGGCTATATGTTTAACATGAATCCAATTTGCAAAATGCAGTTTGGGAAATTCCCCAGTTGGAGCATTGAGCATTGTATTAGGCCATTCTGGCGTTGCTACAAAGAAACACCTGAGATAGGGTAATTTATAAGTAAGGAGGTTTAATTGGCTCTCAGTTCTGCAAGCTTTATATGAAGCATGGTGCTGGCATCTGCTTGGCTTCTAAAGAGGCCTCAGGAAGCTTACAATTACGGTGGAAGGCAAACTGGGGGCAGGCACTTCACATGGCAAAAATAGGAGCACAAGAGAAAGACAGTGGTGGCGGGAGGTGCTGTACACTTTTAACGGATCAGATCTCGTGTGAACTCAGAGCAAGAGCTCACTTATTACCAAGGAGATGGCCCAAGCCATTCTTGAGGGATCTACTCCCTTGATTCCAATACCTCCCACCAGGCTTCACCTCCAACACTGGTGATTACAATTCAATATAAGATTTGGATGGAGACATATATCCAAACTATATCAAGCATGAAGACTATGTTTGCATGTCAGTGACCTGCTAAACTAATGATCGTTTCCCTCAAATCAACATCTTTTCAACAAACGGTGCTGGGACAATTGAATAGCCACATGCTAAAGAATAAAGTTCAGCTCCCCCTCACACCACATAAAAAATTAACTCATTAATATCTGACAGGGGTATACATTTGACACGTGTGTGTGTGTATCTATTACTGCAAGTTATTTCTTCCACTTGGGGGCTTATCTTTTTACTTTCTTGATGGTGTCCTTTGATCTATTTTTTTCTTTGATTGTTGTACTTCCTTCTAAGTATTTTATAGTTTTAGCTCTTACATTTGGGTCTTTAATCCACTTTGTGTTCATTTTTGTATATGGTATTCTCTCAATTTTTGCTTATCTTGGAATGTCTTTATTTCTCTTTTATTTTTGCAAATAGTTTTGATGGATTTATTGGCTTACGGTCTTTTTCTTTGAATACATTGGCTATATCATCCTACTGTCTCTGACCTTCATGGTTTCTGATGAAAAATCAGTTAATATACTTGTGGATCCCTCGTAAGTGATGAGTCACTTTACTCTTCCTACTTTCAAGATGATTTCTTTGTTCAATTTGTTTATGATTTGTCTAGGTATGAATCTCTTTGAGTGTATTCTACATGGAGTTCATTGAGCTTCTTAAATACACAGAGAAATTTTTTTCATCAGATTTTGAAAATTTCAGCCATTATTTCTTTAAATATTCAATCTACCCCTTTTGCTCTCTTCTCTCCCTCCAGGATTCCCATTATGTGTAGGATGATACACTTGTGTACCACAGAAGTCTCTAAAGCTCTGTTCATTTTTCTTCCTTCCTTGTTCCTTCTGTGTCTTAGACTGGATAATCTCCATTTACTTATCCTCGAGTTCAATGATTCTTTCTTTCACCTGTTCAAATTTGCTGTTTAGTTCTTCTAGTGAATTTTTTATTCCAGTTATTATACTTTCAGCTCCAGAATTTCTATTTAGTCTTTAAAAAATAATTTTCATATCTTTCTTGGTAGTCCCTATCTGGTACAAAATTGTTCTGACACTTAAGTTTTATTTTTTTAACAGCAATAACTCAATTTATTGAATGGATTGCAAAAGATATGAATCAATGTCTATATATACCATTCAAATTTAACTACAAAGAATTCGCATTTTTGAAGTAGAAACAATGAGTACTTATTTCATATAGACTGTTTCTGTATCTTTTTTCTATTTTTTATTTTATTTATTTACTTTATTATACTTTAAGTTCTAGGGTATATGTGCACAACGTGCAGGTTTGTTACATAGGTATACATGTGCCATGTTGGTGTGCTGTACCCATTAACTCGTCATTTACATTAGGTATATCTCCTAATGCTATCCCCCCCATCCCCCCACCCCACAACAGGCCCCCGTGTGTGATGTTCCTCTTCCTGTGTCCAGGTGTTCTCATTGTTCAATTCCCACCTATAAGTGAGAACATGCAGGGTTTGGTTTTTTGTCCTTGTGATAGTTTGCTCAGAATGATGGTTTCCAGCTTCATCCATGACCCTACAAAGGACATAAACTCATCCTTTTTTATCGCTGCATAGTATTCCATGGTGTATATGTGTCACATTTTCTCAATCCAGTCTATCATTGTTGGACATTTGGGTTGATTCCAAGTCTTTGCTATTGTGAATAGTGCCGCAATAAACATACGTGTGCATGTGTCTTTACAGCAGCATTATTTATAATCCTTTGGGTATATACCCAGTAATGGGATGCCTGGGTCAAATGGTATTTCTAGTTCTAGATTCCTGAGGAATCGCCACATTGTCTTCCACAATGGTTGAACTAGTTTACAGTCCCACCAACACTGACACTTAAGTTCTATAAACATATTTCTTTTAGATTTTTAAGACATACTTAAAATAGTCAATTTAAAGTCTTTGACTATTTATTCCAACATTTGGGCTTCCTCAGGGACAGTTTCTATCAATTTACTTATTCTTGGTCGGGCCATACTTATTTATTTGCATTTCTCATAACTTTTGTTGGAAGCTGGACATTTTACATAATATAATGTGGAAACTCTGAAAGCCAGAATTTCTCCTCCTCAGGGTTTATTATTGCTGATTGTTCTTGTGTTCTCATTCCGTAACTTTTCTGAACTAATTCTGTAAAAGCAGTACTCTTCATTTCGCTTGGTCAGTGAAATGTTGCTCATTAGCTTAGTGGTTGCTAATAATTGAACAGATGTGTTCTTAAACACATGAAACCGATAGCTCTTCCAGTCTTTGCTGAGTGGCGCTGCATGTATGCTGGGGCATACCTTGAATATGCAGCCAGTCAGTTGACAATTTCACCTTAGTCTTTACTTCTTGCTAGCACAGAACCTCAAGGTCACCCAAAGGTGAGAAATTAGGACATTCACAGGTCTTTCCAGAGTATCCACACAGCCCTAGCCCTGGACCTCTGTGCAGCTTTATACATGTGCATGACCTTCTAAATTCCTAACAACATGTTGAAGTTTTCCAAAGCCTTTATAGACTGTCATTCTCCAGCTTTTTCTTTTAAGTTTTTTGGTTTAGCCTATTATTTGACCCAACTGTTGTCTATTGCATCAGGCAGCCACAAAGTTAAACATTTGGCTCTAAATGTTTTTGACAAATGTCCTTAAGAAAACAGATTTCTTCATTTGGTGAGATGGAAGTCGGGTCAAATAAAGACCGCTTTGCAAGTGAGGTCTTTCCAGGAACCACCAAAAACGTCATATAATAACAATTGTCTGGAAATGAGCTCCAACCACATTCTGCCAGTAGCCCTTCCAGTGGCTACTATGTTGCTGGTTTTCACTGTGATTATGGTCTGCTAGGTTTCCCTTTTTCTTTTTTCTTTTTTTTTTTTTTTTTTGAGACCGAGTATCCCTCTGTAGCCCAGGCTAGAGTGCAGTGGCATGATCTCAGCTCACTGCAACCTCCACCTCCTGGGTCCTGGTTCAAGCAATTCTCCTGCCTCAGCCTCCTGAGTAACTGGAATTACAGGCACGTGCCACCATACCCAGCTAACTTTTGTATTTTTAGTAGAGATGGGATTTCACCATGTTGGCCAGGCTGGTCTTGAACTCCTGACCTTGTGATCCACTCACCTCGGACTCCCAAAGTGCTGGGATTACAGGCGTGAGCCACGGTGCCCGGCCTGTGGTCTGTTAGTTTTCAATGCTACTGTGGAGCTGGAGAGAGGGAGATAGAAATAGAGTACATTAAAATGCAACAATGTTCACTCTTCTTATGAAGATTCACTTGTTTTTTAGAACAAATGTTCCCCAGGTTACTGCAAGCCCTTGGTTAATTTCCAAAGTCTGAGAAAGTTGGTTCTGATCATTTTTGCCAGCTTTTTCATTGTTTTTATGGAGAAGAGAAATTTCAGAGATCCTTACATCATCATTTTTAGTGCTGTCACCTCTGTCCTTCTTTCTTCATCTCTAAAAGCATGGTTGGCTTATAACCTGTACTGTACTGACTCTTCCCTTTTTCTCCCCTGGTTTTTTTTTTCCTCTCCCTTAATTTATTCCCAGAAAATACTGTGTATACTATGTGTCAGGGCTGGGTAAAGATGCAAGTGTCCAGTTTGGTCAGTGTTCAGAAGATGAGAATAATTGAAGGGTAAGTCATTTTAAAATTTATTTTGTTCCCTCTAAATGGTGATTATTTAATTAACTATGTTGATATTTACACTACAATAAAACTATGTACCAAAGCACACACATTAAATGGCATTTGTGTCCTGACACTGGGAAGGAAATACATAATGAGACCATCACCTACCAAAGCACACACAGTAAATGACATTTTTGTCCTGACATTGAGAAGGAGATACACAACAAAACCATCACAAATTCTAAAGCTGATGAATATAGGTTGACTTCTTCCTTTTTAATTACATCAAGAAATACATATTTTCTCTTATATGGTCTTCCTCCCCGATAACCCAACTTTCAAGTTTGACCCACATGTACCTTTATTTGGTAGTCAGTTTCTTAAAAAAGCAAAGTTGCTGTTGTTGTTTTAATAAATTCACAAATGTTGCTAAATATAGGAAACAGTCAAAGATATCAAAGCCTCATTGAGATCTTGATGCTGGGCAGTTATCTGGGCTTACTCTAGCAAAGTGACTTATGACTTATTCTTTCACCTTACCCAAAAAATTTGAATGCTGTTACCTGTTGCAGACCTTTGAGGCTACCAGCATGTAGCTTAAACTGTGAGCTTTTGAATAATAAGGACCAAGGCTTCTGTGCAAACTTTGGAGATTTTTTATAGTTGCTTTCTAGAATAAAAAAGCCAGTAATACCTAAGAGCAAAAGTAGCATCACCAGTTATTTTCTATGCCCTTTCCAGTCAGACTTGACCTTTTCTTCAATGCTTCCCCAAATTCCAAATTATTTTCTGCCTGAGGGAAGGAAAAGCATTTCCTCCTGCCAGAGACAGCCAAGATGCTGCAGAAGCAACAGCTGGCCAGAAGTGATTTTCTGTGATTTTCCCTTCCTGTGGAGCATGCCAGTCATAGAAGTGGATCATTATGTTTCTAGGTAAGAATCCCAGATTGGTAATTCTTTGGGCTTTATTTAACTTCTTTTGTTTGATGAACATTACCAAGCATGCCTCTATACTCAAAGGTCTAACATTTACAGAGCATAACCAGAAATACGTCTGACCAAATAGAATGATGGAAATTATTTCAGCTAAGGCTAAAATGACAACATTAAGACAAAACTTATGCCATAGCACCTTACAGCAATGAACTCACAAAAACAAGACACAATTTAGGAATGGTTATAGTCCTGAGGTCTCCTAGGCAGTTGGGAAATGGGAGCTTGGGTTTCAGTATAAGAAATTATTCACTAAATGGAAACTCAGTGTTCCAAGTTTGGCCAGGGTTTGGTCACATTAGGGAATTTGTTTGCCATTTATTTCCTAAATATTTTGGTTTAGAGACTTTGAGTATTTGTTTTCAGATCTTGGAACTAAAATGTAAACAGAATTTGTTGGTTAGTTTCTTAAATCATTATGTTGAGAAAGAACCCCTATCCTCTTCCCCAACTGGAGAACAGTTCAGGCATTTCCTAACTACTCAGTGAGGCTACTTTGATCTGCCAGAGACAAGGTCAGTAGTACAAATGGTGACTGTTCCACTGGACACATTTGTCTGCCTCTGAGTATAGCCTGAAACATCTGGCTGGGACAGAAACTCACAGCCACTTTGTTCACTGTTACAGACAGATCATGAATGATATGGGTCTGGGGGAGGGAACACACACAACAATGTCCTGGACACTTATTTTAATTCATGAGGGAGATAAGGAAATAATAACCTTGCTCTTAATGTGAATTCCAAGGAGGGAGCTAAATAAATCACCTCTACTCTATGCACACCATTATTAATCTATACAAATACTCGTCAATTAAATTAGATTACACTTGAAAAGTGCTTGGCATTGCAGCCTGACACATAGTAAGGCTTTTTGTAAGTCTTAGTGGCAATGAATAATAAATCATATTCTGAACTACTTAGTGTTTATTTTGCATGCACTTAACATTCCAACAGAGAAGATGACGTGGAAAGACACAAGACAAAGTGCTCTTTGTAAACTCATTGGGCATCATGTAATATTTCATATGTCTGAGAGGTCAGATGTTTGGCTTTTGAACATGAAAGAATGTTATGTGGATGTGATTTTGGGAGGAGAGATAGAATATCAGCAACTATGGATGTGAGAGGTTTCAAGAAACACAATTAATGAAAGTGTAATGTGAATTGTCTGACACTTACCTCCTTTGTGGACACTATGTATAGCCAATGATCCAATAACATTCAAATCTTTGAATGTCTATGGGTTAAACAATAACATACTACTTTGTTTCAATATCCTTTGTGTAAGGACCCTTAGTTAATTTCTGCTTTGAGACTTATTTCAGGAAAATCGCTGTCTTTGTAGATTAATATATCTTCCTTCTATTTTCAGAAATCACACTGCTTCACTTGGCATCTTTCTTTTGTTGCTTTAGCCACTTTAGGGTTATACCTCACTTTATCACCCAGGTGGGTAAAATCTGCTCAACCAATATGTGGAGTGCTAAAAACATCAACTCCTTCTGCTTTCTCCAGACAGTTTAGAGATATCTAACCCTATCCAGTGTTTGAAGTTGCTTTAAGCATATAAAAGTATAAAGAATAGCATAAAATAGCATTCACAAGATAGCATTTATAAGAGAGCAATGTGGTACTATGGCAGGTTAAGTGTGATTCTCATTCGGAAAGCTGGGGTTCAAATACAATTACTTGCCTCTTCAGCTTCTCCATATGCCATGGTTCTTTGTCTTTGTTCCTTTGGCTTACCTGGCCAGAATGCCTTCCCCTGCTCTCCTCTTACCTAAGCCTGGTCATTAGTCAAAACCTTTCAGTTTCCACATCTTTGGCAGATCCCTTGTAGACAGCTCATGTCAATCACTATATTTCTAGTCCTCCAAAGATAGTGAATGGCTCAGGAGAATGTGTGACCCCAAATAGTCTCACCGAAGTAAAGTGCTTGAGTGCCTAAGATTTGCGCTGAAACCACTTGAAGAAGAGGGAAAAGAAAAAAGGAAAACTAACAGGCCACAATCATAGGGAAAACCAGCAATGTAGTAGCCACTGGAAGGGCCACTGGCAGAATGTGGTTGGAGCTTTGGCAAGGCAAAGACTCCTTTCCAGAGAATTGTTATTATACGACCTTTTTGGTGGTTCAAAAAGGGGCTTGCTGGTGGCCATGTTGATGCCCAAAAGGAAGAAGTTCCCTGAAATTAACACCAGCACTAAGGAAAAAAGCTTCAAGAGACAGAGACAACATACACCTTTGGGTATTTAGATCCAGTCCTGCCTGAAACCATGTACAAAGGGACTTTCCAGATATTGAGCAATTAGTTATCTTTTATGGTTAAGCCTGTTTCAGTTGGATTTCCCTACTGAAATGCTGAAAGCTGCTGCTGAAAGCCTACTAACTAACATACCTACAGCATACACAGTACTAGGAATTCAACAGTAACTAAAGTAAATGTAGTCTCTGCCTCATCAAGTTAACATTCTTGTGAAATAGGTTAAGATGTCAATGAGTCATAATAACTGCTAATGATGGAGACATACAGAGGGCTGTGGGAGCTCTCAGAGGACCACCTGATCCAATGTAGGGGAGCCAGGGAGGGGAGACTTCTCTGAGGAAACCCCACCAGATGAATTCCCTGCCAATGTTCCTTGGGGTCAAATTAAAGATATTACGTTTTTGGCCTCAAATTGAGTGCGCAGTGAGTAACAATGTTGACGCCTAGCCATAGGTACCATTATTATAACTCTAAAACTATAGCTTTACCTTAAAATTCCCACCCAGTAAGATGTCATCCCTTCATTCTATTTTAATAGCTAGATTTGCATTATTCATGATTATTGCCTCAAAAACATAAATTATCTCAGCTGTTCAGCCATCATATATATAGTTTCCAACCCTACCACCCACTTCCAATCAGAATTTTGGCCATGGCCCCAGTTGGTACTGAGAGAGAACACATAAACGTTAAATACTATAACAATCTGTGGTAGAAGGGAAAAAAATCAGCAACTGACAGTGCTGCAAAATATAACCAGGAAAACAAAAATACCTCATCCAAATGCCCATTTTTTTAAAAGTGATACACGCTGACACAGCAATCTTCTGTTGGGTTTAGTAAACCTGTCAAAAAGCTGATAAAATGAACTCAATAAAACCTTTTTGGTGTCCCTTTTCCTGAGAAAATAGTAGAGTTGGTGAACACTTGAGCAGTAGATTAAATATCAGCAACTCCGGAAGGACAACATGAATTTCCATGCATTATGTACATATTAATTACATGGCAGAAGTTGTAAGAACTGAATATTTAACCCTTAGCTAGAAATTTCAAAGGACCAATAATATTAGGATGCTTAATATCTGGTCTGAGAGTTTTTCTTCCCAATCCATGTGCCCTTTGATAATTAGGTATAAAAGGTTTTCTGAGTAATTGCACACTAAGAGATCCAGGATGGAACGTTATCAAGCTGTTCTTCAAAATACCTGTATAAAAAATGAGTTCAAATTAAAAAGCACAAGAGAAAAGCACTGAACTGTAAAATTATGCTGAAGCTCTCTTTGATCAAGATATTTCAAACTTGGAAGAATATGTGAGAAATAAATCTACAAGGGTAGGACTGATCAGATGTGGCGGCCGATGTCCAAGGCAGTCCTCAATGATTCTTGCTTCCTCATATTTATTCTCTTGTGTATTCCCTTCCCACAGCGAATAGGGCTGGTCTGTGAAACCAAATGAGTATTGCAAAAATGAAGTGTGACTTCTGAAGTCAAAAAAAAAGGTGTTGTGGCTTCTTTCTTTTGAATCAGACACTCTGGGGAAAGCCAACTGCCATACTACAAGGACACCCAAGCAACCCTCTATAACAGACCATGCTGGGAGGAACTGAGGCTTCTTATCTGCAGCCAGCACCAACTTGCCCATCATGTGGGTGAGCCACATTGGAAGCAGATCCTCCAGGCTCAGTCAGGCCTACCAACAGCTGCAGCCCTGGCTGACATCTTGATCATGACCTTCTGAAACACCGTGCACCAGAACTACCCAGCTAAGCCACTCTAGGATTCCAGACTCACAAAACCCATGAGATAATAAATGAACATTGTTGTTTTAAGCCCCTGTATTAGGCTGTTCTTACATTGCTATAAGGAAATACCTGAAGCTGAATAATATATAAAGAAAAAAGGTTTAATTGGCTCAAGGTTCTACAGGTTGTACAAGCATGGTGCCAGCATCTGTTGCGTTTCTGGAGAGGCCTCAGGGAGCTTTTACTCAAAGTAGACGGTGAATTGGGAGCAGGTACATCACAAGCCAAAAGCAGAAGCAAGGGGAGGTAGAAGGTGCCACACTTTTAATTGGCCACATCTCGTGAGAACTCAATCACTATCACAAGGACAGCACCAAGCCATGAGGGGTCCTCTCTCATAACCCAAACATCTCCCACTAGGCCCCACCTCCAACAGTGAGGATTACAATTCATGTGACATTTGGCAGGGACGTATATTCAAACTATACCAGCCCCTATATTTTTGGGTAATTTGTTATGCAAATGATAGATAACTAATTCACTAGACAGATTACCTCAATTTTTTTCTCTAACCTCTAGATTGTAAAGTGATTATTTAGTAATAGAAGACACATTTATTGTTCTAAATATCCATCTATGGCTGATTACTACTTCATCTGCAAGGAACTGTTTGGTAAATGATGATTGTACACATCCATGCATCTATAATATCTCTCTGTACCTTGGTCTTCAAGTAATAACTGGCAAAAGACTATGAACATCCTTAAATCCAATCCCTCTTCAACATGCTGGCTCTATTTTTCCCAAACTAAGCCTAAACACCTTGAGTGAGAGTAACTTATTATTCATCAGAATTCATTCAAAATCTCTCAAGCAAATGAACTCAAGCAAAATGTATCTCCCTGTGAATTCCAAATACTGACTTCGAACACTAGTTCTTATTCTTCCCTGGTCAGTCTTTTCAGATTACCGAAGAAAATGTTACCTTCTGATTTGAGTTCTCTCTTACATAGGATAAAGTATCCAGCACTATCTCATAAGATATCATTGAACCCCTGACATCCCTGATGCTCTGAACTTGTCTCAGTTTCTCTATAATCAGAGCCCATTAACTAGCAGGCTACAGATTTGTGGAGCTTTCCTTGTGCTTCTATTTGATTATTTCCAGAGATTTGAACTTGGACGCTTTTTGATGCAGCATGGTCTTTCCAGTACCCGTAAGTCCCACAGCTCTTTCCTTTTTTGTAACTCTGTTCACTTCACCCATTTCTTACCTTTCTGTCCCAGGACTCCTAGAACACAGCAAATATTTCTGACCTACAATAGGTTACAACTGCTGCTATTCCTGTTCCACATGCCACAAGTGGGGTTGATTCAGAAAGCTTTCCATGGTTATTGGTGGGATGAAATCAGGACTTCATCACCTTCGTGGCTCATTCTTAGGCATTTTAAGTTAATAAGTATTTATTAATCATCTCCTGAGTGCCTCGAATCAGAAGCTATGTTGAATCATATAGAAAACAGAAAACTCGGCAGGTGCAGTAGCTCACACTGTAATCCCAGTGCTTTGGGAGGTCAAGGCAAGAGGATTGCTTGAGACCAGGAGTTCAAGACCAGCCTGGGCAACATAGCAAGACTGTATCTCTATAAAAAAAAATTTTAATTAGCCAGACATGGTGATGCACATCTATAGTCCCAGATACTCAGAAGACTGAAGCAGGAGGATCACTTAAGCCCAGGAGTTTGAAGTTGCGGTGAGCTATTATCATGCCAGTGCCTTCCATCCTGGGTGAGAAAGTGAGACTCTGTCTCTTAAAAAAAGAAAAAGACAGAAAACTTGCCAGTCCACATCTGAAGGCCAAGGAGCTGTGTCTGTCTTATTCATCCCCATTCTGCTGCACACAACCTAGCACGTAATGACTATGCAACCCACGAGGAAAGGGAGAAAGCAAACAAACATGCTACCCTAACTGAAAGATGGAGTCAACAACCAGCAAACCTCAACTGATTAAATACAAGCAATAAGTACTTGAGAAATTTAAGCAGAGGGAGATTGTCTAAGCTTCGTATGGTCAGAGGAGGGGACGTGGAAATATATGAATTCCTTACTGGCCAACTGTGATTCTGCTCAGTCCATAGTACGAGCCTCTTTGAAGAACAACCACTTCGAGTGTGTTTAATCAGGGCCTGGCAAGAGCCACCTCTCCTTTTGATCCCTGGTGCTGGCAACCTTAAGGACCAGATTTTGTTGTTGTTGTTTACTATGTGATTTAGTGATGATATAAATTTGGGAGAGTTAGCTCTAAAGTGTTTTTACCTTTCTATTAAGGAAAAAGTTATAGTGGATCAAAAATGTAGGCTGCGAATTGTTCTCAGTGAGGAATATGAGGGGGAAATAAATAATCCACGGCAGACCTCAAGAGGTCTATCTTTATTGTTTGTTTCATGGTACACACATCCCGCAAGCCTCAAGTAGAATAATTACTTCTCTAAATATCAGCTGAAGGGGGGGACCAAATTCAGCACACAATGGCACTAGACTTTTAATTCCAGTGACAGCTAAAACACCATTAAACTGTACTTCAAGTCTTTGAAGTACTAAAAAGTTCGGTTAGAAAATAGTATATGGCCATGTATCCAATTTAATAGCTAACATAGTTTCTCTCTCTCTCTCTCTCTCTCTCTCTCTCTCTCTCTCTCTCTCTTTCTCTGCAGTTGAGAAGACATTCAAAGTACAAAGGAATGGTACTGGAAGCTTTAAAGACCCAAAGTAAAGTGGCAAGTCTTTTAGAATGAGTTAAAAGGGATATGGAGGTTATAACCTCCTCTTCCCACTTCATTGTCATTATCCAATCATATTGGATAGTCTTGAGAGGCAGTGGGGATTATTGATTACTGATTAATAGCATAAGCTTTCTCTGAGGTCAGACAGACCTCAGTTTGTCTCCTACTCTGAAGCTTACACAAGGTTGCCCTGATTCAACAACGTAACTCCTGTGACGCTCAGTTTTCTCATCTAAATATGCAGATAAGAGTAGTACTTACCTCGTAAAGTTCTTAGAAGGATTAAATGAAGAGATATATGGTAATCATTATAACTGTAAGCCATATATTGAGAGCTTATTATGGACCAAACTCATAGCTAAGTGGCACATCATCTCTTTTAATCCCAACAGTGGTGCTTCTCTTTATCAATATAGAGAATAATAACAAAAAACAAATAGGAGAGAGAATTACATTGGATTCCATTTATTTATTTTATTCTATTTATGAGGAAGTGTCAACAGGCCACAGGAGGAGAAAACACGAACTCCACATCTGAACAGTCTCTCCGGATCCTCCTTAGACAAAGCCATCCCAGAATTTTTTACTTTTCTCACCTGCCACTAATGTCCTTAAGAAAGGAGTCCATGGTGGATAAGCTTTTTGATGTGTTGCTGAATCCGGTTTGCCAGTATTTTATTGAGGATTTTTGCATCGATGTCTTAGCAAACTATCACAAGAACAGAAAACCAAACACCGCATGTTCTCACTCATAGGTGGGAACTGAACAATGAGATCACTTG
Organism: Macaca mulatta; assembly: GCF_049350105.2. NCBI lineage: Eukaryota > Metazoa > Chordata > Mammalia > Primates > Cercopithecidae > Macaca > Macaca mulatta. The sequence goes on along the minus strand of NC_133407.1, from coordinate 131,429,524 downwards.
GACTCAGGGAGGGGAATATCACACACAGAGGCCTATCATGGGGAGGGGGGAGGGGGGAGGGATTGCATTGGGAGTTATACCTGATGTAAATGATGAGTTGATGGGTGCGGCACACCAATATGGCACAAGTATACATATGTAACAAACCTGCACATTAGGCACATGTACCCTACAACTTAAAGTATAATAATAATAAATAAATTAAAAAAAAAAAAAGAAAGGAGTCCATGTTCTAGATATAACCTGATAATATTGTGTGTAGTGACTCAAGGCGTGCACCTGTGGTCACATCATCTGTTTAAGCAGCTAGTTCTATAGGCAGCACTTGTCATCTAGGACCTCTATTTTCCCCTTATTGAGCAGATTTTAAACCAGATTAACCTGATATTCTAGGAATTTTTATGCTTCTGAACTTTTATTGTTATCACAACTACACTTAATGGAATTCTCTCCTCCATTTGAGCTCATCCTGTTGGATTTTCATTTGGATTTTGACATTTTTCACATTAGCTTTCCTTTCCAACTTTGATATCACCATTGTATTGTAAGGAGTCTTTCACGATAATCTTTAAGCCAAAAAAAAAAAAATGCCAAAAAAAAAGCAAACTGAAGCCAAACAAACAAAATGACTTCATTGTCACTATAAAGAACATGAAGAAGCATTTCCAACATTATCTAGAGTCCAGCAAATGAAATACCATGTCCGACTCTGTCCAATGTGCAGTAACTGACATGCTGTCTACATCACCTATCAGTATGAAACATTTGCATATCCATACCTCTAGTACTTTAATTCTCAAGCCATGAAAGAAAATTTTCCACAGAAAATACTAGGAAATTATAAGTTACAATTTACTACAGATTGAAAAATGTGCAGTTATATGGCAACAAGTTGACTTCAGGCATTCCCTGAATTTTGAGATTCTAACTTTGTGCAAAGCAATGTTCAGTTACTGAAACTGGAAACTGCCAATGAAAAATGCATTTCATTATCAGGTTTATGAGTTATTCCTGTGCATGTTGAAACTTGTAGAATTATCTGTTCTACTTTGGATGTGACCAGATCCTTTCATGATATTAAATACATACCTCTTTGTTTCCTGTATTCTGACACAAGAAATGAAGCAGGAGGCTTTATCAAGAACTGATGAAAAGACGCTTTTCATACATCAAAAATGTTCATGTGAAAGAAATGTAAACAGCTAATAACTGTTTATACTGAAAGAACAGTTTCCATTTTGTAAGGTTAAAAATTATTTAAAATATGCAACCATAACTCACCAGATATTGAGAAATAAATCTATGAATGGCTTATAAATATGTACAGTTGTAACCATTTAATCAGTAAAATTACATATAGAATATATCAAAGTTATTTTTAAACACAGAGCAAAACAAATGTCCAGAAGTTCATCTACAAACTATGAATTTCAGAGAAGAATGTTCACTGTCAAGGATATTATAGGTTATATGTTTAGAAATCCACATGGACTTCTAAATGGTTTGTTGGCTCATTCCTACAACAACCTGTAGAAAAGAACTGACAAATCTTGTGGCTTATTCTTTTTTTTTTCTAAAAGCCATTATTAATGACATTTTTCTCAAATCATTTTCCTAAGAGTGCATCATGGACCAGATCTTGCCCACAACATTTGGGCTAAATGGATAGTAGCAAGGTTTTATATTCAGTCACATCTAGGCTTGATTCCAAGTTCTACATACAGCTTCTTAACTCTGTGACCTTTGACTCATTACTAATTACTAATTACTCATTCTCTGAGCCTTGGTTTCCTGATCTGTAAAACGAGGATTGAAATGGTTTTAGAATATGAATATTCACAATGTTTTATAAAGGAAGATTAACTCCTTTTTCTTTTTTCTTTATGAATTCTGAAGATTAATTTTAAGAATTTCCCTTTACTTCCTGGCATGATTTAAAGTTTAGGTTTTTGATTCTGAAGTCAAACTTAAAAAAAAGGCAACTTAAAAAAAATTTTGGTTGCTAATAATTTGAATTATGAGTTTAATGAATCCTTCCTGTCAACTGTGAAAGAACAAGAGAAAAAATAATTGCAAAAAGAAAGAGAAGGAGGTGAGGGAGGGGCAGCATAGAGACCAAAGTAAAGTGGAAGAATTACTTTAAGGAAAAAAAAAAAAAAAAGGCTCTGAGATGTTAGAATCTGATCCTAGAGACAATTGCCTTGAAAGATAAAAGATTATCCTACCCCGCAAGAACCAGCTTGCAAACTCCTGGAAGGATCACTTGGAGTGGCACTGTTCACATCTACTAAAGGGTCAGGTGGAATATAAATGATCACTCTCATCACTACCTGCTTAGCCATCACAAAAGGAAGAACCTTCCAAATTATTTTCATTGGAAAGCCAAAAGAGCAGTATATCACCTGCAAACACCCTGCAAGAGTGATGCCTATTTATGGAAAACAACTTGGTAGATGTCACCTGATTAGCCCAAGTGACACCTCGCTAATACACAACCTTTCAGGGCAGGCCCCTAAAATGATAATGAAACTCTCAACACTAATTAGGGTGAGTGGAGAGGATTCCTATCTATATGAGGGGTAGGTGAGGTGAGGTTAAACTAAATAATCCCAAGACCCTCATGCTGAAACCATGATTATATACTGCATATTAATTCCTGCCTCACTGTGTTCTTGGGAAGATTAACTGAAACGACTTATGTCAAGAACTTAATATTGTAAGAATTCAAAATAATAGCTATTTTCATCATTATCACAGCTGCAGTGTCTTTTAATGTTATTGGGGCATTAAGAAACATGAACATGAAAAGAAATAAGAAAGTGGGATAAATGGCAGGGTGTACTCTCAAACTTGGCAAGAGTTAATCTCCTCATCAAGAATTGCCAGAAAATACCAGGCAATATCATGGGATCATTGCAAGAAAAGCTATCTTAAAATTTTACACTTCTGACCTGTACGTAATCTAATTCAACCATACCTTGCTATAGATGTGCAAACACTGACAAGAGTTGAAGCTTCCAAAAATGTGTTTTCAATAAAAAAAAAAAAAAATCTAGAAGTAATTTTTTACTTGGTGCATGACATATACTTCTGACTTTCTTCAGTCTAGGTATAAGGGCTGTGCTCTCAAGAATCAATTCCATTGAAAAGTTTTAAAAAATCAAAGTGTAGTAATCAATGTGCTTTTTGACTGCAAGTGAATCTCCATTCAAATCAAATGTACTAGAGAATTTACTGGCCGATACAATTGCAATGGCTCGGGCAGAAGAACTTTAGGAAAGAACGGATTCAGATGTGCCTAAACATTATCATCACGACTTAGCTTCTCCCTACTCCCTATTAGCTTTTTTTTTTTTTTTTTTTTTGGTTGACTTTTCTTGGGTAGGTTCTGTTTTTGGTTAACAGTCAATACAGTAATCCTAGTTGAAAGATGACTCCTGTTTTACAACAGTTAGACCAGAAGTCCAAAGATTGAATGTATTTGTCTATATTGGGCCTTGTGAACATTACTGAAAAAAACATTGTGACCAAGATCTATGTTCATTGCTCTGGCCTGGGTCCTATGGCCTCTCCTGGAGATGGAAGAGCAGTAAATCATCACACAAGTCAAAGGAATAAAACTGGGAAGTTATTCCTCAAAACAAACTGGGAAGCTGTTAGCAAGGTAAAAAAACAAAAAACAAAGAAAATAAATGCAGGACAAGAAAAAAACAACAGATGCCTACTAAAATTACTTTTATGAGAATACAGAGAATGTTAGGATGGACAAAACCCAAGTATAAATTCAAAGTTCTTCAGGATACATTATTATTGTTTTCAGAGCTCAGGCAACTGTCCAAGTCTTAAAGCACTTCCACAGAATGCATAAGGTCAGAGGTCTGCAGACTCTTGTCTCTCATCTCTCTTCATTGACTTACAAATCCTAAATCAGGCATTTACAGTTAAATTGTGGTTCCCTTACCATCTTAATGACCAGTTTTATGCAATCATATTGGTCATTGGATCGATCTTATTCAGTTTCAAAGACAACCCCAAACATCAAATTGACCTTTTCAGTCTAGTGTCTTTTTAAAATCCTAGACACTGTCTCCTTCACTCTCGCTTATGGTTTTCCGATCCATTTTTTTCTTCTGCTTTCTTCTTTTCCACTCTTCTCCTATACGCTCTCACTCATATATATGCTTTCACAACAGATTCTTGAATTCAACTTCACTTCGGCCTTTATTTTTTCTGTGTCAAATAAAGATATTGATTAAATTCTACTCTATTCCATTTATCCACAAGTATCCAAATTCTGGGCACTATTTCAGACACATGGGTCACAGGAACAAGTAAGTCATAGAAAATCTCTGTTCTCATGGAATTCCCATTCTGGTGGAGGAGACAGACAAATGTGCCACCTACTTGTGCTTCCTTGATTACTGCTGTCCACCATGACCTGTGATCATCATAAACTGGGTGGTTTTTCAAAACACATTATCTGATTTAACCTTGTCAACTCTTTCAAGGGAGTGGAGCAAATTCCACTGACCTCATTTTACAGATATAATTGAACCAAGAGGCAAAGTGAGATCATTAATTCAATCATTCGATAAATATCTACCTAAAATATGCCAGATACTATTTTAGAATTTTGGAACTCTATCAATCAATAACATTGACATGGACATTATCCTCATGAGCCTAGTGAGGGACAGCAATAAATAAAATGATAACTAAAATGCGTATGAAGTTAAACAGAAAATTCATGGTGGATGGACCCAAAATAGTTTTCAGCATTTCTAACCTAAGCCTGCTATCCTCACATACAGTAGGACCACTCTCTCCAAATGATAATTTGACTAAAATCCCTGCAAGGATGAAGCACCAGCAACAAAAGCTATTCTTGTCTTCATGTCTGCTACATAGGGCAGGCCTAAAAAAAAATCTGTAATTCCCAATCAAGACCATGCTGCTACTTCACAAGGAATTCTGCTAACCCTACCTCCTCCAAACACCTCTACTGTTCAACATTGTATGAAGGTCAGATCAATGCAATGTGATAAGATGGATTGGATAGGATAGGATAGGATAGGACAGGATAGGATAGGATAGGATAGGATAGGATAGGATAGGATAGGATAGGATAGGATAGGATAGGATAGGATAGGATAGCAGACAGCTCAGCTTCTATCTCAGGCAGCCTCGCTACAGAGACAAAGTTCCTAACCATTCTTTTATGCTTCCTCTCCCCAAAGAAGCCCTTCATAAGTGACAAGTACAATTCACAAAAGAAAAAACATAATTTTTCCAAATGTTAAGTATTGACTTACGGATAGTATAAAGCAAATAACAAAGAGAATATAAATAGCTATTGTAATGCACCACAAATAGGATTAAGTATTAAGTATAGTATTAAGAACAGATAAGGACTGTTACAAACTAGGTAGAAAAAATGAGCCAAAGATGTGAAGAGGCAAAATAGAAACCCAACAGCCAACAAACAAACCAACAAACAAAAACAAACATAACTTGAATCAGCAACTAAACTACTGCAAGTTAAATTAACATTTGGATACCAATTTATACTCTTCAAATAGGGAGAAAAATATCAGACTTCACAAAGTGTTGATAACAGTATACATTTCTGGAAGGAATTAAGTTGCCGCAATCAATTCTGAAAATAGTTGTCAATATATCGATAATTTTTAAAAGAACATAAAATTCAACAATTCCATTTCTACCTATAGGTTCTATAGAAGCTCTTGCACTTATGTCTCAGAAGACTGCTCAAGAATGTTTAGATCAGCATTCATGAAATTGTATTATAATCAAGCTAAATATCCATTGACAGTAGAAGAGATAAGATGGAATGTAGTAGAATTTAAGATTGAAAAGCTATACCTATATGATTCAACACAGACTTTGAAAACATAAGGCCAAGTGAAAAATGTATGTTGCAGATTGTTACATATAGTATATTATAACTTCTGGATATTTTTAACACTCAAACAATACAATATATATGTTGTGTTGCATATATATAATATTATAGAAAAACACTTTCAAGAATACAGAAAAATATTTTCTAGAAATAGAAAAACATGACCTGGAAGGAAACAAGCACAGCTCTGGGAAGGGTAGGAGAGAAACTATGAATTGGGAGGCATAAAGGGAATGTCAACATTATCTGTTAGGTTTTGTTTATTTTACATTAAAAAAATATGAAATAGACTGACAAAAAGCCTTTATCAATGTGAATATCCCACCATTTGTTATATGCTTTTCTATATTTTCCATTTTGTGTATTTCTCAAGATTTAAAAGACCAAACAAGACAACTTTCTGTATGCTTGCTACTTTCTATTTCTACCTGTGCATCATTCTCCATCTCATCATTCCAGACTGGCAGAAGAGCATTATGATTAAGAAATGGTACTCCACATACCAAAGAATAAAATCATGTCTTTTTCAGCAACATGGATGAAGCTGAAGGCCATTATCCTTCAAGTGAAATAACTAAGTTATTTCTAAGTGAAATAATTTAGAAAATCAAATACTGCATGTTCTCACTTATAAGTGAAAGCTTCACAATGAGTACACATAGACATACAGATGGAAATAATAGACAATGGAGACTTCAAATGGTGGGAGGGTGTGTGGGAGTATCAGCTTAAAAATGACCTATTGGGTACAATGTTCACCATTCAGGTGATGGGAATACTAGAAGCCCAAACCTCACCATTATACAACATATCCATTTAAAAAAAATAACCTGCACAAGTACCCCCTGAATCTGTAAAAATTAAAATATTTTTTCAAATAAACTAACAAACAAGTATATAAATAAATAAGAAATTGGGCCCTATAATGAGAAACTCTTTGATTCAAATGTCAGCCTTGTTGTGTATCTGGCAAGCTAGTTAACTGCTCTCTGCCACAGTTTCCTCATATGTAAATGAGGAAAAATAGTAGTACCTACAGTGCAGGGATGTTGAATGGAATGAAGTGATACATGTATTAATAAAATACATGTACTATAAATACATGTACTAATGAAGTGATACATGTATTAATAAAACACTTAGCACAGACTGGCCCTGGTAGATCATGTCATGAAGACAAGTGGTAGGGAAAGCAGGCTGCATGGCAACTTGTCCAGGAGCCTGTGCTGGGCCAGAGTCTTTGCCCACCTGAAAATTGCACCTCAGGCTTCCAACCCAGAAAAGAGGTCATATCCATTCATCTCTGCATCTTTCGCACTGGGTCTTCCCTATCCATAGTAAGTGATCATTCAATATTTAACCGAATAATTACTATTCAGACAGCCATAAGTGCAAGGCAACAACAAGATATCCAAAGAAAGAAATCACTGACATATACATCTTAGCCTTTCTTTATTTGAATTACTTCATTCAATAAATATTCCCTGAATGCTGTCATACACTAATGCTACACAGAGTGGGATCCATGAACCAGCAATTTCAACATGAGAACATGTAGAAAATGCAAAACTTGGGTGCCATTCCAGGGCCACAAAATCAAAATCTGCATTTTAACAAGTTTTGTAGGTGATTTATATTCAATGTAAAGTTTAAGCACAGGTATGACGGTCTATGGGTGCTCATATCAAGACCTAATTCTGATTTTTTTTTTTAATGGGCTGCCTGGGTTTAAATCCTGACTCTGTCATCACTGTGTGACCTTTGACCAAGTCATCTCGCTTACCTGAAACTCACTCCTCCTATCTGCAAATGAGATATTAAGTACCTATCTCACAAAGTTGTTGTAAGAACTAAAAAATTGTCCCAATAGAGTTATTTAGCATAGCCATGAGGTTTTACTTTTATGTTAGTTTTGTTAGTAAGTGATGTCAGTTTTTGTTATTAATGTAAACATTTGGAAGAAAGAAAAATAGGCAAATGAAGACATGGAAGAAAGAGGGGGCAGAACCTGCATTAGGGGAAGAAATTGAACCAGAGGAAAAATGGCTTCTGGAGGTGCAATGGTGAGAGAATAGGACAGGATAGAGGATCTGAAAAAAGGTTTGCTATGTGTTAACCCTGAAGTAGATTTCCAGCTACATTATATACCCACTTCTGCTCTAGAATCCAATGCAACTGGCCTTTTCTTCTTCATTTCTTAGAAACAAATTTTTGGTAGTGGTGATGGTGGTTTGTTTAGGTATTCCGGATTTCATATCTTATTTTTCAAATCCAGCTCCTATGGGATCTTGTATTTTTCAATGCATCAATCAGAAACCACACATACAGTATAGATTTTTTGCCAATGTTGGAGCATTCTATCTACTCCTCTTTAGCACCAGAAATGTAACTGAAGTACTGAGCAAAGTCCTGCGTCCTTCTGTAGGAGCTATCTCCCCCACTGCCTTCCATGATGTCCTGTTCATGGCGTTCTCTCTCCTGGATCATCTTCTACTCATACCCTGCTGTAGTCCCTACTAGAAAAAGTAGCAAGCAGATGACTATAAAATAGTAATTCTGATGTTGCCACACTGCTTACAATGCTTAATAATTGCCCATTGCTTTTCAGATACAGGTAAAATTCCTGCCCCCATTAAGATTGAGTCTTTATTAGCTTAGCTTTCCAGTCTCATAATGCACACTTTCCTTTCTCTCTCTCTCTTTCCAGCCATAGCATCCTTTCAGTCCTTTCAAAACTCCCTGGCCCCTCCAACCCAGACCTGACTCACACAACCAACCTTCCACTAAGACTGCCCACCCCTGGTTGCCACTACACTCATCCAATTTATTTTATTTATTATTTATTTTATTGTTTTCTTTGAGACAGAGTCTCACTCTTTCACTCAGGCTGGAGTGCAGTGATGCGATTTCAGCTCACTGCAACCTCTGCCTCCTGGGGTCAAGCGATTCTCCTGCCTCCGCCTCCCAAACAGCTGGGATTACAGGCAAGCACCACCACACCAGGCTAATTTTTGTATTTTTAGTAGAGACAGGGTTTCACCATGTTGGCCAGGCTGGTCTCAAACTCCTGACCTCAAGTGATCTGCCCAACTTGGCCTCCCAGACTGTTGGGATTACAGGCATGAGCCACTGCACCAGGCCTATTCTTTAGAGTCACTCCAGGTATAGTGTCTTCTGGGAAGCTTCCATAGCAGAGGCATGGCCCACCTTAGGCCACATTATCTGGCTTGATGCCCTCAGAACACACTTTTGCTTTCTTTTGGAACATTACCTTAGTTTGAGGGTTTAAATACACTGTCCGCTATGTTGGTTGACTCTCACACACAGTGACCTGTTCCGTGTTATGTATAACCTGTGAGGATTTTTCTCTCTCGCTCCACAGACAAGGAAACCTGAACTTTAGCCCACACTCCCACACTCCTCTCTCTGGTTTTCAGGGGTTTCTTTTTGTTTTTCCTTTTTTTTCTGGTCACTGAGGACTTCTCTGACTTTGGAGGCATTTAGTTCTACTTTTGAAATGTTTCGTGTTTGTTTGTTTTGAGACACGGTCTTGCTCTGTCACCCTGGCTAGAGTGCAGTGATGTGATCACAGTTTACTGCAGCCTTGACCTTTTGGGCTCCAGCAATCCTCCCACCTCAGCCTCTCAAGTAGCTGGGACTACAGGCTCCCACCATTGCTCCTGGCTATAAAATGTTTATTATTATATTTTTTCCAATGTTCGACATATTTTGAAACTAGAGGACTTCTTGTTATCCTCGTACATAATATTATGAAAAAATATAATTACCTAAGAATGCAAATACATATTCTATTATTTAAGAAAACTTGTCTATTTCACAACATTGGAATCTCCATGAGAAAAGGGAATGTATGTGTTTTGGTTCATCACTGACCTCAGTGTTTTTTTTCTTAATCAATATCTGCCACAGAGTAGGCACTCAAAAAATATTTCTTGAATGAATGAACAGATCAGACCCTGAAGGATGGGGGATTTTTCTTGGAGCACTTTGCTGAATAGCAGGCTGAATTTAACCAAAGGCGATATGACAAATTCCAAGATGTTCAACATTCTCCCAGGCACTTGCAGATGAAAGCCTTAGAGTCTTTGATCACCAGAAAATGTGGCTCTCCCACTAGTCTAAAGTCATTAATCTTTAAAGCATTGTTCACTCCATCCATCCTACACTTAAGTTTCCATATTCTTCATTAATTCTGACATCAGCAGTCTGAATTCCTCTGAGGCCCAAGGCACTAGAGCTCTGCCTTCAAATACCAAGGGCATATTTTTTAAAAGACAGGCATAATTTTCGCCCACAAGATTTTGTGTAACAATATTACCAATTAGCCCCTTGTACCATCCAAATAAATTGCCTACTAGTCATCACTTTAAGGGATTAATTGACCATGCAAATACTGAGAGGCATAAAATTCTGCTGCCAAGCAGGGACCTAGTTAAGGCCCCTTTATTTCTCCTTGGGAGCAAACTCCTTTATATTTTAATCATATTGTATCATTTAGATAAAAATTACAAAGTTCACTTAAGTTTTTAGTCCCCAGGATCATCCTCGATTTATCTGTTCTTTGCCATCTGGGTTGGGCCAGCCTTTCTTCAAAGATTTCACATGAAGAAGGCAGCTGTTAGAAGGTAAATGTTAGAACTCTAGCTGGTTTTCCATCTCTCCTTTAGTGCCTTGGAGAGAGCAACCATGGCAGAATTCCCTCTGTGAACAAAGGAAGTCTACGCTTATCTGAGCTATGGATGGAATCAGAATGTTGGTCATAGGCAGTCCCTTAAATATCCTCCAAGTCCAGTGAAGTGTTAAGGAAGTGAATAAGGTGGAGTCTATGAGGTAGGGCTCCAGTGGGAAACAAATGGCACAGTCAAATAGAATAATAAGGAGAGTTTTGATGAGGGAATTGTTGACAGAGGGTGCAAGAAAACTATAAAAGCGGTAACAGTACCCTGATGTTAGTACCCGCAGAGCTGTTCCCACTTCTTAGCTGGAAGGGGACAATGGGAGGGAACTATTATCAGAACCTGGAAAGAAAGACTTACAGAGAGAGCTGCCTTCTTAGGAGCTGTGGTTCCTGTTTAAGGTGACAGCCAGTCCAAAGTGATCCCTTTGAGAAGGAACCCAAGGGAATAAAATACCGCAGTCTCCCTTTCCTACCCCCAACCACTACCCCATGTCCTGCCAGTGCTCCCCATTGGCTGATCCTAACAGGAAGCCAAAATCAAGGGAGTTCTCCAAGGCATCCCAAGTGCTCAGTCTTCTGAGAATGGAGTGTGGTGGAAAAAATAAAATGTGAGTGTACATCTGGAGGAGAAAACAGAAGGACTCCAATTCTGCTGGGATCAGAATCCTGTGTTCAAAGTCAGCTCTGTCTTAACAAGTTGATTAAACTTGATCAAGCTATTTAATCTCTGGGCCTCAGTTTCCTTATCACTCAGAAATTGAACAACAACAAAAAAAGCCCACCTCATAATGTTTCTGGTCAAAATACCCTATTTTAAGATAAACATCATTATTTGATTAATTGGCTAGGAAGAGCAAAGAAAGGAAGAAAAAGAAAAAAAAAAAAGAAAGCATTGAAGTTTAAATGTGCAGAAAAAGACAACATATTTACATGTATATAACCATACAAATAAAATGTCATTTATGGAGCTATTATACTTCACCAAGTATATAGTAGTAGCTTTGCACACATTTAATTCTCACTGAATTAATAGGTGATATTCTTAAACCCATTGTACTGAAGACTAAGCTCAACTTATAGCCCCATTATTATAAATACGACCTTTAAAAATGCTTACCAGCTAGTCATTAACATCCAATTTTAGAAAAGAGAGAAAATGGCAGAGTACTGGTTTTTAGTAAGAAACTCATAAAACTACAGTATAGAGAAAAGTACATTTTATTTAGGCCTCTGTATTTACCAGGATTGGTGAAGTTCTGGAATGTTAATTCACCAGAGAGGGTCACTCTCGTAAGTGCTTTAGAGGCCTGTAAGCAAAGCTATTGATTTCTTCTTCTGCAAGACTTTATTTACAAGTTTATTAACATGATCAACATCAAAGTAACTTGTGTCTCAGAAACCATAGTTGTTACAAGAAAGCAGTTTCTCAGGAGACTGCAAGTTTAGTCACATGATTTGGAGGCCATTCAACTCTGTTCCATTCCCAAACTAGGTGGATTTTATCTTCAACGCACATCACATTTAGAAAACTGGCCTCATGGGGTCTAGTAATGTGTTCTTTAATAAAGACCACTATGGTGGCAAAAATGAAGGACACTTTGCTGACTCATCCATGAATAGAATAAGAAGAAAGTTCTAAAAACCAAAGCCACAATGAGATACCATCTCATGCCAGTCAGAATGGCAATTATTAAAAAGTCAAGAAACAACAGATGCTGGTGAGGTTATGGAGAAAAAGTAACACTTTTACACTGTTGCTGGGAGTATAAATTAGTTCAACCATTGTGGAAGACAGTGTGGCAATTCCTCAAAGACCTAGAGGCAGAAATACCATTTGACCCAGCAATCCCATTACTGGGTATATACCGCAAGGAATATAAATCATTCTATTACAAAGACGCATGCATATGTATGTTCATTGCAGCGCTATTCACATTAGCAAAGACATGGAATCAATCCAAATGCCCATCAATGATAGACTAAATAAAGAAAATGTGGTACATACACACCATGGAATACCATGCAGCCATAAAAAGGAAAGAGATCAAGTCCTCTGCAGGAATGTGGATGGAGCTGGAAGCCGTTATCCTCAGCAAACTAATGGAGGAACACAAAATCAAACACCACATGTTCTCACTTATAAGTGGGAGCTGAACAATGGGAACACATGGACACATGGTGTGGGGGGTGGGGGGTGGAACAACACACACTGGTACCTGTCAGGGGATGGTGGGAGGCGGCAGAGGATGAGGAAGACAAGCTAGTGGATGCTGGGCTTAATATCCAGGTGATGGGATGATCTGTGTAGCAAACCACCATGGCACATGTTTACCTAAGTAACAAACATGCATATCCTGCACATGTACCCCTGAACTTAAAAATAACAGTTAAAGATTAAGGCTAGGTGTGGTGACTCACGCCTGTGATCCCAGCACTTTGAGAGGCTGAGGTGGGTGGATCACAAGGTCAGGAGATCGAGACCACCCTGGCTAACACGGTGAAACCCCGTCTCTACTAAAAATACAAAACATTAGCTGGGCGTCGTGGCAGGCACCTTTTGTCCCAGCTACTTGGGAGGCTGAGGCAGGAGACTGGCATGAACCCGGGAGGCGGAGCTTGCAGTGAGCCAAGACTGTGCCACTGCACTCCAGCCTGGGCGACAGAGTGAGACTCTGTCTCAAAAAACAAACAAACAAAAAAGTTAAAGATTAAGAAAAAAATGCACACTGTTTTGCTACTCATGAAAATATATTGACTTTGGTTCCCATTGCTTTATAACTGGTGGAAAATTCAACACCATGACTCACCTTCATCTAATATAGGACCCTGAAGCTCCCAAGAGCTTTTGCCTCCTACTCTCAGGAAATCCACACCACAGCCACATGATGAACATGTTCCTTCCGCCCCCGCTTGTGGGACAGGTTGAGAAATTTGTCTAAGGTGGTGTCCTTAAGCGTGTCTTCTTAAGAAGCCGAATCTGAGCTCCACCTCAACCTCTTCAGTCAGAATCTCGGGGCGCTGAACAAGTTCTTCAGGTGATTCCAATTGATGCTCAAGTTGAAGAATTACTATTCTATACCAGATTTATTAAATTTACCTGACCTGATAAAACTCACCTGGGATGTTCTTCTTCAACCAGGGCTTCTAGCTGATCAAATTGGTAGCCTCTGAAAGTCCCTCCCACAGAAAGTCTGGTCTCAGTGGTTCTCAGATGGTGTTACAGACTGAATTGTGTGTCCCCAAAATTCATATATTGTAATCCTAACCCAATGACCGCATTTGGAGATAGGAACTTTAGAGAGGTAATTAACTTAAAATGGGACCAGTAGCGTATACTTTAATTCAATACAACTGATGTTCTTATTAAAAGAGGTGATTAGGACACATAGACACACCAGGGGCACACAGACACAGAGACACAACCACATGAAGAGGTGGCGAGAGGGCAGCTGTCTGCTGATCAGAGAGGGAAATCTGAGAAGAAAACCAACCTGGGGATACCTTGATCTTGGGCTTCCAGCCTCCAAAACTGTTAGAATATACATTCTCATTATTTAAGCCATTCAAACTGCAGTACTTTGTTATGGCAAAGTATCCATATTTTCAATAGGCACCACAGGTGGTTCTTCTATTCTAGCCAAGCTCGAGAAATAGCCCCGCTCACGCTTGCCTTTCAGATGTGGTCTTTAGAACAGCAGCTTCAACATAACAACGACTGACTCAGAGTCTGCATTTTAACAAAATTCGCAGCTGACTTACATGCAGAGTAAAGTTTGAGAAGCATTGCCATGCACCACAATCTAGGGTTGTCATATTTAGCAAACAAATATTTGCAATATTTGAGACATATTCATACATACATCTATAAGTATACACATTTATACTAAAATATTCATTGTTTATCTGAAATTCAAATTTATCTGGGCGTCCTGTATTTTAACAGGCAACCCTACCACAACGTCCTCTCTCAGAGCATAGAAGGAAACTGGATTGGTTCACCAGAATGATGTCAGAACAAGATGGCCAAAGACTCAACTCTAGTTTCTAAAAGCATCCTTCAGTATCGTGTGTTTCTTATTCCCAAATTGAATAATGTAACAACACTGGGAAGGACTGACATTTCCATTAGTTAAACAAAATAGCAAAACCTGATGATATTGTCTAATCTTCAGGTACTGAAATTTCTCACTGGAAGCATCTATATCAATTCTCACCCTTAAAGCTGACAGCTTGTTTTCTGGAAGGCAGCCCTGAATTCAGAGCTCCTTATCACCCAAACATTCTCAGAAATATCACATGGTTATTTTTTTGTGATAGTGCCATCTCTCTCAAAGTTAAAATACCAGGTCATTTATTTTGTTACTTCTAAAAGAAAAAAAAAATCACAGAATGCTAGCACTTGGCTCAGCTACCCACTATCAGTGTCAACCTTGGCAAGTAACTTAAACTCTCTGAGCCTTGATTTCCTCATGTATAAAATATGGGTACAAAGAGTATCTAGTATACAGAGTAGTTGTGAGGCTTGAGTGAGTTAATGTGTGTGGTCAGAAGAGTGCCTGGTACAATTGTAATTGCTATGAAGTGTTACCTATTGCTAACGAGGAAGTGGAAGTTCCCAGATAAGACTTTTTTCAAGCATAGACCCTGAATCCCTTAGGGTCCCTAAGTCAGAATCCCTTAGGGTGCCTCTTAAGAAATATATACAATGGAATAGTACTGGGCCATAAAAATGAACGAAATCATGTTTTCCTTTGCAGCAAGATGAATGGAACTGGAGACCATCAGAAACAAAGTCAAACGCTGCATGTTCTTATGTATAAGTGGGAGCTAAATAATGTATACATGTGAACATAGAGTGTGGAATGATAGACATCGGAGACTCCGAAGAGTGGGGAGGATGAGAGAGGAGAAATTCATTAATGAGTACAGACGTCACCACTATGCAATATATCCAGGTAACGAAAAGACACTTGGACCCCCTAAATTTATAAAAAAAAAAATTAAAACAAATTTAAAAAGTAGATTCCTGGGTCTCGTCCACTGAATCAGAATCTCAGAGATCTCTGATTATTACAAGTATCCCTCACCCCAAAAGTGATCCTGAAGTACATGAAAGTTTGAGAGGCCTGTTATGGAGGTTAGAAGGCCTGCCCACTTCTCAGTGGCAGTATCTTTGCTACCCAGTAGTGTATGAAATAGACAGATGCATGACAAAGGACTCAGTGCATTCCACTAGAGGGCTAAATACAGTGGAAGCTTAAGTGGTTTTTCCAAGGTAACAAGTTACCCTAGTAACAGGCAGAACCAGGATTTTAATGCGTATCTCTGACTGTAAAGATCTGCTCTCACCCACCCCACCAGCAGGAGCACAAATCTACCCAGAAGAGACTTTACCTGCATCTGATGATAGAGGAGAATGAAGTCTTCCAAAACTACTTCTTCTCTGAAGAGACCCTGTACTGAACAGTGGACTCCAACATCCCTGTGGAAAGGGTGGGACCTCCCAAGTGCCCTGCTAGAGCCAGCCTTGACAATGAAGGCCATCTATCTGCTGAGGAGAGCCTCACTTTGGAGCAGCCCACACCTGCAGGCGAAGGGCTCACATATCCCAGAAGAAGCCTGCAACCTGAGAACTTTCTTTGAGAAACAGAAGTTTTTAATGTTTAGAAGAGGAGACGATCAACAGCTTGGTCTCTACAACAAGTCAATGTTAAAGAGGAGAACAAAGGTGGAGGGGATTGCTCTTGATGGAAAGACACTTAAGAGATGCAACAATCAAACGTAATAACTGGTCCTTGGTTGGATCCTAATTTGAAAAGCGTTCTCACTCATAAGTGGGAGTTGAACAATCAGAACACATGGACACAGGGAGGGGAACATCACACACCAGGGCTTATCAGGGGGCGGGGGGCTAGGGAAAGGATAGCATTAGGAGAAATACCTAATGTAGATGATGGGTTGATGGGTGCAGCAAGCCACCATGGCCCATGTATGCCTGTGTAACAAACCTGCACATTCTGCACATGTATCCCAGAACTTAAAGTATAATAATAAAAAAAAACTAAAAAAAAGAAATAAAATAAAAATTAAAAGTTGGTGTTCAATGTTAAGAAATAAAAGCTGAAATGGCATTTTGGACAACTGGGAATTTTTTTAATGGACCGTATATTAGATATTAGGGAATTGCACTTAATTTTGTTAGGTACAATAATTATATGGGAAAAGTTCTCACTTTTATGAGACATATATTTACAGTAGTGGGTGAAATGTCATGATGGATATGTTTTATTTTTAAATACTTAAGAAAAACATATACCAATCAAGTATGGCAGAATGTAATCAGGCTGAATATACTTGCTAGCTATATGTTTGTGTTCATTGTACTGTCCTTTCTAAATTGCTGTGGGTTTGAAATTTTTATAATGAAATGTAAATTTAAAATAACTGAATTGGACATTTGGGGCCAGTAAATCCACTTTTAGAAACTTGTCAATATTCATTTGTTTATTGAAAAAATATTCCAAGCAATAAGAAAATATTTAGACAAGTACTTAAGTTGAGTATTGCAGGGCTATACATAATAGGCAAAACTTTTTTAAAGAAAAGCTAAACATCCAACAATTAGAAGCTGTTAAACAAATAGGCAAATTGTAGTTCATGTACACAATGAAAGATGTGCATCTCCCAAACACAATGATACAAGTGTTTGTTTCCAGAGTCATAGAGCAAGGTATTCAAGATAAATGTATTTTGTGAAAAAGCAGGTACATACCAGCATGCATGCTGTTTTGCAAATGATACCATTTTGTGAAAAGAATCATATATTTATTTAATAGTGATTTTACAAGCTAATGTGCATTGAGAACTTAATATTTTCCAGCCCCTGTGCCACATTATAGGATTATTTTAATATCATCACAATTTTCCAGACTGGGAAGTTGAGGCACAGAGTGGTTATATAATTTGCCCAAGAGCTCATACAGCTAAAAGAGACAGAACTGGGATTTCAACCAGGTTTGTGGGATTTTTCAAGCTCAAAGCCCTTACTCACTGCACTGATCTCCACCCAGGAAGACAACATACCCAACACCAGCACATTAATATGGATTCTGATTGTGTGGTGGAATGATGGGGAATTGTTTTTTGTTATGCGTCCCTGTAGCTTTTCCTTTTTTCTATAAGATGTATTACCTGGAGCTCTTTTCATAGTTTCAGGAACAAATCATAAAAAAAGATGGGAAAAAAATGCAACAATGAGCAGAATTTTCTGGATCTGGGCCCAGACATCCATCATCATCTGGCTGTGTAATGCTGTCTGCTTACTCTGCTACTACCCTGGGAGACTGTTTCTAGTTACCTGCTCTAAATTTCTCTATGTGTTTGCTTGTGCCTGGCTTACACTGAGAATGCAATCTGTCTCATTTTGTCGAGCCTTCTTGCCTTGATAAACTTCCCTTGCAATAATATCTTCTACTTTGTTGTAGATTGTATTTTCCAAAGATGGTGATAACAATATCTCCCATCCCACATGCTGTGAATATATGACTTCGCCACTCCTGTATAAAGATATGTTGTCTATATCCCTTCCCCTTGAACCCAGTGGAAATTTGTGACTGCCTCTATCAGTAGTATGTATGGCGGAAGTGACTCTATATGATTTCCAAGGCTAGATCATAAAAGATAGCACAGTTTCTACCTAATTATTTCTTTTCAGGGATGCTTGCTCTTGGAACTGGGCCACCATGCTGTAAGGAAGTCCAGGCCACATGGAGAAGCCATGCATAGGTGTTCCAGCCAACAACCCCAGCTGAGGTCCTAACAAAAGCCATCACCAACCACCAGATACATGAGCGAGACCTTGAGATGAGTCTAGCCTAAGCAGTATCAGAGTGAAACTACAAGAGAGATTTGATCAAGAAGCACCAAGTTGAGCCCAGTCCACCTCCAGAACCATAACAGATAATAATATATTGTTATTTTACATCACTAAGTTTAGAGTATTTTGTTACACTGAAATAGATAACTGATACATAGTTGGATAGTACATTGCAATTTATGAAGCATTTTTACTTTCATTCTTATAACTCTTACAATCTTGTGAATGTAGATAATAAGATTCTTTACACAGAGGAAAAAGCTAGAGCTCTGAGAGTTAGGAATCTGGGATTATAAATATGAGAGAACTGGGCCTAAATCCTATTTCAGGTACTTACTCTTAATAGCTACATGCTCTTAGACAGTTTACTTAAATTTTGAAAGACTGTTTCTTTATCTGTAAAATGGGTATAATAATATTACCAATCTTACAGGGCTGAGCAATGGGTTGTCTAATGCATGTGAAGTCATTAGCACCACCTCATCTCAATAAATGTTTCTGGTTTGGGGGCCCAATACCTTGGAGGGAGTCTTGACTCCTTTTTCTCATCCCTCATATCAAACCCTCAGCATATTCTAGTAGCTCCAGCTTCAGCATACATGAAGAACCCCATGACTCCTCCCAATCTCCACTGGTCCAAGCCCCTATCATCCCTCGCCTTCATTAGGGCAATTGTCCCTAGGGTCTTCCTACTCTACCCTGGCATCCACATGAGTCTGTTTTCCATACAGCTGCAGAAGTGACCCGGCAATCATGGAATTGGGTTGTGTCATGCCTATGGCTTCCCATTCAGCATATGCTAGCTGCTCCAGCTGCAGCATACATGAAGAACCACATGCCTCCTTATTCCAGTCAGAGCAAAAAGTCCCAACAGGAAACAGCCAGGCCTGTGGGCATAATCTGCCCCCTGTTATCTCTTCCACCTCATCTTCTTCCACTTTTTCCCCTTGCTCACTTCCCTTCTGCCTTGCTGGCCTCTTTACTTCTCAAAAGAACCAGGCCCTGTTCCAGCTTCAGGTCCTTTGCAGTTGCTCTTCCCTGCACCCAGGAGACTTTTTCTCCAGGCATCTACTGGGCTCATCCATCCCTTCTTTGGATACTTTACTCAAATGGTAGCTCTTACTAAGGCTCTTCAGGACCATCTTATTTAAAATTGCCACCTTCCAGTACCCCGGCACTCCCATCCTCCTCCCTAATTTACTTTCTCTCTAGTGCTCATCATCATCAGACATTCCATATGCTTCAACTTATTTATCTGTCTGTCTCCACCTATATCCAATAGAGAGTGGCCTTTAAATTTCTGCCAGTTGCGTTTGTTACTTAAGTCTGAGAACCTAGAATACTGCCTGGTATATAGAAGATATTCAATAAATATTTGTTGATCATAAATGAGTGCTCGACAATTGATTTAAAATTTTCTTGAAGGATAGCTATTGTCATATTATTATAATTAAAACCCAAGTTTTCTGACTTCTACCGGTATATCCACTTAGTGGGTTGATAAGTGGCATCCTCAAAAGATATGTCCAACTCCTAAACCTCATAACCTGTGAAAGTGGCCTTATTTGGTAAAAGAGTCTTTGCAGATGTAATTAAGGATTTTAAGACGAAATCATTCTGAATTTAGCATGGTCCCTAAATCCAGAGGAGATTTCCCTGAAAGAAGAAAAATGGCATAGAGACCCAAGACGAGATGACCATGTAAAGAGGGAGGCAGAGACTGGAGTAATGCATCTGCAAGTCAAGAAACATGAAGGACTGTAATGTAGCCACCAAAAGCTAGGAGAGATACATGAACTGATTTCTTCTCAGAGCCTCCAGAAGGAAGCAACCCTGCCAACACCTTCATTTTGGACTTCTGGCCTCTACAACTATGAGAGATTACATTTCTGTTATAAGCCTAGTTTTGTTACAGCAGCTCTCAGAAACTAATACATCTGCTACACCCTGATGTCTCCTTGGACACCAAACTGGTCTCCAACTCAGTCTGGCAATCTGGACTTGAGCTTATTCTGACATCAAGCCTCATTATAAACTGTATGCCATTTTTCCATGTGGACAAGCACCTTGGCACAGCCTCTATTCTAGCCTTGGTACCATGTTGGCCACTTCTCTCACCAGCCTGGTCTGACCTCTGATCTTGATGCTTCCCAGCTTGCCCTGACCACGGCTCAGTGCTGCTGCAAGTGGCTGATAAGGTTCCTTGGTCCTGCCTCTGTGCCTGTATTTCCAAGTACCATCTCTAGACCTAAGTGGGCTGGACAAAATACAGCATTCAGAACCAGAACAATTGGTCTTTTGAGTCCCAGCCAACTGTCTGTGGATCACTCAGGGCTCCATACCAGCTGGTGATCTCACTGCCCCTCTGAACCTTCTGGCCAGACTGCATTAATAAACTGCTGAAAGAACCTTGGGTTCCTGTAACTTTTTCCAGCCTGATGTCTACTGTGATATTTAATTTATGTTGTTAGGAAATAAAAGAAGTGCACTCCTTCCTGCTTAAAATGTTTACGTCAGCCGAGACCTGGCACTGCTTTTCCTGTATCATGAAGAGAGAGCATTAGGAGGAAGATTTTCTCTCTGAATCCAGAAAGGTTTAGCAACATCCTCCTCCAAACAGATTGGGACAACATCATTTCAGATTTCCTAAAGCTTGTGGATAGATGAGGACTCCCTTGCACAAACTGGTACCCAAATGTCAAAACCTCTTTCTTCTTAACCTACAAACAGGGATTGGCAACTAAACAGATAGATTTCAAAATATGTTCTGCTTCCTGTTAAGCAAGCTGTCATGCTCCCAATCTACCCTAATTTGTCAAGTCTTCCCTCAATTCAGGCAAGATGAAGCAAGGGACACCCACTTCCTGCCCACCTCCTCCACCCACCTCCTTCCTTTACTCATTCACTGAGAGGGAAGCCTTCACTTTAAAAATAGAATTAAATATATATATATATATATAAGAGCAGAGCTCTCAAGTACTCATCAAAGGGAAGTTTTTATCTCTGAATAGATGAAGGCTAAGAAAAATAGTTTTCTATCTAGGTTGAAGATTTTTCAACACAAAAAGAAATTCCATTCAATTGGCCCCATATGTATTGAGTATTTGTGTACCTAGAATAGTATGTTTATGAAAGGCCTGCTCCCCCTTGCATGTAAGTTCCCCAAGGGCAGGTATTTTTCTCTATGTTGACTAGAGATACTGCTTCTAATGGTCCTGGTGCATAGTAAGTACTCAATAAATACATGAAGAATGTTGAATGAAGAAAGTTGAATCCTCAGGGAAGAAAGCAACTGGAGATTCTGGGAGAAACTTCAGAGAAGATCCTAAAATTCCAAAGCAGCCAGGCGTTCTGGGGATAATCTAGTCTATACCTGAATTTTTTATTAATGATAATAATAGCCAGGGCTTATTACCGAGTGCCAGGCACTGAGCTGAGCTCTTTAGTTTCATTTCCTTATTGAATTATGTTGTTCTCCTTCTTATTCATATGAGGAGATAGGCGATCCAGGAAAGAAAGTAAGTGATCTTAGGTCACACAGCTAGTGAATGGCCAAGCCACGATTCACACCCAGGTTTTTGACGCCAGTGCCTAGACTCCAAGTCTTTCATATACTGCCACTTTTTATAGTTCAGTAAACTGAAACCTAAAAAGTGGAAGAGGCTACCCTAGTTTGCACACCACAAAAGCAGCATGGAGAACTTAAACTTGACATTACTGGATTCTTAACTCAGTGTTCTTGCTACAACACCACGCTGCCTCTTATCACTAGTAAAACCAGGAATTTTTAAACTTCAGTTCTTCTCATCAAAATGTTTTCTCATCCTGATACTCTTCCCTTTGGTACTTGGAAAGAAATCTGGTTGGTATCTTTAGAAAAAACCTTTTTAAAAATCAAAAAATTCTTTTGAGAAAAAGCAACATGTTTGATGACCA
The DNA here is from genome assembly GCF_049350105.2 of Macaca mulatta. Lineage (NCBI taxonomy): Eukaryota > Metazoa > Chordata > Mammalia > Primates > Cercopithecidae > Macaca > Macaca mulatta. The sequence goes on along the minus strand of NC_133407.1, from coordinate 131,407,090 downwards.
AAAGAATAAAGGCTTTTATTCACCTAGAAAAAGTTAACCTGCTTAAAATATTAATATAGTGTTTATATACTGCCTTTCTTCCAGGAACTGAAAGAATTTAATATAGCTCATTAATTCTTAGACTATTTCTGTGAGAGAAGAGAACAAGCATCATTATCTATATTTTAATATGAGGAAACTGAAGCATAGAACCAACTGGAGAGTTGGGAAATAGAGCAAATTTGTATTCCAAGCCAAATGCGAAAGACATGATCATTAAGTCAAGCTACAGCTAGAATGTTTGTTGAATGTGGATCATTTCTGTGAAGTACGTTGGCCTTTGTTGAGGTGCCTTGAGAAGACCATGGCATGATAGCTTTAATCAGTCAGTCCTATGATTAATAGAGCATTTTCTTGAAGTGACAATTTTTAAAACATGAGTCTCAAATTTGAGAATGTATCAGAATCACCACGATGGAGAAAACACACATTGCTAAATCCCGTCCCCGAAGTTTCTGATTCACTCACTCTGAGAAGTGGCTAAGAGTCTGCATTTCTCACAAGTCCCCAGGCCATGCTGCTGCTGGTGGTCCCTGAACATGCTTTGAGAACCACCCATCTACAGTGAGTCGCCATTGCAGATGGCCCTGCCAGAGGTCATATACAGACTCTGCAATGAAAGCTGCCCAGGTTTGAATCCTGCTCTGCCACTTCCTAGCTAAATGACCATTAATAATTCATACGATTCATTATTTTGTATTACAATTTCTTTTGAAAAAAAAAATCAGGCTTATGATCATTTTACACAGCATGCAGCAGATAGAAAGTGCTCAATAATTGTTAGCTACCCTCCTATTTTGTCATGACTTAGGCTATAGGCTTAGAAACCTTGCCTGATGCTACAGAAGCTCTCATTAACAAGGTATCATAAATTAGGAAATATCCCTCCCAAGAAGTTGGGCAGTCCCTAGGGAAATTAACATCAGGCAGAAATCTTAATTATGGGAATGATCATGAAATTTGCAAGGCCTGATACTTTGATCAACAGGGAATATTATTTTAGGGCATGAACTCACAAGGTTTCCTTTAAAAGTCCTGTTAGCAAGGGTAGGGACATGAGCTTTGATATATTTCCAGAGAGTTAAGTACTGTAACAAATTATCAAATTTTAATGATGCTGGTGAAGATAACTATGTTTGATGGAGGTGTATCCAGAAATACTTAGTCTGAATTCTAATGAAAGAGATTTTCCTCCATTCCTAGGTTGCATTTGTTCCCCGCTCAGAAGAAAGGATTCTGTGTGTGTGCTAAATGATAATAGTATGTCAGAAATTTTACCCAAGTTTAACAATTCTTCCAGAGAAATAGAGGATTTATTCTCCATAATTAAATCAAATCACCAACAGAATGTAACAGAAATGATGATGTGCCTGTTCTGTGACTGTCTTAAGAATGTGTAGCATCCTCTGCTTTTGCACTCTGGGGAAGGCCAGCTACCATGTAAGATCTGAATATCCTAAAATTGCCAGGCTGTGCTAAGTCCAACATAATCGTGTGAACTGAGTCCCAGATCAGGAGCTCCAGTCAATACCCCAGCCAACAGGCAGCTCTGATTTCCCTGCCATGTGGCTGAGGCTATCTTGGAAGCAGATTCTCCAGCCTTCATCAAGCTGCCCCAGCTGATGCAGTTTGGGACCAAATAAATAAAATGGTTATTTTCTTAAGCCACCTAGTCCAGTGTGGCTTCATTCATGAAGCAGCAACAGATAACCAGAATAGCTAACTTAAAGAATAGCCCAGTGCTGTTTACTATAGGCATTCTGCATAAAAGTTCATCTTGATACAGCCCTAACCAGCCCACAGTGATTTCTTGGTGCTTTGTAATACATATCGATTCCAAATAAACAATTATGCATATGTTATTTGATACCAGTTACTAATAACAATTTTTTTTACTGTTCTGTTCACAACTTTTTGATTTTTATATCAAGGAAGAAGGCCAAGGGAAATTCTCTTTCTTGATCTTGACTGTGACAATCTGATGATCTAGACCTAACATTTCATTACTTCTCATGTTCATTTTTTATCATTAAAACATCAGGAAAAAAAGCCAACTGGTTAAAAGTACAAAGGTGATGACTTAATTGACCAGATGGTTTCGTGTGTATTTAAAACTGCATGCACCCCAGTGCATTTGGAGTCCGATGATAAAAAGATGCCGACTGCACAGTGACACTTCCCATCCTCCAGCCTTACATAGCCTGCCTTGGTAGAACCACACATTTCTGTAGGTGATGGGGACCACTGTGCACAGTCAAAATATCTAAGTTTTGTCATTGCCCTTCACTTTTACCACTGCACTTTCCAAAATGAGAGAACACACACAAAATCCAAATGTACAGATGAGCAAATTGCTGCTGCATAAATCTTTCATAAGATCTAATTTTGTTCTATTTTAAGCCCTGAATAAAAACTCATGCATATCCAGTTGTAACAGCCCGATACTTCTCTTAAAAGAGAGCTAATTCTCAATGGAACCATTTCTCCAGATTTCACATTCCCTCTAAATCTTTCTTTTCCCCCAAAGAATAGCAGGTGGTTATATCAACGGTTTGCTATACTAAGGAGACTAGAATATGTATGAAGCTTGTGTGTTTACTTTTGCAACCGTGGGGCTTTCCAAAACTTCTGCAAACAGGTACTTTAACCTCATGAAAGGTTTCATGGGAATTGAATACAGAGAGACATACACCTACAAAAGAAATGAATTGTACTATTTGCATAGTACATTTGTCTTCTGCTGCCTACAGGGAGGAAGGAAGGTAAGCACTCTGGGAAGAGAATTGTGCTTAGACTGCAGTTAATTCCATGGCTTCCTGGCAAGTTATTGCATGTTGGAAGCTCAGTATTCCCATCTATACAAGAGAATAGAAATGTCTCCCCATGAATGAAGCAAAATAAATGAGGTGTTTGGAAAAGCACATTGATATAAACTCTACACAGGCAAAGAACTATTATAATGATATTATTATTATTATTATTATTATAGTCTTAATTACTTCTAAATATTAAGAATCATTATCATTGTTGGTTATCTGTTTTGCACTCTTTGAAAAATTATCTTTACTACAGTAGTAGTTCTAGACCTTACACAAGTTAATTTTTCATCCCTAAGGATCTCTTTTTTCCTCACCCAATATGGCGGAGTTGTGAAGATTACACAAAATAACCTTGGAGTGCATCACCACCACTTTAGCACTCTATCCTGGGAGCCAATGCTGATTCAAGACCCTGAGTGCTTCAACCAGGGTTTCACCACCACAGGAGATTCCCCCAGTTTTATTCTTCTGCATCTGGCTCCCAGAATGAGGCAGCTGCTGTCAATACCCCGCCCACCTCATATCTTCTCAGCACAGCTCTGAGCTGACCTGCCATCAATATGCCATCATCTTCCCTCTCTATCTTTCTACTTTGCCACCTGAAGACTTTCTTTATGTACCCAAGAGCTCCACTAGCCTGTGTGCTGGGAAAAATCTCAACCAATGATGGATGGAAGTTGGTGAATAAATAGCCCCGCTTCTCACTGCAGCACTTCTACCATGCTTTCTAGAAGATTTTTGATGATTCTCGGGAAGATCGAGACCCACCTGTCTACAGCAGTAACCCACTCATTAACATTCCTTTTAACGGGCTTTGCTCTCTCCCCTCCTTCACCTTCCCCATTCCTTCACTTGAGCTTCCTGGTTGACTTCCAAAACAAACACATGAGCCAAAGACCTTGTTTCAAGGTCTGCTAGCGGGAGATCCTAACTAAGTCACCAAAGTCTGGGATGGATGTGCCTGACTTGCCAAGCTTATCATTAGCCCTTGTCCTGACTGTACAACAGCCCTTGCCAGGATAAGTGAGTGCCTGGCATTTTCAGCTTCTATAGTGACAGTAATTATATAAGCTCTGTCTCTGTGGGATCTTTATTTTCTATGTTCTTCAAATATCAAAATATTTTTAGATACATACAATAAAAATTATAAATATCTGCTACTCAATATTTCTTTTATCAAGAGAAGGAAGCACACCTAGCTTTGTATTTCTCTGGTATGTAAATATGTTGTAAAAATTCAAACATCATCTCTGTCTCTACTGCGTGGTTCTCAAAATCTGTTTATGAGCCCTCATCGTCCCTGAGCTCCCCATGAGACTTCTGGGGCTTTTTGATCTGATGTTACATTCAACCAGCAGGTCCACTCTTTGATAATCCAAAGACTAGAAGGGAAATTGAGACACTGTCTTTAGCTCTCAACTAGACGACAATCTAGTTAAGAAGACGATCATTTGCATAAATAATTCTGATTTAAGATGAACTCTGGCTAATGCTGCAATGGAAGTACAAAAAACAGGATACTGGGGAAAGGAAGGATTCATTTCCAAAGAGGAAGTCAGGAAAAGATTGGGCATTTAGCCATTTACAGACTCAATGTCATCTCTCAGACGAGGGCAACATGGCCATTTAAAGCATAGCACTAATCTGAAAACGTGCAAAAGTTGCTTTTGGCCCTGTGAGCAATCTGTAGCTACAAGAGTGCTCCTGTGAGTGACATGGTTTGTTATAGATTTACAGGGAACTCCTCTAGGGAACTGCATCTAGCAGTTATCCAAGTATGTACCTAAGTAAGCACAAGGTCAAGACCAGGTCAAGTAGGGAAGATGACCACGTACTTGACACAACATTGAGACTCTGGCAGGACAGGGAATTTGTTCAGGAGATTTGCACTCACGGTCATATCCCATGAATCTCCTTCATGTTTGGGGAGAATTGGCTGTTTATTGGCAATGGTAGGGCTGGTCCATGTTGGTCGGCAATGTTTTCTCTTTTTTAGTAGCCATAGCTTACAACTGAGATATCAGGAGCTGGTTACACATAATGCTTTGGCAACTCTTGTACAGCACTGTACAAATGTCATATGTTAGCACTTCTGTAATTGTCATATTTCAATTTCTGGTGTATCTTCTTATATCTAATTCTAATATATAATATAATATTCAATATCCATGTGAGAGTTTGATGGCTTTGGAGGCAAGGAACAGAAAACCCATCTCAAACCAACTTAAACAATAAGGAAATTTTTACTGCCTTACATATCTGAAAATTCTAGAGATAGGCAAGACTAATCAATACCTGAATTCAGTTTCTTTGTGATTCTCTTGGCTGTCTCTCTTCTCTCTTAGCTTCATTCTTGAGCTGGTAGTAAGAAAGCTGCCATAGTTTTACCATGGTGATGTCCTTGGTGGAGAGAAGCCATGTTTTCCAGTGGTTTTCATTTTTCCAAATGCTCACTGTAAACATTGTGTCTTGTCTCCTTCTCCTGGACTGAGATGCACACTCTTTCCTGAGTCAATTCTTCTGTACAGCAATGGTTGGTTGTCCTGGATTCCTATACCAGTTACTGTCAAGGAGACAGGAAACAAATCAGACCCATCCTGAAGCTGGGGACAGGCTCCCCTCCTCTGAAGCATTTGTTGCTGATATGGTTTGGCTGTGTCCCCACCCAAATCTCATCTTGAATTGTAGCTCCCATAATTCCCACTTGTTGTGGGAGGGACCCAGTGGGAGATAACTGAATCATGGGAGCTGTTTCCCCCATACTGTTCTTGTGGTAGTGAATAAGTCTCACGAGATCTGATGGTTTTATAAGGTGAAACCCCTTTCATTTGGTTCTCATTCTCTCTTGCCTACCTTTCGCTTTCCACCATGATTGTGAGGCCTCCCTGGCCATGTGAAACTATGAGTTCATTAAACCTCTTTCATTTATAAATTATCCAGTCTCGGGTATGTCTGTATCAGCAGCGTGAAAACAGGCTAATACAGTTGCCACAAGGGGGAAATCTAAATGCCCAGAGTAAGTCAGGAAGGAACGAGTGAATTACAAACTACATCCACCACGTTAGTGAAGATTAAATGGCTTACGACAGGTAGAGCACTTGGATAATAACTGTGATATGGAAAAATGCTTAAATAATATTAACTGCTCTTTTTGGAATGTTAAAATTACTAACTAACCCATTTTTCTAAATAAAATTCTAGAAATTCAGGCAAAGAAAAATTGGTGTCTAATCAAAAAAAATTATATAAACTATTTTATAGATTTTTTACTTGCCCAGTGATTAGGTATTATATATTTTCCAGTAGAATTTTTTTTATTATTATTATACTTTAAGTTCTAGGGTACATGTGCATAACGTGCAGGTTTGTTACATATGTATACTTGTGCCATGTTGGTGTGCTGCACCCATCAACTCGTCAGCACCCATCAACTCGTCATTTACATCAGGTATAACTCCCAGTGCAATCCCTCCCCCCTTCCCCCTCCCCATGATAGGCCCCGGTGTGTGATGTTCCCCTTCCCAAGTCCAAGTGATCTCATTTTAGTCAATCAATATGTTTTAATATCTGCACCATGAAAGACACAATTACAAATGCTACATGAGACATTAAGTGTAAAAATGTAGCTTCTTCTAGGCACTTGGAAGCTAACACAAAACATACATACCATATCAGTGTACAATAACAACACTCGAAACAATATTGAATAATAAGTGAAATGCTAATATTTATATGTAATATAAATATGTATATATAATCTATATAAAAATAGAAATATTGAAGAACTGTTTCAGTACTATAGGATTTAAGAACCTGGTCATTAATGCCATGGAACGTATGGTTTGAATTCTTGTCCTAGCATTGGCATCTGAGTGATATTGAGAAACTTGTTAATCCTTCCCTGGCTTTACTCCTCTGTACCTATCTCATCGGACTATCTAAGGGTTAAGTTAAATTAACTGATGCAAATAACTGTTGTCACTGCATCTGGCACATATTACATACTCCAAAAACATTAGCTACCCTTAGAATCACCATCCTCATAATGAGTCAGGTTTACAAATTTGATCTCAGTTTTAAAGGAAGTGTATGAAGCTGAAAGGTTAAAAAAAAAAAAAAAAAAAAAAAAAGGAGATAGCTGATCGTGTAATCAAAGTCACACTTGGGAACTTAGGGAACAGCCAAATAGGGGCAGAAGAAGACTCCAGGTAATAACAGGTCATATTTATACAACATCATCTCACTGAATCCTCACCCTTTTTAAATTCAAGAAAGAACAGTACCTAAGGTATTGAAGGTGCCACATGAATAACTGTTCAATGGGTGATGATGGAATAAAAATAAAATAGTTAATAAAATGACTTGCTTTTAGTGTTTGACTAGTAAACAGCAAGGATGAAACTAGAAAAGAACCCAGGTATTCTAATTCCTGATCTCTTTTTCATGTTTCCTATGATACTCAACTCCCTCCATGTAAAGAACTAAGAGAGAGAAGTTTGGTAAAAAGCATCTCTAGGGAATGTAATATCCTGAAGCTCAGGTGCACCCCTAAGAAACAAATGCATTACGTTCTCAGAGTTAGCACAGTGTGCGGGAAAGCACGCAGGTCAGGTGAAAGCTTCAATTTTTCCTTCACAGCTCTGTGACCTTGAACAAATTACTTACCTTCTCTGTATCTCATTTCCATCATCTATAAAAGGGTGTAAAATACTCATTCTCATCTCGTAGAATTGTAAAGATTCAGTGCAGCAATGCATGGAGGGCCTTTTAGGACACTGCTGGTTTTTCTTTGGGTTCTCCCCACTCTATATTTGAATCTATGCAATTCACAGCTCTGTTCTCCCTTTGTCAGAGACTTTGATGTTTGTTTTTCCAGCTCTAGGAACTACATATTCACAAAGAAGGGATGGCAGGGATTGCTGTTCCACTGAAACTCCTGCAGGGAGACAATCACCTCCCTCATCACACACAGCATTCAAACTAGAGAAAATGGCTGCAATTTCATTTCCATGAGTCTGACACTCAGGACTGGCCTGAGTATCAATGCCCACATATTTGGGGTCCGGTGCAAAATGAAAATGTGGAGTTTCTTATTTCAAAGCTATTAAGAATTTCAAGACAGGAACAGCAGAGCGTTAAACAAGGTATGGGACCCTTTTAAGCTCATGCACAGGTTGCACACTCTAAAGCCCATCCTGCTGATACTTTAAGCACCCTCCTTCCCATATTCCTTTAGGGCAGAGGTATATACAATGGAGATTCCGTTGCTATAACTTATCCACCTATGTAGTCAGCCTTTTGCTACTTTTGTCCCAAATGCCTGACTGTAAGTGTTCCTCCTTCCTTTGATCTTTGCGTTAAATTTACTTAGAACTCTGAAATCCAACTACCTAGATTCACGTTTGCATTCCACCCCTTACCAACCTGTATGACACGGGCATATTACCTAACTTCTCTTTACCTTTATTTTACTGCGTAGTGTAAAAATCCTGAAAATTGAGGATAATGATAATAGTAACCTTATAGACCTGTGGATTAAACGAGCTAATAATATAAAGTTTATGAATAGCATCTAATGCAGTGGTTCTCAACCATGGCTGCACATTCAAACCTCTTGGAGAGCTGTTTAAAACTTCCATGTTGCTGGGTCCCCACTCACAACCAATTGGATCAGAGTGTTTATGGGTGAGGCCAGAATATTGGTAGTTTTAAAAAGCTCTCGAGGAGATCTGAGTGATCAAGAGAGTAGAGGACAAAACTAGTCTTGTGCATGGCAAGTATTCAATACAGTGTTGGCCAGTTAATACACAGTGTAGCTAAACAAAGAAGTAACATGTTCTGCATTTCAGTTCTTCCCTTGGATCTACTCTGCATCTGGCTTCTTCTCTCACTCCCATCTGCTTTTATCCAACGTGTACCTGAAAGCAATGTAAATCAACACCGAAGATGTCTTAAGGTGTTCCCACTGAGACGAAGGTGCCTTTGAATACAGGTCTCCCCATTAACCTCGAGATGAGAGGGGGAAATGTCAACTTCTCTAACAGGGATCTTTCTTTTGATATCAAGGTGGGCTGTATTCCAAAAGCTTGGCACACAGGGGGCATTAGGGGACAGGGAGGACTTCAGTCAAGTCACCAGAGATCCTTAAATAATGCAAAGCAGAGAAGCAAGGCAGCGATGAGAATGTTAATTTCTTGAGCTCATATTTCTCTCCCATCAGTGTGGATAATCATCTTTTGAAAATGTCCTTTTGTCATATTTATGATGGTGACACATCCATTATGAATACAGTGGCTGATTTGCAACATGACCTGACAAATATTGAACGTTCTAGACTACATTTAATTCCACGATAACTAAAATCATTTGTGTTTCTTTGTAACCAGAAAGAGTTCAGATTATATAAAGCTTAAAATAGGAAGGACTTTATGACTTGTCCTTCACAATCAGTCCAACAACCAGGACGTGGCTTGGGGTTGAGATAGGAGCTGTAGGAGCGGAGCCAATTTGACCTCAAGATCAAGAGGATTTCAATTTCAAGCTGAGGTTCAGGGACACATTTTTGGAGGGAAGCTGGATGAACTAGTGACAAATGGTTTGCTAAGTAAAAGTCAATGACCATCTCTTCCAGCTAGGTCAAGGAGTCAGTTTACAAACCCAAGGTCTCTGAAACTCAGACCATAAAATCTACTTGGGGAGAATCTCAGAGGCCCAAATTCCAACATCCAGTTGTTGAATAATTGCTACATTTGCTGTGATTCTGAGTCTAAGAGAAAGGAGGAAATCCTGCCTGAAAGCTATTTATGTTCTAGTTGGATTCCCAATTCCTAAACACCTGAGAAAGAAACTCCTAAAAGGTATTACAAAATAACATAAGTTTAGATGGCAAAAGAAGCATTATAGTCAGGACAATGTTTTCAATGAATTTTGCAATCATGGTGAGTCCTGAAGTTCGCTGTGTAGGTTAAAAGAAAGATTTCTTTTTTGAAGAACAGAAGAGAATAAACTGAACTAGTCTAAATCATAGTGATTTTCTTTTAGTTAAGGAAATTGTTAGGATTAAGTACTGTTTTCTAAAAGTTTTGTTTCATTTATATATGCTTATATATGTGCATCTTAGATTATGATGTAAAATGGAATTTTGCTATCGTATTCAAGGTCCAAAAAGAATGAAATTCACCATTATTAGGGGACAGAGTCTCCTCAGGGCCCTTAGGGCAGAATTTACAAATTGATGGTTCACAGGATACATATAGCCCATTAGCAGTGGGTCGATTGGAAATTTTATTGTTGTTGTTTTATGGTTCACAAAATGAGGTTTTGAAAAAATAAGAGTAAGTGGTCAGCAGTTAAAAGCCGGGAGGTTTCATATTTTAAAAACACAGATTTTAGCTGGGCACGATGGCTCATGCCTGTAATTCCAGCACTCTGGGAGGCCGAGGCGGGTGGATCACCTGAGGTCAGGAGTTCAAGACCAGCCTGACCAACAAGGTGAAACCACATCTCCACTGAAAATACCAGAATTAGCTGGGTGTAGTGGCAGGCGCCTGTAGTCCCAGCAACTCGGGAGGCTGAGATAGGAGAGTTGCTTGAACCTGGAAGGCAGAGGTTGCAGTGAGCCAAGAGCGCGCCACTGCACTCCAGCCTGGGCAACAGAGTGAGGCTCTGTCTCAAAAATAAAAAATAAAAATAAAAATAAAAAAACAGATTTCTAGCTTTTCTTCAAATACCAGAACATTTGGAAATAATGAGTCTGTTTACCCACAGACCAGGAGTGCCCAGAAAAACTTTCTTCCGAAAAAGGAAAAGTCTGATGGGTAAATCATGTGGATCGATTCCCACATTATTCTTTATCCCTGTATCTTTTGGCTTGACAATGATTGGGACCTGGTAGGTGCTCTTGCCCCAGCCTACATTTTTGACCTTATTGCTCACCCACCTTCTGTTGCAGTCAAACTGAAGAGCTAAAGTATCCAAGAATAGTTCCGGCAATCCTCTAAATGTGTAACACACTTTCTTCACCTCAGACCCTCTGCTGGTTGAAATCTTTGCCAAAGCCCAGTCCAAACATACAGACCTTCCAAAAAGCTTTTCTGAATCTTGTATCTCCTGATAGTTTCCATCCCTGAATCGCCCCAGTATATTCTCTACTGCCCTTGACGTACTCTATAATTCTGTACTCTATAATTCCCTAAAATATGTTATTCTTATTTTTCATCATCTGTCTCCTTGAGTAGGTCATGAGCTCCCTGAATGCAGGAACCATGTCACATTTGTCTCTACTTTACCATCCCATTGTCTAGGCCAGTGAATTGCGTATAGCAGATACTCAATAATTGCTTGATGAATTGCATTACAAAAGATTTCAATATAAGCTTATTTATTAAAAAAAAAAGGAAAACAATCCAACTGTCCATCAGTTGAGTTTGAATAAATCAATTGCAGCACCTCCATACAATGAAATACTCTGAGACTAGTAAAAGTGATTTAGCTCTATATTTGGTGATATATTATAGAAAGATGTTCAGGGCATATTACTAAGTAAGAGAGCAATTGCCAGAACCACAAAGACATCATTATCTGAAAAAAAATTTGAATAGACACTTTTATGTGTAAAGAAAATCTAAAACAATATTTATTCATTCATCTCACAAATATTTCCCGAATTCCTACTATGAGTCAGAAATTATGCTAAGAGCTGCACGTATAAGCTTTTACTAAGCAGAATCTCTATGAACATGGAGTTTAAACAGTCCAGTATGGGAGGTAAAGAAAAATTATATGCAAGAAAATAATGAGTGCAACAAAGAAAAATAAAGCAGAAAAATTGGATAAAGAGTGACAAAACTAACGTGGAGAACATTTCTATATTAAATAAAGTGGTCAGAATACAACTCTTCAATTAGGGATTATTTTTCCCAGAAACCTGAATGAAATGAAAGAAGAAACCACATCGTTATTTGGAGGAAGAGGATTCCAGGTAGAGAGAACTCAAGTGGAGAGGTCCTGAGGTACAATTGTACTGGCTGTGGTGAGAGACACGAAGGAAAAGGAAATGCAATATGAAATGAGATCAGGAAATTAGTGTGACATCACATTATGTAATGCCCTATAGGGGACTTTGAGTCTTATTCTGAGTTGAGAGAGAGGCTGGGCAGGCATTAGAAGAATAATAATACGTTTGGTAATGAACTTCGTAAGTTCAAGTGATCTGTTAGACCTCCAAATGGGAGGTAGTTTGATACTTTATCTACCATTCAGGAGGCATGTGTAAGCTGTGTTATAGATTTGGGATGACATATACAATGGTATTTAAATCCATTTTCTAGGTTGACAAGACTACTTTGAAAATAAATGCAGAAAGCAAAGGGATCTGAAAACAAAAAATAAAATTTTAAGCCCTTCCAACTATCTGAATGGACCCCTCCTCTCAGTCGCAGGCTTTCAAAGTTAACCTGAAAAACTACTTCAGGCTATAATGGGAAGTGGCGGAGGAGAAGGTGGTCAGATATACTTCATTACCATGAACATTAACAGAAACCTTAAGACTGATAGAACAGACTCTAAGTCTGATAAGAAACATTTACAATCTGTTCTCTCTAAAGCCTGCTATCTGGAGGCTTCATCTGCATAATTAAATCTTGGTCTCCACAGCTCCTTATCATAACCCAGACATTCTTTTCTTTGCATAATAACGCTTTCAACCAATTACCAATCAGAAAATCTTTAAATCTCCCTATGATCCAGAAGTCCCCACTTTGAGTTGTCCCACCTTTCTAGACCAAACCAGTGTACATCTTACATGTATTGATTGATGTCTCGTGTCTTCCTGAAATGTATAAAATCAAGCTGCACCCCAACTACCTTGGGCACATGTCATCAGGACCTCCTGAGGCTCTGTCATGAGCAGCGTGGCCTTAACCTTGGCAAAGTAAACTTTCAAAATTGATTGAGACCTGTCTCAGATACGTTTTTGTTCACAGGTTTGAGAACTGAGCTTCATGGCATTCCATCATTTAGGGGTCTGGAAGATTAAAGAAGCTGAACAAGCATTACTTACAAGGGGAGGTCTGAGAAAGGAGGATAAAGGAGAGAGCCACATTAAAGGAACTTAATGAAGAAAGTACAGTAGTAATGAATGGATGCTTACAAGCTTAATGACGGCAGCAATAGCTTTTGTTTATGAACATCTCTATTGATAAACTCCAAAGAGCCCAGATGAGGATGTCAATAGTGCTATAAGGCTATCCAGTTGATGGAATGAGTAGCAGATATTTCCTCCCTTGGCTAATTTTCCTAACCTTTGGGTATCACCATCTCCAGTAGTTCAACCACAGACATTCCTTTTGTCAGGTAACTAAAGAAACTATACACTGTCATTGTGTTTTTTAACAGAAGTCAGTAGAAGACAGTATGCTAGTAGGTGGGGTCAGATAATTATACAAATCATTTACACCTGGCATTTGCATGTTACAACACGATTATGCAGCGTGCCATTCTAGATTTTAATCTTATTGGGTTTTTATATGAGCCTGGTGAGTTAGGTTATGCAGATATTGTTACAATTATTATTACAGTAGAATTGCATCTTACTTGGCAGTGGGGTTCTAAAGTACATAAAGAGAAACTTGTATATAGCCAAAATTACCCGTGAGAATTTTTTCTCTCAAAAACTCCAACACACTCAGTTTTCCTGCAAGTATTAGAATTTGTTGCTGCTTCTTCCACTCATGCCTGGTAAAGTGGATGGCTTCTCTTTGGGCTCATGCTGTTCAAGAAAATAGAGACATGTTCAGTATAGCAAGATGCATGCTATTTCTTCATTTTTTTCCTTAGCGTTCTTCTTCCTTACCTCTTTTCATAAATATTTATGACCTCTGTTACATATCAGGCATTATCATAGGTGTTGTATATACTGTTGTTAAACACAGGGACTATATTCTTGGTCTCAGCAGGCTTACAGTCTAGCATACACTGTGAGAAGCACATGTGATGCAGGAACAATAGTCCAGACCTTTGGCACACATGCTATTGCCATTTATGGCTAGCAGAACTCTTGCACTAATTAAATTATTTCTTTTCCTCTTACAGAGTGCTTGTATTTGAATTTGCCTAAGATAAACTCCCATCAGATGCAATCTATATTACCATAATACAAATAAAGAAATAGGCTTAGAGAGAAAAGGTGGCTTCCCAAGAGTTATACTATCATAGCAGAATTAGACTTTAAATCCCGGTTTAAAAAATTTTACATCCCATGTTCTCCATCTTCTGTTCTAGACATCTCTTCTCTCCTCTGACATAGTTACTCTTTTGGGCTGAGTCTACGCCTTCCCTTGTCTCTCCTAAATGGGACAGCATGGCCTTGCTCTTGTCTTTTGCTTGTCTTTTGCTCTTGACTTTTCCCTCCCCAGATACAAATTTCTGTTTCTATCCTCATCTTAGCCTCACCTGAAGAAAATGTGGCTAGAAACGTCTCCATTGCTTAGACATTTTGCTGTTGGTATCCTTGACACTTGGTCAGAATTAACCCAGGCATGGCTATTGAATAGAAAGTGCTTGATTTCACTTTACTGACATCTTGACTTTCCAACTTCCGTGGAGATTCCATTATATTCCTACAACCCAGGTAGGGAATTGTCATTTTTACTGAGGATAAACCTATTTAGGTGAATGTCCCTCTGCAGAATCATTTATCTTCCATTCCAATTTATACTGTAGACATGGCTCTTGTCCAAAACACGGTGATTTATTAGGGTTTCTATTTAGGACTGTGTTTATAGACACTATGCCCTACATTGTGAGATTGTTAAAGTAAGAAATTCCCATAAAATTAAATTTCAAGCAGAGCAAATTGTGTGGGGAAGGAGAGACAGGATTGTCTGAAGTACATTAATTCTTACTGGTGAGACTGTGAAACCCTTTGTATCATGTCAGGTTGACCTCACCAATTACTCGGTAAAAGTAGAAAGTTAAAGCAATGTGACTTCATTTAGGTAAATAGACGTGCTGTATTATGAAGCTGCTCTAAATGTTTTTGAATAGTTGCCACTTTAATTTTATGATATAATGACTTGGTTTAATTTCTTGGTCATTTGATGAAGTTTTTATGTTCACCTGAGGTAAGCTATGAGAAGGAACAAGTGATTACTTGCAAACAGAGACCTTTACAAATTGGATTTCAAAAATAAGGGGAAGAAAAGGGTGAAGTCTCCAGATCCTTTTCTTCACTAAAGAGCCATGGGCATGCAGTCACCTTTCAGTGCCTCAGTTTCTGTCAGGGTAAGAAATGTTAGCTGCTATAAGAAGCAACCTTAAAATCTCAATTGTTATTTGTTCACTCACTTCAGTATAAGGTGTTTGTGTGGGAGGTGGGTTCTGGCCCTTCCAAATTGTGACTCCACCATTTTCAGCAAATAGTCCCAAATTAATGCCATTTGAAAGTTTTCTCATGGTTACCACCATTGCCCTTATGAGAAAACTATTTTCAACAGTCAGCTCCCTCTTTCCATGATTTTCTCTTACCTTTTTCCTACACTACAGACTGGCTACAACTTTAACTTGGATACTAGTGAAAGAGTCGGCTATCTCTTTGATACCAAATTATTACATTGGAAATAAATGTTTACATTGTTATCTACCTCTAATTACGTAACATTTTAGGCTTCTTCATTACTCAAGTATGTGAAATAACAAATTTAATAACTTTTCAGTTCATTGATTCTGGATGTGTTTTTCACGAAACTTCAGCCATAAGAGAAAAGATATCTGGTTGATTCAGGAAAAAAAAAAAAAATACAACCTTTTTTCCAAAAAGCATTTTCTCAAAACAATTTCTCAGTGTAATTGAATGGTATTTAATATTCAAATTCTTCTCTTCTTTCTTTCTCCTCTGAGGAAAAGCAACTAAATTACCAAGTAGATTTCAGATCACCAAAAAGAAGAAACCGGCAGGAGGCTTAACACTTAGTGCCTTGGATTTTTTTCCTACTACCACATAGTCCATATTTTTTCTTTTATTGTACTTATTTAACTCCTTCTTCATATCTACACATGACTTATTTACACTGGTAATTTTTCATTATTTGCAGTATTTACTATCTAAGGTTTGCGGTGGCTGGTTTTGCACTGTTTTTAGTTTAAAAGTTTGTTGTTTTTGTTTGGCTGTATGAGGTATATTCCTGCACTTCTTTACTTCCTGCCACTGTGTAACACCATCTAATTATTCAAACCAAGATTATTTGAATAATTAATACTTTATTCCACCTTTGAGAACCTCACACATAGTCTTGGCCCTACAGAAATCATCTGTGTGTGGAATTTCACGAGGGTGGGATTTAAAACATGTCTTATAGGAAGGAAGGGAACATGAAGAGCAAGCCTTATGATGCTGAATGGGGTAATAAGTTTACAGGTAGAATGTGCAAAATACAAGGTCTATTTTGGCAGAGTTAGAGAACAATTTGGGGAAATGGATGAGACCCAGATAGGGATGCCTCATATAAACCCCTAGAATATTTAGACTCTAGAAAAGATTCTTCAAAGTATATTTCAGAAAGCACAATTTCCTTACTGCTCCATAAGAAGAGGAAATCATGTATTTAAGATATGCTTCATATGACTTTTACCTCTATTATTAATGTAGAACTTTGGTTTAATGCTTACTCTTGCTCTGAACCATGGCTAAGTTTACTATTTGCATTATCATTTGTCGTTTTTGGTAGGTAGATACTATCATCACCAACATCATCATCATTGTATTCATTATTTATTGTTGTGTAACAAATTACTTAAAACAACCATGAACATTTATTCTCTCACCTTTTCTATGGGTCAAGAGTTTGGTAGCATCTTGCCTGGGAGTTCAGACTCAATGTCTCTCATTTAGTTGCAGTCAAGTCATCAGCCTTAGCTGAAGTCCTCTGAGGGCTTGATTATGTCCTTAGGATGCACTTCCCACTTGGCTTGCTCACGTGGCTGCCATGTTGGTGCTGGTTATTATTGGTTGAAGGTTTTTTCTCTACATGGGCATTCTAATGGGCTCTTAGAGGGTCCTCATGACATGGCAGTTGGCTTCCTCCAGAGCAAGTTATCCAAGACAGAGCAAGGAGGAGATACAGTGTCTTTCATGACTCAGCTTTGAATACAACTCTGCAACATCCTGTGGGCTACACGAGTCAGTCCTTCCTCATGGGGGAAGAGACACTGTGTGAACACAGTGTGAGAGGATAGTTGCAGGCCATTTCAGAGGTCATAATCATTATCTAGTTTTGCAGATCAGGGAACTAAAATCAGAGAGACGAAGTCATTTGACAAAGAACATAGAACATTGGGAAAGGTCACTTAAACCCAGACACTCTGATGTAGAGAAAGCAGATTTTGAAACTATTCTATATTTATCTCCAACAGATGATTTCTTTCTTAGTGTCACATGGATATTAACATAATAGTCTGATAAATCTTTCTGTCATGAAAGTGCTTTCCAAACTTACGAGTTTATCTTTTCTTTTTCTTTCCTTTCTTCTCCCTCCCTTCTTTTTCTTCCTTCTTCTTTTCTTCCTTTCTTTTTCTTTCTTCCTTTTTCTTTCATTTAAATAGAATATTAACATCTTGAAGAACATGCTTTGGGAAATGTCACTGTAGGAAATAGGGATAATTAGAAGATTCTAAATAAGACAAAGAAATGAAGAGAATGGTATTGGGGTAGATTAATTTGATAAGTGTGGGGGACAGATTGGTGGGAGAAGGAATCAGAGGCATGCAAATGTGTTTTGTTAAGAAAACAGAAACCAAACACACAGACAAAGGCAAACAAAAAGCAAAGGACTACTGCACATGTGACTTGGAAAAAAAATCAAAAGAAAGAGTGAAATAATGCAGGGTGGTGAAAGGGGGAGAGCAGTCTACAAAGTACATAAAGCAGAAGAGTAGAGTGGTTAAAGGCAAAGCACTGAGTCAAACACGTCAGGCTTTGTTTCTTAGCTCTGCCCTATAAACCAGGGGATATAGGAAAAGTCACTTCAAAGCTCTCTGACCCCAAACTTATTCGCCTGAACAGACAGGCAAAATTACGGTACCTCCTGTTGTTGGAAGAATTAAAAATCACATGGTAAATGTTCATAAAAGATCTTTATTATTATTTTTCATATTGAACTATAATTATCTGAAGAAATTCAAAATTAAGTGAATATTTATTATAAATAGGATATTAATTTTTTTAAACTTTTTTCAAAACCTCAGAACTCTGTCCTTGAAGGTCTTGTAAGTGATTAATGTATCATGATAAATATGACATTGTTCTAGTTGAAGGAAGGAGCCTACCTTCTTGCTCCCATTCCTTTTCTATCCTGCAGTGTTAGTCAAAGAAACTGTATAGAATGCCAGGAAATTTGCAAGGTGCTTTTTGAAAATCATCAGATTAAAACCAAACCACCAGTGCCAATTTCTGAGATGAACTATGAGAAGATCATGGTACAAGTAGAAGAGATGTTTCCCCACAGACCACATATAAATAGAGACAGATGAATATATCCTAACGCAAAGCATCTGCAACCCCAAAAAGCTTAATTCTAGAGCCAGAGAGGAGAAAAAGTGAATAAGCAATAAGCTTGACTACTGACGTCAGAATTTAGTTTTTGTTATTACTAATGAACATAGATTTCCATAAATATTCATCATAACTTTGCAGGGCAGGTGCTGAATCTTATTTACTGCCATATCCTCAGTGTCTTGCTCAATACATACCATTTAATGATGCTTGATAAACATCAGTGGAATGAATGAATGATGGAGTCAGTGGATAAAGAAATGAATGTTTGCATGAAAGGGTTCAGTAGAAATGAGAATAAATGGATGTGACAAATAAACACTTAAAAAGAAGAATAAATACAATTTCACTAAAAACTGATGCACTGAATGAAGGAAAGAAATTTCCTGACTTATAAGAAACAAGACAGCTCAACTTTATGATTCTCTTTTGGCTTAAAAAGTCCATACTTCTAATGTTTTGTAAGTCACAAAGTTCTCTACATCTTTAAGCTTCACTTCAAGACTGCATCAATAGTACTGAATTTCACAGAAATTTGCAATTGAGGAGGAAAAGCCCATTTCAAAGAGAAGGTAAAAGAATGCACGTCTATTATATATCAGTTACAAAATTGAAAAAGTTTTTAAAAAAGAATTTGGGGCCTGTATTAGTCAGAGTTCTCTAGAGGGACAGAACTAAGATGGATAGATATATATATTTATATGTATATACACATATACATATTTATATGTGTATATATATAAACATATATAATATATGTAAGATATATATCCATATATAGATATATATGAAAAGGGGAGTTTACTAAGTATTAGCTTACACAATCACAACGTCCCACAATAGGCTGTCTGCAAGCTGAGGAGCAAGGAGGGCCAGTCTGAGTCCTGAAACAGAAGAACTTGGGGTCCAGTGCTCGAGGGCAGGAAGCATCCAGCACAGGAGAAAGATGTAGGCTGGGAGTCTAGGCCAGTCTCTCCTCTTCACGTTTTTTTGCCTGCTTTATATTCACTGGAAGCTGATTAGATTGTGCCCACCAGATTAAGGGTGGATCTACCTTCCCCAGCCCACTGACTCAAATGTTAATCTCTTTTGGCAACACCCGCACAGACACACCCAGGATTAGTACTTTGTATCCTTCAATCCAATCAAGTTGACACTCAGTATTAACCATCACAAGTCCACCCTGTGTCAATTTGAACCCATACACATCTCCTGAGATCATAAATAATCTTCAAATAAAGACAATAATAAGGACATAATTATGCCTAGCATAATACAACTATCCTTAGAACAACGGGAAATGCAACAATCCCCAACGCAAATACTATTACATAAAGTTAACAATACTTAAACGCTGATATGAAGTCAGTACATCTTATGTCACATGATAAAGGAAAAGGAAATAAAATGAAGATTTTTCTTAGTAGAAGTGTATACATGCACAAACATGTTTTTCACAAAAGAAGGAGGAAATACTCATGACAATTACAGTCCTTATTTCTGCAGCTGGTCACATGGTCATAGCTGGTATTGGTGACTTCTTCTGCTTCCCATTCTGTATTTTCTTTGCCTTCAGCAAGCATCTCAGTAGGTCGTGGGGTTTTTTGTTTTTTGTTTTGTTTTGTTTTGTTTTTTTCCTGGTGGAGTGACCCAAACCTTCATTCCTGAGGGATCTGGGCCATTTGTAGTCCTGCCTGGATTGGACTGTTGGAGTTTCCCGTTGACCTTAATCACATGGCATGGGAATACTAAGAGATGCCCTATTGTAGCTCCTGTATTCCACGCCTATGCTTCCTTACCGCCGTTGTGGAGTAAACTGATTTCATCTTGATAGTCCAGGTCAATCACCTCAGCCAACACTGTAACTCCCTTCTTAGCCTGTTGACTTAAAGGCAGGAGGAGCCCAAAGTGTCCAGGTGGCAACCTTAACTTCCAGTTTAATGGAATTTCTACTGTGTCTCCTGGTGGCAGCATTCCTCCCTCTGGAACTAAGACCTCTAGGCCGGCAGAATGTAATGTCTTGGGAACAGGAAGAAAAATTTTGCTAGTGCATCACTAGGGGTGATGGTGACTGGTGCCACTTCTACTTCCGCCCCTTGAGTCCTGGACTTGTGAATCCTGGCTATGAGAGAAACAGTACCATATGTGGGACACTGATTCAGAGCATACATGGCCTTCTGGAGAACTCTGCCCCATCCTTGCAAAGTGTTGTCACCTAGTTGGCATTGTAATTGTGACTTCAAAAGGCCATTCCACCGTTCTATTAATCCAGTTGCTTGAGGATGTTGGGGAACATGGTAAGACCAGTGAATTCCATGAGCATGAGCCCACTGCTGCACTTCTTTAGCCATAAAGTGAGTGCCTTGGTCAGAGGCAATGCTGTGTGGAATACCATGATGGTGAATAAGGCATTCTGTGAGTCCACGGATGGTAGTCTTGGCAGAAGCATTATGTGCAGTATAGGCAAACCCATATCAGAGTAAGTGTCTATTCCAGTGAGGACAAACTTCTGCCCTTTCCATGATGGAAGAGGTTCAATTTAGTGAATCTGCTACCAGACCGCTGTCTGATCACCCTGAGGAATGGTGCCATATCAAGGGCTCAGTGTTGGTCTCTGCTGCTGGCAAACTGGGCACTCAGCAGTGGCTGTAGCCAGGTCAGCCTTGGTGAGTGGAAGTCCATGTTGCTGAGCCCATGCGTAACCTTCATCCCTGCCAACATGGCCACTTTGTTCATAGGCCCACTGAGCGATGACAAGGGTGGCTGGTGAAAGAGGCTGAGTGGTGTCCACAGAACGGGTCATTCTATCCACTTGATTATTAAACTCCTCCTCTGCTAAGGTCACCCATTGCTGAGCACTCACATGTGATACAAATATCTTCAGTTTTTGACCACTCAGAGAGGTCCATCCACATATGTTTTCCCCAGATTTGTCACCAGTTTTCCAATCATGCTTCTTCCAGGTCCCTGACCATCAAACCAAACCATTGGCTACAGCCCATGTATCAGCATATAATCACACATCTGGCCATTTCTCCTTCCATGCAAAGTGCACAACAAGGTGCACTTCTCAAAGTTCTGCCCACTGGGAAGATTTCCCTCTACTGCTGTTTTTCAGGGATGTCCTAGAAAGGGGCTGGAGTGCTGCAGCTGTCCAGTTTCTGGTGATGCCTGCATATCATGCAGAACAATCTGTAAGCCAGGCCCTAGTCTTCTCTTCCTCTGTCAACTGATCACAGGGAGCTCTCCACGAGGCCATCATCACTGCAGGCTGGGGTTGAGAAGACGGGGTGGCAGGAGTGGAGATCATGGGCATTTGAGCCACTTCCTCACATAACTTACTTGTGCCTTCAGGACCTGCTTGAGCCCGATCACACACACACCACTTCCATTTCATGATGCAATGCTGCTGCTGTGCCATGACACTTTATGGCTAGATGGGTCAGAAAGCACCCAGTTCATGACAGGCAGTTCAAGTCACATGACTTGATGACCCATGGTCAAATGTTCAATTTCCACCAAAGCGCCATAACAGGCCAAGAGCTGTCTCTCGAAAGGATGGTAGTTATCTGAAGAAGATAGCAGGGCCTTGCTCCAAAATCCTAGAGGCCTCCACTGTGATTCACCTATTGGGCCTGCCAAAGGCTCCAAACAGCATCCTGTCTGCCACTGACACCTCAAGCACCACTGGATCTACTGGGTCATATGGCCCAAGTGGCAGAGCAGCTTACACAGCAGCCTGGACCTGTTGCAGAGCCTCTCCTATTCTGGACCCCACTCAAAACTGGCAGCCGTTCAGGTCACTTGGTAAATGGGCCAGAGTAACAAACCCAAACGAGGAATGTGTTGCCCCCAAAATCCAAATAGGCCCACTAGGCATTGTGCCTTTCTTGGTTGTAGGAGGGGCCAAAGGTGGCAACTTATCCTTCACCTTAGAAGGAATATCTTGACAGGCCCCATACTACTGGAGCCCCAGAAATTTCACTGAAGTAGAAGTTCTCTGAATTTTAGTCAGATTTATTCTCCATCCTCTGGCATGCAAATGTCTTACCAATAAGTCCAGTGTGTTTCCAAGACTGCTCACTGGATCCAGTCAGTATAATGTCCTCAATGTAATGGACCAGTGTGATATCTTGTGGAGGCGAAAAATGATCAAGGTCCTTCTGAATAAGATTGTGACACAAAGCTGGAGAGTTGATATAGCCCTGAGGTAGGACAGTAAAGGTATATTGCTGGCCTTTCCAGCTGAAGACAAATTGCTTCTGGTGGGCCTTATGGAGAGAAATGGAGAAAAAGGCATTTGCCAAGTCAATGGCTGCATACCAGGTATCAGGAGGTGTGTTAATTTGCTCAAGCAATAAAAATCACATCTGGTACAGCAGCTGCAATTGGAGTCACCACTTGGTTAAGCTTATGGTAATCCACTGCCATTCTCCAAGATCCATCTGTCCTCTGCACAGACCAAATGGGAGAGTTGAATGGAAATGTGGTGGAAATCTCCACCCCTAAGTCTTTCAAGTCCTTGATGATGGCACTAATGTCCGCAGTCCCTCCAGGGGTGTGATATTGTTTTTGATTTACTATTTTTCTAGGTAAAGGCAGCTCCAATGGCTTCCATTTGGCATTTCCCATCATAATAGCCCTCACCCCATGCAATTTTACTCAGTAAAGCAAATGATTAGAGGTCTTGGGGCCAAATCAATCTCAACCTATCCTCAAACTTTAAATGTGTAAGAAGCCTGGCTCACTGGCGTGGAGCCAGGCATGCAAAACACCCACTTCTGGTACCAAAATCTGTATTAGTCAAGCTTCTCTAGAGAGACAGAGCTAATATGATACATATAAAGGGGAGTTTATTAAGTATTAACTTACACAATCACAAGGTCCCACAGTAGGCTGCCTGTAAGCTGAGGAGCAACGAGAGCCAGTCTGAGTTCCAAAACTGAAGAACCTGGAGTCTGAAGTTTAGGGCAGGAAGCATCCAGCACAGGAGAAAGATGTAAGCTGGGAGGCTAGGCCAGTCTCTCCTCTCACGCTTTTCTGCTTGCTTTATATTCACTGGAAGTTGATTAGGTTGTGCCCACCAGATTAAGGATGGATCTGCCTTCCCCAGCCCACTGACTCAAATGTTAATCTCTTTTGGCAACACCCACACAGACACACCCAGGATTAATATTTTGTATCCTTCAATCCAATCAAGTTGACACTCAGTATTAACCATCACAGGGCCTATGATATTTGAGGAATGGACATTAAG
Organism: Macaca mulatta; assembly: GCF_049350105.2. Lineage (NCBI taxonomy): Eukaryota > Metazoa > Chordata > Mammalia > Primates > Cercopithecidae > Macaca > Macaca mulatta. Next base: position 131,383,428 of record NC_133407.1, on the reverse strand, counting down.
GAAGAACTATCTATAAGACAACTGGGGTTGTGGTAGAAGACAAAATAGGTAAAAATGAAATGCCAACTCCATATTTGCACTACACCATGAGCATGAGTCTTTATGTTGAATAATAGGAATGAAGATCACTGATTAATTGGGTGAATTGACAACACAGAGGTCAGTGAGTAGAGATTATAAACATGATAATGACAATCACTCACAATTACTAAGCATTTACAATGTCAGGTACATTGGTATTTTCTTTTCATGTATTATTATATTTAATTATTCTGGCACTTCTGTGATAAAGATCAGAGATTTGCAAACTTCCTTTGTAAGGACCAGATAGCAAATAATTTAGGCTTTGTGGGTCCTATCATCCCTGTTACAACTATAGCCACGCACCACATAATGACATTTAGGCCAATGACAGACCACAAAAGTGGTCTCAGATATTATAATGGAGCTGAAAAATTCATATCACCTGGAAAATTTCTATTCCTTAGTGACAATTTCCAGTCCTGCAAGTTCCATTCATGGTAAGTGCCTTATGCAAATATACCATTTGTTATCCTTTATACCATATTTCTACTGTACTTTTTCTATGTTGAGATACACAAATACTTCCCATTGTGTTACAATTGCCTAAAGTATTCAGGGCAGTAACATGTTGTACAGGTTTGTAGCCTAGGAGCAATAAGTGATACCATCTAGTCTAGGTATGTAGTAGGCTATCCCATCTAAGTTTACATAAGTACACTCTATGATGTTCAAATAATTAATGAAATTGCCTAACAATGCATTTCTCAGAAGGTATCCCCCATTAAGTGATAGATGACTGTACTTAATTCTGCAGTTGTAGGAGGAAGCAATCATGTATAATACACAAATAAATGGGTGTGGTTACATTCCAACAGAGTTTATTACACAGCAGGCAGCAAGCCAGATTTGCCAACCCTGGATGTAGATCATCATTCCCACTCATTGTCTTTTGCTCTACAGAGCCAAGACTCCAACTCGAGTCTTTCTATGCCAGAACCCACACTCCTAACAACTTCATTATATTGCTTGCAATCAAGTTTCAGAAAGGTAACTTCAACAGAAGACTGTAAGCTGAATTACAAAGGAAAAACTGATTTCTAGAGACCCGAAGGCTAGATGGTAAAAATATAAACGGGATTCACTCACATGTAAAATTAGGGAGGTGTATTAGTCCATTTTCACACTGCTGATAAAGACATAACTGAGACCGGGTAATTTACGAAAGGAAGATGTTTAATGGACTTACAGTTCTACGTGGCTGGGGAGGTCTCACAATCATGGCAGAAGGCAAGGAGGAGCAAGTCACGTCTCACATGGATGGCAGCAGGCAAAGAGAGAGTTTGTGCAGGGAAACTCCAGTTCTTAAAAACAACAGGTCTCATGAGACTCACTATCACAAGAACAGTTCAGGAAAGACCCACCCCCATAATTCAATCACCTCCCACTGGGTTCCTCCCAAGACATGTGGGAATTGTGGAAGCTATAATTCAAGATGAGATATGGGTGGGGACAGAGCTAAACCATATCATTCCTCCCTTGGCCCCTCCAAAATCTCATGTCTTCACATTTCAAAACCAATCATGTTTTCCCAACAGTCCCCCAAAGCTTTAACTCATTTCAGCATTAACTAAAAAGTCCACAGTCCAACATCTGATCTGAGATAAGGCAAGTCCCTTCTGCCCATGAGCCTGTAAAATCAAAAGCAAGTGAGTTACATCCTAGATACAATAGGGGTACAGGCATTGGGTAAATACCGCTGTTCCAAATGGGAGAAATTGGCCAAAACTAAGGGGCTACGGGACTCATGCAAGTCCAAAATCCAGCAGGGAAGTCAAATCTTAAAGCTTCAAAATGATTTCCTTTGAATCCATGTCTTGCATCCAGGTCACACTGATGCAAGAGGTGGGTTCCCATAGTCTTGGTAAGCTCTGCCCCTGTAGCTTTGCAGGGTACAGTCTCCCTCCTGGCTGCTTTCATAGGCTGGTGTTGAGTGCCAGCGGCTTTTCCAGACAAAAGGTGCAAGCTGTCGGTGGATCTACCATTCTGGGTTCTGGAGGACAGTGGCCCTCTTCTTGCAGTTCCACTACATGGTGCCCCAGTAGAGACTCTGTGGGGGCTCCAACCCAACATCTCCCTTCCACAGAGGTTCTCCACAACAGCTTCACCCCTGCAGCAAACTTCTGCCTGGGCATCCAGGCTTTCCATACATCCTCTGAAATCTAGGCAGAGGCTCCCAAACCTCAATTCTTGACTTCTGTGTACCTGTAGGCTCAACACCATGTGGAAGCTGCCAAGGCTTTGGGCTTGCACCCTGTGAAGCCATGGATCAAGCTGTACCTTGTCCCCTTTCAGCCATGGCTGGAGTTGCTGGGACACTAAGCACCAAGTCCCTGGATTGCACAGAGCAGAGGAGTACTGGGCCTGGCCCATGAAACCATGTTCTCTTCCTAGGCTTCTGGGTCTGTGATAGGAGGGGCTGCCAGGAAGACCTCTGATGTGCCCTGGAGATATTTCCCCCATTGTCTTGGGGATTAGCATTTAGCTCCTTGTTACTTATGCACATTTCTGCAGCCCTTGAATTTCTCCTCAGAAAATTGGATTTTCTTTTCTGTCACATTGACAGGCTGCAAATTTTCCAAACTCATATGCTCTGCTTCCCTTATAAAACTGAATGCTTTTAACAGCACCCAAGTCACATTTTGAATGCTATGCTGCTTAGAAATTTCTTCTGCCAGATACCCTAAATCATCTCTCTCAAGTTCAAATTTCCACAAATCTTTAGGGCAGGGGCAAAATGCCACCAGTTCCTTTGCTAAAACATAACAAGAGTCATTTTTGCTCCAGTTCCCAACAAGTTTCTTGTGCCCATCTGAGACCACCTCAACCTGGACCTTATTGTTCATGTTACTATCAGCATTTTTATCAAATCCATTCAACAAGTCTCTAGGAAGTTCCAAACTTTCCAACATTTTCCTGTCTTCTTCTGAGCCCTCCAAACTGTTCCAATCTCTGCCCGTTACCAAGTTCCAAAGTCACTTTTACATTTTTGGGCATCTTTTCAGCAATGCCCCACCTTACTGGTACCAATTTACTGTATTAGTCCATTTTTTACACTGCTGATAAAGACATACCCAAGACTGAGCAATTTACAAAAGAAAGAGGTTTAACGGACTTACAGTTCCACATGGCTGGGGAGGCCTCACAATCATGGTGGAAGGTAAGGAGGAGCAAGTCACATCTCACATGGATGGCAGCAGGCAAAAGAGAGCTTGTGTAGGGAAATTCCTGTTTCTAAAACCATCAGACCTTGTGAGGTTCATTCACTGTCACAAACACTGCTTAGGAAATACCCACCCCCATAATTCAATCACCTCCCACTAGAGGAGCCAGTCAATCACCTCCCACTGGTAGGAATTGTGGGAGTTACAATTCAAGATGAGATTTGGGTGGGGACACACAAAAACCATATCAGGAAGTTATAGTAGCAACAGATGAGAGAGAATGGATAGAGGTTCACAGTAGATAGAATCTCCATGATTTTGCAACTAATTGGTGTGGTGGAACTAGGAATGCGTATGCAGTATGGTACTCTCAAGTAAGCTGAAGAGATAAACTCTATCAAATTCTGCTAAGAGGTTGAATGAAAGACTGAGAATTGACCATTGCATTTTGTGACATGAAGGTCACTAGTGACCTAAATAAAAACAATCTTGGAAGAATTATAGGGACCAAAAGTCAGAATAAATTAGCATCTCAAAAGAATAGGAAAGCAGGACTGAAAGTGAGTTCATATAACCTTTTTAAAGCCACTTCAAAATTAAGAAATATCAAACCAATTGAAAGGCATTCTAGAAATCAACTGGTTTGTTCTCAGCAAAATTGTCAATGTCATGAAAGATAAAGAAAAGCTGAGGATTGAAAAAAAGCTACAAAACATGACAGCTACATTTTATACATGATTGGTGATTGAACTCAGGATCATGGAAAATTATTATAAAGAATGTTATTGAAACAATTGATAAAATTTGAATTTCAGCTGTATTTTAAATGAGAGTATGATATCAATGCTTAGTTTCTCAAATTTGATAATTGAATTGTGGTTATGTAACAGAATGACTTTGTTCTTAGGAGATACACCCTGAAGCACTTCAGAGTCACTTCAGAGTGAAGGATTATGATAGATGCAACTGTCACTCAAATGATTAATAATTTAGAAAAAAATGTATATGTGTGTGTGTATGTATATACATATTTTTCTGAATCATTTATGTGTATATAAATATATATATGTATGTATATAAAAGTTTATATGTATATATAAAAAATAATAAAATAAATATATAAAAATGGTGACATAAGTAAAAATAGTAAATAGATATACAGGTAGAATATTGAATATATACATATGGAATCATTGAGGGGAATATGGGAGTTCTCTGTATTATTCTTACAGCCTTCCTATAACTATGAAGTTATTTTACAATAAAACATTTTTGAAAATGTTGAGTAATTATTTCTGAGTATTGAAATGAGTTTTGTCTGTCTCCTTATCTCTATTTCAATTTTTTTCAACAGCAAATAAGGATCAATTGTGTAAAAACATAAATATTTTTCAGTGATGAGAGAAAAATATATCAATTAACTTTATTGACCACTAAAAGAGAAGTATTGTAGCAATTTAGGCAAATATTAATTTCATGAAAGATATTTGTTGTATTTTTTGTAATTATAGAAAAATATTTAGGACAGTTCTTTAATGGTGAGATTATATAGCATGGGTGATATTTTGTGGGCCAATGTTCTATGTATCAATAAAGAAGGAGTTTATAAATTGGGGCATTGCTTTAAGTATTTTCATATTTATTATAATGATAAAACACCAAGTGAACTACTAATTTTGAATTTTCCTGAACTCAATAGGCACAACTTGCTTATGGGCTTAAATTTTTATCTCAATGTTCTATGTGTTGCTTTACCATCCACAGAGGAAAAGATTCCAAAAGCAATTAACTATACCCTTTAGTCTCCCTGGGAAATTCCTACAGGGAATCTGTGAAAGAAAGGGCAGGATTAGGGTAATCACACAAAATCAGTCTAGTCAGATTCTCACCCTTGAGAAAATCTGGCTTAACACCCCTTGGCTAGCAGAACAAGTTTGCCATTATCACAGTAACAGATTTTTGGTAGAAACTCAAAAGCCACTTGTTGATTAATTGGCAGAAATGGGAGGAAAGTTTTTATCAGAGACAACTTGACTCTGCAAGATCTAGCAAGGTTAGCGTTAACTCTCACTGTCACAGAATGTGCAATATAAAGGCCGTGGTGTTAGGAGACTGGGTAGATTGTTTTAAAATGTCAATCCACCAAATAAGAAGGATAAGCCAAATTTGTTGACCATAGTTCTTAAAGTACTTTATTGACTTAATAACCAAATAAGAAAGAAAAATGGAGAAGGAAAAAATGAATCAGTAAAGAAGGTTGAATAACAATAATAACGCTGCTGAGATTTATAATTCAATGGAAACAAGTCATTTAAATTCAGCCTTTAAAAAAAATTACATTTTTTGGAATTATTATAAATATTGGGTTTTAAGGGGTTTAAAACTGTGTGTGTATATATATGTATGTATATGTGTATATATATGCATTTATGTGTGCATATGTATGCACACATATATTATACACATACATGCATATACATACACATACATATATACTTTATATATATATACATACACACACACACAGATACAATTTCAGCTTCTGGCAGCATAGTAGACTATATAAACTAATTGATTGATCCTCTTGACTAAAACCAAATACAAATAAAAATAAACATCTATTTTAATGCATTGATAAACTGGCAAAAATATAAGGATTTTCCAGAGGGCTTAAGGAAGAACAAGAGCCCAGGTAAAGAAGGATCAAAACTCACCTTTACCCTGAGGGCATCTTCTAAGCCCAAATGACTTTGGGCTTCATTTTTCATGGCCTCATGAGGAATGAAGACAAGAGAAAAAACTTTCAGGGTAGTAAATCTAATAGGAGACACTACACATATACCTGGAGCTAAAAAATTTACACCCTCAGCACACAAACTAGAAATAAAACTACACCTCCTAGGAGTAAAAAATAAAATTAGGTTTCTATACCTTGTTATTGAGTGGAAGTCAGGGAAAAAAAATCTAAAAATTACAAAGAAAAGACCATACAATATACTGAAAAACCAACAGAATTTCCATATGATAAGCAGTTTAAATATGTAAATTTTTTAAAAATAACATTTTAAATAGTACCAACAAATCAATTTAACTAAAGATATACAAGACCTTAACAACACAAACTTTTGAAGCTTTATTAAAATATATTAAATAAGTGCTAAATAAATGTACAGATTTATCATTGTTCATAGACAGGAAGACTTAATATTGTAAAGAACAATTCTTCCCAAACTGATCTATATATTCAATACCAACTGGCTTTACTTTTAAATTTGACAAAAAGATTATGTGATTCAAAGAGCAGGTCAAAGACTAATAATAGCCAAGACAGCTCATAATAGGATGTACATGGTAAGATACTTGCCTTAAAAGACATCAAGAGTTTTTATAAAAATCTAATATTTAAGATATGGTGGTATGAGCCCAGGAATAGATGAATAGAGTGGTGGAACAGTATCTGGAATCCAGAAGCATATTCAGAAATGTATGGATATTTGATTCACAGATTAGTGGGAAACACGAGTTTTTATATAAATGGTGCTAAAACAATACAATTGAACCCCTAACTAAAACAAGACAATTTCTTATGAATTAAAGACCTAAGTTTGAACAGCAAAAGGGTGGCAAGTTTAGAGGCAATGTAGAAAAGATGGCTTCACCATTCCATTCAAGGAATCCTCCACTTTTTTCTGAAACTGACCTTGAAGTAGGGAAGGACTCTTTAAATAAGATAGAGGAAAAAAATCATAATGAAAGAGAATTAAGTTCAATTACATTAAAATTAGAGCACCCATTCCTTAAATGGCACCATGTGGCAGATACTGTGAATCCTCCAAAATATTCATGTACTTCCCTACACTTTCCAACCTCCCTCACATTAGATTGGGGCCAGATGTGATTTAGACAGTAGTGGCATAAGCCACTTCCAAACACAGCACTTAAAAAATAACCTATGCAACTCTCCAGCTCTCCTTCCCTTGCTGCAGCAACTGTAAAGGCCATGTGTTTTATAAGGTACAGCTACTAACATCAGACTTCATTACTCCACTAAGAGTTGAGATTCATTTGTTATCCCAGTTTAGTCTGTTCTATTCTGACTAAGAAAAACAGTAGAAAAATGACAGCTACAAAGTGAAAAAGGCATTTGTAGTACATTTAATAGACAAAAGATTAATGTTTAATATACTTTTAAAACACCTATGAATTAATAAGAAAAGAATAAACATCTCAATGGAAAAATGGGTGAAAGATTTAAACAGCCTCTTTTATAACGGTCAATAAACACATAAAAATATATCCACTTTCTTTAGTTAATGAGAAAATGGTACCTTTTCATTTTCATACCCATCAATATGACAAAATTTCTTAACACAAATATGGAACAATAAGAATTCTTATCAACTGCTAATGGAAGTATAAATCAATACAACTACTTTGGAAAACATCTTATCATTTTCTAATAAAGGTAATGAAGCTCATACTCTTCAAACCAGTAACTCTGCTCCTAAATACGTACTCTAAACCAGCGCTACCCAATAGACAGTTGATGATGAAGAAAGTATTTTATAACCTCATTTTCTAATGTGGTAACCATTTGCCATGTGTGGCTACTGAACACTTGAAATGTGGCTACTGTGAAAAAGGACATATTTTGTTTTAATTCACTTTGATTTTAATTAATATTCCCATGTGCTAGTGGTTACTGCATTGGACAGAACAGATCTAGAAAAATTCTTGTACATGTCTATCAAGAGATTGTTTATAGGCCTGCCTGAGGTCTACCGCTGCCACCATCAGTGTTTGCATACTCTTCCTCCTCTTGAGGCTTGAGGACTGACCCATGAAGGTCCTTATATCATCATAGCTGTGTGGCAGCCTCCACAAACAACTGCAGCATAAGCCAATAAGGGATTCACAGACACTACTGATATTGATTACAGCCAAAGACATCATATGAAGATTACACTACTATGCCCATCCAGAACCAAAGCCAAAGCACCTTACACAAACAATACTATAGATACCTCTACAGGAAAAAGTGTTACTCCATGAAGACAAACTGAATGTTTGGAACCCTGAAAAATAACACAGTAGTAAGTTCCTTGGCTGTTCTTTTTGCCTCATATATACCAGATTTGGAGGTGAGGAACTCAACAATTCAAAAATGACAAAGGAAACAGACCCTCAAAAAGCCCCCTAAAACTCTTCTCTCTCTAGCCAAAGGACCAGGAAAAGCACAGCCTAACAAGCCAGAAAATTTTAAACACCAACTTCACCCCTATAGCAAAATACCACAGAAAAAAAAAAAATGTGGCTCCAACCCCACCCATACTATCAAAGGTCAAATGGAGAGCTTAGACTTCTACCCTTCCAAGACTATAAGGAGGTACTACAACATCTCTGGCAGGGTGATATCATATAATGCCAAGTGGAGGGCCTGGACATTCATCTCCACCCAGCAATAATGAGGTGTCTTTCCAGCTACCCACTGCGGTGGTGTCAGAGGAGGTCTCAGGAAGAGTCAAGATGTTCATTATTGCTCAGCAGTAACGAGGCCATTCCCCACTGCAATGTCAGTGGACAGCATGCAAGGAGCCAGATTTACACCCCAATTCATCAAGAACGAGAAGTCTCTACCACAGGTATCAACAGGGACTGACCGTGGAACCTTGATGCCTATCTCCAACTGGAAGTAGCAAGACTGTGCCTTCTTTTTCCCCTGTCAGAGTAGTTTCAGAGAAAGCAAGCTAAAACAGAGGTTTAAACAAGATTCACAGTCTCATAAAATAAAGAAAACTGCCTAGATTTCAAAAATGTACTGACTCACCCTGCAAAACCCAAGAAGGGCTTAAATTGAATTAAGAAAAATAAAATCAATAGATGTCAACACCAAGATGACAAAGATATTACAATTACCTAACAAAGATTTTTAAGACAGCCCATCATAAGAATGCTTCATCAAACAATTACAAACATGCTTGAAACAAATGAAAACATATAGCTCTTAGGCAATAAATTAAAAATCAAATCAAAGATATTTTAAAACTAAAAGCAAATTTTAGAGCTCCAAAATACAATACAGAAAATAAAAAGCTCAATGAATGGGCTCAACATCAGAATAGAAGGGACAGAAGAAAAATCAGTAAAGATAAAACAACAAAAATTATCCAATCTGAACAAAATAGTGAAAAAGGACTAAAACCAAAATGAACAAATTCTCAGGGCCTTCTGGGACTATCACAAAAAATCTGACATTGATTTCATTGGAAGGAGAGGTGAAGAAAGAGCAAGAATAAATAAGCACTCAGAGAAATAACAGCTGAAAACTTGCCAGAGTTAGCAAGAGACAAACCTCTACAGACTCAAGAAGCTGAGCAAACCATAAGCAAGATAAACTAAAAATAAATTAAAAAATCTGTGCCAGAACACATTACAATCAATCAGCTAAAATTTTTTTTAAAAAATAATAAATCTTGGAAGCAACTTGAGAAAAAATGATACATTATCTACAAAAGAAAACTGTTAGAATGACAGAGTTCTCATCGGAGCAGGTAGTCAGGAGGAACTGGCACAACACTTGCAAGTGCTGAAAGAAAAAATATATACACTGAAACTATCTCTCAAATGAAGGAAAAATCAAGACATTCTCAGATGAAGGAAAACTAAGATTATTTGGAAACAGCAGACTTACTCTAAAGGAAAGGCTAAAATAAGCTATAAACCAATAGAAAACAATAAAGGAAGGAAACTTGGAATATCAAAAAGGAAGAATGAACATGGCAAGCAAAAATATGGGTAATTACAATAGGCTTTTCCTCTCCTGTTGTGTTTTCTAAATTATGTTTGATGATTGAAGCAAAGAGTATAATACTGTCTGATACAGTTCTAAAGTATATAGAGGAAAATATAGAAAATTATGGTCATGTGTCACTTGATGACATGGATACATTCTAAAAAATACATCATTAGGCAATTTCATTATTGCACAAACATGAGAATGTACTTACATAAACCTAAATGGTATAGCCTCTTCCACATGTAGGCTATATACTATATAGCCTATTGCTCCTTGGCTACAAACCTACAGGGCATGTTATTTGACTGAATACTTTAAACAATTGTAACACTATGGGAAGTATTTTGTGACCAACGTGGTGAAACCCCACCTCTACCAAAAGTACAAAATTAGCCAGGCATGGGGGCGCATACCTGTAATCCCAGCTACCTGAGAGGCTGAGGCAGGAGAACCACTTGAACCAGGGAGGCAGAGGTTGTAGTGAGCCGAGTTTGTGCCATTTTGCACTCCAGCCTGAGCAATGAGCAAAACTCTGTCTAAAAAAAAAAAAAAAAAAAAAAAAAAATCTAAACATAGAAAAGGTATAGTAAAAATGTGGTGTGAAGGATAAAAAATGGTACACTGGATAGGGCATTTACTATGAATGGAGCTTGAAGGAGTGGAGGTTGCTCTGGATGAGTTAATGAGTAAGTAGTGAGTGAATGTGAAGTCCTAGGACATTACCATATGCTACTGTAGACCTTAAAAAACACTGTACACACTTATTACCACTATCATTATACACTACACAATTTTATGTGCTATACCTTTATATGACTGGCAACACAATAGGTTTGCTTATACCAGCATCGTTACAAAACCATGAGTAACAAATACATTGTGCTACAACATTATGACAGTTACAAACTCACTAGGTGACAGAAAATTTTAAGTTCCATTATAATCTTATGGGATCATCATATATGAGGACTATCATTGATCAAAACATTGTTATATGGCTCATGACTATATATAATAAATATAAGAGTTTAAAGGGGTATGAAAGGAGCCTGGGATTTTATATATCATTTCAACTGATGAAATGATGACACAGTAGAAAAAGATATATCCTCAAAACATTAACAAAATCAAAGTTAAAGTGGCTATCTTAATATTAATAACAGAGTAGACTGCAGAGAAAATTACCAGAAACATAGAAAGACAGAGTGATAAAATATATAATAATAATACATTATGACATACAATGATATATAATATATAACGTTAATGATATATTTATTGATAAAAAGATATATAGTATATAATGATAAAATATATACAATAAAAAGGTAAATATATAATGATTAAAAAGGTCAATCAAACAAGAAGACATAGCAATCCTAAATGTGTATGCATCAAACAACAAAGCTACCAAATGCAACATAGTTGAAAAGAAAAACAAACATATACACATTTATAGTTGGTGATTTCAACACCCCTCTCTCAACAACCAAGAGAACAACTGGATAAAAAATTAGCAAGTGTAAAGAAGAACTCAACAACATCATCAACCAATAGGATCCAATCAGCATTTATAAGTAGCATACACAGTATTTAATGACTAACTTAATGTTACTCTAACGTTAGTCTAACTTGCCAGAAAGTTCAACTGGTATAAGCATTAAACTTCTGTAATGATACCATTGCTAAGATATGAGCCCTTTGCTCTTGCTCTGTCTTTTTTAATCACTCATGTCTGTACCACGTTTTGTGTTGCCAATGGGGGGAAACCAACTCTTTATGTGCTGTTGTCAAGCAAGTATAAGTGAGAAAAGTGCTATGAGGAGCTAAAAAAAAATCAAATTGTTACATTTTTGCTGATTGCACAAAGAGGACCTAACATGAGAAGGAAAGTGCTGATTCTGGTGTAGTTGGGAAGGAAACAGATTTCTGAAGCAAGGGACTTAAGGTTTACATCATGTGAAATCGATCGTGCATTGTCTTCTCTAAGTATTTTGAAGGAGGGCAAAACCCCAACTTTCTCTATTTGTTTGATAAAACAAAAAATAGTTTGTAAAAGCAACAACAGCACACTGAAAAAGTTCTTCCCTGAAAAATGGCAAAACACTTTCCAAGAGCACAGAACCGGCTGGCTTTTGGTTTAATTCAGCAATACTTCTATCCATTGGCAGAAATAACAGCATATTTCCTGCAGATCAAATTTGAAGTTTCTCTCAGAAAATATCTTGGGTTTTGTATATGCATATTCATAAAATGAAAATAACTTGATTTGCTGGCACTCTGGGCCTGGATGCAGAGAGGTAGAGAGGGAGAGTAATATTGTTAGGAATTCAAGTAAAAGAGCAGGGCCAAAGAAAGCAAGAAAGTGAAGTAAAAACACAGGTCAAGTCTCTAGAAAGAGCAGAAATATGCAGATGTTAACTGTGCAGGTGTGCTTGGGAAAGAAGGCGGCTTTTCTTCTCAGGATCCTATAGCATGAGCTTGAAAATATTGGATGCCTGACCCAGATGGTAGAGCGTCTCACGTATGCCAGTGCAGAGCCGAAGGTGTGTCTGGATGCAAGCTGGCTGGGATTCCAGCCAGGGAAACAGCAGTGAAGCTCAGAATGAGAGGGAAGCATCTGATCTTTTCTAACAGAGGTGCCCTTCAGAACAAGGCTCATGTCTGCTTAGGTGGCAGCAGCTTGTAGAAAAGTGAAGGAAATAATCAGAATATTCTTTGTTTGCACCTCCAGTTCCATTTTCTACTTTGTCTTTTCCTTCTTTCCTTCCTTCCTTCTTTCCTTCCTTCCTTCCTTCCTCCCTCCCTCCGTGTCTTTCTCTTTCTTCCTTCCTTCTTTTCTTTTTTTCTTTCTTTCCTTCCTCCCTTCCTTCTTTCTTACCTTCTTTTTTTCTTTCTTCCTTTCATATATGGGAGGGGCATCACAGTTTTCATCCCTAGTTTCTCCCCGACCAGGCTGTCAGGCTGCAGTGGCTGCCTTTTTCCAAGACTACGGCTGCTGTTTGGTAGCAGGAAATGTTCCCTGCTGTCACTAGCCATGGAGTCCTACACCATTGTTTGTGAGTTTCTCTTAACACTACCCATACCTATGTAATGTCCCCTTCATAAAACTTAACTCAATTATCTCATTTGAATATTTTATCTGTTTCCTGCTGGGACACTAACCTAGAAAGTAAATTGGTCCTGATTGGTAAGTCAGTTCCAAAAAGGTGACTTGAAGTGGAGGAAAGAGAACAGTAGCGATGATGGGAGAGAAACCTCCAAGACAACATGCTGCTATGGTCCTTGGCTGTCCTCTAGGAAAGCAGCACTACTCCCTAAGCCATCTGTCTTAGGTTACAGTGTGGCAGAAATTAAGAAAATGACATTGGGTGTCATTGGGAGCTTGGAAATGACAGGCAGTGTGAAGTTAATAGAGTTATGGAAAGAACCCAGGATTGAGAGTTACACAAACCTGGGTCTGTTACTTAATATCTGTGTGGCCTAGAAAAAGTGACTTAAATCTTTGAACCTCACTTTTTTTCATGTATTCAAAAAGATAATAGTATCCACATCTTGGTGATTTTGTGTGATGGTTATTAAGATAACAAAATGCATCTAGGACAGGGTCCAGAGCTGTCTAGTTTCTTGGTCAATGTTAGTTCCCTTCTTCCTTCTCTGCTTCCAAGTAACAAAACAAGTCATGGGATGCCAAGGCGTGGGAAAGTTTATGCTCCTAGAGCAGAAACGTGTTTAGTGGCATGATGGTGCTGCACCATTGCTTTACTAATAAGCGGCTATGGTGCACAGTACCCTGCACTGGCATCAGAACTAGATTAAAGATTTAGACAATCCACAAGGCCAGTTGATTTTTTGCAACATACTTGTCTTCTCTGAGCCCCAGTATCCCATCAGTAAAGTGAAGCATTTGGGCCAGATCAGCTCTTCCTAAAATATGAGTCACAGTCTGGAATTGAGAGGGAGACAAGGGCATAAGGAGGGGAGTATGTTTCCCCTCAACTTCCAGAATGAAAAGATAGAAGGCAATAGAAATGACAGCAGTCCATTTAATTATCTGTAGCAAAAATAATGTGCTGGTAGGTCATAAGCTGGATACATTTGCAGATGTGTTTTGTTTGACCTGCATACTGGTTTTTCAAAATTTTGCATTATTTGACAACCTTTAAAACTCAGGAGACATTATATGAAAATTGAGATTGCCAGCTTCTCTCAAAAATCTAGTCATACTCCCTCCCCTACTACACAAATTTCTACAGGGTAGTAGTGGCCAGGGCTGAGAAAGTGCTGCCACCTAAAGAAAGAACCTGAGCCCTCCTGTTGGTCACAGTCTTCATCTAGCCCACTTCTCCAGTATGTATGTTACCTGGCAGACTCTTGAGGACATTCGAGTGCTTGAAGCTTAATAAATTAAGAAATGTAGGTTGCAATGTAAATGGTTCCAATAGATTAAAAATTGCCTTTTATCTTCACTAAAATAGAAAATAAAACTAAGCACCAAGGACACGTTGGTATAATACAGCTCAATACAAATCAACTAATAGCAATGTATGGACCTTTATTGGAACTTAATACAAGCAAACTGTAAAAATCTAAAATAATTCATGAGGTACTCAGGGAAATTTGAACATTGAGTGAATATTTATGGTATTTGGGAACTACTCATATATTTGATGTTGTAACAGTGACACTGCTACTTTGGCTTTTTTATTGTTAATATATTTTATTTTTTGAGCAGTTTTAGGTTCACAGTGAGATTGAGCAGAAAGTGCAGTGAGTTCCTATCTACCTCCTGCTCCCCACCCACCCCGCTGTCCCCCCCACACACAACATACCCTGCTCTCTACATCTGACATTAGAGTGTATGTTTAATGCAACCAGCCTACACTGACACACAATTTTCACCCACAGTCCATAGTTTACATTAGGGATCACTTAGTGTTGGACATTCTGTGCGTTTGGACAAATGTATAGTGACATGTATTCACATTAAAGTATCATGCAGAATAATTTAACTGCCCTAAACATCCTCTATGCTCTCTATCTATTCATCTTTTCCTCTCACCTAACCCCTGTCAACCACACCACTTTTTTACCGCCTCCAGTTTTGCTTCTCTTTCGATATCAAGTTGGCTATTCTGGGTATTTTGCCTCTCCATAGAAACTTTAAAATCAGTTTGTAGATATCCACACTTGATCATGGTGCGTAATTATTTTTATACATTGTTGGATTGAATTTGCTAATATTTTGTTGAGGATTTTTGCACCTATGTATGTGTGAGGTATTACTGTATATGGTTTTTCCATGTAATATCTTTGTCTGATTTTTGTATTGAAGCAGCATTGGCCTCTTAGACTGAGTTAGAAACTATTCCCACTGTTTTAATCTTCTCAAGAGACTGTAGAGAATTGGCATGATTTTTTTCCTTAAATGTTTGGTATAATTTAGCAGTGAACCCATCTGGGTCTGGTGCTTTTTATTTTGAAAGGTTATTAGTTATTGATTCAATGTCTTTAATAGATATTGGCTTATGATCGCCTCTTTCTTCTTGTGCAAGGTTTGACAAGTTGTATTCTTCAAGATATTGGGTCCATTTCATCTAGATTATCAAGTTGTGAGCATAGAACTGTTCATAATAACCTTTTGTCATCATTTTAACATCAATGGGTTCTGTAGTAATGTCCCCTCTTTAATGTATGATACTAGCAATTTGTGTCATCTCTCTCTCTTAGCCCAGCTAGAGGTTTTATTGATCTTTTCAAAGGACCAGTTATTCATTTCATTTATTTTTTTATTGACTTTGTGTTTTTCAATTTTATTGATGTGCATTCTAGCTTTTATTATTTCTTTTCTTCTGCTTACTTTGGATTTAATTTGCTCTTCCTTTTCTATTTTCAATAATTTAAGTGAAGGCTTAAATTATTGATTTGAGATTTTTCTTTTCTAATATGTGCAATACAAGTTGACTGATGGTGCTGTTGAGTTCAACCATGTCCTCTACCTTTTGGATCTGTCCCCTTCTAACAGAGGAGTGTTGGAATCTCCAATTATAAGGGTGGACTCTCCTTGCAATTCTATCAGTTTCTGTTTCAAGTATTTTGACACTCTGTCATTAGGCATACACACCTTAAAGACTGTTATGTCTTCTTGGAGCATTGACACTTTTATCATTATGTAACACCTCCTCTGTATTTCTGATAATTTTCCTTGCTCTGAGGTCTACTGTGTCTGAAATTAGTATAGCTACTTCCACTTCTTTTGATTGATGTTAGCATGGTGATATGGTTTGGTTGTATCCCCACTCAAATCTCATCTTGGATTGTAGCTCCCAATCTCTCCAGTTTTGGGGACAGTAGTCTTCCCTGTGACCTCATTTCTCTGATGGGTCTGATGACCTCATTTCTTTGTACTTGTTAGGACAGAGTGGCAACTTCTGTGTTTCTTACCTGCCAGATAAGCAACTGGAAATCTCTGTTTCTAAAAAAAGTTTTTATCTTTCTAAGATTACTGCTGAGATACATATAGATGAGATATGATACCTGGGATTTGCTTCAAAATAATCTGGGAGGATGAAAAGAAATGGATGGGATGCAATTGAAACAAGATTGGTCATGACTTGATCTGAGAACCCAACAAAATCCATTGTTGAATCTGGGTGATAGCTATATTGGTGTTCATGACATTATTCTCTAAATGTTTGTATCTGTTTTTTCAAAATGTAGTTTTGAATTTTTCTCTTTTTCTACTCGGTGAACTTCGAATAACTATAGTTCTCTAAGAGGCCAGGTCCATTCCCACTCTATCCTCCCTCCCTTTTCTCCAAATACTTCAGAAAAGACAGACAAGGCTCACCAAAATGTCTTAAAAGGAAGAAAAATAACTCTACCCTAGCAGTAGTTCCCATACGTCAGTCCTTCACTTTCTTCATGCATAACTTGCATACCCCACTGTAGTATTTTCTCTAAAATTGTCTTTAACTTTGTTTCAGATTAAGGCCTTTTTTTTCACAATGTCCTGATAATTTTATGCATGAAACCAAAGAGTTGTGGTTCTAGCAATATTTTAATACATATAAAAATGAATCTGTAGCCACTAAATAAAGTACATTGTTTCGACTGGGCACAGTGACTCACGCCTGCAATCCCCGCACTTTAGGAGGCTGAGGCGGGCAGATCATGAGGTTAGGAGATCGAGACCATCCTGGCTAACATGGTGAAACCCCGTCTCTACTAAAAATACAAAAACAAAATTAGCCAGGCGTGGTGGCGCGCACCTGTAGTTCCAGCTACTCGGGAGGCTGAGGCAGGAGAATGGCATGAACCCGCGAGGCAGAGCTTGCAGTGAGCCGAGATCACACGACCGCACTCCAGCCTGGGTGACAGAGCCAGACTCCGTCTCAGAAAAAAAAAAAAAAAAAAAAGTACATTGTTTCATGTACTTTATTTAATTATCTTGTATTTTACCAGCCAATATGTGTGCCATGCTGCATGACTGCACTAGCTAAGTCACAGTCACAATCATGGAGAGAGGTGCATAGATCCCCAGTCCCCTCAAAAACTTAAGTCATATTATACTTCCTCTTTCCCAGCCTAATATTCAGAAGATGATTAAATGGCAGAATTAGAATCTCTTACCTCTCCAATGTAGCAGTTTGACTTATATAGGAATTTTCAGTAGAAATCACATGTATTTCACTGTGCAGATTCCCAATAGTGTCAAAGAATTCAGTTGTTGTCCTAAGCTGACCATCAAATGAGGGAGATATAAATCCATGTTTGCTTCTTGAGAGAGGTTAGATCTGTAACTAAAAGGGGATCTGCTGCTGTGGATTCACTTTGTTTTTAATTTAACTGAGAGGGAAACTGTATAAATTAATCACAGAGGATGGTATTTTGTTTCTGAATGTAGTCATGTAAAAATCGATATACATATAAACGTGGCAATCCATTTCAACTGTGTCTTGGAGTCTTGGTTTCTCTTTCACCTCCTAGATTGAGTTTTCTTTCATTAGATCAGCGCTTTGGAGACCTTGAGGGGAAAAAAAGAGAAAGGAGTGAAAGTTTGGGCTGTGATTAAATCTTATAGAACTGGAAAAAGGACAAGTATTTGTTTCTTTGGTCATTGCAATGCAACAGGAGCAGCAGCTGAGTGACTATAAGAAAATAAATATACCAATCAATTGGTCAGGTACTACCACCATCATTAAAACCTGAGCATTTATTCTGAGGACCCAACAAAATCCATGAAATCCATGTAAAAAAATGCTTCTGAAAATCGAATGACTATTGAACACTGGAACTTTATAAAAAGCAACCAGAAAAACTTCTGTAAATGCACAAGGCTTTTAAATTAGCTCTAAAATAACGAATGTCAGTTTTCAACCTTTTTAGACCATTTTATATCAAAAAAATATGATGAATGTTGCATTATCACTTTTTACTCTGGCAAAAAAATATATATTATTCTCTTTAGACATTACAACGTAAAACAAAAATGCTTTTACTACCAGTAGCAATGATGTGACAAGCTTGATGAAGGCAAGTTTAAGATTCCTTTGGGTTTTGGCATCCCTTCACACTTATTTTCATATTACTAAGAGATTCTGTAGGTTTGACTAGCCATCATTTAAGAGCATCATTTAGTCTGAAATGACAGAAAGTAAAATGTTCTTAAGTGTCCAATTTTTCTCTTTTCCCTGAATGAGCTGCTAATGACAAAATGTAACATATTTTATTCATGTTGTCTTAGTGAAGAAATGGTCATTGCCAAATGATGACTATCAAACAGAGATGTTTTCACTTAACACTCATGAAAAAACTGTAACAGAAACCTGGCAACCCTGTTGTGTTTTGTGCTGTATTTTTCAGAGACTTGGATTGGCAGGTAAATTTTTCCAACTAAATGGGCCTTAAATATCCCCCATGTAAAACCTGGATGAGTTAGACTGAGCCAGCTACAAATGAGTTGGCTTATAGGCTAATTAGTGCATTGAAGATCGAAGCACGCCTCTAATGTTATTTCTTCAACTAGGGAAGTTTCTGAAATGGTGGCAGTTGTGAACCTAGACGTAAATAATTAATGACAAAACAACTCATGGCTTTCCAAGCAGAATTTTCTTTGAAAGTTATGTGATCATATTTGAAACACCACATAACAGCCACATTAGGGATCACTAGGCTGGTTACAATGAATTTTGAAATGTAAATAACCAGCTCAGATGCCTCTGGGTGTCTCATAGGCTGAAATTTAACTCTTAGTTTGCCATTTGGCAAAACATGGCTTTCTGTTTATCTTTATAAAGAGTTCCAAGGAAATATTAGGCATCTCAAAGATTGTATAAAGCAATACTTATTATTGTTGGAACTTCTCATTTCTTTATTTAATTCATTTTTTAAAAATTTGTTTCCATTGTATGCTAACTATGATGCTACACATGGGGAACAATGGTAAACAAGACAGATAGGTCTCCTTTCCTAGAGAAACTATGCCAACAGGGATTTAAATAATGAAAAACAAATAAGGCAGATGCACATAGTGAAAGAGTGGAAGAAAAGGATGGGAGGATAGGATGTTACTTTGGATAGAAGGGTCAGCAAAGGAATTTGTGTACGTGAGCAGTAATACTCGAAGTGTGTTCCCTGTACTAGTAGCATCAGCATCACCTGAGATCATGACGGAAATGCATATTCTAGAGTCCTACCCGTGACCTACTGAACTGGAAACTCTAGAGGGGGGCCCAGCTGTCTGGTTTTAATGTGCAACACCTCCCCCCATACACGGGTGACTGTGATGAGCTCTTGAAGTTTGAGTAGAACCTAACAATCTCATTTGAGCAAACTCTCTAGGTAAGTCTGATATATCATTGTACTTTGAAGTTCTTGTGAGTCTACCATTTCTATTATACCTTCTTTTGACCACACGCCTCTTTCCCACACTCCCCTTAATTGCCCATTTCTTTGTTCTTCTTTACAACAAAATTCTCAAAGAGTCTAATTTATTTTCTTATAATCTCTCTTAATCCTTCTCCAATTAAGTTTACATCTATATTACTACATCAAAACCACTCAGGCCAAAGTCACCATTGACCTCACATTGCTAAATCCACAAGATTTCAGTCTTCATTTTACTTGAGTTATTCACAGCATTTGAACAAATTGACCTACATTCCTTCTTTAAGCACTTCCTTCCTTGGCTTTCTCTTTCTTTCCTAAAGTATCCATTCTGTTAACTACTTTTCTCTTCTCCACCTGTAAACATTGCCACACCCCAGAGATTAGACCTCGGGCCTTTCAGCTACTCTATCTACAGTCAGTGATTGCATTTAGTTTCATGGGTTTAGAAACCATCTATATGCTTTCAAACCCCAAACTTAGATCTCCACCATTGACTTTTCCCAAAACTTCATATTCCCACTTATCATGTGGATGTTTAACTGGCATCTTAAACTTAACAAGACCATAATAGAACTTCTAATTCCCTCCCTGCAACCTGCTTCCCCATCTCAATAAATGACAGCTCTACCTTTTCTGAACAACTCTGGTCCCAAATCTTGGAGTCATCCCTGACTCCTTATTTTTTTTTTTTGCCCAAAATCTAACCTTTGATTATATCCTCCCTGTTGACATTGCTTTTAAAATATATCCAGAATTTAGGCCAGGCACAGTGACTCACGCCTGTAATCCCAGCACTTTGGGGGGCTAAGGCAGGTGGATCACCTGAGGTCAGGACTTTGAGACCAGCCTGGCCAACATGGTGAAACCCCATCTCTACTTAAAAAATACAAAAATTAGCCAGGAGTGGTAGCAGACATCTGTAATCCCAGATATTCAGGAGGCTGAGGCATGAGAATTGCTTGAACCTGGAAGACGGAAGTTACATTGAGCTAAGATCACACCATGGCACTGGGTGATAGCGTGGGATTCTGTCTCAAAAATAAAATAAAATAAAATAAAATAAAATAAAATAAAATAAAATAAAATAAAACACATCCAGAATCCAAATAGTTACCACTATCACCACTGCTACCATTCTGGTCCAAGGCACCATCCTGTCTCATGTGTATACTTGCTCTAGCATCCTAATGTGCATTCCTGATCCCACATTGCTCCCTACAGTCTATTTTTTACCACCAGGCATTGTCATCCATCTTACTCAAACAAAAAGCCAATGTTTTCACCATCAACCACAAAAGACCACATAGCCTAGACTCTTTTACCTCTCTGAGCTTCTCTTCTATTATCCTCTCCCTCATTCCCTTCTTTCCACTCACATTGGCAACCTAGCTTTCCTCAAACAGGCATGCTGCTGCCTCAGGACCTTTATATTTGCCTTTCCAACTGCCTAGAGTGCTTTTCCCCTAGATAGTTTCATGGCTTGTCTATGACTCCCTTCAATGTCAGCTCAAATGTTTTCCCAGCAGTGCCATATGCCCTGCTTCACTTTTCTCCATAAAATAGATCACCCTCTATATTTACTTATACATTTGTTTATCTGTATCTCCTCACTAAAATTACAAGTACAGATTGTCTTGTTCCCTGCTTTATCTCCAGTGCCTAGAATAGTGTCTGGCACATAACAGGTTTTTAAATAAATATTTGTAGAAAGAGTTAATGTAATACTTCAGGTCTCAGATCAAATATCTACCACCTTAGCGTGGATCAACCCATCCAAAACACCCTACCACATCCCCACTCTATAGCCTATCACCATGTTTATTTCTGTATTGCAATTGTGAGGCTATATGCTATCTTCTTTAGAGTTTTATTTATTTATTCATATTGTCTCCCTCCCAAAGACACTAGGTTATATGCCCCATAGGGGCTAAGACCTCATCTATCCTCCTAGTGCTTAGCATAGCACCTAACCCAGTGATGCATTTCAAATATTCTTTAGCACAAGTGTGTAAAGAAATAAGGTGCTTCTCCATGCTCTCTTGATACTATCTTATTAAATCTTCATATTGAAACTTTGAGGGCAATGATGTCATCTCCCTTCTATTTATGAGAATACCAGACCTCAGCAAAGCTACTATTTTGCCCAAAGTCACTCAGAGAGCAAATCACAAAAGCCAAGTCAAACTCTAAGTCCACTTTCTTTCTATTGCATTGCTTTGTAGTGAAACCAGCCAGGAGGACAATAGGATTCCTTTGACTTAATATTCTAATTTGATGATATTGGATATTTGAAGATATTTGGACTAAGACATTAATCATCAGTAATGTTTTTATGGCCACCCCTATTACTTTACTATGACTTTAAAAGAGGAATTTAATATTTTAACCCAAATGAATAATAAAGAAATTTAGACTTACGGAAGAAAAATGTTTGGAGAAATAAAGCCTTTTTTATTTTAATGACTCCAAAGTCGTGGCTAATTTTTTGTACCACATCTAGAGAATGATGGTGCAGTGGAGAAAATATTACATTCAGAATCCAGGTCTGTCACAAATTATACTTCAGAAGAATATAATCACCTCTCTGAGTGACCATTTCTTCACCTAAAAAGTGAAGATAATGCCTATTTCAGAGAACTGCAGAAATAAGAGCAATTGCAGTAAGTATGCCAAACTGTCTGTTGTCACCTCAACATCCTTGTCTTCCCCTTCCGTGGTGTCCTCTACATTGCAAAGAAGTCAGAACCATAATTTCCAGAATTTCCTTCATGGAACATCTCCAGGTTGGATTCTGCCAGAGAGAAGTACTTGTACAAGATTTGGAAAGCAGAAAGGAGAATTAGGCCATGATCATAAAGAGGCATCGCAGCACAGGAAAGGTTGGCAGTGGCTTCTGGGGACACCTGTGTGCATCCCCCGCTTCAGTGCTGTGGACACCTGTAGTGGTGGGAGGTGTCTGCTGGAGACTTTCTCCCCTAGAAGGCAGGTTGAACAGCGCAGTAGGGATTCCTGCAGCACCCTGGAGCTCTTGAGAGTTACAGCAGCTTTCCATGGGTGTCTAGACCTGGTGAGTTCAAGGCTGCTGACTGAGATGATTAGAAATATCTCTCCTGACCATTGACCTTTGCTACCACATCCTCCCCAAAATTGCCTAAATCTCTATTTCCCTAAATTAAAAGTCTTTATACTTGGAACACATTGAGTGGCTTCTGCGCATTTGATGAAACCCAAATCATAAATAATGGTAACAACGTATACATACTGAATACTGCCCATGGGCCGGGTATAGTGCATCTTCTTATTGAATTGCCCTGTAAATAATAGATATTATGAGGCCCATTTAGTTGATGAGGAAACAGAGGCTTATAGAGATACTTGCCCTCAGTCACACAATTTATGAGCACCAAATAGGGATTATACAAGAAAGTACATTAGAAACTGAAAAGCTCTGTACTGACGGGAGATATTTAGCTCTGTATCCTTTTCTGGTAGAATTTCTCACAAGAGTGAAAATAAATCCCTGTCTTTTCAGGGACAGAGTCCTCAGTGTTCTCTATTCTAACATTTCTCAATCTGGTACCATTAACGTTTTGGGCTAGTTCATTCTTTGCTGTGTGGGGAGTTGGCAGGGGTGGGGTAGGGGCAGTGGCTCCCTTGTGCATGGTAGAAGGGTGAGCAGAATCCCTGGACTCTACCCACAAAATACTAGGGGCACCCCCCACGGGTGACAACAAAGTGCCTCTGGTGCTGCCAAATGTTCCCTGGGGAGCAGGGTGGCAAAATAGCCCCCAGCTCTGCCTCCATGAGAATCACTGAGTTGTAATCTTCCTGCTAGGCATCTAGAATTGTAAGGGTCACAGATCTAGCCTCCCGTGAAACACCCTACCTTAGGTTTCTGTGCTCTCTAGCAGTAAACAGTTCCTGCAGGGAGGCGTATGCTTTCACAAAACCACCAAAAAAAAAAAAAAATGCAGATTATTGTGTTTAGTATGATATCATTTGGTTTAAAATATATTAAAACCTACCTACAGCAAAAGATATGAAAGTATTCATCCCAACCTGTTCACGTTTGTTACCTCAAGGATATGGGCAGTACAAAAGACAATGAGTTTTTTTGTGTTTCTGCTGTGGTTTAACTTATTAGAATGAGCAAATTTTACTTTTTCAAATATTTTTATCCATGATAATTAAACATTCAGTAAACATTAGCGCATCCAGTATGTGCAGACCCTAAGCTAGACACAGTAAAATAGATCAAAATGAAGCACATAAAGTCCCTTCAAAAGCCACCAATCCTTTCTGCAAAACTCAGGAGGTTTGAAAATATGAGTGGTTAGGTATTTCAGGAATAGGCACCCAAGGTTATGGCCTTAAAGTAAAGCGTCAAGCAAGACACTAATTCTGGGTACATCACTTCCTTGCATCCTAGCCACCCCTAATCAATGCCTTTCTTGATTACTTTGTACCTCACCATGACATTTACTGAGACCCAAATCATAGGCAACAGGACTTCCATTCTCCACATCCAAAGAGCAGACAATTTCCTCTCCTCACTTACTCCAACCATCTTCTCCACTCCAGAAAGAACAAGATAAGGTCTGTCCCAATAGAAAGCAAAAGGAGTTGTAAATATGTATGTTCCCTCATTGAATTAACAACATCAGGCACTAGGGTTGTAAGTTCTTTGTATTAATATTACTCAACTCTGGAAGCTTGTAGACACCCAGTAGTACAATGTCTCTCAAACTAATTGAATAAAAATCACCTGGGACTCACACAAGATGAACTGAATCTGAATATGTGAGTGGGAGGCAGTGGTGGTGTAGAAATCTGATTTTTAACAACTACTCAGGGAGATATTTTTGCACAGAAAGTATAATATCTTCTATACAGTATGCATTCAATAAATATTTTTTAGTCATTTTGAATTGATTCAGATGAAAAGCCAGTGAATCTTTCCTCGAATGGTAAAGTATAAAGAGATGCTGAGTAGAAAAACTCTGAGTTGTCAAGCTAGGCATTTTCCTT
Source organism: Macaca mulatta (assembly GCF_049350105.2). Classification (NCBI taxonomy): domain Eukaryota; kingdom Metazoa; phylum Chordata; class Mammalia; order Primates; family Cercopithecidae; genus Macaca; species Macaca mulatta. Next base: position 131,358,468 of record NC_133407.1, on the reverse strand, counting down.
CCATAAACCTCTGTGATTTGGGTAAAAGCAGAGCAGCTTTAAAATTAAAGAGCAATTTAAAAGGCCTTTAGAAATGGATATGACTTTCATCACAGCAAATGGCCCCACATTCTAGTAGACTTTGGAATTTAAGTCTAACATCTGGGCAAACTATTAGTCAACTCTATTCCTCTGAGAAGTGTTTGAGAGCAAATGATTATTAAAAACATCACCAGAAGGTCATTTTATCACCTTCCTAATTTCATTTTAGAGGATCTAAATTTCCTTCCACCGGGATGTTTGCCTGCAGCAATCAAATCATCTCTGTGCCAGCCAGGTGAAGGGGACTGATATGCGAATACACTTCTAAGAGCATCTGAGCTTTCAAGTTTTAAGTCATTGAAAGTTTCAAGCCACGTTCTAACTCAAAAGGGATGTGCTATACATTATGATATGCAAAGGGGAAACGGGAGTATCTCTTTAAACAAACTCGAAAAGGAAGATAGCTATAACAAATGAAAAGGAGATTTTAGCACACAACAAACAGGAGGAAATAGGTTTAAAACAGTAAATAAACATTAATTAGTCTTTATAAGAAGGTTGTTAAATTTAATTCATACCAAAAGGATGAAATTTGGAGGAAAGGGTACACTAAAGGCTTTGTTTTAAATTATAAATTTTCATCTAAAGAACAAATTGTCTTAAAGCCTCCATTATATTACTCAGCACTGTTTTCACTTTATGGAATATTTTGCATTATATTTTAATTAAAGTTATAATTACAGAACTAAATATAATTAGCTTCTTTCTTCAAAAGAAATTGGAAGTGAACTTACTTTATTAAATTTTCAATTTGTTTCTTGCAGTGTTACATAGTTTATTCTAATTAATTGAAGGAGAACTCATAAATATTTTATCAACATGGGGATGTGATTAAAAACTCAAGAATTTTTCCCTTACTTTTTAATTTTATACCCCCTAATTTTTGGCTCATGCTCAAATGTATACAGATGATGTAGAAGGTTGAAGTCCCTCATTGTATTCCCTCTCAACCGGATGCTTAATCCCCAGGTTGGTTGGAGCATTTATTCCCTCATTTTCTTTCCTTTTGGGTCAGCATTTTGCAGCCTTCCCAAGGAAGAAAGGTGATTATCAGGCTTTTTACGTCTTTCCAGAATGGATACAATAATGGACATCATGTCCCCGACTGTTATATTTCTGCCTATCTTATCGCCATCTTCCCAACCTCAGTGCTCCACAAGGACAAGTACTTCATATTTGTGTCATTGACTGTCCATGCACAACACCACAAACAGCATGCAGAACAGAGTAAGTGCTCAATAAATGATGGTTGAGTCATGAACGAACTCAAAATTTCCAAAATTTGTCCCCCTGAAAACTAGTTCTGAATGATGTTTATAGTAAATATTCATTCAAAAAATTCCATGTCAGAGGGTTTAAGATAACTGACTAGAGACGCTGGACATCAGTTCTCCCTAGAAAGAACAAAAATAATGAATAATCATACCTCAAATAGAATATCAAAGAGAGAACACTAGAACCCAGTGGAGGGCTCACAGGAAAAACCTGAAGCACAGAAAAAGAAGAAGAGAAAAGCCAACTTAGTCATAATCAGCTAGAAGCTTGGAGGGACTCAGTATGTAAAGGTAAGTGCGAGTGTTTCAGTAGCCCTCATCCCTACTGCAGACTTCTAGGATCGGAACTATGGGAGAGCTCCTCTGTCCTCATGACTGCACTAGTATGGGTGGTAGTTTGGAGAATACTTGAGAGCATTGCAGCAGACTGTAAACTCACACTGGGTCACTCACCCAACACCCAGACTCACTGGCTGCAGCAGGATGCCACTGTGACAGCACAGCTGTCAGGTACTGTATCCTGCCCTAGGAACCTCAACTCTGGTATCTACATATCCCTGGAGCTCCCTCTGACATTACCCAGTGCCCAGTAGGAGGGCTGTAGCAACACTGCTAGCTGGACCTAAAGGAGTTGCAGGATTCCCAGCAGTGTAGCCCTCAGGTAGTGCTACTTCTTGGGGGGAAAGACGAGTACAGCACACCAAAAGGGCAGCCCCTGGGATAAAGAAAACGAAAGGACTTTCTAGAGCCCAAGAGCTCCCTGCATGGGGCTGTGAAAGTGAGTCCATTTCCAGCAGGAGCACAAATTCTGTGCTCAGTTCTCAAAGAGTGAAATTCCCTCCGACCAGCTGAGCAGCCTCTGTGCTACAGCCCAGGCATAGAGAAGGAGACCCCTGTTTCTCCTCCACACAACACTCCAAGCATAGCCACTGCTACAACCACAGGAAGTTGGCACAAACTAGCCAGACTGCTGCCTCTCTCAGTCTGTGAGTGATGACTGCCACTCCACTGGTGGAATAGCCTTTTAGCCTGGACTTAAAGGAAAGGAAAGGCCCCCTGCCCCAACTAGGTAGCCCAATAAGAGGTCCTCTAGTGCTGCCACCACAAAGAGCAGGAGAGCCTGAGAGCTCCCTGTTTGGGGCAGTAAAAAGTGACTCTGCCTTCAACAGTCATACAAACTCTATGCTGAGCTTTGCAGATAAAGAGTGAAGTCCCCCACCACTGGCCAGACAGTCTCTGCTCACTCTGCCTCATGAGTAGACAATAAGAGAGTAACTGTGCTCCACACGCTTCTGCAGGAACAACCACTGCTGCTGCTCAAGGAGGCTGGTGTGGACGAACTAGAGTGTGTTCTATCTGGGACTCTGAGGGACGACTATGACCCCACTGGCAGGATGGCCTCAGCCCAGGATTGCACAAAGGGTGGTCTCTTTCCCTCCTTCTGCACAGAAGTGCAGCATGGCTGCCCTAGAGAGTAACACAGCCTGAAAGCCGAGTGTTTGGGGCTGTGGGTGGAGACTCCACACTGCACGCACTGCCAGTTGCCACAGAGATTTAGTGTTGAGTCACTGGAGTGGCATCTCCTGTGGTCCTGGGCTACATTGCAGCCTAAAAGCAAACTGTAGTTTCGAACCTAACTGACTATTCTGAACACTGGGGCAGGGGTGTGAAAGGGAAGAAGACCTCATTCCTGACTGTTAAGGAAGAGGCACTGATACTGTCCCTCACTCCCAGTACAGAGACTTCAGCGCAGCAGTGATCACTCATAACTCAAATATTTGGTCTAAGACTCCTTTGCCACCCCTGTCAGGGCTGGTACTTACCTTGAGGGACCTCAAGTCTTTCCTGGTTGGCTTTGCCCACCTTTGCCACCCACTCCTAGACAGAGGGGCAGGACCTAGGCCTTGAGTCCTCTAGGGCCTAATCCACTAATTGGGACAACAGAATACTTCTCTCAGTTTACGAAGATCAAGCACAAACCTACTGCTACCACCACAGCTGGGTTTTACCAGCAAGCGCCAACTACTGGCCTAGAGGTCAACCCACACAGTCCATTACAACATCTGCTGACACAACTGCACAGTGCTCAGGAATGAGACAAGCCTCTTAGGACCTCTACTACCACCATTGCCTATGCCATTCCAGCTACCCAGGATGCCATGAATCCACTCACACACTCAGTACACTGCTCCTACAACTGGCATTTGAGAAAGCCACCATACTAAGGCTATTCATAACCAAGGAAATCATACAGTCTTCACTACCAAATGCACCCATAAGCAAAGTCAACAGCCCTACTCAAAATACCTCACAATCATATCCTCAAGGAAAGAAAGTCCTGCCCCAATGAAAGCTAAATTCAAAAATAAGAAGAGACTGTTTCTCCAGATGTGAAGAAATCAGCATAATAATTCTGAAAGTATGAAAACCCTAGGTGTTATGACACTCTCAAAGGAACATAGCCATTCTCTAGCAAAGGATCCTAACTAAAAGGAAACTTCTAAAATGCCAGAGAATGAATTCAAAATATTCACTTTAAATATGCTTAACGAGATACAAGAGAAATCTGAAAACTAATACAAAGGAATCAGAAAATCAATTCAGGATATGAATGAGAAATTTACCAAGGAGATAGATATCTTTTTTAAAAAAGCAAAACTTCTGGAAAAAATAAAATAAAATCACTGAAGGAACTGCAAAATACAATTGAAAGCTTCAATAGTAGAATAGACCAAGTGTAAGAGAGAATATTAGAACCTGAAACACGTCTTTTGAATTAATCCAATCAGACAAGAATAAATAAAAGAGAGTTTAAAAAAGAATGAACAAAGCCTTCAAGAAGCATGGGACTATATGAAATGACCAAACTTATGAATCACCAGTATTCCTAAGGAAGAAGAAAAAGTTCAAAGTTTAGAAAACCTATTTTAAAATACAATAGCCAAAAATATCCCTAGTCTATCATGAGATTTAGACATTCTAGTATGAAAGGCTCAAAGAACACCAGAAAAATACATTACAAGATGTACTTCACTAGAAAAGTCATCACACTATCTAAAGTTCACGTGAAGGAAAAAATCCTAAATTCACCAAGAGAACATTTTCTAGTCGGCTATAAAAGAAGCCCCATAAGACTAACAGTGGACTTCTCATCAAAAACTTTTCAAAAGTCCAGGAACGGTGGCCCATGCCTGTAATCCTAGCACTTTGGGAGGCCAAGGCAGGTGGATCACTTGAGGTCAGCAGTTCAAAACCAACCTGGCCAACATGGTGAAACTCTGTCTCTACTGAAAAAAAAATAACCAGGCATGGTGGCGGGCACCGCTATTTGGGAGGCTGAGGCAGGAGAATTGCTGGAACCCAGGAGGCGGAGGTTGCAGTGAGCCGAGATCATACCACTGCATTCAGCCTGAGTGACAGAGTGATACTTCGTCCCCCGCAAAAAAAACCTTTCAATCCAGAAGAGATTGGGACCCTATTTTCAAAGTGTTCAAAGAAAAACAAAAATTTCCAACCATGAATTTTATGTCTTGCAAAAAGAAGCTTCATAAATGAGGGAGAAATAACGTATTTCCCAAAGAAGCAAATGCTGAGGAAATTTGTCACCATTAGACCAGTCTTACAAAAAATGCTCAATGGAGTACAAAACATGGAAACAAAAGGTCAGTATTTGCCATCATAAAAGCACAGGAAAGTATAAAATTATCAATACTTTTTTGTTGTTGTTTTTGAGACAGAGTTTCACTCTTGTTGCCCAGGCTAGAGTGCAATGGTGCAACCTCAGCTTACTGCAACCTCTGCCTCCCGGGTTCAAGTGATTCTCCTGCCTCAGCCTCCAGAGAAGCTGGGATTACAGGCACCTGCCACCACACCCGGCTAATGTGTGTGTGTGTGTGTGTGTATGTGTGTGTGTGTTTTTAGTAGAGAAAGGGTTTCACCATGTTGGCCAGGCTGGTCTCAAACTCCTGACCTCATGTGATCCACTCACCTTGGCCTCCCAAAGTGCTGGGATTACAGGCATGAGCCACTGCGCCCAGCCTAAAAGTCTTATTAAATAATTACACAAAGGAGAAAGAGAAAGAAATCAAGTGGCAATACAACACCACTCCACTTAATCACAAAGACAAACAGAAAAACAACAACAACAAAAAAAGAATCTATAGAACAACTAGATAACAATTAACATTATGATAGGAACAAAACCTCACATATCAATATTAACCTTGAAAGTAAATGGATTAAATCCTTCACTTAAAAGATATGGATTGGCAGAATAAATTTTTTTAAATGAATGAACTATATTCTGCTTTCAAGAAACTCACCTTATAGCTAAATATATTTATAGACTGAAGGTAAAGGAGTGGAAAAAGATATTGCAAATAAATGAAAACCTAAAGTCCTAAAGTGAGCAGGAGTAGCTGTATTCATATCTGACAATATAAACATTAAATTAACAATGTAAAAAAAAAGATAAAGAAGGTCATTATAAAGCAATCAATTAAACAAGAATATATAACAATCCTAAATATATATACACCCAACACGAGCGCACCCAGACTTATAAAACAAAGATTACTAGACCTAAAGAAAGAGATAGACAGTAATACTAATAGTGAGGGACTTCAACACCTCACTCACAGTATTAGACAAATCATTTAGACAGAAAATCAAGAAAGAAACACTAGACTTAAATTGGGCTGTAGACCAAATAAACCTAACAGTTAATACGGAACACTCTCCCCAACCACTACAAGACATATATTCTTTTCATCAGCACATGGAACATTTTCCAAGATAGACCATACATTAGGCCACAGGTCAAGTTTTAACACATTTTTTAAATCGAAATTATATCATGTATCTTCTCAGACCACAGCAGAATAAAACTAGAAATTAATACCAAGTGGAACTCTGTAAACTACGAAAATTAAACAACTCCTGAACAATGTTTGGGTAAACAATGAAATTAAGACAAAAATTAAAACATGTTTTGAAATGAGTGAAAATGGAAATACAAAATACCAAAACCTCTGGGATACAGCAAAAGCAGTGATAAGAGGGAAGTTTATAGTGTTAAATGCCTACATCAAATAAAAATAATCACAAATTTACAACCTAATGTTGAACAAGGAACTAGGAAAACGAACAAAGCAAACTCAAAGCTGGCCAAAGAAAGAAATAACAAAGATCAGAACAGAACTAAATGAAATTGAGACCAAAAAAAGATACAAAGATTAACAAAATTTTAAAAAATTATTTGAAAAGATAAACAAAATTGATAAGCTACTAGCTAGACTAACAAAAGGAGATCCACATGAATAAAGTCAAAAATGAATAAGGAGACATTACAAATGACATCACAGAAATACAAAAGATCATCAGAAACTACGATGAAGTACTATATGCTCACAAACTGGATAACCTAGAGGAAATTAATAAATTCCTGGAAATATACAACCTCCCAAGATTAAAGCAGAAAGAAACAGAAATCCTGAATGGACCAATAATGAGTAATTAGACTGAATCAGTAATGTAAAAAAAATCTCCCAATGACAACAAAAATCCCAGGAACAAATGAATTCATAGTCAAATTCTACCAAATGTACAAAGAACAGTAGCGCACCCAGACTTATAAAACAAAGATTACTAGACCTAAGGAAAGAGGTAGACAGTAATAATTCCAGTCCTCTCAAAACTGTTCCAAAAAATCACGGAGGAGGAAATCCTCCCTAACTCATTCTACCAAGCCAATATTACCCTGATACCAAAGCCAGACAATGACACACACACATAAACACACAACTAGAGACCAATATCCCTGATAAACATAAATGCAAAAATCTTCAACAAAATACTAGCAAACTGAATCCAACAGCACATCAAAAAGATAATACACCAACATCAAGGGAGTTTTATTCCGAGGATGCAAGGATGGTTCAACATATGCAAATCGATACATGTGATTCATCATATAAACAGAATTAAGGACAATGACCATATGACCATTTCAATAACTGCAGAAAAAGCTTCTGATAAAATTAAGAACTGCTTCATGATAAAATTATTCAACAACATAGGCATTGAAGAAACATACCTCAATATAATAAAAGTCATATATGACAAACCCATAGCCAATATCATACTAAATGGGGAAAAGTTGAAAAAAATGCCCCTAAAAAGTTGAACAGACAAGAATACCCACTTTTACCACTCCAATTTAATACAGTACTGGGTGTCCTAGCCAGAGAAAACAGGCAAGAGAAAGAAATAAAAGACATCAAAATTGAAAAAAAGCAAGTCAAATTATCTCTGTTCACTGACATATGAGCTTGTACCTAGAAATTCTAAGGACATCTCCAGAAACCTCTGAGATTTGCTAAGTTAATTAAGTGAGGTTTTAGGATACAAAATCAATATACAAAGTCAGTAGCATTTCTGTACAACAATAATAATCAATCTGAGGACTGAATCAAGAAGTCAATCATATTTATAATAGCTACAAAAAATAAAATATCTAGTAAAATGTTTAACCAAGGAGCTGAAAGGTCTCTGCAAGGAAAACTATAAAACACTGATGAAAGAAATTATAGATGTTGCAAAAACAAATGGAAAAACATCTCATGCTCATGAATTAGGAGAATCAATATTATTAAAATAACCATGCTATTCAAAGCATTCTACAGATATGATATGATCCCTATTAAAATACCAGGGTTAGCCGGGCACGGTGGCTCAAGCCTGTAATCCCAGCACTTTGGGAGGCTGAGACGGGCGGATCACAAGGTCAGGAGATCGAGACCATCCTGGCTAACACGGTGAAACCCCGTCTCTACTAAAAAATACAAAAAACTAGCCGGGCGAGGTGGCGGGCGCCTGTGGTCCCAGCTACTCCGGAGGCTGAGGCAGGAGAATGGCATAAACCTGGGAGGCGGAGCTTGCAGTGAGCTGAGATCCGGCCACTGCACTCCAGCCTGGGTGACAGAGCCAGACTCAGTCTCAAAAAAAAAAAAAAAAAAAAAAAAAATACCAGGGTTATTTTTCACAGAATTAGAAAAAAAAAAGAATCTTAAAATTATTATGGAACCAAAAAATAGCCTGAATAACAAAAGTATTCCTAAGTAAAAAGGACAAAGCTAGAAGCCTCACATTAATTCACCTGAAATTGCATAACAAGGCTATGACAAACAAAACAGCATGGTACTGTAGTAAACACAAACACATAGATCAATGGGACAAAATAAAATGTGCAGAAATAATGCCACATATCTATAGTAATCTGATCTTTGATAAAGTTGACAAAAACATACACTGGATAAAGGACGCCCTTTTCAATACTTGTGCTGGAGAAATTGAATTGCCATACGCAGAAGAATAAAACTGGGTCCCTATTTTTCACTACATACAAAAATCAGCTCTAGAAGGATTAAATATATAAATGTGAGGCCTGAAACTATAAAAGTACTAAAAGAAAATCTAGGAAAAACTCTATGAACATTGTTATAGGCAAAGAATGAATGACTATGACCTCAAAAGCACAAGCAACAAAAACAAAAATGGACAAATGAGACTTCATTAAACTAAAAATCTTCTGCACAGCAAAATAAATGATCAACAGAGTGAAAGACAACTTGTAGAATGGGAGAAAATGTTTGCAAACAATGCATCTGACAGGTGACTAATATCCAGAATATACAAGGAAGTCAAACAACTTAACAACAAATCCCCAAATAACCCCATTAAAAAGTAGGCAAAGAACATGAACAGACATTTTCCAAAAGAAGACATACAAATGGCCAACGAGCATATGAAAAAAAAAAATGCTTAATATCACTAATCATCAGGAAAATGCTAATTAAAACTACAATGAGATATCATCTTACACCAGTCAGAATAACTATTATTTAAAAATTCAAAAATGACACATGTTGGCAAGGATGTGGAGCAAGTAGAATGCTTATGCACTGTTAGCGGGAATGTAAATTAGTATAATCCATAAAAAACAGCATGGAGATTCCTCAAATAACTAAAAATAGAACAACCATTTCGTCCAGCAATCCTACCACTGGATTTCTGCCCAAAGGAAAAGAAATTGTTACATCAAAAAGATATCTGAACTCAATCATTTATCACGGTACTATTTATAACAGCAAAGATATGAAATCAACCTAAGCTCCATCAACAGATGATTAGATAAAGAAAACATTATATATATATATATAACATTATAAAACATTATATATATAATGTTTTCTTTATATATATATATATACACACACACACACACACAAAATGAAATACTCTTCAGTCACAATAAGAATGAAATTATGTCTTTTGCAGCAACACGGATGGAATTGGAGCCTTAAGTGAAAAAACTCAGAAACAGAAAGTCAAATACTGCATGTTCTCACTTCTAAGGGGGAGCTAAATAATTTCTACACTTGGACATTGAATAGAATAATATACACTGGTGGCCAGGCACAGTGGCACATGCCTGTAATCCCAGCACTTTGGGAGGCCGAGGCAGGCAAATCACCTGAGGTCAGAAGTTCAATACCAGCCTGGCCAACATGGCAAAAGCCCATCTCTGCTAAAAATAAAAAGTCAGCCAGGCATGGCGGTAGGTGCCTGTAATCCCAGCTACTGGGGAGGCTGAGGCAAGACAATCACTTGAACCCGGGAGGCAGAGGTTGCAGTGAGTCCAGACTGTGCCACTGCACTCTAACCTGGGCAACAGAGTGAGACTGCATCTCAAAAAAAAAAAAAAAAAAAAAAAAAAAAAATATATATATATATATATATATGTGGTGTGTGTGTACACACACACACACACACATTGGAGACTTGGAAGGGTGGGTGGGTGGGTGGGAAGGGAGTGAGGCATAAGAAATTACTTAATGGGTACAATGTGTGTTATTCGGGTGACGGTTACACTAAAAGCTCAAATTTCACCACTACACAAAATATCCATGTACATATAACAAAACTACACTGTTACCCTTGAAATTTATACAAATAAAAAAGAATTCCATGTCAGGAAACCATCGTTTCTGACAAAAGAAATTGTCAGAAAAGACTTTGACAAAAAGACTTCCAAGAAGAGATCAAACATATAATGTTATCCATACTTATTTAACCAGAAACAGCTTTTTCCCTGCACTCAGCTCATGGGACCAATGTTCAGCAGAACATACATTGTGTAATTCTGCCGTCTGTCTTAATGGCTTTGAGCAGGGTGGGGGGAAATTATACTTAAGTATTTGAGAGTGCAGTTAGTCATATCCCCTGGTTCATTGTATATAACCATCAATGATCCCTGGGGTAAAACCCTATTTTGATCAATTGATTGATCAATAAGTTCCCCTTTAACTTCATTCTCTTCTCCTTCCCCTATAGGCAACCATATCACTGTGTTTAATGTGAACATTTTCATTCATATATATTCTTATGTTGGGCCGGCAAAGGAGTGGAGGGGACGAGGAAGGAACTGACATCCTACAATATTCCTTTTTGTATATAGTTTTGACTTTCTGAAGCCTTTAATCTTCTATATAATACAAATAACTAAATCAATAAGGGTGGAAGGAGGAGGGCACTAAAACTGAAAGTAAAGTGAACCACATGAATTAAATCGTATTTCAAAGGAATGCTATAATTGCTCTTAAATGGAACAGAAAGAAAGGAGAGAGGAAGAGATGGAGGGAGGAAAAGAGAGAGAAAGAATAAGAGAATAAAAAATAAAAAGAGAGAAAGGAAGAGATGAAGGAAGGGAGGGAGGAAAGAAGGGAGGGAGAGAAAAAAGATAAAGAAATAAAGGAAGAAAGGAAAAAAAATCCAAGTAATTGACCATACACCCTCAGTTTGCAGCAGAGTAGAGTAGGGTGGTAACAAGAATTGTAAGCAAACCCTGAACTCCTTTGGATAAGCTTTTTTTGGTAATGGTGTGGGAAAAGTTGTGAAATTATTTTAGATGTATTAGACGGTTGAGCAAATGAATCAATTTAGGAGCCAGGGTTCTCAATGAGAAAGAAGGTACATACAAATATGAAATGGCGAAAGACAAGAAAGAGCCACGTAGGGATGGTTTGAAAATTGTGAGTATTGGTGTGAATTCAAAATTTCAAAGATATGTAAATATATGTACATGCGCATGAATATGTGTACATATTTAAGTATATATGTATGCATATGCAAGTGTGTATATATAAATATGTCTCTGTATATAGCATGTATTTCCTAGTTCTGTACATTGAAAGGGTCAAAATGCCACACCTAGTAACAATGAGCACACCTAGTACCTAGAGCTTGCTATCTAATATCATTCCCCACTAAAAGGAACCAGGACTCCTTGAAGAAGTGGCTGATTCCAGGGCTTGGGTAAATAGGTGTAAGATGAGCCTGGAGCATCTTGGTATGCTATCAAGTAAGTGCTCAAAGAATTGATGGGAGAATGCCCAAGGATACAGAAGCCAGCTTAAAGGTGCTCCCACTAGCCAAATATGGGGTAATTTCAACTCCGCAATAATTAACTGATCTATTAAAAACCGTTTGGGGAATAAAGAAATGTATTATTCCATATTGATAATAAATATATAGAACAATAAATAAAAAGAGAAGATGAGAGGACTCTTATTTATGGCAGAATACCATGTGCTGGCTAATAAATGTGGAAGGAGTACTGGGATAGAAAACCAGCAACTTGCAGCCATTGTTTATAAAGATTAGATAAGCCAAGAATTATGAATGAATACAAAAATGTAGGGAGAAAATTTGATGTGGAGAAAAATATGTGCATGCTCTTAATGTGTCTCTCCACAGATTAAATATTGCAAGGGAAAAAATATTAATTACACAGTAGAGAAATCAGACAACACCTTAACCGAATGGTCAAAATTAACACCAATTAGGAGTAGATGGGAGTCCTGCCTCCAGATGTGGCACCCCAAGAGGGATACGCCATCACCTATGCAATATTCTGGCCAAGAATGCATAACCTAAATCTAATCAGGAAGAAACATTAGATGAAGCCCAAATGAAGATCATTCCATTAACACATATGGGTATTGAGGAGTATATTTTTAAGTATCATTGTTGTACAGAAACAAAGAAAGGATATTTTGCATTAAAGGAGGTAAAGAGACATGACAACCAAAAGCAATACCTGACTCTAGACTGTATCCTGTAATAGAGAAGGAAAAGTACTATTTAAAAAATCTTTGGGTAAACTGATAAAACTGGCATATAATAAAATTGTACCAATATAAAGTTATGATGTGGATAACTGTACTGTAGTCATGTAAGAGCATATCCCTATTCTTAGGAAATACACAGTGAAAAATTAAAAATGGCCATGACAAGAGAAAGAAATAAAGGATAAGGGTATTCAAATAGGAAGAGAGGAAGTCAAATTGTCTCTATTTGTAGATAACACAATTTTATATTTAGAAAACCCCATCATCTCAGCCCAGAAACTCCTTACACTGATAAGCAACTTCAGCAAAGCCTCAGGATACAAAATCAACGTGTGAAAACCACAAGCATTCCTTTCCACCAACAACATTCCTTTCCAACAACAATAAAGAGAGCCAAATCATAAATGAACTCCCATTCACAATCACTCAGAGAGTAAAATACCTAGGAATACAGTTAACAAGGGATGTGAAGGACGTCTTCAAGGAGAACTACAAACCACTGCTCAAGGAAATAAGAGAGGGCACAAACAAATTGAAAAACATTCCATCCTAATAGATAGGAAAAATTGATATTGTGAAAATGGCCATACTGCCAGAAGTAATTTATAGATTTAATGCTATTATCATCAAACTACCATTGACATTCTTCACAGAATTGGAAAAAAAACTATTATAAATTTCATATGGAATTTCTTTGTAGGGCACTGGGCAGATAAATGCCCACACCATACAAAGAAAACCCCATATAGCCAAGACAATCCTAAGCAAAAAGAACAAAGCTGGACACATCTCACTACCTGACTTTAAACTATACTACAAGGCTACAGTAACCAAAACAGCATGGTACTGGTACAAAAACAGACATATAGACCAATGGAACAGAAACTCAGAAGTAAGACCGCACATCTACAACCATCTGATCTTTGACAAATCTGACAAAAACAAGCAATGGGGAAAGGATACCTTATTTAATAAATAGGGCTAGGAAAACTGGCTAGTCATATGCAGAAAATTGAAACTTGACCCCTTCCTTACACCTTGTACAAAAATTAATTCAAGATGGATTTAAAACTTAGATGTACTATAATCCCAGCACTTTGGGAGGCCGAGACGGGCGGATCACGAGGTCAGGAGATCGAGACCATCCTGGCTAACACAGTGAAACCCCGTCTCTACTAAAAAAATACAAAAAACTAGCCGGGTGAGGTGGCGGGTGCCTGTAGTCCCAGCTACTCGGGAGGCTGAGGCGGGAGAATGGCATGAACCCGGGAGGCAGAGCTTGCAGTGAGCTGAGATCCGGCCACTGCACTCCAGCCTGGGCAACAGAGCGAGACTCCATCTCAAAAAAAAAAAAAAAACTTAGATGTAAAATCCAAAACTATAAAAATCCCAGAAGAAAATCTAGGTAACACCATTCAGGACATAGGCATAGGAAAAGATTTCATGACAAAAACATCTAAAGTAATTGCAACAAAAGCAAAAATTGACAAATGGAATCTAATTAAACTAAAGAGCTTCTGCACAGCGAAAGAAACTATAATCAAAGTGAAAAGACAACCTATAGAATGGGAGAAACATTTTGCAATCTATCCATCTGACAAAGGTCTAATATCCAGAATCTGCAAGAAACTTAAACAAATTTACAAGAAAAAAACAAACGACCCTATTAAAAAGTAGGCAAAGAAAATGGACACTTACCAAAAGAAGACATTTATGTGGCCAAGAAATATATGAAAAAAAGCTCAACATCTCTTTTCATTAGAGAATGCAAATTGAAACCACAATGAGATATCATCTCACACCAGTCAGAATGGCAATTATTAAAAATTCAAGAAACAACAAGGCTGTGGAGAAGTAGGAATGCTTTTATACTGTTAGTGAGAATGTAAATTATTTCAATCAGGACAACTAGCTAATACACATGGGGCTTGATACCTAGGTGATGGGTTAATAGGTGCAGCAAACCACCATGGCACACGTTTGCCTATTTAACAAACCTGCATGTACTGCACATATATCTCAGAACTTAAAATACAATAAAATTTTCAAAAACAGGATGGGCATGGTGGCTCAAGCCTGTAATCCCAGCACTTTGGGAGGCTGAGGCGAGCAGATCTCCTAAGGTCAGGAGTTCGAGACCAGCCTGGACAACATGGTGAAACCCTGTCTCTACTAAAAATACAAAAATTAGCCTAGCATAGTGGCAGGTGTCTGTAATCTCAGCTACTCAAGAGGCTGAGGTAGAAGAATAGCTTGAACCCAGGAGGCAGAGGTTGCAGTGAGCCAAGATTGCACCATTGTACTCCAGCCTGGGCAACAAGAGCGAAACTCCATCTCAAAAAAAAAAGAATAAATCTTTAACCTGAAAAAAAAAAAAAAAAAAAAGAATAGATATGGAACCTGAAGAAAAAGAAAAGAAAATGCCTATGAGGGGTACAAATCATCCTAAATTCAGAAAAAGAAATGTACAGAGAATGAGGCGGAGGGGGAACTGCGGGGAAGTATGTGCCAATGATAAAGGAACAGTAATAAAATATTAACAATGGGTGACTGGATAAAGGGTTTATGGGTGTTCTTTATGCTATTCTTGTTCTTACTTGAAATTATTCTATTTATGTTACAGTTTTCTGTATTATTCCATCTAAGCTACTCTTATTTGACATTCTTTCCAAATAAAAGTTTTAAAATCAAAAATATATTTTTAAAGGAATGGTCTTTACTACTTTTATTTGACATTATTTCCAAATAAAAATTTTTAAATCAAAAAATATATTTCTAAAGGAATAGTCTTTCTAGAATGGTAATAATATTGAAGCTGAGTGATGGGTGTATAGAATTCACTTTTCTATCTCTTTGGTATACATTTGGAATTTTCCATAATAAATAAATTTTTGTTTTTCAGAAATGGTTTGACTTGTCATTGGTTTACATTTAAACAACTGATTTCATGTATTGACCAAGGGCTATTTGGAAGGGCTCCTCCACATGTGAGATGTTGTCAAACTTGGTGGCACTGGGCAGATGAATGCCCACGCCATATAAAATTTGTCCTCAGGGCCCGGGTGCAGTGGCTCACACCTGTAATCCCAGCACTTTGGGAGGCTGAGGCAGGTGGATCAATTGAGCCCAGGAATTTGAGACCAGCCTGGGCAACATGGTGAGACCCCATCTTTAGAAAAAAGTATATAAAAATTAGCCAGGCATGGTGGTGGGTGCCTGTAGTCTCAGCTACTTGGGAGGCTGAGATGGAAGGATAACTTGAGCTCAGGAGGTCAAGGCTGTAGTGAGCTATGATTGCTCCACTGCACTCCAGCCTGGGTAACAGGGTGGGACCCTGTCTTTAAAAAAAAAAAAAAAAAGTCTTCAAAGCTTTAGCAATCTCTCCTCTCTCTCTCTCTCTCTCTCTCTCACACACACACACACACACACACACACACACACGCACACACAGAGAGAGACATTTGCTCTTTTTGGGCAGTTTATGACAGTGTGATATAATAGGACACTTTCTGGCTTCCTTTCCTCCAGGCTATTTTCTCACTCTGTTCTAGAACTTTATTTTTTATCACTTGTTTAATATTACCTTATACCTCTACAGAATTACTATGTTTTCCAAAACACTTTCACATACACTATCTCATATCATCTATAACTATTCTGTGAACAGAGATACACATTACCATGCCACCTTGACCATCAAAGAACAAGGAGAAGGAAGTATCAAATCCAAGGTCAGGAGGAGCAGGAATTAGAACACAGGGCACTTTTTTCTATACTGTGCCTCACCCAATTGACAGTATATGACATGATGAAGTTAGAGAAGAATGGCAAAATTATGCCTGGCCCATGCCTTTTAGGGGTTTCTGGTAAGCTTTTAAATAACAGCATGGGGTTAACTCCAATATCCATGTTGTTTTTTGCTGTGACTATGCATAGCCTGGCATTCCAGTATTGGAATTGTGTCTTTTGCATTTGTCCATATTGACTTTGCTTCCATATGAAATATTTACATATGTTTATCACTTTGTCTTCATTTAGAGTGGCATCTGTTTGCCAAAAATGAGTCAGGTCTCAGTCACAGCAGCTTGTTGAATCAGTGTGAGCATCTCTGAAGGAAAGGAGAAATTGCCTTTTGATAGGCTCCCTTAAAATTGAGTTACTTTATTAATGATTAACTGACATTTCATTATCTTTTGCTTTCAAATATGCTTTGCATGTTTTCCTTCATTTCAGACTTATAACAACCTGTGGGATATGTTAAACAGCTTTTATTATCCTATGTATTGGCTGTTGGAAGGTGAAATTATTTTAAAATGTCACAGGGCTAGGAGCATGATGACCCAGGTCTCCTTCTCACACCTGTGGTCTTTTTATTAAACATGCTAAGTCACCTTATTAAAGAAAACACTAAGAAACAATGACTTTTCAAACATTCCAAAGAATGATGTTGTAATTAAACTAAGAGCTACAAATTGGTGAGTGTCTAAGTTTTAATTTACATCTATAAAATAATATTAAAATGCTTTCTGTTGGTTCTGGAAATCAACTAAAGTCCCAAAGTCTCAAAAGCCTATAGAAAACCTCATATTTAAAAAAGAAAGTGGCCAGATTGGTCATTTTACCCACATCCCCATCATCTCATCCAGCTCATATAGGCAGAAGACTAGAGCTAAGAGAGATTGCTGAATCAGGAAATTGTTGGCTGAGTGGCTATTGCACAAACCAAGTTAGGGCATTTCCATGAAGTGAATGAAGGCTGATTATCAGATGGGCAGATTAAGGTTTCATTCCCTGGCAGATTGCTTGCAGGTGGACAGAAAAATATGTTAGTGCTCCCCAACCTATCCCCATTCCCCAACACAGAACTCGGTGACAAAATTCTTGAAGGAGTTTTATATGTATTTCTTAACTATGGGAGCATATGCAAAACAAGAAGCTGCTACTTACTTCCTGTCTGCGATCTTCTGAAGATGGTAAACTGGTTGCAGCCAACCCCAATAACGGGGAAAGGAGAGGACAACAGTGGAGACCGTCTACACAGCAAGCATGACAAGTCTCCCATGTACCAAGTCTTCACCTAACCCCAGTAACAGGGAGAGGAGAGGGCAACAGTGGAAACCGTCTACATGGCAAGCATGACAAGTCTCCCGTGTACCAAGAATCTTCACCTGTCTCAGACCAACCTGATGGGGCCACACTCAATATCGCTCCATGAAGAAAACAATGAGCCCCCATCACAAATAAGTTGTGGTGTGGGCCACGAAGGCAGCGGCTGGTCAGTGCCTCCAAACCCTCAAGCAGTGGGAGATGAGCATAGTTAAATAATTGCCCTGACTTATGTCAAGTTCCCTAGAAGCACAGATTGAGACAGAAATTCAGATGCATGAGTTTTAGTGATAGAGATGCCTCAGGAGAAACCCGTAAAAGGAGGGAATAAAACAGAAGAGAGAAGAAAAAAGAACCAAGCTAGTGTAAGATCACAGGTCCATCTAGCCAGATTCGTGGGTAGAAAAGGGCTCTGTAGCTTAAATTACGCATCAGAATCGTCCCCTGTTGAGGCAAAGGGCTGACCTTGAGTGTCTCTGTCATTCATCCGCTCTTGGCAACTGGAGTGAGAGGGTGGGCTAAACTAAAAACAATTCTCAGGAGAAGGAGCAGGGGGCAGCAGTGAGCCATTCAATGCTCGGAGTAAGAGGGGATGTGTGCACTAGAGCAGACAAGAGGATCCACTTGGGGAACCAATGGCACTCCTACATCCCCTTCTTCCAGAGAAAATGTTCCAAGGTGTCTTCCACGTGGTATTTCAGAGAGATGGAGCCCCAGCTACTCACAGTAATGACCTGCTCTAAAGCTTTTGTTGGTTTTTATGTTTTCCTCTTTTCCTCTTTTCTTCACTTGTACTACCTGCACCCACTTCCCAGATAGACTAACTGCACCCATATTCTCCTCTCAAGATCATTTCTGGGGAAATCCAAATTAAGACAACTATCTGAATGAAATTATTGTTATCACTGAAGGCTCCCAACAGCCATGGGCTCCAATTAGATAGCCTTAAGGAACGAGAAATTAAAGATCATGTTGGGGGGAAAAACAAAATAAAGCTCTTTCCTGCTTGCACCACTATGAAATTTACACTGGTTAACAAATTCATACCCATTCATTATCTCATTTAATCCTCACAGCAACGTTTAGAAGTAGGTATAATTATCTCCACTTTATATGAAAAAACAGAGGTTAAAAAAAAGTAAGTGTGTTGCCCAAAGTTTCCCAGCTGAGATTCATGTTCATGTAATTTAATTCTAAAGCCAGTAAACATTCTTGTTACTAATTCACACATTTGCATTTGCTCACTTTAAAATTAAATGTGGGGCTTCAAGAACAACTCTTAAGACAATTGTGGTGAAAAGTATACTTTTTATGTGATGAAGGGGCACATTTTTCTTTTTCTAATATAGCCAGGAAGATGAAAAGGGCAGATAGCATGTTTTGTTGTTAAACTGACAACATTGATATTTTTCAAATTATTACAAGAAAGACCCAGCATTCACATGTTTTATTTAAGGCAGTTTCTGCATCGTTTGGACATTACATTATTTATGTCAAAAACAGTATTTTGGGTGAACATTTATTCACCCGGTAACATTTATTAGTTACAACCAAGCAGCTTTAAGACCAGAATAAAAGATTGGAAAAAGGAGGATAAGGGGAATAAACCAGTGTCTTATTTCTCTGGGACTCTCCCTGACATGTAGATATTTTGTTCAAGTTATAAACTGAATTCCCAATGTTTGCTCTATAGGGTTGACACAACTCCCCAGGCAGCCGGCTGTTAGGAAGGACTATTAAATCAGTCAGGTAAATGGGAAGATGTCAACCACAGTTTCTGCACAGAAGGCTATGCTGTATGGTGATTAGCATGATAAAAACATGGGTTATTAGGCAACCTTTGATTTAAACTAGGCCATGACACTCAGCTATGCAATCTTACACTAACTACTTATGCCCCCTAAGTCTCAATTTTCCAAAATGCAAACTGGAGAAAATAATGTTAGTTAACTGTATTCATCTGTTTTCGCATTGCTACAAAGATAGTACCTGAGACTGGGCAATTTATAAACAAAAGAGGTTTAATTGACTCACGGTTTCACATGGCTGGGGAGGCCTCAGGAAACTTACAATCATGCAGAAGGTGAAGGAGAAGCAAGTACCTTCTTCACAATGCGGCAGGAGGGGGGGAGAGAGAGAGAGAGAGCAAAGGGGGTAACTGCCAAACACTTTTAAAGCATCAGATTTCAAGAGAACTCACACACTATCAGGAGAACAGCATGGGGGAAACTGCCCCTATAATCCAATCACCTCCACTGGCCCCTTCCTCAACACTTGGGGATTACAATTTGAGATGAGATTTGGGCAGGAACAAAAAGCCAAGCCATATCACTAACTGACAGGGTTTAGGAAGCATTAAATGGAATCAAGTTGCATAGTATCTGACAACAGAGCGAGCACTCACTAAATTTTATCTATAATGAGTAAAATATTTATTTTTCTGGTTAGGATATAAGGAAGACACTTTAATGAAAATGAACACAGTTAATTTTGCAAAGTTCAACCTATGCTGTTCCAGTCCTAGCCACACCCTAGTTTCCTGGACACCACCAGTATCATGCCCACGAGGAGGTTCGACTTGCACAAATTCACTGAGCAATGCATATCGGGATGATTGCATGACCGACATTGTTTATCTGGAACAATTCCGCTTATAACATCTCCCTATGTGGCACCTTTTGGGAATTAACCCTCTCCTCTAGGAAAGCAGCAGGAGTAGAGAAGGTTGCAAACACAGTGGAGAGAGAGTATATGTTGATATGGAATGCTGTAAACTTACATTACTGTGAATCTGGGATGACATAAGTCACAAGAAGGGAAGCATTAAATGAATTACACAGGCCCTCTCCAAGAAGTGACAGTAAAACAGTAGAATACTCTTCACCATCCCATATTTCATTTATGCCACATAAATTCAACTCAAGAATCTTATCTTAATTCTTTCCCATTTTTAGCCTCCTTCACATTCCCCCTGTCATATGACTCAGAATTATTCTTTCATTTCATGTGTATTTATTGAGTGCCTTCTCCTTTGTATAGACATCCCTATAGGGCGTTATCAAGGTATAAGTGCAAGCTACAGTGGTTATCTGCATGGATATCTCACCAAATTAAATTGTTTTCCTGATATAAAAGATAGATAATAGAAAGCCAGGTAAAAAATAACTGTGTATTAAACTTCATATGTAATCAATCACTCTCTAACCAATACCATTATTCTGTGTAAATTAAGAGTAAATGTCAACTGATTTTATGGTTGTGCTTGTGAGAATGTTAATACTATGACAAGGAAGTACACTGCAAAATCATCTTTTGTTAATTTGCTGAAAATACGATGTGGGTACCGATGGGGTATAATTATTAAAAAATAAGGTGATCAGGCTTCCCAAGTTATTCTGGGCACCCATTCATTATTTTCCTGATTGAGGGATGGCAGAAATGCAGCACATGGTTCACACTCCCCTCTGCCCCCAGCAACACACACACATGCACATATATACGCATGTGAATAATTGAACATGGAGCTTTTCCCTACTGAATGTTGATATTGCCTCAGAATCTTTCTCAACACAGCACTCCAGGAAATGCATTCCACTATCAGTGTGGGCATGTGCAATTACTTCTACTAAGGATATAATAATCCTTAGAGTTGATGGAGGGGCTTTTTACAGTTTTTGTCAAACTAAGTCCTTCAACTTCTTAACGTTGTGCACTTTTAATATGCATCCTACCCACAGTGAAGCAATAATAAGAAGAAGAAGATGAAACACCTTAATGCCTTGAGTTGAGAAAATTTGGATTGGAACTCATAATTTCAAACCATTTAAAAACATAGTTTTATTTATGTATTCCACAAAGATCTCTATTCTGTCATTTTTTTGTCCAGGTTCATCCAGGAACTAGAATAAAAGGTGAAGCAGCCATTGTTTATAAATTTGTTACTTGTACCAACCACTTCTCTACCTGGCATGCTGTAGAGGTGAAACTCCCAGTCCTAATACATCAAAACCCAGGTTCTGATTCTGAGCCTAGATCTTCAAAATCCACATAACATTTCCTGCAATTTCCAGAGCTAACTCAGTGAACAAAAATGTTTTCTATTTAAGACAGTCCTTGCTAATTTATCTGAAAGGAAAACTCTTATTCATCTTTCAAAACCCAGGTTAGGTATCATCCCCTGTGGAAAGCCATCTTTGTCCATGTCTTCTGATGATCTGATATGATGAATTTCCTTCATTTCTTCTGCAGGTTTCTCTAACTGCCCTTATCAATAACTCATTTGCACCCTCTAGCAAATAGGGAGCTTCTTAAAAGTCAGGTGATGTGTTAGTCGTCTCCTCACCCTGAGCACCTATCAAGATTCCCCACTTAAACGCTAAATTATCACATGTTGTTAAACTGAACTAAACAGAATGCTCAATTTTAAGCACAGGGAATTACCTTTTCAATCAGATATTCTTGAAAGTCGCTATTGGAGACAGTGGAAACATTAAAGAGCAATTGATACCAAGAAGGTAAATAGTGTGGTAGGGAAAAATCTAATATTTCATTCATCATCATTCAAATATTTGATAAGGGTCTATTATAAAGAAAAGAAAATGAGAGACAGTATGGAGCTCCTATATAATAGATAGTGGGAATTATGTACCACCAGCTACAAGTAAATGAGTGTTTATCCACTAGTCACAAAAAAAATTTTGTAGTAAATAAGTAGAAAGGGGAATGGTTGAGACTAAGGAGGGATTGATAAACATGAAAAAACCAGGTCAATGAGCATAATACTGCACTAGTCCTATTCTTCTATATTCTGTTAGCTGTTGAAGACAACTAAGCAAAATTTTCCATCAGACTTACCAACCACAAAAACTGGGTAACAGGCAGAGGTTAGAACAGTTTGGAGGACTCAAAAGAAGACAGAAAAATGTGAGAAAGTTTGGAACTCCCTAGAAACTTGTTGAATGATTTTGACCAAAACGTTGATAATGATGTAGACAATGAAATCCAGGCTGAGGTGGCCTCAGATGGAGATGAGGAACTTTTGGGGAACTGGAACAAAGGTGACTCTTGTTATGTTTTAGCAAACAGACTGGTGGCATTTTGCCCCCGCCCTAGAGATTTGTGGAACATTGAACTTGAGAGAGATGATTTAGGGTACCTGGCAGAAGAAATTTCTAAGCAGCAAAGCATTCAAAAGGTGACTTGGGTGCTATTAAAGGCATTCAATTTTTGTAAGGGGAGCAGAGTGTAAGAGTTTGGAAAGTTTGCAGCCTGACCATGCAATAGAAAAGAAAATCCTATTTTCTAAGGAGACATTCAGGCTGACTACTGAAATTTGCATAATTTATAAGGAGCCCAGTGTTAATCCCCAAGATAGTGGGGAAAATGTCTTCCACATTTTCAGGTATCTTTTCAGCAGCACCCCACTCTACTAGTACCAATTTACCATATTAGTTTGTTTTCATGCTGCTGATAAAGACATACCCAAAACTGGGAAGAAAAAGCAGTTTAATGGACTTACAGTTCCACATGGCTGTGAAGGCCTCACAATCATGGCAGAAGGCAAGGAGAAGCAAGTCACATCTTACATGGATGGCAGCAGGCAAAGAGAGAGCTTGTGCAGGGAAACTACAATTTTTAAACCATCAGATCTTGTGAGACTTATTCACTATCATGAGAACAACATGGGAAAGACCCACCTCCATGATTCAATTATCTCCCACCAGGTTCGTCTGACAACAGGTGGGAATTATGGGAGCTGCAAGATGAGATTTGGGCTGGGACACAGAGCCAAACCATATCACCAAGAATCTTAATTTCTCTAATAACAAATTTGTGTGTGCATGAGTGAGTATGGGTGTGGGTGTGGGTGTGTGTTTCCCATTGATATACATAAACAGAGATAGGCAAACAGACAGATAGAGCAAGAATTTTAGAGTCAGGTAGATCACTGATTGAGTCTTAGAATTATTTCTCTCCAGGTGTGTGACTTTATGAAAAATTACTTCACCTTTCCAAGCCCGTTTCCTCATGTATTTACATGACTGTTTTACACACGAATATTCTTGTTGGAAATCAAGACCTTATATATCAAAACTAGCAGAAAACCCAGCACATAGCAGGAACTCAATAAACTATGGCATAATCAAAATATGATTATAAGTATGATTATCATATTTATGTACCCTAAGCCACTCTTCCTCTACTACCCATCCTTCTAATTCTTCCCCTGCCCCCAGCAGTCAGTAATGAATCACGGTAGATACAGAAGTCATAGGTGAAGCTGAGCATTTGGAGTTCCTTAGTATGGAAATTAATAAAGTCTTTTGAATTTGTTTCATAGTAGTCTAATGAATATATGTGGTTACTCTTGATGACCTAAGCTCCCTCATTTATAAATTGGAGATTTAAAAAAATACTTTCTTTGAAGGCTTATTTTGAGAATTGTATATAATGTATATAATTTAGCACAGATCCTGGCACATAGTAGAAACTCAAAATGGTGGCTATAACTGTAAATATCATAATTAATTATATGAGCTTATTGTTCTCAAAATGAAAACAATAACTAAAATGTATCTTTAATTCCAAAGAGTCCTGACAGGAAGTAAAGAAGGTGTCAGCATTCTCCCATCTCCTCGCAGCCCATGACACTCTGTTCATGTTGGTACTGCTAGGACATCAAAGCAGGTCTGGGAAAGCTAATACCTTCCAGGAGAGCATCTAGCAACTCTAGATGGAATGTGCTGTAGACAGCTGTAAGTACACAAGAATCCAGGCACAAAGCAGACTGTTTAACTCACTGTGAATTAGATTTTTGATTCTTTATATTTCCCCTTCAATTCCCATGACTTTGGTTTTAAGTAGCATTGGGTCATGTGGAATTTTAACAAAGGCTTCTCTGAAAATCCAAAAGAACGATCCTCTCTGTGTTATTGTGTAGCCTCTTTTATGACCTTATTACATAGACAGGTTTAGTTAAACAAGATTTTCTCTTCTTCAAATTAGTAAAGAACATACTTTATTTTTTGTGTCTCAGCAAGGTTTCTAAAATCCTTCCCACACTGGGATTCACTTAGCCCAGCTAGGATTCCACAAACAGAAGATAAACTACGATGTTTAAAAAGACAGGCAGGGAATGTAAACTGGTTTGGCCATTCCTGAAAACAGCTTGGCAATTTCTTAAACAAAAACAAAACAAAACTAAAACTAAACATGCAACCACAATAACACCCAGCAGTTGCACTCCTGGAGAAACTTCCCAGAGAAATTAAAATTTATGTTTACCAAAATGAAAAACCCATACACAAATATTCATAGCAGTTTTATTTGCAATAACTAAAAACTGGAATCAGCCCAGATGTTCTTCAACACGTGAATGATTAAACAAACTGTGACAAGTACATTCCATGGAATACTACTCAGCAATAAAAGAAACAAACTATTGATACAAGCAAGAACTTAGATGAATTTCAGAAAACTATGTTGAGTGAAAAAAGCTAATCCCAAAAGGCTACATAGCACTGTTAATTTCATTTATGTAACATTTTGAAATACGAAAAATAATTTAGATGGAAGTAGATGAGTAGTTGGCAGGAGTTAGGGGATCAGGAGCAGGGGTTGGAGAAGGAGGGTGGAAAGCAAGAGGTAAGTGTGGAAATAAAAAGGCAACAAGGGGATCCTTGTGGTGTTGGAACTGTTAGTATCTTTACTGTGGCAGTGGATACAAGAACCTGCATGTAATAAAATGGTATAAAATTTAATACATACAAATATACATACGTGTGAGTATAAATAAAACTTGGAAAATCTGAATAAGATTGCTGAATTTTATCATGGTCAATATCCTAGTTCTTATAATTTTGACAAGTGTCACCATTGGGAGAAACTGGGCAAAATGTACCTAGGAGCTTTCTGTATTATTTGTTATAGCTGCATCTTATCTACAGTATCGCACAAAGTTTTATTTTCAGTTAAAAAATAAACTCAATAAAGCCACTGGAAGAAGCAAAAGGAAAAAATACTTTCTATGTTATCATTGAAAAAAATTATGAAGTTCAAACCTCTAGAAAAATATTGAATTATTACATAGTGATTTCTTAAACTCTCTTCAGTTCAACAAAGAGAGAACTTACCTCCTGAAAGAAAGGCCAGGCATAGTGTTTCGCACCTGTAATCGCAGCACTTTGGGAGGTTGAGGCAGGCAGATCACTTGAGGTCAGGAGTTTGAGACCAGCCTGGCCAACACTGTGAAACCCCATCTCTACTAAAAATACAACTATTGGCTGGGTGTGGTGACCCCATAATCCCATAATCCCAGCTACTCACGAGGCTGAGGCAGGAGACTCACTTGAACCTGGGAGGCAGAGGTTGCAGTGAGCTGGGCAACAGAGTGAGACTCAAAAAAAAAAAAAAAAAAAAAAAAAAAAAAAAAAACCTCCTGAAAGTATTAATATTTCCTGAATTTGAAAAATTCTTCCTAAAATTGAAATGGAATCCGTTTTTAAAAAAAACTATATCTTTTGGTCTTACAGAACAACTCTAAGTCCTCAGACACATGGGAGCCCTTCAAAATCAGAGAGCTAAATATTTTACCCTGAGCTTGATTTTTATTGTGATAAATACTGTATTCTTGGTTATTTTTCTTCATAGGTCATGCTTTTGTGCTCCTCCCTGATTCTAAACAATTCTTCTCTAAACACATTTCAATGTCACCAATTTTTTTCTTAAAGTAATTATAGTGTTCTAAGTGTGATATAAACAACAGAGAGGCAGGATTGCAGGCAAGATGGCCGAATAGGAACAGTTCTGGTCAGCAGCTCCCAGCAAGATCGAAACAGAAGGTGGGTGATTTCTGCATTTCCAACTGAGGTACCCAGTTCATCTCGTTGGGACTGGCTGGACAGTGGGTGCAGCCCACAGAGGGGGAACCAAAGGAGGATGGGGCGTCGCCTCACCCAAGAAGTGCAAGGGGTCAGGGAATTTTCTCCCCTGCCCAAGGAAAACTGTGAGGGACTGAGCCTGAGGAACTGTGCACACTCCGGCCCAGATACTGCTCTTGTCTCAGGGTCTTCACAACTCGCAGACCAGGAGATTCCCTGTGGTGCCTACCCCACCAGAACCCTGGGTTTCAAGCCATTTGAGCTCGGGCGGCCATTTGAGCAGACACCGGACTAGCTGCGGGAGCTTTTGTTTTGTTTTGTTTCGTTTTGTTTTGTTTTGTTTTCCATACCCCAGTGGCACCTGGAACACCAGTGAGACAGAACCGTTCACTTCCCCGGAAAGGAGTGTTGAAGCCAGGGAGCCAAGTGGTCTGGCTCGGCGGGTCCCACACCCGTGGAGCCCAGCAAACTAAGATCCACTGGCTTGAAATTCTTGCTACCAGGACAGCAGCAGTCTGAGTTCAACCTGCGACCCTCACGCTTGGTTGGGGGAGGAGCGTCCACCATTTCTGAGGCTTGGGCAGGCAGTTTTATACTCACAGTGTAAACAAAGCCACCAGGAAGTTCGAACTGGGCAGAGCCAACTGCAGCTCAGCAACGCCCTGTGGCCAGACTGCCAGATTTCTCTTCTCTGGGCAGGGCATCTCACAAAAAAAGGCAGCAGTACCAGTCAGGGATTTATAGATAAAATCCCCATCTCCCTGGGATAGAGCGTATAGGGGACAGAGCACCTGGGGAAGGGGTAGCTGTGGGCACAGCTTCAGCAAACTTAAACATCCCTGCCTGACAGCTCTGAAGAGAGCAGCAGACCTCCCAGCACAGTGTTCCAGCTCTGCTAAGGGTCAGACTACCTCCTCAAGTGGATCCCCCCATGTATCCTGACTGGGAGACACCTCCCAGTAGGGGCCGACAGACACTTCATAAAGGAGAGCTCTGGCTGGCATCTGGCAGGTCACCCTCTGGGACAAAGTTTACAGAGGAAAAAACAGGCAGCAATCTTTGCTGTTCTGGAGCATCTGCTGGTGATACCCAGGCAAACAGGGTTGGGAGTGGACCTCCAGCAAACTCCAGTAGACCTGCAGCAGAGAGGCCTGTTAGAACGAAAACTAAGAAACAAAAAGGAATAGCATGTCCACTCAAAAACCTCATCCGAAGGTTACCAACATCAAAGACCAAATGTAGATAAATCCACAAAGATGGGGAGAAACCAGCACAAAAAGGCTGAAAATTCCAAAAACCAGAATGCCTCTTCTCCTCCAAAGGATCACAACTCCTCACCAGCAAGGGAACAAAACTGGACAGAGTAAGTTTGATGAATTGACAGAAGTAGGCTTAAGAAGGTGGGTAATAACAAATTCCTATGAACTAAAGGAGCATGTTCTAACCCAGTGCAAAGAGGCTAAGAACCTTGAAAAAGGGTTAGATGAATTGCTAACTAGAATAACCAGTTTAGAGAAGAACACAAATGACCTGAAGGAGCTGAAAAACACAGCACGAGAACTTCGTGAATTATACACAAGTATCAATAGCTGAATCGATCAAGCGGAAGAAAGGATATCAGTGATTGAAATCAACTTAATGAAATAAAGTGAGAAGACAAGATTAGAGAAAGAAGAATAAAAAGGAATGAACAAAGCCTCCAAGAAATATGGGACTATGTGAAAAGACCAAACCTGCATTTGACTAGTGTACCTGAAAGTGATGGGAAGAATGGAACCAAGTTCAAAAACACTCTTCAGGATATTATCCAGGAGAACTTCCCCAACCTAGCAAGACAGGCCACCATTCAAATTCAGGAAATATAGAGAACACCACAAAGATACTCCTTGAGAAGAGCAACCCCAAGACACACAATCGTCAGATTCACCAAGGTTGAAATGAAGGAAAAAATGTTAAGGGCAGCCAGAGAGAAAGACTGAGCTACCCACAAAGGGAAGCCCATCAGACTAACAGCTGATCTCTTGGCAGAAACTCTACAAGCCAGAAAAGAGTGAGGGCCAATATTCAACATTCTTAAAGAAAAGAATTTTCAATCCAGATTTTCATATCCCCAAACTAAGCTTCAAAAGTGAAGGAAAAATAAAATCCTTTACAGAGAAGCAAATGCTTAGAGATTTTGTCACCACCAGGCCTGCCTTACGAGAACTCCTGAAGGAAGCACTAAACATGGAAAGGAACAACCAGTACCAGTCACTGCAAAAAAAAAAAAATTGTAAAGAACATCAAAAATAAGAAGAAACTACATCAACTAATGGGCAAAACAGCCGGCTAGGATCATAATGATAGGATAAAATTCAAGCATAACAATATTAACCTTAAATGTGAATGGGCTAAATGCCCCAACTTAAAGACACAGACTAGCAAATTGGATAAAGAGTCAAGACCCATCAGTGTGCTGTATTCAGGAGACCCATATCATGAGCAAACACACACATAGGCCCAGAGTAAAGGGATGGAAAATATTTACCAAGGAAAAGAAAAGCAAAAAAAAGCAGGAGTTCCAATCCTAATCTCTGGTAAAACAGACTTTAAACCAACAAAGATCAAAAGAGACAAAGAAAGGCATTACATAATGGTAAAGAGATCAATGCAGCAAGAAGAGCTAACTATCCTAAATATATATCCACCCAATACAGAAGCACTCAGATTCATAAAGCATGTTCTTAGAGATTAACAAAGGGACTTAGACTCCCACACGATAATAGTGGGAGACTTTAACACTCCTCTTTGTCAATATTAGACAGATCAACAAGAAGAAAATTAACAAGTACTTTCAGGACTTGAACTCAGCTCTGGACCAGGCAGACCTAATAAACATCTACAGAACTCTCCACCCCAAATCAACAGAATATACATTCTTTTCAGCATTGCATCACACTTATTTTAAAATTGACCACATAATTGGAAGTAAAACACTCCTCAGCAAATGCAAAAGAATGGAAAACATAACAAACAGGCTCTCAGACCAAAGTACAATCAAATTAGAATTGAGGATTAAGAAACTCACTCAAAACGCACAACTACATGGAAACTGAACAACCTGCTCTTGAATAACGACTGGGTAAATAACGAAATGAAGGCAGAAATAAAGCTGTTCTTTGAAAGCAATGAGAATGAAGACACAACAGGAATCTCTAGGTCACATTTAAAGCAGCGTGTAGAGGGAAATTAATAGTACTAAATGCCCACAAGAGAAAGCAAGAAAGATCTAAAACTGACACCCTAACATCAAAAATAAAAGAACTTGAGAAGTAAAAGCAAACAAATTCAAAAGCTAGCAGAAGATAAGAAACAACTAAGATCAGAGCAGAACTGAAGGCGATAGAGACACAAAATTCCCTTCAAAAAAATCAATAAAACCAAGAGCTGTTTTTTTGAAAATGTCAACAAAATAGATTAACTGCTAGTCAGGCTAATAAAGAATAAAAGAGAGAAGAATCAAATAGATGCAATAAAAAATGATAAAGGGGATATAACCACTAATCTCACAGAAATACAAGCTACCATCAAAGTATACTATAAACACCTCTACACAAATAAACTAGAAAACCTAGAAGAAATGGATAAATTCCTGGACACATACACCCTCCCAAGTCTAAACCAGGAAGAAGCCAAATCCCTGAATAGACCAATAAAAGTTCTTAAATTGAGGCAGTAATTAATAGCCTACCAACCAAAAAAAGTCCAGGACCAGATGGATTCGCAGCTGAATTCTACCAGAGGTACAAAAAGGAGCTGGTACCATTCCTTCTGAAACTATCGCAAACAATAGAAAAAGAGGGACTCCTCCTTAACTCATTTTATGAGGCCAGCATCATTCTGTTACCAAAACCTGGAAGAGACACAACAAAAAGGAAAATTTCAGGCCAATATCCCTGATGAACACTGATGTGAAAATCCTCAATAAAATACTGACAAACTGAATTCAGCAGCACATCAAAAAGCTTTTCCAGCACAACCAAGTCGGCTTCATACCTGGAATATAAGGCTGTTTCAACATATGCAAATCAATAAACATAATCCATTGCATAAACAAAACTGATGACAAAAACCAGGTGATTATCTCAATAGATGCAGAAAAGGCCTTTGACAAAATTCAACACCCCTTCATGCTAAAAACTCTCAATAAACTAGGTATCAATGGAGCATATCTCAAAATAATAAGAGCTATTTATGACAAATCCACAGCCAATATCACACTGAATGGGCAAAAGCTAGAAGCATTCCCTTTGAAAACAGACACAAAACAAGTATGCCCTCTCTCACCACTCATATTCACCACAGTATTGGAAGTTCTGGCCAGGGCAATCCATCAACAGAAAGACATAAAGGGTATTCAAATAGGAAGAGAGGGAGTCAAGTTGTCGCTCTTTGCAGATGACATGACTGTATATTTAGAAAACCCCATTATCTCAGCCCAAAATCTTCTTAAGCTGATAAGTGACTTCAGCAAAGTCTCAGGGTACAAAAGCACTGTGCAAAAATCACAAGCATTTTTATACACCACTAGCAGACAAACAGAGAGCCAAATCATAAGTGAACTCCCATTCACAATTGCTACAAAGGGAATAAAATACCTAGGAATACAACATACAAGGGATGTGAAGGACCTCTTTAAGGAGAACTACAAACCACTGCTCAAGGAAATAAGAGAAAACACAAACAAATGGAAAAATATTCCATGCTCATGGATAGAAAGAATTAATATCGTCAAAATGGCCATACTGCCCAAAGTAATTTATAGATTCAATGCTATCCCCATGAAGCTACCACTAACTTTCTTTATAGAACTAGAAAAAACCACTTTGAACTTTATATGGAACCAAAAATGAGTTCACATAGCCAAGACAATCCTAAGCAAAAAAAACAAAGCTGGAGACATCATGCTACCTGACTTCAAACTATACTACAAGACTACAGTAACCAAAACAGCATGGTCCTGGTACCAAAACAGATATATAGACAAATAAAACAGAACAGAGGCCTCTGAAATAACACTACCCATCTACAACCATCTATTTTTGACAAACCTGACACAAACAAGCAATGGGAAAAAGATTTCCTATTTAATAAGTGGTATTGGGCCAGGCATGGTGGCTCACATCTGTAAACCCAGCACTTTGGGGGGCCGAGGTGGGCAGATCACGAGGTCAGGAGATCGAGACCATCCCGGTCAACATGGTGAAACCCTGTCTCTACCAAAAAATACAAAAAATTAGCCGGGCGAGGTGGCAGGCACCTGTAGTCCCAGCTACTTGTAGTCCCAGCCACTTGGGAGGTTGAGGCAGGAGAATGGCGTGAACCCAGGAGGCAGAGCTTGCAGTGAGCCAAGATTGGGCCACTGCACTCTAGCCTGGGTGAGAGAGCCAGACTCCATCTCAAAAAACTAACTAACTAACTAACTAACTAAATAAATGGTGTTGGGAAAACTGGCTAGCCATATGCAGAAAACTGAAACTAGACCCCTTCCTTACACCTTATATAAAAATTAACAGAAGATGGATTAAAGACTTAAGCATAAGACCTAAAACCGTAAAAACCCTTGAAGAAAACCTGGGCAATACCATTCAGGACATAGGCATGGGCAAAAACTTCATGTCTAAAACACCAAAAGCAATGGCAGCAAAAGCCAAAATTGACAAATGGGATCTAATTAAACTAAAGAGCTTCTGAACAGCAAAAGAAACTATTATCAGAGTGAACAGGTAACCTACAGAATGGGAGAAAACTTTTGCAATCTATTCACCAGACAAAGGGCTAATACCAGAACCTACAAGGAACTTAAACAAATTTACAATAAAAAAACAACCCCATCAAAAAGTGGGCAAAGAATATAAACAGACACCTCTCAAAAGAAGACATTTATGCGGCCAACAAACACATGAAAAAAAAAAGCTCATCATCACTGGTCATTAGAGAAATGCAAATCAAAACCATAGTGAGATACCATCTCATGCCAGTTAGAATAGCGATCATAAAGAAGTCAGGAAACAATAGATGCTGGAGAGGATGTGGAGAAATAGGAAGGCTTTTACACTGTTGGTGGAATATAAATTAGTTCAGCCATTGTGGAAGACAGTGTGGCAATTCCTCAAGGATCTAGAACTAGAAATACCATTTGACCCAGCAATCCCATTACTGGATATATACCCAAAGGATTATAAATCATTCTACTATAAAGACACATGCACACGTATTGTGGCACTATTCACAATAGCAAAGACTTGGAACCAACCCAAATGTCCATCCATGATAGACTGGACAAAGAAAATGTGACACATATACATCATGGAATACTATGCAGCCATAAAAAAGGATGAGTTCATGTCCTTTACAGGGACATGGATTATGCTGGAAACCATCATTCTCAGCAAACTATCACAAGAACAGAAAACCAATCACCACATGTTCTCACTCATAAGTGGGAGTCACACAATGAGAACACATGGACACAGGGAGGGGAACATCACACACAAGGGCTTGTTGGGAAATGGGGGGCTAGGGGAGGGGTAGCATTAGGAGAAATACCTAGTGTAGGTGACACGTTGATGGGTGCAGCAAACCACCGTGGCACGTGTATACCTATATAACAAACCTACACCTCTGCCCATGTACCCCAGAACTTAAATTATAATAATAATTTTTTTAGAAAAAGAGGCTACAGTTGTCAAGGGTTAAGGACAGGGAGTGGGAAAAGGGAAGTAGATGTGATAGAGTCATTAGGTAGACTGGGGCAGGTCCCCACTGAAACCCCACATTGAAGGCAAACAGCCTGAAACCCCCAGCCTAAAGTGAAAACTATTCCTGCTTGCCCACTCTCTCCCAATTGGTTCTTTCTGAATAATGCCTTTTTGCCAATTCAATGTTGCCTTTTCCTAAACTACCTATGGTCCACCTGTCCCCCATTCTGTGCCTATAAAGACCTCAGACTCAGTCAAAAGAGGATAGAGAGGTGGCTTGACTGGAGAGAGGCAACTTGGCTTCTGGGAGACAACTGGACTTCACAGGAGAACCAGCCAGACTTCAGGGAAGAGATGACTGGACTTCAGGAGAAGACTACCTGACTGTCCCACCCCCTCTCCAGCTCCCCTCTCCACTGAGAGCCATTTCCAATGTTAAATAAAATTCTCCACCTTCACCATCCTTCAAGTGTCCACACAATCTCATTCTTCTTGGATGCTGGACAAGAGCTCAGGACCCACCGAATGAGGGTAGTCAAAAAAGACTGTCATACTGGCCCTTTGCCTTCACCACTGGAGGGAAGCCACCCCACGTGATGAGGCAAGGGGTCAACGGAGCTGATAACACACCACCATCTGCAGACAGCAGAGCTAAGAGCATTGTAATACACCTTCTGTGACTTTGGGGTTGCAGGCACCCCTACCTGGGCACCACTGTGGGCCCCACATGGAATTTGCTTCTGCTGGAGTACAGAGTGGCTGGCTTTGCTCGCTCTGAGTAAACAGAGCCTGCTCCTCCCAGTGCCTGGAGTGGCAGCTGGCTGGATCCTGCACTTGCTCACTCACGTGCTCCCTCCTAAAAGGGATTGAGAGTGGTGAGCCCAGTAAAGGGGCACCCCTGTCGCAAGTCCAACAAAGGGGTTGAGAAAATCCAGCATCCAATGCAGGTATAAAAGGGCACCTAAAACTAGAGATCATTGTGGTTATGGAATTGTTTTGTAGCTTGATTGTATCAATGTCAATATTCTGGTTGCAATATTATACTATAAGTCTGCAAGATGTTACCATTAAGAGAAACTGAGTAAGAGCTACACAGGATATCTCTGTATTACTTCTTAAAACTACATGTAAATCTACATTTATCTAAAACAAAACAGTTTAATTAAAATGAGAGAGAGAGAAACAGAATGGCAAAGCCTGCCTCAACTAAGCTGTCATAAAAGTTTGAGTACTTGTAAAAACAAAACAAAGCAAACCAAGAACACCCATACTCCAACCAAGTCTACGTGGATCACTACTGAATGTTCGTAAATAACCTGAAGTGGTGTGTGTCTTGGCTCCAAACTGCATACAAAAGAAAACTTAATATATGAACTCCAGATCTGAATGTTTAGACAAGTATATATATTTATTGATTACACTGTCTTCATACTTTGGCTCTTCAAAATAATGTCCAAACACAACAAAAACCTTGGTATCCTTTTTTTTCTTTCTTTTACACCACATTTGTAATCTGTCAGTAAATTATTTTGTCTCTGCCTTCAAAATATACCCAGAATCTAGCCACTTTTTCATTAATTTCACTGCTACCACAATCTCTTAGCTAGATTATTCTAATATTCTCACGAATGGTTTCTATAGTCTGCCTGCTCCTGTACAGTGTTATTTTCAACAAGGGGGCCACAGTGATCCTTTAAAGCATAAGTCAGACCATAACATTCTCCTAAGAACCCTTCAATGACTTCCAAGCACAAACACAATCATGATAGAAGTAAAAATTCTTGGCCGGGCACGGTGGCTCATGCCTGTAATCCCAGCAGTTTGGGAGGCCGAGGCGGGTGGATCACAAAGAGGTCAGGAGATTGAGAC
Organism: Macaca mulatta; assembly: GCF_049350105.2. NCBI lineage: Eukaryota > Metazoa > Chordata > Mammalia > Primates > Cercopithecidae > Macaca > Macaca mulatta. The sequence continues at coordinate 131,323,330 of NC_133407.1, read as the reverse complement.
CATCCTGGCTAACACGGTGAAACCCTGTCTCTACTAAAAATACAACAACAACAACAAAAAATTAGCCAGGCGTCAAGGCAGGCCCCTGTAGTCCCAGCCACTTGGGAGGCTGAGGCAGGAGAATGCCATGAACCTGGGAGGCGGAGCTTGCAGTGAGCTGAGGTGGAGCCACTGCACTCCAGCCTGGGCGACAGAGCAAGATTTCGTCTCAAAAAAAAAAAAAGAAGTAAAAATTCTTGCCAGCATTTCCCAAGTCCTTAATGATCTGACTGTCCTCCACCTTCAACCTTGTGTCTTCTACTATCCCTTCTCTTTATCCTTCAGCTTCAGCCTCATTGATCTCTTTGGTATTGTCGGAATATGCCAGCCAGATGCCTGCCTCAGTGCCTTTGAACTGGCTTTTTCCTCTACCTTGACTGTCTTTCCCTAAGAAATGCACATAACTAACTCCCACACCACCTCTAGCTGTTTGCTTGAATGTCGCTTTCCCACAAGCTCCCTGTTCCTTTCCCTGCTCATTTTTTTTTTCTGTAGAACTTCACATCATCCACATATTATTTATCTCATTTTTTAGTCTCACCATTAAATTTGTATTTTGTTCATCAGCACCAAGAACACTGCCTAACACATAGAAGGCACTCTGTAACAATTGAAAAAAACTAAATGAATAAGTAATCAGAATGAATGGATAAGGCAGTTTAATAATGAGAAATATTAGTTAGAAATTTTGATGAAATTATTTTTCTTAAAGTCCAAGTTTCTTTCCATAATGAACAATTCCACACTTTCCATGATGTATAGTTCCACAGCTTCCACAATGTACAACTTCTTCACCAAGTTTACAAACTCCTCCATATCACACATTACTTATTTTTGTTTGTTTGTTTGTTTGTTTTAATTATTTTTTGGATGGCTTGTCTTCTCAGCTAAATCTGAAGCTTAAGAGTAAGAGCCATATTCTAGCCTTTTTAAATCCTCCATCATTTCTGTTAAAGCACTACAGATACTTATCATTTCTGTTCGTGGATTTCATGACTCCTCCTTTATTGTTCTCATTTTGATATATTTCTTATAATATATTTTAATCTCATGTTGATCATGTCTCTTTTTCTAACGTAATTGAGTGTCAACAGCACTCTGGCTGCTCAAGATCCTCTGCTGAATTGATCGAATATGATCTTTCACCACCCAACCCACTAACATTCCCCAGCAGTAGAATCTGTCACCACGTTCTTGCCATTAGTTAACCTGGAAGGTAAGGGCTGTCGCCATGAATATGTAAGTCACAAAGAAAGAAAATTCACAGGAAAGTTCATCATCAGGAAAGGAGACACAATTCTGTAGCTCACAGAACCAAGGAAAAGCTTGGATTAAATTCTCCTGGCGTTGGAGCTTTTACCTTGCCATGCATAATGACTGAAGCAACCATTTCTGCTAGACTTCAGAAATGCAGATTCAGAGAATTCATTTTAGAGTAAATCAGAAACTTATCTTTTTATCTGGCTGTTTCTATCCTTAAATGTCACTCTGAGTTTAAAGCTCTTGAATATTGTTTTATGTAGAGTCCTTAGAGATAACTTTATTGCAAATTTGGTTTGTATAGCACTGAGTTTGAAGAAAAGGACTAAGGCAGTAAGAAAAACTATAGGGAATGAAAATTCATAAAGGAGACTCTACCGATATAAAAAGGGGCAGACAGGAAAAAAAAAAACACAATTTTGCAAAAGATAATAAAATACAATAAGTGTTGGAGGGAAAACCCTGAAACTCTTTTCTTTCAACCTCGTCATATCATACAGGTAAGAACTTCTTCCCAAAACGTGAAGTAAATTGCCCAAGGTCATGGAGTAGTTAAAGACTAGGATACTCATTAGCAGCATAATAATGGCAATGATAATAATAACGACCTCCTCTACAGGGCTTCATAAATCATTGAAAATAACCATTCTAATTTATATTACCATTTTCCTTAAATCTATTACGCATTACTATTTAAGTTGGAGGCTCATTCAAACCAGATGGAAAGTTTATGCCTCCGGTGCCCAATTTCTTAGTATGATTATTATCATCATTATTATTATTGTTGTTCTAAGAACACTAAACATAAGGTCTACCTTCTTAACCAAATTGTGACACAATACAATATTGTTAACTGCAGTTACAGGATCATACACCAGATCTCTAGAACTCATTCATCTTACATAACTGAAACTTTATACCTGTTGAATAGCATCTCCCCATTTTCTCCTTCCCCCAGCCCCTGGCAACCACTATTCTACTCCCCGCTGCTATGCATTTGACTATTTTAGAAATCTCATATAAGTGGAATCAAGCCATATTTTTCCCTCTGTGACTGGCATATCTCATTTAGCATAATGTCTTAACTGCCATTGCAAAATTATGACTGAGACAGTGAAAGAGATCTGACTTAACAAACTCCATCTTGGGCCGGGTGCGGTGGCTCACACCTGTAATCCCAGCACTTTGGAGGCCAAGGCAGGTGGATCACAAGGTCAGGAAATCGAGACCATCATGGCTAACACAGTGAAACCCAGTCTCTACTAAAAATACCAAAAAATTAGCTGGGCGTGGTAGGCACCTGTAGTCCCAGCTACTCAGGAGGCTGAGGTAGGAGAATGGCGTGAATCTGGGAGGTGGTGCTTGCAGTGAGCGGTGATGGTGCCACTGCACTCCAGCATGGGTAACAGCAAGACTCTGTCTTAAAAAAAAACAAAAAACAAAAAACCTCCACTCACTTCTAATCTCTAAGCTGTCCTTGTTCATTCCTGGGCATAGGCTGAACTAACTTAGGGAGAAACTTATAGTTTAAAACAAAGGTGATGCTGGGTGCAGTGGCTCACACCTGTAATCCCAGCACTTTGGGAGTCCGAAGCGGGTGGATCACCTGAGGTCAGGAGTTCAAGACCAGCCTGGCCAAAATGGTGAAACCCCTGTCTCTACAAAAATTAGTTGGTGTGGTGGTGTGCACCTGTAATCCTAGCTACTCGGGAGGCTGAGGCAGGAGAATCGCTTGAGCCTGGGAGGGAAAGGTTGCAGTGAGCCAAGATCATGCCATTGCGCTCCAGCCTGGGCAACAAGAGTAAGACTCCATCTCAAAAAAAGAAAAAAAAAAAAAGGCAATAGTGGCCCTTTCCCAAACTTCCTTCTTGCCAGGGAACTAGACTGCTTTAGTAGGACTAACAAATTAGCCACAGGATTAGAAAGTATAGTTTAGGAGTCATGCAGCTGGAGGCTATAAGATTCTGACACTCCCAAAATTGTTCCTGGGGATAAAATCACTAGTGTAAAGCCTAAGACCAATGTTTGAGATATTTTACAGACCCTGCACTCGATGGATCAGCTGGTACCACCCAGACTGATAAGCTGGCACATCTGATCTTGTGGCCCCCACTCCAGAACTGACTCAGTGCAAGAAGACAGCTTCCACTACCTGTGATTTCATCTCTGACCTGATCAATCAACTAATCAGCACTGATGGTTCACTGGCTTCCCCCACCCACCAAGTTGTCCTTAAAAACTGTGATCCCCTAATGCTGGAAACTGATTTGTGTAAGAATAAAACTCCAGTCTCCCACACAGCCAGCTCTTTGTGAATTACTTTTTCTCTGTTGCAATTCCCCTGTCTTGATAAATTGACTCTGTCTAGGCAGCAGGCAAGGTGAACCCATTAGGAAGTTTCATATATACCATATTTTCCTTTTCCATTTACCTGTTGATGGACATTTAAGTTGTTTCCATGCCTTGACTATTATGAATAATGCTGCACTAGGCATGGGAGTGCACATACCTCTTTGACATACTGTTTCTATTTCCTTTGGATATACATCCAGAAGTGAGATTGTGGGATCATATGGTAGATCTATTTTTAATTTTTTAAGAAATCTTCATAATGTTTTTCATAACAGCTTCACAGTTTTACAGTCCCACCAACAGGTTCGAATTCCACTACATCTTTACCAATACTTGTGATCTTTCAGGTTTGGGTTTTATTGTTTGTTTGTTTTTGACACTTCCTAACATCACATTGAGGCTTTGATTTGCATTTCACTGATGATTAGTTATGCTGAAAATCTTTTCATATGCCTCTTGGCCATTTGTTTGCCAAGCCAGAGCAATTAGGCAGAAAATGAAAGAAAGAAAAAGGATCAGAAAAAAGAGGTAAATGATCTCTCTTTGCAGATGGCATGATCTTATATATGGAAAGTCTCCACCAAAAAAAAAAAAAATTAGAACTAATAAACTATTAAACAATGAAGTTGCAGGATACAAAATTGACATACAAAAATCTTGCATTTCTATACACAAACAATAAACTATCCCAAAAGGAAATTAAGAAAATAAATTTCATTTATAATATCATCAAAAAGGATAAAATCGTTAGGAATAAACTTAACTAGCGAGGACTTGTACCCTGAAAATTACCAAACATTGATGAGATAAATTAAAGCAGACACAGATAAATGGAAACAGCCTGTGTTCATTAATTGGAAGGCATAATGTTGTTAAAATGGCCATACCACCCGAAGCAACCTACAGATTTAATTTACGTTTTGGTTGTTATTTTATAAAATCATTAATTTCAGTCATTGCAAGATAATAATAATTTCAACAGCTAATATTAAATATGCTAAGCTTGGTGCTAAGAGTTTTACACTGATTGTCTTAATTTACACTAAAAGAAAAGCAGAAGTGAGTATTCTTTTTTTTTTTCATTTAAGTGAAATTATTTTATTAAATACTTATTTATTACAAGGACTGTTATGCCCAGACCGTTTGTTCCCCGAAGAAGACCACCAGAGTCCAGAGCCAAAGCCAAGCGGCAAGGATCTTTACTGCAAGTTCGAACTTGGTCCCTCCATTCCACAGCATACAAGAGGGCCCCGAACAATGCGAGTGCTTGCTTTTTATAGCCCGATGTAAACAGAATATGTAAAGTTACAGGGGAACAAGGTAATTCTCTCGGTTACAGCACATTTAGCATTTTTTATTGGTTCCCGCAGTGTCCTTATCGGGGATTTCCTAGGTGGTGTTTTTCTGAAGTTTGAGAGAAATATGGAGGAATGTGTTTGTGCTGGGCTCAGGAAGTTGGTAGATATATGGGGGATGTGCCTCATTCCTTTCAGGACAGAGTGCTAGCAATGCATTTTACTAATTTTCTTACACCTTATTTTTTTTCCTTAAACTTTTTTTTTTTTTTATGTTATACTTTAAGTTCTAGGGTACATGTGCACAACGTGCAGGTTTGTTACATATGTATATTTGTGCCATGTTGGTGTGCTGCACCCATCCAACTCGTCAGTACCCATCAATTCATCATTTACATCAGGTATAACTCCCAAAGCCATCCCTCCCTGCTCCCTCCTCTCCCCTCCCCGTAATAGGCCCCGGTGTGTGATGTTCCCCTTCCCAAGTCCAAGTGATCTCATTGTTCAGTTCCCACATATGAGTGAGAACATGCGGTGTTTGGTTTTCTGTTCTTGCGATAGTTTGCTGAGAATGATGGTTTCCAGCTGCATCCATGTCCCCACAAAGGACACGAACTCATCCTTTTTTATGGCTGCATAGCATTCCATGATGTATATGTGCCACATTTTCTTAATCCAGTCTGTCACTGATGGACATTTGGGTTGATTCCAAGTCTTTGCTATTGTGAATAGGGCCGCAATAAACATATATGTGCATGTGTCTTTATAGCTGCATGGTTTGTAATCCTTTGGGTATAATATAGCCAGTAATGGGGTGGCTGGGTCATATGGCATTTCTAGTTCTAGATCCTTGAGGAATCGCCACACTGTTTTCCACAATGGTTGAACCAGTTTACAATCCCACCAACAGTATAAAAGTGTTCCTATTTCTCCACATCCTCTTCAGCACCTGTTGTTTCCTGACTTTTTAATGATTGCCATTCTAACTGGTGTGAGATGGTATCTCATTGTGGTTTTGATTTGCATTTCTCTGATGGCCAGTGATGATGAGCATTTTTTCATGTGTCTGTTGGCTGTATGAATGTCTTCTTTTGAGAAATGTCTGTTCATATCCTTTGCCCACTTTTTGATGGGGTTGTTTGTTTTTTTCTTGTAAATTTGTTTGAGTTCTTTGTAGGTTCTGGATATTAGCCCTTTGTCAGATGAGTAGATTGCAAAAACTTTCTCCCATTCTGTAGGTTGCCTGTTCACTCTGATGGTAGTTTCTTTTGCTGTGCAGAAGCTCTTTAGTTTAATGAGATCCCATTTGTCAATTTTGGCTTTTGTTGCCGTTGCTTTTGGTGTTTTAGACATGAAGTCCTTGCCCATGCCTATGTCCTGAATGGTATTCCCTAGGTTTTCTTCTAGGGTTTTTATGGTTTTAGGTCTAACATTTAAGTCTCTAATCCATCTTGAATTAATTTTCGTATAAGGAGTAAGGAAAGGATCCAGTTTCAGCTTTCTACTTATGGCTAGCCAGTTTTCCCAGCACCATTTATTAAATAGGGAATCCTTTCCCCGTTTCTTGTTTTTCTCAGGTTTATCAAACATCAGATGGCTGTAGATGTGTGGTATTATTTCTGAGGACTCTGTTCTGTTCCATTGGTCTATATCTCTGTTTTGGTACCAGTACCATGATGTTTTGGTTACTGTAGCCTTGTAGTATAGTTTGAAGTCAGGTAGCGTGATGCCTCCAGCTTTGTTCTTTTGACTTAGGATCGTCTTGGCAATGTGGGGTCTTTTGGGGTTCCATATGAACTTTAAAGCAGTTTTTTCCAATTCTGTGAAGAAAGTCATTGGTAGCTTGATGGGGATGTCATTGAATCTATAGATTACCTTGGGCAGTATGGCTATTTTCATGATATTGATTCTTCCTATCTATGAGCATGGAATGTTCTTCCATTTGTTTGTGTCCTCTTTTATTTCATTGAGCAGTGGTTTGTAGTTCTCCTTGAAGAGGTCCTTTACATCCCTTGTCAGTTGGAATCCTAGGTATTTTATTCTCTTTGAAGCAATTGTGAATGGAAGTTCATTCATGATTTGGCTCTGTTTGTTTGTTACTGGTGTATAAAAATGCTTGTGATTTTTGCACATTGACTTTGCATCCTGAGACTTTGCTGAAGTTGCTTGTCAGCTTAAGGAGACTTTGGACTGAGATGATGGGGTTTTCTAAATATACAATCATATCATCTGTAAACAGGGACAATTTGACTTCTTCTTTTCCTAACTAAATACCCTTTATTTCTTTCTCTTGCCTGATTGCCCTAGCCAGAACTTCCAACACTATGTTGAATAGGAGTGGTGAGAGAGGGCATCCCTGTCTTGTGCCAGTTTTCAAAGAGAATGCTTCCAGTTTTTGCCCATTCAGTATGATATTGGCTGTGGGTTTGTCATAAATAGCTCTTATTATTTTGAGATACATTCCATCAATACCGAATTTATTGAGCGTTTTTAGCAGGAAGGTTGTTGAATTTTGTCAAAGGCCTTTTCTGCATCTATTGAGATAATCATGTGGTTTTGTCTTTGGTTCTGTTTATATGCTGGATTATGTTTAATGATTTTTGTATGTTGAACCAGCCTTGCATCTCAGGGATGAAACCCACTTGATCATGATGGATAAGCTTTTTGATGTGCTGCTGGATTCGGTTTGCCAGTATTTTATTGAGGATTTTCACATTGATGTTCATCAGGGATATTGGATTAAAATTCTCTTTTTTTGTTGTCTCTGCCAGGCTTTGGTATCAGGATGATGTTGGCCTCATAAAATGAGTTAGGGAGGATTCCCTTTTTTTCTATTGATTGGAAAATTTCAGAAGGAATGGTACCAGCTCCTCCTTGTACCTCCGGTAGAATTTGGCTGTGAATCCATCTGGTCCTGGACTTTTTTTGGTTAGTAGGCTGTTAATTATTGTCTCAATTTCAGAGCCTACTATTGGTCTATTCAGGGATTCAACTTCTTCCTGCTTTAGTCTTGGGAGAGTGTAAGTGTCCAGGAAATTATCCATTTCTTCTAGGTTTTCTAGTTTATTTGTGTAGAGCTGTTTATAGTATTCTCTGATGGTAGTTTGTATTTCTGTGGAGTCAGTGGTGATATCCCCTTTATCATTTTTTATTGCATCTACTTGATTCTTCTCTCTTTTCTTGTTTATTAGTCTTGCTAGCGGTCTATCAATTTTGTTGATCTTTTCAAAAAACCAACTCCTGGATTCATTGATTTTTTGGAGGGTTTTTTGTGTCTCTATCTCCTTCAGTTCTGCTCTGATCTTAGTTATGTCTTGCTTTCTCCTAGCTTTTGAATGTGTTTGCTCTTGCTTCTCTAGTTCTTTAATTGTGATGTTAGAGTGTCAATTTTAGATCTTTCCTGCTTTCTCTTGTGGGCATTTAGTGCTATAAATTTCCCTCTACACACTGCTTTAAATGTGTCCCAGAGATTCTAGTATGTTGTATCTTTGTTCTCATTGGTTTCAAAGAACATCTTTTTCTGCCTTTATTTCGTTACGTACCCAGTAGTCATTCAGGAGCAGGTTGTTCACTCTCCATGTAGTTGAGCAGTTTTGATTGAGTTTCTTAGTCCTGAGTTCTAGTTTGATTGCACTGTGGTCTGTTCTTTTACATTTGCTGAGGAGTGCTTTACTTCCAACTATGTGGTCAATTTTCGAATAAGTGTGACATGGTGCTGAGAAAAGTGTATATTCTGTTGATTTGGGGTGGAGAGTTCTGTAGATGTCTATTAGGTCCACTTGGTGCAGAGCTGAGTTCAATTCCTGGATATCTTTGTTAACTTTCTGTCTTGTTGATCTGTCTAATGTTGACAGTGGGGTGTTGAAGACTCCCATTATTATTGTATGGAAGTCTAAGTCTCTTGTAAGTCTCTAAGGGCTTGCTTTATGAATCTGGGTGCTCCTGTATTGGGTGCATATATATTTAGGATAGTTAGCTCTTCCCGTTGAATTGATCCCTTTACCATTATGTAATGGCCTTCTTTGTCTCTTTTGGTCTTTGATGGTTTAAAGTCTGTTTTATCAGAGACTACTATTGCAACCCCTGCTTTTTTTGTTCTCCATTTGCTTGGTAGATCTTCCTCCATCCCTTTATTTTGAGTCTATGTGTATCTCTGCATGTGAGATGGGTCTCCTGAATACAGCAAACTGATGGGTCTTGACTCTTTATCCAATTTGCCAGTCTGTGTCTTTTAATTGGACCATTTAGTCCATTTACATTTAAGGTTAATATTGTTATGTGTGAACTTGATCCTGTCATTGTGATATTAGCTGGTTATTTTGCTTGTTAGTTGATGCAGTTTCCTCCTAGCATTGATGGTCTTTACATTTTGGCATGTTTTTGCAATGGCTGGTACCAGTTGTTCCTTTCCATGTTTAGTGCTTCTTTCAGGGTCTCTTGTAAGGCAGGCCTGGTGGTGACAAAATCTCTAAGCATTTGCTTGTCTATAAAGGATTTTATTTCTCCTTCGCTGATGAAGCTTAGTTTGGCTGGATATGAAATTCTGGGTTTAAAATTCTTTTCTTTAAGAATGTTGAATATTGGCCCCCACTCTCTTCTGGCTTGTAGAGTTTCTGCCGAGAGATCTGCTGTTAGTCTGATGGGTTTCCCTTTGTGGGTAACCCGACCTTTCTCTCTGGCTGCCCTTAACATTTTTTCCTTCATTTCAACTTTGGTGAGTCTGATGATTATGTGTCTTGGGGTTGCTCTTCTCAAGGAGTGTCTTTGTGGCGTTCTTTGTATTTTCTGAATTTGAATGTCGGCCTGCCTTACTAGGTTGGGGAAGTTCTCCTGGATGATATCCTGAAGAGTGATTTCCAACTTGGTTCCATTCTCCCCATCACTTTCAGGTGCACCAATCCAATGTAGGTTTGGTCTTTTCACATAGTCCCATATTTCTTGGAGGCTTTGCCCAGAGAGGAGGAACTTAGAGAGGCAGTCTGGCTACAGCAGCTTTGCTGAGCTGTGGTGGACTCTGGTCAGTTCAAAATTTTTGTCAGCTCCATTACTCAAACGTTAGTAATGGCGGATACCCCAAACCCCCCTCCAAGCTCAAGTGTCCCAGGGCAACTTCAGACTATTGTGCTGGCAGTGAGAATTCAAGCCAGTGAATCTTAGCTTGCTGGATTCTGTCAGGGTGGGATCCACTGAGCTAGACCACTTGGCTCCCTGGCTTCATCCTCATTTCCAGGGGAGTGAATGGTTCTGTCCCCGTGGTATTCCTGGCACCACTGGGGTATGAAAAAAAAAAACTCCTGCAGCTAGCTTGGTGTCTTCCCAAACTGTCGCCCAGCTTTGTGCTTGAAACCCAGGGCCCTGGTGGTGTAGGCACCTGAAGGAATCTCCTGGTCTGAGAGTTGTGAAGACGGTGGGAAAAGCATAGTGTCTGGGCTGGAGTGAACAGTTCCTCAAGGCGGATTTCCCTCATGGCTTCCCTTGGCTAGGGGAAGGAGTTCCCTGACCCCTTGCACTTCCCAGGTGAAGTGACCCCCCACCCTGCTTTGGCTCGCCCTCTGTGGGCTGTGCCCACTGTCTAACCAGTCCCGATGAGATGAGCCAGGTACCTCAGTTGGAAATGTAGAACTCACCCATCTTCTACATTGATCTCACTGGGAGCTGTAGACCAGATCTGCTCCTATTTGGCCTTTTTTTTTTTTTTTTTTTTTTTTTTTGGAGACAGGGTTTCACTCCTGTCTGGAGTGCAATGGCATGATCTTGGCTCACTGCAGCCTCTGCCTCCCGGATTCAAGTGATTCTGCTGCCTAAGCTTCCCAAGTAGCTGGGATTATAGGCACCCACCACCACACCCAGCTAAGTTTTGTATTTTTAGTAGAGACTGAGTTTCATCATGTTGGCTAGGCTGGTCTCAAACTCCTGACCTCAGGTAATCCACCTGCCTTGGCCTCCCAAAGTGTTGAGATTACAAGCATGAGCCACTGCACCCAGCCAAATGTTGATTTTTAAATACCTTTTTATAATAAAAGGAACAAAGGCTCCCTGGAGAAACAGCTGATTCTAAGCCAGGAGTAGAAAATATACAAGATAATCCTGGAGCATCTTGTAGGGCCAGAAAGTAAACAAGTGCATTAAAAATAAGTCATATTGGTAACAATATGTCAAAAGAATAAAGAAGTCTACTGAAAGAGCTCCCAAAAGCTGAAGCTGGAACAAGTAGAGCAAGAAAGACAATGTTCTCTCCAAGAGGAGTCTAAATAGAGAGGCCAACTAAATTTAGTATGATATACTGGATGAAATCCTGGAACAGAAAAAAGGATATTAGGTAACAACTCAGGAAATCTGAATAAAGAATGAAATCAGTTAATAACAATGTATCAGTATTGCTTTATTAATTATGACAAATGTACCATACTAGTGAAAGATGAATAATCGGGGTAACAGTGTGCAAAGACTGGGTAGAGAGGATATTATTAAAACTTTTAGTACCAGCTGCTCAATTTTCCTATAAATCTAAAATTGCTTTTAAAAATAAAATTTTGTTAATACAAAATGTATTATCATTGAGAAAATTTGATACATAAAAGTATTAATTATGGTATAGCTTAGAAGTATAATTAGGTTTTGGTTGTTATTTTATAAAATCATTAATTTTAGGGCTCTTTTAAAGATGAACTGCCCTGGTTAGCACATCCACAATGTGATTTTATTTACAAATTTTTTTTGCAATTATATAATTCTACAATGTTATAACTGTGGGACCAATTGAGACGTTCCTGATTGGAAATGATTGACGTAGAATTTTTCAAGAGAATCCAGCTATGGATTTTTTGTATATATGACGTTTAGAGGACTCAATTTATTCAAAGTTTATACATCTCTCCATCCTTGTAGGTTATAATAATCAGTGACAATTACATGTACACTGAATCTGTTATAAAATAAATTATTAGTTTTTAAAGTGGTGTTATAAACTTAAATCCTGACCTGTTAATGCATTAAAAGTGAATTATGTACATTGCTTAATTTCTATATGTTTTTCTTATCTTTAAAGTAGGTGATTAAGAATACTCACTTCAGGTGTGAGGAAGGTGGCCGAATAGGAACAGCTGCAGCCTCCAGCTCCCAGCACGAGCGACACAGAAGATGGGTGATTTCTGCATTTTCAACTAAGGTACCGGGTTCAGCTCACTGGGGAGTGCCAGACAATCGGTGCTGGTCAGCTGGTGCAGCCCAACCAGCGAGAGCTGAAGCAGGGTGAGGCACCGCCTCACCTGGGAAGCACAAGGGGGAAGGGAATCCCTTTAGAAACTGAGACACACAACACCTGGAAAATCGGGTAACTCCCACCCTAACACTGTGCTTTACCAAGGGTCTTAGCAAATGGCACACCAGGAGATTATATCCCACACCTGGCCGGGAGGGTCCCATGCCCATGGAGCCTCCCTCATTGCTAGTGCAGCAGTCTGAGATCTAACTGCAAGGCAGCAGCAAGGCTGGGGGAGGGGCACCCGCCATTGCTGAGACTTAAGTAGGTAAACAAAGCCTCCAGGAAGCTCAAACTGGGTGGAGCCCACCACAGCTCAAGGAGGCCTGCCTGTCTCTGTAGACTCCACCTCTGGGAACAGGGCATGGCAAAAAAAAAAAAAAAAAGAAAAGGCAGCAGAAACCTCTGCAGATGTTAATGACCCTGTCTGACAGCTCTGAAGAGAGCAGTGGATCTTCCAGCATGGAGGTTGAGATCTGAGAATGGACAGTTTGCCTGCTCAAGTGGGTCCCTGACCCCTGAGTAGCCTAACTGGGGGACATCTCCCACTAGGTGCAGACTGGCACCTCACACCTCACATGGCAGGGTACACCCTGAGACGAAGCTTCCAGAGCAAGAATCAGACAGCAGCATTCGCTGTACAGCAATATTATATCTTCTGCAGCCTCCGCTGCTGATACCCAGGCAAACAGGATCTGGAGTGGACCTCAAGCAATCTTCAACAGACCCACAGCTGAGGGTCCTGACTGTTAGAGGGAAAACTAACAAACAGAAAGGACACCCACACCAAAACCCCCTCAGTATGTCACCAGCATCAAAGACCAAAGTCAGATAAAACCACAAAGATGGGGAAAAAGCAGGGCAGAAAAGCTGGAAATTCAAAAAATTCAAAAAATCACAGTGCATCTCCCCCTCCAAAGGAATGCAGCTCATCACCAGCAACGGATCAAAGCTGGATATGCACCCAATACAAGAGCACCCAGATTTATAAAGCAGGTTCTTAGAGACCAACAGAGAGACTTAGAATCTCACACAATAACAGTGGGAGACTTTAACACCCCAATGTCAATATTAGACAGATCAATGAGACAGAAAATTAACAAGGATATTCAGGACTTGAACTCAGCTCTGGACCAAGGGGAACTAATACACATCTATAGAACTCTCTACCCCAAATCAGCAGAATATACATTCTTCTCAGTACCACATTTCACTTATTCTAAAATTGACCACATAATTAGAAATAAAATACTCCTCAGAAAATCCAAAAGAACAGAAATAACAGTCTCTCAAACCACAGGGCAATCAAATTAGAATTCACGATTAAGAAACTCCCTCAAAACAGCACAACTACCTGGAAACTGAAAAAAACTTTCTCCTGAATGAGTCCTGGGTAAATAACAAAATTAAGACATAAATAAATTAGTTCTTTGAAACCAATGAGAACAAAGACACAATGTAGCAGAATCTCTGGGACATAGCTAAAGCAGTTTTTAGAGGGAAATTTATAGCATGAAATGCCCACAGTAGAAAGCAGGAAAGAGCTAAAATTGACACCCTAACATCACAATTAAAAGAACTAGAGAAGCAAGAGCAAACAAATTCAATAGCTAGCAGAAGATAAGAAATAACTAAGATCAGAGTAGAAGTGAAGGAGATGGGGACATGAAATACCCTTCAAAAAAATCGATGCATCCAGGAGCTGGTTTTTTGAAAAGATTAACAAAATAGATAAACTGTTAGCCAGACTAATAAAGAAGAAAAGAGAGAAGAGTCAAATAGACACAATAAAATAATGATAAAGGGAAGATGACCACTGATCCCACAGAAATACAAACTACCATCAGAGAACACTATAAACACCTCTATGCAAATAAACTAGAAAATCTAGAAAAAATTGATAAATTCCTAGACACATACACCCTCCAAGACTAAACTAGAAAGAAGTCAAACCCCTGAATAGACCAATAACAAGTTCTGATATTGAGGCCGTAATTAATAGCCTAACAGCCAAAAAAAGCCCAGGACCAGACGGATTCACAGCCAAATTCTCCCAGAGGTAAAAAGAGGAGCTGGTACCATTCCTCCTGAAACTATCCAAACAACAGAAAAAAAGGGACTCCTCCTTAACTCATTTTACTAGGCCAGCATCATTCTGATATCAAAACCTGGAAGAGACACAATAAAAAGGAAAATTTCAGGCCAATATTCCTGTTGAACATCGGTGCAAAATCTCAATAAAATACTGGCAAACCAAATCCAGCAGCACATCAGAAAGCTTATACTCCACTATCAGTCAGCTTCACCCCTGGGATGCAAGGCTAGTTCAACATATGCAAATCAATAAACGTAATCCATCACATAAACAAAACTGATGACAAAAACCACATGATTATCTCGATAGATGCAGAAAGGGCCTTTCATAAAATTCAACACCCCTTCATGCTAAAAACTATCAGTAAACTAGGTATTGATGGAACATATCTCAAAATAATAAGAGTTATTTATAACAAACCCACAGCCGATATCATACTGAATGCACAAGAACTGGAAGCATTCATTTGAAAACCAGCACAGGAAAAGAGTGCCCTTTCTCACCTCTCCTATTCACCCTTTCTCACCTCTCCTATTCACCATATCCAGGGTAATCCGGCAAGAGAAAGAAACAAAGATTTTCAAATAGGAAGAGAGGAAGTTAAATTGTCTCTGTTTGCAGGTGACATGATTGTATATTTAGAAAACCCCATCGTCTCTGCCCATAATCTCCCTAAGTTGATAAGCAACTTCAGCACAGTCTCAGGATACAAAATCAATGTGCAAAAATCACAAGAATTTTTATGCACCAATAATAGACAAACAGAGAGCCAAATCATGAGTGAACTCCCATTCACAATTGCTTCAAAGAGAATAAAAAACTAGGAATACAACTTACAAGGGATGTGAAGGACCTCTTCAAGGAGAACTACAAATCACTGCTCAAGGAAATAAGAGAGGACACAAACAAATGGAAAAATATTTCATGCTCACAGATAGGAAGAATCAATATCATCAAAACGGCCATACTGCCCAAAGTAATTTATAGATTCAATGCTATCCCCATCAAGCTACCACTGACTTTCTTCACAGAATTAGAAAAAAAACCACTTTAAATTTGATGTGGAACCAAAAACGAGCCTGCATAGCCAAGACAATCCTCAGCAAAAAGAACAAAGCTGGAGGCATCACGCCACCTGACTTCAAACTGTTCTACAAGGTTACAGTAACCAAAACAACATGGTATTGGTATCAAAACAGATATATAGACCAATGGAACAGAACAGAGGCCTCAGAAATAATACCACACATCTACAACCATCTGATCTTTGACAAACCTGACAAATAAAAGCAATGGGGAAAGTGTTCCCTATTTATTAAATGGTGTTGGGAAAACTGGCTAGCTACATGCAGAAAACTGATACTGAACCCCTTCCTTAGATCTTATGCAAAAACTAACTCAAGACTGATTAAAGACTTAAATGTAAGACCTAAAACTATAAAAACCCTAGAAGAAAACCTAGGCAATACCATTCAGGACATAGGCATGGGCAAAGACTTCATGACTAAAACACCAAAAGCAATGCAACAAAAGTCAAAATTGACAAATGGGATATAATTAAACTAAAGAGTTTCTGTACAGCAAAAGAAACTATCATCAGAGGGAGCAGACAACCTACAGAATGGGAGAGAATTTTTGCAATCTATCCATCTGCCAAAGGGCTAATATCCAGATTCTAAAAAGAACCTAAACAAATTTACAAGAAAAAAACCCCATCAAAAAGTGGGCAAAGGATATAAACAGACACTTCTCAAAAGAAGACATTTATGTGGCCAACAAACATATGAAAAAAAGTTCATCATCACTGGTCATTAGAGAAATGCAAATCAAAACCACAGTGAGATACTATCTCGTGCCAATTAAAATGGCAATCATTAAAAAGTCAGGAAACAACAGATGCTGGAGAGGGTGTGGAGAAATAGGAACGCTTTTACACTGTTGGTGGGAGTGTAAATTAGTTCAACCATTGTGGAAGACAATGTGGCAATTCCTCAAGGATCTACAACCAGAAATACCATTTGACCCAGCAATCCCATCACTGGGTATATACCCAAAGGATTATAAATCATTCTACTATAAAGACACACGTCCATGTATATTTATTGCAGCACGGTTCACAGTAACAAAGACTTAGAATCAACCCAAATGCCCATCAATGATAGACTGGATAAAGAAAATGTGGCATATATACACCATGGAATACTATGTAGCCATAAAAAAGGATGAGTTCATGTCCTTTGCAGGGACATGGATGAAGCTGGAAAGCATCATTCTCAGCAAACTAACACAGGAACAGAAGTCCAGATACTGCATGTTCTCACTCATAAATGGGAGTTGAAAAAAGAGAACACATGGACACAGGCAGGGCCCATTGGCAGGTAGGGAACTAGGGGAGAGATAACATTAGGAGAAATACCTAATATAGATGACCGGTTGATGGGTGCAGCAAACCACCATCGCACGTGTATACCTACGTTACAAACCTGCATATTCTGCACATGTATCCCAGAACTTAAAGTATAATTACAAAGAAAAGAAAATCAACAGGACCGGGCTGGTGACTCATACCTGTAATCCCAGCACCTCGGGAGGCCAAGGCAGGCAGATCACAAGGTCAGGCATTCAAGATAAGCCTGGCCAACATGGTGAAACCCCATCTCTACTAAAAATTCAAAAAGTGCGAATGCCTGTAATCACTGCTACTCCAGTGGCTGAGGCAGGAGAATTGCTTAAACCCAGGGGGCGGAGGTTGCAGTGAGCCAAGATCGCGCCATTGCACTCCAGCATTTGAGTATTAAGTGTGCCCATAGTTACCAGGGTGTTATTTATTTTGGGTGTGTCATGATTGTGCTTTTGTGTATTTACATAAACATCCTTGAATATTTCTATATATAACCACCTGTATCTATATTAAGTTGAACATGAGTTCTCCCTGATGTCTACAACTGTAATGATTACCACATGGATTATTCAAGACTCTTCCCCTAGTTGATCTGTAAATTTCCACACCAACTGTGAGAAATATAACTCCCCATGTTTGCCATTTATAGGCTTAATTGTTCAATTCCCGTATATATGTATCGCAGTATAAGACCTGTTAACCAGAATCCAATGAGAAATAATTTTTATCAGCTAGAGTACAGTGCTTTTGTGCAGCTCATTTTGCCTTTAGTCTGACAGATTCCATTCCTTTTCAAAGATATTTATGTTAAGACCTTTTTCTCTCTCCACCTTACTAAGGTTATGTCATACTTTGTAATGCAGGGAATTTCTTCTGTAAAGTCTGCATTGCTCCTGGAATCCCTTGACCTTCTAAATTATTTTCTAAAATTTGCCTGCATTATGGTAATTCTTTGTGTCAAAAAACTTCTATTGCTTTTGGCAAACGCATAATGTTGCCAAATGTCCACCATTACGATATTGCACAGAATCATTTTACAGCTCCCCAGATGCCCTGTGCTTAACCTAATCTTCCCTTTCCCTGAACACCAGGCAAAAACTGATCTTCTTCTTTATAGTTTTGCTTCTTTCCAAAATGTCGTCTAATTGAAACCATACAGCATGTAGCCTTTTCACACTGGCGGCTTTCATGTAACAATATGCATTTGAGTTTCCTCCATGTCTTTTCATGATTTGAAAGCTCATTTCTTTTTACTGCTGAATAATATTCCATTTTACAGGTATCTTATAGTTTATTCATTCATCTATTGAAAGACATCTTGGTTGTTTTCCATTTTGGTAACTACCAAGTAACAATAAACCTGCTATAAACATTTGTGTTCAGGATTTTTTTGTAGACATAATTTTTCAGTGTAATTGGGTATATACAGAGGGACACAATTGCAGATTACAATGCAAGGCTATGCTTAGCTTTATAAGAAACAGACAAAATGTCTTCTAAAGTGGCTGCACCGTTTATAGTCACATTTGAAAATTGAATGAATGAGAGTTTCTCTTGCATTGCATTCTCAACAGCATTGGTTGTTGTCAGTAATTTGGATTTTGGCCATTCTAATGGTGTAGTTGTTTCCCATTGTTGTTTTAATTTACTATTCTCTAATAACATAAGATGTTGAGCATCTTTTCATATGCTTATATGCCATTTGTATATCTTATTTGGTGAGTTGAATGTTCAGATCTTTTGCTCATTACATAGAATTATTTAAATGCCTTGGTGTCATTTGGATTTAGCTCCTTTACTGGATATGTGTTTAAATATTTTCTCTCATTCTGTGGCTTATCTTCTCATTTACTTAGCAATATCTTTCACATAACAGTTTTTAAATTTAAGTAAGTTCAATTTTTTTTTATTTTTTTCTTTGATGGATCATGATTTGATCAAACCCAATGTCACCTAGATTTTATCCTATATTATCTTATGGAAGTTTTCTAGTTTTTGTTTTACATTTAGAAATAAGGTCCATTTTAAATTAATTTTTGTGAAAAGCATAAGGTATATGTCCAGATTCATTTTTGCATGTATGTGTACAATTTTTTGATGATTATTTGTTGAAAAGACTGTCTTTTCTCAATTGAATTTATTTTGCTCTGTCAAGGATCAGTTGACTATATTTGGGAGTGTCCATGTCTGGGTTCTCTCCTCTTTTCTATTAATCCACTTGTCTATTCTTTTACGAATACCTCAGTGTCTTTTTTTTTTTTTTTTTTTTTTTTTTTGAGACGGAGTCTCGCTGTGTCGCCCAGGCTGGAGTGCAGTGGCCGGATCTCAGCTCACTGCAAGCTCTGCCTCCCGGGTTTTTACGCCATTCTCCTGCCTCAGCCTCCCGAGTAGCCGGGACTACAGGCGCCCGCCACCTCGCCCAGCTAGTTTTTTGTATTTTTTAGTAGAGACGGGGTTTCACCGTGTTAGCCAGGATGGTCTCGAACTCCTGACCTCGTGATCCACCCGTCTCGGCCTCCCAAAGTGCTGGGATTACAGGCTTGAGCCACCGCGCCCGGCCTCTCACTGTCTTAATTACTGTAGCTTTATAGTACTACTTGAAATTGAGTAGTGTCAGTTCTCCAACTTAGTCCTTCTTTGTCAGTATTATGTAGACTATTCTGGGTCTCTTGCATTTCCATATAAATTTTAAAATCATCCTTTGAGATGAAGCTAAAAAATAGAATACATTTGTCAATAACCACAAAATAACTTGCTGAGAATTTATTAGAATTGCATTAAATGTATACATCAATTCATGGAGAATTTATATCTCAACATTATTGAGTCCACCTATGCATGAAAGTGGTACATCGCCATTTATTTAGATCTTCCTTTATTTATTTCATCAGACTTAACATTTTCCATATACATGGTATATGTCCTACACATATTTTGTTGATGATATTTCATTTTTGCTAGGGGAAGGAATGAAAATTGTATTTTGTTTTCAACTTCAATTTTCACTTGTTCACTGGTGGTACATGAAAAGACAATTGACTTCTATTAACCTTGCATCCTGCAACCTTGCTATAATCACATATTGGTTCCAGGAATTCTTTCAGTTTTACTAAATATATAATTATGTCATCTGTGAACAAAGGTAGTTTTCTTTTTTCTTTCTAATCTGTATATATATTTTTTCTTGCCTTGTTGCACTAACTAGGACATCCAGTAGGATGGTGAATAAGAGTGACAAAAGAAACAACCTTGTCTTGTTCCCAATAATAGAAGAAAAGTATATCATTTCTCACCATAAAATATCATGAAGGCCTATTTTTTAGATGTTCCAGATTAAGTTGAGGATTTTTTTATTCCTAGTTTTCTAAGACTTTTTCTCATAAATAGATGTTGGAGGTGTTGGATTTTGCCAAATGCTTTTTCTGTATCAATTGACAGACTAATAAAATAGTTCTTTAGCCAGTTAATATAGTGTATCACATTAATTGATTTTGATTTTTAAATGTCAGATCAGTCTGGCATGCCTAAAATAAATTCCACTTACTGTGATGTATAACTATTTTTATGCATTTTGGATTCAATTAGCCAATATTTTATTGAAAATTTTTGCATCTATATTCGTAAAATATATTGAGCTGTAGTTTTCATTTCTTGTAGCGTATTTTCCCAGTCTTGATATTAAGATAATGCCTGCCTCCTTGAATGACTTAGGAGGTATACTTACTTCTATTTTCTAAAAGTGATTATAGAGAACTGATATTATTTCTTCCTTAAATGCTTGGTGGAATTCATCAGTGAAAGAATCTGGGCCAGATGCTTTCTTTTTTGAAAGATTAATAATGATTTATCAATTATTTAAGTAAATATAGATCTATTTAGGTAATGTATTTCTTTTCCCTAAGTTTTGATGGTTTACATCTTTCAATGAACTGATCCATTTCATCTAAATTACCAAACGTGTCAGTATACATTTGTTTGTGGTATTTTTTATTGTCTTTTTAATGTTTATGGAATCAATATTTATAATTTGTGTCTTCTCCCTTTTTCACTTGGTTAGCCTGGCTATGGATTTATCAATTTTATTGATCTTTTAAAGGTATTGCCTTTTGGGTTTATTGACTTTCTCTGTTGACTTCGTGTTTTCAACTTTATTGATTTCTGCTCAAAGTTTTATGTCTTTTCTTGTGCTTACTTGAGGTTTAAATTGCTCCTCTCTCTTTACTTTCCTAAGGCACATTTCTATTATTGCTTTTAGATCTTTCTTCTTTTCTAATATATGCATTTGCTGCTATAAATTTGCCTCTAAACACTGCTTTTACAGCATTCCATGCATTAAAATATAAAAAAAAATAGGACTTGTAATGCAAAATACATCTGCAATCTCAGATTTTAAGAATATCTTAAGGTTTGAGACATTTATTTAAAGATACAACAGAAGGACTATTAGGAGACAAGAAACTGTGGGTGAAAAGAATTATTTTTTCTCTTTTTTTTAATCACCTTTTATTTTAAGTTCAAGGGTACAGGTGCAGGATGTGCAGGTTTGTTACATAGGTAAACGTGTGCCATGGTAGTTTGCTGCACAGATCAACCCATCACCTAGGTATGAAGCCAAGCATCCAATAGCTATTCTTCTTGAGCATCCCATAAATTTTGATGTACATTTCATTTTGTTTAGTTCACAATATTTTTAAATTTCCCTTGAGACTTCCTCTTTGACCTATGTGTTATATAAAAGTATGTTATTTAATCTCAAACTTTTGGGGGATTTTCGAGTTTTTTTTTCTGGTACTGATTTCTAGTTAAATTTCATTATAGTCTAAGAATACATGCAGTAAGACTTCTATTCTTTTAAATTTGTGAGGGTATGTTTTTCAGCCCAGGATGTGGTCTATTTTGGATAAAGTCCCACACAAACTTGAGAGGAATATGTATTCTGCTGTTACTTGATTAACTATTCTGCTGTTACTTGAACAGTTAGATTCTGTTCATTGTTAGTGCTATTCAGTTGAACATTTTCCTGATTTTTGCTTGTTGAAATTAGCTGTTATTAATATAAGGATGTTGAGATCTCCAAACATAATATTACATATTAAATTTGATTATTTCTTTGTGCAATTTTATAAATTTTTGTCTCATGTATTTAGATGCTGTGTTGTTACCTGAATAACTTAAGAATTATTATTTTTTTGAGTAATTGCCCCTTTCTCATTATTTAATGCCCATTTTTATCCTTAATAATTTTCCTTTTTTTTTTTTTTTTTTTTTTGAGACAGGGTCTCATTCTGTCTCCCAGGCTGGAGTGCAGTGGCACAATCAAGGCTCAGTACAGCCTTGACTTTCTGGGCTCAAGTGATTATCCCATTTCAGTTCCCTTCCACCCCACACTGCCCCCTACCATACACCCTCCCACCACCACGAGTAGCTGGAACTATGGGTATGTGCCACCATACCTAGATAATTTTTTATATTTTTTGAAGAGATGAGGTTTCACCATGTTTCCCAGACTGGTCTTAAACTCCTGAGCTCAAGCAATCCATCCGCCTTGGCTTTGCAAAGTGCTGGGATTACAGGCATGAGCCACCATGGCCAGCCTCTCCTTCACTTTAAATGATAATTTCAATGGATATAGAATACTAGGTTAGTGAGATTTTTTTCTTTTATTTCTTTAAATATTTACTTCATTCTCTACTTGCTTGCATGGTTTCTGACAAAAAAGTTTAAAATAGTTCTTAGTCTTGCCCCTCTACACTTATTCACTCCCTTGCCACCATGGCTTCTTTCAAAATTATTTGTCTTGGGTTTTCTCCCATGATATGCTTAGGTGTAGATTTTTGGTGTTTATTCCTGCTGGTGTTCTCTAAGATTCCTGGGTTTGCAGTTTGGTGTCTATCATTAATTTTGGGAACTTCTTGGCTATGATTACTTCAAGTACAATAGTTCCTCCTTATCCATGGTTTTGCTTTCCACACTTTCAGCTACCCATGAGTCACTGTGTTCTGAAAGTACTTAATGAAAAATTCCAGAAATAAACAATTCATAAGTTTTCTGTTGTGCTTGGTTCTGAGTATTGTCATAATTTTTCTATTTTATTATATTGTTAATCTCTTCTTATGCCTAATTTATGAGTTAAACTTTATCATAGATATGTGCATGTAGGAAAAAACATAGTATGTATATATAGGGTTTGGTACTATCTGCATTTTCAGGCATCCACTGGAGGTCTTTGAATGTATACCCCATGGATAAGAGGGAACTACTGTACTTCCTTTGCACTTTTCTGCTTCTTTCTCTCTTCTTCTAGTACTTCAATTTTACATGTTATACTTTTGTAATTGTTCTTGGATATTGGAATGGAGGTTGTAGTCCTTTTTCTCTTTGTATTTCAGTTTGCAATGTCTCCTTTGATATATCTTTAAATTCATTGTTTTTTTTTCTTGTTTATGTTCAGTCTAGTAATGAGCTTATGAAAAGCATTCTTCATTTCTATTGCAGTGTTTTTACTTTCTGTCATTTTCTTCTGATTCTTTCTTAGAGTTTTTAGTATTCTGCTTACATTATTCATCTGCTCTTGCATACTTATACTTTTTCTATTACAGTCCTTAACATAACTAATCATAGTTATTTTTAATTATTTATTTGATTATTGCAAACATTGTTTCATATCAAAGTGTAGTTCAGATGCATACTTTGTCTCTTCTGACTGTGTTTTTCCTTTTCTTTTTGTATAGCCTTATGATTTTTTGTTAAAAGTCAAACATGATGTATCAGATAATGAGAACTGAGGAAAATAGGTCTTTAGTATGAGGTTTTATGTCAATCCGTCCAGCTGATGGGTTGTGCTTCATGTTTTCCATAGCTATAGATGGCAGAGACTTTAGTTTCCTCAGTGCCCTTGTTTTCTCCACATTGGATTTCCCTAAGAATTCCTTCTTAAATAGAGTCTGTGTTTTGTAGCTCTTTCCATTCTAACCCATTGTGATTATTCTGGAGCTGTGTTGATGTGGTGGTAAGGTTTGGAGGAGGTCAGCATATCTCAGTCTTTTAGTGGGCTCAAGTCCCTGAGCTGGACTTCAGAAGTGTTTCTTAGTGTTTTTTTTTTTTTTTCCTTCCATTAGGTAATACAGGAAGCCTAGAGAGGGATGTAGGGGGCTAACTGCCCTTCTCCATGGTCAAATAAGATGTTGGTAAAGTTGTTTCCCTTGAGGAGTAAACCTTGGCTATGGAGAATGCTCTAGGATTATTTCAAAATGGTACTTTCCCCCAATTGACCAAGATATGAGAGATGTTTTCTAAGATCATCACCATGAAAATCTGGTGGGCTTCCTGAAGATAAAATCCAAGAAAGTGTGAGGGGCCTCCTTCAGACTGGGCCTCCCCAAATTTTTACTCTCAAGCTAGTCCATAGTGAGCCTCCAACAATTCATCCTACCAGTTTATGGCTTCAGTGGCACCTGCTCCAGGTAAGTTTATCTAGGCTATGATCTAATATTCCACGCATGAGATTTCTCCATGCTGTTGTGTGTAGATTTAGATTATTTATTCTTTCTGCTGTATAATTTTCAATTGTGTGAATATTAACACAACTTATTTATCCTACTCATTGTTGATGAACATTTCCAGTTTTTGTGTCTCACTACTAGTGATACCATGAACATTCTTGAACATGATTTCTGGTGAACATACACCCACATTTCTGTTCATTTCTGTTGGATATACACCTGAGAGTAAAAATTCTGGGTTATAGGGGATGCATATACTGGGCTTTATTAGACACTTCCAAGTTGTTTTCCTACGTGGATGTTCCTTGAATGATGTATAAGAGTTCCAACTACCCCACTTTCTCATCAGCACTGAGTATTTTCCAACTTAGTCATTTTAGTTATTCTGGTAGGGGTGGTGTAATATTGCATCGTGGTTTTAATCTGCATACCCCAGATGACTTATAAAGTTGAGCACCTTTTATTTCCGTTTATTGACCATTTTAATATATTCTCTTTTCTGAAGTGTCCAAACCTTCTTCCCACTTTTCTACCGGGCTATTGCTCTTTTTCTCATTGACTTTAAGAGCTCTTTATCTATTCCAAATGTGTATTCTTTTGGGAGGGAATATAGATATGTCAATATATTTTTTAATTTGTATTTTCACTGGCAGACTGTCATTTAAAACTGTGACTTTCAAAAGAATGTGGTTTGGCCGAAACACAGTACAGGCCAGTAGCCTGTATATTCACTGTTCCACCAAAGAGAAGGCACATACTGTATGTCTTGGTTGAATTATGGTTAAGAATTCCTCTGACTCTCCAAACTAGGCCCTTGTTATTAATATTAACTATTAGGTTCATGCAAATATAATTGCAGTTTTTGCAATTACTTTTTTTCCCCATAAGTTATTGAGGTATAGGTGGTATTTGGTTACATGAGTAAGTTCTTTAGGGATGATTTGTGAGATTTTGGTGCACCCATCACCTGATCAGTATACACTGCAGCATATTTGTAGTCTTTTATATCTCGCCCACCTCCCACCCTTCCCCCAAGTCCCCAAAGTCCATTGTATCATTCTTATGCCTTTGCGTCCTCGTAGCTTAGCTCCCACATATCTGTGAGAACATATGATGTTTGGTTTTCCATTCCTGAGTTACCTTACTTAGAATAATAGTCTCCAATCTCATTCAGGTCACTGCAAATGCTGTTAATTCATTCCTTTTTATGGCTGCCTAGTATTCCATCATATATACATACCACAGTTTCTTTATCCACTCGTTGACTAATGGGCATTTGGGTTGGTACCACGATTTTGCTATTTTGAATTGTGCCACTATAAACATGTGTGTGCAAGTATCTTTTTTGAATAATGACTTCTTTTCCTCTGGGTAGATACCCAGTAGTGGGATTGATGGAGCAAATGGTAGTTCTACTTTTAATTCTTTAAGGAATCTCCACACTGTCTTCCACAGTGGCTGTACTAATTTACATTCCCACCAGCAGTGTAGAAATGTTCCCTGTTCACCGCATCCATGCTAACATGTACCGTTTTTTGATTTTTTTAAATTATGGCCATTCTTGCAGGAGTGAGGTGGTATCACATTGTAGTTTTGATTTGCATTTCCCTGATCATTCGTGATATTGAGCATTTTTTCTTATGTTTGTAGGCCATTCGTATATCTTGTTTTGAGAACTGCCTATTCATATCCTTAGCCACTTTTTGATGGGATTTTTTTTTCTTACTGATTTGTTTGAGTTCATTGTATATTCTAGATATTAGTACTTTGTCAGATGTATAGATTAGGAAGATTTTCTCCCACTCTGTCGGTTGTCTCTTTACTCTGCTGACTGTTCCTTTTGGCATGCCAAAGCTCTTTAGTTTAACTAGGTCTCAGCTATTTATCTTGGTTTTTATTGCATTTGTTTTCAGGTTCTTGGTCATGAAATCCTTGCCTAAGCCAACATCCAGCCCTATACAAAAAATCAGCTCAAGATGGATTAAGGACTTAAACCTAAGACCTGAAACTATAAAAATTCTAGGAGATAATATTGCAATTATTTTTAAATGGCAAAAACTGCAATTACTTTTGCACCAACCTAACATAATTTTGTTAAGCACGAGCATGGAGTGGCAGCTCATCTCCCCTCCTCTGCTAGAACAGAGGAATTAGAGGGGAAGAGATATTTAATTTGAAAAGGACTGTATGGTTGAATTTTCTGCATTTTCAGTCTTCTTTATTTTCTTTTATCTATTTACCTTTTAAAGTAGGTTGCATTAGAATGTACTGTATTGCCATGCATTGCTCCTGTGTCCACCAGAATCTCATGATCCTCAGGTTGGTTTCTAATGATCTTTCAAAAGCCCACACAAAGAAACCAATGCATCACTGATTTCAATCATGGAAAGCAGCCAGGGGAGCTTCTATGTTCTCAGATTCTTCAAAGAATGCCTAATCTTCTGAGAAACTCTCAAATTCTTCCTTTCCCCTATGTTATTATTAGAAAGCTGAAAATGAAACATAGGAAGTGTAATCAGTGGGGAAAAAATTATATTTTCCATTCTTCTGAAACCCACCCCCATTCCCAGGTAAAACATGTACACATGGATCTGAGTTTTCCTGTCTCTACACAGTCTTGAAGTTAATTCACCCTTAATGTTTATGCTGGTAGGGGATTCCATTTTCAATTTTGTAAAGGTAGCTAGGAGGCTGGGAGAAAAAAGAAACTAATAAATCAGTTGAAATGGCAAATCTAAAATAAACATGCATTAACAGCTAAGACCGTCATAGTTCTGGTGGCCACTGCGGCACATGGTGGCCCTAGGACATCTTGCCAGGGAGGGGGTGGCGTCCCCAGGCCTGGGTACTCCCCGTGAGTCCCGCAGACACCAGCTTCCTGGCCCAGTTTCCAGCACCCGGAATCCTCCCACTGCCTGCCTCTGCCCAGGGCAACCCATGTGCAGTAATGCCAACTCCAGACGTTAGACGATGAAGGCAGCGCAGCGTCAAAAATACAAAAGAATAAGAAGAAAACCCGGAACACGGCCTCTGTGGCAAATGGAGGCTAGAATGCCTCAGAGAAACCTGCCCCAGAGGAAGTTCCCCTAAGGGCTGAGGCCCAGGTGCAGCAGTTGGCCCAGGAATTGGCTTGATGTGTGGAGCAACTGGAACTGGGCCACAAGAGGCAAAAACCCACCCTGACACAGGAAGAGCAGGTTATTGGAGCAATCCAAACCCTGCGCAGCAAAAGAACGTCCCTGCCCCGGAAGAGGCAGCTGATGCCTTCCTTGTTTGGAGACTACAGGGCTCAGATAGAAGCCGAATGGTGTGAGGGCCTGCGGGCTCACAGAGCTGCTGCTTATTCAGCCCAGGTGTAGCCTGTAGATGGAGCCACCAGAAACAAGAGCCAAAGGGTCTGCAGGCCTCGCCCTTTATGGAGAGCCAAAGCCACTCTGGACACTCATGATGAAGAGTTTAGGTTCAGTTTCTTTTAGCTTCTCCCCCAACCTGGAACAATCCCTCTCCCTTGGGGTGGTGTAGGGGTTTGTTTTGAGTGCAGAGCCTTTCCAGGACTTCTGTTGGCAGAGAACCCTGGGGTTGGTCTGTCCCTGTCTGGTCCAAGGATTTGGAGCTGTTGTGAAGGTGTGAGACCATCAGATAGGCACAAGACCCCATTTGTTTTCTGATGAAGTGTTCTCTCTTTCAGAAGAGAGAGAGAGAGATACATTTAGAAAATATACAATAAATTGGAGTGTTCAAGGTATTGTAGAAAGAATATTGTACTCAGCCTTTAGCATTATATTAAGTGGCTATTGGTAACAAAGAGTAGTGGAGAAGCTATATACTCGTACACTGGTTTTCACTTTTGAAAGGAATCCCTGTCAAACAGTTTAGTGCTTAATGCTGTTATGTCACATTGCCCTAATCTCTATTTTTGATAAAATTGGATAACGAGTGAAAGAGTGTGCTGACCACCTGTGTTAGAGGAAGTACAGAAGATTCAGGAGTCTGGTATCCCCGGGTCCAGTCCCTCACCGGGGTCCTTTGTCCATGTTGCCTTCATTCCTGAGCAACCTCCTCAGGGAATCAGCATGGCACCCACCAGGCCAGGCTCTGTTCTTAGGTGGCAGGAGCTTCTTGCCCTAACAATTCTGGCCTGAGACCTGGATTGAGCCTCGGCAGACTTCTTGTCTAAATGTTGGCCATGTCAGTCTCAGGCCCTCTGTTGCATGGAATTGGGAATCTTCAGGTGACCTAAGCCTCATTGTAACTTGATGTTTGCTGGGGTCTTCCAAACTCAGTTCCCAGACTAGATTGATACCTGGAGCCCAGCTGCCTACTCAGCATTTCCACTTGGGTGTTTCATAGGCATTTCAAACTTGACATGTTTAAAATACTTGATTAGGCTCCAGTTTCCCTTTGGCTTCTGCTTTTCAGTGAATGGCACTACTGCCTGTCTAGTTGACTCAGCAGCAAGCCTGTGTCATCCTTGATTGCTGTCTCTCCAGCACTGTATCCTTTTTTTTTTTTTTTTTTTTTTTTAGAAGGAGCTTTGCTTTTGTCTCTACCAGGCTGGAGTGCAATGGTGTGATCTCGGCTCACTGCAACCTCTGCCTCTAGGGATCAAGCGATTCTCCTGCCTCAGCCTCCCCAGTAGCTGGGATTACAGGTGTGTGCCACCATGCCTGGCTAATTTTGTATTTTTAATAGAGATGGGGTTTCTCCATGTTGGTCAGGTTGGTCTCAAACTTCTGATCTCATGTTATCCACCCACCTGGGCCTCCCAAAGTGCTGGGATTACATATATACTTTTAATACTTCGACTGGCATATCAGCTCTGTCTTCAATATAAATCTGGAATATTTCAAAAAAAAAATAGTTAAGACCACATTCATCTAAGGATTGCTGAGAATTATTGGCTGGCCACGGTGGCTCACACTTGTAATCCTAGCAATCTGTGAGGCAAAGGCGAGTGGATCACCTGAGTTCAGGAGCACAAGACCTGCCTGTCCAACATGGTGAAACCCCGTCTTTACTAAAAATACAAAAATTAGCCATGTGTGGTGGTGCACACCTGTAATCCCAGCTACTCAGGAGGCTGAGGCACGAGAATCACTTGAACTCAGGAGACAGAGGTTGTAGTTATCCAAGATCATGCCACTGCACTCCAGCCTGGGCAATAGAGTGAGACTCTGTCTCAAAAAAGAAAAAAAGAAGTATTAATATATTTGGTTGTTTATGAATCAGATACACAGAAAGGTTAAGAGATCATATAATGCACACAACATATTTGATTAACCATTTTGCCGATTTGCAAATAAATCTTGCACCCATAACAAAAGGTATTCATTGATACATACAAATAGTTAAGTTTGAATTTGCTGTCCATGAAAGAAAGAAAATAAATCAGAGAAGTGACTTTAAACATATTTAGCATGGGAACCCAGTTCAATTCTCCTTCTCAACATGTTGCCATTAAGTCTTAAAATCAACTAGAGTGAATTTTTGCAAATGATCTGACCAGGTATTTTGAAGGAAGTGAGGCTCAAAGGATTTAGAGTTAAATACTAAATATTCACCTTTTTCTTATCCATACTGCCCAATAACCAGATAGTAAACAATTACATAAACCTCTTCAATGTTTTTGAAGGTTGATACATCCTATGGAGATTAACATTACTCATATAGTGACACTGATACTGTCTGTAATCTATCAGGTGTGTCGAAGCACCTTGCTTTACCTTGGTAAGAGGAAAACGAGATAGTCAGATTGCAAAGCCCATCAACTTTGATATTTGATCTTGTCTAGACCGTTGATGTCCCTTCCTTTTAAGGACAGTAGCCAACTGCTTTGCTTCAATAATTTGATACTAGGGCATTTTTAAAATGCCATGCTCTCCTGCTATCCCTTACTATCCCAAACATCTATCTTTCTACTTTCTTTATGACTTAGTAACTCAGTAGGCTTAGTTATGCTTAGTTTAATCAAAATTTCTCAAGACCAAGAACCAGGAGGGCTCATCAGCTTACTACTGTCTGTGAACTAATTAGAAAAATGGTAACTAAATTTTAAGTCTCAAAAATAGTTGCACAATGTGGATTTGTTGTAATAGCATTTGAAAGCAATTGTGTTGTCTAAACTTGAATACTAGTTTTTCAAAACCTGACATAATTAAAGTTTATAATAAATAGATAGATTCAAGATAGTATGGCCAACACTTTTTCAGAAAAGGGGGAAAAAGGTGGAGCTGCAAAGAGCAATGAATGAATCAGAGGTCTATGATACTGACAAAAATGGTGGTAATATCACCACCTACACATTTGTATAAACTTCATTTTATATCAGTTATACCAATAGACTAACCCTGTGGGGTTACAATCAGCAAATAGTATTATACCCATTTTAGAAAAGGAGGCATTAGATGATTGGAGTGAATTCTTTTTAACAACCTAGCTAGGTCTAGAATCAGAGTCTCTAACTTCTTAGTCTATGTATATAGCAATGAGAACATGTCAAAGCAAAAACAAAACATCCAGAGAATTCAGATTGACTTTTGGAAACAAAATAATGTTTATTTATTTCCAATGAATTTGTTATAATACCATTTAGAGTTACTATTTGTTTCCTGTTACTCCATGCACTATTCTAGTGAATCCATTTAAAATGTACAACAGTCCTATGAAGTAGAAACTATTATTTCCATGTTTCAGATAATTTGCCAAAAGTTACATCTGTTGATCACTAAAGGAATCGTTATCAATATCTTATCAACAAACATATGAACTAAAAAAAATTCCTAAAGAGCTTAGTGCCAAGAACTTGATTATTAATTACACACTACAACAAAAAAGAGCAAGGGCTACTTGAAGAAATGGTTGAATCTTGGGCTGGGGCAGGATGTATGATGAAACTGGAGCCTCTTGTAGTGCCAGAAACTAAAGAAATATCTACAAAAAAGGAAAAAGAAATCCCGCAATGATAGAGGTACATCAAAACAACACGGGGGTCAGACAAAAGACCTTCAATGACTAAAACTGACATAATTTAGCAACAAAATAATATAATATTGGGTTATAACCTAAGGGTAAAACAAATGTCCATGGGTTCATACTGCCATAAATAAATGATTGTCAGGTGCAGTGCTGCACGCCTGTAGTCCCACCTGCTCAGAAGGCTGAGACAGGAGGATTACTTGAGCCCAGGAGTTTGAGACCCATCTAGGCAACATAGCAAGGTCTCAAATCTAAAATAATAACAATAGATTGAATAAATAAATTGGAAAAATAGACAAATCTCCTGGGCAGAAAGATTTCAAATATTTAATGTAGTTACTCTGCTCTCAAAGAGATGGAGCTCTCCTTAAGTACAGCCTGTGCATAGTGACCTCCTACAAAAGAGTATAGTATGGAAAGTGGGGA
Organism: Macaca mulatta; assembly: GCF_049350105.2. NCBI lineage: Eukaryota > Metazoa > Chordata > Mammalia > Primates > Cercopithecidae > Macaca > Macaca mulatta. The sequence goes on along the minus strand of NC_133407.1, from coordinate 131,291,724 downwards.
AAAGTAACTTTTACAGTGGAGAAATCTGACAAATACTATCTCAGTCAAGTGGTCAATGTCAACATCATCAGTAATAAGTCATGTTGATGACATGGTATCTTTGATGTGATGTGATAAAAAGGGTTCTTTACATCCATGATCTTTCTTCTGAATATCCATAATCCCAATTCAATCATGAGCAATTCATCAGTCAAAGCTCAGTAGAGGGACATCCTAAAAAACACCTGCCCAGTACCACTCAAAACACTTAAGGCCCTTAAAATTTTGGCCCTGAAACTGTCCCTACAAAGAGGAACCTTAGGAAGCATGACAGCAATATGAAATGTGGTTTCTGGGATGGATCCTAGAACAGAGAAAGGGCATTAGGTAAAAACTGAGGAAATCTGAATAAAGTATAGAATTTAGTTAATAATAACATATCATCAATACTGGTTCATTAATTGTGACACATGTACCATACTAATGTCAGAAGCTAATTATAGGGAGAAGCAACTTTCCCCATCTTTGCAACTTTTCTGTAAATATAAAGCAATTCAAAAATTTTAAAAAGTTTATTTTTTTAAGAACTGTATGCCAGGCGCAGTGGCTCAAGCCTGTAATCCCAGCACTTTGGGAGGCCGAGACGGGTGGATCACGAGGTCAGGAGATCGAGACCATCCTGGCTAACATGTTGAAACCCCCTCTCTACTAAAAAATACAAAAAACTAGCTGGGCGAGGTGGTGGGCGCCTGTAGTCCCAGCTACTCGGGAGGCTGAGGCAGGAGAATGGCGTAAACCCGGGAGGCGGAGCTTGTAGTGAGCTGAGATCCAGCCACTGCACTCCACCCTGGGCAACAGAGCGAAACTCCGTCTCAAAAAAAAAAAAAAGAACTGTATAACTTTGGAACAAAGTTTAAAACAATTTTTTTTTAGTTTAGAAAAGTAAATCTGAAAGAAGTAAATTCATTTAATCAACACATCAGCTCATTAGTTTGTTTGTTCATTCATTGATACCTTTTATTATTCAACAAATACTCTTGTGTCTACTTCGTTGCAGCATAGCACTATATCATAAAGGCTTCACAGCTCTATAATGGGTGTTTTCTCTATCTAATGCCTTGTATACCCTTGAGAAGATGTTGTTTACTATGCTGGGGAGTTCGAAATTCCAGCACAGTGCAGCAGACCATTTGGTGAAATCCTGAAAAGAAAGGAGGGCAATATTGAAGGGCAGGTGCTACTCAAAAGATTACTATGGATGGACGATTTCTCGTAACTGGATTTTGATGATAGATTACATTGCACAGATTGGTCTATCGAAAATGTATTTGATTATTTTTTGACTACGTAGTCTTCAAATGCACTGCAGTGTTAATCAGAGCTTGTAATAACTTCCTGTTATTGGTTGACCTGTGACATTAACCTGTTCTGATAGTGGCAATGAAAGTCAGTCTTTGAGTACTATGTTCAATTTACTAAAAATATTTAGAATACTAAAGTATTTCCAAAGACAAATCTTTTGTGTGACAGATATAAAATAACACCCGTAAGCTGAAGGGTCTTTCTTAGAAAAGCGTTCTGTAGCAGCTTTAACAAAAGTATTGGGTGTCACTTTAGGAAGCTCACTTTTTTTGGCCTGCAAATAATTTAATATTTAAATCAAATTTAAATATTTAATTTTGAATATAAGCTGATCTAATATTCAAAGTCCCATACTTTAGAAGAAATGATTGAATTATTCTCATGGTCATTTTGCCTTCTATAGGAGTACACTCTGATCATCAAACTCATTTTCCACTGCAAAATATATTGAACACAAAAACTGAAGTTCTTGAAGCATTTAGATACCCATTCTTTTTAGTGACCACTGCAATGTGGATGAAGGTTGACTAGAAATATACCTTCAACTTAATGATCTAATGGTTGTCCCCCAAGCCCACAGAAATAGCACATGGCATAAATCTGTGTTTTCTGAAAATATCACATTGTATTCTTGAGGTCATCAGCATGGAAATGATCTCCAGTGTAAAATCTATATGAGATATATGGTACTCTCTACAAGGAATATTGGATTATTGCACTCTGTAGCTTTGAAAACCATCTTTCTTGGATGACAGCAGAAAGCTTCAATATACTTGCATGAATTATAAATGACACCCAGTACTCTTGTTGAAGCAGCTGCAGAATGCTTTTCTAAGACCCTTCAGCTTGTGGATGTTATTTTACATCTGTCACACCAAAGATTTGACTTTGGAAATACTTTAGTATTCTAGATATTTTTAGTAAATTGAACATAGTACTCAAAGACTGGTTTTCTTTTTTTTTTTTTTTTTTTTTTTTTTAATAATTCTCAGAATGGAACAGACATGTATTTAACCTGAAAATGAAGTCATGGCTTTTAAACAATTAGCCCCAAACAGGAATTGATTTAAAAAAAAAAAAGCCTGTCTGTGAAGGGGAGAGAGACAAAACTAACATTGATTTTGTAGTATAGCTTCTTAATAGTTCAGACTTTTAGGTGCCTTTGAACATCTTTACTATCAGTAGTGAAATGGAGTAACATAAGATCAGAAGCCCCAAATCAACACTCTCCTTTCAAAGACACAATTGCTGGCTTAATTCACATTCTCTTACATATCTTCTTTTGATATTCTCTCTAAACACTCCACATATTTTCAGGCTGGGCACTTATACCATGGGCTCTTACCATGTCAGCAATTTTCTTTAGTGACAGCCTAAATAAATAAATAGTTGAATTTTAAGGACATACCTGTCACTGAAAAACCAATAGAATGAAATCAGACTCCTTCGGTATTCAAAGTGAAGATCATTCAACAACCAAAAAAGTTATTTTAAACTGTTCATACATTTACACTTTTGCTCTACCAAAAAGTACCTTTCTAATGCCTTTAAATGATTTTTTAATGTGTTGTAAGTTGGTAGGCTCCCTGGAATCTACAAAGGAAAGCAAATAATGTATATGCTATTGAATTATGTAGATTTATAATTTTTTCCTAACAAGATAACAGAAAGTACACTAGGTTCACAGTCATACCATGTTTTGAAAGAAAATTATAGCGTGAAACTAGAGCTTGGAAAGATGCAGAGGCAAGATCACTGGGCAATGTGTCCAGAGGACCAGAAAGATTTGGGTCTCTTCTATGGGGTTAGTTAGTTGTGTGACTGAGGGTGAGTTACTGAGCTTATTGAACTCCAAAGTAGTCATTTGTTATAACTTTTTCATAGACTCGTGAATGATTGGAATTTAGAATAATGGGCCAGTCATGGTGGCTCATGTCTATCCCAGTATTTTGAGAGACTAAGACAGGAGTATTACTTGAACTCAGGAGTTTGAAGCCAGCCTGGGTAACATAGTGAGACTCCACTTCCACAAAAAGTAAAAAATATTAGCCGGGTGTGGTAGCACCTGCCTGTTGTCCCAGCTATTCAGGAGGCTGAGGCAAGAGAATCAGTTGAGCCCAAGAGTTCGATGCTGTAGTGAGCTATGATTGCGTTACTGCACTCCAGGCTGGGTGATGGAGCAGGAACCTGTTTCAAAACACGTTTTTAAAAGAAATATAGAACAATGGAGTTAAAAGAGACTTGACTATCATTCCAGGGTCACTAGTCCTTACTAAAAAATGAGAACTTTGTAAATAAATATCAGGAAAACACAAAAATGATTCTAAAAAGAATAAAAAGTGAGTCCTCTAAAAATTTAATGTATGAGCTTCCCATTTCAGTTCTGATATGTAAAGTGGTGGTCACATTCCAGTCATTTCCATCCTTAAAACAACAATAAAAAGCTGACCAAATTGAAAGTCAATGGCTTTTCTTGGACCCATCAGAAAATTGAGGTCCCAAAGTAAAATACCATCTTCACACCTGGAGAATGTCTTTACTACAGAAAACCACTAAATCACAAAGATAAATCACAAGACATAAATAAAGGAACAAAAGATATATAAAACAATTAGTTAACAATGAACAAAATGACAAGAGTAAGTTCTCATCCATCAATAAAAACCTTGATTGTAAAATTTGAATTCCCAGTTAAAAGATAAAGACTGACTGAATGGATGTTTTAAAAAACTTAACCATATGTTGCCTATGAGAAGGTACTTCACCCATAAACACATACATAGACTTAGAGTGAAGGAATATAAAAGTGTATTCCACACAAATGGAAATCAAAAGCATGCAGAAATAGCTATACTTATATCAGACAAAACAGACTTTAAGTGAAAAAAAAACCATAAAAAGAAATAAACTCATATAATGATAAAAGGACAAATTCAGCAAGAAGATAAAACAATTATATATGTACCCAACAAAGAAGCACCCAGGTATGTAACAAGTTAGCTCTAATAATATAGTAAGAGCTGGGAACTTCAAAACCTCACTTTCAGTATTGCATAAATCACCTAGACAGAAACTCAACAAGGAACACTGGACTTAAACTGCACTATAGACAAAATGGACCTAATAGACATTTACAGAACTGTAAATGGAAATTAAGCAACATGTTTCTGAATGATTATTCAGTCAATGAAGAAATTAAGAAAGAAATAAAAAAAATTATTGAAACAAATGAAAATAGAAACATACCAAAACTTATGAGATACAACAAAAGCAGTACCAAGAGGGAAATTTTTAGCAATAAATGACTACATCAAAAATGTACAAGGATTTCAAATAAACAACCTAATTATGCACTTCAAGGAACTACAGAAGCAAGTACAAACCAAACCCAAAACTGATAGAAGGAAAAATTAATAAAGATTATAGCACAACTAAAAGAAATTGAGACAAAAAAAAAAATACAAAAGGCCAACAAAGAAAAAGTGGGTTTTTTTGAAAAGATAAACAAAATCAACATACCATTAGCTAACTTAAGAAAAGGAAGACACCCAAATAAATAAAATCAAAAAAAAAAAAAAGAGAGAGAGACATTACAACTGATACCACAGAAATACAAAGGACTATTAGAAACTACTATGAGCAACTATACACCAACAAATTGGAAAATCTACAAGAAATATATAAATTCCCGGACATACATAACCTACCAAGACTGAATCAGGAAGACACAGAAAAACTGAAGAGACCAATAATAATTAATGCGATTGATTGTTAATAAAAAGTCTCCCAAAAAGGAAAACCTAGTCTGAATAGCTTTGCTGCTAAATTCCAGACTTCTAAAGAAGTCACACTAAATCTCAAACCATTTCAAAAACTGAAGAGAAGGAAATTCTTCCTAACACATTCTATGAGATCAGCATTACCCTGATACCAAAACCAGACAAAGACACAACAAAAAAAGAAAACTGCAGACCAATATCCCTGAAGAAGAAAGCTGTAAAAATTCTCAACAAAATACTGGCAAACTGAATCAAACAATGCATTGAAAAAACAAAATACATCATGCTAAACTGGGATTTATCCCAGGGATGCAAGGTTGCTTCAACATTTGCAAATCAATGAATGTAATACATCACATCGACAGAATAAAACCCCAAAATCATACGGTCATCTTAATAAACACAGAAAAAAATTTTATAAAATGATTTAAAAAAAAAAAAACTTTAAACAAACTAAATATAGAAGGAACATACCTCAAAACAAAAACAGCCATATATATGACAAACCCACAACTAACATTGTACTGAATGGGGCAAAGCTGAAAGCTTTTGCTCTAAAAGGTAGAGAAAGATAAAGATGCCCTCTTTCACCACTTCTACTCAACACAGTATTGGAAGTCCTAGCTAGAGTAATTAGCAAGAGAAGAATTAAAGGGCATTCAAATTAGAAAATAGAAAGTCAAATTGTCCCTCTTTACAGAGTACATGATCTTGTGTATGGAAAAACCTAAAGATAAATACTCTTATCACTGACAAATAAATCTAGTAAAGTTGCAGAATACAACATCAACATATACAAAATCAGTAGTGTTTCTATACATCAATAATAAACTAGTTTAAAAAGAAATCAAACTGCAATTCCATAGCTACAAAAAATATGTAAAATACCAAGAAATAAATTTAACCAAGAAGGTGAAAGCTCTCTATAGTGAAAACAACAAAATGCTGATAAAAGAAATTGAAGAGACAACACAACAACAACAACAAATAGAAAGACATATCAGGCTAATAGAACGAAAAAATTAACATTGTTAAAATGATTATACACCCAAAGCAATCTACAGATTCAATGCAATTCATATCAAAATATCAATGGCATTCTTTATAGGAACTTTTAAAAACTGTTTCAAAATTTGTATGAAACCACAAAAGACCTTAAGTAGCCAAGGCTATGCTGAGCAAAAAGAACAAAGCTGAAAGTACCACACCACCTGACTTCAAAACATACTACAAACCTACAGCAAACAAAACAGCATACTATTGGTATAAAAACAGACACATAGACCAGTGGAACACAACAGAGAATCTAGAATTAAGTCCATGTGTTTACAGCCAACTAATTTTTGACAAAGGCACCAAGAATACATATTAAAGAAAGCACAACCTCTTCAAAAAGAGATTGTAGAAAAATTGGATATCCATATGTAGAAGAATGAAAGAACCCCTGTCTGTCACCATATACAAAAATAAACTCAAAATGAACTGAAGACTTAAATATAAGACCTGAAACTATAAAACAACTAAAAGAAAACATAGGGGAAACACTTCAGGACATTGGTCTATGCAAAAATTTTATGGCTAAGACTTCAAAAGCACGAGCAACAGAAACAAAAAAAGACAAATGGCACTATATCAAACTAAAAAGCTTCTGTACACCAAAGGAAACAATCAACATGATAGAGAGACAATGTGTTGAATGAGAAAAAATATTTGCAAACTATTAATCTGATAAGGTACTAATATCCAGAATATACAAGTAACCAAACAATTCACACAAAAAAAGATCTGATTTAAAAGTGGGCAAAGGATCTGAAAGAACACTTCTCAAAAGAAGATATACAAATGGCCAAGAAGTATATGAAAAAAAATGCCCAATATCACCAATTATCAGGAGAGTATAAATCAAAACTACAATGGGATATTATCTCCCTCCCATCAGAACAGCTATTATCAAAAAAACAAAAAATAGCAAATGCGGAAGAGGATGCACAGAAAAGGCAATTCTTATACAAAGATATATGTGAACCCCCATGTTTATTGCAACACTATTCACAATAGCCAAGATATGAGATCAACCTAAATATTCATCACCAAATGAATAGATAAAGAAAAAGTGGTATATATACACAATAGCATCTATCCAACCATTAAAAAGAATAAAATCCTGTCATTTGTGGCAACATGAAAAAGCCTGGAAGGTATTATGTTAAGTGAAATAAGTCATCACAGAAAAATAAATACTATGTGTTCTCATACATATGTGGGAGTTAAAGAACTGAACAGAGAGGAAAATTGTGGTTGTAGAGGCTGGGGTGAGTATGAGGCAGGGCAGGATAGGGAGAGTTTGGCTCAAGATACAAAATTACAGCTAAATAGGAGGAATAAGTTCTCATGTTCCATGGCACTGTAGGGCAAATACAGTTAACAATAATTTATCATATATTTTCACAAAGCTAGTAGAGAGGATTTTGAATGTTCACAATACAAAAAAAAATGATAAACATTTGAGGTGATGGATATGCTAATTACTCTGATTTGATCATTACACATTGTATACATGTATTAAAATACTACTCTGTATCCCATAAATATGTACAATTATTATGTGTCAACTAAAAATAAAAGGGAGAAAAAAGAAATCAGATGCAAAAGGGTGCACACTGTATGATTACATTGGTAAAAAGCACAAAAAGTAAAACAACTAATATAAGCTGTCAAAGCTAGTTATATTCAGAGAAAAGCTGAAAAGAGGCAAGAGATAGGCAGTTGGAAGAGTGGCAAACTTTGGTCTCTTAACCTCGGTCCTGGCTACATGGCTGTGTTCAACTTGTTAAAATCCTCAACCTACACACTCATGATTTATGAATATATATATTACTATAATGAAAAGTTTAAACAATTGGCTCCTATCACTGAAATGTACAGGGTTAGTGTTCAGGAACAACTCTATCATGATACCCAAATGATGCCTTCAGAATTTATCTCTCTAGCTCTCTGCTTATCTGCCCTGCTTCCTTCTTTGTTGGTTATTCTCTTGGACAGGCTCTTCCCATGTGGTATCAAAATGTCCACGAGCAACCTCAGCTGTCTGGTTAGAAATATAGCAAAAGGAGCGTTCCTCCACTCTTCCTCAAGATCAAGGAACTGCATCTCATTGGATCAAACTGAGGCACATGTTCCTTCCTGTACAAAGTAGTATTGGCAGGGAGTTAAAATGTACTGACAGGTGAGGTCTAGATCATGTGCCCATCCCAAAGCCATTATATCATTATTGTCATCATCATCATCTGTCACAGTTCTGGGGGTTGACGGCACCAGCTAAGCTGTTCTCACTGGGGGTCTCACAGTGTAGTTGCATCCAGATGGTGGCTAAGCTGGACTCATCTTGAAGGCTTCCTCCTCACATACCTGCAAGGGAAGATGGCTTGGACGCTGGGGCTTCATGGGCATCTCTTTCCATCTCTGTGTGTTCTTTCCTCATAACCTCTCTAGCATGGTGGCTTCAGGGTGAAACAAATTTTCATCAGAAAATAGCCAAGGTTGTATATTATCTATGGCTGCTACATGCTACAACAGCAGAGCTATGTAGTTGTGACAGAGGCCATGTGGGTGTGGCCTGTGAAGCTGAAAATATTTACAACGTGGGCCTTTGCAGAAAAAAATGCACTGACCTCTGACCTAGGCTCAAATGTCACAGTGGTATTTCTGCTGCATTCTATTTATTAGAAGTAAATCACAAAGGCCAGTTCATATCCAAGGGGATAATTTGTGGGTATATTCTAAACCAGGGGTCCCTAACCCCCAGGCCATGGACCAGTACCAATCTGTGGCCTGTTAGGAACTGGGCCACACAGCAGGAGGCAAGTGAGCATTACCGCCTAAGCTCTACCTCCTGTCAGATCAGCAGGACATTAGATTTTCATAGAACCATGAACCCTATTGTGAACTGCACATTCAAGGGATCTAGGTTGCACATGTCTTATGATAATCTAATACTTGATGATCTAAGGTGGAACAGTTTCATCCCAAAACCATCCCCCACCCCCAGCCCATCTATGGAAATACTGCTTTCCATGGAACCGGTCCCTGGTGCCCAAAAGGCTGGGGAGTACTGTTATAAACCACCACAGAGGTGGAGTCACCTAATATATGTGCACCGTGAGGAAAAGGAAAGTGCTGTTGGCTACAGAAGGTGCAAAGATGTTGAAAAGACCAAAACAGGAAAACCACGCTAGGTGAGATAGTGTGTTTTTAGTTCTCTGAGCAGGTTAACTGAGTTCAGTTACGGAGGTGCATTTCTTCTCCAAGCAAGCTAGCACCATTTTCCATACCAGGAAGGTAACAGCAGAAATTTCTCCCCTCCAAAATTATCCCTATTGCTCAGGGGCACTTATGTTAAAAGTCATTATGACAACTTTTACAATGCTCTAATTGAGCTGCTTGGGCACAGAAGAATTGCTTCTTGCTAAAGGAAAATAGCTGGGAGAATTACAAAAATGGCATATCAGAAAAAATGCAACATACTCTCAGGCTTTTGAAATGTCAGACTTCTGGGCACCAATTTATCTGACTTACACTACAGGGCTACAAACAGTCAGCAACTCTTATTTGGTCATTTTTCACAATAAAAATACATTTCTAAGTGCTATTTTAGGTCAATAATGATTGTGCAGATCTACTTATTTTTCATTTATATGTGTGTATGTTGGGAGGAGGGGGTGGTTCCCTAAGTAATACCTTGCCCTTGGCAATGTTTGGCAACAAAGGAGAATGTATTATATTAATCAAATTGGACCACTTGCTTAGTGGAAGATTGTAATCTGGATTTTAACAAAATGCAAAGCATTCAAAATCTACATGGAAAATTAAGCAGTCACTGAGTTGTTCCTACAGGAATATGTCACTGACATCATCTCTTCAGCTCCAGCATAATGGAGGAAGCTGAAGGCCATTATTATAATCAGGAAGAGATTCATTGTGATTGTATGATTCCCAGAGAGGCAGCTGAAATGTGGGTTGGAAATGCGGAGGAGAGGGGTGGGAGCGGGAAGCAACCAATCCAGGAGAATAGCAGGCTCCTTTTGACTGGCCGTACTTCTCACGTTAGTAGATGCATAGCATCTTAACAGCGAAATACTGGCCAGCAAGGACACTATGAAACACAGGCTAGATGTTGATGAAAATGATTTTTTCACTTATATTTCAAGTGTTCGAGTGGAGAGGAGATTATTTTTAAGGGGCAGGGAGGCGGCCTTTACTCTGCAAGCTCATCACCTAATGGGAGAGTTGGGCACATGCACAACTTATTATAATGTAAGGCGTAATGTAAAGAGGACCCATCACAGAGTAGGAATTTAACAAATACAGATGGGTGAGAGCTAACATTTATTTAGGGTTTGTACATAACAGACAATATGGTAAATGATTTACATATGTTCAACCCTCACAGTCGATTTATTAATTGTATAATATTAGTTACTTATTTTAGATGCAAGGAAATTAAGGCCTCATAAAGCCAAATAACTTGATAAAAGTTACTCAGTTTTGTTTTGGAATCTGACTTTTGAACTAAGAAAATCTGGTTCCAGAGCTTGCCTTCTTAATTACTATGTATTACAGCCAATGAATGGGTGGGTGGATGGATGAAAGGATCAAATGATGGATGAATAGATGGATGGAAAGAGAGATGATATAACCAAAATGTTGTGAAAATGTAGGGGAAGGAGTAAGTAAATCTGACTAGCTATTGGATAAGGTTAAATAGAAAAGGTTACATTTGACCTAAGTCTTGGATAGGACACATGTGTCCAAGCAGAGGAGCTGGAGATGGACTTCTCAACCTGGCAGTAGAGTCTGAGGAAAGACACCTGACACCCAAGTCTCCATTAATCTAAAGGGTGACAGGTAGTCCTGCAGGACTGGACACAGGGCAACCAGGGCAGTATCCCAGAGAAGAGGCTCTGAGTGATATAACACGGTGAAGGAATGTCTTGTTGACAAAGATAGGCTTCCTTCTGTAGGCAGTAGAAAGCCTTCGAAGATTTTTTTAAATGGTGGACAACATTTATTGAAGACTTAATTTATGCTAGCTACAAGGTGTTAAAATCCTCACAAGAACTTTATTGAGCCAGGTGATGTGAATCACTTGCACAAAGTCATATAATCCAGAACTGTTTGAATCATAATTTGAACCCAGGTAGCCCTCCAGAGTGACAGAGCTAAACAGAGCAAGAGAACAGCATGATTTATCTGTGTTTAAAGAGCTAGTCATAGCAGCAGTGTGCATAAGGATAAAACGAAAGGTAAAGAAACTGATTAGAAGGCTATTTATGTTCAGACAAAAGAGGTTGAGGAAATGAGCTAAGGCAGCATTCTCAACATTGATGCTACTGACATTTTGGGCTGCATAATTCTTTGCTGCAGGGGCTGTCCTGTACATTGTAGGGTACTTAGCAATATCCTTGGTCCCTATCCAGTAGATACTAGTAACATCTGCCTTCAAGTTGTGACAAACAAAAATGTCTCCAGGCATCACCAAATGTCCCCAGGAGGGCAAACTGGCCCTGGTTGAGAACCAGTGAGTTAAGGTACTGATGGGAGATTGAAGAACAGGAGATATTTTACCAATAGGATAAATAGGACCAAATGATCAAAGGGTGAAAGGGCCAAAGACTTGTCCAGATGTATACCATAGCCATGGAAGGCAGTAATATGCCCAGAGGTTCATAAGTCTAGTTTCAGCAAACCTGGACCTGAGGGTCTAGATTCAGCAAACCTGGGTTGAAAATTCAGCTCTCAAACCTGCCATTATGTGAATTTGAGCAAATTTGTCACACTCTCTAGTTCATAAAAGGAAGATCCTAATGGCATCTACTTCAAAAGTTGTAGAGATTAAACCTGGACTTTATGAGTAAGTGCTTAGAAGAGTTTCTATGACTTAGTGAGTGTTCAATAAATGTCACTACTGGCCAGTAAAGGAAATACAGGGGAGCTTTCTTCAACTCTAGTTTTTGAAGCTCGTGGTTTTAAAGTTTATTCGTAAGTGGGCATGGTAAACTTTATAAAAAATTTTTCATTTGATAGGATATTTTTCAACTCATTAAAGTAAAACTGACAAAAAGAGTATATAGCTGAATATTTGGTCTGATACTAATATAGTTTGGCTCTGGGTCCCCACCCAAATCTCATTTTGAATTGTAATCCCCACATGTGGAGGAAAGGACCTAATGGGAAGTAGTTGGATCATGGAGGCAGTTTCCTCCAAGCTTTTCTCATGATACTGAGTGAGTTCCCATGAGATCTGATGGTTTAAAAGTGTTTGGCAGTTCCCCCCTCACTCTCTCTCTCTTCTGCTACCATGGAAGATATGCCTTGCTTCCCCTCTGCCTTCCACCGTGATTGTAAGTTTCCTGAGGCCTCCTCAGGCATGTGGAACTGTGAATCAATTAAACCTCCTTTCTTTATAAATTGCTCAGTCTCAGTTAGTTCGTTATAGCAATGTGAAAATGAACTAATACAGATACCAATTGTGAGTGTCTGGTATGTGTGTGTGTGTGTATGTGTTTCTAAAAATACCTGTGTGTATGTGTGTGTGTGTGTATATATATATTAGATTATTGGAATCACACAAAAGACTAATAACATTATTTCTGATTGGTAAGATTATGGGTAAACTTAGTTTCCTTGTCTATTTTTCTATCCTCTTTTATATTTTTCTAAAATGAGTATTACTTTCATAAATACAGTACAAAAGCAAATGTTCTCAAGTGTCTTTCTTTAAGATATATTAGTTAATATCCCACTATGTGCTAGGAAGTATGCTACAAACTAACAGTACGATAAGGAAACACCCACCCTCCACACACACATATCCACACACACGTATCTACACACAGAGCAACAACAAAAGCAACAAAACCACAATAAACCATGTGTACATAACAGAAAATTAGAGGTTGAAAAATCAGGTTCAAATTTAATACAGATACTCTAAAAGCAAGGAATCTGGCTGGTTTTGGTGGTGCCATCCTAATTAATCATGCATATAAGTCTGGCAGAATATTCAAAGAATTTTCTAATTCTACTTTGCAAATGGTTCAGTAGAAAACACCATCATCTTCTCATTTTTAGGATTTTGCTTCTCTCATTCAGTAATTTTTATCCCAAAGGAAAAATCATAAAATTTTGTAATGTCCCAATCAACCTTGAGTCTGATTAGTACGGATAGCTCACCTGAAAACTATAATTTTCCACAGGGAGACTTATTTCTGTAACAAAGGCTCTCCTTAACAATGGAAAAGAAGAGGTTTTCCATTTCAAAATAAAAATCTTTGCCTCCATGCACATTTAGGAAAATTTAAATAGTATGTATTTTTATAAGCTCCCATAGACTCATGAAAACAGTAAGTTGAGCCTCAGGAAAATTCTCCAACATCCTGACTGTGTTTAAACAAGAAAGAAGTGACCACGTGGGACTTGCTCCAACACTGTGATTCTGACATAAAGGTATCACTCTCAGTTTCAACTGGTGTCTCCGTGTAGAGTGTAATGGCGATGATCAACCATGGATGCTCACTCTACCCTCTGTATCTTCTAAAATTAAGTACACACTGAAACGATGGAAAGTATGCAGCTGATAGAATAGGCATTCTGTGTGTGCCCCTTGTCATTCCTTCTCACTGCTATATTTCTAGAATTAGGTTTCATGTTCTGTCATCTTAAATATTTTAATACTTTACTGATCTCCAACATGTTTAGCCATAGGAGGATAGCAGTAAAATAAAATTTTATAGCCAACAAAGTCCTTTATACCTAAAGTTTATTGCACATTTTATATTTTGTTTAACAACACATTGTTCCTGGAGACTCTGAAATACACACGGATTCCTCAAATTGCAGTATGGTCATGTTTTTTTTCCTTATTGAAGGTTGATTTCATTGTCAAGGTAGAAATAATTACTGATAATTGGCTAGGGTGGCTGAAATTCTACTAGGAAGGCACTTATTTCTTCGAAAGTGTGGAGGCAACCTTAAAGTTCTTCTGTGTTAGGAGAATACCCTCACTTGAATGTTAGCTTGCGAAATATATTCATTCTCCATTCAAAGTAACCATTTTCCAAGAACTTCCCAATTTTCATCAATATAGTCAGGATTTAATTCCATTTCAACCAACAAATCAGGGAAGTCAATTGATGAAATAGGAAGGAGCCCAATGGATCTTCATATAGATGATGTTGCTTGGCTAGAGTTTGTAAAGATATTGTTTCATAGTACTGACCAAGTTATTGTTTTCTGTAACGATGATTTTTAAGAATAATGAGCACCACCCTTTTATTGCTCTTTTGTTTAGAAAGTTGCCATGGTGGCACCGAATTGATGGAAAATTTTTAACCTGGTATAAGACATTAAAGTAGTTGCCATTTTTCACAGATTGAGATGAAAAAAATCATCTTTCTACATTTTTTGCTATAGGGATAAGAAATAAACAACTACAAAATTCTAGCTTTTTCTATAAGGTAAGTTGCAGAGAGAACTGGCATCCTAGAAGAGTGTAATGGAATGGAAACACCATCATACTGGATTGAATTTGCAGCACCTGTGCAGTTATCCAGATGGCAAATGATTCAGCTGCTCCACCAATGAAATCTAAATGAATAATAATATAATTAGATTTGATTTCTGAGGTCCTTTCCAGCTCAAATTTTCTATAGGTCTAAACAAAATACATTAACCTGATTTCATCCCAACTATACTATTGTCAAAGAGTCACTGGACCCCATTCATACCTTCTACTAAGATTTATTACACAACCAACATTCACCAAGACCTCAATATCCTGCGTTTATCTTCAACATTAACATTTCTTCACAGGATATATTTCAGGATATTCTTGTGAGAAGGGGTTAAAAAGAACACCAACTGCCGTACAGAAATAAATCACTGATCTTCTTGGTCTTACTGAGCTCTTGACCTATTTTCTTGCCTGAATTGTCAGAAAAGAAATTCAAAAGCCTTTAACCCTCCTCATACTTAGAAATAGAATCTAAAAATATACAGTTCACATAGAAGTTTCTCATCACCTCTTATTATTTCCAAGGATGAGATCACTGAGTCTTAGAATGGGAGGGGTGTTAGAGGGGTCACCGTTTCTGGATGCTGACCTCAGATCTACAAAACTCTTGGGCCATTGCTGTCAGATACTGAGTTACTGAATCTTCTATTAGGCCATGTTAAGAACCGAAAGGTATCAAAAAGAGCGGAATTTAGCTCTTGGAATTTAGCTCTTTTTAATGACTTCTTTCCCCTGATATTCTTGTGGTCAGGAATTTCATTCAATTGTCTACCTTCTTTGGGTTCAATATAAATGTATTTTGCCTCCAGTCTGTCTTCTATTGAGATGGAAATAATGTCTCACATGTCTCTTTGAACATCCCTTCTTACTCTTGAATACGGTTGTTAAGGTGTCCTTCAGCTATCATTACTGTAAGCCCTGTATATTTTGCAATAAACATAATTAAAAACTGCTCTAGGGTCTTCTTAAAGTAATGTGAAATTTTTCCCTTTTTACGCCTGGCATGGGTGATGTTAAAGCAAGTAGCACTGGGATAGAAAGGTAGAAGAGATGTCAAAAGATACCCTCCATCCTTAATGCTCCTTTGATGGAAGTGACAGCCTTATTTGTTTTGTTAACTACTGCATAATTAAAAGTCAATATTCAAGATCATAATAAAAATCTGTATAACTACTCATGTTGTGAGTCTGCAGTTTGGAAGGAGAATCCATTAAAACACAGCCATGTATAATTCACAAGAAATCAGCAATAAAATGTTTGCTCTCAACGTTATCTGCCAAATGGTCTGTATATTACCAGTATAAATCCATATTACTTGGAGCCTGTAGATAAACTTCCATAGGCAAAGTTCACATTGAGGTTATCTGCCTCCTGCTCTGAACTGGGGAGTGCGATTTAGAGGAGATAAATTGTAGTTTACTTCTCCAAGTCTCAAGTATGTCGTGCAGAAATGAGTTTAGTTCCTGAGAGGATATCTGTCATATCCAAATAGGAAAGCATGCCATTACAGGGTTGTACCCATTTCAAAAGGAATATAGCTTTTGTCCTCACTGGGAATCAAAAGGAAAATTCTTAACAATTAAAAGTCCTGGATGCACCTTCTGTTCACATAAAAAAGAGAGATTTAATGGCTTATAAAACGCTGATTCACTGGCGGTATTGTGATATTTTAAGTCACTGGTGAATTCACGGCTCATGTATGTGGAACTGTTTATGTGGCTATACTTTGAGTTTTTAAGGCATTAATTTTTATCAGCTTTTTAATATATTGGAAACAAATCTAATAGTAATAGCGTGGGGCACTGAAGCACCCTGAAAGAGAAGTTTAAGACTATGTCTCCCTAGCAAGCCCAAAATGTTTTAGAAGAGAATAAAAGTTGTTGGGCTGATGCTCGCTCATTAGATGAGGTACCTTCACTTCTTCATCCATTCCACAAATACTCATTAGGTGCCTCCTAGGTTTTAGAA
Organism: Macaca mulatta; assembly: GCF_049350105.2. NCBI lineage: Eukaryota > Metazoa > Chordata > Mammalia > Primates > Cercopithecidae > Macaca > Macaca mulatta. The sequence goes on along the minus strand of NC_133407.1, from coordinate 131,275,065 downwards.
ACACAAAAATGAACAAGACAAGGACATTTTTTTCAAGAAGCTTGCATCGTCTGGGGACATCTGGGAATCAGGGAAGGAAGGCTTCTCAGAGATGCAGGGACTAAGGAGTGACCTGAAAGACAAATGGGAGTTACCACTCCCTGCCTTTCAATGGCCAGAACCTGCTGCTAGTCAGGAGCCCAGCAGGTTTGCCCAGAGGCACTAGGCAGCTACTAACCAATACTAGTCAGTGCCCGGGATGTGAATGTCCATCTTCCTTACCTTAGCTTGGGATAACTCTGAGATGAAATTACACTCAAATTCCCTTGGGGACTCAAGCTGAAGCCTTCCCTTTATGGGCCTTCTCCTGGGATCAAGATAGCACACTTGGCTGGGCTACTCGGGAGGCTGAGACAGGAGGATCGCTTGAGCTCAGGAGTTTGAGACTAGCCTGGGAAACATAGAAAGATGGAAACATAGCAAAATAAAATAAATTTTAAAATTGTACAAAAAAAAGAGAGAGAGAGAAAAGAAAGACCACACATTTGCTCAGCTTCCCCCTCCGCCTGTCCTGCTTCTTCCAGGCTCTCACCGGCCTCCCTGGAGCACTTCCTCAAAAAAATCACCTGCAAGTAAATATACCTTTCAGGGAACCCAACTTCAGACACTTTCAAAGGATCTAAAGTTAATTTGGCTAGAACTTGAGGTGCAAGATGGAGAAAAAGTGAGAGATGGATAAAGAACATTTTATTTTTGTCTGTTTGTTCTGGCTGGTAAGTGATCCTAGGGCCAGCTTCATGGCTGTGCGACCTGCACAGTCACACGGGGCCCTGCGCACAGAAGCACACTGCACTTGATTTAATGCTCTGCTGTTGCTGCCTTGAAAGTCTTGGTTTCTGAACATGGACCCTGTGTTTTCATTTTGCACTGAGCCTTGCAAGTCTAGCCTTGATAAAAAGGCAGTTTCCCAGCCTTTAAACTGTTAAAATCCTTTAAAAATAAAAAATTAAAAAAAAAAAAGATTTTTCTAAATAAAATATTTGAATTAGTGATTCTCAGGGTGGTGACTAAATTTTCATTTTCCCCTCACCTATTCATTTAGGGCCATTTGTACTTCACAGAAGGCCTGTCATATTTATTGGAAGTCCTTAGAAGTCCTTATGGGGTATTTCAAATGGGCTCCCAAATAACTGTGATCTACCAGGCTCTGTGGCTATGCTGCCCTGCCAACTGGGACATCAGACTCTATCTAATTTCTCCTCTGAATGCTCTCCATGGCCACCCCACCCGTCAAGAATGCAAAGCTGTTGGTATTCAGTGGCAAAGCAAGAAGAGCACCTGTCCCTCTGCTCACAACAAAGGCCTGCAAGCAGTGCTCTTGGGCCCCAATGTACAAAGGCATTTAAAGGGTTTTTTGAGACTGTACCTGAAAATAAAGAGATACATCCAAGAGCCAGACTAGGAATAAATTAGAATATCATTCACTACACCATCTCTTCTCCTCCCTCGACAACCACAGCTTTGTGAAAGGAACATTTGCAGACTGCCTGCTTTCCTTCTGTAAGATGAACTCCCCCTCAGGCGGTTCCTTAGACCCCCAGGCCAATTTCCCTTAGCCCCCCTCACCAGTTCACCAGAAATTCTCCAGAAATGCCCAAGACCTAATGGTCAGCAGTGCCTAGGCCCCAGCTCAGATCCCAGCCATGGTGGAAGCCACCTAAGATTCCAGTGTCTATCAAGATCTTGGCCCAAAGTATCAACAGAGAGCTCTTCAGGGTCATTTGTTGAAATTTTGGAACTAAATAAAAGGTGAAGATGACAAGAGTGTGGCATTTCAAACAAACATTTGAAATCACATTATTTATAGCATCTTGAGGTACCTCTGAATTATATCTGTCCTGGAAATAACATGATAGGATTAAAATGTAATCCCTAGCACTGCCGCCCCTTCTCCCAGAATACTGTTGTTTTCTTTATCTGCCTTCCTTTTTCTTTGGCGCTCCCATTCTGACAAGTTGTTGTGAAAAGACACACTTCTGCTTGCCCAGTTTAGAATAGTCACATGCAGGTAAACCAAGAGCTTTGGGATTAGGTGCTCAGTCCTGCCAGTTTTACCCTCATTTTTCCTGAATGGCTCTGAGCCCAGGGAATGGAAGAGCTGTCTGCTTCTGGTGTTGACATTCTCTGCAAGCTCCCAGCACTCTCCCAGTGTGCTGTTGCTCCTCTCTCCCAGCCTTCATGCACTGGATTCTGTGCTCAAGTGCGTGCGGTTGGTCTGTTGTCTCCATGTGGGCAACACGAAGCCCACTCCTGGGGAATTCAGCTTCTTCCCTATGGACAGTCTTCCTTCTTTCCTTCTGAGAGCTGCTGACCCTCTGCGTGTCTACCAAGTGGCAAATTCTACCTGGTTCTACAGATCTGTGCACTGTGCTGTGTCCACTCCCTGGGGTGCTCTCCAACTCTTTATTCTTGGCTACCTTTTGCATCCCCTCACCCAGCCACCAGAGTCTCATAGGAACTCCTAGATGTATTCAACATCGTGCACAAGCCATACAGAAAAAGAAGAGCCGTGTCTCAGACCCCCTTTTTGCCCCTGGATGCCATCCACCATGGCAAGTTCTGCACTCATCTCATGATGGCACAGAGCTTCCTGAGAGACCTAAAGCAACTGAGGCAAGAATATGGGCCCCACCTTTGGCTAGGCCTTCATTTCTCCAAATTAACCACTAATTGCTACTTCCAGTGTTTTTTTTGTTTTGTTTTGTTTTGTTTTGTTTTCAGACGGAGTCTCGCTCTGTCGCCCAGAGTGCAGTGCAATGGCCGGATCTCGGCTCACTGCAAGCTCTGCCTCCTGGGTTCAGGCCATTCCCCTGCCTCAGCCTCCCGAGTAGCTGGGACTACAGGCGCCCGCCACCACGCCCAGCTAGTTTTTTGTATTTTTTAGTAGAGACAGGGTTTCACTGTGTTAGCCAAGATGGTCTCAATCTCCTGACCTCGTGATCCGCCCGTCTTGACCTCCCAAAGTGCTGGGATTATAGGCTTGAGCCACTGCGCCCGGCTACTTCCAGTGATTTACACTAGACTCTAAGATGGTGTTAGGGGAAAGGGAGGAAGAACATTCTTTGTTTTTTTGTTTTGTTTTGTTTTGTTTTTTGTTTTTTAAGACAGTCTCGCTCTGTGGCCCAGGCTAGAGTACCATAGCACAATCTCAGCTCACTGCAACCTCCGCCTCCTGGTTCAAGCAATTCTCCTGCCTCAGCCCCCTCAGTAGCTGGAACTGCAGGCACATGCCACCAAGCCTGGATAATTTTTGTATTTTTAGTAGAGACAGGGTTTCACCATGTTGGCCAGGCTGGTCTCCAACTCCTGGCCTCAAGTGATCAGCCCGTCTCGGCCTCCCAAAGTGCTGGGATTACAGGCATGAGCCACCACACCTGGCCAAGAGTAAGAACATTCTATCTCTTCTTAGTCATTTTGTCTCCTTCCCCACCTCTGTCCAGTAGCAGCAGGATTTTTTGTCCTGTCTGGCAATGCCTACTTACATCTATTTACGATAAAACCAGTTTTAGAACTCCAGGTTTTGGTATTGATATGGGAATGGAAACTCTAAAATTTATAAATCTTTATTCTATCTCAGTAAACTTGACTTTCAATACTATTATCTCTCTAGGTTGTTTTCAAAGTACTCTAAAAATCAGCATGTTAGAAAAACATGTTAGAATGCAAATTCTTGGGCCCCAGCCCAGACCCAACACTCAATCAACAATGATCTCTTTCTTCTAGATGATACTTGTCCATTCCTAACCTATGAATGCTATGGATCTCATGGGTGAGGAATCACAGAGCAACAAGATTTCCTTAAATGAAAAGTAGGCCAGGTGCGGTGGCTCACGCCTGTAATCCCAACACTTTGGGAGGCTGAAGTGGGTGGATCACCTGAGGTCAGGAGCTCAAGACCAGCCTGGTCAACATGATGAAATCCTATCTGTAATGCACCTGTAATCCCAGCTACTTGTGGGGCTGAGGCAGAATTGCTTGAACCCGGGAGGCGGAGGTTGCAGTGAGCCAAGATTGCATCATTGCACTCCAGCCTGGACAAAAAAAGTGAAACTGCATCTCAAAATATATATATATCTTTTTTATATTTAAAATACATTAACTCCTTTATACACATCCTCTCCTTAAAAAAAAAAAAATAATAAATAAGCAAACAAACCAAAAACTTTGGCAAGTCTATTGTGTTTCCATTTTCACCAGGATTTTCTGTTTCTACAAATCTACGCCTCATTCTGTTTCACCACTGTCAGAAAAAATAATTATTCCCAAGTCATCTGCAGCCCTGGACTAATGCAACATTACTCAAATTAAAGAAATAATATATTGTATAGTACAGTTAATATAAAACCAACATTCTGATGATAGATCTATATACTGGGTCTCACTGAATTTATTAGACCTGTGTTAATAAATGCTCACAGTGAAGGACCCCAAAACTCAGACGGGCTTCTGAATCATTAAGAATAAAAATACAGTGAGCTATGTTGACTGTAGATTTAAGGAATGAGCGTATTATGTTATTCTCTTCAGATTTGATAGTTCATCCCCATGAATGTAGTTCAACAAAACGAATGCTGATTTAGTTATTGGTCACTCTTCAAGTTCATGTTTTTGACTCAGCAGAATTCTCCAGTCCCTGGCCAAATCTTAATTCAAATTTGGGGATTGAGGCTACCGATAGTACTAGAAGTTGGGCTCTCATACCCAAGTGAATAAAGAAAAGATTACTAAAGCTGGAGTTCTCAGAGTGCACTGGGCTGCTACGGCAAACAGAGGGGTGCGACAGGGTATTTTAAATTTGTAAGAGTACAGCAGTACTCAAGATCTTTTGACATTGTGTGAATTACTAGGAGGTAGTTCACAGCCTAAAGATGAGCACCAGCTCCTTCTGATAACATCATACATTTACAAAGCTGGCTTTTCAGCCAATGCTGTGATAAAAAGCCAGTACTATGCAAAAATCAATGTGGAATGGGAAATAAGGGTGGCAATGTCTAATATGATGCCAAGCTTTCAGAAGTTGTGTGGTGTCCAATGGGCACACACATCATCAGTAAATACTATAGATGTTTAAGAATTAGATAAACAAAATGTTCAATTTTTGTGTATTTTGTTGTTCAAGTTTTGTGTATTTTTTCAAACAGCTACCAACTTGTTAGGACATAAATGCATTATATGTTTTAAACCATTTGGATCTAACTATTTAACAAACAAAATCATTAGGCATTTCTTTTGTCCTACAGGTACTAGGAGCCAAGAAAGTTTTTGAATCTCTGGGCCCAGGGAGTCTCCTTGTTTGCAATTATAAAGAGTAAGATACCAGAGAGATGAAGGCAGAGGTGGTAGGAACCAAATGCTGCCATACTTACAGACAAGGTCAAGAATGCAGGGTTATGTGTCTCATAGGTCCTTTCTTGGTCCAGAGCTTATACTTCCAGCATAGCAAATGTTTCTCTCTGCCTTGTTTTATAATACATTTTTACACATCAACTTCGCCACTAGACTGTGAAATTCTGAGATCTTTCCTTGTTTCTATATTCATCGACCCAAAGCCTAGAAAGCTCTCTGAGCTCTGCCTCGGAATCATGCAGCTTTCAGATTCAGGTTGAGGATATTCTTTCACTCTCTAATGTAGTTATACTCGCAGCCCTTGAATTCTAAGCAAGTTCAACATTTGCGATGAGGCCTCTTGCTACTTCCATGAACATTGTTGCATGTAACACTTCAAGGTTCTTTTAAGCTTGAAGCTTGAAGCCCAATGACCCAGTTGGCTTCACCTTTTAGAGTCCTATGCCTGTGTCTGCTCAGTGAATAAATGGATGGATACATAAATGGATGAATTCTTACCGAAAGATTAAGCTGTGTTATAACAACACTACTATCAGTCTTGAAAGTCACAAAACCAAAGGCAGCAGACAACAATGACCAATATAAACACTGCTTTTCTGCATGCCAAGGAAAGGAAATGGAATCTGTTTAAGGTACACTCATCTCTAGGTCCTTTTATAGAAATAAACATGGTTAATCCAACCCCTGTATATCTAATCATATCAACTATAACTTTGCCCTGGGAAGATGCCTGGTTACTTGAATAGAGAAGGAAGACTAAGTTAATCAAAACGATTCCATGAAATTGAAGTTCACTGATACATCTTCTAGATTTCTTAGAATTATATGCTTGCAAATCAATTGTATTCCAATGGTTCATTTGTAAATAAGTTGCACAGAACATGAATCTTTTTTCCATTAAAAAAATAGTTTTAAAATGTGGTTAAGTTTCCAGTCTAGTCCCCAAACTTATGTAGCCTGTAACTTTGCTAGAATAAAGCATATTCACAAATAGGGTTCATATTGCCTTGATGGTACAGGTTAAACAAAGTAGAAGAAACAATATTGAATAAGAGTTTCTTTTTAAAATGCATCTTGAAAACTCATGCTTTTTAATTGAAAAGGACAAGATAGATAAATACTTTTAGAAAGATTCTAAAACAGATTTTAAGAATAACTGGAACCTTGAGAATCCTACCCCTAGTTCAGAAGAGATGCCTAAACCAACAATAGCAAGGATAGCCTTGGTGTTCTTGGGATTAATTCTCCCTGACCTCATTATGTATCCACATTACAATCTTCTCTGTAGGTAGTAGATATATGTTGATTTAACCTCCTGGCATCCTTTGCTCCTTCTTCTGCTGATAGCATTTCAATTTTGGGGGGCAGGGGAGGAGAGGAATGCCTTTCTTACTTTCAGTTTATATTTAAATAGAACTGACTCCATAACAGAGGTCAAGAAGTCAGAAATTTAGAGGATTCCAGCCCTTGGCCTCATTGATTGGTCAAGAGATGAGCATATAACACTAGCAGTTCCAGTCACAGTCAATGTGCATGACTTTTAGTGGAACTATTGGGAAAAATATCTTAATTCCCCAAGGGTCTCTAATTTTGTAAGATGCAAACCTCGTGCTGCTTACATTTTTTTAAAGACAAGCCTACTTGGAAATTAAACCAACACAGGATGGCAAAGTCAAGCAATGTAAAAAATGAATTCCTGCCTTCAACTTTTTAGCACCTGGATCCATCTGTGCCTCAAGCTTGTTTCGTAAGTACATGAGCCAAAAATTTTCCCTTTATGTTTCAGGATTTTTTATTGTCTCTCCATCACTTTCAACCAAAATAAAAGACTTCATTTGTTTTACAACAAATATCAACTAATAGTATATGTTTTCACCTTTTTCTATGAGAATACCAAGGAGAACCTACTCAACTCCTCTTCTCAGGTGAATTCACCAGGTGGGTTGTATTCCAGAAATGTCAAAAAGGATTCACATTAGAGGACACTGGCTATTTACCAAACTTCACCTGTCTGTGCATGGCTTTTTTGCTCTTAATTTGGGTTTATTCCTGCCATTAATCACCCATTGTTAGTGGTGTTTTATTTTTCCCTTCCTTGCCCCCAGGGAGATTATAGAAATATAGCAAAGAGAGAAAGAGAGAGTTACAGAAATGTAACAAAGACAGGAATAATTTTTTTTGTTAGAGAACCAGAGATCTTATTCTCTCTTTCCACTATTAATATACATATTTTAGCAAAATCACTTTTTGATTTTCTCCAGGTCTTTGCCTCATACTTGTATAAGAAGTAACTATGATTTTGAGATTTTTGAAGCATTTGGAAAAGAAAGAGTTGCGGACCGTGATTAAATTAAAGGCACAAGCACCAATAAGAAAGGGATTCCCTAAGATGTCACTGAACTGAGAACAGTGAAAGACAGGAAAACTGAGCATGCCCTGGACACAATATCAGTGAATGGAAAAGGCAGTGGTTGGAAGGAGATGCTGAATCAGATGACTCTCTGTCAGAGCCTGCCCACTGTATCATCAGCCCCAGGCAGGGGCTTGTACATCCAACATCCACAGGTTCCTAAGGAGGTGTCCGTTGACTGAAAACTGTAATCTTCATTTTCATGAACATACCCAGGAAGGCTATGCTTAATAATCTGGTCATTTATAAGACTATGATAGGAAAATCCAGATGAGGCAACACTTAAGTTTTTATAACAAGGAGGCCGTTGGGGAAGGGGTACATGTTTTGACAGAAGGGGATTTTTTCCTCTGAAAATGAACATAACCCTAGTTAAAATGAGCAAGAATTTTCAACCTATTGGAGTAATTAGTTGACATTTGCCTATAAAATAAACCAATTTTAGAGTGCTAATTTCTGCTTTTTCTACAGCTTTTTAAAAACCCCAGAAAAGTTTTAATTCCAAATGGAATGGGTTGCTGATAGTATGTTAACAAGCTACTCAGTATATAAAACTATATAATATGTATAGATATAAATGCAGAAATATAAAGTCAGCACTGAATTGTATGTATAACATATTTGTCAACATGCTTCATTAGGGAGACTTAACAATGTTAACCTATTGCCACAGGGTATTTGACACGTGGCCTAGGGTGCTCTCTTGGTTCAGGTGATGTGCATGCAAAAAGAAAAAACTGTTTGTGTCAAATCTAGAAAAGCCAAAATCCACATTGGAATAAAATTTAAATCATGAGCAGTTAAATGATAGAATTCAGGGGACTTCCACATCAGGGAAGATGTAGACATACTTCTTCCTATTCCACCTGCTAAGTAGAACTACAAACCCTGGGCATTATATAGAAAACAAACATTAGGAGACTCTGAAAGGTAGAGAGAAGACAGATGAGCTAGGTAACTTAACCGCCAAATAACAACATAGTGGAAAGTTCCCTGGGTTTGTTTAGTTTGGGGTTTTTGGTCTTTGCTTTTTCACTTCACATATTTCAAACTTGCCACTGACGAAGCCAGAAATCCAGAAATGCTAATAGGCACAGACAAAAGTATCCCCACAAATTCTGCTCTTCAGCTAAAGGCTAGCAAACAGGCTGCCCAGCAAGGGGAAAGCTTTTAGAAAATAACTGGTCTACTCCAGCCACATATCACAGGAATAACTGTGGCCCCTTCCTGAGCCATAGCAATCAAGGCTGACTGAGGAGCCCAGGCTTCTCTCCTGAGAGGCTGTTTAACAAAGCACAACAAAGCACTGTGCTGTGGAGGAAGGAAGAGCTAAAAGGCAAGACTTGTATCCCACAGGGTGGTAAAGGCCCTCACCCTTTCATAATATAAGGCCACTGGGGAGCTAGAACTCTCACTTTGCCCACTAGCATCAGAGGAAGCCAGCTAAAACAGAAAGTGTACATAACATCCAGAGTCTTCAGAACATAAAACCTTCAGAACAAAATGCCCATATTTCAATAAAAAAAATGCATCATATGAAGAACTGGTGAAATATCTCAAATTGAATTTTAAAAATGAATAGCTGCCAACACGAAACTTGACATAGATGTTAGAATTAACTGACAAAAACTTTTAAAGCAGCCTCCACAAAAATGCTTTAACAAGCAATTAAGAACACTGTTAAAACAAATGAAAAAGCATCATTTCAGCAAAGAAATAGACAGTATCTCCAAAGAAATAGAAAATACAAAGAACAGCAATATGTAAATTATAGATTTGAAAAATATATTAACCAAAATTAAAAAACCTCAATGCATGGGCTCAAAATTAGAATGGGTAGGACAGATGAAAGAACAGTCAACTGGAAGATAAAGCAATAGAAATTACCCAATCTAAATAAAATAAAATAGATTTTAAAAATAAATAAATAGAGCTTCAGGAGGCCATGGGACTATAACCAAAGAGTCAACCTTCACGTCATTGGCGTCCCAAGAGGAGAGGAGAAAGAGGGCAGAGCTGAAAAAGCATCTGAAGAAATAATGACCAAAAACTTCCTAATTAGGCAAAAGATGTAAACCTACAGAATCAAGGTGAGTATCAAACTACAAACAAGGTAAACTCAGAAAAATTTACACCAAGTATATTAGTCTACTCAGGCTGCCATTACAGAATATCATGGACTAGATGGCTTAACCAACAGAAACTTATTTTGAAACTTATTTTCTTACAGCCCGGATGCTAAAGGAAAGGGAAATAAATCTTGGGGCCCCAAAATCACTAAGCCAAAGGGAAAAGTCAAGCTGGGAACTGCTTAGGGCAAACCTGCCTCCCCTTCTATTCTAAGTCACGCCACTGTTCACTGAGATAAATGCATATCTAATTGCCTCCTTTGGAGAGGCGAATCAGAAGCTCAAAATAATGCAACCATTTGTCTCTTATCTACCTATGGCCTGGAAGCCCCCTCCCCACTTCTAGTCTTCCCACCTTTGCTTTGAGATGTCCTACATTTCCAGACTGAACCAGTGCTCATCTTGTTTGTGTTGATTGATGTCATAGGTCTCCCTAGAATGTATAAAACCAGACGGTGCTCTGACCTCTTTGGCACATGTCACCAGGACCTCCTGAGCTGTGTCACCAGTGTGCATCCTCGACCTTGGCAAAATGAATTTTCTAAATTCACTGAGAGCTGTCTCGTATTTTCGGGGTTCACAAGTCCGCGATCAATGAGCTGGCAGGGTAGGTTCCTGGTGAGGCCTTTCTTCCGGGTTTGCAGATGGCTACCTTCTCACTGTGTCCTCACATGGCCTTTCCTCTACATCCACAGAGAGAGAAAAAGGGAGAACAATCTGGTGTTTCTTCCCTTTCTTGAAAGGACACTGGTTCTATAGTATTGGGGCCCCACTCTTATAAGCTCATTTAGCAGCCTTAATTATCTCCCTTAAAGGTCCTATCTCCAAATTCAATCACATTGGGGGATTTGGGCTTCAATATATGGATTTGATGGGGAGGAGCAGCGGTAGTGGAAATAATTCAGTCTAAAATACCAAGAAACTTCATAGTCATACTTCTGAAAACTAAAAGACAAAGAAAATACCTTGAAAGCGGCAAAAAAAAAAAAAAAAAAAAAAAAAATGACACCTATAAGACAAAAACAATCCAAATGACAGTGGCGTTCTCATCAGCAACAATGGAGGCCAAAAGGAATTCTCACAATATCTTTTAAGTGTTGGAAAAAAGAAGTGCTAAACCAGGACTTTATATCCAGAGAAAATGTCCTCCATAAATAAAGGGGAAATTAAGACATTTCTCAGATAAAAGAAAACTAAAAGAATTTGCCTCTAGCGCTACCCTGGAAAAAAGATTAAAGGATATCCTCTAAACAGAAAGGAAATGACAAAAGCAGGAACTGTAAAATATCAAGCCGGAAGAAAGAGTATGGCAAACAAAAACACAGATAAATAAATAGACTTTCCTTCTCCTCTCCAATTTTCTCATTTACATTTGATGAGTGCAACAAAAATGAAAACATTATCTGATGTGATAGTAAATGTGTGCACAGAAAATATTTAAAACAATTATAAAAAAGAAAGAGTAAAGAAACTTGGCTGGGAGCAGTGGCTCAAGCCTTAATCCCAATACTTTTGGGAGGCCAACGTGGGAGGATCACTTGAGCCTAGGAGTTTGAGATCAGCCTGGGCAACATAGGAAGACTCTGTCTCTAAAAAAATAAAAATAAAAAATAAAGAAAGACAAATTTTCTATAATTTATTCAACCTGCTAAAATGACATCAGTAGGCTATAAAACACACTACACAAAGTGATACCTTCAAAAACACTATAGATAGGCCAGGCGCAGTGGCTCACGCCTGTAATCTCAGCACTTTGGGAGGCCAAGGTGGGTGGATCACTTGAGGTCAGGAGTTCAAGACCAGCCTGGTCAACATGGTGAAACCCCGTCTCTACTGAAAATACAAAAAAATTAGCTGGGTGTGGTGGTGCATGCCTGTAATCCCAGCTACTCAGGAGGCTGAGGCTCAAGAATCACTTGAACCCAGGAGGCAGAGGTTGTAGTGAGCTGAGATTGTGCCACTCCACTCCAGCCTGAGTGACAGAGTGAGACTCTGACTCAAAAAATAAAAAGATACACTATAGCTAAACCAAATTCTAGAAAATGAAATCTAGAAAATGTTCAAGCAGCCCAAAGGATGACAGAAAGGAAAACAAACCAGAGAAACAAAATGAAAACAGCAAAATCAGACAGAATAAATGGAAAACAGAAAATAAAATGGCAGGCTTAAGCCCTAACACATCAACAATTTCATTAAATGTAAATGGCCTAAATACAGCAAATAAAGGAATAGAATCCATACTATCTACAAAACATTTGCATTAAATATATCAATATAAGTAGGTTAAAGTAAAAATATGGAAAAAGATATATCATGGAAGCATTAATCAAAAGAAATGTATTCACAAAAATGAAGTTGGACACTAACTCACACCTTATATTAAAAAAAGAAAACTCTAAATGGATCAAGATGTAAACATGAGAGCTAAAACTATAAAACTCTTAAAAGAAAACATAGGTGAAAATCTTCATGACCTTAAATTAGGCAATATTTAACATTTAGATATGACAGCAATGAAACAAAAAATTAGGTAAGTTTGAATACATAAAAATTGGAAATTATTGTACTCCAAAGGACAGTACCAAGAAAGTGAAAAGACAACCCACAGAATGGAAGAAAATATTTGCAAATCATACATCTGATAAAGGTCTAATATCGAGAGTATATAAACAACTCATAAATTAATAATATAAAGACATCACTAATTTAAAAATGGGCAAAAGTGCTAAATAGAAATTTATGCAAATAACCAATATGTACATGAAAAGATGCTCGAGAAATGAAAATCAAAGCCACAATAAGGTACCACTTCATACCCACTAGGAAAGCATGAATCAAAAGGACTGACAATAAAAAGTACTGGCAGGATGTGAAGAAATTGGAATCCTAATACTTTGAAAGGTAAAATGGTGTGGCCACTTAAAAAAAAAGTTTAGGCCAGGCGTGGTGACTCACACCTATAATCCCAGCACTTTGGGAGGCTGAGGTGGGCGGATCACAAGGTCAGGAGTTTGAGACCAGCCTGGCCAATGTGGTGAAACCCCATTCCTACTAGAAAAGTACAAAAATTAGCTGGGCGTGGTGGTGGGTGCCTGTAATCCCAGCTACTGGGGAGGCTGAGGCAGGAGAATGGCTTCAACCCAGGAGACCCAGGAGGCAGAGGTGCAGTGAGCTGAGATTATGCCACTGCATTCCAGTCTGCATGACAGAGCAAGACTCTGTCTGAAAAAAAAAAAAAAGAAGAAGAAGAAGTTTAACACTTTCTCAAGCAATTAAACGGATACCCAGCAATTCCACACCTGGGTATATATCCAAAAGAATTAAAAACCTATCTCTATACCCAAATGTTCATAACAACATTATTAAAAAGAGCTAAAAAGTAGAACCAATCCAAATGTTCATCAACTGGTGAATTAACAAGCAAAAGGTGCTGTATTCATACAATGGAATATTATTCAATCATAACAAGGAAGGAAGTATAAATTTATGCAAATTACATAAAAGAGTCTTGAAAACATTGTACTAAGTGAAAGAAGCCAGACACAGAAGGATACTGTTGTATAATTCCATCTACATGAAATAGCTATAATAAGCAAACCATAGAGGAAAAAAACAAATTAGTGGCTGCCAGGGGCTAGAGAAATGAGTAAATGGGAAATGACTAATAGTGGACGTGATATTTTGAAGAGAAGTGATGAAAACGTCATGGAATTAGAGAGTGGTCATTGTTGCATAACTTTGTAAATATATTAAAACTATTGAACTGCATACTTTTAAAAAAGGAATTTTATGATATATGAATTATATCTCAAATGTTTAAAGAATGCAGGAGTCACTGCATTATATCATGTAACATAGACATCAGCACACAAAAGAAATTACCAAAGACAGAGAAAGACATTATATAATGACAAAAGTGTCAATCTGCCAAATGATAGCAATCCTAAATAGGTATATACCAAACAAAATTACAAAATATGAGATGCAAAAACTAATAGGAATGAAAGGGCAAACAGACAAATCCACAATTACTGTTAGAAAGTTTAATACTCTTCTTCAACAGTTAGATAGGACAAATAGGTAAAAAATCAGCCAGGATACAGAACTCAACACCACCATCAACAAACAGAATCTAATCAACATTTACAGAACACTCCACCCAACAAGAGCAGAATACATAATCTTTTCAAGTGTGTATAAAACATATACAAAAATGGACCATATCCTCAGTCAATAAACTTCAACAAATTTAAAAAATTGAAAGCATACAGAATGCTTCCCAACCACAATGAAATCAAACTAGAAGTTGATAAGAGAAAGATAACAGGAAAATCCCTAAGCAGTTGGAAGCTAAACAACATACTTCTAAATAATCCATGTGTAAAGAGGAAGTCTCAGGGAAATTTAAAAACTACATTGAACTAAATGAAAATGAAAATACAACATATCAGAATGTGTGGGGGCACAGTTAAAGACATACTGAGTGGGAAGTTTAAAGCATTAAATGCAAGCATTAGAAAGAGGAAATGTTCAAATCCCGAATGTAAGCTCCTACCTCAACAACCAAGAAAGAGCAAAATAAATACAAAGCAAACAGGAGGAAAGAAATAAGAAAGATGAAAGCAGCAATTAATGAAATTGAAAACAGGCCAACAATGGAGAAAATCAGTGAAACAAAAAGCTAGTTCTTTGAAAGGATCGATATGATTGACAAACCTTAATAAGACTGGCCAAAAAGAGAGAGAGAGAGAGAGAGAGAGAGAAAAGACACCAATTATCATTATCAGGAATAAAATAGGGGATATCACTACAGATCCTGCAGACATCAAAAGCATAATAAGAAAACTCTATGAACAACTCTACACACGTAAATTTGACAGTTTACATAAAATGGACAAGTTCCTTAAAAAAAATAAATTTCCACAATTCACCCAATATCCAATATGAAGTAGATCATTTGAATAGCCATAAAGCTAATATGAAAATTGAATTGTAATTTTAAAACTCCAAGAAAAAGAAATCTCCAGGCCTAGATCATTACATCAGAAAATTCTAGCATATGTTTAAAGAAGAATTTACACTTAGTCTACACAAAATCTCTTCCAGAAAATAGAAGAGGAGAGAATATATCCCAATTCATTTTGTGAAGCTAGTATTACCTGGATACCAAATTATGCATAATGATAAAAGTCAATCACAAAAGGTTAGTTACTATATGATTCCATTTATAGAATATTCTGAAAATGACAAAATTAGATAAATGGAAAACAAAAAAGTTAATGTTTGCCAAGGACTAAGGAGGGGGTGGAAGGGAGGTTGGCATGGCTACAAAAGGCCAACATGAAGAACACTGAAGTCACAGAAATGTTGTCTTTGACTGTATCAATATCCACATTCTGGTTGTGATATTGTACTATATAGTTTTGAAATATGTTAGGTAAAGGGCATATGGTATTTCTTCCAACTGCATATGAATCTTTGATAATTGAGATAATTATAATTAACTCAAAATAAAAATTAAATTGAAAAATGCTGTTTATTAGTGTGAATGCAGCCATCTGCTAACAATACGAGTATCTGCAAAATTACGCTTAACTCTAGTTAAAAATAAAATAAAGGATAATGTGAATCTAAAATATACGTATCTATGTGTGAATTAAATCCTGAAGATTCTGAGTATATTCTCAGCGGTTTTCAACACAGATTTGAAACATCTGAATCTGTAAGTCTTCAGTCCAACATGCATTTAAAATTGTTCCAATTAAGCTTTAGACCACCCCCATCTTCCTTTGTTAAATTGTTAGAAACTAAGCCTGTTTCATAAAAGACCTGCCATAAAAATACATGTGTAATATGTATTACACATGATTTCCCCATAATTAGAGCAACCACGACAAACCTGTTCCTTTGACACAAACCTCAAAATTATACATAATGGTAATAAGTCAAACGGGTTGATTGATGAGATCCTGCAAGGCAGAATCCCAGGGGAGTAACACACACACACACACACACACACACACACACACACACACGCGCGCGCGCACACACACCCACGCAGAAGGTTTCTCTATTATTCCCACTGCCTGATTGCTGGAGGCAGGGCTGGTGAGAAGCTATGTTTTTCTCCACCCCATGGTGTCTTGGTTACTAAGTATATCTCCCCTTTAACCACTGCCAAGCCTTCTTCTAACATTGAAACTGTGGTAGTAGTAGTAAATAATATTGGCTAGTGTCTTCTGAGTACTTACTGTGTGCTAGACACTGTGCTAAGCATATATTTAGTATTATTAATAGTAACCCTAAGTGCCAGGTACTATTATTGTCTCTAATTTGCAAAAAGACCTGGAGGTCAGAGTGGTCAAATAACTTGCCCAAAGTCATATGGTTTTGGGCTGGGATTGAAACTAAGATCTGTCTAGATTCAAAGTGCAAGCCTTTAACCATTACTCCAATGGTTCTTAAATTTTGCTGCACGTTAGAACCGATCAATTTTTTAAAATCATTATGCCAGGTCACACTCCAGAAAATTAAATCAGAATGTCTGGAATAGAAGCAAATTTCAGTATTGTGTAAAAGATTCCCAGGTGATTTCAATGTACAGTTCATTTGGGAACCATTGCACTCTTGTGTGGCCTTTTGATTAAAACTCTGACTTACCTGGGTCCAACCTTCATTCACAATGCTCTGCCTTTTCCACATCCAAGGTTCTAAGTACACTCTGCCCCCTTGAATCCCCTCATCTTGAATCCAGCTTCCCAGAAAATTGGATAGATTTTCTGGATTACCCGGGAGAGTCACCTACACCAGGCTATAGGCTAGTAAAGGCTCACTATCTTTGCCTTCTAATGATTCAGACAGAGGCCTTTGATGCTTTAGCTACAAACAGAACAATATGGGAATGCAGATATTTGGGGCCCTTGAAGGTTTTCTGAAGCCAATTTTGCAGCAGACTTAGCAACAGCCTACATGAATAGATGTGAGACCCATTTGTGAGTAAAGACTATTAAAAGTTAGAAAATATAAACAGGGTGGGAAAACTATTGGCTTTGATAAATAAAGACTTTAGCAATGACTTGGAAAGACTCTCAGTGTGAATTGTGAATTTGTTAAGCTTTCAAGTTGGCAGAAGAAACAGCAGATAAAGGGAAATAAGGCTCAGAGAATAGAAAAACCAAGGCACACAGCTTGTCAGGGGTGACGGTGAGATGAGTCTATCCTGAAGGATGTGGCTAGGGTGAGGGCAGATGAGTTAATGCATGGTAAAGTTATTTGCACAGCACCTGCTCTATGCATATTTATCTATAGATTGTCAACCAGTTTCTTTATCCCTGTTCAACAATTTCAGAGATGTTGCAAAACTGGGGCGGGGGGCAGCGGTGGGGAAGAGCAGATGAGTAACTAATGGGCACAAAAGTTGGTAGACCAGAAAAGAAAACTAGTGACGGAGGAGAGCTTATAAAATTCAGTAACCAAAAAGCAGACAATCAAAGTAGATGTGTATTGCCCACAATAAGTTGAATATATGGAAGAATATGGAAGAAATAGAATTTAGTTTCTGCTCTATGCAAAACCAAATCTAAGGCCAAAGCCAACTGGGAAATATGCAGAACCCAAAAGTATTTTGGCTGTTCTTGTGTCTTTCTCACCCCCACCATAAACAGTTGAATTTATTAGCTTGTTGACAGTGGCTCAGAGAAACTTGATATCTTGAAATTTTCCAGGACAATGTTGGCAATCGTCCATTCACAATTGCCTCTACAAGCATGGAAGCTGTATTTCTCTGAGTTTGCCCTCCAGTTTTGCTAGCCCCAATTAGTGACCATACATCACTTTTAAAATTTATCAGAACACCTTTGATATGTTTTTCTTTCAAATTTAAACAATGATAAAGTCTTGAAATTGTGTTTGCCTCCCAAGAACTGAATTTCCCTGGGTTGGTGATGGGAGAAGAAAACTGTTCCCTTAAGCAGAAGATATTGGGTGATGGGAAGAGCAACCACGGGCAGTAGGGAAATTCAGGACTCACTGTAACAGAGAGTCCAGAAATCCTCCTTTGAGGCCAAGGCTGGGAAATTGCATCTGACACAGATATTGGGTTTATATCTGTTCTTCTCAAGTAGACTTCAGGCCTACCATGTGCCAAAGAGACAACGCTGCAGAGAAATACTCCTTAGGTTAGAGAGTAGTTCTTTCCAAGGTCCTAATCCAGTGTGTTCCTCAGGAAAGCATTAATTCCACATCATACCCTTCAGCTGTCTCTCCATAGAGTAGTCACTATCTGCTTCAAATATGGCCAGTTTCTACACAGCAGTACGAAGAAATGTTCATAATAAACATGTGAAGCATATCTCTTAAGTTTTGATGCAAAATTAGTAAATTAACCAACATTTTGGACAATAAATCTGCATATTCTGAAATAAGTAAAAATTTCAGTAGAAAGTTTATGCATCCTGAAAACATGACGTCAACATGCATTAGTTATCTATTGCTGCATAACAAATTATCCAGAAACATAGTAAATTAAAATAACAAATACTATCATTGCTGTGAAAGGAAATTAAATCTTGGGACCCCAAACTCATGAAGCCAAAGAGAAAAGTTAAGCTGGGAACTGGGTCATGCAAATCTGTCTCCCACTTTTTTTTGGTTCCTAAATAAGATGGCTACAAGATGAAAAAAGCTACACAATTCCCCCAGATTTTGTCCACAAGGAAATTCCTCGTGAGCTCCAAGATCTTTACCCCAAAGTGTTTCTGTGAAAATATCACCATGGCATTTCACATTTCATAGTGGGTGAATTTTACATTTCACCCAGTGTAAATTGACAGCTGATCTTTACAAGTGCAGTCATTCCCCTGTCCACCTGACACAAATGCATATTTGATTGTTCCCCTGTCCCATTTTGTCCATGTCATCTTATGTAAAAAAATGCAGATTCACTGAGCCAGACAAAGGCATGAATGCATATTTTTCCTTATCCCTCTCTTACATGAAAATTGTGTGCTTCTCAATATCCCGCCCTTTCCCCTTTAAATTTTGACCCCTTAAAATCATCTTCAGAGAAAGGCATAGACCTGTCTCTTGGATGTGCGTCCTTAACTTTGGCAAATAAACCTCCTAAAATGAATGAGACCTGTCTTATCATTTTTCTTGATTGACATTGCACAGTTTCTAAGGCTCAAGAATTCAGGCACAGTTCACCTAAGTCTCTCTCTCTGAGTCTCTTGCCTGGCTTCAATCATCTCATCCCTTGACTGGAGAAGATCTGTGACCAAGCTCTCTCACATGGTTGTTGGCAGACCTCCTATTCTTGGTATCTGTTGGCTGGAGACAGTTTCTTGACACATGGACCTCTCCATGGAGCTACTCACAGCCTCTTTCCCCCAGAGCAAGAGCAACATGAGGGAGAGGGAGAAAGCAGAAAAGCAGAAAAGCAGAAGTCATGCTCTTTTTTTTTTTTCAGACAGTCTCTCTTGTTGCCAGGCTGGAGTGCAGTGGGGCGATCTCTGCTCACTGCAACCTCCGACTCCCGGGTTCAAGGGATTCTCCTGCCTCAGCCTCCTGAGTAGCTGGTATTACAGGCACCCACCACCACACCCAGCTAATTTTTGTATTTTTAGTAAAGATGATGTTTCACCATGTTGGCCGGGATGGTCTCAGTCTCCTGACCTCGTGATCCACCCACCTCAGCCTCCCAAAGTCCTGGGATTATAGGAGTGAGCCATCGCGCCCAGCCAAAGTCATGGTTTTTTGTAACCTAATCTCAGAAGTTACAGCCTATTTTTTTTTTTTTTTCTGTCCTATTCTATTCATGAGAAGCCAGTAAACCCAGCCGACACTCAAAGGGAGATGATTACATAAGGACATGAATACTAACAGACAGAGTTCTCTGGGGGGCACCTTACAGGCGGACTGGCATCCACATAATTCCTTCTCATCATGTTAAAGAACACTGAGACCAACATCCTTTCCTGACCCCAAGTTAAACAGTTCTGGGGTGGGACATACTTTCCCTACATTAAACAATACTAAGAAAAAAAAAATAACTTAGAGGCTTGCTCCTGGAAGAAAAGAGCATAAACTAAGACTGTTTACTTAGCAAGACTAACATCGTGCTCACTGTGGCTGCTTTCCCACTTTTCATCTCACGGCGCCCACCAGCCCAGACGTCCTCTGTCATGGACTCTGCCCCATCACATCCAGTGTCCTCTTTGGCAAGATTCACCTTAAAATTGCACAGCCCACACTCTAAACACCTATACGTGTCCTCACCTAATTTCTTATTTTCATATGCTACCAAGACTTTGGTAAGGTGTGTTCTCTGTTACTGCAGTAGGTTTAACAAATTTAGTTTTGTATAACCAATAGACTTTTCAGTGGGGCTTTTGGGTTGACAATCTTGTGTAAGAAGGATTGTTTCAGTTTTCCATTACTAATGAAATCTTGACCCACTGTCCCTATAGAATGATACATTATTTTAGTCCAACTGCTCCAATATACAAGTAAAATAAAATAGATAAATAAAATTATAAGGAACCTATTTGAGAGAATGAACTGTGGCTTGCTACACATTCAACTGTTACATTAAATAATCTTATTTAAAAGTATACATTTAATGAGATTTATGGGCAGCAAAGCATTCAAGTTAATGCCTATAGTTGCTTCATATCATTCTGCTATTTCTTACTTGCTTGTTCGTGATGGCGCTTTTGCCACACTTCCCTACTATCCCCATGAAACAAGGAAGTTGCAGAGTTGCTAAACCCTCTTTTTCCTACACAGACAAAACCTTTTCTAAATTCACCACTCACAAGATAATACTCTTTCATATCTCACAATGTTACTTTGGTGTTTCAATGTATGTAAGCTATTCTTTGATATATTTAGAATCTTTCTTGACTTTTTTACTTTTTTATGAAAAATAAAGCATTGAGCTCTCTTTTCTGTCTCCAGTGTCAAAAGCAAACACCACTGTGATTCACAGCAAATCTCTATGGTGCTTAATTAAAATGAAAGTATTTTGTGGGGTGGGGATTTTTTTTGTCATTTTAGCTTATAAAAATTAATGGTGTTATTCATGTGAAAATTATAGTTGATACTCGGAATTTTAACACGATTGTAATATCCAAATCATAAAATAATCTAACTTCCTTTGAATTGTTTCTTATTGTTAAGATTTGTTTCAGAAGATGCATCTTTACTTAATAGCAGGTTTTCTTCTGCCTAATCTCTATCCTCACTCCAAGCTGCAGTGTTCAGTGGTAATGATGGAGAAAATATTTTTAATATGTAAGAAATACTTACATGCACTACTTATATTCTAATAATGATTAATGCTGCTAATTTGATGCTCAATTGAACTTATGAATTTTTAAATTTGGTTATTATTTAAACAGTCACATAGGCCACCATTGTAAAATAGCACCCATACAATCACTCATGGTAAATGGAGAAATGTTTGTCCGTAGATGATCAAGCATTCAGAAGAAAAAACAGGGGCATGGTGGCAGGCACCTGTAGTCCTAGCTACTCCAGAGGCAAAGGTGGGAGAATAGCTGGATCCCAGGAGTTAGAGGCTGCAATGAGCTATGATCATACCACTGCACTCCAGCCTCGGTAACTGAGTGAGACCCTGTCTCAAAAAAAAGAAAAAGAAAAGAAAAACATACATATCCCAATGTTTCAACTTTGAAAACGCAGGTAGACAAATGGTAACCTGGTTATTGATCTCAAAGGTATTAATCTTTTGATTAAATAAGCGTATGAAAAAGAAGGGTTTCACTATGTTAGTACCAAGTGAGACCTTCCTAAAATAATTTCTCTTTCATTTTAGATCAAAACCATGTTCTTATAGCTCAAAATACAAATCCATTGAGACTTTGGGACCCAGCCAACCCTTTGAATAAAAAATCATTATATTTTTTCAAGTCCTAGGGTATTTTAGTCCTTGCATTCTAATGAGTAATTAGTACCACTACCAACCCATTAATCACACATACGGCTGCTTTAATAAGTAATTTTTCTGTGAATATAGCTTAAAGATTATGATTGAAATGAAAATGTCTCTGCTTTATCAGCTTATTGATATTCTTGATGAATTAATTCTAACCCCATGTTTTCATGTATTTGGAATTGGTTTCACGAAATAAATTATGTCATTTTTCATAAATGTTTCTACACTTGCTAATGTTCAATATTCAACCTGATCAAGCATTACAATGTGAAATATTAAGAGCCAGTAAAAAGTCTGATGTCAACATGTAATGAGATAAATTATTTTAAACATATTAATCTTTAGTTTCTCAGGAAATGATTACTTGTGGACTTACAAATATGCCTCAATACAGTGTGTTAGAGAGATATTAAATGTCTACATGTAAATAATTCCTTCAGCTACAGAACCCCTTGCCCGCCAGTTTTCAGTCACCTTGGCTTTCAGCTGAGGAATTTGACAGTCAAAAGAACAGAATCAAGTTCTCAGCTTTATTCCTTTTAGGACTCAGAATCTAAAGGACAAAAACTCCTCTTTTCTCAATGACCTACTGTACTTATCTGCATCACCACCAGCACCACCACCACCCAGAGGAGGGAAAATTTGTTTTAGCAGTGGGCAACATTCCATCAAAATTCTTTCCAGTGCCAATTTCCCAAAGGTATTTATCTGTCCACATCATAATTCTGAATCTAAAATACTAATTTTTCAATCTATTGATTTTTTAAAAATTTTTATTTGACAAAAATTGCATGTATTTGTGTACAATAAGATGTTTGAAATATGTATACATTCTGGAATGGCTAAATTGAGCTAATTAACACGTGCATTACCTCACATATTTATCATTCTTTGTGGTGAGAACACTTAAAATCTATTCTTTTAGCCAGTACAATAGATCATTCGAATTCACTCCTCCTGTGATTGAAATTTTGTGGCCCTTGACAAACGTCTCTCCATCCAGCCCCCTGACCCCTGGCTGACCCCTGGTAACTACTATTTTACTGTCTCCTTCTGTGAGGTCAACTGTTTGGATTCCACACATGAGTGAGATTATGCAGTATTTGTCTTTCTGTGCCTGGCTTATTTTGCCTAACATGATGTCCTCCAGGTTCATCCATGTTGTCACCAGTGACAGAATTTCCCTCTTTTTTAAGACTGAATAGTGTTCCATTTTGTACATGTTTTCTTTATCCATTCATCTGTTGATGAACACTTGGTTGATTCCATATCTCAGCGATTGTGAATAGTGCTGCAGTGAATATGTGAGTACAGATATCTCTTCGACAGACTGATTTCATTTCCGTTGGATATATACCAAGTAGTGAGATTGCTGGATCATATGGTAGATCTATTTTTAATTCTTTGTGGAACCTCCATACTGTTTTTCCATAATGGCTGTACTAATTTATAATTTCAAAATTCAGGTTGGATGTGGTGGCTCACACCTATAATCCCAGCACTTTGGGAGGCCGAGGCGGATGGATCACCTAAAGTCAGGAGTTTGAGACCAGCCTGGTCAACGTGGTGGAACTCCGTCTCTACTAAAAATACAAAAATTAGCCAGGTGTGGTGGTGCATGCCTGTAGTCCCAGCTACTCAGGAGGCTGAGGCAGGAGAATCGCTTGAACCCTGGAGGCAGAGGTGGCAGTGAGCCAGGATCATGCCACTGCACTCTAGCCTGGGCAAAAAAGCGAGATTCAAACTCAAGAAAAAAAAATCATTTTCAAAAAATTAAAAGTACTAAAACCTCAAGAAAAAAATTTAGACAATCAAAACAGTTCATGAAATAAACAGTAAAATCTTACCTGGCACACCCAGTTCCTCACTACCATGGAGGTACTCCTTGTTTATTGTTAAAGCTTTTAGACATTTAAAAAAATCCATTTTCAAATTTTATATGTATGCATATATATATATATATATATATATATACACACACACACACATACACATACATGTTAATTGCAGCATTCTTTTTTAGTACTAGCAAAAGATCGGAGAAAATTGTAATACCCATTACCAGGAGACTAGTAAATGTTGCATCCATATAAAAGAATTTTCTGGGGCCATAAGAGACAAATCAGGAAATCTTACGTATAGATATGGCAAGGCCTGAAAGTTATACTGTCAAATGAAAAAAAAAAAAGCAAGGCCCAGAACACTGTATATTATATGAATCAATTTTTATAAGAATTGTATCACTAAAAGAATGATTTTTAAAATCTCAAAACCTGATACCCTCCAGGGAAAAGAACGAAATGACTGGGGTAGAGGTGAGAGGGAGTCATCACAGATAAACTTTTTTACATTTTTCACTTCAATAAGAAAATAAAATATATAATAAAATTAACTTTTCAAGTACGTAAACAAATTTAATTTTGAAAGCGCTTTTGAAAGTCGTACCTTGTGACTTTTTTATGTTAAGTATTAAGACACTTGACAATGTGTCTCATACATTTTTTGTTTTTCAGTACATAGGGGGCTACTGAATTATTTTTCAAAGAAGCATATTATTTCAACATAGGTAAACGAAAGTTTATTTTAAAAGTCTTCTATTTTTATGCTACATCACTGAGCAAGGGACCAGTCAATAAGCTCTCCATGGCCTAATTTACTTGAGCTCTTCTCATTTACTATTAACTCCTCCTTTGGTTTACTAGTATGTAATAAATATAAACTAACAAAAATGTTCAACCTTACTAATAGTTAAACAAACGAAAATTAAAATAACAATGAGAAAAAGCCCATTACTTGTAAAGGTGTGAATAATAGGGCACCATAATATATTACCACTTAGAGATAAAATGGTACACTTCGAAGGGCCTTTGGTAATCTGATTGAAAACATTAAAATGTACATTTTTTTCCATAAATTCCATGTCTATTAATTACTCTTAGCTAAGCAATTGGACAAATTAGCCAAAAAAAATGTGTAGCTTTTTATTACAACTGTTTTGTTTTGTTTTTTTTTGTGAGACAGATTCTTGCTCTTGTCATCCAGGCTGCAAAGCAATGGTACGATCTCAGCTCACTGAAACCTTGAAAGTAAAAAACTTTGATATTGGAAACAATCAAAACATTTAACAATAATAAATAATAAGTGAATTTATTTATGGTACATCCATACAATAAAATACTATGAAGCCATTGAAAACAAAGCTGCAGAGCATTATTTATTGAAATTTTAAAAAGACAAAGCTTAAAAAACAATATAAATCATTATCTCATTTTGGTAAAACAATGTATTTGCATTAAAAACTCTGGAAGAATATAAATACTAAAACATTAATAGCAATCACTGTCAAAAAGTGGAAAATGAGGCCAGGCATGTAATCCCAACACTTTGGGAGACTGAGGCAAGAGGCTCACTTGAGCCCAGGAGATCGAGGTTGCAGGAAGCTAAGAAGATGCCACTGCACTCCTGCCTAGGCCACAGAGCAAGACGCGGTTTCTAAACAACAACAACAACAACAACAACAACAACAACAAACTGGAATCCTGGGTAATCTTTTATCCCATTCTTAATATGTATTCTATTTTTTTTTCTGAAATTAACATGACTGACTTGTATTATAAAGAAACAATACAAGCTTTTGTAACTAGTTAGTAGTCTCTTAAACTCTATCTAACATAATATGAAATATATCAAGGGCCAAAGGATAAGAGTAATGGGTTTAACCATTGTCTCCTTTTGCATCTAAACATTGAATAATATTTAAAACTTGCAATTATTTGTGGGTATGGTGCCCTTGGTTGAAAAATATTGTTTAAAAGTAAAGTCAGCATTGAATAGACAAAGAATGAATCCACCTTTAACAAAGGATTAGATTCAGTAGTCTTTACTATCCACCTTGATATATCTACAAGATCACATATTCTCCTGAAAGATTCATAATTGATCTTACAAAAGTAAAAAGCAACTCTTAAAACTTCATACCAGACATGTACAACTAGTATTATACTGACCATGCAAACCAAGTTTGACAAGGGAAAAAATGTTTGAATGAGTAAACTAAACATAAGCAGCATGAGGGGAATACTGAATGAAGAACTCTACGTGTGAAAGTTGCCCCCTAAGTTGCTATTATGCCATTTTTCTTTGTAAATATTCTTTGAAGCTCCATGAAGTCTTTAAGGAACTCTCTGTACTCTGATCTCATCTCAAGGGAGCTCAGAACAGAGCATTTATCGCATCATGTTTATTATTTGTTTACACACATTTCACCCCATGGAGTGGATATGGAGTTTGTGAAGAGATCTTGTGACGTGGTTTTGTGCTAAACATAGTGTGAGGGGTTTGCTGTCTGGTTGCTCTATTTTTATGTGCGGATTTAGAGAGATTAACAAACTATGCTCCCCAGCTGCAATCTTCCTTTCACAGTATATTTTTAAGTGAAAAGAGTAACTTACGAACAGTATAGACAATGGGATCAGAGGGTTACCAATGCCATTAAAGAGCATAGATAACCTATATCCAAGTACCTCTCGCTATCCAAATCAGTTCTCAGTTATTGGGATTTTGCACAGCAAGTTCAGATAACAAGGGAGTCTGTGTTATCCCAAATCTATTTGTTTGCTGATTTCAGATAGTAAGTAGTAGCAGCAGTTTGGATAGTGAAGGAGTTATCAGAAAGTATATCCAAATCTATTCATCTCCTGAGTACAAATAGAGACATTCAAATTTTAATTGAACATTGAATGCTATTTCCAAATTGTAAACACTCAAGATGAAGTTTAAAGACATCAGGTGATTTTTACTTTCTCCTCTGTTCCCATCTGCAGTCTAGTAATTTTCTAAGTCAAACTCGAATGTTTTCTTTTGTTTTAAGAAAAGAATTTGAGTAGCAACTAACATTTCAACATTTCTTTTCAGGAAATAATGATCTAAATCTGTACCAGTGTGATTTGTCTTACAGACCTTTGGACTGTTGTTCATTCAGTATAAAAGCATCAAACAGCTAGAGGTGCCTTCCTGATCAAAATAATCTTTACAATCATCTGAATAAGCAATAGTTCAAGAAATGTGTTTTCTAACTGCCCCCAAACCATTCCACACAATGCTAAATAAAATTCATCGTCGTCTTCTCTTACTATATTAAACCAATAAATTTTTGAAGGAAAAAATCTGTAATAAAATAGGATGTAAGATTATTTTTCTTGTAATGACTATTTTTTTAATCAGGTCACTGTGAATTCAATAAAACCAATTTATTTTTTCTCTGTCTGCCTTGTTGAAATCAACTCTTCAATAGCAAAAGCAATAGATGAAACAAATTTAAATGTCTGAAATAAAATCAATATAATTTATTCCAGACTTCACTCCCATTTTCTTGAAATTTCCAAGGCCTTTGGAGAATCCCTGCACATCCACTGATGTGTGTGTAAACATAAAAATGTATCCTAAATATAGCAATATAAGTACAGTAGCAACAGCAAAACCAAGGAGGCATTTATTGTTTATAGTGTGCAGGGTATTATGACAGGCGGCACAAATGCAAATGTCTGGGATATGAATATATAAGATATGAATCCTATGTTCCAAAACCTGACATTGATATATAGGTCAGAATGAACTTTCCCACAAAAACTATATCACCTGGGGCTTGGGGCAGATCACTACATAATAATAATAATAATAACCCCTAATGAATCCTGTTCCTGGTCCCATGCTCCATTGCCACCACTCTCAAGAGGCCAAATGTATTTCTCTACTCACTTGAATTTGGTCTGGCCTTATGGCTTCCTTTGACTAACAGAATCTGGAAGAAGTGACTTTGTGTATGTCCTAAAGCCTAGGCCTTCTTAAGCTGCTGGCAGCTTCTGCTCTCTTGTTGCCCAGGCTGGAGTGCAATGTCATGATCTTGGCTCACCGCGCCCTCCGCCTCCTGGGTTCCAGCGATTCTCCTGCCTCAGCCTCCCAAGTAGCTGGGATTACAGGCATATGCCACCACGCCCGGCTAATTTTGTATTTTTAGTAGAGACTGCGTAGTTGAAACTGCAGTTGATTTTACAGCTAATAAGGCATTAAACCGAATCTCTTAAGCTTTTCATATTAAAAGTAATTGTAAATTGAATTTGCTAAAATAATAACTTAAAGAGGCAAGACTCCATGTTGGTAGGCTGGTCTTAAACTCCTGACCTCAGGTGATCCACCTGCCTTGGCCTCCCAAAGTTCTAGGATTACAGGCGTGAGCCACCGCATCCGGCCAGCTCTCATGTTCTTAAATCCTGAGACCACCATGCCTGAAGAAGCCTAGCATGAAACAGTATGTAGCTAGAGAAGCCGGGCACCCTAATTGTCCCAGCTGAGCCCACCCAGGCCAGAAAGCAGAACTGCCTGCCACCCAGGAAATCCAGAAATGTATAGTTTTTGTTTTTAGCTAATTACTTTGCAGGTAGTGTGTTATGCAGCACTAAGTAAAGCACTGTTTCTGTCATTTATTCACCCACAACTATTCTTTCAATGTCAACTTTGTGCCCATCAATTGGCACTGGAAAAACAGAGGTGAACATTGACAAAGGTCCCTTCTCCCACAAAGTTTCCATTCTCACATCTAAGGGTGGAGAGGGCAGGACTGACAATTAGAAAACAGACAAATAAATAATAATTTCACACACAAAGAGGTGAATGCTGTGATAAAAACAGAACAAGATAAAGGAACAGAGGGTGACTGAGGCAGGGAGGGAGAAGATGATTAAAGAAGGCTTTACTGGTTTGGTGACATTTAATCAGAAGAAGATATGACAGCCAGGAAAAATGTGAGGGAACAGCATTCTATCGATAGATACAAAGGCCATGATGTGGCATCAGCTTCTTCTCATGGGGGCAGCAAAGATTTGAGCAGGAGGACAATGAACTAGGGGTGCGTGACTGAAGAAGAGGGCCAAGCAGCAGGTGCTGGAAAGAGCTTACAGGACTTTGCACACCGTAGTAAGAAGGTCTTTTATATTTCATATAGTGAGGATTTTCTTCACTCCTAATATGTAGTTATCCAGAGACACAAAAGTACATTATTATAAATAATTCAAACAACACAGTAACAAACTCTCTCTCCCCCCAACCCACACTCCAATCAGGCTGACTTTCTGTAATGGCCATTTAGTCCCTCCATTTAAAAATAAAATTATCATGGTGAGCTTTCAAAGGTGCCTGTTGCATGGATCACATTTGATGAGCAAAAAATCACGGCTGAGAGCAACCTGTCTTCAAAGTAGCTTATTTTTACCCCAGAAATCCCTGACACGGGAGGGAAATGTAATTTGAATTTGGGTCCAATGACCAGGAGCTTAGAAAGCAGGTATTGTGAAGATAGCTCCACAACTGAAGAAGCTGCCCCTGGTCAGAAGCTCAGAGGGAAAGCATCGCCAAGAACCGAAGCCTTTTCACCGCTCCTCACTCCGCCTAGTTGAAACAGCAGTTGATTTTACAGCTAATAAGGCATTAAACCGAATCTCTTAAGCTTTTCATATTGAAAGTAATTGTAAATTGAATTTGCTAAAACAATAACTTAAAGAGGCAAGACTTGAATGTTATCAGAGCAAATCAAATGATGATGCAGAATTTAAAGAGCCACTGAAACAAGTGTCTTCAAGTACTTTATTGATCTGCCAGAAGCAGCCGCTGTCGACGTCGAGCTTTGCTTGGCAAGTGGAATTATGGCACATTGATTATTCATCACGGAGTCAGCCTGTAAGTCTCTAGCTCCAGGTGGGTTGGTCATGTGTTTCAACACCGACTCTTAGTAAAGATAAGGCCACCTTGGAAGAAGCAGAGAGACAGCGTCTGGCCTGGGCTCAGAGACGGGAGATGGCCCAGAGAAGGGAATGGGGACTGAAGGAAGCAGAACATTTTAAAGTTAGGTCTTTAAAAAATGCATTTATAAAGGCGCTGATTGTACTGTTCACTAGGGCTGCTGTAACAAAGTACCACATGGTCGGAGATGGAGGAAGCCTAAAAAACAGAAGTTGGCCAGGTGCAGTGTAATCCCAGTACTTTGGGAGGCTGAGGCGGGCAGGTCGTTTGAGCTCAAGAGTTCAAGACCCGCCTAGGCAACATGTTAAAACCCTGTCTCTACAAAAAAATAAAATAAAACAAGGAAATTTATTTTCTGATCATTCTGCAGGCTACAAGTCCAAAATACACATGTACTGCAAGGGTTGATTCCTTCTGAAGACTTCGAAGGAGGACTCTGTTCCATCCCTCTCTCCTGGCTTCTGGGGGTTTGTCTTGGTATTCCTTGGCCTGTGGAAGCCTCACCCCAATCTCTGTCTTTGTGTCCACATGGCATTCATCCTGTGTGTGTCTCTGGATCCGAACTTCTTTTTTATAAGGGCATAGGTCATACTAGATTAAAACTCCTTCTAATGTCCTATTTTAACTTGATTACCTCTACAAGGTAATCACGTTCTGAGGTGCTGGGGGTTCGGACTTAAACCTGTAAATCTTGGAGGGACAGTATTCAACCCAGAGCAGTGATGTACCAGTGACATAAAAAAAAGCGCACAGAATCACTCAGTAATTCTCAATGTTGGGTGCAGTTCACAATATGCTGGGGAGCTTTAAAAAGTAGCCATGCCTGGGTCTCACCTTCACTGATGTTGATTTAATTGGTCTAGGGTTAGGGCCCAGGTACGGGTATTTTTAAGAGGCACCTTACGTGGTTACGTGGTTCTAATGTGTAGCCAAGACTGAGAATCACTCATTAAATGCCTCATAAGGCCTGCTGTCATTCAGAGAGGAAACTATAAAATATATCCATTATTTTAAGCATTATGTTGAGTCCTAGAAATATATTGGTGATCAATGCAGATACAGAAACTGCAGATACAGTTTGGATCCAGAGACACACTCAGGGTGAACAACATGTGGACACGAAGACAGAGATTGGTGTGATGCTTTCACAGGCCAAGAAACTGTATCTGCATCGATCACATAATGTCTGGCCTTAGGTAGCAGCCCCATAAATATTGATAAAAGAATGAAAGAATGCATATATGAATAAATTCAAGTCAACACATATTCATTGTCTACCATATGTTAAGCATTACATTACTGGAGAAATGTAAGTAATTTTTTAGTAAATGAATGAGTGAATGAATGGATGAATGATGAGATCATATTCCACATTACCTTCTGGTCTACTGATAATTTCTGGTGAGGTGTTACAACATGGGATTTAGCATTTTCAACATGCTAGAAGAAATCCACTCTAGCAGAAATATTTTTAAATCAACTAAACAGCCTGACTTCCACCTAGAAATTTTGATTTTTTAAAATTGCAATGACTCATATAATTAAGACCTTAGGATCATCCTTTTTTACAACTGAGCACAAAGATGCTTACATAATAGACCATGAACCATTTGTAGACACATTTCAGTAACCCTACAGAATGTCCAAAAGGTACCACTAATGTGTAGGACAGAAAGAGATGGACAGTCCCAATATAAAAAATCATAGTCATAAAAAATGCTTGCATTCAAAATAATACTATTCAGATGCCACTGACAACAGAATTATCTAACCTAAGATGCAAATGTGAGGATTTATTTTTCACAGAATTAGTCAAACAGAAGTTGAATAGCATATAAGGTGAGCAGTTACCTGCCAAATTTGATCAGTTTTGATAACTGGACTAGATGATTTCAGTCTTGTGAAAAAGCTTCTTTTGCATCTTTTTGTTCATTTGTTTTGTAATATTAATAGCTATAGAGGATTATGGGAAACTTCATTTACTTGTTTCTTTATACGTCTATTCAACAAGGTCAGTTACTAGCACATACTATGTCCCTATGGAAATTGCAAAAAGGGGCCCTCCTAGGTAAAGAAATTACAAAACAGGTGCCCCTCCTTAGGGCTGAAATAGGCCTAGACATATGGTCACAAGCTGGATTTTAGTGCCCTTTCCCTTGGCTAGATGTCTTTGGGTAAGATGCTAACCACCATACACAGCAGCCCAGTATCCAACAAATATCTATAAACTGCCTACTTTGTGCCAGGCCTGTGCTGGGTCCTAGAAATACAAAAGTGAGTGAGATTAGGTTCTGTCCCTCATGGAGTTCACAGTCCACTCGGGCAGACAAAAACCACATGAACAAATGTAGGATAATGTGAATAGTGAAGGAACAAGTAACCTGTAGACAGCAGCCAAGGCCTCATAGAGGAGGGAATGTTAGAAATGGGTCTTGGAGGAGAATGAGTGGGACTTTATTACACAGCAAAAATAAGCAAAGCAGAGAGTGATAGTCAATGTCAAAGTGTGGTCACAGTAAAAGGTCATCAGGGGAAGTGAAAGTCCCACAAAGTCAGAAAGCAGAATGAGTGGAATGGGAATAGCTGGAAAATTAGTCTGGAAATGTACCTTGGCACTACACTGCTCAGATTAGCTGGATAAAAGATAAAAATGGATAATTTAAGGTGGAGGAAAGGATTCGGGCAACGAAGGTGATGTTAGGAAGCAAGGCAACAAGCAAACCAGCACTGGGGAAAAGATCCACTGATTGTCCCTGAAAACAGAAAATATCCAGTGTAATTTGGCATCTGTTTTTTGTTGCACATTATCTTCATGGATCATTTCTATAAATTACTTGGCTTATCAGATGAATTGACTTCAAAATTCTCATGTTGCATTTCACTCAAACTGTGTTTTCATATAGAAGAAACTGAAGCCTGGCATGGTGGCCATACCTGTAATCCCAGCACTTTGACAGGCCAAAGTGCTGGAGGCCAGGAGTTGGAGACCAACCTGACAAAAAAGCAAGACCCTTATCTCTACAAAGAAAATAAAAAATAAAAAATAAAAATAGCCAACCATGTGCCTGTAGTCCAAGCTACTCAAGAGGCTGAAGTAGGGGATCATTTGTGCCCAGGAGTTGGAGGCTACAGTGAGCTATTAACACACCAGTGCACTCCAGCCTGGGTGACAGAGTGAGGCCCTTTTCCTTTCTCTAAAAGAAGAAAAAAAAGGAAAAAAAAAGAAACTGAAACATCAATCCAGATTGGTCAGGCCATTTTGGTTTTGATCTTTAAAGTACAGGATAATTTTCCAATATTCTCTAATTTGCAAACAAAGAAACTAGAACACGTGGCTTCTTCTACTGGCATTGCTGATGAGGGAAAGATGCTATTAATTGTGAGGATGTGCATTGCTATGCCCTGAAGCCAGCAAATATTTTCCATCGAAGCTGGCATATGCCCTTCTGAGTCTTTGGTTTATGACCATCTTTTTTTTCTTCCCCATTTCACCTCCACACAGGAGTAAGAGACTGTAATAATTAACAAACCCAGTTTATGGCCAGTACTGATTTGATAGTAAGTGGTATCATAACAATATGTGACTGCCAAGTTTCTGTTAAATTTCAAATTTGATTGGTTTTTGGTAAGGCTGTCAGTCTCTGTTTTCTTTTTTCAGTTGCTTATATTTTCTGAGTGCCTTGAGGCTCTGTAAAGTTCCTACTCAGCTAAAATAACATGGAATCTAATTTGAAAAATCCAGTGGAGTTTAACTATAAATTATTCTGTGTTATATTCAAAGGCTAGAGGTTTTACATTGATCACATCAGCAATGTTGAGCTCTAATTGCATTAGGTTAATTGATAATGTTCTAACATACAACTTTTGCAGAGTATTGTTTGAAAGACATTTCTTTGAAATAAATGGAAACATCAGACACTGCACCTTAAAGGAAACTGTCAGATCTGAAGTCAGTTATTGAAATACGTATGGCAAAATTAAATGCCTTGTCAGACTATATAAGTGACATATATTGCTCCAACTGTGTGAATTGGGAAACTTTGAGCACTGATCATTTTTTTTTTCCATAATCCTGACTTGCTATCTGAAAATATTTTTTTATGCCATCTTTTGTGAACTCTGAAGGTAAACTAAACAGGGTATTATCCACCTTTGCATCTTCAGCACTTGGCCTTTGTTCAGTATATATGAGGTATTCAAAAAATATTTAATAAATAGACGAATAAAAATAACTTTTTCCTGTATACCAAACTCTACACAAAATGTTTTATGTGTACTTCTCATTAATTCTTTGCAATAACACCATGAAGTCCATTACCCATTGTTAATTTTACAAATGAGAAACCGAGGCTCAGAAAATTCATGTAACTAGTAAAGGGTAAAGCAGAGATTTTGGCAGTTATAGATTACCCATTCTTAACTGCTGTGTTACACGTGGTGAGTGCATAAAAATTTTAAGCAAATAGTGATTGGTATGAATAAATATTCATTTGTACAGTGCAACCACAGTGCCAACATGGCAATGGGATGCACACCCCACAACCCACAGGTTATGAGACGCTGCCAGTGGAAGCACTGCTACTGAACAAGAGGTTTAGGTTAGAATCATGCTACGTGGTTGCCATAATTTATGAAATCATCAGGTTATTTTCTAATTCTTTTTTTTTTTTTTTTTTTTTTTTTTTGAGACAGTCTTGCTCTGTCACCCAGGCTGGAGTGCAGTGGCGCGATCTCAGCTCACTGCAAGCTCCGCCTCCCGGGTTCACGCCATTCTCCTGCCTCAGCCTCCCGAGTACCTGGGACTACAGGCGCCCGCCACCAAGCCGGGCTAATTTTTTGCATTTTTAGTAGAGATGGGGTTTCACATGTGTTAGCCAGGATGGTCTCGATCTCCTGACCTCGTGATCCACCCGCCTCGGCCTCCCAAAGTGCTGGGATTACAGGCGTGAGTCACCGCGCCCGGCCCTAATCTCTAATTCTAAATAGTCTCATCCACTTTTCCTGTTGAAGGCATGAGGCAGTCATCTATCACTCAGGCAAGTAGCCATCACGTGAAATTATGGATTTTTTCCAATATGGCCTTATCTTAAATAAGCAAAACTTGGAAAAACATTATTTTGAATCAAATTTTTTTCAAACAATAGGCAGATAGCTAAGACAGGTTTAAATTATATTCAATTACAAAAATATAACTGACTCAATAATTCTTTCTTAGATATCAAACTCCTGAAGGGCAAGAATTTGACCTGTGTAGTAACAAGTTCTGCATATCCGGTAATTAGGGAATTCTTTTTAGATATACATATATATAGGTACAACAACAACATAGAATTATAACAAATCCTGAGACTACTTCCTAAAAACAAAAAAAAGAACCCTGAGTTATTGATAATTTTTTGTTTAAAGCATTAAGCAGAGTAGCAAAGAAGGCTCTTACCTTGAAAACAACATGGTCCAAATTGAAACCCTGGTTCTGCCACTTACTGGCTGCATGCCTCAGTTATCTCGATAGGCCTATTGTAAACTCCAGGGGCATGTTAATTACACTGGTCACGTCATTGCTGTATCTGAACAGTGTAATAAGTAATGGGAATAACAACAATAGAAAACAGTTTTGATTGCTTTCCATCTGCCAGAGACTGAGCCCAGTAAACAAATAAGCACTTACTGCATTGTGAAAGTACATTATTATTATGCTCATTTTATGAATGGGTGAATTCAAGCTTAAAGCTCAAGTAACTTACCTAAGGTCATACAGATAGGGAATGACACAACCGGGATTTGAACTCAAGCTATCAAACTTGCAAACTAACGTTTAAAAAATATTTGCTATAATTAAGAAA
Organism: Macaca mulatta; assembly: GCF_049350105.2. Taxonomy (NCBI): domain Eukaryota; kingdom Metazoa; phylum Chordata; class Mammalia; order Primates; family Cercopithecidae; genus Macaca; species Macaca mulatta. The sequence goes on along the minus strand of NC_133407.1, from coordinate 131,239,548 downwards.
GGTAGGAAAGGAGGGGGCAAAGGAAAGAGAGGGGGAGACAAAGAATAATGAATGATGGAATGAAAGGAAAGAAAGAAAAGGGAATGGAAAAGGAGAGAAGGCAAGGCAGTGAGGAACGAGTGGGAGGCAAGGAGGATGGATGGGAGGAAGGGAGGAAAGAAAAAAGTAGAGGAAAAGAAAGGGAAGGAAAAAAAGAAAAAACATCACAAGGTTGCTATGAGGGCTAAATGAGATATGGAAAGCCCTTTGTGATACACAAAGCAAGTTAAGCATGCAAGGTAATACTTCATGATAGTAAGGGTAAGTATCAATAAGCATTGGGAATTAAATGTCAATATCAGTGGAGAAAACTGCTGTAAATAAGGCATTACAAAGCAAATCAAATTAAAAAGACTGACTTGACAGGTTATTTACTGAAATTATAGGCAAAATGCATTTTCCTAACCCAATCAGCTATACAGCTATGAAATCCTCTTTCATCTGTTGGGCATAGAGGATGAATGTACTCTAATAGGGGAAATGTTTCTCCCCACAGCTTCATTTAAGGTACAAAAATGACAGCACGGACGACCTCACTTGAATCTGCTGGCATCAAATAGATCTAAGCATTCCGATGTTGCAAATAGCAAGGAAGGTAGTTATTCAGTCACGTTTACCAGACAGTTCATTCAACTTTGGACCACCCTAAAATAGCCCTCCTATTTCCTCTCTATCGTTCACAACAAAGAAAAGATAGGTTTCAAAGAGTCACTTGGAGATACTGTAAGGTGTATACAGGTGAATGAATATATTTCACACAAAATGATTTGCCACCCAGAGCAGACACTCAATACAGAGGAAATGAGCCATTTAAAAGCAGTAAGTGCTAAAATGAGAGCCAGCCCTTGAAGGTCCTGGGTGGCAGGCCTAGGATCCTGTGTTCTAAGCAAGAGTGCAGAAGTAATTCTAAAACTATGGCTGGATTCACGAAGGCAACTTAAGTGCCTTAGGAGAAAGAGTCTGAAAAATCCATTTCATCCTTTCAGTCACAGCTTAAAAGCCATTTCATCAGACAAGTCTTTTTTGATCTCCCACCTAGACTAGGTCCTCTAGTATGTACTTTCAGAGTAGTCTGTTCCTCTATTTCACAGACCTTGCAATACTTTTAACCTTTTAAATGTTTTGTTATAACAAATCGTAAAGTACTCGACAATATTCTCCTTTGTACTCAATACTCAGATTCAACAGTCATTATAAATTTACATTTGTTTCATCTAGCTCTTTCTTCTCTTTCTTCTTTGATATTAGTGAAACACTTAAACGTAAAGCCGGGCATAATGCCATTTCATGTCTAATTACTTCAATATGCATCCCTTAAACATAATCAGCTGGCCTGGCGCAGTGGCTCACACCTGTAAACACGGCACTTTGAGAGGCCGAGGCGGGCGAATCACCTGAGGTCAGGAGTTCGAGACCAGCCTGACCAACATGGAGAAACACCATATCTACTAAAAATACAAAAATTAGCCGGGCATGGTGGCGCATGTCTGTAATCCCAGCTACTCAGGAGGCTGAGGCAGGAGAATCCCTTGAACCCGGGAGGCGGAGGTTGTGTTGAGCCAAGATCATGCCATTGCACTCCAGCCTGGGCAAATAAGAGTGAGACTCCATCACAAAAAAAAAAAAAAAAAAAAAAAAAAAAAAAAAATCAGCTATTTTTTAAAATTATTATTATTTTTTTGAGAGTCTCACTCTGTCACCCAGGCTGGACCCAGGCTGGAGTGCAGTGGTACAATCCTGGCTCACTGCAACCTCCATCTCCTGGGTTCAAAAGATTCTCCTGTCTCAGTCTCCCGAACAGCTGGGACTACAGGCATGTGCCACTACTCCCGGCTAATTTTTGTATTTTTAGTAGAGATAAGTTTTCACCATGTTGGCTAGTCTTTTCTCGAACTCCCGACCTCAGGTGATCCACCCGCCTCAGCCTCCCAAAGTGCTGGGATTACAGGCATGAGCCACCACACCCAGCCTGATAGGTTTTTTTTTGTTTTTTGTTTTTTGTTTTTTTTTTCTTACAAAAAACACTATTTCAGCCTGGGTTCCCCCTAAAAGTAGAGCCTGAAACAAGGGCTTGCATGTAAGTTGTTATTTTGGGAAGTGATCCCAAGGAGTGTGGGGCTGAGAATAGTGAAACAGGGAAGGAGGGAAAGCCTACCCAAGGGTACATTCTCAGAGAACCAATTCCATGGGCACATGGGGCTGGGTTCTGCTGAGGACTCTCAGAGGAGCTATAGAATGCAATTTAGATCACATATTGAGTGACCACAATGGGAAGTATTTATCCACTGGTTCTCCTACCCATTGGTCAGGAATCACCCAACGGGGCATTAACTCTTACACACCCAGATTTGCAATGGAATGCTTCAGAAAGAGACAGAATAGCTAGAACAGTCTCCACAGGTGTCCCACAGGGGAACAGAGGCTCCCAGAGCAGAAAGAGAGGTATGTGGTGAGGTTTAGGGGAGGTGCTACAGAGTTTTACCTATGCAACACTAGGGGTAGCCACAACAGCTGGGAGGAAAAGGTGGACTGAGTGGATGTGACACAGGACACAAGAAGTACGTGACACAACTACAATGCTATTGTCACTGCTAATCAAATTCATTCCAATTCCTAGGTACCAACTCACACCCAGTTCTAAATCAAATTACTCCATCAATTCAAAGATGTCTTTTTTAGAGCTAGTTTGGTCTAATTAGTATTCATATAGGATCCAAAACAAAACTTGGTTGCTGTGTCTTTAAATCTTGTAATCTAGAACAATCCATTTTCTACCTTGTTCCATGCCATTGATTCGTACCAAAAAAAAAAAAAAAAAAAAAAGTCCATTGTCCTGTAGAACATTCCACATTTTGTGTTTACCTGATTAGAAAGTCATTTCACTTATTACTCTTTCATAAATTTAAATTTAAATTTTTTTAGAGATTGGGTCTTGCTAGTTTGCCCAGGCTGGCCTCAAGTGATCCTCCTGCTTTGGCCTCCTAGAGCCCTAGTATTACAGGAGCTAGCCACTATGCCTGGATTATTTCATTTATTTCTCTATTTCCAATATTTTCTGTAAATGATTATAAGCTCCAAGGGTTTGGTTAAACACAGAAAAGCTTTTCTGTCAAGGAAAGGTGGCAAGTGAGGCTATGTGCTTCACAGTGCATCCCACCGGGAGACACACGTGGTGGAGTGAATGGAGGCCCCAAAAAAGATATGTCCACATCCCAATCCTCAGATCTATGCATATTACCTTATATGGCAAAAGACGTAATTCACTGAAGCATCTTAAGAAGAGGAATTTCCCTAGATATCTTGGTGGACTATATGTGCAATCATATATATTCTCATAGAAGAGAGGCAGAGAGAGTTTGAAAGAGAAACACAGAGGTCTTATGAAGATGAAGACAGAGATTGCAGTGATGTACCACAAGCCAAGAAACACTGGGGCAGAAACCAAGAATCTAGAAGACGCAAGAAACGAATTTGCCCCTAAAATCCCTGGAGGGAGCGCAATGCTGCCAGATACTGGACTTCTGGCCTCCAGAATACTGAGACAATTAATGCTAGGGTTATAACAGTAGGAATGTAACAGCCTAATTCCTTCATTGCCAATTTCCCCACAAACTTTCCTTTTAATGACTCCATTCATTGATGAGTGTAGCCTGCATTCACTATTTATTTGAGGGAAATAAAATAGTGATTTGTGGATTCTATCACTCCTTTCTCCTTTATTAGTAAGAATTTTTTCACATACAAAAATAAACTTTCCTTGATCACCTGGGACTTTTCGGTTATTATAAAATATAGTTCATACAAGAACCACTAAGAATAAAGTGGTTCAACTGCTATATTCCCAAATAAGGAATTGGTCTTGATACAAATTTAAATCCCTATTTATGCCATTGTTTATCTAATATCTGTTTCCTCCACCAGACTGTAAGCTCTGTGGAGCAGAAAATCTGTCTACCTTCTTTGCTGCCTAATCCATAGTGCTTGCCACAAAGGAGAAGCATACCTAAGACATTTTAATAAATGTCTTATTTATTAATTCTTCTACTATCCTGGAGAACTTCTACTATCCTGGCGAAATCCCAGAGTCCCAAGAGGAATGTGAAATCACCCCCTTCTGCTTGCCTTTTTTTTTTTTTTAATCCCAAAGCCCTGAAATTATTTCAGGGGATTTCTTTTCCCTATCCCTAAAGCAAGGAAGCAAAATCCTCTGAGGCAATATAGCAACTCCTTGTGAAGAGAGCCAAATTTTGAAAGGAAGGAATCTCAGGGTCACTTAGGTGAAGTCTCAGCTTATTTTTCTCATCAGAACCATCCTGTTAGGATGTCAGTGCAGGGAGGGACTTTAGCAATCATCTAGTCAAGTGCATTTAAACCTCGCAAATTCAAAACAGCCATCACTACAGCAATAACGTCAATCATAATAGTAATAATCATAAACATACCATACGAATCCCCTGGCTCACTGTAACAGCCCCTTCAGGAACATCTCAGGAAACTACATCTTAAGTTCCTTGGGTAATTCTGATGTAGCTTGTCTGTAGCATTGAATTTGAACAATACTGATTATAGTTGAGAGGCTTTCAAAATAATATTTAATAACAGAACTGTTGGTAAAACCTCTGTAAAGGTCTGATGTTTTAAAAATTAATTCACTCTAAAACTACTTAATGAAAGCTTCCTAAGAGCTAGAAACTATTCTAGAAGCTGAGCATACAGAGGGAAACAAAATTGAAAAGGTCCCTGACTGCTATGGTTTGAATGTGACTCCCCAGAATTCACATGCTGGGAGCCTAATCTCCAATGCAACAATGTTAAGAGGTGGGGCTTAATAAGAGATTGGGCCCTTCCTCTTAAAGTAAGTTCAGCCCCTGGTGCCTCTCTCTGTTTTGTGTGCGCACTCCACCTTTCACCATGGGATGACTCTTATCAGATGCCAGAACCATGCTTTTGGACTTCCCAGCCTCAAGAACCTTGAACCAAATTAAACCTCCATTGTTTATAATTTACCCAGTCTGTGGTATTCTGTTAAATCAAAAGAAAACAGACTAAGACACTGCCCTTGTGGGACTCACACTGGGAGGTAGAATACACAGAACAAACTGAAAATAAATAAGTAAATAAGCATATATATATATGTATATATATACCATAATAGCCCCCTTGTATCTTTCTTGGAAAACATAGGGTTTCCTGAAGCATAATTGGAAAGTGTGCTCTCTACAAGTACATGAAGTTACGGGAATTTGTTACCCAACCTCCCAAAGCCAGACCCTGGCAAAGTAGGGACTCCTGCAAACATTCCTTCCTTTGACATTTGTCTACACATGGCTCTTAACATAGAGGTCCAGACAATTTTTTCACTTGGCTTGAGTTTTCACTAGTTAATGAACCTGGTTGAGAGGAGAATGACTACTGTAGGGAAGGAGAGAAATATAATTAGCATCAGAATTGGACGGTCTTTCTCCAAATCAGCCAGGAGGCACAGAAGTTCATGGCAAGGATATGTCTGAAGCATCGAATCCAGGATTTCCAGCCTGTATTTTGCAGGACCAGAACTGAATCAGCCTTACCTAAAGAGCCTTTCAAAATACTGAATCCTAGAATTTTATCCCTGAATATCTTATTCAATGGAATCAGAGTCATACCTGGAAATATGTATGTTTGTGAATCTCTGTATCAGAGCTGTCTTTTTGTTGTTGTGCAAGCAATAAAAAACAACTCTAGCCTCTTTAAGGGGAAAATAAATATTTTGGAAGTTTATAGTGTGGCTCAGAGAATGAAAGAAAATGCTTAAAATTCAGACCTTGGAAAGAATAAGAACTGAGGGTTATGGGAATCTGGGAAACAAAACTTAAAGGATGGCTTCTCCACAGGTCATAGTAAAAAAGAATTGGCCCCTACTGTTATCCATGCATGTGTCACTATAGTCAAGATTAAATTGATTAAATTCCAATAGAAAGGATGTGACTAACTTGACTTGGGTTATATCTCTATTTCTTGACCGTGGAAAGAGAGGTATTTCAATTATCAGTCCCATCAAAACTTCAAATCATGGAGAGATAATTAGCCAAACACACACACACACACATACACACACACACACACACACACAAAGAAGTGCTGTTAGAGCAAATGGCCACCTCTACCTTCCCAGGTGATTATGAGGCACAGCCAGTTTTGAAAACCAGTGACTTGGTTCAACAACCAACCAGATATTTGAATTCTCCCTACAACAGACATACCAATGCACTTGAATGCAAACTTTCCAAGATGGCTTGAAGTTCTTTCTTCTTAGAATAAATGTATCAATTGCTTTTCCAAAGGAGTCTGCCCTCCCTCATGTCCCTATTGAATAAACAGAGTGTCTCACCTCACAGATAGTCTCAGCTAACTCCTCCCTGCTCAATTTGCAAGGTCACACTGGCATCTTACTACTTCTTATGCACACATCTCCTGAAATTGTTTTGCACTTGCTGCTCCCTCTGCATAGAACACTCTTCCTCCAGAAACCACATATCTTATTCTCTCCCTTCCTTCATTCTGTTCCTTAATTTAAATTACTCAGCTGGGTGCAGTGGCTTATGACTATAATCCGAGTGCTTTGGGAGGCTGAGGTGAGAACATTGCTTGAGCTCAGGAGTTCAAGACCAGCCTGGGCAACATAGTGAGACCTCGTTTCTACAAAAAATTAAAAATTAGCTCAGCATGGCGCTGTGTGCCTGTACTCTCAGTTTCTCAGGAGTCTGAGACAGGGGAATCCCTTGCGCCCAGGAGTTTGAGGCCACAAATAGTTATGATCATGCTGTTGCACTCCAGCCAGAGTGACAAAGCAAGATTTTGTCTAAAAAAAAAAAGAGACGGCCGGGCGCGGTGGCTCAAGCCTGTAATCCCAGCACTTTGGGAGGCCGAGACGGGCGGATCACGAGGTCAGGAGATCGAGACCATCCTGGCTAACACAATGAAACCCCGTCTCTACTAAAAATACAAAAAAATTAGCCGGGCGAGGTGGCGGGCGCCTGTAGTCCCAGCTACTCAGGAGGCTGAGGCAGGAGAATGGCGTAAACCCGGGAGGCGGAGCTTGCAGTGAGCCGAGATAGCGCCACTGCACTCCAGCCTGGGCGACAGAGCGAGACTCCGTCTCAAAAAAAAAAAAAAAAAAAAAAAAATTGGCTGGGTGTGGTGGCTCATGTCTGTAATCCTGGCACTTTGGGAAGTTGAGACAGGCAGATCACTTGAGCTCAGGTTCAAGACCAGCCTGGGCAACAGTGAGAACCCGTCTCTACAAAAACTACAAAACTTAGCCAGGCGTGGTGGCGCACGTCTGTTCCCAGCTACTTGGGGGGCTGAAGTGGGAGGATCACTTGAGCCCAGGAGGTCAATGCTGCAATGATCTGAGATCACACCACTGCACTTCAGCTTGGGTGACAAAGTGATAGTGTCTCAAGAAAAAAAATTACGTAGGTTCACCTATTTAAAAATCAGCTTCACTCCTCTCTCCAGTACTTCCTAGCTCCTTTTCCTGCTTTTTTTTTTCTTTATCACTTATTGCTGTCTGACATACTATACATTTTCTTAATGGATTTGTTCATTGTCCACCTTCCCCCTCTAGAATATTAGCCACTTGAGGATAGGAAGCCAGTATGTCTTATTCAGTTCTATATCCTTACTCTTATAACAGTGCCTGTCATATTGAAAATGCTCAATAAATATCTGATGAATATATATATTTAGATATATATTTTATATATATAAAATGTTTTATATATTTTTTATTTATATATATATATATAAAATCTTTGAAATACCTCTATCAGTATCAACTCTGGTGCTTTGTTCAAAATTTGGCTTTATGTCCCACGCCCTTTCAGAACCTTCAGTAAATGGAGACTAGGAATCTGCATTCAGAAACTTCCCAAGTGATGCAAATGAACAACTGAAGTTTGAAAATTGCTACTTTAGCATTCTCCAAAACCAGTATAAGCCCTCTTTTATGTTATACTTCATTAGATGTTTAAAGACAGCTCTTCTAACCCCTTCTTCTCACCGACTTTGGGTTTTCTTTGTCTTAGACCGAGCAGCTAAACCTTCTATAGCCATCCCTCCTACAAGGCTCCTTACTACCCGAGAAGGTCAGGCTGCGCTCTCTGAATGCACTTCCATCCATTCTCTTTCCATTTAGAGTGATCTTGGTTGGAGAGTGAGTCTCTAAAGAACAGCTCTCTAAAGATGCTTGCGGAACTTTTTGAAATTAGTTCTTACACATGAGAAACTCTGCCCTTTTTCCCTTTGCACTATCCCTTGGGAAGATGTTCAAAAAATGGTAATGTTCAGGCTTGTGATCTCAGAGTAGAAAACACACCCAGTCTGCGTGTTTCTGTCCTGTGTGTTTTTGCCCCATTAGAGACCAGACAGAGCATCTGTGTATGAGTCTTCAACAAACAATCACATGAAAAATGATGTGTGATGAGAAGGCAAAGAGTGCAAAAGAGCTTGTCAAGTGAAAGGAGAGGACACAAAGGAGCTATTGTCAGAGCGTGTGTTGGTCAACAGACAGATAGCAATCTAAAGAATGTCTTCTGTTAGAGCTCTACATAGCATACGGCTTACGTTCTACCTGAGTAGGCTGGGTTTTGTTTCATGATACTGAAAGAGTAAATGGTACCTTAATATATATTTTCATTACAAGGGTATCTATTATTCAGATGATCTATGTTAGCTAACTGATTATGCTATTGTATATTTTTTTATTGTTTTAAAAATTTGAAAAAGCAAATTTGGCAAAAATGTTGAAACTCTGCTTTCCTACAAACTAGAGTAGTCTTTGTTGATTAATTCATATAACCAATGTGCTAGCCTGACTAATATCCAACTCCCCATCAAATATTCACACCTTAGTCCTCAGAACCTGTAAATACATTATGAGACAAAAGGCAAATGTGATTATATTAAGAATCTTGACGAAGGTAGAAAATCTTGGATTCTCCAATAGGTCCGATTCAACCTCATGAGTCCTTAAAATCAAGGAATTTTTCCTGTGGTTCAGAGAGACGTGACTATGGAAGGATGATCAGAGAAATAAAAGGTTATTGGTTTTGAAGTTGGAAAAAAGAGCCATAAGCCATGGAATGTTGGTGTCCTCTAGAAGCTGGAAAAGGCATGGAAACAGATTCTCCCTGAGAGCCTCCAGAAAAGACCACAGCCCTGCCAACACCTTGGATTTAAACCAAGTTTCAGACTTGCAAAACTGTAAGATAATAAATTTGTATTTATTGAAGCCACCAAGTACATGGTAATTTATTATAGAAGGAACAGAAAACTAATACAACCAATGTTCAAATGTAGTAATAAAATAAAGTATATCAGGTACTATGCTCATAATAGCATCATTAGTAAAAGTCCCAAATTAGAAACAATTCATATCTACCAAAAGGCAATTATACCCTGGGTACAGGTCACACAAGTATATCCAGTTGACAAAATTCATCAAACTGCAACAGACAATAAATACAATTCTCTACATGTATATTATAATACAACAACATTTATTAAAGGGCATTGATGGCACATGTGTCCATGTATGTACCATCTATACTATGCAATCATTTAAAATTCATGGTTTAAAAGAGAAGTCAGCAAACAATCTTACTCAATGCCTGCTTTGAGCACAACCATGCCCATTCATTACATATTGTCTATGGTGGCTCTCCTGCTATGGTGGCAGAATTCAGTAGGTGCAACAGAGACCATGTAGCCTGCAGAGCCACTAAAATATTTCCTCTATAGTCTGTATTTCAGGGCATACCACAAGGAGTTCCATGTAGATTTTCTTAAGTTTCTAGATAATTTTTCACAGTCATTGGCACAACCAAAGGCAGAGCTTTCAAACCAAGTCTCTCACCTACCAGGTTGGCAGGCAACCAGCAGTGGCTTTTTATTCATCCACTTGACAGATACGTATTGAGTGCTGGGTGAACATGGGCCAGGCTCTGTGATAGAAGCTGGATATATTTAAATGTATAAATTACATATGTCTAGCCTCTTGTAGAGGTTACGATTCTATCAATCCATGCAGTCCAGATGTGGAAGTCCCCAAAGGTGATTCATGAACCACCAGCATCAGCATCACTGGGAAACTGTTACAAATGCAAATTCTCAGGCCCTACACTGCCTCTATTGAATCATATATCTAGGAGTGGAGCCAACTATGTGTTTTTACCATACCAGCAGGAAATGCTGATGTATGTTCAAGTTTGAGAATCACTGAACTAAACCCAAAAAGTCTGTGCTAGGATAAATGTTTTATGAATCAGATTTTAGGAATGTAAGTAGCTCTTCACAACACCCATGTTGGAAGATACTTTGTCCACCTTAACTATTTGTCTTACTCCATTTTTTTATTATTTATAGCAGAATACCTAAACCTAGGTAATTTATAAAGAAAAGGAATTTATTTCTTACAGATATGGAGGCTGAGAAGTCTGGGGTCAAGGGACGGCATCTGATGAGCACCTTCTTGCTAGCTGGGACTCTCTGCAGAGTCCCAAGGCAATGTAGGGCATCACATGGTGAGGGAGCTGAGTGTGCTACCTCAGATCCGTCTTCCTCATCGTATAAAGCCACCAATCCCACTCACTTAATAATACACTAACCCTTTAACACATGAATCTATGAATTCATGAATGCATAAATCCATTCATTAGGGCAACACCTTCATGACCCAATCCCTTCTTAAAGTCCTGACTTCTCAATGACACCACATTGGGGATTAAATTTCAACATGAGTTTTGGAGGAGACAAATATATTATTCAAACCATAGCACTATCCTATGTAATAATTTATTTTTATTAAAGTTATAGGAAATTGACAGTAAAAGCACACCATAGAATGTGTAGATTGCTTAACAGGTGCAGAATGCAGAGCAAGGCACTGCAGTCAATGCTAAGGAAATATAAAGGATGCTTGGTTATGTGCTGCCTTCTCAGTGAGAGAGAAAAAAAACCCCATAGTATCAGCATCATTATATACCATACATTGTCAAACATTTTCTGTAAAAGTCCAGATTGTAAGTACTTTAGACTTTGTGGGCCATATAATCTCTGTCACAACTATTCAACTCTAGTGTTGTAGCACAAAAGCAGCATATTTATAGACAATATGTAAATAAATGGGCATAGCAGTGTTCCAATAAAACTTTATTTACACAAACTGGTAGTGGGCCCTTGTGTTGTAGTTTGCTGATCCCTGTCACATACCATTATTACCATATATCATTATACATGATGCCATGAACCATGCTGTATGGCTTCACCACATATTTCATTTTGTTCAAACTTTTAACATAATTTTCCCTGTAATTTTGTCATATATGATCACCTAACTTTGACCTTCAAAAGCTCAGTTAATATCTTGTTAATGAAAACATTATTCAGAGCAGTAACCTTCAAGATATAATCTTGCTTCAATGAGTGAATACATTCTACTTGTTTATTATCACAATACTAGCTTCTGTAAAAAAAAAAATTCTGAGGTCAGCATTGCTGTTTTAGAAATTAGAAACTAAACTTAAAGAGATTAAGCAATTGTTGAAGTTCATACAAAAAGTCATTTTTTTGAGCCAGGGTTCAAACTCCAGTATTTTTGGCACTGAAGCAATCATTTCTAGGTACTGTCTCCCCATGCAGTGAATATGCTTAAAATCTAACCAGAAATTGGGTTCAGGGTACAAATGGAATATTCATGCCTCAGTGGCTATTTCTCTTCTTGACTGTGTCTTATAATTATTATTTCAGTTTAAAAACATTTCATATCTTTAAATTTCATGACAATCACATGTACATCATAGATAAGTCATAACCCAAAACTCCAAGCACATTACTAGTTAAGTAATTACAGAATACGAAACATTCTGTAACAGCTCAATCACTAATACAATATCCTTCACAATATAGTTCTATAGTCATCTGTGTTAGCCCATTCTCATGCTCCTAGTAAAGACAGCCCAGACTGGGCAATTTATAAAGGAAAGAGGTTTAATTGGCTCACAGTTCAGCATGATCGGGGAAGCCTCAGGAAACTTACAATATGTTACAATCAAGGGGAAGCAAACACGTCCTTCTTCATGTGGCAGCAGCAAGGAGAAGTGCCAAGCAAAGGGGAAATCCCTCTTATAAAACCATCATATCTCGTGAGAACTAACTCACTAGCTAACTCACTATCACAAGAACAGAATGGGAAAAACAGCCCCCATGACACAATTACCTCCACCTGGTCCCTCCCATGAAATGTGGGGATTATGGGTACTACAAATCAAGATGGGTTTGGGTAGGGACACTGCCAAACCACATCATCCTCTATCCTGGGTCTAATAGCTACATGACTGTTGGCAGGTCTTTTTCCTCCTTAGACAATTTTCCAGTCTAAAATGGAAGGTCTTGGTCTGTTGTTTATAAGGCTATCTTTAAATTCCAAATTCTAATTCTATAACCATATAACATTCTTCCTCAAAGTCTTCCTCTCTTATGGAACACAATCGCATATGGTTACAGAATGCATACTTTGGCTCTTGATACATATATGTTGAACCAAATGTCCAACTTTGTAGGATTTACATCCTTAAAAATTAAGAAATGAATCATTGCAAGTCATAGAGGAGAAATAAATATCTGGGGCCACCATTATTTCTAAAGAAATTGTAAACAAAACCAAAGATGATAGAATTTTCAGGGAGTTCACTTGTGATATTCTGCAAATAGGAAGTGAAAATGAAAGTGATAAAATAAGGCTTGTTAAATCTGAGAATATGAGCAGATCTGTACAGATGGGAACATCAGTGAACAAGCACCCATGCATGTTTTCAGGTCAGATGAAGAGTCACTGAAAATAGATCAGAAAGCAACACATCCTGGCAGCATTTAAATTCAGCCTCCATGGGAAAAAGAAGCTCACCATCATCCCATTTCCCTTATTAGATATGGCTCTAATATGTTGGTCATTCAGAAAACAAGAGTCAAAGGAGAGAAACACAGGCTTTGGACAAACACATGAACAAAGAAAGGGGTTCCAGCCTTTCCTGGGTATTCAGCAGTTCAACAATGCCTGCTTTGGATGAATTTTTTTTCATTCATGGTGAAATGAAAAATTAAAAACTTTTGTCATGAATCTACATTTATTTAATTTAAAGAGTCGTATTATTTTCTTAGATTTTGTCCTTCCTTTTGTGTTGTTGTTGCTAAATTTCTTTCTTTTGCAAGAATGATGAGAGTTTAGTTGGCTTTGCTTTCTTCTTTGTTGCTTTCACTTAAGAAAATAAAAGTAAATTTTGTCCATTTTATATCAGTTCCATTAAAAAAAAATTGAAATTGGGTACAATTTTCACTATTTAGGTGATGGGTACACTAAGAGCCCAGACTACACCACTGCACAAATATACCCACGTAAAAAAAACTGCTCGAGTACCCTTTGAATCCATAAAAATATTAAAAACTAAATTTAATTTAAAAATAAAAATACGTGAAATTATTTGGGTTCATGAAACCCAAAAGACTCAGGGGCCTGCATATCGTGTGACATTTGGAATGCTCGCTTTGTGGATCTTCATGACAGCTTCATTGCTGAGTGCCTATTCAAGTCAAGCACTTTACATTCATTATTTGTAATTATTCCCCAAATTCTGCAAGGCATATATTGCCATTCAAAGTCTACGAATGAGGATGATAAAGTTCACAGAAGTTAAAGGACAAGCCCAAGGTTACATAGCTATTAAAATGGACATCCCCAAAGTCCTTTCTTAGAGCAATGCAGCCACTTATATCTGACTGCAAACCCATAGAAATCTCCTTGGTGGATTATTGAAAATTGGCAAAATTCTTTTTTACTTCAAAGGGGCACAAATAGAAATCAACAGACTGACATTCATCCTCACAGGCAACCCCCACAACTAAAATGTTAACATTTTCCCCAAACAGTAAAAAAGTTGTAAGTGATTTTAAATGTTTATATGTCTTAATGTGGCTCAATGCATCAGTAGCATTTTGGATATACTCCATTTTGGAAGAGTTGGAAAAACAGTTGGCAACATTGTGTGCATTTTGTTTTAATTTAGAGGGGGGACATTTGAGATCTGCAATTAAAAAGAGGTTTGCTTTGGCTGTGATGAGCTGATGTAATTCACAATTTAAACTCATTTGAGAAAAATAACAACAGCTACAACTGTCACATTTACCAGGGAGGGAAATGGTATGAACAACAGCAGGGCCCGGGAGGAGGAAAACAGCTCATCGATAGGACTACAGATTATACAGATTAGTCATTGAAAGGGCAGAGTAAGCATCCATGGACAATCATTTGACATGTTGTAAAACAGAATGGCGATTTTGCTTAGCAATATTTTCAAAGGGATTCACCAAGAAGCTTTGATAACGATGGTCTATTTGAAGCTACAACCTAGTGATGGATGGGGTATTAAAAGAGGAAATTTTGCACACTGAATCGTTAAATTAGGATGTAAACTGGAGCCCAGAGTGGTATGAAATATATAGACCAAGTAGTCATAGAGGGAATCTTTCCATTCTGTCCGGTCACAAGTGAAAACTGAGAATTCTCACAGCTTGAGGTTTTAAATCCTGGGGAAATTATAAATGCCTGGGTTTACCTGGGGACTTAATCTGGGTCTGCAAAACTAACATTTACCCATTGAGTGATTTACAAGAAAGCCTATGTTCTTGTGAGGCTTATTGCAGCATCCTCTTTGAAAACTCCTCTGGCCTTGAAAGTGAGTGAGACAGTGACAGAAATTAAGTTTTATTTCCCATGAGATGAACTCAAGTTATGGCTCAATGTTTCGAGTTTTTCACTCAAGCAATCAATATATATGAAGGAAACGACAGTTTGAAATATCAAACTGTATTTTGCTTCTTGGGACGAAGTTGTTTTCCCCATTTGCAGCTCTTCTGCCATGAAGATTGGGCTAAGAAGCTGAGACCAATTGCTTTATAGATGGAGACAGAAATGATACACAACCAGATATTTCCAGGAAGGAAACTGGGAAGCCCTGCTAACAGGTATAGTCTTGAGGGAGACCAAAAAACAAACAAACAAAACCAAGAATCTAGACCCTTATGTCTTCCTATGTGCCTAGCAGATACAACCTTTGGACTCCAAGGTGAAACAAGCTAGCTACAGGCAAAGCCAACATTAAGAACTGTCACCCCAAATACCAGAATGAGACAGGAGCCCCCTTATGGCAACTGCTCTGGGAAGAAGAGCCAGAGAAGGGGAAGGACAATAATCTAGAGTAGCTCTGTCCAACAGAAACATCATGCAAGCCATGCATGCAATTAAAAACTTTCTGGTAACCACATTTGAGAATGCAAAATTAAACGGGTAAAAATTTTAATAATATAGTTTATTTAACCCAATATAATCAAAGTTCTATCATTTTAATATATAATCAACATGAAAGTATTAATCAGATATTTTACATCCTTAAAATCCAGTGTATATTTCATTGGATTTCATTCATAGCAAAGATCAATTCAAACTAATCACATTTCAGGTGCTCAATAGCCACGTGTATTGAGTAGCATAGATCTAGAGTAAATCAAGTTTAAATTTTGGGGCATTTAAAATCAGAAGAAACCAAGGGACCTTGAATAGACAAAACTATTTGCTTAGTTTTCCACTTAAATCCAGGGCAACAGTTAAAGAGAAAAGAGAGACCAGTATTAGAAAAATAAAAGCTGGCCAAGCATGGTGGCTCCCACCTATAATCCCAGTGCTTTTGGAGACAGAAGTGGGAGGATCGCTTGAGCCTAGGAGTTCAAGACAAGCCTGGTAACATAGGGAGACTTCTTCCCTACAAAATTTTAAAAATTAGTCAGGTGTGGTGGCACATGCCTGTAGTCCCAGCTACTTGGAAGGCTGAGGTGAGAGGATTGCTTGAATCCAGGAGGTCAAGGCTGCAGTGAGCCAGGTTTATGCCACCGAACTCCAGCCTCAGTGACAGAGCAAGACCATGTCTCAAAAAAATGAAAAATAAATTAATTAATTAAAATTGAACCACAGAATTACATAAGTGATTTACTGGATTATTTCAGATATCACATAGAAAACCTAATCCTACTGCACAGAAGTCTGCTGAGTGCCTACAGGCACTGGATGGGACTGAGAAAATGCAAAGATTAATAAGACACTGAATTGTTTATGATGCTCAGGGGTAGGCCCATGATAAAAAATAATAAAGATGTAATAGAACATAAACAGAGACAAAAAGCAACAGTGTGGGAATCTAGGAAAGGCAGTAGTTAATGTTTCTGGGCTGCTGTTGGCCATAAGCTCCAGAACGGTTGCAACCATATCTGTTTTATCTGTCACTTTCCCAACAGTACCTAACATAGGGCTCACTAAAAATGTGTTGAGTGAGTGAGTTAATGATTGCTGGTTACAGAGAACCAGGTGAGGAAAGGCCTCATATTTGGTGTGGTATTTGAATTTGGCTTTGAAGAACTAACTGGTCTTTACCTAGGAGAGTAGAATGCTTTAGACCAAAAGATCTGAACATCCAGGTAGGTGGATATTTAGGGCACATTCAGTCAATGATATTTGATCTTATGAGACAGGAGTGTAGATGGGGACAGTAGATGAGATGGAAAAGTTAAGTTGGGACCAGATGGTAAAAAATGTGGAGGGGTTTTTTATGAATTATTTGCAGGATTAGTCTATTCTAGCCACCTACTGATAGCACTACAGTGTGGTGAAAATTCCTGCAATGCTAAAACAGACTTTTGCAGCATATTGATCTCCTGTTTTTAGAGCTTTCAGAAAGCAATCAACCATCAGACAGCCTAACAGCAGTAAACGACAGTATACATTCTTTAGAGCTCACTGTACATTGCTGTTGAATTTTCCCCATCTCAGTTAACTTTCTTTTTCTTTCCTGAATAAATTTACTGAGAGAATAATATAAGCAGCGAATAAAATGAAAATGCACTAGGTTACATTTCACCCCAAAATAATAGAATGAGATTTTTTTTTTTTTTTTTTAGTGGGAAGAGGAGTGGCAATTTTTGCTCACTGTTATCATCAAGGATTTCTTATCTACTAAAATAATATAAAATATGCTATCCAACTGGTAATATTAACACAAAAATCCCAGGACTACATCTAGAAATGTTTTTGCTATAAAAAAAAAGAATGTTCCTGACTAATATGGTACATTTATAAATTCAACGTGCATATGGCAATAGCAAGTTTAGAGAGTGGCAATAAACAAAAAAATAAAGAGGAGAGGATAGTTTATGAAGCTTATAAAGGCCTTATTAGAGCATTCGGGTAATTGGAAATTTGATTACGGCCAACACAATTTGGGTCCAGGTTAAAAGAGAGTTGGTTCAGTGTTGTAGTTAGCAAAATAAACATCAGAGTCAGAAATGCAAGGGTTTCAGTACTGGCTCCTTTTGTTACTATAAGGTTGATGCAAAAGTAATGGCAAAAACCGCAATTACTTTTGCATCAACCTAATAGAAAGTGACTTACCTCTCTGATCGTCAGATTTGTATCCATAAAATGAGGGGATCATAACCCTAACACTGAGGGTTGTTGTGAACACTGAGTTCTATTATAAAGAAGTGCCCAACACATGGTAACAGCACAAAAAAGTGATGGCTATTGTTCTTCAGTCATTGAACAATTTTTCAGCATCTATTATGTACTAGGTTCTGGAAAATCAGAGACAAAAACACCTGACTTGAAAAAGTTCATTGTCTAATGTAACAAATATTTTCTGTAAGAGCATGCATCATTACATAGACCTAGAATATATGTTATATATGATAATAGTAATGTGTTTCTCATACTGATTCACATAGCTTAGAGTTTCTCAACTTCAGCATGGTTGACACTTAGGGATGGGTAATTCTTGCTTGTGGGGGCTGTCGTGTGTGTTGTACAATGTTTATACACATCTCTGGCCTCTGCCTATGAGATTCCAGTAGCATTCACCAGTTGAGACAACCAACAACATCTAGTCATTGCCAAATGTCTCTCCTTGGTTGAGAACTACTGGCATAGCCTGATGGAGGTACTGCCTGAAAATCAGCTAGCATGGCTAAGGTTTCATTTAGTCACCAAAACCTGACTCCACATCCCCCAGTTTGGTGACATAATCACTTATCACTACAGCATCATCTGAATCTTGCCTCTACTCTATGTTCTGACACCCTCTTTCCTAATCCAGACTCCTGTCTCTCTCTCATCAGAGCCACTGCCCAACTGGAACTGGTCTCAGGGCCTCTTTTCTCTTCCCACTCATTATACACACGGCAAGTAGATTAATCCAAAACACAGCTCTCATCATAACACTCTCCTCTTCAAAAACCTACACTTGTTCCGGGCAGGAATGTGCTAGTGCTTCATTGGCAGTGATAGAGGAATCAGTTTGTCTTGCTTTGCTTGGGATTTCCCCAGCTTTAGCATTTTAGCTTTGAAAGACTGAGAGAGCCCTGGCAAATCAGGGTAATTGGTCACCCACAGCAGTGAATTCAGTTTACTTCCAGATAATTTTTCTGTAGAACTCCAGAATGTACATAACAGATATGAATCTTGGGCCTTAGACCCAGGTAGGTAAAATTTGTCATATATCTGTATTTGTATTTTTAAAATAATAGCTTAATTTCTGATTATTCCTTTTTTTTTTTTTTTTTTTTGTGTGGAAAGAAAATCTCAGTCTAACTCGTGACCTCTCCCACATTTCCAGGGTTGAGCCATAGTGCAGGGATCCTCAGTTGAGCCAAAAGTCTCAACAATAGAGGGGTTTTCCTGGTTCTCAGTAATGTGTGGGATCAAGGAATTAGCACCGATTACCCCTACACTCTTCCTGTCCACCTGGCCCTTCCAGTGCACAGGGTCTCTGCTGCTTCCATGCTGTGTCTGTTCATGGACAGCCACTGTCCTGAGGCTTTACTACCTTCCAGGCAGCCCTGAGGGCAGGATTCAGGCACCTTCTAAACTTCCCTTTTGTCTCTCCAACCCCTCCCCAATCTGGAGCGATACCTCTAATCTTGAGGGATGGGGAGAGGAAATCATAGGCTCCCCTTTACTTCTTTAGCACATTTTGGTATGTATACCTGTAAGTTTTAGACTTTTTGCTTTTCTATTATCTTCTTCACCCAATTCCTCCAAAATTTAGTCAAGGGGTCATAAACAGGTGGCCTGGGGCTGACTACAGTGCACAGACAGGCATTGTATGGCTTGCACAGTGTTTTGTTTTCTTGCTTAAGTTAGATTTAAATCCTTTTATGGAGAAAAGTGGCTCTTCAGTTTACTACAGACCTCATCATCTCCTGGTTCTCTTGCACCCAGTCCACTTGACCTGTTTACGTATGTTCCCTGCCTCATCCTTCCAGGTAATTTGAGTTTCCAACCTGCAGCCTTCACTGTGGAAAAACAAAACAGGACATGAGTGTATATAGCATATTCCTATTTGAGTTGAAGGAAATACACAGAGGAAACATAATATAGATTCATATCTGTGACTCTATAGATAACAAATTCATGTCTCAAAATACTATGTTAGCCACACGTGAAAAGATAGCAGCAAAGGTGCCACAGTGATGTGAGGGCACGAGGTGCAGAGCACTAACACCTGGCCTCCTGAGTTTCAAAACCACAAGTCCGCTACATGAACACAAATCTGTACAATGGCATTTCAGACTGCTTGTTATAAGGCAATTATCTCCTTTTTAAATTCTCTCTCTCTCAGCCTCAACAATCAAACTATGTAACTTGCCCTTGCCTTCATCTGCCCTGCTCACTTTGCCCTGAATGATTAGCTCATTATCTTCCCTCTATCCCTGAATGTCCTTCCTACTGATATCTATAGTCAGAAACTTAATTATCCTTCAAGTAGGAACTCAAACTCTATCTTCTAATGCTTTTACAAAAGGTTCTTGTCATCTTTTCAGGCTCATCCTCCTTTACCAGCCCATTAGCCATAGGTATTCCTCAGGAATCTTAGGGCCTCTCTTTCGATCCCCCTCCTTGGATAATCTCATTCATGATCATAGATTCAATTATGATCTTTATGCAAATGGAGCACATATATATATGCTCAGCCTGGGAGAGACCACATATTTAATTTTAACAGTTCCTTTTTGGTTGTTGTTGTTGTTGTTTTGAGACAGGGTCTTGTTCTGTCACACAGGCTGAAGTGCAATGGTGTGAACACAGCTCACTGCATCCTCAAACTGCTAGGCTCAATTAATCCTTCTGCCTCAGCCTCCAGTGTAGCTAGGATGACAGGTGTGCAGGCTCAGCTAACTTTTTTATTTTTTGTAGAGACAGGGTCTCACTTTGTTGCCCAGGCAGATCTCAACAGCTCCTTTTTTTTTTTTTTTTTTTTGGATGTTTCAAAAGCATCTCAAGTTCAACATGACTTACCTAATGATCTTTCTCCACTTAACTGAGATCCTTTCTCAGGAATAGCCACTGTCAATCATTCATTCTATTAACATGTCAGAAACCTAGATGTTGTCTAGGATATGCCCTTCTCTTTTACTACCCATGTCTAAAACATCACAAATATGATGTTTTCTAAGAGGAAGATGGCCCAATAAGACCCACTCAAAAAATGGTGTATCCAACTCTTGTGTTCATCATTGTAAATTGTAGGCACTTTGATTTCCTTCTCTTAGTGTTTTTGGAAGGAATCGTTCATCAATTCTGGGACATTGATAGTGTGAATTTTATAATCAGTAAGGATGAGAAGGGAAGTGCCTGGAGCTGTAATAATTCCCCAGGATAAATATCATAATGTGAGGACCTGTCTGAGTAGTCCACTCATGACTCCAGGTCCCTACCACTCTCTGTCACTGTGAACCCAGCTGTATTAGTCTAGGTTCTCCAGAGAAATAGAACCAATAAGTGATACAACTATAGATATAGATTTACTATAAGGAATTGGATTGCATGATTATGGAGACTGATTAGTCAAAGATCTGCAGTAGGCAAGTTGGAGACCCAAGACCCAAAGCAAGAGGAGACTGATGTTCCAGTTTGAAAATAGACAGAGAAAGAGAATTTTTTCTGCCACAGCTTTTTATTTTATTAGGCCTTCTCAACAGATTGGATGAAGCCTGCCCACACTAATGAGGGCAATTTGCTTTACTCAGTCCACCAATTCAAATGTCAATCTCATCTAGAAACACCCTCACAGATACACCAAGAAATAATATTTCACCAAATATCTGGGCACCTCATAGCCCAGTCAAGTGGACACATAAAATTAACCATCACTCTCACTAAACATTGCTAACTCATCAACTCAACCTTTACTACCATCCCACTCAACCTCACCTCACCTCACTACCAACCATCAAGTCAACCTCATCTCACTAACTCATCAGCTTCAACCTTCATCCCACATGGAGGCCAGGTTCACCAAAGGGGCGTGCATCCCTTCTCCTCTTAATCACAAGCTCCAGCCATTCCTGGTTACAGAGGCTGTGCCTAACCATCAGTCTTTCTCTGAAGGAGAAAAGAATGCCATAAAAAACACAGCATTTCCCAAAGTTGATTCTATGGAAAACCAGTCCCATAAGATACTCTGGGGGAAAAAAGAAAGACTTCTTGAAAACAAAATGTTATATCTCTGTATGAGTTTTCCATGCTGCATAACACATCACCACAAACTTAGCAGCTTAAAACAACGACCATTTTTTATCAAGGTCAGGAGTCCAAGCTTAGCTTGGCTGGGTCCTCTGCTCAGAGTCTAACAAGTGAGAAATAATGGTGTTAGCTGCGTTCTTTTCTGGAATTTGGGGTCCTCCTCCAAGCTCACATGGTAGAATTCAGCTCCTGGTAGAGGTCGAACTGAGGCCCTCAGCAGAGAGAGATGGACTCTCTCCATAGGCTGTCACATTTAGCTGTCTGTTCTTCAAGGTCAGCATGAAGAGCCCAGTCCCTCTTATTAAGTCAGGCCCACACAGGAGATTCTCTTTTTTGACTAATGCAAAGTCAACTGATTTGTGATCCTTCACTTTTGCTACATCATATAGCCTAGTCACAGGAGTGCTATCCCATCAGTTTCACAAATCCCACCCTCACTCAGAGGAAGATCAGATAGGACAGGTAGGCTGGGGGGTTGGAATCCTAGGAGCCTGCCATAACTCAGATTTAGTTTGTGAATTAGCATATTATGGGCTCTGAGAAATCCTATAGTAAAGAAATATGATTGACTTTGTTCCACCTATTGTTAACCAAATTTATTTGGCCCATATAAAAACGTAATTTTCACATAGCACTGATTATCATCTTTGTAATTACTGGTTTGTGTCATCCATGTTTTGGGATATGCTGAAACAGAAAAGGCCTGCACTGTGAAGTTAGATGGTCCATGATTAAAATTCCACACCGGACCAGGTCCAGTAGCTCATAACTGTAATCCTAGCACTTTGGGAGGTTGCGGCGGATTGCTTGAGCTCAGGAGTTCAGAAGCAGCCTGGGCAACATAGCAAAATCCCATCTCTACTAAAAATATCCACACATAAAAAAATTATAAAGAAAAAAATTTAAAGGAAAAAAAATCCCCACCCTGACACTTTCAAGTGACTTCAGCTTGGGCAAATTTCTTGACCTCGCATAACCTTGATAAAATGGATGTGGACTATCAGCACTCTGCTTCTCAAACTGTTACCACAATGCAATGAAAGTAATTAACACCTTGGAATATGCCTGGCACAGGTTAGAGTTCCAAAAATATTTTTTAAAACATGCTGGCTCCCTTCTGTCCCATTTTTCACATGAAATTTTATAAACAACTACAAAAATGATACTCTATTAATGTTAGAGTGTTACAAGCTTCCTAGATAACAGACTTGAAGCTTCATAACATCCTTAAGCTAAAACAATTATTTAAATTTAAGAGGTAGTTTGGGTGTGGTGGCTCACACCTATAATCCCATCACTTTGGAAGGCTGAGACAGGTGGATCACCTGAGGTCAGGGGTTCGAGACCAGTCTGGCCAACATGGCAAAACCCTGTCTCTACTAAACACACAAAAAAAATTAGCTGGGAGTAGTGATGCTCACCTGTAGTCCAAGCTACTCAGAAGGCTGAGGCAGAAAATCATTTGAACCCAGGAGGTGGAAGTTGCAGTGAGCCGAGATCACGCCATTGCACTCCAATCTGGACAACAGAGCAAGACTCAGTCTCAAAAAAATCATCATCATAATAAAATGAATAAATAAATTTAAGAGGTAGAATCTTTATTTATTCTGCCCATTGTAATTAATTTGTGTTTTAAACAGTATGTTTCACCCATACTACCAGCACAAGGAATCTAGAAATGAATCATTGGCATATATATGTAAAGAGTTTCTGAAATCTTCTAAACCACCAAAGCAACAAAAACATGAAAAATTTGATGTTATTGTCTAAGTTGAATTGGTTAACATGGATTGAGATGTAACAACAATGTTAACTGCCATTCCTTTTATAATAATTCAATCAAAGTATTATGTAAAGCCTTCAACAACATAATGTAAATCACAAGCTATTTAATGCCTTCAGAACAAGTACCAACTATTAGAGAGAAATTATTTGACATTTAGGTTAACCTGCAGGGGAATGTCTATATAGTACTGATTAAAAAGGTATAAAATGACAAAATTTGTGATTAATATTTAAACATTGTAATAATTGTGTGACCTCCTGCAAAGCATCATTTCTCAGTCTCAGTTAGTTTATCAATAAAATGAGTATAGTACCCACATCATAGGAATATTGTAAAGACAAAATACATAAAACTTAGTGTAGTGTGCATAACTTGTTAAATGCAAAGTTAATTATTATACAAATTCAAGTTACAATTTGTGTTAGTCCATTCTCACACTGCTATAAAGAACTACCTGAGACTGGGTAATTTATGAAGAAAAGAGATTTAATTGACTCGCAGTTTCTCAGGCTGTACAGGAGGCATGGCTGGGGAGGCCTAAGGAAATGTACAATCATTGCAGAGGTGAAGGGGAAGCAAGCATGTCTTCTTATGGATGGCAAGAGACAGAGAGAGAGAGAGAGAGACAGATAGAGAGAGAAGGAGAAGATGTTACACATTTTCAAACAACCGGATCATGTGGGAACTCTATCACAAGACAGCACTTGGGGGATGGTGCATAGCCATTAGTAACCACCTCCATGGTCCAATCACCTCCGACCAGGCCCTGACTCCAACGCTCAAAATCCCAATTCAACATGAGATTTGGGTGAGAACACAGAGCCAAACCACATCACAATTTGACCTCAATTTTTGTTGTATGCTGTGCTTTGAAATCCTTGAATGAAAAGTTGCTGATGAATTCTGAACAATTCAGAAACTTTAGACTGAAGTTCATGTTGTACCTATCACTTATTAAAAGAAAAAGAAAGAATGATTATATTATTCAATGTCATTAGGCATTAACAGAGGGAAGAAAAGTGTAGAGAATATATTACTCATAAGCAAAATTCTTTCTAAATGGAATCCTTTACAATGTATCCCATGAGGCATCTGTAGGCCTTTAGGGACACAAAACAATTTATTGAAACTTCTGTGCAAATTGAAACTCATATTTGGAGCAATGCATTAAGAATGTACAGATTATTTATTCATGCTCTTCTCTGAAGGAATTGCAGAGATCACTTTTATTATACAAATGCTCCTTCAGTGATTAAAATCCCTTCTCTCTGACATATGGATGAGAAAGGAATAAAAGCAAGTGCATAAAAAATGAAACCTACTCTGATAGATAAATTGCATATATTCAAGAATGAGGAAAATTGTGTGTGCATGTTATCATATTAAAAAAATAAAATATATTTGGAACTCCTTGAGTTTCCTTCCTCAATAATGAGAGGCACAGAATGAGAATGTTCACTTACAGTAATTTTATCAGCACACCATCAGTAAGGCCAGAATGAATGGTAGACATTACTCTTGCAGAAACATGAATAGGATATCATTTTGATATTACTTCTGCAAACACAGCTAGCAGAGCCAATGTTCATTCTAAACTGCTTGTCAAGGTTTCATAAGAGTCACAACAAATAAAGAAAAAATCCTTGCAGTTTAACCAGCTTTTACTGGGAGCTGTAATGTATCCAGTCCTTTCCTGGGCACTGCCATAAATATAAGAAACAGATGTTGACATTTTCCAGTGCTAACAGGTGAAGTTGTGTTAATTTTGTACTCCACAATTCCAAGGAAGCTAGCTTGAGACTTTTTATAGTGTATAAAACATAGGGTTGAGGCAGGGCATGGTCACTTATGCCTGTAATCCCAGTACTTTGGGAGGCCAAGGCGGGCAGATCACCTGAGGTCAGCAGTTGGAGACCAGCCTGGCCAACATGGTGAAACCCTGTCTCTACTAAAATTACAAAAATTAGCCCGGTGTGGTGGTGGGTGCCTGTAATCCCAGCTACTTGGGAGGCTGAGGCATGAGAATCTCTTAAACCCAGGAGACAGAGGTTGTAGTTAGCCAAGATCACACCACTGCACTCCAGCCTGGGTGACAGAGCAAGACTCTGTCTCAGAAAAACCAAAAAAACAAAAATACAAAACATAGGTTTGGGATTCACTCATTTGGGGGTGCGGGGCACCTGACTTTGCCACGTAAGGTGTAAACATGGGTAAATTTTTCAGACTTCGATTCGTTCATTCATCAAATGAGAATAAAAATATCCACCTCTTATCTTCATTATGGGGATTGAACGGATAAATGTATATAAAATATTTAACCCAACATGTTATACACGTACCATGGTGGTTAACGTCTGTCTTTGGCTTTCCCCAGTATTAGCCTCTGAGACAGGGATTTTGGTGCTAGAAGCTTATTTGAGAAGTGATTCCAAGACACACAGGGCGAAAAGCTGAGACATGAGACAGAGAAGGAAGATAATAAAGGGTGATGTCTTGAGCAGGTAACTGCTGTGGGTAACAGAACCCAACTCACTGGGGGAACTCAAAACAAAGTAGAACAGCTTTAGAATTACCCATCCCCAGAAGCAAAGGTGCTAGGGTACTTATCTACCAACTCTCTGTTATTGGTTTAGGATTGATTCCTGGAGCATTAACCTTTCTGCACTTCTAGCCTGCCCTGCATGCTGGCCAAGCTTGCTTCCAAAGACAGAGAAATGACCTTAGGTGGAGAGAATTAAAGGGTTTTCAGTAAGCTGATTACAGAGGCAAGCACTTAGGGGATATAGACAGAGCTTAAACAGGATCTTCATGACTAAGACTTTATTTAACTTCCCCATGACTCCTTAGCTTCTAGGCTCTCACTGCTTTATGAGGCTTCTATAACTCAAGTAAAATCTTTCTAATTGTATTCTTTCCATTTGGAAACATTAGGCCAACAGGATTAGAAAGTATACCATCTGGGTTGAGTGGAATTAGAGCTTTGAACTTGGACATCTAGATTTTATACAGAGTTGATTTGCTAGATGCTCTCAAAGGGTTCACAATTGAATTGGGGAGACTGTACATACACAAGTGAAAACATGTAAGTGAAATGCAATTTAGAAGTTTAGGGCACTAAAGTCAGTGCAATGGCATTTTTTTTTTTTTTTTTTTTTGAGACAGAGTCTTGCTCTGTCGCCCAGGCTGGAATGCAGTGGCGCAATCTCGGCTCACTGCAAGCTCCGCCTCCCGGGTTCACGCCATTCTCCTGCCTCAGCCTCCCGAGTAGCTAGGACTACAGGCACCCGCCACCACACCAGGCTGATTTTTTGTGTGTTTTTTTTTTTTTTTTTACTAGAGATGGGGTTTTCACCGTTGCAATGGCATTTTCTAAGAGGTAAGATAAAGTTTCATCACTGCAAAATCTGCTGAAATTCTTAATGTTTTTCATCTAGTATCATTTGCCATCTTACTTTGAAATGTCAAGGCATCTGAATAGAGCACGCTTACTGTTGATTTGTTAAATTGTGAGCCATTTGGCATGATAGTAAAATGGGCTAATCGTTCAGTATAGTAGAGTAAAAATGACCAAATTTTGGATACTGAATTCTTCTGGTTTATTATTTTGAAGAGAAAAGAGAGAAGAAAATAGGTTATTTCCCAACTGTGGTATAAATGCAGCATCAAAGCTGAAAGTAAGTGCATAAAATTGGAGAAGCTTTTCTGAATATGTAAGCTGTGCTAATTAGAGTAGATAAAAATCAACTAATGAGTGTCTAACTTTGTGTGCAGATCTGTGCTTAGAAAGATGGTGAGATAAGAAAAAAATAGGCTTTATTGAGTTAAAAAACAGAGATCTAAGCTCTGCTTCTTATTAGCTGAGCAATTAGGTAACTTAGTTTCTCTCTCTGAAGTCTAAATGCATCTTCCCTAAAATGGGCATAATAAGACTTACCTCACAGTTGTGTGAAAAGAATATGACATATAAATGTAACATGACATATAAAAGTGTTAGAGGCCATCAACAGCTGAACAGACAAACAAATTGTGGTACATCTTTACAACAGAATGCTACTCAGCAATAAAAAAGAATGAACGACTGATGCAGAAACCAACATGAATTAATCTCAAAATAAATACAACAGACAAAAGAGAGTATATACTCTAGGATTCTATTTATATAACATTTTAGAAAATACATAATAATCTATAGTGATAGAAAGCATATGAGAGATTACCTGAGGATGGAGGAATACAGAGGAGTGAGATGGCACAGGAAACTTCTGGGGTAAACGAGATGTTCATTACCTTGATTGTGGTGCCGGCTTCATGGATGTATACATATGTCAAAATTTATCACATTGTGCACTTTAAATGCATGCCATTTATTGTATGCAAATTTTACTACAATAAAGCTGTTGATAAAACAGTATTAGATGCTCAGTAAATGCAACTGTCCTTTTCTAAGTGTGTGTTTATCGGACCTTAATGCAACTTGCTTGGGGTCAAATTTGGTAAGTCCAAATCAGCTGAAGCTATACAGATTTTGTCTGCCCATCACTTCTTTCTTCTTCAAAAGAGCAACAGCATTGTCCCTCTTTTGGTAAACCTCTCCTACCTGGCTCAAAAGCATGGTGCTTATTGGGGTTGCCAATCATACAGACCCAACACTTTGGACCCTTAGGAACTGGCATGTGCAGGGAACACCATGTGGCCCTTTCAGATCCCTTCTACCAAATGCTGTGTGCCCAGTCCCCAACTACTTCTTCCTTTTGCTGCAAAGTTTGCACCTTCAACCTTCTTCAGAGGATTGCCTTTGAGCTAACAGGGATGACTTGCCTATAGAGAGCCGGGGTTTACATCCTGCTGACCAAGGCAAACTGTAACCAATGACGGGCATAGTGATGTTTTGCCCAGCTCCCTTGCTGTGAGAGGGGACAAACTCTGACATGCAATTTATGCTCTAAGCGCTCTGTGGGCCTAGGCTGGTGCTTCATCTGAAATTGCAGCTTTGACCAGTAATTTTCTCTTCCTTATCCTGCCTTCTTATTCCCTTACCATTTTCTACTGAGAAATTTTCCTTAATAAAACCTCTTGTACCTGAATCTGACTTCAAATGGCATAGCAGCCATCTCTTTGGCCACTGAGATTTCCAGCAATACATCTGGGACCTCAGCTGACCTCATGAGGGTCTTTTAGATATTTTGAGACTTGAGCTGGGGCTGTCTTTCCTCTTTGGTCAAAGGGAAGTATGGATGTGACACTGGAGCTCCTAGGTTCCTCATCTTGAGAAAACCACTGCTTCGAAAGAGGAATGCTAAATAGAGAAACTCACCAGAGATGAAGTGAGAAACTCCTGGTGATGGTTGGGTCCATGATGCCAGATAACTTTAACAACAGCACTCTTTTTCCTTCTGGGGTTGTTCACACTGACCAATAAATAAAGCATGTATTTTAAGTCATACTCAAATATTTAAAAATGTTTTTCATACTTTTCAGTTGTTTTTAGTAGTTTGAATTGATTTTCTTTGGAACACCAAACTCTCCCCTTGCATAGACTGATGAGATGAAATCACACTGGGGGAATTTGGAGCTAATCTTAGGTTTCTTTCATTAAAAATTATTATTTTCCACAAGACACAGACAATAACATAAAAACTCCTTGTATCAAGGAAAAGCTAATCTTAATGGCACAGGCTAACGCTGATAGCATAAAAATGACTTCCTGAGAAAGTTTAGCTCACAAATCCTCTGAACCCTCACTAAATCAGATGGATAGCAGGACCATTAATGGCTTGGAGAATTTTCAAATTGAAATTTGCTATTTTGTGCAGAATATTAGAATAGTGCTTCCTTGGCTTGGCTAAAATCAAACTAATGACATTGGAATTACTATTTTAATTCATTTAATGATTGCTTGATGAGTTAAAACTTTTTGCTTCTCTCTTGTTATATTTTTAAAAAATTAATCCACTCTAAAAAATGAGATATATGAAAATAAAACATTTCATGCAATAATCTCTGTTGTTTTTAGTGGGTTTTTTAGTGGAGGGAGGAGATATATCTTGGATTATTAAAGGTCAAAAAGGTGAGATTGGCAATATTAAGTGTTACAGTATTTCTGCTCTAAGAACAAATATTTATAATACTGGTCCTCAACCAGGGGAGATTTTACTCTTCCTCCCCACCCTTGTGTATTAGTCCCTTTTCATACTGCTATGAAGAAATACCCGAGACTGGGTAATTTATAAAGAAAGGTTGAATGGTCTCACAGTTCCACATGGCTGTGGAGGCCTCACAATCATGGCAGAAGACAAAAGGCACGTCTTACATGGCAGCAGGCAAGAGTATGTGCAGGGGAACTGCCCTTTATAAAGCCATCTTTATAAGATCTCCTGAGACTTACTCACTATCATGAGAACAGCATGGGAAAAACCCATCCCCATGATTCAGTAACTACCCACAACAAGTGGGGATTATGGAAGCTACAATTCAAGATGAGATTTGGATGAAGACACAGCCAAACCATATCACCTGCTTCCAGGGGATATTTGGCATTACAGTATCCAGAAAGATTTTGAATTGTCACAAGTGTAAAGGAGGGGGCATTGGCTACTGCATATAATGGTAGAGGCCAGGGATGATGCTAAATATCCCACTATGCATAGGACAGCCCCCCACAACAAAGAATGGTCCAGCCCAAAAGGACAATAGTGCAGAGGGAATTAAATTCTCATTTACACCCTTGTTACCAAATCTTCCCTTTCTTTTACCTCAGAACTGTACCCCGGAGAAACAAAAGGAACTACTCTAGACTGGAGTCTAGGTTAAAATGTCAGTCCTGAAACCTCTTAGCCATGTCATCTAAGGTAAACTACTTTGCTCCTCTGTATGTTTTCCTTCTAATTTTGTAACAGTGCGATAGCACTTACCTCATAAAGCTATTCGGAGAACGAAATGAGGTAGACATTTCTAGTAAAACTGCTTAGCACAGTGCCTGAACATAACATAGATCCAACACAGCTTAGCCATTTATTGTTTTTGTTACAACAGGCAGAAGTTTGGGGCAGATATAGAAGATAAAGCAAGAGACTGGGCTTGGTGGCTCACACCTGTAATCCTAGCACTTTGGGAGGCCGAGGTGCGTGGATCACTTGAGGTCAGGAGTTCGAGAGTAGCCTGGCCAACATGGTGAAACCCTGTCTCTGCTAAAAATAGAAAAATTAGCTGGGTGTGGTGGTGAGTACCTGTAGTTGCAGCTACTTGGGAGGCTGAGGCAGGAGAATCACTTGAAACTGGGAGGTGGAGGTCACAGTGAGCAGAGTTCATGCCACTGCACTCCAACCTGGGCAACAGAGTGAGACTTTGTCTCAAAATAAATAAATAAATAAATAAATAAATAAATAAGCAGCAATCTTTTCTTGGATTGTTTTGATTAACTCATAGTAATACTAGAGATATTTTATTGTATCTTAAAAAATAAAATATTAGAATTTCATTTAAAAAATTACTGTATATCTTCTACCACAGACACCCTTACTCCATTCTTAAGCCCTAGCCTCACCTTTCTCTTTAATCCCAGAACCGCTTGTTCTTCTCTCATTATCAACCTATCTCCATCTTCATCTTTTTTTTTTAATAACTTGAACTTACCTTAGATTCAGGGGGTGCATGTGCATTCAGGGGTGTCTGTTCCATGGTTATATTGTGTGATGCTGAGGTTTGGGGTATGAAGGAGCCCATCACCTAGGTAGTGGGCATAGTACCCAATAGGCAGTTTTTCAGCCCTTGTCCCTTTTCCTCTCTCCCCACTCTGGCAGTCCCCAGTGTCTCTTGTTTCCATCTTTATGTTCATGTGTACCCAATACTTAGCTCCAACTTACAAGTGAGAACATGTGCTATTTGGCTTTCCTATGTTAATTTGCTTAGGATAATGGTCTCCAGCTATACTCATGTTGCTGCAAAGGAAATGATACTTTTTTATGGCTGCATAGTATTCCATAGTGTACCTGTACCATATTTTCTTTATCCAATCCACCATTGATGGACACCTAGGTTAATTCCATGTCTTTGCTATTGTGAATCATGCTATGATGAACTGAAGTTAATTCTTACTTTCCCCCAGCTCTCTCTGCATTCCTGAACTCCATGGGCTTTAAAGTAAAGTTTCAAATAGGTTATAAGATCAGGCAGTATAACGTCATGGTCTACAGGGCAAATTTAGTCAACATCCTTGCCTTTGTTTGGTCTTCTTTTTTTATTATTATTATTTTTTATTATTATACTTTAAGTTCTAGGGTACATGTGCATAACGTGCAGGTTTGTTACATATGTATACTTGTGCCATGTTGCTGTGCTGCACCCATCAACTCGTCAGCACCCATCAACTCGTCATTTACATCAGGTATAACTCCCAGTGCAATCCCTCCCCCCTCCCCCCTCCCCATGATAGGCCCCGGTGTGTGATGTTCCCCTTCCCGAGTCCAAGTGATCTCATTGTTCAGTTCTTTATTTTATTTGACTGCTTTTAGATAGGACACATACATGTTACCAAGGCTCCCATGACTCCTTATTCCCTTGTTTGGCTTAATTTATTCATTTAGGTTTCTTTGCTTTGTCTCCTGAAGGCAACTGGGTTTAGATGCTGCAGGAGGTTACAGGCAGAGGATTTGACTGTGAGAAGGACTGAGGAAGGCTACTGGAAAGAGCTAAGCACTGCAGCAGTGGGCTCAGGAAGGTGGTGGAAAGGGCAGCATTCTGGACAGGTCAAAAGCTGTGAATACCTGTGCCAAAGTAGAATGTATATGGCCTTTTCTGAGGACAAAGAATATCACAGTCTGGGTAAATAAACCATCAGTGCAGGAGAGTCATTGCAGAGACAGTCAGAAATACATACTTAAACCAGAGGCTCTATAGAATGAAGCATTAGGTGGAAGAATTTGGATTTCATTTGTAGTAATGGAAAGCATTACAGTTAAAAAAAAAAAAAAAAAAAAAGGACATGGAAGTCACAAAAGGAAAAGGATCTTTTAATTTTTTTAGAGAAATAGATTTTCTTTTTTTCCTATCAATTTGTGTTCATTGTAGAAAGGTTAGAAAGTAAAGGAAATGGGCCAGGCGTGGTGGCTTATGTCTGTAATCCCAGCACTTTGGGAGGTTGAGGTGGGTGGATCATAAGGTCAGGAGTTCAAGAACAGCCTGACCAACATGGCAAAATCTGGTCTCTACTAAAAATACAAAAATTAGGTGGGCGTGGTGGCGTACACCTGTAATCCCAGCTACTCAGGAGGCTGAGGCAGGAGAATGACTTGAACCTGGGAGGCAGATGTTGCAGTGAGCTGAGATTGCACTACTGCACTCCAGCCTGGGCAACAGAGCGAGACTCCATCTCAAAAAAAAAAAAGAAAAAAAAAGAAAAGAAAGGAAATGAAAATCACCCCACCCACCTCCTAGCCTTCAAATTATTTATAGTTACCACACATAAACACACACACACACACACACACACACACACATGGAGTTTTAAAAACAAAGTTTAGAGTCATCTATAAAAGTTTTAGTCTATTTTAAAAATTTGAGATACCAACAGTATTTTTCCAAGTTGTTAAAGTTGTTAACTATTTTTTTAAAATATTTTGTCTGATACAATTGCAAAAGTAAGCAAAGATCTGTGTTCACTGCAACATTATTTGTAAAACTCAAAACCCAGTAAATGTAAAAACAATATGAATATACTTTAACAGGAGCAACTGATGATTTCACTAATATTTATTGAGCATCTACTGTGTGCCAGGCACTGTTCTAGCCATTGGGAATGCAACAGCAAGCAAAGCAGACAAATTATTTGCACTCATTGAGCTTACATGTCAATAAGTTTATATTCTGGTGCAGGGCTTAGCAACTTTTTCTGCAAAGGGCTGCATATTACATGTTTTTAGTTGTATGGTCTCCAGGGTCACTACTGAATTCTACTATTGCAGGTGGAAAGCAGCCATAGACAATACATGCACCAACAGGTATGGCTGAGTTCCAATAAAACTTTATTTACAAAGATAGGCAGTAGGCTAGATATATATGTAGATACAGATTATAGATATATAAAGAGAAAATATATGAACAGACAATATATAGATAAAATAAATTATTGGACTAGAGGCTTTAAACTATTCTAGGATCTGAATATATTAATAGATTGCCAAATTATCCTTTAGAAGGATGTAACAATTCAGTTTCCACTTCTACCAACAAGAAGGAGAGTGCTCACTGCCTCCACAATTGTATCCACATTGGGCATTTTAATTTATTTAAAAATGTACAACTTTAATAGGCAGTATTATATTTTATTTTGCATTTCTTCAATGCAGTCAGGGAAGTTAGCCATTTTTTTCTTGTTTATAGGTCACGTCTATCTTTTTTTCTGAATTGTTTATTCTCATCCTTTTTGTCTATCATTGTGCTTTTTAATTTTTCTTTTTATAAGAGTTTCTAGATACTTAATATTTTCATGTAAAAATTTTACTCTTTCCAACCTCAGCTAGATGAATTAAAATTTAAAAATGAAATTTTACTTTAGTCTCCCTCTAGTTTTTTCCTTGTGGCATTATGAACTTCACTCTTCTGGAAACTCTTTGGCTAACTGATCTGAGGTTATTTCAAATTTTCA
Source organism: Macaca mulatta (assembly GCF_049350105.2). NCBI lineage: Eukaryota > Metazoa > Chordata > Mammalia > Primates > Cercopithecidae > Macaca > Macaca mulatta. The sequence continues at coordinate 131,205,420 of NC_133407.1, read as the reverse complement.
AGGTAGAATTTTGAAAGGAAACTTGCAGCGGCTTTTAGCTTAGAGATATCTCTACAGGCAGGTTCTTCTTTGTGGTGGCTAAACTCTCTTTAGCTCATGGCCAGCCATTATGTCTGATGGAACTCTGCTAACATTCATTTTGCCTACAATATCAAGAGTTCTCCACATTATTTCAGCCCATGGTTGTAGGAACTAGGGGCCTAACTAGGTGACAAGGCTAGGATTCTTTGCCCTGCTTTCTTTGCTGAAGTGAGCAGACCTCCTTCAGAAGCTTATCTGCCTCTTTGACTTGGCTTTCAGTCAATTTACTTCTGTCATAATCACGTTTGCTTTTCCAGGAACTTAACAAAGCTTGATATCAGAAGAGGAGAAATGATTATTTGCACCACTTCTATCTACTTCTGCTGTAAAATCTTTTTTTTTTTAAACCAAGTATAGGTTCTCTCAGATTTTCTTCTCTTGCTGTCTCTAATCTTTTTATACACATCAATAAAAGTCAACCAAACAAACACTTTCTAGAATGCTTGAGTCTCCTTATGTCTGCACTGAGAAAATCCCAGGGCACCATTTTTACAGCTACATTGCAGGGCCCAGACTGCAGGAATGTTTAGAGAATCCATGCTGTGCTAGAAATAATATGGAACAGGACACAAGTTAGTAATTGAGGTGGTCAGGAAAACAGGTAGGAATATAGTTTAGAGCTATAGTTCCAAAACTTTTTTTCAAAATACAGAATCTTTTTTTCTAACAGACTCAAATGCCTCTCTTCCTATTCCAAATAAAACACTAAAATGATCTAATATGGTTCGTTGTAAATGAGAGGCAATATAGTCTACCTTGACCCCACATCCCCCTTGATCCACCCTGGAAGTTATTTGCAGCTCAGGAGGATAGACCCAGCCTCGAGCACCTGAATCTCTTTGCCCTAAGGCTTTATCTAGGTATAAGGCCATGAAAGGGCCCATAGGGGAGGCAGGCTGGAGACGAAGAAGGAGTTCAGAGCAGGTGTGAATGCCCCTAAAAGCATCCTTCAATCAATAAGGCATGAGAGTTGGTGAATAAACATGATCAGTTCTGTGCTCCTCAATGAAACAATTGTATAGCATTTTCCATAAGTCTCTCGAAGGTTTCCAAAAAACAAACAAACAAACAAAAAAACCTCAAGTGCCTACACCCTATCAATGTAGTCTTTTATTAGTTTTCACCTTCTCCATCTCACTTCCTCAATCCTTCTCCTGCTGTCTAGGATCACCTCTTAAATAATCTCTTTGTATCCAAATTGTTGTTTTAACGACTGCTATGGGAGAAACCCACTTTAGAAAATGGAATGATGATGCAGAGATTGTACATCAGAATTAGATAGCCTGTGTTGACCAGTATGGTAGCCACTAGCCATGTGTGGCTATTCAAACTTAAGTATAAATTAAATAAAATGAAATGAAATTAAAAATTGATCTTCTCAGTCGCACCAGCCATATTTCAAATATTCAATAGCCACATAGGGCTAACGACTGTGATAATGTACAGCACAGATATAGAATATTTTCTCATTGCAGGAAGTTCTATTGGACAGTTCTGGCCTAGAATCAATTCCAGATTGATTGGAATTGGTCTTCTCCTATTCATTACATCAGGCCACTTACTCTCTGCTTTAAGACTCAGTTTGTACGTCTGTAAAATACGTCGGTGGCGAGGATTAAGATAATTTCTGTAAAGCATTCAGAAAGCACCTAAGTGTTCAATAAAAGGAGGGGGAAGGAGAAAGAGCGAGGTGGAGCTCTAAGGTGTCCAAGGACTCTGAGAAACTGTATATAAAAACAACTAGTGTAGTGTGTCACACAGGGCAGGTTATTTCCCTTCATGGGCCTCCACTTCCTTTCTCACTGGGGACTACTGGCAGATTTCTAGACACTCATGAATCTTTGCATCTTCTAATTAGGGATATTTTTGCACCAGCTTCATCTTTATTTATTTACCCATCCAGTCAATAGCAGTTGGGCACCTCCTGTCTTCCAGGCACTGTACTGTGGGCAGAGTAATAACAATGCAAAAACACGGTCCTTGTCATTGCAGATTTTAAAATCCTGAAGGATGAAGCAGACAAGTAGCAAATGCAGTAACAAACCTCTAATAACCACTGAGATACCCCTAGCTTCTGCTTCAGGGAGGCTTCCTGAAGGGGGTGACTGAAACTCAAAGGATGAGAGAAACTCATGCTGGTGAACAGCATGGAAGGGTGTTTCAGATAGAGGGAAGAGCATAGAGGCATCTTTTGGAGCCTCAGTCCATTCTCCTTGCTGTCATGTAGTAAATTAGGTTTTAGAGGGGATGGGGAAAGTTTGAGGAGGATGGTAGAAGTACGGGAAGAAAGGGAAGACAAAATGTGAAAGGAATGTGAAAGGTGGGAATTGGATAGCTGCTGATCTTCCCTCTAGCTATGCCAAAGTGCTACCTTCGATGCTGGCGCTTCTTTATTTATTTATTTATGTATTTATTTATTTTTCGAGACGGAGTCTTGCTCTGTCATTCGGTTGGAGTGCAGCAGCGTGATCTCTGCTCACTGCAATCTCCGTCTCCTGAATTCAAGTGATTCTCCTGCCCCTGCCTCCCAAGTAGCTGGGATTATAGGCGTCTGCCACCATGCCTGGCTAATTTCTGTATTTTCAGGAGAGATGGGATTTCACCATGTTGGCCAGGCTGGTCTTGAACTCCTGACCTCAAGTGATCTGCCTGCGTCGGCCTCCCAAGGTGCTGGGATTATAGGCTTGAGCCACCGCGCCTGGCTAATGTTGGTGTTTCTCCAACCATGAAGCATGAACCACCTACAACAAAGACAGTGGAGTAGGGGCATTATTTATAGGAATGCGGATCCTTAAGCCCCAAGACAGACCTACTGAATCAGAATTTCTGGAGAGGATGGCCCAAAGGAATTCTGTTACATACCTAAGCTAAGAACCATGGCCTGTGGCTGGGTACAGTGGCTCTTGCCTGTAATCCCATAACTTTGGGAGGCTGAGGAGGGAGAATAGCTTGAGTCCGGTGGTTTAAGACCAGCCTGGGCAACACAGTGAGCCTCTATCTCTATAAAAACATATATTTTTTAATTAGCTGGGCATGGTGGCATATATATGCAGTCCCAGCTACTCAGGAAGCTGAGGTGGGAGGATTGCATGAGCCCAGGAGCTCAAAGCTGCAGTGAGCTATGATCATGCCACTGCACTCCAGCCTGGGTGACAAAGCAAGACTCCATCTCAAAAAACAAAAAAGAGAAGAAGAAAAAGAATCAGTGCTGTGGCTGCTCACTTTCTAATGAGGCAGGACATTTGTAAAAGAATGTTCCTTTAATTTTTACTTTACTGTTTAAAAGAAGCTTTCTTAATAATATTGAAGGTGCTGAACTCCACAGGTTCCAATTGCAAAAGGAATTTAGGTTTTATTTCTAACTTCTTTTCCACAATCAATCTAATGCTACTCTTCTCTTTTAGTTCAAGAGCATCCATAGTCCTTTGTGTAAATGTTCTTTCCTCAGCTTTTACCATCTTCTTCATCCAGCTCCAAACTCCCTGCCAAAAGAATATCATCACTCTTGTTTCCACCATTTCATCTTGTTCTCTTGTTCCACTGACCTTGTCTCCAGCTGGGCCTTCCCTAAGTTAATGATGTTCCTTACTCTTCCTTCTTTCTCATCTTGACTTTGACCTGTCACCACTGCTCTAAACTTGCTTGCTGTGAATTCTCTCCAGGGTGCAGTGAGAATTTCTCTTGAGCAACTTCAGTTTTGGCAAAGGAGACACTTTTTGTCATAAATCCCTTTTCTTCTGGGCACCTTACATAGTCGTCCCTCACTGTCCATGGAGGATTGATTCCAGGAACTCCCATGGATAACAAAATTCATGGATGCTCAAATCTCTGATATAAAATGACATAGTATTTCCATACAACGTATGCACATCTTCCTGTATACTTTAAGTCATTTTTAGATTACTTGTAATACCAAATACAATGTAAATGCTATGAAAATAGTTGCTACACTGTATTTTTTTACTTGTATCATTTTTTATTATTGTATTGTTATTTTTTATTTTTTCCCCAGAATATTTTCAATGTGCAGTTGGTTGAGTCATAGATGTGGAACCCACAGATACAGAGGACCGACTGTCATTTAAATAAAGCTGCTGAGAAATACCATCAAAATTATTCATTTTAATGCATTATTGAAGAGGGAAAAATAACTTAAGCACAATGACCATTCTTTCTGTGCCACTGGCAAACAATACAACTGAAGCACTGGTTAAAATGGTTGTCACAAATTGCAACAGGGCTATTACCTATGCATATAATGAAAGGCCAAAAAGTTTCTTCTCCTGTAAATTCCAGAAATCTGTTATCCATTAAAAAATAAATAACCAAATGACATCCACAGATGCCCTTTATTTCATCATTGTAATAGTGATTTTCATTCCTGACACGCAGCAGCATGAACTCAAATATGTAATTCATGAAAATTAGGGTTGTTTCTTAAAAAATTCTATTCGACTCTTCTGGTTATAATGAGTTACTATTTGTCAAACAGTTTTTATGCTTAAGTGAAAAGGTAATGGTAAACAACCACCGGAACTGCCAGATGCAGTATCCCTTTGCTGGGTTTCATGATATGTCTCTTTGGTAAATCTGGGCCCCTGGAGTAACCAGTGCGAATATGAAAATGAGCACATTATTTCACTGTTAACAGGCACTGCTAAGATGAAAGAGAAGGCACGTAGGCCTACTGATGTTTTTATTTTTCTTTTTGCAATGATTAACTGAATAAGAAACAGTATAGCCAAGGTGCTAGAAATACAAAGCTTAATCGTAGAGTTTTAGAACTTCATATATCAAATGCATGCAGTTTATGAGAAGTGTTACACTGTCAACTCACAGCTCAAATAAGATGTCATACTTGACCTTCATTTTACTAATAGGAAAACTGAGGCTCACAGATGTAAATACTAAAGAAATAAACACACAAAAAAGAGTTCTTAGTCAAATAATGAAGGCATGGTAGGTAACAGCCACTGGGATCTCAAGTGTTTGAGAATGCATCTCATTGGCAAAATAGGTACTATCATATCATAATCCCCTTTTCACAGATAAAGGAATTGAGACTGTTAAGTAACTGCCCAGGGCCATGGAGTTTTTAAATCGTAGAGTCAACACTTGCAATGTCTAACTTTGTGCTTCAATCTGATACCAGAGAGTGCAGAATGCTTTCAATAGTGCTATTGCCTATGGCCGTAGTTACTGTTCAAGCAGTTCACAATTGCCATTTTGACATAGCAAAAGCATAGAATAGCTATTCATTCACCTTAAGCCAATGCTTCTACATGTCCCAGCTGATTTAGACCACGGGTAGAGAATGGGTTTTGTACCAGGTGTCAAGGCTCTCTCAAAGCATCGGTCATCATCTCCACCTATGATTTATCAGCTTTTTGTCCTACATTTAGGAAACAAATGGGGGATACCAGAGTAACTCATCTTTGGATTCACCAGGAAACATCTTGAGAGTTCATGCCTATGATTTGGTTTGTTTGCTTTTTTATTTCTCAAACTAAAGATCACTTTGAAAAGATTATTTAAAATGCAGGTCCCAGTCTCCATCCTAAGTGATTCTGATTCCATGAGTGTGAGATGGAGTCCAGGAATCCCAATACTTGAAACTCTAAAACAAAATGTAATGGTTCCTTGACCACTACTCTCTATCCTCTTCTTGGAGGCAACCACTTTAGACTCTTAATGCTTTTGTCTGGCATTTGTACATCTCTGTAATTCTCTAGTGCTATCAAGATAAATTACAAAGTGTCAGGGGTCTCCTAATCCACATCTCAAATTGGCCCTGGTGTTTCACATTCGATATCATGCAAATATTTGTTATGGACCCACTAGAGGAAGAAAAAGAACATTTATGAAGTCTTTACTTGTGCAAGGTCTTTACATATAACATCTGATCACTGACTACTTACTGGCACCCTATGAAGCAGGCATTTCCCTAGCCACAGGTGTTCAAGTGGGTGGAGGTCCAGTTTGGCTGAAAACTTAATGTTTGTTCCAGGAAAGCACAGGGCAGAACTCTGGTAGAATCTAGATTCCTATTTTGGGGAGGTTGGAGGATGGAAGCGGGGAGTAAGAAATAGGGAGAAATCTTACAAGGAAATCTATAATGCAACTCATTCCACATATGTTTATTGATTACCTTTTCTAATCCAAGTCCAGTGTTAGGCACTGGAGATGCTATATGAATGGTTATCTTTCTTCCTTCTGTCCCTTCTCCCCTACCCACTTGCTGCAGAGAAGGCACAAAGAGATAATGTGAGTAAAGACACTGAGGAATTGCTGATGAAAGATTTGGACCCCAGAGCCGAGGATCAGACAGTCTTCCAAGTCAGACAGGAAAACTCTTAGGAGGCTGATAAGCCTGGAAAGTCCCCAAGTTACGCACCAGTAGACAGTGAACCAAAGAATACCAAATATACTTGGATGACAATCAGAAAGCCTCTCCCCACTCCACTTTCAAAAATCCCACCATAATAGAAAAATCGCATCTTAAAAGAACACTCATCAATCAAAGACTGTCTTAAGAGTCTCTCCTTTATCTCTATAAAACAAACACTTCTTTCAAATGCCTTCTAGTCTCATTTGGAAGGAAAGTGACAGTAGCCAACTCCCTTAGCATAGTAAAGTCTGAAATAACAGCCTTTGATTAATTCTATAGGTGGTCTTCCTCCTTTTGGCAAAATGTTCAGAGCTCTCAACAAGTTTAAACGTTCACTCTCAAACGTTAGCAAGTCTTTGCTCTATCCCAGCGGACCCAGTAGGGCTAATGATGAACAATATGGAAACTCAAACCCAGTCTTGTCAAGAGGAGGGTGTTAAGGAGAGTGATTAGAGTCCAGCTTTGGGAAATTTGATCCCAAGCTGTGTCACCCTTGGCAAGTTACATGACCTTAGAGTCATGTAAATGTCATGTGGAACTCTGTGGCCCAGTTTCTCTCTGGCAAAATGGGAATAACAGTAGGACCCCTTTTGCAGGGATCCTGTGAAGATTAAATAACTGAAAACAAAGGCAGCAGAGTATACGTATCAGGAAAGAGCATCCGTTTGCTATTTAATAAAAAAGAAACATGAGTCCATACTGATACAAGTGAATAAAAGAATTCACTGAAGAATAGTGTTGAGGTGAACTAAATTTGGCCTAAGAAGGACTTGGTACTTCTATATTTGAGTCCTTGTGGACGAACTGCAACCTAGCTTAATAGGTAGACAAGATTGAAAACCTAGCTTAGAAGTATGCACCTAAAACAATAGCTAAGTCTTGGCCAATCCCAGTGGCCATATTTCAACCATTTATACATTGCTGAGTGTTCAAACTGTTTAAGGTAAACGCCAAGCTGTAACCAATCCAGCTGTTCTGTACCTCACTTCTGATTTCTGTACATCATTTCCCCCTTTTTTTTGTCTATAAATCTTCTTCCACCACGTGGCTGCACTGGAGTCTCTGCGATAATCTGTGATTCTGGGGACTGCCCGATTCTTGAATCGTTCATTGCTCAATTAAACTCTTTTACATTTAATTCAGCTGAAGTTTTTCTTTCATCAGTGGAGATGATGGGAAGACAGCGCAGTTTTTCTGAGTAGAATACAAACTAATAAAGGAAGGATGGAGTTAGACCATTGCCACTTTGCCACCATCGTGGCAATAATTGATTTAAGCAATCATTATCATCATCAAAAGATACTAAATCTAGTGGGTAAAATTAGGTCTCGAAATGGGCTAGAAATTATATTGAAATAAAAATTCTCAGTTCCCCCACTTTCCGAACAGAGAGGTTAGGAAAGAAGCTAGTAGCAACAATTGTCTACTTGTGTTACATTGTACCTTTTTTCATGATCATATGCTCAAGAATGAGTAAGGTTAAAAAAAAATCTAAAATAGTGCTTCATTTGGGGGTGGGTGGAAGGGATGTGAATCTCATCTCTTATCAGACCTGCCACCTCTGGCAAGTTACTTAACCTCTCTGTGCACCTCCGTTTACTCTTCTGCAAAATGGAAATTGTACACTTGTACCCGCTTAAAAGGTTGCTATGAAGACTAAACAGGTTTATATTTGTCACGTGCTTGGCACATATTCAGTAACTTTGCTGTTGTCGTTTTTATTACATGTACATTGGTTAGACTCGTGTAAACTCTATGAAAGGGAAATACTCTTGGGACCCCCAAAACACTAAGCTAAAGGGAAAAGTTAAGGTGGGAATTGCTTAGGGCAAACCTGCCTCCCATTCTATTCAAAGTCATCCCTCTGCTCACAGAGATAGATGCACAGCTGATTGCTTCCTTTGGAAAGGCTCATCAGAAACCCAAAAGAATGCAATGCTTTGTCTCCTATCTACCGACAACCTGGAAGCCCCTCCCTGCTGCCAGTTGTCTTGCTTTTCCGGACCAAACCAATGTACATCTTATGTACATTGATTGATGTCTCGTATCTTCCTAAAATGTATAAAACCAAGCTGTGTCCACGACCGCCTTAGGCACTTGTCGTCAGGACCTCCTGAGGCTGTGTCACAGGCGCGTTTTTAACTTTGGCAAAACCAACTTCTTAAATTGATTGAGACCTGTGTCACGTATTTGGGGTTCACAACTCCAGATGAATGTCGCTTTTATCATTCTGTTACTGGGCTTAAAATCCTCTAATAGCTTTACGTTGATCTTGGTTTAAGGATAAAACAAAACAAAACACCCACAACTCCCTAAGGGATGGAGAGCCTCCCCGACCTCTCCTTGACCCACCTGAAGCCCTGGGCTGCAGGCTCCTCACCCGTCCCTATTCCTTAAAGTCTCAGCTCCAACACCACTGTTCCAGATAGGACTCCGGGACCCCAAGACTAGACCAGGGGTCTCTGCGGAGAGTGTCAGCTACGTGAGCCACCCTTCCAGCACCCACTGCCATGGCGAATATTCGCTTGTTTGGCCATCCAGGGACTGTTTGAGCCCCAAGACCGCAGGGCTCGGGCTCTGTCTTTGCTCAGGACCATAACCCGCGGACTGCACAGTAGGCCCTGAGGCCTTGGGACCGCTCAACGTGAACCGGGGCCAGGTCGGGGACCGAGAGCTCTGCGACCTTAGGAACGCCTGCGCCCCGGAGACCCAGGGGGCCGGCCTGGCCAGGCCCGCCTCTGCCTCCTCCTCCCGCCTGCTTCTGCTCCGACCCCTCCTCCCGCCACTCCTCCGCCTCCTTCCCCTGCACGCGCCCGCCCTACTGCCCCTTGCTGGGTTTCCTGTTTAAGATGGCGTCCCCCGTGGCAACGCAGGCCGGGAAGCTTCTGCGAGCCCTAGCACTGCGTCCCCGCTTCCTGGCGGTCGGGTCCCAGGTGAGCGTGGAGGCAGGAGCTGCGGGCGGCCTGCCCGGGCTTCCCTAGCTCCCTGCTGCTCTTGCTTTCCGGCTGGCCCCGTGCGCGGCCCCTCGGGCGCCCCACTTCGGGAGGCGCAGCGGCGCCGCGCCCGGGTCCAGGAGGGACCCCCGCTCCAGTGTGGGGCAGGGGCGGCGCGGGGGTGGCCCCGGGTGCCTCGGGGTGTGAGCGGCCCAAAGCACGGGAGTCTCCGCTGTCTGCCCCTCAGGCTCACGGCGAAGGCGCTGAAGCAGGCGCTGGATGCAAGTTTAAGAAAAGTTTTTCGGACCGGGTTTTGGAGCCCTGAGGTTTTATTGTCAGCTATACTAATTCTGCTTTTCAGACGGCTCGCACTAACCCTGAGCACATTTAGGCCACGTGATAAACATGCCTGGAAACCCATTTCAGCCCAACTAGGAACTCACCCCCACGGGTGAACTTCCTGCGGGCTACCTGCTTTTGCAGACTTTTAAGGTGCCTGAGTTGGTCAAATCCATGGGTCAAGGAGAAAAATGGGAAACGATCTTTCTCCTCTTTTCAATGAAAAATCAGGCCTGTCACTAAAACGTATTAGACAGTTGACCCTGTCCATGTCCTCCTTGTCGATGGAGAATGAAACCAAAGAGGGTCAGTGGTGGGCTGGATAGCGATTGGAACTTGGCCTCTAGGAGATTTTTACCTTGTGCAGATGGCAAGCGTTACAGTAGTCAGAAGGACTTAAGGGAAGTTTTGAGTTGGTGATGACTCTTGGAGAAATCACTCAACCACTGAACTGGTTAGTCTCCGTAGATTATCTCTCTCCCCTTTTAAAGAAAGCACAGTCACGGATTCAGCCACAGCAGAGTTAATGCCTTGCCTATTTCCCCGTTTTTAATTGATGAGAGGCAAATTATCACTCATACAATTTTAACCAGGATGTGCATAGTATAGTTTTTTAGAAAATTTAAAAAATAGCGATTGACGGTTTTTTGAGTTACTCTAAACTTTGGTTCATTATGACATATGTGAGCTATATTTACCCCTCTCCTTTCGTTTCCTGCTTTCCCATTTCTCTGTTATTGTTAATGTAAATTTAAAAGGTGCTAATACTTACTACTGTAATATTCTTAATAGGTGCTTGACAGTATAGTGAGGTAGCAAAGGAATGGCAGTTTTGTCTAATTAAAACTCACTAATAACTTGTTAGTGTTATTACTGTTGTAATACAGTAAGGAGAATACCTCCAGGTGAGTTAAGTCTTATTCATTATTTAAGTGTTAGAAAAAGCAAGAACTAGGGTGCTAACCATGAGTGTAGCCTTGAATTGATGAGAAACATGGGGCCCAAGGGCAGTGAAAACTCATAAATTGTACAGAGAACCCTAAAATGCAGAGTGTTTAGCTGAAGTATGTGAAGCCTATGTGCCTAACCAAGAAACAAGAGGCTGAACGCAGGAGAAAATCTGGTTGGGGAGAGATACTCTTGGTTTCTCAAGAAAACTGGGTAAAAAGATCTGTTCACACACGCCATCTGGTTACTATGATTTACATACTTGTGGATGATGTGTTATTCTGTAATGTCTTAGAAGACAAAAATAGGTTTTTTTTTTAAAAGATAGAAATGTATACAATGTCCAACAACTGAAAATGGACATTAGCAATCATTTAGTCCAGCCAGCTCATTTCATGGGTAGAGAGATTGAGGCCTAAAGAAGTTCGATGACGCATTCAAGGTTACAGTGAGAGTTTGTGGTATTCCAGAGTAAAGGCTTACCTTTACGTTTCTGTTACACCATGCTGTTTCCTGGTGAGTATATCCTTCCTCGTGAAAATAAATTATATCAACATGCAAATTAATCTGCAGACCAGTAGTAACTGTGTAACATCCAAGTCATTAGCACCAGAGATACATTTTTATTTTTTTCTTTATGACCATCTTAGAATTGTCCATAAAAATGGTGAGTATTGCTCATGACTTGTAGGAAAGCCTATTTTCAAATTCTTGGGTGCTTCCTATGATCTGTTTCATGTACACTGATTTGATATTATGTCTGCATAGTCCCTTGCCCGTGGCAGACATTACGGGTAAACATGGCCCACTTCTCCCATCATACTTAAGAATCTTCACCAAGTATCCCAGAAATCTGTTGCCACTCTTGGCCCAGACCTACTTTATACCACTCTTGGCCCAGACCAACAGTGAAAAACTGTTGTCTCTACAGAAATAAAAGACCCAGTTTCTGCTTAGAGAAATAACTTTAACTGGTCTCTCAAAGATACCCATGGAATGACATTTTGTCTTCCCCCTCCCTATGGTTAAATTTAACATTTGACACATATTCCTGATTCTTAGTGTCGTTGATTTTTTTTTTTTAACCTTTGCTCTTAGCTTTACTATTTTGACTTTTGATTGATAATGTGTCCTTAAAGGGTCCACTTTAGTCATTTCTTATCTTTCATATAGTTTTTATTCAGCCCATACCATTTGGCAGGACTGTTGTAGGCCCTGGGGTTTGGGGGTGGTGAATGAGGCAGGCAGAGTCTTTGGCCATGTGATACTTTATTTTAATGGAGGTGGGAGAGAGTGAGCCAGAACACATATAATGATTTCAGCCAATCACAAATTCTATGAAGAAAATCAGTCAGGGTCATGAGATGGAGAATGAATAGCTTCACAGTAGGGTAGTTTAGACTGGATGATCAGAGGAGACCTATTTCACAGAGTGTGTTTTTGATTGGCATAATTTTTTAAAACTGAAATAGAAGATGTCATGAAAAATGCACAATTATAAATGAACAACTTGATGACTTTTCATAAACTGAATGCACGCCCAGCTAACTAGGTACAGATCAAGAAAATGATCATTTAACAACAACCCAGAGGCCCCCTGGTGCTCCTGCCTGTCATTACCTCCACCCTACAAAGGTCCACCAGTCCCCTGACTTATAACACTGGTTTTGTTCATTTTTGTACTTTATGTAGGTGGAATTATATATATGCATACACATACTTGACATTGCTCAGCATTATATGTAAGTGATCCTGGAGATGGCCTTTTTGACATTTGAACTGAGACATGAGTGATGAAAGGTAGCCAGCTAAGTGAGACTAAAGGGAACAGTGCCGTTAGGCAGAGCAGACAGCAAGTGCAAAGACTGAGATGAGAATGAGCTGGGCATGTCTAGGTAATTAGAGGGGGAAAGTGGTAGTAGACTAGGTCTGAGAGGAATACAAGGGCCAAATCGCATGGAGACCTGCAGGGTCTGCTAAGGAGTTTTCAGGGGGTTTAAACCCTACAGAGGCTGAATCCCAGTCCTGGCAGCCAAAGCACAAGCATGTAATTAATGTACAGTACATACCCCCTATTATAAATCTAAGTTAGGCCGACTTTGAAACTTTTAGCAGAGTAGTGTTCAGTGAATTTAGCAGTAAGAGTCTAACCATGGTTAGAAGTCTTTCCAAAGAACTAAATCGTGGTAGACAGGGACCATATTGCTGTGTCCATATAGCCAAGTGAACAGAGTGTGCAGTACTTGGTGGTGTAATACAGCAAGGCACTGCCATGGTGGGCAAGTGCATGCTACCAGTTAAGTCTTAGGGGAAATGTTGGCTGAGGGCACTGAGTTTGAAATGGTTCTTAGTTAAGTCTAAGCACGGTTTTGTTGTCTTTTAGGGTATTTGCCCTCTCTTATGGCTAGTTGAAGTTCATGGAGCTCTCTTGTAGGAGAAGCACTGCCTTTCAGGCCTCCAATTTTATTTTACTTTTTTTTTTTTTAAAGCGTCTCAGTCTTTCACCCAGTCTGGAGTGCGGTGGCATGATCTTGGCTCACTACAACCTCCTCCTCCTGAGTACAAGCGATTCTCTTGCCTTGGCCTCCTGAGTAGCTGGTACTACAGATGCCCGCCACCACACCTGGCTGATTTTTGTATTTTTAGTAGAGATGGGGTTTCACCATGTTAGCCAGGTTCGTCTCAAACTCCTGACCTCAAGTGATCTGCCCCCTTCGGCCTCCCAAAGTGTTAGGATTACAGATGTGAGCCACTGTGCCTGGCCAGGCCTCCAATTTTAGAATCATTGTTGTATGTTTTCAATGCAGCCCGGAGCTTCTGTCCAGGGACTCACAGAGGAATGTATGTTGTCGAAGAAAACTGCTTAAACCCATGCCCCTGCTGTTGTATACTCAGAAAGAATGGCTCCAGCCTAATTTTCTGCCTTTACGGAAGTGGGAGGAGAAAGATGCATGCATGGCTTTTATAAGTGAAGGACTAAAGGTTATGTGCAAGTTCTTATCAGCTAAATGAGGCTGTGGCAGCCGCATTTGAAGTTGTGACTTACCTATATCTGCCTCTTGCCTAGGAGAATACATATTTGACATTTTTCTTATTTTAAAATGAAGTACAGCTGCAATTTCTGCTTTTAGAAAAGGGAATCCATCTCAAATAATATAGATGCTAAACTGTTGACCTTCCTTGTGGGGAAGACAATTAAGTGATAGCTTTTGTCCCAAATTTTTTTTTTTTTTTTTTTTTTACTGTAAATAAGGCATTTCTTTTATGGGTGAGTGATTGAGTGCACAGACCCACAGTGGTGAGAACTTTCCTGCCCTTGTACCCTGGTCTAGTTCTGTAGGCGCAAAGCCCAGAAAGTCACAGGAATATGGCATATTTGGGGGAGGAAAAGAAATTACAGAAGTAACCTCAGATCATTTGTCCTTCAACTGTCTTACCACTCAATCTTCAATTGTCACTTGATGCATCACTTTCTATTACTTGAAGGAAAAGTTTTACTGAAGAACTTGAGAGATTTGGAAATATTTGAACAAATGATAAGATCAGTACACTAATGAAATTTGTAAGTTAATCCTGAGAGTTTGTGAGGAAGGTGGAGGTGATGGAGAAGGCAGTCCAGGTGAATTCATGCAGAGACAGGTGAGAGAACAGGGGGAGAATAGTTGTAGTGAGCAGTTCAGTATGGAGAAGGGAGAGGTGGTGGGTAGCAGAAGTTGAGGGACAATGGCACTTTCAGGTATACAAGGAAGTCTGAATGGGGCTTCAGAAAGCCCAGAACTCAGCAGGGAATAATTTAACCCCCACAACTGAAAATCAAACAAATATCTTTTATGTAGCAAATATTTCCCGAATGCTTATTACACCTCATGCTTAATAGAATGTTGGGCAGATAAATATGACTGAGTGAATGCAGACAGGAAGAAGAGACACATGGCTCCCACCTTAAGAGGGCACAGAGGTTATTGGTACAACTGGCCTATAAACCCGTAGTTATACTAAAACATAGTGGGTGCTGCAGTTGAGCTGTGTTCTTAGCCTTGTAAGACACTGTTGGCCTCTGTCAACCACTTACCCTGTGTCTGCAGCACTATTCCCTCTGATCATTCATTGCCTGATCTCTCTCTTCATCAGCTTTCTGATTCAAAGTTGATTCTTCAAATAGGCTTTTTCCTAATTATCTTACCCGGCCCCGCCTTTCCAGGGATTATTCTCTGTAATCTTATCTGCTTTGTTCTTTATCACACTTGACTGTACCTGCTAGTGTTATTTATCGACTGTCTTCTCCGCTCTCCTACAAATGTAAGAATGTAAGCTCCACAGAGGCAAAGTGATACAGCTTAATGTAACAGCGTGAGTGATTCCCCAGCTGGCCCGAGTAGGTATTGAGTAAGCATTTGTGGTCTCAGTGAATGAGTGGGGGGCACAGAGAAGGGAGAGGGAGGTAAGGAACAGGCAAAGTTGAGGGGTGATGTGGCTCATTTCAGCAAGTGAGGAAGAAGGAAGGGGCTATAGAAATCCTAGTTGTGAAAGGGCCTTCATAATCGTAGAACTATTCCTTAGGCATGTAGTATGTAACAAGACTGTATGCAGTAATCTCCACACATTATTTCTTTAATCCTTACAACATCACTGCAAGGAAGATTTCATAGTCACCATGTTTTATAGAAGCAATCAGAGGCATAGAGAGGCCCTATAGTCATTTGCTTAAAATCACAGTGCCAGGGAGTTACCCGCCTCATGCTGATAAAGGACTTACCCTGTTAAATCATTAAGCTTTGTCTCTGAAAGATCCTGTTTGGGCTGAACTAGGCAGTTAAACTGATTGCTTACCTTTCCCCATCTCTTTGCCCTTGAGTGACACTCGCCTTTGGTCATTTGGACTTGTGCTGATGAAGGTGTGCTAATCAACTCAGCATGGTTGCCCTCTCTGGACTCTTATTCATTTTCGTCTTTCTCTGGCCTCCGGGGTTTTGGCAACAGAGTAGTAGGGGGATTAAAAATACGAAGTCTGGGTTCAAATTCAACTGAGTTCAAATTCTTATGGGATATCCCATTTCTTTCTCTGCAACCTGGAGCACATTATTGAACCTGACTGAGCCTCGATCTACTGCTACTCGAAAAGGGGATCGTTTGCACAGATGGTTACAAAGATTAAATAAGATGATATTTAAGACATTTGGCATATGACCTGATGGTGGGCCCAGGATGATTATTTCTGTTGCACTGAATTTGAAGCTAAATTCGCTGGCCTTTTCTAAAGGCTTTATTGAGCTAGAATAATTTTGCTTTCCCAGATTCAGTAAGCATTTATCATGTGCTCCCATCTCAGGGTTAGTCACTGGCTTGGTGCTTCCATACATTTTATTTCACTTAGTCCTTGCAGTAGCCATGTGAAATAGGAGTTATTGTTCCCGGTTTACTTCTGGGAAATCTGAGGCTTAGAGGGATGAAGGTCTGCCTGCCGGGCTCTGATTATCTTCAGGATCCCATAGTTGGGTTTAACATCTGGTGAGGCCTGACGTGGCAGTGGGGAGGCTCACACGGGAAGCTTAATTGTACCATCCTGGTTGTTGAACTCATTTCAGAAACATTTACACGTCTCAAGGTTGACTTAGGAGTGACGGCTGCTGGACCTCGTGCATCAAAGATTTGAGGTGAGGGAACACTTAAAGAATTGGCAGTAGCCACAGCATGAACCAGAGGCCACCTGGGACATGCCTTTCAATGTCCTCTTAGCACAAACTACTGCCCTCAGCATTTTAAGAATGCTGGAGAAATTGTGAAATTTCATTGCCTTTGCAGAGTGGGCTTTGGGGGATGGTGTTGGAGGACGGAGTTTCCTGGTATTCTGAGTTCAGACTTTGATCAGTGTACTGGGTATGGTCAGCTTTTACCCTTTCTGGAAATGATTCCAAAAGAATAGGACTTAGGCAGTGGCCATGAATGCATAGATTTCTAACATTTACCTCTGAATTTAATTTTTATTTTAAAATTGGAGGGATTTGGCATAATATGTGAATTGATAATGGAGACATGGCAAAGCACGAGGAATGGTTTGTGTAAGTTTGGGTCCTGGGTGGGGGTGGGGAGACTGGCATCTTTTTTCTGCTGCCATCCATTTCTCCCTGTGCTTGCTGTATTTCCATTTGTGGGCTGTCTTAGTCCTAGAGTTGTGACTTGAGAGCCCTAAGGAGGTTCAGGAGGGCTGCCTTGTAGAGTTTGAGGTGAGAAATGAAGCCAGAGACAACAGCAAGGACAAGATTGATGATCCTGGTAGGCCTTGCAATGAAGCTAAGCTTATTCTCGAGGAGGGCAATGGGGAGCCATTGAAGGGTTTTAGACAGTGAAGTGGCAAGGGCAGTTTAATGCTTAGAGTACTCTTTCTGGATATAGTGTGGAGAGGGTTGGAGAAATGCAAGAATGGAGATCATTTGGGCGGCTTTGGCACTGGTTCAGTGCCATGAGTCATTACGCCAGGACGCTAGACATACACCGTGAGTGGAATCAGACGGCCTGGGTTTAACTCTTGCCTTCAGCACTCCATAGCTTTGTGATCTTGTGACAATTACTTATATTTCCTTGTAAGATTCCTTTTTTTTTTTCTTTTTCACATTTCAGTATCTCTGAAAGCTGAATTTATTTATTTTTATTTATATTTTTTCAGACAGAGTCTCGCTCTGTT
The DNA here is from genome assembly GCF_049350105.2 of Macaca mulatta. Classification (NCBI taxonomy): domain Eukaryota; kingdom Metazoa; phylum Chordata; class Mammalia; order Primates; family Cercopithecidae; genus Macaca; species Macaca mulatta. The sequence goes on along the minus strand of NC_133407.1, from coordinate 131,188,049 downwards.
GCCCAGGCTTGAGTGCAGTGGTGAGATCTTGGCTCACTGCAGCCTCCGCCTCCCAGGTTCAAGTGATTCTCCTGACTCAGCCTCCAAAGTAGCTGCAACTACAGGTACTCACCACCACACCTGGCTAATTTTTGTGTTTTTAGTAGAGACGGAGTTTCACCATGTTGGCCAGGCTGGTCTTGAACTCCTGACCTCAGGTGATCTGCCCACCTGGGCCTCACAACGTGCTGGGATTACAGGCGTGAACCACCGCGCCCTGCCAAACCTTATTGTTTCAATATTGTCTGGTTTTAAGTAAGGTGTCCACCTCCATCTTACTGTCTGTGGCTTAAATCGGGAGGCCTGTGGAGAGGAACAGCACCATGCTTTCCTCCCTGCCTGAAGCGGGGCTCAGGGCTCTGGGTGCAGTGTCTGGGGAGTGGCCTGATCCATTTAGGGCACCATTTTCTCCCCTACCCTCCCTTTCCCTCCCTTCCCCATGCCCACAGCATTGATTGATGTGCCCACAGCATTGATTGGAAGTAGAGATCAGCATTTTAGCTTTACCAGAAAATATTAAGGTTTTCTCCTTATCAGTGGAGATCTCTTCACATTTTTATAAGGAACTGTTTTTTATCCTTCGCTTTTTGTCACCAGCTTCTGCTTGTGTTCTCCTACCTGTTGTTGAGATGCTGTGTTATACCACCTGGACTTGAAGGACTTACTTGAGTTAATAAGTCCTTTCCTACCTTTGAAAGGAAGAGGGGAAAACCAGTTCTCGTATGCCTTCTCATTTCAGCCTGAGGGCTTACGTAGGCCTTTAATAAGTAATACAAAGAAAGCGGAGAGTTATTAATTATTTTTGACTAAGGGAATAAACTTTTTTTTTTTTGAGATGGAGTCTTGCTGTGTCGCCTGGGCTGGAGTGCAGTGGCCAGATCTCAGCTCACTGCAAGCTCTGCCTCCCGGGTTTACGCCATTCTCCTGCCTCAGCCTCCCTAGTAGCTGGGACTACAGGCGCCCGCCACCTCGCCCGGCTAGTTTTTTGTATTTTTAGTAGAGACGGGGTTTCACCGTGTTAGCCAGGATGGTCTCGATCTCCTGACCTCGTGATCCACCCGTCTCGGCCTCCCAAAGTGCTGGGATTACAGGCTTGAGCCACCGCGCCCGGCCGGAATAAACTATTAATGATGAATGTTTCTTTGTTAAGATTCAGGGCTCTTTTAAAGTGATGTGTCATTAAAACTGAAAGCCAACAATACAGGGAAAAAAGGAATTTTTCAGTTTTTAACTTTTTTATAATTACCATGGAAAAAAATATACATGCTATTTGGCACATTAGAAAAACTAAGTAAATTTTGAGATGGCGAAGTTGTAAACAGATTATCCTCGTGAATTTTAAAATGATGCAGAAGGACTGAATGGCTGAGTGTTGAGTAGGATGGTTGGATATGGAGGCAGAAGGCTTGTGACTGGTCCTAAGCGAGCCTGGGCCTGAGGGCGCTTTTAGGATTGGAGTCCCACGTCCAAAACTCACAGCATGGCATGTTGTGAGTGTGTAATGGATCCTTCCTTTTTTGTTTGATGTGAGTTTATGATGAGGCTTTTATGACCAGTATAAAATAGCTTTTATGACTATATTTTATATAAAATATAATTTTAATATGGGGGAAACTTACAGAGTTAAACTTTATAGGAAGATGAGAGAAAAATACTAAATTTTCTTTATGTTAGAGGGCCCCAAATGAGAATATTTAGTGGTGGTATTTCATTTTGCTTAATATTGGCAGTATATCAGTAATGTTATGCTTATGGTAAGCCGAGAGTCACAGTGTTCCTTTCTTGAAGATGTTTTGTCCTGTGCTACAGGATGAATCTGTTGCCTCCTGCATACTTCAGAGTCCTTCTTTTCAGGTCAGTAGAATCTTTTTCCTGGAATTTTGACGTTAAGCAACATTGTCATAATTTAGGTAAAATTAATTATTGACGCAAAGCAGTGTTTTGTGATCAACTTTTAGGGTGTTGAGGGAGGTGGCAAAGGAATTGCATTTTTGATTAAAAATTTGGATCATTAAGTGCCTTTTTTGTCTCTGAAACCTTGTTTTTGATTTCCAAAGCTTCTAAAGGTACTGAAACAATGAATGCGTATATTCTTTAATTTAAAATTTTTGTTATGTATTTATTATTGTATTAAAATATACAGGATATAAAATTGACCATTTTAACCATTTTTGCCATTTTTACCATTTTGCCATTTTAACCATACTCTGGCATTATTTTATATTTATATCGTTAGGCAGCCATCACCAACATCCATTTCCTGAACTTATTCATCCTCCCCTACTAAAACTTTATACCCATTCCATGCTATCTCCCCCATATCCCTAGTCTCTTCCCCTAGCCCCTGCCAACCACTGTTCTACTTTTGATCTCTGTGAATTTGACTACTCTAGGAACCTTATCTAAGAAGATTCATACTATAGCTATTCTTTTATGACTGGCTTATTTCATTTAGCATAATGTCTTCAAAGTTCATCTATGTTGTAGCATGTGCAAAAATTTCCTTCCTTATTAGGCTGAATAATATTCCATGATATGCATATATATCATTTTGTTTATCCATTAATTTGTCGGTGGACACTTGGGTTGCTTTCTCTTTTTGGCTATATGAATAATGCTGCTATGAACATGAGTGTTCAATGGAGGTATACCTTATGTTAACATTCACCTGAGCAGAAATGTTGTCTGATATGTAGCTTGGGCTACATTTTCAGTTTCCCATGTCCAACTAAAATGTCTATTAAGAAATATCTTTCCTGATACTATTTCTGTTAAATATTCATATTCATTTATTCTTTCAGTGGGTCAGATGCAGCACAGGTCCACTATTAGGCCCAGTAGATGATGGGTTTGTAGAAAGCTTGGGGATATGAGACAGTTGCTACCTTTAAGGAACCCACAGTCTAGTTTGTTGGAGACTGATAAGGAATGGACAATTACAGTGAGATGTGTTTGGTGTTGTGAGAGCACGCCAGGCTTCTGGGGATACTGTAAGTCCTCACTAAAGGCATTCCAATTTGTTCTCTGCTTCCATACCCATTCTGGCACTGAATGTAGGCAGAGGATAAGACGTTAATTACACAGCCTTGGAGGACAGAAATGGTTTCACCATAAAGCAAACCAGTTTTCCGTAGGCTAATTGGTGTAAACTAGAGTTTTTAAGTTCAGCATACTTCAGGTCACAGAAACATCAGCAAACTTCCAAAGACCAAAAACACCGCTAATATTAAGCACTGAATTAAATGTAAGCTCTACATATGTTTCAAAAAGATTAATAAAAACAAGTAAGATAATGATTTACCCAATTTCTGGTGATCAGTGAGTGATGGCGGTCATAGTAGTTGTGGTTTAAATCACAGAATAAATGTTTGTAAAGTGAAAATGGTAGGGAGCACCTCCTTTCACCACCAAGTTCAAAAACGAACACAAACACTGAGTACTTTTGGACCATGTTGTTTAGTGTATTTGTATGATTATTGTAGACTTGATGAATGTTTATTTGACAATCATTTATATTCATTCATTCATTTTATTCTAGTTCCGTGTCACAGGTGGCAGATGCCCATCCAGTAACTCAGGGAGCAAGGCAAGGCAGGAACCTGTTTGCCAGGAACAAGGATGCCATTCCCCTGCAGGGTGCCATCACACACACACACACACACACACACACACACACACACAGCCCTTTCCTGTTGGACTTGCCTGTACAATGGCTATTAATAGTGTCTGGATAACCTGAAGTGAAGCACATGTACAAATAGACACCTGATGTTTATCAGGCACATTCTGTGGACCAGGCTTGGCACTGTGCACTTGAGGAGGATTGTCATGTTGAGTATTCATGGCAGCCCTAGGAGGAAGGCATTATTATAGCCATTGCTAAGCTCATTTTATTTTATTTACTTATTTATATAGAAATGGGGTCTTGCTGTGTCACCCAGGCTGGAGTGCAGTGGCAAGATCATATAACAGCTCACTGCAGCCTTGAACTTTTGGGCACAAGGAATCCTCTGTTCTCAGCCTCTAGATTAGCTGGGACTACAGGTACATGCCACTATGCCTGGCTAATTTTTTTTTTTTTCAATTTTGTAGAGACAAGGTCTTGCTTGGTTGCCCAGGCTTGTGGCTTCAAGTGATCCTCCCACCTCAGCCTCCTAAAGTGCTGAGATTACGGGTGTGAGCCACCATGCCTGGCTACTAAGCCCATTTTAAAGAGGAGCAAACTGCGCCTCAGGGGTTTTAAACAACTTCCTTGTTGTCACAGCTGTTGCCCTGCACATCTCTTCAGGATGCCACTCACATGGGTCCACTGAATTATGCCTGATAGTGGGTGGAATTGTGTCCCCTACAAAATTCCTGTGTTGAAATCTAACCTTCAGTATTTCAGAATGTGACCTAATGTAACTCGATTTTCTCTGTCAAGACTCTATCTCCAAAGGAGAAAGAAGGTAGGAGATAGAGAGACAGAGAAAATCAAGTGAAAATGAGGTCATTAGGAAGGACCCTAATTCAATATGACTGGTGTCTTATAAAAAGAGAAAATTTATACTTGGGCACACACACCCAGGGAGAAAGCCATGTGAAGATGAAAGTAGTGACGCTTTTGCAAGCCAGGAACACCAAAGATTGCCTGTGAACCACCAGAAGCTAGGAGAGAGGCATGGACCAGATTCTCCCTCACAGCCCTCAGAAGAAACCAACCCTTCTGATCCCTTGATCTCAGACTTTAAGCCTCCTAAACTGCGAGAGAACACCTTTCTGTTGTTTCAGCCACCCAGTATGTGGGTACTTTGTATACCAGTCCTAGGATACCCAGTATGTGGTACTTTGTATGCCAGTCCTAGGATACTAATACACACATTAATGAACTTTTTGTGCTCTGTACATTTGTGAAGAATGAGAGTGACAAAGTCATCCTAGTATTATTATGAAAATAGTTTCGACCTCACAGACCTCCAGAACCACCCTGCCTTGAGACAATGTGGGTATGATTGATTTTTTTGATCAAACATATCTGAAATTGTAGGTTGGTGCAAAAGTAATTGTGGTTTTTGAAATTTGTAATTTTGCACCAACTTAATATATGACCAGATGAGCCTTTGTTTTTTCACCTTGGCATTTCTGGAGTCTCTGAACTTACGCTGGAGATGCATGCTTTTCTGGCTGCTTGGAGAGCTAGCTCATGGACCACGGCCATGAGTTCTTTTGCTTTATGCTTCCTGCACTTGTTTTCCAACCAAAACATTGTTTCCTACACCTTATTTGCTAGTGTTGGATTTGAGAAGCTCTTTCCATTTCTACAAGCGAAATCAAAGACAGACGAGTTGCAACTGGGAAGAATATTCCAAGGAAAGGGGCACAGGCTTGATGTCATTTCCCAAACAGGAGCTCTAGAAATATTTTAAACAATAGCAAGAGATTGGAATAAATGTAGAGCCTTATTCAGATGTATGAATTTTGGTATTTTTTATTTTGAGTTTAAATAAATCCAGCAAACCTCATTATTATTTTTAATCTCACTTAGTTTTTAACCATTCTCTTTATTCAGACAGCTCACCCAAGGTTAAACAAAAACACTACATTTTAATGCCTATGTTCCAGGCCTTTTGAAATTCAGTTTTGTAACTTAATTCAGCTGATTTTTGGTAATCAGAAGCATAACACCAAGCACTGTTTTTCTTCAGCAGTCTAAAGTTGAAATTTAAGAACAATCAGCATGCAATCAAAAGCTGATTATAAATGAACAATAATGAACATAAAAGTGAAATCACTTCTGAGGGTTCTAATGAAAGAAAAAAAGGAGTAATAGCAGTAGTTGAAAAGGAGCGTGATAAAAAGTGGGTACGGTTATGCCAGTAGGCAAATAGTGGGTGAAAATTAGCCAGCAATAATGTTCCATGGAATGCTCAATGAGTTTTGGGGAGAATGGGGAAAACAAACTTAAGAGAGTGAAAAATCTATATAAATGTGTAGATTTACTGCTGTAGATGAAGTCATCTAGGAAGAGTCGTAGTGGAATTTTAGGAATGAATCACATCTCTGTTCTAGATGCGGGCAGATGGTATGCAGAGAAAAGGTTCAGTTTTTCCTGTTTCTGGCCCACTGATTAACAGGGTGGCTTTAGGGAAGAGACTCAGTTTCCTTACTAAACTCTGTGTAAAATTTATTGTACATCTATCATGTGTCAGGAATTATGCTGTGTGCTAGATACATGCTTAACTTTGCAAAATGGCTGTTGAAACAGTGCTGCCCAGAGCATGGGACACATCCATGGGCAGTACACGAGATGAGTTTAGGTAACGCAGGGATGCAGCATCCAATACCGGTGAGTCATACAGTGCTGAATTCACTGTTACTCTCTTTGGAACCTTAGGGTTTTGTCATGGAGAAATTTTCAGTTTTGTGCTTGTGTGCTTTTAAGATCTTCAGCTTAGGACTTTGTACTTCAAATAATCAGATTTTTTTTTTAAATTTTTTATTTTATTCTTTTATTTTTTAATTATACTGCTATTTCCTTCTACTTATACAAACAGTATAGGTAGTGCTCTAAAGTTTCCTCTATCTTTAAGTTAAAATAAACATCACAAAGAAACCGATACTGGTATTAGTGTTCTCTAGATGTAGCAAGAATTGTGTATGAGTGACTCTTGTTTGGGGAACTTTGGACCATAGTAACCCTACTAGTTTTCTTATTGTTTCCTGGTCACAGATCCTGAGAAAAGGATTCATGTGAAAGTGATTTTTCGGGGAGGTATTCTCAGGAAAAACTCAAAGGGGTTTGGAGAAGTTGAAGGGAAGGAGGCTGACAAGGGTGTGTTATTAAACTGAATCCCAAAGAGGGTAACTTTGCTTAATTCCACAGGACAGCTATGGAAACTGTGTAGGTTACACCTCAGAGTTGCAGTTAGGGGCAAGAGAGTTGAAGTATTTATGTACCCTCTTCAAGTTTCTTTAAGGGCATGTTGTCTTCAGCATCTCAAGACAAAGACCTGCTGGGGCTGCTCTTGGGAGTAAGAGTACACAGTGAGTCTGTATAAAAATGGTGGAACCATCTGAGGCCCTGCAGATGGAGTGCTGAGAGCACCTGCTGCAGGATTCTTCCATGGCTAATGTGACATGTAAGCCACTTACTAGCTTTGTGCCTCGGACAACTGGTTTAACACTTTTCATCTAGGGTAAAGTAATAGTAATACCTCTTCGGGGCTTTTTGTGATGTGTAAGTATCAGTATGATTGACTTCACATTTTTCTTCTAAATCTATTTACTATTAAAAAATATTTAAATCCACGTTTGAGCCCCTCCATAAATAATAGTGTCCATGAAATTATGGGCTTGGTAAATTACTGATACATATACATTTTTTTCTAATGTACTTTACAATAAATTATACAGATGAAAGCCTTGACAGAGCTTTCTTTAAAAACATGCCAGGAACTATTATCTGTTAACTGAAGCCAGCTCTTCTTTTCTCTGGACACATGGCTGTGCTGGATCTCCCAGCTTGCCTTGCAGCTGGACAAGGCCACGGAATAGCTCTAGACCAACGGAATGTGAGTAGAGGAGCTGTAGGCCAGTCCAGCTTATAAAGAACTCCTGTATGTTTCCTTTATGTTTTTTCCCTTCCTGTTAGGTGGTGATGACCAAGTTGATTTGGAAGCTGTGTGGTTATGAAGGTGGAGCCTCTGTGGAGGAGAGCTATCCTATCTACATATTCGCCTTCCCAGGACTGTGACTTTAGCAAGAAGCATGGTTGTGTTGTGTTGTGTTGAGCTACTTCGTGTTTGGGCTTATTTGGTGCTGTAACCTATTGTGCATGAATTGATACACAGTTCAGAAAATGTTGGGTAAAATCATACATCATGTGACCTTGAGTCAATCAGTTTACCTTTCTGAACCTCAGTTTCCTCGGTTGTGGAATGGAAACAATCAGAGATGGGGAATTGTTAGTGAACTTTGAAAAGCTCCGCATAGACAAGGGGTTACTATGGTCTTTCACTTGTGGTTGTAAACAGTAGGGATTGGGGGTATCGCACCTTTCCAGCAGACGTCAGAAGGGGAATGCTATTTGGCTGCCATTCTCATCTCTGAGATTTCTCTAAAGTTTAACCATGTTTATGGGTTCCTGCTTTCTTGTGACCCCTGTTACACTAAGTCTGGCAAACTAGAAGGACAGATGAAGGACAGCATTTGCCTCAGTGTGGTGCACAGACTGCTGATTGGCAGGCATCAAGAATGATTTTAGGGATATCCTACTGAACATTTATATGTAATAGTAATGCATTGTATATTATGAAAAGTATATAACTAGCATTCTAAATTTGTAATTTTATAAATACTTATTGCTTAGGATGAGGCTAAAGTAGGTATTTAAGTAAAAACATAGGCAGTAGACTTAAACAAGTTAACAATTTTACTTGTGGTAAGCATCTGTTGTGAAAATTACTGAAGTTGGTATGTGAGTGACCTGAAGTTTGGGAGGCACTAAGATAGGCAGAGTCCAATATATACTATCTTTATATATTGAATGAACTATATTTAATTCATTCTTTCAGCAAGTACTATTTGTCTATTTACTATGACCTTGGAACATTTTTAGGCACCAGGATACAATGGAACAACGCATATTCTTTGTGCATTGTCTTTTTCCCAGTGACCATGTAAAAGTTTGTATTGCCCGTACAGAGTGGCCTTAGCTTCTGTGTTAGGATTGAATCATTTCCAAAGTTCGTTACCATCCTAAGATTCTGTAAAGAAGGTAGAGATTTTTATCTGTTGTTCAGATGACATATATGCTATTAAGAAAAATAAGGCAGGAAGGATGAGATAAGAAAAATAAGAAGAGAATGTGAGTAATGGGTTGTACCTTTAATTAGAGTTTCCCGGAAAGTAGTCATCTGTAAGGTGGTATTTGAGCAAAGACATGAAGGAGGTGAAAGAGTGAGCCATGGGGAAATCTAGGGAAAGGGTGTTCCAGGCAGAGGGAGCAGGAAGTGCAGAGGCCCTGAGATGGGGGCATGTGCCTGGCATGTTTAAGTAACAAGCAGCCAGTGTATCTGGGAAGGAAAGAGTAGGGGGAAGAGAGGAGTTTGGAGAGATGGGCAGGTGAGATCCATTCAAGTCTGTCAATAGCTTGTTCTTTTTCATTGCTGAGTTGTATTCCGTGGTATGAATATACCACAGTTTTTTGTTTTTTTTTTTTTAAAAACTATCTCCCCACTTAAGGACATTTTATTTATTTCTAGTTTTTGGCTGTTACAAATAAAACTGCTGTAAAAGTCATGTAGAAGTGTTTGGACAAACATTTTCATTTCTCTGGGATAAATGCCCAAGAGTGTAATTGCTAGGTCATTTTTAAGTGTATGTTTAGCTTTTTAAGAAACTGCCAAACTGTTTTTCAGAGTGGCTCTTCTATTTTTGTTCCTACTAGGAATGTATGAGAGATCCAGTTTCTCTACATCCTTGCCAGCATTGGATATTGTTAACTTTTCTTATTTTTAGTTTCAGCCGTCCTAATTGGTATGTAGTGATATCTCATTGTGGTCTTAATTTGCAACTAATCGCTACTGATGTTGAACATCTTTCTATGTGTTTATTTACCATCTGCCATATGTTCTTCATTGAAATGTCTCTTTATATCTTTTGCCCATTTTCTAATTAGATTGTGTTTTTATAATGTTGAGTAGTAAAAGTTCTTTGTATATTCAATTTACTAGTCCTTTGCCAGATGTGTGGTTTGCAGATATTTTCTCAGAGTCCATAGCTTCTTTTCATCCTCTTAAGAGTTCTTTCACAGAGCAAAAGTTCTAAGTTTTGATGAAGTCCAATTTATCTATTTTTTGGATGGATCAAGATTTTTATGTCATGTCTAGGAAGTCTTCATCAAGCCCTACATCGACAGCGTTTTCTCCTATGTTATCTTCTAAAAGTTTTCATAGTTTTACACTTAAATCCATGATTCATTTTGAATTAATTTTTATATAAGGGGTGAGGTTAGGTTGAGGTTAACTTTTTACTCATTGAGTTCCTCTTGTATCATTTGTTAAAATGCTATCCTTCCTCCATGGAATTGATTTTGCTTAGAAAGTTTTTAATTCTTTTGATGGAATTCTAGGATTTTAGAACTGGTAGATGTCTTGACATCATCTCTTGCATGATAAAGCAACTGAATTATAGAGAAGTTAAATGTGGGAGACCAGCTTTGCTGCTTAGAACAAAACTTTTGATTTCCATTCCAGGGCACTTCCACCTTTTACTTCTAGTAAAGTAAGTATATATACTTGGATCTTTGGATATATTTTGTTTTCGATGCAAACTCAATGGTTTGGTGTCTCTGTGTGGCATTGCTTGGATTTTAAGATTTTTTGAGTCCAGGACCATTTGCGATTCTGGAAAGTGAAATTGAATTTGGCTTAATATTCCCATGGACTCTGGGCTAACAAAGCCAGGCTGAGCTGTTCTATCTCTCTGCATTAAAAGAGATATTAATCTCGGCTGGGCGCAGTGGCTCGTGCTTGTAATCCCAGCACTTTGGGAGGCCCAGGCGGGCGGATCACGAAGTCAAGAGATTGAGACCATCTTGGCTAACATGGTGAAACCCCGTCTCTATTAAAAATACAAAAAATTAGCTGGGCATGGTGGCACACACCTGTAGTCCCAGCTACTCGGGAGACTGAGACAGGAAAATTGCTTGAACCCGGGAGTCGGAGGTTGCAGTGAGCCAAGATCGTGCCACTGCACTCCAGCCTGAGCGACAGAGCAAGACTCCATCTCAAAAAAAAAGATATGACTCTTGAAACTTGGTATTTTGGTGAAATCAGTTTATATAGTTTCTGTTTAGAAGCTTTATTTCCCTGCAATTTTGAAGTGTAATGGAGCACAGGAACCTGGAGAATGTAATCGTGTGATAATCTCAGTAATGTTTACAACATGTTGATTGAATAAAAAATGCTGAAATGGATTTGAATGGTTGGTAATAATGAATTTACTTCTCTCGGGTTCCTTTGTGTGGATCTCTTAGGAAAAAATTTGATAGAAGCTTAAGTCTTCTTGACTCCCTCAAGAATGGGGGAAAAACAATGCACATATTGATTGTAATTCTACTTCCATGGCGGTTTATAGAATCTTAGGATGGTAACGAACTTTGGAAATGATTCAATCCTAACACAGAAGCTAAGGCCATTTTGTATGGGCAATAAAAACTTGTATATGGTCACTGAGAATAGAAATCCATGTGGGTTTTTTGTTTTGTTTTGTTGTATTTCCTTTTTTACACTAGAGTATGGCTGTTATATAGAATCAAATTGGTGTTTTGAAGATTTTCTTTTCATTCAGCTTTCATAACATACTGTAACTAAGACAAATACTGTAACTGTAATATATAGTTTAGTGGATTAAAAACACAGGGTCTCAAGACAAACTCCCCGAGTTCTAATCATAGCTCTGACTGTGTTGTCTATCCTCTGTTGTGAAGACAGACTGTCCTGTGCATATAGTAAGTGCTCAACAAATGTTGGTGATGGTGATGGTATTAGTAGTACTCATAATGATAATAATAATACATTTTTGTCTTTTTCTTTAATGAGTCGAACATACAGATTTTTCTGATATATCATTTTACGTATTGGCATGCTGTAAGATTGGATTACATGGTATGCTTTCTTGAAATAGCAAGCTAAGTAATAGGTGATAAATGTCACACAGAACTTACCAGTAAGCTGGTTTCCCACATTTAACCTCTCTGAAATTCAGTTGCTTTATCATGTAAGAGATGATATCAGGACACCTGATAGTTCTAAAATCCTAGAATTCCATCAAAAGAATTAAAAGCTTTCTAAGCAAAACCAATTCAGTGGAGGAAGGATAGCATTTCAACAGATAATGCAAGAGGAACTGGATATGCATAAGCAAGAAAGGTTAAACGCATCCTAACTCATCAGTAAGCTGAATTCTTACTTTCCATGATATTCTTTCTGAATCATGAGAAGGGTGTTACAGAGAGTAATATTGGTACCACATTGTATATGTACAGCCTTCATATGCTTTTTCCAAACTATTATGGGCGTCATCCTCTTTCCTTCTGCTCCATGTAGACTTCCATGCAAACACAAATCCCCATGTTCTTGCCACACTGAACTATGTGAGGTCCCTTCAAACACGGGACTTGGATGTTGCACATTAAGTTTCCTCTACTGGAAATGCCTTTTGCCAGCATCTCTCCATTCCGTCTTCGGGATTCAGCCTAAATAGTACTTCTCATGATGTGTTTCCCTAACTCCCTCTCCGCTCTCAGCAGTGGCCAAGTCTCTTTCATCTTTCTATCTCCGGCATCTAGCACATGGTGGTTCTATAGCATGATGATGACGAGTTGCAGGTTAGCGGAGGCTTACATTAAACTGAAGGCAAGGAGTTTTCTGCCTTTGATGAATGATTAGTAATTTTAAATTATCTGGAAGAAAGTTTGGGCATCTGGATGGCATCATCAGAACTGGAAAAGTTGAGAGAATAATTTTATTTCTCATTTAATGAAAAAGTGTTCATGAATAACTGGCAAAAATTTGAGAGAATAATCAATATTGCCTCCAGCCATCCCCACCCCCATCCCATTTGAAATATGAGTTGCTTCATCCTTTTACCTGAGGAGCTCTTTAATCAGTGATATTTGGAATAGTATGGAGAAGTTAAGATTTGGAGTTTCAATATCTGTTCTTAATTTTCAGGGCTGGTAAGCTTTGTGCTATACCACAAGTTCACACTTATTTTCTGTATTATTTACACCTATTAGCATACTTTTCTATACAGTAGAATTTATTGTACTAAGTGGCAATATTGCAAACAAACATAGACATGGTTGGAGAAGCTTTTGTTTCTAATATGAGGTCAGCTACATAGAGGACATAGAACATTTAATCTCCATTTTGTTGTTGTTATTGTTCTAATCTTAGCTCTGTATTTTGTTTCAAGAAATTACCTGATGGCTACTGATGTCTTAGTTAATTTCATGGTATGAAATGAAGGAATGAATGACTCAATAGGAAACTATTTGATAGGACAGCAGAGCCAGCATCTAGTCTTTCCTAAAATATTTCATTTGTATATGAAAAAAATTATTTCAGAGAAAAGCTTTTGATTAAAAAAATTCTTCTTAGCTTGTCATTATCTGTATATTTTATGGTCCTTTGTCCTGAAATTCTGACTTCTTCTGTCACTAGGCTTGTGTAGTTTTTATTGACCTTCTCAAAATAGGATGTCTTCTAGCTTGACAGGTAGCAGTTGGCTTTATACTGAATCTTCAATTCTAGGAATTTGAGATTTTTTAAGAAACTGTTTTTGAAGAGTAAGTAATATTTTGAGGATACCAAGTTGCTGACATAAAATGACTAGTATAAAAACATGTACTCTTGGGGAAAAAAAATAAATGTATATTATATTTTTAGATACCTGATCTGAAATAGGTGATGTCATATCTTTTCTAATTTTTTGATTTAGAAAATTTAGCTTGTGCTTATTTCAAAAAATTTGAAAACACAGAAAACTATTTAAAGATCCATAATAATCACCTACAATCATCTGTGCTCTAGAGAAGGCCATTATGAATAATAATGTGGAACTTTGTACTGTTTTGCACACATGTATGTTTTATGTATATATGCAGTTTCTTTTAAACAAAATTAGGATCATACTAATTAGACAATGTTATTTCCTTCACTCTTAACATTAAATCAGAAGTGCTCACCCGTGCATTAAAAATTTTTACAAATATTATTTCTGTTGCCAAAGATTTGGAAGGAAAAGAAGGCTGCACTCACATAGATGCCATCATTTATTTTGTCATTTCCTTATTAGTGGACATTTGTGTTATTTCTAGTGTTCTGCTGTTTTAATGATGTGATTAATATCCTTGAATGTAAATTTCTCCTTACTAATCAAATTCTTGAAACATTCTGCCCTCCAGAAAATCTGTATAAATTTATACTCCTACTCATGTTGATTAATAATAGCAAAAACAATAATAATGACTACTATTTATTGACAATTTATTATATGCCATATCTTATTCTAAGCACTTTGTGTGGATTAACTCATTTATTTCTCACCAAACACCAGCTTCCTTTTAGAGGTAAGAAAATCAAAGTGCACTATGTAAGAATGTGAGTTTTCTAGTATCTTGACCAACATCAAGTATGACAGTTAGACTGGCTGCGGTGGCCCATGCCTATAATCCTCATACTTTGGGAAGTCTTTGCGGGAGAATCCCTTGAACTCAGGAGTTAGAGACCAGCCAGGGCAATTTTATGAGACCCCATCTCTACGAAAAATTAAAAAAAAAATTAGCTGGGCATGGCAGGAGGATCACCTAGCCCAGGAGTTATTACTTGCATGCACCTATAGTCCCAGATACTCAGGAGGCTGAAGCTGGAGGACCACCTGAGCCCAGGTGATTGAGGCTGCAGTGAGCCAAGATCAGGCCACTGCACTCCAGCCTGGGTGACAGCACAAGGTCCTGTCTCAACAAAACAAAACAAAACACAACACCTAAGTGACAGAAAAAAGTCTTCCAATTTATTAGATATGAGAAAAACCTCTCATTGCTTTAAATTGCATTGCTCTAATACTATAAATACTATACTTTTTTTTTTTCATCTGCAGAAAGCAAATGTTATTATCTTCCTCTGCCTTAGGAAAAAATTTGTTCCTAAAAATTTCCTAGGAAAAATTCTAAATTCTCCTTAGTCACAAGTATAGTTACTATTAATTTTAGTAGCAAAATTTTGAATGCATGGCAAAATTTCAAAATTAACACCAATTTTTGCTAAACAAATAACATAAACAGTTAAGTTTGACGTGAGCTGTTAAAATGGACACGGTTTCCTCAGGAATTACTCATCATCGCATGACATAACAAGACGTTATGCAGTCTTTACCCGTGCATTATTTACCCTGTAACAGGCCTATTACCTATGTTCCTTCAGTTTTTTTTTTCTAGTTTTACATATAGTACACTTAATATTCTACTTAACAAATATTCATTTATACTCAATGTTTATGTAATTGAAACTTTAATCCAAGCCTCATTCAAGAAAACTATAAACCATACAGAAGAAATCAATGAAACCAATGCAAGTGATGCACAAGATAATCAGTATAACAAACTAGCAAACTATAAACACACATCAAATGTACAGATCTAAGGCTCCTTGCATGATGTGTCATTTCCCAGCTTTCAGCTGCTCACAAGACATGATGTATTTAAAATGATCCTTGTAAACGCAAATAAATGCCATGTAAGTCAAACTAGGTTTGTTAAAATTCCTCATTAAGTTGAATTCTTGTAACCTGATATGTTATATATATCTCAGGGTCTTCCTGTGTTATAAATAATTGGGATTGGGGAGAGAAACAGAAGTTTATGTTCGTTGCTTACTTAAGCTTTTTAATTGAGTGTTGCCAATGGCAGGTTTGTAGCAAAGAGGCCATGTGGTTAGATTTCAGTTTTCAAGATCACATTGGCTGTTTATGCAGAGTAAACTGTAACCTGCAAAAGTAGAGATGGTGAGACCAGAGGTAGGATGCTGTTTGGGGAGTTAAGTGGAGAGAGCTAAGTGTGAGCCTTAGGCCACCTGCATTAGGATAACCTGGGATACCTGTTAAAATTTCAGATTCCTGGCTCCCTTTGATTTAATCTATGGGTAAAACTCAGGGAACTACATTCTAATTGACACAGGATATTTTCTTGACCCCTTTGCGGGACTTGTGACAGGGGTGCCTCATTCCCCTCGTGGGAGAGAACATGCGAGTGCAGGAACTGGAGTGAGTGCTTTTGGGTGCTGGCAGGAACAAACTCTGTTTATTCGGCCTGCCATCCTCAACCCGTTGTGGGAAGGAGCATGCAGGCAAGCGAGCATGGGATCCTGCTGGCTGCTTTTGGGTGTCAGCAGGAGCAAACTCTGCGTGGGCTCCATGGCAGCATCCAGGTGGGGGTGCCCGTGACACCCAAAGCCCACGAGGGCATGTCACAATGCTCTTTTAGCTCTGCTGGCCACAGACAGCTTAAGTGTTAATAGTCAGTGGGCCCTTTGCCTCATGGGGTGGGGTGGCTGCCCTCTACCAGTGATGGCAAAGGGTCAGTGTGACAGGCTTTTTTTTGGTATCTGCACTCATGGCTCCTGAACTCTTGTCTGACATCTGGAAAAAATGAGGTCTCGTGAAGGAATTGAAGGATGGTGAATGTGGAGGATTTTATTGAACGATGAAAGTGACTTTCAGCAGGAAGGGGAGCTGGAAAGGGGAGAGGATGGGCAGGTAATCTTCCCCTCAAGTCTGGCCGTCTCCAGCCAGACTCTTCTTCGAAGTCAAGCTGTCAAGCTAGCCCTCTGAAGTGAAGTTGCTTCTCTCCAGTGTCCAGCCACTTCTCTGCTTCTCTCTGACTGAGTCTGGGGTCTTGATAGACACAGGATGGGGGCAGGGCAGGCCATGAGTAGTTCAGGATAAGGCAACATTCCAGTGGGAACACAGGGATAGAAGTTCTCACTTTGGGTCATGGGTTTCAGGCTTTTTGGTTGGAAGGTGTGGCTTTGCCAGGGACCTGCCCTTGTCTGCCTAGAATTTCTCTGCCTCCTGCTGCTATCGTTATATCATAATGAGTTCCTCACACAAAATGTCTCACATTAATGTTTTAGAACCACTAAACTAGTGATCCCTAGGGTACATTTTAGTTCTGGCAAACCCTAAAACACTTGGGCCTATTTTATAGATTTTTCAATAAAGAAAAAGATATTTTAATACTTTAAGAACTCATTTTAAGGTGTCTTCTGAAGAACTAGAGACCATTTATTGGATACTGGATAGTTATAACGCATGGTCCTAATTAATCTAGATTTTTTTTTTTTTCTTATTTTCTTAAACTTCTAGGGGAGAGGAAGTTCTTCCTATAACCTTCCTATTAGACTTCCTGTAGGTTATCACTGCTGGGGATTAGGTCATATGCTCATTGCTGAGCCAGTTATTGGCAAAAATCGGAAATCTCCATCATTGGCTAAGCTGCTGAATAGTTTAGAAAAAGATACTAGTGAGTCACTTACAGCATCCACTACAATTGTGTTACTGGTTAGTGGCCAAGATAGGATTTGAACACCCATCTGTCAGACTCCCAAGTCTAAGTGATTTCTTCTGTGCCTTACAGCCTCTCTAAATCTGTCTGCTTGCTATAAAGGCTTTCCATTGAATTGATTTCTTACTGGAATTAGACTTTGATGACCAGTAATCCCAAATTATGTTCGATTGTCCACTTGCTGGCTTTCTTTATCCACCAAACTTGCCTGTCTCTCAACTATAGGGCATACCCTGATACGTGGAGCTCCTAGGTAAGGCAAAAGGACTGTGTTTGCATTCAGCTGTGTGTTGCCCTACAGCAGTATGAACAGCTGCACACTGTCAGCTAAGAGGTGAAATACCAAGTGTAGTTGCAATCTGGAAATACATTGATGTATGTCAGCTTGGAAACAATGCAGGGGGCAGGTTTTGGGCCTTTGCAATGGAGAGACCAGCCCAGAGAGGGCCACTAAGTGCTAGGCATTCCAATGGCATATTCTCTTTGCCACTTAACAGCAATCCTGTGAAATATGTGCTATCATTATCATTATCTATCATTTATCTTCATTTTACACAAGAGGAAACTGAAGCTTTGAGAGGTTGAGTAGGTTGTCTAAACTCATCCAACTTGTAAATAATAGAGTCTAAATTTGAATTCACGGCTATGAGGCTTAGAAGCTTACACTTTTCTTTAAAGCTTTTTAAAATTGTGCAATGTAGCATAAAATACTGAAAAAAATACCTATCATATATATAGTTTAACATGTAATTATAAAGTAAACACCACTTCCTAGGACCTAAGTAGAAATTTACTAGTACTTAAGAAAATCTATGTCTGTTCACTCTTTTTACTGATTTGTAACCGCATGTCTAATTTTAATGGTTGTCATTTAGTTGGGAAACTTGCCCTCTTTAATTACCCTGTTTAACTGTCCTCTTATAGCAAGTCATAATATGCTATAGGGGAAAGCTACATGGATCAAAAGTTAGAGGCATAGATGCTCCCTTTCTGAACTGGATTTACCTTGGATAAGTCATCTCTCTCCAAAAAAGAAAGGCATAGTGCCAAAATAACTTATGGAAACCTCAGCCACCATTATCCTGATAAAGAATTGGTTCCCTGGAGCATGAAGATCAGGTTGGAGGGCAGCCTTTGCCTGCTTTTTTTCTTTGTTAATTTAGTAGTATATTATATAAACCCTTAACAGTTTCAGTGACAGACTTCACTTATTTTGAACAGCAAATATTTTGTTCATTTATGTAAGTCAGTAAATTGCCCTTACACTTTATTGATTAAAATGTCCTAGCTTTTGAAGGACTCACAAGTATAATTTTCCTGAGACAGACTGTACTTTCGTTTTTTAAAATCCACCATTGAGGACTGTGCATGATAAAGTGGAAGCAAGTGGTTATTAATTTTTTATTGAAATCTTCTGAATAAGTGTTTTCTCCTAGCTGGTTTCAAAAGGAGTCATATTCCTGAATCTAATTAGAAGCAGTTCATATACTGTGGGCTTATTAAGATTCAAGGCACTTTTTTATTTTAGCCTGTCTGATATCCCTTTTTAATTTCACTTAAATTTGAATTACTCTAAACATCATCTGGGCATATTGAAGAAACTCAGTAATATTAATAATGATGATGTTGACAAATCTGTCCTATCTTATTCTTTTCAAGTCCCATAACCTTATTCTTGATTTTGGCTTGTGAATACCTGAGACTGAGCTGCTCCTCTCTCTTCCTGTTGTAGACATCAGTAATCACTCATGACGATGTTCTGAGTGATTACTGATGTCTACCATGACAAAGCCTTTAGGTCTTACTTTCTACATCTCCCTGGGCAGCCAGTTGGTCAGACTTAAGAGGCTCTGCCATCCCTCGTCTGGATGTTGGCTGTTTTGGGTCTGAACGTTTATATCCTCCACCAGGATCTCTGAGTAAATTACATTATCAGCTGATTCTATTAAAAAAAAAAATTCTGCTGGCTGGGTGCGGTTGCTCATGCCTGTAATCCCAGCACTTTGGGAGGCCAAGGTGGGTGGATCACGAGGTCAGGAGATCGAGACCATCTTGGCTAACATGGTGAAACCCCATTTCTACTAAAAATACAAAAAAAAATTAGCCAGGTGGCCGGGTGCAGTGGCTCACACCTGTAATCCCAACACTTTGGGAGGCTGAGACAGGCAGATCACGAGGTCAGGAGATCGAGACCATCCTGGCTAACATGGTGAAACCCTGTCTCTACTAAAAACACAAAAAATTGGCTGGGCGTGGTGGTGGGCGCCTATAGTCCCAGCTACTTGGGAGGCTGAGGCAGGAGAATGGTGTGAACCCGGGAGGCAGAGGTTGCAGTGAGCCAAGATCGCGCCACCACACTCCAGCCTGGGCGACAGTGCAAGACTCCATCTCAAAAAAAGAAAAAAATTCTGTCTTGGTTTCCATTTTCCTACCTCTTTGAATGAGAATCTTCTCCTTTTCTAGACCCTTTCTATTACCATACTTTCTGTGTGTTTTCATAGCTCTCAGGCTGTCTGCATAGTTTGTTCATCCCAAACAAGCTCCTGGACTTATTCTTTGGCCAGTCTTTACCCATTCCTTTGGAGTTTCTGCTTGGAAGTGACTTCCTCTCCTAAGGTGAAGACTCTTTGTCATTTAATAGGATGAACTTTCAAAGTATTACCCTGTTCATGAGTTAGTGTTCCCTGGCTGTGTGGAATAGAAAAGAACATCTCCACTTGAGCTTGAATCCCTCTGGAATATGTATCATTGACAGACCCTATTTCCTGTGTGACCATGTAAGCTCTTAACAGACTGGTCTTTGCATAGCTAGTAACTATCTTTGGAGAAAATGTAAAACAAGTACTTGAAGGTTTTGGAAAGTGCCAAAGGCAGGGAGACCCTGGAGGGGAGTTGAAATTGAAAGGAGGGGGCCAGGCACGGTGGCTCGTGCCTGTAATCCCAGCACTTTGGGAGGCCCGAGGCTGGCAGATCACGAGGTCAGGAGATCGAGACCATCCTGGCTAACACGGTGAAACCTCATCTCTACTAAAAATACAAAAAATTACCCGGGAGTGGTGGCGGGTGCCTCTAGTCCCAGCTACTCGGGAGGCTGAGGCAGGAGAACATAGTGAACTGAACCCAGGAGGCAGAGCTTACAGTGAGCCGAGATCGTACCGCTGTACTCCAGCCTGGGTGACAGAGCAAGACTCCATCTCAGGAAAAAAAAAAAAAAAAAAAGAAATTGGAAGGAGGGGAGTTGAAATGGGAAACAAAAGGCATGCTTTGAGTTTCCAGTTTTTACTTCCAGCTTTTTGGTCTTGATGAGAGAGTGCAGTGGGAAAACCTGTAGTCTTTTTGTACTGGAGAACTGAAGGACAGAGTTCAGGATCCCTAAGCAGCTGGAAACTGGGGGTGGGAGGGTATCTCAGAAAGGAGAGAGTCAGAGTGGGGAAGTCCTGGATTCTGACTATAAACTGACCCAATCAGAAGGTATTTCATGAATGACACAAGCATAAGGCTGACTGTAAGTGGCCCAGCTAAAGTGAAAAAGAAGTAAGACTTGAGCTGCTGCCCAAGAGACAGAGTTTGCAGTTTCAGTCTGAATATGCGTCACCCATGAATCACTCTTCACTGAGATCTCAGCTTTTTTCACTTATGTCTGATACACACAATGTAAATATTCTCTTTTCCCACTGTTCAGTTGCCTGTCTGAGTTTCATATGCTTAGTTCACAGTTTTTGGGCTTTGAGAGGTAGGCAAGAGGTCTGAAAATTTGTTAACCAGTGCAAAGCCTCAGCCGTGGCAGGAATTTGATATGAATTTTTAAGGGTGATTGTTCTGCCACAGTGCCTACCTCTTTTGCACAATTACTGGTGTGTTGTGAAGATTTTCCTCATGTATTTGAATGTCCTAGGTCACTTCATGTTGCTTTGCTGACTCTTCATGATGATGTTGGAAGCAGTGTTGAATATTGCAAAAATCATAGTATAATAGATGAGAATAACTGATATTTTCTGAGCTCTCCTTACGTGACAGATGTCCTAAGCACTTTACTCATCCTATTCTCCTAGTAATCCTGTTTATTATTCCTGTTTTACAGTTGAGGATTAAAGGCACAGAGGGGTTGAATGCACAGCTGTTATGTGGTAAAGCCAGGAGCTAACAGGAAAAGGAAGATAGGTTAGTATGACATGTACACATGTGCACATTCTCATGCATGTGGTTAGAATTGGAAGATAGGTATTATCTGCACTGAGTTTCAGCAGATTCCTGAGGAAGATAGATATGCAAAAATACCATTTTCCTGCTACTGTGCCTATCAAGTTTACCAGCATGAACTTGGCAGGGAAAAGACTAAGAAATACTAGCAAGGGCCCAAAGATTGAATGAACCCTTTAGTTAAAGAGATAAATAGTGATGAGTAGTTTGCTTATCCACATGAGTTAGATTCTTTAGGCAATGGTTTACTGACTCTTGTAGCTAGAATACTGCTGAAATTTTCATTCACATTGAGGAGCAGATTATTAAGTGTAGTTAATTAGAATGAAATGATGAAAATAAACTTTATAAGATAACTAATAGTTTACTTTGTTTGCACTAGAATTCTTGAAATCTGCTCCAAGAGAACCATAGACTCTTAAATTTTTTTTTTTTTTAATTTTAATATAATTTTACAAATTGAGACTGGGTCTTGCTATATTGCTCAGGCTGGTCTTGAACTTCTGGGCTCAAGCAGTCCTCCTGTCTTGGCCTCCCATAGTACTGAGATTATAGGTGTGAGCCACTGTGCCCAGCCAAAGAGTCCTATAGACTCTTGATAGTAACCTTGGTGATGGTAGAGTTAGCAAAGGAAGAGAATTCCCTGCCTGTTGTGGCACCAAAGAGCTTTTTACAAGACACGGAGCACTGCAATATACTGGCTATGAAGAAGCTAAACTCAGCAGGATCATGTGGATACGAAAGGAAGTTGTAGCATTAGGCTTATATAATATATGGAGGGTGTCTACAATGGGGACATGATGTTTCAGCTCTATTCTGTATTCAACCACATCTCAAAATTTTAGTCTTCTGAACACCATGATTATAAAATGAATACTTTATTCCAGGAATGGAGTAGTCTTGTACTGGATTAACAGATAGCAGATGAAACAGTGATAACTTCTGGACAAAATACATAAAGTATAAGAAATATTTCAAAATATTGAAATATTAGTCCTTTGTCAGATGAGTAGATGGCAAAAATCTTCTCCCATTCTGTAGGTTGCCTGTTCACTCTGATGGTAGTTTCTTTTGCTGTGCAGAAGCTCTTTAGTTTAATTAGATCCCATTTGTCAATTTTGGCTTTTGTTGCTGTTGCTTTTGGTGTTTTAGACATAAAGTCCTTGCCCATGCCTATGTCCTGAATGGTATTACCTAGGTTTTCTTCTAGGGTTTTTATGGCTTTAGGTCTAACATTTAAGTCTCTAATCCATCTTGAATTAATTTTCATATAAGGAGTAAGGAAAGGATCCAGTTTCAGCTTTCTACTTATGGCTAGCCAATTTTCCCAGCACCATTTATTAAATAGTGAATCCTTTCCCCATTTCTTGTTTTTGTCAGGTTTGTCAAACATCAGATGGCTGTAGATGTGTGGTATTATTTCTGAGGGCTCTGTTCTGTTCCATTGGTCTATATCTCTGTTTTGGTACCAGTACCATGCTGTTTTGGTTACTGTAGCCTTGTAGTATAGTTTGAAGTCAGGTAGTGTGATGCCTCCAGCTTTGTTCTTTTGGCTTAGGATTGTCTTGGCAATGCGGGGTCTTTTTTGGTTCCATATGAACTTTAAAGCAGTTTTTTCCAGTTGTGTGAAGAAAGTCATCGGTAGCTTAATGGGGATGGCATTGACTCTATAAATAACCTTGGGCATTATGGCCATTTTCACAATATTGATTCTTCCTATCCATGAGCATGACAAAGGGCTAATATCCAGAACCTATAAAGAACTCAATCAAATTTACTAGAAAAAAAACAACCCCATCAAAAAGTGGGCAAAGGATATGAACAGACACTTCTCAAAAGAAGACATTCATACAGCCAGCAGACACATGAAAAAATGCTCATCGTCATTCGTCATCAGAGAAATGCAAATCAAAACCACAATGAGATACCATCTCACACCAGTTAGAATGACAATCATTAAAAAAATCAGGAAACAACAGGTGCTGGAGAGGATGTGGAGAAATGGGAACACTTCTACACTGTTGGTGGGACTGTAAACTCGTTCAACCATTGTGGAAAACAGTGTGGCTATTTCTCAAGGATCTAGAACTAAAAATACCATTTGACCCAGCCATCCCATTACTGGGGATATACCCAAAGGATTATAAGTCATGCTGCTATAAAGACACATGCACATGTATGTTTATTGCAGCACTATTCACAATAGCAAAGACTTGGAATCAACCCAAATGTCCATCAGTGACAGACTGGATTAAGAAAATGTGGCACATATACACCACGGAATACTATGCAGCCATAAAAAAGGATGAGTTCATGTCTTTTGTAAGGACATGGATGCAGCTGGAAACCATCATTCTCAGCAAACTATCACAAGGACAGAAAACCAAACACCGCATGTTCTCACTGATAGGTGGGAATTGAACAATGAGATCACTTGGACACAGGAAGGGAAGCATCACACACCGGGTCCTATTGTGGGGAGGGGGGAGGGGGGAGGGATAGCATTAGGAGATATAGCTAATGTAAATGACGAGTTAATGGGTGCAGGACACCAACATGGCACATGTATACATATGTAACAAACCTGCATTTTGTGCACATGTACCTTAGAACTTAAAGTATAATAAAAAAAAAATTGAAATATTTTAAAGTCTTGGAGAGTAACTATAAGTAGGCAGAAAGCAGAGAGGATTCCATCCTTGAAGGAAAGGAACCACACTGAGCAAGACCCACGCTGACATGGCTTTTCCTCTGAGGGCCCTTCCTAGCCCACAGCATTCATGAAATAACTGTCTATTAAAATATTTCTGCCTAATAAAGTTTTGTTTTACTGTTGCCAGGTAAACTTATTGAACATAGACATTGACAGGAAACATTGTTCTTTAACTGGCATTTACTACAACTAGGTATTTTCCTGGCATTTCATTATGTGATATTTATTTAATTTCATCCAAACTTGGGGAGCAAATCATTGTAATCATGCCTGTTACATTATTTTATAGGCTATAGAACATGAAGAAATCAAATACAGAATGAAGGAGTCAGGGTATAATAACTCTGATTTTTGGTTTAGAACTTGGGGTTTGAAAACATGCAGACTTTGGTTTGCTTTTTCTGTGTTTGAAAGGTTTGACCTCTGTGTAAATGACTTTACTACAGAAACTGATTGCACTGTACTACATTGTTTATGAATATTGATATAATAAATATTTAATGGATACATTTTGCTCGTAAGTACTTCATCTAGCATAAAATTAGAGAAATTTTACTTGAGACAGTCTGCAAAACAGCCCGAAAAATAATCATGTCCTTTCAAATAACCTTAAAAACATTTTACTTTTCATTATTAATTTGTTCTTGCATTTGTTTTCTGGCTTAAGCACATTAATTAAAAAATGCACTACATGTACCTTCATCCTCCTACACTTGTGGATTCTAGCAATGAGAATGGTGAAAAGCACAGTTGGACAAGCTCAGATTTATATCTCAATATGAAGGATTATAAAATATCTTCCTACACGTTAGTTAAATCTGTGAAAGATCAAATGAGTTCTGTGCTTGACAGTGTAGATGATTATGGTGATGTAATAGTTATAGTGAAAGCATTTTTTGAGTGTGTGCTTTGTGTTAGGTACTGTGATGTATCCTCAAAAGCAGGATCTCATTGATTACACATAATAATGTGGCAGTAAAGTGATTAAGGTCATAGGCTCTAGAAGTTAGGTTTGTATCCTTGTGACCTTGCAAACATGTCTTAATCTTTCTGTGCCTCAGTTTTCCATCTGCAATTGGAGATCATCCTTTACTTATGATTTCAAAATCAATACACTGAAACAGTGCCCCATTCCCTGGTCAGCTTGTATTATTAATAAGTGGTTGTGGTCATTATCATAGTGAGGCCAGGGCTCAAACAGGTCCATGATCCTGTGTCCATGATCTTAACCACATCACTGCATGCTTGAGCATCACTGTGTGCCCAAGCATGCCACATGGCACATAGTAGATGCTCATTAAAAAATGAGCTTTGGGCCATGCACGGTGGCTTACACCTGTAATCTCAGCACTTTGGGAGGGCAAGGCGGGCAGATCACTTGAAGTCAGGCGTTTAAGACCAGCCTGGCCAACATGGTGAAACCCCGTCTCTAGTAAAAATACAAAAATTAGCTGAGTGTGGTGGTGCGTGCCTGTAATCCCAGCTACTTGGGAGGCTGAGGCACGAGAATTGCTTGAACCCAAGAAGGGGAGGCTGCAGTGAGCAGAGATCACACCAGTGCACTCCAGTCTAGGCGACAGAGTGAAACTGTGTCTAAAAAAAAAAATGAGCTCTGGATTTTCCCTGTAGACTTTGTGCTTGAACTGGCTTATTTGTCTATTTATTTGTACATAATATATGGCTGGATGCAGAGAGAAACTTTTAAACTTTGAAGTCTTAGAGATAAATGATGGGCATATGGGCTGAAATCTGTATTATTCTAGAAACATGATTACTGAACTGTTAGCCCTGGGAAGTGCCTGACCTTGCCAAATAATTTATTGTCACAGGAACCATTATTATTTGTCTGCCATGAAGGCAAATCAGTGGCCCCAGTTTTAGATTGAGGGTCATTGTGTTCTTGGTCTTTGTATCTAATTAATTAATTATCATTCAACAAATACTAAAGAAGCACCAGGTCTGTCCCAGGCATGGGAGATGCATTGGTGAATGCACCAGACATGGTTTGTGCCTTTGAGGCCATCATAGTCTCATGGGACGTGGCAGACACTGACAGATCACCCACATATATAATTATACATTGAGAGGTGTTACGATGAAAAATGAGGGGTCAGTAAACTTTTTCTGTAGATGACCACGTAGTAAATACTTTATTTTTTTTAATTTTTATTTTAAATTTTTTTTGAAATGGAGCTTCACTCTGTTGCCCAGGCTGGAGTGCAGTGGTGTGATCTCAGCTCACTGCAGCCTCCGCCTCCCAGGTTCAAGCGATTCTCATGCCTCAGCCTCCTGAGTAGCTGGGATTACAGGCGTATGCCACCACGCCCGGCTAATTTTTGTATTTTTGGTAGAGATGGGGTTTCACCATGTTGGCAAGGCTGGTCTCAAACTCCTGGCCTCAAGCAATCCACCTGCCTCAGCCTCCCAAAGTGCTGAGAGTACAGGTGTGAGCTCTCACACCCGGCCATAGTAAATACTTTAGACTTCTGGGCCTTACATTCCCTGCTGCAGCCATTCACCTGTATCACTGCAGGTGACAAGAGGGCCATCTTCTTTTCCTGTGGTCTAGGCCAGTGAGGAAGACTAGCAGGGAGATTCTAATGAGAGTCAGAGAGCCTTATCATTTGCTTAGTAAAGCAAATGTCTTCACATACCTGCGCTGGGAGGCTGCTAAATGCTGTCACGTAGCTAGTGAGGACCTCCTGTGGGACTCTCAGTGCTGTTGTAAGAGAGCATCAGGCTGCAATTTCCTCATCTGGACTCTCAAGAAGTTTATCTGTATCTTCCTATAGGACATTGGTCTTCTTCATAGGACCTTGGTCTGCAAATTTTTTCTTAAAGGACCGGGGAGTGGATATTTTAAGTGTTGCAGCAATGTGTCTCTGTTGAGACTACTCAAAAGCAAAAGCAGCAGTAGACATCAAGGGGCAGGCATGGCTGCATTACAATAAAACTTGCTGATACAGGGCTTTGTATCGTATGTGAGTTCAGGACAGTTGATTAAAGTTTACTATTCTAGGCAAGTAGGTTTCACCTTGTATTTCAACTCCTGTTGATGGTATCCATGTGGAACACTGTGTAATGAGGATTGTGAGGCTGAGGTCATTCTTTTGGGAAAAGGAAGCAATTGACTAATGTCTGTTGTAGGTTCAGCTTGTGGGAGCACTGGTTGGTACAAGTGCTGGACGCCTGTAATCCTTGTGGCTAGGAGTGCCTTATGAGCAAGGATTTTGCCATCTATCTTTATACATCAGGTGCTTGGCACAATTGTTAGTTTTAAAAGGGTTTATCCAATGAATGGACATTTATCTTGATGCCTTCCCACAAAACCATATTTAAATCATTTATCCTACACAAGTACTTACTAAATGCTTATAGTGTTAATGGCAGTATCTTTTTATTCCAGTTGTTTTCGAAAGAAGGGAAATTCACTGCGTTCTATGTTTAATGTCCTTGACCATCAGTATTTAATCTTCTGTATAATAGAACCACCAAAGTCTACAGTTTAAATGATTTTTTTCTCCTTCTGTCCTTCACGTGTTTGTGCTTAAGGCCTTTACATTTCTTATAGGTAATATTAAACAACATGATGCAATTAGAATTTGTTTAACATTTATTTTGAAATATGTAGGATAGGTAATTAAGGAGTTTTTTTTTTTCACATTTGCTTTACAAAGTAGGTTTCATTCCTTTATTGTAAATAGAGTGTGCATTGCCTTGTATCCTCATAATACATTTCTCTAAATTTTTTTTTTATTTTTTATTTTTAGAGACAGCATAGGAATCCTTTTATAAGCTCAATATGCATTTCCTGGCTGTACCACATAGTTTCTCTTTTGTGTTTTTAGAGTTGCAAGATGAGAGGGGGGCAGAGATTAGAGAATGCTGTAATTAAAGCTGATTTTCCTAGCATGTAATGTGTGGTATAATGAATATATATATATTTGGTCTTGGTTCCTGGTTCCTGGCACAGATCTAAAACCTTGAGTGGTAGGAGCTTCTTTTGTTATTTGTAAAATGTTCTTCTGTTATTTATAAGCCCCTTTCAACCATACCTGGGTTTTTATGCTAATGAGGTGACTCCTGGTGGCCCTTTAGATAGTTTCAAGGGAGGGGCTAGCCATGCCAAGAAGGGTGGATAGAACTTTTGGTTTTCACTCCCCTGCCCCAACACCTCTAAGTAGGGGAGAGAGGCCGCAGATTGAGTTCAGTCACCAATGGCCAATTTCTTAATCATGGCTAAGTAATGAAACCTTGATTAAACTCTGAAACACTGACATTAGGGGAGCTTCCAGGTTGGTGAACACATATGGGCACCACCCCCCATACCATGCTCTATTGCATCTCTTCCATTTGGCCATTTCTGAGGTTTATCCTTTATAATAAACCAGTAATCATAAATATTCTCCAGAGTTCTGTGAGTTTTTCTAGTGATTTATTGAACCTGAGCAGTGGATTGTGAGAACCCCTGTGTATGTAGGTGGCCTGCCACCCTGTTTGCTGCTGGCGTCTGAAGTAGGAGCAGTCTGGGGGACTGAGCCCTTAACCTGTGGGGTTTGTGCTAACTATGGGAGTTAGTGTCAGAATTGAATGGAATTTTTGAACAACCAGTTGGTGTTGGAGAATTGGAGAATTCTGAGAAAATAACACATATTTGGTGTCAGAAAACACCACACATGACATCTGTCTTTGCCAATGCTTAACTCAATATGGTGCTCAGCCTCTCTTCATATTCAGCTGAAAACGCTCTTACACCAAAGCGTCACTGAACAGATTATGCCGCAGGTTTCAGAGAAGAAATGTGAAGGCATGTGAATCCACAACATCTGTTCTCACGCATTCTCATCACATGTGTCTGTTCTTCCTTGTTCTCTTCCCCTCTCTCTGCCTTTTCCCCCTGCTCACGGATAAGGTTCTCCTGTGTTAATATGGAGCAGTCCCCCGACTTGCTGTATTAGTTTGTTTTCACACTGCAAATAAAGAGATATCTGAGACTGGGTAATTTATAAAGGAAAGAGGTTTAGTGGACTCACAGTTCCACATGGCTGGGGAGGCCTCACAATCATGGTAGAAGGCAAAGGAGAAGCAAAGCACATTTTACAGGGTGGCAGGCAAGAGAGCATGTGCAGGGAAACTCTCCTTTATCAAACCATCAGATCTCATGAGACTTACTATCATGAAACGCCCCCATGATTCAGTTACCTCCCACTGGTAATTATGGAAGCTATAGTTCTAGGTGAGATTTGGGTGCAGACACAGCCAAACCATATTAGTTGCATGTCCACTCACCAAAGAGTCCTGTGGTCAGCTAGACTCCCTTCTCTTCGATAGAAGTTTGCTTTCCATCTGTGGTTACTTAAACATGCCCTCTGGGTGTCTCATCTGCTCATCCCAAATAGTGTATCAAAATATTCCTTACAACTGCATATAGGGGTAAATCTACTTTTGACCATCTTACACATTCATACTTGCCTTCATTCAATGAAAAACTAAGTTGAATGCCTACAATGTTTCATGCAGTGTTCTGGGCACTGGGCACTCATTAGTGAACAAAACAAGTGTTTGCCCTATGGAGCTGGTCTAGCCGTATACATACATAAAATTAGTACACATAAGAAAATATGAAACAGGGAAGCATTTACTAAATTTCTATGTATTTATACATTTCTTCCTATTCCTGCTTTTATCATTTGGGGTCCAGTTAGAAAGATAGAGACTGTGCTCGTTATTTTAACAGATAAAATTTAGCATACAGAATTGAGTAAAGAACTATTGGAGGACTAGAAGGGCAAAAAACTCCAAAAAAAACCACCACTAACTAAAACAGAGATTATAACTTGCAGGAAGCAGTGCTCCCCACCCCCGACCCCCACCCCCACCCAAGATAAAAGGAAGAAGTTGAAGCTTTCCAAGAACTTGGAAACTTGGAGGAGAGGTCCTGCAGAGCTGGGACCCAGAGTTTTAGGAAAGGCTGCTGCTTGGCTGGTTTCAGTGGCTCTGAGGCTGGTCAGGGAGTGCTGGTAGCACCTGTAATCTGGAACCAGCTGGTCTTGAAACCAACTTCTTTTGCCAGGGTGAGGAGGTGTGGGGCCAGGGGCTATGGTGACAAAACATTAGAAAGGAACAGATACCATCTCTTATCTGCCAGCCCTTTAGTCTCCCTATAGTGTGCCCCATATGGGCTGACCCTAATAGGAAGCCAGCTGGTGAAAGAGAAAGTAATTTGCAGGATTATCAGCCCCGCAGAGCAATGGGCACCTAGAAAGGAGAGTTTGGAGCTGAGACAAAATAACTTCATAACTGGCACATCACTGATAGGGCCCAAGTCTGGGTCCTCTTCGTCTTTCTTTTGATTTACTACATTGAATCCCAAAGATGCTGTTCAGATCCATTGAGAAGATAATTATGAAATATCCAAATAAACACAAGTATTTTCACACAAATGTGCAACAGCTCCAGTTTGCTTCTATATGGTGTATGGTTAGTTGTGTACTTTGTCCTGTTTTGCAGTCTAGGGCATTTCCCAAAGGAGTAACTAATTCCATGGGATTTAACACAGATGCCAAGTCAAAATTGGTTGGGGGATAACTGTGCAAATATAGTTAAATAGATTTTTTTAAATGGTTGAGCTCCTCAGAACCTTAAGTAAAGCATATATTGAGAACCTTTAAGTGAAGAAAATAAAACTGTATTTCCCAGATGTTTGACCATGAAATTCCCCCATCTTCAATTTTAAGCTCACTGATTTGTCTTCTGGTTATAGTCTGTCTACTTTCAACCCATCTCTACTAGTCATTTTTTGAAAACAAAAACACTTCAAACTTCTAGTTAAAAATTTTTTGATACATATATGAACCTCTCACATCTCTCTGATGTATGATGCTTTTTAAAAAATTTTATTATTTTTTTGAGACGGAGTCTCCCTCTGTAGCCCAGGCTGGAGTGCAGTGGCGTGATCTTGGCTCACTGCAAGCTCCGCCTCCCGGGTTCACGCCATTCTCCTGCCTCAGCTTCCCGAGTAGCTGGGACTACAGGCGCGCGCCACCATGCCTGGCTAATTTTTTATATTTTTAGTAGAGACGGGGTTTCACCGTGTTAGCCAGGATGGTCTCGATCTCCTGACCTCGTGATCCACCCACCTCAGCCTCCCAAAGTGCTGGGATTACAGGTGTGAGCGACTGTGCCCAGCATATACTTTTAAAAAACAGTTTTGTGCTATGTCCTCCTTCAACTTCTCCTCCAGCATTAGTTCTTCTGTTTCTCTTTCATGATGTTGGTGTGTGTGGTTTCATCATTCTTGCTGTTGTGCCTTAGAGCATCCTGTCATCAGTGACTGCCAGTAACTGGTCTTTTCCTGTTAGTAGTCCCCTGAGGCACTGTTTCATCTCTTGGGCCCGTGTACCCTACAATTGCTGTTTTTGTCCAGCATACTGCTTGCTACTTGATGCTGATCATTTTGTTGGTTACTGGAGCCCCCGCTCTGCTCCCTGGGTGCCCAGCCTTCAGACTTAAAATATAACCCTGGCGGCCGGGTGCAGTGGCTCACACCTGTAATCCCAGAACTTTGAGAGGCTGAGGGGGGCAGATCACGAGGTTAGGAGATCGCGACCATCCTGGCTAACACGGTGATACTTGGTGTTCAGCAGATTGCTTTTGGGAGGGGGCTTGTTCTCAAGGCCTCAGGTCATTTTCCCAGCCATCAATATACCTCCTTGGTGTTTCTTCTGTCCTGAAAAGGTGAGTAGCTTTTATATCTAGTGTTTTCAGAGGCAGCAGGAGCTTCAGAGATCAATTTTAATTTTAAGCCGACTCTCCTCCTTTAGAGGCAAAGGTCCTCAAGAGAAGAGAGTAATAGCCAAAAAGGGGGAGTTGTTTAGAATCTATCTTCCTCCTGCATTGGGTAGCTACTTAGATGCTGGCTGGATCTACCTGGTGGAAGGTCATGGAACCAAATCCCCATTGTGGTGCATTTCTCGCCTCCCTGGTGTTGCTTCTTGATCCTGGACAAGGTGGAAAAGAGATTTCACAGAAATCTTTTATTTTACTTTGCCAGCAAACTTGTAAGGTCATGGTGGTTGATATCCTCAGTTAACATAAATAAAGGTCACCTGTGAATAAATGGCAGGGTGAAGATGACCCACAGAGCCTTTGACGCCACTCACTTAAGCTTATTTCTCAATTATCAACTCCCAGAACTGTCATCTTGACATTACAGCATATTTTGATCCTTTCTGCCTCATTCTCTGTTCACTTCTAGTTTGGGCCAGTTGTTAGCTTGTAGCAATATCATCTAGCATTTCACTATGGGTTCCTTAAAGAAGAATCATTAGTATAGAACTTTCTTTATGTTTCTTAGGTTCTTTGACTCCTCCGATTTTAAAAGGGTGTAGTATGTTTAGGATATTGTTTCCTTTGCTGCTTAGATACTGTGTCAGATTGTCTATTTGTAGGAGTCTTTTTGTGTATGCTTTTCTGAGTTCTGTGTCATCACAGTGGACTTTTCAAATGAATGACAGTATGTATTTCACACGTTTCCTGGACAGTGTGGCAGGCTCATTTGATTATCGTGCATTCTGCACCTGGGTATAAATTTTTTTTTAGGGATTATTTTGAAGTTTCTTTTTCATGATATCTAGTTTTCTGAAAGCTCACCTTGAATTTAACTTCTATGGATTATTCTTATAGATAAAAGTACTATTTGGATGATTTACCCTCTCCCCCTCCCTGGCTAAAGAAATTCAAATTACTATAAGGGAAGAGATGACTAACATAGATGGAAATATTTGGCATGTGATTTTCTTGTTTATAACTAGGGCATTTTATGTGGAATATTGGGGAGGGCAATGGAATTTAATCATCAAAATTATAATTTCTCCTATAAATGGAGATTTTGACAATGAAATTGTGAAAGAAAGGGTGCTCTCTACAATGTTTTATTTTTCTTTAAAAGCATCTAAGATGTAGTTTTCCATAGCAATAGTATTTTACTCATCAACAAGAATGAAATGTCTTTCTAAACACAAATAGTGGACTTCAGATCTCACAGACACCAATTATCATTCTGCACAGAGAACATTCAAAATGTCAGAGAGATGATCTCAGGAATTTCCCCAGCAAAGGTCACTCATTTCCTACTCTGTAAGTCATTTCTTTGGCACACCAGTGTGACAGGCAAGCTTGTGAGATTGAGTTAGCTAGGTCACTCAAAACTGCCGCTATAAAGAAGTGATGAGAAGTCTATTGCTATCAGGTAAATCCCATTAAACTCAAATGTATCCTAAACTATTAAGCACTATTAGATCGTTAGAAGGAGCTGGAGTGGGTTGATTGAAATAAAGTCTGTCCCTTGCAAGCTTTCATCTGGATTTATTGGAAAGGACTTTGGGGAGTAATTTAAGGAGGGCTAACAAATTGGTAACTGCAAGGTGTGGAGAAGGTAGCAGGGCCCTGTGAGGGAGTCAAATCTGATGCACACGTTTGACCCATGGTAATGGTGATGGTGAATGTGCACGTAGGTTCTTTAGGGTTTACAAAGCACCTTCGTGTACATTATCCCAGCCACCCTGGAAGCTTGTGTTTTGCTAATATCTCTGCTTTACCCGCTCAGCGTGCAAGCTCATTTGATGTAGAGATCTTGAAAAACACTGCTGTTGTTCCTCTCACACCGGTGATATGTTTGGGCAACGTGATTGAATAAAAATATCTAGTACTTTCCCTTCTCTGAGTATTGTAAAGGATCTGCTCTGATGGCATGTCTAAGTGTGTGAAATAGTTGGGCAGGTTTTAACAAATAATGAATGGCCCCAGAACAAGATATTTTCCCCTCTTTGAAAATTTAGAGAATGAGTCCGTGGCCTAGTATCGTACTCTTTTTAATTTGTTTTCAAATGAGCACTTTGCATGGAGATGATTCTTGGAACGCAGACCCTCTTTTGCCACCACAGAGACTCACCTGAGTGGGTGGACACATACATGCATATAGGTATATATATATATTTAAATGAGATGGAGCAGTGACTTAATTTTCGGGAAACGTCTTCTAGAGTTATTTGTGCCACAAGTGAGCAGAGACTCAATTTTTATGAACATGAACCTGACATAAGACCAAGCTACTTGGCACAAATATCCTCACCTTCTTCCATGAGCTCACCTGTTCTACAGAGATGTTGTCTTGGCAGGCTGCAAGGGCAGTGCCTAAGCACAGGGATGGGCACTTAATGCTGGCCTGTTGAGGGTGTGTCAGTTACTCTTGTAACTTCAGGCCTCAGTTACTCATGTGTCACATGGACCTTTGCCTGGTCATGATCTCAAGTTTCCTTCAGATCTTATTAGTCTTTTCAAAGTAATTAGAAAATTATTAATTTTATTAAATGTAATTAGAATTCTTGTTTTCTTTTTCTAGCTTGCCTTCTTTCATTTTATTAATAAACCCATCTTTGGGAAATTAAATGTAGTTATTAAATTAACTACATTAAATAGATAACTTTTTATTCAGGTAAAAACAGAATATAGAGATTAATATCACAGTCATCTGTGGGTCCAGTATGAAGAAGTTCCAAATAATATTTTCTCAGATTTGCTCAGATCATTTTAAAATAAAAAACGTAAAGTATAAGTGATAAAATTGAAGTCTATTGTTGTCTCATCGGAAAATCCATGATCCCTTCTGACCCTTTAACATAGTCAGTGTTCTAAACTTGGCATGTCACCTTCCAAATGGTTTTGATATATCCATGTATGTATCTTCCTAAGATTGTTTACTATTATTTTCTATTTAAGTGTGCGTAAATACTCTTATGTGTTCCTCTTGTTCTACAACTTGCTAGTTTTTCCCATATATTTTGCTTTGTAAATGTATTGGCATTGACATATTTCAAGAGCTGGTTCATTCATTTGAACCATTTTACAGTATTCCATTGGATAGGCCACATCTTATTAATCCTTAGCTTTAATGTCTTTGGTTTTTTTCTATGTAGCATCTCTTTAATCCAGGGAGGCCTTGTGTTCTCTCCTAGGAGAGAATCTCAGATAGGCCACTGTAGCAGATAGAGGTACTGCAGGCTGTTGCCCGCTGAGATTGATATTAAATAATGGAAGAAGGTTATAAGATCAAAGGCTCAGCAGCTCTGATGTGGTGGAATGATGTACAGAAATGTCAATAATTAAAGTAATACAAAGGCCATGTCTTAGTTCATTTTCTGTTGCTTATAAGAGACAACCTGAAACTAGGTCATTTATAAAGAAAAGGAATTTATTTCTTACAGTTATGAAGCCTGAGGAGTCCAAGGTCAAGGGGCTGTATCTGATGAGGGCCTTCTTGCTTCTGAGAACTCTTCTACATAGTCCCCAAGGGATGCATGGTGAAGGGACTAAGAGTACTAGCTCTGATCTCTCTTCTTTTTCTTAGAAAGCCACCAATTTCACTCCTGTGATAATCCGTTAACCCATTAATCCATTCATCCTTGAATGGATTGGTCCATTCATGAGTTCAGAGCTCTTATAACCAGTCACCTCTTACAGATCCCACCACTAGTACTGCCACGTTGGAGATTAAGTGCCAATATGAGTTTTGGAGGGGAGAAACATTCAAACCGTAACAGGCCAGTTCGGGCAAAAGATTTGACGTTAAGATTGTTTTGAAAGAAGTGCCTTTTTTTGACTAGCAAGTACATCAGATTTACCATGTGCATATAAACTAACATTGTAAAGTGTGTTTGTGTCTAATACTAGATTTCTTTTTTTTTTTCCTTAAACCCACATCTAATCCACGAGTAAGCTTTACCTCATCACCAAACTTTATCCATAATCCCCTCATTTCTTTCTATCCCCACCTCTACTGCCCTTCTCTATAGTCTAGTTGAGGGATCAGCACACTGACCTGCTAGCCAAATAAAGCTTTATTAGAACACAGCCATGCCCATTAATTTGTATATGATTGATGGTACTTTGCACTACAAAGGCAGAGTTGAATAGTTGCAACAGAGTCCACCTGGCCTCAAACCCTAAAATATTTACTATCTGACTCTTTATAGAAAAAGTTTGCTAACCTTAATCTGGTTGGATGCAGCTCTTTCCAATTGGTTTTATTGTCCAAAGAGAAAGCAGTGACTTTTTTAAAACGTGAATTTGATCTTCTCACTTCCCTGTTTAAAACTGAGTGAATGAAGTCTAAACTCTGGATTTTTCTTACCAGCACCCGCATTATCTGGTCCCTGCTGGCATTGTCATGCTCCTCTGTCACCATACTCCCTCATTCGTGCACGTACCAACCCCTTTCCTGCCCCAGAGCCTTGGAACATGCTGGCCTCTCAGCCTGCTGTGCTTTGCCTCAGTTCCTTCACAAGTATACCTCTTTTCTGTCTCCAGGTTTCTGCACGGATGTCATTTCTTCAAAG
Organism: Macaca mulatta; assembly: GCF_049350105.2. Classification (NCBI taxonomy): domain Eukaryota; kingdom Metazoa; phylum Chordata; class Mammalia; order Primates; family Cercopithecidae; genus Macaca; species Macaca mulatta. The sequence continues at coordinate 131,151,595 of NC_133407.1, read as the reverse complement.
GTGACCACTCAGTCTAAAATTGACCTGCACAGCTCATGTGTCTTTCTTTTTTTTTTTTCTTTTTTTTTTTTTTTTGAGACAGAGTCTCACTCTTTCGCCCAGGCTGGTGTGTAGTGGTGCAGTCTTGGCTCACTGCAACCTCCGCCTCCTGGGTTCAAGCTATTCTCCTGCCTCAGCCTCCTGAGTACCTGGGATTAAAGGTGTGTGCCCGCACGCCCAGCTAATTTTTGTATTTTTAGTAGAGACAGGGTTTCACCATGTTGGCCAGGCTGGTCTTGAACTCCTGACCTCAGGTGATCCACCTGCCTTGGCTTCCAAAAGTGCCGGGATTACAGGTGTGAGCCACTTCACCTGGCCTCATCATGTGTCTTTCATTTTCCTCATAGCACTTGCTACTCTGTAATTACACTCTTCATTTATGTGTTCATGTCTTTCTTCCCTGCCTCTCCTCCTAGGGCGAAAGCTTGGTGACCACAAAGAACTTGTCTGTGCTGATTACTGCTAGATCTTGGATGTCAAACACAGTGACCACATTATGGATGCAGTGGAAAATTGTTAAATGAATGAACAAAGTATAGGTTCTGCCGATTTCCTTGGTAGGAGTTAAATGCCAGTATATGTTTATATTACCTTAATTTGTTTTCTTTATCTATAAATAAATCTTGCCTACTTCTGTTCCCAAGGTAAAATTAAGGTGATTTTCTTCTGCAATGTGATTGAGGTAGCATACTCTCCAGGAGGGAACAGACAGGGATTCTGAAAGGATGCTCGGTATTTTTAGAGCCGTTTATACGTTTGTTTCTGCTATTGTGCTAATATGCTAATGTTTATCAAGGTTGTATTTTTTTTCCCTCCCTTTCTTTCTTGCTGCTGGCAGAGCAACAGTATAGAGTTATGCAGCAAGCCCTCCTTTGGGCATTTGTCCTTACTACAAAGTGCTTTACATTTCTTTGCTCCTTAAAATATATCCTGCTTTTCTGCTGAACCTAGGATAAAAAGAACAAGGCAATATCTTTGCGAATCTTAATTCTTTTGAGTTGGTGAAACCCATCCAGCAACCTCTCTTTCACACCTTCCCATTTTCCCATTGAACCTCATATTCGGTACAACTCTGTACCTTCCTGCAGTGAAATCTATAAATCAGAGCCTCCTGCTTCTTCTCTTGCCCCGGTTGACTTCAAGGCTCAGGGCCCATGTTTGTGCACTGGGAGATGATACACCAGCACTGCCTCCTTAAAGGGCACGGGTCCTCAGTCAGACGTACCTGTATTTGAATTATGGCTTTGCCTCTGACCAGCTGTGTCACCCTGAGCAGGCACTTAGTTACTCTGAGCCTTCGTTTGCTTATCTGTAAAATGGACTTCTGCTGGTATCTTCCTTTATTTGGAGAATTTCACGAGGTAATGCTTTCCAAGTGGAATAACACAGTTTCTGGAACTTCATGGGACTCAGAAATGTTCACTAGTATTTGATTTGGTTCAATAACGTAAGAGTTTGCCAAGGCACCCCAAGAAGAATGAATTCTAAAATAGCAACCTGCTATGATCCAGTTTCTGGATAATCTGAAAGCTCAAATGTCAATTCTTTTTTGGAAGTACAGATGATTTTATTACTATTATTTTAAACTGATGCTGCTTGCTTTACTGCTGGAGGCCTTAGATAAGACATGTAGTACTATCAGAGATGTGTTGTCAATGGAACAAAAATGGCCTCGGGCAGCTGGTCTGATCCTAGTCGGATGTCCTATGAAGAATAACTCAAGTGTTGTTTCTCTTGATGCGGGAACTTTAAAGCACTTTTCTTCTCTAGCCATCCACCCTAATTAAGTTTTGCATCCCTTCAACACTGGCTTTTCAGGTACCATATCATCATTATTATCATTACCAAGTTGTCAGCCGCTTTATTTGTTCATACTTTAAAATGGAAAACAGTAATTTTAGGTCAGGAATGGCAGTATAGTTTTTGTCTGTGGTGGTTCCAAGTAGTTTTTAGTTGACACAGCATTTACAGACTGACTAAAAAGAGAAAAAGTCAGATGTAATAATAGAAAGCTCATGGGCTTTTTTAAGGCCGGGGGGCCTGGGTTTGAACCTTGCCTCTCTATCAGATGAGTGGCCTTAGACAAGCTATTTAACCCACTTCTTTCACCTTCAGACTTCTTCTGTGAGATGGGATAACCTAGTTCAGATGAGATGAAAAGTGAATTTACTTATACTAATTAGCACAGGTTTTCTTTTTTTTTTTTTTTTTTTTTTTTTTTTTTTTTTTTTTGAGACGGAGTCTCGCTCTGTCACCCAGGCTGGAGTGCAGCGGCCAGATCTCAGCTCACTGCAACCTCCACCTCCGGGGTTGAAGCCATTCTCCTGCCTCAGCCTCCCGAGGAGCTGGGACTACAGCTGCCCGCCCACCATGCCCGGCTAATTGTTGTATTCTTAGTAGAGACGGGGTTTCACCATGCTGGCCAGGATGGTCTCAATCTCTTGATCTTGTAATCCGTGCCCCTCGGCCTCCCAAAGTCCTTGTATTACAGGTGTGAACCACTGCGCCCGGCCCTAAGTAACACATTTTAAGATGCTTTCTGAATGTGAGATTTTTCTAGTTCTTCCTTTTGCCAATTATTGTTCTTTTTCTGTGATTGTTGAGTGATTCAAGTATAGAAATTCCATGATTACAGTTTAAAAATACCTCCCCAAATGTATTTAAAACAATGAGCAGGGCTCAGTGGGTACTATTAAAACAAAATTATTTATGTGATCACCTCCTATTTTTATCTTAATGATTGCCAGATATCTACTTGTTACACCTTTCCTCCACTTTTATATTTCTGAATTAAATAATAATGGGTAACTTTTTTTGAGTACTTGTCATGGGCACCATTTCAGTTTATTTGCATATATTAACTCATTTAATCTTTACAACAGCCTTTGAAGATGGGCCTTTTAGTATCCTCTATTTTATAAATGAGGAAGTGAAACTCATGTCGGCTGCCATTTCTGCCATCCATAGGGTAGGTAGGATCTCTCTGTACCCCTTTTAGAGTTTAAGAACTCAGCCACAGGGAGCTAATTAATGGTTGATTCATTTCCTTATAGTGTGCAAAACAGGGAGAACACAAGTGGAGAGTGGTGAAGAGTACTGCAGTGCTAAACAAAAGTGACGTTCTGTTTTCAATGAAGACCACTCTTTAGCCTGAATGTGGAGGGAAAAATAGCAGTGTCAGTACCCACATTCCTACTCTTCCTTCTACATCTGACATTATTATTTTGTTCCTTTCCATAGGCTTAGGCTTCTAATCACAATGGTTACTTTTCTTGCCTATTTCTGTAGCATGTTTTCATGCTGAAAGAGAAGTTGACATGCTGGTGTCATCATATTAAGGCCTAAACAGAACAGCATTATTGGTATTATTTTTTCCCTCTTACAAACAGGATTCCACTTAATCTCTTTTATGGGATGGCACAGTTAAAGTGCCTTCTTCATCAGAGCCTGTTTTAAACAAGCAGGCCTTTTATTTTATGACACTTATATTGAGACACATTGAGTTATATCTGTCTTTTCATTTGCACCAACACGTTTATTTGAGGCCTCATATTTCCTAGGTAACGTGACTAAGGTAGATTTATCGGTGCTAATTTGCATACAGAACAACATTGGTGAAACTAAAATATAACAAACACATACTAACTTTTGACTTGCCACAGCCCACCAAGCATCTGCCTTCGTTGCCATGCCTGTAATGAGAGGGAAATATATTTTCCTCTGAGTTTACAGCTAATTCCTTGTTTGTATTCCACTGTCGTCACTGCTGTTGAGAGCTTGAAATGAGGTTTAAGAGCCTCTTCATATCTAACAGCAGGAGTTTATATTAGAGGTGGTAGTTCTGTATAACAGAAAATGCGACTTTCGCTCACCCACCTCGATTTCATACCACATTTGAAGAACCCCGCTTCATTTAAGTAAGGGGCAAGCCCTTTGTTTTGCAAACAAGTTCATAGAGACTTAAGGCTACACCGTTGTGTTAAAGCCTGGCTTGTATTTCTTTTTCTCAATGTTGCTTTTAAGTAGTTTGATATTTATGGAATAAATAATAAATGAATTTATTTAACAAAATTTTTTAAAATTACAGATTAGGTTGAAATTTCTTGGTCTGCCCTTCCCAAGTTTACTGGCAGTAGGTTGGGGAACATTATCTGGACCTTTTCTTATTCATTTACTTATGCATTAATGTTTCCTTGGAAGACACACATTATTGCTTCATGTGTGAACATGTGTGTCTAATATACATTCTTCTACTGTATATATTGTTCTGCAACTTGTTGGTTTTTTTTAGTCTTGTGCCTTGTAGAATAATCAGTGCTACCATGTTCAGACTTAATAGGCTAGATTAGTCAATGCTGTTGTAATGAGTTATTCCTAAGATCTCAGTGGTTAACACATCAAGCGTTTATTTCTCAGTCATGCATATGTGGGTCAGGTGACATCCCACATGTTGTAACTCTTATAATCTAGCCTAATCTCACCTGTGACTCCACCATCTCCACATGTGGCTTCCAGGTCCTTGTAGCTAACAAATAGGGCTCTGGAGGGTTGCACATGGTCTCTTAAAAGTTTTGGCATACTAGCTACAAGGAAACTGAGAAATGTAGGGGTACACATGGTTACATGGTGATACTGTGTTGCTATAGATAATTTTAAATACTTCACACGGAGTATATTATAGTTTGTTTTGCCAGTCTCCTATTTGATGGGCATTTGGATCATTTCCAATCTTATCCTTTTGTTATGTACGATTCTACAGAGAAGATCTTGCATGTATCTCTGGTACATGTTTTGCTAGGATAGATACCCAGGAAGCAGACTTACCAGGTCAGAGGATGAGGGTGCTTTAGTTTTCATAAACACTGTCAAATTGTTTTGGAAGGTGGTTACACTAGTGCTCTATTGTAAGGGTAGTATCTGAGAAAGTGCATTTCACGAGACCTTCAACGACAATAGTATCGGATCTCGTGTGTGTGTGTGTGTGTGTGTGTGTGTGTGTGTGTGTGTGTGTGTGTGTTCAGTAGCATCTTCATTCCTTTTGGCAAAATGGCTTCTTCTGTTTTGTTTGAATTTCTGTTTTCTTGATTACTAGTAAGTCCTGGCCTCTTTCTAATACTGCTTTATGCTGCCTTCCCAAGTGAGCAATACTAGTGTGCAAAGTCGGGCTGAAGAAGGATGGAGCAAGTGCAGAGCCAGTGGGTAGACACTTTTCCCTTTCGGGGTACCCAGCTCAGGGACATTTCTTTTGATATTCTCTATTGATTCCCCCACCTCCCCACCCCAGGTGCTATTTCAGTTGTCTCTACACCTCTAATTTTAAAACCATGGGGCAAAGGATGATTTCTTGGGCATGTCGTTTTTTTTTTTTTTTTTTTTCTGTGTAGCTGTCCAGTTTTGTGCTTGGAGTTTTTATGTCAGTTTTTGCCCACTTAGCCATTGTCTTATTATCTCTTGGTTTTCTTTGTCCCCTGCCTCATTTTTCATTCTTTTTCTTCTGCTTCTGCTCCCTTGTTCCCATAGGCCCTTAAATCTTTATGTGCTGCTTTTCTTTTAAGTTGTATTTTTCCCGTTCCCCTCCAAGCTTAGAAATGCTTGCTGTGTCAAAGAAACACAGGAAGGAAGGGAAGGATGGCAAGGATGTCGTACAAGTCCAAAAGGAACAAAACCTAGGTGCCCACCTACCCCAGCTAGTTTAAGAACATGATGCTGTTCCTAAGATGGTCACTTTGCCAAAATCCATGTGAAGGAAGGAAAGAAGCTAAGAATCAGTCCAGCTTTCATCAGGCCTCTGGCTTACTATATGATCCCTAGGCAAGTCACTTTCCCTCATTAGGCCTCCAGGTTCCTGACTGTAAACTGAGGACCCCAGTGGTCCCTTTGTATCATGAAACCCCAATATTTGAAAGATGTGACTAACTGGGAAACTTCTCCAGTATAGGGTCCCAAATACCTTTGTAAAAGTGGATCCTGCCATTCCCCTTTACCTTCAACCTGCGAAGCACTGAGTCAGTAAGGGCCCGGTCGGGAAGACAGGGATTCCTTGAGGTCATTTAATAGAATTTAACAAAGATTGTAAGGCACACAGGCTGGGAAGGCAACACAGAGATGGATGGACAACAGCAGGAATCTTCCGTGAGCCGTAGGAGAGGAAGGAAGTGGTGTTGGCAGAGTCCAGGGCCAGCTGTTGGAAGCAGAAGTCATGGCAGGGGAGGCAGTGGGAGCTGGAATGTGGAAGAAAGAGCTGTCTGGAGAGACCTGGAGCTTCAGAGGAGATGCCGTTGCACCCACAAGGAGGACAACAAAGCCTGGTGTCTTCCCCCTATTGTTCAGTCTCTGAACAGAGTGCCAAGTTTAGGCAGAAGAGCCTGTGGAATGGTCCTGAGGGCAGGCTGGCAAATGACTGGCAGAAACAATCGAAAGGCACAGGGCAGATAATCTTTATACTCCATTCCATTGCTTGCATTTTAGAATTCATGGATTCTCTGAGAGATTCTTCATGTCTCCTGCAGCAAAGATGTTAGTTTAGGGTCATAACAGGTAGCTCTTCTTAGGAGTTGAAATAAACTTCTACCATTCTAGCATCTTAGGACGAGACCTACTCACATCTCCACCTCCCTCCCTCCCAAAGCCTGGAGTAGTTACATTTTACCTTACATGAGCTCTGTCAGCATTTCATGAAAGCCCTATTCCTGGTAGACTTTTGACAAAAGGGACAGTATTTTACTTATCTCTTTTCTCAGTCTGTATCACCACAGAGCCTCTGGGGCCATAATACAAACACAGGAAACCAACAATGTTACCCAATTGATCCAGAAGCTTTACTGTTTCTTAGTAACCTGTGATCTTAGGCAAGTTCAGCCCCAGTTTCCTAATTTGTAACATGGCTTTATTGGTCAGTAAAGCCAATTGGGCAAAAAGGTTGTGCAATAGTAACAACCCCCAGAATTTCGGTGGCTAAAAATCCACAAAGGTATATTTTTTACTACACATTTATGTAAAGTCACTTGGTATATGACCATCCTTACTCTGGTCCCTGGCTGATAGATCAGCTGCCATCTTGAATGTTGCCATTCCGCATATCTAGAGAGGGCGAACTTGGATGGGGTGGGAGGGATGGCAATTAACTGTTGGCCTGAATGCGTCATGCAACATATGTACTCACAATTTACTGGCTGGAACTAGTTAATTGATATGATACTGTGATATAATAAAAAAATAACATATTTGGTCTTTACCTCTGGTTCCTGACACACAGTTCCTAAGACCCTTGGGATATCTGAAGTGATGAGTGTCTTTTGTACCTTAATGATATGACTAGTGGTTGGAGTCCCCTAGGTAGCTTCAGGATTGTGACTGGTTACTAGAAAGCCCAATGCATAATTAGAGGATTGAGACTTTCGGCCCCATCCTCCCAGTCTCTGGGGAAGAGAGAGGGACTGAAAGTTGACTTAATCGCCAATGGCTAATGAGGTAACAATCATGCCTATATAATAAAACCATAAAACCTTAAGAGGACAAGGTTTGGGGAGCTTCCAGATTGCCAAATATATGGTGGTATCTGGAAGGTGGTACTCCCAGAGAGGGCATGGAAGCTCCATGGACTTACTTTGTTATGTACACCTCTTCCATCTGGCTGTTCACCAGTGTCTTTTGTCGTATCCTTTATAAATAACTGGTAAATGTCAGCAGTGGTTTTTGTGAGCTCTGTTAGCCATCCTATAAACTTTATTAAACCCGAGGAGGGGGTCATGGGAACTCCCAGTTGATAGCTGATTGGTCAGAAGCACAGGTAAAATAACCTGAGGCTTGTGCCTGGCATCTGAAGTGGGTATAGTCCTGTGGGACTGAGCCTCTAACCTGGGAAATCTGATGCTAACTCTAGGTAGTAGATAATGGCATCACTTAACTTCAGCTGAAGTAAGAAAGTGCCTAGAGGGAAGAAGACTGGGGATATTTCTTGATTTGCACTAATGACAGCTACAGAGAGAGAGAATAATTCTTGACATTTCCTGATTGTTTTAACCATGAAACATGAATATTTAATATAATGCCTAACTCAAGATAAATGCTCAATTAATAGTAGATGGAACTATTATCATTACTATTCAGCAGTTTATATTACATTTCCAGCATACTTTCTACCATCCATTTGCATAGCAGATTTCTCCTCACCCTTTTTTACAACTGAAAATGCAGAAATAAACATAAATTATTTTTCTGTAGATTTATCACAATTATGATTTTTTTTTTGAGACTGAGTCTCTCTCTGTCACCCAGGCTGGAGTGCAGTGGCACAATCATAGCTCACTGCAGCCTCAGCCTACAGGCTCAAATTATCCTCCAGCCGCAGCCACCCAATTAGCTGGGACTATGGGCATGCACCACCACACCCAGCTAATGTTTTTACCTTGTGTAGAGGCAGGGTCTCACTATGTTGGCCAGGCTGGTCTTGAACTACTGGGCTCAAGCAATCTTCCTGCATCAGTCTCTCAAGATATTGGGATTACCGGTGTGAACCACTGCACCTGCCCACACCCGGCTACAAATTCTTAGTAAGTGGAGTTGTCTTGAAGTTTTAGAGCCAGTCAGGGTCCTACTCTTCCAAGTTTTGGATTGACAAAAATAGGTGATTATTCTGTAAAAGAATTCCTTTGTGGACTGATAGCTGGGTGTCATCAGTGGTTTTGGAACTGTGCTTACTGTCCTGGTTTTCAATTTAAGAGCAACAGACTTTAAGCTGGCTTTCATTTGAGTCAGTGTGGAAACAGTCAATATATGTTATATGTCTGTGAAGCTGGCCTCTGGATCAATTGCAATTAGTTTTCAGCAGATTGCATTAACATATCTAAAATTAATACGGCAAGTGTTCTGATGAAAAGGAATTGACCACAACCACATTGTGGCTGTTTTTAGTCTCCCTCAAATGCTCTTTTCAAACTATATTTTTTCTTCTTTGGTTAATGGCTTTAAATTGGTATGTCAACGTAGACATAATCTATTGATTGTTCCCATTTGCCTTTTAAGAGTGGTCCTAGATAATAGCACACAGCTAATGTTTAATGTTTTCTTTCACTAAGGAGCTTTTTCGCTAAATGCCTTAAACTTGTATTTTTCTTTGTATGTTATATAACACGCTATTAAGACTATAAAGCCTTTGAGTATGTTCATTTACAGAAGTTTGTGTTTTTCAAATTACTAATGTTTCATCAAGACTTAAAAAGTAAGATTAAGAAATAATGTATAGTTAAAAAATAATATATAGTAAATGATGTGAGCATTGCTTGTCTGGCAATTTATGTTTATCCCAGTATTATTTATTTCTAAAGAAGAAGTATAGGCCACTTCAATGTTAAAAACAAAACCAAACCATCATTACCAGCAGCTACAAGGACAGAACAGAGAGCTATCTTTAGGCTTTATCATGTTGAAATTTGAATTTTTTTACCACTGTGTATACATTGTATTATGTTTATTTCAGGTCTTAAGGACTAACTTGTACTTTTTTATTTTTAGAGGTGGCCAGTTTTGGGAATGAAAAGTTGTCTGTATCAGGAGACAAAAGGCAGGGTTGATTCATTTGGCCATCTAAGTGGCATTTTTTTGGGTGTCTTTCATATGTCAAGCACTGTCACCTTTTTCATAGAGATACAGAGAAGTTTAAGGCACACTTTCTACCCTTTAGTAGAACACAGTCTAGTTGTGGGGTTCTAGAGCTTTGAATCACCCTATTTCAAAAGAGCTCCATGAGTACATCATAGCTTGGGGATACCAGAAGAAAATGACATTGTAAGGACACAGTAGATGTCCTGAAAGGTAATGGCTCCATGTGATGAAGCCCTGTGGGCCTCACTTTTATGGTCTGTGTGACACTGCCTTGGACATCCACCAAAGCCATGGACAGAAGCCAGTAGGGATTGTGTCAGGTGATGTCCATGTACTACCAGTCTTGTGATCCAGTTGCGTGATTGATGTTTTGGTTTGTGCATTAATGATATTGTCATCCTACCTCTTGTGAGTAGTGTTTCCTTTGCCTAGGACTCATGGATGGAAAGGAGCTTACATTAAGTGTATTCATTTTTCCTTTTTTTTTTTTCCTTTTAAAAATGGGGCTTATGGATTTGGTAGGGAATACTGTTGATATTGGATAAAATGTAAAGAATTTATTTGTTCATGTTATTGTGTCCTTTGACTATGTCCTTTTAACGCAGATAAAAACACGTAGTGCATGTTGGAAAACCACTTCTACTTGAAACTTAAGCAAGATTCCTTTAATACACAAGTTGCAGTTTAGGAACTATTTAATTAATGGTGACTCTTTCAGGTTATTGCACTCAACCTTGGCGCATGAAAGAGATAATCTCGTTAAACACACAATGGCCCTACCTAGACTCTGTTAAAAACTATGGTAAAGAAATGAACTAGTCTGTGGCCCAGTGACTTCAGAGTGTTTAAACAAATTTCCTGAAAAACCTTACAATGATTAATAGTCTATACACAGTTATTAAAATAATGCTATGCTCTTTATTTATTTGGGGTGAGAGGTGGGGAGCCATATCCATATAATAGAGTCCTTAACAGTTTTTAAGATAACTTATTGTGAAATACTTGTAGACTTACAGGAAGTTGCAAAAATAGTATAGCAGCCCCATGTACCCTTCATCCAACTTCCCCTAATACTGACACCTCGTGTAGTTGTGGTACAATATCAAAAGCAGGAAACTGATATTTATGTAATAATATTAACTAGATCACAGACCTCACTCAGCTTTCAGCATTTTTAAAAAACCTGCATTCATTTGTGTGTGTATAGTTGTCCTTAACAGTTTTTGTTAAAAAATAAATAAGCATGAATTTAAGTGTATTTTTTTTTTTTTTTTTTTTGCTTTTGCTTCTCTCAATTCTGGGTTGCTGATTGCCAGTCGACATTACCTCTAAGCCTGGCCATATAGGTTGACTTTTATTTTTCTTGTTATTAATGAATGTTCTTACCTCTCTCCTTCAATTTCTGTAGGCAGCTCAATTAACCTCCAGAAGATGGCTGAACCTGCAGGAATACCAGAGCAAGAAACTGATGTCTGACAACGGAGTGCGAGTTCAAAGATTCTTTGTAGCAGACACTGCGAATGAAGCTCTTGAGGCTGCTAAGAGACTAAGTAAGCTTATTCATAATGGGTGAAATACACTTGCCCAAGTCAGTGAATTCACAGGTAGTGGTTTCCCACTAGTTAATTTTTTTTTTGTTGTGGGTTAAACTGAGAGGGACAGATACAGGGGAGAGCTTAAAACTGCAAAAACAAAAAAGTCCAGATTGCCTTGTGTACATGTGTGTAAGTGTGCAGGAATCACGTGGTGACTGCAGGATAAGGGGAGGGGTCTGCTTTCAGAGCTTTGTTCCTGTGAGTCTTCAGTCCTGCTGACCTGGGAGGAGATGTGGAATCACAGAACAGCCTTCAATGTGATGGCCTGGGTGTAGGAGAATAGAGCCCTTCTTCCATGGCGCACCTAGAGGTTTCCTCTAGGCCGCGCCCTGCCTGACCCATGCTGCATGAGATTCACAGGCACCTCTGTGTCCTCAGTTCCGCCAGGATCACTCACTGGAGGCACTTGGCCTAAGTGTCAAAAACCTTAGAACAGGCTCTGTGGGGTGGCTCATGCCTATAATCTCAGTACTTTGAGAGGCTGAGGAGGGAGGATCACTTGAGTCCAAGAGTTTGAGACCAGCCTGGGCAACATAGCAGAACCCATTTATACAAAAACTAAAAAAATTAGCCTAGTATGGTGGTATATGCCTGTAGTCCTAGCTACTTTGGAGGCCTAGGCAGGAGGATCACCTGAGCCCAGGAGTTTGAGATTGCAGTGGGTTATGATCATACTAATATACTCTAGCCTGGGTGACAGAGTGAGACCCTAGCTCTTTAAAAAAAAAAAAAAAAAAAAAAAAATTTAGAACAACAGACAACTTCCCTTTCTTTTCAGTATCCCTTAGGGAGGGTGTATCCTCAGAAATTCTTACAGTATGAGCATGAGGGTGTTTTCATCCCAGCTCTTTTTGAAATGAAGAATCGTGCAACAGTGGAGCATGGTTCAGTAATTCCCTCAATAATGGAGGGAACGGATGGAAGCCTTCAACAATATTTGATGACACAAAAGGAAATTGTGATCCATGTTAACTAACAAAGGAAATGTTAACTGCAATTTAAAGAAGCAAAAAATATCAATTTAGGAAAACTTTATTCTTTTACATGAGATAGCAGCACATGGAATGTCGCTCCATGGTAGTTTTTTAGAGATTCTAGTCACTATTTCACCCAGTTTTGTTAGCTGTGGATTAGTGGCTGGGAGAAACATGGCTGAAGGGCTTGAGAAGCCATTCATTGCAGGATGAATCAGTTGTTGACATCCTTCTTTAAGTCCCTTAGAACATGGGGAGAGCGCCGTCTGAGTGACTGGAGGAGACCAAAGGCAAGAGCATTACTTTAAAGTCAAGCTAACTTTGCTTCAGTGTTTTGCCCTCCCTTTTACCAGCTTTGTAATTTTGCAGAAATACCTTCTCCGTCCTTGCCTCAGTTTCTTTATCGGTAGGCCAAAGCTAATAGTACTTATTTCCCAATGCTATTGGGAGTCTTTAAGAGTGTATTAGTCTATTCTCATCCTTCTAATAAAGACATACCTTAGCCTGGGTAATTTATAAAGGAAAGAGGTTTAGTGGACTCACAGTTCCACATGGCTGGGGAGACCTCACAATCATAGTGGAAGACAAAGGAAGAGCAAAGGAATGTCTAACATGGTGGCAGACGAGAACTCATGCAGGGGAACTCCCATTTATAAAACCGTTAGATCTCGTGAGACTTACTCACTACCATTAGAACAGTATGGGGAAAACTGCCCCAGTGATTCAGTTATCTCCACCTGGCCCCACCCTTGACATGTGGGGATTATTACAATTCATGGTGAGATTAGGGTGTGTACAGCCAAACCATATCAAAGGGAGATTGTTGTGTGGTAGAACATCTAGCCAGTTTTCCTACTTACAGATCCAGATATTAGGGATCAGGTCCTGCTGTCTGCCTTTCAGTGAGCATCCCCCCTCTGTGTGGCATGCAGACTCTCTAGGTATCAGTCTGGATTGCCACTGTCTAGTAGGAGTATAATGTGAGCCATATAAATATTTTAAAGTTTTCTAACAGTCACATTAAAAAAATGAAAAATAAATGGGTAAAATTAATGTTCGTAATACATTCTGTTTACTCCAATATATCTAAAACAACATCATTTCAGCATGGAATTAATGGAGTTATCAACGGGATATTTTGTGTTCATTTCTTTGTCCCAATCTTCGGCAACCTGGTTGGAATTCTACACTTCCAGCACATCTCATTTCAGACCAGTCACATTTCAGGTGCTCAAGAGACTCATGTGGCTAGTGGCTACCATCTAGCACAGTGCAGATATGGACATCAGAAGGATTTGCATGTGTATCCTTCAGCCTTGGGAATGCAGTTGTTTCCCACTAAAAATAAAGAATTGTGAGTAACAACTCAGTTTTATCCAGGGATCAGTAGCAAAGGTTGAGAGTGTAAGATAGAGGCACTCTCCATATTTCAATTTTCTGATTTTCTATGCTCTTTTAAGAGTAAGTGCGTAGGTACTTCAGCTAGTAACTGTTGTTCTTTTTTAAAGTTCTCCCAGATGCTAATACACCAGAACTTTTTAAAGTTCTCCCAGATGCTAATACACCAGACCCTCTCTATGTTATGTCAGTTGAAATGTATATGTGTTCTTTTCTGGAACAAATATTTATTGAGGGTCAACCATGTACTAGGCACTGTGTATATAGCTGTGGAAGACAGGCAAACCCTTTTTCTTCATAGAATTTACGTTCTAGAAATAAAATTAATTTGTAATTTTCAGATTAAATGTAGAAATTGAAGTGACATATTTTAATAAATGAAAATTAATTTCATTTTTAAACCTATCAAGATTGGTTTTTACCATGAAAAAAATCCCAGTAAAATTAGATCTAAACCTGGATGAGAGCTCCTCAGTGAACTGTCATAATAGACTCAGTAAAGGTTAGTACTGTATTCCAGCCTTTTCGTAAGAAAGGATCATTTTTGTTTTATACTCTTGTGGTTTGGGGATTGGGAAGTGAGAGCAAAGAAATGTAAAGTTCAAGTTGGTCTTTGATCTTATTTCCCTGTTATTTTCTTTGAAGCACTAGCATTACAGGTATAACTAAGTTTTTTAAGATAATTCTGGAAGCCAGTTGATTACTCCCCTCACCTCTCTTAGGCATAACAGCTAATCTCTTTGAGATATTCCTGGAGATATGTACTTAGTGAACTAATTGACTTCTTAGTTATGGGTTTGTTTTATGAACATTTAGCCATTGTATTGTGGTTGGGGATTGTATACTATGCTTTTTATTTTTATTTGTATTTATTTTTGACTTCTTTTAGAGACAGGGTCTCACTCTGTCACCCAGGCTGGAGTGCGGTGGTATAATCATAGTTCACCGCAATCTCCAACTCCTGGGCTTGACTGATCCTCCCACGTCAGCCTCCACAGTAGCTAGGACTACAGGCGCACACCACTATACCTGGCTAATTTTTATATCTTTATTTTTTGTAGAGATGGGGTCTCTCTGTGTTGCCCAGTTTGGCCTCAAGTGATCCTCCTGCCTCAGCCTCTCGAGGTGCTGGGATTACAGCCGAGAGCCATTGCACCTGGTTGTATCTTGCTTTCAATAGAATTTCTGCTCTGGAGGAATGAACAGTGTTGCATTGACATGCTGGAGCTGGGACAAGGGAGGGAAAAAAAAGAGACAATAAAACAATTTTAAGTAAAAGAAAATTAGTTCTTCAGGTATGCTTTCAAGAAATACAAGCTGGATAAAGGGTTGAGAATGATAAAAGGATAGACAAAATCAAGCTGGATAAAGGAATGGAGAATGATGCATGGTTGTGTGTGTGTGCATATAGGAGCGTGTGAGTGTGTGTGCATGCAGGTTTCACCTGTGCATATCTGTGATGCTCCTTAAGGTGATATGGCCAACAGAGGGCCTGTTCCTATCTAGGGCTAAACAGCAATTTGGAAAATTCAAGCTCCTTATTTGGTGAATGAATGAGTAATCCTTCCCGTACTCAGTGAGTAGTTTTGGTAGAAGGAAGGACTCCTCTGATTTCTGTTGTTGAATCGTTTTGGTCTAAGGGGAAATTTATAGCATTAGAAGAGGATATGGAACCAATTCTAGTTGGTTAAAAGTGAAAAGAGTTGATCATAAATATAAAAACTGTGTGCACATCACTGAGATTAGCTGGAGAGAGCAAAGCAAGAAGAATCTGGCAAAAATTCAGAGTATTTACATTCTTGTCACCACAAGATTGACAGAACCAAGAGCACAATTGAAATTTTAGCAAATAGATTTGAGGTTAAGATTAAAACTGGATTTTGCACACATCTTCCTGATTGTACTGAAAAAATGGGACCTTCACCCTATAATTATGATACTATCATGGGAGAAAATTGCCTAGAATGATAATGCGTTTAACATTCAGAAAGTGCTATATAAGATTTTATTGCTATCATCATCATCATCATCATCATCATCATCATCATTGTCGTCAATGGCAGCAAATTCCAGGAGGTTCATTACTGTTGTGATTCCAACTCACAGAGAGATCAGAGACATCATAATAACTATCCTGCTAATCATGTGTTAGGAGAGTTCATATTTTAATTAGAAAGATTTGTAAATAATTGAAAGGTATTTGCTTACCTTTCTACTTTATTCATATTTTGATGTGTTTTGAAATGACATTTTATAAAATATTTTGAAAATAAATGTGATGTTAATCATATCTGTGATTTCCAGGGTCACCTCTGTGCGAATTATCTCTTTCTTTGTGCCTGAACCTGCATTCCTACTTGTCTGTTGACCGCTTGTTCATGGGTGTCTTTGGCACACCTGACCCAAATAGAACTTGTCATCTCTTGGTTGCTCCAAACCTTCTCTTCCTCTTCTCGCCACCGTGCTTACCCAGCTGAAATACCTCTGCATCCTTAATATCTCTCATGTCTATTATATCCAGTTGGTTGCCAAATTCAGTCATTGCTTATGTCATTTTACAAGCAAGGAAACAGGCAAGATAAAGTTAAAAAAAATGCCGAGATTGTAGAGCTAATTGACAAAGATGATGGGATTTTAATCCAGTCAGATTAGATTAAATCTCCCCTGGCATTTTCCTTTTTGCTAACTTGGTGATGATATTCTTGGGAGATTTTTATGTGTGGGTCAGCATTTTAAAGATGGAAAATGCATATTAATCAAATTAGAAGACTGGATTAGAACTAGACATGGCAGATTTTAAGGTGCAATATATAGAAACTGTGTCATCTGCAGGTATTTTCTTAATGATTCATTTGGTTTTATCTCTGAGCAAATAGAACCTTTTGCTGTGTAGTTAGGGAAAGCTTGTTAATTTGAACATTTGTTTAAAATGGGTAATGCAAACATTTTGTTTCTGAAACACTGTTCATAATGGTAAGATATTGAGTGAGATCCTCATTTTCTTGCATAGAAAACGGATTTGTGTCTGAGAGAGCAAATTTAGTTTGAATTAAGTTTTTAATGTGGATAATATTCATTGCTGTTGCCATTTATCGGAACCACTTTTTATAATCACGCTTTAAAGGAGGAGTTGTTTACGTTGCATACAATTTTCTTAGGAGGCTTATTAAGTACATACTTTTCTTCTCTTATGGATTAAATTAATGAATACAGTCAGCAGATCATTACAGAATACCTACTGTGTGAATGACTGATCTTCATGTTACCTTTTCAGTTCTCTTTGAAGGTGAATGAAGGATTGTGTCTCTCATATCACTGGAAAGACCTGTCTTAAAAAAGCGTTTGTATATAAACTTAGATGAATCGTGTCTAGGACTAGTTCCTTTCAGTTTTTAGAATCTCCACAATTTATTAATTATTCCATGCATGTTGACATGAGACTCTTACCATTTGATTAAGCAAGAAAATTGCATTTCAAAAACTCACATTTTTATTTTTTGTCAGGAAAGAAAATTGAACTATGAATGGAGAAATTAATCTTCTCTGAGCTAATGACATGCATCCTAAAATGGAGATAAGGAGCTTTTATTGAACTTGGCTAGTTTTTGATTGCTTTCAGCTATAACATGTTTCCATTCGTCAATATGGTAACTTGCTCTTTTGGTTTTATGTAATCGTGTCCTAAAGCCTGGTGAATTACTTAACACCATTAAGGAATTGTATTTTATGTAAAAAAGGAATTGCTGCCCATTGGCTACTGATTGACATGTACTATTAATCCCATAGGCAATTAAATACATTGCAAGCCTCTTTGATTGCCGTGGCTTTGTCCTATCACATGTGGTTAGGATCTTGCAAAAAGATCTTAATATCTTTTTTGTTGAGATGATGGTCATTTTTGTCTTATAATGACAGACAAGGATAACATTGATTTTTGTGAAGTAAGTTTTCATTTTACCAACATATCAGCTGCCCATTATTTTGACTTTGGAGTCAATAATATAAAGCTGCTCCTAGGGTAATGGCATATGTGGTCCATCAGAGGTTGAAGCGGTATCTGCTTTCTAGGAATAACAGTGGTGTCCTCACCAGATAGATGGTTTCTGTGGTGTGGTTTGATTGCGTTCCCGGCTGCTTTTGGCCTCTTTGCTTCCTTCCCATTTTTTAAGTCTGATTCTCCTGACTTCTTGGTGATTATGTGAGCCTCCCAATTTCTTTTTTGTAATTTAGTTCATGCTTATTTCAGCTAGAGTTAATTTCTGTTGCTTGCTGCTAAGAACCTAGTGTCATCCAGATAGAGTGCTTCTCATAGGTCCTCAGAGGCAGTAGATGCTCACAAATAAATATTGTTATTCAGAAAATGTTCACTTGCTCATGCTCACTTGCAAATGCTCCTTAAAGGAGCACCTGAATTGAAATTGATGGTTTTCCCTAACTGTATTTATAAAGAGGATATCCCATTCAACAAGTTGTAGCTTTTAATGACATTTTTCTATTGTATGTATTTTGGCAAAGAGATCCCCCTGTTATAAAATGTTATTTTTTCTTCTTCCTAAGTCTGCAAATATGAATGGTCTTCTCTGGTCATCTCCTTATAATTTCTCTGTGCTAGAATATCTTTTCCCTAAGTGTCTTGTGGTATTCACTGAATAGAAGCAGCAGGAGACCTGCAGAATGAAGGGAGAGATCAAGGCGGGTTGTGGGCAGGCAGGCTTTATGGGAGTGTACATGTAGCTTCCTTTCAGTTTCCTAAGAAACAAATGAGAACAGTACTTTGAAACTCAATGCCTTAACTTCAATTTTAACAGTCTACTAAAGCAAGCATGAATTCTTCTTACAGTTTAACCAATAAAAATAATAGTGGTGGCATTTAAGCTTTGGGCCTTTACCATGTGCCTAGTATTGTGCTGAGCATTTCACAAATATTATCTCCTGGAATATTCATCTAAACCAAAGGGAAAGACTTTCCTTTAATGACTGGTACTGAGTACCACTAGATCTCTTCATGCCCATGATTGTGTATCCACGGTAACTAACATAATTTTACTTTCTGTCTTTTCAGTGTGTCATTAATGGAGTTATGTATTATCTTGTGTTTATTCTTATTTTTTTAATTTTTAATTTTTTAATTTTTTGAGTCACAGTTTCTCTCTGTTGCCCCAGCTGGAGTTAGGAGGTGCTATCTTAGCTCACTGCAACCTCTGCCTCCTGGGTTCAGGCGATTCTCATGCCTTAGCCCCCTGAGTATCTGGGATTACAGGCGTGCACCACCATGCCCAGCTAATTTTTATATTTTTAATAGACACGGGGTTTCACCATGTTGGCCAGGATTGTCTCAAACTCCTGGCCTCAAGTGATCTTCCCACCTTGGCCTCCCAAATTACTGGCTTTTGGGAGGTCAAGGTGGGAAGATTATAGGCCTGGCTGACTTGTTTTTTTAAAGCTACCTCATTGAGAATGGACAAAGAAGTTATGTTGGCATATGGTCTCATTTTCCAGGACTTTCCCATGAAATATTATTCCCTGGGGCCTTTGACTCACCCCAGTGTAAAGTTTGGCAGTTTTGAAAGTTCAGAGGGTACTTTATGGGCTATAAATGCAGAAAAACTTTACCTAGGGTAAATGACATAGGACCTCACTGCTGTAATCTGTCTGGGTGGATTGCCCCTTTTAAAGAAATCTTAAACATAATTACACAAATCTTTTCTGATTATCAAAGGAACATGCTCATTATTTTGATATTGGAAAATATAGGAAAGTACAAAGAAGTAAAAAATATCTTCTAATCTCATTACTTAGAGGAAACCTGTACTAATATTAACATATTTTCTTTCATTTTTCTTATGCATGCCTTCATTCAGCAATATTAATTTCTGTGTACATATGTATATGACATAATTGAGAGAGAATGAACTTGTTTCTAAATATGGCAAGGTACTAAGTACAGTTTTGTTTATAATTTTTGTTTTAAAATTCTATATTATAAAATGAACATTGTCTAAATATTAAATATTTTTTTCCAAAATATTATTTTAAGGTTTTATGATAATCTCTAGATTGCGTTATTTTGTCTTGTAGCTATTTTTGGAGTGTTTTTCTCTGTACTGGCATATTAGGTAATGCTAGCATCTGAAGCACATAAGCTACCCCATTCCCAGTAACCTGGTGCAAGAAGGATTTATTTCTTATTCACATAAACATCTAGCATGATGTTCTTGGTCTGCTGCAGGAACCTAGGCTCCTTTTGTTTTTCATTCCGCTGTCTTCCACACATGGCTCCCAAAGATGACCTGGAAAGTATGCCCATTCCAACCACTCAAAAGGCAAAACAACCATGGAGGATTGCATGTAGGAATTTGCACGGACTATATCATTTCAGCTAAAAGTGATCGCATGATCTCAACCAACTTCAAGGGCGGCTGGGAAATACAGTTTCAATCCATGCTTAGGAAAAGGAAGGATGGGCTTGATGATCATGTAGCAGTTGCTTCTGAAAGTAGTGTTTGGCATCTTGAAAACGTTTGTCTCTTTGCTTCAAGGCTTAGAAGAAACATGGGCTATACAGTCAGAACAGAGCTCCCACCCCAGCTCTACTTTGACTGATTACCCTAAACCACAATTTACTTGACTATAAAATAGGGGATAATACGTACTTCAAGGAATGATTGAGATAGCAACCAAGATAAATGAAACACATGTTTCACACAAATGAGGCACTCACCAAGTTCTCTTTCTTTTTTTCTTCTTTTTTGGATTGAACAGAGCCAGTGTTTTGAGCTATCGTAAACGAAATACAAAACAACTATTAAAAACATCAACAGCAGATAAAAATAAAAATTTTCAATACTTTTCAATAACACCCAAGTGTGAAGCTATATTTTTTATACAACTTGTCAGATAACTTGATAATGAATATATAATAACTCGTATGCTATTGGTTGATATTTTCTAGGTAGATGAGCATGTAAGTCAAATGTTGCATAATTTTTAAAGAAAATGAGAATCATACTTTCTTTACATTGCAACAGAATAAGTATTACATATGGACGTATGCTTTTAAGATGCTACGATATTCCCCAAGGTGGTTGTAACAGGCATTGGCAATATTTAACAGATGTTCACAAATAGTACTAAGGCTTCACTTGAGTTTTCTAGGCTATGGACAAAAAAGTCAGGAAATGAATTGAGAAGGTTTAAAAGAGTTATATTACTTGATCTACCTTAGGATGAAAATTGGGTAAGTAAACAAGCTATCTCAATTATGTAATTTTTTTTCTTTCATTCAACATGGAACAAGCTAAGAGATTTGGGAGTCTGTTATTTCTCTCAAATTAAATGTGAGCCAAGTATTAGAATTTTTTTTTTCGTCTTCAGGCTTTTATTTGAGCAAATATACCAGTCACTTCAGTATGGGGAAGAGGAAACAGATGGGATGTGGATAACAGGGGAAAAATAACAGTGCTAAAAGTATTTGATATGCAAAAATCAAATTGTTCCCAGAGTCATCAGGTGCTAGATGTAGCACTGAAAAACAACTTTACATAAATATATATTTTCTTTATAAATAACCTGTCCATTAACATCATAAACATGAGAAAACCTGGATTCCTTTGAGACACTCTTGCTCAGAATTTCTTACTACTGTTCCTTGTTTAGTGGATTCAGTTTTAACTCACTGTGGCATACACAGCTGTGCATGACACAGTCACAATTTACCTTTCCCTCACTGTCCTCTCTTTATGCCTGTTTCCCAGCGTGTGGCCACATCAGTTTCCTTCCTGCCTTCATCCATATTCTTTCTTCCATAGTGCACCTTCTGACATGGTGAAGATGACTCTGGAGTTTGCCTTGAATTCAAATCCTGCATTTGCTCCATGATAGCTGCACAACCCTAGGCAAGTTACTTAGCCTCTAGAATCATCAGTTTCGTCATCTGTAAAACGGGCTTAGTAATATTGCTTCCTAGGAGAGCCAGGAGAGTAAAATGAGATCATGCCATGCATAAGGTTTAGCAGAGTTGCATACTCTAAAGTTTCCAATAATGGATAGTTAGGATCATTATCATTGTCATGATCTCCCAGTTTTTGTGGCTCAACTTAATCATCACCTCTTCAGTGATGTCTTTGAGAAGGTACTGCGGTAGTATTTAAGAAGATGGGCTCTGGAAGAGACTGCCTTAGTTTGAAGCATAGTGCCACTCCTTTTTAACTGTGTTGTAACTTCTCGAAGGCTCCATTTCCTCATCTATAAAATATGGGATGTCAGTAGTGTCTACTCATGGCTTTGATAGGAGGAGTGATCTAGGCCTAAACAGTGTCTGGCTCATAGGAAACATCAGTAGATGATGTGCTTTTTGCTGTTATGATAAGTAGTGTGTTCCACATCACAGCATACACTGGGTGGTGCAGGGGCTGAAATTTAACCTGTTGCCTGTGTACCCAGAAAGAGGAAGCACATTCCTTATATCATAGTTGTGAGGTGACCTTTCACATGATGCTTTTCATATACAAAATAAAGCATAGGTGTTTCCGGAAATCCGGACAGTCTTCAAGATTCATCTGGCATTTAAGCTTAGAATTTCTGTCTCTAAGTATAGGTGATCATCCCTATTGGTTTGCTTGGGACAGACTTGAATACATCTGCTACTCCAGAACTATTATTAACTGCAAATCCCTTTTACTCTCAAAGTTGTCTCCATTTAAAGAATAAAGTTTGTGGTTACCTGAATAAGATTAAGGATGACTCTTTGATAGCAGCTGTCATTAACAGGAAGCCTGTTTTGTAGGAAAGACAATGAGAGTTTTGGCTGGGCATGGTGGCTAACACCTGTAATCCTAGCACTTTGGGAGGCTGAGGCGGGCATATTGCCTGAGTTCAGGAGTTTGAGACCAGCCTGGGCAACACGATGAAACCCTGTCTGTACTAAAATTCAAAAAATTAGCTGTGTGTGGCAGCTTGCGCCTGTAGTCCCAGCTACTCAGGAGGCTGAGGCAGGAGAATTGCTGGAACCCGGGAGGCAGAGCTTGCAGTGAGCCGAGATCATGCCACTGCACTCCACTCTGGGCGACAGAGCAAGACTCCATCTCCAAAAAAAAAAAAAAAAAAAAAAAGAAGGAAAAGAAAATGAGAGTTTTTTTTTTTGTTTGTTTGTTTTGTTTTCCGTTTTTGTTTTTTTTGAGATGGAGTCTTACTCTGTTGCCCAGGCTGGAATTCAGGGGCACGATCTTGGCTCACTGAAACCTCTGCCTTCCGGGTTAAAGCGATTCTCCTCCCTCAGCCTCCTGGGTAGCTGGGACTACAGGCACCCGCCACCATGCCTGGCTAATTTTTCTATTTTTAGTAGAGACGGAGTTTTACCATATTGGCCAGGCTGGTCTTGAACTCCCGATCATGTGATCCACCCGCCTTGGCCTCCCAAAGTGCTGGGACCACAGACGTGCGCCACTGCACCCGGCCAAAGATGAGAGCTTTAAATATTATTCCATCAATTCATGCAGCTTTTAAATGAAGGATGAACAAGAGAAGAAAGGGCCTTCCAGACAGTTTGGGATGACTACTGGGAGTCGGGTACAGAAACAGATAGGGAGGACGAGGCTGGATTTGTTCTAGGGCTAAAAGTTTCCCATTCACCTTTGCATTCCTGGTACCTGGACCATAGTATGAATTCCGTAAGTGGTTACTGAATTGAAGAGTTAATAAGAGAACAAAGACGTCCAGGAACCCTCCATCTAGGCTAAAAGTTGCCAAGCAGGACTTCTGGTGTGCATACCCAGTGGCTTTTGTCTAATGTCATTGGGTCATGTTTGTAAGCTTTGTTTAAGGGAGAAGGTAAAACTAAGGAAGCAGCAGCCCTATAGGCAATGGTGGGAAGTTGGGAAATTATGAAGGGACATATCAACTCGGTGGCTTTGCCTGTTGCCATCCTCATGTCCAGGGTTCTCTTCAGGCTGGTCCTCCTGTCTGATGCCACAGAACAGCCTTAGTTGAAATGTGGGGATGGTTAGGTCTGGTATTACTAGAAATGAATCTCCTTAGACAAAGACAGCTTCACCTTCTGTGGGTTCTCTCTGATCCCTGGCAGGTCATGTTAACAAAAGTCCCTGGTCCATAGTGGCTTTTTGTTCTATTTACATTGATGAGCTCTGCTTTCAGTTATAGGATCTTTGGATGTGCTCATTTCAGTTTAAAGGTGTCCCAAATATACTCATCTCAATGCCATTTTTGTCACTGCCTCCCCTACTTCTGGAAAAATAAATCAATATTCCTCAGTATTAGACAGTAGCTCTCCATCCTTGCCAGAGTTGTGTGTATTATAAGTGAGGGGACTATAAGGAAAACACGAGAGGGCTCAAAACCCCCTGTGATTTAAGTAACCTCTTTTCAATGGGACATTAATTCATTTATCAGTTATTGAGTACCTGAAATCATCAGGTACTGAGGTTGGTTGGGCACAAGGATGACTCCAAATGGTTGGTGCTTCCAAGACGTTCACTGCTTGGTAGAGAGACAGATGTGTAAACCCATAGGGATACAGGGATAGTAAAGGTGTGCCCAGATATCATGGGCACCCAGGGAAAAGCGATGCCTATTCCACTGTAGATGCTGGGTGGCCAGGGAAGCCTACTTGGAAGAGACGAAAACTACTTTCCCTTTCTGACTCGTTATTAAATATAATACATTTAACAGAGTGTTTCTCTGACCCAAAATAGAAACCTTGTCCTTAACTTTCTTTCTTTCTCCTTGGCTCTCATGAAATTTATCTTTCAAAATGATTAGCAAGAAGTTGGCAGTTCTAGCTTTAAACAGAGAAGTAGTAACTGTGACCGTCTTACTGTTTCTGTATAAAGCTAGTTACTTGTGTTAGGGGTAAGAGAGAGGTGTGTTTCCTGATGGAAGTATAGATGGCTGCTTTCTGAGATAGATCCTATAGACAACCCGTCAAGGAGTACTACTTTAAGTAAACCAAACCACTCCTTGCCTTTTAGGTCAGGAAACTTATGGGTACCCACCCAGAGTTCATCAAACTAAGGAAGTTGGATGTTCATCAACCAAGCCTATGAGAATGATGTATACACCAGAATGCCAATGGCACATTTACAAAATGGAATGATTTTCTCATGACTAGGATGTTCAGATCTGCCATCCTGGTGTCTTAGGAGACACATTCATCTTGTTTTACCTTTATGCAATTCTTTTCCTTTTCAAGACAAAGAGCACATTTCAACAAAACCTTAGACTTTCATTTACTTATGCTCTCATCAAATATTGATCTGGTGTGTGTGCTAGGTGGTAGAAAATACAATGGCTGAAATGTTTTGAAAACTCAGTGTATCTATAATAAACACTGTTAAGTGTTTATCCTGCTTTATCTCACTGAATCCTCACGTGCCTTTTCTGAGATATACCATTGTCCTAATCCATAGTTTATAAAATAATCATCTAAGAGGCCCAGGCACAATGGAGCTTCTCAGAGTGATAGAGGAACAGTCAATGGCCTTTGCTTCCAAGCCCAAAGTCCAGGGACCAGGGCCTCCAGCGTCCGGAGCCATGTTCATGAGGTTGCTTACCTTCACTTAGGATTCAGAGCCATTTCTTCACACCCTCTTTCTCCCGAAGTTCAAAACTCCCTAGACTGGGCAGACTCCCACCCCGGCACTCCTTTCCTGCTTGAGGCCTGGCTGACATTCTATGTCTTCCCTTCTTGGGATGGTTTTATTAGTCAAAACTCTCAGGAGCCCTGGTGCCTCCTCGCCTCTGTCTTGAATACTGCAAGCAGCCCCTTTAGCTGAACAAGGAACTGGTCTGTTGTGTTTCACATTACAAAGGTATTCTCAATATAGAAACACAGCTACTTTCACTATTCACTGCCTTTTAACTTCACAGTGGTTGGAGTTTAAAGGGGTCTTTTGTGAACATTGAAGTCCCTGAAGAAGTGGATAGCTAAAATTTTCCACATGACCGGTAGTATGGAACTGTAACTAATGATAGAGAATGATACTTTCATTGCTTCTGTTTTTAACTTCTGTCACTAAAGGCTTGTGATTTCATACCACATCAAACAAATTTTTATTTGTTCAGCTTCCTTTGACTTAAGCAAAGTATTTTTTTGGGGGGGGAGGGGGAGGGGGTATTGTTACTGGAGTCTGATTTTGAGGTATTATTTCATTTGGAAAGACTGATACAACTAAAAATCTGGTGTAATTCTTTCTGGTTTTAAAAAAGTTATATCCAGCTAACTCTTAAAAAATAAAATCCCTTTTGAACTTTTAATTTAAAACAATATCAATGATTGCTAAAAGTCATCTATAGCTTTACTGTCTTACTGATTTTCAGTCTGTTTTCAATAATAAATATCTTCTACCCATCACACCAGAAGGTACCAGGCTAAGGGATTTTCTGAGCCTTTGGGTGCCATTCAATTGGTATCCACTAACATATGCAGAAGATAGTTTGAATATTTGAGCTTGGTGAGGATGCAGAGTATAAGCAAACAAATTAGCAAATAATTGACAGATTGTGAGAAATACTGTGACAGAAATACACAGGTTTCATGTTATTAAATCATCTAGGACTTAGGATAGTCAAGGAAGGCTTCTCTGAGGAGGTGATTTTTAAGCTGGCCTGTGAGGATGAAAAGGAGCCAGTCATGAGAACTGGGATGAAAGTGTTTCAAGCACAGGTGACAGGAGAGGCCAATATCCTGAACTAGAAACAGCTTTATCAATTTGATAAACAGAAAGGAGATCAGTGAGAATGAAGTTGAGAAAAGGATAGTATGGTGAGGTCTGGCAAATGGGTTAGAACCCAGATCATATAAGGCTTTGTGCTCAGGTAAGTATATTTGATTTTACTCTTAAGTGAAACGGGAAGCTACTAAAAAGTTTGGATGAAATCCATGTCAGTTAGGTATTGCCTCGATAATGCTAGATAGCAAATCATCCCCAAACTCAGGGAGTCATTTGTTCTTGCTCAAGTGTCTGCATATTAGTGGGTTGAGATGGCCCTCTTTGGGCTTGACTGCAAGCTGCAGGTTGGATCCAGGCCTGCACCATGTGCTTGTCATCCTTCTTGGACTTGTGGGCTAGGTGTGGGTGTAGTTTTCACAAGGAAGTGGCCATTAGAATGCAAGAGAGCAAGCCCATCTGCAAGTGTGTTTCAAGCTCCTTGCTGTATCACATCTGCTAATAGCCCATTGTTGGAATCCAAAGACAAGGGGTCAAGACCTCTAGTGGGAAGAACTGCATGGTCACTTGGAAAAGGGATCCAGGGAGAGATGAGGAATTGTGGCTAGTGATTTCTGCAATGACCTGATCTTATCTATCTTATAAAAAGTTCACTGTAGTCTTGGGTGACCAACTGCTCTTGATTGCTCAAAAATGAGGAGTTTCCTGAACATGGGACTTTCAGTGCTAAAACTGAGAAAGCCTAAGGCAAACCAGGATGAGTCGGTCACCCTATGGACTGTCCTGTGGTAAATGGATTAATGGGGCTGCAGGAGAAGTGAGAAAGAGATCAACTGTCATTATGGTCTTCCAAGTGAGAGAAGATGGTGGTGTGAATGAGAGGTTTACACAGGAGATGTGGTGGAGCAGATGTCTTTGGGATGTGTTTTGGATGGACAGGTCAGGACTTGTTGATGTTTGGGATGTGGTAGATGAAGAAAGGCATTGAGGATGTGTTAGACCAATTGAATATGCTATTTGCTGGAGTATGATGATGCAAATATCCTATAGGGTAGAAGAACAACTTTTAATTATTATTGCAAGAATATAATAACAAGCCACTATTTGAAAATACATTATATATTATAGACATGTAATGTGGTATTTATCTTTAAAACCATGTTAAAGGAATTGGTGGAATAAACGTGGAGGTTGCCGTGTATCTACCTGGACTATAGTAATGTACACAAATTGTATCAGAAGAATGGTTGTCACTAACAAAGGTAATTTTCCTAATAGTCTTCATTGACTACCTAGGTTCACCATAGTGGTTTACTTCTATAGTAAACAAGGAAGCCATGAACATTGGGAAATGAGTGTATTTTCTTCATTTTGATTTGTCAAGGCCTAACCCATCAGGATTTACAGTTTACAATTGCATCATGGGTTTTTCTATACAGTATTGTGGGTTGACAGTGCACCTGGTGTGGTAGAAACAATATTTGAATAGGATTTAGAAGGTCTGGATTTGAGCTATGGCTTTGATATTCAGTATTTTTTTTTGGAGGATGTGGGAGTTACATATGCTTATGATTAGATATTACCAATTTCCTTTCCCACTCATTGAGTTGATGTCTTGAATAACAAGGAGGACCTATTCTCCAGACTATTTGGGGATGCTGGTTGAATTAATATTGAATTAACACCGTTCATATATGGGGAATGCCGCTAAATACTTTTGTAACCTTGAATAACTTGCTTGGCATATTTGGTCTCTGTTTCTTTCTCTATGAACTGGGAATAACAATTCAGGGATATTGTGAAGCGATATCATATGAGAGATTGTATACGAAGCTGCTCCGTAAGGTCTTATCAGTATGATCTTCCTTCTCTGCTAGGATAGTGAGTTTCCAGGCCTGGATTCACATTAGCTTTATTTGTGTTGTTTGTTTTTCCTTGCACCCTTGAGTGTGATAATGATGAACACAGATTTGTTGAAGGGCTGGCTGATCAAGTGTCAAGTTCCTGGCAGTTCTTCACTCTGTCCCTTACATGTGAACCATTGGCTACCTCTGTAAAGCCAGACCTTCTGGAGTCTAAATACTCTTCTCTTAATTTTCCCACATGAGATCTTGGGCAAGCTTCTTAACTTTCCTGTGTCTTAGTTTCCCCATCTGCAAAAGGAACTAATCATATTTCTTGAATCAGATTGTTGCTGAGTCCTCATTAAATTAACAGCGATAACTCAGATCAGTGTATGGAAATCAGTCAATCAACAAAAAAGACAATAAATGTTAAATCCTTTATTATTATTGCTGTTATTATTTGCAGGTAGGTTTCCTGCTGCATTTATTTGATTTGTAGACTTCAGAGACAAGGTAAAACTATTTAATTATATAGAAAATTGGAAAGTTCTGATATGATGAACTCTAAAGGGGAATGTGATACAGATTTCTGTTGTTTATTTTTAGGTGGTTTATTATTTTTCTACAGTGACTAGTGTACTCCATGTGGTAGATCTAATGTATTGTTATATTAGTCTGCTGATAAAGACATACCCGAGACTGGGAAGAAAAAAATATTTAATTGGACTTACAGTTCCACATGGCTGGGGAGGTCTCAGAAACATGGCTGGAGGTGAAAGGCACTTCTTACATGGCGGCAGCAAGAGAAAAATGAGGAAGAAGCAAAAGCAGAAACCCCTGATAAACCCATCAGATCTGATGAGACTTACTATTACAAGAATAGCATGGGAAAGACTGGCCCCCATGATTCAATTACCTCTCCTCGGTCCCTCCCACAGCACACGGAAATTCTGGGAAATACAATTCAAGTTGAGATTTGGATGGGGACACAGCCAAACCGTATCAGTTGTGAAAAGGGGTTTTGATTTTTTTCAATCTCAGTCCATTGAAAACTCATTCTGGCTGGGCGTGGTGGCTCATGCCTGTAATCCCAGCACTTTGGGAGGCCGAGGCAGGCGGATCACCTGAGGTCAGGAGTTTGAGACCAGCTTAGCCAACATGGCGAAACCCCGTCTTTACTAAAAATACAAAAATCAGCCGGCTGTGGTGGCAAGCGCCTATAATCCCAGCTACTTGGGAGGCTGAGGCGAGAGAATCGCTTGAACCTGGAAGGTGGTGGTTGCAGTGAGCCGAGATCGCACCACTGCACTCCAGCCTGGGTGACAGAGCGAGACTCCGTCTCAAAAACAAAACAAAACAAAACAAAAACCAACTCATTCTGTTTTCCCTTGCCCTGCAGAGTCTGTTTCATCTACTGCTATACCCTAACCCACCTGCCAGCTCATTTTGCATTTCTCTTTGTTTGTCCTAGCTTCCTTGTGTGCACTATTTGTGCTCTTGATTTATTAAATCTCTGAGATCATCCTTTCTCTGGAATGGGAGGAAAGGCTTCTGGACAGACAGCTGGAGAGATCTAAAACAGCCCAAGGGGTATATTTCTTGTTCAGTTCATCCCAGCAACCGATTAGAGATCAATAAATGCATAGCACTAGTGTATATTATGTACTTTTCCTGGAAAACAGGTCAGTATTCAATAGGCTAAATAGGAGATGAGATATTTTTTTAGTTGGCACCTCTCTACAACTATAAATAATTAGAAAAGATTCTTTTTTTTGAAATTTTTACTTTAAAAATTTTGTTAAAGAACTCTGTCTCTCTCTTAATGTCCAAAGTCTTAGACACTTGGACATCTTTTTCTTCTGGAAAGATGTGAAACTTTGTAGAATGGAGAAGAAATGTAGAGTACTTAACACTAAAAAAATAGGCAGTGAAAAGCCAAACCCTGTTGTGTTAGTCTGTTCTTGTGTTGTTTTAAAGAAATAGCTGAGGCTGGGTAATTCATTAAGAAAAGAGGTTTAATTGGCTCATGGTTTTGCAGGCTGTACAAGAGGCATGGTACCAGCATCTGCTCAGCTTCTGGGAAGGCCTCAAGGAACTTAGAATCATGGCAGAAGGCAAAGCAGGAGTAGGCATGTCACATGGTGACAGAGGGAGCAAGAGTGGGAGGTAGGACATGCCATAGTCTTTTAAAAACCAGATCTCACATGAACGCAGAGGGAGAACTCACTCATGTCTGCAAGGAGGGCATCAAGCCATTCATGAGGGATCTTCCCCCATGACCCAAACACCTCCCACCAGCTTCTACCTCCAACACTGGGAATTACAATTCAACATGAGATTTGGAGGGGACAGACATCCAAACCATATCACCTGTCTAGTTCAAAAGTTTCTCAAAAGCCACAGTTGCTTTGGAATTGGTGATGGAAATTATCATGGTTCTCACTTGCTGGAATACATAGGGAGGTATGTGGGACACAACATAATAGAAATGTTTTACAATTATGTTTTATATTTGTATGTATTGTTCTTCACATAATATAAGGTGTTGACAGGACAGGAATTATTTCTCTTTCTCAAATGAAGAAACAGACTCAGTGAACTGAGGTACTTGATCAAGTTCTCAGAGTAGCAGTTAGGCCTCATCCCTAACATTTACAGGACCAAAGGCAGGAGGACAAATAGAGGCCCATACACCATGTGTTCAAAATACAAAATTTTATAAATGCATGTATAAATCAAGCTAATACTGTATCAAGTAGACTAAAGTATATCTGAAATTGAATAAAATGTCTTGCCCTGACAAACATACTTTCAGAGTGACCTGTGAGGCCTGGCTTCCATTTTGCATTCCCAGACTTTGTGGAGTTTAGTGCAGGAAAATGCAGCACAGGGATTAGGGATTACCACCCCCTAGCCTGTGGTTCCTCTTTCCACCCCCAGCTTCATTCTGCATTGTGAGGTGCCTCATGAGTATGTGTGTTCAGGTCCATCTGCCTCTCCTGCACACAGCCAACCCTTGAGCATAGGAGTGTAATTAGAGGACAGCACATGCTTCCCTCAGAAGGCCGCATCTTGAGAAGAGGCCCAAAATGGGCCATTTTGGTAGACTTCTGGGGATGTGCATGGGAGGGGATATATAGGCTCTGGACAATCCCTTAGGCCTTGAGGACTTATCACCTCGTTCCATGATTAAGTCTAATTATGAGGCCAGTAGTGGGGTATCCAAGATACAAGTTGGATTCCATTGGATTGTTTGGCCACTTCAATCGCATTATTAGTCAGTTTAGTGAAAAACAGTTTGTTCCTTCATTTAGTATGTATTATGTACAGGTACTTGGTGCTGGAGATATAACTGGAGTAAGGCATCTCTTGGGAGTGGCCTTGAATTCTAGTGAGAGAAGACAGAAAACCATGTAAAGAATTACAATATATTGTCCTCAAGTTAGCAATGCTATGAATAATATAAAAGAGGGAAGTGAGATAGTCATGGAAAAATAAGGGTGGGACTAATGGTGGGAGAAGTCTTCCCTGTGGAAATGACATTGTGATGCGAGATGTAAATGCTCAACAGCTGCAAGAAGATCTAAGGGAAGGGCGTTCCAAGTGGGTGGATCACATGGGTGATAGCCAGGAGCTTGGTGACTTCAAGGATTAGAAAGATGATCATGGAGGCATGGCGTCAGGGAGTGGAAGGAGATGGGGTTAGAGGGATGGGCAGGGTCTTAGAGGTCACCAGAGCCTTGTAGGCCCTGTAAGGGGCTTGGATTTTGTTCCAGCGAAATTCACTGGAAATTTTAAACAAGGGATTGATAGGAAAACTTCTGGTCAAATTCAATACTTAATAGTTAATTCAAAGTAGCCTGTCCAAATTGTAATCATTTTGCCAATATTAAATGAATCCCCCTGCTGTACATACCCCATCTCTTAGAGTAGTTGAATGTCACCAATATATTTTGTAGACATTTTGAAGACTTAAACATTGGTGCTCCTGGCAAGTAATGTGAAAAAGTGGTCATATATTTAGCTATCAAGTTTCATGTCTTTTGCTAAAAATATAGAACCAAGAGAGCTCTGAGCATAAATACAGGCATGCTCTTGGTGTTGGGTATTTCATAACTATTCTTAGGTGCCAAATGTCTTCATCTTCACGCGATTTATAGTAATGTAAGTAATGTGTTGGAGACTAACAAATCAAAATCTCATTTTGGATGTGTGACACTAATGTTGTGTTGACTTATTGTTTCATGTGTTAGATTTCTGATAAAATTACTAAAACACCTTCTTGAAAGGAGTAACAGGAAGAAACAATTGGCGTGTCAGATATTCAGCTGTGTGTACTTTCTTATGGATAGGAGATTACTGATAAATTCTTAATTGCATTAGATAGCATATTAGAGTACCACAATTTAGGAATATTTAGCAACTTAAAATTTTTTGATAGCCAAGCACTTACAAGTAGCATGATACTTGTTAAGGGAAAACAAAGACCAATTTTAGTTCTTATTTATTATAATGATTTTCATTTTACTATTAAAGATGTTTCTTCAGCAGTAACCAGATGTGTAACATAGAAGCAGCTGCATGATATTTTCATTTTTATGCATAATATTGGAAATCTTAGACAAGGTTCATTGTCTGTTATGGAAAATGAAATGATCTTTTCCTAGTCTGAACAGCTGTGTAAAACAGAATGCTAACATCTTTTCCTGTCTCTAAGTGACCATCTGTTTTTATGGGACTTGACAGGTAATTTATTAATTTTAAGTGGTTTGTTTTAGGGAAATTTTGGCAAATGTGCATGTAGCAAAGTAGTAGAAAAATATTATAAAGCTCTGGAATTTTTAAGGGCCTTTTTAAAGGTCTGGTAGAATCTTTGAGTCTTTTTTCCTTGTGTGTTTTGAAATGGATAGAAATATTTGTCAATGAATGATACCATAGGGACTGGATTATAGGATTCGGTGACACATTTGACAATCATTCTGGTTTCGGCTAATTTAGAAATATTAATTGTACAATAAAAAAGAGCTTTTTTTCCTCCTTTCAGTACAATCTCCTGTTATTTCTGTGGTCTTAATATAAAAATTAAACACAAAAAATAAGTGGTAAGTTGCTTTTTAAACTCTGTCCTCCTCCATTCCAGCTGTCACTGCACTTTCCTAGGGTCCTTCTGGCATCTTCTCAAATCTTGGAAGAAATGTCAGCTCTTTTTCAACATTCATTTGTCACTTTTAAGGTTTCACTGAATTACCCAGGCTGAATGCAGAACGAAAAGAAATGCCACAGTTATTATGCTGACTGCAGACGCAACATGGGAATTCTTTATGATAGGCCCTCACTCATGTCTTAATACTTTCTTTATTCTAATGTGCTTAGCAAGCCAGCTTGGCCTTGTTTGTCTCCAGGTAGATCAAACGGCTAGAAATAGTCCTACCTATTTTCATTTGGGAAGCTTAAATATTTTTAAGATGAGTGATAATGCCGAGCAAACAGAGCCGGGTGTCATCAGTTCTGTCTCAGCCTCTCAGTCACCGAGGTAAGCTAGGAGACTTAATCATTTTTAGCTCAGTTCCCCAATCTGTAAAATGAGTTTTATGACATTTTCTTCCCTAGTTCACCGGAATAGCATTAGAAAAACAAATGGATGTGGTGACTGTTTATTGGATGACATTTGCTGAATGTGGCTTTTTGGTGTTCAAGACTGGATACATTAATAACAGTTTTAATTGTTACGTATAACCTGGCTGTCTGATAGTGATGATGATGATGAGGAGAAGCAGGAGTAGGAGGAGAATAATGGTGGTGGTGATGGGTGAACAGTAGTAATAACAGTAAATGAGAGGCAGCTTAGGGTACTGACTAAACCCATAGGAGTCAGACTATCTTGGTTCAGATCCCTTTCATGTCAGTTATTACTTGTGTGACCTTGAACAAGTTACTTAAATCTCCGAACGTAGTAAATGTCACATTTGGAATTGGAACCTCCGCCTGTCCCAGCATGTGTTCCTAACCACCATACTGTGCTGCTTTAAACCAAAAGCAACAAACTTTGGTCTAGAGCATTTCAAAAGGTCATCCAACAGAACATATAAAAAGAGGAGAAGCCAGCAACATCCTTAATCTTCTTTATTTAAAATACTTACTTTACTTACTTTAAAAAACACCCCATAGGATCATGAACATCAGACCAATTGGGAAGGGTAGATGAATTGACTGCCTAAGGACTGAAATTGGCACATTAGACTCTGCTACAAAACTTACCTGTTTCTGATCTCTTGAAATCAATGAATCTCATTATTATTCATACCTCTTCCTTTAAAAAAAATAAAACACATCATTTGCAAAAAGAAAATTTTGTCCCATGCAGTCTAGGTTGTTCCAGGAGCTTACTGAGAAACTACAACAGCCCTCTGAGGTTAACTGGTACTGTTCACTGAACTCTCAAGTTTCTGCCTTGTGAATCTGGTGGTGGGAAATTTGGCTGTGGTAAAGAAGGAACCTCACTTGATCTCTGCGGAAATCATTGAGAATTATAAGTAGGATGCTTCATCCTTGTTTGAAAAGTAGAAGTAATTGTTTCTTTTGAAAGCAGCACACATAGTTCTGATAAAGTGAGTGTGATTTTTTTGGCTAGTTTAGGATATAGGTTGGTTGATGTCAGCATTATTTTACAAATGTGGAAGAAAATCTATCAGGGAAATAACTGAAATAAGGCAGGACTCCTTTTTTAAATTTTTATTTTTTATTTTATTATTATTATTTTTTTGAGATGGAGTCTTGCTCTGTTGCCCAGGCTGAAGTGCAGTGATGTGATCTCAGCTCACTACAACCTCCACCTCCTGGGTTCAAGCAATTCTCTTGCCTCAGCCTCCCGAGTAGCTGGAATTACAGGCACCCACCACATGGATGCCTGGCTAATTTTTTTACTTTTAGTAGAGACGGGGTTTTGCCATGTTGGCTAGGCTGGTTTTGAACTCTTGACCTCAAGTGAT
The DNA here is from genome assembly GCF_049350105.2 of Macaca mulatta. NCBI lineage: Eukaryota > Metazoa > Chordata > Mammalia > Primates > Cercopithecidae > Macaca > Macaca mulatta. The sequence continues at coordinate 131,116,470 of NC_133407.1, read as the reverse complement.
CTGCCCACCTCAGCCTCCCAAAGTGCTGGGATTACAGGTGTGAGCCACTGTGCCCAGCCTAAAGCAGGACTCTTAGTGGACAAGGGAACATGAGTGGTAGCGGGGAAAAAGCATCAGCATGATAGTGATATGTGCATTCCTGGTGTAGTCAGCTCTTATATTCTAGTGGCTTATTGGCATCCAGTGGCAGCTGGAGACAGATGATGGAATATCCCTTTTCTGAAGAATGTCCTTTGCCTGCTCTCTAAGCATCATAATACTTGTACCAGTTTTTACAGTCCCATTATTTTTCATTATATCTTCCCTTATCCCATTGGAGCACAAAGGGAACAGAGAGGAGCATTGAGTATCCTCTTCATGTTCTTTCCATGGTCAAGACCATGTGTATTCACAACTAATTTAAGGGAGAGCTGGAGCCAAAACAACTTTAACCTAATTCGAAAGATTGGATTGGTGGGATCAATTGGAAAGGTCCTGAGGGAGGAATGTTCCTGGAGGTATCAGGTGATTAGAGAAAGACAGCAAGCAAGCTGTGGGACATGAGGTGAAATTGGAATATGGAGAATATCCTGTAGGGCTCTGTATGCAACTGGAGGGTTGCTGGCTTTAAATTTGCATGAAAGAAGATACAATTTTGTGATGGTTTTATTTATTTATTTTTAATTTTCTAACAGGCTAATTAAGTTATATATTATATATCATGAAATTTACCCATTTCAAGTATATATTTCAATGGACAAAATGGACTGTATCCATATGATGTGGTTTGACTGTGTCCCCACCTGAATCTCATCTTGAATTTTAGTTCCCATAATCCTCATGTGTTGTGGGGAGGTACCTGGTGGGAGGTAATTTAATCATGGGGGTGGTTACCCTCATGCTGTTCTCGTGATAGTGAGTGAGTTCTCATGAGATCTGATGGTTTTATAAGGGGCTCTTCCTCCTTTGCTCAGCCCTTCCCCTTCCTGCCACCATGTAAAGAGAGATGTGTTTGCTGCTTCCTCTACCATGAAAGTAAGTTTCCTGAGGCTTCCCCAGCCATGTGGAACTGTGAGTCAATTAAACCTCTTTCCTTTATAAATTACTCAGTCTCAGGCAGTTCTTTATAGCAGCAGTTACCAAAGAGTATTCCATTGTATGGACTAATACACGACACAATGGAATACTCTTTGGCAACACAAAGAACAAACTATTAATACATTCAACAACATGAATGAACCTCAAAAACATGATATCATGATATTAAGTGAAAGAAGCTTAGTTCCATGATGTTTAGTAAATTTACCAAGTTATATAACCATCACTGTAGTCCAGTTTTAAAACATTTCATCCTCTAATAAGATTCCTTAGCCCTTTACTGTTAATCTCATTACTGCTGCCAGCCCCAGCAACCATTAATCTACACTGTGTCCCTATAGATTTGTCTTTTCTTTAAATGGAATGCTACAACATGTGGTCTCTTGTGTCTAGCTTCTTTCACTTAATATCATATTTTTGAGGTTAATTCATATTGCTGAATGTATTAGTAGTTTGTTCTTTGTGTTGCCAAAGAGTATTCCATTGTATAGATACAGCACATTTTGTCCATTTACCAACTGGTAGATATTTATGTTGATTTGAATTTTTGGCTATCACGATTAATGCTGCTATGAACACTTGTGTAAAAGTCTTTGTGTGGAATGTATTTTTATTTCTCTTGGGTGCTGCGATAGACAGAATTCTGGCCCCAAGACTTTTGCCCCTAGTTTTGTGCCCTTGAATATGTGGTATTACATGGCAAAAAGGACTTTGCAGATGTAACTGAAGTTACTGTGCAGTTGACCTTAAGATCAGGAGATTATCCTGGATTAACTAGATGGATCAGTATGATCACATAAACCCTTAAAAGCACAAGATGAAGTAGAGGAAGTCAGAAGAGAAATTTAGAGAGGTGTAGCAGAAATCAAAGACATTTGAAGCCTGAGAAGGATTTGATGTACCATTGTTGGCTTTAAGATGAGGGCCTTGTGTCAAGGAACTGGAAACCTCAGTCTTGTAGCTGCAAGGAACTGAATTCTGCCACTAACTAGTAAGGTGGGAAGAGGACTCTGAGCTGCAAATACGAATCGTAGTCCCAGCCAATAGCTTGATTTTAGCCTGGTGAGACTCTAAGCAGAAAATCCAGTTACATCCTGCCAAAGTTCTGACTTGCAAACACTGTGAGACAATAAATGAGCATTGTTTTAAGCCTTTAAATTTGTGATAATCTGTCATGACAGCAAAAGTAAACCAAAACAGGTAGATCCCCAGCGGTGAAATTGCTGGGTCTTGTGGTAAATTACACTTTGAGAAACTTTGCTGTGGTTTTGAGCTCAAGGTGACATGATATTTTAAAACGATCCTCTAGCTGAGCTGAAATTGGCCTGTATGAGGGCCAAGAGCAGAAGCAGGAGACCAGTGAGGAGGCAGGCAAGCGGAGAGGATGGTGGCTCTCCCTAGGGTGGCTCTTCCAAGTTGGAATTTGGACGGGGCAATGGATGACGGAGGCATCTACAACAGGTTTGGCCCTCTGCTGGAAGTGACGTGGCCAGAGATGGTGTGGCAGGAGGTGGTGTCCCAGAGCCTTGGTGACTGAACATACCAGGACCACTGGAGTCTCAGTGGGAGGCTGAGGCATCAGAGGAGAGGGAGCTATGTCATGGACTCAGTGGTAAAAGAAAGACAATGTAAGGTATGTAAAGTATTTCCCCTTTTATCACTGCATACAAATAACTCCCATTCACTACCCTGAGACAGTTGAGAGTTACTGGAGGGAGGTGATGGAAGTTTGATGGAGGAAAACAAACATCAAAATGAATAGACTGAGAATTGCCTTATGGGAGAACGATCATGTGTGATGTAATAAAAGGTGTTTTTTTTGGGGAGGGGAATGTCATTCCACTGAAATGAATGGTTTAGATGTGTGGTGTAGTCAGTCAGAATGGCTACTAGTAAAAAGTCAAAAACAGCAGATGCTGGCAAGATTTTGGAGAAAGGGGAACACTTATACACTGCTGGTGGGAATGTAGATTAGTTCAGCCTTTGTGGAAAACAGTCTGGCGATTTCTCAGAGAACTTAAAACAGAACTACCTTTTAACCAGCATGATTGGGTATATACCCAAAGGAATGTAAATCATTCTGCCATGAAGACACATGCACACATATGTTCACAATAGCACTATGCACAATAGCAAAGACATGGAATCAACTTAGGTGTCCATCACTGGTAGATTGGATGAAGAAAATATGGTACATATATACCATGGAATACTATGCTACCATAAAAAAGAACAGGAACATGTCTTATGCAGCAACATGAATGGAGCTGGAAGCCGTTATCCTAAGCAAACTATCCTAAAGAACAGAAAACCAAATACTGCATGTTCTCACTTATAAGTGGGAGCTAAACATTGAGTATATATGGACACACAAAGAAGGGAACAACAGACACCAAGGCCTACTTGAAGATGGAGAGTAGGAGGAGGGTGAAGATTGAAAAACTACCTATCAGGTACTATGCTTATTACCTAGGTGACAAAAAATGTATACACCAGACCTCTGAGATGTGAAATTTACCTATATAACAAAACTGTACATGTACCCCTGAATATTAAATAAGTTTTTTTAAGGAAATATGGTATATTGATGGTATATTTAAGGAAATATGGTATATGTCATGCACATGGCAAAATTTCTCTGGTACTTATTAAGTGTTAAGTACAAAACTTTCAAAGGATCTAGCTTGGTTTAACCTGAGAACTAAACAGAGTTCCTAATTTGGCTTCTTAATTTGGGTATTTTAAGTTAATATTTAGTGCTCCAACTTTTTGGGAGCTAATTTACAACTCTTACTGATTTACCATTTCTGCACATTAAATGCATGTCTGGTGATTAACTGTATTGGTGGAAGTCATCCTTAACTGACTGAATCCTATAAGCTGCCTTATATACCACCGGGTCTTTCTGTAATTATTCTTCCCTCCCTTTGGTACTTTAGTGCTCACCTCTCCTTAGCCTAGTACTCCAAGAAGTGTCTCTGACTTTCCATACTGGAGTTAGGCATCACTTTGAGATGCTGCCACTGCACTTTATACATCTTGCATTCTTTTGTCTTTGCCTTCTTTTCATCTGTCTCCCTAACTTGATTTTGAGCTTGAAAAGTTCAAGGCTCACTTTTCACCATCGCACCTTTGGTGCAAAGAACTTGCAACAGGAAAGTGCTCAGTAAATACTGATTGAATTAAAGCAAAGAATTGCAACCATTACTTCATTGCATGTCCTCTTCTTCTAACAAATACCTAATGTTTAATCTCTTAGAGAAAGATTAAGTGTCCAGAGAAAGTCACTTCTCATTGACAGACCTTCCAATCCTTTTGACAAACAAATACGGCAGAAGACAGCCCCATTATGTTGACCATAGACATGTGTGTGACACATCTGCTTACCAAGTCTTATTTTCAGTATTAAAAAATAGCTGGGTACTATGTACTTTTGATCTTTTGCCTTCTTAATTTGTCTGCATTTTTGGAATTTAGTCTTAAGAAAAAGACTACCATGGGAATGGCTAAGCGTTGGTGACGTGCTCAGTAACTCCCTTTGTATCAGCACACAGAGATACATGTGTGAGAAATATGTTTATTAGAAAAGGGACTGGATATCCAAGTGTTAAAAGATTAAGTACTCTTCGGAGGAAGTTAGCACCATTTACCTTACAAGGTACCATGAGAGGGAGGATCCTTGATATCAGGAACACAAACACAACTCTTGATAGATACAGGTGGTCATACTTTCGGAAGGTATTTTCTAGGCCTCCTGTTCATATACCCATGTAGGATGATTGCATGTTTTCCCCCTGTTATAAACAGCTCTAAACAATTTCCTAAAAACAGCTCAATTTAATTTGACATATATTGGGTTACACTTGACATTTCTAAGTGCAGTAGGAATTTTTTTTTCTCCCTGACAACTCAGTTGTGAAATTATGATTGACAGTCTATAATATTCAACTCAACTGTGTTCAAAACTGACCAATGGTTTTGGAAGATGAAACCGCTTCAAATTTTGTGACCTATAGATAACATTCTCACCCTAGAAGTAGAGTAATAGTTAATCAAGGGACAGTCTCTGCCATTTGTCTGTTGTCTCAGGCTTCATTTCTGGACTCAGCTTTGGCCAGCTTTGGTGCATCTCTCCCAGTGCCCCGAGGAGGCACTCAGTAAATGCTGGGTGAAAGGATAAATGTAGCCACTTTGCAGATGTATCTTTCATTTATTTAACTTTATCTTTTTAGCACTATTTCCCTCAATTTAATCAAAAAGAGCTTGTTGCACAATTGTTCAAAAAATAAAATATGAAGAAGACCAAGTAAAATTTTCCCACCCAGATGTAATCACAGTTGTCAGGTAGTGGTATGACCTTCCAGAGACTTACATATGAATGTGTAAGTACATACACACAGCCACAAAACATGGCTGTATCTGTGCATGTTATAAATGAAATACAGATATCATGGCAACAGGTACTGGTGTGGGCTTCTCTTATGTTGCTTATCTGAATACGCTAGAGAAAAAAGTGAGGGATTTTTACGTTGTATTCTTTATTCTATGAAGTTTGATTTTTAAAAATGTATTAGAATATAGTTGTACAGAAGTAACATAAGAAATAAAGATGGATAAAACCATAAAACATCAATATGTTGAGATTTGCTAGGGTATATTTTAATTTAATGGTTTCTCATTTATTTTATTTTTTCTTTTTGTTGACTCACCTCCTTGATTTTTAAGTCGTGTGGAGTTGTACTGACTGACATCTGCGACTTAAATATTTTATAATGTGTCTTTCTATGTATCTCAGAATAATAGGTACTATTTTACCTTGTAACTCAATGTCATGTGTTTTCCTATAAACAAGATAAACAAGTTAATTTTTTTAAACATACTAACGTCATTTCAAAGGATAACATTGCAGTATCTTTGACAACTGACATGGACTTTATTTTCCATTACCCTGTTCAAGTTTTAAAAATTTGTTTTTTTCTAACCCCACCCTGATTTGTTTGAAAGGTGCTACACTGAAGGACATTAGTGCCCAGCTTGGAATATCACTGTGCTCCTAGAACAGTCTTTCCAATCAGGTAGAAAGAGAAGCCAGGACAGAGACCCCTCTGGAAGTTACTTGGTTTGTAATTTAGTGGCAGTAAGCTTATTAACATCTGTTTGGATTTTACCCCTGATTTTATATTACACGTAGTCTGAGTAATAGGATTTTAAAAAAATGATGGGCAGTAAAACTTGTAGTTCTGAAGGGCAGGGTATCAGACTATGATTATTGTGTTAGTCTCATCCAACTTCGAGTTTCATCGCAGAAAAACAAAGCTCTATGAGCACTTGGCATTAATTAAATTATGTGTAGAGAACTTATTTCCACTTAAATTAATGCCACTTGACATTCTGAATTCTTTTACTCTTAATCTTATAATTGCCTTATCTTGCCATAATTTATAAATTGTGAACTTTGACCCTTTAACTTACCAGAAACTCAATTGTAAAATGATCTATTAATGAGGAAGGAAAATTTTTATTTAAGGGTGAAATACTTTTATTTTCAGCTTTATTTTAATTATAAATTCTGATATTGCACATAATATACTGAAATTCCTAATTCCTTTCTTTGTGAGGAAATTTTAGGATTGCAAGATAGAAATTTTGGCCTTTGGAAAACACTGTAAAATCCTAGAAAATATTCTGTATGTGTTCCAATTGATGCCAGGCCAGGTGCTCCTGGATCTTCTTCGAGAGCTGCAGCACTGGTGCCAGGTCACCCCAACCTCCCTGGGCCTCCCCATGTTGCTGTCCTGCCTGGGAACGCTTTTTCTCCTCTGAGGCCCAAGTTCAGCCCCATCAGATCCTCTGGGTTTCAGGCTGTTCCCACCGATGTTTGGCTGACTTTGACCAGGGAGAGAAAGGAGTCAGAAAAAGCCTGCAGATAAATTCCTTGCCTTGCCTTTCTGCCTCATCTTCACCATTCTTCTTCCTTCAGAGATGATTTCCAAACACAGTGGTTCGTATGGCCTCTCTGGAGACACCCATCTCCCGTAACCAAGCTTCCAGCTGTGATCTCTGGTTCAGCCATGGTCACCTAGGCAACATCCCATTTTGCATTCCTTTCCTTCCTCCCTGGCCTCACTGCCCTGTCCTCTCTCTTTCTGGCTTCCCTGAGATTCTACCCTCACATAAGTATTGGCATACACATTTTTCACATGCTTTTGGTTTTTAGGTAAGCCAATCTAAGACATTTTGAAAACATAAATTCTCTTAATTATTTTGTCTAAATACTTACTGGAAAAATAGATAGTTCCAGCAGGCACCAGCTTACTCTTGATTAGGTGCCACTATTTCTCTACCTATTGGATATAGAAATAGGCTTTAAAATTATATATTATATGTTTTTATATATATAATATGTAATACATATTACTGTGTATTCCTTATATTATTGAGTTTATGCTATTTATTCATTGTGCAACTTATAAATCAATCATCTTAACCGAAAGTAGATGTGATTTTGAAACGTTAGGAATTAGAAGTGTTGACCAAATCAGAGATGAAAGCCCAGAGAGAAAGGAAGATACAAAATAAACCCCTGGTCTTCCCCTCTTACTCCACCTGCTCTCACCAAGCTCTCTGCAACTGATGATACTTTTTGAAATTCAGATTTGACACCTTCTCTTCTTCCTATTGCTCTTAAGATCTTGAGAGGGTATCCTTCCTGATCTTGGCCTTTAGGTCTTTGGGCAAATGGAAATATAATTCCATTGTTCAGTAAAATTGAAGGAGAAAGTGCATATAAAATATGTAGCATGACGGCTGGCTAGAGAGTAGCGTGGATACCTCTTTACAGGAGGCGTGTACCTGGCTGCCCTGGTTGCGTACCACTTTCTGAGGCTTTGAAGTGTTCCTTGCCTTCTTTCTTGCCATTCCTGCCCTTATTTGAGAAGAAGGATCCAGTGAAGACAGAGGCTCTGGCAGAGATTCTTTTGGCTGCCCAATTTTTGCCCTGAGCAAAACGTGTTAGGTTTCCACAGGTTGAAATGTCACCAGATTTTAAGAACTCTATAATATGGAAAGTCTTTTATTTAGCATTTAGTACCTATGAAAATTTAATGTTTACATCAGATCTCCTCCTGTGTCATTTCTATGTATGTCTTCTTTTACTTAGTGCAATTCTTTTTTTTTTCCCTCTAGCTCATGATTCTACTTAAACTTATGAACCAAACTCTGCTGAGTCCTAATTATTTTGTAGTAGAGAGGATTCCTTAAAAGTCCTTTTATCTTATTTATTTGTAACTTCAGTATAAGCACTTCACTTTTTTTTTTTTTTTTTTTTTTTTTTTGAGACTGTCTCACTCTATCACCCAGGCTGAAGTGCAGTGGCACGATCTCAGCTCACTGCAACCTCCGCCTCCTGGGTTCAAACTTTTCTCCTGCCTCAGCCTCCTGACTGGGAGTACTGGCAAGTGCCACCACGCCTGTCTAATTTTTTTTGTACTTTTTAGTAGAGATGACATTTTGCCATGTTGGCCAGGCTGGTCTTGAACTCCTGACCCCAAGTGATCTGCTCACCTCAGCCTCCCCAAATGCTGGGATTACAGGCGTCAGCCACTGCACCTGGCCAGCACTTCACTTTTGAGTGTCCTAGTTGGACTTAATTCTTTCCTTAGACCATCTAGCTGGGTCGATCAATCAGGAGAGTTCTCTCAGGTAGTTAATCCATTTTGGGCTTTTTGTAAAAAATAAAAATAATTAAATCACTGTTTGGTATTGACAGTGAAGTTTATCTGAAACATATGGTTATCAATTCTTAGTGAGGATTGGAAGTGTTCAAGCTCTGAATCAGGTGAACCTGTAGTATTTTCTGTCTTCTCAACTTACATGCTTTTCGCCTCCAACCCAGTTTGAGATATTTTTATTTAGTTGGCAAATGAGAGTAACTCTCAGCTGAAATTAACAAAAATCAACAGTTGGGAAAAATGTGGCATTCAGTAAGTTTCTTCGAGAAGGTTTCTATTTCCTTAAGATGATCTCCATCTTACAGAGCAGAGCAGTTTTCTCAAGCGGAGGGTGTTCTTGACATTTCCCCAAACTGTTGCAGCTCCTCAAGATTGCTCTGGAAATTTAAATATGTTTATCTCAAATCATCTATTTTTCTATTTAAAGAGGAAAATGTTTCAACACATTTGTGAATGGGAAATACTTCTGAAAACTCTGTTCGATTCTGAATCAGGAAAATTTCCTAAGTCTACCTTTTTTATTTTTTATTTTTTTCCCCTATTAAAACTTGTACAGATTGTTTACTGGCCCATATGAAATACTTTTGTGTTTTGCTTTACACAAATCCTGTCATGGCATACTGTGTCTCTCTCTTCAATGAGAGTCGCTGGGTTATAAAGGAACAATACCCCTGCAAACTCAATGAGACTGTCTTTCAGACAAGACTTGATCTGGGATTTCTTGAGGAGACCTATGTTGACCTGTGTTATCTGTTTGCTACTCTGTTGATTGGTGAATATTTCTTACTTATTATTCTCATGGCAATAGTCATGTCCACAGAAACTCTGCTGTGAAAATACCAAGGAGGCCCATCTTTTCCAATATATTCAGTCAGCTGCAGTTATATGGAAATTCAAGATAAAGAGGACTCAGCTGTCAGTGAAAGAGGATTCCCAGTCAAGCCCCCTGCACGGAGGTACCTATATTTCATGTGACAAGAATGGCCTGATAGTAAGTGCCTAGTTTTTCTGTTTCAGTCCTTTAGGAGTCCAGAGAACAGCCGCCCAGAATCCACTAGAATTCCACTAGATTCGTGTTATATCACTAATTTTCTTCAAATCTGTCTAAAAGAGATGGACTTTTTTTATTCTTAGGTTCAGTGGTAATAGCATAATTGCGACAATTTCCCAAGAACACATGCTTCCTATTAGGATAATCCTCATAGGTTTCCTTGTTGGCTAGCTTTCTTTTTTAATAAGTTATTCTTAAAACAACTTTATAGAAATGCAGTAGGGCCGGGCGCGGTGGCTCAAGCCTGTAATCCCAGCACTTTGGGAGGCCGAGACGGGCGGATCACGAGGTCAGGAGATCGAGACCATCCTGGCTAACACAATGAAACCCCGTCTCCACTAAAAATACAAAAAAATTAGCTGGGCGTGGTGGCGGCGCCTGTAGTCCCAGCTACTCGGGAGGCTGAGGCAGGAGAATGGCGGGAACCCGGGAGGCGGAGCTTGCAGTGAGCCGAGATCGCGCCACTGCACTCCAGCCTGGGCGACAGAACGAGACTCCGCCTCAAAAAAAAAAAAAAAAAAAAAAAAAGAAATGCAGTTTACGTATCATCAATTTACCCATTTCAAGTGTATAATTGAGTGATTTTTAGTAACTTTAGTGAGTTCCACAACCATCACCATAAATTACTTTTAGAACATTTTCACCCCCCTCCCATAAGATCCCTAATGCCTGTTTGATGTTAATTGCCATTCTCACCCCTAGCTCCAGGCAACCCCTCATTCACGTTCAGTCTCTAAGTTTGCCTTTTCTGGACATTGCATATAAATGGAATCAGACGATATGTGGCTCTTTGTATCTGGCTTCTTAGCATACTGTTTTTGAGGTTATTCTGTGACTTGGCATATATCAAGAGTTATTTGTTTTGTAATGCTGAATAGTATTTTATTATATGGATATGTTATATTTGGTTTGTAATCTGTTCACCAGTTGGTGGACATTTAGATTGTTTGCACTTTGAGGCTACTATTAATAATACTGCTGTGAATATTCATGTAAGTCTTTGTGAACAAATGTTTTCATTTCTCTTGAATAGATACCTAGAATTGGAATTATTGGATTGCATTAGCTCTATGTTTAACTTTTTGAGAAACTGCCAAACTTTTTCCAAAGTAGCTATACCATTTTACAGTCCCATTATCAGTGCATGAAGGTTTCTATTTCTTTATATCCTCACCAACTTTTGTTGTTTTCTGTCTCTTTAATTTTAGCTATTGTAGTAAGTATAGAGTGATATTTCACTGTGATTTTAATTTACCTTTTCTAACTAACTAATGCAGTTGAATATCTTTTCATGAACTTATTGACCATTCATCTAAATTCTTTGGTAAATTATCTGGCCATATAGTTTGCCCATTTTTTGATTGAAGTTTGTCTTATTGAATAGTAAGAGTTATTAATAAATTCTAGAGACAAGTCCTTTATTAAATATGTATTTTGCAAATACTTTTTCCCAGTGTTTTGCTTGTCGTTTCATGTTTCTAGTAGTGCCATTTGACGTCTATAAGTTGAATTTTAACAAAGTCCAACTTACTAATTTTTTTATTTTTTGGAGAATGCTTTTGATGTTGTATCTAAAATTTTTTTTTTCTTTTTACCTGAGTCACATCTCAAAGATTTTCTCCTGTATTTTCTTGTAAAAGTTTATTATTTTAGCTTTTACATTTAAGTCTGTGATCTATTTGGGGTCATTTTTGTGCATGGTATGTGGTGAGGGTCTAAGTTAAAATTTTGTTATTGTCTCAGTACCATTTTTTGAACAGAGGATACACTCCCCAATGAATTGCCTTGGCAGTTTTGCCAAAAATCAATTGACTATAAATGTAAGAATTTATTTCTGGACTCTCAATTCTGTTCCATTGATTTATGTATCTATCTTTATACCATGTGGTCATTAGAAAAGTAGTTCCCCAAAGATGTCCATGTCCTAAGCCCTGGAACATGTGAATATGTTATTTATATGGCCAAAGGGACTTTATAGATGTGTTAACAAGTATAAACGTTTAGATGAGAGATTATCCTGGATTACTAGGGGGACCCAATCTAATCACAAGTCCTTAAAGGCAGAATACCTTTCCATATTAGGTCAGAGATGAGAGATGAAAGGAGGAGGAGGTATCTGAGCATGACAGGGGCTTGACCTGTGGTTACTGGCTTTGAAAATGGTGGAAGGGGGCCACTAGCGAAGGAATGTATATGGCCTCTAGTAGCTGAGAACTGTCAGCAGGAAAACAGGGGTCTTAGTACTACAAGCCCAGGAACTGAATTCTGTTAATCACCTGAATGAGCAATGGCACAGATGCTACCTAGTGCCTCCTGGAAAAAATGCAGCCCTGCTATTGTTGCAGGACTTTTCCTTAGTTCAGCTAAAGATGGGGTTCTTTGTCCCACAGCCACAAAGTAATTCAGGCTCATGGACAATTTGAATTGTAAGACAGGGTTTTATTGGGTGAAAAGGAAAAAATAGGGGGAACCAGGGACTCTCACCAGGCCAGAGTCCTTGATAGAGCATTTCCCATCAGGTCATTTGAATCCCAGGTTTCACACAGGAAAGGAGGGGCCAGGTTCCTTTCTACTGGAAAGGTCCTGAACTTCTCCAGGCTCTACCCCAGTGGGCAGGCTGGTTGGAGTTTCTCCAGGGACCCCTCCCATGCGGCTGTCTCAGTAACACCTTGATTTTAGCCTGGTGAAACCAATGTTGAGTTTCTGACCTACAGAATTGTAACATAATACATTTTGTTAAGCTACTAAATTTGTGGTAATTTGTAATGGAAGCAATCAAATGTATGTCAGAAACATGCTGACTTAATAACTGTTAACTTTATTAGAAATTTTGAAATTTGAAAGTGAAAATCCTCCAATATTCTTTCCCTTTTTCAAATCCATTTTGGCAATTCTAGGTGTTTTGCATTTCTGTATACATTTTAGGATCTGCTTGTCAATTTCTGAAAGTAAACCTGCTGGAATTTTGATTAGAGTTCGTGGTGATCCTGTACATCAATTGTGGGAGTATGGCCATCTTCACAATATTGAATCTTCCGGTCTGTGAATGTGGAATATCTCTCTGTTTATTTAGGTCTTTATCTCAGCAATATTTTGTAGTTTTCAAGCATGTGGCTTTCATTTCTTTTGTTAAATTTATTTCCAAGTATTTTATTTTTGATGCTACTGTGAATGGAATTACTTTAATAATTTCATTTTTAGATTATTCATTGCTTGTATATTGAAATACAATTGATTTTTGTGTCTTTGATTTTATATCTTGTGACCTTCCTTTTCTTGTTTATTCATGCAAATTGTGTTTAAAATTGATTCCTTAAGATTTTCATTATACAGAACTGTGTCTTCTGTGAATAGGTCATGTTACATCTTTTTGTTTTCTTCCAGTGTAAATGCCTTTTTTTTCCTTCCTTGCCTGCTTGCACTGGGTCAACCTCTAGTACTATGTTGACTAGAACTGGTAAGAGGAGACTTCCTTATCTTGCCTTCTATCTTAGGGGAGTAGCATTAATTCTCTCCCAGTAAGTATGATATTTGTTGTATTCCTGGCTGTTTTAACCTGGAGTGTGTGGTGTGGTGTTGCAAAATGGAGAGTAGCTTCCTCCCAGTAAGAATCTAACCTGTTCTTACTGCTTTGGGTTAAATCACTCATTAACATTGAGAGAGTACTTTTTTTTTTTTTTTTTTTTTTACCGTTCAGAGTATAGCTGCAAACCAAGTTCTTTTGTTGAACAATTGTGTCCTGCTTATATATTTGTAAGAACACTGATATTTTAATGTTGTTGAAGCTCAAGCAGAAATTAGTAGTACTGCTATTTATAGGCTAAATAACTATTTAATTATTCATTTATTCCTTCTTTTATTTGTTCCTCCATTTGGTCTTAAATTTTTTTCATCCATTTGGCCATCTGTACATCTTTTCTTTCATTCATCCAAGAAAGATGAATTAACATATACTGTGTGCCAGGTGTTGTGATAGTTTGGGGGTCTGAAGGAAAAGTTATTCCTGTTTCTTGGGGAATTCACTAGATAGAGGATTGTAGGAGACACAGACACAGGGGAAATAAATTAAACCTTTTTAGTTCTCAGATATAATATGCATAGATAGGCTTTTGACTTGAATAATGTCTGATGTGGGGCAATTTATAATTTCCTTGAAGAAGATCATATGGGAAGGAGCTACCTACCTGGCAGTTGCATTTCACAGGAGGTTGTAATAGGTGGACTACAATCTCCTTTCTGGATTGCTTGATTGCTTCCTTTGTCATTGCCTCTTATGGTAACTCTTATATGTGGTATAAACTTTGTTTCTCTGAAGAAAATGGATGCACGAGGAAGCCACCAATAAGAGGTGATATTGGAAGGAAAGAGCAATAAGTGGTCTTGGTAAGAGAAAACAAATTTTGCATAGAAAGAAATATTTAATTTGTTAGTAGCCCACATTTATGATATCCAGGAGTCCTACATCTGTTCTAAACCAAAGAAAAAGTGATTTGTGACCCTTTACCAGTAATCTAATCAGTGCAAATATTTTTTTTATAAAATGTTTTACATTGTACAAGGAAAATTAAATGATACAGGGTGAACATTTAGCCAGTGTTTACTTTGGTCTAAACAGTTTGCTGACTTGTTCTAGTATATGATCTTATTTCTTCTGTAAATAATTCTGTGGAATACATCCTATTTTAGTTTCATTTACAAATGAGATAGTTGAGGGCCAAGGGTTTGGATGTTTGCCTGACATTAAACAGAAGTGATTTATGTGGAATTGGCATTTGGACACTTGCCCTTGGAATTCAGGGTGCTATTGTCTCACTACTCCAAGAGTTGTTGTCTCAGACCTGGGGTTCATCCAGTAAATGTCAACAGTCTAATGCAGGGGTTCTTAAACTTGACGATTTAGACATTTTAGGTCAGATGATTCTTTGCTGTGGGGGCTGTCCTGTGCATTCATAGGATGGTTAGCAGCATCCCTGGCCTCCACCCGCTAGATGCCAGTAGCATCGCCCACTTGTAACCACCAGAACTGTCTCCAGACATTGCCAAATGTTCTCTTCTATGGGGGGCAAAATTTCTTCAGGTTTAGAATCACTGTAATTACCAGATAAATTAGGATTACATGCTGTGGAATACTGAGAAGGAAGGAAATTATGATTAACTCTGTTTGGGGTAGGTAGAAGTGTTGCTGAGATGGTAACATCTGAGGTTTCATCCCTACATGGAATTATCCAAACTGCAAACTTAGAGGGCTCAGTGTCCAAGACTGTCTTTACTTTTGACACTGACTTCAAGTGTGAGGTTCCCCCAAACCACCCTCAGTTTCAACAGTTTGCTAAAAGGACAAACAAAACTCACTGAGTGCTCATGATGGAAAAGATACAAATTCAGATCAGTCAGGGAAAGAGGAGACATCTAAGGTGGCGTTTAGGAGGATTCCATACACCAGGTTTCTGTGTCCTCTCCATATGGAGTCAGGATGCATTACCCTCCTCTCATTAATTTGTAACTGTATGTACAGAGTATTGCCAGCCAGGGAAGCTCACCCGAGCCTCAGTGTCCAGAGTTTTTATTGAGAGCTTCACTATATAGGCATGATGGATTGACCGATTGCCCGTGTGGTTGATTTCAGCCTCTGTGTTACCCCAAGCCCCACTGTAAATCACACAATTGATCTTTCTGTCATGCCCAGCCCCTAACCTAAGACTACTGGCTGTAGCTGGCCCCAGCTTAATAGTTCTTTCCCAAGACAAACATATTCCCATAGGGGTGACATAGGTTACCTCCTAGAAGTTGAGGACAAAAGCCAGACCACCCTTTGGGCAAGGCCAGATTTTCTACTACACAGTCCTTGACAAAAGGAGCAAATGTGCATTTGTAGATGAAGTAGTGTGGCACGTTGCCACAGGACTGACAATTGAGGGAGAATGTAAATGACAGGCATATTGGTTAGCTAGGGCTGCCATAACAAAATGCTACCAACTGGGTGGTTTATGTGAAAGAAGTTTATTTTTCACAGTTCTGAAAGCTAGAAGTCCAACATCAAGGTATTGATTCCATTCTGAGGCCTTTCTCCTTGACTTGCAGATGATTACCTCCTTGCTGTGTCCTCTTATGTCCTTGCTTCTGTGCACACCTGTCCCTAGTGTCTCTCCCACTTCTATAAGGACATCTTCTTATTGGATCAGGTCCCTCCCTAATGGCTTTATTTTAAATTAATCTCCTCTTTAAAGACCCTGTCTCTAAATATGGCGACACTCTGAGGTACTGGGGGTTCAGAATTCAATATATGAATTTAGGGAGGTACACAAACAGCCCATAGCAGTCTGCCTTCTGCACGCCCCCTCCCATCCCTGATTTGTTTCCTCTTGCATGTAAAATACATTCACCCTATCCCAACGGCCCCCAAAATCTTAACCCATCTAGCATCAGCTCTAAGTTGAAAATCTCATCTAAATTAGCCATGGATGAGGCTCTAGGTATGATACATCTTGAAGCAGAATTCTTCTCTAGCTGTGAACTTGTGAAACCAAACAAGTTATCTGCTTCCAAAATAGGTGGACAGGCATACAATGAACATTCTAGTCCTAAAGAGACAAGCTAGAAGGAAGAAAGGAATCCTGGGTCCCAAGCAAGTCCAAAACCTAGCAGGACAAAGTTCATTTTTTTTTTTTTTTTTTTTTTTTGAGAAGGAGTTTCGCTCTGTCGCCCAGGCTGGAGTGCAGTGGCTGGATCTCAGCTCACTGCAAGCTCCGCCTCCTGGGTTTATGCCATTCTCCTGCCTCAGCCTCCCAAGTAGCTGGGACTATTGGCGCCCGCCACCACGCTTGGCTAGTTTTTTGTATTTTTTAGTAGAGACGGGGTTTCACCGGGTTAGCCAGGATGGTCTCCATCTCCTGACCTCGTGATCCGCCCGTTTCGGCCTCCCAAAGTGCTGGGATTACAGGCTTGAGCCACCGCGCCCGGCCCAGTCCATTATATTTTAAGGCTCGAGAATAATTCTCTTTGTTTCCATTATTCTCTGCTTTTGGGCCCACTGAGGCTAAAGTCCAGCCTTCTGGGCCCACTTGGGCAGCAGCCATGCCCCTGAGGCTCTGAGTGATAGCCCCACCCCTAAGAGTCCAGGTGAGAGTACATATGATCAGATCTATATATAAGAAAAAGAAATATTGAATCCTACTTGATCTATCTTCATTTGCTTGGAGGTTACAGCCTAGTTGGGGAGACAGGCATCTCACGCAAATAGTTGTAACAAACTAAGAAATAGTAAACTCTATGAGTGCTAGAAAGATTATGTTCTAAGAGTTTAGCATTTTTAATCTGGAATGTCCTCAGGGATATTTTGAGATTTTTGTTGGCCATGTATCTTGCAGGAAATTACTGAGTTAATGAATCATGAAATGAGAGAATTAATACATTAGCTTTGGTAAGCTTGATAATTTCAGGATTCCAGTTAGGATAGGGGTGGGGATCATAACTGAAAAGCTCAATAGTCCAATCATCTTTCCTAAACATGTTTCTAATACAGTTTCAACTATAATAATCGTAGCTCTGATTTAGGAATTGAAAACTGAAAAAGTGGAAACTCCATATAGCTCTAAATTTGTTCTTAGAGCTTTCAGTCTTTATTTCTTAAAAGCTTGCTGCTTTAGGAATAAGGAAGGAAGGTAATTTTAATGATTCGAAGTTTGTGTTCAGAAAATACTTGTGCTTTTCTTTTGAAAAGAAGTCACTTAAGTTTTCTTTAAGACCAGGATGGAAAACATTCATTTTCTCACGTTTTCTCTTTCATTTATCTCTTTCTGTGTTGCTGTGGAATCTTAGGCTTACATAGGATCAGAGAATCATATTACTTTTTAGTCTTTTATTTATTTGTATCCCTTCCTTACTTTGCTACTTTAAAATCTATTCGATGCTTTCCCTTCAGAGTTGTAGCCAGCTGGGTCTCTCCACTTGGCCCAAAACCATGCCCCTCAGTCTGATTCATTTGATGGATCATTTTGGATTCTCCTTATTCTGTTGCCTTTTGTGTCACATGAATACCCTTTTCTTCAGCACATTTAAGCCCGTCGATGAATGTTTCTTAGATTGTAACCAGTTCAGTGACTCTAATACCACAGTTCTTTTACTGTCCTGGTCTCTCTCTCACACACAACAGAAGTCACTAAAGACTGCTCTCCACGATGCCCTTGTTCTTACATTTTGGTGGAATTTAATTTGTGCAGCTTTTCTTAAGAGAGCTGATCAGTGCATATCTTTATCCTTTGTTGAGGCAGCTAATAGCGTTGTCATCATCATCTTTTCTCCCTCTCTCTGCTTTCAGTCAAGTACAATTGAATTAACTTTGTGGAATGATAGCTTCTGAAAATATTTTCACAAGAACAGAGAGACAGATTTTCTTTGTATATAAATAAAGAAGATAGTTTATGCTGGGAAATGAAGAATCTTTTAATAAAACATTGTCCCTCTTCCACTTTGGTTCAACTGGGGAAAAATCAATTTTAGGGTCTTCGAGTGTGAAAAAAGAAAAGGAAAAGCTGATCATCTAAACTTAGGCAAGGTCTGATATTTGACTTGGGTTCCATTATTCTGGTAGCCTCTTTCCAAATGCAATAATTTTTTTTTTTTTTTTTTTTTTTTAGAATAGAGTCTTGCTCTGTCACCCAGGCTGGAGTGCAGTGGCACGATCTGGGCTCACCACATCCTCTGCCTCCAGTGTTAAAGCAACTCTCCTGCCTCAGCCTCCTGAGTAGCTGGGACTACAGGTGCCCACCTCCACACCTGGCTATTTTTTTTGGCATTTTTAGTGGAGATGGGGTTTTGCCATGTTGGCCAGGCTAGTGTCAAACTTCTGGCCTCAGGTGATCCGCCTGCCTTGTCCTCCCAAAATGCTAGGATTACAGGCGTGAGCCACCTTGCCTGCTGCCAAATGGAATGAAGTTTTTCTATATAAGCGGGAATAAAGAAGGACTTGAATATAGAGGTTGCCAAAAATGTTTTCAAATTACTATTTTCCTTTAGTCTTTAAATTCCTGACATAGGAGGCTGGGCAAGGTACCTCATGCCTATAATCCCAGCACTTTGGGAAACTGAGATGGGAGGATCGCTTGAGGCCAGGAGTTTGAGACCAGCCTGGACAATAAAGTAAGACTCTGCCTCTATAGAAAACTAAAAATGAAAAAATGTAGCCAGGTGTGGTGGTATGCACCTGTAGCCCCAGCTACTAGGGAGGCTGAGACAGGAGGACTGCTGGAGCCCAGGAGTTTGAGGCTGCAGTGAGCCATGATTACATCACTGTACTCTATCCTGGGTGACAGAGCCATACCCTGTCACTTAAAAAAAAAAAAAAATCCTGATATAGGAAGTATAGTTCTGCCACATTAAAATGTAGCATTACTTTATATTTAAAAGTATTTTTAAGTTTCCACTGATATTTTTCCTCCTTCCCCCACCTTTTTTTCTTTTTCTTTTTCTTTTTTTTTTTTTTTGAGACAGTATCTCACTCTGTCACCCAGGTTGAGTGCAGTGGCACAATCTTGGTGCACTACAACCTCCGCCTCCCAGGCTCAAGCAATCCTCGCACTTCAGCCTCCCAAGTAGCTGGGACCACAGGCACATACCATCATGGGCAGCTAATTTTTTTGTGTTTTGGTAGAGATGGGTTTTGCCATGTTTCCAGGCTAGTCTTGAACTCCTGAGCTCAAGTGATCCACCTGCCTTGGCCTCCCAAAGTGCTGGGATTACAGGCATGTGCCACCATGCCCAGTCTTTCTTGCCTTTTAAAGTAGGTTAGACATACTGCAATTATGAGGCATAAAAACATAGGATGGAAGGAATCTATAATTATAAATGAAACTATTAATCTTTAATGTCCTAGATAATTATATTTTTAAAATTTCTTAAAAGTGTAATTTATTCACCACAGAGAGAAACATAGTGGTTCATCTTTACTTCTGGTATATGCATTCTTCATGAATAAGATATAATTTAAAAATGTAAGAAAAGTGAATCATTGGAAGATAGTAGAGGAATTGTTACTTTGCAAAATCCACCATAAAGCCTGTTAAGAAATTATGTTTTTTACTTTAGAAGAAAAGCATGCATTATTTTCAGAATTTTTATAAATAATACATGATCATAGTTGAAAAAGTTGAAACTCCTTTAAGTTATTTTTCTGTGTGGAAATACATATGTATATGTAACTATTTTCATATAGATTTATTTCACAAAATTTTGACTATACTTTATATACAGTTGTATTCAGCTTTTTTAACATTAACATGGTATATGAGATTTTTTCCGTATTTTAAAATATTCCCCCTAAATGTAATTCTAATGATTATACTAAAGTCTGTCCTTTGATGAATTAAAACTTACTTAACCATTTTCCTCCAGTTAACTTTTTAGGATGATTTTTACCACTCTGAATTTGCAACCTGAGAAGTAAAAATACAACTTTGTGAGGTCAAAGATAGAGCAGAATATGTTCACCGTATTCAGAAAATCAGTAAGATCACAGAAAAGGCTTATCAGCTGCCTGATGCTTGAGTAGCTCACTCAAATGCTTGTCGTTGAATGCAAAATCTTGTCTTAAGTGGACAGGTGTGCGAATCCTTCCACCATGCTATACTCTCCTTGCCTGATTGAGTCAAGGTTGTTACTCTGGTCCCTGGAATAGAGTGTGCCTCAGTAAATCAAAGAAAACAAGAGGAAGGAATGATTTTCAGATAGGGTAGACAGCTGAGTTGAACAAGACTTTTAAAACATTTCCAATTTGAGCAGTGAATCTGCCTTGTGGAAGCTCAATATGTACTTTAAGTGACAGCTGCCGTGTAGTGTTCAATTCCCCCTTTTTCACCAATGCATTTAGTAGAGCAGTATGGAGAGGCTGCAAGATGCTAGGCACTAGTGAGAGTGCTGGGGATACGTAGTGAATGAGACAGTGTTCCTGCATCTGAGGAGCTCACAGGTTATGGAGGATGACAAATTACTCTTGTACAATATGATAAACATCACAGTGGAAATTTGGATAAATTATCATGGCAACCAGAGAGTTTACAAACTTTACCTAGAGAGTCAGGAATGCTTCTCAGGGGCAGTGGCATATCTCATGCTGATGGCAATGAAGGGTTTTTGTGTACATGCCAATGTTACATAGTTTGTACTTAAGCCAGTGGCCAATGAAATAGGTTTTTAATTTTTTAAAAGTATGGCATATTTGTATTTTAATAGCTAATACTGGGTTATAAGGTTGGGGTAAGACTGAAATAATAAAATAATTGGTTTTCACATAGATATCTCCAAGGTACCCTGTAGTGCTACAGTACATTGATTTAAAAGAAGACTATACTGTATATAGTGGAGTTTTTATTACTAACTCTATATAAATCAGGAACTATGTAGAGTATATATGACTAAATCAAATAGTTTATGAAATTATTTGTGTGGAATGACTTTTCTCCCCTAGACATAATCCTAGTGAACTCAAGGAACCTGTCTGTTTTATTTGCTTCCTTATACCCAGCACCTAGTGCAGTGACCAGCACGTAGCACATATTTAATGTGTTTTCATGTCAAAATTCTGTTTAAGATAAGGCTTGATTGATTCTGTTAGGTACCACAGTCACTCACTTATTACTTTAATTTCAAATGCTACAGTTTGAAAACCTAATGTATGTTTGGTTGTTAAAAAAAAAAAATAAAGCAGTGGGAAGAATAGAAGTTGTATTAGAATACAAGGTACATTTTATTTTCACCACAAAGGAAAAATATTGTTCTAAGATTATAAATAGCAGGATATGCTTATTTTAATTATTTAAAAAATATGATACCTTTCCACTACAGTACCTGGATTTTAAGCTCTAACTCGGGGGTGTCCAGTCTTTTGGCTTCCTTGGGCCATAATGGAAGAAGAATTGTCTTGGGCCACATACCCTAAAACATACTAACAATAGATAGCTCATGAACTAAAAAAAAAAAAGTGCAAAAAATTCTCATAATGTTTTAAGGAAGTTTTCAATTTTGTATTGGGCCACATTTAAAGCTTTCCTGAGCTGCATGCAGCCTGTGGGCCACAGATTGGACAAGCTTGCTAACTGTTTTGTATAGAATCTGAAACACAGATGATTAAGACAGGGATGCATAGTACCTGTAGGAGAGGATTTTGTTTAGTAACTCCTGTCCATTTTGGTGAATATAGAGTTTATAATTGTGGCATTTTGTTTCTACCCAGTTTCACTAATACAGTTTGCCATGCTGATATTTTGGTAGATTTGCTGTTTTGGTAGATTACTTTGCAGGTTGCTGAAAGTCTAAGTCAAAGTAAAGCATGAAGTAAAGATTGGAGTGAGTACTATTAATGGCAGGGGAAAAAACCAAACCAAAATAAAACAAAATGCTGGTGAGCCCGGTAAGTCAGCTCAACAAAGTGTATATGCTGCAATCCAATACTTTGGAGATAATCTTCCAAGGGGAAAGCAGTCCAAAAAATGGACACTGTTACTTCCTGTGCTGGCAGCCTGCTCTGTTTACAGAAGGAAAGAGTATGTTCGATTGGTCAAATTGCATTGCTATTGCAGATACGCTTGATTTTTCTAGAAGGAAAAATTATAATATTCTTAATGATTTTCTTTATTATCCCTCTCCTTCTATTCTTCTTCAGATATTACTTAATTGGCAAAGGAGAGCTTCAGGGACAACTAGTACTTCTTTTCTGACATCTGCTAAAGTTCAGTTGCAAGGCTCCTTAAGAAGTTCAGTGAACCCCATTCAGTCTAAAAGGTAGCATACTGTACATTGTGTTCTGTACTTTGCCATTTTTTCACTGAACAATATTTTAGAGGTCAGTATATAGGGAACAGCTTCATTCTTTCCATACTGTTCATGGTGTTCCAGTTTATGGACGTATTATATTTACTTACACATCCTCACGGTCTCATTTTTCTCACTATTCTTGTTAAAGGCTAAATGTATTATTCTGAGCTAGTTGAGGACTTGCAACTTAGGGAATGAGGAACAATAGAGCATTTTACACATGACGGGCCTTGTTAAAAGTCAGAGCAAGAGGCTTGGAACTCCTTAAGAGACCATGCTGTTTTTTGCTGTTCATAGCAGTTGGACTCCCAAAACTAATTTTCTAAGATAGTGATTTCTGGCTCTGGCTTTGGGAGTACACAAGGTATTTTCCAGTCAGATTTTGTGGTATTGGGAAATTTTCAGAGAACACATTTTTTAAAAGTATGTATTATATATTATGTATATATGTATTATATATTAAAATTATAAACTATAATAAAAATAATTTTAAAAAAGAACATAAGTCGTACACATAATTCCTAAGCTATATCAAACATATCATTACTTTATTAATTTAATCATTAAAATGAAAAATAAAGTGTAAATTATGTGGTTTTCCATTTTAGAAATTACAGTATTAAAATATATAAATAATTTTTGTATCTGTGTACATACATATACAGTTCACTAAGGTTTGCAAGACTTTTTAGCCTTAATAAGGATAATACTAATAGCAGTAATAGTAGGAACTTACACCTACTGAGCATTTAACTGTGTGCCAGATGTTGTATTAAGGCAATTTATAAAAATCAAGTCATTTAAATTCTTCAGCATCATTATGAGGTGACCGGAGTGGCTGTCTTCTTATAGACAAGGAAATTAATGTTGAAAAAGTGTATGTAACTTGCTGTACACTTAACCATTAACCATCGTGTTGCATCTTTATTACATAAAATTGGGGGAATGGTTTGCCAAATAAAATCTAAATTGGGGACTGGGCGCAGTGGCTCATGCCTGTAATCCCAGCACTTTGGGAGGCTGAGGCGGGTGGATCATTTGAGGCCAGGAGTTCGAGACCAGCCTGGCCAACATGGCGAAAACCCCATCTCTACTAAAAATACAAAAATTAGCCGATCATGGTGGCCTGTGCCTGTAATCCCAGCTACTTGGGAGGCTGAGGCAGCAGAATCGCTTGAATCTGGGAAGCAGAGGTTGCAATGAGCTGAGATTGCGCCACTGCACTCCAGCCTGGGTGACAGAGCAAGACTGTCTCAAAGAAAAAAAAAATCTAAATTGGAGAACTTGGGCATTTAGGGTATATTTAAAGTGCAAACATGAAGGGATACCACCATGACTGAAGATTATACAAGGAAGAGTTTACAGTGAGAATGTTTGTGCTCTACTGGGCTCTACCCTAAGGGAAGGGGGGATGAATGGTCAATTGATGTCTTTAAGTATTTACAGTAGTCATTCATTCTCTCACTTACCTGTTCCCATTTCCCCCATCAAAAATGCAAAAGGGCGTAGGGGCAGGGCTGTAGGGAGAGGGGCCAAAACCTTGCTGGAAACCAAAGGCTTCATGGATGAGTGACTGAAAAGTAGAAGAGGAACCTTTTCAAATGATGTATTGAACTTTTTTTTTTTTCCCATATGGCAAAATCCAGTGGGCACTTTTATTTTCTTTTTTTGTTTTGAATTGTATCTCTCTCTCTCTTTTTTTTTTTTATTATTATCCTTTAAGTTCTAGGGTACATGTGCACAACGTGCAGGTTTGTTATATATGTATACATGTGCCATGTTGGTGTCCTGCACCCATTAACTCGTCATTTACATTAGGTATATCTCCTAATGCTATCCCTCCCCCCTCTCCCCTCCCCACAATAGGACCTGGTGTGTATGATGTTCCCCTTCCTGTGTCCAAGTGATCTCGTTGTTCAGTTCCCACCTATGAGTGAGAACATGTGGTATTTGGTTTTCTGTTCTTGCGATAGTTTGCTGAGAATGATGGTTTCCAGCTGCATCCATGTCCCTACAAAGGACACGAACTCATCCTTTTTTATGGCCGCATAGTATTCCATGGTGTATATGTGCCACATTTTCTTAATCCAGTCTGTCACTGATGGACATTTGGGTTGATTCCAAGTCTTTGCTATTGTGAATAGTGCCGCAATAAACATACATGTGCATGTATCTTTATAGCAGCATGACTTATAATCCTTTGAGTATATCCCCAGTAATGGGATGGCTGGGTCAAATGGTATTTTTAGTTCTAGATCCTTGAGAAATCGCCACACTGTTTTTCACAATGGTTGAACTAGTTTACAGTCCCACCAACAGTGTAAAAGTGTAACTTTTAAAACCTTATAATGTAATAGCAAACTAACAACCACAAGATTTATTTGTAAGAACTCTTCAGAAAAGTGCGTCATGTGTGCATTTGTCTGCCTTTTGAACTGTTATATACAGGGATAAAGAATCCTAGGATACTCATAATAATGACAGCTATTTAATTTCATTTGAATTTTGATTATGCACCACTGAAAAGTGAAACCCCAAGAATTTCTTTAGTAATTTTCATGGAAGGGATGGGAATAGAGTAGGGGGAAAAAAGACAAACCAAGAGGGAATGGTTGATTGAATGTTGAAGGGGGACTTGTTTGACCTAACATGTTTTTCTAAATATTTATTTTTGCTGGAATATAAAGATACACTTCATCTTCCAGCTCATTTTTTGTTGGAATGGTTATTTAACAAAGCAAGTAGGGTGCTGCTGTTGCTAAGCTTTTTGTTATTATTTTGCCAGACAGGAGGGTATTTTTTAAATAGTTGAGAACTTTAAGACTTGCTGAGCAGGAAATGCCACATGTAAGGATGTCTTAATGTTGGCAGTGTTTTTAATGCAAGAAAGCAAAAGATGTTAAAGACCCACTTCATTTTCTCTGTGCTCATCCGTGCCCACCAGCATGAGAGTAAATAAATGTAGTATTTAATATTCATTAACCCTTTACTACAAAAAGATAATAGGCACAGTGCTTGTTAACGGTAGTTCTGACCAGTGCGATTTGTAGGAGTCACTAAAACAAGGTGCAATCAGCCCCTGGGAATAAGACAAAGCTAATATAATACTAAATGACTGAGAGTATTGGGTTGTTCTTACCTTAAGGAAGAAGATGTTAGCCATCAAAGAGGATTTTTTTGTGTTCTTTTAGCATCTCGCAGAGTCAGAAGCCTAGCATTCTAGATGAGCAAAGTATACAATTGCATTAGTATTAACTTGCTGAGTTTGTGTTTGTTATGCTGGTTTTATATTCACTTTGTGAGTATGGGTAAAGAGGGAAGGAAAAAAAATGGAGTTGGGAGGGGAGATTATCTATTTTAATTGATCACTGCCACCTAAGGCATCTCAAGGTTGGGCAGAAACTCCCATGTCTTGCTGTTTCCTAACTTGAAGGAGGAGGAGAGTTTGTGGTTCCAGGAATATGAAAAGGAAGACCTGGTGTGATGTTCTGTGTATGAAGGAGTTACTTGGAGGAGGCACTAAAATTGCAGGTGAGGTTCTCCCACACTCTTAAAGGCTGAGTTTACTCCTGGGGTTGGGAACATCGTGAAGAGAACCATGCAGGTATCCTACAGTTACCTGGACACCAAGACTTGTGCATTGTACCTCATCTGCTTTGTGTATTAATAATTGAACCCCCACCACAATGCTGTGAGGAGGCTACACTTACCTTCCTCATTGAAAGAGGACATCTAGCTTAGAGACATCTCTTGCATAGCTAAGTGGTTGGCAGACTCAGGGCTTGAACCCAGATCTCACATTCTTTGCCTAACATGGCCATATTTATTTCCTAGGGCTGCCATAGCAAAGTAGCACAAACTGGGTGACCTGAGCAACAGAAATTGGTTGTTTCATGGTTCTAGAGGTTAGAAGTCTCCACTCAAGGTGGTGGCAGGGTTGATCCTTCTGAGGCTGTGAGGCAGAGTCTCCCAAATTTCTCAGTTTTTAAAAGGTACTATTGTATTGAATTGTGGCCTACCCTAATGATGCCATTTTAGCTAACTGCATCTTCAACAACTCAGTCTCCAAATAAGATCACACTCTGAGTTTCTGGGGGTTAGGACTTCAGCCACTGAATTTTCAGAGGTCCGGGGGCATAGTTCAACTCCTAACATGGACTTAGAGTTTGTCTTTCTTGTAGCCATTGTATAGATATATTTTAAAGATTTAATTTTTTAGAGCAGTTTTAGGTTCATAACAAAATTGAGAGGAAGGTACAGAGAGTGTTGTACAAATATATATATATATATATATATATTTATGTATATATATTTGTCCTTATAGCATTATACAGAGTAGTTTTATTGCCCTGAAAATTCTCTGTGAAAAATTCTCTGCCATTATAATTTTTATTGGTAAAAATTTTGATGTCAGTTTCACAAAGTTTCACCTCTGATAATTTTATTTTTTTCTTTACAATAAACATATAGATGGTAGTCTGGCTCTACCTATGGGTGAGATATCCTCACCCATATCTCATCTTGCATTGAAATCTGAATTGGAGTCCCCTCCCTGTGTGGAGGGAGGAACTTGGTGGGAGGTGATTGGATCATGGGGGTGGTTTCCCCCATGCTGTTCTCATGATAGTGAGTGAGTTCGCACAAGATCTGATGGTTTTAAAGTGTGGCACTTCCTTGGGCTCGCTCTCTCTCCTGCCACCTTGTGAAGAAGGTACTTGCTTCTCCTTCACCTTCTGCCATGATTGTAAGCTTCCTGAGGCCTCCCCAGCCACGCGGAACCGTGAGTCAATTAAACCTCTTTCCTTTATAAATTACCCAGTCTCAGGTAGTATCTTTATAGCATTGTGAAAACAGACTAATACAGGTGGTTTTCTTACTTGTTCATACTAGAATCTAAAAAGACCTCTGACTTCTTACTCTACCTTCTCATGGTTCCTTCTGCCACCCTTGTGCACATTTATTAGCTGTAGAAGGGATTCGTCATAAAATAAAAAGTAATGAGATTTAGTCATGTTTTCAGCAAAGTAGTTAAGGTATTCTTTAGAGTAAATCTATTAATACATTGTGATATTATTTGCTCCCACATAAAAACTTGAGAGTTTTAAGAGTTGAAACCTATGAGAAAGACTAATAAAATCAAGGATTTTAATTTTTTGTCACAGTGCTTATCTTGAATAGGGTCTTGATATGTTTCCTTTATTTTTTAACCTCCCAGCTGATAAATTTGATAAAATAGGGCCCTTGAGAATTAACTAAATTGTACTGTTTGATAAGGGTAAAAGGATCATCGATCTGGTTAACAAACTAGCCGGAGCTTCCAGGGGAGGGCCCTTTCTCCAGTCCTCCTCAGCCTTGGACAGTTACATTATTGCTTAACAAACATCACCTGCTTTTAGTGGAACTGCTTATTTTTCTCCTTGGCTTGGGCAGATTGCCCCGGTGTTTCAGATATTGCCTTTTGGAAATGGATCAGTAGGAAATTTCTATTACCGGATATCATCTGTTTCTGAGGGAAACGAACTATTCTTTACAACTCGACTCACTGTTGTGAAATAGAAATCCCAGCACTTTCTCACAGCTGCTCTAAGACATTCCAACAGGGTAAGAGCAGTGAGGAATCAAATGTGCGACAAGCCAGGTGGGACCATAGTCCACAGCCAAGCAAGAAACCGGAATATCCATGCCACAAATGTGGAAAGTGGGGCATCTTCTTTCTAGAGAGCTACAGATGCTGTTCAAGTTTCAGTTTTCTCTGTGGCATTTAAACCGTATGAATTTTTTTTTTTTTTTTTTTAGTGTCAAAGAATAGAAAATTAGTTTTAATTGTTACTTATCAGGCACCATATGGCTACTCTATAATTTTGGCTTCCCATGGAGCTGTATGTGCATATGGAAAATGAAATTAATTGGAAATCACACCCTGAAATCTATTATTAAGTTAATATAGCTAACAGCTTGTGGGGTGTCCTCACACTCAGCATGATGTAATTGCATATAATAATAAGTAACTATAAACTCATATCGGAGACAAGCCGGAATAAACAGAGGTCAAAGGGACAGACTTTGGAAGGGAAGAGCATTAATAATGGATGGTGCAGCAAACATTTCAGTTCCTCACCGTTCACAAACCCGGGGTAGAGGGAAACAGTTTAATCATATTCAAATGAATTAATCAGCAGTCTTGTGAATTTCACAGCCAAGGGACTGATTGTTATTTTGCAAACTAGTGTTCTGCGAGCTAAGGTCACCCTTGGTAGAATTAGTGACAGTGATTTTTCAGAGGTGACCAAATTTGCCTGTGCATCAAAACCCTCTGTGGAACTCTTAGAAACACTGAACTCTGAATCTAATTCCTGGGATTTTGATTTGTTCGTTTTGGATTTCTCAATTATTAAGGTGCACTACAAGTGATTCTGATGCTGCTCAGCCATAGACCATGGAAACCACTGATTTAAGTGATACATCATACAGCTCTATATATTTAAATGATAAAGACTACAGCCAGTTTGTGTTCAGTTTCCCTACTGTGGTTCCTAACTTTATAATAGAATAAAGTAAGTTAAAATAAAAATAGAAGGTCTGGAACTTCATTTGGTAAGCCCAGAAACAAATAATTTGATGTCATCTGTGCTTTTTATGAAATTTGTTAGTTTATGGATCTGTCTCCTTGGGCTCAGTAAGGGCACTGGCTGTTTTATTCATCTTGGTGGTCAGGACGTGGTCGGAATTCAATAAATGTTTATGGAATATAAATTTGAATGTGAAAAGGAACAAAACGGATATTCTCTTCATTAGGAACATCAGACACGATCTCTGTTCATCACAAATTGATGCTAGGAGCCATGTTATAAATGTCTATGTAATTTGTGATATTAGTATTTCTTAAAATGTCACCTGAGTATTATAGAGGTAGAGTTGCATGCATTTGATACTAGGAAGGAGATTCTTCCTATCCTTTATTCCTCCTCCGGTGAGGGAGAAGTCTGCAAACATTAAGTTATACCTGTAAGAAACATGTCTAGAATTCTAGTTGGGAGATTCATTGACCAGACTTTTGGAATAAACACTAGTCATCATGCTAGCAACAGGTGGTCTTGTGCATGGTAGAAAGGCAGTCCAAGCCTATGTCTCTGAAACCTGCTCTCATTTCTGTTTTCTACTTTACAATTTATGTTATCTCATTCTCCCCACATTGCCTGAGTATTATATTCGTTCTCCAGTTTTTTTACGTGTGTTATTTCCATTCTTCTATTCCTGCTCAATTTCTGCCTCAGGGCAGAGTTGTGTCGAAAAGCTCTTAAATGCAGCACAGAAACTGTGATGTTAAAAACATCTTGTTATCTGGCCCCAAAACATGTTGCCCTTGGTAACTCTGACTGGTTTGTACATAAAGCAAGTTTGGATCTCATTGATGGACTAGTGGGAAGGAGATAATGGTGTTATAGCAAACAACTGCAGCAGAGACAATGGGAAGAAGGACTATGATTTTAGAGCTGAACAAAGCCAGGAAATATATGCAGATACAGTAGGATGTTTTGTGGCTTGACCAGCAGACACCACTAGCTGTCTCTCAGGGCTCCCCCTCTTCCTAAATAATAGAGCCTTGATCTTTTAAAAAAATTAATTCTCTATTTTGAAATAAATTCAAGCTTAGGGAAGAATTCCAAGTACAATATAGACATCTCCCATATCATTTTCATCCTGATTCCTCAACCATTAGCATTTGAGAGGAAGCTACAAACATGATACAGCATTTCTCCTAAACATTGTCGGTGTGTATTTCCCAAATAATAAAAACACTGCTACGTCGTCAGCATTCAGCCCTCCAAGTCAGGAAACAGTGTTGATGCACTGCTGCCACCTGAGCCACAAAGCCCACTAAAAGGTCACCAGCTATCCCAATGGTGATTGTCCTTCTTTTCTGACCCAGGATTTCAGTGAGGAACACATGTCACATTTAGGTATCACTTCTCTTGGATCTCTTCTACTCTGGAACATTTCTTTGATCTTTCCCTGTGTTTGATCAGTTTTTTTAAAGTCTTTTTTAAAGATGAGTCTTTGATAGTTTTTTTAAAGTCAGATCTTCTCTCTTTAGAACGTCTCTCAACCTGGATCCATCCAGTATCTGCACATGACCAGATTCAGGTCCCCTACTCGGGGAAAATGCCATAGAAGTGATAGTCAAATGTTTATAGATGTCCCATCAGAAGGCATGTGGCCTGTCCTACTCTCTTCACATTGGTACATGCCAGGTTTCTCCACCTTGTATTTGACATTTTTCCTTTGTAAGTGATTAGAATTTTGTGAGGAGATGTTCTGAGATTATGCCAGTATTATGTTCCTTATCTACCTTCCACCCACCTGTCTTGGCTTTCTTTGTCAGTTGGTATTCTCATTTCCATCATTTGCTGGTTGGTATTTTAGTATAAGGAAGAGCCTTTTCTTCTACCTTATTTATATAATCAAAGACTTACAAATTCTTGTTTTATTTAGTGGATTGTCTTTCATTTCTAAGCCTTTTTGACATGGCTTCATCATTTCTTTAAGCACTTCCTTACTTTATGGCACAAGATATCTCAATGTCAACTTGTCCCTTTTTTGTCCCAGCCCTGCTATCAGCCACTTCTCTAAGAAACCCTGGTTGTTTTGGGGAAAGATTATATTTAGAATCTAAGATCTGGGCACTTGGTTGTGATCATTATTGTTGAGGCGTTACTGCTTTTAGGCCATCTCAGGAGGTAGTATGTGTGTATACACATACACATACACACATATATGTATATGTAAGTATACACACAAATATATGTGAGTGTAAAATATACACATTCATTTTACTCTCCCTAGGTACATTTACATACATAAACATGAATCTGCAACCATTTATCTGTCTACCTGTGTTACCAAAAATACTGGGTTTATATTGATACTTCCAATTCCATTCCTAAATCTCAGGGTTCTTTCTAGCTTCCTACATTTCCATGTTTGGAAGTTCCTCCAACAGCAAGAAACTTGGCCCTCATCTTTTATACATTATTTCCTTAATTTACTGTTATTAATCAATGTGATCAATTTCCCAACTGTTCTGTCTCTTCTGCCCACAACCCCTGTGCTCTCCAACATCTTCAGTTTTGGGGTGCTGTCAGCTATGCTACTACCGTGTCTTTGTGAGGAAGCTCCCCAACATCCCTCAGTGCCTGGGTGCTTGATCTCCAGTATGCATGCCGCCAGTACCTTCACAACACTTCTTCTCCCCCTCAGCACTTGTCCTCAGGTACTAGGGGACCTCTCACTTTTTCACTGAGTATATGGCTACCTGGAATAAATTATTTCCCAACCTCCCTTGTAACTAGTTGTGGGCGTGTGATTTTATTATGGCTACTGGTAGCCAGTGTGACCATGAAGTGGAAGCCATATGTTGACAGACTGTGATCATTGTGCAATTGCAACTCCAGCCCTCTAACTCACCTTGGGACTTCATGTGAGAGAAATAGAAACTTCTCTTTTATGTAAAGTTTTCAAAGTATTATTTTAATTTTTTGGTCCCTTAACAGCCAAACCTAATTCTAACTAATATTGCCCCTTTAGACAAGAAGGAAATGAAAATAATTCTGAATTCAGTCAGGCAGTAAAGAAATTCATAGAGGAGTCTGGCACCAAATTTATTGAGGTTACATTGACAGTACTGAATTTAAATCTCCCTAAATCAAGTGACACAACTTATAGAAGTTTAAAAGAATTACAGCTGAGTGTAAAGAATTCTGTTGCATGGCATCAAGGTTCTCAGGCAATTAGAAAGCAACTGAAATTCCTAACAACAACAACAACAACAACAACGACAACACTCCAGTGGAAGAACATTCACATGGTAAGTAAAGGTAATAGCTCGGCCTTACAGAGGGTAGCTGACTTCTCTCTGCCAAAATCAGATGGAATTTGGTAAAAACAGGTAGTAGCACGTCCTGAGGGAACCCCGGGATGCCATCTTTGAGATCACTCTGTATGGGAGTTCCCATTTGTCTTGGAAACTGGTAAAAATAGCTCCAATCTGGCTATCAAGAGCATGCAAAAAATCACTCCTACCCTGACCGAGAGGGCTACCCCAGCTCCTTAGAGCTGTGACCTTGTCTATGACATGGAATTCAAAAGTATTCAGTTACTGGTTATGTTACTTTTAACCCAAGGAACGTTTAGAATTTAGTAAACACGATACAATTTCTGAAACCCATGATAATTAATGCTTATCAATTATTAGTGTTCTGCATACATTTTTCAGTTGATGTGTTTCTACTGTTTAAGATAACTCAGCATATTAAAGTAACGGACAAAGTGGATATTGATTCCACTTTCTATGTTTAGTTGAGTAATTACCATGACTCTTGTAATTTTTATGTTGAAAGATAAAGTTTTTGACAAAGATTATAAACAATATTGCAGTGCTTTTAAAGTATATGGAATCTTTTATTTTAATTTGTTAGGGAATTGCTGGTGCAATTTAATACTCAGTAGATTTTGCTTTCCAGGTCAGAAGTTGAAGTACTTTAAGAAAAGAAAATAGGTATAATGAGTTTGTAAATGCAGTTTAAAATGTTTAAGAAAAATTAAAAGTTAAATTAAATTTGTAAATGATACTGATTGCTTGAGGGAGTTTAGTGTATCTAACTTGAATTGTTTAAATCCAAAAGCCCCCTTGAAAGTGAATTACATTTTAAACTTACAATTTTAGGCTTTTAAGTAGAATGATAAGATTTGTAAGTTGAACTCAAAAGCTACAGAAAAGGTGAGGTTTTAAACATTTGTCATTTTATTAAAGCAAATGTTTAATTGAAGGCCACAAGTGGACCTTTTGTGGCAAAGCCACCATGGACAAAGGGAACAGTTCCCTACTGGAGTGGCCATAATGGAAGATCTGTGGTGGACAAGAGTACTGTCTTCACAGGGGCTGGATGCCACATTGGATGGCAAAGCTAATTTCTAGTGTCATTGTCTGGGCTAAGATGGCAAGATTAGGGATTGTTAGCCTTCAGTACCTGATCTCGATGCACTAGGCAGCAAGATAACATTCATATCCACTTCTTGGTTGGGATGGGAGATGTCATAGAAAAAGCATGGGCTGTCTTACTGTCTGTTGAATTCTGGTGTTTTAAGCAATTAATTGATGACAATAGTTTCTAAATTATGTGATTATTGGGTGGATTAGAAGTAATAGGTATACAAAGCATTCAGTATATTGCTTGTCACCTAACAGGTGTTCAGGCAAGAATGGCATTTTTTAAAGGAAGATGATGAGACCACTGAAATAGCTTACAAATGATTGGGGGCCAAATCAGAGAATTTAAGGTATAAAACCCACACAGTAGTTTACATTTATCAATCACTTGGGATGTTGCCAGACATTGTGCAAAGTCTTCACAGAGATTGCATCTTTGAATTCTCCCAATAACCCATGAAATATTTATTGTTACACTCTGTTTTGCAGACAAAGAAACTGAGGTTTACAGAGGTTAAGTGACTTCCAGTTTTACACAGCTAAGTAGAAAGAGTTGAACTGGAATGGTAATCCACAAAATCTAATGCTAGACTATTGAACTGAAATCCATGTTCTTGTATTCCTATGTTATAGACATCCATGTCTGCAGTAACAGTGTTGTAGAGAAGTTAAGACCAGCCAGTATTGCCTTTACTTTGCAGAATTGCTCTCTGACTTTTGTACCTCATGAATTCAGACTAGTGTCTTTTTTCACATGCATAATAAAAGTACTAGAGGAATACACCAATAGAGTGGGCCTTGTTTTATTTTAATTTGGTATATTAAATCACAAAAATGTTTGGTTAAATAGACAATAAAAGAAATTGTCCTTGAAGCCGTTAATACATGTGAGCTACCTGATGGGCACAGCCTTTCATATAGCTTGAAAGGAACGGTTTTTGTTTTGCTATTATTGGGTCATTGTGTTTTCTCTTTTCTTTTCTTTTCTTTTTTCTTTCCTTCCTTCCTTCTTTCCTTCCTTCCTTCCTTCCTTCCTTCTTTCTCTCTCTTTCTCTCTCTCTCTCTCTTTCTTTCTTTCTTTCTTTCTTTCTTTCTTTCTTTCTTTCTTTCTTTCTTTCTTTTTCTTTCTTTCTTTCTTTCTTTCTTTCTTTCTTTCTTTCTTTCTGTCTGTCTGTCTGTCTGTCTGTCTGTCTGTCTTTTTGATGGAGTTTTGCTCTGCTGCCCAGGCTGGAGTGCAGGTGTTTTCTCCATTTTAATTGGCAGGCAGTTTCCCCAGAAGCCATCATCAGGAGTTCTGGTCATATTTGAAACTGGGTAGCTTGGCTTCTTGCTGACTGTCACATCATGTTCCCACCAACTTCTTATATTCACCTGAGCTTGAACAGGTGAGAGCTGTGGGCAGCCTCTTAGCACCATGCTAAGGTGGTGTGGATAAGGTTTCAGCTCTGGCTGGATCTTGTGCTCTGGAGTTGACAGCTATGTGATATTGGGCAAGTGACTTTATCTGTAGAGGACTGCTGTGAAGATAAACGAGGTGAGGTTTGTAATGACCTTTGAATAGTTCCTGGTGCATAGCCAGTGCTGAATATGTGGTCTCCTTAAGACATAGAACAACAATCCCAACCATTATAGTAACAATAATGGCGACATCAGTAATCACACTAAAGGACAGATAGCTGTGTATGCTCACTCTGCCGCACAAAACGCCAGCCAAGCTTCAGTGTCTGGTTGCTTCCCAGCTCATTTTCTCTCCCTCCCAGGCTGCCACAGGGCTGGATCAGTCCCTGCATCAATGTTGGGGGAGAGATGTGCTGTGCTGGTACAAGCCTCAGCCTGCTAATGAGACCCAAAGTTGAGCAGCTCCAGATGGAGTCAAGTGTTGTGTTCTCTGCCAGAAAATGTGGTGGATTTCCAAGGCCACCAACACTAGTGACAGCCATGGATATCACAAGGGAGACTAGCGAAAAGCAAGACAAGACACAGGCCTTGGAACAAAACAAACTATCAAAACATAAATAAAAACATGATGTGCCTTTGTAGCAGGCGAATCCTATCTGGGATCCAGAGGTACTCATTTTATGTATAAACGCATTAGTCCATCGGAAGGTGGCAGGGCAGTACTATATGTCTTTAGAATTTGGGCAGCTTTTGAAAGCATCTAACCCTTTTTAGCGTTGTACCGTCTCATCAACCATGAGCGCATTTTACTTATTTCTGAATACTTGCAGAAAATACAAGACATAAATAAATAAGTGTTTTATATGTTTTTAACACTTGGCAAAAGTCAGTAATAGATTACTTACTACAAAAATTATTTTACCCAATGGGCAACATATTTATCATTATCATCTACCATTTACTTGATACGTATAAGCCAGTATAAACTAAGCATTGTGTTAAGTATTTTCGATGCCTTTTGCCCACCCCCCCATTTAATACTCATAGCAACTCTTAAAGGTAAGCACTTTTATTATCAGCTTCATTTTGTAGCTAAGAAAATCAAACCTCTATTCCCTTGGCCAAAGCCGCTCATCCAGCTAGAAGGCGACAAAGGGTGAGTTCTAATCCAAGGCCATCTGCCCTGTGGCTCATGAACTTATCACTGCACCTGATTATCTCTGGTAAGTTACCGTCTTTAGGAGGAATCTAAGACAGATGGTAAACTTGGTAAGACAGATGTACACAGAAAGGAGGCATTTTGGCTGGGTGTGATGGCTCACACCTATGATCCCAGCACTTGGGAGGCTTGAGACCAGAAGTTTGAGGCCAGCCTGGACCACATGACAAAACACCATCTCTATAAAAAAACAAAAAAATTATCCAGGCATGGTGATGTGCACCTGTGTTCTCAGCTACTCCCAGCTACTTGGGAGGCTGAGATGGAAGGATCACTTGAACCCGGGAGTTCGAGGCTGCAGTAAGCCATGATCATTTCACTGTACCCCAGCCTGGGTGACAGAGTGAGACCCTGTCTCAAGGAAAAAAGAAAAAAAAAAAAGGAAGATGTGTTAACAGTCCTGCTTGTAGATCTTAGACGTTGGTGTTGGGGGACACCTCGAGAGAGTGCATCACCCCATTCTGCTTCACGAAAGGAGTCAATGACTTGAGATGCAGTAATGTGGCCCGAGTTTCACAGAGACCAATCTTGTTACCCACATGGAGCAGGTCAGATGTATGTGCCCCAGGCCCAGGGAAGAATATGGCCGGTGTTCGACCAGAGGATTAGCAGCTGAATTCAGAAGTGTCAGTTTTGCCCGTTACTTTGAGTCACTCCTCCCATGAAATGAAGAAGTGGTGTTAAGCCCAGTAGAGCTGAATGGTCTCTGTGTACACATCTCAGGCAGCTGATTTAATCTAATGTGTACTAAGCTCATTTAAAAATAGCTGTCATTTTCTCCACTTGCAGATATAATATACGTTTCTTGTAGCAAATTTGCAGTCAAAAAAAGAGAAAAAATTATCCATTACAACCTTTCTCTACCAGTAATCAGAGTTAATACCTTGGCATATTTCATTCCAGATTTATCCTCAGTTATAGATGTGTATATGTACATATATTTAATGTTATATATTTTGCACTATACTAGGCTTTTCTCCCTCATAGCAATGTACTGTTACTCTTCTTACCAGGTCAAAGAAACATCTTTTATTTAAATTCGAAAATAGTTTTTCTCTCATTATAAATAGTCACTGTAAAGAATGCAGGTTATAACAAAACTATAAAGAAGGAGGTAAAAATCAACCCCTACTCCCTATAGATAACCACTGTTGATGTGGACTTTATATTAATATCATTTCAGACTGTGTTTAGACATTTATATCTGTATTTTCTAAAGTTTGCAAAAAGTAACGTACTCTAGTTTGTACCACAGATATGTTTTGGCTTTTATCTTCTAAGTACTTTCTGGTGGTTTCCTTTCAAAAATCCTGCAGGCTTATCAAAAGTCTGAAGTCCCATGATGTCAAGCTTCAGGCAG
Source organism: Macaca mulatta (assembly GCF_049350105.2). Lineage (NCBI taxonomy): Eukaryota > Metazoa > Chordata > Mammalia > Primates > Cercopithecidae > Macaca > Macaca mulatta. Next base: position 131,078,841 of record NC_133407.1, on the reverse strand, counting down.
GTGACAGTGACATTAACAGCATAGAAAAGCTTTTGGTTAAAGATAGTCGTTTTCGTCACTTCATTGCTGAAGTATCAGTCTGAAGCTCCAAGCATCATCCTGGGTTTTCCTGAGGTTGCAAGTATTTCCAGGAAAATTCAATCCCTTGTTGAAAATGGAAGAGCCACACAAAAATACTTGGGCAGGTGTGGTGGAAGGAAACTTGTGGATGCAGCTATTTTTGATAATTTCCACTGAGCTTACACAACATCATTACTGTAAAAACTTATGTGTAAATAATGAATTGTTTCTATTTCTAAAGAGTTACTATGTTCATGGTTTTTAAAAAAAATCCTTTTGAACTCAGTATTTTGCATATAATTGGCTATGACTGATTTAGAAGTGTTTCAAGCAGTATTCTGATTTGGAGATGATAATGGGGAAGCTGATTCCTCTTTTATACACCTTTGAATAGTCTCATACCTGTTGGGGGCCTCTTGTAGGCCAGGCATTGGACATTGAGCTTTGTGCTAAGGTGTATAAATTAAATATTTTGTTATGCTTAGTTTCAGTAAGTATTTAGGAAGAGACTTGTGATCCCTATTGTCAATATTTTCGCTAGTTTGTCCTAAGGATACTCTTGTAATATGTTCTCAGAAACAATAATAGATGTATTGATTTGGGAATTGAGTCATATAAGTATATGCATTTGTTAACACTTATTGATTGGCACACATGAGATTTGGGTATTTCCCTGTAGTTAAATTTTATCTCTTCCCCAAAGGAGCTGTACCTTATTTGGTTCTTAATCTTTATTATAAATTAATATTTTTAAACTCTAATATTTTTAAACTCTAATAACTGATATAGATACTGAAGAGTTTAAGAGTAACTGTACTGATGCATGGAACTTACTTTGAATTGCATGAAAAAATAAGATGGGTTGTGCTGATTGAGAGATGTGACAAAGCAAATGTGCAAAATGTGAACAGTTGTAGATCTAGGTTGTATGTGGATATCGACATTTCTATGTGATTGAAAATTTTAATAATAAAACATTGGGGAAAAATCAGTAATAAGGCTCTATGTGAGGAAGTTAAAGTACAGTCTCTAAAATGATCTTTCTGGCTTAAAAATCTCAACTCTGTTTCTTCCTAGCTGTATGACTTCGGGAAACTCCCTTAACTTCAGTTGGGTCATTTGCTAAACAGAAATGGTGAATACGCTCAGCACAAATCTTATTTTTCAGTAAGCTCCTAGCAAACACTGTGATTATTATTTCATAGAGTAAAGGAAGTGATGATTATGAATGAATGACTGTATGCCGAGGGCCTACTGTGTGCCTGGTACTGGTCATTTTCAGGAGAATGAAGCGATTTTGTTTTGCATCATGCCGTATGTGTCGTTTGGTAGAAACGTTCATACTAGAGGCGGTGTAAGGGCCGTGATTAGGGAAACTGGAGAGTGGCTTCATTAGGTTTGACAGAACACCTCCCTGGCTTCGTGGGTCCCCCTTGGTGTAGCATCTCCTTTGAACTCCAAGGACCTTCAGAGGAAGGGTGGCATCTGCTTTGTTAGACTTGATAGCATTCCCAAGTCAATGTTAATTTAGTTGATTCATAAAAATTGTTCCCTTTGCATAAGGCTAGGACATCTTTTTTTCTGGAGTTATTCTGTTTTTAGCTTTTTGGACAGGTATCCTGGGAAATTCTTCTAGGGTAGCAAGATCTGCCACCTCCCCACAGTCAAACCATGTTTATGCATTATGACAGACTGTTCCACCTCGTGCTGGGAGGCAATGAGAAAGGGTCAGGAACCTGGAAGAGGCTGCAGCTGGGTTTAAGGACACCAGCGCTTGAGGACGAAGGAGAATATTTCAGCTAATTCTGTAGATGTGTTGTTTACTTCTGGATGTCAGTGCTGCTGAAAACTAAAGTAGAAAATGGAGTAAAACACTATGTGTTCAGGGAGTATCTTAGTTCATTCTGGTTGCTGTAAGGAAATACCAGAGACTGGCTGGCCTATAAACAACAGAAATTTGTTTCTGATAGCTTTAGGGCCTGGGAAGTCTAAGACCAAGGCTGATGCAGTGTCTGAGGCAAGCCTGCTTTCTGGTTAACACATGGTGCCTTCTAGCTGTGTCCTCACATGGTACAAGGGATGAGGGAACCCTCTGGGGTCCCATTTAGAAGGGCACTGATCCTATGCAGGAGGGCTCTGCCCCTCCGCCCCCAGTACTATCACCTTGGGGCATAGGATATCAATTTATGAATTTTGAGTACAAGAGACCCAAACATTCAGACCATAGCAGAGAATGTGAGGGCATAGAAAAAATATTAGCCATATTAGTAAGCTGTCTGTGGGTAGGAGGAATAGACTTATATGCTAGTTCTCCAGCTGTGATGATGAAATATGAATCTTTTTTGTTTGTTTGTTTGTTTTTTGGGACAGAGTCTCACTCTGTCGCCCAGGCTGGAGTGCAGTGGCACAATCTCAGCTCACTGCAACCTCCACTTCCCGGGTTCAAGCAATTCTCCTGCCTCAGCCTCCCAAGTAGCTGGGATTACAGGCACCTGCCACCGTGCTTAGCTAATTTTGTTTGTTTGTTTGTTTGTCTTGAGACAGAGTCTTACTCTGTGACCCAGGCTGGAGTGCAGTGGCACAATCTCAGCTCGCTGCAGCCTCTGCCTCCCGGGTTCCAGTGATTCTCCTGCCTCAGTCTCCCAAGTAGCTGGGATTATAGGCATGTGCTACTATGCCTGGCTAATTTTTGTATTTTTAATAGAGACGGGGTTTCACCATGTTGGCCAGGCTGGTCTCAAACTCCTGGCCTCAAGCGATCCACCTGCCTTGGCCTCCCAAAGTGCTGGGATTACAGAGTGTGCGCTACCGCGCCCGGCCTGAAATATGAATCATTAGTGCAAATTTCTTGTAATGATTGGAATTTCAAAGGGTGTCTTCCTATCGGACTGCTTGGTTCATATGAAACAGGACTTGATTTCTCTGCCACCCTAATACCATTGGAGAACTACTTAAAAGCTGCCAAATTTTATTTCAGTTTTACCAGATATGGATGCTATCTCTTAAGTATTTTCCTGTGCTGTCTTGGGTGGTATAATTCCAAACTCAAGTCAAAAAATTTTGTATTCTTTTACTCCAAGAAGTAAAATTTATACCAGCTTGTTAATTCCCTCATTTCCCATTTATAACACTTGGCCTGACTTCCCCCAGTATGAATTCTAGCTCAAGCCAGGCATTGAAAAATAAGATGCAGAAAGTCCCAGAAGAGATTTGAATGCTCACATATAATCAGAAATGTCATTTGGAAAACAATCCAGGAAAGTAGATGCAGGTTTTATGGCTTCTGCGGTTAGGTGTAGCACATTGATAATGAGTGTTCCAATTCACAGGGATTTAAGTGGATAAATCCTTATTTGGGAGTGGTTCTGAGGGAGAGTGTAATGGAGGGTAGAATCTGAAGTAAATGCTGATCTTTCTGGCTGCTGAAACTGAAATTAGTTATCTCAGATATAGTCGAACATACAAATTAAATAACTTGGAAGCATTGTAGGGAAATGGGTGAGAAAAGGAAGAATGAAAAGGAGAGAGGAAAGGAGGGAGGGAGGGAGAAAGGAAGAAAGCATGAGGCAGGGAAGGAGAGAAGGAAGGAAAGGAGGAAGGAGGAAACCAAAGAAAGTGGCATAAAGAGAAAAGGAAATAGCTATTTCTCAGGCCTGCACAACCCTTGAAAGCCAAATGTAAACTCTTCCAAGTTCATTGATACTGCTCAGTTTCATCCTCCAGGATGTAATCTAGAGTCCCCTCTGTGTTTAGCATTCAGGCAATAGACTTAGATTTCAGACACAATGAATGCATCAAGACAGGCAATAAAAGAGCAAGACATTGCAATTTAAAACACAGTGCAATTTGAAAGCAACATAACAAATTATGCTGGACCTCAGTAGATGTGTGTATCACAGGAAAGTGGTTCTGAGATCTTTCATCTCTCTTGGGGTAGGTCATTCCTGGCTTCTGCTTAACTCCAGCATGTCATTGACCACTTTACAAACTTTAAAATTGAAGATAAATACCTCCTGGATTCCTTTTTATGGCAACAATATCAAGCTGTTGTCTGGAATTCTGTATCTCTGGCATTTGGAATTACAGCAGATTTAAAGTGTGGAATATGTGTTTCTTTGCAGGATGGGAGGAGGGGAGCATATACTTTATTATTGTTGCTAATAACTAATGCTTAGTATGAATCTCACTGAGCCCTTGAGGAACTTTTATAGGAGAGTTAGCTTACCTGGTTGGAGGCTGTTTTATCTGAGAGTTAGCTTACCTGGTTGGGGGCTGTTTTAAGACTGGCATGATAAAATTATTAGAGCTCTTAAAAACATTTGGGGTAAAATACCTAAATTTAACAAAAATGATCAATGTATCTATTTATATGCTGTTCTTGAACATAGGGAAATAAACTTTAATCTGTTTTCTGAATATCTGAAATAGCAAATTTGAATGATTTATAGTGCGGGATTCTGGCATGATTTGCTGCTTTATTTGAAGTGGTGCTATAGCGATTTCTAATTTAAACAGGAAACCAAGAAAGCCAAACAGAAATAAACAGAAGAGCAAAGTAGCCTTTTTTTAGTTGTTTTTCCCTCCATGTCCTTGCTCTCCAATCCCATCTTCCTAGAAGTCTCACAGCTCTTCTTCCTGACAGTGGCCAAGTACCCTTCTCCTTATAGCTGTATTAGTCCATTCTCACACTGCTTCCCTGAGACTAGTAGTTTATAAACAAAAGAGGTTTAATTGACTCACAGTTCTGCATGACTGGGGAGGCCTCAGGAAACTTACAATCATGGTGGAAGACGAAGGAGAAGCAAGCACCTTCTTCACAAGGTGGCAGGAGAGAGAGAGAGTGAAAAGGGAGTGCCACTTCTAAACCATCATATCTTGTGAGAACTTACTATCATGAGAACAGCATGGAGGAAACCATCCCCATGATCCAATCACCTCCCACTAGGTCCCTCCCTCCACAACAGGGGATTACAATTTGAGATGAGATTTGGGTGGGGACACAGAGCCAAACCATGTCAATAGCTCTTCTCTCTTTTTTCCTTCCCAGCTTTACTTGACACCATTTCCCCTTCCTAATTTGCTTCTTAATGCTTATTCTAAATTAAAAATTTTCAGTAATTTGTTTGTGTCTATTTCTTCCAGTCAATTTTAACTTTACAAAAGGCAATGGCCATGACATTTAAAAAACTTTTTGAATTCCCATAGAGTAAGTAAGTGCTCACTAATATTTTAATAGGGCAAAACATTTTCCTGCCACTCTCAATTTTCTTGCATGACTCTTTAGGAGGTCATGTTATAAGATATTCAGCCATGTGTCGTTAAGATATCTTCTAGAGACTTCCTCAAATATAAACACCCCTGACTCCATGTGGTATAATGGTAAAGGCTCATATAGAAATGAGTAAATATTCAAGACAAACTACTATGAATAACTGCCCATATTTTACTCAGTTTTTAAACTCTTATTTTTTATTTTTCTAACACATGATAATTGCAAAAAAATTAAATCAACACATAAAAGATATAATGTTGTACCCATAATACTACTCCCTACCCACTCAAGGTAACCTCAGTTAATAGTTTGGTTATTGCTCATTTATTTGTTTTTGAGACAGGGTCTCACTCTGTTGCCCACACTAGAGTGCAGTGACACAATCATGGCTCACTGCAACGCTGACCTCCTGGGCTCAAGTGATCCTCCCACCTCAGCCTCCCGAATAGCTTGGACTACAGGTGTGCCACTATGCCAGGCTAATTTTTGTACCTTTTTTAGAGACAGGGTTTCACCATGTTGCCCAGGCTTGTCTCAAACTCCTGGGCTCAAGCAACCCCCCTGCCTCAGCCTCCCAAGTCAACCCACCTGCCTCGGCCTCACAAAATGGCTTACAGGCATGAACCACCACACACAACCTTGGTTATTTAGATTTTATTATGACTATGTAACTATTTTCAAGTGTTTTTTTTTTTTTTTTTTTTTAAATACTAGTCATTAAGGTCTGCTTAAAGCTAAGTTTGTGTATGGGCATTTTCTGACATTTATACTTAAAAGTGTACTTAATTTACCCAGTAGTCATTCAGGAGCAGGTTGTTGAGTTTCCATGTAGTTGTGTGGTTTTGAGTGAGTTTCTTACTCCTTAGTTCTAATTTGATTGCACTGTGGTCTGAGAGACTGTTATGATTTCCATTCTTTTGCATTTGCTGAGGAATGTTTTACTTCCAATTATGTGGTCAATTTTGGAATAAGTGTGATGTGGTAGTGAGAAGAGTGTGTATTCTGTTGATTTGGGGTGGAGAGTTTTGTAGATGTCTATTAGGTCCACTTAGTCTAGAGCTGAGTTCAAGTCCTGAATATCATTGTTAATTTTCTGTCTCATTGACCTGTCTAATATTGACAGTAGGGTGTTAAAGTCTCCCACTATTATTGTGTGGGAGTCCAAGTCTCTCTGTAGGTCTCTAAGAACTTGCTTTATGAATCTGGGTGCTCTTGTATTGGGTGCATATATATTTAGGATAGTTAGCTCTTCTTGTTGCATTGATCCCTTTAGCACTATGTAATGCCCTTCTTTGTCTCTTTTGATCTTTATTGGCTTAAAGTCTGTTTTATCAGAGACTAGGATTGCAACCCCTGCTTTTTTTTGCTTTCCATTTGCTTGGCAAACATTCCTGCATCCCTTTATTTTGAGCCTGTTTGCTCGTGAGATGGGTCTCCTGAATATAGCACACTGACAGGTCCTGACTCTTATCCAATGTGCCACCCCGTGTCTTTTAATTAGGGCATTTAGCCCACTTACATTTAAGGTTAATATTGTTTTGTGTGAATTTGATCCTATTGTTATGATGCCTGCTGGTTATTTTGCCCGTTAGTTGATGCAGTTTCTTCATAGTATTGATGGTCTTTCCAATTTGGTATGTTTTTGCAGTGGCTGGTACCGATTTTTCCTTTCCATATTTAGTGCTTCCTTTAGGAACTCTTGTAAAGCAGGTCTAGTGGTGACAAAATCTCCCAGTATTTGCTTGTCTGTAAAGGATTTTATTTCTCCTTTGCTTATGAAACTTAGTTTGGCTGGATATGAAATTCTGGGTTGAAAATTCTTTAAGAATGTTGAGGGCTGGGGGTGGTGTCACAGGCCTGTAATCCCAGCACTTTGGGAGGCTGAGGTGGGCAGATTACCTGAGAGGAGTTTGAGAGCAGCCTGACCAACATGGAGAAACCCCGTCTCTAGTAAAAAATACAAAATTAGCCAGGCGTGGTGGTGCATGCCTGTAATCCCAGCTCAGCTACTCAGGAGGCTGAGGCAGGAGAATCGCTTGAAGCTTCTCCGAGATTGCACCGTTGCACTTCAGCCTGGGCAGAAGGAGCGAAACTCCGTCTCAAAAAAAAAAAAAAAAAAAAAAAGGAATGTTGAATATTGGACCCCCTGTTCTGGCTTGTAGGGTTTCTGCAGAGAGATCCGCTGTTAGTCTGATGGGCTTCTCTTTGCAGGTAACCCAACCTTTCTCTCTGGCTGCCATTAACATTTTTTCCTTCATTTCAACGTTGATGAATCTGACGATTATGTGTCTTGGGGTTGTTCTTCTTGAGGAGTGTCTTTGTGGTGTTCTCTGTATTTCCTGAATTTGAATGTTGGCCTGTCTTGCTAAGTTGGGGAAGTTCTCCTGGATAATATCCTGAAGACTGTTTTCCAACTTGGTTCCATTCTCCCCATCACTTTCAGGTACACCAATCAAATGTAGGTTTGGTCTTTTCACATAGTCCCATATTTCTTAGATGCTTTGTTTGTTTCTTTTCACTCTTTTTTTTCTAATCTTCATTAAGTTGATCTTCACTTTCTGATATCCTGTCTTCCGCTTGATCTATTTGGCTACTGATATTTGTGTATCCTTCATGAAGTTCTTATGCTGTGTTTTTCAGCTCCATCAGGTCATTTTTGTTCTTCTCTAAACTGGTTATTCTAGTTAGCAATTCATCTAACCTTTTTTTCAAGGTTCTTAGCCTCTTTGCACTGGGTTAGAACATGCTCCTTTAGTTCAGGGGAGCGTGTTGTTACCCACCTTCTGAAACCTACTTCTGTCAATTCGTCAAACCCATTCTTCATCCAGTTTTGTTCCCTTGGTGGCCAGGAGTTGTGATCCTTTGGAGGAGAAGAGGTGTTCTGGGTTTTGGGATTTTCAGCCTTTTTGCACTGGTTCTTCCTTATCTTTGTGAGTTTATCTACCTTTGGTCTTTGATGCTGGTGACTTTTGAATGGGATTTCTGTGTGGACGTCCTTTTTGTTGATGTTGATGCTATTCCTTTCTGTTTGTTAGTTTTTCTTCTTACAGTCAGTCCCTTTTGCTACAGGTCTGTTGGCGTTTGCTGGAGGTCCACTGCAGAACCTGTTTGCCTGAGTATCACTAGTGGAAGATGCAGAACAGCAAAGATTGCTGTGTGTTCCTTCCTCTGGAAGCTTCATCACAGAGGGGCACCCGCCAGATGCCAGCCAGAGCTCTCCTGTATGAGGTGTCTGTCGACCCCCGCTGGAGGTGTCTCCCAGTCAAGGGGCACAGGGATCAGGGACCCACTTGAGGAGGCAGTCTGTCCCTTGGGGATCAGGATCAGGGACCACTTGAGGAGTCAGTCTGTGCCTTAGCAGAACTCAAGCACTGTGCTGGGAGATCTGCTGCTCTCTTCAGAGCCGGCAAGCAGGAACTTTTAACTCTGCTGAAGCTGCGCCCACAGCCGCCCCTTCCAGCAGGTGCTGTATCCCAGGGAGATGGGAGTTTGAGCTATAAGTCTCTGACTGGGGCTGCTGCCTTTCTTTCAGAGACGCCCTGTCCAGAGAGGAGGAATCTAGACAGGCAGTCTGGCTACAGTGGCTTTGCCAAACTGTGGTGGACTCTGCCCAGTCCGAAATTCCAGGCGACTTTGTTTATACTGTTAGGGGAAAACCATCTACTCAAGCCTAATGGCAGACGCCCCTCCCCCCACCAAGCATCCCAGCTCAACTTCAGACTGATATGTTGGCAGTGAGAATTTCAAACCAGTGGATAAATAAGTTATTTGAAACCAATGAGAACAAAGACATAACGTACCAGAATTTCTGGGACACAGCTAAAGCAGTGAGTGTTTAGAGGGAAATTTATAGCACTAAGTGCCCACAGGAGAAAGCAAGAAAGAGCTAAAATAGACACCCTAACATCACAATCAAAAGAACTAGAGAAGCAAGAGCAAACAAATTCAAAAGCAAGCAGAAGACAAGAAATAACTAAGATTAGAGCAGAACTGAAGGAGATAGAGCCATGAAAAACCCTTCAAAAAAATCAAAGAATCCAGGACCTGTGTTTTTTGAGGAGGCTAACAAAATAGATAGTCAACTAGCCAGAGTAATAAGGAAGAAAAGAGAGAAGAATCAAATAGACACAATAAAAAATGATAAAGGGGATATCACCACTGATCCCACAGAAATACAAACTACCATCAGAGAATACTATAAACACCTCTATGCAAATAAACTGGAAAGTCTAGAAGAAATGGATAAATTCCTCGACATATACACCTTCCCGTGACTAAATCAGAAAGAAGTTGAATCCCTGAATAGACCAATAACAAGTTCTGAAATTGAGGCAGTAATTAATAGCCTACCAACCAAAAAAAGCCCAGGACCAGATGGATTCACAGCCGAATTCTACCAGAGGTACAAAGAGGAGCTGGTACCATTCCTTCTGAAACTATTCCAAACAATAGAAAAAGAGGGACTCCTCACTAACTCATTTTATGAAGCCAGCATCATCCTGATACCAAAACCTGGCAGAGACACAACAAAAAAAGAAAAATTCAGGCCAGTATTCCTGATGAACATTGATGCTAAAATCCTCAATAAAATACTAGCAAACTGAATTCAGCAGCATATCAAAAAGCTTATCCACCACGATCAAGTCGGCTTCATCCCTGGGATGCCAAGCTGGTTCAACGTACACAAATCAATAAACGTAATCCAGCATATAAACAGAACCAAAGACAAAAACCACATGATTATCTCAATAGATGCAGAAAAGGCCTTTGATAAAAATCAACACCCCTTCATGCTAAAAACTCTCAATAAACTAGGTATTGATGGAACGTATCTGAAAATAATAAGGTCTGTTTATGACAAACCCACAGCCAATGTCATATTGAGTGGGCAGAAGCAGGAAGCATTTCCTTTGACAACTGGCACAAGACAAGCATGCCCTCTCTCACCACTCCTATTCAACATAGTATTAGAAGTTCTGGCCAGGGCAATCAGTCAATAGAAAGAAATAAAGGGTATTCAAATAGGAAGGGAGGAAGTCAAATTGTCTCTGTTAGTAGATGACATGATTTTATATTTAGAAAACCCCATTGTCTCTGCCCAAAATCCCCTTGAGCTGATAAGCAACTTCAGCGAAGTCTCAGGATAAAAAGTCAATGTGCAAAAATCACAAGCATTCCTATACACCAGTAATAGACAAACAGAGCCAAATCATGAGTGAACTCCCATTCACAATTGCTACAAAGGGAATAAAATACCTAGGAATACAACTTATAAGGGATGCGAAGGACTTCTTCAAGGAAAACCACAAACCACTGCTCAAGGAAATAAGAGAAAACATAAACAAATGGAAAAGCATTCCATCTTCATGGATAGGAAGAATCGATATTGTGAAAATGGTCACACTGCCCTAAGTAATTTACAGATTCAATGCTATACCCGTGAAGCTACCATTGACTTTCTTGAGAGAATTAGTAAAAACTACTACTTTAACTTTCATATGGAACCAAGAAAGAGCCCCTAAAACAAAGACAGTCCTAAGCAAAAAGAACAATACTGGAAGCATCACACTATCTGACTTCAAACTGCACAACAAGGCTACAGTAACCAAAACGACATGGTACTAGTACCAAAACACATATATAGACCAACAGAGGCCTCAGAAATAACACCACACATCTACAACAATCTGATCTTTGACAAACCTGACCTATAAGCAATAGGGAAAGGACTCCCTATTCCTAAATGGTGTTGGGAAAACTGGCTAGCCATATGCAGAAAACTGAAACTGGACCCTTTCCTTACACCTTATGCAAAAATTAACTCAAGATGGAGTAAAGACTTAAACGTAAGACCTAAAACCATCAAAACCCTACAAGAAAACCTAGGCAATACCATTCAGGACATAGGCATGGGCAAAGACTTCATGAATAAAATGCCAAAAGCAATGGCAACAACAGCCAAAATTGAGAAATGGGATGTAATTAAACTAAAGAGCTTCTGCACAGCAAAAGAAACTATCATCAGAGTGAAAAGGCAACCTACAGAATGGGAGAAAATTTTTGCAATCTATCCATCTAACAAAGGGCTATATCCAGAATCTACAAGGAACTTTAACAAATTTACAAGAAAAAAACAACCCCATCAAAAAGTTGGTGAAGGATATAGGAACAGACACCTCTCAAAAGAATACGTTTATGTGGCCAACAAACATATGAGAAAAAGCTCATCATCACTGGTCATTAGAGAAATGCAAATCAAAACCACAGTGAGCTATCATCTCACGCCAGTTAGAATGGCAATCATTAAAAAGTCAGGAAACAACAGATGCTGGAGAAGATATTGGGAAATAGGAACATTTTTACACTGTTAGTGGGAGTGTAAATTAGTTCAACCATTGTAGAAGACAGTGGCAATTTTTCAAGGGTCTAGAACTAGAAATACCGTTTCACCAAACAATCCCACTGAGTGTATACCCAAAGGATTATAAATCACTCTACTATATAGACACATGCACACATATGTTTATTTCGGCACTGTTCACTATAGCAAACGCTTGGAACCAGCCCAAATGCCCATCAGTGACAGACTGGATAAAGAAAATGTGGCACATATATATCATGGAATACTATGCAGCCATACAAAAAGATGAGTTCATGTCCTTTGCAGGGACATGGATGAAGCTGGAAACCATCATTCTCAGCAAACTAACACAGGAACAAAAAACCACACACTGCATGTTCTCACTCATAAGTGGGAGTTGAACAATGAGAACACATGGACACAGGGAGGGGAACATCACACATTGGGGCCTGTCAGTGGGTTGGGGGCTAGGAGAGGGATAGCCTTAGGAGAAATACCTGATGTAGATGACGGGTTGATGGGTGCAGCAAACCACCATGGCATGTGTATACCTATGTAACAAACCTGCACTTTCTGCATATGTATCCCAGAACCTAAAGTGTAATTTTAGAAAGTATACTTAATTATTGTTAATGACTGTACATATGGCATTTTATTGTTTTATTATTTGGATACATAAAATTTATTTTCCCAATAGTGTCCAAATGTTGGTGGACATTTGGATTATTTTTAGTGTTTCACTAGTATAACTCCATTGCAATGAAAATCTTTAATTCTCATGTCAGTTTTCATGGAAGTATGATTGTGCTATCAAAGGATTTTTTGTCAGTCTTGAGCAGATGGCCTTCCTAATTGCCTCCAAAGATTCCGGATACTTTTTAACTGTTGTGAATTTTTCAGCTGTATGAAATAAGTTGCCCAGCCTGATTCCTTGATTTGCACTGGGCTCAGGATCTGCGAGAGGGAGTTTGATTTCAGTCTGCATTGACTGTCTGGAGAATGAGTTCCTCTAAAGAGCAGAATGGGTTGGAGAGGTGAAGGGTTCCTGAGGGATGATGTGTCTGAATGAGAAGGAGATGACTGGGCAGCAGGGCCTGGTGATCTGCAGGCACAGAGGTCTCAGGTTTAGCGTGAAGTGGTGCCTGATTGAGCCAGAGTCTTCCCTGGAGGGTGTTCATATAGTCCATGCTGTAAAGGAAAAAACTGACACTAAGGGCTCAGCCACAATGCTTTAGGATCCCCTCTGAAAGGACCTCCTCATGTGAAGGTGAAGGATTGTCCTCACCTTCCTTGTGGACAGGAATACCTCGAGAACACTGGCAGGAGTATGGTCCAGAGACCATAGGCAGTGAATGATGGCGATGAACAGACAGCAGGGCCAAGATTCTGTACAGTAGTTGTGATTGCCTATGAGGGCGCCCATCACTAATGGAGGAGGGTCTGAGAGAGGAATGGATTTAAATAACAGAAATTAAGGAAAATATAAGATTTCTAATCAAGAAGGTGGATGATCTCTGAATATTAGTAATATTGCTATAAAAGTGAAACAAACATCTTTAAATATAGGTGCAGCAAGACAGTGTATATATTGCATACATTTTAAAGTTCACAGTCATTCCAATTGGCTCTGAAAATGAAACCTCCATGAATTTATATTCCACCAGCAGGATATGAGTGTGTGCACACCAAGAGCTGTTCTGGCTGTGGCCACCTTTTGTTCTACCCTTCCTCATCACTGGTTATGGTCGACAAGAGAATCCCCTTAATGTCAAGTAGCCTTCAGTAATATGCAGCTAACGGAGAGATGGATTCTCAAGCCACTCAGAAACGTTTCAGAGCTGTTCATTTTGAACCCACAACACTTGTGGGCTCTGCTGTCAGATTTTTAGCTATCAGGTGTGATGACTTGTACTGTGTCACCTTGTTTAAACTGGAACTACATTTTCCAGGATTCCCTTCCCTGTATAGTTTTGGGTTCGAGTTGACTAAAAGAGGAGTTTGCACAGAATTTGTGTGAGTATGGATTATTTATTTATTTATTTATTTTTAAATTTAATTTTGTTTTAAGTTCCAGGTAATCTATTCATAAGGGATCCTCTCCCATGACCCAAGCACCTCCAATTAGGCCTGCCTTCCAACACTGGAGATCAAATTTCGACGAGAGATATTGTGGGGACATGCATCCAAACTGTAGCACTTAGTAGCAAGTCCCAAGTCCTTTTCCCCACCTCCTCCTTTGCCATCCACTTCTCCATCTGGAGGTGCTGATACCTGTGCTTGACTGGCTGGGGGCTTCTAGGATCCTCCAACCTCACTTTTAGACCTGCCCTTTCTCATCTCCTCTTGTAATTGTGCAAGCTTTGATTCCTATAATAAATCCCTTGTCTATAAGTCATAGTAGTTCTGCTTCCTTAATTGAACCCTGGCTGACTCACATCTTTGGTTTGAAAATCAGGGGGAAACATGATTTTTTTTATAGCTAATTTTCCTTTATCCTTCCTTCTCTTTAAATACGTACACATAATGCAGTAGAAATGCTTTTGGCTTTCATAAATGCTTTTCATCTTCCATGACTGTTTCCAGCATCTCTTGAAATTACAAGTGTTACACAGGTATTTTTACTGTCAATGTATATCATAATACGATTGCTCTAAACTGTAATTAATCAGTAGAGATTTCTTCTGGAAGTTTGTTCTTTTGAAGAAACTTGTATTCTTCTGAAAAACTGTCATTTCTTCAAGTGGCTTCATCTGCAGAAGATTTGTTTAATGTCCTGTGGTTTCATTCTTACAGTGTTAAAAATTCTTTAATTAGTTATGGGTGTTGAATGAGGTCACATGGGTATTTTTTTTTTTTGCATCAGTGTTAGGGAGTTCTGTCCTAAGGCTTTTGTGTAGAAATGTATCTTTTAATATAATTGACACAGTGTAAGATTGGCTTACTAGTATTAAACTACATGAAAAGAGCAAAACTGTATCTTTTACTGAGGAGAAATAGTAAGATACTACAATTGAATTGGGTTTTTCTATAGGTAATTTTTATCTACCTTTAAAAATTTTATCACCAACAAAATGTATATTAACGGTTATGAAAGCAATAAAGTAAGATCAGTGACTAAGATCAGAAGAGTAGCCTAATTTATATTACAGATTTTAATGTGGCCTATAATACAGTAATAAATATACAATATTTTAAAGAGTATAGCAAATATGAAAAAAACAATGATTTAATAAACGTTAGGAATTTTTATAGGGACTAAAATTAAAATTATTCCATCCAAAGCATAAATATGTTTTGTGTTAAGATATCATTTTTAAAGACTCAGACTCTTCAAAATGGCATTATCATGCCCCCACAGTATCCGAATAAAGGATTTTTTTTCATAATATGGAATCATATTCAAAAGGAAATTTTAGATTTAAAACTTACATGAAAGCGTTATCAGTTAAGGATTTCTTGATTTGAAATAATATCTCCCGGCCGGGCGCGGTGGCTCATGCCTGTAATCCCTGCACTTTGGGAGGCCGAGGCGGGCGGATCACGAGGTCAGGAGATCGAGACCATCCTGGCTAACACGGTGAAACCCCGTCTCTACTAAAATACAAAAAATTAGCCGGGCGCGGTGGCGGGCGCCTGTAGTCCCAGCTACTCGGGAGGCTGAGGCAGGAGAATGGCGCGAACCCGGGAGGCGGAGCTTGCAGTGAGCCGAGATCGCGCCACTGCACTCCAGCCTGGGCGACAGAGTGAAGACTCCGCCTCAAAAAAAAAAAAAGAAAAAAAAGAAAAAAAGAAAAGAAATAATATCTCCCTGGATAACTTCTTATTTGTATCACAAAATCCTTGTCCTGGAGATGGTTCTATTTCTGTCTTTTACTTATATTTGAAAGTGGCTGTTTTAGACATATACGATTCAAATCTCTGATGGGCAGCAGTCTACTGGGAAGCCACATATCTCCAGTCTCATTCAGTCAAGTGATGTGACCAGCGGTGAAGTGGTTTATTCTAATGTGCTGTGTGTTTGAAATTCTCTCCCAAATTTGAAAAGTCCATGTCGGACATGTTGAAAACTGAAATAATTATTTCAGTCTCAAAGATGCCTTTGGACATATGGAGAATTATCACAGTATCATCTTATTCCCACCAACCCAGTTGCTACTTGAGGAAATATGTGTCAGTCTATATGTGATATTATAGTAATGATTGAAGATTGGTAACTCTCTATTTTTGTGTTTGGGTTTTGAAGTCATAATGCAAACATAGAAGTGAGCTCATTTCCTTCAGGAATTTGGCACCGAAACTCTAGCTTATCTCTGTATAATTGTATATTCTTTATTAGAAGTTCGTCTTTACCCAATATCTTTCGACTCTTCTCTTGCCTTTCACTTTCCCTTCTCCTTGCCTTCTGGTAATAGGTAAGTCTGAAATTCTGCAATACAATTTAACTTTCTCAATTAGGAATTCTATCAAATCTCATGAAAGGTGATTGCCATGCTATGTGTTATACAATGCAATTGTGCTGAGAACTGGGATATTCCAATTTTGCTCCAGTCAGTGAACCATGGAAATCAGTTTCCACAACAAGTCCAACATTATTGACTCCAAATAGATGATCGTTGTAGTAGTCATCTCATTGCAGTATCAGTGATACATTTAGCATTTAGGAAAGTATTATATTTTAGAAAAGAGCAATGCTGAATAAAAACCAGCTCAGTGACACAAATAGTTGATTCATCACTGAACTGTTTTTAAAAAGTAGTTGAAAATAACTTGCTTTTGTAAATATATTTAACATTTCAGACATTTACTATGATTCCTATTATGGCTCTGAAATATGTCTTGTGAACATTACTTTGTGTAAATATGTTTTCAGAAAGCCATCTCTAAGAAAATTAAGTGAACCACATTTTACAAAGCTTGCTTAATTAAAAATGTGTATTCTATTTAGATTATGCTTTTCTTAATGAATTGATTTTTTTCCCTTTAGATCCGCTGCTTCCAAGAATGTTTATTATCCAGCATGTGACTATTGGGGATCTATAAAAATTGGTATAAAACTGTATTATAATTAGAATAACACTTGTGGTAAAGAATGAAAAGAAAACATTTGCAAAAGCATTGTTATAATTCAGCCAATAAAGTAAAAAAAAAAAACCACAGAGTGAGGTTTTGCTTAGACTTTTTAAATGGCTCTAAATATCATTCTCTTAAGTGATACTGTGTTTGAGAGTCTTACATGTTTATAAGTTTGTCAGATATGTCTTACAGTGTTTTCTATGAAAATATATGTAAATTCTAATAAACTGGTTCCCATTAAACTGAGTGAAAACTTAACCATGAGTACTGGTTATTTTCAGAAACTCACTAGGAAAGGAACAAAATTTAGTGAAGACATTGCATACTTAGGCTACTGCATATAAAAATAGCAATTAAGAGCGAAGACTTTGGAGTTATCCAGACCCGAGTTATACCAACTCAGAGTCCAATAATATAATTATCAATGTCTAGGTTGCAGTCCACTTCTATATAAAATCTATTTTATGCCTGTAATCCTCGCACTTTGGGAGACTGAGATGGGCAGATTGCCTGAGCTCAGGAGTTTGAGACCAGCTGAAGCAACATGGGAAGCCTCATCTCTGCTAAAAATATAAAAAATTAGCTGGGCATGGTGGCACGTGCCTGTAATCCCAGCTACTCGGGAGGCTGAGGCAGCAGAATCGCTTGAACCCGGGAGGAAGATGTTGCAGTGAGCCAAGATCACACCACTGCACTCCAGTCTGGGTGACAAAGTGAGACTCTGTCTAAAAAAAAAAAAGGAAAAAACAAAAAAAACCCCAATACCTATTGGGGTTTTTTCCTCTGTCCTGTTAGCTTGTTTTTCTAAAGGATGGTTAAATCATCTTATTCAGACAAAAATTGCATTTCATGTATTGGATTTTTTTTTTTCTTTTCTTTTCTAATATTGTTCAGGATTGGGGCGAGAGGCAGTGTTAAAAAAAAAAAAAGAAATTTGAGCTTTGGGAGAGATCAGATCTTTAAATAAATAGACACAGTGACATTTAGTACATGTGAATCAATTTGGTAAATACTGAATGAAGAGACGGGTTACTGTTGAATGGGATTTAGTCATTTTACTTAATTTTCAGCACCTTGAGTAAATAAGCATTGAATTAAATTACTTCATGAGAGTTTTTCTCAAGATGAGAAAAACTTGCTTTACTTTGGGCTGCTGACTTGCTGACTTACTATATTGATTTAGCACTTGAGATGTAATCAGAAGAGATGATTTTAGTGAACTCATTTTGGGCCTGGGGTGTATGTTGCAGATGTGCATAGGTTGTTGTCTTTTTCTATTTGTCCTGATCTATGGTTTCAGAGTCTCTGAACTGGTTGCTTGGTCTACCAACTGTTTTGCATGGAATGCTTTTGACTGGAGGTCAAATAGCGACACGTTCAATTGACAGCATTTCATTGAGGATACAACTGTTTCTGTGTCTTGATGGTTCATGACTAAAGCTGATCTAATCAAGCCTATGTAGTGCCAATTAACAATGCCCAATTAGGTATTCTCTCTGGCTTTCAGGTTTTGCTGCTGGAAAGCTCAGAGAGGAAAGCATCTCTTTGGGATGACAAGGATATGAAAAATGATAATGGCAATGGAATGCCAGTTATTTTAAAGAATTTGAAGTGATCACAATTAAAAATTTGAGTAGACAGCAAAAAGTATTTTTTCCAGTTGATGTCTTCCAAAGAAAAATAGGAAATGTCTTCCTGTGTGCCATTTTTTCTTAATTGCTGAAAATTATTATAATGATGATAGCTGTCATATTTTGACTTAAAAAACTGTGGCAGGCACTTTACTATATTTCATTTATTCTTCACATCATCCTTACACTGTAGACTCCTTTAATATGACTGCTTTACAGAAGGGCATGCTACTTTTACCTTTCTGAATCTCAGTTGTTTCTTCTCTGCAAAGAAAGTGACAGGTGCAGTTGGAGATTGTAACCAGGTCTGTTTAACTCCAATATCCTTGCTCTTACTACTGTTCTTACAGTATGCTAAATATGCAGTGCATTCATTTTACTTGGTTGCTTTCCTTGTAAGTTTCTGACAATTAATTTGTCTTCTACTCAGCTTGATGGAAACCAGTTTATTTTAAGACAGGGCTTGACCGATGTTGTGATGGTCCGTATCCAGGGCAGAAATTATTGCCGGAGGGTACACAGGACAGCATTCTAAGAAAAAACTGTGTTTGCTTCTGAGAACAAGGTGGGCTTCAGCTTTCTGAGTGTAAGCAAATATAGGAGACAAGAAGACTAACCAATAAAGACAGTGAAGGAGCCTCAATGGTGTGACATCAGCTGGCCGAATGCCTTCTGTAAAATACTTCTGTAGCTCCCCATTGCCTTCATGATAAAACCTTTCACGGCTCTTTCCATTTGAACCTTTACTTGCTTGCCTGTGAGTAACAGTGAGGATGACAGTGACAGTAGTAGCTGAAATAACCAAACTTAATGGAGCGCTTGCTTCATTGAGCAGTGGCAGATACCAACAAAATGTTAGTTTTTTGGTTTAGCCATCTCTGTAATGATCCCTTTCATTCTTTACAATATACAAAGGTAATGAATGAACTAACTGGTTGAGGCAATAGTTTTTAATTAATCATGAGTTTTCAGGCTCTGGGATAAAGCATTCATGTATGTTCATTTAATTTCTAAAACAACCCTCATCATCATTTCACAATTGAATAAACCGAGTTTCAGAGACATTAAGTAACTCACCTCATGTCACACAGCTGGGTGAGGGATGAAGGCCAGATTGAAACCTGGGTTTGCAGATTCTAAATCTGTTATATTGAACCAGAATACTCTTACGGCCTTATAGAGGATCGATTGGGTTCTCTGATTTTAAATAAAGATGACTCACAAACAGAGGATATCAGTATCAGCTGTGGTCTGCAGATGTGTGCTGTTTGGTTTATTAAACATATTTGATTTGGAGGCTTTTTTTTTTTTTTTTTTGGTGGTTGGGGAGGGGAGCTACCCTGTTTGCTAAAGGCCCCATTTGTCACTGGGCTACTTCACGCACCCAACTTCCCTGCAAGGGAACGTACTTGTGTTAATAACTCTCATCTAAAAAGTCAAGATTAGAGAGTTCTTTCATTCCTAGAGTGTGAAGAGAAACAAAGATTCCACAACCACTTTGCCCCAGGATATTTTGTTACCTTGCCAATAAGTTTAAAATACTGCTTGCTTTTAGTTTTAATCCATTTCCTCCTCCCTTGCCTAACCCTATCAATATATAGAACAACTGCTCAGAAAACTATTGGTTTCCAATAATGTAGTTATTAACTATGACCTTTGTGTCTTGTCTTTAAACCTTCCCCCACATAATCCAGTCTTCCCTTTGACATCTCTGATGGTTAGCTCCTCTTACTGGCAGACTGGTGCTTCTGCCATATGGGAGTGCCATTGCACAGGAAAATTAATACCTCCTTCCAGGGTTTATTTAGCTTTTTCTGACACACTCAAAAGAGCAAGGGAACACATGCCTTGCTTTCCCTTGGGAAGGTCAAGTATTCGATGATTAAACTGGTAGGAAGCATTTGAATATCCTCAGTAAACAAGCTTCGTACTAGGCACATTGATTTTTTTTTTTTTTTTGAAGTTCTTCATTGCATTTGTTTTCAAAGTTAGTTTGAAAGAGCTTTTACCAGTTACTCGGAAGTTATGTGCCATTATTGCTTTCCTTGTTGCTTAAAAAACAAAAAAAAGAATTTAAAATCAGCTACCAACTCTGGATTTTTCTTTTTCAGATGCAAAAGAAATTGTTTTAAAAGCCCAGATCTTAGCTGGAGGAAGAGGAAAAGGTGTCTTCAATAGTGGTTTGAAAGGAGGTGTTCATTTAACAAAAGAGTAAGTCTGGAGGTTGTTATTCCTTGTCTTTCGGCCAAGCAGTTATGGAAGATCTTGCTCAAGATTGAAAGGCACACTGAGGATGCTTGTGGTGGGGTAGGAGCGGGCCAAAGCAACTAGAACAAACTGAAATCATAGGTAGAGGGCTCTGGCAGTGGCCTAGTTTCCCTTCTGCTCCCACAAAATGATTTTTCTTACTAATTGGTGAAAACTTGACAGTCCTTCTCTCCTAGACAATCAATGATTCATCATAAATGTTGGAAATGATACCACTTCCAACTGAAATGCTACTTCCATAATGTCACTCCTATTCAAGAACCTGCAGTGACTCCCCATTACCAGTGGCACCTGGGGTACCTCCCCTCTGATAGTCCAAGCCTTCCTTTATTTGGCCTGTCTTTTCACCTTCATCTACTGTGTCTCGTAGCACTGAACACTTTCCTCTCCTCCCTGTTCCTGTCACACACCTTTTTACTATTTACTTTGATCTTTACCCTCTTCCTATCCCTCTCATTGTTCAATATCTCCCCAGTTTTCCGCTGCCGGATCTTCAGTCAACTCTTATCTGATTCTGGTATGCATTTTAGCATTATCTCTTTACTATGACTGTAACTGTTTTGGGTGAAGAGGTCACAAAGCATCTTTTGTTTCCTTTATTCATTCATGAACTCATTTTTATTTTGCTCTCAGTGAACCTCTAGTACAGTGCTAAACACGTAGCACAGAAGCAGAAAGACCCATGGATTTTGTGAGGGTGAAGGTGAACCCTTTGCAGTGTAGACATGAGACTCTGTGTAAGGACTCTGCTTTAAAATGATTTTCAACAAACATTCATTTTCCCTTTGTTTTCTCTTTCTCTTAGCCCAAATGTTGTGGGACAGCTGGCTAAACAGATGATTGGGTACAATCTAGCGACAAAACAAACTCCAAAAGAAGGTGTGAAAGTTAACAAGGTAATATGGATGCTTTGGGTCATTTTCTATGTATGTGTTAAAAAATAGAAAAGAAACCCATCTTTTAGTTTTTGACAAAATCTAATGAAATACTGCTCTTTGGCAATGTGCCATTTTATTTTTTAAAGCTCATCTAATCTGTTTAGTAAGTGGTATGTCTTTGAAGAAAAATAAAAAGGGCTCTATGATAGTAATATTATTTATCATCATTAGCATTTAGCAAAAGTGGGTGACGGTGAGTGACCAAGCAATGGCTGTCCCTCTGAGAACACAGATGTATTCTATTTAGTTGAGAAGTGCTTGCTATGACAGCCTTATACTCAATGAGGGACATTCGCTGCTCCCACACAGTGGCCCTCCACTCCAGGTGTGTCTGTCAGAATTACCTATTGTGGTGGTTTTTCTAAATGCCCCATTCCTTATTTTGGGATGACTACAATTTTGAGCCATTTTTATTGCTGGGAGTATATTTCATTAGGAAGATCAGCTGAAGCACCCAAGTATGTATAGTATGTGGACACACACCCCTCATCCACACATAGAAAATAAAGCCTACAGGAAAGTAGCCTGCCTCAATCATGAAATTGTGAGTGGTAGAGCTGAGACCAGAACCTAACTCTCCCTCCTGCCAGTCTGCCTTTCACCATTCCTTTTGTGTATCCAGACACTAGAACTAGCTATCTGGGTTGCAGAATCCAGTGCAAAATAAAAAGGCAGGGGACCCGTGTTAAAATTTCAAGACAGCTATTGCTAAACATTAAATCCCTATACAACTACACAGATCACATGTGTCAGCCCTGAAAAGCATCCATGGTTAGAAGGTCCTGTCCTAGCAGCAAATTAGGGTCCCGCCTTTTGGGATGGCAGCTGTCTGCTCCATTAACATAGCATCACAGATCAGTGGTCTCTACCAGTGCACCATGCTGCAGGACAGTGCAGTGGTAACATGCTGTTTTTACTTTTCAGGGAGAGTTTTGTGGAAAACTCTTAAGTTGTTGTATTTATCAGTATTTAGTTCCATTTTCTTGTGTTAATTTTTGTGGGTACATAGTAGGTGTATATATTTACAAGGTACATGAGATGTTTTGATACAGACATCCAGTGTGTAAGAATCCCATTATAGTCCTTTTTCTTGCTATGTAGCAATCTATGATATGGATGTACCTACCACAGTTTGTTTAACCATCATCTGTTGAAAGACATCTGGGTTGGTTCGTTTTTGGTTATTACAAATAAAGCCACTCTGGACATTCATGAACACGTTTTTGATATAAATATAAATGTTCATTTTGGGGGATAATTGTTGGACTATATGGAAGTTGTATGATTAGTTTTCTTAAGAAACTAACGAATGTTTTCCAGCATGGCTGTTCCATTTTGCATTGCCATCAGCAATGTGTAAGTGATCAGGGTTCTCCACATTCTAGCCCGTATTTGGTGGTGGTGGTATTATTTTAGCTATTCTTATGCGTATGTAGTAATATTTCATTGTGATTTTAATTTGCATTTCCCTAATGGCTAGAGATGTTGAACATCTTTTCATGTGCTTATTCGCCATCTGTAGATTGTCATTGGTGAATTGTCTGTTCGTGGATGCTATGGTCTGAATGTTCCCTCCAAAATGGGTGTTGAAATTTAATCCCCATTGTGGTGGCATTAAGAGGTAGAGCCTTTTGGGAAGTGATTAATCATGAAGGCTCTGCCCTCATGAATGGATTAGTGCAAGCTTGTCCAACCAACGGCCCACAGGCCACATGCATCCCAGGATGGCTTTGAAAGTGGTCCAAGACAAATCTGTCACCTTTCTTAAATATTATGAGTTTTTTTCAATTTTAGTTTCTTAGCTCAATTATCGTTAGTGTATTTTATGTGCAGCCCAAGACAATCCTTCTTATTCCGGTGTGGCCCAGGGAAGCCAAAATATTGGACATCCCTGGTAGTGCCTTATGAAAGGGCTGAAGGAAACTAGCTTAGACCTGTTTTGCATTTCCACTTTCTGCCATGTGAGGATGAAGCAAGAAAGGCCATGTCACCAAATGGCAGTACTTGGACTTCCCAACCTCCAGAACTGCAAAACAATATGTATTCATTTTTTCAACAGGGTCATTTGCAGGGCAAAAGTGTTTAATTTTGATGAAGTCCAATACATCAATATTTCCTTTATGGATTATACATTTTTAGTATCAGGTCTAAGTCCTGTTTACCTTGCCTTATGTAATAAAAATTTTCTCATATTTTTTCTAGATGTTTTATAGTTTTCTGTTTTATATTTAGGTTTGTGATCCATTTTGAGTTAACTTGTGAATAAATTGTGAGACTTAGGTCAAGGTTATTTTTTAAGGGGCAAGGGGGATATGATATTCAATTGTTCCTGCACCATTTTTTGAAAAGGCTTATCTTTTCTCCATTGAATTGCTTTTACATCTTTGTCAAAATTCAGCTAGGCATATTTCTTTGGGTCTGTTTTGGGGTTCTCTATTTTGTTCCATTGATCTTTGTGTCTGTCCCTCCACCAACACCACAGAGTCTTAATTACTGTATTTATGTAAGTTCTGAAATTGAGTAGAATAACTCTTCTTGCTTTATTATTCTTTTCTAAAACAGTTTTACCCATTCGAGTTCCTATGCCTTTTTATGAACAATCTAAAACAATTTTGTCTTTATGAAAAAATCCTGCTGAAATTTTGATAGGAATCTTATTAAACCTGTATATGAATTTGGAGGGAATTGATTTTTTGTTATATTAAGTCTTGCAACCCATGTATATGATACGTCTCTCCTTTTTTTTTAGGTCTCCTTTGATTTATTTCATCAGCGTTGTATTGTTTTCAGCATACACATTTGGTATATGTTTTGTTAGATTTACACATACATTTTTCTCTTTTACAGCAATTACAAGTGACACTGGATTCTTAATTTCAGTGTCCAACATACTCATTGTTAGTTGGTGTTGATTTCTTGTTAAATGCTTGATGAACTTCCCTAGTGAAACCATGTGAGCCTGGAGATTTCTTTGTCTGTGCCTGTTAATGTTTTTGGGTTGCTGGTTTCTCTAGCACCCAGCACCCTGCCTAAGATTTATGAGGCCAAAGAAAACACAGGAGACGCGCTACCACTCGCTTCCTTGAACCTCAAGCTCCCTAGCTAGTCTCCCTTCTTCTCTATAACTTTCAGAGTCACCTTAAGTTTTATGTATATATATATCCAAGGTTTTTATTTGTACTTAGCAGGAAGAATAGGGAAAAATATGGCTACTCCATTTTCTCAAAAGTAGAAGTCCCCAGATTATAGAAGCTTTTGATTCTAAATTTATTTGAGAAGCTATTTAAACACATACACACATTTATACACATCAGATATTTGTTTCCTAAGTGTGTGCCAATGCGTTATGTGTTCCTGGGGCTAGTACTAGGGCCCGTGAGACAGCACTACTCATCATGTGGTCCAGGATTCAGTACCAATAGTGGTTACTGCTGTGTAATGAATTTAAAATTCAAGAATGTACTTTTAATCTTCTGTGTTCATGGGTGTGTTACAAATAGTTTGTGTGCTAGCACTCATCTCCTGACCACAATTCAAGTAGCATGATATTTTTAAGAAAACAGATTCAGTGGTAGATAGGTCAAAGAAAGTTAAAAAGCTTTCTATACTGGTGGACTCCACGAAGAGGACGTGTCAACATATTCTTTGTGTAACTCACAGGTGAAGCTCTTTTGAAATGTATCTAATGGAGTTGCTCAGGGATGAATGTTTGTGGATTCCATTTAGATTTCTCTATAACAATTCCTAAAATACTCTGTCATCCTCGGTCATTTGGAAGGCATGACGGTGTCAACAAACTGGTCTTTGTTGTGTAAAATTTCTTGAATTATCTCTTGATAATTATCATTTTCCTGGTGACATTGTCTTAAAGAGTCATACATTATTCCTATGAAGCAAGAGCTGTTTCAGACAGCAGCTGGGCTTCACAAATAGAAATTTGGTGGAATACAGAGCACATCTGTCAACATTTTTGAAGATTAAGAATAGGACTCTTGAATGACACTTACCCTAAAAAATTATAATTTTGTGTTGCCTCTAAGAATAACTACTGAAAGTCATTAAGTATTATTCACTAAACTAACTCTGTATTAGAAATGAACAGTGTTATGCTAGTGGACCTGAAAGCATATACCAAACACATTCCTCATTTTGTATTTTGTGCCAAATTTCTTAAAACAGCTTTCTCTTCTAGAGAAAGTTTTAGAAGAAACGACTATCTTAATTTCTTAAAATGTTTGTATTAATGTTGATGCTTAGAAAGGCAAACTTTATGTTATTTCTATAAACGACAAGTTGTTATTGTATTTTATTTTATTTTATTTTATTTTTTTTTGAGACGGAGTCTCGCTCTGCCGCCCAGGCTGGAGTGCAGTGGCCGGATCTCAGCTCACTGCAAGCTCCGCCTCCCGGGTTCACGCCATTCTCCTGCCTCAGCCTCCGGAGTAGCTGGGACTACAGGCGCCCGCCACCGCGCCCGGCTAGTTTTTTGTATTTTTTAGTAGAGACGGGGTTTCACCGTGTTAGCCAGGATGGTCTCGATCTCCTGACCTCGTGATCCGCCCATCTCGGCCTCCCAAAGTGCTGGGATTACAGGCTTGAGCCACCGCGCCCGGCCTGTTATTGTATTTTATAAGGAAAGAATAGGGCTAAGTATTTTTGCTTCAAATATTGTCCTACTCCTCAATCAGAAATTCTGAAAGAATTGACGGTTTCAGGCAGCCTGAAGGCTGAGAGAATTAAGTACTGACTGATGGTTTGACCTTCATTGTTGGTGAGAAAAATCAACTTTAAATCAGAGTGGTTCTGTGCTAATTCTAACACTGTGTGCTGAGAAATAGTTTTTATACACTTATGAACTTCCATTTCTGATAAATCAATAGGAAGACGTGTATGTTTTATTTTTAACTAATGGTAAATTCAAAAAAAGTTTGAAAAAGAGGAGTTCTGTATTCATTCCATTATAGCTTTTTAGATCATCATATATTTATCCCATTTCATGTGACCTAAAACTTAAGTATTTTTGTGGTATCTGAGTAGTTAAAATCTAATGCTACTTAATCCTTAATCTGTAACTTTTTTTGTGGAACCCATCACCAAACTACTTGTAAGAAAAGCAATGTGGCCGGACGCGGTGGCTAACGCCTGTAATCCGAGCACTTTGAAGGCCCAGGTGGACGGATCACGAGGTCAGGAGATTGAGACCACGGTGAAACCCCGTCTCTACTAAAAATACAGAAAATTAGCTGGACTTGGTGGCGGGCGCCTGTAGTCCCAGCGCTCGGGAGGCTGAGGCAGGAGAATGGCGTGGACCCGGGAAGCAGAGCTTGCAGTGAGCTGAGATCACCCACTGTACTCCAGTCTGGGCGACAGAGCGAGACTCTGTCTCCAAAAAAAAAAAAAAAAAAAAAAGAAAAGCAGTGTAACTGCTTTCATTGTTTTCACATCTATTACTGATTATTTATGGGATTGTTTTTATATTCTTTAAACATCCAAGACATCTTTCACTGTTCTCTTTAGGTGTGTAAGTTGGAACAACCTCTCTCAAGCACTTGGACAGTACTTATCAAAATTTTAAATATTCACAGTTTAAAACCTAGACATTTCACTTTTAGGGTACTTATCTACAGGGATACTAAAAGTAATGAACAAAGATATATGTACAAAAATACTCACTAAAGTAGCATCTTAGGAAAATTGAAGTTCATGTAAATGTCTATCAGCAGGCCAGGAACCATGACTCGTGCCTGTAATCCCAACACTTTGGGAGGCCGAGGCGAGTGCATTGCTTGAATCCAGGAGTTTGAGACCAGCCTGGGCAACATAGTGAGACCCCATCTCTACAAAAAATAAAGCAAAAATTAGGTGGGTATGGAGGCACGTGCCTGTAGTTTTGGCTACTCAGGAGGCTGAGGTGAGAGGATCGTTTGAGTCTGGGAGGACAAGGCTGCAGTGAGCCATGATTGTGCCATTGCACTCCAGCCTGAGAGCAACATAGCAAGACTGTCTCAAAATAATAATAATAATAAAAATAAATAAAAACAGGAACATGGTTAAATAAATATTATCATATAAGTACCATGTAATCACAATGAAGAGAGAAGACCTTAGCAAGATATTTAAGTTGTAGTATTAAGATTTTAAAAAAGAGGCTAGGCGTGGTGGCTTATGTCTATAATCCCAGCAGTTTGGGAGGCCGAGGCAGGTAGATCACTTGAGGTCAACAGTTCAAGACCAGCCTGGCCAACATGGTGAATCCCCATCTCGACTAAAAATACAAAAATTAGCCAAGCATGGTGGCAGGCACCTGTAAGCCGAGCTACTTGGGAGGCTGAGGCATGAGAATCACTTGAACATGGGAGGCAGAGGTTGTAGTGAGCTGAGATCGTGCCACTGCACTACAGCCTGGGTGATGGAATGAGACTCTGTCTTAAAAAAAAAAAAAAAAAGATTTAAAAAAAGAAAGGCATCCTAGTGTGTATAATATGCTTCCTGATGATTCCATTACTGCAACGCTTGCAGATACATAGAAAAGGACTAGAATGTTAGCAGTGGTTTTCCCAGTGGGGCTGTTACATGCAGTTCAAGTCCTACAGAGCAAAAGGACACCTGGCTGAGGCAGTGAGTCCCCACTCACTCGTGGAATTGAATGACATTCTTCCATCCCACTTGTCCCTTGCCCAGTCATGGTCCTGGCAAGTGACTACATACTCCCAGAGGAAGGGGTGCCTTTTTCTAGTTATCACAAAGGATCCTGCTAGGCTCATATTTGCGCTGACTTCTGGGGCCCGAGGGGTTTGTTTGAGGTAGAGCTATGCGGCAGGGGGCTGCTTTCACTTTCTCATTTATGTATTTTTGGTATCGTTTCCATTATTTTTGAACAAGTAAATATTCTGTTTGTAAATTAAAAGAAAGTATAAAACAAAATAAAATATAGTGATCAAAGCGACAGAAATATACAAACATATGAAGCATCAGACATACTGTAAAAGAATCCTTCTGTGGTCACCATGCTTGGTTTTCCACCAGAGAAATCTGAGAAAAGTCAGTGTAGTAATATATATATATATATGAACTGTTAATATCTCAAATTAAAATAACAGCCACTTCTCTAGAGTATTTCTTAAGCGACACAGTTTCTTGAGGAAGGAAAAAAAGAAGATTAAAGTGGGAAGGTTCCTTGAGGCAAACCAAATGCGTGTCACTTGAACAAGTTAACAGAATCAATTAAGGAGGTGAAAATGGGCATTGTGTGCACCATGACAGCAGAACTCTCAAAGCTCTGCAAACTCACTCACTGGGCTTTAAGAGCCTGAAAATGAAGCCGTTTGATTGCTGTAGCAAGTTTGTATAGATTTCCAAGTAGAAATCAGCTTAATGCTGAATTAATTTGACTTTCCCACTAATGTGGTAGGTGATGGTTGCTGAAGCCTTGGACATTTCCAGAGAAAC
The DNA here is from genome assembly GCF_049350105.2 of Macaca mulatta. Lineage (NCBI taxonomy): Eukaryota > Metazoa > Chordata > Mammalia > Primates > Cercopithecidae > Macaca > Macaca mulatta. Next base: position 131,049,789 of record NC_133407.1, on the reverse strand, counting down.
CTACCTGGCAATTCTGATGGACCGGTCCTGCAATGGCCCCGTGCTGGTGGGCAGCCCTCAGGGGGGCGTCGACATTGAAGAGGTGGCTGCTTCAAACCCAGAGCTCATTTTTAAGGTATGTTTAAATTCCTGGCTACGCGCTATTAATTGATTGTTATTGTAGAAGATGTTAAATATTTAATGTGGAGTCTAAGGCCAGGAGCAGTAAATCTGTCTCTACAATTTAAGGTATGAAGATGTTGAGCCCTTTTTCTTTCTAAGTATCCAGTTGAAAGTTGAGTGGAATCAAGGTATTTAGTGTTCAAGGACTTTTTGTCTTTGCTTTTCCCATCCTTCCTTCTTTCCTTCTTCCTGCCTTTTCTTCCTCCCTGATTCCTTTCCATCCAATCTTCCTCAAGAATTAACCAATGGGAGAGGACTGCTATATTTTCATTTCTCATGGTTAACTCTCTTTCATTTAATATTATATATGATCTAGAAATTCTCTCCTAGGAGATGAATGAATTCTCTTTTAGTAGATGTACTAGAAACTGCTTTGTGATCTCTCAGTACTGTTGATGTAAACTAGAATCTTTATGAAGTCCAGATTCTGTCAGTTTTTTTCAATCCTTGAAATCTTGACTCGTTTATTGATATTAAGATTAGTTTCAAGTCAGGGATGTGAGATCAAATTTAATCAGAGCACAAGTTTCTCAAAGTCTCGAAACCTCATTTTTAAATCAGTAAAATGAACATGGGGTGATTTCTACCCTGTGGGATTATAAGGATTAAATGAGGTGATATGTATTAAGTGCTTCTTAACCTACCTCAGCTATAAGGAGAAAAACATAAGTTTTCAGAACTAAAATTCAAGTTTTTAATCTGGGTTCTTGGGGTCAAAATTGCATTAAAATTTTCCACCAGAAACATTCATTATTTCTTTTAGAAAATGATTTTTTGTTTCCCTTTGAAAAGGGGAGATTTTATTTCTTATATCTCTTTGTCTAAATAATGTGCAATAAACACCCACTTAGCATCCTCAACAGGTTCTTGGAAACTTTGACTTGAATGGAAACAATGTATAAGGAAACCAATGTTACCATACATAGGCTAATTGATATAAACAAGAGTTAAGTTCCTATGGCATATTTCTGCTCACAAAAACATCACGCAACTCCTAAATAAAGACCAGCACACTTCTAATGTTACACATTATAATAAATAGGAGCTATGTATACATTTCAGAAAGATTTCATAAAAACAAGTAACGTAATTATTTATCCAGTTATTCCAGCTCAGGGTCTCTGATGGCTAGAGCACAGGGTGCAAGCAAAGAACCCACCGTGGATGGGACACCATCCCATTGCAGAGCACACTCACACACCACACCCGCACCCGCATCACACCCACACCCACTCAGAGTGGGACTGTGTATACAAACCGGTTGACCTAACCTGTACAGATTTGGGATGTGGGAGAAAACCGGGGGACCCAGAGAAAACCTACTCAGACAAGAGGGGAATTTGTAGACTCCACACAGACAGTGGCCTTGGCTGGGAATTGATTTTTTTTTTTTTTTCTCAACCTTATAACAAAACGACCTTGAGTGAAGTAATGTTATTTGAAGACCTACTGTACTCATACTTCAGTGATTGCTTTTAAAATATTTTCACTAATGTTATATATTTAAGTTAATTACCTTGGAAACTGAATTGAGACTTTACATGCAGACTTACCGATAACACCTAGCTGTTTTCAAAGTTCACATTATTTAAAGCAGGCCATTCCATAATGTATAATGACAGTGCTCGGTGTCTTTGAGACAATAGCATTTTGTAGAGCTAAGGTATCAGTAATCATTATCATCAATAGAGTGCTTAAATCATAAAGTAATATTTAACCTATCTATGACAGGCTTTAAACTTAACTAATAGTAGGCAGGAAAACCTCACTTTGGAGGTCTTCCAAAAGATGTCATAAAAATTAACTGACTAAATATTCGTCAATGCCATCTGTATAGTAATTAAAAGTGAAAACTGGCATCAGAGTTTCTTGTCAGCATGCCACCATGAGGAATTATATAGTTTTTGGAAGAGCTGTTTTATAGATGGTCTGCTAATTAAAACATACCCTACAGGCATCTGCGGTAGCCCTGCTCAGAGATCTCTGGATAGGTGCCACACTTTAATTACTCATTTGCAAATAAATACAAAGCATTTTCTTTTGAGGTTGTAAATCTTCTCAGTTGACTGTCTAAATTTCGTTTATTTGATTTATTTTTACTAGGAGCAAATTGACATTTTTGAAGGAATAAAGGACAGTCAAGCTCAGCGGATGGCAGAAAATCTAGGCTTCGTTGGGCCTTTGAAAAGCCAGGTATATAAGCCATTGGGGGATGGTGTGTCTGACTTGTTTCAGAAAACATTTGGGAACTTTCTTAATTGCCTCTAGTGTTTGTGATTACCAGGAAACAGGATTACTTATTGTTTTCTAATTTCTTCTTCCAGCTGTTTATGATGAAGAAAAATATTTCCCTGATGTTTTAAAAGAGGATGTTTATGATGTGTCTTTGAATGAATTTTGATATGTGTGTGCATGTGTATTGCATGTGGACACATACACTTTATGATGGATGGTAATCTGTATTTTTTCTGTAGCACTGCTGGTACTTAGCCACCTGGCAGGTAGGTGTGTGATTCAGCTCATTCAGACTTTAGTTTCATCTTCTATAAAATGGGAATGATGACAACTCCTGAGAGGTTTATTGTGGGGATTCAGTAGAATAATGTGTGAAAGTCCTTATTATAGTGCTCCATAAAGGTCCATTCTTATTGGTATTAATATTAATAATACATGTTATTTAGCTAATTGCTATTCTTTCATAGCTAATGGGCATTTGAAATGAATATTGATGGCATAAAGTTGATGTTTTATTGAGAACAGCTTAAAATATGCCAGTTTTGTAGTAATATCCCTTGGCTTCAAAGACCAAAACATTGGCCTTAGAGTTGTTGAGGGACAGAATCTGTCCTAGCATCGTGCCCTGCTCTGCCTTTGGTCCAGCGCATGGCACCTGATTATGTGTCTAGCGGAGCAAGCTTCCTAGTCCCACAGCTAAATCAGATAAACTTACTTTTTCCTTCCTCTGTTACTCAGAGAGGCCACCTTAATGGCCCTAGATTGTGTGCATGTGTGCATGTATGTATGTTCTCTGGCCTGGGACTTTATGGAGAGGTTACAGAGTATGTCCTTTGGTTAGGCAGTACTATTCCCATAAGACAGTAGACGATGCACTCTTTTCTTTCCGTCTTGTCTTTTTCTTTTGATTGACTCTGTCTGGAAGTTTAATGACAACAGTAGGCAAGTCAAAGAGGGGTAAAGCAGAATAAGGTTTTAAGAAATATATATGCTTTAATGAAGAGAAACTACTTACTTGAAAATGAATAAAGGCTCACTTTGAAAGCAAAAGATTGAAGATGGTAGAATGGGACAGGGTCATCTGGAACTAAACCTCAGGATGAGAGAGAAAGGGCCAGGATTCAATGGACAGTTAGAGGAACTAATTGCCATTTCTGAGACTAGCAAAGAGATGCCAGGAAAGTGATCTGTTGAAAGGAAGATCCTGGAAGATTCCTGAATATGTGCTACAGTGGTTGGTTTCATCTCCTGCAAATGAGGATACCAGCTACATTAGCCATTCATTTGATGTTTATTAAGGGGCTTCTCCTGTGGCAGTGGTGGTCACCAAGAGCCCGTTTTCCATATAGCCACTGTGGTCAAGCTGCACTGTCCAGCAGTCAGCTCCAGAATATGTGCAGTTACCCTGTCTGCCTCCTCCATATCACTTTGGACATCTCTATTTCTCTTATTTATTTGCAGTCACCTTTGCTAGATCCTAATCTTTACCACGGCAGGGACTTTGTCCATCCTACTCAATGCTGTGTTGCCAGCAGCTGGCAAAGTGCTTGGCATCTATTTTTATTGCCCAAGAAACATTTGTCATGTGCCTGACTAGGTGAAACAACACATCTAGTTGTCCACTTTGAAGAGGTTCCTAGAGACTCAGCAATAGGTGGCTTTTCATGACAGAGAAATAAATCTGGAATGGGCAAAATCTGCTGACCACATATTTAAAACCTCAGGAGGTGAACATAATAGAGAGTTCTAGAGAAGTTAATAACAGTATAATGTACATCACAAGATACTCCCCCCTCACTACATATTATAAGAGAAAATTAAGAGTTATTTATAGCTCTTGAATGTCTTACTCTTGTTTTCCTAGTACCTGAAACACTCTAGGTTTTAAATGAGTTACCTACGGAAGGAAGATGAAAATGTGAGAACTCAGGGGTCAGTAAGTGGCCATATTGTCAGTATACCTTTGAATTAATTTATCGAGGAAAGGAAATAAAATGTTTTAATTTGTTTTTTTTTTTTTTCTTTTTTCACTGCTAACTCCATGAAGGGCTTTAAATCTTCATTTTCTCAGCAGCTTGGAGTGAGCACTGATTGGTTGCTGCTCAGGCTGTTATGCCCTGGGGAACAGAGACAATGAAAAATAACTATTGTTCCTCAGGGGCTCACAGACCAGTGGACATCTGCCTGCTGGCTGAGAGGATACAGGAAGAGGGATGGATAAAGGAATGTGAAGGAGAGAGCAGGGGCAGAGGGAGAGAGAGGTTGATCTCAGCTGTAGACATGTTGGAAGTTGTTCATCTAGGGACACGTAAGTGTATTTCTACAGTAGAAGGGATATATGGCTTGGGAGCTCAGGGAAAGCTGTGCATTGGAGTTGTAGGCTTGGGAATCTGTGCTTTATGGGGCGTGCTCAAGCTGTGGGGATTAGTGAAATGCTCTAGAGAGCCACTGTACAATGAGCAGATGGGACAGTGTAGAAGGAAAAACATTTAAACAATCATCAATGATCTTTTCCTAAAAAATTGTATCTTAGAGGCCCCTTAGGTTCAGTGTGACTTTGAAAGTTACTTAATTTTCATCTAGGATGTGGTTTAGGCATTTGGAGGTACCTCACTCATGGTTGAATATCATGTAAGATGATAGTCTTGTAAAATTATTAATATCGTTCCTGTGACTCATGCCTGTTGTCTCTAAAATGTGATTAATATTAGACACAACAAAAATAAAGATGATATCTTACTTTTCATAAAATTACCAAGTATTTGTTCCCAACTAAAGTCTATTTCTGTGAGAATTTGTTGAAAAACGTTAAGACATAGAAAAGCTTGATATAGTAGTTCCCCCTTATCTGTGGAGGATACGTTCCAAGACTTCCAGTGGATGCCTGAAGCTTACCTGCTACCAAACCCTACATATACTCTTTTTTTCTGGATATCTATACTTTGGATAAAGTTTAACTTATAAATTAGGTACAGTAAGATATTAACAACAATAATAACATAGAACAATAGCAATATACTGTAATAAAAGTGATGCGAATATGGTCTCTTTCTCAAAATATCTCATTGTACTATACTCACCCTTCTTGCGATGATGTGAGATGATACAATATCTACATGGTAAGACCTGGGGTGAGTAATGGGAGCATTACGATATAGCATTGGGCTACTCATGACCTCCTGGCAGTAATTCAGGAGGGACATCTACTTTGGATGATCGTAGATCATCAAGCCATGGGTGTCAATGGCTGGATGTCAGGAACAGATAATGTCAATGGTTGGGGATCCTGGATAGTTGAAGGTTTTTCACGATAACCTTTTAGAAGAACATCATAATTAGAAGTTTGTCTCTTTCTTTTTAATTCATCAAAGTGTGGCTGTAGAGGTTGTAATCTGTCAGTGACTTTAGTGCTGTGTTCCATCCAAGGATCTTAGTCCATAATTTTGTCCTTCCCATTTAATAAATTGGACTCACAGTAGATCATGGTTAACTAAAACCACAGAAAGGGAAACAGAGGATAAAGGGGGTCTATCATATGACTGAAACTTACAAGTTTGTCAAGTGTGTCTTAGTTATCATCTATACTGTTAGTTTCTGAAAACATGAGTGCCATGAATTGTCAACATGTGTCTCTAGGATTTAGGCTGATGAAAGATCGGATGCTCCAAGTCAGTGTAAGATCACTAACACCTCTTGAAGTGGTTTGTACTTCTGGCTAGATTTGAGAGCCATATGTGAATATTGATGATAATTTCTGGAATGCAGGAAAGATATTTAAAATTCTTAACCTGTTGAGACTTTGTTTTGATTAATAGACGATTTATTTCAGCAAGAATACACATAGTCATCATTGCCAGACTTAGATGTTAAATGTTCGATCCAATTTGCCTTCCTGGATAATTTTTTCTTTCCTCTCTCTGTCAGTTTTGAAATCATAAAACGAGAAGAAGAGGTGCCTAATTCCACACAAAGCTCCCAAGAGTGAGTTTTTAGGGGTGAAATTAGGATAGACATTTGCTGATCTTGCATAGGTCCAACAAATCAAGGCAGGATATTCAATGAGCTGTCAGCGGTTAGGGTCGTTGTACTGAAGCAAGTACTCTCCCGTTTCAGCTGGGCTCTTAACGGCCAACCGCTTGGCTTGCACCCGCTGGGTTTCCAGGGATATGTCATATTCCACTGGGTGGAGGGTTGAGGGTGGAGTGGCCAGGCATGATGGAATAGACTTTGGGAACAATATCTTGGTGATGCAGCACACAACTGTGCCTGCGTGGTTCTGAGGCCCTTCCTCATTATGCTCCTGTTAAGACATTTTTAAAGATTTGTATAAACTTGTCAGGTTTTCATTTACATATATTTGATTTTATAGATTTTAATTTTTAAAAATTGCTTAATAGACAAAATAACAGTTGGTGGCAAAAGTGCAGAAAACCTTTGTACACAGTGGTTATGAGCTGAGAAAGTAATGGCAATAGTAAGCGACTGACTGCAAGTTGACCAGGAGAATGTTCTCTTTGACCTGTGCTTATTTTAAACATTTGAACCCATGTAGAAAGCAGGAAAGCTAATTTCAACTTGCCACATGCCATGCCATTCCATATCACACCTGGTCACACTTACACATTCTGTCTGCCTAGCCCTTATAACCATTTAGTGTATAGCCTCTGGAATAAGACATCTTACAAGGGTTTGTCATTGTGAGAGCTACAAGGGAGAACCAGCTTGGTTTGGAGATACCTCCAAGATCAAATTATGTTTTAGTCTTGCTCAAAAAATTACAGTCCGGCTTTGCACAACAGTAAAAATTAAAACAGAAAATATCCCCAAAATGCTGTGCTAATGTATAATTACAATGGGATTAATGTGTGGAAAACGCAGGCTTGTACTAAACAAAGTTGGTGTAGGCTTAAGAAGTTCTGAAACAGTTTAAGTGTATATCTGTGGATGAATTCATAAACAAAATGTGGTATATGCTATAATGGAACTTTATTGAACCTTGTAAAAGAAGATTCTGACACATGCTGCAGTATGGATGGGGCTTGAGGATATTGTGTTAAGTGAAATAAGCCAGTCACAAAAAGACAAACACTGGATAATTCCACAGGTATCTAGTGTATGTATACATGCATATCCTTTATTTTATGTATGTATGTATCTAGATATCTCTAATATCTATATGTCTGCTATCTATAGATATCTATACATATATATGCAGATATATATGGAGACATATATGTGTGTGTATATATATAGAGAGAGGAGTGTGTGTGTGTATGTGTGTGTATATATATGGGGAGATGGAGAGCGAGACAGAGAGAGAGATGCTATCTAGAATAGTCAAATTTATAGACACAAAGTAGAATGATGTTGCCTGAGGCTGCGGTAAGAGGAGAATGGTAAGAGGAGAACAGGAGTTTGTTTAGCGATACAGAGTGAGGGAAGATTAAGAAGTTCTAGAGATTGGTTGCACAACAATGTGAATATACCAACTTGACCCTGCAGAACTGTGTAGACACTTAAAAATGGTTGAGATATGGTGAATTTTATGTTTTGTTTATTTTATCACAGTTTTTAAAAAAGTTTTGAAGTAGCTGGATTAGATTTTATATATATATATATATATATATATATGTGTGTACCCAGAAGTTATTTCTATTATGTAGTCCCCCTAGTCCCCCTTAGAATTGAATTAATCTTTAATTCAACCAATATTTATCAAGTATTGACTCTGCAGAGGTTGTATGACGACAGTGGATGCCAAAGTGCCCAGGACACATAAGATGCCTGCCCCATGCAACTCACATTGCAAGCTCACATTGATGACCTAGAAAACCCCCTAAAATACAAAAAATATTCAGCAGTGAAGTATTTACTGGCTTCACACTTTAACTCAAATTTTATTTGGATTAAAAAAAAATGGAAACATTAAATAAAGAAATTATAAAGAATACTAGAAAAAATAATGGGAGAATTTTAAAAAATATTCTCAGAATGGGACTAGCCTTTTAAAAGTCTGACACAAAGCCAGAAGCCATATTAGAGTGACATTATTGTGAAATTTCCATGTGGCAAAACTAACAAAAGAATGTTCAAAAGGTAAATGTTAAAGGGGCTGAGGCAGGAGGATTACTTGAGACCAGGAATTCAAGAGCAGCCTGGGTAACGTAGCGAGACCCCCATCTCTAGAAGAAATTAAACTAAAAAAATTAGCTGAGCCTAGTGGCATGTGCCTGTAGTCCAGCTATTTGAAAGGCTGAGGTGGGAGGATCATCTGAGCCCAGGAGTTCAAGGCTGCAGTGAGCCATGATTGTGCCAGTACACTCCAGTCTGGGTGACAAAGCAAGACTCTATTGTACACACACACACACACACACACACACACACACACACACTCTCTTCCTATAAATTAATAAGAGATCAAAATCTCAACAGGAAAATAGGCAAAATTCACAGAAAAAAAAATAAGATATCTCTTAAACTCATAGAAATGTGCAAATTCATTCATAATAAAATAAATTAAAACTATATGTGAGTGTACTCATCTGTTCTCACACTGATAATAAAGACATCACTGAGACTGGGTCATTTAAGAAGGAAAGAGGTTTAATTTACTCATAGTTCCACATGGCTGGGGAAGCCTCACAATCATGGTGGAAGACGAAGGAATAGGGAAGGGACTTCTTGCATGGTGCAGGCAAGAGAGCTTGTGCAGGGGAAGCCCCCTTTATAAAACCACCAGATGTTGTGAGACTTATTCACTGTCATGAGAACAGCATGGGAAAATCCTGTCCCCATGATTCAATTACTTCCCACTGGGTCCCTCTTGCAACACATGGGAATTATTACAATTCAAGGTAAGATTTGGGTGGGGACACAGAGCCCAACCATATCAGTGAGATACCCTTTTTCACCTAACCCATTGGCAAAGATACAAATGGCTAATGATTGTGAATTGGAAAATAGTGTCTCTGATAATTTTCACTTTTTAGGAGTGGAAATCAGGGACGAATTCTATGAAGAACAATTTGGGCCAGGTGTGGTAGTTCACACCTGTAATCCCAGCACTTTGGGAGGCCAAGGCGGGTGGATCACGAGGTCAGGAGATGGAGACCATCCTGGCCAACATGGTGAAAACCCATCTCTACTAAAATACAAAAAACTAGCTGGGCTTGGTGGCACGCCTCTAGTCCTAGCTACTCGGGAAGCTGAGGCAGGGGAATCGCCTGAACCCTGGAGGTGCAGGTTGCAGTGAGCCCAGATCACGCCACTGCACTCCAGCCTGGCAACAGAGCAAGACTCTGTCTCAAAAAAAAAAGAACAATTTAGCAGAATCTTTTGATGTTTAAAATGGCTATACTCCTTTCTGCTTCACTCTGGGTAATTTATCCTACAAATGTTTAATCAAGTGTATGTTAAATATCCAGAGATACATAAGGCAGTGCTGTAATGTCAACCTATTAGAAACAATGCAAATGGTCATTATTTAAGTGAAAGGTTAAAGGAATTATAGCACATCAATACAGTAAGATATTATTTAGTCAATTAAAAGGATATGATTGATCTACCTGTGTTGCTGATGAAGTGTCTCTAAAAATCTGTTAAGTAAAGAAATGAGGCATAGGAACAAGTTTGCTTTTTTAAGACAGATGAAGGAGGAATGCATACTGTGTTAGGCATAGAATATCTCTCAGATGAAGGGCACATTTATGAGTGTGCTACCACTGGGGGCCTGTGTGGTTGAATGGTACAATCAGGGAAAACCCTTAAGTTCTTTGGGAATTTTGTATCATATACATGTGTTATCTACCCATACAAATATTTAATATTAAAAATATGTAATCATACTCGTTATGTGGGTTCTTTTATATCTACTGGGCCTCAAATTTGGATTTAAAGATGTTTGTAGGTAAACATAAAATACATTAACATAGCATGAATTAAATCTGGAGTTCTTCAGTCAAATCTGGAACCACCTGCAATATTTACACCAGGGGGGATTTACTTTAGGGATGCGTTCATAGGTGCTGCAAGAGCTGAGTAGTTTAAAAGTGGACAGGGCCGGGCGCAGTGGCTCACTCCTGTAATTCCAGCTCTTTGGGAGGCCGAGGCGGGTGGATCACGAGGTCAGGAGATCGAGACCATCCTGGCTAATACGGTGGAACTCTTGTCTGTTCTAAAAATAGAAAAAATTAGCCGGGCGTGGTGGCGGGCGCCTGCAGTCCCGGCTACTCGGGAGGCTAAGGCAGGAGAATGGCGTGGACCTGGGAGGCAGAGGTTGCAGTGAGCTGAGATGCCGCCACTGCACTTCATCCTGGGCGACAGAGCGAGACTCCGTCAAGAGTGGACAGAAAGGCAACCTAGAGTATATCCATCCGCATGCTCCAGGAACAAAAATGAGGCAGTGGTGTTACTGGACCTTAGATACAGAAGCTAGAACTCTGGTGGGCTTCTCCAGTGGGAGCAAGAGCCAGAGGAGGAGGTGCTGCCCAGACAGAAAGAGAGGAGTGGAAGTACCCTGGTTCTTCCCTTCTTCCCACCGCCATCTCTCACCGCTGCTTCTCATTGGCTGGCCCCAGCTGGAAACCAGCTGACCCAGGAACATAGAAAACTTAGCCTGTAAGCGTCAGCTTCCCTGATATACAGAGTAGAGTTGGAGAACTGAAAATGGATCTGCTGCAAATAATCCAAGGCTGGCACAGTGAGTGAAATGTGGCAGTGGGAAAACTTTGGCTTGGAAAATGGAGCCGGGAATGAGACTGATACCTAATTCTTCTCCATGATCGACCCTCTTGCTCTGTGCATCACATGCTCCTTTCATTATTGACAGGAGCTTTCTAGGGTGGGGGCATGGCTTATTCATGTTCTCATTTCTAGCGCCAGCTCTCAGGATACCAGCCAGCTGTGTCATAGGCAGTGAAGAAATGTTGGTTGAAAAGAATGAATGAATGAGCGAATTTCAAGCAGAGTGAGAAAAACGAAGTCAGGGCATAACAGGGCGACCTTGGATATTCTTGCCCTTTGTGGTTAATGCCTTTGGGACAAGCTATTTTCAGTTTGAATTGTGCTGTTCAGTGACTACACTATTGAGCACTTACATCTTCCTGTTTTACAACAATTTTCGTTAGACACTCAGTAATTGTTGTTTCACAGATTATGGGTTGGATTGATTAATATAATAACTTTTATTTCAGCACAATAAGGAAAATCTAGTCATTATAAACTCTCAAAATCATGTTTACCTTTTACTTAAATGGAACTTGTTTGTATTAATGATTGTAGCTTATATTGCAGCATAACTCTGCTAATAGAGACATGATAATTTACAAAAAGATTAACAACGTTTTAGGCCGTACTGAAAATATTTTGTTTTCTTGATAATGGTCTCTTCTGGTGTCTGGAGGAGAGGTGAGCAATTCCTTTTAATGAATAGCAGCGGAAATTAAAATAATTATGTTTTTCTGTTTTTCCCTTCAGAAAACCTAACTGAAAATAAAGACATAACTTGCTATTTTTAAAGTTTCATTAATCCAGCAAAATAAATTTTCTTTTACTGCTTTGGTGTAATTCCATTTCACTTGATCACATTTAGGCTGCAGATCAAATTACGAAGCTGTATAATCTCTTCCTAAAAATTGATGCTACTCAGGTGGAAGTGAATCCCTTTGGTGAAACTCCAGAAGGACAAGGTAAGAAAAAAAAAGAATTGAGAAAACAAATGAATGTATTATAATTATTTATGCAAACTATAAATTGCACAAAAGACTGTAGCAGCAGCTTTGCATAAATTTCTTACAGTAATTTAATTTCTGCCATAGTTTGAAATGCTCCCATGATGCAGTTGAACATTTCAGCACTTAGGTTTGTTTGTAGCCAAATGCCAGGGCTCTAAGGAAGCTACTAAAGCTACTGCTTGTTTTACTTAAAAACATTCAGGCTTGGTGTGGTGGCTCATGCCTGAAATCCCAGCACTTTGGGAGGACAAGACGAGGATCATTTGAGGCCAAGACTTTGAGACCAGCCTGGGTAACATATTGAGACCCTGTCTCTACAAATAATAATAATAATAATAATAATAATAATAATAATAAATAATAATAAATTAAAAGAGAAGAAACATTCGTTCACATCTTTCTCTCCACCTTATTTTTTTAGGCCTATCACTGCTGCTACTAAGGTAAAGATTTGTGTAGAAATGGGAGCCACACACTTGGGTATAATGAACACATGTGCCTTTATGGAACTGGAACTTTTTGAATGTCTTTAGTTTGCCTAAATCAGTATATAATTTCACCTTGTGTTCTGGGCTGGATTTATATCACCTTGGTAAAGCCCCAAGTCCCCCCCAGTTGAGCTCTTTCACCTTACTTGGACAGCAGTTTCTGCTTCAGGCAGTAGTAGGTGGCATTTTTGTGGTGAAGGTTGCTCCTATCCATCAGGTACTTATAGAGTATAAATAAATGTTTTATATCTCAGTACCTACCACCACGGCACTGTTTCTTGCATACAGCAAATATTCCGTAAGTTCTTATTAATATGGTAGCGAAAACTTACTAATGCATGTGTGGTAAGGGGTAAAGTGGAGTTCCACACACACATTCACAAGCTTTTGCTATCAAAACCGTGGAATAGCAGATGGATAGGATAGGGATACCAGACTGTAAGCCCCATGAACCTCTCTTTTTTAGTACATTTCACCTCCAGTGTCTTGCATGTTGTCTAGTATGTTACAGTCAGTAAAGAGGAATTTGCACTGAATTGGTAACTGGGGTGAATCATTATGTGTAAACACATCAACTTTTGGACCAAGGTGGATGAGACAATATTTTCTCCTTAGCACATTTCCATTTCAGAGATTCTGTAGCTAGACTCAGAGAAACTACACTATTATTTCTTTGAAACCCAGAGAGGCCTAAGTATAAATTCTGTATCTGCCATGTTTTGGCTACAGATCTGGGCAACTTACTTAGCCTGCCTAAGTTTCAGGTCTTTTTTTTTTTTTTTTTTTTCCAATCAAATAAGTGGTAGCAATGATGCCTAGCTCATAGAGTGTTGTGAAAATAAGATGAGATCATATATGAGTATGCATGCAGTATCAGATACAAAATAGGCTAGTCCCTAACATTCATAAAATGAAATTCCTCTTCTCAGGTAGTCTCAGAGTAGCCCAGGAATAGTATAGATTTTAGACAAGAACAAGCAAAGATTTTATGTTTAGGAAGCCATTGAAAATAATATATTTCATGATTTATACAGATGACCATCCGATATAAATCTGTGCTTGGTCATTTATAAACAAGCCACCTTTATTCATAAATACTTTTTTAAAAAGTTGCTGTGGCTATAAAATTGTGAGTATTTTATAAAGGGAAGAAAGGAAGGGGAAGAAGCTGTTTCTTGAGCTTATATGCCAGGCACTGTGATAAGCTTATACCTATATTCTTTCATATTGTTTACCACAACCCTGAAAATTTAGGAGTCGTTATCCCCATTTTATAGAGGGTTGAAAAACCATTGTAACTGTCCCAGGGGCCAGTCAGAAGTTACAGAAGCTGGGATTTGAACCCATGTCCCTCTGAGTCCAGCATGCATGTTGATTCTGATTCTCCAGATTCAACTGCAGCTACCTGCCTTTTTTCTACTTTCTTCCATTTAAACTACTTACTTATTTGCTTTCATGGACATGACCTAGAAGTAGTCTCCAGTTTGGCAGGGAATACCAGTCAGAATTCATGTTGATAATTAAGTCCAAGAAATGAAGGCAGAGGCTTAACAAAAGTTCTTAAAGGTCATATATTGCTTTTTAAACTAGTATACACAAGCAGCCTGTTTGCTTCATATTAAGAAAAATGGAAATTCAGCTGTAGCTATGGAGTGGGATAAAAATGGCTGCAATACATTTTTTATTCAACCCTTTGGGAAGCAGTCACAAGCTGTGTTCTGGCTTCAGGGAACAGAGGTATGGAAACCTTTTCTGAGAGTGTGTTTACAAAACGTCGTGAGTCTGAAGTTTGATTTTTAATTATTAAGAGAATGGAAGAGTCTTGAGTTTTTTTTTTTAAGGGAATCATCGTAAAACATTCTTTATATACAGTTCATTAAAACATAAGTCTTATGTGATATTTTTAAGAGCAAAATTATCTTTCATTATTAATTTGTTCATAGTACTATAAAAGTTCAGCGATTGAATTATAATCACAATTAAATGAGTATGTTGGTTTATAACTCTAATGAGCAGTAGTCAAATTAAACCCAATTAGGAAATGGTGATTAATGACCAAATGTACAAATTGATCTTCATCATTATCACAATTCCCTAAAGCTATCTTTTATTTAGAAGCTGTAAAAGCAGTCATTTATATTTTAGCAATATTGATAATCTTAATATTTATAATCTGAGTATTCATTATTTCTGTTTAGATCAGTAGTAGCAGAACATTTCACATTAAAATTTCCACATTGCAACTTTGATTTAATAATTATTCTTTAAATTTAAACGTTTAAGGAGCTCAGCATCACATTGCACCAGCTCTTTTTTGTTGTTGTTGTTGTTGTTTCTTTTTCTTTTTTTTTTTTTGAGACAGGGTCTCTGTCGCCCAGACTGGAGTGCAGCGGTGCAGCCTAAGCAAACTGCAGCCTCCACCTCCTGAGTTCAAGTGATTCTCCTGCCTCAGCCTTCCGAGTATCTGGGATTATAGGTGCCTGCCACCGCACCCAGCTAATTTTTGTATTTTTAGTAGAGATGAGGTTTCACCACATTGGCCAGGCTGGTCTCCAACTCCTGACCCCAGGTGATCCACCCGCCTCGGCCTCCCAAAGTGCTGGGATTACAGGTGTGAGCTACTGCACCCAGCCTGTACCCACCTCTTTGTAGGAAAATTTTTTTGGCCTTCCATTGGTCAGTGAGTGCTATTTTTAATAATTCAGGTTATTGTTCATATAGTTGTACAGCAAGTGATGCCCTGTTGAGTGAAGAAATAGGGCCTTGATAATATCTATGCTACTAAGTCACCCATAGGGAATTTTCGACATGGAGAAAGAACTGCAGTCCAAGAACTCTTTTTTTCCTCTGTGATTAATAATCTGATTCAAAAAATATAATTTGACACTACTAACTGCAATGTAGTTTAGTGACTCTTAGCTAGGATTATAATGGTTGCTAATGACAGGAACCTATATTAGCTTTGTTTTTGTTAAAAAGTTATATTCCTGTAACAGGGAAGTCTAAGGTGTGGACTGGCTTAAGGCCTGAAGAGAATCAGGGATTTGCTGGTTCTCCAGCCCTGCTTCCCTCCAAATTGGCTTCTTTCTCAGCAAGGCTCTCAGAAGCTGGCAGCAAAGATGTCTCCCAGTGCTCCATAACTGTCCCTCAGCAGCCCGCTAAATCCCTTCAAATGATTCTGATTGGCCCTGCTTGGATCATATGTCTGTGCCCATGCCAGCCACTGAGCAAGAATCATATGGTATAGGAGACATACAGTTTCTTAATGGAAGAAGGGACACTGAGTCAAAACATACCTACCAGAAAGATGGAACCTTATTGAAACAAAAATAAACTGTTAAATAGTCAATAGAAATTAATTGTTATTTTCCTTGTTTGTCCAAATGCAGTGCCAATTCATTCATTAATTCTGTAGCCAAGCAAGAAGCAATGTTTTATCATTATTTATTTATCTACCTGCCCATTCATGTATTCATTCATTCATTTTGCTAGCCACTGTGAGATTTCATGTCATATTTCTTCCCACCTTCAGCCAGCTCTATCTGTACACGGACTCCTTTCTCTGATGTCTTTAAAGCAAGTTGTACTCCATGGGAAGGGTGGGCATTTTGTTCCCCAGGGAACATTTTTAGTCGTCACAACTTGGAGGCTGTGCTTCTGGCATGTATGACGCTAAACTACAATACACAATACTACATTCCCCGTTCACAGAGAATGACCTCACCCAATCTGTCCATAGTCTAGAGATTAAGAATTTCTGCTTTAGGGCATCTTCATCAGTTGGAAGCTGAAATTCATTCATTGGGCCAAAGAAATGAGATCCAATTTGAAACAGTGACTATCTGGCTAAGATTCCATGAGAATTAAAGCTGGGTGATCCACAGTTAACTGGCACATCAAATTCCTTTCTTTTTTCAGATTGATTTCCCTAAATAACTACCCTGTTGCTTCTTGTTAGCAAGTGCCCATGTTGTTGGTGGGTGTTTCTCTGTTTCTCTCTTTATACACAAGACTATTTTCAAGAACATTTTCGGTTCTCTACCTCCACTAACCCCCCTACCCACCCCATATCTATTTTCTCTTTTCACAGCCAGTAAAAAAAAGTTCTAAAAAGTATACAACTCTCAGAACATCAATATTTAATGGGAAGTGGGACTAATTTGAAAGTATCAGCATTTTAAGGCCATTTTGGCAAGACGTGTTTCAATGGCACATTATGGTTATTTATCACAAATCAAACGCAGTACATTGCTTGAAGACATTATTTTTCAAACTAATTATGACAGTCTTATTTCCTGCTGTTTTTATGTTTCTTTTATGTGTAAGTTTCCCCTCTGAAATCTATTTTTCTTTTGTTTAATTCTGTGACACATTCTTCTGTTAAAATTCTAGGGTCAGAGGCCTCTAACTGCCAGTCATGTTTTCCATCAAGATTGTTGAATTAGCAGCTCACAGAATCTCACACTACTAAACAAAACAACAAAACACCCTATGCATATAAGTACCACAGCTTTCTTTGGTATTTGTTCAGAACGAAAATTCATTTGTATAATCTATCAAGCATGTAACAATGTGCTTTTGATGGTGAAAATTGTTTTATAAATATTAATAGGTATGTTTCTTTCACCCACTTTGTATAAAAAATGGCCTTTGTTCAAGATGAATTTTCTATAGAATTGAGGTTTCATTAATGTGACATTGAAAATCTTAAGGTCTGGACCAAGCTCAGCACCTCTGAAAATGTATTTTGTATTGTTTGTTGTTTTACTAAATGAGAAAGCTAAGGGTTTAAGCAGGCAAGTTTATTTTATTGCCCTGCTGTTGACAAAGACATCAATCCATTTTTAACACATCCGTTCAAGCAGTGCATTTAGAAGGGTTCTTACAGGGGGAAATAAGCATCTAAGAGTCAGTTAGTATTCAAGGATTAATCTACTCCTTTTGTGTAGCCACAGGTTTTTATTTCTTTGTTTGTTATTTTACTTTTTTTTTTTGGTTTTCATGTTAATGGAATGCACTTTTTCTAAGTTTCTCCTTCACTATAAAACATGATACCTGTGTATCTATAACTTGGTTAAGACAAGTGGATACAAGTGTGAGAATTGTGACTTAGCAGAGATTGGTAAACTTTTTCTGTCAAGGACCAGTTAGTAAATATTTGGGGGTTTGCGGGCCATACAGCCTCTATTGCAACTACTCACCTCTGCTTTTGTCTTGGGAAGGCAGCCATGGGCAATATGTACAAGGCTGTGTTCCAATCTGTTATCCATGAAAACAGGGCTGGCTTGAGGGCCTTAGTTTGCTACCCTTGGCTTAGATCTTCATTTGGAGCTGCTCTGTACTAATCTTTAGCCTTGGCCTTATGCACAGGTGTGATATCATTTGAGAGTCACCAACAGCCTGTTTTACCCTCATCTTTTAGACAGAAATCTTGTTTTCTACTATTTATGATACCTAAAATGCCAACTATTAATATTCTTCCTTTGGGAAAATTCTTATTTATTCAGAAGATGGCTTTTTATTGAAAACCATGGGTAACCTGTACATATGTAAAATATGACTGACATTTGCTTAGATTTGCTTTAAACAGAAATCTCATATTATAAAGGAACAGATAACTTTTATTGTTAGGAAGAGAGGAGAGTTCTGTAGCCTGGGCTGCAATAATGAGAAGCTCTTAAGTATAAAAAAGCATGTGCATATCAAAGGGTGGTGTGGTCATCTAATAACCTGCTAGGACCCACTGTCTAGGAAGCTAAGCGCTTTGCATACAATCTCTCCTGCCACCAACACCTAGAGTAGAACATACTCTGATCCCCATTGTATAGACAAGGCTTGGGTTTAAGAGAAGTTAATGTGCTGAGGGATGGCTGGCTAAAAAGTGCCAAGAGTTGTCATTTATACCCTGGTATTTTTGATGCCAGTCTACATTAAGTGGTCAAGTTCAAGGAAAAGCATTTAGATGGTACAACATTGTAGATGGTAAGACAGGAAAGCACTTTGTTTGTTTGGAACTATGTGTAATGGGAAAAACAAACATTTTTCTCCTACTAAATTCTCAACACAGAAGAACACTTCTTGGACCAGATATGTGAGTTTTTCCAACACTGACTAATCTCTGACACTAGCTAGGTATCCTGTGATTCAATTCAGTTCTTTCACTATCTATCTGGAACAGATCCTATAGGTTAAGGGGTCAGTCTTATGGGACTGACTTCACTTTAGATGTCAGTTGTAAGACCAAGCCTCTGGTACTTCTGATGAGCCAGCTATAAATTGGGAGTTCTCAGGACTCTCTCTACGTGCCCCATCATTTACTAGAAAGGCTCTCAGAACCCAGGGAAGCACTTTACTTACTACTGCTGATTTATTATAAAGGTTGTTTTATTTTTTATTTTAGTTTTTTTTGAAAGGATATTTTATTTTATTTTATTTTATTTTATTTTATTTTTTATTTTTTTTTTTTTTTGAGACGGAGTCTCGCTCTGTCACCCAGGCTGGAGTACAGTGGCCGGATCTCAGCTCACTGCAAGCTCTGTCTCCCAGGTTTATGCCATTCTCCTGCCTCAGCCTCCCGAGTAGCTGGGATTACAGGCGCCCGCCACCTCGCCCGGCTAGTTTTTTTGTATTTTTAGTAGAGACGGGGTTTCACTGTGTTAGCCAGGATGGTCTCGATCTCCTGACCTCGTGATCCGCCCGTCTCGGCCTCCCAAAGTGCTGGGATTACAGGCTTGAGCCACCGCGCCCGGCCAAAAGGATATTTTAAATGATACAAATGAACAGCCAGATGAAGAGGTAAATAGGGCAGGGTATGCATGAAGGGGTGACAAGCTTCCCTATATGCCACAGGTGAGCCACCCTGTAGCACCTCCCTGTGTTTGGCAACCTGTAAGCTCTCCAATCCCCTGGAGTTGAGAAATTTTTATGGAGGCTTTATTACATAGGGATGATCCATTATTCTTTCTGGAGCATGGAGGTGGGACTGCAATTTCCAAGCTTCTAATCATAGTTTGGTCTTTATGGCGACCAGCCCCATACAGAAGCCTCCACCAAGACTTACCTTAATAAAACAAAAGACTCTCTTATCTTCCAGAAAATCCCAAGGGATTAGGAGCTCTGCATCAGGAATCAGAGTCAAAGGTAAAATGTTAGAACACAAGATTCTCTTAGAACCCCTATTGCTTAGGAAATCAAAAGGGTTTTAGAGCGCTATGCCAGGAATTAGGGATGAAGACCAAAATAATATATTTCTTATTATAAATCACACTACCACAGTGTACTTTTAAAATATAAAACAGGCATAACAAATGTGTCTAAAAGAATCCCTTTACATCCTTAAAGTTTTTCATCCCTTACCCACTAAATAAAGACTTAGGTCTTGAAGGTGGCAGTTCAATTAGAATCCCCTTTCTTAACTCCTAAGTCCTCTAAATAAATTACTTCCTATTTAGGTAGTGTTTTTAACTTCCCAAAACACTTAGACATACATGCAATGATCCAATTAGGTTGTTTAGTTTTCTCTACAGAGAGCTAACAATTGGCACAGGACCATTGTAGATATATACCCCTTTTATCCCATCATCACCGTCTTGAAGCTCTGGGTTAACTGCAAAGTTCTGTCAAGATGGTTCCCTGGAGAGAACGTCATACCACAGAAAAGCATCCTCTGAAAATCTAGCTTTGCAGGCATTTAGTTGGGATTGCCTTTTGAACTTTGCATACATACCCATTAATTATTCTCTCTCTGAAGCAGCTTGTAACTATAGTCCTTGTAAGGAGCAAAGGTCAGCTTGAAGCTCTTTTGATTTACTTGATTATTGATCTCAACCAAGAATGCCTTTATTTGAAACTCTTCCCTTAGGAAGTCAATTTGATAACCTTTGTCCATTCATTTTGAAGGTGTCAGTTATAAGTAGTCTTGCCAATGAGTAATGGAGGAGCTAAAATTACTAATAAATTAATTAGAACGTATTTATAAACCTAGTGGAAAGCCAAGTATGAAGTTGCTTTTGTATTGATTATTATGCTGGTCATTAACTGCTGAGAAAATTCCACTGTAGCAAGCAGAGAATATTGGCCAATTCCTTTAGTAATTTTAGGATTCTGTCATTAAGCTTTCCATATTCTGGAAAGTAATTACTCATTCACTCCAGCTATTCACAGTGTGTGGACAAAGTGGTTGGGCATTTTGGGGCAAGACTAAGGATTTGAACAGATATTAACTTCCATATAAGATTCTCTCTTGTCACTCAATGCTACTTTAAGTCATGTGTGGTCTGTGTATATACTTATAGCAAGCATTCTTAGATGTTAGTATGCCGGTCTACACAGATTTGTATCAAAGTGCTTGAATATTGTGGTAGGAAAACCCTCGGAGAAAACCCTCTACCTAGGGTCTCTAATGCCAAGATGCCATATACAGCCATGTTTTATTTTCATAAGAAGCAAGTAGAATTAGGAGATTATACACTGCTTTACAGTAAGTGAGAAATGCTCTGTGGCTGTTTCCCTTTCAAGAGTCAGGTGCCTGTCAGCAACGCTGCAGGAGAATAGGTAGTATCTATAAATTATTGGTCAAAGATTCGTGGCTATCAATATCCCAAGTTAAGTAAAAGAACATTGGCCGGGCGCAGTGGCTCACACCTGTAATCCCAGCACTTTGGGAGGCTGAGGCGGGCGGATCACAAGGTCAGTAGATCGAGACCATCCTGGCTAACATGATGAAACCCCGTTCTCTACTAAAAATATAAAAAATTAGCTGGGCGTGGTGGCGGGCGCCTGTAGTCCCAACTACTCAGGAGGCTGAGACAGGCGAATCGCTTGAACCCGGGAGGCGGAGGTTGCAGTGAGCCAAGATTGCGCCACTGCACTCCAGCCTGGGTAACAGAGTGACACTCCATCTCCAAAACAAACAAAAAACCATTATGATGACATGTCATCACAGAACACTAATTTCTACACTAAGAGAGATAATAAAAGGGGTCAGAACTCAGACACAAATAATGCCACCCTCTCCACTGCAGTCTCTCCCTGATTGTATGTATAGGAGAGCTGTAAATCAAGGAAAGTGCCCTGTAGTCTATCTCTATCACGGATTGAGTTTTGCAGGGTCCAGGAGATTTCCACCAGCACCAGAAGCTGGAGAAAATTGTGCAATAATGCCTGGCATCCTGGCATTGTAACTGACCAGTCTTGGTCTTTTCGTGTCTTATAACTTGAATCTGAAGTGCCATAAGATGGTCCTGCACAGGCCAGGCGCGGTGGCTCATGCCTGTAATCCCAGCACTTTGGGAGGCCAAGGTGGGCAGATCACCTGAGGTCAGGAGTTCAAGACCAGGCTGGCCAACATGGAGAAACCCATCTCTGCTAAAAATAAAAAATAAAAAATTAGCCGGGTGTGGTGGCGCATGCCTGTAATCCCAGTTAGTTGGGAGGAGGAGGTAGGAGAATTGCTTGAACCCGGGAGGCAGTGGTTGTGGTGAGCCGAAATCGCGCTACTGCACTCCAGCCTGGGCAACGAGTGAAACTCCGTCTCAAAAAAAAATAAAGATGGTCCTGCACAGATCAAGGGCATGGCCCTAGTTTTAAGGATTGTTACTCCCATTTTTTCCAATTAAAAAACCAAGGCCCAGAGAAGAACTAGGTTATTTTATCAAGGTTGCGGAGTTAGTAATGTATGCTGGAAATTGCTAAAAGAATATATTTCAAGTGCTCTCCCACACCAAAAACAAAAACCAAAAACTGTATGAGAAGATAGATGTGTTAATTTGCTTCAGTATAGTAATCATCTCACTGTGTTTAATTATTTCACTGTGTTAGGTGTATATCAAAACATGATGTTGTATGCTTTAAATACAGTTGTCCCTCAGTATATGCAGGGAATCGGTTCCAGGAATCTCAAATATACCAAACTTCATTCATACTCAATTCCTGCAGTTGGTCCTGCAGAGCCCGCGTATGTGAAAAGTCAACCCTCTTGGGCTTTACATTTTGAGAATAAAAATCCACCTGTAAGTGGACCCTCACAGTTCAAACCCATGTTGTTCAAGAGTCACGTGTATACAATTTGTATTTTTAATATATGTTACAGAGTTAGTTAAGGATCAAATAAAGATTGAGTGATTCTAGCCTGGCATTCTTTCCACTAAATCTTTTGGAAATACTAGAGAGGATACTGATTCAATAAAAATTTCACTTCACCGTATCAAGAAAAGGACAAAAGAGGACAAAATAATTAATAGTATTATTTAGTCTCTCTTTACATAGAAGAGAAAGTTGATAATTAGTGGTTAAATACTAAAAATATGTAATAAAAATAATGAATCAAAGCTGTATCTATGAAGCTGTGCCAGTCTGTAACTTTTGATGGTTGATGGCAACTTTTGTTGTTATTCTATTGAAATGAGAACAACAGATACAAATTACTATGTTCTTTACTAGAACGTAAGTCCCTTGACAACAGGGACCAAACCCTAAAATTTAAAGGTCAAGAAAGCCACAGTAGCCACTCCTGCCTGTAGCATGAGAAAAAAAATGACAGCACTTACTTTCCCTTCTCTTGTGCCTACCAGCCTGAAGAACTTAATTTATAGATCCTCAAGAGATATTCAAGTATGATTGTTTTCTTCTTTATTTAGTTGTCTGTTTTGATGCCAAGATAAACTTCGATGACAACGCAGAATTCCGACAAAAAGACATATTTGCTATGGACGACAAATCCGAGAATGAGCCCATTGAAAATGAAGCTGCCAAATATGATCTAAAATACATAGGACTAGATGGGAACATTGCCTGCTTTGGTAAGAAGCAGTTATATCAAAAGAATGCTTTGTGGATTTTTATAGAATTTAGGAACCCTTGATTTCTGAAATGTCATTTACCAAGAAGAAGTAAGCATACAAGTTTTTTTGTAGCTGAAAGGTCGTAGAAAACAATCCAAGTTTCTTCTCAAAGTTTGTTTTGATTAATGGTTACTGGGTTAACGCAGAATTTCTCAACTCTGGCACTATTGAGAGTTTGGGTGGGATAATTCTTTGCTATCCTGTACATCATAAGATGTTTAGCATCCTAACCTCTAGATACTAGTAACAACCCCCAGTTGTGATGACAGATAAACCCATGTAAATCAATAAATTAAAATGAAAGTCTTCAGACAGTTCCAAATGACTGTGGTATACAAAAATCACCCCAATTGAGAACTACTGACTTAAAACATCTCAGTTAAACTTTGCTTAGTAAAAAATTAGAACCTTTGCTGCTCAACTCAGTATTAATATGCTAGAACTCTTCTGAAATTTAGGTTTAAAACAAAATTCCTTTATCAGAGGAAATAGAAGAGGACATACACTTTAATCACTTTACTAAAGTTTCAGATTCTGTGATAACCAAATGATAAAATGTTTAATCCATTATGCTAGTTTATTAATAAAACAATTGATTTCATCACACTCATCTAAATTTGTGAAAATGGCTTCTCCAGCTGAGATAAGAATGAGGCTATAGAGGCAGTACAGCTTCTATTATTGTTCACAGCTTATAGTGCTCAGATTTATACGCTTCTGACTTAATTGCACAAGACTGTGTTTCTGGTAGAATCAATTCATTGTACTGGAAACTGAGGTCTTAATCTTAATGGAATTAAAATAAAAATGATTTGTAGCTCATTAAACCAACAATATCATTATATTCAGAACTGAAAAGACCTCATCCAAGAGTTTGCTGTTCAGTACAATAGAAAATGACATCCAATTATAAGTGATACCAAAAGCTCTTGCTTTGTATTGGAGCAATAACTGTAATGTACCAGATCACTCACATCATTCTGATCCTGATAAGCTAATGCACTCTCAATATTTGTAGGCATTTAGAAAGGGGAAATGTATATGGGTTTAAAACAAATTAAATACAGATTATTTATAGCCTCTGTAGGAATGTGCATGGTTTGACCACGTAGCAGCCTCAAAATCTATGATTTACGCATTTCAAATTGTTTTAAGATTCTGTATAAACCATTTTTATTTGAGTTACTCCAAATTTAATTAGTCACAGTTCATAGGCTTTTCTAGGGAATTGGAGGGTCAGAAAAATGAAGGGTACTTTACCTTGTGAGTTTCTGCTGTGTTCAGGAGATTTTTTTTTTCTGTCTTGAGGAAAGTAATTTTATATCATTAAGCTTAAGAAGCAAAATAAGTGTAATTGATCAATAAAACTTAGCCCTGGAAAACAAGAATTTTGATGTTAAAACTCTTCACCTACTTTCTTAAGAAGGGCTCCTAAGATGTTGGCACATTTTGGTTCCAGTTTTAACGATTGGGTTGCTAGTGAGCATTGCTTATGTTAATTTGAAAAAAGAACAAGGGGATAGGAATATTGTTTTTGTGCTGTCATTTGTTCATTTGTTTTTAAGTTTATCCAGGTAACATTATATAAACATGCATGACTGTACTAAGTGTAGAAAGGTATAAAATCCCACTGAAGTTGGGACCACTGTGCTTCAATCCCAGAGATGCCACATTCAGAGGAGCGTATTCTCAGCAAGCAAAACATTAAGAGAATTCCATTCTTCATTCACTGTTTCTTAAAGTATATTAAAAAGAATGTAATTCATAGGCCCTAGCAACTTCTCATAGCTTGTTTCTCTGCCTCCTGATTCTCTTAAGCTTACACTTTCCAGAACCTAAAACTTCCTTCTTTACTACTGGCCCAAATCGGTTACTTACTTAAAGCCTTCCTTCTTTCTGTTTCCCAGATTGATTTAACTTCCCAATACATCCTGTTCCTCATTCCCAAGTCTTTTTTGCTTCATTGTTTGCATATACACGTCCTGATTCTTTATCCTAAAAGTCTATGCACTAATCTGGTTTAATGGAATTCCAAACAGGACATAAATTGGCCTGGCAATGACAGAGTTCTCTCTTGGCAATATGGGGGAGGGAAAATGTTTATGGACCATTTCATGTTGCTAAATTTAGCCTGTCTTGTGTTCCATTTGCATTTCACAGTGAATGGTGCTGGGCTAGCCATGGCTACTTGTGATATCATTTTCCTTAATGGTGGGAAGCCAGCCAACTTCTTGGATCTTGGAGGTGGCGTAAAGGAAGCTCAAGTATATCAAGCATTCAAATTGCTCACAGCTGATCCTAAGGTAACCTGTCTTTTTGTAGGGAGATTATATGTCAGTTTAATTTCTTACCGTCAAGAGCTCACTTGTTCTTCCTGGTGAGAGTTGATAAGTCAATATGTGTACTTTGCAGCCCCAGATGCAACTTCTATCTTTTTTTTGAGATGGCGTCTCCCTCTGTTGCCCAGGCTCAAGTACAGTGGCATGCGATCTTGGCTCACTGAAACCTCTATCTCCTGGGTTCAAGCGATTCTCCTTCCTCAGCCTCTTGAGTAGCTGGGATTACAGGTGCATGCCACCACGCCCAGCTAATTTTTGTATTTTTAGTAGAGACGAGGTTTCTCCATGCTGGCCAGGCTGGTCGAACTCCTGACCTTGTGATCTGCCCGCCTCAGCCTCCCAGAGTGCTGAGATTACAGGCATGAGCCACTGCGCCCAGCCTGCAACTTCTATCTTATATCGCATTGGAATACATGATGATTTAACTCTCATTTTGGGTAAAATGCTTATAAATAGCTCCTGGGATCTTACTTCAGAGGTTGTGTGTACAGTCCTGAGAAGTGGAAGGAAATAAAAAAAATACAGTGTGCCAGTTGAAACATTGGTTGGCATGAACTTTATTTGGGTAATTTACACAGAAGCGACTGGTCCTATGCTTACATGATTTAGAGGGAAGGTGTACTATGATTCCTTCCATAAAGATGCTGAAGGTATTACCAAATATTGGAAAATCTTAGGGTTGTAGGATCATATATCACTGGGAAATAATGGCCCCACCTTCTTTTGTATGCTTTCTAATTTTTATCACTGACCATTAGTTTGTAACATATGCACTAAGTAGCAAGTAACTGTACCTGGTTTCATAGTTTCTATTGCTGCTTCATGTGCATCTTTTTAACTTGAGGGTAGTTGACTAGAATGTAGCTACCACACCCATGCTAGGGGCAGTGTGGGCATTCAGTTAATATTTAATCAGCTAGTTTAGTAACCAAGTTAAATATCAGTATGCTTTGTTTTACCTGTAGATACTCAGTTGACTATAACGTGGTTTAGGTAGATGCTTATTACATAGAAAGACCAAAATATTTTGAAAGACTAGTGTACATGGTTTTCATTTCATTCTTTTAACAGGCCTGTGAAGTATGTATATGCCACAACAATTTGATATAAAACTTTTTCTCTATTTTTTTAATTACTTTTTTTAGAGACAGGGTCTCATTCTGTCACCTAGACCATAGTGCTATGGTGCGATCATAGCTCGCTATAGCCTCGATCTCCTGGACCCAAGCTATCCTCCCCTCACAGCCTCTTGAGTAGCTAGGACTACAGGTGCATGCCACCATGGCTGGCCAATTTTTTTTTTTTTTGTCTCGCCATGTTGCTCAGGCTGGTCTCAAACTCCTGGCCTCAAGTGATCCTCCTACCTCAGGCTCTCAGAGCACTGGAATTACAGGCATGAGCCATCACAATTGGCCTAAACTTTATTTGAGAATCATTTTCTCAATATTGTTAGAGTATCTAATAAATTGAGTTGGTTACTAAAGTATCTGAAGATGTAGGAAATCTGAATCATTACTAAGAAAATCATAAATGAAAATAATACCAGATTTTTAAAAAATGAAATGTGGTCTGAACTAAATATGGAAGCTTCCCATTAATAAATATACTGGCAATAGCCTGTTTTGTTTTGCATGCATAAAATTTTGTCTTATATTGGTAGTACACTTGTCTGTTTTTCTCATGACTTAAATAGTTGGTGGCCTTATATTTTTGCTTATCTTTTCTTCTGACTCACAAAACAGACGGCAAGGTATTATTAGCACTTATTTTCAATTCTCCAGTGCCATTCAGGAATAGCAAAGTTATTGAAGTTCAAAGGCAGCCAGCCATGAGGAAGGTATTTGCCAAAAGAACAATGTTTCCACTTACATAAGCGCTTTGTTTTCATTGGTTAGGTAGAAATACCTATCAGTGGCTCTCTAATCATGTATTAATTCACTTATTCTTTCTTCCTACTGCTTTCTAAGGGAAGAATCATTTTCCTCCCAGAGATTCCCAAACCAATTGAAATCTGTAAATACCGAGAGAGACAGCTCCTTAAGCTGCTCGAACCACAAAGTACCCAGAGGACAGACAACTGTAATAAAATACTGAACTTCCAGCATCTGCTGAAACTCTGTGCAAAGAATAATAGAGAGTCATTGAAAGATGAAATCTACCAGGGCAATCATAGGATTTCGCTGAAATAGCTTTTCTTAGTGCCTCACCTCAAATTTTAATTTTGTAAAACCTATAGGGTGGGGAGGGAGAGTGGAAAAATTACTGTCAGAGCCATTTTTTCCTTTTTAAAAAACTATTCTCTTCCAAAATTTTGACTTTATGGAATATTTTCAAATGCTTGGATTATTTCAACTTTTTTTTGAGATTAGCTGTCATCTTGGGTAGATAAAGGTATGTGGGAGTTATTTTATTTTTCTCATGCTATATCAGGAAAATGAATGCACAGCTCATCTCACAGTACTTTTTCCAAATCTTGAAATTTCAAAACCGGTTAAAAAACATAGAAATGTAATGAGTATTTTCAATCCTGGCTTCGTTTCACAAAATTTAGAGAACAGAACCTAAAAAATAGTATAGATGAGTTGATGTGATTTTGCAAGGAAACTGGCTGTAGTTTTTGGCAGTAATTATTTCGTGTCCACATGCCCAAAAGTAGAGGTTCCTGAGAGCCCAAAGCTAATTATTTCAAAGGTATCGATTGTCTTGTTAGATAAAATGGTTGGTTAGTTGAATACACAGAAAGTCAAAATTACAGAACACCAGTTTTTGTTAAACTTTTATCAACTGATGTTAACAACTGCTTATTTGCAGTATGTCTAAGATAATTCTGTTGATTAGTAAACAAGCGTCATTGAATAAAATTATTACAGGTTGACATATATTTCCACTCATGATGTCAGTCATAGAGCAGAAAATGTTACTTCTTTTGCTTGACTGTTAACCCAAATGCTGATTTTCACTTGGACCTAACACAAGTATCTCTATAACTAATGTGTTTCTTATTATTTTTATCATATATATGAAATGAAGTTCCTCTACCAAGCTGAATAAAACAAGAGTCTTTTCAAGATAAACTCACTTACTGAACTGAATTCATATGAAGTGTATCATTAAATATTTTATAATTCTCTTATCTTCCAGCTGAGCTTGAGATGAGAGAAAAGTAATAGAGTTTGTTCTGCTGGTGGTCTTCATCACTAATTCTAAGCATTAGTATTCTTTAAATCATAAAGAGCAAAAATAATATAAAATAGGAAATAGAAGTAGGGTTTTGTGGTTTTCTGTTAAGAATTTGAAGACATTTAAAAGAAAAGCACTGTATACAATGTTATCCTTGGGTTTTTGTTTTCCAAATTATACCCTGGTTTCTATTTTAGTTCTGAACTTAGAATTCCAAAGGTGTAGCAAATGTAACAAACTTTTGTGTAAGTTTGCGTTCACTTACACAAAACACCTTGTGTTCACTTACACGAAACATCTTGTGAAGTGAATACAAGGAAAGGACACTTGGCACGAATCTCCCCAGTGACCCCAACTCTGTTGGCCAAAGATAAACAAATCTTTTGCTCTCTGAGGGCCTAGTTTTGAAAAGCAAAAGTACATGATTGGCATTAGTAAAGGCACCTCATTGGATTTGATTGTACTTCCTGGTTTAGATCCAACTTTGAGTCATATTTTCAAAGCCCTTGAAATATCTATGAAGAAATGTGCTACCTAAGCACCAAGGACAAGTTGAAGAATGGAAGGGACTCTTAGTGGGATTCTCATGCCAGACTGCCTGGGTTCCAGTATTGTCTTTACCACTTACTGGTTGTGGGACCTTGGGCCCGCTATTTAACTTCTGTGTGCCTTGATATCCTCATTTATAAAGTGGTGATAGTAGCAGTGCTTAACCTCAGAGGGTTGTTTTGTTACACAAGTTGAGACACATGCACACTTGCCATTTAGAGGGAAAATAATTTCATATGACAGTATCATTTAAAAAATTTAATAAACTTTTATTAAAGTATAATCTACATATAGAACAGTATACAAATTTTAAGTATACAGCTTGATGAATTATTACAAAGTGAACATATCATCTAACCTCCAGCCAGATCGAGAAATAGAACATGGCCAGGCGCGGTGGCTCACGGCTGTAATCCCAGCACTTTGGGAGGCCAAGGCGGGCGGATCACTTGAGGTCGGCCGTTCGAGACCAGCCTGGCCAAAATGGTGAAACCCCGTCTCTACTTAAAATACAAAAATTAGCCGGGTGTGGTTGCAGGCGCCTGTAATCCCAGCTAATCAGGAGGCTGCAGCAGGAGAATTGCTTGAACCCAGGAGGCAGAGGTTGCAGTGAGCCAAGATCACACCATTGCACTCTCGCCTGGGAGATAAGAGCAAGACTTCATCTGAAAAAAAAAGAAAAAGAAAAGAAAAAGAAATAGAAATAGAACATAACAGTGATCCTGGAAGCCTCCTCATGTAGTCCCCATCATTTTCCTACCCTGCTTTCTCTCCAAAGGTAATTTCTTTTCTTTTCTTTTTTTCTTTTTTTTTTTTCTTCTGACTTTTAGCCTCCTGAGTAGCTGGGACTAAAGGCATGTGTCACCATGCCCGGCTAATTTTTGTGTTTTTAGTAGAGACGGGGTTTTGCCTTGTTGCCCAGGCTGGTCTCGAACTCCTGACCTCAAGGGGTCCTCCTGCCTTGGCCTCCCAAAGTGCTTGGGTTATAGGCAGGAGCCACTGTACTTGGCCCTCAAAGGTAATTTCTAATATCACAGATTTGTTTTGCCTATTTTTAAACTTAGTATCACTGGAATCATGTACTGTATACTCTTTTGCATTTGTTATCTTTTACTTTACTTTTGCTACTCGTTAGTCTTTTCAATTTTAGTCATTCAGTTAAGTATGAGGCATTATCTCATTATGGCCTTTCTGTCATGACTAATGAGGTAGAGCACCTTTTCACGTATTTGTTAGCCATTTGAATATACTCTTTAAACTTCTATTGCCTCATCTATAGACATGAAAATAATACCCTAAAGCATTGTTTTAAGTACCAACTTGCAAACCTTTCTAAAGCACAGTGAAAACTTTAGCTTTTGATATTTTCTGAGTGTTTCATTCCATTATCACTTCCAAAACTTGGATTTAGAATAAATGCACATCTACAGAAATGGGAGGTGTCTGATACAGGTTCAGTGATAATCAGTGTTACTGCATGTGTTGTTTTGAAATTGACATGCAGATGGAAGGTGTAAGTGACTCAGTAGCTTACAATGATTCTCTGCTCAGACAACCAAGGAAACAATTTAATAAAGGGAGGATTAAATTCATGTTTGCAAGAAGAACAAAATATCATTTGTTATAAATTTGAGAAGAGGCCAGCTCTTTTTGTGCTCTATGGTATATGCTTCAGAAACTTCAGAATGTGAAGCCAGAGAAGTAAAACTGCATGCCATATTTTCAGTATCAGGTATATGCAAATGCCTTACATTTTAATAAATATATTTTAGGATTTACTTGTGCTGTCTCATATTTTTAAATTATTGCACATTTAGAGTTTAAGCACAAAGAAGAATATCCTGTTTTCTTTCAGATACATGCTTATAACAGAGGCACGGAGCTGTTTAAACATAAACTGAGGTGCCATAAAATTGTCAAGAGTTGATTTGAATAACCAGTGATTCACAGGTTGAGCAGCTCCAAACCAAAAGTGCTTCCAGGGCTCCATCAAAAGAACGTAAAGGGACGATTTTTATAGGTCACGAAAGTAAAGCAAAGAAAATATTGGATTAGTTACAGTTATCCTGTTGCCTTATTTGGTCTATCCTGTTGGAAAGTTCTAGTTATGTAACCATAAGTTAGATAACTAGAACTTTCTGCTTCCAATTGGTTAGTCTTAAGTTAAGTTTTTCTTTAACATAGGCATTTACAAGAAATAGCTCAAGTTTTGTTTATGTCTGCAAATCAAGCAGAGTTAAGATCACTTATGAGGCCTAACTAGCTTTGTCTGCTTGGAGACTCTTCAGGTCTGGTGTCCATTTTAATTACTGTAACAAAGCAAAACCCATTTCATTACACACCACATGTATTTGCTGAAATAGCTTATCTGCAAGCGATTGTTTTCTTGGTAGGGCAATAGAACTCTTGTAGGAATTTATTTTCGAATACAGTGCTCAATACTTTATACAATGCGAGCATTATTTTTGAAACGACTACCCTGCATTTCTATTCTTGCAGGCTTGCTTGAAAATATATATTTTTTTCGTATAGAGTAGAAAAGATTAAAATTCCAGGCAGCCATTCTTTCTAGTGGTAGTTGACCTGATAGTCTAGTCTGTTAAGAATGATAAAATTAATTTTGTGTTGATGAATTTGCAGCTGGTCATTTAGTCTCCACTTTCACTTAGAGTAGCTCCTTATTTAGGGGCAGTCACTCTGCATAAGCTGGAGGATGGAAAACCGTCTACCACTCCGGGCCCTTTTCTTTTTTCCCCTGGCAGTAGTTTTCCCACTGTCAGGAATTCATAAATGTTGATTTTTGCATATCTTTTCCTGATGTCCAGTTAATTAAAATTTCCAATAATGTCTGGCCCTCCTTGCCCACCTCACGTTTGTCCATTTTACCTGCCAATACTTCTCAGTAATAAGTGGGTCCTGGTGACTGCATTTGGTTTTGTATCTTCCACATGATCAGTGTATCTGCTAGCTACCACATTTTCAAACCATCCCTAATGGAACACTCAAAATCTATTTTCATGCTCCTCACTGACATACCCTCAGAAACAAATCGAAAATAAGATTTTTACTCTTTACTCTGTCTTCAAAATCCAGATTTTAATGCACCCTAGTTTGTTTTATAGTAAGTGACTTAAAGAATTTAACAGATTTGGGGCTTAGTAAATTTTGTCATTAGTCCCAGCAAGCTCAGGAATTGATTATGAGTCGTCTGTGTAGATGCCTTTGTAGACTGTTAAAGAGAAATGGACCATGAATCAAAGTATAATGCCATATAGTTTGAAAAAATATGTAATTATTAGAAGAGTTAGGGTTGTTGTTTTCCTTAATGTTATTGCATCGAAAAAAGAAGGAATTGAATGCAACAATTAAAAAACAGTGCATTTCTCAGAAAGAAAATCAATAGTGGTCAAGAATAATGTCAAGAATCTCTGCATCTTAAGAATAATCTTCTGTGGCAGGGCATCTGAAAGTTGCACTATTATTATTTTTGAGATGTTACTTTACAATTCAGATAAAGCCTGGTAAAGGTATCATTAGATGTGGGTAGTGAACTTGGGAAAATCATTCAGAAGAACAAGGCTGAAATCCTTTTGACTATGAAGGTCTCTGATTCCTTTCCTGTATAGTAGAGGTGAGATGTAGTCTTGTGGGATGTGCCCCGTGGATTCAGGAGATTGCAGATACTATGAGTCCTTTTTTTCCTCCTTCCATGCTGCCCCACCCACTGTCAGAGAATTAGGAATTAGAAAAGATGGTCTCATTCCTAAACGAGCAACATGTCCATATGGGCTTGCCTAAGAAATTGGCTCGACTTAGTAGTTTGCTAAATAGTCTTTTGTCTTTGTTTTAGGGCATTGTATAAATAGTAGTCCCTTTTCCTAATTATTAAAATAAGGAAAAACAAAACAGAAAATGATAAGATAGATTACATATATATATTTATATATACCTTTTTAAAAAACATATATATACACACACTAGTCTTGACAAAACTAGACTTGTATCACATAATTGACAATATTATATAGTCTGCTTTCTTTCGTTTTTTCATGTCTGTTTTAGCTGTCCTGGTACAGTTCTTTATAACATTTTCAGTGGTAGAATGGTATTTATTGGTTTGGATATACAAGTTTACT
This sequence comes from Macaca mulatta, assembly GCF_049350105.2. Classification (NCBI taxonomy): domain Eukaryota; kingdom Metazoa; phylum Chordata; class Mammalia; order Primates; family Cercopithecidae; genus Macaca; species Macaca mulatta. Next base: position 131,016,128 of record NC_133407.1, on the reverse strand, counting down.
TAACCTAGTGCTCTGTTATTTTATATTCAGGGTGTTTCAAATTTAAAATAATGCTGTGAACCTCCTTGTACTCGTAACTTTTCATAAAGCTGGGATTATTCGTGTAAGATAAATTCCTAGAAGCGTAAGGGTCAAAACGTATGCAGATTTTAAGGTTTTCACATGTATCGCTGAATTACCTCAATAATAGTTGAAGGACCTGTGGAGGGCTAACTTCAGTGAGATGAGTGCCCATTTATTTTCTCATGTCTTGTGATTCTTTACTAACAGGAGAGGTAGCATTTTTTAATCTTTTTCTTTTATTCAGCAGTTTTAATGCCTCTTTATGACTTGCCATTTCATATTTTTTGTCTAGTTTTCCATTATTACATCACTCTCACAGTGATTTAGAATACAGGACTCTGTGTGTGTGTGTGTATGTGTGTGTGTGTGTGTGTGTGTGTGTGTTTGAGATCAAGGGAATGGGTAGTTTTATATATGTCATCACTCATGTTTTCCTGCATCCTGACTCTTGTCTTTAAATTTGTTTATATAAATTTTGATGTCTCACTATAATAAAGTATGTATACTTGAAATACTTTTGTGTAGAGTATATTGAAATCACCTCATGCCCGTTAGTGTTTTTTACTATGATTTCCTTAGTTTCCCCTGAAACTTGTTTTAAGACTTTTAAAATTTGTCATTTCATAAATCAAGGTACCGTGGTACAATTTCAAGTAAAAGATGGTATTCCCCCCCACCCCTCCCACAAAGGGAACAGTTCTCCCGGTCTGTTTAAAGCAAAATGAGTATTAGGATCAGAAGTGACATGTTCCTCTAGTTATTAATAGGATTCTTATTTATTTCCAAGGAATACTTTTAAAGTGTTGGAGGAATTTCACTGTAATCTAATCTACATTGTTTTCTCTTAGTATTCTTAGTATAGTTGATCATTATTTGCTTATTCTGTATTTTGAAACTTGCCTGTGTGCTAAGATTAATTTGTACTCCAAAAGTCATTTGTAATTCCACAGCACTTTCAAGGTCATTCAAGGGAATGTGTAGAGTGGCGAAAAATTTTAGTCACCCAATGCACATGTTCCCAAATGAGATCAAACAAGGCAATCCTCTGCCTTCTTGTTTCAGCTTTCATACTGTAAAACGTGTCCTTTTGCAGTCTATTTATGGCCATGTGTTTTGCATTTTTTCCTTTTTTGTGTGTATGATTTCACTGTTGGCCCCTAAGCATAGTGTTGAATGCTTTCTAGCGTTCCTAAGTGTAAGAAGTCTGTGATGTGCCCTACAGAGAGCATACAGGTGCTAGATAAGCTTCATTCAGGCATGAGTTACAGTGCTCTTGGCCACGAGAAGCAACGATATATATTAAATAAAGTGTCCTTAAACAGAAGCATACTTAAAACAAAAGTAGGAATTGATCTGCTGATGAAAATATTGTGACTAGAGGCTCCTAAAAATGTAACTGTGTCTTTCCCCTAAGAACAATGGTTATTTTTAATTCAGTGCTTATAGTGACTGTATAGACCATAACTACTATGGATAATGAGAATTGCCTGGGTAGCTTTTTGGATAATTATGAGCAGCTTTTCTTGGATTGTATGATAGAGACACCTTTTTTGCCTCCCTCCCTCCCTCCCTTCCTTCCTTTTTTCTTGTCTGTCTGTCTCTTTCACAAGGTCTCATTCTGTCACCCAGGCTGGAGTATAGTGGTGCGATCGCAGCTCACTGCAGCCTCGGCCTCCGGGGCTGAAGAGACCCTCCCACCTCAGCCTCCTGAGTCACTAGGACTGCAGGTGCATGCCACTGCACCTGGCTAATTGAATTTTTTTTTTTTTGTGGAGACAGGGTTTGTTGCCCAGTCTAGTCTCAAACTCCTGGGCTCAAGCGGTCTGCCTGTCTTAGCCTCCTAAAGTGCTGGGATTACAGACGTGCACCCCAACGCCAAACTGAGACACTTTTAAAGAAAGGACAATCAGAAACCCCTAGTCTAAATGTAAAGTAAAATATCTTTTGTTTTCATAGTTTACTTGTTCCCCTAAAGGAAGGATATGATTATGAGAACCTTTAGGATATGCCAGTAATGGCTTTTTAGACATACTGCCTTTATAGCTATGGAATGATTAAAGTTTGAAGAAATTTTAATTAGTTTTTCGACATTTCAGTTAAGAATGATTTCCTTACAAATTTAGGTTATCTTCACTTTATGTTTTTGAAAGTTTTTTTATATCAGATAATGATCGCTGTTTCACCTTTACAAATTTACGTTTCCTACTAAAAGTGAGATATTTTTAAAAATTCCCTAATTGTATTCCTGTAATACAACCACTACTATAATTTAAGAAATTTTTCTTCCAACATTATCCATCATTGCCTGATGAACATCTTCTCATGTTGTTAGTCTTCCTGATCATCATTTTCCTAGCAGTATTAAATAATGGACATTTTTATTTAGATATTTATTTAAAGAAGCCTAATATATCAGATCTCTTTCAAAAAGCATGTGAAACTTTGTAAACCAGATTTGCTTAGAGCGGGGTATGATGCAGTCAGCAATCAAATATAATAGTAACAAGTATGAAGAGCTTTGTTTCACAGTAAGCCATAAGACTTAGAGAGGAAAAAGAAAAGCTTTGGGGTACATAACAGTTTTGTAACAATAAAAAAGGAAAATCAATGTAATTCAGGACCAAGCTACATATTTTTTATGTATTTTATACATTTACTACCTCTGTGGACTTCTAATTTGAGTTAGTTTTAATTATCTCAGAATTAATGGTGAGTCATTTATTAATATTTGATACAGTCCCTCCAAGTTGCTAGGATGCTAAACTACCTAAGCATTCCAGAGGTGGCCGAATGCACCTTCCCGGTTATTCAGTTTAAGATCTTCCTGTTCAATGTCTTCCTGGTATATTTAGGTCAGTAGGGTTAGGAGGCCTCAAGCATGAGACTTGCTACTGGTCAGAAAATGAACTCACCTTTATTTTTCCATTATCTTTCTTGCCAGAATCCTCAAATGAATTATTTTACTAAAACCCTCTTAAGATTCCACTGGTTTCTCTGTGCATTCGCACCAAACTTTCTGTCTTTGTAAAGGAGTAACATACTCCAGGTGAACTTCTAAATTAAGTGTCTTTTTCATCTTTATAACCCTCATCAGATGTGTCCTTGGGGATAATTTGTGCCCATCTCCTTTTTCTTTTTCATGTGATTTTTACAATTTACAGTCCTCATCACTGAATAATCTCTTTATTCATTCACTTCTTTTTTAAAATTCTGTAAAATTGCTCAGAAATATTGTATTTTGTTTGCCACCTTCCCCATCCCTACATTTCTTGTTGCTTTTTGCTCCATATTCTTTAAAAATAACCAAGGTATAGAGCTTTCTTGAATTTTCTCCCCATTCATGGTTTTTGTTTTATTCAACTATTGTATACTTCATTATCTGTAGCCCCTATAATGGTACATAGAACATGATAGATGCCCCAAAAATATCTTTTCAGAACAAATTCATATTGTCAGCCTGTTTTTTAATTTCCATATAAGTCATCTAGCTGAATATTCTCAGCCAGGAAGAAAAGCATAATAAGTTAATGAGTTGCCCTTCTGAAACGGTTCAGTTTCCAGGCTAGATGCCAATGCCATGTGTCTGGCAAGACTGTAATACAATGGGGCAGTCTGGTGGGGGCCATAATGTAGGACTGGACTTGTTCACCAGGGTCAGGCAAGCATTGGAAGGAAGGACCTCTTTGCGGAGAGTGGGATGAGGTTCCATCCAGCAGCCAGAGGCAATGAGTACAGGAAATGGTTGGTTGTACAGAAAGGATTGTGGCAGCAGGGAGGGGGCCTTACCCTAAAGCAGCATGTTAGAAGATAGCCAGAGCACACACAGAGGGAGGCAATTCTCAAACAACATATAGGTAATTCTCTTAACAAATAGCCAGTGCCACCAACCCCACACTGTAGTGCAGGGGCCAAACTGCATTCATGGCAAACCTCCTGTAAGCCAAAGTTTGGTTTTAGAAAGACTCAAGTACCAGGCAGGAGCTCAGCCATAGGTACATGTCAGGGTGTCAACCATGAGGTCAAGATTCATTACACAGCAAGAATGACTTGACTAGGGGGTGTTCTCCAGCATGTCAGGGGGCAGCTCTACAAAGACCCCTTTGTGAAATCAGTTACTAGTTCCCCAGATCACAGAATGACCAAACTGGATTAAAAGCTATTTAGAAACATCAGCCAAACAAGAATATATTAAGTGTCATCCCTGCCAGGCATTCTTATAGGCACTGAGGATAAAGCAGTGAGTGAAATACACCTCGTCTTGCTCACCTGTGTCATTTTAAAAGCCAGTGAGTAACTAATAAAAAAAAAATATGTAATATATCTGCTGGTGCTATCTGCTAGTTTGAAATATAAAAATGAAAGGGGGCTTGAAAATGCCAGGTGTTTGTTATTTCTGATATATTTGTCCAAGCAGACCTCTCTGATAGTTGACCTTAGAGGAAAAAATGTCATTGCCGTTCCGTGATTTGGAGTTGGAGTTTGTGGGCAATGACATGAATGCTATCAATGAAAGAATCTGCCCAGCAGAGCTGTCCTCCTTTCTCTTGTCTTGGCCTACCAGAGTGTTCTGAGCAATGTTGCTTGCTTTATTACAGATTTTTTTTTTTAAGTTTTATCCACTTAAATAGTTTACACAGCAACTTTACCCTAATTTGGGTGGCAACTCTCTTGCAATTAGAGGTCCTTTCTGAATATCCGTGGATATTTTATCTGCATACCCAGGAACCTCTCCTGAGGATGCTTCATTTCCACCTTCGAGGTCTTCTGAAATGGAGCACTGCAAACACACATATTAGCATTCCCAAGGGCCAGCTGGTACAAATCCGAGTTAATTATTTTTCTTCCAGCTTATCTGTGGGTTGTTTCATTAATTGTTATCTGTACGTATTCTGGACACATCCTTTTTTCTCAATTAGAACTCAGTAGAATGTTTTTGAGCAAACATTTAGGTGTCTGCTCTAATACTCAAAGGCCTAAAGATTGTAAACAGCAAGTAGAAAACCCATTTGGAGCTTTAACCCTTGACCTTCTAGGTTTCACTTGCTCGTTAATCCCAAGCAGCACATTTCTCTGAGAGGGAGACAAAAGTGACTTAGAATCTTCCTTGTGTCATTATGATCCAAAAGTGTTGGCATTTGGGTAGCAGGTGTGAGAGAAAATACCAAAGTTACCTCATATTTGGATGATTTCTGTTATTTTCTGTGTTTGATAACCTGTGATCAGTAGTTGCATTTCATGAGTGGAGCCTTCTTCTCCATTAAGCTGAATGACCAAATAGTTAATCCAAATGCTGACAGTGCTGACCAAATTCCAAAGAAGAGATATTTGGTATTCAAATGAGAAGGGTGGGTGAGGCAAAAGTGAAAAATACAAAAGTATAGAAACATGAAGAGTACTTATACTGAAAGAACAAATTCTTCGATTCAGTTTTTCTGTACAGGTACATCCTTAAAAGCACTACCAATTGAAAGTTGCACCAATTTATCCTACAGTGTGAAATACCTTAAATAAGGTATATGACATAAATTGAAGCCCCATCAGCATACTCTATTTCTCTTCCTAGTGGTTACAGCTTGGTATTTCTGCATCCAGCCTGCAATCAATAATCACTCCCTTCCTCCCTCCCTTCCTCCCTTCCTTCCTTTGTTCCTTCCTTCCTTCCTTCCTTCTTCTTGAAATAGTCTCACTCTGTCATTCAGGCTGGAGTGCAGTGTCAAGATCTTGGCTCACTGCAACCTCCACCTCCCAGTTTCAAGGGATTCTCCTACCTCAGCCTCCTGAGTAGCTGGGACTACAGGAGCATGCCATCATGTCCAGCTAATTTTGGTGTTTTTTTTTTAGTAGACACAGGGCCATGTTGGCCAGGCTTGTCTCAAACTCCTGACCTCAGGTGGTCCGCCCGCCTCGGCCTTGCAAAGTGCTGGGATTACAGGCATGAGCCACCATGCCCTGCCAATAGTTATTTCTTGAGCACCTACTATGTGTCACTTTACGAGCTATTCGAGAAAGTAGGAAACCATCCGATATTTGATGCTATTGGTTCCAGTGGGGCTTTCCTTATCAAGTTTTTTCTGATTGTAATAATCTCTTTACAGCAGAGAAAGGTAGGTATCTGAATGACAGATGTAGTCTTTTCTGCAGTCTTTTTAAGGCTCAATAAAAACCCAGTGTAGAGCAAGTATTATACTTAAGGTCACATACCGGTCTCTAGGTTTACTGAGATTTGTCTGTGGAGCCTTACTAAGCAGAATGTCAGCCATGGACTGTCAGTGTTGACAACAATTTTAAAGCTGTTAGAAATGCACAGTCTGTGTTTTCATAGGATCTCCAGGTGAGAGCTCTGCACATTAGAGTTTGAAAAGCCCTGTTCTAAAGTAGGGGCAGACAAACTACAGTCCATGGCCAAGTCCTGGTCAATGCCTGTTTTTGCAAATAAAGTTGTATTGGAACACAGCTATGCTCATTCATTTTCTTAATGAGTTAAGTAGTTGTGACCAAGACCCTGGTCCACGTGGTCCAGAGCAGTAATGCTTGAATGTGTGTTGTTGGACCCAGGCCAGTTTATGTACCAGTGCCTGTTTGTGAGCTGTTTTAGGTTTGTGTTAAGTACAAATACTGAGAGTAAGCATTTATAAACTTTTATTGCTAATTACCCTTGCCATGACATGCAAGAGGAAGATCAATTTTTTAGTAATTTGCATTATTATATTTTATAATAAGTTAGTGAGTGTTAGGGAATTATTTTTAAAAATTGATCCATCATCACCGATTATGTAAGAAACAGCACTCTATGAGTATAGATGATATATGTTTGTAAAAAACAGCATTATAAGTGAATTTGATTATACATCTTGATGCCAAAATGAACTTTCTTATGGGCTGTGATAATCGCATTGTCCTATTCTTCTTTGCTCACCCTGCTTTTCTATGAATCTTCCTCTTGTCTCTTTGGGAATACTTCCTTGCTCTTGTTGATGCTGTAAAATGTGATGCCTTCTTTCTCTCTGTGTGTCTTCACTTGGATCCTCTCTTCCCCAGCTACTACTCACAGAGTAAGCTTTTGCCCAGGCCAGGCCAATTGCTTTACTGCATCCCTGCCATTGTAGGTTGCTTTCTGGGATGGTCTCTGGCCACAAGTCCCTCAAGCTAGTTAGAACCTTCCCCAGGGCTTTTCCCCGGAACCTCACGAAAGCGACTGCCTACCTCTGGGATCATAAAAGAAAATAATGTGGCCCCGGAGGCTACATTCCCTACCAGCTGGTGAAAGCCTGTGTAAGCTCCAGGAGCAAAACTGTATGATGGAGACTCCTTCCATCCTAGGGCTTAGTTCCTCTAGCCTAGGTTTCCATGACTCTGTGGTTTTCAAAAGTGTGGTTGGACTAGCGGCATCAGCATCACCTGGTAATTTGTGAGAAATGCAGATTCTTGGGCTCCACCCCAGACCTTCAGAGTCAGAAACTCTGGGGTGAGGCCCAGGAATCTGAGTTTTAACATGCCTTCTAGATGATTCTCATGTTTGCTTGCATTTTAGAATGTCTGCTATAGCTCTGTAGCTCCTCCTTATTTCTGTGAGTTACTTCAGCATACTTCCCAGGTGTAAGCCAACTGGTTCCCTTTAACCCCTTAAATTAGAGTTGATTTTCTGTCACTAACAACACAGAAAGTCCTGTTTCATATACCGTGAGTACTATTCTTACCAAACCGAGAATTTGCCTCAGCACACTCTTGTGCCCTATGGTGGCCCAGAGCTCATCTCTTTTAACACTTATTTTTATTTCCTTCCCCATACACTTTATAACCCCTTGTATTTGAAGATTTTTATTCTCTTCTATTTCAGTGTCAAAGTCTCTCCCTGAAACGCAGAGGACTGTATCCGTTCTAAAGTGACTTTGCTACCCAGATGAGAATTAAGGATAATCTACCAGATAATAGGTAGAGTTCATCAATGTGGTTTGTGAATGCATTTTTCTAAAGATCAACTCTCTCATGGAGAACTTTTATTTTCCTGCTCTCCAAAAGTAGACTACAGCAAGTTGTATAATTTTTAAGTGACTTTCTATAAACTTTATGAAATTACCTCATCTTGAGCTCAGTCATTGAGGTAGATCTAATTCATTTTTGTCCCCATTAAGTTACCATCAATTGCTTCTTTTCACAAGAGATTTCTTTCCTATTACTGCTCTTCGTGCCTTTAATCACTCTCAGTGCTTTCTTTCCCCCTCTTGATTTGTAAGTGTTTTGCTGTGATTCAGTCTCCTGCCTATTCTTGTTACAGAGTACAACCTTCATTTGTTATCTGGGTTCCTTGTGCTGTTTGGGGAGAAGGACAGTGGTCAGATCTTTCAGTATTTGACAAATGTCATGATAATAGAGTGTTTCAAGATGGAGATGTTGAATCAACTTTTATGTTTGGTCAAGAAAATTGATTCATAATGATAGGTGACATAAGGTCTTTGATGAGTTTTTCCTTGGTATGTGTGAGGAATGAAAAAAATCACTGCTTTTTTTAAAAACAGAATTTAATGTTTTCTTTTGTTGTTTTCTTTTTTACTTTGATGGCTCTTTGTACAAGCTCCCTTTACAGATTACTCTGTGGTCAGAGAATCAGCATGTGACTTTCTCTAGCTATTGGATAAATAGTCTTTATATCAACTACCATTTGGGAATTGAGATTTGAATGCTTTTCTTTTATTTCATACGTTCACTATCAAGATGAGACTCCATTGCTGTTTCTTGCACCTCTAAGGTTGTATCATGTTATTGGATGTTCATGTCTGTCTTAGAGCGTGGGCCAGAGAAGACATGACTTGAGCTACTTTTAATTCCCATTTGTAGATCCTGGGCATCTCTAGCTCTCTGTAGCCACTGCATAGCGATGTTACACCCCATATGAGGGTGAAGCTCTAAAGACAGTTCTTAAGGCACAACATATTTACTACCAACATTAACACTGAAAATTCTTTAAGTGACCCATACGTTTTAGTGCCTTTACGCACAAGAGTCCCAATAGTATGGTGAGACGCTGACCCGATGAGGGTATGTAGAGCTCATTCCCTTCCTTCTTTCTCAGGAACTTGTGTACTTTGAATGGGAATAACAGTTGCAGCCTCCCACTAGATTTTACTCGTTAATTTTGGTTCTTTCCCCCTCACTTACTTGTTCTGTCTCTGTGCCTGTATAGTTGGATTTACATAAATTAAATGTGTATATGATGCAACTTTGACGTATGATACTATATAACATGCTAATGAAAATACAGAGAGAACAGTGAAAACAACCAGGGATCAAGGAATTGTTGAAGGGTATTCTTGTCATGCATATTAGTTTTCCATTTTTAGGATTTTTCGTTTGTTTAATATTCAATTATCCAACCAAAAGGGTTATTAAATATATGTTGGTTGAGAGCTTGCACTTCAATGACAGACAGAGTTCTGTTCAGTTCCTGCTCCGCCAGTTTCTGGCTTTTTGTTGATCAAAATCTCTTCACCTCACTTGTTTGGTCTGTACAATGGGGTTAATCCAGTGTTAGAGGAAATAACACATGAAGTGCTCAGCAGTGTCTGGCACTTTGTTGTCATTCCATAAAATTGTGGCAGTGGTGGCCATCTTCAGGGCTATGGGTATTGTGGTCATTTACATGGAAAGGACGGTTAAGGGGCGTCTCCCACTGGCCAGGCATTGTTGAGCTAGTTGATAAGGGATTCTAGAGCCAGGCTGCCTAAGTTTGAATCCTAGTGGCTCTGCCACTAACTGCTTGGCCTTGGGGAACTTAATCTATGTGTGTCTTAGTTTCTTCATCTATAAAGTAGACATGATAATAGTACCTATCATAAGTTTGTTGTGATTAATAAATGTGTTAATATTTGTAAAGCTCTTAAAACAGTTTCTGGCAAACAGTGTCTGTGTAAGTGCTAGCTGCTGTTATTTTTATTTTATTTGTTCACTATAGATCAGTTAATTTCTTTTATTCCACAAAATAAATATTCATTCTGTACCATATTTCTGCTACTCTTTGAGGAATGGGGATGTGGTGAACAAAAGAGAGATAATTCCTGATTGTATGGAGCATACAGTGTCGTGGGGCAGACAGACTCAGTAAAACCTCCACTAGTTTTCTTTCTTTCTTTTTTTTTTTTTGTTGAGACAGAGTCTTGCTCTGTCACCCAGGCTGGAGTACAGTGGCGCGATCTCAGATCACTGCAACCTCCGCCTCTCGGGTTCAAGTGATTCTCCTGCCTCAGCCTCCCAGGTAGCTGGGATTACAGGCACCTGCCACCACGCCCAGCTAATTTTTGTATTTTTAGTAGAGATGGGGTTTTGCCATGTTGGCCACGCCAGCCTCAAATTCCAGTTATCTGCCTGCCTCGGCCCCCCAGAGTTCTGGGATTACAGGTGTGAGCAGCCACGCCCAGCCTCTCACCAGTTTTCTAATTACAGAATGATTGTGAGAAGTGCTGTGAAGAGGACACTGGGAATCAAGAGATGATTAAGATCTAGATTTGCCTTCAGGGGGAAAAAAAATCAGCCAAATGGTGGAGCTTGTACACATTAGAAGCATCTGAGGGGAGTTTTCAGTACTCCATATACCCAGACCTTACTCCAGAGCAATTAAATCAGCTTCTTGGGATGGGGGAGGTAGTGAGGCATCGGGACTTTTGAAGCTGTCCAGGTGATGCCACGGTGTGGCCACTTTGAGAAGGAGTGATACAGAGAGTGATACCCTGAGCATATGGGAGGCCGGTGCAGATAGATACAAGGAGAGTTTACATATATCTGTAGATTCAAGAATCATGACAGTTCTTCAGGGGGCAGTAGATATGGTTATTCTGGCTGTAGAGACCGCCTCAAGATTATCACAAGAAAATATTCATGGCTTCTCCAAAAGACCAGAATCAGAGCTGGAATCAGCTATCCCTGGTTTTGCGAAGTATGGAATCATGTAGATGCCACTGATTTAAAATATCCACCAGTTTCCATTTTTTCCTGTTAGCTTCCACTGCTGCAGTCTCTGGAATTATTAACTCATGCCATTGGAATTAATGAATTGCCTAGCCTGGTAGCTACATTGTTAGGAGAATATTATAAGGCAAATTCAGTTCTTATCTTAGATTATTAGTTCCCAACCATTTTGGCACCAGGGACTGGTTTCATGGAAGACAGTTTTTCTACTGAGTGAGGGTCCAAGGGTGCGAGGTTTCAGGGGAAGAGGTGGTGATTGGGGGATGATTTGAGTGCATTACATTTATTGTGCACTTTATTTCTATTATTATTGATTGTAATATGTAATGAAATAATTATACAGCTCACCATAATGTAGAATCAGTGGATGCCTTGAGCTTGTTTTCCTACCAGATTGTCCCATTTGGGGGTGAGGAAGAGAATAACAGATCATCAGGCATTAGATTCTCAAAAGGAGTGCACAACCTTGATCCCTCACATGCACAGTTCACAATAGGGTTCATGCTCATGAGAATCTAATCCTGCCACCGATCTGACAGGAGGCGGAACTCAGGTGGTAATGCGAGCCATGGGGAGCAGCCGTACATACAGATGAAGCTTCGCTTGCTTGCCACACCACCAGTACTGGTCCATGGCTTGGGGGTTAGGGACAGCTGTATTACATGAATGTGGGCCTGACTCTTGGTTTCTCAGAATCAACATATAAAACATTAATGGTTAACATTGTGCTTATTAATTAGTTACACATAAATTGAATCCCATTGAAAGTTTATTAAGCAGATAGGCAAAATTAGCTTGTGTGTGTGTGTGAGAGAGAGAGAGGGAGAAGGAAAGGGAAGGAATAGTCAAATTCTGTGGCTTTAAATGGGCTTTTGTACATCAACATCAATAATGTTATCCTTCCAGGCAGTATTTCAGGTTTATAACTGTACACACTTGCAAAGGAGAAACATTTTGGTTGGGCATGGTGGCTGATGCCTGTAATCCCAGCACTTTGAGAGGCCGAGGTGGGAGGATCGTTTAAGACCAGGAGTTTGAGACAAGCCTAGGCAATGTAGCAAAACTCCGTTTCTCTCTCTTAAAAAAAAAAAAAAACAAAAAAACAAAAAAAAAAAACCCAAAAAACTGGGGAAGGAAGATCAATTATGGGGCAGGGGAGGTGGGGTGGACACATAAAGAAAATGCCTGTGTAAAGTCAGTATGTCATAGTTGGTGATAGCACCTGAATGTTTCATGCTCAGCAAATCATTTGATTTAAAGGTTTGGACTACAGGAGATGTCTTTTCATTGGAAACATATAATAGGACATTTAAGTGGGCTGGCAAGTTGTAGGATCTCTTTGGAAATGTTTAGTTTCTGCATGTCCGTTAGAGGCTGTCCCCTTGAGCACCTGCCTCTTTGGGTATGTGCTCTCAGAATTGGGACACATTCACCTTTAATCAGAACTTCCAATCAACACAGCCTTTTTTAGGTGGAGGAGAAACTCAAAAGTTTCTTTGCCATTTTTACAATGAAGAGAAATAACTCAGTTTTCTTACAAATGAAAAAACATTTTCTTTGGTGAGCCCTTAATGTCTTGTTTCAGATAGGTAGGGTTTAATATCATTTTCATTCTTTCTGTTTTGCTAATAGGAAGTTGACTTAACTACATTTTCTTACAGTGTCAGGACTTGCCAACTCATGATTTGGGAGCTCTGAGTTGTATGTATGGTAATATTTTGTTGATCACTTATGCCATTCACTTATGTGACACTAATACAAAAGACATGACACTAAGACTACAATACTTGCATTTTTATTCATTGCTGGGAAGTATGATTTTTCCTCTTTTTTTTTTTCTTCAGACCAGGAAAGGAAATCAGGGTTGGAGCTGAACACTCACACTTTGTTGGCATCATGAGTGAGCAATTCTGAGGTTGGGGAAAGTGGAGCCTACTTATGTTGGGGTTGTAGGGACCACTATGACCAGAGCTAGAAAGAGATGAAGGCACAACCCATAACCCTGTGGAAATCTGGGAATAGGGCTTCCCTAAGAGAAATCTCTGGAGTTTAAAGGACTTGTAGGGATTGTGAATGCCCTGGACATGTGCATGGGCATTTTTAAAAACTGCAAATAACCAAGACAAAATTCAGTAAAGATAAAGTAAAGGAAGGTTACATTCAGCCAGTAAAGTGTGTGTTTAAATTTAAAGTGAAGCTTCTTAAAAAACTATTTTAAAACTTTATATGTAACAGTATTTTAGAATTACATGAGCCCTTCTAAATGTGAAAGAAAGCAATATCATAATGCAAGTTAAATTTGAGCAAATATAGGAAGATTTGGCATGTTCTCCTGAAAGGGGGCCAAGTCGTTTATAGTCACCAATCAAATCACGTCTTGTCTCATCTCTGTCAGCTACTTGGTATAGCCACAGAAGTCTGTAGAATGAGACCGGCAAGAAAGTAGCAAATAAGCTTCATTTGGGGGCATTATTTTGCGGCATTTTATCACAGTAATATTCATCTCTTCAATATATAGAAATTAAGTTCTAAAAAATTTTAGTCTGTTAGTGTATTCTTTTTATTTATTTATTTTTTTTTAATTTTTTTTTTTTTTTGAGACGGAGTCTCGCTCTGTCGCCCAGTCTGGAGTGCAGTGGCGCGATCTCGGCTCACTGCAAGCTCTGCCTCTCAGGTTCACGCCATTCTCCTGCCTCAGCCTCCTGAATAGCTGGGACTACAGGTGCCCGCCACCACGCCCAGCTAATTTTGTTTTTGTATTTTTAGTAGAGACAGGGTTTCACCGTATTATTAGCCAGGATGGTCTCGATCTCCTGACCTCAGGATCCTCCTGCCTTGGCCTCCCAAAGTGCTGGGATTACAGGCGTGAGCCACCACGCCTGGCCTGTTAATTTATTCTTAAACCTCAGTGGCCACAAGAAGGTGATGCTGACCTTGTACCCATTTTCCATCACTAAGGATAACAACAGTAGCCTCCTTCAGAGAAGAGCTGAGCAGGCGTGATAAGAGAAGTCAGGAGGTGATATGAATGATAAACTCTTACTCCATTTACTTAAAGCAAGTGGTTTTAATTAAACATAATGTATACCTTTATCACTGCACTTGGCAAGTTTTGGGAAGCTCAAGACTGGTGGTGCTGCTACTCAGAGGTTATCTGGTTATCTGTAGAAAACAGCCTTAGGTCTTTTCCAAACAAAATATCATTTTAAAATGAAGTTGGGTCAAAATTCAAATAAAACTCACCCTAAAATGAAGTGTGCAGTATCCACTCTTAATGTGTGTTGTATCGTGTAGTCAAAAGACTCTTAATGATTGCCTGGGAGGTTGGTGCAGAAGGCATTTTTATTTTTAACAGTCTCTAAAACACACCTTTTAATACTCATTTTTTTTTTTTTTGGAATTCTAAGTTAATTTCTATGCTTTATCACTAGTTCTTTTTAAAAAAAAAAGTCACAAATTTCAGAATTAAGTGTCTGAGGGATTTATTTCCTAAATAATTTAGCTCCATAATGTAATCCTTTACAGTAGTCATTACAAAGGATTTGGAATACAGAAAAGTGCACAAATAAAATAAAGTCATCAGGCTAGGTGAGACAAACACCTGAGTCCTGGAGGGCGAGGCTGCAGTAGGCTGAGATCGCACCAGTATACTCCAGCCTGGGCAACTGGAGTAAGACCCTGTCTCGAAAAAATAAATAAAAATAAAGTCATCCATAATTCCTTAGCTCAGAAATAACAATTATTAAAATTTAATTTATCTACTTCTAGTATTTTCTTTTTATTTCTGTATAAATGCATATTTTTAAAAATTAAAGTGTAGATCATACTGTTTTTTCCACTTAATAATATTCTGAAATCATTTTATGGCATCATTAAATATTTTTCTGAAACAAGATTTTTAGTGGCCATTTTATTTCCCATTATTTGATTATACTCTTATACTTTTAATCATTTCCTATGTTTAAGATACTTAGCTGTCTTCCTGTCTTTTTGCTGTCACCATAATGTGATCATCTTAAATACGTTTAGTAGTATACATTTATACATGGAATTTGAAGTATATTATTATCCCCACTTCAGCCCCCCTTGGAGATATGGGACTACATTGAGTGTTTGTTTTTTTAACCCTACACCTACAAGTTGGAAAAATTTTATTTTTTGCTATCCTTCCCTAAAATAGTCCTCTGGTGACCATTTAGTTAATTAAGGCTGATTGGCTTCTGTCATCTGCTGAACAATGCATTTTGCTAAATGGTCCCAAGTGTTAAATAAAAACCTATTAACAAGTATAATAGATATTTAGACATTAACAGATGGCTTCGGAGGGTCTGCATATAATTAAAGTAAATAAATCTAAGTGTAATAGTGACAGTTGGGTAAAAACAAGTTATTTTTATCAAGGATACTTCATTATAAGATAACCCAGAAAACAGCCATTGTGATAAAATATAAAAATTATAGCATAAAATCCAGTATATCTTGTAATATGTCTTTGATTACCAGATTTCCAATCTAGATCTAACACATGATACTTAGTGGTTGCTACAGACTTCACATCCAGCATGAAAGGAAATATGGTCTTGTTTTTTAAAAAAATTATTTTTTAATGTATAAGTCAATAGTAAAATATGGACGTGTGAATTTTTTAGACATCACTGTTTCCATATATAGAATAAATGGACATCACTGTGTTAACAATGCCTCAAATTAGAGTCTAAGAAATAAGTTGTTTGCTTGTTCCTATTGGACTCATTTTATATGTCTTCATGGATGGACAAAGTAGGAAATCAATATGAAACTAGACTTGAGTTTTTTTTTTTTTTTTCAGTGATTTTATCCATTTATAATGTAATATCAAATTATTTTTAGTAATTTTGTGAAAATAATTGTCTTAAAACAAGGTCATTAAAGACTCTAAACATAGGGAAGTGTATGCATATATCTAATATGTTTTCTTTAATCACATTGTGGCCTCTGGAGGAACAAGTTCTTTGTGTCTACTTGTTTTCTCACCTCTCACGAAACTACTACAAGGATGAGGAGAGTTATGGATGTGGTTTGTTCCATGAAAGCATATTTAGTTGGCCTTGGTGAATGGAGCTGCCGGGTTTGGTTAAAAGATCCAGAGCCCAGGCATGTTGTCCCTTCTCTGCTACCCTCAGGACCTGGCTGAGGGTACAGACCAGGTTCTCCCCTAAAACTGGCCAAATTAATTTGCCTTCTTGTTACTCTTCATCGTCATCATCATTTCTCTCCCATACCTTTTTGTATTCTGCCCCAGAAAAGGCTAGGCCAGCCTCTACCAGACCAGTTTTAGCCATTTATGGAGAGTTCTCTGTCTTTCTTTCTGGCTACTTTTCCTGTAACTGTAGAAGAGTGAAGCTTTCTGGTTTCAATGGAGTGGTAAGTTAAGGAGCTTGAATTTAGAGGGGCTGCAGTTGGGTCATGGAAGTTGAGAGGGCAAGTGTGATGTCCTAATGTCATTAACTTAACTGGGATAAAGAAGCCCTCAACACAGTTATTCTGTCTTACAAAAATTTGGGGGTTCTCACCTCAGCTGATAATAGAGGTCATATTACTTAGCCTTACTTTGCTTGTACATTTATTTCCCTCATCACCCTTGTGTGGCAGCCTCATAAACACAGCTGAAGGCTTCAGACTTCCCAGGGTTCTCTGGCCAAATGCCATTTGAATACCATCTCAATTCACCAGTAATGTGATGTAAATAATGATTTCTCCAGTAACTCTTGCTTATCTAGAGGATACACCAAAGGAAACAAAATTGAAATGAACACCACTCTGATGCCAACGGTGTTAGCAATATTTTCTATCTTCTCCAGGTTTTTCTTTTGCAGTGCTCTTGTGGGTTCTTGCTCTAGTGTCCCTTTTTACATAACCCATCACCCTCCCAGTTAACAGGCACAACAGAAGAATGGGGTATTTCAGGTCTGTAACAGCTGTGCTTGAAAAGCAGCAGCTCCCCTATTTCACACGTTTGGTGTGTAGGGCAAGGATAGAAAGGATGGCAATGGGTATCTGTCTATCTAAGTGGTGACAATTGAAAACTCCTAGGCATTTGTCTTAATTCATTTTCTGCTGCTATAACAAAATAGCACAGACTGTGTAATTTATAAAGAAAAGAGACTTATGTGGCTTACAGTTCTAGAGGCTGGAAGTCCAGGAGCATGATGCTAGCACCTGCTCAGCCATCTGGTTAGGGCCTGCTTGTTACATTATCCCATGGCAGAAAGTGAAAAGGCAAGAAAGTGTATGATACAGAGAGAAAATGGGGGTTGAACTTATCTTTTCATCAGGAGCCCACTCCAGCTAACTAAGTTTTGCAATAAAGACATTCATGCATTTGAGGATGGCTATGCCCTCATGACCTAATCACTTTTTAAAGGTTCCACCTCTTAACACTGGCATAATGGCAATTAAATTTAAACATGAGTTTGAGAGGGGACATTCAAACCATTGCATTATTGTAGAGAAAAGCATGTAAATAAGAAAATGCAGTTACAGACTCAGTAGGCTGAAGTATATGAGAGGAATAAGCAGAGGAATAAAGCAGAGGCTGAAGTATAAGAAGCTCATTATGTGCACATCTTTGGCTAACTTGGGCCTGAGAGTACCACATGAAATGTGAAAAGTGGATTTAAGTTTCTCATTCAAAAGTTTCTTATTCGAACTGTGTCATTCTTTTTTAGTTTATTAAAGTTAGTTACATTCTATTCCCTGAATTAGATCAGATTTATGTATAGACCATACAATTAAACTCATTGTGTGAGATATAAAATTTGAATTGAGAAAGTGAATTCCCTGGACAACATAACTTTTTTTTTTTTTTTTTTGATATGGAGTTTCACTCTTGTTGCCCAGGCTGGAGTGCAATGGCATGGTCTTGGCTCACTGCAACCTCCACCTCCTGGGTTCAAGTGATTCTCCTGCCTCAGCCTCCTGAATAGCTGGGATTACAGGCATGAACCACCACACCTAGCTAATTTCGTATCTTTAGTAGAGACGGGGTTTCACTATGTTGGTCAGGCTAGTCTCGAACTCTTGACCTCAGATGATAGTGCCGCCTCGGCCTCCCAAAGTGCTGGGATTATAGGCGTGAGCCACCACGCCCGGCCCATAATCTTTTTTTAAAAAATTATTATTATTATTTTGAGATGGAGTCTCATTTTGTCACCCAGGCTGGAGTGCAGTGGTGCAGTCTCGGCTCACTGCAACCTCCGCCTCCTGGGTTCAAGCAATTCTCCCACCTCAGCCTCCCGAGTACCTGGAACTACAGGCACGTGCCACCACACCCAGGTAATTTTTGTATTTTTTAGTAGAGACGGGGTTTTACCGTGTTGACCAGGCTGGTCTCAAACACCTGACCTCGTGATCCACCAGCCTCATCCTCCCACAGTGCTGGAATTACAGGCGTGAACCACTGCACCTGGCCAAAAAAATTATTTTAAAATAAATTATAGCTAAGAACTTCCTAGTCATGTGAGGTCTGGGGTAAAGGTTGAGTGTCCCTTCAGGGCATCCTCTCCTTGATCTTCAAGAACTTATGTCCAGTTGGGGAACCAGTTAGGTTCCCCATTGATTTCACCTGAATCCCTCATGACAGTCACAGTGGCCACAAATCTTTCTTCCATCCTTTTGCTTAGCTCCCATTGCTTTTGGGATATAGCTCAAACTGCTTACTATAGCTTATAACTCTGTAATGAGCTAGCCCACGCCCAACTTTCCAGCCTACCTCATGCCAATTTTTATCCATCTGCTTTAATTTGGTCACTAATCTTGTCTCCCTTCCTAGAATGTGTGAGCGCATCTCCGTCTTCAGGACTTAGACTGTGCGAGCGCATCTCCATCTTCTGCCCCAAACTTTCCCTTCCCATGTTTTTCTTTGTTCAGCTTACTCTTCCTGTCTTAGCTGAATGTAATTATGCAGAGAGCCTTGTTTGAGCCCCTTACACCTGATTGAAGGCAAGGGCATGCTCCTTGTTGGGATTTCTCAAATTATACTCTTTCTTGTTTAGTTTAATTATGTAGTCATACAGGTAATTTTGTATTCAGCTCTGATTCCATTATGCTTTGCTTCCTTAATAAACCATCCCAAAGCTTAGTGGCTTAAAAACATCAATTTATCACTACCTTTCATGCTTCGGTGGATTCACATGGCTAATCTGAGTAGCCCCTGCTTGGAGTCTGCTATGCATCTGCAGTTGATGGAGCCAGAGCCATGTGATGACTCAATTAAGCTGGACACACAAGATGGCTTCCTCGTATGCCTGGCATCTCATTGCTCCTTGGCCTGTCTCTTTTTCTTTCTCTTAACCTTCCATATGATCTCTCTGTGTAGTTTGGTGTTTTCATAGCCTGGTGGTCTCAGAGTGATCATCTATACTGAATGGCTCCCAAGAGGCAGGAAATGGAAACTTCCAGGCCAGGACTGACAGTGTGTCACTTCTATCATCTTCTGTTAGAGCAGTTACAGGTCCTGCCCAGGTTCAAGGAGTTGAATGGGTTAGAGAAACAGACCCCATCTCTTAATGTGAGAATGGCAAAGTTGCACTGCAAGAGTATGAAGCAGAAAATATTACATGACCGTCTTTTGAAAACTGCCTTACTTTTTCTGCTAGACTGTGCCCTTCATGAAGACAGGGTCCATGTCTATACTATATTGGCACCTAATAGGTGCTGCTAATTTTTTTAGCAAATTCCTAACTCCAGAGAAAAGTCTTAGACAAATTGAAGATTCACTCAGAAAACAAGTTTGAGTGAGTTCGATTTTTTGCCTCCTCAGAGGCCAGACTCCCTCCTCTATCTCCTCAACCCACACATCATACAGAATCTGACACCATCTGGCCTGCTCTTTTTCACATTTTTGCCCCTCTTGTAGCACTCATTTGGGCATCTGTGTTATGGCTCTTTTCTCTCCTTTTTATTTTCCCAATAACGTTTCTTGACAGCATGCATTATATAATCTAGGGTACTTAGTTTGGTGTTAGACCATATAGTTAAAAACACAAGTCAGCCTTGGTTGGAATTCCAGCTCTGTTCCCTCTTACATCTGTGACTTTCCCAGGTGAGTTAACTTCTCTAAGACATATTTTTTTTCCTGCCTGTGAAATGGGTGTATTAATAGTAACAACTCAGCAGGGTTGCTATGAGTATTAAATGACAGGATAAAACATACATATCTCTTACCATATTATATATTTAATTATTATTCATTTCCAGTAACTCTTGGTTATGATGTTATACTGATCTGGTAGTCACTTATTAGATATTTGTTGAATGAATAAATATTTTATAGTTTTCAAATCATCTCTTTAAAGGATATCCTATCCTATACTTGTTCAAGGTAAAATTGCAGTTTAAGTTTCCAAAGACACATTCTTTTACTAAAACCCTATTTGAAAAACCTGTCATTGCAGGCCTTTACATTTCATCTTTTTTCCATGTGTAGGAAGGCAGTGGAGCAGCTTTTTTCTCGCTTCACCTGTCAAAGGTGTTCTCTCTGGAAATTAAGCAGGTATGACGTGTGCTTTGACCAAACCCTTTCAGCTTAAGAAAATTGTGAGAAACCGAATAACTTCCTATTCCTCAATATTTCAGGTGAGAAAAATATACTAGAGCTGCTGTTTTGATGTACGAGAGATTGTAGCTAGTATAGTAAAAACTTAGATTTCAGAGGATAATTATCGCGTAGCGAGGTGTGTTTATATTATCAATCTCAAGAGGTAAGAGAAAACACAAAGTTGTAGAGAACATTTAGAAATTCTCCTGAAGACTTTGTAGGCCAGAGGTCATTAATTAGCAAGGAAGGTCTGGGTTTCTGTATTCATATCATAGTGGAAGTTCCCATTCTCAATTCTTAATTCAAAACAAATTAAATATTCCTACTTGTCAGAATCCTGACTTGTATCTAAATGTTCTAATGGACTAGATTTAATATACTTTTCCCCCAAAGGAAAGATAGTCAGGATTTATGTGAGAAAGCAAACTTCCCAATGGCTGCCTCCCTTTGTAAGCAGTAAAGCATGTTACATCTTTGTATCTTGAATGTTCAGCTGGGTAATATTTCATACCTTACTGTCCATATGTTTCCTGATAGTAATCAATCCTTTTTGTCATTATCACACTTACTTGCACTGTGGTTGGGCAATCACTGTACCAAAACAGTAGCATTTCTTCCTGGAGATGAGAGTACTTGATTGAAAGGGAGAAAAGGGAAAACAAGACCCAGATTTTGCCACATAGAAATCGATAGCGACAAACTTCAGTGCCATCTCATCTTGCCAGATGCCATCTTGATACCATGACTGCTTTTCCATGTTAGTAATGCAGAACATCAGATTAAGCTTCCCTCACAAAAGAGGGGATACATTGAGAAGTTTATTTTTACTGCCTAAAAAGCTACAAAGCCAGTTAGATACATGGAGGCAGTCAGCCTTGATCAAACCAGTGTTCTAGAAATTCCTTCAGTTTACCTAGTATGTTAATGCCCATTTTATTAAATCCATCTTTTTAAATGGATGTAAAAATACGACCAGCATAAATTCTTTTTTTTTTTTAAGACAAAGTCTCACTCTCACCTAGGCTGAAGTACAATGGCGCTATCTCAGCTCACTGCAACCTCTACCTCCCAGGTTCAAGCAATTATCTCGCCTCGGCCTCCCGAGTAGCTGAAATTGCAGGCATAGGCCACCATGCCTGGCTAATTTTTGTATTTTCAGTAGAGACAGAGTTTCACCATGTTGGCCAGGCTGGTCTTGAACTCCTGACCTCAGGTGATCCACCCGCCTCAGCCTCCCAAAGTGCTGAGCTTACAGGTTTGAGCCACCATGCCTGGTCAATTTTTTAAAGCAGGTTATTTAAGCAGAGATACAACCTAAGGACTGTATGTGTCATTAAAAGAGTACTGCTTCCTGAGAAATGAATGGGAATTCATGCAGCTGGGTCGTGATTCTCGCTCTGACTATAATTAACCATATAGCAATAGGTCACTGTTTCTCAAACTTGAGCATGTCCAAGAACTGCCTGAAGGGCATGGAAAATGCTGATTGCTGGGTGCCACCGTAGATAATTTTCTGTAGTACTAAGAAGATAGTAAAACAGGGTAGTAATAAATATGCTGGGGTCCCAGATGCCATCAAGACAGGATTAAATGTGCAAGGATTTTATCAGCAGAAATCCCTTTGAAAGAAAATGGGAAAGCAGCCAGGAGAGGTTGGCTCAGTCATCAGACTGTGATGTAGGTCCGACTCTGAGTGAAGGAGAGAGGGAAGGAAGATTGGATGCCCCTACTCAACTGGGAGCAGCCCAGGGGAAGCATAGCCTTGCCCCCAGTGCAGCCAGTCATGTTGCCTGCAGTTCAGAATCTGAGGTACATTCTGATGACCTTAGCATTGAGACAGCAATTGCTGTAGATGGAGTGGCCAGGGAGGGCTTCTCTCAGGAGGTGACATTTGAGTGGAGACTGAATGATGTAAATGAGTGAACCTCATTGATTTGGAGCAAAGTGAAAAGAGCAGGGGAAAAGCCCATGCCAAGGCTCGAAGGCAGGAGAGAGCTCTGAGTGTTTCAGAGCAGAATGAGTGAGGAGGCGCTGAGAGTGAAGCTGGGCCCAGCTCTGAAAGGACTTGCAAGCCAAATCAGGAAGTTTGAATTCATTCTGGATAAAATGGGAAGCCTCTGAAAGGTTTTAAGCACCAGAATGATGAAATCTTAGACAAAGATAGGAGTACGCATTATGGAAAAGGAAGAGAAAACAGAGACCAGTTGGAGACTAATTGTATTAGTCTAGGTGTCTCCAAATTGCCTCTATTTGAATTACCTACTTTTTCTCCGTGCCTCTGGGATCTTGAAGATATGGTGGCTGTCTGCTTATATCAGGGACATAACCACAGGTGCCCTGCTTTCTTTAGCCCTGCAATGTATTTCAGGCAGTTGACTGTCAAGGCCCTCTTCCGATTCATCCTGGCAGCTCTCACTCATCATATAACCCATGTCCCTATGCCATGCCTTTTTGATTTTTAGCACCATGCTGGCAGCTTTCATAGACTTTTACCATCACCTTCAAACCAGTTGAAGACTGATCCACCAATCTCATTTCTCTTTCTATATATTGTCTCAGAGATTACAAGCAACTGATTTCTAAAAGACAAAGTAAAGTAGGGCATCTGTTAATATATGGAGGTCACTTTTGGAGAAGAACAAATAAATGGAATTTGCCTAAATGTGATTAATAAGAATATTCTCTTGTTGTGAC
Organism: Macaca mulatta; assembly: GCF_049350105.2. Classification (NCBI taxonomy): domain Eukaryota; kingdom Metazoa; phylum Chordata; class Mammalia; order Primates; family Cercopithecidae; genus Macaca; species Macaca mulatta. The sequence continues at coordinate 130,992,835 of NC_133407.1, read as the reverse complement.
AGTTCCTGTGCTTCCTTTTGCCCACATTTTTCTCTCAGAAGTGTAGCGTGTAAGAAAGTGGAATTATAAGTTTTGACTTGGAGTTGAAGGAGTGTAGACATCTGCTCCTTCCCTGCGCACTCTGGTCTGCCTTGATTGAGAGAGATCTTTGAGACTGGCTTTTTGGCCATGCGTTTTGATTGAGTTTTCAGCAGCGCATACGTAAAATCATAGCCATGATGGTTGAAATTTGGAATTGGGGATGTCCCGTTTCAAAGATATGCCAGATGAAAAAGCACTATTCCCAGGAAGAATGCGTACACACACTTGTAAAATTGCACGCCCAAAAGGGCTTCTTACCTTCTTAGAGCTGTGAATTTTTCTGTCTTTGGACATGTGAGGCACTCCTGCTGTCCAGGAGAGGTTGGTGCTTATGCTTTAAGTAAAGTTCTGATTGCCCTGTCAGTCAGAGCATGGAAGAACTTGGAACTTCTGAGATTGATGCTTGACAGAATAATTAGAAAAGTGTCACTTTCAGTAACCATTTGAGGACTCCTAAAAGGAATGAGCTTGGGCCAGGTCTCTGCTGTCCAAATCCAGAGGTTAAATGTTCAGGAACACGAAACATAGTATGTCACAAGAGAAAATTGCCTCAAATGCACAGGAAGAGATGGCCTTCCAACTCCTAAACAATGATGCTCAATTGTCTGGGCATTCACAGATGTGTTTCCTTAGCCCTGCTGCTGTTTTCATACCTCTGTCAGTTGGTTGCCTTGAAGTGAGGTTTGCAGACAGCTGGCGAGACGGCTTCCTCCTTGACCTTTTCACAGGATGATACTTTCTTTCTCTTTATTTCAAGATGGTCCCTGGCCCTGGCATAATCTCTGGTTACCAAAGCCAGGGCCTTTTCCATACAGCTCCAGTCAACTTGATCAGGACAGTATTTTCCAGGCTAACAGTATCTCAATTAAGTATAAGTGGGACACCAACAGGATCTCTTGAGCGAGAACAGGAAAAGCATGGCCCCATAAACAAATTAATTCAAGAAAATATTTTATTTAGATACCCTTCTCGTTAATAAGAAAATATAAACTAGGTAAGCATTTATAACAAAATATATGAAGATAAATGTTTCCGTTATTCTACATCCTTTGTCAGTTTCCTTTTTAAAAGATAAATTTTTGAAAGAAAATAATTCTCTGTGTCTGCACATCTGTATGCATGTACAGATATTATTAACACTTCCAAGGCACCAGGGTGCCTTGGGCCCATACTGAGAAATGCTGACATCAGCCATCAGTGCCCCGCCCTGCTTTAAGACAGCCAGCAACAAGAATGGTAACAATGAGGAATTAACAGTGAGGGTACTCTATGTATTAGGCAATGTGCAAAATACTTTCTCTGTCTCAATGTATTTCTGTTTTAAAATCCAGAAAATTTTCAATGACATTCAACACCTTGTTAAGAAGACCGTCTCAGAGAAGGGCTATAATTACTTCATCTGCTACTTCTCTTTAATTAAAGCAATCAAATGGCAGCAGCACACGGTCACACTCGCCTCATAGGACTTGCTTTTTGTGCATTTTACTGCAGTTTCTGCTCACAAACTTGATCCCTGAATGGAAAAACACAAACTGTATTTTCTCTGTTTTCACACCACAACAGTCAACACAGAAGTCTTCTGTGATCAACTATGCGGGGGGTTTTCCCCACCAATAAGCAAGCAATCAATTCTGCAGCAGACACCAGCTGGGCATCCTCTAATTGAATTCAGTTCTGACACTCCACCTGGAGATAATCTCAGATCCCACAGGTTGAGGGCTCAGTCCCACAAAACTGCCCCCTACTTTCGATGCCAGTTGCAAGCTCCAGGTTGTTTTACCTGTGTTTCTCACCAACCAGCTGTAAATTGGGGTTCTCATGACCTCCTCCTTGGGTTCAGTTCATTTGCTGGGGTGGCACACAAAACTCAGGTAAATCCTGACTTATGCTTATTGGTTTATTATAAAGGATGTTACAGAAGATACAGGTAAAGAAATGCATAGGATGTGGTATGGGAAGGGACTCAGAGCTTCTAGGCCCTTCCTGGGCATACCACCCTGCAGAAACCTCCATGAATTCAGCTCTCCAGAAGCTCCTGAACCCCATCCTCTTGTACCTTTTATGGAGACTCTATTGGATGGGCATGACTGACAGCCATGTTGAAATGTGACTAGACAGAAAAGATACGATCTAATACTAGTAGACTGAGTGGGAACACCCAGCAAGGCCTGTCTGTACAGATTCTTCTTGGCCTCCCTGTGCAGCGTTCCTTCTTCTTAGGTATGATACAGGACCCCTTCTGAAATGAAGGTCTAATGACCCACAATCAGAAAAGTGGGGGAAGATTGGAATGTATTTTCAGTTTCTAAAGCCTGCTGTGGGGAGAAAAAGGAGCAGGTGAAAGGAAGGCAGGAGAACGTCAGAGAGCGAGAGAGATTGTTTTTTGAGGTTTGCTTCTGAGACCTAAAGTGCCCCAACATTATAACAAAAGGCTGTAACAGGGGCTGCGGGAGTTAACAGCTAGGAACTGTGGACGAAAACATATATATATATTTTTTTTTTTTTTTACATATATATATATATATGTAAAATAATACCACATTCCCACTTCCTGCAAACTAAATTCTAAACTTCTGAGTCAGAGATTCAGAAGCTTGTGTCATCCGGCCCTGCATGACCTTACCTCCCCTTGCTGGCATGATCTCTACCATCTGTTCCAGAGACCCTTCTCCCAGAATGTTCTTCCTCTCCCTCCTCACTTTGCCTGCCTGTTATCCCTGTCTCCTTGGAAATCTTCCCAGGTTCTGTGAACTGGAGGGGATGGACCAAATCAGCTCTTCTCAGCTGGGTGCCATGCTACCCACCAGGGGACATTTGGCAATGTCTGGAGACATTTATTATTGTCATTTTGGAGTGGGTATGCTACTGGCATCTAGTGGGAAGAGGTCAGGGATGCTGTTCAACAGCACACAAACAGCTCACCATAACAAGGCATTTTCCAACCTTCCCAACACTAGTGTCCAGGCTGGGGACCCCTAGCTGCTAGATGAAAATACTAGTACTAGTTAGTACTAGTACTAGTACTAGATGGAAGGTCATCCTTTTCTGATTGATCTCTGTTTTCCCAGTGCCTGATACATAATATATGATTCCAAAAATATTAAATGCACAAACCCCTTCCCCCTCAGAATGCCATCTTTATGCTTCTTCCGATACCGTTATATGGAATTTGAATTACATTTTATGTTTTTACTTGCCAGAATACAAGAATCACTTAAATATATAATCTATACTTTCAAGACTTCAAGCAGATTTATGGAGTTGGCAACAGAAAATGAGAAATGAGTTGGCTTCAATGCACTGTTAATGTTGAGAACCCTGAGTATCATTTGGAGCGTTAAACTCATGCATGCTGTGGGTAAATTGTTAATGGTCGTATTTCAGTTTTCTTTATCTCAGAGCTTGCAAGAGAAATTTAAAAAGGCATTTTCTTAAAAACCCATGAAAAGAAAGAGCAGTCCCTTTTCATAGAGTTTTAAATCTTGCATATAATGGGAATGCCTTTCAGCAGGAAAGGTAGGACTCATGAGTGCCTTGGGTCAGAGTACACTGGGCACTTGGGCAGAGTGAACCTGAGTGCTGGCTCTGCAGCGCAGAGATGTTAGACAAATTATGGAACCTCTGTCCCTCCACTTCCCCTCCCCTTCTTTATATCTTATCAGATAAACCCCAGAGAATGCTCACTAGAATGTTTGCATTGCCTGTATTTTCCCCAACTTTAGTGTTGGGATGATTTTTTTACTCTCTTCTTTACTGTATAGTTTTAATTTTTCCTTCCCAGTGGGCATGTATTATTTTTACTATCAGATCAAGATCACTATTAAAGTATAGAGCTAGGATGAGAGGCTAGATTTCCTAAGTCCTTTTCTGGCCCTGTTAGGATTTTTATAATAAAAATCCTACCATTGGTTCAATATTATAGTGAATTAAAGCACTCTGATAATTTGGACCTCAGTTTCCTTAGCTGTAAAATGGGATATTAATGACCTAATCAGGGGAATGATTAACACCAGTGTGATCAGGAGGGCTTTGATGGAATTGTAGTTCTGTTTTCCTCATGAAGTGTATAACCTTAGAAAAGTCACTTCCCATCTCTGAAGTCCATGTCTTCTCCATAAAATGGAGTTAAGGAAAACCTCACAAAGTTGATGTGAAGATTGATGAGAATAAGGTATTATAGCACTCAGCACAGAATCTGGTGTTTAGTAAATGACAGATACTGCTATTAATTTCTGCTATCATTATTATTGTCTCATTTACTGTACTATCATGTGATTATTGTGTGAACCAGATTGTAACTTTTACGTGGAAGTTTTTCAGATTTAAGGTGTTACTACCACTGTTACTATTCTTAGCTACACTTCTACTACTGGAAGTAATAAGACCTCAATCAGTAGTGATTTACTACCAATACATTAATTGGTATAAGGCAGGGCCACTGAGACATCCAATATCAATTTTTTTTTCTTCCTTAATAGTAGAGTCTCAACAGAATGTCAGTTCTATGATATTGTTCCACTTCCCTTTCAGCTAGGTGGAATCATGTCATTGCTTTCTGGCCAGTGATACATAAACCAAAGTTTTGATGTGGGACCTCTGGCCAGGCTGTTTTTAAGAAGCTGAAGCAGCTGAGAAGGGAGCCCTTTTCCCTGCTCCTCCCTGTTGCTTGGAATGACTTTACCATGGCAGGGGCTCCAGCAGCCCTCTTAGATGGAGAAGTAACCTTAGGACGGTACCATTGCATGGTAGAGGAGACAAACCAAAGGCATCTGAGTTCCTGATGGACTCCTGGTAGCATCCTACCATCCCGGGCCTATCTACCACCAGTGTTCCTTTATGTAAGAGAATAAATCCTTGTATGTTTAAGTTCTTATATTTATTTATTTGTTCCTAGCATCCAAATACAATTCTCAACTAATTTAGTCTTGGTGCGAAGAACTTTGGCATACTTTCTCTCATTTACCATGGGGTACTTTCAATAGTTCTGTTCTTCCCCGGTAAATTTCTTTTTAATTACATGACAAATAAACAAATTGACTCAAATTTAAACTTGACCCTTGAGCAAATCAGCAAGCAAAAGCCTTCATAAAAAGAGTAAAGACACATGGATGTTTTTCCTGACATGCATTTTAGGCTTGTTTTGAAGATGGAATAGTTTTAGGGAATGGGGCGATTTGCCTGGGAAGTAGATTTGCTGCCTGCTTGGTGTTTTCCTTCAAACAGATGGTGATAGCGTGAATCTGGTGGGTTTTCTGTGTACATTGACTCCAAAAAGGCCATAGAGAATGTTTTTATTTCAGAATACAAAGAGCAGTAAGTGTGTTTCCCTCTGCTTAAGTGTACTTCGTCAAGCAGGCCGTGTTAGCTTAAATAGTTGAGAATGAGGAAAATGTAAAAATGTGATAACGAATTCATATTAAAACACACACACACAAAACAGCTGCCCTTTGGATGGTTCACTGGTCACCAAGATCGGAGGCAGGTTGAATTAAGAGCATTTGGATAATTGACCTTCCATGTGAATAAATTAGAATAGATTAGATTTGATTGACCACATAACAATTTAAATCATTAAAAAAAGCCCCTTTTCTCTTTCCAGGCTACTTTGTTATATTGGGTCTCAAAGGTGATTAACCGTGTGTTTTTCTTGTCGGAAGACTTTCCTAAACACAAATTAGCAGACTGAAAAGGAGATGGTAATATTTACATTTGCCATTTCTTTTTTAATTGAAAAACTCAAAGGACCATATGACAGACTGAGTTGTTTAACGATATTCCAGAAAGGCAGCATACTCAGAGTGTTTTAATATGCATTCAGCTGTCTCTTTCTGACTGGTGAAGTGGTTCCTGTGATTCAGATGGCCTGGGCAGTTGGGATGGGATGTTCTCAAGGTGCTTTTTGCCCCTCTGACCTTTGCTTGTGTGTGTGATGTGATGTGATGTGTTGAAAACTACTGTATAAATAATAAGCACTGACTACTTATTTAGAGTCGTGGAATTTCAGAGCTGAAAAGAATCTTAGACATTCAGTGAGTTATTCACTCTCTTTACTTTAGAGATGATAAGACACGGTCAATAATAGGAAATGCCCCACCCTCAGATCAGAAATGGAACTGCCGTGTGTTTGATAATATACAGAATTGTTCTTATGCAGTGAAGCCCTACCCCCTTCACTTATTGATAGGAGGCATTATTCAAATTGGATAAATGCTTCTGTAGAAGGATGATGTTATTAGTGCCTATTTCTTAGGGTTGTTATGAGATTAAAATGAGTCAAATGTCTATAAAGAACTGTTTTGGTTATTATTTCTGCATAGCATACCACCCTAAAACTTAATAGAACCATTTTATTTTCTTATGATTCAGCAATCTGGCCTGGGGCTAGGTAGGCCCTTTTTCCACTGTCCTTGTCAGTGTTCAGTTGTGTGACTGCATTCAGCTGGCAGGTTCTGGGAAGGCAGGCCTCTTCCCTCATCCCCGGTTGTTGAAGGCCTCTCTGTCTCCATGTGATCTTTCCAAAGGGCCCCTTCAGCAGAGTAACCAGACTCCCTATGTGGCCCGTAAGCATCCGAGAGGGCAAAGGCAGAGACTTCCAAGCCTTCTCAAGGCGTTGGCCTGAAACTGGTTCAGCATCTCTGCTGCCACATTTTAGGGACTAAAGGAAGTCACAGACTCAGCCAGGATCCAAGGGGAAGGGACTATGCAAAGGCCTTTATAAACATTGATGTGGTTCATTAAAGAACACCATTGTAACGGACCATCCCAAGCATGTACCACTGTCTCTCATGCATGGTAGAAGTCCCATAAATGTTATTGCTCTCTTGTAGTGTAGTAGTAATAGTAGTAGTAGCTGTTTTAACAATAAAGACAGCTAAAAAAATGGCTGCTTTTGTTCTTCTGTTTTTATAAGTAGATATTGATGGAAAACAATTTATATAGTTTTGACAAATGAAATAATTTTATTTCTGTATCTCTTAGTTTAAATAGCACCACTATCCACAGTTTTCCTGGGGCATCTTCTGTAAGTAGAAGGGTAGAATAAATTCCTTAATTCAGTAATTCCCCAATAACTTCCCCACTTCCCCAATTCAAGCAGGTCTCAGTTAGGGACAGAGATTCTGTACTTCTAATAGTTATAACATTGAGAATCATAAAATTGATGTTATTCAAGTTACAGAGTTAATTTCTGCACATTCTCCCCACCAAAGTTGTTTTACATTTCCATGTATCACTTTAGAGCATGACATTTTTAGGAGAAGGAAACTAAAAATCTGTTCTTTTCTTCTGGACTGATACCTTACCTGTTTCCAGATACATTTAATGCTTAAGCTCTGGAGAACCATACTAGAGTCTACAAACTCAGAGGCACTGGTCTTAACCATTAGCAGTACCTAAAACTGGAGATTGGAGAGAGGAGGGACCATTCTTTCATTAAGAGCAAGTCTTTAGATTGTCTTGTGGAGGATATTTGGGAAATGTTTGCTTGTGATGAGCCTTCCATGTCTAATGTTCATACAGTGTTATTATATGATGACTTGAATGTTTTCCTTTTTGCAAAAAGCTGTTTATCTAATTATAAAAATTATGCATTCATAATTTAAAATTTTCAAAAACTACATAAAGGTATAAAGAAGAAAAGGAAAATAACCTGGAGTCATTTATGTCCACATTAATATTTTGGTGTGTATCATCCCAGACTTCATTTTAATATTTTCCCTCTAAACATGTTTTTCTCTCTGGCAAATATGTGCATTTGCTTTTAAATATTCAGAACTGAATGTCCTCAAGAAAGTTTCAAGTTTAGCTGTTTTGCTTGAGAGAGATACCGTGATGTATTTTTGCTAATATGTTTTAAACCTTGCATTATTTATAGTTTCTCCTTAGAAGCTTGAAATTAAAATTTCTTTTCTAACTGATTTTGATTCTTTCCTGTCTGGCTTACAATTGATTTCACCTCCCTGTGTTTCTAATGAAGCCTGAAATTACCATACCCCTTGTTTGAGTTGAGTGTGTTTTTCCCTATACCCTCACATACCATGGATCACAGGGCAACTCTGTTCCTATTATCGGCTACATCTTCCTTTACTATCTATATTCAATTCAGTATGTTCCAATAAACCTTTGAATGAGGGCTTATACTGGGATTGAGCAGACAAACACCTTTTTCAGTTACATTTGAGGAGCATTGATTTTCTCCATTGAGGGACCTATTTTTCTCCTTTGGCTTTGCTGATATTCCCTAAGATCTGCCTATGTTATAGCCCTTGCAAATAATGGGCCATATATTTTTGACCCAATTAATTTTTTATTTGATTGGTAATAAAGAAGAGTCCTATGCAGTATAATTTAAGATATTCAAGTATCAAAGGAGGAGGAAGGCCAGGCTGAATCCCCGAAGTCCCACCTCTCTACCCAGATAGCAATCACATGATTCCAGGTTGAAGGGGATGCTGAAAATATTATAAAATTGACATTCTCTTGAGATACTGCCACTAATGAAGAAAAAAAGAATTAACACTTGGTATCCTGATAGTCTCTGCCTTATACCAGTCAATATCATGGGAGTGAATCACCCCGATTGAGGTCTTATTACTTCCAGTGATAGAATTAGTTAAATGTAATAACAGTGCTAATAATACATTAAATTTGAAGAGCCTTGGGCACAACAGTGCCCCTTACCCCACATATTCTTAGGGCAGGGTGAGGGATGTAATAACCTGGAATATTGTGGTATTCTTGCTGGACTGAAACACTGGGTAGTAGAACAAAATGCCAAGGCCTACCCTTTCAGATACCCATATTTGAAAATCTTTATTCCTCATGCTTTTTCACTTTCTCTGCCATATTCCCTAACAGGATCTCTGTCCATCAGTGTTTTTTTTTTCCCTCCACCCAGTACCTAGAGCACAGTATAGTGAATTTTGATTATAGTGTTTGCGTTAACATTGAGAATTATAAAATTGAAATTGTTTAAGTTAGAAAGTTAATTTTTGCATTCTCTCCCCATCAAAATTATTTTACATTGCCAGTATATATCACTTTCAAAGATTCCATTTTTAGGAGCAGGAAGAAATTTAAAATCTCCTCTTTTCCTCCAATCCGATTCTGGAAAGTAGGCTCCCTTTTTAGTCATGGGATTTAAACTGAGTTGGTTAGGCAAACATGAAAGATGCTTATGGAGATTTATGCCCCACATCACAAGTGTATGTCAAGAGCGAAGTAACGCCCGATGTGCAGGAGGATGGACCAGAAGACCCTCACTTACTCAGAGTGTGGGGAGGATGGGCCAGAGGCATCTACAATGTCCTTTTTGCCTTAATCTACAAAGCTCAGTTTCAAGTTATGGATTTCAAAATACTTGCTACAATTCAGGGACAAATGGACTAAAATATATATAGAAATAGAAAACTTGAAATAAGTAAATCTAAAACACTGAACATGATGAAATAGACCCTAAGAACTACATGCAGTGTGAACTTTGAATGCATACTGCTTTGGATATGTGTGTCTATAAAACATTCTTGGAATAACTGGGAATATTTCACTACAGGTTGCATATTAAATGATAATAGGGGAATTGTTCATTTTCTTACATGTTGTAATGTGATTAGGACAATGCTTCTATTTTTAGGAGATGCATTTGGGAGTGAAGTGTCGTGATGTAGGCCACTCAGTATGAAATGCTTCAACAACTATCCATCTATCTATATATGTATAGCTACATATATCTGTATAGAGATAGATATAGAGAGGAAGAGAGGGAGAAAGCAAATATGGCAAATCATTAAATACTGCTAAAGGTAGGTAGAGGATACATGGGTAGACTATATATTATTTCACCTTCTCTCTATTTTTTTTATATATTTGATGTTTTTCTTAGTTTGAAAGGTAAAAAAGTATTGTCTTGTAACCACCAGTGCAACCACAACCCTATCCTTTACTCTGTTTCCTGATCTCAAAGCTGAGTTTTTCATATTGTTTATTCAACAACTACTCTGTATACCAGCTACTGTTCCAAATCCTGGAGATATATAAATGGGTAAGATGTCGCCCCTCATCCCTGTACTTAAAGAGCTTGTGATTTAGTATGTTTCTTTTGCAATTTTCGTGCAGCTCTGTCAACTTCTTATCCAATATTGGGAAGGAACATAAAAATTTACATCCACTTATGCCTAAGAATATTTTAAGCAATTTATATTGATATAAGGCTGTCATCAGCCAGCCTGTTAACATCTAATTTTCTCCATAAGTTTTATGTAAGAACAATAGGCAGTAATGGAATATTTAAGCCATTTGCACACATATACATACACACACACACACACAAAAAAGCACGACAATGACAGCCTTGAGGTTTTGCCCAAGTACATCATGGCATTCTGGATATATCTAGATATATTTCTGGCGTACACAGCTAGAATTGTGTTTCAACTGGATGGTCACATGTGTAACTGATACACATGTGACCATCCAGTTGTGTATGATACACATGTGACCAGTGAACACACCGGTTTTCAAGAGGCATTGCCTTCTTGGGAGCCACAGGCTTGATGTGGCCCCTCTATTAAGGAATATCAAGAGTTTCCCACTGCTTGAAAATAACTGCATTGAAAGATTGTTTTCTTACTTCCTGATTTGTAGCCAGGTAACCAGTAAAGCAATACATATATATATTCATGCTAAATAATTTTGTTGTGTTCTGAATGTTTGTGCTCCTCTCCCCACCATTCGTAAGTTGAAATCCTAACCCTCAAGGTGATGATATTAGGAAGTGGGGCCTTTAGCAGGTGATTAGCTCATGAGGTTGGGCTCTCATGAATGTGATTAGTGTCCTTATGAAATAGGCCCAAGGGAGCTCCTTCATTCCTTCTGCCATGTGAGGACACAGCAAGAAGGTGGCACCACCTATGATCCAGGAAACAGGCCCTAACCAGACATCAAATCTGCGGGTGCCTGGATTGTGATCTTTCCAGACTCCAGAACTGTGAGAAATAAGTTTCTGTTGTTTATAAGCTATCCGGTTAATGGTGTTTTGTTTTAGAAGTCTGAATATACTGAGGTAATTTTCTTCATATTATTCCTGTGAAAAAGAAAATGCTCATATAACTCAAAAATCATAATATTTGATATTCAGTGTTGCAGTCCTTGCTAATCAGCTGCAGGGTAAAGAAGAGAAATATGCTGAAAATACTCGGCACACAAAAGAGATGAATGATGCATTTCAGGGTTATAATTAGTTTAAGAACTTAAAGGAGTTCAGAAAGAGAATGGGAAGGTCTACTTTAGACCTTCATCTATGATTCCATTGAAAAGAAAATAATGCCAGAGGCTCCTTTAAAACATGCAAGATTATGCGATTTCAAAATGCAGTGCAATGGCTAGAAGATTCTTATATGTGTCGCCAAGATCTGCAAAATTAAAATGGTATTCATGACTTGTAAACAAAGCTACTAATTGAACTATAATTAAGAAATGCAGTCCTGAATACAGTTTCAGTTGCAGAATGACAATTAGAGGAATTTATTAGATGTTATCTCTGATACAGGGGAGTGTCTTGGGTTGGATTTATTCGTCTGTACTTGCTTGATGCCTAAACATGTTGGTGTACCTCCCTTGAGGATTATTTAACATCTGGTTGATTTTTGTTTTGTCACTCTTTTCTGACAACTGTATGTGAGAAATAGTCCCATTTTGGTTGTCTTCAGACTCACTTACGAAAACGAAGACTTAATATTTCAGTTAGTTTATCAAATGTACATTTTGACCTTGCAAATATTGATTCATTTATTTAATTCTTAAAATATTTGAGCATGTCTCATGGAGGAGGTGACGTTTGAGTTAGGTCTAAACAAATGAGTAAAGTTTGGATGAAGGAAGTGTAGGAAATATATTCAAGCAGCCAAAACTACAGATTAACAATAGAATTGTGAAAGGTGTTAGAAGAAACATACATGGGCTGAGTGGAGGCCACTGCAAAAATTGGACAGCGTGTTGAGTTGTTCAATTATAAGACACTGTTACCACTTTCTCACCTATAAACTAGGAATAATAGGAGGGAAGACCTTCTTCATAGAACTGTTTTGAGGGTTTTATGAGATAAGCAAGTGAAATTCCTAGAACAAGGCCTAGCACAGAGTAGGCGCTCAATAAACATTAGCTGTTGGACATACCATGAGGCCAAAGAAGTGAATTAGGGCCAGGCTGTGAATGGCATTTATGGCAAGCAGAGTTAGTTTAGTTTTGCACTTATGTGTTAGGTACTAGAGATAAGGAAGAAAGACAGCCATGGGCCAGATATAGTAGCAAGCCTTCTGGAATGGGCCAAGAGCTGGGTAATGATGTTGTTATCTTTTACAATAGTCTTTCCAAAATTGTGAATTGGAACCTGGTGATTCTTGAGAATCTAGGTAGTTAAATACCAATATTAAATTAAATAGCCTTGATTCCTCCATAGAGGAATAGATAGAAAGATGATGTCTGAAAGAGGAAATACAGCAAATGCCAGATGATAGTATCTAGATGATGGGCATATAGGTGTTCACTGTTCAATTTTTTTCAACTTCTCTGTATGCTTGAAAATTTTCACAATACAATATTGGGGGGAAAATGAGAAAGTGTATTCCCTCTTTAGTTATTTTTCAATTCCAGAAAATCTCAAGAAAGTCTCTCGGTGCCAATATGGCTTTAACACTTTGCTTTGGCTCAGAGCCACTGGCAGCCTGTATCTAGTTACAATTTAATAAAAATATTGTACATTTTCCCAGGCTTGGTGGCTTGAGCCTGTAGTTTCAGCTACTCAGGAGGCTGAGGTGAAAGGATTGTTTGAGCCCAGGTGTTTGAGATCAGCCTGGGAATCATAGCAAAAAAAAAAAATCATAGCAAAACCCCATCTCAAAAAAAATATTTAAAAGTTAGCCAGGTGTGGTGGCACTTTCCTGTTGTCCTCGCTGCTGGGGAGGATAAGTTGAGAGGATTGATTTAGCCCAGGAGTTCAAGGCTGCAGTGAGCTATGATTATGCCACTGCACTCCAGCCTGGGCAACAGAGCAAGACCCTGTCTCTAAATTAATTAGTTAATTTAAAATTACTGTTATTTGCATTTTATTATCTTCAATTTATAGGAATTAATTTTTTTTAGTATTGATAGTGATACTGTTCTCTTTTCAAATAATGTATTTAAGCTTTAAAATATTCAGCATGGCGGAGTGCAGTCTCATGCCTGTAATCCCATCACTTTGGGAGGCCAAGGTAGGTGGATCACTTGAGGCCAGGAGTTCAAGAGCGGCCTAGCCAACATGGCAAAACCACATCTCTACTAAAAGTACACAAATTAGCTGGGCATGGTGCCACACACCTGTAGTCCCAGCTACTCAGAAGGCTGAGCATGAGAATTGCTTGAACCTGGGAGGTAGAAGCTGCAGTGAGCGAGATCGTGTCACTGCACCCCAGCCTGGGCAACAGAGTAAGACTCTGACTCAAAAAGAAAATAAAATATTCAGCAAATAACAAACAGGGTGCACTGGTGTGGCCGCCCAATAAAAAAAATAGAGCAGAGGTGTTATGTATATATCTGATGACTCCTATAGGAAAAGGAGGATTATTGAAGAATTTGAAGTAAAGGACTGGACTACTTTTTTTGGAAGTTAAATTATTCACCCTCTGCTCTTTGTATGACTGCAGAATGAGTGTAGAGTTTTGGGCTTTTATACTTCCTGTAGTCACTGTTAAACTTCAATATGTGACAGTGACTACCTCTCTGCATGTTCAGATTTTCTTCACAAGCCTATGAAAGCAGAGATCCCAGATAAAGCTCATAGGCTTTCTAGTGCTTAAGATGTGGCACTCTTTACTTGCTTTTGGAAAACATTCACATATTTCCTAAAGGGGGAAGAGATATATATCCCTGAAATAAAAAGGAGCCACTTAATCAGAGTGGTTTGCCAAATAGGCCTGCCTGTGGATTGGATTTTAATCTGTCTGTCACAGTCACCTTTTCTTTATAGAATGTTCTTAATAGAATTTAGAAAACACCATAAAATACCTCACTTACATAAAGTAAATATACAATAATGTGTTTCTGTGAAAGCAAAAAAGCAAAAAATATTCAAATTCAACAGTGTTTTTATATTACTTCCATCTGTCTATTGTTATAATTCTATGTTCGTTACTATCTCAATGGAATTCAAAAGGTTTTTTTCACTACCAGAATCAACAGTAACAATGACAAGCAGTCAGAATAACTAAAAGAAAAAAAAACCACTTTTTTTACACTCGATTCAGAAATGGTGTTTTCTCATGCAGTTTAAACATTATTATAAAAGTATATTGTTTCCTGGTACCAGCTATATGTTCTTATGAACTTTCATATTTCTGATAAATTCTTAGAAGTATAACTGCTAAAGCAACATATTAATATTTTAATTTTTATCTACTTTTTGAAACAAATTTTCTCAGCTGGGTGCGGTGGGTCATGCCTGTAATCCCAGCACTTTGGGAGGCCTAGGCAGGCGGATCATCTGAGGTCAGGAGTTTGAGACCAGCCTGGCCAACATGGCAAAACCCTGTCTTTACTAAAAATATAAAAATTAGCCGGCCATGGTGGCACACGTCTATAATCCCAGCTACTCAGGAGACTGAGGCATGAGAATCACTTGAACTCGGGAGGCAGAGGTTGCAGTGAGCTGAGATTGCACCACTGTACTCCATCCTGGGCTACAGAGCAAGACTCCGTCTCAATAAATAAATACATAAATAATTGTCTCCATAAATAAATAAAACTGAACAAATTTTTTGACGTTTTTATGAACTTTCTTTTCCATTGGCAAATATGTTGATTTGGAATGTAGTTCATTAATGACCTAATACTTCTATTGTGGGAATCAAAGCTTCTTCCTAAAGTATCTTGTTCCTGTTTTCTGTGTCCACTCATTGTATTGTATTCTGCATTTCTCCTGCCCTCCATGACACACATTTTTCCACTTCTGTACCCCCAGATTGTGGGCATAATCAAATCAGAGTTTTTCTGATTTTGTAGCTACCTCCATCTATCCCAGTGCCTGCCATGTGATAACTGCTCATGAATATTGAAAAGACGGTAGGAAAAAAACGCATTCCTACACTTCTAAAGTCGTATTTTCTGTATTTAAACAGTCGCTGTTTGGTAATTACTTGATAACACATTCCCTCTCATTGTTGGGGTTCAACTTTATAGTGAGTTTTGTATTTAATTGTAGTATTTTATGGTACTTCTAGTATTATTACATTTGAGAAATGAGGTAGAAATCCTAGATGTGAGTAGGTAAAATGATTTTTTTAAATTAACTCAGTTTTATTGACCTTGAATTTTGGCATGTTATTCAGTAGAAGGTGATTCCTGTTAACATCTGCATTTTGAGAACACACTTAAATAAAACTAGTGAACCAGAGAACAATGAATTTTCATGAGCTAATTACTAGTGATGATTTTAACCTGTTTCAAAAAACTAATGTTACCCTTTTTTGATTTTTAACCATTTTCTTCCTCAAACATAAAGGATTATTTAAAAATTTGCATCTTATTAAGGATTACATTAATGCAAGTATGCAATTAATAGATAACCTGTTTTTAATAAGTCACAATTTAAAATGAAGTGAATAGTGATTATAGTGAATAAAGTGAATAGTTATATATTTTTCTAAAAGTGATATACCCTTTTAATGACCAACATTCATTGAATGCCTGGCATTGTTTTGCCTAAAACTACCTGCACATGGCCGGGTGCCGTGGCTCACGCCTGTAATCCCAGCACTTTGGGAGGCTGAGGCGGGCACATCAGAATGTCAGGAGTTCAAGAATAGCCTGGCCAATATGGTGAAACCTCATCTCTATTAACAAACAAACAAACAAACAAAAAATTAGCCAGGCGTGGTGGCAGGCACCTGTAGTCTCAGCTACTCTGGAGACTGAGGCAGGATAATCCTCTGAACCCCTGAACCCGGGAGGTGGAGGTTTCTGTAAGTGGAGATTGCACCACTACACTCCAGCCTGAGTGACAGAGTGACACTCTGTCTTAAAAAAAAAAAAAGAAAAAGAAAAAAACTGTACCATTGTGCAATTTAGATACCAGAGAGATCTAATTTCATTAGTTCCTCAATATCCTTGGGGAATTGGTTCCAGACTCCCTTGCAGATACCAAAATCAGCACATGCTCAAGTCCTTGATAAAACATGATACAATATATGCATGTAACCTAGACATATCCTCCTTTATACTTTAAATCATCTCCAGATTACTTGTAATACCTAATACAATGTACTTGCTATGTAAGTAGTTGTTATACTGCATTGTTTATGGAGTATGACCAAAGAAAGTCTATACATGTTTAGCACAGGCAAAACCATCCTTTTTTTCATTTCTGAATATTTTTAGTCCATGATTAGTTGATTCCATGGATGTAGAACCCATGGATAGGGAGGGCTGATTGTATTATTTATGTGTGTGACTCTTACAGTTGTGAAGGGGATGCACATTTCAGGAGTGCATTTTTGTTTCGTCTGAATTTGGACTGTGAAATGATTAATTACAGGGCAGTATTTCTTGTCAAGTTGTGAATAAATATGTTTAGCATTAGTATAGATGTTTACAAACAAGAAAACTCATACTGCTTGCCAAGCAGTTGATTAAAAAATGCATTCAATTCATCACAAAGTCTCTGTAGGAAAGATCTTTACATTTGTATGAGTTGGCATTTAGTAATTAAATCTCTAAATATTTTCATTAGGCTGAAGGCCACCCAAAGTCTTTGGTCTTATCTGAAAAACACTTTCAGCCATCAGTAGGAACAAAGTTCTAGGACAGCCACTGTCATTTCACAGGAGTCTTTAATCTAGAGCAGTGTGCGTAAGAATCCCCTGGAAAGCCTGTTAGAACACAGATTCTTGAGCCCCACCTTTAGAGATTCCAATTTACTAGCCCGGGGTGGGGACCCTAAATGTGCAGTTGTAACTAGCTTCAGGCCAATACTGATGCCGCTGTTCCAGGTACCATAGTTTGAGAACCACTGTTCTGGGGAATTCGGTTGTGATTTGAAAGTAGACATCCTCATTGATTAAATCAACCCTTTTTAAAAAGGCTTTTTACTTGACAGGTTTTTTAGATATTTCAGAACAAGATACTGATGGGGAAGAAAGATGGCAAAGTGTTTTATGTAAGATTTGGGAGGAGGAGCAGATGGGAAGCCAGTATGTTTGCCCTTTTATTTCTCTTTTCATTAACAGCAGTGGGGAAATATTCTGAGTTATTTTTCTTGGTTCCTTTCATGCCCTCTCCTTCTTTCCTAACAGCAAGTATGTTGGAAGTGGTTGACAGCTTGAACTCTGCCACTTCTATCAATGTCATCTTGGGTAGATTACTGTATATGTTAGTTATCTATATTACTTTGTAGCAAAAGATCCTAAAGTTGAGCAGCTTAGAACAACAGCTGTTATCACTCCCAGTTTTTGAGGGTTGGAAATACAGGAGCAGCTTAGCTGGATTGTTCTGGCCAGGGGTGTCCCATGAGGTTACAGTCGAACTGTTGGTTAGGGATGCAGTCTCAGAAGTATTTGGAGTGTTTTCAAGCTCACACACAGGCATATTTGCAGGAGGCTTCAATTCCTTCCCATGATTCTCCACAGGGCTACATATGACAAGACAGGAGACTCAATACAACACTGAAGCCACAGTCTTTTTTTTTTTTTTTTTTTTTTAAAGTTCTGAGATACATTTGCAAAATGTGCAGGTTTGTTACATAGGTATACACATGCCATGCTGGGTTGCTGCACCCATCAACCTGTCATCTGCATTAGGTATTTGTCCTAATGCTATCCCTCTGCTAGACCCCCAGCCCCTGACAGGCCCCAGTGTGTGATGTTCCCCTCCCTGTGTCCATGTGTTCTCATTGTTCAACTCCTACTTACGAGTGAGAATATGCAGTGTTTAGTTTTCTGTTCCTGTGTTAGTTTGCTGAGAATGATGGTTTCCAGCTTCATCCACGTCCTGCAAAGGACATGAACTCATCCTTTTTATGGCTGCATAGTATCCCATGGTATATATGTGCCACATTTTCTTTATCCAGTCTGTCACTGATGGGCATTTGGGTTGGTTCCAAGTCTTTGCTATTGTGAACAGTGCCACAGTAAACATACATGTACATGTGTCTTTATAGTAAAATGATTTATAATCTTTTGTGTTTATACCCAGTAATGGGATTGCTTGGTCAAATGGTACTTCTAGTTCTAGATCCTTGAGGAATTGCCACACTGTCTTCCACAATGGTTGAACTAATTTACACTCCCACCAACAATGTAAAAGCATTCCTATTTCTCCACATCTTCTCCAGCATCTGTTGTTTCCTGACTTTTAAATGATCGCCATTCTGACTGGCATGAGATGATTTCGCATTGTGCAAAATTAGAGAAATTTGCATTTCTCTAATGACCGATGATGATGATCTTTTTTTCATATATTTGTTGGCCGCATAAATGTATTCTTTTGAGAAGTGTCTGTTCATACCCTTTGCCCACTTTTTGATGGGGTTGTTTGTTTTTTTATTGTAAATTTGTTTAAGTTCTTTGTAGATGCTGCATATTAGCCCTTTGTCAGATGGGTAGATTACAAAAATTTTCTCTCGTTCTGTAGGTTGCCTGTTCACTCTAGTGATAGTTTCTTTTTCTGTGCAGAAGCTCTTTAGTTTGATTAGATCCCATTTGTCAATTTTGGCTTTTTTTGCCATTGCTTTTGGTGTTTTAGTCAGAAAGTCTTTGCCTATGCCTGTGTCGTGAATGGTATTGCCTAGGTTCTCTTCTAGGGTTTTTATGGTTTTAGGTCTTACATTTAAGACTTTAATCCATCTTGAGTTAGTTTTTGCATAAGGTGTAAGGGAGGGGTCCAGTTTCAGTTTTCTGCATATGGGTAGCCAGTTTTCCAAACACCGTTTATTAAATAGGGAATATGGTACTAGTACCATGCTGTTTTTGTTACTGTAGCCTTGTAGCATAGTTTGAACTCAGGTAGTGGGACGCCTCCAGCTTTGTTCTTTTTGCTTAGGATTGTCCTGGCTGTACGGGCTATTTTTTGGTTCCATATGAAATTTCAAGTAGATTTTTCTAATTTTGTGAAGAAAGTCAGTGATAGCTTGATGGGGATAGCATTGAATCTGTAAATCCCTTTTGACAGTACGGCCATTTTGATGATATTGATTCTTCCTATCCATGAGCATGGAATGTTTTTCCATTTTTTTGTGTCCCCTCTTATTTCCTTGAGCAGTGGTTTGTAATTCTCCTTGAAGAGGTCCTTCACATCCCTTTCAAGTTGTATTCCTACGTATTTTATTCTCTTAGTAGCAATTGTGAATGGGAGTTCACTCATGACTTGGCTGTTTGTTATTGGTGTGTAGGAATGCTTATGATTTTTGCACACTGATTCTGTATCCTCAGACTTTGCTGAAGTTGCCTATTACCTTAAGAAGATTTTGTCCTGAGACAATGGGGTTTTCTAAATATACAATCATGTCATATGCAAACAGAGACAATTTGACTTCCTCTCTTCCTATTTGAATACCCTTTATTTCTTTCTCTTGCCTGATTGCCCTGGCCAGAACTTCCAATACTATGTTGAATAGGAGTGGTGAGAGAGGGCATCCTTGTCTTGTGCCGGTTTTCAAAGGAAACGCTTCCAGCTTTTGCCCATTCAGTGTGATATTGGCTGTGGGATTGTCATAAATAGCTCTTATTATTTTGAGATACATTCCATCAATACCTAGTTGATTCAGACTTTTTAGCATGAAGAGGTGTTGAATTTTATCAAAGGTCTTTTCTGCATCTATTGAGACAATCATGTGGTTTTTGTCTTTGGTTCTGTTTATATGATTTATTATGTTTATTGATTTGCATATGTTGAACCAGCCTTGCATCCCAGGGTTGAAGCCTACTGGATCATGGGTAGATAAGCTTTTTGATGTGCTGCTGGATTTGGTTTGCCAGAATTTTATTGAGGATATTCAGATCAGTGTTCATCAGGGATACTGGTCTGAAATTTTCTTTCTTTCTTGTGTCTCTGCCATGTTTTGGTATCAGGATGATGCAGTCCTAATAAAATGAGTTAGGGAGGAGTGTCCCTCTTTTTCTATTGTTTGGAAGAGTTTCAGAAAGAATGGTACCCACTCCTTTTTGTACCTCTGGTAGAATTCGACTGTGAATCCATCTGGTCCTGGACTTTTTTTGGTTAATAGGCTGTTGATTACTGCCTCAATTTCAGAACTTGTTATTGGTCTATTCAGGGATTCGACTTCTTGCTAGTTTAGTCTTGGGAGAGTGTATGTGTCTAGGCATTTATCAGTTTCTTCTAGATTTTCTAGTTTATCTGTGTAGAGGTGTTTATAGTATTCTGTGATGGTGATTTGTATTTTTGTGGGATCAGTGATGATCTCCCTTTTATCATTTTTCATTGTGTCTATTTGATTCTTCTCTCTTTTCTTCTTTATTAGTCTGGCTAGTGGTCTATCTATTTTGTTAATCTTTTAGAAAAACAGCTCTTGGATTCATTGATTTTTTTTTTTTTTTTTGATGGGGTTTTCATGTCCTTATCTCCTTTAGTTCTGCTCTGATCTTAGTTATTTCTTGTTTTCTGCCACCTTTTGAATTTGTTTGCTCCTGCTTCTCTAGTTCTTCTAATTGTGATCTTAGGGGATTGATTTTAGCTCTTTCTTGCTTTCTCCGGTGGGCATTTAGTACTATAAATTTCCCTGTAAACACTGCCTTAGCTGTGTCCCAAAGATTCTGGTACGTTGTGTCTTTGTTCTCATTGGTTTCAAAGAACTTATTTATTTCTGCCTTAATTTCGTTAGTTACCCAGTAGTCATTCAAGAACAGGTTGTTCAGTTTCCACATAGTTGTGTGGTTTTGAGTGAGTTTTTAAATCCTGAGTTCTAATTTGATTGCACTGAGCCACAGTCTTTTTGTCACTAATCTCAGAAGCGACAGTGCATCACGTATATATATATTCTTTTCACTAGAAGTGAGCCACTAAGCCTGTCCATACTCCAAGGAACAAGTGAGTTCCATCTCTTGAAGGGAGTATCAAAGATGGACATATCCTTAAACCCATCATACTACATTAGCATCAGTTTTCTGTTCCATAAAATGGGAAAGTGATATTTCATAGTGGCTCAGTCATAGTAGTAATTAAGTTATTCTGATGATTATAATTTTTTATCACAATCATTATCATCTCTTAAGAACTTTACATTCAACCAAATTTTCTGATGCATGAAATTCTCCCCACCTAAATCCATATTTTATAAACTGCCACATGTCATAAAAGCCTCTTCTTTTTTTAAAAAAATGAAAGAAATTTACCCTTATAATAAAGCCAGCCTCTCTACAGCCAAAAAAGTTAAAGACTGATATTAATATGATTAAGGATGAGAACATCTATAATAATTTATTACTGAATAGGAGTCAGCAACTATTAAATGAATAAGATGTATTACCAAGTGGGATGTATCCTTCCACACAAAGACTGATTCTATCAGGACGTTAAAAAAAACTGTCATATCATTTCGCCTTGTAGTCCATGTCTGGTATTTTGTCTTAAGAAAATAATACCAGCATTTTTGATGCAAGAAGATGTTTAACACAGGATTATATTTTCAGGCAGCCTTTAAAATGGCCCCTAGTGATTGATCCTTATCTCTTGTTGTTCAGGGTCTTGTGTAATCCCTTCCCTTTGCATGTGGACTAGACCTGCTGACTCACATCTAATGAATAGAAATGAAAGAATTCAGTTATTAAAGAAGACTGAATTTTCAGTCTTGGGGACTGCTACTTGCCCTTTCTTTTCACACATAGTATTTTTTTTTAACAACCCCTGGCATAAAACTTCTCCCCACTCCCAGAAACATACTGGAAGGAAATATACAAAATTAATAATACTCCATGTGTTTCAGTGTTAGGATTCTGTGATTTGATCTACTTTTTTGTGTTTTTCTGTTTCCTATCTTGATCATATGTTATTTTACAAAATGGCAATATTTAAAAGGAAAATAATAAGTAAAAGATAAGAAAAAGCAAAGAAAAAGGACAAAGTACATGTAGGTGTTTAAACACAGGTAATATTTGAAAAACATTTGATTGTGTAGTGAGAAGAAAGTTGAAATGTGTGCATTTGTATTTAAATACCTACAAAAAATATATAATTTGTATTCAAGATTATATAATATTGAAAATTTGGTGGTCATACATCACTTGTAATTTTCTTTAAGCACTAAATGAGATGTTTATACAAAAATACTGGTTAATTTTTACCTAACACTTGCTGATGAAAAGTATCATGTAAATTTCTAGTAATAATATTGATGATGATATAGTGACAACTTAGTAAAAGTCCTCTAGTAATCTAGGCAACAGACTTGACTAGCACATTGCTACTAGTTGGTTTCTCCCAGTCCGAATCCTGCAACCAGTGAAGATTTTTGAATCGTTGGTCTTGTTTGGCTACAGGATTTTTATAAATGCCATTCAGTGAAGATTTGCCCTCTGGCCTTCTTGATGTTGGTTTACCCTCCCTCCTCCAGTCCATTATTTAGCATGGTGAAGCCTTCCATAATGACTGAACGCATCTTCTTGTGGGCTCTCTTTGGGGTCCACTATGGGTCACTGTGATATGGGTGTCTGGCAAAAGGCTAGAGAGCGGGAAATTACTTCAGGTTGTTTCAGACCAGATAGTTTTTCTCCTGCAGGAACCGAAGCAAAGCAAGGTTTTCTCTGTTTTCCTGTTCATTTATTATTAGCAGTAACCTTGTCTTTGCAAAAAAAGCAGGTTATTTTTCTCACTTTTGAGACCTTGGTTCTTAAAATTACCTGAAGCACTTTAAGACTTGACTTCATTACATATCTTTCTGTGATGCTCAAAACTAATGTTTGTCCTTAATTTTTTTAGAATTGCTCAAACCAAATAAAATAGTTTCCCAAGTACCAAATTTACTGCTATAACACATGCATCTCTTCGGATAGCAAATACAATTTCAGGACCACTTTTGGGAGACGCTATTTCTCACATACTTATATTACAAACAGTATTAATAGAACTTCAGTCTAAAATATATGAAGAAAAGAACATCTAACTACATTAAATGGTTAGTGGAAATTCCATTTAGCTATGTTCGTCTTTGTTCCTAAGTGAGGTTATTTAAGGGGAAAACAGTCATAACTGAGTGAGCATATAATGTTGTCTTGTCTGTACTTGGTTAAAGAAAAACTGATTACATTTAGGGCCCATTTTTCTTAATAGAAAATCACATCTAAAAGAATATTTTCTTTGCTTTCACTAGCTTTCCTATTCTTGCAACCTTAGAGGCACATATGTATGGACATAACATTGGGCTTAGATAATGTGTATTCTTTTTAATCCATAAGATGATGCATGTACATTCTCCCCACTGCATCTTAAGGGCTGCTGCCATTTGAACTGTGTAGTAATTTTGCATTTTCATTTTCTCTGACTTAATAATGTCTATAAATAAAGGCTGCATCTTACTTTAATAATAAAAAACCCATTATCGCCATGTGGTGGAGATTAAATATTATCATTACCACTATTAACAACTGCTAGTGTTAATAATACATATTTTCTGCTTCAGCCAGAGCCACCTTGCATTTGAAGGAAAAGATTGAGGTATTATAGCCTTTTAAGTTTATTGTTCTTCCTATTTTTTGTTCAAAAGGAAAATAATTGTTAAAGGATCCCGAAAGCATATTGTTTGGGCCTAAATCAATATGACAAGGCTGCAAACCGCAGTCATACAAGTGTACTTGTGATTTGCTAAGAATGAGAACTGTGGTCCTCGAACCTTTGTCAGCTGTAGCTACACCAGCCCATGGAGGAGAGATATTCCTATAGTTCACCCACTCAAGCAGATAAACAGGAGAAAGCAAGTGAGTGCAAGAAGAGCTATTATATGACTGACCTTGAGTCTTTTCTATTTCATTTAGAAGCACAAGTAAATTATTCACAGATTTATACATTTAATTATCATTAGTTACTGGTGAAGAACTTATCTAATAACAGATGAGACGTAGAAAGAATGCACATTTGAGAACTAGTACAATGTATGAGATTGGACTTGACCCAGTTCTTTCTGAGTACAGTTCTCTTGTCCATTTATTTGGAATGAAAGGAGAAAAGAAATGAACTCATTGCATCTCATGTTGCTGTGTGGTACACATAGTCACATATGTATGAAATCTGATAAAGAAGGAAATGCATTTTTTAAATGAAGCCTTTGCTTTGTATTCAGATTTGACTACCATCTACCCTTCTCCCAGCGAGTATAAAATATTACTGCTGGCCTTCTCTAATCCTAAGTGTTGAGAAATAATTTTAACACCTTTTTTTTTGTTAGGTACCCTATGTATAATATTTAAAAGCCGGTTCACTGTCCCACATTGTTGTTGTTGTTGTTGTTGTTAGAGACAGGACTTCACTCTGTCACCCAGACTGGAGTACAGTGGCGTGATCACCACACACTGCAGTCTCGACCTCCCAGGCCCAAGAAATCCTCCCACCTCAGCCTCCCCAGTAGCTGGGACTGCAGGTATGCACCACTATGCCTGACTAATGTTTTTCATTTTTTGTAGAGAGAGGTTCTTGCTATGTTTCCCGGCTGGTCTCAATCTCCTGAGCTCAAGAGATCCTCTCGCCTTGGCCTCCCGAAGTGCTGGGATAACAGGCATGAGCCACTATGCCTGGCCACAATTTTAAATTGAACTTATTTTAGCAGCATCAATTTCTTGATTATGTTAAACAACAGAAATGATCGTATATATTTGTGTGCTTTTCTGCTTTTCAAAGAGATTTCTAACAGATATTTCATTTACTCAGTTTGCATATGTAGCAGTTACTCATACTTTAATGATTTTGGGTTGCAAGATCAGTACTCACGAGACCTCTTTCTTCCCATGCACTTTGTCAACCTCTAGTATTTGTGTGGTGGCATCTTGGATTTGCCCTCATAGCTCAGTTAGACAGAGTTCCCATAGGTAATGATAACTTTTTTTTAACTATAATTTTTTTGTGAACAGAAATTAAGCTAATTATTAAACCAGCAAGAAAACAGTTAAAAAGCTGTGTTTTATAGATGCTTTTGTAGAGCTAGGCCAACTAAGCATCTCTGTGCAAATAAGTTTCTTTTTTACTACATCCTGAACCTCATACTTCCTGGCTAATATGACCCTGGTTTAGTCTTTACACCTTAAATTTAATTCACCCAATCTCTGGATTTATTATTAATTCTGCTAGGAACTCTCTCTCCCTCTGGGCATTTGAGCAGTTTGCTTATTAATCAGCAAATGTGGTAGGCTCATCTACCTCGCTACTCAGTTTATACCTCATTTCTCAGTTCTGTTTAGGAGGAAAGAGCCTTTCTTCCTCACACAGCAGCTAGCAAAAAGAAAGGTCACTCAGTCACTTGAATCTGGGCCCCCTCCCCCATCTTCTACAACTAGAAAGGATTCTGTCTCCTTCCACAGCCACCCTCCACCTTACTATCTTTATACTTAGTGGGCATCACGCCTCGCATCCAAAAGTTTCCCTGAATAAAATTGGTTCCTTTCAGCCAATTTCAAGCACAGATGAGGTCACAACTGGTAAATGGAATGAAAAAATAAACCAGTAACATATTTAGCTCAAGTAACATTCCAGGTAAATATTTTAAAACTCGTTAAACAGGGTTTGGGGAAGCCATATGAAGTGGTTTCTCCTGGAGGTCAACTTTAGGGTTTTTCAAATGGTTATAAAGTGATGTTTTATGGGATAGCTTTTATAGAAGGGCTGTTTTGAACTTTTATTAGAGGAAATTGCTAGCAGCAACCTCCCCACTCCCCCAGAAGTACAGTGAGAAAAACCCAAAAGACAAATAATAGACAACCTGTCTCCTAACATAGGGGAGAACAACAATACAGCATAACAAGATACCATCTCAACTTTGTTTCTTATCTATTCAGAAGATTTTAAGATAAGGAAGCTCGAGAGAAATTAGTTATTCCTTCCATTTAATTCAATCCAATAAATGAGTATGGAGTTCCTCTTCCTTTTAGAACTCTGACTTTGGTGTAACAGAAGGACCTTCTACTAGGTGAAAGGGTAACAGAAATAACAAAGATCTAATTTCTGCCCTCAGCAAATTCAAAATCTTGAGAGAAAGACATATGATATGATTATTTGATAACTCTATATTCTGATAGAAGAACCAGAGGGATATAAAAGACAGAAAGGTAAAATGGTATGGCATATGGTAACAACTGGAGGCTTAGAACCTAGCAGATCGGGGTCACCATGTTGGATGAATGTGAAGGATAATTATGCATGGAGAGGTCATAAGAAGAATCTTAAATGAAGCTTCTAAGGATAGGCAGGATTTGACCAGGTGTAAAGAAAAAGGAAGCTCTAGGCATAAGGATAGAAATGAGATATAAAAATAAACAACAAATTTAGAATATAATATTGTATAGCTGGAGCGTTTATAGTTGACTACAGAAAGTTTCCTTTGCAGCTGTTTGCCCAAGGTTTCACCAGTGCATATGACTTTGTATTTCAGGTCAGGCCTTGGTGATCATAAATTAGTATTATCACCTCTAGTAGTGTCCTAGACCTGCAGGATACAGCATTTACTAAGACCAATTGCTGTCTATAAAAAGCTTCTTAGTCTAGTATAATATGCAGCCAGTTACTTGCTGCTTGTTTATTGAAACAAGTTTAATAAACCAGCAAAACAATACCAGTGGGTTTAAAAGTAAAGATGCTTGTTGTCATCTGCCAGGGGTGTATTTGAAAAGGTAGTTTGCCCCCTGGCTAGCCTCCCATTGTTAAATCTAGTCCCTGCTACAGTATCTCTTGACAGCTGAAAAATGCAGTTGGGACAAAGGGAATCTGAACAGACCATCCATCATCCCCTTCCTGCATCTCTTAAGGTTACACACACTCAATGTACCACCCAAAGAGAGCAAACATGGTCTCTAGTGCCCAACTGAGCCACCAGCTGCTGGCCCCTAAATAATTATTATTTGTTATATTTAACTTAGGTTTTAAGGTTGAACTGACTTTTCCTACCAACTAGATAGTCAGTTGACAACATTAGTTCTGGGATATAACGTGCCCATAGAAATAGTGTTGACCAGTAGCTTCCTTAATATTAATGCATTTCTGAAACCAAGCGTTTGTGTCTACGAACAATAAAGTCAAGTCTTGAGTTGCTGACCTGTTTTCTATTGTTTACTTTCTTGTCAAGGTCCTCTCCTCCTCAAAGTTATTTTAAAGCCAGATCTTACAACAATAGATTCAGTTTCACATGTGAATCGGTAGGCTACTTTTAAAGGAAAATAATTTTTTCTAAAAAGAGTAATAACATAAAATATATGTCTTTGATTATTTTAGATGGCTGGAACCATTACTAATAATCAGTTTCATTCAACAAAAAACTGTTCTGTCAAGTAATATATAAAACCTTTTGTTCATCCTTAGTATAAGGCCAATCAGTAGGAAGAAATCCTGTTGTAAATTACATCCTTAGTATTATTTATCATTTTATGTGTTTAAAGTAGGCAAAATGCTTGGTCAAATAGATGGATTTTGCCACCTATTTTTTGTTTGTTTGTTTTTGAGATGGAGTCTTGCTCTGTTGCCAGGCTGGAGTGCAGTGGCAAGATCTCGGCTCACTGCAACCTCCGCTTCCAGGGTTTAAACAATTCCCCTTCTCAGCCTCCCAGGTAGTTGGGACTATAGGCACGCACCGCCACGCCTGGCTAATTGTTTGTACTTTTGTAGAGATGGGGTTTCACCATGTTGGGCAGGATGGTCTCAATCTCCTGACCTCGTGATCTGGCTGCCTTGGCCTCCCAAAGTGTTGGGATTACAGGCGTGAGCCACTGTGCCCAGCCTGCCACCTATTTTAGTTAGCAGAAAAGAGTGTCATGCTATTAAGGAACCAAGTATTTATAAATGAGGCATTTCAATACTGGAGAAAAGTTTATTTTCTTGCATATATTAAGTATGTTCTTTACAATCTTATTGTAATACATATTTTTTTACTCAGCAAATACTTTTCCTTAAATATTGCAAAAATAAATTTCGGAAGAGTACATATTCACATTCTGAACAAATGGAGTTTGAAATGAAGAGTTTTAGTTGTCTGTTCAGAGCCATTATTAGCATTTTGGGTAATCAGAGCTTTTTTTGTTTAGCCAACATATTCTTTCTTATATGTCTATTTTACTTGCTATCAAGTGTGTTTTGGTTATTGTACAAACCAAACTTAATGACCTCAGGTGCTAATATATCACTGATATTTACAAGTAGTGAAATAATTGTGATTATGGGATTTTATTATTGTTTGTTTGCTTGTTTTGTCTATTTTTTTAGCTCAGGAAAGAGCAAACATTTTAAAATACTAAACCTTGGCAATCTTGTCTTGTCTAACCTCCTGGAATAGCACTCCTTAGCATTCTCTAATACTCTCAGATATAGAATCTTTCTCATAGGAGTTGTGTCTTATGTTAAGTGAGACAATTGATAATTGGGTTTTATTCTTTATTACAGGAAAGCAGGATCTTCCTGAGCTGGAATTCCTCTCTAACTATACGTTAGAATCCTTTTGAGCTTATAGTAACATTTTACAAGTCTCTATTTGAGACTAAATTTTATTTATTTTTAGGTTACTGGAAACCTCAATGGTTTGAATGTTTATGCAGTATCATGGTGTCCAGTGGAAATTTACTTCACCTGTTTTAGAGTTCACCAGACAAACAGGACTAATAAGAGATGTAAAGAGATTTATCATAAGGTATTGGCTCATACAGTCATGAAGGCTGAGGAGTCCCACTATCTGCTGTCTGTAAGTTAGAGACCTAGGAAGGCTGGTGGTGTAGTTTGAAGGCCTGAGAGCCAGAGAGCTAATGGCTTAGCATCCATTCTGTGTCTGAAGCCCTGGGAACCAGGGGTGGCAATGGCAGAAGGAAGATACCCCAGCTAAATAATCACAAAGAGAGAGCAAATCCTCCCTTGCTCCACCTTTTTTTATGCATAGACCCCCAACAGATTGGATGGTGTCCACCCATTTTGGTGAGGGTGGGTATTCTCTATTCAGCCCACGAATTCAAATGCTAATCTCTTGTGGAAACACTCTCAGACACCCTCAGAAATAATGTTTTACCAGATATCTGGATATCCCATTTTCCAGTCAAGTTGACATATAAAATTAATTCTCTTCCTTTCCAAGCATCCCAATATTCTACGGATAAATAATGCACTTAAAACAGAGGTGTGAGTCAGTCCATTGATACTACCCAGATCTTATTCTGTATTCCTAAAATGATGCTAAGTACAAGAAGGCAATACCAAGTAAAAATAGGAAGTTCTTTGCCCTATAATTAGAAAAACAAAGTAAATTCATGTCAATTAGGAAGCCATAAATCATAGTAATCTTATATGACATTGAATTTAAAACTAGAAGACCACTTAATCAAATGCAAAATGATTCTCTGGCTAAAGATGAGGGGGAAGGGGAGGCGATTGTGGGTGGAAGACGTTGAGTAGGCTTAATGAGCAGCCTTGATAGCAGAAGAGTTGGAAGGGTGTAAGAGAAGGTAAGGGCTTTTAGGCTAGATGATTGAGCAGGAGAAGACAATAAAGAGATTGTTCAGATTGGCTAAAAGTGGAATGCTAAGCAACATATTCAGCCAGAGAAAATGGGGCCAAATCTTGGAGGCCAAGGAATGCTGCTGTCACTTCCCTAATCATTGTCCTGCAGCAGTTCATTTGGGGTCCTCCATCAAGCAGCAGTAGTGAAAATGGTGGTGTCAGCAGTGGTGCTGGTGGTTTTAGTAATGGCCAGCAGTTACTGAGCTCTTATGATGTGCCAGTCTCTTGTACTTCATATGGATTGTTGTATTTTAAGGCATTATTATCTATTTTACAGCCAAGAAAAGGAGGCATAGAAGAGATTCATAACTCACCTGAGGACACAGAACTAGTATGGGTAAAGCTAGTATGTTCAGTCCAGGCAATTTTACACCATATTCCATATTTCAGAACACATCCCTGTATTACCACTGGACAGTAAGTAGCTTCAGAGAGCAGCAGTTCCAATGCATCATCCTACATTTTAGGAGGGAGGTTGATGACTAGAGTCCATCCAGAGAAGGATAATTGGGAAAATAAAGAGTCCTTGAATCTCTGTGAATGGAAATAGAGATGTCAAAAAGATAATCATGTTTGTGAGATGAAGTGGTAAATTGGGCTTTAGATTCCCCCTTTTCTCCTCTTCCCCTGGCACAGTGGGCTGAGTCCCCTCACCATTGTATATCAGCGATTGAATAATTATGTACAAATGTTTAAGTAGATTACAAGATTATTCCAGGTAGATGGAACTATTTTTATCGGTGACAAAAGAGTTCCTAAGAGATGTCATTCACTGATCTTTTTTAAATGAATCACCATTTGCTTTTATATTGCACTAAAGCAATCCTTGAAGATCTAGTACAGAGAAAACAAAATCAGAGTATCAATTTCTGCAGTTTTGATTTTCCACCAAACACATGAGATCTGTTAGAGACTTCATGAAGTGGAAGAAGAGAAAAAGAAGTGGTGTATAGTCAGTCCTGTTATTGGTCAGGACCTAAACAACGGAATGCAGTATTTCTTCTGCTCTTGAATCTTAGCTATAGTAAGATAGCCCACTGTTTTAATAATGGTGTTTTAGGAACAAAACCCACTTCAGAAAAGGGAGATACTCATTCTAAGGGGGATTCTGATGTCAGAAATGTTAAAATGTCTAAAAGCTTTTTATTTTAAAATAGTAGAAATAAGAAGTAACTTCTGCTCTCATCTTTACAGAATCTTGTAGAGCAGAGGATAAGACAAAACTGGGCAAATATTAATAAAGGCAACATGATGTGTGAGTATTTGGGCTCTAAGAGGTGAGGGAGGCATGAGGAAGATGGACTCAAAGGCCAGGCACAGAAAAAGCCTAAATGAAGTTGGTGGATGTTGGGAGGAGGGAATTATAGTGTCTAGACTTTGAGTACTCATATCAGGTTAGCCCTGTAATGGAAACATTACAAACATGCATTTTATGGAAATGCATAAAATTATTCCTAGGTGTATTACTCCATTCTCACGTTGCTAGTCAGGAACACCTTAGACTGGGTAATTTATAAAGATAAGGGGTTTAATTGACTTACAGTTCCGCATGGCCCGGGAGTCCTTAGGAAACTTACAATCATGGCAGAAGGCACCTCTTCACAGGATGGTGGGAGAGATGATGCAAGCACGGGAAATGCCAGACACTTATAAAACCATCAGATCTCGTGAGACTCACTCAGTGTCACAAGAACAGCATGGGGGAACTGCCTGCATGATCCAGTAATATCCACCTGGTCCCACCCTTGACCACCTGGGGATTATTACAGTGCAAGGTGAGATTTGGGTGCGGACACAGAGCCAAACCACATCACTACACCTGTTAACCATCCACAATCTTGGCAGCCTGATCCAGGAAAACCTGTCTTCTTCAGCCTAATAAATCTGTCTCCAAAGACCCTGACCATATAATTCTACCTTCCATTCTCAGGTCCAGAAGCTTCCACCTAATGTGATGGGTGTCTTCACAACCTTTTGAGTATTGACCATCTCTCTTGTTGTAGCTGAAGATGCTTATTAAGTGTAAATGATACAGATGCTCTATCTGTCAATTGCCCGCCCTTTAGTAAGATGCACAGATAATAAAGAGTCCACAGTTACCTCCTTATAGGCATTATCTTAGTAAATGGTAAAGTAGCTATTAAACTGGAACTTTATGGTTTATAAGAAGATGTTCTTAGTTGAGCTGTGCCTTTGAAATCTCTTTCTCATTCTCAACATGAAGTTCACCACTAGATTATAAAATTAGCAAAGGAAAAGAATGACTTTCTGGTCACAGATTTCCTTTGTCCCCACATCTCAACACAGTTGTACACATATTGTAAGATCTTAGTAAAATCATGTTGAATGTTCTTTTTTGTTGTTGTTGAGATGGAGTCTCACTCTGTCGCCAGGCTGGAGTGCAGTGGCGCGATCTTGGCTCACTGTAACCTCTGCCTCCCAGGTTCAAGTGATTCTCCTGCCTCAGCCTCCCAAGTAGCTGGGGTTATAGGCATGCACCACCACACCCAGCTAATTTATTTGTATTTTTAGTGGAGACAGAGTTTCACCATGTTGGCCAGGATGATCTCAATCTCTTGACCTCGTGATCCGCCTGCTTCAGCCTCCCAAAGTGCTGGGATTACAGGTGTAAGCCACTGCGCCCGGCCTGAATATTCTTATTTTTAAACCTCCCTGTCTTACTGTATTTCTCATCGAAGCTATTTAGGGTGAAAGAAAAACCCCAAGTTTTGAAGCTTAGTCTCTGTGCCTCAGGTAGAGCTGACAGCCATTCACTTCTGTTCTGCATTTACTTGCCTCATTTGAGTAAACTTCTTCCTGCCTTGAAGGACTGTA
The DNA here is from genome assembly GCF_049350105.2 of Macaca mulatta. Lineage (NCBI taxonomy): Eukaryota > Metazoa > Chordata > Mammalia > Primates > Cercopithecidae > Macaca > Macaca mulatta. The sequence goes on along the minus strand of NC_133407.1, from coordinate 130,960,210 downwards.
CTGTATGCATGTAGACTGATTACTGTGCAAATCTTCTTTGCTTTTATTCTAAGAATTGAAAACGTTTCTCATTAGACTATCCTCCTCCTCAACATAACCCAAATAGACTTTTTAAAAGCCAATTTTGATTATTTTTCTAGTCCAGTTTATGTCAAAGATGCAATTCAGTTCTCTTAACAGTCTTTATATTCTAATTAAAGTCTTCCAATTTGCAGTTTTTGTCTTCATTCTTCATTTATTCATAAAAGCCAAATTTGACCTAGATATGTAGTAGTAGATGACAAAACATGGAGTTGCTAAGCCCCATTCTCCCAATGAATACTATTTATCTTTCATTTTTATAGCAGTAAAATATTTATATAAACATACCATAGTGGAATAAAAGCAACAATCTGGTGCTAGTGATCTTCACTGTGATTGACACATATTAGTTAACTATACATTTAGTGTGTTTGTGCAGAAATGTTTCTCAAGGATTTTCTAATAGGTGTTGCAATTGAGGTCCTGAGAGATGAAGAGATGTGTCCAAGGTCCTGTACCTAAATCAGGGAAGAGCAAAGACTAGAACCCAGGTCTCCCACCTGACTGCTAGTGAATTGTTTTGCATCCCTGCTTCTTTGCTTGTTTTTTGCTGAGGGAGAATTGTTTTGGGAAATATAAAAAGGACTCTGTTATCATATGTCTAGGGTCATATTGTACTGTAATAGAGTATGTGGGGTACCCTGGCAGTGGTAGGACAGTGGGTCTTTAAATGGGTCTTTAAAGTGAGTCTTTAAAGACAATGGGTCTTTAAATGTGGTAGACAGGGTATCAGGTTAGATAAGAGTTTGGGTAAGCTGCATGGTCAGATAGACACAGATTGAAATTCCTGCTCAGACATTAAGCAGCTACAGGACTATGGGCAAGTTATTAACCTCTGTGATCTCCCGTGTTAACACCTGAACTTCTTGTGCGGATGAAATGACCTGATACTTATGATGTGCTTAACATTACACCTCACACAGACTAACAGCCTTAATAAAAAGTTAACTATTCTTAGATATTACATGTTTATCTGAGTTATGGTTATTGAAAAACCCATATGTGCCTGACGGTAAAACTAGGATTACTGCAAGGAGAAAGGAAAAGATGACAGTCATGTTTCTTACTAACTCTCATTGGAACATACAACAAGCACCTTCTTTAGAATTAAGAGACACACACACACACACTCACACACATACACAGTATGCATATGGTGTATGTCTTTGTGTGTGTGTGTATATTTCTTTGTTTTTTACTTTATCATGCTGCCTTATGGAGGATTGTTTTTTGAAATATGAAAAGGACTCCTACATGTGTCTTTAAGTCATGTTGTAGGGTAGTTGTGGATTGAGTAGTCCTCTTGAGATTCTCCTTATTCTTCAATATCAAATTAAGAGAGAAAGAAAAATAGTTTTACTTTGTGGTATATGGACCTTTGCAAATCAGTAACAAGAAAATAATCTATTATTTCCCACACCATCCCACACTCATACTTAATAATACTCCTCCTACCACTTTGTTTTTTAGTCTTTCCCTTACTTCTCCTGAAGCCAGAGATGAAAATATAATTTGCCAATATACAGCCAAATTTGTTTTTGGAACACATTGTTCTAGATCATTATCTTTCTCACTTACCACCAGTATGGTATTGTTATAAAACAAAATCACAAACAATTTTCAGGTCAGTACATTTTAGTAAAGTCAATTTATTACGTTACATGTTTTGTAGATGAGATACCTGACTTGTGACAAATGCTTGGACTTATATATGATTGTTAAGTCACTTCAGACTCAATTCAATTTCATTTTCCTTTTTTCACCCAAGTCCATTTTCCCCATTTTTCTCCTGAATTTAGGATGGCAAGTGTCTACTTTATGCCTTGCAAATAAATTGGTTTCTGTGTAATCATGATAATAAATCAAGCCAACTGGGTGCTGCTGCCCATATCAAAGTCTGCAGCTTCCTAATACATGCCAATTAATTCTCTTCATGAAGCAATCAAACCATCCCTGCCTTCCTGGCAGTGTCTTTGATGTTTCCCTCACCTTTTCTTAAACATCTTAAAGAGAAACATGCCTCTGTGAAATGATTGCATGGTTCAGCAGCTTTTGATTTTCAGCTTCCAATTCAATCATGCAACCTGTCGTTCTAATTTTTTTTCACTTCACAATTATCCTATTTCTTTTCCTGCTTGTTTATTATCCACTCTGTGGATCATGTCAATAACAGTTTTTAAATCATTGTAAATTATAATAGTTTGACACTTATTTGGAGAAGCCTCATTTTTGACAAGGAGGAGGAAATTTCATATCATACTGTCATAAATTGGGGGTCAACTCAACATAAATTTCTCTTCTCATTAACATTTGAGAGAGAATGATTCTAATATAAGATTTTAAGAAAACAGTCACTAAGATTTGAGTTTAAATTGTTTCCTCTGGCCTTACTAGCTGTATGAAAGCACAGACCTTCCCAGATAAAGGACCATAATTTTTTGTTAGTATTACGGTTCATGATTTTAGTTACATTTCTCAGAGCTGGAGTCAGACAATTGGACATTCTGATTCACTGTAGTTTGTAAGCCAATTTCTTATGTACCTTCCTAATGAATAGGCAGAACTGTATCTTTTAAGTTCAAAGGAGTAGAAAATCTACATCAGAAGAGACCAGGATAACATCTGACCTGGTGTTCTAAGTGGGGTGTGGTAAGTGTATCTCTTCAGAAAATTACAGACATGATTTAGAGTTATTTTAATTGGTTCCTCTAAACAGGCCATCAACAGACAGTCAGTTTCTTTGTAAATTTAGCTGATGTAAATGGAATGCCAGCATCCTTTCATCACAGGACTGAGTGCCTGGTGATAGAGAACAGAGATGACTGAGCATGCTTTTGTAGTATCAGGAAGCAAGCAACCTAGAAATACTCTTAAATGACATACCATCGTATTCTGACCCTAACATTGTGCAGACCTTTTTTGTTTTTAATCCATGACTTGGCCTAGAGCACACACAACTATTTCAAAGGTTTCACTGAATGCATTTCTTATAACGTTCACCTGTGTGTCTTTATTCCCAACTAGATAGTTCTCTCTCAATACTTTTTTGTTATCCCTGAGTTCCAGGAGAGGTCCAGGCCATTTGTGATTATCCCATGAGGAACAGTTATATGCAGTGGAAGCCCCACCTCTATGGAGGCAGAGATTAATCAGGATGGTATGGGCTTCAGGAACAGAGGTTGGGACAGCAGGCAAGATAGCTCACTGGAAGCAGGACTCAGGGACTTCAAAGATTCTTCCATCTCCAGGGCCCCTGTTCTACCATGGCCAGGAAGGCAGGGATCTTGTGGTTAGCTTTTGGCACTAACTATATTTATATCAGAGAAAGGAAAAATTAGGGATGTGTCATAGCTTTTGTCAGTGAATACTGGCCCTGTCACTTTAGGATTAGGAATTTGCTTTACTGTTCATCAAAACAGCTTAATGTAATGGTGAAAGCGCTTGTCATTAGATAAACCTGTGTTCAAATCCTTGTCTGGCCATTAACTAGCTGCTGATCTTGGCAAACTACTTCAGCTCTCTGAGCCCCAGTTTTCCTGTCTCTAAAAATAGTGGTAATAAAATCATAGCTCATAGGAGTTTGGAAAGGGTTGAATTACTTATATGCCAGGTAAGTGGTGAGTAGCAATAATTGCTGACTACTAATAAGTACTGGTTATAGGTATATAATAAGTACTGGTTAATAGGTACTGGTTTTAGTGTCTTATTTTAATTATCTCATTTAATCCTAGCACCAACCCTGCAAAGGTAGGTACTAATATTATTATCCCCATTTTAAAGATGAAGAAACTGAGGCCCAAAGAAGTTAGCTAATTCACACACCTAGTAAGTGATAGAGCCAGTGCTTTTGTTGCAGAGATCAGAATCAGAACCCTACTCCATGGGTGGAATTTTACAGCTCCTCGAAGTCAGGATCATGTGTTATTTATCTTTGTATCTTATGTCCTCTTTTTGGCCTCAGAAGCTAGAACAGTATTTTGTTGTATCAGATGAGGTCCCACAATATAAAGATTAAAGAATAACTTTCAAACAGCTATAGCCTCAACAATGCAATGGAGGGATGCAATGGGCCACCTTGCAAAGGAGGAAGCTCCCTGTCTTTGAAAAGGTTCAAGCTGCGGCTGGCTGAACCCTCAGGTCCTGCCTAGCTCTAAGATTTTCTGATTCATTCATCTCCCCGGCATGCCCACATTACATAAGGTGCCTTTCTCTGCTGGAGGAAAAGAGGAAAGAGTACACATCCGTGGGTTATGTGTTAAATCATTCAGCCTTCACTCCTACAAAGTAAAATCTCCGACTCAGGATTCTACCTACTGTTACTCTCTACGCTTTACTAAACAATCAGATTTTCATCTCCACTCCTATTTTTAGTTTTGAGAAACTAGTTCAGTTCCTTGTTAAAAAGTATTGTAAGCGTCATGTCGCACCATTATTAAGAAATGTCTTTTACAGTATGAATATAGTGCTAGGTGAGTTTATATAAATTATTCCATATTTGAGAAGGAACCATTTGGTACTTGTTCTGAATACAGTTGTTTAAGAGAAGAAAATTGCAGACAAGCAGTTTTATTCCCTGCCATTTCAAAACCCTTGGCCTTGTCTAGGCAGCTAGCAATGACGACTACCCTGAAGATGAAATTACTGTGGTACTTTCTAAGTACTCGAGTTCTTTAATTATTTCCAATATATTGCCAAATGAAACATTTATGAAAAAGCTTACAATTACACCAAGTATCTTGAAAATTTACTCTTACGTTGGTGAAACATCAAACAGTACAGTGTATGGTAGTACTGTTTTTTTTTTTTCTGTAGACAGGAATTCTCTTTGCTCTTATTTTTCATGACTCATCCTTCCTTAACTCATCTTTCTTATCCTTTGAAATTTTCTTTTCAGAGAATCAAAAAAGCTTTCTTCATCATTTTTTTTTTGTCAATTCACAAGACCTCCACTTTTGAATAGTAGAAATAATGTTGGTTTTTCCACAGGGATTGGTTATAAATTCCTTCTCCACGCCGAAGTACACTGGCCTCTAGTGGATACCTGTCTCAGTTGTAGTTCATCTTGATCTTGCCTTAATTCACTTATTGTAGCACTAAATCACATATTTTAATAATTTTCAATAGTCTATATTAAGGAACACAATCAGAATTTCGGAGGGTTTGAAGTAGATTTTGTCATGAAATTGATTAAACTTTATGTGGATAGTCATATACTTAGCAACGTACTTAACAAATTTAGATTATTTCCTGCAATTTGTTAAGATGTAATTGTGATGTTAATTCCACAGTACTTTTCACTTAACACACATTGCACTTGAAGACTTAAGGCATATGTAACAGATCATTATAGAAATCAGCCCAACTTACTCATGTCAGAGAAATAAGATTCTAATAGGATACCAAATTATCTCATATTCCCTGTACATAGTCCTGATTAAGAAAAAGAAAAGCTAGCATGTTCCAAAGCAGTATTATTATAGTGGGATTTTTTAAGTGTAAAATTTAGGAAAATCACCTGTTTAAAAGTATGAATCTATGTCACTTTTTAGAACTTGCAGTTTAGTATATTTCAGTATGGCAAAGCATTCATTTCAATTTTCATATGTGGTCATTAAATGGTAAAAGCATATTCATGTTTATTCAACAATCTGCCATTAATTTAAGTGTGAAAAATATTTTATTGAAAGAGCTACCTAAATTCTTATTGAAAACTCTGCCTATCAGTGAACCAACAATTCAACCTTGAGTTTATTGATAAGTGACATCTGGTATTGGTTGTAGGTTCGTTCTGCCTCAGGGTCTCTCATGAGGTTGCAGTCAAGAAGTATGCCAGGTTCACTGTCATCTCAAGACTTGATTGATTGGGGCTGGAGGATCAGTCTGCTTCCAAAATGACTCACATGGCAGTTGGTAGGAGGCCTGAGGCCTTGGTTCCTTGCTGGATAGAAGTCTCTTGAGCATTCGTCCTTATGGTATGGCAGTTGGCTTGCCCAGAGCGAGTGATCCAAGAGAGAGAACAAAGAGGAAGGAGGCCCAGTACTCTTCATAACCTGGTCTCAAAAGTCACACACTGTCATGTCCACCATATTCTGCTCATTAGAATGGATAGTGATCCAGTCTAGCCCATGCTCCAGAGGAGGACGATTAAGCTCTACATCTTGAAGAGAAGAACATTAAGGGATTTGTGGGCATATTTTAAAACTATCATGGAAGGAGATCTTCAAGGGAGAATTTGTCTCATGTTTAAGGATTGTGTTGCATCTGGATGTATAGAAAGGACATTTTAAGCTCTGACAAGGATTTGAGCCAAGTTGGCCAGTAGGGTGACTGAAGGTGTTAGAGTGGAAGATTATAGGGCAAACCATATGACACAGTAGATCTGGAGTCACATGAGGGTTTAGGATTACCAAATGTGTGGCTTAGAGGAGTTACCTAATGCCTCTATACTGTATGCCATCTGTAAAATATGGAAAGTAGTTACCTTCTTTACAGGGTCGTGGTGAGATATCAGTAAGTTAGGACATATAAAAGATTTAGGAAGAGCCTGGCATCTAGTAAGTGATTAAGAAGTGATAGCTACTTCAGCCTTAGTATGATTGCTGCCATATGTAAATTCATGCTGTGTAACTCTTCAGTCGTTTTTGTAGCCTGAGAAATCCTACTTGTGTCCTTCTCCAAACTTGCTTGGTTTCTTTTCTATCTTTCTGTCTCTGTAGCTTTATTCTGCATTCCGTCATTCACACATGCAACAGTTTTCCAACCGAATATTTCATTATATGCAGAAATATTTTCAAATTCTGGCCAGGCATGGTGGCTCACACTTGTAATCTCAGTACTTTGGGAGGGCTAAGCAGGAGGATCACTTGAGCCCAGGATTTTGGGACCAGCCTAGGCAACATAGCGAGGCTCCATCTCTACCAAAAACTTTTTTAAAAATTATCTGGGCATGTGGCACATGCCTGTAGTCCCAACTACTCAAGAGCCTGAGGTGGGATTGCTTGAGCCTGGAAGGTCAAGTCTGCAATGAGCTGTGATCGTGACATTGCACTCCAGTCGGGGCAACAGAGCCAAGATCACAGCTCATAAAGAAAAAAGAAATAGAAATTCTCAGATTATTTGAGGGAGAGGGAAAATCTGAAAGTTAGAGAGGGTAGCAACAGTATCAGGAAAGATGCACTGGTTTGGAAAGCATCTTCCAGGATGTTGATACATCTGTGTAGTCATGGGAAATACATAGATTAAGCAGTAAGGACAGATGCTGTTCTCAGATACATTTTGTCTAGTAAGCCTAGTGTGTTTAAAAATCCAGAATTTTGGCTTTTGAAAACTGGAAAGATCTGGGCATAATAGGCCTACATTCCCATGGCAACAATTGGATGGATTGTGTAGCAACTGCCCCTTTTTAAAATGTCCTTGCTGGTATGTCAGAGTATTTTCTGTTGTCTTAATCTAATACCTGTCTACTCATTTACTCACCTGCCTGGCACTGAGTTTGAAACCACATCTTCCAATTAAAATTAACACTCTGCAAGTCAGTTAGTCAATAGAATCTCCCATAAGAAGTACCCCCAACATCAAGGTACTCGATACATCTATAAAAACAGTCATTTGGAACTGTAACATGAAACTGGGATGGAATTCCTGTTCTCAAATCTGCCAAGGCGGACATTAGTCTTCTCAACTAGGTGACAAGAACTTTAGAGTCTAGTTAGATGGCATAGTACGAAAGGGAACTCATGTAGCAGAAATGGGCATTACAGGAAGCATCACCTACTCAAGACAAACAAAAAAATGGGAGATGACCTCAGCTAGCCTTGAGCAACACAGAAGACCATCCAGGTTTCCGGGGTAAGAACTTTGACATGATATTCAAGGCAATCATGAAAATAAAAAGGAAATAAAAAGGTGGCACATCAAGACATTTACAAAAATATTGTTGTCAACCCAAGAAGTTTCTACTTTGATAGGACACACAATAGACATTAAACAGGTTGAAAACTATTTTTTGGATCTAACATATTGGAAAATACATGTTCATGTGATAAACCCATACTGAGAAACATGTGTGATAAGATGGATGAGGTAGGCATCTGCAAGCAGGGACATTTGTCCAGACATTTCAGAGAATAAAGGAGAGTTACAGAGCAGGGAAGACAAAAGGAAGCTCTAGCATATCAGGAAAGCAAATGCTTGTCTACATTGTAGACTTAGGTACTGTGTGTGTATCTGTCTTTACTGAATGCTGCTCAATTCCTAGAAAAGCCATGTGAAATTTGAGAGCTTTAGTTTCCTTCCCCACAGTTTTTCTTGGTTGTTAAGCCATCCTATACATATTCCTTTTGGGAATTTTTTTTGGTTGACTGTTAACAGCTCAATAACACAGTTTAGGCCGGGCGCGGTGGCTCAAGCCTGTAATCCCAGCACTTTGGGAGGCCGAGACGGGCGGATCACGAGGTCAGGAGATCGAGACCATCCTGGCTAACACGGTGAAACCCCGTCTCTACTAAAAAAAATACAAAAAACTAGCCGGGCGCAGTGGCGGGCGCCTGTAGTCCCAGGTACTCGGGAGGCTGAGGCAGGAGAATGGCGTGAACCCGGGAGGCGGAGCTTGCAGTGAGCTGAGATCCGGCCACTGCACTCCAGCCTGCGCGGCAGAGCGAGACTCTGTCTCAAAAAAAAAAAAAAAAAAACACAGTTTATTTGCTTAGTAGAATAGAATAATGTGGCTTTTGAGATAAATGTATGGTGACTACTTGCAGCTGGGTCACTGGCATTTTATGGAAGTTAAACAACGCCTTTTGTTCAAGATTGCAGATCTACATTTTTAAATATTAACCATCTTCTCGAGTTTGTCTCCATGTTACACATGTTCCTTCTTTAGACAGACTAGGAGACCACATGGGGATTCAGTCTTATTGAGCCCATCTTTCATTATGCTGAAAATAAGGATTGCAAGTCACCTTCTTGATGGACTTTCCTTAGTTCTGTTTGTGGCTAATAAACTAAATGAAGCCATTTTAGTGCTGAGAAGCTCGTTTTCACCTGACAAGCCATCATCTGTCATTTATAATGGACAGGACCCAAGATAATAAAGCCTTTAGCTTGTTTTCCTTTTTCTGCCTTTAACTGGGGTGTAGATCCAGACAGCTAATGAGCAACAATCTCAGATTCTTAGGTATTAGCCATGTCCCAAAAAGAGCCAAGGAAAGAAATGTTTGTGATAATACTCATTTAATGGCTTGTGCTGACAATGTGCAGATTTATTTGACTTTTATTTCATTGTGTAACCCATGACCATGGTTATCTTGTGGAGAGGGGGTAACTGAAAAAAATATTAACCTTCCAGTTCTAGAAGGTTGAATGGATTTTCCCAAAAGCAAGCTGGGTTGGTCAGAATGGCACATTATCAGTCTTAAAAGGAAACAATGGCACACTCATCTCACAGTATATGGAGGAAAGTTTACTTTTTAAAATATTGATAATGACGGTGTATGTGGGGTTAAGGGAACCTGGGCTGGCAGCCTGGGATCGCTTCTGTCCCAAAGCTGAAAGAGAGAGAAGGAGGTGACTACTTGACCAGAAGAGAATATCCTGTAATGAAGACTTTCCTGAGATGCTCAGATACCTTCTGTGGAGGAAACAGCCACCCAAGACAATCATACTGGGAGGGATGGGGGAATAAATGCCCCAGATTCCCTTTCCTCCTGCCAGGGTTCCCCAGATGTCAGATCCAAAAGGAACCCGTTAATCTGTTCTCTCTAGTCAGCTTCCCAGGTCCAAGAGGAGGTTGCAAAAGAGTGGAGAGGATCTGGAGAGGCCCCTGACAATTCTGCAGCACAGCTAGGTCCCAAATCATGATGTTTTGATAGTCTGTTTAACATGTGCCTCAGAGAATAGAATATTCTGGAATCCTTTTGGAAAAGGAGTCTAATAGCTAGAGAACTCTTCGAGGTCCACGAAAAGTTAACCATGGATGAGAGAAGGTGTGGCCAATCAATGATTTAGACACTTTGAGGTAGAAAGCATTTTGTTCAATTCCTTACTTAACAGGCTGTGGGGGAGTGCTCTGCCAATGTAGTTTGTAATTTGCTCCAGACGTGGTATACTGACATTTGCTGAACAGCTAAATAAATAGATCTGAGTTCCACACAACAGATAACAGCAAGGTCAGACAGTGATATTAGTAATTTTATAATATTATCTACAGCTGAGAATGTTTTTTGGCAACAGTGACACTTGATACTGCTGGTCAGTGTAGAATGAATTCTACAAGATTCCATTCCTCCTGATATTAAATATTACCGGGCACCAGCCCTGCCCAGGCATTTCAGAGGAGCCTTAATTCAAATGGGATGTTGATTTTTATAATAAATGTTATAACTTTCTTGCATTATTGTTTATTTGGTTTTCCTCTTAATTCACCTGAATTTAAGTTTGAGATATTAATGAATTTTTTCAGCAGTGACTGAAAATTCTGAAATTTCAGAATTTAAGATTCTGAGTGTGAGGTTTGGCATTAGAGTCATTTTACTGGAATGAACTTGGTGGGGATTTGGGGAAATGAAGTGGAAACTTGTTTTTGTAAAGAAATTTGGCAGTAAATTGCCTTTCACAAATATACTAGTGAGATTTGTAATGAATAAAACATGTATGTGTTTTAAAAATACTTTTACTTAAAATAATTTTAATATAAATTTTAGCCTATAAGAAATAGCTTATAGATCACTGATATCTTCGCTGGAATTTTATGTTTTTACTCTTTCCAGCCAGATATTTATCCACTAGGATTTTGATATGAATCTTTATCAACCCCTTATTTTTCCAGAAAACTAAATGATCAAATAGGTTTATTTGAACAGATGCCTAAAACCTCACAGAATCATTAGATTCCACCTTTGTTTTACATTAGATTTGTTATTTACAGAAACAGTGGGTTTTGCCATTAACTAACTTTGTCTTCATTTCTCTGTGGTGTGAAGTGTGAATCTGTGTGGTCCTAAGTTTTGGTTCTCTCTGCTTGGCTATTTTTTTTTTTCTAATTGATGTTAATCACAAATAAAGGAGAAGAAAGCACTCATGGAAATATTTTTTTTCCCTCTTGCTTGTAGGGACAGTAACCCTGTGGAGACTGATATGTTGCAATGATAGATGGATAGACATCCTGTTTATAGATTAATAAATGGGTCCTTCACCAAGTTGCCAATTTTATGGGTGTTCTCTATATTAACCCTCCAACAAATGATGATGGATATTTACATGCATCAAGATGACATAAGTCTGAGATGATTGGACAAAATGTGGCTCAGAAAGAATGTGCCAATAAATATTCTTAATCTGCACCAATGTAACTCCCATTACAAATGAAATATAGATATTGCATTATAAGCAATGAGTATCCTGCTTTGAAAGCAATTATCTGTTAAGCTGGAAAGACAGTTTTGTAACCAAATATTTCTGAACAGTCAATTCTAATAGCTGATTTGTTAAGAGAGAATTATATACCTCTTTTTTGAAGTCTTTTGATGCCCTTTTATGAAATAGTATGACCAAAATCTCTTTGCTCTATTTTTTTTTAGCTTTGAATATCTCTGTGGCCAAATTATACATTATGGTAGTTTTTGCATGATTTATTTTAAACACACAGCACTCAAAAAAGAACCTTGCATTTGCCATTCTAAATGTCCAAGTGGTTTTTGTTTTGTAATCATGACAATGGTTCTGATTCTCAGTTCAGAAGGATATGGGAACTATTGCTGGAAAAAGTAGAAACTGTGTTTGTGCTATTCCCCCAAATTTCTGTGCCCTTCAGTCCGTTTAACTCCTTGTCTCCTGTTCCTATTTATAATGCCAATCAATATTTCCGTCTTTAGATTTTTCTTCTTCCGAAAATCCTGTTAATACCTGACTTAACCACTACTACCCTGTCTGCTGACAACTACAGAAGCATTTATATGCCACCCTTGGCCTGACCAGGGCCTTTGTAGTTGCTATTCTTGATTGTGAAAGGCTTCTACTTTTGTAGATACTATAACTTTGACCTAAATGATGAAATGATTAGCATCTATGTAAAGAAGGACCCTAGATCTCTGTGCCACCTAATCACAAATATACCAGCTCCTACACACCTTTTCTGACAGCTCTCTGCAGATCACATTTCCAACCCATTGACGCTTTTGCAGAAAATGACTAAATTAAAGTGTTATAACTTAGAACACAGATGGTCTGCTAAAGCTCACATTAAGCTAGAATCCAAATTATTTGACCAGAAGATTTTTTCAAGGAGCATTACTTAGGTCTAATACTCCATAGAATATACTTTGGAGAAGTTTGATTTAAGGAAACAGGTCCTTGTTTTGGGAGGAAGTATGGCTTTATAATTTATATGGTGCAGTATTCACATTAGTTTTTAACCTGTTAAGCTATACCAGTATTCCTAATGGAAGATGTCTTCATTCTCTTTAGAGCTGGAAGTCTATATTTAAATTTTTTGCTTTACATATACCTAAACCTACATAATTAATATATTCTTGGTGGTTATGCAGGATGTGAATTGGATTTCTTTACTGCCTGATCTTTTCTTTGTAAAAATTATTAAAGGAGGGGCAATGTTGACAGGCTACACCGTTAGTTATAATTATGTGTAATTAATATGTGTCATGTAACTCCAAAGTTAAGGAAACAAATATATTATACACTTGCATTGACTCTTTCCTCCACTTCCGTGACAGACATTGTTAACAGGTCAAAGATCTCTGCCATGGAACTAGAATGTGCCCCCATCATCATTCTCCGAGCAGCCACGTACAGAGTTACCATGCCTTCCAGTGGCCATTCCACTGCCTGATATCTAAAATCTGTATTGATGATGATGTCTCACCATTAGAATTTTTATGACCGTAATTTCAAAGAGTATTAGTGGCAACAGTATAAATTTCAGTGTTTCAGAAATGGGGAGGAGGAGCTATCAGTCTGCAGAGAGAGGTCTTGTTAGGAACATCTGTTTCAGCTCAGGACAGAGTTTAGTGTTTGAAGGCCAGGCCCCACTCTTGTACCTTCATGACCCCTCCCCAGCCCCATCTAACTAGGAAATGCAAACCATGAGCTCTGGACAACTCTTTTATCAGTAAACAGGAAATATCTTTATTTGTAAAGAACTAAAACCCATTGGTCCACAAACCTATAAAAGATATCTTACAAATCAAAAGATTGATTTTAATTCAGCAGCAAAATTTGAAAGCAAGAAATACTTGGGCACCAGAATACAGGACTCAGAAGCATGTCCTTGAAGCTTGGAAATAGGACCAACATGGAGCTGGAACTCTTGACTAATCTTGGGAGTCTCTGATTATAGAGAGACTACCAGAGGGAGTGGAAAGAACATGGACTTTACAGTAAGACTGACTTAGTTTAAATCTTGACTCCATTGCCTACTGCTGTGTGACGTTTAAGCTCATTGAGTTTGTTTATTTACCAGGGAAAGTTGAAATACATAATTTCTAGCACCTAGGAAAATTAACACTCAATAAACCTTAATCCTCCATACAATTTTGCTTATTCTAGCAAGGAGTAAATTATAGAATGTAAGTAAAGTGAAGAATATAGGAAGAAGAGAATAAACAGAGTAAGGACAGATTAGAGTCCAATTAGACCCATTTCCCTAGGTTCACCTGACTGCTGTCAGAGGTCAACCTGAATGGAAACTTGACTCTCCAACAAGTTACTGTCCCCAGAGGATCTATCCATAAGATGTCGTTTCCATGCTCTCAGTTCAGAGAAGTTGGAATAAAATGATGGGTTCATCTCAACTGATGAATTTAAAATTCCCAAATCTTGTTTTGTATTAAGGGTGTTGTATAAGACATTTCCTTTTGATTTTGAGATTTTCGGGCAGGATCGTGGACTCACTAAAATTATTTCTTTTTTCCTTGGAAGAAATTAAAAGGGCAGAGTGGGAGGGTATCTTTCGAGGAATGCTATTTTTCACATGTCAATTTTAGCTATTTTGGAGGTATATGAATTGCTTTATTCCAAGGATCGTGGCATTTGAATTCATACGAAAGAAAATAATTTCAAACTCCAAGAATATACCAAAGGTAGAAATGTGAGCCTGAGCAGCTTGCCAGAATTTCAGCAGAAGGCAAATCTGGTCCCAATCGAACCAATCTGTTGGTTTATTTGTATTATTACAATAAAGCCCAAGATTGAATTCCTCACCTGAATCACTTCCTTATTGACTGAATCCATTTAGACTCCCCTCTAATTTAGCAGAGTATTTTTTATTAAAGCCAGGCATACAAACATCAATTATCCAAGCTGCATCTCATTTCCTTCACCATTTATTTTCCTTCGTTGGCTGCCAATGGATTAGAAGACATGATTAGAATTCATCAGGAAAATAAAAACAACAAAAAAGAAAGAAAAACAGTTTCACAAAAACAGATGCTTAAACAAGAGCAACAACGTTCAGAATTAAAATAGCTTGTGATTTTTTTTAAAGTCCTTATCTTGACTAATATAAACATGCTTGCTTGATTTTTATCAACCTCGTGCTGCTGCAGTGGGACTAAATTAGCATTCCTGATTGGAATAGGAAAAGACAAAACCTAATAGTTGCACTTACTGTGCTTCTTGTATATGCTACAGTATTTCTAAATACAATGCAGTACTTAACTATTTGCAATAACCATTGCCAAGTGGCTGACTTACTGTGAAAGTTTTCTATTTGTTCACTTCCAGTCAATGTCAGGGAGGAAAAAAGAACAAAACAGAGGCTTTCCTTCTATGAACTTGTTAAGGTAACAGGTTTTGTTTTAAAGGAATGTTATTAAAGTTGGTTGGACTCCTTTATGTAATTGGCCACCACTACTTCCTGGGTACCTTAGTGTTATCAGTGATGGCAAGAAAATAACACAACAAAGAGAGACAACGTAATGTCTGAAAAGTGTTATCAAAGATACATCAAATGACACAAAGAAGGAGGGGTGATGGAATACTTGCGGTGAATTTGAGGGGAAATGAACCAAGTCACATCTATGTCAGGTTGGCAAACTATGATCTGTGGGCCAAATCTGACCCACCACTTGTTTTTGTAAATAAAGTTTTATTGGAATACGACCATGCTCATTCACTTACATATTGTTTGTCTATGATTGCTTTCATGCTGCAACAAGGGTAAGTAGCTGTGACAGAGACTGGCTCACAAAACCTAAAATCTGTACTGATAGAGCTCTTAAAAGAGAAACGTTGTCAGCCTCTGGTGGATGTCAGTGGCTCCCCTATCATTACCCAGCTGTTCCTGACTGCCCTGCATGTGCTGTAGTGAAACAGACATTGGTTTGAACTATAACTGCTTAATAACTAGGAGACCCTAAATTTTCTGAGCCTCAGTTTATCTATAAAATGGAGGTTAAAAATACATATATAGCTCTCGGCTTTCGGCTCGGAGGGGGCGAAGGTGCAACTTTCTTCGGTCGTCCCGAATCCGGGTTCATCCGACACCAGCCGCCTCCACCATGCCGCCGAAGTTCGACCCCAACGAGATCAAAGTCCTATACCTGAGGTGCACCAGAGGTGAAGTCGGTGCCACTTCTGCGCTGGCCCCCAAGATCGGCCCCCTGCGTCTGTCTCCAAAAAAGGTTGGTGATGACATTGCCAAGGCAACGGGTGACTGGAAGGGCCTGAGGATTACAGTGAAACTGACCATTCAGAACAGACAGGCCCAGATTGAGGTGGTGCCTTCTGCCTCTGCCCTGATCATCAAAGCCCTCAAGGAACCACCAAGAGACAGAAAGAAACAGAAAAACATTAAACACAGTGGGAATATCACTTTTGATGAGATCGTCAACATTGCTCGACAGATGCGGCACCGATCCTTAGCCAGAGAACTCTCTGGAACCATTAAAGAGATCCTGGGCACTGCCCAGTCTGTAGGCTGTAATGTTGATGGCCGCCACCCCCATGACATCATAGATGACATCAACAGTGGTGCTGTGGAATGCCCAGCCAGTTAAGCACAAAGGAAAATATTTCAATAAAGGATCATTTGACAAAAAAAAAAATACATATATAAGCTTATTGTAAATTCATTGTAGATGCTCAATAAATGTTAATTTCCTGCCTGACCTTACTACAGTCTATGTAGGTGTCTTAAAACCAAAGACTTCTCAAACTCTGTCATGGCATTTGCCCTATGAGGCTCTGCATGATTTGCGAGGGGGCCCATCTCGTTTCCATCACTCTACTTCTCAGGCCCCAGGAACCTGACACTCCATATTCTGTTCAGGTTCTCAAATGCACCACACTCTTTTCTGTCCCTCCACCTTTATACATAGCATTCTGTTGTCTTAAGATACTTTTCTCCCTCTCTTAATCTTGATCTACTTGCCATCTTCTGGACTGCCCTTCAGACTCTAGCTTAAATGTCTCTGCCTATGAGAGGCCCTCCCTCACCACCTAGTGTAATATGGGTCTTGTCCCACTACTCACATAGGACCTAGCATTTTCCTCCCCTTCATAACTATTATCATGGTTTGCAGTTTTAGATATATAGAACCTTTTTGCCGAATTTTAAAATCTTTCTTGCTGGCTTAGCTACTGACTACAAGCACAGGGCCCATAGTAGGCCCTGAAGAATATATATATTAAATTAATAATTCTTTTTATTGAGCAATCTTGCAATATTTTTATTTCATTAAGGGGAGTCATTATCATGTTGAAGAAAAAGCTAAATTTGTTAGACTGACAACGTACAGGCTGCATAATTTGACACAAGTTGTTTTTACCCCTCTGAGTCTTGGTGTTCTCTTCTGCGAAAGGGAGGTAGGTGATACCTGTCTCACAAGTGTATGGCAGAGTTGGCTGTGGTAATGAACATGAAGAGACTAAGCCAGCACTCATTATAGGGCTTCTCTAGGTTTGCTGGCTCAGAAGGATATTTGACAGTAGAGAAAGCTGTGACCCCTTGATTCTCCCAGATCTTCACCTCAATCTGGGGATGATTGTACCCACCTCCTGTGATACTCATGTGTTAAATGTGTTAGTACACATACAATAATTAGAATACTGAATACAACCTGCTAAATGCTTTAGTAACATTAATTATGGTTGTATTTGTGATTGCTATTCATATATCAACTCTTAAGGACCATGGACACTTTGCCTAGAAAAGTACACATTTAGACAGCTGCGAAAAATTCACAATTCCTCTGAAACTCACAATCCTCTCCTGAATACATATGGTGTGCACTAACACTTGCCATTATCTGAAACTCATAGCCCTATCCTGAATCCATGTGCTGTGGGTTACCACTTGCCATTGGAGGTCTTGGAGGCCATATCCTGTAGGAGCAGGGTAGCCATGGGATTTAACTACTATTATCCCCCCAAAATGTTGTGTTTGTGAATTCACCTGACTGGGGAATCCCTAATGTTCATCAGATAATCAAAAGGATCCATGTTCCAAAGAAGAGGTTTAGTATTGATTTTTGTTGGTTTGTTTATTTGGGCAGTGGGGATGATGTTGACAGAAGCTTGATAAATAGCAAGGGCTGTAGCTGTTCTTTTTTCAAAGTTTGGTTTTTACTTTTAATTGTGGACTAAAATCTGCAGCTAGAGTGTGTTTTGCAAAGCAAAACACCCACAGACATTTGAAAAACTTGCACGTGGACTGCCCGACCACCTGCACAGCTGCCAGCGCAAACTTGCCTTGGGATCAGCTGTCTGGGATCTGGGGACCTGGGCCCTGTATCTGGCACTTCAGCTTCCTCATTAGATGATCTTTACTTTTGTGAAACAGTAAATAGCAACCCTCATAATTGTCACCCGAGAATTAGAAAAAGCCTCGGTTCCCAAAAGCACTTGGGATCTTCCGGGAGAGTCTCTGGGTACTTAAATAGACCTAACACTGAATTCTTAAAAAAAAAAAAAATTCTCTTTGCCAGGGGGCTGGGGGAAGATAATTAAAAGTTACTGTTGATAACGTCATGGAACAGCAGTTAGTAGTTGTAAAATGAATGAACATGTGAGGCACACATTGACAATTTGACATGCTTTATAAATGCTAAATAATAATAATGATGTCACGAGGCTTTCATTTTTAAACTATCTTAATTTCATTCCCAGTTTGAGATTGCACATTACAGTAGTTAATTATAGAAATTGGCCCAGAGTTAAACCTTAAATCAGATTTCCATTAAAGTGCATGACTGCAGCAAATTACTTTACAGTAGGAGAGAAGGCGAGAATAGCATAATCTCTGGTTGAGTAGCATCTTCTCACCACCCAGGGTGGTGACTTCCCTCTTAGGGTGCTGTGGTATATCGTGTGTCCTAAACAATCCCATTTCCCTGAGCTAAGCAGCCTGCGTATTTCTAGGTCTTGTTGCTCTTCTTGTAGAAATCTCAATTACTTTGTTAGTATTGGTCATACTCTTTCTGCTCCTCTATCTTCCTCATGACTTCTCACTCTCCCTTTTGCATTTTCTCTCTCTCTCTTATTCTTTTGCATTCTCTCATGGCTTCTCTTACTACTTCTTGTTCACTCATTCTCTTTCTCACTCTCTTTCTCTCTCTCTCTCTCTCTTTCTCTCACCCCCATGCTCTCTCATGGTTGTTCTGTATTTCTCATTGTCTCTCATGCACTCAATCTCCTCTGTCCTTCTGTTCCCCTCCTATAACTTCTCTTCTGCCTTTCAAGGAGGCTACTTTCAAGACTTGCCTCCACCCAGTTCTAAAGAAGGAAGAGGCTAGGCCTGGCGGCTCACACCTATAATCCCAACACTTTGGGAGGCCAAGGCAGGAGGATCAGTAGAGGTCAGGAGTTCAAGACAGCTGGCCAACATGTCAAAACCACGTCTCTACTAATAATACAAAAACTAGCCAGGTGTGGTGGCAGGGGCCTGTAGTCCCAGCTACTTGGGAGGCTGAGGTATGAGAACCCGGGAGGCGGAGGTTGCAATGACTCAAGACTGCACCACTGCACTCCAGCCTGGGCAACACAGTGAAAATGTGTCTCAAAAAACAAATAAATAAAATAAAAAGGAAGAAATAAGAGGATCCAAGTTCCCATCCCTGGCCTCTGGCACCTGACAATCTCGGCCTCACCTGTATTATCTTAAGTTACTTCACCATTCAACCATTAGTTCCTCAATAAACTAAGTTGGGTGACATATCTGCCTTTATCCTGGCTGCTCCCTTTATCTCAGATCCTGCTCTTTTTTTTCTTCTTGTCTACCAGACCGTCACCTCTTCCAAAAATCCTCTGTCATATCAGCAGCCTGCATCACTGCCTCTGCGCTGGTCTTGGCTATGTGAGACCATCTGTAGACCCTGTATTGTCATTGCCAGTTAATTGGTCTGGCTCTCAAACTAGTCTTTGAATTCTTCCCTGAGGACAGTGATGATATTTTATCCTTCTCCATATCCCAAGAACTTAATTCTGTACCTGGTACAAAGGAGATGTTCATCAGGTGTCTGTTGAAATTAATTCATTCATTGTTAAACCATTATTCGTACATGATTATGCCATGTCATGGACTGTGCTGGTTACTGATCATTAAAAAATGGAAAAATACATAATCTTTGTCTTAGAGAAGCACAAAGATGATCCAAACACAGGAGTTGCATCTTGGGGTTGGGGAGAGGAAGGTAAGAGGAGAATCAAGTACATTGGAGAACAACAGCTATTCATTTCTCAGTAAGTCTAACAAAGCCATTTATTCCTCTGCAGTTAGAAAAGAAGGCTTTTCCTGGAGTTCAGCACCAACTAAAGTAGTTGAATTTTAGGCACAAGTGGTTGTATGAAGAGTGTCTATTTTTAACGTCGGACTCTTAATTAAACACGAGATACTGATACATGAGAGACTTATGGGAACTGATGCCAATTGAGGCAACACTGATTCACAGCTCCTGTTTGACATTTACTCCAGGGACTCACCCACTAAGTAGAGTTGAATCACAGGGTCTCAAGCCCCTTCTGTCCTTTTCACTCCTATCCCTCACTCCTGCCTGTTTAGGTGAATTCACATAAGAGTATCATGTGAACTATAATCTATAAAATGATCATAAAGCTTTAGATGGGTTAAACAGAGTCAGTGATTCTAATTTCATGAGAATTCCCTGAGAAGTTGACATCCGAACTTGTCCTTAAGGAACGTGCAGGCCGGAACATGGCAGAGGCATGCAGGTGCCAATGTGTGTTTTACTAGAATGCCAAGTTCCTCTGCACAAACCTTACTGAGCCTCAGCAGGTCCTGAGTTTCTATCACGGACCCCGTGGAGTCATTCTTGCTCCTGAATGTTTTTCTTCTATTGTTCTGGCAAGTTCCTCTCCATCCCACAGTTATTTGGAAACTGCTGCTGTACCAAGTCTCAATACTAACAGCATTTAATAGCTGTCATTAGAAAGCAAGCTTCTGCTTACCAGTCGGCCTGCTGTGAATGGTAATGGGAGATTTCTTTTTTGGGAGTAGCCCCAATCTCTAATTGGTTTGAAAAATATTGTTCATTTCTTTGATTCTTAAGACATTACCTTTTTGTTGAACTTCAATAAGTTTGTATTTCCATTATATTTAAATTCAGCATGAGCTGCAGTCTACTGAAAAAGGTTTTCTTACTTGCTCTCTAGGTAACCTGCCCACTTTCATCACTGCTTGCTGAATAAATGCATGTGTAAATATCCATTAAGTACATTTAAAGCCATGTGGTAAACATTTCACATGTATTATCTCATTTAGGCCTTTCAGCATCCTGTGGGCTAGGTCCTCTTTTTATTCCTGTGATACAGATGAGGAAATGTTCAAGAGAGGTTCTGTAAGTTGCCCAAGGTCCCAGCCCTAGCAACTGACATCAATGAACAAATCAGTAGGCAATCTAGGGGGCTGACTTTGGGCCTGGCCACAGCCACATGACAGCTGTGTGACCTTGGGACAATATTCCCTGAATGTACCCGATGGCTTTCTCAGCTAGAGAGTCAACCTTCACCGTACCTTATGAATAGGGTTCTGGAAAGGCTCACTATAAAAATAAGGATTTGTGTAATCCACTTTCTAAACAGTTAAATGCTATACAAATGTAAGATATTCTCTTCTCATATGTTTAGTGTAGGTAATTTAACACACTGAAATAATGGGATTTTTATGCAGCACATATATATATGCTTTACAATTAGTGTGGCATAATTTAATTGTGACTCTATTGTTGGAATTTTGATGCCTCCAGCTTGATGAATAGCCATTTTTCTGTGGGTGTTATCAATTAATCTAGGTAATGAATTCTCTTCATTATCTCGTTCTTCATGTTAATTATACAGGATTTTCTGATGCCTATTTATCAAGTCAGGACAAGTAGAGTTTGTTTGTTGATTTTTTTTTTTTTTTTTGGCCCACATGCCTTTGAATATGGAATATGTACAAGCAAGTTAACATGACGGGTTTACATTTACATTTCTGAGAAGCTCCAGTCAGTAGCTTGACTTTCCTTACATTGTTACTTATGCTATAAGCTTGCATCTCCTTATTTCAAGAGTCTTTTTCTTAATCAAAAAGGTTACTGTCTAAGATAATTAAACTATCTCTGATTTTTGAGAACATAACTTCTAGCATATCAAAGAGGTTTTAAGGAAGCATGAAAACATTTGAATCTTTTTTACCTTTTAATACAAAACAATAAATGGTTTCTAATTTTGAAATATTGTGTGAGGCACCATGACATATAAAAATGTAATTGTAAATCAGGAAGAAAAAAGCCTAAGTGCAAGAAATTTTAAATGATACTACTTATAAAAAGAATAGACAATATTTTCAAAAAAAAAGAAGACATTGTATAATAGACAAATGAATGATGATTAAATTCATTTTGAGTTCAAAAGAGTGATTGATGGGAAAATTTGGTAATGTTATGTTGTGATATTTATTAATTCATTACTAATATGAGCTTGCTTAACATGTTATCAGTCTTTTTTGTATTTTGTGCTCTGTTTAAAACAAAAACAAAAAACAAGGAGTCTTATCTTAATGGTCTCTATTATTTAGCCAGTTGTTTTTGAGACTGTTGGCGATCCGCATTTTGATGGGTAACTTTTTATTTTTGATTTCAGGTTGAAGCCATCCTTGTCAATATTTTTGGTGGTATCGTCAACTGTGCCATCATTGCCAATGGGATCACCAAAGCCTGCCGGGAGCTAGAACTCAAGGTGCCCCTGGTGGTCCGGCTTGAAGGTGAGTCATGGTAGATTTCCACTGTGCCAGTACCCTCTCTCCAAGATCAGGTGACCAGCATGTTCTGGATTCACAGACTTCCTAATAGAAGGAAACACTGGATTGTATAATATGAAACAAACTCAATACAGCAGGATTTCCCTGGGCCTCTAACAAACTAATGTGGGTTGTAGCTCTCCAAGTATGGCAAGTGTTACGATTCTCCAGATATCCCAAACTTACTTCAGAGTGAAAGCCCTTTTATTTATGAATCATTTTGTGAGATTAGTGTTTGGGGAAAAACACTCTGAGAAATGTTTCTCTGAGAATTATTCGTCATAATTAAGGATCCCAAAAAACTTTGGTTTTTTGGCTTATAGTTGTCAATATTTACTTGATTTAATTGATAAATAAATTTAATAACTGAAATTTCTTGGAATTTAAAAAATAATTCTTAAAAAATAAATTGTATATTTTTATAGTATTTTTATATATCAGTATGTATTACATATTTTGTGAAAATAACTGTTTTTAAAAAGTTTTAGTAAGAATAATGATATTGTTTTACAGGTTTGTAAATCCTTTTCACATCTAGATTATCTGTATCTACATAAAATGTTATAACATGTTTTGGTTGAAGTATATGAAGAAAATCTGGCCTCAGAGACATACATATTTAAAAAAAAAAAAAAAAACAGAGTAGTTTTGTCTGTCTGTGTGTTTGTTTGTTTGTTTGTTGCCCAGGCTG
Source organism: Macaca mulatta (assembly GCF_049350105.2). NCBI lineage: Eukaryota > Metazoa > Chordata > Mammalia > Primates > Cercopithecidae > Macaca > Macaca mulatta. Next base: position 130,937,189 of record NC_133407.1, on the reverse strand, counting down.
GTCTTGAACTCCTGGCTTCAAGTGATCCTCCTGCCTCAGCCTCCCAAAATGTTGGGATTATAGGCTTAAGCCACCACACCCAGCCAGGGGGAGTTTTTAATGCTCTTTTCATATAGTTTTGAATATTCTTTGGTATTACACTAAAAGTCTATAGCTTATAGTTTATTGAAAATTAGTGTCCATGTGAAATCTGAAACTATCTCGATGAATTTTTCATATTCCATTAAAAGCCATTGATCTGTCTTACACATTAAGTGAGTTTTATCCATGTATGGTTCAAAATCATTCATTGATTATCCAGAAATTTGTGATTATGCAGATCTTCCAAAGGTTGTCTCATTTCAATGTACAATATCAAAAAAAAAAAATCACATGCATTAATATTACCCCCATCATATCAGAAAAGCTTTTTATTAGGAAGCTGTTAAGTTCACAGGGCAGGTGCACATTGTCTAGAATTTGAATTTCACTTTATAGTGCAAATTTTATCAACCACAAGACAGTTAAGTTGTTTTCCTTGATGGGACAGACTCACTTCACTCATGTTTAAGAAAATGTCTGCCAACTAACCAACTCAGAGCAACTATAGTGTGTCAGTCTTTATTCCAAGAAATTTCATGGAATTACAGCATTTCATGGAAAAGCCAGCAGTTTAGCTTGATACCCAGACGATTGCACAAACACTTTTCCTCACAACAGTTCAGGATGCTGCAGAAGTGCTTTATGTGTGTTTATCATTTGGTCACAAAGAGAATCAAAAAGATGTGTACTCAAGGGTTGAGGTTTAGTGAAATAATTTTTTTTTTCTGTACTGTGAGTGTGTGGTAGTAAAAAGTACTATGATCAGTCGGGGTAGTGGTGCATGCCTCTAGTCCCAGCCAATGAGGAAACTGAGGCAGGAGGATTGCTTGAGCCCAGGAGTTCAAGGCTGCAGTGAGCTATGATCATGCCACTATACTCCAGCCTGGGCAACTTAGCAAGACCCCATCTCAAAAAAAAGTACAATGATTACTAGCAAAGTATGGTGCCACTGCCTTGATTCCATGATAACATGCCAGCAGTTTTGCCTACCATTACTTTTGACCTATCAGTACAAATGTCAACATAGTATTCTCTTATTGTTGTTATTACTACCACTATTACTATGAAAGCGGTTTTTACCTTAAGGAGCTCCCCGCAACCCCGTCTAAAGTGTGTTAGGACGTTTTCTCTAAGGTGAGGCAGTTGATGTCTAACATGGGATAAATTCAATTACTCACGTTATCCTAGGGGTAAAATGAAAACCCAAAGGGCCAAATATAGTAGATTATTTACCTGGAAATTAATATATTAGATCTAAGAAAGCTAGCCTAACTAATACTTTGATCAGGTCCTGTGAGCCTTTGTCTAATGTTTACGTGTGGTAAAGTTTAAGCATTAAGAAGTGTTTTTTAGACAATGGAGCAGATTTGAGGCTTGATGGCAGCGTGGGCTTCCCTCAGTGTCTTACTTGGTTTAAGTTGATGATGATGAACTGAACACCAGGAGGAAGGGGGATCTGCAGGGAAAATGGGGAGAGGATGTGAGTGATGAGGCAGGAGAGGTGAAATATGTCACTGTGAAGTGAAACTGGTCCCAGTACGGACACGTCCACAGGGGACAGTGAAGGAGGAAGGAGATGCAGAGGTAAGTGGGCACTGGTGAGACAGAGAGCAAAGTGATGAACAGGACATGCAGAAAATAGAGACCTGGAGAGTAGGAAGAGAAAGGACAATGAGAATCAAACATACAGAAGAGCAGGGGCATGCACTGACAAAAACATCAGACCCTCCTCCAAGAGCCATGTCTCCAATGACAGCAGCATGAGAATGACCTCGGAGAGGCTGGGGGTGGAGGTGGGAAACAGGTCCGTCTTACCTTGCAAGGGGACAGGGCTTGAATAAAGAACAGAAGATGGAATATTAACTCTGTACAGAGCATACGTTGGAAACAAGCACTGGAGAGAATGCCTAAATCCAGAAAAGTGCAAAGAGGCCAGGGGACATCATCAGACACAGAACGGGACCCTGGCTCGGATCTGCATTCACCCTGCCTAGAACAATTAATTCCACCACTCAGCCAGGGGCCCCTGTTCTCCACGTATTCTGGGTGTTAGCGGCAAACCTTGGGCTCTAATACGCCGAATAAAAATGTTTTCAAAGCTACTCAGCCCAGAGTCAATCTACCGAGGCTGCCTTTTTGATAGGAGGTAAAGGCATTATCACTGCTCTCATTTCTTTGTCTTAGAACCTAGCATAACTGAAGACTTGAAGAATGAATAGCCACCAAGCATATGGGACACAGCTGAAAACTCTGTGACTGCGTCTGAACTCTTTAATACCCATAGGTTTCTTTCTCTCCTCCAGCAGACCAAAGGATCACATACCATCCTGTAGCAAATAGGAGTGCAAACTGTGACCTTCTTAGCATACCGAGTCCATGCTGAAAAGGACACGATTTGTACTCTTCTATTTGTGGCTCCAATTTGTCTGTATTTCAGAATCCAGGATAAGAAAGTGTCCACCCAGAGGAGGTACAGTGCCTAGTCAAGAAAGCGAAAGACACAGAATGTGTTTATAGTCACAACAACTTTAGAGAGAGTTTAGGGAATGTTAGAGAGATTGGTAAGAATGAAGGGGGTGGGATAATTGTTTTTAAAGATATTTGGCAAAAGAAAGACAAAATGTTTATGTTGCTGAAACAAACCTTTTGGTATTGGGTGGAAAATAAAATTGAGAAGATTTGGCTAAGAGAAACGGGATCCAGTCTACAAATTATCTGGAGGTTTATTATTAGTATATTAAGAGCTCAACTTGGAATCATAATGCACACCTGAGAAACAAGCAAATTTCTCTTCAGAAATATCTGAGACATAGAAGTTTCCTCCAGATTTAAATGGGACAGTAATAAAGAAAAATGAATTCTTAAAAAAATTATTATATGATGTTGGTGGATTCTGATAAAGAACTATAAAACCACTGAAAACATTTTGTATACTGTGTTTGGTTGGCCAAAACGCTTTGTACACTGACTGTATAGAGCTGTCAATAAATGCACATTTCTCAACAGTTTCATGGGTTGGGCCAAGTTAACTGTCTAGGTAATTTTTGTGCCAAGTTTTGTATACATTTCAAAAAGGAAAAAAAGAAAACCTCATTTCAGGTAATTTGTTCTTTATTCATACCAGAAACAATTGGTTGCAAAGGCTGAATTTCCCCCAAATATGTAGCTGTTCATTTCACCCAAGAGTCTTTTGAATAAAAATAATCCTCTGTCTCAGTTGGTGAGTTCTATTCTGATAAGGCAAGTAAATACATGTAATTATAAAGTTACCATTTTCAAAGAGGAGAATAATCCTTTCCTGATCCACTGGTAAAACAGCTTGTAATTATTATACAGCTGAGAACAAAGTTTTGTCCACAAAATCCTACTACATCAAGCCTGATTTGATTGATTAAGACTTTTCTCATCAGGATATTTTTAATACATTGTGGGAGGGCAACAGAATCTTTAAACTGTGGGCTACATGTTAGAGAGACTTATGGCAAGGATCCTGGATCTTCTGAATGGTCACAGAACAAACAAGAAGGCCACTTACTGTATTCACAGGAAATAGATACTAGTAACAAAATGTGCCATTGGGTTTTGAAATGTCTGCTATCTGGGTCACTGAAAATCTCACAGTTCTTCAGACTGTTGTAAACATGTGGCAGCATGCCTGAAACTTAGAAAGCACTTAATAAATATTAGCAATAGAAATTATTTACCATTGTAATTCAGTCTCTGGTAACATTTTTCCATCACGTCTCATTTTTAGTGTCACTTGGCTTTGTAATAGCTACTGGGATGACGAAGACCCTTTTTACCTCACTCTCCCTAGCTAGACAATGGTGTGTGTTCTGGGAGTCTGAGCCAATTTTAATATTGATACGAATAAAGAACCTTGAGAAATTCATCCATCAAAACAGAGTATAGTGTAATGTCAGGTCAAATAGAAACTACCACTAAAAGTGTCCAAAATGTTCCCATCTGTTTGTACCACTTTATCTTTCTTTGTCCTTGCAGACAATGAAGACTTGCTCTATTTAGAAACAACAGAAGGAACCAAATCATACTCTAAGGTTGGATAAACTACAACTAAACGTAGAGAAAATTGTGGGAGAATAAGAATTTATGTTTTGACGTAGAGGAAAGCAAGTGAAAAATTTAGATGGAAGATAAAAGACATTTCCCAAAGGTCCCTGTCATTGGCAACTTTTTCTCCACTGGAAGTACTGAGAACCACTATTTGTGACAAGATATTTTTGTTTTGGTTGTTTTTCATTTTCACTGAGCTGTCCCTGCAGAAAAGCAGTTTCCTGTGCAGCCAGTTCTGCATGTGGTTTATGAAGGGCCTTTAAAAGGAGCGTAACTTCTCCTTTTGTCTGTCACATCTCTCCTTGGATGGTCCCCTGTATTCACACGTCTTTCCCTACATGCATTCTATCCAGTGTTGCAGCTTCGTCTCTGATCCTCTCCCACGCTCTTATTGAGTTCCCTTTCTGACGTTCCCAAGTCCATCAACTATGCCATCATTCTCCTGGTTCACAAATTTAAATTCCTTAGATTCCCCTTGTTCTCTCATCTCCTTTCCTCTCTGCTCTTGCATCCATATCACTTTATATCTGTGGCAATTCTGCTTGGGTTTTTGGTTCTACCTAATGTCGTTAACTCGGTACCTACTCAGTTTTCCCACTCTCTTCTTTTAGCCATAACATATTGCTATAAAACCATTACTCTCTCCAGGACAGCCTTCTGATCTACCCAGGTGCTGGGCTGCAGTTTTTACCACTGTTATGACCCCAGTACCAACTCTCAGGTATGCATGATGACTTACTTGATGACTGACTTTTGATCCTCTACTCACTCCTTCCTTCTTCCTTTGCATTGATTCAAATCTTACCTATCCTCCAGACTCAACTTGAAAATTCTCCTTTTATACTACTTTGCTAACTCACATCTCTAAATCTACTATAACTATAATAGTCCATGTTGAATAAGCATAAAAGTGGGTAGTGCCAATGAAAGTGAGCAAAGCTACTCTAGACACAGACTTTAATGGAAACATTATCAGGAGTCTGTATTTCCTTAGTCTAAAAAGCATTGCCTTGATTTGCATTTAGTTCCCTTTATGGATAATACCTTCTCCAAATTTCTGCATTGTTTCACCTATGATAAGTGCCAAGAGTACAGTTATAACAGAATGCTTCATCTTCCCTTTGTTTATTATGCATGGCCAATACAATGTTGGGATAGGTCTTGTCTTGCTATGGGGCTCCTGCATTCGCAGAAATCACACATATGAATATTAGTGAGTATCCCTGGTAGTTTCACGTTGAGTGTGAGAGCCTGTACCTATCCGAGGACGTTTATCACATGATGCCAATTTCCACAAGAAGAAGAAAAGGACACCAGCTAGGACTCCAGAAATGTCCAAAGCTCTCTTCCTTTTTCTCTCTTGATAAAGATCCCAGGTTCTTATAATAAGAGAGGAGCTATAATAGTGGAAAGAGGGTAGTGGCTGAGAAAGGTCACTATGTGTATTTTTCTTTACATAAATTTGGGAGACAGTGCCCTCTTTGATCTCATCCCGAGCTATCACATTCAATTCCTTCATGATCCAGTGGACATTGTGAAGTTATCAATATTTCTGAAGATTCAGCAAACGAGTCTGGTGGCTGTCTGGGATCCCCTGATGGCTACTTCTACTAAGATAGAAGCAGTTCCTATTAGCAGGTAACACTTGTTACCGTTTTATAGATATCATCTTATATTGTTAATTTTTTCCATTTTATTTTCCCAGCCATCTAGTAACTGACATATTTTTTTACATCTCTCTTGATCCTCTTTAATGCCTAAAGCTCATTGACCTGCACATGGTATTTACTAATATACTAATTAACTAATTAAAAAACCACAGGCATAAACCTTGGAAGTACATTTACTTAAAAGATGCAAATCTGAACATCTAACAAATTTAGAAATGTCAAAGCTGCTTCTTAGTGTCTCAGGCAGACCTCTGGTGCAATCAGCAGAGACTATTAAGAAAAATAATCTTTGAATGTGGTATTTTGCATATTTCAGCATGAATATCATCTAGGTATTATAAAAATTATTTAATTCTTCTGGAATACTAAGCAGAGTATGAAAATAAAAGATGCACTCCTTTAAATCTTTTGGGAAAAGTTTAAGGCAGGGTAACTAGCCTTTCTAGAAATGTATGAATAACTAACACATTGTGGGCCGTTGTGACAACTCAGGCACAGAAAGGATCACCAGAAAGAATGGGTCAATCATAGTGTGCATTCATTTCTAGTTATTTCCAGTGACAAACAATAATATAATTTGCTAATAGAGACCTGTCCCCCTTTAAGAACAGGAGAAGAGTAGACTCTTAAAATCTGAGGGTCTCTGATCACTTTGACCCTGAAAACAGTCTGACATCAACATTTTAATCAGAAATACACCAATACTGATGCACTCATCAACTCCTTGATCAACTTTTTTTCATTGTAGCTTTGTCAGTTATTTTCCTTTTATGACTTTTATTGGGATCAATTATGCTGCATTTACACTTCTAAGAAGATGTAATTCATTGGTATGTTTTAATGTTCATATTAGGCTTTGCTGACTGGAGTGTGTGCTATTTTCATTTTTCCTTTGTGATTATTATTTCTATCAAGTCCGTATTGTGCAGATCTAAGCATGTGAGGCAGACAGTCTCAGGGAAGGAGAGAGAAAGGAGAGTGGCAGAGAGTGGAAGAAGAAAGAGATACAAAAAGAGAGGCAAGCACGGAGAACAACACAGGCGACAGCTGTTTGGGAGTCTTAATGTCAAAGGATGGGGGTATACCAGCAGGGTCAAAATATCCTTGGACTTTTTCTTGAGAAGGTCTCCAGGGAATTATGGCTCTAACACAGAGCTTGGGAAAACTGAGCTGTTCCAAGATTGATACTGTAAATGATATGGCTTGACTCTGTGTCCCCACCCACATCTCATTTTGAATTGTAATAATCCCCACGTGTTGTGGGCGGGACCCTGTGGGAGATAATTGAATCATGGGGGTGGGTTTTTCCCGTGCTGTTCTTGTGATAGTGGATAAGCCTCACAAGATCTGATAGTTTTACAAAGGGGAATTACCCTACACATGCTCTCTCTTGCCTGCCACCATGTAAGACGTCCCTTACTTTTCCACCATTATTGTGAGGCCTCCCAGCCATGTGTAACTGTGAGTCAATTAAACCCCTTTCCTTTATAAATTACCCATTGTTGGGTATGTCTTTATTAGCAGCGTGAGAACAGATTAATACAGTAAATGATGACTCAGTGGGGCTCCTTGAGTATAGTAATCTGAGTTTGTTGATGAAGTGTATAAGACTTTTGGATAGTTATCATATTAAAGTGTCTGCTACTGCTTTTACTGTAGTGGTTCTCAGAGTATGGTCCACAGAACTGACTTTCTCACTCCTTTGTGTTTTTTCTTGGTGCCTCTGAGACCTTCTGGCCTCTCAGGAAGGCCATCTTGATCCCACGGTGTTCCCTAACAGTCCAGATCCCATAGGTAGCCAATCTAATTAGCTTATCTAATAGTCACCACTCCCATTGTCCACAGCTCATCCAACCAAGCCATGGGGTTAGGGTCTTTGAAGGGGCCCAACAGACCCTTTTCCACCTGGGTTCTGATCCCAGTGAGAAATAAAGTAGACTGAGGAAACAAAAATAGTACCTTCATCACCAAAGGAAAAAGTAGTTGGAGGATGCACCTTATTGTGTGACCAACAGTGAGCTCCTTACTCTGAGCCCCAGAATTAGGCAGCTTTGTAAACCCAGTCACAGGCACCACTGGACATTAGTGTACCTTCCACCCCAGGATGGAACCTAAGGAGCAGAGGATGACCTGGACTCACTCTGAGTGGCATATCCCTAAAAGGAAGGCCAGAGGAAGGGGCGGGTCTATCCATGCCAACTTTCTCCATTCGAGTATTCAGTCAGCTCCCTACACCATCACCAATCCCAGATGGAGCCAGTGATAGGCAAAAAGAACAGGAGGGCTTACACTAATGACTGTCCCTCTGCATCGAAGGAAACATCCCCCAATGCACATCATCCGTCTTATCTGCCCCAGGAGTGGGCTGCCTTTGGTCGGGTGGCTGCCCCACTCTAGGCAGTGGTCATCCCTTCAGGAACAAGAGCCTGAAGTTGCTTCCCTGAGCAGCAGCTGTGGGTGTGGCCATTTTTATAAGGAGAGGTTTTAAAACTGGGCAGGTACCAGGACTGGCATATCCTGAGTGCTGCCTTATGGTATCAGGACACCACTGTGTGGTCTCGGGTATCTTCTGAGTGAGTAGTCAGTTCATTTCTTCCTTCCTCAATTTCCACTTGAAAGTCATATTTGATGAGCCATCAAAAAGAGTGAGCGAGCACATAGATATCAGGAGGAGACATACAGGTGATTCAGTCTGTAGCATCTTGTAGAGGCTTAGTGTGTCCCGCTAAGACTCTTCCAGAGAGCGCCACCTTGAGGCTGTCCTGAGGCAGAACTACCTACGGGGAAAGACTTCATGAGAAATGTTTTAGATGAGGGAAGACAGCTTTCATCTCATGCCACCTTCTCTTTATTGGCAGTGGCTGCCTGAGCAGTGCTGTGCCAAGAAAGATTCTGAGGCTATATCCCAGCTCAGTGGAAAAAGAGTTCTATGATCTTTCCAACCATACATGTGGGAAGGGGTGGAGGGAGTGGAGATTCGAGCCAATATTTACCATTGTCGATTCAAAGAGACCATAGGTGGGCTTTTTCTCTCCTAGAAGTATAGCTTCCCACCACTATATCAAGAGTCGGAAGTAGGGACTGCAAGCTTGGAAACACCAGATGAAGATGATTCTTGTCTTCACCTGGCCCTTTAGCACAAGGCCAGAAATTTGGATTGTATAGAGCAAAGGTCTGCAAACTTTTTCTGTAAAGAGCAGGATTTTAGGCTTTGTGATTGTATATTCCCTATTGTGATTACTCAGCTCTGCCATTCTAGTGTAGAAACAGCAATAGACGATAGGTAGAGGAATGGACATGGCTGTGCCACAGTATATCTTTTTTTACTGAAAACAGATAGTGGAACGGATTTGGCCCATGAGCTATAGCTTGCAGATTCCTGGTGTAGAGAAGAGGCCAGGAGCAAGACCTAAAATTCTGGAAAATCTTCATGTTGTCTGTGTCTAAATCTCCCTCTCCCCTAAGCTCTGAAATGTCTCATGAGAGTCAAGTAAGAATTTGGCAGGCAATATTAAGCTCTTAGAATCTGACTTCCTCCCAAGGAAAATATTAGCAATGAGGTCCACTCAGTCATTTCCCCACATAAGGACAGGATCACACTCAGTGACGCAGTGATGAGGGTGATTCCGTCTCAGGCAGTAATGGTGTACCACAGTCAGCATTTTCGACAAAAGTCTCACACTGTTAAAATTACCTTTGAAAATTTCTTAAATCATCCATAAATTAGAGTATGCATGCCTTGAAAGCTAGCAGGAAGATTCAAGGGAAGCATGAAAGGTAAATTCACATGCAGATGTCTGGGTGTATAAAACAGCCCTTCTTTAAAAGAATTGTCTTATCCTTAGCAGATGATGGCGGGTAAGCATAGAAGTGTAAGGTGTTCTTGCTTGCCAGAGGGTTCATTCCATTCTAGTTTAATATTAAGGCTCTTTTCACTTTGGTTAAGTATCTATGTTGCTTTTTTTAAGGGTTAACATAATTGAAAGCATAAGCAACTAGCATAAGCTCTCAGTGAATATGTTAAACTTGATCCTAAGCCTTGCTTGCATGATCATAGCACATACACACCATTCTTTGAAACTGTGTAGAAAAGAACCTAGCCATTGGCTTCCTGCTACTGGAGCTGGGGGCTCCTTCTGTGATGGTCCGAATAACTATCACATTCCCACCCCAAGTGTTGATTTCTTCTTACTGTGCGAGAAGAAATCATCGAGGAAATTAGGTGTGGGTACAACACAGCCACACAGAATATCTTATGTCATCTTTAATCTTCATAAAATGTTAGGGGTGCGAAGCATTTAGTTAAGATACTCATTCAAGGAGAAATATAAAGCCTCAAAGCTGCAATAACTTCCCCAGGTTGTTCAGCTACTTGGGAACAGAACCGGGTTTAAAATCTCAGCTTCTTCCTCTGCAAAATGGGAATAAAAATAGGGCAACTCTCTAAGGTTGTAAGGAGCCGATGAGTTTTTAAATAATTTGCAATAGTCCTTGGCTCAGTAAATGTTATCTATCCTTATTATCATCTAAACCCTTGTCGGTATCTCGACTGAGGCCACATGGATGGCTAATGATGTTGGCTGCCAAGCATGGTGCTAGGTATTTGGCACATATCATCTCAAACAAGTAAGAGCTGCTGACATAGCAGAAGTTTTCCCTCTGATTCTCAATGAATTATTCTGTTTCTGACACAAAATAACAAGGCAAAAGAGACATGAGAAGTTATCTAAATTTATAGGTCACCAAGAAAATGGACCTCCTCTATCTGATTGCCACTTGAAAGGAGACTAAGGGAGGAAGAGCAAGGGTACAGGAGCAGTGGACATTTGAGGAGGAATTTGCTGCTTTAGAGAATTTGGCTTATTTCCACTGAATTCCCCTCTCCCAGTGGGGGGAAAAGACTCAGTTATTTCCAGCAGAGGGGCTGAAATACTTCAGGCTTTTGAGGCCATACTGTCTGCACCACAGTGACTGACCCCTCCCATTGCAAAGCACAAGCAGCCACTGATGATCTCTAAGCAAATCAGTTTGGCTGTGTTCCACGAAAAAGTTATTTATGGATGCTGGAATTTGAATTTCATGTAATTTTCATGTATCATAAAATGTTCCTGTGATTTTTTCCCTCCCAGCTATTTAAAAATGTAAACCCTATTCTTAACTTGCAGGTGATACAAAAAGAGGCAACTGGCTGGCTTTTGCCCAAAAGCTAGAACTTGCCAGCCCTGACTCGGAGCACTAGACCAAGAATCAGACCTGTCAGGGTTAACTGGTTGTTTGATCCAAGCAATTTGTCTGACATCTCGGGGCCTCATTTTCCTCTAGTGAAAATAAGAGACTTATCCAAAAGGATGCCTAGAATTCCTTCTAGCACTTAAAGGCCAGCTGCGTGTTTATGTGGCTTTGCACTCAGATGAACCTGGGTTCAAGTCCTGGCTCAGCCTCTGACTTGCTGGGGATGTCAGGCCAGTTCCTAAGCCTCCCAGTGTTTTAGTTGCCTCCCCTGTAAAATGGGGATTAAAATGGTGTCGACTGTAGGGTTGCTCTGAGGATTAAGTTTTAAGATACTTGTGAACCTCTTAATTCATGTATCCAACAAACATTTGTTGCACCTAATGTGTACTCCGTGAGTGCTAAGTGCTGTATTCTTTTTTAAAAAACTGAATTCCTATTAAAATAATAATTTTTAAATTACTGTTTTTACGTATTTCCAGACTGGAAAATGATTTCACAGCCTTATGATAAAAGGCAGGAGGCCTTTGCACCTTGCCAACAAAATCCTGTGCCATGTGCCCACTACCTTTATTTTCTCTTGTGTGTAATAAAAGCAAAGAAGAAATTTTGATAAATTAACCTTGCATCTTTGTTTACAGCTCTCTTACTCCACCCAGTGGCAGAAAGTCACTGGTAACATGCTGAGGAGGTCACGAGTTTTTAACATTTTAATAATTATTATTTATAATATCCCCTAGTAGTAGAGCAAGATTCCATTTTAAATTCATTCCCCTTTGATTTTCCATTTTTAAGGGCTGCAGTGAGTAGATAACCATTTAACTGAATGGCTCTCAACAAGCAGATATTAAGAAGTGCCTGAGGTTCCAGCAGCATGAGTTGATCAGTTATCTGTACAGGTGGTTATTAAAAGTGTTGTCCTGAAGGCTCATTAAAAAGCAATGCAGCATTTAATAAATATTAGAACATGGCAGTAGCACCATTTAAATGTGGGAAGGAGATCAATTTCCTTTGTAATTCTGTGCACAGGCATAAACACTCTCTTTAGAACACTTAATTCCATGTCAGAGTTTAAAGCAGCTATGATAATTTCTATTTAGAAGTAAAGGCAGAGAGAGGGTTGGGGAATAGATGTCAGACACTTGGTGAATTAAGAAACTAACCTTAAATACTCAAATAATATCATTTTACAAAAAAAGGAACGCACAAACTTGTGATCATTTCCAAGCCTTCCTCTAATTCTTTTCTTCCTTTTCTTTTTCAATGACCTGGTTCCACTGTCTGCTGTTTTATTTTTATTTTATTGTATTTCATTTATATTTATTTATTTATTTATTTATTTTGAAAATAGAGACAGGGTCTCACTCTGTTGCCCAGGCTGGAGTGCAGTGGTGCAGTCACAGCTCACTGCAGCCTCGACCTCCTGGGCTCAAACGATCCTCTGACCTCAGCCTCCTGAGTAACTGGGACTACAGGCCACCATGCCCAGCTGGTTTCCTTTTAACCGCTCTTCTCTGAGTGTCCCCATCTCCCCTTCCAGTTGTTCCCTCAACAGGAAGGAGGAAGCAGCTGGTTATTAACTACCGGGGCAGGGTCAGTGGGCAGTAGAGCCATGCCTTCAAGAAGAAACCAGGTTGAATGCTGCAAAGACGTGTGCCAGCATCAGGGTACAGGCTGGTGTGTAAGGCACGTGGCAAACTCACTTTTTTCCTTTACTTTCTCTTACTCTCTACCTGTCTCTTTATTTTCATATGTCTGTTCCTTTTTGGACTATTCCCCATGCCTCTGTCTCTTGTCTCTCTCTTCATTTGTCTCTCTCTCTCTCTCTCTCTTTCTCCTCTCTGTCTCTCTCTACTCCCTTCCCCTTCTGTAACAAGTTTCTGCCTGGTCACAATGGCTCTGCATATGACCCATTTCTCATCACAGATGAGCTTTGTATTTGAACATGAGAATCCCTTCAAAAACTGCTTAGTTCTGAGCATGCCTAGTATATGCTTAATAATTAAGGCTGTAATTAAAGCGTAACTGCAAGTGTAATTAAAATTCATTTTTGTGGATCCTAGAATTATGAAGCAATTAGGCATTTTCACGCAGCACTGCAGGAGCAGCTGGGAGGAGAGAAGGGCTCTGGTTTTCTGGGGAGCTGCTCCCTCCCCTTTCTTCCCCTGGCCCTGTCCACCAGTGTTAGCCTCGAGCAAGGCCTCACTTGTCTGGGGCACCTGGAGCTGCTACAGGTTGGGAGGAGTGGTAACAGCTTGGAGTCCTCACTTAGGGCAGTGAGCACAGCCAGCTCTTCCTGGGCCCTTCCTAGCGAAAGGAGCCACTCCCAAAACCCCTGGGGAATCCTGAGAGGACCCCCCAAAAAATCCCTCCTGATTGCACCTTGAGCAGTTTGGGGTATCTATTTCAACCCTTTAGGAAAGAGTTGTTAGGACAGCAAGGAGATCTGTCAAAAAGCACCCACCCACTCCTCGTCAAGCACACTGTGTGTGGGAACCCATCTGGAGTTACCCCATCGGTCAGCACGTACTGCTAGCTAACAGATATTGGGAGGTATCTGGTGAGCAACGCTGACAAAGGAAAGTGGATGTTTGGAGGGGACGAGGGAAACATCAGTGAGCCATCCCAATAAGTCTTCATCCATGGGAAGATTTTAGAAATACCAGGTACTCTGGAAGTTCATTGTACCAGCCCCTGCTTTAGTTGGGGCATGGGGAGGTGGTGATAAGAAAGACATCCCCAAAGAAATGCCATTTAACAGATGCCTCGTGAATGAATGGTGTCAGCTCAGCAGAGAGAGGTATCAGCCCAACAGAGCTCAGGGTGGAGAGCCCAGCAAGGGCAGTGGCCCAGCACATCTGGGTGCTCATGAATTTCCAAATCATTTCTTTTCCCTTGTGAATACTGGTGCTAAGTTTGGTGCTAAAGAGGATATTAATTAAGGAACTGAATTATTTAGATTACTTGGTTGCAAGGAAGCAGAACTCATTAAAGTTATCTCAAAAAGTTAAAAGATCAAGAGCTCATTTCATCCATAAACATGCAAAGGAACTCAGGTAAAACTGAATAAGACGTTCCCTGAATAGGCGGGAACCGTGATAAAAACTAGTCTCCAGAAAGAGCAGGATCTGAGATGGAGGAAGACATCAGGAGCACCACTCCTGCACCTATCTGGAGGTCTTGGACCTGTCTTGAGATTGGAAGGTGCTCAAAAAAAGAAAGGAAGAGGGAGAAGAGCCTAGTCCATGTCTCTGCAGGAGGAGATAGAAATTTACACATGGGGCATGGTGGCTCATGCCTCTAATCCCAGACTTTGGGAGGCTGAGGTGGGTAGATCACTTGAGGTCAGGAGTTTAAGATCAGCCTGGCCAACATGGTGAGACCCTATCTCTACTAAAAATACAAAAATTGGCTGGGAGAGGTGGCCACTGCCTCTAATTTCAGCTACTCAGGAGGCTGAGGCAGGAGAATTGCTTGAACCAGGGAGTTGAAGGTTGCAGTGAGCCGAGATCACGCCACTGCACTCCAGCCTGGGTGACAGAGCAAGACTCTGTCTAAAACAAAATTTACACATGTAACTGTCATTTACCTTCTGGTCCAAAGACTGATTTGCTCCTGTGTCCATCAGGGCTTTTGCTTCACACTCTGTCATTACTCCATGAAAGCCGTGCTTATTGATTAATGTCTAAATTCCTTAGCCTGGTATCTAACACCTGCCACAGTCAAATGAATCAAAGTGCACACAGGTTGTATTAATGAAATAATAAATTTTTACATCTGCATTACTTATCTATCAGTGCTTAACAAATTACCCCAAAATTTAGCAGCTTAACAAAAAGAACAGTGATTATCTCACAGTTTCTGTGGTCAGGAATCTGGGTGTGGCTTAGGTGGATCCTCTCACTCAGGGTCTCTCACAATGCTGCAATCACAGTGTCAGCCGGGCTGTAGACATCTCAAGGCTTGACTAAGGAAGAATTTGCTTCCAAGATCACTCATATGGTTGTTGGCCGGATGCACTTCCTCCTTGGCTATTAGACCCAGAGCCTCAGTTTCTCATCAGCCATTGGCCAGAGGTTGCCCTCAGTTCCTTGCCAGGTGAGTCTCTCCAGAGGGCAGCTCAGAGCAGGGTAGTTTGCTTCATCAGAGTGAACAAAGAGTGAAAGGGAGCAAGACTGAAGCTATAGGCTTTTGTAACCTAGTCTCAGAAGTGACATTCCATCACTTTTGCCATGTTCTTATCCATTAGAAGCAAGGCTCTGCGTCCAGATCATACTCAAGGGGGACAGATTCTATAAAGATGTGACTACCAGGAGGCAGGAGTGATTGATCTTTGAAAGCCATTTCAGAAGCTGCCTTCCACAGCATTTACAAAGTCATATGTTAGTCAAAATAATGCTAGCTCCTTCTGTAACAACAGAAGAATGCAGAAATTTCAGAGTCTTAACATTATAGAAAGGTCTTTCTCATTCCCATAAGGTCTAAGAGGGTGAGTGGGTAGGATGCTTGGCTCCACAGAGTTATTAAAGTATCCAGGCTGGAGGAGTCATTGCCATCTTCAAAAAGTGACTTGGCTGGGCGCAAGGCTCATGCCTTTCATCCCAGCACTTTGGGAGGCCAAGGCAGATGGATTGCTTGAGCTTAGGAGTTCAGGACCAGCCTGGGCAATGTGGAAAAACCCCATCTCTACAAAAAATAGCTGGGCGTGGTGGTGCGTGCCTTTAGTTTCAGCTACTTAGGAGGCTGAGGTGGGAGGATCACTTGGACCCCGGAGGTTGAGGCTGCAGTGAGCTGAGATCACACCACTGCACTCCATCTTGGGTGACAGAGCGAGAGCCTGTCTCAAAAACAAAAAACAAGACAAAACACAACCAAAACCAAAAAGGTGACTTCCAGGGCTGCCCCAACTAGGAACACTCCAGAAAGCACACGAGGAAAACAGAGTATGAAGAGTCCCTTTGGAGATTGTCATGGCCATGTGACATTCCTTTGGCCAGAACTCAGTCACATGTCTCCTTCAAGATGCAAGGGGGCCTGGGAAATGTAGTTTCTGGCTGGGCAGCTGCTTTCCAGCAATAGCACTCCGCTGCAGAAGAGGTGCAGGAGTCTGTGGTGGAGAACCAGCCAGGCCTGCCACAGATACCGCACCATTTACAAAAATGCTTTTACACTCATTATTTCATTTGCTTCTCATCACAATCTGTACCATCAGCTCTACTGTCCTCATTTTACAAGCAGAGAAGCAGACTAGCATATCTTTAGAACATGCAGGGTTTATAATTACAGAGAACAGTTCAAGTCCCATCTCTGCCACTATGGAAAAGTGACTATGGAAAAGTTATTTAACTTCTCTGTGCCTCAGTTGCCTTATCTGTAAAACAGGAACAATAGGACTACTCATAGTTTTTGTAAAGATTTCATATGCTGTGTGTAAATTACTTAGCACTGTGCCTGGCATAGATAAACACTTAATGATATTAGTTCTGGGGAAGATTATGAGGATGATAGTGCTCTGTATGGAGACAAAAGTTAAGGCTCAAATAAGTTAAATGATTTACCCAAAACTACATAACAAGTACATGGCAGAGCCACGATGGGGATTTTAGGTAGCCACTTCCCACATTTTATGCTGTCACTTTCCAGAGAGGCCTTTCACCAGCTTCCTCTGTAAATACAGGAGTAGGTGAGCCTTAAGCTGAAGACGCAGTGCCAAGCGTTCGTCTTCACTGCTGCTTGGGTAGACCCAGGGTCCCGGGAGAATCAGTGCTGCATCATCTTTTCAATCCACCAGTTCCTATTTAACCCAGCATTTGTCTCTTTATACGAAACGTGCTGACCCAGTGCCTCTTTTTATTTACACTCTTTGTGGTAAGGCAAGTTCTCCAAGGCCTATATTTCAAGGTCTTTGTTTATTAATAGGCTCTGTCTTGCCAACTAGATAAAAGGACAGGAAATGATATAGCGTGAGATATTTCATTAGACACTTAAATTCTATTACATTTCTCCTACATTTCTCCTAAAGGAGTTGTTCACTCTAATAGGGCAGAAAAGCAGTTCTCATGTTAAATAGTCCCCAGGCACACCTTTGAATGAGATGACTTGGCCAGAAGATACTCCAGGTCCACCAGGAACAGTCAAGAGATTGCCATCAGAGGCTGCATTGCCCATTTTGAAGGGCTCAGCCCATTTCATTTTACAGAGTGAGGAGAAGGCAGAAATGGACATGCTGGATGCTGCCAGAGTCTTCACAGCAATGGATTTGTGGGCACAGCTAGGCAGATTCTCAGAACTTCCTTTCTCAAATCAGGTCATAGCCCAAACCCATGATGACGTCCGAGAGGGCTTTAAGACAGGTGACTTCTGGTATGGGCCAAAAACACATTAGATCCACATGGCTGCGATTATCAGCAGACATCTCAGCTTCCATCGGTAAAACATGTTCATTTCCCTCTTGCGAGCCCTTGCTTTCATCTTCATTTCTAGCTGGACCACAGCTTGAGATAAATTTCATCACATGATCTTTTCTGTCAGCGACCTTGATCAGAACCTATATTTAATTCATTTCCTAGTGAAAAGCTGTAGACAGGTGAGTCTTGTGTATCCTCGTGCAAACTTCATAAGGCGCCACCTCTAGTTTCATTCAGTGATTGTTCCCTGTTCTCCTTCTAGGAACCAACGTCCAAGAGGCCCAGAAGATACTCAGCAACAGCGGACTCCCCATTACTTCAGCCGTTGACCTGGAGGATGCAGCCAAGAAGGCTGTGGCCAGTGTGGCCAAGAAGTGATGTCTTTGTCCTGATCCGATGGAGAAAGAAAGCCTTTTTTCCATAAAAAGGGATGATTCATCATTGTGAAAGAAATGGTTATCTCATTGGGGAAGAAAAGGTGGGGGAGAAGGCAAGAATCACTGAAAAATCTTAAATCTCTGTTTTCTGGAATAAGAGGTCTAGACAGCCTAAATCTGATTTTAGTCTTTATAAAAATAATGTCTTGAGTTCTTATACTTTTCTGTCACTGCAAGGCTGCTCAGTAGGCAGTGTTTTGCAGACTTTGGGGAGCGGTCTGTGTGGCCAAATATCGTGTGTATAGGCAGACTTTGAAATCAGGTCCTGCTTCATTTACAAGAATTTTGGTGGGCATCTAATCCTACATAATGCAAAAGAAAAACAGACCATTTAAAAACTCAGACACGATTATATTTAATATATTAATTACTAAAAAGGCACAAGATTACACTGAACACATTAGCTACTAAAAAGGCACTGCTAAGACATTCAAGCAAATAGCTATTATACACTGCAGCAGATTTTACAGGTTTCTAATTCCAACATATGTTTGAAAAATCTGTGAGTGTTCTAAAATATATTTAATAATGGAAGGTCTGCATTAATATACCATCCATGTGTTTTTACCATTTGCCTTAATATTGAATATACTGTTTACCTCACTCTAAAAAGAAAACCAGAAGCCTTATTTGTGATTTTGGAGTGGAAGCTTCCATTTTTGTGTCAAAAATGAATCCTGATTCTTATGGAAATCTCTGTTATTAAGTCATTTCAAGATGAGACAACACTGAAGATCAAATTGTGTTGGGTATCAGTATCTTCTCTCCTCGTTTATCTCTTACTCCTCATCCTCCCAGAATCTATCCGTTTATGATAGAAAGATGGGAACCTTATTTGAATGTGGGGTTTTTCCATGATGTCCAATTTTGTTGTGGGAAAGGATTTGCATAAAGTTTTTGTTTAAATTTTGGTAGATTTTTATCTATACAAATTTAAATAAAATTATGTTTTGTAAGCTGAAACATTTGTGTGTATTTCTCATTTTAGTCAATTTTATTCCTCAAATAATTTTTTTTCTACAAAGACACTAGCCTTAGTGTCTTAGGTGTGTCTCTAAAATTTGATAATTTGGGTCATTCCAGGATTATTCCAGCTCCACTCAACTTTATCAGATACTCATTTCTGTGTTAGGAGATTGTTGAATGCGTAAAAGTTATACACAAGCCAGAATCCCAGGAATGTGTCTCCGATGTCTGACAGTTTAAACTGTGATGTCAGTCTGCGTAACGCAAAGGGAGATACCAGTATAAACTCCTTCCATTTAGCAAGGCTCAATTGCCACCATTAATTTTCCTTTCAATGTATAAATATGTAGCAGACCAAACATTTTTGTTTTTTTACCAGCTTACATTGTTCTTATAAATTTCATGTGTGGACCAAAGTATAAAAGTCATTATTGTTTAGAGCCATGTTTGCCATGGAGAAATAAACTATTTGATAGATCAGTCTTACATCCTTTCTTGATGCCTATGCAATGAATGAAAAATATTAACATCTTCTTAGGTGTGTTTTGGTTTTTGATAGCTTAATCACTAGTTGGTGTAGTAAAAAAAAAAAAAAAAACAAAACAAACAAAAAAAAAAACCTGTATTACGTCAACAGACATTTTTAAATGTTTTGATCTCTGAAGAGGACTGTGAATCACTATGTTGAATCACAATCATTGATGTTTCCAGTCAACCCAATTTGGAGGAGGGGATAGAGCAATTAAATCATTTATGTGATTATTTCATAAAAGGGTTAATAACAAGCAAATAGCCTTTTATTTTCAAATAAGCTCAAAGCCATCAGAGCTTGTTCTTTTTGCATCCTTAGCGTAGCTTGTCTCGATTAGTTTTATTCTCAGGCAGGCCATTTTTACAGGTGAATAGTGGCTGCTGGCCATTACATGTGAGGTTCTCAAACTTAGCATCCTCAGAAAAGAAAGAGAGAGGGAGGAGAGGGAAAGAGAAAATAAATGAGCAAATAAGTGAAAGAAAGAGTAATATTGGGAGGAAGGAGAGAGGAAGGAAAGAAGCTTCTCTCGGTAACTCTAAGACACCTCCCAAAATTGAGTCTTTATGACTCCAGTGATCAATTTCAGGTCAGTAACCTATTCCTGAACCAAGCCCTGGTTCATTTACAAGAATTTTTGTGGTCTTCTATATAATAAATATATTACAGGCCATAAAAATTCAGACAAGTTTACATTTAATGTATTAACTACCTGATATGGTTTGGCTGTGTCCCCACCCAAAATCTCATCTTGAATTGTAATCAATGCTTTTGATTGTTTTGGCTTTGAGCTTATTTGAAAATAAAAGGCTATGTACTTGTTATTAACCCTTTTATGAAATAATCACATAAATGATTTACTTGCTTTATCCCCTCCTCCAAGAACGAGATTACAATTCTTCTACATTTTATTTTCATATCTCTTCCTCTCAGTTTTCTCTCTGAGGAAAAAAAAAATGTCATGAAGAATTATATTGTTTTTTAAGTGCAAAACCTTGATAAAAATGAGAAGGAAGATTATTTTTTTCACATTACTAAAGTAAATATTTGGATGTCTGATTGTGATCATTTGTAGGATAAACTATGTTCAAAAATAAAATAAGTGAGAAAATATATATCATAGTGGGGAAAAAACAATGTGGGGAAGTGAAAAGGATATGTTCTTTCATATCTTTCTAGATCTGAAGTTGGCAGCTAAGACCCAAGGGCCTATTTTAGTAAATTAAGTTTTATTGTCACAGACACACCCATTTGTGTGCATGTTGTCTGTGGCTACTTTCATGTTACACAGCAGTGTTGAGTAGTTGTGATAGAAACCTTATGACCCTAAAATGTTTCCTCTTTGACCCTTTACATAAAAGGTTTGCCAACCCCAGCTCTAGATAAATAAATAAAATACAACATTGCCCCCAAAATGACAGCAACGGAATATTGTTTTCAAACCTGGAAAAGGTAGATTTAGGCATTAAAGTGAAACAGAAATGGAAAAGTAGGGAATATGATCTTTGATCTTTCCATTTTAAACCCTGTGAGAGCTACAAAAAGTCTACAAAAAGCCACTTGCCAATGAAAACCAATTCAGGTTTGTTAGTTTGTGTCTTTCCATCACCACAAGAACTGTCTGCAGTAACTCCTGCACTTTTGAACATATGCTGTTCTTAACTGTTTACAGGTGCATTGGAATAATACCAAATCATGGCTATGAATATTAAACTACCAAAGGGCTGCACCCATCAACTAACTCATCCTCAAAGTGATCCTTGCTAGTGATTATGTCATGTATTGTTTAGTCTTGGGGTCCTGGGAATATAAAGAGAAAGCAAGGAAAAAAAAGTAACTTCAGTGTACCTGATCCCCACCACATTACTGCAAAGGCAGTATCCATTTTACCAGTGAGGAAATTGTGACAAAGTGAGATAAAGTTTCTCCTCTGAAGTTTCATAGTTAATGGCAAAGATTTTGGCTTCTGGACTTTGGGTTCTTGTTTAATTCTATCATTTCTTCTGTTGTCCAATAGAACTTTCTGTATGATGGCAGTGGTAAATATCAGTGCTGTCCATATAGTTATCCATCACATGTGACTATTGAGCATCCTGGGAACTAAATTTTAAAGTCTAATGCTAATTAACTGATAATCACATGTTGCTAGTGGCTGCCATATTAGACAGTATAGCTCTCTGGTCTAAATCTCCTGGGTATTAGGATGCATTACTTTCACTTCAGAGAGGCTCACATTGATTAATTGCTTTCTGTGTGCCAGGAACTTTACCTATGCTATCCTAATTAATCCTCTTTAGCAACTCTATGAATCTATCATTGTTGTTTTACTGGTGAGAACATCGTAACTCAGAGAATTTAGGCAACATGACCAAGAGCACAAAACTAGCATGTGGCTAGTCAGGATTGAAACTGGGTTTTCTGAGTCAAAAGCTGCTGGTCTTTGTTTTGTACCTGTGGGGACCCAAATTCACAAAGGTTGTGCCACTTAATGATCGTTTGAAAGAATGTTGGAGGCAAAGACATTTACCAAGCTGGGTTCTTGAATGTATTGCTTGCCCTGTGTATCTCATACTTTGGGAAGCAAGGTTTAGAAGCAGAAAGATCACCATAAGCAACTGGTAGGTCATATGAACTACAGTGTGAATTGCACCTCCTGGACTTGCATAAGGCAAGGGCCATTCTCTAGGGATCTAATTCCAAGTGCCTTCTCTTTAACAGTGCCTTCCCAACATCTATAACCATGACCATCCAAAAGACAAAAGGCAGAGGGGCAGAAGAGATAAAGCCTGGAGGCAGTTTTATCATATTAGGAGAAAATTTAGTTTGCAGCCTTTACCCTTCTTCTGGAGAAGTTTAGGTCCAGCAGTCTTATCTCATATTTTCATATTCTAAGTAGGCCAGGAGCAATTCCTAGGCACCTTATGCCAAATTTCACAAATCCAGAATTAATTAAATTGTATATGCCAGCTATGGGATATATATAATTGTCAGGTTTTTGTTGTTGTTGTTGTTGTTCTTGTTGTTCTTGTTCCTTCCTTGTGTTTGTAGAGGCAGCAAAATAGAGGCATGTTTATTGGGAGCTCTCCTAATTCCTTTCCTAGCTAGGGAAGAAAAAAAATGAAAGTAAGCCATGATGTAGTAGTCATTAACACATCTGTTTTCAAACATCAGACAATGGGAGAGACTAGAAGATTTGAAGATTCTATTTGGAGTTTTCTTTTTCAATTACCTTTTAATGTTGAACATTAATGTGCTTTAAATCTTCATAACTAGTTGCCCTGAGCAAAACAAATAATTTTTGAAGGACCTTGTATTAAAAAGCACAAACGACATCACAATGATAAATCGTTTTAAATAAATAAATAGCCTTGTATTAGGAATCACATACAGTAGTCCTCCCTTATCCATGGTTTCACATTTCAGTTTTAGTCACCTGTGGTCAACTACAGTCAGAAAATAGATTAGTATGGTACAATAAAATGTTTTGAGAGAGACCATATTCATATAACTTTTATTACAGCACATTGTTATAATTGTTCAATTTTATTCTTGTTTGTCTCTTACTGTGCCTCATTTATAAATTAAACCTTTTCATAAGTATATATGTCTAGGAAAAGACATGCTATGTGTAGGGCTTGGTACTATATGTGGTTTTAGGCATTCGTTTGGGAGTCTTGGATGCCCTGCAGGTAAGGGGGGATTCCTGTACATTAATAAAAGTATTGGTTGGGTTTTATTTATCACTCTTCATGTATATGATCTCATGAATACAAACAGGTGACCTTGCCAATTGGTACTAACTTTTTGTGTGTTTATGAAAAGAACAGTAGTAGCCTTGCTCCCTGGATTCCAATAAAAAATCTATTAATTTTTCAAAAGAATTTTGGACCTCTAGTTAAAAGGTCATTGTTTCCCAACTAGATGACTCTATCTTGAAACATTTACATTGTTGTTCTTTATTAAACATATTTTTTAATGATCCTATGTTTTAAATAATTTCTTCCAAGATTGCTTCGTTTCAAGAGAACTTTTAAACATTCAGTTAAATGAGAACCCTTTAAATTTCTGTTAATTGTTTCAAATGTTACATAATTTGTGTGGACACATTGACAGTTGTAAACTTTCAGAATATTACATGTGAATTTCAAACAAATTGTAAAATATTTGCATACATTGAAATTCATTAAACTATGTTTTCTCATACTTTTATGTTTTTAAAAAATCTACTTGTATTAAAAATAAAAGTATTAATAATCAAGGTTCACAAAATATAAGAAAACAGATACTCTTCATTAATTTAGTGTTTACTATATAATCAGTATAATGTTTCCAGAGGTCAGTTTTTTAGTGCAGATTAACAGCCTTGAAAATGCTCATAGTGCTACTTCTGTGGGGTATGGAAATGACTTCTGGGGGGAACAGTTGAAACAGGAAAACAATGCCTGGGCTGATCTGTGTGACAGAAACAATTGTTGAAATCTCTGTACTGAAAGCCAGAGAGCGCCTTTTCTTCCCACCATCCAGGGCTAATAAATGGCAATAGCATACACCTCCAACTAGGTAGATGCTTAGCAAAATCACAGAGGAGACAGCATGGTGCAGGTCTTCCGAACAAGACTGTACACAGGCCCAGCTGAACAGCTCCCATCCACCCTCTCCTACCCTACCCACTACACACAACACATTTCCACCAATGGCACACAGCCTCAGGAAAGGATTGCATATGCGCTTCCCAGCTCTCAGAGAGGTAGACAACTGATCTCAGATAAGCAGATCAGGGAGAATTAGGACACAATATATCACAACAAAGAGAAGGCAGCCAGAGCTGCTGTGTTCATCATGACCAAGAAAACAAGAAACAGAAACAGCATGGCATCTGTGCTATTCAGTAAAGGAAAGAGGGATCAGCCAACGGCAGAAAAATGAAGGCACCACCTTTAATAGACCAATAATCCCTTTTGGCAAAACATATAACTAAAGAAAAACATTTTTAAAATCCCTAAACAACTTATTAGTGTAATACTTAATAAAACTATTAATTCAGTTAATAAACAAAAAGTGATAAAATACACAAAAACAGAAAAAGAAGAAAAGGGAGGTAAGAAAACCAATGGAGAAGGAGGAAAACAATATTCAAGAACTAACCAATAAATCACAAAAAGTAATGAATCCTAAATATATTGCAATGCACAGGAGAGCCCCCACCCCCAGTGAAGAGTTTTCTACCCAAAATGTCATTAATATCAAGGTTGAGAAATCCTAGTTTAACTACATTTACTAATTTACCATAATAAATGTGGGTTATGGATTCATTAAAAGAAAATGCCCGCCAGGCATGGTGGCTCACACCTGTAATCCCAGCACTTGAGGAGGCTGAAGGGGGCAGATCACCTGAGGTTAGGAATTTGAGACCAGCTGGGTCAACATGGTGACACCCCTCCTCTACTAAAAATACAAAAATTGGCTGGATGTGGTGGCAGGCACCTGTAATCCCAGCTACTTGGGAGGCTGAGGCAGGAGAATCACTTGAACCCAGGAGGTGGAGATTGCGCCATTGCACTCCAACCTGGGTAACAAAAGTGAAACTCCATCTCAAAATAATAATAATAATAATAAATAAAATGCAGATGCCAGAAAAAATGGAAACGTATAAAATGATGGATTGTATGATTCACCATGAATGCAGAGGGGGAAATAAAGAAATTAAAGGAACTAGGAGACAATAATACATAGGACAAGGACAATCCAATACAAGGATAATTGGTGTGCTTAAAGTAGAAAAGACCAGCAACTAAAAATGAAAGTTATTCTAAAGATATAATAGAATAAAAGTTTATTGAAATGAATGTGAAATTTTGCCAAAAGACTGAAAAGAAACACTGTATTTTAGGAAATATCAATAAGTTGATACTTTAAAGACAGGTTTTCAACTTTAAGAATAAAGAAAGAATCCTTTGGGTGCCTTGACTAAACATGCAGATGAGCAAATGCAGAGAAGAAGAAATTTTACTAAACTCATATTTCTCAGCCATTTTTAATAACAAAAGACAGTGCAACAAATCTGCGAAAATTTTAGGGGAAGAAAGTGTTTCCCAAGAATATCATACCCAACCAAAGGCACAGTTTTATCAAACATTGGGAATAACTTCAATATCTAAAAGTAGTAAATGGAATAAATAATATTGTATATAAACAGTGGAATATTATGTAGCCATTTAAAAAATGAAGAAATAAATGTATACTTTTTTGTGAAAGAAAGTTCATAATACACGCTGCAAAAGAGAAGTAATAATGCTAATTTTAAATATGTGTTTATATATATTCCATATATAGAATATCTTATAGCTAGATGCATGGATGCATCTCTATATAGATAGAGAAAATTGACCATAAGAATATAAACTAAAATATAAGTGTGGAAGAAAAATGGGTGCCTTTGTTTTTTTTTCATAAATTAGTGGCTCTCAACTAAGGACAATGTTGCTCTCCCTGGGAAAACTTCACAATGTCTAGAGACACTTCTCTTTATTAAAACTGGGAACACTCTTCACTTCTAGTAGGTAGAGACCAAGGATGCTACTGAACATTCATTAACACAGGGACTGCCCTCCATAGCAAAGAATTATTCAACCCAAAGTGTCAATAGTGCCAAGGTTGAGAAACTCTGATTTAATTATATGTATTAATTTACTATAGTAAATATGGGTCATTGGTATAATAAAGATAAAAATTACCAAAAGAAAAAGCACTGCATAAAGTTGAGAGAAGAGTACACTTAATAGATAAATGTATTAAACTTCAAAAGATGCAAATTCATTTACACATTTCTCTGAGATTTTGAATTTACAAATGTTCTATTGTGAAAACTTATGTAAGTTATACTGTTCTTTTAATAATATTCTTTTTGGGGAGATAAATATTAAACAACAAAAAAATATGGTAAATACAAACCCAAGTAAGTTTGTTTTAAAGCTTTTCAAATAACATTTAAAAATCTCACTCACTTTGCATTTTAGTATCTCAGAATGAACGCTCATTTTAGTTCTAGATCTTTAATTGGAATAATATAATTTGTTGCTGGTTTTCAAAGAGCATGTATTTCTTGGATATGCCACCCAGTTTTGTTCAACATATAGAACTTAACTTTTTCTATAATATGAGTTGTAATTATTGATGACGTTTTTCATGTTGTTGTAAGTCTCCTTAACTTTGAAGTGCAGTGTCTAAAATTCTAGTATTTGAAAGTACGCCACATTTTGTTCCAGTAATGAATATCAAACAGTATGTTGATCTATACTGAGGTGTTTCATGGGGGTGAAGCTTGCTATTTAGAAAGAGGCATTGTGTAAGGACCATCAGCACCTCAGAAACATGGCTGGTTAAAGGCAACATGTCAGAACTTTGCCTCCTGAGTATACAAAAAAGCATGTCCCAGGCAGCTAACAGTTCTTCCCTAATTGTAACAGATTGCTGGAGGGGGCTACATTCTGCTCAAGGTTGTCATCCTATGAGCTCTCAGGTTGCAAATATGGCTGGTGAGCTTCAGGTTCTTCTGAGTCATTTCATCCTTGGAAGCCAAACCTCTTCAGGACCACTGTCGCAGAATACACCATTTTAAAATAGAGCTTGGAAAATGTAGCTGATTAAGTTGAATTCAAATGTTTCTCTAACATCTGCTCTTCCCTGGCACCATGGCAGCTGCAGGGATAACACGGATTAAAGAGACAATATCCTCCTCTACTCAAGGAATGTAATCCAGACATGCTTAGAACTACTCACTTGAACTGGACAGGACTTGGAGAAGTGATGCAACTTTCCACTTTTCTTTTTTTTTTTTTTTTTTTTTTTTTTTTTGAGACGGAGTCTCGCTCTGTCGCCCAGGCTGGAGTGCGGTGGCGCGATCTCTGCTCACTGCAAGCTCCGCCTCCCGGGTTTACGCCACTCTCCTGCCTCAGTCTCCGGAGTAGCTGGGACTACAGGCGCCCACCACCACGCCCGGCTAATTTTTTGTATTTTTAGTAGAGAGGGGGTTTCACCGTGTTAGCCAGGATGGTCTTGATCTCCTGACCTCGTGATCCGCCCTCCTCAGCCTCCCAAAGTGCTGGGATTACAATCGTAAGCCACCACGCCCGGCCAAGTTTCTAGTTTTCTAGTGTTTCCACACTAGAAAAACTTAAGATTTTTTCCCATAGATGATGATCATACCACGTGTTCATGTATATGTTAGTGGGAGGGATTTTATGTCTTTAGGGGTAGGTTTTAGACATTGAAAAGATCTTTCAGAGGTTTAATTGTGAATAATTGATTAAGTTACAAATTTTAAAGCCAACTTTCTGAATTTGTATATCTTCTCATTCTATTTATAAATCTATCCAATTTTGAAAAGTCACCTTTAAGGGGATTGATTCATGTTTTCAAGCAGTGAAACTCCTTTAAACACACAAACTGCCTGTACAAATTTAATCTATTTCATTTCATTTTTGTTTTCAATTTTATGCTAGGCCATTCCAAGCATTTAAGAAATTCTCACAAATTTAACTAAAGTTTTAAAATAGTCAAGAAATTCTTAAGTTCTCTTAAATATGCTGATATTGCCTGCATACTCAGTAAGATTTCAACTTAAAATTGCCAATTTCTAATCATGTGCTTAGTCACACATGTTAGATTGTATGGAAACAGGACACTGACCTGATAATCTAAATATTTCTTACATGTGGAAAATGCATAAAATATCAAATGCACAAAAATATTGAACAATGGAGTGTCTTAAACATTTCTATACTTAATTTGAATCTTCCTGGGCTAACTGAAGTCATAATAGTCGATCTGGCTAGACACTGTCTAACACTGATACTGTAGCATCACTGATGGTCTCTGAGTCCTTTTCATAGGTAAAAACAACAACTTTATAACCTGAACAAAGTGATTATCTGGTGGCTTTCATAGCCTACATAATCATACTCAGACTTATTCTTGAAAATCTTGAGTTTCGTTCAGCTTCTTGATTCTAAAGGTGTATGTCTTTAGCCAAATTTGGTAAATTTTCAGCTATTATATCTTCAAGTATGTTTCCAGCCCCACTTTCTTCCTCCTCTCAATCCAGGAGTTCGGTGACATAAATATTAGCTCTTCTGTTATAATCCCACAGGTCCCTGCGGTTGTTTTCACTTTTTCTGTCTGTTTTCTGTGCATTGTTCAAATTGGGTAATTTCTATCATTCTGTCTTTCAGTTCACAGATTCTTTTCTCTATGCTCTCCATTTTGCTGTTCAGCTCATCCATTTTTTGTTTTTTTATTTTGGTTGCTGTATTTTTCAGTTCTAAACTTTCCATTTGGTTCTTTATATCCTGTTTCTTTGCTGAAACTTTCTCTTTGTTCCTATTTCAAGTGTGTTCATAACTGTTCAGTGCCAGCATTTTTATGATGGTTGCTTTAAACTGTCTAGATGATTCTGCCATTCCTATCATCTCCGTGTTGGCATCTATGGACCACCTTTTTTTTCATTCAGTTTGAATCTTCCCAGTATGAAGCATGCCATTTGATTGAAACTTGGACATTGTGGATGTTACGTTCTGAGACTTTGGATCGTGTTTAAATCTGTTCGAGCCAGCTTCCTCTAACACTACTCCCGCAGAGGAGGAAGGAGATACCTCACTGCTGCCATGTTGGGTGGACAACTAAGTGGCCTTGGTTCACACCTGAAGGGAGGCTCCTTATCACTCCTGGGTGGGTGGGCGCTCTGACTTCTCATTACGCCTCCACTGACTGAATCCCCCAGGCTGGGAGAGCAAGGAATGCCTAGTGCTGCACCTCCCCCCCCCGCCATGGCCCCACTAGCACCACAGAGGAGAGTTACGGCCTCTTTAGTTGGGAGTGGTGGTGGAAGCCCTGCCTCTCTGTTAGGCCTCCTCTGACTCCACAACGGTGAGTAGTTGGGCGGATACCTCTTTACTGCTGAGTTGGGGTGGAAAGCCAGGCTCCCCATATGTTCTCCACTGATCCCATGTAGGAGGTAGGGAGTCTTGTTACTGTCTTGAAGAGATAAACAAACGAACCCTCTACTCAGCCTTTCTGATACCAGAGAGGATTGGGTTCCTCCTTATAGCCTGGTGAGGGTGGAAGTCAGAGCGCCCCACTCAGCCTTCGTGGGCTTCAGTAGGACTGGGGTCACAGGTTGCTTCTGTGGTGTCCCACTGAAGTAGAGTGTGTATAGAAGGGTCCTGCCTTGTTAGGCTGCTCCTTCCTGGTCCTTTGGCTAGAGACAACAGGCTTTTGTTGGGGGTTTCCTTAGCTGTGCCCATTGGCATTTCTCCAGCTTCTTCAGTTCTAAGTCTGGGATATATGAGGCAAAATGAAAACCCAGGGAACTCACCACTGTGTTGTGTCTTGTTTCCTTAGATCCCTAGGAGATCTGATTTTCTTCACTTTTCAAAGCCATCTTATATTTGATGTAGAATGTCCAGAAATTTTAGTTTACATGTGGGGAGGAGAAAATGAAAGTATATCTGCTCCATCTTCCCAGAAATAGAAGTCTCCCTTCTCAGACTTTTGAACAGAGCTCATTTACGGGGGGGTGAGGGTGGGGGAAGGGGGAGGAAGTGCCATTGTTCTCTATTTGATCTGTTTGCTGAGTTACCCTTTTTTAAAACCGCATTTTTTCAAAAACTGCAGTCATGCTTTCTGTTTAAAATGTAAAGACTGTAAAATTGTAAAAGATGAAATAAAAATCTCTCATAACTTTACTACTACTGTTCACATCTTGGTATGCTTCCTTTCACTGATTTTCCAATGCCTAGATAGAGAGATGGATAGGTTTGTTTTATTATTTAAGATTGCACTGTGTGTAGCCTTATATCATTTTTCTTTTAAGACTGTATGACGGGCATTTTTCCAGCCACCATCACCTATTCTCTAATTATCTTCTGAAAGCAGAAACTCACAAATATAAGGGAGATGAAAATCCTGGCAGTCAGACATCAAATATGCTCTCTACTTGAATAGTGCTGTTAAGAAATGTATTATTGTGTAGTGGTACAATTATGAGAATAAACATTTCCAGGAATGAATAAAACTTTGCTTTAATAACCATGGAGGTTCTAACCAACCTCCAAATTATCAGATGTCTATGAATTTCTGTACTCTTTGAGAAGAGTGAGCTATAATTTTTGTCTATCCAAAGATTTATACCAATGGATACTATTTCAAGGTTCTTTTGGCTATTTTATTTTTTGGTTGAGCAAGAAATGCTCAAATTTAATGCATGTCTTTATTTGGGTTTGGTGAGAAGTAGAACCTAAAATAGGAATTTTTCTGCAAGTGATTTATTGAGGTCAAGTTCTCAGGAGAAGCATAAAGCAGGATGAGGGCACAGATTAGTGCAGGGAAAGGAACCTGGCAAAGATGTGATTGTAGAAGTCGAGCCTAGGCCCGATCTCACGGGGAGCTCTAGGGCATAAATTTCACCATGGAGGTCATCTCATTCAGAGGCAAGCAGGCTGGACTATTCCATACCTACATCTATGAGTCACTGATTACAGGCTTCCTCTGGGGAGAGGGCTTGTTTGTGTACCTCTCAGGTATCTTTGAATGAGGCAGCTCCAGTCACTCAAGGCATAATTCTGGAGAAGGCTACAAATGTAACTCAACAGTCATCACCCACAACAGGTGGAGGATACAACTTATATCCTCATTCAATAAAAATTGGTGCCTGTCACTACATTAGGTAGCCTGTGCCTAATACACTACATTATCTGCTTCAACAGGATACAATGGAGATGCAGATAACAGTTGCATCCTCTAAAGTCATGGACTTTGCAATCTCATGGGGGAGACCAGCTTAACTATCACAAAAAATTAGAGTATCATTCATTAACAGAGACATCAGTAAAAAGTTCTCTAATATAAAGTAACACAAATACATGAGAATATATTGCAATTGTAAAGAAAGCTGACTTACTCTGGGTTGGAAGGAAAGCTTGCCTAAGGAAGCTACTTTTGAGCTAAGAACTGATGAATAAATGTATTTCAGCTAAGGAGCTGGCCAAAGTAAGGGGCCAGGGGAGAAGCATAAGAGACAGGTCCAGGCAGAGGGAGAACAGCATGTGCAAGGATCCTGTCCTGGGGTACATGAAAAGTTCTCTTAAATAGGTAAGTCTAATGTTGCTGGAGTGAGTGTGGAGAGCAACGGGAAAGTGTTGGAAAGTATATCAGATTGAAAGCCACAAGAATGCTGTATAACAAATCATCTCAAAACTCAGTGGTTTGTAACCATAAGCATCTATTTTGCCTATGCGTCTGTGACAGTGATCTAGGGTAAGCACAACTGGGCAGTTATTCCTGTTGGTTTGGCTTATTCACATGTCTGGGAACCAGCTGGCTGATGGTTGATCTAGGTTGCTGTTGGCTGGGACACCTGGGCAGCTTGGCTCTGTTCTGTATGTCTCATCCTTCAGCAGCCTAGCCAGGGCATGTTCCCCTCACCATCCCAGAGGAGCAAGAGCAAAACCAAATATATGCAAGCACTTTCTAGACATCTGTTAGTATCACAACCACTAAAATCCTGTTAGCCAAAGCAAGTCACATGGCCAAACTCAAAATCAAGATACCCCAAATATACTCTACCTCTTTGTAGGAATTGCTTAAAACCCCATGGCAAAAAAGAAAGAATAAAAGCATAGATACAAGAAAGGATGAAGAATTGGGCCGTTAATGCTATCAATCTAATAATAGAGAAGTGGGCAGGGGCCAGGCCATTTTAGACCTTGTAGGCTGTACCACAGTTGCCAAGGCTCACACAACGGCCCATTTTCAAGTCTGGGGTAAAAATCTGCCTTGTCTCTATCTCCTGAGCCCTGCCCTAGAAAACAACCCTTCCCACCAGTAGCATCAGTTTCCTTTTTTAACTACAGGCTGCAGTTGTATTCCACATAACCCACATCTTAAGACATCTGTAAGTGCTGTGTTCATGATTCACAGTTTCTATTTCCCTTCTCATGCTGCTAGACTTTGTATTTAATGTACATTTTGCATTCCTGTGAGAGACTCAATGTGATTTATACTCCATGCATTAACTAAGCTGTCAACTACTCCTTTGAGATAGTTACACATCACAATAGATGGTGAACTCTATAATAGAAAAGTATAATTACCATTTATAGGTGCAGCCCAAAAAGGAACCAAAAGACTCTTGAGTGATACTGTTTTTTTCTGGCATCTCAGAACCAACCTAAGATTGAACAATCAGACCCAAGAGTCCTGACTTCTGGTCTAGCCTCTATTATAGTCACTCTATTATCTGTTTTATAAGAAAATTTTGTGCATGGTTGCTATTTCCATCTGGACATAAGAACATTTACTTGTTTCATCTGCCTTATTCAAATGTCAGCAATCTGAGAAGACAATGACATTGTTTTCCTAATAAATGAGGGAGAGACAGGGATAAAAGTTCAGTCCTCAAAGCATATTCCTCCAGTGGGAGAAGAACCAGTAACACGATGTTTCCATCAAGGAATAGGAGTAACAGGATCTTATAGATGACATACAGTTGTTGTGCATCTAAACATATTGCAAGAAAAAAATCATTACAAGAATCTCTCTCCAATTTCAGGTAATTTTATGAAAAAAAAGAAAGTTATATGCACATAAAGCAAGAAAGAGGAAACTCAAATGGGAATATAACCGGTATCCAAGAGAATGTCACCCACCAAAATCTGAGTAAGTGTGCCATCAGTTTTTTTTATGTTAAAGATTTACTTTGCTAAGATACTTGCTGAAATTACTTTTCCAAATTAATGAATACCATCACAAAATTATTTTTTTACATTTGGGTTCAGCTGCATGCTAATGTAACTGGCAAATGGAAGGGCATGGCTTGTAACTGTTCATTCACCAAAAATATTTTAGAATTGTGTCCAGGTAGGTAATGTGTGCAAGAAGTGTACTTGTTTAATAAAGGCATTTGAAGAGTTATGAGGATGAAGAGTATGTATAATCGAGAACCATGTTCAGATTGCCAAGAGCTCTGGCTCCTTAAATGGGTGGGGAATGAGCCATTGGTCCTTTCCCTTTGGAGAGCTTCTGTCACATCACTTGTTAATCCTGCTTATTGTTCAGCACCTCCATCAGAGTTCAAAACGTTCTATATAACAGCCTCTCTTCATTCCTGACTCCTGTACCTATTAGCCATCCATGAGAGAAGGTCTCTCAGATTATTCCATTCCAGTGGGGGGGGAAAAAAAACTCTGCATCTCTATTTATAACCTATTTATAAAACAAAATTAAGAAACTGGTTCCAGAATGTTATATCCATTAGAATGTATTTGGCTCCAAGTCATAGAATATTCTTATAAGAGGTAATTAAACATAAATACTGTATTATCCCACATAACAGGAATCTGAAAATAGGGCGGTTCTGGAGTTGGTTCTTCAGGGGTTCAGCAATGTTCTTGTTAGCTTCTCTTATTCCCTTGGTTTCACCCTCATGATCCAATATGGTTGCCACACTACCAACCATCACATCTTCAGACAACGACATCCAAAATCTGTAGGGCAGTTTCTTGTCTTCTGATCTTTCCTGAAAGCAAATAATACTTTTCAAGAAGAATTCTAGTAAAATTTCTCCTTTTTTCTGATTGTCTTTTTCACAAGAATTGACATCTTACCTCAATCACCAACAAGCAGAATGTAATTACGTTGATTCTCAGACTATTACGTTTTTAATATCTGTGGTGTATCTTTCTCCTTTTTTCTTGCTGTTATTGTTTATTTATGCCTATTATTCTTAAAAAATTAGTATTGCTACAGCCTTTTCTGTTTCTCAGAGAACCAAGCTATGGTCACGTTCATTCGCCCCAGTGTATTATCGTTTTCTATTTTATGTATTTCTTGATAATGTTTGTTATTTTTTCTTCTGATTATTTTGAGTTACTTTTTCTAAATTCTTTATCTAGATCTTTAGTTAAATACTTAACTCATTTATATTTAGTCTTTCTTGATAATGAATAGATCCATTTAAACTTACCTGTATTTTTATCTACATCTTACTAATTTTGCAGTTTCAGCTGTCTTTTCATTAGTGTTCTGTCCTAAATACTTTATAATTCTCTCACTGTTATTTTCCTTTGAATTATGTTATTTAGGAGTGAATGTTCTAGAGTTCTAAATATAAGATCTTTTATCTATCTTTTAATTTTTAATTTCTGGTTTAATTTCATTATGGTGAGATAACATAGTCGCTATGATATTGAAACTTTGAGATGTGTTGACATTTCATTGTAATACAGTTAATTACTGTAAATGGCACCTTTGTATTTGAAGAGAACATAGAGGTACAAATTTTATTATATTGCCTTATGTCAAACATGTTCATTCTGTTTTCAAATCTCTTCTATTATTATTAAGTTAATAGACGTAATAGAGTTGTGTTAAAAGTTCCCAGTTTCAATATGATTGTGTGTGTGTATGTGTGTGTGTGTGTGTGTGTGTGTGTGTGCGTAGAGAGAGAGAATGCTGTTAGATATGCATACATTAATGATTATTATATATCTTAGGAAGTTATTTTTGTATCATTAGTAGTATTCTTCTTTAACCCTGTAATAATTTGGATTTAGGTTCATTTTATCTGATGTTATATTAGAACCCTAGATATTTGGGGATTACAATTTTACTGCCATATCGTTTTTAGTTCCTTTCTTTTAATCTTTCTGCATTTTGTTGTAGTTTTTTAAGAATCATATAGCTGGACTCTGTGCACTTTACCCATTTAAAAAATCTATATCTTTCAAAAAGTAAACTTAATTTCTTTATGTTTGTTGTGATTATTGGTTTGTTTGTATTTCTTTCTACAATTTTTTGTTTCTTCTGTTTATCATTCATTTTTGTTTCCTATTGCTCCTTTTCAGTTGAAAAAGTTATACACATACAAATATACGGTATTACTGGACTGTAAGCTGTTGCTGTAATGAGATAAGACTTGTGGGAACTTTGGGAGGGGTAAATACATGTTGCATCTGGGAGGAATAGAAATTATTGGGGATTCAGAGGACAGACTGTGGTTGGCAGATTCTAAGGTGGCCCCCTAAAATTCCTTCCTTCTTGTATAATCTTCCCTGGAGTGTGGGCGGGATTGGTGCATATGACGGAACAGCACTCTTGTGCTTAGGTTACATTGTACCGCCAAGGGGAAGGGATTTTGAAGATGCAATTTAAGTCTCTAATCAGTTAACTTAATGAAGAGGGAGGATATCCTGGTTGGGCCTGATCTAATTATGGGAGCCCTTCAAATGAAGGTTTAGAGATCAGAAACAGGAGTCTGAGAGATTCTCCTGCTGACCTCAAAGAAACAGTCATTTTGTGAACTGCCTTTGGAGGGAGTCAGGTGACAACAACCTGGGAATATCTCCTGGGAGCTGAGAGCAGCGTCTCACCGACACTAGCAGGAATTCTGGGATTCCAGACGTAAAGCTGCAAGGACACGAATTCTGCCAACAACCTTAGGAAGGTTGGAAGTAGATTTTTTCCTAATGGAGCCTTCAGTTGAGGACACAGCTAGGCCCACACTTTGATTGCAACCTGGTGAGACACTGAACAGAGAAGACCCAGCCAGCCTGTGCCCATACTCCTGACCCACAGACACTCTGAGATAATATATGTATTTTTTAAGCTGCAAAATTTGTGATAATTTGTTATACAGATGTAGAAAACAAATACAGAAAGCATATCTTGTATTGTTTACTTTTAGTGGCAACCCTTAATTTTTTTCACATACCTATTTAATTATAAATATTTTAAACAAATCTATTTTTAATCATTTCTATCCTCCTACTTATCACAATTTCATTAACCAAATTGCTCCCTTTCCCCATCTTGTTGTTTTTCTCTAAACACAATGTTGTTTAACACACACCCAAAATAGTCAATACTTCATTAAATTTGCTGACATATTTCATCAGTTTCTTTACTCATCGTTATTTCTTTTCTCCCAAGTCTATGTGTCATAATCTATTATGTTCACGGTTTTACTCATTTTTGTCTTTAAATATCTTAAACATTTATTTTAGGCATCATCAGTTTCCTTTATAAAATAGATTTTTTTCAGGAATAAATTCCGCTGCAGATAAATCAGTATTTAATTTACTTTTGTTGATTGTTCTTGTTTTCTTTTCTCTCCTTCCTTCTTTTCCCTCCTCTTGCTCCCTCTTTCCATTGTCTACATTCAGCAACTGGACCCTGAGTCCTTTTAATGTCACCTTGAGGTTCCTCCTCCACTGGGATATCAGTATAAATCACTGTGAGTTTTTCACAGGAATGCAAAATGCACATTCAATAAAAGTCTAGCGGTATGGGAAGAGAAATAGAAACTGTGAATTATGAACACAGCACTTACAGGTGCCTTAAGATGGGAGTGAGTAGAAAACAACTGCAGCCTGTAGTTGAAAAAGGAAAATGATGCTGCCAATGGGATGGATAAGTTTCTCCCCAGATACTGGATCCCTGTCTTCTAGGAGTGAGCCTGACTCCAGTCGCCTCGCTTGTGTGCCTTTCCTTTGGTCCTTGTTGACACATAGAAGCCTAGCTCTTGGTAGCCACTGCCTGTTTCGGAAACAGAGTCCAACAGGCCTCCACTTTCAGCTCCTTTTATGACTTTGTATTTCTGTTCAGGTTTTGGTTCCAGATACATTTATCTTATTTTTTAGCCTCCACATATGTTACTACTTTTCTCTTTTAAGATTCTGCCTACCCTTATTATTTGCTTAGAGGAGAGGATGTGCACCAGTGTTTGAATCTAAGGTGCCAATATCTTCTCCAGTAGTCTCCTAGACATTTTGTGTACATTATCTCATTTAATCCTCCTTGCTATTCTTTGAGCTAGGCATTATAATTACCACTTTACCATGAAGAAACTGAGGCTCAGTGATGTTAAGCAGCTTTCCTAAGATCACACAGAGATCGAAAACCCAGAATTAGAACCTGAATGTTTATGATTCCAGAGCATAAGATCCAGACTTCTGAATCTTATCAGGAAGGAGATATTGAAGAAACCAGTAAGAATAGAGTGAAAAACTGATAGAAGAACATCCTGGGTCAGGCGCGGTGACTCACGCCTGTAATCCCAGCACTTTGGGAAGCCAAGGCGGGTGGATCACCTGAGGTCAGGAGTTCAAGACTAGCCTGGCCAACATGGCGAAACCCCGTCTCTACTAAAAATACAAAAATCAGCCAGGCATGGCGGCATGTGCCTGTAATCCCAGCTACCCAGGGGGCTGAGGCAGGAGAATCCCTGGAACCCGGGAGGCAAAGGAGGCAGAGGCTGCAGTGAGCCAAGATCGCGCCACTATACTTCAACCTGGGTTACATAGCAAGACTCCATCTACAAAAAAAAAAAAAATCTTGGAGGATATGATGCGAAGTGTCCCAGCCTGGGCAATGTGGCAAAACCCCATCTTTACTAAAAATACAAAAAAATAGCTGGGTGTGGTGGTGAGCACCTGTGGTCCCAGCTGCTCGGGAGGCTGAGGTGGGAGGATCACTTGAGTCAGGAAGTCAAGGCTGCAGTGAGCCAACATTGCACCACGACACTCCAGCCTGGAGGACAGAGTAAGGCCCTGTCTCAAATAAATAAATAAGTAAATAAATAAATAAATAAATAAATAAAGTGTGGGACAAGGAGCCATGGCCTAAAGGAAAGATATGTCTTTTTTATAGACAGAAGAGGTAGAAGAGAGAGCAGGTAATAGTACAGAGATATCCTGAGGAAGAACAAACATTGGCCAGGAAACAAGTCGATATGTAAGCTGTTGAATTAGAATTTGAGATCTTCTACTTAGACAGGGCAGGGCCAAGAATATGAGAGGTGAAAAACAATTGCTGTGAGAGATTTGACAAGGAATCTTGAAAGAGAATTATTAATCTAGTTCAACTTGGTAAGTTAAAAGAATCTGAAAAAACCAATGTGGAAATTTGGACTCAGGAAACGTCATTTTTCTACTGTTCCTTCTGTCTAATGCTTCGGGCAAGTAGGTGGGGGCAGTTTTTGCCACGTTAAACACTATTACTGTGGTTTTATTTGTCTACATTGCAACCATTTTCAAGTAATTATATATTACATATCTACAATTATACATTTCCTTCTATCCTTGGTTTCCTATACTGCCTAATAATAATTGCCAGAGCTGGAGTGACTACATACCTTACTTTGACTTGGATGGCCTTAGTTCACATCTTTTGCCCCCATGTAACTATTAATGGCACCCTCTGTTTATTCTCAAGTGTCCCAATATGTATGTCAAATTATACGGTCACCCTAATAATAACTAATTAATCATGTTTCTCTTCTAAAGCTGTACATGCCTAATCTTATTTCAAGTTTGCATCTACCCTATGAGGTAAATTATGTTACTGCCCCCATTATTCAATGTATTATTTCAGTCATTAAATATTTATTAATTAACTACCATATTCCAGGCAATGTGTTAAAAGCTGGTGATAAAATATGAGCTCAGTAGATAAGGTCCTTACCCTTATGTGGCTTGCAATTGAGTAGTAATAAAGAAACAGATCTGAGAAGTTGTTGCTTCATCAAGATCACATCGTTTGTGAGAACATAAGGTTTTAGCCCAGTTGAGAATGACATAAAAGCCTAAGTTTTAACCATGACTTCTTCTGTATTTCTAGTAATGATAAATATTTTTAGTTACACATTGTTGGATGATCTAGGTAGCTATATTAGCCATATAAATACTAAAAATACCAACATGTATCAAATTTTAACAGCTGATTAAAATATCTCATGTAATAATGTGTTATAGTAAAGATATTTGCTAGCAAATTTTTATTCAATATACATTACCATTTAATCTAATCATCGTTATATTAAATATTAAGAAGGATTAAACCAAAAAGGTCCACATTAAAAAGACTGCATCTGGTATGATGACTACTGACCAAAGGCATTAAAGATCTTTCTACAGGACTTTTGTCAATATTGATTTTTTTTCTTCTCTAAAAACAAGTGCCTGTGATTTTCTATAGCAGAGAACATGCAAAGGTAGTCCTTTATGGTCTTGTCATTTTACAAAATTACCCATTTAAAAATGATAAAAATTGTAATATTCAGAATATCCATCAACAACTTAAAAATGTTGATTGGATTGAATACACAAACCATTAAAAAGTAAGACTGGCCCTTTGATAGAGGAAAATTTGTTTCTCAATATTCATTAATTTTTAATCAGAAGAATGATGACAACATGATGGGGTTAATATGAATAGACACTGTATTAATATCCCTTTCTAAGAAAGAATGGTGACTTTTTCGGCCGGGGGCGGTGGCTCAAGCCTGTAATCCCAGCACTTTGGGAGGCCGAGACGGGTGGATCACGAGGTCAGGAGATCGAGACCATCCTGGCTAATACGGTGAAACCCCGTCTCTACTAAAAATACAAAAAACTAGCCGGGCGAGGTGGCGGGCGCCTGTGGTCCCAGCTACTCTGGAGGCTGAGGCAGGAGAATGGCGGGAACCCGGGAGGCGGAGCTTGCAGTGAGCTGAGGTCCGGCCACTGCACTCCAGCCCGGCGACAGAGCGAGACTCCGTCTCAAAAAAAAAAAAAAAAGAATGGTGACTTTTTAAAGGAGGCCCGAATTAGGAAATTGGAAAGGTAAATGAGAACACTAGTCAATGATCGCCATATTCAGAAATCAACCAGTGGCGAAGTGTCATTTAATAGCCTCATAAAAGCATTTTTTAAATGCTCTTCCAAGTAGATAACAAGGTACAGTTCATCTCAACTAAAGTAATTTTATGACATGGGCATTTTTTGCTGTTATGTTATTCTACCAATTGACTAAAATAAATAAATGGCTGGAAATGGTTCAAGCTTAAAAGTAGTGATGAAACAAGTAAAATTATTTACTTTTTATTATTTACTATAGCTTAAGATGAAATTGTAAGCATAAAGACTAAACCCAATCTATGTTTCCTGGCACATACAAAATTAGGTGTAAGTCAGCAAAACAGCAAAATTTGTCTATAAAGTATAATGATGAACATCTAAAAGTTGGATTTTATGGGACCTATAGATAACCCAATGCTCAGTGCATTATCAATTTTTAAAATTCAATAATGTTGTAAAATATTTATGTTTTTTATCTTCTTCAAATTTTAACTGGTAAACTAATTGTGTTTTCTCAGAATGGGAAATGCAAAATAGTTTCCGGTACAAAACTGATGAATTGTTTTGATGCGGACAGAGAAGGGAACAAAACAAAGGCATCATGCAGAGTTGCATCCTCATGGCAAAGGTAGCAGAATTAGCAACATATTTGGAAAGAAAGCCGAGTGACCCTTCAGCAAAGTTCCTTCATCAGATGGTGCCGATGGTCACTATATAATGCAAGTGGCATCAGGGAGAAGAAACCACATTGTGTGAGTAGGCAGGTGCTTTGCAGCACGATTGGATACCATGTTAAGGTTTCTTAGCCTTTTCATGCTATAGCCAAGAGAGGGAAGGGCTTGATGAGTTTCTGTTTTATTTACCATTGAGCATCCATTCTGCAGATGAGATATTTTGCTTGATGGTCATTAAAAAGCTATAAGGTGGAATAGAAAACGTATGTTGTAATCAGTAGCAAAGATGCAGCAACTACATATGAAGCATTGAAGGATTTTGAATTAAAGTAGTTGTACCTGATTATCAATCTAATATCACTATTTATAGAAAATAGTATGTCTCCAGATCTTGGTTTAATATGAAAGAAACAGTAAACAATATGAATATTAATGAATTATGGCTATTGATTTTAACTCTTTACAGAATACTGTAAAAAAGAATATGTAGCAGTTTCAAAACTCTACCCTTTCACACTCCTGTTATGGAACAAGATGCTTAAGTGAACCTTGAAGATGAAAGATGGGATTTAAAAATCACATTTCTTCATTACAGTGATGATGCCAATAGAGACCTTTTCTATCATTTCAGATGGTTTGCTCAAGTGGCAGATTTTAGTGATTTATTCAGTCTTGAGTGCATGCACCTATCACTTCAAGGAAGCATTGTCATTGTTTTTTTATTGTTGGAGATAAGACACCAGGGTTTTTTAAGAAGAACAAATTGTGGTACAAACACCTCAGTCTTTGCAAGTTGAATTCATTTCAAATGCTTGGTGTGTTTCCCTCACTCCCACTCAACTGTGAAAGAAATCATTGACATGTTTTTTGGTATGATTAAACACCCATCCAAAAACTGTAACAGCAAAAGAAAAACTACTTTCTACAGCTGAAGACAAGATTAGGATTCCATTCACTGTGATCCTTCAAGTTCCAACATTTGAGTGTGTTATGTGGTGTGATTATTATCTTCAGTGTCAGATAATGAGCTGACATGGTCTTCATAATTTGGATGTACATTTGACCCAGATGTCATTGTGTACCTTACTTCATTTATGATATTAGTTTATATTATTAGTATATTACAAAACAATCTCTCATTAAATGTGATTATTATTACCACCAAATAATAAATACTGTTGCATTCTTACTATAATTTTCTATGTAAGGCAGTGCATATGTCTGAAAATCTGTTAATTGATATACAGATGCCATAATTTGAAAAATATTGGTCTAATTCTTAAGGGATAGAAGGAATTAAAGTCTGTCCTATGAAAAGCAGACAAAAATAAAAATACAAGTGAAGCATTTTCAAACTAATATAAACAAATGGGAAATCTAGAGAAATACCTAAGTGTGTCAAGTGAACTAAGCTAATGTTTTAAAGAACCAAATTTATTTATTTCTTTTTTTTTTTTTTTTAGATAGACTCTCACTCTATCACCAGGCTGGAGTGCAGTGGTGCTATCTCAGCTCACTGCAACCTCCTTCTCCCAAGTTCAAGGGATTCTCGTGCCTCAGCCACAGGAGTAGCTGGGATTACAGGTGTGTGCCACCATGCCCAGATAACTTTTGTATTTTTAGTGGAGATGGCGTTTCACCGTGTTAGCCAGGCTGGTCTTAAAGAATCAAGTTTCTAAATGGTCATTGCTATAGACCAAATGTTTGTGTCTCCCCAAAATTAAATTCTACAGCCTAAATCCCCAGTGTGATCGTATCTGGAGGCAGGACCTTTAGAAGTAATTAGGCCATGAGTGTGGAGCCCTCATGAATGCTGTTAGTGCCCTTATGAAGGAATATAGAGACTAGAGCTCCCACTCTCTCCACCAGGTGAGGCCACAACAAAAAGATGAACATTTGTAAACCAGGAAGATGGCCTTCACCAAGGACCCAATCCTGCTGGCACCCTGATCTCAGACTTACAACCTTCAGAACTGTAAGAAATAAATGTTCGTTGTTTCAGTCACCCAGTCGATGGGATTCTGTTATAGCCCAAACTGACTGAGACAGTTATTTAATCAAGCGATTTTCAAATTTTTTGACCACCTTCCTCAGTAAGAAATACATTTATTTCATCAGTCCAACACACATAAACATACCTGTTAGTCATCTTTAGCCAGGTTATATTATGGTAGC
This sequence comes from Macaca mulatta, assembly GCF_049350105.2. Taxonomy (NCBI): domain Eukaryota; kingdom Metazoa; phylum Chordata; class Mammalia; order Primates; family Cercopithecidae; genus Macaca; species Macaca mulatta. The sequence continues at coordinate 130,894,278 of NC_133407.1, read as the reverse complement.
AAACAACTTAAAATCTCAGGGGTGTCAAAATAAAGGTTAATTCCTCATTATGTACATGCAGGCTGTTCATCAGTGGTGGCTCTGTTCTAGGCTGTAACCCTCTCTTCTAGTCTGTAGAAGGGCCACAACCCTGTTCTGTCATTCCAGAACTCTGCCTAAGGCAGCAGCCCTATCCTAAGATGTGCTTATGGCAAATGGAAAGAGTAAAGCACTGAGTAAACCTATATAATTGCTCTAAACACTACTGCTCAGGCTTGGTGTGTGTCGCATACTTACATTCCATTGACTCTAGTGAATCTTATGGCCCACTGCAAACATCAATATGGTGAGGAAGCACACCACGGTCATGGGAACCCTGCAAGTGAGCTAGCAGCAGAGTAGGATGCCTGGCATAATTCTCCAACAAGGAAGGGCAGGTGGCGCGGGGAGTGAATAATTGTGGAAAATAATACGATCACATTCATATGTGTACATGAGTACAGAATGTACATAGTTAAACCAACATATCACAATATAGTAATTACCCTTACAATTTTTGATGCAACGTATTTCCTATTCTACTGTGTTTTACTTTTTTTTCAAAGTTGCAACCCACTAAACTGAATATTTGACCCTCTGATGGCATTTTGAAAAGCCCTGCTGTAATGGCCTACACAAGTTTTTGCAGTTTCTAGTGTCCCAGTGAGAAAGTGAATGGATCTTTGCTCATTGGTTTTCTTACCGTTGAATGAGACAGGCCCATCTTTGATTCTGAATTTAAGGATGTGTATCAGTCTATTCTTGCACTGCTATAAAGAAATACTTGAGACTGGGTAACTTATAAAGAAAAGAGTGGCTCATGGTTATGCAGGCTGTACAGGAGGAATAGTAGCTTCTGCTTCTGGGGGGACCTCAGGAAGTTTCCAATTATGGTGGAAAAGGGGGCGTGAGATGTCCCCTATGGTAGGAGCAGAAACAAGAGAGATGGGGGAGGTGCTACATACTGTATTTTTTAGTGCATAATCAGATTTTTAAAAAAAATTTCTTCTACAAAAAAAAAACAGGATCCATGTGCAGAACATGCAGGTTTGTTACATAGGTATACAGTGGTTTTCTGCGTCTATTAACTATTAACCATGGTGGTTTTCTGCACCTATTAACCCATCCTCTAAGTTCCCTTCCCTCACTCCCCACCCCCCAACAGGCCCTGGTGTGTGTTGTTCCCCTCTCTGTGTGCTACACACTTTCAAACAATCAGATCTCACAAGAATTCACTCACCATTGCAAGGACAGTACAAAATGGGATGGTGCTAAACCATGGGAACCCACCCCCATGAACCAGTCACCTCCCACCAGGCCCCACCTCCAACATTGGGGATTACAATTCAAAATGAGATTTGAGTGGGCACACAGATCCAAACCATATCCGGGTGTGTGACTGATAGGGTAGAACACTAGAGTCAGAAGTTGAACAGTTTGGTTCTGACTCAGCCACTGGTTGGCTGTGTGATTCATTCACACTTTCTAAGCCTTTTTCCCATCTGTGAAAGGGGGATAATGACATTTGCCTATCCTACCTCAAGTGATAAATGAAACTTAAATGCTGCTTGGCACTGTTCTGAACACTTTACATCTACTAACTTATTCAACCCATGTGTCAACCCAGTAGATATTAAGTGCTACTAATATCCTTGTTTTGCAGAAGAGGGAACTGAGACACAGAAAGGCTAGTGATTTATAAATGGTAGATTCAAGATGCAAAGCCATGCTGTCTGGTTTCACAGTCCATGTTCTCGAACATTATGCTATTTGGCCACTACCATGGAGATATTTGAAGTGTGTGAAACCACCACCTTTAAAATTGTGCATTATCATCATGCTTGTTATTCATTCTCTGGGAAACTAATGGGCTGTTTTTTATTTTTCAGTGTGTTCCTAGTGAAACTTGCACATCCACTAACAGTGAAATTGGCCACAGTTCTGATGGGCAGATGGCTTGGTCCCAAGTCAGAGACCCATAACAGATGTAGCTTCCTATTTTGTTTCAGCATATCCCTTGGTTGGTTGAATCTCTCTCTCCCAATGCAGAGCAAGACCAGTAGGTTAGGCCCACAGAACATGACTGTGTATTCACCTACTAACAATTAACAACTAGAATCATTGCTTAACTTTTAAAGTTCAACCCCGTTCAGTTTTGGTATATTAATTTTGCTAGAGCATACAAGTAAATGAGGGCCACCATTTGTCCTGTAGGTTTGTATTCTGAATCTCCCCAGTGTAATCACTTTCTGGATTGCTCTTTAAAAGACTTGCTTACAATGACATCCAGTCTTGCCATAATGAGAGCATTTCTCCAAGAAAAACACCAAATCTGTGTTAAATTTATTTCTATTCTTTTAAAGACTCAATTTTGACAAGTTCAAAATAAACTATTTTAAAAAGTACTCTGTAATGAAAGAACATATAAAGACTTGCATATGAAGAAACTCTGTTTTCTGAAGAACTATTTAGGGAAGAAAACTGCTTTGTATCCATATATAATTTCCACTTTATAGATTCTATCACATAACTAAAGGTCTTTATCTTAAAGCTAGATGTGTGTTTTGGGACCGATTTATGACCAAATGTGTCAATGTCTGACCACCTAATGGAAGAATACTTTGCAATGATGTGTAAAATATCTGCTTTTGTAGAAAAACTGGATATAGTAGATAAAGTATTTAGCGTTTACCAAGGCTATCAAAATATTTGTGCTGTCACTTGGCATTGGTATTTTATCTGGAAAATTCATGACCTAACAAAATCTCACATCACTTGGTGTTTAAAAAAATATTATCTTGAAAATCAGCCTTGAGATATAATTTGAATATCTTAAAAGTCTTTAATTTTAAATGAACAAATGATGTTTTGACAATGTATACTGTAACATGACCACCATCGGAATCATGATATAGAATAATTCCATAATCTTGAAAATTCTTCTTGGGCCTTTCTGCAGTCCATCCCTCTCCCCAGTCCTGGTTCGATGTGGTTTCGATATGGGGGTGGTTTCCCCCATACTGTTCTCTGTAGTAAATAAGTCTCACGAGATCTGATGATTTTATAAATGGGAGTTCCCCTGTGAAGACTCTCTTACCTGCCATCATGTAAGACATGACTTTGCTTCTCCTTTGTCTTCCACCATGAATGTAAGGCCTCCCCAGCCATGTGGGACTGTGACTCAATTAAACCTCTTTTCTTTATAAATTACCAAGTCTCGGATATGTCTTTATTAGCACTGTGAGAATAGACTAATACATGGTCCATGATTATGACTGATCTACTTAATTATTGTCATTATAATATTGCCTCTTCTAGAATTTTATGTAAATGGAAACATACGGTAGGTATTCTTTTAATAAAATTGTAACTGCTTCATTGAACTATAATTCACATACTATACAATTCACCTTTTAAAGTTCAATGGTTTTTAGTATATTCAGTGATATGTGCAACAATCACCTTAGTCAATTTTAGAACATTTTTGTTACCTCAAAAATAAACCTCATACCTTTTAGATAACACTCCCCTACCTCCCTATCCCCACGTCCCTAAGCAATCACTAATCTACTTTCTGTATAGATTTTCCTATTCTGGACATTTCATATGAATGGAAGCATATAACATGTGGTCTTTTGTGCCTGTCTTTTGTTCATTTAGCATAATGTTTTCAAGGCTCATTCATGTTGTAGCATGTGTCAGCACTTCATTCCTTTCTATGGCTGAATAACATTCCTTTATATACATATAGTACATTTGGTTGATATTAAATACATTCATCAGTTGATAGACATTTGAGCTGTTTCTACCTTTTGGCTATTATGAATATATTATCATGAACATTGTGTAAAAGTATGGACATATAGTTTTGTTTCTCCTAGATGAAGCAGAATTTCTGGGTCATAGGGTGACTCTATTTTTAATTATTTGATAAACTACCAGGATGTTTTCCTAAGCATTGGCATCATTTTACATTCCAATCTGCAGTGTATGAGGGTTCTGATTTCTCCACATTCCTGCTAACACCTATTACTATCTGACTTTTTGATTCTAGTCATTTTAGTTGGTTTTATCTCATTGCAGTTTTGATTTGCATTTTTCTGATCACTGAGGATGTTGAGCAACTTTTTACATACTTTCTGACCATTTGTATCTTTTTTGTTTGTTTGTTTGTTTGTTTGTTTGTTTTGAAACAGAGTCTCGCTCTGTTGCCCAGGCTGGAGTGCAGTGGCTGGATCTCTGCTCACTGCAAGCTCCGCCTCCCGGGTTACGCCATTCTCCTGCCTCAGCCTCCCGAGTAGCTGGGACTATAGGCGCCCGCCACCTCGCCCAGCTAGTTTTTTGTATTTTTTAGTAGAGACGGGGTTTCACCGTGTTAGCCAGGATGGTCTCGTTCTCCTGACCTCGTGATCCGCCCGTCTCGGCCTCCCAAAGTGCTGGGATTACAGGCTTGAGCCACCGCGCCCGGTCCATTTGTATCTTTTTTAAGGAAATGTCTGTTCATATCCCTTGCCCATTTAAAAATTATTAGTATTTTTTATTGAATTGTAACAGTTTGTTTTGTATACTAGATACAAGTTCCTTGTAGTAGATTAGATGCAAATTCCTAGATGCAAATTAGATACATAATTTGCAAAATTTTTCTCACGTTCTGGGGATTATTTTTTTCACTTCCTTGATGGCATCCTTTGAAACACATTTTGAATTTTGATGGAGTCAATTTATCTACTTTTTTATTTGTTGCTCATGTTTTTAGTGTCATTTCTACGAGTTACTCATGCTTGTAGTGTCATTTCTATGAATCCTTTACTAAATCCAGGTGATAGTTTTACCTATATTTTCCTCTGAGTATTTTATAATTTTAGCTCTTGCATTTAGTGCTTTGATCTATTTTGAGTTAATTTTATGTAAGGAAAGTTTGCATCGGGTCTAATTTCATTCTTTTGCATGAAGCTGCACAGTTGTCTCAGCACCATTTGTTATAAAGACAATTCTTTCCATATTTAATAGTCTTGGCATCATTGTCTAAAAACAGTTATCTAGAAATGTAGGGTTTATTTCTGTACTCTCAATTCTATTCCATAAATCTACGTGTCTATCCTTATGCCAGTCCCACACTGTCCTCATTACTGTTGATTTGTAGTAAGGATTGAAATTGGGAATTGTGTGTCCTCCAACTTTGTTCTTTTTTAAGATTGTTTTGGCTATTCTCCTTCCTGTTCAATTCCATATGAATTTAGAATAAGCTTGCCAATTTCTACAAAGTCAGCTGAGATTTTGATGAGAAGTGAGATAAATCTGTTGATTAGTTTGGTAAGTATTGCTATCTTAACAATGTTACATCTTCCCATCTAAGAAAATGGAATGTTTTCTTAGCTATTTGATCATATTTAATTTCTTTCAACAACTTTTGTAGTTTTCAGAGTATACGTTTTACACTGCTTTTTCAAATTTATTCCTAAGTATTTTCGATGCTATTGTAAATGGAATTGTTTTCCTAATTTTATTTTCAGTTAGTTCATTGCAATTGAATAGAAATACATTGATTTTTATATATTGGTCTTGTATCCTGCAACCTTGCTAAACTCATTTATTAGATCTAATATTTTTAAATGGATTTCTTAGGATTTTCTACATATTAGATCATATCTTCTACAAATATAGATTGCTTTACTTCTTCCTTTCCAATCCAGATGCCTTTTATTTTTTAATTTTTCCTTCCTTCCTTGCTTCTTCCCTCCCTCCCTCCCTCCCTCCCTCCCTCCCTTCCTTCCTTCCTTCCTTCCTTCCTTCCTTCCTTCCTTCCTTCCTTCTCTCTTTCCTTCTCTCTCTCTTTCTTTCTTTTTTGCCTAATTGTCCTTGCTAGTCCCTTCAGTATAATGTTGAATAGGAGTGAGAATGGATATCTTTGTCTTCTTCCTGCTCTTAGGAGGAAACATTTAGTTTTGTACCATTAGGCATAGGTTTGTTGTGAGTTTTTTATAGATGCCTTTTATCTGATTGGGGAAGTTCATGTCTATTCCAAGATTTTTGAGTGTTTTTTTTTTTATCTTAAAAGGGTTTTGGATTGTATCAGATGCTTTTTCTGCATTACTGATATGATCATGTAATTTTTAAAACTTCTATTCATTGTAGGTATTATATTAATTGATTTTCTGATATTAAATCAACCTTGCATTCCTAGAATAAACTTCATTTAATTTTGATATATAATTATATATATATATATTGCTGGGTTCAGTTCACTAGTATTTTGTTAAAGATTTTGCATCCATGTTTATAAAAGATATTGGTCTATAGTTTTCTTTTCTTGTGATGTCTTGTCTGTTTATAGTATCAGGATAATACTGGCCTCATAAAATAATTTGAAATGTGTTCACTCCTCTTCAATTTTTTGGAAGAGGTTTTGAAGAATTGTTATTCTTCTTTGAATATTTGGAAGAAGTCAGCAGTGAAATAATCTGGGTCTGGTCTTGTCTTCTTTTCTTTGTGGGTAGTCTTTTGATTAGTAATTCAACCTTCCTACTTGTTACAGGTCTAGTAAAATGGCTTACTTCTTTTTAAGTCAGTTTTGATAGTTTGTGTCTTTGTAGAAATTTGTCCATTTCATGTAAATTTTCCAATTTTTGACTTACAATTTTTCATAGAATTCCTTTATAATCATTTATATTTCTGTAAGGTTGTGGTAATGTTTCATCTTTTATTTCTGATTCTGGCAATTTGAATCTCCTCTCTTTTTATAGTGGTCAATCTAACTAAAGGTTTGTCAATTTGGTTGACTTTGTTAAAGAAACTTTTTTGTTTTTATCAGTCTTCTCTATTACTTTTCTATTCTGTATTTCTACCCTAATCTTTGTTATTTCCTTTCTTCTGCTTGTTTTAGGTTTAGCTTGTTCTTCTTTTTTGAGCATCATAAAATGGAAGTTTGGGTTATTGATTTGAGATATTCTTTACTAATGTAGAAATTTATGACTACACATTTTCCTCCAAGCATTGTATTAGCAGCATTATACTAGTGTTGATACGTTGTATTTTCATTTTAATTTATTTCAAAATATTTTATGGTTTCCCTTTTGATTTCTTTTTTGGTCCATGGATTATTTAGGAGTGTGTTATTTAACTTTCACAAATTTAGGGATTTTTCTTGCTATCAATCTCTAGTTTTATTTCATTGTGGTTGGAGAATATTTTTGTGATAATTTTATTTTAAAACATTTATTGAGGTTTGTTCTATGGTGTATTAGGCCATTCTCATATTCCTGTAAATAAGTACCTGAGACTGGGTAATTAATAAGAAAATAGGTTTAATTGGTTTCTAGTTCTGCAGGCTGTACGGGAAGCGTAGCACTAGCATCTGCTTCTGGGGAGGCTTCAGGAATCTTACAATCATGGTGGAAGGTGACAGGGGAGTAGGCATCTCACATGGCAGGAACAAAAGTGAGAGAGAGTGTGTGTGAAGTGGAGAGGTGCCACACACTTTTAAATGACCAGATCTCATGTAATCTCAGAACGAGATATCATGTATCACTAAGGGGATGGCCCAACCCATCAATGAGGGATCTGCCCCCATGATCCAGTAACTTCCACCAGGTCACACCTCCAAGACTGAGGATTGCATTTTAACATGAGATTTGGGTGGGGACAAATATCCAAACTATACCATATGACATGGCACGTGGCCTATTCTGAAAGTAGTTACTCATTTATTTCTGACTCTCTTTATTTAGTATAATGCTTTGAGATTCATCCATGGCATTGCAAGTATCAGTAGTTCCTTTTAATTGCTGAACAATACTTTATTGTATGGATGTGGATATTCCACTACTGTTCATCTGTAATCTAGTTGATGGATATTTGGTTTGTATTGAGTTTTTTACTGTTACGAATGAATCTGGTATCAGCATTCACATGTAAGACTTTGTGTGTGTGTGTGTGTGTGTATATATATATATATATACTCTCTATATAACATACAAATATATATTAACACGGATGTTCATAGTAGTTTTATTTTTTCTTTGGTAGCAGCCATAAACTAGAAACAACCCAAGTATTCCTCCACAGGTTAATGTTATAGTTGTGTATTCATACCATGGAATACGGTGCAGCAACACAAAGAAAAAAAAATATTGATGCAACAACTTCAATGGACCTCAAGGGAAAAAAAGCCCATCTCAGAAGGTTACATACTATGTACTTCCATTTATAAAATTTTCTTGATATAACAAAATTATAAAGATGGAGAACAGATTGGTGGCTACTAGGAATTAGAGATGGTGGTGGGTGGTGTGCCTATAAAAGGATAGCATGAAGGAGCCTTGTGGTGATGGAACACTTGTGTGTGGTAGTAGTTACACATTTCTACACATGGATAAAATTGCATAGAAACTACACATATACAAATACATATGCAAAATGATGAAATCTAAATAAGCTCTGTGGACTGTACCAATGTCAATTTGCTGGTTTAGATATTGTACTGTATTTAAGCAAGATGTTCATGTAGGGGGAAACTGGGTGCAGAATACATGGGATCTACCTCTGCAATTTTTTGGCAACTCTTGTGAATCTGTAATTATTTCAAAATGGAAAGTTCAAAATACAGATATATATTGTTAATTGCCTGGAAGATACATATCCCAATGTGGATGTTCTTGATTTATTGTGTAGTGTGTTTTTTGCTTTATTTTTAGCGATAATGCCTGATTAGGTTCTGGGAAAGAAGGTTGTATGACAGAAACACATTGTATTTTTCAGTGTCCAAATGCATACTAACAAGTATTAGTCTTATACTCATAATTTTTATTTTTTAAAAACAAAAAAGTTAAAACCAGCTAATCAGCTAAAAATTGTATCCACTGAGGTGAGAGCATTTAGCATTCACCATGTTAAAATTATGTACTTGTATTTATTTTAGAGCAGTGGTTCTTAACTTTTTCTGATTCATAATACCTTAAAAGCTTAGGAAGGCTATGCATACATCTTAGAATTGTGTTCTTTTTTTAACTTTGATTTTAGAATCAGGGGGTACATGTGCAGGTTGGTTACAAAGGTATATTGCATGATGCTGAGATTTGGGGTATGATCGAACCCATCACCCAGGTAGTGAGCATAGTACCCAATAGGTAGTTTGTCAGCAATTGTCTCCACTTCTCTCCCCAACCTAGTAGTCCCCAGTGTCTGTTGTTCCCATCTTTATGTCCATGTGTACCCTGTGTTTAGCCCCCACTTATAAGTGAGAATATGTGGTATTTGGCTTTCTGTTCTTGTGTTAATTTGCATAGGAAAACAGCCTCCAGCTGCATCCATGTTGCTACAAAGAACATGATTTTGTTCTTTTGTATAGCTGCATAGTGTTCCATAGTGTATATGTATCACATTTTCTTTATCCAATCCACCACTGATGGGCACCTGGGTTGATTCCATATTTTTGCTATTGTGAATACTGCTGGAATGAACATATGAGTACATGTGTCTTTTGGGTAGAATGATTTCTTTTCCTTTGGGTGTATACCCAGCAATGGGATTGCTGGGTTGAATGGTAATTCAACTCTTAGTTCTTCGAGGAATCTCCAAACTGTTCTCCATAATGGTTAGACTAACTTACTTTCCCACCAACCATGTATGTGTCTGTTTTCTTGGCAGTCTTGCCAGTATCTGTTTGTTTGTTTTTTGTTGTTACTATCTGTTTGTTTGTTTGCATGCTTGCTTTTTAACACAAGCCATTCTGACTGGTGGGAGATAGTGTCTCATTGTGGTTTTAATTTGCATTTCTCTGATTATTACTGATGATGAGCACTTTTTCATATGCTTTTTGGTTGCATATATGTCTTTTTTTGAGAAGTATATGTTCATGTCCTTTGCCTACTTTTTAATGGGGTTATTTGGTTTTGCTTATATATTTAAGTTCCTTATAGATTGTCGATATTAGACCTTTGTCAGATGCATAGTTTGTGAATATTTTCTCTCATTGTACAGCTTGTCTGTTTACTACCTTGATAGTTTTTTGTTGCTGTTGTGCAGAAGCTCTTTAGTTTAATTAGGTCCCTCTTAGTAATTTTTGTTTGTGTTGCAATTGCTTTTGAGGACTTAGCCATAAATTATTTGCGAAGGCCAATATAGAGAAGGATATTTCCTAGGTTTTCTTCTAGGATTGTTATAGTTTTAGGTCCTACATTTAAGACTTTAATGATCTTGAGTTAATTTTTGTATGCAGCAATAGGTAGGGCTCCAGTTTCATTCTCCTGCAAATGTACACCTAGTTATCCCAACATTATTTACTGAATAAGGGAGTCTTTTCCCTACTGTTTATTTTTGTTGAGTTTGTTAGAGATCAGTTTGTTGTAGGTGTGTGGCTTTATTTCTGGGTTCTCTATTCTCTTCCATTGGTCTATGTGTCTGTTTTTGTACCAGTACCATGCTGTTTTGGACACTGTAGCCTTGTAGCATAGTTTGAAGACAGGTAATGTGATGCCTCCAGCTTTGTTCTTTTTGCTTAGGATTGCTTTGTTTATTCAGGCTCTTTTTTGGTTCCATATGAATTTTAGAATAGTTTTTTCTATTTCTGTGAAAAAAAATGATATTGGTACTTTGATAGAAATAGCATTGAATCTGTAAACTGCTTTGGGCACTATGGCCATTTTAATGATATAGATTCTTCTAACTCATGAGCATGAAATGTTTTTCTATTTTTGGCATCATCTTTGATTTCTTTCAGCAGCATTTGTAGTTCTCCTTGTAGAGATCTTTCATTTCTTTGGTTAAATATATGCTGAGGTATTTTATTTCTTCTTTTGGCTATTGTAAATGGGATTGCATTCTTGATTTGACTCTCAGCTTGAATGCTATCGGTGTATATAAATGCTACTGATTTTTGTATGTCGATTTTATATCATGAAATGCTACTGAAGTCATTTATCAGTTATAGGAGCATTTTGGCTGAGTTTTTAGGGTTTTCTTTTTTTTTTTTTTTTGAGACGGAGTCTCGCTCTGTCGCCCAGGCTGGAGTGCAGTGGCGCGATCTCGGCTCACTGCAAGCTCCGCCTCCCGGGTTCACGCCATTCTCCTGCCTCAGCCTCCCGAGTAGCTGGGACTACAGGCGCCCACAACCGCGCCCGGCTAATTTTTTGTATTTTTAGTAGAGACGGGGTTTCACCGTGGTCTCAATCTCCTGACCTTGTGATCCGCCCGCCTTGGCCTCCCAAAGTGCTGGGATTACAGGCGTGAGCCACCGCGCCCGGCCAGGGTTTTCTAGGTATAGAATGATCTCAGCAGTGAAGAAAGATAATTTGACTCTCTCTTTTTCTATTAGATACCTTTAATTTCTTTCTCTTGCCTGATCACTCTGGCTAGGTCTTCAAGTACCATATGGAATAGGAGTGATGATAGTGGTCCTTCTAGTTCTTAGGGAGAATGCTTCCAACTTTTGCCCATTCAGTATAATATTGGCTGTGGTTTATTATAGATGGATCTTATTATTTTGAGGTATGTTCCCTTGATGCCTAGTTTGTTGGGTGGTTTTATTAAGAAGGGATGTTGGATTTTATCAAATGTTTTTTCTGCCTCTTTTAAGATGATCATATATGGTTTTGTTTTTAATTATTTATGTGATGAATCACATTGATTAATATCCATATGCTAAACTATCCTTCTATTCCAGGAATAAAGCTCACTTAATTGTGGTGAATTACCTTTGTGATGTGCTACTGGATTCAGTTTATTATTATTTTGTCGCAAATTTTTGTGTCTGTGTTTATCAGGGATATTGGCCTGTAGTTGTCTTTTTGTTGTGCCCTTGCTAGATTTTGGTGTCAGGATGATACTGGATTTGCAGAATGAGTTATGGAGAAATCCCTTCTTTCTGATTTTTTTGGGATAGTTTCAGTAGGATTGATACCAGCTCTTCGTATGTGTGGTAGAATTTGGCTTTGAATCCATCTGGTTCAGGGCTTTCTTTTTGCTTGATAGATTTTCTACATTACTAATTCAATTTCATAACTCATTATTGGTCTCTTCAGGATTTGTGTTTCTTCGTGTTGCAACCTTGGGAAGTTGTGTGTTTGCAGAAATATGTCCATTTTCTTTAGGTTTTCTAGTTTGTGCACTTAGAGATGTTCATAGTAGTCTCTGAGGATCTTTTGTATTTCAGTGGAATCAGTTGTAATTCACCTTTGTCATTTCTGATTATGCTTATTTGGATCTTCTCTCCCTCCTTTCTTTGTTAATTGAGCTAGTGGTCTATCAATCCTATTTATCCTTTCAAAAACAATTTTTTGTTTCTATGATCCCTAGTAGTTTATTTTGTCTCAATTTCATTTAGTTCTCCTCAATTTTAGTTATTTCTTTTCTTCTGCTAGTTTTGGATCTAGTTTGTTCTTGATTTTCTAGTTCTTTTAGGTATGACATTAGCTTGTTAATTTGGGAGTTTTCTATCTTTTTGATGTATGTGTTTAGTGCTATAAAATTTCCTCTTAATGTTGCTTTCACCACATCTCATAGGTTTTGGTATGTTGTGGCTCTATTTTCACTTGTTTCAAACATTTTTTTGATTTCTGTCTTAATTTCATTGTTTACCCAAAAGTCATTCAGGAGCAAGTTGTTTAGTTTCCATATGTTTGTGTGGTTTTGAGAGGTCCTCTTCAAATTAATTTCTATTTTTGTGTCACTGTGGTCTGCGAAAATGCTTGGTATGATTTCAGGTTTTTTGAATTTAAGAAGACTTGTTCTATGACAGAGCACGTGGTCGATCTTAGAGTCTGTTCCATGTGCAGATGAGAAGAATGCATATTCTATGGTTGTTGGGCAGAGTATTCTGTAGATGTCTATTAGGTCAAATTGGCTAAGTGTCGAATGTAAGTGCAGAATTTCTTTGTTAATTTTCTGCCTCAATTATCTGTCTAATGCTGTCAATGGGGTGTTGCAGTCCCCCACTATTATTATGTGGTCATCTATCTCTTTTCTTAGATAGACACTACCAGACTAGTGTCTAGTAGTCTAATTGTTTTATAAATCTGAGTGTTCTAATGTTGGTTGCATATATATTTAGGATAGTTAAATCTTCTTGTTGAATTAAACCCTTATCATTATATAATAATCTTCTTTGTCTTTTCTTACCGTTTTTGGTTTGAAGTCTGTTTTATCTGATACAAGAATAATGACCTCTGCTCTTTTCTGTTTTTTATTGTTGCATGAATAAATCTTTCTTCATACCTTTACTTTGAGCCTATGGATGTTATTTACATTTGAGATGGGTCTCTTGAAAACAGCAGATGAATGGATCTCGTTTATTATTCAGTTTGCTGCTTTATGTCTTTTTTTATTATTATTGAGACCAAGTCTTGCTCTGTCACCAGGCTGGAGTGCAGTGGCACGATCTCGGCTCACTGCAACCTCCAACTCCCTGGTTCAAGCGATTCTCCTGCCTCAGCCTCCCAAGTAGTTGAGATTACAGGCATGTGCCACCATGCCCAGCTAATTTTTGTATTTTTGGTAGAGACGGGGTTTCACCATGTTGGCCAGGATGGTCTCAATCTCCTGACTTCGTGATCTGCCCACCTTGGCCTCCCCAAGTGCTGAGATTACAGGTTTGAGTCACTGCATCTGGCCCACTTTATATCTTTTAAGTGGAGCATTTAGGCTGTTTACTTTCAAAGTTAATATTGATATATGAGGTTTCATTCCTGTCATAGTGTTAGCTAGCTGCTTTGCAATCTTGATTGTGTAGTTATTTTATAGGGTCTGTGGGCTTTGTACTTACATATGCTTTTGTGGTAGCAAGTATTGTTCCTTTGTTTCCATTTCTAGAACTTCCTTAAGCATTTCTTCTTACATCAGTCTGATGATGATGAATTTCCTCAGTGTTTGCTTCTCTGGGAGGGACTTTACTTCTCCTTTGTTTATAAAGCTTAGTTTGGTGGCATATGAACTTCTTGGCTGGCATTTCTTTTCTTTAAGAAGGCTAAAACTAGGCCCCCAATCTCTTCTGGCTTGTAAGGTTTCTGCTGAGAAGTCTGCTGTTAGTCTGATGGAATTCCCTTTGTAGATAATTGGACCTCTTCCTCTACTTACCTGCAAGATATTCTTTCATGTTGACTTTAGATAATCTGATGACTATATGCCTTGAGGATGGTTGTCTTACATAGTACCTCACAGGAGTTGTATGGATTTTTTGTATCTGTATGCCAATGTCTGTTGCAATATTGGGGAAATTTTATTGAATTATACCCTCAATTTGTTTTCCAAGTTACTCACTTTCTCTTCTTTCTCAGTAATGCCAATAAATCATAGGTTTGGTCATTTTACAGAATCTCATTTTTCCCAAAGGTATTGGTTATTTTAATTCTTTTTTATTTTTTTCTGACTGGGTTAACTCGAAAGACCAGTCTTCAAGCTCTGAAATTATTTCTTCTGCTTATTCTGGTCTGTTGTTAAGACTTCCAATTATACTTTGACATTCTTGTAGGAAATTTTTTAACTCCAGAATTTGTGTTTGTTTTTTTTCTTAATATAACTATGTTGTCTTTCAAATCTTAGATTTTTTTTTCTGGCTTCTTTATATTGGATTTCAATTTTCTTTTGGATCTCATTGAGCTTCCTTGCCATTCATATTCTGAATTCTATGTGTGTCACTTTTGTCATTTTATTCTGGCTAGGATCCATTGTGAAGGAACCAAAACATGCTGGCTTTTTGTATTGCCAGAGATGTTGTGCTGAATACTTATCTGAGGAAAGTGATACTTCTTTTTTTGAATATCGTTTTGCTTGGATTGGGCTTTTAAATTTTCTATTCCTTTTTCCATTGAGGATATGACCATAGTGTATGTTGTGTATGATTGATTGGTGTTATATCTGGATACTGTCAGAGGGTCAAGGTTCTGTATGGGTTCCTTGGTTGCAGATAGGTTTATTCTGTTGCTTTCTCAGATACTGTATATCATAGCAATGTATTTTTGTTTGGTGGTATAATTCAGGCTGCCATCCAGTAGATGGTACTTAAGTGTAGGAGCCGTAAGCTGTCAGCATGAATTTGTCCCCACCTGGGGTGGAGCTACTGAAGTGCAGAAAGAACTCTCCTGAGCATGTGCTTGCCTTCAGCTGGGGTAGAGTCATTGGAGAAGTGGAGAAAGCAACCTTGTCCAGTGTGCACTCATCGTGCTCATTGGAAATAACCATAGTCATAGTCATGTCTGTAACAGTCTACTGGGGAGGGGGCAGGGGTGAGAGATGACCCCCTCTCCACGTCTGTTCCCAGCCTTTGGTAGTACCCCCTTCAGTGGCTGGCACTGCACTTGTGTTTCCTTTGTCCTGGGGAAGGCTTTGGCAGTCTGTGCTCTCCACTTCCTTGTGGTGGTATGCACTGAAGGTTAATTCTCCAGGAAACCCACAACTTCCTAGAGATCTGCCAGTTCCTTGTGTTTGCCAAAATCAGAGTGCGTTATGGGGATCGTCTGTGAGAGGTCTGGTGTTATTGCAGTTCAAGAGTGGAGCTCCAGGTAAGACAGTGGTGCCACAGGTGCACAACTATTATGGTGTCCACTGTCTCGAACAGGAGGTAAGAGGGTGTTGCATGGCTGTGCAAGCTGGCCACCCAGTTCCCTATTCCAAGGAAGATCTCTAATTGCCATTGACACTGATAGTGTTGTTGTTGGTCATAGGGACAGAGGGGCTTCCCATCAGTTTAGCAGTCAGCAGATTGTCAGAGGGGTAAGGAGAACAGAGAAGCACTCCCACCTATCCTTTTTGCTGGGCTCTGGCTGAGGGGTCAGTCTCAGCCAGACTTTTGCTGCTTTTTTTCCTGTACTCCCAGCTTCTTCATGTGGGCACTCTGACAGGTTCTGGCTATCCTCCCTCCATTTTCCACTCAAAATGATTATTTGCCAGTAACTTTGATCTTTCTTCAAAGGATAACTGGTATCCCTAGTCAGCCATGTGGCAGTCCATTATTCAGTGAGTGGATTTCCATGTGCACTTCAGGGGCTCAACTTCTGCCATAGCCCACAGCTTCAGAGTCTTCGCCCTGAGATTGCTGGCTCCAGCAAGACACTCAGCGCCATTTGACAACCTGTAGACTCTAAGTACCACAAATTCAAATGTCCATTGTGAGAAGATTTTTAGCTACAAATTTAAGTTTTGGAAATTGTTTTTGTTTTGGAATTGAAAATAAAATTATAGCTTTTATGGTACTGAAAGAACAAAGGTAGGTATTTTCTTAAACAAAGCAGTACTTTGTTTTTAAAATAAGTTTAACATCTGCATGTATATATCAATAGATTATAAGACACTATATCCACTTTATACTTTTCATTCTCTACAAATGTAAAGACTCACTTTTCCTTCTAGGGATGATATTTTAAAATCACTCTTCATATGTGAGTAATTATTCCTATACCTATGTGAGGTAATCTATACAGTTATAGATTACCCGAAATGTATAAATTAAACTGAAATGTGAGTTTCATTTTCCATTGATTTGTAACATAGTTTCATTTTCTATTCAGCTAATTTAGAAAATTTGTTCATTGTAATTGGACTGAGCATGACTGTATGGTTTAAGGCTTCTTTCAGTTTATATAATGAGTCCTGCTAAATATTTCTGCATGTCATTTTGAGGATTGTTATGTCAACTACATTCATTCTGTTCTCTCTGGAGTAGTAAGATGTGTACTTTTCATCTTGCCTTTTCTACTGTATAGAGAGTATATTCGTACTGCTGTCTCTGTAAAACAAATTGACTTTTCATGCTTAGTCCTTTGCTCATTGCTAATTAACACCATTTCTGCTTTTCTTTATCATTTGTTCTGAATATTGTTTTTCTACTTTGAAATTTGTTCCTTCTTTGTAATAGTGCCTCTTCAGCAAGAAAATCAAAACAATTTGTTATTTAGTGTTTCACCTTGATATCTTTGTAAAATATATCCACATATTCACTTCTTTCTTTCTTTCCATTCAGTGAGAATATTTGTTGCTCTCCCACAGAGTGTACTTTTTGACTATAATTAATAGTGAAATCTATATTAGTAATTCTAGAAGAAATTAGACTTTCATTCTATATTTGTCTAAAAAATAATCAACTCAATTAAAAGTATGTGAGATATTGCACATATTAATTAGCTCAATTTAGCCATTTCACAGTGTATACATATTTCAAAACATGTTGAACATGACCAATATATACAATTTTTATTTTTCAATTAAAAATATATGTTTTAAAGAACAAACTATATTCTTGGAACCCAGATAAGATTAAAAATACATACAACTCTTAGAAATGTTTTTGGTGGCTGATACATAAGCTTTATATTCAAGTCTGGTTTACAGAAGTATAATTTTCATAGAATAAAATTAAATCATCTGTAACGTAAAATATAAATTTTTACATTGTGTTTTTATTTAATTTTATTCAAATTTAATGTAAATTTCAATGGGTTTTTAATAAATATAGTGCTGTAACAAACATTATAATCAAGATACAGAATAGCTATAGCAAGTTTCCCCATACAAAAGGTTGATGACCTTTTGTAATCAACCCTTCTCCTCACCTCCAGCCACAGAAAACTATTAATCTCTTTTCTGCCTCTATCGTTCACCTTTTGTGATAATATCATTTAAATGGAATCATATAGTGTATAGCCCTTTGAGTCTAGCTTATTTTACTTAGCATCATTCATTTGAAAGTCATCCATGTTGTTGCATGTGTCAGTAATACATTCCTATTCATGTTGTTGCATGTGTCAGTAATACATTCCTATTCATTGCTGGATGGTACTTCATTGCGTGGATGTACCGCCATTTTTTAAATCTATTCATTAACTGAAGAATATTTTGATTGAGTGGATTATTGAGATGTGGTAAATGTCTGTTTAGCTTTCTAAGAAATTACCAGACTGCTTTCCAAAGTAGCTGTGCCATTTTGCATTCCCATCAGCAACATATAAGAGTTGCAGCTGCTCTGCATTCTCAAAAGCACGTGGTACTGTCAGAATTTTAAATTTTATTTTATTCATTTTTAATAATTGTATAGTGGTATGTTGTGGGGTTTTAATTTGATTTTCCCCAATAAACAATGATATTAAACATTTATTATCTGTATATTTGCCAGCTTAGGACTTGGTCTTCTGTACCACACTGAACAGTAAAATGAAATAAAATATGATAAAATAAAATTATAACTACTTTCAGAGAAGGCTAGACCTCATCACATAGAGACAGCTATGTGGCTCATGGTACCAGTTAAATATCTGTATGTTTAAATTAGCAAAGGGGGCCGTGGATGTAGACCCAGACTTAGCTAAACTGTCTGAATAGCACTTGTCTTAAGCTAGAATTCCTCAACAAACAGTGCTTGAGAAGGGTTTGCATGCAGTCATTCACCTGTAGAGTCATCTTCTAAAGAGAGAGAATTTGAGGTTGGGGAAGATGAAACAAAGGTTCAAGAGTTATTGAGCTGACCACTTCTAGGGCAGCTGTACCTCAATTCTGGATCAAGGTGTAATTTCCCTGAAGCAACTATGATAACGTTGCCTTTGATTTCCTTCTTGTTTTATTATTTTCTTCTATCTCTTCTCCCCTTACACCCATCATTCCTAATTTCCTTTCCATTCTCCAATTGTAACTGTCATAAGCAACATACAGTCAAAAGTGAAGAATTACCTTTTGTCCAAATAAGAGAAAGAGCCCATTTCTCTTAATATCATGAAACACAGGTCTATAAGCACTTTGAGAACTTAAAAAAAAAAAAAAAAAAAAAAAAAAAAAAAAAGCTTTATGTTTTGTTTATATTCAGTCTTTGCACAGAATCTGGAATATAGTGATTGTTCTAGGACTATATTTTGAATAAATAAATGAATGAATGATGTTTAGGCCATTCCAAGATCACTTGAAGATCCTCCCCTTTTCTTCTATGCCTAAAGACAAAACTATGGTGATAATTATGCCAAATCTTTTAAACACTCCCAAAGGTTCCTGAAAGATTGTTCTTGAGATTTTATTATCCTTGCTATTAGATGAAGTGCAAACCTTACAATTAGGTTACTACTCCATGCAATACCTTCTCCAAGGCTCTCAAAAATATATTTTTTAAATTATCAGAACAGAGCCTATGGAAATTTCTGTGTCACATTTGCATTCGAAGCTTGTCTAATAAGCCAGTGTTCTTCTCCCTATAATTCAAGCTCCAAGACACTGGTTTTACTCACCCAAGCCTGTGAACAATGATCTGTCCACTCAAGTTAGTAATATTAAGTCAAATTTATGCAGGTAGACTTTCAGCATATTTCCCATTTGGAGCTGCATTCTTCTTCCATAGTCTGTATATGAACAACAGCATTAGTTATAAATGTTTCCCAGTGAACCAACACGCCAAATGATAGAAGTGAAACTTATTGTAGTTCTTAAAAAATACTGACATGAATCCCACCAATCATGATGACATGAGGCTGAGAAACTCCATTTGACTCTGTGACTAGTGTTTTGTCATTTTAAAGTGAACTGGTGAGACTTGAAAGACTTCTGACCAGATAATTTTTTGAAGATGATAAGTGGAGTATTGTTGAGCAAACATATTTTTGACTGTCAAGGAGCAGAAGAACCAGTTTACTCCATAGAATGCAGAAATGATCACTTTCTGCTTTGAATAATAACAATGATAATTACCAATACTGTTTGAAAAAGGAAAAGGGAACAGTAGAAATCATGTTTTGTATTATAAAATGCTTTTCCACTTTGTCATTTTTCCTTTTTTTTTTTTTTTTTTTTTTTTTTGAGAGAGGGTCTCACTCTATTGCTCAAGCTGGAGTGCAGTGGCACAATCTCAGCTCACTGCAGCCTAGATTTCCTGGGCTCAAGCAATCCCCCCACCTCAGCCTCCCAAGTAGCTGGGAATACAGGTGCATGCCACCATGCCCAGCTAATTTCAACTTTGTCATTTTTCTGATCCCATTATCTCACTTTTTTCTTCCTATTGGCATATGATCCTTTCATTTGTGGCAACTGAACCATCTGAAATAGAAATTCTAGTTCACATATCATGATCATTGATGGATACAATAATGAAATGAAGGTGCCAATTTGCTAGTCTGTTGAGGACCCATTCTTTCAAGCACACATGCACCTGATCACTTGCTCATTCACACACACATAAACTACATTGATTATCATTCCTAACATTTGCATAATAACTTAGTTTGAAAAGCACTTCCACAGCCCTCTTGCATCTCATTTAGTCCTTGCCACACATCTGTAGGTTAGCTCTCATGCCCATGTCAGCTAAGAAATTAATGCCTATGAAGATTCAGTGACTTGAACCCACATTGTCCTACTTTTGGCAGGATGCTCTTCTAGTCTACTTGTGGGGATAATAAAATTATCTCCCTCAAAGGGTTATTTTGTAGATTACATGAGATGATACACGTAGAGCATTTACCACATGGTCTGGCATATAGCAAGGACTGAGTAAACAGTAGCTAAATTTACGAATATCCTAGGGGAAATGTACATCATACCACAACCCTTGTCTGTCCCTTTTAACAGCCTCCTGTGATAGACACATCTTCATGTGAAATATTTCTCAAAAGGTCATTCCTCTTAATCATCTTTAAAACAGTGTTACTTTCTAAAACCACAAGAATACTGTACTTTTAACACAGAGAATTTTGTGTCAGTCATCTATACATAAAAAGACAAATTGGCTACATCTAGTTATTAATATAGAAATCCATATTAAGAAAATCAATATTGCATAGACTTTTATAAAACTCACTCTATGAGGTCAGGAGATTGAGACCATCCTAGCTAACATGGTGAAACCCCATCTCTACTAAGAATACAAAAAATTAGTCAGGGATGGTGGCACATGCCTGTAGTCCCAGCTACCCAGGAGGCTGAGGCAGAAGAATCACTTGAACCAGAAAGGCGGAGGTTGTAGTGAGTCGAGGTGGCACCACTGTACTCTAGCCTGGGTGACAGAGCGAGACTCCATCTCAAAAAACAACAACAACAAACAAACACAAAACTTCTCTCTATTATATTATCATATCTCTATTTGCATTTCTGACATTTGAGGTTTTATGTTTTTAATATAAAAAAAATAGATGGTAATACTGGCCTTCCATCAGGTTCCTTAGGAAGGGGATTCTGAAGTAGATGCTTCCATATAGAAAGTTTATTGGAGAGTGTCCGTGGGGTCAACATCTGTGAGGGTCGAGGGAAGCAGGACTGGCAGATGGTAGATATTGCACCAGCAATGGCAGACAGATCCTCAGCCTGGACCTTAGATAACCATCAGGGTTGACCTACATGGGCCTTTGTACACCCTCATCCACCAGTCTTTGCATGCTGACTCTGTGACTGAAGGCATGACCTACAGAGCACCTCAGCTGAGACTGCAGCCACCCATACTCCCAGCAACTGAGCTGATGGCGGGGATCCACTACAAAACAATATCAACTTCATATCCCTTCCTACGCCTCTCTCATGTGCTTTTTCATTCTTGATGCTTTCTTGATCACATTCTAAGAGAGCTTGTGAGAAGAATGAAGCCTCTAATGCTTCTCTTTTGGATTTGTCAGTGTGATTTTTATTACCATTGATTTTTGCCTCTTTACCTTTAAAGATACTAGGGTAAGGAATTTTTTAAATACTGAAATTGACTTGTTTCCAGTTCGGGCTAAGTTCAAGGATCCTGGCAGGAAACAAATGGCACACTCAAATGGGGGTAACCAAGGAGAATTTAATGAAGGGACTATTTAAAAATGTATGGGCAAAGTTAAGGGAAACAGACAATGAATGATGAAACCCTGTGTGGGTAACAGTGAGAAACCACTGCTGTCTCAAAGCTTGAAGGGCAAGGACCAGGAAAGGGTACAGAAATTGGAGAGAGATGTAGTCTGACAAGAGCTGTGCTCTTTGGAAAAGGAATGTAATTAGTAGTGATCTAGCCATCCATCAAAGAGGGAGCTGGCTCAATAAATACCCTGACCTAACACCTGCCACCCTCTGATCTCCTGCTGGTGTTGCCCGTTGGCTGAACATACCAGAAAGTAGCAGGTAAGGGAACTTGTGGAGACAGTCTATGTGGGCCAAACTCCTGTGCACAGAGCAGGGGAGAGTAGATTTGGGGCAGCAAATGGAATGCCTCCTTTTATGACCTTGTATAATTTCCAGTATCTATTTAAAGTTTTTCAGTTTCATTTCAGTTTTTTGAGCCATTTTCTATAGGGTCAACTCTAGTTCATATCATCCTTGACTGCTTCTATTCTTGCCTCCTATGAGCCTTTTCCCCACCCGCTAAACCAGAATGTTATTTTTGAAGCAAAAAATATTTGTTTCTGATACTTGCTGAAAAATTCCTCAATGTCTATCCACTGCTCTTAAATATGAAGACCAATCATTTTACCATGAACCCTAGGACTCCAGGTCTGACCCTGCATGTGCCTACTCCTTGCCACATTCATGCCAGCCAGCCACTTGTTCTTTGGCTGAACATACGGAACTTCCTTGAAGTCCTTGAACAATCTAGGGTCGCTTCAACTCTTCTACTCTTCGCTCTCCCTAGAACACACTGTGCCTAAGTGACCTCTTCCAGTCCTTCACATCCCAGCTCCTACATGTGCTTCTGCAGGGAAACCTCTGACCCTTTCTCTCCTATTCCCAGAATAGCTCAGGACATCCTGTGAAATGCTTCCATAGCAGCTTTTACTTCATAGCACTCCTCTAAATGTGCAGTTTTGTAGAATTGCTTACTGTCCATTTCCCCTTAAGCTGTAAGTTTGAGGATGGCAGAATCTAGCACAATGTCTGCTGGCATATGGTAGGTGCTCAGGAAATATTTCTTGAGTGGCTATTTGGATGAATGAGTGACTTGCACTGGGTGGGAAACTTGCCACACTAGACTGCTCACTTGCTTAAAGGGCCAACTGGAGATAGTTCCTAAAGATTGCAGGCTCAGCCATGCTAAGAGGTGATTTTTTAAAAAAACTGAAATCAAAAACATCCTTGATTTTGTGTAAAACTCTCCTAATTTTCAAGTGGTGGTCACTAATTCTGATTTGTTTTAAAATATGGTACCGTCCAAAGAAAACACCCTGTGGGCTAAATTAAACCCAGAGGGTGCCTGTTTTAACTCCTGGTATCAGTCATCTTCAAAGAAGGTAAAATTTCACAACCAGCTTACAGCTCTCTGTTTAGCATGTAGACCCAGTGCATTTTTTTCTAATGCTGTTATTAATGTCCGGGTTTAACTCAAATTTATTTGTAATTAATTAATGGTCCAACCTAGCTTACACTTAATCATAATAAATCAAAATATTTTAGAGAAACATTTAGGCAGAAGACAAGATCTATGGAGGAGTCAAACACACCTACTAAAAATGTGAATTTGTAAATACTGGCTCATCTGATCTTTTTGATGATTACTTGTAGAAAATGCATTAATTAAAATGAATAGTGTTGTTTTCTTAATGGCAAATTATTTTTTCATGGACATGAAACTTTGCTGGAAGACAAGTTGCACTGGGAGAAAACATGTTTCTGTTTCTATGAATTCATCAGTCATTTCAGCTCCTGTTCCTATGAGAACTACTCAGTATGCAGTTACTAAAAAGCTATGTAGAGCAAGTGGTAAAGACATTAAATGGAAAGGAAGTCAGGGAACGATTATACTGTGCAGCAAACAAGGCTGCAATGGAGACTAGCTGAATAGAACTGTATAGTGTACTGTCTTTCAGAAACATTGCACAGACTTTTGAGCACCCTCATGAGAAGGAACCAATTTGGGCTCTTTGCTCAATCCAGTAAACACTCTGTTAGGAATTACAATTTCCTCACCAACCAAACCCCAATTTTCTGAAGAAAGATTTAGATCTCAGGCCTCTTTTGAGTTGATATATTTGTAAGCTCTATTTTATTTTCCTTTATTTTGCCATTGCTTCGAATGAGAAAACACATCACAACTACTGATGTCAAATACTATCAATATCAAACATTTTTCATCCAGGGCTGGGTTTCCTGCTGTCTTTGGGCCCCTCCCCTTGAACAGTGGCTTGTCATAGGTGATATTTTCCAAGTGAAGAAGTATATGGCATAATGACATCATGTAACACAGGTATATTTTTTCCAACCAGCCTCCCTTCAGGCTGTAGACTTACTCTACATAAAATTAGATCATCGCTGAATTAAAGACACTCTGATTTTCCTGGTCATATTAAGGCATCATTTCTAAACCCTCATTTCATTCTCCCAAATAGGAGGAAGTCTCACTCTTAAGCTGAAGATAGACTGTCTTTTCAAATGTGAGAGCAAATTTTGAGGGGTACATGTATTTTTCTCTTCAAAAGAAAGCTATTATTACAAAGAGAACTTTTATAAACGGTCCTGGTCAAACTTCCCATACATAGCAGTTCACGTATCTTTTTAAATGTAATAGTCTATAACTAAAGCCAGTGCTTTCCAGATATTTTCATATCAAAACATACATAAAATACGTGTAGAAGATACCAGAGTCTGCCTGGTCTGGGGCCTCCCAATAGGCAGCCCTGAAGTATGTAAGGAATAATATCCCTGCATACTTTATTTTTTTTTTTAATTTTTTGAGAGATAGAGTCTATGTTGCCCAGGCTGCTCTCAAGCTCCTGACCTCAAATGATCCTCCTGCCTCAGCTTCTAGAGTAGCTGGATCCCTGGGTACTTTTAATCCATTCAGGGCACACTGGTTGGGAATTCCTGACTGGGATCACCTACCTCTATTAACATTGAATTTGTAGATCAATTTCACATAGCAAAGGGCAATGATTTTTATATGTTAATTGTTTCAAATAAGTACTGTTTCCATTTGCTTGCCAAACATAACCTGCTATATTAAAAATTATTTTTATCATCCCTGAGACTGATATTTTCTACTCGAGTAGAAATATTTTTAAGTAAATATTTATTTGGCACATTGCGAGTATAGCAGTTCCAGGACCCCTTCAAGCTGCAAAGTCCAAACCCAAACCATTCGGTGTTTGTTATTTAACATAAATTCCCATTTGGTTAAGTGCATAGGTTTTCTCTTTTCGATAAGTACTTCTAGGACATTTTGGGTAAGGTCAGTAACAGGTACTTGTGAGTCAGTATTTTTTAATTTTAATTTAATAGTCCATAAAGTACTCACTGAAGATGGGGAGGGAAGATGAAAAGAAAAAAGAACTCCTAACATCAAAACTCCTTATTGACTCTCTTTTTCACGTTCGATGTTAGGGAAAGTGCCAGAACAATTTGTTTGACACTTCCCCCCTTCCCCAAGGTCTTCTGCCACCAGTTTTTAAAGGAACCACAAACTCATGGGAAACCATAAAACCTTCAAAAGTTTTACTGCTATATCTCATTAAAAATATGTATACATTTTCAATATAAAAATATACAGTAGTATACTCTACCAGTAAAGAAGCAAGTTAAACAATACCCAAAACTAGAATAAGTGAAAATAAAAGTGAAGTACCATCTGTCTTTTCTTACTTGAAACAATTCTATAATGAGAAAATCTAGCACTGGAAATGGAATAATTTAACCTGAGTTAATTACCAGCATAGCTAATTTGATATGATACCATATGTTTCATATCTACTAAAAGATGTTAATAGTTTCTATGTCCTCCTCAACAATGTAGAAAATTGTCTCAAAATCAGTACAAATAGTCCAGACTTGCCATGGTCCAACTTAAGAGTTTTCGGCTCTACGATGGTGCTAAATCAATACACATTCAGTAGAAAGTAGTAAAATGCTCTCTTTATGATGCTGGGCAGCAGCAGAGAGCCTCAGGTGATCACGAGTGTAAACAACAAATACTGTACACTGTAATGTGTTGCCAGAAGGTTTTGCCCAACCATAGGCAAATGTAAGTGTTCTGAGAATGTTTAAGGTAAGCTAGGCTAAGCTATGATGTTTGGTAGGTTAGGAGTATTACATGCATTTTCAACTTATATTTTCAACTTATGATGGGTTCATTGGGATGTAACTCCACTGTAGTTCGAGAAGCATGTGTACTTTTGAGTACAGACAAGCGACACTTAACAATGGGTATACAGTCTGAGAAATGCATCGTTAGGTGACTTTGTCATTGTGCCAACATCATTGCAGACAGTTACACAAACCAGATGGTATAGCTTACTACACACTTAGGCTAGATTGTATAGGCTATTACTCCTAGGCTACAAACCCGTACAGCATGTGGTTGTAATAAATACTATAGGCAGCTGTAACACAATGGTAAGTATTTGTATATATGAATATGTCTAGCCATAGAAAAGGTACAGTAAAAACATGGTATTATAATTTTATGAGATCATTCTCATATGCCTGGCCTGTCGCTGACTGAAACATCTTCATGCAGCACATGACACGACCCCATTTTTTCAATAGATTGTTCAAAACTCTTTCAAAAGCTTGTTCCTTTTCTCTGCTCTCTCAATTGTCAAAGTAGTAACTGGTGGGATTGAATGGCCTTCTACCTCTCGATTTCTAGAGGTTTCATTTGCTTTAAAAGCAGTGCTCTGGGCTATAATTTCTTCCCATTACCCTCCCCACTTTCCACTCCAGAACACATTATCTCATGAAGTATGTTGGCTTTGGTGCATCCTCTAAGAAGACAGAGAGTCTATAGTCAATTGCCTTTATTTGCAATCACCAATCCATCCTCTTTTCTCATTTCCTATTTGCTCCGCGTTCACCTTCATAGGATTCCATGGGAAGGTATTGGCATTAATATCAGTCATGGATCACCAGGTTTGAGAGATTTCCTGTATCTCAAGGCTTGTGATAACTGCAGATGAAATACCATTTGAATACTAAAGCTATAACCAGGCTGCTTCCAAAGTTGGTTTCATACTTCTTTGGGCTCAAAGAAGCTAAAAATGAAAGCATCTCCTATGAAAAGGATCTCCTAATTATGCACTATATTAGGGGAATAAAAATAATATTTCAGTGCTAATCCTGGAGATTGCATCACTCAATTACTAAGCTGAAATTTGTGAGAATGTAGGAAAGAAAAACAATCATGTACTACCTTCTTACTACTTTTTCAGCCTTTTCTTGTCATTCCCTGAACATGAGATCGGTATTAAGTGCCAGAAATCATGGCAGAAGATAGAGAAGAGAAACTGGAAGATTTGAAAAGTTATTCAGTAATTTCTGCCTGACACTCATGATTAACTTCCCAAGTAAATTCATCAAGGAAAAACTAGAAACCCAGAGCCCAGGTTACCCCATATTTTGGTTATAGGGACACTAGCTAAAAGCCATCATCAGTATTTCACAAGCATAAATTTTTAAGCAAGTTATAGCTTTCCACTTACTCAAATTCCTAGTATTGGTCTGAGTATTTTATAGGATTCAAAATTTAAATTCTTGACTCTAACTTTCCATCAGCACACCACCTAACTCACTGCTCAGATTTACACCTGAATATTAACAAATAAACCATCTAGGCTGAATATATTCCACAGGCCCTCTTTTAACTTGGCTTTGTGTCCCAAGAGGCTGACATGGGTTTCCTTATCCTATGGCTTCCTTTTGAGTTCAACTATTGGGAGCTCCTAGAGGAGACTGGAGGGAGAAACAAAAGAGAGGTCCAGATATATATATATGTTTTATCCCTTTGACACTGCTTTGGCCTGCATTTTCTCTAAACTGATCTCAAAACTAACTTCTCTGTGTGACTCTCTCCTTTTTAGTGGTGTAGACACATTCTCCTTCATCCTTATCATATCACTTTTATAAATAGTTTTCTGTCTCTTTTTATTTTTATATTTTTGATAAGTTGTTTCTGTAAAATAAACCCTCCTCTAAATATCCTAATTTGAGCATGCTCTCTGTTTTATGTCAGAATCTACTGATACACCGCCTAACCAATCATAGACTTGTGGTGGTGCTTCTTCTTGAGTGTTATATAGGGCTTATATTTAATATCATTGAATATGGTAATATTAACAATGTAGATTTTCTGAAAGATTAGCATAGTTTTGCCACTCTAGGAATTATGAAATAACAGACCAACCATAAAATACTCAAGACTAAACTGAGAAGTAAAGCAAAAGTTTGTAGGAGTTTGAGAACAACAACAACAACAACAACAACAACAAAATACAAGGAATTTTTAAAGTCTGTAATTAGCCTCTAATTTTGGCAGAAATCTCTAGGAAAAAGCTGGGTTCAGCTCTCCACACAGAAGGTTAACATTTTTTGGTACAAGGCATCATACCAGTAAAATAACTTTAACTACTGGCAGAAGAGGAACTGAGAGCAAGGGCAGTGGACACTCCAATGAGACCATAGAAGAATCATCAATCACACTCAAATTGGCCAATGCGGGCTTGAACAACAGGGTTTCTAAAAATTTCCTGGATGAGAGCTTCTGCTTTCAGAAAGATAAAATAGATGTACTTTTTCCTATTTCTCTCAGTAAGGACAGCTAAAAAACCTGGATAGTATAGGTAAACCAACATAAGAAGACTCTAAAAGGTGAGAAAACAGAAGGAAACCCAGATAGCGAGGGACCTTGGAACCAGAAATGACATGGTGGTGAGTTCCTCCAAGTTTTCTTTTTGCCTGAAGTCAGAAATCCAGAAATGCCAATGGTTGAAACAAAACATGCTCTAACAAAAGCCCACTCTCTCCAGCCAAAGGACTAGGAAAGGGGAAGCTATGCAAAACAAAAAAAGAAAAACCCCTTTAGACAATAACTTATCTGCTTCAGCCACACACCACAAATAAAACGACATCCCTGTTCTCACCTGGTGATAAAGAGATGCCCCTCTTTTTTGCCACTGGGGTGGTGAGAAGCCCTTCACCACTAAGTTACAACAGAAGAATAGTCAAGAATCTGAGTTTCTACCCCATACTTGGTAGGGAGCATCCACTTTCCTGACAGACCAGTGTCATAGGAGGCCTGCTAAAACCAAAGATATAAAGAAGGTCCAGATCTCACAACATAATATTCAAAATGTTCAGGTTTTTTTGTTTTGTTTTGTTTTGTTTTCTCGAGACGAAGTCTCACTCTGTTGCCAGGCTGGAGTGCAGTGGCACAATCTCGGTTCACTGCAGCCTCCACCTCCCAGGTTCAAGTGATTCTCCTGCCTCAGCCTCGCAAGTACAAAATGTTCAGGTTTTAATAATAAATAATTATCCATCCCACGAAGAACCAGGAAGATTCCAACTTCAATGAGAAAAGACAATAAATAGACACCAACACCAAGTTGACGAAGATGTGAAAATTATCTGATCAATATTTTAAGCAGCAATCATAAAAATGTTTCTTTCAGAATAAACTTGAAATGTATGAAAAATGAAAAGTCTCTTCAAAGATAAAAAGATACAAGGAAGAATCAAATGGAAACTTTAGAACAGAAATAAGAAAATTAAATGAATTCACTTAACAGTAGAATGGAGAGGACAGAAAAAGAATCAGTCAACCTGAATATAGAGTAATAGAAATCCCAACTTTAAACAAAGGAGAAAATAAACTCTCTCTCTCTCACTCTCGCTGTCTCTCTCTCTATCAGATTACATATATTATTTGTATCTTATATTTTAATTAATGTATTACATATATTTGTTATATTAATAAGTCATACATGCTTATTATCCAATTACATGTATTAAATATATATAATAATGTACATAGACATATGCATATGCATATTATGGATATGTACACATGCCTATGATAGAGTTATACAAATAGGAGTTATATTCAGAGACAGGGTAACTAATTTTTTTTTTAAATCTAACATTCATGGCTTGGAGTCCAAGATGAGGGGTGAAAGAGGATGAAAGGAAAGTATTCAAAGAAATGATAACTGAAAACATTTCAAATTTGGCAAAAGGTATACACCTATAGATTCAAGAAGCTGAACAAGTCCCAAGCAGAATAATTGCAAAAAATTTTTGCCAAAGCACGTGATAGTCAAACTTCTGAAAGCAAAAGATAAAGAAAAAGTCTTGAAAGCAGTCAGAAAGAAATGATGCTTTAATTATAGGATAAAAAATTTAGTTGACAACGGCTGTCTCATCAGAAATCATGGATGCCAGAAGGAAGTGTCACAACATTTTTTTAAAGTGCTGCAAAAAAATGTCAACCCAGAATCTTATATCCAATGAAAATATCCTTCAAAAATCAGTAAGAAATGAAAGCATTCTTAGAAAATGGAAAATAAAGAGGTTTGTCAGTAGACCTAATCTATGGCTGAAGAAAGTTCTCTGAAAAAAAGAAAGGATAAAAGAAAAAAACTTGAAACATCAGAAAGGAAGAGGGAATGATGGAAAGAGCAAAACATAATAGACTTTCCCTCTCTTCTTGCATTTTCCAAATTTGTTTTGACAAAGGAAGCAAAAATTATAATAATATCTAATGGGGATCTCAATGTATGTAAAGGATAGATATATTTAAGGCAATTATTTCCTAAATGGAAAAGTGTAATGAGATGTAAAGGAAGGTAAGATTTCTATACTTCATTCAAACTGGTAAAAAGAGGATACCAGTAGACTGCGATAAGTTGTATGTATATATAAATACAATACCTACAGAAATCACTGAAAGAGCTATACATATAGAGAAATATGCTCAAAAAACGTTACAGGTAAATCAAAATAAATTCTAAAAGGTGTTCAAGTAACCCATGGAAATAGAGGAAAAAGAAAGCAGAGAAATAAAAAAGAGAAAAAAAAAAAACAGAAACAAAACTTAAAATGGTAGACTTATGTTCTAATATGTCAATAATTACATTAAATATAAATGGTCTAAGTAGACCAATTAAGACAAAAATTGCCAGATGACCCATCTATATTCCATCTATAAGAAACTCACTGAAATTATTATATAGATAGTTTGAAGATAAAAGGATGAATGGAGATTTCCATGCAAACATCAACCACACCATACAGAAAATTAACTCAGAATGGATTGCAGCCCTAAATTTAAGAACTAAAATATAAAACTCTTAGAAAACAGTATAGGAATAAATCTTTGTGACCTTGAATTAGGCAATGATTTCCTAAGTATGACACCAAAGCAAACACAAAAGCAGCAAAAGAACAAATAGGTAAATAGGACGTGGTCAAAATTTAAAACTTTTGTGTTTCAAAGGACACCAGCAGAAAACCAGTCCACAGAATGGGAAAAAAATATTTGCAAATCATGTATGTGGTAAGGGATTTTATGCAGAATAGCAGAATATATAAAGGGTTCTTACCACTCAACAGATAACCCAATTTAAAAATATGCAAAAGAGATGAGTAAACATTTCTTCAAAGAAGATATGCCATTGGCCAATAAACACTAAAAAGATATTCAACGTTGTTAGTCATTCAAAAAGTGCAAATCAAATCTACAATAAATTCCATTTAATACCCACTAAGATAGCTAAGTCAAAAAGACAAAAACTAGTGTTCGTGAGGATGCAGAAAATGAGAACCTTCATACATTGTTGATGGAATTGTAAAATGGTGAAGCCACTTTGGAAAACAGTTTGGCATATCCTCAAAATGATAAACACAGAGTTACCATATGATCCAACAGTTCCCCTATTCTAGGTATACACCCTGAAGAAATCTGAACATATGTGTACACAAAAGCTTTTACATTAACTTTTATAGTAGCATTATTCAAAATAACCAAAAGGTGCAAACAAACCAAATATCTGACAACTGATGAATGAATAAGTAAAATATGGTATATCCACAGAATAAAATGTTATTCAGCCACAAAAAGAAATGAAATATTGATGCATGCTTCAACATGGAGAATCTTGGATACGTTGTACTAAGTGAAAAAAGTCACAAAAGGCCATACGTTATGTAATTCCATGAAATGCCTAGAATATACAAATTCATAGAGAAAAAAATGGTAGCTTAGTAATTGCCAAGGACTGGATGGAGAGATAAAGAAGGAGTGACTGAATGGTTGTGGTGTTTCTTTTTGGTGATTAAATTGTCCTAAAATTAGTTAGTGGTGACGGTTGCACAACTCCGTGATTATACTAAAAACCACGTAGTTATACATGTTGACAGGGTGAAATTTATGCATATGAATTATGTACCAATAAAGCTGTTATTTTAAAGTAAAAAACAAGAAAGACAAGAAAAATAAACCAGAAGTAATTATATTAATATCAGGTAAATTAGACTTTGAACCGAAGACAATTACCAAGGACAGAGAGAGACATTTATGTTAAAAATGTCAGTTCACCAGGAAGACATGAGGATCTTAAATGTGCATGCACCAAATGATACAGTCACAAAATAGGTGAAACAAAAACTGAGAACTGAGAGAAAAATGGACAAACCCATAATTATAGTTGCAGATGTCAACACTACTCTCTCAACAATTGATAGAACAATTGTACAGAAAATCATCAGGGATATATCATCAATGCCATCAACCAACAGGATCTTATCAATACATATAGAATGTTCTACCGAATTACAGCAGACTACACAATCTGTTCAAGCATTCACAGAACATAGACCCATAATCTGGGCCATAAAACAAACCTCAACAAATTTAAAATAATTGAAATCATAGAAATGTGTTCTCAGACTAGAAATTAATAATAGAAAAATCTCCAAGCTCTTGGAAACTATACAATTACTTCTAATCAATCCATGGAATTAGAAAAGATGACATGCCTCAAATCAATATTCTCCCATATTAGGAAACTAGAAAAATAGGGGCAAGTTAAACCCAAAGCAAGCAGAGGAAAGGAAATATTAACTATAAGCCAGAAATTAATGAAATTAAAAACAATAGATAAAATCAATGAAACAAACAAAATGTCCCCAGTAGGTGAATGGCTGAACAAAGTGCTATACATCCATATCATGGAATACCACCCAGAAATAAAAAGGTGTGAAGTATTGATAAATACAACACCCTGGATAAAACTCAAGGATGTCATGCTAAGTGATAAAGGCCCTTCTTGATAGGTCGTGTTTGTATGATTCCATTTATGTAAGATTCAGAAAATGACAAAATTGTAAAGATGGAGAACAGATTATTGTTTTCCAGATGTCAGGGGTGGTGAGAGCTGTGACTAAGTGTGACTATAAGGAAGTGGCATGGGAAGGCCTATTTGGCAGTGGTTTCACAAATCCACATGAGATAAAATGGCATAGAACTATACACACACCTTTTACCAGTGTCAATTTTCTTATCTTGATATTATAGTATAATTATGTAAACTGGGTGGGGAGAGCTCTCTGCACTATCTTTACAACTTCCTGTGACTACAATTATTTAATTGCTGGATAAATTTCTTTTTTATCCTTCTGGGACCATGCATATTTATTATTTATGAATGCCCACTTATGAATACTTTAGTTTGAATGCTTATTCAAAAACAGAAAAAGCATCCAAAAGACTGTTTTAAGGTTCTTGTTTATCCACATTTCACCTTTGTGACTTTGGGAAAGTAAATTAACCCTTTTGCGGCTTTCAACTCTATTTAAAGGAGTTGCATTTGGTCTACTTTGTGTCCTCTAATTTGTTATGCGAGAAGCTAAGAATACCTAGTCTGCTTATGCCTGCAGGATGCTTGAAAAGATCAAATGATATATCTCATCATGATTTGCAGAGAGCAAGTGATCAGTAACTACTTGCTAGACTTAATAGGGTTGGATCGTACCTTTACGATAAATTAAGTATACATTAAGTGTATAAATTAAGAGATGTACATTATGGGACATTATTATGGCCAAGTTTGTAGTGTGTAATGCATCCAGATTGTCTTTTTAGGACAGTTTAATTAAAAATTCTGCCTTTGTGAAACGTCAAGACCATCAGTGAATTTTGCACATAGAGGATGGTCTATGTAGTCCAAATGACTCTCTATAACCATAATATCTATGGTGGATGCTTTTGATGCCAAGATCTACTTTACTAGAAAAGCTCACTCATCTCCCAGCTGCTATGAGTTTTGCTGCTAGTAGCTGACATTTATCTTGTTCACGAGAGAATTCTCAGCAAAGAAGGTTATTCTTAACTAGAAGGCTATTCCCAGACCTGAGAATTGCCCACATCCAATACCAAACACAGGGATCAAAAGACCAACCCCTTTGCTTCAAAGTGGGACAACTCTGTGGTGCAGCTTATGCTTCAGAGCTTCTCTTGAGATCCAGCTGAATGGAGGTTCCAGCTGAGCCCACATCCTTGCTTGGTCCAATTCTGCCCCGCTCCCTGGCTCCCTTTATCAAAAACATCCCTTCAGTCAATCACATGCACCTGAATTCCTGTCTTAGGATCTACTCAACTCGGATTCCCACAAAGGCCAGTGAAGTGGATTGAGATTTGAGGATGGATTCAGTATGATCATGAATGGCATTAGTACCCTTACAAAAGGGACTCCAGAGAGATCTCTCTTTCCTGCCATCTGAAGTTACAGTGAAAACACTGCCATCTAGGGAGGAAGCCCTCACCAGACACTCAATCTGTTGGTCCCTGGATCTTGGACTTGCCAGCCTCCAGAACTATGAGAAAGAAGTTTCTGTTGCTTATATGTCACTCAGTCTCTGGTATTCTGTTGTAACAGCCTGAATGAACTAAAACAGTGGGCATGTATTTGCATGTCTGCATGGGTATGTGTGCACATGTGTCTGTGTGCATGTATGTGTGCATATGTGGTTACAGTAAGACTGTACTATTTTGCTTTTCCTCTCTTAGCAGCTGCTGAAAACCGTCTGCCAGGAGTTCTAATCTCCTTTGTCTATCATGCTTGTTCCACCTTGAGAGGTGTTAGGAGAGCCAATTCCTAAAAACATGAATCTTGCTACTTCCCCAGAAGGACTCTAGCGTCAAGTGGAGATTTTCTTTTTAAGTAAAAGTATTTTCCCCCTCTAATATTTGAAAGATGGTCCTTTTGTGACTCCTTTGCAGAAGGCCTTCTTCTGATTGCATGGTCCTATACTTTCTGTCTCTCTTCATCAGATCTTCGTGTCTGTAGTGTCTTTTGTTTGTTTGTTTGTTTGTTTGTTTGCCTGAGCTAAAGACATAGGCTGACTTTTTATCGCTTTCCTTTGGAGGGACAATTAGTAAGAATCTTTCTGATTTTAAAAACATAAACTTGCTGATTCCCACCTCCCTCGTTTGCTATAAGAGCCTTGAGTTTTGTAGTATTACTGTATTACCGCCAGTACATTAGCTATAGTAAAATGTGTGCACATGCAGATACGCATATGGACCCACAAGTTCATGGACCTCACGTGTGTTTCTGTATAACCGTGTCCACTCAGCTAAGGACTTACACCAGTGCGTAAGCCATAGAGGCAGAGTCTCTATGCCCGACTTTCCAGGCTATTTTACATCTGAGTTGGTCAGAATCCCTTCAGTGTGGGATAGGCAATGTTCTCTAGAGGGATGAGCCCTTCTGCCCGATGAGGTCAGACTCACTCTAGTGCCTAACCTTTACTGGATAGACTAATTTATTTGACTGAATGAATTACATTTGACAGTGCCTGTCCCTGGTTTATGAAAATGAATATTACACTTACTTACATTTTAGCCATGTTTATAAAAATTGCCTTTAAATTATCCCTAATTGCAGAGAACACTGTACTCATAACCATTGGAGTTAGATGTGTGTCTCCAAAATCGACTTTTTATATTAGTTTTACCATTTTTTCTTAAAATTTACATACAACTTGTTATATTCCTTAATATGATTATATTTCTTACATTTTAATGTTTTAAATTATATGAGATAAAACTTACACCTTTGACAATGATGTCAGTTCAGTAAATACAATTGTAATTTGTTCATTAACTATTTTTTACTTGCTTTCTGAATTTTCTTTGGGCAATGAATAAGAAGAAGAAAATAGTACTTAAAATACAATAACATTGTAAAATATTTTGTCCACTCAAAACATACACGTGTCCATGACATCTTTTATCTTTCTTACATATTGTTGTAACATAGTTTCTTCAGCTCTCTTTTTGTGCCTTGATTTACAAAGGATTTAATAATGTCAGCCAAGAACTTTTTTACATCATCACAAGCCTGCTACACTTGTTCTGTACAGTGAATACACACAAGTGGAAATAACCAGAGTACATGTGCTTTGGCAATAAATGCAGCACTTGGGGATGCGTTAACAACTTTAGTATCTTTGTTACTTAAGTGGCCCAGAAGAGATAGCACAGCTTCCAGGAGGGTATAGCTCACTTTCAGAGAAAAATCGGGCGCACTCACTCACAAATAAAATACACACTTTTTTCTTTTTCCTTTATTTTTGTTGTTATTGTTGTTGTTGTTGAGACGGAGTCTAGCTCTTGTTGCCCAGGCTGGAGTGCAGTGGCGCGATCTCGACTCATTGCAACCCCCACCTCTCGGGTTCAAGTGATTCTTTTGCCTCAACCTCCTGAGTACCTGGGACTACAGATACCCGCCACCACACCGGCTAATTTTTGTATTTTTAGTAGAGACAGGGTTTTGCCATATTGGCCAGTCTGGTCTCAAACTTCTGACCTCCAGCGATTCACCTGCCTTGGCCTCCCAAAGTGCTGAGATTACAAGTGTGAGCCACCATGCCCAGCCAAAATACACACTTTAAGCAAGCTTTATGATTGCAATATGTGAGAGTATTCATTCCTCCCCACTTTCTCCTTGTGAAAAGTATATATAATTGCACATTTAATATTTGTGTGGGGGAAATCTATGATTCCAGAACATAAAAGCAAGTCAAGAACAGGCAGTTTCCTTCCTCTGGAATTTATCTTCATCTCTACATTTTGGCAGCCTCTCCCTATGAAAGTGCTATTGTAATATGTTCATGTATTCATTCAGCCAATTTTGATGGAGGACTTGTAGATATGTAGATGTGATAGCAACCAAGACACACAGTGTGTCTGCCTTAATTGTCACAGGAAGATGAACAAATAAAGAGGTTTACACCCAAAATACAGATTTTGATAACCACAACAAAGCTGAGTAGGGCAAGATTACTCTGGACACTACAACCAAGAAGAAAGGCTATTTTAGCTGAGATATGAGGAGGAAGCAGGGTGAGGAATGATCCAGGCAGAGGAAATAGCATGCCTAGAAGTAGGAAAGAAAATGAGGATGGCTGAGGATTATGGCTATGGTGTTGTTGGTTGGCTCCATGGGAAATGATGTGAGACACAGAACAAGAGGCTAGATCTTAAGGATCTGAGTTTACTGCATTTGGATATACTCTAAATGCAAGGGGAAGCCATTGAAGGTTTTAAGCTAGATCAATATAATCTGATTACTTATGTGCTTTGTAGGAAGATGGATTAGAGGAGGCCAAGGATAGAGAGATAACAACAACAACAAAACCAATTTTTAGAACACTAGGCAATCAGAAATGATAGTCTGAGCCAGGCTGGAGCCAAAAAGAAGGGACAAATCTGTAATATAAATGGGAAGAGAAAATTGATAGAAGTTGTTGATGGCTTGGAAGTGGAAGGAAAGATGAAGGAAGCAATGATGACTTGTCTTTCTGGCTTAGGAATCCAAGTGGATCTTGGTGCCTTTTACTAATATGGGCCAGACTGCTTTTATATTTCATATCTACATGAGGAATATGACAGCTGCTCTTACTTACTACTGT
The DNA here is from genome assembly GCF_049350105.2 of Macaca mulatta. Classification (NCBI taxonomy): domain Eukaryota; kingdom Metazoa; phylum Chordata; class Mammalia; order Primates; family Cercopithecidae; genus Macaca; species Macaca mulatta. Next base: position 130,856,670 of record NC_133407.1, on the reverse strand, counting down.
GTCAAGTGGTGCTGAAACGTACATGAGGCCTTTGCCTTTTATCTCATGCTTAGCTACTTTCTATTGAATTGTAAGTGTAGATTACTGCTGTTACATGATCCATTACCTGGATACTGTTGATATCAGCCATTTCTTTTTAAATAAGGGGGCAAAAAAACTCTTAAAAGTAATTTCATGCATCTATCCAGTGGATGTGACACTAACCTTTATCATGGAAAAATAAACACAAGAGTTGATATAAAGCTTTCTTTCAAGTGCTGATTGTGGGGTCCATAATTCACCCTGAAGAGCTGGTACGATGATAGCATGAGGCCTCCCAAATATATTCATAACAATATACAACCAAAGATTTCTGTTTTATACAGGTCAGTGGAGAATCATCACCACTGAATCAATGTATCTAACTTCTTGAATGTCTACATTTAAAAAGAATATATTCCTGCTAAGATGCCTATCAGCTTTTGTGATTATGTTTCATAAAAGCAAATTCTCATAAAGTGAGCTTTTAAAAGGACCAATTTTCTGCTTCTCTTGACTATATAAGACATTCAGGAATTAATGAAAAAAAACAATGCCTGTCTGGTTTGTAAGCATCACAGTCTTATTGCTGCATAAATTCTCACAGGTCAACTCAGAAAACAGTTCAGGGTCAAAATCTCATCTAGTCACCTAGATTAAAACTAATTTCTCTAAAGTGTATCCTATATTGAAGCTTTTTCGTGCAAATAAATAGTAAGGGCCTTATTCTCTCTTCCTTTATTAGTTGGGCATGTCATGAATTTGAACAGAACATTTTGTTCTGTTCTCTAATTACATGCATTATCAGGAAAAATCTATGCCTTGCATACATATCATTAGAAACAGCTCTGAGAGTGCGATTCTATCACAGGGCTCGTCACGGCAGCTCATCGTAATATTGACAGTTTAATCTTTTTGTTTCATACAAGATTAAAAGTCACATGATATCCATTTCTTCATAGCTCGGACGGTGAATCCAATTGGGCTTAATCCGTATCTAAGCACCATCTCTATCGTGAAGATAGACTCCATTTTCACAAATGCACTTGGTAATTATCTACCGTTATGGGGAAGATACTTCGTTGATGAGAAAACCCGAGAAAACTGATTTTCTAAAAAATAATGTTTACTCACAACTAAGTGGCTGAACAAGAGAAATCAACGACATCCTTTCCCTTCAGAGGAAATGACAAACCAGAATTGTCACTCACTCATCTCCTCTGGTGGTTTGAAGACACCGTTCTATTTGGTCATTTGGTTTATTGGCTGTTGAAATGTAATGGCTACCTTTGAAATGAAATGACTTTTCAAAGTCCTTTATTGAATCTCAGGATGTGTCAGTAAAGAGAGGAAAAAAAAAAAACAGATGGAATTTGGACACAAAGAAAAACAGCTTTTGCTCAAAGACTATTTATTAAAATGATAGTACAATGCACTTTGTCTGTGAGGTGGCAAGTTACAAATAAGAAATATGAGAACCTGTAGAGCTGTTGGAATTTAAATTATGTGGCAGCTTTCCATCAGAAATGCAACAGTAATTTAGAGTTAGGCTCTTCTGGCAGATTTATGTTTCAGTAAACAAACAAAAGGACTTTCTTGACTACAGTGCCAGCTGCAAGAAAAGCATCACATGGATTGAAGGCAACGTTGGGAGATTTATATGGCTTATTCGTCTCGTTCAATACACTTACATATTTCACTCATACTTGTATTCATATTGAGGGCCAAATTAATATGAATGAGACTCAGCACATCCCATCAAAATGTATCAAAACACCACATGTTAGAATGGGTGTAGAGTGGGGTATCAGCAAGAGGAAGCATTCTTTCAGTTCTATGTAGTCCTGTGGGATTTCTAGTTTGATTTCTGGTTCATATCATGGCTGTTATTTCACAACTGGATGTTATTCCAACCTGTACCTAGTACTGTGCAAATGATGACATGCTTTGATCCTAAGTGCAAATGAATACAGCAGGTTTGAAAAAAGTGAGAATTTTGAAGAGTGGTGTTGAACCTTCAGGAAAGCATGTTTTGCATTTGGCAAGGAGCAGGAGACAGTTTCTCTGTTGTCTAATAGTGACTTCCCTCTCACCTTGGCTCCCCGGAGATTAGAGGGGGCCATACTGCTGCCCAATTTTTATCAACATTGAAATAGTCACTTTGAGAAACATGAGATTCCCTGGAAATGTTTCTTAGGTCCCCAGGCCTTTTCACCCAAAAGACTTAAATGCAGAGGATACGGTTTGGGTGTCAGGCAATGAAAAGGTTGTCGATCTGGTTCTCCTTGCCTGGGTAAACCTGAATAACTGATGGTAGTGGGCAACACCACCAGCCCTTGTCAGTGGAGTTGATCAAATTCAGCTGCTGGCTAAGGTTGCTTATCCTGGGGGTGTTTTCAAGAGTCTCTTCTGTTTCCTAGTTTGTTACCCTAACACCATGCTTCCAGGATTTACAGCAAAGAGATTATTAAAGATGCTCACTGTCAGTCTCCACAGACTTCCTGTACTCTAACACAGATGAGGCCATATGTTGAATCCCATTCTAATAGAGGCCTTTTGGGGTAAGGTCTGTAGGCTGTGTCTGGTTATTAATGATGTATGCAATGGTCTTGAAGCCCAACTTTTAGAAAGTTGAATGCCAGAGATTAGCTCTGGGAAGAAACGTGTTAAACAATGACCCCTTTCCTCTCTCGTCTCCCACTCTGGCATTCGTCAGCCACAGTAATAGGGCTATGATACAGACCAAAAGGTTCTGTCATAAGTACTTCTCATATTGCAGGCATAAAGCAACTGAGTCATGATTGAATAATTATCAGACAGTAAGAATGCTTCCCAGAAGAGGATGTTTCCTGACTTTTTCTAAATAGCAAGTACCTTCCCAACCTCAGAGAAGAGGTATTTTTACACTTTACCTTATAAAGTATAAAAATATCTGAGGACATTAAGGAGAAACCAGAGGCTGGACACGGTGGCTCACGCCTGTAATCACAGCACTTTGGGAGGTCGCAGCGGGAGGATCACCTGAGGTCAGGAGTTTGAGAACAGCCTGACCAACATGGCGAAACCCCGTCTCTACTAAAAATACAGAAATTAGCCAGGCATGGTGGTGCATACCTGTAGTCCCAGCTACTCGGGAGGCCAAGGCAGGAGAATCACTTGAACCTGGAAGGCAGAGGTTGAAATGAGCAGAGATCTCACCACTGCACTTCATCCTGGGCAACAGAGCAAGACTCTGTCTAAAAAAAAAAAAACAGAAGAAGAAATCTGACACACAAGTAGAGAGAATATGGGAAAGATTAAGGTTCAACTTAGAATTGTTCCTTAAAGGACTCAGATTTCCCTTTCTTATGAGTTGAAAATGTCTATTTAATTTAGGCATGACGACTACATAAGAGATAACAAATCAAAAGGAATATTTGTAATGCAGTGACTGTGTAATTTATGAAAAATGATGTCTAGGTTATACCCAAACAGTTGCTACTTTGGACATTTTGCATTTAATGGATCAGGCGAATTGTTATTTATATGTATGAGAATAATGCATTTTATATAAATAATATACATAACATAAATAGATATTATATATCCTTTGTATAAATATATACTTGTATGCAAATAAAAATAAATTGAATAAAATGTATACTTATATATAAAAACATAAAAAGTACACATAAAATGTCTTTATGTTTAAGTATATACCTATACTTATATATATATGTATATATATACATATTTAATGAAAGCATAGTATTGGTTTTGCCTTTCCTTTTGCTAGTGCTATTCTTGTGACAAATATTGTTAAATGCAAACTTCTAAACCACAGATAATATATGCGACCAATTGCTTCTGTTCATAAATGTAATTAAGCAAGAGAGTGAGTCAAGGATATGCTTCCAGCTTCTAGTTCATTTTTATAGACATTTGGTAATGATGAACTGAGCAATCAAGTGTCAGTATAAACTGATGTAACTTTTCATACCGTGAGCATAATTATAGCTCTGGTTAAAAGTGTTACTGCAACACAAGCTAAATTGATGGCAAGTGTACTTTCAACTTGAAACACAGTCTCAATAGTGCTTATAATTGCAGGTTTTTTTGGGGGGATGGGGAGTTGTGAATTATTGTAAATACTCTGTGTTCAACCGCATCATGGAAAGAAGCCTCGACTTTGTAATCCATCCTACTGAAGCCTAGGGAAGTGTATTTCCATCATTTGATTCCCACGGAGGCCTCGAAATGTTTCCATTGCTCAAGCACAAAACAGAGACATTTTACAAATTTAATGCAAACTAGACAATCAAGATCCTACTTCTCATGGAGCCTATTTTCTATAAAGTGCATAAGTAAACAAGCAAAATAATTATTTTTTAAAAAGATTCCACTTTACATTAAAAAAAAATTATACCATTAAGCAATTGTGATAAGGACCAGGAAAGAAAGAAACAGTCTTTTTTTTTTTTTTTTTGAGACGGAGTCTTGCTGTGTCGCCCAGGCTGGAGTGCAGTGGCGCGATCTCGGCTCACTGCAAGCTCCGCCTCCTGGGTTCACGCCATTCTCCTGCCTAAGCCTCCCGAGTAGCTGGGACTACAGGCGCCCGCCACTGCGCCCGGCTAAGTTTTTGTAGAGGCGGGATTTCACCATGTTAGCCAGGATGGTCTCGATCTCCTGACCTCGTGATCCACCCGCCTTGGCCTCCCAAAGTACTGGGATTACAGGCTTGAGCCACCGCGCCGGGCCAGAAACAGTCTTGTAATAAAAGAGAGCTGGGGCCACCTCTGAGGAGATGACCTTCCAGTAGATACTGGAAGAGAAAAGCCAGCCTTAGAGAGTCCTAGAAGAAGGCTAGAAGAGGGGGATAGCAAATGCAAAGGCCCTGAGGCAGGAGAGAGTTTGGCTGTGATAAGTATTCCCCACAGGTTGGGAGCCTGGAGCTTAGTGAGTGAGGGAGGGCGCAGGATGAATGGACCTTTGGATGTGGGGAAGAGCACAAAGATAGGAGAAATTGAAATGGAAATGGAGGAACTGCCCCCATTAGCTGATTCTATTTAATTTATGCTGTTAACCTGATTGCTTGATTGTTTTCTAACCAAATACTACTCCTGTTGCCTCTCTCAAAGGGAGATGCAGAGGTCTTCTAGCCAATGTTTCAAACAAAGTTTCTTGCATTTCACACTCAAAAACTGTCAAACCTAACATATGAGTAGTCCCATCATCCCATGATCACTGATGTAGACTGCATCAGAGAATAATGAGCTCATCTTAGAAAAATCATCCCAACTTGTCTAATCACTCCACTTATCAAAATGTTGGCTAAGATAAATTATATTTAGAGCAAATAATCTAAGACACATGCTTGGCCTCCTCCGTATCCCCAGGTCAAATAAAACTGATAAATTACAAACTAGGTGACAAAACTACTTGGCACCCTAAAAATGGTTCTGCTCTAAGATGGCTCTTAATATTATTAATTCCTTAGCTCTTACGGAGGACATTATAAAACACAACTAATTCCGCTGCAAATGGCAGCTGAATTAGTATAAACATATGATAAATCACCCCCTTACAGTAATTAAAGAAATACAAATTAAGAGTTAATAAAAATATAAAAAGAGATTCAACCATGCTTGTACTTAAAGGCACTTAAAACATTACTTACATTATCTATCAGATTAGTAGGAATTTAAGATTTGATAACATTTAATGCTGGCAAAAATGTGAGAATTGTGCTTTAAAATACTGTGGTGGATAGTGTACATTGGCATGACATTTCAAAGTGTATTTTGGCAATAGTTGTCAAATGTTTAAATGGAAACATTCTTTGATCCATTAATTTTGCTGTTAGGAATTTAACCTATGAAAAATCCTGTGAAAATGTGGCAAGATTTCTATAAAGGCCTGGAAATCATAAGTTTAGACATTTACCTCCCTGCCTACCTGCCTACCTGCAGGCAGAGGCTGAACCTAATGTTTCAAGTACTTTCTCAGCCATAGGAATTTATGGTTTCCTGAAGAAATGTGAATATCTTAAATTCTACATGACACAAGAAATCACCATCCCCCCACATTCAAGTTTTCTTCCTAACCAGTAATGGCTACTCCTAGAGCTAAATATTGCATGATTCTTCTTTTACTTTGGTTTCTTGACCAATCATCTATTAAAATTCACAAACGGGTCAGCCATGGTGGCTCACGCCTATAATCCCAGCACTTTGGGAGGCTAAGGCAGGAGGAACACTTGTCCCCAGGAGTATGAAACCAGCCTGTACAACACAGTGAGATCCCATCTCCACAAAAATTTTAAAAATTAGTCAGGTCTAGTGGCATGCACCTGTAGTCTCAGCTATTTAGGAGGCCAAGGTGAGAAGATCACTTGAGCTCAGAAGTTTGAGACTACAGTGAGCTGTCATCCTTCCACTACACTCCAGTCTGGACAACAGAGCAAGATCTTGTGTCTCTTAAAAAAAATAAAATAAAAATTCACAAATGTGAGTCTTTCTTAGAAATGCCCCACCAAGAGACAGATGCCCGTGTCTCTCATCTGCTTCACATTCAGGCTCTTTCCTAGGATTTCACTAATGCTGGGTGCAGTAGACTTTGTTAATTATTTCTCTAGCAGCCATTTCTTTCTTCCTCCTCTATTTAGGTCTCAGAACCACCCTTCTTCCTACAACACCATGTGATGCCCCTGAAACTGATTCTATCCCCAGCACCAAGAGTACACCCCATCCTGACTAGCCAAGTATAGGAAAGCTTTTTCCTGTGATTGGTCGAGAAGCCTAAGCAGAGTCATGTCTCCCAACCAGTTCAACTAGTGAAAGGCTTTTAGGGCTGGGGAGAAGTTCCACTTTTTTGCAATATCCCAGTTCATACTGATAGATGTACTGCAGACAAAAGGAAAGTTACCTAAGAACAAATCTTTCATAGACAAAGCAATGGCAAGAGAAACCCAAAGAAAATGAGCCACAGCCTTGATCGCACTATGCCTGCAGCCCAAATTATATCTAGATTTCCAGTTATGAAAGGTATATCTTATAGTTTGTGTCCATGTGAGTTAGGTATATTGATACATGGAATATCATAAATCTTTATTAATAAAGACTTTTTGTGTGCTCTTTTTGTGTGCTTTAGCAAGGGTTTGAATTCAAAGCAACATTCTACCTGGCTTAGGATCAAATCAAGAGTAATATAATTTTTGTACTAAAAAACCAATGGTCATTTATCTAGGGCTAGAGAAATTGCAGTATTTCCAGTGGGAGATAGTGAAAAGAGAGTACTGGATGGGGAATATTTATAGCTTTAAGAAAAGTGTTAGAAAATCTTTTTAAAAATACATTTTTTAAACTGAGTATTTTATGGAAAATATGCCACAATTCCATTCCGTGTAAACACTGCAAATATCTCACGAAAGTTAAAAAAAGAAAAAATAAATGAAGACTACAGACATTTGAAATGCATGAGAGTTCTTCTTGAGAGTCTTCTTGAGAGTCTGTTCATAGCCAATTAACTTGTACAATCCCACCCCATTATGATGCAATCCCAATATTTTTATTACATTTTGCCTATGGCTACTCCTTCAATCTATGGATTCCGTAGGCTACCCACTGAAAAATGGTAATTAATATTTCTTTATATTAAAAATATTTTGTGCATCCATACTACAAAAATTATTTTTACTTCCTTATACCCTCTTCTACCACGTGCCCACACACGTGCCCACTGACACATGCTAGTTTACTGTTTCTCACCAACGAATTAGTAAGATTAATTCATTAAATTTCCATATTCAGGAGGGCCTGTCAAGAACCTTCCAGATTTCTTTTCACCGGTGTTGCTTGACAGACAGCTAAAACTTCTGAATTAAAGATTATCTCCAACTGATAAAGTTTAGTTACACAAACATTGAGAAACAATGAGTTTTTATTACCCATGGAAAATAAATGCAGAAAATTCAAACTCACTACCTAGGTTTTATGTTTTATAATACAAAAGTTCTTGTATCTCAAGTTCAAACATAGAGTTTGATATGAATCCCAACAGAAGATAGACTATTCAGCCACAATTATAGCTGTTCCAGATTTTGGGCATGGGTTGCATATCAGTCTTTGTTATGGAAATGAAATTATGGTACTCAGTAGGTCACCCATGGTTTTCTTTTATGAACTGAAATTTGTTTCGCTGATTGGTTGGTAATGGCAGTTGGTGACAAAAGAGACTTTGGGGAAGGGGAAGTGCCTATTTGAAGATTGAGGAAAGGAAATTTTATAACTTGCAAAGGAAAATGCTACTGACATGTCAACAGATCTGTAATACAAGGAATAAGATGTCTTCTCAACATGCCCTACTAATTTTAGAGTTTGGTAGCCATTTCAGTTGGATGAGGGTAAATGGGTTGATAGACGTCCTGTGTTATATGTCTCAGGAATCAGAGTTGAGTTACTTTTTTCTTTAACTAAAATTTCTGCGTTTGTTAATTCGTGCTGCTCTTTCTGGTAAACATTTGACAAGGGTTTAGAAAAGTTGTTTGTAATCTTTCTGCTGCTTTCTTTCTGGTGCATTCTAGATTGATAATACTTCCCTCAGCGGCACTCAAAAAAAATCTTATTCAGCAGTTCAAATGCTTGAACCAAACAGGAGTAGAAATTTACATGAAAAATAAGGTTTCATTGTTTCTTCTTGGGTGCGAGGATTATTTTTTTCTTGTAGCACCATAAGTATCACCAGGATTCTCTTAGATATCTCCTCCTGTAGTCAATTTTTTTTTTTATTTCCTGGAGTTGCTTGAGTTGCTGTTTGAGATCATGAATTTGCTCAGCTGCATAAAATGATTGAGACATTTTGAGGGAAGCAATGCAGCACGGATACATCAAAGATTGAATCATTCTCTCCACCTCTTTCCAACTTTTCTTTCCACCTATTTGGTGTGGAGGTTTTCATCTTCATGATAGTCACCTCATGATAACAAGATAGTTGTTTCATTTTTAGCTGTAGGTCTCATTTCCAGGTAAGGAAGTTCAAAAGCCCAAAGGGTCATGCAGTTGAGCCTGCCCCTTTTGAAAGCTTTTTTTGGAAACCCAATCCAGTAATGCCTGCATGCATCTTGGGTTACTGGGCCACCTCTAACTGCATAGGAGTCTGGCAAAGTAGGTAATTTTAGCTGGGAGCATTGTTGCCTGCACAAAATCAAGATGTTGTTAGTAAGGATGAAGGGGAGAATGGGTTAACTGGGCAATGAGCAATGTCTGCCATACTATCAAAATGCTGCTCTTAGCATTCAAATTGTTCAATCTGGATGTAAGTCAGGTGGGATGCTCATGGACACATTTTTGATTCTTTACTTTCCCTTCTGTATTTTAAGTACAGATCAACAGAGTGGATAATTCATACAGATTTTCCATGGCTGCCTTCATCTGCTCTGTGCCCTATTTCTCTTGTAAAACATTTGCTATTGGAAAGCAGAAAAGGCCTCCCCAACACTCAAGTCTGAAGATGGCATTGCCATCCCACCTTCTGGTAGGGCTGTACTGAGTTCTTTCTTCCAGAGAAGAAAGTGGGTTGTCATTAAACCATCCATGCACCGATTTCTCTGGGACTTTTGGATAATATCTAGAGATCATGGAGGGCCGGACTGTAGTCTTAGCACTTTGGGAGGCAGAAGTGGGAAAATCACTTGGGGCCAGAAGTTTGAGACCAGCCTGGTCAACATAGCGAGATCCTATGATAAGAAAAATTTGTCAGGTGTGGTGCCACGTGCCTATAGTCTTACCTACTCAGGAGGCTCAGATGGGAGGATTGCTTGAGTCCAGGAGTTGTAAGTGGAGGCTGAAGTGAGCCATGATTGTACCACGCACTCCAGGCTGGGCAGTACAGCAAGATCGTGTTTCAAAAAATAAAAAATAAAAACAAAGAAAAAAGTAAAGAAAAAGGCAAATTTAACTGAACTGGACTTGTCCCCATCAGATACATTATCTGCAAAGCAATGAGAGTAACAATCGAAAAATGTACCTGTGATCCTGGCCCTATCAGGTGTTGTGAGAGTTTTATGTTTGCCATTCCTTCTTATAGGATAAAACGTTAACTCCTTAGCATGTAACACAATGACCTGTGTAAACTGGTACCTTCCTACTTTGCCACCAACAAATCCCCTGCCATGGGCTGTAACCTCAAGTAGCATCCAGGTGCCTGCTTTCCTTACCTGACGGGTACCTACCATGCCTGTCATGCTATTTTTTACTGCTCTCCATTTGTTTTTGCTGCACCCTCTTTCTGGATTGCCCCTCCCCACACCCCACCAAAACTTGCCACTTTCTCATGTAGTTACCTCTTACTCATTCTTTAAGTTATTGGTTCTCAAATGGGAGATTTTGCACCTCCTCCACAAGAGGACATAAGGAATGTCTGAAGACATTTTTTGTTATTCCGAACTGAAGAGAGGGTGCTACTGACATCTAATCGGGGTAGAGGCCAGGGATGCTGCTAAACCCTCTACAATGCATAAGACAGCTCCCACAGCAAAGAATTATCCAGCCTCCAAATGTCAATAGTGGTAAGGTTGAGAAATGCCGCTTTAAGTATTATCTTTCCCAGAAAAAAGTTTTTCTGAACTTCTCAAGACTGGCTCAGGTACCTCCCTTAATGTTGCGGTGATTCTATTGAGAACTTCTTGAGAACTTTATATCTTGGTGGTTAAGAGATTATTTTTTAAAATAAGGCTCATTTTGAATCCACTTCTACCACTTTATGTCTTTTAACAAGTTACTGAGCCTTCATTTCCTCCATACCAAAAAATGGTATGTAATTCATGGGGGTTGTTGTGAGATTCTTATCAAATTTATGGAACAATCCATGTTAAGTGCTTGGCACAGAGCTAGGCACTGAGCACAGAGTAGCCGCTACTGCTGCTGGTATTGTTGCTTTTATGTTTATCATTATTTATTACACTCTATTTCTAAAATCAGGGGTGGATTTATCAAGATACCAGTGAAGCATACACTTTAAAGCCCCTTTTTTTCTTGGGACCCTTCTAATGCCCAGTACTTAATTCTGTATTCAAGATTTTATATTATTGTTTTAAAAACTCCACTCTTACCCATCACCATTGTATAAGCTCCAAGCTCAATGGAACTTAGACTTTTAGACTTGCCCCTCGCCAGGCTCTAACATAAAGTCTTGATATTTGGGGCACAGTAAATATCCACTGATAGAAGTGAGATATCCAGAACTGTAGCCTCTTTAGCAAATTACTGACCAGCCTGCAGATAAATGTACTCATTCATTGTTATCTATTTAAAAAAAAAAAAACCCTTATTGCTTAAACTCCCATTGTTGCCTCTCTCCATTGTTGTGGGGGCTTTCTAGAGGGCATTTTACCTATCATCCAGCCTCTCCTTTTGTTCTCTCTTTGCAGTTGAGGATTCACCATTGTGACAAGGACAATGAGGAAAGACAGTGTGTGCTATTACTGATTACTTACCTAAGATAATTCTGATGTAACTGCAACAGCAAAGTCCTGTTTCCATGGGGACTGTCTGGGTCTTGGAAATCTGCGTTAGCACGAACTTCAAGTTATTACGGTATTTGCTTTACAGTTATCTAATTTGCATAGTTTCTCCCTCCCTAGTCCCAGCAGACTACAATCTCAGCCCTGTGTTTCCAGGAATAGCTGTGTATGTGTATGTGTGTGTGTCTGTGACTGGCTTCCAGTGTCAAGGTTGAAATGACAAAAAAAAAAAAAAAGAGCTGGACAGGTCAATAAGGAAAAACCCATGATGGTGGGATAATACTGAAGTCCAAGTTAGCATTGACAATTACCTGAGATATTGGAATTCTGACCACAGAGAAGTCCAGTGACAGACACTTAATGAAAATAGAATGATAATAATAGAAAAAGGATTGCAAGAAAATTAAACTCTTGGGCTGGCAAGGCTCAAGTAAGGATGAGAAATAATAATACAAATATCAAACTTGTCTTACTGTATAGTTGATTGTGCAAAAAGGATGGCTTGTGGCTTTTCTTCTCTTCAATTTGATCTCTTCTCATTATTTGATAGCATACATCCTCTAGAGTAGAAGTCACACAGGTCCTCTAAGAAACCATAGGCAAAATCTCCTCCTTGACCAATTTCCACCAGCAACTGCTTATTCTGATTAGAATGGAGGTTGGGGAGGGAAGAGCCACATGTAATTATTTTGACCTAATAAAAAGTATAGGATGTTTCACCATGGGAAAACCTCTGGTCTGCTTGCCTCCGAGCCTCAGTTTCTTCATTTGTAAAATGAAGTTAACTTTATTTACCCATGAAATTGTTGCAGTGCATACCTGAGGTAAAGCATGGGAGGTGTCTGTCTCGTAGTAATTTATTCTCAGGCACTCTTTTTCATGGGATCATTGTTTTAATAAACAGAAAGACATACCAGTGACTTCCAGGCTGATGTCTCCAGCCACAACCTCTTTACTAGACTCTAGACTCATACGTTCTATGTCTCCTAGGACCGTTCCATTTGACCCTCTCCAAGGCACCTCCAGTGCACACAAACAGGATGAAGTCATCATCTTTCCTCCCAGATCTGGTCCTTGTCTAACCTCCAGTTCAAGAACGGCAGCACTATTTCTTTGAACAAACCAGAAACCCAAACATCAATTTCTAATCTTCAATGACTTCATTCTACTTAAAATAGACTTAAAACATTTTGAATTTAGTCCCAGATCTCCTTTTATATAAAAGAAATGCAGAGATTATTTTTATGGAATCCAGGTTCTTCAATAAAGTGCTTTGTGTCTGAACCCGTTTAGCACCTGGAGTTAACAAATAAACACTATTCCCTGAACTGCTAACCTACAGGGAAGGAATCAGTGCATAGGCAAAGAGTCCTATGAAAAGAAGATGCTTGCCGTATATACATTGATGTGATTTTGTTTGTTTTAGCCTCCCTAAAAAGCTAGAGGAAAATTCAATAGATTTTAGTGGAAGAAAAAAGGAAAAAAGGAAGCAGAGTTAAAATACCATTTTCTTGCCTTCAAACACTCATTATATTTATTAAAGGAAATAAATATGACTCAAAATGTTTATTATTGCCTTTTAATTTTTATTAAATAACATCATTCACTATGTAGGCTGTTGGAGAACATGAAACCAGCTTGAGAAAATGTTCAATTATGTTTCTAACTTGGTTTTATTTCTCATATGAATATATGTCAGTGCTTACAATTGCTACTGATATCTGATTTAGGATTTCTGTTGGAATTCTAATACATTAATGCATTAAACTTAAAAAAAGCATTGTCTAGAATCACATAATTTAAGATTCAATCACAGCGTTGCACTTGAACCTCCTGGAGGCTGTAAGATTTACATTAACTTTTTTTTAAACTATTGCATAGAACCACTTAATTTAAGGTTCAAAGAAATATTTAGGATTGTTAAGTCCATCATCTTTATTTTTAAAAGAAACTGGGATAGAGTAAGGTTAAGACTTGTCCAAAGTTATCTAGATATTGGTAGAGCTAAATCTAAAATCTAGTCCTTGTGAATTTCTATCTAGTTCCTTTCCACTGGTACTGATATTCTTTACCTCTTCTATTTTAAACATTTAAAAAAAAAAACAAAAAACTTCTCTCACTAAAAGTTCACTGTGAAATTTTGTTTTCTGAAATCCTTTTGCATGTTTCATGACACTCTAGTAAAAATAGAAAAGAAGTTTGACATAAAACCAAGGGAAAGAATTGCTGCATCTTGACCATCTCTCCTTCCATATTTTTCTCTCTTCATTTTCCCCAAAAGTCCTCTACATATACTGTTCTGAATCCTCTCTTGACCTTGTTTATTTCACCAGTTGCTACAAACTTACCATTAATCGTCTTTTGAATTTATTATCAAAATAACCTAAACTTATTATTCAAACATTTATATCCTCACTTGCCTAATTCTAAACATTAAACTTTCATTTAAAGTTGAACCCAATAAAATAACTATTTTTAAATCTCTTGGTAACTGGCTTCTAACCATCTTTTTCAAGGAGTTGAATTAATTATTAAAATAACAGATTATTTGCCTTAAGATTAAATGCTTGGTTTTAAAAGCCAATTTGTATGGGTAGACAGCCTGCTGTTCCCCGCATATTAAAATTCAGAGTACACAAAGTAGATTTCAGCCTTTTGGAGCTTCTTTGCAGATCCCACATGTTACAGTACCCTCAAAAGAAGTGTTTGCATATGAAAAATTCTTAGCAACCACATGTGAGTTACATTTCTTTCTATGTATCACAATGCAGCACAAGAGCTCTCAAACCAGTGGTGCTCTTTCCATCAGGAAGCATCATTTGTCAAACACTGATACATATAATGAGGTCAAATGCAAAATTTTTTAGGTCAAGTAGCATTCTTTCTTCCTCTACCACTTATGTATAAACAAAACCAGGCAGTCGTATATCAAAGCAAGACTGAGAATACCAGTAGAAGTTCATCTAACATTTCTCTAAATGGCCTGGCAATTTGACCTCTCCACCTGCAAAGGAGCACTTCAGAACCACTGTTGACATCTGTTCTGGTTGGAGCCTCTGAGGGCCAATACTTTTGTCAAAACTGTTGGGAAGGGAAATTCTCTCTTGCTGTGATAACAATATAGTTTCTCTTAAGTGTGCAAACATAGAATTTGCATTGTTCTTAATTTATACAGTGATGTAATACTTATGAAAAACTTAAAATGAAATAAAATAGCCTGTTCTGTCATTGATCAGACATAGAACCCATAAAATATTATAGTGTTTAAATATAACTAATATAACCAAGCATCTTTCAATGCTCATTGGTTCTAAGTATCTCTCCCTATTTTTATTTTCTTAGGGAGATCGAGTCTGTAATCGCTTTAGCCTTTATATTGTAAAATCTAAAATAGATGGTCTTCTATACTGACCATCCTAAGCTGCCCATTGACAAAGTCAATTATTTCTTACAACTCCTCCACCCTTCTATTGTATGAAAGAATAACTAGGCTGACATTTGCCTCTGTGTTTTAATTTTTGGCTCCTTTTACCTGAATTTCTTTTTTCCAAGGTCTCCCAACCACTACAGCCAAAACCCAGGGCAAAAAAAAAAAAAAAAAAAAAAAGAAAAAATGCATTAGACAAAGGGCTAGACAACATTGTGATCCCCACCACTGGCCTTTTAGAGATTCAGGTACAGTCATGTGTTCCAAGAGATTTCAACTCATGGCTGAGTTGCAATGAGAAGACTGTATCTATATTTCAGCACTTGCAACATCAGCAAGTCACATTTTCTTGGGTTTATCTTTTCTGCCTTGTATTGATTCTACCCTATTCCTAACATACCAATACCTGAAATTCTAAGAGATATCAGCCTTCCCTACTTTCCTTATGTATGTTTTAAAATTTTAAATGATATATCATGGTTGTATGTATTTTGGGGGTATGCGTTTTATTTTGATGCGTGTATCTAATATTTAATGGTCAAATCAGGGTCACTAAGATATCAGTCACCTTGAACATTTATCTTTTCTTTGTATTGGAAACATTACAGTTCTTCTCTTCTAGCTATTTTGAAATGTACAAAAAATTACTCATGTGGTTTGGCTGGTGTCACATGCCCAAGCTTGACTAACCACAGCAATGAAACTGGAACCTACTGGAGGCTATAAGATTTACATTCCAGAACTTTGGTCAGACTAATTAGAATTATTAGAAAGGGAGGGTCTTCTTCCATCCATTGGACTTGAATCGAGGCAGACAGCCTGGAGCAGCTGGCTCCTGCAGCAGACACTGACAGTGTTGGCCTGCCCATGTTTCCTAAGCACTCTCCATTTCCATGCCAAGAGACCCAAAGGCTTCCAACTGTGAGCTACTGTGTCTCTTTGCCTAAGGGCTTTCTCTGGTCAAGGGAGCCCATTCACTTGCACATTCATGGGACAGGATGCAAGTGCCAGAGAATTAATGTTCCCAGAGCAGCTTCCTATTAGTAGCTGACTGGAGTTGGTGGATCAAAACCTTAGCTCCCTCTCTTTTTGGTTGACATATCTCTGAAGCGTAGATTTAAAATTGCCATGTCAATGTATTATTTGTTATTTACCTTTGGATGGATACAGGTGTGTGTGTGTGTGTGTGTGTGTGTGTACATATATATACATGTATACATATATTTGGGATTTTTTTTGAGATGAGGTCTTGCTCTGTCACTCAGGCTGGAGGGCAGCAGTGCAATCATAGCTCACTACAGCTTCAACCTCCCAGGCTCAAGCGATCCTCCCACCTCAGATGGGACCAGTAGCTGGGACCACAAGTGCATGCTACCATGCCCAGCTAATGTTTTTATTTGTAGATAGGAGGTCTTACTGTGTTGCCCACACTGGTCTCGAAATCCTGGGCTCAAGCAGTCCTCCACCTCAGCCTCCCAAGGTGCTGGGATTACAGGCATGAGCCACTGCACCTGGCCTTTTATTTGTTTTTGTATGAGTATATATTTACTTGTGTATGAGTATATACATAATATTCATACAAATGCACATACAATATGTATTATTTTATATTGCTGTTAATATCTCTGACTTGGGGAGAGGCATATTTTTTCAGTATCTTTCCTGGCTTGGTTATAGATTGCTATTCCAATTAGCTCAATCAAATCACCCAACATGTATAATATTTCTGAGCTAATAGTCGCTAATAGTCTACCAGTATTTAGCAGTACAGCAATATCATTTCTGTATCAGTCAGCACTCATTTCGTGGGTGTCTATCTGATTGGTCAATGTCCAGGCCATAATCCTTAAAGCTGGAGTTGACATCATAGCTCTGTACTCATAACCACTACCAAAACCATGTCCTTATCTCCCCATGGCTCTAGAATCTAGTCCCACATGTTCAAATTCCCACCTCCCCCAGCAAGTCCAAAGATAATCAAAACTGAGAGAAAGACATTCATTTTCTAGATAGGAAGGGAAAAAATGAACAGTAGAACTCTGAACTCTTTATACCTGCAACAGACTAAAGGCAGGATAAAGTTTTAGAGATATTAGCATGTTTGAGTTATCTTCTTCCTCATCTCACAAAGAGAGCTGGATCCTTGGTGTCTCTTTGCCTTAGGATTTTAGGACTAAAACAAAATCCTCTTGGGATCTCAGCTTCTCTTACCTGTGTAAATACTTGGGTCTATTAAATTTATTTATGTATAGGAGGGTTAGGAAACAAGAAGATAAGAGCCCAGAAGGTAATGGGTGCATAGTAGTGCATTTATTGACAAAGAAGTATAATAGAAGGATGCTCAGGCTCAAAAGTCCACAGTGGAATAGGACTGGTCAATGTGGGCAGTCTCTGGCCCTGTTTTCTGTCAGATACGCCTCCCAGATTCCATGTCACACACTAGTTTTTCTCAGCTGAAGAAACAAAGATTTAGACACATTAATCAGATTTCGGAAAATATATATTTCTATTTAAAGTGTATGTTTTTCAAATAAGGAATATCTTTAGTTAGGTTACAAAATAGAGAAAATAAAGAAATGGATATTTTTTAGGCACTTGAATTTTGAGGTCAAAGAACCATACCTTCAATAGCCCTGTAGACTCAGCTCATCAAAGGCAGTAGATGTTCTCCTATAGCGGGAAACATCATCCCTGGAGCAAGGCCTTGTCATCCCATGAGGAATCCTAATGTCACTGTGTGTGGGAAGGGTTCCTTTGTATTTCCCACATTCAGGGCCTGGGGAAACTGTCTCATTGCTCAGTGGGAGGCTAAGGTCAAGGTCTGCTGGCTCAAGGTGATGTAATACCTTCCATGGCTTTTGACGAACAAAACCAGGTACAGCTTTCAACTCCCTGAGACTGAGTGCTTTTTGTTGTGTTTGCAGATGCCTCAACCAGGATTCTAATCTATTTGAGAATTTTTGCCCTGTATGAATAACGCCCCAAAGGCTTTAAAAGAGAAAAATATGCACAGTCCAATGTAAAGATTTACGGGTTTCAGTAGAAAACAATCCAGTAGGGAGATTTAAAAAATTAGTTTGTATTCTAGGCAACACAACATGGAGTATTTGAGGCATTTAAGAATTTTAAATATGAAGGAGTTTGTTGAATGGGAAAACTATTCATTTGAAATAGCATGTCGGAGATTAGAACAGGTGGGGAAACTTACCTTCTTTTGTGAACTAAAGAAAATGGTGCAAAATTGAGTTTTGCTTTGCCCACACAGGAGCAGTAAGAAACCAAAGCTCTAGGCTTCATTTCTGCTAAAGAGCTCTGAATATGTAATGTTGCAGTCACTTCTACACATTCAATACGAGCCAGTATGCGTGTTTGTAAACAACTAAAAGACCCAGCTAATCTTGGGCAATACACAAATGAGCCATCTTTGCTAATGCCAGTCGCTTGCTAATAACTTTCTAAAATTGTTCTCCGGGACTAATTGAAACTATAAATCCTCATCACATTCAAATCCTAACCACTGTATACCATTAGCTCACTTCAGTTCTTAATCTTCTTCTTCTGGGGCACTTTCTTGATGTATCCTTCTTCCCCTAGGAGCAGCCACATTTATTATTGCTGTTCAAATATCTTGATATTCCTGTTGGAGAGCTGTATAACATCTCTCTAAGCATGTCAACACCAGGGTTGCTTAACAGGAATATCTACCTCAATCCCATTGGAGCAAGGTAAAAAAAAAAGCCAGTGAAATGTATTTTCACTTATTTCATTATATATGCCTATAGATAACATGGGTCAAAAGAATATTTAAATTCTATTTTGTTAAGACAGGCTTCTTATCGTACATAGTAGAGCAGGTAGGAGGTTCTGGTTGCTTCTAGACAATTTGCCAGACAAGAAAAATGGCTTTACAGACCATCTGACAGCTTTATTCTTGTGGCTCTGGCAGAAAAATAGGCAAAAACGATTGCAGAGGCAGCTGAGTGGAATACAACACAAAAGTTCAGAAAAATATTAACTGGTTGTAAAGTGAGTGGGAGGAAGTAGTAAAGGAACTGGCATTTCAGTTATATAAAATCACTTATTACAACATTTTTATAGCCAAATTATGCTCCCTTTCTGTGCTGTATCTTTGGGTCTGTTGCCTGTAATAGATGGTAAAGAATCCTTCCATGGGGCACAAAATGTTTATATGGAAGAAGAAGCTATGAATCATTTTATGGCTGAATCATGCTCCTGATCCCAATGAAGACCCCTTGGTAGTTTTGGTCTGATTTATATTAGGCCCTGTGCTTTCATAGATCTGTTCTGGCCCCATTTACTTGCCTGAAAAGCCACTCCTGGGCCTTCTAATGGACACTTGTAATTAATGTGGAATATGCTCTGATACTTGTATGGAGACAAGTCCATCTGGGACCTTAGAATAGCTAGGACAACAGTGAAACCTGTAAGTGTCCTGTTCTTTGAAGCAGAAAAGACTGACTCAATATTTTCTTAGATGTCAGGGCACTTAGTAGAGTCATCCTCAGTTCATCCCTTTTGGCCAAACTCACTCATTAAACGCTAAAAAGATATCGTCGTTTCAACCTTCTTGTAAGAAGTAGTAAGAACTTGGGCATTACTTTAAGAAGCTCTTTGGTAGAAAAACTGGAGAAGACAGAGCATGCATCCTTTGCAGTAACATGTCCTGCAGTTTCAAGAGATAGTAAGATGTGTTTGGTCGTAGAAAGAAATTTGTAATTAAATAGTTGGGAAAACACTGGGTGAAATAGAGTTAAATAGGTTTTTCTACTGCAGGACATCCAAGCTGTTCTAATATCTTAACATGCATTGCAGATCTTCAAGGAATATACATATTTTTGATGCGTATTTTATAAGAGGACTCTTTGGCTTATGGAAACTTGCATGTGATCAGTGTTCCTTAGAAATTTTCTAAGAAACAATGCCCTTTTCATTCAGGACTGTATTAAACGAGGGAGACACGATGTTTCCCTAAATGTCAGGCAAATTTAAATACTTTCCTTTTCAAATATTCTAGAACTCCTCATACTAAATAATAATGATCTAATATCCCATTTTTTTGCATTTCAAATCCTAGATAATCTGGCCCCAGCCTATTTTTTCCCTTTGTAACCCATTACTTAGTTTACCTGTCTTCTCACACTGTGGCCAAACTTATTTCTTGTTGCTCTATGAATACTGTTGCTATCTCTTACCTCTATATCCTTCAGTACACAACCTTTCTCTTTGCTTCTACCTATTTAATACTTAACCACTTTTCCAGAATCATACAGAATGCTACCTTCATGAATCCTCCCCAAGTTCTGCTATTTGGAGTTAGTTTCTCCCATCACATTTCATGTGGACCTCTGCTCTAGCTTATATAAACTTTCTGGTTTCCTAGTGGTTTGCTGACCTGTATGTGTTCTACTCAAATGTGAGTTTCTTGAGGGCAGGGACTGTGTCACTCATCTTTGGGGCCTATTACATCGTCAGAACAGACAGAATCTAGGCCAAGCTAAATCAAGTTACAGCAGCCCCTAGATCCCATTTCCACCTGGCCTTCTCTCCTAGCTGTCCTGCAATGTTTTTGAAATGACCAGGCCATAGGATGCTGGCAGGTTCTACCCTAGAACTGGTGTAAGGCCACCCTAGCAATTCTGAGTGTATAGTGCTATATTCTCATGTCTGTTTCATAGATCCATAATTAACAAGGTGCTCCTGGTTAACAGATTAGGTGCCCCAGACATGCCCAGCTTACCTGCAGAATTTCTCTAGATTTTCACCGTAAGACTGTACCTGTGAGGTTGCAGGGAGGCAGTTGAACTTACAAAAGGGCTATTGTAGCCCCTCTTTCTCCAACTACATTCCTGATGAGGGTGCTGTCTTCATGATCTTGCCTCACTCAGACTTTAAATCTCCCTCCCAGAGCCCTCATGATGCTTATGATATTTGGCTCAGACTTTTGTTTGCTGTAGCTTCATCATTGATGACTATCTTACCTCTAGGAGCCGCAATTTGAGAAGACAATTTTTACCTCTCCATTCAGTTTCTTTGCCTAGCTTCAGCTCTGAGAATCCTAGCCTGGGTTAGAGACCTGAGCCTTTCCACTTTATGAGAATAAACCTACAGTTAGTTGCATTGTTCCAGGAAGCAAAAGAATACAGAGTTAAGAGTAAATAATAAGCTCTGGAGTTAAGCTGCCTGGGTTCATATCCTGGTTTCAACACTAAAGAGCTGTTAAGTTTGGTCAAATAACCTTTGTGATTTCAGTTTACTTAGCTATAAAGTAAAATGAGAGTAGTGCCTATTGCACAACATTTTTGTGAGAAGTAAAGGAAATAACATGGGTGAAGCACCTGGCAAAATGCCTGGCTTGTTGTAAGGGCTCAGAAATAGTAGCTCTTATTATTATTGGAAGAGCCAATTTAAATCCCAGGGATCACCTCAGCAGCATGGTTAATATCCCATGTGTCCTTCTTGTAAAATGGGTGTTCATTAGCTACTGCTGCATCACAAAGTAACACAACTTAGTAGCTTAGAGCAACCACATTTATGATCTCACAGTTTCTATGGGCCAGGAGTCTGGTGCCTAGCTGGGTCCCCTACAAGGCTGCTGTCAAGGTGTGAACCATGGTTTGTTTCTCATCTGGAGGCTCAGCTGGGGAGAGCCCACTTCCAACTCACTCAGGTTGTTGGCAAATTTCATTTTTTTTTGGCTGTGGGACTCATAGCAGCTAACTTTTTCTTCAAAGCTGACTATGGAGACAGAAAGAGAGAGACTTCAGCATAGGAAAAGCACAATGCGAACAAACATATCCCATTCCCTTTGTCACAGATTCTGCCTACACTAAAGGGGAGAGGATCACATGAAGGCATGAATACCAGGAGGTGGGCATCATGGGGTCATCTTCGTGTCTATCTGCCACCAGAGAGACGATAAAAAAAGAAACAAGCTCATGGGTTGTTGTGAGGATGAATTGAGTCAATGTTAGCAAAGCGTTTAAGATGGTGCCTGATGCATAGTAGGAGCTCAGTGAGGGTTTTCCATTATAATCAGGCCAATGAGTGGAGGAGAAAGCTGGGTTGGAATGAATGAATGAATGAAGCTGCTTTCAGGATTCATAACTGAGTAGATTCTTCCCAGGCTAGCTTTATGCAAGCCTAATTTCCCCAGTGGTTTTAGATTAGCGGCTGCAAGCTCTGCTGTGGGTGGTGTTGAATGTCAACCGTGGGTGGGTATTACTTGCATTAGTCATGTGTAACTAATTTAAAGTACACTGTGTTTTCAGGCAAGTGTCTGTAATTGCCATTTTTGCTAATTGTGAGAATGACTTGTTTGCCATCTTCCCTCACAACTATAGAAAAAAGAGTCAGGAATCGAGGAGTGCACTTGAATAAACTGGCCTCCTCCTAAGTGAGGTTCCCAGGTATTGGTTTGGTGTAACAGGCTGGCTTGTAGACAAAGTTCAGATACTCACAAAGCTGGGGTCAGTTCAAAATTATCCTGGCCAACCACAGATTCTCTGGTACACAAAGAGCACCACTCATGTATTTCCTCATTCAGCTTGGTATCTCTTCTGTTCCAGACTTTGTGCCAAATGTTCAGGAGAGAATGAGACAGAAGCCTAGACAAAAATCATGCTTGTGTATTTTTAAAATATGGCCCCCAATTTTTTTACACTCCTTGCATTGAGGGAAAGGGGGGCTCTGTGTCTCCTCTCTCTGAATCTGAGTTTTTGACTGGTGACCAGTAGAATATGGCAAAAATGTGTCAATTTCTAGTCTCAAGCCTTAGGAAACTTGCAACCTCTACTTTCCTTTTCTTGGGATGCTTACTCTTGAAATCCAGTGGAGAGGCCACCACGTGCAGATGAAATGATAGTCAAAACTCCCTACCAGCCTTGTGCAGGAGTCATCTCAGAGTGCAACCTCCAGCTCCAGTGGAGCTGAAGACACATGGAGCAGAGATGAGCTGTCCCCACCAACTCCTGCCCAAACTGCAGATTCATGTGCAAAATTAAGGTGGTGGTGGTTGTTTTAAGCCATTGCATTTTATGGGGATTTGTTAGGCAGCAATAAATAACCAGAACAATGCCTTTATAGTTTGGTAGAGGAGCTTACAATCTGGAAGGAGAGACAGATACTAATCAAAGACTAAAACTAGCAATTGTATATGTATAGGCTCTGCAGGATAGGGACATGGTTCTGTGAAGCCATAAGACAAAGGAGACTGACTTAGTCAATGTAGTCAGGGAGGGCTTCTCTGAGGAAGTAATGTTTGCGCTGAGATTGAACAGCTGGGAAGAAGTTAACTAGATAAAGGAGGAGCAAGAAACTGCTTGTGCAAAGATCTCATGGTGAGAAAGAGCACATATTTGGAGAAGTGAAAGAAGATCAGTATGGCTGCAGAGGAAAGGGAAAGAGTGACGTAAGATGCTGCATTTGAGACAGATGTCCAACTGAGCCCATCTCGCGCTAGGCAGTGCACTGCATTCTCCTGGGAGAATAAGGGGACACAGTGAGGCTCATAGGCATGTGTAGATGAGTGGGAGAGAAAGAGGTAAAGCTCGGCAGGGATTTGATGTCACCCGCCCATCTTACCTGTAAGTAAATAACCATGTTGCTGGGATGGGAGAAGGCTTAGTCTGTGCTGTGTTGCTATAACAGAATACCACAGACTGGGTAATTTACAAAGAACAGAGATTTGTTTCTTACAGTTCTAGAGGCTGGGAGGTCAAAGGTTGAGAGGCCTGTTAGAAAAGGCCTTCTTGCTGCATCATCCCATGGAGGATATAGATGGGCAAGAGAGTTTGAGGGGGCATAAGAGAAAGGGAGAGGCAAACACATCCTTTTATCAAGAACCCACTCTCTTAATAAATAACCCACTCCTAAGATAACAACATAATCCATTCTTGAAGGCGGGGCCCTCATGACCTAATCCCCTCTTATTAGGCCCCACCTCCCAACACTGTTGCATTGGGGATTAAGCTTCCAAAAAGTGAACTTTGAAGACACATTCAAACCAGAATGGGGGTCTTGATCCAGTAGGGTATTAAGTGCTTTCTGGAAGAAGAAAGACTGAAAAACATTCTCTTAACAGTTTTAACTCCCTTTCTAAACTGCATTTTTCAGCTGACCTAATTCAGTCTCAATGTCTGCAGGAGTTTTTAATAGATTCACAGGGGCTAGTGTTTCACAGACTGTTCTCTATTTTTACATCTTTACAGTGAAGAAATTATTCTTTATAGCTAAGCATACTTGCTGGAATTTTAGCCTGCGTTTTCTCCTCTTGCTTCTGTGTAGATGGAAAAATGTTGAGCAAAGGCCTTTATATGCATTTAGTTCATGCACATGAAGACAGTGGCTTCACTTCTCTTCTTTTGTCCAACTTTTTTGATTGTCTCTTCTTTTTCTAGCAGTATCTTCTGCTCCTAACCCTCAAATTCTTCCCTTCCTTCCTTTCCATGTCCATAGCATGTCCACATGACCTCAAACCTCAGCCTCAACTTCATTCAAGCAACAGATATTTTCATACACTTCTTGAGGACAAGACCTAGGAATGGGAGAAGTAGGAATGAGGACTGGAATAATCTGACAAGTTCATTGGCTCTCAATTCTGACAGCATATTAGAATAAATGGGAGCTTTGAAACATGTTGAGATGTTGACCATATTTCCAGAGGTTCTGATGATTTTGTTGGTTTCTTACTATTAGAGTGGGAGGTTACAAATAAACAAGGGGAAGGGTCTAGAATGATCCATGTGGTAATCAATTAGACTCAGCAGCAGCAGTATGAATGTATGTTTAGCCTAGTATAGATATAGAGAGTTACATGTAGAAATACTTATATGTTTATAGCTGAGTTAGTAGATCTGTATATATCACCTTACTTTGTTTGTTGAGACAGCCTAAAAACAATGATACCTTAGTAACAGTGAGCACACCTAGGGCCCAAGTCTTGGTTTCTAATATGATTCTCCAGCAAAGGGAACCAGGGATCCTTGGAAAAATGGCTGACTTTAGAACTGAGGCAGAAAATACACAAGATAAGCCTGGAGCATGTTGTATTACCAAAAAATAAGGAAGTGCTAAAACACACACATACCTCCCACCTCCCACACACACACACCACAACACTGGGGGCATGTCACAGGGGCAGTGAAAAAGCCCCCAGTGGCCAAAGCTGAGAAAATTTCAGCAACAAAGTAAATAAAGTAGTATTGGATTATGACTCACAGTATAAAATAAACATCCATGAGTCCATACTAGTATATATAAATAATTGAATAGACAAATACATGTAGAGAAGCAAAACCTCCCCTGAGAAGAATTCCAAATAATTTATATGCATGCTGTGCCCTTAAAAAGGTGCAGTACCACTCCTCACTTCTTAAGTGTGAGCTATGCATAGTGACTTCCTTCCAAAGAGCATTTACAGTATGGATAGGGGAAAAATAGTAACTTTACATTGGAGAAAACTAACAAACAATAACTCACCCAGCCAGGTGACAAAGGTTAACAACAACAATGATTAAGACATGTTGAAAACATGCATCCTTGATATGATATGGTGAAAGTGGCCTATCATATGGTGAAAAATTATCTATGTAATCTTCCTCTTAAAAAAACAGTAACTCCAATCTAATCATGAGACAAATATCAGACAAATTCCGAATTGTATTAGTCTGTTTTCACACTGCTATAAAGAACTTCCCTGAGACTGATTAATTAATAAAGAGATTTAATTGACTCAGAGTGCTATATGGCTGGGGAGGCCTCAGGAAACTTACAATCTTGGTGAAAGGTGAAAGGAAAGCAGGGCACCTTCTTCACAAGGCAGCAGGAGAAAAAGAGAGCAGGCAAAACCACCACTTACAAAACCATCGGCTGTCATGAGAACTCACTATCGCATAACAGTATGGGGGAAACTGTCCCCACGATCCAATCACCTCCCATCAGGTCCCTTTCTCCATATATGGGGATTACAATTTGAGATGAGATTTGGGTGGGGACACAGAGCCAAACCATATCACCCATTGAGAAACACTCTGCAAAATACCTCACAAGTACTCCTTAAATTTAGCAAGGTTATCAAACACAAGAGAAGTCTAAGAAATTGTCACAACCTAGAGGAGCCTAAGAAGATATGACAACTAAATGCAATGTGGCATCCTGGATGGGATCCTGGAACAGAAAAAGGGCATTAGAGGAAAAACTAAGAAGATCTAAATAAAGGATGGGAATTAGTTCATAGTAATGTATTGATATTAGTTCATTAATTGTGACAAATGTGCTCTATTAACATAGATGGTAATAGAGGAAACTGGGTATGAAGTATATAGGAAATCTCTGTTCTGTCTGCTCAATTTTTTCTGTATATCTAAAAGTATTCTATGTTTATGTTTATTTAAAAATTAGAAGTATCTTTCATCATATTTAGATTACCTCTATGTTATTTGTCTTCTGGCCGACTAACTAGACTGTAAATCTATGGAAGACAAGGAACCCTCTTTCCTTTCATATTATTTTAGCATGCACTACAAGGTCCCACAGTATGTAGGCAACCAATGTTTGTTAAATTGATGGCAATGGCCTGATAATGTGTAATTTTTAAGTACCAAATGTTTTTTTCGTAAAATTGAGAAAGATTTAGTTAAAACCAAAAAAAAAGCATGTTAAAATTACTCCTGGTTGCATAATGTCTCATTAGATCCATGTTAATGTTTTGATATTCTTCTAGACATTCTTTCTTTTCAACAATAAAACTGGGATCGTGCATTACCCACTTTTTTTGAAACCCGTTTTCACTAATTATTTGTTATAAATATTTTTCCATCCCATAAATAATCTTCTTAAAACATAGAATGAGTATTTTAATAGCTAGATAAGTTTAACTGCTAATGTTTGCCCCAGAATACAGTCAAGGAAGGAAAGAGGCAGAATAAATAGGGAAGAAAAGTTATCGTAGGTGCTTGCAGTGTCTGTGACACTGGGCATCAGCAGTGCTTGGCTTGCTGGTGTGATGGGAGTTTGTCAGGCAGAGGGAACATTGCTCTTCCTTGCTCCCATAAATGCACATTTTTTGCAGATAAAATGACCTACAGAGGTAATTTTAATGCCTGCCCCCCGCTTTTTCCACTACAAATGAGCAGGAAGGATATTCACCAGCAAGTCCAACAGCATTCTCAGTGCCATGCTATTTCTTTGTCTCATTAGTTGGATGATTCCAAGGCTTGGTGGTTAATTGGCAGACATTAAATAGTACTGTTGTGTCTTTGTAGGGCTCCAGGTTTTCAGCTCAAAGTCACTTTCTGGCCCAGCTCAAAGTCGCTTTCTGGCCCATTTGTACAGTGATAAAATATTACCAGGAAAGAACTAATTGAGGGGATGCTGGTTTTCTCTCCTGTCCTTAAAGCATATTAGAGAAGTGACCAGCAGGATATGGGGATTGCAAATCCTCCATCAATTTCTACAAAAAAAAAAATCAACTTCCACGGAGCCCAGGCAGGTTTTCTGTCTATAGAACAAACTGTACTTGGTATGATCTAAGTGATCTTGCCTTGGTTTTTAGTTAGGGAAATGCTTATATTTCTTTCTTCGCCAATTATATGGGAGAAAAACATAAATCCAATAGGCCTTATCAAAATCAGTTGTTGGGTCTCAAATTCTGTGATATCCATCCCCCCTTTGAACATTAGGAAAAGAATTGAAGTGAAAACTTTTTCTGAGTGGGTTGCTGTGAGTGGATACTTATTTTTGGCTGGCATAAGAAGGACATTTAGAAAACAATGAATGTTTACGTGGGGAGTGAAAAAGGCAGTCATGAAAGTGTGGGACCGGTGTGGATTTGGGGTTTTGAAGAGCATGTGGGTGACTACTGACATTTGAGAACTTTTATCTGGGGTGGATTACAGATGTAGACATTACATGTGTAGGCACTTAACTGGCATTTAATAATGCCAAATCAACAGCCGATTCAATTTGGTGAAAAGGAAAACCCATGAGTCAATCAATCCTTTTGAGAAAGATACTGTGGGATCATGTAGATAAGTGTTTCTGGATGTTGGAGAATGTCTATGGCCACGGAAAACCAGCATTTCTAAAATAGAACATCAAAATTATGTTTCTTGCTGTAGAGAAAATTTCAGGATTGTGTGAGTCCATTATAAATCACACCCTAGGAAGGTTACTAGAAAAATAATAAAAAGCCCTTCTTTTCTTTCTTCTGTTTTTTTGAGTCTCGCTCTGTTGCCCAGGCTTGAGTGCAATGGTACAATCTGAGCTCACTGCAACCTCCCCCTCCTGGATTCAAGTGATTCTCCCGCCTCAGCCTCCTGAATAGTTGGCATTATAGGCACCCACCGCCACACACAGCTAGTTTTTGTATTTTTAGTAGGGATGGTGTTTCATCCTCTTGGCCAGGCTGGTCTAGAACCCTGACCTCAGGTGATCTGCCCACCTTGACCTCCCAAAGTGCTGGGATTACAGTCATGAGCCACCATGCCTGGTCAAAAAGCACTTCTTAAAGATTGTTTTGATCATGAGAGATGGCATGTCACTGCAGTATGTAGACTATGTACTGGGATCATGGAATCAGAAGGTCTGGTTACTACCTGGCTATGCAATGATAGCAAATCACCAAAGAGTAATCAATAGCATGTTCCTATGATGAGAGTTGATAATGTAGAATCTGAAAGTTTGGGTTCAAATCTTTGGTCCGTAATTTCCTAGCTATGGTGCCATAAGCCAGATGTAGAATCTTTCTGAGCTTCAGTTTCCTCTACTCTAAAATGAGGATACTGATAATGAATAGAAGCCCCACAACCTCTACCACATTATTATAATAATGAAAGGAGGAAGATGTGAAAGACAACTGCCATATGACACGCTGCCACAGACCCAAAATTGGCATTTCTATGTGGTTCTAGTTCTGATCTAGGAAGCTTTAAGACCTTGGAATGTGTCATTTAATCACGAGTTCCTTTTACCACCTTTGCTTACACAAAGCCAGCCTGACTCTGTCACTAGAGCAAAAGGAAAAGCTTTCATCCACAGGCATTCCCCCATCAGCATGTAAAGAAACTGTTCAAAAAGGCTAAAAAAGGGTAAGGCTTTCCCATGAAGGACTGACTGGCCAGGCACTGTCTTTAAGTAGAAGTTGATGATGGTCACCTAAAATGGTTCTTAAATTCCAAGCTGGTACAGTGAGTAATGCCAGACCCAGCATTCCAGTTGGCCTAAGAATTAGAGAGGGAAAATCTTCACAACTGTCTCTCCATGAATAACCACGAGGACCTCATAAGAAGGCAGGATCAACTGGGCCACATCTCATAGCCTGGACATGAATAGGAGACCAAGGGTTCCCACAACTAGAGCTTATAGGACACGGGGTCTAAGACTCCTCACATTTTAGACTGTCACTTAAATCTTTTAAAGTGTATACACTGCCTTATCGCTCCCACTACTAAAGTGTAAGCTCCTTGAAGATAGGTATGTGACTTGTTCATTAACAGGAAACCATGTGGCAACCAAAGACAAAATCCTTGATTTAGAGTTACAAAACCCAGGTTCAAATCTTATCTCTAAAACTCCTTGGCACCATGACATTAAGCAGGAAGCGCCTAAACCCCTGTAGGCCTTATTATCTGCTCCTGGTTGATAGGAATTATTACCTTCAACAGGGTAGTTTGGCTTCATTTAAATTTACCTAATAGTTACACTACATGCTAGGACATACGAGCTTGGTGCTTTTTCCATGTATTCATTCTTGAGGCCTCACAGCTCAATGAGATACAATATTATTACTTCCATTTTGCAGATGTCATCATTCACCATTTTGAAGAAGTATTAGAATGCCCTGGGACACAGTTTTTGGTTGTTCTCTACTGTTTTCCATTTAGACTCACTTCTTGGGTAATATCGTCTGGCCTCATGACGTTAAGTACCAGCTAGATGTCGGTGACTTCCAATGTAATACATTGAGCTGAGACTACATCTTAAACTTTGGATCCACATACCCAATTGCCCACTCAATATCTGAACATTCTCAGGCATATGAGAATGATCTAAGCCAGGCTCTTGATATTCTTCCCCCTCTAAATGTGCTTTTTTTCCAGTTACACCTTTGCTATGGTATTTCTCAAAGTTAATGTGTTGGAAACTTATTCCCCAAAACAACAGTGTGGAGAGGTGGCACCTTTAAGAGGTGTTAGGTCATGACAGCCCCGCCCTCATGAATGGATTAATACCATTATTGCAGGAAAGGGTGTGTTATCACTGCAGTGAGGAGTGGGTGCCTGATAAAAGGATAAGTTTGGCTCCCTCTCCTCCCCACCTCCCATGTGCTCTTGCCCTTCGACCTTCCAGACTGGGATGATGCTGTAAGTACCTTGCCAGATGTGGGCCCCTTGACCTTGAACTTCCCAGCCTCCAGAACCATGAGAAATAAATTTATAGCCTTTACAAATTGCCCAGTCTCAGGTATTCTGTTACAGCTGATGGACAAAGGCAACCCTTCTCTGAAAGTGTTAACTCTGTTCTTTCAATTGCTCAGGCCAAAAATCTTGGATTCACTCTTGAACTCTTGCTTAGTCTGACATTCCACATTCATGAAAACAATCCTGCCAGTACTGCCTCTGAACCCCTCTCATCTGGGTTTCTACTGCTACTCCCTAGTCTAAGCCATCATTGTCTCTTACCTGAATTATTGCGAAAGCCTCCTGACTGGTCTCGCTACTTCTGACTTTGCCCCATTGTGGTCAGTTCTCAACATAACAGCCAGAGTAGTGCTGCTGGAATATTGTTGGTTGGTGTGTTTGTATTAGTCTGTTCTCACATTGCTATAAAGAACTACCTGAAACTGGGTAATTTATAAAGAAAAGAGGTTTAATTGGCTCATGGTTCAACAGGCTGTACAGGAAGTGTGATGGTTAATATTGAGAGTCACTTGAGTGGATGGAAGGATGCAAATTATTGTTCCAGGTTTGTCTGTGAGGGTGTTGCCAAAGGAGATTAACATTTTAGTCAGTGGGCTGGGAAAGGCAGACCCACCTTCAATCCATCTGGGTGGCCACAATCTAATCAGCTGCCAGCATGGCTAGAATAAAAGCAGGCAGAAGAACATGGAAAGACAGATTGGCTAAGTCTTTTGGCCTCCATCTTTCTCCCATGCTGGATGCTTCTTACCCTTGAACATCAGACACCAAGTTCTTCAGCCTTTGGACTCTTGGACTTACACCAGTGGTTTGCCAAGATTTCCCTGGCCTTTGGCCACAGACTGAAGGCTGCAGTATTAGATTCTCTACTTTTGAGGTTTTGGGACTTGGACGAGCTTTCTGGCTCCTCAGCTTGCAGAATCCCTATTGTGGGACTTCAACTTGTGATTGTGTAAGTCAATTCTGCTGATAAACTTTCCTTCATATATACATCTATACATCTATCCTATTAGTTCTGTCCCTCTAGAGAACACTGACTAAAACCAGAAGACTGGCTGGGGAAGCCACAAGAAACTTACAATCATAGCGGAAGGCAAAGGCAAACACATCTTCACATGGCCGGGAGAGACAGAGAGTGAAAGGGGAAGTCTACACACTTTTAAACAACCAGGTCTCGTGAGAACTCACTCGAGAGAGCACTAGGAGGATGGTGCTAAGCCATTAGAAACCACCCCATGATCCAATCACCTCCCACCAGGTCCCTCCCCCAACACTGGGGATTACAATTCAACATGCGATCTGGGTGGGGATACAGAGCCAAGCCATATCAGTGTCCCTCTGCTCTACACCCTCTGATGGTTGCTTATCTCATCAGCATAAAATCCAAGTCCTTACAATTAACTGTGAAGACTTTGTGATCTGCCACCTCTTCATGGCCTCTCTGACCTCATTTCCTATTAACCTCACCCTACTTGACTCTTCTCCCGGCCTTCTTGCAGCCTGACTGCTTCTCTGACACGCTGAGCACAGAGCTTTTGTGCTTGCTGCCGCTCTGCCTGGGGTTCTCAGCTCTCAGATATCCTCTCAGCTCTTTCCCTTACTTCCTTCAGCCTCATCTACAACGTTCTCAGTGAGTGTCTCAACAACAACAACAAAAAATTCCCAATCACTCAGCTCCAACACTTCTGATCTGTCATCCCTGATTTACCTTTCTTCTTAACATGAATCATTGCATGTTTCACTTGTTTCTTATCAGTCTTTCTTTAGAATGAAACCGCCACCAGGGCACACATGCCTGTCTGATTCAGAGCTATGCTACCACTGCCTAGTGCCAGTACCTGACACTTAGTAGGTGCTCAACATATATTTGGGAAATTAATGAATAATGAAACAGAACTTCAAAGAGATTAAGAAATTTTCCTTACTTAAAGAGGTCAAAACAGGCAGGATTATTTGCAGTCTGAGTCTTAAGGTCTCTCTGCCATTGGGAAAGGCGGGATGCAGGCTCTTCTGGTTTTGGTCCACTCACATCTGAAAGCCTCTGAAGTGCTGTTCTTGCCAAAAAGTGTTTTTTAGAACTCTTCGCAAAGGTGCCCCAGTGAGTAAGACCTGCAGGGGTGCCTGGCACATAACGAGCTGACACTGCTAACTCCTGGAGTTCTGTGTATAACCCAAATTCATAGCCCTTGACATGGCCTGTCAGCTTTCACTGTCTTCGCTTCTAAATTTGTATGATCTTAGCATAATTAGCCCAGTTTTTGTCATTCCACAACTGCTAAGTATGCAGTGACTGTGGCGTGTTACGGCTCCTCTCAGAAGCAGATGACATATCATGAAATATTTATTAAAAAAACAAGTGCAGGCTTCCTTAATTATTACCACTGACGGCTTTCCCCTCAAAGTCCAGGAGAGGTGAGGCTGTGTACTGCAGAACCGCTTGAATATGATAATTTCCTTTTGATCTTTAATTTTCCTCTTTTGCATCGGAGTACGTTTTCCAGCTTCTTTGAAAAGCTCCACTCAGCCTCACTGGCTGCTTGTTTATTTTCCCCAACCTGTAATGCCTTTTGTTTTATCCTTTGTATTTCATAGGCTGTGACAGATGAATAAATATTGCCCCAACTGCTCTAGCCTTTAAAACCATTATTGCTCATTAACTCTCTTGGGTAGAATTATCCAGAAAATACACACTGGGGTTGTTTCCTATTTTGTGTATTAATATTAAAAGTATCATTTCTTTCTCTGGGACCCCTGAAATGTATTCTTAGAAGTAGGGAGACAGGTCTTGGGCACAAGTTAATGACTTCGGGTCTTTGCTATGGAGCGCCTGTTTGTTGCTCGAGAGAATTACCAGTTCTTGGATGAGCAAGTAGAATTAGACAGTGAAAAGTACTTTAGCTTCTCACAGGGACACTGGAGCTCACAGGAAGGAAGCAGGTTCATTAAAGACAGTTGGTCTTGGTCTTCTTCTTATCCTGGTTCCTACCTCCCTCCTTTCTTCTCTCTGTTTCTTTCCTTTTTTGCCTTTTGTCCCACAGTTCCCTCTTATGCAAATATGGGAAACTCATTTTTAATACATTGTCACATGTGACAAAGCCTGGGGTGTCACACTTCTATCCCCAGAGGACAGAAAGCCTATCCTGTGTGAGGATCATGAGATCATTAACTAGACAGCCATACTGCAACAGGAACACAACATCTTGTCCTTTCTCCACTGTCCTAAGCCTGCTTCTTTTTGGAGAAGCTGAAGAAATTAAAATGTATGGACACTTTTTGCACTAAGATCTCAAAATACACTAGTCCCCCTTTGCCTATGGAGGATATCTTCCAAGACTCCCAGTGGATGCCCAAAACTATACATAGTACCAAACCTTATATAGACTATGTTTTTTCCTATATATACCTATGATAAAGTTTAATTTACAAATTCGATACAGTAAGAGATTAACAAAAACTAGTAATAAAACAGGACAATTATAACCGTACCCAGAACAGTGTGCCATTTAAAACTTATGAATTGTTTATCTCTGAAACTTTCCATTTAGTATTTCAAACCACAGTTGACCATGGGTAACTGAAACCATGGAAAGCAAAACCATTGATGAGGAGGGAACTACTATAGTCATTTACTCTTTCCCAATGAGAGAAGTAGAAACTAATCTGATGATCCCTACTTCATAGACGGTAAAGCTGAGAAATTGAGAAGCTAAGGTCAAAAATCAAAGTGGAAACTGAGGGTAACTAGAGGGAGTATTTAATACATACAGAAGAACATATAGGACACAGTTAGACATAAAATACAATAACAAAAAGGATACTGAAAACACGCTATCTGACTCAAGAACTAGAACAGTATTAAAACAACTGAATTTGCCTGAATATACTCTCAAGTTAATCACACTCTTAAATTTTGTGTTTATTTTTCCCCTGCTTTTTGTGAAATATTATTACCCTACTTGCTTACATTTCTAAACAATATATTATCTAATTTTCGTTGTTTTCGAGCTTTAAAAAATGGTGACATATAATAAATGGTTCTGTGACTTAGTTTTTTACACAAATACAACACGGCCCTATTAGAAACAATACGTGGGGTCTGTTTTAGTCTGTTTTCATACTGCTATAAAGAATTGACTGAGACTGGGTAATTTATAAAAGAAAGAGGTTTAATTGATTCACAGTTCAGCATGGCTGGGGAGGCCTCAGGAAACTTACAATCATGGTGAAAGGTGAAGGGGAAGCAAGACACCTTCTTCACAAGGTGCTACAAAGGAGAAGGGCCAAGCAAAGGGGAGAAGAGTCCCTTATAAAACCATCAGATCTGGTGAGAACTCACTCACTTTCATGAGAACAGCATGGGTGAAACTGCCCCCATGATTCACTTACCTCCACCTGGTCTCTCCTTTGACACATGTGGATTATGGGGATTATAATTCAAGATGAGATTTGGGTGGGGACACAAAGCCTAACCATAGCAGGGTCCAAAAAATTTAAGCACATAAAATGTGGGGTCACATTATTTCCAGACTAATAAAATACTAAGAGCAAGCCTGAAAAGCCAGTGGGCTAGAATTCTGGAAGTCCAGGTGCACCATTCAAATCCACCCTGTTCCTGGTTGCTCTGGTGGCAGTTGTCTGCTCCTATCAGTGAAACAGACAATTCTGCAGTCTGTTTCAACATTTGGATGACAGTCACCCAGTAGAGCTAACTCACCTGCACTGGATTGTGATAAGAATATTTTAGGCCACTGAGATTTGGGGTGTTTTTCGAGTGTCTGGTTTGCATTATCCTGATCAATATAGCCCCTTTCTAGCCCAAATAACTTTTTTTTTTTTTTTCAGATTTTGCCTTCTGTTTGTCTCTTGATCAGACTCACTAGAGGTTTGTTGACTTTTCTAGTCTTTTCAAAGAACTGACTTTTGACTTACTGAATTATCTCTATTTAAACTTTATGTTTTTTATTTTGCTTTAAAAATTTTTTCTTCTGTTTCCCTTGAGTCTATGTGGTTGTTGTTGGTTTTAGTTCCTTTAACTAGTTGCTTAGCTCATAAATTTTCAGCCTTTCTTTTTTTTCTTATATACATATCTAGAGCTATAAATTTTCTTGAAGCACTAGTTTTGGTCCATGTCACAACTCTTGATTTGTAGTTATATCAGTGAGAATAGTATACACATGCTGCAGTAATAAACAGCTCCAAATTATCATTTGGTTAAAACAACTAAGGTTGTTTCTAACAAGTTCACAGTTGATGCAGATAATGTTGGTTCATGGACCACACTTTGAGATGCACTGCTTTAAATTCATCTTTCCTCCTTACTAAATGGTACCTTAAGCTTAGTAATAGCTAGGAAATAAGCTATGTACCTTAAGCTATGAAATAGGTAAGTATCCTCTATCCTGGAAGTCACTTATTCCTTTTTGTTATCTGGTCAGACATCCTCTGAGGGCTTATCCTGAAAGTATTATCCTCCCTCCTGGGTAGGGAATTTGAGGCAGAAAGAAGTTTCCTACCAAGGCAGTAGCAGGTATTTAGCCCTGGATGCTGACCTGGCATGGCCTTATTCAACCATCTGAGCCACATGTAAAGGCATTTCACACAGCTCATGCAGTGTGCCACTCCAGACCCCATCCTTTTCCCTGACCTACCCACCTTGAAAGGCACCCAACAAATTGAAACTCTGTTGGGTAGGTTAAATCTCACTATATCTACTAAACCTACATTCCACTTAAATGAGGGTCCTTCCTCATAAATCAACATTGGAGCACCCTATGAACCTATCCCACCATTGATTGGGTCAGAGGCAAGAAGCCAAGTGGGAAAGCTCCATGCAACAAGAATAATGAGGATTCACTGGAAAGCTCAGGTTCTTATTCCCATGAAGCCAGAGGTATTGTAGTTGCTGTTCTTTCCATAACACCAGGTTATAAAACTCTTCATGTATAAAAAGTTGAAAATTTTATTTTCGTGCACCTGTGGTCCCAGCTACTCTGGAGGCTGAGGTAGGAGGATCACCTGAGCCCAGTTGGTCAAGGATACAGTGAGCCATGATTGGGCCATGGCTCTCCAGGATCTCTGTCTCAAAGAGAGAGAGAGAGACAGAGAGAGAGAAAGAGAGAGAATTTTTTCCAACTCTAGGCTCATAAGAACATAATTCTTGACTGTTCAAAAGGTAGTGGCCATACCAAGGATGAGAAGTAGGAATGGTCTGCCCCTGGGCAGAAATGAGTATTTTAAAATTGCCTGCAAGGTGATAATTTTTAAAAAAACAGACTTGTGAGTTTTATTATTGTTTTCACATTTTGCATAGACAAGGCACCATCTTATTATCTGTATCTAGTACTGAGTGCTCTTACCAGCTGCTGCCACTGTCAAAAGGATAGGCTTCTAGGGGTTGAAGGCAGGGGGCGATGAGCAAGAGTGGGGCTCTCCATCACTGGGATTAGAGGGGAGGGTGTATATCCCTCCATTTAGCACCTAGGAGGGGCAGCCCTATGACAGTGGTGGCATGTGCATGTCTGGAGCGTGAGGACTATATGCTGTGACTTTGGGAGCCAAATCCTAAAGCGAGTGGATGCCATGAGCATATCTGAATGAATTTGGGGGAATTTAGTCAAGGAACATTCTAGCTGCTATCCACAATGAACTATAAGTATCGGAATCTCTTGCCCAATCTCACTGGACTTCCATAGGTTCCAGGGTTCTTATTTATCCATTTCTCCGAAATGACTAAGGTTAGATTTCTACCAATGTGGTAATGGGGGGTGGTGATATTAGATTTGATCTAATTTTGAAAAATTGGGGAATGTGATGTTTCCTGTGTTTGTGTGTCAAGAAGCAGTCATAACTCTTATGCTATCTTGCTTATTTCCATATTTGTTCTTCTAATAACTCCCATGACTTGAGGAAACCTGAGTGATCCATTATTCCTTGGAGATAAGAGGGGTCAGCCTGACTCAGAAACATATCTCAAAATGCATCTTCCCCCAAGTAGCTGTTTGCTGTGTTCAAGTTAAAGGGAGAAATACCCTAGTTGCAGGTGGAAGTTAGAGTCTCGGGGAATTAATCACCAGCACCAATTTTTTCCTTCCAATGGTATCTAGCAGGTCCCCTTTCCTGTTCACTGAGACATTCTGGGCAGTAATAAGCAGGAACCTGAGTGTCCTGAGGAGGAAGAAGAAAACTGTGTCTCTACAAATATAGGGCATCTTGTCCTTCCTTTCCTACTGAAGCTTATTTGGCAGGTCATCATTTTTCCATAGCCTGTCTGATCCCTCTGGACGGTATGCCATGGCCCTCCTTCAGTGACTGTTGATGTTGCCAGCCCAGCCTGTGTCCCTGCAAAGCAAGACCAGTGCCTCCCTGACCTTGAAGTCACCATCAGATTACTGTTGGGTTCTCAAATTCTTTAATAGTAGGCTTTCAGAAGTCCACATTGGCTCATACCTGGGAATGAATTTTTCCCCCGACACAGAAGAAAATTCAGAGACTGTGAATGTTATGATCCTGAATGATACAGAGTTCATTTGGGGCTTCAATGAGAAAGATTTAAATTCTCACCCCATGATCAAATATTCTTTCTCATCCAGAGAATTAGGATTTGGCCACAGCAACTATATCAATTCAGGGTCTCAGAAAAGGCTGAAAAGTAAAAGTAGTCTATTTTCTGAATTCACTCATCTTTCAAGGGCATTTTCTCTGGTCCCAGTGCTCCCTATTTCTTTGGGGCAATAAGAGAATCCCACCGCACCTCCATTCTGGCCTTAATTTTTTTGAAACAGTTCCTTCCCTGAAACATACATCAAAATTCGTCTGGATTGATGTAATGCTGGGATCAATTTAAGATTAGGTTATAATGGCTAGTTTATTGACGTATTGCTGCAAAAAATCAGCCCACAATTTGGTGGCTTAAAACAGCAATATTGATATATTATCACTTCCAGTTTCTATTGCTCAGTTCTTGGTTGAGTCTCTTGCACAGTTGCGGTCCTATTTTGGCCAGGGCTACAGGCATTTGAAGGCTTGAGTGGGGTGGAAGGACCGACGTACTACGTGACTCATTTACATGCCTGACAATGTGATGCTGGCTGTTGGTTGGAGCTCCAGTTCCTCTCTACCATGTTGTGTGAGAGTTCTCAAGGCATGGCAGCTAACTTTCCCAAAGTGAGTGACCCAAGACCAAGGTAGAAATTGTGATGCCTTTTATGTCCTAGCCTTGGAAATCACTGCCACTTTCCCTGTATTCCATTGGTAGAGACAAAAGTACGCCCAGGTTCAAAGGGAGAGAACACTGACCCTAATGCCTGATGGAGGAGTGTCAAGGTCACACTGTAAGAAGAGCATGTGGGATGGGATATGGATTATTGCAGCCATTTCTGGAAAACATAATCTGCCATAATGGCTAATAAAAAAATGCCATGAGTGTCCCAGGAGTAATTATTGAAAACAGGGGTTACTTAGGTTTCTTAGGGTACAAAGCCTTATCGCAAAGCCTGAATAGATAATGTTGGAAATAGGGTTGCTGCTTCCAGTGTAATCTAGGGTAGCAACCAGAAACCATATATGAGAGATTCAGAAATGAGTGAGATTTAAAATCTGACTTAGGAGATCTTGCAAGTGTAAAAAAAAGACAAAATATTAGCATTTACAATTTGAGAATGCTCCACTCTTCTCTCCTCCCCATATTTGCTTAAAATAAAAGGTTCTGAGATAGTTTTGGCTTAGGGAAGCTCTGACTTCAGAAGACAGGTTCTTGGGGCTTTGAGAATGCAGAGTTAAGAAAAAGGGGCTGGTGGCCGGGCGCGGTGGCTCAAGCCTGTAATCCCAGCACTTTGGGAGGCCGAGGCGGGCGGATCACAAGGTCAGGAGATCGAGACCATCCTGGCTAACACGGTGAAACCCCGTCTCTACTAAAAAATACAAAAAACTAGCCGGGCGAGGTGGTGGGCGCCTGTAGTCCCAGCTACTCGGGAGGCTGAGGCAGGAGAATGGCATGAACCCGGGAGGCGGAGGCTGCAGTGAGCTGAGATCCGGCCACTGCACTCCAGCCCGGGCGACAGAGCGAGACTCCGTCTCAAAAAAAAAAAAAAAAAAAAAAAAAAAAAGAAAAAGGGGCTGGGAGAGTGGGGTGAGAATGGAGAGTAAAATGGAAAGAAGGGAGGGCAAGGCAAAGGATTTAGGCCTATAGTAGTGAGCTGATCTACTAGTGGCCTGAGATGAAGGAGGAGTGGGGAGTATATTCTGGCAGTTGTTACAGGGCAGTTGTTGGCTGTGAGGGTAGGTGAGGAAAGAGGATTTCAGGTGTTTGGACTGTGCATTTGATATGTTTTAGAGTTCTTGATGGATTTGGCCAAAGAATGGGATTCCCTTTAGGTTACTTTTGCCCCCTGAATTGTACTTTTGGAATGGGATTCATCTCAAAGACAATCACTTAGGTGTTGGGGTTCAAGAACTCAGAAATGAAAAGTGTCATTAACAGTGTGATCTCTGAAGTCCCATAGATCTGGGTACAAATCCTGGCTTATCACAAACTAGCTTTGGGGCTTGGGACAAATTCTCTACACTTCTACCTCCAGTCAAATGAGGTAGTATGTTTCTAAGTCTCCTCTATTAAAATGTTAAGTTTTCTCTGGCACTTTAAATACTAGACCTTATGCAGTAGATTCAGCCCCAAATCATATGACTTCCTACAGTTTGGCATACAGGCAAAATCAGGGCTTTGAAAAATAGTCTCTGAGACAGGATAATAAGAAGAGCCGCTTAAAATAGAGGTTCTCCAGCAAATCCAGGGCAAAGGACTCTTCGTTTAAGACAATTAAAGTTTTTCAGCCTTTGCTGTGGAAACTGGGGCATGCTACGCAGCTCTTCAGCTTCTATGTGGCATAACATTCTCATCAGGAAGGAAAAAAGTTGTAAAAGAATTAAGTAAAATCGTGCTAAAATCTTAATTCTTTCAAAAATGCCCAAACTCTAATATGTCCTGATTAGATTTTAACTTTTCTGCCAGGCTATTCAAAGTGAAAGTGAAGGTGGAAACTGAGACCAAATATCCACTTTCCTTTCAAACTTACAGTTTTATTCTGGAAAATATTCGGACTTTTTTTTTTTTTAATTGGGAGCTTAGATGGCGTTTTGCCTCTCTGCTATAAAAAGGAAGAGTTTCAATATGACTCATATATAACTTGAAATTATTTTTTAAAGATTCTACTTTTTTCTATCCTTTGTTTCTAACCTGTAGGATTATACTTGAATCTAGGGTCTTATGTTGCTGAAGGTAATAATGACAGTAATTGAATATGAAAAACCTGTAATATTCTGAAGCCTTCATCTGCCCTCAAATTGGTTATTTCTTCCTTCTTTTTTTCCTTTCCTCTCCTCCTCTTTCTCCGAGCGCCATCTACATGGTTACATCTGTGCCATTGTTTGAGCCAGTCACAAGGCCCAGAACGTTTCACATATTCTCTCATTTAATTTTCATGACAACTTCGTGAGTCTCATTTTATTATCTCTAGCATAGATGTGGAAAAATATGAACCAATATTGACACATTATTAAATGGAATCCATAGTTTGTATTAAGGTTCTGTGTT
Organism: Macaca mulatta; assembly: GCF_049350105.2. Classification (NCBI taxonomy): domain Eukaryota; kingdom Metazoa; phylum Chordata; class Mammalia; order Primates; family Cercopithecidae; genus Macaca; species Macaca mulatta. The sequence goes on along the minus strand of NC_133407.1, from coordinate 130,815,706 downwards.
GTACATTCTGTGGATTTTGACAAATGCATGATGTCATGTATTCACCATTACAGTATCATTTAGAAGAGTTTTCTGACCTAATAAATAGTTTCTATGTTCTACCTATTCATCCTTGCCCCACCTCCCTGAGCCCCTGGCAACCGCTTATATTTTCACTGTCAAATTGTTTTGCCTTTTCCAGAATGTCACATGGTTAGAATCATACAATACAATCTGTAGGGTAAGTTGGCTGGGTGGAGATCCAGGGAAGGGCTGATGCTGCAGTTCAACTTTGAAGGCAGTTGCCTGGCAAAATTCCTTCTTCATCAGGGAGCCTCAGTGTTTTTCTATTAAGGCCTTCAACTGATTGGAGGAGATCCACCCATATTATGAAGGGTAATCTGCTTTACTCGAAGTCTACTGATCTAAATGTTAATCTCAGCTAAAAAAAAAAAAATACATTCACAGAAACATTTTGAATAATGTTTGACCAAATACCCGGGTCCCATGACCTAGCCAAGTCGCCACATTAACCATCATACTTAGCGTGTGAATTTAAAGTCTCTCCATTTTTTTTGTGACTTCATAGCTCATTTCTTTTTACAGCTGAATATACTCCATTGTATGGATGTACCACAGTTGTTGATGAACATCTTGGTTGCCTCCAGTTTTTGGCAGTTATGAATAAAGCTGCTATAAACATTCGTGTGTGGGTTTTGTGTGGACATAATACTTAATGATATGGTAAGACTATGTGTATCTTTGTGAGAAACTGTCAGTTCTGGAGTGGCTGTACCATATTCTATTTCCACTAGCAATGAATGAAAGTTCCTATTGTTCCATATCTTCAGCAGCATTTGGTATTGTCAATATTTTTTAGCCATTCTGATAGATGTGTAGTGATATTTCACTGTTGTTTTAACTTGCAATTCTCTAATGACATATGATATTCATCATCTTTTTCTATGCTTATTTGCCAACTATATGTATTAGTTGGTGAGGTGTCTATTCAGATCTATTGGCCATTGCTTGAGTTTTGTTTTTCTATTTTTGAGTTTTATGAGTTCTTTGTATATTGTAGAGGCAAGTTGTTTTTTTTTTTTTTTTTTTTTTTTTTTGAGACGGAGTCTTGCTCTGTCGCCCAGGCTGGAGTGCAGTGGCCGGATCTCAGCTCACTGCAAGCTCTGCCTCCCGGGTTTACGCCATTCTCCTGCCTCGGCCTCCCGAGTAGCTGGGACTACAGGCGCCCGCCACCTCGCCCGGCTAGGTTTTTTTTTTGTATTTTTTAGTAGAGACGGGGTTTCACCGTGTTCGCCAGGATGGTCTCGATCTCCTGACCTCGTGATCCGCCCGCCTCGGCCTCCCAAAGTGCTGGGATTACAGGCTTGAGCCACCGCGCCCAGCCCAGAGGCAAGTTTTTTTTAAATCATGTATGTGTACTGCAAATATTTTATTCATCCGTGGGCTTGTCTTTTCTTTTTCTGAAGTTTTATTGCTTTTTAAAAAGACAGTCTTTCTGTAATCCCAGCACTTTGAGAGGTCGAGGTGGGCAGACCACCAGAGGTCAGGAGTTCGAGACCAGCCTGGCCAACAGGGTGAAACCCTGTCTCTACTAAAAATAAAAAAATTAGCCAGGCAGTGGCACACATCTGTAATCCCAGTTACTTGGGAGGCTGAGGCAGGAGAATTGCTTGAACCCGGGAGGCGGAAGTTGCAGTGAGCTGAGACCGTGCCATTGCACTCCAGCCTGGGTGACAGAGCGAGACTCCACCTCAATAAATAAACAAACAAACAAACAAACAGTCTTTCTAAATTATTAAAATTTTGAAATTTCCCATTTCTGCAACTTTATCAAATGTTATCAGTTGAAGGAAACAAAGCAACACTAAACTCTTCAATAAGGGAAGTAAATTATTTCCATTGCTCATATTTACATAAACTGTTATTGAGTTTCCAAACACGTGCAGCCCTCCTCCACTGGCATTCACTTTACTATCACCAGAGTATCCACAGTATGGGACCACATGCCACAGTCATGCAAAAAAATGAGAAATTTGACCACTGCTAATAAAAGTAGTCATTGGGATTGTTCCTTATCTTCTCTAGACAAATGTAATGTGCTCCCCTTCTCAGTTATTCTCAGGTCTTCTAAGATTAGGCAGTTTTATGACACTCTTCCTACTCATTGTGTATTTACTCCACTGAACTGGGTGGATTATCTTTGAGAATTATTTTTCAATGTTTTGACTTCCACTCATCCCTTTGTATCCAGCTTAGGCTAGATTATGTTGCAGTGACATTCCAAAAGTCTTGGATCAAAACCTCCATGTTGTGCTTCATGTCCATCAAAGGTATTCTTAGCAATCCAATCTGGTGGCGGCTGGACCATCGGGAACATCACTGCTGGCTTGCTAGGGCCAGGAAAACAGAAACGTGAGTGTGGGCCACTGGGTCCTAAATTTCTCAGTCCAGAACTGACACATGTTTCTTAGGTCATATCAAGTCTCATGACCATATCAAATTTGAAAGGGGCAACGAAATACAATCCCAACATGTACCTAAAGGAAGAGACAAGACATGTCAGTGAATAGCCCTAATGATAACCACAATCTTACATCTGGGGAGTCCTGAGACATCCAGGCTATGATTGATAATTACCATATAACAACTATTAAGGGGTTCTGTGTGGGTCTTTCCAATTTTTGAGGAATTGGTAGTAACCCTTACCTGTGATCAAAACATACCCTGTTACTCTCACATTCAGCCATATGATTCTCACCTATTATGGGATTTGCTGAGAAATGCCAGTTTAATGGAACTGCACTTGACTATATCCTCTCTTCTCTTTGGGGAGTGGGGATAGGGTGAGATGGAACTCATTTTGTTTCCCTTCCTCGGGCGGGGGGCAGGTATGGATGAGAAAATCACTTTAGAAAGCTTAGTGGTTTTTCGGGAAAGAAAGACGACCATCATCCTTCACCACTTGCTTGTTCACTGAGCAGTCAGACTTGCTGCCTACTTTTGAGTTCCCAATGTGGGGGAAAAGGCATTGCTGAATAAATTGGTGGTATGACCGTAAAATGGATCCAATCCATGCCCATAGTGAAATAGCCTTGTCGTCTGGACTAACACCCGAGATTCATTGTCTCATGGCCATGGAGAACAAGGACAAGAACACACAAAGAGTGAGGTTAAGAGCGGTTTAAAGAAAGAGAATAGCTCTCTACTGCAGAGAGGGGTCCTGGAGAAATGAGTTGCTGGATCCATGGTGAAATGCAGGGCGTTTTATAGATGAGCTGGTGGGGAGGCAGTGTCTGATTTACATAGGGTGCAAAAAACTGTTTGGACCAGGTGTGTCATTTGCATAGGGCACAAATCTCTGTGTGCCCCCACCCCATCTTTTATTATGCGGGCAGGTTCTCTGTCTGAACTGTGCCATGTTGTCCATTTATCTATTACCATACACGTGGTAACGAAAAAAGGGAAGATGAAGCTTCCATGTTGGACATGCCTGACCACCAGGTAGCCCTTTTCTATTGGTGCAGCTGCTGGCATTCCCCCATGCAGGCATCTAGCTTCCTTATTTATGTTTGCAGCTTGATTTTTCAGGCTGTTCTGTTAGAAAGTAATAATTTGAGGGGCTGCTTTTGGTTAGAAGGGAAATTCCACCGAGGTCTCTTTTGCCCTCACTATCTGCCTAAATAATTCATTTCTACCTCCTATATCAATAGGGCATGAGAACTGGGGTGGAGAGAAAAGATAAGAGTTAGGGCCTCAGGTTTGTGTGAGACCCACCTAGGTGTGAAGCAAATGGGCTGGAGTCAAGGGTATGTAACTCAGTGCTACCAGCAGGAACATGGGGACAAATCCATTGAAAAGTAATCGATACTAGGGAAGCTGGTTGGGATGGAACTTCTCACCTGGTTTGTCTTTTTGGGGTCTGCAAAAGCCTACAACAACTCTGTAGACCATGAGAGATCAACTTTCATGGTAAAGAAAAATAAAAGAGCCACCTAGTCAATGTTACACAGGGTAGTTCACACAAGGAAGTGGCCATTACTGCCCACAAAAAGAACAGCCAGTGCATCACAGTGCTGTGATCTAAGGACATAGAACACATTACTTTTTCTCCCTCCCTGTTGAAGGAAGAGGAGGAAGAGTAGGGTTTGGGATAAAAGATGAGGTGTTGGCATGATACCCCCTTCCCTCTAAACTACTGGTTCCATAAATCTAGCCTGTGCTGGGTAAGGGACAAGAAAAACAGTTTGGGCTGAGTGTGAAATTGAAGATGGGCCACACTAAGACTTGACCAAAACAAGACTGATTTAATAACCAATAATGACTGAAAAGTCATGGGATTGAAATAAGATATATTAAGAGAGCTTGCTCTATAGTGATAAAGATAAGCTTCAACAACACACAGGTAGCATCAGGTAAAGAAAAATAAAACTCTTCCATTTTATACCTCAGTTGAGATTGTAATCAAACAGGCCCCATATAATAATAACTAACACTGGTATAGTGCCTTGTAGTTTAAAAATGCTTTTATACCCTTTTCCTCCACTGATCCTTTTAGTAGCCCTGAGAGGTACACAGGACAAATATTATTATCTCACTCTAGATGACAAAACTAAGGTTTCAAGCAATGAAGAGACTTATTCAAAACTATCTGGTCAGTAAGTGACTTAACCACTACCCACGTCCAGGTTGCCAGAACTGGCAGAGTGCAGATGATGCACTGAGTAAACATTAGAATTTAGACAAATCATGGATGTAAAGGAAATAGTGAATTCAAAGGAAATTTTGCAAATAGATAAAGAATGAAGTAATAAATGAAAGTATTTCTCATAATGGGATCTTTGTTCTACATGCATTCAAATCTTGGGTATAAATCTATTAAAAATGCACATTTTAAGGATACACCTCCAGACCTTTTGAATCAGAATTTCAGGGGGCAGAGCATAACATCCTACATTCTTAACAAACTCCTCCAGTAATTCTTACTCATTTGAGTGGTTAAGAGTCACTAATGCTAAGCCTTCAAGTTTCTTCAACTCTTTACTTTCTTAGCTCTTCCGGAGAACAGAGAACAGTACTCTAATAATACTTTACAAAAGGTATCTTTTTGAATCTTCATAACTATCCAAAGAGGTAGATGCTATTATCCTCATTTTAAAGTTCAGAAAAATGAGGCACAGAGATTTAGTTTAAGTCACCCAAAGTCACAAAGCTAGTAGGCGGAATAGTTAGGATTCAAACCCAGTCCTGTCAGATTCATAAGCCTACAAGGTTAACTTGTAGACTCTACTATTTTTGTTCATGTTCTGATTTCTTGTTGCCTGAGTGTTCTAAGTCCATTGAATTTAGTAGAAGGTGTTGCTCTCTTCTGTCTGTAAAAAATCAGACATATGCTAGAGTCAGGCAACTTAACTGGTTAGATAACCTCATTTTTCCATCCTACACGAGGTATCAAAAGATTGCTTTCAAAGGATGCTGTTTAAACACTGATTTAGTGCTTAATAATTTATTAATCTATTAATGTCTCTCTTTTTTTCAATGTTGTTCTCAGAGGAAGCAGCCAAGTTTTCTCTTAGGGCATGTTTGGTGTGAGGATGTGGAGAATAGGACTGTTAATGGGTTGTCCATTTTTCCTTGAGACTGTGCTCTGAGAATGTTAATATTAAAATCTGGAGAAGGGGATGGGGCAGGAGGAGATAAAAGAGCCCATTCAGAGCCTTGTCTCACCTTTCTTCTGAAATATCCATTCAGCAAAAGATCCTCTTAGAGTCATACTTTCTTCCCCACCAAGGCGTGACTACAGAATCTTGTCCCTTAGTGTATGTGCCACTGACTTATCCTTATAACTTTCAATATCCCCTTGAAGCCATCTTGAAGACTAAAGTCCATCTTTCTGGACTATACAGAGGATCCTTTCCAAGGTACTACAGTAAAAGTTTTAATTTGGGGATCTAGTCGCAGAGGTGTTAGAAGAGCTGACAGTGAATAGGGAAAGGTAAGCCAACTCAGAGTTTAACAATGGTAAGAGGGTGCTATTACTGCTAGAACTGGGGGACCAAGAGAAGAGGCACATTATCAGTGCCCAGGAGTTAGGGATGCTTGGAGGGAGATGAAACCTGGGAGGAGGAGCTGGCCCAGGGACCATTTGTCTTGGACTGTCAGGCAAAAGCTGGAATCCTGGGAGTGTAGCTACTCAATGGGAGCTGGAGCTAAAGGAGAGGCTGTTCAGAGGAAATGAGGGACAGAGAGGAAGTGTATATCCAGTAGGAGCTGGGAACATGCAGGGAATGCAGCTGCAGACAAGATGTTGCCTGAAAGGCAGAGAGAAGAACAGAAATATCCTGGCTGCTCCTTTCTTTCTGCCCTGCACTTTTTCAACATCACCTCCCATTGGCTGAACCTGGTTAGCAGCCAGTTTGCAAAAAAGTCTGGGAATTATGGTTTTTGGAATTTCGCTTTCTATGAACAGATATAAGAAATGGATCCTAGAATGACCATCCTTAAACAAGATCCATACAGATGTTAAAGGAAAACGACATCTAAGTGACATTGCAATTATTATAGCTTATAAACAGGGGCCACAAAGTCTAGAAACACAGAGGTATACAATATATGGTTTAGTAATACTACATTATAATACATACATGTATGGTAACATTAAAGGATATATTCAATATTTTGACCTTCATTAGTAGTACACTGTGAAAATTGCTTCAATAATGGTAGACTAATGGATTTCCATCCATCTCTGCACAAGAATCTGGGATCTCCCCTAATTTTGTCCTCTGCCATAATTTGTGACTCTGACTTTCACTACATAACCTGTATCTTTAGCATTAGCAAAATAACTGTGTTCAATCTGTTAAAAAAAATTCTGTATTTATATCAGTCTCATATATATTCATTTATTTAAATAACTAATGTCGAACATTAAATTCCATCTCCAGTTTATTCCAGAGAGAAGATCTGAACTAAACTGTGGCAACCTGAACTTCCATTTTCACATGCCCAATTTTATAACAAAATCCTGAGGCCCTAGTAGTCAGTATGGACTGAAGAAATAAATCAGATATAGACTGCACCATGTACCACAGCTCATTTCAAAACAGCAGCTTGTAAAATGAAAATCTGGGAATGCTATCGACTTGGCACTTAAATTTCTGGAGGATCACAATTTGAACAAAAAAGAGGACTTGAAGTTTATTCCTTACTAATCCAGAAAGAAAAGAAAAGAGTGAGAAATGTAGGCAGGGTATTAGGTCAAAAGTTAATCTCAGAATTTTCAGAGACCATGCATGATGGACAAGGCCTATGAACTATTGTCTCCTCTACATTCCTAACAAAATGATTAGTCTTAACACCCACTTAGTTGTCTAAGCTGTAAATCTCAGGCTTCCTCCAAGTCCTGCAAATTGTACTTCTTATGTTGTTTTCTTTCAATCTAGTTTGTCTTGCTCATTCCCATTAACACTGCTTTATTTCAAATCCACGTCTACTCATGCCAGCTTCCTAACTGGCTTCCCATTTCAACACATTCGCTCATTCAATAAATCATCCAGTATTTCCATATGGTAGCTAGAGTGACATTTCTAAAATACCAATCTAATCAAGTGATCCCTTGGTTAAGAACGATGGTCCCTTTTTCTACTGAATTAAGTCCATTAAGACCTCCCATTGAACACAGGAAAAAATCACTAACTCTTTAGCAAAACATACAAGACCCTTCATAATCTGACTCCAGTCTAATTTTGAAGTCCCTCTCCAGCAATTTTTCTATACTTAAGCCTTTTTGTAATTCTAAAGAAAAGAATCTTATTTCAATTTGTTCAGGTGTGGATATAACAAAAAAGTCTCAGAGATCTGTTTAGTTGTGAGTGCTGTTTGTCAAGTATCTCTGGTTCTTTGCCTTCCTGGTACATAGTGGAATTGTCCTTCTCTTTGTGTTTTTTGGGTAAGGCTGAGTGACTATTTCCAGCCAATGAGTTTTGAGTGGTAGCTTCCAAGCTGGATCATTAAATTGCTAATGCAAGACTCTCTGGAGCCTTTTCCTCTGCCACAATGTGTGACAGTGTTCAGCATGGTGGCTACTCTATCAGCCTCCTTCCAGACTAAGAAGACTTGGAGTAAAGACCCAAGATGATAGGTGGTGTATTTGTCTGTTCTCATGTTGCTAATAAAGAGTAATTTATAGAGAAAAAGAGGTTTAATTTATAGAGAAATTTATAGAGAGGTTTAATTTATAGAGAAAAATTTATAGAGAAAAAGAGGTTTAATTTACTCACAGTTCCACATGGCTGGGGAGGCCTCACAATCATGGCAGAAGGTGAAGGAGTAGCAAAGGCATGTTTTACATGGCAGCAGGCAAGTGAGAGCTTGTGCAGGGGAACTCCCATTTATACAATCTTCAGATCTCATGAGACTTACTTACTACCACAAGGACAGTATAGGAGAAACCACCCCCATGATTCCATTATCTCCACCTGGCCCCGCCCTTGACATGTGGGGATTATTATAATGCAAGGTGAGATTTGGGTGGGGACATAGCAGATGGCATACGTGAGAAGTGAACCCTTTTTCTTTTTTTTTTTTTAATTTATTTATTATTATTATACTTTAAGTTGTAGGGTACATGTGCATAACGTGCAGGTTTGTTACATATGTATACTTGTGCCATGTTGCTGTGCTGCACCCATCAACTCATCATTTACATCAGGTATAACTCCCAATGCAATCCCTCCCCCCTCCCCCCTCCCCATGATAGGCCCCGGTGTGTGATGTTCCCCTTCCTGAGTCCAAGTGATCTCATTGATCACTTCCCACCTATGAGTGAGAACATGCGGTGTTTGGTTTTCTGTTCTTGTGATAGTTTGCTAAGAATGATGGTTTCCAGCTGCATCCATGTCCCTACAAAGGACACAAACTCATCCTTTTTGATGGCTGCATAGTATTCCATGGTGTATATGTGCCACATTTTCTTAATCCAATCTGTCACTGATGGACATTTGGAACCCTTTTTCTTATAAGCTGCAAGCTTCTGAGATTTGGGGTTAGTTTCCCACCACCCAGCTTTATTAAGGTATAATTGACACATAAAAATTGCATATATTTAGGGTATACAACATGATGTTTTGATATGTGTCTACAAAGAAAAATGGTTACCACAATCAAGTTAACTTATCCATCATCTCATTGTTACTGTGTGGGTGTGTGTGTATGTGTGTGTGGTGTGAACACTTGAGACTACTCTCTTAGCAGATTCCACATATACAATACATTATTATTAACTATAGTCAACACAGTTTATATTAGGTGTCCTATCTTATAACTGAATATTTGTGCCCTTTGACCAATATCCTCCCTTTCTTCCCCATCCCTCATCCTGTTCTACATTCTGTTACTGAGGTCAGTGTTGTTTCAGATTTCACATATTTCACATATAAGTGAGATCATGCAGTATTTGTCTTTCTGTGTCTGGCTTATTTCACTTAGTATAATGTCCTTCAGGCTCATCCATGTTGTTGCAAATGGCAAGATTTTCTTCTTTTTAAAAACTTTTAAAAATATAATATTCCATTACACACACATATATGTGTACACATACAAACACACACATACACACATCTCTCTTACGTTTTTTTTATCCAATCATCTACCAATAGACACTTAGGCTGATCCCATATCTTGGCTATTATGAATAATGCTGCAATGAACATGACAGTGCAGGTATCTCTTCAAAATAGTGATTTTGTTTTGTTTGAATATACCTAGAACTGAGACTGTTGGATCATATAGTAGTTCCATTTTTAATTTTTTGAGGAACCTCCATACTGTTTTCCATAATGGCTATATCAATTTACATTTCCACCAACAGTATACAGATTTCCTTTTCTCTACTTCCTCACTAACATTTGTTATCTTCTGACTTTTTGTTAATAGCCATCCTCAACAGGTGTGAGGTAATATCCCATTGTGGTTTTGTTTGCATTTCCCTGATGATTAGTGATGTTGGATATCTTTTAATATACCTGTTGGTCATTTGTATGTCTTCTTTGGAAAAAATGTCTATTCAGGTCCTTTTCCCATTTTTTAATCAGTTTATTATTATATTTGATATTGAGTTGTATTAGTTACTTATATATTTTTTATTTTAACCCCTTACCAGACATATAGTTTAGAAATATTTTCTCCCATTTTGTAGGTTGCCTTTTTATTTTGTTGGTTGTTTCCTTTGCTGTGCAGAAACTTTTCAGTTTGATGTAGTCCTACTTGTTTAATTTTACTTTTGTTACCTGTCTTTTGGTATCAAATTACAATGGCATTTTTCACAGAAATAGAAAAAAAATCTGAAACTCATTTGGAACTATCAAAAACTCCAATAGCTAATGCAGTCTTGAATAAGAAGAACAAAGGTGGAGGTATCACACTGCCTGCTTTCAAGCTGTATTACAAAGCTATAGTTTTCAAAACAGTGTGGTCATGGTATAAAACAGACACACAGACAATTGGGACAGAATAGTAAACTCAGAAATAAACTCAGACATATACAGTCAACTAATTTTTGACAAAGGTGACAAAAATACTCAATAGAGACAAGACAGACTCTTCAATAAATTATGGTGGGAGAATTCAGTATTTCCATCCAAAAAAACATGAAATTGGACCCTTCTTTTATACCATACACAAAAATTACTTCAAAATAGATTACAGACTTAAATGTAAGACATGAAACCAAAAACTCCTGAAAGAAAACATAGAAGAAAATCACTTTGACATTGGTGTTAGTGGTTACTATTATGCAGGGGCTGCTAAACTTTTTCTCAAAAGGGCTTTGAAGGCCATATAGGGTTCTGATATCCTCCTCTTCCTTCTACACCTCCTCCACCTCCTGTTCCTCCTTTGCTATGGCTCTTAAAACTGTATAAACAAATCTTAGTTTAAAACTGCACTTGATTGTCTGAAAGGCCATAGTTTATCATTTGCTGCTGTAATATAGCCTAGTGTATTTTGACTAATATGACATTAAAAGTCAGGAAACAAAATACGGGTGGTGTATTAGTCTACTTTCATACTGCTATAAAGAATGACCTGAGACTAGATAATAAAGAAAAGAGGTTTAATTTACTCACAATTTCACATGGATAGGGAGACCTTAGGAACTTACAATCATGGTAGAAGGCAAAGGGGAAGCAAGGCATGTCTTACATGGTGGCAGAGAGAGAGAGAGAGAGAGAAGGGGAAATTGCCACCATTTTAAACAATCAGATCTCTTTTTTTTCCCCCAAAATAGAGCATAGCAAACAGTTTTACTTAAGGATTTTTCTTTTTTTAAAAAAAATTTTACTTTAAGTTCTGGGACACATGTGCAGAACATACAGGTTTGTTACATAGGTATACATGTGCCATGGTGGTTTGCTGCACCTATCAACCCATCATCTAGGTTGTAAGCCCTGCATGCATTAGGTATTTGTCCTAATGCTCTCCCTCCCCCTGCCCCCACCCCTGACAGACCCTGGTGTGTGATGTTCCCCTCCCTGTGTCCATGTGTTCTCATTGTTCAACTCCCACTTATGGGTCAGAACATGCAGTGTTTGGTTTTCTGTTCCTGTGTTAGTTTGCTGAGAATGATGGCTTCCAACTTCATCCATGTCCCTGCAAAGCATATAAACTAATTCTTTTTTATGGCTGCATAGTATTCCATGGTGTACATGTGCCACATTTTCTTTATCCAGTCTATTATTGATGGGCATTTGGGTTGGTTCCAAGTCTTTGCTATTGTAAATAGTGCTGCAATAAACATACATGTGCATGTGTCTTTATAGTAGAATGATTTATAATCCTTTGGGTATATACCCAGTAATGGGATACCTGGGTCAAATGGTATTTCTGGTTCTAGATACTTGAGGCATTACCACACTATCTTGCACAATGGTTGAACTAATTTACTCTCCCGCCAACAGTGTAAAAGCGTTCCTATTTCTCCACATCCTCTCCAGCATCTGTTGTTTCCTGACTTTTTAATGATTGCCATTCTAATGCATAAGATGGTATCTTATTGTGGTTTTGATTTGCATTTTTCTAATGAACAGTGATGAGTTGTTTTTCATACATTTGTTGGCCACATAAATGTCTTCTTTTGAGAAATGTCTGTTCATATCCTTTGCCCACTTTTTGATGGGGTGGTTTGTTTTTACTTGTAAATTTGTTTAAGTTCCTTGTAGATTCTGGATGTTAGACCTTTATCAGATGAGTAGCTTGCAAAAATTTTCTCACGTTCTGTATGTTACCTGGTCACTCTGATGATAGTTTATTTTGCTGTGCTGAGGCTCTTTAGTTTGATTAGACCCCATTTGTCTATTATGGCTTTTGTTGCAATTGCTTTTGCTATTTTAGTCATGACGTCTTTGTCCATGCCTATGTCCTGAACAGTATTGCCTAGGTTTTCTTCTAGGGTTTTTATGCATTTGGGTTTTACATTTAAGTCTCTAATCTGTCTTCAGTTAACTTTTGTATAAGATATAAGAAAGGGGTCCAGTTTCAGTCTTCTGCATATGGCTAGCTAGTTTTCCCAGCACCATTTATTAAATAGACAATTCTTTCCCCATTGTTTATTTTTGTCTGGTTTGTCGAAGATCAGATGGTTGTAAATGTGTGGTGTTATTTCTGAGGTCTCTATTCTGTTACATCAGTCTATATATCTGTTTTGGTGCCAGTACCATGCTGTTTTGGTTACTGTAGCCTTATAGTATAGTTTGAAGTCAGGTAGCATGATGCCTCCAGCTTTGTTCTTTTTGCTTAGGATTGTCTGGGCTATACGGGCTCTTTTTTGGTTCCATATGAAATTTAAAGTAGTTTTTTTTCTCATTCTGTGAAGGAGAAAGTCAATGGTAGCTTGATGAGAATAGCATTGAATCTATAAATTACTTTGGGCAGTATGGCCATTTTCACAATACTAATTCTTCTTATTCATGAGCATGGAATGTTTTTCCATTTGTTTGTGTCCTCTCTTATTTCCTTGAGCAGTGGTTTATAGTTTTCCTTGAAGAGGTCCTTCACATCCCTTGTAAGTTGTATTGCTGAATATTTTATTCTCTTTGTAGCAATTGTGAATCGGAGTTCACTCGTGATTTGGCTCTCTGCTTGTCTATTGTTGGTGTATAGGAATGGTTGTGATTTTTGTACACCGATTTTGTATCCCGAGACTTGTTGAAGTTGCTTATCAGCTAAGGAGTTTTGGGACTGAGACAATAAACCATCGTATCTCTTGAGAACTCACTCACTATCATGAGAACAGCATGGAGGAAACTGCCCCCATGGTCCTATTACCTGCCACCTGGCCCCTCCCTCAACATGTGGTGATTACAATTTGAGATGAAATTTTGGTGGGAACACAGAGCCAAACTACATCATTCCATCCCAGGCCCCTCCCAAATCTCATGTTCTTCTCACATTTCAAAACACAATCATGCCTTCTCAACAATCCCCCAAAGTCTTAACTCATTTTAACCCAAAAGTCCAATTTCAAAGTCTCATCTGAGAAAAGACAAGTTCCTTCTACCTATGATCCTGTAAAATCAAAAGCAAGTTAGTTACTTCCTAGATACAGTGGGCATATGGACACTGGGTAAATGCTCCCATTTCAAAAAGAAGAAATTGGCCAAAACAAAGGGGCTAGAGGTCCCATGGAAGTCCAAAACCCATCAGGGCAGTCACTAAATCTTAAAGTGCCAAATAAACTCCTTTGACTCCATGTCTCCTATCCATGGCACACTGATGCAAGGGGTGGGCTCCCAAGGCATTGGGAAGCTCTGCTCCTGTAGCTCTGAGGGTATAGCCCCCATAGTTGCTTTCACAAGCTGGCATTGAGTGCTTGCAACTTTTCCAGGTGCACAGTGCAAGTCATTGGTGGCTCTACCCTTCTGGGGTCTGGAGGATGGTGGCCCTCTTATCACAGCTCCACTAGGCAGTGTCCCAGTGGGGCCTCTGTGTGGGGGCTTCAACCCCACATTTACCCTCTGTATTGCCCTAAGTAGAGGTTCTCCATGAGGGCTTCACCCTTGCAGCAGACTTATGCCTCTACATCCAGGTATTTCCATACATTCTCTGAAGTCTACGTGGAGGCTCTCAAAGTTCAACTATTGCCTTCTGTGTACCCACAGACCCTACAACACATGGAAGCTGGCAAGGCTTGGGTCTTGGACCCTCTGTAGCAACGGCCTGAGCTGTATGTTGGCCCCTTTTAGCCATAGCTGGAGCTGGTCTCTGTCCCAAGGCTGCACAGAACAGCAGTACCTCAGCCCATGAAACCATTTTTTCCTCCCAGGCCTCTGGACCTGTGATGGGAGGGGCTGCAGTGAAGAACTCTGAAATGCCCTGGAGACATTTTCTCTATTTTCTTGGCTATTAACATTCAGCTCTTCATTACTTAATGCAAATTTCAGCAGCTGGCTTGAATTTCTCCCCAGAAAATGGGTTTTTCTTTTCTACTGTATGATCAGTGTGCAAATTTTTCAAACTTTTATGTTCTGCTTCCCTTTCAAACAAGTTCCAATTTCAGATCATCTCTTTGTGAATGCATATGACTGTATGCTTTCAGAAAAAGCCAGGTCACATATTGAATGGTTTGCTGCTTGGACATTTCTTCTGCCAGATACCCTAAATTATCTCTCTCAAGTTCAAAGTTCCACAGATCTTTAGAGCAGGACCAAAATGCTGCCAGTCTTTTTGCTAAAGCATAGCAAGAGTGACGTTTGCTCCAGTTCCCAATAAGTTCCTCATCTCCATCTCAGACCATTTCAGCCTGGCCTTCATTGTTCATGTCACGATCAGCATTTTGGTCAAAACATTCTACAAATCTCTAAGAAGTTACAAACTTTCTCACATCTTCCTGTTTTCTTCTGAGTCCTCCAGATTGTTCCAACTTCTGCCCATCACCCAGTTCCAAAGTTGCTTCCACATTTTCAGGTCTCTCTATAGCAATGCCCCATTTCTCTTAGCACCAATTTTCTGTATTAGCCCATTTTCACACTCCTATAAAGAACTACCTGAGACTGGGCAATTTATAAAGAAAAGGGATTTAATTGACTCACAGTTCCACATGCCTGGGGAGGCCTCAGTAAATTTACAATCATGGTGGAAGGTGAAGGGGGAAAAAAGCACGTCTTACCATGGTGGAGCAGGAGAGAGAGAGAGAGAGAGAGAGAGCGCGCACAGTGGATGAACTGCCAAACACTTTTAAACCATCAGATCTCATGAGAACTCACTATCACGAGACCAACATGGGTGAAACCACCTTAATGATCCAATCACCTCCCACCAGATCCCTTTCTCGGCACATGGGAATCACTATTTGAGATGAGATTTGGGTGGGGACACAGAACCAAACCATATTATATGGTTTCCTTTACTGCCACTTTTTTTCAGTGAGTCTGTTTAGTTTCTGTTTATCTCTGGGCCCGGTTTTCTCTGCCTTTTGGCCCTGCACATGGCCGATAGCCACCACCACATGTAATATGGCTGCCCTTATCTCAAATTTTTAGCTTAAGTACCTCTGGTTTGTTACTTCAAATTCTCTAGAGACAATATGATTGGTTACTTAACAACTAATGCATTGCGCCAGATATTCATCTTTGGCCCAATCAGTAATAGCTGAGCGGGTAGTAGGTAAAAAGCATTGCCCCACCCAGGGGCTGAGAATGGGACAAGCTCTTCAGATGGGACCAGGAATCAGCAAAGTTTAAAGACTTTTCAAATATAGTATCTTAACACTTTGTACATACTCTCTCCAATCCCTTTGTTTTGTACATGATGCACATGTCTCTGCTCTTCAACTGGCAGCCTCCAATCCATATTTCAAGACTCAGTCTAAATACCACCTCCTCTGCAAGGCCATTTATTAACCATGAACATCATTTCATGTCTACTGTCCAACTAACTATACACAAAATTAGTTGCTTCTCCTCTGTAATTCATAGTACCTATATAAACATATTATATTTATATAATGTAATGATCAGATGCCTATCTCTCTTAAAAAGGGGCTCAACTTGAAGGAAGAGACTGTATTGCATTCACCATATTAAGAGCTTTCCTTACTGCTTGGATGCTACTTCCTCAGTCCCTTAGGGACAGTCTCATCATCATTTCTATTATTCTATATTCAGATTTGTCTTTGGCATCCCTGTATGACGTCCTTAGTAACCACAACTGCTACAAAATTCAATGAATTTACATATTTCTTTAGCATAACAGAATCTTATTTTTATTAGAAATCAGTTTTTAGAAGTGCAGAAATTACAAAATCTATAAGGAGCCATGTATAAAACTTAGCCCCCAAAATAAAATTCTAGCCTGAAGGGTAATGGGAGTTAGGTAACTGTTGCTCATAGCCTAAATTCACACGCTGGCTTTTTTTCCTCCAGTGCAGTGCAACTGTACAGACGTTTTAGCAAGTTGGGCTATAGCTTCAGTTACCAAATCTCCACCAGCTTGTTTAACTTTAATAAAACATTAAGCTACTGAATATGTCAGGCCTTTTTGGTTCCAGCATTTAATATGTATACTGATGTGTGTTATTTATGGGATATAGACAAAAAGTAAATAGAGCAATGCGTGCAAAATATTTATTTTGCATTATTATGTGGCAATATTTGGATTCTGTAATGTCATTTTTGAAAAACATTCAAGAACATTTTTTAGCACATAATGACATTTTAAAAACAACATTTTTACTATTAAAAGGTCATTGAAAATTGGAAAATGCTAGCATTTGTGACCGGGAACTCCCTTTTAATTGTTTCAATTGGGTAATAGTCAATGTTGGTTGATGGTTTGCTCATTCTATACACGATTAGCACATCCTTTATCTGAGCTCTCAAGTGAGCAGTTAAATGTTCTATTTGAGTGCTCCACTGTTGTTTCTTGGGAGGAAAGAAACTTGTAGGGTGGTTAGCAGTGCTGTAGAGGCTGAAAAGTAGGAAGTGATAAAGAGGAAATAAATATGGAATAGGCAAGAGGTAGCAGGGGGTAGGAGAAGTAGGGTACACACTGCTGGAGAAGTAAACGGAGAAGGGCAAGGCACGTGTTAGAGGCAAAGGAAACAAGAAGCGGTCCCAAAAGAAAGAATGGAGGATATAGGAAAAACAAGCCATATTTCCATAGGAATTGACCATCACCTACACAATGGACCTAATTGTGTGGCTCTTGGACATTGGGATAAGTCTGAGGTGTTACCTGTTGTTCTCATAACAAAGGAACATATAAATTCTGCATTGGACCAGTCATCCATTTTCCCTATGAGATCCTTGTGAGAGATACATTCCTAGGAACAGTCACTGGTGACTAGGTAACTAGATGTCATTGTGGTTGAACCTAAACATCAAACCTAAACATTACACCTAAACATCAGAGTTGTCAAATGATAGCTTGACCCAGTTGAAGCTTCCTTTCTCCAAAGTCAGTTAGGTAAAGTAAGCTTCAGATAAAGCAGGTTGGGAGGATGGCTCTGACTGTCCCCCAGCTTCCTACAGTGCTCAAGCATAAGGCCCTGTTCCATCACCGTGAAACAAGGGATGTTCAATGTCTACCAACAATGGGGCAGCAGAGCTAGAACAAGCTGTCCTAGGTTCTCTTCCCAAGCTACCTTACAAGAAGGAAAGACAGCATCTCTGGAGAGACAGAATAATGTCAGGCCCTCCTGGAATGGCCTTAGGCTCTTGCCATTCCCTGGAGGAGCAAGGAAGAAAGCAAAGAGAGGCTGTGCCCACACATGACATGACCTTGATCCCCTCCGAAAGTCCTGACAATCAACATCCTTAAATTTCAACAACTCTTCTCTTCATGGGAGTCCAAGTTACTTGCTATTGATTCTAGAGAGGTAAGAATCAGGTTAGGGATGAGAAAGGGAGGAAACAGTCTCAATTCCCACTAGAAACCAATAGTGCCTCATTTTAAGTGTTATATAAAGATACTGTGGCCAAAATAAAATGAGGTCTACCAAGTGAAATATTCAGGTCATCCCAGACTTTTGTAAAGTTTCATTGAACAATACTTAATAATTTATAAACTCTTGATCTTTGGATCCAAAATATTACCAATATTTCAGACTTTGACAGAACTCCTGGTTCTGATATGACCATTCTTATTATCTCTGACCCCTTTACCTTCATAATTTTCTTTCTAAATGCTACCTGCCTGCCTTATCACCTTGGAGATCCCCATGACTCAACTTGGAGGGACCTCACATCTCTAACTCAAGATTCTTATTCTCAACTTTTAGAGAACTGGCATTTCAGTGGCCCACATTTTCTAGTAGAAAAGCTTTTAAATGTTTTCTAAACAACAAAAGAACTATTTACAAGGGACCAATTTAGCAACATTCATTTCCAAAGTCATTTTCTTTTCATAGGCTGTAAATAAATTTGCAAAATCATGTAGCTTCATGGTAATAATATGACCTGGAAATTACAAGGTAATTAAACTCAAAGCATCTAAGTATAGTACTCCAGAAATAATTTACTTCTGGTGCCAGGAGATAAGATTTTTGCTGCTAAGCACTAATGCAAATGAACTAGCATTGAGAGTTTCAAGCTGCCATACCCCAGGAATTATGAGGGTCTGCCTCTGTAGTTGCTGGGTAAAATTGATGATCATGATGACCACATGCAACGGAGGCAGTGGTGTTATAATAATGTTTGGAGATGACTTGTTACAGAAGTTTAGTGTGACTTTAAAGCAAGTTCTGTGTTCCTGGTGGAAGGTTAATACAGGCATCTAAGTGACCTATATAAGTTACTATTGCCCTAAAAGGCAGGGTTGAATCAAATCTGGATGTATTCAAAGGTTTGAAAATGAAGGTGATAGTCTGATGTGTAGCTTGAGTCTTAGTTGGTTCTACAGGAAAGGCCTGGAGAAGATTTTTTTTCCAAGGTAAAAATAAAAATTATTCATATCATAATTTGGACTGTCAAATCCCAGTGGGCAAGAACCTGAAGTCAAGCATTCCTCTTAAACCCAGAGGCCAACTGCCCACTCCAGATCAGCTGGTCAAGAGAACTGTAGTGACCCTTTTGATATAGGCACTATTCTCTTGGACTGTCCTTATCTTTCTCACAAGAAGGCTGAAGGGGCTTCTCTTTCTGCTGAAAAGAAAAAAAAAAGAGAAACTTAATACCTTTTCATTGTCTGCTCTGGTCTTTTATAAAGATAATGAAAAGACGTACTCCTTTCCAGCCTACTAAAGGGTTGGTATTTTCCATGATGTACTGTGACTTTGTAGTTAAAGTGGCTATAAATGTAGTAGGAATAGTCAACGTTGCTGTCTCTTTGGGGCCTCAGGATGGCTGTACCCTCAACCTAAGGTCTCTTCTCTTTTCAAAGTGATCTCCTCATAGTACTTCTTTCTTCTAAGCTTTGGCTACCTTTTTGCATCTTTCATCTTCAGGCCTTGGGATAGTAATTGCTGCACTCTTACTCACCTTGGAGAACTACATTATTCCTCCCCTAAGTCTGCCCTCATCTTTTAAATATCCCCCTCATTTAACCCTCCTTACTAATTTGTGGCAGGGGGGGATTTTTAAGCTAAATATTTGTTATCGATAGCTGTTTTAATTATTAAGAGCAGGTGATCTGAGGAACACTAATTCTTTTTGGTTTTTAAATTTTGTTTTCTATAATTTGTAGGCTAAAATATGGTCCATTTTAATAAAAGATCCATGAACGTTTAAAAACAAGTCATTTTCTGCATGTGAGATGCAGGGTTCTACATACATTCATTATATAAAACATTTACAAAAAATAATAATTGCCAATATTCCATTGAAAATATCCAAATTTGAAGCACTCCCAGAACATAAAAATTCTCCTATAAAATACAGTAATGTGTGATTAAAAAAAGGTAGTCATCCCTCTAAGTTCCTAAAGAGAAAGGAATGATAAGGTCTGTTGAGTAGAAAATTAAGCCAGTGGACAGATGAATCCTGGACAATCTGTGAAGTTTGCTCACAGGCTGAGTGACTAACTAGTTCACCTGGGTCAGACCCTCAGAACTCCAGAATTCAGGAAAATTGCATATAGCTACATGCCATAGATGTTTGGTGCACTCATGAGTAATCAGACCTGCAAGTGTCCAATCCATGAATATCAAGTGATCTGTATCTTGTGAATCTAGTTGCGTGTGCCCCTGGCCTAGGCACACAGAGCTGTGATACAGGCACAGTCACAGCTGCTCAAGGACTGGTGTGAATGCACATGTATGGGGCATGAAGATAAGAGTATCTGGCATGTGGACCACAAGTTGCATGCATGCTATGGCTGCAGCAGACCTACAGGGACAGAACAGATGTGTTTATATAAACCACAGAGAGCGGAGAAAGGTGAACAACTCCCAGGTGTCTACATTTCTAGTTCTTTAGGTCTTCACTTTTGAAGGCTGTTTCTGTAAGGCTAGTATCTAATTAAAGAATCAAGCTAGATTAAACTTTTAATTATGTTCAAAGCTTTTATATATTTTTAATAATTTTGTCTGCTTCGTTTACTAGTGACTAAAAGAGATGTAATCAAACTACCACTCAAATGAACAATCCTATTATTGGCTATATACCCGAAGGAATATAAATTGTTCTATCAAAAAGACATAGCACATGTATGTTCATTGCAGCACTATTCACAATAGCAAAGACATAGAATCCACCTAAACGCCCATCAATGGTAGACTGTATAAAGAAAATGTGGTACGTATATACCATGAAATACTATGCAGCCATATAAGGAAACAAGATCATGTCCTTTGCGGGTACATGGATGGAGCTGGAGGCCATTATCGTTAGCAACCGAACACAGGAACAGAAAACGAAATACCGCATGTTATCACTTATAAGTGGGAGCTTAGTGAGAATACATGACAAAGAGAGAGAAACAACACACACTGGGGCCTGTCAGAGGATGGAGGGTGGTAGAGGGAGAGGATCAGGAAAAATAACTAATGGGTACTAGGCTTAATACCTGGGTGATGAAACAATCTGTATAACAAACCCTATGACACAAGTTTACCTACATAACAAACCTGCACATGTACCCACGAACTTAAGAGTTAAAAAAAATTCATTATGACTGTGTTTGTCAATTTCTGCCTGGAGCCTCTTTTCTTCATCAATATAACTTATCTATCATGTATCCCATTTCCTGATCTTGGTTTTCCAAAGTTACAGTTATCTTTTCAGTTGACTTACCTTAAAATGTTATTGATTTAAAAGGAATTAATAGGTTGTCTGAATCCACAGGCTATATCTAGAAACACCCTGTACTTACAAACAGGTTCAGTTCTGAAAGATTCTATTCGTAAGTGTAAGAGACCACTAATGCCGTTTGTGGCCATATTTAATATGCTTTTGGTCTGGTGTATATCTCTGCTCATATTTATAGCCATTGGCATCAATGAGAGTTCCAGTGTTGGGACTGTAATTAGGGGACCTTCTCAAATTGTATGTCTCCCCCGCTATGAGGAATAGATGAAAGGTATGTTGAGTCTTGGTAGACAAGTACATTCAAATCTCCTTTTAAGAAAGGTGTCCTTGCTCAGCAATGAGATATTTGGTTAGCTGATAGCCCCCTGCTATTATCTCCTTCCAGTCAACTCTAGCTTTTGAGCCAAAGTTGTGCTTTTTCTGGGGTGGCACTGACCAAAAACTGAGCAGCACGGTGGTACCAGGGCTTTCTGCCCAATGCAGGAGACCTCTAAAGGGCAATCTGTACTCTGCAGTACCCAACTGAACCACCAGATCTGTGTATTGTCTGAAGGCTCTCCCTACCCAATTCTGCTTTCCCCCTTTTCCTTTCACAAATGTTACTTTACAATGCATCTTCTACACTGCTAACTCAGTCTTTGCATCTACTTCCCAGAGGACTCAACTGATACCAAAGCTAACCAAAAATGTCCATCCCAATCTAATTCTCTTACTTCCTCTCCATGCTGTGTCTGTAATCTTTCTGTAAGATTGAAGATTTTGTTTCAACATTGGAATCAGTTTGTATCTCAACCTGTGAAGTGAGGCACCTAATAGATTTGTCAATAGGGTCAGGAAACCATGGGTTCAGAATACTCATGCAAACCTTACTCAGTCTCATGGTATTCTCCCTGAGTAAATTCAATAGCAATGAGACATAAGTGTTATATTACAGATGCCAATGATCTCTTACAAGGTACTGGAAGGAAATGACTCATTGATTCCATTCGGGAGTGCCACTCTACATCCCTAGGAGGAGAATCTGTGCAGGGAGAAGCAGATTTTTTTTTTTTTTTTTTTTTTTTTTTTTTTTTTTTTTGAGACGGAGTCTCACTCTGTCGCCCAGGCTGGAGTGCAGTGGCCGGATCTCAGCTCACTGCAAGCTCCGCCTCCTGGGTTTACGCCATTCTCCTGCCTCAGCCTCCCGCGTAGCTGGGACTACAGGCGCCTGCCACCTCACCCGGCTAGTTTTTTGTATTTTTTAGTAAAGACAGGGTTTCACCGTGTCAGCCAGGATGGTCTCAATCTCCTGACCTCGTGATCCGCCCATCTCAGCCTCCCAAAGTGCTGGGATTACAGGCTTGAGCCACGATAAGCAGATTTTTAATCAGTTTTAATTCCAAATGGGAAGTATTTGTTTTGAGATCTTGGACTCCATCTATATCTTTACTATTCTTAAAATTGTTATAAAAAAGGAAGATTAGGAAACTGTGTTTGGGTAGAAAAGGGAGGCAGAGTGAAGTGAGGTTAATTCCAAGGCAAGAGGACCTGGATTGCTAAGAAGCTTGAAGGAAGAAATGAGGATAACAGCAAAATCTGCCCTTAGATTACCTGCATCACTCATAGGAATGACATCATGTGACCCAAATGCATATAAAAATGTTCTCATCATCCACTTCATAGGAACATATAGACTTTTAGAATTCTAGCTTCACTTCAGTAGCAATATCCCAACATAATTGTGGATATACCACGAATACACAGGGTAAGTAAATATTATGAAATGGAGGTGAGTGATGGTATCAGGCTAGTGCTGATGGCTTGGTGGGCCACATCCAATACGGTTAATGCAGCCTCATTCGGTTTCTAAAAAGTGGATCAAATATGCCATTCATCACAACCTTTTCCTTTGGTAATGCTCAAATGAAACTGGCCAGATTCATAGCTTTAAGTTATTTTAGTCTCCATGTTAAGCTAGAAGCAGCTAGACTATGATTCCCCCTGATTAGGAGAAAAGTGTGTGTGTGTATGTGGGGTGGGGGGCAGTGTTGGGGGTGGGTAGATATGGTGTTAGTAGCAGAAAGTGAGGAATTCAATAAGCAAGGATTCATTTACCACCTTGGGGTCTCTATTAAGTCTATTAAGGTGATCATAGACTTAATAGTTCTTTGGAACCAGTCTCCTTCCCCCGCTCTCCATATGTCCTGGAGGTAATTCTAGATGCCCAGGTAGAGAGTGCCTGTGAAGGGTTAGTGGGTCACCTTGCTGTTATTAATCACTTGCAGAGACTAGTTCCCTAGAGCTCTCTCAGCCCTGACCCAGCGTGATCTATAGTATCTCACAGCAACAAGGCATGTGAAGCTTTAGTTCCTCCTTGCACATCTTTCTTCTCCAAATGTCAGCCTCAGAGAACCATCCTGGAGAGGGGGAAAAAAAATATGTCTCTTACAGTTTCTTCTAAACAAAAGCAACCTTTATATGCGCATTTTCAAAAAAGGATTGCAATATCCCTTTTTTAATTTGGGTAGGTAGGTAGTATATAAAATGGAGATCATGTATAAATAACATTAGGGTATACTTTTATATTTGTCTCCCATACCTCAAAAGATGGTTTGACGAGCACTTAAGTGGCATGTCATTGCTACTTATCTGTCATAACTTATATGTGAGCACTTGCCAAAATGTATTCCCTGGAACCCAAGACCTTTGAGATGCTCATGAAGAAACAAGTTTGTTTCACTTTGGTGTTGGAATTTGCTGAACACCATCCCCCATTTGTTAAAGAGTCTGAGGCGTCCTGCAGTCAAGACACCCAGTTAACTTAGTTGAGAATAGTGTTTCCTAACCTTGTTTGATGATGGAATCCTTTGTGCTTGTGTGTGTTACACTTAGTAATATTCCTAATACTTACTGTAGCTGTGTGCTGAGGACATACAGTACAGTGACAAGAGCCTGCGCACTTAACACTTGGGTTTGAATCTCAGCTATGCCATTTACTGACTGTGAGACGTTGGACAAGTTTATTATCCTTTCTCTGCCTCAGGCTTTTCATTTGAAAAATGAGAAGAATAATTCTGCATTAGGGTTGCTGTGAGGTTCAAATGAATCCATATATTTAAAGTGCTTAATAGAATTCTTGTCACATAGTAAGTATTCCATAAAGTTTCCTGTGTTTCTTGTGCTTTCTGTGTTCATAATCAGAAAAAAACGTGGGCCTAGTAATAACAATAAATAAGAAGTGAATGTAATTTTACAGTTGACAGATTTTTCTCAAATATGCACACTTAATCTTCAAATCAATCTTAAAATGGAGGAATTATTGTTGTTTCACCCATATTACAGATTAGGAAAGAAAGGCTAAGAAATTTGGAGTGTGTTTTACAAATGGACAGTAAAGAGGACAGTCAGTAATCAAACACGAGTTTTGACATCGGATCTTGTACCTTTTCTCCCAAATATATTTGATTTTCCTGTGTTTCCAAATTAGAATGTTAAAACTCTTCATTTAGAATAGCTGAGGTCTCCCTTTCCCAAGACATATAGCTTAAACCACTTTAAATAAACTGGATTAAATACAGAAGTTAAAAATTAAAGGCATTAGAGTGGGTGAAGTGTAAGAAAAACAAATGAGATAAGTACTTTCTAAGCATGATAAAGCTCCTAGATAGTATTACCAGAGGATGAAGAGCACTTACATCGGATGTAAATACAATCATCAGGTTATAAACTGAAAATAAGCACATATAATCTGAGTAAGAATCATTATGCTTCTTTTACAGGCAAAAGAGAACTCTAGATGTTAACATACTCAATTTCTGTGACAGTTTGATAGTTATGGGGACAATGAAACTGAATAATTGAAATCTAGATTTGAGTTGAAAAGAACTGATTGATCCTTATTTAGTATAATTTATGATCTTTATGATCTTATTATTATTATTATTATTATTATTATACTAGGGTGCATGTGCACAACGCGCAGGTTTGTTACATATGTATACATGTGCCATGTTGGTGTGCTGCACCCATTAACTCGTCATTTACATCAGGTATATCTCCTAATGCTATCCCTCCCCCCTTCCCCCACCCCACAACAGGCCCCGGTGTGTGATGTTCCCCTTCCTGTGTCCAAGTGTTCTCATTGTTCAATTCCCACCTATGAGTGAGAACATGCAGTGTTTGCTTTTTTTTTGTCCTTGCGATAGTTTGCTGAGAATGATGGTTTCCAGCTTCATCCATGCCCCTACAAAGGACGTGAACTCATCCTTTTTTATGGCCACATAGTACTCCATGGTGTATATGTGCCACATTTTCTTAATCCAGTCTATCATTGATGGACATTTGGGTTGGTTCCAAGTCTTTGCTATTGTGAATAGTGCTGCAATAAACATATGTGTGCATGTGTCTTTATAACAGTATGATTTATAGTACTTTGGGTATACACCCAGTAATGGGATGGCTGGGTCAAATGGTATTTCTAGTTCTAGATCCTCGAGGAATCGCCACACTGTCTTCCACAATGGTTGAACTAGTTTACAGTCCCACCAACAGTGTAAAAGCGTTCCTATTTCTCCACATCCTCTCCAGCACCTGTTGTTTCCTGACTTTTTAATGATTGCCATTCTAACTGGTGTGAGATAGTATCTCACTGTGGTTTTGATTTGCATTTCTCTGATGGGAGGGCACTCTCTTAATTACAACTTTCTGAGACATTTCACCTGACTCTCAGATCTTTCTAATTTTTTTTCCCCCCCCAGAGCACAAGAATGGAAATCTCTGGGACATATTAAGGAGACATTTCAGAGGAGAAAGAGAATCCATTTCCAAGCAATTTGGAACGGAAGCAAGTCTGGCGGCATTCTTTATCTGGGAGCTCCTCTAAAATCCTCCCAACACAACCAGGGTTTAATGGTTAGGAGACTTAACAAAAGAAAGAGGAAAAAGAGAAAATGAGCAGTGAAGTCTGTGCTTCCGTCTCCCCAGGGCATGCCGAAATAGTCACTCCTAGTTCTTCTTCAGGTGTCTCCTGATGCCTATGCTTTTGATATAGATATTTTGTCATCACTGTTTTTTTAATCTAGGATCCTGGTTTGCAAACTTGCATCTTTCTGACCAGTAATGATTTCTAAGCTTCAACCAGCTATTAAGTGTGTATGTGGGGGGCAAGGGGAATTGTTGCTGAATGCATAAATTGATTTGCACCTACAATTTGCATTTATTCTCTGGGTATATTTGCCACTAATGTTGTGACTGAACTGCCATAATGAAGATTAATTACATAAACATTTTTTGCTGACTTTGTGAGCAGCTGAGTTGCTTGTTTTGCTTGAATTTCCAAGGTTGGTGCTTAAGAGTATGATGGGAAACATTTCTTGGATTTGCTCAGCACCTTCATAGATGACATGCCCCAGACCAGTCTTACCTAATAAACATTTGTGGCAAGTTTTCGCTAGCTAGAGTTTCAGCTTACTTGATTACAAAGGAAGAAGTAGAAGGCCACTCAGTTCTTGGAATTTTGCAAACATTTGAATTTTGGCAGGATTCCCCAGAATAAAATAAGAATTGTGCTTCTTACGTGGGTATGAATTGTGCTCTACACAAAAGAAAGGACCATTTGTTCAGTTTTCCTCACTCAACTAATATTGGCCTAGACCCTCCAAACACCTGGAACTGGAGAAAGTTAGGTTCTCAGAGGCTCTGTTTTCTTCTTTGTAAAATGGGGACAATTACAGTATCTGCCTCACTGTGCTTAAGGGACTATTTGCATCAGCATTGCTGAGGTGCATGCTAAAAATGCAGTGTAGGGGCCCAACTTAAGTCACACAAAATCAGAACCACTGGGGTGAAGCCTGATGTATCCAGTTATGGATCAGGGGGAGCCCTCTACTGTCCTTTGGGATGAAAGAGAACTCCTGAGACATTTACACGGCCCTAACAATACTAACTAGAAAGACCTCTGGTTGTCAGCACATCATGGTCACTGCTGTAGAATTCACTGTTCAAATCCCTCTGCATTCAAAGACAGCAGCTCTGCTGGGCATGGTGGTTCATGCCTGTAATCCCAGCACTTTGGGAGGCCGAGGCAGGTAGATCATCTGAGGTCAGGAGTTCAAGACCAGCCTGGCCAATATGGTGAAACTCCATCTCTACTACAAATACAAAAATACAAAAGTAGTCAGCCATGGTGGCAGGCACCTGTAATCCCAGCAATTTGGGAGGCTGAGGCAGAAGAACTACTTGAACCCCAGGAGGTGGAGGTTGCAGTGAGCTGAGATCGTTCCACTGCACTCCAGTCTGGGCAACAGAGTGAGACTCCATCTCAAAAACAATAACAACAACAACAACAACAAAAACAAAACAAGGCAGCTCAGATATTTCTGCAGTCAGGTTGGGGTGGGAACTATTTGGCAAAGCTCCAAAATCCCTAGGGCCAGATGTTTTAGGCCTTTGACATTCATTGCTACCTTAGATGAAGTATTGGTCTAAGGAGTGGGGGTGAGTTCCTAGACTCCCTCAAACCCGTCACTAACCCCAGCACCAGCCTACCTCCCTGAGCATCTACTCCCAAACAAAGCTGCTGTTTCTAGGTTGGTGGGTAAAGCTGTTTTCACCCCTGAAAAACAAACTCAGGCTTAATGAACTCCGAAAGCAAGAAAGCCCAGATTTTGCAAACAAAGCCTTATAACCTTTGCGTGCTGGGCCTAGAGAAAAATACCCCTTGTTTTTTTCAAGACCCATATGTGAGCCAAAACAAAGCATAATGTACTATTTCCAGAAATGTTCTTGCCTTGATTGGAGCTGAATTCACTTTCCTAATGTGTAGCTGGTGCATTAGACAGAGTCCGGGAAACAGAGGACAAAGGTGTGGAAGTGGTTTGGAGAAACCACAGAAATATCCAGTTTCCTAAGGTTTATTAACAGGAGGGAGCAGTGATCACCCACTGGCCTGAAGGAGCAAGAAGAAGGAGCATTTATGGGGACTTAAAGACAAAAAGACTGGGTGAAAGGGAGGCTTCGGGTCCATTTTGTTAAGGATACTGCTTGAAGGAAGTAACTTCCCTGATCTCACACTGGAACCCAGAGGGGCAAGAGAACCCATGCCGGCCAACTCAGGGCAGGGAGCAGAGTAGAGAAGGATGG
This sequence comes from Macaca mulatta, assembly GCF_049350105.2. Classification (NCBI taxonomy): domain Eukaryota; kingdom Metazoa; phylum Chordata; class Mammalia; order Primates; family Cercopithecidae; genus Macaca; species Macaca mulatta. The sequence continues at coordinate 130,787,351 of NC_133407.1, read as the reverse complement.
AGAATGGATGAGGAGGGGCAACGAAAGACATCCACTCTGTTTTTTTTTCACAACATTAGCTGACGTTCCCTGGGTAGTAATCATGAGTATTAAAAAATGCCAGGCACTGTCCTAGGCATTTTATATACACTAGCTAATTTAACCCTCACAACAGTGCTGTGGGGCAGACACAATGATTTTAGGGGTGAGAAATGGAGGCTCAGAGAGGTTAAAGAATCTAGGTCTTTTGGGCTTCAAAAGTCATTTCGTAATCAGGAGACTAACTTCTTCTGTGCAGTTGACAGATCAAACAGCCATATTTTTGCCCGTTTGCCAGTAGGTGGTATAGCTGATCCTCTAGGTCTAGAATCACAGCTGGTTGGGGAACTTCTTGTTATTGTTAGCTGTCATTAAGGAAGCTCAAATCCAGCAGGCAGTGATGCCCTGCTTTCTCTCTTTGGCCCTTATTTGCTTTATTTTTATATTGGTTTCTTAGCTTGTAAACTTTTGTTTCAGAGTATAACATGCATGCAGAAAAGTATTCAGATTTGAGTGTGAATCCTGATGAATTTCCACACTGTGAATCCACTAACCAGCACTCAGAACAAGAAACAGAATGTTTCAGCCCTACATGGGCCCTGTGCCCCTGTTTAGTGCCCAGCTGCCCTCTGTATCCCTGATTTCTAATCACATCACATTAGTCTTTAGTCCTTGTTGGGACTCAACAAGGAGATGAACAACAGTTATTTTATACTTAAGGCATGGTTATTAATGTTATTAATGATTTATTGTGCTAGATCAGCAGTTGATAAACCACAGGCCAAACACAACCCACTGCCCATTTTTGTTAATAAAGTTTTATTGGAACACAGCTATGCCCATTTGTTTACATATTATCTGTGGCTACTTTCACGCTGCAACTGCAGAGACGAGTAGTCCCAACAGAGACCGTATGGTCTGCAAAAAACATTTACTATGTGGTCCTTTTAAGAAATAGTTTACCACCCTCTGTGCTAGAGGATGGGCACAGAATGGTGAAAAACTGATTCAGTCTATGTCTTCAAGATGTTTATGATCTGATGGAGGAGATTAATATTAAATAAGGAACTATACAAATAAATAATATACAGTGACAAGTGCTCTGAAAGAAAAGGCCAGAGTGCCAAGTATGAAACCAAGGAGGACCCTAGAGACCATCTACTTTGCACAGTCGCGTGTTTCAGAAAGTCTACCTGTCCTGGCATAACACAGGTTTTGTTTCACCCAGACAGGGACAGTATGAATCCTGTGGAAATATAGAGCGTATAGGTGAGCAAGCGAGTGGGAATAATTTTCCAGCGCTCACCATTCCCAGGGGAGGTGAGCCGGTACAGAAGACCACATTTGAGGCACATTACAGAGTTGCCCCCAACATTATTGCCCATGTCTACTTAATAACAGGATGTCACCTCACCTGTTCACTTTTCAGCTGGACACTGGAACACGCTTCCTGTCTTTCGTTACCTCGTGACCTTTCCTATCAGCAGCCCGTGACTGCGAATTCTTTATCCCTATGAACTTGGCTGCCACATGTGATTCTGATGGAAGACAGAATGAAGCCGTTGGCTGAGCCAGCAGGTGCAAGCTTCAAGCGAGTGAGGTAGGTTTACCTTTAATATTGTTGGGAAAGGTTTTATTTCATTTGTACCCCTGAGGGGTTTGCAAGTGAACATTTGGGCTTGCCTGTGAAGCAGGAAACTTGTGCTGTCTTTCCATCTTTGCCTGATCTGGGATTGTGTGAGAATAGAAGACCTGTAGGGGCATCAAGGTGGGAAAGTAGTGGGGGCAGAGACGCTGCTACGAAGAGCTCCACCCTCCAGGCCTGCCAGGAGCGATCTCTTGGGTTTTCTGGTGTGAGCTGTTAAAATGTTTGAGTCGGAGTCTCGCTGTGTCACCGAGGCTGGAGTGCAGTGGCGCCATCTCGGCTCACGGCAAGCTCTGCCTCCCAGGTTCATGCCATTCTCCTGCCTCAGCCTCCCGAATAGTACAGGTGCCCGCCATCACACCCGGCTAATTTTTTGTATTTTTAGTAGAGACGGGGTTTCACTGTGTTAGCCAGGATGGTCTTGATCTCCTGACCTCGTTTCCGCCCACCTCGGCCTCCCAAAATGCTGGGATTACAGGCCTGAGCCACAGCGTCTGGCCTCTTATAGATAATTTATTGAGGAGAAAAGTACCCTCACTGGGCAGGCATTTCAGTCCCCCTAAGTTGCATTTGTAGCTCTGAAAGGATCATCTTTGCAGCTGGTTATTGGAACAGGTGTCCTCACACCCTCCCTAATTGCAGGCTAGCAGCCCTTTGAGCTTTGCATGTTCTTAGTGCATCTGCAACAGCAGAGCATGACTTTGCCTTCCTGAGCTGCCTGCTAAAAGGAAAACAAACCTGGATATGATGATCTTGTCTCTCCCTAAACAAAAAGCCTCAGAGAGACTGAGAACATGGACAAGAGAGGCAGAAATCATGCTTACTTTACAGAACCAGGGATCCTTTAAACCAGAACAGCAAAACCTCCAGGCAAATTTTCATGCATATAACTCAAACCCATAGTAGACATCAATAATCAATCATTGAGATTCTTTCTCTTAAGCCTGGATATGCCTCAGACTCATTCTTAACTTTGTATTTCTGGTAGCTACTATCAGGAAATAAAATACAGGCTTAAACAGATTTACCATTCCTGATTTAAGTAATCACTGTTGAATAGATAATATATTATGAATAACATAATCGCTAATATGTATTGAGTGTTTATTATGTGCTAGACATTCTTCTAAGTGCTTAACATGGATTAACTCATTTAATGTAAACCACATGATTACAGGCTTTGTTTGGATTATTGCTGCATTACCAGTACCTAGAAGAATTCATGATACATTGTGAGTGCTTAAAAAATACTTATCTAGCCCAGGCTCAGTGGCTCACATCTGTAATCCCAGCATTTTTGGAGGTTGAATGGGGGGATCACTTGAGCCTAGGAGTTCAGACCAGCCTGAGCAACATAGTGAGACCTCATCTCTACAAAAAAAAAATAATTAAAAATTAGCCGAGCATGGTGGTGCATGCCTGTGGTCTCAGCTACTCAGGAGGCTGGGTTGGGAGGATCGCATGAGCCAAGGAGATTGAGGCTTCAGTGACCCATGATGGCACTACTGCACTCAGCCTGACTGACAGAGTAAGGCTGTCTCAGAAAAAAAAAAAAAAAAGAAACCAAAAAACTTATTTAAATTAATTCTAGAAACAAATGTTATTCCCATATTCCAGATGAGGAAACTGAGGCCCAGAGAGCCCAAGTAATTCTCCTAAGCCAGTATGGATTGGAGCCATGATTTGATACTGCTTTATTATTTTACTTCTACTTTTAACCACTTTGCTGCTTCTCACAGTAACTGTTTGATATGTCTTTTCTTATTTCTTAATGTCCAGTATGTTGGTTATTGAGGCTCCTGGCTTCTCTTTAATATTCTAGCTTTCATCATTTTTGGTACTTTAGAGAGTTATCTCTCTGAAACAAAAGAATTGGGAAGGGTGGGAGTTGAACTCTAAGCGCCTATGGGGTTTAGCCAGAAACATAAATGAGTGAGCCAAGCCAGGTGGGCAGCCTGGGGAGGTGACAAGAACTTACCCTCTGGGAAGCTGCTCTCAGGTCCAGCAATTGCAGCTGTGGAGGATGCAAATAAATGTCAGATCATCCTGTTTTTCAAGATAAGTACAAAATCTAGATTTTGATAGGAAAATTGCAAATGGAAATATCCATATGAAATATCTCAAATATAAAATGTGGACAACAAGGCAATCTAAAAAACAAAACCAAAACATAGCAAGTCAATTTAAGCATCTCCGAATGCTCAATCTAGCCCACTGATCTGTAGTTAGCAAGCTACAGGAGAGAGTGAAGAAATTGAAATAGAAGTATAAGTGTCTTTAGATAACTGATCCTGTAGTTCTTGTTTAAAAAAAAAAAAGAACATGATGAAAGACAGGTTGTAACTATTTGTTAAGATCTTCTAGTAGGGATTTCTAGGAAACAGCTATAATAATCATAGTATCACAGTACTTTTGCATTGTGCTTCATATTTTTCAACTTGCTTCTATATATGCATTTAAATCTCTCTGCAAATCATTTTGATGGCTCAGTCACTCAGTCAATATTAAATAGTGGAATTTAGGAATAGACCCTGATCTCCCAATTCTCAACCTGGTTTTCTTTTAGCTCTACAAATCCTGAGCAGTGATAACTGACCATCAATATTTGCAGTCCTTACAGGCTTGTACTTTTTTATCTCATACAATCCGGAGGTAAAATACTAGGATAAGGGACTGAGCTCATGCATGATTACCGATGGAGAGAAACAGGACAATCATTTGAGGATACATGTATGATTGCTAAAGCTTGTTATTCTTGGCAGATCGAGATTGTTGATTTCCATTTGGTCCTCCCTAAATAATCTCTAATTACAAAACTATGCGCCTAGCAAAGGCTGAATAAATAATGTAATTGAGGCATAATCATTGTGTACATTCCTAAACACTCACCTAATGACCTAGTAGTTTTAGAATTTGGTACTCCAAGCACAGCTATTGCCAGCCAGAGCTGAAATGTGGCACGTTTTGCATGCTCCACGGAAATCATTTTAAATTAAGTGGATTTGAAAAATCATTACAGAGAGGGAGATTTTTCTGATCACTTGGCCTGTGTGGGCCTCTCAAATGTCAGTTCTGTGCAGGAAGGGCTCGTGGCATTTGATGCCTTTCTGCCAGGTTGTGTATTTGACAGCTGTTCTGGGGTGTCTTTTCCCAGCCACTGGCCTGGCTACTGCCATAAAACCAATTAAAGTTGCAGGCAATTAATGTTATTTTCCTCAAGTGCTCCTGGCAATGCTTATATCATGTAGCACTTCAGCATGAAATCTGTGACCTTTGGAAATGCATGCACAAGAAGTGCAAATAAGCTTGGCTATGCATGTATGGTGTGCCATTAAGGTACAAAGAATATGAAAACAAATTGTAGTTGCTGGGTGCAGAGATGTCCATGGAGCAGTTTATATCCTAGGATTCTTAGAAATGAAGATACGTGTTCACACCAAAACCTAGATAAACCATTAAGGTTGGTAGGTATACTGAACAGCAAAATATTTGCATATGTTCAGCAAATTATTTAACAAAATTTATGAACTGAAACACATTCAGAAAGGGGCTCCATGACTAGTAGTTTGTACTTGTTTCACCACATTTTAAGAAGGATATTAACAAACTGGAAATGAAAAGGAAAACCCTGACACTTTAGGAAGGGTTAGAGACAACAGAGCTGTTTAATCTAGAAAGAGAAGATTTAGGGATAAGGACAGGGGAGTCATCCTTCATTAGGTAAAATGAACTTTCCGTGAGAAAGTTTGTCTTATTCCCTAAGTTATCTCAACAGATTTTTTGTAACTGTTGGTTGAGAGGGGACCTGGAGCATAGTAGATGATAAATAAAAGCGGATTAAATGAGAAAGAATAGGACACACCATATGGTTGGGTATTATTTGCCCATTCAGTTAAAAAGAAATGAATATATAAAAATAGCTGTTCCATGCAATGTGTGGCTTTGTGAGGTATGCTCCTTGTTATCTGCATAAGCCAGAGCTACAAACTGGTAGCCTGTGGACTGTCACTTACATATGGACAGGTACTGTTTGCCTATTCAGTATTTTCTTAATTTTTGATGTTTAAAAAATTTTTAATTGAGATGCTTGCTTGTGCACTCCTGCTCTTGCTCTCATGCACACTCTCTCTCTCTCTTACACACACACACCCCCCACATGTACACACCGCCCTTATCCTGCATTTTAACAATTGCCTGGAGCTGCACAGCTGGAACATTTGCTTTTTGGTTCTCATCAGACCTCACTACTCCCTGTTGTTTTAGACTGAGCTCCATTTCACTCACTGATCTGGACTTCCTTGTCCCTGAAGGTAGCTGAGCTTGCCAACCTCAGTTTAAGCAGAGGCAGCAGTCAACCAGCTATCATGGGACTGTGTATGGCAGACACACCTGATAACAGTAATGTAACTTAAGCGTACCCTGACAGTGACCCTTATGGAAGATGCACCTGATAGCAATAACATAAGCATACCCTGAGAATGCAGACGCACCTGATTTATAGAGACTGCGTGCTTTTTACAAATGGTAGTGGTTCTCCTGTCCAGCCCACTGCCCCTGGACCAACCTGTATGTAAGTTCCTTCAATAAATCCTAGTCTCTTTCACTGTCTCTGGGCCTCTTTTTTGGCCTCTCTTACATGACTTTAATAGGGGCCTGGCATGACAGTTGGCACGTGTACCAGCCAGGAGATCGGAGAAAGCCACATGAGCACCAAGACAGTGGGACTGGGAAAGGGGAAATATGAGGGAGAAATCTCAGGCTGGCTGTCCATGCCTATGTGGGATCTGATAGCCACTACTCTTGATGGACAGGACCCAGTGTGTGAGCACAGGGATGCCCTGAAAACACTGAAGGGCCTGGAAGAGTTGGTGCAGGGGTTGATCTATCTGAGTAAAAGTCAGATGCTGGAGCTGTGGCAGCCACGGTTGGCTGGCTGCTCCTGACTGCGATTTGACAGCCCCTGAAGCTAATCCCGTAGCGCAGGCAAGGGTGTGTCAGTTACAGGATGAACTAGGACTTGAAATAGGTTCCAGATGAGTTCAGGCTGAAATCTCAGAGACCTTATTATCCCACATGGAGGGTGACGAAATGGAGACCTTGGCTTGTCAGGTAGCTCATCTAAGGGATCGCCAGATGTGATGTTAACAAGTTAGGGCTATCATGACTAAATTGTCCTGGGACCCTAAATCCTGGTACCCCATGGAGGAGACTGAGGACTGGGACAAGCCCATAGAGGTTTCTGTCCTTTCTGTCCCTCCCGTAGTTACTGCAAAGATAAAAGCAGGCCAGTTGCACCCACAGGGAGCAGACCTGCAAAACTTGCTCCCACCTGAAAGATGGCAGCACACTACCATGTGGGATTACACTGCTATGGAATGGGTGGAACCGGGAAATAGGTTCAGGCAGAAGGGGAAAGAGTCAACTGAGGGATGGCTTTTCTGTCTGTGGGACATAGTAATGGAGGGTGTTATTCTCTCAGTACTGGCGATGAGTAAAATGGCATCCATCCCAAACCACCTGGCCCTGAGGCAGTGCCTCTATGGCACCAATAATGAAGGTTGGGCCAGTTCCTTCCTTGGCTTTATGGTTGCTAGCTGCCAAGCAGCCTGGCCAAGTGAAGAAGACAACCTCACGTTTCCTTTGCAATGGAAGACTATGAAGGAATGGCAGGACATCCTCTGGGAATAAAGGATGAAGCGTGCTGTCTGTGTTAAGCATTACTGAGGTACCGATCATGAGCTTTTCACTGCCGGCATGAAAGGCATCATCTTACAGTTGGCACCCAGCCAATGGTATGGCACACTGGCATGTGTCCTGAGTCCCCCAGTAGGACAGCCAGTGTCTTGGTCTGCTGACTTAGGGGAAATGGAGAAACTGCATAGGAAAAGGAGGGCATGCTATCAGGATGAAAGGCGAGGGAGCTAAAGGAAAGCAGACAGCCCAGGGGCCCATCAGGGTGACCCCTGACAAATGTGGCACAACTCTAGTCACTTTGAAATGTACAAAATATTGTTGCTAAGTATAGTCATCCTATTCTGCTGTCAAGCATTAGAACAATGGATCTCTACCATCTTACCCCAGGGACACTGCCCTGGAGTGGGCACATGTTTTCCGTTAACTTCTGAGTCTTTTTCCAGTTTACAAACTGCAGCCCCCACCTTGCTGTCTCACTTGGTGAACAGACGATGGGTGGTTGATGCAGGCAAAGTCCAGGGTCCAGGCTTATCAATCAAATAATTGGGTGTCATTTTGTCGGGTAAGACTAAAGTCGTTCCAGCTGCTGTTATGGATAAGGTGCAGGGCTACTGATGTCCCAGGACACCAAAGCCATTGCAAACCTCCTTCTTAGGCCTTCTAGGGTATGGGCATCCTTTTAGTCCCCATTTGGTCCAACTCCTTGGGCCCCTATACTGCTTAGTCAAGAAGGGGGCCCAATGGAACTGGTCCATAAAGCAGGATGAGGCCTTTGAACAAGCTAAAGTCTCAGTGAAACAAATAAAAGCCTTGGGAGTTCTAGTGCAGGGACAGCCTTGTGAATTGGATGTAGCCAGTCCCCCTGAGGGATTTGAGTGGGGCCTGTGGCAAAAGAAAGAACATAAACAGGTGACTTTAAGGTTCTGGTCCCAACTATGGAAGAGGGCTGGAGTTAGAAAAGTGTCACTTTGGAGGCAACAAGTCTGTGCTACATATGCCTTACAACAAATGGAGGACATTACAAAGGGGGTCCTGGTACATGCCCAGTACTCCTTTGCAGGTTGGCTAAGGGATACCTTCCAGGAACCAAAGTCTGGGGATGCCCAGACACAGACCGGCCAAATGGCATGCATGCCTGCAACAGAGGAGTGCACTAACTTATAACCCCTTGAGCAGAGCCCCATTTGGTGCTTGACCCCATCACCTATGTGACAACTGAAGGACAGTCTTTGATGGAGGGCACTGACCCTCCACAGATTCCTTCCTTTGTACAGGAGGTAAAGGGCTCAGTTCCTACCAGGCCTGGCACACAGCTTGTCACAAGGCAATCCTTGTGCTTGGACAGTTGTGGCCATCTGGCCATCCACTGATAGGATCTTGTTTGATACAGGCAAAGGACATAGTAGCCAATGAGTTGAACCACGAGCCGCCTGGATGATTCTTCTCCATGAGCTGGACCTGATAGTCCTGTGAACCGACGGCTGGGTGGTCTCTAAGGGACTCATTGTGTGGCCACTGCAATGGGAAGCGCAGGAACACCTCAGGTCCTTGCTGCATGATGCTGAACAGATTACCTGGAGCAGAAGCCCAGCACTACAATGACAGGTGACTACATAGGACCTTTGCCTCTGTTTGAGGGCTGCCTCTATACCTCGGCTTTTACAGACACCTGCACAGGGCTACTGCAGTCATATGCCAGCAGTTGTGCCACCCAGAAAGCCACCATATGAGGACTGGAGCAGCTGTATGTGATCTACTGTGTCTCCACTGATAACAGCAGTGACCAGGGCTCTTACTTTACCGGTCATAAAGTGCAGCAATGGGTGGAGACCCTGGATATCCACTGGCATTCCCACTTGCCATGCAACCCTATAGCAGCAGCAGGGCTGATTGAGTGGATGAATGGACTGTTGAAGCAATAACTTGCTCTCTGGTTCTGTGGACATGCAGGTTACCAGCAGCCTTTTGCACCTTGAATGAACACATGTGTTCTCATCATCCCAGGGCATACACTCTTCTGATGCCGGGACCTGATACCACCATCAGGATCCAGGTAGACAGTGTCAGGGACAGTACACCTTTGTCCCAACCTGCTGCTGTTGCCCTTGCCACAGGACCCACCGACTGGGGAGCACATCATTACATGGCCCTGGACATGGCAAACCAGCCCCCGATAGTTTAGTTTTTCCATTCCATGCAGGGAGGGCCTAGAACAAGATATACAGGTCATACCTATTTTACAACCTACTCCCTGCCGAAATTCTAAAATAACAAATCTTGGTCCTCCCTTGTGCAAGGAGACAATCATCCTCTCATTATGGAACCTTACATTGTCTGATTTTGGCCCTCCTACAATGTGCCACAGAGGGGGCCAGTCCATTTGGCATTGTAAACAGGGGACCAGATCACTACTAGGGGTGGAGCTCTTGCAGAACACAACTTCCTGTGTCTTGTTAAATGGCCCTAACTTGCTCTTTCTCACCTTCTGCCCATAGATGATGGGCAACAAACCTCTTTGCCAAATGGGAGCAGATAGTGGCTTCTCTCCAGAACTCAACAGACTGTTGCGTCTGTAAAGAGCTGCCCCTCTCCTCCACCATGGGCCTGCCATAGTGCATCTAAGATCAACTCCTAAGCCTTTGGAAGAACTTTATGATATCATATTCATTATTCTTTCCTTTTCTTGCCATTGTAGTTTGTACTGGTGCTGCAGCAGCTGGCTGCAATGCTCCTCTACATACCTGGCCCTTGGGAAATTATAGAAGAATGGCGTGATAAGAACGTGAGGGCCATTCCACCGTGCGTGCAGCAGGGTGGAGTGGATGGCAGATGCACCTGATAGCAATATCGTAACTTAAGCATACCCTGAGAATGAACCTTATGACAGATGCACCTGATAGCAATAATTAAGCATACTCTGCGAATGCAGACACACCTGATCTATATAAACTGCATGTTTTTACAAGCCGGTAGCGGTTCTCCTTCCCACCTCGTCTTCACACGACTGCTCTGTATGTAAGTTCCCTCAACAGACCCTGTCTCTTTCACTGGCTCTGAGTCTCTTCTTCAGCTTCTTAAATGTGGTGCTATCTGTATTGAAATCAATAGGGGTCCAGCATGACAGAGTGGTAGAAGTGGCTCCTGTGTTGAGAAAAAGAATAGAGCAGATGAGCTTTCCAGCTTTTTCACTCTAAGATGCCTTAAGTCAATCATGAATAACCATGCCTTGTTCACCAGAGTAGAAACAGCACTGGTCCCTGGTTTCAACCAACTCACAAGCACTTCCTTCAACTCAATGCATCAGGCAGAGCCTGCCTCGATCACAAAATCCACAGGTCCAGATGGCACTAAGTATCCTCAGAGTTCCATCTCATATGCCCCAAGATTATTAGCTAAGGTGACTCTTTATTCTGCTCTTTGCCCCTCTCCTGACTCAATTACATTGGTTTCCCCCCAGGATCAAATCAAAGGTTTGTAGGAAGAGGGAGTGGGGTAGCTCATGGAAATGAGTTGTGTCACTAATTAATGACATCAGTGTCAAGAAGAGCTAGCATTAAGTGAGTTTACAGGGAGCTGGGATCAAGGGCTTGTTTGATTTTAGTGGCTGCTGTGGTTGTACTAATGCTAATCACTTTTCATCACACTGGCTAATGGCTCAAGTTCTTTTCAGCAAATCCATGCTAGCTCCCAAGAGAGCTGCAGAGTTCTGGCTCCAGCTGTGCTCTTTCCTCTTCCCTTCCTTTAAAGAATATGAATTATTCTTAGATATGGGTCCCAAAAATTTAGACAATGATTCACAGGAGAGCTTGAGAGGCAGAGATAGTAAAACACAAGCCATCTTCTTAGGATTGAAGCCACCTGCTTAGGATTCAAGGTTCAATCATTGACAACACACCTAATCAGGTTAAACTGGCACTAAAATGCTGCCTGTAGCTGCCTTTGATATCTTACAGATGCTGCATAACTATGTTGGGAAAGGCCAAATTGTCATAGTACTCATTGGAGAGAAGGAGACAGTAAAAATTTTTAGGTAAAGCTAATCTACATTCACCTAGTAAATGCTGAATAAATACCAGCAATGCTAGAGAAGTCATTTGTATGGATCTATGGTGTTTGGTTCAGCTGGGTTGAGACTTCCATGTTTCCATCATTCCTCAGGCACCATAAGCCCGTGGCAAAATGGTGTCCTTGGGTCACCCATGTTTTGATCCTAGAGTCGGTGTCCAATATGTCAGCCCATCAAGGCAGATGGTGAGCAGGACAATGTTTCGGAACTTCGGAAAATATACCACTTAAGAGTCCAGCCGGGGAAATGCCTGAAATTGGAAAATAATGTAATAGAATATTTGATTTGCCACCGTAGACCTTAACTGGGAAGATTGCCACATTGAAATAAGTGGACAGCTTGGCTGACTTCGATCCTTCAGCTCTACTTAGTAACTGCACATCAGTGGGTTGGATCCTAGACTTTCAATGGGTCTCCAAAGTCCCTTCCCTAAACATTACACATCTACAAGCACATACCCCAAATAATATTTGGGGCTATATCCAGGAAGTTGTAACATTAGCCTAAGAGCAAAGGTCTGAGCCAGTGGTCCCTGGATGTTTCCTCGGAGGGCCTGTGGGTGGCCAGCAGCATGGATGGCGAGGTAAATGAAATGTCATTTCCATTTCATTCAATTTGCTTTTTCTCCATGCTACCAGCTACTGACTTGGCCTCTTGGAAGCAAAGTTGTTTTTCTGTTATTCACCAGAAACTTTCTGGACCTGAATACCTCACTTCTCCAAAGTTAACCTCTTTGAGCCATTAAGAAGTGTTGTGCCTTGTCCATTCGGGGTTGAATATCTGTTATTTGCCTTCCCACTCTCCCCCACCAATATTCCTTGAACTTCTCAGAGAATATGTCTTTGGCATACAACCTATGGAAGGCTGCTTATTTTAAACACCTGCAATTCTCTGTTCCTCACCTCACTCCCCTTCCAGCCAAGGAATCACTCTTAGCAAATCTAAAGTGCTAGAGAGCTGATGGTTCTGGAAGCAGCCTTCAGCCAATAACAGATAGGGAAGATAGTAGAAAATCCTCTAGCTTCTCTGGCCCTCAATCAGGACCACTCTCTGAAGTGTGGTCCACACAGTCTTCCCATAGTTCCCCAGTGAGGTCAAGCGCCAGGTTTCCATGGCAATATCTGACTTTATAACACATTTTTAAAATTTGCTTTGTTCCTTTTCTATCTCGCTTACCTATGCCCCTCTTGGTATTTCCTGAGACCTTCCAAATAAACTATTTACACTACAATCCTCCTCTCAGCATCTGCTTTGGGAGAGTCAGTCTCCATGCAGTAGGGAGGCTGTGTAAATTACATGCCGAGACTGTGCCTTGCATTATCAGGAAGCGCACAAAAAGCAAAACTACAGAAAGACTTGGTGGATGAAAGACCTTCTCACAAATGAGAAGATTGGCATTTGATAACATGTGAAGACAGCCAACATATTTGAGTGGTTACTATCCATTTCCCACAGTGAATTATAAGTTCCAAATAGCACAGAGTCCATGGTAGTTTTTGTTTACCGATGTGTCCCCATAAGGTAGACACACAGTAATATTGAAAAGATCTCTTATAATACAATCGCTAGTTGAATGCTTTCTGTGCATTACCTGGTTAATTTGTGCAGAAAAGATCCAGCCCTTTGGATGACACAACTCCATTGGTTAATGGTGCCCTTTCTATGGGAGGAGGAGTCCTGATACTGTCAGTGCTGTCCTGATGACCAGCAGGGTCACAGAGATGGGAACTGACTCTGCCCTGGGAGTTGGCGAAGGAGACTTTTCATCTAGGTCTTGAATATTCATAGCAGTCTAACAGTTAAAAAAAGGAAATGGAGTGGAGGGTGACAATTAGTTATTTATTAAACAATTGTGTGATTTAGTACCAGCATTGTGACAGGAATTCTGCTAGGCATAAAGAAGTAGTAGTGTTCAGGGACCCTGCCTTCTCGGAATTTTGACTGAAGCACTATTCACATTGCATTCTTTGTGGAGTTGTGTCACATGGTCCTGAAGGCAGACAGCAAAGAAGTAAAAAAAAAAAAAAAAAAAAAATTAAAAAGATTATTATAAATATGATGTAATAGAGCAGTGATTCTTAAATTTTAATGGGCATCTAGATCACATGGGGATCTTATTTAAATGTATATTCTGATTCAGTAGGCCTGGGATGGGGCCTGAGATTCTGCCACAGATGCTGCTGGTCCTCGGACCATATTTTGAATAGTATGGTGGTAGGCCATGGTTCTCAACCTGGTCTGTGGATAACAGAACCTGAGGAACTTTAAAAATGACTGATGCCTGACTTCACTCCAGCAATATTTATCTAATTTGAATGGGAGAATCATGGCATGATAGTTAACATTAGGTGTCAACCTGACTGGGTTGAGGGATGCCTAGATGGCTGGTGAGGTATTGTTTCTGCGTGTGTCTATGAGGGTGTTGCTGGAGGAGGCTGACATTAGAATTGGTGGAGTGGGAGAGGAAGACTCACTGCATGTGGGTGGGTGCCATTGTCTTGGACCGCCAGCATACCTAGATCAAAATAGGCAGGAAAAGGTGGGATAAGCTTGCTTTCTGAGTCTTCTGGCTCTTTTTTCTTTCTGGTACTGGATCCTTGCTTCTGCTCCCCCTGCCCTTTGATATCAGATTCCAAGTTCTTCAGTCTTCAGACTCTGGGACTTCCACCAGTGTCCTCCCCTAAGGGTTTTCAGGCCTTCAGCCACAGAAGGGCTGCACTCCCGGCTTCCCTGGTTTTGAGGCTTTCAGACTTAGACTGACCCACTGTCAGCTTCTTTTTCCCCAGGTTGCAGACCGCCTGTTGTAGGACTTTGCCTTGTAATCATGGGAGCCAATTGTTCCTAATAAACTCCCTTTTATATATACATATATGCTATTGGTTCTCTCTCTCTGGAGAACCCAAATATACCTGGGTATTGGCAATTTTTAAAAAATTGCTTACCCAATAAAGGGTGTAAATTACGTATCATAAATCCATCTATCTTATTATACATTTTATGTGTACAAGTAAATAATTTTTAGTGTATCTGTAATTTTGCCGCCATTACCACAATCTAGACTTAGAACACTTTTCATCATCCTCAAAACATCTACTGAACTCATGTGCAACAAATCCCAGTTCTCACCATCAGCCCCAGGCAACCACTAATCTGCTTTATTTCTCCCTAGATTTGCCTTTTCTGGACATTTCATATAAATGGAATTATATAATATGTGGTCTTCATGCCTGATAGTTTTTATTAGCATAGTGTTTTTGAGGTTCCTCCTTGTTGTAACATGTATTAGTACTTCATTCCTCCTTGTTGCTTCATTGATTCTATGGTATGGGTAGATAATATTTTGTCTAACCATTCACCAGTTGACTGACATCAGAATTGTCTCCACTTTTTGGTAAATAATGTTTATTTGACTATTCACATACAAATCTTTACATGGGAATGTATTTTTATCTGTTTTGGTTAGAGACTTAAGAGTGGGTTTTCTGGGGTATATGGCAACTCCATGGTTTCTTAAGAAACTGCCAAACTTTGTAAAAGGGGTATTATTTTACATTCCCATCAGTGATATATGAAAGGTTTCTCCACATTTCTACCAAAACTCATTGTCTGATTTTGTGACTGTTACCATCTTTGAGGGTGTAAAGTGCTATCTCATTGTTGTTTTTTATTGGCACTTCCATAATGTCAAATGATGTCGAGCATCTTTTCATGTGCTTATAAGCCATTCATACATCATATTTGGTAAAATGTCTATTCAGATCTTTTGTCCATTTTAAACTTTGTTGTTTGTCTTCTTACTAAATTGTAAGAGTTCTTCATATATTCTGGATATCTTTAATAAGATATATACTTTGGAAATATTTTCTCCCAGTTTATGGCTTGTCTTTTCATTTTATTAAAAAATCTTTTGAAGTACAACCTTTCAATTTTGATGATGTCCAATTTATTGACTTTTTCTTCTATACTTTGACTTTCAGTGTCATATCTAAAAATTTTTTGCCTAATTCAAGGTGACAAAGATTTTCTTCTATGTTTTCTTCTAAACTTTCTGTAGTATTACATTTTCATCTAGGTTTGTGATCTATTTGAGTTAATGTTTGTGTATGGTATGAGGTAAGGGTCTAAACTGATCACTTTGCATTGAATATCCACTTGTCTCAGCACCATTTGTTGAAAAGAATATCCCTTTCCCTTTGACTTATATTGCCTTCTTTGTCTAAAATTAATTGATTATAAATGTAACAATTTATTTCTGGACTCTCAATTGTTTCATATATGTATGTATGTGGCCTTATACTAGTGCTGTAGTCTTGATCACTTTAATGGGGCTTTTAAAAAGATCCCCAGGTGACTCTAATGGGCAGCAAATTTGGGAGTCACCACGATAAAGAATGACTTGAGGAGTAGGATGGAGGAGGGCACTTTAGGTAAGGTAGTCAGGGGAGGCCTTTCTGGAGCTGTGATGTTTCAGTTCCAGCCAGCCATGAGAAGAGCTGGGGAAAGAGTATCCATGAGCCATGTACCAGGAGACATTTTTCCAGGTTTGGCTAGAGATGTTTGCAGTCTAAGAAAAAATAGGTGGCTATGGTGATAATTCAGGAGGTCCTGACATTTGAAGCTGTATGTTCCTAACTCTACACTATCAGCCAACACTTGTCCATTGATTTCCAAACTGGGGAAGGTGTAGCCTCCTGAGTTACTCAGTGATACAGTATAGGATATGCCACAGGATAAGCCAAGCCCTGTTTACTGATTCATTCATTCACTCATGAATTCATTCAGTAGGATTCATGGAGTGTCTGGTGTGCAGAGCACTATATACCAAGCATTAGGGATATAATGATGAATGAAACACAGTCTTTGTTTCACTGAATTGACAGGACACCTTCGTAGAGCATCAGTTGCATATATACTCACACATATACACAATTGTAAGATTTAAACGTGATGGTACCAAATGAATAAATTAGCACACATATTCTACATAACTCTGGGGCTAATGCGTTACTTCTAAAGAGACTGAAATAAACAGGGATACTGTCAAAAGGATTAAGTGTAATAGTATGCTAGTGATGATAATATTATCCATGGTCTGGTAGCTTCATATATGCCTATATTCTACTTATCAATTTATCGTCTCTCAGCTCCAAATTCCCCATCTTTGCGATACTGCTGAGGGACCCTGTAAATATTCCCTTTGCCAGCTGGCTGAATCTTGGGCTTTGTCAAAAGAGGACACTAGAATGACCCTGCAAGGCTATAGCGTGTGAAGACTCTTCCCTTCTGAGTTTGTGTCTTTTATTATTAATTAGTCAGTGTAGGAGCTGATGGCCTTTAGGACTCAGCTCCAGTGGAGTCCACAGACCACTCTCAACTGTATAGCTGCTTCCAAGCAACTTCCACCCACCTGAACCTGACAATGCAGGTCAGACCAGTGCAGGTCTGTGCTCTCTGGCAAGTTTCTTCTTCTTTGGCAGACTGCATGTTCTGTAGCACCACACCCTCTGCAAGGAGGGCTTCATCTTGCTCCCAGGAAAGGTGCTCTTGGCCCTTTGTTCCTGGTTGCCCACTCCTCCTCAGCCTAGAGGGAACAGCTGCCTTTTTGTTCCTACTGTGTCTGAGTTCCTTGGAGTTCTCTTCTACCCTTTTTGGTAGTTAATGTCCTTAAAATTTTCCCATTCAATTAGCCAGTGAGGTTTCTGTCTTCTGGTTGGACCTTGACTATAGTGCAGAATTACAAAAAATAGTTCTGTTTCAGATCTGGGTTTAAGTAGCCATGTACACTGGATGGCTCCTTCAGAATGAGGAAAGAAAAAAAATAAAGAAGAAAAAAGATTGGTTTATGTTTTGAAACCTTGGACTGATTTCACAGCCCCATGGCATACAAGGAGCCCACGCCCGATCAGCATTTCCCAAGGCTTTGCAACTCTTAACACTCAGTGACAGTTGCAGTTAAAAATTGATGCTGCCATCCCAAAGAGCTGATTTCATTTTTCTCCCGGCTCAGGTTTGCTTCAAGGTTGAGTAAATTGTTGGGATGAATAGAAAAAGATCTGAAACGGGATCTTAGCCCTTGGGATATGTTAGGCAGAAAAGCGTGTTCACAACAAGGTTAATAACATGGTGACCCTGGTATTCCTTCCTGACCCTGGTCTATATCTTAGAGCTTGTGTGATGCAGAAGGGATAATTTGGGGTATGTGGACTTTTAAAAGTGTATTCTGGCCTCCTGCCTGTTTGTAGAGGAGGCAACACTGAATGGTGGTTAAACACAGAATCTGGAGCCTGGCTGTCTGGTTCAAACCCTGGCTTAGCCACTTTCTGACTATATGATCTTGACCAAATCACTTAACATGCCTGTTTCCTAATCTGTGAAATGAGCATAAAAACACTCCCTATAAGAGTGTGAAGATTAAACAAGTTAATATTTATAAAATACTTAGATGAATACCTGGCTCATTTTGTGGCCTCTAAGCATTAGCTGCCATGATGACGATAAGGACTGATGGGTAAATGCTACAAGAGACAAAGGTGGGCACAGGGGAATGATGATAACAAAGGCAATGTAAACCTATTAATATTACATTCCATGCATTTACATGCCAAAGTATGATTTTTATTTTGCAAATGGGGAAGCTGAGGGCTAGACAGGTTAAGCCTCAAATTGTTGTTGCAGCTGAGATGCAAAATCCAAAGTGACTTCAGCTCCATGCCTTACCACCACGCTGTTTATAGAATACTGAACTACAGACAGTGAAAATATGGGGAAAAAAATACATTGTTTTTTACTCTATACTTCCACCTCTGTTTACTTCTGTTTTTTTTTTTTTTTTTTTTTTTTTTTCCTCCTAGGAGTGCTACTAAAACTAGTTACTTCTGTCTCTACCCAAACTACCTGTGAATAGTAGAGTGATTAGCATCCCTGCAGGAAAAGTTACATAGAGAAGAGCATTTAGGTCAGATGCTGTATAAGTGCATATACAAAAGGAATCACCAGAGCACCAGGAGTGGTGGAGTTGGGATAGAGGAAGGGCTAGGGGTGCTGAAGGGATAGGACTTTAATGGAGTTTGAGAGGAGTTACTGACGTGGAGCAGCAGAGAAATGCAGGAGTAAACTACTCTACAAAGAGTAGCATCATCACTGCCTCCAGTTGTTCCAATGTCCATTGACTGATGGCCCTCACTGAATCTGACCTCAGCTCAGGGAAGCACACAAAATCCACATCAGCTGCCACTTTCTTTCTCAAGGATAATTTCATAGCCCTGCCTATCCCCCTTCTCTTCTTCTAGTTTAGCCTCTGTAAGTACCAAGTAAAGGATTGCTTCCAATGTTTCCTCAAAGGGGTAGTTAGAACAATTGGCAATCTTTGGGCAACCCTTGGCTCCTACTAGGAGCCTGTTGAACACTCTACCACTCCCTTTATGCACAATGCACATGAAGATCTGCACCCCTGTCAGTAGATCCTTTAAATAATTGTTTCAACATTCTGTGGGAAGAGATTTTTCAACAGATCCCCTTCCTTCCAGCAGTCAGACCTAAAGGAGGAGGTGAACACAGGGGGAAACTAGGAACTATGTCCTCCATCTCTAACTGTGAGTCAAAAACATATTTATTGGAGCTCATTTAAATGGGTCAGAAGACCCCACAGTCCACATTTCTTGCCCAATCCCACTTTTTAATGGAAAAAGAACTCTCTGAGAACAAAGAATTGGCAAGGAACAACATACTGAAAACTGTACCAAATTTTAGTTAATCAGTCATTTCTAATAAGCAAACTAGAATAAACTTCTTACTGAGTAGATAGTTTAAAGTGTTTCCTCACTATTATTTTTCTACATGAACCAGCAGCAGATGCTGTGGGCATCTCACTCATGTACACTTGCTTTTACCACTTCACTGCATCCCTCCAGGACTTCCAATTCCTTTACTTGCATTCCTTTCCCTGAGGCGTCTCTCTGGTCATGGGAGCATGGCAGACCACCAAGCAGCAGACTGGAAATGCGTGCTCCCTGCTAGTATCCCTCAACCAACCCTTGATGGGAGTTGGTGTATAAATACCCTAGCTTCAGCATCCCTTGGGTGGGATGGCTTTGAGACACATGGTCTACACTGACTCTCAGAGTTCCCCAAGGAATTAAGTTCCCAGATGCAGGTAACTGGCTTAATAACACATCCTTTATTGGCTTCCTCATCTTTCTTGTCTTACTTCTTCCCTCCCCTACTGGTGCTTCCTAGAATCACCTCCCGACTACATTACTTGCACTCAAATCTTTGTCTTGGGATCTAGTTCTGAAAATTCCAAACCCACAACCTTTGTTTATCTTTTAACGTTAAAGAACAAGGTATTCCCATTTTGAGGCAATTATTTTGGGACTTAAATAGGAGACAAAGCAATAAAATTGATTTCCCTTGAGCAAATTTTAGGGAATTCTGCTTGCTTTAATTCAGAACAAACTGCCTATGAATTCATCTAGATTGTGCCCTACTCAAGGCTCTTTTAGTGTTAAATAATACAAACCCACTTAAACTAGATTAAGTCTTTGAAAGGCGGGATAGAAGGCTTTGTCATAAGTACCCTGAGATGTCCTTCAAGTCCAAACATGCATCTTAGGCAGAGTAAGGAATTGGAACTAAAAACTGGACAGCCATCTTCTCTTCTGGGGCTACGAATTCTCTTATTTTTACTTCATTTTATGTATCTGCTGCTTATCTCTCTGTAGACTGGCTTTTCCCATCTGTTTGTACAAACAGACATGGTTGCATGATAACCTTTACATTTTCCTCGTTTCTGATCTACCAGATAATGAATTCAGAATTCCAGAAAGAGAGTCCTGATTGTCCCACCTTGAGTCAGATGCCATCTCTGACCCAATCAGCAGTGGCAGTGGGTGGGTGGGCTGGTTAGCACCTGCCTGCTGGAATGTATGTCTCTGGGGAGGTCAAAGAACAGGACTGAGGCCTGGGAATACCCCATTTGAGCATAGTCTATTTGGACACTTGAAAACAAAAATTTGGACATTATAAAAGCTGCCTGTTTCTAAGAGGGTAAGTTTCTGCATATAACTTACAATGCAAAAATGCCTTTATTCATTAATACTATGCCAAGTTTACTCAACTAACCAATGTTCTTTAAAGCCATAAAACTGGGGAAAAATTTCCATATAGTGCTTTAACCCAGGGAAAGGGCACAAATGTGGGTTTTATGCATTGCCGACCATTGAACCTCCAACATTGTTCCATTTCTAATAATAGTGCCCCTGTCAAGAGGATGGGCATAGTGCCCCACATTGGATGACCTTTGGAGTTTAACTCCCAGTATGTATTATTCAAGCAGTTAGAGTGCCTGCTCTACCGCTTTCTAGCTGTTTAACCCCTGAAAACCTTAGATGCGTCATCTGCAAAATGGGGATATTGATGAAATATTAACTTAGAAACTGCCTGGCACATTGGGAGGAGGCACATAAAAAGAATGCAATAAATGTTAACTTTTTTTTTTTTTCTTTCTTGAGATGGTGTCTCGCTCTGTCGCCCAGGCTGGAGTGCAGTGGTGCAATCTCACTGCAACCTCCACCTCCGAGGTTCAAGCAATTCTCCTGCTGCAGCTTCACAAGTACTGAGGTTTACAGGCCTGTGCTACCGTGCCCAGCTAATTTTTTTGTATTTTTAGTAGAAACATGGTTTCGCCATGTTGGCCAAACTGGTCTTGAACTCCTAACCTCGAATGATCCGCCCACCTTGGCCTCCCAAAACACTGGGATTACAGGCCTGAGCCACTGCGTGCAGCCAATGTTTACTTTTACTGTTATTCGTCCACTATCTATGTACCATTTCTCATTAAGATATAATCAACAGGACAATGGAAACACAAATGGAAGCCAGTGATGTAGTTAAAATCATGAGTTCTAGAATCTTTCAGTCTCCAGATCAAAACCTAGTTCAGCCATTTATTAGCTGTGTATCAATTCTATTTCACAATTTTATGATCTGTGAAATGGAGATTAATCGTCACAGCGACTACTTTCTTACAGTTCTAGTTAGGAGGAGATGAGATGTAAGGCACTCAGGACAGTGCCTGGCACAGAGGAAGCACTCAACCCATGAGTTAGTATTCATGTTACAAGGATTAGGATTCATAGCTGTGGGAAGTGTTCCGGTCAGAAATCTGCAATCTAGGCTGCAGGTGAGATGAGGTGAGAAGGTGGTCTTTATATAAATGACATAATTACTCATGATTCACACATGAAATGTCACTAGGCCCCTCAGTCGAAAAGATATCCTAGTAGAATTAGGTTAATATCCCAGTTATTAGTGGCGAAGCTTAGTGTCAAAAATCATATTTATTCCTCGGGGCAAAAATAAACCTGTTCTGAATATAAGGACACTGGACATAGGCCAAATTTGCTAGTTCAGTCTGAGATATTCCAGACCAACAGATTCATGACTATGTATTTCAGCCGAAGTTTGCTGGTAAGATGTAGTAAGAGAAGCATTCGTTTAGGTATATTTTTGTGCATTAGGTCAGCCACAACTTTACTCACCTGTCTGGTTTTTGAAGTCATGTTTATTTCTGTGATTTGGATAAACTGCTGTCCTTATTTGTAAACTCTTAAACTTTATTGCCATCCTCACATGTGCTGCCATGACCTTAGGCCAGATCAATGCATAGTTACTGAGACATCAGCCCTCCACGTGATTCTGATACACGATTTGACTGGAGAACTGCAGGAATAGGTAATGAACACAAGGGTAAAATTTAGATTCAGTCCACCTGGTTTAGATCCTCCTTCATAGGTTTGTTGTGACATTTAAATTAGGTAATAAATGTTAAGCCACTGAACAGTATAAAAGGCAATATATGTAAAGCATTTAGAACCAGCAACTACTAAGCATGTAAAATGTCTGTTATTATGACTATAATTATCATCCCACTGCACAGATGAGAAAACTGAAGATAAGAGAATGAATGGTTTGTGAAGTTCCAATGCCTGAAATAAGGTTAAACTTAGGGCCTGAGGCCTCAAAGTCCCCACAGTATTCTGAAAATGGAGCAGGCTATGTCAGCAAGGGTTGAGACTGGGGACATGCCCCCAAATAGGATTGACTAAATTCAGCTATCAAGTGTTTTCTAAGTGATTTCATTCAGTGAAAACAACTGTTGATTTGGGCACCAGCCAAAAGATGTGTCTGTCTGAAAATGGTGGTTCTTGTCTAATTATTCTCCCCATCAGCCTACTCTCAGTAAACCCTTTTCAAGAGCCACAGCCATCTGGGAGGCTAGAGAGCAATCAAGGGTCCATGTGCTCAGCTCATACAAGCAATATAATTTTTAGAGGTGCCTTTATAACCTTTGACAATTAAAAAAAAAAACTTGAAAAGCCCCCAAAACAGGTAAATTTGGGAGTAATAAGGTCCACCTGAGGGGGTCGCTCAGCTGTTCTTCACTGACAAGGAATAACTCTCCGTGTTGGCTATGCCCAGGATTCTCTAGCTGGAAACACACATTCAGGTGCATCTGCCATACAAGGTCATTCTTAGGGTGTGCTGAAGTTATTGCTGTCAGGTGTGCTTACCCTATGGTAGGTTTCCCTGGCTAATTTGAATACCTTTTCTTTATTCCTAGCTGCCTCTTATTGATGAGTTACTCATTGGCAGCCACTGAATTCAGAAATACTCTACATACATTGTTGTATTTAATCCTAAAGACAGTCTTAGAAGACAGATGCTCATTAAAGGGAAGTTAAGGGAAAATGCTATAGAAACTGCATGCCGTTTGTTAGTGGTTGCCATTTTCCTGCCTTTGCTGCCTAGCCTGCCACCTCTGGACTGTAGGGAAGGCAGTTCTCCTGTCCAGCCCACTGCCACTCCCTGTATGGAATCCCCAAATAAAGGCCCATGTCTCACTTGGTGGTTTTGGGTCTCCTTCAGCCTCGTGAACCTGGTACCTAACTTATTGAGGCTAATAGGGGTTCGGCACAACACCCTCCTTAGCTAACTCTTGGAAAAGGTACACATACACTTGGCCTTTTAAAATTCCTTTAAGGAGGCACAATCAGTTCCCATTTAAGATTGCAACCCATCAAAGGCACCAACCTTCACCTTTTGGCAAAAGTCAACTGTTGTTAATGAAGGTTCATGGAGGCATTAAAACTGCCAGGCTACTACTATTGATTAAATCCATAGTTTAGTGGAATTAACTAAATAAAGCAAGCAGCCAAATAGGTTGTAAGCAGTTCAGCGCCCTCTGTCTTTTTCAGTAACGAAAATCTGCATTTGATGTGGAATTTCCTTCAGTGTGGTTTCTGCCCTTCACACTTTGGTAATGAGTTTTTCCTGAGAGCCATTCTAGGCAGGCAAATGTCTGGTTTTAATAGATGGGGTCTCTCAGTACTTTCTGCAGCTTACTAACTGTGTGCTATTCAGCAAGTTGCATAACTTTTCCAACTCCTAATTTTCTTGTCTGAAGGAATGAAGATGGTAAACGATGTCCATGTCATAGGTTTGTTAGGGTTAAAGAAACAATGGGCCAGGCACAGTGGCTCATGCCTATAATCCCAGCACTTTGGGAAGCCGAGGCGGGTGGATCACCTGAGGTCAGGAGTTCGAGACCAGCCTAGTCAACATAGTGAAACCCTGTCTCTATTAAAATACAAAAACTAGTCAGGCACAGTAGCAGGCACCTGTAATCCCAGCTACTCAGGAGGCTGAGGCAGGAGAATTGCCTGAACCTGGGAGGCGGAGGTTGCAGTGAACTGAGATCAAGCCATTGCACTCCAGCCTGGGTGACAAGAGTGAAACTTTGTCTCAAAAAAAAAAAAAAAGAAAGAAACAATGAAAATAAGAGACTTTTCACAGTGTCCAGCTCATAGCAAACACTTAGTAAAAAGTAGCTATTGTTATTGTTTTAATTGGCAATGTTATTTTGCTACTGGTACTATTTCAAATTTTTATACAGATGAAAAAAATTGAGGTAAAATGGGGATAATAAGAGAATCTACCATTTAGGATTATTGTAAGGAATCATCTAGATGGACAATGTGCTGAGTTCCTTAGATGCATAGATGCATAGAGGGTGATCATAAGCCATAGCTAATCCTGCATTTTCATTTTTACCCCTTTTGACCTTTGACCAGGAAGTGAGGACTGGGCCTGTTTCTAGGTTGAAATACAATGATCAGATTAAACTATAATCAGGACACTGGTTGATAGTAGTGACTGTTGGCTGAACCAGAACATAAAGTTTTTCAGGGCATGAAGTTACGTTTGTCTTCTAGTTTAGTTTGATGGATTGTCTTAAAGAGGCTGTTATTGTCACACTGAAAAAAAAAAAATCAAAGTGTGCTAAGAAAGGGATATTTGATGCAGGTTAGAGTACTAACAATGCCTCCCCCAAATAACCCCTATTGTGCAGTCTCTCCTTTATCAGTCCTAGCAGGAGCACCATACATTACCTCTTAATTGACTGTTATGTCATCAGTAGGTATTGGGATGACAAATAAACTGGGGCAATCTCATGGATCCTAAGGAGATGGTTTTCTTGCTTGTGTCAGCTCAAACAGAAGTGCTTAGGAGCAGAGCTGAATTTATGCCCTACCTTTTTAATCTCCCTCACTTTTTTTATGCAATAAACAGAGAGTCAGAGGAAGTTAGTTCCTGCTTCCTGATATAATGGTGGTGGACTAAAATGTGGCTTGATTCTGAGATGCACTTACTGTTTGAGACTCTATTTGGAACTATGTGCAGGGAGGAGAGAACTTTATCTGCCAGGGAATACATACAGGTATTTGATGGAGACAAGCAAAGAGTAAAGAGATGAGTAGCTGATGGCCATTCCTAGGCCATAAAGGGTGAAATGTCAGATTTCGAGAGTGATCTCCTGACATTGTCAGTCCAGCTCAATCCTCTGAGCAGGTAAGGGTGAAAAGTTATTCAAGGGTGGTGCTATATACCCTTTATGAATTATGCATCTTAAACAAACTTGCACAAACCTAAGCACTCAAGTGGAAGCCTTTTAGCTAGCAGCAGACCACTGAAGAGCTCAGCTATAGATGTCTGTGATGGTTTTTAATGTTGCATTTCATCCCTAGCTATCAGGCCAGAGACTCTCCAGCGCTGGGTCTGACTCATTTGTCAGTTGCGATCCAATCCCCTTTCCACAGGGATGGCCATGTTACAGCTTTTTTCATCTTGGGGCTTTCAAAAGCCACACTCCTTGAAATGAGAATTCCAAGGGTCACTGATTTCTTGTTTTAGGGGCTTTGAGCTAGGTTTTGCAATGCCCTATGGATTCCTGAATGCCAGTGATGCCCTAAGGCAGAGATCCTAAAGATAGAAGAGAAAGGAAGGAGAGACCAACATGGTTTGAGGAGAGGACAATGGTGGAGAGAAACAGCAAAAAGGAAGAAGTGTATTTGGAAAACAGTAAACGCCACTCTGAGATACACAAGGTGTTAATGTCATGAGCTGCTCACCTCAATGCAAGACTTTGGGTTTAGTGATAGAGCAACTAGATCTGTCACTAAATTCTGCAGAACCTTGTCATGAAAACCACATAGAAGTAGGAATCAAGATATGTGTACCAGGAACATGATCACCTACTGGGTAGTCAAGACTCGGTCACTGAAATAATTTGGATTGGATGGAGTTGAAGTGAAGTGATATAATTTATTTAACCCTACACTTACTAACAGCTAAGTGGGGACAATTCTACTACTTACTCCAACATCTGAGTAAGTAGTATGTGGTAGGTGTTTTCAGTGTGTGCGTGTATTGTCACATGTAACCCTCTGAGATACTCTATGAAGTAGCACCATAATATTTCCATTTTTTTAATATTCTTTTTTTTATTATTATTATACTTTAAGTTGTAGGGTACATGTGCATAACATGCAGGTTTGTTACATATGTATACTTGTGCCATGTTGCTGTGCTGCACCCATCAACTCATCAGCACCCATCAACTCGTCATTTACATCAGGTATAATTCCCAATGCAATCCCTCCCCCCCCCTCCCCCCTCCCCATGATAGGCCCCGGTGAGTGATGTTCCCCTTCCCGAGTCCAAGTGATCTCATTGTTCAGTTCCCACCTATGAGTGAGAACATGCGGTGTCTGGTTTTCTGTTCTTGTGATAGTTTGCTAAGAATGATGGTTTCCAGCTGCATCCATGTCCCTACAAAGGACACAAACTCATCCTTTTTTATGGCTGCATAGTATTCCATGGTGTATATGTGCCACATTTTCTTAATCCAATCTGTCACTGATGGACATTTGGGTTGATTCCAAGTCTTTGCTATTGTGAATAGTGCCGCAATAAACATACGTGTGCATGTGTCTTTATAGCAGCATGATTTATAATCCTTTGGGTATATACCCAGTAATGGGATGGCTGGGTCATATGGTACATCTAGTTCTAGATCCTTGAGAAATCGCCATACTGTTTTCCATAATGGTTGAACTAGTTTACAATCCCACCAACAGTGTAAAAGTGTTCCTATTTCTCCACATCCTCTCCAGCACCTGTTGTTTCCTGACTTTTTAATGATCACCATTCTAACTGGTGTGAGATGGTATCTCATTGTGGTTTTGATTTGCATTTCTCTGATGGCCAGTGATGATGAGCATTTTTTCATGTGTCTGTTGGCTGTATGAATGTCTTCTTTTGAGAAATGTCTGTTCATATCCTTTGCCCACTTTTTGATGGGGTTGTTTGTTTTTTTCTTGTAAATTTGTTTGAGTTCTTTGTAGGTTCTGGATATTAGCCCTTTGTCAGATGAGTAGATTGCAAAAATTTTCTCCCATTCTGTAGGTTGCCTGTTCACTCTGATGGTAGTTTCTTTTGCTATGCAGAAGCTCTTTAGTTTAATGAGATCCCATTTGTCAATTTTGGCTTTTGCTGCCGTTGCTTTTGGTGTTTTAGACATGAAGTCTTTGCCCATGCCTATGTCCTGAATGGTACTACCTAGGTTTTCCTCTAGGATTTTTATGGTATTAGGTCTAACATTTAAGTCTCTAATCCATCTTGAATTAATTTTCGTATAAGGAGTAAGGAAAGGATCCAGTTTCAGCTTTCTACTTATGGCTAGCCAATTTTCCCAGCACCATTTATTAAATAGGGAATCCTTTCCCCATTTCTTGTTTCTCTCAGGTTTGTCAAAGATCAGATGGCTGTAGATGTGTGGTATTATTTCTGAGGACTCTGTTCTGTTCCATTGGTCTATATCTCTGTTTTGGTACCAGTACCATGCTGTTTTGGTTACTGTAGCCTTGTAGTATAGTTTGAAGTCAGGTAGCGTGATGCCTCCAGCTTTGTTCTTTTGACTTAGGATTGTCTTGGCAATGTGGGCTCTTTTTTGGTTCCATATGAACTTTAAAGCAGTTTTTTCCAATTCTGTGAAGAAACTCATTGGTAGCTTGATGGGGATGGCATTGAATCTATAAATGACCTTAGGCAGTATGGCCATTTTCACGATATTGATTCTTCCTATCCATGAGCATGGTATGTTCTTCCATTTGTTTGTGTCCTCTTTTATTTCACTGAGCAGTGGTTTGTAGTTCTCCTTGAAGAGGTCCTTTACATCCCTTGTAAGTTGGATTCCTAGGTATTTTATTCTCTTTGAAGCAATTGTGAATGGAAGTTCATTCCTGATTTGGCTCTCTGTTTGTCTGTTACTGGTGTATAAGAATGCTTGTGATTTTTGCACATTAATTTTGTATCCTGAGACTTTGCTGAAGTTGCTTATCAGCTTAAGGAGATTTTGGGCTGAGACAATGGGGTTTTCTAAATATACAATCATGTCATCTGCAAAGAGGGACAATTTGACTTCTTCTTTTCCTAACCAAATACCCTTTATTTCTTTCTCTTGCCTGATTGCCCTAGCCAGAACTTCCAACACTATGTTGAATAGGAGTGGTGAGAGAGGGCATCCCTGTCTTGTGCCAGTTTTCAAAGGGAATTTTTCCAGTTTTTGCCCATTCAGTATGATATTGGCTGTGGGTTTGTCATAAATAGCTCTTATTATTTTGAGGTACGTTCCATCAATACCGAATTTATTGAGCATTTTTAGCATGAAGGGCTGTTGAATTTTGTCAAAAGCCTTTTCTGCATCTATTGAGATAATCATGTGGTTCTTGTCTTTCGTTCTGTCTATATGCTGGATTATGTTTATTGATTTGCGAATGTTGAACCAGCCTTGCATCCGGGGGATGAAGCCCACTTGATCATGGTGGATAAGCTTTTCGATGTGCTGCTGAATCCGGTTTGCCAGTATTTTATTGAGGATTTTTGCATCGATGTTCATCAGAGATATTGGTCTAGAATTCTCTTTTTTTGTTGTGTCTCTGCCAGGCTTTGGTATCGGGATGATGTTGGCCTCATAAAATGAGTTAGGGAGGATTCCCTTTTTTTCTATTGATTGGAATAGTTTCAGAAGGAATGGTACCAGCTCTTCCTTGTACCTCTGGTAGAATTCAGCTGTGAATCCATCTGGTCCTGGACTTTTTTTCGTTGGTAGGCTATTAATTATTGCCTCAATTTCAGAGCCTGCTGTTGGTCTATTCAGGGATTCAACTTCTTCCTGGTTTAGTCTTGGAAGAGTGTAAGTGTCCAGGAAATTATCCATTTCTTCTAGATTTTCCAGTTTATTTGCGTAGAGGTGTTTATAGTATTCTCTGATGGTAGTTTGTATTTCTGTGGGGTTGGTGATGATATCCCCTTTATCATTTTTTATTGTGTCTATTTAATTCTTCTCTCTTTTCTTCTTTATTAGTCTTGCTAGTGGTCTATCAATTTTGTTGATCTTTTCAAAAAACCAACTCCTGGATTCATTGATTTTTTGGAGGGTTTTTTGTGTCTCTATCTCCTTCAGTTCTGCTCTATCTTAGTTATTTCTTGCCTTCTGCTAGCTTTTGAATGTGTTTGCTCTTGCTTCTCTAGTTCTTTTAATTGTGATGTTAGAGTGTCAATTTTAGATCTTTCCTGCTTTCTCTTGTGGGCATTTAGTGCTATAAATTTCCCTCTACACACTGCTTTAAATGTGTCCCAGAGATTCTGGTATGTTGTATCTTTGTTCTCATTGGTTTCAAATAACATATTTATTTCTGCCTTCATTTTGTTATGTACCCAGTAGTCATTCAGGAGCAGGTTGTTCAGTTTCCATGTAGTCGAGCGGTTTTGATTGAGTTTCTTAGTCCTGAGTTCTAGTTTGATTGCACTGTGGTCTGAGAGACAGTTTGTTATAATTTCTGTTCTTGTACATTTGCTGAGGAGTGCTTTACTTCCAATTATGTGGTCAATTTTGGAGTAAGTGTGATGTGGTGCTGAGAAGAATGTATATTCCTTTGATTTGGGGTAGAGAGTTCTATAGATGTCTATTAGGTCTGCTTGCTGCAGAGATGAGTTCAATTCCTGGATATCCTTGTTAACTTTCTGTCTCGTTGATCTGTCTAATGTTGACAGTGGAGTGTTGAAGTCTCCCATTATTATTGTATGGGAGTCTAAGTCTCTTTGTAAGTCTCTAAGGACTTGCTTTATGAATCTGGGTGCTCCTGTATTGGGTGCATATATATTTAGGATAGTTAGCTCTTCCTGTTGAATTGATCCCTTTACCATTATGTAATGGCCTTCTTTGTCTCTTTTGATCTTTGATGGTTTAAAGTCTGTTTTATCAGAGACTAGTATTGCAACCCCTGCTTTTTTTTGTTCTCCATTTGCTTGGTAAATCTTCCTCCATCCCTTTATTTTGAGCCTATGTATGTCTCTGCATGTGAGGTGGATCTCCTGAATACAGCAGACTGATGGGTCTTGACTCTTTATCCAGTTTGCCAGTCTGTGTCTTTTAATTGGAGCATTTAGTCCATTTACATTTAAGGTTAAGATTGTTATGTGTGAACTTGATCCTGCCATTATGATATTAACTGGTTATTTTGCTCGTTAGTTGATGCAGTTTCTTCCTAGCCTCGATGGTCTTTACTTTTTGGCATGTTTTTGCAATGGCTGGTACCAGTTGTTCCTTTCCATGTTGAGTGCTTCCTTCAGGGTCTCTTGTAAGGCAGGCCTAGTGGTGACAAAATCTCTAAGCATTTGCTTATCTGTAAAGGATTTTATTTCTCCTTCACTTATGAAACTTAGTTTGGCTGGATATGAAATTCTGGGTTTAAAATTCTTTTCTTTAAGAATGTTGAATATTGGCCCCCACTCTCTTCTGGCTTGTGGAGTTTCTGCCGAGAGATCTGCTGTTAGTCTGATGACATTCCCTTTGTGGGTAACCCGACCTTTCTCTCTGGCTGCCCTTAAGATTTTTTCCTTCATTTCAACTTTGGTGAATCTGGCAATTATGTGTCTTGGAGTTGCTCTTCTCGAGGAGTATCTTTGTGGCATTCTCTGTATTTCCTGGATTTGAATGTTGGCCTGCCCTACTAGGTTGGGGAAGTTCTCCTGGATGATATCCTAAAGAGTGTTTTCCAACTTGGTTCCATTTTCTCCCTCACTTTCAGGCACCCCAATCAGACATAGATTTGGTCTTTTTACATAATCCCATACTTCTTGCAGGCTTTGTTCATTTCTTTTTCTTCCTTTTTCTTTTGGTTTCTCTTCTCGCTTCATTTCATTCATTTGATCCTCAATCGCTGATACTCTTTCTTCCAGTTGATCGAGTCGGTTACTGAAGCTTGTGCATTTGTCACGTATTTCTCGTATCATGGTTTTCATCTCTTTCATTTCGTTTATGACCTTCTCTGCATTAATTACTCTAGCTATCAATTCTTCCACTTTTTTTTCAAGATTTTTAGTTTCTTTGCGCTGGGTACGTAATTCCTCCTTTAGCTCTGAGAAGTTTGATGGACTGAAGCCTTCTTCTCTCATCTTGTCAAAGTCATTCTCCGTCCAGCTTTGATCCGTTGCTGGCGAGGAGCTGCGCTCCTTTGCCAGGGGAGATGCGCTCTTATTTTTTGAATTTCCAGCTTTTCTGCCCTGCTTTTTCCCCATCTTTGTGGTTTTATCTGCCTCTGGTCTTTGATGATGGTGACGTACTGATGGGGTTTTGGTGCAGGTGTCCTTCCTGTTTGATAGCTTTCCTTCTAACAGTCAGAACCCTCAGCTGTAGGTCTGTTGGAGATTGCTTGAGGTCCACTCCAGACCCTGTTTGCCTGGGTGTCAGCAGCAGAGGCTGCAGAAGATAGAATATTGCTGAACAGCAAGTGTACCTGTCTGATTCTTGCTTTGGAAGCTTCCTCTCAGGGTTGTACTCCACCCTGTGAGGTGTGGGGTGTCAGACTGTCCCTCGTGGGGGATGTCTCCCAGTTAGGCTACTCAGGGGTCAGGGACCCACTTGAGCAGGCAGTCTGTCCCTTCTCAGATCTCAACCTCCGTGTTGGGAGATCCACTGCTCTCTTCAAAGCTGTCAGAGTTGTTTGTGTCTGCAGAGGTTTCTGCTGCTTTTGTTATTGTTTACTGTGCCCTGTCCCCAGAGGTGGAGTCTACAGAGACAAGCAGGTTTCCTTGAGCTGCTGTGAGCTCCACCCAGTTCGAGCTTCCCAGCAGCTTTGTTTACCTACTTAAGCCTCAGCAATGGCGGGCGCCCCTCCCCCAGCCTCGCTGCTGCCTTGCGGTTAGATCTCAGACTGCTGTGCTAGCAATGAGGGAGGCTCCGTGGGCGTGGGACCCTCCCGGCCAGGTGTGGGATATAATCTCCTGGTGTGCCTGTTTGCTTAAAGCGCAGTATTGGGGTGGGAGTTACCCGATTTTCCAGGTGTTGTGTGTCTCAGTTCCCCTGGCTAGGAAAAGGGATTCCCTTCCCCCTTGCACTTCCCAGGTGAGGCGATGCCTCGCCCTGCTTCAGCTCTCGCTGGTCGGGCTGCAGCAGCTGACCAGCACCGATTGTCCGGCACTCTCTAGTGAGATGAACCTTGTACCTCAGTTGAAAATGCAGAAATCACTGGTCTTCTGTGTCGCTCGCGCTGGGAGTTGGAGACTGGAGCTGTTCCTATTCGGCCATCTTGCTCCGCCCCAGTATTTCCATTTTTTAAGTGAGGAAACTGAGAGGCTCAGAAAAGGCTAAGCAATTTTTTTTAATGGTCACCTAACCAGGAAATAATATAACCATGATTTGAACCCAAACAAATGATTAATGCTGCCAGTCCTTCTTTTGCTAAAAACTATGTCATATTATCTAGTACAAGTCCTGTAACTTGTCAAAGAGTAACCATAGTCTATCCTTTGTCCAAATTACAAGGTTACTTCTGGGTTATCCAAGTGCTGTCAGAATGAAGAACATCATTATTATTTGCTAAGACCAACCTATCATCATAATTAAAGAAAGTAGGCTTCAGGAGATGGATAGCTGGTCATGGATTTAAGTTTTAGTTCTGCTACTTCTTGTTGTGTGACCTTGGACAAATTACTTAACTTTTTTGAGCATCAGGTGTCTCATTTGTAAACTGGGGGTAATAACGGTCCTTAACTCATAGGGGTTTTTTGAGGCTTCAGTGAGATGTCGGTGAAATGTTAAGCATAGTGCCTTGGAGGTGATAAGTATTCAGGAAGGAGTAACTTCTGTTAGTATTATTTTCCCATCCCTGTAAGTTAGTTTTCTCCTGGTACTGGCTAGGCGCTGGCTTAAAAACCAGTAGCTAGAGGTTCCCCCACCTGTCCCGGGCGGAGCCACAGTCACTCAGATGACATATCTGGTGCAGTGAAGACAACCTGCAGAGTGTATGAGACCTTCTCAGACCATCTTGATGGCTAGACTGACAGGAGCCATGATTGCTCAGCTTCTCATCATCACGAGGGCCAAGTCTCAACTTCATTCGAGTCACCCAGTCAATGAGCTGTAGGACTAGCTTTCTTTTCGAAGTAAAACTGATTGCTTCTTTCCTTGCTGGAAGAAATTTGGTGCCTCCTCCCATGCACAATGTTTAAGGACTGTCGCTTATAGCTATGCTTCATTAGAAAAATAAATTAAAAAAAAAAACACCTTGCCTTGGCCCTAGTTTTTCCCCCTTATAATGCTTTAATATCTTATTTATAGTTTAAAAGAGGGTATTGAAGTTTTCAGCCTCTATGACCTAATGAAGTAATATATTCCTTGTAGAGAGTCCCCAAATACAGTGCAATGCTGATTCATTTAACAAACTGTATAGTGAGCACCCGCTCTATACAAATATTTGGCATGTTGAGTGTGATATAGGCCCTGGACTCGAGGCATTTCTGATCTTGTTGAAGAGGCAGATTGGATTAAGGTACTTGGCCTGATGTTTTTCATTTAGGTGTCCCTGTGTTAACTCCTTCTTAGGCTCCAACTTCCAAGCAGCTACCGGAATGAGCTTTTTAGGATCATGCTGCTCCTGGATGAATACATTCAGTGTCTTCTTCCTGACAGCTACAAAAGAGAAGATGTCTAATTTCATGGTATGTCACATGAAAACCCCTCCTCCTTTACCAGGCTTAATCCTTGTCCCATCCTGTCCTGAAAATTTCATGGTCAGTGTGAGCAGGGTACAGTTCCCCAACAAGACAGGATAGATCTGTCATATTCACCATGCTTACCTGGTAGGGATGCTGTGGGCTCCATACCTATCATGTGCCTGACTGTTCTGAATCATTGTCCATGTCTACCACCTGGTTACCTTCCCATGAACCCTCCAAATCCTGGCCCTTAGGGACACTATCTCCTTTGAGCCCTCATTGGGCTGTAAAGTCCTCTCTCACTTAATAATCATTTTTTATTCCATCTCTGCACACACATATGCCTTGCCAACTGCATCTGGTGCTAGGTGTACAATAAAAGCCAAATTAGCAAATATAATAAAACACAAAACTCATGGTCTAACACCACAAATTAATGCTTCTGGTGCTCTCACAGTGATGCTAACGATAACAGAATCTAATATGCTTTTAGGACTTCAAGTGTGCTGATGGTTAAGTGATTCAGACAAGACTGGGCAGTCAAAATGGCAGAGTTGGGACCTAGGATTCAAGAGTCTATGCTTTGAGCTATATGAAGGCTGCAGAGTTTTTGGTCTTCACCATCTGACCTTGATTTTGGAGAATTAGGATGTGATGAAGCCAAAATCCACTGACTAGAGTGAAGGAAAGCATTTATCTGAGAATTTAGGCATCTGGTATATCAGCGACATTTTCAAGTCCTCGTCACTGTGAAGTACAAAGCAGTGAAAGTGCACTAATCTTGGTGTTATTATAGAATGCCTGACTTCAAATTTACCCTTTTCTTCTATCCATGTGTTCGATTTTGCACACATTTTGTGTGTGTATGTTTTAGCTTCTCTGGCCTCAGTTTCCTATTCTGCAAAATGTAGGAAATTAGACCAAACTACTTTTATCTTATGTTGCTTTCAGTTTGACAGCTTCTTTGTGAATGTATTGTATGAATGTATATGTGCCTATACAAATGTTTCCATTCACTGTGAGCACATTCTCTATTCCAAACCTATTCCAGCTGCTAGGGAAGGTATGACAATGTGGGCACACTCATTCACAACACGTATGTGAAACTTACACTTATATTTACTGACATCCTATGATTTAAACCTGCCAGAAAGCTGAGTTTAGGAGGTTAAGAGAGAATTAACATTTCCGCTCAGCTAAGCAAATATATATTTAATTGCTAATGTACACTCTAACAAAAATGTCTGAATTGGGCAATTTTTGAAAGTAAAAAGAACAAAGGACTTCAGTTTGACCCTTGGAAGTCCCTCTTAATCATTCGTTTGATCAGAATTTTCCCAGAGGGACTCTGTCAACTTCCCAGAATGTCTTCCTTGACTCATATCTGCCTCCGTGCTGATGGAGTGCAGCAGCCTGTCGGATGCTCGGCTTTGGAGAGCATGTTTAAATTATTTAATTATTAATTATTGCTGTGCCAGCCTACCCATCCCCAACTCGCTGCATTTTCCTTCTCAGGCCTGTAACTTTCTCTCCTTTTTGTTCTTTGGGGGAAA
Source organism: Macaca mulatta (assembly GCF_049350105.2). Classification (NCBI taxonomy): domain Eukaryota; kingdom Metazoa; phylum Chordata; class Mammalia; order Primates; family Cercopithecidae; genus Macaca; species Macaca mulatta. Next base: position 130,751,977 of record NC_133407.1, on the reverse strand, counting down.
GTACATTAAGATGAAGAAAGAGGAGCTGAAGCAGAGCTCAAAACCTGCTTACAAATTAAATGACTTCCAGTTGTTTGTGGGCCATCCTGCATTTCAGTTAGCAGAGGAAGGATAAAATTGCCAAGAAATTCTACCTTTCTGTCTTGAAGAATGATAGTGGACTCAAGTATATACCTCCCACCCCAGATTATATTATCTCTGCAGGATGCAGGATGTTGTAATTTTGATTTTTTTTTCCGGAAACAAGGGCACGTGTTTTGTATATTGATTATACAACCTCTGAATAGGAAAAAACGTTACTCCAATGTAAGATGATAATATCTTGACTACCTTATCTATCAGATTTTTTTTTTTTTTTTTTTTTTTTTTGAGTTGGAGTCTCGCTCTGTCGCCCAGGCTGGAGTATGGTGGTGCCATCTCGGCTCACTGCAACCTCTGCCTCCCAGGTTCACGCCATTCTCCTGCCTCAGTCTCTCGAGCAGCTGGGACTACTGACACCCGCCACCATGCCTGGCTACTTTTTTGTATTTTTAGTAGAGACAAGGTTTCACCATGTTGGCCAGGATGGTCTCCATTTCCTGACCTTGTGATCTGCCCACCTCTGCCTTCCAAAGTGCTGGGATTACAGGCCTGAGTCACCGTGCCCGGCCTTCTATCAGATTATTAACCTTACATTTGTGTTAATGTTGTAATTATCTGCCTTTATGTTCATGTGTGCATTTTTGCAGCATGGAGAATGTTCTACTGAAGTACAAAGCTGAAGGAATATGGTGGTTTACGGTCATAGGGAACATCTGAGGCATCTGATAGACCATGATGTGATTGTGTGGTTCTTTGACAGTTTCAGCAAAAAGCAAATCAGTAAATCACAGGTTATTTTAGTGTGGAGTGAAACTTCCTGTTTTCTGATTCTTTAATCCATTTTGATAAGGAATAAGAAATGGAAACATGTTAAAAATGTCTCTGACTAGTTGTAAAATTAAACGAAAACCTAGGAATTGAATTCATTTCTCCTGGTGAAAAAACAACTCCTTTTGGAAAAGAAAAAATTCTATTCCACAATGTTACATTTACCAATAGTTTTTCCCCACCATATTCATCCAAGTGACAAGTAAACTTTTGGACCACTGATGAGGGAAAACATAAAGTAGAACACAGTGTGATGATTGTTTAATGTGAACCGTCGGTCATGGTACACTCTTCTCGCCATGCCATTTCCTCATCACTGCTCGTAATTCCTCCTGAACAACAGCTTCTCTTGCTGAAATCATCTGGAAAGGTGCTCACCTACTCCAGTTTTCATTTGTAGATTTGAGCGCTTTCTTTTTAAAAATTGTAATAATCATAAAACTTTGTGTAATATAATTTCTTCATCTTTATGGTTTTCAGTTGGAAATGTGCTAGTGTTCTATGAAGTTAAGAGTGTTGGGTTGAACGTCTTTTTAAAAATTCTCATTGTGTATTATCAGTGATTTTAAACATATAGATTATCTCAATCTTGGAATTTTCATTTGGAAGTCTCATTTCACTGATATTCTGTGTATATGTCTCAAACTCATTTTTAGAATTTAAAACCATGAGATGGAACTATCATTTAATAAGTGTAAAGCTCAAATAAATCACTACGTATTTGTTGTCAGTTATGGCCCCTTCCTGCCAGCCTCTTACAATGTGGTTGGTGTAGATTGTTCCTTTATCCATCCAACTGTCCTTCCAGCAAATTATTATTGAAAGAATGACTATACAATGCAGGAAATATACTAGATCCTAAGAATACAACTTTAAAGAATTGTCCCTGCCTTCTAGGAGTTTAGAGATGAGACATTGTCACTACCAACCAAAGGTGATATCTCTTATGTGACAAGTGACTTATGACAAGAGTAAACGCTTTAGGAATTTATCTAAGGGAATAATCACTTTGGGCTGAGGTCATCCATGAAGGTTTCTTTGAGTTGAAATTGAAGGATGCTTAGGATTTGGATAAACACAGGAGGAGAAGGAGGGCAACGAGGTCAGACAACATGGTGTCTAGAAAGCAGTGATGGGCTGCATCACAGAGCATGGTGCAGGGAAGTGGATAAAAGAATTAGAAGAACTACTGTCTGCTTGTGGAGGGCTGTGAAGAGTAGTAGAATGGGGAATCAGACTTTAAACTCAGCCAAACAAATGTGGAACTCCTTAAAGTTAAATTATATGAGGCAGTCTGTCAATATTAATGAAATAGAATGAGCACTGCAGCTCAACTTTTGTCCTATATGTTAAAACGTGCACATTAGGGAATGCAAAATGGTTATTTCACTCGTCTAAACCAAAATTTGGAATTTCAACCAAGTGCATCAACTGGCTTTATCACACAAACACAAAAATCAAGTGCACCTAAGGAAGAACAATGACAGAGACAGGCGGAATTCCAACTTGAAGATATATGTTTAAAAGATATATGTTAAAATCTGCACTGAAGTCTTTCTAAGGTTCACATCTTTGATGTGTTGAATTCTAAACACTTTAAGTGATTTAACTTTTTGGACTAATTTGGCTCAATATCCAATATTCAATTAATTCAGTCTCACAGTTAAAATATTAGTGTATGTCAACACAGACTATAGAAGGTCACTAAAACTCTATATATTTTTTCTTTCTGGGGCTTATTTCTTTTAATTAATTGAGACAACAAGTTTTATGTATCTTTCCCTTCACAAATAAGTAATGGTGGTAAAAATAAACACACTTAGAGCTGCCAACTCCAAATTACTAACATGAATTTTCAACTGTTCCTAATTTCAATCAGAAAAACAACCTTAATTTGGTTTTATTCAGTCTAAATTAGTGTGCATGTTCCCTTGTTCCGCATCACTATTTGGGGTTTTTCTCCCTATTTTTTTCCTTCTTCTTTTGGAGAGAATGGCAAGACAGATGCACTATTATCCCACAGCTAATGAAGCAGACTTGATTAAGGGATCTGTCTGTCTATGGAAACATAAAAAGTATACAGATCTCACGAATCCCATGTCAAAAACAAGTTCTCGGTGTCTCCCCTCAGTGGGTTGTCAGGGGTTGGCAAACTATGTAGTCCATGGGCCAAATCCAAACCACTAATTATTTTTGCAAATAAAATAGCCTGTGCAAACACAGTCACACTCACTGCTTGATGTACTGTACACAACCGTTTTCATGCTACTATGGCAGAATTGAGTAGTTGTGGCAGAGACTGCATGGCTGTAAAGATGAAAATATTCATCATCTGGCTCTATACAGAAAAAAATTCTGATCCTGGATTAATTGATAATATATCATTAGTGTTGTCACTACTATTAAATATATTTTTTACTTAATGCTTCAGATTTCCAAAGCCCTTTCAGGAAAACAATACATTTGAAACATCTCCTGTGACAGTTTATAGTCAACAGGCATTGACTAGTTGGTGACTGGTGACTTTCTGGGCAGTTGGTGCAGGAGTAAAAGAATTTACCAAGACAGTTGTAGGTAAAGAAAGGCAGATTTATCAGAGAAAGTATGAAAATATGTTGCAAGGGAACAACGGGCAGAATCACCAAAGGAGAATCTGACTGCAAGGAAACAAAGGCTTCCTGGAGATTTTTTAGGATGATTCTGGGCTGATTGAAAACACCAAGGCAGGAGGGAGCTAACTTGTATTCTCTGTCAGCTGAGGTGTTTGGTGACAAATTGAAGTGTTTGATGATAAGCAGGAAGTTTGTGAGTTACGTACATTAGTGGTCCCCAACCTTTTTTAGCACAAGGGACTAGTTTTGTGGAAGAAAATTTTTCCATGGATGGAGAAGTGGGGGTGGAGGTTGGGCATTGGGGGAGCATGGTTTCAAGATAAAACTTCCACCTCAGATCATTACATGCACAGTTCACAACAGGGTTTGCACTCCTATGAGAATCTCATGCTGCCTCTGATCTGACAGGAAGGGGAGCTCAGGCCGTAATGCTGTCTTGCCTGCTGTTCATCTCCTACTGTGTGGCCAGGTTCCTAACAGGCCAGGGACTGGTACTGGTCTGTGGCCTGGGGGTTGGGAACCCCTAATGTACGCTCTTTGCTTGGAAGGGCTGTATGTCCTGGGCCACAAAGAAAGGCAGACCTATAGCTTATCTGCTTTCTATAGTTGCTTTCCCTTGGTCCCGCCAGCCTGACTCCTTTTCCCTAATTAGGACTCAACATAAATCTTCTAATATCCATTAGTAAATGAAGAAATTGCATCGGACCCTTCGTGCCAGAGTCAATGAGAAAATTCAGGAGTGAAAGGTCTTTCTTCTTAGCATTGATCAGTGCCAGTCATCGGAGTATGGAAAAAAAACATGGATTTGGTGTTCTCCTCTCAAAAGACTAAGATCAGAACTACCCAGTGACCAAACTGAGGCATGAGATCAAGTTTTTGTTTTGTTTTGTTTTGTTTTGTTTTGTTTGTGCTTCTGATTTTGAAAATCAGAAGGCCAGGGCCGGGCATAGTGGCTCATGCCTGTAATCCCAGTACTTTGGGAGGCCAAGGCGGGCAGATCACAAGGTCAGGAGATACAGACCATCCTGGCTAATGTGGTGAAACCCCACCTCTACTAAAAATAAAAAAAATTAGCCGGGTGTGGTGGTGTGTGCCTGTAGTCCCAGCTGCTCGGGAGGCTGAAGCAGGAGAATGGCCTGAATCAAGGAGGTGGAGCTTGCAGTGAGGTGAAGCCGGGATGTGGAACTTGCCATGAGCTTGCAGAGTGAGACTCCATCTCACCAAAAAAAAAAAAAAAAAACAAGAAAATCAGAAGGCTAGGGCATATATATTTGTTGGGCAACTGGCAGATGGTGTTCTGGACCCTTTGCATGTATTATCTCATTGCTTCCTAATTATGGGGGTTCAGGTAGCATATTATCAAAGCTACTTGCTTTTCCCTCAACATTAATTTATAATTTTAATAGAATAAATATGTATATCGAGTATATAATCATTGTAACAATTGAAATAATGTAGAAATAAGCATATTGAACACATGAAAATTCCCTTTATTCATTTCTCCTCTTTCCCCAAAGTTTTCCCCTTCTAATAGGTTAGCAACAAAGACTGGTGCATCTTTCCTATATCTTTGCATTTATTCAATAAAAATAGTTTTTAATACATAAAAGTGACCATCCCATATATATTATTCTTCCATTCACTTCTTTTCACTTAATAATTTTTTTTAGAAATCTCCCCATCTCTGTACCTAAAGATGCTAGTAACAGTTTACATATAACACTTATTATGTACCAGGAACAGTTTTACATGACCTAACATATCTAATGCTCAAAATAACCCTATGAAGAAGGGCCCCAAGAAGTTTAGCAACTTTCCCAGATCAAAAGCTATTAAAGGTCATCACTTGCAATTGAACTCACACTGGGCATCTTCAGAATTCACACTTTTAACCACTCTGCTGGACCATCTCTTTAACACCTTGTTCTTTCAATCACTATATACTTTAAAATGTAAACAATACTACTATAAAGGATGTATTAGCCCATTTTCCCACTGCTATAAGAACTGCCTGAGTCTGGGTAATTTATAAAGGAAAAAGGTTTAATTGACTCACAGTTCCACATGGCTGGGGAGCCTCAAGAAACTTACAATCATGGCAGAAGTCGAAGGGGAAGCAAGGCACATCTTACATGGTGGCAGGAGAGAGAGAGAGAGAGAGAGCACACAGAGGAAACTGCCAAACATTTTTAAAGCACCAGATCTTGTAAGCACTCACTCACTATCATGAGAACAGCATGGGGGAAGCTGCCCCCATGATTGAATCACTGCTTTATTTAAGAAAGACCCCCCCCCAAAAAAAGAATACTTATGTAGAATTATAGAGTCAAAGAGTTCAAAGTACCTCCTAAATTGGGGGTTGAGGGCCCCAGGCTCTAGTGGGCACTGTCTTACTTCCCCATTCTCATCCCTAGCATTGGCCTCAATGGGCTCCCTCTGGAGGGTCTCCTAACAGTGGTTTGAACACCACCTGAGGGCAAGCCCTGGGCTAGGCAAAGGAAATCATGGGAAGAAAAGCTCTTGGTGTGAAAAGAGAGCCAGACAAACAAGTAGGCATTATAATGCAGAAATATTATAACAGAAATTATGGACAGAGGTTAAATTGATTAGATGGAGTGATCTTATTGATTAACCATACAGTTTCACAGGCAAATTAGGTTTGTGGAAAAGAGCATCCTGTGATGCACAGAAACTGTTGTGGGACTTTCCTTAGTGCAGCTAAAGACGGGGTCCTTGTCACATGACCATGAAAATTTAGGCTTGCAGATGATTTGAAGAGTGAGAAAAATGGGATTGATTGGGCAAAAAATGGGAAACAGGGCAGAGTGAGAGTCCTGCTAGTACATGCTTCCCACTTCACAGATTGAATCTGGGTTCCACCCAGGAAGGGGAGAGGCCAGGCTCCTCCCCCCTGCAAAGGGCATGAACTTCTGTGACTCCACCCCAGTGGGCACTCCTCTCAGTGCACAGGCTGCTTGGAGTTTCTCTGGGAACCCCTTCCTACCTGACTGTCTCAAAACATCCTTGGAAATGGCCTTGCGACCTTGGACTAGCTGCTTTTCCTCATATGTAAATTAGTAACGATACTTCCTCACAGGTTTTAAAGGATTAAATGAGGTGTCTATAAAGTGCTCCCTATAGTTTCTGGCACATTCGAAGTGCTCAAGGAAGAATAGTGATCATTATTAGCTAAATTTTATGACATCTGTATATTCCCTTCTTTTACCCAAGTGGTAATTCTGTCAAAATCAGGAATATGGTTGATTTGGAATGACCTTGTTCTTGGCGAATCCCTACTGGTCCTTAGCAATCATTGCATTATTTTGTCGAAAGGCTTATTTAATAATATATACTAGCATTTTGTTACCCTTTCAAAAATGAGACGTTTGCACATCTCTAATCTTCAAACGTATCTCTGCTGGTTGATAGTGCCAAGGTACATTAGTCAAGTATTTACATTCCTGATACAATCTTCCCAAGACACCCTCAGAACTTTTGCTAGTTCATATGTAAATAACGCTCTTCGGTCACTTTGGTTTTTTTGAAGCTACTCCAGTAACTCCTTGTCAGTTGAGAAGTAACATCACCATTTTTAAAAGATGCTTAAGATCTTAAGTGCTAATTGAAGTGAACTCTTTCCTTCATATGCAAAAAAAAAAAAAAAAAAAAAGTGAACTTACTAGTTCAAAAAATATAAAAATCAATGAGAAAGGTTTAAGGAAGCAATTAATGAGATAATGTCTAGAATGCAGTTTGAGCCCCTGGGAAGAAATGTTTTTATATCCACAGAGCGTTTTTATCATTATGTTTGTTCATGAGCCATGAATACAATTGAATTCTTCTGTGAAATCAGTGCCTGGAGGTAAGAAAAAAGGAAAAGTCAATATTTTGTCTTTATGTAGCCCAGAGTTCTTTGTTCAGATCTATTTGAATATTTATTTATAATTACTAAGAGAACACAAAACCTTTTTAGAAAAGCATTTGACTAATCTCAGGTTGAAGAAAAGTGGATCTATCAACCACCTTCATTTTTATCCCTGAAACTCCTTTTTTTGTTGTTCTAAAATTGGACTATAATTTTTAGGTTGGCTTTAAATCATTTCAGAAAGATTCTGAAGCATTCTTTATTTGTACCTTCACCTACTTCGTTATTGACTTTGTAATTTATTTAACTGACACTGGATTTCTGTACACCATCCATCCCCCTAATCTGGTGCACTGTCTACAGTTACAGATAGACCAGAAAAACTAAAATAGAGACACCTCCTAAATTCAAAGTGATCATGCCCAATTGTCATTATTCTCCATTTGACTGAAAGCAAAGATCATAGAGAACTTTTCAATAGCACTAGTTCAGCTGTGGAAAATTGTAATCTTTTCGTCCCTTCAGATAAATACGAATGATGGAGAGAGTGAACAAATCATTTGATCCAGAAACCCGTATTCTAGAGCAGTGCTCCTCAAATGTTAAGGTGCATACAAATCATTTGGAGATCTCATTAATAAATTGTGATTCGGTTTGTAAGGGTGGGACCTGAAAATCTGCATTTTTTAACAATCTCGGGCAGTGCCTAGACTTTTTATTCATAGATCAAACTTTGAAATGCAAGGATATAGAATGTTTTAGTTTTTAGACCAAACACATCATTATTTGAATTGAGTTACACACTTGGAAAACATGATAGTGCACGCAATACATGAAAGTTTATGTCAGAAGTTAGAACATACTCAAAAGCAAGTTGTCAATGTAAGGAAATTATAGCAGATTTGCCAAATTATTCCTTTGAAAATGCAATGTACCTATGGTGTTTTTGTAGACATTGGAAAAATAATTTGATACTGCTAGAATTCAACCAAAGATTTTAATGGGCTTCCCAGCTGCAAAGTTTTTGACTCATATACTGCTTATTTTGGAGTAAAAATAACTGCTGATTATGCAAATATTTTATAGAAAAATCTTTACCAACTGATTTCTTATTTTTTTAAGATATCAATTTATCCTTTGAACTGAAATGACTTTTTTTCTGAATCATTATTATGCCAGGTGTGGTGGCTCATGCCTGTAATCCCAACACTTTGGGAGGCCAAGGCAGGTGGATCACTTGAGGTCAGGAGTTCAAGATCAGCCTGGCCAACATGGTGAAACCCTGTCTCTACTAAAAATACAAAAATTAGCCTGACATGGTGGCATGTGCCTATAGTCCCAGCTATTCCAGAGGCTGAGGCAGGAGAATCACTACAACCCGGGAGGTGGAGGCTGCAGTGAATCAAGATCATACCACTGCACTCCAGTCTTGGCAACAGAGTGAGACTCCGTCTCCAAAAAACAAAAGTCTGAAGCATCATTTTAATACTTTGTCTAAGGAATGAATCAGAAAAGTCTGAAAACAGAAGAGGAAAAAAATTCTTCATAAAAAGCACCTGCTGTACAATCACTCTTATTACTTTCTTAGAATTTTCTCTTTTTTTTTACACATCAAGTCCTACATACAATCCATGTGTGGACAAATTTGTAACCTGCTTATTTTTCGTTAGATTATATCTTAAGCATTCTGCACATTATATAACCTTTTTACATTATCTCTTAAGCATCCTTCACATTTTAGTTGATATGCCTGAATTTATCTAAGTGTCCCATTTCATTGACAGTTCATTAGGTTGTGATTTTATAAAATATGGTAAAGTTTCTAATGTACTGGGATATTTTACTGTATTTTAGTAATTTCCTTAGTATACAGTCTCAGCAGTGGTATTGATGGAGCATATTTTCAGAGATGTTCCACATTTGTTAAATGATTGGATAAAATAATATTATAACCTCTAAAATATATTGACAAAATATTTTCTTAGAAGACATAGTCAATTTTCATGTCATCAGCAGTGGGTGACAGCACCAGGTTTAGGCTCAAATGTCACTTTTATTCTGTCCTTCTACGACGTTCTAAAGTAGCTCGCTGCTGCTTCACATTCTCCACCATATCGCCTTTTTTGTTTCTTCAGTGGCACTTGAGACCATATGAAATTATCTTATTTGATGTATAACCTTGCATGGCATTTTTCTTTCCCCTTCTAAAATATAAGAAGCAACAGTATAACGGCAACAATCTTGTCTGTATTGCTTACTGCCTGGCACATTGTAGATACAGCATATTTAACAAATGAATCCATTTTGCAAATGTGTTAGAGAAATAAAAACTGTGCTTGGTTCTTTTAATTTGCTTTTTAAAAAATTACTACCCTCATTATTAATTTATAATTCTCCCTTCCCTTTTGTGAACTATTTCTTTAAGTCTATGTAAATGCAAGTTTGGGCCATGAACATGTAATATAATACATCCAGACCAGCTGGACTCTACTTCAGGATGTGGATTTGGTATCTTCCTATAACACACTCTGCCCATGTAGAGTGAAGATATGCATATCACCCAAAGTGACCAGAGATTGAAGGGGCATGGATGGATGTCATGAAGATGAAGTAATGGAGATGATGTACATTACAACGAGCTTGAAAACATATGACTAGGCACCACCATGAGAGGTGGGGGAGGGCAGGCAATTTTGTATTCTGGGGGAGATTTGGCAATGCTTGGGGACATTTTTGCTTAGGAGGAGAGGTTGCTAGGCCGTCTATCAGGTAGAGGCCCAGGATAGACCCCCAAAACACAGAAACCCTGATCTACAATGGGACATAGACATCAATATTGTTTAAAATCTTCACAGATGATTCAGGTAATGTGCAGCCATGGTTGAGAACTATTGGAATTTTGGAGAAATGGTTGTCGAAAATGTTAGCTAAAGGAGCCTATTAAATTCCCTTGGGAGCGAATCATTTCCTAATTACCATCGCCTTCCCTCAACCTCTTTACCGGTAAGTGTGAAGTGGGATGGGGAATATCTAGTGTTCAAAAGGTCTTCAGCTGATTCTAATGAATTTCTAGCGTTAGTACCACAGGTGAGAGTCTGAGTGATGCTCAGCTTAGGTGAGAGGATGATCATTTGCTCCAGCATGTGTGCTTTTAGAAGAGTTTCCTACATGATTCTGCTAAGCACCTTCCCCTGCAGAGTTAACGACTCGGTGCTTTGTTATAGCAGAGAGAGCCTGTAGGTGTCAAGACAGGGAGGGAGGGAGGCTCCAACCTGTGTGTTTCCAGCACAGAACTGTCTGCCTGGGTGGCATTGGAGTCTACGGACAGGAAGAAATGAGATCACATTTATGTTGGTTTAAAAAAAAAAAAAAAAAAAAAAAACCTGCCTGCAAAACTCACTTAGCTTTACCATTAAGCAGTGGGATAACTGGTTCTCTTTTGCTGCCTGTGTCAAACATACTGGAATTTGAAGCTTCCAAAAGTAGATGAAAGAGGAGACCACCTGGGAAATGGCTTGTTCCAGTTACCCCCAATCACTCAGAATAAAATTCCAACAAAGGAGCTAGTCCTTTGTGTGACCCCTGCCCTGACTCCCCTCTCAAATATTCTGGCCCTGATGTGGACTGTGTTTAAAGATAGCTTTAAAATATGATCTAGGTTTCCAGACTCCCTAGAGTCCTCAGTGGTGCTCTTTGGCATCTTATCTGGGTCATCAAAGTGCTTGAGCTCATTAATAATTTATTAGCAAAGGTGCCTTTATACCACCTTCCAAATCACCAGAGCTGGGTAGATTTCAGCAGAGGCTGCCTGCCAGCAGTGCCTCTTGCCTTCACCCAGGTTAGGGTGAAGAAATGGTACTTTGATCCATGCCTGTTGTGATCCTATTAACATTATCTCTTAGGAAAATCAATGTTTCAGTCTTGCAGGAGATACATAAATAAAGTGATACAAAATAAATCAAGGCCAATCGTTTCCTGATGGAGAAACGAGAGGTGAATTAAAACAATTTGAGCTCTGCAGCAGAGGAGTATTTCTAAGCTCATGAAGATTTAGAAGGAATGAAAACTGGGGCTGTGTTTGGTACCTCACTGGTGCTGGCTATTCGGCTTGTCTGAAGGACATCCTTATCCCAAGTGTTTGGTTTCCTAGTTGTTAATGGTGTTGCTTGGACTGTGTGCTTTGGTCTGATTGAAACCAATATTGTTTACTCAATTTTCCTGTCAGTTTTATCTTATTAAATAAAGCTTTGTCCCAACTGACCTAAGTGATCAAAAGAGATACTGCTAATCTTACTAAGGATAATAACACTAAACTATTACTGGAATGGCCTGCATGTCTATTTATTTATTCAGTAATACACTTTTTTTATGCTTTGCTTGTATTAGGTATTATTACAGGCCCTAGGATACAATGATCACCAAGACAGACACATTCTCTGCCCTGTTGGAACTTGCCAGTTAGATGGGGGCACAGACAGAAAACAAATACAATGTGATGCCAAATAATGATGGCTACAGTAAAGAAAAGAATAAAGTAGAGTAAAAGGATACCTGGGAGGCTGAGGCGGGCGGATCATGAGGTCAGGAGATGGAGACCATCCTGGCTAACACGGTGAAACCCCCTCTCTACTAAAAATACAAAAAAATTAGCCAGGCATGGTGGCAGGCACCTGTAGTCCCAGCTACTCGGGAGGCTGAGGCAGGAGAATGGCGTAAACCCGGAAGGCAGAGCTTGCAGTGAGCTGAGATCCAGTCACTGCACTCCAGCCTGGACAACAGAGCGAGACTCCATCTCAAAAAAAAAAAAAAAGTTTATTTTATAGATGAAAAAACTGAAACTCAAAAATGTTAAACACTGTGGCCCATAGTAACATGCATGGTTAGTGGGGCAGCTGGAATTTTAAACTAAGTTTGACTCTGAAGCTGCCACTTGTCCCATATTTCCCCCAAAAAGGGTTACTGAAGGCTACAGGAATGAATGAAATGGGGTCCCTGTCCCAAAAGGGAGTAAAGTGGAGAGGCATAGCTACTAAAGGGTTAAATGACTTGCACAGGATCTCGCAGCTCATAATGAATCTAAATGCAAAGATTCCAACTCTTAAGTCCAGGGCATCTTTGCTATGCTGTTTCCACAATGGAATTCAGTAAACACTTACTAAATGTTTCTATATACAAAAAGAACAAATTAACCCCTAATGTGTTAGGGTGATGAGAAAACATCGTTTACTCCAAGGAATACCATGAGTATTCTCTAAGATGAGTAAACTGGAGAGAAAGCTTTCTTTAAAGAAAATTTTTATTTTAGAATATTTTAGATTTACAGAAAAAGTTATGAGCCTATTTCATAGGCTCCCACATACTTTTCATCATTTCCCCTATAATGGTAACATCTTGCATAACCACGGAACATTTATCAGAGCTAAGATATTAACATTGATACGTTATTTTTAACTAAACTACAGACTTTATTCAGGCACATCATGATCAAATTAGCAAAACTCAAGACGAAGAATACTCAAAGCAGCAACCTGCTTCTCGGAAGTCTATTCAGATTTCCCCAGTTTTCCACTAATGTCCCTTCTCTGGGATTCATTCCAGGATACTAAATTGAATTTAGGGAATCCCCTTTTAAACGTAAGAAATTTTAACTGGAGACCCCATCTGCAAGTCTTGAATTTTGATGGTGGGATAAAAAGATACTGCATCTCATTTAACAATTCCTTGTCTATTGAGAAAGGAAGAGCTAGGTGCTTCTGAGCTTTGCATGACACAGTCCTTACACAGGTTTTTTTCCCAGATCAAGAAAAAAGGATCAACTAATCCCACAGTAGAATCTCTACATTTCTTCATAACATTAAAAAAGTCAATAAATTCAGTGAGAAAAATCCACCAAATTGTCTTTCTTTTATTTTATTGATCTAATATGGCTAAGACAAAAGGAGTTTATGTATCTGTGTTAATTCATTGATCCCCAAGACAGATTTAACTTCTATTTTTAATGTGCACCTCTTGAAACTATTCCATCCTGTTTGTGTGTGTGTGTGTGTGTGTGTGTGTGTGTGTGTGTCTCAAAGTTGGAGTTATTCTAAGGATGATGAAGGAACACTGGAGAGGACAATTGAAAGAGGTCTTTACGAGATTCATATTCATTTTTATTACATAATTTTGTCTGAAATGTTAAATTAGGTACATAATGTTACCCTAATGTATGTATTTGCATTTATGCAATAGCTTTTAAGTTTGTTTTTAGCAGAGGTCTTGCTGACTTTGGCAGTATGAGAAAGGTTGCTTTCACATGGATGAATGATCTGGGCATCTTTCTCCAGTGTACTAAGCAAGAATGGGTTTGTCTTCTCACCAGCATGATGCCAGTAGTCTTTAACGTCTTGTGTATTTGTGTCAATAAAATTAATTGTGACCACTTTGGAAGAAAAGTAAAACACAACACAACTTTAATTCATGCTGAAGCTTCTAGGTGTTTCCCTTGCAGGAAAAAGCTTGAGGGAGAGTTTGCCATTTGATAATTCATACAATTTTTCCCTGACTCAGTCATTTCTTTTGTTTTGTTTTTTTTTTTTTTGAGACAGAGTCTCACTCTGTTGCCCAGGCTGGAGTGCAATGGTGCAATCTCGGCTCACTACAACTTCTGCCTCCTACATTCAAGCGATTCTCCTGCCTCAGCCTCCTGAATAGCTGGAATTACAGGCACCCACCACCACCCCTGGCTAATTTTTGTATGTTTAGTAGAGACAGGGTTTTACCCTGTTGGCCAGGCTGGTCTCGAACTCCTGACCTCAGGTGATCCACCCCTCTTGGCCTCCCAAAGTGCTAGGATTACAGGCATGAGCCACCACGCACGGCCAACTCAGCCTTTTTTATTATACGATTAGTCTTCAAGTGCTGCTTTCAGTCATTGTTTATGTGTAGGAGTTAGATTGCTTTTGTGCAATAGGAATTTAGAGAAATTCTTACTGAGCTAGTAAAGATCCTTTAGGTAGACCCTCTTTTATTCTAACTTGGAAGCAGCTGTCTTGAGAAATAAAGATAAAGTTGTGGAAACTAGTCAAATTGGAAATTATCCCCCAACCCCAAGCCACAATTGCTTGATGTTTCACTCCCCTTTAATTAATTCCTCGTTTGTTATAATTCATACTCTTGATGCTGGCATTGAGATCCATGAGTGTACAATCTGAGAAAGGCCATGCTTGAGGACTCTGTCTCTTTACTCCTCACCTACAGCTGTGACCCCACCAATGCTGGTCACTTCTTCATCCCCTGATACCTTCATAATAATCCCGCATGTCTTCAGCTTTATTTCTGCATTCCCAAAACATTTGATGTTTTTTTCCTTCTGTCTCTGTATATAGAGTTATTTTCATTCTTCAAGAATCATTTCAGGTCTTTTTCTTAAATCCCTTTATTCATCCATCCTTGAGAGGAAGTCTTCATGATGGAGACTATGCATTCTCAGAGGGGCAGTGTTATTCCCAAGAGAGCAAAAATTGGCTTGGAGATGGGCACAAGAGAATCCTATTCATTTTATGTGTAAAGTACAGATGTACATCCAATGCATAAACATGTAGACAGTACAGTCATCCCCTGGTATCTGTGGGGGATTGGTTCCAGGCCTCCCTGCAAATACCAAAATCCATGGATGCTCAAGTGTCCGATATAAAATGGTGTAGTATTTGAATATAATCTATACGCATCTCCAGTATAAACCATTTCTAGGTAACTTGTACATAATAAATGTAAATGCTATGTAAATAGTTATTATACTATTGTTTAGGAAATAATGTATTGTTTAGAAAATAAGGATAAGGAAAAACTCTGTACATGTTCAGTACAGACACTATTTTTCTTTTTAAATATTTTCAATCCTTGGTGGAATCTACAGATGTGGAACCCACAAACACAGAGGGCTGACTGTGTATCTGTCTACAAAAATTTTATGGAGAAGGCAATCAGGAAAAAATATCTGAAAAGTCTCCTTAGGTGGACGATAATGAAAAAATTTGAAAAATACTGATATAAACTACTACTTGGGTATGCATTCTTTCCAGCAACAGGGTTCATCTCTCTAGCAGCTGTGCCCTCTCAGTGTCCTCAGTAAATAAAATAGGAGAAGCAGATAAAAGATAACATTGGCAACGTTATGGTACTTAGGCAATGCCCCATTCCACAATCTCCCCATCACCGTAATAGAAAGAAATGTTTTTGACGTTATCTTCTCCGCCCTTTTGTGCTTTCTGATTTACAAAACCGTCAGTAAGTTTGTCATTGTGTTTAAACATTCCAAGTTACCAAATTTTATATGATTGTATGTTTGGACTTATTAGACAAAATAGAAATGTTTTCTAACAATTACATGGAGTAATGGAAGGAATAAATAGAAATAATAGAAAAATCGTCATGTAAATGCCAAAACCACAAGGAGAAGTGGGGGAGACCCTGTTTGGAGACAGTCACTTCCAGCCTCACTATTCCTGACTGTCAGGCCTCTGAGCCAAAGCTAAGCCATCACATCCCCTGTGACCTGCACATACACATCCAGATGGCTGGTTCCTGGCTTAACTGATGACATTCCACCACAAAAGAAGTGAAAATGGCCTGTTCCTGCCTTAACTCATGACATTACCCTGTGAAATTACTTTTCCCGGCTCATCCTGGCTTAAAAGCTCCCCCACTGAGCACCTCATGACCCCCTACCCCTGCCTACCAGAGAACAACCCCCTTTGACTGTAATTTTCCTTTACCCACCCAAATCCTATAGAACAGCCCCACCCCTATCTCTCTTCGCTGACTCTTTTTTCGGACTCAGCCTGCCTGCACTCAGGTGATTAAAAAGCTTTATTGCCCACACAAAGCCTGTTTGGTGGTCTCTTCACATGGACGTGCATCACACCGACCACCTCCCAAAAAACTGGAGCAAATGAAATGCTTTCCCAGCCACTCATTCGGTCAGGGGTGGTCATGTGCCATATCTAGGAGAAAGTTGCTGGTGATAAGGATGATAGTTTTGGGAACAAGTTTGCTTTTTTATTACAAAAGGCAACTGCGCTTGTCTCTTTCTCTTTTTGTTCTGGCTTTGGATGCAAATATAATGTCAGGATCTGGCAGCCACCTTGCAATCATGAGGCAGCAAACTCAGGAATAAAAATCCAGCATGCTATGGATAGCAGGATGGAAAGAAAGGAAGAATCTGGGAAGACATCACTAAATAGCTGAGCCAGTGCTAGGGATGGGCTGTCCTGCTGTTCCATGGCATAAAACATGTCTGTAATACTTGACTCACTCTTAGTAGGGTTTGCTAGTACTTGAAGCTAAATGCATTTGTAGTTGATACAGGAGATAATGTCCGCTGATGAAGAAGAAGAGATAAATATTTTTCTGCCATACCTGCTAAGTGGACATTAATCCTGTAGGTGATTCCTATAATATCAGGCCTGTGCAAACTGAGCCCATTAATATTTCTTGACAGTGGGAATACCCTGCCTTGTTTGTAGTTATTCTCTATGTTGCAGTTCAAAGTAGATTGGAAGCTCTCAAAAGGTGGACAGAGTTTCGGAACATCTCTCCCACTAATAATGTCTTTGATTATGTTTTGCATATGTGGAATCTGGGTGTCCTTAAGCCCCTGAGATAACTCCCTCACCACCCCTGGATTAGCCCAGTAGAAAGGCAGACTTTTCTCCTTCGTTGCCCTCCCCAGTGCTCTATGCTCACCTCTCAGTTAAACAAAACTGCAGAAGGATAATTCAACACCAAATGAAGACAAATGTTTGCAATATAATACTGAAAAGTTAACTTTCTCTAATCTCAGTTCAACTCCTGGCCACTCCAATCAAGTTTTGCCTCTGCATGATCGAAAGTCCTACTGAAGAGCTGGTTTTTTTTTTCTCTCTCTCTATGGGATAAAAATATACTACCACTAACAGAAAATCTGCTGGTAGTTATACAATAACATTTTGTTGCCATATATGTAAATAAATATTTCAGAATTACTGATATTTAACCTCAGTTACAATGTTTTAAATATATATTTTAAAGTATATATTTATTATTAATGTAATTATTTAGCAGATTCATGTGTGAGGAGATTAGGAAGACTTTTAGGTCACCATTTCTGTCATAAAAAAAAATAAGAAACTAAGGAAAATAAGGAAGAAAGTTAAAACTAATTATGACAATATTAGCTAGAGATATTGTTTGGGTGCAAAATTGAAAATTGTGGTTTTTGCATATATATGAATATATGTCATATATATGGATTTCAATCTAACTGTATTTTTATTTAATAAGTTATTAACATTTTCCTAATTCATTATTCTGTGACCACACCTTTTTCAATGATGGCATAAGATTTTATAGAAATGTAATTTATGTAAAACAAACTCAATTGTTACACCTTAATTTTCTCTTATTTTTCATCAATATAAATATTGCTACACGGAATACTTTTGTATATAATTGTTGGTCATACTTTAGAGTCATTTTAAATAAAATTTCTGGGTTTTCTTCTAGCAAATTGTAATCTGGAATTCATCAGAATAAAGTATGGTTTTATTTATACTCAACTCTCATATCAAATTATCTAAGGTTGTGTTACTCCTTACTGAGACCATCAATCCAATTTGTTCCAGATGTTAATATTCCTATGTTCTTGAGTTTCTGAACTTTCAGACTCCATTAGGTAAAATCAGTCTTTGTTCTGTAAGCTTTAGTAATCATTTAGTGTGTTAACCAACCAACAGTCCATATTGTCAAATGACAAAGTGGCTGGGTTTCTTGTGAGGTTTCCTAACTTGGTACATTTAAATTATAGGAGTTTCACTTTCCAGGCAGTTTGACCATCAAGATTGTCAGTGCCAAATACATGCATTTCTGCTTTAATGTTATTTTATGTCTATTAGGCAGTAATGGTTTTCTTTTATAATTGGTTTATAAATCATTTCATATTTATAAAGTTATTAACGAGAGAGAATGCTGGCTTGGGCAGCAAAAGGTGGTAATGTTACATGTAACAGATCCAAAGAGTAAAAATCTTGCTTGAGTCAACTTTTGTAAATAATGCTTCTTCTGGTTCTATTTAATCTAGAACTCAATCATATTTATGTTTTTAATCTTTCTCTATAATCATAATAGAAATGCATTACAATTATGCAAAAATTGAAAACACAGAAAAAATATAATGCAGAAAACAAAAATTAGCCACAATTCTACCTCCCAAGGACATAACTGAAAATGTAGTATATTTCCATCAAGTCATTTTTCTCTCTTTACTTAAAATAAAAGTATACATGCTTTTTTTTTAACTTATTATATTCTAACCACTGCCTCATTTTATTAAAAATTCTTCAAAAACAAAATTGGAATAGCTGTATAACATCCCAGTGGTAACCATAATTTAATCAAATTTTCTATTGAGAGATGTTTATACTTTTTTTATTTATTTATTTATTATTATTATACTTTAAGTTGTAGGGTACATGTGCATAACATGCAGGTTTGTTACATATGTATACTTGTGCCATGTTGCTGTGCTGCACCCATCAACTCATCATTTACATCAGGTATAACTCCCAATGCAATCCCTCCCCCCTCCCCCCTCCCCATGATAGGCCCCGGTGTGTGATGTTCCCCTTCCTGAGTCCAAGTGATCTCATTGTTCAGTTCCCACCTATGAGTGAGAGCATGCGGTGTTTGGTTTTCTGTTCTTGTGATAGTTTGCTAAGAATGATGGTTTCCAGCTGCATCCATGTCCCTACAAAGGACACAAACTCATCCTTTTTGATGGCTGCATACTATTCCATGGTGTATATGTGCCACATTTTCTTAATCCAATCTGTCACTGATGGACATTTGGGTTGATTCCAAGTCTTTGCTATTGTGAATAGTGCCGCAATAAACATACGTGTGCATGTGTCTTTATAGCAGCATGATTTATAATCCTTTGGGAATATACCCAGTAATGGGATGGCTGGGTCATATGGTACATCTAGTTCTAGATCCTTGAGGAATCGCCATACTGTTTTCCATAATGGTTGAACTAGTTTATAATCCCACCAACAGTGTAAAAGTGTTCCTATTTCTCCACATCCTCTCCAGCACCTGTTGTTTCCTGACTTTTTAATGATCGCCATTCTAACTGGTGTGAGATGGTATCTCATTGTGGTTTTGATTTGCATTTCTCTGATGGCCAGTGATGATGAGCATTTTTTCATGTGTCTGTTGGCTGTATGAATGTCTTCTTTTGAGAAATGTCTGTTCATATCCTTTGCCCACTTTTTGATGGGGTTGTTTGTTTTTTTCTTGTAAATTTGTTTGAGTTCTTTGTAGGTTCTGGATATTAGCCCTTTGTCAGATGAGTAGATTGCAAAAATTTTCTCCCATTCTGTAGGTTGCCTGTTCACTCTGATGGTAGTTTCTTTTGCTGTGCAGAAGCTCTTTAGTTTAATGAGATCCCATTTGTCAATTTTGGCTTTTGCTGCCATTGCTTTTGGTATTTTAGACATGAAGTCTTTGCCCATGCCTATGTCCTGAATGGTACTACCTAGGTTTTCCTCTAGGATTTTTATGGTATTAGGTCTAACATTTAAGTCTCTAATCCATCTTGAATTAATTTTCGTATAAGGAGTAAGGAAAGGATCCAGTTTCAGCTTTCTACTTATGGCTAGCCAATTTTCCCAGCACCATTTATTAAATAGGGAATCCTTTCCCCATTTCTTGTTTCTCTCAGGTTTGTCAAAGATCAGATGGCTGCAGATGTGTGGTATTATTTCTGAGGACTCTGTTCTGTTCCATTGGTCTATATCTCTGTTTTGGTACCAGTACCATGCTGTTTTGGTTACTGTAGCCTTGTAGTATAGTTTGAAGTCAGGTAGCGTGATGCCTCCAGCTTTGTTCTTTTGACTTCGATTGTCTTGGAGATGCGGGCTCTTTTTTGGTTCCATATGAACTTTAAAGCAGTTTTTTCCAATTCTGTGAAGAAACTCATTGGTAGCTTGATGGGGATGGCATTGAATCTATAAATTACCTTGGGCAGTATGGCCATTTTCACGATATTGATTCTTCCTATGCATGAGCATGGTATGTTCTTCCATTTGTTTGTGTCCTCTTTTATTTCACTGAGCAGTGGTTTGTAGTTCTCCTTGAAGAGGTCCTTTACATCCCTTGTCAGTTGGATTCCTAGGTATTTTATTCTCTTTGAAGCAATTGTGAATGGAAGTTCATTCCTGATTTGGCTCTCTGTTTGTCTGTTACTGGTGTATAAGAATGCTTGTGATTTTTGCACATTAATTTTGTATCCTGAAACTTTGCTGAAGTTGCTTATCAGCTTAAGGAGATTTTGGGCTGAGACAATGGGGTTTTCTAAATATACAATCATGTCATCTGCAAACAGGGACAATTTGATTTCTTCTTTTCCTAACTGAATACCCTTGATTTCTTTCTCTTGCCTAATTGCCCTAGCCAGAACTTCCAACACTATGTTGAATAGGAGTGGTGAGAGAGGGCATCCCTGTCTTGTGCCAGTTTTCAAAGGGAATTTTTCCAGTTTTTGCCCATTCAGTATGATATTGGCTGTGGGTTTGTCATAAATAGCTCTTATTATTTTGAGGTACGTTCCATCAATACCGAATTTATTGAGCGTTTTTAGCATGAAGGGCTGTTGAAAAAATAATATTTTACTACCAGAAATAATTCTGAAATGAACATCTTTGTCAAAATATTAACCTGATTCTATACGGTTGATTTCCTAAAGTAGAATTACTGGATCAAAGAATATGAACTTTTATTGGGTTCTTGTAACATACAGGCAAATTGCTTTCCAGAAAATAATTAACACTCACATCACTGGGTAAAGAGAGTATCTGTCTCACAATACCCATGTCAGCTGGAGTTGTTTTTTTAATGTTGGCTAATTTAATAAATATTGTTACTAAGCAGTTTCATAAGTTTATTGATTATTTGTGCTTCATCTGTGAAATATTAATTCATGTGCTTCTGAGAACAAGAAAGTTGGCTATAATAGTCATGGGGCATACTGAAAAAATGCTTACTTGAGGATCATTGAAATTTACTTTGTCATAAATTATATACATACTTTACTATATAAACAACTCCAATTCTATTCATTGGAGATGGGTGAAAAACATCTAAATGTTAAAACAAGAAAACCAAACAGTTCTGAGGGACACTAGGGATAATTTTTTCCAATAAATCTTGAGAAGTGGGAAATTTGGCTATAGATTCAAGATTGCATCACAAGAATTGATTGTAATGGTTTTGAAATGTGAAAACATGAGATTTCTCTCTTGCCTGCCACCATGTAAGACATGTCTTTCACCTTCCACCATGACTGTGAGGCCTCCCAAGCCATGTGGAACTTTGAGTCCATTAAACCTCTTTTTCTTTACAAATTACCCAGTCTGAGATATGTCTTTATCAGCAGTGTTAAAACAGGCAAATACAGTAAGTTTGTACCGAGAGTGTGGTGCTTCCGTAAAGATAACTGAAAATGTTGAAGTGACTTAGGAACTGGATAACAGACAGAGGTTGGAACAGTTTGGAGAGCTCAGAAGAAGACAGGAAAATGTAGGAAAGTTTGGAACTTCCTAGAGATTTGTTGAATGGCTTTGACCAAAATGTTGATAGTGATATAGACGATAAAGTGAAGGTTGAGGTGGTCTCAGATGGAGATGAGAAACTTGTTGGGAACTGGAGCAAAGGTGACTCTTGTTAAGTTTTAGCAAAAGGACTGGTGGCATTTTGCCCCTGCCCTAGAGATTTGTGGAACTTTGAACTTGGGAGAGATGATTTAGGACATCTGATGAAAGAAATTCCTAAGCAGCAAAGCATTCAAGAGGTGACCTGGCTACTATTAAAAAGCATTCAGTTGTATTCATTCATGAAGATATGGCTTGGAATTGGAACTTATGTTTAAAGGGCACGCAGAGTATAAAAGTTCAGAAAATTTTCAACCTGACCATGAGACACAAAAGGAGAACCCATTTTCCGAGGAGAAATTCAAGCTGGCTGCAGAAATTTGCATAAGTAATGAGGAGCCAAGTGTTAATCACCAAGACAATGGGGAAAATGTTTCCAGGGCATGTCAGAGGTCTTCATGGCAGCCCCTCCCATCACAGACCCAGAGGCCTAGGAGGAAAAAATGGTTTCCTGGCCAGGCCTAGGGCATTGCTGCTTTGTGCAGTCTTGGAACTCGGTGCCCTGCATCCCAGCTGTGGCTATACCAGGCCAACATAGACTTCAGGCTGTTGCTTCAGAGGTGCAAGCCCCAAGCCTTGGAGGCTTACTTGTGGTGTTGGGCCTGTGGGTGCACAGAAGTCAAGAATTGGGGTTTGGGAACTTCCACCTAGATTTCAGAGGATGTATGGAAATGCCTGGATGTCCAGGCAGAGGTGTGCTGCAGGGGCAGGACACTCATGGACAACCTCTGCTAGGGCAGTGCAGAAGGGAAATATGGGGTGTGAAACCCCACACAGGGTCCCCACACTGAGGCACTGCCTAGTGGAACTATGAGAAGAGGACCACCCACCATCCTCTAGTCCCCAAAATGGTAGATCCACTGAGAGCTTGCACCTTGCACCTGGAAAAGCCATGAACACTCAACGCCAGCCCATGAAAGCAGCCAGGAGCAGGGCTATACACTGCAAAGCCACAGGGCAGAGATACCCAAAGCCATGGGTCCACCGCTTGCATCAGCATGACCTGGATGTGAGACCTTGAGTCAAAGGAGATCAAGTTGGAGCTTTAAGATTTGACTGCCCCAGTGGACTTCAGATTTGCATCAGGCCTGTAGTCCCTTTGTTTTGGCCAATTTCTCTTATTTGGAATGGCTGTATTTACCCAATGCCTGTACCCCCATTGTATCTAAGAAGTAACTAATTTGCTTTTGATTTTACAGGCTCATAGGTGGAAGGGACTTGCCTTGTCTCAGATGAGATTTTGTACTGTGGACTTTTGAGTTAATGCTGAAATGAGTTAAGACTTTTGGGGACTGTTGGGACAACATGATTTGTTTTGAAATGTGAGGACATGAGATTTGGGAGGGGCCAGGGTAGATATGGTTTGGCTGTGTCCCCACCCAAGTCTCATCTTGAATTGCAGCTCCCATAATTCCCACATGTTGTGGGAGGAACACAGTGGGAGATAATTGAATCATGGGGATGGTTTCTCCTATAATGTTCTTGTGGTAGTGAATAAGCCTCATGAGGTCTGATGATTCTATAAGGGTTTCCTCTTTCACTTGGCTCTCATTCTTTCTTGCCTGCTGCCATGTAAGATGTGCCTTTTAGCTTCTGCCATGATTGTGAGGCCTCCCAGCCACATGTAACTGTGAGTCCGTTAAACCTGTTTTTGTTGTTGTTGTTGTTTTTTAATAAATTACCTAGTCTCCAGTATGTCTTTATCAGCAGTGTTAAAATGTACTAATACAAGTACTCTTATAAAATAGACCCAATGAAACTCATTTGCCCCTTTCACCAGGTGAGGATGCAGCAAGAAGGCAACATCAATGAGGAATTAGGCCCTCACCAGGTACAAAATCTGCCATTATCTTGATCTTGAACTTCCTACCCTCCACAACTGTGAGTAATAAATGTTTGTTGTTTATAAGCCACCCAGCCTATGGTATTTTGTCATAGAAGCATGAGTAGACTAAGCCTTCATTTTCAAAGTGAACCAATACACAGTTCAAGATAATTACTTCAGCCAAGCCATCTCATCCATATTCTAGACACAGGAAGGTAAATGGATGAGGAAAAAGGGGACAAAGTGTGTGCTCTGGCTGCTTTTAAGGAAGATTCCAAAAACAAGTCCCATGATATTTCCCTGAACATATTATTAGACAGAAGTTACACATCAGCCACACTCAACTACTAGACAGAAGTTACACACCAGCCATGAACTCATCTAGAATTTGTGGATCCTCTCATTTGGAAGAAAGGTGGTATGAACATTGAAAGAATAACTAGCAGTCTGTCACCCTCCCTGTATGTAATAGGCAATGATTTTGTCAACATCTATGCCTTTGTATTTCCTCATAGATAGGACTAAGATATTTCATAATCACCAAATTACATCAGAATTATAAGTGATAATATTATTTAGTACCTTAGAGATAATAGAAGAAATTTTAAAATGTCATGAACTTTGCTTCTTGCATCTCTTCTGTTCCTGGTGTTCAAGTAAGAGACTATTGATAATTGAGGAAAATACCTTTGGGTGTCTTATATCCCCATTTTCCTCAATGTAGCACTATGTGTCATAGCAACAGGTCCTCCAAACACATGTACAGCCTTCTAGGTGGCCTTGCTGCAGAGCTGTCCACTCCCCTTCACCCCAGTGGAGTTGTTCCTGGCCAAGTTGTGAGAATTAAGATAAGAAACTATAAATCTCCTACTCAGCGACATTTATTGAAAAATTGGTGAGCAATCCTCTTTAAATTCTTATAAGGCTCCTGGAGCAAATTTCTCACAAGGACCCCAGAACAGTTTTTTCAGCCATATGTTCATAGACCGGTTTGATTACTGCTGTCTTTCCTGATGCACTTAATTTCATCATCATTACTTAATATTCATTAAAATCTGGCCATGCTAACTGAGGGCTTGACCAAATGACCCAGCAAGAACCTGTGTTAATACCTCTTCCCACCATCCATCACCTTGATGGGCTTAGGGAACAACACAGACAGGAACGAGGACCTAAAGTCCCTGTTGCAGTTACGGATTGATTCATTTAGTTCCTTAGACAATTCTTCCCCAGGGGAATTGGACAATATGTGGTCTTGGACCATTTGCTTTCACATGTAAGGGTTTCCATCCGCCTCCAAATTATCAATTAGGGACAATGTGACTAAAATTTAGATTGCAAAATATTTTTTCTTTTTCTTAATGGCTTCTTATAACAACGTAGCCTTTCCTCTTCTAACAAAAAAAAAAAAAAAAAAAAAAAAAAAAAACACCTCATTTTGAGTTTTTGTTTGGTTTGGTTTTGCCCTTCCCAGATCATCCTATGATATTAGATGAAATTATAGGAAATACCAAAGTCTGGCAATACTACTTGAGATACCTTCATGATTGTATTTTAAACTCAGTGATCTTAGTGTCTCCTAGATGCTAAGTTGCCTAAAAGACAGCCCAAATGTGTGTATGGGGGATGGTAGGGGTATGGAGGGGAGGGACTTTAATTACAACACAGAAAAAAAATGTTAAGACATTTACTTTTCAGATGGAGTGCTGAATCATTCATATTATAACACCATGATGATACCTTTCATCATTTAGTCATCCTTATGGACCATATCAATCCATTTCCACTCACTAACATATTAATCCTATTTGGCTGTTCATTTAAATGACGTTGATACAAGTGCCCAGTCATGGGTAAGATTTCTCTCTTGTAAGTGAAGTTCCGCTAGGTTATAAATAGCTAATGATTCTCCAAACTCCTCTGGTTTACAGGAGAAATAATTTAATGAAGGCTCAGATTACTTTGTGTAGCTTTGTTAATGTAAATGAGTAATGTGTATTGATTTTTCACAGCTTAGAAATCTTTTTATTCATCTTGTGCAAGAAAGTCTGTTAAGGAATTATTAATGACAGGATAATTGCTTTAAGATCTATGCCCTAATTAAAACAGTAAATTCTTTATTACATCTTTATTTTAATTAGATGTACAGAAAGACAATAATTTTTACAAGAAACCCTGTGTAAAATGAAATTACCTCATTTAGAAATGCTTCAAAGAACCTGTAGTGGTGCTGCTCAGAGACTATGAGAAACCAAAACCAGAGTGATTCTACTTCCAGTCAAAATTGAGATGCCATTTAACTGAAATTAACAATGTTAACTAGACTATTTTTACAATTTTAGTTAAGTACAATTCACCTATATCAGTATATTTCTGCCTCTATTTTTCAAAAAATCATTTCTTAAAAGTAGGGATTTTCTTAAAGTTTAACAGGCTCAATGAAAGATAAGGAAAATGAGCCTATTGTCATGAAAATTATATCAACCTGAGTTTATTTGTTTTTGCAGTTGTACTTTGTTCTGTTTCTTCAGTTTGCAAGATGATGCATTTTAATGATTTGTCCTGAGTTGTATGTATTGAAAAACCAAATCAAAATCAATAATGATCTTTCATTTATCGTGTCTTTCTTTTCTACCTCTTTTTCTGTCTTTAATTTATATGCATGATTAACTGAAGCCATGAATGCTTCCTTGTGGGGTATGACCACTGACTTGAAGGACGGTGGGTGAGATAACATTTGAGTGTGGACCTTGTGCTAAGCACTGTGTTAGGACTTTTCACACTTGTTATTTAATCCTCACAACAACCATGGTGCAAAAGTCATTGTGGTCTTTGCCATTAAAGGTAATGGCACCTTTAATTAAGATAATGGCAAAATTAGCGACTTTTGCGCCAAACTAATATGAGTTCCATTCAGTGGAGAAAAGAACCGCCACCACTTTGATCATCTAAACCGGGAGTCAGAACACTACAGCCTGTAGGCTATACCCAGCTTACCACCAGATTGTGTAAAGTTTTATTGGAACATAGACACACCCATTTGTTAGGTGTTGTTTATGCTTGCCTTCATGTTACAATGACAGTATTGAGTAGTAGGGTGAGAGACATTCTGACCTACAAAACCTAAAATATTTACTATCTAGCCCTTTAGAGAAAAAGATTGCAGATCCCTGGTATAAAGCAAGAACTGCTTACACAATCAAACCTCCTCCCATTCATCTCCAATCTCATTGTGCAGCACATTTTGCTTAAAATTATCCATCCGCCTTTTCTAGCATGCTCTTCAGACTTCATTTATTTCTTTTTTCATTCCTTTATTTTGACACTCTTCATATAAGGGCCTTTTTCCTTTGAGCAACATCTCATTTCTTTTCTTAATAGGCTGAAATAACTTCTCTCTAGCTGATTTCTCTCTTAGCTATCATTATTTATTTAACTCTAATCATGTTATTTCACTCAATACAGCATTTTGGACCTCAGCTAGTAAGAGGATGATTATAGCAAAGTATTGCTTCATGTTGCTCCTCTTGTTACCTGAATTTCTTCCCTTTAATTTTCCCAGAGCATAGATTGTCTGACTGCTGGGGAAAGAGTCACAGGCATTTACAATTTAGAAAGTCCACAATTATCACATAGTGAAAACCAGATCAAAGCAACACTGTGCCCAGTTACATACTTCCTTGCATGTGGAGAAAAGGGAGAGCCATCGGACAGAAAGGGGTATTCCTGCCCTGAACATATTAGCTAGTGGATAGTAAAATACCAAACAGACACTCTTTGCACACAAATACTGCTTGTAAAAGTTGCCCAACTCCAAATTTACCTTCAGCAAGTTCAGTTGTGTGGACTAATTTATTAGTTCTCCAAAAGAAGAGACCCAACCAGACTTCCATGAACAGACCCTGAGGGATTTGTCTACGAGAAAAAGAAGACCAGAGAAAGTCTAATTAGTCAAAAAGTGGTTAAAGGTTGTGAAAATTGGAAATAATCTAAAATGGTCAAGAATAGAACATTAAAAATAGAAATATCCATGACATGGAATACTATGCAGTATCACTGATACTGCAGAAGAAATTTCATGATACAGGGACATAGCAGGTTCTTAAATGCATATGTCTAATTTTGTTAATATATGACAAAATTTGTTAAATTTTGTTTAATATATAAATATGCATAGGGAAAAAGCAATACATACCGCAATATTACATACAGTAGTTATCTTTGGGTAATGGAGTTGTTACTGACTTTATTGTTTTCTTTATTTTTTTGTGTTTTTCAATATTCACTACTTTTATAATCATAACATGTTTCTTTTTATGTTATAAAAAGGATACAACTAGGAATGCCATGGATAATCAGAAGGAAAAAAATGAGATGTTTCTACTTTTAAGTGAATTTGAAGAGTTTTGGTAAATGTGTGGTGTTTCCACCCTGCGGGCTGGAATCTATCTTAGAAGCAGATTTCCTTCACAGGTCTATTAAGAGAAAGGATTCTGGTTGTTTCCTCCTGAATGTCAAGAAAGCTAAAATAAGCATATACTGTCATTAGTCACTGGAGTACTTATTTTGAAGGTCTTTGGGTTTCCCAAAACTGCCTACCAACTATGGTCTTTCTTCTTTGCAAGGCTTAGCTAAGGTTCTTCCCTCAGTCTTCCTGCTCACCCTTTTCTTCTTGGACCAGCTAAGAAAGTTACTTCTTCCCTGTATTGCCAGCAATCCCTTCCATTTCTCACCAATCAGTACTCCCTTCCTGGACCAAGAACATTTCTATTACTCTTATTGGGTTGCACTATACTTGCTTCTCTCTCTCTCTCTGTCTCTCTCTCGTTCTTTCTTTCTTTCTTCCCTACAACATTGAAATCAAGACCAGGTTTAAGTCATATTTCTGATGCTTTGAGTGAGTATTTGAATTGCCCATAGTAGCCAAATAGCTCTGCTCAGCAGAATTAGATTTCCATTGGCTTTCCAGCTCAGTTCTTAGATATGTACCACCCTCTTCCTCCCCAGTCAAAGTTCTTAGTAATAACCCAGATGCACGACTAAGAATGGATGGTATGGTGGGAAAAGAGCTCCACTAGAGCACATTTTTGTAAGCTGTCACATGTTAACAATTTGTAAAGTAATATATTGACACCACATTGGGGAAGACTGCAATGAAAAGTTGCTAGAGAAAACAACAGTGATAGTTAATTGAAACATTAGCCTTTGTCCAAGATACTCATAAGGAAGGTAATCAAATGATAGTGCCATTTTACATGTGTCCTCCTCTACAAAGTGTACCACCGCTGACATGCCCTCACCCCATGCCCACCATCCTCGTGGAGGTTCTTCCCTCAACCCTTGCATGAGTGGGCCCTCTTAAAATTACCCACCCTGACCTTATTACCTACATTCCTCTCTGCTCATCTGACAGGCTTGTATAATTTCCAATTTGAGGATTTTGTTGAGATGTTCTTTGAGGCCTAGTAAAAAATGTAGTCTCTCTCTAGGAAATAAATTTTAATGCATAGCTATGAAACCAAAATTATCTATTATATTTCCCAACTCTTCTATATCCTTAGTTTTCGGTCTGCTTTATCTGCTAAAAATTAAACAAAGTGTGTTAAAAAGCTCCAGTAAGTAATTTTTATGGTAAATGAAGTATTTAAGCTAGACAAGGCCTTTATTCAAGAAGGAATTAGAGAAAAAGGAATGAGATGGGGCCCTTTGGGCTCCTCATTAATTCTACAACACAGGAGACTGGCTCCCTTTTCTGCTCATACATGATCTCCTCACAGGTGTCAAGGTGTATGGGAAAACAGAGAAAGAGAGAGAAGGATGGGAAGGGGAGGAGTCCCTAATGAAGAAACTCAATGTCAACCTGTTTGTGTAACACCTGTTATTCTTAGGCTTTTCAAAGTAAGGCTACTGTCTTTTTCCTAATCAGCATGAAAAAGAAAAATACTAATTTTTGGACTGTTAATCAGCCACATTGATGCTCTCCAATGAGGTAGTATTGTCCACTGGATTTGTTTTCTATCCTTGACCTCACACTAACCACAAAACACCCCTGGTCTTATGTCCCAAATCGAAATGAAATCAGAAGATAAGCCCAACAAAAAATCAGACAGCCATCTCTAGAGTCCCTACATATGCTGTCTCTTTTTCCATAAGTTCATTCTGTTTAGTTTGCATGAGTATTTTAGGAGAACAGGCAGGGGTGTTACCTTCACAGAGAGTAGGAAATTACATTTCCACAATGGGTCCTTGTATTTGACCATCAGGGAAAGAGAGGAGGAAGATTTATAAATTTGTGGTTTCTTGCAAACAAATATCCTTTGTGAGGCATGCATATTTTTAGTTATCCACTCCTTTGAAATCTCAACTCAGTTTTTGCAGAGAGTTAAACTAGGATAATAATAATGATAATAACAATTAATACTTGTAAAGTGTTTGCTACATTCTAGGCACTTTTTGAGGCATCTTACATATCTTGATATATTTACATCTCAATTTTTTTTTAACTATTTAACTAATGAGAGAACTGAGGCACAGAAAGACTTGTCTAAAGTTAGACAACTTGTATGTGACAGAGCTAGGATTTGAGTTCAGGCAGTTTTCTGTTGACCATTAGGCTATTCCACTGCTTAAATATGAGGGGAAAGAAGCATTTTCAACGGCTGTCAAGTGTGTTCAGGTCTGTATTATCTGCAGGCAAAATTCAATTCAAGAGATGGTTTTGAGATTCAGTCATGTGTGGGACACTGGGCTGAATGCTGTAGAATTATTTTTTCTACAAGAGAAAAAAACATTTCTTGTTTTAGATTGCTTACTGTTTAGTAAAGAGATTAAGACAAACAAAGTAAAACCTACAAAGCAAGAAGAAATTGCATGTTAGAAGATTCAGCAAAATGTTGTGATGGTTCAAAGTTAGACAAGATGCAGTGGTCTTTCATAAAATTTAGTGTGATTGTGTTTTTTCTTATAAGTTACAGATTCTATCTATTGTGTTTTCCAGTGTTCAGTATAAATAAATAAGGACTTTATTGTAATTTATACCACAGAGGTAAGCCTAAGCCATTGACAGTGTATAACCCTGACTCCCAAGGTTTGTGTTGACTGAACATGCTTTAGTGCTTCCACGAAGTCGTAAAACAAGACTAAAGTAGGAGATAGTAATAGGTCATAAATTGTACCTTATTTATTTTCTTAAGGTAAATGATCTGTCTAACCCTTTTTCTTAAAATTATTTCTTTTCTTTTCTTTTTTTTTTTTTTTGTCTTGCTCTGAGTCTTAGATTTCTCCCAATATAAGATTATAGAGTACTTTCTGGTGTTTGAGACATGAGTTTAGTTTGTTTCCTAGGCAGCTCCTTAAATATTTCTGACAGTTTCCAAACCTCAACACAATGCAAAGTGTTAGGAGATAACACATGTCAAGACAATGGCTGTCTTAGAGGAGGGCACAATTATTATTGGTCATTATTGCAAAGTTTTGGGGGCTGGAGGTGTGTGTGTATGTGTGTGATCCCTATCAAGCTCCAAATCCCAGAAGCCATTTCTATCCTGATCACACCCTCCTGACTTGGAGGAGCTCTAAATTACATGGCAAGGGCAGAGAAAGTGTGTCTGGCAAAGAAAACAGCATAATACAAAGGTGGGAAACTGTAAGTCATTTGGGGCAAGTTCAAATTATTAAGTTTGGTTGAAATATGGAACAAATTACGGGACTAATTGTGGACACAGACTAGGGAAATAAAAGTTGGTATTTGGCTGTATTTTGTGACTTTTAACATTCTTGTGTCACTTTCATCTGAAAGAAAAAAATATTATCTGAGAACAACGTGACAAATGTGACTTTTTAATATAGTAAGCTTGCCTAGAAGTTAAAGAGTAATAGAAAATGAAATTCTGTCTTAATCTTTAATCTACTTTTCCTGTTGTACTTTGTTCCAAGCTCATTTTTACCTGATAACTTAGCTTGCCCCACACTAATTAGTATTTAAATCAATTTAAATACAAATGTAGGTAAAACATAATTGTGTCTAGAGGGGATTAGATATATAACATATTCCACAGTTAAATTTAAATCATTTTAAATTATCTGCTAGTTTGGATTATTGACCATACTCTTTCAGTTATTGCAAAAATAATCATCAAGGTTAGACTTACTGAAATTCTGAGTTTGTCTTCAAGGTGTTCATCTCCCAAAGTATACAAGCAGCGTGAATAATTCCAATGCATATGTCAATCGTACAATATTCCAGGATGGAGGCATTCAATAGGAGCTAAGATGGGATTCTGTTTTCCCTGCCTCAGGGTGAATACTTTCTTCATAATTTAGAAATGTATAACTAAATATGAATACCAACTTACATGAATGAAATACAATTTTCTTTGTAAAATAAGGTGATGGTGATTAAAAGCAGGACTTAAAGTTCCTTGTGGTTTCCTTTTGAAGTCCTAGTCTATTTAAAAACAATAGTAACAATAATAAATACCTGTACCTACAGCACAATACACTCTTATATCTATTAAAATATTAACATGTTTAGGTATTGAAACACTTTATTAAAATACAGTTACCAGTCTTATTTCTTTTGAGTACAACACTTAATGAATCTAAATAATCAAACCTTTGAGAGAACAACACATACTTATCCATGAGTAAATTTATGATTCATAAGGTGTAAGCAGACTGAGTCTGTTGCTATGCAGACATAGCAGAATCTGTAGCTATGAATTGTTGATGACCATTGAAAAGGCAAATATATAAGGAACCGTCTACTTATGATTATAAAATATTTTCTATATCAGAAGAAAAGCGTATCTGAATTCATTGCCATAGTCACATGTGTAACATACATCTCCAGTCTTCTTTGCTGACTTTAATGATATCAGATGAAGACGGTGGCAGAGGGGCCATGGATTTCAGCAGTGAGAGCCAGCACCACATCCTAAATATCTGGCAGGGCCAGGCATACCTCACCATATGCCAGAATGGGATGGCGAGGGACCCTTGGAGCAACGGCCATCTCCCTGGAGGCCAGTAAGGATCAAGAATAGCACAGGAACCTGATGCCTTTGGACATCCTTCCTCTGATGTTGGGACAGTACCTTGCCCCATCTTCAATAACCTAGAGAGGAGAATCCAGAATCAATGAGGCTGAAATACCAGAACAATAGTTACCTCAGTGGGATCGTATTGACGTGAACGATGAGACTTTAAACCAGAAGTGATGAGAAATACTGCTTTTTGAAACATCAAGGTGCTTTATATCCTCATTCTACCTTCCATTGTGTTTGCACTTTGACCTGTTTCAAGTACTTCATAAAGTTAAGCATACTACAGGAGCAGGGAGGAAGGGATTTCAAACCCAGACTGGGGGAAGGGGAAGTAGTAGAGAGGTCAGGGAAGATTTATCCAATGAGGAATTACTTGAGCATTATCTCAGGGAAACTGGTGGTGGCAGTGAGCCCCAGAATGCAATCATCCTCGATTTTAAATCAGTGCTTGTTACATAGTGCCATCTACTTGACAGCCATCTGTAATCAACCTACTCACTATCTGCCACCTTCTGGATAAAATGTAGACAGTTGTTCTTTCAAAAAAAAAAACCAATTGTACATTTTATTCCATTACCTGATAGCAAAGCAGATTCACACAAATCACAGAATGATTCAGAACTCCAGGCAGGAGGAAACCATACCTCACCATATGGAGCCTTGTAACACTCCATTCAACGTGAAACACATTTTGGTGATGTTATAAAAGTCAACATGGAACTGGGGAAGTGCAAACAACTGTTTAATCTGCAAAGGCTCATCCAACTTCTAGAAAAAGAGTGTAATAGAACAACTGCACATGAGTAGTGCCAACCCTCTGACAGTCCTAGGAAGCTGCTCAGCTCAGCAGACTCAGCCCACAAAGCTAAAAGCTTGGTTCCCACATTAGCCAGGGCCTCTGTAGGCCTCTGTTCTTGGCTCAGGGTCAGATGAGGTGATTACACAATGCTTCTCATAAGTGAGCCAAAGGAACCAGAAACCAGAAGGGCAGGAATGCTTAAAAGCACAACTGTCAAACCCAAGATACACTCTCCAGATGTGTCTTGGCCCCTGGTTTGGGAACTCCTTGTTGAAGATAACTTGCAAATCCCAGCAGAAGGGCTATGAGAGCCCAAGGTAAAAGGCACAGCTGTGAAAGAGTTTATTGTGGCCCAGGTGTCCCCACTGTTATTGCATGTTGATTAGAATCATCTGTTGTTCGAAGAGTGGCCAAAAGATTTTCGTGTGTATTTTTGTCATTGATGGGTCCTCTTGATCCAAATTTACAGATTGTTTTGGGTTGTTGAGACCATTTCTCCTGGCTTTGGGTCTTTGTCACAGTTTGGGTTCTGGAACAAGACAGAATAGAGCTCACAGACATTGACTCCTGTTCTGAAAACTGCCCACCCCACCCCCACCACCTCTCACACACACAGTGTCCATTTAGCAGCCAACTCCACTTTCATCACCACCTCATTCATCAAAATTAAATTCTGTTATCACTTTAAACATTTTTAAAGTCTTTATGTGCCGGCTGGGCACTTTGGCTCACTCCTGTAATCCCAGCACTTTGGAAGGTCGAGGCGGGCAGAGATCAGGAGATCGAGACCATCCTGGCTAACACGGTGAAACCCCGTCTCTACTAAAAATACAAAAAATTAGCCAGGCATGATGGTGGGCACCTGTAGTCCCAGCTACTCGGGAGGCTGAGGCAGGAGAATGGCATGAACCCGGGAGGTGGAGCTTTCAGTGAGCAGAGATCGCACCACTGCACTCCAGCCTGGGTAATAGAGCGAGACTCCGTCTCCAAAAAAAAAAAAAAAAAAAAAAGCCAGGCATGGTGGCAGGCACCTGTAGTCCCAGCTACTCGGGAGGCTGAGAAGGGAGAATGGCGTGAAGTGATATTAGCAAGTCACTGCAAACGTGTCTAGAGAGGGGAAAAAATGCAAAATTATATAAAAGAATTATTAGAGTGAAGAAATGTATCAGGTATCTGGAGAAAGGGCAAGGCACAGAAATTCATAGGGTCTTCTGTGAATGATGAATTTTCAGGTCTGGTTAGGACACAGGTAAGGTATGAAAGTAGGGTTGTGGCTATATCCTAATCTCATTTCAGGTTTCAAGAATGAAACCTGTTTTAAGCCTGTATTTCAGAAATTTCCCTTAGTCATAAAATAAGCCATGTCCTCTTGATGGTGACACAAATGGTACCCATAGTGGCTTGCTCTGGGTATCATTTATAAATTTCTTTAAATGACAAGGAAGAATGGTTTAAACAGGAAAGGTATTTGTTTTTCTGTCCTATAACATGAATGCCAGTGGTAGGTCATTTGGGGCTGCTGTTATAGGTCCATGACATCATTAGTGTCCCAGCATTTTTCCATTTTTCTGCCCTTTATATTTTAGGATATGGCATCCATTTGCAAGGCCATGATTATAAAGTGAATCCTGGAGCTCCAGCTATCACATCCAGTTTCCAGGTGGGAAGTAGAAAGGCTAGGGGAAAGGGGTACAATTCAAAAGCATATTTTCCAGAAACCCTCTGCAACAACTGCTCCCATCTCAGTGGCTAAAACTTAGGTGGACAATCCCATTTCTGTTCCCAGTAAAATCTGTTAGCGAAGTTTTTAAGGCAGAATGGATACAGGATGGGCCAGCAGGCTCCATCATCCTCCAGCTGAGGCACTCAGTACGTTTTGAAATCTCTTAGGGGTAGGAGAAGGTGTGTGGGAATGGAAGTGAAGGCAAGCGAAGGAAACTAAGGCCTCTAAGAATGATTCTCTCCATAGAGATCCAGACGCCAGCCTCAGGCTGGCAAACTTAAAAATGTGACAAACTTTGAGAAGTGGCTGCTGAAACGTTTCATCCCATGTTTCTCCTCAAATAATTGGAGCTTCAAAAATGTTGAAGCACGTCTTATGTGCATACACATGAAGTACATGTATTTTTGTATTCATACAGGTTTCTTTTATTTTTATTATATATTTATTTATTTATTTATTTGTTTGTTTATTTATTTATTTATTTGAGACAAGGTTTTACTCTTTCACTTAGGCTAGAAGGCTGGAGTACAGTGGTGGCA
Organism: Macaca mulatta; assembly: GCF_049350105.2. NCBI lineage: Eukaryota > Metazoa > Chordata > Mammalia > Primates > Cercopithecidae > Macaca > Macaca mulatta. Next base: position 130,715,935 of record NC_133407.1, on the reverse strand, counting down.
TGATCACAGCTCACTGCAGCCTCAGCCCCAACCTCCCAGGCTCAAGTGATCCTCCCACCTCAGCCTCCCAAGTAACTGGAACTGCAGGAGCATGCCACCACACCTGGCTAATCTTTTAATTATTTTAGAGATGGGGTTTCACCATATTGCCCAGACTGGTCTTGAATTCCTGATCTCAAGTGATCCACTTGCCTCGGCCTCCCAAAGGGCTGGAATTATGTGTGTGAGCCACCGTGCCTGGCCTATCTACTACAGATTTCTAATATCTACTTCTTCACATAAACATTCCAGCCTGTGCACTCCTCTCATAGAAAACACCTGATGTGATCTTTTACAAATAATGACCCAAGAGCAAATTTGTTGGTCAAATTGAGATATTTATTTAATATATGTAGGGAAATTTTTATTTTTAAAAAATGGTATATTATTGAAAGCACTTATTTTAGCATTTGAAGATGGTATCACCTCCACCCCTGCTGAAAAGCGTTCTTGATTTCTTATTAAAACAAATATTGGCAACACAGAAATCTTGTATGTGAAAATGCACAACTCTGTACATATGATCCAATCTCATTTCACAAACAAAACATAAAGCTCTATTCAAATGATGCAGTTAATTTTAATGAAATATGTACAAAATTAAAACATAATAAAATTAATCAAATGTTGGCATAGCAAGGGGGCATCAATCAGGGTCCCAGAAGGAAAAAGCACTCTCAAAGCAGGCTATTTCAAAGAGGATCAATTTTCTGTTTTTCTTTTCTTTCCTTGATTTTTTTTTTTTTTTAAGACAGAGTCTCACTCTGTTGCCCAGGCTGGAGTGCAGTGGTGCGATCTCAGCTCACTGCAACCTCCACCTCTTGGGTGCCAGCCTCAGCCTCCTGAGTAGCTGGGATTACAGGCTTGCACCACCATGTCCAGCTAATTTTTTTATTTTTAGTGGAGATGGGGTTTCACCATGTTGCCCAGGCTGGTTTCAAACTCCTGGCCTCAAGTGATCCACCCACCTTGGCCTCCCAAGGAGGGTCACTTTGCCAGGAGGATCTGTTTTCAATGGAACTATTTACAAAGATGAAAGTAGGAAGTGGGAGGTAGTGCAAGGACTATCTGGGCCAAGGAATGATGGGAGATCTATGAACTCCCCTAGGCCTGAAGAGAACAAAAGTGGGAAGATGTTAGCAGAATGCAGAGAGAGAGTTGTATAGAGAAAGTTGTCTTGAGGAGCAATGAGTTTGGGTCAAGGGACATAGCCAGCTTTGGAGACAAATCTGGTGATCTCAAAGTGGGGAAGTCAGAGATTCAATACCCAGATCTCCTGCTGGGGCTTCTTTTGGCCAAATACAAACAGCAGACAGAGCACAGAGAAACCCTGCTGATACGGTCCATGTAGGTCAGCACTAGGACAGAGAGCAGAGCCAAGAAGGGGCAATAGTGAACTTGGAGGGTCCATAAAAGACGTCCCACACAACAAACTAGGGATAGGTCTGTCATGTGAGATTCTCTACGTCTTCAGAGATGAAAGGCTTTTTATTTGAGGAAATATGTAATGTCATGCTTTGCCTGTCAACTTAATAGATTTCCTGGTATCACAAAGGATATTTCAAAGCTACTCTGCTACCTTTCCAGAAGCCATCTACAAAAGCTAATTAATAGTGCACCCTTATTAACACATGCAGATTTGGTATTATTAGTCTAATTAAAAGGATTTTTAACAGTCTCACCTTCCCCCCACCTACTGATTCCTACATATCCCAGTCAAAGTAAATTAAACCCATTAATCAAAGTGGTAAAAATGATATAAGGTACAGGATACAGGCAGAACTGAGAAGAGACTAACAGCCCTCATTATGTTTAATTTTGTTCCCCAGCAAAGGATAATAAATTCAAATTGTAACATCACAATAAAACATTTAATTATTCAAGAGCAGGGCAAGACACGTTATAATTAGCTCCCTGTTATGTGTCTTCATTTAGGTGGTAATAGATGCAGTTAAGTAGCCCAGCCAGTCCTAAGCTAAAGAGTTTAAGTGAGATCTCAACCACTCTGTCTCCATGGAACATGTCCTTATGATGTAGAGCTTGCTGTGGGATGTGGTCAGGTGGCAACTTAAGGTTTGAGGTACATTCAGTCATTCTCTATTCAGCAGAGCTCACGTGAATGCCAGATGTGTGTTAGATAGGCTTCTGGGCACTGGAGTTCTAAGAGTGAATAAGCAGAGTGTCTCCCTTTATGGAACTTTCAGGAGAACTGAAACAAAATCCATGCTTCTTAGCCTCAAAACTCTATGCTCTGTCCCCAGCTTACTTCTCAGACTTCATCTCATGCCACCTTCCTCCTTGCCCACTGCACTCCTGCCACCAGGCCCTCTGCTGTTTCTCAAATGGGCCAACCTCATTCTTACCTCACATGCTGTATTTTTGCTCTTCCATCCACCTGGAACTCTGTTCCCCTGGCTGTTTTCTTCTCATCATTAAGTTCTTTAATTAAAAGAGACTGTCCATTAGAGAAATGCAAATCAAAACCACAATGAGATACCATCTCACACCAGTTAGAATGGCAATCATCAAAAAGTCAGGAAACAACAGATGCTGGAGAAGCTGTGGAGAAATAGGAACGCTTTTACACTGTTGATAGGAGTATAAATTAGTTCAACCATTGTGGAAAACCATGTGGCGACTCCTCAGGTATCTAGAACTACAAATACCATTTGACTCAGCAATCCCATTACTGGGTATATACCCAAAAGATTATAAATCATTGTACTATAAAGACACATGCACACGTATGTTTATTGCAGCACTGTTCACAATAGCAAAGACTTGGAACCAACCTAAATGCCCATCAATGATACACTAGATAAAGCAAATGTGGCACATATACATTATGGAATACTATGCAGCCATAAAAAAGGATGAGTTCATGTCCTTTGCGGGGACATAGATGAAACTGAAACCATCATTCTCAGCAAAGTAACACAAGAACAAAACCAAACACCACATGTTCTCACTCATAAGTGGGAGTTGAACAATGAGAACACATGGACACAGGGAGGTGAACATCACACACTGGGGCATGTCAGGGGATGGGGGCCTCGGGGAGGGATAGCATTAGGAGAAATACCTAATGTAAATGATGAGTTGATGGGCGCAGCAACCCAACATGGCACATGTATACCTATATAACTAACCTGCATGTTCTGCACGTGTACCCCAGAACTTAAAGTATAATAATAAAAAATAAATAAATAAAATAGATACTGAAGAAAAAAAGAGAGAGAGACCTGTCATGACCACCTTATCTAAAGATCTCCAAACCCCAGTTATTCTGTTTTATTTAACATTCTTCATAGCACTTATCACAATCCAATCTTATCTTTCCTGTTTATTTACTACTTGTTTATCTCCTCACTCATTCTCAGTAGAATATATGCCCCTCAGGAGCAAGGACATGGTCTCTCCTCTTCACTGTATTCCCGGAGTATGTGCAGCCTAGCACCTAAGAGGCTCCCAACAAATGTTTGTGATTCTGGCTAATCAGCTGATCATATTTTTCCAAGATGGCAACATCATCTCCTAGCCCATGTGTTTTCTAAACCCTAGTTACATCCCCATAAAGAGGTGCAGACTACTTCCCCATTTCTCCACCTTGGGTGGGTAGACTTATGACTAGCTTATAATCAGTAGTGTGTAGTAGAAGTGATACAGGCACTAAGTATCCCTATTCTGAAATTCTTGGGACAGAAGTGTTTTGGATTTTTCATTTTTTTTTGGAGTGTGGAATATTTTCATATACATAATGAGATATCTTGGAGATGGGACACAAGCCTAAACATAAAATTCATTTATGTTTTATATACAGTTTATATACATAGCCTGAAGGTATTTTAGATCATATTTTAAATATTTTTTTTGCATGAAACTAAGTTTGTATACACTGAGCCATCAGAAAGTAAATATGTCACTATCAGCCACCTAAGTGGACAGTCTAGTTGCTTGCATGGGAGAATCTGGACGTGTGCAACAAACGTACATCATAGCTGAGGAGAGTTCCAAGGGTCTTTGTTCCCTTGGAAGCACAGAATAAACTGCTTTGTGACTGAGGCCTGTCACATGGGGTCAAGTGTGAAATTTTCCACTTGTGACTTCCTGTCAGCAGTCAGCCTTGGGAGCATGTTGGATTTCAGATTTCCAGATTAGGGATGCTCAACCTGTATTGCCTAACTTCAGAAGCTAGGTCATAAAAGGTGGTACATCTTGCCTTTGGAGTCCAGATTAACCCACGTACAGAGGCCAAGGAACTACATGAAGATAGTGAGCTGCCCATCCAACCCCCAGCTGCTTCAGCCCCACACTCTCCCAGCCACCATCTGACTTGAAACCACAGAGGGACCCTGAGCTGAGCCACCCAGCTGAATCCTTCCAAGGTTCCTGACTCACAGAAACTGGAAGAGATAATGACAATTGTTGCTGTTTCAATCCACCAAGTTTTGAAGTCGTGTGTTACCCAGCAATAGATAACCAGGGCAGTGGCTGACTGGCTGAATTAGTGAATGAATGAATGAGCTAACAAGCATATAAAGCACAGCTTACTACTTCCAATCTGATTCAGAATGAAGTAAAGAACAGGTAATCAAGACAGCAAACTATCTTTTAGAGATCTGTGTGTCTAAATAGAAATCAAATATTTTAGCAAAATTCTAATATTAAGTGCCCCCAATACAATACAGATTCAATTGTACTGTTGATTAAATCATGTCCCCTCTGGAACAGTATAAGACATGTTTTACCACTGCATAGAAACTGTTGCCTATCACAGGTTACCACTTTTTCAAGGTAATTATGGCCAATTAATGATGACATTTTTTCTTGATCACTGTAGCCTCACCAACCCTTTCAGACAGCCATGAACAATTGATTAGAGTTGTCACTATACATGTTTGCCATGCTGGTCTTAAGTAGACCCCAGAACATTCCAAAGAGACACAGATTTTCTCCATTCCTCACATCCCACCATCTCTTTCTCTGGGATTTCTGCAGTGAGGCTAGAACCAGGGGCAGTATGACAAATTTGAAAGTTGACAGTATTTGGCTTGTCTGTCAACTCTTCTGAAATTCTATGGGAACATCTATTTCCATCCCTAATGAGGGAGGCAGCATTTGTTTATTGACTATTGGAATTACTCACTGGTTGATAGGCAGTCCTGGAGATCTCTATCAATGAGAATTTGCTTAAAACAATTGGAATGTTAGGATGGTACTAGCATTTTCAAATCCTTTGTCCATTGGTTTGTTTTGGACAACACTGAATTGTTAGTTCTGCAAGGATTTCTTTCACTCATAATTACTTTGTATCTCTCATTTTCATCCACATACAGGTATGCTATTGTTACCTATAAAAATGGGCACAGTATCATTATTCACTTTCAACTAAACTGAGAAAATAACAATTACTTTGGCCCAAAGCATTTATCTATGATCTCAAATACTATCTTTGTCAAGCAGTCTTTCCTAGTTCCCTGTACTATACTGCTCATTATCACTGTTTCAGAATTCCAATATTGGTTGGTATTTCCTAGAGACATTTACTGTTCCATGTGACAGAATTATTTTTGCAATTGCTTTACATGCAGAATCATTCCTGACTCATCTTTGCATTCTCTGCAGAGAATGACTCTTTCTTATACGCAAATTCAGGAGCTCCTGAATAAATGACTCTTCTTATAGGCAAGTTCTGGAGATCCAAAATATCAGTGTTGCATTTCCACTCAGATTCCTTCAATTCATACCCACGTATCCCTTTGACAGAAGTCCATTTGTAACCTGAATAAGAAAACGTATTGGAGAGTAATTCTGATTAGTGAGCTATGGTTCTTAACTGGAGCCAGTATTAAGTCTCCCACCCCAACAGGAAGCTTTTGGTACGCATAGAAAGCATATTTTTGTCACAAAATTTGAAGGAGTTGCAATTGATATTTAGTGCCCAGAGTCCAAGAATGTTAAACATGCTGAAATGTGACAGACAGACCTAATAAGAAGTTGTCCTGCTAAAAAGAACATCGTTGGACTATACGTGGCTGTGTTAATACTAGCCCTTTTTATGTTCACTTATTCTGTGCCAGACACTAAAAGGTTTACTTACCAGTAATTCTCCACATTTAGTGTGCATCAAAATCACCTGGAGGATAGATTAAACTATAAATTGCTGAGCCTCACCCCTAGAGTTTCTGATCTGGTAGCTGTGCAGTAAGGCCAAAAAATTGCACTTTAAAAATAACTTCCCAAGTGATGCTGATACTGCTGGTCCAGAGACCACCCTTTGAGAATGAGTGACCTGCACTAATTTAACTTCATGATTATCATCTGAGTTATTTTCTGCATTATCCCTATTTTTCATGTGAGGAAGCCAAATTAGAGAGGTTAAGTCCAGCACTTATCCAGAGATACACAATTGGGATTTCAATCCAGGTGTCATGAGTATTGTCTAATAGAGTGAGTACAGAATAGAGAGAGTACAGAAATTCATTTGTTTGAGCAGCATGCAGACAGGTTAAAGTGAGGCAACCTGGGTTCACTCTTTCTTTGCTATATGATATTGAACAAATTATTTCAAATTTCTGAGCCTCCGTTTCCTTGACTTAAAATGATAATGATAATTGTCCTTTCTCATAGGTATGTTATGAAGATGAAATGAGGTAATGCGTGAAATGCTGTTAGAATGTTTCAGGTATAGAATAATAGAGTGAATCAGAGTTCTCAAGTTTATATTCCAGTGGAAGAGCCAGTTATTAAACCCATGGAAACAAACAATTCCAAACACTAGAAGTGCAATTAAAAAGTAGGACGGAGAATGCCTTGGAGATGGGGAGGAGAGATAGTGAGGTCTGAGAAGACTCTTTCAAAGAAATGACATTTGAGCTGAGAGAAGAATGATGAGAAGGAGGTAGCCTACATAAAACTTGATAATGTTTCAGGCAGAGACAAGAGCAGATACAAAGGTATGGTGGCAAGAATATGCTTTTCTTGTTCTAGAAGCTGGATGGAGGAGATGTTGGCATGCAGTGAGTAGAGCAGTGGAAGAAGTACAGTGGAAGGAGATGGCAATGAGAGAGGTTGGTAGCAGCTGATGACAGCTGAGCTGGTAAGGCATGATGAGGAGAATGCATTGTATTCCAGAGGCAGCTGAAAGCTATTGGGAGGCTTTCAAGCAAGGAAGTGACTTAATTGGATTTGTATTTTTAACAGATAACTGTAGGTACTATATTAAGAATGAATTGCATCCAGTAAGAATGGAAACATGCAGACCTGTTATGTAGCCAAATTGTAGAGACCAAGTGACCTGGACTAGGGAGGTGGCCAGAAAGATGAAGAGATGTAGATGGATTCAGTATCTAGGACTTGCTAATAGATAGCATGTATGGGGGAGTAGGGCATTGGGTTTAGCAACAGGATGGATGGCAGTCCAGTCTGCTACAATAGGGGCAGCTAAGGTAGAAACATGTTTAGAGTTTAAAATACAAAGTTCTGCTTGGGATATGTGAGATAGATTACAAAGTCCACCATGAAATTTTGGGGAGGTATGGATATGTTCATCACTTCAATTGTGCTGTTGGTTTCATGGATGTATACACAGACTACAGTCCATCCCCTTGCAAATTTAAATATGTGCAGTGAGTCAATTATATCTCAATAAGCCTGTATTTTAAAAAGCTATAAGGAACAATGACAAAAAAGTAAGATGTTTATTCACCAAATAGAGATGCCAATAAGCTATTGGATATGAGTTCAGAACTGAACAAAGAATATCTCATGAGATTTTTCCTGACAAATTCAGAAACTTGAAGATGAACTTTTCAACCAGTTAGTGTCAGGGCTCAGCTTAACTGAAGGAGCACAGAATTAAAAACTAGAAGATGTGGGTTCTGGTTCCTAACAGATCCTGGATAGCTGGAAACCTTAAATATGCCACTAAATCCCTGCTTAATCATGTTTTGCATCAGTAAAATAAGGAAAATCATATTTTACTGGAGGGAGGATACACTTGGTACTGTTGCAGAAATGTTTGCAAAAGTTAAAATTGCTCCATAAATCTCAGTTGCTCTGAGTATTATTCAACAGGAGAATACTTCAAAGATGTGGTGGCTTGAAGAAAGCCTTTGGTCAAAATAGACTATAAACAAGAAACACAAGCAAAACTAACAATGTTCCAAGAAAAGAGAATATTATTTTTTATTTATTTTATAGCCAGAACTCAATGCTATTCTCCCCTGTTAGTCTTAAGAAAAACAGAACTTAAAGGTTCTTTGTGGACTGAAATGTATCCAAAGTTATTGTCTATAAAGCATACATAATCTTGTACCTTTTAAAACATCACTAAATAATTATTATGAGAACACTGGGATGGGAATGGGTAATCAATATTCTAAATGTTCCATGAGTGTAATTTCTCTCTTTACAAAGCATTCTCTGCAAGATATACTGTCTTGTTGAAGTGTGTTTAAAAATAAATAAGATAATACCAGCCTTGGGGGTTACACATAAGCAGCCAGCCGTTTAAAGACTCATTAATCACTGATTTAAATCTCAGGGTCTCCAGCCATCCAAATTAATGCCTGAGATCTTGACTTGAGTCATAATGTAAGCTAACAAGTCAGCTGTTTCAGTCCTCACATGATAGGGATGTGTGTGCTCTTTACTTTTAAGCTTAACATGTAAGCTTAACAAGTTCCCTAAAACACAAACTAATAGCTTTCTAATAAAATTTATATTTTACAGAAAGAATCCACTGTGAAGAGAAAGGGTTGAGTTTATTTCACTACTTATTAAATAGTACTACGTGTTTTTAAAAAAAATAGAGACCACAAGATATTTACAGTCAACTTGTACACATTGCCCCTGCCTCCAAATTATCCTGCCACCTCATGTAACTAAAGAGTGATGTGTTCCAACACTGCAGGGGAAAACTCGCTTTGTTGATTTATTAAATGAAATGGGTCAGTAGACAAAGATGTTATCTATATTAAGTGGGTGATTTAAAGAAATTTCAAGAGGAATTTTGTGGGTTTTTTGGCTTGTTTTATATATATGTATATAATTTCAATAGCTTTTAGGGTACAAGTTGTTTTGGTTACATAGATGATGGTATAGTGGTGAAGTCTGACATTTTAGTGTACCTGTCACCTGAATAGTATACATTTTATCCAATATATAGTTTTTTATCCCTCATCCCCATCCCACCATCCCCACTTCTGAGTCTTCAATGTCTATTATACTACTCCATATGCCTTTGCATACCCACAGCTTAGCTGTCAAGGGTGATTTAGAATGTACACAATTTTCATCGTCTATGCAATGATGAGTGACCAACTCTACCTAAGAGGTGATACTGCTGTTAATGGCTCATCTGCTTGGTTTAAGCCTACACATATAAAACTTAGAATAGGGTAAGTGCTCAACAGATCAGAACCGTGACATCAGTAGTAGCAGCCATTACAGTAACGGGATCAGTAGAGTAATCATAGTAGTAGATGACACAGCTAAAGAAAGATCTGTGGGCCGGGCGCGGTGGCTCAAGCCTGTAATCCCAGCACTTTGGGAGACCGAGACGGGTGGATCACCAGGTCAGGAGATCGAGACCATCCTGGCTAACACGGTGAAACCCCATCTCTACTACAAAATACAAAAAACTAGCCGGGCGTGGTGGCGGGCGCCTGTAGTCCCAGCTACTCGGAGGCTGAGGCAGGAGAATGGCGTGAACCCGGGAGGCGGAGCTTGCAGTGAGCCGAGATCGCGCCACTGCACTCCAGCCTGGGCGACACAGAGAGACTCCGTCTAAAAAAAAAAAAAAGAAAGATCTGTGAACAAATATTAGCAGGTCTCTGAAGCCAAATAGAGCTTATTGTCATGGTGGTTTAAAGTTTCTAGTCACCCTAATTAAGAAATTGCCCTGAATAATTGAGTACTTTTGGAATTTGGTGTCCATTCCTTTAAGAGGCCATTTTTAAGGGCTTAATAAATGGTCATTTATGTAGAGCTCACTCTAAGTTCTGTTACATTGACATCCTACTTTGTGGTTTTTCAAGTGGACCCATTCATTTATCCTGCAGATTGTTTGATTATTTATTTTTCCAGCATAGTTTAAGCTAAATAAATAATGAAAATTCTAGATTATAGGAAATTTGCAGTTTCTGTCAAGAATTGGGCTGAAACACAGCAAAATACCTGCTCTGCATGATTTAAAATTAATATCTAGAAAAGTCTAGATTAGCTTTTAGTATTAAAGGTAAAAATGTCCTCTTTTATTCTCCAGCTATTATTAATGTATTTTTATTATTAAAGTATTATTAAACATATTATTAAGATATCTTTTAGGATATTTATAAATATAAGGATTGACATGTAATTTTGATTTTTTAAAATCTAAATTTGCCTGAATTTTATTAGCCAAAACCATTTCCTTCATGAAACTGTGCAAAGGAGGATGGGTAAATTCGAACAGGTGCTTTCATGGTACCAAGTACTATGTTGTACCCTTCGTATTATACTTTGTGAGTTACAACATGCCTTTATATCTAACATCTCAATCTAATGACATTGCAATAAACAATATCTAAAACTAATGGAAATTGAAAAGTAAAATGGTAGAGTGAAGAGAACATATTACTAAGAAAAAAAATCAACGTAATATATTATTTACTGCTGTAGAATAAGTTATTTATCTAAAACAGTAGAATATGTTCAACATCTGGGCCACAGAACAATTTGAAAATCAAGTTTTCTCATCTGTTTTTCTTTACCATCTCCTTGATTTTTCCCTGTCTTTTCTTGGTACATACACAGGGACTTTCATTCTTCTCCAGAATTGGCCCAGACTAATGTTACTACTTGCTCCTGGAGCTTTCTGTGACTCTGTCATTTGTTCCACAATTTAATATAGAAGAGAGGGTAGAATAACAGTGTTCAAGAGACCTCTGTACTGAAGGCCATGTAAGGGCAGAACTTAAGTTTAGATCCTCTGATGTACATCATTACCCTGAAGGAATAATCATCAAATATCAACCATGGGGTTCAAAGGATGGTCTCTGAGGTTATTTGTTCTAACATTTCAGTTACCAGTTTACTTATACAAAAGACCCAGAATAATAAATCCATTGACATTGATTGTTTTTGGTGAGGGTAAAGCATGTTTATTATATATATGATATATGATATGAAAATATAGAACATACATGTATATTTTAAAGAGTAACAATACAGTAAACACTTGTGTATCCACCACCTAGCTTACAAAATAGAATGTTGTTTGCACCCCATGTTTGTCAGGCCCTTCTATACAATGTGTCTGCTCTCCTAGCCTTTGTGGTATGCATTACGTTGCTTTTCTTTGTAGGTTATCACATAAGCATTCATCCCTAAACACTGGAGTTTAGCTTTACCACTTTTTTGAAGCTTATATAAATGGAATTATAAGTATACACTCATTTGCATCTGAATTTGTTTACTAAATATCATGTTCCTTATTCACCCATGTTGTGCCCAGTTGTATTTAATTCATTTTTATTCCATAGTGTTGACTCCTATGAATATATCATAATGTATTAATTTGTTCTACTATTAAAATATATTTAGATTTTTCCAATTATTTTTATTTTTACAGCAATATTTCTTTGAATATTCTCGTATGTGTCTTCTGTTGCCTGTGTGAAAGAGTTTCTCTAGGATGTATACACAGAAATGGGGTTTCTAAGTGCTATGGTCTGAATGTTTGTGTCCCCTCTCAGTTCATATGTTGAAATCCTGTCTGTCAAGTTGATGGTATTAGAACATGGGGTCTTTGGAGAGGTCATTCGGTTATGAAGGCACGACCTGCATGAATGAGATTTGTGCCTTTACAAAATAAACCCAAGAAAGTTCTAACCCCTTTTGTCATGTAAGGACACAGCTAGTAGTCACCGTCCATGAACCAGAAAATGGGCCTCCACCAGATACCAAATCTGCCTTGACCTTGGGGTTCCCAATTTCCAGAATTGTGAGAAATAAATTTCTGTTCTTAGTTTTTTAAAATTTCAATAGCTTTTGAGGTCCAAGTGTGTTTGGGGTACATAGATACACTCTATAGTGGTGAATTCCAGGTTTTTGTGCACTCATCACCAAAGCAGTGTACACTGTACCCAATATGTAGTCTTTTATCCCTCACCTCCCTCCTACCTTCCTCCACCAAGTCCAGTGGACTTAAATAACACTCTAGAACATATGAACTTAACAGATATTTACAGAATATTCTACCCAACAACTGCAGAATATAAAATCTCATCAGCACATGGAACATTCTCCAGGATGGATCATATAATAGGCCACAACACAAGTCTCAATAAATTTAAGAAAACAAAAATCATATCAAGTATCTTCTCAGGCCACAGTGGAATAAAACTTGAAATCAACTCCAAAAGGAACCCTCAAAACTATACCTAGAAATTAAATAATCTGTTCCTGAATGATTTTTGAGTTGACAATAAAATCAAGATGGACATTTAAAAATTGTTTGAAGTGAATGATAATAGTGACACAAGTTATAACATCTGGTATATGGGCAAAAGCAGTGCTAAGAGGAAAGTTCTTAGCATTAAATGCCTACATTAGAAAGCCTGAAAGAGTACAAACTGACAACCTATTGTCACACTTCGAAGAACTAGAGAAATAGAAACAAACCAAGCCCAAATTCAGAAGAAAAGAAATAACAAAATCAGAGCAGAACTAAATTGAAACTGAAAAATACAAAAGATATTTTTAAAAGCTAGTTCTTCGAAAAGATAAACAAAATTGATATACCATTAGTGAGATTAACCATGAAAAGAAGAGAGAAAATCCAAATAAGCTCAATTAGAAATGAAACTGGAGACATTACAGTCAATACCACGGAAATACAAAAGATAATTTGAGACTACTATAAACACCTCTATGCACAAAAGCTAAAAAAATCTAGAGGACATGGATAAATTCCTGGAAACATACAACCCTCCTAGATTAAATCAGGAAGAAATAGAAACACTGAATAGACCAATAACCAACAGAGAGATTTAATCAATAATTTTAAAATTGTCACAACAACAACAACAAAAACCCAGGACCAGATGGATTTACATCTGATTTCTACCACACATTCAAAGAAGAATTGGTGCCAATTCTGCTGAAACTATTGCAAAAGATTGAGAAAGAAGGAATCTTCCCTAAATCATTCTAGGAAGCCAGTATCACTCTAATACCAAAACCAGGAAAGGACGTAACAAAATAAGAAAACTACAAACCATTATCCATGATGAACATAAATGTGAAAATCTTCAACAAAATGCTAGACAACTGATCCAACTGCACATCAAAAAGACAATACATCATGATCAAGTGGGTTTCATACCAGGGATGTAGGAATGGCTTAACATTCACAAGTAAATAAATGTGATACATCACATGAACATAGTTTTTTCATTAAATTGTAATTTATTTTAAGTTCCAGGGTACATGTACAGGATGTGCAGGTTTGTTACATAGTTAAACATGTGTCATGGTTGTCTGCTGCACCTATCAACCTATCACCTAAGAATTAAGCTCAGAATGCGTTAGCTATTTTTCCTGATTCTCTCCCTCCCACCACCCCCATGACAGACCCCAGTGTGTGTTGTTCCCCTCCCTGTGTCCATTATGTTCTCATTGTTCAGCTCCCACTTATGAGTGAGAACATGCAGTGTTTGATTGTCTATTCCTGCATTAGTTTGCTGAGGATAATGACTTCCAGCTCCATCCATGCAAAGGCTATCCCTACAAAGGACATGATCTCATTCCTTTTTATGGTTGCATAGTATTTCATGGTATATATGTACTACATTTTCCTTATCCAGTCTATCATTGATAGGTATTTGGGTTGATTGCATGTCTTTGCTATTGTGAATCGGCTGCAATGAACATACATGTGCATATATGTTTATAATAGAATGACTTCTATTTTTGGGGGTATATACCCAGCAATGGGATTGCTGGGTCAAATGGTATTTCTAATTCTAGGTATTTGAGGAATTGCCACACTGTCTTCCACAATGGTTGAACTAACTTACATTCCCACCAACAGTGTAAAAAATGTTCCTATTTCTCCACATTCTTACCAGCATCCGTTGTTTCTTGACTTTTTAATAATCACCATTCTGACAAGCATGAGATAGTATCTCATTGTGGTTTTGATTTGCATTTCTCTACTAATCAGTGATGTTGAGCTTGTCTTTATATGTTTGTTGGCTGCATAAATGTCTTCTCTTGAGAAGTGTCTGTTCATGTTCTTTGCCCACTTTTTAGTGGGGTTGTTTTTTCTTGTAAATTTGTTTAAGTTAAGTTCCTTGTACACCTTGGATATTAGACCTTTGTCAGATAGATAGGTTGCACAAATTTTCTCCCATTCTGTAGATTATCTGTTCACTTCTATGACAGTTTCTTCTGCTGTGCAGAAGTTCTTTAGTTTAGATCCTATTTGTCAATTTTTGTTTTTGTTTCAATTGCTTTTGATGACATAAGCAGGTTAAAAACAAAAGCTTTATGATCATTTCAATAGACACAGAAAAAGCATTTGGTAAAATCCAACATAGTGCTATGATAAAAAATCCTTAATAAACTAGGCATAGAAGGGGCTTACAACAAAATAATGAAAGCCATTTATGACAGACCCATAGCCAACATCATACTGAATGGGGAAAAGTTGAAAGCATTCCACCTGAGAACTGGAACAAGACGAGGATGCCCCCTTTTACCACTTTTATTCAACACAGTGCTGGAAGTCCTAGCCAGAGCAATCAGGCAAGAGAAATAAGTAAAAGACATCCAAATTGGAAAGAGAAAGTCAAACTAGCACTGTTCACTGATGATATGATTGTCTACCTAAAAAACCCTAGAGACTCATCCAAATGACTCCTAGGTCTGATAAATGAATTTAGTAAAGTCTCAGGTTACAAAATCAATGTACACAAATTAGTAGCACTGCTATACACCAACAGTGACCAAGTTGAGAAATTAATACCTCAATACCTTTTATAACAGCCACACACACACACACACACACAAATGTCTAGGAATATACTTTACCAAGGAGGTAAAAGATGTCTACATAGAGAACTAAAAAACACTGCTGAAAAAAATCATAGATGACACAAACAAATGGAAAAACATCCTATGCTCATAGATGGATGGAAAGATTCAATATCGTGAAAATGACCATACTGCCAAAAGCAATCTACAGATTCAATTTCTGTTGTTTATAAGCTACCCATCTGTGGTATTTTGTTACAGCACTCAACAAAATTGGACTATGCATATCCTAACTTGTTAATAGTAAACTGTTTTCTAGTTTGGACTGTTAAAGGATATTTTTCTAAATATAAAATCGTGACTCTCACACAAATATAAAACCAACACATTGAAGATTTTATTTAACTCGTTAATCAGCGAAGGAACCTGTAACTGTTACAGCCAGTTTCAAGGAGAATCTAAAGAACAGACAAATATATAGGCTTTAATGAATTTACAAATAGATGCAAAACTGGCAAAAATACAATAGGCAATAACCAATTTTATTCCCCTGGAAACAATTTGCATGTCTATGGGCAAAAATCATGTGTCTTACTATCAGTTTTCTAAAATTCATAGAACTGTAAAATAGCTGAAAAACAATGAAAGGCAGTAATAACCTGGAAGGATGCACTAGACAGGGCACAGAGTAACCTTTTCAAAGTCATTCACATTTTTTTCCCCAGAGCACCATTTTATCCTTCCACAGCAGTAATTGGAAATTCTCATTGCTTTACATTCTTGCCACATTTGGTACTGTCAGACCTTTTAATTTTTGTCAGTCTGGTGGGCATGCAATAATGTTTCACTGTGATCCTAATTTGCATTGTCCTGATTATTAATAAAGCTAAGCACGTTTTCATATGTTTCTTGGCCATTTGGATAGCTTCTTTTTTGTTTGTTTTTAAATTTTTTTATTTTTTGTTTTGTGGGTACGTAGTAGGTGTATATATTGTACGGGAGAAGTTTTGATACACGCGTGCAATGTGAAATAATCACATCATGGAGAATGGCTGAATAGCCTCTTTTCTGAAGTAATTTTCCAAGCTTTGGGCAATTTTCCTATTGGTTAAATTAACTTTTTTGGAGTTCAAAGGGAATTAAGAGGTTGTCTAGTGTAGAAGGTCCACAGTTTCCTTCATTTTTGTACTAGTTTTACAGAATTGACTTTATCTATAGTGTATATCTGCTGAATTGTTACTTTCTTTAATATTTTTCTTCAGATTGACTGATTTTCTACATATATTGATTATAAAATTAAAATTTATTTGAATACCATCAATGGAAACCAATATCAATTTGCTATAAACATAATATAGCAGTTTAAACAAATACAATAAAAGCAAAATTACATTGTTAAATTTTACTAGGTAGATTGGCTCTGAAATGGGGGGCCTGAGCTTCATTCTCTCTCCTTTTTCTCTTTCTCTTCCCAACCCCCATTCCAATAAGAAGGGAAATAAGCAAGTATTAGAGCAGTCTGAAAGAAATACTAAAACCAAACAGACTTTTTCCCTGCCTTAATATAAAGACTTGAAAGAAACTGGCACGGGAATAACAATCTCAGGGTGTGACTCTCGGTGTCATTTAGCATCAGATCCAGAAGCAGGATTCACTAAACTTGTATTGTGGTCCTCCAAAGGCACATTTTCACATACTTTGAGAAACACTGATTTCATCCAACTCCCCTGTTGTAGAAGTGAAGACGCTGAGGCAGTCCAGGGAAGGTAAGTGTGATAAGCAAACCAATATTCCCCAAAGATGTCAGGTTCTAATCCCTAGAACCTGTGAATAGGTTACCTTATATGGTAAAATAGACTCTATAGATGTGATTACGGTTAGAATTTGAGATGGGAGATTAGTCTTAATTATCTGGTTAGGTCCAATCTAATCACTTGAGCCCTTAAAAGAAGAAATATTTATTGGGCTAGGGTCAGATGCAGCAGCAGAAAATGCATGAGAGATCTGGAGCCTAAGAGGAAATGTCCCATTGTTTCTGGATTTGAGGTGAAGGGAACCAAGAGTTAGGGAGTGCAGGTGGCCTCTAGAAGCTAAGAATAACCCCTGGCTGGCCGCCAGCAAGGAAATGAGAACTTCAGTTTTCCCACTGCTTAAACCAAATTCTGCCACCAACTTGCAAACAATGAATGAGGTTGGAAGCAGATTCTCCCCTAAGGATTCCAGAGAAGAGCCCAGGCTGACCTTCACCTGGATTTAAGCCTCATGGAAGCCAGAGGAGCACAACCAGTCAAGCCAACTGGGCTTATGAACTGCAAAACTGTGAGCTAAAAAATTTGTATTAAGCTTGTAGTCATTTGTTATGGCAGCAACAGAACATGAATACAAGTATTCAGCCTTCAAAAAATAAAGAAATCCTGTCATTTGAGACAACATGGGTGAACCTGGAAGACATGATGCTTAGAATGAGGCAGACACAAGAGGACAAATACTACGTGATCCCAGTGATATAAGGACTATAAAATAGTCAAACTTGAAGCAAAGAGTAGAAAAATGATTGCCAGGAGATAAGGGTGGGAGAAATAGTGAGATGATAGTCGAAGGGTACAAAGTTTTATTTTTTATTTTTATCGTACATTAAGTTCGGAGGTACATGTGCTGAACATGCAGGTTTGTTACATAGGTATACCCATGCCATGGTGGTTTGCTGCATCCATCAACCCGTCATCTACGTTAGGTATTTATCCTAATGCTATCCCTTCCCTACCCCCGACCCCACAACATGCCCCGGTGTGTGATGTTCCCCTCCCTGTGTCCATGCATTCTCATTAATTAACTCCCACTTATAAGCGAGAACATATGGTGTTTGGTTTTCTGTTCTTGTGTTAATTTGCTGAGAAAAATGGTTTCCAGCATTATCCATGTCCCTGCAAAGGACAAGAACTCATCCTTTTTTATGGCTGCATAGTACTCCCTGGTGTATATGTGCCACATTTTCTTTATCCAGTCTATCATTGATGGGCATTTGGGTTGGTTCCAGGTCTTTGCTGTTGTAAACAGTGCCACAATAAACATACGTGTACATGTGTCTTTAGAGTAGAATGATTTGTAATTCTTTGGGTATATACCCAGTAATGGGATGGCTGGGTCAAATGGTATTTCTAGTTCTATATCCTTGAGGAATCACCACACTGTCTTCCACAATGGTTGAACTAATTCACACTCCTACCAACAGTGTAAAAGCATTCCTATTTCTCCACATCCTGTCCAGGATCTGTTGTTTCCTAACTTTTTAGAATCGCCATTCTAAAACTCATTGTGGTTTTAATTTGCATTTGTCTAATGACCAGTGATGATGAGCTTTTTTTCATATGTTTGTTGGCTGCATAAATGTCTTCCTTTGAGAAGTGTCTGTTCATATCCTTCACCCACTTTGTGATGGGGTTGTTTTTTCTTATAAATTTGTTTGAGTTCTTTGTAAATTCTGGATATTAGCCCTTTGTCAGATGGATAGATTGCAACAGTTTTCTCCCTTTCTGTAGGTTGCCTGTTCACTCTGATGATAGTTTCTTCTGCTGTGCAGAAGCTCTTTAGTTTAACAAGATTCCATTTGTCAATTTTGGATTTTGTTGCCATTGCTTTTGGTGTTTTAGTCATGAAGTCCTTGCCTGTGCCTATGTCCTGACTTGTATTACCTAGATTTTCTCCTAGGGTTTTTATGGTTTTAGGTCTTACATTTAAATCTGTAATCCATCTTGAGCTAATTTTTGTATAAGGTATAAGGAAAGGATCCAGTTTCAGCTTTCTGCATATGGCTAGTCAGTTCTCCCAACACCATTTATTAAATAGGGAATCCTTTCTCCATTGCTTGTTTTTGTCAGGTTTGTCAAAAATCAGATGGTTGTAGATGTGTGGTATTATTTCTGAGGCCTCTATGCTGTTCCATTGGTCTATATATCCGTTTTGGTACCAGTACTATGCTCTTTTGGTTACTATAGCCTTATAGTATAGTTTGAAGTCAGATAGTGTGATGCCTCCAGCTTTGTTCATTTTGCTTAGGATTGTCTTGGCTATGGGGGCTCCTTTTGGCTCCATATGAAGTTTAAAGTAGTTTTTTTCCAATTCTTTGAAGATAGTCAATGGTAGCTTGATGGTGATAACATTGAATCTATAAATTACTTTCAGCAGTATGACCATTTTCACGATATTCATTCTTCCTATCCATGAGTATGGAATGGTTTTCCATTTGTTTGAGTCCTCTCTTATTTCCTTGAGCAGTGGTTTGTAGTTCTCCTTGAAGAGGTCCTTCACATCCCTTGTAAGTTGGATTCCTAGATACTTTACGTCCTTTGTCGCAATTGTGAAGGGCAGTTCACTCATGATTTGACTTTCTGTTTGTCTGTTATTGGTGTATAGGAATGCTTGTTATTTTTGCACATTAACTTTGCATCCTGAGACTTTGTTGAAGTTGCTTATCAGCTTAAAGAGATTTGCGGCTGTGACAATGGGGTTTTCTAAATATAAAATCATGTCATCTGCAAACCAACATTTCAGTTCCTCTTTTCCTAATTGAATACCCCTTATTTCATTTTCTTGCCTGATTGCCCTGGCTGGAACATCAAATACTATGTTGAATAGGAGTGGTGAGAGAGGGCATTCTTGTTTTGAGCTGGTTTCAAAGGGAATGTTTCCAGTTTTTGCCCATTTATTATGATATTGGCTGTGGGTTTGTCATAAATAGCTCTAATAATTTTGAGATATGTTCCATCAATACCTAGATGTTTGAGAATTTTTAGCATGAAGACCTCTTGACTTTTGTCAAAGGCCTTTTCTGCATCTATTGACATAATCATGTGGCTTTTGTAATTGGTTCTGTTTATGTGATAGATTATGTTTATTAATTTGCATATGTTGAACCAGCCTTGCATCCCAGGGATGCAGCCGACTTGATCTTGGTGAATAAGGCTTTTGATGTGCTGCTGGATTTGGTTTGCCAGTATTTTATTGAGGATTTTCCCATCAATGTTCATCAAGGATATTGGTCTGAATTTTCTGTTTTTGCTTGTCTCTGTCAGGTTTTGGTATCAGGATGATGCTGGCTTCATAAAATGAGTTAGGGAGAAGTCCCTCTTTTTCAATTGTTTGGAATAGTTTCAGAAGGAATGGTAGCAGCTCCTCTTTGTACCTCTGGTAGAATTTGGCTATGAATCCTTCTGGTCCTGGACTTTTTTTGGTTGGTAGACTATTAATTGCTGCTTCAATTTCAGAACTTGTTTTTTGTCTATTCAGAGATTCGAATTCTTCTTTGTTTACTCTTGGGAGGGTGTATGTGTCCAGGAATTTATCCATTTCTTCTAGATTCTCTAGTTTATTTGCATAGAGGTGTTTTTAGTATTCTCTGATGATAGTTTGTATTTCTGCAGGATTACTGGTGATATCCCCTTTATCATTTTTTATTGAATCTATTTGATTCTTCTCTCTTTTCTTCTTTATTACTCTGGTTAGTGGTGTATCTATTTTGTTAATCTTTTCAAAACACCAGCTCCTGGATTCATTGGTTATTTGAAGGGTTTTTCGTGTCTCTATCTCCTTCAGTTCTGCTCTGATCATAGTTATTTCTTGTCTTCTGCTAGCTTTTGAATTTGTTTGCTCTTGCTTCTCTAGTTCTTTTAATTGTGATGTTAGGGTGTCCATTTTAGATCTTTCCAACTTTCTGATGTGGGGATTTAGTGCTATAAATTTCCCTGTAAACACTGCTATAGCTGTGTCCCAGAGATTCTGGTACATTGTGTCTTTGTTCTCATTGGTTTCAAAGAACATCTTTATTTCTGTCTTAATTTCATTATTTACCCAGTAGTCATTCAGGGGCAGGTGGTTCAGTTTCCATGTGGTTGTAAAGTTTTGAGTGTGTTTCTTAATCCTGAGTTTGAATTTGATTGCACTGTGGTCTGGGAGACTGTTTGTTATGATTTCCATTCTTTTGCATTTGCTGAGGAGTGTTTTACTTCCAATTATGTGGTCGATTTTAGAATAAGTGCTATGTGGCACTGAGAAGAATGTATATATATTCTGTTGATTTGAGATGGAGAGTTCTGTAGATGTCTATTAGGTCTGCCTGGTCCAGAGCTGAGTTTAAGTCCTGAATATCCTTGTCAATTTTCTGTCTCATTGGTCTAATATTGACAGTGAGGCGTTAAAGTTTCCCACTATTATTCTGTGGGAGTCTAAGTCTCTGTGTAGGTCTCTAAGAACTTGCTTTATGAATCTAGGTGCTCCTGTATTGGGTGCATATATATTTAGGATAGTTAGCTCTTCTTGTTACATTGATCCCTTTACCATTTTGTAATGCCCTTCTTTGTCTCTTTTGTTCTTTGTTGGTGTAAAGTCTGTTTTATCAGAGACTAGGACTGCAACCCCTGCTCTTTTTTTTTGGTTTCCAATTTTGGTCTGAATTTTCTTGTTAAATATCCAATTGCTTGTTAAATATTCCTCCATCCCTTGATTTTGAGCCTATTTGTGTCTTTGCACATGAGATGAATCTCCAGAATACAGCACACCAATGGGTCTTGACTCTTTATCTAATTTGCCAGTCTGTGTCTTTTAATTGGAGCATTTATCACATTTACCTTTAAGGTTAATATTATTATGTGTAAATTTGATCATGCCGTTGTGATGTTAGCTGGTTATTTTGCCTGTTAGTTGATTCAGTTTTTTCATAGTGTTGATGGTCTTTACAATTTGGTATGGTTTTGCAGTGACTGGTACTGATTTTTCCTTTCCATGTTTAGTGCTTCCTTCAGGACCTCTTGTACAGCAGGCGTGGTGATGACAAAATATCTCAGCATCTCCTTGTCTGTAAAGGATTTTATTTCTCCTCTGCATATGAAGCTTAGTTTGGATGGATATGAAATTCTGGGTTGAAAATTATTTTCTAAGAATGTTGAATACTGGCCCCCACTCTCTTCTGGCTTGTAAGGTTTCTGCCAAGAGAGCCACTGTTAGTCTGTTGGGCTTCCCTTTTTGGGTAACCTGACCTTTCTCTCTGGCTCCCCTTCACATGTTTTCCTTATTTCAACCTTGGTGAATCTGACAATTATGTGTCTTGGGGTTGCTCTTCTCAAGGAGTATCTTTGTGGTGTTCTCTGTATTTCCTGAATTTGAATGTAGGCCTGTCTTGTGAGGTTGGGGAAGTTCTCCTGGATAATATCCTGAAGAGTGTTTTCCAACTTGGTTCCATTCTCCCCATCACTTTCAGGTACACCAATCAAACGTAGATTTGGTCATTTCACATAGTCCCATATTTCCTGGAGGCTTTGTTTGTTTCTTTTTACTTTTTTTTCTCTAATCTTGTCTTCTCACTTCATTTCATTGACTTGGTCTTCAATCTCTGATATCCTTTCTTCTGCTTGATCGATTTGGCTATTGATACTTGTGTATGCTTCACAAAGTTCTCGTGCTGTGTTTTTCAGCTCATTCAGGTCATTTATGTTCTTCTCTAAATTGGTTATTCCAGTTAACAATTCCTCTAACCTTTTTTCAAGGTTCTTAGTTCTTAGCTTCCTTGCATTGGGTTAGAACATGCTCCTTTAGTTTGGAGGAGTTTGCCATTACCCACCTTCTGAAGCCTACTTCTGTCAGTTCATCAAACTCATTCTCCATCCAGTTTTGTTCCCTTGCTGATGAGGAGTTGTGATCCTTTGGAGAAGAGGCATTCTGGTTTTTGGAATTTTCTGTCTTTTTGCACTGGTTTCTCCCTATGTTTGTGGATTTATCTACCTTTGGTCTTTGAAATCGGTGATCATCGG
Source organism: Macaca mulatta (assembly GCF_049350105.2). Lineage (NCBI taxonomy): Eukaryota > Metazoa > Chordata > Mammalia > Primates > Cercopithecidae > Macaca > Macaca mulatta. Next base: position 130,693,073 of record NC_133407.1, on the reverse strand, counting down.
ATGGGGTCTCTGAGTGGATGTCCTTTCTGTTGATATTGATACTATTTCTTTCTGTTTGTTAGTTTTCCTTCTAACAGTCAGGCCCCTCTCTGCAGGTCTGCTGGAGTATGCTGGAGGTCCACTTCAGACCCTGTTTGCCTGGGTATCACCAGTGGAGGCTGCAGAACAGCAAAGATTGCTGCCCGTTCCTTCCTCTGGAAGCTTCATCCCAGAGGGGCACCTGCCAGATGCCAGCCAGAGCTCTCCTGTATGAGGTGTCTGTCCGCCCCTACTGGGAGGTGTCTCCCCATCAGGATACATGGGGTCAGGGACCCACTTTAGGAGGCAGGTTGTCCCTTATCATAGCTCGAATGCTGTGTTGGGAGATTCATTGCTCTCCTCAGAGCTGCCAGGTAGGGATGTTTAATTCTGCTGAAGCTGCACCCACGCTCCTTACCCCAGATGCTCTGTCTCAGGGAGGTGGAGGTTTTATCTATATGTCCCTGACTGGGGCTGCTGTCTGTTTTTCAGAGATGCCTTGCCCAGAGAGGAGGGAATTTAGAGAGTCTGGCCACAGCGGCCTTGTTGAGCTGTGGTGGGCTCCGCCCAGTTCGAACTTCCTGGCGGCTTTGTTTACACTGTGGGGTAAAACCACCTACTCAAGCCTCAGCAGTGGCGGACGCCCCTCCCCCTACCAAGCTCAAGCGTCCCAGGTAGAGCTTAGACTGCTGTGCTGGCATGAGAATTTCAAGCCAGCAGATCTTATCTTGCTGGGTTCTGTGGGGGTAGGACCCGCTGAGCCAGACCACTTGGCTCCCTGGCTTCAGCCCCCTTTCCAGGTGAGTGAACAGTTCTGTCTCACTGGCATTCCAGGCACCACTAGGGTATGAAAAAAACTCTTGTGACTAGCTGTGTGTCTGCCCAAAGGGCCACCCATTTTTGTGCTGGAAACCCAGGGCCATTATGCTGTAGGCACCAGAGGAAATCTCCTGGTCTGCAGGTTGCGAAGACTGTGGGAAAAGTGCCCTATCTGGGCCAGAGTGCATAGTATGGTCCCTAACAGCTTCCCTTGGCTAGGAGGGGAGTTCCCCGACCCCTTGCACTTCCCGGATGAGGAAACGCCCCACCCTGCTTTGGCTTGCCCTCCTTGGGCTCTACCCACTGTCCAACCAGTCCCATTGAGATGAACTGTGTACCTCAGTTAGAAATGCAGAAATCACCCACCTTCTGCATCCATCTCACTGGGAGCTGCAGACGGGAGCTGTTCCTATTCAGCCATCTTGCCAGCAAATCGCACAAAGTTTTAATTATGTAAGATGACTATGTCCTAGAGACTGACTACACAGCATATTGCCTGTGGTTAACAATACTGTACTGTATATGTATGTAAGAATTTGCTAAGAGGGTATATCTCATGTTGTGTTCTCATCACCAAAAAAAAATTTTTTTAATAAAGAGTGTAGGGAGAAACTTTTGGAGATGATGAATATGTTTATGGCATTGATTATAGTTTTTTTGGTTTTTTTGGTTTTTTGGGTTTTTTTGAGACAGAGTATTGCTCTTGTTGCCCAGCCTGGAGTGCAATGGGAGGATCTTGACTCACCACAACCTCCACCTTCCAGGTTCAAGCAATTCTCCTGCCTCTGCCTCCCGAGTAACTGGGGTTACAGGCATGTGTCACCACACCCGGCTAATTTTGTATTTTTAGTAGAAATGGGGTTTCTCAATGTTGGACAGGCTGGTCTCGAACTCCCGACCTCAGGTGATCTGCCCTCCTTGACCTCCCAAAGTGTTGGGATTACGGGCATGAGCCACTGTACTCGGCTTGTTGTTTTATTCTCCAAACTATTATGTTGTGTACAATAAATATGAAGGAAGGAAGGAAAGAAGGAAGGAAGGGAGGGAGGGAGGGGGAGGGAGAGGAAGGGCGGGGAGGGAATCTACCATAGTCATATTTTATAATTTGCCTTAACAGTGAAGGGTAACCTTTCCCTCTGAAGGTTTGGTAATTGAGTCTGTTGAAATAAATGGACAATAAAAACATTAACAGGAGAAAAGTCAGACACATTGATTAACGTGCACATGTGCACAGGAGCCACACAAAATTGAAGACTTAAGGAAGGGCCAGATGATTGAAGTTTAAATACCTTTTCATGGGGAAAGGGATTAGAGGAAAAGTAAATAATCTTTAGGGGAAGTGAATGGGCATAAAGAGTAGATAACAGCCTTGGACAAAGTTCCTCTGGGCTCTGGAGGAGGTGGCAACAAGCTATGGGAAGATGAGGGGCAGAAGGATATGAATAAAATTTGTCTTATTCTGCAGATAGTTGTTTAGGCGACAGCCCTTGGAAGAATAGTTGAAAGAATAGCTGAAAAATCTGTCTAGGGTATGTATCCTGGGTCTGGAGACTTTTCATTCCCTCTCCTGTGATAAGAGTTAACATTTTATGGTTAATGTAGATTCTAGGGAGGGGTCTAAGGCAATCGCATTTCTGTTGGAAGAACTACCCTCTGTCAGATAAAGGAACTTCAGAGAAAGCCCCCCACCTCATACTTAGGGGGAGAAAGAAGAAAAAGTCAGAGAGATCTTAATTCTGAAGCAATTTGTAAGGTCTTTAATTTTCTTTCATCAAAGCATACCAAAACACCCTACTTTGGGGTATCATTCTCTGAGCCCCAAAATAGTCACACCATTCTCTGAAAATAAAATAAAATTTAAAAAGAAAAGTAAATCTGATAGTGTGACTTATTCAAATTCATGCAGCTATCTAGAGTCAGAGCCCAAACTAGAACCCAGGGTTTTTGTATTCCATTCCAGGGTTCTTTACACTATATTACATAATTGTATATTGATACAAAAGATTAGCTTGGTATATAGTAAAGTATGTAGGGAAGGCTATTCATAAGCTGCACTTCTCATTCAGCCATTCATGTGTGTAAGTATACGTATATATATATATATATATCAGGACCATACATTTTCAAGAAAATTAGACATATTGAAAAATTTTTAATTACCCTCACTGAGCAAAAGCATTTGAGCCATATTTTTCATTCCAACAATCTTGCACTGGACTGTTTCGTGCCAAATGAATAATATCCTGAAGGGCAAAGGGCAGAACTTGTGAGTCACATTGCTGAGGAGATAACTTACTCTATAGAAGCTTAAAAAAAAAAAAAAAAGAAAAGAAAAAAAGAGAAACAAACCTAAGACAACAAAGTTCAGTGGTCTGGTTACTTAATGCAATCAATTTACAATTCACACCACCTTTCTAAAGAAGGCAGTGGATAAAGGACCAGTTATGCCACATAAGATGTCCTACTGAGGAGGAAATTAAATGTCTCCTGTCCAATACCTACCGGGATAGCTCTGATTTAACTAATAAATATAAACTTTCTCTCCCTGAATAATAGTTTTGCAGGCGGTAAGCTGTTGGCAAGAAAGGTGATGGCAGAGAGTTACTTCTCTCCCACAGTCATTATTTATTTTCCTTATTTGTGCAAACAACTCCATTAATGTCCAGCGCATCGAAGTTGTGGCAAAAGGAAGATAGTTTGTGTCAAGGCTGATTCTTTGATGAAGATTTACAGGGTTGTGTGACTCTCAGTTTTGGGCCAAAGCTAGACAAGAAAAGATCCTACTGGTGGTTACCATAACTTGTGGTCATTTTTTGGTGAACCACAGAACTGGAAAATTCAGCAAAAGTGCAAGAATTCTGTTCCATTTTGGACTGAAATTTTTAATGGCTTTTTGACAATTTTGAAACTCCCAGAGACTCCCTTTTTTGGCTATTCCATCATCAAGAGATCACAAAAATCAGTTTCACAAGCCCAATGTTGAACACACAACTGGACTCTGAGCATTTTTGCCTCCTTATCAAATAATGTTTCAGAATTTTTATTATTAATATACTTTTTTTGTCAACAGTAAATTATTTTACACTACAAACTTTTAGGGAGGATAACAACAATTAGATCTAGAACACTTTTATTATCGACTTCAGCTCTGGTTTCTCTATCAGGATAACGTTTATACAAAATAATTCAGAAAGTCTAAATAAAATGTGTTATTTGGGCAAATGTTTTTCTCAATGATCACTAAGAATTGGCCAATGAGTAGTGTAGGCATAATCAGAAACATTCCCAGGCAGAGGAAATCTTACATGAGCAACTTCTTTAATAAACTCATTTGCCATCCAAGGAGATGTCCTGACCAATGTAAATCAGAGGCTTGCATAATTGTTGCAGGGGGAAAAATTGAACTATCTCTGTTCCCACTGTGAAATTTTCTATCACAGTTCAACAGTGGAATGAGATCACCCTCAGACTCCTCCACATCAATACCAACCAATTACATCAATCAGTGCATTAATTGAGCACCTGCTGGGGTGTGAAAATGGGAGAGTGACTGCAGAGGGAGACATAAATCTGAGTCCTGGATAATTCAATTTCCTTTCTGGGTCTTAGTTTCCTCTTAGGTAAAATGGAAGCATCTCTTGAACGAAATAACATTTAATGAATCCTAAAGTCCCGTCAGCTCTTATAATCTGTAATTCTGTGGCATGGTCATCATATATGTTTAAATCTTTTTATTTCAAAGATTGATATGTACTTATTATTTTAAAATACCTACAAGTTACAGAAAAATACACAGAAAACCTTTAAAACACCCATAACTGACACATTTAAAATCTATTAAAATTCAAAGCAGTGTCTTTCCAGAGTTTTTCCTTATGCTTCTATGTAAGTAACGATGTGTCTATATGCATATATGTACATACACACATATGTATTTATACACACAATATTTTTAACAGAAGGATTTGCTGCACACAAATTTTTAATATCCATTTTTTCATGTAATAAATCACAAACATCTCTCCATGTTACAAAGTGTAGATCTACATTATTTTAAACTACTGGAGAGAATTCCATTATGTGTATGTACCATCATATATATTTCAACAGTTCTCTATTGCTGGACATTTAAGGTGTTTCGATTTTTGCTGTTATAAACAATGATGGAGTGAATATGCATGTGACTATATATTTGCCTATATAAGCAGATATTTCTGTGGGATAGAGACCCATAAGTAGAATTAATAGAGCCAAGTATATGCATGTTTTAAGGTTTTATACAGTACTTCTGTTGTTTGGGTTGCGAGTACAATGTCACGACCATGAAAAAGTCCATTTCTTTCTCCAAAGACTTACTGATGTGATTCAGGTACTATGAGAAATAACTTCAAATCACGTTTGTACTGTAGATATTTTTCTTTTTTGAGACAGGGTCTTGCTTTGTCACCCAGGTTGGAGTGAGGTGGCACAATCATGGCTCACTGCAGCCTCGACCTCCTGGGCTCAAGCAATCCTCACACCTCAGCCTCCCAAGTATCTAAAACTATAGGTGTGTGTCACCACGCCTGGCTAATTTTTGAATTTTTTGTAGAGACAGAGTTTTACCATGTTGCTCAGACTGGTCTCAAACTCCTGAGCTCAAGCAACCCACCTGTCTCGGCTTCCCAAAGTGCTGGGATTACCAGAGTAAAGCAACTGCACCCAGCCTGTGCTGGAGATTTTTAAATAAAAATTTGCTTTGATTTTTGTCCCTGCATTTTGAGATTTTACCAGTGATGCTTATCCATGTAATTTCAGAAAACCGTCAGATACATTTAAGATACCTAACTTGGCAATATCACTATTCTCATCCTTATTGTGATGACACATAGACCAGCAATATTTCCCATATCTCCTAAAAACTTTTAGTTGGTGAAAGTAGATCATTTGTTCAAATAATTTACTGAAGACTCAAGTTGGCTGAATTAGCCAAGTCAGTTAGGATAAATTAAAAGCAGAGTTTAGTTGTTCTTTAATTTTTCCTTTCTTTTTAAAAAAAATTTTGATCTTTCTTTTTAAACAAAATGTTAGTCGTAAGTACTATGAAGTAAGCAGAACAGGGTAAGGGAAAGAAGAGTTGTGTGATGTGTGGTGCTTTCATATGTAGCACTTCTTTGGGGAAGGGAAAGGTTAGGGAAGGCTTCTTGGAGGAGGTGGCACTGAAGCAAAACTGTGACTAATGTTAAGAAGCAAGCCATGTGAATATCTGGAGGAATAGTGATCCAGGCCATGAGAAGAGCAAATGCCAAAAACCCAAGTTGGAAACATTTTCTGGCATTTTATGTAATGACTCTTAAGAAAGCCAGTGTGGAGGATCTGGCAAGATGGTCAAATAGGAACAGCTCCAGTCTGCAGCTCCCAGTGAAACCAACGTAGAAGGCGGGTGATTTCTTCATTTCCAACCGAGGTACCCAGTTCACCTCATTGGACCTGGTTAGACACTGGGTGCAACCCACAGAGGGCAAGCAGAAGCAGGGTGGGGCGTCACCTCACCCAGGAAGTACAAGGGACTGGAGACCTCCCTCCCCTTCCCAAGGGAAGCTGTGAGGGACTGTGCTATGTGGCCCACATACCACGCTTTTCCCACGGTTTTTGTAACCCACAGACCAGGAGATTCCCGCATGTGCCTACACCACCAAGACTGTGGGTTTCAAGCACAAAACTGGGCAGCTGTTAGGGCAGACACCTAGCAAGCCACAGGAGTTGTTGGTTTTTTTGTTTGTTTGTTTGTTTGTTTGTTTTTTCTCATACCCCAGTGACGCCTGGAACCCCAGCGAGACAGAACCGTTCACTCCTCTGGAAAGGGGGCTGAAGCCAGGGAGCAAAGTGGTCTCGCTCTGCGGGTCCCAATTCCATGGCGCCCAGCAAGCTAAGAACCACTGGCTTGCAATTCTCGCTGCCGGCCCAGCAGTCTGAAGTAAACTTGGGATGATGGAGTTTGTTGAGGGGAGGGGCGCCACTATTACCGAGGTTTGAGTAGGTGGTTTTCCCCTCACTGTGTTAAGGAAGCCAACGAGAAGTTCAGACTGTGTGGAACTCACCACAGCACTGCAAAGCAGCTGTGGCCAGACTGCATCCCTAGATTCCTCCTCACTGAGCAGGACATCTCTGAAAGAAAGGCAGCAGTCCCAGTCAGGGACTTACAGATAAAACTCCCATCTCTCTGGGACAGAGCACCTGGGGTACAAGGTGGGTGTGGGCGCAGTTTCCGCAGGCCTAAACATTCCTGTCTGCTGGCTCTGAGGACAGCAACAGATCTCCCAGTATAGTGCTTGAGCTCTGCTAAAGGACAGACTGCCTCCTCAAGTGGGTCCCTGACCCCTTGCCTCCTGACTGGGAGACAACTCTCAGCAGGGGTTGACAGACACCTTGTACAAGAGAGCTCTGGCTGGCATCAGGCAGCCGCCCCTCTGGGACTACCTTCCAGAGGAAGAAGCAGGCAGCAATTTTTGCTGTTCTGCAGACTCCATTGGTGATACCCAGACAAAACAGGGTCTGGAGTGGACCTCCAGCGAATTCCAGCCAACCTGCAGCAGAGAGACCTGACTGTCAGAAGAAAAACTAACACACAGAAAGCAATAACATCAACATCAACAAAAAGGATGTCCACCCAAAGACCCTATCCAAAGGTCATTAGCATCAAAGATCAAAGGTGGATAAATCCATGAAGATGAGGAAAAACCAGTGCAAAAAGGCTGAAAATTCCAAAACCAGAATGCCTCTTTTCCTCCAAATGATTGCAACACCTCTCCAGGGAGGGCATAAAACTGGATGCAGAATGAGTTTGACTTTGATGAATAGACACAAATAGGCTTCAGAAGGTGGGTAATAACAAACTCTTCTGAGCTCAAGGAGTGTGTTCTAACCCAATGCAAAGAAGAAAAGAACCTTGATAAAATGTTACAGGACCTGCTAACTAGAATAACTGGTTTAGAGAAGAATGTAAATGACCTGATGGAGCTGAAAAACACAGCATGAGAACTTCATGAAGCATACACAAGATCAATAGCTGAATTGATCAAGTGGAAGAAAGGATATCAGAGATTAAAGATCAACTTAATGAAATAAAACATGAAGACAAGTCTAGAGAAAAAAAGAGTGAAAAGGAATGAACAAAGCCTTCAGGAAATATGGGACTATGTGAAAAAACCAAATCTACATTTGATTGGTGTACCTGAAAATGACAGGGAGAATGGAACGAAGTTGGAAAAGACTCTTCAGATTATTATCCAGGAGAACTTCCTCTACTTAGCAAGGCAGGCCTGCATTCAAATTCAGGAAATACGGAGAACACCACAAAGATACTCCTCGAGAAGAGCAACCCCAAGACACATAACTGTCAGATTCACCAACGTTGAAATGAAGGAAAAAATGTTAAGGGGAGTGAGAGAGAAAGGTCAGATTACCCACAAAGGGAAGCCCATCAGTCTAACAGCAAATCTCTCTGCAGAAACCCCACAAACAAGGAGAGAGTGAGGACCAATATTCAAAATTCATAAAGAAAAGAATTTTCAATCCAGAATCTCATATCCAGCCAAACTAAGCTTCACAAGCCAAGGAGAAATAAAATCCTTTATAGACAAGGAAATGCTGAGGGATTTTGTCACCAACCAGCCTGCCTTATGAGAAGTCCTGAAGGAAGCACTAAATATGGAAAGGAAAAGCCGGTATCAGCCACTGCAAAAACATACCAAAATAAAAAGACCAATGACGCTATGAGGAACCTGCATCATCTAATGTGCAAAATAACAAGCTGGCATCACGATGACAGGATCAAATTTACACATAACTATATTAGCCTTAAATCTAAATGGGCTAAATGCCCCAATTAAAAGACACAGACTGGCAAATTAGATAAAGAGTCAAGACCCATTGGTGTGCTGTATTCAGGAGACCCATCTCATGGGCAAAGACACACATAGGCTCAAAATAAAGGGATGGAGGAAGATCTACCAAGCAAATGGAAAGCAAAAAAAGCAGGGGTTGCAATCCTAGTCTCTGATAAAACAGACATTAAACCAACAAAGATCAAAAGAGACAAAGAAGGGCATTACAAAATGGTAAAAGGATCAATGTAACAAGAAGAGCTAACTATCCTAAATATATATGTACCCAATACAGGAGCACCCAGATTCATAAAGCAAGTTCTTAGAGACCTACACAGAGACTTAGACTCCCACAGAATAATAGTGGGAAACTTTAACGCCTCACTGTCAATATTAGACCAATGAGACAGAAAATTGACAAGGATATTCAGGACTTAAACTCAGCTCTGGACCAGGCAGACCTAATAGACATCTACAGAACTCTCCATCTCAAATCAACAGAATATATATACATTCTTCTCAGCGCCACATAGCACTTATTCTAAAATCGACCACATAATTGGAAGTAAAACACTCCTCAGCAAATGCAAAAGAATGGAAATCATAACAAACAGTCTCCCAGACCACAGTGCAATCAAATTCAAACTCAGGATTAAGAAACACACTCAAAACTTTACAACCACATGGAAACTGAACCACCTGCCCCTGAATGACTACTCGGTAAATAATGAAATTAAGACAGAAATAAAGATGTTCTTTGAAACCAATGAGAACAAAGACACAATGTACCAGAATCTCTGGGACACAACTATAGCAGTGTTTACAAGGAAATTTATAGCACTAAATCCCCACATCAGAAAGTTGGAAAGATCTAAAATGGACACCCTAACATCACAATTAAAAGAACTAGAGAAGCAAGAGCAAACAAATTCAAAAGCTAGCAGAAGACAAGAAATAACTAAGATCAGAGGAGAACTGAAGGAGATAGAGACACAAAAATCCCTTCAAAAAATCAATGAATCCAGGAACTGGTTTTCTGAAAAGATTAACAAAATAGATAGACCACTAGCCCAGACTAATAAGGAAGAAAAGAGAGAAGAATCAAATAGACACAATAAGAAATAATAAAGGGGATATCACCACTGATCCCACAGAAATAAAAACTACCATCAGAGAGAATACTATAAACACCTCTACACAGATAAACTAGAAAATCTAGAAGAAATGGATAAATTCCTGGACACATACACCCTGCAAGACTAAACTAGGAAGTAGTCAAATCCTTTAGTAGACCAATAACAAGTTCTGAAATTGAAGCAGCAATTAATAGTCTACCAATCAAAAAAAGCCCAGGACCACAAGGATTCACAGCCAAATTCTACCAGAGGTACAAAGAGAAGCTGCTACCATTCCTTCAGAAACTATTCCAAACAATTGAAAAAGAGGGACTTGTCCCTAACTCATTTTTTGAGGCCAGCATCATTCTGATACCAAAATCTGGCACAGACACAACAAAAACAGAAAATTTCAGACCAATATCCCTGATGAACATCAGTGCAAAAATCCTCAATAAAATACTGGCAAACCAAATCCAGTAGCACATCAAAAGCCTTATCCACCAAGATCAAGTCAGCTGCATCCCTGGATGCAAGGCTGGTTCAACATACGCAAATTAATAAATGTAAACTATCACATAAACAGAACCAATGACAAAAACCACATGATTATCTCAATAGATGCAGAAAAGGCCTTCAACAAAATTCAACAGCCCTTCATGCTAAAAACTCTCAAAAAACTAGGTATTGTTGGAACGTATCTCAAAATAATAAGAGCTATTTATGACAAACCCACAGCCAATATTATACTGAATGGGCAAAAGCTGGAAGCACTCCTTTTGAAATCTGGTACAGCACAAGGATGCCCTCTCTCACCACTCCTATTCAGCATAATATGGGAAGTTCTGGCCAGGGCAGTTAGGCAAGGGAAAGAAATAAAGGGTATTCAAATAGGAAGAGAGGAAGTAAAATTGTCTCTGTTTGCAGATGATATGATTGTATATTTAGAAAACCCCATCATTTCAGCCCCAAATCTCCTTACACTGATAAGCAACTTCAGCAAAGTCTCAGGATACAAAGTCAATGTGCAAAAATTTTAAGTATTCCTATACACCAATAATATACAAACAGCTAAATCATGAGTGAACTCCCATTCACAATTGCTACAAAGGAAATAAAATACCTAGGAATACAACTTACGAGGGATATGAGGGACCTCTTCAAGAAGAACTACAAACCACTGCTCAAGGAAATAAGAGAGGACTCAAACAAATGGAAAAACATTCCATGCTAATGGATAGCAATCAGTATCGTGAAAATGGCCATACTGTCCAAAGTAATTTAGAGATTCAATGCTATTCCCATCAAGCTACCATTGACTTTCTTCATAGAACTAGAAAAAACTACTTTAAAATTCATCAGGAATCAAAAACAGGGCCCGTATAGCCAAGACAATCCTAAGCAAAAAGGACAAAGCTGGAGGCATCATGTTACCTGACTTCAAACTACACTACAAGGCTACAGTAACCAAAACAGCATGGTACTGGTACCAAAACAGATATATAGACCAATGGAACATAACAGACCTCAGAAATAACACCACACATCTGCAACCATCTGATCTTCAACAAACCTGACAAAAACAAGCAATGGGGAAAGGATTTCCTATTTAATAAATGGTGTTGGGAGAACTGGCTAGCCATATGCAGAAAGCTAAAACTGGATCCCTTCCTTATATCTTATAAAAAATTAGCTCAACATGGATTAAAGACTTGAACGTAAGACCTAAAACCATAGAAACCCTAGGCAATATCCTTCAGGACATAGGCATGGGCAAAGACTTCATGACTAAAACACCAAAAGCAATGGCAACAAAGTCCAAAATTCACAAATGGGATCTAATCAAACAAAAGAGCTTCTGCACAGCAAAAGAAACTATCATCAGAGTGAACAGGCAACCTACAGAATAGGAGAAAATTTTTGCAATCTATCCATCTGACAAAGGTCTAATATCTAGAATCTACAAGGAACTTAAACAAATTTACAAGAAAAAAACAACCCCATCAAAAAGTGGGCAAAGGATATCAACAGACCCTTCTGAAAAGAAGACATTTATGCAGCCAAATACATATGAAAAAAAGCTCATCATCACTGGTCATTAGAGAAATGCAAATCAAAACCACAATGAGATACCATCTCACACCAGTTAGAATGGTGATCATCAAAAAGTCTGGAAACAACAGACACTGGCAAGCATGCAGAGAAATAGGAACACTTCTACACTTTGGTGGGAGTGCAAATTAGTTCAACCATTGTAGAAGACAGTGTAGTGATTATTCATGGATCTAGAACCAGAAATACCATTTCACCCAGCAATCCCATTATTTGGTATATATCCAAAGGATTACAAATCATTCTACTATAAAGACACATGCACACGTATGTTTATTGCAGCACTATTTACAATAGCAAAGACTTGGAACCCACCCAGATGCACATCAATGACAAACTGGATAAAGAAAATGTGGCACATATACACCATGGAATACTATGCAGCCATAAGTAAATGAGTTCATGTCCTTTTCAGGGACATGGATGAAGTTGGAAACCATTCTCAGCAAACTAACAGGAACAGAAAACAAAACACTGCATGTTCTCACTCATAAGTGGGATTTGAACAATGAGAACACATGGACACAGAGAGGGGAACATCACACAGTGGGGCCTGTTGGGGACTGGGGGTCTAGGGGAGCGATAGCATTAGGACAAATACGTAATGCATGTGGGACTTAAAACCTAGATGACGGGTTGATGGGTGCAGCAAACCACCATGGCACATATATACCTATGTAACAAACCTGCACGTTCTGCACATGTATCTCAGAGCTTAAAATATAGTAATTTTTAAAAAAGAATCATTATGTTTATATAAATATTTTTTAAAGAAAGCCAGTATGGCTGAAGTATAGAACATAGTGATTGGACCTGAGATATTAAAAATGGATGTATCAAGTAAAGGTGTCAGTTAGTTGGATATATGGCATTTAGATTCCAGAGCAAGCTTAAACGTGAGGTATTAAATTTTAGAATTATGTATGTATAGATGTACAAAACTCAAAATTGTGATTGAGTACAGCTTGAAAATGGACCAAGTGATATGTATAAACATGAAAAGTTGGTATTTGTTTCTACTGAGTTCCTCTTAGAGGCAGATGCCAAGAAGAGATCAGCCATACAAGAGATTTTTGGGGAAAATGCCATGAAGGATAAAGGAGGAAAGGAGCAGGAGCAGGCAAAGGGAAACTTTAGATTTTAATGCAGGTCTGATGCATTTGAAAGGAGAAAGCAAAGGAAGAGGTATGGAGTAGGAAGCAACTTTGACTATAGCACAGCTCTGAGAAAGTCTCACCCAGGTGATGGTGAGCACCCAAGCAAAGATTCTCCATTGGAATATAAGGTATGCCCATGTTCCACATCAGGCAGAAATGGCCCAATTCTAGAACCCCTGCTGTGTTCTAGACTCTGTCTTTGAGTAGCTCTGGGGAAACATGACCTTGGCATGAATGTCATAGTAAGTCTGAAGGTATAGCAGCTGGAGGCTTTTGGCCAACTATGCTCTTCTCAGCTCTTCCCCAAGAGAAGGATCTGAGTAGTACACTCCATGGCCACAACAGTGTTCAAAGTGTTGTTTGTCACTGTTCACAATTGTTTGGCCTTGGAAATCTGACAAGTAAGCTGTTCTATTTGCTCCCATTTAAATTGGTAATAAGTAAAGTTATTTATTTGGTTTGAGGATTTTCTAATTGAATCCTCTATGATGTAATGAGATTGTATAAGATTGATTTAATGCATATGGTCTCACTTAACAGTGGAAGGATGGATAGTGGGAGGTAGGATGGATGGATGCGTGGGTGGGTGGGTGGATGAATGGATGGATGGGTGGGTGGATGGATGGATGGATGGATAACAGTTGAAGCGTTTCAGAGAAGTATTTTGCTCTCTGGGCGGAAGGTGAAAGTGTTGTGTCTGGGCTTGCCAGAGAACAGGCAAAACAAAACAAAACAAAACAAAAACATAATTCCAGAGGGGAGGCTAGAATTCATGAATTAACAGATTCCAATGAAGACAGTGAAAGGAAAAGTAATGTAAATCTCCCGACCCTGTCCTCCATTCTTCTCACACAGATAAAAGCTAGCTCATGAGCTGAAGTCAGTTCTTTTGCTCAATCTTAACTGTGGCTCCAATAGCTCCTAAAGGTGTTGGACTGGTATTTCTATAGTGAAAGAGGAGCCTGTCTGCCTAACACAGTTGATCTGAAAGTAACCTAAAATTGCAAGAAGATAAGGAGCAAATTGTAAGTATCATTAAGCAAAATGACTGGTTTCAACACATAGCTAAAGTCAAGTAGACTGAGACAATTAATTCTGTTACTACTCAGTGCTGGCAAGTTAATTTATGACCCAACTTTGTAATGCCTGATTATTTAATGATTGGTTTTCTTTTCTATCAGTGATTTTAATCTAGGTTTATCTCATACATTTTATCTTGGCAATCTTTTTCAGGTCAGAAAAGAAAGGGAGAAAGATTCTTAGTAAGCACTTGGGTGCTAGCATCAAATTCTGTGGGTTTGAATTCTGACTTCACCACTTACTGTCACTTTGGACAAGTGACTCTACCTTCTTACACCTTGGTTTCTTTGTCTCTAAAATGGGGATAATGCATATAAAGCACTATAGCATTGAAGAGGGCCATAATCAGGGCATTTTACAACATTTCTCTGATCAGCTTGCCATTTTGAGTGCAGTGGTATGATCTTGGCTCACTGCAACCTCCAACTCCCGGGTTCAAGCGATTCTCCTGCCTCAGCCTCCTGAGTAACTGGGATTACATGCATGCACCAGCACACTCAGCCAATTTTTGTATTCTTAGTAGAGACAGGGTTTCACCATGTTGGCCAGGCTGGTCTCAAACTCCTGACTTCTAGTGACCTCAAGCCTCAGTATTTTGCTGTTTTTGAATAATGTGTCAGTAGTATTAAACAAAAAAGAGGCCCAGGCGTGGTGGCTCACGCCTGTAATCCCAGCCCTTTGGGAGGCCAAGGCAGGCAGATCATGAGGTCAGGAGTTCGAGACCAGCCTGACCAACATGATGAAACCCCATCTCTACTAAAAATACAAAAATTAGGTGGTCGTGGTGGCGCATGTCTGTAATCCCAGCTACTCAGGAGGCTGAGGTGGGAGAATCGCTTGAACCAGGGAGGTGGAGTTTGCAGCGAGCTGAGATTGCACCACTGCACTCCTGCCTGGTGACAGAGCAAGACTCCATCTCAAAAAAAAAAAGAAAGAAAGAAAAAGAAACTTGGGAGAGCTGACTTCGATCTTGATGCTCCTCCTATTTCCTTAGCTTGCAAGGAATAGTCCTGAAAACCTCCGAAGTGGCAAAGTTAGTGAGGAAAACAATGATCCTGCCAGATTCAGATCTTGCCCTTCAGGAGATACTTTTACTGCACTGCTGATGCTGCATAGGTGTTACATTCTAGCTCTACTGACTCGTATTAATGAAAATGACATCATGGACAATTATAACTTGTACTTGACCATGGACCATACAGTTCCTTCTGCATCTTTAGAAAACAAAATTAAATGTGAATTTTTATTTTACTTTGTGTTAGTGGTTCAACCTAAATTGTACTTGGCAGACCCATTAGTATAAGCCAACCTTATTTAGCATAGGATTTGCATTTGTGGAAATGAACAAGTTAACTGATTCATTATCTATAGTCAGCCTCCACTTAAAGGTTGATTCACTGGTATAGTCATCTCCTCCCTGTTCTTCAGATTTGTTCTCTACCTACCTCTGCCGAAAGCTAGCCTGACTCACATGGGCCTGACTGCAGTGAAACTTGCATTTTGATATCTGTTGGGTGTTGTAACCATACACACATCCCTTATGTTTTTCTCCTTTAGAACATTATCAAACTATTCTTTGTGAATGAAAACATAAGTAATGGGAAAGATATTTATGGTAAAGACTATACTGGGGAGCAAACAGAAATCTTCCTGCTTCCAACAGAGAAAAGGGTAGAGTGTTGAGTAAGTTCTTGTTCGGCTGAGAAAAACAAAAGGATGGTAGCCTTGTTCCCAAACTATCCACTAGTATACTCAACCATTGCTCTGTGGGACAGAGCTGAAATAAAAGTACCTGCAACCTCTTGAGCCTCTTTTACTGTAATAACTCCATCATCACACACCAAAACAGGTCTATGTAAAGAACATCTGTCTTAGCATGTGTTGACCAGCAGAATATTTCTATTTAAAATAATCATTAAAAAGCCAACATCTATTCTGTGAAGTCTCTAGATTTCTATATGCTCAAAGAATGTCAACATCCAATAACTCTTTTATAAGAGTAAGTAACTGTGGCCGGGCGCGGTGGCTCAAGCCTGTAATCCCAGCACTTTGGGAGGCCAAGACGGGCGGATCACGAGGTCAGGAGATCGAGACCATCCTGGCTAACACAGTGAAACCCCGTCTCTACTAAAAATACAAAAAAAAACTTAGCCGGGCGAGGTGGCAGGCGCCTGTAGTCCCAGCTACTCGGGAGGCTGAGGCAGGAGAATGGCGTAAACCCGGGAGGCGGAGCTTGCAGTGAGCTGAGATCCGGCCACTGCACTCCAGCCTGGGTGACAGAGCGAGACTCCGTCTCAAAAAACAAAACCAAAAAAAAAACAAAATAAGAGTAAGTAACTGTGACAAAGAGAGGAGGATGTCATCCTGATGGAACAGATGTGCAACCGCTGTGGGAGAATTGTGAATGCCTTGTGAATGCTCTCTGCCCTTGTCAGATGTCCAGCCTCTCTAGGGGACAGCCATCCAATCCCTGGGAAGGGACTATCAATCATTATCCACAGGTCAGAATTTCCAACAAGGCTAGAGGAAACATTTTAATTAATGCCTATATGGTGACCTGGATGTGCTGAAGGCTGAAAGTTGTAGTGAAAATAAGGTAAGAAATAATTGTTTTTAATAACCTTGGTAATTGTCCTTCTCATGGTTCTTATTATGAATTCTAAATTTATTCCACACTATTAAAACCCAGTCTAGATATGTTATTATGAATGAGCTCCTGTAAGCTAGAAACCACAATGAGAGAATGCTAGTTTGAGTCCCTGGAACAAAGTATGTTCTCAGTTTATGTATTTAAAAAAATTCATGAAGATTCAAATAAAACTAATTATATTTAGCCAAAAGGTGTATGGAAAGTATAGAGAGAAAGGAATTTGATTTTTAAACCAGATTTCAAAAGACTTCCTCAAATACTTAAGAAATCCTTACTTAAACACGTCCCAGAATCACAGCAGAATACAGAAGAAAGTGTGTTGGGAGCCTTGATGGAAATATTGACCAACCTAGAGGAAAGGCAAGGGCTGCTGCATTCTTCTTCAATTGCAATGCTTAGGTTTATGATGCTCTTAAGTGACACTGGTCTAAACTTCTTTTGTATATGAATGTTTAAATGACAATGATGAATCTTTACCTAGAAATTCTAATGTGTGAGAATTGTCAATTTTCCTTGTTTTAAAGGAAATAATTTTAGCCCCTGATATGATGCAGTGAGAAGACCACTTCATCTTGGTGGCATTTGTTCCAAAGATCCACATTCCCAGTGTAATCACAAGAAAAATATCAGACAAACTCAGAAACTACCACAGACCAGTAGAGATGGGGAGACATGATAACTAAATGCTAGGTGGTACCCTGGATGGGATTTTGGAACAGGAAGGGGACGTCAGTTGAAAAACTGGTGAGATCCAGATAAAGTCTGGAGTTGAGTTAATAGTAATGTATTAGTGTCAGTTTCTTAGTTTTGACAAATGTTCCATGGTAATATAAGATGATAGCAATAGGGAAATTGGGTGAGGTATACATTGGGGACTCTCTGTACTCTGCAATTTTTCTGTAAATCTAAAATTATTCCAAAGCTAAAAGTTATTTTTTAACAGAACAAACTTACATTAAACCAGGAGCCCTGATTCTACTGGAGTAGCTGAAAATTCAGCCTCTTTGTCATTGCTGGAGCTCCCCATACCCTCGTCTTGTGCCAAGGCATCAGGGTTTTGATCCATAACAGTTATTACTGCTGTGTTCATTGTCTACATGCACAAGATTGCTTAAAACCAGCAACTGTGTTGTTGGGTTTGGGAGGCACAGGCAAGAATGAGAATTGAGCTAGGGTTCAATTTTCTTAAACATACATGTGAGGCATGCCCTTAAAACTATGGATCTATCTGTAAGAAACTGTTATGGGGCAGGACACAGTCCCCAGTGCTCATGGAGCCTGCTGACTTGCATCTGCTTTTCAGTCAAGGGATGCGGGGGGGGGGGGAACCTCTCTTTCTTTTCCTGCCATCCTCAAATATAGCTACCTCTCCCTCCTCCTCCCTAGAAATGCCTAACATCATATTTTCCCTAAGCTCAAGCTTTCACAGAAGAAAAGAAAGAGAGTCAACTTCCTGCCATTTCTTATTGGACACTGCAAAATTCCCCAATACAAGGCATACAAACACTGCTACTTGCTTGGAGTGGGTGAAGGGAAAACTACAGCAAAAATAAACACAAATTAATAGATAAATAATCCTGCCACTTATGAAATTACAAACTGCCCTTTTACAGTGGCTCCCGTAACAAGGAAGGACACAGTTGGGATTCTGCACATCTCCACCTTCAACCTTCATTGTGGAGCAAAAGAAACTGATACACGGACCATTCTCTTCTTGCCTGGAAGTACTTACTTCCCTGAATCCAGAGTTAACTGCCATATTTCTGCTCTCAGAAGAACTTCAAACCTTCCCTGTTACTGTCACCTCGCTCCTTTCCAAGGCAAGAGATTTAATGAGCTCACTCTAGACGTGGGAAAACCTTAATGCAAGGCAGAGAGCAAGCCCAGGAGGAATGGGAAACAAAGTAGGAGAATTTTGATGTTGTAGAGGAGGCTGAAGTAGAGAAAGGTCCAGAGTAGTAAAGGAAGGAGGAGGGGGCCTCTGAAAAGGGATAGAGATCCAGTTTGGTCTGAGGAGGACAGCAGCAGAGCAGGCTCCCGAGGCTGCGCAAGATCAGTGACAGGTGTGTGAACTGGATTCATGGGTGGTGTGTGCAGAAAGGAATTATAAGTTCTTCAAACCCCCCACATCTTCTAAATTTGCCAAGGTTAATTGGAGAGTGAATCAAGGTCCACAACGTTTTAGCTATAAAAATAGAACTGCTCATGCCAAGTAAAAGTTTTTGCTGAGGATGCATCTAGGAGGCAATACTGTAAATAGTCCCTCCTCAAGAGATATATGTCACAAATTTTGAGTTTGGAAAGAATTTTTGTTTCCCTCAATTGTGACCCTGACATTTGTGGGCCCCGGGGCAAGAGAATAAGTGGAAGCCCATATACAATAGCTCTAAATGTTTAAAAGTTATAAATTCATCTAACAGACTATTTTTTTTCTTTTTCTTTTTTTTTTTTTTTTTGAGACGGAGTCTCACTCTGTCGCCCAGGCTGGAGTGCAGTGGCCGGATCTCAGCTCACTGCAAGCTCCGCCTCCCGGGTTTACGCCATTCTCCTGCCTCAGCCTCCCGAGTAGCTGGGACTACAGGCGCCCGCCGCCACGCCCGGCTAGTTTTTTGTATTTTTTAGTAGAGACGGGGTTTCACTGTGTTAGCCAGGATGGTCTCGATCTCCCGACCTCGTGATCCTCCCGTCTCGGCCTCCCAAAGTGCTGGGATTACAGGCTTGAGCCACCGTGCCCGGCCCTAACAGACTATTAAATAAAACTAATTCTATCTTCCTACCATGGCAAATATAACTTCATTATGCAAAATAAAAATATGTATAAAGGTATCTTATGTGGCTGTTTGCCAAATATTAAAGGCAACTGAATTTAATTGTTAATAAGTTCTGTTCTGGGTGTTCGGTTATTAAGATAGTGATGTTTAGATGAGTAATAATATCAGGACATAATTATTCTATGATTACATATTTATTGCAAAAATGTTTTGGCCTTCATTTTAGCAAAATTACTAATTATATTGCCATAATCATAATTTTACTTATTTTATATTCTATTGACAACGATAATCTAAAGGATTAGAAAATTAAATGGAATAGTATTCAATCTGCTTATATGTTTAATATATTTCATCAAAAATACAAATTAAATTAAATGGTAAAAATTGAACTTAAAGTCATTGTTAAGTGTTTTCAAAAAAGTTACTTTTTAATTATTCAGAAGTATTTGTTAAAATTAAAAGTCAAAATAGTAATTATAATTATACATTATAACTCAAGATTATTTTTAAAAACTAAAATCTTATGTTCTCTTTTAATTAAATGATCTTGACTGCATTTATAAAAATAATAGTATTTGTAATGTCAGGCTTCAGCATCCACTTAGTTGCCGATATAAACCACTGGTGACACAGTTCATGCATGAAGTCTAGAGTAGACTGGTGTACATACATGTTTAGCAGTAATATGGATAATTTAATGTAGCAAAATATTCCTCAGCTTCCATAGGCATTTGCTGTGAATACCATGATAACTTGCAAATATTTCTAAAACTGTAAATTGGAAAACCAAGAGTATAGAGAAAATGGATATTCAACATAAGCGGAAATGATGCTTCTTTATGCAAGAATACGTTGCAGTTTTACAATCTGAAGGAAGGATTTATACAAGTTAATTTGTCTTATCTCTGACCTAAGCTCTTCTAGCTCTCAAGATCTTCCCACATTCCACAGCAACATCTGGCTACTATGTCAGAAGCACTTATTTTTTATTTCATTAGGTTTTGGGGGAACAGCTGGTGTTTGGTTACATGAGTAAGTTCTTCAGTGGTAATTTCTGAGATCTTGGTGCACCCATCACCCAAGCAGTGTACACTGTACCCAATGTGTAGTCTTTTATTCCTCACCCCTCTCCTACCCTTTCCCCTCACCCCTCTCCTACCCTTTTCCCTGAGTCCCCAAAGTCCATTGTGCCATTCTTATGCCTTTGTGTCCTCCTAGCTTAGCTCCCACTTATGAGCGAGAACATATGATGTTTGGTTTTCCATTCCTGAGTTACATCACTTAGAATAACAGTCTCCAATTCCATCCAGGCTGCTCAACCCAAGCATCTTTATGATATTTGGTAGAAATCATCTTTTGTTTGAGTACATTGGAGATGTGCAGAAACATTTTCTGAGCCTGAATAGGGTCAGCCCCAAGAGGGTATGATTAAACTTATGGATCATGCGCAACAGTGTGGAGGGCTAAATCCCAGTTGACAGAAGGGCCACATGATTTTTAGTAAGTTTATTTTTTCAGTATTTTGATATGTGAGGCCACTAAAGTAAGGGTCTTGGGTCCTTGTTATCCAAATCCAGGAACATTACTGGTTTCTTTTAATGATCTTGGTCGCCAAAATGATCACTGAAATCCTGCATCATGTATCATATATTTTTAAAAACAAATCTTATTGTCATAACACGAAGGATTACACCAGAGTCACGACGGCTTAATACACAAAATTAATTTGGAGTTAAATAGTCTTATGGAGCTAATAATGGCAGAATAAATATAATGACATATGTTTTTCCTTCTCCATTCCCACCATCTCAGAAAGGTGTACAAATCAAAGATAATGAGATAGTTTGTTAACGACAAATCCTGGCACTCATGCCTAAAGTCACATAGCTATCTGTAGACATTGATTACTCTGTTGGAAAATTTGATAGAATCATAATTCAGTGTATGGTAACACTAGAGAGTTGAGTGTCTCCAGGATTTGCTCTGTTTCCTGTGACATTCTGGGACAAAGGTACTGTCTGTCAAGCAGCAAAATTGCCCAAACTAACAGCTTGCCAAATGGCATACCTTTTCTTCTTTCCCATGAATCCCCTAAACCAGTCTTGCCACTTTGAGGATCACCTTGTCATCTGACATTACAGGCAGGATGTTGTGACTGGCAGCATTTGAATTGGAATATCATTGAATTGAATTTCAGGCAGTCCCTAAGGAGAGACAAGACTTTCAGCAACACAGGGAAATGAGATCCCAGAATCTCTCTTTCTTTTTCATGTAAGACATCCCATGCCCTGTCCATAATCACGTCCTGGCCCTAGTCTCCATAATCCAAGCCCTAAGACTTCTCCAAAGGCAGCTCCACATGAGTTTCAGCTGCAATCTTCACATCTTCAGAGACTGGGATCTCTATTTTCCTGAATAAATTTAGCATACAAGACACTTCAGTTTATGATTCTGCATGTCATCAGTCAAAGGTCTCCAGGACCACCAATCTGCTATGATAGAAATACCTCCTCTTTAAGAATGATATCTCAGGACTCTCCTCCAAAATAATGCCATACCAATGAAAATTATGGACTGTTTAACTTAGGATCCCAAATCCATAAAGGCCGTGTCTTTTAGTCGCTTGTGCTTTCTACAGAGACTCAACTCTGCAAGTTGTGCCAGCTGCGATGAGATTTACTAGGCAAGTATCGCTTATTTTCAGGGCTAAGTTTTCCAGAGGGCTCAGCTTCTAGAGCTCTGAAGGCCAGCAAAGCCAGAATTTTCAGTCTGCAGGCTCAGGACATACCTTCTGAAGTAACACAAGAAACATGAACTCAATGAAAAAAAAAAAAAAAAAAAACACTATGCACCCTCTACACACTCTCAGGGAAAGAGGTCTGAAAAGTCTTGGCCAATGTGAAAAACCTAAAACTGAGACCTTGAAGCATTGAGACTCAGTGGCCTTCCTCTTTGTCTAAATGAATGAGACCCATTCAGACCAGGTAGAACCAAGTGATTGTTGCTTCTTTGGAGTCAGTAAGCAAAGGAACCTAGGATACTGGAGATTGTGAAGAAGAAAGTGAGGCAGATTTGGGCAAGGTGAGGAGCTCCATTTTGCTTAGAAGCATTCCAACATAGTATGTGTTTAAGAGCATGGACTCTAAGGCCAAACTTCCATAATTAAAATCCCAGTTCTGCCACTTAATAACCACACAACCTTGTACAAGTTATTTAAGTACTCTGTGCCCTGAAAATGAAAATAATAATATGCAATAGTAGCTACTGTTTGGGTTATCAGCATCGAATGAATCAGTAACTGTAAAGATTTGAGAACAATGCTTGGCTCTTACTAAATTTTCCATTAATATTATTTATCATTATCATTTGCCATCATAATCATTACTAGCTCTTGGAGCTGAGCCATGGCCGTGCCTGGCTCCGGACTCTGCTCTTCATGCAAAATGATGACGACTGAATGGAAGATTTCCTAAGGCTGAGTTGGTTTCTGGTCTTTGGAGGACTGATAAGCAACTCCTTTATAGAAGATACACCCCCATTTTTAGGATTCCCAGCTGACTTAAACATCCACCTGGCTAGTGAAGTCCTCTACTTTTTAGACATCTGCTTCTAAAGGGCATTAACATGTAGATAGGGTAGGAAAGGATTCTTGAAATGCTATTGCAATCTGAACTCCTTCTCATCCACGAACGGTTCAAGATCAAGGAGATCCAAAACTTGCCTTTCTGATGGACATCTTCTCATCAGGACCCCATTCCATGCTTTGGCCAAAGTTTACAGCTTATGGGTATAGGGAATGACCATTTCTACAGTTGTGGCTCAGCTGTCTGCTTCAACATGGTTCACCTCACTTATGATGTACAATACAATAGAGACCCCTGATGCTGACACTGGAACTCAATTTCTTCATAGCAACAGCCATAAGCAGACTATGGAACCCCATGATTTTTACTACATTATTTAAAGATCTTCTATCATGCAGAAAGAAAATAATGCAAGGTGAAAATGTGGAACTGCACAAAGAAAGAGCACCAAAAATGGTAACTATGAGAGTAAATATTAAAGATTTTTTTTTCAGGCCGGGCATGGTGGCTCACACCTATAATCCCAGCACTTTGGGAGGCCAAGGTGGGCAGATCACGAGGTCAGGAGATTGAGACCATCCTGGCTGACACAGTGAAACCCTGTCTCTACTAAAAAAACAAAATAATTAGCTGGGTGTGGTGGTGGGTGCCTGTAGTCCCAGCTACTTGGGAGGCTGAGGCAGGAGAATGGCGTGAACCCAGGAAGCAGAGCTTACAGTGAGCAGACATTGCGCCACTGCATGCTCTCCAGCCTGGGTAATAGAGTAAGACTCCATCTCAAAAAAAAAAAAAAAAAATTGTTATTTTTAACACTCCTTAAATATTTGAACATTTAAAGCAAAAATAATAACATTATGGGGTTTACAGACTGTGCAGAAGTAAAATATATAACAATAGTTCAAAAAGGGAGAAATTGAACTTTTCTGCTGTAATATATGAAGTAATATAATATCATTTGGAGATAAACTGTGATAAGTATGTATTATAAATTCTAGAAGCCACTCAAAAAATAAAGAGCCAATGAACCCATAGTGGAGATAAAATGAAATGATAAACAATAGTCAATCCAAAAGAAGGCAAGAAAATATTAATATAGAAACAAAGAACTGATCATACAAATAGGAAATAAATAGTAAGATGGAAGATTTAAACCCAAACATTGAGTTTAAACCCAAACATTACATTAAATATAAATGGTCTAAAAATCTAATTAAAATGTAGAGATTGTGTAATTGGATAAAATATGAAACTCAATTATATGCCACTTAGAGAAAACTACTTTAAATATAAAGACGTAGATTGGTTAAAACAAAAAGGACATATCATGCAAACTCTAGTCAAAAAGAAGTAGGAAAGATCATGGGCTAAGATTTAGGATTGAATCTTAGTTTTAGTGCTTCATTGATATCGAACTTGAACAACTCACTTAATTTATCTGAACTTAATTTTCTTCCATCTTTTAAAAATGGGAATAAGATGCCTATCTCGTAGGGTTGTAGTAAATCTTAATGAGTCAAGGTAAAGTATGTGACTTAGTTCCTAGCATATATTAGATGCCTAACACATATTAGTGTTGTTGAATAATAATTACTACTGTTTCTAGGTTCATTGTAAAAACTTTAGATGGGGACCTCTGAAATAGCTTGCCAAATAGTCAAGATGTCCAGGAAGTTTCCAATTTAGTCTGGGCCATGGGATTCCAAGCCCACCTGCAGAGAACATTTGTGTTTTGGTGGTTGAAAAATGAAATTCAGTCTGCAGTATCAGTTACTTAGGCAATCATGGTTACTGAGCTGTGGAGCTCTTAGAAAAGATCGATTGGTCTTATCTTTAAGTGGAGCTGGGACCATCTATTATCCCCAAGCTGACTGGAGGCTGGCTTCACTCAGCCCCCAAGGAGACAGGATGTGCCCCACTTGACAGAGAGATAGCTCGATAAGTGAGTGAAGAAAGGCAGAAAAGACACCTGGAAGCTGCAGGGCACATTTACTGTCAGTGGGCAAACAAGAAAAGAGCACCCATTCTCCCATTTCCATTGTGACGTTACGTAAAAATAATGTAACACAGATGCTCAGGATAAATAATTCAGGAGAAAACAAGAGACATAAAACCCGAGCGCTGTAAACAGCAGCCAAGATTTCTGTGGAAGCAGCTCTTGCGCACACTCATTCCGACAAAGTCTGCATTTGAATTTTATATCCAGATGTGAATCCTTAATAGGAAAGGGAAATCATCATAATTCCATGGGGCTGGAAGCTATGTGATGGGTTTGGCTGAAACGGCTTCCTCTAGCACCTGTTTCTCAGTATTTTGCCTTTTTCTTTTTGTGTGTGTGCAGCTACCTGCCCTCTCTCCTGTTTCCTCTTTACAACCTTCACTCAGCAAGCCCCAAATTATTAGATGTCTTGATGTTTCTTTTGACAACAGTGTCACATCCCTATTTTATTGAATAATAATATTTGATAATTATACCATAATAATAATACTCAGTAATCTTTATTGAGCACTCAGCACATGGCATTATTCTAAGTGGGCCTGTTTTATCATGTTAAATCCTCCCAAACACCCACCCTTAGAATAAGATCCTGTTGTTTTTCCCATCTTGGAATAGGAGCAAATTGAGTTCAAAGAGGTTAAATAACTTGCTCGAGGCCATAGGGATAATATAGTTGAGTAATAATTAAAAACTGGGCAGTCTGAGTCCAGAGTCTGTTCTCTATTTTACTACTGTATAAACTATGCAACAGGAAAATTATTTCAATGCAAGATGATGATCCAGTGTTTGGCCAGTGTTTGTAGAGGTAAGCAAACATGCACTATAGTGATTAACAGCATGGGCTTCAGCACCAGGACTTCTGGGTTTTTAAATGCCACTGCCTTCAGTTCCTAGTTGAAGTCCTATGGGTAAGTCTCTTACCTCTTTGAGCCTCATTACCCATCAGAATAATAGAGGTTAATATCCATCAGAATAATAGAGAATAATACCCATTAGAATAACAGAGGTTAAGAAAATACCCACCCCATGCATCCCTTGGAGGATCAAACAAAATAACCCATATATAGGACATAAAACCGTGCCTGGAATATACTCAGTAGTGACTGGTGAACAGCTGACAATGGATGAGGCATTGGTGGTAAGTAGTCACTCTTCAGGAACAGCAGCAGGCAAAGCTCGGCTCCTGACTTTCCTGCTGCATATGGGAATCAGCTATATAGTTATCCTGGAGGAGGCTAAACTGAAAGATGATATGAATAAATTAAAAGAGAAAATCTGTTTTAGATAATCAGTAATTGTGATATTTTAAAGAAAATTATTTCTGAGGTGTTTGGGGTGGCAGATGAAGGTTATTAAAAATTTTACCCCTTCTAGTGTGGTGGCAGATGAAATCTTGTGATAAGATGGGATCTGAAACAAATATAACCATCATACTTCCTGGAAAAAAACAGCTGTATCAGGGATGAAGGTCCACTGAAGCAGTGGCCCAAGGAATTTTCCACTGGGAGCCCAGGGGAAAGTGAATCCGAATTAAGATACCCACTAAGTTTGGAGAATGGAGTGATCCACAGGCCTTTTTCAGTATCTATTGGCTTGATTAATGGACAGCCCTGAGCTGTGTTTGTCAGTGGTACACAGCAGGAGAAAGTAATCACCACAATACATGTCCATGAACCAAGCTGCAATTTATGGTAGAACCTAGATGCTACCTTTTTATCATTAAAATTATAAAGGGAATAGAAAAGGTCATAAAATCAATGAAATTTAATTACCAAGACCACTGATTGAGGAGGAAATAATACCACCTTAATATTTTCAAACAATAGCAAACATCTCTGCTGCATGGAGACCAACACATACCTTGGAAACACTTATTTTTATTAATCAAGTGATAACACAAACAGATCAATCTTATTTGACCAAAGCCCCCAAACTATAGATTTTATAAATGGTGACAAATAATGTAATTTATAACAAGTTTTAATGTTTCATTTTTTATCCTTTTGTGATACAATACACTGAACGAAGAAGGGCTTATACTTTATATACACACAGGAATGTTCCTTTAATTATAGATCAGAGGAATGCTTTGCGAGCCAGGCTGTCTAATAGAGGCCCTTTTTAATACTTCTATGATTAATCTCTTTAAGTAAAGTCCTAATTTAATTCTCTTGTAAAGCCAGTAAATTAATAGTGAGGTTTCAGTGTTTTTGTTTGTATCCCATAGCACTCGCCATTCTTCCTCTAATTTGGCATTTGATTATTTCTTTAGACTCTTATTTTGTGAGTGTTTCTTACCCACCCCCAATTATGTTTCAAGAAGTGAAAGTTAGATTGTACTTGTATCTACATGGTAATAGCACTAGCAGAGTGTTATTTTCATATCAAAACTCTGTTGTGTATACTTGCTAAACGAATAAGTGTCTTTATCCATCCATGCATACATTGATACACACACACACACACACACACACACACACACACACCCCTCAAGAGTGCAAAGTGATAAAAAGAAATGGCAAGTGGAATTTTTCAATATCATTACATGGTTATATGAAAAGTTACATGACTGTTCATTTACCTTAATTTAGATGCAAAGCAATGAAATTACATAAATTTTCTAAACTAAAAAAAAAATAGCTAATACTTATCACTTAGCTAGGCACTGTGACAAGCACTTTGCTTTATTTAATTCTATCCTTAAAACAATCCTGAGGTATGTTCTACAATCATCTCTACTTTACAGATGAGGAAACTGAGGCTTAGAAGGGCTGAGTAACCCTCCTAAGTTGCTCACCTAATAAAATGGGAAGGAAGTGATGCAAAGTCTGAATCTCACTGTCTCCAAAGTCTGTTTTGTTAGTCACTTCGTTAACCTGTCTTTTTTAGAGGTAATCTAGCCACCTCATTCACCTCTGGGTGAGGGCCAGAAAGGTTGAATGGACTGCCCACCATTTCAGAGCAACCTTTTAGAGACAGAGCCAGGACAAGAACATACCTCTCCTGATTCTCCATCCAGTGCTTTTCATTCCCCCACTGGTTCTTCAAAGTTGCTTTTTCTTCTCCCTGACATTCACAAATCTCCTCAGAGTGGCAAGGGCTTCACATGTTATTTCTGTTTTGTTTCCTTACCTTTAATTAGCGGTGTGCCATGATCACAAGGGTGCAAGGCAGACTTTGGTGAACACCCTGCTTTTGATGAAGGCTGTGAGAGATAGCACTATCTCTGGGAGCATGTTGAAACCACAGCAAATTCCCAGAGGACTCAGGCTGCTGGAGTACCAGTTGCTAACACCATCCTAAAATTCCCCTAGATCCTCCAAGATGTCTCAGGGCACGTTTAAGAGCCCAGGCCTGCACTTGCATGTGCTGTTTCTCATGTACTAAACCAGATGCCATTCATTTTGGAGTCGACATCTGGTGTTGTCAGGGTATTTAACAGTTGCTGATTGGTAATGTGAACAGAATATACTGATCACTTTTCCCCAAGCTTTTTAAAGGAGAAAGAGAAGGAGGAGAGGAAACAGAGAAAATGTTTACTCGTAACAATCTTTAAATTTGTCATTTGTTTTGTCTTTCTCCCCTTTAAGCTGATCACAATGCAGCTAAATAGTGTGTGTAATTATCTGCTTAGCTCCTGTCTCCATCTCCATCACATAAATTTCATAACGACAGCAACTATGTCTGTTTATTCACCAGTACTACATTCCCAGCACCCAATTCTTGAATTGATCAGCACAACAATCTTACTTAAAAAGACAGGGTGTGAGGGTGACCAAGAGAACAAGGCAACATCGTGGACACATTTACTGAAGCCACAAAATATTGTCCTTTTGTAATAAGCTTTAGGTTGAAATTACTGTTGACTTCAGGAGTGCTGCGCAAACGTTTGTCTTTGAAAATGTGCTGCACCCACAGAAAGATGGAAAACACTGGTGTAAAATTGGAGAAATGAATTCTCTTCATGTTAGAGGGTAGAAGAGAATGAAGTAGTTGAATTATCGAGTAGCAGCCTAGAGAAAAAGCAAATCCCTAATACCTGTTTCCTATAACAAATTAGGAACAACTGAGTGTTTACATATCCCACGAGAACAGAGCAGCACCCTACAACCCTAGTGTTGCTTATGTGCTTACACCAAAGCCTACAGAGTCATCATGTTGGAATAGAAATGTTCCTGGGTGACCTTGAGAACTTGTATCCGCTAAGAAGTGGATGGACGTGTATACTTAATCCCACCTAGCAGCCTGCACACAGAAATGCTGACAGTTGCAGACCATTTTGGGTAAACCAATGGGAAAATTAGCCTTGTTCAAATTCTCACACAAACTCTCAGTCACTAAACCCAGTTGAAATCTCATCAATGCAAGAAGTAGAGATATGAGAGTCATGTGCAAGAGAGTTCCAGCATTAAATACTGATGGGCCTTCACTGATAGAGTGCGTTCTGTTTTGCTGGGAAGGAAAATAATGATCAATGGTTAACTTTATTCCTTTCATAGTACCATTTTAAAGTGCATGATTGTGAGAGAAAATATCAGATCTCTCCTCTGAAAAACAATACCAATAAAAAATATTTCAAAGAAAGATACAACAGTGGCCTCTCTTCCTAAAAGGTTTTATGAGTTTCCTTTCTTGGATGAAGCTATAGGTTTTTATTCACATATGATAAAGGAGTGTTTGGTGGTTTTTGTGACCTTCTTATTCAGGGCACTGTTTTCTACTAGAACACTGAGAAAATTATGTCTTAAAAGCCTTGGATTTTTTCCCCCCCAATTTGTCCTCATTTTGGTAGAAAATTTGAAGGAAAACTAAGAATTATGTGTTTGACCTTTTATTCTGGTTAGTGAGATGTCTTTTTAGCCCAAGTCGCATTGGCAAAAGAATTCTACACTTTGATTCTACAATTCAGTGGCATTAGAGTATGACATGGATGTGACATTTAATGTTTCACGCCTTGCATATTAATGGAGTGGGGTGTTAGAGAAAGATGTCCTGAGGGTGAAGCAAGACTTCTATTTTTTTTTTTTTTCAAATCTTCATCGCTTTTCTGTTTTCATCGCAGAGGGGGATTATAATGCCTGAACAGCTGCAGGCAGACATCTCTTGGAATCCAGCAGTAGCTCCGAGATTCCGAGAAAAAGTTTAAATAACATTTTCTACAGAATTCACATACTTACAGTTAATATTTTGGATCATTTCAAGAAAATGTAATCGTGAACTCTTTCCACTTTTTTTGTATGTTGCCATGACAACTAGGATCAGATTGTGTTCATAAGTAACTCAGTGGAATTGCATGAATCGCCTTACCAGTAAGCAAATCACTTATAACCTCATCTTTCCAATAAAAAATATTGTGGCTACTCACTTATTTCGTTCCATCTTAGCAGAATATGTTGTTTAAGGGTTTTGTTTTGATTTTTCTTGTGGTGATATTTGGATTGATAGCCAGACAAATAACTAGTCACCCCTTTGAAAGCATTAGGCAGATGGTCAGCAGGGGATTGATAGGAGAAAATAAAGGTATAGATCAACTGGAAACTGATAAATTGGATACAGATCAAAGGTGTGACTCTGACATCATTAGCAGCCTGCTAATTAACAGAACTGACTACCCTTGTTCAGGTATATAAATTCTCCCTTTTTCAAATATTTAACATTTTGGCTCTACATGGAAGCTATGTATGACAGTGCAAAGAGAAAAGAGGTTACCTCATTGAAAATGAAATCTCTTCATATTAGAACTCTTTTTTTCCCCCCCAAGAGGGTTTCTTTTCATACATCTGAGGAGAATTGGTATCCAGCATGTTTATTAAAATGACCATATTATCTACTAGGGCTAGTCTCAAATCCTAGTTACATCTACTAAGAAAATTATTCTCAGAGAGTGGTCAGGCCACTAAAAGTACCTGACTCATTTTACCTCTGCCACTATATAAGTGGTAATTTCTTCCAAGACTAGTATATAAAGAAATAGACAACCTACTCACAACTTAATACCTAAGGGAGTGCAACATCATGAAGATGAAGATTTGAACTCCTCTTATGCAAAAGTAATATTTAAAAGTCTTCTATTCTATCTTAAAAGGAGATAATGCCTGTTTGCCTTTTCCTTTTTCTCTATTCCTACCAGTTCCTAGGCACATGAAGTTCAAACTTTCACAAGGTGATATAGGATGAGTTATTTTAACAGCAGTAACAGCCACACACATCTCAACACTAGTTTCATTTCTTTTGGGGAACTGTAGTGGGGAATAAAACATTTTATTTCCCCTATTCAGAAAGAGAGAGCATTGTTGGGTTTTCAGGAAAAAATTAAGTTATCCTTTCTGTTTTGTTTGTCTCTGACACATTCTCACTCTCTCTCTCTCTCTCTCTCTCTCTGTGTGTATGTGTGTGTGTGTGTCTGTCTCTCACACACACACAGATACACACAGACACACACACACATGCATTCAACCTAAACTCACACATTCGGACATGAAAGATTTAGTTTTCATGTTTCAGACCTTCAAAGTCAGAGAAGATGGCTACCAGCACTGGAAGTTAGAGGAGGACAAGGTGGAGTGCCTTAAACCAAAATGGGGCTTTCCATAGAAGAAATAAATAATGGGTTTCCAAAGTGTCCAGGAGGTCATAGGGCCACAGTAAAGCAACACATCTATGGTAGAGACTGCACATTAGATTTTACATATTTGTGAACAACTGCAAAATCTCCATGCCCCAGTTTGGCATAGAGGGAGTGGAGTTGTTCACCTTTGAATCATTATGAGAGTCTGACCGATGAGCATTTAGGTTAGGGTTCAAAGCCAGATTTTTTTTTTTTTTTTTTTTTGAGATGGAGTCTAGCTCTGTCGCCAAGGCTGCAGTGCAGTGCCATGATCTCGGCTCACTGCAACCTCCACCTCCCAGGTTCAAGCAGTTCTCCTGCCTCAGCCTCCCAAGTGGCTGAGACTGTGCCACCATGCCCAACTAATTTTTGTATTTTCAGTAGAGACAGGGTTTCATTATATTGGCCAGGCTGGTCTCGATCTCCTGACCTCAGGTGATCTGCCTGCCTTGGCCTCCCAAAGTGCTGGGATTAGAGGCATGAGCCACTGCACCCAGCCCAAAACCAGATTTAATTAATTGAAAATGTGATTTTACTTGCACCCAAGTGTAGGATGTACATTTAAACCAATCATAAAAATTATTGACAGTGGAGTGTAGTTGTACTGTCACCTGTGTGTTAGTATATGTCTTAGGGTTCCCTAGAAGCAGGTCTTGAGACAAGAATTCGAGTGCAGATGTTTTATTTCAGAGGTGAATCTAGAAAACACCGGTAGATGAATGAGGAGTGACACAGGAAAGCAGAGGTAGCCAATAAAATGTATATTGTCAAACCAGTTATCATGTGAGCAATGGAAACTCAGTCCCGCTGGGGAATTCTGAGGATGTCCAACTTCAGAATTATCCTACCTGTAGAGGAGAGAACTTAGGCATTTGTCTACCAACTTAGAATAGTCATTGTTCATGGCTGCTTCCAAGAGGGATTATTCTCTGGATTTCCAACCTATTCAATGGGGCCGAGGAGCCTCTGGCCACCAGAGCAAGCCCTCAATCCATTGGAATTTGAGGGTGCACTAATTCCAAGGAGACAGGAGTGGCTTCCCCACTTCCACAGGATCTATTACAGTTTATGATGCAATCAAATAGCTCTCCATTTATAACAAGTCAATAGCCTGGTTTTATGTCCCAGGTGGAATCTTTTCAAACAAACAATGAAGATTTCAAATGTTACATTTCAAGTGTAGGAAACACAGTCTTAGAGATAGAAGTGATCAGAAATAATCTAGGTTTTTTCCATTCATTTTATCAATAAGGTAATGGAGGTCTAGAGACAACAATATGTTCAGATTTCCTCTCGTGATTGATATACCCTGTATTAGCAGCCAGAGGTTCTGATTTCCAGCCCAACATTGTTTTGCCCAAATTATATGGGTTTTACTGCCTCTTGTATGTAGCTATTGGTCAAAAGTGGGAATGAAACCAAATATTACACAATATATGACCTGAGTTGGCACACTAGTAAGGCTATTATTGTCACTGGGTCATTAGAATATAATGTCACCTTACTTTTCTATTTCTCAATGTTCCTTCCAAGTTACAGTGTGGGATTACAAACCATTCCCCTCCCCCAAGTCTTACATTTTCCACATTCTGTGGCGTTGCTGTGTCTCTCTCAAATGGTGTCTTCCTCTGCTTGAAATGGAGTTCCA
The DNA here is from genome assembly GCF_049350105.2 of Macaca mulatta. NCBI lineage: Eukaryota > Metazoa > Chordata > Mammalia > Primates > Cercopithecidae > Macaca > Macaca mulatta. Next base: position 130,659,648 of record NC_133407.1, on the reverse strand, counting down.
CATTGTAGCCTCACCAGATATTTTGTTAGCAGATAGGTGCATATTGACCCTTTCAAGTTCATCACAAATTTATTACTTTGGTTCCTGCCTAATAGCACTTCACTCCCACATCTCTTATAGCATTTATACTGCAGTTTGCATGATTGTTTACCTGTTTGCGTCCATGCATCGATTCCACCATTGTAGGTTGTTTTGAAAGCAGCAGCCTGACATCATTTAGGATATCCCAGTTTCTGCTGAGGTAGTAAATGACCCCAAATCTAAATGACTTATAATAAACAGTTGATTTCTTGTGCACGTTTTATTTCCATCAAAAGTCAGCTGGTGTCTCTCCTGTACTTTGCCATCATTCTCATTCAGAGACCCAGACTGGCATAGAAGATGCTATCTGTAACATCATGCATTGTTTTAGGGGAGAGAAGGAAAGTATAGTGTGTTAGTCCATTTTCACACTGCTCTAAGATATCTGAAAAGTGAAAAGGTTTAATTGACTCACAATTCCACATGGCTGGGGAGGCCTCAGGAAACTTACAATCACAGCAGAAGGTGAAAGAAAAGCAAGTACCTTCTTCACAAGGCAGCAGGAGAGAGAAAGAACAAAGGGGAAAGTGCCATTTTTAAACAAACAGATTTCATGATAACTCACCATCACAAGAACAGTATGGGGGAAACCACTCCCATGATCCATTCACTTCCCAGCAGGTCCCTCCATCAACAAGTGGGGATTACAATTTGAGAGAAGATTTGGGGACACAGAGCCCACCCAAACCATATCAAACGGCAAAGTATAAGAGTGGCTTTTGATCCTACTACGTGACAACAATGTATGTCTTGCTCTGTTTCATTGGCTAAAGCACTTATTATTGTATGCTAGAATATTTGTGAGCTTTCTTAATGACTGTCTTTGTATTCCCCTTGCCTGGCAAACTACAGATGTTTAATAAATGTGTGATGAATAAGTAAGTGAGTAAATGAACCAGTGAATATTTATATACATTTTTATATTTGTTTGAGATGCATAAACTATACTGGGTAATGTAAATTGACATGCTAAGGTTATTATTTTTTTCTTCAATAGCAGATTCATCATCATCATGGTGATCATTGAGCCTTGTATGCCAGACTTCCAGCCAAGTGCTTTAGAGATTCATTTAGTCATCATAACAATCCTGTAAGATATCTGCTATACCATTTCTATTTTATAGTTGAGAAAATTGAAGTACAGAGAGAGAGGTTATCATTTACTCAAATTCACATTGTGAAAAAGTGGTGAAATCAAGTCTAAATTCATGTCTATCTGACTCCAAAGCCCATATTACTAGCCACTTTTGTTATACTCTTCTCCCTTAACTTCCCTTTCTGAACTTTTCACAGCCTAGGTAAGGATAGTTCCAAAAATGTCCTAGCAAGACCATTCATTTGCAGTCAGTCCATAGGTAAATATGAAATCAATCAACATAAGTACAGTGGCTAAGAGAGGCATTTTCAAGCTGGCGCTGTCCAAAAGCTCTTCTAATATTTGGTATTTTACACTTTTTCTAACTCTTGACACTGTGGTTACCAAATGCAAAAACCTGACGTGTCCACCGGATGCTTTCACAAATACTTAAAGAGTTCCAAGATTCTTATCTGGGGCAAACATGGACACTTGGCCCCACTGGCTGTCTATTCCGAAGCCACAGAAATTGAGCTGGCTTGCTGCCTGTCAGAATCAGGCTCAGCTTATAAACAATCACAATGTAATGACCATCCTGCCCCCTAGTGGAAGGGATGTGTGCCGCTGTCCTAGGTTCTGAAACAGCAGTTGGCCATGAGTCACAGCTGTTTCTCACATCCTGGGATTCCAGGCGAGATCCTAGTCTGACCTATGATAGTGCGCAGAGTGGCTCCTCGTTTCTTTTGTCCATCGTGATAAATAGTAGCGCTGATTTCATGTAATCCGTATGGTTCTGAGTCTTCTTAAACTTACTAATGTTGTCTAGGAAGTGGAGAACACATCTTTTTTTTTCCTCTATGCATTCTGATCTCAAATGTTTATGTCTCCTCAGGTCTTGTGCAACTGTCTCAGTAAAAACATGGAATAAATATACTAAAGGTAGTAGAGTAACCACAAAGTAGTAGATGAAAACACAAGCTTTGGAACCAGTCTGACCATGGTTGAATCTGAGCTCTCAGATCCTTACAAGCTGGGCAACTTTGGGAAACTTTCCTAACTTCTCTAAGTCTCAGTTTTCTCATCTTTAAAATGGGGATATGACTGTGTCTAACTCCGAAACTTATGGGAAACCTTAAATGAAATAATGTTTGTAAAATATTCGACACAGATCTTGCCTCCTGATAAGTATGCAGTAGTTATTAGCTGCCATTGTCATTTTGTAGCAGCTGTTGTTTTTATTAGTCTTATTATATTTTTACTAGTCATGAAACTAATTTTGATATGACACCTGTCAAAGGTTTGCTTACTGTAATTAACATTTTGAGGAAGAATCCATGGAAACTGTTAACTATCCATTTCCCCATTCTGTAACCCACTGTTAAATAAGGTATGCAGAACAGAGAATACCTAGATTATATTATCTCAACTATTTCTCCCCACCAAAAATGCCAATTTCATTTGCACTCCCATTTATTATAGGAGACTGTAAAAACATTTTTCTTGCAGGAGTCCTTGCTTCCTGCAAAGTTGAAAATATTCTTCACTGTTGGCCTATGAACCTTTTATAAGGATCAGTTGCAAGAAAGTTTTTCTCATGGACACTTTACTATCTTCCTTTGTCCAAGAAAAAATGAATATTATGTAACCTAGTGTGGATATTACTCTGTCTTAGCAGCTAGGAAATGTATAGCCAAACTCAGTTTCTGATAGTAGTAGTGAGTTCATCTCAAATGACTGATATTACCTGCACTCCTTGCTCCTGTAGATAATCTTTATTCTGTTTTTATCATTAACCAATTTGTCTTTGCATGCACAACCTACCGAGGTTCATTTATTTATCATTTATAATTCTTATGGATAATCAGTCTATTTTGCAGTAAATTTTGTCAGCTGCTATAAATATTTTAATATAAAGAGAGTACATATTCTAGATATATAAATAAACCATAATCCTAACTAACTTAATACATTCCACATAACAAGTATACTTAAGGAGTTATTATGGAAAATAAACAGCTAATTTTTATATTACCATGAATGAAACAAACTAGAACTAGAAAATTGGGCCAGCATGGTTTACTTGGTGTTGTTTCTTATATAGGCAATTAAAGTATGCAGCAGCGAATACCAAAAGACAAGCATGCTGGTGGGGTTAAGAACCTGGGCTCTGACTCAAAATGTCCACAGCTTTCTTTTGTTAGCTGTGTGATTTGGACAAGTTACATAATTTTTGTGTTTATTGCCCCTTATCTGTGAAATAGAGTGGTTATGAGAATTAAATGAGATATAAATTAAAGAGGCCTGCTACATAGTAAGTACTCAATTAATGTTAGCCACTACTTTGCCTAGAATGGCCACAAACAAGAGCTACTATTAGGCTGGGTGCAGTGGCTCATGCCTGTAATCCCATCACTTTGGGATGCTGAGGTGGACAGATCACTTGAGGTTACGAGTTCAATACCAGTCTGGCCAACATGGTGAAACCCTGTCTTTACCAAACAATACAACAATTAGCCGGGCATGATGGTGTGCACCTGTAGTCTCAGCTACTCAGGAGGTTGAGGTGGGAGAATCTCTTGAACCTGAGAGGCAGAGGTTGCAGTGAGCAGAGATTAGATCACTACACTGCAGCCTGGGCAACGGACTGAAACCCTGTCTCACACAAAAAAAAATAGTTATCATTGTCTGGCCCCTCTGTTTCAAGTTGCAAGACAAGCAAACAAAATTGAACAGCATTTATTATCTCCCTTCCCAGTTTTATTTTTCTCTGTGTAATATTTATCACCATCACACATACTACGCATTTTACTTATTTGTTTGCTCATTTTCTACCTCCCCTACCAGAATGTAAAATGTAGACAGATATTTTTATTTGTTTTTTGTTTTGTTTTCTTTCATATTCTCAGCACCTAGTACAATGTATGGTATGTAGTAGATGCTTAGTAAGTATTTAATGAATGAGTGAATAGATGAATGAATGGCCTATCAGGAGTAAGTACTTGTAATAGCATTTGATTGAACACAGGACTCATTAACCCGGAATATAAAAATGAAAACAAAAAGGTTAGATGAGACTACTTGAACCCTAGATAATTCCTCATAGAGCCAACCTGAGCATTTTTATTTGTCACAACTGTGAAATTCTAAATAGTGAGTTTTGAAGATCAATTTTAAGATTCTCCCTTTTAATAAATTGGTGAACATTTTAGCCAGTATGACTGAGAGAAGTTCTTACCACATTACATGTTGATAGCGTGTTCTCTGTTATTAGGGATGGTGAAGCCTATATACATCAGTCATTTGAACAGGGTGTCTGTGTCTGTTCTAAAACCCCAGTTAACACATTTTGTTTCATCATTTAATTTCTGCTTATCTCTTGCAAGTCTCTTGCTATTCTGCCTAGCCATGGCCACTCCTTTTATTGGGGTTGTTATTATACTCTTTATCTGTGCCCTCAAAAAGTTTAGGTTATATGAATGTAGAACCCTCATTGACCACAATGTTCAGGTCAAGACCTGTGTTTGACTTCTCACTCCACCACTTACTAGCTGAGTGGCCTTAGTGAAATTATTTATATATAGTACTTTGGGAGGCCAAGGCGAGTGGAATGCTTGAGCTCAGGAGTTCAAGACCAGCCTGGGCAATGTGGCGTAAACCCTGTCTCTACCAAAAATACAAAAAATTAGTCAGGCATGGTGGCTCACGCCTATGGTCCCAGCTATGCAGGAGGCTGAGGCATGAGAATCACTTGAACCTGGGAGTCGGAGGCTGCAGTGAGCTGAGATCACGCCACTGTACTCCAGCCTGGGCAACAGAGCAGATACCTTATCTCAAAAAGAATGACATATGCCTTTATTTATCTGAGGAGCATCCCTGATTCATGAGACTTTTGTGAAGATTGCATGAAACAAACAATCTGAAGTGCCAAGTGTATAATAAATGCCCAATGTTAGCTTTTGTTATGCATTTATAGTTATTATGTATCCCTAATTTGACACAGCATAGTTTTTAGAGGTCCTGGGAGTGATAGGTTGACCATTAGCAAAATTGTGACAAAATTATATGCTTGATTTTGGTCTCTTCAGAAATATATCTGAAGACAATGGGTACAAAGGAAGGGGAAAAGAGGTAGGTCTTGAATTTGGAAATCAAAACCAAACCTCATGGAAAAAGCTATATTTATTTAAAAAAAAAAAACTTCTCAAAAAATTAGTGATCAACTATGAGACCCAGAGAAGCATCTGCTTTCACTGGAGCTCAGACTACCCTGCTGTGAGCACCCAGGATCTACCAACCAGAAGCATGCTCTCCCATCAATTAGCCAGGCAGTTTCAGCTAAAGGTTGTACTTAGAAGTAAACAAACTGAATCCAAGGAGAAATTATTTATCAAGCATTGACAAATTACTTGTAACTAAGCAAGGGTCTTCAAGAATTTGATCCTTGATGACAATACCAACCAGGAAATCTTAAGCATGTCAGAAAAAATAAAAAGGCACATGAACAAAGCCGGCTTTTGGTAGTCAAAGGTCAGGATTTGAATTAGAGAAGGTACTTAGGGAATTTTCTTTGTGTTTTGTTTGCAGAGATGCTGTTGTATTTTATTTATTTAAAGTTTTCTTCCATGAAATCATCTAGGTAAGAGCAAGGTTGAACTCTAGTGGTGAAAAGCCTAAACTGCAAGCTATTTAAAAAATGCCTCTACAAATGAAATAATGGCCCTGGAATGCTATATCTAAATAAAGAGGTTCAGGAGGCTGCAAGCTCCAGCGACAGCAGCAGACTTGATTTTAAAAGAGAAGTCTGTTTGAAAGTACCCAGGTTTCCTCCCATATGGTATGACTGTTATGGCTGCATCAAGGCAGCACACTGTTCTAGGGCAAATGCCAAGGGACGGTATTTTTAGATTTCTCAAAAGCAACCACTGAATATATATGAATCTACAAGGATAGCATTCATGAAGTAATGTGCTGAAAATAAATTTTATTACAAATTCCTTAAGCCAACCTTGACTATAACCATGTTAATAAGGAACAGGACCAGCCTGAGTTTCATTCATTCCACAAACATGAATTAAGGCCTTCTCTAGGTAAGACACTGTTGGAGGACATAAAGAAGCATTAGACAAGTGTCTTGCTTTCTTGGGTGGAGGAAGATTGCCCCTTGTTTCTTCTGCAGAAACACAGGTGTAGAGAACTAGCATAGTCAGGTTCATCAGACTAAAGAGCCTCTAAAGACTGCTGTGAATAGCACCTACCCCCAGCCCTTGGAATTGTGTACTTTAAACTTGTACATGCTTGCCTTGGTATTTGCACAATATCACACTGTATCTGATTATCTTACTCTTGTTGGAAGCTAAGAATCTATGTAGACTTCATCCATGAAGGAGTAGAAAAAATCTGTATATCATTCAGAGACAAGGGCACCATTTGCTCTTGTTGGTTGGTTAGTTGGTTAGTTATGTGCTGTCCTTTACAATTTTGAGTGGGTTAGTTAACAAGTCAGGCTTAACTGCTGAGATTTGTCATTGGACATTATGTAAAAATGGTATTGAGTGTGTATTAGTGAGCCGATCTTTAAAAAAAAAAAAAGAAAGAAATTTTCAAACATCGAGTTGGGTGGATCTAGCTTCAGAAATGACTGAATTTAAAGACTTAAATGCCATATTATTATCCCTATTAAATTCCTATTATTCTCCATTATTTGCTTTTTCCTCCTCTTTTTCTCTGCATCTTTCAGCTAATTCTCTTGTTGCGAATTAAGTTGGCTCCTGTCCTGTCATAAACAGACTTTCTCCATGAGGCAAGGAGTATAGATTGGGCCCCTTAAAAGTCACAGCCTTACATAATAACGATACAATGGACTTTGGGGACTTGGGCGGAAGAGTGAGGGGGGGAGTGGGCAATAAAAAGCTAGAAATATGGTGCAGTGTATACATGGGTGATGGGTGCACCAAAATCTCACAAATCACCACTAAAGAACTTACTCATGTAACCCGCACTCCAATAACTTATGGGGGAAAACAGTTACAGCCTTAGATCCACAGCCTGCGAGGCAAGGGAAGTCTATCTCCCAGATTCATCATTTAATTCTCAGATGTCCTCTAATTGGCCTGGCTTAGTTCACTTGTTCATTTGTTAGACAAATTGTGAGCCACAAAGACATACCTCTGTGCTAGGATATACCATGCCTGTATCAGAGGAAGGTGGAATAGAACTATTTCATGTCAGGCGACCATCTTAACTTGAATCTACTCTGAGGAGCTCTTTAGAAAAAGAATTCTGTGCTGATATATATTTAAGATTTTTTTAATCTAGTTTGTTTATTACAGGGTGGCTCAGAACCTTAAAGATGCCACCTTGTGTTGTGGATCTTCACGAAATGAACATGGAATGCTGCATTTATTATTAATCATTTTTTGTCCAGATGACAGTCTGCCACTGCAAATTGATAAGACTTTGATAAAGCACAGTTTGGTCCATACAGCTCTAGAGAAACAAAAGGCCATTCCCCTTCCAAATGTTATTAATAAGCACTGCCCTCATAGATTTCTGTTTCTTGTAACCAGGATGTCTGATTAATAGAGCTATCTGATTTATATTTTACATTTTCTCATCTGTTTAACAAATGTTTATTGGGTGCCTAGGCATGGTTCTCGGTGCTGTAGATAGCAGTAAATAACACAGACAACATGTGAGCCCTGGCAGAATTACGTTCCAGTAGGGAGACTAACAAAAAACCAAAACAAAAAATATTCAGTAAGTCCTCGCTTAATATCCTTGATAGATTCTTGGAAACCGCAACTTTAAGTGCAACTACATATAATGAAACCAATTTTACCTAGGCTAACTTATAGCAACAGGAGTTAAGTTCCTTTGGCATATTTCTAAACACAAAATTGCCAAACTTCTAAAGAAAGACCCCAAACCCTTTTAATATTAAACATTGAAATTAATGTAAACTATACTTACATTTTTAAAAGATTAATCAAAACAAGTAAGATAATGATTTATCCAATTTTTCCAGTTCAGGATCTCAGGTGGCTGGAGTCTGTCCCAGTGGCTCAAGGCACAAGGCAGGAACCAGCCCCGGACAGGACACCAGCCCATTGTAGGGTGCACTCACACACCCACACGTATTCAGACGGGGACCATTTAGACACACCCATTAACCTGACATGCACAGCCTCGGGATGTGGGAGGAAATCGGAAGACCCATAGAAAACTCACACAGACATGAGGAGAATGTGCAGACTCCACAGAATCAATTAGTTTTCTCATCAACATTGTAACGAAACATTGAACAAAATGGTATTCTTCAAGGACCTACTGTATAATGTGAAGCAAGGATAAATGCTTCAAAGAAAAGCAGCGGGGAAAAGAGAATAAAGGGAGAGCTAGATCCACTATTCTGTTCATGGAAGGCTTCTCTGAGAGAATGAAACTTGAGCATAGTCCTGACTGCTACGTGGGAAACAGCCACTTGGGCATCCCAGGCAGAGGGACTAGTGCATACAAAGCTTCATGGGTAAATACACATCAGCATGCTTGGGAAAATGCAAGAAGGCCAGTGATTAAGAGAGGTAGGAAACCTTTATTATTCCCATGTAGTGGGGAAAGGGTGAAAGTTTTAAGCAAATGAGCAAGAGTCTGAGTTGCTGAGCTGTGCTAGGAAGACCAAGCCAGCAGCTATTGGGTGCATTTTGGGGGTGGGTTACAGGAAGGAGGAGTTAGGAGACCACAGTGGTTCAGGTAGTGTGGACATAAGCAAGGGCAATGGTAGTGGAATGGAAGGGAGGCAATTGCTGGGCTTCATGTTACTGGGTTGGTGTATTCTACACAGGCTTCAAGGCAGATGAAAGGTTGAGAAACATGAGTGAATAGCTAGACCTCCTAGATCCCACTGAGAAAGATGCCTCAATCACAAATTAGGAAGTCAAGAAGACTGGTGCAAGAAGGGCTCAGAGACCAGTGGGTAGTGGAGACCATGTAGAGGCTAGAAACACCCAAGGAGTTGAAGATCAAGTCACAAAGGTAAGTTAGATACAAATTCCAGGCTGAGGAGTTTGCATTTGATGCCTAGATAACTGGGAAGCCACTGAAGACCCTGGACCTAAAAATGACTTGGTCAATGCAAATATTGGTAGAAGATGGATGCCATCTCTTCCCCAGCCCAGATCAGCCCTACGATGTTCTATGTCCTACTCCCTGGAGTAGGACAAGGTACTAATCATTTGAACAAAGGTACTAATCATTCATGATACCTAAATTCCAGAAGCTGCTGCTTTTGTACTCTAGTATCGGAGGTAAATGAATGCCATCTCAAGCCCATTGGCCCCACAAATTAGGGCCGTACTAGGAGACACTATAGCACAGTGGTTTACAACGTGAACCTGGCCTGATTCCACTGTTTCTTAGCTACGTGAACTTTGTCACCCTCTCTGTGTGTCACCTACCACATCTATAAAATGGAAATCATTATAATGTTACTTAGATCAAGGGTTTTATGACAATTAGATAAATGAATCCAGGCAGAATCCTTAGAAGTATCTGAAACTCCACAAAAAAGAGGACTCTGTCTTTATTCAGTAGACTTGTCTGCTTATCCTCACTCTTCCTGTCCCATATCCTCACCTTCCACCATAACAGAGCATCAGATAAAAACTAAGAGAGAAAGGGTAAATTGATCCTTATAACAAAGAATGGAGAGAGAAGCAAAGGGCACTAGATCTGGAGTTGGAGACATTTGCAGCAGGGAGGAACAGAATTTAATGTTTTAAAGCTGGACTTCCTGATATAGCAGCCACCAGACACATGGTGGGTATTTAATTTTAAATTAAGTTAAATTGAAAATTCAGTTCTTCAATCACATTAGCCATATTTTAAGTGTTCATGTGACTAGTCACTCCCCCTGGACAGCCCAGCTCCAAAGTGTCAGATTCTACCTCATGCACGATTCTCTCCAACCTAGTCTAGTGGCTTGATTGCACATTCATTTTTACTGAATGGCATCACATTGTCTGAATGTATCACAATTTATTTATCCATTTACCTATTGAAGGACATCTTGGTTGCTTTTAGTTGATGGTAGTTTTAAATAAGGTAGCTGTAAACATTCACACACTGGTTTTGTGTGGACATGGGTTTTCATATCAGTTGGGTTAACACCTAGGAGCATGAGTCTTGGAACATGTGGTAAGCCTATTTTAGCTTTGCAAGAAACTGTAAAACCTCTTCCAAAATGACTATACCATTTTGCTTCCACTGCAACAATAGGTGAAATTTCCTGTGCTCTGCATCCTTGCTGGCAATTGATGTTGTCAGTTTTTTGGATTTTAATCACTCTAATAGGAATGTAGTAGTATCTTATTATTGTTTTAATGTGTACTTCTGTGATGGCAAATTATATTTAGCATCTTTTCATATGCTCCTTTGCCATTTTTATATCTTTCTTGCTCAGGTATCTGTTTAGATCTTTTGCCCATTTCTTCATTGGCTTGTTTATTTTCTTATCGTTGAGTTTTTAAGCGTTCTTGTGTATTACAGATACAAGTCTTTTGTTAAATATGTTGCGTTAGGCCATTCTTGCATTGCTATAAAGGAATACCTGAGACTGAGTAACTTATAAAGAAAATAAAATTAATTGACTCATGGTTCTACATGCTTTATAAAAAGCATGGTCCTGGTATCTGCTCAGCTTCTCAGGAGGCCTCAAGAAGCTTACAAACATGGCAGAAGGCAAAGGAGGACCAGATGTTTCACATGGTAAGAACAGGAGCAAGTAAGGGACGGAGGTGCCAAACACTTTTAAACAATCAGATCTCAGGAGAACTCACTGTAGTGAGGAGACCACCAAGCCATAAGGAATCCACCTTCATGACCCAAACACCTCTCACCAGGCCTCACCTCCAACATTGAGGATTACAATCCAAACTCCATTATCCTGCCCCTGGCCTCACACATCTCATGTTCTTCTCACATTGCACATCTTCTGCCAATAATCCTTGAAAAGTCTCAACTCATTTCAGCATTACTCAAAAGTCCAAAGTGCAAAGTCTCATCTGAGACAAAGCAAGTCTCTTCCACCTATAAGCCTGTAAAATCAAAAATACGTTTTTTACTTCCAAGATACAAGAGGGGTATAAGAATTTGTAAACATTCTCATTCCAAAAAAGGAGAAATCCACCAAAAGAAAGGAGCTATAGGCCCACACAAGTCTAAAACCCAGCAGTGCAGTCATTAAATCCTGAAGCTCCAAAATAACCTCCTTTGACTCTATGTACCACATCCAAGGAAACTGCTACAAGGGATGGACTCCCAAAGCCCTGGGAAACTCCCTGTGGCTTTTTCATGCTGAGGCTGCAAGCTGCTGGTGGCTCTACCATTCTGGGATTTGAAGGATAGTGGCCCCCTTCCCAAGGTTTTACTAGACAGTTCCCCAGTGGGGACTCTGCATGGGGCCTCAACCCCACATTTCCCCTCTGCACTACCATAGTAGAGGCTCTATGTGAGGGCTCTACCCCTACAACAGACTTCTGCCTGGACACCCAGGCTTTTCCATAAATTCTCTGAAATCTAGGCAGAGACTTCCAGAGCTTCTTCACTCTTGCACTCTGTGGGCCTGCAGGCTTAACACCATGTGGAAACCACCGAGGCTTATGGCTTGTGCCCTCCAGAGCTGTGACCCAAGCTATAACTGGATCCCTTTGAGCCATGGCTAAAGCTGGAGTGGTCTGAATGCAGGAAGTGGTGCCCAAGACTGCTCAAGGCTGCAGAGTCCAGGGCATGGCCAACAAAACCGTTCTTTCCTCCTAGGCCTTTGGGCCTATGATGGGAGGGGCTGCTTCAAATGTCTCTGAAAGCCCTTTAAGGACTTTTTCCCATTGTCTTGGCTATCAGCACTTGGCTCTTTTTAGTCATGCAAACCTTTCTAATAAGTGGTTGCTCCACAGCAATTCATCCCCCCAAAAAAGCCCTTTTTTGCCACATGCTTAGGCTGTAAAATTTTCCAAACTTTTACACTCTGCTTCCTGTTTAAATATAACTTCCAAATTTAAGTCATTTATTTGCTCCTACATCTGAGAATAGGTTTTTAGAAGCAGTAAGGACAAGTCTTAAACACTTAGAATTATCTTATGTCAGATACCCCAAGTCATCACTCTTAAGTTCAAACTTCCTCAGCTCCCTAGGGCATGAACAGAATGCAGTCAAGTCCTTTGCTAAGGCATAACATGGGTGATCTTTGCTCCAGTTCCCAGTAAATTCCTCATTTTTATCTGAGACCTCATCAGCCTGTCCTTTGCTGTCCATATTACTATCAGCATTTTGGTCACAATCATTTACCCAGTCTCTAAGAAGTTCCAAACTTTCCCCCATCTTCGTGTCTTCCTCTGAGCACTCCACACTCTTCCAACCTCTGCCTGTTACTCCATTCTACATTTTCAGGTCTCTTTATAGAAGTTCCTCACTCCTGATACCAATTTTCTGTGTTAAATCATTTTTGCATTGCTATAAAGAAATAACTGAGGCTGGGTAATGTATAAAGAAGACAGATTTAATTGGCTCATATTTCTGCAAGCTTTACAGGAAGTATAGTGCTGGCAACTGCTTCCTGAGGCTTCTAGGCATAACATGGGTGGCTTCTGGGGAAGCCTCAGGAAGCTCACACTCATGGTGGAAGGTGAAGAGGGAGCAGGTATCTCACATAGCAACCGGAAGAAAGAGACAGATGGAAAAGTGATACATACTTTTAAATAACCAGATCTTGCAAGAACTCACTTACTACTGGAAGACAGCACCAAGCCATGAGGGATACGCCCCCTGAGGTGACCCAAAGACCTCTCACATCCCCACCTTCAACATTGGGAACTACAATTCAACATGAGATTTAGAGGGGACAGCATCCAAACTATCGCATATTTGTTTTAAAATGTTGTCTCCCAGCCTGTGCCTTGTCTTTTCATTCTCTTAACAATGTATCTTGCACAGCAGAGCTTTTTAATTTAATAAAATCTATTAATCAATTTTTCTTCCATGTATTGTGCTCTGGCGCTGTATCTAAAGACTAACCATCAACCCTAAGGTCATGTGGATTTTCTTTCATGCCTTCTTCTAAAAGATTTGTAGTTCTGCCTTTTAATTTTAGGTCTATGATAAATTTTGAGATAACTTTTGGAAAATGTGTAAGATTTGTGTCTATGTTCATTTTTTTTTATAGAGAGACATCCAACTGTTCCCACACTAATTGTTGAAAAGACTGTCTTTTTTCCATTGAATTACCTTTGCATATTTGTCAAAGAGCAATTGACTACATTTGTGTAAGTCTTTTTCTGTTTTATTGATACATGTGTCTATTCTTTTCCCAATACTATGGTATATTGATTTCTAGCTTTATAGAAAGTCTTAAAGTTAGGTATTATGAGTCCTCCATGTTCTTCTTCACTATTGTTTTAGCTATTCTAAGTCTTTTTGTCACATAAACTTTAGAATCAGTTTGTCAAAATGTATACAATTTCTTGCTGGAATTTTGAGTAGAATTATGTTGAATCTATAGATAAAGTTGAGAAGAATTGCCATCTTAATAATATTGAGTCTTCCAATCCAGGAACATGGAAGATCTCTCTATCTATACCTTATTTGATTTTTTTAATCAGAATTTTATAGTATTTTGCATACAAATCTATAAATGTGTTGTTAAATTTATACCAAGTATTTCTTTTTGTGGGTGTACCACTGTAAATAGTATCTTTTTAAATTTCAAATTCCAATTGTTAGCTACTAATATATAAAACAGCGATTAACTCTTAACCTTTCATCCTAACCTTTCATCCTGTGTCTTTCGTCTTAACCTTTCATCCTGCAAACTTACTATGCTCACTTATTAGTTCTGTTAGCTTTTTGTTGATTCTTTCAGTTTTTCTACATAGATGATTATATCATCTGCAAATAAAGACCATTCTATTTCTTCCTTTCTAATTTGTATACATTTTATTTCTTCTGTGTGTCTCATTGAACAAGCTAGGACTTCCAGTATGATATTAAACAAGAGTGTTGAGGAGAGATCCTTTCCTTGTTTCCAATCTTAGAGGAAAGTGTCCAGTCTCTCACCATTAAGTATGATGTTAGCTGTAGCTATTTTGTATATGTTTTTGATTAAGTGGAGGAAGTTTCTCTCTATTCTTAGTTTTCTGATGGTTTTTTAAATGACTATGTTCAATTTTGTTGAATGCCTTTTTAGCATCAATTGGTATGATGATATAACCTTTCTTCTTTAGCCTATTGATACAGTGGGTTACATTGATTGATTTTTTAATGTTGAACCAGCTTTGCATATTTGGAATAAATCCAACTTAATGTTGATGTATAATATTTTATACATTGCTATATTTAATTTCATAATATTTTCTTGAAGATTTTTGCATTTTTGTTCATGAGATATATTCATGTGTATTTTTTCTTTCTTGAAATGTTTTTGATATTGGAGTAATACTAAATTCCTAGGATATTTCAGAAGTGTTCCCTCTGCTTCTATTTCCTAGAAGAGATTGTGGAGAATTGGTATAATCTCTACCTTGAATGTTTGTTAGAATTTACCAGTTAACACATCCGAGTCTAGCTTTCTTTGTTAGAAAGGTATTAATTATTGATTTGAATTATTAAATAGACATAGGGCTATGCTGGTTATCTATTTCTGTGCATTTTGAAAGTTTGTGTCCTTCAAGAAATTGCTCTGTTTAATCTAAATTATCACAGTGGTCATAGAGCTGTCTGTTCATAGTATTCTTTTATTATCCTGTAGATGTTCAATGGATCAATAGTGATGAACTTACATTCACATCTGATGTTGCAACTTGTGTCTTCTTTTTTTTTTTTTCATGGTTAGCCTGGCTAGAGGTTTGTGAATTTTATTGATCTTTTCAAAGAGCCAGTTTTTAAATTCCATTGATTTTTTTTCTTTTGTTTTGTGTTTTTACTTTCATTGATTTTTATTTTAATTTTTATTATTTCTTTTATTCTGCTTGCTTTAAATTTAAATTGCTCTTTTTTGCTTGTTTTCCATAGCAGAACTTTAGGATGCAGAATTTTGATAATTCTTATTTTCTAATACATACATTTAGTGCCATAAATGTCCCTCTAAGAACTACTTCTTCTGTGTCCCATGTGTTTTCATAGGTTGTATTTCCCTTTTCATTTAATTAAAAATATTTTATAATTTTCATTAAGACCTCTTCTTTGACCCATGGTTTATTTAAAAGTGTATTGTTTAATTTTCAGATATAACTTTCTGTTACTGATTTCGAGTCTAATTTTCTTGTGGTCTCAGGACACATTTTGTATAAATTCTATTCTTTTAAATTTATTCAGGTATGTTTTATGCTTGAGGATGTGGTTTATCTTGGTGAATGCTCCATGTGAACCTGAGAAGCATCTGCTGTTGTTGGATGGATTATGCTATAAAATATCAATTAGACCAAGTTGATTGGTGGTGCTGTTCAGATCATTTATAATCTTATGACTTTCTGTCTCCTTAGTATGTCACTTACCAATACAGAAATGTTGAAATCTCCAAGTATGTCACTTACCAATACAGAAATGTTGAAATCTCCAACTATGATAGTGGATTTATTTGCTTCTCCTTACAGTTATTCAGTTTTTGCCCCGTGTATTTTGGTGTTCTATTTGTAGGTGCATATACATTTAAAATTGTCATGATGTTTTTGGAGAATTGGCCCCTTTACAATTATAATAATGCTCATCTTTGCCCCAATAATCATTCCTGTTTTCAAGGCTGCCTTGCCTGAAATTAATTTAGCCGCTCCAACTTTCTTTTGACTAAGGTTGGCATATTTTTTTCCATTTCTTTTCTTTCAGCCTGAGTCTTTATATACAATGTGGGTTTCTTGTACACAACATATAGTTGGAACTTGTTTTTATATCCACTATAACAATCTCTTTTTAATTAGTGTTCATAGAACATTCCAATTTAAATTCATTGTTTATATGGTTGGGTTATGATCTACTATGTGTCTGTTTTCTATTTATTGAATTGTTTTTTATTGCCTTCCTAGCTCTCTCATTTTTCTGCCTACTCTAATTTCAAATGAGCATTTTATATAATCTTATTTTATCTCCTTTCTTAGTATATCAGTTATACTTAAATTTTTTTTGATGGTTGCCCCAAATTTACAGTATGCATTTTAAATTAATAGAAGCTCACCATCAAATAACACTGTACTGTTTCACATGTAATGCAGGTACATATAAATACGATATTTCCAATCCCTCCCTCTTGTGCCATTGCTGTCATTAATTCACTCATCCATATCCTATAATCACCCACTATATTATTATTATTATTATTATTACTTTCAATACATACTTGTCTTTCAGATTAACCTGAAACAATAAAAATACAATATTTTCTTTTGCTTTCATTGATTTATTCTCCAATATTCTTCCTTTCTTTTGTATAGTTCAAGTTTCTTACTTATATCATTTTTCTTCTACCCAAAAAACTTATTTTAACATGGCCCACAGGACAAGACTGTTGGTAAATTCTCTCCATTTTTGTTCATCTGATGAAGTCTTTCCTCTTCATTTTTGATGGATAATTTCACTGTATATGGAATTCTGGATTGGTGTTTCTTTCTTCCAACACTGTATTGCTTGCTACTTGGCCTGCCATAACGAACTACCATAGACTTGGTGTCTTACGCAACAGAAATTTATTTTCTTATAGTTCCAGAGGCTGGAAGTCCAAAATCAACTTGGTTCCAGCTCATTTGCTTTCTAGTGAGGGCTGTCCTCCTGGATTGCAGATAACCACCTCACTATGTCCTCACATGGCCTTTCCTTAATGCATGCACATGGAGAGAGAGAGTGTGAGCTCTCTGGTGTCTCTTATGAGGACACTACTTCCTACCAGGTCAGGGCCCCACACTTATGACCTCATTTAACTTTACTTCCTTAAGAGGCCCATGTCCAAACATAGCTGCACTAGGTATTAGGGCTTCAACATATGAATCTGGGGAACACACAAACATTCAGCCTATAACACATTGAGTATTTCATTTTACTCTTCTCTTGTTTGCATGGTTTCTGACAAGCAGTCCACTGTAATTCTTATTCTTGTTCCTCTGTAGGCAAAGTTCTCCCCAGTCCCTGCCTTGGTTTCTTTTTATTTTTTTGTTTTGCATTTTGGAATGCCTTATAATCTCGAAAGAAGAATAAATCAAGATTTATTCTTTGTCTTTAACTTACTTAGTTTAAATATGATATGCCTAGCTATGGTTTGTTTAAAAGTTTTTTTTGTTTTGTTTTGTTTTTTTTTTTTTTTTGGTTGGGGGAGTGGGTTGTTTATGCTTTACACTGTGTGGTGTCCTCTAAGCTTTCTGGATATGTAGTTTTGTATTTGTCAGGTTTTGTTTTGTTTTGTTTTGTTGAGACAGAGTCTCACTCTGTTGCCCTGGCTAGAGTGCAGTGGTACTATCTCAGATCACTGCAACCTCCAACTCCCAGGTTCAAGCCATTCTCCTGCCTCAGCCTCCCAAGTGGCTGGGATTACAGGTACCTGCCACCATGCTCAACTAATTTTTGTATTTTTAGTAGAGACAGGTTTCACCATGTTGGCCAGGCTGGTCTCAAACCCCTGACCTCAGGTGATCTGCCTGCCTCAGCCTTCCAAAGTGCTGGGATTATAGGCATGAGCCATGCACCAGCGCTGTCATTAGTTTTGAAAAGTTCTCAGCCTTCTCCATTGTCCTTTTATTTTCCTTCTGGTATTCTAATTATACATGTGATATACCTTTTGCAGTTGTCCCACAGTTCTTGGATATTCTATTTTGCTTGTTTTTAAAGAATTGTTTTTCCTCTTTGCATTTCAGTTAGGGGAGTTTCTACTGACATTTCTTCCATGCTGTCACTGTGATTCTTCCTTCACCCCATGGGTGGCATTCTTCATTTCTGTTCTACTGTTTCTGATTTCTAGTTTTGATTATTAGTACCGTTTCCATTTCCTTTTGATTATTTCTTAGAGTTTTCATCTCTCTTTTTATATTACTGTATGCTCTTGTAGGTATGTTGTCTACTTTTCCACTAGAGCTCTTAACTTCTTAATCTTCATTATTTTAAATTCCTTGTTTGATAATTCCAACATCTATGTCATATCTAAGTTTGGTTCTGATGCTTCCTTTGTCTCTTCAGACTGTGTAGTTTTTTGGTTTGTTTTTGTTTGTTTGTTTGTTTTACATTTTGGAATGCCTTATAATTTTTCTTGTTGAAACCTGAACACTTATTGGTTACTCGGAACTGAATTAAATAGCCCAAAGTGTGAGGATTTATGCTAATTTGGCCAGAAATTCAGCCGTGTGTAACGCTTGCTGTACCTACAGATGCCAGCAGCTTCAAATTCCTCTAGAGTCCTTGTTCGCGTTTTTCTTCTCTCTTGACTTTGGGCTTCTCTCAGTATTCCATCTCAGAGAGAGTCTGTGTCTTGCAACTCAAACATAATCTGCTGTTATGATACCAGAGTTCTGTTAGTGTGGTAACATAGTGTAGGTAAGGGGGCACATTCTATATCCTTCCAATTAGATCTCAGTGTTTTAGTGGACCAGTAACTTGGGCTGTGACTTTCACAAGTCTGTCTCCTTCTTTCCCCCTGCTGAGTAGACTTCATTATGTAGAACCCTCTGGGCATATTTCACAAAGATTACTCTTCCCCTATTCCTTCCAGAGTCACAGGGCATCTTTCTTGGATCCTCACTGTGAGAATCTGGCAGAGGTTCCTAGATACATCTAGGAAAACCATGAAGGTATGAGTCCCCCTTAAGATGTAGCCCCCAGGAATTTCTCACCCTTATACTAGTAAACATTCAGCTTCCAGCAATTCATCAAACTTTCCATTTTAATGTTCCTACCAGTTTATAGCTCTAGCTTTTGCTCCAGATAAGCAAATCTCAACTGTCTCCCTCTAGACAACCCTATCTCGCCTGATTTGGGGGTAACAGTTTGTTTTGCAATTGTGGTACTCTGATGCATCCAAAAAAAGTTGTTGATTTCCAGTTTGTTCATATTTTGCTTATTCTAAGAAGGAGGATGTTGACTCCCAAGTTCTTTCCATGTCCAAGCTCAAACCAGAAGTGATGGCATAGATTTAAATGAAATCCCCGTAGCTAACAGAACTAGGATGAGTTTCATAGCTTAGGTGAGTTAACACAAGAGGAGGCACCCCAGGATCCTTATCTCATCTGTGACCTTTATGCAATTTAAAATACACATCCAAAAGCTGAAACAAAGAACTGTTTTATCTGTTTTTTTGGTACTCCTGTTAATATTATGCTATTCAAGAAAGGGACACTATTACTTTCTCTTTCCATCATGAAGGTTGTAACCCTGAGGTTACACAGATTGTTATTTACCTAGATCCCTAGAAAATGGCTTCTGTGACTCATTTTCTGCTCCCTATGCTTCCCTACACAAAAGACTGAGTAAATTTACGTTTATATAATGTCCTGAGACTCTTTTATTGTTTAACGAGGTAGTCAGTCCCAAGCAGTCTTCTGTTTTCCTCCAAATAGATTCTGGAGAAACCTCAGCCCTCACTCTGACACTGACAGACACCGCATTCAAAACTCTTACAGATTTCTCTTGTGTTCCATGGCTGTTTCTATGGAGCAGAAACACGTTTTGGGGACCTATTTCTTATTAGCTTGTTCTAAACATATTCAAAAGCTGCAAGGTTATTACCATAGAAGGTAGAATCACATGTAGTAACCTCATCTATAAAAGCAGCCTCTACAGAACACAAGCATGTGTGGCTCAATATGAGTATTAGCTGGGGAGGGCTATTTGTTACTTGCAAAAAGCCACAGGGATCATATAATGGAGCACAGACATAACACCCAGACTCTCTGTGCTCTGTACAAAATGAAAGAAAAGTCATGGGAAAAAAAATAGGGTCCATCACTTACACTGCACTCTAAGTTGTCTGGGTGGTTTATGATCATTCATTAGTTATTCTTCACAGCACACTTGTGAGAAAACGTACTGGGTTCATTCAGAGGGAGGAGTGTAGACCTTGAATTAAGCATTGTAGCTTTTCACTTCTTTTCCATTCTGCCCTGCAAGAATCCCTGGAAGGGTATTGCTCTCAGATGATGGAGAGCTCAGATTAAAAGAAAGGTAGGAATTTTCTGCTAACAACTTGCATCTGGTAATAAAAATTCTCCTTCACAGAAATACAGAAAGAATATATGACTGCAGCCTATTGAAACTGAGGAAGCTTTTTTTCAGGCCTCCAACAGTTTTGCTTCTGGATCTGGGCCCTGACATATCTTTTCAGAGCCATCTTGCAGCTGAGTTGTTTACAATTGTTTGCAATGGTAGATACTCTCTCTATGGACACAATTTAAAATTTGTGTTAAGATGACGAAGAGTCTGGAGTTGAACAATTACAGTACTTGGCTAATAAGAATATTGTAAGACGTCAGTATCATTCATCTGAAGTTTTTGCCTCAGCTGTTTCAGAAAATTGCTTCAGCTCTTCATTTTACTCTTTATAGGAAAACATCATCCAGATGTAAACAGGGGGCTTATGCTGTGTGAGTGTCTGGGAGAAGTGCAAAATGTGCTCTGTTCTGAAAGCGTGCTCAGAGTGGCTGTTCCAGGGAACTACGTTGCCTGTTTCCAAATGAAGCCAGATCTGCAGAACCAGGAAATCACAGCTTCTTGGAAGAGGGCCAGAGGCAGAGCAAGTTCTATGAGCTCTGGATTGAATCAGGGGCTTTATGAGTACTTTGGAATTTTTTAGAAGAGCAGAGGACTGTCCATCCTAGGAGCCAACCTCCTTCTCAATTTGGGATGTGTTCTCATTTGAAGACAAATCACCTCCTGTTAACTTAAACCTTAGAAATGTTCCCATAACATCTCAGATGGTCAACTCCAATCTCCTAAACAGGATACACAGCCCCTAGGGAGAGGAGGCCTTGGCTTCCCGCAGAGTGGTATAGTTATTCATTCAGAGTATCAAGTCATTTCCTAGTTTTGCCATGTATTTCTTATATGTGGTGGATAAAGTTATTTATTGCCTCTAAATCTCCATCTTTCAAATGGGGTAATAAGAGAATCTATTGTGGGGAGTTGTAAGATTTAAATTAGACAATGAAGCAGTATATTTTCTGGAACATAATTAGTGCTCAGTAAATATTTAATGCTACTGTAGTTCCAGCAGCAGCAGCAGGGATGTTGCTGTCATCGTACTTGGATGAACGGCCTTGTGAAAGTATCTAACGCCTTAGGCTGGTTTGGGTGTGCCTTGTTAGCTCAGAGCCTGAACAGAACTGAGAAGTGGCTAATTTAGATGACTCTTCCTCCATTCTTTCCGGCGGCAGGGGTGTCTTTCTCTTTCACACTCAGTCTCTCTCTTGGCGAGGACAGCAACACTAACAAGTTGTTCATACTTTATTGTAAATTATTTCAAGTAAAAATCCTCCCAGGCATATTTGCATTTGGAAAAAAAAAAAAGTTGATTTTAAGAGATTCTCCTGGCCGGGAGCGGTGGCTCAATCCCAGCACTTTGGGAGGCCGAGACGGGCGGATCACGAGGTCAGGAGATCGAGACCATCCTGGCTAACACAGTGAAACCCCGTCTCTACTAAAAACACAAAAAATTAGCCGGGCGCGGTGGCGGGCACCTGTAGTTCCAGCTACTCGGGAGGCTGAGGCGGGAGAATGGCGTGAACCTGGGAGGCGGAGATTGCAGTGAGCCGAGCTCACACCACTGCACTCCAGCCTGGGCAACAGAGTGAGACTCCGTCTTAAAAAAAAAAGAGAGAGAGAGATTTTCCTGCCTACCTCCAATATGTACATTAGAAGTTCAGACACAGAAATAGTTATCAGTGAGATGGAGGAAATAACAACCCACAAATAACAACAGGCAGGCACACACAGATGGCACAAACCTGAAGATTAATTCTGTGTAGGGTAACATGTGCTGACTGCTGTCATATTGCTTATTTCTAGGAGACAAGTATGAGGTTACAATGTTGTTGAAGCCCCATGGCTTCTTGAAGAAGGTTTAAATAAAACTATATTCTTACTAAAAGTGGTCTTTATCAACACTATGCCCATAAAAAGAATACCCCCAAGTAAGAAAATAATGTTGGCTGAAGATCAGATATTAAGCTGAAGCACAGCTTTTGAATCCAGCTCGTTTATGGCAATTGGCCGATTTTTACACCTGTGTGTCTCTTTGATCTTATATATTAATAAAATCTTCAGTGTTCCACTTAAAGGCAACTACCACATCAACCTGGTTTGAAAAAGCCAAAGTTAATGGAAATAAAGTTATCTCACAATTAAATTAATCATAGATTATTTGAATGATGAAACTGAGTACACTATAAGATGCATGTGATCTATTGAGACTTTGAAAATATTGTTTTGATGACTTGACAAGAAAAGAATGCCTTGGAAGTTGTTCTTAATTGGACAGACATTCTTTGTCCAATTTAGTTCATAGCTGAATGATTTTAAATGGGCCTAAATGCTTCTTCAAATTGGAGAGAGTTTCTGTTTTGGAGCTGAGATTCATACATTTTCAGAAAGCCATGTGCAAAGTAAACTCAAGCCTCTCTGGAAAGAGTCTGCTGTACTTGTTGAAATTTAAAATATGTTTCTGGATACTTTTCAGTGTGAGAATATCTAAATGTTTAGTTTAAGGCTAAGTTTTTGTCACACAACTCCCCACATATTGGTTGATGTATTGACATCATCCATCCTGAATTACAAGTTAGTTTGTTCAAATCATTTATTCCTCTCTGGAGTTGAGATCCTTACATTAAGTGGTTGAGAGTTCTACTGAGCTGTGGTCTCAATCCATTGTCCTCTTAGGCATTAAGCACCCATTGCCAGATTCCCACCTTGACTTCTAGTTGTTACTAAGATTAATTCCCAGCTTTGATGAGTAAAGTGGCCCCTCTCAGACACTTTGGGCCAAATTCCCCCTGGACACTACAAAAGATGACAAACCTATACTTTTTTTCTGGAAAAGACAAGAGGGAACCTATTAAAAAAGATGCAATGCAAGATGGGAAAAAAAAAACCAGAGCATGACTCATCTGGTCTACAGGTCTACAGTTCTGTTCCTTCAGTGTTCCTTGACTACATTATCCCAAAGAATGCACCAGGACTCTCTGTTTCTGGAAACTCAGTTGGGGCAAAGATCTATTACTTAGGGTGATTTCAGCTTTCTTGGTTTCTCTGCACACACAAAAAAATTATGAAGCCATTTATTTACTGTTGAATTTTTCAACAGCTTCAGATCTATGGAGGAAACCACTATTGGTTACAGGTACCACTTTGGCTGGTATCATAAGTAAGAAAGAGCAGCAGGAATATGGTGAAAGTAGGTGTAGCAATCAAGTCTCTTGTTATCTGGTATGGAGAAACACATGTCCTTAATGGATTGCAGGTAAGCTGAGTGACACTTTAGCCCCTCGCTACAGCCCGAAGTAGCCTCACCCACTTGCCCCATGTGCTATATATAAAATTATAATTTTTGATGTATCCATAGTATAAAAAAGATTAGGAAGGATTGCTCTTGATCAGTGGGTCTTAATATTTAACATGCATCAGAATCACATGGAAGGTTTGCTACAACAGATTTCTGCCCCTTTCTCCAGAGTTTCAGATTCAGTAACTCTGAGGTTTGAGACCTTGCATTTCTAACACATGTCCAAGTGGTGCTACTTCTACTAGTCTAGACGTTCTTAGAAACAAACAAAAAGAGTGTGATGGAAGAAGCAGACAGTAGGATCAAAGAATGTGAGTCATGTCTTATCATATCTTGGATTGCTAGAAGGATATTAATGAGACACAACTCTTGAATCTATCTTCAAAACTTCAATTCTGGGAATCATGTGCAGTCTATGATCCTCTGATTGCTGTATTTCTACGGTCAATTTTTTTCTGTCATATTTTGGATATCTACTTTCCATCCTTAAGGACTTACCCTTACTTCATTCCATTCATCAGTTTTCAAAATTGAATCTATTTAAACTCAAATTCTTTGAAATCTTGGTTGGCTGACCAATGGTTCCAGGACTGCAGGGATTTCTAGGAACACAGAATTTTCAGTGCTAAAACCAGGAAAGTCCCAGGAAAACCAGGATCAATTGGTCACCCTACTTTGGAGTCTGGGCAAATTTTAATCACCCCTGAACTTCATGAGCATACACTTTTTCATTCTAAATCACTTCTAAAACACTAAGTAACACCTACACCAGGAATACACAATATTCTCTTTTGTCTAAAGATCAACTTGGATAAATAAATGTAAAGGCCTTTTTATAACATCTCTTATCTTCATATTTTCTTCCTATTAAAAAAATATTATCTATTGCCCTTAACAGATTATAGGAACCATTTGATAAGGAAAATGATTTCTATGCTGTTATGCTGTAGATATCCTATATATCTGGTGGGGAGAAGAAGATATTTGACTTCATACAGCTTTCTAAAAGACTAATTTGAAACACTAAATTAGCCCTGACCTATAGTCAAAATTGGTTCTTAAAACTCAGATGTTTGGGAGTAAACAAAACCATTTATTTCTGAAGGCTTTCCACATCATCTCCCTTCTGGGAGATTAATTCCATGAACTTTTCTAAAATAGTATGATTTGCCAGCAGCAGGAAAAGTGTAACCAATTAATTATAGATGTATGTTAAATTACTTTCATTACCATCCCTGGTTTAGGAACAGGCTGGCATACATGAGTGGAATGACTGATCAAAGAGTTTTTTGGTCTGTCCACATGGCACTAGGTACTTTTGTTCTGTGTATAATGCTGTTCTCAGATAAGGGAGGAATCCAAGCCTGGATGTAAAGGGCTATCTGCAGATTCCTGAAAAGGAAATGTATGTCAGGTCCAACATGAGGAATCCAAATATAAATGTAGATATAAGCTTCATTCCCATGGGTTCCACTAGCCTGGTGTCTTAGTCTATTTTGTGCTGCTATCATAGAATACCTGAGACTGGATAATTTATAACAAATAGAGATTTATTTCTTACTGTTCTGGAGGCTGGGAAGTTCAAGGTCAAGGGGCTCACATCCAGCAGGGCCCTTCATGCTGTATCATCCCATGGCAGAAGGCAGAAAGGCAAGCAAGTGTGCTCAGAAAGGGTCAGGGCAGGAACTACCTTTCTCCTGCCTTTTTATTCTATCTGGGCCCCCAGCTGATTGGCTGCTGCCGGTCCATATTGCAGGCAAATCTTACCCACTCACTCCACTGACTCACATGCCAGTCTCTTCCAGAAACACCCTCACAGACACACTCAGAAATAATGCTTTATCAGTCATTTCAGTATTCCTTAATCCAGTCAAGTTGAAAACTAAAATTAACCATCATCCTTGGGGTTTCAGAGGTCACATAAACACCAAGACTTTCTCCAACTTCCAGTAAACCTTCTGTCCTCAGTCCTCACTGCCTTTTTTGAAGCCTCAGTTAATCTGTGGAAAGCCCTGGGATCTCTCACATGCATTCACAAGCTGCCCTTTCCATTTCTTCTGCTCTGGCCTCCTAGTTATGTTGTAGTTGTTGTTGTTGTTATTTTTAATTTTTGTAGGTACATAGTGCATGTGTATATTTATGGAGTAAATAAGATATTTTAATACGGGCATACAATGTGTAGTAATCACATCAGGGTAAATGGAGTCTCCATAACCTCAGGCATTTATCCTCTCTTTGTGTTAAAAACAATCCAATTATATTATTTTAGTTATTTTAACTGTACAACAAATTATTATTGATCCATAGTCTGTTGTGCTATCAGGTGACTCTGTTGTGCTATCAAATATATAATCTTATTCATCTGTCTAACTATACGCTTTTACCCACTGACCATCCTCACTGTCCCCCCACCTCCACTACCCTTCCTAGCCTCTGGTAACCATCATTCTATTCTCTGTCTCCATGAGTTCAATTGTTTTAATTTTTAGCTCCCACAAATGTGTGAGAACATACAAAGATTGCCTTTCTGAGCCTGGCTTATTTCACTTAACATAATGACCTCTAGCTCCATCCATGTTGTTGGAAATGACAGAATCTCATTCTTCCGTATGGCTGAATAGTACTACATTGTGTATATGTACCACATTTTCTTTATCCATTCATCTGTTGATGGACACTTGGGTTGCTTCCAAATCTTGGCTATTGTGAACAGTGCTGCAATAAACATAGGAGTGCTGATATCTCTGATATACTGATTTCCTTTCTTTTGGGTGTATATCTACCAGTGGGATTGCTGGATCATATGTTCTATTTTTAGTGTTTTGAGGAAATTCCAAACTGTTCTCCACAGGGGAAATACTATTTTACATTCCCACCAACAGTGTGCAAGGGTTCCCTTTTTCCCTTGCCAGGATTCATTATTACCTGTTTGGGCTAAAATCCATTCTTACTGGAGTGAGATGATATTTCTTTGTAGTATTGATTTGTATTTCTCTAATGATCAATGATCTTGAGCACCTTCTCATGTACCTGCTTACCATTTGTATGTCTTCTTTTGAGAAATGTCTATCCAGATCTTTTGCCCATTTTTAATCAGATTAAATTTTTTCCTATTAAGTTGCTTGAGCTTCTTATATATTCTGGTTATTAACCCATTGTCAGATGGGTAGTTTGCACATATTTTCTCCTATTCTGTGGGTTTTCTCTTATTTGATTGTTTCCTTTACTGTGCAGAAGCTTTTTAACTCAATGTGATCCTATTAGTCCATTTTTGCTTTGATTGCCTATGCCTGTGGGGTGTTACTTAAGAAATCATTGCTCAGACCAATGTCTTGGAGAGTTTCTCCAATGTATTCTCTAAGTATTTTCATAGTTTGAGGTCTTATATTTAAGTCTCTAATCTGTTTTGATTTTGTTTTGTATTTGGTGAGAGATAGGAATTGTTTCATTCTTCTGCATATGGATATCCAGTTTTCCCAGCACCATTTATTGAAGAGACTGTCTTTTCCCCAGTGTATGTTCTTGGCACCTTTGTCAAAAATGAGTTTACTGTAGATATATGGACTTATTTCTGGGTTCTTTATTCTGTTTCATTGGTCTATATGTCTATTTTTATGCCAGTACCATGCTGTTTTGTTTACTATAGCTGTATAGTATAATTTGAAGTCATGTAATGTCATTCCTCCAGTTTTGTTCTTTTTGCTCAGGTTACCTTTGGCTATTATGGGTGTTTTGTGGCTCCAGAAAAATTTTAGGATTTTTTTTCTACTCTGTGAAGAATGTCATTGGGATTTTGATAGGAGTTGCATTGACTCTATGGACTGCTTTGGGTAGTGTGGACATTTTAACAATATTCATTCTTCCAATTCATGAACATGAAATATCCTTCCATTTTTTGGTGTCCTCTTCAATTTCTTTCATCAGTGTTTTATAATTTTTATTATAGAAATCTTTCACTTCTCTGGTTAAGTTAATTCATAGGTATGTTATTTGATTTGTAGCTTTTGTAAATGGATTTACTTTCTTTATTTCTTTTCCAGATTGTTTGCTGTTGGCATATAGAGATGTTACTGATTTTTATATGATTTTGTATCCTGCAACTTTACTGAGTCTGTTTAGCAGTTCTAATAGTTTTTGGTGGAGTCTTTAGCTTTATCCAAATATAAGATCATATCATCTGCACACAAGGATAATTTGACATCTTCCATTCCAATTTAGATGTCCTCTATTTCTTTCTCTTGTCTGATTGTTCTAGCTAGGATTTCCAATACTATGTTAGGTAACAATGGTGAAAGTGAACATCCTTGACTTGCTCCAGATCTTAGAGGAAAGGCTTTCAGTTTTTCCCCATCCAGTATAATACTAGCTGTAGGTCTGTTGTATATGGCCTTTATTGTGTTGAGGTATGTTCCTTCTATACCCAGTTTATTTAAGGTTTTATCACGAAGTGATCTTGAATTTTATCAAACGCTTTGTCAGCATTAATTGAAATGGTCATATGGGTTTTGTCTTTCATTCTGCTAATATGACGCAGCACATTCATTGACCTTGTATATGTCGAACCATCCTTGCATCCCTGGGATAAATCTCATTTGGTCATGATGAATAATCTTTTTAATGTGTTGTTGAATTAGATTTGCTATTATTTTATTTTTGCATAAATTTTCATCAGGGATATTGGCCTGTAATTTTCCTTTTTTGATGTGTATTTGTATGGTTTTGATGTTAGGGTAATACTGGCCTTGGAGAATGCATTTGGTAGTATTCCTTCTTCCTCTATTTTTTGGAATAGTTCAACTAGGATTGATATTAGTTCTTTTTTAAGTGTTTCATAAAATTTAGTAGTGAAGCCACTGGGACCCAGGGTTTTCTTTGCTCGGAGACTTTTCATTGAGGCTTCAATCTCGTTACTTGTTATCAGTCTGTTCAGGTTTTAAATTCCTTCATGGTTCAACATTGGTAAGTTGTATGTGTCTAGGAATTCACCCATTTCCTCTAGATATTTCAATTTATTGACATATAATTGCTCAGAGTAGCCTCTAATGATACTTTAAATTTCTGTGGTATCAGTTGTAATGTCTCTTTTTCATCTCTGATTGTATTTATTTGGGTCTTCTCTCTCTCTCTCTCTCTCTCTCTCTCTCTCTCTCTCTCCCCCCACCTCCCCCTCTCTCTCTCTCCCTCCCTCCATCTCTTATTTTCTGTAAGTCTGGCTAAATGTCAATTTTGTTTGCTTTTTTAAAAAAAACAACCTTTCACTTTATCATTTGAAATAAAATATTTAAAGGTGTTTTGTTTCAATTTCATTTACTTTTGTTCTGATCTTTATTACTTTTCTGTTGATTATGGGTTTGATTTGCTCTTGCTTTTCTACTTTTTTAAGATGTATCATTAGGTTGTCTATTTGATATTTATCTACTTTTTTGATGTAGGTGCTTATTGCTATAAACTTTCCTTTTACTACTGCTTTTGCAGTATCCCATACGTTTTAGTATATTGTGTTCCTATTTTCATTGGTTCAAAATTTTTTCAATTTCCTTCTTAATTTCCTCATTGGCCTACTAGTCATTCTGGCACATATTGTTTAATTTCTATGTGTTTTCATAGTTTAGAAAATTCCTTTTGTTATTGATTTCTAACTTTATTTCACTGTGGTCAGAGAAGATACTTAATATGAGTTCAATTTTGTTTTAGTTTTTTAAGACTTGTTTTGTGATCTAATAAATGGTCTACCCTTGAGAAGGATCCATATGCTGAGGAGAAGAATGTGTATTCTTTACCTGTTGGATGAAATGTGCTATAAGTATCTATTAGGTCCATTTGGTCTATAGCACAGATCTTCTATAAGTTCAATATTTCTTAGTTGATTTTCTGTCTGGATGATCTATTCATTGCTAAAAGTGGGGTGTTGAAATCTCCAGCTATTATTGTATTGGGGTCTATCTCTCTCTTTAGCTCTAATACTTGCTTCATATATCTGGTATTCCACTGTTGGGTACATACATACTTAAAATTGTTATATCCTCTTGCTAAATTGACCCCTTTATCATTATATAATGACTTTCTTTTTCTCTTTTTATAGTACTTGTCTTGAATTCTATTTTGTCTGATAGATACTACTGAAACTTTGATAGATACTACTTGAAATCTATTTTGTCCAATATATAGCTACTCTTGCTCTTTTTTGATTTCCATTTGCATTGAATATCTTTTTGATATTCTTTGTTTTTAGTCTATGTATGTCTTTATAGATGAAGTGTGTTTCTTGTAGGCAACAGATCATTGGTTCTTTTTTAAAAAATCCATTCAGCTACTCTATGTCTTTTGTTTTGAGAGTTTAGTCCATTTACATGCAATGTTATTATTGATAAGAAAGGACTTACTCCTCTCACTTTGCTATTTATTTTCTGATTGTCTTTTGTTTTTCTCTCCTTTCTTCTTTCCTTCCTGTCTTCCTTTGTGTGAAGGTAATTTTCTCCTTCACAAAAGATAAGTTTTAATTTCTTGCTTTTTATTTTTTGTGTATCTCTTGTAGGTTTTCTTTTATTTGAAGTTACCATACGCCTTGCAAATGACATCTTATAGCCCATTACTTTAAACTCATGAATACTTAACAGTATAAACAAATAAGCAAAGAGAAATCTGATAAAAACGCTACACTTTAACTTCATCCGCCTCACTTTTAAACTTTTTTGTTGTTTCTATTTATATCTTATGATACTGTCTATATCTTCAAAAGCTATTATTTACATTTTTATTGTATTATATTTTAATGTATTTTTAATATATTAGTTATATATTTAGAAAGTTTTACTTTCTAAAGTAAAATACTTTTCTTCAAAAGTTATTTTTTAAGATATAGACAGTATAAGATATAAATAGTTAATATATATTATAATTATATAATATTTATAATTATATAATATATACATATATAAGTATAATATATAATATTATTATAAGATATAAAAAGTTATTTACTATTTTTAATAAGTTCATTTTTAGTCTTTCTACTCAACATAGGAGTAATTTACACACCACAATTACAGTGTTATAATATTCTGTGTTTGTGCACTTACTATTATCCATGAGTTCTGTACCTTCAGGTGATTTCTTATTGCTTGTTAATCTCATTTTCTTTAAAATTGAAGAACTCCCTTTAACATTTCTCTTAGGACAGATCTGATGTTGATGATATCCCTCAGCTTTTGTTTGTCTAGGAAAGTCTTTATTTCTCCTTCATGTCTGAAGGACATTTTTGCTGGATATACTATTCCAAGATAAAAGTTTTTTTCCTTCAGCACTTAAAAAATATCATGCCACTCTCTCCTGTCCTGTAAGTTTTCCACTGCAAAGGCTGCTGCCAGAAGTATTGAAGTGCCTTTGTATGTTATTTGTTTCTGTTCTCTTGCTGCTTTTAGGATCCTTTATCCTTGACCTTTAGGAGTTTGATTATTAAATGCCTTGAGGTAGTCTTCTTTGAGTTAAATCTGCTTGGCGTTCTTAACCTTCTTGTGCTTAGATATTGAAATCTTTCTCTAGGTTTGGGGAGTTCTCTATTATTATCCCTTTGAATAAACTTTCTATCTCAATTTCTCTCTCTATCTCCTCTTTAATCTGCCCTCCCAGTTTTTGTTATTTCCTAGTCTTGGTCTGGGCCTCAGGGATTTGTTTTACTTTCTAACCAAAGGAACTTTAGTTCTTTACAGTTAAGCTAAGGCTAGAATTCACAGGCAATATAGTCTTCCTTAGTCACTGAGTGCAGAACCTCACGCAACTCAATACACTTAAGCCTTCATTTTGATGGACTGAAAATACAAATGGACAATGGCCAGATCATATATAAAAAGAGAACTTTGACCCACAATCTGCAGCAGCCAGTCAAAGAAGTCAAATTACAATTTCTGTAGCCATCAACCCAAAGTAGTCAGTACTTAATAGCTGACAGCTTCCCTAATTTTTGCCACTGTCCTCCCACTTCCTACTTTGAAACACAGAAAGTAAAATATGCTCCCCAACCGAATCACATGGGAACTCTACTTCTAGTCAGCCCACCTCCAGCTTTCCCATGCCAACAGCCTCCAGTCAGTGCGTACCTGAAGCCTCCTCCTTTTCCCTGTAAGCTTTCCCTCTCCTCTTCCTGTCTTTAAGTCTCTGTGTATCACAAGTGATGGTGGCTGACTCCTTTGTATAGCAAGCTCCAGCTAAATAATCTGTTTAATTTTCATTTGGGTGGTCTTTGTCTCTACAATTTTCTTTTCTGTTAAAGAAAGGGTTTTGAAACAAAGAAAGGACCAAAAGACAACTGAGAATCATTTAGAAGAGCAGTTAAAAAGCTCACTTCCAAAGAGGCAGAGAGATTCCTCAGCAGCCTGTGAGAGGCTTGTAGGTGGGCAGGTCACCACTTCCTGCATACTCACTTCCTGCCTATTCAGCACTTCCTGCATACACCACTTCCTGCATACTCATCCATTTTACCTATAGTGGGTCCATGGAGGCTTGGATGGGAGAGTCTCACAGCTAAAATAAGTTTATAAAACTGTGACATTATTGTTTTCAAAGAGGCAAAAATTATGGCTCTCCAGTAAATGTAGAATGAGTACATGCCAAATATTTTTATTCAATTCATTCATTAACAAAAGTCCACTGACATATTAAAACCAGTTCAAAGAACATTTAGATGCCAGATGTTTGTAGGCAATACTAGGATAAGATTTCTGGGTTGAATACCAAATGGAATAATGTCCACGAGAAGCATAACTGTCACCTTTGGGGTGCTCTATTCTATCAGATAGAAATTATTTCCATTCTATACGACAAAAATCTACAAATTAACCTCTGTCCCTACAGAGTTGTAAAATAGCCAAGCCAATAGAAAATCAAGCCCAGCACAACACTGAGGGAATATGTAGTAATTTTTTTCCATACTTCTAAGTTTCAGATACTTGTTCTGACCAAACCTAAGTCCAGATTAAAAAAACTGGCATTTGGGAGGATTAATAACTGGCTCAAAGTCACTGGGCTCCTAAGTGCTAAGACTGATGTCAGAACTAGTGACTCTGTGAAAGAATAAAAGTGAAAGCATCACTTCTTTCCCCTGACCATGTCTTGTTCCACACAGAGGTGTAGTCGGGGCCTTCCTCCACACCAGAAGTCTCCCACAGACAGCTCCCACCCACAGAGCATGGGCATTCCTCTCTGCCTGTTGGCATGTGCAGCCTGCTCATGGGGATGGCTGAAAATGCCTGGGAGTCAATGTCCCTGTGATGACCTTCAAATAATATAGACAAGTGTTGGTACATAAAAAGAATTCATACCCCAGCTTCCTTGTCCTTAAGTGGGACATTTCTGAGGCATGTTCCACACAGTCTCTCTGGTGGTCTCCAGAGAAAACAAGATCCAGATTGCCCTCAGAAGAAGCCTGATCATGAACACCTGCTTCAAGCATTCCTGGGTTCCCTGACTCACTCCCCATGTCCTCAATATGTCTCCTGGGATTACCTCCCAAACAAGTTACTTATACCCAAGTTCTTGGTCTGGCCTTTCCTCTAGAAGAAATCCAAACCAGGACAGAGAAGCAGCTTGGTTTTAGACATAATTCAGTATCCCAACATGACTAATCAAAATATTCATTGTCTATAATGGTTTGAATGAGATGGAAACATAATCAGATAGGAAAATGCAGAGAATACAACTTGTCAGTATAGATTCTGTTTAATAAATAATTTGTCATCAAATTACATAACTTTATTTATTAGGGTTTTGGAAGTAGAAGTTACAAGTCTGTCTCTGTCTCTGGTGAGTGTGTGTGTGTGTGCGCGCATATGTGTGTCTAAATCTTTTAATCCTATGTAAATATTCAGAATATTCATATTTCCAGATGGGAGAAATTTAATTAACCTTTGATGATTGCACTTTTCACTCCCATTTTAAAAGCAAATATTTTAAAACTTATGAAAGACAGTAAAATCAAAATTTCAAAGACAGTATAAAATATCTGGTGAATACTTTGATACACTAGACTTCAGAAATAGACATAAATAACCC
The DNA here is from genome assembly GCF_049350105.2 of Macaca mulatta. NCBI lineage: Eukaryota > Metazoa > Chordata > Mammalia > Primates > Cercopithecidae > Macaca > Macaca mulatta. The sequence continues at coordinate 130,625,938 of NC_133407.1, read as the reverse complement.
TAAGATCACATGAAAAGGAAGCAGAAATCTCAACTGTGTGGATATTGAAAAAGTGTTTAATTTCTGAAATGAAACAATCACATGTTCAGAAGTATATTTTTAAATAAAATATTGCTAATGGTGAGTAGTGCTGGATAAGTACCAGCTAAGACTTAGTGAGTTCCCCAGATGTCTCCGATGAGAATTGGTCCTCTCATGATGACAAGTATAATTTTTTTTATTCATGTACTTCATATATGATATTTAATTTGAGATTCTTCTCCCCATAGTAATTATTCAATAATCAAATAATGAAACAAATTAGGAAATACATGTTCATTTGTATGAATGTATATGTATGCAAGTATACACATGTGTATCCTAATTACAAAAATACCCATTTGAAAAGCACTTAAAAAGAAAAATAAGAACAGTGACCCCATTATTAAACTCATCACAAGTAGTTAATATTAACATATATATTTCCCAACTTTATCATAGTTTTAATAATACACATTTTATATGTAAATATACATATATATACACAGAATTTGGAACAAAATATGTTGACTGTTTGATATCTTGAGTTTTTCACTTATTATATTGTGGTGTTTTTACATGTCATCATAAAGTATTGAAAGCAATCTATAGTTGACTTCTTAATATCTCATTTTATTTATATCTTATAATTTAATTAACCTTCTCCTATCATTGGACATTTGTAGTGTTAGCACATACATGCCATTTTAAATAATGCTGCAATTAACAGCTTTATGTCTTTTTTATCTCAATGTTTTATATGATAAATTATTATAAGTGAAATTTCCTGGGACATGGTTATGAACATTTTAAATTATTGATACACATTACTAAATCAGTCATTTATAACTTACATATTATTTTCAGCAATGAATAACAGTTACCATTTATCCACATCCTTAACTTTTTATATTAATATTTATTTGACTGTTGTCACTTTGATACATTAGAAAGAACTCCCAATTTTTAAAGTCAGATGATTTGCTTATTAGTGAATATTGATTTGTTTATGTCCTTTGCCCATGTATCTTTATAGTTTTAAGAGTTTTATATGTTCTCACAGTATTAATCCTTTATCTTCATTTAACAAGTATTTTTCACCATCTACTTTATGCCAAGCTTTAGGCTAGGCACAGGAGACACAATATTGAATGAAGTATAGTTTCTTCTTTTCTCACGGGCTCATAATATGCCTTCTTTTCTCACAGAGTTGACCATCTGTGGCAGACAGGCAGTAGAACAGTGGGTTTATAGGAGAACTATAAGGTGCTAAGGAAACTTAAGGGATCAGCACTGTGCAGAAGAGCTATTATAGCAGGGCTGGAACTGCTGTAATAACTTGCAAATACCTGCTTGCAAGGCTGCTCCTGGATTTCACGAGAGTTACAACTGTTCCCCAGTAAGAATGGTTCATTGTGCCTAAACTACTCATACAAATAATGTGCTTTATTTTTAAACACCTGCTTTCTCCTGGGGAGTCTGGAATCTTGGTATATGCCAGACAGAGGCTGCCCACAAGACCAGCCCCCAAGAACACCCCTGGGCACTTAGTTTGTAATGAGCTTGCCTGGTAGACAATATTTCAAACATGTTGTCCTGACTTGTTGCTGGTAGAATTAAGCACATCCTGTGTGACTCCACTTGGAGATGTCTTTGAGAGCCTACACCCAGTTTGTTTCAGATTTCACCCCAAGTGCCCTTTTCCTTTGTTGATTTTGATTTCTATCTTGTTGCTGTAATAAATCTTCACAGTGAGTACAACATATAGAGAGTCCTGTGAGTTCTCCTAGCAAATCATACACCTTGGGGATGGTCTTGGAGAGCCCATGCACAGATACCTAAGCCAGTCATACTACATGCTTTTTGGGGAGTAGATGAAAACATATGAAGAACTAAAAGCATCAGTTAGAGCACCTCAATAGTGAGGAAAATTAACCCTAGATCAAACACTGCTCTAGTTCTCACTAGCAAAGTTTAAAAGCAAGACCTGAAAGGGCCACAGTGTTTCAAAGCAACTTAACCTTGTTTCAAAACAAAGCTGGAGAATAACTTTAGAAGGAAATAATCCAGGCCAGGCGCAGTGGCTCACCCCTGTAATCCCAGCACTTTGGGTGTCTGAGGTTGGTGGATTACAAGGTCAGGAGATCGAGACCATCCTGCCCAACATGGTGAAACCCCGTCTCTACTAAAAATACAAAAATTAGCTTGGCGTGGTGGTGTGTGCCTGTAATCCCAGCTACTCAGGAGGCTGAGGCAGGAAAATTGCTTGAACCCAGGAGGCAGAGATTGCAGTGAGCTAAGATCATGCCACTGCACTCCAGGCTGGCAACAGAGTGAGACAGGAAGGAAGGAAAGGAAGGAAAGGATCAATCTGGCACCTGGCTGGGCATGGTGGCTCACACCTGTAATACAGTATTTTGGGAGGCCAAGGCAGGCAGATTGCTTGAGCTCAGGAGTTTGAGATCAGTCTGGGCAATGTGGTGAAACCCTGTCTCTAGAAAAAATACAAAAATTAACCAGGTGTGGTGGCACACACCTGTGGGCCCAGTTACTTGAGAGACTGAGGCAGGAGGGTCACTTGTGCCCAAGAGGTTGAGGTTGCAGTGAGCTGTGATCACACCACTGCTCTTTAGCCTGGGTGACAGAGCAAAACCCTGTCTCAAAAAAATAAAAAAGAAATAATCCAATACCCAATAAGCTAAAATTCATAATGTCTGGCATCCAACAAAAAATTACCAAGTTTGCAAAAAGGCAGAAAAATGTAACCCATAGGAGAAAAATCAACAGAAACTCATCTAGAAATGCTACAAGTGATAAAAGTATTAGACAAGGACATTAAAACAGTTATTTAACTACTCCATATATTCCAGAAGCTAGAGGAAAGATCAAATATGTTAAGTGGGGACATGAAAGAAATGAAAAGATACAAATCAAACTTCTAGAGATGAAAACTACAGTGTCTGAGATGCAAAATACAGTGGATAGGAAAACAATTATAGATTAGATATTGCAGAAGGAAAGGTTAGTGAACCTGAAGTCATAGCAAATAGAAATTGTCCAAAATAAATCATAGAGAGATAAACAGCTCTAAAGATTAAAAAGGATATCAGTGAACCATGGGAAACTTCCAGCAGTCAAATATAGGTGTAAATAATACCTTAAAAAGGAGATGATAGAAAGGAGACAGAAAACAAAATTTGAAAAGGTACCAAGTGCCACAAGAGAGAAGTGTGGAAAAGTAACTGCCTCTGAGACAAACTTTGGCCCATGAAAAGGCAAAAGATGAGCAGGAACTGTTGGAAATGTCCTCATCTATTCCTCATTCTATTCTGGAATACCTATGTTCGGTACAGGTTTTAAGGGAGAGGCCGCTGGGTGAGTGACTTTGCATCTCACAAAACAGCCGACAGGTGAATGCTGCATCACCTATATCTGCTTTCTATCTATCTTAGTTTATTTGTGCTGTTATCACAAAATACCACAGACTGGATAATTTACATACAACATGAATTTATTTCTTGTGGTTCTGGAGGCTGGGAAGTCCAAGGCCATGGTGCCAGCAGGTTTGGTGTCTGGTAAGAGCTTTGTCTCCCTTTCCAAGATGGCACTTTCTTGCTGCATCCTTCAGAGAAAAGGAACACTATGTCTTCATGTGCTGGAAGGGATGGGAGGGCAAAAGAGAGCTCCCTTCAACATTGAGTCCTAATTTTTTTTTTTTTTTTTTTTTTTTTTTTTGAGACGGAATCTCACTCTGTCACCAGGCTGGAGTGCAGTGGCACAATCTCGGCTCACTGCAACCTCCGACTCCCTGGTTCAAGGGATTCTCCTGCCTCAGCCTCCCTAATAGCTGGGATTACAGGTGTCCACCACCACGCCCAGCTAATTTTTGCACTTTTTTTAGTAGAGACAGGATTTCACCATGTTGACCAGGATGGTCTCGATTTCCTGATCCCATGATCCTCCTGCCTTGGCCTCCCAAAGTGCTGGGATTACAGGCATGAGCCACCAAACATTGAATTCTTTTATAAGGATGCTAATGCCAGTCACTAGGGCAGAGTCCTCATGACTTCCAAAGTTCATATCTCTAAAACTATTGCATTGGTGATTAAGTTTCAATATAAATTTTGGAAGAGACACAAACATTCAAACCATTGCACCATCCTCTGACTCACATCATCTTGGGATTACACTTTCCTACAAAGCATTAGCATTTCTATGTTATCTCACCTTAGGTTTTAGCAGAACCCCAACTAAAACAGTACGGTTCAGGAAAGAAAAATACTTGGACTTGGTTGAAGAAGGTTGAGGTAATTTTCCTCTGATTATTTCTAGTTGTTTTTTTTTTTTTTCTGTGAAGATGATGATGAGATAAGGAAATGAAGGCTTGACAAGAGTGGAGAATATTTTACTTAAGTGCTGTAAAAAATAAGCAAAAGAGACTATATGAGACTGAAAATAGTATTATTAGAGAAAAAGAACAAGCCCTTTGAGGTCAGTGACCACAATTGTAAAACTAAGGCTAATGCCTTAGTTTGCACAGTTGTATTCAGCACTTCCCAGAAGTCTGCATATGAAAAAGGTAGATTCTGGGATTTGTCCAAATATAGATGGAGTTTGGTTGGTCAAGTGCAAGAAAAGGTTAAGAGGTCAAGGGAGTTCAGAATATTTGTAAGACAGTGATTGAAGAGAAGCAAATTCTAAGCTGAGCAGAGAAAAGTGAAATAAATTAAGACAGAGGAGCCTGGGAGGAAAACAAGAAAGGACTGTAGTTCTGAGTGTAGGCAAAGGCTGATTTCTTGGAAATAAAAGAGAGAACTGAAAGAAAAGAAAGTTGTAATCTGAGAACAGAATGTCTAAATTGACTATATCAGGACTGAATAAATTTCACTGACAGATATAAAAGTGTGATTATCAATGGGTGGGCTAAAGTGGTGTGAAGAGAGTGACTCCAAAAGTCATTGGCAATGTAAAATAAAACTAGTTTGTAAAGCAAAAACCAGAAAATTAGAGCCAACGCTAGAATATTTTATTGATCTCATCATCACTTTTGTATTCTTTTACTAGGTTGCTTATTTTTGGACTAAATATCAACTTCCTTTCTTTACTAATTTGTCTTCCCCATATCATAAGTACTAGCTTGAGTTCAGAAGAACAAAAGTATATTTAAGTAAATAGAAGGTGAAGTGTGTGGAAGAAAGGACAGAGGAAGAAATATTTCTGTTGGCAGGGTCAAAAGGGACAGGCAAAAGCCCAGTAACATTGAATGAGTCACTCACCCTCCCTCACTTTTTAAAGGTTTCACTTTCCTTGTATGTGTAGAATAAAAATACTACTTATCTCATTAAGTTGTTTTAAAGGTTAAGTTCAGCAATTAAAATTGTCTAATGTTTGACATATGAACTTATATAAACCCACAAATACACATGTGTTCAAACTAGGTTCTATTAGAATAGTCTTATATTAATGTAAGTTTTTAATGATAGAGTGTAAATGCTTATAAACTGTTATTTGTATTACTAAGGTGCAAAAAGAATAATCTTTTAAGGCACAATATGCACAATAAAACTCTGCTTTCTGTTGGACTGTCATAAGATATGTGATACCTAATTTGGAATAATATGTGTCAGATGTCACTGTTAAATATTTCTTAGATTGTTTTATTTGACAGTCCATTTCCGTAAGTAACATCAGCCAGTTTGAACCTCATATTTTTTAAAGTCTTGTGTGGTACATAATTAATTCCCAGAGATTCTCTCCCTGGAGACCTGTCTGAAAAATAAAATAAAATGTAAATGATGTTATTTAAATGAAAAGCCCATAGGTTAAAGCTTTCATTTCTAGAGAAGATGGAATAAATACTCTCAGGCGAAGAATGAGCAATACCCAAGCAGAAAGAATAGCATTGGCACGGTGGGAGGGGCCTGAACAAGGGAAGTGAATTAGAATGAACTCTACTGCTCACCTGCATTTCCATCTACTGCTTGGAACATCTTGAATGGGACACTGGGATGCCAAGCTTCAATTTCTCCACCTTAAAAAAAATAATCAACTTGTTGCTACCTATCTCCAAGGCTTTGTAGATTCCCAAATAAAATGGTGCATGTACAATCTGAATTTTACAAGTACACTATCAAAAAGGAGATATCATTCATCAGAGGCAACCTGGCCCCAGTGTTTTTCAGTTACGTTTGATCTTTCAGCTGTTTCATGGCAGAACCATCTTCCCCAACCTTTTTACTTTTTCAAATCACTCTGTAAAACATTCTAGTTTACCAGATGGTTTTCTTTACATTGTAAATCTCATTGTTTGCTGTTAACAGGAGCCTTTTTTTTCTTCCAAAGTAAAGAAAAAATATCTATTAAATGCAAAAATAGAACTTCTTTCATAGGGTAGGAAGTGGTTTAACATGAAATGAGCATCTAACCTGGTACATTTAATTGCAGTACTGAAGACCCAGAGATTTACTTGAAAATAAGCCAAGTACATTTAAAACTCTTATTACCCAGCAATGGGCAGTTCTGGGTTACATGCATATTAATCAGCAGAGACTGCTGGGGATCCAGATGTGCAGGTGTTTTCCCTATATAAACATGCATGTAAAAATGATTTGCATATTTAATTTCTCATAGCAACGTATTGAGTCAGTCAGCGGTCAGGTACTTTCCTGAAAATCTCAACTGAGAGTTTTCATTTCTTTAGGTCCATAGAAAACACAAAAAGAGGAAAGCAGCTTTAAACTGGAAAGCAATCCTTGGTTTCCTTGAAAGACTCCGTAGGCCTTAATTCCTTAAAAATGTGTGTGCTGCACAACATTGATTCCATGAATGTAAATTCAGGAAAACTAAACAGAGGAGTTATATAAACTGTGGATAAAATATGAACATGAAACTAGAGGTAAAAATGGTGGTATGAGATTCTTGGCTCCAACAGTTTTACATAGTCCCATTGAACATGGATGGACCAAGAAATTGTGTATAGGATTTCGCTGAAGACTACAGTGCACCATTAGATGACCATATCCATTCAAAAGCTGTAAGATTGAATACGTAATTTGAAAGATGGCAGCTAATGGATTCCTAATCACTCTGGTTGTTTTGGGCTCTGGAAAACGTTCTTCTTATTCGGTTACAGCGTGTGTGTGTGTGTGTGTGTGTGTGTGTGTGTGTGTGTAATGGCCAATGAGATTATTGATTTTTCTCTTAGAAAAGTAAAAAATTCAACTTATTTGGGGAAACAAGTCAGACTCTTGTCAATCAAGCCATCTACTCCACAGTTTGATCTTGAAAAATGTTACTGATTTGGCTGTGCAGTGATACATTTTGATACTGGAGATAATAATATGTTGCTGAGAATCTGTTCTTGGGGATATCACATGAAATAAAAATAAATAAACAAAACTCTACTGCCCAAGCAGAAAGAGAGGAGAAATTACTTAATGGATACAATGTATGTTATTCTGTTGATGGACACACTAAAAGCCCTGACTTCACCACTATTCAATATATCCATGTAACAAAATTACCCTTGTAACCCATAACTGTATACAAATAAAATTTTAAATAAAAATAAAGTCATTGAGCATTATTCCGTCATCTATGTGCTAGGTGTGTGTGCACAAAGTAGATTCTTGGCTTGCATCTTACTGTGTTCATCCATCTTAGCATATGCATGTGAGTGTGAGCAGGTGCTCTTCCATGTTACACATTACTGGGATTATACTATCATCCAATGCTGTCACAAAGGAATCCAGCAAGAGTTTTTGTCTCGTTTCTACTGAGATGTTATATGTCATTAATGTTTTATTAGTAAGCTTCTGGATAGAATATGATATTTGTCTTTTTGTCAATGAGAAAAGCTACAAATATAACGGTGTATTCTCAAAGATTCATAACAGACAACGTGGTGAAGAGTAAAAGAAAATGTTTAGATGATATTTTTTCATTTCATATGACACTCTTTCAACTGCCATGTAAAATCTTCATATTGAAGATTCACTTGTCCCTATGTAATCAGATTCAAATCTTACATTCACCTAAAAGTGCTATTTATTGCATCACCGGGGTAATTCTGAAATCACATTTTTGTAATTATTGCATTGGCACTTTAAATTAGCAATCTAGAAAGAGATGCCATGTCAAAAAAAATAAAACAAAGCATCAATGAGCCACTCATGAGTCATTGAACCATTATTAAAAATTGCAATGATAACATAGTATAACTGTAGCAAATAAAAGTGGGAAATTAACTAATGAAAATGGCAATAAGAAAATGATGTGAAAACACATTAATGAAATGATCTGCCCCCTGTTAACTAAAAGTTACTGAGAACTGATCAGGCTTCTGCAGCTCAGACTTCGGAACATATGGGGAGGAGGATTTTATAATAGTTCTGTAACATTCGTATCCTATATTTCAAAATCACTGAATATATTTAAGCACAATACACTTTTGCTTATTATTTTTATTATTTGTTCTATTATTTTTATTTCTGAAATTACTAAATTTTTGGTAAGGCCCTCAATACACCACCTGGGTCCCCACAAATCCCACTTGCAGAACTTTCACTCCAAGGAATTTATATATTTTTCTCTTTGCAACTAAGGAGACTAGATCCAGTTAATTAGTCAAGCTACTTCCCCAAGGTCACACAGCTAATTAATTGCAGCTAGCAATACATCCAGCATCCTCATCTCTGACTTCCAGGGCAGTCATTACACCCCACCTGGACTGAATCTTGCAGTCCACCCAAATCAGTGGTTTTCAAATATTAGCAAGCACCAGCATCACCTAAAAGGCTTGTTACAATGTAGAGCAGTAGGTTCCACCTGAGCATCTGATTCAGTAGTTCTGAGATAGGGCTAAAAATCTGCATTTCTAGTTATTATTAAAATGTCAAAAAATAACAGATGCTGGCAAGGTTGCAGAGAAAAGGAAACACTTATACATTGTCGGTGGGAGTGTAAATGAGTTCAACCATTGTGGAAAGCAATATGGTGATTCCTCCAAGAGCTAAAAGCAAAACTACTATTCGACTCAGCAATCCCATTACTGGGTATGTACCCAGAGGAATATAAATCATTCTACCATAAAGACACATGCACACAAATATTCACCGCAGCACTATCCACAATAGCAAAGACATGGAATCAACCTAAATGCCCATCAATGGCAAATGGGATAAAGCAAATGTGGCACATATACACCATAGAATACTATGTAGCCATTAAAAATGAACAAGATCATGTCTTTTGCAGGAACATGGATAGGTCTGGAGGCTCTTATCCTCAGCAAATGCAGAAACAGAAAACCAAATACCACATGTTCTCACTTATATGATGAGAACTTATGAACACAAAGAAGGAAACAACAGACGCTGGGGTCTACTTGATAGTTGAGGGTGGGAGGAGGGAGAGGAGCAGAAACAATAACTCTTGGGTACTGGGCCTAATACCTGGGTGATGAAATAATCTGTACACCAAACCCCTGTGATTCATGTTTGCCTACGTAACAAATCTTCACATGTACCTCTGAACCTAAAATAAAAGTTTTAAAAATCAGCATTTCTAACAAGTTCCCAAGTGATCCTGATGCTTTTGGTCCAGGGACTATACTTTGAGAAGCACTGAGGTTTTGCTCTTCTCTGATAGTCCTTTAAAATAAAACTTCTCAAATTTTTACATACATCCAAGTCACTTCAGGATTATGTTAAAATGCAGATTCTGCAGCTGTAATGAATTCCTAGATAATGCCAACAGATACGTCTGTTCCTTGGAACAGACTTTGAGGGAAACTCCAAAACATACTCAGCCGTCAAATAAACTGGAGGAAGAAAAGAAACATGCAGATCGGGCCAGAAAATTATAAAATTCTTCAAATATAGCATTACTTCCAAGGGGCTGTGCTTGGATACACACATGAAGCAATCCCCATCAATTTTAGGAAGCAGGGCATGTCATTCGTTTCCAGCTATTCTGTGTCATCACAATCCCCACTTCCAAAGAGTCCCTAAGGCTCCTGATTTGATGTCTTACTCTTTTACCTTTCCTCAGAGTACAGTGGCAATTTTAGATGTTTCCTAGGGGCATGTAGCCCAAATGCAGTGTGAAGGGAGTGTAGGAGATGCTGTTTGTATCTTGACCTGGTACTAAACTGCCTGTCTTGTGAACAAGGATCACACCTGCCTCGTTATACTACCCTTTAAGTTCAGCAATCAATAACAAAACAAGCAAACCAGGTGTGTGGGGCCTATATATCTCCACTTTCTGACCCAGCCTTAGAATCAAAGGTGCTTCCTGTAATGTTTACTCTGTAATTCAATAGGGCAGACCCTTCCACCTTTCCTCTCTCTTAACCTTCACCAATTGCACCTTTGATGTTGGTTTAGAAACATCCCTAGTTTTTCATCCTAAAATGCTGAGAATTCTGCCATTTGCAGATTAAATTTGAGAGAATGAGTTTTGCCTTAGCATACTCCTTCCTTCTCATTCATTTATTTATGCTTTCAGCAACCCTACGTGTCATTCACCCAGCAATGCTTTGTGTCATTTGACCGTCAACTCTACGCATCACTCTTAGAGAAATATTTACTCTTACTCTGTGTCATGCCCTGTACTAAGCACTGAGGATTCACTGTTCTAGGCACTGAGGACACAGCAGTGAATAAAACAGGTAAAAGCCGGTGCCCCATGCAGCTTACTTCTACTAGGAAAAAGAAACAATAAGCAAGGTGTGTGTGTGTGAGAAAGAGAGAGAGAGGTGTGTGTGTGTGTGTGTGTTCAGTAAGTTAGATTGTGATAAAAACTAAAAATGAAGCAACAAAGTGGAACAAGAAACATTACATGTAGCTCACATTTTAGGTAGGTAGACATTTAGACCAGGAAATGCTTCTCTCAGGAGATAAGAGGGGTAAAGATTGCAGGAAGTGTGGGAGCTAGCCCTCCCTGTCTGGAGGAAGGGCTTTCCAGGCAGAGGTCACCACAAGTGCAAAGGTCCTGAAATGAGAGCATGGCTGACAAGTTCCATGACCAGCAATGAGGCCCATGTGGCTGCAGCAGTTAGTGAAAGGGAGTACTGCAGGCAATTTTGTCAAGAAGATAACAGGGGTATAGGTCATATAGGGTGCTTAGATCATGGGACATCTTTGGAAGGGTCAGAATAGAGGAGTTATGTGATCTGATTTGTGTCTTAAAGGACCACTGTGTCTGCCTTGTTAGACATATTCGGCAGCTGGATAGCAGAGAAGCAGTGAGATGAATTAGTAGGTGATTGCACCAATCCAGGTGAGCAAGAAGGTGGCTCAGATGAGGAAGGTAGCCGTAGAGATGATGAGAAGTAGTCTGACTCTGGATATATTTTGAAGGCATAGCTAATAGGTTTTTCTATGAATCTGATGTGGGATGCAATAAAAAGAGGTACAACACCATTGTTTTGGGTCTAAGCAAATTGGATTTAAAATTTTCCATGAACCTGACTGAGGCAGGCTACAGGAGGAGTGAGTTTTGGGAAGAAAGTCAGAAGCTTGGTTTTGGACTGCAGACATTCATGTGGAGTTGTCAAGAGGCAGCATGTACATGGCTCTAAGGCAGAGAACTGGAGACTGAAATGTGAGAGTCATTAGAATATACACAACATTTAAAGTCAAGAAAATGGGTGCAATCACATAGAAAGAGGATGTAGATGGAAAAGAGGAGATCCAAGGTTTGGGTCCTGGAGGATTTCCCCTTTAGAGATCTGGGACATGAGGAAGAACCAGTGAGCCCTCAAAAACAGGCAAACAGATTGAGAGCCAAGGATGTTTGCCATACATTGTTTATGCCTCTGTGCAGTTAAGGAGCTGGGTCTGTATAGCCTCATACCTGCAAAAAACCTCCCCACTCTGGAGGACCAGCTCATCTTTACTGGGTGCTTACATGCGCCAGGAACTGAGCTGAGCAAATACAGAAAGTTAAAGCCACTTTCATTGTCATTATATACATGAGAAATGTATAGACTGAAGGGACTAAATAACTTGCTTAGGGTCACACCGCTAGCCTGTGGTAGGTCTTGGATTCAAACTCAAGCAGTCAACTTTCTGAACCAGAGAAAGCAGACAATTAGTTGATGCCCAAATTAACACTCTGATCAGGTTCATGGCCTTAATGCCAGGATGACTTGGATTCTACCATTTACTCATCAATTCTTTGGACTTGTGAATATTACTAATCTCTTGGAATTGTAATCTCCTCATCTGTAAAATACATCAGCTTTATCCTGCATGGATATGCAGCATCTAACAAATGGAATCTCTTATTATTCCTTAGTGTTATCCTAGAGTTTCTCCTCCTCACCACCACAACCCATTCAATTGATTCAAACTTCTGACTGGCTTGAATGTATCTCTCCCTTTCTAGCCTCAGACCACCATAATCTCTTGTCTGTTATCTGAATTTCTTTTCTCCTGATTTCTCTCTCTCTCTCTCTCTCTCACTCTCTCTCTCTCTCAGTGTTCCACAAAGCAGCCAGAGTTATCTTTCTAAAATGCAAATCATATCAGATCACTAAAATCGCTTGAAACATTTCAATTACTCCCTGCTACCCTCAGGGTAAAGCTGTTTGGAGGTCACTTCTTTAAGTTTTTCCTATCTAAGCTATATTAGGCCCCTCCTTCCATGTGCTCTGTCTGTATTTTTAATAAGATAGCACATTGAGAGATGGATGAATACTGTTTACAAGCCTGGCCCCCTTCTTTTCCCCTACATGCCCTCTAAAATACTGTAAATCCCTGTGAAGGCAGGATCATACTCCAATGAATCCTCAGTGTTTAGTACAGGGCATGACACAGAGTAAATATTTCTGTAAGAATGATGTGTAGAGTTGACAGTCAAATGACACAAAGCATTGCTGGGTAAGTAACACTTAGGGTTATGAAAAGCATAAATAAATGAAAAAGAAGGAAGGAGTGTGCTAAGGCAAAACCCATTCACTCAAATTTAATCTGCAAATGGCAGAGTTCTCACTCAGTTCAAATGAGATCTGTTTGTTTTAAATAGTCTGGGACCTCCTTATCTCTCTCTTACTCCCGCTCTTGCCAGGTGACATGCTTCCTCCCCCTTCACCTTCTGCCATTATTGGAAGCTTCCTGAGACCTCACCAGAAGCCAACTGGATGTTGGCACCACCCTTCCTGTAGAGCCTCCAGAACCAGGAGCCAATTAAACTTCCTTTTCTTATAAGTTACCTAGCCTCAGGTATCTCTCTATAGCAATATAAGACCAAGACCAGACAAACACAGTGGGCATAGGTGATACACTGTTAGCATGTTTGTTACAATAAAACATTGGAGAAGTTTCCATAATTCAGATATTTTTGTATTGCTTTGGACTACAAAATTGTTCCTATGTATAATGTTACAAATCCTGTGTATGTCACAACATGTGATAACCTTGTGGTTCAAGAGTGGCCACATTATAATCTGATGACTCTTACAGTTCAATCTCCAATGGAGTTGCCACATGTTAATATGTGGCCACATAAGCAACACTTATTTGTATTGGTGTGAGTAGCTTCTTTGGTGTGTTTTTCTGACTTTCCTTAAGATTAAGGTGACTGTACAGCTCATTGTGCCTGGGAGAGTCTTAGGTTGTTGTCTCATTCTAAATAACATAGACCCCTCTTTCATCATCGAGTGTCCAGTTCGGGTGATACATTATATGGTTATCATACTTATAATGGGCTAAGATTTTATCTTTGTCCTTTGTGTCAAATAGCTTTCTGTATAGGCAGTTAAATTACCTCCTTCCACTCCATCTTTTGGTGGGGTTTTAAAACTCATTATTTATTTACATACAGTAAAATTTACTCTTTTTAAAGTATAGCTTTATGAATTTTGGAAAATGTGTCAAGTCCTGTGACCACTGCCACAATCAAGATTCCTGATCCTTAACCCCTGGTAACCATTCTATCCCCTATAGTTTTGCCTTTTTCAGGATGCAACATAAATGAAATCTCATAGCCTTTGAGTCTTCTTTTGCATCTGAGATGCATTCAAGTTGTTTATGTGTGAATATTTTTCCTTTTTATTGCTTAGTAGTATTCCACCATATGAATGCATCTCAGATTATCTATTTGCTCATTGAAGGGTTCCTTCCAATTTTTTATGATTATGAATAGAGCTGCTATAAGCCTTTATGAAAAGGTTCTTGTATGACCATGTTTTCATTTCTCCTGGGTAAATAGCTAGAAGTAGAATTACTGGTTCTAGGGGATAAGTGAATATTTAACTTTATAAGAAAATCTCAACCTATTTTTCAAAGTGACTTTACTATTTTAAACTCCCCACAATGTACGAGAGTTTTAATTTCCCTGTATCCTGGTCAGTACTTGGTGGTATCAGTTTTGTCATTGTTGTTTTTGGTACTGTTTCTTCGTTGGTTATGTTAGCTATTCTAATAGATGTGTAGTGGCAATTCATTGTGGTTTTCATTTGCATTTCCCCAATGACTAACAATATTAAACGCCTTTTCATGTGCTTATTTGCCGTATCTTCAATGGTGAATTGTTTGTTCAAATCTTTCACTCATTTTTTAAGTTGGGTTATTTTCTGATTACTAAGTTTTGAAAGTTCTTTATATATTCTGGATACAAGTCCTTTATTAGATATATGACTTGCAAACCTTTGTCTCAATCTGTGACTTGCTTTACATTCTCTTAATAGTGTCTTTCCCAGAGCAGAAATTTTTATTTTGGTGAAATCCACTGAAATGCCTTTGTAATTTTATCAAAAAGTAATTGAGCATGTCTGCATATGTCTGTTTCTGAACTCTCTATTCTGCAGCATTAATTTATGCTGTTGGAAATTTTAATTAGACTTTAAAAGTTAAAAATAGAATCTTTTGTTTATTAACTCAGAATCTTATATTTTACAAAAACAGGTGAAATTTCCTTCATTCCAAGGTAATCTGCAAAGATAAATGACTATATTAAGAGAGAGTTGGAATTTATGTAATATCACTTGACCTGAGATTTAAATGAAACCTCAATAAATGTATTCTATAATAAAGTTGGTGACATAAATAGGTACCACACCATGTCCCGAAGCATTTGTCACAGATCTTCTATGAGGTGACTACCAAGAAACAAACAATTTTCCACCATCAAAGCTATTTCAGAAGCCCTGCGTGCTCTTATATGTAGCTTCTCAGTAATAAACAATGTACATATCAGGCTCTGAGTAGTCCTGCAGTGAAGGGCCATTTAGTGTTGTATAGTCCAGAATGTTCCAAATATACTACATTGATCTTCCATCAGCCCTTATCAACATTTTCCAAAAGACTATTTTTGGTCTTTCTTTACCTATTTGTGGGTTTGTGTTCTCTCTGGTGGAAAATCCCCAACATATTTTTCATATCCTTTTTTTTTTTTTCTTTTTTGAGATGGAGTCTCACTCTGTTGCCTAGGCTAGAGTGCAGTGGCACGATCTTGGCTCATTGCAACCTACACCTCCCAAGTCAAGCAATTCTTCTGCCTGAACCTCCCAACATAGCTAGGATTACAAGCCACGCCACCACTACTGGCTAGTTTTTGTAATTTTAGTAGAGACCAGGTTTCACTATGTTGGCCAGGCTTGTCTTGAACTCCTGGCCTCAAGCAGTATGCCTGCCTCGGCCTCCCAAAGTGCTGAGATTACAGGCGTGAGCCACCCTGCCCAGCCTCATAGCCTTTTTTTTCAATATACTTTGAGCATCCTTTTTAAACCTACTTCTCTTCTACTGATTATTTAATTTTTTTTTACTTTGTAATTGAGGCTTTTCTGTGGAAAATGAGTGAATCATTTCGAATGCAACAAAGGATTTAAACTTGAACATGTTATAACGTTTTATGCTTTGTGCAAACAGAAATATTTACTACACTTCATTACAAATCAAACTCCTCAAATGACAGACCTCATAGTATTTATTAAAATTAGGATATGTTGATGTTTTAAGGCATATTATCATCAGAATACATTCTTAACTCTCTGAAATAACAAATAGAAAAACAAAATGCAAAGTACTACCAACAAATCAAATGAAAATTGATTATGTGATGTAAAGTTTGAAAAGCAATGAAGATAATCATTATAAGAAAAAAAGTTAACTAGATTTTGTATTTCTAGCCACAAATATGCTTCATATTTAGTGTACAGTCTAAAATTAACAAAATTGTCTCTGAACAGTTGACAGTCCAAAAAATAACTCTAAATTGGTTTTAGGAAGAAAAGCTGTGGTGTTCACATTTCAGAGAATAAGATGTTTGTAGAAAACTACACAGGTTTTAAAAAGTATTGTTTTATTAATATCAATTAGATAGAAAAATAGCTTGTATAATAAGAACATATCCATATATTTTAATATAGTTATCCACATAGTAAATATTTCTAACCAACTAATCAAGGCATGTACTTGAAAAAGTATCAGACTATGTTATCACTTGAAATGGAAAACAGAGTCTACTAAAACTGTTGATCACACAGAAGAGGGGAAAACTTAAAAGTGGAAATTAGCAGTGATTCAAGGATTTTCTACTAACTGAAAATGTCTACAACCTAGAAAATTTCCCAATGAATGTTTTAGAGCACTGGGCTTATCTTTCGGGAATCTAATACAGCTGCACTAACATGGTTTTAATTCCAAGGCAACTCTGATATGTCAGGGCTACTTGATGGCTGACATATACATCCAGTGAATTGTTATCTGCTCCATGTAATATCAGTATTAATCTTAACACAGGTTTATGAGCATAATGTGCTTGTATCATATGTCTCAGTGTAATATAGTTATAATAATATACTTGTGATATGACACTATCATTCCTAAAAATGGGAAGCTATAAAATTGATAAAATACCTAATTTATGCCATCTTCCTGTATTATTGTATCTCTGATGCTTGTAAAATGTCATCATTTTTATGTAAATGTCAATACCTTGAATATGTAAACACATGTTTAAGAATCATTAACAGTATAGTTATATTTAACTTGGAAATAACTGTGGATATAGAAAGGCAATATTTTATAGTATTCTGAAGATTACCCTGCATTTAGAGTGTTCAAAAACTAATTAATTTCAACTTTATATTAACATTATAAGCATAAAATGAAGTAATTAAAATACATTTAATTTCAGATAATAACTTTTATCATCTTTCTCAACTGTTCACATTTTTGCTTCTGATTTATGCTTTTGTCTTCTTGTGTCTTTTCAGCACTTATTTCTATTTCTTCCTCTTTTCTCTTCTTTTTAATCATTCTGTTATTATAGGTCATCATTACCAGAAGAAATTCCAGAATCTAATTCAATTTACCAGGACAAATCAACACATAGCTGTAAGATTCATAACAATGTGTATTCACTCCTATAAGTTACAACATAAAGTTTAGAAGGTAGAAAATGTTATTTCAAGAGAAAACATGAGATTTCTACATATTTTTTAAAGACTTCTTTTGTTTCTTCACGTATTGCTATTCTGTGTTATTTCTAGTGGAAGATTATCAGCGGAATGTGGATATGTGCAAAAGATGTGGTAAATGAGTATTTTCCTTTAGTGGATTATTTTTTAACATATGCATATTGAATTGTAAAACTCATTGATAGAATTTACTGCTCTCCTAATTAACATATAATTTTTAAAAGATACATATAAATAACTAAGAAATGTTTAGGATACAAAGTTTTGATATGTACTGGAAATGTGCACATAGTATATTCTGCTGCAAGTAAACATTCCCAAAAAGTCACATACTTCTAAATTAGTTTTAGGCCACAAATATAGGTAAATATATTTTCAATCACCACAGTTTAAAAATCAAAATTTTGGAAATATGATAAAAAATGTGCTCATGTCAGATACCATTCCATCTTTTCCTTAACAAATTTAGTTAGGCACTGGTTTCCAAGCTTGTATTTCCATGGCCACCTCCTTTATGAGTCATCCCAGGTTATTTCAGGATGTGGGATGAAGGAGAAACCATTTTCCAATACTGGATGACCTAAGCAACTTTTTCCCTCAAAGGCACTTTTCTGGCTCAGATTCCGTATACATATCAGGAAGTTCATTTAATGTTAACTTGGTTTTCCAACCAAAGACATTTTTGTTTTTAATCTTCATTATGACAGTTAATCCACCTAGTGATATAATCAGCCTTTTATCATATGGGCAGCTGGGCCTCCCCTTCATAAACTGATGGAGTTTCCAGGCGTGCAGTGTGCCTAAACCAAACCATGAAGTATAATTACCCTAAGATTAGACAGTGAGGTGCAGTGGACACTGCGTGGCCTCTGATATCAGATTAGCTGGGTTCAAATCCTAGTTCTATCACTTTCCAAATATACAACCCTGAGAAAGTTACCTGAGTTCTTTTTGCCTTAGTTTCCACATATTAAAAATGAGGATATTAATAATAATTACATAGGGTTATAGAGATTAGATGAGTTAATTCACATGAAGCACTGATAATAGTGCTTGATATGTAGTAAGTCCTCAATAAATGTTAGCAATTATTATGAAGACCTGATTTGATTTTCAGCCTAAAACTGTCTTACCTTATTATTAAACTATCCAAGATGTTCTAGCCCATGAGGACCTGAGTTGGAAGGCCTTTCAGCTACCACAGATACCTGAAAATGTTTCTGGTGTTGTTAGAGCTCTGGCAGCTTCCTAAATTAATTTATGGTACCCACATAACCAAAAGAGAGATTGAAAATTTGTCTTTTTGTTGACAGAAATTCTTTTGGAAGCAACGTGTTCATTTTATTTTCCTAGGAAACAATCTCTAAGCGTTGTCTATGCTATCATTTAACCCCAAATGGTCCTGCTTTATTTGCTGAATAAGTATAGGTCCTGTGTCCTTGAGGGGAAAACCCAAAACTTCATCCAGAGTTTGACCTGTGGAGGCCTCACTTGATCTGGACCTTGCCTTTTTCCCCAACTTCATCTCACTACACCCACCCTTCTCACTTCCTTCTACTCTCAATTTCTTATTATGCATCATTGACTTTTTTCATTCATGAAATACTCCAAGTTCTTTCCAGCCTCAGGACTTTGCTCATGCTGTTCTCTGCTTAACATGATTCTCCGAATCACCTAGAATGTCTCATCCTTTAGAGCTCCTCATCAGAGAGGTTTCCCATGCTTGTACTATATATAGTAGGTTCTTCTCCCCCATGCTCTTTTCTTATGTCTCAGCCTCTTCCGGTTCCTGCGTAGCACTTATCTCAACTTGCTTCAACTTTATTTCTGTCAACTTCAGGGAGTATGGAGTCAGGAGGAGAGCTGGGTCTTCTACCATATTCCATGAGAGCCCTGTCTACTTTTTCATTGTCAGCCTCTAGCACATTAATTGGAATGAAATAAATGTTTCATGAAGAGATGAGTCACCAATACATATCTTGATACATGTTATTAAAGTGTTTCCAAATGGGAAAAGCAGCCTGCTTTAAAAGATAATTAATAATAATCTAAATTAATAAGTCAGCTGGGTGTGGAGGAGCACATTATAAACCCAGTGCTTTGGGAGACCAAGGCAGGAGGATCCCTTGAGCCTGTGAGCTCAAGACCAGCCTGGGCAACATGATGAGACTCCATCTCTACAAAAAAAATTTTTTTTCATTAGCTAGGCATGGTGGCGTGCACTGTGGTCCTAGCTACTTGGAAGGCTGATACAGGAGGATTATTTAAATGCAATAATTTGGATCTGCAGTGAGCTGTGATCACACCACTACACTCCAGTCTAGGCAATAGAGCAAGAACCTCTCTCAAAATTTTTAAATAGATTAATAATTTGTATGTGCATACCTTTTATAGTTTGTTCCTGAGAATTTACTTATTCAATTAATTTGCTCTGCAAACACTTTTAAAAGAAATATAAAGAGAATAATGATAAACTTTGGCTCATTCTTGTGAGAATAATGACATTCTAAATTTTTATGGTCTGAATTTATTTGTTCTATAGAATTAATTTAGACACTTAATTATATCACCTCCCTTTGCTCCTAGTTTATAAATAGGAAGAGTCTTATGTAATAAGAACCATGGTGCCAAATATAACATAAAGCATCCATAATCTCCAAACTTTATGATAATATTGGCTATCTTAAATGACAGGAAATACTACTCAATAATTATTTTCCTATTAAAACATTGCTAAATTATTATTACCACTTTTAATATAATTAACTTCCTTAAATCTGGATTAAAAACGTCCTTAAAAATGTTTGTTTATGTTATTAAGTGAGCATCAACCTAAAGTGGATGCTCACTAAAGCATCAACCTAAAATCTTACGTTCATATCTTCCTATTTTAAGGAAAAATACACATAACTATTGAATGTTTTTAAATAAGGAAGAAGCAAAAACAGTTACTTTACCCTCACTCTGAAACATGTGATCTTGCAATGACTTCCATTTTCAAAAGCAACATGGTATTTTCACTTTAAATGCTTTTTAGAAGGAAAACTATATCTACCTGAAAGTGATAAAAATTGAATCATTTCAATTTTTAGACCTGAAGAGCTGATCAGTTTCATCCTTGGGAGTTTCTGGTTAACTGATCTAGCATTCATGCTCTTGTATCCTGACAAAGTTTCTTTTATTTATTCTCTATGTTTAACTACATTTAAGAAAAGAGGCATGAAGAGAAATAGAGCATCAGGTAGTGATAGTAAAACATTCCAGCAAGATGATTCCCATCAGTGCTTTCATATCAAATAGCTCTCATCATGACTGGGAGAGTTTCAAATGGTGGTGAATTAATCATCTCAAAATAGATGCCATTAGCACAAAACAGGAAAAGCACTTCTAGAATGCTGGAATAAGGACCTCAGGAAATCAGCTCCTCCACAAAAGCAATGAGAACACTGGCAAAAATCATGAACATCAACGTTTCAGAATTCTGAGTATTAATCAAAGGCTTACAACAGTTCTTTGGCTATGTATGTATTTATTCAAGAAAATGGCTGAATCTCAGTAAGAACTGCAAACTTCATGGCTTTCTCTCCTCTTATTCCCATCCCCATCTCCCCAGTGCTGCCATAGCCTTGAAAAATAACAGCCTCCCAACCACAGCAGGTATAAAAACCAGCAGCTTAGCAACCTTTGGAGGAGGCAGAAGAGGTTCAGAGCCGCCCACAAAGCATCATCCCCAGAGAACTGTCACTATCTGGCTTGTTTGAAAGCTCCCTGGAGATGCTCTATTATTAGGGTTTGTCTTTATTTAACTTGATTCAGAGCTCACTGTTTGGGAACAGCCCCATCACCAAGGCATTGATTATGAAAAGAAAAAATTAGCAGCAATTGTTTAACATCACACTTCTCTGAGGTGGTGATATCAGCTGAGGCTAACGGGCCTGACAAAAATACTTAAAGGAGAAAACTTGGGAATTAGGTATCCATAGGGGGCTTTGAAAATCTCAAACATTTTCCTGGGAATCTAGAAGAACATGAGCCTATGCAGGGCTGTGTGTGTGTTTGGGAAAGACTCAAGAAAGCCCTTTTCTGTCACCTGGGGCTGAGCATGGGCTCTATGTAAGCAGGAAGTGAAGACTAAGGTAGAGTTTCAAACTGTCAGCCTGAGGATTGAAGGCATGCTCCAATACACACAAAGAACCCAATGGCAGAAGCCAAAAGACTTACTGTTTCAAAGCACTTAAGGAAATCTCTATTTAATAATTTGCTAACCACCATACCACACAAACACAATCTTTAGTAACTTCACATGACTAAAAATACAGAATTTGCATAATTTGACCAGGAAAGCCACAAAACAAGTAAATGGCAACAACGACAGCAAACAGCAACAAACTCTAAAAGTGGAGAAAGAATCTCATTGATAGAAATGTGACATTACATTTTAACATGCTTTTTGTTTGTTTGTTTTGTTAAAAGGCAGACATGATATATTCGGTAAAAGGAACTGAGATGAAGAGGCTTTTTGTGTGTGGCTTTATGTTAATCTAACTGAGTTAGGATGTATTTACTATTTGCAGCAGCTGTAGGTATCAGAGGCTAAAATTTTCTCTGGTTGCTTTGGGTTTCCAGTCTGGCAGACAAGGAGCTTGAAAGTCATCACTTCAACCTAACAACAAATAAAAAGCTGAACAAACTGAAAATCAACAGCTCTTCTTAGATCCAGCAGAGAATTGAGATCACAGGGCAAACCACTGCCCCCAAAATGGGAAAGACAGACCCGTAGTGCTGTAGTTTGGATGCTTGTTGCCCAAAATCTCATGTCAAAATTTGATCCCAGTGTTGAAGGTGGTCCCTCATGGGTCGTGTTTGGGTTAGCAGGGACAGATCCCTCATGAATGTCTTGGTGCCATCCTCGTGGTAATAAGTGAGTTCTTGCTCTATTTAGTTCCTGTGAGAGCTGGTTGTTAAAAAGAGCCTGGCACCTCTTCCCTCTCTCTTGCCACATGATATCTGCACATGCCGGCTCCCTTTCACCTTCTGCCATGAAGGAAAGCAGCCTAAGTCTATTACCAGAAATAGATGCTGGCCCCATGTTTCTTGTACAGCCTGCAGAACCGTGAGTCAAATAAACCTCTTTTTAAAATCTACCTTTCCTTAGGTATTCCTTGATTGTGACATAAATGGACTGAGGTATACACAGAGAATCACAACTTACTGGGGCAGAAACCTACAACCAGAAACTTCCGCAGAAACCAGTGCCAGGGTAGGAAAACCTGAACTATTATTGTCAAATTGCTGGGGACTCAGTAAGGACAGTCTGAGAGTTAATAACTTCAGGACTTCACAGTCTTATGGAGTCCCACACTTTGGTGAGTTTTTTCTTCAGGAGCTGTACCAACTTCTCACAGTGAAGATCAGCATGAGGGAGGGGGAAAGCAGCCATTCTGAAATAAGCCAGAGCCTTCTGTTCTTCTAAATAAGGTCTGCCCTCAAGAAAAACTATTTTACCAGAGTCTAATTTGATGAGGTTTACCAGAGATTAACTGGCCTTAGGAAAGGGAAATATCCAACTTTAACCATCCTGTCCCACCAAAATGGGGAAAAAACATAGAAGCACTTGTGAAATTCACAGCCCAGGGGCACAGGCTAACTAAAAACCTGGGACCTCATTGTGAGACTACAGAACACTTTCCCTCTCTCCATGCCTTACCACCCACATTACTAAATACCTATTTACTGCAGTTCCTTTTATCCAGGATTTCAAAATAATCACAAGGCATACAAAAAGGCAAAAAACACAGGTGGAAGAGACAGTGCAAGCATTGGAACCAGGCTCAGACATGGCACAGATGTTCTGATTATCAGACCATGAATTTAAAACAACTGTGATTAATATGCTAAGAGCTCTCATGGAAAACATAGACAACATGCAAGAAAAGAAGGGTAATTTAACTAGAGAGATGGAAAAAAAGAATCAGAAAGAAATGCTAGTTTGATTGCTCATTAGTAGACTGGACACATCTGAGGAAAGAATCTCTGAGCTTGAAGATATGTCAATAAAAATTTCTGAAAAGCAAAGAGAAAAACACTTTAAAAATGTAGCTGAATATCCAAGAACTAGAGGACACTTATGAAATGTGTAACATACACATAATAGGAATACCAGAAGAAGAAAAGAAACAGAAAGAAACAAAAAAATAAATATTTGAAGCAATAATGACTGAGAGTTTCCCAAATTAATGTCGGACACCATACAGATCTAAGAAACTAGAGAACACTAAACAGAATGAATGCAAAAAAGAAAGAAAGAAAGAAAAAGAAACAAGAAAAAAACTGTAACTAGGCATATCATATTCAAGCTGCAGAAAGTCAAAAATAAAAAAAAAAAATTGAAATAATCCAGAAGAAAAAAAAACTCCTTAAAAAGCAGCAAAGATATAAATTACATCCAATTTCTTCTTAGAAGCCATGCAAGTAAGAAGAGAGTGAAGTGAAATATTTAAAGTTTTGAGAGGAAAAAACCTACAAACCTAGAATTCTGTATCCTGCAAAATTATCCTTTAACAGTGAAAGAGAAATTATACTTTCTCAGACGAACAAAAAATAAAGGGAATTTGTTGCCAGTAGATCTGTCTTGCAAGAAATGTTAACAGAAGTTCTTCAGAGAGAAGGAAAATGATGGAAGTCAGAAACTCAGATCTATATAAAGAAAAGAAGAGCATTAGAGATGAAATAAGCAAACATGAAATAAAAACCTTTGGTTTCCTTTTTTGTTGTTGTTTTTGAGACAGGGTCTCGCTCCATTGTCCAGGCTGGAGTTATATGATCATAGCTCACTGCAACCTTGAACTCTTGGGCTCAAGCAATCCTCCTGCCACAGCCTCCCAAGTAGCTGGGACTACAGATACATGCCTTCACACCCAGCTAATGTTTTTATTTTTAGTAGAGAGTAGGTCTCGTTACGTTGCTCAGACTGGTCTCAAACTTCCGGCCTCAAGAAATCCTCCTGCCTCAGCCCCCCAAAGTGCTGAGATTACAAGCATGAGCCACACAGCCTGGTTTTATTTTTCTTACTCTTAATTGATCTAACAATTAAAACTTTGGCCAAAATAATGATAGCAACAATATATTCAATTATTATAGTATATGTACAAGTGAAATGAATGACAGCAATAATGCATGGGGTGGGAGGGAGAAATTAGGAATCCTTTTTATTATAAAGTACTTGCACCACCCATGAAGTAGCATGGTGTCATCTGAATGTGGACTTGAATTAATCATAAATGTATATTGCAACTCTAGGGTAACGAAAAGACTTTTAAAAAATATAATTGATATGCTAACCAAAAAAATAGAATCAAATAAAATCATCAATTAAAACCACAAAAAGAAGAAAAAGTTTGGAAGACAAAAATAGAAACAAAGGTTGGAAGACAAAAATAGAAACAAAGGACAAGAGCAATGAATAGAAAATAGTAAAAAAAAGTGATAGATATTAATAATCATTTTAAACATTAATGGTACAAATATACCAGTTAAGACAGATAGTCAGTGTGGATCAAAAAACAAGACCCAACTGTATGTTGTCTACCAGAAACTCAGTTGAAATATACACATATGGATTAAAAGTAAAGTGATACAGAAAGATATGCCATGCTAATGTTAATCAAGCTAAACTAATTTCAGACAGAGAAGATTTCAATGCAAGAAAAGTTATCAAGGAGAACGAGGGGCATTACACAGTGATATGGATCAGTTCTCCAAAAAGACATAACTATCCATAATGTGCATGTGCCTAACAACAGAGCATGAAAATATGTGAGATAAAACTGATAGCACTGCAAGAAGAAGTAGAAGAATTCACTATTATAGTTGGGTAACTTCAATATCCCTCTTTCAGAAATGAACAGATCTTGCAGACAGAAAATCAGTAAGGACACATGCACTCAAAAACGTCATAGTTGAACTCAAAAACATCACCAATTAGCTGGATATAATTGACATCTATACATTACTTCACTCAACAACAGAATGTGCATTCTTCTCAAGCTCATATGGAACATTCACCAAGGTAGACCACATTCTCTGCCATAAATCATACCTTAACAGTTTCAAAAGAATGAGAATAATATAGCGTATTATTTCTCTCAGACCCACTAAAATGTCTAAAATTTAAGAAGAAGAACTATAACAAATGTTGACTAGAATGTGGAGAAATTGTCACCCTCATGCATTGCTCGATGAATTATAAAATAGCACAGTCACTTTGTATGTATCTATGTATTGTAGAGAAGGGTCTAGCTATTTTGCCTAGGCAGGTATCAAACTCCTGGCCTGAAGTGATCCTTCTGAAGCACTGGGATTACAGGCATGAGCCACCATGTCCAACTTACACAGTCACTTTAAAAAAAAACAGTTTTGCAGCTCCCAAAAACATTAAACATGAAATTACACTAAAACTTGTAAATTAACTCTTTGGTTCATGCCCAAGACAAGTGAAAACATATGTCTACACAAAAATTTACACACAAATATTCATGGCAGCATATGGCCATAAAAGTGGAAATAATTCAAGTGACCTCCATCTGATAAATAAATAAGCAAAATATAATATGTCCAAACAAAATGTTATATGTTCATGCAATAGAATCTTATTTGATAATAAAAAATAATGAAATAATGACACATACTACAGGATGGATGAATCTTGAAAACATTATGCTAAGTGAAAAAAAGCCAGTCACAAAAGGACAAATACTGTATGATTCCATTATATAAAATGGCCAGAAAAGACAAATCAGTAGAGACAGAGATTGGATTAGTGGTTACTAGGGGCTGGGGGAAGGAAAGAGGGGAATTACTGCTAATGGGTATGGGTTTTTTGGGAGTGATGAAAATGTTCTGGAATTAGATAGTGGTTGTACAACTCCATGAATATACTAAAAACTCTTGAATTACATACTTTAAATAGTGAATTTTATATGGTATAGGAATTATTTATCAAAAAAGCTATTGTAACAGAAACAAAATACACTGAGTAAGTATAGGTTCTAAAAAATTATCTCATCTACATGGCTCTTATATACAGAATTACCAGGCTGTTATATTATGAAATTAAAGACTGAATCCCTCTTAGACTTTGCTAGAATTCCAATGCAAGGTCTGGAAGCTATGTCCACCAAGGCACCAATGCTTTGAGAAGTTGAAAAAATGGCTCATTCCAATGGACTGACCAAACCATCAGCAATAATATTGGGCCAGGCTCGGTGGCTCATACCTATAATTCCAACATTTTGGGAGGCCAAGGTGAGAGGATTACTTGAGTCCAGGAGTTTGAGACAGGTCTTGGTAATATGGCAAAACCCCATCATGATGAACACACAAAAGAATTAGCTGGACTGGTGGCACGTACCTGTAGTCCCAGCTACTGGGGAAGCTGAAGTGAGAGGATCACTTGAGCCCAGGAAAATTTTATTTTAAAAGCCCCATAGAGTCAATTAAAAGTCTGTTTGAATTACACACACACACACACACACACACACACACACACACACACCCTAGTAGCTTTTCGATATATCAATCAGAAAATATAATTTAAAAAGAAAAACACTTCTCTCACACACTATCCATCTATCTATCCATCCCATTAACAATAAAAGCAACATTGTATTCCTGGGAATACAACTTATAAGGGGCAGGGAGGACCTCTTCAAGGAGAACTACAAACCACTGCTCAAGGAAATAAGAGAGGACACAAACAAATGGAAAAACATGGATAGGAAGAATTAATAGGAAGAATCGTGAAAATGGCCATACTGCCCAAAGTAATTTACAGATTCAATGCTATTCCCATCAAGCTACCACTGACTTTCTTCACGGAATTAGAAAAAAACTACTTTAAATTTCATATGGAACCAAAAAAAAGCCCATATAGCCAAGACAATTCTAAGCAAAAATAACAAAGCTGGAGGCATCATGCTACCTGACTTCAAACTATATTACAAGGCTACAGTAGCCAAAACAGCATGATACTTGTACCAAAACAGATATATAAACAAATGGAACAGAACAGAGGCCTCAGAAATAACACCACACATCTACAGATCTTTGACAAACCTGACAAAAACAAGCAATGGAAAAAGGATTCTCTATTTAATAAATGGTGTTGGGAAAACTGACTAACCATATGCAGAAAACTGACACTGGATCCCTTCCTTACACCTTATACAAAAATTAACTCAAGATGGATTAAAGAAACATAAAACCTAAAACCATAAAAACCCTAGAAGAAAACCTAGGCAATACCATTCAGGGCATAGGCATATGCAAAGTCTTCATGACTAAAACACCAAAAGCAATTACAACAAAAGCCAAAATTGACAAACGGCATCTAATTAAACCAAAGAGCTTCTGCTCAGCAAAATAAACTACCCTCAGAGTGAACAGGCAACCTACAGAATGGGAGAAAAATTTTGCAATCTATCCATCTGAGAAAGGTCTAATATCCAGAATCTACGAGGAACTCAAAAAATGTTACGAGAAAAGAAACAAACAACTCCATCAAAAAGTGGGCAAAGGATATGAACAGACACTTCTCAAAATGAACACATCTATGTGGCCAATGAACATGAAAAAAAAGCTCATCATCACTGGTCATTAGGGAAATGCAAATCAAAACCACAATGTGATACCATCTCATGCCAGTTAGAATGGCGATTATTAAAAAGTCAGGAAACAAAAGATGCTGGCAAAGCGGTAGAGAAATAGGAATGTTTTTACACTGTAGGTGGGAGTGCAAATTAGTTCAACCATTGTAGAAGACAGTGTGGTGATTCCTCAAAAATCTAGAACCAGAAATATCATTTGACCCAGCAATCCCATTACTGGGTATATACCCAAAGGATTATAAATCACTCTACTATAAAGACACATGCACACATATGTTTATTGCAGCACCATTTACAATAGCAAAGTCTTAGAACCAACCCAGATGCCCATCAATCATAGACTGGATAAATAAAATGTGGCATATATACACCATGGAATACTGTGCAGCCATAAAAAGAATGAGTTCATGTCCTTTGCAGGGATATGGATGAAGCCGGAAAACATCATCTTCAGCAAACTAACTCAGGAACAGAAAACCAAACACTTCATGTCCTCACTCATAAGTGGGAGTTGAGCAATGAGAACCCATGGACACGGTGAAAGAACATCATAGCCCGGGGCCTGTTAGGGAGTTGGGGGCAAGGGGAGGGATAACAGTAGGACAAATACCTAATACATGTGGAGCTTAAAACCTAGATGACAGGTTGATGGCTACAGGAAACCACCATGGCACATGTATACCTATGTAATAAACCTGCACGTTCTGCACATATATCCCAGAACTTAAAATGCAAACAAAAAAAAAATAAGGTTAAAAAAATAATAGTTAAAAAAAATTATCACAACTCTGATTGAGGACCTATTAAGACTGCATCTGTGTTTTTCTTATTGACTCTACTGATAAGTTAACATACTGATATCATAGGATGAATTATTTTAATATATTAGCTAATTCTATTGCTAATTATTTTTTTTTAGTGTACCCTATACCTGTAAATGAGGAAAAGCTATAGAAACATTTTAATGCCATCTTTGACACATGTAGATTTCAAGGTTTTCTAGCTTTGGAAAATGACCTGGGTAGCTTTCCATATTTTTCTGTGGTGGGGAATCATATACATATATATACACACATATATGTATGTATGTATTTTGTCTTAAATAATTCACTCTTAATACTATTCAATGCAAGAGCCTTTGGTACCATCCTTAATTTTTCCCTTTTTTGTCTTTTATTTGAGTTTCCTATTTCTACTTGAGTTAAGTTTTATATGTATATTTTTAAGAAGACTTATTTCTTTTTTTGTTTTCAAATGTGTTCATATACCAGTGTGCATATTAGACTCTTTTCATTTTTACTTCTCTATTTCTTTCTGTAGGTATGCCTTTTTTATTTCTAATATCACTTATTAGGTTTTATTGTTTATTCTCTTAAATGTTCTAGAAATTTTTCTATTTTCTTTGTTTTTCTAAAGACCCAGTTTTGAAAGTATTGATTTCTACAATCATCTTTGTTATTTCCTTCAGCTACTTGCCTCAGATTTTATAGGAATTATTCTGAATTAACTCTTGAAGTAAATGCATTAAAGACAATCAATTTTTGTCTAAAGAACATATTGGCCATATTCCATAAGTCCTGCTATGTAATGTTTAGCTTTTATTATTTTTTAAATCAGTTTTTTAATTTAAAAAAATTTATCAATTGTTATTTTGGGAAATAAAATGATTTAAGTAGTTCAGATTTTTAGTTTTGAACATCTGTTGTTAATTGATCTTTAAAGTGTACAGCTATTATTTTATTGCTTAGTTATGAAATGATTAAAATAAGCAGAAAAACACAGAAGATAATATAGTGTATATTCTTGTCCTCATGACTGCAAATGATGGACATTAATTTTGTCATGTTTGCTTCAGCAATTGTTTTTATGAAATAGAATATTACAGAGAAGAATGAATCTCCTCTTTTCCTTCCCCTATTCCAATCCCCTCCATGTTTCTGTCTCTAAAGACGACCTCTATTCTGATGATGGCTTATATCTTTCCCGTCCATATTTGTATATGTTGCTGCATAAACTATATCTTAATATTTTTATACAAGTTGAATAATAAACATTGTGCAACTTGCTCTTCACTGAACATCATATTTTGATATGTATTGGGTATATTTATTCATTTTAGCTACCATATAGGATTTTGTCATTTATGTGGCCATTCATCTAGTTGTTTCCATTGCCGTAATGAATACCTTTATAATGTCTCCTTATGCATATGTGCAAAAGTTAAGGCATATACCTGCATGTGGATAGGTTTATTTTCTTTACTAAGTGTTACCAAATTGCTTTCCCAAGTGGTTTTACCAATTTATACTTCTGCCAGAAGTTTATGAAAATTCCCTCTTTCTCTACAAGCTAAAACCTGGTATTAACAGACTTGTAAATTTTGAAGTATAAAATGTTGTCATTGTTGTTTTAATTTACATTCCCCACATTCCCAGTGAGGTTGACATCTTTTAATATGTTTATTTGAGTTTTCTCATCTATGAATTACCTATTCATATTATTTGCCCATTTTTTAATTGCGTTGTCTTCTTGTTGACTTGTAGGAGTTTACAGGTTCTAGATAGGAATGCTTTTTCTTGTGAGTCTTCAAATATCTTTTTCCCTTTTGTCATTGTTTTTTAACTTAGTTTATAGTGTCTTTTTTTACATACAAGTTTTTAATTTTCATGTGTCAGATATACCAATCATTTCTCTTATGATCTGTTCATTTTTGCTCTAGTGCTATCTAAGTCCATGTTCGTGTTGCTATAAAGGAATACCTAAGACTGGGTAATTTGTTAAGAAAGGAGGCTTATTTGGCTCACAGTTTCACAGCCTGTACAAGAAGCATGGCATCAGCATCTGCTTCTGGTGAGGGCTACAGGCTGCTTCCGCTCATGGTGGAAGGTGAATGGGAGTTGGCATGTGCAGAGACACTTGGAAAGAGGGGAAGCAATGGGGTGGGAGCAATGTTCCAGACTCTTTTTTATTTTTATTTTTATTTTATTTTTTCACTAGGCTCTTTTTTGTTCTTATGGGAACTAATAGAACAAGAATTCACACATTATCTCAAGGATAACACCAAGCCATTCATGAGGGATCCACTCCCATGACTCAAACACCTTATTAGGAATCACATTTAATATGAGATTTGGAGGGGGTCAAACATCCAAACCATAGTGAATGACACAAAAATATTCCCCTAACTTCTTTTTTAAAAAACTGCTTAGAAGCTTTGCTTTTCATATGCAGGTCTTTCACCCACCTGAATCATTTTTTTGTATATTGTGTGAAGCAAAATGAGGGAGAAAGAACGGATAAAATCATTAGTGCTCTATACTTCCTGTCAAAGATGAGACAGCCTATGTGCCTTACCTTTGAATAGAATGTCTGATTAACCATGCTAACTCATACCTTCAAATTTTGTGACAGTTTCACCTGCTTCACTTATTTCAGGGCTTTCTAATGTAAATAAATAAGATTTTGTTTTTCTGGAAGTTGCAATATATGGCAAAGTACTTCATTTTTCTTATGTGATAAGTAAGATGGGAAATAGTAAATGGAAGGAAAAAATCAACTCTATCAAGGCTGTTGCTTTGCTGCAGTCAATGGGGAGCTATATTGGAACTGAAGAATTGATCAGCAGAGAAAGAATGGGAAACAGATAAACGTGTTGTCACTTGAGTCAGATAATCATAGTTTGATTACTATTTAAATTCAGTTTAATGTGGCTTAATTTTTTCAAGCAATGTGAGTTTTCAGAATGAAAGTCACACTCAAGTATTTATGTATAAGTATGCTCCAAAAACAAGAATAAATAATTATTTCAATTTTTCCCACTTGGGTAAATGGGCATTCTTCTTACCCTTTATTAGGATAGCACTAAGTAATAATTAGCTCTTCAGCAGAGTCTTCTATTTGTACATTGGTGAAAAATGGGGTTTCTACAATACCAGGAACATGCTAATACAGCTTTTTCCCATATCTGGTTATGTGGATGGATTTACTTAACAGATATTTCATAAGTGTTTTATATCCAGCTAAAATATATCTGAACAAGAAGGCAGAACTTGCCTGACTGAATCTGGCTGTCCAGCAAACCCTTTAGTTGTATGCAACTTTAATGCAGCAGTGTATCACCCTCGCACCTAAGCTAAAGAGTCATCTGAACTACCCTCTTTCTGAAGTCATTTTTGCCTTCCCATGTCACTACCCACCATGCCAGATAGTGCTACACCACTTCAGGAGCCTAGCTTGGTCACTAGAATACAGAAACAAAAAAAAAAAAAAAGAAAAGAAAAGAGAAAATACAACATCGTACCTATTGTAACTATAATTGTACACTTAAAATTTTGTTAAGAGGGTAGATCTCATGTGAAGTATTTTTACCAGAATTAAATAAAATTTTTAAAGGATTTATGCCCATTAGTTCTTTCACAGATTAACATAAGGACAAAACAGGAAGAAGGTGGGAGAGTGCAAATACAGCTCTCACAACAAGCCTATAATTAGGGGAAGTGAGAGTTGTGATATTATCTTTCACAGATTGCTTGAAAAATTATCATAATGAGGAAAACCTAAGTAAAGGTCAAGATGAGGAAGGCTAAAATCATTTATATGAATGCTTTAGAAGAAGCTGACTTATTTTACATTGCCTACTTTTGGAAAGGAGTTGCTAACTAGAGTTTATTGTTCTTCTAAAGTACAGTAACAGGAAGTAGAACAAACAGATATGAAGACAATTTTTTCAAATGGATTTCATTTCATGAAATTGACACAGGAAGTGAAAGCTGTAATCAGGCTATGATTATAGACCCTGGTAATTTGCCTATTAAGTGAATTCAGTAATGTAAAGGATACATGTGTTAATGTTTTTTATGCTTCTGACAGATTACCAGCCTCCTAAGGTACTATATCTTTTTCAGTAATTATTACTATTCATGACATCTTAAATAAAATACCTTTAGTTGATACAGACCAAAGGTTAAATTAACTAAAGACCAAACCAGAAAAATACACTGTGAGACAGCTTTAGAAAATGCCCTATTATTTACTTATAGAAGGTTTACCTTTACTTTTTTTTTTAGAAAAGAAATTCAGCCTTTTTGTGATAACAATATGAAGACATAATGTCATAGCACGGCATTCTGAAGAAATGAATTTAGCACAATTATAATATTATACAAGCTTGAGATTCATATTGATTTATTAGAAGTATATGAAACCTATCCTCTGAAGAGCTCCAACATGCCCTAATTGAACTCCAAGAATTACTTTGATAACTCTCTCTTCGGGAAATTAGATGAAAGCTTGCTCTAGGAGTGATTAAGAGATTTATGGGATTTATAAACCAACATGAAAGCTCAAGATTTTAGGCTTGTAGTAATTGTTTCCAACCTAAGTCCCAAAACTCTGACCCTACTATTGAGATATCTTAAAAGCTATTTCAAAATGTGCTTCAGGAGTCATACAATTGTTTAATTCAAACATTACTTTATACTTTTTTAGATGTGATTTATACTGTAACACACAAACACACAAACTAACTTGTTCAAAAGTGCTAAATACAAAATGTTAACACATTAGAAAGCATTAACGCCTGATCTTTTGCTGTCAGGTGAAATCAGTTAGGCACAAATTTCAAAACAGTATTTGCTTGGACATCTCTTTCCATATAATTGAACCTCTTATAAATGCAATATTAATTTCTTAAAATACATGTAGCTTTTCATACATGGCTTTTTACTGATTATTCAGGAGTGTGATGTCTGTCACATTTGATTATACATTTTACATCAGTTTCTGTGTCATGTCAGTAATTTTTACAACATAAATAACATTTATAAGGCTGTTCAGGTTGTAGTTATACCATCCTTAGTAATGAATCAAAATTTTGGAATTAATATGCAAAGCAAAATCTATTTTACTATTTGAAATTTTAAGTGACTCTATATTCTATAGACAAACATTGAAGTATACAAAAGATTTTTGTTTGTTTGTTTGTTTGTTTGTTTGAGACGGAGTCTCGCTCTGTAGCCAATGCTGGAGTGCAGTGGCCGGATCTCAGCTCACTGTAAGCTCCGCCTCCCGGGTTTACGCCATTCTCCTGCCTCAGCCTCCAGAGTAGCTGAGACTACAGGCGCCCGCCACCTTGCCAGCTAGTTTTTTGTATTTTTTAGTAGAGACGGGATTTCACTGGGTTAGCCAGGATGGTCTCGATCTCCTGACCTCGTGATCCGCCCATCTCGGCCTCCCAAAGTGCTGGGATTACAGGCTTGAGCCGCCGCGTCCGACCAAAAGATTTTTTTAAAACACCACCAAGCATCACATTATAAGATACAGTTTAAAAGCATTTTCTACCAAAAGAATTGATTATATCTTTTTATCATCTTCTCTGAAAATTTAACACTTACTCAATTATGTGAACAGTAGTTAGAAATATTAATGAATAAATCTAGGAAAACAATCTACCATTCTTTGTGGTGTTTCAAAATCAGTTTAATAATCCAGTACCCAACGAATGCAAAATGAGTGATTTACAATTTAGTGAATTAAGATTTTTCTCCTTATTGTGCAAACAAAATAACATACAAAAATCAGTTACGTCTTGAAGCTAACAAAGGACTACAACTGTCGTAATTACTATTATAATGATAGCTTCTGTTTTCAAATTATCAACTTGTCAACAGTCTATTTTTAAGTAAAAATTGTAAAAAATGTGAATTTACAGGTTAAAACTAATACATTTCTAGTTTTTGGTTTGTTTTATGTATGTAAGATTCTACAGAAGATAAATTTGCAAACAGCTCCAATGTCATTTAAAACTTTTGAAAATTACTTTATTAAAATATGTAAAGACAAAAATCACTAGCTTTTGACCAGGCACAGTGGTTCACACATGTAATCCCAGCACTTTGGGAGGCCGAGACGGGCAGATTACCTGAGGTCAGGAGTTTGAGACCAGCCTAGCCCACATGGTGAAACCCCATCTCTACTAAAAATACAAGAATTAGTCGGGCATGGTGGGGCGTGCCTGTAACCCTGGCTACTCAAGAGGCTAAGGCAGGAAAATCGTCTGAACCCGGGAGGCCGAGATTGCAGTGAGCCGAGATTGCGCCACTGCACTCCAGCCTAGGCGACAGACGGAGACTCCATCTAAAGAAAAAAAAAAAATCACTAGCTTTCAAGTTGCACAAGTAAAACATTAAATATATTTCAACAATCATCTCTAAGTTTTGTTTGCTTTTCTTGTTTTTTAGACTCTGAAGACCTAAAATCTAATTCTTGTTTTGAAAGCTGCACCTGCCTGAAGAGCCAATTTTAGTGCTGTCCTCTGAGCAACAGATACAGGATGGTATATATCTGTTGCTTGCAAACATGCAAATCTGCAAAATAACCTTGGCAAAATACCAAGGTTATTTTGCAGATTTGCATGTTTATGCTAACACTTCAGTGGCCTTTAAGTTTCTCTCAATACTCTACCCACTATTTGAATTCTTTATTTGGGGGCAGATGCTGTCATCCTATTCATAATGATGTCTAAGTTATAGCTTCAAGGCCTGAATAGCTAGTCTTCCCAAAGGCATGATTAAGTCAGTCACCAAATTTAACAAAATTTTCTACTCAGGCTTCCTCCAAAGTAGAATTCTCCTTTAAGCAAAAAATCCAGAAATATGAAGAAATACCCTCTTTAAACAAGATACTAAATTTTAGAGAAAAACCTAGGGTAATTACGCGGTAAAATCGGGTATTTTTCTTTTTCTTTTTTTTGAGACGGAGTCTCCCTCTGTCGCCCAGGCTGGAGTGCGGTGGCGCCATCTCAGCTCGCTGCAAGTTCCGCCTCCCGGGTTCATGCCATTCTCCTGCCTCAGCCTCCCGAGTAGCTGGGACTACAGGCGCCCGCCACCACGCCCTGCTAATTTTTTGTACTTTTAGTAGAGATGGGGTTTCACTGTGTTAGCCAGGATGGTCTCAAACTCCTGACCTCATGATCCGCCTGCCTCGGCCTCCCAAAGTGCTGGGATTACAGGCATGAGCCACCACGCCCGGCGGAATCGGGTATTTTCCTAACTCATTATCAAGCTCTTAATGTGCCTTGTTAATTTTAACCTTAGGTTTCCTTTCAAAGCTTGAGTGATTCTCTTTCCACCTGATTCTTTTTTAAGGTTTTCTAGGATTTCTTTAAAGAATTAAAATCTTATCCACCATGGTCAGTTATCAAAACCACTGTTGCCTTTGTTCTTTTCAGGCCATTTATATAGTAATCTCATCTCAATTTCAGCCAGCCTCTTTATGCTTAAAAATTATAAAGAAAAAAGAAAGCTTTATGTGGTTTCTCAAGTAACTGGCCTTCCTTATTTCTCTGATTTCTTTATGTGCCTCTCACCCAATAGAAAAGAAGAGATTAAAACATCAACAGGCATCACAGTAATTCTAGCTTGCTGGAGGTGCTTCTGAGACTCCTCGTTTAATTGGAATGGAATCTCATTTATTCTAAGCTTGCCTGCCCCCTTCCGTTTTCTGCCCTCTGCATGCAGGTAATTGGTCTTCATCCACAACTTGCCCTATTTGAAAGGATCTGGGCCTCTTTTCCTAGAATTTAACTTTTCAAAGAAAGATAAACCTAAAAATAAAAAAATGGTTTTAATGAAAGTGTCTCCAAAACATATAATTAATTAAAAATACCACTCATGTATGTAGTATCTGCAAATGGCAATTTTCTCTCTCTCAGTCTGACTTCCTCCCTATTTCTCTCTTTTGACCCTTACACGATGTCAGCGCTCATAGAAGTCTAGAGAGGTAAGCGGTCAGGGTAGATCATCAAGGACAGGGGAAGAGAGAAAGAAATTCAGAGTGGGAATCCTGGCCAATCCCTTATTTGCTAACTCTGTATCCTAGTCATGGATGACTTGCCCAATTCTTGACCCCGAGTAGCCTGGCTCACCAGATCCCTGGAGTTTCATAGCCTAGTACGTGGATTCAGAGAGTTACAAGGTTATAACTGACTATTCTGAAGTGGCTATGAGAGCCAGAGAGGCCCAAAACCCAAAAGGACTTTACCTTTGTCAAACTGAGTATTACCTAGACCCTTTTGTATTTTGGCACCATGTGGGACCATATTCTAGGCCAATTACTTTTAAGTCAATATTGTACAATTCTGATGCCAGAAAAGAATTCTGGGCTTGGCACATAGTCCCTATGATGACTTAATAAAACAAGAACTGATGGAATGAATTACAGCTGCCTAGAAAAAGCGAGGTATTTGCCAGATCTTATTTCGGGGGTAAGTTTTTGAATCAGTAGTATAAAATAAAATAATATGAAAAGGGATTCAGAGAAAAATCTTACTCTCACCTGTGACCATCCGTACTCACTTTCCCAACCTTTGTGAACAAACAAGCACTATTACTGGTTTCTTAGGTACACTTCCAAAGTGTCTGCATCCATACACTGTCAGGCCTCTGAATCCAAGCTGAGCCATTGTGTCATCCCCTGTATCCAGCACGTATACATCCAGATGGCCGGAAGCAAGTGAAGAATTACAAAAGAAGTGAAAATGGCCGGTTCCTGCCTTAACTGATGACATTCCACCATTGTGATTTGTTTCTGCCCCACCTTAACTAAAGAGATTAACCTTGTGAAATTCCTTCTCCTGGCTCAGAAGCTCCACTACTGAGCACCTTGTCCCTGCCTGCAAGAGAACAACCCCCTTTGACTGTAATTTTCCACTACCCACCCAACTCCTATAAAACAGCCCCACCCCATCTCCCTTCGCTGACTCTCTTTTCAGACTCAGCCTTCCTGCACCCAGGTGATTAAAAAGCTTTATTGCTCACACAAAGCTTGTTTGGTGGTCTCTTCACACGGACGCATGTGACATTCAGTGCCGTGATTTGGACCTCCCTTGGAGATCAATCCCCTGTCCTCCTGCTCTTTGCTCTGTCAGAAACATCCACCTACAACCTCTGGTCCTCAGACCAACCAGCCCAAGGAACATCCCACCAACTTTAAATCGGGTAAACGGCCTCTTTTTACTCTCTTCTCCAACCTCTCTCACTATCCCTCAGTCTCTTTCTCCTTTCAATCTTGGAGCCATCCTTCAATCTCTCCCTTCTCTTAATTGCAGTTCCTTTCCTTTTCTGGTAGAGACGGAGGAGACACCTTTTATCCATGACCCCAAAACTCCGGCACCGGTCATGGACTCAGGAAAACAGTCTTCCCTTGGTGTTTAATCACTGCGGGGATGCCTACCTGATTATTCATCCAAATTTCAGAGATGTCCGATCACTGTGGGGATGCCTGCCTTGATCCTTCACCCTTAGTGGCAAGCACCACTTTCCTGGGGGGCAAGCACCCCCCACGCCTTCTCTCCGTGCCTCTACCCTCTCTTTTCTCTGGGCTTGCCTCCTTCACTATAGGCAACCTTTCACCCTCTATTCCTCCTTCTTCTCCCTTAGCCTGTGTTCTCAAGAACTTAAAACCTCTTCAATTCACACCAGACCTAAAACCTAAATGCCTTATTTTCTTCTGTAATGCCGCTTAACCCCAATACAAACTCGACAGTGGTTCCAAATAGCCAGAAAACGGCACTTTTGATTTTTTCCATCCTACAAGATCTAGATAATTCCTGTCATAAAATGGGCAAATAGTCTGAGGTGCCTGACGTCCAGGCATTCTTTTACACATCAGTCCCTCCCTAGTATCTATTCCCAATGCAACTCGTCCCAAAACCTCCTTCTTTCCCTCCTGCCTATCCCCTCAGTCCCAACCCCAAGCATCACTGAGTCTTTTCAATCTTCCTTTTCTACCAACCCATCTGACCTCTCCCCTCGTCCCCAGACTGCTCCTCCTCAGGTTGCTCCCTGCCAGGCTGAATCAGCCTCCAATTCTTCCTCAGCCTCTGCTCCCCAACCTTATACTCCTTCTATCACCTCACCTCCTCACACCTGGTCTGGCTTACGGTTTCATGCTGTGACTAGCCCTTCCCAATCTGCCCAACAATTTCCTCTTAAAGAGGTGACTGGAGCTAAAGGTATAGTCAAGGTTAATGCTCCTTTTTCTTTATCCAACCTCTCCCAAATCGGTTAGCGTTTAGGCTCTTTTTCATCAAATATAAAAACCCAGCCCAGTTCATGACTCATTTGGCAGCAACCCTGAGATGCTTTACAGCCCTAGACCCTGAAAGGTCAGAAGGCCGTCTTATTCTCAATATGAATTTTATTACCCAATCCACTCCCAACATTAAATACAGCTCCAAATATTAGATTCTGGCCCTCAAACCCCACAACAGGACTTAATTAACCTTGCCTTCAAGGTGTACAATAATAGAGTAGAGGCAGCCAAGTAGCAACATATTTCTGAGTTGCAATTCCTTGCCTCCACTGTGAGAAAAACCCCAGCCATATCTCCGGCACACAAGAACTTCAAAATGCCTAAGCCACAGTGGT
The DNA here is from genome assembly GCF_049350105.2 of Macaca mulatta. NCBI lineage: Eukaryota > Metazoa > Chordata > Mammalia > Primates > Cercopithecidae > Macaca > Macaca mulatta. The sequence continues at coordinate 130,586,405 of NC_133407.1, read as the reverse complement.
CAAGCATTCCTTCAGGACCTCCTCCCCCAGGATCTTACTTCAGTGTTGGAAATCTGGCCACTGGGCCAAGGAATGCCTGTAGCCTGGGATTCCTCCTAAGCTGTGTCCCATCTGAGCAGGACCCCACTGGAATCTAAAATGCCTTCTGCTCTTGGTAGACACTTTCACTGGATGGGTAGAAGCCTTTCCCACAGGGTCTGAGAAGGCCACCATGGTCATTTCTTCCCTTCTGTCAGACATAATTCCTCGGTTTGGCCTTCCCACCTCTACACAGTCCAATAATGGACAGGACTTTACTAGTCAAATCCGCCAAGCAGTTTCTCAGGCTCTTGGTATTCAGTGGAATCTTCAGACCCCTTACTGTCCTCAATCTTCAGGAAGGTAAAACAGACTAATGGTCTTTTAAAAACACAGCCTCCAACTAAACGGACTGGACAATACTTTTACCACTTGACCTTCCCAGAATTCGGGCCTGCCCTCAGGATGCTGCAGGGTACAGTGCATTTGAGCTCCTGTATGGACGCTCCTTTTTATTAGGCCCCAGTCTCATTCCAGACACCAGCCCAACTTGGACTGCACCCCAAAAACTTGTCATCCCTACTATCTTCTGTCTAGTCATACTCCTATTCACCATTCTCAACTACTCATAAATGCCCTGCTCTTGTTTACACTGCCAGTTTACACTGTTTCTCCAAGCCATCACTGCTAATATCTCCTGAGCTATCCCCAAACCGCCACTCTTAACTCCCTCTTAGAGTGGATAGATGATCTTTGCTGACAGGGTACACTCCAATACTTTCACCCTGATGAAATCCTATTCTTTACTTTTATACTCACTCTTATTCTCTTTCCTGTTCTTATACCACCCTCTACCTCTCCCCAGCTATCTCCACCACACTATCAATCTCACTCACTGTCTCCTAGCTGTTTCTCATCCTTCTTTAATAGACAATCGCTGGCTTTGCATTTATCTTTCCTCCAAAATCGCCAAGGCCTTGACTTACTCACTGCTAAATAAAAAAGGGGGGCTCTGTATATTTTTAAATGAAAAGTGTTGTTTTTACCTAAATCAATCTGGCCTGGTCTATGACAACATAAAAAAAGTCAAGGATAGAGCCCAAAAACTCACCAACCAAGCAAGTAATTACACTGAACCTCCTTGGGCACTCTCTTATTGGATGTCCTGGGAACTCTCAAATCTTAGTCCTTTAATACCTGTTTTTCTCCTTCTCTTATTCAGACCTTGTGTCTTCCATTTAGTTTCTCAATTCATACAAAACCGTATCCAGGCCATCACCAATCATTCTATATGACAAATGCTCCTTCTAACAGCCCTACAATATCACCCCTTACCACAAAATCTTCCTTCAGCTTAATCTCTCCCATTCTAGGTTCCCACGCTGCCCCTAATCCTGCTTGAAGCAGCCCTGAGAAACATCGCCCATTATCTCTCCATACCACTCCCCAAAAATGTTCGCTGCCCCAACACTTCAATACTATTTTATGTTACTTTTCTTATTAATATAAGAAGACAGGAATGTCAGGCCTCTGAGCCCTAGCTAAGCCATTGTATCGCCTGTGACCTGCACATATACATCTAGATGGCCTAAAGCAAGTGAAGAATCACAAAAGAAGTGAAAATGGCCAGTTCCTACCTTAACTGATGACATTCCACCATTGTGATTTGTTTCTGCCCCACCTTAACTAAAGAGATTAACCTTGTGAAATTCCTTCTCCTGGCTCAGAAGCTCCCCTACTGAGCACCTTGTGACCCCCGCCCCTGCCCACCAGAGAACAACCCCCTTTGACTTTAACTTTCCACTACCCACCCAAATCCTATAAAACGGCCCCACCCCTATTTCCCTCTGTTGACTCTCTTTTCAGACTCAGCCCGACTGCACCCAGGTGATTAAAAAGCTTTGTTGCTCACACAAAGCCTGTTTGGTGGTCTCTTCATACAGATGCACGTGACATATAGAAGCACATATAAATATGTCTTTAATGTCCTCCTTTTTATACACAAGGTGGCATACTAAGACAATATTTTACGCTTTGCTGTTTTCACTCCATAACATATCTTAGAGTTCTTCCTATGTCAATACAAAGGGAACTCCCTTATTTTTTTTCATAGCATCATAGCATTTCATTATATGATTCAAACATGATTTATCAACTAACTGATCCCTACAGATGAAATTTAAAGTGTTCCTTTTTTTTTTTTTTTGCTATTTCAAATATTGCTTTAAATATTTTTATCAATGTGTTAGCCTATTTTGACTTAGCTTATGTTGCTTTTAGTCATGAAAAAATTGTTAAAATCATTATATATACCTTTGGTTTTATCGCTTCTGATCTTCTAAGATCATAAAGGAATTTTCTTTTTTATTCTTCTAATGTTTTTATGGTTTTACTTTTTACATTGATATTTTCGATCCACTTGGAGTTTATTCTGTAGACTGGAATTCTGTATTCTGTAGATACAATTTTTTTTCTAGATAGCTAGCCAGTTGTCCCAGTACCATTTAGTGACTAATTCATATTTTTCCATTGACATAAGATGGCTTCTTTATAATATAGCATGTGTTTGGGTCTATTTTGGGATTGTGCTGTTCCATTGGATTCCCTGTCTAGTCTTGAACTGCTACCATAGTGTTTAAATTATTGAAACACTTAGGTGTAATTTACCATCTGATGGGGCTAGTCCCACCTATCAGCTTTCCTTGTTTAGAATTTTTATTTTTGAATATTCTCATTTTTTTCAAACAAATTTTTATGTAGTTTTTCCAGTAAAAATGAAAGAAAACAGTACTTTATTGACATCATAACATATTAAATTTTGAATTAACATAGGAAAATTGATGCCTTTCTATTTAGTCTTCTTGATCTAAGAACATAATAATACATATTTCCATTAATTTGAGTCTTTTTTAAATCTGTTGATAGCATTTTGAAGTATTCTTCATATAAGTCTTGCATGTTTCTTAAGTTTATTTCCTTTTATCTTTTCAGCTGCTAATGTAAACAGGAATTTTCCTTCTATTATATCTTTTGTATTTTTTTTTTCATCTCTAGACTTTCAAGTCATAATACAATGGATTATTTTCAGGAATGAAAGAGGAAAGAGATAACCTGCAAGACATTTCCACATTTATGGTGGAAACAGGCTCTTACAATAGTGTAAAATCTGAGGCATCACCTCGTAGAAAATATCAAACCTTAATCGGAAGTCCTTACATAGCAGTTGGCAAAAGGAACCATTTCTGTAGTTGGCTTCATCAAATCTCAGACCTTTCCCACAACCCACATCATACTAGTAACATTATTCTTTCTGCTGCTAAATGTATCCAACTATTGCAAACTGACTTTTCTCAGAATTCACTGGTAGCCATTAAAGGATGTTTCTGTTTAATATTTAATTTTAAGACTTATTTTTACTTAAGGTGTAGTTTATATGTTTAGTACGAGTAAACTGTTGACCCATAATTTAAGGTCTTCTACTCCTTGACTCCAACCTCCTTTGTCCTCCTCCCTACTCCAAGTTGGACTTCTCATCATTTCCTCTAAACACCTTAATCTAAAATGCATCCCCCAACTTCATCTCCACCAACCAAAATTCTATCTATACCTCGAAGTCCAGCTAAAATGGTTCTACTTCTCATAGTTCTAATTGACTAGCTCGTTCACATTCCTAATTAAAACCCTTCTCTCTCTCTCTCTCTCTCTCTCTTAATGTCCATGCCACTTTACCTGTAGGTTTCTGTGGTAGGAAGAACGCTCCTGAAAGATGTCCACATCTTTTTTTTTTTTTTTTTTTTTTTGGGACGGAGTCTTGCTCTGTCTCCCAGGCTGGAGTCCAGTGATGCCATCTTGGCTCACTGCAAGCTCCACCCCCCAGGTTCATGCCATTCTCCTGCCTCAGCCTCCCGAGTAGCTGAGACTACAGGTGCCCACCACCATGCCCGGCTAATTTTTTGTATTTTTAGTAGAGACAGAGTTTCACCGTATTAGCCAGGTTGGTCTTGATCTCCTGACCTCATGATCTTCCCGCCTCAGCCTCCCAAAGTGTTGGGATTACAGGCCTGAGCCACTGCACCCAGCCTGATGTCCACATCTTAATCCTTGAGACCTATGAGCATATTATGCTACATGGCAAAGGGACTGTGCAAAAGTAACTAAGATGGAAGGAATATCTTGGGTTATGCAGGTTGGCCCAATCTAGTCATATGAGCCCTTAAAAGCAGAGAACTTTCCCAAGCTGGTGTCAGGGCTATGTGGCAGAACATGAAGTCAGAGAGATGGGAAGCATAAGACCTCTCCCTGCCATTGTGGGTCTGAAGGTAGAGGCAGTAACATAAAAAGTATGAGAGGGAAATGAGTTCTGCAAATAAGCAAGAAGCTCCTAAGAAGACCCTGAGTCCCCGAGGGGGAACTGCAGGCCCCCCCCCCCCCGATACCTTGATTTTGACTTATTTTATTTTATTTTTTGAGGGAGGGTCTTACTCTGTTGCCCAGGTTGGAGTACAGTGGCACAATCACAGCTCACTGCAGCCATGACCTCCGGGACTCAAGTGATCCTTCCATCTCAGCCTTCCCAGTAGCTGGAACTACAGGCATATGCCACCGCACCCAGCTAACTTTTAAACTTTTTTTTTTGGTAGATACAGGGTCTCCCTATGTTGCCCCAGCTGGTCTTGAACTCCTGGGACCAAGCAATCCTCCTGCCTTGGCCTTCCAAAATGCTGGGATTACAGGCATGAGCCATTGCACCTGGCCTATGACTAATATTTATAGTACACAAAATCCCAAAATAATGGAATCAGGTTCAAGTGGTTCAGATTACTAAAAATCACAGTGAGAATTGGAGTTAAAGCTGACACAGATGCTCTGAACAGAACTAGCAAGTGAGAAAAATGATAGGGCACATTGGCAAATCAAGAAGTAGAATTGAGTTAAAGGTGATGGCATCAAAATAGATAGAAACCTTTATATAAGCATGCATTATACCCTCCAAAGAACTGAAGAGGGTGTCTGTGTGTGTCCATATGTGTGTGTGTGTGTGTGTGCCTGTGTGTATATAAGATGTGGGTGTTTGGGGGCAACTTTGTCATGACTTAGACCATTGGGACATCTGCAGTCAAAGAAGGTAAAAGGAATTCAGTCTGGCACTTGATTTTAGAACAAAAAAACTGTGATGAACTCAAGCACATATCAGTTCACCCTTTTCCACCTTTGTAAAATAGGAAGATGTCATTTGTAGTAGGCACAATGATTAGCCCACATGAGTGAGACTTAGTATAGATTTTTAAATACTGAGGTTCAGTCATGATAATAATTTGCAAGACACAGAGCCTATAATCAATCACTATTTTTAGAGAAAGTAATGATTAAATGGAAAGGAATCAGCAGAAAGCACATGGTTTACAGAATTGTTTCTCACAGAGGTTACTGTAACCAGAGCAACACATTGTCTTCATTAAGGATCATAAAAAAATTGCTCATTTCCCTAGACTTTTTTTGCTGTGATGCAACATTATTTATATTTTACAAGATGACATAAACGGTATCTTGATGAGCATTTTTGGAAAGAGTTGCTCCTTGATTAAGAAATGCTAAGCTTTCTCTGATTGACTCTAAATTATGCTATCCCTTTTTTTTTTTTTTTTTTTTTTGGCAAATGTCTATTGCTATAAATCTGGCCATTAGATATTCCTAGGGCCATCAGTATCAAGCGAGAAGCCACTGTATCTCTCTAGGGTCTGTGAGCCTCTGAAGTTAAACATTTGGAGCGTAAGTGCCTATTTCTTTAAAAAAAAAAAAAAAAAAAAAAGAGGTCCTAGTGTCATCAGATGTTCAAAGGAGTCTGGAACTAAGTTTTTTCGTTTTTGTTTTTTGTTTTGTTTTGTTTTGTTTTTTGAGATGGAGTCTCGCTCTGTTGCCCAGGCTGGAGTGCAGTGGCTGGATCTCAGCTCACTGCAAGCTCTGCCTCCTGGGTTCACGCCATTCTCCTGCCTCAGCCTCCCGAGTAGCTGGGACTACAGGCGCCCGCCACCACGCCTGGCTACCTTTTTTTTTTTTTTTTTTTTTTTTTTTTAGTAGAGACGGGGTTTCACCGTGTTAGCCAGGATGGTCTCAATCTCCTGACCTTGTGATCCGCCCGTCTCGGCCTCCCAAAGTGCTGGGATTACAGGCTTGAGCCACTGCGCCCGGCCCTAAGTTTTTTGTAAATTAAGAAACTCTTTGCTCTGAATGTACAAGCTTACTTACTTATTTCAGGTTGTAACCTTGCCTTGGCCCAGTGTATTTCCCATTAATCTCCAGAAGTGCGTTAGATTCATGAGATAGACCCCCCACGCTCAATCCTGTGTGACAGGAAGGAGCCCAATTAAATAAATACACATGTTTCTGAAATAATTATGTTGTGACTGGTGAGGATCAAAGAATTAATTCATCTTCTTTTTTAAACTTTTAGCGAACTTTTCACAATAATGCTCTTTCCACTTTTGTAAAATAGGGAGATGTCATGTGTAGTAGGCACAATGATTAGCCCACATGAGTGAGACTTAGCGTAGATTTTTAAATGCTGAGGTTCAGCCATAATAATAAAGTGGTTCTCAGAGTGACAAACAATATGTGCTTAAAATCTTTCAGTGGTGCCCCCAGATTCCTAGAATAAATCCCAAATTCCTTCAATAGCTTTGTAATCTAACCCCGATTTAAGTGTACACGTTTATCTTTTAATATTACAGAGTTTCTTAGCTTAAGCACTACTGACCTTGAGAGCTAGTCTTTGTTGTGAAGGCTGTCCTGTGCACTGTAGGATGTTTAGCAGCTTCCCTGGCCTCTACCCACTACAGGCTAATAGCAGTCCCCACTGCCACTTGTGACAACCAAAAGCACCAGGAATTGACAAATGTTCCCTGGGGCCAAAGTCTCCCTTGTTTAAGAACCACTAACTTATAGTCCTTTATTCTCTCAAACTCGACTCCACCGTGATGAACTTCTTTCCATTTCGGAATGCACATTTCTTTCTTCTCTGTACCTTTGTACCTCTGTGCCTTTTATGTATGCACCACACTTCCCACTCTGTTATGCCTAGCAAACTCCTCCGTCTTATCTTCAGGGCTCAACTTAGCAGCCTGGGTTAGATAGGTCCAGCTTCCACCTGCATTTCCTCTTTCACAGAATGGGTCTGTTGTATGAAGTAGTTGAATGTTTATCTGTATCTCCTATTAAACCATAAGTGGCAAGAGATCAAGATCATTACTGAGGTCTTCACTGCTGTATTCCATTGCCTGGCACATATTGGGAGCCCAATAAAGAGTTGCCGAATAAACGAACATTTGAGTCCCACGAAGATTAGTCAACACCACTATAGTGTTACTTTTTTAAAAAATTGCATTTCCTTGTACAGTTATTAAACTTTAAAAGTTCAAAAATAACCTTGGGAAAAAACTGGCGCAACGTGTGTTAAACACAAATCACTGTTTCAACTGAATTCCTTCCATGCATTTGACCTTTACAAGTCTTTTTAGCTTAATTTATTTTATATTTAAAACTTATATTTTATCACAATTTGGCAGATTTTTGTTTGCTGTCTATTAGCACGGTAAAGGTCACATCACTAGATGAAGCCTGGTGGCAGAAAAAACACAGTAATTTGCCAATGGGAAACACAGAAAAACTGGCTTCATTTTTTATGTTGTGCTGTAACTTTTACCTTGGGGTTGATTTAAAATGTTATTATTCAAAATTGAAAATTATATCTGAAATGAATTCTGTAAAGTACACAAAAGAGAAAAATTATCTAAATGGCTAAATCTAAAACCATGGTTATGTTACACAATTAAATATTAGAAAGTGCTTAAAATATCTTGGCTAACAAAGGGATTTAAAGATCTATTAAATAAAAACTACTAAAGCATATAGACCCCCTAGACTATGTGTTTCTCTTTGGTTCTTGTCATTTAACATTTTTTAATGATAAAAGAAAATAATTTCCAACAATACTTATATGTCAGCTAGATAATTATTTGATGTGTACTCAATTGGATATAAAATACAGTCCATTGTTGATAGTGTTATATAGGACCCAGGGCAATGTTCACAGTAATTATCTAGGCACTATTTCTCATTTCAAGGACTTTCAATACAACATAAAGCAAGGTAACTTGTCAAAATGATTTACTGAGTGTCCACTCTATGCACACACTAGAATTGATAACAAGAGGTAACTGAGACACAGCACTTGCCTCAAGAAACCATCAGTCTGGCAAAGGACAAAAGACATGTACACAAAGAACTGTAGTTTTGTAAAGAAAGCCCCATGCATTAAAATAAACAGAATGTTATATGTCTTCAAAGACAAGAGAGATAATATCTGTGTGTGTGGGTGTGGGTGTGTGTAATGGGGTTGTCTCCAAAAGCAGGGCATTCTAGATAAATTAATTTGCTTAAAAACAGAATTTACATAAGACTTTTTTTTTCTACTTTTGTGTTAGGTTCTGGGGGTACGTGTGCAGGTTTGTTATATGGGTAAATTGCTTGGTGTATGAATGATCTCGTCACTAAGATAGTGAGCATAGTAACTCATAGGTAGCCTTCCAACCCATACCCTCCCTCCCACCTCCCCCCTCCCCCCTCAGGTAGACCCCATTGTTGATTGTTCCCATCTTTGTGCATATAAGACGTATTTTGATAACAGTGAGCAGAGTATGGAAGTATTTGGAGGTAAGGGCTAGAATGGTTGGTGACTTATACATCACAGTGAAGAACATGCTTTCACCCTGGCTGAAAGGAGCCACATTTCAACAATTTTTGTCTCTACCCCACTAGTGTTGAGTAAAATGCTTGTCCCTTCATTGGTAATGCTGGTGGTAGTACAGCATGTGTGACGGAAGGGAAGGGAGAAAGGAAGAGAGAGAGGAGGAAGAGGGAAGGAGAAGGAAAGGGAAAGGAAAAGGGGTCCATTATTGATAGTGTTGTGTAGAAGTAAGGGCATTGTTCACAGTAATTATCTAGGCACTATTTCTCATTTTAAAGGATTTTCAATATAATGTAAAGCAAAGTAATCTGTCAAAATGATTTACTCTATGCAAATGCTAGCGTTGATAACAAGAAGTAACTGAGATACAGCACTTGCCTGGAGAATATATACAAGGGACTGTATTAGATTCACTTATTAGTGAGCCATTGAAGATTTTTAAATCAGAATACTATAATTTCAGCTCTACTGTATAATCATCTGACCATGGGCATAGAATACACTGTGAGGAAAGAGGCATGTGGTAAGTTACCAGCTGAAACTACCTAGATAAGAGAAATTGAGGCCCTGACTCTGGGGTTAACCATGGCGATAAAAAGGAAGAGATCAATGAGATATTTCATAAGGAGGATTTCAGGGACATGATAAGCAATGAATTAGGTACAAGCAAGAAAGACTTGATACCACTCTGAAGTTTCATGAGTAAACAACTTAGCAATTAAAGAAGCTATTAATAGAAACGGAGAGGGGAAGAAAAGGAAGAGTTCAGTTCTTGGAAGGTAGAACTGTCACATGCTTGCAGGCCTCTGAGCAGAGATAATTAGTCTCGGGCCTCACAAGAAAGCCTTAGTGAAGGTTATGCCTTTGAGAGTCTCTAGCATGGAGGAAAAGACAGAGAAGCCACTGGCATGGATGAGATGGTCTAGGGAGTGGGGAAAGGAGATACGACTAAGGACATTTGGTTAGACCTCTATTTAGAATATCTAAGTGATAAGGAGAAAATCAAGCAAGGTCATGCTCTGTGAGAAAACTCAAGGCAGGCGATTTAAAAGAGAATGCAGGAAAAGCAAAACTCCCCACTCCCTAAGCGTGGGCTGCACTTAGTGACTTGCTTCCAAAGAGGACAGCATAAAAAAAGGAAGGGAGGCCAGCCGTGGTGGCTCACACCTGTAATCCCAGCACTATGGGAAGCCGAGGCAGCCAGATCACAAGGTCAAGAGGTTGAGACCATCCTGGCCAACATGGTGAAACCCCGTCTCTACTAAAAATACAAAAAAAAAAAAAAATTAGCTGGGCGTGGTGGCACGTGCCTATAATCCCAGCTACTCAGAAGGCTGAGGCAGGAGAATTGCTTGAACCCGGGAGGTAGAGGTTGCAGTGAACTGAGATCATACCACTGTACTCCAGGCTGGTGACAGACCGAGACGCCATCTCAAAAAAAGAAAAAGGGAAAGAGGAACTTGGCAGAACAGTAACCTGGCAAACACTGCCTCAGTCAAGTAGTGGCAAGTCTTTTAATCTTCCTGCAAGTCTGTCCTTATCTGTAATAATAATAATGTACCTACCCCATAAGGGTTGTTGTAAAATTTAGATGAATTCATTATTTTAACGTTTTAAAATAGCATCTGGCACATGGTGTTCAGTAAATGTTAGATATTTGTTCTTATGTTTCTGGCATGAACTGAATGAAGCAAATTAGGATGTGTAGTTTGTAAATGACATCAAACTAATGTGAATTACAATGCTCTGGGTAACAGTAATACATTTTAAAATTCTCTTAATTTCTTTCCACAAACATTGGTATTGTTTTTTAGAGTTAGGGTCACACTCTGTCACACAAGCTGGAGTGCAGTGGTGTGATCATAGCTCACTACAGCCTTAAACTCCTGGGCTTAACTGATCATCCTGCCTCAGCTTCTAGAAAAGCTAGGACTACAGGTTCATGCCATCATACCTGGCTACTTATTTTTAAAAAAAAACCTTTTTAAGAGAGGGTCTCACAGTGTTGCCCAGGCTGGTCTCAAACTCCTGGCCTCCAATGATCCTCCCCCCTCAGCCTCCCAAAACGCTAAGATTATAGGCATGAGCCACAGTGCCCAGCCTCACATACATTTTTGACACTCTACTGTGTAACCAGGTGCTAGAAGTTGTAAGGAGAGATAGGAGTAGGTCATAGTCACTACCCACAAAGTGGTCTTTATCACTGTCCTTAGATGTCACAGAGATGGACTCATAAACCAACAAGTGGTAAGATAGAGGATCCATATGACGTTCTATGGGAGCACAAAGGGGCGGTACTTAGGCTGGGGAGGATGTGAGGAAGGCCTCCTAAATACAGTGACCTTTGAGGTTTGCCTTAAATGACAAACACAAGTACCCAGGTAGAGAAGAGGAAAGAGGATGCTTAGGTATTCAGACATGAAAAAGCATGACAGGTTTACAGGAATGTGAGTCATTTGTTGTGGCTGGAACTTAGAGTGCTTGTGTGGAACTTGGTGGGCAAAGGCACTAGCAACTAAGAAAAGAAAAGCTTGCCTATAAAAATAAAATGAAATGCAATAGGAACAAGTGTAGAATACACTTACTTTTAGGGAAAAATTAAAGTGTGGAATACACTTACTTTTAGGGAAAAATTAAAATAAAGGAAGTAGAAGTGCTAAAAGTTAGCTAGAGAAGAAAAAATATATAAGTGAATAGAAATTCATAAAGTCATCTCGTAAACAGGAAAGACCAACATGATACCAGGTTTTATTAAAAGACATAAAAATACTGATGAGCTCTCCTTCTGTGGTCTATGATATTTGGCATTGGTCAAATACTCAGTTTAAGATCAGCACACTTTTCAATCAACTTGGAGACGATCCAGCATGAGTGGAAAATTATTCAAAGGGGTCAAATATAGGAAAAGAACAAAGAAATGGCATAGTTATCCTTTTCAATTATGTGAAGGGGTCATAGAAAAGATATACTGATTAGATATTCTCCATGTCCACAAAGTCGTCAATGAGAGAAAACAGTCTTCTTGTCAAGGAGACCAGAATGTCACACACATAGAGGGGACTTGGGTTCCAGGTGACGAGACTTAGGAATGGACTGCTAGGGCATGACTATGCACTGGCCTTCCCCAGAGACCTTCAGCAGGAGAGGGCAACACTCTTTCTCCTAATTAGATGTTAATTTACCTGAAGACTTTCAGCGCCTCTCTCAAAGACTATGCAAAGAGTCATGATTTGCTGATCAAAGACCAAAGTACACTTTCAAAATCATGCCTTTGTCACTAATGTAAAATCTGGTAAAATACAGAAAAAGTAGTAGAAACTTTATCATCCCATTTTAAATGAATATAGGTCAACTGCTATATAATTGCAACAAAAAGGTTTGAAAGGCATCTCTGAAACAAAGTTCACAGGGGGAAAAAAGTGAGAAGCCATTAACCAGAATTCTTCACATATGTTACTCAATTTTTCAACATTTTCTAACTCTAAAAAATTCCAATTAGAGTAAGTTTGATTCTGCACTAAACATTTCTGAAACGGAGATATTTAATAAAATTCCCTGTTCTATTCATGCAGCTAGAATGGCTTCATTTTAGCCTGACCTCCTGGCACAGAAAGAACATAGATTACATACATATACTTCTAAGTTAGAAAAAAATTAAAGATTGTTTTAAAAATCTCTTCAGGATATATAGTACATTCTGGAAATATGAGACATTCATTTGCCAATGAGTTTTCTATCTGCTACCAAATTAGTTATGAATTATAATCACTAGAGTTATATCCAATTCTACCAAAAAGCTAATTGTAGAATTTTAATATGTTTAAGCCCTGAAAGAGGAGAACGATAACCTAGATGAACCAAAATAACCAAGAACAGATACCTATCACAGAGTTGTTGACAAAGTTTTATTTCCTAATTAAAACAAGCATCTCAAATCCTCTTGAGATTCCACAATATAGTTACTCAAAGATTTAAAGTGATACTAAGATCTAACTTGAAAAGAGCTATTAGAGTATTCGTTAACACTAACTTGCCTTTTCTCAGAATTCTTACCCTATAATGTGATGAAAACACAGCATTTTTTTCTAACCTAGATAGAAAGCGCCATGCTAGAAGGACCCAAATTCAAATTTCAGGTTCACACCATCCTAGAGGTAGAGGAGAAACTGTTTTTGTTTTGTTTTGTTTTTGTTTTTGTTTTAAGTTACCAGCTAACATGGTGATAAAAATATAACCACAAAATATCTGTTACCTTCTCTACTTAGATGTATGCTTAAGAAGTTCAAAGTAAGTTTTTGATTTTTGTTTTGTTTTGTTTTTTGTTTTTCGTTTCTTGTTTTTTTACGGTTTGTTTGTTTTTTGTTTGTTTTTTGTGAGACGGAGTCCCACTCTGCCACTAGGCTGGAGTGCAGTGGCACAGTCTCAGCTCACTGCCACCTCCACCTCCCAGGTTCAAGCAATTCTCCTGCCTCAGCCTCCCGAGTAGCTGGGACTACAGGAGCATGCCACCATGCCCCAGCTAATTTTTGTATTTTTAGTAGAGACAGAGTTTCAGCATGTTGGCCAGGATGGTCTCAATCTCTTAATCTCATGATCCGCCCGCCTCAGCCTCCCAAAGTGCTGAGAATTACAGGTGCGAACCACCGCACCTGGCCTAGTACTTTTTTTTAATAAAAGATAAATGTACTCTTTTCTTACTACGGTCTCCTGAAAGAACTTGTTGAAGGTTCTATAGCCTTCTGGCAGTGAGAGACTGTATACAATCAAAGAGTAATGAAATTTGAAGGGGTGGGGGTGGGAGGGGATAAAATGGATAAAAAGCTAAAAGTGAGATAAAAGTTCTATATTTATTTTTAAAAAACAAGGCCAGTCATGGTGGCTCAAACCTGTAATCCCAGCACTTTGGGAGACCAAAGTGGAAGGATCACTTGAGTCCAGGAGCTTGAGACCAGCCTGGGCAACATGGTGAAACCCATCTCTACAAAAATTACAAAAAGTTAGTTGGACGTGGTGCTGTTTGCCTGTAGTCTCAGCTAATAGGGAGGCTGAGGTGGGAGGAACACCTGAACCTAGAAGGTCAAGGCTACAGTAACAGTGTGACAGTGACAGTGAAATCCTGTCTAAAAATAAAAAACAAAAAACCAGATCAGTATGTCAATACACAACATTTGCTTCATTAAATTTGAAGGAAAGGAAAGATGATAAAATTGATATGGAAATAAATTTATTCACTTGAGCAGTAGAGAAGTATAATTTTATAAAACATAAGTTGGTAACGACTTATAAAATATTTAATATGATATTTTATTTAATATGATATTCCTAAAAATTAACTAGCAATAATAAAGTAATCTAGGGCAAATAATTCACAACTATTCAACATGCACTTCTAAACTATACCTAACACTTACAGAGCACTTGCTATGTGCCAGGAACTTTTTAAATGTTTTACGTGTATTATCTTATTAATTATCTAACAGTACTATGTGGCAGGTACTATTATTAGCCCCATGTTAAAACTGTGGAAACCAAAACACTGGAAACTCAAGTAATTTGCCAAAGATCACACAAACCAGTGAGTAGGAGAGCTGAAGTTCAAATTCAAGGACTTTCAGTGTTAGCTTCATTTAATTTATGTAATAAGTCATATATTATCTTTGCTTAAAACAAACAAAAATGAGGCCAAGCGCAGTGGCTTATGCCTGTAATCCCAGCACTTTGGGAGATGGAGGTAGGTGGATCACAAGGTCAAGAGTTCGAGACCAGCCTGGTCATCATGGTGAAACCCTGTCTCTACTAAAAATACAAAAATTAGCTGGGCATGGTGGTATATGCCTGTAATACCAGCTACTTGAGAGGCTGAAACAGGAGAATTGCTTGAACCCGGGAGGCGGAGATTGCAGTGAGCCGAGATCATGCCACTGCACTCCAGCCTGGGTGACAGAGTGAGACTTTGTCTCAAAATAAATAAATAAATAAAAATTAAAATAAAAAAAAAACACTCAGAAACAAAGCCATATAAAATGAAGAACTAAGAGCACTTCTCTACCCTAGGCTCTGAAATTAAACACTATTGAGAATTTAGTGTAGGTACACAGATAGACTTAAGATACACATGTGCACACACAGCATTTCTATAAAAATGGGATACACTTATACGATGCATATTTTTTCTTAATATCAAAAATACATGTTTAAAACACATCTATGTACTATTTAAACACATCTATGTACAATTACAAATGATACAACAGTTATTTGTATTTTAAACACATCTTTCTATATACTAATTAAAATAATCTTTCTATTTAAAACACATCTTTTTATGTGCTATTACGAATAATACAACAGTTACTATTTGTATGCCTGTAAATGTTTCCACATGTGCTGAATTTCTCCAGGACAAATTATAGGACAAGTGATAAACTATCCTCCAAAAGGATGAATTTATTTGTTAATTGTCACTGTGAGTATAACTTTAAAATGAGATATTTTGTTGGCATGCCCAAGTTTTGATTCCTGTATTAACAATCATCTACTGTCTCTGCCTAACCCACAGAACTGTATAATTAGTTCTACCCTTTTCTGTTTGATTCTTTTAGATTTCTAGGTAGGCAAACCAATTATTCACACCTACACTTGTCTCTCTTTTGTCCACAAAAATCTATTCTCATTTTGCTAACTTGTCTAATTTTTCAATCATTAGCATTACCAGAGCAGGGATAAATAACAGTACCCCTTCTTCTGACTTTAATAGGACTACCATACAGTTATTCCAATACATATGTTTGGATATGTTTCCACTAAGATATTGTTCATTAACAGAGCAAATGTATTTATGTTTCTGGCTTATTGAGTGATTTTATTCACTTTAGTTGTTGAACTTTACGTCTATCAGAATGAGACTATAGCTTTTGTTCTGGTGCAACTTTTTTTTCAATTTTTTCTCATGTCCCTGGCTCAGTTTTCAGCTGTCATTTTTACTTGAGCTTCTATTAACAAATACTGATTTCCGCAATGAATTGATTAGCTCTCATTTCTTTAGAGAGTTCTCCAGATCCATCTTGATCTTCTTTTTTGTCTCCTTATCAATTCTTTGATCTCTTTTTCTATATAATATCTATCTTCTTTGATATGAGAATGTCAACTGTGTGCTCCTGAAAAATAGCTAACACAGAGCGTGTACTATTATGTGCCAAAAGCTTTACGAACGTTTTGCAAATATTATCTTACCAATTCTCTCACAAACCTATGATGAAGGCACTATTATTATTTCTTGTTAAAAATGTGGAGACACTGAAAACTGAAGTAATTTGCCAAAGATCCCACAAGCCAGGGAGTGTAGAGCAAGGGTTCAGATTCAGGGAGGTTTAGTATTAGTGATGTTTAGCATGTGTCTGAAATTTTCTTTTGTTTCCTGGAGTAATTCTTTTAACATGTTTTTGTCTCTCTCTCTCTCTCTTCCTTCCCCACACCCCCAACTCTGTCTCTCTCCTTATATTATCAATGTATAGATCCCCTGGATATTTCTTTCTGCATGTTACTCTTTTTTGTATATGTACAGTTTATCCTGACAACTGTTTGACTCAAGAACAGAGTAGGGATGGATTTGGGGGAGCAATTATCTGTCAGTAGCTTTAATCCGGATAACTTGTTTTCAAGTACTTTCTCATCAAATCAGCTGTATCTTCTGACGTGGAGGAAACATCATTCCTCAGTTTCTGGCATTTTTCACTTAGGAGTAAGTATGACGTTAGAGTAGCTTCCTATGTTACAAGCCCCTCTGTGATTCAGGCTTTACCTCTGCTCAGTTGACTTGGTCAACACATATAAAGATGATCATTGCTGCTTTTCTCCCCCACCAACCCACTTGCACTTTTAGGCATTTTTCCTGGGAAAGGCATCCAGTTCAGAATAAATACAAATGGCAAGCCTATGCATTTTCTTTTCTTTTTTTAAAATGTAATTTAATTTGAAGTTTCAGGATACATGTGCAGGACGTGCAGGTTTGTTACATAGGAAAACGTGTCCCATGGTGGTTTGCTGCACCTATCAATCTGTCACCTAGGTATTAAGCCCTGCATGCATAGCTATTTATCCTGATGTCCTTCCTCCCCTTGCCCCGCTGACAGGCCCCAGTGTGAGTCGTTCCCCTCCCTGTGACCATGCGCTCTCAGTGTTCAGCTCCCACTTATAAGTGACAACACGTGGTGTTTGGTTTTCTGTTCCTGTGTTAGTTATGCTTATGTATTTTCTTTCCCTACCTTTTATTCTCTATCTGCAGTGGGAGTCCCATGATGATGTTTCCTTCTTATATCCCACCTGGCTTCCTTCTTATATCCCACCCTACACATCATCACTCCTTTAGAGGATCTTTCAAGCTACTTTCACTTACTGTTGAAGAAAATGTAAATATATCCAGCTAATGTTAGCAAGGGATATTTCCTGGCAAGGTGAGACCCAGAAGACATTTTCTGGCACACAAGGATTCAAAGAGTTTACTATCCAAAAACCTGTGTGAACACATTGCTTGAAGACACAGTTGTCCCTTGGTATCCATTGGGGAATGGTTCTAAGACCCCAGAGATATCAAAATCCACTAATGCTCAAGTACCTTAATAGTAGCATATAAGCTATGTACACCCTCCTGTATACTTGAAATCATCTCTAGATTACTTATTATATCTAAAACAATACAGTAAGACACATGAGTTGCCATTCTAATCCAACTTCTTACCAAAGTGGCCTCCTGATCCTCAAATTTCAGGAGTTTCCCTAGCACAGGTTCTAAACAGTACCCAATCTGGCAGAGCTGACTCGTAGTACGGGATCCAACACATTCAAAGACCAGTGCAACTGCATTATTGTTTGAATGAAACAGAAGCCTAAATTTTCCAGAGAGATTTGATAAGCCTGTCAGAAAAGTGTATGAAAACTTCACACTGATAAATATTCCACATTTACACCCAGTCCCCTTTCAGCAGGAGATGGTATTTCTATGTCCTGACTGAGTGCTCATGCTCCAAAACAAAAGACAATACTCCTCCTAAAATCTGGTAGAACAGAGTCCAAGTGTAGCACAATAAGCAATGGTCTGATTATGTGCATAGCCCATGTGCAGAAAACCACCAGATATTTCCATCTGTCCATCTTTATCTGCAGCTAATTGATTTCACAACTCTTCCAGATGTTAAAATGCCAGGCCCCATATAAAAATGTTAGCCAATCACGGCTAAGCCTGCAAATGTATCTTTCCAAACAACGGGAAATGTGGAGTCAGAGAGTCCCGGAGAGGAAAACTAAACCGCCGGAAAGCGGAATAGGGATATTCATGTCATTGTTCCTTTAATTGGTTGAAGGACCTCTGTCTGCCAAGCACCATGATCCGTGCTCAGGACACACTTGAGACTAAGGGTCCCTGCCCTTGGGGAGCTTCAAATTCAAGCAGATGCAGACACAGAAGAGGAGCAGTGTCCCATGTCAAGGTGCAGAAGGGTGAGCGGAGAAGGATGCCACACTCATTAACAGAGGAAAGTTCCTCTGAGTCACTGGTTAGGCGGTGAGATGTTCCAGTGAATGAAATCATTCATATTGCTATTCTATATGAAGAAACCATTTTTCAGAGTCAAAATTTAAAACCTGCACTTAACAGTGAACATTTGATGAACAAAAAGTTGAACTGAGTTTTCAGGAGCCGTCGTCATTCTGAAAACACCAAGTTTTGCCTTCACATGCAGCCTCTTTCCTTTCTCAAGGCTATGCTCCTGCTTCTCCCAGGACCTCTCTGTCCTTGGCTCTTTGAAATGCACTCTTCCCCTTCCTTGTGGCCTCACATGGGCCCTCCGACGCTTCGCTCTCACCGGGCCCTTCTCTCCTCCTTCCCTCTGTAAGTGCCTTGAGCACTGACCAGTATTTGGGTGACTGCCAACTCCACATCTTCGCCTGACCTATCACCTTCGTTCAGTTTCCTGTCTCCACACCCATCCTGGCTGTTTCTCCACACAGCAATCTATACATAGTGATCCTCTGTCACTTGAAACTCAGCTCTTCCAAAAGTGAGCTCACTCACTTTACATCCCGGACTGGCTCCTTGACCAACGGTCTGCAGTCCCAGCACCTCCACGTTCTGCCTTTGAATATAACCATTCCAGCCATCTTCCTGGGTCCCTGCTCACTAGGGAGTGGGAGGAAATTAACAGGTCTGCTTTCATTTACAGTTAAGTTTGATCCCTAAGTTTAACAACTCCTTTTCTGTTTCTTTGTTCCTTCGAAAGTAAAAGGGGGACATGACAGATGACTGCAGGACCAGTAGTAGGAACCAACAAGATAACAGATACCAAAGCATTTCAAAAACTAGAAAGTGATATGCAAGAATAAGATATTAGTCAGTGGCTCATAGATGTTATTTTTCGCATGGGATGTTGTTATCATATATATAAGTATGATAGATATATTTTGTCATGCTCAACAGGATAAATATATTTTTTCATGCTAACATGGAAATCAACCTGACACAATTCAGTGCCCAGTAAATTGTGGATAGCATTTTATTTTTTGGACTAGTAAAATGTAGATTAAAAAGAAAATTATAACCAATTTCTTAGAAACCTTCAAGAAAGACACACAGATATTGATGCAAGTATTTTGCTGTATATCACATTTATATATGAATATAAAAACCTTGTGTATCCCGGAACTTAAAATAAAATTAAATGAAATTTAAAGAAAGAAAAATAAGGAAAAGCTATGAATAAACAATTCATATAAAGTGAAAAAAAACAGCCTACATACACATATCAAAATTACTCTCCTCTTTTTTCTACCCATGGCTATAGGATATAATTATAAAATTATAAAATCCTACTGTGATTTTATAAATTGTGAATCAAAATTGCCCCAGGACATATACTTGTACAACTTGAGTTGAGATCCATGAAACTCCCCACTCACTGAGGCAGGCTCCTAGGTGATAGGTGTCATCTCCCTGTCATCTCCAGCTACACGAACACCATGTGATAGGACCCTTGACCTCTTCACCTTCATGTATGCACGCTCCGATTAGCTCATCCATTCTTCTGCCTGTGACTCCTGCCATCACCACACCCACCACATACTTTAGAAAGCACAGGATATTTGAGCACTTATCACAAACCAGATGTTTTGGGTCGGGGTGGGAACCATATTTGGCTCTGGGGCAAAGTAGCAAGAAGTTTCAAAAACTTAATATTTTCATTCTCTTTCAGAAATGTAAGAGGCTATAGAAAGTGTGTCTACCTCTCTCTGGGTCAGGATTTTCTCTTTTTTCACTCTGCTCCTATTTCTAGGGGTTTGTCTCTCGTCAGTCCTGCCCCTTTGACTGCACATTTTTGCATATCCCTAATCTCTTTCACTTTTGGGGTTAACAGGGATACTGCAGAACTCTCAACTGGGAATAGTCTAGAAATGGAAGAGGTTTTGACTTTCTGCGGGGATATTTCTCATTTCCTGTTTTTACTGAAAAGGTCTGAGTGTTCTGATTTTTTGAAAAATATTATTTCTCCAGCACCTCCACATCTCGGAATCTCCTCACCTGCAGGCTTCCTGGGGAAGCACCTGCACTCTCACCCACTGACGCCCACTTACATCCTCCACCTGCACCTTAATTCACAGAGACTGATTTTCATCCCTTGCACTTGGTTGAAACCACTCTCTCCTTTCAGATCTTCACATGGCTAGACCAGGAGCTTCACATGGCTAGACCAGGAGCTTCTTACTGTCTGCATTTCTTCTCTTTGGATCTCATTCCTGAAGCTCTCTTCTGCATTACTGCTCCTTTGTGAGTCTCCCTTCTTCTCTGATAACTTTTCAGTTGCCTTCTGCTCCTTCAGCTGAATTTCTTACATTTTATTCTTAGCTACTTTCACTTCTCATTTTGCAATTTATCTTTGCACTAACTCATCTATTCACTCAAATTCAACTAAAAGCGACTCTGTGGATATGCCAGACTCCTAAGTTCCATCGCTAACCTTGACCAACCTCTTGAGCTTTAAGAACAGTTGTCAGAGAGCACCGTGGATTTCTTACCGTCTCAGGTTCTCACCGATTACAAAGAAATACTCCCCTGCATTGTGTATGTTCCTGTTGGCATTTGCTCCTCAAGACTTAACTTTGGCTACTTGACATCCTAATCTAAGTGTTGGGATAAGATGTTTTGACCTTATCTTTTTATCCTTAAAGGATTTTGCGAGCATATGTTTCAAGAACTGAACTATGGGACCAGAACTCTGTTAAATCCTGCTATGGACTGAATGTTTCTGTCAATTCCACCAAATTCATATGCTGGAATCCTAACCCCCAATGTGATGGTATTAGGAGGTAGGGCCGTTGGGGGTGGTTAGGTCATGAGGGCTCTGGGATTAGTACCTTTGTAAAAAGACACTAGAGAGCTTGCTTTCTCTGCTCTTCACGATGAGAGGATGCAATGAGAAGAGGGCCCTCACCAGACACAGGATCTGCTAGCACCTTGATCTTAAACTTCCAGTCTCCAGGACTGGGAGAAATAGATGTTTGTTATTTAAGCCATGCAGCCTATGGCAATTTGTTATGGCAGCCTGAACTGACTAGGACAGGTCCTTATCTCTGAATGGGAACAGAGAACAAGATAAACTCTAAGGACTGAGACCCTTGTCAGTTCGTAAAAATAGACAAGCCAAAAAGCATTATTTTTATTTTGCAGACAGAGGTTACAAGTCTTGTATAAATTGCTTTAAATACCATTGGTTTAATTTCAATCCTTTAGAAATGCACAGTCCAGAAATGAAAGTGAGAACTGTGTGACTGTAAAACTGTAAAAATTGTTTTCATGCATGGCTTATGAGCACAATCAGAGTCCAAATGGCTACACTTCTCTTTAATATATACTTTATATTAGCTATTAAGGAATATTGCTCTACAAAGGTTGTTTTAAGTATATCTAAAAGACAGCAGAATAGTCGGTAATAATTTCAACAAATTAATATTTAGGAAGTGTTCATTATGTGCTGTGATAAGGCACTGTGATAAGTGTTTTACATGCTTATTTGATCCTCAAAAAAAACTCGATAATATGTGGTAGATTATTAACCTGTTTTATGCACGAAAAAACTAAAGCTCAGAAAAGGTAAGTAATCTACCCATGGTAACCGAAAACACTGTAATTCATGTTCATCAGACCAATAGAAAATATTTAGAAAACATATTCCACATTTTTTACTTAATATTATAGTGTTTGATTCGCCAAATCATACCATTGTGCATATACTTGCGGAAGAGGAAAGAGAGGACAAAAAGGATCTATTAAATCTCATTTCTAAAAAACTAGCCAATAGAAAATGTTCTGTCTAAGGCCGGGCGCGGTGGCTCAAGCCTGTAATCCCAGCACTTTGGGAGGCCGAGACGGGTGGATCACGAGGTCAGGAGATCGAGACCATCCTGGCCAACACGGTGAAACCCCGTCTCTACTAAAAAATACAAAAAAAAAAAAAAAAACTAGCCGGGCGAGATGGCGGGCGCCTGTAATCCCAGTTACTTGGGAGGCTGAGGCAGGAGAATGGCGTAAACCCCGGA
Organism: Macaca mulatta; assembly: GCF_049350105.2. NCBI lineage: Eukaryota > Metazoa > Chordata > Mammalia > Primates > Cercopithecidae > Macaca > Macaca mulatta. Next base: position 130,564,060 of record NC_133407.1, on the reverse strand, counting down.
GGCGGAGCTTGCAGTGAGCTGAGATCCGGCCACTGCACTCCAGCCCGGGCGACAGAGCGAGACTCCGTCTCAAAAAAAAAAAAAAAAAAAAAAAAAAGAAAATGTTCTGTCTATTCATGGTAAGGATAATTTAAAATTATTACATTGTAATTTTCAATTTAGTTTTAGTAGCCTAGGAAAACAAAATCTCAAAATGATTGATATTGTTAACTTACATAAGTTAATTATGTAATTTATATAAGTTAATTATATAATTTATATAAGTTAATTATATAACTTTAATTTGGTCCAAGAAATATGGATTATTAGGTACTCAAGAGTCAATATTCACTGAACTACATGTGAAATAATCCCATGGCCATATAAATTATAAATAAAAGATAAATAAAAGATACCTAAATATGATTAAGTGTACAGGTTTTTAAAAGGGAGACTAACTCTTTAGCTTATTTTTTGTGAAATACATTACACATATAAAAGATGGCACAAGATATTTATGTATAACTGAAGAATCATTCAATCAAAAATATGTATTAGAAGCTTATTATAGGGGATTCCAGATTTAGCACTGAAAATGTAAAGATCCTGGATATTGTCATTACTGTCATTCCTAACCTTGGAAGAAAAAGGTATTCAAACTGACAATCAATGACTTTTATTAGATCCATCAGAGAAATCAGGCTGCAGGGCAAATGTTACCCTGGAGTAGAGGTGAATTCAGAGTCACAGTCCACATCTGCTAACCTTGACCAGAAGTAACCAGAGCCATAAACTGTAAGAACACTTAAATGGTCATTTTTGGTGAATCACTGAGGATGAACATGGACTCCCATGAAAGTGGAAAACTCCTGGGAACTTCAGTCTTATGGGGCCCTTATGCTTCTGTGGATTTTACCAACAGGCACTCCACCAGGTTCTTATGGCAAAGATCTGAGACAGACCCCCTAGTGGCTCTGACTAGGGGACAGGAAGAGTAATGATCATAGAATACACCCAGAGCCTTTTCCATTTTAAAAGCGTACTCTCCACGGAAAAACATTTTGGCGGAGCTTGATAAAAGCTGAGGGATGAGCATTCCCCCCATCCCAAACCTCTCTAACCTTCTCTTCTCACCTAAAGGGAAAAGAATTTAATCAACATGGGTCAGGGCTTCAAAGAAATACAATTGGGAATGGTGCAGTCAGAGAGAGGATGGAGAGGGGAAAACCAAAAGCTGTACCAATAGAGAAACACCTGTGAAGATCACAGCCCCAAGACACAGGCCCACTGAACAACTGATATCTAATTAGAAGATACTCACTTTACAAAGTTGAAGCAAAACACCCACAAACCTAGATCCAGCAAAATTATCCTTGAAACATGAAAAAGAAAGACTTTTTCAAACAAAAATCTGAAGGAATTCATGACCTGCAGACCTGTCTTGCAAGCAATGTCCAATAAAAGAAGTTATTTGGGCAGAAGGAAATTGAAACAGAACAGAAACTTAGATCTACCTAAATAAATGAATACTGAAGGAATAAGTGAAGATGAAGTAAAATATCTTATGTTTTAAATATCAATTGATCTAAAATATGACATAACAATGTATTGCGTGGTTATAGCATATGGATAACTAAAATGAATGACAGCGATGTCATAAGGGATCAGAGGGGAGAATTGGGAACTTTGTTGTAAGGTACCTACACTACACATGAAGCACTATAGTGTTATTTAAAGGTGGACTTAGATTAGTTTTGAAATGTATATTGTAAGTCTAATGCAACCACTGAAAAAAATTAAAGTATAATTGAAGGGCTAGGAGTAGAAAAAATACAATCCTATAAGATGCTCAGTCAAAACCAGAGACAGGTATAACTCCCAATGCAATCCCTCCCCCCTCCCTCCTCCCCATGATAGGCCCCGGTGTGTGATGTCCCCCTTCCCAAGTCCAAGTGATCTCATTGTTCAGTTCCCACCTATGAGTGAGAACATGTGGTGTTTGGTTTTCTGTTCTTGTGATAGTTTGCTAAGAATGATGGTTTCCAGCTGCATCCATGTCCCTACAAACTCATCCTTTTTTATGGCTGCATAGTATTCCATGGTGTATATGTGCCACATTTTCTTAATCCAGTCTGTCACTGATAGACATTTGGGTTGATTCCAAGTCTTTGCTATTGTGAATAGTGCCGCAATAAACATACGTGTGCATGTGTCTTTATAGCAGCATGATTTATAATCCTTTGGGTATATACCTAGTAATGGGATGGCTGGGTCATATGGTACATCTAGTTCTAGATCCTTGAGGAATTGCCATACTGTTTTCCATAATGGTTGAACCAGTTTACAATCCCACCAACAGTGTAAAAGTGTTCCTATTTCTCCACATCCTCTCCAGCACCTGTTGTTTCCTGACTTTTTAATGATCGCCATTCTAACTGGTGTGAGATGGTATCTCATTGTGGTTTTGATTTGCATTTCTCTGATGGCTGACGAGTTGATGGGTGCAGCACACCAACATGGCACAAGTATACATATGTAATAAACCTGCACGTTATGCACATGTACCCTAGAACTTAAAGTATAATAATAATAAAAAATAAATAAATAAATAAATGAAAGTTTAAAAAAAAGAGAGAAAGCAGGAAAATAGGTGAAAAAAAGAAACAAAGAAGAAGGGCAACAAATAGAAAACAATAACCAATATGGTAGATATTAACCCAACTCTATCAGTACTCACTTTAAATGCAATGCTGGTCTAAACATACCAGCATTCTCACAGTGGATATTAAAATAAGTCCCAACTGTAAGTTGTCTACAAGAAACCCCTTTTAAGTATAAAAATTAGGATAAGTTAAAAGGGATGGAGAAAGATAAATGAAGCAAACACTAATTAAAAGAAAACGAGTGGCTATATTAATTTCAAACAGAGTAGACTTCAGAAAAAAGATTATCAGGGATAAAGAGAAGCATTACATAATTATGAAAGGGTATATTCCCCAAGAAGATATGATAAAAATATTTTGTACTAAGAAAATGAAAATGCTACATAAAATTTGTGGGATGCTACAAAAGAAAGAGGGAAATTTATAGCATTCAATGCATATATTAGGAAAAGGCGGCTGGTCACAGTGGCTCATGCCTGTAATCCCAGCACTTCAGAAGACTGAGACAGGCAGAACACTTGAGCCCAGGAGTTTGAGATCAGCTTGGGCAACATGGTGAAACCCCGTATCTACCAAAAAAAAAAAAAAAAAAAGAAACAAAAATTAGCTGGTCACAGTGGCATGTGCCTGTAGTCCCAGCTACTCGGGAGGCTGAAGTGGGAGGCTCTCTTGAGCCCTGAAGGCGACTGCAGTGAGCCAGGATTGTGTCACTGCACTCCAGCCTGGGCAGAGTAAGGACCTATCTCAAAAAAAAAAAAGAAAAGAAAGAGAAAGATGAGTTATTAATACTTAAAGCAACCAGAAGAAAAAAAAAACTATAAAAATTAGAAATCGATGAAACTGAAAACACAAAACAATAGAGAAAATTCATTAGAACTAAACCTTTTTTTTTTTTAAGACCAATAAAATTGATAATCCTTTAGGCTCCAAGACTTTACTGAAAATTCATTTCTTCCTACAAACATTTATTGAGTGCCTACTATGTGCTAGGCATCAATCTAAAGTGCAACAGTGAATTAAAATACATTTCTTGTTGCCTTTGTGGAGTGTACATTTCAATGGGGGAAGACACTCACGGAAAATAAAGCAGAAAAATAAAGCAGGAGGTATGATGGGGGTAGGATTGGATGATCTCATCTTACAAAATGTGATCAGAGAAGGCCTCTCCAGTAAGGTGATGTTTTAATAAAAAAGAAAGTGAGTGAGTTGTCAATATCTATCTGGCAAGAGATAGCAAGGGCAAAGTCGCTGTGGAGGTACTCAGCAGGTCTAAGGAACAGCAAGGTCAGTGTGGCTAAAATAGAGCAAGCCAAACGAATGGCATTGAGGTTGGGAGGCATGGATCATGTAAGTGTGGAATTTGGCTGTCATATGAAGGGAGATGGGAAGCCATTGGAAGGATCTGAGCAGAAGAGAAACATGATCTGACTTGTGTTTTAAGACGATCACTCCGACTACTGTGTGGAGAAAAGAATAGCATATGAGGGATCAAGGGTGATAGAAGGAAGACCAGTCAGTGGAAACTGCATTAAGTCAGGTAAGATAGACTGGCTTAGACTAGGGTGACAGTGGTGCAAATGGTATGTGGTCTGAGTCTAGGTGTATTATGAAGGAGGAAGCAACAGGACTTTCTGATGAATTAAACATGAAATATGTAAGAGATTATATAGTTTGGGTATTTGTCCCCTCCAAATCTCATGTCAAAATGTGATCCCCAATGTTGGAGGTGGGGCCTAGTGGAAGGTATCTGGATCATGGGGGTGGATCCTTCATCAATGGCTTGGTGCCCTCCCCATGGTAACGAGCTCATGTAAGATCTGGTTGTTAAAGAGACAGGGACCTTCCCCAACTCTCTCTGGCCCCCTGTCTTTCCTGCTCCCGCTTCACCCTCTGCCATGAGCTAAAGCCTCTTGAGGCCTCACTCTCAGGTATTCCTTTATGGTAATGCAAAGTGGACCAACACAAAAGAGTCAAACATAACAAGATTTTAGGCCAGAACAAACAGAACAAAGAATTTACCAATGTAAGTGAGCTTGCTTTAGAATTTAAGAAAGTATTATATATATTAACTAGTTCATTTTTTACCAGAGAACAGGTATTCGATAGATTAAAATCTCATTCCATTCTATCAGGACATAAGGTAGTTCATGATTTTTTTACCAGATTTTAATTCTGCAACACTCACTAGTCAGACATCACTTTGCAACACTGGAAGTTTTCAATCAGAAAAGGTTTTATTATAAGAAACAATGACATCAGGTAAAAATGCAAAAAATTGTGCAATTATGGCAAAATGTTTAAAAATATCTACACATTTGCCCCCACAGGACTACAGTACTTACTACATACCTGAGCACTGAACATTGAATTCCATTTTAAACTGCTTTACATAGGGAATCTGATTCCTTGATGATCACATCCATTTGTTCTCATGACCAATGAAATCAGCTTGATGCTTAAGCATCAACTTTGTAGAACAGAAAACGAAGATGGAAAATAAAGAATACAATTTCTACTTTCCTATAACATAGTTATACCAAGTCCAGTTTTCAATGTGTAAAAAATATATAGGAAAGTGCTACATACATTCTTCAAATGCAAAAACAAAGTTAAAGTGGAACTGGCATATGTTAGACCTACATTTTAATTCTGTAGTACCCATTGTGCCTTTTACTTAAAGTCTTATCACACTATGAAAATGCACCTTAAATATCTAAACATAAACCCACACGTCACTAATCTTAGTTTCCTAGGACCTCTTCTGAATCCATTTTAAAAGTGGCAAAATATCCCAGCTATATAATTTAAACAAATAGTTCTTCATACAAAATTCAATATATAGTCTACTCCCATAACAAATCCTAAGCCTTGCTTTTGACACACTTAACTTAGATCGTACCCTCAATATAAATTGTTATAGCCAAAAGATCAACTGTTGTGCCGACAAAGAGAATAAATCTACTGTTGAATTAGCCACAGTATGTCATTCTCTTATATAACATACAGCACATGTAAATTGCTAACTCAACGTTCTATGTCATGTTTTCAAGTAATGCATTTTTCTAAATACACAAGATTGTCAAAAAGTGGCAGGAAATCTTATTCAACAAAGCTTTCAAAAATAAATTACATGAACATCTCTTGCAAAAAAAAAAATTGTTTTTTCTCTCAGCAATGCAAAACTGTAAAGAATGATTTTTAAAATGCACAGTAATAACTCCAAAACAGCATGACAATAAAAAACAAAAACAAAACAGTAGAAGATAAAACTGGGGAGGTAAAAATATTGACAAAGTTTATACAGAGATTACAGACATACTATCAACGCCGATGAGAAGAAACCATGTATCTAGCTAAGACTAGATTTTAAAATGTTAATTCTAGAAATGCTGTCCGTTTTAACTTCTGCTTCAGAAAACATTCCCTACTTGTAGAGGTCTATGTAAAGCAGTTTGGAAAGTTTCTGAAAAACGAGGTATGTGATGCAAAGAGGCGATGTTTTCCATTTGTTTCACAGTATCACATTACAAGTTGTGCAAAATTTTTAAAATACGAACCATGCCAGTTTGCTTTCAAGTGAATAAAAATATTGTGATTGAGGGCAGAATCTGTCCTATGCTTATACCCTTTATGAATTATGCTAGGCTTAGTAAAATATGTTACTGATCCAAATGCCTGCCTTAGGTACACACATAAGTTGGTTTGTCCTTCATGTTAATATTCCTAACTGATTGTTAGAAATTCATCAGTTAAATACAAAAAATGCTTTAGTATCTAGAAAGCTATGGTACTGTTCACTCACTCTTTTCCTTTTCAATCACCTTCAGCTAGAAGGAGGATTCCAATGTAAAAGTATTCATCACTGTTAAGTGCAAAAATTGAAAAAAAAAAAAAAATGAGGTTTTAATTGTAATATGAAACTTAAAAGAAATTAAATTAGACCACTGCAGGAATTTTATGTTTCTGGAAAGCAGAATTTTAAAAGTAGGTATAAAACTTCACATTATGCTCTGCGCAGAAGAGAAATAAGTTACCTTTCCTTGTACCAATAATGAATGGACAGGTAGATGGAAGAGACGGTTGGGCTACAAATGGCCCATGTTAGTGCAAACTGGGTATAATGTTCCTACTATTCTAAGATTGAGTCCAGTTAGATGAATAACTGGTCATATCTTCCTATCACATAAGTAGACAATCTTGTGAAATCACAAGAGTTCAACAGGTAAAGAACTGTGGCCATGAAATGCACACCAATTTGAAAGATAGGCATAGGCTCAGACCATTTAAATCTATCTAGTTATACACATGAATTAAGTTAGACTAGCACCAGCCACCTGTGAATATGAGCACTTTTCCAGATTTTCACAAATGAGACAGTGTTAGCACTTGAAAGTTATCGACAGAAAACTGCCACTTTAAAACTTTAGCTTAACTTAAAGTTACATGGCAAATGGAAACAATCAGACTAAAAGCTCTTTCTGAGACTAATTTTTCCTTCAATCTACTCTAATAACAGAACATATTTAAATCTCAGTACACTTGAAAACAGTACACAAAAATAGATACACATAAATATTCAGAATGAGGATCTAAGTTAGTGCTTCTCTGTGTTAGAGAGGTCACAGCTAAAGTCCTAGTGATATTGCCTCAGATTGTTACCCGTATTTAAAATTAAAAGTCACATCAAACGAGTTTAGATGTCTTTACCCAATAATACCCTAAATGCTCTTATAAGAGTGCATAGTTGTCCTGATTCTTCTGGTACCTCAGTTACTATTTATCACAAAATTATAAAATGAAATGATTGATTTTATGCCAGGAAAAAAAATGCTGATAATTGCACTTCGTTGTCTTTTCCTTACTGAAATGAAATGTCACAAGGATGAAGGAAAATCCCTCGCTACCCTGCGATCTTTAAGCATACCCATTTTCCACATATAAAACTCTCAGCTTTCTGAAATACTGTCAGCACTCTTTTGTATCAAAGACAAGTTTCCTAAGAATGAGATGCCAGTGATGCACTAAGGCCTGCTACTCATTTAGAGTACTTTCTGAAGACACTGAGGATACAGTTTAGCAACAGCACATTCAAAATGCCGGCCAAGGTCCCAGAGCCGATCTGGGGTCTCATACACTTTCATCCACTGGTCAGCAATGTCATCATACTGGTAAAGGGAATTTTTTCTGCTGGTTCTGAAGACGTGTTCTTCGACAGTCACTTGAGTAGCTCGAACAAATAAATGGAGTTTGTTCTGGAAAAGTACCAGTTTAAGGTATGGATTTATGGACTGATCACATGGAAAGTCTTTCTTACGAGTCCATTTATTTAGCTCAATATCATAGGCTTCTACAGTAAACATACGTTGATGATTTCCACAGGTTCCAGCTATGTAGTAGATAGAGTCCTTGTATACAGCTGCTAAGCCCTGGATTCTAGGCACAGTCATGGGGGTCAGGAAACCCCAGTAGTCTTTTTGAGGCTCATAGAAGAGGAAAAATTCTCCTAAAAAAAGAAAACAAGAATATGTATATTTTTATGTTTGGTTTTTGGTTATATGTTGTAACTACAACCTCTAAAGATTAAAGGGCATAATTTTCTATATATTTCACTTTCTAAAACATTTTCTTTATAATCTCTGGAGATACATTCATATGGGTTACGAAATACCTTAAAACTTTGTCATTCCATGACACAATATAACCGATAATATTATAATCAACCTGAATTGGGAGGTTTGTATTGGGAAGGTATAAGGAGTTACTTGGGTTTGATCGTAGAATTGTTAAGAGCTTGATTCTGGCTGGGCACCATGGCTCATGCCTGTAATCCCAGCACTTTGGGAGGCTCAGACAGGTGAATCACTTGAGGTGAGGAGTTCAGAGACCAGCCTGGCCAACATGATGAAACCCCACCTTCATTAAAAATACAAAAATTAGCCAGGCGCGGTGGCAGGCACCTGTAATTCCAGCTACTCAAGAGGCTAAGGCAGGAGAATCGCTTGAACCTGGGAGGTGAAGGATGCAGTGAGCCAAGATCACGCCACTGCACTCCAGGCTGGGTAACAATGTGAGACTCCAGCTCAAAAAAAAAAAAAAATTATTCTATTTGCTCTATCCAATTTGTGTGTTTATAGAAAACTCATTTCACTCTAACTCTAAAAAAGCATTATTAGTAGTGTTCAGCCGGTAAGACCAAAATGCATACATACAACATCACCATAAATATGCCATGATAAATGTATATGCTATTTCATTAGAAGACAGCAGATGGAATTATACAGATTTATGCTTATGGGTCACTGATGTGCTTACCTGAATGTTGCTATAATGCAAAGACAAATATTCAGCAGGAGAAAACATGCCTTTAATAAGATAGAAAACACATACATGGTTTGTGATGTTGACTCTGAGTCAGTTTCTATTTTGATTTGACAATAAAAAGGTATGCTGAGTCAGACTGCCAATATGAAAATGTCTGAAAGAATTAAAGTAGTGAAGATTTACAAGAGTTTTGCTAATTATAGCATCTGTATAAAATCTTTGTAATAAAAATCTGAACCCTTTATGAACAGATTAAATGATACTTCAATAGCCACAGATAGTACAACATAAGCTTCTGACTATGCATGTCAGGTTTATTTACGTAAAGAGGCTTTGTTTAGATTAGAAATACCAGATTCTAAATTGAGCTTCCCCTTGAAAACTGTTTTGAACTAGGGTTACTCTTATCTACAGATTCGACTACCTACTTCATAACAGTGATGCTTTGCCTTCAACTGACTTAAAATAGCTTGTTAAGCTCCCAGATTTGCTTGCACATCATCTGCCCTTATTGCCTAACTTGTAACAGGATTCTTGATAAAGAAGGTAGGAAATTTAAACTTTGTAATGTGTGCTACTTCTCTATAAATTTCTTATAGATAAGAAAGTAAAGACGACAAACCAAAGAAGTTGAATTTTAAAATCTAAAGTACTCTTTAATAAGTTAAAGCTAATAATATGCAATTAAGAAACCCTTAGGGCTTCAGAATCCTCTTATGTAAAATATAACCTCAAATTAAATGATGTTAATAATTCCAGCCCTGAAATTCTATTAATTCATTGCTAGTTTGCTTTAGTATTTGCATTAATATACAACCTTTACATTCCAAATAGGAATCTAATTCTACCTCTATCAACTAACAGTTAGGCAGTAAGACCAAAATACACACATACACAGCTTCATCATACTGGATGACATAACCTATCCAACTATACTGGACAGATTATACATCCATTCCTATATTCCATTTTTCTGCAAGACAGCAAACCCAAATCATGCCCGGTGCTTCTATTTAACTAAAATAATGAACCAGAGACTACAACTCCTTCTGAGGAATTAACTTGACACTGAACTTAAACAAATGGGCTCGGACATTACTAGGAAGTTTTTAGTTAAATAAAGGATTAGAGCAAGGAACACAATTTTTAAAAGAAAACAATGGTGGGAGGCCAAGGTGGGTGGATCACTGGAGGTCAGGAGTTCAAGACCAGCCTGGTCAACATAGTGAAACCCCGTCTCTACCAAAAACTCAAAAATTAGCCAGGCATGGTGGCGGGTGCCTGAGACTGAGGTGGGAGAATCATGTGAACCCAGGAGGCGGAAGTTGCAGTCAGCCAAGATCATGCCACTGCACACCAGCCTGGGTGTCAGAGTGAGACCCTGTCTCAAAACAAAACAGAAAGAAAGAAATGAAAGAAAAGAAGGGAAGGGGAAGGGGAAAGAAGAAAGAAAGAAAACAATGGGATAAGGGCAGTCATGCATCAATTAATGACAGGGACATATTCTGAGAAATGCATGGTTAAGTGATACTTGTCCTTGTGCAAAGAACTTCATAGAGCATACTTACACAAACCTAGATGGGAGCTTACCACACACCTAGGCTACACTGTAGCCTATTGCTCCTAGGCTACAAAACTGTACAGCATGTGACTGTACTGAGTACTCTAGGCAACTATAACACAATGGGAAGCATTTTTTGTATCTAAACGTATCTAAACATGGAACAAGTACAGTAAAATTATGCTATCATAATCTTATAGGACCACCATTGTGTATGTGATCCATCACAGACCAAAACATTACATGGCACATGACTGTATATCCTCATAGAAGCTGCTCCTTTTCCTTAAGTAGTAGTGTGAGAAAAACATCAATTGAAGGACACATATGAAGAATAAGGATGTTGCTATTATCTACACTGCATTAAACATTCAAGCAACTAAAATATGTAAGAAACCAAATAAAAGGAAAATACTAGTTATCACAAATCAGAGCCTTGAATCAAATGTCTTATTTACTCTGACTCAGTCACTCTACCTCTACTGTATTTTTGTCAAAGTAGTCCTTAACAGTTAAAAAAACAAACAAACAAACAAAAAACACTACATATATCAGACAGTCCCACTTAAAATGGCAAACCAAAAAAAAGTGACATCTCAAAGTTTTCCGGTGAAAACAATTGAAAATGTATTATGAAAGGCAACATAAACAGCAGTGAAGGTGAAACTTAAAGACTATACTTCCAAACTCTTTGTAATTAAGTTTCATAACTTTTGCAATAATAAGGCTTATATAAAACTCTTTGGTAACTAAATAGTATAACTTAATTAATGCTTTGTTCCTTTTTCTCTTTCAAACTAATCCAGTAAATTCCATCAACACCAGTTGCTACATCTCAATGTAACTCAAGAGCAAAAACAGCCATGTAACAACCTTGCTATTTATTTCAAGTCCTACAAAGTACTCTGAAATAGTTATCCCAAACTGCCGAACTACTATTTATTAAAGAATGTTTTCAAAAATAGTTATTCTACATGATATCAAGACACAAAATCATTAAAAAGTATAGGATTATTTTAGTAACTTAACAATACCTGCCTTTTTTAAATTCAAGAGTTTATTTTCTTTATAGCTCTTTACAGAACAGACTGTTCCAATAGTTTGATAAGGAAGCTGGAGGTATTCCTCAATTAACAGGAACACAACTGTTTCAGTATAATTAAGTAAACCACCGCTTGATGTGTTACCCTTCCATGAAAAACTGAATCACTCAGGCACCTACCCTGTAAAACATAGATCTTCTCTTTGTACTCCACAGCATTATGAAATTCCATTGCAACTGGCATTGCGCAAACAGTCGTCCAGCAATTCTCTCTACTGTCGTAGCACTCAACAGATTTTAGTGAGTTTCTCCCATCACCTTCATAAACACGACCTCCGATTGCATACATTTTACCACAGCAGTAGACAAGTTTGCAGCCTATTCTAGCTCGAAGCAAGGATGGTTTGGATAGCCATCTATTGGTGGAATGATCATACATCCAGAAATCATTTTCTGCCTTATGGTCGATGGAGACCTCACTGCTGCTTGGCCTGTACCCTCCTGCAATGTAAATGTCATTATCTGGTGATACAAGAATCCCAACTTCTCTCAGGTCATTTGGTGGTTTGCATAGTTTAAACACCTTTCCTGTGACTATATCTAGACAAGGCACTGTTTGCTTCTTTCCTGAGTGTTTGTGGGCAGCATCAAAACATATGATCATTTCAGAAGCAGTCATTCCAAGCCTCTGTGTACAACCATTGGTGTTGGATGGTCCCTTTTCTACACAGCTTTTGGCTACAGCCTGTGCAAACTGAGGTGGAATTTTCTCTATGAAGGTATCTTCCATCAGAGGAAAACGTATGCATTTAGCAAAAATTTCTGGAAGGTGCACTTCTCGTTCATTTTGTTCATGTTCAAACCACCTTATAATGCTTTCATAAACATGCTCTTCTCGGTCTACATTTAAATCATCACTGTCTAATATACTTATCAGCTGGTCTTTTGTCAACTGGAGAAACTCTTGTTCTTTGGTGACACACAGAAACTTTTTACGGATGTATTCTTTTGATCGATCTCCGAGTTCCTGATGACCATAATGATCAGCAAAGATAAAGACCCCAATAGAATTCTGTGGGTCCAAATGACTGATCATATACTGAGCACATTGGTCTTGGATGGAAGGAATCTGGAAGATGCTAGCTGCAGTGAACAAGGCTTGAACATTGGCCTCTGTGAGAATAACTCTGGAGGTATAGGCATAGTTCAACACTAAATCCATCGATTCAGCTTCAACACCGACTATTCGAACTTCTTTTTGAGTACTTTCTGTAAGGCCGCTAGTGAACATGGATCTAAGAAGGAAAGAGTGGTTAATATTACATGTGTGCTATAAATCAAAATTATTGTGGCAAGATTTTAAAAGTACAAAGTTACCACAAAGATAACCTTTTGAAACTGAATATTTCCTAAAATAGTCCCTGATATTCTGAATAGGAGTAAAAATTGATAATGTATCAGAAAGATTTAGTCTGGCTAACCTCAAAACCCGTACTCTCAGGGCTAGCCCGCTTTGTGCCAACTATGAAAAAAGGAGAGTCACCTAAGTAAATGCAAATCAAAAGGTGACACACATATTCCAGGTCACTTTATTTTCCTAGAAGCCCCTATCCAGAGTTGCCTTAGGGACATCAGATCTTAAATTGTGCCATGCCAGTCAGAAAGCTTAAGAATACTGGCCCGGTATGGTGGCTCACGCCTGTAATCCCAGTACTTCAGGGGGCCCAGGTGGGTGGATCACAAGAGGTCAGGAGTTCAAAACCTGCCCGGCCAAGGTGATGAAACCCCATCTCTACTAAACTAAAAAATTAGCCGGGCGTGGTGGCACACACTGTAATCCCAGCTACTCAGGAGGCAGGCGGAGGTTGCGGTGAGCTGAGTGCCAGCCTGGAAGACAGAATGAGACTCCATCTCAAAAAAAAAAAAAAACCTATAAAGGTATCATCATGATACATTAGTATACAAAGAAACAACCTAATAAAACTTTTCGTGTCCTGGTGAAAATTACAAGGCAACTTGTATCCAAAATATATCTTTAAAATGTTCCTCTTAAAAAAGCAAGAAGTTCTTTAAAAGTACATATTCTCCACCTACTCTTTTTTAAAACTGTTATCTTTTGAATGCTTCCTTAACCATTATAAGTAATATAATAACCACTTCACTTACCCTTGGAAATTTTGAGAACATTTGCTTAAAAGGAAATACTTCATTTTCTCAAAGATACCGTATTTTACCTATCTAAATCTAGACATAAATAAAGATTATGGTAGAGTCAATATATAATGCCTCTTTTAAACAGAGTTTAATAGTTAACCGATTATTTGAAGATAATGGTTTTTAAAACCCCAAACTTTTACCTTTGAGACCAAGTTGGTTTTTTCTATTATTAAAATATTATTGCATTTATGGGATTTTCTTGACTGAAACATTACACAGCCTGGCTCTTTAAGTATTAGTCACTTGCAAACATCATTTGCCTTTATTTTCCCTCCTTTAAAGTTTCATTCTAGATGATCCAGACCCATCGTATTTAATTTTTGTGATGTTATAAAAAATGAATTGCAAAGATTTCCAGTCACTTAAAAAATATGTCTCAAATTCACGGAATTTATTTTAAAATGCAGTATGAGAAACACTGGAGGTACAAGGATTCAACTTGCTGCCCAGGTTAATCATCTTCGAGTCCTGGTTTTACTTCTACAATGTACCTTTTAATTTAGTATGACACAGGCTTTTTTGATGACTAAAAACTAGATGTTCCTATGTATGTGCTGGTTTTCAATTCAGGTGCTGCAAGACTCACCTATACAGCTACCAATTAAAAAGAAAAATAAAGCCCTGTGTTAGGGAGAGATGAACTCCCAAAGGAGGATATACCACATATCCCTTTATCATGGGAACTACTGTTGACTTGAATAGGCTCGTCTTACACACAGGAGTGGTCTGACACTTCATGAGTTTTCCTCTCCTCTAGAGTAAGTTCTTCATGTAAACTCAACATAAATGAAGCCAGGGCACTTCCTTACACAAAATCCAGAGTAGCAAAAAATTTCTAATGATCATACAAATTTCAGTTTTGATGAGTTACTGGTATCATGAAACAGCCATTCCAGATTTCCAGCTATTCTAATTCTTCCACTAGTGATGCAAGACATAGAAACATTAAGTATGACTTTCTACATCCCACACAGGAAGCAGCGCTGGTACCAAGAAACTTCGGTACAAAAACCTCTAGCAAGAGATCAAATTATAATCCATGAGTTTTCCAGCCAAATATCTTTATTTCAATGCACATATCGTACCGCAGAAAATTTCTCAAGTATTTTTTACTCTTTTTTAAAATTAACTTAATAAAATTAAAGAATTTAAGATGTTAAGGAATCAAGAAAATCAGGAATCTATCATAGCATACCTCTTTTAAAGTAAAATTTTTTTCTAGGTCTTCAAAAATGAAAAATGAAACTTCAAAGTGAAAATGTCATACTTATGTAAACTTACTAAGTATACTTATTAAGTACAGTGCTTAATAAGTATACTTAGTATGTATACATATGTCATACTTATGTATGCTTACTAAGTATTATACTTAATAAGTATTCTATCATTTTAATGTCATACATACATTAAGTATAACACTTAGTAAGCATACATAAGTATGACATTTAAATGATAGAATCCAGATTATTAAATTTCAGTAAGATACAGACATTTTTACTTTGTATTTTTTGTTTTGTTTTGTTGGCTTTTTTTTACTATTCAAATGCAATATACAATAAAAATGTTTTAAAGGAAACTTTAAAAAGGACCTAGTGTACCCACTCTTGTTCCTTAAGAGTCATATGGCGACCAAGAAGCCTGGCTCTGGAATCAAATGTAGCCTCTGCCATTTACTTGTTGGATAGATGATTTAGGCAGGTTATTAAAACGTAATCTCACGGAGCCTCAGCTTCTTCATAAGTAAAATGGCACAACAACTATGCAGAGATAGGATTATAAAGATTATATAAGGCAATACATGACCTAACCATATCTAATAGATAATCTGGGTAAGTGAATCTCACCGAAGTTTCCATTACCAGGCCAAACTTCATACCTTCTGCATATGTGAAGTTGTTTTGTTTTGTTTTGTTTTGTTTTTTCCAGCTCACTGTCTTGCGATGATTAATACTTAGTAGTCCAATGACCTACCCTAGGCAAGTCTAAATGGTTACATCAGAAGCATCAGACTGAAGTGACTATATTTAACCCAGTATTCTGAGAAAGAGGAACCAGAAACTACTGTTGGAACATTACACAGTTATGTGCCCTATAAACATAAGCACCTTCAAAAGGAAAAATCACATTCAGGGTGTGGTTGATAACTTGACTATTATTTATGCACCACTTGTGAATACTGAAAGGCTTAAAGTGAGCATTAGACACAAAAGAAGTTAACCCCAAGCAGAAAGTTGCCTTTTCCACGAATCTTAAAGTAGGAAGTTATTTTTCAGACCCAAGTTTTTAAATTTTACTTTTAAAAGTTTTTTAGTAAACAATATAAGTAAAAATAAAAACTTCGTTTAACGCACTTCTAGAAATCTTGGAAATTATTAATTTGGGGCCTTAGGCACATAGAAACTATATTCATTCTTGCTTTGACCCCCATAGCATTTAAACAATCTATTGAGTGGTAATTTGTTTTTGAAGGAGCATGCTACATGTTTTAAACTCTTTTATAAAAGAGTCCCATGCACTAAAGAAACATGCATTATGGATAACTTTTTGAAAGAAATTCTAGGTCAGCACTGTCCAATAAAATTGCCAATGATGAAAATGTTGTATCTCCGTGCTGCCCAATATGGCAGCCACTAGCTACAGGTGACCACCAAGCACTCAAAAGGTGTTTAGTGTACCTGGGGAACTAAATGTTTTATTTTATTTAATTTATAATTTAAGTTTAAACAACCACACATGGCTACTGGCTGCCATACTGACCAGCACAAGTCTAGATTTTCTGGTCATTTACCTCAAACATACACACACAGGCCCACTAACTTAAAAACCAATCACCCGAAATCTAGAAGAATCCCTCAAGTCAAAAGAAGGTCTTAATAAGAGAGGACCTGTTTTCTAGTCTCAAGAAACAAAGTCATTGGTTTCATTTCATTATCGCATCTCAATATAAACATCAAGTGGACAATACTGAGGGGGAAAGGGAGCTTGGTGCAGATACCAACAGAAGTTCCTACCATCATCATACCTGAAGTAAGGGCTGATTGCAGCAAGAACGTTTCTATGACAGGAAAATGTTTTCCCGTGATCCACTTCCACTACAATGTCTGTCAACTGTCCTTCATCGTACATTGTTTTGAGTTGCTTAAGAATACTGCAAGCATGGAAGGGGTCCATGGCATCGCTGGCTGGGTCTGAAGATGGAATCCCATTCGGTGTTGGGGAAGACTTACTTAAATCTAGGAGGAGAAAAATCGTACAACCACAAGAAGTGCCGAGCCAGTTACGGCGTCGCGGGATTTTTTTTGTTTGTGTGTCTGCTTGCTAGGCTTTTTCCCCCTACAAATATATACAAATGTCTGTGGATATATGCACTACCTCGTGGGACCGCGAGTTTAGGATCTGGGAGACAGAGGGCGGAGCGCGATCGGCGGAACAAGTTCAAAGGCCAGCCTGCTCCTGCGGAGCCCGGCGAGCCCGGCACCCGTGCTCGCGGAGGGAACGCGCTCGCAGCCCAGGCGAGGCGTCTGCGCGGACTCCGCCGAGAGCCGAGGGCAGAGCCTCACGAGGGAAGCTCGACCAACGGCGGCCGACGGTGCCCCCTCAAGCCGCCTCCCGCTGCCTCCTGGGGCGCAGCGCCGGCGGGTACCCAGCCTCCCCATCCCAGTCCCGCCGGACCGCCCACCGCCCTCCGCACCATTCATCCTCCCTCCCCTCATTCCCCTCCACCGCCTCATCCTTCCCTCTAGCTCCGCACCGCTAAGTCCTCATCCCACTGCCTGTGGCCGGCCCCGGCCCACCTTCCCCCTCACCTCCCTCCACGCCGCCCTGGCCACCACACGACCCACCTGCCGACGCGGCCATTTCTCGATGGGGCCCCGGCTCCAGCTATTTAAAAAGGAAATGTCATTTCGCTTCTCTAGCTCCCGGGTTCCGGCTCTTCTAAGCTTCCCCTGGCCAATGGGATGTCCTGTGCATCTGGCTCCGCCCCTAGCCACCAAATTCCTGGCGCTGATTGGCCGCGACGCGAGCACATGCGTGTCGGGAAATGTAGTTTGGTTGCCCCGGCTCCCGCGTGGTCCGGGTCGGGCGGAGGCCCAAGCCGGGAATTTCTATTGGCTGATTCGGGCGGAGGTGGAGAGCAGGGAGCTGGCCAGCCTGTGGCCGTCGAGCGCGCAGTGCCTGCCGGGAGAGGTAGTCTTCTGGCGGAGGAGAACTGTCATTCTGAGGGGCTGGGGTAGGGAAAGCTGTTCAAGTGCGAATTTCCCCATTTTAGGCCTCTCTCCTGGCCCCCGGCACATTTTTTTACCTTTTTCTTCTTCTGTAAACTTCCTGCCAGTGACTATCTTCCGGTATGAAATCAAGCTCTGCGTGAGAGCTGTAAAACCAGAAAAATTTGGAAATGGACAGGAGGGCTGTTGTCCAAAAATGCAAAGGAAATCTGACGTCCCACCCTGAAGAAAAATATCAGAAGGCCCAAAAGCAAGGCGTCTCTAATGAGTCACCTATGACACCCAATTGAAATAGCATCGCCTTGGCCGGGTGCTCTGGTTTCCACAGATTAACTTGGTCTGGTTACAGCGGCTGCTTAGGATCTCTAACTCCCACTGGTGCCTTGGTTTTCTAGCACATCCAGAGAACACCTGTTCCGCACGTAAACATTATGGAGGGATCCAAGATGCTTTACTTTTTGCTCTTGGGAAATGGAGGGGATACAATACTAAGTATTCCGGGATTTCCTTTGAAAAAATACCGGAGTGCCCTGAGCCCGGAGCCAGGGATGATTACTGAAGCCCTGGCTCTTTAGTTACTATATGTGAGAACTGACATAAGACCTTTCAACTCCTGAGCACTTAGATCCTTCACCTGTAACGTGAAGTAATAGTAATCCGTATTCCATCGACTTCATAGGCTGCAACCCTTTGGAAAGAAAATTAAAATTTTACTGTTGACGAATTTTTATTTACTCATCTTGTGTTTCTAACATCTAACGGGGTGCCTGGCACATTATAGATGTTTAATATTTGAAAATAAATGTAAGATGCAAATGAGCTACCATTGGGAATGCTATTTCTAGAATGTTAAAATGTAAGGAAGTATTAGCGAATGGGAAGAATTTCAGTAGACGTATAGTTAGCCCGTGTGCATAACTTTTCTAGCAATGAAAAGATCAAACAGTTGAACTTCTTGATAAAGAAAGGATCTTGGAATTTAAATTGTGATTGAGAAAAAGAAAGAATTATGAAAAACAATTCAGTTCCGTCCCTTAGGTCTGCTGAGAAATTTAGAACTCAAAATACTGTAATCCCATGCAAGTTAACAGGAAGTGGTGGTGTTTCCTCATGACTAGGGTTTATGCATATCCATATGGACTTATAATTTCCTTTTTGTGAATTTCCTGTGTGCACATTTCTGGATGGATGAAATTGACTTAATTTTTGTTACTCATAACTTTACTTTTTCATTTTTATGGTGTTGCTTTCTAATTTATTAAAATGGTAACATTTTAGGACAATATGGATAGTATCGAGGAAAAAACTGGCATTAATCCTTGGGGTTTGACAACATCTGACGATATTGCAAATAAAAATACAGGGCATGCGTTATTTGAGACATATTTAAACTAAAATATCATTTGTTGTTTATCTGAAATTCAAATTTAATTGGGTGTTCTGTATTTTATCTGGCAACCTTTTCAAATCTCTTAAAATTGAGGAGTTTTGTTTGTGCTTCGTTGTTGTTTTGTAGCCATCTATCTACTTAAGCCTTAAGAAACTTGGCCAATTAAGAAAAAATTCAGTTCTCAACTTAGTAACAAACAGACTTGACAATATTGTTTGATTAGTTAAAAGACAGTGTTCTGATTCTTTGACCCACAAAGATTTATAAATTGGAGATGGAGCAGAATACAAAGCACAAAAGCCAATCTAAAAATAAATAGGAAAAAATTATAGGTACAAAGTTGCCATTTATATGACACTGTAAATGGACTCCATTCTACTGGGCAGATGGCATTACATATTAGAAAAACACAGAATAAGTAGCAGGATCTGGAAAAATTGAGTCAGTTGTACCACAACTATTCTTTCTCAATGATCCATAAGAATATTGGGGAGATTCCTTTTCAGGATTGATACTAAATAGCCAAAGATTACAGCTTTCCTTTCAAACAGCTCTAATTTGAATTTTAGTAAGAACCTCCTGAATCTACTGCACATCTGGAAAGAGCAGCAAAAGTAAACCAGTTTTCATCTTAAGGTATTAAGTACTATATTGCAATTTTCTCCTATATTTAAAGTTTAAAGTAAAATCAATTAAGGATGGAAATTGAAAAACTGAACTAGAATATTTGAAGGTCTTATATTTAGTTCAAATTAGACACTTAGAGCTTTATTATTTTAATATTTTTTTTTACCTAGGAATCACAAGCAAAGAGAATCACTATAATCACGGTTGCTTGAAAGAAGAAAAGTCTTTACATTTAAATTCTAGCAAAGATGAAGGATTATGAAAGCATCACATTTGGAAAATGAGAAATTGAAGGCTCCTTGTTTTTTTCTGCTTTCATTTCAAGAGAATGACTTTTAGCAATTATCAGCTATACCCAGGCTACTCTCAATAATACCACACAACATGAGAATGATAGCAACTCTGATGAAGAAGGTGTAAAAGAAAATAGAACTTCACTTCTGCAAATCGATTCTGCAGTTTTCCAATTTCCCTGTTCAGTACTGGTTGGGGCTGTGAAATTGACCAGGGCTACATAAAATGAAAGTAAAGAGAGAATACTTGAAACTCGTACCTTTTAGCAAATGACAATCTTATATATTTATCCTTCTCAGCCTACAGCTACAACCTTCTTGATATTTTCAACGTGACTTTTTTTCTTGCTAAAAATTTCTACATTGGCTAGATAAATGAAACAACAAAAGTGATTATTCAATATAAATTTAATATGACATCAGATACACAAAGTATTTTCAAATTTCTAAAACCTTATATATTGCCCATGATTTAGTCTCTTTAAATACAAAACTCTAAATAGATACTAATATCAGGTTTACTGATTGGGCAGCGCTGGGCTTTGTTGTATTTTTAATTTTTTATTCCCTTTGAGGTTATGTGAGGATTCAACATGGTAATAACTAGAAGATTGCATTTCATGAATCACTGAATTTGATCGTACTGGAGGATATTAACGTGCCTTAATTTTTTTTTTTTTTTTTTTTTTTTTTTTTTTTTTTTGAGACGGAGTCTCGCTCTGTCACCCAGGCTGGAGTGCAGTGGCCGGATCTCAGCTCACTGCAAGCTCCGCCTCCCGGGTTCACGCCATTCTCCTGCCTCAGCCTCCCGAGTAGCTGGGACTATAGGCGCCCGCCACCTCGCCCGGCTAGTTTTTTGTATTTTTTAGTAGAGACGGGGTTTCACCGTGTTAGCCAGGATGGTCTCGATCTCCTGACCTCGTGATCCGCCCGTCTCGGCCTCCCAAAGTGCTGGGATTACAGGCGTGAGCCACCGCGCCCGGCCAAACGTGCATTAATTTTTAAGTATTTGGAATTTAATATATACATGAAAAAAAGACTGTGAAACTAGTGGCAGTAATATTCAGTTCCTCAGAAATATTGATTGCCTCCTCCCACTACCTGCATTCTAAGAAGGCACTGTTTGAATCAATGTTTCCTGTAAAAAACTAGATAGATAGATAGATAGATAGACAGATAGATAGGTAGGTAGATAGATAGATAGATAGATAGATAGATAGATAGATAGATAGACAGACAGATAGACAGATAGATCGATAAATATTAGATGGATGTAGAGATATGAGATTCCTAATCTCAAGGATCTTATAGTTTATCTGTGAAAATAAAACTTATTCCCATGAAAATCAACTAGAAAAGGAGAACTAAGGGCAACCCCTAGTTAGCATAAAATAAATATTTCAAACAATTAATGTTAGGGATTTCGAAAGAGATAAGGAATTCTGTTTAGCTGGTGTGGGATTTAAGAGCATCTGAAGAGGATACACCATAGAACTATTTGCAAAAGTGATGGAATACTTTCTTGCCTAATTGTTTTATCTTGGCTTGACCCAAAAGGTAAAGCATTCACTTTAATATTGATAGGGCTTAATTTAGGAATAGAACAACGAAAAGGAATTAAAGAGTGTTACCTACTTTGTTGCGCTTAATTTCACCTTTTAATTAAATTTTCTAAGAACATTGTTACAAATGAAGTGACCAAAGCCTGGAGAATTTCAGTAACCTGCCCATAGTCTTTTAGGGGTCTTTGGCTCCAAAACCAACTCTCTTTTGATAACAGCATATAAAGGTCTGGGAATAAAATGGAGTATTGAAATTGAGGTGTAGGATTTTCTCCCTGTTGAACATATCCAGTTCTGTGTCAGACACAAGGTCAGTCAATATCGGTCATGAATGGACAGAATTATTGGTATAGGTTTGAGATGGTTTCATGCCCCAAGAAATTGAAAAAAAGAAAAAAGAAAGAAAGACTAGAGAGATATAAGTCATACCATTAAACTAATTTGACTTTATCAGATCAAATTTATAATTTTAGAGGTATAGTGATTTAGGACTTTTTATCTGTTCACTAAATAATGAAAAGAAATGGCTAAAATATATATGTGTGTGATTAGCCATTAATATTTATTAAGTTGACACTTCTTCACTGTTCTACTGAAAGATTGAATTATTGTACAAGATTGGAGATCCTGAATAGAATTACTCTACGGTACCCTTAATTTATTCAATAATATTCAAACTTAGAATGATTGCATGAGCCAAAGCCACTGTCAAAATGTGAGACATCAGCACTCTTCTTTGTTTGAAGATTAGCTTATAGCCCAAATAGAACTAATGGAATTAAACAATGATTGTTGATTCTTCCTAACCCCAATTATGATTTGATTTTTTGTTTAAGTTCATGGAATCGCTAAAAACTCTAAATGTAAGGAGAATCAGGGGCCAGTAATCTTCAGTGTGTAGATACAGGAACTGAAATTCATGAAGAATAGGTATCAGGTGTTTGGAAAGAAGTTCCTTAAACCCAGCAGAGAGAACATAGAGGATGAGTAGTTGATCATATTTTAATCCCCCAAATAATCAAATATTTATAAGTCAAATCTATTGACATATCACAATAATTTCAGGGATTTTTTTTCTGGTTGTTCTACACATGATTTTCTTTATCTCAGCACTATTGGCGTTTTCAGCTAGATGATTCTTTGTTGTGGGGGCTGCCCTGGGAATTGTCAGATACTTAGCAGCATTTCTGTCCTCCACCCACTAGGTGCCAGTAGCACCCCCCCTCAGTTATGAAAATGAAAATGGCCCCAGATATTGTCTAATGTCTTCTGGGGGAAAATCATCGCAGTTGAGAACAAGTATTCTACAGCATGCTCCTCCTACCTGTTCTGTGGTCCTCTGTGCTGTATGTTCTCCCACTTTGTTAACAGCACTATTAAAGTTTACATAAGTGTACTTTGTTTATTATTTAAAAGTAGTTTGTTTTCATTTCAATATCCATTTCACAGTGTAGAGTTATACTCCTTGGTTCACAACACAATATTATCTTTGGTCCATATACCCCATCTCTTTTGCTACATATGTGCTATTGCCTTCAATCCCTGTTCTTTACTTCCATCATCTTCCAGCTTCAAATGCAACCATTTTAATGGGTTTGATGTGGATCCTGTGTTTCTGTTCTCGTAAAATATGTATTAACGTATTGAATATGTGTTGATTATGTGCTCTTATGATTTATATAATGGTATCATGCTATGGATCTCAGTTTGTTTCTAACTTTTTCACTTAGTACCATGTATTTCAGGCCTATGCATGCTGCTTTGAGTGCATGTACTCAATTCTTTATATTCTTTACATTCCTATCAACTAGCTTATTGTTTGATATGTATCACTAAATGCTTACATAATTAATTCCATAAATGAATATATTGAATGGGAATGGATGTAGTGAACAGAATAATGGCTGTCCAAAGAAGGGCACTCTAATCTCCAGAACCTGTGACCATGTTATCTCACATGGCAGATGAGACTTTGAAGATGTGATTAAATTAAGGATTTCAAGATTTAGGGGTTTTCCGGGTGGGCTCATTGTGATCACATGGTCCTTATAAGAAGAGATGTGATTACAGAAGCAGAGGTTGAGTGACATGCTTTGAAGATGAAATAAGGGGGCGTGAGACAAGGAATGTAGGCAGCCTCTGAATGCTAGAAAAGGCAAGGGAATGGATTCTGCCCTAGAACTTGCATGAGGAAGGCAGTCCTGCCACCATCGTGGTTTTGGACTTCTGACAACCAGAACTGTAGGATAATTTGGATTGTGTTAAACCACTAAGATTGTGGTAATTTGTTACAGTAGCAAAAGGAAAGTAGTACAATGGATAAACAGTAAACTGTTATACATAATTCATCCATCGTAGTAGTACTATATTACTGCATGAAGAGTCATTCATTCATCGTGCTATTACCATGGATGAATTACTGCATAAAGAGTTTACTGAGTTTTCCAACCATTGAACTCTAAGTTTCATGGCCTCACTTTTACTTCTCTCTGTTCTCTCCTCCCTGTCTCTCCATCAAATGTTTAATACTAATAAAAATGGAGAGAATCTTAACATTTAAAAGAACTCAAATAAATAATACTTTAATGGGAAAATTGCAAGGTAAACAGTCACCCTAAATCTATATGTAAAGCATATATTTTTATTGCAGCAGGGGCTCCCTGGGTCATCTTGTGAGAAGAGTGAGATTCAACATGGGAGGGAATTGCAAAAGGGCCTGAATACCAGGAAGTATGGTTGCGTGTGAGCCATGTTTGGAGATGAGCCACCTTACTGGCTGTAAGACTTAAAGATGGCAGGTTAATATGATAGAGACTTCAAGCCTTAGTCATAATTGTGGCTGAATGCTGTATATATATCTGGAAACAAAATTATAACACTAAGTAGATTAGTTGTGACCCAAGGCCAAAGAAGCATCTTAAGAACAGATGTTTTACATGTTTCTCTCTTGCATACCCAGTTTAATCCCTAAGAAAGAAATATATTCACTTAATTACAGTAGATTTGAGCAACTCGCTTTACCATAATCCGTGGAGAAGAACCAGCCTTTAACTGATCTTGTGCCAATTCAAATATATGGCTGTTTTCTCCAACCTTTCTCAAGACCTCTTTGTTAGAGAACACATAGCTCTAACTTGTGTCTGTGTCTGCACAATACATAGGTATCTGCTTTTCTGGGGTATCAGAGTGAGAATCACTCTTTAGGAGGTAGATTCTCATAGTTGTGAAGAGGCACACATTCTGGAGTCAGGCTTCCTAAGTTCAAATCTCACTGAAACACTTTCTAGCTATGATGCAGAGGAAGCTAATAATTTCTTCATGCCTCAAGTTTCTCAGTTTTAAAATTAGGTTATAAGAGCATTAACCTTAGAGAACTATTATAAGGAGTAAAGGAGATAATCTATGCAAATATATGCAGAGTGTTTCGCTCAGCCACTGGTACAGAGAAAGTACTCAGTAAATATTAGTTATTATTACTTGTGGTAGTACTTGAATAGTAAAGTGAAAATTCCATTTGATTTTTCAGGTTATTACAGCAATTAATTTGTTGTTCTTCATGGTAAATTAACCAGTTTACGGATTAATTACAGTTAAGCTGGAGCAGGAACCTGAGATGCAACTGTCTTCCCAGCTCAATATGGTGGCATAGGCTCATCATCACTGGTGATCCCTAACCTTTCTAAAGTGTGGAAGAAAAGGAACCAAACCCCTCATAGGTGCTCTGAATTCAAATGCCTGTGACACTAAAAACATATACTAGCCTACCATAGCTAACACATACTGTTAGTTGTAACAAACAACCCCATACTTTCAGCAGCTTATATCAACAAAATTTTATTTTTCACTTATGCTTATATCCAAGTCAGATCAGCAGGGGGCTCTACTCATTGCAATAACTCAGAGGACAGACTGAGAGAGCAGCCATCTTGGCAAATGTGCTTGGTCACCATGCCAGAAAAAAAGCAAACATGTGGTAAATTGTGCATTGGCTCTTAATGTTTCCACCTGGAGAAACACACATCACTTCCAGTCCCATTTCATTGGCCATAACAAGTCATGTGGCCATTTTAAGTGAAAATATAATAGGAAGTCCAATTCTACCATTCCCAGAAGGATAATAACTAGAAACATCTGGGAACCAGCACCAATCACAGACATATTATAAGAGGACTGTGCTAGACACTTTTAGTGATGCAGAGATAAAGAAAACCTTGTGACCGTGCAGGTAAGTAGGCACTCTGTGGCATATTCACAAATGACTAAGACAAACCAGCACTTTCTAAGATTGGTTTACTTTAGCCAAGTGGGAAAATAAACCAAAACAATTTATTGCAGGGATTCTCCCCAAGGGTGATTTTTGTGCCCTGGGGAATATTTGGGAATATCTAGAGACATTTTTGGTTGTCTCGTTTTGGGGTATGAATGTTGATATTGGCATCTGGTGGATAGAGGCTAGGATGGCTGTACCTCAGCAGAGAATTATCTGGCCTCAAATGTCAATAGTTAAGAACTCCGGTCTCTTATAATTTTCATGCTTCTCTTACACACATGCCTTAATCTATTGAAATGAAAATTATGCCTTCGAAATGTCTATAGTTGAGACTATATACACCAATACTTATGAAATCCCAGTATGCTCTGTCACTGCACATTTTATGCCCAGGCATATGGACTTCTATTCAGAAGTGCAGATTTAGTATATTCATTTTGAGCTCCAAATGAAAGAGTTGACTATATTTTCAAAAATATCTTGTGATTCAAATTTAAAACACTGCCCTTCAAATATATACCATAAATATATCCTCCAACTTGATGTAAGCAGCATTCGGTCCCATTGGAAAAACAACATGGCATGACATAATTAGACACTGACCATTGATGATAAGCTTTATATGAGAGCTATTGTGAGATCTTTTTGACAGGAGCACATTTTTCTAAGGACAGTCTCTGCCACGATAGGAGCAGTCAGGAAATGATCCACTGTGAGTGACCAAGGAAAGGGGTGTGTTTAAGCTCAGCAGTTCTAATTGAGTTTGTGAGACAGGCTTTGTCAAACACAGTTGAATGCAGAGGCGAAAGGCATGTGGAAGGAATTTTTTATACTTAACGGTGGGGAGCTATTAGTAAACTACACTGAGGAATCTTTGATCTTTCAGCATCAAATTGTGTTAGAATTTAGGTTTAAAGTTATTTCCCAGATGGCAAGTTTTGTTTCCTAGTCTGAGCATCAAGCCTTGCAGAACAACTGACTCCAGAATGTCAGATACGATACCTGGCAGAAGGATATTTACGGGTTGTTAACTTGTGAATCAGAAGGCAAACCCTGGCCCAGCAGTATGTTAATCCCGATGACTGAGAGGGAGCCAATGTGATCACAAGAATGCACACAGCTTGGGGTCTTAGAAACAGCTTAAGAAAGCTTCAACTATGTTTGGAATGTACCAAATCAATAAATTGCTAATTTTTCCACCTGTGTGTTAGCCTACTTACTCTTCAGGGAGTTGAGACTTGTAGTGCAAATACAATCCAAACACTTTATTAATTGCTCAGGCTAAAACAGGTCAAAGGAGCACGCCTAAGCTCAGTTTGAAATTCTTTTACTTACGAAGTTCCTGCAGTCACAGGGGAAATTTAATTGCTCTGCAAATTCTTCGTCAAAAAAAAATTGGTCCCTTTTATATCTGTCCTTGGTGAATACCAGCCATTTCTTCCTTTCACCCTCTAGACCCTGTTTATTAGGTAAATGCCTTTGTTCTAAAAGAATACAAGCTAAAGTGAAGGGCCATGATTTCTCCTACTTATTGTCAAGTGGTTTGGCACTAATAATAAGCATAAAAGTACATACGCAGAAAAGAATAAAGCAAAAGTGGTAAAATGTCAACCTTTTGGTAAATTAAAGACTTTATGGGAATTCACTGTACTCTTGCAGGTTTAAACATTTTCAAATGAAAAAGTAAAGAAACAAAACTAGTAGAAACGAGGTTCTACAAAGCTTGAACCGTTGCAATGAGATGACAATAAAAATTATTTCATTTTTTTCCTTAAAGAAAATATGGCAGAAGTATGAATGTTTGGTTTTTTGTTTGTTTGTTTGTTTGTTTTGAGGCAGGGTCTTACTCTGTTGCCCACGCTGGAGTGCAATGGTAAGAGCACGGCTCACTGCAGCCTCAACCTTTTAGGTTCAACTGATCCTCCCACCCCAGCCTCCCAAGTGGATAAAATTAGCCCAGCTAATTTTAAATCATTTGTAGACACAGGGTCTCACTATGTTGCCCAGGCTGGCCTCGAACTACTGGGTTCAAGCAATGCTACCCCCTCGGCCTCCCAAAGTGCGGGAATTACAGGTGTGAGCCACCCCACATGGCCAGAGTGAGTATTTGGATATGATGGAAAGCAGTACAAGGTGAGTATTCCTTATCACAAATGTTTGGGACCCATGTATCTGACTTTGAAATGTTTTGGATTTTAGAAAACTTGTACATATATAGTGAGATATCTTGGGGATGGGACCCAAGTCTAAACACGAAATTCATTTATGTTTCACATATACCTTATATACATAACCTGAAGATAATTTCATATAATACTTCTAATAATTTTTGTGCATGAAACAAAAGTATGACTGTGTGTTTGACTGCAACCTGGCACATGAGTTCAGATGTGGAATTTTCTTTTTTTTTTTTTCCTTTTTTTTTTTTAATTATACTTTAAGTTTTGGGATACATGTGCAGAACGTGCCGGTCTGTTACATAGATATACACTTGCCATGGTGGTTTGCTGCACCCATCAACCCGTCATCTACATTAGGTATTTCTCCTAATGCTATCCCTCCCCTAGCCCCCCACCCCTCAACAGATATGGAATTTTCTACTTGTGGCATCATGTTGGCACTCAAAAAATATGGTATTTTGAAGGGTTTCGGATGAAGGATGCTCAACTATATTTAGATCTTTGCTAATGAATACAAGTTGATGCTGCTGCTCCCCTGGATGTTTTTCCAATAGTGATGATAGATGATTCCAGATTTTGCCACACAGTGTCAACTGGTTTATCTCCTTAACGAAAAAAAAAAACAAGAAAAAGAAAGGCGTATGGATGAAGGTGAAAATAATAAAGGTATACTTTTTTTTTTTTTTGGAGACGGAGTCTCACTCTGTCATCCAGGCTGGATGGAGTGGAATGGCACAATCTCGGCTCACCACAACCTCCGCCTCCTGGGTTCAAGCAATCCTCCTGCCTCAGCCTCAGCCTTCTGAGTAGCTGGAACTATAGGCGTGCACCACCACGCCCGGCTAATTTTTGTATTTTTGGTAGAGACGGGGTTTCACCATGTTGGTCAGGCTGGCCTCGAACTCCCGACCTCGTGATCTGCCTGCCTCGGCCTTCCAAAGTCCTGGGATTACAGGCGTGAGCCATCGCGCCCGGCAAAGGTATGCTTTTTTATGATGATTTAGTCTGAAATGACTTTGATTCATCAGCACCGGGCTCTAGGCTGCCAGACTCACTCGCTATACATTGTGCTGAAAGAAAAAGTGCTGAATTAGCACTTGGGTACATATGAGGCCTAACACTTTGTTGTAACAGATTGCACCCTTGGTGACATCCTTGTTGATTGCTACTCTGTACTGAATTGTATCTCTCCCAAATTCATATGTTGAAACTCTAAACCCGCATGTAATGATATTTGGAGATGGGACCTTTGGGAGATAGTTAGGTTTGCATGAGGTCATAAAGGTGAGGCCCTTATGGTGGGATTGGTACCCTCATAAGAAGAGACACCAAGGCAAATTGAAACCAAAATGAGGTATAACATACTTCTGGGCCAGGGTTTGCCTTCTGATACACAAGTTAACAACCTACAAATATCCTTTTGCCAGGTATCATATCTGACATTCTAGAGTCAGTTGTTCTGCAAGGCTTGAGGCTCAAACTAGGAAACAAAATTTGCCATCTGGGATATAACTTTAAAGCTAAATTCCACATTTTTTCACTGGACTACCTTCATACCTGTTGGGATATCTATTATCAAAAAGACAAAAGATAGTGTTGGCGAGGATATGGAGAAGAAGGAACCTTACACACTGTCGGTAGGAATGTAAATTAGTACAACCATTATGGAAAACAGTATGGTGGTTCCTCAAAAAATTAAAAATAGAACTCCCATATGACCCATCAGTCTCACTACTGGGCATATATCCTAAGGAATTGAAATCAGTATGTCAAACAGATATCTGCACTTCCATGTTTATTGCAGCACTATTCACAATTGCCAAGATATGGAATCAGCCTACGTGTCCATCAACAGATGAGTGGATAAAAAAAAAAAATGCAATATACTCTCACTGCTTCAGTGGACTAACCTGAAAAAAAAAAAAAGAAGGAAAAATGTGGTATATAAACACAATGGGAACTATTCAGCCATAGAAAAGGAGGAAATCCTGGCATTTTCAACAACATGGATGAACCTGGAAAACATTTAGTGAAATAAGCCAGACACAGAAAGACAAATATCACATGTTCTCACTCAAATGTGGAATCTAAAAATGTTGATCTCATAGACAGAGCAGACTGGTAGTCATCAGGGACTGGGGTATTTGGGTGGGGCAGGGTAAGAAGATGTTGCTCAAAGGATACAAAATTTCAGTTACACAGGAGGAATAAGTTCAAGAAATCTATTACACAACATGTTGACTATGGTTAATAATATACTGCATTCTTGAAAAATGCTAACAGAGTCAATATAAAGTGTCCTCACCACAAAAATGGTGACTTTGAGGCAAGGCATATGTTAATTGGCCATATTTAGTCCTTTCACAATGTATGTATACTTCAAATCATCATGTTGTACACAGTAAATACATACAATTTTATCTGTCAATGTAAACAATAAAATTAATAAAATAAAATACTGTAAAATAACCCCCATCCCCAAGAAGAGATACTAGACAACTCTCTGTCCCTCCTTTTCGCTTTTTCTCCCTCTTTCTCTTCCTTTCTCTCTTTCCTTGCCAAGGGAGGACTCAGCAAGAAAGGAACTGTCTGTCTACAAGCCATGGAGAGAGCCCTCAACAGAACCCAACAGTCCTGACACCCTAGATCTTTGTTAATGAATGCATTAACATTCATTAAAATCCATTGATCTTGGATCTCTAAGCCTCTGGGATTGTGAGAAAATACATTTCTGTTGTTTAAGCCACTCGGTATACAGTGTTTTGTCATGGCAGCCCAAGAGGCCTGAAACAATTGTCAAACATTTTGTTACGAGGGAGAGCTGACAGGAACTGCAGGAGAGAAGTTCTGTTGTTTGTTTGTTTGTTTGTTTTAATTTTCCTTACCTTGTTCTTACACCTAGCCCATGTCCATTTATATTAAACAAACTGTACTAATTGCTGTTTTTGTACATCTTTATATGGCAAAATTTAGGGAGTCTAACATTTCTGCCACAGAAATGTTGCCACAATTGTATTATAAATATCTGGGAAAATTGATGTCCCAGCCAAGATCCAGGACAGAGGAATCAGTATTATGGGACTCTCCCATTTCTTTAAGGCTCTCCATACCATTTCAGTCTGTTTTCACACAAAAGAAAGTCAAAATAGAGCTCTCTCACTTTAGTAAAAAGTCTGTTAAAACACAGTGGAACAATAGACATTGGAGACTCCAAAAGGTGCAAGGGCAGGAGGGGGACGACGGTTGAACATTTGGTACAGTATTCACTATTCAGGTGGTGGGTACACTGAAAACCCAGACTTCACCACTACTCAATACATCCATGTAGGAAAACTAGACTTGTACCCTCTAAATCTATGAAAAAATTTAAAAAGAACAACAACAAAAAAGAGGAGGAAAAATTCCTGTTAAAAATCAAGAATAATTATAAGAAAAGATACAGAGTTTGGACTTTTAATTTGAATTCAAAACATAAATGATCATTTTCATCAGTATTTTGGTGTAAGACCAAGATGTCACCTTGGACTGAATCTGCTGGTTAGAATCCTGCACTATTTTCCTTCCTTATATAGTGTCTGTGATTGCATAGTCTATGCTTTCTACTTTTAATATCTTTAAAATAGAATGAGAATTTTAAGAGTTTTGAAAAGATCTGTGTATAGAATCAGTCTAGACTTTTAGTCTCCCATAATATTTTATCTTTGTTTTACTTATACCTAATGTGACAGGGTGTTTTTTTTTTTAAGCATCTTTGTGAGAAATGCTGTTGCACCATCACCCATATCATGCCAGCAGGGGTTGGCAATCTACTGCCCATGAGCCAAATCTAGCCCATGGTGTTTTATACAATCCACAAGCTAAGAACTTTTTACATTTTTCAAAAACTGTTTTTTCAACAATAAGATGGAAAGCTGAAAATGTTTACTATCGGACCCTTTAAAGAAAGTCTATCAATCCCTGCCTTAGGCCATCAGAAACCTCTTCTGGATTCTTTACAGAAGCAGCAAGAGAGAACAAGGAGAATTTTAAGTGCTAAACCTCAAAATGGTGTTCATTTTGGCCCACTTTTCATTGCCCAGAATTCAATCACATAGATTTCACCTAACTGCAGGAAAGACTGGTAATTGTTTCATTGTATATCCAGAAGAAAAAAAAGATATGGTAAAGAAATAATTTGTCTCTGCCATATAGAGTCTCTTCTAATCATTTGACTTCAAAAAAAAAAAATACTTTCTTTGCTCTCACATTTCATTCGATTGCATGATATTTATATGAACTACATAATTACAAGTGCAAGTGACATTAATAGCTTTGATGTACAACTGACACTTGATAAGCCCATATCTCAACTAATGGGGATCAGGAGGGCATGGGCATCTTGGAGGGTTCAGCAGGCCGTGGTTATCAGGCATTCTGTGTTGCTGATGGATGAGAGCAACAGTTCTCCACTAGGGGCAATTTTGCACTCGGAGGGACATTTGGCAAAATCTGGAAACAAGTTTGCTTGTCACAACTAGGCAAATGCTGCTGGTATATTATAGGTAGAGGTCAGGTATGCTGCTAAACAACCTACATTACAAGGGACAGCCCCCACAACAAAGAATTATCTGGCTCTAAATGTCAATAGTGCTGTTAATAGGAAAACCTGCAATAGGGGGTAATAAATGATCCGGCAAGTTGCTAAGTCTGAGATTTGTCAAGGGAGCTTCTAATATATGTATGTAAGAATTAAGTTTGGCCAAACTTTAAAAGAAGTCTCAGAAATTGTGGAGGTTTCTAAGGAAGCAAATTAATTCAGTTACTCGCCCCCTGTCTGGATCCTAAACCAACTGAAAATTAGGTGTAGAAAGTAGACAGGGATCAATACAATAGTTTTATATCTGCCCAAGCCTGATTGGAAAGAATGACATGGACAAATGGCCAAAGGGGAATTCTAAATGCTTTCCCTCAAATCTGGGTGTAGAAAGAACTGTGTCTGCCCAACACAACCAGAAGTTCAGGTATGTGGAGAGAACAGAGCCATAGGAGCAAAACAATGTTAAACCCATTGATAGTTTCTAATAGAGAAATACAGATCAGAGTTTTTGCCATCTCATCAGCCAGATAGTTCTTTTCTCTTCCTCTGAGAAGTGTTGAAGAGGTGATAGTTGCAACCTTTCAACTAGGATGGAATTTCTATTTTATTGGCTGAAAGGTCTATTGACAAAAGGAAACGTTGGTTCTCCCTCAGTCATAGTGGAAAAAACCCCTTCCCTGCAGGAGGCTCCTTTCCCCTCCTCTTCTACCTTTCCCAAATGTAGGACCCTGTGCAAGTCACAACCTCTCCAGGCCTCAGTTCCCTCATGTGGAAAATGACTCAGATTTGTCAGAAGGCTGAGGCCTGGCTCAGATAATCTATGGAAGTCTCTTAAAATCTTAAGAATATTCCAAAGGTCACACTGATGATTTACAGACAGCACAAAACGTATGCGTTTATGAAATCTTGATTGTGAGGTCAAGTGTATAATCTCTGTCTTCTGAATGATGAGAAATTGGGCATGGGGTAAGGCTGTTTGTTTCCAGTGTGAATCGAAAAGACATGGGTATTTTAGGGCATGATTCTGAGCATTTCTAGGCACAGTGTCTTCCCTGGCTGACGTGGGAACTGCACCTGTGTTTGGGAACTTGTTTATTCTGTTCCTCCATTTTTTTTCTGATGCCTTGGAGTTTGTGACAGTTCTGACATAGTTTTTGTCATTTATTTGCATCTTCCATCCATTGTAACTCTCATGTTCACAGAATCTTTGAAATGGCACTCAGATTTTTAACAGTCACCTTACATATTTCTGTGATTCATCTTTATGGCAATGGGGTTAATAAGCATACAGGGTTTGAGATCCAAAATGAGAATTTTAGTTCTGATACAATCCCTTGCTGACCCAGTGACTAAAGAGAAATCACCCGATGCTTCTGAGCCTTCACTGTTTTATCTGTAAAATGGGGATAAAAACAGTACTTAACTCTCAAGGATCTTCTGAAGTTAATGTGTATGAAAACAGAAGCATGCTCAAGCGCTAGGTGGTGTTTTTAATTCTTCATCCATTTCCAGCCACCCTTGGAGACATTGCCTTGAGGAATAAATGTGAAGGAAAGAAAGTGTCTATTTACCCAATAATTAGGTTGTACGGTGAAGAACAGATGGGGGTCCCTTTCTACTGAATGAAGCATCAAAATGTGGTTGCTTAACTTATCCAGATGTGTTCCTGAGGGTTCCATCTCAGCATGACCACATGAATACAGCAAAGAAATCCTGAGTCCCACGTCACTGTGTACTGAGGGGTAAACCCAGGCCCCTAAGGACACTGTTGGATTAGTGGCCTCTTTCTACGCCGTAGTGGTTTCTGACAAAAAAAAATTTAATGTTGCAGAAATGTTCAATGCTGTAATACTCTACCTCTTTAAGCCTTGGCTTCAGAACCTGTTTGACCTTGTTAGAAAAAAATGGCATGAAAATGTGTTTCCCCAAAAAGTTTTCTTTCTCTCGTTTATTAGAAAACTATCACAGATCAAAGACAGTTGTAAGAAGTGGCAACACTAAGGTTTAGCTAGCATTTCTAAAGCAGATCTCTAAGATATAACTTCTCGATCTAGGGGAATTCTGAGTCTCCAGAATTCTTTGGGAATCTAGCCTAAGGAAACAATCCAAATGTGGAGAAAGCTAGACCCCAAATGCTCATTCCTTCTTGCTTTAAAATATTGAATGAGTGGAAAGAGCCTTCTGGTTCACCTTTAGGAAAATGGTTGTCAGTTGTGGTGTATGCATTCAATGGAATATTGTACAATCAACAAACATTATAGTTATGAAAGCTATGTTGAAACATAGAAATGTTTATCATATAGGCCGGGAGTGGTGACTCATGCCTATAATCCCAGCACTTTGGGAAGCAGCACTTGAGGTCAGGAGTTCAAGACCAGCATGGCCAACATGGTGAAACCCCATCTCTACTAAAAATACAAAAATTAGCCGGGCGTGGTGGTTCACACCTGTAATCCTAGCTACTCAGGAGACTGAGGCAGGAGAATTACTTGAACCCAGGAAGTGGAGGTTGCAGTGAGCCAAGATCACACCATTGCACTCCAGCCTGCGCAATAGAGTGAATGAGACTCCATCTCAAGAAAAAAAAAAAGAAAGAAATGCTTATCATATAATATTAAGAGAAAAAGAATATGCAGATGTTGGCGCATTTTTATTATAACTATGGAAAAATATGCCTGACAGAAAAGACTAGAAAGAAATTTCCCCAGAATGTTATTATCATGCTATTGTCCTCCCATTATCATGTTATAGTCATGAGATCATAGATGCTTTAAAAAATCTTGTCTTTCAAATAATGAATAATATTTTTTAAAATAAGATGGATTTTTAGATATTTCCAGCCCTCAGACTTGCTCTTGTCCTCATTTCTCGGTCTAGTGCATGATGTACACCTACTTCATATTTGTGGAATTAATAGATAATGAGAGTAATCTTGGAGCCATAAGGAATGATTACTGAAGAAATGCTATACATCCTACAAATAAAAGGAAGTTTCACAAAGACATGAAAGGGAAAACAATGTGGAGATGAGTAGGCCACATTAACATTATTTTATGGGTTTTAAGGGCTCTGTTTTACTTCCAGGCTTGGAGAAACAAATATCTTTAGGGGAATGAACTTGCTGGGAAGGATGGCTGCCATGCAATGCTCTGAGCACATTTGCCTGGGTCCTTGAAGTGCAGCAGGTTGCAGTGCTCCTTTGGTGGGAAGGGTCCTTGCAGGAGAGTTTGGAGACTTGGATCCTTATCTGACTCAGAGCTCTGCAACTTCCCACATATACTTCAATCTCTCTGAATACTGTTTTAGAATTAGGGCAGTATAATCTCTAACCTCCTTTCCAGCTCTGAACTTTATTCAGTCATTTATTCAGCACATATTTATTGAGCACTCACTGCATTCCAGACACTGTGCTAAGTACTTGTGTAGGTATTAATAAAAACAAAACAAACTCAGAGTAGGATATAGTTCCTGATCTCAAAATAAACTTTTGAATCCTATTGGGGGTGAGGAAGGGGTAGGAGCAGGACACTGTTTAGGAAGCCTTTGTTTTGAATCTACCTTTACAAATAGGTATATAAATGTGTGTGTGTGTGTGTGTGTGTGTGTTAAAATCACCTTTCACCTAAGACAGCCAAAGGAATATTATCACTTTATTCATTGTGCTGATACTATGTTTAGTACATTAAAACGCAGTTAGAGAGGCCGGGCACAGTGGCTCATGCCTGTAATCCCAGCACTTTGGAAGACCGGGGCAGGCGGATCACTTGAGGTCAGGAGTTTGAGACCAGCCTAGTCAATATGATGAAACCTCGTCCCTACTAATAATACAAAAATTAGTCAGGCAAGGTGGTGTGTGCCTGTAATCCCAGCTACTTAGAAGGCTGAAGCAGGAGAATTGCTTGAACCCGGGAGGCGAGAGGTTGCAGTGAGCTGAGATCACACCACTGAACTCCAGCCTGGGTGACAGAGTAAGACTCTGTCTCAAAAATAAATAAATAAATAAATAAATAAATAAATAAATAATAAATGAATAAAAAATCATGTAGAGAAATATAGTATCTGTCTATGAGAACTCACAAGAATTTGAGTGAAATAATGAATATTTTTACATGTGTAGGGATGAGGACCCAGTTGGGGAATAAATATCCTGTGTCTCATATTTGAATCCTTTATTATATCTTGGTCTCTGTCCTTTTCTTGCTATGATTGTTTACGTTTTTATTCCCCAAATGGACAGAGTGTAATTCTAGGATTCTTAAATTCCCTTGTAATAAGAGGGAGAGAAGAATGTTCACAGTCTCGCCGAGGCTTCCCACCAGGTGCCAAAACCCAAACCTCCAATTAATGTTGACATAAAACTAGACCGAGACACCCACTAGTCAAATACCATAATGTAAACTTTGCCAGTGCTTTAAATCAGTCTGTAAATTTTTAAATCCTAACATAGTTTCCTTTCCTTCATTTATTACTAAGTCCTTCTGTATTCATAGACCTTCTCTTAATAAAAACAGTTAACACACGCCAGACATTTGCTGCATGCCAGGAACTTTGTAAAGCACCTTCTATACATTACATAACTTGTAATCCTCACCAAATCACTAAGAGAGAGGCACCATTAAATAAATCAGAAATTAATTATCTAGGGTAACATGATAATAGTAATAGGGCACATAACCAGGGAGGTGGCAAAGTCTGTCCTTTTGAAATTACGTAACAATAAAATATAAAGTTTCACTTTATGTACATCTGAAGTCACAACAACCTGGCTTGCAGTGGACAGGGTATCATTCTGCTGCGATGCCCTCCCTCAGGCCTTATTTACCCACTTGCTGGAAGTAAAATGGACTGACTAATCTCAGGTCAGTGTCTCTTCAGATTTTGTGTCAGCTGAAGAGAGCTGCTCTGCTCAAGACCATACCTCCTTCCCTTCAAGAACTGGAAGAACTGGTCAAAATCGGTATGAAAAACCAGTGCCTTTGCCGTAACATTGGACATTCCTATATACCGAATTTAAATGACGAGTTAATGGGTGCAGCACACCAACATGGCACATGTATACATATGTAACAAACCTGCACGTTGTGCACATGTACCATAGAACTTAAAGTATAATAAAAAAATTGGACATCCTAAAAGAGATATCTCAGCTTCAGAGCATCCTTCAGGGTTGACTGGAGACTTTGTTTTAACTGCATCCTTTCCCCCACCTGTAAATATACCAACACCACTCCTTCATAAGCCCTTTTTTTTTTTTTTTTTTTGGAGAGGGAGTCTCACTCACTCGGTCACCCAGGCTGGAGTGCAGTGGTGCAATCTCTGCTCACTGCAACTTCTGCTCACTGCAACCTCTGTCTCCCGGTTTCAAGTGATTCTCCTGCCTCAGCCTCCCAAGTAGCTGGGATCACAGGTGCACACCACCACGCCCAGCTAATTTTTTGTATTTTTAGTAGAGACAGGGTTTCACCGTGTTGGCCAGGCTGGTCTCAAATTCCTGACCTCAAATGATCCACCTGCCTCTGCTGCCCAAAGTGCCAAGATTACAGGAGTGAGCCACCATACCTAGCCCTTAATAAACCTCTTGAATGCTCATCTCTCGGTAGTATCTGCCTCCCAGGAACCCAAGCAAACCCAGCCAGGAATCCAAAATTTGCCAAGAATCATGTAATTTCAAAGCTTGGTTAGCCAAGTGTTTATAAACTATGTGAATGAATGAGTGATTGAATCAGTGAACTGTCTATAAGCAAGTCTGTCTTTAGCCAGTAAATGAAACATGTTTCATCCTTTGCCCGGGGCAGTCTTAGAGTCTCTGAGGGCTTTAGGAACATATTTCTTGCATAAAATGTGTTCACAGTGTTAAGAGGTTATATACATTATCTCATTTTATTCTTATAACAATTCTATGAGGAAAGTACTATTTTTCCTCCATTTTGCACATAAAGAAACTGAGGCTAAGAGAGGTTAATATCTTATTAACGATAAGAAAGTAAAATCCAGAGCTGGAATTTGAACTCTAGTCATTTTGGCTTTAGAATCTTTGCTTTAAAACCACCATGCTAGGCCCAGTGTGGTGCCTCACACCTGTAATCCCAGCATTTTGGGAGACGAAGACAGGAGGATTGCTTGAGGCCAGGAGTTCAAGGCCAGCCTGGGCAACATAGAAAGACCCTGTCTCTACAATATTTTTTTTAATTAGCCAGGTGTGGTGGCACACACTTATAGTTCCAGCTCTTTGGGAGGCTGAGGCAGGAGGATTACTTGAGCCCAGGAATTTGAGGCTGCAGCAATCCATAATTGCATCACTACACTCCAGCCTGAGCAACAAAGATAGACCCTGTCTCAAATAAAACAAACAAACAAAACAACAACAACAACAACAACAAAAAACACCGTGCTATATTATCTCACAGACTAATATATCCTGGCTTCTTCCATAATCCTGTACATATAGAAATAAATATACATGCTCCTTGTCTTATGATGGGGTTATGTCCCGATAAACCCATCAAAAATAAAAAATATCGTAAATCAAAAATGCATTCAATACACCTAACCTACTGAACATCATAGCATAGCATAGCTTACCTTAAACATGCTCAGAACCCTTACAGTAGCCTACAGTTGGGCAACATTATCTAAGACAAAGCCGATTTTATAATAAAATATGAGTATCTTACATGATTTATTGACTACAGCAATGAAGTAAAAAATCAGAATGGTTGTGTGGGTACACGAAGTATAGTTTATACATAATGTTGCTCACTTTTACACCATTGTAAAGTCAAAAAATTGTCAGTCGAACCATTATAAGTTAGGGTCTGTGCCTAAATGCTTTTTACTTGATTCATTGACTTGACAGTGCCTGTATTAGTTCATTCACACATTGCTATAAAGAAATACCTGAGACTAGGTAATGTATAATGAAAAGAGGTTTAATCGGCTCATGGTTCTGCAGGCTGGATAGGAAGCATGGTGCTGGCATCTGCTCAGCCTCAGGAAGCTTACAATCATGTTGGAAGGTGAAGGAGAAGCGGGCATGTCACATGGCTGCAGTAGGATCAAGAGGGAGAGCCAATGGGGAGGTGCAACACACTTTTTAATAGCCAGACCTTGTGAGAACTCAGTCACTACTGTGAGAATAGCACCATGTGGAGAGTGCTAAACCATTCATGAAAAACACATCCATGATCCAATCACCTCCCACCACGCCCCATCTCCAACACTGGGGATTATAATTCAACATGAGATTTGGTGGGGATACAGATCCAAACTGTATCAGCACCTAAAACAAACTTTTCCCATAAGCATTCAAAAATGACCTTATGCCATCTGGAACCTTGCATGGAAACTCTACCAATTGCTCTGCTTTACCTGAGATACAGGTACAGTCGAGGTACCACCTTACAGTGGGGAACCTCGACTGTACCTGTATCTCAGGCCCAGATAGGGAACAGAATATCATACTACAAAGCATTTACCGGTCAATTGAGTGGGTAAGAACAGTTTCTTCAATTAAAAATGTTAATGGAAAGAGAAGAATACTTCCTTACATTTACAGAGGATTATTTTGTGTGTAGATTTCCCAATCAATATTTTAAAGATTGATTTTCCATGTCACTAGAAGAATAATTACTAGA
Organism: Macaca mulatta; assembly: GCF_049350105.2. Taxonomy (NCBI): domain Eukaryota; kingdom Metazoa; phylum Chordata; class Mammalia; order Primates; family Cercopithecidae; genus Macaca; species Macaca mulatta. Next base: position 130,523,519 of record NC_133407.1, on the reverse strand, counting down.
CACACTGACATCTGATGTTCAATTTTGAACTGAGATGAATTGTAAACATCAATTAATATTGTATTGTATAGAATCACAAGTTTTCTACTTATTTCAATACATATTGAGCTTATACAAGACATATGGAGATAAGATGGTGAAGACCCAATCTTGACATTGAGGAGATTATATTGCAAGATTATGAGGACACACACATACATTTTTAACACAGATACAGTGTGATAAACAGAGAGGGCAGATATAAATCGAAGACTGTGGAAGGAACAATGCAGAAGAGACTTATTGGGCAAGGATGAGAGAGAAAACCTTTGTTTTGTAGGCTGATTGCCTGAAACATACTTCTGAATAGTCACTCCCCACCTCAAGAACTTTCAAGAGCTTCCTATTGCCTACAAATAGAGCCTCAAACCCCTAACATGGCCTTCAAGACCCTTGTCTGTTGAACCACAATTCTTGAAGCATAGTGATATAGTTTTCATATTTGTCTCCGCCCAAATTTTATGTTAAAAATGTAATCCCCAGTGTTGGAAGTGTGGCCAGGGAGGTGATAGGGTCATGGGGGCAGATGCCTCATGAATGGATTAGTGCTGTCCTCATGATAGTGAGTTCTCAGGAGATCTGGTCATTTGAAAGTGTGTGGCACCCCCCTACATCCCACTCTCTCCTTCTCTCACCTTGTGATGTGCCTGCCCCCACTTTGCCTTCCACCGTGAATACAAGTGCCCTGAGGCTTCCCCAGAAGCTGAGCAATATTGGTGCTATGCTTGTACAGCTTGCAGAACTGTGGGCCAATTAAACTTCTTCTTTTTTTTAAAATAAATTATCCAGTCTCAGGTATTTCTTTATAACAACACAAGAAGGCCCTAATGCACTTAGGGCCCCAGGTTTTGCTGACTGAAAGTTCTGCTTCCCCAGAAAACCCTTCAGTCCCAGGCAAACCAAGACAGGTGATTGTTCTACTACACATTTTAGTGTGTGATGAGGCCAGACTGAGCAAAGTCAGAGTAAGCCACCCTCTGTTCATTCTGACTTTGCCTTCTTTCTCACTTCTGAGCTGTCCTTCCTGCCTCATCTCCTTCCCCCAGCCCTGTATTGAAATCCTACTCATAACTCAAGAACCATTCAATGCCACCAGCACCGAGACTTGGTGACAAGATTAGCTATATTAACATTATTACTACTAATTAGACCTAACCTTTATTGAAACTTCTGTCACATTTTAAGTGGATTTCTGTATGTAATGATCACTTCACCCTCCATCATGTACACTCTACAATTATCTCTATTTCATAGATGTGGAAACTGAGGTTTAGAGAGAATATTATAAATTATCCAAAGGTATCTAAAAAGCAAGTGGTAAAGCTGAGATTTAACCCCAGATCTCCGTAACCCAAAACTTCATGCTGCTAACTGCAGTGGTACATGGTACACATCGCCTCCTTTCCTAGATTCTCCCCAGGTTAAATTAACACTTTTTTTTCTTTTCTTTTTTCTTTTTTTTTTTTTAGAGATGGAGTCTTGCTCTGTCACCCATGCTAGAGGGTAGTAGCAAGATCTTGGCTCACTGCAAGCTCCACCTCCTGGGTTCAAACGATTCTCCTGTCAGCCTCCTGAGTAGCTGGGATTACAGGCATGCGCCACCACACTCAGCTAATTTTTGTATTTTTATATTTTTGTATTTTTAGTAGAGACGGGGGTTTCACCATGTTGGCCAGGCTGGTCTCGAACTCCTAACCTCAGGTGACCTGCCCGCCTCGGCCTCCCAAAGTGCTGGGATTATAGGCGTGAGCCACCACGCCCGGCCAAATTAACACCATCTTTAAAATAAATGCCTGTTAGGTCACTTAGCACTCTACATTACATTAAAAACTTTATACACCTGACTTGTTTCGCTGTCAGACACTCAGCTCCTTGATTTCAGGAGCTATGTCAGATTCATTTCTTAATCTCCCAGAGTATGAAGGAGACACAAAAATATGTGTTGCATGAGAGAACAGACATATGGACAAATGGAGATTTTTAAAGTGAGCCTTTAAAGAAAGCAGCTTTAGATGGGGAGGTTATGCCAGGCAAAGTTAATAGTGATAAGAATACTACTAATTGCAGCTAACATTTGGTGAATTCTTCCTCTGCACCCGACAGTACGCCATCTCATTCTCATAAATTACCTATGGAGAAAAGTCTTATTACTATCCTAGTTTTTCAGATGGGGAAAAAGAGGCTCAGAAAGGTGGCAAGTTGCCTCAAATTGCATAGCTGGTAAGTGGCTAAGAGGCAGATTTCAGACCCACCTTTATCTGATTGCATAGCATAAGCTGTGGACGCTATGCTCTACACACTGAAGAAAGGGGAGAAATTCCAGGGTGTGCTTGCAAAAACACCAAGTCTACCGGCTGAGAGGAAGTATAGAGGGTGCGAGGAGAGTGGGCATGAGGCTGCTCTTTGTTTTACAGAACCTTCCCATTCCCTGTCTCATTCCGCATGGGTAATAATGATAGCTAACATTTGAGTATTTTATTGACAAAGCACCATAAGAGCATTTTTCATGGGTCAGCTGTCTCATTCACTCCTCACAACCCTTTAAATAGATGCTGTTATTAACCTCATTTTTGTAACAGAAAATGAGGCTTAAGGGGCACGGGTGGGTACTGAAGCTAGACTTCTTTAAAACCTCTTCTTTGAGGTTTGCAAACGCTAAGGAGAGTTGATCATGGCAATAGCATCCGACGAGACATCTCCTCGGAGTCTCGCCCCCACGTGGAGCTCCAATGCAGCTCGCGGGCTGTTTCAGCTGAAACCTCTTTCTGCGGGCGCGCCAGAAAGACAGGCGCCATCTCAGAGCTTCCTCCAGGACTCAGCATCTGTAAGTAGTTCAACACTTGGCCCCCCCCGGCGTGTTTCTTATATTAATTTGAGGTTCTATTTTGACATGTGATCTCCTAACCTGAAAAACAGGGTTGTATAGTTAGGCCCCTTCAATGTGGGCTTAATTCCACCAGTTAACTAAGCTGCAATTAAAGGTTTGAAAGAGCGGTATGTATTTAGCTCACAGCCGTTTCCCCTGTAAGGAAGAGGCCGTCGGGACGGCCTCAAGGCTTCTCTTTGACACCAGAGAGAAGGTGAAAGTGAGAGCAGCCAGGCGTCAGCGTCAACCGCAGCTGTCCAGGACAGCCTGGACGCATAGGCGACTCTCCCCTGCCACCTAGCGCTGAAATGAAAGGTAACCGTTTCTCTTGCGTGGCCAAGGAATCTAGTTGTCCTTTGCAAGTGGTGTTTTTGTGGTACAGTAAAGGTGATTGATCCTCGGCTGCTTTTCTCTTCTTTTGAAATTTGGAACATCTTAATCTTTTGGAAAATGAGTTCTGATATTTTGATGTGTGGAGAAATAAAACTAAACCAAGGTGGATTTTATATATTTATGTGAATGTGCACTTCATGGAATCAATTTCAGTCTCAGAGTCGGCCCTTTGACAGTATAACTCAGGTTTCTCCGGGAGATTCCCACTCGTGCTCCCTGTCGTCTGGCTTTTCAGAAATTGGTCCTTTTATACAATAAGCATGAGGTTGGACAAAAATGAAGTCTGAAAGCTCCAGAGCAATTTTTGAACTGTGACCTTTAGTTTCGATATCTAAGTTAGTGAACATTTTTAGGGGAAAGATGACATGCTGTACTTCAGAGCTTCCTTAGGGGAAATAAGGAGACTATTGCTGTTCCTGTTTACAGATGCAGAACAGCCCCTGACTTGCCCTTTCCATCTTACTGCAGTGCCCTTGAGCTTCTGAATGTGTGGGTGGCACTTAAGTCTCTAAAGTCTTGTTTACTTGACCTCCGAGCCTTGCAAAGAGTTTGTCTATATAATTATTATGATGATTTGTGTTACGTATTTATATTTATTTGGGAACTAAATTTTATTCTAGGTGTGCTAAATCTTTAGCGCACCTGAAATTTATTTGGGAAATAAATAAATTTTATTTATTTTAGGTGTGCTAAGTTTTAAGCTCACCTAAAAATGTTATAAATCTGTTGAAACCGGCCGGGCACGGCGGCTCAAGCCTGTAATCCCAGCACTTTGGGAGGCCGAGACGGGCGGATCACGAGGTCAGGAGATCGAGACCATCCTGGCTAACACGGTGAAACCCCGTCTCTACTAAAAAATACAAAAACAAACAAACAAACAAAAAAAAACTAGCCGGGCGAGGTGGCGGGCGCCTGTAGTCCCAGCTACTCGGGAGGCTGAGACAGGAGAATGGCGTAAACCCGGGAGGCGGAGCTTGCAGTGAGCTGAGATCCGGCCACTGCACTCCAGCCTGGGCTACAGAGCGAGACTCCGCCTCAAAAAATAAATAAATAAATAAATAAATGTGTTGAAACCTAATAAAAACAGCAAAAACCCCGTGTAAATCCCTACCTTTTGAATCCATTTTTCAGAGTAATTTTAAATTGATAAAATTAAATCACTAAGTACTATAACTCTCTTCTGCACAAACCTAAACGTATAGAAGCTTTAAAAAGAAGTTATCTTTGAAACTTTTAAACGCATTTTCTTGTATTGACGCTAAACTCCCTGAGATATGGTGGGGCCTTTTCTGATTATCCCGTAGAGCTCAGTGGATTTGATCTAGGTATGTGACTGACTGGCTGAAACAAAAAACCATGATTAGCTATGCATCTTCTAATATTCACAAAATTTTATTGAACAACTTTGTTGAAATAGATGGTTATCTGCTGTTTGGTTGGGAGAAGAAAAGCTTTTCAAATTATTACATTTGGATGTTGAAGAAAAATTTTAATCATATGCAAATGCCTCTCCAGAAAGGTTAATTTTAAAATGATAGCCTTTGCAGATTCTAATAGGGCCGACAACAATCACAGTTTCAAGAAGAATTCAGGTAGGTTATGCTAACTACTACATAAATAGCTAAAACTGGAAATGGTATTGAATCTTCTGTGTCAGGGGAAACCACGTTCTATTATTTCTCTTCCTATAGCTATATTGTTTTTATATATTATGTGCACATAGGAATCATGAAAACAATAATTTTAAATTTCTATGTACATTGAAAGAATTAAATTGTTTTTAAAAATCAGCCAGTATGCTTGTATTAAAAAACAATGTTCATGAACATAAAATGTGTTTGTTTGCTGTATGGGATTATGATGCATTGACTCTATTTGTAGCATAGCCATAAAGAAACAACTTTTCTAAGTTTAGTGAACATTTTTAGGGGAAAGATGACCTACTGTACTTCAGAACTTCCTTAGAGGAAATAAGGAGGCTATTGCTGTTCCTGTTTACAGATGCAGAACAGCCCCTGACTTGCTGAATGAATAAATGATGATGATGATGATTAAAAGTTTTCTAGATGCACGGCGCTATCCCACAATGTGTACATGTATTATCTCATTTGAATTGCACTCAATTCTATAAGGTGGTACTGTTGTTCTCTATTTGACAAAGACTGAGTCTTTCTGAGTTAAGTACTTGCATATGGTCTTGAAACTCTGAAGGTCTAGAGAGAACATTCTGATCGCATTTTCTGGCTTCTAAAGCTGTGCTTTTCCACCTTCATGCGACTTTCCGTTTTCGCCTCATGGTTAGTAAATGCAGTTGATTAGAGCAAGTGATAATGAGCCAGTCACTGATTGAATCCCTAAGTAGTTTTTTAAATTTCTGTTTTCATGAGTTTCTCAAGATACAGAGTTTTATGCTTCTCTTGAAAGAATTAATTAGGACCTGGCAACACGGTGCTGAATTCCTCAGGCAACAATCAGCTCCCTGGATTAGATGGGGCTGTGCTCTCCAGTTCATAGCAGTCCTCACTGCCTTCAGCTCTCCGCATTACCTCCTGGGTCCCTGTTGTCACTTGCTTTGGGACTCCTGCCTTATTTAAAGGCCTGCAGAAAAGCAAGTTAATTTAGCAGCAAAGATTTATGAATTGGAAATCTTCAAAGTGTTAAAATTTGGTATATAACACATTTAGTTGTTTGTGTGGTTTATCGCTTTGTTGTCTTTAAAACAGTTAAAAAGGATATAGAATAAGATACTTTAAAAGTCTGCATGGAATGCTGAAAACAGATGCATGAACCCTAAAACATGGATTCAAAATTTTGGGATTAAGTTCCCCCTCACACCCCTCAGTAAAGCAGATATTCTCAAGCGGCTTTTTGTTTGTTTGGTTGGTTTTTGCATGCAATTTCCAGAAGAAATAGGGAAACACAAGATTGTATATACACAGGTGCAGACCCCAACTCACCCAGCTACCCCCAGACGTTTACCACACCTTCAGAGCCACCCCCACATCTGGACCACAGACTGAGCCCTGGTCCAGACTCTGATATTGACTTGAAATAAAACCTGAAGTCTCCCAACGTCTCTCATTAATATAATAAGGGAATTGGTCTAAGTTACTTTTTTTAAAGTCTCCCTCTTCCTCCAAGATCCTGTTATTCTGAAGTTACACTATCTGTTCTCTTTCTTTACATCTCAAGAAGAAAAAGTAGCAGAGTCCTCTTTCTTATCAGAATTTTAGATCATAAGCAAAAATCCTAAACCTTTTTCCAAGGAAAGCCAGATTAAAATGAATTATAACAAATTCAAGTGCTCAGAGTTAAGCCTATAGGGTTTAAATGAGCACCATCAGTACCTGAAGAGGTATAAGGAATAGAGTTGTCATGGTCCATAATGTTACCCACAAGATTAAGTCTTCTACTTAATGTCTTAAAAATACAGTTGAAAGAAAACCCTAGAAAATTTTGAATATGTATGAACCTTCCAATGAAGATTAATACTGTGTTTTACCCAACAACCCTAGTAAGCAAAAAAACAAAGAAACGTTATTGTTAACTACTTATAATTTCCTTAACTGCATTAGCTTTGTCCAAATTTATATTGATTCCATAGACCTAAATAATTTTAATTTTATAAACTTGGTTTTCTTATATCTAAGAGGAAAAAGTACAGAATATATGTGCTTTATTCTTAGCTTTCTGTGGGTTTTGTTGTTTTGAATATAAAATCTCATTTTCCCTAAGGCAATGAAAATATTATTCTTTTTAAAAAAATGCTTTCTATTGTGAGAAAATTGGATGAGCACCCAGAATAGATGAGGAACTTGATAACAAAATTCAATATATACTTATTCTCCGTATAGATAACCTTCTCATTAACTAAGAAAATTATTTTAGCTTTAGCTTTCAATTGAATTTTTCTTAAATTTTCTTAAATTTTCTTAAATTTAATAGAGGAAAAGAGCTTTTCACTGTCAAGTTTTTGTTACCTAGTTTTATATGAACGGAAAATAAGGGATAGGGAATGCAAATAAGGGAGAACAAAGGAATGATTTGAATACCTATTAATTGTCAGGCCTCCTCCAGACATTATCCCAGGTATTGGCAAGTATGGTAGGTATCACAATCCCTATTTTGCTGAAATGAGGAGGCTGAAATGTCATCACTACCTCACATCTAGGCAGGATCTGGTTTTAGGTTTGCATGATTCTAAAGCTTGAGAGCTTTCTATTTTATCATCATGTATATAAGAAATATATTTCTGCCTGAGCATGGTGGCTTACGCCCGTAATCCTAGCACTTTGGGAGGCTGAGGCGGGCAGGTCGCTTGAGCCCAGGAGTTCGAGACCAGCCTGGGCAACATGGTGAAAACCCCATCTTTACTAAAAATACAAAAATTAGCTGGGTAGGGTCGTGTGCACCTGTAAGCCCAGCTACTTGAGAGGCTGAGGCAGAAAAATCACTTGAACCCAGTAAGCGGAGGTTGCAGTGAGCCAAGATCGTGCCACTGCACTCCAGCCTGGCAAAAAAGCGAGACTTCCATCTCAAAAAATAAATAAATATAAGATTTCTGGCCGGGCGCGGTGGCTCAAGCCTGTAATCCCAGCACTTTGGGAGGCCGAGGCGGGCGGATCACGAGGTCAGGAGATCGAGACCATCCTGGCTAACACGGTGAAACCCCGTCTCTACTAAAAATACAAAAAGAAACTAGCCGGGCGAGGTGGCGGGCGCCTGTAGTCCCAGCTACTCCGGAGGCTGAGGCAGGAGAATGGCGTAAACCCGGGAGGCGGAGCTTGCAGTGAGCCGAGATCGCGCCACTGCACTCCAGTCTGGGCGACAGAGCGAGACTCCGTCTCAAAAAAAAAAAAAAAAAAAAAAGATTTCTGTGCAAGTATTGTTTCCTATTTGTCTTCCCCGTTAGACTGTAAACCCCGTGAGAGCAGAGATTGAATTTCCCCTGTCGGCTACTCTGTTCTCTGTCCTAGTAGATTTCTTGGATGCTAAGTACTCAAGAAATATGAACTGCATGAACAAACCAATGAAATGATGAACTAGAAACATAAATAATTGAAACCAGATACAGTGAACTGGGAACTTATTTCACTTTCCATGTTTTGAAACACTTATTTTCAGACTACTGAAGAGGATGGTTGGAGAAGTTTGGTGTCAAGTTCAAGACTGATGTTAGTGAATATACTGAAAGGAATATGTGACTTGTGACTTGCATTGAAAATAATTATCTTACTTTTAGATCCTTTATTGTGAAAGTGGAAAGCACATGTTGCAACAGCTATTGTTGTGCACATGTACCCTAGAACTTAAAGTATTAAAAAAAAAAAAAAAAAAGAATTGGAAATCAGACATTCTGAACCACGGTCTGTTCTAGATGGTTGTCAAGTAAACTCCTAATAATTTGCAATAGACTATCTTCCCAAAATAGAGCATTAACTACATGATGACAGTTTTGTTTGTATTATCCTGAAAAAGAAGTCTCCAGTTTAGTCTTAGTGATCAGAATCAGTAACCAGAGGTTACTCCCTGTCCTGAACACATTTATTTTAAAATCTTTGCACATTTGCCAATGCCTTAGAGTCAGAAACTGTGTTCTTTATACAAAGGTTCTTGAACTCTCTTTGGATAAAATACTTTCACATCTTCCTTTATATATTCCAAGCTCATTCATTTTATGGTAATTAGCTTGGGGACTTCGTGTCTCAGTAAAAGTATGCCTGCTTTATACTTGGTTACTTTTAAGAAAAGAAAGTCTTGAAATGAACTGATTAAATATATGCAAGTTAAAATAATCCTCCTGTACTTTTTACTGATTAAGTGCAAAATAACTCTACAAATGATCACTTTGAAGTTCTTTTGTAAACAGAACTTACTTTGTGATCAACAGCATTCCCTTTTTCTAATTTCTAGACCATTGTCCAAAAACTTCTGAAATAGACAATTCTACCTTTTCTGAGAATGTTTTATTTCTATTTCATGCTTAATCAGTAGAAAAATAGTAGTGAATTTCAAATGTAATATCCTTCTATTGATTACCACTTTAATGTCTTCATTTGACATTAGCTTTCCAGTGTCATAGTGTTTCATACAAATGTACACAGAGAAAACTGAGGAATTTTATTAAAACTGTGGTTCTGGTTGTATTGAGGAGAGTACATATGTTTTACTCTGTTCCTCAGAATAAAGAAAATTATATTTCACATCTCTCAAGTAAGATCTTCCTAAACTTCATATTTCTAATACATATCTGTTAAAATAGTTTATTTCATTTTTCCTTTTTAATTCTAAATTAGAACATTGAAAATAACAATTCCAGACATAATTGTGTTCCTTTTCGCTGATTTTATTACTCTCAGTCACTATTAAGGTATTACACACTAAAGCCACTAGAATCCACTTTGAGAATTTCTGTTAGAGCCTTAGAGTCTTAGAGTCACCTTTGATCTTCAATGGTTAATCTTTCTTTTAGTCTTTTGTTTTTATAAGTCTACCATATTTATTTTCTCTTATCCTTTTACTTGTATAAAAGTAATTCATCATTGCTGCTAAGTCCTTTTTAACTTTAATTCTACGTTCTGAGTTAATTTTGGAAAATTGAGTTTAGATCTCATGGAGAACCATAAGACATGATGCATATTTGGGTCACTTTTTAAAATACTATTCTCATTAAATGTTTATTTTTCATCGACATTTTAGCAAATCTTTTATTCTCAGTTTCATATACATATGGCATACCTCATTATTTGGCATTCTAGAGAGGACTGTATATGGTTAGAAACTTTCCTGCCAGGCAAAGCACAAATTTTTCTATTTCAGGTATATCGAAAGATAGTGGTGGGACAATCTATAGTTCTAAGATTTGTTTTTATTCCTTCCTCTTTCCTGTATCTAATATTGGTAGAGCATCATATATTTACTAGACTCTATATAACAACTAAGGACCAGAGATGAATAATATCCCTTTGGTCCTGGTTCTCAAACCAACTGCAGTTAGTAATGATGGATGGACACAAATGCAGGTAATGAGGAGGCCATGTGATAAGAGCAGTGACAGAAAGGTATTGAAAGTGCTATAGTGTCCAGGGGCAAGAAGGGACCAACCCTATATACAGTAGCCATGGAAGAGTTCAGAGGAAATGAAAATCCAGGTTTTGCTTTAAGGAAGCAGAAGGTTCTAACCAGGTGGTGAAGGTGGAAAAGAACACTGAGGTTGGGAGCTCTTCACCACCAGTAACTGACGCTTGGAGGTCACATGATGTCAGGAAGACAGGGCCCAGGTCAGCTTTCTCTCCACCACTTAGTGATTCTTACCCTTGCTTAAGCCTCTTAAGGTGCTTAAGCATCAGCCTCCTCATCAGTTGGATAGATTAAATGAGATCAATGCCAAGGTCAGCACAGTAAAGGATACAGCATAGATGCTCATTAACATTAGTTTCTTCCATTATTTGAGTGTTCAGGGATGAACAATAGCTCCATGAAGTTGGAATATAAAGAGATTACTGGAGAGGAAGGACAGCAAGTGACCAAAGGTAAATCAGAAAGATAGGCTGGGGACAGGATTGTGAAGACTCTTCTATTTCATACTTGTGTTTTATCTCATAATCAATAGAAAGCCAAGGAAGTAGCAGAAGAGTGACATGATCAAATCCATGGTTAGAAGTGGATTTCTTGGGGCAATCTGGAAGATGGACTGGAAGAGAATGCTGCATGTCCTTCCAGTCCATCTGGAATCTATTGAAAACTCATTTTGGTTGTCTGGACCAGAGATGATGAGAAATGGATTCTAGCTACTAGAAAGATAAGAAACGATGCCAGGTCTGCCTGTGGTGGTGACCTGAGGCACAGTGTATCCCCAGAGCTGCGAATAGCTGTGGGATCGTCTCTGAGGCCTAAGGAGCCTTAGCAAAGGAACTTTTAGCTAAAGTAAGACAGAAGGATGCCTATTTCCAAAAAGTCTATAACGCTCTAGGGAAAGAGCAACTGTCTCAACAATGCCTAGAGACTGAAGATCAGGGAATCATTCCATTCTCCTGGACCTTGCAAGACCAGAATAGCGCAAGAGAGCTACTCTCAACCTTGACAAGTAAAGCTAGAGTCAGATGTCATTGCAATAATATTTTTTTAATATGGCTTTATGTTTTTGCACTCTGAGTGACATGATATATCATACAAACATGTTCAAAAAGATTTAAAAAACAGAGATGATTTCACCCTGTCTCTTTCTCTTAATTATGCCTACCACTGCCTTTCCAGCTAATCTCCCTGGAAGATCATTCTACATTTACTCTCTGTATTAGCAAGCCCCCTAGCAGGAAACAGACAGTACACTGGAATTGGGATAATTCAGGGATGGTTTAGCAAAGAAACTTTATAAACGTGGAGGCAGGGCAGATGGAAGCCACGAAGAATAGCGCAGCCCCCAGGGGCTGCTATCACCTTAAGAATCATCGGATACTTGAGTTGGTGTATTTTAGTATTGTAAATAATTAACTTTAAAAATGTCTCCAGGTTGCTATTTCTATGATGTGATACAGGAAGGATCCACTTCAGATGTGTATTAAGTACTTTTTAAAAATTGTCATATATCTGTTTTCATAAGAAGAGGACCATTTTAATTTACTTTAATTTGTTAAATAGTTTTGTTGTGATAGGAATTTTTTTCTTGTGAGGATGTGCCTTATATTATATTCCCATGTTATTTCTCCTTCTATATTTAGTTGAGACAATCATATGATGAACAACTACTTAAAATAATGATTATTGCAATCTGAATATGACTACTCAGTCTATGATTTAAGAGATTTACTGGGAAATAACTTGACATCTCAATGAAATATTTAAGTTAGAGGAGGAGAACAAGCCAGTAATTTTGCTTTTTCTTTTTCCCCTGATATGCCTTAGTTTTTCTTATTCCATATTTTATTTGGGAAAATTATATACCTCCTTAAGCCCCCAATTTATTATATCTTCTGTACCCTGGTAGCCTTTTCTCAATTCTTAGAAGGTAATTTGTGTCTTTGAACCACTTTTACCTTGTTTGCTTTTATTTCATTATCCTCTTATCTGGGTGGCTTCATCCTTAAGGTCTCATTTTCAGTTTTATCTTTATTGATCTTCCACTTCCTTATTGATCTTGTCTTTCATTAAGTGTGATGTATATGGAGATGATGAAGATAATTAAGGGTTGAAAACAGAGTGATTAATTTAGCATGAGAAGACAAATAGAACAGGGGCAAAATGTTTAACTTGACTACACCTCCAGGGCCCCACTTGTATCAATGAGTGAAAGACACATGGTGGAATTCATATGCTTCTGTGCATGTAAGTGATGTAGTCCCAGGTAGAACTGCAAATGATATTAGGAAGAGGATTGCCTCCTGTAGGTTGCAAGTTTGCTCCTGTGGCATTCACTTCTGTGTGGGCCCTCTCTCAACTCATGGGTGCTAGCTCTGGTTTTGTTAGTAAATTGCTTGGACTTTCTCCTTTATGTTACCTCATCTGTTATAAAAAGGATTTTAAATAGACTGTAATGTATGGACAGAATCATCTGATTTTGCTCTTTGAACCCTACATTTTATGACACAAAACAAATTCACACTTAAGATAAAATGCAATGGCTTTTAAGTAGTCTGCCTTTTATATCCCTATTTATTTGAACTACTTGATTTAGAGATTAAATAAGTTTCTAAAAATTGAAAATGTGATGAGAAACATACCCAAAGATATTTCTTCAAGGGCATACATAGCAGCATTGCTTATAAAAAGAAAATATTCAGCAACAGCCTAAATGACCATCAGCAGAAGACAGATATCCATTCATAATTCAAACAACAATGCTATGCAAATATTAAAGTAGATACATTGTGCTGCCATATGAAGGCCTCCAAAATATATTTAATGGGAAAAGAAAAACGTGGCAGGCCAGTTAATATAATCCCATCTGTGTTCAAAGGGGAAAAATGGGCTATGCTTACATATGCTTGAATATGCAGACAAATAGAACTAGGGGTGGGCTGGGGACGCTAAGTCTTTGGAAATGCCTGAATTTTCATTAGCTGCATGCATTACTTTGTTGTTTACAAAAGCATAATGAAGACTTCCTTAGTATTTCCTTGATTACAATGGAAATTTTTATCTTTGTTTCCCTTTACTTTCCTTCCTGAACAGTCTCGAATAAGCAGTTAGGTAGGGCACAGCAACGTACGCTTTGCATGAAGGAGTAGCCTGATGTGGGGTGTTGAAGACCAAGCAGGGCAAAGAGGGCATCCAAGAGGGTGTGGGAAGGCATGGGGACTCAGAGTCCAAGCGGGATGGGGAGGGCATCCTTACAGAGAGTCAGCTTGGTGTCAGAGCCCATGCAAAAGAGGAGGTGACTCTACAGGAAGCAAGAGCCTAGGTGGGGTAAGGAAAGTGTCCATACATGGGAGTGGCCAGGCATGGGGTGTCAGAGCCCAAGCTGGGTGAAAAGGACTTTCACACAGGAGGGTGGCTCAACAAGGGGAGTCAGAGCCCAAGAGGACTAAGAAGACATCAACATGGGAGAGATGGGTTGGGAAACTGGTTACACTGACGAGTAAATATAATTATTATGGGGACCTGATTCCTTAGTCTGAGAAAGACAATACAAATACAGAAAGGAAGAGGACTAGGATGGATTCTGTGATGTTGAATTAAAATCAGATATATTGGTATGAATTCATGAATTTCAATATATAGATATAAATCAATATCTATTTCTACAGATATAGAAATCAATATATAGAGAGATAATTATATATATAGTTGTCTAGCTATGTATAGATAGGTATAATTATGTGCTTATGTATTATATGTATACACAGACTTAAACTGATACACATATGTGTGTGTGTTTGTGTGTAGTTGTGTGTATGTGTTCCCTAGAACACACAGTATCCACTGAGAAGGCTTGTGAGCAACAACACCCCAATATCAATGAGCACATCTAGCACCCAAATCTTGGCTTCTATATATAGTCTCCACTAGAAAATTCAGCGTTTCTTGGAGGATTGGCTGATTCCAGGGTTTAGGGCAGTGAAAGAAGAAGGTGAGCCTGGAACTTCTTCTGCCAAAAAGCAAGGAAGTGCTCAGAGAATGATTGGTATATGGCAGTACAAAGGCAGTTCCACCAACATCTGGGACAAGTTAAACATCAAAATCAATCATGTTAGTGACAGATTTTAACTCATTGAATAAAATAGGAAATGCAAGACCATAATGATATAAGCAAATTAATGAGTAAGTTGATGGTTTGATGAGGAATTGGACAGTTACATGGTTTCAAAGTATCTCTCTCACATACTTATAAATTACAAAAGGGAAAAAAAGCAAAATTATAGTAGAGAAATCTGGTAGATGGCACCTCATCCTGCTAATCAAAGCAAATATCATCGGTAATGGGACACACAGAAATCATGTGCCACCTGATTGGATGCAATAGGAACACAGCATCCCTTCTGTGATTTTCTTGCTAAAGCTTCGACACCTGAATCTAGATATGAAGAAACATCAGACAAACACAAATTAAGGAAGAGTTAACAAAATTACTGTTTTGTCATCTTAAAAGTGTCAAGGTCATGAAGGTTTTAAAACTGCAGAGAACTGTCCCAGACTGAAAGAAACCGAAGAGACGTTACAACTAGATGTAAGTTTGGTTCTTAACTGGATCTTTTCACTATAAAGGACATTACTGAAGCAACTGGGGAAACTTGAGTAGTGTCTGATAATTAGATATTACGTAGTAATATACCAACATTCATTTGCCAGTTTTAGTGTATGTATTATAATTACGTAGAAGAAAGTCCTTGTTTATGGGAAATGTGATCTGGGGTCATGGGTCTCAGGTTGGCGATTTATTCTCAAATGGTTTAAGAAAAGAAGTTTGAGACAATTTCAAAACAAAAACTATAATGTATAATGTGTAATATTGCATCAAACGATGATTTTTATTTCTGTAAGCTTTGGAAATTTTCATTAAATTGGACTTTGTGTACATCTAGAGAGTTGTTTAAAAAAGAAAAACATTTCCACTGACTATCTTTTGTTATTTTAATGATATTAATGATTAAAGTCTAGAAAAATAAATGCTAAATTTTGACTTCATATATAAAAATAACTAAAGGCTCTCATTATTTGGCTTTAAAACAAGACTATAATATACTTAGTCATATTGGAAAAATGTTCCCTTTATATAACTTACCTTTATATACAATATTACATTTTTATACAGCAAATTCTAACATAATATCTTAATATCAAATTCATATACACATATGAGATTTGTATGTTTATAAAATTCTAAAATAGCTGCTTTCCCAGCTGAATCTGCCAAGGATCCTACCTACTCTTTCCCCATCTCCACCTAATACTCTACCTTGCGCCCCAATCCCCAGCCAAATTAAATAGAACCCAGATGAATGAAGACAAGTTTGTTTTTGCTAAATGTGAGAACATGCAGGATGTTTTCCTTGAATTGAATGTAACTGCATTATTGCAGCTTGAGAATAAAATACATTGAGCAGCTTGAGAATAAAAATGAATATGACACAGTCTCTGTCTTAAAGGTGTATGTAGTCATTGTCAACAACGTCAGCTGGTGGTTTGCCTTGATGAAAGAGTGAAATAAACAAAAATATATTTCATTTTCCAGAGTCAAATGAAGGTCACCCCAAATCCTCAGGTGCTGTATGCTATACCCTGTTTTCAATATCCCAAATCCTCAGCTGCTGCACCCTATATTTAATCTAAAGGTCTTTTTGAAGTAACCAGTGATTATCCCAGAGTGGACATTGAAATAGAAGAGCAATGCATTAAATTGTAGAATGTTCTTCCCTGCCTCTGAACGATTTTGAGTTCATCTTCAGTATATTATTTTGGGCCTTTTATCACTGCAGTTTTTAACATGACTGAAGACAGAGCTCATAGAAACCCTCTCTATATAATCATAAACTAAATATTTATAATGAGCAAATGATTTGTTAAATTTATCACTTCGGTTGTTAATTTCAAATGTATCTGAGTGAAAGTGAGAGGTAAATCGGAAGAAAGAAAAATTAATCACTATATTCATTTTGCCTAAGTCTTAAAATCTTATCAGATAACATTTAAATTTTGCATCATATGAATTAGGTTGGCTCCTCAACACAAAATGCTCTCTAGAACAATAGAGGGCTGTAGAATTAGTTCTACCCTGAGATTGGTACAAAGCAAGCCTGACCCACTGTGCTACATGGCACCTCTTGAACCACAGGGCCCGAACCCTGAAAGTGGAACAGACCAGGGAAACTCCTTCCAAGTCCAGGCACTGGTATGTGGCAGTTTCAACAGTAAGTCGAAAAGCTCAGATAGGGAGCTATTTGTACCCCATGGAGATACCTGCAACATCAGTGAAGAGGAGGCTTATTTTAAATACATGGAAGAATGCAAATCAGACTTGCAAAAGATGGGGCTTGAATGTTTAAATATACATTTTATACCTTTTGTTTAAATTCACAGGGTGAGAAGCAAGATTTTACTTTAAGCCTGTGCATCTTTGTGTTTATTTACATACACAATTAGAGAGTGGTATGTGATACACACAAAGTCATCTAAAGGGTGATTCTTGAACAAATCAAACTGGAATCCTGTCATGATTCTTTATCTTAAGTTTAAGCCATTTTTAACAGCTTAACACCCTAAATGGATTTTTAGAACCTCAAATAGTCATTTTAAGTCCTTACCTTACTATTGTGACATTGATCATCATACATTTCTAAACATTTTAATTTAAAAAAAAATGGTGACTTAATTTTTTATTAACTTTATTAATCCTGGCTTCTGCTGTAGGGAAAGGAAATATGATGACACAGGAATGTCACCTTTTTGTGTGGCAATCTTTAAAATGATTATTTCCTGTCAGCAGTTGGGATTGGAGATTGTGTCTGGCAAATAGGCTTCTGCAGGCTCTCCCTCCAGCAATGTTTATCAGTCGCATGATAATGAGTCAATTTCTATGTAAATATAATCAGTATTTGATGGTGGTGAGGAAACCTCCTAGATTAAATGATTTTTGTGGTTCCTTGATTAACATACTTTATGAAACTATTACCATATGCACTACCGCTGCACATTTGGAAATAGCTCAGCTTCAAGTCTAAGGTCTTTCAAAAGAAATGTCAATGCTTTTCAAAGGAAAAAGTATGTGTGTGTACTCCTGTGACAAGGAACTCAAGATGCTGTATTTGGATACACTTGTATTCTTCCATCTAACATTCAACAATTAAGTGTTGAGTATTAACTGTGTTTCAAGCCTGCTGTAGGCATGTATACACCACCCCAGCAGTCAGCAAGAAAGACAGGATCCCCGGATCTCAGAGTATCTCTATCTGAACGGGGAGAGAAAGACAGCCATGAGATCAAAGGCTATTCTTTTAGATCAAGCTTGTCCAACTCACGGCCCGCATGCAGCCCAGAACAGCTCTGAATGCATCTCAACACAAATTCATAAAATTTCTTAAAGCATGAAATTTTTATTTGCAATTTCTTTTTAGCTCACCAGCAATCATTAGTGTGTTTTATATATGGCCCAAGACAATTCTTCCTTTTCTGATGTGGCCCAAGAAAGCCAAAAGATTGGACACCCCTGTTTTAGATAGTGACAAAAGAGGGAGGGATATGGGGCTTTTTTTGCTGGGTGATCAGATGTCTTTCTGCGCTGACATCTGCTGAAACCTAGTTGATTAGAAGGAGTCAGCTGAGTGAAGCTACAATGAGCAATCCAGGGAGATCAAAGAGCAGTGCCATGGTCCAGAGGAGGGAATGAGCATGGATGTTCAAGGCATGTGAATTACAGTGGGGCTGGAGCAGGAGGAAGTAGGAGCGGTGACTGCAGCAAAGTGGTAAGCAGGGGCGTAACACTTACGTCTGTTTGCGTAGGGGCAATAGGGTTACCAGATTTAGCAAATAAAAATACGGGATACCTTGTGAACATTGAATTTCAGATCAACAATGAAAAAAATTTAGTGTAAGTGTTTCTACAACAATACTCAGTATTTGGCATTGGATCTGGCAATTCTAATCTTTTTAAAAAAATTATTATTTTACTTTAAGTTCTGGGATACATGTGCAGAACGTGTTGGTTTGTTACATATGTATACATATGCCATTGTGGTTTGCTGCACCCATCAACCCATCATCTACATTAGGTATTTCTCCTAATGCCATCCTTCCCCTAGCCTCCCACCCGCTAACAGGCCCCGATGTGTGATGTTCCCCTCCCTGTGTCCATGTGTTCTCATTGTTCAACTCCCACTTTTGAATGAGAACATGCAGTGTTTGGTTTTCTGTTCTTGTGTTAGTTTGCTAAGAATGACAGTTTCCCCTCTATTCTTATTCTTATCATCCAAAGTGGAACACTTCTGAGTGAAGGGTGTGTTGTTGGCAGGTAATCTAGGACAGTGGCTTTGCCTGGATTTGATTCTGGCAAACCAGGCTGTGTTGTCATTGTACTTACGGAGTTTGAATTTCTGTAGGAGGTTATGGGAGAATTTTAATTGGTGATATGTCATATTTAATGTGCTGTGACTGTTGTGTGGAGAGTAGACCCTACATAGAATATAGAGTAACCAACATCAGTTAGTTGGAGATGGGGTGAGTGAAGCCTATTAATGGACAGCAGTAACATGAAGTTAACACAGGATTCTTCCTTTGTTGTTGATTAGTGTTAGACCTGGTTGAGAGATTGGGGTATAAATACTATTGACCCTTCACCACACACACACACACACACACACACACACACACACCAATTTTCTTACTTTTAGAGGCCCCATGCTACATCATAGCAAATATATTTAGTTGCACAAACATCTCTATATACATGCACATATAATTAAGAGCTGCCTTTCAATTGTCTAATATGCCCAGTGTTATGGTTTTGGAATGCTTAATGAAATACTTACTAATTCCTATGTTACAGTTTTCTCTGTATATTTTGCTAGTCCTTTTCTTTCTCTTTCAGATCTCAAGCCTTTTCAGAGATTCCTGAAGGGTCTGTAGAAACTCTAGAGCATTGGGCCCATGATAGCCTTAAAGCTGGAATTCCAATGAGTCTGACTGTCTTCCTTACCCCATGCTCTTAACCATGATTTCACTAAAATACCTCTTTGCACTATTGAGTAGGTGCATCTTAGCCTATGATTTCAATGTTTCTTTTTCTTACTTAACATTATATTATATATGTTAACTAATATTTTGCAATCCTTAATGCCAGGAGTTCTCAGAGTGTGGTCCTTGGACCAGCATCACCTGGAAATTGTCAGAAATGCAAATTCTAGGTTCCCATTCCAGACCTACTGAATCAAAAACTTGGACTTGGGCTGAGTAAGCTGTGTTTTTATAATCTTTCTGGGTAATTCTGATGCACACTCAAGCTGAGAACCTGCTCTATAATAACTTTTTAATAGCTATGTAACATCGCAAAAATTAAATATGCACGTTTTTAATCATAGTTAAAATCGTAGTTATCTAAATATGTTTTTTACATTACATTTTGACACTATATTCCAGTTTTATATTACACACAATGTGGGCAACAAAATTGTTCATATATATGGGGCTTTCTTCCACTTTTCAATTATTCTTTAGAGTGGAATGACTAGGGCAAAGACTATGACCATTTCACCTTTTCTGTCAAATTTCTTTCCAAACACACATGTTTACACTGCCTCTCCCAAAACATATGCAAACAAGTTTTCCTATAACCCAAACAACTTGAGGTAGTATCTTCTTAATATGGATAATTTAACTGATAATCTCACAACTTTAAAGTGATACCTTGTTTCAGTTAGCATATTTATTACTAATGAATGAGAATACTCTCTCCCGTTTGTCTGAAATTTATATTCTCAGTGTGTGAATTATAATTTTGTCTTTTGTCCATTTATTAGTCATTTTGTAGTTCTTAAAAATTGAGCACTTTACATATATATGCATATATTGACACACTACTTATTTTCTTCTTTCTCTTTTTGTAACTTATATTTGTGTGAATTTGAGACACAGTCAGCAGGGTACTTTTAATAATACATTTCATTCAGAAAGTGCATTTATAGTTTCAAACTAGGCTGTCTATTGCACCTTAAAAAGTAGATCTTATGCCCTCAAAATTGTCAGGTTGGGCTAATATCAGCTATGGAGACAAGTTGAACCAAACTCCCACAACTTTCATACAACAAAGCCTTGTTTCTTGTTCCTGTTACTTGTTCAGTATAGATCAGCAAGGTAGCTCTGCTATAGCATGCAAAGGCCCAGGCTTCTGGAAGCTCTACCATCTTATAGCTGTGCCATGAAAACACAGGACCTCTACAAGGGGTCATAGAGTGTGGAGGTAGCACAAGAAGCTTTTAAATGCCTTGGAGCTACTCATTGCTGCTTTCAACAGGCCCAGTGCCCTGAAGTAGTCACATGGCCTCAACCAACTAGAGGGGAGGATAGGATATACGGGAAAGTCACAAACATTTGGTCAGCAGCAAATGTCTGTGTCAGTTGCTTTCATACTATGATGAATACTCTAGAATAATGCTATAATGGGTATTCTGGGCACGCATTCATTTATTCATTTACTTATGTCAGGCAGGGTTCAGGCAGGGGCAGAACCACTACTCTATATTTCAGGTGTGACCAAGTTAAGATAAGAGAGGTTTCTACAAATGTTACAAGCTCTGGGGAAGTTAAGTTTGGAGATGGCACGCAGAGATCTCTGCTGAAAGCTTTGAGGCAGGTAGTCCTGGAGAGCTTGCCCAGAGCCTGCTGCCACTCTTCAAAGTCTCTGGGAAATTCCCACCAACTCTCTCTGTCTGCAGTCATAAAGCATGTTTCTCATGGCTCACCAGGATCCTGCTGTGAAATTTCTGCCCACATGTCTGGCTACAACTACCTCAAGGGAATAAAGGCTTCTCCTTCTCTTTCATCATCCACATCTTACACACATGCTTTTTCTTGGCCAACTCTAAGCCAGAATTATACATACAGGACAGGGGATTCATGGATGCAAAGTGGAAGAGACCTTAGAAGGCTGGTGGTAAGGCCAAGTTGGCAATAGACAAGCTGGCATACTTACTTATTTTCAGGGGGCAAATAGAAGAAACCCATAGTGCTGAAGGTAATGTGTGTGTCTATATCTCCATTACACTCCTTTTTGAGTGAGACCATAAAGTTGACCTTTCCTATTGTTAATTAACTTGAATGACAGAAATATTTTCTAGCACTAATTTGAAAGAAGTTTTGGTTTTCTCTCAATTGGCTGTTCATAAAGTTTTAAAGCCACAATGTCAGAAGGAGAATAGGAATACTGCCTAGTCTTCAACTCTCAAAGAGATTAAAAACCTTCTTATGTGGATATAACTAAACACAGGTGAAACAACTAGTGTTTAGCATAAGATAATATGTAAATAGCATGAAATCTACTGCTTAAGGGCACAGAGAAATGAACATGTGGATGGAAAGCTACTATATTTAGAGCTCAAAATAGAAAAACATTTGCACTTCTTTGACTGTAAAATATAACATCTCTTTTTTGCCTGGAGTTCAGACAGAGAAACAGAAACCACTCTTTGTATTTTACGTATGAAAGATCTGAGGCAAATTAGAGCTTATACAACATTTAGAAACTGTGAAGAGGAGAGGTCAGGAATGCACTACTGAGCGCCAGGAGAGACAACACAGAGATCTTAGTCAAAGACTTCAAAGCAGATGGGAGCCTACTACTAATGAGATTAAATAGTTATTAATGGAATAAACTAGCTGACAATGCAGTAAACTTGCAATTAACGGGATAAAATAGTAACACTGAGCTGTCATGAAAACTCCACTGCAACAGAAACCATGGCATACTACGATGATGAAATAATTACATGACCACCTCCCATCTTATTAGATTATTTTAATATCAGGTTTAATAAGGAATATCTCTACAGTGGTCTCTTGCATCAGCCCTTAATTATCCTTGCATGTGGATACAAATCACCCAAGGCATCAGAAATGAATAAAATTTTTCTCTGGCATGGCAACTTGAGATTGACAATGGCTTCCTAGTGGACTGTGTTGAGAAGGATCCTGAGCTGCATCTGAGCTCACCATGAGAGTGCTTGGTCTGATGTGTAAACATTCCTGTGGTGTAGAGAGGGCTATGATTTGCCTTCCATGTGTTTGCCCTCTGTAACTTCCCACTTTCATCTCCCTACCTTCCGAGTAGAAATGATTCTTTCCTGCTAGGTGCTATGTGATATCAATTTAACATCTTTGTTCTTGTGTCTTTGATAGACTGCACATTAATGTGCCTACTGTGCCTATACAACATAAGATATAATATGATTTTCAAGATAAATAATAGATTGCTTTGTTTCTTAGATCTTAAAAACCTTTTCATCTCTTGTACATGTGGAAAATCCTAGGGAGACCAACAGAGGGACCCCAGGGATCTTATCAAGATGGCGGAGTAAAGGTCTTGCCCCCGTGAGACTCGGTATGATGAAAGTGAAGCCTATTTCAAACAAACAATATTACTAAATGTAAGGCTTGGTTCTTTTACCCTCCCCATGCTGACATTTATTATCTGCCAGAATCACAGCAAGCTACAATACCAAAGAAGTTGATTGGAGGTACTCAGTAAATAACATTTGATGAAAAGAAAATTAGGTGATAAAGAGACCTTTGAGAAATTAGAAAATAGCCTTCTAGGGTTTCAGCCTATTCATCATTTACTAAGGCTTTGAATAATACAGCAGACCTAAGAACCAGCAGCAACCTGCTTCCAAATCCTGAAAATACTGAATCAAATGGTTGAATGGTACAGCTTGAGGAATTGTTCAAAGTTGACTCCAAATAACCTTTGATTAAGGAAATAAAAAGGAAAAAGAAAAAGCTAATCTTCAAGTTTAACAGAAAGGCTTAAAAGACTCATGACAAACAACATGAATTATTCAGGCTAGGGATATTGTGACTTGCCTTTTACACATAAAGGCTCAAATGTCTGATCACAAACCCGGTGCAAATATATTGATGTATATCAGATGAGTGATGCTTGAGAGAGGAAAAAAAATGAGCCTGTCTTCCCTAGTGCCGTGGCTTTGTTTTCTGTAACAAAGTATAGTGAACTTTGAGTCCCAAACCTTTTTGTTATTGTTAGGAGAGAAGGGGCCTCAAGCAACAGACTTTTGTTGGGGCAAATAAACTCTTCTGGAAATGTCACCTCTAAATCACTTCTACATACAACCTCAGGTATCCAAATAGAACACAATAGTAAAATTGTACCTTTGTGTTTCTTCAAGGTCATGGCAGAATTGGTGAAAAACATTCTATCACTAGCTGCTGGGCATAGTAACTTGTACCAGTAATCCAAGAAACTTGGAGGCTGAGGCTGAAGGATTGCTTGAGACCAAGAGTTTGAGACCAGCCTGGGTAACAAAGATCCCCAACTCTTTTTAAAACATTCTATCACTAGCTCTTGATATCAAAATGTGTTTATTAGAGCAAATGACACGTAACAGTTATCCTGTTGCTCTTCTGCTGTAAAACCCCATCTCTTTCAGAAAGATGTCCTTGACATGCTCTAGTTAACCCTGCTTCTAAGTACTAATAACACTTTGTATATCCTTCCACTTACTCTTTCTAAGAGGCATTGTGTAGTGAAGAAAGCATGAGCTTTGCAACTAACCCAAATCCTTTTAAGCAAGCCACCTATCTTCTCTGACTCTCTGTTTCTTTGTCTGTATAAAAGCTTTCTGTGAGAGTCCATGAGATATAGTAGCAGCTGAATAAATGAGAATATTTTGCTATCAGTTACACCAAGAGGTCTTAGGAGTAGGGGTCCTGACTGAGTGTGTGTATCCCACACAAGATACCTTCAGCTCCTTGCACCTAGGAAATAATTTTTGAATGAATGGTCTGTCTGGCTCATATGTCAATCCAGGTATCTAGCTCTTCCTTTTAGTGTGTTTCCATATAATGTAGACATTTGTCCCTTACAGCACTCTTTGTAATGTATTTCAGAATGTGTTTACATGTCATTCTGGTTCGCAATTTCTTGAGACTTCCCTCTTTTATATCCAAAGTATCTGACACATGCAAGAGAGAGGAGGGAGGCTGGGTAAATCAGGAGTTGGATAGTTATATGAGAAGCCTAAAAGCTTCAGAAGTTCATGTACTAATGGAACATTTATTTTTGTAGTAGTTTGTTTGTGTTCATTCTACCATTATACTTACATTACTATCTTATTCATCTAGTCATCAAACACTGAATTCCAATGTGCTCGGTAACATGCTGAGGGGTTCAGAGAAGAATTAGAGAAAAAGTTAGAATGTTAAGTGTGCACTTTTACCCAAAGATTTAAAGTTTCCCAGGGGAAATCAGACATGGGATGCATGAGAGAAATTATGAGTTCAAATGATGTTGCCCTTATGCTATAGACTGAATGTTTGTTTTCCCCTTAAAATTAGTATGTTGACACCGAAGCCCCAATGTGATGATATTGGGAGATGGGCCCTTGGAGAGGTGATTATGTCATAAGGATAGAGGTCTTGTGAATGGGATTAGTACCTTATAAAAAAAGACCCCAGAGAGTTACCTTGCCCCTTCTGTCACATGGGCAAGAAGATGGCCATCTAGGAAGCAGGACTTTACCAGACACCAAATCTGCCAGTGCTTTGATCGTGGACTTTGCAGCCTCCAGAACTGTGAGAAATAACTTCATGTTGTTTATAAACCACCCAGTCTATGGTATTCTCTTAAAGCAGCCTGAATGGACTAAGACACCCTCCTAGGAAGTGTTTACTGGGTTCTCAGGGATTCTCACTTGAAGTCCAACTCCTTACAATAAACTCTTGATTCTCCACCATTTTTACCTTAAACTCTTTCTCTCTGCAATCATTTCTAGCCACTGCAAATAACTCTCCTCTTCCCAAAACACAGCCTTTGTCTGAAAAACTCTCTTCCACCCCTCATCTGTGCCTTACTCCATCTTCTTCACATCCTTTAAAGCCCAGCCAGCCCAATGCCACTTCTTCCTTGGGACCTTCCCTTAGTCTCCAGTCCCAAACAATCTTTCCTTCCTTTAAATGTTTTCAATCTTCAAATATTTTCCTTCTTTAAGTACTGCCTACTTTCTGTTGACAGCAAAATGAAAGTGGAAATGATATTTGAGTTTTGCAAACTGAGATATGTAGGATGGTTAAGTCAATAAGCACAAAGGTGGTGTGAAGGAAGGACTGGGTTTAGGTTGATGTGGCTACTTTGACAGAATGCTGGCCAGCACCAAGGGTGCCTATCTCAAGCTCGGGAAAGGCCATGGTTAGTGGCATAGATTTGGGTCTTATGCAGAGAGGTGGAAACAGAGTTAAAATGAATGGGCCTGACAAGAAAGACAAAAAGCAGGAGACACAGGAATGAGAATTAAAGAGTGCCCATGTTTAAAGACTAAAAGACGGAGAGGAAATCATAAATGAGATGAGGAAGGAGCTCTCTGCCAGGTAGAATTTTTTAAAACGTGGAGTTTATAGGGAAATGCAAAAGGGAATTACAGAAGTTAGATAAAAAGGAAGGTAGTAAAAAAAAAAAAAAAGCAAAGATGACTATACTATCTGGACTCCAGTCACCTGGTGTCCTTGAAGCTTAGGACATACACATTTCTATTGTCATACCACAGCATAGTCATCCTCAGGTCATGGGTGCAACACAACCTCAAGGCGATAGGAGAGAGCAAGTGTTGACTGGAATGGGCTCTCACAGGCTGGTCAGTGTAGAACTTTGTGTACACAAGTTAATAATTATGAAGGAAGCATTTTGGAGTTTGTAAGAGGAAATCATCAATACTAAGTGGAAAAAAAATAACATGGCAATATGAAATTCTTTTATTAGTTCTTTATCCATGCTAGGTTTCTAGTGAGCAAAAATAAACATGTTCCAGATTTTTTAAAAGGACTTTACTAATTACCATGGATAATATGTACCAGATACAGTTAAAGTAAATCCAGTGACTCCAAATAACTCCTCAAAGTTGAAATGCTGCAAGATCAAAAAGAGGGGAAAAAAAGGAAAGAGAGATGAAAGAAACTTCATTCTCAGGTTAAACATCTGATTGACAAGTGTTATATTGGAATTATATAAGTGAGTCAACTGAGTAAATCATCTGCTCAGAGAGCTTCTGGAAGTCATAGCAGCACATGTGCTAATTTGAACGCTTAATTGTTTACTCTTGTAACTGATGTGAGATAACTGCCTGTAGAAGCATAAAGATTGATGTCTGTGAGAGAAGGACAAAAATGGACTTTGATCCTCAGGCTTCTATTGTGAATAGTGCCACAATAAACATACGTGTGCATGTGTCTTTATAGCAGCATGATTTATAATCCTTTGGGTATATACACAGTAATGGGATGGCTGGGTCATATGTCCATTAGTGACAGACTGGATTAAGA
The DNA here is from genome assembly GCF_049350105.2 of Macaca mulatta. Lineage (NCBI taxonomy): Eukaryota > Metazoa > Chordata > Mammalia > Primates > Cercopithecidae > Macaca > Macaca mulatta. Next base: position 130,496,749 of record NC_133407.1, on the reverse strand, counting down.
AATTGTGGCACATATACACCATGGAATACTATGCAGCCATAAAAAAGGATGAGTTTGTGTCCTTTGTAGGGACATGGATGCAGCTGGAAACCATCATTCTTAGCAAACTATCACAAGAACAGAAAACCAAACACCGCATGTTCTCCCTCATAGGTGGGAACTGAACAATGAGATCACTTGGACTCGGGAAGGGGAACATCACACACCGGGGCCTATCATGGGGAGGGGGAAGTGGGGAGGGATTGCATTGGGAGTTATACCTGATGTAAATGACGAGTTGATGGGTGCTGACGAGTTGATGGGTGCAGCACACCAACATGGCACAAGTATACATATGTAACAAACCTGCACGTTTGCACATGTACCCTAGAACTTAAAGTATAATTATAATTAAAAAAAAAAATAGACTTTGATCCTCAGGCTTCTAGTGTGTTCAAATGGGAAAAACTAGCCTTCTCCCTCATTAACCAGGAAAGGCTCACTGAGAAAAGACCAAGACAGAGATACAAAGTCACAAAAGGGACCAGAGTGGATTGGGCAGCACGTATGAAAGATGGACATTTTGATGACACTGCTTGGACAAGCCACAAACCCTTGAGAAGAAGGGGGAACTAGATGTTAAAAACAGTGATGAGACACATGGAAAGATGGATAGCATCACTGATGACCTAAAAATTGCAGATCAGCCCCACAATGAGATACCACCTCACACCCATTAAGATGTCTACTATCAAAAATATGTAAAATAACAAGTGTTGGAAAGGATGTGGAAAAATTGGAACCCTTGTGCACTGTTGGTGGAAATATAAAATGTTGCAGCTGCTATGGAACACAGAAATGGTGGTTCCTCAAAAGATTAAAAATAGATTTACCATATGATCCAGCAATTTCACTTCCATCCACAGACAAATGAATGGGTAAACAAAATGCAGTATGTGCATACAATGGAATATTATTCAGCTTAAAAAGGAAGGAAATCCTGGCACATACTACAACATGAATGAACCCTGAGGACATTATGCTAAGTGAAGTAAGCCAGACACACAAAGACAAATACAGTTATGATTCCACTTACATGACATACCTGGAGTAGTCAAACTCATAAAGACAGAAAGCAGAGGAGCAGAGGCCAGGAAGGTGAGAATGGGACTTGTGGTTTAATGGGTATAGAGTTTCAGTTTCACACAATCAGAAAAATTCTGGAGATTGGTTGCACAACAGTGTGAATGTACCTATTTCTTTTTTTTTCTTTTTTTTTTATACTTTATGTTCTAGGGTACATGTGAACAGCATGCAAGTTTGTTACATATGTATACATGTGCCATGTTGGTGTGCTGCACCCATTAACTCATCATTTACATTAGGTATATCTCCTAATGCTATCCCTCTCTCCTCCCTCCACCCCACAACAGGCTCCAGTGTGTGATGTTCCCCTTCCTGTGTCCAAGTGTTCTCATTGTTCAATTCCCACCTATGAGTGAGAACATGCAGTGTTTGGTTTTCTGTTCTTGTAATAGTTTGCTGAGAATGATGGTTTCCAGCTGCATCCATGTTGCTACAAAGGACATGAACTCATCCTTTTTTATGGCTGTATAGTATTCCATGGTGTATATGTGCCACAATTTCTTAATCCAGTCTGTCACTGATGGACATTTGGGTTGGTTCCAAGTCTTTGCTATTGTGAATAGTGCCACAATAAACATACGTGTGCATGTGTCTTTATAGCTGCATGATTTATAATCCTTTGGGTATATACCCAGTAATGGGATGGCTGGGTCAAATGGTATTTCTAGTTCTAGATCCTTGAGGAATTGCCACACTGTTTTCCACAATGGTTGAACTAGTTTACAGACCCACCAACAGTGTAAAAGTGTTCCTATTTCTCCACATCCTCTCCAGCAGCACCTGTTGTTTCCTGACTTTTTAATGATCGCCATTCTAACTGGTGTGAGATGGTATCTCACTGTGGTTTTGATTTGCATTTCTCTGATGGTGAGTGATGATGAGCATTTTTTCGTGTGTCTGTTGGCTGCATAAATGTTTTCTTTTGAGAAGTGTCTGTTCATATCCTTCACTCACTTTTTGATGGGGTTGTTTGCTTTGTTCTTGTAAATTTGAGCTCTTTGTAGGTTCTGGATATTAGCCCTTTGACAAATGAGTAGATTGCCAAAATTTTCTCCCATTCTGTAGGTTGCCTGTTCACTCTGATGATAGTTTCTTCTGCTGTGCAGAAGCTCTTTAGTTTAACAAGATCCCATTTGTCAATTTTGGCTTTTGTTGCCATTGCTTTTGGTGTTTTAGACATGAAGTCCTTGCCTATACCTATGTCCTGAATGGTATTACCTAGGTTTTCTTCCAGGGTTTTTATGGTTTTAGGTCTAACATTTAAGTCTCTAATTCATCTTGAATTAATTTTTGTGTAAGGTGTAAGGAAGTGATCCAGTTTCAGCTTTCTACTTATGGCTACCCAGCTTTCTCAGCACCATTTATCAAATAGGGAATCCTTTCCCCATTTCTTGTTTTTGTCAGGTTTGTCAATGATCAGACAGTTTTAGATGTGTGGTATTATTTCTGAGGGCTCTGTTCTGTTCCATTGGTCTATATCTCTGTTTTGGTACCAGTAACATGCTGTTTTGGTTACTGTAGCCTTATAGTATAGTTTGAAGTCAGGTAGCGTGGTGCCTCCAGCTTTGCTCTTTTCGCTTAGGATTGTCTTGGCAATGAGGGCTCTTTTTTGGTTCCATATGAACTTTAAAGTAGTTTTTTCCAGTTCTGTGAAGAAAGTCATAGGTAGCTTAATGGGGATGGCATTGAATCTACAAATTACCTTGGGCACTATGGCCATTTTCATGATATTGATTCTTCCTATCCATGAGCATGGAATGTTCCTCCATTTGTTTGTGTCCTCTTTTATTTCATTGAGCAGTGATTTGTAGTTCTCCTTGAAGAGGTCCTTCACATCCCTTGTAAGTTGGATTCCTAGGTATTTTATTTTCTTTGAAGCAATTGTGAATGGGAGTTTGCTCATGATTTGGCTCTCTGTTTGTCTGTTCTTGGTGTATAGGAATGCTTGTGATTTTTGCACATTGATTTTGTATCCCGAAACTTTGCTGAAGTTGCTTATCAGCTTAAGGAGATTTTGGGCTGAGACTGGGGTTTTCTAAATAGACAATCGTGTCATCTGCAAACAATTTGACTTCCTCTTTTTCTAATTGAATATGCTTTATTTCTTTCTCCTGCCTGATTGCCCTGGCCAGAACTTCCAGCACTATGTTGAATAGGAGTGGTGAGAGAGGGCATCCCTGTCTTATGACAGTTTTCAAAGGGAATTTTTCCAGTTTTTGCCCATTCAGTATGATATTGGCTGTGAGTTTATCATAAATAGCTCTTATTATTTTGAGATACATTCCATCAATACCAAAGTTATTGAGAGTTTTTAGCATGAAGGGCTGTTGAATTTTGTCAAAGGTCTTTTCTGCATCTATTGAGATAATCATGTGGCTTTTGTCTTTGGTTCTGTTTATATGCTGGATTACATTTATTGATTTGCATATATTGAACCAGCCTTGCATCCCAGGGATGAAACCCACTTGATCATGGTGGATAAGCTTTTTGATGTGCTGCTGGATTTGGTTTGCCAGTATTTTATTGAGGATTTTTGCATCAATGTTCATCAGGGATATTGGTCTAAAATTCTCTTTTTTTGTTGTGTCTCTGCCAGGCTTTGGTATCGGGATGATGTTGGCCTCATAAAATGAGTTAGGGAGGATTCCCTTTTTTTCTATTGATTGGAATAGTTTCAGAAGGAATGGTGCTAGCTCCTCCTTGTACCTCTGGTAGAATTTGGCTGTGAATCCATCTGGTCCTGGACTTTTTTTGGTTGGTAGGCTACTAATTATTGCCTCAATTTCAGAGCCTGTTATTGGTCTATTCGAGGATTCAACTCTTCCTGGTTTAGTCCTGGCAGAGAGTATGTGTGCAGGAATTTATCCATTTCTTCTAGGTTTTCTAGTTTATTTGCATAGAGGTGTTTATAGTATTCTCTGATGGTAGTTTGTATTTCTGTGGGGTCGGTGGTGATATCCCCTTTATCATTTTTTATTGCATCTATTTGATTCTTCTCTCTTCTTCTTTCTTAGTCTCACTAGCTGTCTATCAATTTTGTCAATCTTTTTAAAAAAAAAAAGCTCCTGGATTCATTGATTTTTTGAAGGATTTTTCATGTCTCTATGTCCTTCAGTTCTGCTCTGATCTTAGTTATTTCTTGCCTTCTGCTAGCTTTTGAATGTGTTTGCTCTTGCTTCTCTAGTTCTTTTAATTGTGATGTTAGGGTGTCGATTTTAGATCTTTCCTGCTTTCTCTTGTGGGCATTTAGTGCTATAAGTTTCACTCTACATAGTGCTTTAAATGTGTCCCAGAGATTCTGATATGTTGTGTCTTTGTTCTCATTAGTTTCAAAGAACATCTTTATTTCTGCCTCCTTTTCGTTATGTACCCAGTAGTCATTCAGGAGCAGGTCATTCAGTTTCCATGTAGTTGTGCAGTTTTGAGTGAGTTTCTTAATCCTGAGTTCTAGTGTGATTGCACTGTGGTCTGAGAGACAGTTTGTTATAATTTCTGTTCTTTTACACATTTGCTGAGAAGTGCTTACTTCCAACTAGATGGTCAGTTTTGGAATAAGTGTGATGTGGTGCTCAGAAGAATGTATATTCTGCTGATTTGGGGTGGAGAGTTCTGTAGATGTCTATTAGGTCCACTTGGTGCAGATTTGAGTTTAATTCCTGGATATGCTTGTTAACTTTCTGTCTCGTTGATCTGTCTAATGTTGACAGTAGTGTGTTAAAGTCTCCCATTATTATTGCGTGGGTGTCCAGGTCTCTTTGTAGGTCTCTAAGGGCTTGCTTTATGAATCTGGGTGCTCCTGTATTGGGCATATATGTATTTAGGATAGTTAGCTCTTCTTGTTTAATTGATCCCTTTACCATTATGTAATGGTCTTCTTTGTTTCTTTTGATCTTTGTTGGTTTCAAGTCTGTTTTATCAAAGAGTAGGATTGCACCCCTGCCTTTTTATGTTTTCCATTTGCTTAGTAGATATTTCTCCATCCCTTTATTTTGAGCCTATATGTGTCTCTGCACGTGAGATGGGTCTCCTGAATACAGCACACTGATGGGTCTTGACTCTTTATTCAATTTTCCAGTCTGTGTCTTTTAATTGGAGCATTTAGCCCATTTACATTTAAGGTTAATATTGTTATTTGTGAACTTGATCCTGTCATTATGATGTTAGTGGGTTATTTTGCTCGTTAGTTGATGCAGTTTCTTCCTGACATCGATGGTCTTTACAATTTGGCATGTTTTTGCAGTGGCTGGTACTGGTTGTTCCTTTCCATGTTTAGTGCTTCCTTCAGGAGCTCTTGTAGGACAGGCTTGGTGGTGACAAAATCTTGCAGCATTTACTTGTCTGCAAAGGATTTTATTTCTCCTTCCCTTATGAAACTTAGTTTGGCTGTATATGAAATTCTGGGTTGAAAATTCTTTTCCTTAAGAATGTTGAATATTGGCCCCCACTCTCTTCTGGCTTGTAGAGTTTCTGTCAAGAGATCTGCTATTAGTCTGATGGGCTTCTCTTTGTGGGTTACCCGACCTTTCTCTCTGGCTGCCCTTAACATTTTTTCCTTCATTTCAACTTTGGTGAATCTGACAATTATGTGTCTTGGAGTTGCTCTTCTCGAGGAGTATCTTTGTGGCATTCTCTGTATTTCCTGAATTTGAATGTTGGCCTGCCCTACTAGGTTGGGGAAGTTCTCCTGGATGATATCCTGAAGAGTGTTTTCCAACTTGGTTCCATTTTCCCCCTCACTTTCAGGCATCCCAATCAGACGTAGATTTGGTCTTTTCACATAATCCCATATTTCTTGAAGGCTTTGTTCATTTCTTTTTCCTCTTTTTTCTTTAGACTTCTCTTCTCGCTTTGTTTCATTCATTTGATCCTCAATCGCTGAGACTCTTTCTTCCAGTTGATCGAGTTGGTTACTGAAGCTTGTACATTTGTCACATATTTCTCGTGTCATGGTTTTTATCTCTGTCAGTTCGTTTATGGCCTTCTCTGCATTGATTATTCTAGTTATCCATTCTTCCATTCTTTTTTCAAGATTTTTAGTTTCTTTGCACTGGGTACATAATTCCTCCTTTAGCTCCGAGAAGTTAGATGGACTGAAGCCATCTTCTCTCAACTTGTCAAAGTCATTCTCCATCCAACTTTGATCCGTTGCCGGCGATAAGCTGCGTTCCTTTGGAGGGGGAGATGTGCTCTGATTTTTTGAATTTCCAGCTTTTCTGCCCTGCTTTTTCCCCATCTTTGTGGTTTTATCTACCTTTGTTCTTTGATGATGGTGACGTACAGATGTGGTTTTGGTGTGGATGTCCTTTCTGTTTGTTAGTTTTCCTTCTAACAGTCAGAAACCTTAGCTGCAGGTCTGTTGGAGTTTGCTGGAGGTCCACTCCAGACCCTGTTTGCTTGGGTATCAGCAGCAGAGGCTGCAGAAGAGTGAATATTGCTGAACAGCAGATGTTGCTGCCTGATCATTCCTCTGGAACCTCGTCTCAGAGGGGTACCCAGCCATGTGAGGTGTGAGATGTCAGTCTGCCCCTAGTGGGGGGTGTCTCGCAGTTAGGCTACTCGGGGGTCAGGGACCCACTTAAGCAGGCAGTCTTTCCGTTCTCAGATCTCAAACTCCGTACTAGGAGAACCACTACTCTCTTCAAAGCTGTCAGACAGGGACATTTAAATCTGCAGAGGTTTCTGCTGCCTTTGTTTGGCTATGCCCTGTCCCCAGAGGTGGAGTCTACAGAGGCAGGCAGGCCTCCTTGAGCTGCAGTGGGCTTCACCCAGTTCGAGCTTCCTGGCCACTTTGTTTACCTACTCAAGCCTCAGCAATGGCAGGCGCCCCTCCCCCAGCCTCGCTGCTGCCTTGCAGTTAGATCTCAGACTGCTGTGCTAGCAATGAGGGAGGTTCTGTGGGCATGGGACCCTCCAAGCCAGGCACGGGATATAATTTCCTGGTGTGCCCTTTGCTAGGACCCTTGGTAAAAAGCAGTATTAGGGTGGGAGTGACCCGATTTTCCAGGTGCTGTGTGTCATGGTTTCCCTTTTTAGGAAAGGGAATTCCCTTCCCCCTTGCGCTTCCTGGGTGAGGCGATGCCTTGCCCTGCTTCAGCTGTTGCTTGGTGGGCTGCACCCACTTTCCAACATGCCCCAGTGAGATGAACCCAGTACCTCAGTTGGAAATGCAGAAATCACATGTCTTCTGTGCCACTCAAGCTGGGAGCTGGAGGCTGGAGCTGTTCCTATTCAGCCATCTTGGAACCACCCCCTGAATGTACCTATTTCTACTGAATTGTATACTGAGAAGTGTCGAAGATGGTGAACTTGTATAATTTACCACAATTTTGACATTTTAAAAAGTGGTCTTAATACATGTATTCATTCATTTGACAAATCTTTTAGTGCTCACTAAGTGCCAAACACTGTTCTGATGTTGGGGAACACTAGCAAAACTCAACATACAAAAACAACCTTATGTTCGTGAAGTCGACATTCTAGTGAAATACAACAAACAAAATGAGTAAAATAAACTATATTCAGTGGAAGAAAGTGCTATGGAGAAAATGAAGCAGAAAGTGGAAGGGAAAGAAGATCCAGAGTTGCCGTAATTTGGGGTGGACAGGAAGGCCCCACCTCAAAGGCGGCATTTGAGCAGAGGCCTGAAAGTGAGGGAGTGAGGCATGAAGGTAATGGGAGGGAGAGTGGTTCACACAGAAGGAACAGCAGTGCACAGCTGGGAGTCTTCCACTGTGTTTCAGGAGCTGCAAGGAGGCTAATGTGGCTGGAGCTGATGGAGGGTGCAGGTGAGGCTGGGGGATTAGGAGACCAGCAAGGAGACCCATGCAGTAATGCTGAAAAGAAATGTTGGTGGCTTGGATTAAGGCGGTAGCAGTGGAGAGAGAGTCATCCTCAAAGTAATTGAACAGGGTGTGTTGATGGATTTGGTGGAAGAGTGCAAAACAGAAGGGAGTCAAGAATGACTCCAAAGCAGAGGTGATTTTGCACCCCATGGCACACATGTCAACATCTTAGAGACAGTTTGGGTTGTCGCAGTCAGGAAAGGGAGGAGTTTGCTACTGGCATCTGGTGGGCAGAGGCCAGGGATGCTAGTAAAGAGACCAGAAGGCACAGGACACCCCCACAACAGGGAATTGTCCTGCCCAAAATGTCAATAGTGCTAAGCTGAGAAAGCCTGCTTTAAGTTGTTTGGCCTAAATAAATGGAAGGCTAAACAACAGAGAAAGCCAGACTAAGGTGATTAGAGGTCAGGCCGAAGACTTAGAAACAAAGGAGAATATATAGCTAAATTTTATTAATATTCACACTGCCTCAGGGACTCTGCTGAGCACATTGGATAATCCCAGCTAATTGTCATAGCAGTACTATGTGGGATGTTTTGGCATCCTGATACATAGGAAGGAACAAAGATGGTTTAACCACTGGCAGTACACCGGGAAACCTGGATTAAACTAAGATCTCTTGGGACTCCGAAGCTCAGGGCCCCAACAGTGTGCCATGCAGTCTTCTAAATTCACCATGTTGCCAAGGAAAGCCAAACAATAGAGACAATGTAAGCAACAGATATATATGTATATCATTATATATATATATGTACATATGTACGCATATAAATATATATGTCATTATAATTTAATATATATTTTCCTTTTATTTTTTTCCTAAACGTGTGTCTAGCAACATGGAAAAATAATCTGCTGAATTGCTTCAACACTTAACTGCCTAGAACAGTAAAAATGGTGAGAGATTCCTGAAACCAAAGATGTGGCACCTTGTATCTGGTTGACCTATTTGGGAACTGGGTAGCAGAGGGATTTTAGAGCTCCTTCCAATGTCTGTATTTTTCTGGTTTCCACTTAGTCCTCACAGCCTACAGACACTTGAGTAATTTCCAGATTTGCAAGAAAAATGATTTAAGAGCAAACCAGAGCTGATCTTCTAGGAACTCAGATACACAGCCCATGCATGCCTGTGTTGCTGCTTGTTGACTTTGGGGTAGGGGCTAGGAAGTGGTTTGGAAGAGGGCTGATTCCATACTTTTACAATTGTAAATTGTATATGCCACACTTTTAAGTCCATTTATCCATTGATGGACACTTAGGTTGATTCCATATCTTAGCAATTGTTAATAGTGCTGCAATAAAAATGGGAGTGCAGATATCTCTTTGACGTACCAATTTCATTTCTTTTGTATATTGTGATCAGTAGGGGGATTGCCAGATCATATGGTAGTTCTAATTATAATTTTTTAAGTAACATCCGTACTATTTTCCATAATCCCTGTACTAATTACATTCCTAACAAGAGTATGCAAACATTCCCTTTTCTCTACATTCTCACCAGCACTTGTTATTTTTTTGTCTTATTGTTAATAACCATTCTAACAGTTGTGATGTGACATTTCATTGTGGCTTTAATTTGCATTTCTCAGATGATTAGTGATATTAAGCATATTTTCATATACATGTTGGTCATTTGTATGTCTTTTGATAAATGTCTATTCAGATCCTTTGCCCAGCTTAAAATCAGGTTACTTGTTTTCTTACTATTGAATTGTGTAAGTCTTTATGTATTTTGGATATTAAACCCTTATCATATGTATGATATTAAAATATTTTCTCCCTTTCTATAGGTTGTCTCTTCACTCTGTTGATTGTTTCCCTGACTGTGCAGAAGCTTTCTAGTTTGATGTAACCTCATTTATGCTTTTGTTGCCTGTGCTTTTGTGGTCATATACAAACAAATCATGCCCAGTCCAAAGTCATAAAGCTTTTCTCCTATTGTTTGGTAGTTTTCTAGTTTCATATTTTACATTTAAGTCTTTTATCCACTTTTAGTTGATTTTTGTATAAGGTATGAAATAAGAGTCTAATTTTTTTCTTTTGCATGCATGTGGATATCCAGTTGTCCCAATACCATTTATTGAAGAGACTGTTTTTTTCCCCATTGCATGTTCTTGGCACCTTTGTCAAAAATTATTTCTGGGCTCATGTACCATTGGGCTATGTATCTGTTTTTATGCCAGTACCATGATGTTTTGTTTATTATAGTTTTATAGTATTTTTTGAAGTCAGAAAATGCAATATCTCCAGCTTTGTTGTTTTTGCTCAAAATTGCTTTGGCTGTTCAGAGTCTTTTGTGGTTCCATATAAATGTTAGAATTTTTTTCTGTGTCTGGGAAAAATGTCATTGGAATTTTGATAGGGATTGCATTAAATCCATAAGTCATTTTGAGTAATATGAACATTTTAACAATGTTAATTCTTCCAGTCCATAAACACAGGGTATCTTTCCATTTATTTGTATCTTTTTCAATTTCCTTCATGAATGTTTTACAGTTTTCAGTGTACAGGTGTTTCACATCCTTGGCTAAATTTATTCCTAAGCATCTTTTTGTAGTTATTCCACAAAAAAATATTGTTTTCTTGATTTCTATTTTGGATATTTGTTATTAGCATATAGAAACACGACTGATTTTCGTATGTTGATTTTATATGCTGCAACTTTACTGAATTCATTTATTAGTTCTAATAGTTTTTTGTGTAGTCTTTAGGTTTTTCTACATAAAAATCCTGTTGTCTGAAAACAGGGACAATTTAACTTCTTCGCTTACTAATTTGGATGCCTTTTATTTCTTTCTGTTGCCTAATTGTTCTGGCTAGAACTTCCAATACTATGTTAAATAGAAGTTATAAGCCAATTCCGTATCTGAAAAGTGGATATTTAATAACCTGGCAATGAAGCTATTCATGTCAGATGAGATAACACCTCATGAAAGTACTTCATGAAAATACAACGTGCTGTGATTATCATGAGCAGATGACTTTGAGCATGAAAAAGCCAGTGGTTACATGGTGGTTCAGGTAACTCCTTGCAAGGAGACCCCTTGGTCTAAGAGCTGCTGTTTAGCAAAAACAGAGAACCATTTGGAAAGTTCTAATCATGATTTGACCTAATTGGCTATCTATGAGCTGTCATTTGAGAAAAGAGTTCCAAGGGAAGGCCACCGTTACCACCCAAAATAAGTTCCCCATCTGCATGCTGATGCTTTAGATAGGGTACTTTAAAGACATTCTTCATTCCTGAGACCACAGTATTCTAGATAAATTCATGCTTTGTAATTTAGTCCTTGCTCATATTCTTGTGTGTGTATGTGTGCATGTGTGTGTATCTTGAACAAATGCCAAATTCATTTCTTATATCAAATAGAATTTTCTGCTCTTTAGTTATCTGATATACACTTTATGCCAAAAACAAACTCTATATTAAATGATAGAAATTATAAGGTTAGCCTTTAATACTAAACAGTATATTTAGTGTAGAGTGTTGGGAGTTAACTGTGTAAAGGAGATATGTAAAGGTTTCCTTTTTCTTAGTGCTTTATCCAGATTCTTAATTCAGATTTTACCAACAACCCCCAATCTCTTAATTCAGATTTTACCAACAACCCCCAATTTTTTTTTACTTCATCTACCCCATAAGAACACATTCAAATTTAATTTAGCTCAAAAATTTTTGTTGAATATCAGCCCATGACCAGTGTTAGGTGGCAAATTAGTAAGATGACATCCCCCAAAATAAGTGTGATGAGAACCCTGTCTACTAAGAGAGACTCATAGGATGACTTAATAAATATGGAATCCCAAAAGTCCATAAAAACTAAATTATTAGGGCTGTCATTATAAAGAAATCATTATAAAGAAATCATCTTACTTAAAACTAATCTGTACTTCTTATAAAGCAAATTACCTAACCGTTGTATTTGTGAGTTGTTATGCTGATTTATTTTCAGGTCAAACTGTTGGGGAAAGGTTAAGTATGTAAGATTTTTTTGGAAGTTGTCTCCTCTTTATTCCTGTTCCTGCAACACTTTGCCCACACTTTAGCTATTGTACTTATCATATTGCACTGTAATTATTTGTTAAATGTTTTAAATTATTTATCTAGTCTCCCCCATCAGACACTGAACTTATCCAGGCCAGAGGCTATGTCTCTCCTTTATGCTCGTCTTTGTGTTGTAGAGAACAAGACATAGGATGTTTTCCTCCTTTACTGCTAGGTTCATGGCTGAGACTCCTACAAAAAAAATACATATGAGCAAGTTTCATATGATATGAGAGTTTTCAGAAATGAAGAACTAAAGAAATAGGAAAATCTGTGTATTTTTATGCTTAGGTTTGATGATGAGTAGACAGCCACATAGAAGTATGATTGGACCAAAGGTATGATCTAATCGGAATTAACTGGGGGGAACTTGTAAGGCCTATTTGTTCAGATTCTTCTTGGCATCTCTGTGTCTTCATTCCTTTCTCCAGATACAGGAAAGATGTCTCTGGAATGAGGGTCTTGTGACCTACTTTAAAGAAAGATCAGATAATTCTTTTATGACCTGCTTCAGAGGAGAATTTTGGGAGGAGGTCAAAGAGAACTTCCTGTTTCTGCTGTTTTCTGAAATGTCAAGAGGCCATATTTTGGAATAGCATGTCCTAAACTCTGTCTGTATCCATAGTATCTAGTACCATACTTGGCACAAAGGAGGGCTCGCTGAATTTTTATCACATATATGCTTCGAATGTTCTATATAGTTTCTGAGTTCATATCTGTCAGTAAGAGTTCAAATCGTAATTCAGCTCTTACTTACAAGGACAGATTCAAAATGCAAAGATCGTTTTCCCACTTCTTAAACCTGGATTAGGCTTTTGAATAAGAATTTGTTGGTTTATGTGTGTTGCATAGAATTATGTGAAAATAGATTTTTCCTCTGACAATATCTTCATATATTCAAAATGCAGTGTCGATCCTACATCTATTTTATGTTTTCCTTGTAGTTCTTTTCTCATCTCTTTCTCAGCATCCCATATGTATAATAATAGAAGTCTTTTCTTATTCGCCTTCATATGGCTTCCTGAAGCTTCACTGCCTTTAGGAGTACATTTATATTCAGAGGCTCCAATGGTAAATAATTTCAACAGGATGAGGCTCTTTAATCCTATTTTATATCTAAAAGGCCTGCTCAACACTATCTTCAGCTATCTCTTGAGAATCCAATTTCCTAAGGTTATACGCCCGAAACTGAGTGGAAATTTTCAAAACCTACAGTTCAAAGTTAAGTAGCAAATTCAAACAAAGCCCAAACAATCCAGCCTAAGACTGATTTGTGTGGCCATAAACAAAATCTTCCAGTGGCTATCGATATACTAACTGTGATTATGGCTTAGCAAAGTCATCCCACTCCTCTGGCTCTAAGCATTTGGGGGCTATTTTTCCTAAACAATATTTTTAGAGAACGTATCAGTCCTCACAGTTAAAGCAACCAGAGAATGATAGCAGATATCCATGTAACTATTAGGTATCAAAGCTGTAGGACACAATTTTAGGAGAAATCAAGTTGCAATTCAAAACTCTGTTACTGAGACAGTACAGCTAATGGGGGAAACTTTGAGTCACTAGCTGCTAGCTAACTTAACCAACATGCCAAGGTCAGTTGCTGTTGTTGTTGTTGTTGCTTTAACCTAAACCATTCTATTGTCCGTGAATTATGGAGATGAAGAAATAATCATGATTTCTTTTTTGGTAAATGTATTGTAAATTTTTTTAAATGAAATATGTAAAACATCCTTATGCTGCTGATTTCCTGAAGTTTCTAGCTAAGAGCTCATTCTAAAATTACTAATTGATCAAGGCACTTTGTATAATTTCTTAGAAGCACTCTCACTATCTATTGGATTTTAAAAATACTTTTTTGGAGAATCGGACCTTTTTTCCTTGTGTTCTTAGGAAGCATATCTGCATGACTGCCTGTCGCAGCTGAGGGGCCTATAAGCTTTTTTATTATCTACTTCCCTCTTAGGGATTATTAATGAATTCTCATGCATATGTTTTTGTTGAAAACTCTCAGTGCTATAATGATAATGGGTTAGTGTAGACGCCTATTTCTGGGTCATGCATAAAGTTAGAGCTAGCACTGTCTGCCCTTCAGAGTAATCTTTACAGATAAATACAGAAATTAAATGCTACAAGAAGCCAGTTTTCATTCCTGAAAGTCCAGGATGAGATGCAAACCAAATGAATGTAAACGAATTCACTTATATCAACTTTCTCCAGTCCTACAGCCCCTAGCCAACCCTTAAACTACAAATAAAATGGAGAAAAGGAAATAAAAACTCAGATAAAATAAATATTTAATAAGGAGATTGGGAAACATAAAATAAATAACAATAAGACTGCTATTCTTTTTAGACAGGTTTGCTATAATACTGTAACTTCCAAATATGCAAACGTCATCTCCTCAGAAGTTTGAACCATCTATATAATTAGAGGTAGAAGAAAATATGCCATTGCTGTACTTCTTACCCTAGACGTTACAGGTCTCGTTGTCTATTTCTCTCTGAAAGGAGCTTGACTTTAACTGTGCACAGCCCAGTCTTGGTCTTCTCAGCTCAAAATGCTCTTGTGGAAAGGACTCTGCTGCCCTCTACTGTCAATAAAAACAGAAGCCACAAACAGAACTGACTTCAGCATTCGCGCGTGAGACAATTGGAGTCCCGGCTCCCAGGAAGGCGAGACAAGTCAACATCCCTTCCTAGGTGGAAGGCCCTTGAAAGGATCCTTAAGCTACAAGTGAATCCTCAACTTAGCTGCCACTTGCAGTCCCAACATGGAGGGTGCTAAGGTAGGTTTTGAAATTCCAAGGCCAAGAGATGAAACAGTCCATCAAAGTAGACTTTTTTTTTTTTCCCCCCTAATTGGTCATTCATTCGTTACCCAAAAGGTTGGTTACAGGAAAACACAAAAATCTACTCCATTCATCTGTTTATTTATTTCCACTATAATATAAACAGGGCATTGACAGAGACAGAGGACATGATACCAGTTTAGTTTTTGTTAGTTTGTTTAAACCTTAGCTCACTGCAGCCTCAAACCCCTAGGCTCAAGCAATCCTCCAGCCTCAGCCTCTGATGACAAATGTGCACCACCCCACCTGTCCCCAGTTTAACTGCTCCAAAGAAAAATAAAGCTCAAGAAAGATGGAGACACTGTCTACATAGATTGGGTAGGCGATGTTCCGCTGAAGAGGTCAAGAAGGAAGGGAATAAAGAATCTGGAGAAAGGACATTCCTGGCAGAGGAAGAGCAACTGCAAAGGTCCTGTGTTAGGAACACGCTGGGGCTGTTTTAGGAAGAGCAAGGTTGATAACTGAAGTGTAGTGACTGGAAAAATAAGAATGAGGCTGGAAAAGGTCAAATTATGTCCAATAGACATATACTATGAGCCTCATATACAATTTTAAACTTTATAATAACCACATTTTAAAAAGTAAAAAGAAATCAGTGACATTAATTTTAATAACATATTTTATTGAACCCACTATATCCAAAATGGTTATCATATGAATATGTAGCCAATATAAGAAACACTAATAAGGTAGTTTACTTTTTTCTGTACTAAATCTTTCAGATTTGCTATGTGTCTCACACTTATAGCACATCTCAGTTTGAACACTTGCAAAGTGCTCAACAGTCAAATGTAGATATGGTTACATTTTTTAAAAAAAATTTTTGTCCTAGGTGCAGTTGAAAGTTTCAGTTCTTTTGTAGTTTAAGTCAATTTTGTGACACTGTTAAAACAAACTAAACATGGCTTCCGTACTTCAATGTTTGAGTCCTTGTGGACAAACTGCAACCTAACTTACTAGGTAGACAAGATTGAAACTCTAACTTAGGAGTATGCTCCTCTAACGATTGCTGAGTCTTGGCCAATCCCAGCAGGCATACTTCAACCACTCACACAGTGCTGAGTGTTCAAACTGTGCTCAAATAAGGCAAATCCTGAGCTGTAACCAATCTAGCTGTTTCTGTACCTCACCTCCAATTTCTGTTTGTCACTTTTTGGTTTATAAATTTGTTCTGACCACGAGGCATCCCTGGAGTCTCTCTGAATCTGCTGTGATTCTGGGGGCTGCCCGATTCACAAATCAATCATTGCTCAGTAAAATTCCTTTAAATTTAATTTGGCTGAAGATTTTCCTTTTACCAACACATACTTTGGAAGTGACGCTTAGTGGTGATCACCAAATGATTTCAATTGAATTTTAGTGAAGAATAAATGAGCAAGAGACCAAGCAGCTCAAAGGAGGCTCCAGCTGGGCATGGTGACCCACTCCTGTAATCCCAGCACTTTGGGAGGCTGAGGCAGGCAGATCACAAAGTCAGGAGTTTGAGACCAGCCTGGCCAACATAGTGAAACCACATCTCTACTAAAAATACAAAAAATTAGCTGGGCATGGTGGTGGGCACCTGTAATTCCAGCTACTTGGTAGGCTGAGGCAGGAGAATCACTTGAACCTGGGAGGCAGAGGCTACAGTGAGCCGAGGTTGTGCCACTGCACTCCAGCCCGGGTGACAGTGTGAGATTCCATCTCAAAAAAAAAAAAAAGAGAGAGGCTCCAAGTTCACTTGCAGTCAGCAAGTTGGGTTTTGTTTTACTTTTGGGAAGAAAGTGAGTGGAGTTAAGTCAAATATGGCCTTGGAAGGTCTAGATAGGAATCAATTCCACCTAGAGCTTAGTAGAGGGCATTTATGGAATGCTGAGGGGAGAGGGCCAGAGGTCAAATGTGAATGAGTGGGGTCCCCACCAACATAGACACAAAACAAACACTGCTGCCTTTGCTTCAGCCAGCCCATTCTCAGAGGCTGTGCAGTGCAGTGGTTAGAAGCTTGTGTGCCGGAACCTGATTACTGGCTTTGACACTCAACAGCTATGTGATCTCAAGCAGGGTTCTCAAGTATTTGTGCCTCAGTTTTCTCATTTGCAATGCAAGGTAGTTGTGAGGATTAAATGAGTTAACGTCAAGTGTTCAGAACAGTGGCCAGTGTTTAATCAACATGCAATAATGTTAGCTCTTCCTGTGTAGTATCTCTTGTCCACCACTGTAAAATCTTCTAGGGCCTACCTCTCAACTCAACCACCACTTGGTGACAACCACCACTTCGTCACAATCCTACTGAAGCTTTACCCAGGTACACTTGCACAGCCTTCCACTTAGGCCAGAGCCCTGTACCTTTTGCTTTCAGTCTTGGGGCTTTGTAGACACCACAGCATGGGATACCCTCAGGAACCAGCTTGGCACTCACAGTTTCTCAAGCTAGAAATACAAAGGATTTAATCCAATAGACCATCTTTGACCTAGTGGAAAATAAGATAAAAGACAGATGTCTCCCCTTGTGCCAGTAGATAGGCACTTCTGAAATGTGTTTTATGAGGTTCTCGGAAGGTCCGGTGGTATTAAGCATCAATTACCTACAGATGAGGCCAACACCTTGTATAAACTTTGCTTCCTTCCTGTTTCTCTCCTGATATCCTGTACTTCTGCTTTCTGGGATCACATTCCCAGATAAACTACATGGAATTCAGCCTTCATCTCAGGCTCTGCTTTCAGAGGAACCCAAGATAAGACACTATTTTTTAAAATTTTCTTTGGTGTGTCTTTGAGAAATTCCTGTGCAGTTATTCATATAATATATCCATTACAGGATGGTCTTGCCGCTTTATTTGTTCTTATCTATGATATCTCCAATTTCATTCCTTTTATTGATTCCTTCCCTGGTAGTCTACAAACATCTGCAAACTCTCTGTGTCCTACAGAGACCTTCTCCATGAAGTCACAGCCCAGTTTCTTGAAAGAGGAGCCTGCCTTCAGTGCTCATTCACTCCATCACCCACTGTGGTCTGGCATCCTTTGCCTCTGAAGCCATTCTTATGATTGACCTGTTAAGGTACAATTCCAGTTCCCTTAGAAGAAGTAAAGTAGAACTGCCAAGCTGTGGCAGGCGAGTTATTCAATATTGTGGAATGTATTCTGCAGAGAGCTTTGTGAATGACCAGAATAAATATGGTAACATTAATTAACATGTAATGAGCACTTCTAATATTCTAGGAATGCTACTAAGTGCTTTACATGCATTCTTATTTAATCTTCAAAACAAGCTCATGAAGCATGAATTATTATTCCCATTTTGTAGCTGAGAAAATAGATTGAGAGTAAATCATCTGAAAACACATAGCTAGCTAGTGCAGAGCCAGGACTTAAATCTAGGTCTGCCTTCTGAGATGCTGAGCGCTTACTGAGCTCACTAAAACCCTCTTTGACTCTATGTGCTTGACCCCAGGACTAACACCGTAGACCCCAGCACCGTGAGATACAGATTTTCTTTCATTAAAAACAGAAGTTAAAAGAATCCTATTATGTAGCGACAGAAAGTAAATTAGAGGTTGCCTAGGGCTTAAGGAGTGAGGGGAAAATGGAAAGTGACTGCTAATGGGTATAGGGTTTCATTTTGGGGTGATGAGAATATTCCAAAATTGATTATGGTGTTAGTTGCACAACTGTAACTGTATGTCTATGCTAAACATCACTGAATTGTACATTTCAAATATATGAATTGCATAGTATGTGAATTACACTTGTTACTAAAAGTGGGAGGAGATCCTATTAGAGGTATTTAGCTTATCTGACAACCAAATACAACACATATGCAGTGCAGGAAACATGAGATAACACCCCTGCTACTTATCAAATTGACAGTCAGCTATTGTTCAAAAAGTGATGCTTGATTTTCACTTGCATGTACTTGTGGGATGCAGGATTTGGGGTTCCAAGAGGTGTTCGCTTTCAGACCATTGCCTATCAGGCACAGGGTCACTGAAAGCCATTGGCTAGAAAGCATGCAAGGAACTGCAGGTGAAACCAGGCTCTTCTGATCTTTCTTTAAGAAAAAGGGAAGAAAGATCATGAACACCCTGAAGGTAGCACCAGATCATTTGAATGCCTACCAGTGACATTAATGGCATTAATTAGGGGACCACATCCAGATATCTTAGGTGATTTTGATGACCACACTACGTCCCAACATAAGCTCATTGTCCTAACTTATTATTATTAATTTTTTAAAAAGGAGTTGAAGTGCTATTTTGTTTCACCACCGGAATGCTGTTCTTTCCCTGACAGTAGATGTTGACTGTGGTGAAATCCCATGTTGGGGAAGATGTCTTTCAGGTTTGAAAAATTTGGATTCAAAATGAACCTTGGCTCACTAGGGGAGGAGCATCAAGAAAAGAAAGATGACCAGCGGGGCAGGACCATTAACTATCTGTTTCTGCTGACCCTATTACTTCAGGATCTTGATTAATTTCTCCCTAAACATCACACCACAGGTGAATTGCCTAATTCTCCCCACCTGTGACCTTATTAACTAGTGATTGCTCAGAGGTACCTCTCCATCCTAAACTACTTCCCTGTCTAACAGTTTTCCTTTTTGCCCACAAAACTAGGGCATACAACAGTGCAGAGAGGCTCGTGTCAATCTTGTGTGATTGACTGGGAATTTGGCTTTTGCCCAGCCCCCTCTTCTCTTCAGCTCACAGAAAAGAATCCCAGAATTACAGGGTTTTTTTTTTTCTCTTCTTACCCACTCCAGGGAGAAAGCCTCTCTAAAGAGGGAAAGAATGCCTTGTGAATCTACATGATAAAGGGCCAGAGAAAGGGATAGAGGGGAGATTTGGGGAGGGAAGAGCCTGCTATTCTAGGGGAGAAGGGAGGACAAGGGGCTGCAGGGTGAGGATGGGGCAGGGTAAGAGGAGTGGACAAGGAAGGGAAGGGAGGCTGTGTAGTATTACTGAGCCTCTCCTATATTCCTGAGCTTTCAAATATATAAACAAAGGGTTTGAGTTCACTGTATTTCCTTGGGTCATGAGTCTGTTATGTCTCAGGGATATCAGGGACATGTAGATTCTCCGTGGATGTGCCTACTAAGAAGACACCATAGATCCATTTTAAAATGTAATTGATGGTGCATTTAGATGGTAAGCAGAGTGTTTTCCAATCCCGAGGATAAAGTATAAGGGTGAGTGAAGCGAAGAGAAAATCCAAAGAGCCATTCCAGTTTACTTAAAGGGAGCAAATATTCTTACTGGTGTGCAAGAATCTGACTTTCTAGATCAGACAGAACTAGTAACAGCTTGCTTCCTAAAATGCTAACTAAATTGGTAAAACTTTCAGGATGGAGGGGAGATAAGTGGAAGGAGATATTTTGTTGGAGAAGAGTTTCAGATTCTTCATTACATAGGAATTCTGTTACATTTTCTGCCCTTTTGTTACATTTTCCATTAAGAAAATAGAGGAAAGAGCTCAGAACTTGGGGAGAGAGAAGGTCTGAGCACAGATCCTTCACTCACTTCCTAGCTGTGAGACTATTCATGGGTGAAAAAGAAAAAGATATCACCTGCCTTTCTCATACTATTATTGCTGTATTTAGTTTATTTATTATATGTATTTACTGTATATGAGTACCTATTATATAAAAGAAAAAGTAGCATCGATTGATTACTCCTAAGTAAGGAATTTTAATTATCTTCATTTTATAGATAATGCAAGTTGGGTCTCAGAAAACTTATACAAGGTCAAATACCTAGGAAGTGAGAGGGCTAGGGTTCAAACCCAGTCTGTCTGCTTTCAAAGTCTCTTTCTTCCAGTGGTCAGTGTCCCTTTTATTAAGCAGTGAAGTAGTCTAGTTCTATATAGTTCAGCAGATTTTCACTCGACAATTTCTTTTTTGTCTAATGGAAGTTTGGTGTTATAATCAGGAGTACTGTCTCTTTAAACATAATTGTTATAGTGTTGCATTTGCAATATATTTTCCAATAGCTGGGCTTCAACATCTTACTGAATTTTTCAAGGCTCTATACAATCTACAACTAGCTAAGATAGTTCTGATGAAAATTCAGGTTCAGTTTTACCCATTTTATAGCATTTCATACCTGAAAATATACTCAGTCAACAAATGAGTTTTCTTAAATTCAACTTCGGTTTTCAATGTGAGTTAACTAACTGTGAAATAATTGTATATTTATACAAACTAATTTAGGAATTTCTTTGTTGCTCCTTTCCTTATTCTTTTCAGAAAGAAAAAAGAACATCAGGAGAGAAAAATATCCTTATTTGGTCCTTGGTGACAACCTTCCTTTGTAGGCATATCTGTACACAAGTTTCGTAAGTTAAGCATGAGATAAAACTGCTGATAAAAAGAGGTTGATGTATTGTATCAGTTGCTGGGATATTATCTATCTACCAGCGTTCAACCTCAGTTAACAAGCAGACAAAGTTCAAGTTTCTTCCTCAGATAATTTAAGTATTCCATTAAAAAGTAAAAACATTCTAATTTAAAGTCTCTGAAGATTTAAAAGAAGACAAAGGAGGAAGGTGGAAAAACTTTAGAGGACAAGGAAGAAATGCATCAGTAATTTCTGTCAGACAACACTTTCCCAAACTGGCCTGAAAGCCAAAGATGAAATAGAAATTTCTTTATTGAACAAGAAGACAAAGGAGAGCTGACCTTTGATCAAATATCCATTTGTAGTTTCAACAAGGAAATTTGCATGAAAAAAAAGGTATGCTGGACACTGACTACATGAATAGTTAAGTTCCAGCAATGTAAAGAAGCCAGAGGTCAAACTTCTTTAAACAGCCTGTCAGATAAAAGCTGGATTTCTTCCGCTGTGCACGTGGGAGGTTTTTCAAGCTGCAGAGGGTTTTAAGGAGGCCAAACAATGTATTTTTGTCCCATGTTTCAGCACATACTATTTTCTAGCTTTTCAGGCCTGGGTTTGGGTCAATAATTTTTCATCTTATATGTATTAGAGATTGGGATGATGGAAAAAAGCAACATGGTAACATAAACATCAAACCTTCTAATTTGCTTTCCATAGTTGTTACAGGAGAACTGGTTACAAAGTTATCAATCCCTTTTCAGTTTTCATTCTTTAAAATGTAATTAGAAGACCAATAACTGTCTTTGAAGTGTTAGCTAAAAAAGATTTATTATATAACAATCCAAGTGAACATCATTATAAGTACAGAAATATAATTATTTTTCTTCTCTTTCAGAGTGAGCTGATAGCTGATAATAAACTGATACGTGAGTTGATAGCTGGTAATAAACCTATTTGTAAAGAGATCTTTAGCATGAAGCCCAGCTAAAGTGCTGAATCAAAATAGTTAAAATGATACAGTGCAATTCTCCTTTGGATTTCTCACCCTAGTATTTTTCCGTTCAATCCAAGTATAGTCTTTTAAAGACTGTGTTTCAATCACATAGCGCAAATAGACGTTTACCAGATATTTGCAGAATGAAAGAAATAGGACACTATTGATAGTTGTTTGGGAATGGCAAGCAAAAAAAGAATGTTCTGCCTTTGTCTTTCTAATGGAGGCCTTCACTAGATGAGATGCATTTTTTATTTAGGGTGGGAATACAAGATTATAGTCAAGTGGATAGGTTTTAGAGTCTCACACCTTGGTGCAAATCCCAAATAAATCTTACCAACGTGGGTACCTTGGGTTAGTTAATAAATCTCCCTTAACTTTAGTCTCTATCTCTTTGAAATAGAAATAATGGCATCTAATCTACCCCTAAGACAACATATATGAAGAACGAGGACATAGGAAGTGTTCAGTAAAAGACAGCTAAATTGTTTTTTAATTTTATGAATAATTCCATGCAAGTTCTCTGCACAACTTCCTTCATCTTTAGCTCCACCATCTTCTGGACCATGCCTTTAAATATTTGCATTTATATGTATGTTTTCTGTCAATCTTAACACAAGGGAATTTTCTTTCCATTGACATTGCTCATAGGTCCTCTTCTCTGCTGTACGTACCACAGCACTAACCTCAGCTGATATAGATGGCTCTGCCTGTCACAATTTTATGTGTCATGAAGTGACCTTTCCCTGTGAAGAGATTCTAATACTGGTACAAATTTTCCAGGAGAGGAGATTTAGTGGTTATCTCAGGCTAATACCATCTTGTCTAATTATCAGGAGCTAAACTAACTAGTTCCTAATTATTGGTTTATCTCTGCCACAGACTTTCATATGCAAAGCCCTTTTCCTTTAATATTCTCTCCAGAAGACATAAGATGCCTTAAAAGAATCTTTCAGTATGTGATAACTGGTTTCTAAATCACCTTAGGCTTTTTTTCCTTATCTTTGTCTACTAAATTTAAGAGTCAAAAAGGAAGAAAGCAGGGAGATGGAATCTGAAATTAGATTTGGAGATCTAGGCCTGCAGCTCTCCATGAAATATTTATTTCATTACTTATCCTTGGAAGCTTGTTAACCTAGTGTGAAACTCAGCAATCCATAATTTAGGAGTCCAGATGAGCTGATCTTACAAAGAACAACATCTGGCATAGAAGAATAGGAAAACTACTTGAATATGTTTCCTTGATTTTAACCAAGAGAGTGAAAAACTGTGATAACTGGTCTGTTTTCAACAATTCTTTCCATCTATGCACTTTTATTAAATGTTGAAGACTGTGCAAAATAGAGCTCTTATAAGTCTTTAAAAAGATCCTAAGAATTATTGTTTCATTGAAGAACATTTACAGAAGTAGTATTGATCACAACTGGTAAATATTGCTCTTTATGACCAAACTTAAAAATTCTTAGAAACACCAATTTCTGCAGTGACTAATAATTCTGAACTCAGACATGAACTATTCTAGAAAATAACTCTGAATCAATGATTCTAAACATAGCGCAAATACTCCAATGTCTTTTAATGTGAAAGAAATAGGAAGAAACTATAATAAACAGCATGCCCATCAATACATTTGCCCTGACATGTCTGCCACAGGTTTTGGGGATTTAAAAAAAAAAATCATTGAGATAAAATTCACATACCAAAAAGCTCACCCTTATAGGGGTGTACAATTTGGTGATTTTTAACATGGTCACGGAGTTATGCAATTTTCACCACTATCTAATTTTAGAACATTTTCATCACCTCAAAAACAGTGTTATTTTTAAAATTATTTTGACTATTCTGGTTCCCTTACATTTTCATATAAATTTTAGGATCACCATGTCCATTTTGACGTAAATAGCAGATGGAATTTTGATATTGCTTAGGTTGAATTTGTATATCAATTTGGCACATATTGCCATCTTAACAATATTAAGTCTACTGATCCATGATCATGGGATGTCATCCCATTCATTTAGGTCTTAATTTCCTTCAAAAATGTTTCACAGTTTTTGGCGATAGGTTTTACATTTCTTTCATTACATTCATTCTGAAGTATTGTGTTATTTTTGATACTATTGTAAATGTAATTGTTTTCTTAACTTTATTTTAAAATTATTCATTGCTAGTGTATAAAAATAAAATTGATTTTTTATTGACTTTGTATCCTTCAATCTTTCTGACCTCACTAGATCCAATAATTTTTAGTGACTTCCTTGTGATTTTCTATATATAAGATCATGTGATCTCCAAATGTAGATATCTTTTATTTTTTCTTTTCAATTTAGATGTCTTTTATATCTTCTTGTTGCCTAATTGCCCTTACTAGAACCTCCAATACAATGTTGAATAAAGTTGTCAAGAGCAGACACCCTTAGCGTGTTCCTAATCTTAGAGGAAACTCATTCTGACTTTTACCATTAAGTATAATGTCAGTTGTGGGTTTTTTATAGAAAGCATTGAGGAGGTTGGGCAAAGTCTCTCTATTTCTAGTTTATGAAATGTTTTATCATGGAAGGGTGTCAGGTTTTCTCAAGTGATTTTTTTCATCCCTGAAGATGATTATGTAGGTTTTGTCCTTCTTCTATTAATACGGTGTGTTACATTGATTTTTCTATGTTAAATTAACCTTCTATACCTGAGACAAATCATACTTTGTTGTGGCTTATAATCCCTTTATGTTTCTGGATTTAGTTTGCTAGCATTTTGTTGATTATTTTTGCATGTATAATCATAAGAGGGAATGTTCTGTAGTTTTCTTGTCATATCTTTGTTTTTGGTATAAGGATAGCACCACATAGAATGAGTTGGGAAGTGATCCCTCCTCTTCTATATTTTTGGAATAGTTTATGAATGCTTGGTAATAATTAGTCCTTAACATTTGATAAATCATTTCACCACTGAAGCTACATAAGCCTGGGGTTTTTAAAAATAATTTTATTTTTAATTTTTGTGGCTATGTAGTAGGTGTATATCTTTTGGTACAGACATGAAGTACGTATTTTGGTACAGGCATGCATTGCATAATAATCACATCTCGGAAACTTGGGTATCCCTTCCCTCAGGTATTTATCCTTTGTGTTACAAACAATCCAATTATACTCTTTTAGTTGTTTTAAAATATACAATTAAATTATTATCAACTATAGTCCCCCTGTTGGGTAACCAAATGCTAGGTCTTATTCTTTCTAATAATATTTTTGTACCCATTAGCCATCCCACTCCACTCCCTAGCCCCCCATTATCCTTCCCAGGCTCTGGTAACCATCCTTCTATTTGGCATCTCCATGAGTTCAATTGTTTTGATTTTTAGATTCTATAAATGAGAACATGTGATGTTTGTCTTTCTGTGCTTGGCTTATTTCACTTAACATAATGACCTCCACTTACATTCGTATTGTTGTAAATGATAGAATCTCATTATTTTTCATGCTGAATACTTCATTGTGTATATGTACCACATTTTCTTTGTTCATTCATCTGTGGATGGACACTTAGGTTGCTTTCAAATCTTGGATATTGTGAATGCTGCTGCAACAGATGTGGGAGTGCAGATATTTCTTTGATATACTGATTTCCTTTATTTTGGGTATATACCCAACAGTGGGATTGCTGGCTTATGTGGTAGCTCTATTTTTAGTTTCTTGAGGAATCTTCAAACAGTTCTCCATTGTGGTTTCACTAATTTACATTCCCTCCAACAGTGTACAACAGTTCCCTTTTCTCCACATCCTTGCCAGCATTTGTTATTGCCTGACTTTTAGATAAAAGTCGTTTCGCTGGGATGGGATGATGTCTCATTGTAGCTTTGATTTGCACTTCTCTGATGATCAGTGACATTGAGCACTTTTTCATATGCCTGTTTGCCATTTGTACGTCTTCTTTTGAGAAATACCTATTTAAATATTTTGCCCATTTTTAATCAGATTATAAAAGTTTTTCCTACATAGTTGTTTTAGCTCCTAATATATTCTAGTTATTAACTCCTTGTTAGATAAATAGTTTGCAAATATTTTATCTCATTCTATGGCTTCTCTCTTCACTTTGTTGATTGTTTCCTTTACTGTGAAGAAGATTTTCAATGTAATTTGATCCCAGTTGTCCATTTCTGCTTGGGTTGCCTGTGCTTGTGGGGTATTACTCAAGAAATTTTTGCCCAGTCAAATGTCCTGGAGAGTTTTCCCAATGTTTTCTTGTAGCAGTTTCAATAGCTTTGAGTTCTTACAGTTGACTCTTTAATCCGTTATGATTTGACTTTTGTATAAGGCAAGAGATAAGGATCACATTTCATTCTTCTGCATATGGATATCCAATTTTCTCAGCATCACTTACTGAAAACACTGACTTTTCCCCAATGTATGTAAAAAGCTATGTTTCTTGTAGGCAGTGGATCATTGCGTCTTGTTTTTTCATCCATTCATCCATTCTATGTCTTTGGATTGGAGAGTTTATTCCTTTTACATTCAGTGTTATCATTGTTAAGTAGAAATTTACCCCCGCCATTTGTTATTTGTTTTCTGGTTGTTTTGAGGTCTTGTCTTCCTTCTTTCCTCCCTTCCTGTCTTCCTTTTAGTGAAAGTGATTTTCTCTAGTGGTATGCTTTAGTTTCTTACTTTTCAGTTTTTGTATATCCATTTTATGTTTTTTGATTTGAGGTTACCATGAGCCAGGCAAATACTGTCTTGTAATCCATTATTTTAAACTGATTACAACTTAGCACTGATTGCATAAATAAATAAACAAGCAAAAAGAAAACCGTTAGTTTAACTTCATTGTCCCCTGCTTTTTAACATTTTGTTGTTTCTCTTTATGTCTCATTGTACTATGCCTTGAAAACTTGTTGTAGTTACTTGTGATTGGTTCACCATTTAATCTTTCTACTTAAGAAAGGTTTATACACCACAATTACAGTGTTATAATATTCTGTGTTTTTCTGTGTATTTACTATTACCAATGAGTTTTGTACCTTCAGATGCTTTCTTCTTGCTCATTAATGTCCTTTTCTTTCAGATTGAAGAACTCCCTTCAGCATTTCCTGTAAGACAGGAAAATCCCTCAGCTTTTGTTTGTCTGGAAAGTCTTTGTTTCTCCTTCATGCTTAAAGGATACTATCCTAAGGTAAAAGTACTTTTCCTTCAGCTCTTTGAATATGTCGTCCCACTCTCTCCTGGCCTGTGAGGTGTCC
The DNA here is from genome assembly GCF_049350105.2 of Macaca mulatta. Lineage (NCBI taxonomy): Eukaryota > Metazoa > Chordata > Mammalia > Primates > Cercopithecidae > Macaca > Macaca mulatta. The sequence goes on along the minus strand of NC_133407.1, from coordinate 130,469,357 downwards.
ACTGAAAAATCTGCTGCCAAATGTATTGGAGCTCCTTCATATGTTATTTGTTTCTTTTCTCTTGCTGCATTTAGAATCCTTTAACCTTGACCTTTGGTAGTTTGATTATTAAATGCCTGTAGGTAGTCTTTGGGTTAAATCAACCTGGTGTTCTATAACCCTCTTGTACTTGAATGTTGATACCTTTCTCTAGGTTTGGGAATTTCTCTCATTTTATCCCTTTGAATCAAGTTTCTACCCCATCTCTTTATCTACCTCTTTAAAGCCAGTAACTGTTAAATTTGCCCCCTTTTGAGGCTGTTTTCCAGGTCTTGTAGGCTTGCTTCATTCTTTTGTATTCTTTTTTTCTTTTAACTCCTCTGACAGTATTTTCAAATAGCCTGTTTTCAAGCTCACAGATTCTTTCTTCTGCTTGGTCATTTCTGTTATTAAGAGATTCACTGCATTCTTCAGCATGACAATTGCATTTTTCAACTTTCTACTTGATTTTTTTTTTTTTTTTTTTTGAGACGGAGTCTCGCTCTGTCGCCCAGGCTGGAGTACAGTGGCCGGATCTCAGCTCACTGCAAGCTCCGCCTCCCGGGTTCACGCCATTCTCCTGCCTCAGCCTCCGGAATAGCTGGGACTACAGGCGCCCGCCACCTCGCCCGGCTAGTTTTTTGTATTTTTTAGTAGAGACGGGGTTTCACCGTGTTAGCCAGGATGGTCTCGATCTCCTGACCTCGTGATCCGCCCGTCTCGGCCTCCCAAAGTGCTGGGATTACAGGCTTGAGCCACCGCGCCCGGCCGTTCTACTTGATTTTTTAAGTTAATCTGTTTGTTAAATTTATCTGATAGAATTCTGAATTCTTTCTCTGTGTTATCTGTAATTTCTTTGAGCTTTCTCAAAACAGCTATTTTGAATTTTTTTGTCTAAAGTGTCATGTCCCTGTTTCTCCAGGATTGGTCCCTGGTGCCTTTTATTTGGTGAGGTCATGTTTCCCTGGATGTTGGTGATGCTTGTAGATGTTCTGTTAGTGTCTGGGCACTGCAGAGTTAGGGATTTATTGTAGTCTTCACAGTCTGGGCGTGTTTGTGCCTATCCTTCTTGGGAAGGCTTTTTAGGTTTTCAAAGGGACATGGGCCCTAAGCCCAATAACACTATGGTTTTTGCAGACTTGAGAGGTATTGCTCTGGTGGTCTCAGATAAGATCCAGAAAATCTCTCTGGATTACCAGGTAGAGACTCTTGTTCATTTTCTGTACTTTTTCCCAAACAAATGGAGTCTCTGTGCTGAGCCATCTGAAACGGGGTGGTGATGCAAGCACCTCTGTGGCCACCACCACTGGGTGCACTGTGTCAGGCTTGAATCCAGCACAGCTCTGGGCCTTGCCCAAGATCCTTCCCTTCAGGGTGATGAGTTCCCCCAGGCCCTGGGTGTATCCAGAAATGCTGTCTGGGAGCCAGAGATTGGAGTCAAAACCCTTAGCAATTTACATGCTGTTCTATTGTACTGCAGCTAAGCTGGCACTCAAAGCACAATACAAAGATTTTTTACTCTTCACTCCCCTTTCCACAGGCAGAGGAACCTCTCCCTATGGCCACCACCACCAGCTGTCCATATGCGGTTCTGCCAGGCCACTGCCAATATTCACTTAGAGCATAAGTACTCTTTCATCAGCTTGCATTGAACAGTGCCAGGCTTGGGACTCACCCTCCAGGGCAGTGGGCTCCTCTCTGGCCCAGGGCAGGTCTAGAAATGCTGTCTAGAGTTCTGGCCTAGACTCAGGGACCCCAAGAGCCTGCTTGTTGCTCTACCTCACTGTGGCCCAGCTGGTACCTAGGATACAAGACAAATTTCCCCTTCCTTTCCCTCTGCTTTTCTCAAACAGGAATCTTCCACTGTAGCCACTCCAGCTGGGAATATGCTGGGTCACCCCTGAAGCCAGCTCATGTCAGAACCCAAGGTCCATGCTGGTGGTTATTCAGAGCCCAGGGGCTCTTTAGTTAGTAGATGATGAATCCTGCTGGGACTGGGTCCTTCTCTCAAGGCAGCAGGTTCCCTTTTGGCTCAAGGTGTGTGTCTAGAAGTGTCATCCGGGAGTTAGGGCCTGGAACGGGGGCCTCATGACTTTGCCTGGTGCCCTATCCTACCATGGCTGAGCTGGTATCCAAGATCCAAGAAAAAGTTATCTTTACTTTTTGCTCTTCCTTCCTTAAGCAGAAGGAAGGAGTCACTATTTTTTTTTTTTTTTTTTTAGAGCCAGTGTTTCCCTCTGTCACCCAGGCTGTAGTACAGTGGCATGATCTCAGCTCACTGCAACCTCCGCCTCCTGGGTTCAAGCAATCCTCTTGGCTCAGCCTCCCAAGTAGCTGGGATTACAAGTGTGTGCCACTACACCTGGCTAATGTTTTATTTTTAGTAGAGACAGGATTTCATCATGTTGGCCAGGCTGGTCTTGAACTCCTGACCTCAAGTGATCCACCCACCTCAGCCTCCCAAAGTGCTGGGATCACAGGCATAAGCCACTGTGCCCGGCCAGGAAGGAGTCACTTTTGTCAAGCTGCACTGCCTAGTGTTGGAGGAGAGATGGTACCAGCTGTTGTCTCTCTAGTCCTGTGTCACCCTAGTTCATTGGAATTACACCCAGCCAATGAACCCCTAGGACTGCAATTCCTAGGCAACTCCTGGATTACCAGGCAGAGACTCTTGTTCATTTTCTTTACTTTTTCCCAAACAAATTGAGCCCCCTCACCCTCTCTCTCTCTCTTTCTCGCCACCCCCCGCCCCCTGCTCTCTCTGTGCTGAGCCACCTGAAACTGGGGGTGTGGTGATGCAAGCACCTCTCTGGCCATCACCACTGGGTGCACGGTATCAGACCTGAATCCAGCACAGCACTGGGCCTTGCCCAAGATCCTTCCCTTCAGGATCATGAGATTCCCCAGGCCCTGGGTATATCAAAAAATGCTGTCTGGGAGCCAGAGAGCTCCCAGGAACTGCGTAAGAGTTGCCTAGGAATTGCAATCCTTGTGTCCTAGACTGCCTTTCAAATTTACCTAGGACCCCAGAGCACTTTAGCCTGTGGTGACAAGGCTTGCCAAGAAACGTAAGTTCCAACCACTGGGATGGGCAATTCCCCTCTGGCTAGGACTGAGCCAAATGCTCCCTTCATGCGTTGGTGCTAGCTAAGCCCAGCACAACTTTATTCTCTGCTGTGACAGGGCAGCACTGAGTTCAGTGTAAAGTTCCCCAGTTGCTGCACTCTCCCTCCCCAAAGTGCACTGATTCTCTCTGTGCAGACAGCAGCTGCCTGGGTATGAGGGTGGGGTGGCATTAGCAATTCAAGACTTTCTCTTCTGCCCTCCTCAATGCTTCTCTCTATGATATGAAGTTAAAACCAGGTGCTGTGATTGCTCACCTGATTTTTGGTTCTTGTGACGGTGCTTTTCTGTTTGCAAATAGTTGTTAAAATCTGGTGTTCCCATTGGGGGTTGAATGGTATAGCTTTGTGTCTCTGCCCAAATCTCAGGTTGAATTGTAGTTCTCAGTGTTGGGAGAACTGATGGGAGGTGATTGAATAATGGGAGTGGACCTCCCCCTTGCTGTTCTGGTGACAGAGGTCTCATGAGATCTGGTTATTTGCAAATGTGTAGCATTTCCCCCTTCACTGTCTTTCTGTCTCTCCTGTTGCCATGTGAATACATGCTTGCTTCCCCTTTGCCCTTCTGCCATGATCATAAGTTTCCTGAGGTCTCCCAACCATGCTTCCTGTATAGCCTGTGGAACTGTGAGTCAATTAAACCTCTTTTTTTTCCCATAAATTACCCAGTTTCAGGTAGTTCTTTATAGCTGTATGAGAACACACTAATATAGCTTCTATTCTGCCATATTGTCCCACCCTTCCCTGAGACTTTTTTTGTGGAAGATTTTGTATTAGTAATTCAATCTCTTTACATGTTATTCAGACTTTCTAATTCCTCTTGAGTCGATTTCAGTAGTGTGTGTTTCTCTAAGAATCTATCTTTTTTCTCTAAGTTATCTAACATTTTGATCTGCAATTATTTATAGCATTCCTTTATAATTCCTTTCATTTCTTTAACAGTGGTAGTGATGGCTTCTCATTTATTTCTAATTTAGTAATTTGAGGGTTTTTTTCCCCTCTTGGTCTGTCTGGCTCCATCCCATAAATTTTGATATGTTGTCTTTTCATTTGCATTCTTATCAAAGTATTTACTAATTTCCTTTTGATTTATTCTTTGACCCATTGGCTATTTTAGTGTGTTGTTGAAATAATCTGTACAACGAACCCCTGTGACACAAGTTTATCTATATGACAAACCTGTACACGTACCCCGAACCTAAAACGAAAGTTTTAAAGAAACAGTGTGGGCTGGGCACAGTGGCTTATGCCATCCAAGCACTTTGGGAGGCTGAGGTAGGCGGATCACCTGAGGTCAGGAATTTGAGGATGGTGAAACCTTGTCTCTACTAAAAATACAAAAATTATCCAAGCATGGTGGCGGGTGCCTGTAATCCTAGCTACTTGGGAGGCTGAGGCAAGAGAATCGCTTGAACCTGGCAGGCAGAGGTTGCAGTGAGCCGAGATCACTCCATTGCACTCCAGTCTCGGCAACAAAAGCAAAACACCATCTAAAAAAAATACCAAACCAGTGTGTTGTTTAATCTTTACATATTTAAAAACTTTCAAATTTTCTTCTATTATTGACTCTAATTTTCTTTCCCTGTGGTTAGAGAACATACTTTGTATAATTTTAGCCCTTTTAAATATATTAAGGTTTGCTCTATGGCCTAACACACAGTTAATTATGGAAAATATTTCTTGTGCACTTGAGAAGAATGTGTGTTCTGCTGTTCTTGGGTGAAGAGTTCTATAGATATCTGTTAGTTCTAGCTTAGCTTAGTTTATAGTGTTGTTCATGTCTTCCATCTACTTTTCAGTCTTCTGGCTAGTTGTTCTATCCATTATCAAAAGTGCAATATTGAAGTCTACAACTATTATTGTTGCATTGTTTATTTCTTCCTTTATTTCTGTTAGTTTTTGCTTCATGTATTGTGGGGCTCTGTTGTTAGATGCATATATGTTTTAAAATATATTCTGTTCTTGATAGATTTACCATTTAATTACTATAAAATACCCTTATTTGCCTCTGCTAATGTTTTTGTTATAAAATATTGTTTTCTTACAATAGCCACTGATATTTTTTCTGATACTATAGCTACTCCAGGGCTCTTCTGGTTACTTTTCTAGGTATCTTTTTGCATCCTTTTGCTTTCAAGTTGAGACATATTTTTAATTCATTCTGCCAGAATCTGCCTTTTTATTGGAGTTTTTATTTATTTGTAATTAGTATAATTACTGAAAAGGTAGGACTCTATATCTACCATTTTGCTATTTACCTTCCATATGTCTCATATTCTTTTTTGCCCTCTATTCCTCCCTTACTGACTTTTTTTAATGTTAAGTAGATATTTTCTACTTTATATTTTAATTCCATTGTTTCTTTTGTGATATATTTTTGAGTTATTTTCTTAGTGGTTGCCCTAAGAATTAGTCAACATCTTAATGTATAAAAACCTTGTTTGCATTAATACCAATTTAATCTCAAAAGTATATACAATTTTGCTCAAATGTAATCCCATTTCATCTCCTTTCCTTTGTGCTATTATTATAATACAAATGTCATTTTTTATACATTATAAAGCCATAAACACAGTTTTATAATTGAGATGGAGTCTCACCCTGTTGCCCAGGCTGGAGTGCAGTGGTGCGATATTGGCTCCCTGCAGCCTCTGCCTCCCAGGTTCAGGTGATTTGCCTGCCTCAACCTCCCAAGCAGCTGGGATTACAGGCACACACCACCATGCCAGGCTAATTTTTGTATTTTTAGTAGAGATGGGATTTCACATTTGGCCAGGCTGGTCTCAAACTCCTGACCTCAAGTGATCTGCCCACCTCAGCCTTCCAAAGTGCTGGGGTTACAGGTGTGAGCCACTGCACCCAGGCTTCAGTTATCTTTTAAATCAGGAGATAAAAGTGTTACAAATAAGAACTTTATTCTTACTGTCTTTTATGTTTACCTGTGTGGATACTTTTTCTTGTGTTCTCTATATCTTCATATGGTTTTAAATTTCTGTCTGGTATTACATCATTTCAGCCTGCAGTACTCCCTTTAGTATTTCTTAAGAAACTCACTTTTTGACAAAATATAATAGCATTTTAATTTCTTCTTTTTTCTTTTATTTTGTTTCTTTTTTTTTTTTTTTAAGATGGATTCTTACTCTGTTGCCTAGGCTGGAGTACAGTGGCATGATCTCAGCTCACTGCAACCTCTACCTCCTGGGTTCAAGCAATTCTCCTGCCTCAGCCTCCCCAGTAGCTGGGATTATAAGCACACACCACCATGCCCAGCTAATTTTTGTATTTTTAGTAGAAACGGGGTTTCACCATGTTGACCAGGCTGGTCTAGAACTTGTGACCTCAAGTGATCCACCCACCTCAGCTTCCCAAAGTGCTGAGATTATAGGCATTAGCCACCATGCCTGGCCAATTTCTTTGTTTTTCAAGAAAAATTTTGTAAAACATAGAATTCTTGATTGACAGTGTTTTTTCTTTTTGCACTTTGAGTATGTCGTCCTGCTGCCTTCTGACCTCCATAGTTCCTAAGAAAGCAGCTATTAATCTTATTGAAGATCATTGCACATGATGAATCACTTCTCTCTTGCAACTTTCAACACTTTCTTTGGCTTTGGCTTTTGACAGTTTGGTTATAATGTGCCAAGTGTGTAAGTACAAAAGACAATTATAATTGGTTATAATGTGCCAAGTGTGTAAGTACAAAAGACAATTATAATTGGTTATAATGTGCCAAGTGTAGATCTATTTGAGTTCACCCTACAGAGTTTGTTGAGTTTCTAGGATATGTAGATTAACATTCTTCATCAAGTATGGAAGTTTTCAGCCATTATTTCTTCAAAAATTTTCTTCTACTTTCTCTTCTCTCTTTTAGGGACTCCCATTGTGCATATATTGATAATATATGGTGGTGTGTTATGGTTCTCTGTGGCTCTGTTAGTCTTATTTTATTCTTTTCTGCCTCCCCTTTTTGACTGGATAATCTCAATTGACTTTGACTTACCTCCCAGTTTTTGATTCTTTATTCCAACAGCATGTATCTGCTGTTGAGCTCTTCTAATGAATTTTTCATTTCCACTAATTACTTTTCAACGCCAGAATTTCTATTTGTTTTTCATTTATATTTTCTGATTTCCCTATTGACAATCTGTTTGTTAGACATTATACACATACTTTCTTAAAAGTCTTTAGTTATTGGGTTCTTTAGTTCTTCAGATGAGCTAATTTAGTTTTTGTCTATTAAATCCAATGTATAGGCTCCCTCAGGGACAGTCTTTTTTGACTTACCTTTTTTCCCTGTGTAAAGGCCATACTTTTCTATTTCTTTATGTTTCTCATAATTTTTTCTACAAACTAGATATTTTAAATAATGTAATATGGCAACTTTTATAATCAGATTCACGTTTTTAAGGGTTTCTTATTAGTATTTTTGTTCTTAACTGTTGTTGCCATTTGTTTGTTTAGTGACTTTCCTAAAGGACTACTTTACAGTTTATATTCTTTGTTGCATATGGCTACTGAAGTCTCAGTTTGGTTAGCTCTGTAGTCAGTTAATAATTAGCTAGAGAGGTCCTTAAATGCCTTGAACAAATAAATCTCCCAGCCCTTGCTGATTGGCTTTATGAACCTATTTGGGCATGCCTTCAATGCTCTGGGACATTTTACCTTCCTGCTTTAGCTTTCACTTCCTGCTTGCTTTGGGCCTCAAGATCAGATAGAGATAAGAGATTAGGGCCCTCTCCAGTCCTTGATGGGCATGCATACAGTCCTGCATATGCATGTGGTCTTCTAGATTCCCTGGAGTACATTAAAGCTGTTCAAAACTCCCTATGGGGTTTCATTCTACTGCTTTTCCTTTTCAGTTTTTTAATTAGCCTTTTGTTTGCCCCAACTGATACCCTCACCTCTGGCAGCTATGATGTTAAACAATGACTACTGATTGTTTTCAGCAAATGCCCCATGGAAAAGGCTGTTTGGACTGAGAAAGCTCTGCATCAGGTCAAATAAATATACTCTGTAAGTGGGGGATTTCTGAAGAGTTGCCAAACAGGTAAAATTGGAAAATTCTCTAGGAATGATGCTTTGGGAGCTCTAAACTCATTCTGCTACCCCAATTATAGTATTGTTGGTTCTCAAGGCTGCCATAAAATTCGGGCAAACATGATGGGTTTAGGGAAAGTTAAAATGCCACAAAACTCACTGTTGTTACTGAGTGTCAGCCATTCTTCTTCATAAATTCTCTTTGGGTTGTTGCAAAGGAGCAGTGATTAATTTCATTAATTAATTTCCAGAGTTCAGTTTTGAAAAAGTTGATTTTGACAACTTTTTGTCAGTGTTCTCATTGCTTTTATGGATAAGCAGATTTTCAGAGGCTCTTGCTCTTCACTGATCTGGAAGTTCTTCACATAGTTATTTTTACACAGAGGACTGAAGTAACTATGTTTGATTACAGTATATTATGCAGGTGCACCTAATTTGGTCTCAATACAGTTGGCCCAACACATGCATTCACAGCAACAACAAAGGAAATGATTCATGAGGACCCAGACCCTGATCTGACAGAATAGGATCACTTCTTATTGGATTCAGAAAAGACTCAGTTGTGAGTAGAAAGCTTAGTAACTTTCAATGATTTTGTAGCAGGGGGAGTTTCCAAAGGCCTCCTAATACCAGATCTGGCTGCCCCCATGGGCAAAGTGTTCTTCAATAAACTTAAATATAGATAGCAAGATTTTCAACACCTTAAGTGTTCAATCATTGGCACATGATGAGTTTCTGTGCCTGGGTTTCTAATAAGAATTTTTATTTTAAAAAATAACACGAAATTCTTTTTCCCAAGTATCTGGGGCAAAGGTATGAATTATAACTCTTGAGGAATTTGGCATTTTTGAAGAGTAAGAATGTATTTTGTCCCCAGAGTGTAAGGACAATGATTCTGAGGAGCTGTTAATTTAAATTGGAGACATTTGTAAAGAACATAAAGTAAAAATGTGAATACTGAGAATCCTGTTCATGAGTCAACTTTAGTTTGTCCAAAAATTAACGTTTGAGACATTTAGGTTTTCTCTAAGGTGAAAATATATGTCATGCATTCACAAGCACCACAAGTTTCTTAAATAGCCAGCTTTCTGTTTTCTAGGGGAGCACAAAGCAAATGGCCAGAATGACTCTGGGGGAAAAAGGGAGTAAGACACAAAGTGGGAGCATTCACACTTTGAAATAGTAAAATAGATCTGTTGGAATGCATGACAAATACCTGAATAGCCAGAAAGGGCTATAAATTACTATACACAGCACAGATCACTGTCACTGAAGAATCCATTGATTGCAAAATATGAAAATTTCTGAAATAGAAGGCTGAATAATACATTTCTAAGTTGGGAAAATGGGTGCCAGTTTCTGAAAGCGGAAAACATCTAAGAACAGAGCAGCATCTATGCCTTATTTATTTGTTTTTGGTTGTTATAGAAAATAGTAAGGAGGGAATAAGTTGAATTCAGCTGATAGTATTCAGAGCTAAGACAAAGCGGACCGTTATAAGAAATGAAGCGGCATCTTCAGAGATATGTGGTCCCCAAAGCATGAGGGACTAAGTGGCAAGGACACCTGGTTACGCTTTTCTGACTTCTGATCCAGGATCTATTACCACATACTAATTATAGAACTCATTGCCAAAGGTTGAAGAAATACAGCTGTTGGAGTTATTTAGAATAAGAGCGTAAGTATTTAAGTACAATACCATTTACTAAGAAGTGTATTGTGTTTCTTAATGCCATGAAACTAAAACACAGCCACTGAGAAAGACACATTTTAATAAGCCCAGATGGCTTTGTCCTCTCTTTTCACCCCCCATTCTCGTCACATTGCTGGGAACCTGTCTTTCTACCAGGTTATTTTTCAAATATGCTGGATGTTGATTTGTGCATTGTGTTCTCTCCTTTTGTTTTCTACTCCTTTTATCCCTTTAATAATTTTAAATATATTCAATTTACTGTCTCAGTCATAGGTTTATCAGAAGTCTTTATGGTTCTAATCCTACAGTTTTATTTTCGTTATGTTTTTGTTTATCTGTTTGCTGATTCTTGCTCCAAGGTAGATGTATGATTGTGTATTTATTTTAAATAGGGCTTGTTTTGTGCACGTTCATGTAAATTCCATGTTGCCTGGGTAACTGGAGTATCCTTCCAGGGTGGGTTTTATGTTTCCTTCCCAGGCAATCCAAGTGTACCACCGGGCCATATGAGTTTCTATTATTTTCTTAGCAGTTGGAAGGAGGGAAGGACAGGGAAGTTATGGGTTCTGTTCCACTTGAGTAGTTACAATTTGACTATGAGTCTACAAAGGGTGCAAGTTCAAAGCTTTGATTTGTGTCATGAAATGATTTTTTAAATATAATTTTGCATTTTTAGTTATGGGCACATAATAGTTGTCCATATTTATGGGGTATATGTGATATTTTGATACAAACATACAGTGTGTAATGATCAAATCAAGGTAATTGGGTTATCCATCACCTCAAGCATTTATTATTTCTTTGTATTGGAACATTGCAGTTTCCCTCTTTGAGTTATTTTGAAATATACAACAAATTATTGTTAACTATAGTCACTCTATTTTCCTACCTAACACTAGATCTTATTCCTTTTGTCTAATTGTATTTTTGTACCCATTAACCATCCTCTCCTTATCCCCCTCTCCCCACTACCCTCCCAAGCCTTTGCTAACCATCATTGTACTTTCTCAGGAAATTTTCATTTAACTGTTTCCCACGCAAAGCCAAGATACAGAAATTTCACACATCGCTGGCAGGATCATAAAATGGTGCCACCGCTTTGAAAAAGAGGTTGGCAATACATTAAAAAGTTAAATACAGGGTTTCCTTATGACCCAGCAATTCTGCTCCTAGATGTATACCTGTAGTAAATGAAAACAATCACCTGAACTGAATGTTTGAAGTTCAAACTGAATGTTTCTAGCAGCATTATTTATAATAGCCTATAAGTGGAAATAACCAAAATGTCCATCACCTGATAAACAGATCAATAAAATGTGGTATAGCCAATAAATGGAACATTATTTGACATAAAAGAAATTAAGCATTGATATATGCTACAATATGAATGAACCTTGAAAACCTTATGCTAAATGAAAGAAGTCAACCCCAAAGGCCACATTGTATGATTCCACTTATTTGGGATCTTCAGAATAGGCAAGTCTGTACAGACTGAAAATAAACTAGTGGTTGCCATGGGCTAGGGGGAGAACAAAATAGGGAGTGATGACTAAAGGATACCAAGTTTCTTTTAGGGATGATGAAAACATTCTGGGATTAGAGAGTGGTGATGTTTGCACAGCTCTGTGAATATGCTAAAAAACACTAGGTTGTATGTTTTAAAATAGTGAACATTTTGATATGTGAATTATATCTCTATAAAGCTCTTTTTTAAAAAACAATCATACTAGACTGTATTAAAGGTAATGATAAAAACAGACAACAACCCCACAATTTAAATCCCCCCCACCACCGGGAACAATTTAATATACTTCCTTTTTGTATTTTATCATGTGTATATTTTATTATTTATGATCAGCATATAAATTTAACTTTGTGTTCTGATTTTTTTTTCACATTAGTCCTAAGCATTTTTTTCAGTTTGCTTCCTGGTCTTGGTGTAACTATCTTCGACAATAATCACTTAATTTCCACAAGTGTGGATGTACCATATTTTATTTAACACTTCCTCTATTTGTTACTTGATTTCTTTCCATTTCTTTGCTATAATAAAAACCACAATAATAAGTATCTTTGTGCACATAGTTTTTGTCAGTTATTTCCTTAGAGATTTTAAAAAGCAAAGTGTTAATGCTGTGTGAAAGTTTTTGATCATTTCCTGATGCTTGATTAATATTGCCAAATTTTATTCCAGAGGAATTTTTCTATTTTATCCTTTGGGATGAAACACATTCCACTAAGTATTATATAGTTGAGTAACTACATTACCACTAACATAATATGCAGAGGATTTTCTGCAGACCCCATGTGTGAAAATTCACCCCAGACCTTTGAGAAGCTGACCATGTGCCATTGAGTGGGTGAGAGCAGGCGTGAAATTGGTTATGAACAGGTGAATTGCATGACTGATTACCCAAGCCTCACTGTCTCTTCTTTAATTAATCAAAAGCTCTTTATAAGAACCACATTGCAGAGGAGCCCATCACTTATAGAGCAAGGAGGGCACATTATACCAGGAATTAGGAAAGAATGGAGGATACGGTTGAGTAAGGAAAACAGATCAGACTGTCATTTCAGGGCAAGATTCTGTTCCCGTGGGCGTGGAGACTTCACATCATGGCAATACCCTATACGGCTTCCTGTCTGAGCATTGAAATCTGCGGAGTACAAGCTTATTTTCTGAGGCCTACTCTTTATAAAAGTTCTGTAATTGCTAAGGGAACCAGGTTTCTTTGTGCCAAGTCCCTGCAGACTCTGGAAGTCACATTTGGAAAACACTCACCCACCCATAGCCAAGAGTTCTCAACAAGCTTTCATAAAGGAGAGTTTTGTCATTCATCTAAGTATTCTACCTGAACATACACATCATATGCTGGCTCACGGGCCCCTTTGAGCCTAAAAAAGGAACATTTTCTTACTTATTTCAATGCAGAGCTGAGTCTAAGACCCAATTCTAGGTGGTCCACCAAAAACAAATGGTGGTGTCAAGTAGAACAACTGGCATCTTTTGCAACATGAGCTCTCCGGGAGAGAAGCTTAAGGCAAATCACCAACTGGCATAGCATTCTAATTTCTGACAGGTGTATTAATCACAATGTTTCATTTCCACATGCCCACACCCTCACTTCACTCTTGCATACATAACTGATGCACTTAGTCCATAGTTCACATCGGTAGGTGTAATCTCCAGGGTAGATTCAGTTAGAGTTTTGACTGATCTCTAAAGTAGCTACATGCTCATGTGGCTTTCAGATTCATTCTAGGAGGAGTCTACATTTCTGCTATAAATGTGAAGATGGTTGCGTTATACCACTGCTTTCCTTTTTTTTTTTTTTTTTTTTTTTTAACGTTTCAAAGGTCTGAGGGTTATATTTTTCTTGCCATCACAGCTTTTGGGAAAGTTCCTATAATTTATCCATAGTATCTTTGAATGTAGGGTATCTTGTTTATAATTTTTCATGTTTTCAGAATCCACTTTGACTCTACGTCTTTGAATATATTCATTTGACAGTCTCCTCCTGCAATCCTGTTCTGCAGTTTGTTTGTTTTTTTTCATTCAATTCAACTGTTTTTATATCCATCTGCAAACATGGAATCATTTCCAACTACTAATATAGAAATGGCAAATCAGGCCAGGTGCAGTGGCTCATGCCTGTAATTCTAACACTTTGGGAGGCTGAAGTAGGCAGATTTCCTTAGCTCAGGAGTTCGAGACCAGCCTGGGCAACATGGTAAAACTTCACCTCTACTAAAAATACAAAAAATTAGCTGGGCATGATGGCATGCATCTGTAATCCCAGCTCCTGGGAAGACTGAGGCACGAGAATCACTTGAACCCAGGAGGCGGAGGTTACAGTGAGCTGAGATTAACTTATTCAACAGTGTTTTGAAATTGAGTACCTCCTGTTTTTCCTTCACTCTGCTAAGCCACTAGTAAACAAAAATTGTCTCCCTATCTTCATGAACTTATAGTCCAGTAGAGGTGCCAGAAAAGCAAATAAGGACAAGATTTTTAAAAACAACTACAAAATTGTAACTGCTATAAATGCTCTGAAGGAAAGGTCTGTGATGCTGGGAGGATGTATGAGAGGAGGATATGACCTGGTCAGGGAAACCTTTTCTGAGAAAGTGACACTTCTCTGGTACATGAAGGATAAATAGAGTTACTCATGTGAATGGGGAAGAGGAGATAAGATGTTTAAGGCAGAGGGAACAGCATGTACAAGCTTTGTCATAGGAGCTGAAAGTCTCCAAGACTCTGAAGAAAGTCCAGTGTGGCTAGGAGAAATACCTAATGTAGGTGACATGTTGATGGGTGCAGCAAACCACCATCTGCCATGGCACATGTATACCTATATAACAAACCTGCACGTTCTGCACATGTATCCCATAACTTAAAGTATAATAATTTTTTTTTAAAAAAGACCAGTGTGGCTGAGGTATATGGAGAAAATCAGAAGCGTGGAAGGAGATGAGTTTGGTGAAGAAAGCAGTGGCCATATTAATATTTGTCTTTGTCCTAGGAACAGTTACATTAATATCAATTATCACTGTCTTAGAGCTGCAAATGTTGATAATGTATAACCATTAGAATCATTATCTAAGCTATTGATTTTGCAGTATCCAACAGCAAATTTGAATTAAAAACCCATATGGACTAAAGCAGTTACAGGTGTTACACTGGCCGTTTGCATATGATTTTTTTTGCATTTGCAATTGAAAATATTAGTTTTAAGTACCCAATAAAGTTTTTTTATTCTATATTTCCCCTACCTAATCTTTTATTGTAGTGGTACCTAGCATAGTGCTTCATGCTTAGTTGATGCTCCATAAATGCTTGCAGAATGGTGAGAAAAAGAGTGAGTCTGAGGCTGCAATGTGAAGAAATCATCAAGAGAGCCATGCTCATATGTTCATCTACAAATTCATTTATGATACGACAAAAGATAAACAGAGTGGAGCTATGAACACTGTTTCAAATTCAAGTGCATTGCTCTCTGAGTCATTACTACTTCTGCAATTGACTTCTGCATTCTAAAATGATTCCTTCTCTTTTCACATTCGTTGTATGGCTGTTATTTGGTTCGGGTGTTGACTGATGTAATCAGAGCAGACAGTACACCCATCTGTTTCAAAGATGTCTCTTGCCGTGGGAATGTGAGAGTGTGAAACATCAAACAGCATTGCAGTAGATCCCTCACTCCTGGGTTGAAGATAATTGTTTCCCCAGAGTAGTGGGAGGCTTTATAATAACTTGGCTAAAACCTGTGAATCTAGTTAAGCTTATTTCAGTTCTGCAGACCTTCATGGAATGGTTTCTATGTGCAAGACACTCCCTACGTGAGCCGAGAGATACGAAGATGAATGTGCTGTAACTCCAGCCCTTTAGAGGAACTCACAATTTCATGCACAAACATAACTCTAATTCAAAGCAGATGTGATACTTGCTATAGAAATTAGATACTTGGAGAGCTTTGGTAATGAATGGGAAAGAGCTCTAGTTGTAGATAAAGTTGGTGTCTTAGTCCCAATCCACTTATATTTTAACCAAATTTTTTTACTCAACGATACCCATTGAGTCCTAATTTTTGTGTTTGGTCCTGGAAATAAAAGGATAAGACATTTCTAGCCCTGGAGGAGCTCACAGCTTTTGATGAAAATATATGAATAGATACATATTTTAGTATGATAAAATGTGGCAACTATTTATATGATATCAGAGGTATGTGTATAATTCTAAGGAAACACAGAGGGAAAAGCCTGGAGCACAGGGTGGAGCTGAGACCATTTTTCAGTGGAGCTGGTAGGAGCTGGGTCCTAAAGGATGAGTTGGCAAGGGACAGGTCAGGTCAGGGGGGAAGGATACTGAAGGCGGTGGGAAGAAAATGTGCAAGACTCAAAGAAGTAAAAGCTTGCCATGTCTGGGGAATTACTAGTCATTCTAGACTCAAGAAGTATAGTGTGTGTAAAGGAGATAGAAGGAGGAGATGCTAGACAATTTGCTGAGAGGAAAATTTTAACCTGCCTTAGGGAGTTTAGACATTATCATATAGGGCACCTATAAGTCAGAGAAAATTGTAGGCAGTGGCATGATCTAATCCATATTTTAGAGGGTGCATAGAAGAGAGGAAGCTGAAGGCAGGAGACCGAGCTGTAGACAAATGCACTGACCACACAGGAACACACTGACCACAGGTGAGGGCAGGGCAAGAAAAACAGCATCAGTGTTGCTGTCCACCTGTTTCAGTATCCCATGCAGGCATAAAAGGAAAGAGTATTTTGCTGTTTCTCTGTTTTTGATTTGGCTGTCATAATACATGCAAATAAAATGCACCATATATTAGATTCCCCCACAGATTTGTTCTGTGTAGTTAAATTAGACTGAGTTAATTTTCTAAAAGAATCAGAAACAAATTAAGCTAATCATGAACACAAATAAGATTTTCAGTGCCCGTATGCAAAATGAGGATAATAATGAGACCGTCCTCATAGGGCTGGTGTGATGATTAAATGAGATGACATCTGCAGAGCACTTGACGCTGTACTGGCATGTAGTTGACAAACAAAAAGTGTTAGCTTCACATGTATACATATGTAACAAACCTGCACATTGTGCACATGTACCCTAGAACTTAAAATATATAAAAAAAAGTTCAAAATAAAATTAACTAATGTTAAAAAAAGAAAAAAAAGTGTTAGCTTCTATATGAATGGGTGTCATGCGATCTGATGGTTTTAAAAATGGGAGTTTCTCTGCACAAGACCTCTCTTTGCCTGCTGCCATCCATGTAAGATGTGATTTGCTTCTCCTTGCCTTCTGCCCAAGTTGTGAGTTCTCCCCAGTAATGTGGAACTGTAAGTCCAATACACCTCTTTCTTTTGTAGAAAAAAAGTGTTAGCTATTATAATCCATTCAGAGGATAATTAATAAGCAACTAGTCTGAACCCTCAGACACTGAGGCACAAAGTTATGAAGAGAAGTAAACCCTGCTCTCCTTAGTCTCATAGTCCTTTGGCAGAAAACACTATATAAAGAAATGATTAAAAGAATAGGGCAAGTACTAATAAAGGGTATGAGAAGGATGTTAGAGGTTCTAGAAAAGGATATATAGAGGGACAAAGTGCAGGAGCTTTTGGGGAAAGGACCATTTTGAGCCTAATCACAGAGAATAATTGAGAAGGGCATTCCAAGTAGTTGCATAGAGCCTTCCTACTCAAAAGGATTCACCAAACTAGCAACATCAGAATCAGCAGCATTTGGGAATTTGTAATAAATGTGAAATCTCAGGGCCTGCACCAGACCT
Source organism: Macaca mulatta (assembly GCF_049350105.2). Taxonomy (NCBI): domain Eukaryota; kingdom Metazoa; phylum Chordata; class Mammalia; order Primates; family Cercopithecidae; genus Macaca; species Macaca mulatta. Next base: position 130,452,186 of record NC_133407.1, on the reverse strand, counting down.
GCAGAATCTGCATTTTAGCAAAATTCCGAGACAACCTGTGTGCATATTAAAGCTGGAGGAGCAGGTACAAAGGTGAAGAAGTGGAAATGAACTAAGTACAGCAAGTACATTTATTTACTGAATCCAAATGACTCATTAACAAAAAATCAAAACCTAGCAGATGACAAATTGATGTTTTTCTTTTTTAAAAAATGTTTATTTTAGGTTCAGGGTTACATGTGCAGGTTTGTTATGTAGGTAAACTTCTGTCACAAGAGTTTGTTGTACAAATTATTTCAACACCCAGATACTAAGCCTGGTACCCAATAGTTTTTTTCTTCTAATCCTCTCCCTTCTCTCACTCTCTTACCTCAGGTAGGCCCCAGTGTCTGTTGTACTCTCTTTCTTCCATAGGTTCTCACTATTTAGCTCCCACTTATAAGTGAGAACATGTGGTACTTGGTTTTCTGTTCCTGTGTTAGTTTGCTAAGAATAATGACCTCTTGCTCCATCCATGTTCCTACAAAGGACATGATCGCATTCTTTGTGTGGCTGCATAATATTCCATGGTGTATGTTTACCACATTTTTTTAGACAGATTCTTGCTCTGTCAACCAGGCTGGAGTGCAGTGGCATGATCTTGGCTCACTGCAATCTCCACCTCTCGAGTTCAAGTGATTCTCCTGCCTCAGCCTCCCAAGTATCTGGGATTATAGGTGTGTGCCACCATGCCCAGCTAATTTTTGTGTTTTTATTAGAAACAAGGTTTTACCATGTTGGTCAGGCTGATCTCAAACTCCTGACCTCAGGTGATCTACCTGCCTCGGCCTCCCAAAGTTCTGGGATTACAGGTGTGAGCTACCACATCTGGCCATATTTACCACATTTTCTTTATCCAATCAGTCATGTAGGTTGATTCCATGTCTTTGCTATTGTGAATAGTGCTACAGTGAACTTACATGTACATCTGTCTTTATGATAGGATGATTTATATTCCTTTGGGTATATACCCAGTAATGGGATGGTTAGTTCAAGTGGTATTTCTGTTTTTAGCTGTTTGAGGAATCACCACACTGCTTTCCACAATGGTTGAACTAATTTATACTCCCTGCAACAGTGTTTAAATGTTCCCTTTCCTCCACAACTATATTAGTCCATTTTCCCCCTGCTAATAAAGGCATATTTGAGACAGGGTGATTTGCAAAGGAAAGAGGTTTAATGGAGAACTCACAGTTGCATGTGGCTGGGGAAGCCTCACAATCATGGTGGAAGGCGAGGAGGAGCATGTTACATCTTACATGGATGGTGGCAGGCAAAGAGAGAGCTTGTGAAGAGAAACTTCCATGTTTAAAACCATCAGACCTCATGAGACTCATTCACTATCACAAGAACAGCACAGGAAAGACCCGCCCCTGTAGTTTAATCACCTCCCACAGAGTTTCTCCCACAACATATGGGAATTGTGGGAGTTACAATTCAAGATGAAATTTGGGTGGGCACACGGCCAAACCATATTAGCAAACTTGCCAGCATCTGTTATTTTTTGACATTCCAGGAATAACTGTTCTGACTGGTGTGAGATGGTACCACATTGTGGTTTTGATTTGCAGAGAAATTGGAATTTCTCCCTTCCATAATTAAATTATTGAACTTTACACTTAAATGAACTTATATGCCTAAATAACCAGTGGATCAAATAAGAAATTACAAGGAAATTAGAAAATAATTTGAGATGACTGAAAATGAAACACAGTCTATCAACTGATGGGATGCAGCTAAAGCAGCTATCAGAGGCAAATTTATAGCTATAAATGCCTACATCAAAAGAGAAGAAAGATCTCAAGTCAATAGCCTTACTTTCCACGTTAAGACACTGGGGAAAAAAGAGCCAACTAAACCTAGAGCAGGCAGAAGGAAGGAAATAATAAAGATTAGAGCAGAAATTAATGAACTAGGGAATAGGAAATACAAAAAAATCAATGAAACTAAAAGTTGGTTCTTTTAAAAGATCAACAAAATCAACAAACCTTTAACTAGACCAGAAGAATGAGAAGACTCATTACTAAAATCAGGAATGCTTAACAACATGCAGAGAACATAGTGGACACTCAATAAAAATGAAAAATTATAAGTAGAGGAGTCATGAAAATACTGTATGATTATTCTCAAAATATTAAAGTTTTAAAATCTGTTAGATGAATATGAAATAATTTGAAGTGAATGAAAGTAAACTGTGGAACAGAATTGCTGGAGAAGAATTTCCAATGAATATATTCAACAAAGCAGATGCATGCGCATAGATCAGTAGGCTTACTATTGTTAAAATGGCAATACTTCCCAAATTGATCTTGGATTCAACAAAATCTTGATTAAAAAAACCCAGATGGATTTTTTTTTACAGAAATTGGCAAACTCATCCAAATATTCATATAGAAATGAAGGAGACGCAGAAGAGTCAAAAAATCTTGAAAAAGAAGAACAAAAATATAGAACTTACATTTTTCAACTTCAAAACTTACTACAAAGCTATAGTAATCAAGACAGTGTGATACTTGCTGAGGATAGACATAGATCAATAGAATAGAATTGTTCAGAAATAAACCTTTACATTTATGGTTCATTGATTTTTGACAAAGGAACCAAAACAACTCAATGAGCAAAGAGTAGTCTTTTCAAGAAACAGTTAAATTGAGCTTGTGGAAGTAAAGAGTAGAATAGTGGTTATTAGAGGCTAAAAAGGATTGGAGAGGGAGGAGGCTAAGGAGAGGTTGGTTAATGGATATAAAATGACAGCTAGACAGGAGGAATAAGTTCTAGTGTTCTGTAGCACTGTTAGGTGAATATGGTTAATGATAATTTAGTTTATATTTTCTTTTTTTATTTGTTCATTTGTGGTTTTTTACATTTTTTTTTTCTTTATTATACTTTAAGTTCTGGGATACATGTGCTGAACGTTCAGGTTTGTTACATAGGTATACATGTGCCATGGTGATTTGCTACACCCATCAACCCGTCATCTAGGTTTTAAGCCTCGCATGCATTAGGAATTTCTCCTAATGCTATCCCTCCCCTTGCCCCCTACCCCTTGGCATGCCCAGGTGTGTGATGTTTCCCTCCCCGTGTCCATGTGTTATCATTGTTCAGCTCCCACTTATGAGTGAGAACACGTGGTGTTTGGTTTTCTGTTCCTGTGTTACTTTGCTGAGAATCATGGTTTCCAGCTTCATCTGTATCCCTGCAAAAGCCATGAACTCATCCTTTTTATGGCTGTATAGTATCCCATGGTGTATTTTTGCCACATTTTCTTTATCCAGTCTGTCACTGATGGGCATTTGAGTTGGTTCCAAGTATTTGCTATCCTAAATAGTACTGCAATAAATATATGTGTGCATATATCTTTATAGTAGAATGATTTAAAATCCCTTGGGTATATACCCAGTAATTGGATTGCTTGGTCAAATGGTATTTCTCATCCTAGATCCTTAAGGAATCGCCACACTGTCTTCCACAATGGATAAACTAATTTACACTCCCACCAACAGTGTAAAAGCATTCCTATTTCTTCACATCCTCTCCAGTATCTGTTGTTTTCCTGACTTTGTAATGATCGCCATTCTAACTGGTATGAGATGGTATCTCCTTGTGGTTTTGATTTGCATTTCTCTAATGACCAGTGATGATGAGCTTTTTTTATGTGTTTGTTGGCCACATAAATGTCTTCTCTGGAGAATTGTCTGTCCATATCCTTGGCCCATTTTTTTGATAGGGTTGTTTGTTTTTTTCTTGTAAATTTGTTTAAATTCCTTGTGAATTCTGGATATTAGTCCTTTGTCAGATGGATAGATTGCAATACTTCTCTCCCATTCTGTAGGTTGCCTGTTCACTCTGATGATAGTTTCTTTTGCTGTACACAAGCTCTTTAGTTTAATTAGATTCCATTTGTTGATTTTGGCTTTCATTGCCATTGCTTTTGTTGTTTTAGTCATGAAGTCTTTGCCCATGCCTCTGTCCTGAATGGTATTGCCTAGGTTTTTTTCAGGATTTTAGGTCTTACATTATGTCTTTAATCCATCTTGAGTTAATTTTTGTATAAGGTGTAACGAAGGGATCCAGTTTCAGCTTTCTGCATATGGCTGGCCAGTTTTTGCAACGCCATTTATCAAATAGAGAATCCTTTCCCCATTGCTTGTTTTTGTCGGGTTTGTCAAAGATCAGATGGTTGTAGCTGTGTGGTGTTATTTCTGAGGTCTCTCTTCTGTTCCATTGGTCTATATATTTGTTTTGGTACCAGTACTATGCTGTTTTGGTTTCTGTAGCCTTGTAGTATAGTTTGAAGTCAGGTAGCATGATGCCTCCAGCTTTGTTCTTTTTGCTTAGGATTTTCTTGGCTATACAGTGTTATTTTTGGTTCCATATGAAATTTAAAGTTTTTTTCTAATTCTGTGAAGAAAGCCAATGGTAGCTTGATGGGAATAGCATTGAATCTGTATATTACTTTGGGCAGTATGGCCATTTTCATGATATTCATTCTTCCTATCCATGAGCATGGAATGTTTTTCCATTTATTTGTGTCCTTTCTTATTTTCTTGAGTAATGATTCGTAGTTCTCCTGGAAGAAGTCCTTCATGTACCTTGTCAGTTGTATTCCTAGGTACTTTATTCTCTTTGTAACAATTGCAAATGGGAGTTCACTCATGATTTGGCTCTCTGTCTATTATTGGTGTATAGGAATGCTTGTGATTTTTGCACATTGATTTTGTATCCTGAGACTTGGCTGAAGTTGCTCATCAGCTTAAGGAGTTTTGGGGCTGGGATGATGGGGTTTTCTAAATATACAATCATGTCATCTGCAAACAGAGACAATTTGACTTCCTATCTTCCTATTTGAATACTCTTTATATCTTTCTCTTGCCTGATTGCCCTGGCCAGAACTTCCAATACTGTGTTGAATAGGAGTGGTAAGAGAGGGCATCCTTGTCTTGTGCTGGTTTTCAAAGGGAATGCTTCCAGCTTTTGCCCATTTGGTATGATATTAGCTATGGGTTTGTCATGAATACCTCTTGTTATTGTGAGATACACTCCATCAATACCTAGTTTATTGAGAGTTTTTAGCATGAAGGGGTGTTGAATTTTATCAAAGGCCTTTTCTGCATCTGTTGAAATAATCATTTGGTTTTTGTCATTGGTTCTGTTTATGTGATGGATTACATTTATTAACTTGCACATGTTGAACCAGCCTTGCATTCCAGGGATGAAGCCAACTTGATTTTTGGTGGATAAGCTTTTTATGTGCTGCTGGATTCCTTTAGCCAGTATTTTATTGAGGATTTTTGCACTGATGTTCATCAGGGATATTGGCCTGAAATGTTCTTTTTTTGTTGTTGTGTCTCTGCCAGGCTTTGGTATCAGGATGATGCTGGCCTCATAAAAAGAGTTAGGGTGGAGTCTCTCTTTTTCGGTTGTTTGGAATATTCTCAGAAGGAATGGTGCCAGATCTTCTTTGTACCTCTGGTAGAATTCGGCTGTGAATCCATCTGGTCCTGGGCTTTTTTTTTTTTTTTTTTTTTGGTAGGCTATGAATCACTGCCTCAATTTCAGAACTTGTTATTGGTCTATTCAGGGATTTGACTTCTTGCTGGTTTAGTCTTGGGAGGGTGCATGTGTCCAGGAATTTATCCATTTCTTCTGGATTTTCTAGTTTATTTGCATAGAGGTGTTTATAGTATTCTCTGATGGTAGCTTGCATTTCTGTGGGATAAGTGGTGATATCTCCTTCATCATCTTTTTATTTTGTCTATTTGATTCTTCTCTCTTTTCTTCTTTATTAGTCTGGCTAGTGGTCTATTTTGTTGGTCTCTTCAAAAAACCAGCTCCTGGATTCATTGATTTTTTGAAGGTTTTTTTGCGTCTCTATCTCCCTCAGTTCTGCTCTCATCTTAGTTATTTCTTGTCTTCTGTTAGATTTTGAATTTGTTTGCTTTGCTTCTCTAGTTCTTTTCATCGTCACGTTAGAGTGTCGATTTTAGATCTTTCCTGCTTTCTAATGTGGGCATTTAGTGCTGCAAATTTCCCTCTACACACTGCTTTAGCTGTGTCCCAGAGATTCTGGTACGTGTGTCTTTGTTCTCATTGGATTCAAATAACTTATTTATTTCTGCCTTAATTTGGTTATTTACCCAGTAGTCATTCAGGAGCAGATTTTTCAGTTTCCACATAGTTGTGCAGTTTTGAGTGAGTTTCTTAATCCTGAGTTGTAATTTGATTGCACTGTGGTCTGAGAGACTGTTATGATTTCCGTTCTTTTGCATTTGCTGAGGAGTGTTTTACTTCCAGTTATGTGGTCAATTTTAGAATAAGTGCGATGTGTTGAAAATAATGTATATTCTGTTGATTTGGGGTGAAGAGTTCTGTAGATGTCTATTAGGTTTGCTTTGTCCAGAGCTGAGTTCAAGTCCTGAATATCCTTGGTAATTTTGTGTCCCGTTGATCTAATATTGACGGTGGGGTGTTAAAGTCTCCCACTATTATTGTGTGGGGGGTCTAAGTCCTTTGTAGGTCTGTAAGAACTTGCTTTATGAATCTGGGTGCTCCTGTATTGGATGCATGTATATTTAGGATAGTTAGCTTTTCTTCTTGCATTGATCCCTTTACAATTATGTCATGATCTTCTTTGTCTTTTTTGATCTTTGTTGGTTTAAAGTCTGTTTTGTCAGAGACTAGGATTGCAACCCCTGCTTTTTTTTTTTTTCCACTCTTCATTTGCTTGGTAAATATTCCTATATCCCTTTATTTTGAGCCTATTTGTGTCTTTGCACATGAGATGTGTCTCCTGAATACACCACACTGATGGGTCTTGACTCTGTATCCAATTTGCCATGTTGTGTCTTTTCACTGGGGGCATTAAGGCCATTTACATTTAAGGTTAATATTGTTATGTGTGAATTTGATCCTGTCATCATGATGCTGGCTGGTTATTTTGCACATTAGTTGATGTAGTTTCTTCATGGTGTCATTGGTCTTTATCTTTTGGTATGTTTTTGCAGCAGCTGGTACCAGTTTTTCCTTTCCATATTTAGTGCTTCCTTCAGGAGCTCTTGTAAGGCAGGTGACAAAATCTCTCAGCATTTGCTTGTCTGTTAGGGATTTTATTTCTCCTTTGCTTATGAAGCTTAGTTTGGCTGGATATGAAATTCCAGGTTGAAAATTCTTTTCTTTAAGAGTGTTGAATGTTGGTCCCCCATTCTCTTCTGCATTGTAGGATTTCTACAGAAAGATCACTGTTAGTCTGATGGGCTTCCTTTTGTAGGTAACCTGACCTTTCTGGCTGACCTTAACATTTTTTCCTTCATTTCAACCTTGGTGAATCTGACAATTATGTGTCTTGGGGTTGCTCTTCTCGAGGAGTGTCTTTATGGTGGTCTCTGTATTTCCTGAATTTGAATGTTGGCCTGTCTTGCTAGGCTGGGGAAGTTCTCCTGAATGGCATCCTGAAGTGTGTTTTCCAACTTGGTTCCATTTGCTTTGTCACTTTCAGGTACACTAATCAATCGTAGGTTCGGTCTTTTCACATAATCCCATATTTCTTGGAGGCTTTGTTTGTTCCTTTTCATTCTTTTTTCTCTAATCTTGTCTTCATGCTTTATTTCATTAAGTTAATCTTCAATCTCTGATATCCTTTCTTTTGCTTGATCTATTCAGCTATTGATACTTGTGTATGCTTCAATAAGTTCTCGTGCTGTGTTTTTCAGCTCCATCAGGTCATTTATGTTCTCTAAACTTAGCAATTCTTGTAACCTTTTTTCAAGGTTCTTAGCTTCCTTGCATTGGGTTAGAACATGCTCTTTTAGCTCAGAGGAGTTTGTTGTTACCCACCTTCTGCAGTCTACTTCTGTCAATTTGTCAAACTCATTCTCCATCCAGTTTTGTTCCCTTGCTGGGAAGGAGTTGTGATCCTTTGGAAGAGAAGAGGTGTTCTGGTTTTTGGAATTTTCAGCATTTTTGTGCTGGTTTTTCCTCATCTGCATGGATTTATCTATCTTTGATCTTTGATGCTAATGACATTTGGATGGGGTTTTTGCATGGGCATCCTTTTTGTTGACGTTAATGTTATTGCTTTCTGTTTGTTAGTTTTCCTTCTAACGGTCAGGCCCCTCTGCTGATCTACTGGAGTTTGCTGGAGGTCCGCTCCAAACCCTGTTTGCCTGGGTATCACCAGTGGAGCCTGAAGAACAGCAAAGATTGCTGCCTGCTCCTTCCTCTGGAAACTTCATCTTCAGAGAAGCACCCGCCAGATGCCAGCCAGAGCTCTCCCATATGAGGTGTCTGTTGACCCCTGCTGGGAGGTGTCTCCCAGTCAGGAGGCATGGGTGTCAGGCACCCACTTGAGGAGGCAGACTGTTCCTTAGCAGAGCTCGAGTGCTGTGTTGGGAGATCTGCTACTGTCTGCAGAGCCAACAGGCAGGAATGTTTACGTCTGCTGAAGCTGTGCCCACAGCCACCCCTTCCCCAAAGTGCTCTGTCACAGGGAGATGTCAGTTTTATCTATAAGCCCCTGACTGGGGCTGCTGCCTTTCTTTCAGAGATGCCCTGCCCAGAGAGGAGGAATCTAGAGAGGCAGTCTGGTTACAGCTGCTTTGCCAAGCTGTGGTGGGTTCCACCCAGTCTGAACTTCCTGGTGGCTTTGTTTACACTGTGAGGGGAAAACTACCTACTCAAGCCTCAGTAATGGCAGGCATACCTCCCTGCACCAAGCTCCAGCATCCCAGGTTGACTTCAGACTGCTGTGCTGGCAGTGAGAATTTCAAGCCAGTGGATCTTAGTTTGCTGAGCTCCATGGGGGTGGGACCCACTGAGCAGGACCACTTGGCTTCCTGGCTTCAGCTCCCTTTCCAGGGGAGTGAACAGTTCTGTTTCACTTGGGTTCAAGCACCACTGAGGTACGGAAAAAAAATCTCCTGCAGCTGGCTCCGTGTTTGCCCAGTCGCCCAGTTTTGTGCTTGAAACCCAAGGTCCTGGTTGTGTAGACACCCGAGGGAATCTCCTGGTCTGTGGGTTGCAAAAACCATGGGAAAAGCATAGTATCTGGGCCAGATAGCACTGTCCCTCATAGCACAGTCCCTCATGGCTTCCCTTGGCTAGGGGAGAGTGTTCCCAAGCCCCCTTCACTTCTCGGGTGAGGCAACACCCCACCCAGCTTCTGCTTGCCCTCCATGGGCTACACCCACTGACTAACAAGTCCGAATGAGATGAACAGTGTACCTCAGTTGGAAATGCAGAAATCACCCATCTTCTGTATTGGTCTTCCTGGGAGCTGCAGACTGGAGCTGTTTCTATTTGGCCATCTTGCCAGATCCCTGTCAGTCTAATGTATATTTTCAAAATGGTAGAAGAGAGGATTTTGAACATTCATGACATAAAAAAATGATAAGTGTTTGAAATAATGGATATGCTAACTACCCAGATTTGATTATTACATATTGTATACATGTATGGAAATATCATGCTATATCCCATGAACATGTACAATTATTACATGTCAACTGGAAATAAAAGAAAAAAATATTTGAACAAATTGAAAAGGCAATCATGTAACTGCATTGTAAGGGAAATGCTAAAGTGTTGATTTCTTAATTTATGGATCTTAAATTTTTAATTAAACTTTTAAAAAAAGAAAGGATGCTAGAACTATTGGTTATCCACTTACAAAAGAACAGAGTTGGACCCCATCCTCATGGCATAAACAAAAGATGAACTCAAGATATATCACAGGCCAAAATATAAGAGCTAAATCTGTAACTGTTAGCAGAAAACATAGGGTAAATCTTCATGACCTTGGATCAGGCTATGATTTTTTTCCTATGCCGTCAAAAGCCTAATTGACCCCTAATTGACCCCAGATAAACTGGACTTTACTAAAATGAAAAAATTGTGTCTTAAAGAACACCATTAAGAAACTAAAAAGACAACCCAGAGAATGAAAGAATGTATTTGTAAATCTTTTGTTTATAAAATACAAATATGATGTATATCATATATGTATGATAGGGACTTATCCAGAATATATAAAGAATGCTTACAACTCCACAGTAAAAATACCAATTACCCAATCAAAAAATTGACAAAGGATTTTAACAGACATTTTCCAAAAAAATATGTGCAAATGGTCAATAATCACATGAAGAGATGCTCCACATCCTTAACCATTAGGAAAATACAAGCCAAAACCATAATAAGATACTACTTTGCCCCCTGCCAAAATGCTTAAATTAATAAGCATATATAACAAGCATTTGTGAGGATGTAGAGAAATTGAAGCCTCCATGCATTGCTGGAGGTAATGTAAAACAGTGCAAACACTTAGAAAAACAATTTGGCAGTGCCAAACATGTTACAGATGAGTTACCACATGATCCAGCAATTCCACTCCTAGATATATACCCAAGAGAATTGGAAACATGCATTCATACAGATACCCATGGATATTCATAGCAGCAGCATTCATCACAGCCAAAAAGTGGAAGCAACCCAAATGCTTATCAACTTATGAATGGATAAACAAAATGTGATATATTCATACAATGAAATATTATTCAACAACATAAATGAATGAAGTACTGTTCATCACGATCACTGATACCTCATGATCAGTATCACTGATACAACATCATGGATTAACAACATCCAAAAGAACATTTCAACGAATGATGTAAAGAAGCCAGTCACGAAGAAAAAATCATGATTCCATTTATCTAGAATGTTCAGAATTGACAAATCTTGGAGAAAAAAAGAGTAGATTCATGGTTACCTAGGTCTAGGAGAAACTGAGGGAAAATGGGAAATTCCACCATTAGTGGAATTTAGGATTTCTTTTTGGGTGAGAGAAATATTCTAAGATTAATTGTGGTGATTGTTTGTATAAGTGTAAATATACTAAAAATTATTAAATTGCATAATTTAAATGATCAAATTGTATGATATGTGATCTTAATAAAGCTGCTTTAAAAAAAAAACCTATATGTATATGGGTCTTAGTCTTATGTCTGTGAACCTCTTGTCTAGAGCTAACCACCCAATATAGTACCTCCTAGCCACATGTGGCTCTTTAAATGTAAATTAAATTAACAATTCAGTGCCTCATTTGCATCTGCCATATTTCAAATGTTCAATAGCCACATGTATTTCATGGCTACCATACTGGACAGTGTGGATATGAACATTTCATCACAGAAAAGTTCTCTTAGCAAAAGCCTAGAATATACATGGTGAAATGTTCACTGGATCCACGAAAACCTGGAAGTGAATCTGAAACCTTGAACATATTTGCATTTTTGGGGGGGCAGAGGTATATAGCTTTCATAAGATTCTCAAAGGAGTTAAGTGCCAGTGTGAACACAGCATTTTCTATAACCACTAACCTGAACTATTAAAAAAAATCAAAGTAATGTCCCACTAATCCTGTACCAAACTAAAATTTTACTTTATTTGAGGGTCTGATTTTACTACCTATTAAAGAATTTAAAAATCTGGAGGAGTGATTTTTGTTAGCACTGTGCCGCTTTTACCTGAAAAACAAAAAGAATTCATAGAAATCTCATTAAATTATTTCTCCCTTAATTAAATCAGAACACACAAATGAGTATTACCCAGAGCAGTAATTATTATGCAATAACCAGCACTTGTGAGGCTCAGAAGGACGTTGACCCACAAAGGAAAGTGAAAGCAAATGTCACACTGAATTTGAATTGACATGAAAATGGGCATATTGATGAATGATAATGATGAGAACAGGCACAGTGGTGGAGAGGCTGGAACAATACAGAAAGTACAGGAAAATCTGAAGGATCGCTCATGGCATTCACAAGGTATACGTGCTGCAGCACAGTCCTTTGAAGCTCTGACCTCAGAATGAAGGTAAATTCCGGGGGGAGTCCCTGAGAGAAAGGTCATCACAAATCGCACACTGTGGAGATGCAAAGACTTAGTATCTGAAACTCTTTAATTTCATCTGGCCCAGTATGCTTGGCGGAGAAAAAAAAAAAAAAAAAAATTGAAATCCGCCACCACAGCTGTCCCTTACCACTGTTTGTTTCTAAAATATCAACACCTGGCACCCCACAGTTGTGCTCTCAACTAAAGTTGCTTTGACTAAAAGGAGCAAGCATGGAAACAGCAAGCACATGTGACTGTGGCTGACAAATGGCTTGTGTCAAATTCTTGGGAGATAAATATGCGACCCCCTCCCACGGAGGCTGCACAGATGGATCTTCTTGTAAATCCAACCTCCAGTCAAAGCCACTTTTTGCTTAGGTCACAAGAACTCTAGCTTTTACCTCTCAATGATGAGAAGCCAACATTAAGGACAACGACCTCCCGACCCCTGCCCCACTAAATCATACCACCGGGAAGATCCCAGATCATGAGGTCAAATGCAAAATCATGGGACATGCTGGTGCCTCGTGGTCCAGACGTCAGATGTCATACACACACAGTAGCCTCAGTCATTCCTGACAGTGCCATTTCAAAGGGGGAAAATGTTGTTTTTTTCTCCTTTTGGCACAATATTCAGTTAATATTTCAACATTTACAAGAAACCACAATCTGCTTTCTTTTTCTTTGGGATTCACCTTGAATTTCTTAATATGACAGAGTAGGTAAAAGCTTGAATCTTAAGTGGAGGCCTAGCTGTGACTTCTAGCTCTACTGCTCCTTAGCTGTATGACCTTGGGCACAGTACTCTCTCACTCTGAGCTTTAGTTTCCTTATCGGGAAAATAGCAAGAGTAATAGTATCTGTTTTGAAGGACATTAAGAAGTAAATAATATGATTTGCGTATAGTTCACAACAGTGCCTGTTGTCGAGCCAATGTCAGAGCTCAAGAGTTGGTGGGTAAAACCTCAAAGTGGTGTTGATGGCTTTTCATATATTATCTCATTTCATCTTAATCATGTTAACTGATGAAATCAGAAAAAATTAATGATTGGGAAAAAAATATGTTCTGAAATTTTTTTGAAAGAAAAACCCCATTGCTATAGGAAAACATATCTTAGTATTTCGTATACCTTTGTAATTTTGTGTGTGTAAGTTTCTGTGATATTTGAAAGAAGTACCTTTTCCCATCAATAATGTTCTCTCATCCTGTCTGATGAATTTAGCTCCAGGTAAAATTGATCAGGGCACTTTGATATTTAGCCTTTCACAGACCATTTTGCTCAGCACAAGGCCACTGACTATAGGGCTAGGAGGTGATGTCATTAAGTTGCAAAAGGGGTGAACCCCAGAATAAGCAGAAACAGAGCAGGAGTTGCTTTAGGAGACTTGTGGTTTGGGGGGCCTTTGGAAGTCAGAGAAGTATATGATGAGGAAATAAGATGAAAAGATAGGCCAGGGCACAGTGGCTCACACCTGTAATCCCAGCAATTTGGGAGGCAGAGGCGGGTGGATCTCCTCAGGTCAGGAGTTCGAGACCAGCTTGGCCAACATGGTAAAACCCCGTCTCTACTAAAAATCCCCAAAATTAGTCAGGCCTGGTAGCAGGCACCTGTAATCCCAGCTACTAGGGAGGCTGAGGCAGGAGAATTGCTTGAACCTGGGAGGTGGAGGTTGCAGTGAGCCAAGATCATGCCACTGTACTCCAGCCTGGGCAACAAGAGCAAAATTCTGTCCCAGAAAAGAAAAAAAAAAAAGAAAAGATAAATACTATTCAGGATTCAAACTGTTTATTTCAAATGACAGTTGTATTTTTTTATTTCTTCCTCTTTGGCGATATATCTGAACTTGAAACTATAAAGTTTGAATAGTTGCCAACAAAATAACCCAGTAAGCTTTATGATTCATTTTGCTTCATTTCCTTTGAAGATCAAAATTAATCTGAAACTCACTTATAAATAACTAAAAATTAAATAATACTAATTGTTCACCTTCTTGGGATTGATCCATAACTAGGTTCCAGTCAGGTAACAGAAGAGCTATTTGATAATCCTGACCTTTGGAGTTCTCCTCTTAAATATAAGATGATTACAGGCATGAGAAACAGCCTGGCTCCTTCATAACATGCTCACCGTAAGATTTCTACTTCAAGAAGTCTATTTGGAACTCAACTCTGTTTATTAATCTGTATGAGGAAAATGTCTTCATTTTCAGAAAAAAAAGAGGCCTCAAGATGCATCTACTCAATTCCTCAGTAATTTCTAAGGCACATTTTTTTTCCATTTGGAACCTTATGACTTATGAGAGGAACACTCAAAGACCCTCTCTACTCCATCTTACACATGTAAAATAATAACCCAAGGTCACATAGACTTTCTGTCATTGAGCTGGATCTAGCAGTTAGGTCTTCTGATTCTCGGTTCAGTATTCCATTCAGTTAATGAAATAAATGCAGAAAGAGTTTGGGGGACGTTTTTAGTGTATTTTCTTTATGGAATAATACAGTCACATTGACTTTCATCAGCAGGCTTATTTAAATCCTACCTAGTTGTTCCCCTTTATTACCAACAATGCTTCTATAAAGTGACTTGAGGTACATGTAATTAAATGTTAACTGGAACATAGAATAACTGAATATGTAATTGTGGTGTACCAGGTAGGGTTACATGGTTACAAGGAACAAAACCTGGACAACTGAAGCCAAAAATGAATGTGTTGAAGGACTTGAGGGATCACACGGAATCAAAGCAACACTTCAAGAACAAGATCCTGAAGGGCAGAAAGCAGGGTAGTACTGGGGTCTCGTTATCCAGGTAGCAGAATTGGATCAAGCTTCTCCAACTCAGCGCAATTGGCCCTTCATATCTGTAGATTCAGCATCTACAGATTCAACCAACTACAGATTGAAAATGTTCAGGAAAAGCTAATAAAAATAATACAACAATTTAAAAAAGATAATACAGCATAACAACTGTTACATAGCATTTACATTGTATTATGTATTGTAAGCTAGAAATTATTTAATGTATACAGGAGGATGTAGGTAGGTTATATGCAACTATTATGCCATTTTATAGCAGGGACTTGAGCATCTGTGGATTCTTGTACCTGCTGGGGCAGATGCCAAGGATGAATGTATGAAGTTTTCATTGATGTTGAAGTTTTTTTGGTCCATGTATGACTCTGCTCAAAATTTGAATTTCCAGGAGGATGACTCTGAATGGCAGAACTCAGGGCACTTACCTATCCTCTGACATTAAAGCAAGACTGTGCATGTTAGGGAAATGGGAGATTAGGTACTTTGAAAAGTTCAGGATGAAGTTACCAACGGAAGGGTGAGAGGATGCTGGACAGCGGAAATCACTTCCATCACTCTTGGCTTCCCTTTAGGGCGGTAATACAGTCCTCTTTGACAAAATCTCTCAAAGTCCAAGCATCTTTAACTCAAGCACATCTTTTAGAAGATGTGACATAAGGACAGGGACAACTTTCTATGTTTCTTTAATGTTCTCCCCCCATCATCCTCTCTCCTCTCTTGCGCCACAACCAGGACTTAATAGGCACTTATTATTAGATTGACATGGACTGAACCACTCAACTAAAGTCATTTGCCTATTGAACAATTGCTCATGGAATGAGACTATTCCATGAGGTTTATAGTCTTATGGACTATTAGAGCCAGGAGAGCTACTTCATAGACAGTTGAAGTAAATATCATGGACTCTGCAGTGTCATGGTTGCACATCATTTAGTTTATTTGTATCATCAATATCAATGCTAGGAGGACTCAAAAGCACATGTGCCAAGGCCAGATTACCCAAAGTTGAGTACATTGTGCCATTAACCACCTATGTAATTTTAGACAAGTTATTTAAACTCTGTATGTCTCAGATTCCTCATCTGTAAAAATGGAGTTAATAAGCACCTATTTTATATTTTGTTGAGGAGTAGACAACTTAATATATGCAGAATACTTAGAGTACCTAGTTGATGACAACTTAGTTGCTGTCATTATCACCATTATCAACATCATCATGGAAACTTTCAGACATTTTAGTTGACATTTGAGTCAGGATGGGTTGCATTTTTCTAGTTTCTGTGCCCTTTTTGGGATGTGGCATAAGATGGGTTGTAACAACAAGATAATGTTTAATAAGCTAACTGCATTTGCAACTTGTGCTAAAGGTTTACTTTTTCCTCTTAAGCTCTTCCTTAAAAATTGCCTTGACAATTTTTACTTTCTTTGTAAATACAAAACTTATAAGCAGAATCAGCGAAATTCATGGAAGATCTGCATTTATTTCTTTGTAAGGGTTCGGATCTGCATTTACAATGGCTACACATTTAATCAGTGAATTGTGTTGTGATTATTCACTGCCCATTAATCAGCTTGCCCCCTTAAAAGGTGACAAATGGTGGTTCCTTTTAAGTTTCAAAGAGGCCAGTTTAATCTGGGCCTTCTGTTGCTTTGTTAGGGAAATCAAACTCCCAGAATTGTTCTTTGGCTTTCCCTTGTTGCTCAGAGGTCATGGGAAAGTCGATGTGAGAACCGCAGCGTGATTCATCATTGCCTGATGAAATAATGTGACGCCTAGAAACCACATTCTAACCAGTGGCACTCACATTCTCTGTTAAATCATCTACTAGAAAGCAAATGCAGTGGTGACTCTGAGCACGATAGGTAATATGTGGTCACTCCTGGTGTTAAAGCTGTTTCCAACTAGAGTGATATAAGTGACAGAAGATAATTGGGTTTTTCAACCCCAGTTTGTGTCTGCCTCTATGAAGAACATTTTTAGAACCTTCCTTCTTTCCTTGAGTCTTTACTTTTTATGCATTTGCAATAAAGGTGATAAAATAACTGCATAAATAAAACTTCGCAGTCCATGTCAAAGAACAGCCTACTCCGAGAAAAGGTATTTAAATATGGCCCTGTGAGCAGCTGTCTACGTCTTGTAGATTTTTATGCTCAGGATGTTCTACACAGTGAATTTCATTACACAGTGAATGTTCTCATTTTGTAGAAATTAGAGAATTGTCTGTTGGAGACCAACTTCAGTCTCTTGATTAGTGGTCAGCTTGGTGACTTCTATTTCCTCTCCTTTTTCTGGCAGAGAGCCTTCCTTGATCTCAGAGAGGGAAGAAACTTTCATCTTAGAGGCAGAAATGTATCTGGAAAATGCATCCAGTTATGACAGCTACATGCTTACATGCCTTCAGTGTACAACCCCTTTCTGCTCAAAACTACATACCTTTCTTTTTTCTCCTTTCTTTCCATTCTCTCCTTCTGTCTCCTGCCTCTCCTTCCCTCTCCTTCCTCCCCCTCCTCCCTCCCCCTCCTCCCTTCACCCACCTCCCTCCCTCCCTCCCTCCCTTTCTTCCTTCCTTCCTTCCTTCCTTCCTTCCTTCCTTCCTTCCTTCCTTCCTTCCTTCCTTCCTTCCTTCCTTCCTTCCTTTTCTCAGCATCTTGCTCTATCACCCAGGCTGCAGTACAGTGGCATGATCACAGCTCATGATGACCTCGACCTCCCCAGGCTCAGGTGATCCTCCCAACTCAGCCTCCCGAGTAGCTGAGACCACAGGCGTGTGCCACCATGCCTGGCTAATTTTTTGTATTTTTTGTAGAGATGGGGTTTTGTCATTTGCCTAGGCTGGCCTCAAACTCCTGGGCCCAAGCAATCCACCCGCATCAGCCTCCCAAAGTACTGGGATTACAGGTGTGAGCCACCATGCCCGGACCTTCCTTCCTTTTGTTTCTTCCTTTCTTCCTTCCCTCTCTGTTTCCTTCCTTTTTCCTTCCTTACACATATTAAGCATTTACTTTCAACTCCTATGTGTCATCTCTGTACTAAGCCCCTCAGAAAGAGACTAAGACAAGGTCCTGTCCCCTGCCTTCATTTTGCCCAGAGACAACTGGGGAAACAGACAAGTAAACTAACATGAAAAGGTTAGAGCCTCACTATTCCAAGTGTGATCCCCTGGAAACTTGTTAGAAATACAGAATCCCAGCCCCAACCCAGACCTACTAAGTGAGAGTCCACGTATTTGCAAGTTCCCCAGGTGATCTTGTTAGATGTATGTGCAAAGTGCTGTACTGTGAAAGTCTAGGGGCCAGAGAGCCAAGTGAGGGCACAGGCTGTGAAACCATCTTAACTCTGTGAGTTCCATGTCTTCCCACGCACAATCCCATAGTAACCCTGCAGTCCAGTTAGCACTGTGTCCTCAGGACCATGCAGCTGTACTGTGCCAAGAGTGTGGGGGAAAAGTAGGTCAAACTCTGCAGACTGCAGGCCACAGCTCCAGGGGGTGTGACTCACACCCCCTTATATGCAACACCATTAGGTATCCCTAAGGCAAAGAATAAGCCTTTTGCTCTTCTACTCACCCACAGTCCCTACAGAGGAAAGGGAAAAACTTAGGTCAAAGGTCAAAGCCCCTGAATAGCAGATTAAGTGAGGTTGATCTGGTTATATGTATTTCTCTAGTAAGTTTTCTGTTTTCACCCTCCTACTTCTAATACTTCTTTGAAAATCTGATGAAAGTTATGTGTCTTTTTCCCAAACACAGAGGGAAGATACATGAATTTATACATCCTTTAAGACACTTAAAAGACCCCTCAAACCCAATTCAGGACCCCTTAGGTTCACCTTTCTCCAGGAGGTTAAGAACCACTGACTTGCAGAAACGTTTGATGGATTTATAATAGCTACATTTTCTATAGCATATTGAAAGCTTTTACGCCATGCCAGAAATTATACTGAGCAATTTCCAAACATTTTATTGATTAATGCTTGCAGCAGTACTGTCTGGTAGGCCTTTATGAACATCATTTTACAGATGAGGAAACTGAAGGATAGAGAGGTTTTCAAATCGTCCAAGGTCATACCCTACAAAAAGACAGAAGTGGAAATCAAACAGCAATCTATTAGACTGCAGCACGCATGCAACTTCATCACACAACTGTCTCCTCAGGATGAAATACTACCTTTGAAAAAAAAAAAAGGCAACAAATACATGTAATGTCATTGAGCTGCATACTTAAAAAATGGCTAGAATAATAGATTTTATGTTATATACATAAGGCAACAACCAAGAATATATGCCTCGCAGAGCATGATGCTTGGAAATGTTCAATGTTTCCAAGTCCCTCTGGACTCCTTGATTCACCATCCTTTTTCTTATAAGGTAATGAAATATTGTCTGCACACGGTGGCTCATGCCTGTAATCCCAGCACTTTGGGAGGCCAAGGTGGGTGGATCACTTGAGGTCAGGAGTTGGAGACCAGCCTGACCAACATGGAGAAACCCCATCTCTACTAAAAATACAAAATTAGCTGGGCGTGGTGGCACATGCCTATAATTACAGCTTCTAGGGCTACTAGGGAGGCTGAGGAAGGAGAATCGCTTGAACCTGGGAGGCAGAGGTTGCAGTGAACCGAGATCGCACCATTGCACTCCAGCCTGGGCAACAAGAGCGAAACTCTGTCTCAAAAAAAAAAAAAAAAAAAAAAAAGAAAGAAAAAAAAGTAATGAAATACCAAACCAAAATTTAGGCATCTCTGTCCCTTGCTCACCACAATTGAAAACCCTAACTACAGAATGATCAAACTACAGACCTATCTAAAGTCCCCAAGTACTGTTTATAGGATAGACTTTCAACTTGTGGTTACCCTTGAATATGCCAGATATTTGATATATTCATGTAGGCCTTTCAAGTTATAGAACTTTTTTTATTTCAGTTGGTTTTCAGGAGCAGGTGGTATTTGGTTACATGAATAAGTTCTTTAGTGGTGATTTCTTAGATTTTGGTGCACCCACAACCCAAGCAGTGTATACTGTATCCAGTGTGTATTCTTTTAGCCCTCAAACCTTCCCACCCTTTTCCCTAATTCCCCAAAGTCCATTGTATCATTCTTATGCCTTTGCATCCTCACAGCCTAGCTTCCATTTATGAATAAGAACATATGATGTTTGGTTTTCCATTCCTGAGTTACTTCAGTTAGAATAATGGTCTCCAGTTCCATCCAGGATGCTGTAAATACCATTATCTTGTTCTTTTTTATAGCTGATTAGTATTCCATGGTGAGTGTATATATATATATATATATATTTATATATATATGGCTGAGAAGTATTCCATGGTATATAAATATGCAATATATATATCACATTTTCCTTATCCACTCGTTGCTTGATGAGCATTTGGGCTGGTTCTATAATTTTGCAATTGTGAATTATGCTGCTACATGTCCAATTTGATCAAGTTATAGAACTTTTAAAGAAACATCATTGTTCTTTATTCTATCCTTAGCTAGCAATATGAGAAATCCTATCGAATAGCAATGTTTAAGTATTTTATTCCCAGTGTTAAGGGCCACCTAGAAGAGTGGTTTAAGAGCATGGATTCCAACTGGTTCAAATCTTGCATTATTAGTTCTGCAATCTAGGGCAAGTTTTACCCTTTATATGGCTTCACTTTCTTATCAGTAAAATGGAGATAATAGTGAGATAAGCCTTCCAGGGTGGTTGTGATGATTAAATGTGATGATACAGTAAAATTTCTTGTAGAATGCCTGGTCCATGAAGAGTGAGTGCTTAACAAATACTAGTGTTGGTGAAAAGGGGATGATGATATCGTTATTCAGATTCTGAAGAGTCTCCTGAATCATTCGGCATGTCATCTCATGACTGACTTCCTTCAATACTCCATCCCTGTGACCTTGATCTCTGTGGATTTTCATTGTTGACAAAATAAGCACCTTTTCCATTTTATGAAGAATAATTGAAGTACACCAAAATACACATACTTAAAATGCATAAGTTGATGTGTTGATGTTTGTATTTACCCGTGAAACTATCACCACAATCAAGATAATGAACATATCCATCACCCCCAAAAGTTTCTTTGTACTCCCTTTGTTATCCCTCCCTCCCTCTCCCAACGCCAACCCCAAGCAACCACTGATCTGCTCTCTGACAGATTCCTCTTGAGGTATATTAAAGCATACTGAGGTTTCCTCTGCGTTTTCTATTTGACTGAGCATATCATTTTGCCCTCTCCTTAAATGTAATTACATATTTAACTTCTCTTAAAAGTGACAAGGGTTTCTGATGGGCAGGTGTTCAGCAACGTAGCCTTTCAAGATACATAATAGCCTTTCAAGATACATAAATCAAAAATGCCAACCTCTCCTCACTTTGAATTTCCATGAGTTATCCTGACAAATTTCGCAGATTCTCCTGCTGTTATTTGCGTTGCCTGCTGTGTTACCAGCAGTCCTCTGCTTACCACATATATTTGTGTTTCAGGATTGCATCACAGTATTACCATTTTAGAAAACACCTGACATGTTTTCTAAATGCATAAAGCAACTGTCAGGTGTCCCCAGGTTCAGTTAAGATTCACAGGACCACTGTGAGGTGTCGTTTCTAGAAATGCGTCCATTTACTTAATATGCAAGGGAAGATGACATCACAATTTATTTCTCTTCTTTGAAAGTTTTTTTTTTAATTTCAATTGTTAGATGCATCTCAATTTCAAAAATATTAAATATGGAAGGAAAGATGTGCATCTTAGGACCCAAGAAAGGTGGTAACTCTCAACTGCCATTTGGTACTCTTATTTAGCTTTTGTTTTGTTTAAATGATTTTCTTCCAATGGGGAGATGTTGGTCAAAGGGTACAAAGCCTCATTTAGACAGGATGAATATGCTCTGGAGATCAATTATACAGCATGGGGATTATAGTTAACAATAATGAACTGGATACTTGAAAATTGCCAAAAAAGTAGATCTTAATTGTTCTCAGCACAAAAACATTATATGTGTGTAAGTGGATGGATATGTTAGTTTGATTTAATCACTTAACAGTATACACATATATCAAATATCACATTGTGCTCTGTAAATATAACTTTTATTTGTGCCAGTTAGACTTTAACTATAAATTACGTTTCTTTATACTCAATATAAGGCCTAACACATTGCTCAAATGCATACGGACTCGCATACACAGAAAGAAAGTCGAACTTTATTTAATCTATTCCTCTCATTTTGCAGAGAGGCAAACAAATGATACATACATGCCTGGATTCACATCGTCTTTACAGAGTCAGGATTTGATTTTAGATTCCCTAGTTCTCTGTCTACTGGTCATTTTAGCACAGGCAGGATGGAAGCTGGGAAATGACACTTTGAAAGCTCCCCAGGCAGGTAATTCTTATATGCACTAGGATTTGACTTGCTGTCCACGAGATTCTCAGAATTTGCACTCTCGGTAATTCTAGTTTCAGCCATTTGAGAGATAGCAGGTGTATGAATATAATTGCTTATAATTTTGCTGAGCCACTTAGTGAAATTATACCGTAGGCTATAAAACAAATATTTGAGTGTGAGTCAATTACCTAGTGACTGAGGCTTACTGATCACCCTACATCTGCATTTAAATTCTGTGTCATTCATTCATTCATTTGTATATTCATTCATTCAGTCATTTATTAAGCTCCTGTTCTTCGCCAGGTACTACCCTAGGATTCAGACACCATTATGAGGATGCAGTGCTGAGTAAGACTGGCAAAGTTCCTGGCTTCTGGTGCAGAGGAGGTAAACAATAAATAAATAATTAATAAGGCAGGCAAATAATACAGCCATTGCAAGCCTTAACAAGCATTGCAAAGGAAAATAATAGGAAGTTGTATTCATCCTGAAACCTGAAGGAGGAGCAGAAATCATAGGTGAAGAGTAACTCTTGACAACATATCTCAATATTTTCTTTGGACACAAACACAATGTAATATTAATATCTAATCGTGACTCATACTCCATAGTTCTAAAAACTAGAACATGCCTAGTGTTTTTATTCCAGCTGTTATGTTCCAGACGCCTAAAAGACTCTAAGTAAACATTTTATAGATGCCTTGGGAAGCAGCAGAATGCCTTTGAAAGGAACTTGCTCATGAGCTGAAGTCCTGATTCTCTTTTCTTCTGTATCCCCAGCCCTCCCTTAGCAATGAGTATATCCTGAGTCTGGCAACCCTCCTTAAGTGTCTGAAGGAACCCTTAAATGTTGGTCATCCTTACTGCATTATAGGGTAAGATAGCTTTCAGAAGTGTTTGGGAGGTTTCAGCTCCTATGTCTTGTGCAAATTGAGTATCTGCTCTAATATACCCATGCTTCTCATGACATTTCTTTGAGTTTCATCCTAGTGAAGCTGTCTTCAATCATTTCTGCCTCCTTCAAGCATTTCACCTTATATTTAGTATTCTTTTATCCACACCCTTGGTGGAATGTGTGAGTTAGTTTTATTCTCTAGTACATATTTGGATGAATAGGTTTAAATTATTTGTTTCATAAACTTTTGTAGTTATAAAAATGTACTTTAGGCTGGGCACGGTGGCTCACATGTGTAATCCCAGCACTTTGGGAGGCTGAGGCAGCAGATACCTTGAGGTCAGGAGTTCATGACCAGCCCGGCCAACACGGTGAAACCCCATCTCTACCAAAAAAATACAAAAATTAGCCGGGCATGGTGGTGCACACCTGTAGTCCCAGCTGCTCAGGAGGCAGAGGCAGGACAATGGCTTGAACCCAGGAGGTGGAGGTTGCAGTGAGCCAAGATCGCGCCATGGCACTCCAGCCTGGGTGACACAGCAAGACTCCATCTCAAGTACTTCAGACTTTACAATTTGAGGTGAAACATATTAAATGTACCAGAGACATATGAATATCAGATATTTGGGGTGAAGCATATTAAATGTACCCAAAGACATGTGAATATCAGATAAAAAAATATTTTTCAGAGTCACGTCTAAAGAATTTTCGCTATGGGCTTGGAGCCAGCTGCCTAGATTCAAATCCTGGCTCTGCCATCTTACTTGCTGTGTGATGTGGGTAAGGTATTAAACTTATTTGTGCCTCAGTTTCTTCATATGTACAATGTGTTGTACAATGCTTATGTGCAATGCTTATGTAATAGCATTAGGGTTGTTATCAGAATATAGCAAAATGAAATTAGGTAGTGTATGTCTAGTACTCACATTAGTGCCTGGTGAATTATAAGCCCTGAATAAATTAACAGGTGTCATTATTTTCTCTGGTCTATTAACCAGTAGTACCTGATGAGACAGGATGAAATCCTCTGAGAAGTGAAACTCATTTGTTCATACAATACTATCGAAATGTTGCTATCTTTCTCTGTATCAACATCAGCCCTTAATTTTGGAACATGTAAATTCCTTCTTTGTGAACTCCAATGAAAATAAGTATTTTTTTACAAGACTGATTTCAGTAGTGCCATACAGGCAATTATGTGCAAATCATTTCAGATTCTTTAGAAACGATTGTTCCCAGAATTGCCAAAAAAAAAGTGTACCTGAGATACATAGGAGGGTAGCTCCTCCATGCAGAAATTATTGAAAGGTTAGCAACAGTAATAATAAACCACTAACTCATAAGCCTTTATTCTATATATATATTAGTCTGTTCTCACCCTGCTATAAATAAATACCTGAGACTGGGTAATTTATAAGCAAAAGAGATTTAATCGGCTCATGGTTCTGTAGGCTATATAGGAAGCATGGTACCAGCATCTGCTGAACTTCCAGGGAGACCTCAGGAAACTTATAATCATGGCAGAAGTCAAAAGAGGAACAGGCATATCACATGGTCAGAGCAGGAGCAAGAGAGTGAGGAGGAGGGCCACACAATTTTAAGCGAGCAGATCACACAAGAACTCACTATCACGAGAACAGTAATATGAGGGATGGCACTAAGCCATTCATGAGAAACCCACCCCCAGGATCCCATCACCTCCTACCAGGCCCCACCTCCAACATTGGGGATTACATTATGAGATTTTCGCAAGGACACACATTCAAACTATAGCAGTATATATTTTACTTTATTAGTTTTTCCCCTTTCTCCCCTTTTGCCCTCCCCCCACCATCACAAATCTCTTCAGGATAATAAATTGAGAGAAAATATATTTTTAAATTAGTATATAATGTTCTGTCATATAGAAGAGCCAGTTCACCCAATTCTGTCTATTCGATGAATGACAATAATTGATTTTTAAAATTTTGTTTATTATACTTTAAGTTCTAGGGTACATATGCATAATGTGCAGGTTTGTTACATATGTATACATGTGCCATGTTGGTGTGCTGCACCCATTAACTTGTCATTTACATTAGGTGTATCTCCTAATGCTATCCCTCCCCCCTCCTCCCACCCCCTCCCCTCTCCTCCCACCCCATGACAGGCCCTGGTGTGTGGTGTTCCCCTTCCTGTGTCCAATTGATCTCATTGTTCAATTCCCACCTATCAGTGAGAATATTTGGTGTTTGGATTTCTGTCCTTGCGATAGTTTGCTCAGAATGATGGTTTCCAGCTGCATCCATGTCCCTACAAAGGACATGAACTCATCCTTTTTTATGGCTGCATAGTATTCCATGGTGTATATGTGCCACATTTTCTTAATCCAGTCTATCATTGATGGAAATTTGGGTTGGTTCCAAGTCTTTGCTATTGTGAATAGTGCTGCAATAAACATACATGTGCATGTGTCTTTATAGCAGCATGATTTATAATCCTTTGGGTATATACCCAGTAATGGGATGGCTGGGTCAGAGAGTATTTTTGTTCTAGATCCTTGAGAAATCGCCACACTGTCTTCCACATGGTTGATCTAGTTTACAGTCCCACCAACAGTGTAAAAGTGTTCCTATTTCTCCACATGCTCTCCAGCACCTGTTGTTTCCTGACTTCTTAATGATCGCCATTCTAACTGGTGTGAGATGGTATTTCATTGTGGTTTTGATTTGCATTTCTCTGATGGCCAGTGATGATGAGCATTTTTTCATGTGTCTGTTGGCTACATAAATGTTTTCTTTTGAGAAGTGTCTGTTCATATCCTTTGCCCACTTTTTGATGGGGTTGTTTTTTTCTTGTAAATTTGTTTGAGTTCTTTGTAGATTCTGGATATTAGCCCTTTGTCAGATGAGTAGATTGCCAAAATTTTCGCCCATTCTGTAGGTTGCCTGTTCACTCTGATGGTAGTTTCTTTTGCTGTGCAGAAGTTCTTTAGTTTAATTAAATCCCATTTGTCAATTTTGGCTTTTGTTGCCATTGCTTTTTGTGTTTTAGACATGAAGTCCTTGCCCATGCCTATGTCCTGAATGGTATTGCCTAGGTTTTCTTCTAGGGTTTTTATGGTTTTAGGTCTAACATTTAAGCCTTTAATCCGTCTTGAATTAATTTTTGTGTAAGGTGTAAGGAAGGGATCCAGTTTCAGCTTTCTACATATGGCTAGCCAGTTTTCCCAGCGCCATTTATTAAATAGGGAATCCTTTCCCCATTTCTTGTTTTTGTCAGGTTTGTCAAAGATCAGATGGTTGTAGATGTGTGGTATTATTTCTGAGGGCTCTGTTCTGTTCCATTGGTCTATATCTCTGTTTTGGTACCAGTAACATGCTGTTTTGGTTACTGTAGCCTTGTAGTATAGTTTGAAGTCAGGTAGTGTGATGCCTCCAGCTTTGTTCTTTTGGCTTAGGATTGTCTTGGCAATGCGGGCTCTTTTTTGGTTCCATATGAACTTTAAAGTAGCTTTTTCCAATTCTGTGAAGAAAGTCATTGGTAGCTTGATGGGGATGGCATTGAATCTATAAATTACCTTGGGCAGTATGGCCATTTTCACGATATTGATTCTTCCTATCCATGAGCATAGAATGTTCTTCCATTTGTTTGTGTCCTCTTTTATTTCATTGAGCAGTGATTTGTAGTTCTCCTTGAAGAGGTCCTTGACATCCCTTGTCAGTTGGATTCCTAGGTATTTTATTCTCTTTGAATCAATTGTGAATGGGAGTTCACTCATGATTTGGCTCTCTGTTTGTCTATTATTGGTGTATAAGAATGCTTGTGATTTTTGCACATTGATTTTGTATCCCGAGACACTGCTGAAATTGCTTATCAGCTTAAGGAGATTTTGGGCTGAGACAATGGGATTTTCTAAATAGACAATCATGTCATCTGCAAACAGGGACAATTTGACTTCTTCTTTTCCTAATTGAATACACTTTATTTCTTTCTCCTGCCTGATTGCCCTGGCCAGAACTTCCAACACTATGTTAAATAGGAGTGGTGAGAGAGGGCATCCCTGTCTTGTGCCAGTTATCAAAGGGAATGCTTCCAGTTTTTGCCCATTCAGTATGATATTTGCTGTGGATTTGTCATAAATAGCTCTTATTATTTTGAGATACGTTCCACCAATACCTAATTTATTGAGAGTGTTTAGCATGAAGGGCTGTTGAATTTTGTCAAAGGTCTTTTCTGCATCTATTGAGATAATCATGTGGCTTTTGTCTTTGGTTCTGTTTATATGCTGGATTACGTTTATTGATTTGCATATGTTGAACCAGCCTTGCATCCCAGGAATGAAGCCCACTTGTTCATGGTGGATAAGCTTTTTGATGTGCTGCTGGATTCGGTTTGCCAGCATTTTATTGGGGATTTTTGCATCGATGTTCATCAGGGATATTGGTCTAAAATTCTTTTTTTGTTGTGTCTCTGCCAGGCTTTGGTATCAGGATGATGTTGGCCTCATAAAATGAGTTAAGGAGAATTCCCTCTTCTTCTGTTGATTGGAATAGTTTCAGAAGGAATGGTACCAGCTCCTCCTTGTACCTCTGGTAGAATTCGACTGTGAATCCGTCTGGTCCTGGACTTTTTTTGGTTGGTAGGCTACTAATTATTGCCTCAATTTCAGAGCCTGTTATTGGTCTATTCAGGGATTCAATTTCTTCCTGGTTTGGTCTTGGGGGAGTGTATGTGTCCAGGAATTTATCTATTTCTTCTAGATTTTCTAGTTTATTTGCATAGAGGTGTTTATAGTATTCTCTGATGGTAGTTTGTATTTCTGTGGGATCAGTGGTGATATCCCCTTTATCATTTTTTATTGCATCTATTTGATTCATCTCTTTTTTTCTTCTTTATTAGTCTTTCTAGCGGTCTATCAATTTTGTTGATCTCTTCAAAAAACCAGCTCCTGGATTCATTGATTTTTTGAAGGGCTTTTTGTGTCTCTATCTCCTTCAGTTCTGCTCTGATCTTAGTTATTTCTTGCCTTCTGCTAGCTTTTGAATGTGTTTGCTCTTGCTTCTCTAGTTCTTTTAATTGTGATGTTAGGGTGTCAATTTTAGATCTTTCCTGCTTTCTCTTGTGGGCATTTAGTGCTATAAATTTCCCTCTACATACTGCTTTAAATGTGTCCCAGAGATTCCGGTATGTTGTGTCTTTGTTCTCATTAGTTTCAAAGAACATCTTTATTTCTGCCTTCATTTCATTATGTACCTAGTAGTCATTCAGGAGCAGGTCATTCAGTTTCCATGTAGTTGAGTGGTTTTGAGTGAATTTCTTAATCCTGAGTTCTAGTTTGATTGCACTGTGGTCTGAGAGACAGTTTGTTATAATTTCTATTCTTTTACATTTGCTGAAGAGTGCTTTACTTCCAACTATGTGGTCAGTTTTGGAATAAGTGAGATGTGGTACTGAGAAGAATGTATATTCTGTTGATTTGGGGTGGAGAGTTCTGTAGATGTCTATTAGGCCCACTTGTATAGAGCTGAGTTTAATTCCTGAATATCCTTGTTAACTTTCTGTCTCGTTGATCTGTCTAATGTTGACAGTGGGGTGTTAAAACCTCCAATTATTATTGTGTGGGAGTCTAAGTCTCTTTGTAATTCTCTAAGGGCTTACAAAGTCATATTTTGACATATTGTATCTTTATCATTTAGTAAAATTATGTGCCAATTTTCTTTACAACTTTTTCTTTGATCTTCGAGTTATCTAGAAGTATACTGTTTAATCTCCAAGTATACTGTGTGTATATATATACACACACACACATATGTATGTGTGTATATGTGTATGTGTATATACAACATGTATATATATGTGTATATATGTGTATATATATTTTAAACTTATTTCTGATTTAATTTCTGTTTGGTCAGAGAACACACTATGAATGATTTTATTTCTTTTACATTTGTTGAGATTCATGCTGTGGCCCACCAAATGGGTGGGGTGCATGTATTAATAATTAATATGCATACTTGAAAAGAATGTATATTCTTCTATAAATGTCAACTGGATCAAACTTTGATACTGTGTTCAAATCTTCCATATCTTTACTGATTTTTTTTCTATGTAGTTGTTTTAATTGCTGAAAGAGGAAAATTAAAATATCTAAGAACTCTGGATTTCTCTATTTCCCCCTTAAATCCTGCTAATTTTACTTCATGTATTTTGATACACTATTATTAGGCATATTTGCATTTATACTTGTTACACCTTCCTGATGAATGGATCCTTTACCATCATGAAATATTCCTATTTATCTCTGGTAATGTTTTTGCCTTGATGTCTATTTTTTCTAATGTTAATATACTTACTCCAACATTTTAAGGCTTACAGTTTGCAGGATGTAGCTTTCTGGTCTGTTAATTTTCCCCTATCTCTCTCTTATTAATATTTAAAATTTGTCTACTATAGACAGCATATGGTTGGATATTGCTTTTTTTTAATTCATTCTGACAAGTTCTGCCTTTTAATCGGATCATTTCATCTATTTACATTTAGTTAAATGATGTAGTTCAATTCAGGTTCTACTATTCTGTCATTTGTTTTCTCTATGTCCACTCTGATGTTCCTTTGGATCTTCTTCCTTGCCTTTTATTGAATTAATTGGATATTTTTAAAATTCCATTTAAATCTATCTGTCGACTCATTAGCTATCTCTTTTCATTACTTAGGGTTTCTTCAGGGAATACATTCTTAACCTTTCACAATCTACTTAGACTTAATATTGTTTCATTTTACATAAAATGTGTGGGACGACCATTGCAACATTTATTACTCTATCACCATCATTGTTGCTATCATCATATTATTGCATTTATTTGTTAATTAATTTATTTATTTATTTGGAGATGGAGTCTCACTCTGTCACCCAGGCTGGAGTGCAGTGGCACAGTCTCGGCTCGCTGCAACCTCTGCCTCCCAGTTTCAAGCAATTCTCCTGCCTCAGCTTCCCACGTAGCTGGGATTACAGGCATGTGTCATCACTGCTAGCTAATTTTTATATTTTTAGTACAGACAGAGTTTCACTATGTTGGCCAGGCTGGTCCAAACTCCTGACCTCAAGTGATCTCCCTGCCTCAACCTCCAAAAGTTCTGGGATGACAGGCATGAGCAGAAATTGTGCCACAGCACTCCAGCCTGAGTGACAGAGCAAGACTCCTTCTAAAAGGAAGGAAGGAAAGAAGGAAGGAAGGAAGGAAGGAAAGAAGAAAGGAAGGAAGGAAGGAAGGAAGGAAGGAAGGAAGGAAGGAAGGAAGGAAGGAAGGAAGGAAGGAAGGAAGGGAGGGAGGGAGGGAGGGAGGGAGGGAGGGAGGGAGGGAGGGGAAGGGAGATTGACTGTAGTTCTTAGGTTTTACGTTTTTTTTAACCCAGTGGTTCTTTTAGAAACAAGTTCTTAGATTTGATCGTGTGTCAGAGTCTCTATATTTCTTTTGAAATTTTTAAGGTCTATTTGAAATGCCTTTATTTCACCATTTGTCTTAAATAATTTTTTGCTGGATTCAAATTCTGCATTTTTTTTTTTTTTTTTTTTTTTTTTTGAGACAGTCTCGCTCTGTCACTCAGGCTGGAGTACAGTAGTGTGATCATGGCTCACTGTAGCATTGGCTTACCAGGCTCAAGCGATTCCCCTACCTCAGCTTTCCAAGTAGCTAGGACCACAGATGTGTGCAACCATGCTCAGCTAATTTTTTTTTTTTTTATTTTTAGAAACACAGTTTCCCTATGTTGCCAGGGCTGGTCTCAAACTCCTGGGCTTAAGCAGTCCTCCCATGTCTGCCTCCCAAAATGCTGGGATTACAGGCTTGAGCCAATGCACCTAACTTTGGATTTTTTTACAAAAACTTTTAGCATTTTAAAGATATTGTCTTATGACCTCCATTGTTTCTGATGAGAAGTCAGCAATAATTCAAATTGTTTTCCTATAGGTAATATATCATCTTCCTCTGGCTGCTTTAAAGATTTTCTCTTTAATCTTGGTCTTCAGCAGCTTGATTATTATATGCCTAGGTGTGGTTTTCATTGAATATGGCTTTTGGTTTGCTGACATTTCTGAATCT
Source organism: Macaca mulatta (assembly GCF_049350105.2). Classification (NCBI taxonomy): domain Eukaryota; kingdom Metazoa; phylum Chordata; class Mammalia; order Primates; family Cercopithecidae; genus Macaca; species Macaca mulatta. The sequence goes on along the minus strand of NC_133407.1, from coordinate 130,421,089 downwards.
GTTTGCTTTTTATCAAATTTGGAGATTTGTTATTAGTTAATAATAAAAATAATATAAATAAGATAAAAATAAAAAATAATAATATTAAATAATATAATAAATAATATAAAATAATAAATAAATATAAAATAATACAAATATTTATAAATAATATAAAATAATAAATATTTATAAATATTTATAAATAATATAAAATAATAAATAAATAATAAATAATAATATAAATAGTATAAAAATAAAAATAATAGTTATTATTTCCGTAAAAATGTTTGCTCTATTCTTTTCTTTCATTCAGAAACTCAAATTATATGTAATTTAAATAGTTTTATATTGTCCCACATGTCCCTGAGGCTCTCTACTTTAATTTTTTTTCTAGTAGTTTTCCTTTGTGGAAAATTTCTATTAATCAATTTAAAATTTACTTACTCTTTTTTCTGTCATCTTCAATATGCTAGGCTCTAACAGTTCATTTCAGATATTATATTTTTCAGTTATTGATGTGGTTTGTACCTGCCAAATCGTATCTTGAAATGTAATCTCCAGTGTTGGTGGTGGGGCCTGGTGGGAGGTGTTTGCATCATGAGGACATATCACTCATGAAAGGCTTGGTGCCATGCCCTTGGTGATGAGTACGTTCAAGGGAGATCTGGTTGTTTAAAAGTGTCTGGCACTTCCTTCTCTCTCTCCCACTCTTGCCAGGTGAGATGCCTCCTCCTCCTTCACCTTCTACCATGATTGTAAGCTTCCTGGAGCTGTTAGCAGAAGCCAATACCGGCACCATGCTTCCTGTAAATCCTGCAGAAACACAAGCCAGTCAAACCTCTTTTTAAATAAATTACCCAGTCCCAGATATTTCTTTATAGTAATGCGAGAATGGCTTAACACAGTTATGGACTTTATGTTAGGTTCGTTTTTATTCTTATTTTGAGACAGGGTTTCACTCTTTGTGCAGGCTGGAGTGCAGTGGCGCCATCTTGGCTCACTGCAACCTCCACCTCCAGGGCTCAAGCAGTTCTCCCACATCAGTCCCCATAAGTAGCTGGGACCACAGACTCATGCCACCATGCCTGGCTTTTTTTTTTTTTTTTTTTTTTTTTTTTTTTGTATTTTTTGTAGAGATGGGATTTCACCATGTTGCCCAGGCTAGTCTCGAACTCCTGAGCCCAAGTGATCGGCCTGCCTGGGCCTACCTTCTTGCAAGGGAATTACAGGCCTGAGCCATCAAGACCAGCCTGGGTTCATTTTTAAAGTTCTATTTCTCTGCTGAGATTTTCTTTCTTTTTACTCATTATAAGCATTTTTAAAAAAAACCTTGACATCTGGGTTATCTTGAAGTTGGTCTCTGTAGATTTTTTTTTCTCTTTTACTGGATTACGTTTTTTATTTCTTCATATTTTGAGTAATTTAAGATAGGATTGGAAACATTGTGAATGATATCATAGAGATTCTGCATTCTGTTGTCTCTCTCTGAAGAGTATTAGGGTTTTTTTGTTTTTTTTTTTTTTCAAGTAGTGCTTAACTTGACTGAACTCAACTTGATAAGTTTGTCTTCTCTGCAGTGGCTTACAGCTAAAATGTTAATTTGCTTCTTTTTTAGCCTCACATGGGCTACTTGGAGTCTTCTACTCATGCACAGTTCAGAAATCAATTTGGGCCAAAGTTTTTTTTGGTTTTGTTTTGTTTTTAAACTTTCATTTTAAGTTCAGGGGTACAAGTGCAGGTTTGTTACATAGGTAAACCTGTGTCATGGGGGTTTGTTGTGGAAATTATTTCATCACCCGGGCATTAAGCCTAGTACCCATTAGTTATTTTTCCTGATTGTCTCTGTTCACTCTCCAACAGGCCCTAGTGTGTGTTGTTCCCCTCTAGGTGCCCATGTGTTCTCATCATTTAGCTCCCACTCATAAGTGAGACCATGTGGTATTTGGTTTTCAATTCCTGCATTATTGGGCAGAATGTGTAAATAGAAATGGGTGCTTTCATTTTCTGAATCTCTTCTTTTTGGAATTTTCTCCATTGTTTTCCAACACCTCTAGTTTCTCTAAACTTTGTCCTCTGTTACCTCAAGCCAATAAGACTACAGGTGTTCTGTCTGAATTTAGCCAGCAAGGAACAGACCAAAACTTAGCATCAGGCTGAAGGTTGTAAAAGATCAGGAAATTCATCCAGTGCCATTCCCTTCTTGCAAGGGATAATTCCCCTCCAGTATCAGTGCCTCCAGAAAACATAAAAACATACTTGTTTTTATGTTTCTATTTATGTAAGGGCATTGCCTGTTAGGGGCTACGTGGTCACCACTAGAATCAGAATCCATGTATGTATTCTTGGTGCCTCTTTTTTCACCTTCTCTTGCATATTCACTTATCATTGTATTGAGAACCTACATAATATACTCACATTTTTCTCCTTGTTGTGGAATATCCTTTACTGTTATCTTTCTGACAATCTCAATATCCTATGGAATAACTGCCAGATTCCCGACAGCTCAATGAAATATTGATACTCTCACCAATTAAAACTTAGAAGTGGATATTCAGACAGCTTTTTGGTTCAGGCAGTTTACTCAGTGCCTATGTCCTTTCTCTGTTGACAAGGTGGAGGGTATAATAACCACATCTACTTGTGGTAGAAATAAATATCTTTCCATGTCAGGCAATCAGGTTCCCAAATCAGAGTAAAAACTAGTATGAAACATACGTAAGGATTAAGCTAATCTTTATTTGAGTTCCATCTCTGCAACTTTTAAGTTGTGTGACTTTGGGCAAGTGGTCCTGGGCCTTGGTTCCATCATCTGCAAAATCCAAAAAAAAAAATAGTTTTGACATGTAGTAAACCATTACTAAATGTTCACTGTATATATATTTTGCATTTATGTAGATTGATTACACTGATAAATTTGATGTAGTGGGTATATCAGTCAGGGTTCTCCAGAGGGACAGAACTAATAGGATGTATGTATATATCATGGAGAGTCTTTTAGGGAGAACTGGCTCACACCACCACAAGACCAAGTCCCACTATAAGCTGTCTGCAAGCTGGGGAAGAGTAGTGGCTCAGTCCAAGTCCAAAAGCCTCAAAAGCAGGGAAGCTGACGGTACGGCCTTCAGTCTGTGGCTGAAGACCCAAGAGCCTCTGGCAAACCAGTGGTATAACTCCAAGAGTCCAAAGGCTAAAGAACCTGGATTATGATGTCCAAAGGCAGGAGGAGCGGAAGGAAGCATTCGGCATGGGAGAGAGAAGAAAGCCAGAAGACTCAGCAAACCAGTTTATCCCACCTTCTTCTACTTGCTTTGTTCTAATTGCTTTGATTGAATGATGCCCACCCACACTGGGGGGAGGGTCTTGCTCTCCAGTCCACTGACTCAAATGTCAATCTCCTCTGGCAACACTGTCACAGACACACCCAGAGTAATACTTTACCAGCTATCTAGGCACCCTTCAATCCAACCAAGTTGACATCTAATATTAACCATCACAGTGGGGAATCGAATTATATGAAGACCTGATTTCAGACTCTGCCATAGGATGGAATTTTGGCTGTTGGTTTATTGGAAGGGATTTTATTTCATGATATGATATGATAATATGTTCTTACTGAAAAACAAAACAAAATAAATTGTTTCTTCCCTTTAGAAGTGACTTACTGGATCAGGTGTGGTGGCTCACACCTGTAATCCCAGCACTTTGGGAGGCCAAGGCGGGTGGATCACAAGGTCAGGAGTTCGAGACCAGCCTGGCCAACATGGTGAAACCCCGTCTCTACTAAAAATACAGAAAAAACAAACAAAAAAAATTAGCCAGGCGTGGTGGCACGCGCCTGTAATCCCAGCTACTCCAGAGAGTGAGGCAGGAGAATTGCTTAAACCTGGGAGGTGGACATTGCACTGAGCAGAGATCATGCCACTGCACTCCAGCCAGGGTGACAGGGCAAGACTCCGTCTGGAGTGGGGAAAAAAGTGATTTACTGTCATCTGTCATTGGGGACCAAAAGGAAGGGATTTATAGGCTCTTTGATGTCTCCTTGCTCATTGGTTCAGGACCAAAATAGAAGGTGAAGAAGTTCTCTGTGTTCTGGGACGTGGAGCTCAGAGCAGTTTTGGAAAGCTAGAGAACAAGAACACACTGGCCTTGGAAGTTTAAGTGTGACAAGTTGGGCCTTTCTAGAGCTAGAGAAAGCTATTGGGGTTATTACAGAAAGCAGAGTACCTAAGGTTTTCCTACATGCTTTCCCACATTCTGGCTTAAAATTTAATAAAAAGATTTAAGTACTAAATTAAATAACTAAATTCTGTCAGTGGTATAGTACTTCATTAGTACACATCACACATTGTCTCTTTTAAAAGGAATCAAAGAGAACAAGGAAGACTAGGATCTCTTAATTCTTGTAACTTTAGAAATCTTAGGAAAATAGAAACCATTCAGACAAAACATTTATTAAAATCTAACTTCTATTATAAAATAATATCTGATACTAACTTATGCCCTTATTATAGGCTAAATGTCTACTAAATAATAATGTTACATGTTAATTACTACATCTTCATAAATGATCATTAATAATAATACCTTTCACTTTTCTTATGTTTTTCAAAGTAGCTTCTTACAGCAGCTCCTTGTTACAGTACAACCTTAAAAGGTAGATAGGACAGGTATTATTAGGACAGGAAGCTGGCACATAGGGAGATACAATTATTTTTTTTTCTTATCCTTAGAGAGAAATAGCTGAGTCAGGTCTAGGACACTGTCTCCTTCAATTCAGGTAGAATGAAACACGGTGTTCTGTCTCCTGAAGAGATAATTGCCGTTTACATCATTTGTTACTCAAAAGAAAACAAATAATATAGGATATCATTTACTTTTTCTTATGAGAATGGCAATAAATGCCATGTGGAAAATACAGAAGAATACGAGAATCAAATTGCCTTCTTATTACCCAAGATAATGTATTCTTTGATGTTTGTTTTCTGTGCATAAACATGGAGACTTATATCAAATTTATTTTACTGAATTGGAATATTGTGTAATACTACTTTTTTTTTCTTTTCGCTTTACGGTGTTGGAAAACTTTTCCATGTCTGCAACATGACTGTTAATAGCTCTTTAATTTTCCATCATGTGAACAGGCCAAAATTAATGTAATCCCAATGGTACTTTTAGTTTCTCTCTACTTTTCATGCTATTATTGATAATATGGCCTTGAGCATCCTCAATGCACATCTCTGATAATTTCATTAGAACATTTTTATAGAGGTAAGGCTACCAAAACAAAGGATGACCTATACAATTTTAAATCCTATATTACTTGTATGGCTTAATTAATAGACAAAGATTTGAAGTCTTCCCTCACTATAAGATCTTGGCTTTTTTGAGCTTTTACAAAATGCCCTGGAATGCTAGCTTTCTGGTTATATGATTCACTTTGCAGGAAAAAGACTTACATGTCGTATTTCCCAAAATATTATTTAAACACTATAAATGTATATTAAAATGATTGAATTCAACCTAGATGTGTTTTTAAAATTTCATAATATCCCCTGTGATAATTGATGACAAATACATATCAAAACCAAGATTGGGAATTAGTGGTCTAAAGCCCACATAGCACCAAAGGATTTATTTAGGCTGGTGACTTTGCTAAAACATTTCTAAAACGATTTCACTTTATATTGCTAAGTTTTAACAACTATCAATTTCAGTAAACTATCTGTCCAATAGAAATGAGCATTAAACCCTCTGCTCAATTATATACATCTAATACCAGTTTTCATAGCTTCGGCCCTTCTGTTATAATTTGCGTAGTTTAATATGATCAGAGTGCCAAAAAGCTTAATGTGCCTGGGTGATTTCACAGGATAGATGATGATCATTAAAATATTATGTTGTTTATTTCACTTGAGATAAAAATGAGTGATTAAGAGCTGAGAGATGGAAATGTCATTGAAATGACCCATTTCTTCCATAATAGCAATAACAGGTTTTGTTTTCTGCATGGCAATAGTGTGTTAGTTGGGACTTTTAGTCCAGCAGAGCAGAAATACAGTGCAGGTAGCACAAGCAAAAGCAAAGGATTGTTATAAAGGATAGAGATGCAGCTGGCCTGAAAACTGAGCTAAAATCAGTGCCTTGAGCACAAGGAGAAATCCTGGGAGTCTTCTCCATCTTTCATTTCTGTGACTCCTTTGTATTTTAAGACTACATTGTGTCTTTTTTTTTTTTTTTTTTTTTAAATGGAGTCTCGCTCTGTTGCCCAGGCTGGAGTGCAGTGGCGTGATCTCGGCTCACTGCAAGCTCCGCCTCCCGGGTTCACGCCATTCTCCTGCCTCAGCCTCCCGAGTAGCTGGGATTACAGGCGCCCACCACCACACCCGGCTAATTTTTTGTATTTTCGGTAGAGACAGGGTTTCACCGTGTTAGCCAGGGTGGTCTCGATCTCCTGACCTCGTGATGCACCTGCCTCGGCCTCCCAAAGTGCTGGGATTACAGGCGTGAGCCACCACGCTGGGCCCATTGTGGCTTTTTTATACTTCTACCGCAGAGAAGAAAATGGTCACCAACAATAGCTAAATTTACATTTCAGCCATTCAAGAGACTAGGTAAACTGAAGCTGAGATTGTTTCATCTTTATTTAAAGTTTCCAAGATGAAATTTACAACAGCATCAAAAAGAATAAAATACTTAGGAATAAATTTAACAAAAGGTATAGAAATGTCCTCTGAATACTACAGAACATTGTTGCAAGAAATTAGACATCTAAATAAATGGAAACATATCACATCTTTCTCCCAAGTCTTCATAGATACAAAAACATGGTATTTGTTAAGATTGTAATGCTCCCCAAGTGGAACTACAGATTCAAAACAATCCCTGTCAAAATTCCAGATGCCAGTCTGGCAGAAATTGATAAGCTCATCCTAAAATTTATATGGAAATGCAACAAACCCAATATAGCCAAAACTGTCTTAAAGAAACAAAGTTAGAGGACTCACACTTCCCCATTTCAAAACTTTCTATAAAGCTATGGTAATCAAGGAAGTGTGGTATCATAGATCAATGGAATAGAATTGAAAATTCCATTCAAAAATAAACCCTGGCATTTACGGTCATTTGACTTTCTACAAAGGTGCCAAAACAATTCAATGAAGGAAGAGTAGCTTTCCAGTAAATGGTACTGTGGCAACTGTTCATCCACATACAGCAGGATGAAGTTGGACTCCTACCTCATTTCAAACACAAAAATTAACTCAAAATGGACCATAGACCTAAAACTATAAAACTATTCAAAGAAAACACATAAATATATCTTCATGACTTTGAATTAGGCAATACCTTCTTTATGAAACATGAAAAGCCACAAGTGACAGAAGAAAAAGTAGATAAATTGAACTACATCAATACTTCAGAAAACTTTCCTATTGTAAGAAAATGAAAAGAGGCTGAACACAGTGGCTAACTCCTGTAATCCCAGTGCTTTGGGAGGCTAAGGCAGGAGGATCACTTGAGACCAGGAGTTCGAGACCAACCTGAGCAACATGGCAAGATTCTGTCTTTTAAAAAATAAAAGAAAAAAAATAACTGGGCATGATGGTGCACAGCTGTAGTCCTGGTTACTCAGGAGGCTGAGGCAGGAGAAATTGCTTGAACCCCGGAATTCAAAGCTGTGATAAGCTAGGATTGTACCACTACATGTTTGCCTGACAGACTGAGACCCTTTCTCTACAAGATAAATGAAATAAAGAAATGAAAAGACAATCTAATGAATGAGAGAAAATATTTGTAAATTATACACATAATGAGAGACCTGTATCAAAAATAGATACATCTCAGGCTATATTGCTGTTTAAGAAAAAAATATGTTTTTATTGAGTTATAAGATATATATATAATAAATTATATATTTATATGTTATATATGTAATATATGTTATATATTATACATAAATATATATAAGTTATATAAGTTATAGATATATAATATCTATAACTTGCAACTCAATAAAAAATGAGCAAAGATTTCAATAGACATCTATATAAAGAAGGTATACAAGTGACCAATAAGGACATGAAAAGATGCTCAACATCATTAGTGGTTAAGGAAATGCAAATAAAAACCACGTAAGATATCACTGCATACCCAAGTGTTGGTGAAGATGTGGAGAAATTAACACCCTCATTCTTTGTAGATAGGAACGTAAACTGACGCAGCCATTTTGAAAAACAGTTCGGCAGTTCCTCAAAATGAGTAATCACATGAGTTACCAATTTTCCTCCTTGGGTAAATACCCAAGACAAATAAAAACATGTCCACACAAAAACTTACATGCAAATGTTCATGGCAAGCAGCATTATTCATAATACTCCCAAAGTGGGAACAACACAAAGGTTCATCAACTGATAAATGAACTATGATATATCCATACAATGGGATATTATTCAGCCATAAAAAAGAATAAAATTGGTACGTGCTACATTGTGGATACACCTTAAAAACATTATACTAAGTGAAAGAAGGCAGTCACAGAAGACCACATATTGTATGATTACATTTTCATGAAATACCCAGAATAGACAAACGTATAGAGACAGAAAGTAGAAATAGTGGTTGCCTAGGCCTGGGGATGGGAGGCATTAGGGGAGGGCTGGGGTTGAGGAGGAGGCGGAATGAAGACTGATTTCTAATTGATATAAGATTTATTTCTGGGTGATAAAAATGTTCTAAAATTGACTGTGATGATGGTTGTACAATACTGGGAATACACCAGAAGCCATTGAATTGGGAAAAAAATTCCCTAGGGATAGAACTTGAATGATCTGGTTTGGGCTATATATCTACCCCTAGAACCATCAGCTATGGCCAGGAAGATGTTTAGTGAACATATCTACTTCCATAAATATGTGGACAGAAGGATGTGGGGGAGGGGGGAAGGGGTAGTTTTCAAAAAGAAGCTGCCTAGATAGATAAGTAACACATCAGATGACTCAGAGCTAAATATTCTCTCTAACAGCACACTAGTAGATTAGTATGATGAATATGAATACATTATTTAAACTTACCCTTCCCTCTTTTTTATTTAGTCCATTGTAGGGTAGCTAGAATTTGTTAAAAACATTACTGGATAATATAAGCAATATTTTAACTTACATACAAGTTTTGACTCAATATTATTTTTCTTTTGTCTCTGAAAAGATATTTTTAACCAAAGGCTGTTAGTGAAAAGGCAACTGACGTTTGCTTTATTTGCCTGTCCTCTCAGAACACAAATACTCCTATGTGAAATGCCACCTGGAGACAGTGGCTATGGCCCATAAATTTAATTACTAACCTTTAATTCATAGCTGGCAAGATCAGTTCTGGAAGCATCTAAGCTAATCAGGCTTCTCTGACAATGCTAATCAATTGTTCAGCAGTCTACCTTTGGCTTAATTACTCGTGCACTACATTACATTTTCAAAATGTCAAGAATCCTCTTCTGGAAATGCAATAAATCATGCCTACATGGTGTAGTAGAGAGCCCGTTATTCCCTCACACCTGACCCTGGCTGCGTGAAGTTGAAATTGATCATTTACTGCAGTGGTGCAATGTTACAGAGAAAGGAGCTTCAATAAGAATCATAGCACAAAAGAAACAAAGAAAAAACACAGGAAGGGTTTTCAGCACATCCTTTCTTCAGCTGAAATGAACCAGGTGCCGTCAGATGTTTTTAAAGGTTTCTACGTCCGCAGTAGTATTTTCTGAAACAGATGAGTGTTGAAGCTTTTACACTTCTGAAATTGTTATCTAAGCAGCATAAAACTACCATCTCAGCAGAAATCCATTTTGAGTCTCACTAGAAATTCAAATCCAAAAATGACTGCTTCTTCTTCTGCTACTTTCATGTAAATTTTGTTAAAAGTCATCCACAAATAATTCTCAGAAAATCAAAAGAAAGGAGAAAGGCGGGAGAAGAAGTTTCAATGTTGAGATTTAGTATATGGTTTAGAGTTGGACCTGGGTTCGATTCCTGTTGCACCACTCAGTATCTGCATGAAGCGGAGCAAGTAATTTAGCCTGTGTATGCTTCATTAGCCTCATTTGTGCACTGGGTGTAGTAATGGGTTCATGCCTCTAAAGAAGTGGTTAACCAGCAGTGATTTTGCCCTCCAGGGGACATTTTGCCATGTCTGGAGACATTTTTGACAACCACAGCTGGATGAGGGGTGTATCAAGTGGGTAGAGACCAGGGATGATTCTAAGCATTTTACAGTGCACAGGACAGCCCTCATTACAAAGAATTACCCAGCCCCAAATGCCGATAGTGTGGGAGTTGAGAAGCTCTGTTCTAAAGCACTTAGCACAGTTCTTGACACAGAAGAAATATTCAGTGAATCATTACTATTACTATTTTGATTTGTTTGATTTAAATAAAGCCACTCCTACCACAAATAAAAATTCCCTCTCTCTCCTTAGCTGATTGATATTAATACATCATCAATAAAATATTCTATCTGTAGATAATATTAGAGTTTTTTTTCCTTAATAATAAATGAAATAGGGCTTTTTCTCTTTACTAGTATTTAGTGCCTTTAAATGATCTCAAAATAGTGATTGAGATAGTGGTTTTTCAGTTTTAAAGTTGTCTACCATGAGTGAATATGTAGATCAGCTTTTAAAATCTCATTCAGTCTTTCAAGGACAAATCTTTCTTTGACTCATAGACTCTTGGAGGCATGTCACAGGATGATATAAGTCTTAGATGTCATTGGGTCTGATCTAATACACAAAGCAGAACTCCATTGGGTTTAAAATAATTATTCCATGATTATAATAAATCAGTAGCTCGGTTCACTTCTTAGCTTACTGGTTCTCACATGTAGGTTGGAAGACAGAGAAGGCAGAGTTTCCATGGGTGCCCTGCCTGGTAGGCCTCACTACGAGTCACTCCCAGTGATTACCAGTACATCTGGCTGGGGTACTGTCCAGTTGCCGTTCGCCACCCTTCCTCTGCTCTCCTTTGTATTACAGGGGTCTCTCTCTACTTATTACATTCTCTAGGCTCCCTTGCTAACTGATCTCTGACTACATTAACCCATGACAGCCACTGATGGGACACAAAACAGGAGAAGGCAAGAAGCCAGGGCGACGGCTTTCTGTCTCTCTCTCTGCTTCAAAAATCACCTCTCCATGGTCCTGCCTCCAGCTAGGTGGCCCTGATTCCTGGATTCTGGTATCAAGCATCTCTTCACCTTGTCCCTTAGCTGAGCGATGATATATACTTCCATTTTGTTAATCCCTGAGTTGTCTCACCATCCCATTTGAGATCTTCCAGCATCTCTTTTTGCCAGCATTTATTTTGTAAACTAATTTTTCCATGTTGAACATCCTCACTATATATATATTATATTAGAGAATATTTGATTCTGCCATAGGAAACAAGCAAGTAAAAAATGATAGAATTAGGTATAGAAGCAAATATCTTACAATGTGTTAGGCATAGAAAGACCTTGTCCAACCTGTGACCCATGGGCCACATGCAGGCCAGGATGGCTTTGAATGCGGCCCAACACAAATTTGTAAACTTTCTTTTTTTTTTGAGATGGAGTCTTGCTCTGTCGCCCAGGTTGGAGCACAGTGGTACGATCTTGGCTCACTGCAACCTCTGCCTCCCAGGTTCACGCCATTCTTCTGTCTCAGCCTCCCAAGTAGATGGGACTACAGGTACCGGCCACCGTGCCTGGCTAATTTTGTGTATTTTTAGTAGAGACAGGGTTTCACTGTGTTAGCCGGGATGGTCTCGATCTCCTGACCTCATAATCCACCCACCTCGGCCTCCCAAAGTGCTGGGATTACAGGCATGAGCCACTGCGCCTGGCCATAAATTTTCCTAAAACATTGTGGGTTTTTTTGTGATGTAGCTATTATTAGTATTAGTGTATTTTATGTGTGACCCACAACAATTCTTCCAGTGTGGCCCAGGGAAGCCAAAAGACCGGACACCCCTGGCATAGAAAATGTGAGCCAAGCACAAGTGTGCTTGGAAGGCATAGAAGGACCAATACAACTTTAAATGTCTCTGAAGCACCAAATATTCACACTACACCAAATAAACATGAGGCTCTGGAAGCTCTCAATATCTGTGATGCTGTAATTGGTGACACCCATTCTGGCCCTTCATCTCCTCTGCCCACAAAGCACTGGCTGATTGGTGAGTCACATCTGTAGCTGGGTGCACTTGACCCTACACCCCTCCCACAGAGCAAGCATGTTGGCTCTGAGCTCCTTCCACCTGCCAGGCCCTTTGCTGAAACTTTAACTCTTGTCTTTGTGGCTAGTGGGGAAGGCTGATGCAACACAGTTCCTAGCCTAGAGTAGGACATATAAACATGGCATATCCTCAGTCAAGCACAGTGGCTTACGCCTGCAGTCCCAGCACTTTGGGAGGCTGAGGCAGGCAGAATGCTCGAGCTCAGGAGTTCGAGACCAGTCTAGACAACATGGCAAAACTCCATCTCTGAAAAAAAAAAAAAAAATTAGCTGGCTGTGGTGGCACCTGCCTGTAGTCCCAGCTACTCAGGAGGCTGAGGTGGGGGGATCACTTGAACCCAGGAGGTCAAGGCTGCAGTGAGCCATGATTGTTAATGACACAGGCAGACACTGTCTCAAAAAAAAAAAAAAAAAGAAGAAGAAGAAGATTGCGTATCCTAGGTGTGGTCCTTCCAGCCCACTTGCACCCTAATCTAAGTGTTAGTCCACATCTCTCACTTCTTGCTCTTTGGTAAGTGTTGTAGATTAATTCAAACCAGGTGCTTCCTGACTCTTAACTAGGCCCATGAGCCTTTCTTTTCGATGGCTTCTAGGAGAGCTTTCCTCTTAGTATACTGGGAAGTTACCATCCATCAAGGTAGTTTCCCACATGCCATTTTGAATCAGGCTTTGGTTCATGTAAAGACCCTGACATGTTTCTAGGGCCCGCATGTTGCCCCTCAGGAACCATCTCTCCAATCCAAATAAGAGACATTTTCCATCAGCTTTCTGAAGAGTGAAATCTCAGTGTGTCAGAACTCAACTTGGATTTTATGTTCTCTAGTAAAGCACTGGGAACCTAATCTGGTAGGGCTTTTGACAAGTATGGTCTAAAAGTTCAACCTCCATGAAAAGCAAACCGGCCTGAAACTGAAGGCCGTTCACCAAAAGAACATACATACTACGTCAGGCTGGCCAACAGTCTTTAAAACCTGTTGTGGGTCTTGGTTGGTAGAGATGAGACAGACATCCCAGGTGAATAACAGAGAAACTAGTTTAATGAGGTCAACAATGCACCTAAAATATGCCCAGCTCTGTACTGGGCACTTTATATAATTATCTCACTTAATCCTTGAATAATCCCAAAGGTAGATAATATAATCCCTATTTCACAGAGGAGGCATTAGAGGGTCTGAAAAGTTCATCCCACAGTCACTGAAGCAAGAAGTGGGCATTTCGTGCTGAAAGCACAGACTATGGAACCAGGCTGTCTGCATTCAATTCCCAGTTCTGCCACTTTCAAGGTAGATAACCTTGGATGTTTTATTTGTTCTCTTGGTTTCTTTGTTTGCAAAATGGCGCTAATTACAGCTTCTACTTCAGTTTCCTACTTCATTGAGTGAAGATTCGATTAATATTTTAAAAGAATGTATAACAGCTCCTAGCCTAGAGTAAGTGCTAAAATGTTGGTTAAATTTTTAAAAACCCAATCTTCTTGACCCCAAGTCCACTATTCAGCTTTAGCTCACTCTAGAGCACTCTAGACTTGCTTGTCAGGGTATGGCCTGCAAATGTCTCTAGTGGGTTTACTGGAAGCCTGGCTTGAGATAGGGTTTCATATGGAAGTACAAGGCAATGCCCTCTGGAGAAATCTTTCAGGAAGTGAGGGAAGCAAGTGAGGGAAGGAAGTGAGTAAGGTATGCAGTTTCAGGTGAGGTTTAGCTCCAGCCTGCTCCCACTCTGCTGAGGAGCTCTGAAGCAGAAACTATACCCTGAGTTTGGCATCTTGCGGCAAGGGGGCTGGGCTTTTGGGCCTCTGTATCTGTGAGTTACTGGATACCAATTGCAGAGAATGAGGTGGGGAGGGGCGAGACATGAACAATAGCCCAAGGGCAGTCCTTCAGAGACTTTAGCAGCAAAACAGATATCCACTGGGGAATGGATACGCTGAATCTGGTAAAAGGAATCCCAGTGGACCCACGTAAGGCACCAACAGCTAGACTCCTCCACTTTGGAATCCGTGGCATTGGCATCACCTTTTGAAACAGGAAACATTTCCTTATTCCCTTTGCAGGGCATGCGATGGGGGTGTGGCTCGCTTCATTGGTGCCCCGCTGCTCATACCTCCAGGGGGAGCATGCAAAAGGTCAGGTTGTGGGGAGTGCTGACCCCACAGCAGCATCTAGGCTTGAGCCTTTACAGCTCTCGAAGCCCCAGTGGGTGTGTGTTACAGCGTGCGCTTTCAGTTTTGCCATCTGCTGGCGGCTTGTGTTAGTCAGCTCAATTAGACCCTCTGCCTAATTGCAAGGACAGAGGGCTTTCTGTATTCCAGGTTCTTGCCTTAGTGTACCAGAAAAATCCGATCACGTGTGGGCTTGGAGAATAAGTGCAAGGTTTTTTATTGAGTGGTGATAGCTCTCAGTGAGGTGGATGGGGAGGTCAGAAAGGGAAGGGGGTAGGAAGGTGGTCTTTCCCTGGAGTCAGACCACCCAGCAATGGGACTCTCCTCCAACCGAGTTCTCCTCGGCATCCATGTTGTTCTGCCTGCCGGAGATGGCCTGCCAACGTCTGCCGGTGTGTTCCTCTCGACGTCCAGCTGCTTGTGTCTGTGCCTGCTAGGGTCTCGGGTTTTTGTTTTTTGTGAGATGGAGTCTCACTCTGTCACCAGGCTTGAGTGCAGTGGCATGATCTTGGCTCACTGCAACTTCTGCCTCCCAGGTTTAAACGATTCTCCTGCCTCAACCTCCCGAGTAGCTGGGACCACAGGCATGCGCCACCACGCCCGGCTAGTTTTTGTATTTTTAGTAGAGACAGGATTTCACCATATTGTCCAGGATGGTCTCGATCTCTTGACCTTGTGATCCACCCGCCTCGGCCTCCCAAAGTGCCGGGATTTCAGGCATGAGCCACCACACCCAGCCAAGTCTCGGGGTTTTTATAGGCACAGGATGGGGCATGGTGGTCCAGGGTGGTCTTGGAAAATGCAACCTTTCGGCGCAAAATCAAGAGTGCCTGTCCTCACCTAGTTCCAGGGACACAGGCCCGAGGGTGAAGCCCTAGCCAGGGACCCCACCTTTCTCTACCTAGCACTTCCCTTCCCCCCTCCTGTATCACTTTGAGTTTGTTGGAAACAATTTCAGGATCCATCCCAGACCTTGTAGGTCAGAGACTATGTTTTACCAAGCTCCCCAGATGTTTGTTCGTTGAGGATTGAGAAACTCTTTTTTAAAGAAGTTTTGTGTGTGTGTGTGTGTGTGTGTGTGTGCGTGTGTGTATATACGCCCATGCACATGAATACAAATCTTCAGTACCACCTCCAAGTCAAAAAACATTTCTATCAGAGAATACCTCTTATTTCCGTATTCCAGTATTTGGTAAACCACACCTGTAGCATTCCCTTCAACAAAATGGATAAGGAGGCAACAAATATTGTGTCTTAAAAACAACAAATTGGAAAACAAGAACCAGATGCCGAGCTTTAACAGGGATCCGTAGCTAAACTTTGCAGTTTTCCAGAGCTGGAAAGCCTCCAGGAGCTCACTGAACCGTATGAGTAGGACGTGGCATGTGCCAGCAAAACACATGCTCTCCAGGGCCTGGCTCTGACCTGGCTTTAGAGTGGCAGTCGATGAGCTTCACAAATATTTGTATTCATTTTACTGGAGGCAGAGCTCTCCCTGACATGGGGCCAACAGAAAGCTACAAAATGCCCTGGAAAGAAAGATCCAATTTAGAGTTCTGATCAGTGGAATTTTTACAGCCAGAGCAGGTGGCCAGTATTTTGCATCATAATGTTTGTGAGGTCTGGCCTAGGGATTTAGAATGGTTGTACTAAAAGAGGTGAATTCATACGCCATCAGTAATTTTTGCCAGGCCTTTATACTTTAATAAGAATTTAGTGGAAAGGTTATTTGTGATATTCTTACTTTTTAAAAACCCAGAATGCCTTCAAACTTCTTTTTACCCCAAGATCCTACATTTCTGACATCTGCATACATCTTATAGTGATAATACTTTAACTTTGTGCTTCTTGTAAACCAGGCATACACACACAGAAGAGGTGACAAGTGACCATCCATCTCTATTTCTCACTTACTCCCTGGAGAGTAGATTTTCCAGATCCTTTTGGTTTAGACACACCCATGTGACTCCTGCCCAATGAAATGTGAGTGGAAATAACACATCAACCTTTCTGGATGGAAGCATCTAAGAATCAACGTGCTAACCCACATCCTCTTTCTCAGTGATTCAAGTTGGAGAGGATCTGGTTCTCTATTTCACAGGACAGAGGGAGTGCCTTCTGACTGACCTGTGATTGACTTTGCATGAGTGAATAATTTTCTTTGCTGAGCCACCGAGATTCAATTTGTCTACTGTACAATCTCAGTTCCTTACCCTGTGTATTACAACATTAGCAATCAAGACCATGGAATTTTGTTGGCTAAAATATTAAGATAGCCTAAGAGTTGTGGATTTGGAGTCAGAAGACACAGATTCAAGTCTCAGCTCCAGCACTTACTAAGTGTGTGACATTAGGAACACCATTAACAGTCTCTGGACTTAAGTAAAATTAGATTGAGTTACATAATCTCTAAGATCCCTTCTTCCCCAACTCTAGCATTCTATGATTCTTTAAAACCCCATACCATGTTTTCTCCTTTTAGACTAAAGCTACTCCCTACACACTTTTATTGGAAAATGATTAAGTCATTGCATGTATACACGCAAGTGTATATATTATGCAAATTCTACAAGGATATTCTCTATAAAGAGTCATGGAATCAGTTGGTGCCTCTAAAAATACAGTATTTTTTTCTGTGGAGAAAGTTTTATAGTTATATAAGCTATATTTACAAGACCATGCCTTATATTTGCCTGACTTATTCATCTACCCGATTCACAACGGAGTCTAAAGGAGCCATTATTGTCACATTGAGGGGTCTGCCCAAAAACGAAACTCATATGAAACTGAGCTATTTTTGCTACCACTAAACGGATGACTTTCCATCTAGATTTAACCATAGTCTAATCTTCAACTTGAATACAGGAGATCAAGGTAGATTGCAGCTGAGAAATGTATTCTCTCTCAAATTTTAGGAGCTATATTGACCCTGACTCCTTTGAACTGCAGGTTACCACTTAGTAAATTACTTGTATGTAGATTGATTTGGGGGTCTTCAAGTCTTCCTCTCCAAATCCTCCTTTTGTTTTCAATGCTATTGCCATGACACTGAGTCTCTCCTCCTTGTTCCACACATGCATTCACCACCTTCTCTTTTTACTCTTGCCTTTGATACGTCAGATCTTACACTCTAGAGTTTGGACTGCAGCAGACACCAGACTTCTTATTCACCTTTGAAAAACAGACACAAACATTCCACATTGAACATGAAAGAACAGCCTACTATAGGTTTTAAAACGCTGAGCTCTCGGCCAGGCGCGGTGGCTCGTGCCTGTAATCCCAGCACTTTGAGAGGCTGAGGCGGGCGGATCATGAGGTTGGGAATTCAAGACCAGCCTGGCCAATATGGTGAAACCCCGTCTCTAATAAAAGAAAACAAAAACTAAAAAATTAGCTGGGTGTGGTGGCAGGCACCTGTAGTCCCAGCTACTTGGGAGGCTGGAGCAGGAGAATTGCTTGGACCCTGGAGGCGGAGCTTTCAGTGAGCTGAGATTGTGCCACTGCACTCCAGCCTGGGCAACAGAGTGAGACTCCGTCTCAAAACAAAAACCCTGAGCTCTGAATATTGATCTGAGGGAAAACTCAGGGGATTGAACTGGCAGAAGGGAGAAATTGGGGTGAGGAGGGGCAGGTAGGAATAATGCAGTGGTAATTTCATATGGTGCATTGTTCATGAAATGAATATGTCCTCCCAACTTGTTTCATCTTTTCAGAGTTCTTCTGAAAACAGAATGTATTTGGTTGGTGCAAAAGTAATTGTAGTTTTGCCATTACTTTTAAGCAAAAACCACAATTACTTTTACACCACCTAATATTTGCTTTCTCAGTGCCTATTTATGGTTTGTCCTTTCTGGGGCTGTTCCAGCCACTGGAGCCTCGATCCCTGCTGCTCCTAGATTAATTATCTTGGGCCTCCTGTTTCGGTGAGCCGCTATTTCAGAAGGAAGGCCCTTTTGTCCCAACCTTCTCTGGCTTCACAGCTCAAATGCATATTCAGGAGTCCCAGAGAAGAAAAAGCACTTCCATCTACGAGGAAATGCAGAGATAACTGCTTTCTCGCTACAGGGCAGAAAGAAAATAGATTTTTCTCATCTTTTCATAGTGGGTGAAAGTCTGTGAGGACAGACTTTAAAGTAGCAGACAACAAAAAATATTGGTGGAGTTTTGGGGATTTTGTTTTTCTGCATTTGGTCCTTTTGTTTTTGTATTTCGGAACTGGATTGGAAATCTAGGTACTTCTAAGTTGTTCTTTATCAAGTTTGGATAAATAAAAGCTGCTATTGTAAAAGGGAGCATTTTTCCAAAAAAGTCATACTAAAAGGAACATTACATTTAGTTGTATGTTGTACAGTAATTTATTCTCCTATAGTCTCTGAAGTCCTTGTAATCTTTAGAGCTAAACTTTAATCTTATTTTTATTCTTTGACTTCAAGCACACATGTGTTGTTATTGAACCCCCTGATTTTGTCTGTCCCCATATTCAACAGACTTTGAAATTGCCTTTCTATCTCTACAGGTTTCTATTGCCATTAGTCCTCTAGAGTTTGTTGTCTTCCTTCCTTCCTTTTTTGGAAACATTTCAATGTATCTTTTCTTTTAAATATTGTTGTTCTACGCCCCTTTCCTGTCTAACCCTATTTCCAAGTTCTTAATTATTCTTTGCCTTTTTCTTTCCAACTTGTCTCAGAATCCAAATCAAATCTACTTCCTTTTATCCCACTGTTAGTTGTTACGAATTATATTAGAGTGCAGAATAACAAAATATTTGACTCATTTGTTTACCAAGAAATTTAAGTGTTTGTGATTCTTGTAAGGGTAACATTCCTTCTGTGTGCTGGTAGCATAAGGAAGATAAAATTCCATCAAACCCAACTCACCATAATCTTATTCTTCATGAAATATTGCTAATTTATCTTGATAGCAAATTAAAGATAGCCAAAAATGTTTGATCTCCCATTTAGAAATGGGATGTCCTCCTGAATTGGGATGGACTCTGACTTCTTTAATCCATAAAATGTGGTAGAAGTTTGACTGTGCTCAGTCAAACAAAAGTTTGACAGTATGAGGGCTCAGGCCTAAGAGACTGACACCTCTGCATCCTCTCTGTTGGGACACTCATTCTTGAAGCCCTAAGTCACCATGAAAAAAAGTCCAAATCCCCTTGATGATGCTGGAGAAGCCATGTGTAGATGTTCCACTCAATCGTCCCAGCTGAGCCCAGCCTTCTATGCAAGACTCCAAACACACAAGTGAAGCTATCATGAGCTCCAGACCAGTCCATCCATCAGCTGAATACCACCCCGGAACTTCCAGTTAATGCCATAGGGAGCAGAGGAAGCACTCTGTAAAGCCATACCCAAATTTCTGACCCACAGAATTCTGGAACATAATAAAATAGTTGTTTTGAGACATTATGTTTTGGAGTAATTTGTCACCTAGCAGTTTATAACTATAATACCTTTCTTTAATGCCACCAAGCTTGACCATGAACTGGTGGGCCAAGAGGTACTCTTGAAGGAAACATAGTTTTCCCTTGGGCCAACATGGAGACAGAGAAGCAGTTGACCATACTTCTTCCTGGTCACTTGAGCAAAAGGATTATATCCTACTTGGCCTGAGGCCAGTCTAGGTGATTTGAATCTCAATCTGCCATGTCATTGTGTGAGAGATTTAAATTTATTTTTATCCAAACAACTTCTTCTTTAAGCTTTTATTCCACTTCCACAGTGATCATGGAATCCTTCCCTTACCCTGGGATCAACAAACTATGACCTATGGGCTGCCTGGTTTTTTTTAGGTCCTCCAAGCTTAGAATGTTGATGTTATTGTTTTACATTTTTAAACTGTTGTTTTAAAAAAGGAAAGAAAACTATGCAGCAGAGACAATATGTGGCCTGTGAAGTATAAAATATGTGCTGTCTGACTCGTACAGAAACAAGTTGCTAACCTTTGGTAATACCCTGGGTATTGAGAATGATATATCAAAGAATGTGTTGGTGAATATTTAGTGTCAACTTGACTGGATTGAAGGATGCAAAGTATTGTTCCTGAATGTATCTGTGAGGGTGTTGCCAAAGGAGGTTAACATTTGAGTCAGTGGAGTGGGAGAGGCAGACCCTCCCTCAATCTGGGTGGGCACCATCTAATCAGCTGCCAGCGTGGCTAGAATAAAGCAGGCAGGAGAAGCTGGACAGCAGACTTGCTGAGTCTTCTGGCCTCCACCTCTCTCCCATAGTGGAAGCTTCCTGCCCTCGTACATCAGACTCCAAGCTCTTCAGTTTTCGGACTCTTGGACTTACACAAGTTTTGCCAGGGGCTTTCGGGCCTTTGGCCACAGACTAAAGGCTGCACTGTCGGCTTGCCTGCTTTTGAGGTTTTGGACCTCGGATTGATTCACCACTGGCTTCCTTGCTCCTCAGCTTGCACATGGCCTATTGTGACTTCACCTTGTGATTGTGTGAGTCAATTCTCCTTAATAAACTCCCTTTCATAGATACATCTATCCTATTAGTTCTGTCCCTCTAGAGAACCCTGAGTACTACAAAGAGGCTCTGGATTCTGTTATGCTCCTTTGAAAACTATTTTTGGTTATTTTTGCAAGCAGCAAGTTCACTTTGCTGAACACAAAACTGCAAACTATTTCTCCCCTGCTGTGAACAGCAGCTGAAATCTTAGTTCATTTAGTCTTAGCTGGATTTCTGGGCATCTGACCCATGCATGTATGACTTGGGACCAGCCACAGATTACGACAGCATTTATACACAAAATTTGCAGCTCCCTCTCTCTGGCTCTCTCCTTCCTATTATATACCACACCCTTACCCCCAACCCTGCCATTTTCCAGCTACTGCAATCCCCTCAGACCCTGACATCTGATTTTTCAAGCTAGTATAACCGCAAGTGTTCTGAATGTATCAGTTGCCCTACATAGCAGACTACAGACTGCCCTCAGGCAAAAAAAAAAAAAAAAAAAAAACCTAAAAATATGGGAAACTCACCAAGTGCCATTCCCTTGTTTTGAGTGTCAACTCTAATGCAGTATCTGCTTTCTTCTGATTTTTATCCCATGCCTTTAGATAGTTGTTTTGTTGTACTTTGTCCAGAGTTTATAGTTATTATCGCCAGGAATGCTGGTCAACTTAAAAATACTCAAACAATGCCCAAAACAGAACCCTCCCACTCTTTTTATAATTCTTCAGTTACTCATATATCTTCCATTCGTTGGAGAGCCCTTTACGAGGCTGTATTTTGTTCATCTGTATTTATGATGCCAAGAGTCTTTCCACTCACTGTGTGATCCCTGGACCAGAAGCACTGGCTTCGCCTGAGAGCTTGTTAGAAATGCAAAGTCTCAGGTTCCATCCAAGACCTACTAAACCAGAATCTGTGCTATAACAATGTCCCAGGTGATATCACTGCACATTAAAATTTCATAAGCACAGACACAGGGCACACTAAGGGCCACATCATGGGCACTTGGAAAATGTTTATCGTAAAAGTAAATAAAGAAATTCCTCAGCTCAACATCCTTTTTCATTTTTTACAGTTTTATTAAGGTATTATTGACACACAATAAATTACACATACCTAAAGTATAAAGCTTAGAGATTTTTGACATGTTTGCTCTGTGAAACCATCACATAATCAAAATAATAAACATTTGTATATTTCCAAAAGTTTCCACTTAATCTTTGTTACCTTTCTGTCCCATTCCACATCCCTTTCCAGGCAACTACTGATCTGCTTTCTGAGACTGTGTATTAGTTTCCATTTCATAGATGTTTACATGAATTAAATTGTGTAGTATATACTCTTTTCTGTCTAGCTTCTTTTCAGCATAGATATTTAAGATACATCTTGTAGTAGTATGTATCAATGGTAAACTTTTATCATTGTGTAGTATTTCATTATAGGGATACATCACAGTTTGTTTTATCCATCTGCCAGTTGATGGACATTCAGGTTGTTTCTAGTTTTTGACTTTTGCAAGTAAAACTGCTATAAGTTTTTGTCTGAATATGTGGTATATCTAGGAATAGAATTCACTGGGTCATACAGCAGGTCTATGTTCAACTAGTTACAAGCTGCCCAGTAGTTTTCAAAGGTGGTTGTATCATCATACATTTCCACCAACACTGTATGAGAGTTGGTTAGAAGAATAACCTTGTTTTTCTCAAATTATAATCAAGAATTAGTACCTGACTCCTCAGGGAATAGAAATTAAAATCCTGAGTAATAGTCCCTTGAGGACCTTTTGTCTTCATTAAAAAATTATATGCGGTTGGGCGCGGTGGCTCACGCCTGTAATCCTAGCACTTTAGGAGGCTAAGGTGGGGGGACTGCCTGAGGTCAGGAGCTCAAGACCAGCCTGGCTAACTAACATGGTGAAATCCCATCTCTACTAAAAATACAAAAATTAGCCGGGTGTGGTGGCGCATGCCTGTAGTCCCAGCTACTCTGGAGGCTGAGGCAGGAGAATGGCTTGAATCCAGGAGGAGGTTGCAGTGAGCCGAGATCATGCCACTGCACTCCAGCCTGGGCAACATAGCAAGGCTCCGTCTCGAAAAAAAAAAAAAAATTCATGCTAAATGTACCAAGCAAGGTCTCCTGGAATGAAATTCTTTTGATTCCACACAAAAATAAAAAATATGTTTTGAATAAATTAAATAATTTGCTAATGATTTTGGAGATTGTTGACTAAGCCATGGAAATGCCTCTTCAGAACAGCTCATATCTTCTGAGGATCTCAGGTCAACATTTACTACTAAGTAAGGCATGCTTGCATTAAGAAATCATTTTCCTTTCAGATTTCAATGTCAACATCTAATTCCAAATATTTTCCTCATCAGAAAACTCTTCCTAAACAGGTGGGAAATTTTGGTTGATAAATATGGGTGTAAACAATAAAGCAGAACTATTTTAAAGTTCTGTCTAAACACAGAAAATGTGACCAATGCCGGCCACTTTGTTTAGAGGGGTGCCAACATCGTGTATGGTTGTAATTGAAATGAGAAATTTTATGGATCAATTTTTCCATCTACTTTTCTAAAAAGTTTCTCCCCCAACCTCTAGGCTGGAGATGAAAATCTCTCTCAAAAAAGAATCTTCCACCCCCACTCTATGCATAAATTCACCCAGATAAAAGCATTCTTCTTCATTGGCAAGCAAAGCTGATGATAATTATGGTCTCTGGCAAAGCAAACCCTGTCATAAAAATATTTCTGATAAATGTTTATAGTTTAGGAAACTACAAAATAATTTGCAAATATAGAACACAGAAAAAGCTTGACACAAACCAATTGAGTGTACTCCCTTTACATTTAAAAATGATCCTACCCAGGTAAAATTTTCTTCACTCACCTTCACCTAATGGTGTCCTTGATGTGATTTTATGTGTTGCCTTCTTTAAAGGAAAATTATAATTTAGGAGCATCCAAATGAAAAGCCATGCCAGTGAACAAAAAGAACCAATAAATACTGAAAAGTTACAGAGAAAGCAGACAAAAAAGACTCATCAAGAAGAATTTGTAAAATATATACAAAGAAGCAACAAAAACATGTTTGTGTATGTGAACCTTGATCATTGTTTGGCCCATGAACAAGACAACAATGTCAAAATTCTTACCTATAATGAAATTAATTAGTCTAACATTCCTCCCTTTCAAAGTGATCTGTAATTCCTATTACTACATAGTAGGCATAAGCTAAAGTAGTTATCTCTTTTTTTATTCTGGGTGTATAATGTTATTATTTAAGAGTAATTTGTAAAAACGATGCTTCTAAATAAGAATGGAACAACACATTTAATAATAAACTGTCTTCAAAATGAAAAACGTCATTTCTATTTGAATGTCAAAGCAAATGCCTTTCTTAATCAATATTTAAAATAGCTATCAATATTTGCAATCAGCTAATACTTGGTAGCCATGCGTTCTCAAATTCTAGAAAAGGAGAAGCAATGGAATGACTACGGAAATGAAGAAATAGGTTGTCAACATTAAAATGGACAATTTTCAGTTTTTAGTAGAAGTGGGTATTAGTATTGGCCAAGAATGTAACTGTTAGCTAATTGTACTAATTTGTTGAAAGCTTTAGCCAGATCCCAGTGGACCAAGGGCACAGAATCCCTTCCCCTTGACTTTCAGTGGGCTCACTGCTAATGGAGAATGTGAGTCCATTTCTATGGATTTTCTATTATTGAAAGATCATGAGTTAGCAGCATGAGTTCTAGGGTCAAACAGTTTAAACTGGCTCCACCATATATTAACAATGTGACCTTCTGCAATGTAATGAACCATTGGTTGTTTTAGACAAGGTCTTGCTCTGTCACCCAGGCTGGAGTGCAGTGGCATAATTATAGCTCACTATAACCTCAAACTTCTGGGCTCAAACAATCCTCCTGCCTTAGCCTCCTGAGTACAATGTAGTGAACTCTTAAACCTCCATTTATCTTTAGAATGAGAAGGAGTTATAATCTCCCTCATCTCGTAGGACTGTTGAAAGAATTAAATGAGACAATTCATGGAATGTCATTAATTATATTATTATAGTGCTTAACATGGAGTCAGCAGTCCATGAGTGGTTACTTCTCCACCTCCTTCTCCTCTGTCTCATCCTCCTCCCTCTGCTCTTGCCATAAGATTTTCAGAATATAAAATCTGTTCAGTGGGTGGTAAGTGATATGGAAGTAGGAATAATTTCACACTAGATACTGAGAGGTGACAGTGTGCTAGCAGCCCTCACTCTCAGCACCTCCTCAGCCTCCACGTCCACTCTGGCCACTCTTGAGGAGCCCTTCAGCCAGCCATGGCACTCTGGGAGCCCCTCTCTGGAC
The DNA here is from genome assembly GCF_049350105.2 of Macaca mulatta. Lineage (NCBI taxonomy): Eukaryota > Metazoa > Chordata > Mammalia > Primates > Cercopithecidae > Macaca > Macaca mulatta. The sequence goes on along the minus strand of NC_133407.1, from coordinate 130,395,857 downwards.
TGGCTGAGGCTGGAGCCGCCTCCCTCTGCTTGCTGGGAGGTGTGGAGGGAGAGGCACGGGCAGGAACTGGGGCTGCGCTCGCGGGCCAGTGTGAATTCCAGCGGGCGAGGACGCGGACTCGGCAGGCCCCGCACATGGAGTGGCCAGCCGGTGCCGCTGGCCCAGGGTAGTGAGGGGCTTAGCACCCGGGCCAGCAGCTGTGGAGGTTGCGCCGGGTCTCCCAGCAATGCCTGCCCGCCGGCACCTCACTCAAATTCTCGCGGGGCCTTAGCTGCCTCCCACGAGGCAGGGCTCGCGACCTGCAGCCCGCCATGTCTGAGCTTCCCCCTGCGTTGGACTCCCACGCGGCCTGAGCCTTCCCTACGGGAGCCACCCCCTGCTCCGTGGCGCAGGTCCCATCCACAGCCCAAGGGCTGAGGAGTGCATGTGCCGCTCCAGACTGGTGGGCAGCTCGGCCTGCAGCCCCAGTGCAGGATCCACTGGGTGAAGCCAGCTGGGCTCTCTGAATGGGATGGGGACTTGGAGAACTTTTATATCTAGCCAGAGGATTATATGTGCACCAATCAGCACTCTGTATCTGGCTAACCTAGTGGAGACTTGGAGGAGTAGCACTCTGTGACTCTGTGTCTAGCTCAGGGATTGTAAATGTACCAATCAGCACTCTGTGTCTACCTTAGTGTTTGTAAATATACCAGTCAGCACTCTGTGTCTAGCTCAGGGTTTGTAAATACACCAATCAGTACTGTGTCTAGCTCAATGTTTGTGAATACACCAATTGGTACTCTGTATCTAGCTAACTCTGTATCTAGCTAACTAGCACTCTGTGACTCTGTGTCTAGCTCAAGGATTGTAAACGCACCAATCAGCACTCTGTCAAAACGGACCAATCAGCTCTCTGTAAAATGGACCAACCAGCAGAATGTGGGTGGGGCCAGATAAGGGAATAAAAGCAGGCTGCGGGAGCCAGACAGGGGCAACCCGCTCTGGTCCCCTTCCACAGTGTGGAAGTTTTGTTACTTCTAAATTTTGCTGCTGCTCACTCTTTGGGTCCACGCTGCCTTTATCAGCTGTAACACCGCGAAGGTCTGCAGCTTCACTCCTGAAGCCAGTGAGACCATGAACCCACCTGGAAGAAGGGACAACCCCAGACGCGCTGCCTTTAAAAGCTGTAACACTCACCACGAAGGTCTGCAGCTTCACTCCTGACAGCCAGACCTGAACCCACCAGAAGGAAGAAGCTCCAGTCACATCTGAATGTCTGAAGGAACAAACTCCGGACACACCATTTTTAAGAACTGTAACACTCACCACAAGGGTCCACGGCTTCATTCTTGAAGTCAGTGAGACCAAGAACCCACCAATTCCGGACACATTACCAGCCTTAATTCTAGAATGATGTCTCGAGCAGCATTGTCCAACAGACTCCCTGTGATGATGGAAATGTTCTAACCTGGGTTGCCCAAAATGGTAGCCACTAACCACATGTGGCTAAGGAGCACTTGAAGTGTGGCTAGTGCAACAGAAGAGCTACATTTTAAATTTTATTAATTTTAATTAATTTAAATATAAATACAACTAGCTGCACGTGGTTACTGGCTACTGTATTGGACAATGTAAATCTAGAGCAAGAATCACAAGCTCCAATACAATACATAACAAGAGCAGACGAGTAACATAAATGAATGCAATGTGGTCAGTAGCTAATAGGGCCAGTGGGACTTGTGTAACTTATGCACACATATCTTGTCTAAGGGACTCAGCCAGTCTTAGCCTCAGCCAATGCTGCTAGGTAGATATAGGTCCAGTTTTCTAATGTTTGAGAAGAAGCTAGAAATGCATGTTTTCATGCGAGGCCTCCCTATTCTTTCAAGTATCAAGTAACTAAAAAAATTTTGGAACACAGTGCAGGCCAAACAAAACATATTTACTAACCGAATGTAGATCACAGAACATGAGCATGCATCCTTTACTTCGGAACCTACCCCTGAAATCATGGAAAAGTCTTCAAATTAGACTGTCCGAGGGAAAAGCAGGGAGCATCAATCTTGTTACACATGAGGCCAGATTTGGGAACTGCGTTAATATTAGCCTCACTGCCTTCAGTGGGCTTAGCAAACCTTCAGAAGCTATCTCAGTCCTGGGACCTCCTGAAAATCAGCTAGTCTTAGAAGAACCTTGCAAAGACATCAGTGCTTCCTGGTGCAGCTAAACCCCAATGCTGAGTGTCCGCTGATGTCAGCATCTCCCCCAAAGAGGAGAGTGAGAGGGACAGTAACCAGGTCAGACCTCCATGTTGGAAATCCTTAGGACTTGAAAGCAACTAACTCCCAATTGATGGAAAAATCGAAAAGATTTGTCTGGCTTTAAACATGAAGCTAACTGGACACTATTAAGCTACCAGAGTTCCCTCCAGTGTATTTACTCATTCCTTCATTGATTAAACACATATTTTTTAAGCGGCCCTTCTGAATCACCAGCGCCATCTCCGTGCCCACCACATGAATCTGAATGGTTGCAGAGTCAGCTTTCAGCCTGGTTTTCCTGGAGGAACTAGATACAAAGGCAACAGAGCACCGAGGTTAACAGCATTATCTTTGGCCTCAAACAGGGCTGAGATTCAGATTGCACACGTCCTATCTATGTGGCCTTAAGCAAGAGACGTCTTTACTTCTTAGTCACTCATCTACAAATTGGGAAAAGTAAGAGTGCCTTCCTTATAAATTAGTGAGTAGATTAAATGAGAAACTTGTGGAAAGGGCTTAGCATAACCATAACAAGCCCTCAATAAAGAAGACATTTCCAGTTAATAGAGTAGTCTCTGCTCCACACAGTTGCATACTAAAGTGAGGCTGTGATGGGGGTTCTCTGGCCCAGCCAGGAGGGGTATTTTTTCAGTGACTTTATTTAGAATTGCTGGTGTAGGTTGGTCCCCCTTGGAATCATTGGTCAGTTGTGTATATATTGGTGAGTTGAAATTAGGTGTCATGCAAACGTAGACTAAGAACTTAGGACGTAAGGTGACCAACGTGTACCAGCGTGCCCGAGACTTTCTCACATCGAGCACTGAGAGTTCCATCTTCCCTCAGTCCTGTGCAACGGGGACAGTTGGTTATCCTGTACCTGTCAGGCATTAAGTAAAGATGGTGGGGAAGATAAGAAGCCTGGGTTCAAATACCAAGAGTTTGAATGGCATTTGTATAACAACAAAAGAGAAAGAACTACTCACTAAATGTGTGCATGCATGTGCACACATATGCACACACAGATTCATAAGTTTCAGAGCTTGGCTCACATAGGCTTTGCCAGATGCCCTGCCTTTAGCCTCACACAAACATCTGCCTCTACCCACTGATCACCTCCATATGCCCAGACTCATTTGGCTGAGCCTGGAAGTAGTGAGTTAGCAACCATCTCCTCATGCCCTTTCTTGTCTCATGTGTTTTGATGTGCCTGCTAAGGGAATGTTCAACATGTTCTCAAGGAGGCCACACAGACATGCAGTCTGAGCCAAACTGATCACTGCATAATTGATAATAGGCCTTTTGTATTCACATTCTATTTAGATGATTGTATGGAGCAGGTGACAGGTGTTCCGAGAACATTACCCAAGCTGCCTGTTGCCGAGAACATCCTGAGACCAGCTGGGGCGAGGAGCCCAGAGGAAATCCCCATAGTAATTTAATAGTTCACAGGGCTTTGGGTTTGTGAGGATTACAATGAAGAATTAAAGTGATATTGACCACCCACCGAAGAAGGGCCTTTGTGCTTTTCCCTTGATATTTCTACATTTATTATTTTGTTCCCAAGGAAATTGCTACAGGGTGACCAAAAGCAATTTTTTCTTTCTTTTTTTTTTTTTTTTTGCAAAGGATGTATGTTGCCACTTAACTGGAGAAACAAACAGGAGAAACAGAAACCATGTATTAATGTTAGTGAGAAGCCTGCTTTGAAACACCCAGCTTAGGGTATACCAGTTTTGGGGTGGATGAGGATTGCTAACTACTTTTTTCAAAGGATTTGTACCAGAGCCAGATATTTAAGGAAAATCGTAGAATGTGACTTTCAGAATTAGAAGTGAGTTCCAAAACAGAACTAGGAGGAACATTTTACTTGATTTCTCACAACTCATACTCTGGGTTCACAGACACCTTTTTCGAAGTTGATAGAGCCACTACCTGGCTCTGCATTCTAAAATTTAGTTTCAATTGGCCTCACCTGCTTTCGCAGGCAGTTTGGTTGCTTAGAACAAGCTTGGGTCAGAATTTATTCATTGGCCCATTCCACAAGCATTCATCAAGTGTGCCAACTATATTAAGTCCACTCTGTGAGACACAGTTCATTCAATATTCATCTCAGAGATACTTCTGCGGCATCAGCTGTGTGACACACCCTCAGCAAGCCAAGCACTGGAGACACAGTCTGCACTTGGAGCTTACATTCAATGAGGCTCATGGAAACTTCTAATGATACTTGCTTTGGAGAAAAATTAAGTCAGGTAAAGAAAAGGGGCCGGGTGCGGTGGCTCACGCCTGTAATCCCAGCACTTTGGGAGGCCGAGGCGGGTGAATCATGGAGTCAGGAGATCGAGATCGTCCTGGCTAACACGGTGAAACCCTGTCTCTACTAAAAATACAAAAACAAAATTAGCCAGGCATGGTGGCGGGCGCCTGTAGTCCCAGCTACTCGGGAGGCTGAGGCGGGAGAATGACGTGAACCCGGGAAGCGGAGCTTGCAGTGAGCTGAGACTGTGCCACTGCACTCCAGCCTGGGTGACAGAGCGAGACTCCATCACAAAAAACAAACAAAAAACAAAAAAGGTAGGAAGTGCTGGAGTAGGGAAGTCGAAGGTAATATTTGAGCAAAAACTTGAAAAAGGTGAACAAGCTAAGTGGATATTTGGGTGGGGGAAATCTTCTGACAGGACAAAAAGCCTGTGCAAAGGCCGCAGGGCAGAAAATACTGGCATGTTTGAAGCTATTGTGAGGACTTCAGCTTCACTCTAAGTGGAAAACCTCCGTGGCGCTTGGACAAAGTAGTGTGATCCAAGTGAGGTTTTAACAGGATCACCTCAGGGTGCTTCTTGAGAAATAATGTAAGGGGAGAAAGACATATTCTACCCCTCAACAGGCAGAAACAGACATTTGTAACATTTTATTTTACATGAGGCAGAAAGAAATAAAAATGAAATAATAAAAGGCCTGCTGAGCAAAGGGTGGTTAATTTCAAACATGAGGGACAGCTTCTTAGAGGAAGTGACTGTAAGAAAAACTTTTTTTCCTTCTCATTCTTTAAGTCCTCACTTCCTCTCTCTCTTCCTTCTTCCCTCTCTCCATCTTCCCATATGTCTTTCAAACATTCTCCAAAGTAGATAGGTATGTCAGTCTATCTACTTTTGTGAATGTTTGAAATGTTCTCTAATAAAATGTTTTTAAAACTCATTAGGTCATTCACATGAAAAACTGCAATCCATAACATTAAAGGCTTGGCATGTTTCAGAAATTATATCTCTGAAAGCCTTTTTGTGGGGAACCAATCTCTGAATGCAGTGGTTCATAAGAGCAAACATTTCAGGAAATAACCATTTTAAATACAGTCGTGAGCCATACAATGATGTTTCAGTCAGCAACAGAGCACATATACAAAAATGGTCATCTAGCAAGCTAAGATCAATTTACTGTTGAAGAAAGAAAAAATACTTTTAATAAATCCAGAGTAACCTAAGTGTACAGTGCTTGTAAAGTCTACAGTACTGTGCAGTAATGTCCTAAGCCTTCACATTCTCTCATGACTCACTGACTCACCCAGGGCAACTTCTTTTTTTTTTTTTTTCCCCCATTTTTTTTTTTCATTATACTTTAAGTTCTGGGATACATGTGCAGAATGTGCAGATTTGTTACACAGGTGCACACATGCCATGATGGTTTGCTGCACCCATCAACCCATCATCTACGTTAGATATTTCTCCTAATGCTATCCCTCCCCTAGTCCCCACACCCCCTGACAGGCCCCGGTGTGTGATGTTCCCCTCACTCAGGGCAACTTCTAATCCTGCAAGCTCCATTCATGATAAGTGCCTTTTACAGCTGTATCATTATTTATCTTTTATACTGCATTTTTACTGTACCTTTTCTACATTTAGGTATGTCTAGATACACAAATACCATTATATTACGATTGCCTATAGTATTCAGGACTGTCATATGCTGTACAGTTCTGTAGCCTAGGATCAATAGGCTATACTGCATAGCCTAGGTGTGTAGTAGACCATCTAGTTTTGTGTAAATACACTCTGTGATGTTTGTACAATGACGAAATGATTGAACAATGCAGTTCTCAGAACATACCCCCATCATTAAGCAACACATGGCTGGATATAAACAAGATAGTGCATGTTTTTCTCTGTCTCTTGATTTAACTTACTGATGTGCCACCACTTATTTTTTACTCTTAGTTCCGTAATATTGTCTTAGTTCCATAATATGTAATGCATACCAAACAGAGGTACTTCAAAGGAAGGAGGGTGCTTTGAGGCAGTCATAGAAAGAGGAAGATCTTAATCACCAGGTTGTAGCACATGGTAGATATGTAACAAATATTTGTAAAACTGATCTTTGAAACAATTTGTATCCAAGTATCTAATCACTACTAGACTTAGTCTATTAATTCTTAAAAGAACAGAACACTAGAGGTCAGTCTTCACATTGAGAAAGAATGGAAAATATAGTAAGATAACACAATCTCTTTGAGTCTTTTAAATAGTGAGAAAATTGTTAGAATAACTTTCACAAATATCATGCAACTTTCATTATTAATACAGTTTAGAAGTACTAAAATCATTTAGATACACAGTATATAAATGTATATGTGTTTACATTTTCATGGAGTATATGAGAAGTATTGTATCACAAATTGGATTTTTTTCCAGCACTCAGTCTAATACGACATATTTTAAGAATTTTTTTTTTTTTTTTTTTTAGACAGAGTCTCATTCTGTCGCCAGGCTGGAGTGTAGTGGCGCCATCTTGGCTCACTGCAACCTCCACTTCCAGAGTTCAAGTGATTCTCCTGCCTCAGCCTCCCAAGTTACTGGGACTACAGGCGTGCACCATCACACACAGCTAATTTTTGTATTTTTAGTAGAGACAGGTTTTCACCATGTTGGCCAAGATGGTCTCAATCTCTCGGTCTCATGATCCACCCACCATGGCCTCCCAAAGTGCTAGGATTACAGGCGTGAATGACCATGCCCGGCCTATTTTAAGAATCTTAAGCCTAAATTAGAAGACAGAAAATTGAAATACAAAGTCAGACAGGTTAAATAAACTCTCTGCAAACATACCCTGTAAACTCCAGAGCAGTTTAAATGCTTCAGCAGAGACTGGCTTCTGTCACTGCTTCTTTTGAACCAATTTTCCTTCCCAGGTAGTGGCTGGGATGGACCCGGGGCCCTCAGTTCCTCAGCTTCCAGATAACTAGACCTTTACCAGTTGTTTAAGGCTACCAGATTCTTCTTTCTTCAAATGTCCCATTTTCTTCCCTTTACACAGACTATATCTACCAAAGTCTTGGACACTAGCATATTTTCTCCGCCGAAATTCTGCCCATTTTCTTTTTCTGTACTAGAAGAGTCTTCATTGTTTGCTGATGCTGAGACAGCATGTTAAACTCACACAGAGTAATTTCTCATTCTCTTCTGAAGCTATGTCCCTAATAATCTCCTAAGAGGAAAAAAAAATCTCTTCATTCTATAGTTACAGATCTGAAAGAGAAACAAAAAGCATTTTAAACAGCAATAAATGTTAAATTACTGGCCGGGTGTGTTGGCTCACACGTTTAATTACAGCGCTTTGGAAGGCTGAGGCAGGCAGATCACTTGAGCCCACGAGTTTGAAACCAGCCTGGGCGACATGGTGAAATCCCATCTCTACAACAAAATACAAAAATATTAGCCAGGCATGGTGGCGCGTACTTGTAGTCTCAGCTACTTGGGAGACTGTGGTCGGAGGATTGCTTGAGCCCAAAAGTTCAAGGCTGCTGTGAGCTGTGATTACACCACTGCACTCCAGCCTGGGCAACAGAGTAAGACCCTATCTTAAAAAAAAAAAAAAAAAAAAAAAGTTAGGCCGGGCGCAGTGGCTCACGCCTGTAATCCCAGCACTTGGGAGGCTGAGGCAGGCAAATCACCTGAGGTCGGGAGTTTGAGACCAGCCTGACCAACATGGAGAAACCCCATCTCTACTAAAAGTACCAAAAATTAGCCGGGCATGGTGGCGCATGCCTATAATCCCAGCTACTTGGGAGGCTGAGGCAGGAGAATCACTTGAACCCAGGAGGCAGAGGTTGTGGTGAGCTGAGATCGCGCCATTGCACTCCAGCCTGGACAACAAGAGCTAAACTCTGTCTCAAAAAAAAAAAAAAGTTACATTACTAAGAAAAAATAAACATAGTTATTTTAATGCCTCAGAAACATACCTTTAAACTATAAGGCAAATGTTTCCTTAGAGAAAGCCTAGTTAAAGCAGGTGGGAAGACAAGCTACAGAATGGGAGGCAAATAAATATATAAAGAGCTCTCGAAATTCAACAGGAAAAAAAATAAACAATCCAATTACAAAATGAATAAAACACAGAAATAGACATTTTCACGAAAATGATGTACAGAACAGCATATGAAAACATGTCCAAGCTCATTAGCCATCAGAGAAATGCGGGTTAATGAGTTACCACTACCCACCTGTCAGAATAGCTAAAATAAAAAGAGCAACAGCACCAAATGCTAGGGAGCATGAGGAAAAACTGGATCACTCGTATATTGCTAATGACAATGTAACGTGGTGCCCTCCCTCTGGTAAACAGTTTGGCAGTTTCTCATTAACTAAATATAGTAACCAGAAAGCCCAGCAATCATACTTTTAAGTATTTATTCCAGAGAAATAAAAATCTTTATATCCACATGAAAACCTCAACAGGAATGGGCATAGCAGCTTTATTCATACAGTCTCAAACTGGAAACAACCCAGATGTCCTTCACCGAGTGGATAAACAAGCTGTGGTGCATCTGTCCATACCAGGTGATGTGGTTTGGATCTGCATCCCCACCCAAATCTCACGTCAAATTGTAATCCCCAGTATTGGAGGTGGGACCTGGTGGGAGGCGATTGGATCATGGGGGTGGTCCTTCATGAATGGTTTAACATCATCCCCTTGGTGCTGTTGTCACGATCGTGAGTGAGTGTGTGTGTGTGTGTGTGTGTGTGTGTGTGAGAGAGAGAGAGAGAGAGAGAGAGACAGAGACAGAGATCGAGATCTGGTTGTTTAAAAGTATGTAGCACCTCCCTGCTCTCCCTCTTGCTGCTCCAGCCATGAGACATGCTGGCTCCCCTTTCGCCTTCCACCATGATTGTAAGTTTCCTGAGGCTTCCTCAGAACCTGAGCAGATGCCAGAATCATGCTTCCTGGACAGCCTGTGGAACCATGAACCAATTAAACCCCTTTTCTTTATTAATTCCCCAGTCTCAAGTATTTCTTTATAGCAGTGCAAGAATGGACAAATACACCAGGGAATACTACTTAGTAGTAAAGAAGAACAGACTATCAATATTGCAGCAACTTGGATGAGTCTCCAGGGAGTCATGTTAAGTGAGGAAAAAAAAAAAAGCCCAAAAAATTACACACTAGTGACTCCATTTATAGAACATTTATGAAATGATAAAAATTTTAGAAACTGAGAACAGATTAGTGGTCGCTAGGGAGATAAGAAACCATAGGAGGAGGATGAAGAGAGGGAGGGAGTTGGATGTGGTTGTAAAAAGTCAACATGGGGGATCCTTGTGGTGATGGAACTGTTCTCTGCCTTGACTGTTGTGGTGAATATATGAACCTACAATGTGAAAAATTATATAGAACTAAATACAAACACAGCAGCACAAATGAGTCCAAGAAAAACTGAAAAAAATCTGAATATGATTGGTGGATTATATCTATGTCAATTACGTGGTTTAAAATTATACTGTAGTTCTGCAAAATGTCAACATTGGGGGAAACTGGATAACAGGGATACAGAATCAGTCTCTCTGTATTATTTCTTACGCCTAAATGTGAACCTTCAATTATAGCCAGAAAAACTTTCAATTAAAAGTATACATAAAACAATGGTTAAAGAATTCAATCAATACAGCCAGTCAGTGAATGGAGGTTTAAATATGGCTTCAGACTCTTAACCAATTTTTTCTGCTTGTTCAGACTTAAATTCTATATGACATTATCTGCAAATTGGTTGTTTCCATGTCCTGAGTTTACTGCTAAAGAGTTGATCAAAATAATCTGAGATGACAGTTCTCCAAGGCAAAAGAAAAAAACGTAATTTTCCAAGTAGATTGGTCATTTGAAGAATTGCCACCAAAATTACAGTACTGGAGAAGGAAAATGGTAATGTTGTGGCAGCACAAATCTTCCCTTGCTTATCATGCTTTCAGAATATTTTGCCAGGCTGTGTGGATGAGAACAAGAAATGGAGTCTCTAATTGGTGTGTGCATTCACATCATGTGGGGAGTGTTGGCATTAAAATCTTTTTTTTTCTCGCCTTCGACAGAATAAGCCCATCTATGCTTCTGCCGCCACCCTTCTTCTCACATTATTATCAGGTCTGTTAAACACCAAATTTCCCAGGCATTCATTTCTCAAGAAGCCTCACTTTCCCAAACCAATTCAAGTAACATAAATTATTTTCTAAATAACTAAAAGCGAAGGAAAAATTACGCATGTTTCCCCCAACCCCTTCTACCATCCCAGAATCACCTCTGATCTCCCAAATGACCAGAAGAAACACTTTAATCAGTAATTTCTGGCCAAAAGACGACTTTCCAGGAATTAGGTGGCCTTTAAGGTCACACCTGAATGTGGAAGAGCTGGGTGGATCAGGCAGGGTAGGGAATCTCTGCTGTGATAATAACATCAAAACCTTACAATGACAGGGTTAAGCTGTACATGTGACCAAATCACATGGTACCTCCCGCTCCCCCACTCCCCCTACACACAAAGGACTGCCTCTAAAAACTGGAAAAAAACTGCATAAAGTCTTTAGTCTAGCTAATAGTGCTATACCAACGTCAGTTTCCTGGTTGATATCATACTACAGTCATGTACCGTGTCACCACTGGGGGAAGCTGGATGAAGGGTTCCTGGAACACTGCATCCTATTTTTGCAACTTTCTCGAAATCTACAATGATCCCAAATAAAACATGCCAGGTTTCCTTCTCACTCACACAATTCTCCCTCTGCAACGGGGCCAAGTTCTCTCTAGGCCCAGGCTGAGAGGACAGTTCCCATCTGAAACGTTGCCCAGGGAAAGCAAGCTTAGAATTATCCAGCCCTGGCCAGAAGCAACACACGAAACTGTTTCTCACCACTTGTTGCCAGATCTCCTAGTCACAAGGGTGGGCAGAAGGGGCAAGGAGCAGGGAATTATGTAATCTTTCTAAGTGCTCAGAAGGTAAAAACCTGAGAATATTTGGTGAATAGCACAAAGTATGACCACACTGAATCAAGTGACAAGCTGAAAAACAAGCTGTCCCTGTTCTAAATATAAATTCTAAGCCCCTAAAAAAGATATTCAGAAAGGACCTACTCACCTTATTAGAAAATAAACCTCTTTTTCCCCCAGGTGAATTCAGGTTTCACTACTTATTAGCAATGTGACTTGGAGCATATTACGTACACCAGGTGCCTCTGAGCTTTAGTTTCTTCATCTGTGAAACAGGCTTGTGGGGAAGATTAAAGGAGATGACATATGCAAAATGCTCAGTGTGGAGTCTGCAGGGAGGCATTCAAATAGTAAATACACAATACATGTTAGCAGTTACTGTTACCATTACTATTTTGCTATCATTATTTTGTTGTTATTAATTGTCTCCACTATCACTTGCCCTTCCAGGAGTGATTAGAACTCAGTCCATCAAGACTTAATATGAAGGAGACTTAATTGAAGGAGAAATAGGGAGAGGCATGCTGGAAGTTGAAGGACATCCATTTATAAATAATTTGATTGAACTATTATTCACTCCTCTTAAACCTTGATTCTTATACTCTCACGTATCCAGTGCAATCTCTCTGAAACCCTATGAATCTTAGTATATTAGTAATATTAATATGTTAAGAAGGAATATAGAACAGTGGTTAAGATTGATTCTGCAGCCTCACCACCTGGGTTTGAATGTACTTTCGTCATTTATTAGCTATGTGACCCGGAGCAGGTTACTTAACCTCTCTATGTCTCAATTTCCTCATCTAGAAAACTGGCTGTTATGAGATTAATTTGGGTTTATATTTTACACCAAATACCAGGGAAACAGCATCAGCCACACAAGACATGATGTCCCTTTCTCCTCTCACTGATCAAGTAGACAAATATTCTGAAAACACACAAATTCACTCATACTTAATAGTCCAGTTCTCTCAAAATTTCAGCACTCCAGTTTTAGGTGGTGAGAAAAGCAAAGGTGTGTAGCTGAATAGAAAGGAGCTGATTTTAGAACTTTTTTTGTTTTTTAATTAAGGAAACCTAGGATTCACTCTGGGTGGTGAATAATCTCAGAGTTCACAAAAGTAACTCCTTTTCTTGGTTAATCGTATGTCACCTTTGCACAAGGCAGAAAAGGGACTGCTGTTTCCCTGCATGGTGCAGAGGAGTAACACCTGTTCATAGGTAGAAATCCTCTGGAAATGCCCCGAGGACTCCTTCATTTCCTCATGGCTGGTGGAGTTGGAGGCTAGTCCCAGAACCTTTTATTCAGACGACATTTTAACAACTGTGTCCCCTGTGCTCTTGCTGCATTTCCTCAAAGGCTAAAAAAAAAAGCCTATCTAATCTGTCAGAAGGGCCAATCTAATCTGCCTTGTTAACTGTGTTTATGGAATAAAATGTTTTATAACATTATATATCATAAAACTCAACATATAAAGCAGATGCAAAATGTCCCTGAAACTGCAAATATTGACCAATCTCTTTTCCTCCCCAAGCAGATAAACGTGTGATATAAGAAATGTATTATCTGTCATCAAAGGACAATAATAGAGAAAGTCACAGTTGAACTGCTTCACCCACCACATCCACTTATTCAGTAATGGCCATTATGGCCCAAGCTGCCTAGAAACATTTTATAATAAAGCACGGTTTTTAAACTCTTTTTCAAAATTACATTGGCTACTTTAAATCTGCATGTAGTCAAGTGCACCATATCTAAAGCTCTAGTCAAATGTTTCCCATCACCTACTATTATTTCTTAACCTCCAACCTAGTTTCTCCCAAAGTGTAGCCCACACAGCCAAGTAACTGGGGAAGCTTCTTAAAGATGCAGGGTCCCAGGCCATGTGAATTAGAATCTCTGAGATTAGGGCCCAGGAAACATCATCTTGGAATTGCTGCAAGCCCAACAAACATTTAATAATATATTAATAGTTATAATTTAAATATAATTTTAAATGTTTTAAATAGATAAATTTGTACTATATTTCCTCCTTTAAAAAATGTCTTTTTTTTTTTTTTTACCATTTCAAGTCTCTGTGTGCCTTGTTAATTCTTTTGCATACATCTTTCAATCTCAACAAACCCATTTCACAGATGAAGAAACTGAAGCTCAGAGACAGCTGGTGTAATACGCCCAAAGTCACATAATTAATAAGTAGCAGAGCCTGAATTCACACAGGGAGAAAAATAGGTTTATTTTTTAATAAGGTGAGTAGGTCCTTTCTGAATGTCTTCATTAGAGGCTCAGAATTTGTTATTGTTAATTCTTTCTTAGAGTTACATACTTTACCTTATAGACCACAAAAACACTATAGATAGATAGATAGTAATAAATAGCTATAAATTTGATGGATATATAGAGAACTTTAGCTAACTCTAAAAATTAAATTCCCTACAGTGCAAATAGCAAATGCTTTTTAAAAGAAAAAACAGTCCAGGCACAGTGGCTCACGCCTGTAGTCCCAGCACTTTGGGAGGCTGAGGCGGGCGGATCACGAGGTCAGGAGTTCAAGACCATCCTGGCTAACACGGTGAAACCCAGTCTCTACTGAAAATATGAAAAATTAGCCGGGCGTGGTGGTGGGTGCCTGTAGTCCCAGCTACTCGGGGAGGCTGAGGCAGGAGAATGGCGTGAACCCGGGAGGCAGAGTTTGCAGTGAGCCCGAAATCGTGCCACTGCACTCCAGCCTGGGTGACAGAGGAGGACTCCATCTCAAAACAAAAAAAAAGAAAAAAAGAAAAAACAACAACTATCTTACCCAAAAGTAAGTTTTTTTTTTTTGGTGACCCTTATTAAACCTAATAAGAACATGTATTTTTGAAATTTAAGAGACTAAAGGGATTGTTGTTAGTTGTTGTTATTTGTTTTTTCATTATGTTTTGTTTGACTTAAGGTATTTTCTCTCATGAGCAGTGTGGTAGTTTTAAAAAGATTAAAATGCTGGCCGGGCGCAGTGGCTCAAGCCTGTAATCCCAGCACTTTGGGAGGCCGAGACGGGTGGATCACGAGGTCAGGAGATCGAGACCATCCTGGCTAACATGGTGAAACCCCGTCTCTACTAAAAAAAAATACAAAAAACTAGCCGGGCGAGGTGGCGGGCGCCTGTAGTCCCAGCTACTCGGGAGGCTGAGGCAGGAGAATGGCGTGAACCTGGGAGGCGGAGCTTGCAGTGAGCTGAGGTCCAGCCACTGCACTCCAGCCTGGGCGACAGAGCGAGACTCCGTCCCAAAAAAAAAAAAAAAAAAAAAAAAATCAGTGACTTCAAATTAAAATGCAAGTCTTAGTAAGAAGAGAAAGGGCAACTATCACCCTTAATTTTGCTGAATGACAGGTCAAGCCTGGTGACAACATCATCCTAAACCAATGCTTTCCAAAGCAGTTTCCAAGAACACTAGCCCCATGGGGTGCACCTCTAGGGAAGGGTCCTTGTGCCCAAATATGTTTGCAAATTGTGCCAAACTCTCTTTCCTGGCCCCCACCACAGTGCTTCACAAAAGTACGTGTTCACATGAACAGCTCTGTAAAGTCCTGCAGTAAAGCAATTGGTGAATTTTGATCAGGCAAAAGCATTTTGCAAGCTTATTTGTCCTTAAATCCCCCTTATTTTAAATTGCTTATATCACTTTGTGAACAGTTCCACAAAGCAAGGGAAATTTGAGGTTGCAATAAGCAGCTCTCATATCTGTTGAGTCAGGGCTGTGGGGTTAAATTTCATTTCCGTACGTGTCAGTTGGATAAATCCTGTTCCGTAGGCGGAGACTTTACCCTCCCCCCTCATCTTTTAAATCCAGGCCACTGGTCATTAGTGGCAGGAACCTCCAAAGCACCCGCATTCCCACTGCCAGAAAGCAGGCTGGAAACCCATGCCCTATTTACCAATGACACAGCCTGGCATAAGCAGGACAAGGTGTCAGCATTTGTGGCCCTAGGCTGATATCTAGACCTCTTTAAGGACTCCGAAAAAAGTGATTTCCTAGGCTCCCTTCCTAAAGGATGTATCTCTTCTCTCTCAGAAATCAGAGATTTCTGTCTAATAAGCTCCAAATTATATGTGGTCAATGTGGTCACCTAGGGCCATACGTTCCAAGGCCCTGTATTAGCAGTTCTGGAATAGCTGAGTTGTGAAATACTACACGTGGGTAGTCTTTCAACTTTGCAGTTTAATACTTCTTAAATGATTTGTCTAGCTCTGGGGTCCAACAGCAAGAACTTCCCCCCTACCCATTGCCCATTGGATTTCAGCACATCTTGTTCACCACTATCCCTGGTGCCTAGAACAATAATGTAGCCTGTAATTGGCGTAGAGTGGACATTTGATGAATATTTGTTGAAAGAATGAATTAAGCAGAAAGGCTGTTAATCTAGAGCAGGGATCCCCAACCCCCTCCCCCCCGCCCCACTCTCCCCACACCCCTGGTTATGGACCAGTACCAGTCTGTGGCCTGTTAGGAACTGGAACTGCGCTGCCCAGCAGGAGGTGAGCAGCAGGTGCGCGAGCATTACCACCTGAGCTTCACCTCCTGTCAGATTCACAGCAGCAGTAGATTCTCATAGGAGCACAAACCCAATTGTGAGCTATGCATTCGAGGGATCTAGGTTGTGCGCTCCTTATGAGAACCTAACTAATGCCTGATGATCTGAAATGGAACAACTTCATCCTGAAACCATGCCCCCTGACCCCAATCCCTGGAAAAATTGCCTTCCACGAAACCTGTCCCTGGTGCCAAAAAGTTGGGGACTGCTGCTCTAGAGCATCTCTGGGACTGATCCATCAAAATCATACCTATTCCCTTAGGATGGGCAAACCTCCTGAAACTTGTGGCCATCTTCCATACACTCCTTCCACTTCCACAACTCTTGTTGCCTTAGGGCAGGGGCAGTGTCCTTAAGATCCTGTCTGAAGGCCCCTAGAGTACTGAGTGAGTGTACAAAACCAATGCCTGCAGTCAAATGCATAAAACCGGTTCTTGTTCCATCCATCACTAAAGGAAAATCACTAAGCAAAATCAGTGATTTATTAGAACAGGATAAAGGAGAAATAAAGTCCAGATTGGAGAAATGACCACTGGGCTGCTAAGAGTACAAAGGTCTTTATGCAGCCAGGCTCTCTCTTGAACCTATGTCATGCCCACGTCCACCCAAATATGCTGGGGGCATGTCTGACACACTGATGAAGGAGCCCCGCATTTTCTCTGATTCTGGGCTTTTTTGCTTCCTCCAAGAGGACTCCCCTCAAAATAAAAAGATAAGTGGCACAATAAACTAAATAATAAACCTAGTAATCAGAGAACTGAAACGATTCCAGGGAAAGCTTGTTGACCGTTACTCCAGGGACTCATCTCCGGAGGAGCCCTCTGAGGACATGTCTAGCTTCAAGAGAGAGGGACTCTGGTAAACACTGGAAGTGCCATTTCCCTACATTTTAGGTCAAATTAGTTGAAAATGCCTGTTTAGAGCCTTGTATTAGTTCATTTTCACCCTGCTGATAAAGATATACCCAAGACTGGGCAATTTATAAAGAAAAGGAGGTTTAGAATACTCACAGTTCCACATGGCTGGGGAGGCCTCACAATCATGGTGGAAGGCGAAAGGCACATGTTACGTGGCAGCAGGCGAGAGAATGAGAGACAAGCAAAAGGGGATTCCCCTTATAAAACCATCAGATCTTGCGAGACTTATTCACTGCCATGAGAACAGTATGGGAGATTCCATACTGATTCAATTATTCGTATGGAATTAACCCCCACGATTCAATTATCTCCCACTAGGTCCCTCCCACAATATGTGGGAATTATGTGAGTTACAATTCAAGATGAGATTTGGGTAGGGACACAGCCAAACCATGTCAGGCCTCTTTAACAGAGCATCACAAAAATGAAAAAGTTATTCTTTTCTCCTTCTACCAGTCTCATGCACGGTTTTTGTGCACAGAGGGCTCAGTGTGTCTCTCTCGGCAGGGAGCTACAGTTTTCGGCAGATCAGAAGGAATGCTTCCTTCCCTGAGAAACAGGCCAAGTTCTTTATAGTGCCTGGAGGCCGGGCAGCCACCACCTGCAAAGAGCTCCCTGCTCAGGAGAGCCAAGACTGGTGCCTTGAAGCTTCTCAGATACCATGGGGGTAAACTTGCTCCCACAGATATTTGTGGGGAGGACTCTGTGGGAAGCTGGACATCTTGTATGTGCACAGGCACAGGTAGGGGCCAGGGGTTGGGTTGTTTTATTGCAAAATAATAAGTTGACTGTAGGAGGATAAGACCTTGATGGCCAGTAAGTTTGGGCTTTAAGGACCTCCTCCTTTGGGATATCTTGAGCATGTCTACATGGATTGGGAAACTACCATTTTAGAATAAATGTTCTAAGAGAGGAACTACAGACTCAGGTTATAAAAATCAAATAATTTCAGTTGTAAGATGAACTTTGAAGGTGATTTCATTCAAATGTGTTATTTTACAGATGAGGAAACTGATGCAAAAAGGGAAGCATGGAAGGTCATTTAGTTAGGGGAAGGAATAATTGCTTTTTCCCCAAAACCATAGTATTAAGTGATGGTTCTATTTCAGTGAATCCTGTCATGGCCATGACGTTTCAAGCTGGGCTCTGGGCCTGGTGGTAGACCACTGTGCAGCATACAGAGCAGCAAATGCGATTAGTGCAAAGTTCATCACTGGGGAAAGAGCCTTGTTGCCCTGGAGATATCTAAGCCCACAGTCATTGATCTCCAGAGCAAGGCACCTACTCCAGGCATAGCGGGAAACACCACCCTCCAAACCCAAGTCCAGAGTTCTGCTAGAAAGGCTGCTCATGACTGCAATGCCAGTCAATTGGCCCCAGAGGTGTCCTGGGAAGTCAATGCCTCTGGTAACACACTAAGCTGCCCACCATTAGAACTCCCTGGGCTCCTGGGTTATGTTAGCACAGGAATACACTTCTCTTTCCTTTCCCATGTGAGCTGCACCATGGCAGTGAGTTGGAGTGAAACAAACCCTTGGCAGCCATCTGCAAGGGGTAAAAAAGACTTCAACTAATCACACTTGCAGATAAAAGGCCCAACTCCTCCCTGATCGCAGGGGAATCTTTAAAAAGGCCCTTTCTTGGGCTGGGCACAGTGGCTCATGCCTATAATTTCAGCACTTTGGGAGACCTAGGTGAGCAGATCACTTGAGGTCAGGAGTTCAAGACCAGCCTGGCCAACATGGTGAACCCCTGTCTCTACTAAAATTACAAAAATTAGCCAGGCATGGTGGCACATGCCTGTATTCCCGGCTACTGGGGAGGCCGAGGCAGGAGAATCGCTTGAACCTGGGAGGTTGCAGTGAGCCAAGACTGTGCCACCACACTCCAGCCTGGGCAACAGAGTGAGACTCCGTCTCAAAAGCAAAAAACAAAACAAAGAAAACGGAAGGCCCTTGCTGGGCCTATTCTGGGAAGAGTCCTCCAGCAGACCCAGAGAGAAATTGTTGGGGGGGGGGTTCTCTTAAGCATTTCAATACTAAACTACTCATGGCTTTGTTGCAGGCCTCTCCAGAAATTCAAAATCATACAAATTTGAAGAACAGACATCGTAAATTTCACACGAGGATAAGCACAGAGAGGATCAGTTGGAGTCTAGGCATCACAGACCCACCCCACCAGCTTTTTTTTTTTTTTTTAAGAGACTGGTCTTACTCGGCTGCCCAGGCTTGACTGCAGTGGCATGATTATGGTTCACTGTAATCTTGAACTCCTGGCCTCAAGCGATCCTCCCATATCAGCTTCCTGAGTTGCTAGAATTTACGGTCACATGCTGCCACACCTGGCTCCCCCGATCCCCTCTTCTACCAGTTCTCCACCTGCACAAACTGGATCTTCTTTAACTCTCACTTTTTTAAGAGAGAATACTTGCCCAGTAATCCATTTATCCATTCATTATTTATTTAGTGAGTCCCAGACACTGCGCTAAACATCAGGGATGCAACCATGACATGACATATGTTCCTGTCTGCAATGAGGCTGTGGTGTCTGGAGATCTCGATGACTGCTCCACAGGTAACAAATGCCGGGATTGGCATCAGTAGCGAATGACAGGATAATGCACTGGAAGGGCACCTGACTCAGACTTGGAAGGTCAGGAAGGGCATCTTAGAAGAAGTGATGTTTTAACCAGGATCTTAAGAATAATCCAGTCACTTGTGAAAGGTGAAGGTACAAGGGTGATATAAGATAGTGGGACTGCACATAGAGGAAACAGTTTGTAAACTAAAGCTCAGGGGCGAGAAAGGATTTCTGGTTCATCTAGAAATCTGAAAGATTAAGATGATTTCGATTAATGAAAAGAAAAGAACATAGAGATCGGAGTCCCAGGTCCACGGCTCTGGGGCTGGCACAGTGATGTACTAGCAGTGTGACCTTACACAAGTCACCTCTCTTGGAGCCTCGGTTTCCTCATCTGTAATACAAAGGGATTGGCCTAGGAGACAATAGAGAGTAGAGGAACATAAAGCCCCCACCCCATGTCACTGGCACAAAGATCCTTGAGGGACTTGTGCTGGAGGGGCAAGGCCGGTCACCTTGGTCTCCGTCTTTGGAGCTACTCCATGTTCCTGCAGTCATGTGGGAAGGAGGGCACCAGGGAGGCAGTGGAAACTTTCCCAGGACCTGGGGCCACTGAAGTCGCCAACGAGTTCTATTATCAGAAGGAGACATTTGTACAGTCCTCGCTCTTTGATAGTCTGTGTCTAAAATGTTTTGTTAAGCCTGGAAAAAGGCAAATACTTAGGTGTGATTAGATGGCATGCTGAAAGAACTTTCAATGCTAATGAATGGAAAGCAAATATTGATTGGAACTTGTTAAAATGGTGTATAGCATAAAAAACAATGTTTACTAAGGCACTTATGCTTGTCCTACACATAGTAGGTACTTAGTAATTATTTTGGCTTGATTTAAATAAACATGTATTACATCTAGTAACCCTGATACTAGATGTTTGTTACATAGGAATTGTTACTATTTGATTTCCAAAAAAAAAAAAAAAAAGTCACCTACTTTTAAGCCAAGTTTTCAATGTATTAACTTAAACTCATGGGATGTTTTTCTCCATGTAAATAATTTTCTTCTGACTTGAAACAGTACCCGTGGCAGTGACCAAACAAATGTCAGTCAAGGCAAAGCCGTATCATCACACCACAACATGTTGTAATCAAGGTCATAGACCAAACTCATGCTTTATCTCTCATCTACTAAGGTCTTTGTGCTGCTGAGAACAACTGTTACAAATACTGGAAGATATTGCTTAAAGGCAAACAGAATGAGTACTTGGAGGAGGTGGCCCCATAAATTATATATTTGATAACTGATTCCACTTTTAAAGGAAGCTGCTTCTGTTTTTAAATACCCATGAGATAGGTGCCCCCTGCAGAGCTATAACCTATAGTCTTTTAAACTATACATAAGAACCATTTAAAATACGTTGGTAGGTAAGACTGTGTTAA
This sequence comes from Macaca mulatta, assembly GCF_049350105.2. Lineage (NCBI taxonomy): Eukaryota > Metazoa > Chordata > Mammalia > Primates > Cercopithecidae > Macaca > Macaca mulatta. Next base: position 130,374,864 of record NC_133407.1, on the reverse strand, counting down.
CAGAAACAAAGAGGTTAAGTTTGGGAAGGTTATACTTTGGTTTCACGAAAACACATGTCAAGCTGTTCAGCCCACGTTACACCTGGTGCAGACATCACACTGTAATCACTCAAGCCATGCGTCATTTCATCTCCACTCACCCAAAACAAGAGATGTCACCAGTGAAAGATATTTTCTAGGTGGGAGAAGTTCAGGTAAGGATTTCAAAGGCAAGATAATTTAAAAGCAGCTAGTGTGAACTTTTTCTCAAAAAACCCTAAAAGTTAGAGAAGAGCATATGCGCTCTTTGGAACAGACATGTAACTGGAATGTCACCACCCCTTCTTGAGTTTGAGAGGCACCAATATGTATTCCCAGACCATGTGTTTTCAAGCACCCTCACTTGTCTGAGAGCCACCTAGGAAATAGCTGATAACAGCTCCAGAAATCACCACAAGGGGGAGCATTGACCTGGCGAGTTAAGCCCTAGGGGACAGTGTCAGGTGGAGTCTACAGTCTGGACTTAACAGGGCATGTCATGAAGCCAACTTCCATCATTCACAGGTTCAGCCATTACCCAGGCTGCAAGCCAGCCCTGTAACACTTAGTCCATGTGAGCTGAACATCTACCACCTTTTAGGATCCCAACCAAACTCTTTTTTTTTTTCTTCTTTTTTTTTTGAGACGGAGTCTCACTCTGTCGCCCAGGCTGGAGTACAGTGGCGTGATCTTGGCTCACTGCAACTCCGCCTCCCGGGTTCACACCATTCTCTTGCCTCAGCCTCCCAAGTAGCTGGGACTACAGGCACCCGCCACCTCGCCCGGCTAATTTTTTTGTATTTTTAATAGAGACGGGGTTTCACCGTGTTAGCCAGGATGGTCTGGATCTCCTGACCTTGTGATCCGCCCACCTTGGCCTCCCAAAGTGCTGGGATTACAGGCATGAGCCACCGCGCCCGGCCCCAACCAAACTCTTATCCTACAAGTCACCCCAGGGGTCTGGAAGCTTCTCAAGCAAAATGTTTTCTTTACTCCCTGTCCTGAACATTGGAGTGTACTGCGTAAACCTCTCAAGAAAGCTCAACTCAAATGTCTGCAATCCTTCTTAGAAAGGGGAGGATCTGTCTTTGGGGCCCTATGGGTAATTTCTAATGCTGACCACGGGGACTCCTCAAAAACATTTCTACTAGAGCAAGAATGTTGAACAATTTGTGTAACCTCTCCCAGGTACCTACTATAACCCATTCTAGAAATCTAAGTAGAAAACTCTGTTTTTCCATCTAGTGTCCATGCAAGGATGGTGCATTTCTGCCAAAAATAAGTTTGGGGTCTGGCGTGTTATCTCTAGTTGATTCTTAGAAATGACTGACCAAAGAAAGTGAAGGGGAAAAGAAAACAATTTGTGGAAAACTCGTAAATAACTCTTTGTCCCCCTCCCCCAAAACTCTGTAAATGTAAAGAACACAACGTATAAGGAAAATACACCCAAATTTAATGTGCAGTTTGGTTGCCATGTAGCTGTTCATACATATTTTGCCACCTAAAGAAAATTGTACAGCTTCTAATTGTTTTGTTCTGTTTTGTTTTGTTTGAAACGGAGTTTTGATCTTATTGCCCAGGCTGGAGTGCAATGGCTCAATCTCGGCTCACTGCAACCTCCGCCTCCCGGGTTCAAGTGATTCTCCTGCCTGAGTCTCCCAAGTAGCTGGGATTACAGGCATGTGCCACCACACCCAGTTAATTTTTGTATTTTTAGTAGAGATGGGGTTTCTCCATGTTGGTCAGGCTGGTCTCGAACTCCCGACCTCAGGTGATCCGCCCACCTTGGCTTCCTAAAGTGGTGGGATTACAGGTGTGAGCCACCGTGCCTGGCCTCTAATTGTTATTGTGACATATTTTCTTCTGGCTTTACAATTTATTTTTGTAACTGAGGCCTTAGACCCTAGATCCTAAGACAGTGCGGGTCATTTTTGTGTAGAAAGTTACGCTGATCTTGACAATTCACTTTTACTTGACAATTCACTTTTTGGCCAGAGGAAATAAAAAGAAAGTATATTGGCGTGCAATATACCAGCTTTGGAAAATGAGAACAGTTTAAGGATCTGTTTAGAATTTACATGTCTCCCAACCCAAAACTCACTGTTGTTCCTATTATTGCAGTTTCATTGGAGTAGAAAATTTAACCCGATGACCAGGAAACTGAAGAGACTCAGTAGCCTAAGAAGGGGATTATTCAAAGGAAAAAGGTCCTAACTTACGTGTTGAAATTCTCCTGTTCAAAATCTTCTAAGGGAGAGAATAGGCCATGTAGGAACATTACTGATATTGGTCATTTGTGTTTCTGAAACTCTTCATAGGAAACCACCTTGGCATACGTTGTTACTTTGAATTTTCACAACAACCCTGAGAAACTGGCTCGAGGGCAGTTATTATTCTTTACAAATAAGAAAATTGTAGATGTCAGGCTCACAGTCACCCAAATAACTGGCAGAATCAGCCCTCAAGTCCAGACCTTCTTTCTGAATTTGAAAGTTCACTGCTTTTTTTGTATTCTTGCTGCTACTTCTTAAGAAGCAGAAAACAGCCTCATTTGATTGTGAGGCCTTTCAAGAGTAACTATACTTGCAGGCAAATAGTGTCTCCACAATAAAACTGCCTACTTCTTTGCAAGAGATTTCACAAAAAAAGGCTTTTTCTACTCATGCTTACTGTCAGCGGTGAGACATAAAACTGAAAATGTCTTAAAGGACTAAGTTAGCATTTTGATGCCGTGAGCCTTTTAAATACCCCATTGTCTCTGAAGAGAAGGACAATCAGCCTTTGTACTGCCGGGGCATTCTTCATCCATCCCGGATCCCTGGAAGGCCCCCATTCCTCAGAAGGGCTGTTGTCTTTTTCCTGCCACAACATCAGCGCGACATATCTCACACTTAAGACGGCAGCCTACTCAGTCCCCATTCATAGATTCCTCTGGAAATTAATGTCTGCTACCTCCACCCCCTCAAAAAGAAAAAAAAAGAAAAAGAAGCTCTGGCTTTGTGAAAAGAGTTATTGGAAATAGAACTTGTGAAAAACCCTTACTATGCAATGGGAACTCAGACAATAATGTTTTGTAACAGTTCTGTTTGATGTGTACTGACGGGAATTAATCATTTTAGTTAACAGAATTGCTCTTTGTTATGTAAACTTTGTAAAGTCTGCCTCATATGACCTCTTGCGTTTGGGGAATCCACTGTTCAAAACTGTCATCTTTCTGTGGACAGCAGTATTCCTCTGGCCACTTATGGGACCACATTACTACTTGACTTCAAAATCTGCCCCGCTGCTGGGTTGGATGCCAAGCTAAGCAAAGATGAAAATACTGTAAAATATGTACACATACAAGTCCCATTCCCCAAGAAATGATTAAGTGGAATGAATATTTGTTTTCCCACTTCGCCTTTTCATAAATAGCCAGCCTCTATCAAAAATGACCACAACCCTAAAAATACACCATTTCTAGATTAACACACTTCTGTTCACTTCAGATCTCTGTCTCTTCTAAATGTATAAAATGAATAAATTGAGTGCCTTGGAGAACATAAATAGTTTGGCCTGGGATTGTGTGTTTTTATGTTGGATATTTAAGGTAGGTTCCCACCAAAATCACCATCTCCCCAGTCCCCCTAAAGATGGAATTCTCTCCTCACATGGTTTCCCTAACCTCTCTGATATGGCTTGAGCCAGCTCTTCCCATCTTAGCTAGTAGGTTTGCATTCTGTAAAACAGCCCACCGCCATCATCACAGAGATTATCATCAGACTGTTAGAATCCATTCTTCAGTCTCTTTGTGCCCATGAGAATCTAGAATGACTTCACTAACAACCAAGATTCATCAAGACCCCTTGAACTAGAGCTAGACTCTGTCTCCTAGGTTAACCTCCTACAGTTGGCTGTGAAGTAGTCAGTCCCTATGTTTACCACAAGTGTGTAGCTGATAAGCCCATTGTTAGCCTCAAATTGTTTATCTGCAAATGCAAGGGACATACCAATACATCAACATAACGTACAGAGAAAGAAAGCAGGTGTCAGACTAGAAAAGATCTGAGGTTGCATTCTTTTTCTGCTACTTGCATATAACCTGTATGATATTGCAAAGAAATGTCTCAGGACTTATTTCTCTCTTGTATAGTAAGGACAACACATGGTGGAAATTGAACTAACACATACTAAAGCAGAACTTAACACATGGAGCGTAGTAGGTGTTCAACAAATGACAGCTGCTATAATTACTATTGTTATAGTCTCTGCTATGACTCCTTTCTATTACTAAACTAAAGTCAATTTTCCACATGGTTTTCAAGAGAAAATTAGGAAACCATCCCAGGAAATAGATCATTATTCTATTTAAATTCTAGCTTTTTTTTTTTCCTTTTCTACCCCAGGTTTTCAGATATGTAAATCTTTAAACCCCTGTGGAATGCTCATTGACATCAATAAGGACACATGATAATTTAATCATTTGTTCTTGATTCAGTTGGTTTTTTAAAAGAAAAGGATAACATAATGGAAAATTACAAAAGCAAAGCACTTAGCCCCTAATACTTCTTTCTTTGAGGTGACAGAAAAAGCCCTTACTGGTTTCACACAAACTTTATCTGCCATCTAAGTGAAACAAGATTAAAGTTCTCATCTATGCATTTAGCACAACTGATAATTTTGTAAATGCAAAAAAAAAAAAAAAAAAAAAAAAAAAAAAACACTAGTGGGAGCGTGCTATTTGTCAAGCACAACGGTTGCCTTATAACCCTACCTGGGTCTTCAGTGATCCCGCAACCTTATCAGAAGCTGATGGGAAATTCAGGGCACTTGTTCACCAGCTGCAGGGGGATACTGTGGCTCCTCCAAATAAAGGTAATGACAGGCATAGTCATTTGAATACTTATCTGCCAAGGTATCTGGCAGCCCATCAAATGTTCGCTGGTAAACAGGTAATCTGAACTGGTGAATTCCTGCAGACAGGGAGCAATTGAGGTCCTCTTGCCAGAGAGGGAAAGAAGAATTTGCCTGATTCAGAATGTAGGTGCTGGGCCTGCTGGCTGCTGAATAGCCTCCCATTAAAGAACACAGAAGCTTTTGCATTGGTATCGAAAGCTTGGGCATATGGGCATTGAGCCCGACTGGGGCCTGAGGTATCTTCCTACGAAGACATCTGAGACCAGACTAAGCCAGCAAAGCTGGATCCCAGGCTTCCTCCAAGGAGACCTCCTTCTGCTCTTGCAAAGGAAACCTTCAGCACAGATGTTATTTAGTTTTTCTAACGCCGTCGACTACAGCAATGTAAAAACAGATGTATTTGAAACACATATTTGGAGAAAAAAAATATGGAGTTTATTCTATTTTTATTTATTTTTATAACATGTATTAATTTAATACAGAGAAAGAGAAAACAAATGGGCTATAATCTTACTGCCCAAGAATTTCTCTTGGCATCATTTTTGGACCTTTTTTCCCCAGCTTAACACATACAGAAATATGTACAAATCAAAAGCATAGAGCTTGATGAATCTTCACACACTGAACACACCTTTGTTGCTGGTACCAGCTCCCAGATCAAGAGAAAACATCGTCAACCCTCCTCCAAGTCTCTTTGGTGCCTTCTAGGCATGACCCACCTCCAAGGGCAATCTTGAGCTGAACTCACAGCATAGATTAGTTTTGCCTTGGCATTTTTTTTCCCTTAATCAACACAAATAATACAGTTCTGTGTAATCAGAGAAACTTAGAAATACAGAAATATAAACTTGAAAGCAAAGCCCTCCCTTTCTTCTTACCTCCTTGTCCCTCAATGCAACTTCCATTAATAGACTTTTTGTTTTGTTTTATTTTTGCCTTTTTCCAGGGAAATGTGTATGCTGTTTGCTAACATTATTATGTCTTCTTCTCTTTCTCCTCCTGCCCTCCTCCTTCTCTCCCCTCCCCTTCCTCTTCCTCCTCCTCCTCCTCCTTGTTCTTTTACTTTACACACAGCACATCATATATATGTATTGTCCTATTAGTTGCTTACCTTCTTTGTACCACTTTTCTTCATCGAGGGCTGTTTGTACAAATTTCATACTACTCTGTTAACAATGTTTCAGTAAATACTTTGGGAGACAGGGAGGAGCAACATTTCATGTTTTGTAACCAAATAAATTATGTTCTTGAATAGTAGAAAGAAGAAAAATTTTAAAAGATACCTTTTTGTCCCCTTATGTAAAAAGGCAAACAGTGGCTCACATCTGTAATCTCAGTACTTCAGGAGGCTGAGGCGGGAGGATTGCTTGAGGCCAGGATTTGAGACCAGCCTGGACAATGCAGAAAGACCTCATCTGTACAAAAAAATCTAAAAATTAGCCAGGCATGGTGGTGCACACCTGTAGCCCCAGCTGCTTGGGAAGCTGAAGTGAGAAGATTGCTTGAGGCTGCAATGAGCTATTATCACACTACTGCACTCTAGCCTGGGCAACAGAGCAAGACCCTGTTTCAAAAAACAAACAAAAAAGTGAACTAAGTTCCCTGTGGCAATTCCTTTCTCTTCTCCAGATTTCTGGGTTCTTCTATAACAGACATGAGAAAAGAAAACCCACTCAGCCCGTGTGAAGGACCCTCTATGCTCAGACTCCAGGAAACTCAGCCCCATCAGGGGTAGTCCTGCAACAACTGTAGAAAAGCCCATTCCTGATCTATGGTGTTTGTTGGTCTAGTATTTCATGAATATTTAATATTTTCTTTGCTATCAGGTTGAAAAATGAAAGCCTTTCTTTCCAAAACAAAATACCTAGAGATCACCTAAGTTTCCTTCAGTGAGCTGGCTTAACTTTGTTTTACTTTGGCAGAGGAAATTGCCATCCTAGAGAGGCATTTTTCAGTATTGCAGACTTTAAGCCTGCAACTTTATTTTAATTAAAATATATTTTTTCCAATAGGTGGCACTAGTGTGTTTAGCAATGCATGCCCAGTGAGGGGAATTGTGCAGTTCAAAGTAGCTGCACTTAGCACTTATCAGCACCTTTCCCATACACTCCTAGAGGCTGTCTTGACTTCTCAGCACTTCCAATGAGATTGCAAGATACCCAAACAAGCATTTCACAAACTGGCCCTTGACTTGTGGCTAATGAAAAATAGATTACAGAAAGGGGAGAATGGATCGCCAATGAAGAATATGCCCTTTGCCCTTTAGTTCATTTAAGGAAGTATTAATATCTGAAATTTAAAGTCCAGAACTGACATTTTCCCTGTACATACAACTAAACACTGATGAAATACTAAAAGGCTAGCAGGCCTAGAAGTCAGCTACTTAACACGAACATCCAAAGAGAGCCATGCACTTTGCTTCTGTTTCAGATTTTCCATTTGTGAGAAAAAAGTAATAGTGTCTTTCCCCAAAGAATCATTATATTTGATGATGTCTCAAGAGAAGACATCAAGAATGCACTCCATTCAAGGTCAATTTATATGATGCTCTCAAAAAGACTTTAGCCTCCACCACCTTTCAGCGATATTGTAAAGGGAAAATTAGAGCTACTCTGTGCATCACAGAGTCTGGGAGAATATAAAATGATACACCATGTGGGTTGTGTTGAGTACAATCCTAGTTTCTTCCCTTTTCTGACTGTATCACCATGGAAGAGTTATATAAACTCTTTGCTTACTGTCCATCTGAAAAATGGAATTCAATATAACAACTTATTTTATTATTATTATTATATATATATTTTTTTGAAATGGAGTCTTGCTCTGTCACCCAGGCTAAAGTATAGTGGTATGATGTCGGCTCACTGCAACCTCTGCTTCCTGGGTCCAAGCGATTCTCCTGCCTCAGCCTCCTGCGTAGCTGGGATTACAGGCACCTGCCACCGCGCCCGGCTAATTTTTGTATTTTAGTAGAAATGGGGTTTCACCATCTTGGCCAGGGTGGTCTCAAACTCCTGACCTCGTGATCCACCTGCCTCGCCCTCCCAAAGTGCTGGGATTACAGGCGTGAGCCACTGCGCGTGGCCTCCTTTTGTTATTAAGAGTAAAACAAAAAGCCAGGTCTTTTCAAATCTTCAGGCTTGAGTTATGGATACGGTCTTATTTTTTCATAGATGTAATATTGTGAAATATATATCTGGTCTTCACCCAGTTTTCTGTCATGTAGCTCCTAAAATCCTCAGACTCTCCAGAGTGATGAGTGTCTTTTGTATGCTAATGAGATGATTGGCGGTCTGGGGCTTGCTGGGTAGCTTCAGGATGGGAGATGGTCATCAGGCAGACCAAGCCACAATTAGAGGGTCAGCCCCACCCCCCAATCTCCAGGGAGAGAAAAGGGCTGAAGGTTAAATTGTCCAGTGGTTTAATCAATCCTGACTATATAATGAAGTCTTCTTAAAAACCCAAAAGGACAGGGTTCAGAGAGCTTCTGGATAGCTAATACCTGGAAGTTCCTAAAAGGCGGCTGGCCATGGGAGGGCATAAAAACTCCATGCCCCTTCTGGCATGCCTTGACCTATGCATCTCTTCATCTATATCCGTTGTGAAATCTTCTATAATAAACCAATGCATGTAAGTATTTTCCTGAGTTCTGTAAGCTGCTCTAGCAAATTAAGGGAACCCCCAGGCAGGGTCATGGGAACACTGACTGATAGCCAGTTGGTCAGAGGCACAGGTAAAACAACTTGAGGTTTGCCATTGGCACTGGAAGTTGGGGGCAGTCTTGTGGGCTGAGCCCTCAATGAATGGGATCTGATGCTATCTCCAGGTAGATAGTGTCAGAATTGAATTGAATTGGAGAACATCCCACTGGTGTCTGCAAGAGAATTCCCACAGAGTCCACTGGAGAACTAATTGGTTCTGGTGGGGAGAACACATTTTGGTGACCAGAGATGAAGTGTTGTGTATTGGCTATGTGAGAGTAGAGAAAATACTTTGGTGGGATTGTTTTCCTCCAATATCTCTTTAAAATACTGTTTTTTACATTTGATGTATTTCATAATCAAACATTAAATCGTTAATTTTCTTTTTTTTTTTTTTTGAGATGAAGTTTCGCTCTTGTCTCCCAGGCTAGAGTGCAATGGTGCAATCTTGGCTCACTGCAACCTCTGCCTCCCAGGTTTAACCTCCCAGGTTCTCCTGCCTCGGTCTCCCAAGTAGCTGGGATTACGAGAATGCACCACCATGCCCGGATAATTTTTGCATTTTTAGTAGAGACAAGGTTTCACCATGTTGGCCAGGCTGGTCTCAAACTTTTGACTTAAGTGATCCACCCACCTCGGCCTCCCAAAGTTCTGGGATTACAGGCATAAGCCACCACACCTAGCCAATCATTAATTTTTTAATAAGCATCACTGAAAGACAATATAGAAATCACCGAAAAGACCCTATATACATTCAAAGTAAAAGTAACTTTATAGAACTTTTATTCATAAAAGCAACACCTGATCGTTATAAGAAATTTGGGAAATTATGAAGTGGAAGATGCGGTGGGGGGAATCACTCACCAGAGGAGAGATATACACAGTTACTGTAAACTTGAATACTTTTGGGAATTGCGAGTAGCATTTTTCAAAACAGTGCTTGTTAGGGTGTAGCAAGTACAGAAAAATAGGGCTGCTTTAGATTGCTGAAGCCCAGGACAAGCCCTGCACCTTATCGACACCCTTAAATTGTTGAGAATGTTGCGTGAGGCAGAAGAGTCAAGTGGATGGCTTCTAAGATTTTCTCCAAAACTAAAATTTTGTCATGTTATGCTTCCACTCAACAAGTACGTATTGGGTACCTACTACATGGAAGACACTGTGCTGGTAATAGTCTATATACTAGTGAGCAAAGTGACAGGAAGATAGGCATCAAACAATGCATCAGATAATTCATAATTGGTTACAATGTAGTAAGTGAGGTTATTGTGAGATTATGATAGACAAGGTGTCCCATCTGAGAGAGGGAAGAAGGCAGCTGAGCTTTGGACACTAAAGGAGAATCAACTAGATAAATGGAGGAAGGTGAAATGAAGGAGAGGAATGGTCTGTGCAAAGGCCCTGTGGCAGGAAAGAGATCCATATTCTCTAAGAACAGACCACAGAGATTAGAGTGATGGTGGGTACAGGGTATGTCACAGATGAGACTAGAGAGTTATCAGGAGCTCTTTGGATTGTAAGTGGACTCCTCAGACTAACAGTTTGGCTTTTATTCAAAATAAAGTGAGAGTCCATTGAGGAGTTTTCAGTAGGGAGTACCTGCTGTGCAGATTGGGCTTCCCTGATGAGTCTGAATTAGATGGTGAAAGGGTGACTATATGTGGAGACCAAGAGTCTGCTGAAATAATTCAGGCAAGAAGTGACAGTGGCAGAAGTGGATGTGGAGAATGGTATTTAAAAGTAACATCACTAGGACTGGGTGCAATTGAATAATAGAGGGGGACGGCTGTAGAAAGGATGACTTCCAGACCAAATGTATTAAATCTGGTTGTTCATGTGTAAAGTTTCAGGAATGTGACTTTGTAAAGTCAAGAAACACATATTAAGCCCTTGTTATAATTCAGGCCCTATTTTAGGCACAGAGAACACTACAATGAACAAAGGAAATTCCCATAGCACCTATGGAACCACGTTATGACAAAACTTAGACCAGATGTCAGTGAACTACAGTCATGACCAAACTTGATCTGCTGCCTGTTTTTGTAAATAAAGTTTTATTGGAACGCAGCCATGCCCATTCATTCACATATTGTTTATGACTACTTTCTCCTGGAAATGTCAGAGTTAAGAAGTTGCAATGGAGACTACATGACCCACAAAGATGAAAGCATTTACCATCTGGACCTTTACAGACAGTTTGTGAACCTTTAACTTAGATAATCTGCATGTTAATCTTATCCTTCACTCTGATTTCCTGATAACTTGGGAAAGCTAGGTAACCTCTCTGACTCAATTTTCCTAGATGTAAAATAGAGCTAGTAATACCTATGTTATTTGTCCATGTGAACAAATTGAGAAAATATCAGCGAGGGCTTTGGAATATAAAAATCTAACATGCTAGGCTGGGTGCGGTGGCTCATGCCTGTAATCCCAGCACTTTGGGAGGCCAAGGCAGGCAGATCATGAGGTCAGAAGATCGAGACCATCTCGGCTAACACGGTGTAACCCTGTCTCTACTAAAAATGCAAAAAATTAGCGTGTGGCTGATGCCTGTGGTGGCAGGTGCCTGTAGTCCCACCTACTCGGGAGGCTAAGGCAGGAGAATGGTGTGAACCTGGGAGGCGGAGCTTGCAGTGAGCCAAGCTCTCGCCACTGCACTCCAGCCTGGGTGACAGTGAGACTCTGTCTCAAAAAAAAAAAAAAAGTAACATGCTAGTAGATGACATGAAGGTATATCATGAGAGTATGCTATTTTGATTTTCATCTTCCTTTTTTCTAGCATTTGAAGCCCTCAACCTACTTTTCCAACCTGATACTGCTCCACCTTCTAAAAGTATTTTTTACAGAAGCCAAGCTGAAAACTGTCTCAAGTGTAGACCCTCATTTATACTGTTCCCTTTTCTCTCACCACCCCCTTCCTTCAGTTTACTAAAATCCTGCTCTATTATGGTCTTTTATAAGTGTCACCTTCTTAATGAAGACTTTCCAAATGGACTCACCCAGATGCCTCTCCTTTGTTCATATATACTTCATGCTAAGTCTGTCCCTTTCTTAACTGCCTGTCCCCAATCTGTTATGGCATTGTACTAGTTTGTCTTGTTCTGACTTATGAGATAGGAGAGAAGATGAGCACTGAAACTTGCTCATATCTATAGTTCTATAGTGCTTAGCACAATGTCTTGTCCTAGCAGAGGCTTTGAGTTGCAAGTAGGGACTTGAAAACACAATCCAAACCACAAACTATAAGCCATTGATTGAAATCAAATATATACCTAATCATGATTTGGAGTTTTCAATTGCAATCCTAGGACTGGCTCCTCCATAGGAAGAAGGCTATGCAGAAATAGAGGCTTCCCAGCAACCTAAAGACAAATGCAACAGTGGCTTAAAGAGATTCTTCATGTGAATACAGAGATCACAACCTGATGACCCACAAGTTTATTTCGGTCTCCAGAGCTGTTCTTTTTCTCTAGAATTGTGTAGACCAATGCAGGGTTATAAATTTTTTGTTTGTTTGTTTTTTAGTTACCAGCATTTTAAAATGGGAAGATTTAGTACAAAAATCTAGATTTCTGACTTCTTTTAGGAGAAGCCTGGGTTCCCACGTGGCGACTATCTATAATAGCATAGTAGTGACTGCTCTCTGTGTATGAAGTATATGATCTCCAACTTGCCACAGTCCCCACCAATCCCTATTGTATGTCTGGTGTTGTAGCTCCAACACAGTAGCTATTTATCTTTGTGCTTGCTCTGTTTATGTCTGTTTTCAAAAAATAGAATTGAAAGAAAAATAAAATATTTATTTTACCCATATTTTTAATAAAAATGTAAAATTAAAAATAATCTGAGAAGTAGCTGGTAACATACAATTAAGCTTGTGGATTCAAAAGTCAGACTATCTCGGCCCAAATCTGGTAGCCTGTCAGTTGAGTTGCCTGATAAAATATAGAAAACACAGTTAAATATGAATTTCAGATAAACAATGAATAATGTTTAGTATAATTATATCTCATGTATTTTTATTTACCAAATCTGAGAACCCTACTTGTACTTACTATGTGACATCAGGCAAGAGTTAGCCTCTCTGTGTCTCAGTTTCCTCATGTGTAAACTGGGGATAATAAAGGAACATTGTGAGTATAAAATAAATATTAGCCACTATCATTGTTAGTTTATTTAAGAAATATAGCAGACAGAATATTTTCTTGAGACAGTGAAGAACATGTCTTTATATTTGATAAAGTGTGTCTTATCCAAGATGTTGCATTTGAGTAGCAGCTGCTCTAGACAAATCTCAAAAATCTCAGTGGCCTTATGCTAAAGATTTATTTCTACTTTATGTAATGTGGACTATAGGTCAAAGGCCAGATAGTTCCCTCTTACGTGGAAGATGTGACCTCCAAAGGCACCACAGCAGAGGAAGGAGATGGAGAAGGCATGCCCGCTGGAAGTGATACAAGCAGCTTCCCCTAACAGCCCATTGGCCATAACTAGTCACATGGTCCTAACCTAAATGCAACGGAGACTGGAAAATACAGGGGAGCTTATAGACTGGTGAGCAGTAACCGTTTATCTGCCTGGCTGCTATAGACAACTGGACTTGTAACTCCAGTATTTGCAATGGATTCAAAATCAGAAGACCCTCCTTCTTGTTCTGCTCTTTCTCAAGCCAGAGAAATATAGCCAGAGGATTTTTCTTTCCCTGGGAGGTTCATTTCCTCCCCCACCACTGGAGAAACAAAAGAGATTTCTTTTTTTCTTCCTGTCAGGAACAGGAAGTTGTTCTAAGTTCAGTTGATTATATTGTTGACTTAGAAACTTTGAAACAGAATCCAAAGTCAAACAGAAGAAAAAAGGGAAGGGGGAAATTAAAGTATTCTGATTAAGGACCCACAGATATCACAAGTAGTAAAGTCTTTCCAATTTGTAGCACATAAACCAGGTCTCATTTTTCATTTTGGATTTGGAGCTTCCTAAACCCTGATTCTTCCAGCATTTGCAGAGTAATTCTCAGAGGATAGACAAATGCCTGCACAGGTCCAATCACTGGGGTGAATCCAGGTGTTTGCCTGGAATGGAATTTCGCCAAAAGAAATTCAGTCTGCGGCTTTGCGTTCAGGAGAATGACACATGGATCAATACAGCAGCCAGCACTAGGCTCACTGGCTGGTCCTGGGTTGAAGGCCAATGCAGTCTGCCAGGTTGCCAAGGTTAATGAAGCTGTGTTGTTCTAATCTCATCTTAAATGAGGTTTTTGAGCTGTGAACAGGGAAGGAGAATGGGTGAACCTATGATGAGTGATGAGGCTTTGTCAGTTATACCCCATGTGTACGATTCGTAAGTCAGGTAATATTTCCTGATCTGAAAATCTGAATTTGCAGCTTTGGTGATGATTTTTAGATAAGTTCTGAGGAGTTGCAAGTAGAGACTTGAAGATACAATCAAAACCGCCAACTGGTAAGCCATCTGTGTGTGTTCAAGGAAGAAGTTCATTTAATCTTTGTACTCTGAAAGAAAAGGAAGGTACTGTTGACGGATCCATAAAATACATGTGATGCTAGAGTGGCAGAGACTCAAAGATGGGAAGAAAATCGTTTACCCAACATTATCGTTCTGCCTGGATCATCATCTAAAATTTCATAAGCATTCGTTCTAGTGCCATAATAATCTTTAAAAAGAAAACGTTCCCAAAATGATAGACTTGTTCTATACTTATTATCATCATTGGGAGGCATTTGCTAGAAGTTTACTAAAGTCAAGGGAGACTTAGTGGCACTTAAATTATTTTGAGAACTATATTGATCCCTTTCACCTATCCTTGGGTTTGCCTCTGTCCAAAATCCAGAAACCTCTTACAGTTTCATGTTCATAACACATGCTAAAACCTTTCTCCTTAGGGGAAGTAATGATTTTTAATATGAAGGCTATTAAAATGCCAACAAGGAGTTTTTTATAATATGCTAAATTGTTTTTACCTCTACCTAAGCAATCTTTACTTAACTGAAACGTTGTTGATTTCTTTTTTTATGTCATGGTTTCTTTCATGAAGAATCTATGCGTTTCATCTGCTTGAAGGTAATCCTTCCCAGACCAAGTACATGGTCCACAGAATTGGAAGAACTATAAAGTAGTATTTTTACCCAAACCCTTTTACTTGATGTTAATATGGCACTTGACACTGAGATGATTCTACTCTAGTTGAATTTCTAAAGAACTCTATCTGCTCTTCTTTAGCATACCCATTAATCAGTTTGATTCCCGAGTCTGACCTCTCCAACACATCGCATTATGTTTTCTCAGCACTTCCTTCTCCTTGGCATTGCACAGAATTCTTTTGACCCTCATCCTGTCTGTTCTCTTTTTTTTTTTTTTTTTTTTGAGATGGAGCCTCCCTCTGTTGCCCAGGCTGGAGTGCAGTGGCGCAATCTGGGCTCACTGCAACCTCCGCCTCTCGGGTTCAAGCAATTCTCCTCCCTCAGCCTCCTAGTAGCTGGGACTACAGGTGCATGCCAACACACCCAGCTATTTTGTGTGTGTGTGTTTTTAGTAGAGATGGGGTTTCACTGTGTTAGCCAGGATGGTCTCGATCTCCTGACCTTGTGATCTGCCCGCCTCGGCCTCCCGAAGTGCTGGGATTATAGGCCTGAGCCACCGCGACCTGTTCTGTCTGTTCTTAATACTGGTATCAATTTCTTTGGATTTGGTCAGAAATTTGCATCCCTAGATTAACCTCGAATATCATATTGTCAAAGTGGTAAATAGGAATTAGTTGTTTTTAGTTTTTAAAAAGTCCTAGATCCCCACCAAAAGCGTTACCCAGGAACTGCTGTAGTTAAAATAGAATCCATTCGTCTTGCCAGAGTTGTTAATTGGGGACTTACTATGGGTAGGATTGACTCAGATGTTAGCCTGATTTAGAGATGAATGTAGCATGTCCACCCCTGTTGTAGAAGCTCAGAGAATAAAATTCTCTATAGAAGATCATTTTTTATTTCAGACTCACTTTACCAGTCATGATTTTGAGTATAAATGTAAGTGTCCCAAGGTCTCCGAGGTGACAGGAGAGGGTGGAGGAAAGGAGGGAAAAGAGAAGATGGTCGTAAGGCAAAGAGGCTGGTTAAGTGTTATTTCAGTCTCCTCAGTCCTCTGGAATTCTTCTCTTGCCGTGTCACAGATAATGGAAACATCAGCTTAAAGAAGTCTGGCAACATTTCCCTGGTCACACAGCCAGTCGGAGCCACTTGGTGGACTGCAAAGCCTATGCTCTTACATCTCATCTCATCTTTTTTTTTTTTGAGACCAAGTCTCACTCTGTTGTCCAGGCTAGAGTGCAGAGGCCTGATCTTGACTCACTGCAACCCCTGCCTCCTGGGTTCAAGCGATTCTCTTGCCTCAGCCTCCCAAGTAGCTGGGATTACAGGCGTGCACCACCATGCCTAGCTAAGTTTTGTATTTTTAGTAGAGACGAGGTTTCACCATGTTGCACAGGCTGGTCTTGAACTCCTGGGCTCAAGTGATCTGCCCGCCTTGGCCTCCCAAAGTGCTGGGATTACAGCATGAGCCACTGTGCCCAGACTCTTCCATCTCATCTACCAAACTGCCCCACAGATGGGGAGTGGAGCGTGGAGGATGATGGGTGAAAAACCAGGACAAGTGGTTCTGACCAGTTGAAAGGCCTCTTATTCTTATTGTTACAGAATCTGAAAAGTTAAGTAAAATCAAAGAAAGAGTAGTCAAATGATTTTAACATTTGACTATTGTTAACAACCAAATTAGAAGGCATTAGTACAGTCTGTTAAATTTCTAAATGTGCTTATCTCTACCAGTCATTCTACATCTTTGTGTCTCCCTGAGAGAAATACTTGCACATTGGTAGAAAGAAGCATGCACATTAATAGTGAAATTGTACCTAATGTGCACAAATTAGAAACAACAGAAATATTCATTAATGGAAAAATAAATAAATTTTGATAAATCTGTAGTATTGAATACTATGGAGATAAGGTAGATCCATACATGTTGAACTAAAAAAGGATTTTCAAGACATATTACGTGGAAAAAAATCAAGTAGCAGAAAAATACATATAGAATGATCATACTTATGTAAAAATTAATTTAAAAGTCTATATTTCAGAAAAGGGAGTGATGGGTTAAGAGGGAAATAATACTTTCAAATTTGGGAGGGAGAGAGCACAGGTAGTTTCACGTAGAGAAAATATTTGAATTGGGCGTTGGAGGATGGTGAAATGTAGAGATGGTCAGGATTTACCCTAGGTTACCTTGCTAATAAGGGGTGGAGTCAACATTTGAAGTCAGTTCTATCTGAATCCAGAGTTGGTGCTTTTAACTAAGATTCTTCTCACAACACAATTGTAAACTGAATATAAGTTGTAGCTGTAACTCACATATGTAGTTACACGATGTACACATGGATTTTTTAGGTATGTTAGGTACTCTCCTAGAAATCCTGTGGAATACCCAGATGAATTAGAGCACCTGGCCTTAATAACTTCAAGTCTAGTAGAGCAAAGAAGATGTATTTACAAATCTTTTTAATATATGAAAGAAAGTTAGCGAGGCTGTAAAGCAAAATCATAGGGAAATTCAAAAAAGGATTGGTAAATCAAGAGAAAATTAAGATACTCCCAGCTGAGGGGCTAGAAGCTGTACCGGGTATAATGCATTCAGCTGCAAGAAACAAATGAAGTAACAGTGACTTAAACCATAAGGTTTCGTTTCTTAGCAAAAAATCAAATGTTAATGGTACAATGATGTACCGCATTCATCTCAACAATGTCACTGAGGATATAGTTCTGTGATGGTTAATTTTATGGGTTACCTTGGCTAGGCCAAAGGATGCCCAGATATAAATGTTATTTTGGGGCATGTCTGTGAGAAATAAGCATTTGTATTGGACTGAGTAAAGCCGGTGGCCCTCCCCAATGTGAATGGGTATCACCAATCTGCTGAGGGCCTGAATAGAATAAAAAGACAGACAAGGGCTAGATTTACCCTTCCTCTGCCTGACGACTTGAGCTGGGACATGAATCGTCTCCTGCCCTTGGTGTGCTGGTTCTCAGGCCTTCAGATTCAGACTGGAATCTATACCATCAGCTACCTGCCCCTCAGGCCTTTGAACTATGTACACCACGGGCTTTCCTGGGTCTCTACCTTACAGATGGCAGATCTTGGGACTCTCAGCCACCATAATTGTGTGAGCCATGCCTTTTAATAAATATCTCTCAGATCAGGGGCAGTGGCTTACACCTGTAATCCCAGCACTTTGGGAGGCAGAGGAGGAGGATTGCTTGAGGCCAAGAGTTTGAGGCCAGCCTGGGCAACATAGTGACACCTCAACTCTACAAAAATTAAAATTAAAATAAATTAGCTAGGCATGGTGGCATGCACCTGTAGTCCTAGCAACTTGGGAGGCTGAGATGGGAGGATCGCTTGAGTCCGGAAGTTTGAGGCTGATAGGAGCTATGCTCAAGTTACTGCACTTCAGCCTGGGTGACAGAGAGACCCCATCTGTGAAACAACAACAACAAAACTCAAAGATAGATAGATAGATAATCTCCTAATGGTTCTGTTTCTCTGAAGAACTGTGACTAATACAGATTCCCCCTGTCCTTTCCAGTCATCCTTCATCTTTGGGCTTGTCATAGTCCAACATGGCAGCCACAGTTTCTGGTGTCTCAACCACATTCAAGGGCAGGAAGCAGAAGGTAGCCAGGGAAGCAAAAAAGGTTGGGGAGCTTAATGAAGGACACTCTGCATGTCTGAAAATAATTTTTTCTCAGATGCCTCCTCCAGAGATTTCCTCTTATATTTCATTGCCCAGAACTGGGTCATAAGTCCTTGCCCTCCCCTGTGTACTTCCTGATGGGACACTGACAGTGACAGTGACAGCAGGATTCTGGCTTTCCTACCCTCTGTCATTAAACACCAGCTAGGAAGAAGGAGCCTCTTGGTACTGGGAAGCATCCAAGAGTGTCTGCCACCGCAGCTTACGTGGAGGAAGCCATAGCTGGGTTGGGTCTTAAACAGTGATGAAAAGGACATTTATTAGATTGTCTCCCCAGTGTAAGTAGGAGCTGCCCAAACCATATAGTATGTTCCCATTCTCTGGGGATACATTGTAATAGATTTTAATAGATCCTGCCAAATTACCATTTTCTTTTGTTTGTTCCTCTCTAGGGGCGTTTCTCGCTTTCTTCCTTTTATTGAAGCTAATTGTGTAAGCATCTCACTCCTGCTGTGCTGTCCGTTTGACATTGTTAATTCTCTGTGCTTAGTTTCCTGTGTTAGTCAAGATCCCACTTATTGTATTAGAGTTTAACACCAAGTATTATTAAACATGTCTTAGAAAACTGAAAAGGCAAAAAAGGAGCCCAGAGTATTACACGGGAAGTAATCGCAGGAAGCTGCTACCACCCCAGCTGTTGGAGGAACAAAGAGGTCAGGATTGTTAAAACTTAACGGAAAACCTTAAAAGAGAAATGAGGGTAGAAACGGGGAGAGAAGGTAAAAGGCTTGGGAGAGGGACCCGACAATGCTGGATCTCGGACTTTTGAGGAGGGGATACCTGCTGGTGCCAGCATCTCTGAGAGAGTTTGATGCACCTGGTTCTGATAGTGGGAAAAACTGCAACTTGGAACGAGCTACTGCTCCTGGAACCAAGGACTTGCCAGCTTTAAACCCCTGATGCTGGAGAGATCCCGACTGCAACAGCAAGCCAGACCAAGAGGGATGAGTCCCTTTCCTCTCCACCTGCAAGCTCCCTCTAGTGCCTCCTATTGGTGACCTAACAAAGAGCAGCTGGCAAAACAGAAATTAGGTTTGTTGGTATCAGCTGCAGCATCACGTGATGGCAGAGGATGGAAGATTTAGAGCTAAGAGCTCCAAACAGCACAGCCTTTATTATTATTATCACATCCTTATTAAGTAGAAGTAATAATAGAAGTTACCTCATAGTGTTATTCTGAGGGTTAAATGATGTAAACCATGAGAAGTAAACAGCTGAGTACCTACAGCCTAATAAGCACTCAGGAAGTATTAGCAGATGTTTTGGTTTTGTTGTTGTTGTTTTGTTTTTTGCTATACTGTATTCTTCTTTTATTTCATGCATGCAAATTTAAGTTTATTAAGTCAATCAGTAGTGCTACAACTACAGACATATAGCTATACTGACAATTTTTAATATGTGGTTCACTTTTAATAGTAAACATCTCAGTATAATATTAGTTCAGAAATTTAATTGTTAGACGTTAGCTAAAATGGATCTTTTTCTGAAACAGTGCTGCCAGATTTTAAAAAATTAATAGACATTGCGTAGAACAGTTTTGAATTAACATAAAAATTGAAGAGGTAGTGCTAAAAGTTCTCATATTACTTTTACACTATTTTTTTAAACTGCATCCTTTTAAACATTTCAACTTTTATTTTAGATTCAGGGGTACATATACAGGTTTGTTACCTAGGTATATTGCATAATGCTAAGGTTTGGGTCACTCAGATAGTGAACATAGTACCCAGTAGATAGTTTTTCAGTCCTTGTCTTCCTCCCTCTCTCCTGTCAATAGATACTTGTAGTACTCAGTATCAATTGTTCATGTGTATGTCCCTGGCCCAGTGTTTAGCTTCCACTTATGAGAGCATGTTATATTTGGTTTTCTGTTTCTGCATTAATCTCTTAGGATAATGGCTCCAGCTTGTATCCATGTTGCTGCAAAGGTCATTATTTCATTCTTTTTTATGGCCATGAGGTATTCCATGGTGTATATGTACCATATTTTCTTTATCCAGTCCACCACTGATGGGCACCCAGGTTGATTCCATATGTCTTTGTTATTGTGAATAGCGCTGTGATTAACATACGAGAGCATGTCTTTCTTATAGAATGATTTCTTTTCCTTTGGGCATATACCCAGTAGTGGGATTGCTGGGTCGAATGGTGGTTCTAGTTTTAGTCCTTTGAGAAATCTCCAAACTGCTTTCCTGTTAGTAGATGTTATCACTATTTATTCAACAATTATTTCTTGTGTGCCTACTACGTGCCAGGCACAGATCTAAGCCTTGAGAATACAGTGGTGATTCAGATAGATGAGGTCACTGGCCTTGTGGAACTTGCATTCTGGTTAGGGGTGGTCTGTAGTAAACAAAATCATTTCAGAAAGTGATAGGTGGTGAGGAGAGAATAAAACAGTCCTGCAGCTGAGAGATGCAGAGAAGAAAGTAGCTAAACTTCAGACAACAATGAAAAGACAAGCCACAGACTGGGAGAAACTATATATGAAACACATAACTGATAAAGGACTTGTATCTAGAACAGTCATGTGCCACTTAACAAGGGGGCTACATCTGAGAAACAGGCTGCTAGGCGGTTTTGTCAATGTGCAGGCATCGTAGAGTGCACTTCCACAAACCTACATGGTATAGCCTGCTACACACCAAGGCTATATGGTATAGCCCATTGTTCCTTGGCTTAAACCTGTACAGCATGTTACTATCCTGAATACCCTAGACAACTGTAACACAATGGTAAGCATTTGTGTACCTGAACACACCTAAAGATAGAAAAGACACACTAAAACTATAGTATAAAGGAGAAACAATGGTACACCTGTATCGTGCACTTACCATGAAAGGAGCTTGCAGGACTAAAGTTTCTCTGGATGAGTCAGTGAGTGAGCGGTGAATGAATGTGAAGGCCTCGGACATGACTGTACACTTTGTACACTGTAGACTTTATAAACACCGCACACTAAGGCTACACTAAACTTATTTAAAATGTTTTTCATTCTTCAGTAATAAATTAACCTTAGCTTACTGTAACCTTTTGGCTTTTTGTAAAGCTATACAAAGATATTTTCTTTCTTTATATCCTTATTCTATAAGCTTTTTTTCTATTTTAAAAACTACATTTGTACTCTTTAAATTTTTTTTAATTAAAAACTAAGACACAAACACACCCTAGGCCTACCCAGGGTCAAGATCATCAATATCATTGTCTTCCACCTCCACATCTTGTCCCCCTGGAAGGTCTTCAGTGGCAATAACATGCAGGGAGCTGTCATCTCCTGTGATGACAATGCCTTCTGGAATACCTCCTGAAGGACCTGCCTGAAAGTGTTTCACAATTAAATTTTTTTAAAGTAGGAGTATACTCTAAAATAATAATAAAAAGTATAGTATATTAAATATATAAACCAGTAACATAGTCATTTATTATCAAGTATTATGTACTGCACTTAATTTTATGTGCTAGACTTTATACAAGTGGCAGCTCAGTAGCTTTGTTTACACCAGCCTCACCACAAACACATGAACAATGCACTGCACTACAATGCTAGGATGGCCATGACCTAACTAGGCAGTAGGAATTCTTTAGCTTCATTATATTCTTACTGGACCACCATCGTATAGGCAGTCCGTCATTGACTGAAATGTTGTCATGTGGCACATGACTATATATAAAGAACTGTCAAAACTCAATCATAAGAAAACAATCCAGTTTAAAAATGGGCAAAAGGTTTGAAGAGACACTGCATCAAAGCAGATCTACAGATGGCAAATAAGCCCATAAAAAGAGGCACAACTCTATTAGACATTAGGGAAATGAAATAAAAACCACAATGAGATTCCACCACAAAGGTACTGAAGTGCCTTTTTAAAAAGCTGACAATACTGCTGACAAGGATACAGAGCAACTGGAACTCTCGTATATGTGGATGGGAATGCAAAATGGCACAGCCACTTTGGCAAACACTTTGGCAGTTTTCTAGAAAGTTACACATACACTAACAGTATGACCCAGCCATTCCTGTCCTAGGGAAGAATAGTTTTACATATTCATTATTTTTTAATCTATATATACATTTTCCCCTTACTCTTCCCCTCATTTAAGCAGATAGCCGGTTCTGGGCTTGGGAGCCCCAACTAAATTTTGTGGCAGAGCAGAAAGCAGGGTAGCCTATCTTTTTAAGGGCAGAGGCAAAGAGGGTAGCAGTTGAGAGCAGGCTTGAAGAGGCATGAAGAAGAGTCCTATGGGGCCAGCAGGAACAAGGACCAGGGTTCAACTTCCTGGCAGCACCCTGAGAAGATGGCAGAATCCCAGAGAAAAATGGCTCCATGGAACATCTCAGGCAACACAGCAAAGGAGTTCTAGTCCTCAAACTTCACATCAAAGCATCCACAATCTTTGGAACCAGCCTCCGTGGATGACGACAATGGTAAAGCTTTGTGGCTATCTGGCTATGTGACCTTGGAAAAAGTCACTTAATATCTCTAAGCCTCAGTTTTCAAAATCAGTGGAGAGGAGGAGGTGAACCATACACCCGGAGCTGCCACGAATGGTTGGGCAAACCATGCTTTGCAAGCACGGTGGCTCACACCTGTATTCCCAGCACTTTGGGAGGCTGACGCAGGCGGATCACTTGAGGTCAGGAGTTGAAGACCAGCCTGGCCAACATGGTGGAACCCCATCTCTACTAAAAATACAAAAACTAGCCAGGCGTGGTTGCGTATGACTATAATCTCAGCTACTTGGGAGGTTGAGGCAGGAGAATCACTTGAACCTGGGAGGCAGAGGTTGCAGTGAGCCGAGATAGTGCCACTGCACCACAACAGAGTGAGACTCTGTCTCAAAAAAAAAAAAAAAAAAAAAAAAAAAAAAAAGAATGCCCAGTCAAGGGAGCACAGAAAAAAACAAGCCCAGAAGTCCAGCCCATCCTCTACTCATCAGTCCTGTGTTCTGGGACACACAAATTTCATTATAAGAAAGTTGTTACCATGTCAGGTACAACCTCCAGGCACCCTAAAGATACCTGCAAAGTAAGACTATTTCCTTTTTTTCCCCACCCTAATTTCTTGATACAACAAATGAACAGGGAGATTTGTCCAGTCAATAGCAAATGAAATTGGATAGTAATCCACCTTCAGGTCTCTGGTTAGCAGGCCTTGAGGGAAACAGAGGCTACAGGGGAGTTTCAGGTCCAGCCAACGGGTCTTCAGAAAAATACGCTCTTTTAGTTCTGTTTCTGAAAACCACACTGACGGTCTCAAGCTGTGGGGATCGGGGAACTGTTGTTGCCTCCTTCCAGAAGGCCTCCTCCCTCACTTGGAGAAACAGTTCTGAAGTTGCAGCAACGCGGCTCAGCTGGGGTTTCTCAGAAGCCCGGCATTCACCCATGACTGAGTCCTGACGGAGCGCTCTGTAGGGAAGCCAGGCAGCGAACACATCCTGGGGAAATCATTGTCCTGCCCCCTGCTTGGCCACGGAAGGCGGACACCCGGTTTCAATGTTGTCTTTGTTACCAGCTCCAGTAGGCGCTCTGATGTGCATTTTAATGAAAATGGGACACCTGCGGCAGCTCTCTCGGATCAACAGCAAGGAGGGAGAAGCCCCAGATATGGACCGGAGTCCGGGGGATCCCCTTTCAAAAGGCAGCCGGGCATTCCAGAGAGGCTGGGAAGAAACGTCCCTTTATCTGCATCGGGCCAGGGCCCTGCCCCGGGGGCCCCCTGGCGTGTCGCCGGGACCCTCAGCAGCGTGTCCACCGCTTCCTCCCGGCCCCCTTGCGGGGCTCCCAGGAGCAGCCGTAGGAGCGCCCTGGGGTATTTTTTCTATCTTCTGGCTTGAGCTACACGAGGCAGTTGAATTAGAGTCATTACTGTAATTTAATTTCTCCAAATTCAGAGCTATTTTCTTTCCAAATATATCAGGGGCCGGCAAACGTTCAAAGAATTGGAGAAACCATTCCAAATTCAGAAAGGTTAAAAGGAAGACCAGTCATAGGGTGAACACTACTACTAATATCATATTTCATAATAATTATATATTATGCAACTGAATGTATTATATGGCATGTAACATATATTATTACTTATGACAATGTATAGTAATAATCCCATAAAGATATATCATCATTATCATAGTATGTTATATATTGTGTATAGACACATAATGTGTCTAATATTCCACCCTAATTTATTGATACAACAAATGAACAGGGAGATTTGTCCAGCCAGTAGCAAATGAAATTGGATAGTAATCCACCTTCGTGTCTCTGGTTAGCAGGTCTTGAGGGAAACAGAGGCTACAGGGGAGTTTCAGGTCCAGCCAACGTGTCTCCAGGAAAATATGCCCCTTTCCTTCTGTTTCTGAAAACCACACTGACTGTCTCAAGTTGTGGGGATCGGGGTCCTGTCTATATTATGTATAGATACAATGTGACTTCTTTCACTGAGCATAATGTTTCCAAAATTCATCTATGTTGGAACATGTATCAGTACTTCATCTTTTTGATAGCTGCATGGTAGTCATTGTATGGACATACCACATTTTGTTTATCCACTCATCACTTAATAGACATTTGAGTTGTTTACACTTTGGGGCTATTATGAATAATGCTGCTATAAGTACTTATGAGCAAGTTTTTATATGGATGTATGCTTCTGTTTCTCTTAAACATACTGTGTTTCACCCCATTTTACAGATGAGGAAATTGAGGTTCAGAGATGCTATGTAACTTGCCCAAGGTCACACAGCGTGTGAAGGCTCTGAGACTCAAACTTAGCTCTGTGTGATGCTCTTAGTTACTCTGCTCTGTTGCCCTCCATTTTATCAAAGGTTAGTATGTGGAGGGCAGAGACTCCTATCCCTCCTGGGTCTCTCAAGAGATACTGAAGAAAAACAAAGCAGGAAGAGTTTCTGCTGGAGCTGAGAATGAACCTGCTCCTGTTAAGGGTAGTTAGTTAAGCCTGGAAGTGATTGCCAAGAAAGTAGTGAATTCCCTTTTGGGGATGAAAGATCCTCTGTGGGGTGGTTCAGACACAGCAGGGATGCCTCACTCCCAGGAATGGGGTTTGGCTCAAGCCTGTCCAAATGGCAGCCCTCATTCTGCATCAGGTGTCCAAATGGTATGAGAGGGGCCAGGCTGCATTTCAGGCCTCCCTCACTGCTTCTCACCCTCACCCCACCCCAACCACCCCAGCCCCCTAAGCCTGTGTCCAGGGTCTTGTCTCTATACAAGGTCCCCCAAACCTCCTTCCCATACAGCTGGAGCCCTGACCTGCCCCACCTTCCAGTTCCCTCCCACTGTGGAGGCAACAAAGGGAGATGGCCAAGGTCCAGCTAAACCAGGGCTAGGGTTGGGTGTTGGTGGGGGAGAAAGGTGATGGAGTGCAGGGAGGGAGGGATGAGTGGGAGGGTCCAAAAGGGCCCAGAAGCCTCAGATTGCCCAGGGCAGGACAGGGAATCGGGAGAGAAGCCACAGTGCCTCCTCAGGGGAGATGCTGTTTATCAGAGCACATGATTATAAAATGAGACCTCTGTGCCTATGTGGCTGATGAAACCAGTGCCGTTTGAAATATTTCAACAGAGCATGGGGTTTTAAAAAAAACAGTCCTACCATAAACATCCTGAATCCTAAAATTGTTGTTGTACCCGTCATAGAAAAAGCAAAATCTACAGTTTGTTTTTGTTTTTGTTTTTGTTTTTTGGTGTAGGGGTGATGTGGACCTAGTCATGAAATGTGGTAGAAACCATTTCAGTTTTTTTGTTTTTGTTTTTTTGTTTTTTTGTTTTTTTTGAGACGGAGTCTTTTTTGTTTGTTTGTTTTTTTGAGACGGAGTCTTGCTCTGTCGCCCAGGCTGGAGTGCAGTGGCCGGATCTCAACTCACTGCAAGCTCCGCCTCCCGGGTTCACGCCATTCTCCCGTCTCAGCCTCCCAAGTAGCTGGGACTACAGGCGCCCGTCACCTCGCCCGGCTAGTTTTTTGTATTTTTTAGTAGAGACGGGGTTTCACCGTGTTAGCCAGGATGGTCTCGATCTCCTGACCTCGTGATCTGCCCGTCTCGGCCTCCCAAAGTGCTGGGATTACAGGCTTGAGCCCATTTCAGTTTTAAAGTCAGTGACAGCACCTGTCCCCCCACTGGCTATATGACCCTGAGCAATTTTCTTAACCTTGCAGATCCTCAATTGTTTTCACACATAAAATGGGAATAACAGCAATACCTGCCTTTTACAGTTTCTGGCGCATGATCAAATGGACCTATGCAGCTTTCCCCAGTGTATGTTCTTAGCAACCACGCTTCTATAGGTTATTGTAATGTGAGGAGCACAGAAGGCCCACAGGCTGGTGATTTGGGCGAGTAGTCATTTAAACCAAGCTAAATAGCTTCCATTCTGACACTACTCTCCGAGCATTTAATATTGACCTTCATCAAGAATATTGAAGAAGGATGCCATTGTGTTGCATTTTGCAAATCTAACCACAGAAATCTTGATATAACATCCAATGTAGAGATTGAAAGCCAGTGGTCCGCGGGCCAAATCTGGTCCACAGATGTGAAGTTTTTTTGGCCAGCACAGTGTTGCCTTCAAAAGTTTCCCGTATTTAAATATAGTGAGATTTCACACATACATCACAAGATTTCACATAAAAATTAACTTTCAGCTTCTCTTGAAAAACCTAAAGATTAGAACAAGCTGCGTCCTCATTTTCACGCGGTGACACTTAACCATAGTGGATGGTCCACCCAGGCATCCAGTTTGCCACTCCGAGGGTCTAGTACTGCTCAAATGCTGAGATAAGACATGTAAAAGGGTGAGTTTTGGCCGGGCATGGTGGCTTACATCTGTAATCCCAGCACTTTGGGAGGCTGAGTCAGGTGAATTCCTTGAGCTCAGGAGTTCGCGATCAGCCTGGGCAACATGGTGAGACCCCATCTCTATAAAAAATACAAAAATGTGCCAGGTATGGTGGCACGTGCGTGTAGTCCTAGCTACTCAGGAGGCCGATGTGGAAGGATTGCTTGAGCCTGGGAGGCAGAGGTTGCAGCAAGCCGAAATCGTACCACTGCACTCCAGCCTGGGTGACAGAGCGAGACTCTGTCTCAAAAAAAAAAGAAAAAAAAAAAAAAAGGGTGAGTTTTATCTACACACCCCTGCATTTAAAAATTGTTGAATATCTGCTTTTAATATCATAGTCATGCATTATTGAACATGATATGTACATTATAAAGAATAATTTAACCAAGAATAATTTAACAAGATGAGATGAAAAATAAGCATAAATCAGAAGTTTTACTCTTCACGCTTCACCCTTTAGAGGCCACTGGTACAGCTCCTCATACAGAGTTGTGGCTCATTAAATTATTATAGTTACATGTAATTCTTGGTTGATGGGATCTGAGGATGTCCAACTTCCCCATTAAAATGAAAAGCTAAGCCTGCGACCACCACCCCTGCTGCTGACACTGAACTTGGGTCTTGTGTTTTGGCACTCATCAGTCCTTACAAGGAGATTGTGGATTGAGTGCTATTTGGCTTTTAGTTTGCCCTGGAGGGTATTTTTTTCTTTCTTTTAACTATGCCCAGTAGCGTAAACAATAGTTTTTTGAACCCAAGCCGTGCCTGAAATACTAATTTAGGCAAACGCCAATCTAAACAAACAAGCAAAAAATAGGTTCACCATATTTTTTTCTTTCAAATATTAGTGAAGTGCGTGCTTTAGCCAGAAAGAGCCAGGAGAAAATTATACAATTTAAAGGGACTCTTCGAGTCTCGAAGCAGCCACACTCCATTATAGTTCCCAAGGGAGTAATATAATAGTAAATAGTAACCGCTTGTGAAGTCGTCTGAGAGTTTTGGATGAAAGACCATGCAGAAACATGAAAAAGAGTTATTTAGTGTGCCAGTTTCAGGGTTAAATGTTGGATGTTTCAACCTTATCCCCTACCAAATTTTCAAAATAGCAAGCAGCAGTGTGACTGGCAATATTAGATTTTCCTCCTCTTAAAACCTAGTAATGAAGCCAAGGGAAGCAATTATGACTGGGCAGTGAAGCCTTCCCCTCCCCACCTTGCACCAGAACATTTTCAGTGCAGCTTCGGGGGCCTCCCAAAGACTGAGGGAATCCCGGTTTCTTGGGATCCTGCTGTAGCTGCAGCCCATGCTAAGACTTTGGGTGTCACTGCTTTGATAAGTTGAAAAAGCAGGCATTGCATGCTTCCTATGACATGGAACCTGTCAACAGGATAGCCTCATGGTCGAGACTTTCGGCTCTGAAGTCACCCCTGTGTTCCAATTTTCACCCTACCACTTGTCAGCTGGATGACCAGAGCAAGTGATTCAACATCTCCAGGCCTCCATTTTTTTTTTTTTTTTTTTTTTTGAGACGGAGTCTCGCTCTGTCGCCCAGGCTGGAGTGCAGTGGCCGGATCTCAGCTCACTGCAAGCTCCGCCTCCCGGGTTTACGCCATTCTCCTGCCTCAGCCTCCCTAGTAGCTGGGACTACAGGCGCCCGCCACCTCGCCCGGCTAGTTTTTTGTATTTTTTAATAGAGACGGGGTTTCACCGTGTTAGACAGGATGGTCTCGATATCCTGACTTCGTGATCCGCCCGTCTCGGCCTCCCAAAGTGCTGGGATTACAGGCTTGAGCCACCGCGCCCGGCCTCAGGCCTCCATTTTCACAGCTGTAAAATGATTACAATCATAGTACCTCACTTGTGGAGTTTAAAAGAGAGAATGTATGTAGAGTGCTTGGCAAAGTAGTCAGGCGCATGAAAAGTACCCAGTATGTATCCCTTCATGTGTTGCAAACCAGCCGTTTCTCTTGCTCTTC
Organism: Macaca mulatta; assembly: GCF_049350105.2. Taxonomy (NCBI): domain Eukaryota; kingdom Metazoa; phylum Chordata; class Mammalia; order Primates; family Cercopithecidae; genus Macaca; species Macaca mulatta. Next base: position 130,345,621 of record NC_133407.1, on the reverse strand, counting down.
TGCTCTCAGGATCAGAAATCTAGTTGTCCTCGTTTAATTCTTTGAAGTTCCTATTTTTCAGCTACTCTGACCCATGTTTCAGCAGCTTTGATCCATTTATTTAGCTGCTCTGCCTCCTTTATTTAAGCAGGGAGTTAGAAAACGTTTTCCATAAGGGGCCAAATAGAAAATGTTTTCACCTTTGTATTCCATACAGTCCCTGTTGCAACTACTCAACTCCGCCTTTGTAGCTAAAAAGCAGCTAGGGTCAACAAGTAAATCAATGGGTATGGCTATGTTCTAATAAAACTTTATTTACCAAAACAGGTAGCAGTAGGATTTGGCTGATTTAAGCTCTGTTTCTCCCCGAAATATGCCAAAAGCAGTCAGGAGGCCACTTGAGAGAACCAAGTGTTCAGCACATTTTCTTCCAAAGGAACCAGGGAAATAAGAGTAACTTGTGTGAAATTTTTTTTAAAGGGAGAAATTGAGACCTCTCTCCCAGCAAAAAAGTCACCTAGACTCTCTGCAGAGCAGAACAGTCTCCAAGTGGAAAGACAGGGGCCGTTGGGGCAGGGAAAGTGGAAGTGATGTTTGGTGCACATCAGATACCAAACTCTTAGACTCTGCTCACAGGGCTCCATGCTCCTAGCATATGGTGCTACATTCCCCAGTGTTCAAAATCCCTGGCAGATGGAGGAGACATCTGCAAGTGTCTGCATCAACAGGAGCTTTGAAAGGGTTCCAGAACAATCCCCTCAAAACGCTCTTGGTTTTGCTATATGGAGAAGGTGCCAGACATTCCCAGAAGCCTGCTGAAATCTTTAAGAAATGGGCATTTGAGAAAAATACTTCCTAGTATTTGTTTGTGTCCCTCTCTAATAACCCTATACCTTTGACTTCCTCCGACATTATCTGCATAGGGCAAATATCTTCTCAAATCATCAGTTCCCCGTGATGGAAATCATTTATGCCTGCTCTGTTTCCATTTTTCTCTGAAGGAGAAAAATCTTTTCTCACTGCTCCCCACAACCTGCCCCCTTCAAGCTCTTGAGTAGAGAAAGAAATACTTTCACAGGATGAACCAGACAGCTTCTCCTTAGAAGTGGCACTACCTCCAGTGCTCTTCTTTTCATCTGCCCTGCCTTTGAGACCAGAAAACATCTGGAAGTGCCGAGTGCCTGGTGTGTCACAGATCCCTGAAATGGGATCTTCATGTTTGGGGAAGGATCTCCAAAATGAAGTAAGGCTTCTCTACCTCCCTCCCACCTTTGGTCCCCGTTGATCTCCCCCACTAACCCTCAACATCTGGCATAGGTCAGGTTTTTGGTGTCACTCTTCTGACACTCCAGAAGGTATCTCTGTGGTGGCATGCAGGGCACAGGCTCTTGGTGGTTTGCTTACTTGTGTGTGACTCTTGGAAGGGTCCCTGTGGTACTAAGCTGATAATGGAACTGGGATTCCGCCTTGAGTGGAGATGTTTATTTTCCAACTCTCCTAACTGGGGTAGATGTTTGATTAAAAGATGACGGGTCCCCATGGGAGCATGGATTCCGGTTTATCTGATGTGAGCTCAGGTAATAATCAAGCTGAGAAATTTCCAGAAGTTTATATGCCCACCCTCTGGGCTGCCCAGACAAAAGCTCTGCTTCTGCACACAAAAATGATAATAATAGAAGCAATTTTCCATAATCAAGAGGTTTTCAGACTTGAGTGTGCATTAGAATAATCCAGAATGTATCTGGAATAGAAGAAAGACAAAAGAAAGTCACTAGGCCCACCTTTGTTAGGACTGGGGGAGAGCCTGAGGAACCCCATCTTCAATATGTACTCTGTCCACCCTCTCACTCACCTAGGTCATCTTAATGTGGTGAGTTAGGAACCACAGTTAGAGACGTGCTTGCTTTACCTGAGGATGGGGAAAACGACAGGCTAACTCTGAGACCTGATTCTTTAGACCTCAAGTGGGTATTAATGGCCTGTGTTGTAAGGATGGTTCTTGCCAAAACCTAACAACTCCCAAAACTTCCTCAAGGAAACTAACATAGGAGGAATCTAAAGACACAAAGAAACTTGAACCAGATGGCTTGAGAATCTTCCTCTATCTTTCAAATTCATCAAACCACACAGTTTACAAAGCATTTTCACATACATTATCTCATTTTTATTAGAGTTTCTTGATTCCTGGAGTCCGTGGACTCACAGGAATATGTGAATCAATTTCAGGGAGACTAAACTTAGATGAGAACTTTTTTTTCCCGCTGAACTCTAACTAAAACTTAGCATTTTTTAAAATTATGAACATAAGTAACAAGTCACAGTCCTGGCAGTACCTGTGACTTTGACTTTGTCACCAAATGAAATCAGATACTTTCATATCACATCACTACTGTTGTAGATACCTCAAAGTATCATTTAGACTCATCACCAGCTTGAAAACACTGTGGTTTTTAGACCCACTGCTAAATCTTCTTATTTAATGCACTAATAGAAATTTATTTTTATATTAATTGATTTAATACTTTGATAATTGTGTTTTAATACAATTGGTTTTGCTGGCAGTCCTATATATTTTATTTATTTAAAAACACAATTCTGAGAAGAGATTTTAAAAAAATAATTTAAAATCCCTCATCAGATTATTACAATTATTTCTTGAAGATGGCCAAGTACTTGCTATTATCCTCTCTCCAAAGATGAGGAAGCTTAGGCAAATCTCAACTGACATGTCCAAGATGGTAAAACTAGTGGGTGACAGGGCCTGAACTCAAATTAGGTCCTCAGGGTTCCTTACTGACCAGTTAGCTCTGTGGGAGGGAACCACAGCCCCTTTCGGTGCAGTAGCCAGCACATGGAGCAATAGGGAAGAAAAAAACATTGAGAAATTCTTGCATCTGGGGAAGGCTTTAGAGTAATCACCGGAACAGCCGGAGGATGAGCTGCAGCAAAGAGCCGGGCCTGTCACGCTGGGGTATGGTGATTAATTGGTGCGGGGGAACACAGCCAAGAGCAGAGAAGCCACACCAGGCCACCATCCATTTGTCCATGCCCTGGGGTCAGAAATGGAGCAAATGGAATCTTTTATAAGAGAGGAAAGGGTGGAATGTAGCCATGGGGGAGTTCTGCAAGGAATTCACAGGTGTTTTCTTATTGCATTTCCCCTTCCCTAAGGACCTCTGTGTGTGCAGTTAGCAACAGAGAGAAGGGGTGGGGGTGTGGCTGGGCTGGGCTCTGCAATCTCTCACGCACCCCTCCTCCAGCTCTGTGAGCTATGGTACTTTCAATTGAAATAGCAGAAACCATGTTCAAGTCACAGGGAGCTGGGTCACTGGGAAACTCATTGAATTCTTTAGATAATTTCAATAGGTGGACATGGTGGGCCTTGGGTTTTTGAGGCAGTCATTTCAGTAGGGTCACTCTAATCTGGGCCATGAGCAGACCTCTTCCCCACTCTGCAAGTCACCCCATCACAGTGATTCTGCAGATTCCAGTTCACGAGCAATTCTGCCAACTTTCCTTTCTCTTGAAGGAAGCAAGCAAGCTACAGGGGTTGGTTCAGTTCATTTCTTCCCATTGAAATGCTGGCAAGAGCATGTTGGTAATTGATATTCAGAAGCATTATTGATGTGGAGGCACAGCTGCTGTGGATCAGGAGGTCATTGTTTTCCCTAACATTTATTTGAATTATGAAATGATAGAAGATTTGGGAAAGTTTTTTTAAAAAAACAAAAATAAAAATCACTTTTAATCTTACCCAGGAAAGCCAGTATTACTATTTTGGTGCGTTTTTTTCTGGACAGACATGCAGAGAGGCAACCTCCCTATGCCCATAATGTTTAGAAAGCAGGCAAGTACAACCATTAGATCTATTTTTAAAATTCTCATTAGTAGGCTATAATGAACACAGAGTCCTACTACGTTGCCTTTTGTGCCAGGCCAAATCAGGTTACAGATTTATTTTATTTTATTTTGAGATGGAGTCTCGCTCTGTCGCCCAGGCTGCAGTGCAGTGGCGCAATCTCGGCTCACTGAAACCTCCACCTCCTGGCTTCAAGCTGATTCTCCTGCCTCAGCCCCCAGAGTAGCTGGGATTACAGGTGCATGCCACCACACCCGGCTGATTTTTGTATTCTTAGTAGAGACGGAGTTTCACCATGTTGGCCAGGCTGGTCTCAAACTCCTGACCTCAGGTGATTCACCCACCTTGGCCTCCCAAAGTGTTGGATTACAGGCGTGAGCCACTGCATCCAGCCAGGTTCACAGATGTTATAGGAGGTCTTCCTTCTTTCTGTTTCCCCTCTCTTCCTCTGCTCGCCTCTCCATAGCTTCTCAACTTCATCTTCTATCCTGCAAACTGTTATTGTCAGAGACTTAGTAACAGAGCACAAATTCTAACCTAGATCCTCTAATTTGGGAGCCCTTATCTGCAGCAGACCATATTTTCCCTGTAGTCAGCAGTTTCCTCCAAGGGACCAGGACCAGGCGAAGGGTTTCAGATTCTTTGGATGAGAAAAGGTACGAGACTAATAATCCCTTCCCTTTTATTCCAGTATCAGTCATCTCTTACAGTGTAATCTAACTTATTATTATGCTAAAAGACCCTTCGTTCCCACTAGAGAAAGGAAAAGATGGAAGTGGGTGGTGAGAACAGAGCATCCCCCAGCTACATTATATAATAAAACCTGACTTTTTAGGCAGTTAACATGTGCCAAGTACTATTCTAATTGTTTGATATGTACCTCACTGAATCTTCACATCAATACTATGAGGAAATTGAGGTACAGGGAGTTCAAGTCTTTACTAGCCCAAGGTCATACTCACCCAAGGTTAGCAAGTAGCACAGCAAGAATTCCAACCCGGGCCAGCTCACCCTGAGAGCCCCTATCTTGGCATATTGTCTTTTCCAAAGATGGTGGCATCAAAACATATATCTCATCCCACATGACATTTTACAAAGTATTGTGACACCTCTTCATCCAGCAGGGAGTCTGTTTCCTCTCTTTGAACCTGGGTAGACTCTGCTAACTGTCTTGACCAAGAGTTTGAAGGAAGTGACACTGTGTGACTTCCAAGGACAGATTATAAAAGGCAATAAGATTTCAGCCCAGCTCTCCTCTGTCTTCAAACGCTTCCCTTTTAGAATCTAGCCACCATGTTGTAAGGAAGCTCAGGCCACACAGAGAGGCCCTACAAGGTGTGTTCTGGCTGACAGCCCCAATGAGGCTTCCAATCAAGAGCCAGCATCAACCACCAGAAAAGTGAGTAAATGGGCTTTTAGATGATTCCAGGCTCTAGTTTTTGAGTCTTTCCCCTGAGGCTCTAGACACTAGCGAGCAGACACAAGCTGAAGTTACTATGCCCTGTTTGAATTCCTTATCTACAAAAATTATGAGAGATAATAAAGGATTACCATTGCTCGAAACCACTAGGTTTTGGACTAATTTGTTACATAGCCAGAGTATGGGAATGGTGCTCCTAACTATTACAGTAAGACTAGCATACGCTCTCAGCAGCTCTCCATCCCCACCTTTATCCTGGCTGGCTCAGGCATCACCAAGCTTAAGGTTGCCATGAGAGAAATTTTGCATAGATTTTTCTTGGTCCAACTCCTTCCAGGGAATTAGTCCCATTAGACTTTTTATTGTTTAAGTCTTTGCATTTTCATTAGTCTTCACAGGTCTTTTCTTGGGGAATGAGAAGAGGTTGCCTCAGAGCCTGCAAGCCAAATGCCATTTTAAGACAGATGTTAAATTGGCCTCTATTAGGAAAGTGTAGCCCTTCCTTCAATAATTGTTGAGTAAGGACTTACTGAGACCAGTGCTGGGCTTTGTCCAAGTGAGTTTTTCAGGCAAGAGGAAAGCTGTACAATAATATTCTTTTTATAAAAAGTAGAAATGTGCCAGGTGCTTAAAAACTTGACCATTAGATCTTCTCTATGCTGCCCTGTTCTGAAAAGAGAAAAAGAAAGATGGAGGTGGTAGGTGGGGAATTAGCAAACCAAAAGAAAAATGTAAAGGCCCAAGAACCAGGTGAGAGCAATCTGCTAATGTTAAACTGGATTGCAGGAGATTCAGAATGTTTATTTCAAGGCTTTGGACTGTAAGCTTGTTCCCCAGCCCCCACCCCAGTTCCAGAGCTTTCGTACATCTTTAGAGTTTTGTCATTAGATATAAGTAAGGTTCACTTCTTTTAGCCCTCTGCTCAGATTTCTTTATGAAATGTTGATAGGTGATGATATACTTTCAATGGTTTTGTGGGGAAATAGGGAGTAAAGGTGGTAGCAGATAATCTTCTCCCACTAACATAAGGAAAATCTGTGTGCCAGTTTCACATGGATTTTAATGCCCAAATTGGCACCTCTAGGTGTACATCTATTTGTTTATTTTATATCCCAGGTTGGAGAGTTGTACTCCCTGATAAGTTACCTCCTGAAATCCTGTATATGGCTCTGTATACATATTCCTACACCCTCACAGTTCATAAGACTGGAGGGGAGGGGAAGAGGACAACTAGAAAAAGAAAGCAGACCAAAATTAAATGCATAAATACCCTGGTTTAAGTTTTTAAAGATTCAGTATCACTGTACTAGCTCAGGGTCCCAATAGGGGCAGATGGCACACACAAAATAAGATAATTTGAGGAGGAGGTTTTATTTGCGAAGAGTCTGTTTACAGTGGTGTGAGTGTAGGAAACCACAGGGGATAGTGCATAAACTGGGTACTGGCACTAGTGAAGTTGTCATCACCCATAGGCCTGAAGGGGACACGGAGGCTACCAGGACTTAAAAAAGAGTCACATAGAACAGGCTGCTTTGACCTTCTGTCAAGATATAGTTGAGAAAAGAGGGAACCTGGGGAATGAGTAGTACCCTGATCTTACTATCTTCTCTCCCTTTTATCTTCTGGAACTTTCCTTCGGCCACCTACCTGAAAGCCAGAGGGCCAGGAGGCTATTGAACTAACACATAGAAATAGTTCCTGGGGCAGACAGCAGGATATGGAGGGAGAGTGGAGCCTGGGGGCTAAAAGGGAACAATCCAGTACAATTGCCACCCCATACATAGAAAAGGTTTTTCAAAAGCAGAGAATGCTTGCTTGGAGACAGCGCTAAACACTATTAAGAATGCCTAAAAAGTACAAACGCAACTTTAAACCAAATACAGATTCTAGAAAGACATTTACAAGAGCCCAAGGTTTATCACTCATCCCTTGGCTCAAATATAATTGAGTACTCTGGGTGTGTAGCAATAAACTCCATTCTGATTTATCTCCGTGTGGTTGATCTTCACAGTGATAGCAACTACACTATAAAGTCCTGGGCATTGTGCCTCGGTAAGTGATCGTTTTAAGATATAAGTCCAATAAAATTTCTTTTCTCTTAACCACCCTCCCTCATGGCTTGGAATAAAAATTATAGTCTTTACAATGGCTTACAAGACCCTTGATAATAAGCCCCTGGCTATTTCTCTGTACTTACCACTACTGCTATTCTCTCTCTTGCCTTCTTGACTCCAGCCACACTAGTTCAAACACATTCATTATAATCTGCCCCTGGGCCTTTGCACTTGTTTTCACCATTCTTTCCCAAATACAATGTGACTCACTCCCTCACTTTCATGGGTATTCAAATGCCACCTTTAGAGAAGCCTGTCTGACAACACTGTATACAATAGTAACTATAACAAATGTCTTTCCAAAAATGGCCATACCAATATTTCCGGTCCCACATGATGTTTTGGAAACTTGCACTTGCCATTAACAGGTGGAGTCTGTCTTCCTTCCCCTGGGGAAAGACTTGCAACTATCTCAACAAGTAGAATGTGGTATAAATAATGCTGTGGACTTCCGAAACTAGGTCATAGAAGGTGATATGGCTTCTTTCTGATGCTCTCTTTTTTGGGAAATTGGCTCTTGGAACTCACCCACCATTTTGTAAAGACGCCAAGGCCACATGAACAGACCGCACATAGATCTTTCCTTCAGCAACCCTCGCTAAGGTCTCAGGAATAGCCAGCATCAATCAGCAGACATGGAAGTGAGTGAGCCATCAAGTGGTTCCAGCCCACAGCCTTCAAGCAACCCCAGCCAAGGCCAATGGAGTAGACAGAAGCTACCTCTACCAAGACCTATCTGTGTTACAGATTCATGAGTGAAATAAATGAATATTTATGGCACCGTTTTCTGGAGTAATTTGTATACAGCCATAGCATTGGATCATATTTTTTGTGTCAAAGTAAGATGTGGTGGCAATAAAAAAACCATGTGAGAGTGGCTTTGGGACAAAGTAGTGGGCAGAAAAGAACTCTAAGGAGAGTGTTAGTGAAAGTCTAAAGGATCTTAAAGAGGCTGTTAGAGGAAGCCTCATAACCCTTGATGAAGCTGTTAATTAGGGCTTAATTAAAAGTGAGGAAAATGTTATTGGAAACTGGGAGAAAGGAAATCCTTGTTAGTAGTGGGAGAAAGTTTAGCAACACTGTTCCCACAATAATTGAGAAAATCGAAGACATACCTAATTAATCAGATGATCTAGCTAAAGAAGTTTCAGGCAGAATACTAAAAGTGCCTCTTGGCTTCTTCACATTGTCTATACTAAATACGAGAGGAAAAAGATGACCTTTTATAAAAGGAATTATTTACTCTTCAAGTAAAATTTAGAGAAAATATAGGAACCAGGACTTGCAGTGTTCAAAAATAAACTCTTATTTAATCCCAGCCTCTCTAATATTCTGAAATTAAGAGAGGGCTTCCGAGCAAAGATTAAAGATTATACCCATAATATTATTTGTTAAAACCTCAGAAATACCTAGGGCAGTGCCTCAAGAACTGTTTAGTTCAGACGAAGGGACCTATAAAGATCATCAAGAAGTGCTTCATAGATTTTCTCTGTTAACCACTAGAACTCTTAAGAATTTAAGGAGTCCTTCTGCAGCTTTATAGCAAGCCCAAGGTGGAAAATCTTTGCAAGATTTGTGGATGTAGCTTTTGTCTGATGGAGTGTATCAGAAATCAATTCATAAGAAATCCACAAGGTTTTTAAAATAATTATATCAGCTTACACAAAAAAGATGCTTTAATCAACATTTTACATGCAGGAAGCTGACTGAGAAAACTATTCAACTGCAAAATGGGCCACTTTTTATGGAGAAGGAAAGAGGATATGGAGGGCATAACGCAGAGCCACAGTGAATTATATACAGGCAGTAGGACTGTACCCTCACCAAGGAACTGGCAACAGGAACCCGGCTGGATTTCAAAATGGTTACAGATTCCTGAGTGCCTCCTGTTTCGCCTTTTTTGAAAAGGATGCTCGATGGTAGTTATGCTTGTTTCACCATTACATGTTGCATCTCTAGGGAACAAGCAAATTGTTCCTTTTTTTTTTCTTCTTTTTTTTTTTTTTTTTTTTTTTTTTGAGACAGAGTTTCACTCTTGTCCCCCAGGCTGGAGTGCAATGGCACGATCTCGGCTCACTGCAACCTCCGCGCCTCCCAGGTCCAAGTGATTCTCCTGCCTCAGGCTCCCAAGTAGCTGGGATTACAGGTGCTCACCATCACACCCAGCTAATTTTTATTTTTTTTTTAAATGGAGTCTTGCTCTGTCACCCAAGCTGGAGTGCAGTGGCGCAATCTCGGCTCACTGCAAGGTCTGCCTGCCGGTTTCACGCCATTCTCCTGCCTCAGCCTCCCGAGTAGCTGGGATTACAGGCGCCCGCCACCATGCCCAGCTAATTTTTAAAAAATTTTTAGTAGAGACAGGGTTTCACCACATTGGCCAGACTCGTCTCGAACTCCTGACCTCAGGGGATCCACCCATCTCAGCCTCCCAAAATGCCGGGATTACAGGAGTGAGCCCCCACGCCCGGCTGCAAATTATTTCTTGAGGTGACAAATCTTAAGATAAACAAGAACTGTCTCCAGAAGCTCTCTTTGAGGAACCAAGCTTAAGGAGCTTCAGGTGGACGTGAACGTGATCTTACTGGCAAGATCTTAGACTGTGAGCCTGAGCTTTGCAGACTGTAGGGGAGAAGGTAGGGGTTTTCTTTTGCATATGACAAGGACATAAATTACTGTGGCCAGAGGATAGGCAGTAGCAAAGTGTATTTTCCAAGAATAGCCACAGAAGTATTTCTGGAGCCGCATACTTTGCCAGAAGCCTGCCACTTGCCATTAAGAGGTGGGGTCTATTTCTCCTCTCTTTGGACAGAACTTGAGAAACATGACACCCATAGAAAAGCAATGATAAACTGCTGTTGAAATGCTTAAAAGAACACTGAAATAAATGAAGAAATATTTATGGATAGGATGCCTCAATGTCATACAAATGTAAATTATCCCCAAATTATAAATTCAAAAATTTTGAGTACCATTTTAACAGAACTTTTCGTAGAACAAACCGAGCTCATCCTAAAGTTCATTCATCCTAAAGGAAACCGCTACGTAAAGTCAGGGCAGTCACAAACAAGAAGAAAGTGGGATGTGGAGGGAGATATTTGCACTGGCAAATAATAAGATTATACAGCTAGAGTAATAAAAACATTGTGGAATTAGGACACAGATAGATAGATCAACAAAACAGACTTGAGAATCTGGAGATATTCCCTTGGACATATGCATACTTGATTTATGATAAATGTGGCCATACAGAGCAGTAGGGAAATGGCAATCTTTTCAATAAATAGTGTTGGGACATTTGGGTATCCATAAGGAAAAAATTTAAATACAAATTCTCTATTCTAATTCCAGGTGGATTTTAGAACTAACTGTAGGTAAAATTATAACATTTTCAGGATATTATGTAGAAGGATGTATGAATGACTTCGAGGTAGGGAAGCATTTCCTAAACAATACACAAAATGCACTAATTATAAAGAGACTGATTAAATTGACTACACTAAAATTCAGAACTTCCAGTCATCCAAGGACACCAAAAATAAGATGCAGAGAAGCTCACTGACTAGGAGGAAATATTTGCAATGTATATGAAAACCCACAAATAATTATCATCCAAGACATATAAATAATCCCTTTTCATCACTAGGAATTAGGAAAATGCAAATTGAAACAAAGATAAAATACTATTCAGAGCCCTCAGGTTGGCAAAAAATTTTAGTCTGTCCACACCAAATGTGGGCAAGAATGTAGAAGAAAGAGAAATTTCAAATATGCTAATGGATTATAAATAGGTCTTTAAAGAGCAACTTGGCAGTCTCTAATAAAGTTGAAGCTGCACATGGTATATAACCTAGTATTTCTACTTCTAGGCATGTACCTTATGATAAATTTCTGCATACATGCACAAATTTTCATGTTCAAGAATATCTTGTAGAGGCATTGTTTGTTATAACAAAACACTGGAAACAATCTACATGTTCATCGACTGGAAAATGGAAAAACAAATTTTGGTTTGTTCATATAGTGGAATGTTTTATAGCAGTTAAGATGAGGGAGCATTTAGCTACATATAAACATGGATAAGTCTCTATAATATCAAGTAAAAAATCAAGTTGCAGACTGATGTAAACAGAATAATCCTCTTCTATAAAGTTTAAAGACATTCAAAGCAATACTATAGTCTGTGATACCATCTGTGTAAGTAAAAGTATTAAAACATCCTTAAGAATGACAAAAATAAAATCCAGGAGAAAAACAAAGTCCATCTGGGAAACAAAGGGAATAGGAATGGAAGAAGTAAAAGAGAGTTTCAAGCATATTTGTGTTGTTTTGTTTCTTTAAAAGGAAAAGGGGTGCCATCTCAAAATGTTACGATTTCATCAAGTTTTGCTGTGGGTAAGTGAGCACTCCATATATCATTATCCTTTTCTGCTGACATACTTTTTCAAAGAGCTTAATGGGAGTCATAAGCTTCATTGAGTTCATATGGCTTGTGGTCTTATGTGTGGATCTAGTAATACATTTGTTATATAACTTCTGCAGACAATATTCTAAAGGTATGTATGAAATTCTGTTCATATTGTACTCTAAAGTCAAGTCTACACATTGTCAGCAAAGCTCTTCCATTTTAGTTAAAATGAACAATCGGTTATTCTCCCTTTCCTGACAGAGGAGTTTCTTTGAAATTTATCATCAGAAAATCCACTCAACAACCAGTTCAATCTCCATAAGAAAGATAGGATGTAATCAAACTCTCCCCTAAACTGTCTAAAGACCAGAATGAAAAGAAGATCTCAGCATATCCACTGTGGTTACTAGGCCATATTAAACATCAATTTTCGATTTTCCACAATGAGAAGAAAGGTTGAATCATCAAAGATGACTATGGGGGCTTGCACTAAGAGGCTACAAAGTCTTCATTATTGGAAAGTTTCTAAGAGGTTAGTCCTTCTCCCTGGCTGCTTCTACATCTGGATTTGCCTCACCGTTTTAAGAATAAGAGTAGTACAGGATTGGACGTGATTATCAGGAAACAATAGCAAGTAGATAGCTTTGTTTTATGTTATTTCTTTCTTTCTTTGTTTTTTCATTTTTAGATGCAAAGCCGGAAGATACACTCTTTGGTTGTATTCTCTAAAAGCAAACCCTTAGGAAAGGATTTAGGTGAAAGCAATTCATCTGGGGAGGAAATCCCAGGCAAGACAATGAAGAAGTCGGAGAATGAGACTAGGAAATGAGGAAAAGTAATGTAGAAAATGTGAATGAGCAGGTTGCTGCTGTGGGCATCGGGGGCTCATTTGTGCAGAAGACTCTTTGAGAGACTGCATAGAACAATCCTTACACTCGGCCAGACAAAGTATAAGGAAGCAGGGGTATTTATCCACCAATTCATGATTTGATGGCTATTCTTGGGGATTTAACTCTGCACTCCAGGCCTGGCCCTCCTGCATGCTAGCCATGCAGGATCCTATGGGCCATAGAAAGACCTCAGGCTGAGTTCAGAAGCCAGCTGCATGCAAAGGAATGGTATAAAAATTTCAGATGGCATCCTGCATGGGCCAAAGGAATCTGCCAACAACATCTGTCAAAGCTATCTACAATAGAGTATGTTGTATCATGTTTTCCCAAGCATGAGACAAGTACCGCCAGTGGTTCAGGAGATGATTTTAGATGGTTCTGGGTCATGGAATTAAATAACATTGAATTACATGGTCGGGGAGTTCTTTTCTTTTCACTTCTCTCTCATTCCTTCTGACTATCCAAGGACAACCTCTCTTTTTGCTACTAATTATGGCTTTATTATACCTCCAATCCTTGCAAGCTTCCAGTTTAAGCAGAGAGTCAGACTTGGGCCCTGGATGTTTACTGACAACCACATTTGGCTGCAATGTGCTGACACGTTCCTCTTTTCATTGTATTTATTTTTCCAATCACCTTCAACCTATGGCAAGTGATATTATTTCTTCATTACCAGCAACAATGCAAAGTTAGCTTTTTGAATAAATTTATTTCATCTTTTAAGCCAGTCAATTTAAAGAATAATATTGAGCAAATAATAGAACCACAAAGATGGTATGAAATGCTAAATTTGGGGAAATTCCATGAGCTCACGAGCTACGTGTTATGATGGAAATTTTGGGGAGATCACCTAACCCCTCTAAGCTTGACCCTCCCTAATGTTGCAACCCTTCATTGGGTTGTTGGGAAAATTCAAATGGGATATTTGTCAGGCAACAAGCCCTCCACCTGGAAGTAATACAAAATCAGTAGATGTTAGTTCTCTGTTCTTGAAATGTTTATAAGAAAATATAGGTATTTTTAAAAATAGACCCTAGGGAGTTTATTAATCAGATATCAGGACACTATTAATCAGATATTTATCAGGTTTAATGTGATTTTCTTTAGAAAAGCTCCTTTCCCATCATTTTTTCCCATCATAAGAAACTAGGTACTGCCAGCTGGGCATAGTGGCTCGTGCCTGTAATCCCAGCACTTTGGGAGGCCAAAGCGAGCAGATCACTTGAAGTCAGGAGTTCAAGACCAGCCTGGCCAACATGGAGAAACCCCATCTCTACTAAAAATACAAAAATTAGCCAGGCGTGGTGGCAAGTACCTGTAAGCTACTCGGGAGGCTGAGGCAGGAGAATTGCTTGAACCTGGGAGGCAGAGGTTGCCGCAGTGAACCAAGATCATACCACTGCACTCCAGCCTGGACAACAGAGTGAAACTGTCTCAAAAAAAAAAAAAAAAAGAAAAAAGAAAAAGAAAAAGAAAGTACTGCCATTACTGGGTCCTTTTGATCTGTTTGGAACTGCTTATTGTGGTTGGGAAGATGACATTGTACATTGGAAAGCCTACACATAACTGGAGTAGTGGTGTAGTCACCACTTAAGTCTTGCTGTAGCATATTAATGCATGCATTTTGGTTGTAATTCTTGAAATGAACCACAGTGTTTAAAACTGTTTTTTCTATGACTTTTTCTCTCAACAGAGGAAGAAGTCACATTTTTAAAATCCAAATAGAAGAGCAAGGGGCGCCCTAAGAGCCTTCCTCTGGTGCCAGAAGGGAGGACTTTTCAGTAGAGAAAAATTCATCATTTCGGAAGTCTTGAGATTTGTTCTGAGAACGTAGTTTGTCTCAGTGTTTTTCAAACGGCAAAAATGTCAATTCAGAATACAATGTGATGTTTCTTTCATGGGGGGTATAAAAACTACATGCAAGTCTCCAAAGTATGAGTTGTTATTGTCAGGTTTGTTTCTTGTTAGAATGTTTCAGTTTGAGGTTTTGGCTTTTTAATGCTGTTGCCTCCTAACAGGGACGTATTGAAGGTCTGGCATTGTGTCTAGAATCCCTTACCTGCTGGCAGGATTTTCAGGAATGTTATCTTCAGTCATTCAAAGGGATGCAATTCCTTTAATGAATATGCCACCTATGGTGAGTAAAGGAAAGGTGGCTCTCAGGGAAAGTGAGGAGCTGACTGCTAGGGTGAGGAGAGGATGTAAATAACCGAGTCCTATCTGGCCTTAGGTTATTCTTGAAATTAATCAAATTTCACCATGTGGTAGACTCTTGAGCAGAAGAGATCAGCAATTTCCAAGAACATAAGAGAAAAAGTCTTGGAGCTTGCGTTCTAGTACGGGATTTTAACCTCTTCTTGTGCCATGGACTCCCACATCCCAGTTTCCTCCCACATCCCAAACTCCATGGCAGTTTCATACAGTCTATAGATCCTTTCTTAAAACAATATTTTCAAATGCGTAAAATAAAATATGTAGAATTCAAAGAAAACAAATTATATTCAAATTCAGTAACTTGCCACACTGTGCTTGACCTGTGTGACTGTGCAGTCTGTTAGCAATGTTAAAGAGCATACTTCAGTAATTATTTCAACCATCAAATATATTTGAATGTTTATTCTTAGCCTGCACACTATCCTTGTTGTAAAATGCCATGTGCCCTTATGGAGAATTAAGAATTCTCATTTGAACTGCCCATTCTTACTTCAGTTTAAACAAACAATAGACACAACTCATTCCTTCAATGTATTGATAAACATTGTAAGTAGGAAATACTAAAAAGCAATGAGGTGTCTGGGTCACTAACACCAACACAATTTGGTGACTGAATGACAACCAGGCATAGAGCTGCGCTCTAATCTGCCAGCTGCACCTCATGAGGATCTCTAAAAAGGAAGGCTGCAGTCACACGCCATCTACCTGCATGTGCCTAACGACTACCACAATTTCAAAGCAATCAGCACAATTTATATTTCAAGGTATTGTCAACAATTGTAATGTGATAGGAAACACATCTGCGACTTCTTGTTGATAACAGGTCACAGGCACTGCTAAGTCATGGAGTTTTCCATCTCTACTCATAATTAAAGGAAATGCTCAATTTCAGTTAGAAGATAGTCAAAACAATGATACAATTATTTTCCTAGCCAAAGACCTCCTGAAATCCCAGGTTAACTCCAGGTAAATGCCCCTTGTGGAAAAGTTGGTAGTAAATAAATAACGTACAAGGTGGTGGTAAATGTAATATAGGAAAATAACGCAAAGGGGGATAGAGAGAGCCATGTGTGGGTGGTGGTAAATGTAATATAGGAAAATAACGCAAAGGGGAATAGAGAGAGCCAAGTGTGGGGAGAGGGAGCAATAGACAGGGAGCAATTTTCTTGAGCAATGTTTGTGAATGATGAGAGTAGGTGGAATTCAGTACAAAGTGGAAAAATCCATCCTAGAAAAGAACAGGAATGGTTTATCCATAGTAACAGGACAGAAGTAATAGCACAGAGCAAAAACATAGGTGAGTAAATATTTTCTCAGTCAAACTGGACTCACGGTCTTCAGCTAACAGTGACAAGCAGGGAATGCATGTTGGCAAGAGAGGAAGATATTAACTAGTTGTCTAGGTTACTCCTCTTGGGGGAAAATGGTCTGGTGTGATGGCATGAGCTGCAAAGCTTGGGGAGAGAAGAATGACCAGGAAGAGGCAACAAGCAAGGAGGATACCTGTACCCTCCAGGTCCAGCAGCTGTGAAAAAAGCAGCCACATTCGAGAGGGTTGTCCGGGAAGCAGCATCCTTAAGGGAGAATCAGTTTTCAGTTGGAGCAAGAAGGTGAAAGGACATTCAGAGAAGAGGTGGAAGATGTGGGGGCTTTGCTGAGAACACACCATGAGTTCCAGGGGCACAGAAGAGTTTACTTGTAGGGGAGGGGTGGGCAGGACCCAGATGATAATAGCTATTCTGTGGTTAGTGAGCTTCATATGGTGTCTCTGACAGAGAATGATATACGGGATATGATGAAATTAGTCCTGATGGTTCTTCAGGCCGGTGCAGTGGTGAGCTTGTTCATATTGTTGGGAGAAATTGGGGCTTGCTGGGGCACCTATAGCTCTCTGAAAAGGTCTGGTTTGAATTCCTGCCAGCAGCCTGGCTATCCTCTCAGCTTCTTGGTTACAAGAGCAAGTAATTTCACTTCATCTTTTTTTCAATATTATATCATGAATCGTTTCAACATACAGCAGTCTAAAGACGTTTTCAGTGAATACTTAAAGGCTATCTTTTATATTTTGCCATACTTTCATGATCATATATCTATCCATATATCCATCCTTCTCTCAGTCCATCAATTCAACTTATTTTTGATACATTTCAAAGTAAATTGCATGCAGTTTACCGTATATAAAATGGAATCCTTCTCAGCAATAAAAAGGAATGAGCTCCATGTAACAGCATGGATGCATTTGAAAATTATTATGCTATATTATTAGGAGATATACCTAGTGTAAATGATGAGTTAATGGGTGCAGCACACCAACATGGCACATGTATACATATGTAATAAATCTGCATGTTGTGCACATGTATCCTAGAACTTAAAGTATAATAAAAAATAAATTTTTTTAAAAATGAAGGCAAAATAAAGACTAATAATTCAAGAAAAAAATTATATGCTATATGCTATTGTGCTTCAGATGGTGTGTCTGACAAGAATACTACAGCATCCACATCACTAACTAAATACTTTAGCATCCATGTTATTAAGTGGAGATCAATATTTATTTATAATTTTATCTTTTGAAGTAAAATTTGTATGCCATGAAATGCACAAAACTTAGTTGCAATTTGCTAACATTTTTGTTTTTGTTTTTGAGACAGTGTCTCTCTCTGTTGCCCAGGCTGGAGTGCAGTGGCAAGATCACAGCTCACTGCATCATCAGCCTCCCAGGCTCAAGTGATCCTCCTGCCTCAGCCTCCCAAGTAGCTGGGACTACAGGTGTACACCATCATGCTTGGCTAATTCTTTAAAATTTTTTTGAAGAGACAGGGTCTAGTGCCTAAACTGGTCTTGAACTCCTGGGCTCAAGCAATCCTCCTACCTTGGCCTCTCAAAGTGCTAGGATTACAGGTGTGAGCCACTACACCGGGCCGACAAGTTTCTACGTTTTGACAAATGTATACATCTATGTAACCCAAACCCCTACAAAGATATAGAACATTACCGTCACCTTGGAATGTTTCTTCTTGATCATCCCCCATCCGAAACCTCTAGAGGCAACTACTTTTCCAATATTTTTCCACATAGTTTTGTCCATTTTTAAATTTCATATGTGTGGAATCACATAGTATGTATTTTTTGTGTAAGGTTTCTCTTAGCATAATAGTTTTTGGATTCGTTCATATTGTTACATGTAGCTTATTTCTTTTTGTTGCTGAGAAGTATTCCATTTATGAAGAGACTACAGTTCAGCTGTTCTTCTACTGATAGATACCTGGGATGTTTCCAGTTTTTGTGTTCTATGAAGAAAACTGCTATGAAGATTCTTGTATAAGTCTTTTGTGGACATGTGTTTTTATTTCTCTTGGGTAGATACCTACAGATGAAATGGGCCAGTGGTTAAATCTTTTTATTTCTAAAGACTAGTGTGAGTTGAGTTTTCTGTTGCTTATATGCCAATACACACTCCATAGATGAATTACCATAATCCACACTATCCCTAAAGTGGACTGGGTCTTCAGTGGGTGCCCCTAATGCCAATTCCCTTATTAAGAACAGTATTTACTATGTGTTCTTGACACATTATCCTCTTAACAAATGCAGAAGGTTTTTATTTTTCTTTTCTCTTTTTTAACCAGGCTAGCCCCAATATGAACCACAGAACTCTGTCCTTATAAATCTCCAGGGTTCTGAATTTTCCTACCACCGAAGAGGCTGCTTTAAGGTAAAAGACCTAGCTTGAAGAAACTGAATTATTTTAAATATGTTTATATTTATACACACATATATCCACATATATTTACATATGTGTATAGTTACATATATGTAGAGATATTATCTACATTTGTGTATATTTACATACATGTCAATATACATACACATAAATATACACACATATCTGTGTATTTATATACACATACATACATGCACACACCAAATCCTCGAATGTCATTTAGTTCGATGTCATTTAGTTAGGATGTCAATAAGAAAATATCACATCCCAGCCAGGGCCACTGTGTCGGGTCTACACATTCTCGTTTCTGTGTAGGTTTTCTCCGGGCCCTCCAGTTTCCTCCCACATCCCAAACCTGTACATGTTAGGTTAAGTGGCATATCTACACTCCCAGTGTGGGTGTGTGAGTGTGGGTGTGTGAGTGTGCCCCACAATGGGAGGGCAACCTGTCCAGAGTGGGTTTCTGTCATTTGCTCTGAGCTGCCAGGATGGGCTCTGGCCACCCAAGACCCTCAACTGGAATAAGTGGGTAAATCATTATCTTACTTGTTTTTATGAATCTTTCCTAAATGTATGTATAACTCACATTTATTTCAATGTTTAATATCAGAGGTGTCTTGGTCTTTATTTAGAAGTTTGGTGATGTTTTTGTGACCAGAAATATGCTGTAGAAACTTAATTCTTGTTTACCAATTGGCCTATGATAAAATTATCTCAAGTCATTTCCTAAGAACCTATCAATGATGTGAACGGAAGACTTACCATATATTTGTTGAGACCCTTCTGTGTACCCTGCACAATGACACTGTTCTAGGCATGTGGGATTTATCAGTGAACACAGCAGACAAAAATTGCTTCTCTTATGGAGTTTCCATTCTGGCATATGGGAGAAAAACAATGGCGTGAAAATAATTAGGTAACATAATATTTCTAAGTACTTTGGAAAATAATAAGCACACCACAGTAGGGCAGTCAGGAGTGCTGGGAGGACTGGAAAGGCAGGTTGCAGTGTTAAACAGAGTCAGGGAAGGCCTCACTGAAACGTGAGCTGTTAGAGATAAAGGAGTGGGCCATGTGGATATCTGGGGGCAGAGGGAACTGCTAAAGCAAAGGCTCTGAGGCAGGCACATCCCTGGTATGCTCAAGAAACAGCAAGGATAAGCGGGGGTGCAGGGGCGGGAATCCATAGATGAGGTCAGAATGCACAAGGTCAGGAGTTTTGAGTCTTGAAGTCCCTGTAAGGACTTTAGCTTTTACCCTGAGTGAAATAGGGAGCCATCACAGAGTCACAAAATTTAGAACTGAGAAAAGGGCATCTCACTGTTGACACATGCTAGGAATTTCATTCTGTAAATTCATTCTCAGATACTATATTTTTGAACTAAAATGCAGAGATAGCCTGAACTCATTGTTTCCAAAACCAGATAAGAAAACTTGAATCTCTCCTAGAGGAATAGTAACAGCAGAAAAGAAAAATGGGAGCATGAGCCAAGACCAAGATATCAATCTTCACAACTGCAACTCAAGAAAGGGGGACTAGGCTCACCTGAAGACGTTCTTCATGTTCTTGGAAAAGATTTCAAATGGACTGAAGCAACCTTGCTCCAGGATCCCTTGGGGCTTGGAATTCGCCCAGACTTGGTATTTGTAGGCCCCGAAACACTGACTGGGACTTCCCACAATACACTTGATGTTGATTAATGATAAAAGGCCTCCCTGTTCTGTTCCTCTGAGTATAGGAAAACCCCTATCTCTGGAGATCTGATCTGCTGGCTGGAAGAGTTATTCTTTATTATACTGCAGACCCTCAAGTGGTAAAAGATTCCAGCTCTCATGGAGACCTAGATTGGAGAATCTAACCCAAGGGCTAGCCAATGGCAGTCACGTCACCAAATCCGTACTGTTTGAGTCCAGCTGTTAAACCGGAATGGTTCCTTCTCAAATTGGTTACAAGACTACCATCTTCATGATGGAACCAACTCACCCAAAGGATGGGAAACAAACTTCCCAAGAAAGGCACTCACTACCTCTCCAATCACGTCACTCTTAATTCAGGGCCAGAAGATCCAGCACAAACTTCTTTTATATGCAGGGGAGGTAAAACCTGCCATTGAAAGCAGGTTAAAAAAATACATATGTATATATAAGTACTATTTTGGATTACTGGGCTGGCAAGATGGCCTAATAGGAACAGCTCAGGTCTGCAGTTCCCAGGGAGATCAACACAGAAGGCTGGTGATTTCTGCATTTCCAACTGAGGTGCCCAGCTCATCTCATTGGGACTGGTTAGACGGTGGGTGCAGCCCACGGGGGGGCGAGCCAAAACAGGGTGGGGTGTCACCTTACTTGGGAAGTGCAAGGGGTTGGGGAACTCCCTCCCCTAGACAAGGGAAACCACGAGGGACTGTGCTGTGAGGAACAGTGCACTCCGGCCCAGATACTATGTTTTTCCCATGGTCTTCACAACCCACAGACCAGGAGATTCCTTTGGTGCCTACACCACCACGGCCCTGGGTTTCAAGCACAAACCTGGGTGGCCGTTTGGGCAGACACCAAGCTGGCTGCAAGAATAGTTTTCATAACCCAGTGGTGCCTGCAATGCCAGCGAAACAAAACTGTTCACTCCCCTGGAAAGGTGTTGGAAGCCAAGGAGCCAAGTGGTCTAGTTCAGCAGATCCCACCCCCATGGAGCCTAGCCAGCTAAGATCCACCGGCTTGAAATTCTCACTGCCAGCACAGCAGTCTGAAGTCAACCTGGCATGTTGGAGCTTGATGGGGGGAGATACGCCTGCCATTACTGAGGCTTGAGTAGGCAGTTTTCCCCTCACAGTGCAAACAAAGCCACTGGGAAATTCGTACTGGACAGAGCCCACTGCAGCGTGGCAAAGCTGCTGTAGCCAGACTGCCTCTCTAGATTCCTCCTCTCTGGGAAGGGCATCCCTGAAAGAAAGGCAGGCGCTCCAGTCAGGCACTTATAGATAAAACTCCCATCTCCCTGGCACAGAGCACCTGGGGGAAGAGGCAGCTCTAGGTGCAGCTTCAGCAGACTTAAATGTTCCTGCCTGCTGGCTCTGAAGAGAGCAGTGGATCTCCAAGCATAGTGCTCAAGCTCTGCTAGGGGACAGACTGCCTCCTCAAGTGGGTCCCTGACCCCCGTGCTTCCTAACTTGGAGACACCTCCCAGCAGGAGTCGACAGACACCTCGTACAGGAGAACTCTGGCTGGCATCTGGTGGGTGCCACTCTGGGACAAAGCTTCCAGAAGTAGAAACAGGCAGCAATCTTTGCTGTTCTGCAGCTTCTGCTGGTGATACCCAGGCAAACAGGGTCTGGAGTGGATCTCCAGCAAACTCCAGCAGATCCGCAGCAGAGGGGCCTGAATGTTAGAAGGAAAATTAACAAACAGAAAGGAATAACATCAACATCAACAAAAAAGACGTCCACACAAAAACCCCATCCAAAGGTTACCAACATCAAAGACCAAAGGTAGGTAAATTCATGAAGATAAGGAAAAACCAGCGCAAAAAGGCTGAAAATTCCAAAAACCAGAATGGCTCTTCTCCTCCAAAGGATCACACCTCCTCACTAGCAAGGGAACAAAACTGGACGGAGAATAAGTTTGACAAACTAACCAAAGTAGGCTTCAGAAGGTGGATAATAACAAACTCCTCTGAGCTAAAGGAGCATGTTCTAACCCAATGCAGGGAAGCTAAAAACCTTGGGAAAAGGTTAGAGGAATTGCTAAGTAGAATAACCAGTTTAGAGAAGAACATAAATGACCTGATGGAGCTGAAAAACACAGCATGAGAACTCCATGAAGCATACACAAGTACCAATAGCAGAATCGATCAAGTGGAAGAAAGCATATCAGAGATTGAAGATCAACTTAATGAAATAAAGCATGAAGACAAGATTAGAGAAAAAAGAATGAAAAAGAACAAACAAAGCCTCCAAGAAATATGGGACTATGTGAAAAGGCCAAACCTACATTTGATTTGTGTACCTGAAAGTGACAGGAAGAATAGAAACAAGTGGGAAAACACTCTTCAGGATATTATTCAGGAGAACTTCCCCAACCTAGCATGACAGGACAACATTCAAATTCAGGAAATACAAAGAACACCACAAAGATACTCCTCGAGAAGAGCAACCCCAAAACACATAATTGTCAGATTCACCAGGTTGAAATGACAAGAAATATGTTAAGGGCAGTCAGAAAGTTGGGTTACCCTCAAAGGGAAGCCCATCAGACTAACAGCAGATCTCTCTGCAGAAACCCTACAAGGCAGAAGAGAGTGGGGACCAATATTCAACATTCATAAAAGAATTTTCAACCCAGAATTTCATATCCAGCCAAACTAAGCTTCATACGTGAAGGAGAAATAAAATCCTTTACAGAGAAGCAAATGCTGGAAATTTTGTCACCACCAGACCTGCCTTACAAGAGCTCCTGAATGAAGCACTAAACATGGAAAGGAACAACCGGTACCAGCCACTGTAAAAACATGCCAAATGGTAAAGACCATCAACGCTATGAAGAAATTGCATCAACTAATGGGGAAAATAACCAGCTAACATCATAATGACAAGATCAAATTTAAACATAGCAATATTAACCTTAAATGTAAATGGGCTAAATATCCCAGTTAAAAGACACAGACTGGCATATTGAATAAAGAATCAAGACCCATCAGTGTGCTGCATTCAGGAGACCCATCTCACATGCAAAGACACATATAGGCTCAAAATAAATGGATGGAGGAATGTTTACCAAGCAAATGGAAAGCAAAAAAAAAAAAAGCAGGGGTTGCAATCCTAGTCTGTGATAAAACAGACTTTAAACCAACAAAGATAAAAAAAAAGACAAAGAAAACCATTACATAATGGGAAAAGGATCAATGCAAGAAGAGCTAACTATCCTAAATATATATGCACCCAATACAGGAGCACCCATATTCATAAAGCAAGTTCTTAGAGACCTACAAAGAGAATTAGACTCCCACACAGTATCAGTGGGAGACTTTAACACCCCACTGTCAATATTAGATCAATGAGACAGAAAATTAACAATGATATTTAGGACTTGAACTCAGCTCTGGACCAAGTGAACCTGATACACATCTACAGAACTCTCCACCCCAAATCAATAGAATACAAATTCTTCTCAGCACATCACACTTAGTCTAAAATTGACCACATAATTGGAAGTATACCACTCCTCAGCAAATGCAAAAGAACGAAAATCATAACAAACAGTCTCTCAGACTACAGTGCAATAAAATTAGAACTCAGGATTAAGAAACTCACTCAAAACTGCACAACTACATGGAAACTGAACAACCTGGTCCTGCATGACTATTGGGTAAATAACAAAATTAGGCAAAAATAAATAAGTTCTTTGGAACCAATGAGAACAAACACAATGTACCAGAATCTCTGGGACACAGCTAAAGCACGGTTTAGAGGGAAATTTATAGCACTAATTGCCCACAGGACTAAGTGGAAAAGATCTAAAATCAACACCCTAACATCACAATTAAAAGAAGTAGAGAAGCAAAAACAAAAAATTCAAAAGCTACCAAAAGACAAGCAATAACTAAGATCAGGGCAGAACAGGAGATAGAGACATGAAAAACCCTGAAAAAAATCAATGAATCCAGGGGCAGGTTTTTTGAAAACGTCAACAAAATAGATAGACCACTAGCCAGACTATTAAAGAAGAAAAGAGAGAAGAATCAAATAGACACAATAAAAATGAAAAAGGGGATATCACCACTGATGCCACAGAAATACAAACTACCGTCAGAGAATACTATAAACACCTCTATGCAAATAGACAATCTAGAAGAAACTGATAAATTATTGGACACATACACCTCCCAAGACTAAGCCAGGAAGAAGTTGAATTCCTGAATATACCAATAACAAGTTCTGAAACTGAGGCAGCAATTAATAGCCTACCAACCAAAAAAAAAAAAAAAAAATCCAGGACCAGACGGATTGACAGCTGAATTCTACCGGATGTACAAAGAGGAACTGGTACCATTCCTTCTGAAATTTTCCAATCAATTGAAAAAGAGGGACTCCTCCCTAACTCATTTTATGAGGCCAGCATCATTCTGACACCAAAAATGGGAAGAGACACAACAAAAAAAAGAAACTTTCAGGCCAGTATCCCTGATGAACATCAATGCAACAATCCTCAATAAAATACTGGCAAACCAAATCCAGCAGCACATCAAGACGATTATCCACCATGATCAAGTCAGCTTCATCCCTGGGATGCAAGGCTGGTTCAACATACACAAATCAATGAACTTAATCCATCACATAAACAGAACCAATGACAAAAACCACATGATTATCTCAATAGATGTAGAAAAGGCCTTTGATAAAATTCAACAGCCCTTCATGCTAAAAACTCTCCATAAAACTAGATATTGATGGAACATATCTCAAAATAATAAGAGCTATTAATGACAAACCCACAGCTGATATCATACTGGATGGGCAAAAGCTGGAAGCATTCCCTTTGAAAACTGGCACAAAACAAAGATGCCCTCTGTCACCACTCCTATTCAACATAGTATTGGAAGTTCTGGCCAGGACAATCAGGCAAGAGAAACAAATAAAGGTATTAAAATAGGAAGAGAGGAAGTCAAATTGTCTCTGTTTGCAGAAGACATGATCGTATATTTAGAAAATCCCATCATCTCAGCCCAAAAACTCCTTAAGCTGATAAGCAACTTCAGCCGAGTCTCAGGATACAAAATCAATGTGCAAAAATCACAAGCATTCCTATACACCAATAATAGACAACGTCTATTATTGAGAGCCAAATCATGTGTGAACTCCCATTCATAATTGCTACAAAGAGAATAACATACCTAGGAATACAACTTACAAGGGATATGAAGGACCTCTTCAAGGAGAACTACAAACCACTGCTCAACGAAATAAGAGAGGACACAAATGGAAAAACATTCCATGCTCATGGATAGAAAGAATCAATATCGTGAAAATGGCCATACTGCCCAAAGTAATTTATAGATTCAATGCTATCCCCGTCAAGCTAGCTTTGACTTTCTTCACAGAATTAGAAAAAACTACTTTAAATTTCATATGGAAACAAAAAAGAGCCCATATAGCCAAAACAATCCTGAGTGAAAAGAACAAAGCTGGAGGCATTGTGCTACTTGACTTCAAACTATACTACAAGGCTACAGTAACCAAAACAGCATGGTACTGGTACCAAAACAGGTATGTAGACCAATGAAACAGAACAGAGGCCTCAGAAATAACGCCACACATCTACAACCATCTGATCTTTGACAAACCTGACAAAAGCAATAGAGAAGGATTCCCTATTTAATAAATGGCATTGGGAAAATTGGCTAGCTGTATGCAGAAAACTGAAACTGGACCCCTTCTTTACACCTTATACAAAAATTAACTCAAGGTCAATAAAAGGCTTAAATGTAAGACCTAAAACCTTGAAAACCCTAGAAGAAAACCTAGGCAATACCATTCAGGACATAGGCATGGGCAAAGTCTTCATGACTAAAACACCAAAAGGAATAACAACAAAAGCCAACATTGACAAATGGGATCTAATTAAACTAAGGACCTTCTGCCCAGCAAAAGAAACTATCATCAGAGTGGACAGGCAACTTACAGAATGGGAGAAAAATTTTGCAATCTATCCATCTGACAAAGGGCTAATATCCAGAATCTACAAGGAACTTAAATTTAGAAGAAGAAAACAACCCCATCAAAAAATGGGTGAAGGATACGAACAGACACTTCTCAAAAGAAGACCTTTATGTGGCCAACAACTGTATGAAAAAAAGTCCATCATCACTGGTCATTAGGGAAATGCAAATCAAAACCACAATGAGATACCATCTCATGCCAGTTAGAATGACAATCATTAGAAAGTCAGGAAACAACAGATGCTGGAGAGGATGTAGAGAAATAGGAATGCTTTTACGCTGTTTGTGGGAGTGTAAATTAGTTCAACCATTATGGAAGACAGTATGGCAATTTCTTAAGGATCTAGAACCAGAAATACCATTTGACCCAGCAATCCCATTACTGGGTATATACCCAAAGGATTATAAATCATTCTACTATAAAGACGCATGAACACGTATGTTTATTGCAGCACTCTTCACAATAGCAAAGACTTGGAACCAACCCAAATGCCCATCAATGACAGACTGGATAGAGAAAATGTGGCACATATATACCATGGAATACTATGCAGCCATAAAAAAGGATGAGTTCGTATCCTTTGCAGGGACATGGATGAAGCTGGAAACCATCATTCTCAGCAAACTAACACAAGAACAGAAAACCAAACACTGCATGTTCTTACTCATAAGTGGGAGTGGGACAATGAGAACATGTGGACACAGGGAGGGGAACATCACACACTGGGGCCTGTCAGGGGGTGGGAGGCTAGGGGAGGGACAGCATTAGGAGAAATACCTAATCTAGATGATGGGTTGAAGGGTGCAACAAACCACCATAGCACATGTATACCTATGTAACAAACCTGCACTTTCTGCACATGTATCCCAGAACTTAAAGTATAATAATAATTTTTAAAAAGTACTATTTTGGAAGGAGGTTGAAGAGGGATTGCCCAATACTTGGAATACATTTTAAGATCGAGTCCCATCATCTATACAGAAAATTGTATGTAGTCCATTCCCGGAGGCACTGTGATGAAATCTCCTGTGGAGTAAACAAAAAGAGAATAAGCATCAAGACCCAACAAGACTGACTCAACCGGAATCAGAAGAGGACTGGCAAGCTCACAACAAAATCATAATACTGGTCACAAAATCCTCCCTAAGGCTGCCAGTTTCCAGAAGTGTAGCCAGAGCAAATCAGCATGCTGAAAGACAAGTATGAGAGGCTCAGACAATGAGACTTTTTTTTAAGGCACAGCACATTCTATAGCTCACCTAGAGAGGTGCCGCAGATGGTGAGAAAAATGGAGGTCTTCTTCTGCAGAGAGAGTAAGACGTGAAAAAGATTGCAAACCCCAGGGTGATTTAAGAGTACACTCATTGTCTTTTGATTTTTTAAAAAAGTATTGAATTAGGCCCCTGTTAGCTAAAGATTTACAGACCCAGGCCAAATTCCAACAGTCTCAACTCTTTCCAGCCAGCTCCAGGAAGCTGCTGTACAAATTTTTGGGAAGGGAGCCTAAAGAGCTGGAACCACCTGGTTTCAGGGTTACTTGGGGGCATCGAGTTTGCTTGACCTGGTTCATTAAGGGCCATAAAATAATAACCAATTTTTCTAATCTGAGCCTTGTTACTGAATAATAAGTTGCCTATTTTATTCCTGCCCTGGGTAAGGAAAGCTCCATTTGTCTTGTTCATCCCTGAAATGAGAATTGCCTACTTTCTGATATGATCCACTGACAGAAACATTGTCTTAATAAATTTTTCTGAGGAATTTCCCAGACCACAGTGAAGTATGAAAACCAAGACTCTGGAAGCCAGCTGGGGTGCAACAGACCCAGGGTCCAAGGATTTCCCAAAAGTTATCTCTTTCACTCAAGTTGGTGGGAGAGTTTCAGGGCCAAGGGAAGTCATCACATTGCCCGACAACCAAGGAGGGCCCTGTCATCGTCTTCAGCAGAGAGACTGACAGCATCGCTCTTGGATCTGCTAGTCATTTTTTGGAATCCCCCTAGAACTTAGAACAAATTGGAGAGCTGAGTGTCTTCAGAAAACCTTTGCAGAGTGAAAGTCTGTAAACCAAAGTTGCTGGTTTTGATTTGAGGCCTGTGCCAAACACACACCCTCCTAAGCTGACAGGATCAACCTAGCCATCAGCCCCCAAAACACAAACACCCAAAGAAAACAAAGATTCCAGATCCTGAGAATACCTCTACATTTAACTGCAACCTTTACCACCTTTGGTAAGATAAACAACTCAGACAGGGCTTCAAGTGACCTTTTAATCACAATAAGGGGGCTGCACAGGGCCCTCTGGCGATTGTAATTGGGCTCACTTGGAACAAAAGGCAACCTTGACCACAAGCAGAGTAAAATCAGACAGGGGCACAACCTCTGCCCGTGCTCTGTACACTCCCAGCTTTTTCTTTATATATTTTTATTGCTGATTTAGATTTTTAGCACTTGACTCCAAGATAAGAGCTCATGCAGCCTAGTGTTATCAGTCTGCTTTTTTGGGAAAAAAAATGGCATTCTGTTTATTTTATTTAAACTATATTGGCCAGGCGTGGTGGCTCACGCCTGTAATCCCAGCACTTTGGGAGGCAGAGGTGGGCAGATCACCTGAGGTCAGGAGTTCAAGACCAGCCTGGACAACATGGTGAATCCCTGTCTCTACTAAATATACAAAAATCATCTGGGCGTGATGGCATGCACCTGTAATCCCAGCCACTCAGGAGGCTGAGGCAGAAGAATTGCTTGAACCTGGGAGGTGGAGGTTGCAGTGAGCCGAGATCACAATGCTGCACTCCAGCCTGGGCAACAGAGTGAGACTCTTGTCTCAAAAGCAAAACAAAACAAAACAAAACAAAACAAAACAAAAACTTTTTACTGAAAATCAAGCAGAAGAGAGAGACGGAGCAGGAAGAGAAGAATGGAATCATCCTGAACACTTCTTAATCGCAACGAGCATCATTTATTTTCTCAACATGTGATTCATAGGATTTCATAAGGCATCTAATCCACCCTTCTCATTTTACGTGTGAGGAAATTGAGGGCCAAAATAACTTGTCTAAGGTCGCACATGTTTATGAGTGCAAACATAATGTTAAAACTTATTCCTAGCTACTGATTAGCTTATTATTATTCAATTTCCTGCTCGTTCTTTCCATGAGAGTTGATTAGCATCCAAAAATTTGTGTTTAAGGAAAAGCCTGGCTTGTTACTACCAAAAAGAAGGGGAAACTCAATTGGACCAGCCATTTTCTGTCTGTCACAGCCTGGGAAAGCTGTTGCACCAAGCCCTGGTAAACAATGCCACCTCGGGTAACCAGATAGCCCTGAGGGTCACAGTTGCAAGACTCAGGACACTAACCTCACTTCCACTTTACTCTCTGTGCTTGGAAAAGAAAACTCTAGAATTAGCTATCCCACTGTCTTACTAAGACATGTTTTTTGGTTTTTTTTTGTTTTTTAACCTGCAAGGATTCCTTGCTTTTGCAGAAGTTAGACATTTAAGTTAAAAAACCAGTCCCCAATGGTGAAACCCTCTCTCTACGAAAAATACAAAAAAATTAGTCAGGTGCAGTGGTTCACCTGTAATCCCAGCTGCTCACGAGGCTGAGGTGGGAGAATCTCTTGAGTCCAGGAGTTGGGGGTTGCAGTGAGCCGAGATCATACCACTGCACTCCAGCCTGGGCCACAAAGTGAGACCCTGTCTCAAAAAAAAAAAAAAAAAAAAAAAAGTCAGTTTCCGGAATATGCAATCGTGGTGTTCTAATTTCATGCAAAGAGCAGGTCTTTAGTTATCTGAGTATGTGGTTCTCATTTTCCTTGACTGGACTACTGGGAAATTCAGAGGCCACAATGACATGAAAACACTATTTACATGTAGCGTGTTGTTGTTATTACAGCAATTTATCAGCCTTGCATGTAACTGGACAAATCTTCCTTCACATGGTCTGAATTAGTGTTTTTAAAACTTTTCCTTTGGAGAAATCTCTTCAACTTCCTATTTCAATTCACCAAATAGTTTCTATGTGATAGAATCAACATCATGTATATTTGGTGTTTCTTACTTTAAACTGAATTTTAGATTCTGTTCTTTATACATAGATTGAAGAGAATTGTTGATTCACTTCAGGGTTCCTCAGCCTCAGCACTGTTGACATTTGGGGTTGGATAATTATTTGTTGAATGGGACTGTCCTGTGGATTATAAGATTTTCAGTGGCATTCTTGCCCTCCACCCATTGGATGCCAGTAGCACCTCCCCTCCCAGTGTAACACCAAAAATGCCTCCAGACATTCCATGTGTTTTCTAGGGTGCAAAATCACCCCTAGTTAAGAACCGCTGGCTGAGTGTGGTGGCTCATTCCTGAAATCCCAGCACTTTCGGAGGCCCAGGCCAGCAGATCACTTGAGCTCACGAGTTTGAGACCAGCCTGGGCAACATAGTGAGACCCCATTTCTACAAAACATACCAAAATATTAGTTGGGCATGGTGATGTGCACCTGTAGTCCCAGTTACTCAGGAGGCTGAGGTGAGAGGATGGCTTGAGCCCAGTAAGCAGAGATTGCAGTGAACCAAGATTACACCACTGCACTCCAGCCTGGACGACAGAGCCAGATCTTGTCAAAACAAAACAAAACAAAGCAAAAAAATACTGATGTAACTTATTCAGAAAGTGACCCCGGTAGAACATAAGCCCCAGGAGAGCAGGAACTGTCAGTTTTGTTCGTCACCGTATCAAGCACATGTTAGACGTTTTTTAGAAAAAGCATTTGTTGATTGAATGAAAGACACAATGTGGTGTTGAAGGGAAAGCCTTGGATTTAGAGTCCTTGCACATTGACTGCCACTCCCTAGCTGTGCCACTTGTCAAAACCCCTTTATCTCTTTGAATCTTAGCATATTGGAGAAATAAGCTTGGAATAATACACATTGAAGACAATAATACATATTGGAGAAAACCATCTTTACCTTAACTTTACCTTCTTGTGAATTTCAAACACATTTGTGTGAAGATGTTCAGAACCTGTGAAATGACCTTCAGATCTGAAAGATAATGGAGGACAAATGCCTTGGAGTGGATGCTGAACTTGAGAGTAAAACCTGAGTCCACCTAAAACAAGGTTCTTTCTTGCTCTGTCACCAAACACTCTAACCCAGACTCTGTTTTGCCTTGAGTTAAGGTAAAGATAGAGGAAGGAAATGGAGCTGGATCTAACAGCTCCAGAAAACCAGAGGGCTGTGTCATGACTGAATAGTGACACAGGGCCTGTTTGTGATTTCTTTCACAACATAGACTGTTCTATAATAACCTAGAGGAAAATAATGTGTTCCTAAACAAGATGGCACAGTAGCAGGTAGGAATTCAGAACCTTTCACACTACAAGACTATGGTTTCCCTATTCCTTGACCTTATAGACAAACTGAGAGAAAAGTTATGTGTATGTGTGTATGTGCATGTATAAACGTTAAATTTGCCTGTATTCTCATTCTCCCTCTTAAGTAGCCAGTTTTGCTGGAGGCCTAAGCACATCACCAATCCACTTCTTAGAGAGTCCAGAATAATGATGGAGAGTAGATGAAGAGCCTCCAGGGGCCAGGTTTCATGAGGAAGGAGAGGGGATATATAGGTTACACCTGTGTCTGAGTGGGATGCTCTCCGAAGATGTACAGGAGCCTTCCTTAGGAAGCCCATCTTGTAACACTTGGCCATTGATGCCCCCAGAGGTACCTGGAGCTAGATGCTAATGATTGGGAAGGTGATTGTCTGTGGTACCACGTTACCAGTTCTACAGGAACTAGAATCAGCTGCCGTGAGGGTTCGCACCTCAACTGTGCTATGAACAATTTTTTTTGGCTATGGGTAAGGCACTTGGCTTTTGTAGGCCTCAAGTTTCTCACCCAAAAAGGGGAATAATATTATTGATCCTGTCTAACTTGGAGTGAAGGGCAAATTCCGTGAAGAACTTAGCATTTTTTTTTTAGCACTTCTAATTGGTTGTTCTATTAGAGATCCCCAGAGAAACAGAACCAGTAGGGTGTGGTTGTGTGTGTGTGGGGGGGGGGGTTGCGTGCCTGTGTGTGTGTGTATGTGTGTGTAAAGAGAGAAAGAGAAAAAAATTTAAGGAATTAGCTCATGTAACAGCTGGCAATGCTGAAATCTGTGGAACGGGCTCAAAATTCCAGCAAGAGTTGTCATGGCAGTCCTGCATTTGAAAGCAGTCTAGAAGCAAAATTCCATCTTCCTCGGAGAATCTCAGTCTTTTCTCCTAAGACCTTCAAATGATTGACTGATGGAGACCCACTTACATTATGGATTGTAGTTTGCTTTACTCAAAGTAGATTTAAATCTACTGATTTAAATGCTCATCACATCTGATATATACCTTCACAGCAACATCTAGACTGATGTTTGACCAAACACCTGGGCACCATAGCCTAGTCAAGTTGACACATAAGATTAACCATCACAGTTGTGAAAATATAGTTGACCTTTGAACAAAACAGGTTTGAGCTGTGTGGGTCCACTTACATGTGGATTTTCTTCCACCTCTGCTACCCCTAAGACAGCAAGACCAACTCTTCTTCTTCCTCCTCAACATGAAAGCAAGGAAGACAAAGAGTTTTTTGATGATTCACTTCCACTTAATGAAGAGTAAATGTATTTTCTCTTCCTTAGGATTTTCTTAATAGCATTTTCTTTTCGCTAGCTTATTTATTGTAAGAATACACTACATAATACATATAACATGCGAAATATATGTTAATTGTTTTTGATATCAGTAAAGCTTCCAGTCAACAGAAAGCTAGTTAAGTTTTTAGGGTAGTCAAAAGTTGTACTTGGATTTTTGACTACAGGGTGGGCTGGGGCCCCAACCCCCATATTGTTCAAGGGTCAACTATAACTAACTGCACAAACTACTTTTTTAAATTGATCATTAGCATTTTCTATCTTACAAAAGTAATGCATACTTATAGCAAAAAGTCGAACATTGCTGAAACATATCAATTCTTATTACTATCTTATGATTAATAGCCATTATTTGTATAATTATAATTTAAGTATTAAATAATAATTTACTAATTTAATAGCAATCACCATTTATTGGGTCCTTCCTACCTTACTACTGTGCTGAATGACTACTGTGAAATGGTTCATTCAATCCTTATAATACCTGTATCAGGTGGGGACTGTTACTATCCCTATGTCAGAGACAAGAAAACTGAACATTAGAGAGGTTAATTAAGTGGCCCAAAGTCACCCAGTTAGTAAGTAGCAGAGCTGGAATTCAATCCTGGATTGAATCCTGATCTTAAAACTCAACTCTTAACCTTTTTGACTGTTTAGCTTCCTAATTTTTTTCTTTATTACTTATCTTTTAAAATTTTTCTCTTTAGACATACAATGCATTCTCACTCTAAAGAAGTCAAACATTAGAAGTGAACATCCTACCTGTTCCCATCCCTAGGGTAACTACTGTGAGTTCGATGCCTATATATGGAAATTCATTTCTATGCTTATATTACCATAAATTTGAAGAGCATGAATCACCATGCAACTGCAGGTTAGCAGCTGTAGTATCCAAGTTGAGATTACCCAAGAGTGGTAACAAAGCAAGGTTTTGCAACGGTGTTTACAAACCAGTCCTAGATAGCAGCCTGTTCATGCCCACATGTCATCGGAGCCTGATTGCTACCTGACTTCTGGTTCAGTGCTTCTCCATGTCTCCTTCTGCCCCTGTAGCCAAGACCTGTCATATTCATTATTATTCAAGGCTTCCAAGTGAAACATAACACTACTACCAAAACATACCACTTTCCAAGTTGAACTTCTAATATTCCATAATCTCTCTCTCTTTCTCTCTCTCTCTCTGGTCTTTGTATGCTACTTCTTCTTCCTCTGAATTTTATTGAGCTAAATTTAGTGATGCATGTGTTTCTGCCATGGCGAGTACTGATTTGTGCAGCCAGAGCCTTCCTTTTGTGTGATCAGCAAAATACGCCAGCCCCAGGTGTGAATGACCTGGCCAAAAAGGGAGAAACAGAAAGATGGTCTACAGTAGCATTTTATCTTTCTTTGTCTCCAGTATTTCCCAAACTTCAGTCATTTATCTATTACCTTCACTATTTTAGCCATGTTTTCGTGCCACTGCTACTATTATTTACTATTTTTAAGTCAATTCACTGTTTTAACTTAAAGTTGCCTTAAAACTTCTATCAGTGACATAAATGAAAAGCCCCCATCACTTGCTATAAGTAGAAGGTAACTGTAAAATAATAACTATTATTTAAGTGTATTAAATAACATATTTTTCCTAGTTTGGGAAATATTGGTTTAATTGTCTAGAGATTCCACAGTATTCAATTATTAGTGGAATCTCTGGATTCTGAAGATATCCACCAGACAGATAAGCTTTAAAGAAAGCAGTCAAAAGTGCAGACTTTGCTAGGCTCCCCGAACTAGAGTTTGGTGGAACAGAAAAATTGACCCAACACACTGACAATGCTTGGTAGTCTGTAGATCTAGGTGTGCACACATTTAGAACAATAGACTCTTAGAGCTGTGAACGCATCGTAATCTAACCTCACCACAGAACTTGACTTTCCACTTCGACCAGGGCCATCTTGTCTGCTCTTTGCTGTACATGTGACTGGCAGAGAGAGAAGGGACGATGAACATGATTGGCATAACTGCCAGCATCTACATTTGCAGCTTGATTTCACAGGCTGCTTTTTATTATGGAGGACTCCAATACCCTCACTATCTGCCTAAGTAATTTCTTCTTAACTCCTATTACCACTCCCAGTATAGAAGCTTCAGGATAATCCAGCATCTCACATGGCATTAAGCTGCCACGAGTGTGAGGGAACACTCCTAGAGAATCGAAAGTGGGGACTGCAGATCTCTTAAGACCTGCCTCATTCTCTTGATCAAAACTAGTCACAGAGCCAGCCAAGATTCAAGGTCAGGGGAAACCTGTCCCAGCTCTCAAAGGGAGGCAAAGAATCTATAGCCCTCTGTCCCACCACTCTTGGGTTCAAACCCCAGCTCCGCTACATATTAGGTATTTTGTCTCAGACAAATTGTTTAATCTCAGTTCTCTCATTAGCAAGATGCAAGTAATAATATTTACCCCCATTAGATTGTTGTAAGGATTAAATAAGATAAGCGTGTAAAGTGATTAGCACAGTGCCAGTAAGATAGTAAGCGTTCAGCAAATCCTAACCGTTTCCTTCCCTATCTCAAGAGCAGAATGTCCTCCAGTGTTATGAGGCTCCATAACCTCAACCTTGAGAACCATGATCCTGGGATGGAATATTCAAGCGTAATAAAACATTATCTGCCAAATGTTAAGCAAAAGGGAAATGCCCTCAGATATCAGTCTTCCAGCCATCCCAGACTCAACCTGTGTCCAAGCCAAAACAGAGGCTGTGAATTGAAAGGTTTATCTTTGAAAGCAAACCTTTAAACATTCTGAAGGCCTGTGTGAAAACAGAACCAAGGAGCCAGGCCATAGTTGTTTTGAATCTGACCTTCCAATGGTCATTTCATTGATCAGTATGTTTATTCCAGTTCTTAAATCTGCTTTGTGTCTTAAATAGAATGAATACCAAAGATACTCTCTCTGCTTGCATTCAAGGCCCAGTAATTTAATTAAACTGGGCTATTTATTAAATATTATACTCGAAATGTTTTCCTGGTAAAGAAATGTGTCCTACGCACTAGTAGTTCTCAACAGAAGATGATGTTTGCACACAAAACCCCTCCCCCTGCAGGGGAAATTTGGCAGTGTGAAAGATTTTTGGTTGTCCCAACTCGGGAGAGGGGGTGGTACCACCAGCACCTAGTAGGTAGAGGGCAGGAATGCCACAAATCATCTTACAATGCACAGAACAGCCCCCCACAACAGAGAATTCAGTGGCCCAAAATGTCAACAGTGCTGATGTTGAAAAACCCTGGTCTAGGACATCATGGTGATGCAATTTGCTTAAGAACTGACATAAAATTGAGTGAGGACAGGCTAACTTGGAATCCCCTCTAGCCATTTAGTGATTGAAGGACCAAATGGACTTTGTCTATCAGGCAAAATCCTTTATGTGGACTTAAAAGCATAGGGGAAGGGGTGGGAGTTGTATTGTGGGAGGTAGCTGCTTCCAATTAAGCACATACTCCAAAAGTGCTTTCTTTTCAACAATTTTAAGGTGGTTTGTTAGATAATGATGAAATTTGGGGAAAACAGTATGAAAACAAATCCAGGCAACAGGTGAAGATGATAACCAAAGGTGGCACCCTTTTCATGAACTTGCTGCCCCCCAACCCAGCTTGATTCTGCTCCCAGGAGTGACCACCCTACTGCATGCTAGAGGCCAAGCGTACTTCTGTAAGCACCCAGAGAAAATGCCAGAATCCTCCAGCACCTCCAAGATCCTGGCAGGAAACTGGATGGTTATTGGCTATTGAATGAATGAAAAAGCAAAGGAATAGGTTAACCAGTCACTCAGCCAAATGAGCAAACAAGTAATGTATTAATTTTTGTCATAACAAACCAGCACTTCAATTTTTTAAGGGATACCTAAAGCAAAAGCATAGAATTAAGATTTAAAGGTCTTGGTTGGGGGCGGAGCAAGATGGCCAAATAGGAACAGCTCCAGTCTCCAACTCCCAGCGCGAGCGGCACAGAAGACCGGCGATTTCTGCATTTTCAACTGAGGTACTGGGTTCATCTCACTGGGGAGTGCCGGACGATCGGTGCTGGTCAGCTGCTGCAGCCCGACCAGCGAGAGCTGAAGCAGGGCGAGGCATTGCCTCACCTGGGAAGCGCAAGGGGGAAGGGAATCCCTTTTCCTAGCCAGGGGAACTGAGACACACAACACCTGGAAAATCGGGTAACTCCCACCCCAATACTGCGCTTTAAGCAAACAGGCACACCAGGAGATCATATCCCACACCTGGCCGGGAGGGTCCCACACCCACAGAGCCTCCCTCATTGCTAGCACAGCAGTCTGTGATCTACGGGCAAGGCAGCAGCGAGGCTGGGGGAGGGGCGCCCGCCATTGCTGAGGCTTAAGTAGGTAAACAAAGCTGCTGGGAAGCTCGAACTGGGTGGAGCTCACAGCAGCTCAAGGAAACCTGCCTGTCTCTGTAGACTCCACCTCTGGGGACAGGGCAATAGCAAACACAGCCGAAACCTCTGCAGACGCAAACGACTCTGTCTGACAGCTTTGAAGAGAGCAGTGGATCTCCCAACACGGAGGTTGAGATCTGAGAAGGGACAGACTCCCTGCTCAAGTGGGTCCCTGACCCCTGAGTAGCCTAACTGGGAGACATCCCCCACTAGGGGCAGTCTGACACCCCACACCTCACAGGGTGGAGTACACCCCTGAGAGGAAGCTTCCCAAGCAAGAATCAGACAGGTACACTCGCTGTTCAGAAATATTCTATCTTCTGCAGCCTCTGCTGCTGATACCCAGGCAAACAGGGTCCGGAGTGGACCTCAAGCAATCTCCAACAGACCTACAGCTGAGGGTCCTGGCTGTTAGAAGGAAAACTATCAAACAGGAAGGACACCTACACAAAAACCCCATCAGTACATCACCATCATCAGAGACCAGAGGCAGATAAAACCACAAAGATGGGGAAAAAGCAGGGTAGAAAAGCTGGAAATTCAAAAAATAAGAGCGCATCTCCCCCGGCAAAGGAGCGCAGCTCATCGCCAGCAACGGATCAAAGCTGGACGGAGAATGACTTTGATGAGATGAGAGAAGAAGGCTTCAGTCCATCAAATTTCTCAGAGCTAAAGGAGGAATTACGTACCCAGCACAAAGAAACTAAAAATCTTGAAAAAAAAGTGGAAGAATTGATGGCTAGAGTAATTAATGCAGAGAAGGTCATAAACGAAATGAAAGAGATGAAAACCATGACACGAGAAATACGTGACAAATGCACAAGCTTCAGTAACCGACTCGATCAACTGGAAGAAAGAGTATCTGCGATTAAGGATCAAATGAATGAAATGAAGCGAGAAGAGAAACCAAAAGAAAAAAGAAGAAAAAGAAATGAACAAAGCCTGCAAGAAGTATGGGATTATGTAAAAAGACCAAATCTACGTCTGATTGGGGTGCCTGAAAGTGAGGGGGAAAATGGAACCAAGTTGGAAAATACTCTTCAGGATATCATCCAGGAGAACTTCCCCAACCTAGTAGGGCAGGCCAACATTCAAATCCAGGAAATACAGAGAACGCCACAAAGATACTCCTCGAGAAGAGCAACTCCAAGACACATAATTGCCAGATTCACCAAAGTTGAAATGAAGGAAAAAATCTTAAGGGCAGCCAGAGAGAAAGGTCGGGTTACCCACAAAGGGAAGCCCATCAGACTAACAGCAGATCTCTCGGCAGAAACTCTCCAAGCCAGAAGAGAGTGGGGGCCAATATTCAACATTCTTAAAGAAAAGAATTTTAAACCCAGAATTTCATATGCAGCCAAACTAAGTTTCATAAGTGAAGGAGAAATAAAATCCTTTACAGATAAGCAAATGCTTAGAGATTTTGTCACCACCAGGCCTGCCTTACAAGAGACCCTGAAGGAAGCACTAAACATGGAAAGGAACAACCGGTACCAGCCATTGCAAAAACATGCCAAAATGTAAAGACCATCGAGGCTAGGAAGAAACTGCATCAACTAACGAGCAAAATAACCAGTTAATATCATAATGGCAGGATCAGGTTCACACATAACAATCTTAACCTTAAATGTAAATGGACTAAATGCTCCAATTAAGAGACACAGACTGGCAAACTGGATAAAGAGTCAAGACCCATCAGTCTGCTGTATTCAGGAGACCCATCTCACACGCAGAGACATACATAGGCTCAAAATAAAGGGATGGAGGAAGATTTACCAAGCAAATGGAGAACAAAAAAAAGCGGGGGTTGCAATACTAGTCTCTGATAAAACAGACTTTAAACCATCAAAGATCAAAAGAGACAAAGAAGGCCATTACATAATGGTAAAGGGATCAATTCAACAGGAAGAGCTAACTATCCTAAATATATATGCACCCAATACAGGAGCACCCAGATTCATCAAGCAAGTCCTTAGAGACTTACAAAGAGACTTAGACTCCCATACAATAATAATGGGAGACTTCAACACTCCACTGTCAACATTAGACAGATCAACGAGACAGAAAGTTAACAAGGATATCCAGGAATTGAACTCATCTCTGCAGCAAGCAGACCTAATAGACATCTATAGAACTCTCCACCCCAAATCAACAGAATATACATTCTTCTCAGCACCACATCGTACTTACTCCAAAGTCGACCACGTAATTGGAAGTAAAGCACTCCTCAGCAAATGTACAAGAACAGAAATTATAACAAACTGTCTCTCAGACCACAGTGCAATCAAACTAGAACTCAGGACTAAGAAACTCAATCAAAACCGCTCAACTACATGGAAACTGAACAACCTGCTCCTGAATGACTACTGGGTACATAACGAAATGAAGGCAGAAATAAAGATGTTCTTTGAAACCAATGAGAACAAAGATACAACATACCAGAATCTCTGGGACACATTTAAAGCAGTGTGTAGAGGGAAATTTATAGCACTAAATGCCCACAAGAGAAAGCAGGAAAGATCTAAAATTGACACTCTAACATTGCAATTAAAAGAACTAGAGAAGCAAGAGCAAACACATTCGAAAGCTAGCAGAAGGCAAGAAATAACTAAGATCAGAGCAGAACTGAAGGAGATAGAGAGACAAAAAACTCTCCAAAAAATCAATGAATCCAGGAGTTGGTTTTTTGAAAAGATCAACAAAATTGACAGACCACTAGCAAGACTAATAAAGAAGAAAAGAGAGAAGAATCAAATCGACGCAATTAAAAATGATAAAGGGGATATCACCACCGACCCCATAGAAATACAAAGTACCATCAGAGAATACTATAAACACCTCTATGCAAATAAACTGGAAAATCTAGAAGAAATGGATAGTTTCCTGGACACTTACACTCTTCCAAGACTAAACCAGGAAGAAGTTGAATCCCTGAATAGACCAATAGCAGGCTCTGAAATTGAGGCAATAATTAATAGCCTACCAACCAAAAAAAGTCCAGGACCAGATGGATTCACAGCTGAATTCTACCAGAGGTATAAGGAGGAGTTGGTACCATTCCTTCTGAAACTATTCCAATCAATAGAAAAAGAGGGAATCCTCCCTAACTCATTTTATGAGGCCAACATCATCCTGATACCAAAGCCTGGCAGAGACACAACAAAAAAAGAGAATTTTAGACCAATATCCCTGATGAACATCGATGCAAAAATCCTCAATAAAATACTGGCAAACCGGATTCAGCAACACATCAAAAAGCTTATCCACCATGATCAAGTGGGCTTCATCCCTGGGATGCAAGGCTGGTTCAACATTCGCAAATCAATAAACATAATCCAGCATATAAACAGAACCAAAGACAAGAACCACATGATTATCTCAATAGATGCAGAAAAGGCTTTTGACAAAATACAACAGCCCTTCATGCTAAAAATGCTCAATAAATTCGGTATTGATGGAATGTACCTCAAAATAATAAGAGCTATTTATGACAAACCCACAGCCAATATCATACTGAATGGGCAAAAACTGGAAAAATTCCCTTTGAAAACTGGCACAAGACAGGGATGCCCTCTCTCACCACTCCTATTCAACATAGTGTTGGTAGTTCTGGCTAGGGCAATCAGGCAAGAGAAAGAAATCAAGGGTATTCAGTTAGGAAAAGAAGAAGTCAAATTGTCCCTGTTTGCAGATGACATGATTGTATATTTAGAAAACCCCATTGTCTCAGCCCAAAATCTCCTTAAGCTGATAAGCAACTTCAGCAAAGTCTCAGGATACAAAATTAATGTGCAAAAATCACAAGCATTCTTATACACCAGTAACAGACAAACAGAGAGCCAAATCATGAATGAACTTCCATTCACAATTGCTTCAAAGAGAATAAAATACCTAGGAATCCAACTTACAAGGGATGTAAAGGACCTCTTCAAGGAGAACTACAAACCACTGCTCAGTGAAATAAAAGAGGACACAAACAAATGGAAGAACATACCATGCTCATGGATAGGAAGAATCAATATAGTGAAAATGGCCACACTGCCCAAGGTAATTTATAGATTCAATGCCATCCCCATCAAGCTACCAATGAGTTTCTTCACAGAATTGGAAAAAACTGCTTTAAAGTTCATATGGAACCAAAAAAGAGCCTGCATCTCCAAGACAATCCTAAGTCAAAAGGACAAAGCTGGAGGCATCACGCTACCTGACTTCAAACTATACTACAAGGCTACAGTAACCAAAACAGCATGGTACTGGTACCAAAACAGAGATATAGACCAATGGAACAGAACAGAGTCCTCAGAAATAATACCACACATCTACAGCCATCTGATCTTTGACAAACCTGAGAGAAACAAGAAATGGGGAAAGGATTCCCTATTTAATAAATGGTGCTGGGAAAATTGGCTAGCCATAAGTAGAAAGCTGAAACTGGATCCTTTCCTTACTCCTTGTACAAAAATTAATTCAAGATGGATTAGAGACTTAAATGTTAGACCTAATACCATAAAAATCCTAGAGGAAAACCTAGGTAGTACCATTCAGGACATAGGCATGGGCAAAGACTTCATGTCTAAAACACCAAAAGCAACGGCAGCAAAAGCCAAAATTGACAAATGGGATCTCATTAAACTAAAGAGCTTCTGCACAGCAAAAGAAACTACCATCAGAGTGAACAGGCAACCTACAGAATGGGAGAAAATTTTTGCAATCTACTCATCTGACAAAGGGCTAATATCCAGAACCTACAAAGAACTCAAACAAATTTACAAGAAAAAAACAAACAACCCCATCAAAAAGTGGGCAAAGGATATGAACAGATATTTCTCAAAAGAAGACATTCATACAGCCAACAGACACATGAAAAAATGCTCATCATCACTGGCCATCAGAGAAATGCAAATCAAAACCACAATGAGATACCATCTCACACCAGTTAGAATGGCGATCATTAAAAAGTCAGGAAACAACAGGTGCTGGAGAGGATGTGGAGAAATAGGAACACTTTTACACTGTTGGTGGGATTGTAAACTAGTTCAACCATTATGGAAAACAGTATGGCGATTCCTCAAGGATCTAGAACTAGATGTACCATATGACCCAGCCATCCCATTACTGGGTATATACCCAAAGGATTATAAATTATGCTGCTACAAAGACACATGCACACGTATGTTTATTGCAGCACTATTCACAATAGCAAAGACTTGGAATCAACCCAAATGTCCATCAGTGACAGATTGGATTAAGAAAATGTGGCACATATACACCATGGAATACTATGCAGCCATCAAAAAGGATGAGTTTGTGTCCTTTGTAGGAACATGGATGCAGCTGGAAACCATCATTCTTAGCAAACTATCACAAGAACAGAAAACCAAACACCGCATATTCTCACTCATAGGTGGGAACTGAACAATGAGATCACTTGGACTCAGGAAGGGGAACATCACATACCGGGGCCTATCATGGGGAGGGGGGCGGGGGGAGGGATTGCATTGGGAGTTATACCTGATGTAAATGACGAGTTGATGGGTGCAGCACACCAACATGGCACAAGTATGCATATGTAACAAACCTGCACGTTATGCACATGTACCCTACAACTTAAAGTATAATAATAATAAATTAATTTAAAAAAAAAAAAAAGAAAAACAATTTTGAGGTTATTGAAATAAGAAATGACCAACGATTATGCTGCAAAAGTATAGTTAAATATTTGTGTAAGAGGGTCTGGAAAATTAATAAAATACTATATACTTGTTCTGAAAAAAAAAAAGAATTAAGATTTAAAATTTTGAAAAAGACTAAGTATGATTTGATAAATATCTTCAAGTAAAATTCTGAAAAAACCCAGCTTTTATTGGGGAAATACCCTGCAGCAATGAGAATAAATGTACTGATTCATACAACAATGTGGATGAATTTCACAGATGTCATGGTGAGCAAACGAAGAGAGACACAAAAGAAAACATATTGCATGGATCCCAGCACTTTGGGAGGCTGAGGTGGACGGATCACAAGGTCAGGAGATTGAGACCATCCCAGCTGACACAGTGAAACCCCGTCTCTACTAAAAATACAAAAAATTAGCCAGGTGTGGTGGTGGGCACCTGTAGTCCTAGCTACTCAGGAGGCTGAGGCAGAAGAATGTTGTGAACCCAGGAGGCGGAGCTTGCAGTGAGCCGAGATGGCGCCACTGCACTCCAGCCTGGGCAACAGAGCGAGACTCTATCTCAAAAAAAAAAAAGAAAGAAAGAAAACATACCGCGTGGCTACATTTATGTAAAGCACGGTTTCTTGAGGTTGGCATTAGTGGTATTTGGGACCAGGTGATTCTTTGTTGTAAAGGGCTGTGCTGTGCATCATAGGATGTTTACTGGTACCCCTGGCCTCACTAGAGGCTAGTAGCACCCACTCTACAGTAGTGACAGCCAACAATGTCTCCAGAGATTGCCAAATGCCCAGGGGCAGGGTGAGATGACCCTGGGTTAAGTACCCCGATACAAAGTAACCTATGGTGTCAGAAGAGTGGATAGTGCCAGGGAGGGGGCTCAAGGGGAATTTCTGGACTACTAATAATACATTTTTATCTTGGTGCTAGCTAATTTTGTGTTTTCACTTAGTTAAAATCTTATTGAACAAAATACTTACATTCTGTGCACTTTGTGTGTATAAAGTTTATTTGGAAGAAAAAGAACAGCGCTCTAAGAACAGGGAAAAGAAATTTCAACAGCTGATGGGGCAAAGGGTTTGTGCTGGTAAAAGAATTTGTACACTATTCCAACATTTTCCAATAATACAG
Organism: Macaca mulatta; assembly: GCF_049350105.2. Classification (NCBI taxonomy): domain Eukaryota; kingdom Metazoa; phylum Chordata; class Mammalia; order Primates; family Cercopithecidae; genus Macaca; species Macaca mulatta. Next base: position 130,301,377 of record NC_133407.1, on the reverse strand, counting down.
GTTTATGTCTCAACACTTGTTGCTGTTTCTGAAGTTTATGTAAGATTTTACAAAATGTAGCTTGGACAAGAAATTTCTCAGCTCATCTTTAGAGAGAAAAGTCATGGAAAAATAAAAATGTGTGATCTACAAAGTTCTGGACCCGCGTGTCCTCTGGCCAGCCCCTAAACTTGGCAGCCAGCCCCTAAGGTGGAGTTTCAAACACATTTACAGATTACATTGTTGAGATTATCATGAAAGGGTTCCGTTTGTCAAAGTCCCCTTCCTTGCTATGGTAACTGTCAGGTTCTTGGGCTGCTACTGTCCCACTGTTCTCACAGTGAGTCATTGCTGTGACTGCACACACACACACACACACACACACACACACACACACACACACACACACATCCTTCTTTGAAATGTCTCTCTAGATACACTGGGACCCTTTAAATTTGTCAGGGCCCAAAAATCCTATTGAAATGACCTCTGAGGGCCTCATTGAGTTCTTTCCTTGTACAGGAATTTTGCTTTATCTAATATCTTTTTAAATAAATAGACCAGTGGCTGGAACTTTGAAACATTTTAGCTCTTTGGGGATTATCTTTGCAAAGTGGTGATTGTAACTTAACCTATCTGATATCTAAGTCATTCTATTTTAACATCTCTGCTAAGGGAAAAGCAAAGACCAAAGACATGGTGCTGAATGGTTTGGAATATACTTGGGACATTATTTTTCTGGAATTCCCTAAAGGGAAATTCTCTCAACTTTTCCACCCTTTATTTTATTCATTTGCAAACTCGGTTCTGTAACTTGGTACCTGACCCAGGATTTCAATGAGCTCCAAGATGTACATAAACAGAAATGTATGAACCAATGTACTTGGAAGGTTAACGGTTTTGATTAGTTGATGAAAAGCCACAGTATAAGTTATTCTTGCAGAGACAGAAACTAGACTGTACATGTTCTGAACCCATTATATCTAATGTCCCCCAGGTTCTTAGCTGTGTTTCTGGAAAACAACCATCAGCGTGGCCACAGTGTCTTGCTCTGGGCTTCCAGGAGATGGCATAAAATCTGGTCTTTTTTTTCCTTGAGGCATAAAGCTGTCTCTTTTTGTTAATTTTAATTGTTTTAGGGAAACAGGTGGTTTTTTGTTACATGGATGAGTTCTTTAGGTGGTAATTTCGGAGATTTTGGTGCACCCGTCACCTGAGGAGTGTACACTGTACCCAATGTATAGGCTTTTATCCCTCACCCCTCTTCCCATCCTTCCCCCCGACTCCCCAAAGTCCATTATGTGGTATACATACACCTTGGGGATACTACTCACTTCTTTTTTAAGGACAAAAGAGATCCAAATTTATGGAACCAGTGGGAAGTTGGGTGAAAGAACCATGCCCCAGAGTTGTCTATCACAAAGAGAAAAGATGGTATTTTCTGACGTAACACAAAATTGTGGCCTACGAAGAGCAGAAAGGTGATGGGAAATGTATCCCTAGACTACTTCCTCCTTTGGATCAAAAGATGCATTGCACTAGTGAGATTGCAGTTGTTAGCCTATCTTTTAGCATGGGTTTGCAAACTACTGCCAAGAGGGCCAAATCCATCCATGCTCATTCATTTATGTATTGTCTGTGGATATCTGGTCTTGTACAGAGAAAGCTTGACAATCCTGTGAAATTTTATTTTACCTATAATTTGTATTAATGTTTAGTTGTCGGAATTTTGTCATCTTCATTTTTAGTTTTTACTCTTAAAGAGTAAGGCAGACAGATCACCTGAGGTCAGGAGTTTGAGACCAGCCTGGCCAACATGGTGAAACCCTGTCTCTACTAAAAATACAAAAATTAGCCAGGCATGCTGGCAGGAGCCTGTAGTGCCAGCTACTCGGGAGGCCAACGCAGGGGAATCACTTGAACCCGGAAGGCAGAGGTTGCAGTGAGCCGAGATCGTGCCACTGCACTCCAGTCTGGGCAACAAGAGCGAAACTCCATCTCAAAAAAAAAAAAAAAAAAAAAGAATAAAACCTCCTGAGATATATCTGCTGCTGGTAAAGTTCCTCGTGTAATACACTTGTGGCAGTGTGGAATTTTGTCCCCTCTCACCACTTTCTCTTCCTCTCTCCCTCCCTCCCTCTTTCCCTCTCCCTCTCTATCTTGTCCCACTTCATTCTCTCTTTTCCAATATCCCACCCCTTTCTACCTACCACTCTACATCCCCAGTAACGAGAAAACTTTTTTTTTCCAAAGCAGCGTCTTGCTCTGTCACCCAGGATTGAGTGCAGTGGCATGATCTATCACTGCAATTGCCACCTCCTGGGTTCAAGCGATTCTTCCACCTCAGCCTCCCCAGTAGCTGTGATTATAGGTGTGCACCACCATGCTTGGCTAATTTTTGTGTTTTTAACAGAGACAGGGTTTCACCATATTGGCCAGGCTGGTCTTGAACTGCTGACTTCAAGTGATCTTCCAGCCTCAACCTCCCAAAGTGCTGGGTTTACTGGTGTGAGCCATCGTGCCCAGCCAAGAGAAAGGGTTTTTTGATAAGACGGAAAATAAAAATAAAGACATGGCAACATCATAATACATCAGCATGTTTAAGTAAAAGATGATTCTTACAGGCCACAGATACATCTGTCTTAGAAGACTCAGTCTAAAGACTCTGAAAGACACAGAGCGGTGTGAATCTGGAATATCTTGGGTGGGCCCGAGAATCTACAATTTCCACAAACCTATTATAGTCGGCACCTGCCCCAGAGGTTAAGCTAGGTCCTCAAACTCTTCTGTTCATGGACCAGCTTCTATTCCCCTCCTTCCCTGTGTGTGATGCCAGCAAGGTTTGTGCTTGGAGGGCAAAACAATTCATTCTTCCTATCAATTGCCTTGAATCTGCTCTGCCCTGGCCCCTTGTTTCTCAAGGAATATAGATCTTTTACAGGGCCTGTTCTAACCTTCACAGAGTTAGAACAAGTGGCCGTTCAGAATGCATGGAAATGTAGTATCAAGCTTAGATGTGCTTTCTGCTGAGCTATGCAAGGAATGGGAGGCTCAGGCACATGGTTATCATAATGGCAAAAATTTTATGGATTAGAACCATGTGTGCAAGGATTTAATACCTGGAGGCAATTAAGACTGTGATAGTTCTAGACAAAAAGCATTAAAATTCTGCAAACCACTCACCCCTTTTTATAAGGGAAAGCTCAGTGCAAACAAGCTATTTCCCCAAGATCTATTATATAATTGAGGGCTCTTTGAACTCTCAATTTATAAAGAAATGGCCTCTACTCTGATACCAAGGTCCTTTTCTAGAATCCATAGGTGGTGCTAGCTCCTTATCTTTCTAACTTGCTAGGCAAAAGACCCTCATCTTACCACTTCCCCAGGAAAGTTAAACAAAACTACCTTTCTGGTACCCCTGTTGATAATTATTTGAACATACTTTTCTTTGAGGACTTATCAAAATTGTGTTATAATTGCATGTTTACAGTCCCTGTCCCCAGCAAGACTGGGAGCTCTTTGAGGACAATCACTTCTGCAACTTTGTCACCTCACTTCACACCATGCCTGGTACCCACCCTGGTTGATGTTAAATGGATGCATCAATGAGTTTATTATCAGAAAAAGAAGAAAAGCTGCTTATTGTTTGGGAGATCAGGGATAGGACCCAGGATGAAGTGGGTAAGCCAGCTAACTGCGAGAATTCTCTTGCAGCCAGGCAGGAGAGATGGAGACCATTCTCCCAGTCGCGGGGTGGGACGGGGTGGTGGAGGATACACAGACGCTTGAAATTTTGCTTGTGTGGCAGTGGCTTTGGGCCAAAGTATTGCACTTTTTGCAAACTCAGCCCCATCAACAGACATTTTCTGGAGCAAAGCTCTCTGCTCAGATCCTTCTCGCCACTCTGGCTACATTTGTCCCAATCACGTCACTCTGTGGGTTGAAAAAAAATGCAAGACCTTGGGGAAGATGAAAGGACATCTTTAGACAAGATGGCTCACATCTCATCCTCCTAAGGGCCATGAGGGGTACATGTATTTCACTGTAGACCCCCTTTCCCCCGTGAGCACCAAAACTCACATCAAGTTACGTTGGTATAGTGCTGGTGATCTTTAAAGGACACTGTATTTTCAAATGAACACATGGGAGAAAATGTTCTCTTCCTGTTGCAGCCTGGTCCTTTTTCCCTAGTCCCATGGCAGCGTTACTGAGCCGCAGTCGTTCCCATCTGTTGTGCAGCTGCTGAGTCAAAGAAAGAGACTGGGATATTTTCTCGCATTGGGGCTGCATCAGGCCTGAGTTGCTTATCCATTGCTTTTGGCACTCATTTTTGTAAGCACTCAAGCCTATTTTCAAGTAAGCCCCTGAGATTTCTTTTTTCAAAGAATAACATTCTCTACATTCCCATCTTTGTTTGGGCATAAAAATGGGAGCGTTCCCTTTGTCTCTACGCCTAGCATTTTTGCACAATTTAACAAATGTCTGTTGAGCACCTACCACATGGCCAGACGCTACACTATGGGATGTAGGAAGTCTGATGCTGGAGAGAATATGATCTTTGCCTTCAGAGAGTTTGTGACCTATCAAAAGGGCCGTAACAGTGAATAACTCATTATAGTGCAATAAAACATGTACATATGATATCAAAGTACCAAAGTGCTACAGAAGATAGAATAATTAATTATATTTAGGAGTGGCAGGGAAGGCTTCTTTCTGAAGGTTAACTCAAGTTGGGATTTTAGGGGATGACTAGGAGTTTATCGAGCAAAGACAATAATGACAACAATATATAATTAGATGTTTTATTATAGAATGTAATTTCTATCTATATTCAATACCACTTACGGAGCATGTATTATGTGACCAGCATTCTGCTGAGAGATTTACAAACATTGTCTTATTTATTTCTCAGAATAATTATTAATAACAAATTTATTTCTAATACTTGCTATGCAGCAGGCATTGACCTAAGCACTTTATAAATAGACAAAGAAGAAATGAGATGAATCTCTGGACTTTTCTTCACAACCTTGTGGATCACTATTCTGAGAATCACCAAGAGAGAAATATTCAGCATTTTCCCAGTGTTTATATATTTCTACAATGTTTAACTGGTTAGTACATGGAAGGGGAGAGGGAAAGATGTCAGGTGATGGCAAAAGAAAAATCTTTATTCCCAGGCCTAACCCTCAATTTATCCCCAAATATATAGATTTTTATTGCTATGACTTGGAAATATTTTTTTTATTTAGGAAAAGAGGATTTATGATTAAAATATCACCCAGAAAAGTCAAGTTTTAGAAAAAAAGATGTCCTCTTTTCCACCTTAGTAAAGATCTATAATCAACTTTCTCATGATCTTTATCCACACTGCCTAGAGTCCCTCTGGGAAGAGTCTGCTACTATCAAGCCATATTTATGCAGGCTCTTTGGTTCTCATCTGAAACAGAGCTTTGGAACCATCATTATTCTGTAGCTGATCTCCAAGACAATCTAGAGTTGGCTTTGGAGTTAGTTGTCTTTGGTATATAAGTTGACTTTCACCACTAAATCTAAGAAATCTGTATTTGTATTGACACAAATTAGGAATACTGATTGGAATAATGAAACAATGAGGAAAATTTTTCACATGGTGACAGTTACTGATTTCCCATATAAAACTACTCTTTCTGGTTTTCTGTCTTCTTAATCCAACTTTAGAGTACAAAAATGAAGTGATATGAAACTGACTTCGTGCTACAGAAATAGGACAATTCCATGAGAGACAATAGTTACTCAACTGACTGATGTCCTACATCTGTCCATTGATTTGTCACAACTTGGGAACCGTGAAGTTAAAATATTCCAGTGTTCAGTGACCAACCCAGCCAAAATCCTGCCAACAGGGTGCCCTTCCTAGAAACTCCATGGTACCCTCAGAAAAGCCCTTTAATATTCAACAGGCTCCTCCCAGATGAGCAAACTCTTCTTCAAACTGAGGGTGCTTTGGTCTTAGTGCCTGCCAACCAGTCTCTTCGGAGAAGCTGCAGCCCTCAGGATGGAAAGCTCCTAACTCATTTCCCAGAGCTCAGCACTGTGAAATGAAGTCAGAAATCTCCATAGTGTCAATAGCCACAAAAATAAGCCTTGCACAGAGAATCCTGGGTCCAGATCACCTATTCAGAGACCAAGTCACTCTTTAGAGTAAGTCAAAGTGTTTTGCTGGCGTGGTTGAAAAAGAAATGGCAGTATACAGATATACCCCTGTTCTCTGTTCATCAAAGACTCTTCCCCATGTCTCTACCTAAAGGAGAAAAACAAGGGCAGGAGAAATAGATATTCAAAAGACAGAGCACACATGACTTTAAAAAATCATTCCCTGGCTTTGGTTTCAGCTCCCCATTTTGGTCTTTCATGCATTACCATTTCCTCTCTTTTCTGCCAGATTGTTATGTACATCTAAATCTTAGATTAACAATTCCAAGAATTTTGAGGACATTTGAGTGCCCACAGCTATGGCTTACATGCATCCTTAGATTCATGACTCATAGTTCTGTGGTTCCCCAGGAAGTGCATCACTGAGAGAGAAAGGCTTTGGGAGCTAATGTTCTAAATATTAATTGAGGTTCTTAAATGTGAGCTCTCATTGCAGGCTCCAGACTCCCCCTGGAATGAAATTACATTGAACATTTAACATTTTTCAGAGTTCACCTTCTACTTTAAAGAAGAGGAAGAAAATTGTTTTGGCAATGCAGATGTCTATTAGTATACACATTAAGAATAATAAAACCATGGGTTTTGTTTTTTTTTTTTTTAAAAAAAAAAAAAAAAAAAAAAGGATGCAGAAAACAGCTCCCAGAGAAGTAATTTTTCAATTTCCTTGATTTGTTTAGTGGGAAATTGCTCTTCAATTTATTATAATTTGAAAAGACAATGAATTCTTCATTTGGAATTAAAGTAGAAATGACTGAAATGCATCTTGCTTGTCTCAGAATTTACAACCTGTTTGGATAAAGCATTTTGAGTCATGGATCATGGTTAAAACCCAAGACTTAGAAGGCTGGTAATGCATTCCACATGGTTTCTCCTAAATGATAATTATAGCTCATTCTGAACTACAAATTATATACACTAAAATGTTAATTTAATTTAGGGTAACTGATTTTTTCCCTAAAAGCAGGTGTAATCGGAATTACATTGTCTAAATATTGTCAGTAATGCTAGACATGATGAATTGGTGTAACCAAATTATTTCTGAATTTGACTTTATTTTGCGGATTTTCCTTGCAAATGTTCAGCCTGGTACGCATTCTCTGTGATTTATCCTGAACAGATCAAACATTAATGAAGAAAATCAAAACAAATGCCTCTAGCAGGCTCTCCAATATGGCTGTCGGAAATAGACTATCTAGGAGAGAAGAAAAGAGGATAAAAACTGCAAACCAGCTTCCATGTGACTTCTTAGAATTTCAGGATCAGTCAGCATAAAAACAGAAACATTAATGATTATTGAAGTTGAAATTAACTGCAACCTCTGACGGAAAAGTACTTACTTATGAACTTTCAGTTAGTTTCTATAATGAAATATGGCAATGAATTAGCCATGATAACCTGGAAAAATAGGCTTAACGAGGAAAGCGGCTCATCTTTGGAAGGCGTGTTCTTCACATATTTATTTCAGTGAATCCTCCTATTCCCACCCCACCAAAAAACACTGCCTCTTCACAAAGCCATCACTGATTACAGGTAAAGGCAAATAGTTTGGAAAATTTTTAATTAGTCAAAATGTTCAAGGTGTCAGGAGGCTTAGAAACCATTCAAGTTCAGATACACTCAAAAGTTAGTATTCAGAAGGGAGGCAGACTATACCATGAGTCATGGTTAGGGGCTGTGGCACTGTGGCTCCGTAGCCCAGGGATAGAACCTGGCTTCCCAAACTTACTATGCCCAAGACCTTGAGGAAGTTGTTCGATCAGTGTGAGCCTCAGTTTCTTCATCTGTCAAATGGGTATAATAACACATTATAGGTATGAAAACAAAGAAAGCTTATCATACAGTTTGGTACCTAGAAATAATTTCTACATCTTTGCTGGCCTTATTGTAGCAAAAACTTAGAATGTACTTTAAAAATGTAGATCTTCGGGCCTCCACCCTGATAGATTCCAATTTATTAAATGTTGATCAGGGCACAGATAGGCATTTTGACAAACATCCAAGGTGGTCTTGGCAAGAAATATGGATGTGGTTCAACTCCCTTGTTTGAAAAATGATAAAAATAAGTCCCAGAGGGTAAAATACCTTTCTCAAGGTCACACAGCTAGTTAGTGAACCACCTCATAGAGACCTCAGATCTCTCATCTCCCATCCCAGCAGGCTCTCCACCACAGCTGCTTGTGTTTATTGAGCCTTTAGGATGAATTTCTTTTTTCTTTTCTTTCTTTTTTTTTTTTTTTTTTTTTTTTTTTTTTTTAGGACAGAGTCTTGCCCTGTCGCCCAGGCTGGAGTGCAATGGCACTATCTCGGCTTACTGCAAGCTCCGCATCCCGGGTTCAAGCGATTCTCCTGCCTCAGCCTTCCAAGTAGCTGGGACTACAGGTGCCCGCCACCACGCCCGGCTAATTTTTTGTATTTTTAGTAGAGTCAGGGTTTCATCGTGTTAGCCAGGATGGTCTCGATCTCCTGACCTCGTGATCCGCCCGCCTTGGCCTCCCAAAGTGCTGGGATTACAGGTGTGAGCCGCCGCACCCAGCCAGGATGAATTTCTTAACCAGAAGTTCACATTAGAAACATCTGAAGAGCCTTTTCAATGACTCACACTCAACCCCCAGCACAGCTCTGCTGAATCTGAAAACGAGTGGCAGATTTCAGACCTGAACCCAACTGCCCTGGCGTTCCATAGCACCAGGCGGCGGCTCGTGTTGGCATCCCATGCTCTTGTCAGGCTGGAGTGCACAATGCATAATTTAACTTGTCTTTGGGTCATTCTTCTCTCCTGACCACACTACTAGATCATGGTACTATACTAGAGACACAAGTTATTAAATGTATAAAAAATATATTTTTGGTTTATTTCCCTTCTCTCTCAGTACAGAAATGCATTTTGCCATCCCTCCTCATTTCCCAAGAGCCTTTAATATCCAGCTTTGGCTAAGACAGTGGTTCTTAACTGGGGGTGTTTTTGCCACCCAGAACATTTGGCAACATCCAGAAACATTTTGGGGTTACACGACTGGGAGGCAGTGTTACTGCCATCTAGTGAGTAGAGGCCAGGGATACTGCTACACATCTACAATGCACAGGACAATCCCACAACAAAGAATTATATGGCCCAAAATGTCATTAGTGGCAAGTGGAAGAAGGGCTCAGATTGGGAGATTTGTTTTGGAGGGAGCTGAAAGAGACTTATAGAGGGGAAAAAACTCATGTGGGAATGAATGAGGGAAGAGAAGAGTAGGGCCTAACATTTGGGAGCGTCAAAGAGGTTCTGAAGAGGAAACGAAGAGTGGAGATTAGGAAGACAGAGATGGTGGGGCAGCCTCGAGGTGTGAGGGAGTCTGAAACTGAGGAAATGGTGCTTTAGGTTAGGAGTTGGATCCTCTTTAATATTCCTCAAGAAACACAAGTTTAGATGGGAATTACTTATGCTTTAGTATCTTTGAATGTGATATTGCTCTGGGACTGGGCCCATGGAATGCTGGCTGATATTACAGTTACAGAACAGTCCCTAGAATTGGATCCCTTTCCTGAAGATGATGAAAAACATCTTAAAGCGTCAAAACAATTTTCCTTTTTTTAATACTATTTAGGCCTTAGGTCAACACCATGCTTTTCAGTGAGAAGAAGGAAAAGGGAGGTGGGAGAAGCAGAGTCAAAGATCCAGAAAGGCTCTAGAAGCAGGTTCCTGGATTGGTTTTGGTCACCAACCAACCACATTGACCAAGAGCCATTAATTTTCATGGTGACCCTAGGAAACCAAATAACCATATAAACTGTAGGTAAAATTCTTAGGCTGGTAAGGGCAGAACATTCTGGAAATATTGACTGTGGGAAAGGATATCCCATCACAGATTTTTACCATAATGGCACCCAACTACTCATGCCACCCCATGTCCAGGCATTTCTGCAACATGACATCATCACTCTTTTCAACAATAGGCGGCTCCATTGTTCCACCCTCTTGAATCTGGGCTGCCCTTGCCACTTGTTTTGACCAATAGGATGTGGCAGAAGTGATGTTGTACAACTCCTGAACCCTGGGCCTTAAGAGACCTTGCAGCTTCTGCTGTCACCCTCCTAGAACCCTGAGACGTCCCTGCTGTCAAGAAGCCCAGTGTTGCCTATGGGAGGAAGAGAAGGCGTGTGGTGGAAAGCTGAGGCATCAATTACCAGACGCATAAATGAAGCCACTGGGCTCTCCAGCCTCAGTCAAACTGTCAAATGACTGTGGCTACACGAATGACCCCAGGCAAGACCAGCAGAAGAACCAGCCAGATTGCCAACCCAGCAAATGAGGAGACAATAATAAATCATTGCTGTTTGGGAGTGGTTGGTTTCTCAGCAATTGGTACCTAAAAAGTTCTCCCAATGTCCCCAGGAACAAATTGTGCAAAAAATAGCTCACACAGGTGGAGAAGGCAGCTGTGTCCTCCTCACCGTTTCTCTTTCTCCTAGGCCCACAGCTCAATCTGGGTCTCAGGTAGTCAAAACTCTGAGGTTAGTAAAATGTCTTTGGCCCATTTTTGGTTCTTGTTAAGCATTCTTCCTTTCCCTCCCAGGAGCTTCTGTCGTCCCCACAGCAACTTCTAAAATTCCAGGGCCACCATGGGGGTAGCTGGTGACCACCAACCTTCTACCAGGCAGGACACCATGTTCCAAGAGGGCCTCCTCTTCTGGCCCACAAAAACTTTTCTGCCTTAAATACCCTGCTCCCACCTCACAGTCACAGGGAAATTGGCTCAGATCTGTTGATTTACTAAGGTGTGAATGACCGATAAAATGTTTCAACAGTATTTATTAATGATGATATTGTGAGAATCCTGTGTACTTTAGGCATATACCACTGCTAAGTTTACACTGACCAGGTAATGGGGACACGGAAGGAAAAAGAATCAGAGCCTTGAAGGGATTTGCCTCAGGGCATGGAGCCAAGCAAGACAGGGCTCAAGTCTTTCAGACTCGGAAGAGTGTTTTTCCAGTGTTTAACATCGCCTGATCTATAGGTGTGACCTAGGACACCTAATTTCAGAAACTGTGCCAGGGAAAGGAAGAAGGTCACTGGAGCATGTTTAGTCATTCAGTAAATATTCATGCGCTCGCTGTCTGTAGGGCACCGTCTTAGCCAGAGAGCTATATATAAGAATCACTGATGATTTCTGAGCAAGTGAGCTCATGATGATATTCTAGTACCCTGGAAGATCATTCTACCTAGGTGAAGGGATTAGAATATCGGGTACGCAGTTAGCAGGCTACTTCAGTGCCTGAACAGGCAGGTTAGAAAGTTGAGAAGTTGTTGGCCGGGTGCAGTGGCTCATGCCTGTAATCCCAGCACTTTTGGAGGCCAAGGCAGGTGGATCACGAGGTCAGGAGATGGAGACCATCCTGGCTAACACGGTGAAACCCCGTCGTCTCTACTGAAAGTACAAAAAAAATTAGCCGGATGTAGTGGCGGGTACCTGTAGTCCCAGCTACTCAGGAGGCTGAGGCAGGAGAATGGCGTGAACCCGGGAGGCAGAGCTTGCAGTGAGCTGAGATCGCGCCACTGCACTCTAGCCTGGGTGACAGAGCGAGACTCCGTCTCAAAGAAAAAAAAAAAGTTGAGAAGTTGTTTGGGGGCAAAAATTCACAGAATCATAGTTATGTCTTGAGAGATGGGATTTACAACCTGCTCTCCCTGATGACATATAATAATAAGCCTTTGTTATGAACAGAGTCAGGCCAAGCTCTAGAATCAAACAGAAGTGGACTTGGATTCCTATTCCTTCAATAGCTGTATAACTTTGTCCAAAATGTTGTGCTTTCTAAATCTCAATTTCCCCATATGTAAAATGGGGCTCATAACGATACCAGCCTCGGAAGATGGTTGCGAGTATTGAGCATCATCACATAGGCAAAGTGCTACGTTTGTGCCTGGTTTATAAACATCCAGCAAGTGGTGGTTATTTTCATTGTTGCTCTGCTTGTATATGAACGTTTTCCCCACTTGCAAGCTTTTGCTCTGTGTCCATGTCCTCTTTCCTTTACCTCCATTGATGAGGTGTCATTGGGGTGCGTTTGAATGATTGGTCCAGCATTGCAGGGCCTTTGAGAAAACTCCATAAATATAATCTTGGATGCTCCCAACTTCCATGCATTTTACCTATTGGTTTGACTGTGATTTTAAGAAGTCTTACTGAGTATCCAGCATTACCCTTGGGTCTGTATGACACATATTTTGATTTAAGCAACTCAATTATCTGAGAAACTCAGGACATCTCAGGTTCTGGAAATTTGCCTCAAGGGATTAACCAGTGTAATGGGGGAAGGTAGCAATCCTATTCCCTCCCACTGCACACTCCTCTGAAATATCAAAGTTTTTCCCAGTGTTTGAATTGAGTCATATGTCAAGAAAAGCACATTGCATTCCTTTGACATAAGACAAATGCCATATGTTAAGTTTATTTTTAAATGGTGGATAAGAACGGGGAAACCATGTTCCAGTCTGAGAAAATATTGATGCTGTGGTGTTGGTGAGGCAGGTTATGGTTTAATTCTTACCTGTGGATTAAAGAATGAAAAATGAACCCACATCCACAGCCTGACATCTGTGTAAATGGTACGTAGGGATGGAGGCCTGTCTGCCTGCCTTATGTTCTTGGGATAAAGTAAATATTGAAAGGCTTGACATCTTTCCTAAGCCTAACAAAGTTGGCACAGCTGGGGCCCAGATGCACCGCAGGGTGGGTGGAAGGTCTTGGGTGGGGGAGACAAGGCAGAAGTGAGTCGATGCCTTGGAGTTTAGGGACATTGGAAGAAATAGTGGGAAAAGGCTGCTTTTACCCAGAATTGTCCTTATGCACAATTGGAAAGTGGATGAAGTTGGAGTTTGAGCTGTCCCTTGTTGTGCTGGACCCCTGTTAACCTCAACAACGATGGCATCATGTTCAAGAAGCCAAAGAGACATGGAGCCAGCAGATGAGACACAGAGTTTTATTAGTGGGAAACTTACACGCAGGGACGGTCCAGCGGCGGCAGACTGGGCAGAAGAACCACAACCACTTGCGAAAAGCATGCAGTTTATATAGCATTTTCAGTTAGCACCGTCTGCCTAACAGTTTCCACCTGATAACCTTCAATTAACCCAAAACAAAGGGCCCGGATCTCCTGTACAGCTTACATTCCAAAGGATGGATCCAAGGGCTTCAAATGTGCCTCACAGACAAGGAACAAATCTCCCAGTTGGCCACTCCTGGATTCCTTAGCTGGGAACTCCAGACATACATTCAGGTGCCATACAGGGTCATTTTCAGGGTAAGCTTAAGCAAGTTATTGCCGTCAGGTGTATCTGCCATACATCCCTCCACCCATCCCCTTTCTGGCCATCCTACCAACTCACTCCTCATTCTATATTCCACTCCCACCCTTCTCAATATTTACAGTCTCTCTTAATACAATCATGAGGGAAGTCTGGAAGTATCCCTTGAATCTAAAAATGCAGATGCCCCACACCTCATCTGTTTCCATCTCGGCATCATCCTACCTGCACCTTGACAAGGAGATTTGGTCTCATGTTTGTCACCACAAGCAATTGAAACAACTGGAATGTCTGGCAACAGATGAAATAAGGCATGGTAATTTTGTGTTGGTTCTGAGATATCTTGTTTGTAAAATGGTACTAATATTGGCTGCTTATTTCATGGAGTTCCTTGAAGATTAAATAAGAACAGTTCTTGGCAAACAGCAGTCTATAAATTTTAGCTACCAGTATGATTATTCTACTTTTTGCTACTACATGGAATACTGTGCAGCTGTTTTTTTTTGTTTTTTTTTTTTAAAGATCTATGTTCTTCTATAGTAACAATGATATTAAGGGCAAAAGAATGCAAATGAAAACAGTAAGCACAGTATACCATTTTTATTTTTATTCAAAACAGCACCAATTGCCTGCCAAGAACACACTTGCCCAGCTTATCTCATTTTTACCAGCCTCTCAGACATTCAAGAGGAACTTGAAAATAAAAAATGTACGGGAATAGCATTTATATGTTTAAAAAATTCTTCACAAAACAAAATTGTGCAGTCTTGGGATATACATATGTGTATAAAAACATAAAAAACTCTCAGCAAAAATACAGATCAAACTCCTAAAGAAGTAAAGTGAGATCAGGCACGGTGGCTCACGCCTGTAATCCCAGCACTTTGGGAGGCCGAGGCAGGCGGATCGCTTGAGGTCAGGAGTTTGAGACCAGCCTGACCAACATGGTGAAACCCTGTCTCTACTAAAAATATAAAACTTAGCTGGGCATGGTGGCGTGCACCCATAGTCCCAGCTACATGGGAGGCTGAGGCAGGAGAATTGCTTGAACCCAGGAGACGGAGGTTACAGTGAGCTGAGATGGCACCACTGCACTCCAGCCTGGGCGACAAAGCAAGACTCCATCTCAAAAAAAAAAAAAAAAAAAGAAGAAGAAAAGTGGATGAAATGTGGGGCTTTTTGTGTTTCTTTAATCTCTTAAAAAATTGAAGGGGTGTGGGTTGGGGTTAGAGGAAGGAATGATTTCAGTCTCATTCTTAATGGTTTTTGTTTTGTATAGGAGTATATACTTATATACCTGTTACTTGTGCCATCAAAAAATACTTCAAAGGAGAAGGAGCAACCCGTGCTCAGGTGTTCACTTTTAACCAAGTCAGGTGTTCGGTCTTGAGTAGGCATGACCTGAATCTTACAATCTCAGAAGAGGAGGGCCCCACAGTGACCTTCTAGAACAGGTGTGTGACCTACACGTGAGGGAACCGAGGCAACTAGCTTAAGGTCACATAGCAGAGGCAGTAGGGAGGGAAGAGGGGACAGAAGGAACAGGTGGCCAGCGTTGGGGTAGGGAGGAGTAGTTGGATAAAAACTAGCTAATGTTGCAGAGCAGCATTAGGTTAAGGGGGCCTGGAGGCTGGAAGAAAGGAAGATGAACTAGAAGAACTAGATGAACTAGATGAACTAGAAGGATGGTAAAAGGTTTTGTAGCTGAAGCACACAAAAGTAAAAATGTAGCATGCAAGTTTCTCAGGCTTTTCTCTTCCCACTGCTTACTGAGCTGAGTGGCTTCTGGGTTTGCCTGCTCACCATCTAGGGCCTTTGGTGGTGTTAATGCTGGGAACAGCAGAAAGATAATTTTAAAAATCCAGAAAAGCTTGAAATCTTTACATTATAAAAGACCAAGACTCTCATGAAAGAAAATACCAGATCCAAAATGTCAAAAAATATCCAGAAAAATCTTGAAATCTTACATTAGAAAAGACTACGACCCTCATGAAAGAAAACACCAGATCCAAAATGTCAAAGGTCAGAAGTCAAGAAAGAACCATGCTAGAGGGAGTCTGGAAAGCGTGGAGATTTTAGGGAGATTTAACAAGAGTTGGCTGCACTCCAGAGACAATGGGATAAAAGGCAGAAAAGAGAACGTTATAACATTTCTGTGAGTTAAAAATGTAATCCCCTTTGCTCATTGTTTCTCGAGACTTCAGTAAAAATTTAAATTGTTCTTCGATATTTTCTGAATGTCAGACTTCATGCTGAATTGTAATGTATTGAATGGGACAGTAGACCAAGTTCCTAATGATGGCACTAAAAATTACCACTGCTGATGGAACTGGAAGGAGATAAACAACACTCTGAAATGCCAAGTTAGTATTAGGAGTATTAGAAACAGATCCTCTCTCCAAATTGTATCTCCCAACCATCTTCACTCCTTGCTCTCATCCCTTTGTTTCTCAGGCAAATATAAAAATGACATGGTGGTCATATAAAGTCCACAATTGAAACCACTTTTTTTCCAATGTGATTTTTAGAAAGGATTTCATAACAGCACCATTTGCCTACCAGGAACACGCTTACCAATTTTTGATTCTCATCTCCATAAGCCTCTGAGACTTTCAGTGAAACTAGAAAATGGAAATATGTAAAAACAGCACATGTCAAATCATCGCAACTTGGAAGAATAAAATATTCTCTCTCTCTCTCTCTCTCTCACACACACACACACACACACACACACACACACACACATGAGGAAGGGGGAAAAAAACCAACACATGTCCTCCATTTGTGCTGGCAGAGTACCAGGTGGGGGTGTTTAGGGACTTACTAAATTTGGTGCCCTGTTGAAAGTGTAAGGTTTTTCTACTTTGTTACAAGCAGCCACTGCAGAGTGTTGGTTTATCCGCCCTTGGTGACCTCAGCCTGGTGAATGGGTTTTATGTACTGCATTTTCCAAACAGATCAGAATATGCATTGATGTTTATGTGCCAAAAATTACCTGGGTGGCACCTTTCTATAAGAATGGAAATGATTCTCCTGAATCCCGCACACGTTGAACGAAGAATAAACAACCTTATTGAAAGAGTCTACATGACCTGGAATGCTAAAAGCCTTTGGTTTGCTTGCTGTAGTGCAAAAATATGAGAAATATTTAATGTTTAAAAATACACAATGGTATCATAATTTTGCTGCAGGTTCAAAGGCAGCACAATATAACTTAGTGTATTTAAAATGTAATGTCATTGTATATTTTCAAAATGCAAACAGCAGAGAGTTTGATAAATAGCTAGAGAGCACCAGACCATATCTTATCCTTATAAAAGTGTCTCCTATGAATGCTCACTGTATCTGTCAGAACATTCTTAATATGCTCCATAGCTGAATGTGCAGACAGCAACTCTATAGAAATGTATACACCTACTTGGTGTGCGGTCTATGTCGATTCCAAGTGAAGCTTTTATAAACTTCAGATGCCCAGCCTTTTGCTTTTGGAAACACATCTAAATGTTTATAATTTTCTAGATCTCTTCTATACCCAGGGTTTTAAAAATTTTATTTTTGACACAATATTCCTGTTTTTTAAATAATCAAACCAAGTTATTTATAATATATCTTGATCTGTTTTAATCTGTGTTTGATGTTTAATTGTGTATTTAAAACTATATGGGTTTTATATCATAAAATTGATATATGGTCATTATAAAATAGAATTTGTATAGTGTATGTTTAATTCAACCACAAGTAACAAAGACATAAATATGGGGATTTATCGGCTCTTGTAAAGCCTGGAACCAGGAACCAGGCGGCAGAGCAGCACTATCTAATAGAACTTTCTGTGATGATGGAAATGTTCTATTATTTGTCTTGTCCAGTTTAGTAGCCACTAGTCACAGGTAGCCATTGAGTACTTTAAATGTGGCTTAGTAGGGTTGAAGAATTAAACTTTTTATTTTATGTTATTTTAATTAATTTAAAATATTCATATGTGGCTACTGCTACCATCAGAGAAAATGGCAAAAGTGGTAGCAGGTTGGTATGAAGGAGACTCATGGTCCTTCATCCTAGTGTTCTCCCGTCCATGGCTTCTGCCCTCCAGATCTCCTCATGGTCCAAGATGGCTGCCAGGACCATACCACGAATCCACATTCTAAGCAGCAGAAAGTAACATAGGCAAAAGGGCAAGTCCCTTCCCTTTCTAGAAGGCCTTTTTAGCTGTCATATACAACACTTCTACTTGCCTAGAACTTAGTCTTATGACTACATCAAGCCATAAGAAGTCTGGAAAATATTTGGGGTTTGTTTTCTATGTGTTTTTGTTGTTATTGTTGTTGTTGTTCTGTTTTGGTTTGATTTTGTTGTTTTTTGGCTGAAGAAGGGATTCGAGGGCAGGTAGTTCACAGGCCCTGCCACAAAAAGTTGCACAGTTCATCATTCCCTCCCATTCCTGCAATCCCCAACCCAAACCCCTTACTAGTCCTCAGAGATAACTGCCATTAATAACATTGGTTGTAACCATCTGGCAAATTCATTTGTACACAAACGTATACTGTTTTTACATTATGCATTATTTACAACATATCTTGGATGGCTTTCGATGATAGTATATATAGATCTACATAGTTCTACTTCATTCAATAGACAATAAATTCCACGAGGGCAAGAACTGGGCCTGCTGTATTCGTCTTTGTGCCCTACATATAGTAGACATTGAAAGAAATCAGCACCACTGTGTCTCAATTTATAGATGTACCATAATTTATTTAATCCATTCTTTTATCCTAACCCTCCAAATAACAAACCCTCCCGAGAAAAAACAACTTTGCTTTATTCTCAGTGAACTCTGCAGCATTAACTAAATTAGCTTTGCCCCTGACAATCTAATTTTCTAATTGTCTTTCCAATCAACTGCAAAAATTGATTGTCTCCACTCTTTTGTGATTTGATTCTGTTGCTATAACAACTCAAAAATATGTATCCGTGTATCTGTTACTCCAGCCATGAAGATATGTGTGGATTTAGAGGCAGCACCAGCTAAGGAAAGAATCAAACTGGTTAAAAATTCTCTTAAGAAAAGAAATAAATCACTTCTTTGTGTTTTCCAGACATCCCCTAGTACAGATATATTCTACAACTGGAGAAAAATGGTTATGATTAAGGCTTAGAAGTGGAGTGCAGTGAAGGAACTTTAGGGAAGGCTGACAACCACCCGCTCTGCTGATCCCGGTGGAATTTTGCATGGATAATGAGTAAAAAGTATAGCTGAAGAAACAGAGAGATAGTTTGGCAAACAGGAAAGAAGCAAGAACCCCTGACTTCATTTTCTTATCATTCAAAGGGTGACAGTGTCCCTTGCATCGTGTCCAGCATCATGGTGTGAATTCAATGAAATCATCAATGTACTTACCTATCATATGTTGCCTGGCACATAGCAGCACTCACACAATCAGAGCTGTGGAAAATATTCACGTGTTTCCCACACACTGGAATGGGTCCTAAGAATCACTGAGTCCATTTAGGGAGAGAGATTTTTCTTTTTTTTCCCCTTTTTGAGACAGAGTCTCACTCTCTCACCCAGGATGGTGTGCAGTGGCGCGATTATCAGCTCACTGCAACCTCCACCTTAGGGAAAGAGATCTTTACAACAGTCTCTACCATACTGAGTAACTGAGACTGTTAGGGCCTGCAATGCAGCATATTTTCATTTCTCTATAAAGGCATCCTTACTGATATATAGTCGATACCTATTTGGGTATCCCCTTTACTAATTGATTAAGGCATTCTTGATACCTAGAGGACATAAAGACCAGCACAATATGCAGGATAGCGGCAATCCACTAGGCCAGAAAGAAGCTCCACATTACAGACACCAGGAATTGTTTCTAAACCAGAGATCTCTCTCAGTCATCTGCACCAGAAATCTTTAGAGCTGCTAGTTAAAATGTAAATTCCTGGGGCCCAATTAAACCTGCAGAATCAGCATTCATAGGGGTGAGGTCTACAGGCCTCCAATTTAACAAGGTCATTTTTGTGCATAGAAAAATTTAAAAATCATTGTCCAAGAGGGACTTAAATTGAATAACTAAATTGAATAACTGGATGCTTTTTAGAACCTATCTTGTTGAAGTCACAGAGCTGACACACTAGAATACAAAGAGGAGCAACACAGGTACCCTCTCCTCAAGAACACAGTGTCATGAGCACAGAATGGAGATGAGTAGGAGGAGAAACAGCAGAAAGGAAGGAGGAATTAACTCTTTAAGACATTGCTAGGGAAAGCTTTAAAGAACAGGTGATATCTGAGCTAGGCTTTGAAGGCTGAACAAGAGTTCACCAAGTTGCCGAGCTGGCACAATACATATTT
The DNA here is from genome assembly GCF_049350105.2 of Macaca mulatta. Classification (NCBI taxonomy): domain Eukaryota; kingdom Metazoa; phylum Chordata; class Mammalia; order Primates; family Cercopithecidae; genus Macaca; species Macaca mulatta. The sequence continues at coordinate 130,281,551 of NC_133407.1, read as the reverse complement.
TAGGGAAGTATTTCTCAGACGTTACTGCATATAGGAATTGCCTGGGGAACCTGTTAAAATGCAAGCTCTATTTCAATCAGTCTGGGGTAAAGCTCCCAGATGGTGCTGATGTTCCATGGACCACATTTTGAGTAGCAAAGCTCTAGAGAAAGAAATGGCATAGTCATAATGAATCAGACAAGTGTGTATTAGTATGTTCTCATGCTGCTAATAAACACATACCCAAGACTGGGTGATTTTTAAAGGAAAGAGGTTTAATGGACTCACAGTTCCACATGGCTGGGGAGGCCTCACAATCATGGCAGGAGGCAAAGGAGGAGCAAAGTCAAGTCTTACATGGTGACAGGCAAGAGAGCATGGGCAGGGGAACTCCCCTTTATAAAACCATCAGATCTCATGAGACTTATTCATTATCATGAGAACAGCACGGGAAAGACCTATCCCCGTGATTCAATTATCTCCCACCAGGTTCCTCCCATGACACATGGGAATTATGGGAGCTACCGTTCAAGATGAGATTTGGGTGGGGACACAGCCAAACCATACCAGTTTCCATTCTTCTGATAGTGAGGCAGGAATTACATAGTTTGTTGCCACCTTTTTGACTTCTCTTATGGAGAACCAATTGACCTCTCCCCTTCTACTCAGGAATATCATTAACCATCATTAAATATATCCCTTAGGCATCTCACCCTAGACCCTGCTACGTGGAGTTACCTGAGGAAAAAGCAACTCAATCTAAAACCAATATCAGCAATTCTAAGCATTCAGTAAACTGGCCAGTACACTTTAGTGGTTATTGTTTTACATCTATTTTCCTATATCTTTTACTCTTCTGTCCTTCACCTCAGCCACAGATTTACTTCTTCTTTTTTTTTTTTTTTTTGTATCCTCAAATTAAGGAACAACAGAACATACTTTCTCCAATACAAATTCTCAGTGCTCCCCAGGTCTCACCTGTATGCCACACCTCGGGGAAGCTGCCAGAGATTGACTCTCTCTTTGACTTTGTTATGTTCTCAGAAATTCCCCCTGTAATTACAGCTCTAAGCTTAACCTTTCTCTTGATCTCTAGACTGTCCTGCCAACAGAGATACAGTGAAACGGTATGGAACATACACAGTGGAACAGAGGATACTAATGGAACAGTGTTTATAAGCACATAGTTTGGGAGTACACAATCCTAGATAAAATCCTGGCTCTGGAATTAACTGCGTGACCTTAGGCAAATTACTTCATCTCTTTGAGCCTCGGTGTCTTCCCATATACAATGAGAATAATAAAAGCCCTTATCTCATAGTATTTCTGAAAGAGTTAAAAAACCAAACCTAAGTAAAGGCCCCAGTACCTGAGTTGTCAGAGTTTTTAAAAAAAAAAAGTTGTAGCTATCATCATAATCAGACTCACTCTCCCTACTGTATAACCTCCACCATCACCTCCATTTCAGTTCCAATCCCTGTACTGACCCAGATGCCCAGTTCACATACCCGAACACCCTACATCCATTCACCTTCACAGTGCCTTCTATTACCCATAGGTACTACCCTGTTTTTTGTTTGTTTGTTTGTTTGTTTGTTTTTTGTCTGAAGCCATTTTTCTGCTTGTGTATTGCTTCTAAAAGACTCAATCTTGTTTGCAGAGAAGGACAAATATACACACATAAGCCACGTTTGCTATCTCACCATGTTTTATTATAAGCCTTATAGACAATCACAACAGGCGGGGGAAAAGGCAGCCTGGGAGAAAATATTCCTCGATGCACTTGCCAAGCCAAGGTGTGGCCATGACAACCTGTGTACACACGTGGATACCACTGAGATTTTTCTGTTTAGGATTTGGCTTGCGTAACTACTGATCATATCTAATCTGTCTCATATAGTTGAAGTAATTAGCCAACTACCGCTCTGTGTCCTGCAGTGCACTTGCATATTGCCACAATGACAGGCATTCCAACCTTTTGCAAGTTTGTCACTTATATCAAGATGGACTGAGGACACTTAAGCTGAATCTCGAAACACTTAAATAGTCAACCAATTTATTGTGAAATCAGTTCGCCCTTCCACACTTAACTCTGTAAGTGTCTCAATTCATCATATCTGGAGATTCAATGTAGCACATGTGTTGGAAAGGAGAATTTTTTCTTTGTGCAGCATGTTGTCTTTTCTCCTGGAATAGGACATTGGGTAAGTAATGGATTATCAGAAGAAGAGAGAAAACTGACTTCCAATTAGTTTTCTTCCTCCTAGTGATTTAGGAGAGGTGAACTTTACTTCCTAAGCTGGTATTTTTCAAACTTTCAAAGATTCATTCCAAAAAATGTTCCTGTGAGCCTCCTATGCATGTGAATAGGATACGCTGGGGATATACTGATCCCAGCGCACCTCCAGGATTTCTCTGTACAAAGGTCCATGGGCAGCATCTGACTGGAACTGAGAGAGCCGTGGCACCTTCCACAAAGCCTCGTGTGTACAGCAAGGGTGTGCACCAAAAGGTGCTGTTTCTCCTTTAGTTACTTATTTGAGGCAATTTGGGGTGAAGGTCCTGACCAGCATCGTTTCAACTCCATTTTCCTACTATGAGCCTTAGAAGAGGGGCTGAAGCTACTCCTTGGCTCTGCTACTAATAGTTAAACAAAACAAACATGATGCCTCCCATCACAGGGCTTATAGTCTAGTGAGGGAAGAAACAGACAATGAATGAGGAAGCAAACAAAAAATTGAATAAAGATGGTGAGAAGTGTTATTAAGGAGATGAATAAGGTAGTGTGATAGAGAATAATGAGGAAGACCAGGGCAGGTGACATATAAGGAGAATTTTGAAAATGAAGCATCAGGCATACAAAGAACAGAGGAACAGGTCTGTGAGCATGTAGAAGGCACATGAGCCTAGAGGTGAGAGCAGAGTTGAACCTGCAGTGTGGGAAGCCGGGGATAAGTAGCACTAGATGAGGTTGGAGAAGAGGACAGAGCCACATCCCACAAACTCCATGTAAGTAACGGGTTTGTGTGTATAATAGAAAGCCACTCAAAGATTTTGCAGAGCAGGACTCCTCCCTTTTTTATTACGTGAAATCTTACTTGTAAGACCAATATTTTAAATGATTAAAGCAGACTAACTCAGATTGAGGCAAGGATGGTGACGCAGAGCCTGCCAAAGAGGTGTTCTCCTCCCAGGCTCACTCTTGAGGCACCTCCCTGAGCCCTTAGCTCTGCAGGCCACAGTTAGCTCACCATTCTAGGCAAAGGGGAGCCAGAGCTGATATGTAAGGCAGATAATGATTTCAACTAGGGGTGAGTGAAAAGACTGGCATCGGGACCTAGAGTCACCCTGCTCTGCAGAAAACAGATTTGAAATGATGCTGATCAGGGCAGTCACATGATTTCTGTTAGCATTGTTCAGCATCCCAAGCCAGGATTTGAGGAAGTGGACAGCTGGAGTTGGGTAAGACAGTTGCAACAGAGCTCTAAGATGTTGGTTATAGGTCCTAGTTTGCTAGGAAAGAAGAAAATAACTCAGGGGAGGATTGGAAGGAGAAAGGAAGTCAAGGAAATAGAGGCCCTAGGAGATCAAAGGGAAGATTAGCTGGGCAAGTACAAGGAAAAAGCAGAAGAAGAGAGTGCCAGGGGTATTGGGTAGAGATGTTTTGGGTGACAAGATCCAAAATGCAGCTTGTGACTGGGAGTGGTGGCTCACACCTGTCATTGCAGAGCTTTGGGAGCCGAAGGCAGGAGGATCACTTGAGGCCAAGAGTTTCAGACCTGCTTGGGTAACATAGCAAGACCCCATCTCTATAAAAAAAATTTTTTTAAATAGCTGGATGTGGTGATACATGCCTGTAATCCCAGCTACTCAGGATGCTAAGGCAAGAGGATGACTTGAGCCCAGGAGATCAAGGCTGCAGTGAGCTATGGAGTACCACTCCACTCCAGCCTGGGCAACAGAACAAGACCTGGTCTCAAAAAATAATAATTTTAAAAATAAATAACTAAACAAGAGAGAGAAGAAAAAAAAACAGGCTGGGCACGGTGGCTCATGCCTATAATTCCAGCACTTTGGGAGGCCAAGGTGGGTGGATCATTTGAAGCCAGGAGTTCGAGACCAGCCTGGCCAACATGGTGAAATGCCATCTCTACCGAAAATACAAAAATTAGATGGGCATGGTGGCATGTGCCTGTAGTCCCAGCTACTTGAGAGTCTGAGGTATGAGAATCACTTGAATCACAGAAGCTGTAGTGAGCCAAGATCACGCCACTGCACTCCAGCCTGGGCAAAAGAGCGAGAATCTCAAAAAAAAGAAAGAAAAAGAAAAAACAAATCGTAGCTTGTGCATTACTAAGACAAGTGCAGTTAAAGGTTGGTGGAATGTAAGAGACCCAGGAAATGTGAAGTCATTGGCTGACTGAGCAGTAGGAGTGCTGATGTCACGCAGGAGACGGTAGGAAGGATGGACAGAACTGTAGGGTGGGTATGGATGAGAATTCATGAATGTATCACGGTGACAACAGTGGGAAGAGGGTGAAAGAGCTGAGTTATGGAGTCTTAAAGAGTAAAGCTTATTTGTTTTAATTTAATCAGTATTTCAGACACCCAAAAGTGTATTTAAAAAGGTATTTATTATCCTTTGTAACTGTCACTCAGCTTAAGAAAGCTTTATACCAACACTGTTGCAGCCCCCTGTGTAAATCCTCATGCATTTGTTCTCCTTTCTACTCTCACCAATATAACCACTGTTCCAATATGATGCTTATTTCCAAGCATTGCTTTACTTTTTTACTACATATAAAGTTTCCTTAAATGAAGCTTTGTTTTCCATGATATACTATGTATTTGTTCACAATATGCTGTTTTTTTAGTTGGAATTTCATTCTTATTGCCCAGGCTGGAGTGCAATGGTGTGATCTCGCCTCACCACAACCTCTGCCTCCTGGGTTCAAGCAATTCTCCTGCCTCAGCCTCCCGAGTAGCTGGGATTATAGGCATACGCCACCATGCCCAGCTAATTTTGTATATTTAGTAGACAGAGTTTCTCCATGTTGGTCAGGCTAGTCTTGAACTCCCAGCCTCAGGTGATCCGCCCACCTTGGCTTCCCAAAGTGCTGGGATTACAGGCCTGAGTCACTGCACCTGGCCCACAATATGCTTTTATCATTAAACAGTAAATTGTGAGATTCATCCAAGTTGAATATATATAATATACAATGTAATATACATTATATTTAATGAACATAAAATGCAATATATATTATATATTATAAATATGTATAATATATATTCTATAATGTATAAAATATTTACTACAGCATGTATATACTACATACTATATAGTATATATAGTATACACATAGTATACTATATACAGTATACCTGTATATATATAACAAAATATATACAGTATACCATATACTATATGGTATACTATATACTATATAAATATATACTAGATATAAAAATACATATTATATAATAAATATATTATATTTTATAATATATATTTTATAATATTTTATATATTTTAAAAATATTTTTAAAATATATTTTATAATATATTTTATAATGTAACATATAGTATATACATATTATATAAGATGTATTTTTATACATTATATAGTATATATGTATCATATAATGTATAAAATATATACATTATTTTCCTGAATATATGTACATACTATTTTCCCTAATATATAGAGTATATATAATGTATAAAATATGTATACATATTATGGAATATGTATATATTATATATGTATTATATAATATGTATATAAATATGTTATATGTTATAGGTATATATTTCATATATAAATATATGTATATATGTATACATTAATTATAATATTTATATATTACAAATTATGCTTATTGTATATATATTTTATAGTATACATATATTAAGTATGTAATATATATTAAGTATATGTAAGTATAAATGTATATTAATTATACATAAAGTATGGTATACATGTATCAAGTATATAATATATAATACATATATATCATATATAAAATATGTGATATATAAAATCTATCATATATAAAATATATAAAATATATGTAAGGTATATATGCATACATATACAGAGAGGGAGAGTTCACATTCACTGCTGCATAGTTTTTTATCGTATGAATATGCAATTTATCCTTCTTCCTCTTGGAGAACATGAAGTCATTTCTAATGTGTCTCATTTCAAACACTGCTCCAGTGAACATCTTTGTACATATCTTCATATGTGTCTGGGTAAGAGCTGCTCTGGACTTAGCTAGCTGTGAAACTGTTGGTCATAGTGTGAGGGCTTCTTTAACATGACTAGATACTGCCAAATTGCTCTTTCGTGTAGTCATAGACGTTTATATTCTCTCCAGGAGTCTAAGTTTCCATTACTCCATATCGTCATCTCCACTTGATATGATCCAACTTCTTAATAGGGTGTGAAATGATATTTACTATGGTTTTGGCATCTACTTCCCTAATTACTAGTGTGGTTGAGAATCTTTTCATATTTTTGTGGGTATTCATGTTTCTTGTTCTGTGGATTGCTTCAATGTATCTATTACCCATTTTCTGTAAATAGGTGTTATTTTTTAATTAGTATATAGAGCCTCATTATATATTCTAGACACTAATTCTGAGTGGCAAATCCATTTTTAACTTTTTTAAAATTTTCTTTTTGCTATCTTTTGTTGAGCCTATTTTCTTAATTTTAACATTGAAAAATGTATCAGGGTTTTCTGTGCTGTATTTAAGAAATCCTCAAAGGAAAAGTTCTAGAATGAGTGTGATCTGGAAGCATCCATGATAAGTTAGGGAAAATCTGTCTTTTACTTTTTGTCCTGAGTTATAGAAAGTAAGAAAGAGTGAATGGCCTCTACATAGAAAAGAGATTGCTATGAAGTTTTCTAGGGAAAAGACTGCATTATATAGTGATATTTCATGTCAAGCAAAGAGAATTCTAGAGACTTCAGTAGAAGGGGGTTGGTAGTGGACAAGCAGGACAAGGAATGAAAGAGAAAGGATGAGTAAGGCAGAGATGGAGAAGAAAAGGAAGTGGTTATAAGGGCTCACTTCCCGGCCAGTGATCATGGATCCCAGTAGCAAAGGGAGGCAAAGGGGAAGAGGGAACTGTTGTAGCTCTCTTCAGCCCCTGGGCTCTTTGCAAACTTAAATGTACATGTGAATCACCTAGGGATCTTATTAAAATTCATATTCTAATTCAGTAGGTCTGAGGCCCAAGGCACTGCATTCCTAACATTAAAATTCATATTCTAATTCAATGGGTCTGGGACCCAAGATACTGCATTCTTAACAAGCTCCCAAGCGATGCTGATTCTGATGGTGCAGAGCCTATGAAGATAGTGCACCATCCTTTGCATCCTTCAACAGTGCATTTCACAATAAGCTAAATGGTTTCAGAAAGAGTATTCACAAACAACAGATCTACAAAAATATTGTTTGACCCAGAACATTTCTAGTTTCTTCCAGAGATTTATACTTTTTTCCTTCTTCCAGTTCCCCAGGTCATCAGACTAAACACCCAGGCATGTGAATAACAAGGTCAGAGGCCATTGCTTTGACAGGAGACAGCTGGTGCCTGGGCTAGGCTGAGAACTAGGCTGGGCTGTCTAGGGGCTTTCTGGTGACTGAGGAAGCTGAACTGACTCAGGCTGATGGCACAGAGTCTCTTTAAAGAAAATGGGAGGAAATGCCTGAAAACTAAGCTTCGGATCCCACAGGGAGGGTAGAAGGGCTAACCTCACTTGGCACAATTTGTATGGAGTTGTTCTAGAAGAGTCAGGCAAATATGACATCCAGGTATCAGGTTGTACAATGACTTCTGCTAATTTGAGCAGCTAAACTAGCCGAGTTAGTATTCCCATCCTAACGATATGTTATCATGAGTGGTCCCATCTATTTATCTACCTGCCTATCATGGGGACAATAATCATCTGTCAGTTTATTTTTCCCAGAAATCTATGAACCACTTTTAAGCCCCGGGCTTTAAAGAAATAGAGGAGGCTGGGCTTGGTGGTTCATACTTGTAATCCCAACACATTGGGAGGCTGAGGTGGGAGGATCCCTTGAGTCCAGGAGTACAAGACCAGCCTGGGCAACATACTGAGACCCCAACTCTAAAAAAGAGGAAGAGGAAGAAGAGGAGGAGGAGGAGGAAGAGAAGGAGGGCAGAGGGAAGAAGAAAGAAGAAGGAAGAAGGAGAAGAGGAGGAGGAGAGAAAGAAGAGAAGAGAAGAGAAGAGAAGAGAAGAGAAGAGAAGGAAATTCAAGCCCTCATTGAGAGTTTGTCATTTACTAGCTGGATAACCTGGGGAAAGGCCACTTTACCTCTCTGAATCTCAATTTCCTCATTCATAAAATGGAGAAAATGATGTTAATACTTTCTAAAATTACAGTTTGTGATTTTCCTTTCATTTGGTTATTTTTAGCTCATTTAAATCAAAATTTCTATAGGGGAGTTATGAACATCCATATGCTTAGCAAATGCTGAGGTCCTTTAGTCTAAGAAATGAGAGAAAAAAAAAACCATCTCTTGAAGGAACAGTGGAAATATTGTGGCTTCAACAAGACTGCTATAGATCTGGTACCTTGTGGACACAGTCCAAGGCCGTTTTGGTTCATCATGAGAAATGCTCAATCCAAGAACTCTTAGACCTTGTTGGAGCTCAACTGATATAATTTTAAGGTGATTTTGCCTTCTGCCATGAAATTCATTATTTATTACTCTGAATGGCCTAAATCTACTGACCTGTTTTTGCTGTGCTGACTGAAGAGGCACCTTTCCATTTGTAAGAAATGTATTGCTTTAGCCATGAATTATTTTCTCTGAGCTACATTGTATGTTGGTTTTCCCCCAATTTTTTTTTCTTTTTTAAAAAATAATGTTGGGGGTTTCTATCCTGTTAGTAGAAAATGGAGATCAAAAGACTTGCACATTGTCTTGAAATTCAGTTACTAGGTTTTTTGTGTTTTCTTTTTAAACACCAAACCTTGGAATCAGGGCGTCTGAGTTCCTCTTTGTTGTTGCCTGTTTTGCAAAAGAGAAATGAAAACAAGCCCTTGGAAGACACTGGACCCCAGAGCATGGAAAAGTTTATTGTCTTGAGGGATCCATGAAGGGTTTCAGAAGTTTGAGATGAGAACAGGAATTCGAGTGGCCTCAAAAATACTCTACTTTCAGGACACTTGGATTCAACTGGGAGGCAAAGGCTGTTTTAAACAATGAGGGCAACATTTCTCTTTTGCTACCAGTGAGATGTCAGAACTGGTCCTTACCATGGGGGAGGGGGAAAAAAAGACAGAAAAATTCCCTCCACAAGGACCCAGTGTTAAAATGCTGAGCTGCAATTATACTTCAAGGAGATGCCCAGCTGGAAGTATTTGAAAGGATTTTGACACCCAGTGGAAAACTCCGGAAGGGATTCTGGGGTTAGAGGTCGTGTGTGTAGCCTTAACGGCTACCTAGGACAGAGTTGTTTTTCCATCAGCACTTGACAGGTGAGTCGTGGACATCACATCTGCCTCCTGAGGGAGCTGACAAAATGTCAGGGCTCCACGCCCAGCTCAGCTTAGCATCACTCACTGCAGACCCTTGTACAAACAGTTTCCAGTCTCCAGGCCCTTTCTTTCCATTCAGCCTTTTTAAAAGTTAAACAAAGTCACTGACCATCACAAAGAAAATATTTAAAGCATTGCATGGAAAAAAGGGGGTGCAAAATTGGACTGTTTACTTTGCTGTGTTTGGATTACAAACAAATATTCACACCTGTGTTAGGCCTCCGGCTGATGAAGCACCTAGCCAACTATTTGAAACAAACACATTTTCATACTTTTCATAACTCCAAGTCATTTTAGCATATATTGCCAAGACTACAAATTAAAACACGAAGAAGAAAAAGAGCAGTGTATTGTGTGGGTGATTAACCACGGGAGGAAAACTGCTAAATTGGTGGAACCTCACCACCAATCTGTGATATATTTCATTTCTGCATTCAACAATCTTGCTGGAGGTGGAATATCTTTAAAGTAGCATTTAAAGAATTGATGGTGCTGATAGATTGCTCCAACACATAAAGTAAAAATTAGTGGATACCTTTCACCGCAACATTCATGCCGAGCATTAAAATCGGAACAAAAATCAAAGTCAAGAAAACTAGCATGATCAATTTAGTAAAAAATGTGGTCAGGTCAGCCTCACTAAGGGCAGTTTCTTGTTTTTAACTATGGTCAGCCCAGTAGCATAGTAACTCCATAGTACCCAAATATTGATTGGGTTTCCAACCTCTGAAGTCGGCTGACTACTTAGAGACAGCTCCTATCAACAAACAAATGAGGCTTTGCTGCTTCACTCTGTGCAGTTAAGTGCATCTTCTTGAGAGATCTTCAGAGGTAATTACCTGGTTATTTTTAGAGCCATGGGGAGCACTGTTCCCTTGTGCATTTCCCTCACAGATCTGTGTAACGTTATTTGCTGGATTTGACTTTCTGGAATTCAGGGTTGGCTCAGGGACAAAGTGAGCCACTTATAGTTGCCAACTGGTGGCCAGACACTATAGCAGACACAACCAGCGAGGTTCTTTGCATGATGGCTGAGCTCCGTGGGTGGTCCTCGTGTTCACACAACTGACTTGCCCCGTAGAGACCCCAGGCAGCTCCAGAAGCCTCTGAAATTTTTGGCGAATGTTGAAAAAAATATATATGGAGAGCCATTTTCTTAGGTGAAGGCTGGTAGATTTGTATTCAACTTTTAGACTGAAAATGAGCTCCGGCCGTGGGCTCTCCTTCTCCTTGTAGATACTGGGTATGCATGGTTACCAATCACAAAGCCACCTCGTGATTGGTCCTGAAGGGTATTTTCATTTTGAAATGGCTGGAATATTTGTGGAGTAAGGACTGTGTGCTGGAGGAGGAATGAGGCCACACTCAGAAATGAATGAAGCAGGGATCCTGGCCTAAGGAAGGTTTTCTTCTGTCAGGGAGGTGAATCACACACGGGTGATTTTCAACACCAGAAAGAGCTGTGGAAGTTCTAAAGAGGGTGATGCCTTTCTTTGAGGATAGCAGAAAGGAAGTTGATTGAGAAGAGAGATTAGAGTTTCTCAACCTTGGCACTCTTGATATTTTGGACTGGATAATTATTATTTGTTTGGGGGTGCTGTCCTTTGGGTTGGAAGACATTGAACAACATCCCTGGCCTCGACTCATCAGATTCCTGTAGCACACAGACTCTCGTTGTGACGACAATCAAAAGTGTCTGCAGACATTGCCAAATGTCCCCCAAATGGGAATAGTCACCCCTTATTGAGAAGGGCTAGTCTAAGGTATTGTTTCTGAGAGTTAGACCAAGGGTGAATTGCATCAGAATCACCTAGGGGCTTGTTAAAAACACCATTTCCTAGGCTTCCCTCCCACCCCGATGAATCAACCCATATCTATGCGTAGGTCCCAGTCCTTGGCTTCCCCTGCCCCCCGCCCCTGATGAATCAATCCATATCTATAAGTAGGTCCCAGAAGTCTGGCTTTTAGCAAGTTTCTCAAGTGAGCATAGCAGTAAAACTGGCTGCAGACATATAAGTTTTACCTGTTTGGTAAAGTTGTCTTTCTGATCAAAGAACAGAGTATCACTAATGCTTTAAGGGAGGCTCTTGGGAACGTGAAGTAAGGTACTCCTGTAGATTTGATTCAGGCCTGACTTCCCTTTATTGAATTTTTTTTTATGTCAAGCTATGCTGAAAGGAGGTTCTCCATCCTGACTACATATTAGAATCACTCAAGGAACTTTGAAAATTATGGATGCCTGAACTCTACCTCCCAGAAAATCTGATTTGATTCAACCGGGGTATGGTGTGGGCAACAAGATTTCCTAAATCTCGCTGGGAGACTCTAGTACGTTTCCGGCATTGAAAACCGCTATCCTAGATCAGATTCTCAAACTGGAATGTGTTTAAGAATTACATGCAGTGCTTATTAAAATATAGATATCTGTCCCCCAATCCCTGCTGGGAACTGAGGTTAAGTGGTACTGAGATGGCATCCAGATATCTTCATTTTTAACAAGCTTATAACCATACACTGTCACGTATACTCACAGACATCCCCATAGACATACGCATGTACATACATCAGCTACAGAGCCATTTTGAGGACTACTAGGTTACAGTACTTGGGTATTACCTATAGTGAAAATAGGAATGACCTCTCCTTATGAAAGCAGATTGACTCCAGGAGAAGGCGATGAAGAAGCCTAGAGTCCATTATGGGGGAGTCCCAGATCCTTAAAGTAAGATGATTCCCCAAATCAAGAAATGAGGATTAGGTAAGAATGTGTAACTGTGGTCTATAAAGGATAATCTTCCTACCTATGTATTTATTTTTAATATACAGACAACAAATGGAGGCCATTCCTTGTGTCTTAATAGGAAGCAGTCACCCTCAAAAGGAACTAAATCATCACCTTGGGAATTGTGGTGTGGCCAGTCATGAGACATGCATGTGGAGACTGAAGGAGTATGTGACTCTCATTCCTGCTGGAACCTGGATTCACTCATCCATGTATTCAGCATGTAGGAAGAAACCATTCTATACCCAGTCCTCAAGCAGACATGGATGATACAAAGATTATTTTAAAAACACAAGTTCCTGCTCTGAACAGGTCATCTAAGTCATCATAAATCCCTGAGCAGAAGCTTGAAGAAAACAGAGACACCACAGAAAGAAGGCAGGGATAGCCAACAAGTCCAGAATATGTGAGAGTTGGAGTCCAATGAAATTTTTTTTTCGTATTTTGCTCTTTGCAATGATAAGCTAATGAGCTAAAGTAAGCAGGTCATGGCACCCCAAAAAAGCTTTTCAGAGTTTGCTTCTCTTTAGATTGATTTTAAATGTGATGTTCAGCAGTTACCTCCAGTGATGGAAATGAAAGGTAGCAGCCCCAAGAGAGCCAGGAGCAAACACTGGCCTGGCCCTGCTCACGTGGACACTGGGCATTCCCTGTTCTCCAACGGGACCAGCTCTTTGGATGCTCACCAAAAAGTCAGCTCCCTCTCCCTCTCCAAATTTATTTCACTCAGGCTTATTGCACCTGAAATAATAAACTCTGAGGTTTCATGTCCCAAATCACCTGTCCTTTCTATTTCCCTCCCGCCTTGTGGCAGCCCACACTCAGTCTGAGTTCTTTAGAGAGGCGTTTGTAAACCGGGAGCAGTCTGAATCGCAGGCCTGCCATGGAGAAGTTATCTAGCCCCTCTGAGTTTCATTTTCCTCCTCTGTGGAATAGGACTGATAGGGTTGTCAAGAGAGGATTAAATTCTCCCCACTTATCCTCAGTGGGGTAGCTCCTCCTTTTATTAAGATTTCGGCTTAAATGTACTCCCTTCAGAGACCACCCAATCGCTTTCTGTCATGTTGCCCCATTTTAATTCTCTGCATAGCACTTACTATCTTTGTTCATAAACTCATTGATTGTCTCAGACTGGAAGCCTTCAGAAAGCAGGAACTCTGTGTATCTTGTTCACTGCTGTATCTTTAGCACGGAGAATAATGCCTGGCACATAGTAGGCTCTCAGTAAATTTTTATTGACTCATATGTGCAAAGGACCTAGTACGGTGCCAGGTACTCAATAGGTGCTCAATAAATGATAATCATAATTATAATTTTTTGAGATGACCACAGGATTTTGATTTGGAGAATCTTACTGTATTTATGAAAATGATGATAGGGGCTTCATGTGAGAGATGCCATGACTAATGAGGCTGGTTACTGACTGGGGGCCACGGCGGTGCCAGGGCAAAATGTTTTTGTTGTTATTTCTAATACTTCTAGTATCAAATTTAATACAACCTATGCTGTTTTCTCTAATGCTATTAAAACATGATTGCTTATAATTTTTAAATGAATTCTGTCATCGACATAAATGATGTGTCCAGAGACACAAGCGTGCCCTCTTGATTTCTCTCTCTTCATCTAACTTTTCTCCTGCTTTAGTGATCTGAGGTTACTGAAAATTGGCTTGTGTTACTTACTGCGAGCAACCCAAAACTAACTTTATTGATTTTGCTTTCATCTCACCTTGGAGCAAATAATAGACCCATAAATCTGAGCATAAACCAGTAAGAATTTTTTCTTGAAGATGCTGTTCAAAATCATATCATAAACATACACTCTTACAAACAGCATGGTAGATTTAGGCAGAAGCAGTTATGTGTGAGGGTTTTTTTTTTTTTCTTTTAACTACTTTATAATTGAAGGGGTTAAAGTAGACAGTTTTAGAGGCTTTTGTGGAAAGCTCTGGGAGTGATCCAACATGGAGTGGTAGCCCACAGGATCTTACAGAGAATGCCACTGATAAAAGTCCAACATGTCTTACTATTTCCTTGGGATAAGAAAGTTAAAACTGAGATGGCCGGGTGCGGTGGCTCACACCTGTAATCCCAGCACTTTGGGAGGCCGAGGTGGGCAGATCACGAGGTCAGGAGATCGAGACCATCCTGGCTAACAAGATGAAACTCTGTCTCTACTAAAAATACAAAAAATTAGCTGGGCGTGGTGGCAGGTGCCTGTGGTCCCAGCTACTCAGGAGGCTGAGGCAGGAGAATGGCGTGAACCCAGGAGGCAGAGCTTGCAGTGAGCCGAGATCGCATCACTGCACTCCAGCCTGGGTGACAGAGTGAGACTCCCTCTCAAAAAAAAAAAGGAAAAAGAACCGAGATAATAATGTGTCAAAAGCCAGAAAAATTGTACTCCCTTTCTTCATCACAAATGAGTAAACACATCTGATCATTATCATGACCTCCACGGAACATGTGGTCTGCGTCTCTGTTTCACAGTCATTGCACTGTATGTCTAAAGAGGATGCTTGAGTGAACTGCATGCTCAGGATGATCCGTTGTTTCTAAAACTGACAATTACAGCCGGAGTCAGAAACTTTTAGTGACTAGAAATGTAGTTTTCTTCACATTTTCTGTCGTTCAGGTCGCCCTGCGCCATGTTCAGGTCTTTTTCAGGAAGGACACTTGGACCAAGCAAAAGAAATAACATCAACAATGATAATAGTCACAACTATTATTTATTGAGTACATACTATGTGCAAGGCCCTGACTAAAGACATTAGAGATGTGATCTCACAGTCAAATCTTCTTCCTCTTTTTTCTCTAATAGGAGTGTCAGAAGTAGAATTAATAAAGATCCTCTGCCTAGATGGGTACTTTGTGTAAAGAACCACCTCCATCGTATTAAGAATACATCATTCAAAACATTCTCCAAGACGTGCTAGGGACTGGGAAGATACACAGATTCAAAGAAGATTGTAATAGACAAAAGCTTTATGTTCCGAAACATTCATGTCGCATTATTTGTATGAGCAAAAATCCAAAGTGGCTATCAAATAAGAGAATGATTTGGTACATTATGGCACATTTGTGTCTGCAATACTATGAACTTATTAAAAATCATGTGGATCAATACTGATAGACAGGAAAACATGCTGAGTGAAACACAAATAGACATAACACATGCATGCACCCATCTCTGCTTATGGAAATTTGTACACATATGGGTAAGGTCAGAGAAACCTTGGGAGATGTTTACTAAATCATTTTATTTTATTTTATTTTATTTTATTATATTTTGGGGGACAGAGTCTCGATCTGTTGCCCAGGCTGGAGTGCAGTGGCGTGATCTCGGCACACTGCAAGCTCCACCTCCCAGGTTCACACTTTTCTCCTGCCTCAGCCTCCCGAGTAGCTGGGACTACAGGCTCCCACCACCATGCCTGGCTAATTTCTTGTATTTTTTAGTAGAGATAGGGTTTCACCGTGTTAGCCAGGATGGTCTCAAAATCTCCTGATCTCGTTATCTGCCTGTCTCGGCCTCCCAAAGTGCTGGGATTACAGGCGTGAGCCACCGCGCCTGGTTGATGTTTACTAAATCATTAATCCTACTCATCTCACATTAGGGATGGAAGAATGCTGGGTGATTTTTACCTTTCTCTTTGTATTTTCCTACAACTTTTTAAAGTTCTTATAATGAGCCTATGAATGTGTATCACTTTTGAAAAATAGACTTTTTAAAGAGCCGTTTTAAGTTCACAAAAAGATTAAGCAGAGGGTACAGAGAGTTCCCATATACCCTGTACCCAACTGCCCCATGCACAGCCTTCCCCACCACAAATATTCCCATCGGAGTGGTACATCTGTTCCAATCAATGAACATACATTGACACATCATTATCACTTAAAGTCCATAGTCTACATCAGGGTCCACTCTTGGTGTTGTGCATTCTATCAGAATGTATTATTTTTTTTGAATATATATATTTTAAAGGTTTTAAAGAATGGATTAATAAAATGGTCTCACTTATTGATGGGAATTGGATGTTTAGGATATCATCTTCACTGACCCCAATATCCCTAGGACCCCTAAATGAGGATGACTTCCTAGAGGGGAGGTTTAACTCGCTGTAGTAATATTTTACGTCTGTGTCTTCTCCCTGCCTTTGAGTTGCTTGGGAAGCTGAAATAAGCAGCTACTCCCCACCACTTTCTTAACCTATATCCCCATGGATCAAAAGAAGCTGAACTCGGGGTTGTGGTTTTAAGAGCTCAGGAGATAAGAAAGAGCCCATGATGAGACAGAAAGAGATGTCCTGTGGGAAAAAAACTTAAAAGTGAGGGACAAGCTTCTCTCCATGTGCCATGCTGTTTGTGTCTGTACTTCAGTAGTTCTTCATCTAGCTTTCTTTGTCCTCGTCAGTGGGGAAATGAGGAGGATGGTTTCAACAAGGAGGCCCTAAATTCAAGATTCCAGAGAGTAAATACAGGCCATATTGTCCTGATAGTCCCAAAATCTCACAAAAAGCCTGGCCTTTAGTCAGCACTCAATAAATGGGTGAATGAATGAGAAAACAGGCAACAGGGATAACAGGACAGGAGGGGCTTTATAGAACCACTATCAACAAGCTTTAGGTAAGATCCAATTAATAAACTTTCCTTGCCTTAAAAAATGTTTGCGTGTGTCTGTGTGTGTGTGTGTTTCGAAATAAGGTCTTGCTCTTTAGCCCAGCCTAGAGTGCAGGGGCATGATCATGGCTCACTGCAGCCTTGAATTTCTGGGTTCAAGTGATCCTCCTGCCTCAGCCTCCCAAGTAGCTGGGACTACAGATGCTCTCCACCATGCATGGCTTATTGTTATTATTATTATTTTTAGCAACAGGTTCTCCCTGTGTAGCCTAGGCTGGTCTCAAACTCCTGAGCTGAAGCAATCCTCCCACCTAAGTTGCCTGAGTAGCTAGGACTACAGGCACATGCCACCACATCTGGCTAATTTTTCAGTTTTTTGTAGAGACAGGATCTCACTGTGTTGCCCAGGCTAGTCTCCAATTCCTGAGATGAAGCAATCCTCCTGCCTCAGCCTCCCTAAATATGTTTGTGTTCTTAAAGGTAACTTTGACTATGCCTCACCTTCTCATTCAGATCTAGCTTATTCCTTTATAGTGCTTTTCCAGTGAAAATGAAATTTAATGTATTCTTTCTTCCATATTCTACCATCACCTTCCAAATGCCCACCATCTTCATTTTCATCTGAAATAAATAACAACAAAAATAATTTGTGATTGCACACTAGTTAAGATTATGTAAACCAACTTTCATTAGTAATAGGATACTGTACCTATCAGACTACAAGAAATGTAGAGAAATCCACCATTATCTGTAGGTAATGATTACAGAGACCTCTGTAGTCCTTATTCCCATGCTTTTGTTGGGAAGAATAGCAGAGTAGAAAGTATAGGTTTACACCCTCTCTCTCTTAATCGCTGTGTGTCCTTAGGTAAATTACTGGAACTCTCCTAGCATCAGTTTACTCATTTGTAAAAGCATAAAAATAACTCTGTTGGATTGTGAGGATTATAGTAAATGTGTATCTGGAAACTACTGTTTAAATGATTATCTTTCTACCAAGGTTTCATCACCAGAACAGCGAAAAGGATCCCATTTTTCAGTTTTTGCATTGCAGTAACTGAAGAGAGAATGGTCGAATGCTTTGAACCCTCTTTCAAAATATTTATTTTACATCAAAAAAAAAAAAAAATCGGGGCTGGGTTTTAAGAAAGGCCTAGGAGGTCTGAATGCTTGGATCTGTTGAACTCACTGAGAGACACCTGGCTCCACATTTTTACACAGGGAGGTAACTCTTCAAACAAAAAGGCATACCACCTGCTGGTTGCTTTATTGAGAAACTGAGAATTATGTAACTCGGAATCACAAACAATCTGCATGTGAAATGAGGAGGCATACAAGGGACAAGTTTAATCAAGTTTATGGGCATTTTGAGATCTGTAGCCACAAAGCAAGCACAGGTGAAGAAATCTTCAGTTATAAGACTGCCGTATGCCAAGTCAAGCCTTAGTGCAAACATGAGTTGATCTGATTATTTATCCAGCTCTGGCATGAGATAGCAAAAGGGCAGTGGTCTGGGAAGCCTAGAGTAAAAATAATTTGACCGTTCGGTATTTCACTTATGGAAAATTATCTCAGATCATTAACTTAGTGGCCGTATTGCAGAAAGAGAGAACAATAACATATTGGGGTTGATGATGTAATGATATGAACTGTGGGCTGCTCTTTGTTGGTAGGGAAAGCAGGTGTATAAACATCAATGTACCAAGCTAAATGTGAGGACTGTTTTATTTTATTTTATTTTATTTTATTTATTTTTGAGACAGTCTTGCTCTGTCACCCAGGCTGGAGTACAGTGGCGCAATCTCGGCTCACTTCAACCTCTGCCTCCCAAGTTCAAGCGATTCTCCTGCCTCAGCCTCCCAAGTAGCTGGGATTACAGGCATGCACCACCATGCCTGGTTAATTTTTTGTATTTAGTAGAGATTGGGTTTCACCATGTTGGTCAGGCTGGTCTCGAACTCCTGACCTCAGTGAGAGACTCACTGATCTCAGGTGACCCACCCACCTTGGCCTCCCAAAATTCCGGTATTGCAGGCATGAGCCACCGTGCCCAGACTTGTTTTCTTTTAAAGAATCTCATTTGGCATGAGAGCATCTTTCCTTTGGACCAAAATCAGTAAACTTCTATAGAAGTTCAGAGAGTAAATGTTTTTGGCTCTGCAGGTCATACGATCTCTGTCACAATTATTCAAGTCTGCTGTGGCAGCACAAAAGCAGCCATAGACAATTTGTAAACAAAAGAGCATGACTGCCTTCCGATAAAACTTTATTTACAAAAATATGTTGTGGGCCAGTCTTGGTCCGTGAGCCACAGTTTGCTGACCCTTGCTTTAGATCAATGTACTCTGTAACTTTGTCACCCCAGATTCCAGGCTGTTTATACTGCCAGCTGACATCATATGAACTTAAGTTTGTCATTGCAGTAGAATGGATTTGTGGTGTGTGTTTTAAACCTGTGATTTAGTCCAGAAACTATTCCTACCATGAAAACATCACAGTAAGATTGTATCTTCCCTTCTAGCCTTACAATTTTTCCCTCAGGTGATTTTCAGGATATTGCTGTAAACTGCCTAGTTCAACTTGTATCTCTAGTTTTAATTCCATCTTTCAACAAATTCTCCAAGCACCAATAAACCTTCATCCTTCACACAATAGAGAGGTCCCTGTGTCTGTTTTTTTCTGTTTTCCAAACACACTGGATAAGTAAAGACAAATGTGTTGAAGGCTCTGTGTTATTGATGTACACTACAGAGTGCCTTGTCACTCATAGATGTTTCATAAATATTAGATAAATAAAAAAGTGAGCAAGAGAAGAAGGGAGGAAAGAAAGGAAGGGATGGAAGGAAGGAGGGAAATGATTATCGAACGTTGAATCAGTGAGTCAATGTGTTTGTCATATCAATAGAACTGGTACTTTTGGAAGCAGATCTATAGTCATGGGCTTTCTAAGTACATGTTTTGTTCAAAAGACTCATCAATGAGGAAAGAGTAGTCCTTCATTCATTTATTCAACAAATATTGATTAAGGATTATCTGTGTGCCATGCTTTAGGGTTACAGTGGTGAGCAAAATCCCTGGGCTCGTGGAGCTCACATTCCATTGGCAGCGGCAGATTGTAAATTAACAAATCAATATACATTAAGATGCCAAGGGATTGGCTTCTAGACTCGCTCTGCAACAGTCAGCATTTGCCATTGTTGCCCTCAGCAACTATTTGTTGAAGAAGTGATTGAAGTCTGTGAGTCTGTCCTGCTCTGCCTCCATTTCCCACCTGCAGAATAGATCTGCACAATGGTCTCCGGGTAAAGTTAAGACCAGGGGAACAATGAGAACCAGGATATATTTCAGGCACTGTGAGTAGCTCTCTTGCTCCAGCACCAGGCTGGAGGATAGGAGGTGCTTCTTTAAACAATCTGAAGTTTCCCAGGCTGGTAGCTGGCAGGGAATCCACTGTGAAACGTTGGTGGCAGCTTCAGTAACTAGAACCAGTAGGCTGTCCTTGACAACCTGATGCTCATGCCATCTCAGGGCCATATCAATAACGGCACCACAAACATGGCTGGTGCCCATGGCAATGACAGTTTTGGGAACATCTGCTTTTTCTCTCTCCAGCCCCCATGCTACACTCCCAGACCTAGGCTCCTGAGGGGATAAACAGAAAAAGGAATTTGCAGCCAACACAGAGAGAAACAATGAGGATGCTAGCTGCTGCAGCAGCCAGACGAGCCACTGCTTGTCTAGACGAAGTTGTTCTCCTCTGCAAAGTTTCAGTGTCAGGAGGCAGGCAGAGGAGACTTAGGAGCAGACCTCATCCCAACCTCCTCGGTAGCAAAGGGACAGCATGCGTGTCACTCCAGGAAAGCCAAGCTAGTTCCAGCAGCAGAGGATTCTTTCAGGGATGCATCTGAAGCATCAGCTATTTGTGAGCTATCTAGTATATGACCAAAAAGTGGCTATGAAAAGGGAGAAGCCAACACAGCCATGTCATCTCCAGAGAAGAAGACACAATTTAGGGGAGCAAACATGGGTCATGTCATTTTCTGCTAATAATCCTATATTGCCCCTATACAGAGCTCTGTGCATTCCAAAATACCCTCATTTTTTAAAATAGTTATTTGTTGAGCACTTTCTATGTGTCAAGTGATGTGTTAGGCTGTTCATACCTATTATTTAATCCACTTGACTACCTGTAAAAAGTAGTTATCATTAAATCCATTTTTCACATAGGAAAACTGAGGCTCAGGGAAGTTAAATAAAGTTGCCAAGGGTCACAGAGATAGAAGGTAATGGAGCTGGGATTTAAACCAAATCATCTGATTTTCTCATATGATCCTATCTTTAATTTATTCATTATTTCATTTATTCCTCACCACAAACTGTAAGATAAACAGATGGGAAATTATTTTCCTAATTTTATAGCCTAGGACTGGGCTGTCCAATACACTAGCCACTAGTCACTTGGGTTTATTCAAATTTAAATTGATTACATTAAAATAAAAATTTAAAATAAGTTCCTTAGCAGTAGTTCATTCAAGCACTCAGTAGTCACCTGCGACTAGAGGTTACCATATTGGACAACGCAAATAATAAATGTTTCCATCACTGCAGAAGTTCTAGTGACCAACACTGGCCTAAGTTTCCGTCCAATAGTTTTTGAGGGTTCTCTACTAGGCACCGTGCTAGAAGGTACAATGATGAGAAGGGCATCATCATTTCCTTAAGAAGGTCACAAATCTTGGGGGTCGTGATTGATTATATAACTTACTGGAGGTGCAGACAGGGACCACCCCCCTATTCACATCCGTCTCCACCATGACATTGACATCCTGGTTTCTTACGTACAGATGGGAAAGTAGAATGAAGTCTCTCAAATATGGGTCTTTCTAGATATGCTCTTGCACCAACATTCAGGCTTGTGGTTGTTCCCTGAGAAAATGTGTGTGGGAGACAGAAACAAAAAGAAAGAGGAAAGAGTTTGTCTAGGGAGAATCACATTAAGGTGGTCAAATAGAGATTGCAATGTGCCTGCTGTTGATAAAGAGCATTCTTATGTATCCAGTGAGCTCACAAAGACATAAACCCAGCTCTTTTTGTGGGTGCAGTCACTGATTTGGGCAAATATTCTTGAAAGATAAATCAGAAGCATGCAACCTTCCCCCAAAACAAACACTTATGAAGCTAAATACAGCTCTATGGTAAGAAAAGTAGAGAGGGTAAATTTAACAACATAAATCCTTAGTTCAAATTCCAGCTACATCTTTTCCTAGCTGTGCAACTTTAGGCAAGTTACTAAACGTCTCTGTTTCAATGTCACCATGCATAAAGTGGAAATGATAGCAGTCCTTGTGTCTTATGTTTCTTGTGAGAATCAAATATAGGATTTATGTGAATTGTGCAGCACCCACACATGCCAGGAATATAAATGGTAGCTTTGGATAGCTAAAAACCATTTTGCCCATATATATGAGCAGATCTGATTTTTCTAGACCAGTAAGTGTTAAACTGATTTTATGCTTTATTTGTTTGTTTGTTTGTTTTTTGAGAGGAGTCTCGCTCTGTTGCCCAGGCTGGAGTGCAGTGATGCGATCTCGGCTCACTGCAAGCTCCACCTCCCGGGTTCAAGCAATTCTCCTGCCTCTGCCTCCCGAGTATTATGTTTCTATTTGATAGAGATCACCGTGGCACCGAGTTTGACGCAAATACAGTGAGTTGCATTCACTTGATTATTGTATTCACTTAGTTTGTTTATATAGTCGGATAATAAAATTTTGACAAGAGGGTGAGAAGTAACATAGCAAACTATGGTAAATTGACTTAGTTTAGAGGGGCTCAGCCATGAAAGAAAATTTACTTAGCAAAGATATATTGAGCACTCTTGTTTTGTTTTGGTCTTTTGGGTTTGTTTGTTTGTTTGTTTTTGTTTTTGGAGACAAGGTCTTGCTATGGTGCATAGGTTGGACTCAAACGATTCTCCTATCTCATCCTCCAGAGTAGCTGGAACTACAGACGTGTACCACTGTACCCAGATTGAGCACCCTTTTACGTGACAGGCAAAGATGAATAAGATGTAGCCCCAACCTAGAAGAGTTTGAAACCTAGTAAGAGAGAAGTGGCAAGGACTAGATAAGCAACACACATGCCACAGGAGAGGCATAAAAGTCCTGTGAGAGCTCAAAGGAAAGTTAAGTCTCATTTAGTCGCTGAGATACAAAAAGTTTGCATAAAAGAGGTAAATTTCAAATTGAGTTATGACAGAGAACTAAACATTTGGCCAAAGGAAAGAAAGAGGCAGAATATAAGCAAAGGTTTGGTCAATTGCAGTTTGCATAAGGTGCAGGTGCAGGGAAGAATGGGGAATTAGGCTGAGCTGAGAGACTGGGAAAAGAATGGCGAGGTTTGAACACAAGCTTGAGGGAGTTGGACTTTATTTGAGAAGGCAGTGGTAGACAGTACTTTAGGAAGATTACCTTTTGTCAGTGCAAAGCAAGGAGAAACTAAGGGCAAAAAGATTCATTAAAGAAGCTTTTGCAGTTTTATAGCTAAGATGCAATGAGATATAATGACGAGTACAGTTGGAGTGGTAGAAAACGGGAGAGACAGAAGGGGAAAACATCTGAAAATATCGACACACCTTGACATCAGTTCTATAACAGGCATTGGTGGCCCTGTAGTTTTGAGTCTGGGTCAGCAGGAGAACTGTGGTGCCATTAACAGGATGGGGAAGTCAGGAAGAAGAGTCCATCTGAGGGGAAAACCTGAGTTCAGAGTAAGGCATGGGCCTGATTCAGTTGTTGATATAACTCTCCATGTAGCCACCCAAGCCTGATGTCCTCACATGTATCCCACTTTCTGCCATTCCTTAAGTTACTATATTATTTTTTTTATTGCTACATAACAAATTACCCCAGCATAAACCAGTGGCCACTTATTGTCTTGCACAGCTTCCGAGGGTGAGGAATCCATCATGATTTAGCAGAGTGGTTCTGGCTCAGGGTCTTCCACGAGATTGCAGTCAAACTGTCAGCTGGGGATAGAGTCATCTCAAGGCTCAACTGGAACTGAAGAATCCACTTCGCAGCCCACTCATGTTGCTGGCAGGCCTCAGCTCCCCACTGGCTGTTGGCTGGAGGCTGCCATGTGGGCCTCTCCCTAAGGCAGCTCACAGTGTGGCACCTGGTTTTGCCCAGAGCAAGTGATTCAAGAGAAAGAGCTCAAGATGGAAGGCATAGTATTTTGTAACCTAATCTTGGAAGGGACCTATCACCATTTCTTCCACATGCTATTGGTCACTCTGACAAGCCCTGGTACAGTATAAGAGAAAATTACACAAGAACATGTGTATTAGTCAGGGTTCTCTAGTGGGACAGAACTAATAAGATAGATGTATATTTGAAGGGGAGTTTATTGAGGAATATTGACTCACACAATCACAAGGTGATGTCCCACAATAGGCCATCTGCAAACTGAGGAGCAAGGAAGCCAGTCAGAGCTCCAAAACCTTAAAAGTAGGGAAGCCGACAGTGCAGCCTTCAGTCTGTGGCTGAAGGCCCGAGAGTCCCTGGCAAACCACTGGTGTAAGTCCAAGAGTCCAAAAGCCAAAGAAGTTAGAGTCTGATGTTTGAAGATGGTAAGCATCCAGCATGGGACAAAGATAAAGGCTGGAAGACTCAGCAAGTCTGGTCCTTCCAACTTCGTCAGCCTGCTTTATTCTAGCCGGGCTGACGGCTGATTAGATGGTACCCACCCAGATTGAGGGAGGGTCTGCCTCTCCTAGTCCACTGACTCAAATGTTAATCTCCTTTGGCAACAGCCTCACAGACACACCCAGGAACAGTACTTTGCTTCCTTCAATCCTATCAAGTTGGCACCCAATATTAACCATCACAGAATGAATATAAGGAAGCAGGCATTATTGGGGGCCATCTGGAAAGTTGCTATCACAGCTACTAAGTCCTGCCAATCAGCCTCCATATTTCTCAGATCTTGTCCTTTTCTCTGTCTCCCCTCCATTTCCCTAGTACAGTGTACTTAGCTCCTACTCAGTCTGTTGCAATTTCAGTCTAACTGATCATGCCATTTTAGCTTTTCTGCCTACAAGCTCATCCTTCTTATCACTGCAAGAGAGCTCTTGAAACTGGAGATCTGCCTATCTCCAAACATACCTCCTGTGCCCCAGCTTGAAGCCCATTGCCCAGATGATAATTAAAGAAGATAATTAATAACAGACCAGGAGATAAGTCAAGCTCCTTAACATGGCTATGGCTCCCTCTGTGTCCCAGACCCTCCTTATACTCCAGCCTGGTCCCCTGGCTTTACACTACTGTGCTATTTCACCTGACCATGCCTTTACTACACTCTTCCTTCTGCCTGCCATACCCATCCTCATCTCTCTCCACCTTCAGGATGGCATTGTGATCCAGAGCACGGACTTGGGATTTCACCACTCAGTCACTGTAGGAATTGACCAGTTACTTAAACTCTATATGTCAGGCATCAGTCCAATTATTTACATGAATTTACTAACACATATATCCCTCCTATGACCTAAAGGTAGATGATTATCATTATCATCATTATACAGATGAGAAAACTAAGACACAGAATTAAGAACGTTAAAGGTGTTTGCAATTATAATTATTCCTTGTTCAGGGCTAAGTTCAGATACTAAACCTCATCCTTCTAAACTTCCAAAACAAGTACCCTCCTGTGTAACTATAATTTGGCTTTACCATATTGTTTGGAAGTGACCTAGGTTTGTGTCTGCCTTTTAAACAATAGGCTGTTTGAGATCAGGGCCCATATCTCAGCGTTTGTGTCTCTTCAATGCCCAGTAGAGCCTCAGTCAGTGCATGCTGGCTAAGCTTCGCTGAGATTTTGCAGGGCCTGTTGAAGATTCAAGTGAAGCTATAGGCAATTGCCAAATAAAGAAAGAAAAGAAAGGAGAGAAGCTGAACACAAAAAGAGAAGAGGTTTCGGAAATGACTGCTTTATATTAAGATGAAATGTAACATTTTCCTTAATAAGACTAAAACAGTGACTCTAAACCACTCACCTGAAAAACTAACCTGAAATAGCTATGAAGAGTCCCACCTAGTAGGTGGAGTCGAATTGACATTCACTCTTAGTGTGAGTCCTTCCCTGCTATTTTCTCCAGGCAAGCACAGTCATGTAGATCTATGGGTTCAGGCACAGTGACCAGAACAATCACGTCTACCAGGCTCATTCCCCAGAGTCTTATTTCTGTTCCTCTTTGGGAGCCATGATTGTCTCATTGTTGTAGGCAGACAGGCTGATCTGTGGGACCAGGAAAATGGTCACATTTAAACACAAAATTAACTCACAGAGAAATTCTATGAAAGTAATAAGATTTTCTTTTGCTTTTTTTTTTTTTTTTTTTTTTTTTGAGACGGAATCTTGCTCTGTCGCCCAGACTGGAGTACAGTGGCACAATCTCGGCTCACTGCAACCTCTGCCTACCGGGTACAAGCGATTCTCCTGCCTCAGCCTCCCAAGTAGCTGGGATTACAGGCGCGTGCCACCACACCCGGCTAATTTTGTATTTTTAGTAGAGACATGGTTTCGCCATACTGGCCAGGCTGGTCTTGAACTCCCGACCTCATGATCCATCCATCTCGGCCTCCCAAAGTGCTGCGATTACATGAATGAGCCACCGCTCCTGGCCTTCTTTTGTTTTGTTTGTTTGTTTGTTTGTTTGTTTTTGTTTTGTTTTTTGGCAGAGTTGTCTTTATGAGAAAAATATCAAAATAGCATTTCAAATATCGTGAGCCCTGCAAAAACATCTAAGAGTTCTTCACAAATGGTGGCTTGTGGCCCAAAAGGTCTATTCAAGCCATTCTCAGAAATAATATGGAAATTAAGGTAATTTAGCTTTGGTGATCTAATCTCTTACCAGGCTTGCACCTCAGACACACCTTGTATTTTGTTATATGTTAAGCCTGTGTAAAAAAAATTCATTCCCCCAAATTAGTTCTTCCAGGTGTTTCTAAAAAATAGTTTCCATATGACAGCAGCTCTTGTCAATATCCTGCTGAAAAATGAAACATTAAAAAAAGAAACTTAATACAGCTCTGACTTTGTCTAGGGACTCCTTCAGTTTCCTGTCTCCAGTGATATCATTTTAAACATTTGCTTTCTTCAAATGGCTTACGTGTGCTCTATAACTCTGTTTGTGATGTGTCTTGGCATGTTGCTGTGGAAATACTAAATCATTCCACATGCATATGTGTTTGCCTCTCCAGGTATATTCTGGAATTTACTTGAGACCTGTTATTGTGTCTCCTTCTCCTCTTCTTAATTCTTTCTTCCCTAGCACTGCCTCAAGACAGTGTTCAACAAACAAGTACTCAATCACTCTTGACTGATTGATTGGTTTTCTAATTAAAAAAAAAAAAATTACTTGGATGTTTTGACTAGTATGCACCATGCATAGAATGAAGTGCTTTACATGTGTTCCTTCTGGAGTCTTCACAACAGCCCTACGAGTATTATCCCTACTTTCCAGTTATGGGAATTGAGGCTTA
Organism: Macaca mulatta; assembly: GCF_049350105.2. NCBI lineage: Eukaryota > Metazoa > Chordata > Mammalia > Primates > Cercopithecidae > Macaca > Macaca mulatta. Next base: position 130,254,045 of record NC_133407.1, on the reverse strand, counting down.
GGGAGAAAAGTCGCCTTTCCCGAGATCACAGCTGATGTCTGTGTGGCAGAGCTGAGAGTCAGAGCTAGGCTGTCTGACCCCAGGCTCATGTGCACTGCCTGTAGTAGCACTTGTTTGCCATCTTTTTAACTAGCGACTTCTCTGAAGTCACTGCTTTGCAGATTTAGAAAGGAAAGGGTGTCCTTTGGGCTAGTGAACTTAATGTCTCTGACAAAGGATGCTAGACATGATGCTCATTGTAAAGGCTATTGAATTCGTCCCTGATCTTCGTTTCTAGAAGGTTATGTTTCCATCCTTATAGGCTTTGATTGTGTCCTCACCTGAATCTCATCTTGAATTGTAGTTCCCATAATCCCCTTGTGTCATGGGAGGGACCCTGCTGGAGGTAATTGAATCATGGGGGCAGTTATCCCCATGCTGCTGTTCTCGTGATAGTGAGTAAGTTCTCATGAGATTGATGGTTTTATAAGGGGCTTTTCCCACTTTGGCTTGGCACTTCTCTTGCCCGCCGCCGTGTAGGATATGCCTTTGCTCCTCCTTCGCCTTCTGCCATGATTGTGTGGCCTCCCCAGCCATGTGGAACTGCGAGTCCATTAAACCTCTTTTTTTTGTTTATGAATTACCCAGTCTCCGGTATTTCTTCACAGCAGTATGAAAATGGACTAATGCACATCCACCTTAAAACAGCGCAGATGCCTCCTCGTTGCATCCAGGCTGGTTGGTGTATGCAGCAATGCATTAACTATTCCCGCATCCTCTACCTACTTGCTGCTCAAAGCGCAGTCCTTGGACTAGGAATGTTAACATCACCTGAGATATTAGTAATTTAGACTCCCAGGTCCTGCCTCAGACTTACTGAATCAGAATCTACATTTTAACAATATCCCTAGGTGGTTTGTGTGCATGTTAAAGTTTGAGAAGAACCTCCCTACTCGTCGGTTGTCACACACAGTGAAACTTCTCTCTTCCACCACTACTGGCAAATAAGTAAGATGGGTCAGCAGATCCTGATTCAAGTGACTCTAAGCAATGTGTTTACATCAATCCAGGGGGTAGTGTTGATTCTCTCCCATGAACACATAACCACTGCCACCAGATGTTCCAGTCTCCTGTCTCAACAGCAATTTTTCAAGTTAGTTGAAAATTCTCTACATGTGGAGTCATGTGTTCGAATTAAAATATAAAACCTTGTCTACGGGTAGGTTTTTAGTTCATTATGCTTCCCAGAGCATCTCCCTAATGTCCCCCTTTATGATATTCAAACTTCAGCTGCTCAGTTCGTATAACATTTTAATCTAGCCTAATGCCAAAACATAATAACTTTGTTAAAGGAGAGGTGAGTTTAGGATTACAGTCGCTTTTAAGATCTGTACTAAGAAATGTTTATACCACCAGTCTCCAGTGTATGCCAAATCGTGTTGTTGCTGTGGGCAATACAGTAGAATGGCCTCATTATTTCTCTGTCTAGCCTCTTTAGAGCTATAAAGCCCAACCATGTTTTGTACTTGTAGTGGTTTGAATGCAGTGCTATTTTGAAAAGTAGAACTAATGATTATTCTGCAAGGGCTTAACATGTTTGCATCACAATTTAGACCCTGCTTCTTTTCAATAAATATATTTAAATTTACTGTATTTTCCCATGCTTGTATTCAAGTACTTAACGAGTAGTGCGGCAGGTACAAAACAAGTCAGACATGAATAATTTTCTTAAGGAGAATATATTCTGGCTGGGAGAACAAGGTTGTACACAAGAAAAAATTGAAAGGAGTATAAATTAATCTGTAGAATTGACCAAATGGTGTTGTGTTCATGGACATGAGAGAGTATGAGCTTGGTCTGCGAAGGCCTCATAGCATAGGAAAGACTTGAAGAATGGATAGGCAAAAAGTGAAGAAGAGGTTATTCCAGAAGAAAAATAATCTTTGCAAAGGGATATGTGCCAGTGAGCCTGGAACCTTCTTTACTACTCCAGCCTTGCCTGGAGCTAACGTTAATTGACTAACACGTCCATAGCTCTGTGTTTCTTCAGCTAAAACTAACTAGATTCAAAGATGCATTTAAGCCAGGTGTGGTGGCTCATGCCCATAATCCCAGCGCTTTGGGAGGCTGAGGTGGGAGGATCACTTGAGGCCTGGCTGATATGGTGAAACTCCCTCTCTACTAAAAATACAAAACTTAGCTGGGCATGATGGTGTGCACCTGTAATCCCAGCTACTTGGGAGGCTAAGGCAGGAGGATTGCTTAAGCCTAGTAGGTGGAGGTTGTAATAGCTGAGATGATGACACCTTACTCCAGCCTGGGCAACAGAGCTAGACTCTGTCTTAAAAAAAACAAAGAAAGATGCATTTAGTCAACACATTTTTCCAGAGTGTAAATAATGTTTACAATTATAAAATATTATAATTATATATAATTATATATGATATACATTATATATCAATATTATATCAATATTAATCTATATTAACAATATATTGGTTAGTAATATAATGATTCTTCTATATAATTAATTTTACATTAATATAGTAGTAAGGTAATTATGTTACTACATTGATTAACAATATATAATTATAAGATATAAATATATATATATGATCTAATTGTATATATAATAAATTACACAGTAATTTGTAATTCACATTTTTAGGCCTCTCCATATGTCATGGCTGAGTGCTTTACATGTGATATAACAACTTAATGGGGGGATTTTGGTCTCCATTTTGCTAATAAGAAAACAAATTTAGTTTAGGAATTTAACCACACAGTAAGTGGCATTGCCTGTATGTGAATTCAAAGTTTGAATGCAAAACCCATATTCTTAACATTATACCATACTGCCATACCATATATAGTATACATACTGTATAGCATTTTGAATATTGTTTACTCAGGCACAATACAGCATTAAAATGTTAAGACAGGGAAAATACCCGCTTGAAGCAATTTCTGATCTTTATGAGAAGAGAAAGCCTGATGTATAGAGCTGAAACTATTGAGCAACATTGTGTGGCAACACCGCTTTCTCAAGTCCTGAGAGTACATTAAGAAAGCATGGAGGCAAGGTTAGTTTGGGTAAGCTTTCTCAGAATTAATAATTTGGAGAAGATTAGCAGATCTATTATTGTAGGCCAAAGTTCCAATTTAATTATTTACATGCTTGTGTGGTTATATATTGTTCAAATATGACTTCCCAACATGGCCAAAATTGCAAGACACCAATTGAGAAAGATTTGAGTCATTTTAGAAATAGCCACCACTGAGTTTTTGACCTGATTTCCTGGGTGTGTGTTTAAATGCCTTTCACTCACTTATTTTTGGAGTTCATGGGAGGCAGTTTATGAAGACTGATTACAAGAATGAAGAGTCACATGCTCAAACCTGGGTTTGAGAGCTTGTCCTGCCACAAACGGTCATGAGAGTTAGCTGTTCCCTCAAACTCTAGGCCAGTGTGCTCAGTGCAACCCTGGCCAACAGCATGGGCATCGCCTCAGACCCTGTCAGAGATGCAGAATCTCAGGTCCCACCCTAGAGAGGCTGAATCTGAATCCCTGGGGTAGGGCCAGCAATCTGCATTTTCACAAGCTCACCAGGAACTCTGTGCTAGGCCTCACCTTCCTCATCGCTAAAAAGGAGGTCATGTAGTATAGTACCTTCTTCACGGGAGCATTGTAAAGATTAAGTAAGATAATGCACATAAAATGCTTAGTGCAGTGTCTAAAACAAGAGTGATTAATAAATATTACCTTCCAGAGCTTCTTTTCTTTTCTTTTTCTTTTTTTTTTTTTTTTTTTTGAGACAAACTCTCTTTGTTACCCAGGCTGGAGTACAGGTGGCACAATCTCAGCTCACTGCAGCCTCCAGCTCCTGGGCCCAAGTGATCCTCCCACCTTGGCCTCCCCATACCTGGGACTACAGACGTACATCACGATGCCTGGCTTATTTATGTTTATTTTTTGTGGAGATGCGGTCTCACTATTTTGCCCAGGGCGGTCTCAAACTCCTGGGCTCAAATGATCCACCTGCCTCAGTCTCCCAAAGTGCTGGGATTACGGCATGAGTTACCACATCCAGCCATCTTCCACGGCTTTATCTTATTTTTTTTAATTTTTGATTAAGAAGGGATAAGAAACCACAACCCTAAGCAGCTAAGTCTGTCTGCCTTAGGTTCCAGCAGAAATCAATTCTTACAGCGAGTGATTAAGACTCATCTGACGTCTGCCTTGTGTTACTAAGAAAACCTGAATTGTATAAACAGGTTTCTGTTGTGGTCTTTCTTGGGCTCCTGTTTGAAAACCAAGGAGGTCTGTGGCTGAGTTTTTACGGTCAGTCCAGAGGCTCCATGGAGCAGCTCTAATGGATGTGTGTGTCAGATTGCAAAAACATGCAGACTGGAGCATTTAAAGTCCTATTTAGAAAACCGTCTCCAGGTTTCACATTTGAGAACATAAACACTTGCGAAGTGCAATGCTTCTTCCAGGGAGACATGGCACTGGCTCAGCTCTCTGTGAGGTGCCCATTATATATCAGTGGCTGAGCAGAGTCCTTGGAAGGCCCAACTTGACCCAGCGTGCTCACTTTCAAACCATCTGAATCCATTCTAGCATCTCTGTAGCTTTTGCTTAGTGTTTACGTATAAGAATTTGAGCATCTATCCCGCTTAGAACCTTCATGCTTTTCACTTGCTCTTTCCCCCTTGGACAGAAGTCAGCAAACTTTTCTGCAAAGATCCAGACAGTACGCTTTGGAGGCCACAGGATCTCTGTCAAAACTATTCAACTCTGCAGTTGTAGATCAAAAGCAGCCATAGATGATATATAAATGAATGGGTGCGGCCATGTCCCAATAAAACTTTACTTACAAAAAACAGGTGGCAGGCCAGATTTGGCCCACTGAGCCCTGACTTAGAATCTCAAAACATCTAATAAAAGGGACCTAGATGACTAGGCAGCAGAATAATTTGGTGTCCATGGGTAAAGCTCCAGCTTAGAAGTAGTTACTGGCCTGAACTTAGATATGCCTTGGGTCATGAAAAGTAAACAACGCTAATTGTCCCTTAAGACCAGCTGGACCAAGATCTATTCTGAAGCCGTTTTGCTTCCACCTGGTGGGAAAACATCTTCTCTTGGCTTAAAAACTTTTAATGAAGATATTGCCTCACAGTTTGAGAACAACCAAAGTGAGTTCCAAATCTAGAATAAGGAAGTCTTCCTCTAAATGATTAGGTAGAAAGGGAGATGATGCTCAGCTATCAATGAGTAGGATGCAGACTCAGACCTAAAGCACAAGAGTAGAGAGGGAGGCCTGTGTCTTCCTTTCCTGAAACAGCTCAGGATACACGAATCCTGGTGCTTAGAAATGGCAAAACTGGCCCCTCTGCAAAGAAGTAGCCCAGAGGTTGTGAATGTCATAGATTATTCTGTATCCATGTCCTAGGAATTCTGAAGAATGATAAGCATCTCTATGTAAGACAGAAGCAGAAGAAACCAGTTGGCAAACATTCTAACCTGGGCTATTCTTTCATTTGCAGGGTTTTTGCAGTGCCAGGTGTGGATTGAGATTCAGCCTTTGTAAGACTTACTCACTGAAAACAGGAATTTGCTTGGTTCCAAGGTAACCGTTTGTTAACAGATGTCATTGGCTATCCAATAGTCATTCCAATTCCCTTTGTTTTTCCTTGGACGAGAGCCCCTACTTCAAGATTTTCTTCATTATACACAACAAAATGGGGGTGTCTGTGTGTAATTAAGAAAATATTGCTTGGTTTGATTCATTTATGATGATGTCATTATACATATCAATAATTGGTTTACAGATAAATATGTAACCTAGAGCTGCCCAAAGAAAAATAAAGTCTTCTTGAGATTTCTGGAAAAGGTAAACTTTCCCTTAAAAAGAGGCACAGGATGAAATGTGTGAATCTGTGGACATTGTTGACGTAGAAGTTGCAACTCTGGTGGCCACCTTGCAACCCTGAGAAAGCCAAGCTATAGATAATGAGGCAGAATTAACCCTGAACTGCCTTACCTTGAGGCTTCTTGTTATTGAGAGAGTAAAAATGTTCCTTATTGTGTCAACGAACGGATTAGTTAGTTTCTGTTTCTTGCGACCAAATAAATCCCCTGTCTTACACATTCCTGTTTGGTCTCTACCAGGCCAGTTCAGCCGTAAAGTTCTGCTTCTACCAGTTCTCAAGTCTTCTGCTTTCACTATTCCCACCTTGTTTAACCACCTGGTAGAGGCCCAGGAATTGTACTTTGTTTGGTATGTTTTGTCCATCAGTAGTAGCCCCTGAGGTTGGGGTCTTACTGGGTAGGACCTCACCAGGAAGCCCTGCTCTATGAAGACTTGCTACTCACAGACTGAAATGATTTCAATTTGTTACTTTTGTTATTAGAAGGATCGGTGATAATAATGCTGTTTCTTTTTCATTCATCCAGTACAATTGTCCTTCTCTCACAAAGCTTGTAGGCTAGTGGATACAGTCAAGTAAACTACCACATACAATGTAATGATGGGCCATAGTGGGAACTGGGGCTGTGGCAGTTCAGAGATTGGCCCTGTTTTGGGCCTACACAATAGTCTTGCATATCCCATTTCTTCCAAACTTGCAATGCCTCCTTCTCTGGAAATCCCAGACTCCCACTTTCTTGCCTCCACTGCAGCTAGGACATGAACATATAAGCCCCTTCTGGCCAGAGAGATGTATGAGAAAATCTTAGAAAAACTTCTGGGAAGGATTTTTCTTGAAGATTAATAGCAACACAGAGAGTTATTTCACTTTTTTTCTAATCTTGGTTGTTTTGTCAGAGGGCATGATTTGGAGCTATAGCAACCATTTTGTGACCATGAGGCAAAAGCCAAGAGAACTGAAGAAAAGTTGAATCCAAGACTTGATATTGTTATATCACAAAATTAATCCTAGCTCTGTGTCTCTCAGATTTCTTGTCATGTTTTAATACCATTTTATTTAGTATCTGTTACTTACAACTAATAGAATGCTAAGTGATACAAAGGATTTCTAACCTGAACTAAGGGAGTCAAAGAAGGCTTCCTGGAGGAGGTGACTCATGAACTGAAGCATAAAAGACAGTACACATTATGCAATAGAAGCAGAAATTATAAAGGAGGGTGCCAAGACTTGGAGGAGAGAATGTGGCAAATTTAAGAACTCAAAATATGACCATCACTGGAGCACAGAATACTGCATATGTACCAGAAAGAGACAAGGCCAAAGAAGCCCATGGGAGAAATGGGGTGGCGGGGGCAAATCATACATGTCTTTGTAAGTCCTGTTAAGAAAATTTACCCATTTTCTTAAGAACATTAGGAATATTGTTAAAGGCTTTTTCATTCTCAAAGTCAGAAGTAATCACTGCCTTTATACAACCAGATCGCATTGCTGATAGTTTACTGTTATTTCAGCCTATTAGGGATTACAGTTTGTCATTCAACTATCTGTTTCCTCCAGTAGACTGAAAGATATTGGGGGTCAGACTATGTCTTATCTTATTTATTTTATTTTTATTTTTATTTTATTTTGAGACAGAGTCTCTGTCGCCCAGGCTTGAGTGCAATGGCATGATCTTGGCTCACTGCAACCTCCGCCTCCCAGGTTCAAGCGATTCTCCTGCCTCAGCCTCATAAGTAGCTGGGATTACAGGCATGGCCACAACGCCTGGCTAATCCTGGCCTCAGGTGATCTACCCACTTCTGCATCCCAAAGTGCTTGGATTACAGGCATAAGCCACTGCTCCCAGACATCTTATCTCATTTAGATCAACCATCTCCAACATATCCTAATCAAGGTTTGTTGAATTGAATTATCCATCCCATTACAGTATACACAACCTGAACCATTTGAATGTGTTTTACCTTCATTGATCATTTTTAATACCACGTGAAGCCTGGAGAGGTAAAGAGAAGGGTCCAAGCTTCATGCAGCTTGTTAGTACAGAACCATAAGGATTAGAAATAGGTTTTAACTCTCTTGGTCCAAAAATGCTTTCTGCTACATCATACAGTTTCATCCCACAGCAGGTATTTCCATCACTAAAATGTATGTACTTTTGTTCATTAGCAGTGAGGTGCCAATGAGATTAAAAAAAAAAAAATTTCATGTAGACATTTCCAGAAGCTTCTCTCTGTAGTGGTGGAAACATCCAGTCACATTTTCTTTTCTTGGGGAGAATCTGAGTGGCCCTTTGGAGTTAGCAGATATAAGGCAAGTGAAGCCTCTTTGTCATGGCTTGAGAAAGACTAACATTCCCCCATGTCTCCTGTTCTGCAAAGCTCCTAGAATACTTATGAGGTAGGAGACAAATTTCTGTAGGAACTGTATTAGGGCAACTACCTACGTGCCATGGCAGATAAATCTGAACACCTCAGTGGCTCAAGTCAATTGTTCTGTTTCTCACTCACATAAAAATTAATGTTCAGGGGGACAGCATCAGAGATCCAAGCCCTATCTTGGATCTACCATGTCCTGTGGCTTTTGCCAGATCCTCTGAGTCTCATAGACTCAGAGAAAAGAACTTTCACCATGGACATCACTTCTGCCCACATTACCTTGAGTAGGACTGTCACAGAGACATTTCTCTGCATGTGAGGATGGGAAAGGTAGTCCACCTTGGGTGCAGAAAGTTAGCAAAATGGTTTTGGTAGACAAGTAGTCATCTCTGACTTAAGGATCAGTGGGAATCTTGGGAAAAAAGTTGCGATACCCCTTACCTTCTGAGGTTCTGCTTTATATCATATTTCTGATAGACTAGGATGGATCAGATGAGGCCAGGAAGCACAGGAGAAATTTCACCATAACTTGCTTGTTGATTCACCTCAAAGCCAGGATTATGTTTTCCATGGAGGGGAAGGTTAGTTCTGAACATAAGTGGCTGCGAGTTAGCAATCCCTCCTTATCCAGACATTGTCTTGGAGTAAGAATGGGTGAGTGCCCATATATTAAAAGAGCTGTGTATTAAAGAATTATATCTATTATTGGGAGCCTATACCCCAATATGAAGTGACCCATCCTTCATTCAATCCTTCAACAAAGCCTGAGTACCTACCATGTGCCCAGAACATTCTAGGTGCTGGGGATACTGCTGTTCCCTCCTCCCACAGAGCTTAGCTTCTAGAGAAGGAGAGACGGGATAAAGAATAAATAAATATAGTTTCAACTAGTCATAAGTACCATGAAGGAAACAGGGTTAGGAGATAGAAAGTGACTAGGGAAGAAGAGTCTAGCACTCTTCTAGTTTGTGTAGAACAGAGTAGGATGAATTTAACCAAGGGAGAAAAAGACTTTATTTCCCTATTTCTTTTTTTTTTTTTTTTTTTTTTTTTGAGACGGAGTCTTGCTCTGTTGCCAGGCTGGGGTGCAATGGCGCAGTCTCAGCTCACTGCAACCTCTGCCTCCCTGGTTCAAGTGATTCTCCTGCCTCAACCTCCTGAGTAGCTGGGACTACAGAGGCGTACCACCACACCCAGCTAATTTTTGTACTTTTAGTAGAGACGGGGTTTCACCATGTTGGCCAGGATGGTCTTGATCTCTTGACCTCATGATCCACCCACCTTGGCGTACCAAAATGTTGGGATTACAGGCGTGAGCCATCACACCCAGCCTGTTTCTCCATTTCTAAGACCAAGCAAGATTGCTATTGGGCCAGCAATGGATGTGCTTGGATAACTGGAATATTTTTCTCTGTGGTCCAAGACTACCCCACTTTTCTGGACCTTTGCTTTCAAGAGCCATACTATGTGGCAACAATACAATAGTAGCACAACATGAGCATCACAGATAGATCAATGATATTTTCCACGATCTTCTTTGTAGAGGACAGTACTCACTTATGCCAGTGAACACCCTGGGATTCTCAGACTTTCCAGAGGAGGTAGAACTCCTTAGAAATAAGAAGAGAAATGATGAGAGATGGGGAGTTAAAATCACACAGTTTGATGAGTAAGAGAAATGTTGCTTTAGATGAAGGAAGATGTAGCAATTCTACCTTCATTCCACAATGATTTACTAAACACTTTCTGTGGATCAGATATTGTGTTAAGACCTGGAGATAAGGTGAACAAATGTAGCACAGCCCCTGACTTGACAGATTGTACTTTAAAGGAAAACAGAGTGTGTGACAGAAAGTCAAAGCTATCTGTGCGCATTTTTTTTGTGCTCTGTGTACGAAGCACTTTGCCCATTTCCATAAAGTGGGGTGTAGGGGTGAAGCCTTGTGTGCATCTTTGTCTTTTCATGAATACGTGAGGACATTTTTCTCCCCTGCTCACTCCTCCCAGGAGGGGCATTGGCTTTCTGTTCCTACTAATGATTCTGCAGGTGCCCCCCTCTTCTTGGGGTATTCAGCCTCATTCTGCTTTGTGACCAGCCAGCTGTGTGGGTCCCACAGTGTGATATAGTAATCTTATCCTAGGTTCCAGCTGCAACATGTGTTCTCTGATCCTGACCCTCCCAGGTCACCCTGGGGTTGCCAGAAACCACTGGTCCCCATTGTATGTCATTCCCCCAAAGTTAACTTTGTCATTCCACAAATGCTGTCAGAGGCCATGTCTGAAAACTATGCTGAAACAGCTCGTCCAGATGGAATATTCAGTCAATTCTTTGTCAGTAAGCCAAGAAATAAGACGTTTATTTGATTGAATTCATGGAAGCGTTGATCTATTTGATTTTTAGCAGCATTTGGTCTGGTTAGCTCATGTATATAGGCACAGTTCTCATCTCCTAGGGTTACATAGCCCATGGAGTCAAAAGCCACCACAACAAAAATGTATCCATTTCCTCTCCCGTGATCTTCATCCTATCTCCATAATCATCCTGGAAAGCACTTGAGGGAAAGAACCATGCCATATTTTCCATTGCACAGAGTAGGTGTTGAATATTTGTGTCAGGCAGGGTCTTGCCAAGAAAGAGATGGCCTACTCAAACTGAATAACTTGAGAATTTCACTATCCCTAGGCCTGAAAAGACATGAGAAGGAAGTGGAACTGAGACAGGGACAGCGATAGAAACAGGGAGAGAGAGAGAGTGTGAGCTATTTTACCCACCATGTCCCAAATCCATAGAGAGAGATGGGAATGAAATCCCCAACCTCGCTGTCCTCTGTCCCTCCAATCATCTTCCTGGGCTCCCCAGTGGCTGAAATCCCCTGGAAGCCAGAGGGCACGGGAGCCTGTTGAGATGATCCATGCATGTCAGCCTCTCAGGACACAGAAAAAAATCTAGAAGGATGGAAAGTAGAGCAAGCAAGAAAGACAGACAGAAGATATCTAGCCGAGTACTGTTTTTTGTTTGTTTCAGGTTTTCTTTTTTTTTTTTTTTTTTTTTTTTTTTTTTTTTTGAGACAGGGTCTCACTGTGTCACTTATGCTGGAGTGCAGTGGTGTAATCTTGGCTAACTACAACCTCTACCTCCCAGGCTCAAGTGATGCTCCCACCTCAGCCTCCCGAGTAGCCAGGACTACAGACGTGCACCATCATGCCCGGCTAACTTTTGTCTTTTTGTAGAGATGGGGTACTACCATGTTGCCCAGGAGTGAGTGTGTGTGTGTATGTGTGTGCTTACACAGGATCTTACTCTATTACCCAGGCTGGTCTCAAACTCCTGGACTCAAGCAATCCTCCTGCCTCAGCCTCCCAAAGTGCTGGGATTATAGGTATGAGCTACTACACCTGGCCCCCACCCTGTTTTAACCAATTTCCAGAAAAGGTTAATTATATACCCTTTCTGTGTCTGTGTCTTACTTTCCAAGTTAAAGAATCATGTGGAATCACAGAGGCTTGAGCTTAGAACTCTGAAAGCACCACCCCCTCTGGGATGCATAAAGCTTCTCTGAAGTATCTTCAGCAAGTGGCCCTCCAGCCTCCTTTCAAATGCCTCTGTTGATAGGGACATCACTACATATCAAGGCATTTGAGGGCACTTCTAATTAGAAGCCTCCACAAACCAGCTCCCTTGAATTTCCTAGTTTTATTTCTGGAGGTCACCAAAACAATTCCAAATCTCCAGCTCCCTTTCACAAGCATGCCTGAACCTGAAAACTTTCTATTTTGTGCATGGATAACCACTTTCTTAAAAGGAAGGAGAGGAGAGGCTACAAAGCAAATAAAATCCAATTTCCCAAGCAAAGATAGAAAAGAACTCAAGGTGTGGGGAGGAAACCATTCTCTCCTCGCATCCCACCACAAAAGCGTCAAAAACACTCAGAACATGGCCGGGCGCGGTGGCTCACGCCTGTAGTCCCAGTACTTTGAGAGGCCAAGGTGGGCGGATCACGAGGTCAGGAGGTCGAGACCATCCTGACTAACATGTTGAAACCCCGTCTCCTCTAAAAAAAAACAAAATTAGCTGGGTGCGGTGGCGGGCGCCTGTAGTCCCAGCTACTCGGGAGGCTGGGGCAGGAGAATGGCGTGAACCTGGGAGGCGCAGCTTGCAGTGAGTCGAGATCGCACCACTGCACTCCAGCCTGGGTGACAGGCTCAAAAAAAAAAAAAAAAAAAAAAAAAACCAGAAAAAACCTCATAACATCCTAAAAATGCAAATGCAATGAGGAAATCCCTGAGAACTAGAGCTGGGACCCTGAAGAAAGATTTAATTATGTTTCAAAGCCACATGCTTTAGATTCAGAAGCCAACCCAGCTCCCCTCAGCAAGACAGAGGAAACCAAGAGCCATGAAGAGCAGTGGCTGGTGTAATTAATGAAAACCTAGCAGCTAAAAATACTCTGCCCACGCAGAGGACCACACTTCATCTTTTTTAAATCGCAGTCTGTAGAAAGCACTCCGCGTGAAAAGAACCAGGTCGTTTGCATGAATCTGTATAAAACATAGACACTAGTGTATTTGTGAGGCTGGTAACACATGAGAAATGGAGGAGAGATTTGTTTTCTGTAGCAGTGGACAGAGAATGCCAGCTGGCAGTGTGCCTGAAACAAATAACCAAGACACAACTAGATCTGTGTGAAACTTGGTGAGAAAATTTAGAGTCGGTGGAGCAAGGAAGGGCCAGGGCCGGGGTACGGTGAAGGACACCATGGACAAGCAGAGAGGACAGGGAGAAGGTCTGCAAGCTCTCTTAGTGGTAAATTCACCATACAGAGAGAGGCACGTACAGATTAGTTCGCCAGTTCCCATCTCCCACCTGTTCTCAGCTGTCACCACATCAGCATTCCAGTTCCAGCCCTGCATCCTGAGCCTCTTCCCTCCTCACCGCTTTTGAGAGTGGAAATGAAATTTGGTTGATTCCATTTCCTATATTTCTGTTTGGCAGTGGCAGACCTAGAAATACCAGGGTAGGAATATCAAGAAGTAGGTTTCAGTTGTTTGCCTGCTGTTTACTGTATAAACTCAAATGACACAGCAACCTTCCAGAGACATTTTCTTTAGTCTAGTTTTTTTTAGCATATAAATATTTCTGAATTTGCATTTAACAAAATTCACTTTTTGTTTCTGCTGTACAGTTACTTCTGGGTTTTCATTAACTACCGTGATCAAGATGCAGAGCAATTGTCGCCCCAGAACTTTCCTTTGTGCTAAATATTGGTAGGCAGACCCTCCCTCAGCCCAGCCCTGACCCTTGGAAACCACTGATAGAGATTTTCTTCTTCCAAAATGTCATATGAATGAAATCATACAGAGTATAACCTTTTGAATCTGTATTACCCACATTTCACAAATAATACATAACAAGCTCAGAGAAGTTTGGTAACTTGCACAGGGCCATACAGCCAGAAAAGCAGAGCAAAAATTAAAGTGCAAGCCCACTGATTCCAAATCTTATCCTTTCACCCTAGCGCTAAGCAGAAACCCTGCCTGGCCTGAGTTTCCTCATCTCCCTCATCAACATGTGAAAAAGGGACCAGTGAAATCATGAGTGCAGGACAACTTCAGGAAGTGCAAAGCCCTTGGTGCAAGGTGCGTATTGCTTATTGTTTCTTCCAGTCTTTGTCGCCAGCCAACCATTTTGCAGTAGGACATTGTAACTTCCAAATTGCCCTTCTGAACATGGTGGTGCACCTTTGAACCTGGCCATAATCAGTCTGTTTAAAGAAATACACACACACACACACACACACACACACACACTCACTCACTCACCTTCTGCTAATGCAAGAAGTATCTCAGGAGGTTAAGGACCTGTCTTGACTGCAAAGATGAAGCCCTGTTTTCCACAAAGTGGCAAAGCCACAGTCTTATTTAATGGGATTTGAGGTTGTGCAGGAGTGTTTTGGTCATTTGGAAGGGATTTTTCTATTCTCAGGACATAAAAGTAACTGCTATGAAATACAATTTTGACTTGACTATTTTGTCACAAGAAGTAAACATCATCTGCTGTCCTGATGGCTTGAAAGCCTCTCTCTAAACAGCTTCTGCCAAAGCCTTTGAAATGTTTGCTTTCAGGCTGGATTCAACCACCAGGAAATTTAGAGACGCACATGTCATAGCCCCAAGAAGCAGATCCCTCTCTTGGTGAAGATAAACCTGCAAAGCTGTAGCTTTCTGGAAGCCAGACAAATATGGATTTGGTCCCTTCCTCCACCCCTGCTCCCCATAAATGTTATGAAAAGCAAATGTCTGGCCAGGTGCGGTAGCTCACGCCTGTAATCTCAGCACTTTGGGAGGCCGAGGTGGGCGGATCACGAGGTCAGGAGTTTGAGACCAGCCTGGCCAACATGGTGAAACCCCATCTCTACTAAAAATACAAAAATTAGCCAGGCATAGTAGTGCATGCCTGTAGTCCCAGCTCCTCAGGAGGCTGAAGCAGGAGAATCACTTAGGCCCAGGAGGCGGAGGTTGCAGTGAGCCAAGACTGCACCACTGCACTCCAGCCTGGGCGACAGAGTGAGACTCTGCCTCAAAAAAAAAAAAAAAAAGAAAGGAAAAGTTACGTAAGGTGTTCAAAGTAATTCAGCCAGGCCAGGAGAGCCTGGACTTAAGTAGAAGACTATTATCTGCAATGCTCTTCCTCTGAGAACGTTCTCTAAACCTTCAGAGCCTGCCTGGCTGGAGTCTCACAGGCCTACATCAGAATGCTGGGTCTTCTGCTCGTTGTGCATCCCAGGCAAGTTACCTGACCTTTCTGTGCCTCGCTTTGCTCATCTATAAAGTGGTAATAATATCTGCTGTGTGGGGAGTTGGGAAGACTAACGTGAAATGTGGTAGGTTTGCAGAGTGAGTAGCAGAGTGTGTCATAAATAGTGAATATCTACTGTATGTTGGTTGCCTAAACCAACACTCCTCACTGTACTCTCAAGGCAGATGTTGAGTTGATTGGATTGTCGGTGTGAGCTCTGGATAGAGACTATCAATGGCCAATGTTTTAAGGCTGCACTTACTTAGATCAGAAAATCTCTGAAGGTTGAGGGTGAATCCTGGCATCATGCCTTTGATGAATGTTGATTGACTTCAATGAGCACATCTGGCTTCACATGTTTTTCTTTTGCCGTGAAGCTTTCCTCATCCCACAAGATCACATAAAGAGGCCGCATCTTGAAGCCATCACTGCCATTCGGCTAGCAGACATTATACTTAGCTCTTCAGTGAAGGCATAATGAGAAAAAAATTACTGAACATCAAGAGAAGTATGGCCTAAAGTCTTGGCAGGGCACCCACATGGCTCCTTTCCATGGTACAGTTGAGGAGAATTTCACAAAAGTGTAGAGTTGTTTATAAAAATGTGAGTTGGGTTAAGGGAAGTCAGCAATGGTGGGTCAGAACATTGTGCTTAGCTACAGAAGGGCTGTATCACTCCAAGCTTGAAGGAGAAAGGGGACGAAACCAGGAAGTTCCTGGATCTGGAGAGGGTAGCTCTAGCTGTACTTGAGGGCTGCCTCACAGGAGGTGTGGCCTTCAGTATAAAGACACCATCAAACTGCAGAGAAAGGAGAAGGGAAATGAGCACTGTGGCCTCGCTCTCACATTTCTTGACAATGTGACAATGCCTCTGATTGACTGCATTTAACAGAAAGTCAGAGGGCAAGGGAGGCCGCTGATGAAGTCTATGCCCAAAGCTTGGTAAGGAATTATGGAGAGTGGACCTGGAAGGGCAAATGGAAAACGTCGAACACTAAAACACCATTTGGTTTGGGCCTCAGAACCTTTCCTCTGTAACTGACGTTCCAGCTCCTCATCTTGGGTGGTGTTTTGGAAGAGAGCATAATCAACCTGTTGCCCTTCAAGTTCCACCCTCCTAAAAGCTAATGTGCTCACTAACCCACAAAGTCCTCTTCCTTTCCAAAATCTGATGGAGGTGGGCATGGTATTTTATGGTGAACAAGAGGAAAAATGTATTTCACACAAACTGAAGTCTTGGTCAAAATGTCTTACTCCCAGGATCTGATTTTTTGAAGCTCTGCCTGATGTATTTCAAGTCCTTAAAGTAAAGAAGATGTTAAATCAGAATAAAGAAGCACCCCCCCCCCCAGAAGCAGCACTAAGGACCAATACAGGTGCATCTTTGTTTGTAAGCATGATAAGACCCTGAAAAACCAAAACAGCCCATAGATTCAATGCTTTTAGTGAGCAAGGTTAGAAAAGGAAAAGTGGGGCAGGACTTGGTCCTTTGCCATATTGTAACCCCAACAGAAGTAGGTTCTATTTTTTCACATATTTCAACTGACTGAATACAAACAACATGCTTGGCTGTAATGTCAAGAACATTCAGTTTAGTAGAAGTTGGGATTTTTGGTAATCTCTAGTTTTAAAATGGGAAACCTCTCTTCAAAAGGAACATGCTCACTGATTTGCTTACTGCTTCTCTTCTAAAAATTTTTGCTGGTTATATATCTAATGCACTTTGTGGAAAATTTGAAATCACACACACACACTATAAATAATGAAATATCAGGTATCTTTTATTCCATCTGACAAAGATATCTGCTGATAACTTTTTAGTAAATCGCTGTGTATATTTGGTTTGTATGACTATTTTCCTTTAATCTTGATACATTTGGGGTTGTACTATAATTGTTCTGCTACCTCTCAGTCTCTAATAATCTAGAAGAATAGTTCTTAATCTGGAACATATATTAAAATGAATTATATATTTTATTTTTTGAAATAATTTAAAACTAAAATAGAACAAGCCTTCCCCTGGAAATGATAGTTCAATAAATATGAGGTGGATCTTGAGCATTTTTAGATATTTTAAAGCTCTTCTTGTGATTCTAATATGCATCCTCAGTTGTGAATCAGTATATTCTTTTTTTTTTTTTTTTTTTTGAGTCTTGCCCTGTCGCCCAGACTGGAGTGCAGTGGCGCGATCTCGGCTCACTGCAAGCTCCGCCTCACGGGTTCATGCATTCTCCCACCTTAGCCTCCCGAGTAGCTGGGACTACAGGCGCCCGCCTCCACACCCCGCTAATTTTTTGTATTTTAAGTAGAGACGGGTTTCACCATGTTAGCCAGGATGGTCTGGATCTCCTGACCTCGTGATCTGCCTGCCTTGGCCTCCCAAAGTGCTGGGATTACAGGCATGAGCCACCACGCCTGTCCATGAATCAGTATACTCTAATGGGAAAAAATAGCAGTGGATTCCCTTTAACATGTATGCAAACATTTTCATTTTTAACATAGGATCTTTTTTATTATGTGTTTTCCTGTATCACAAAATAATTCTTTTTATATTGTGGCAAAATACACATAACATAAAAAATTACCATTTTAACCCTTTTAAGCATACAGCTTAGAGGCTTTAAGAATGTTCAAAAATGTTGTGTAACTATCACCACTATTTCTAGAACTTTTTCATCATTTCAAACAGAAACTCTATGTCCATTAAACAATAACGCCACATTTTTCCCATATCCCAAGCCCCTGGAGAAAAATATCATTTCAAATTGCCTACAAAATATTCCTTATACAAATATACGATTATTTACTGAATTATTATAACTTTGGACAATTAAGTTGTCTCCAGATTTTTTTTCTAATACTACAGCATACATCTGTGAGTGTGTGTGTGTCTGTGTGTGTGTGATTGTCTGTGTTTCTATTTGGTTCTTCTTTATATCTTCTATTTTTATGCTGAAATCTTCTTTTTTCATTTGTTTCAAATGTTGTGCAATTGTTTGTTGGATCATTTATATAGTAGCTGCAGTAAAATTTTTATTACAGAATTCTAAGCATTCATATATAAAATATTATATATTTATATGTACATGTATGTGTGTATATATATGTGTCTGTATATAAATACATATATATTATGCATATATACATACGTGTATGTATATATGTATGCATATATATACACACATATATAATTGTATATTTTATATATGAATATGTTTAGAATTAAGGATATATGTATTAACTTAAGGATATAGTTTATCCTTAAGATAAACTCCTAGAGGTGAATTATTGGATCAAATGCTTAGTATTTTAAAGTTTTAAAGCTCTTGACAAAATAGCTTGATTAAATCTTTATCATTATTAAAAAAAACTATTTTACCTCACTTTTCATAAAACTGTCACATTTGGCAGATAAATAATATCTAATAGGTCTGACTTCCCTTAATAGGTTCTTAATGAAGAATATACTTCTTTTGCATGTTTGTTAGTCATTTCTTATTTTGTAAATTATCAAGATATTTGACTGTTTATCTGCTTGAGTCTTACTATTCATTTTATTTATTTACATAAGTTTAGCACAAATGTAGACTACTTACTCTTTACCAGTGATATTTGTTGCAAATAATATTCCTAGTTTGTTGTTGGATTATTGTGGCTTTTTTAATTTTCAAAATACAAAGTGTGAATAGTTATGTGATAAAAAATTTGACCTTTTGTGATTATTATCTTTTGTTTTGACCTTAAGAAGTTCTTCCCCAAATAGAGAGGTGAATAAAAAATCACTTGGTTTTTAGATTTTTTCTTTATTTGTTCCCACTTAATTTTTAGATATAACTAGAATTAATTTTGAGGTTTTGTATCCAGTGAAAGTGAAGTTTTTTTCTG
Organism: Macaca mulatta; assembly: GCF_049350105.2. NCBI lineage: Eukaryota > Metazoa > Chordata > Mammalia > Primates > Cercopithecidae > Macaca > Macaca mulatta. The sequence continues at coordinate 130,235,079 of NC_133407.1, read as the reverse complement.
CACAAATAGTTAACCCATTACAAGATATCTATTTGTTGAAAATCTTTCCTTTTCCGGCTAATTTATTATTGCATCTTCAACATATACATCAGAATTTAGTGTGCTAGTTCTAGCTTCAGGACTAGCTATTCTATTTCAGGACTAGCTATTCTATTAACATTACAGGTCTAGCCATTCTATTTCAACTATTGCCCTTTTATTGTTATACTGTAGCTGCACTGTATAATCATTTCTAAAAAAACTTTTAGCTTTTCATTATGGAGAATTTCAAGTATATACAAAATCAATAGCCATTCTAACATCACATGTACTCATGACTCAAGGTTCAATGTAATTAAATGTTTTATATTTTTTAAAAAACAGCATGATTTTTCGAAATACCAAAAATGGCAAAGAATCAAAGACAGGAAACTGATAATCCTACCATTGCTTTAAATTCATTTATGACTTGGTGTCTATCAGTATAATAAGTAGAAAATAGAAAGCTCCATGTAACAAGATAGAGGAAAAACAGTTATTTCAGGGGACCTAGCTAAGGAGAGCCAGTATAACTGAACCAGGAATATATGAGGATCTGAGATTTCTGAAAGCCAGAAAAGAAAGAAAACTTAAGTCATATAAGAAAGATGAGAGTCCATAAGAAGTGATTAATCTTTTCTTTACATAAAATTCAAAGGGGAATGTTTTATTTAAACAATGCTGAACAAAATGGACAATGTCTTCCAAAGCAGTACTTTTTCTTTTCTCAACTTTGGATAAAAACCCAGAGACTGTCTTTAATCACTGTCTTGATTACATTTTAACCAAGAGCTAAAGTAATATCATCCAGGTGTATAACTTCTTAAGGATGCTTAGAGAATCTAAGACCTTAAGTCACAATGTTTAATTAATGGCACTGTGTTATGACTAAAAGGCTGATAAACATACAGTTGTTCCTGTATTAGAAAAAAAATGGGAGGTTGAGACACACTGCTTTTGACCAGTAATTCTCAGAATATGGTCTAAGCCTTTTTATGATAGGTGATAGGTGTTAAGTGAATTTTAAATGCATGTTTTGAGGTCCTCATCCAGTTAAGATGGAGGAGGCACACTCTACTCTGAATCACCCATTGAACACACTATAAAATCTACATAGGATGCATGGAGCAGTTGTTTGAGGACCCTGAAAAGTATATAGTAGCAGATGGATTGAGGAAGAAGACTAGACTTTGAAGTGCCACCAAAATGGTAGTGAGTTTACCACCTTTTCCCCTCCTGTGTCCCCTGGCCTGAATACAACACACCCTGAAACTCAAACAGGAGCACTGGGGTATAAACAGTACTCCAGAGGAAGCCTTGTACTACTGGTTTGGGAAGAGAGGAAAGGGAGCTTCTGACACTCAGAACACAGTATGGAAATCCCACTCTCTTTTTTTTTTATTTCCTTCTCTCTCTTTTTATTTCCTTTTCTCTTATCCTATCCCCTGAGCAATCCAAGGAAGGCAGTGACAGAGGCTGCAGCTGGAGCTAGCAGGAGCCAAAACTCTAAGGGAAGGACATCTTCTTCTCCAATCAATAGGGTGGTGATCCCAAGAGAGTGGGACAACCCCTCCACTTCATTTTATTCTTTCTCTATCCTCCTGCCACGTGGGCCTGGACATTGGAGCAGTTGCAGATATGCATGGCAGAAAGTAACTAAAGCCCCAGCTATCAGGCCAGAAGGCCAAAAAGAGAAACACTAGGAAACTGAAAGTACCAGGAATAGTTCAGAGGGGGAGCTCAGGAAAGCAACCCCATAACTATATATGAACACTTGGGCTCACTGCAAGCTCTGTGTGCGTGAGTCTGATCCTAATCAGCAAACCAAAGACTTTGAGAATTGAATGAACAGATAGACTATGGCCAAGGTCTCTGACTAACCACTGAGTGGCACATATATGGGATCCATCAGAATTGCACTGCCAAAGGCTTTGAAAAGGGAATGAGGAGCTTCCAGATAGCTGAACATGTGGAGGTTCCCAGAGGGTGGATGGAAGCTCTGCACCCCTCCCCCAATACCCTTCCCTATGCATCTCTTCATCTTTATCCTTTGCATTATCCCCTATAATAAACTGGTAAATGTTAAAAAAGAAAAGCAGTAGAAGAAGGAGAAGGAGGAGGAGGAGGAAGAGGAGGAGGGGGAGGAGGAGGGAAAGAAAAAGAAGAAGAGGAAGAAGAAGGAGGAAGGGAGAAAGAAAGAGAAAAAAAAGAAGAGAGGTGGGAAGAGGAGAAGAAGAGGAGGAAGAAGAAGAAAGAAGAGGAGGAGGAAGGGAGAAGAAGAAAAAGAAGAAGAAGTGGGGGAAGAGGAAGAAGAAGAAAAAAGAAGGAGGAGGAGGAGACTTGCTAGATTCCACAAACATTGAAAGGATAACAAGGAATGCTACAAAAGAAAAACACACACACGCACAACTCCACACATACATATACGTTGAACAGCTTAGAAGAAATAGACCAATTCCTTGAAAACTGCAAACTGATATAAAGATGAAGTACATAATATGAATAGTGCTAAAACTATTGAAGAAATTGAATTTGTGTTTTTAAAAATCTTCCAAAAATGAAATCTCCAGGCCCAGGTAATTTGACCAAACATTTGAAAAAGATGTCACCAATTCTACACAATCTCTTTCAGAACATGAAAGGGGAGAGAACACTTCTTCATTCATTTAATTAGACTAGCGTTAGCCTGATACCAACACCAAACAGGCAATTCTAAAAAAAAAAACAAACAAAAAAAAAAACAGAAAACTACAGACCAAGGTCAAGAACATGAATGCAAAAATTTTCAACAAAATATTAGCAAATAGAATACAACAGAAAAAAAATAGACTGAAAAAATATAAACAGAGCCTCAGGAATCTATGGGACTATAACATTCATGTCATCAAAGTCCTAGAAAGTAGGGGGAAAAAGACAGGGCTAAAAAGTCTCTGAAGAATTAATGGCTGAAAACTTCACAAATTGACAAAACACAAAAATTTCCAGAGTCAAGAATCTGGGAAAATTGCAAACAGCATAAACCTCAAAAAATCCATAAGGCACATTATGATCAAACTTCTGAAAACTAAACATAAAAAAAAAAAAAAAAATCAAGAAGCCAGCAAGAGAGAAATGGCACCCTACCAATAAAAGGAAAACAATTCAAATGACAGTGTATCTTTCATCAGAAACCACAGAGGCAAGAAGGAAGTGGAACAACATTTTTGAAGCACTGAATAAAAAGAACTGTCATCTGAGAATCCAATATCTATTCAGCAATAAAGGGATCATCAAGATAATTCTCTTAGCAAAACAAAGAGAATTTGTCACTAAAAGAATGGCTAACGTTTTCTAAACAGAAATTTATGGAAGGGAGGAAGGAAGAAAACTATAGGCAAATATATGGGAAAAATACAACAGACTTTCACTCTTTTTTTAGTTTTCTAAATTATACTTGATGGAAGCAAAAAAAATTATAACATTGCCTACTGTAATTCTAAATGTGTAAAGAGGAACTATTTAAAGACAACTATATAAGTGAGAAAGTTTAGTCAAGCATAAAGACAGACAAGTTTGCAACACTTTACTAGAACTGGATAACGACACCAGCATAGACTGAGAAGTTATGTATGTATAATGTAATATCTAGAGAAACTGCTAAAAAAGTTATCAAATCAACGTGAAGTTCTAAAAAAAGTTAAAGTAACCCATAAAAGGCAGGAGAAAAGATGTGAAAAACAGAGGGAACATACAGAACAAAACATAAAATAAGACTTAAGCTCTAAAATATAAATAATCACATTAAATATAAATGGTCTATATTACAACAAAAAGATTCACAGCAAGGATTTTTATTTAAAATGGTCCAACTATATGCTATCTATACAATGATATAAGGCAAGTTTAAAGTACAAGGATGAAAAAGATATGAAAACATTAAGCAAAAGAAAGCAGAGACTTCAGGTGAAAGAAAATTAGACACAGAAAAATGTTATGTAATAATAAAATGGTAAATCCACCAAGAAGACACAGCAATCCTCAGTGTGTATGCACCAAACAAAAGAGCCGCAAAATGCAGGAGCAAAAACTTACAGAACTGAAGGAGAAATCAACAAATCTAAAATTTCGTTTTGAGATTTCAACATTCCGCCCTGAATAACAAATAGGACAACTGGACAGAAAGTCAGCAAAGATATAAAAGAAACTCAACAATGCCATCAATTAGTATGATGTTACTGACTTTTATACAACAATGCACCCAATAACAACAGAGCAAATATTTTGTCAAGTTCCAGCAGAACATATACCAAGATGTAATATACCTGGGCCATAAAACAAACACCAACACACTTAAAATAATTAAAATAATACAAAGTATGTTCTTTAACCACAATGAAATCAAACTAGAAATCAGTAAAAGAAGGTAATAGGGAAATCTCCGAAACTTGGAAACTAAGGAACATACTTTTAAATAATCTAATGTCAAAGTAGGAGTCCCAAGAGAAATTTTAAAATGCAGAGAATGGAATGAAAATGAAAAATGCAACATATCAAAATTTGTTCGACACAGTTAAGCAATGCCAAGAGAAATTTATAACACTACATGTATATAAAGAAGAAACTTCTCAAATGATCTAAGTTCCTACCTAAAGAACCTAGAAAAAAGCAAAATAAACCAAAGCAAGCAGAAGGAAGAAAATAATAAAGGTAAGAGCAGGAGTCAATAAAATTGAAAACAGAAAAACAATTCTGTGAAGAAAAAATCAACAAAAAAGAGCTTTTTTTAAAAGATGAATAAAATTGACAAACCTTGAGCAAGACTTGAGAAGATACAAATTACCAATATCAGGAATGAAACAGGGGATATCACTACAGATTTTGCAGACATCAGAAGAATAACAAGTAAATACTACAAACAACTCTACACACACAAATTTGACAACTTAGATAAAATGGACCCAGTCCTCAAGAAACACAGAATATCACAACTCACTCAATATGAAATAGATCAGTTGAATAGACCCAAAATTTAAAGGAATTGAATTTGTAATGGAAAAGTTTCAGAAAACATACGTGACTCCCAAGTTGAGGTTTATTCCCAAGATACAAGGTTGGTTCAATATTCAAAAATCAATCATTGTAATCTGAAATATTAATAGGCTAAAGAAGAAAAATTACATGATCATATCAATTGAGGCAAAAAAGAGATTTGACAAAAGTGCCCACAGAACATATACCAAGATGTGGTATACCCTGGGCCATTAAACAAACACCAACAATTAAAAGAATTGAAATCATACAAAGTATGTTCCATGACCACAATGAAATCAAATTAGAAATCAATAAAGGAAAGGTCATGGGGAAATCTCCAAAACTTGGAAACTAAAGAACATACTTTGATTTGACAAATTTTGACATGTATCATGAGAAAAATTCTCAGAAAAATAGGAGTAGAAGGAACCTCTTTAATTTGCCAAAGAGCATCTACAAAAAAACCATACAGCTGGCATTATACTTAATGGAGAAAGACTGAGTATTTTCTCCCTAAGACTGAGAACAAGACAAGGATGCTCATTCTCATCATTCTTTCAATATTGTACTGTTAACTTCTAGCCAGTATAGTAATGGGAGGAAAGGAACAAAGATTAGAAAGGAAGAAATACAACTGTCTCTATTTGCAGATGACATGATTGTCTACATAGAAAATCTCAAGGAGGCCAGGCACAGTGGCTTATGCCTATAATCCTAGCACTTTGGGAGGCCAAGGGAGGTGGATCATCTAAGGTCAGGAGTTTGAGACCAGCCTGGCCAACATGGTGAAACCCCATCTCTACTAAAAATACAAAAATTAACTGGACATGATGGCACACACTACTTAGGAGACTGATGCAGGAGAATTGCTTGAACCCAGGAGGCAGAATTTGCAGTGAATTGAGATCACACAACTGCACTCCAGCCTGGGCAATAGAGCAAGACTCCATCTCAAAAAAAAATAATAATAATAATAGAAAAAAGAAAGAAAATCTCAAAGAATCTACCAAACACTTCTACCACTAAGAAGTGAGTTTAGCAAGGTCACAGAAGACAAGATAAACATACAAAAAAAATTACATTTCTATATACTAGCAGTGAACACATGAATACTGAAATTAAAAATATAATACCAATTATAACCACAAAAAAAAAACTGTATAAAATATGTATAGGACTTATATGCTGACAAATACAAATGCTGACGAAAGAAAGCAAAGATCTAAATAAATGAAGAGACATACTATATTCATGGATGAAAGGCTCGACATAGTAAATATGTCAGTTCTTCCCAAATATTATACAGGTTTATTGCAATTCCTATCAAAATCCCAGCCCAGGTCAGGCACAGTGGCTCATGCCTGTAATCCCAACACACTGGGAGGCCAACGCTAGGGGGTTGCTTGAGCCCAAGAGTTCAAAGCCAGCCTGGGCAACATGGTGAGACCCTGTCTCTAAAAAAAATTTTTTTTTAATGAGCCAGGCATAATGGCACTTGCCTGTAGTCCTAGCTACTCAGAAGGCTGAGTTAGGAGGATCATTTTAGCCTGGGAAGCCAAAGCTGCAGTAAGCCATGACCAATGATTATACCACTGAACTCCAGCCTTGGCAACAGAGTGAGACCCTGTCTCAAAAACCTGAAAACCTCAGCACATGTTTTGTAGGTATAGACAAGATTATTCTAAAATTTGTATGTAGAAACAAAGAAACTAGAATAGCTAAACTAATTTTGAAAAAGAATAGGTAAGAATAATCAATCTGCCCAATTTCAAAACTTATAAAATAGCTACAGTAATCAAAACTGAGCAGTATTGGCTAAGGAATAAACATGTAAATCAATGAGACAGAATACTGAACCCAGAAATAAATCCATGCAAATACACCCAACTGATTTTGACAAAGGCATAAAAACAATTCCGTGGAGAAAAGATGGACCCACGCTCACTCCTATAATCCCAGCACTTTGGAGGCTAAGGTGGGAGGATCACTTGAGCCTAGGAGTTGGAGACCAGCCTGATCAACACAAGGAGACTTCATCTCTACAAAAAATGAAAATAAAAATAAATTAGCTGGGCATGATGGCACACACCTGTGACTCCAGCTACTTGGGATGCTGAGGTGGAAGGATCACTTGAGCCTAGGAGGTCAAGGCTGAATTGAGTCGTGTTCACACCACTGCACTTCAGCCTAGGCAGCAGAGTGGGATCCTGTCTCAAAAAAAAAAAAAAAAAAAAGGCCTTTTCAACAAATGGTGCTGGGGGAGGTGGACTTCCATAGGCAAAAAACTGACCTTCAACCTAAACTCCGTACCTTCTACAAAAACTAACTTGAAATGGATCACAGACTTAAATGTTAATCTATAAAATAATACTTCACAAAGAGGAGAAAATCTTTGGGATCTATGGCTAGACAAAGAATTCTTAGACTTGACACCAAAATTATGATCCATGAATTTTTAAAAAAGGATAAATTGGACTTCACCAAAATTAAAAAACTTTTACTCTGCAAAATACCTGTAAAAGATAAGCAACAAACTGAGGGAAAATATTTGCAAAGCACCATCTAACAGAGGTCTAGTATCTAGACTATAAAAGAATTATCAAAACCCAAATAGAAAAAGCAAACAAGCCAATTAGAAAATGGGCAAAAGACAGAAATAGACGTTTCCCTGAAGAAGATATACTGATGGCAAGTAAACACATGCAAGGATATCACCATCATCAGACACTAGGGAAACGCAAATTAAAACTACAATAAGCTATCACTGGCCACCTATCAGAATAACTAAAATAAAAAATAGTGACAACACCAAATACTGACAAGCATGTAAAGAAACTAAATCACTCAAACATTACTGGTGGGAATGTAAAATGGTACTGTCACTCTGGAAAACAATCTAGCACTTTTCCAAAAGGTTGCATACTATATCATTCCACTTATTTAATATTCTTGGATTGAGAATATTATAAAAATGAAAATCAAATTTCTGGTTGCCCGTAGATAAGGAAAGGATAGGGACAAGAGAGAAGTGGGTGTGGCTATAAAAAGACAACGTAAGGGATTCTTGAGTTGGTGGAAATGTTCTCTACCTTGAATGTATCAATGTCAATCTCATAGTTGTGATATAATAGTAAAATTTTGCAAGAGAGTACCATTGAAGGAAATTGGGTACAGGGTACGCTGAACCTCTCTGTACTACTTCTTACAGCTGCATGTGAATCTACAATGATTTAAAAATAAATCATTAAATTTCTTAAAATGCATGTTATTTCTTTTAGGTCTTCTGCACGAATGACTTGTAATTCCATGAACTTTTATATATGATTAAGGACTACTTAATAGTAACCTGTTAAGTGAGTTATTCAGAATCCCTAAAACTTGATATTCATTAATTGAAACTAAAAGATTACTTTGGCTCTTAATTCTGAATTCTACTAAGAAAGCTGTCTGCTAGGCAGATTTCCACAGAGCTGTGAAGCTCTTTCTGTGTATGTGGGCTCAACTGATCATTGGAACCACTTTTGGGGGTGGTATACATCATACTTTGCTATCTTACTGGATTGCAATTTTCAGTGTCTCCTAGTGGTGGTTTGTTTTGTTTTGTTTTGTTTTTACCTGAAATTAATCTTGGTTTAGCTTCACAATTATTAATTAAGTTCATTGGGATTGTTTGCTTAACTTCACAGTTAAGAAATTCCTATTCATATGAGCAGTATGTTTAGCCTATAACTTTCCAATAACTAAACTTGCACACATCTCACATGTTGTGACTCGAAATGGGTCATCCTTACCTGTATTGCTAAAACAGATGTACACATAATCCCAAAAGAATTTGCTTGGACACTGAATCTTTATTGTTATCACTGAATTATTTTTCCACTGGAAAGTGGAGAGAACTTGGGTGGATAGGCTGGGAGGTCTTTTGCTCCACAAACTGCCATGGCAAAAGAAGTATGAAGGCCTTGAGCTTAGACTCTCTGGTTTGTATACACATTTTCCTAGCCGAATTGAATAGCAAGAAGTCCAAGTTGGAGTTGCTAATGAAAGCAGGTATTATGTTATTGAATGAAACGAGACCCAGATACATTGAACATCAAATGAATAAACAGCAATGTGGACTGTTATGAACGTTAATGATTCTGACTTGCATTAATGTCCAGGTGGAGGGTCTTCCTATTTCAGCCCAAGGATGCACTGTTAAGAATGCAATTTCATTTTCCACAGAACAAAGTGTGCTTTGTACACTTGCTGGTGCCATTTGTGGCTGAGAAGAACTTTCTCGGATTGCTTTGGAATGATGAAGAGTGTGTCTCTCATCCAAGAACTGAAATGATACCTTCAGGTGAGTCCAGAGTCCAAATCCTCAAAGGAGGGATTTAGGAAAGCATTCGAGAGGATCAGGTTTAAACCAAACAATCCCTTAAGAAGAAATTCCATTCAAGTTCTTTCTTTAAAACAGGAAATTAAACAGAGTCATTATAAGGCAAACTCAAGAGAGTGGTAGCACCATCCCTCCCAACTGTTAGTTGCATGAATTTCATTTTGGGTCATCTGTGAATCGAAACTATTTAAATTTGACCCTGTTAACCACAGCTCTTTTAAAGTACAACCATCAGAATTCTAGGCAAAATGCATCCTTTTAGAAGCATATAATATATCTGAAGTACAATTCTTTGCATAATTATCAAGATTTAAGTCTCCTGCAGTATTATTTTAAGTATTTTATTAAGTTCATGGGCCTATTCCCAAAACTCTTGTAGCAGTGGACAAGGGCAGATTATAGAACATGAATTCTTTCAAGACCCTGGTTGACATACTTTATTAAAATTACTTGACGTAAGCCAGAAAGTGAAACTGGTAAAGTAGGCATTGGTTGGCACACTTTCCAAATGTTTTTATTTTTAAGTTTTCATTAAGTGATTATCAGCAGAATAGCCAGTGCTGTGTAAATGCAACAAGACTGAAATCCCTCCCAGTAAATAACTCTCTCAGTTCCTTTCAACAAAGCCTTCACCCCATGTCTGAATTGCACATTGTTCTTTATGAACACAAGAAGAAAGACTTCATACACATCTTCTAAAATTCTTGTCAGGGCGGAATGTTGGTGCAAGCTCCTCTTGAAACATTAAATGATGAATGCTTGAAATTAATCTGGTTTTATTGGAATGTTTTTTCTGTGATGTGAAAATGAGGGATTTGGACAAAACTGTTCAGTTCAATCAAGGTCTTCACTTGTTTGATTCAGTGAAATGTTCCCTAACTCTGCTGTCCCCAACCTTATTGGCCCCAGGGACTGGTTTCATGGAAGACAATTTTCCCACAGACCAGGGGTGGGGGATCATTTCGGGATGATTCAAGCGCATTGCATTTACTGGGCACTTTATTTCTATTATTATTATTACATTGTAATACATAATGAAATAATTGCATATTTATACATACAACTCACCGTAATGTAGAATCAGTGGGAACCCTGAGCTTGTTTTCCTGCAACTAGAGGGGCCCGTCTGGTCACGATGGGAAACAGTGACAGATCATCAGGCATTAGATTCTCATAAGGAGTGTGCAACATAGATCCCTCGCATGTGCATGGACCTATACCAGTCAGTGGCCCTGGGGACTGGGGACCCCTGACCGAAAAGATCTAGAGAAGGGAAGAGATGGGAGCCTGCTTGGCATATTTGAGAAACAGCAAGGGAGTCATCAGTTTAAAGGAGCAGAGTGAGAGGGTAGGGAAAACTGTGGGAGACAAGGTCAGGGCAGCATGGGACCAGATGGTGTTGGGCCTCACAGCCCATTGGAAACTGCTGTTTCACTCTCTATAGGAAAGGGAGCAAGAGGAGGCCTTGGAACACAGTAGTGACAAGATATGGAGTTGGGCATGGAACCAGCCTCCCTCGACCACAGATCCCTAAATGGAAATGAAGGGCTGTCGGAAAGAGGGGAGGGGAGCAGATGCTGGGGAGACAGCCAACAATGTGCACAGCACACTCTTTCCCACAGTGAATGAGAGAGAATAAAACAAAGTGTGTTTTTGAAACCAGGAATACTCACACATGTGTGACACATACACATACAGAGAGAGAAAGAAATTTTACATCCCAAATACCTTTGTAGCGATGACAAAGTGAACAAAGTACAGAGACAAAAGAATTGAACATCACTGAAGTGCTTTGATCAAGACTAATTATTATTATTTTTAAATTAGGGTCACTTTGAAGAGTTCAGACTCCTTAGGAGTATATCTTGTTGGTTCCATCTGTCCACTGTTTCAAGAAACAGTCTGTTTTGGCAGCTAACTCTGTCTACAATTCTTACATAAAATATGTTAAACATCTGTCCCTGATCAACTTAAATATCACTGCCTTTATTGCATCTACTGCTGGCCCATCAGAATATAACTGTATATAAGAGAAGGGTTTTTTTTTTTCCACCCAGTCTTAAGAACTGCATCTTTGCAGCATAATCATTCTCTGAGGACAGAAAGGAAACATTTCTAAGTATCACAATTATTTATAGATATTATTAATTTGGGGACCACATGGGATGAATTGGGCCCAATGCCTATTTAAATATATGTCCACCCTCATTTGCAGCTGATAGCTTGGAGATTTTTTTTTTCTTTTTTGTCAGCCAGGACATCACTCAACCCATCTTCCATTAAAGAATTAACTTCCATCAGTATAAATGTGCCTACCAACGTGGGTTTCCACCCAGCCGTCATTCACACTCCGAAGACAGCCCCTTAGGAAAGGTTCTCTCTACACACAACACCACGAATGCTGTCCATGATTAAGATCTACTGTGTGCCAGGTACCAGACTGAGCTCTTCACCTACAATAGTCCAGTTTTACCCCTTATAACTGTGTGACCTTGGGTAATGTGCTTTTCATCTCTGAGCCTCAGCTTCTTCATCTGTAAAATGGGGAGAAACTCAGAGGGTGTTGTGAAGATCAAATGAGTTAATGCATGTTAAGATAGTAGCACATCATAAGCACTAAATGTGTAGCCTGTTAATTATCTAATTTAAAAATCCTCACAACAAATTTAGGGGAGAACACCATCATGTTCTCGATCGTATTGATTAAGGGGAAGAGAAGATAAATAACAATAGGAATGATTATAAATAATGCTAATAACTGGGCTAAGCAAGTTAGGTACATTATCACTAGTGGTGATACATTATCACCATTATAATGGTGACAGTCCTTTCCTAAGGGGCTATTTGGGGAGTATCAATGACGGCTGGGTGGAAATCCCACATTGGTTGGCCTATTAGTACTGATGGAAGTTAAATATTTCATGGAAGATGGGTTGAATGATGTCCTGGCTGATAAAAAGAAATATCTCCAAGCTATGATAATGTATATTATCACTAGGGGTTAATGTCACATGGCTGGATTGACAGAACCAAGATTCAAACCCAGGTCTTCTGACAGGAATATCTGTGCTCATTCTGTTATACCAGGCTACCTCCATCCTTCAAGAGTTTTGTCTACATGGTAGAAGTCAAGTTTAAATATAATTCTAAATCAATTCTAAAACCCCACTAAATTGGCCAATGAATTATGAAAACCTTTGTTTTTGTCAAGTGAACAAATCAGTAAGTTTGTCATCATGATTTCTTTTTACTGTTTTACTAAAACTACCTTCTTTTTTTCAAATGCTGTGAGGTTTATTTTTATTTCCTCTTTTGGTTAAAAAGGTAAAGTTATCAAACAATGGACTTCAAAGTTTTTTTGATATTAAAGCCTATCTCAGGAAATGACTTGGCTTTGAGAGGATGGGCAGTCCCTGTAGACCAGAGCCAATATTTTCTTACCTAAGCAACAAGATTCAAAGCAATACAACACTGAATGCAAGCATGGCCTAGAACCATGTTTCTTATAGGGAGGTTCAAGGATGATCCTGCATCAAATAAACTGGGCTGGTGCTTAGAAAAGGCGCAAATTGCTGGGGCAGACTGACTGAATCTAGTGATTTCAGAGTAAGAGATAGCCATCTGCATTTTTACTAGTTCATCTTGTAATCCCTATGCACAATACAGGTTGGAACAATAGCTTTATATATATGACTTCCTCGTTCTCATAATCTCTATGCCTGAGTACAGCTATTTTATTTTGTTTCACAAATAATCCTATTGGACTTCAATAAAGTAGATGCATAATTATAAAAATAATCCTCATCAAGGCAGAATTTGCAAATGAGCAGCTTATTTATTTTACTATTTGGGTACCAGTGTCTTATTTCAATCATAAATCTGGCCAAGGAATCTACTTTAAAATAAGTAGTCAAATAACATAAAATAAAATAAAATAAAAAATACTTACATCTTCTATAATTTCTGATACATTCTCAGATATAACCTCTTCAACTTTCCCACTTCCTTCCTTTCTTTTTTTTTTTTTTTTTTTTTTTTTTCCGGAGATAGAGGCTCACTCTGTCACCCAGGCTGGAGTGCAGTGGCACGATGTCTGCTCACTACAACCTCCACCTCCCTCCCAGGTTCAAGCTGTTCTCCTGCCTCAGTCCCCCAAGTAGCTGGGACTACAGTTGTGTGCCACCATATCCAGCTATTTTTTTGTATTTTTAGTAGAAATAAGGTTTCACCATATAGGTCAGGCAGGTCTCAAACTCCTGACCTCAAGTGATCTGCCCACCTCGGCCTCCCAAATTGCTGGGATTACAGGCATGAGCCACCGCACCTGGCCATTCCCATCATTCTTTCTAATCTATCCTTCTAACAACCTAAAATGAGAACTTATCATTTTTTCCTGTATATCTCTTAACCCCTTTTCTGGTTAATGTTCTCAAATCTACTTTCCAGTTTACTAATTTTTTTCCTTAACTATATCCCATCTGCTATTTAATCTATTTATTGCATTTTTAATGTAATGATAATTTTCATTGATGAAAGACTTATTTGCATGTTTTTTAAGCCTGCAGGTTCTTTTTTCATAATTTCCTATTTTTCGCTATAGTTTTTGATATCTTAAACCATTTAAATCCTATTTTATGAACAGTCATGTCCTTTGCTATTTTTGTTACATTTTACACAGTATTTCTATTTTCTGTAGCATGTATAGTATCTAGCAATCAACTATCCTGAACAAAAAGGTCTTTCATTTGGGGCTTGATAAAGTCAGAAATGAAGAGAATATTTAAAGGCAGAGTGGTAAGTCCTTGAGCTAAGGACATGGGAATCTGAGAAGGTGTAGGTGCAGGTTTCAGACCTGGGTCCCAAGACCAGACACTGGATCTTAACAATTAAAGAGGGACAGAAGAATCTGGGAAACTGGGAAGGCTGGTCCCTTACTGAAAGGAGGCCTGCAGAACCATAGGCACTGGCTGTGGGGAACCCTGCCCCAAAAAAGTCATTCGTGTTTTGGAAACCTATCAAATCACTTTGCACAATGATTCCTTCATAAAGAAGATAAGAATTTTTCAAGAAGATGGCTTTAAAAATGACAAGTACAGGCCAGGCATTGTGGCTCATGCTTGTAATCCCAGCACTTTGGGAGGCTGAGGTGGGCAGATCATGAGGTCAGGCATTCAAGACCAGCCTGGCCAACATAGTGAAACCCTGTCTCTACTAAAAATAAAAAATTAGCCAGGCATGGTGGTGTGTGCCTGTAATCCCAGCTACTCGGGAGGCTGAGGCGGGAGAATTGCTTGAACCTGGAGGCAGAGGTTGTGGTGAGCCAAGATCGTGCCACTGCACTCCAGCCTGAACAACAGAGTGAGACTCCATCTCAAAAAAATAAAAAAATAAAAATGACAAGTACAATCATTTTCCACTGAAACTATAAATTCCCACAACTAATTGGAAGGCAGTGAAGAATAGCGTAGTTGTTAAAGGCATCATTTACGAGTGAGAAAAATCTAGGTATGAATGTTGATTCCACCTTCCTGCCTGTGTGACCTTTGATAAATTTCTTAACTGCTCTGTGCCTCCCATTCCTCCTCTGTAACGTGGGAATAATAATAGTCTTTCCCTATACTTGTCCAGATATGCTATGTTATTTCCATGATAGCCTCACAAAATCAGTGACTTAGCACACAAAACAGTTTATTTCTCACCCACACTTCATGTCGCTCACACATCAGTAATAGGCTGTATTCCTTGTTACCATCACTCATGGCCCCTGCCCAACAGAAGTTCAGTCTCTGTGCTTCCATAGTCGCCGTAGAAGAGGACCAGAGAGCACTGTGTTGTCTCACACTGGCAATTCAGTGCTTCCCCTGGAAGTGACCCACATTACTAACACTCTTATCTCATTGGCCAAATAAGTCACATGTCCCCACCTAACTTCAGAGAAGCCAAGAAGTGCAGTCCTACTGATGCAGGACCAAAATTAGGACTTGGCCTGGGAGGGTTCTTGGCTTTTCCCAGGAAAGAATTCAAGAGTGAGCCAGTGGTGTTAGACAGCAACTTTTATTAAAGCAGCAGTGTACAGCAACAGCAAAGGGACTGCTCTGTGCAGAGCAGGGCTACCTCATAGGTAGTGCGTCCACAGTAACAGCTCAAAGACAGTTTTGAAGTCATATTTATACCCACTTTTAATTACCTGCAAAGTAAGGGACAGGTTATGCAGAAATTTCATGGAAAGGGGTGGTAACTTTTGGTGTTGCCACAGCAGTGCTAACTGACATGGAACACTGGTGGGCATGTATTATGGAAAGCTACTTCTGCTCTGTCCCTGTTTTAGCTAGCCCTCAGTTTGGTCCAGTGTCTAAGCTCCGCCTCTAACATCAAGTCCCACCACCTATCTCACTACTACACTTGAGAGTAGAAAGAGGCAGAAAATTATGTGAACCACCCTAATGACTATGACACTCCCTCATAAGGGCTTCTGAGGGTTATATGAGATAATGTCTATCAAAGTCATGTAACACATAATAAATAAATCTTACGTGTTTGTGGTTTTGATACTAATCATAAATCATTGCCCATTGTCAAAAAGACCCATTTTACTTTTGGAAGTTTAGGACTGCTGTATATAATACATAGCAACCTTTAAAGTAGATTTCAAAGGCTCAGTAAAGATCATCACTGCATATTTTTTGGATAAATAAAATTTGTAAGACCATATCTGGAGGACAGAATTCAAACACACAACTAACAATGCAAATATCAAACCCATAGCATTCTACAAATTGCATATGACATTTGTATATCCTGGTCCTGATTAGAACCAAGCTCTATAATGAGATGGTGGTGGTTGCAGAGAAGACAGAAACAATGCTAATGGCTCAATAATTGAGGACATATGATGTGCTGTCTTTGGCTATGCACTTTATATGCAGCATCTTATTTTATTCTCACAACAACCCAAGAGGTAGGTACTCTTTTACCTTCATATTATAGATGAGGAAGCAAAGGCACAGGGAGGTCAAGTAATTTTCCCAAGGTTTTAGTAGATCACAGAGTATTCAGGAAATATGATGGAAGTTCAATACTCCTTATTGCTCTGCCTTCTGGCCTCAGTAGATTTGGCCTCAGATAGTCATGGGGCCTTATATGGTGGTGGCCAACCAATTAATTTTTTAGATACACATATGTGGAAAACAACAAAAAAGGAGTGTTTTTCCCCACATGCTTTTGATGTTTTAATATTGCTATTGCTGGGTCTAAATTGAAACTGACCATCAGCAAGTGTCTAAAGAGCAAATAGAGGCCAATCTGGTGAAGACTGATCACTCTTCCATTTACAGGGATGCTATAGACTTTTTTCTGGAGTTGGGGCACCCAGCAAAGCCACAGCCGGCTCTGGGTGTGTGTTATGAAAGGCAGCTGATGTTTGTTGGGAAATCACCATGTTCCAAGCACAGGGTGAGAACTGCCCATACGTTTTCTCATTTAATCATCAAAACAATCCCAGTACTGTGGCAACTACTGTCCTTCCCATTCTCCAGATGAGGCAAGTGAGATTTAAAGGGGAGGGAGCCAGGCTTCAAAGCAAGGTCTGTGTGAGCCCAGAGCCTCACCTATCCTGCCTTTTCAGCATGGACCGTGTGGGGTTCAGGTTAGTGAAAAGAAAAGGGTGGAATTTCAGTTCTAACTTTGCTGTTTCCACAACTGGCAGTTCTGTGAAGGTCCTTTGTCCTCTAGATGGACTTCACTTTTTCCCCTTGGTAAAATGCAGATAATGCCTCAAATATCTCCTAAACCACCAATCACTCTTTCAACAACCTGGAACTTGTGATAGAAATCAAAAGTCTACTTTTTTTCTGAGAAACACAACCTTGTAGACATTTCATTGTTTTAGTGGCCGCACATGAAAAGTTTTAAGGATCAAAACTGTAGTAGCATTATAGAAATGTATTTGAGAGTAACATCTGATTCTGTCTTATAGAAGAAAATTCCCATGTTCCACCAAGAAATCTTCTGTCCGCTCCTGGGGTGAGAACTGCTGCACAGAATAACCTTAATAACTTTACCTCTAACTCTAAAATGTGACCAGTTTCTGACCACATTTCTCAATGGAAAGAGCAAAGACAGGGGGTAGCTTCTGTAATTTGCACATGGTGTTCCATGTATCTACTGCTTTCTTAATACAAACAAAAGCTAGGCTGGTAATTACACCGAGAAGATAAAGAAAGCATTGTAAGACGTTTAAAATGGGCTGAGAACCAAGAGCACTAGTGATAATTAATAAAGCATATCATTGAATAAAACAGGTAATTAGCCATGATAATAGAAATGTACACAGGATCTAATTAACAGAACTTTTCCTGACTATCTCTTGGGACAGACAGTAAACATTTTGTATTTAACTATCACACCCATGTGCATAATTTCTTAGTTGATTTTGGCCAAACTGACTGGGTAGTAGTCAAAACATCCAAAAAGTTGAGGGCAGTCAAAATGCTGAAGTTTTTTATTCATACCATTTCCAGTGAGCCAAAGACAACATGAGTATGAATTGAAAGCGTTCTATGATATCAAACCA
Organism: Macaca mulatta; assembly: GCF_049350105.2. Lineage (NCBI taxonomy): Eukaryota > Metazoa > Chordata > Mammalia > Primates > Cercopithecidae > Macaca > Macaca mulatta. Next base: position 130,217,098 of record NC_133407.1, on the reverse strand, counting down.
AGATTCTTGTAAGAATTGCTTTCACCTGATATCTGTGTCAGCAGTTCCTGTAATTCCAAAGAAACAACCCTTCATCCCACTCCTTCCTTTATTCTGGGATGGAGAAAGGTCTTAATCCCTCAGTCAATTGCAATCTGGCTTCCATGAACATTAACTTAGCAGATCTGCTCGGAGTGGAATTTCCAATGACCATCATGTTGCCAAAACCAATAGAAGCCAATTGATATATTTTTTTCTCCTTATCCTTCTTGACCTCTTTAGTACTTTTGACTCTGTTGACCACTCCCTCGTTTAAAACGTACCCTGTTCTGTGAGGCCCACTCTCTTTCTTTTCCTCCTACCTCTATAGTTTTATCTTCTCCATCTCTTTTGCTAGCTCTCATCCTTTTGCCCTCTTTTCCCTTTATGAATAATCACTATGTAATCTCATGTCCACAACAATTCTAATTAAGCTGCTGCTTACTTTACATTTCTACTCCCAATGCCTTAGCTCCAGCACTCAACACTTGCCTCCTGGATTATTTCATTGCCTTCCTAACTTTTCTCCCTGCTCCCAATTTTCCACGCCCAGCCCAATCCATTCTGTACCAATATTTTCAAACTGCAGCTCTAATCCTGTTTTTTGTTCTCTGTTCTTTGGGCTTCTTTTTACAAAGTTATTTTGTATACGAGACAATTAGCGTAGTTTGTAACTCCTCCCAGCCAGGTGAGTGACTCTAGAGGCTGGGGTGATAGAGGCAATAATAACTGCTTTCACAGACATGTGCTTCCCAAGGGGAAAGTTATACCAAGGCCAGACGGAGGGGCAGGTGACTCTCCCAGGATTTTCCTGAAGCAGGGGTTTTGCCACCTGAAATACGATTGCCAGAATGCATTCGGATCATTCATAAGCCCTGTTTCCTTGTCAAGTTTCATTCTGGCTTAAGGACAATATATGGATAAGCATCATAAGCAAGGAGAACCAGTAATTCCCTGACTCAGGGATACCAGGAAAGTCACTGGCTGATATTCTTATTTCCTGTTATAGTGACTGTTTCATCAGGATTAAATTAGGCTGCTAGTAATACAAAACCTAAAGTCACAAAACCTAGATGGAAGTTGGTTTCTCTCTTACACAAAGTCCAAAGGTAAGCAGTCCAGGGCCAGTAAGGTGCTCCCTGATCATCAGATACAATCTCCTTCCAAATTCCTGCTCTACTATCATCAACACACTATTTCCAATCCGCCTGCTTGAGCCTCAGCCCTCATGTCTGTGTTCTAGCCAAAGGGAACAGATATAAAAAGACACATCACCTTTTTTCAGGGCACAGTTCCTGGCAGTTGCACAGACTGCTCTTCTTGCATACCATTAGCCAAACCTTAATCACATGGTACCTTAGCTGCAAAAGAAACTGGGAGATGTCATCCATGATGCTCGTGATTTCAGCTAAAGAATGAGTGTTCCATCGTTAAGGAAGAAGGAGCAAATTTAACTATGGAAAAACCATCTTTGCTGCAGCACCTGAAAGCCCTTTGTCAGAGATGCAGACTTTTAGTTCTGAAAGATTTTCATTGACAGACTCTACTCTCTGTTTGGTACCATCATAGTTCCTTGCAGGCACTGATTTATCAGTTCCCTTCCAATGTGACATCAGGATCAAGGGGATGTCAGAGTAGGTGGTGAAAATTACCACCAAGAAACAGAGGAGATTTTAAACCAGAAGGAATAGGACTGATGTGATAATACACACAAAGCACTAAATAATTTCAAGGGAAAAGTTAAAAAAAAAAATAAAAGGAAAGAAAAACAGAGAAGTTAGGGCCTGGTCTGCTGTGTGGCCATGGAGTCAAATTCCCTCCTCTGTATACTGGGAATAAGTGGGTTATATGAGGATGAAATGGTGAGGACATCTTTAAAGCCCTAAGTACCTTGCCCTGATGAACAGTAGATATTAGATTAGTCAATGTTTCTATGACTAGCTACAAATATTACTTTAAACAAAAACCACCAGAGGCCAGGCATGATGGCTCATGCCTGTAAACCCCACACTTTGGGAGGCTGAGGCAGGGACATCACTTGAGTCCAGGAATTCGAGACCAACCTGGGCAACATAGTGAGACCCTGTCTCTACAAAAAAAAGAAAAAAAATTTTTTTAATTACCAGGAATGGTCATGTGCACCTATAGTCCCAACTACTCAGGGTGCCGAGGTGGGAGGATCACTTGAGCCCAGGAAGTTGAGGGTACAGTGGGCCGTGGCCATACCACTACACTCCGGCCTGGACTACAGAGTGAGATTCTGTCAAACACACACACACACACACACACACACAGAAAGAAACCAGCTTAAATATATAAATGTGATGTTTTCTATTAGCCCAGTTGATGACCATGTACCCGTTATAAGTTTCATGAAGACAGGAGCAGGACCTGTTTTGTACACCGCTGGATCCTTGCTGCCTAGCACAACACCTGGCATGTGGTAGGTACCCAAGAAATATTCCTTGAGTTAAGTAAGCGAATGGTCTGATAGAATAAGAAAAATTGTGCAGCAAGTAATTAAGAACATCGTAGTACAGACTGCATACGAGTTCTAAATCAAATTAAGGGAAAAGTAGTATAATGAGCAGGAGCATTTGGAAGAGAAATTGAAAGAAGAACTTACCAGTACCCTCGGTGCTGGCAAACATTTGGCAGATTTGTTTGTTTGTTTGTTTTGAGACAGAGTCTTGCTCTGTCAACCAGGCTGAAGTGCAGTGGCGCGATCTTAGCTCACTGCAACTTCCACCTCCCGGATTCAAGCAATTCTCCCACCTCAGCCTCCCGAGTAGCTGGGATTACAGACACACACCACCACGCTTGGCTAATTTTTGCATTTTTTTAGTAGAGGCAGGGTTTTACCATGTTAGCCAGGCCGGTCTTGAACTCCTGACCTTGTGATCTGCCCACCTCAGCCTCCCAAAGTACTGGAATTACAGACGTGAGCCACCGTGCCCCGCCAAGTTTGTGTGTGTATATATATATATATATATATATATATATATATATATATTTTTTTTTTTTTTTTTTTTAACATACATTTAGGAGTTAGGAGTTTGGTCTTTTATTGGTTTTTTTTGTTTTTTTGGTTTTTTTTTTTTTTTTTTTTGAGCTTTCTAAGTCTTAGCTGATGGTTTCTAAATTAGAATGGGATAAAAAATGTAAACTGGAATTGATTTAATTAATCTGTCAAACAAATACAGACAGGAAAAACCTGTTATGTGGACCCGTGTTAAATGACACACATGAAAAATTTTAGTCCCGTGAGCTATTGGTTACTTCCTCTAGTCCAGATGATTGTTTTTCCCTTGAATTAAACACATCTAAATGTGTGTAAAATTCTCTAGCAAATATGGTGACCACATGAATAAGTCAGTAAAAGCTTTCTTTTTTATAGGTTGAGGCAATCTGTTAATGAGATATTTACAGTGTCAGTACCATCATTCCAGATTTGTCACAGTCCATTTAATATCCACCTGGACATTGCATCATGTAACCACTGGAATGTGTAAATATTTCTCACCAGAATTACCAATAGCCCATACTGGACAAGATTTATAAATCTTGTTCTTTTTGTTTTTACTTTTTTTTAATTTTCTTTTTTTTTTTTTTTTTGAGACAGGGTCTCTCTCTGTCACCCAGGCTAGAGTGCAGTGGCGTGATCATAGTTCACTGCAACCTTGAACTCCTGGGTTCAAGCGATCCTCCTGCCTCAGCCTCCCAAGTAGCTGGGACTACACCCACATGCCACCACATCTGGCTAAGTTTTACAATTTTTTTTTTTTTTGTGGAGATGGGATCTCACTGTGTTGCCCAGGCTGGTCTCGAACTCCTAGCCTCAAGCCATCCTTTCTCCTCAGCCTCCCAAAGCACTGGGATTACAGGCATGAGCCACCATGTCCAGTGTGTTTTTACTTTATAAGAAAATCATATATATTTGCCATTGGACATACTTTTTTTCTCATATACATCTTGTACCCACCTTTATTTAGCTTGCTGTACCTTGTAATCATTATAATAAAGAGTGAATCTCAATCTATAACACAGGTATGCAAGAAATAAAATTTTATTTTTCAATTATTTGCCTTAATTAGTATATCAAGTCTCCTATCAATAAGGATGGGAAAAAATTAATTTCTACCAACTTAGGATCTTCCCTCTTTCCTGAGAGTTGTTGCTCAGTGCCAAGGATGAGACTTCCATTGTGCCAAGGCAATGGAAGGGGGTTCATCTGCTCTCCTGCTGACTCCTCTCCATGTGGCAGATGCTGTGGGCACTCAGCACAGTCCTCTTTCCCAGACTGCTGCTCTCATCCCCTGGCTACTGAAGGTTTGCACCCTTCTCAGGAGTATTGTCCTTCACTGATTGGAGCCACTTCTCTTAGAAATGCCTGGAAGATGATGAAAAAGGCCCCTTCAGGTCCCTCTGTAACTAATGATTGATGGAGCAGCATAAAAGCTCAGCCTTTGTGCCTCAAGATGGAACAAATTCTGGGATGCAGCTTCACACTGCAGGGCTCTCCATGGGATCAGGCAGGGGCTGGTTTACTCCTGAAGCCATGTCTCTGCCTGATTTCTTCCCCTGCCCTATTCTGTTTGCTTTCCTCTCTTGCTTTCGGGTTTCCCCTATGAATACTACCTCAAGCAGTCACTTTCACAAGAATCCCCATCTTCGGCTCTGTTTCTAGGGAATTTGGCCTAAGACCATGTGTACAGAGACTCCCATCATCCTTTATCTTCTTAGGTTGTCAGTCTATTCAGGTTCCTGCTGAGTCAGCCCCTGATCCTATCTGCCAAGCTTCTTCAAATCTAGCAGTTGCTCTGCTATGTCTGTGCCACTCTGGGGATGTCTGGGAATTCTTCTCCTGGAGCTTGGGAAATGTAATGAGGCTGTTAAGGCCTGGTTTGCTGGGATGACCATACAGTCCTCTCTTCTGGAATCTTGCTGCCACATCAGAACTCTACCTAGCAAAGGCGGCACAAGTACCTTTGCCTCTGATCCCAAAACCCTATCTGGGGACAATGCCATCTCCTCTCCAGGGCTAAGGCTAGAGAGTTAGGGGTCATGCAGGTCACAAGAATGAACCTGCATCTTAGCTCTCATGGTATGCCTTTGACCCTCCTCACCCAGTCCAGGAATTCATTTCTAATTTTAGGAGCAAGAAACCTTGCTCAGACTGACTATGTTTTCAACTGGATCAATTGTCTATACCATAAGTCTTTTCTATTCCTTCATTGTCTTGGCCAGTGATGTTCCAAAGAGATATAATGTGGCTACAGTCGTAAACTACATATGTTTATTCTCTGTAGCTACATTTAGAAGAAAGAAAGCAGATAAAATTAATTGTAATAATACATTTTACTTAACTCAATAAACTATTTTCATTTCAATGTGTAATCAGTTTTAAAAATTAATAATTGTCTTAGCTCATTCAGGCTCCTATAACTAAGTAGCATAACGCAGGTGACCTATGAATGACAAAAATTTATTTCTCATAGTTCCGTAGGCTGGAAGTCTAATCAAGGCACTGGCAGGGGTATCTCGTGAGGGACAGATTCTTGGTTCATAAGTGGCAGAAGGGCACAGAAACACTCTGGGATTTCTTTAACAAAGATACTGATCCCACACATGAGGGCTCCATCCTGATGAGCTAATCACCTCCCAAGGGCCCACCTCCTAATAACATCACACTAGGGGTTAAGTTTCAACAAGTGAATTTTGGGGGGGACACAAACATTCAGCTACACCAGTAATTAAGAGCTTTACATTCTCTTTTGCGCTAAGTCTTTGAAATCTGGTGTGTGTTTTATACCTACAGCACACAGGCTGGCCACATTTCAGGCACTCAATAGCCACAGCTAGTTGGTGGCTACCATGTTGGGCAGTGCAAGTCTATATCATGAGTCTTCCTTTTTATTCCTTCATTGTCTGACTTTTGAAACTCAAAGTCCAGAAGTGGTTCTTTCTTCTTTGCTTTCCTGCTAGTTCATCTATTCCCTGAGGCAATAAGCCCAGAATGAACAACTTCCCAAATACTGAGCAAAGTTATAAAATAAAAAGAAATCCTGAAAGAGGTATAAGAAAGCAAAATTACTCAAATTTTATCCTGCTATTTTTTACTGATAAAATATTATTTATTATGTTTCCTTTATTCATATTTTAATATTTTATGTTAATATTATATATTATTTTATATTACTAACAAGCCTTGTTAATTATAAATGCTATCCTACTATTGTTTATTGAATGACTACTACATACACTTTGTAAACTTTACTTCTAGGACTTATAACAACCCTATGTAGAGGTATATTCAAATTTCTGAACTGAAGGCATGGGATCATAGAAGTTAAGTAACTTGCATATAGTCACGGATGACAAAGCCAGAATTCAAATCCATATCTTTCTGGTGGTCCCCAAATACTTTGCCTCTTGTATGGAGCTATACCAGCTTCTTTCTCTTCTTGTTTGAACTAGTGACTTTGGCAGAACACATAGGAAAGATTGCCTGCTACCACTTCATGACCTGGGATGAATTAGCTCTTAAATTCAACCAACAGGCGAATCCAGCAAAGCCGAGGAGCAGCTGCTGGAATGGCTGGTTCATCAGTGATTGCCCTGGCCTTTGGCGCCATCTCAGAGCGAGGCCATTCCTGCTTCCTGTGTCAAGAGAACCTTCATTTCTGATAAATGATGGTGGCTTGGATTGGAAAATTCATGCCCAACCTTTGGCAGCCAGCTATGGGTTCACTCCCTCAAACTGACTGCCTGCGGTTCACAGACACAATTGGACATGAGTACTGGGTTCTCAGCCATCACTCGGAGTGCAACAGAGACCTGACTTGGAGTTTTAATCGTAGCTAAATCTTTTCTATAACAATTTTCATTTTTTATCTGAAGACAGCTATTCCTTTCTGTTCTGCTCTGCGCTACACAGATCTAATTTTCTTTGTTCCTTTCTGAAAGAGGGCAGTCCACAAAGTTCAAAGGGCGGCTTGAGTAACCTGGCCTAGTTCTGTTTCACTCTTAGGTTGGTTTTCAGCATTTGGATTTGATTTTCTCCTTATTAACAATCCTAGCTTAGATCACTTTTTAATTTATCTAGTAGTATAAATAATTATTTACACATATGTCTTATTCATTTTTAGCAACTTGAGAGAAGTGACCTTGTCTTATCAACTTGGTTTTCCTCTTATTTAATGCATTCATTCAACAGGTATTTATTAAGCATCTACAGTATCCCAGGGATATACCAGCCACAAAAGATACAAAGAAGGACACAATTTGGTTCTTGCCCCAAGGACCCTGGAGCAATATTTTTCAAAATGTGGTGTTAATCGATTTTATAGGAAAAGGAATTCCACTGGCAAGTAAATCTGGAAAATGCCACGTTAAATTACCTCTCCCCACTCCTACCCGATGCCACGCGCAGCGCTTGTCAGAGTCTTTAATAAGCTAATGCACACTACTGTGAATCTCCATTATAGAGAGTAAAATACGTAGTGTTTCCTGAAATGTTTTGACCATAGAACTGTTTGTATGTGACGTAATCTCATGAGACAAGTGTTTTGTGAAACGTGCTTTAAGGAATGGTGGCCTAGAAGCTGTTAGAGAGAAAAAACATGGAAACGTCATTGAAGTCATGTCAGTCAACAGTTATGGAGTTCCAGCTCTGGGCCAGGCTCTGTATAGATGCTGAGAAGGGGGAATCAGTCCTCATAAGGAAGGTAGAGAAAACAACATCAAGGAAGAGCTCTTCTTAAGCTGGCAATGGAAAGATAAGGCAAAGCTTTGTGTACAGATATTTAGGAATATTTGCTGATGAAATTAGTAAAAAAGATATCTACATTCAACTTAATATATACTCTTATAAATTTTAATAGTCATGTTTTGTTTTGTTGGCTTTTTTTTTTTTTTTTTTTTTTCCTGAAACAGAGTCTCTCTCTGTCACCTAGGCTGGAGTGCAGGGTGCGATCTCGGCTCACTGCAACCTCACCTCCTGGGTTCAAGCTATTCTCGTGCCTCAGCCTCCCAAGTAGCTGAGTTTATAAGCGCACATCACCACATCTGGCTAATTTTTGTATTTTTTAATAGAGACAGGGTTTTGCCATGTTGGTCAGGCTGGTCTTGAACTCCTGACCTCAAGCTATCCACCCACCTGGGCCTCCCAAAGTGCTGGGATTACAGGCATGAGCCACTGCACCCGGCCTGTTTTGTTTATATATTAAGGATCCACTTGGTAAATATCTCAAAATGGAATTTTGGTGACCTGAGGAGTGGCTTCCAAGATGCCTATGTCATATTCCCAGAACTTGTGAATATGTTATCTTGAATGGTAAAAGAGATTTTGCAAATATTATCAAGAATCTTGAGATGAGGAGATTGTCCCAGATTATGTGGATGGACCTCATGTCATCACAAGAGTCCTTATTAGAGGGATGTAGGAGGCTGGTGCATGTAGCTCATGCTGGTAATCCCAGCTTTTTCGGGAGGATGAGGCGGGAGGATTGCTTGAGGCCAGGAGTTTGAGATCAGCCTGGGCAACATAGTGAGACCCCATCTCTACAAAAAATAAAAGTTTTTAAAAGCAGAGAATGATTTGAAGATACTACCCTGCTAACTTTGAAGATAAAGGCAGGAGGACAGACCAGGGTAAGAAATGGTTGAAATTGTGGAAGTTTTGCAGTTAGCTAGTGAGGGAGACATCTCTGGTCTCTCACAGGGATGATATCCAACCCCATCACCACAGGAACCTCAGCCCCAACACCAGTGGGCACTTAATAAATATTTGTTGACTGAATAAATTCATAAATCACTCCATCCTCTTATTCCACCTCTGTTTTTTAAACTCCTGTCTGTAGATATGCGGATGATTTTGTCCTTCCCACTGATAGAAGCCAGCAAGGAGTCTCACAAGCAAAAATTACCATTGAGATTCCGTGGGGTAAAAGCAGTCTCCTGTTTTTTTGCCTTTTGTTTCCCTTTTAAATCCCTGCTCCTGACCATGGCCTCCACCCTCTGTGCCAGAAAAGAGGGAGGGGAGCTAAAAAACAGAAAAAGAAGACGATGATAAAGTGTCTTTGTCACAGCTCAGACTTTATCTACAGCTTCCTCTTAAAGCAACCCAGCCCTTCCCCTCAGATTGTAATAACTGTAACCCTTTTTAGTTGTTCTTATCGACGGGAAAATAAGCAAAGAATCTCCTTTTCAAATGCTTTCAGAAGTCATTAGATTGCATCCTGGAAAAAGGGAAAATGTGCAGACATTCGGGAAGTCAGGCCCAAAGAAAGTTCACCTCCTCCTAGGTAGGACACACACCTGCTAACCGAGAAGGTTCTGTGGCTCCTGTGTCTGGGGACAGGGGGGTTTACTGAGCCTCTGTGCAGCTGTTTGCTTTAGCAAAATAGCTTACACTGTAAATACTCCAAGGTATTGTGCCTGGTGTACAAAAATCTTGATTCCAGAGCAAATACATAAATCTGACCCTGACGAGGGCAGCTGAGCGGGCCACATGTTCGGAAATGTTCCGTGTTTTCTTTATGAGAGCAGATTGTCTTGCCCATGGACTTAGGGGATTCTGTTTTCTCTTTTCATTTCAAATCCTCAGGCTCTCAGAAGAATTGAAAGCAAGCAGGTTATACCAGGTGCTTTCAGAACAATGAAAAACTGCGACTGGACCTAAGAACATTAGTCATTTGGGGAATTTTCCCCCTTTTTCAAAAGAGACCCAGTGGACTGAACCGCAGAGCAGTTATTACAATTTTGCTGGACCAGGTGGTTTTTTGGGCAATGTCTGTCATGGACCGAGTTCAGTGGGTGTTGTCAAAGATCTGGCTTGTTTCATGAAAAGAGAGATAGCCAAACAGACATCCAAATTCTAAAAAAAGAAGGGAAAATAATCAATTAGGTTATGGAATTATAACAAGACCTCCATTGCACAGCATTTCCCCTCTTGTAATCACAATCTTCAATGGAGATGCAGTTTAAAATAGGGTTTCTTTGTCCCAAGAAATACTCCAAACCAAAATTAGTGCTAAAATCAGTCAACCCTAAACCAAGGACCCAACAAATTACTCAAACACTTGCTATTCTGACAGTTCTGTTCTTTATAGCCACTTCCCTTTGTTCCTTTAATTTCTTTCTCCTCCAAAAAGAATGGCCGAAATATATGGCAAGGAGAAAATAACTGATTACCGCTGGCAAGTTAACTGAACGGGCCAATTGTTCCATACGGCAAGAATCAGAAGGCCGGGAAGCCATTCACCAGGAAAGACTGATGTGTGAAAGGGCAAAGCAATGTTCCCTCTATTGTTGAGAAAGAGTTTTCAAGTTTGGTTCCAAATTCCTCAAGGCAGCCTGGTGTGCGGCAGGCCGGGCCATGGGGAGAGCCTGCAAAAGCTGAAAGTCTATGCTTCACACACAGGATCAGGGTCAGCTTCCAGGAGACAAAGCGCTCCTGTTCACTTGTGTGAGAGCAGCAGAGGCCTTCCGCACAACCGTGAGTACAGAGCAACAGAACGGCCGTTTTGCTATGTTCACATGTAACCTGAATGGCCTCGGGCCTGAGCAGATTCCAGCAAGGAATGAGGTCAGAGAGACACATGGGAACCCCTCCTCCTCATACACACACACACACACACATACACACACACACCCCAAAGTGTTTCTGGGAACCCCAGGGAGGCTCACATGCACTTAAGCCAGGTTTAACTGGGTGATAATCATACAGGCAACTGGTTATTGCCAAAACAGGATATTGCCAAAACTTCTCTGCCGTGTCCTGCCAGGAAACAGAATCTCAGCCACCCTTGCCCCACTATTCCACCAGACACTATCATCAACATATAGGGACTCCCATAAGGCCAGGGCAGGGCTGAGTTCTGCCCAGAACTAGCTAAGCAGCGCCTTATGTGCCCACATCTCCCAGAGCCCCCCTTGTAAACAGCTGCAGCTTTTCCATGCAGCTCTCCATGAGGCTTGGAATGCATACATGGAACCGAGGAACAGACCCCACCTTGCCTGCTTATCCACCCCCAACTCCTGCCCCAGTGCCTGCTCACAAAGCTTCCTTTTGAGTGAATCATTTTTCTGTCAAAGGCTATCAATTCATGCAAATAATACGCTGAGAAGCCCCCTGACCCCGAAGTCAGTGACAGCCAACCGGACACTCAACCCCATTGAGGGTCAGCCTGTAGGTCCAAGTGAGACCTCAACTAAAAGGGGTTCAATTTGTATGTGGGTGGCTCTCAAGCTGACATAATTTTTTATTCTTTTAACAGTTATTTGATGTGTTTATTGGACTTGTTACTAAGAATGAGAAAGTCCTAGAATAAGAAAATGTTTTAAATGAAAGAGAGCTACAAGATGTTCTAGTTCAGTGAACTTGGGGAAGAAGAAACCTCGATCCTCCATGTGCCCCTCTGCGTGGTTGCAATAACAATAGCAGCTGTAATCACTAACAGGCAGCAATTGCTTTAGAATTTATGAAGCATTTTACATACATTATTCTACTTAAATAATGAACTGAACCCAACACTGTGGAGCCCTAGTTATTAAATAGCAATGAAATAGAACTTTCTGTTTCTAAGTAGGGAAGCTTTAAAAAAAAAAAAAACTTATTAAAAATAGCTCCAAAGGCAATTTGAACATCAAAGAACTTTTTATGAAACAGCATTTTGATGAGTTAAGTGTAAATGAATCAGAAACATGTGGATTAAATTTAAGTTAAAATAAACAAGGGTTTAAAAATTAAGAGACAAAGTAGTTTGAAAACACATCTTGTTTAATCCAAAGTGTCTGAGAAATGAAAGGGACTGAGGGTTTTACAAACCAGGAGGTAAAAAATGACCATCTTGTTACCTAGAGTTCTTGCCGTAGGTTCTAGCTGGAGTAAGACTCTACAGACCTTAAGTGCTAGAGGAGTGGAGACCTACAAGCTACTTTGAAATTTCCTTTAAGTTATGAAATTATTGTATTAATACCACATGGCTAAAATCATGAATTAAGCTATCCACAGATTGATTATGCCATTGAAAGCTCCTGTTTTTCTGGATTTTTTTAACTCTTCTATGGGATAACTTTCAGGAGCAGTGTACTCAGTTTTCAAACATATATTCGAAGTTTGTATCTCTTTCTCTCTTTTTTAACATCGAAATATTTATTTTGAGACATCTCTTAATTTTTTCTTCCTTTCAAGATTAATAGACAGTCCAGAGACTAGGAAATTTTTGTTTCCATCTTATTTATCAAAGAGGGAATCTCTCTTCGATAAACAAAATGGAAACAAAATTAAAATGTTGCTAGACATTCTAAGATACACAGCTTCAAAAATCTACCTGTTTGGGGATCCATTGTTGTTTCCTAGAGTTATGTAAGAATCCTGGATTCTAGCCAGTAACCAAAACTGATAGACTTTTGGTTTGCACAAGATGATTTCCTTTTGTCATGAGAAATTTTCACCTTATTGACCGTCCTCTACATGTCTTCAGTGAGCACTGCAATTTGGCACACCTTGCAGATGTTCCCCATGTTAGAAGATAAATGTTTCTTGCTCCAGCAGTAAACCCCATTGCAAACCTCAGGTTTCCTGTGTGGAGATTCTCTGTCCCCCGCCGGTAGTGAAATCCCCAAAACAATTGCCACTGTTAGTCCAGCCTCAGCAGCTACTAAATAAGTACTGCTTGGTAGAGTCACAATAATTTGTAGATTTCTGGGGAAAGTTTGAGGCAATGTCTGAGTGTCTGCACGAGTTTTGTAGTGCCAGTTATCCTCATCAATATTTTCTACCACATCATCCCATCATTAACTGGGTTCCAGAAACCAGAGCAGCTTGAGGCAAATTGCCAAATTGTCAAAATTTGTATTTAGAGCTTTTCCAACTTCTCATAGTAGATTCTACAACTTCTGTGCCCACACACAGAACTGGTGCCTTCATGGGGCAGAGTGGAAAACATTGTGCTTCAAGTCACATAGACCTGAGTTCAAGACCCACATCTACCACTTTCTGGTGGATTCAGTAAGAATTTGTCCCATAAAATAGCACTTTTTAAATTTTCCAAGTCACTTCTCTCCATTTCTCCAGTCTGAGTATCCTGGGCTTACAGCAGGTATGTTGTCGAGAAACTAGGTTTTTTGTTTGTTTGTTTGTTTGTTTGTTTTTGAGACAGAGTCTCACTCTGTCACCCAGGCTAGAGTGCAATGGCATGATCTTGGCTCACTGCAACCTCTGCCTCCCAGGTTTAAGCAATTCTCTGCCTCAGCCTCCCTAGTAGCTGGGATTACAGGTGCCCGGCACCATGCCCGGCTAATTTTTATATTTTTAGTAGACATGGGGTTTTACCATCTTTTCCAGGCTGGTCTTGAACTCCTGACCTCATGATCCGCCTGCCTCGGACTCCCAAGAGTAACTAGTTTTGACGCTGCCTAGTTCGAATGACAGTTGTTGTATGGTCTGGTATTATTGTCTTATGACCTGTCCATCATCCATGCAGACAGGCCCTGCTGTCTCCCTGTGTCCCTGCCTATGTTTTTGCCCGCGTGGCTTCCCCTGCCTGGAATTTGCTCTCCCTTACTGGTCCCATTTTCTGCCATCAAAAACCTACTCACCTTGGGTCAAGCTTTCCCAGTATCTCGTCCATGAAGTGCCTGGTCAGAAGTGATGTCTTCCTCCCCTCATTTCCTGTACCCCAACTAGGCCCCTCCCCCATCCAATGTCATATATTATCAATATTTGGTCCGCATCAACACCATCTCCTCTTCTAAACCTGCTCTGTCCAGTATGGTAGCCACTAGCCATGTGCAGTATCTTAATTTTAATTCATTAAAATTACATAAAATTTAAAATGCTCTAAGTGGATCAAGAAAAGGTGATATACGTACATAAGAGAATACTATTCAGCCATAAAAAAGAATGAAATTGTATCTTTGCAGCAACGTGGATGGAACTGGAGGTCATCATCTTAAGTGGAACAAGCCAGGCACAGAAAGTCACTCAGAAATAGGTGCTAAAAAATGTGTACACATGGACATAGTGGAATGATGAACAGTGGAGACTTGGAAGGGTAATGAGGTAAGAGGGGGATGGATGATGAGAAATTAGTTAATGGATACAATGTACATTATTCAGATGATGGATACCCTAAAAGCTCTGACCTAATCACTATGCAATCTTTGCATGTAACCAAATTGTATGTGTACCCCACAAAATTTTTGTAATTAAAAATTCAGTTCCTTGGTTGCACTAACCGCATTTCAAGTGCTCAATAACCATGTGTGGTTAGTGGCTACCACATTGTACAGTAGATATGGAACATCTCTATCGTTGTAGAAAGTCCTATTGGACAGCACAGTTCTAGACTCTGTACAAGATGAAAGGCCATATCTTTATATTCTGTCTCTTTGACAAACTCTCCCAACCATTGGCCATACATACTGCACTGCCTGGCATGTCCAGGTCTATCTGCATCTGTCAACTTCCTGTCTTCCAGGGGCAAACTCAAGCACCTTTTACAGAGCAATAATAGTAAAACTGCATCATTTTAAGTGCTTTATATAGGCATTCCTGACATTTGGGACTAGATGATGTTTTGCTGTGGAGGCTGTGCTGTGCATTGCACATGTTTGGCAGCATCCCTGGGCTCTGCCTCCCACATGCCAGTAGCACCTCCCTGTATTGTGACAACGTGTGAATAAAATGTCTGCAGACATTGCCCAATGTCCCCTGTGGGAAGGTGGCAACATCATCCTCAGTTGAGAAACGCTGGTCTAGATAGTAAGTTAAAGTTGGTTTGATGGATGAATACATGCCCTTCAAAATACTGATGTCTTATTTCTAGCAATTGAGATGCAAGTTTACAGCTATGCTTAAGGGAAACCAAAAACTCCTTTTAATCCACTGTGTCATCCTCCTGGCCCAGGCCCCATCTGGGAAAGGTTCTGCCACCACTTCATTTCATGTTGGGTGGAGATAGAGCCTTGGGTTTCGGACAGCCGAGATACTACAGCCCAACATCACTTGCGTTAACACCCATGCCTCCTGTGCTCCAAGTGGCCGGCTTTTTCTAGACCATCTGGTTTAGACAAACAGTCTTGGCAAATAGCACCTCTGTGGGAGGGGGCAGGGTAGGCCTTGAAGAAATGTGGGAAGGAAGAAAAGAGAGCTGATATGTACAGGCCATTCAGTACAGCTCTAGAGGCCAACCTCAGAGGTGGGGCCACAGTCCTGAGTGGTTCCAGAGGACCCAGGGCCTAACAAATGGCTCTGAAACCACAGCAGGTCACCTGGGAATGTGATTTCACCTTTATAAACAATCCCAAGTTAAATAAGGCAGGTAAGATGATTTTTTTTTTTTTTTAATCTATGGGATCCTCCTAGGGCAGCTCTGTCCCCATTCTGGATTCAGCCTGTCATACCCCCTACTTTCCCTGCTTTTTTGTTGTTTGATAATTACAGTGACTGCAAACACTTCCTAAGAAAAATATTTCCTTTTAAAGTGTTTATCTAAGATAGCATTTTCTCACTAGCCCTGTGAGAAATTCTATAGATAAAAAAGCAGGTCACACAAGTTTGAGATATGTCGACTAGTTTGTCCCCTGTCTGGACTTCCCAATGCACATTACCATATAGAGGCTCTGAGAAGTCCTGCAGCAAAGAAATGTACATTACAAGCAAAATGCACCTTCTCTGGCTAACTCAAGCAAAAGTTGGTCACATCTACCCCGTAAGTCCTTTGGGAAGAAGTAAGATAGTAGAGATAGGAGATATGAAAATATTTTAAATGTCAAGAGTATAAATACAAACATCTCGTAGAACTCAGGAAGGCTGGTTTTGCAAGGAAGCAGACAAACCCTGAATTATGGAGCCCCTGGATTCAGAACAAACTTCACAGGCTCAAAATTCAAAATTCAACCAAACAACAACAACAACAACAACAACAAAAACACAACAAAGATTTTTCCCCAATCAGTATCTAAAGATTTTTCTTACAAAAATAATCCGTTTAAAGAGTTTTATTTTAGATTCAGAATTTCAGATGTTTTTTGTCTCTCTTTCTCATGCATCCAACTCCTGACTCTAATTAAAGATGTTACACTCAGCTCTTAATGAGCAATGAAATCCAGAGAATGAGTAGTTATAGTTTATAAATAATGATCTGCGTCAGGCTGGAAGGATAACTGGCAGGATGTGTCCGGAAATGGTCTCCTCCTTTTCTCCTGGCTCTTCCTTCCATAGCTCTGTCAGGGTCTCCAGGAGAAGCACCATGAGGGACACCAAGCTCAAGGAGGCACCTGCCTTGCCCAGGTCACAGTGCTAGTATGTGGCAAAGCCGTCTGCCCCAACGTAGTAGAAAAACTTCATGATTATCCATGCCACCTCCTAAAATGATGGCAATGACCATGACAACAACAATAACTAAAGTGACTTTATGCCAGCTGTTATTAGAAGAACTTCTGTCTAGAAACAGGGGTTTTTATCCTGGGATCCATGGATGTCCAATGGGTTAGTGGTTAGAATTCAGAGAGTCCTTCAACTTGAATGGGAGGTAGAAAACACTTCTTTATTTTCAGTAACCTCTAACCAAAATCTAACATTTCCTTCCATTAAGAACGTAGGCAACAAACCACACCATTGAATTAGTGGTACCTGAGACTTTATAACCTGGAGAAGTTAATTTTTTTTTTTTTTGGTATCACATTACAGTTGTTGTAGATGCCTTGAAATATCATCTTTTTCTCATCACAACTTGAAAATTATGGTAGTTTTTTTTTTAATAGAAAGAGATGGGGTCTCACTATGTTGCCCAGGCTGGTCTGAAACTCTTGGCCTCTAGTGCTTCTCTCACCTTGGCCTCCCAAAGCACTGGGATTACAACCACCGTTCCTGGCTGATAACTATATTTAGATATATTTGGATTTTTTTGGAATCCTATGTATTTTATTTTATGATTATTATTATGATTATTATTATTTTTTTTTTTTTTTCCTGAGAAGGCTTCAGCAGACTGCCAAGGGATTTGAGGCATAAAAATGATTAAGAACACTTAGTGGGCACTATTATTACCTCCTTCTGAAGATTGGGAAACTGAGGCACAGAAAGCCAAAGTCATTTGCCCAAGGTCAAAGAGCTTAAAAAAGCAGAGCAAGGATAGGAATCCAGGCAGTCTAGCTCCAGAGTTCATGCCCTTAATGAAGACGCTGCATCTGCTGCTCTGAGATTCGGTGAAAGCTCCTGTACTCGATTCTAGAGGTTCTGTGGTCTCCCTGCTTGTAACCTCAGCCCCTCATCCATGCTTTACATAGCAGCCAGGTGTGCTCCATTACACCCTTTATTGGCCTCTCATTGTACCATCCTGCTTGCTGTGGCCTTTGTCTACCTCTCCAAGCCCATGTCCTCTCCCTTACTTTCTCTCTTCCAGCCACGCTGGTCTCTGATCTCTGGTCTCCGCCTCAAGCCTTTGAATTTAATTTTTTCTCCAACTGGAGTGCTCTTCCTCCCTTCTCATCCTTGTGATCTCTGCTTCCACGTCACTCCTCAAAGAGGGCTTCTCTGATTAACTTATTAGCATAAGTTCTCCTGGGTTTGCATTCTGTAGTTTGCATATTAACCCCTTCTTGGTTCTGGGTATTGCAAATATCTTCTTCCAGTTTTTCGGCTTGGCTTTTCACCTCCTTTTCGCTCATTAAAATGAGCACAATTCATTTTAATGAGTCAGACTGACCAATCTTTTTCTTTATACTTTGTGCTTTTTGTTTCTTGCTTAAGAAATCATTCCCTACCTCCATGGGTCATGGAGATATACTTTTTTATTTCTTCCTAAAATTATTAAAGTTTTGCCTTTCACACTTAAGTCCCCGATGCATCTGGAATTGAGTCTGATGCAAGTTGTGAGGTAGGCGTGCAATTTCTTTTTCTTTCCATATAAATAAGTGTTCTAATATCAATTATTAAATAGTCCATTTCTCTGCCATTGGCCCCACATGGATGCGGTCTGGTACATTTCTGTGGTCTTCTGACTAACCCCAGGGTCAGTGATGCACTGTCTTATTTCATATAGTGTTTTTTTTGTTTGTTTGTTTTGTTTTTTTGAGACAGATTCTTACTCTGTTGCCCAGGCTGGAGTGCAGTGGCACAGTCTTGGGTCACTGCAACCTCTGCCTCCCAGGTTCAAGTGATTCTTGTGCCTCAGCCTCCCAAGTAGCTGGGGTTACAGGCATGTGCCACCATTCCCAGCTAATTTTTGTATTTTTAGTAGAGATAGGGCTTTGCCATGGTGGCCAGGCTGGTCTCAAACTCCTGGCCTCAAGTGATCCACCTGTCTTGGCCTCCCAAAGTGCTGGGATTACAGACGTGAGCCACCGCGCCTGGCCTTATTTCATATAGTCTTGATATGTGTTGTGGCAAGTCCCCTTCACTAATTTGTTTCTTAAGTAATGTCTTGCTAATTCTTGACCTTTACTGTTCTAGGTAAGTTTCTGAAACAGACTGTCAAATTCCACTAAAAATAAATAGAAAACAAAAATAAACCTGTTTGGACATTTTCATTGGAATTACTTTGATTCTACATATTAATTTAAGAAGACTTACCATCTTTAAAATGTTGAGTATATGCATAAATAGGAACTAACTCTGTATTTATTTAGGTTATCCAATGCTTCCCCCCCCCCCCAGCTTTATTGACAACAAGAATTGTACATGCAAGGTGTACATACAATGTGATGATTTGATATATGTATATATTGTGAAATGAACAATCAAATTAATTAACATATCCATCATCACATTTAGTTATTGTGTGCATGTGTGTGTGTGTGTAGACACTTAATATTTACTCTTAGCAAATTTCAAGTAAGCAATACAGTATTATTAACTATAGTCATCCTGCTGCACATTAGATCACAGAACTCATTCATCTTAAAACTGAAAGTTTTCACCCTTTGATCAACATTTCTTAATTCCCCACCAGCTCTACCACCTCATTCAATGCTTTTAATGCTTTCAATTTATAATTTTCTTCATCAGATCTTATATATATTTCATTATGTTTGTTTCTAAAATAGATAGATAGTTAGAAGATATCTTGCTATGATAATCAGGACCTTGCTTACATTTTTTGTTTATTGCTATTATAGAGAAATGTAATTAGCTGTATATAGATATAATATTCCACAAACTTGCTAAATTCTTATATCTAATTATGATTTTTTTATAAGTTTGCTTTCTGCATAGACATATATAATATCTGCAGATAATGAGAGTTTGGTTTCTTCCTTTCTAATATTTCTATGTTTATTTACTTTTCTTATTTTATTGCATAAGCTAGGAACTCCAAAACAGTGTTTAATAAAATAACTGTCAGTCTTTTTTTGATTCTGGTTGTAAAATAAATGCTTTTAACATTTCAACATGAAGACTGATGTTTGGTTATAGGTTTTGGTAGATACTGTTTTGGTTTTTGTTAAGAAAGTTCCTTTCCATTCTTTTTTTCCTGATTTAAAAAAATTTATTTTTTTTGTAGAGATAGAGTCTTAGTATTGCTCAGGCTGGTCTCAAACTCCTAGCCTCAAGCCTATTCTTAATATTTACCATTATTTTTTAACCATAAATGTTTGTTGAATTTTATTTAGTGCTTTTTTTTTAATCTAGTGGAGTTTATTTCCTATATTTTGTTAATATAGCCAATTAATAGATTTTTCCAAGGTTGAACCAACCTTGCTTTCCTAAAATAAACTCTTGGCTGTTGTGCATCCTCTTTCTTTATACTTTGACAGATTTAGTTTCTTTAATTTGTGCTTTAAATTCTGTGTTTATGATCTTTAATGCATTTGGGCCATTATTTTCTTCTCTCATACTGTTCTTGTCTAGTTTTGGTGCCTGGGATTTAGCAGCCTCATAAAAATGAGTTATGACATAGTCCTTTTTCTATTTTTGAAGAGATTTCATATGATTGAATTTGTCTGTTCTTTGAATGTTTGGTAGAACTTGCCAGAAAAAGCATCTGGCCTGGTGTTTTCTTAGTGAGAAGACTTTCTAACTGCTGAATCAACATCTTTGATGATTTTAGGATGTGGTAGATTACAAGAATGGTTGCAGTTCTCCATTATTCTCTACATCCATGCCCTCTCACTAAAGAGAAAGTATCTATTTCCTCATTTTTTTTGAATCTGGACTAGCCTTGTGAATTTCTTAGCCAATAAAATGCAATTCTTCCACTGTCCCTGTTTTGCAAGAAGGCCTTTTGTGCTTCTGCTCATTGCATTAGAACCCTGCCACCAGCCCAGGAACAAGTCCTACCTAGCCTGTTGGAGGATGAAAGACCATCTAGTGGTCAAGCAGTTTGTCTCAGCTGAGGCCACACTCTACTAGGCCTACAGCCAACTGCCCTCGAAGCATATTTGAGAGTGAGCCCAACTTCGATCCACAGAGCCACCGACCTAACCTGCAGTCTGCTAGTCAGCCTCACTGAGACAGAGAAACAATCCAACTGATGTATGGATTTCTGAGCAATAATAAATATTTGTCATTTTAAGTCGTTGACTGGCAGGTTGGTAGTTACACAGCAATAGATAGCTAATGCATGGGACCATTTATATTTTCTGATTCTTGAATCACTTTGGGTAACTTATACTCATCTAGAAATGTATCTATTTCATCTAAATTATTTAAGGTTATTGGCATAAAATCATTCATACTAATCTTATATTGTATTTTTAATTTCTGATGAATCTATAATGCCCCTTTTTAATTATTTTGTTTGGGTTTTCTTTCAACTTGATTGACCTTATAGGAAGTTAAATTATATCACTTTAGTAAACCAACGAATATCTGTTGATGGGGAGGATCTCTATTATGCTTTGTGTTATCTTTCATTGAAGTCTGACCTTTCTATTATTATGTCCCTCATTTTATTTTCTTCAGCTTTTTGGCTTATTATTCATTTGTGTTATTTTATTTCAGTTGAATCTTAGCTAATTTGTTTTCTACTTTTTCTGTTTTTAAATATAATCATTTAAGGATGCAAATTTCCCTTGAAGTAGGCCGGACGCAGTGGCTCACACCTGTAATCTCAACACTTTAGGAGGCCAAGGCGGGTGGATCATCTGAGGTCAGGAGTTAGAGACCAGCTTGACCAACATAGTGAAACCCCATCTCTACTAAAAATACAAAAATTAGCTGGGTGTGGTGGTGCACAACGGTAATCCCAGCTACTGAGGAGGCTGAGGCAGGAGAATTGCTTGAACCCGGGAAATGGAGGTTGCAATGAGCTGAGATTGCACCACTGCACTCCAGCCTGGGTGACAAAGAGTGAAATTCTGCCTTAAAAAAAAAAAAAAAAAAAATTCCTTGAAGAACATGTTTGTTGCATCCCATGAGTTTTCCTATACAGTATGTTCACTATCACTCAGTTTGAATACCCATTATAGTTTGTTTGACCTTTGAGCTAGAGAAATATGTTTTCAATATCCAAACAAATGAGGGGGAGAGCGAGTTATACTATTTAAATTAATGGCTGGCCTTATTTTTATAGTCAGAAAGTACTACAACCAACTCATATTGACTCACAACATCTGATTGTTGAAGATTCAGGAATTTTGCAAACCCATCGTTAAGCCATTGGTAGCTTGAAATCAGCTATGGTGGAAGTGTTAATGCCATGAAATAGGGAATTGCTGCAAATCAAGGCTTTTCTTTTTTTCTTTCCCACAGAGGTAGTTTACTAGCATACCATTTGCCAGTGTGGTACCAAATGCTTAAAATTTGTTTGACGCTTGCTTTATGCTCCAGTATATGTTCAGATTTTATGTATGTTGTGTGTATGCACAAAAACAGTTTATTTCAGTTATTAGTAATACTGTTATATATGTGTCCACTAGATTATTCTTGCTAATCATGTTGTTCAAATGCTCTATATTTTTACCTCCTTCATCTACAATCTTTACCACTGTTATCTTTAGCACCTACCTAGCATTACCAGCCACTCAATACATTTTTATTAAATTAATATGTAAATTATGGAACTGCAGCCCAAGGAGTGGAAGGACTTGGTACATAGTGATAAAGAGAAGGCAGGTCCTTGGAGAAGGTATTTGTTACACATCTTACATTCGAAAGGAAGGATCAGGGGCTCTACAGAGTCAGTGTAATTAGTGTGAACTGTGGAGGAAACTGAAGTCCAAGCCATTTGTGGAGTTGCCAAATGGAAGGAACCTACGGTCCGCACTCTCAGGGTGTCAGGCCAGCTCAAGTTTCACAAAGGAGTGAGGAAAATGGATTTTTCAGGCTGAGGATATCTAAAAATACTCACCATCTCTCTGCAATCTGCATGTTACAAGTTTGATATTCATTTCATAAAGTGTTTCCAGATCAGTTTGTCTCTTAATATACATTTTTATTTTTGAAAAGGCTTAGTGCACTAGTTTAGGTTACTGAATGGCTAAATGCCCCAAGAAATCATGAGCAATGTGAGAACAAAGTACTAGCAATACTGTTTACCCTTTGACCACCCTATTCTCAGTTTCCGCTCCAACAGGTTTTATTTATCTTAAGATTAAAGCAAATCACCAGTGGACATATAGTTATTGCTTTATGGTGAAATGCAAACACATAAGCCAGAGGCATCAGTGGTTTCTGTCACCTTTGAAAAATGATTCATTTTTATGAGCTTTGTTTTTCACTCATGGGAAACTTGATAACATTTCAGAGCCTGAAATCGTTCCCTTAGCTGAAATAACCTGTTGAAAGTAAATATAAGCCAAGCCTAGGCTAGAAGCGCAGAGGTTTAAGAAAATAAAATCCTTGAATCTAGAAACAGGTCTGTTCATACTATGGCAATAAGGAAAATAAATCATAATTGGATTTCACTGAGTCGCAATTTACCCTGAAACGAATTGTATTATATCAGAGAAATCTAAGACTCACAGATGCACTGATTAGTACATCTGCTCCGTTACTTGGTGCCATCTTTAATCAATCATAATGATCCTCCACCAGTCCTCAGAATCCTTCTTGACACAGAGCAACAGGAGAAACCTAAATACCATTTCTCATTCTTACTGAATAAAGACGTCACCACCATTTCCCATTTTGCCATCAAACAAATGCTAAACTCATCCCCTTGATGTAGGTTCTGGGTTTTATGCTGGTTAGCTTACACTAGGCAGTTCAGGGGTAGACCTCTAAAATTTGGTGACACCATCATTCTATTTCTCTTTCACAAATAACTTATTTTTCATTTATTCTGCTTCTATCTTACCATAACTTATTTCCTTTTCTCTGTTTATAATAGTTCATATGCATATAAGTCCTTAATCTTATAAACTTCCTTAATCTGGTAAATTATATATATATAAAGTAAATTTAATAAATTTCCTTAATCATAAATTATATATAATATGTAAATTATATATTAGATTTCCTTACTCTTATAAAATTTCCTTAATCTTGTAAAAAAATATATAATATATAACATAAAGATTAAATTTCCTTAATCTGATAAATCATATATATATATATATTATGTATATAATTTACAAGATTAAAGAAATTCCTAGCAGCAGAGAAATGTGCAATCAGATAAAATAAAATTGCCTTACTTTCCTTGAGATGAACTTAGTGACTATAGTCCCCATAGAACACACTGGAAGGAGATAAGCTCTATTCTGCAGCAGTAAAAGTTGTGATAATAATCAGCAAGTGATTTTTCCACAATGGTGAGATTTTCCATCAGATTTCATTTGACCTTGCACACTGTGTTAGCAATGAATAATTAATGGTACCTATTACAGTAATGTTCCATTTAACTGGCATTGTCAGGGAATTAGATGCCCTAAATGAGTGAACTGGCCAGATACTAAGACTTACCTCCTTTAAGCACTAAGAAAATCTTTATTATAACTATTTCTTGTGTTTATTTTTCTAAAATGTGTAGCAATATTTTGTGACTTATTGACATTCACTGAAACACTAACATCTATTCATTCAACAAATGCTTATTGGAAGCCTAACATGTGCCAAGAACTAGGCCAGGTATGGGCACTATAATAGTGATTGAAAGAGACAGAGTCCCTGTCCTTGTTAAACCTATGTTCTGGTGAAGAAGAGAGATAATTAAACAAGGAATCCCACTGAACTAAGTGCTAGGATAAGAGAAGTAGAGACTATTATGAGCTACATTGAACTGAATGGCAAAACAGTTGAATTCAAAGTTGTATGAGTTCTCCAAAACGGTTTGCCTCTCCATTAAATAACCTCTGATTGCCGTGTCTTGCATCCTTGTGATTGATCTTGATAAGTTATGGATTATTTCTCGTAAATTCAGCTATATTTTTGCTGCTGGCTATGTGTATGATGCTGCTCCTACTATTTTTCTGCTATACAATAAAGTATATAAAGTGATTAAACTAAGATTGATAAATATGTGATGTATTAGTTACACACTGCTGCATTAACAAATTACCTCCAAAACTTATCAGCTTAAAACAATGCATAATTATTTTTGCACAGTTTCTGTGGGTCAGGAATCCACAGAAATCCAGAACACTTTGTTGGAAGCTCTACCTTAGGATCTTTGGTCTCTGTCATGGCTGTGTGTAATGAAGTGCTAGAGTCTCACCTGAAGGCAGGATGCCATTCCTCAAGGGCTGTTAGGGTGAGAGCTTCAGTTCTTTGCTGGCTGTTACCTGGAGGCCACCCTCAGTTCCTTGTTACATGAGCCTCTTCAGCATGGCAGCTTTCTTCATCAAAGCCAGCAGAAAGAACATCTGCAGCAAGATGGAAGTCACAGTCTTTTGTAACCTAACCACAGAAGTGACATTCCATCACCTTTGCCATATTTTTTATTCCAAGCAAGACATTATGGCCCGCTCCCATGGAGATGAATACTGGGAAGGAGATCCTTGTGAACCATTGCATAGGCTGCTTACGCCACATACCAAGCGTGTATCATTGTCTTTCTTCTAGAGGCTGTAGCAAACATCACTAAACAATCATGGCACTCTTTCTCATTGAGCCCAGAAAGGGCTTCAAAATCTTCCCTAGCAAAGGACACCAAGAGTTCTGTTACTGATCAGTTAGTGATATAAAACCAATTTGCCTTCTTTTATTTAAACAGTAACAATTTCAAATCATTGCCATAGGGAAAATATTTAGGTAGGGAATCTGGACAGAAACAGAGGACTCTAGTTGAAAACAGAACTACAACATGGTACAATTATATCCGTCATTTTCCAAGTCAATGGGAGCAAAGCAAAGTCTATAGCAAAAATCAACTGATAAAGACAACTGTTTCACAGTAAAGGCCATGAATCAGGAAATGCACATCATGGAATACAAGAGAAATCAGATCATATTATGGTTGAAGATATGCAAGAAGAAACCAGTCCTAACCAGGACAGAGATTATTCCCTTGGATGCACTGAACAAGAGTCATCAACATTTTACTCAATGAAAAATACTGGAGATGGATATCAGACACCATGGACTATCTTTGTGTTTCTGTTTTATCTCTGTCTCAGATTGGGGGATTTCCTGAAATATATATACTTCTTCTATATATGTGTGTGTGTTCCTCACTGTAAAGTTTATTTCTAAGTATTTTGTACTTAGTACTTAATGGGTAATTGACTAATATTTTGTGGGGAGATAATTTGAAGCTCTGTAATTATCTTATTCCTCATCAGAGTTCTAGCCCTTGTTGATGATTCTCACCTGAATCTGTTATTTCTTTGATAGTTGCTGCCAAGATTTTTAAGGGTGACTTTGGCATGAATGGTTTAAAGGAATAATTTCCAGATTGTCAGCTCCTCTTTAGATGCTCCTAAAACTGCTATGTCTGAGAGCATGACTGCGACATGGGAGTTCTCCTTCCGAGGCCTCAAGGGGCCTGGACACCTCCTTCAGGACATGCAGAGACACAACGTGAACGGTGATGATCCTTGGGTTGTGTGATAGGCTTCAGCGGGTCCTCTGCCACTTCCCCTTTCACAGCTACCTTTTCCCCTTCTACAAAAGAAAGGCCAACCTCTCACTCATCCTGAATCCCCATTGTGGTGCATTGTGCCAGGGGAAAAAAAAAAAAAAAAAAAGCAAGTCTCCAAACAAAGGAGTGATTCAAAATCTAGCTGTTTCTGTGTTGAGAAAGTGAAACGTTCTAATGATTGAGTTACAAATCCTTTTGTAAGTCAACTGGTTTTCAATTCTTTGCTTTCAACAAAATTGAAGGAGGATCTGATGAAGTTGTCAGCTGGTAGAGCATTAAAATATTTTTTGATGATAGATCACCACATTATTTTTGGCAAATAACTAGAAAGAGTTTAAAGAATTGAGTGATGTTGCTATAACAAATCTCCTCCATTCCCATCTACTAATGTGAACAAAATTTTTCAGTCCTTACAGCTATGATTAAAAGCAAAGAAAAGAAATAAAATTGATGCTGAACCCTGTCTCTTTTGGACAATAAAAAATATTTAGAAGTTAATGGGAGGGAGGGGAAAGCCCCATCCATCTCATCTAAGATACGCAATTCCAGCCTGGCCTGGTGGCTCACACCTATAATCCCAGCACTGTAGGAGACCAAGGAGGAAGGATCACTTGAACCCAGGTGTTCAAGACCAGCCTGGGCAACATAGTGAGACCCCACGCCTAGTAAAACAAACAAAAAAAGATATGCACTTCCAATAAAGTTTTATTCTAGTTTCACAGTTATCTACAAATAATACATTTGTTGTTTTCAGCAAACGAGTACAAATAATAGTTGTAATGTAACAGGAAGAAATTTTTAACATCTAGAACAACAAACTCACAGAAAATATTAAAGATTTAAATTTTAACTGTATAGTATCTTGATCCAGACAAGTGTGACCGTGATCAATAAAAATCTTTCAAGCATTAAAATACAGTAAAGTCTCTGCAGGAAGTAGAATGGAAACAGGAAAAGGATTGACATATCAAATCTCTAGGATATTTAATTTTCACCAGATGAAGCTAAAAGAGTTAATCAAACCATTTTCATTTTACAGCATCAGAGTTTGCTAGAAATTATCCAACTTTTATATAACTTGTTAACCTTATGATGAAATATTTTAGTTCTCAACTTTAAAATATGTAAGTAGTAAATAATTTTTCAAAAACATTCTAAGGGCAATGAACAACATTTGAAGAACATTGCTTTAAAAAGATACCTTTTCTTTCTTTTTTTTTTTTTTTTGCTTTAAAAATGTCTTTTGGGGAGGGGACACCACACTCTACTCAAAAAAGAGACACATTTTTACAGTCCAGAGGTCTTTTATTATATTTTAACACCTATTGTGCCATCAATTCATAGGGACTAGGGGCCAGCAGCTCAGGCTCCTTCCCAGTGGTTTTCACAAAGCGTGCTTCTCCGGGTGAAGGAGCCTGGCACAGTTGAACCCAGGTACCTTTCTCTTTGGCTTCTCTCTTTTTCTTGGCAAGAATCTTGCCCTTAACTTGTTTATTTACAACAATGCCAACAGCATTCTGGGTAATATTGTAGACTCTTCCGGTTTTGCTATGGTAACACTTGTGGGGCATTCCCTTGGTGTCTACAATATCACCTTTCTTATAAATTCACATATATGTGGCCAAAGGAACAACTCCATGTTCTCCAAAAGGCCTAGAGAACATATATCAGTGTCTCTTCTCTTTCTCTTTGTGTTCATCGTTTTGGCCAATTACTGGAAGATGGTGGTTCCAGCTGAAAGGAAGACTTTTTTTTTTTTTTTGAGACGGAGTCTCACTCTGTCACCCAGGCTGGAGTGCAGTGGCACAATCTTGGCTCACTGCAACCTCCATCTCTTGGGTTCAAGCGATTCTCATGCCTCCACCTCCCGAGCAGCTGTGATTACAGGCGTGAGCCACTGTGCCTGGCAGATACTTTTCTTTTGTATGCGTTACTTCACAGAATTTCTGTGGGTATCTTCAGTTTTCTACAGCAGACCCTTTGCTTGCCATCCAGGGTCTCCTCTGCCCCATCCTCAGTGTCACTTCATCCCCCAAGGCAAAGACTAGCCTTGCCCACTGGCAGGAAAGGAACCAGGATCATCTTCATAAATCATCAAGTTAAAGATCGTCCTTTGGGTATCATATTTATAACACTTAGATTCCTAGAACACATGGCCCCTTTCTGATGATAGTCAAGATCTCACGTCCAAAGAGGGAAAACATGCCCTAGTGGCAAGTCCCCTTTGCCATAATTCTGTTTGAATGAGGGCCATCTGATTAGGGATATGCACACCTTATCGAGGCCCAGTAGATTCTGGGTAAAGCAAGAATAAATAGACTCAGCATGAAGTGGAAAGTCAGCAGTGATTTCTAAATTCCACAAGCCTTAGTAAAATGCTGATTCCTTACTACTCAGCCTTAAAAGGGAACAAAATAATGGCATTCACAGCAACCTGGATGGAATTGGAGACCATTATTCTAACTGAAGTAACTCAGGAATGAAAAACCAAACATCATATGTTCTCACTTATAAGTGGGAGCTAAGATATGAGGATGCAAAGGCATAAGAATGATACAATGGACTTTGGGGACTTGGGGGTAAGGGATGAAAGACTACACGTTGAGTACAGTGTACACGGCTTGGGTTGTGAGTGCACCAAAATCTCACAAATCACCACTAAAGAACTTATCCATGTAACCAAACACCACCTGTTCCACAAAAACCAATTGAAATAAAAACAAAAAATTTTTAAATGCAGATTCCTAGACCTTGCCAACAAGATATTCTGACTTGGTGGGTGTTGGGTAAGGCCCAGGAAGACGTACTTTTAATGTATATCCCAAGCACAACCCCTGCCAGGTGATTTTTTGGGATATGTCCATGTACCGTATCTTTAGCTGATCTTTGACCATGATTTAGCCTTTTCAAATGCGTTTCTTTTGATTTACCTCCGGTATTTAGTATTCTGAAGTTAAAACGAGTCTGTAAATTGGCTTAGGGTAAGCGAGCTGTTATTATATCAAATGACTAAATACTATACTTAAATATTACTTTTAGTTGGAAGTATAATCAACCACCTAGAAGATATCAATTATTATTTAAGTTTGATTGAATTTTAAAGTACTTAAGCTCCAAAGAAGAATGTGGATAGGGAAAATAGATTTATAGAAAAAGAGATATAAATGATAAACATTTTAACTGATGCTTTCTCCTTAAAATCATAAAAGTATTATGTGATAGTGAAACAGGAAAGGTTCCCTTGTCCCCCTCACACGGCGTGTGATGGGAGTGTGGCTCGCTTCTTCAGTACCCCTCTGCCCAAACCTCTAGGGAGCATACAGATGGGCAGGCTGTGGGGCTCCGACCCCTCGGCAGTGTCTAGGGGTGAATGTTTACAGCTGAAGCCCCAGGGTGTGTGTTACAGGGAGCTCTTTTAGTTTAGCTGTCCATAGGCAGTTTGCGTTAGCTCAATTAGACCTCTGCCTTATCGCAAGGACAGAGGGCTTTCTGTATCCCAGGATTCTTGTCTTGGTGTACCGGAAGAATTGGATCACACACGGGCTTGGAGAATGACTGCAAGGTTTTATTGAGTGGAGGTAGCTCTCACCAGATCAGGGAGCCAGAAGGGAGATAGTTTTCCCCTGGACTCAGGCCACTCTCCAGCCCAGGCTCTCCTCCAACTGCCCTGGCCAAACTTTGCCTCCTTCCACCCGTCGATGGCCTGCCGGCGTGCCCATGTGCTCCTACACTTGTGTGTTCCTCTCAACATCCAGCCGCCCTCCATCCCTGTTCCTCCACTGTTGTGCTCCTCTCGATGTCCAGCCACCTGTGTATCTGCCTGCTAGTGTCTCAGGGTTTCTATAGGCACGGGATGGGGGCATGGCAGGCCATGATGGTCTTGAGAAATGCAACATTTGAGCAGGAAAACAAAAATGGCTGTCTTCACCTAGGTCCATGGGTACAGGCTTTGGGGTGGAGCCCTAGCCAGGGACCATGCCCTCCTCTACCCAGCACTTCCCTGCCCCCCTTCTGTATCAATAGCAATGTAATAATATTGAAGAAAGTCTATGGTAAAATAGGCATGAGGCTAGGACTGTGGATCTATATCAGTCCCACAAAATTAATTTGGTCATACCTGTAAACAATATTGTAAAATTTTATAATTTTAGCCAACAATTCTACTTCTGTAAATCTAGTTAAAGGAAAGGCAAAACTACCAAATTTGTCCACTGTAGAACTGTGTATTCGTTAATTATAGAGGGATAACACCAAAAAATAGAAAACAACTCATATAGGGAATTGAATAAATTTCCTGGAGTAAATTTTCTAGAATATTATATAGTTCTTTAAAATGTTATTGTTGAAAATAATTAATGTTATGAGATAATGTTCAGGATATAATGCTAAATAGGTCTCAAATGTATTGAAAAAAAGAAGAAAGGAATGAAGGAAGAGAGGGAGGGAGAAAAGGAGGGAGCGGAAGGGAGAGGGAAGGAGAGAGGAAGAATATCTAAAATACATATAGGTAAGACAAAATACCTGGTGAAATTAAGAGTAATTTTTATTTTCTTATTTCTATTTTCTTTAGTTTTTAAGTTCTTTGCAATGCATTCATCAATTTTATAATCCAAAACAGTATTGCTTTAAAAAACACATTAAGTAGGTATTCCAACTTCTGAACTGCTGATTCTACGGAAAAACAGATTTCACAGTCCACTGGCAGCATATCTGTGCAAAGCCCCACAGAACTAGTGCATTTCCCTTATTCCCCAAGTCCATAGACAGCAGCCCGACCTACAGGCTAATACATATTTCTCTCTCTCTGTCTCTCTCTCTCTCTCTGGCTCTCTCTCTGGCTCTCTCTCTCTCTCTCTCTCTCTCTCTCTCTCTCTCTGTCTCACGCACTCACACACACACACATAGACACACACACACAATCAGAGGATATTCTAGCATCTCCCTTGAGAGCCTACTTCCTTTCGTTTGTCCTGAATAATTTAAATGGAGCTGAAGGAAGCTATTCTTTTCCATGAGCTTGATATTAAAGGGTGGAAAGAACCCTGCAATGAGTTTATTTCATTTATCAGTATTATCATGATTAAGTGTCCCCTCTTACATTATTCATTCATTCAACAAATAGTGTTGAGTGCCTGTTAGACACTCAGCTAGTCACTCTGATGGAGAAAAAGATTTAGTCACTCGCTTGTCTGCTTAGTCAGTCAGTAAATGGTATTTCCTATAGTATTTACCCCCTTTGTGACAGACGCTGTGTGAGACATTGCACATCGCGAGCTGTGATTGCACCACTGCGCTACAGCTTGAGTGACAGAGCAAGACCCTGTCTCAAAAAAAAGACACTGCAAATGCAGTAGGAAACTAGATAAAGTTCCTGCCTTCAAGGAGCTTATGGTCTAGTAAGAGAGAGAGAGCCAAACAGATAAATAAAAATAATTACCGCTTGTAGTATGTGTCATGCAGGGATACACAGGTGTCAGAACAGAAACTAGCACCAGTACCTAAATAGGTAAGGGGGTCAGGGAATGCCTCTCTAGGCTGGGGAGTTGGGGTGTGACTAGGAGAACAAGAAAAAAACAGCCAGAGAGCGCTGAGTTCAGGCGGAGACCGACCGCAAGGTCAAAGCTGAGGCAGGAAAGGATGCGAGTGGCTCTGGGAATGGGAAGATGCTCTATGGGATGGGGTTCGGAGGCTCTGGGGAGGGGTGGGCAGCTTCTATTGCCAAGATAATGACTTTGGCTGGATCCAACACAGAGTTTGAGTACAAGTTTGTATCTTAATGAGCAGAATAGTAAATAGGTATAATTATGATATAAATCAGGAGAGAACAAACTTTTTCTGTAAAGATAAATAATACATTTGGCTTTGCAGGCCTAAGGGTCTCCATTGCATTGCTCAACTCTGCTATTGGAAGGAAAAGGCAGCCATAGGCGATGTGTAAAAGAATGGGTGTCGGCTGGGTGCAGTGACTCACGTGTGTAATCCTAGCACTTTGGGAGACTGAGGCAGGCATCGTTTGAGCCCAGGAGTTCAAGACCAACCTGGAAACATGGCGAAACCTGTCTCTACTAAAAATACAAAAGATTAGCTGAACGTGGTGGTGCATGCCTGTAGTCCCAGCTACTTGAGCGGCTGACGTGGGAGGATCGCCTAAGCTCAGGAAGTCAAAGCTGCAGTGGGCAGAGATTGCACCACTGCACTCCAGCCTGGGCATCAGAGTGAGACCCTATCTATCTATCTATCTATCTATCTATCTATCTATAAATGAATGAATGAATGAATAAACAAATAAGTGGTGTCTTCATCTGCAGAGACAGGCAATGGATCAGATTTGGTCACGGGCCATAGTTCATCATCCCCTGATATGAAGGATAAATAAAAATCTTCAGGAGTGACTGGGTGCAGTGGCTTACACCTGTAATCCCAGCACTTTGGGAAGCCAAGGCAGGTGGATCACCTGAGGCCAGGAGTTCGAGACCAGCCTGGCCACCATGGTGAAACTCCATCTCTACTTAAAAAAAAAAAAAAAAAAAAAATTAGCCAGGTGTGGCTGCAGCTGCCTGTAGTCCCAGATACTCAGGAGGCTGAGGCAGGAGAATCACTGGAACCTGGGAAGTGGAGGCTGCAGTGAGCCAAGATTGCACCATTGCACTCCAGCCTGGGGCAACAAGACTGAAACTCCATCTCAAAAAAAAAAAAAAAAAAAATCTTCAGGAGTGTATGGGAAATCAGACAGGGAGAAGATGACTTCCTGGGGCGAGAGCTGAGTTAAGTCTTGAAAAATGAGGAGACTTCAAAAATAAAATAATGGGGGAAAGGGAAATCCAAGGAGAGGGGACAGTAGGAGCTAGACCCAGAGGCAAGAATGGCCAGTGCCCATAGAGGAGTCTGAGAGGTGGTGGAAAATACATTTGCAAGTGTAGTTGTTTTATTCCTCAGCTATTTTGAGGGCTTATGAGGTAGCAGGCAGTGTGCTAGACCACTAGGGACAGGGATAAGAGGGGAATAAGGAGCGAGTCCCTGAATTCTAGGACAATAGAGACCAGAGGGGGTGACAGATACATGAATAGGACTTCACACATTCAACTCAGTAAGAGAAAGTCAGGGAAGGCTTCCCAGCAAAGGTAAATTTAGAAATTAACTTTTTCCTTCATTATAAATGCTTCATTTAACACTTGATTGAACAGATAAATATATTCATATGCTACAAAATTTAAAAGGCACAAAATGGTTTACAGTAAAGTTTCCCTCTCTTAAAGTCTATCCCTCAGGCCTACTCAATACCCCCTCCCCAGAGATAACCAGTATCACTGATTTGTTCCAGATTCTTCTGGAGACAGTCTATGCAGATCCAAGCAGATGAGTATGTTTTCTCATTATTACTCAGATGATCTGAGCTGAACTTTAAGAATGAATTCTTCAGAGAAGGGAATATGGAGAATGAAAGGAAGAGAATAGCAATTGAGGCAAAGAGAAAAATGTCATAAAGATGGGAAGTGGGGAGGGCAGGAGATGGCACAATATGTGGGTTGGGGAGCATATGACAAGCTCTCCTGTGTTGCTGAGACATTAAGCATGAGGCAGAGGCCAGGCCCAGTGGCTCACGCCTGTAATCTCAGCGCTTTTGGAGGCCAAGGCAGGAGGATCATTTGAGCCAAGGACTTCAAGACCCCTGGGCAACATAACAAGACCGCATCTCTACAAAATATTTTTAAAATTAGCCAGATGTAGTGGCATACACCTGTGGCCTCAGCCACTCAGGAGGCTGAGATGGGAGTATTGCTTGAGCCCAGGAGTTTGAGACTGCAGTGAGCCATGATCATGCCACTACACTCTACCCTGAGTGACAGAGCAAGACCTTGCCTCAAAAAAATAAAAGAAAAAAGAAAAGTGTTAGACAGAAAGGTAGGAGGGGCCAGGTCATGGCAAGACTCTATGTTGTGGAACACAGATTTAACCTAGTCGGCAGTCAGAATTTAACAGAGACTTTTATAAGCACGAGAGTAACAGGCTAATTGATGTTTTAGGATGATCATTTTAACAGTTTATAGAGGGCAAATATCCAAGTGAGCCTTGAATGACAAATAAAAAAGTTGAGCTTTTTTCCTTCAGTCAGTGGGAACCAATGAAAGTTTTTAAATAAGGGAAGGGTGATATCAAAGGTGTGACTTAGCCAAATGAATCTATCAGCATTGTCGGCAGTGTGCTGTTCTTAATACCACGCCATGTTAGATGAAGAATGACTGAGATAAACCCAAATAAGTGACAATCCGCCCATCAACCCTCAGCAGAAATGTAGGTCTTTTGTCTGCTTTTTAATTTTAAGGGAGAAATCTATATTAGCTCTCTATTGCTGCATAACAACTTATCCCAAAACTTAGTGGCTTAAAACCATACCCATTTATTAGGTTAGTTTCTGTGGGTCAGGACTCCATGGTCTCTCCCAGACTGTAATCAAGATGTCAGTCAAGACTGGGGTTTCACCTGAAGGCTCAACTGGGGAAGGATCTGCTTCCATACTTACTTACATGACGGTTGGTAGGATCCAGTTCATTGAGGTGTTCAGTTCCTTGTTGGATATTGGCCCACAGCCACCCTCAGTTTCTTGGCATGTGGATCTCTCCCACATGACAATTTGTTTCATAAAATGTACAAGCTGAGAAGGCAATAGTGTCTGCTAGCAAGATGGAGGTTAAACACTTTTATAACCTAATTAGAGAAGTGGTATCTTATCATCTTTACCATTTCTGTTGGTTAGAAGCAAATTGCTAGGACCAGCCCATACTCAGAGACTGGGCATACACAAAGGCATAAATACAAGAAGATGGGATCGTTGGGGAGCAACCTGGAAGCTTAACGAGGGCTGCTCCTGCAAGTATTTTGCAAACCAGGACAAGGCCAGGAGGAATAAAGCCTGTATTGTTTCTCAGCGTGACCCAGCCAGGAAATCACCTTGCTCTCCCCTGGCCTGCTGGCTACCGCCCTCATTACCATCACTGCCTTGCGGCTGTCATTTTTGTCCACTTCTCCTAAAGACAGAATGCCTCCTTCTTGCAGTTACAGCATCTGGGAATATTTAGATGCAAGCTGTGTTGGGCTGACTCTCCCTGCTGGACTCGGATTGTTGTGAGAAGCTTCCTCCCTGCTGCTGCTGCTGCTGCTGCTGCTGCTGCTGCTGCTGCTGCTGCTGCTGCTGCTGCAATTTCTGACATGCACTGACTAAAAGAAACACCTCTAAACATGAAGATAAATTCTTAACTGGTCCTTTACTTTTTTAAACAGAGTGGATTAGTTGATTTGGTGAAGGAGTTGCCTCCACTCCTAGCAGTGCTTTCCAAACCGTAGTGTTGCCTTACATCAAACAACTCACAGAAAGCCTGGAGGACTCAGCACTCAGATCCCAGGCTGTGTAAATGGCGATTCCAAACCACTCCAGGCAGATAGACGTGACAACAGCTGCCATTGAGTATGTATACGGTGTGCCAGGGACTGGGGTAAGAGCCTGACCTTCATTATCTTGTTTTAGTTCACTAACTGCACAGAGTTCATGCTACTATCCCCATATGACAGAGGAGGAACCTGAGATCCAGAAAGATTAGATACCATGCATGGATACTCCCAGCTAGTAAGTAGCAAGCAGTACCAGGATTCAAACATAGTCTGATTTGACAGTCTTGCACTTTTAAATTGGGGGTCTGCAATAATTTATCTTTTTTTTTTTTTTTTTTTTTTTTTTTTTGAGACGGAGTCTCACTCTGTCGCCCAGGCTGGAGTGCAGTGGCCGGATCTCAGCTCACTGCAAGCTCCGCCTCCTGGGTTCACGCCATTCTCCTACCTCAGCCTCCCGAGTAGCTGGGACTACAGGCACCCGCCACCTCGCCCGGCTAGTTTTTTGTATTTTTTTTTAGTAGAGACGGAGTTTCACCGGGTTAGCCAGGATGGTCTCAATCTCCTGACCTCGTGATCCGCCCGTCTCGGCCTCCCAAAGTGCCGGGATTACAGGCTTGAGCCACCGCGCCCGGCCTAATTTATCTTTATGAATAGTCATGTTTTGTCCTGAATTATAAGGAGACCTCATCAGCTAAACATAATTTGGGGAGTGGTAAAAGAAAGGTATCCACCTAAAATAAATCCACTTAAAATGGAAATTAAAACATCAATGTAAAAGTTGAGGGAATTTTTTTTTAATTTTTTTATTTTTTTGAGATGGAGTCTCGCTCTGTCACCCAGGCTGGAGTGCAGTGGAGCGATCTCGGCTCACTGCAAGCTCTGCCTCCCGGGTTCACGCCATTCTCCTGCCTCAGCCTCCCGAGTAGCTAGGACTGCAGGTGCCCGCCACCACGCCTGGCTAATTTTTTGTATTTTTTTTAGTAGAGACACAGTTTCACCATGGTCTCGATCTCCTGACCTCGTCATCCACGCACCTCGGCCTCCCAAAGTGCTGGAATTACAGGCGTGAGCCACCGTGCCCAGTCAAGGGAATTATTTTTATTAGAACTGTATCTTTTTAAATAAAAGTTAAAATAAAGAGAAAAAGCTTATTTAAAAAAAGAATCTTAGGTCAATTTTCAGCAAACTTTACTGGAAGGTCCAGATAGCATAACTATCACCAAACTTTCTCTGGAAGGGCCAGATAGCAAATATTTTTCACTTTGTGGGCCATGAGATCTCTGCTACAACTACTCAAGTCTGTCATTGTGGTATATGAGCAGCCACAAATAATAAGTAAACGAATGGGCATAGCTGCGTTCTAATAAAGATTTATTTATAAAATCAGATGGTGGGCCAGATTTGGCCCTCAAACTGTAGTTTGCTAACTGCTTATTTAGATTATAATGTAATGTATACCAATTTTTAGAAGAAGCAAGAATCATGTAGTTTTAACACAACATTTCTGACAAAATATGTGATAACATTTTGTGTGTTTACAATCATGATAACATAGTACAACATAATCTCTTCCGATTGACATCTGTAGTTTTATCGAAAGAGAACCAATTGTGAAAAACTATTTGAGGGCCTTATTGCTTTTCTCAAGGTCTCTGTCAATCCTTCGATAGTCAAATAATTATCTTTTGAAACCATTATAACATCATCTGGATTTTCTCTTCTTCAGTTGTAAGCTGCTCTTCTACTAGAACCCTGTTTCTACGTAACTCTGCGTAATTCTCTATCATCTTTTCATCGACTTTACGAAATCTTGTGCATTTGTAAGATTTGCTATTCACTTTCAAGAAGCTTTTTATTGGTTTGCCTGTTTGCTCAGTGGACATCCAATGGGCAACAAGAGAGGAGAAGCAACTAAAACTGTAACATGATGAGCAAAAAAGATGCTGAGCCAGGAAGAATTTGAGTAGGAATTAATTTTGTGGTGGTCATGTCATTGGTGAATATTTCCTGTGTTACCATAATCTCAGCTTCCCTCCACAATTGGGTACCTGTAGGTTGTCAAATAACAAATACTCAGGTAATGAAGATCTTCCCTGTATAATTTATCCATCTATTTTATGCATACATTATTCTCTTGCATTCAGTTTTTCTATTATATCTATCATTTATTGAGCATCCACTCAATTTTTTTAAAAAAAGCCATTTTACTTATATAAACATCCTTCTTTCCAAATTCTTACTATCCACACTGAGTAACCCAGTAAGTTGAGATCAATTTTCCAATATAATTCTCATTATCTGAACTCAGGATCTGAATAGCTTCAGAAAACACTATATTCCTTGCTAGACAAGCTTACTGTTTTTAGTCTCATGATCCAATTTATCTTTGGCTAGGAAAAACAAAAAAATACTTGTTTGTTTTTCCCGTTTCTTCCAGTAACTGAAAAGAGTCTTTTACTATCCTCGTCTTACAGATGAAGTTTCTGATATCCTAAGTAAGCAAGTAACTTGCCCAAGGTCTCCTGGGCAGTCAGTGGTAAACTGAGAGTCAGAGCCAGGTCTGACTGGCTCTAAATCCCATGATCTTTCTTCCACTTGCCTTTTATTTTTTTTAATTCTTATTTTTTTATTTTTTGAGACAGTCTCACTCTGTCACCCAGACTGGAGTGCAGTGGTGCAATTTCAGCTCACTACAACCTCTATCTACCAGGTTCAAGCGATTCTTATGCCTCAGCCTCCCAAGTAGCTGGGATTATAGGTGTGCACCACCCCACCCAGCTAACTTTTGTATTTTTAGTAGAGATGGGGTTTCACCATGTTGGCCAGGATGGTCTCAAACTCCTGGCTTCAAGTGATCTGCCCACCTTGGCCTCCCAAAGTGCTGGGATTACAGGCGTGAGCCACCATGCATGGCCACATGCCTTTTAAATATGCAATTCACGTGGATGAAAAGCCCAGCATAGTCATCTATCACAAAGTCAAAGTTACAGATTCCTGTGCTCTTTAAATCACATTTAAATTAATCAAGCTAATTTTACATCATAAGCAGTGATGTTGCCATTTTTAAAAATTATGCGATGCAGATTTCAGTATTGCAGTAAATGTAATTTGAGTATAATTTCTCTATTTATTATTAAAGACGTTCTCAAACTGTGGTCCCAGAAGAGCAGCATCGATATTACCAATAAACGTGTTAGAAATGCAGATCTAAGGCCGGGTGCGGTGGCTCACACCTATAATCCCAGCACTTTGGGAGGCCAAGGTGGGCGGATCACTTGAGGTCAGGAGATCCAGACCAGCCTGGCCAACATGGTGAAACCCCATCTCTACTAAAAATACAAAAATTAGCCGGGCATGGTGGCAGGTGCCTGAATTCCCAGCTACTCGGGAGGCTGAGGAGGAGAATCGCTTGAAATCGGAAGGCAGAGTTTGCAGTAAGCCAAGATCACGCCACTGCACTACAGCCTGGGCAAAAAAGCGAAACTCCATCTCAAAAAAAAAAAAAAAAAAAGAAAGAAAGAAAAGAAAAGAGAAATGCAGATCTACAGCCCCAGCCCAGATAAGCCGAATCAGAAACTCTGGGAATAAGCCCCATCGATTTATGTTTTAGCAAGTCCTCCAGGTGATTCCAGTGAGTGTTCAAATTTGAGAGCCAGTGAATTAGAGGATGAACAACCATACTCTTTGGTGATTCTTGCAATAAGAACCAGAACATATGGGTGTCAGAAGTCTGGATGACTTGTTGACTGTCAGAAAGCTCTGATTAATGCTCTTATTTCCCTTCTAGTCATTTCTTCATTCATCTAACAAATACATCCTCAGCCCCAACTCTGGGTCAGGCATGATGCCAGGCACCAGAAACAAGGTAGAGAAAAAGACGGGGCCCTAATCTTCTCAGGTTTACAGTCTAATGTGGGTGACAGACCAGAACACAGTCAATTCCAGAACACAGCATCGTCTGTGCCTCGCAAGATAAACAGGGTGCTAGGAGCAAGAGGTTTCACCTAATCCAGCCCTGCAAGTCAGGGAAGATTTCCAGATTAAACAACTCAAGAGGGTAGGAGTCCAGAACATTCTGAGAAGGCCTAGTGCCATGGGAGGTTGTTTTGTCTCTCCCACATATGCACAGCCTGCTTGAAGCAGCTTCAGATGGAAGAAGGGGGGTGCAGAAAACTCAACCTGTTGCTTCCAACTTGTTGGAACACTTATCTCCGACACGCATTAAAAACATATGGAAGGTCAAAGCTCCATGTGTTCTCTTGGTAGGGGAGCAGAAAATTGGATACGCAAATATGCATACCTCCCCGATCCCAACTGCTGGACTCTTATTGCCAATTTACGTAATTTCCTGTGCTTACTTCAAAATAGTGAGGGGGGGCAGGAGACATTGTGAACACCATAATCAGGCTGCTTAGGCTAGCGGCTGCTTAGACTAGCAGCTGCTAGCACATTCATTCCCTTCTTCCTTGATTTAAAAAAAAAAAAAAAAAATCCAGTAGAACCTGAGGGGAAACGCATCATTTGGCAAATGAATGAATAGTTTCTACTTAAGAGAAATCAGTTTAGATCCAACAAGCCATCCACAAAACAGGATCCCACTTACTCCTTCATCCAGCAAAAGTGCTTTGAGTGCCTACGCTGTGCTGGCACTGAGCTAGGTGCTGGAGAAAGGACAAGTACAGGAAGGGCCCTGACTGTAAGGAGATTAAAGGACAGAAATTGAACACCACTTTATTTATTTTTACTCTTTTAGGCAGGTCTCAGTCTGTCACCCAGACTGGAGTGCAGTGGCACAATCAGACCTCGCTACAGCCTCGATCTCCTGGACTCAAGCAATCTTCCCACCTCACCCTCATGAGTAGCTAGGACTACAGGCATGCGCCGCCACACTGGCTATTTTTTTTTTTTCTTAATTTTTTTGTATAGACAGGGTCTCACTATGTTGCTCAGGCTAATCTCAAACTCCTAAGCTCAAGCAATCCTCCCACCCTGGCCTCCCAAAGTGCTGGGATTACAGGCACGAGCCACCATGCCTGGCCTCAATACCACTTTTAATGTGATAAATGTTTAAAAGAAAAATGTTATTAAATAGATCTATCCTAAAGGCACATGCTGATAGATGTTTAAAAGAAAAAAGTTATTAAATAGGTCTACCGTAAAGACACACCCACATGTATGTTTATTGCAGCCTTATTCACAATAGCAAAGACATGGAATCAACCTAAAAACCCATCAATAGTAGACTGGATAGGCCGGACGCGGTGGCTCACGCCTGTAATCCCAACACTTTGGGAGACTGAGGCAGGTGGATCACTTGAGGTCAGGAGTTTAAGATCAGCCTGGCCAACATGGTGAAACCCTGTCTCTACTAAAAATAGAAAAATTAGTAGGACATGGTGGCAGATGCCCATAATTCCAGCTACTCAGGAGGCTGAGGCAGGAGAATCTCTTGAACCTGGGAGGCGGAGGTTGCAATGAGCCAAGATCATGCCATTGCATTCCAGCTTGGGTGAAAGAGATATTCCATCTCAAAAAAAAAAAAAAGAGTTGCTCAACAGATCTTTGTGGTGACAGAGCAGTCCTGTGTCTTGGTTGTGGTGGTGGTTGCACAAATCTACACATATAATTGCATAGAAGTATATGCACACACACAATATACAAATGTAAAGTGCATGTAAAACTGCCAAAATTCAAATAAGATCTGTGGATTATACCAATACTGCTGTCCTGGTTTCATATCGAACTGTAGTTATGTAAAATGTTGCCACTGGAGGAAACTAGGTGATAGGTACACAGGGACTCTGTTTTATTTTTGCAACTTGCTGTGAATCAGTAATTATTTTAAAATAAATAGTTTTGCTAGGCGCCGTGGCTCCTGCCTGTAATCCCAGCACTTTGGGAGGCCGAGATGGGTGGATCACCTGAGGTCAGGAGTTCAAGACCAACCTGGCCAAGATGTTGAAACCCTGTTGCTACTAAAAATACAAAATATTAACCGGGCATGGTGGTGGGCACCTTAATCTCAGCTACTCGGGAGGCTGAGGCAGAGAATTGCTTGAACCTGGGAGGTGGAGGTTGCAATGAGCCGAGATCACACCCCTGCACTCCAGCCTGGGTGACAGAGCAAGACTCCATCTCAAAAATAAATACATAAATAAATAAATAGCTTTTAAAGTGGTTTTAAACAGTTTTAAAACATATGGAAATGTTAAAATAGTTTAAAAAAGTAATTTAGAAACTATAGGAATGACCTGATGAACAATTTATGCTGCAAGATATTACTCAGTAAGCAGATTTGTTCAACATATTGTTTCATTTATTTAGAGAATTAAAGGGTGCTCTAGACTGAATTGTGTCCTACCAAGATTTCATACATTGAAGCCCTAGCCCCCAGTATGATAGTATTTGGAGATAGGGCCTTTGGGAGGCAATTGGGTTCAGGTGAGGTCATGAGAATGGGGCCCTTGTGATGGAATTAGTGCCCTTACAAGAAGAGACACCAGAGATATTCCCTCTCCTTCCTCTCTTTTTCTCTTTGTCATGTGAGGATATATCAAGAGGGCCCTCATCAGAATCCAACTATGGTGGTACCCGATCTCAGACTCCAGTCTTTAGAACTGTGAGAGAAAAATGTCTGTTGCTTCAGTCATGCAGCCTATATGGCAGCTCAAGCTGACCAAGCCAAAGGGAAATAATTGGTCATTCATTCATCCATTTGCTCATTCATTTCTTTGTTCATATTACCCAGCAGTGACTGCATCTTTGGTCACCCCTGGTCCTTGAGACCATAAAACACACAGGGTTTATGGTCCAAGGCCTATTTCCCTGTAGCCACTCCCTATTGCTGGAGAAGATCCTTTCAAGATCAATTTATTCTAAAAGGAAATAATAAAAAATACTCAAAATGCACAAGTCTTGTGAAGAAAATGAAGAAAATCCACAGAACATGCCAAAGGCTGAGGGAGTCCACCCTGGGAAAGGTATCCCCCAGGAGGCAGAAGGAAGCCTCAGCCCTCATCAAAAGGTGTAAGCCAGGAAGCAGAAGGAAACCCCAGACAAGGGCTGACTGGGCCTGGCTGGGGATTTAAAGAGGATGCTCCGTGTTAGGCATTAGGATCCTGGAGAAATGGTAACAGCAGATGAGTTGGAAAGACTTACGGAAGAGATAGGAAGAATAAGAACAAGTTGGTGAAGATCCAGTGGAAGCAAAGACATTCTCACAGCCAGCCATAACCTCTGTGCTTCAGGCCTTCCATTCATTTTTGTCTGATATTAAGATCTGGTCCCTGCTTTCTTTCTGTTAGCAAAAAAAAAAAAAACAAAACAAAAACAAAAATACACAAAACACAACACAGAAGACTTCCCGAGATAGAGCAGAGACTGTAGGAGAGACCCACAGACACTAGCCAGGAGAGATGGATAAAGGGAAGTGAGCCAGGCAGAGAGACGAGAGTGCGTGAAGGCCCTGAAGTGGGACAGGGCGCTAGAGACAAAAGGAATCTGGCATCAAAGCCACAGAGAGAGCAGAGGGAAGTGGGAGATCAGAAGAGGCTGAGGAGGGAGGCAGGGACCAGGTCTCCAAGGGCCTTTTGGGTCAGTGATGTTGCCCTGGCATGATTTTCCCTGCACCCATTTTCACTTTCAAATACGTCCTTTTACCATACTTCGGTAAAGTAATTGTTTTTTTAAAAAAAAAAAAAAAAAAAAAGAGTCCTTTGGTTGATCACTTCAAGAGTCACCCCACATTTGGGCCATGGGGAGGACTATAGGTTACCTTGGGATGATGGGCAGCATTGCAGGATTTTCAGCTAGACGGTTAGGTTCTCACTTTTATTTTAGAAAGGCCACTCTGCCTCCAGGGTTAGAACTACTGCTGAAAGGGAAAATAAGCTGACCAGAAGATTTTGCTTATTCTCCACAGGGAGAGGAAAACAAGGGAGGGTGAGGTGGGTAAGGGATGGAGAGAGGCTGCCAGGCCTTCACCACCTATGGGAATCTATGGGCCAAACTCTACCCCAACCCCAAACCCTCTGGTGGCTCGCTGCCTTCCCACATCCCAACCCCACCCCTACCCTGCCACCTTCCACCTCCACTCTAGACAACAATCAGCCTAACAAAGGACAACCCTGGAAGCGGGTGAATAGAAAACAGGGTTTCTATGCTTTATTGCTTCTGCTGACTTGCTCCTATTCAGACCTGGGGCTAAAGAACCTGTCAGTCTTCAATCTGGAGACATCTCTACCCATCCTTCTGCCTGAATTTTCCTCTGCATAACAGTTAGAATCTAGTGTTGTCTTTGGGATGAATGTACCAATGCTTGAAATGATCATTATGAGCAGAGATTTCCTGCAGGGTTAAAAAACCAGACTTTCTCGCAGTTTCTGTCCTGTGCATTCTAACCAACTCAGTCGAGTGGCCCAATCTTCCACTTCAAAGAGTGCTCTGTTCCCTTTGTTACAGAACTTCCTATGGATCAGTGAAATGTCTCTAAGAAATTCTGCTTTCTCTTCTTTATCCTTTTATCTTCATCCTCACCCCACCATCCATTTGACTTTGCCAACTACACAAGTTGTTATGGATTGGTGATTTTTTTAACATCACCCACAACTTTCCTCTATGACCTTGGCTACAACTCCTGTTCTCAAGAATTTGTTATAGTGCAATATTCATTGTTACACAAAGCCCCGTCAAAAAAGGAAACATGACTAATTTTCCATCTTTAATCCAACTTTAAAATTCAGTCATTTTTTTAGTGTAAAACCAAGGTGGTTTCCTGTCCCTTTAAGTCAGGCCTTGTGGAGAGTGGATCTGAGTTTGTGCTGGCATGATCTTGGAAAGAGAATTATTTCTCGACCTTGCTAGGGAAAGAAAGCTTTCTGGCTATTCGTTGGAGAAGGCAATTTTGATGTAAACTGACATTTCTCAGATGCCCATCTTGGGAATATTCTGTGTGAAACCCAAAATTTCTGGCAGCTGAAACCTCAGCCCAACTGCCAGGCCCTGGGCAGAGATAAAAGAACGTGGATGAGTGGCAGGCAGATGGGGTTACAACAAGAGGCCTTTTCTCTGGACCCAATGAGATGAGCTGGGGAAGAGGTCAGGGAGGATGATGGGGGAAGAGCAGTGCCTCACAGTGAGGGAATCAACAAAAAAGGCACTTTTTCGGCTTTTCATTGAGAG
Source organism: Macaca mulatta (assembly GCF_049350105.2). NCBI lineage: Eukaryota > Metazoa > Chordata > Mammalia > Primates > Cercopithecidae > Macaca > Macaca mulatta. The sequence continues at coordinate 130,172,540 of NC_133407.1, read as the reverse complement.
GGCCCGTTTCCCCTGTTTTCAAGCCCATTTTGAGCACCATTCATTGAGAGGCGCCTTTCTTCTGAACTCTTTTATCCCAGGACACTGAAAGCGTTCCCGTGTCCTCCCTGCAAAGAGGATTCTCCCACACTCCAGCCCAGACCCCGACAGACCGGCCCCCATCAGTTCTAGGCCTGCTGAGCACAGTGGCTTCCTCCTCCGCTTCAGAAGCAGCTTTTGTCATTTCTTTTTCTTATATTCTTGAAACCACGAATTTAAAAATTGGAAAAAGGTAATTTCAAAAAGTAGAAACAAATAAAGGGCTTTTCTTCTTCTTTTTCTTTATTCTTTTGCTCTTTGGGAGAGGATATAGAGGGGTTAAAATAGGCAAAACATGTTGGAATTTTTGTTTGTGTTTGTTTTTGTTTTGTTTTGTTTTGAGACAGAGTCTGGCTCTGTCGCCCAGGCTGGAGTGCAGTAGCACAATCTTGGCTCACTGCAACTTCACCTCCCAGATTCAAGCAGTTCTCGTGCCTCCCCCTCCCTAGTAGCTGGGATTGCAGGCATGCGCTACCAAGCCCAGCTAATTTTATTTTATTTTAATTTTTTGTATATTTAGTAGAAACAGGTTTTCACCATGTTGGCCAGGCTGGTCTCGAACTCCTGGCCTCAAGTGATCCACCAGCCTCAGCCTCCCAAAGTGCTAGGGTTACAGGTGGAAGCCACTTTGCCAGGCCTGGGAAAATGTGTTTCAATTCACTTTGATTTGTTTTCTTATGTCTTCCACATAATTAGAGAATTGCATTTATCTTTTCTTTAATAACAAGAATCAAAAGGAAAGTCCTCAAACACTTTCCTTCATCATCAGGTTTTCAGAATTTCTGATACCTGAAATATGGATGTATTTAAATCTGGACCTCACAAACAAGCCAGGGTGTGTAATGGTAACACACAGGAGAGCTCGCTCCTTCTCCGCAGGCAGCTGCCAGGATGGAAACCGCAGCTCCCCTGCCTCCAGGCTGTGTGACCTTGGGCAAGTTACTTTACCCCCTACACATCAGTTTTCTCCATCAAGAAATTGGAATAATAATAGTACACATTTCATAGGATTGTTATGAGGATTAATTGGGGTATGGACTAGGAGATGCTCAAGAAATATTAACTGTTATGTTTACTATATAACTATATATTTACTGTATATTAATACATCCATGCATTGCTTAACAACAGGGATATGTCTTGGTAAAAGCAGTTTTACTATTGTGTGAACATCCTAGGATGCACTTATAGCACAAACCTGGACGGTATAGCCTACACACTGAAGCTATATGGCGTAGTCTACTACTCCTAGCTACAAACCTGTAGATCATGCTACTGTCTTGAATACTGTAAGCAACAGTAACACAATGGTAAGCATTTGTGTATCTGAATATATCTAAATACAGAAATGGTACACCAAAATTATGGTTGACCAAACATCATTGTCTGCTACATAAGTGTGCATATATATACACATACATACACATATACAAACACACATATATATATACACATACGTGCGTGTGTGTGTGTGTGTGTGTGTGTGTATTTCTTTCTGGGCAAAGATTGATTACCCTTCATTTTACTAATTAACAGAAAGCTGGGTACCCTTGCATCTGAGGCCAGTTCACTTCTTTGTTTCAATGTTTGGCCCCACCTGAGGCCTTTTGGCAGGGATAGGCCCCAGATAGCATGGCTCACAGGACAGAACTCCAAACCAATGGGTATTGGGAATTGCTCACTTAAATAAACATGAGTCTCTGGATTGGGTTTTTTTTTTCAAAGAAATTTCCAGGGTAAAAACAGGGCATCTTAGCTAAAAGGAAAGCCCCAAAGCCTCTGTGCACACTTCTATTATTGCACTGAAGCGCAGTTGGGTGGGACATCCCAATTCTGTGGCCCATGGAGTCCTTCCTCCTTCCTTCAGGGTCCCAAAGTCATTCAAGGTCAGGTGGGCCTCCAAGAAGCTAACGATCCTTTGCAACCAAATCTAAACACCCGTCCTGAGGGAGAGTGGATTTTCCAAAGCCCTGCCCATGGGTTTTCCAATGTCCCAATTTTATGCTTGTTGTTATGACTTAGAAAAGCTTGCTGGGTTTGTTTTGAAGACAAGGGAAAAAATAACATTACGCTATTTTAAACGGCTGCAAATATTTCAAATATGACCCAAGGCAGTAAAAATGCTGTATTTCCCAAACCACAAACCCTACTCCTTGTTAAAATCCAATTGCCATCTGAGAGTGGGATGAGGAGTACGGATGCCAAGTCCACGGAGCATCATACATTTCATCTTTCTTTGGGTGACTGAAAAATACTGTTTTCTCCACCACTTTCATTCCTGTGTTTCACAGCCTGAGTTCCTAAAACTGCTGAAAAACCATACTCCAAATGTGATTCAGGCTTTACTCTCGTGATGTTTGAGACCCTGCCGCTTTTAGATCTCATTATGACTTGGTTTGGGAGGACAGGGCTTGGAGAGGACTGAAAAGGGAATGCAGATCATCTCTGATACTTCTTTGGACATTGGAGATGGAAAAGCACAGGTCATTTTAAGAGTGGCTGCCATTGTTTTCTTTCTCTTTCTCTATGGTGTTCAGAGCACAAGGACTAACGCTGGTTCATTTGGAGGCATGCTGTGTCAAGCACGGTGTCTGACACTGAGCATTCAACAGACATTCGTTGAATGAATAATCTATTTAAAGAATGAGGCCTAAAAGGGAAACAAAATTGGCATCACTAGCTTTATTTTTACTGTATCTAAGAAAGTGGACTGTTTTATGTTAACTGTATAGTTTAAAATTTAAACACAATATTTGGGCCTACATAAATAGTTGGAAAAGGTAAAATGTCATAACACTGAGTGTTTGTTATTAAAGTTGGAGCTTGCCTTTGGATTATGACAACTTGATTTAAAACAAGGAATGGACTGTTCCTTGCTCCGCTTGCTCTAAATTTCAGGATTTTGCAATATCAAATCTTCCTTCGGGATATAAACAGATGGTGACAAAGGGTAGGTGCCTTGTGGAGTTGTTGCATCTGAGCATTGACCTTTCTGGGTGGTTGAAGATAAGATGGAGAGAAGCTGACCCCAGACCCAGCATAGAGCAATTCTGATGGCAAACCCACCCAACCTTTGGTGTTCCACATTAAAACAAGCTACTTCTCTCAAAGCTCCATCAGTAGAAGACTGGAACGTAACCAAGAAGCAACAAGGAACAGAGACGTGACTTTTTTTCTCTTAACTTTTTAATTAAAAATTCAAGCATTTGTGTGTTGGAGTTGTATGACCTTTACCTCAAGAGGATAGTTTTTTTCTCTTTGCCTCAGCACCCCACCAAAACACACACAAGACCTGCTTAATGTCAGCCTTTATGATTATCACAGAGCAACAAGGGTTGCGTCTGAGGAGGAAGGCCGTCCTCCACTCCAGGAGGCTTGGAATTCTAGGGCCCTACCATGTTCGTGTAGTCACATTTTATCTTCTAGTAAGCCCCTTCTTTAGAAGCTCCATCTGTGATCACTGCCTATCGGCTGAAGTGTCTGAGATGTGCTACATCCTTAAAATTCAGAGTTCTGTTGAAGGGTGGGTTAACAGATACAAAATTACAGCTAGACAGGAGAAATGAGTTCTGGTGTCCTACAGCACTATAGAGTGAATGTGGTTAACTATAATTTACTGCATATTCTCAAATAGCTAAAAGAGGGGATGGGGTGGGGGTTGTTTGTTTGAGAAGGGTCTCACCCTGTCACCCAGGCTGCAGTTCTGTGGCATGATCATGGCTCACTGCAGCCTTGACCTCCCAGGCTCAAGCAATCCTCCCACTTCAGTCTCCTGAGTAGCTAGGACTACAGGTGCACGCCACCACACCCAGCTGATTTTTTGTATTTCTAGCAGAGACGAGGTTTTGCCGTGTTGCTGAGGCTGGTCTCAAACTCTTGGACTCAAGTTATCCTTCTGCCTCAGCCTCCCAAAGTGCTGGGATTACAAGTGTGAGTCACCATGCCCAGCTGAGAGGGGATTCTGAATGTTCACAACACAAAGAAATGATAAATGGTTGAGGTGGTGGATATGCTAACTACCCTGATTTGATCATTACACATGGTGTATATATGTGTGTCAAAATATCACTCAGTTTCTCATAAAGATGTACAATTATTACATGTCAACTAAAAATAAAAGAAAAAAAGTTCTGTTAAAGGAAAACAAAACAACAAACAAACCAAAAGTTTAAGGGAAAGAGACTTTTGGAAGAATGAGATCAAGTTCAGATCCCAACCCACCACTTGCTGCCTGTGTGGATTTAGGCAAATCACTTGTTGCATTGAGCCTCCCTCTATTGCCTCATATATAAATATAGAAATAACAAGAGTGCCTTCCCCATGGAGTGGTTGTGAAGCCTGAAAGAGATAATGCATTAAAGCACTTAGCAAACTGCGTGGCACACAGGAAGTGCTGCTCAGCGAAGGTTAAGAACAAATGTAAGTAAAACTAAAAATCTAGGCCTACCCTAGGACCACAACAGTGGAATTTTATGCAAAGAGGCATGACAGAGGGAGGCACTCAGCCTGTTTCCACCCGGGAGGGGGTTGATACTGTTACAACAACCAAGACTCAAGGAAAAAAACACCCAAGGCAACCATCTGGGCTCCCACCCTCTGCTCACCTGGTTTCCAATTAGCACCTTATTAGGCTGCACACCTGGGGTGTGACTTTAAGCTCTACCAGCAATTCTTTAACCCTGTCCTGGGCTTTTCTTGCAGATGGGCAGAGCTGTGTAAGAGTCTCCTCCTCACCATTTGGAGGGATGAAACTAAGGGAAGGGCCCCATTTATGAACTCTAGACACTTAGTGTGGGTTTCTTCACCATTTCCTGGGTGTGAACTTTTTACCAGTCTGCTGAAGCCTGGGGACCCCTTCTCACAATAAGGTTTTGAAATGCATAAAACAACATATGCAGAACTATAAAAGAAAAAATTATATTAAAACACAGTATTTACATTTTAAAATCATAATTATAATAACATATGAACTTCTTTGGTAATACATCCTATAGCATGATCTAGCAGCCAGTCTAATAACTACCATAATTTTGAAGAAGGGATGAGAAAAAATGCTAGTTTAGACATGTACCACTACAGTAATGTGATCTGAAAATACCAGTCATTTCTGCTGGTGACAGAGTAGCTTGTGCTGTCAATGCAGGTATGGTTTTTTGCCTACAGTCATAATGGAAGGAAATGTTTAATTCTAGTTGTAGACTGTAGAAAAATAAGAACATTTTCCCCATGCGAGTTTATCTAGGTTAGGAACCCCCAACCTTGATGCTTCCAAACTTCCCCTTTCCCCAGCCTCTCTTTCAAGCATTGGAACCAAGGCCAACTTGCCCATTGTAGGTACAACAAACACAATGCCCAGGGCCCATGATACTTTTAAAGGCTCATGAAAGTATTTTGATTTTAATTTCTTTTAAAACTGGAAGAATGACCGGGTGTGGCGGCTCACACCTGTAATCCTAGCACTTTAGGAGGCCAAGGCGGGCAGATTGCTCGAGCCCAGGAGTTTGAGACCAGTCTGGGAAACATAGTGAAACCCATCTCTATCAAAAAATTCCAAAATTAACTGGGTGTGGTGGCATGCACTTGTGCTCCCAGCTACTTGGGAGGCTGAGGTAGAAGGATCACCTGAGCCCAGGTCGTTGAGGCTGCAGTGAGCCCATGATCACACTACTGCACTCCAGGCTGGGTGACAGAGTGAGAACTTGTCTCAAAAAGGAAGAGAAATGAACGTAGTAATAATGGATCTATAATAAATTCAGGCTGGATTATATTCCTCTTTATACAAATGCAGTCTTCAATGTAATTTTTAACTTTTTTTAAATAAAGGAAGGGGCTTATGAAGACATGAGGTCCTTGGGCCCTTGAAAGTCACATGCAGCCCTGCCTGGGGTTGATGGTATTTCCTCAGGCTGCTCTGTCTTTGAAAGTCTAAGTATCAAACAAGCAATGCCGGAGAGATAAGGCATGTCCTTGGTTTGGCAATCCCCTTGTCCACCTGAATACTAGCCTACTAGGACTCTGCTCTTTTGCTACAGGAGCTGTGTGGGTTGGAGTCTCCATCAAGTGTCATCTTTCCCCATTCCAAGCAGGACCAGTAATTCAGTCAGGTGTGCTCGGTGCTTTCCCAATTTGGGCACTGGAAGTGTCATGTCCCAGAAGACCTCTCAGACCTGGGCAAACCAGGATAGTTTATCACCTTGTTTACGAGGTCAAAACATCCAGGAACCTGCTATGGTATAAATGGGATTGTCTGCCCTGGGTTCCTCGCTGAGCCTCATCTTCAGAGGGAAAAAATGCAAACCCACAAAGTGACCAGGAGCACTGAGCGTGATCTACTGTGGCGAAACGCACAAAGTGAGCTCTCTCCATCTTAATTTGACTGCTCTAATACAGAAAACAATAAAAATTAAAAGGCCTATACCCCCAATGACAAGATGAGTCCTGCTGATAAGTTTTTCCTTTACTAAAATGTTATGTACCCACTGGTATTTTTTGTTGTTGTTGTTGTTTCATGTCATACAGAAAGATTTAAATACAGAAGAAGGAAAAATCTCTTCTACCCTCCATGTCAACTCCCAGGCCTTCTTTGCAGAAGTAGCCAATGTTAACACTTTCTTACAGATCCCTTCCCCAAAAAGATTCTAAGTCATAATATTGTTAGCCTAATTCCAGAGTTCTCATTTCTAATTACTTAGCATCCTAGCTTCACAGTTCACTGTTGGAGTGACCTTGGCATATTCTTAATGGCTTGGTACTTCAGTTTCTCTGTCTGAAGACAGGAATAATGACTGGACTTAGCCAATGAGTGATGGTCCATGTGAAATGCTTAGTGCTTGGCACATACTCAGTTCTCCTCAAATGCTGTTGATTGTAGTCAGTCACAGTAATGTAGTAATTGCCATCATCGTTGTTGTTGCCTCTGTTTCTCTCTTACCCTCCCCTCACACTAGGTTACTAGTGGCCTAAGAAAGTAGAATGGGGCCAGGTGCAGTGGCTCATGCCTGTAATCCTAGTGCTTTGGGAGGCCAAGGTGGGAGGATTGTTTGAGGCCAGGAGTTCAAGACCAGCCTGGGAAACACAGGGAGACCCCGTGTCTAGAAAAACTATTTAAAGTTAGCCAGGCATGGTGGCATGTGCCTGTAGTCTCAGTTACTGGAGAGGCTGAGGCAGGAGACTGGGAGCTTGAGGTTGCAAAGAGCCATGATCACGCCACTGCACTTCAGCCTGGGCAACAATGTGAGACCCTGCAAAAAAAAAAAAAAAAGAGAGAGAGAGAAAGGAAGGAAAGAAGGAAGGAAGGAAGGAAGGAAGGAAGGAAGGAAGGAAGGAAGGAAGGAAGGAAGGAAGGAAGGAAGGAAGATCTGGAACAGGACACCATTTAGCCTGTCTGGCAGGTGCATATGGGTGAGAAGTAATAGGAATTTATGCCTAATCCTTTTCCAGGAGAGCAGTAAGCCCACCATCTCTCAGTGTGTGTCCTTGAAGAGCCTGAGACCTAGAGGCATATGGCTTCTTTTAGACCTGTGCTGTTGAATAAAGTAGTCACTAGCCACACGTGAGCTGTTTAAATTTTACTTTAATTTAATTTAAAATTCAGTCCTTCACACTAGCCACAATTCAAATACTTGGTAGCCACATGTGGCTAGTGGCTACCATATTGGACAGCACAGATACAAGACATTTCCATTATTGCAGAAAGTTCAGTTGGGTAATGCTGCTCTAGAGCCCTCCTGCATCCTAGCACTTAAAGATCCACCCTTCTCTGGGTGGTCAATTGAAGCCTTCACCATTTTCAACTGCATTGCTTCAGCCCTCCATCTGAAGGCTTCTACCCCAAGCTCATGGATGGTCTTCGTGGGTTTTGTCAATGGAGGAATAAATAATACACTCTTAGCCATACTTTAGTCTTTCTTGGCACACAAGCAGACAACATACGTTCCTACTTTGCTTCTTGCTTCTTCCAGGCTGTAGCAATCATTTCTACTTAGCACAGAGCCAATGCAACCTCCAGCCCCAAGAAATTTCAAGCATATTTCCATGCATCTGGATGCCTACTTTAAAGTTTTGCATTGAGGCCCCTTTACACATCCCCTGGGGTTTTGCTTGGCTTCTTTCCCCTGCCCCCTCTTCCACCTGAGGTTGTAGAGTGAAACCGGGAGAGCCCTAGATTCAGACTGCAGTGCATAGGCCAGCAGTCTGGGAAAGGTTCTTAATCTTTCTCTTTCATATCTGGACACTGGAAGTTCCATTGCTAAGCTTCTTCCTTTTCTTCCTACCTTCCTTCCTCTCTTCTTGAATTCAGTATTGATTAAGTACCTCTGCTAGACATTATTGTTTTGTTTTGTTTTGTTTTGTTTTAAGATAGGGTCTCACTCTGTTGCCCAGGCTGGAGTACAGTGGCATGATCTCAACTCACTGCAACCTCTGCCTCCCAGATTCAAGCAATTCTCCTGCCTCAGCCTCCTGAGTAGCTGGGATTACAGGTGTGCACCATCACGCCCAGCTAATTTTTGTATTTTCAGTAGAGACGGGGTTTCACTGTGTTGGCCAGGTTAGTCTCAAACTCCTGACCTCAAATTATCTGCCCACCTTGGCCTCCCAAATGCTGGGATTATAGGCATGAACTACCCTGCCTGTCCTAGACATTATCCCCATTCTACAGGGAAGAAAACTGAGGCACAGAGAGGTTAAATAATGTGACTAAGGCCACATAACAAAAGTGGTAGAACCAGAATTTGGACAAAACAGCCTGACTCAGGCCACGTGTGGTGGCTCACACTTATAATCCCAACACTTTGGGAGGCCAAGGCAGGTGGCCTCCCAAAGGAGGCCTGAGGAGTTTGAAACCAGCCTGGCCTACATAATGAAACCCTGTCTCTACTAAAAATACAAAACTTAGCCAGGCGTGGTGGTGCACACCTGTAGTCCCAGCTACCAGGGAGGCTAAGGCTGTAGCATTGCTTGAACCCAGGGGGCAGAGGTTGTAGTGAGCCAAGATCGTGCCACTGCACTCCAGCCTGGGCAACAACAGTGAGACTTTGTCTCAAAAAAAAAAACCTGGCTCAAAACCTGGGCTTTAACCATTATAATCTACTGCCCTTTATTATAGACCAGTGGCTCCCATCTGTGACCAGTTTTGCACCCCCAAGGAACATTTGGTCATGTCTGAAGATATTTCTGGTTGTCATAATTGACGGGAAAGAGGTGCTAATGGCATTTGGTGGGTAGAGAGCAGAGATGCTGCCAAGCGGCCTGCAGTGAGGAGTTCAGCCCCTCACAGCAGATACTTATCCTGCCTAAAATGTCAATAGTGCTGAGGTTGAGAAGTCCCAACACAGATTAATCATCAAATATAAAAGATTTGATAAAAGGCTATATGCGTACATCTTTCAACAAAGAATTCAGAAATTGTTACTGCCATTATTATTGTTATAATTTTCACTGGTTTCATTTTTTTAAAATGATGTCATTTTCAAGCATTTCCCTCAAGTGTAACCCGATCTCCCAAATCCAAGCACCTCAATACTGTTCCTTCAGTATGAGACTTTGAGGGGAAAAGGAAGATGGATGGGCTGCTGGTCACCCATCTTTACTCCCACCAACCAGCCCCCACTGGGAGGCCACAGACCCCAAACCCCAGGCTTCCACGCACATCCTCCTGCCCCTGTAATCACTGGATCTCCCAGGTGCCCTTCTGTATACCACCGTAGGAAATAATTATCCTCCCTGGACACATGCCAATTAAATTCTCCCATGGTTGCTTGTTAGCAAGTGAGTGCGGGCAGGCAGGCTGGTTAGCAAACATTTCCTGTTCATCTCATCCAGGCTCCTGCGTCATCAAAAAGTGGAGTTTTTTCTCAGGATGCCCACAGCTGCACTCCCAGGCCAGCCAGCCAAACATTCCTGGCCCCACACAGAGGCTGACCATCTCATTTATAAAGAAAAGGGGAAGAGCCTTTTTTCTAAGAGAAAATGTTTAAAAAAAAAAAAAAAAAAAAAAGGTTTCCCACTTTTGGAGAGGCCTTGTCTGAAGGTTCTGCTCCCTGGCCCTGAGAAATCTCCCATCCAGAGTTTTATTTGGCTGTTGGCTCCATGCCAGGGAATGGCAGCTAAAGCTACTGGATCCATCCATCAACTGACAGAATAATAATAAGGGACAAGACCCTTAAGACTACACCAACCAACATTTCTCAAAGCATATTTCATGGAACACCTACTCCAGGGTAACTTGAAAGATGTTAGGGATAAAAAAATGTTCGCGGGCAATTAAGTTTGGGAAAGCCTGAGCTGAAGAAAGGTGGATGGACAGGTTACTTTGCAACCGGACTTCTGAGAGCCTTGACTATGTTGGTGTGTATCGTGAATGTCTGAGAGAAGAACAAGCATACAGTGTTTCCCCAAATTAGTTGACATTGTAACTTAATTTGGATTCTCCCAAAAGCAGAGACAAAAGCTTGGCATCAGGTGTAGTTTATTTGGAAGTTGATTCCAGCGATCAGAAATGAGAGAGTGGGAAGGATGAAAAGAAAAAACAAAAGGCAATAAAAGTGCATAATGGACTGGTTTCCATTGTGTTCAAGTAGAAATCAGTATTGCTGGAAAATCTAAGAAGGACCATATAAAAAATGCCTAAAAATTGTGCCACTAAAAGATGAAGCAACCAGGGCTTACATTCTCTGTTGGTTATAGGTTGCCCTGAAGAAGTTAAGTGCCCTGCACTTCCTGGGTTACACCTACATGCTGGTTGCTATGGTTTGAATGTCCCCTCCCAAACTCATGTTGAAATGTAATTGCCATTTTAAAGTTTTAAGAGGTGATTAGGTCATGAGGGCTGTACCCTCATTAATGGATTAATGCCATTATTGCAGAAGTGAGTTACTTATCACCAGAGTGGGTTCCTGATTAAAGAATTAGTTTGTCTTCCTTTCGATATCTCATGCACTTGTTTGCCCTTCTGCCTTCTGCCATGAGGTAATGCAGCACAGAGGCCCTCACCAGATGCCAGTCCCATGCTCTTGGACCTCCTAGCCTTCAGAACCATGAGCCAAAAAACTTTACATCCTTCATAAATTACCCAGTCTATGGTATTCTGTTATAGCAGCAAAAAACAGACTAAGACACTGGTGGAGCTGCTCTCTATGTCTTTGGAGAAAGCTCTGAGGCAGCAAAAGGACACCAGAATAAGCATTTGACATAGAACTCTAGCAACATGCACGGAACTTTCCACATGGCTACACTGAAATAACGTAGACCAGAGGTATGTGGTATGGAACACAAGTCTGCTCACCACAAAAGACTTTATTTTCCCAGAACCTATCAGATTTATAGCTCTTCTTAGAATACATAGAAGGAAAGGTTACTCTAACCAACCTGACCTTCTTACTTTATAGATGAGGGACAGACGTTTAGAGGGAGCATGACTTACCCAAGGTACAACACAATATTCCAAGAGAGGCACACTGTGTTTTAAATTCCTCTTCTGTAAAATGGCACTTATTACAATATTTACCTCCACAGTGAGTTAGTACACTGTGTGCTTAGAACAGTGTCTGGCATGTAGTAAGGGCTCAATAAAATGTACTTGTTATTTGCCTAAAAATGAGAGCAATTGCACACACATGAACTGCTACCACAATGCCAAGTTCATACCATGTTCGTAGAAAGACATAGCCCTTCAGTTCAAGAAGCTTATATTCTTAAAATGAACAGGGGCATGATTCATTTATTCAACAAATATATTTGAACACCTGTACTGTGCTGGATGATGACAGTATAATAATTAATAAAATAGAAGTGATCCCTTCCTTCATGGAGCATATAGCCTGGTTGAGAAGAGAGAAATAAAACAGATAACCTGGTAACTAATTAATTACTTCAAATGTGATGATGATTTTGAAAGAAAATTATGCATGCTATGATACATAGGCTATATATGTGGCCTCTCAAGTGGCAATAATCTCTCTTTTGCTCTACGTACACACATAAATATCAGCCCTGCTGCACCCACTAGGGCTGCTAGGAAGGTACATAGAGAACCAATAAATGAAGAGGCTCAGGCTATGTCTCCACAATGGCCACAGTCCCAAGTCAATTTAGAAAGAAAAATAATTAAGTTTCTTATCTGACATTATTGCCAACCCCCATCTACCAATATGTATCCAAGAGAGGGTCACTTGTATTTTTCCCATGTTTTGAACAATGTCCTTGGGCAAAATAACAGAAAACCCTGAGAGAAAAAAAAATGTTGGCTCTGGCGTAAAAATGTTTAACCTTATCATTATATTGGCCACTATTTGTTAAACATCAACCCAAGTGCCATTTTGTCGGGTACTTTATATGTTATTCATTTAATATTCAGAAAGTATTTATCAAGTACCTACTGTGTGTAAGGCTCTGTTCTAGGCACTGAGCATAGCTCTGAATAACACAGGCAAAAATCTCAACCCCCTTGGGACTCACAGTCTAGTTGGGGGAGAGAGAGATTACACACAACAAGTAAGTAAATTAGATGGTATGTTAGCATATCGGGTAGCTTGTGAATATAACAAACCACCCCAAATCTCAGTGGCTTGAAACTATAATCGTTTATTTAGCTCTTGATTCTGTAAATCAGTGATTTAGGCTGGACAGTTCTGGTCTCAGCTGGGTTTGCTCCCCGGTCTGGAAGGCAGCTGGCAAGGTTGCAACTGAGGGGTCATACATCTGGGGTCACCTGGAGCAAACTAAGCCATTCTGGTCCATGTCTCTCTCCTATCCCTCCAGCCAGCTAGCCCAGTCATGTTCCCATGGTCAGAGAGGAACAAAGGCAAACAGCCCAATCCTGCAAGGGGGCAAACAGAAATGTACACATGCTTTTCAAGTGTCTGCTTACATCACAGTTGCTAACATCCCATTGGCCAAAGAAAGTCACATGATGGAGTCCAGATCCAGAGAGGCAATAGTCTATAAAGTTACAGGGCAAAATATGCAGTTACAGGGAGGCCATTAGTTGGGACAATTAAATAAATCACTTTGCCACAGATAGAAAATAAATGCTATAGGCATAAAGCAGGCTTATGGAGATGGAGAGGATTGAGGCTTAGAAATTTTAAATAGGAGGGTCTGGGATCCCTCTCTGGGAGGATGACATTTGAAAAAGATTTGGTTTTCTTCATGTATTACTATATACTAGTATTATTTCTAATTATCTCAACAAAACTACACATTATAAGTTATCCCCATTTTTATTAAAAAAAAAAACTTGAAAAACAAACAAAAAAATAAAATTAAAATAAGTTATCCCCATTTTACAGATGAGAAAATTGAAGCTCAGAGTTGCCTAGTTACCCCCAAGATCTCATAAATAAGTGGTTTTAATATTAAATAGGACTCTTTCTATTACAAGCCAAAGACAACCCAACCCAAGCCAGTATAGGCCAAAAAGCAGGTATGAGAGAGCAGACAGATTGGCTTACAAAATTGAAAAGGCCATCAGTAGATTGGCTTTCAGGCACATTTGGAGTCAGGCCTCTGACCCTATCATTAGGATCTCATTTCTCTCTATGTTCCTGAGCCCAGCTTCTCCTGTTCTTGGGAAGTGTCTCCTGCAGTGTCAGGATGGTCAGCAGCAGCTGCTCCTGATGTCAAATCCAGGAGGAAACAATGAGCCTCTTTTCGGTAGTTCCCACCTCAGTTTAGAGATTCACTCCAGTTGGACCAGCTTTAATCCTAAAGACCCTTGACATTTTCAATAACCAAAAGAATGTGATGCAAAACCTGCCTTATGCAGTCACATGCCCTCCACCAAGGGTGGCTGTCTTTTGACAGCTGGGCAACATAAGTGGTTGACAATTCTAAAATAAATGAATGAATACATAAATAGACCTTAATGAGGACTTAGTAACTTGACATGCCTGAGTAGTATAGTCTACACAAGGCTATCTTCTTACCAAATAATGTCCAAACCCCCTCACTTCTTTATAAGGAATGAGAATAACTTTTATCATGTCTTCCGCCACCCCCAACACACACCCACCATCTTTGTGGAGGCTTTTAAAGAATTGTTTATTTAGCACTGCAATGCACAGAGGTGGCTATTGGAGCACCTATGGCACAGAGGAGGCAGTCACTTTACCTGAAGTCCAGAGCAGGCCAATTCTAGAGCATAAAACGGACAAGTCTGATGGCCAAAGGCTACCAAGCCATCACAGAAACTCTATGAAGGAAAACACAAGTGAAACGTCAAAGGTCTTTTTGAGAAGGAAGGATCAAGGGTGATTTCTCCTGAAGAGTGTGGCCAGTATGAAAAATTTCATGCAACCATCCTAATGAAAGCCTTCTTATAAGAATAATGTACATCCTCAACTGCTTTTCTGAATCTCACTGTTGGCAGTTTTGCAACATATCCTTTGAAAAATTGGTTTACATTGGATTTCAAAATATATGATAACGTGTGAGATCATGATGTGACCCAAAGGGAAATGTGTTCTTTAGATGAATTCAGTTCAACAAACATGCGGTGAACTCCTACATTGTTCTTGAAACTGTGCTAATATAATATTATAATATAAAGATAACTAAAGCTCAGGCCATCTAAAGAAGTCAGGCATGTTCAATATCTAACCATCTCCCCCGATGACATTTATGAAGTCTATGTGCCAGTCACTGTTCCAGCACCTGACATGCATTATCTTGTGTAATCTCCAGAACAACCCTACAGGTGGGTATTCTTATTATCCCCATGTTTCAGATGAAAAAAACAGACACAGAGAGGTTAAGTAATTTGTCCAGGTTCACTCAGGTAGGAAGGCAGAGAGCTGGGAATAGGACCCAGGCAGTTTGACCCCAGAGCCTTCCTCCATCTCCCATCTATACAACTCTGCTTCCTTGTAATTCCTGCAAGCCCTAAAGATGGTATATGAGTCATATTCACCAAGCGCCATCCTTTCCTATTCACCATAACCATCCTTTCTTCTGGGCCAACACACTGCATTAGGATAGTTATGTCTATTAGCCCACTTAGTCTGCTAGCAATCATGTGAAGTTGGTATTATTAACCCTCATTTTTCAGGTGAAAAAAATAAGATTCAGACCAGTTAAATAGCAAGACTGAATGATTAAATATTGGTTTGGTGATCGGAGCAAGGGAAATTTGAGCAGGACCTTTCCCAACTCCCACCCCCCCACACAAAAAAGTATTAGAACTACCATTTATGGTGCACTTATTATTTGCCAGACTTTGCACTAAATAAATTATGTAAGTTATCCTCACTTCTCTTCTTGAGAAAACTGAGTCATAGAGCATTTCACTGACTTGTCCAAAGTTCGTACAGCTAAGAGGTGACAGGCCAAGAATCCAATCCTATTTCCAACTGATCCTGAAACTTCTGCTCTTAGCCACTGTGAGTGGACAACATTTTCATATAAGAAGAGATGAGAACATGCCCCTCCAGTGGAGAACAGATAAACAAACTGTGCTATATCCATATAATGTAATGGAATACTGCATGGCAATTGAAAGGAACTAATTAATGATACATACAACATAGATGAATCTCAAATGCATTACACTAAGTGAAAAAAACCAGATTCAGATGCCTTCACACTATAAGGACAGAAATCAGATCAACGGTTACCAGGGGTAGCTAGGGGAATTGTGGGAATGATGGATCTATTCCATACCTTGATTATGGTGGTTGCATGACTGTATGCATTTGTCAAAACTTGCAGATCTGCACACTAAGGAGGATGAACTTTACTGTTTGTAATTTATAGCTTAATTTTTAAAATAAAGAAAGAAAAGATGAGAGTGGAAGATCTTTTAGGAAGCTCAGCTGACACTGAATCTTTAGGGAGTAGTAGCTTTCTTCCTAGAAAGTGTGTTGGATGGGAACATGTTGATTTCCTCGCAAATATTTACTGAGCACCTACTATGTGCCAGGTACTGTATTAGGAATAGAGAATACTGTAGTGAATAGGACAGCGGGACTCCTCAACCTCCTGCAGCTTATGTTCTGGTCGAAGTTTAAAAAGTAATAACATAAGATAATTTCATCCGGTGGCAATAAAACAAGAAAATAAAACAGGGTCATAAGAGGCAGTGAATATATGGTAGGTCAGAGAATATGACTTTAGTAATTAGTCATGTGCAGGACACTGGAATCACCACACTAAATGTATCAATGAACAGTAATGGATTCAAGGGTTTTTTTAATCAAAATTAATACACCCAGTGAACTCTCATTGATCCATGTATATAATATCTGCAGAAAAGTTTTGACCTCAGGGAGGTTTCTTCATGTCACCCAACATACAGGTCACCTTTCCCCAGCCACTCAGGGAGTTCTCATTAATTTTAACAATAAACTACAGGAAACATTTAGAAAGAGAAATATGCTGGGGCAAGCGATCCCATTATTCATTCTCGAGACTTGGAGCAATGCTTTTTGGATTATTCACACGGCTGCTCCCATTAATTCTAAGTGGATTTATCATCTATTCTTTTACACAATATTAAAACATTACAATTCCTTTCCAACCTGCACTGTTTGCTTAGCTTTGTATTTTATGAACAAAGCATTCCTCCCTTCCTCTGGACTCTTTCCTGTGCTTTATACCCAGGAAAACCACACGACTTTAAATGCTTTGGGGTGTGGTGGCTTCTTCCTGCAGCTCAGCCCCTTATGTCCTGAGAACACAATGCCAGAAGTCGCCTCCCACATTTACAAGTTGTGTTCCTTCTTTGACTAGAACATATCCTTTCTCCCTTTGTCCTTTGCTCACCTGGAGAATGCTTCAAGTTCAAAATGTCGGTAGTAGAGTCAGCAATTGTCAAAGGCGAGAGTGGGAATGACTTTGGTATCTTTACAAATATACCATGTTGTCACCAACACATTCATTCCAACCCCACTTGCTCCCCAGCCCCCCAAATATGTAGCTGATGTTGGGGGCCGGTTCCATAGCCATCTTTGGCTTCCAGGTTAAAGAACCCGGTTGGTTTGGTTATTGGCTCTGTAATGGCTCCAGGAGTAAGATCGCTATGTTAAGATACCCAAACTCTTGGAAAGGCTGCAAAATCTGACACAAGTTGTTCCTCAATTTCCAGTGCTCAGAAAAGAAAACACTTTGTCTTTTATGTCTGTAAGCTGTTTACTCAGGGCTTTGATCAGGCTCCCCCTCTCTCATATACAGAAATGATGACTCCTGGCCAGTTGGCATTGTCTTTTAATTTGTCCGCAAGCACATAGTTTTCTTCTTTAACTCTCTGTGAATGTCAAGACTCTTCACTGGGAACTAAAAAAGAAGTTGAGAATTTGGGGAAGTCTCTGGCAGAAGAGACAATAAAGTTGCTCCCTGCTAAAGGCTGATGTGCCCCAACAGGTTTAGACAATGTGAAAACCACACCTCAAGTGAGAATTGGCTATCCTGCCTTGCTTCTCTTACAACCTTACCCTCCCACCGGTGTTACTAAAAGGAGTAAAACATGCATTTTTCCACTTGAAATGTCTGTGTGTTTGCTGCTGGACCTGTGGTCTTGGTTCAATTCTGTGACAGCGAGTGGTTTCCAAAGCAGTGAGAGGCAAATTGATTCTGAAGAAGTCATCAGGGACATGTGTAAAGGTTAAGCCACAAAGATGTTCATGATGGCAGCATTTAGAGCAGAAATGAGGAGGAGGAGGAAGAGAGAAGGAAGGAAGAAAGGAACGGATTGAGGGAAGGAGGGAAGAAATGGAGGGAGGGAGGGAGGGAAGGGGACAGGAAGAGAAGAAAAAACGAGAGGAGGGGGCCATCTAAATGTCTGATAATAGAATACTGGCTGAATAAATTATGGTGTAGCCATTTGATGTTAATAACATGCAGTCATGAAAACTGATGCTATGGAAAGCTATATGATGGAGGCCTGTAATCCCAGCACTTTGGGAGGCTGAGTCAAGAGGATTGCTTGAGCCCAGGAATTCCAGATCAGCCTGGGTAACATAGGGAGACCCCGTCTCTACAAAAAAGTTTTAAGCCAGGCGCGGTGGCTCAAGCCTGTAATCCCAGCACTTTGGGAGGCCGAGACGGGCGGATCACGAGGCCAGGAGATCGAGAGACGATCCCGGCTAACACGGTGAAACCCCGTCTCTACTAAAAAATACAAAAAAACTAGCCGGGCGAGGTGGCGGACGCCTGTAGTCCCAGCTACTCGGGAGGCTGAGGCAGGAGAATGGCGTAAACCCGGGAGGCGGAGCTTGCAGTGAGCTGAGATCCGGCCACTGCACTCCAGCCTGGGTGACAGAGCAAGACTCCGTCTCAAAAAAAAAAAAAGTTTTAAAAAATTAGCCAAGTATGGTGACACACGCCTGTAGTCCCAGCTGCTTGGGAGGCTGAAGTGGGAGGATCACTTGAGCCCAGGAGATCAAGGCTGCAGTGAGCTGTGATCGCACCACTGCACTCCAGCCTGGACAACAGAGCGAGATCCTGTCTCAAAAAAAGAAAGAATGATCGCAAGAACAAAAAACCAAACACCACATGTTCTCACTCATAGGTGGGAATTGAACAGTGAGAACACTTGGACACAGGAAGGGGAACATCACACACTGGGGCCTGTTGCGGGGTGAGGGTAGGGGGAAGGGATAGCATTAGGAAATATACCTAATGTAAATGACGAGTTAATGGGTGCAGCACACCAACATGGCACATGTATACATACGTAACAAACCTGCACATTGTGCACATGTACCCTAGAACTTAACGTATAATAAAAAAGAAAAAATAATAATAAAATAAAATAAATTTGTTAGATAAAATTCAAAAATTTAATAAAATAAAATAAATTATTTTATTAAAGTTAAAAAAAAGAAAGAGAAGAAGGAAGAGGGAGGGGAGGGGGAGGGACAGAGGCAGGGGGAGGGAAGGAAAGGAAAGGAAAGGAAGAAGGAAGAAGGAAGAAAAAGAAAGAGAAAGAAAGAAAAAGAAAGAAAGAAAGCTATATAATGGCATGAAATGATTTTTTTTCTCCTATATATACCTGCACACTAGAAGGAAACCAGAAATATTTGGTAAATGAATAAATGAATGTTCAGGAATTACTCTTAACTTACAAAAACTTTGCATTTATATGTGCAGCATCATCTCATTTTTGTTTTAAATATATGTGTAGATATAGAACTGGAAGGATATGCCCTAGGATATTAACAACTTTTATATTTAGATAATAGGATTATGGATTATTTCATTTTCTTTGGGCCATCTGCATTTCTAGTTTTCTTCATCAAACATAGATTATTTGGGGGAAGAAAAAAATCAGTTAAAATTTTAGGAAAAGCTGAAGAGGCCAGGACCACTGAGGGTGAAGAAAAAAGAACTCTAACTCCTTTACCAAGGACTTATTTTGCCCATTTATTTTCCCCTTTTCCAAGGACATAGATAAGTTTCAAAGTTACCCTCTGCCGCTGAGGTCAGTTTTTTGAAGCTACAGAAGTGGAGCAGAGCTAGCAACAAGACTGACCTGAGATTCACTGTTTATCTTCCTTTCATTCCTTCAATAAACTTCTCTTGAGAGGCTCATCCTAGGCACTGGGGAAATACAGATGCAGCCCCAGCCCTGCGGAGCCTATGGCACAGCACAGAGTTCCTTAGACTCAGCACTGTTAACATCGGGGGCTGGATTATCCTTTGTTCCTGGGCACTGCCCTGTAGGATGTTCAGTAGCATCCCTGACCTCCACTCGCTATAGGCCAAGAGCACCTGCTTCCATTGTGACAACCAAATGTGCCTCCAGACAATGACAAACATGGGAAAAATTGCCCACAGACAAGAACCACTGGTCTAGCACATAATGATAAAATGTGAGAACTGCTGCAAAGAAGTACTTGAGGAGAATGCACTGAAGTGGACTTGGTCTGATCTATGAGGTCGGGAGATCCGAGGGGTGAATAGGAGGGAACTATATAAGACAGGGACAAAGAAGAGAGCATCCCATGGAGTGGAGAACAGGGCTGGAGAATTGGGGATCTTTTTCTGTTTTCAAGACAGGGTCTCGCTCCGTCTCCCAGGCTAGAGTGCAGCGGTACAGTCACAGCTCACTTCAGCCTCGACCTCCTGGGCTCAAAGGATCCTCCCACCTCAGCCTCCTAAGTAGCTGGGATGACAGGCATGTGCCACCATACCCAGCTCATTTTGTAATTTTTTGTGGAGATGTGATCTCCCTGTGTTGCCCAGGATGGGCTTGAACTCCTGGGTTCAAGCAATCCTCTTGCCTCAGCCTCCCAAAGATCTGGGATCATTTGGGCTCCATTTTGAGCGACCTGGCAGTTTGGGAATCCCAATCTTGGTGCCCTGGGTCTCCTCAGGACAGCAACCTGGAGAGTTACAACCTCTTCACTGTGCATAGGACTTAAAATAGCGGCTCACGGGATGGGGATTAGGATCAGAGCCCGGTAGTTTTCATCCTGGCTCCTCTACTTACTAGTTGCATAATCTTGGGCATGTTATTGAACCTCTCTGAGTTGCAGTTTCCCCATCTGTAAAATGGGGAATCCAATCTCACAGGGTTTCTTTGAAGATTAATTTATTTAAGGCCCCTTGTGCAGCACCAGACACGTGCTATATGTTCCACAGATTATGGCTGCTGCTAACTCTTATTTTTTGAGCACTCACTAAGTTACTATGCATTGTGGCTTTTACACACGACTTAGAGCTTGATACATATTATTTCATTTAATCTTCATCAAGTTCTTTTAATCTTACTCACTCTTTTAATCTTTTTTTACACATAAGGAAATACATATGGCAAGGTCAGGTCACCTGTTTAAAAATCACACAGCTATGAAGAGGCAGAGCCAGTATTTTCATCAGAGAAGTTTAAAGAAAGAGCTCATTTTCAGCAGGACGCAGTGGCTCATGCCTGTAATCCCAGCACTTTGGGAGGCCAAGGCGGGCAGATCACGAGGTCAGGAGATCAAGACCATCCTGGCCAATATGGCAAAACCCCATCTCTACTAAAATACAAAAAAATTAGCCAGGCATGGTGGCGGGCACCTGTAGTCTCAGCTACTCGGGAGGCTGAGGCAGGGGAATTGCTTGAACCCGGGAGATGGAGGTTGCAGTGAGCAGAGATCGTGTCACTGCACTCCAGCCTGATGACAGAGTGAGGCTCCACCTCAAAAAAAAAAGAAAAAAGAAAAAGACAGAGCTAATTTTCTTCATCCCATGCTACACTGCCTCTCTCACTATTCACCTATGCATTATCATACGTTTCATCATTCTTTTGCTGTGGAACAAATTACCACAAATTTAGCAGGTCGGAACAACATAAATTGATTATCTTTCCAGTTCCGTAGGTGAGATGCCTGTTCATGGGACGTAGCTGGAGTCTCTGTTCAGAGCCTCACTGAGTGGAAATCAAGATGTTGACCAGGGCTGCGGTTCTCATTTGGGGCTTTGGTTGCTCTTCTAAGTACGCAGGTCATTTTTCTGCCAGCTGTCAGCCGGGTACCACTGTCAGCTCCTATAGGCTGTCCCAGTCCATCACCACATCCTCCACAGGCTTTCACAAACCTGTGTCTGCTTTCTCCCAGGTCAACAGAGACCCAGCTCTCTGAGTTCCACCTCTGCCACCTTCTCCTTTGAAAGGGCTCATGTGATGAGGTCAGGCCCACCTGGATAATCACCCTATCCTAAAGTCAACTAATCTGGGGCCTTAATGACATCTGCGTATGTCTTTCACAGCAGTACCTGGAATCATGTTTGACTGTACATGATTCACTTACACGGAAAGTGTGTGTGCATCAGGTCCTGGAAATCTTGGGAGCAATCTCAGAATTCTGCCTGCCATTTTTAAATTCTGTGTTTTTAAGCAGTGGTTGCTGAGGCTATCAAAGAGAGTTGCCTGCCTATGCTGTGTTTCCAGGCCTAACACAGCTCTTTGGAATGACATCTCCCTTCACACTCCTGCTTCCCCCACCTTGCTCAGTGTCCCATGCATGCATACAGGAGTTGACCAACGCTTTCCTAGTGGTGAGGTTTGGGGGCTGCACCTCAATCGTTATCTTTATTAGCTCCATGAATTTCCCTGTGGTTCTTCCCTCCTCCATTCTCTGTTAGGAAAGCCAGGTGATTCCCACTATGAAGAGGGAAAGTCCGTGATCTTGGAGCGGAGAGAGGGGTACCCGTGCCAACTGTAACTAGGACTGATTCCAATTCAGCTGGTCAGTGCCATTTGGTGGAATCCAAACCTTATTTCTGCCTTCTCAGCCCTGACTTGCCCTCCCCCACCTACCCTCCCCACTACTATGTTCTCTGGTTTCCCCTGAAAATTCCTGTGTTCTTACGAGCATGCCAAGAAAATTGTGCTCAAACCATCTGGACAAGTAATCCCAGCATGAAAATATCTTGGTGCTTGCGCTTCCCAAACTAAAAAGGTTTTGATTTGAGTCACCCACAGAGACCCGCCCTAACAGCCTCATTTTTTTAAAAAGGAAGGGAAATGAGACCTTCATAGAAAGGCAGCCTCTAGACTAGAAAATTTCACCCTGCCATAGATTTCTTCACATCTGATCTCCGTGAAAAATTCCACTAATTTTTCAAAAGTAACAAGTGAAAAATGTGAAAGACGGAATGTAGAGAATTAGCTGTACCACGTATGTGGACTAGGTTAAAGGTTTAAAAGTAACAGTCCTTCAGGAAAAAATTGTCAAATGAAGTAAGATTTTTGCTCCAACCAGACTATCTGGCATCTGTTTATTTGGTTCTTGATCATTTCAAGGAGAATATTGGTACTGGCCTATCTAGGAATCCCATAAAAGAGTGTAAAGTGACCATACGCTAGCATATGAGTTAGACATTTTTATAGAAAATGGAAGCCAATATAATTCTTAAATGAGCGTATCTTCTGCGATTATATTTAGTGGGATTAAAGATCAAAGAAATACTAGCTGTGTTCAGAAAGGTCTAAACACCTAGGATCGTAACCAAGTCCATATTCTGCAACTGAACTCATCAAAGTCAACTCTCTCCCCAGTTGCCACTGAAAAAAATACAAAAAGGCCTGTGGAAGCCCAGTGTAGATGAGCTGGGGTATGAATAGGCCAACTCCCATGAGTCATTGTGAAATGGCCCTATTGTCTGGAGTGACAGCTGAGGTTTGTTGTCACACGGCCATGGAGAACAAGGACGCAGACACACAAAGAGTGAGGTTACGAGCAGTGGGTTTTATAGTTGAGCTGTTGAGGAGGTGGTATCTGATTTACATATACCATGAAAGACTGGTTGGACCAGGTGTGCCATTTGTATAGGGCAAGAATCTCTGGTAGCTTTCACCCTAATCTTTTATTATGCAGGTGGGTTCTCTGCCTGAGTTGCACCATGTTGCCAATTTCTTTATTACTGTACACATGGTAACAAAAAAAAAAGGGAAGATGGAGTCTCCATGTTGGACATGCCTGGCCCCCAGGTAGCCCTTTTCTGTCGGTGGAGCTACTAGCATTTCCCCGTGCAAGCTTCCAGCTTTCTTATCTATGTTTACAGCTTGATTTTTCAGGCTGCTCTTTATTAGAAAAGGAATGATTTTGGGGGCTGCTTTTTGTTAGAAAATAAATTCTGCCAAGGACTCTTTTGCCCTCACTATCTGCCTAAATAATTTCTTTCTACCTCCTGTATCAGTTGGTTAAGGGCTGTTCTCAGGGGGCATTAACTCTCTAGGACACCATCTGCCTGCTTCACAGGGCAGTTCAGAAGACCCCAGCAGCCAAAGAAAGCCCTCAGGCAAGAAATGCAGGCTGTAATCCTTGAAAAGAAGATATGAGTGCCTGATATGTCAGGAGATTTAGTGAGATGCTTCATTTCTTCTAAGAAGGGATGTAACAAGCTCTGCTCTGAGTTCTCTTAGAACCTGTGAGGGCGAAAACCCCACTACAGAGAGAAAAATGTTTTTTGACATAAAAGGATGTTCAGAAAGTACATTATGATATTAAACAACAGTATAAAGATCAGTATCTTGAATGTCTTGTCCCTGGTATCTCCTCATCTCCTCTGTCCATCCTCTGTGTTCTTCATGATCTGCCACCCTGGCCTTCTTTCAGGGACTTAAACCACCCTGCTCCCTCCCTGGCAGAAGCTTTGTACATGCTGTTCTCCCCACCCTAGTTTGGGGATCCTTTTGTGATTAGCTCAGTTTTTCCTTATATAAAAATGCCTCCTGACCCCACCCACACCCCAGACTGGGTTAGATCAGAACTTACATCCATTCCAAATGTGTACCCATCCTTTCATTAGATCAATGAGCTCGGTGAGGGCAAGGACACCGCTGCCCCCAATTCCCTACTCTACCCCCAAAGTCTGGCACCATGCCTGGCACATAAGAGATTAGGGAACATCAGATGAATGAATGGATGCTAGGAGAATAAATTCCAAAGGTCAGCCATGCAAAGGGAACCCATTGTAAATATTTGAGATGACTCTAGCATATACCATTGCTTTAATTTTTTTTATTTGAATTGGTATTCCTTTCACATATACAAAATCCAAAAGCATACAATAATTTACCTCTTAAATCATCATAATGATTTAAAATATGCTCTCTCCTTCCCACCTCCCCTCCAGGCACCCATTTTCCCTCATCTAAAGTAACCATTTCTAGTGTTATCGCCTCTACAGTAATCCATTTCTAGGGTCTCCCTCAAGAGATGATATAGGCACATAGACTCAGATTCGCATATGCGTTCCTTCTTTTTTTCTGCAATTGGCAGTGTATTGTGGATACTACAACTTTGTTTTGTTTTGTTTTGTCTTGAGAGAGAGTCTTGCTCTGTCGCCCAGGCTGGAATGCAATGGCACAATCTCTGGCTCACTGCAAGCTCCACCTCCCGGGTTCACGCCATTCTCCTGCCTCAGCCTCCCAAGTAGCTGGGACTACAGGCACCCCCCACTAAGCCCGGCTAACTTTTTGCATTTTTAGTAGAGACGGGGTTTCACCACATTAGCCAGGATGGTCTCGATCTCCTGACCTCGTGTTCTGCCCGCCTCAGCCTCCCAAAGTGCTGGGATTACAGGCATGAGCCACTGCGCCCGGCCAACTATTTTTCTTTTGAGATGGAGTCTCACTCTGTTGCCCAGGCTGTAGTGCAGTGGCATAGTCTCAGCTCACTGAAACCTCCACCTCCTGGGTTCAAGTGATTCTCCTGCCTCGTCCTCCTGAGTAGCTGATATTACAGACACATGCCACCACACCCAGCTAATTTTTGTATTTTTAATAGAAATGGGGTTTAACCATGTTGGCCGGACTGGTCTTGAACTCCTGACCTGGTGATCCACCTGCCTTGGCCTCCCGAAGTGCTGGGATTACAGGCATGAGCCACCGTGTCCGGCCTGCAACTTTTTTCACCTAACAATAAAACTGGAAAAAAGTCTATATGAGGATATAAAAAGCTTCCTCATTCTTTTTTTTCCCCAACACTTTATTAAAATATTCAAAACTGGCTGGGCATGGTGGCTTATGCCTGCAATCTCAGCACTTTGGGAGGCTGAGGCGGGCAGGTCACTTGAGGTCAGGAATTTGAGACCAGCTTGGCCAACATAGCAAAACTCCATCTCTACTAAAAATACAAAAATCAGCCAGCGTGGTGGCATGGACCTGTAATCCCAGCTACCTGGGAGGCTGAGGCAGGAGAATCGCTTGAACCTGGGATGCAGAGATTGCAGTGAGCCAAGCCTGTGCCACTGCACTCCAGCCTGGGCAACAGAGCGAGACTTCATCTCAAAAAAAAAAAAAAAAAAACCCAAAACACACACACACACACACACACAAATTCAAAATAGAGTGACATGTAAGTAGTTTTACTAGGAATGCCTGTGAATACCCACCAGTTAGCTTTTACCGTTAACATTTTACTGGGCTTGCTTTATCAAATATTCACCCGTCAGTCATCTTTCTATCCATCCAGCAATCCATATTATTTGTGATACATTTGAAAGTAAATAGAAAGCATCAATAGACTTTTATCCAAATACTCCAGCAAGCATATTCTTAGTCAGAATTTCTTTAGTGGTTTATATTTTTTTACTTAAAAAAATACATGTAATAAAATGCACAAATTTTAAGTAAATATACTCTAAGCTTTGACAAACATATAAATCTTAGGTGCAAAATTCACTGAGTTTGGATAATAAATACTTTTGTGTAACCCAAACCCCTATCAAGATACAGCATATTAACATCACCCCCAGAAACTTCCTTCATGCCCTTTACCCATCGATCCCACCCTTGTACCCTCAGAGGCAATTCTTGTTCTTTTTCTACCATAAAATAGCTTTGCCCACTCTAGAATGTCCTGTAAATGAAATCCTACAGTATGTTCTCTCTTGCTTTTGAGATCCATCCACCTCATTGCATGCATTCGTAGCTATTCCCTTTTATTGGTGAGTCAAAGAATTTCATAGTGTCCACAGTTTGTTTACCTTCCTCATTCTTTCTAAAAGCTACATGTCATTGATGATGAAACTTTGGGCTGTTTCTACCTTCTATAATGACAAATAGAGTAACCTTCTACATGGATTACAAATATATAGGCTGAATTACTAGAAGTGGAATCACTGAGTCAGCCCTTATTTTTTGATTCTCAAATTTGAGAGCAAAACTGGTGCATGAGGCCAGGCATAGTGGCTCACACCTGTAATCCTAGCACTTTGAGTCGCCGGGACGGGAGGATCACTTGAGCTCAGGAGTTCGAGACCAGCCTGTGCAACATAGTGAGGCCTCGTCTCTGTTTTTTAAATAAATAAATTTTTTAAAATAAAAAATAAAAATCTGATATTACAGAGACATGCCACCACATCCAGCTAATTTTTGTATTTTTACCAAAAAATATACTCCAGCCTGGGAGACACAGTAAGACTCCCTCTCAAAAAAAAAAAATTCAAAAAAACAAATTCAAAACTAAGGCATGTCAGTTGTGTTTAAATGGCAGATGACTTGCAAGGCATCTTATGAAAATGAGAATGGTGAATTACCAGATCAGTCATTTCCCAGTTTGCAAGGAAGGACATCAAAGTCAAATGTTTGCCTTTCAACCTGAATGCCCACGTTCTAGTACACAGCTGAAAGCTGAGAGACTGGTTGCAAACAACAAATTTCTATGAATATTGGTAGGTTTTATTTATTTATTTATTTTTTTTTTGGAGACGGAGTCTTGCTCTGTCGCCCAGGCTGGAGTGCAGTGGCCAGATCTCAGCTCACTGCAAGCTCCGCCTCCCGGGTCTACGCCATTCTCCTGCCTCAGCCTCCCGAGTAGCTGGGACTACAGGGGCCCGCCACCTCGCCCGGCTAATTTTTTGTATTTTTTAGTAGAGACGGGGTTTCACTGTGTTAGCCAGGATGGTCTCGATCTCCTGACCTCGTGATCCGCCCGTCTCGGCCTCCCAAAGTGCTGGGATTACAGGCTTGAGCCACCGCGCCCGGCCGAATATTGGTAGGTTTTAAACTCCTCTAGAGTGGATATCATTTTGTCCACATTCCTCTAGTTTCCCACTAAACCTTTTGTTTCTGGCAGACTTTATCCCTGCAACTTTACTGCAGACTGGCTGCTGGTCTTGCTCTCAGCCATAATCCTTTGTTCAAGAAGTCACATCCCAGGAAGGCTCTGGGTTTCATTAGATAAGCTTTCCTTCCACCCTTTCTTCACACCCATTATCCCAGGCCCGGGAAGGTGGTGATATGTTTTCCTTACTTTTCCCCCTTCTCTTTTATTTCCCACTGATAAATGGCAAAAGCAGCTGTAAGGTTTGCTTTGAAGGGTCTGATGGATGAGCATGATGAATCGGTGATGGATTAAAGCAGATGAATCACAGAAGAGGACACAGAAAGGGAACCAGGGAGAGCGGGAAGCCGGCTCCCAGCTTTACGTTTTTCAAACTCGCCTTAAAAGCCAGCATTTCTTTTAATCTGTTTCCAGTTTCTGCGGTGACTCTGCATATGTTTAAAAGAAGGAGAGGCCGGGTGCAGTGGCTCACGCCTGTAATCCCAGCACTGGGAGGCCAAGGCGGGCGGATCCCTTGAGGTCAGGAGTTCGAGACCAGCCTGGTCAATGTGGTGAAATCCCGTCTCTACCAAAAATACAAAAAAAAAACATAGCCGGGCATGATGGCGCATGCCTGTAGTCCCAGCTACTCGGGAGACTGAGGCAGAAGAATCACTTGAACCCGGGAGGCGGAGGTTGCAGTGAGCTGAGATTGCGCCACTGCACTCCAGCCTGGGTGACACAGTAAGACTCCCTCTCAAAAAAAAAAAAAAAAAAAAAAGGAGAGCGAGAGAAGTCTTGTGGATATAAACAGGGAATTCCATTCTCCAGTCTGACTCTGAGGATGCATTGTCATTCAGCACGCTGAAATAGCTAGGAAACCACTTCAAGGTCCCTCAGAAACAACTGGGCAGCTCCAGGAAGAACAGTTGGCAAACCAAGTGACAGAATTTAAAACTGTAAATCTTTAACATGAGGATTGACTAGCAAAATACAGCTGTTGCCGCTAGTAGCCATATCCTTGTTTGGAAGGAAAATGTATGCTTGAGCTGATGATCATTAACTGCTTGGTTACTGTGAAATGGTAAGCATTAGCAGATTGGAATCTGGTCTTGTTTTGAACCCAAGAAAAATAAGAACAGTTATTGCATTGCTGTAATGTTTTCTGGTCTTAAAGGGACAAAGAAAATAAACTGCAGTCTGGAACTGCCGTTAAGATTGAGACTGAGAAATTCCAAATCCTCCTTTGAAATTCAAGAGATACTTAATAAAGAAGAAAGGTCTTGGTGGGATGGATGATTCCTTTGTTTTTGAACAAGAGGGGCCCTCTTCCTGCCTAGATGGAAAGCCATTCAAAGGAAATCATTAAAGGACATCCCTTCTTGCACAGCTTAGACTTTGGCAATACATGTAAAACCAAGTGTAGAATTGATGCAATTACCCAAATAATGAGGGCCAGGAAAGAAAGGAAGGGAAAATCTAGGCTTGGCTATTTGGCTAATTGCTAGGACCTAACAATTCACGCCAACTCTCTACGACATAATCAACATGAAATACTTATTACTTTCACATTTCATATTTTAAGAAAGGTAGAGGAAATATTAAAGGCTACAAAACACTGTGAAGCGACAGGGAAGGAAATCTAGGTTTGATTTATCAAAAACCTTTTGGCCATAAGAGTTAGAGTTCTAAGATGATCAGTACTGATTCCAAGACTGAAGATTTGAAAGAGGCTCTCCCAGCATTGCTGAACACTGATAAACCTCGCCATCAATGTGATTGAGCACTGGCTATAGGACGGCCACTTTGCAAAATCATTTCCCAGGATTGTCTGATTTAATTTTTACTTCCTCCCTATGGAGATTGTAGCACCTCTTTCTCTTAGAGACATTTAAGAATAAAGTGAGTCATTTTTTAAAACAGTTCTTTCTTCCCTGGTCAAAGTGGACCTAAAACCGTTAAGTAGTGGTCAGAAAACAAATTTCTTATCCTGTGCCCCTCTTTGCCACACCTCTTGCATTGGCTTTCCTGAGAATGTGGGTCTGTTGGGAGCACCTAGGGATTCCATGTCAATTGTTGCTCATGTCTTCGGTTCATTTTCACACCTCTTGTTGCCAAATACTGGACTGATTCTTGGTCACAAGAAGTTGAGGAGTAATCGCAGAAAAGAAGGGAATTGATGAAATTGCTTTGTGTGCATTTTGACCATCCATATTTTGTACATCCACTTACAAGGCTGGCATAGCCCCCATCTGTTTGGGAAAGTCATGTTAAATATAAATAAAGGTTAAATAATCAGTCAGATTTTCCCCCATCATCATGATTTCAGAATTTAACAAGGTACCTGGACACTAATAAAACTAACTCAGAGTCCTAAAGAATGCTGGTGGTTTGTTTAAAAGGCGTCTCCACCTACATCTTGTTTCTGACCACAGTGAGCATCTTATGGTTAAATATGTTTCTTTCAGCAAGTCTTTATTGAGCAACTTCTAATGTACCAGTTTACTTGCTAGATCCTGAAGAGGCATTAGTAAGTAAGGTATGCATTGTCCCTTTTATGCTTATGGTGCGGTAGAAGGCTGGCATTAAATATATAATCACTCAGCTAAAAATATAGTTACCAACTATAATAAGTGCTATAGAAGAAAGGGATCTGAAAGAAGGAAAGCACACAGAGTTTCTAATTTTGATGGGGTGTCCCAGAAACGCCTCTCTGAGGAAGTGACATAGCAATTGGGGTCTGAAGTAAGACATAGCCACGTCACAACTAATGGCAAGGATATTCCAGGCAGAGGTTCTAGCATTGGCAAAGGCTGTGCAGCTGGAAAGTGTTAGGTTAGTTCACAGAATTGAAAGAAGGTTGGTGTGCCTGTTGCAAGCAGAATGGGGGGTAAGGCACAGGGCCAGGGGCATAAGCAGGTATAGAATGCCAGGAAGGGACTAAATCTAGCAAGGCCTAGCCAGCTGGCCTGCATGAACACTTATTAAGGCTTTGCAAGAACAATGAAGAGACATTTCTCAAAAGAAGACATACAAATGGCCAACAGGTATATGAAGAAAATGCTCAATATCATTAATCATCAGGAAAATACAAATCAAAACCACAATGAGATATCACCTTACCCTAGTTAGAAAGGCTATTATCTTTAAAAAAAAAAACAGAAAAAACAATAGATGCTGGCAAGGATACAAAGAAACAGGAACTCTCATACACTGTTGGTGGGAATGTAAATTAGTACAGCCTTTATGGGACAAGTATGGAGATTTCTCAAAAAACTAGAAATAGAACTTCCAGCAGTCCCACTGTTTGGTATTTATCCAAAGGAAAGAAGTCAGTGTATCAAAGGGACAACTACACCCCTATGTTTATTGCAGCACTATTCACAATAGCAAAGATATGGAATCAACCTAAGTGTCCCTCAGTGGACGAATGGATAAAGAAAATGTGGTATATGCACACAATGAAATACTACCCAGCAATTAAAAAGAAGGAAATTTTGTCTTTTGTAGTAAGACGGATGGAACTGGAGGTCATGATGTTAAGCAAAATCAGCCTAGTTAAGCAAAATTGCACAAAAAGACAAATATCGCATGTTCTCATATGTGTGAGCTAAAAAAGTTGATCTTACAGAGAAAGAGAGTAGAATGGGCCAGGCATGGTAGCTCACACCAGTAATCTCAACACTTTGGGAGGCTGAGGTGGGTGGATTGCTTGAGTCCAAGAGTTGAGAGTAGAATGATATATACAAGAGGCTGGGAAGGGTGTGTGGGTAGGGGGAGGAAAATGAAGAGAGTTTGGTTAATGGGTACAAACATACAGTTAGATAGAAGGAGTAAGTTTCAATGTTTGATGGCAGAGTAGGGTGACTGTAGTTAACAACAAGATATTGTGTATTTCAAAATAGCTGGAAGAGTAGGCTTGAAATGTTCCCAAAACATAGAAAGGATAAATACTCAGGATAATGAATACCCCAAATATCCTGACTTGATCATTACACATTCTGTACATGTAACAAAATGCCACATGTACCCCGTAACAAATGTACAAATATGACATATCAATCGGAAAAGATTTAAAAAGAAAAAAGTGTAGGTGGATAAGCAAAAAAAATGAAGAAAGCTTTACAAGAACAACGAATGGGGTGCCATTTGAGGGTTTTAAGCAGGGAAGTGAAATTATGAGATCTACATTTTAAAGAACTCATTCAGGCTGAGGACTGGAGACTGGGTTGAGGGCCGCAAGCCTAGATAAAGGAGACCAGCCAGGAGGCTGCTCCAGTAGCACCAGCAAAAGTTGAGAGTGGCTAGAGCTAGGGTAGTGGTTCTAGAGATATTAACTGGTTTGAGAGATTTGGGAAATTAATATTATCCCACTCTCCTTATATTCCCAAACAGAGAGACTATAGGCACAACCACAGAACAAAAGCAAATAACAGTTTTCGGGTTGTCCATTTGGTCAACCAAATGAAGTAATTCACACCTACCTACATAGATTGTTTTTCTAGGGAAAAGGGTTTCCTAAATTATTCTCATTAGCTGTTCTCATCAATACTGTTGATTGGCAATGACTAGCTATCTAGATGTTGACACTAGCACTAAGAAGTCACAAAGATTAGCACATCGCTCCTTCCACTGAATTGTTTAAAAAGACTCTCCAAGAGCCCTATATGAGATGAGAGAGACACTGTGGGTTTATGTAACTACCAAGTGTTCATCAGAATTCATCATAAGCTTTATTATCCCTAGCATTAGCCCTACCAGGATGTATTTTTAATCTTCCTCAATGCAATCATTTCCTTTATCAGTCAGAGGCTCCTTCATCCCTGAGTCATGAAGTCTGTCTTCTTTTTTTTTTTTTTTTTTTTTTTTTTTTTTTTTTTTGAGACGGAGTCTCGCTCTGTCACCCAGGCTGGAGTGCAGTGGCCAGATCTCAGCTCACTGCAACTCCGCCTCCCGGGTCCACGCCATTCTCCTGCCTCAGCCTCCCGAGTAGCTGGGACTACAGGCGCCCGCCACCTCGCCCGGCTAGTTTATTTTGTATTTTTTAGTAGAGACGGGGTTTCACCGTGTTAGCCAGGATGGTCTCGATCTCCTGACCTCGTGATCCACCTGTCTCGGCCTCCCAAAGTGCTGGGATTACGGGCTTGAGCCACCGCGCCCGGCCATGAAATCTGTCGTCTAAACATCATGGCTCACAATGAATTTGGTGTCCCATGCACAGGAAAGTTCTGTTGCCTGGTCCATATTAATTCTTTGCTATCTATATCTGATTGCACATGTTGAACTGAGCTTTTGTGACCTTTACTCATCCTCAGCAGAGCCGAACAACAAACTCTGCTTTATGTAATATTTGTCTTTGCTCAAACCACAGCCCTTAGCTGGATAGAGTCTAGAAGTTGCTTTCAGTTGAGTTGGCGGTAACTCATTATTTGGAGGTCAAAGTTGCATATTCTGTTTCCAATAACATGTGCCTGTGATAAGCCAATAACTGGGGTGCCTGTATTTATGAATGAGCCATTGCAACACCCACTGCAGTCAGAGCAACACGGGGGTCACCCCCATAACCAGAATCGGAAGGACTTTCTTCATCTTAATGTATTGCTCAGGACTTGTTAGAATATTTTAATATTTTAAAATATTTTTAATATTTTTTAATATTAATAACACATTTATTCTCTACTGGAAGGTGAATATTTGATGGATTTTAGTGATGTCTCTCTTAAATTATCCCAGTTGTGTCTATGCACACACTGAAATGGGTACTCATGAAGATAATTATCTGGATAAAATGCCAAGAGCTGAGATAAGAATCTGAATTGGATTCAAAGTCACTGCTTCACTGTCTTTTCTCACTTGGCTGGCAGTCTCTCTTTGCCACTTACTTCTCCTTTTTCTTTTTGTCTTTTTCACTGGTGGTAAAATATAAATAACATAAAATTTATCATTTTAACCATTTTTAAATGTATAGTCTGTGGCATTAAATACATTCAGAATGTTGTGCAACCACCACTGTTACCTATTTCTAGAATTTTTTTATCATCCCATCCGAAACTCTGTACCCATTAAACAATTCCCTTCTTCCCCACTCCCTCCTCCCCTCAGCACCTGGCTTTCTGTCTCAATGAATTTGCCTATTCTGGGCCCTTCATACACATGGAATCATACAATATTTGTCTTTCTGTGTCTCGCTTATTTCACTTGGCATATATTTTCAAGATTCATCCATGTCGTAGCATGTGTCTGAATTCCATTTATTCTTGTGGCTGAATAATATTCCACTGTATGGAAACTATATTTGGTTTATCTACTCATCAGTCGGTGGGCATTTGGGTTATGTCCACCTTTTGGCTATTGTGAATAATGCTGCTATGAATATGGCAGTACAAGAATCCTTTGGAGTTCCTGCTTTCAGTTCTTTTGAGTATATACCTAGGAGTGGAATCACTGGCTCATATGGTAAATCTATGTTTAACTTTTTGAGGAATTGCCAAATTGTTTTCATAGCAACTGCACCATTTTACATTCCCACAAACAATGCACCAGGGTTCCAATTTCTCTATATCCCACCAGCACTTGTTATTTTCCATTTTTTGGATAACAGCCATGCTAATGGGTGTGGCCATTTCTTTTTAAGTGGTCCTATGTCTATATGCCCAGTCCTGTTGACATAATCGCCTGACCACTTTATTCAATATGGCTGAAATAGTTGCACATATAGATGCAAATTTTCATTCATGCAAAAGCTGAAAAAAAAAAAGAAATGTCATCCACGTTCAAAGTAAGAAAGCAATGATAATCCATGAGAGACAGTGTAGCCAAGTGGCTGAAAGCTCATATTCTGGCATCAGACCTGCTGGAATTTAAACCCCAGTTCTGCTGTAACCAGCTGAGTCTGTGTGTCCTCATCACAGTGAGCTGCACAATTCCTAGGTAGCTTCGTCTCCTATGAAATGAAGATAATAATGATACCTGCCTCCTATGGTGATGGAAGGATTAAATAAGTTAATAAATGCAAAGCACTTAGAACAGTGCTCTATAAATATTAGTTTAAGCAACACTGATCTAGTACATTTCTGGGGTACATGAAGACTTTGGGGCATGAAGACTTTGGGGCATGAAGACTTTGGGGCCTCATCTCATATCCCAGGCAACTAAGTCAGAATCTTGGTGGGAAGTGGGATCTGATTTTTTTTTGAGACAGGGTCTTACTCTGTCACCCAGGCTGAAGTGCAGTGACACCATATTGGCTCACTGCCATCTCCACCTCCCAGGGTTAAGCAATGCTCGTGCCTCAGCCTCCTGAGTAGCTAGGATTACAGGCGTGTATCACCACACCTGGCTAATTTTTAGTATTTTTAGTAGAGACAGGTTTTTGCCATGTTGCTCAGGCTGGTCTTGAACTCCTGACCTCAAGTGATCCACCCACCTTGGCCTCCCAAAGTGCTGGGATTACAGATGTGAGACACTGCACTTGGCCCAGGATCTGCATTTTTAACGAGCACCAAGTGTCCATATGACCCCCATGTGTAATAGCTCTTAACCGCC
The DNA here is from genome assembly GCF_049350105.2 of Macaca mulatta. Lineage (NCBI taxonomy): Eukaryota > Metazoa > Chordata > Mammalia > Primates > Cercopithecidae > Macaca > Macaca mulatta. Next base: position 130,137,447 of record NC_133407.1, on the reverse strand, counting down.
CCTGCCCTAACCCATGGCCAGCCAGTCTCATCTTTGGGTTTCATTTGACCGTCGGACAAGTAGGTCAGGTTCCAAGAAGGAATCAACTTTGTTAATTAAGTTGTGGCACCTTCTTCTTCTCAGAGGAAAAAAATAGATTGTTTTCCCCATTGAAAATGATAAAGTCATTACATTTTTTAAACCAATTCTGGCATAAATCTTTTTAAAATCTTAAAAAATTACCCTTTATTGTTCTAAAAGATGATCCTAAAACTCTACAAAATGCCAGCGCACTCATGTGGCCAGTCACCTAGTTATTTCCAAATACCCAGATGTGTGACATTAGACAGACAAAACCTAGGAACCGAAGACACAACTTCTATCTAGACCTAAAAGGGCCACAGAAATGTTCTGTTTCTTAAAAAGCATTTTACACAATCCAGGGATGGGAGCTATTGTGAAACACTTTTCATGTTTTACATTTCAGAAGTTCTTTCAGCAACCTGGGTTTTTCAGAAGACCGGAGAGTCAAAAGACATGAATACTTCACCTGGGCCAGTCACACTTTTACAACTAGGCCAGTCTTATCAAGTTCCCACCAGGAAAGCGATCAGAATTTCCACTCCACAGCAAAAGGAAGTGGAACTGGAAACTGTGTGAAGGTTTTCTTCAAGAAAAAGGTGGGGTTACTAAACAGAATGTAAGAGAAAAGAAGTAAGAACATTTCAAATATAGAGCCCTAAGATCGTTTTGAAAGAAGAATTGCTCTAAAAAATTGCAAATAGTAGAAATATTTTGTACTGAAAAACGAGGACCAGAGACATCCTATCAGTGGTTCACCAAGATTTCCCAAAGGCCCCATAATTTTAGGGAGTGGCCATCCGGAGATACAGAGGCTGACAGAGAAATTGTAGCTTTACCAGCGAAAAAAAAAGCCTGAGCTTCAAGAACACGCTATCAGATCTTAAACACTTCCCAGGCCTATACCAGCATCAAGATCCAGAAACGCCCCCAGAATATAAAAAGGAACAACCATTATGAGGTTTTACCAGGGGCTAGACACTGTAAAAGTCCTTCTTCCGTGTTACTCTTCAAATCCTCACAACACTCTACAGTAGACTCAATTTACAAATTAGGACAACATAAAGCTCATTCATTTGTTCATTCCCTAAATATTCACTGGGCACTTCTTAGGAACTCTAGAATACGGTGATTAAAAATGGAGGGGGTGTGGATTGCTAAGTGAAAGAAGTCTATCTGAAAAGGGTACATATTTTATGATTCCAAGCGTATGACATTCTGGAAAAGGCAAACCTATGGAAGCAGTAAAAATCAGTGGTTATCAGGTGTTTGGGACAGGGAAGAAGGATGAATAGGTATAGCCTATTCTTGGGGCAGTGAAACTATTCTGTATGATGCTGTCATGGTGGATGCATGACATTAAACCTTTGACAAGAGCCATAGAATGTACAATCCCAAGAGTAAGCCCTAAAGTAAACTATGACCTTTAGTTAATGATAATAAGACATCAATATTGGCTCATGAATCATAACAAATGTGCCACACTAACTCAAGACATTAGTAATAGGAGAAGCTGAGGGGAGGAAGTATATGGGAATTCTGTACTTTCTACTCAATTTTTCTGTAAGCCTAAAATTGTTCTAAAATATAAAGTCTATCAACTTAAAAAAAGATAAATGGGAAGTAGGGGAACCACAGTCCCTACCAATATGAGGACTTATAGAGGGTGAGGTAGATTCAAAACAAGGAAACAAAGGTATAAAAAGAGATATGTAGTTAAAGAAACCAACAAGGCAAATGACTGTGCCTGCATTGATGGAGGGTGGTCACAGAAGGCCTCTTTGAGGAGGTGACATTGAAGCAGAGACCTAAAGGAACCACCACACGAAGCGAGGGAAGGGTGTTGCACGTAGCGGTAACAGCATGTCCGAAGACCTTGAGAAGGAAGGGAAATCTCTGAGTACGAAGAGGTTACATAGCTGACAATGGTGGGGCTGAGATTTCACTCACGTTTTGGTCCCAGCACCTCTCCTTTATAAGGCCGGTCTTGAATGTCAAACCTCATTCTTTCCAATTCTCCCTGGATCCCCTTTCCTATGGCGTGGCTGGATAGGTAAACATTACTTAAAATGGGAATAAATTCTTCCATCTCCAATGGTAAAGTGTTCTGCCCACACTTCAATCAACAGAGAAAATTCCACCGCTTTGCTTTCCAGCTATCTTTAAATTCGGTGGGGTGGGGAGCTCAGTGGGGGAGGTTATTTTGTCATTTGGAAAAAAGGGCATCTATTCATTTTCCAAAAACGCCCAACACATACTGCTCAACTCTTCTTGGGCACATCTCTTTGCATTATGAGAAAAGCTCCTGTGGTCTTTATAAATATTTATGATACATGACTGACCATGTTATATATACTGTGCTGTGCTAATATTAGTCATGGCTGAGAGTCTTTCTGTGCATGGAGCATGGTGATCATGAATAAATGGAATGGCTTGCTAGCCAGGGGAGTGCAGACATTCACTGCCATTGTTCTGTGGGTCTGCTTAAAGAATTTGCGCATACCCAAATCAAAACATGGGTACTCCTTTTTCCTGAAGAAGAAAAAAAAAAAATCCAGACTGTTTCAGTCCATATGAAAAAGCATTTCAGAACTGAAAACATGGCATGTGAAGAAGAAAGAGGTAAATGTGTTCTTTTCAATGGAAAAAACAGCTGCTTGGGTCAGATAGAAACCAGATGGGAGAGAAAGAATCAGAAGAGCAAAGCTGAAATGCATTCAGGAAAAAGACATCAGAGGCGAAATGTGCTCCCAAGTCAGAGGAGTGGTGACTCCCAGACTTTTCTTCCTGTGGTGCTGGACCGCGGGGAATGAATGGTCCTTCTCCAGGAACATGGAAGAAAAGCCGAGGTGGACGCCCCAAGTCATCCAAGGAACTGGAACTGGTCCCCAAAACAGTTCTGTCTGTCACCCCCCGCATGACCAGGTATCTCCATTAGAGACATTTGGAACTTGGCATATTCTCTCAGGGAGCCCGAGAAGTAAAAGGATGTGTCTGTGTTCTCACCCAGCCCCAGTGCTGGCAGAGATAATCCAGGCAGGCCGACTTCAGTCTTTTTTAAGTTTGTGTTTGTGCGAGCTCTCCTTCGTCATGGTCCACCTGTCTTTTCACACGATTCTCCAGGGCGTATGGACTGGTGAACTCAGAGGCTTTGCTCCAATCCCAGCTGCAGCGGCCACCTTGCCCAGCAGACACGTGACAGAAAGTTCTGGTGAATGGTTCCCTCCGTGCCGTGTTGTGGCTTTCTCACACTAGTGGAGCGTATTATTTGAGCTGCCACATGCTGACCACAGGCTTCCGCTTGCACCACATGCAGACCTCAAAGGAGACTTGCTCACGTGTGGGCTTCCTGCCGAGGCTTGCTGTGGTCCTGAGGCCGCGGCCTGGGTGCTGGCACAGCATCTGCCCACACAAAGCTGGAGACGAGCCTGCCTCTCTCTCCATCTAGTGAGCGTCCCAGGCTCAGACTCAGAGAGTCCAATCATCCACCTCATGTGACCAGTGTGGTTATCTAGCAGATTATCTGCTTAGCATGATCCTAGCACCTAACAATGTATTAACACACCATGCTAGGAAGAACAGCATTAAGAGGACGGCTGGCCCCTGACCATGCCATGAAAGAACAGAACTGTGTCCAGACTGCTCAGGTCTCTCCACCCACCCCCAATACCCCACCACCCTGAAGTCAGCCCTGCTCATAGTGCAGTGTTTCTCAAAGTGTATTATGTATTCCGGTCACCTGGGGGGCTTGTTCACAAGCAGATTCAGATTCAATCGTTTTGGGGATGAGGCCTCAGATACTACACTCCTGTTTACACCCCCAGGTAATGCCAATGCTACTGGTCTACAGATTGCGCTTTGAACAGCAAGGCCTTAGTAAATAAAAAAAAAGAAAGGATCTTGTAAAGCTAGTTTGTCCAACCCTTTAGTCCACGGCTTTGAATGTGGCACAAAACAAATTTGTAAACTTTCTTAAAACATTATGAGATTTTTTGTGATTTTTGTTTTTTTAGCTCATCAGCTATCATTAGTGTTAGTGTATTTTATGTGTGGCCCAAGGCAATTCTTCTTCCAATGTGGCCCAGGGAAGCCAAAAGATTGGGACACCCATGTTACAAAGAATAGCACAGACTGATTTCACAAAGCTCTATATTGTTAGGCCAATCACTAAACATCGCCGAGTCTCAGTTTTCACATTCATAACATGGTGATTATAATAATATCTATCTCACAAGGTGCCTGCAAATATCAAGTAGAATAATTTATATAAAAAGCTTATTATAAACAGGATCTTTACAGTTAAAAGTAAGACAACTTCAACTTGAACTGGTTTAAACAGAAAAAATAAAAGGTACTTACTGGCTCCCATAAACTGAGAAGTCTTGGAGTGTATCTGGCTTCAGGCATAGCTGGATCCAGTTACTCAAATTATTTCTTCCAGATGCTTGCTTGCTCTTGCATTTTCTCTCTCAACCTCTTGATCTCTCTCTCGCTCTCTCATCTGTTTCTTGCTCCTGCCCTTCTCCTCACTCTACCTTCCTCATTCTTTCTTGTTTGGGGCTCTGCTTTTTTCTGTGTTGCCTTCACACACAAGCAGTCTCTGTCAAATAGGTCAAATAGTCTTTGCAGAGGAAGTGAGACTTCCATACATCCCATTTTGGAGGGACTCTGATTGGATCCACTTGGATCCAGAACCCACTGCTTGCTTGAGCCAATATCAATAAACATGGGTGTGGAGAACTATGAATGGCCAGGCTTAGTGGCCTCTCCTAGACTCCCAAGGCTGGAGTGGAAGGACTTTAGTCTCCTTGACTGATTCTCATCTCCCTTCCTATCAAAACCTGCTCACCCTGGATCTCATTCCCTTTTTTCAGCTGTTACTTTAGAAAGGAATAGTACACGAACTGGCCTCTAATCATGTGATGTGGAAATATCTTCTATTAGAGACCAGAGATCTGCATTCTAAACAAGTTTTGCCACTAACCGGCTTTGAGACTTTAGTCTGATTTGGTTAACCTCCTTGTGGCTTAGTTTCCCCATCCGTAATATGAGGGTTGCCATCAATTATCCCACAGGCCTCTTCCAGCTCAAAGGTCTGAGTTGCTATTATTTGTTCCTTATTACATGACGCCACTCAGGGGCACTCATGTTTTAGCAGAGACTTTCTGGGGTGACAATAACTTGGTGCAATGAATGAGCCACCAACAGCCAAAATGTAATAGGGATACTTGCACAAAGGAGACCAGGAATCTCTTTCTAAGCCTCCTGAACATCACTTCATGTGGCATTCACCTAATCATGATACCTTGAATTTGCTGTTCAAGTCTTTCAAAACTGTGGCTTTGTTGCCTGTGTTAACACAATGGCAGAAAACAAGGCTGAGTGACCACACTCTAGCCCACTTTCCTCCGACCAGTGGCTTTCTACTTTCTCTCCTACCAATGACTCTAGTCCTCTTTTATGATGACTTGGCCAGCCCTTCCATGGCCCCCAGTCAGGTTTGTTTCAAGCCTACTTATGCATCACACAGCTCCTGCTTCCAAAGTGTTCCTAACCTGCAAGTCTCCACCAACACTTCCCTGTCCTATTTCCCATCTCTTCAAAGTCCTACAGCCTAAGTGGCAGATACTACATTCAATAAACTGTAGATGGCTAATAGATACATACCCTCCAAAGCAATACAGGTGTGTGAATAAAAATTCGTGCTAAACTTCTTGATAACCGAGGCAAAAGTAAAACATACCTGATTAAATCAACTTCTTTTTTTTTTTTTTTTTTTTTTTTGAGACAGGATCTCACTCTGTTGCCCAGATTGGAAGGCAGTGGCGCAATCACAGCTCACTGAAGACTCAAACTCCCAGGCTCTGATGATCTTCCCGCCTCAGCCTCCAGAATAGCTGGGACCACAGGTGTCCATCACCATGCTCAGCTAATTTTTGTATTTTTTTTGTAGAGATGGGGTTTCACGATGTTGCCCAGCCTGGTCTTGAACTCCTGAGCTCAAGCAATCTGTCTGCCTTGGCCTCCCAAAGTGCTGTCATTACAGGTATGAGCCACCACACCCAGCCAAATCACTTTCAAGCAGCGGTTACAAGGGAAAACATTCAATCCTAGTTATAAATTAGCAGAGGAATTCATAAGAGGGACTAAAACAGTATAAAGAAAAACCACTTAAAAGGCTGCTTTGTTACATCAATGCCAGTGTGTTCTTCACAGGGACATTTGGTTAGGCCCTTTTGAGAAGATGACCCCACAGGGTAGACAGTTGCCTAGTTTTCCCATATGTGGACCTGTCCATACAGTACACACTGAAGCTGAGTGTTATCAGGTACCACAGACAACCAAAGTTGTTCATTTAAGTCACTTGCCTGATTTCAACAGTGGACATTTGCATTGTCACAAAGTCCTATCATTTTTACATCCCAAATTCTCTCAGATCTATACACTACTCTTCTTCACCACTGCCCCTAGCCTTGCGTTGGACCACCATCACCTCTGGAGCTCATTCATCTCTCTACCTCCAACCGTCCAGTCCATTCTGCCTACACAGCCGTTAGACATAACCCTTCCAAGACATGAAGCTCATGGTGTGATATGGTTTGGCTGTGTCCCCACCCAAATCTCATCTTGAATTCCCACATGTCGTGGGAGGGACCTGGTGGGAGGTAATTGAATCATGGGGACAAGTCTTTCCCATGCTGTTCTCATGATAGTGAATAAGTCTCATGAGATCTGAGAGTTTTATAAAGAGGAGTTCCTCGGCACAAGTTCTCTCTCTTTGCCTGCTGCCATCCGTGTAAGATGTGACTTGCTCCTCCTTGCCTTCCTCCATAATTGTGAGGCCTCCCCAGCCACATGGAACTGTAAGTCCATTAAACATCTTTCTTTTATAAATTGCCCAGTCTTGGGTATGTCTTTATCAGCAGCATGAGAACAGACTAATACATGGTGCTATTTCAGGGCCTTCCCATCACCACCAGGTTGCAAAGGTCTCAGCCTGGTTTCCTGGACCCTTCATGATCTGGCCTCCTGTCTGTTTGCCAGACTCATCTCTCTTCCTCTTCTGGCCTGCTCCTTCACTTCTTTCCCATCTGAAACGTTTTTAGCCCTTCCAGATGCCCCACAATCTTTGCCTAACTATTCTTGCTCATTCTTCAGATCACAGCGTAGACAGAACATCTTTCACAAATGCTTCCTCGGCCTCTCCAGCCTGTCCTTTCTCTGTGTCCCCATCATATCACTTCTCAAACCATCTTAGAATTGCCTATGAGCTCACCGACCTGCTCTGTTGGACTCAACTCCGTGGCAGCAGAGCTCTGCCCCCAGAGCCATCTTTGCTGCTTCCCTGGTCAGCCACATGATCCTGAACAATCACTCCATTCCCCTGTGCCTCAGTTTCCTCATCACTAAATAGGATTCATAAAGGTGCCTACTTCATAAAAATATTGTGGGCACTAAGGGAGAAAATTCACTTAGAGCTCTTTCACTGTGCTAAGCACATAGCAAGTGTGAATAACAATTATTATTATTGTCATGAATAGTGTTATTGTATTAGGATAGGCATTTTTGCTGTCTTATTCACTGTTTTATCCCCACACCCAGCTCAAAGCTGGCACGGAATAAATGATCAGTAAACATTTGTGCGATGAATGAATGAATGTCGAATTATCTGGTTTTGTCCTGTACGTAGTTCTGGTGGGTCTTCACTTGATTGAGGTCTGTCAAGACGAAAAGAACCAATTGTGCTAGCACCTCCCCAGTTTGTTTGCTCTGGTGTTTTTTCCATTTACTCTGTGAGGAGAAGGATTTCATTTTATGAAGAAGGGAGGAGGGGGAGCCTGGTTCCAAAGGCCTGTTTGTTCTCATTATTAATTTTCCTCTCCTCTTCCAAGTAGAGTTTGAATGATTTTGAATGTGCACTCATCTGGAAAGGCACCCTCATTCTCTCATTTCATGCCTGGCTGCAATTAAAGTCAAAAGCAAAATTTAAAAATACAACTTTATTATAAAGTGAAAGAGTTGTTGATCCAGATTACAGATCCTGTAATCTCACAACATTACCATTAAAAAAAAAAAAAAGAAAGAAAGAAAGAAAGAAAAGAAAAAAGGAAGAAAGAAAAGAAAAAGAATACTAAGCTGCCAACTTGTGGGTTTGGTCTCGCCAACAGAGACTCAAAACTCCAGAATCAATAACTAGGTTAACTTTGCTGGTTTCTAATGCAATTATAAGCATTGGAATATTGCCCAAATACTCAAAAAGGAACTAAGGTTCTACTTTAGAACATCCCCACCCCCTTCCCTAAAGAAATACTTGGGTGATAAAGGCAAAATAACTGAATGGGGTGGGGCTCAGCAGTTTCCAATGTCAGATCAGAGAGCTGTGGAATTTCAGAGCTGGAAGGAAGCTTAGAGGTCATCTCAAGGCCGTTTTACAGATGCAATAACTGAGCCCCAGAGAAGGAAGGAACTTGCCCAGGTTCACACAGTGGCCGTGAATCTCGGGGAATCCCTCTTGATTTGTTCATTTGTGCAAGGAATATTTAACTGCTATCCTATTTGGGGCCAGGCAGTGTGTTAAGTGTGAGAAATTCATTAGTAAATCAAAGAGATGTGTTCTCTGCCCTTGTAGAACTCAACATTCTACAGGGAATTCAGACAGTTGATGAGTAAACCAGTGAACAAGTATATAATCGATGGCCAGAAGGAAACAAATTGTTGTGATAGAGAGCTGCTTACATGTAGTGTCAGGAAGGCAACTCTGAGAAGGTGATAGTCTCAGCTTCAGCTGAGTCCTGGGAAAAGAGAGCTAGGTCAAAGGCCCAGAGAAGGGAAGAGCTTGGCAAATTCAAGAAACTATAGGGGCCGGGCGCGGTGGCTCACGCCTGTAATCCCAGCACTTTGGGAGGCCCAGGCGGGCGGATCACATGGTCAGGAGATCGAGACCACGGTGAAACCCCGTCTCTACTAAAAATACAAAAAATGAGCCGGGCGCGGTGGCGGGCGCCTGTAGTCCCAGCTACTCGGGAGGCTGGGGCAGGAGAATGGTGTGAACCCAGGAGGCGGAGCTTGCAGTGAGTCAGGATCGAGCCACTGCACTCCAGCTTGGGCAACAGAGCAAGACTCTGTCTCAAAAAAAAAAAAAAGAAACTATAGGGAGAAGAATGCGGCTGAAGCATAGCAGGTGATGCGGCATCCACATCCTTAAAGTGGAATATGATAGCACTTGCTGTCTCCTTTCTTCACACAGGGATGCCACCGGCCTCTGGCAGGATAAGGAAAAGCTGAAACCCAGCCTCCCACCCACTCTTTTCTCAGAGCTGGGAAACCTGTATCCACTGCTGCATGTGGACCTGTTCAACTTCCTTGGGAAAGTACTTTTCCTTCACAAGCGAGGAAAGAGTTTGACCAGACTTAGTTGTCAGCTTCCAAATCAGGAAAAAAACCATGCCAGGGAGAGCATGGCTCCAGTAAGGAAAGTCTGGAGAGGAAGTTCCGGTGTGGCAAAGTGGTTAAGAGCAGAGACTGTGGAGTCACACACACGGGGGGTGAGGCCAGGTTTGACCATCATGGAGCTAGGCAAGTTGCCTAACTTCTCTGAGCTGCGTTTTTCTCCTCTGTAGAATGGGTACCTTGGAGTGGAGTTGGAGGGAATAAAGGAGATCATGCTTATAAAGTGTGCAGCACCTATCAAGCTCTCACTTGGAGCTACGTGTTGGCGCTGGCTTCCTTGGGTACGCACGCCAACTGCCTGTGTGAGCATTCTAGCTCCCTCGATCCAGCACTGGTCCTGGTTCCACAGCCCCACTCTATCATCCTACCTCCCATAGTGACCCACTAGATACTCACATGAACCAAAAGCCTACACTTCACAGACCAAGGACCATTTGGCTTAAGACCCCATAGGATGCCTGCCCACACCACCCTCCAAATCCAACAGCAGAAGACAGACGACCTCACCAGAATTAATAAGATAAATTGCACTGTTTTTGTTTAAACACCGATGAGGTGATGTCTGGTTTTTATTAAGTATCGTAAGTAAATTATTAATTCATACCAGAAACAAAAGTATAAACATGACCATATGATAAACATGGATACTCGAACAGTCTGTGGATCACACAAAGGGCACCAAGTGGCCTGTGGGTCTGGGACCCATAGGCTTAACTGGCTTGAGGCCTCAGCTGCACTGAAATCCCAGCAAGCTGACATTCTTCTGGAAGTCAGGAAAATAGGGTGTTCCTCTGCTCTACTCCACACAACCACCACCCCACACCCATAAAAAGTCCTTGACTCCATTGCTCAACGCTGAATAACAACAATGATGATAATTATAACAATAGTAATACTTACAGAGCACTTCTGTGCTAGGCCCACTTTGCCCACCACAGCAGCCACGAGCCACATGTGGCAAGTGAACACTCGAAATGTGGATCATCAAAATCGAGACAAGTTATAAGTGTAAAATATACACTGGATTCCAAAGATACACTATGAAAAAGATATATGCAATATCTTAATAATTTTTATATGGATTCCATGTCAAAATAATATTTTGAATATGTTGGGTTAGGTAATATATATTATTATTATTTTTTGAGACAGAGTCTTGCTCTGTTGCCCAGGCTAGAGTGCAGTGGCGTGATCTTGGCTCACTGCAAGCTTCACCTCCTGGGTTCATGCCATTCTCCTGCCTCAGCCTCCTGAGTAGCTGGGACTACAGGTGCCCGCCACCACACCTGGCTAATTTTTGTACTTTTAGTAGAGACAGGGTTTCACCATGTTAACCAGGATGGTCTCCATCTCCTGACCTCATGATCCGCCCACCTCGGCCTCCCAAGGTGCTGGAATTACAGACGTGAGCCACCGCTCCTGGCCTATATTATTAAAATTAATTTCATCTGTTTACTTTTTTCTTTTTTTTTTTTTTGAGACGGAGTCTCACTCTGTCACCCAGGCTGGAGTGCAGTGTCACCATCTTGGCTCACTGCAAGCTCCACCTCCTCGGTTCACACCATTCTCCTGCCTCAGCCTCCCGAGTAGCTGGGACCACAGGTGCTTGCCACCACACCCGGCTAATGTTTGTGTTTTTAGTAGAGATGGGGGTTTCACCTTGTTAGCCTGGATGGTCTCGATCTCCTGACCTCGTGATCCGCCCATCTCGGCCTCCCAAAGTGTTGGGATTACAGGCGTGAGCCACTGCGTCCAGCCTCTTTTTTTCTTTTTTAATGTGACTACCAGAAATGCTTACTTATGTGGTTCTCATCATTTTGCCAGTGAACAGTGACTAAGTACAAAGCATGGCACATGCATTATTGGTTTCTTTTTTCTTTTTCTTTTCCTGAGCAGAGTCTTTCTCTGTCTCCCAGCTTGGAGTGCAGTGGTATAATCTCAGCTCACTGCAACCTCTGCCTCCCAGGCTCAAGCAATTCTCCTTCTTCAGCCTCCCAAATAGCTGGAATTACAGGCACGTGCCATCATGCCTGGCTACTTTTTGTATTTTTGTAGAGATGAGATTTCACCATATTGGCCAGGTTGATCTCAAACTCGTGGCCTCAAGCGATCCTTTTGCCTTGGCCTCCCAAAAGTCTGGGATTACAGGCATGAGCCACTGGGTCCGGCCAACATGCATTATTTTCTTCTAGTCTCACAATAACCCCTTTAGATAGGGACAATTATTACCCCATTTTACAGATGATAATACTGACATTTAGTACCAAACTTTAATCCCTCAAGGCCTAGGGATTGTTAAGAGTGTCCTTCCCTGATTTTTTTCCCTCTGAATTGTATTTCATTCTCAAAGCTTATAACTCTGTATCCTGCCTCTCCCTGGAAGCCTCAGTTCTCTTACCTCCCCTATTTCAATATCTCTCACTTTCTCTCTCCCTCAAATGTTTGACTGTAATACTTGTCACCTATACCCAACAATAACATACTTAAATGACATCTGCCATGTCTGACATTCTTGCTATTTCACATTGGTTGGCTTTCTTGGTGTAAAATAGTATGTTCTCATGCAGGGTTTTTCAAACTATGGGTTATAACCCAATAATTAGTGGGATGTGAAACCAATTTGGTGAGCCATAGCTAAAAACTTTTTTTTAGCTGAAATAAAAGAGCATAGAAGAAAATAGAATAGGAAAAAAAAATGTATATTGTTTCCTGTGTGTACTGGGCCATGACATAATCTACATTTTCCAGCTAATGCATGCCAGGCCTAATACCCAGGTGATGGGTTGATCGGTGCAGCAAACCACCATGGCACACGTTAGCCTATGTAACAAAGCTGCACATCCTGCATGTGTACCCCAGAACTAAAAATTAAGAATAAGAATAAGAATAATTTGCATTTCCGACTCTGAGGCTTAGTCCACAAAAGTCTGAGAAAAGCTGTGCTAGTGGTTTAGAGCATGGGCCCCGGGAGCTGGTGCCTGAATTTGAATCCAGGTTATTGTTGGCTAGCTGTGGGACCTTCTCCAAGCCTCAGTTTCCTCATCTGGGGGGCCTGTGACACCAGCTTGCAGGGCCCCACTCTCAGAGTTTCTGATTCAGCAGGTCTTGAAGGAGGTCTGAGAATGTGCGTTTCTAACAAGTTCCTGGGAGATGCTGATGCTTCTGGTCAGGAAACCACACTAGAGAAACCACCAGTGGCATGCTTGAGAATATGGGCTCCGTTAGACAAACCTAGGCTAAATTCCACATGGTGCTGGCATACATACCTGCTCTACAAACTCAGACTTCAAACCTGATTACACGTTTTAAACTAGTCTGTGCTTTAATGGCAGGATGTTCTGTATCATTCTTTTAAGACCTCTCCCCACACACAAAACTGACCAAGAACCCTAGAGTCTGAGTTCATAAGGATTTTACCACACCTCTTCCCCAGGCCAGAGAAACTGCGCTGATCAGTTACTACTACCATTGCTTCCCACTAACGCCGGGGGAGCTGTTGAAGACTGGCTCCGCCCCACTGCTTGTGGATGGATCGTTGATTACTGGGTTGTCCTCACTGATCCAGGCACCAACTGAAGTTCATTGAAGTCTCATTTTGGCCTTTAGCGTTACAGCCTTTTTTCCCCCCGTTTACACTCTCATACTCAGCCATTTCTTACCAAAGCACATCCACTGTGCTACCAGGGCTGGCACCTGGAAGTTCAGACCATCATACACACACTGTGCCCAAACCAGCCCACCCCTGTGAATTCTCAGCCCTTTGAGTTGAACCTAATCATCTGTAAGGCTGTCCTCAGGGTAATTTTATCTTTGGTACTTCGTCACCCTGTCTCGCCATTCTGAAAGACTCAGAATGTTGGGGGAAAGAGATTTGAGGCAATTTCCACAAACAGAGGTACCGACTCTCCCCAGGTACCAGTTCTACATAACAAAGGGTGAGGGAGCTTTTGGTAAACCACTCAAAAGAACAAAAAGGTGTTCTTCATTCTCTTTATTATGACAACTGGAGCCTATTTATGCTTCATTTTGCAAATAAGAGGGACTTTTCAAGGACCTTTTCCTGACCTGGCTGTTCTGCTCCAGAGACTTTTAGCCACTACTTGGATTTAATGTTTCCTTTGTCAAGCACTAAACCCATCCTCAGTTTAGGCTTATAATGTTCAATCGGCACATAAGTACTCATTAATGGGTCATCAAAACAATTTAGTAGATTGCAACCATACTTTTTTTTAATGAATTAAAATAGAAAGTAAAATTATTTTGCGTGTATTAGAGAATTGATGCATGAAACTTTTTTTATGTACATACTAGATCAAGATTTAGAATGAATTTCTCACTGTGGGGCAAAGTTAAAAAGTTTGTCTACTGCTCTCTGCAAAAGGTCTTTTTGCTCTTTTGTTTGGCTTTCTCTTCATCCTTTAGGCTCAACTCCAGGAAGCCTTTTCTGGCCCCCTCTTCCAGCCTTCAAGCTTCCAGAAAATCCTGTGTGTCTCTAAGAACACTTGCCAGGTTGTTTTGCAATAATCTGTGTAAGTACTCTGAGACCCTCCCCTTCACTCATTCACCCCCTATAGACCTTGAGCTCCTTGGGGACAAAGACTGTGTCTTAATCTCCATTGTATCCTCAGCATGGGGCGCACAAAACACTTGGTACAGTAAATATTTGCTGAATGTACCAACCTGCCCTTATGAGTTGTTGCCGTTGGCACCTTTCAGTTGCCACCTTATATATAAACTTTTCTCTAACCTTGTATTTGGTCACTTAGTGCACGTTTTTATAGGTCATCGGTTTCACCAAGTCGAATTTAAACCCCGGGAGGACACAGAGATCACCTCTTATCATTCTGTGTATCTTGAGTCTTCTGAGAAAATTTGTCCCAGGTAACTGATGGGTGGATGCTGAGCAAGAGATTAGTCCTATCTCAGCTTGTTCCAGAAAGTATTTAAGGGTGCTTGACTGGATACATTAAATGAAGCAACATAAGTTCAAAGCCAATGAAAACTTCTAAGAATTTTCACCGAAAGATCAATCTACGCATGAAGATTTTGATACAAGAGTGTTTATTACATGTTTTTGGTTGTTTTATAAAAGGGAACATTTAGAAACAGCCTAACATTCAACAATCTTATATTGATTGAATAAATTATGGAACATCTACAAGACAGAAGTCACCTAACCACATAGAAAGATGTGCATGATGTAGTAAGTGGGGTGAAACAAAGGACAGTTATAAAACACTATATATGATATAATCTCATTTTGTATTAGGTTGGTGCAAAGGTAATTGTGGTTTTTGCCACTAAAAGTAATGGCAATCATAGGCAAGGCATGGTGGCTCACACCTGTAATCCCAGCACTTTGGGAGGCCGAGGCAGGCGGATCACTTGAGGTCAGGGGTTCGAGACCAGCCTGGCCAACATGGTGCAACCCCGTCTCTACTAAAAGTACAAAAATTAGCCAGGCGTGGTGGTGCACAACTGTAATTCCAGCTACTTAGGGGGCTGAGGCAGGAGAGTTACTTGAACCCGGGAGACAGAGGTTTCAGTGGGCCAAGATGGCACCACTGCACTCCAAGCCTGAGTGACAGAGCAAGACTCCGTCTCAAAAAAAAAAAAAAAAAAAAAGTAATGGCAATAACCACAATTATCTTTGCCCTAACCTAAAATATATGTATAGCCTATGGGTTGAGTGGGGGTAGGGAGAAAATATACCAAAATATAGATAGTGTTCTCTCTGGGTATGACTAGGTGAGTTTTACTCATTTTGTGTTTGCTTTTCTGTGTTATATACATTTTTAAAGATTTTGTATGCACGAAGTATCATTCTTTAGTAAGGGCAGAGTAGGGACTTTTTTTTTTAAGTAGGTAGGGCAAAAGAAAGAAAAATACAAGTGGAAAACTAAGAATGAGGCTTATTCCAAAAGCGAACACCTTACAAACCTAAATAAGCAAGTCACAAATTTGACTCTGAGCTTTCCAGCAGTTAACACAGAAAGGGAATCAGGACGGGCTATCTAACTCACACTGACCAGGAACAACATGGCTTTTCCTGATATAGAGGAGCAGGAGGACATTCTGCAATGTGAGGAATAACATCCTCAACAAGATCCTGTCACCGAGGTGAGTTTCCTGGAGTTGGTTTGGAATACAGCAGCCTCTAAATGAGACTACCATGTTCCCTGTCCTTATTATTATTATTATTATTTGGTAGAGGCAGTGTCTCACTATATTGCCTGGGCTGGTCTTGAACTCCTGGCCTCAAGAAATCTTACTGTCTTGGCCTCCCAAAGTGCTGAGGTTACAGGCAGAAGCCACCATACCACCTGGCCTCCCTGCCTGTCTTCTAAGGATAGCTTTAGGCAAAGTATTTAATTCCTCACTAAGTACCTCTACTTAATAGTGGTGAATTAATTACTTCATATTTAAATAACTAGTGATTATTAATAGCTGCAATGAGTAATTATAGCGATTAACCCATCCTAGCCTCAGGCTGGCTTCTCAGAATCAGTTCCCTCTCCCAAATTGCCAGAAGCACCATTCTTGAGGAGTGGTCTCCTAAGCCTTACACTGCAGTGGGGCCAAGAGGCAACTCAGTGACTCACCTACATTTTCACTTCTGGCTCATCCACGCATGCAAAGGCAAGAAGCCAGAAAGACTTGGTTATTTAAACTATCTCCTGTCTATAGCCCAAAGTGCTCAATAAAACCAAATTAATAATTTTTTTTTTTTTTTTTTTTTCTGTAGACAGGGGCTCCTGGAATGGACACATGGAGAAAAGAAGGCAAAAGGCTACAGAAAGGGATTTGGTCTCTGAGAAAATTCCCCTCTCTGGATTCCCAGGCCTTCTCTAATGGAAGCATTTGGAGTCTGAGTTCTTATGACTCCTGCCCCGAGGTATGCCTGACACTGCACTAGGTGCTGGGCTACAAAAGTGAATGTAGGCAGATGAGAGAAGTTCCCACTGGGGGACTACTGGATAAGCAGATCATCTCAGTATCATAGTTAGAGAGGGCACAAGAAACTAGGGGAATGTAAAGAGATCCTTATCCAACCAGGGAAGGCCTCCTGAAGAAGATGATATCTAAACTGGGTCTTGAAGGAACATACGGTTCAGTAGAACTGAGAAAAAGGTACAGGTCGTTTAAAGGAACCAAAGGCATACTCTATTCTGGGAACTACAATCATCTCCTTATTACCAGAGCATAAAGTTCCAAATGGGATGGAGGTGAAGCAAAAGAGGCAAGTTGAGGCCAAATCATGGAGGGCTATGGATGTAACACTAAAGAAACAGTCTTTTGTCCCTTAGACCTGGCCCAGACCGGGCAGGTGCTGTGAATTAATGCACTGGCCCAGGGACAAGAGAAGACAGTGGGGACTGTGGCAAACAGGAGTGCACTTCAGTTAGTACTTGTATTGCCAGATCTTTCCATCGTTCAAGAGAGGCCAAGATCCAGATCCCTATGTACAACTCTCCCTCTTGGGAGACACTGGTGATTAATTCAAATTGAAAACACAGAGAATAACCGGCAAAGGGAAGGCCCCAATACTGTGTCTGTGAGCCTGATTTAACCTGAGGACCAGATTTGGCCTATAGGTTACCATGTTCCCACTTCTGTCTTAGAAAGTAAGAACTTAAATGTAAAAGTCAAAACCATAAAAACCCTAGAAGAAAATCTGGGCAATACCATTCAGAACATAGGCACAGGCAAAGATTTCAAGACAAAAATGCCAAAAGCTATAGGAACAAAAGCAAATATTGACAAATGGGATCTAATTAAACTAAAGAGCTTCTGCTCAGCAAAAGAAACTATCATCAGAGTGAACAGGCAGCCTACAGAATGGGAGAAAATGTTTGCAATCTATCCATCTGACAAAGGTCTAGTATCCAGAGTTTACAAATAACTTAAACAAATTTACAAGAAGAAAAAAAAAATTAAAAGTGGCAAAGGACATGAACAGACACTGCTCAGAAGACATTCATGCAGCCGACAAACATATGAAAAAAAGCTCAGCATCACTGATCATTAGAGAAATGCAAATCAAAACCACAATGAGACACCATCTTACACAGTCAGAATGGCAATTATTAAAAAGTCAGGAAACAACAGATGCTGGCAAAGCTGCAGAGAAAAAGGAACGCTTTTGCACTGTTGATGGGAGTGTACATTAGTTCAACCATTGTGGAAGACAGTGTGGCGATTCCTCAAAGACCAAGAGACAGAAATACCATCTGACCCAGCAATCCCATTATTGGGCATATACCCAAAGGGATATATATCATTCTAATATAAAGATACATGCATGCATATGTTTGTTACAGCACTGTTCACAATAGCAAAGACATGAAATTAACCCAAATGTTCATCAATAACATAATGGACAAAGAAAATGTGGTAAATATACACCACAGAATACTATGCAGCCATTAAAGGGAATGAAATCATGTCCTTTGCAGGGACATGGATGGAGGCGGACATCATTATTTTCAGCAAAGCAACATAGGAACAGAAAACCAAACACCACATGTTCTCACTTATAAGTGGGAGCTGAATGATGAGAACACATGGAGACAGGGAGGGAAACAACACACTGGGGCCTGTCGGGGGTGGGGGAAGGGAGAGCATCAGGAAGAATAGTTAATGGATGTTGGGCTTAATACTTAGGTGATGGCAATGAGATACCATCTCACACCAGTTAGAACGGCAATCATTAAAAAGTCAGGAAACAACAGGTGCTGGAGAGGATGTGGAGAAATAGGAACACTTTTACACTGTTGGTGGGACTGTAAACTAGTTCAACCATTGTGGAAAACAGTGTGGCGATTCCTCAAGGATCTAGAACTAGAAATACCATTTGACCCAGCCATCCCATTGCTGGGTATATACCCACAGGATTATAAATCATGCTGCTATAAAGACACATGCACACATATGTTTATTGTGGCACTGTTCACAATAGCAAAGACTAGGAATCAACCCAAATGTCCATCAGTGACAGACTAGATTAGGAAAATGTGGCACATATACACCATGGAATACTATGCAGCCATAAAAAAGGATGAGTTCATGTCCTTTGTAGGGACATGGATGCAGCTGGAAACCATCATTCTCAGCAAACTATCACAAGAACAGAAAACCAAACACCGCATGTTCTCACTCATAGGTGGGAATTGAACAATGAGATCACTTGGACACAGGAAGGGGAACATCACACACCAGGGCCTATTGTGGGGAGGGGGGAGGGCGGAGGGATAGCATTAGGAGATATACCTAATGTAAATGATGAGTTAATGGGTGCAGCACACCAACATGGCACATGTATACATATGTAACAAACCTGCATGTTGTTCACATGTACCCTAGAACTTAAAGTATAACAAAAAAAAAATATTTAGATGATGGGTTGATCTGTGCAGGAAACTACCGTGGCACATGCTTACTTATGTAACAAACCTGTACATCCCACACATGTACCTGGAACTTAAAAGTTGAAGGACAAAAGAAAGCAAAATTCTGCACACACACACAAAATAATAAAATAAAAATAAAATAAGCAGCCACGAACAGCTCTGAGGTAGGGGGCAGCATGTAGACTTGCAATTTTCAAAAATGCCATGTGCAGTTATATGAAATGTTGGTTAGAAAAAGGGACAACTGGAGGTCCAAAGCATGTTACTTAAAGTGTATAATTCTAAGAATGAATATGGTGAAATGCCCAGTAGGCAATTCTCTCTTATCACCTCAGTGGTTTCACTATTAATATGCAATATCAAATATATCTGGCAGAACTTAATAACCATTCATAAAGGCAAATAATTAGAAGTGGACAATGAAGAACATAGGATTCTACTGGTCTGTAATTTCTACTGTGTGCTAGACACTGTACTTAAACATATGGAGAACCACAGGGAACAAGTATGTGAGAGTAAGGACTTGTCTCATTCATCTTGCAACCTCAGCCGTCACCTATGACAGAATCATATGGAATCAATGAGCATTTTAATGAATTGATTAGTTTAATTATTTGGTGGCTAAAGACCAAGCTTCAAGTCCTGGCTTGGCTACTCATTAACTGGGTAACACAAGTCAAGAAACTTGATGTTTTAGAGCCTTAGTGTCCCGCTCTGTAAATTGGGGATTATAATACCCGCTATGTCTACCCCATTGGCTCAAAATCCAAATGCAGAAATGCCCATAAGGAAGAGCTTTGTAAACTCACAAGTGCCCTATAGGGTTGACTGGGATGATTACAATTACTTTGCCAAACCTGGGTATCTTTAAGAGTAGTATTCTTAGGTATACAGAAAACAAGAGAGAAAATGTTCAGAACTGGATACCTTTAAGGTAGGCCTTCCAAGCTTTGACAGATTCCCACCTCATTGCAGGAATTGTGGCACTAAATGCCACGGCTTCAATCCCATGCCAATGAACAACTATAAAGCAAAGGAATCCTCCCACAAACCACTCCATCAGCTATATATATATGCTGTGAACTGTACATTCCAATCACACAGAACCACTTTGAGTCAGACTTCTATATGCACAGTGCTCTGTAGAGCCTTTGCACATACCATTCCCTCTGCCTGGAACACTCCTTCTTAGCTTTCAGGTCTCAGCTTCAGCTCCTTGGTATTTTTATAAAAAGAGTTTTGGAACTAATGAATCACATGAAAGATCTCACAGACCACAGAGATTCCAGACCTCTGCTGACTAAGCTATTATTTAGCAACCATTTCTTATGTTTCTCCTTCCTTTCTCACTGAAACTAAAAGTTCATTCTTTAAGTAATAACTACTACATTGAATAATTGAGCCAAACCCCTCCATAACTCCAAAAGTACTGTAGGCAGCAGACATCTAACCACTTCGAAAGAATTTACTGTTGGCTGGGTGCAAAGTCTCACACCTGTAATCACAGCACTTTTGGGAGCCTGAGATGGGAGCTTCACTCAATATCAGGAGTTCAATACCAGCCTGGGCAACATAGTGAGACCCCATCTCTACCAAAAATTTGCCAGGCATGGTGGCGTGCATCTATAGTTCCAGTTATTCAGGAGGCTGAGGTAGGAGGATTACTTAAGCCCAGAAGTTTGAGGCTGCCGTGAGCTATGATCACATTAATGCATCCCGGTCTAGGTGACAGAGCCAGACCCTGTCTCAAAAGAAAAAAAAAAAAAAGAAAGAAAGAAAAAAGAAAAATAAATAATTTGCTACTAATTTTAGTCAAGCAACTAATTAGCAGCGTTTTTTCCTAATCTTTCCCTTTTTTTTCTTTCCTGTCCCATAATATTTTTTAAAAATCCCTGGCAACATGTAATTTACCCTTTAACACTTCTGTATAAACTGCTGAAGTATAAGAGCATTTTCCTATAAAACCGCAGTACCCTTCTCACACTTAGGAAATTAACAACACGGGTAATTATTTTAATTATTTAATACCAACTAGCCAATTATATTCAAATGTCCCCAACTATCCCAAAAGTGTCTTTTTACAGTTTAATTGTACACGTATTGCACTTGCTGATTATTTCTCTTCCATCTCATGAAAGTTCCCCCTTCCCTTTCTTTTTTTCATGCAATTGACTTGTCGCCACACACACACATACACACACACACACACACACACACACACACACACACAAAGTCAATGTCCTACCTCCTGAATTTATCTGATTGTTTCCAAAGCATAGACCTGTTTCACTTGTTACCTCTTCCTCCTGGTTGGCTCTGGAGGCTTGATTAGGCTTCGTTGTTTTTGACAATAATATGTCATACTTGGGTTGTATGTTTCACATATTATATCTCAATACTGTAGCACTTCTGTGATTATTCAGACCTGCGCAAAGAGCGGGGAGATTTGAGTCACCTAACGTGCATGTTCCCAGGTCAAATACTTGTTTCAGCCCTCAGAGTATAAACAGGGGTCCTTTTCTAGGTCTAGCTAGCGCCAGGTTTTTCACATTTGTGTGCTTTTGGTTGGTGATTTTGCTGTTTAAAACAGCCCCCAACCATAGTTCTCTTGCGTTCCTAAGTATAAGAAGGCTGTGAAGTGCCTTGCGGAGAAAATACGTGTGTTAGATAAAATTTTGTGCAGATGTGAGTTATGGTGTTTGTGAGTTCCATGTTAAAAATGGATCAGCACTGTGTATTAAATAAGGTGTCTTTAAACAAAAACATACATAAAACAAGGTTATGTGTTGATCAGTGAATAATCATGGTGTGACCACAGGTTTGCAGGAACTTAACCCTAAGATTTCCCTAGGGTCAATGATTTGCTATTTACTAATTCAGTATTTGCTACAACTTTAAAGAACATAGCTACCATGAATAATATAATTGACTCTATGTATGTGTGTGTATATATGTACATAAAATAGATACATATTGTTTTGTTTTTGGTAATCTTTTTCTTAATTCCTATCTGACAACAGAACCTATATATATGTGTGTGTATGTATATATGCACTCACCTTAGGGTTGTTCTATTTTTAGTTCCCTGAAATCTGATTAAGCTAATTTTCTAATTAAATATTTTGAATCAGACTTTTACAAAATTGCAATGAGGGGGAAAAAATGCACTGAGGACATGATGAGGGGTGGGAGTTTAAAAATACGTATATCGGATTTTGTTTTTTCTGCTCCAATCAATTTAGGATAAACTTTCCCACTGAAGCACGTCCTGGTACTGCCGACCTATCTGAGGTAAGTGGACTTGGGGGAGTAGGATCCAATCTGCTCCCAATTTAATGTTACTCAGAACTGAAGTATTTATAAATTTGTTTTGCTGAATCATTATAAGGTATCAGAGTAAAAGAAAATCAATTCCTGAAGTATTTATGCCTCTGGGGTTTTGGGGGGAATTCAACTAACAATTTTCATTTACTGTAATTAGGCTTTCAGCCATCATTGGTGTCTATAGCCCTAATGTAAGTAATTTCATATTTACTCAGGGTCTTCCTTTTAATAATGAAAGCTGGGTTCCCATCAGGGAATTCTCAATATTCTTTCAATGTCACTGCTAAATTCTTTTAGAAAGTAAAAAAATTCTTTTAGAAAGCAATAACAAAGTGTCCCCCTTCCCTAAGATATACAGTGCTAGCTTTATAGTGTTTTCATAAGGGAGAGCCTTTACAACATAGCACTCATTCCAGTGTTTCCATATTTAGTGCAATTTTTCATTTTGTTTTGGTTATTTAAATTTTTTCTTATTAAACATGTTTACAAAAATGTAGAAAATGACTTTGATGAAAACCATGATCTGAAACACAGCTCTTTGAAAGCCAGAAAAATCACACCTTATAACCCTTTAAATCCAAGTATTGTTTTCTAGCTGAAAGTTCTGAGTCCCACCTTGTACACAACTTGACTGATTGAAATTTTGAAAATAAATATCATAAGACTGAAATGACCTTGGGCAG
Source organism: Macaca mulatta (assembly GCF_049350105.2). Classification (NCBI taxonomy): domain Eukaryota; kingdom Metazoa; phylum Chordata; class Mammalia; order Primates; family Cercopithecidae; genus Macaca; species Macaca mulatta. The sequence goes on along the minus strand of NC_133407.1, from coordinate 130,114,520 downwards.
CCAACTTAATGGTGTTTACCAATAGTTTTCAAACAACCAATTTGAAAAGTTTTACAACCATAATCTTAATAACTGAAATTAAATATCCAAGGCATGTAATGGAGGAACACATTTAGAAATTTTCCTTTTGCAGTCCTTATTTATCAAGTATCCATGGACAAATACAAGTTTGTCTTTGAAAAAAAAAAAAAAAGGGGAGGTTGAGAAAAAAAAAAATTCCCCAAGAAAGGCATCTTGGTGTAGATTTTCTAAATAAAAAGAGGATTGGCTACCCTGACTCCCTGTTGCTTTCCTGTGGCCACCAAAGCTGAAAATTAGTTATCTTGAGACACCTGTTTCTAAGACCTAATTCTCCCAACATACCACAGGAATGGTTGTGAGAAGAGAGAACACCTCCTTTTCAATTCTCCCCTTGGATTTCCAATAAAAGCATTTGTTTGAACAACAAAGCAACATGGGGGCCAGGCACAGTGGCTCTCACCAGGAACCCCAATATTTTGGGAGGCCAAGGTGGGAGGATCGCTTGAGCCCAGGAGTTCAAGACCAGCCTGGGCCACACAGACAAGACTCTATTGGCAACAGAGACAATTGTCAACATAGCCAAGACGCTATTTCTCTATTTTAAAGAAACAAAAAACAAAACCACAAAGCAATGTGCGAATGATTGTAAAACCACAGCCATTACCCCTCCTCCCTTAAACAGGACTCTTCAGACATCAGTGTGCCCAGCCCCAGAGGATAAACTGATTCGTCTAAGTCAGTTATGACTTTCCCATTTCTTTTTGCCACTCATTGGTCTAAGACAATAGTTCTCAACTTCAGGCAATTTTACACACACACACACACACACACACACACACACACACACATTTGACAATATCTGGAGACATTTTTGGTTGTCCTAACTGGGACTGTGTTCCTGGCATCTAATGAGTGGAGGCCAGGGGTGCTGCTGGATAGCCTCACACAACAAAGAATTACCTGGGCCAAAACATCAATGAGGCTGAGGTGGAGAAACCTCAGCTTAGGGGTTGACATGTAACACAGTTCTGGGCAATGAAATGTGACAGAAAAGAGGTAGGGGAAACTTACGCAAAGTGTTTTTCCTCCTTAGAAAGAGGAAATATGTTTTGCCTTCCCTCCTTCTTTTCTTCTTGGATACCAGAGAATGAAGATGTGATTCTTGGAACTACCACAGCCACCTTGGGACCATGCGGGAAGTCAACACCAACATGCTGAGGATCTTTGAGCTGCTGCACCAACCTAAAACCACCTCTCTCCAGACTTCTTGTTGCATTAGAAAGTTAATTGTCTTTACTTTTAAAATGATTGTCAATTGGCATTTTTGTTACCTGTTGTCAAAAGCATCATAATTATTACATCTAACTAAATTATATGCCATCTACTGTGGCATATAATTTCTTGCAAAAGCTCCACATTAGGATCAGAAAACAGCAAAACTTTTCTGAGATTCAGATGTTCTTCAATGAGCTGGGCTCAGTCACTAGCTAAGTGACTTACTTCTTGCACAAAGCCCTTTCATAACAAGTGAATTCAATCCCTGCCTCTGAAGAATGACAAATGACTATATCATGGGTCTTCAGAGTGACTCCTGAAGAGAAAGTTGTGAACACATCCTGTCCTAGTTTAAATCCAAGCTATGATACCTCACAGTTGTGTGATTCTGGGTGAATTTATTGCTCTGCTTCAGTTTATCTATAAAATGGGGATAATAATGGTGATACGGTTTGGCTGTGTCTCCATTCAAATCTCAACCTGAATTTTTTTTTTTTTTTTTTTTTTTTTTGAGACAGAGTTTCACTCTTATCAACCAGGCTGGAGTGCAATAGAGAGGTCTCAGCTCACTGCAACCTCCACCTCCTGGGTTCAAACAATTCTCCTGCCTCAGCCTCCCAAGTAACTGGGATTACAGGCAACTGATACCACAGTAGCTGAATTTTTTTTTTTTTTTGAGACTGTGTCTGGCTCTGTCGCCCAGGCTGGAGTGCAGTGGCCGGATCTCAGCTCACTGCAAGCTCCGCCTCCCACCTCCCAGCTACTCCGGAGGCTGAGGCCATTCTCCTGCCTCAGCCTCCGGAGTAGCTGAGACCACAGGCGCCCGCCACCTCGCCCGGCTAGTTTTTTGTATTTTTTAGTAGAGACGGGGTTTCACTGTGTTAGCCAGGATGGTCTCGATCTCCTGACTTTGTGATCCGCCCGTCTCAGCCTCCCAAAGTGCTGGGATTACAGGCTTGAGCCACCGTGCCCGGCTCTGAATTTTTTTTTCCTTTTTTTTTTTTTTTTTAGTAGAGACAGGGTTTCACCCTGTTGGCCAGGCTGGTCTTGAACTCTTGACCTCAGGTGATTTGCTTACCTCAGCCTCCCAAAGTGCTGGGATTACAGGCATGAGCCACCACGCCGGCCTTCAACTTGAATGTGTCTCCCAGAACTCCCACATGTTGTGGGAGAGACCCAGAGGGAGGTAATTGAATCATGAGGGCCAGTCTTTCCCATGCTATTCTCATGTAGTGAATAAGTCTCACTATCTGATGAGATCTAATGGGTTTATCAGGAGTTTCTGCTTTTGCTTCCTCCTCCTTTTCTCTTGCTGCTGTCATGTAAGAAGTGCCTTTGGCCTTCCCCCATAATTCTGAGCCTTCCCCAGCCATGTGGAACTCTAAGTCCAATTAAACCTCTTTTTCTTCCCAGTCTCAGGTATGTCTTACCAGCAGCATGAAAATGAACTAATACAGTCAATTGGTACTAGTAGAGTGGGGTGTTCCTGAAAAGATACCCAAAAATGTGGAAGTGACTTTGGAACTGTGTAACAGACAGAGGTTGGAATAATTTGGAGGGCTCAGAAGAAGACAGGAAAATGTGGGAAAGTTTAGAACCTCCAAGAGACTTGTTGAATGGCTTTGACAAAAATGCTGATAGTGATATGAACAATAAAGTCCAGGCTGAGGTGGTCTCAGATGGAGATAAGAAACTTGTTGGGAACTGGAGCAAAGGTGACTCTTGTTATGTTTTAGCAAAGAACCTGGCGGGATTTTGCTCCTGCCCCAGAGATTTGTGGAACTTTGAACTTGAGAGATATGATTTAGGTTATCTGGTGGAAGAAATTTCTAAGCAGCAAAGCATTCAAAATGTGACTTAGGTGCTGTTAAAAGCATTACTATTTAAAAGGGAAGCTGAGCATAAAAGTTCAGAAAATTTGTAGCCTGACCATGTAGTGGAAAAGAAAAACCCATTTCTGGGGATAAATTCAAGCCAGCTGCAGAAATTTGCATAAGTAGCAAGGAGCCTAGTGTTAATCCCCAAGACCATGGGGAAAATGTCTCCAGGCCATGTCATTTGGGCTGTGATAGCAGCCCCTCCCATCACAGGCCTGGAGGTCCAGGAGGAAAAAGTGGTTTCGTGGGCCGAGCCCAAGTTCCCATGCTGTGTGCAGCCTAGAGCACTAGCCCTAGGCTCAGGCTGTGGCTTCAGAGGGTGCAAGCCCCAGGCCTTGTCAGCTTCCATGAGATGTTGAGCCTGCAGGTGCACAGAAGTCAAGAACTGAGGTTTGGGAACCTCCGCCTAGATTTCAGAAGATGTATGGAAATGCCTGGATACTCAGGCAAAAGTTTGCTGCAGGGGCAGGGCCCTCATGAAGAACCTCTGCTAGGGCAGTGCAGAAGGCAAATGTAGGGTGGGAGCCCCCACACAGAATCCCTGCTAGGTCACTGCCTAGTGGAACTGTGAGAGGAGGGCCTCTGTCCTCCAGAGTCCAGAATGGTAGATCCACCGACAGCCTGCACTGAGCCTGGAAAAGCCACAGACACTCAATGCCAGCCTGTGAAAGCAGCCAGGAGGGAGGCTATGCCCTGCAAAGTCACAGGGGCAGAGCTGACCCACAACCATGGGAACCCACCTGTTGCATCAGCGTGACCTGGGTGTGAGACCTGGAGTCAAAGGAGATCATTTTGGAGCTTTAAAATTTGACTGCCCTACTGGATTTCAGACTTGCATGGGCCCCGTAATTCCTTTGTTTTGGCCAATTTCTCTCATTTGGAATGGCTGTATTTACTCAATACCTATACTCCCATTGTATCTAGGAAGTAACTAGCTTGCTTTTGATTTTACAGGCTCATAGGCAGGAGGGGCTCGCCTCATCTAAGATCAGACTTTGGACTGTGGACTTTTGGGTTAATGCTGAAATGAGTTAAGACTTTGGGGGACTGTTAGGAAGGCATGATTGGTTTTGAAATGTGAGGACATGAGATTTGGAGGGGCGGGGGCAGAATGATATGGCTTGGCTGTGTCCCCATTCAAATCTCAACTTGAATTGTATCTCCCAGAATTCCCACATGTTGTGGGAGGGACCCAGAGGGAGGTAATTGAATCATGGAGTCCAGTCTTTCCCATGTTGTTCTTGTGACTGATAGTGAACAAGTCTCACGAGATCTGATGGGTTTGTCAGGGGTTTCTGCTTTTGCTTCCCCAACATTTTCTCTTGCCACTGTCATGTAAGAAGTGCCTTTCACCTTCCGCCATGATTCTGAGGCCTCCCCAGCCATTCAGAACTGTAAGTCCAATTAAACCTCTTTTGCTTCCCAGTCTTGGTTATGTCTTTATCAACAGCGTGACAATGGACTAATACAAATGGTGTCCTCAGATGTCAATGAGTTGTCACGTGAAAAATGCTTAACACAGTGTCTCACACATATTAAGCACTATGTTCATATTATAATAGTCATTGTTATTATTAAGTATTACATCTGAGAATGCCAAGTGTCTGCTGAACAATTTTTTTTAAATCTTTTTGTAGAAATAGGTGCCTTGCCATGTTGACCAGGCTGTTCTTGAACTCATGGCCTCAAGTGATCCTCCTGTCTTGGCTTCCTAAAGTGCTAGGATTACAGGCATGAGCCACCATGCCTGGCCAAAGAATTTTAATATCTAAATCTTACCCAAACACCTGACCATCCTTCAAAGGTGATACCAACAGCTAAGTGGGCATTTTATGTGAGCTAGTAATAGAGGAATTAATTAGCAATACTCTCTCTATCCATTCTTACCAAATTCCACCATTGTTTAGGGGCATAACCAGGTGGTTTGAACTCATTTTTCACTGAAAAATAGTGGCATGATGCCCGCAGGCCCACTGTAGGTATGTCACTGGTAGAGGAGCTAATTCCATAAGAAACATGCCCCCTGTCTTCCAGTATTAATGATTTCTTCACATGGTTATGTGTGGATCCAGATGGTCAGTCTAGCATCCTGTATGCCTCTGCTTCACATTAGTTCTTAACTTTGTTAACTTATCTCTACCCACATATTCACTGGGTAGAGAAGCCTTCCTCAGAGCCTGCTGTCTTCCTCTTTGTCTTTAAAACCTCATCTGTTGTCTGAACATCTGCATGCAGCTTTGACATGAGGCATTTGGGAATTTGAGTTGATTTCTGAAGCTAAATAGCCTGTGGGACCCGGGTGAGTTACTTCATGTCGCTACATTTCCTCATCCTTAAAATGCAGGCCCCTTTTATATAATCAAATTCTTTTTTTTTTTTTTTTTCTTTTTTTTTTGAGATGGAGTCTTACTCTGTCACCCAGGCTGCAGTGCAGTGTCACGATCTCGGCTCACTGCAACCTCCATCTTCCGAATTCAAGTGGTTCTTCTGCCTCAGCCTCCTGAGTAGCTGGGATTACAGGCATGCATCACCATGCCTAATTTTTATATTTTTAGTAGAGATGGGGTTCCTGACCTCAAGCGATCTGACCACCTTGGCCTCCCAAAGTGTTGAGATTACAGCCATGAGCCACCATACCCAGCCTATAGGATCAAATTCTGTCTGGTTCTCTTCCATTCCTATTCAGCTCTTTAGTAATAAAATCAGTGTTCCAGCACATTTCAGGGCTTCGTGCAAGTGGATTGCATTGAACTGCACCGGTCCTCAGCCAAATTTTATGCTCCCTTTTCATAAATACCTGAGTAATATTGAAACCCAAGAAGGCAGGGAAAAAGCAACAGAGACCCAAAGAGAGTCAGCCAAGAACCTACGTGAGTTTTGTATTCAGAGTGGTGCTCCTACCATCCTGGAGCATAAATCTTAAACTCTGCGGATCTGTTCTTTTTTGTAGACTCCACACCGGACAGCTTGACAACCACTTTAATGTCCAGGTCTCGCTAGGCAAAAGTAGTCCAATGCGCAATGAGGTGTCCTGTCTTGTGTAAATGTTCAAGAGCTTGGCACCAACATGTCTATTTTCACCCTTCCTGGAAGAAACCAACCCTTTTCCCCATCTACCCACTCTCAGTCTCAGGCAACAGGCTGCACACTTCCTCTAGTCTTGACAAAAATGTTAGTAAGAAATGTGATCTTGAAACCATTCTTTTCCATCGGCCTGTCCTCTTTTCATTGTTTCTCCAAATCCGTTATCCATGTGGGCCTGAAGAGTGGAGCCTGCAGGAGGACTTTGGATGATACCTAGATAACCTTTTCAGTATGAAGTTCCTTTTACTACATTTCAGATTTTCAAAGGTGAAAAAATAATTATAGTGATACGGACGAGTTTTCTTTCTTTTTTTTTTTTTTCTTTTTAGAGATGAGATCTTGCTCTGTCACCCAGGCTGAAGTGCGGTGGCACAATCATGGCTCACTACAGCCTCGTCCTCCTGGGCTCAAGTGATCTCCCCACCTCAGCCTCCCAAGTAGCTGGAACTACAGGTGTGTGCCACCGCACCCAGCTAATTTTCTACTTTATTTTATTTATTCATTTTTATTATTATTATTTTTTTAAGAGATAGGGTCTTGCCATGTTGCCTGGGCTGGTCTCAAACTTCTAGCCTCAAGCAATCCTCCCTGCTTAGCCTCCCAAAGCACTGGGATTACAGGCATGAGTCACCAAACCTTGCTGAATTTTATTTTTTTTATTGTGAGTTAATACCAGTAAAAACAATGTAATCTGACGTACCTTTCTTAGTAGCCAACATCGATGGAGTGCTCGGGATGTTCCAGGTAGAGCTGGCAGGGCTTTGAAAGCCCTCATAACCCTCCATGGTAGATAGTATTATTCTCACTTCACAGATGAGGAGAGTGAGGTTCAGAGACAGTTAAGCAACTTGCTCAATTATTGTATCAGAGCTGCCTTCGACTCTGCTACTGTGCTCTTTTTTTTTTTTTTTAATGGAGTTGTGCACTGTGGCCCAGGCTGGAATACAGTGGCACAATCTTGGCTCACTGCAACCTCTGTCTCCCGGGTTCAAGTGATTCACCTCCCTCAAGTGAATCAAGTTCAAGTGATTCACCTGCCTCAAGTTCAAGTGATTCACCTGCCTCAGCCTCCCAAGTAGCTGGAATTGCACCACCATGCCTAGCTAATTTTTTTTTTTTCTGTATTTTTAGTAAAGGTGGGGTTTCACCATGTTGGCCAGGCTGGTCTCAAACTCCTGACCTCAAGTGATCCACCCACCTCGGCCTCTTAAAGTGCTGGGATTATAGGCATGAGCCACCATGCCCAGCCTATTCTGCTCTTTTGATACACTCAGTTTAAATTGTTAATCATTGAAATGAAACTCCAAAGCAATGGAATTAGGACTCAGCGAGTCTGTTGTTGGCCCAGGAATCTGTTTATTTCCCTCATCTCAGCAGATGCTGCTGCAGCTCTCTAGGGAGGTCTGTGAAAGCCTCTGAACCCGATGATCTCTGCAGTCCCTTCCAGATGGAAAAGATAGCAACAAACATAATCTATAGAGCACAATGAGCCCTGGACACTAAACTGGGCATATACTGGGCATACACTGGTCCTTTCCTGTCCAGTCACAGTCTCCCCTTTTCCCTTCCAGGAAAAGCACCAGATCCTTCTGGCCTCCACCCAGCAATCCTTCCCTAGAGAAGCCAGGATTCAGTGGAAATTCAGCAACGGTGAGCACTTGACTGATTCCCCTAGGGATATGGCGCATTAGTCACCCCATAAACATTTAATTTTATTTAGCCATATTTTATAAGCTGGCACATCATCAGAGCTGTCTCTCTCTGTTGTCCCAAGTGCCACTGTTTGAAGGTACCCATAAGACCTCTTAATGTTGGTAAACCTCTTGGCTTCTGGTAAAACATGGGCATATATAACAAAAGAAACTAGGAAAGGCAGATGCTGAGTTAGCCAAGAGTGCTTGCAGAAACCCCTTGAAGAAGGAAATATGTGTGTCATTCAAGTGCAGTGTAATTTTCAAAGGATGTCACCCTAATGAGCTGCATGGAAATGCCTGGGGACACTGTTGACCACACACATGCACAGACACACCCACACACCTGCACTTGAGAGAGGGTGAGTCTGTCAGTCTGGGCTAGGGCCCAGGAATTAGCATTTTAACTTTTCATTGCAATATTAATGTACAGAAAAGTACAAAAAATAGACACCTCAATTTTCACACCCATGCAACCAGAACCCAGATCAAGAAACAAGATTGCCAGCACCCCTGAAGTCTCTTTTTATCCCTTTATCATTACTTCTCTCCAACAGTTACTGTTTGTTTTTTGTTTGTGTGTGTGTGTGTGTGTGTTTTGTTTGTTTGTTTTTTGAGACGGAGTCTCGCTCTGTCACACAGTCTGGAGTGCAGTGGTGCGGCGTGATCTCCACTCACTGCAACATCCACCTCCTGGTTCAAGTGATTCTCCTGCCTCAGCCTCCCGAGTAAGTGGGACTACAGGTGTGTGCCACCATGCCCAGCTAATATTTGTACTTTTAGTAGAGACGGGGTTTCACCATGTTGGCCAGGATGGTCTCAATCTCCTGACCTCATGATCCGCCCGTCTTGGCCTTCCAAAGTGCTGGGATTACAGGTGTGAGCCACCGCACCTGGCCCCAACAGTTACTATTATTCTAATTCATAACCCATGCATTAGGTTTTACCAATTTCTGTATTTATAGAGATGGAAATATATATTATATACCCTTTGGTGTCTGACTTCTTTTGCTTGACCTTGTATTTGTGAAATTCATCTATGTTGCTGCCTACAGTTGCAGTTTATTCTTTTTCAGTGCTGCATAGATTTTTTTATTGTGAATATAATGCAATTTTTAAATTTATTCTAAGACTGCTAATGGGCAATTGGATAGATTTCAGTTTGCAGCTATTGTGAATAGTGCTGCTTTGATCATCCTAGTACATGTCTTTTGATGAATATATGTACACTGTTCTATTTCTAGGGATGGAATTGCTGGGGGAAATCATCATTTTTAACAAGCAATTCAGGAAATGCTGACTCATGCTGACATTTAAGGACCACACAAATAGACAAACAAGTAAGTTACCATCTACGAAGATTATTAATCAGGCTTGGCTTACACATCAATACAGGAGATGTAAATTGTGTCCCCAAAACTCTTACAGTCTTATTGAGAAAACAAAACTTAGACTCACTAAGTATATATTGAAGAAAACATTGTATGCAAAATAACTCAGAGAGCCAATCCAAATATTCTAGTTTAGAACAACCTACACGTATATAGAACAAAGTTGCAAATTAGCTTCCTATAGGAAAGACACTCATTATGTTTTGTTTACTTTGGCATAAATAATGGTGGTTTTTTGTTTGTTGGTTGGTTTTTTTGAGAGCGGGTCTTCCTCTGTCACCCAGGCTGGAGTGCAGCAGAGCTATCACAGCTCACTGAAACCTCAACCTCCCAGGCTCAAGCCGTCCATCCACTGCAGCACCCACCCAGCCCCCTCCCCAAGTAGCTGGAACTATAGGCACATGACACCATGCCTGACTAATTTTTCTGCATTTGTAGAGGTGGTGCTTTGCCATTTTGCTAAGGCTGGTCTCAAACTCCTGGGCTGAAGAAATTCACCCGCCTTGGCCTCCCCAAGTGCTGGGATTATAGGCATGAAACACCACACCCAACGATGCTTCAAAATCAAATGATGTAACTTAAAGTCTGTGTTTTTTGTGTCTCTTGAAAAATTAAGCTCTGGTAACACTGGGTCCTCATTCCTGAATGGCAGTAATTGGCTGGAGCTGAGCAACAGCTGTCTCTTTAGATGGGACATGTGGTCTCCAGGGCACCAGACCCACACCAATCCCTGTTGCCTTACATTGGCCTCCTTCCCTCATTAGCTGCTTGATTCTTGTGGGCATTTGGCTTTCTAGTCCCTGGTCTAGGGAATTACATTTTTTAAACATTTTCCGATACAATAGTCAAGTCCTCACAAGAACCCTGCAGGTCCTCCAGGGCCTAGTAAGATTATGTCCATTCAGGGACTGAGGAAATTGAGGCTTCAAGAGTGATTGAACAAAGTAGCATAACTAGTACATGGCAGTTTTCTATTTCCTAACCCAGAGGGCTATTTTGAGAAGTATTTTTAAATCCTATGTGTGCTTTTTTTTATGTTAAGTATCAACTGAAATAAATCAAGATAGGTGCAGCAAGATGTTCATAATAATGTTCACAGAATTTTTTGTTTTTTTGAGGTATCAGTAAAGGAAAAAGCTCTGTGGACTAAAGTGGTCACAGACACATTTCCCCCAAGGATGCCAGATTTCACCTGAGCTGTGACAGATGACCGGAAAGAGAGGGAGGGTGATAGCATTCCTAACAGGGGCTCAGCTGGAGCAAAGACAAGGAATGAGAAATAGGCGGGTCTGAGGTGGAGATGCACAAGATAGAGGCTCAGCGGTGTAGTGGGAACTGAGTCTCCTTTCAGTTGCTGGCTGTGTTGCCTTGGGCAAAGGGCCCCACCTTGTTGACTCTCTGGGTTGTTTTAAAGGTAAATCCCTCCCTAGGTTTCGAGAGAACTAAAGGAAACGATGTGTGCTAAGTTCGTTGTAGTTTATTCATCCTTATTAGGACCAACAGCACAGTACTGACTGGCAACCACATAAGAAATGATAGCTATTGTGCTCTTAATATCACAGTGTTGATGGCTGGCTTGCCAGAGGTTGGCAGCACAATGAGGAGAAGAACTGAGTAACTCCCTAGGGAATCTGATCTTGAAGCAAGGTCTTCATCCATATGCCGTACCCCTCAACCCTACCCAAACCTCACTGCTCCTTAACTGTAGGTGGCGGTTGTTTTATCTGAACTCTGTTCCCCAATATTACTCTTTAGTTTGCTCTTGAAGTCACTGTTAAGAAGCATCATCCATTGGGTAAAATATATTAAGACAAAATCTTCCTTCAGATGCACCCACTTTGGAGCTAGCCCTGTCATGAGTCTGGTAGGCTTTGACGCTTAGGAAGGGAGGTCATGTGATATAGTGGAATTAGAGTGGACTCCAAGATCTGACATAGGTTTGATTTCATGACCATCTCGCTGTGTACCCTCGGGTGAGCCATCGAACCTCTCCAGGTTGCAATTTTCATTGTCTACAAAATGAGAAAAATAATACCAACCACTCAGAGTGACTGTGAAGATTCAAGATAAATATATAAAATGGCTGTCACATAGCAGGTGTCCAGCTCATTGTCATTATTGTTGATCCAGTGTAAGATCTGTATCCGAAGAGTATATGAATTAATTCATACTTAATTTTCTGGCACCTTCCCCAGGCACAGGCACAACATTGTAAATACACTAGGGGCTCAATCATATCAGCTGACTTTCTAGTGTCAGCTGTGTTGCTAAAAAAGCTGTGTGACCATAAGCAAGTCCCCTAAATCATTTAGGTCTCAATTTCTACATCCATGGAATTGGGGAGGGACCCTGTATAAACTCTAGCATTAACATTTGTAAAAGGCTACATGTAACACAAAAGGAATAGTAATTTTTTTATGTTTTATTTTATTTTGTTTATTTATTTATTTATTTATTTAGAGACAAAGTCTCGCTCTGTCACCCAGGCTGGAACGCATTGGCATGATCTCAGCTCACTGCAACCTCCATCTCCCAGGTTCAAGCAATTCTCCTGCCTCAGCCTCTCAAGTAGCTGGGATTACAGGCACCCGCCGCTATGCCAGCTGATTTTTTTGTATTTTTAGTAGAGATGGGGGTTCACCGTGTTGGCCAGGCTGGTCTCAAACTCCTGATCTCATCTTGGCCTCCCAAAGTGCTGGGATTATAGGTGTGAGCCACCACACCAGGACAATAGTAAATTTTTAAAAGAAACTATTGTAGGCCAGGCACAGCAGCTCACTCCTGTAATCCCAGCACTTGGGGAAGCCACGGTGGGTCGATCACTTGAGCCCAGGAATCCAAGACCAGCCTGGGTAACATGACAAAATCCTGTCTCCACAAAAAAAAATACAAAAGTTAGCTGGGCATGATGGCACATGCCTGTGGTCCCAGCTACTCGGGAGGCTGAGAGGGGAGGATCATCTGAGCCCAGAAGGCAGAGGTTGCAGTGAGCTGAGATGCCACTGCACCCCAGCCTGGGTGACAGAACAAGACCCTGTCTCAAAGGGGAAAAAAAACCCAAAAACAAAAACTATTTTACCAATAAGAAGTCCAGAGCAGTAAGGAGGTTGCAGGATTGTTTCCAAGACAGCAATGTCGCTGAGGAGGTCGGTGTTTTTCCTGTCTCATCTCTGCCATCTTTTGTATTAACGACAAAAAGCAACTACAGCTGCAACCATCATGCTTTTCCCCAAGCATATCCAAAGGCCGTAAGGAAGGGCAGTTTCTCCTCATGCATTTTTTATATCAGGGATAAAAGGGTTTTTTCCTTCCAGGATTTCTCTTGAGCTCACTGGCCACAGTTTCACCACCTGTGAAGGATAAAGAAATGGAATCACCATGATTGGTTTAGACCAACGTGTCTAAAACTTGGTACTATTGACATTTTGGACAAGGTAATTCTTTATATGGGGAGTGCCTTATGCATTATATGAAGCATCCCCGGCCTCTATCCACTAGATGCCAGTGGCAACCCCTTTGATAATAAAAAAAAAAAAAATGATAATTTTAAAGTCTCCGATATTGTCTAGTATCCCTGATACGGCAGAATGGCCCCAGTTGAACTCTGTATAAACTCTAGCATTAACATTTTTAAAAGGCTACATGTTGAAAACCACTAATTTATACTAATCAGCACTTAATCCTCCCTGGAGATGGAGAAGGATAACCTTCCCAAAACACATAGCAAAATTAATGACTGACATCATTAGGGTCCTGCCAGCAAGGAATAAAGCAGAGGGCTTGAGAGGAACAGAGAAGGTGACACTTGGTTCTGTGTGATACAAGTGAGGAATTGGTAAAACAACTAGAGGTACCCATTCTTCGAGCAATATGATTTCAGATAAGAGAACTGATAGCTAGTTCCAAATGTTGGTGGCACCAGCCTACGGAAGGAAAGGAGAATAGAATGAACACTTGCTGAGGATCTCCAGTTACCCATCCTTTGCTGGATTCTTTATATGAATTTTGCTTTTAATTCTGAGACTACTACAGTGAAAAACTAAGCTTGCATCATTTCACTCCTGGAGGCTTTTGTTCAGGGAGCAGGCAGATACTACATTCACTTTTTCTTGTTCCATAGACCCCTTTGGTAGCCTGGAGAAGTAAGCTGGGTCTCGTATTAGAATAATGTTTTTAACTGCATAAAACAGAATATCAGTACTTGTACTTGTTTTGGTATAGTGAAAGGATACAGGTGAGTTTTTTCTCACCAAGGACTTAGGAAGAATGGTTGGAAGGATTCAAGAGGGAATTTGTTTCATATGAGTTTGGACCTTTAAGAAACCCTCCAGTTTATTTGCTTTAATTCTTATTTTTCTTTCCTTTTTTTTTTTTTTTTTTTTAATTGAAACAGGGCCTCACTTCGTCACCCAGGCTGGAGTGCAGTGGCACAATCTTGGCTCACTGCAACCTCTGCCTCCCAGGCTCAAGTGATCCTCCCACCTCAGCCTCCCAAGTAGCTGGGACCACAGGAATGCACCACCACACCCAGCTAATTTTTTGTATTAATATTTTTAATAGAGATGGGGTTTCACCCATGTCACCCAGACTGGTCTGGAGCTCTTGAGCTCAAGCGATCCACTCTCCTCAGCCTCCTAAAGTGCTGGGATTACAGGCGTGAGCCACTGTGTCCAGCTAATTCTTACTTTTCTAACCATAAAATTAATGTACCCTGATTGAAAAACAATGAAAGAATATAGAAAAGTATAGAGTGTTCATATTCCCATCACCCAGAAACAATCACCATTGACATTTTAGTAAGCCCTTCCAAACTTGTGTATTTTTATACATGTATACATATGCACAGGGACATACATAGAGATATACTTTTTTCACCAAAATGGAACACTTCATAATTATTTGTAACCTGCTCTGTTTCATTTAGCAGTTCAGGAACATTTTTCCGAGTCAGAAACTTTTATTCTAGACTGCAGACAGCAAAGTATACTCCATAAGCCAAATCAGGTCCTCTGCCTGCTTTAGTAAATAAAGTTTTATCAGAATACGACTATGCTCATTTGTTTGCATATTGTCTGTGACTGCTTTCATATTAAAAACAGGAGAACTCAGTAGTTGTGACTGAGACCGTATGGCCCACAAGTCTAAATTTTTATTATCTGGCCCTTTATAGAAAAAGTCTGGGGACTTATAAGCTAGATCACGGATTTTAAACCTGAGGGTTTATGAATTTGGGTTGGGGGGAGATTACATCTCTATTTTTAGCAATTCTAGCTGAAATTTAACATATCTTTCAAAGTATTAGTATAGACAATAAATCACAGTTGTGTTAGCAGCACCTGTGAATTTGTCTCCACTAAAAATCATAAGTATTATGGTCTTTTCTTCATAAGTATATGGTTTATTCTTTATATGAATTTTGCTTTTAATTCTGAGAGTACTACAGTGAAAAACTAAGCTTGCGTCATTTCACTCCTGGAGGGTTATGTCCAGGGAGCGGGCAGATATTACATTCCCTTTTTCTTGTTCCACTTTTTCTTGTTCTTATACCACGGAGAATTTGTCACAGGTAACTTGATGCATTTTTGTTTACCGCTACTTGAAAATTATAATTATTAGACCTGCTGCTAGATCTTTTTATGTTACGCCTTTAAAAAGAAGAATCAGCTGGGCACCGTGACTCACGACTGTAATCCCAGCACTTTGGGAGGCCAAGGCAGGACGATCACTTGAGACCAGGAGTTCAAGACCAGCCTGGGCAATATGGCAAAACCTCATCTCTACCAAAAATACAAAAATTAGCCAGGTGTGGTGACACATGCCTGTAGTCCCAGCTACTTGGGACGCTGAGGTGGGAGGATGGCTTGAGCCTGGGAGGTTGAGGCTGTAGTGAGCCGTGATTGCACCACTGCACTCCAGTCAGATCCTGTCTCAAAAAAAAAAAAAAAAATTATTAATACATTACAAAAATATTTTATTATTCTGATTATTTTATTTCCATGTATCTGTTTTCTTCACAATCCTGTATAGTCAGTTTTACACCATTAAAAACATTATTCTGAGAAGACATTGATTACATTTCTCCAGATTGCCAACGGGGTCCATGGAAGAAGAAAATGTTAAGAATTTCCAATCTAGATAATTTTTCATGACTGTCTATTATTTCACTGTTGTTGCTATTTAATCAATCAATACATAGGCTATTTCCAATTTATCATTCCTATTTTATAATAATTTTTAAAATTATTATTTGAAAATATATTATAATTATTTTATAATAGATAATTATAATTGTTTTTAAATATTTTTTTAATTCCATGAGATATGCAAATCCATATACTCTTGTCTAAGTAAATATTTACTTGGGATAAATTCATTCAACTGAACTGTTGGATCAGTGGTGAGACCCTTTTTTAAGTTCCCTGATACATGGTGCCAAGTTTTTTGTTTTTTGTGTTTTTTTTTTGAGACAAGGTCTCACTCTGTTGCCCAGGCTCAAGTACGGTGGTGCAATGAGGACTCACTGCAGCCTCAACCTCCCACCTCAGCCTCCTGAGTAGCTTGGACAACAGTCACATGCTACTAACCTGGCTAATTTTTTGTACTTTTAGTAGATGTGGGGTTTTACCGTGTTACCTAGGCTGGTTTTGAACTCCTGAGCTCGAGCAATCCACCTGCCTCAGCTTCCCAAAGTGCTGGGATTACCAAATATTTCATAGTGACAATGATGATGGTGGCGGTAGTGATGATGCTGATATAAACATGGTACTTACTATATGCCAGACACTGTTGTAAGCATTTTTCATGTAATAACTCATTTAATCTTCTGAGGACACCATAATTATACCCTTTTGCAGATGAGCAGACTGGAACAGAAAAGTAAACTCTCCCAGAGTCACACGGCTACTCAGGAAGGATAGCTTCATAGTCTCTACTCTTCATGAGACACTCTGAAAACCCACTGCGAAGGAAGCTGAGATATGAATGACAGGTAGGAGCCAGCCCTGACAAGACCAGGCCAGGAAAGTATTCCAAGAGAAAGGGAACAAGGAGAGAGGATGGTGTAGCCAGAGCTGATGGGCAAAGCCTAGATTGGAGAGAGAGATGGGAGAGGAAGCCCAGATCACATAAGGCTTTGGGAAGCCAGTGATGGGTGCTGAGCCAGGAAGTGGTGGAACCTGACCAGCATCGTGGAAACAGCCCTCTGACTGGTGTGGGGATTATTCCCAGGGAGAGGGCAAGAACAGAAGCAGGACATCCCATTGAGAGGCTATTGTGAAGGCCCAGGCTGGGATAGATGTGGGCAGGCCATGCCTAGTCATCAAATTTGTTATATATTTGAATATAGAGCCAAACACTACTTTCATGGTGTATCTTCAGTCTTTTCTGATCATGGGATCTTCCTCTACTACCTTTCAAAATATGTTTCTTTCTCAGGGACTTTAAGATTCTTGCTACAAAATACAAAGTGAAATACACATTTTATTTTATTTATTTATTTATTTATTTTTATTATACTTTATGTTCTAGGGTACATGTGCACAACGTGCAGGTTTGTTACATATGTATACATGTGCCATGTTGGTGTGCTGCACCCATTTTAAACTTGTCTGATAAATTTGATGTCTAGACCATCACTATCCAATAGTAGTATACCACAAGTCACATATGTAACTTTAAGTGTCCTAATCATGATATTAAACAAGTTAAAAGATACAGATGAAATTAATTTTAATAACATATTTTATCACTAAATATTAGTTAAATATATGACCCAATATAGTATCACTTCAATATGTAATCAACATTTAAAATTAGTAGTGAAATATTTTACATTCTTTTTTCATACCAAGCTCTAAAATTCTGGTATGTAGCCAGGCGCGGTGGCTCATGCCTGTAATACCAACACTTTGGGAGGCTGAGGCAGGTGGATCACCTGAGGTCAGGAGTTCAAGACCAGCCTGGCCAGCATGGCGGAACCCTGTCTCTACTAAAAACACAAAAATTAGCTGGGTGTGGTGGCGTGCGCCTTTAATCCCAGCTACCCAGGAGGTTGAGCCAGGAGAATCACTGGAACCCAGGGTGCAGGGGCTGCAGTGAGCCAAGATTGTGCCACTATACTCTAGCCTTGGCGACAGAGCAAGACTCCGTCTCAAAAAAAAAAAAAAAAAAAAAATTGTGGTGTGTATTTTACCCTCACAGCAAATCTCAATTTTCCTTGAGAGCTTGTAGTATTTTGTCTACAAAATACAAAGTGAAATACATATTTTAAATTCATCTGATAAATTTGTTCTGTCGGGAACATGACCATTCCACAGAAATATAATTTGTCACATATGTCATTTTAAATGTGCTAGTAGCGACTTTAAAAAGAAACAGGACCAGCCATATTTCATGTGCTCAATAGCTGCATATGTCAAGCAACTACTACATTGTACAGCATAGCTCTAGAACACTCAATTCATTCAAAATAATAACAAAAACCTAAACCATCTAGAAATCATTCTAACAAGCAATGTATGGAAGCTATATATATTTTTAAAATGGGAAGATTGCATGAGACCAGAGTTCGAGACCAGCCTGGGCAATATAGCAAGACTCCATCTCTACAAAAAAAATTCTTAAAAAGTAGCTAGTCTTGGTGGTGCACACCTGTAGTCCTAGGTGCTCAGGAGGCTGAGGCAGGAGGATGGCTTGAGCCCAAGAGTTCAAGGTTTCAGTGAGCTATAAGGCAAATTTATAAGGACTTCAGACAGATTAGTGATAACCTGGGGCTAAGAGTGATGGAGGAATTGGGGGAGTGCTGCCTAAAGGCTAGGGAAATTCTTTTGGAGGTGATGATATTGTTATAAAACTCATGTAATAATGATTGCATAACTCTGTGAATATACTAAAAACCATTTGATTGTTTTCTTTAAGTGGGTGAATTATATAATACATGAATTATATCTGAACAAAGCTTTTCAAAAAGAACCCACATATTTAATAATCTAAGACAAGATCATGAGTCATGAAGACTGATAACAGAATGTACCTGATAATAGAAAGCCTATGAGACAGGAATTCAGAATCCCTATGACCATATGAGCTACTTGTCCCTTATCTATAAACAGTACCTACACTACCTACTTAACCACACAGTTAATTGGTATGATCACATAATAACTTAATCTTTCAAGTAAAAATGTATTGGTTACCTACTGTGCACCAGGCATTGTTCTAGGTGCTGCGATGTGGACACAATAGTGAACAAAACAAGTGTATATTATGCTCTCAGGAAGTCTTTCCTAGTATAGGTAATGGGCAAAAAATAACTAAACCAATACTTGCCATGATTCTTTTGGGTATGACACCAAAAGCACAGGCAACAAAAGCAAAAATAAATAAGTGGGACTACATCAAACCCAAAAGCTTCTACACAGCAAAGCAAGCAATCAACAAAATGAAGAGGCAGCCTACAAAGTGAGAGAAAATATTTGCAAACCACGTATCAGATACGGGGTTAATGTCCAAAATATATCCAGGAACGTATACAACTCAATAGCAACAACAACAACAAAAAACCCACAACCCAATTAAACAGTGGGCAATTGAATAGGTACCTTTCCAACGAAGACATACAAATGGCCAATAGGTATATGAAAAAAATGTTCAACATCACTAATAATCAGGGAAAGGCAAATCAAAACCACAATGAAATATCACATCATACCTGTTAGGGTGACTATTGTCAAACAAAAATAAGAAATAAGTGTTGGCAAAGGTGTGGAGAAAAGAGAACTCTATACACTGTTGGTGGGAATGTAAATTGATACAGCCATTATGGAAAACAGTATGAAGTTCCTCAAAATATTAAAAACAGGACTACCATATGATCCAGCAATTTCACTATTGGGTATATAACCAAAAGAAATGTAATCAATATATCAAACAGACGCCTGCACCTTTGTGTTTATTGAAGCATTATTTATAGTAGCCAAGATACAGAAAAAAAAATCTAAGCATTCACTGAGAGATGAATGGATAATAAAAATGTGGTATATATACACAATGGAATATTACTCGCCTTAAAAAAGGAAACCCTGCCATTTGCAACACCGTAGCTGAACTTGAAGGACATTATGTTAAGTGAAATAAGACATAGAAAGACAAATACTGTATGATCTCACTTATATGTGGAATCGTTAAAAAGTCAAACTCATAGGCCAGGCACAGTGGATCATGTCTGTAATCCCAGCACTTTGGGAGGCCAAGGAGGAGGATTGCTTGAGGCCAAGAGTTCAAGATCAGCCTGGGTAACATAGCAAGACTTCATCTCTACATTTTTTTTTTTTTTTAATTAGCTGGCCATGGTGCTGCATGCCTACAGTCCTAGCTACTCAGGGGGCTGAGGCAGGAGGATTACTTGGGCCCAGAAGTTCAAGGTTGCAGTGAGCTGTGATCATGCCACTGAACTCCAGCTTGGGTGACAGAATGAGATGCTGTCTCTTAAAAAAAAAAGAAAAAAGTCAAACTCATAGAAGTAGAGAATAGAACTGTGATTGTCAGGGGCTGAAAGGGGATGAAAATGGGGAGATGTTGGCCAAAGAGTCCAAACTTTCAGTTATAAGATGAATAAGTTCTGAGGATCTAATGTATAGCTTGCTGACTATAGTTAATACTGTTTTATAATACTGTATTATAATACTGTATTATTTACTTGAAATTTGCTGGGAGAGCAGATCTTAAGTATCCTCATCATACACAACACACACAAGATAGTAACTTGCATGGTAATGAATGTGTTAATTCACTTGATTGGACTAATCATTCCACAATGTATATGTATATCAAATCATCACACTGTATACCTTGAATATATGCCATTTTTGTCATTTATACCTTAATAAAGCTGAAAAACAAATATATTGGATGATGATAAGATGATAAATTAAAAGTAAAGCTACGTAAGAGGTGAGAGAAGAATGGCTGGGGACAGTATTATATACACATAATGCCACATGATACATGGGGTGCTATTCAGAGAAGACCTCAGTGATTAGGTGGCATTTCCATGATTTGAGAAAAATACGTCAGCAGGCTTTATAAGTTGCAAAATATTAAGGAATATTTATTGTTACTGCCATGAATGATATTAGCATACCTTTGCACACTCTGAAAGACATAAATATAAATTTCAGATTTCTCCTTCCTCCACAAATATATCTGTTGTGGACTCAATTGTATTTCCCCAAAATTCATAGGTTGAAGCGCTAACCCTCAGTGGGTCTCTGCAAGAGGTGGAGAGGATTCAGCCCTGTTCTGCTGATGCCAAAGCTCTTACCTATTATCTTATTACTGTTGACATTTACTTATATTTCCTTTCCATATTTTTCTAAGCATATATATGACATGTAATATAATATTAAACTTGTAATATATATATTTATGACTTGCCATTTAAAAATAACATTGCATCATAAATAATTTCAAAGGCCCTTTTGTAGTTTTATAATATATATATAACATACATTTCTTATTGAAATTGATTCTAGTTCGTTATTTGTTGTTACTTTTATTTGGAATGAAATCTACCTTATCCACTGCATTTTCTAGCTAGTTATTGCTGGTATGCAAAATGCTACCAATTTTTATTTACCTCGTATCCCAGCAATTTACTAACCTATCATATAGGTTAGTAAGAACTTCGTCTCTTTCTTTCAATACTATTTCTCATATTTTTATTTCATATATTATTGGCATTAGCCAGAGCATCCAGAACAATCTTAAATCTAATTTTAATGGGAATATGTTTTGCTATTCAACATTGTTTGCTGCTGATATGAGATAAATGTTCTTCGCACACTGAGGAAATAGACTACTCTTCATGTTTTTTCTAAGAAATTTTTATTAGATATGAACTTGATAATATTAGGTGCCTTTTCTACATTTATTAAACACTAATTTTTATATTAAACCTTCTGAAGTATCACATGTATAAAACTTACTTGAAATGTTAGTGTTTGAAATACTAACATAATCTGTACTTGGTCATCAAAAATGATTATTATAACATTAAATTTTATTTGATAATGTCTGACCTTATCTTACTCTGGAAAAGCTTATGTAGTAAAGATAGGAATTATTTATTTTGTGATGGTCTGAGACCTCACTGGTTTGGCCTTGGAAGCTACTTTAGAGATAATTTTTTAACAAATAGTTCAATTTTCATCCATGATTATTTGGTAGTTTTATGTTCTCACAAAATATCATCCATTTCTTTCAAATCCTCAAACGCATTAATAGAGGACATCTGTTTTTCCTTGCTGTTTTTCATTTGGAATTTCTTTTATTCTGTTTTCCCTCTTTTTCCGGGTAAAAATTTTACCCAGGTTTACCCTAACAAATCGTGAGATTTGTCTATTTTACTGTTTTTCTTTTAAAACTTATCTAATTATTTATCAATTAAATGTTCTTTTCAAATCCACTAACTTTTGCTCAATATTTATTATTTTTCCCTGTGCTTTCAAAGCCTATGTTTTATCACTTTGATAAGTTCTGTGTTGAACATTCACTTCATTTATTTTGTACTTCCTTAAGCCAATGATTTTGCTCAGTTTGGTTTTGCTGGTTTTCTGAAAATATTCTTTTTACATTAATTTCTAAATTGTCAGAAATCATACTTTTTATTTCTCTTTTGACTCAATATTTTTGGGGAAAGTTTGTTTGTTTGTTTTGAGATAAGGTCTCACTCTGTCACCCATGTTGGAGTGCAGTGATGCGATCTCGGCTCATTGCAACCTCCACCTCCCTGGCTCAAGCAATCCTCCCACCTCAGCCTCTCAAGTAGCTGGGACCACAGGCAGACCCATGCCTGGCTAATATTTTTGGTAGAGGCAGGGTTTCACCATGTTCCCTAGGCTGATCTCAAATTCTTAAGTTCAAGCGATCCACTGGCTTGTCCTCCCAAAGTGCTGGGATTACAGTTATGAGCCCCATCACACTTGGACCTACTTTTATTTATTTCTAAAATTTCTTTTTCTTTCTTTCTTTCTTTCTTTCTTTTTCTTTCTTTCTTTCTTTCTTTCTTTCTTTCTTTTTCTTTCTTTCTTTCTTTCTTTCTTTCTTTCTTTCTTTCTTTCTTTCTTTCTTCCTTCCTTCCTTCCTTCCTTCCTTCCTTCCTTCCTTCCTTTCTTTCTTTCTTTCTTTCTTTCTTTCTTTCTTTCTTTCTTTCTTTCTTTCTTTCTTTCTTTCTTTCCTTTCTTTCACTTGGACCTATTTTTATTTATTTCTAAAATTTATTCCTTCCTTCCTTCCTTTCTTCCTCTCTTCCTCGCTTTCTTTCTTTCTTTCTTTCTTTCTTTCTTTCTTTCTTTTTTTTTTTTTTTTTGAGTCAGGGTCTCACTCTGTCACGAAGGCTAGAATGCAGTGGTGTGATCACAGCTCACTGCAGCTTTGACCTCTTGCACTCAAGCAATCCTCCCACCTCAGCCTCCCAAGTAGCTGGGATTATAGACACACACCACAAGACCTGGCTAGTTTTTGTTTGTTTATTTCTTTGTTTTTTTAATTTAGAGCTAGGGTTTCACTATGTTGCTCAGGCTGGTCTCACACTCCTGGGCTCGAGCAATTCTCCCACCTTGGCCTCCTAAACTGCTGGGACTACAGGCATGAGCCACTGTGCCCAGCCTAAAATTTCTTTCTTACACTTTTGTTATTCACTTCTAATTTTATTGCACTATCTTCAGGACATTTGATCTGTATTTTCATTTGGGGAAGTTATTTTCTTACTGTGCTAACATATAGTCAATTTTTATAAAAAATTAATGGGTGCCCAAGAAGAGGATATAGTTTCTAGATAAAAAATATACATATTAAATCTTATTATTCAAATTTTCTCCTTTCTCTATTTTTTACCTACCAGATTTGTAAAAGTATATGAAAAATGTTTCAGAAGCTCCCACAATTTCCTTTTGTCCATTCTTCCTTTTTATCTGGCTCTTTGATAAACAATGCATGTACATTACTGACTATTCTACCTTTGGTGTGAATTTTAACTTTTATCAGTATAACATTTCCTCTTTTGTCTCATTAATGCTTTTTCTGCCTCAGATTCTACACTGTCAGAAAATAATTTTTCCACCTCTGTGTTCTTTTCGTTTGCATTTGCCAGAAAAATCTTACTCATTCTTTTATGTCTAACCTTTTCAGGTTAATTTCCTTGGGTGGTGGGGGGGGAGGGGGTTGTGGGGGGGCCATTTTGTAACCAACATGCTATATTTTGTTTCTTTTCTTTTATCTGGTGTCAGTTACTAGCAAAGAAAGTGTGTTTTAATTTCTTTTGAGGGAGCAGGCTTCACTGTTTCATGAGTACTGCAACTTGCTTTCCTAATACTGCACCATTTGACTTAGTGAAAATTCTTCTGATGCTGTACATCAGATTGTCTGTCAGGGCTGGTTTCTATATTTTTCTTAGTTCTCATAAGTATTTGAGTGGAAGTTGGCAGATACTGTGTCAGGGCCTGCAAACAGTTGCCATTTTAAATTAGGCCAAGTTTTCATGCTTCATAACTTAACAAAAGAAACAAGTTGCTGCTGGAAGTAAACTCTAATCATGTGTTCATCTTTGTGTCACTTACTAGATTCAATTTCCACCCAAGTGAGCCTGATGTAGAACTAATACTAATTCAGTTCTGTTTCACAGGTATTTATTGGCCTGCCAAGCACTGAGCTAGCTTTCATTTATTGATTCACTTCACAAAAATGTCCTGAGCACTTACTTGTGCTAGGCACTGTTCTGCACCCTGGAGATAAAGTGGTGAACAAAACAGCGTTTGTATCCTTGAGGAGAATACAGTACATTATAGTACCAAAAAAAAAGAAAAAAGAAAAAAAACGCAATTTAAAATAAATATATAATTCTGTATATGTGCCATATGCAAAAATAAAGCCTAGTTAGAGAACAGAGAATGATGAGAAGAGGTGGTGGCTGTTTTAGATGGCCAGGGGAGTGACGTTGGAGCCGAGACCTGAAAGAAGTAACGGAGCTGCCACGGGAGTCTGGAGCAAAAAGCTCCAGGCAGAGGGAACAGTACTATGACCAAGGTCCTAGGACAAGAACAGGTTGCGGTCGGGAGTGAACTGTGATAATGTTCCTCTGTGTCACTCAATCAAGATTCAAAGCCCTGCACAGAAGTAGCACGGGTTCACGTGCTCCCACCCTGGCATCCAGGCACAATGAAGAGGAACAACCTGTCATCTCCCTCTGACTTTTGTAATAAAAGAGGGAGCACATGCAATCGGTGACTCCTCCTAAATTAGAACAGGAGTTAGCTGCTAAATAAATACAGTTCATTCCTTTGGCTGCTCAGCATACCTTTCCATACGTATATATTTTTTTAAAGTTTCCAGTTAACATTTTGCCACCAAATCTCATCTTGATTTCATCCACTTCCCAGAAGAAGGCAACACAAAATCTCTTTGGTTCCTGTATCCAACCCAAAGTCTGGGATTTCTGCATGAGAGCTGTTCTTCTAATTCTTTTGGATCCCATCTCAATATTATAAGCCCTGTGGACTCGACTGTAAACTTAACCACAATAACACACCCTATATAAAAATAGTGTGAGGAAGAAGGAGAAGGGAAATCAACAAACACACATAAATATGCATGCATTCTATTTTAAAAATATATATATATAAGTAAACACAAAATATTAAAATATTTTAAATGGTTTCTATTCTAAAATGTTTTAAATTATATCTTAAATTTAAAAGGCAAAATATAAATTAAAACTGACAACTATCAAAATTTTAAATCAAATTTTTTAAATAAAGCTGCATTTTAAATTTAATTATCCACAGCTCTGGGTATGAACTGCTGCTTGCAATAAATTTAATTAAAAGAAGTTATAACAAGAACAAAAACAAAAAGGTCTAAGTTTAGCTACTTCATCTTTTAAAGGATTTAAAATATTTTTGATGTAAAAAAAAATTTTAGGTCACAAAAAACAACATGTGAAACACACCACAAAAAAAGGCATTCCAATATGCAAGGAAATTAGATCAAGGAAACAAAATCCTTTATATGACTGGAATTTTCCAAAGTAACCCAACTATTTCATATTTCCATAGGCAATGCATGGGTGTTCCAGTTTCTCTACATCCTTCTCAGCACTTGTTATTGTGTATTTTTTATTACAGCCACTCTAGTGAGCATGAAGTAGCATCTTATGGTGACCTTAATTTACATTTTCCTAATGTCTAATGATATTACCACCTTTTCATGTGCTTATTGCACATCAGTATATTTTCTTTGGTGAAATATCTATTCAGATCTTTTGGTCATTATTTAATTGGGTTAATACTGAGTTGTAAGGACAAAACCCCTTTATCAGATAGATAATTTGCAAATATTGTCTTTCACTGTGTGGCTCATCTTTTCACTTTACAGTGTCATTTGAAGTGTATAAATTTTTAATTTTGATAAAGTCCAATTCATCCTATTTTTTTCATGTGCTTTTTTCTGTGCTTTTGGTATCCTAAGCTTTTTAATTTATGTTCAAGGAAGACAACATAATTTTGCCTTAAAAATATATAATAGATACAGTTTTCTTACCTTTCCATCATTTTTTAATAAGCCTCACATTAAGGTGACAATACTCTTCTCCTAATCTAGTGTCTGCTTTGCAAGGGAAAAATAAATCACTGGGGAAAGCGTTTTGCTATCAGTGCAGACTAAGTGCAAGGTCATTGAGTTTCTCCATTGAGTTTTTGCCTGTGTATCATGCATTGTCTGTCCACATCTTTCATCTGACTTCATGGGTAACTTTGCACCACTGGCTTAGTCCTGTAGCACAGGAAAATCCTCCATTTAGAAAGCAAAGATCACACTTGATATGTTCAGCCTCACTGAACCTAAAATAAGACAAAGGGAGATGAAAGACAGTACTATTTAGAGCTCACTTGTGAAGTCAAATAGTCTTTGAGTTCCTGCTCTGCCACTTACTACTGACGATGAGACCTTGGCCAAGTTATTTACTGTCTCTAGACCACACGTAGTCCTTTCATAGGCGGGTAACAGTTATAGTTAGGCTAGGCTAGCCCTGCACATACTATGCCTTCCATAAATGTCAGTCATTGTTGTTGTAATTATTATTGCTGTCACTAATATTTAACTGAGACAGGCAAGAAAGAACTCTCAATTGTCAGCTTTCAGAAAGTTCTTTTCAATCTAGATTTTTTTTTTTTTTTTTTTTTTTTTTTTTTTGAGATCGAGTCTCGCTCTTATTGCCCAGGTTGGAGGGCAGTGGCATGATCTCGGCTCACTGCAACCTCTGCTTCCCAGGTTCAAGCGATTCTCGTGCCTCAGCCTACCCAGTAGCTGGGATTATAGGCATCCACCACCACGCCCGGCTAATTTTTTTAATTTTTAGTAGAGACGGGGTTTCACCGTGTTAGCCAGGATGATCTCAATCTCCTGATCTTGTGATCCGCCAGCCTCAGCCTCCCAAAGTGCTGGGATTACAGGCATGAGCCACTGCGCCTGGCCTTCGATCTAGATTTTAAAGATGCATAGCTCATGACTGTAATCCCAGCACTTTGGGGGACCGAGGTGGGATGATCGCTGAAGCCCAGGAGTTCAAGACGAGCCTGGGCAACATAGGGAGACCCTTCTATCCCTACAAATTTTTTTTTAAAACTTAGCTAGGAGCGGCAGCGCATCTCTGTGGTCCCAGCTACTTGGGAAGATGAAGCAGGAGGATCCCTCGGGCCCAGGAGATCAAAGTTGCAGTGAGCCGTGATTGCGCCACTGCACTCCAGCCTCCGTGACAGAGTGAGAACCTGTCTCAAAAAAAGAAAAAAGGAAGAAAAAAAGATACGTAGGAAATCAGAGATATTTCTTGCTACTCAAAATGTGGTCTGAGGATCAGCAGCACCAACATCACTTGAAAGTTTGTTAGAACTGCGGAATTTCAGACTCCATCCACCTTACTGAACTAGCACCTGCATTTTAACAAGATGTCCAAATGATTTTTGTGTGCACATTCCAGCTGGTGAAACCCTAGAATCTCTCTAGTGTGGTAGGTGGAGAGGTTGTGAACGCTCTGGCCTACTCCTTTACCTCCTTAAACTCCACCCACCATTCCCACCATTCCCACCATTCAAGTACTAAACAACCCTCCCTTCATTCTGCTAACGTTCTTCAAGGAGCTCGTGCTTTGGCTTGTGGCTTCCTTTATGCGAGCAAAGGCAGCTAGGGAGAGTCCTGTCTTATCTGAGAGGCACTATTACAGTTCATCAGCATTTAATCAGGAGGCTCTGTCATGAGCGGGTTTGCTGTACTCTTTCAAGAAAAAGACAGCAAACAATTAGCACAGAAAAGATATGGATAGATACATAGAAGTAGAAGGATTTGATTTTCCCCTCCCCAGAAGCCAATTACAAGCTGACAAAACCAGCTATCAAAGCTTGCAGTTAATCTTTTAGAGTCAACATCTGCTGAAACTGCTTCAATGCAGTGTGGCCCTTCTGATGGGCATTTGTGGATTGGAGCTCTTCCCAAAGTCATAGGCTTTTCCTGAGAAAAAGTCATCTTTTCCAGTATGAATTAATAGAATGTATCAGACTTGGACCTTGCTTGACTGCTAACTCATCTGTCCCCAAATCTTTGAAAAGCAGTGCCTCCAAATGGAAAACACAAGTTCCCTCTCTCATTTTTTGATTTAGCAGCCCTAGGAAAAAGTGTGAGAAAAGTCACACCGGAAAATCACACATTTGAGATTCTGTTTGACTGAAGTAGAAACTGAGATTTGCTAGGAACTTCTTGGATCAAAGAAGTGGTGGGGTGGGGTGGGGGTGGGGGTGGGGGTGGAGTTAAATGGCAACTTCCCCAAGCAACAACAGAAGGGTCTAGGAGAAAGTGTTTCTTTTTCTTAACGCCCACCCCTCATAAACCAGTGCTGAAAACAGCAAGGAGGCTGGTGGAGTGGCTCATGCTTGTAATCCCAGCCCTCTGGGCAGCTGAGGTGGGAGGATATCTTGAGCCCAGGAGTTCAAGACCAGACTGGGCCAGATGGTGAGACCTCACAAAAATATGTTCTTTTTTTTTTTTTTTTTTTTTGAGACGGAGTCTCACTCTGTCTCCCAGGCTGGAGTGCAGAGGCGCAATCTCAGCTCACTGCAAGCTCCACCTCCCGTGTTCACGCCATTCTCCTGCCTCTGCCTCCTGAGTAGCTGGGACTACAGGTGCCCGCCACCACACCCAGCTAGTTTTTTTGTATTTTTAGTAGACTTGGGGGTTTCACTGTGTTAGCCAGGATGGTCTCAATCTCCTGAGCTTGTGATCCGCCTACCTCTCGGCCTCCCAAAGTGCTGGGATTACAGGCGTGAGCCACTGCGCCTGGCCAAAAATAAAAGTTTTTAAAAATTAGTCGGGGCCAGGCACGGTGGCTCACACCTGTAATCGCAGCACTTTGGGAGGCTGAGGCTAGTGGATTACTTGAGGTCAGGAGTTCAAGACCAGCCTGGGCAATGTGGTGAAACTCTGTCTCTACAAAAAAATACAAAAATTAGCTGGGCATGGTGATGCATCCCTGTAGTCCCAGCTACTAGCAGGGCTGAGGTGGGAAGATCGCTTGAACCTGGGAGGTTGAGGCTGAAGTGAGCTAAGATTGCACCACTGCACTCCAGCCTCGGTGGCAAAGTGAGACCCTGTCTCAAAAAAAAAAAAAAAAAAATTAGCCGAACATGGTGGTGTGCACCTGTAGTCCCAGCTACTTGAGTACTGAGCTACTGAGTCCACGAGTTCAAGGCTGCAGTGAGCTATGATCATACTACTGCACTGCAGCCTAGGTGATAGAGAAAGACCCTGTCTCTATAAAAACAAAAACAAAACCCTGAAAACACAGCAAGGAAAATTATAACCATAGGCATTGCATGCAAAGGCTTTGGGGGACAAGATGACATCTAAGTTGAATCTTACAGGACAAATGAGTTAGAGGAGAGGAAAAGTGGCCAATAGGACCATTTTTTCTTAATTAACATATAACTCATATACCATAAACATCACCCTTTTAAAGTGTGTAGCTCAGTGTTTTTAGTATATTTACAAAGTTGTGCAACCATCATCACTATCTAATTCCACAACGAGCATTCATCACCCCAGAAAGAATCCCAGTAGCATTAGAAGTCACTCCCCATGCTCTCCTCTTCCTAGCCCCTGGCAACTAATCTACTTTCTGTAACAAGATAATTTTTAAAACAGAGAAAAAGCAAGCCTGCAAGGTGATGAGGTAAAAGTTCTTCACAAGTAATAAGAGTAGTTCAAACGTATTCTTTCCCCATTTTAAAATCCAGGGATGGTGAGGCCATCAGATCAGAAGATTGGCTGCCACTGAAAAGAAAGTTTGTTATTCACAGTTCCCAAGAGGAGGGGCAGGGTATGTCATGCAGGGCCGGGTCAAGAAGCACCAGGGACAATCAGGAGGGAGAAGGAGGGAAGAAAATGCATGGGCCAGAGCCTTTATTATGGTTTTTACAGGAAGAAATGGGCAAGGCAGGTTAGTCAGATTTAGAACTGAATAGTTTGAATAATTTCAGTGAGCTCAAGACGATAGGAGGTGGTCCCTAATTGTCCTGTACCTGGCCCAGTGTGATTTAGGGCAGGAGGCTACTGTCCCAAACTGCAGGAGCGTAATGAAAGAAGGTGGGTGGGAGGTATGGACACGGGATTGGTTGGTTTGCATATCAAAGGCATGCTCTAAAGCAGTTGTTTGCTATCTCTAGGAATTAGCTAATCTTCAGAGAAGCAGTCCCTTCCTGGAATGGAAAGGTCTCCAGATATCAAAGCACCATAAAATGTGCAAAATAAAAAACATGATTAATACGCACCAGCCAACATCATCAGCCGGGATATATATCTCAGGAAATCAGACCAGTGTCTAATACAGAATGTTTTCATCTGTTTTTGCTTCTTCTTTCTAAACTTAAATATGTTTAGCTTCATTTTGAGCAATAAGATCCATGAAATCACAGGGCTGATAGACTTAGTACATTTTCCTTTTTTTTAAATTGAGACAGAGTCTCACTCTGTCGCCCAGGCTGGAGTGCAGTGGCACGATTTTGATTCACTGCAACCTCCGCCTCCTGAGTTCAAGCAATTCTCATGCCTCAGTCTCCCAGATAGGTGGGATTACAGGTGCGGCACCACCACACCAGGCTAATTTTTAGTATTTTTAGTAGAGACAGGATTTCGCCATATTGGTCAGGCTGGTCTCAAACTTCTGGACTCAAGTGATCTACCCACCTTGGCCTCCCAAAGTGCTGGGATTACAGGCATTGAGGCACCACGCCCGGCTACCTCATATATTTTCTAAGTGCATATTAAAGTAAGTACATAGCAAAATTACCTAAATAGTGTCACACAGCACCCATGTTTTGCATGTCCCAGAATGGGATGCATGTCCCAGAATGGGATGCATAGTTCAACTTCTTCATTTTATGGAAGAGAAATTTAAAACCAGAAAGGGCAAGTGACTTGCTCAGGGTCACGTAACTATTTCTGGCAAAAGACGGATTAGAATCCATTACCCGTTCCAAGTTCTCGCCTCCTGCTCCGCCATGGCTCCCAAAGGCAGCTCCAAACAGCAGTCCGAGGAGGACCTGCTCCTGCAGGATTTCAGCCGCAATCTCTCGGCCAAGTCCTCCGCGCTCTTCTTCGGGAACGCGTTCATCGTGTCCGCCATCCCCATCTGGTTATACTGGAGAATATGGCATATGGATCTTATTCAGTCTGCTGTTTTGTATAGTGTGATGACCCTAGTAAGCACATACTTGGTAGCCTTTGCATACAAGAATGTGAAATTTGTTCTCAAGCACAAAGTAGCGCAGAAGAGGGAGGATGCTGTTTCCAAAGAAGTGACTCGAAAACTTTCTGAAGCTGATAATAGAAAGATGTCTCGGAAGGAGAAAGATGAAAGAATCTTGTGGAAGAAGAATGAAGTTGCTGATTATGAAGCTACAACATTTTCCATCTTCTATAACAACACTCTGTTCCTGGTCGTGGTCATTTTTGCTTCCTTCTTCATATTGAAGAACTTCAACCCTACAGTGAACTACATCTTGTCCATAAGTGCTTCATCAGGACTCATCGCCCTCCTGTCTACTGGCTCCAAATAGACCATGTCAGCTTCACCCCCTGGCTTTGTGTCTATGGGTGGCCTGTGGTATATGGAAAAGTCGCAGGGTGGTCAGGGTGGGAGACACACAAGATGTTTTCATAGTCTAGAGCCTTTAAAAAACCCAGCAGAATGTAACTCAGTATTTGTTTATTGGCTGTTTTTGACAGATTGTTGAAATTAAATGAATTGAAAGGGGAAAAAAAAAAAAAAAGAATCCATTACCCTTGATTCCCCATTCCAATACATATTCTCCTCTGTTGCAATTCAAATTTCATTGGTGTTAACAAAAAGCAAGGCAACCACTTTGAGTCACTCTTACCAGGGACCTGCTGTGCTACTCTAATAATTTCATGGTCCAGTCATCTGTTCAGAACTAACAGTGTCATTTGCACAAAAACAAAAGCACCTCTTCTGGTTGTTTATCTGTGTTCTTCATTCTCTACTGCAAGTCACTATAGAGTAGGAAGGAAGGTCTTCTAACTGGATTTCAGATTTCCAGTAACTGATGCATCCCTTGCTCTGAGAACTGGGCCAGGAAAACAGAAGTATAATCCTGTTCTCAACAAAAGTCTAGTTCAATTCATACATGAAAAAGATCAGCATCTAGGCTGGGTGCGGTGACTCATGCCTGGAATCCCAGCACTTTGAGAGGCCAAGGCAGCTGGATCACTTGAGGCCAGGGGTTCGGGACCACCTCACCAACATGGCGGAACCCCGTCTCTACTAAAAATACTAAAAAAAAACTTAACCGGCTGTGGTGGTGCCGTGCTTGTAATCCCAGCTACCTGGGAGGCTGAGGCACAAGAATCGCTTGAACCCAGGAGGCGGAGGCTGCAGTGAGCCGGATCGCATCACTGCACTCTAGCCTGGGGAACAGAGCAAGACTGTCTCTCAAAAAAAAAAAAAAAAAAAAAAAAAAAAAAAAAAGTTAGCATCTAAAGGAAATGCCATGAAAGCCACACTATAGAAGATTTCAAAAAGTACATAAGAGTATAGATACAGGACTTGAAATTTTATGCATAAATGCCCATATATTTTACAAAGCAGGCAAGGAACTTCATTAATATAATGCATGACAAGAAAGCAATCCAGTCCACTTGGCAGGCTTTTCCTTGAGGTATCTGTGGTCTTAATAATGGTGAGAGCTGACAGTGAGTCTTCACTTCCCACCAGGCATCTGTCTAGGCCCTCAGTACATGAAGAAGGCACTATGATTCTCTTCACTTTACAGAAAAGGCTACTGATGTGAAGAGAGATAAAGTAACTTGCCTAATATCATACTCATAGTTAGTGGCAGAACTGGGATTGATACACTGGGATGTCTGACCCCCAGAGCCCAGGTCTTAGCCACACCATGTAAAGGACTCCTTTCCCCACACTGTGTCATCCCTTTTTCAAGAAATCCATGTGCTTTGTGTCTGGGCGCCTAACTCGAATTGAACTGCCTTGAAAATATTGAAATACTAAGATTTAGAACTATTCCTGGCACAGATGCTCAACATGAAACAGCTCCAGGGCCACTAAATAGACTGCAGCTCAGGCAGGCCTGCTGTCGATATTGATCGGTTTCCTTGCTACCCTGTTTTAGTTCTTTCTTATTCAATAGGAAGTTTATTAGGAATTACTAGAAGGCCCTTGGCTCTAGCTCCCTCCACAAATTCAGAATGAAGTTTTGTGTGTCATTTCCTAATGATATAACTACAAGTCTAATACTATTGCTATATTAAGGGTTTGTTCAGTTTGGTTGGGGGTGGAGACTCGGGGGAGGAACTTTTTTTTTTTTCTTTTAATGATTTAGAAAATGGTTTTTTCCCCCTTCACCTTCTTTCTCCCTTCGAGCTGCAAGTGTTTCCCCCTCAATTAATTCAGGCCACTCTTCAATTCCTAAAACTATTCCATTTCAGCGCTAGGAAGAGTATTACCAATGTCTAGCCCAGTGTTCACATCTACTATTAGTATTGTGATATTAATAGTAAAGCTTCATTGCTTATATTTATGATATATAATGTTTTGTTGTTGTTGAGGTTTTTTTGTTTGCTTTGTTTGAGACAGGGTCTCACTCTGTCACCAGGGTGGAGTGCAGTGGCACAATCATGGCTCACTGCTGCCTCACCCTCCTGGGCTCAAGCCATCCTCCCATCTTAGCCTTCTAAGTAGCTGGGACTACAGGCGTGTGCTACCACACACTCGGCTAATTTTTTTTTCTTTTTTTTTAAGAGATGAGGTCTCCTTATGTTACCCAAGCTGGTCTCAAACTCCTGAGTTCAAATGATCCTCCCGCCTCAGACTCTCAACATGCTAGGATAACAGGTGTGAGCCACCATGCCCAGCCTATGATAGATTTCTTGTTGTGCATTATATTAATGTAATTCTGTGTCACTTTTATAAAATATTATGATACATATACATAAATGTCCAGACCCTGTAACTAAGCTCAATAAATTAAATATAAAGTTATCCCTATTAGACATCACTTATCACTTATATTCTGAGGTGATTTTTTTTTTTTTTTTTTTGAGACAGAGTCTCACTCTGTTGCCCAGGCTGGAGTGCAGTGGCACATTCACAGCTCACTGCATCCTTGACCTCCTGGGTTCAAGTGATCCTCTCACCTCAGTCTTCTGAGTAGCTGGGGCTATGGTGCATGCCACTGCACCCAGCTCAAATGAGGATACTTTTTTCCTTTTTTTCTTTCTTTTTTTTGAGACAGGGTCTTACTCTGTTACCAAGGCTGGAGTGCAGTGGCACATTCATGGCTCACTGCATCCTTGACCTCCTGGGCTCAAGTGATCCTCCTACCTCAGCCTCCTGAGTAGCTGGGACTATAGGCACATGCTATCATGCCCGGGTATTTTGTTTGTTTTTGGTGGAGACAAGGTCTCCCTATGTTGCTCAAGCTGGCTTGGACTCCCGAGCTCAAGCTATCCACCCATCCCAGCTTCCCAAAGTGCTGAGATTACAGGTGTGAGCCATTGCACCGGCCTGATTTTTTGAAGGGGAGAGGAAATAATGTTATCTCTAGAGTGCTGGAAATTTCCCCAAACCTAGACTATGCCCGTCAGTGAGTAGAAGATGGGAACATTCTCTATCAAGCATGTCATGGTGAGAAAAAGTAAAGTTTGGAGCTGTTTTTGCTCAACCTCCTCATTGAACAGACGACGAAACTGAAGCTTAGCGAGCTTAAGTAAGTTAATCAAGGTCACCTGGCTGAATCAAGAACACGCAGGGCCAAAAAGTCAATATTCCTATGTAGCATGAAAATAGAACCATAGCCCAGAAAGAGCTGCAGCTCAAGAGAGGCCAGTCAGCTCCTGGTTTCTACTGCGGTGGAGTCCAATAAATGTCATTAGCTAATTGAGGTCTGTATTTGTTTCCTGTTGCCTTAACAAATTACCACAGATGTAGTGGCTGAACAACACATATTTATTCTCCTACAGTTCTGGCGTTCGGATGTTGGACATGGATCTCACTGGGCTACAAAAAGGTATTGGTGGGGCTATGTTCTTTCTGGAGGTTCTGGGAGAGGAGCCTTTGCTCATTTGGGTTGTTGGCAAACTTCAGTTCTTCATGGTTGTAAAACTGAGGTCCTAGTTTTGTTTCGATTTTTTTCCCCCCCTGGCTGTAAACTGAGAGCCCTTGCCAGCTTCTAGGGACGATTGCGTTCCTTGGCCTTTAGCCCCATCTTCTATCTTCAAAGCCAGGAATGGTAGATCAAGTCCTTGTCATTCTGCATCTCTCCCACCTTTCTTCCACAGCCCTAGCTTCCTCTGAAAGCTTCCAAGTTTTCTCCCTTTTAAGGACACGTGATTAAATTGGGCCCCTCTGGGTAATTCAGGATAAACTTCTGATCTCAATAGTCTTAACCTTGATCACATCTGCAAAGTCACTTTTGCCATGACATGCCCATGGGTTCCAGGGACTAGGACATGGGCATCTCTAGGGGTCACTATTTTGCATGCCAACCCAGTCCCTCCAGGACTCTGCCTCTACCCCAAAGAGGAAACAGGTTGGGCCCCCAGCTCTCCAACTAGCTACTCAGCTGTCATAACTGGCCTCCTTCCTTCCTTAATTCCCCCTTTCAATGGAAGTGTATTAACTTCCTCCAAAACACAAGATTAACAATATCACTTCTCCCTTCAAAATACGGGGTGGCTCTTCCTTATCCACATAATTGAATGTAACTCCTCACCCTGGCCTTCAACGTTTTTGGGCCTTTGATGATACTTTCAGCCTTCCTTTCACTCAAATCATCACAATTCACTCTTTCAAACTATTTTCTTTTGTCAAAATGAACCACTTGTAACCGTGTGACCAGCTCAAACCAATTAACATTGCTTAAGCTGTTACAGATGGCACAGAGCCAAAATTGCAAGTCATGTCACCCAGGCACATGCAATGAAAACTAATTGTTAACACCACCAGCCTGGCAGATCAGCTGCATTGGCATCACCTGGGACTACTTAGCAATGCCTTAAAAGCTTGATCTCCCCACCCCCACCCCACCCCATATAGAGGAGACACACTTAAGCATTGCCTCCTGTCTCCTTGCTCGTCAACTCTCAATAAAGCTTTTTCTTATCGCAAAAGTCAGTGCCGTAAGTATTGGCTTCTGTGTGCATCACCCAGTGAGCCATAAGTATTGGCTTCTGTGTGCATCACCCCATGAGTCAAGGGCTCAGTAACACTCCAAATGCATCAGACACTTTCTCACCTCTGTATTTTTGTCAGCATTATTTTCTCTGCCTGGAGCACCCTTATCCCTTCCTCTCTGCATTTCCAAATCCTAAAGTTTTCCACACTCAACTCAAATGTCACCACTGCTTTGAAACCTTTCCTGTTTTCTCCCACCACCTTAAAGGCTAGAAATACATTTTTCTTCTAATTTCGCAGGGCCCTCATCTGTCCATTTTTATCGACACTAAGCACAGTTGGTTATCTGTTAGAACAAATTACACCAACATGTAGTGGCTTAAAACTGTAACTAATCATTTCTATATTTCATGATTCTGAGTTAAAACTTAGGTCAGGACAAATCAGGGCTGGCTTATCATTGCTCCATGATTTCTAGAGCCTCAGCTGAATGGACATGGGCATCCCTCTTGTCCATTCTTTTTCCAGAGCTTCTTCACATGCTTAGCATGTACTTCCGCATAGCATGGTATCCTCAAGGTAGTGGGCATTTGTACATGGTAGCTCCAGGCTCCAATAGACCAAAATGGAAGCTGCCAATCCCTTTAAAGGCAGCCTGGAGCTGACATAGCATCATTTCTGC
This sequence comes from Macaca mulatta, assembly GCF_049350105.2. Taxonomy (NCBI): domain Eukaryota; kingdom Metazoa; phylum Chordata; class Mammalia; order Primates; family Cercopithecidae; genus Macaca; species Macaca mulatta. Next base: position 130,077,753 of record NC_133407.1, on the reverse strand, counting down.
CTTACTTTACTTCCCAAAGCAGTCACATGACAGCTTTCAAGGGAAGGAGAAGTGGACCCTCACCATTCTACAGGAAGGGTATCAAATAATTTGAGGACATCTCTTAAAGAATAGAAATCATTGTCTAGGTACTTAGATGTATACCTGATCTTTTCTCCAAGGCTGTGAGTTCTCCAAGGTGTATGGTTTATTTTGTAGCTCCCATATTGCCTAATGCAGTGCTTTGCCTGTAACAGGTGTGCAGTAATTTTTGTCGCATTAATGAACAAATGTGTTTAATAGATTCTTCTAGCCAAAGGCAATCACACCTAATTTTAAATTCTGCAGAGTGGAAAAGAAATTGGGGGGCTAGAGGTCACTGGAGAGATTTTGAAAATAGATGACTATGTTCTTTGGAGGGCAGACTATAGGCATGATTCTACAGTCTTTATAATGTGAATTATGCGTAATCAATTTGGAGTTGTATTGAACCAATCTCTATAATTAGATTCCAATGAAGCACCTGCTTTCTGTCAAACTTCAGTTCATGAGTGGGCATATTACTCAGAAACCCTTTTCGCATCGATTTTCAATGCTGCTTAATAGTCTGTTTTGCTGAGTCAATCAAAATTTAAATCTGTAATAATAAAATAAAATACTTGCCATTAAGTTAGTTTTTATCAGCTCTCTGCTCTGAGGTTACATAATATCAGTTTTTTAGAAATTAAAACCCTTGTTTCAATATATAGTGTTCCTTCTGAAATGCCTTTAGCAGCAGCTTTTCCAATTTTAACCATCATTATATCAGGAAAAAATACTGCTTTTCTTTCTTGTAATAAGAACATTGAAAAGGTTTTGCAGAAATGAAAAATACACTTAACAATAGTAATACAATAATTATAATAAGACTATTAGTTTTATATAAAGAAAATGATTACAAGGTAATGTGAAGAGTGAAAAAGCATGAACTTGAAAAAAAAGGACTCCTAAATTCAAATCCTAGCTCTTCTACTTCTTAGAAAATTGCCTAATTACTCCGAGCTATTTTTTCCTCATCTGCAAAACAGAGCTACTAATATCTAACTCACAGGGTTGTTGAAATGATTAAAAGGACAGTGTACATTTCTAGCATGTTGGGAGTATTCAATAAGTGTTAGCTATTATCATTTGTATTGATTAATGGTTACTTACTAAGGATACTGTCCCTAAAGAAGGGGAGGAGGAGGAAGGAGAGAGGGAGGATAAGGGGGAAGAATACATAAAATTATGAAAGGCAGGTACAGAAGAGCCAGGAGGGGTAAGGGACATATGTGGAAATGCACTGGGGGCATTGGTGGGGATCAGTGACGTCTTCTCAAAGGATGTTGGCCCTGAAGCATTCGATGGAGAAATGGAATATATAAACAGGCAGTGGTGAGACCATACATGACAATAGAATCCTGAGCCACAGTCTTTGTAGCAACTGCCTTGGGAAGCCAAACCACAACCTCTGCAGCAGCCACTTCAGGAAACCAAACCACAATCTATGCAGTCAGGACTTGGTCAATGGCTGCCAAGGTCTCTATTTTTTTGCCCCTACTTCCAACTCAAGACCAACCAGAACTGGGTGCGGCGGCCTGTAATCCTAGCACTTTGAGAGGCCAAAGCGGGCAGATCACTTGAGGTTGGGAGTTTGAGAGCCAGCCTGACCAACATGGAGAAACTCTACTAAAAATACAAAATTAGCCGGGCATGGAGGCGCATGCTTGAATCCCAGCTACTCAGGAGGCTAGGGCAGGAGAATCACTTGAACCCAGGAGGCAGAGGCTGCGGTGAGCCAAGATCATGCCATTGCACTCCAACCTGGGCAACAAGAGCAAAAACTCTGTCTCAAAAAAAAAAAAAAAAAAAAAAAAACCGGAAAAAGTCAAATACGCTTTCAAACCAATCACATAAAATGCCCCACTTCTTGTGGGCATGACCCCAGCTGCCCCAGGCCTACAACCTCCAATCAGAGCACACTTGAAGTCTTCGATAAAGACACCCCTGGCAGTCTTTGAGTCTCTGCCAAATGCAAGCGATGGTAGCTGACTCCCTCGTGTATTCATTTCTCAGAGCTGCCCTAGGAAGTTACAAGTTTGGTGGCTTAAACAACAGAACTTTATTCTCTCACAGTTCTAGAGACTAGAAGTTTGAAGTCAAGGTGTTGGCAGGACTGTACTCTCTCTGAAGACTCTAGGGAACAATCTGTTCCTTGTCTTTCTCTTAACTTGTAGTGTTGCTGGCAATCAGCATTCCTTGGCTCGTAGATGCATTGCTCCAATACACACCCCATCATTACATGATGTTCTCCGTGTGGGCTTCTGTCTCTGGGTCCCATCCGTCTTATAAGGACACCAGTCACCATGGATTATTATGGGCCCAGCCTACTGCAGTATAATCTCATCTTCACTAATTATATCTGCAAAAACACTGATTCCAAAGAAGATCACATTTGGAGATTCTGGGAAGGACATGAATTTTGAGGGGACACTGTCCAGCCCAGTACACCTTGCTGTAACCAACTCCAAATGAACAGTTCTGTATTCCCACATGGTTTGTGAGGACAGTGGCAGACAGTTGGCAAGTCAAGGGGGCAGAATAGTGGGGAAATCATAGGCCATGCCACAGGGTAAGCTACTGCCATAATAAACACTCCCCACAATTCGGAGGCTTTGTGCACCAAGTCTACTCCTCACTCAGATCATAGTTCATTGATGAGGGTGGGGTGGAGGAGGAGTGGGATTTCCATGCAGTGGCTACTTAGGGATTCCTACTTCTCTTTCTCAAGATTCACTTCACGTCTACTCATAGTTCACCAGCCTGAACTCAGTGCGACCACACCTGCTCCAAGGGAGGCAGGGACATGTATCATAGCCAGGTGCCTGAGAAGAGGTCACATATCAGTGGTGGTCTGAAGCCAAATTGTGGAGAAGAGAAAGGCCCATCTCCTCTGTCCATGCTCCGCTGCCCTATAGGCAGATGCACCAGGCCCCCCAAACTGCAAGCTTCACAAAGGACTCCTCTGAGGACCACTCTCTAAACTATGCCAACCTCCTGGACCATCCTTTCCATGGTCCTTCTTTACAGTATGACATTGAGCAGTTTATAAAGGATGAAGGTATAATGTGTTAGTTCTCTGAAGGGTCACTTGTAATTTACCAAGAGATCTAGATTCGCTCCCCACCCCCCGCCACCGCCGATGAATGAATCTCTAATAGTAAAATCACAGCTCTCAGAAGCAGAGCATGTGAGGTAGTAGGGATGGGAGGGCCCTTCTAATCACAGAGAGTGATCTAATCACATCCTGTACCTAAGGGTTGATCAGCCCAGAAGGGCATCATCAGAGAAGGTGCTTAGTGGCCAGGTGTATAAATTTTAAACAGGCTCCAAACTGTTTTTCAGCTTATCTGCTTACCAGCTGTGTGAACCGGCACACGCTTCTTTTAACATCTCTGATGCTTGGTTGCCTCATCCATGAAACAGGGCAATAATAGAACCCACTTCACTGGTTGCCTCTGAGAATTAAATTAGATAAGACACAAATTATGCACCCAATGAGTGGTAAACATTGGTAGCCGGTAAGACCAGCTTACTTGGTATTTTTTCAGTGATAATGGAAAAACTTGAATTTTAAAATCCCACCTTCTCAGTTTCTTAGTATCTAAATATGTTGTCCAACACACACATCCTCCTGATCAATCGGGAGCCCCGCATGGGGAGACCCTCCTGTCTATTCTTTGTGCTCCCCTCCACTGTGCCCCCCGCCCGCCCGCCTGTCACTTTGTATGGAGTGAGTGTGGATCAAAGCTCAATTAAAACTCCGGGTGCTGGGGAACAAGAACGTGATCCTTGAGTCATTTTAATGACTTAAAATTAATGTAATAAGAGAAACATTGTTAATGCATTAAGGAAAACAGGGCTGTCTGCTGGAGAAACAAGCAGATCTTCACTTTGGAATCCTACACTTAGACATTGCTGCTTTCGCCTTAATTCTCAAGGCACCCTTTGGGACTTTGTTGGCTGAAATAGATTTACAGAGGACACAGCATTCATCATCAGGCCTCAGGTGACAGGCCTCTTAGGCGGCACCATTGCTGTCATTTTTTTGTTTTTAAACAAAACTCCCTTCAGCCTAAGAGTTCATGTAGTAAAGTCCACATGGGACTAACACCACCTGGGACCCAGTGGACATTTAGGGAGTCAGTCATGTGTCAGAGCTGCACTCCCTGAAATGCTGAGATCCACTCCCATTCCACATGCCATCTGCAATTGGGATGAAGCCCCTGATATGGTTTGGCTGTGTCCCCACCCAAATCTCATCTTGAATTATAGTTGCCATAATCCCCACGTGTCGTGGAGGGATCGGGTAGAGATGATTGAATCATGGGGGTGGGTTTTTCCCATGCTGTTCTTGTGATAGTGAATAAGTCTCATGAGATCTGATGGTTTCATAAAGTGCAGATTTCAGTGATAATGGAAAAACTGCACACGCTCTCTTGCCTGCCGCTATGTAAGACGTGCCTTTGGTCCTCCTTCACCTCCTGCCATGACTGTGAGGCCTCCCCAGCCATGTGGAACTGTGAGTCCATTAAACCTCTTTCCTTTATAAATTACCTAGTCCCAGGTATTTCTTCATAGCAATATGAAAAGAGACCAATACAGTCCCCTCTTAAAAGTCCTCGGTGGGAATGAAACAGAGAGTTGCTCTTTTCAGTATGGTTTAAGGAAAACTTCCATCAGGTGGATGAACATCATAGGGTTTGTCGCATCTGTGCTGCTTGGCTGACCCTGGGGGCTTGGGAGAAGCTGCTTCTGTCATCGTGGGACCCCCATTGCTCCTGCTCACAACAGTTTTAACAGCCCACCAAGTTTGTTCTCTCATGTACATGCTACTGCCAGTGTATAAGGAAACTGTTTTCTTCATACTCTGACTAGGCACAATTTAACAACTGTTTTAATGTCTTATTTATTTACATAAGAAAAAAATCATGGCCAGGAGCAGTGGCTCACGCCTGTAATCCCAACACCATGGGAGACAGAGGAGGGAGGATTGCTTGAGGCCAGGAGTTTGAGACCAACCTGGGCAACATAGTGAAGCTCTGTCTCTACAAAAAACCAAAATACTAAAAGTAGCTGGGCATGGTGGTATGCCCCTGTAGTCCCAGCTACTCAAGAGGCTGTGGTGGGAGAATCGCTTGAGCATGGGAGGTCGAGGCTGTAGTGAGGCATAACCACACCACTGTACTCCAGTCTGGGTGACGGAGCAAGACCCTGTCTCAAAATGATTGTTTAAGCTTTCCATAAGGAAATTAGTTTTGTCCAAGATGAAAATTTCACTTTCTGAAGAATGAGTATGCCTAATAGCTGTTGAGTCACTTGCTTGAACCCACACCCACTATGTGGAATGTATTTTCCTTTCAATGAATCTGTTCTTTTCTTCTACTGAAAAAAAAAAAGGATGCCTAACTCCAAGAATTATGTACATTATTCACCTGTCACCATCCTAATTCATATCCTATTCATGTCCTTTGTACACAGGAACCTATTCTATTCTAGAAAAGAGAAATCACACTTTGTTTTGTGTTTTTCCTACAACTTAAAATTCCTGTGGGCAGTAGTTGGGTAATATTTTATCTTTGTAGTCCCTTAGCTTAGCATTGTAAGGAAATGTGAGTTGTATTACAGGAGATGGGAGAGCTTTGCCTAGTGATTTACCCAATTACTCCCCCTACGATGTGCCATTTACTGTTTAGACATGGAAGAAACAGCAAAGGGCAGCACAGACAACCACCTTGCTCTCATGGAACTTATATTCTAGCACAAGAAGACCCACTCTATGCAAAGAAACTAAGTATGAATATGAAAATCTTAAGCTAATAAGCGCTATTCATTTTTTAAGCTGATGAGAAAGAGACGACTAGGAGGAGGAAAGAGGCAACTTTAGCCAGGGAAGTCAGGAAAGGCCTCTTTGAGAAGCCCAGAGCCGAGCTGAGTTGAGCAGAGCTGGAGGCACAAGAAAGAGCTGTCCATGAGATCCAAGGCAGTTTGGCAAATGACGACCCCCAACCAGATCCCATCCACCATCAATTCAGATAGACGGAACAACACATGCTAAGTCCCAGCACAAGGACCAGGAGGACAGCACAAGGACCAGAGAGGCTGGAATTAAAGGCGGAAGATGGTCCCTGAGAGACAAGCAGAGAGCAGATCCTATGGGACACAGGATATTTTTTGTCATCTCATCATATGCTACCATACGTTCTGGGTAAGATGCTTTTGTCTAGTCTCTACCTCAAAACAATTTCTAGTAACAGAAAGCAAGGCCTATGTTTTATCATTGTAATTGACAAACTCTACCCCATCTTCCTTGAACAACTTGGCCTGGGGGCTCACGAATCCATCACTTGCAACCCTATTGCTTAGAGCAGAGGTTTACCAACTAGAACAGATGAGCCTCATCTCAGCTCTGCTACTTACAGTGGTGTGAACTTGGGCAAGTTACTTACCTTCTCTGTGCTGCAGTTTTCCTCACCTGCAAAGTGGCGCTATTACTACCCAAATCAAGGATTCTGTGCAGATGCAATACATGTAAAGCACATAGTAAGTGCAGCTGCGATTGCTATTATTGAGCAGAACACCCACTGGGCACATTAAATGTGGGTGCCTGGTCCCACCTCTAGATATCTAGATTCAGTAAATCTGGAATGGGGCACAGAAATCTGCCAGGAGGTGTGGGAGTCACACATTGAGAAATACTGCCCCAGGAAGACAGGTGTGGGACCATCTGGCCTGGCAACCTGACCTAGCCTAAGGCATTGATAAACAGTAACTGTCTATCATTGAATGGGTAGATACTCTAAGGGTGTGGGGTGGGATTTTTTCCTGTGCAAGCTCAAACCTGAGGTTGAGCAAAGAACAGAGGTGGAGGTAAGGATAGAAATGGGTTGGGCCTCGAATCAATCCCACTCTGTGATGATAACATTAAGTACTCTCCATTGTAGGCAGAGCCCTGTGTGGATTAAGTTGTGATACGGACAAGAGACAGGGAAATACTGGGTACAAGAGTGTAGTTCCCTGGCAAAGGCTCTACCCTCAAGCCTGGATACCCATAGCCCTAAATGAGAACAGGCATTTCTGTTTTTGTGCCCAAAAAGCTGCCTTTTGGCCCCTCATACCTGCTATCCTGCCCACATATAAATCCCAAACTCTACACTCCAGAGCAGACCTGCAGGCCAGCAGACCAACAGACCAGCGACAGCAGAACGATGCGAGATAGAAAGAAAGGAACGAGACAGCAGAGAGAGAAGAGGGACGTCTGGACGCTGAGGGGAGTTTGGTCGGAGACGGTAGGAGAAGGGTCCAGCTGTCAGGCGGCCCAACTCCAGGGGAAGACCACCTTCCCACTCCATTCCCCTTCTGGCTTCCCATCCGTCTCACTGAGAGTCACCTCCACCACTCAATAAAACCTTGCACTCATCCTTCTAGCCCGCGTGTGATCCGATTCTTTCGGGACACTGGGCAAGAGTTCGGGATACAGAAGGCTGTCACACTGGCCCTCTGCCCTTGCGGTAAGGCAGAGGGTCCACTGAGCTGATTAATACAAAAGCTGTCTGCAGATGGCAAAGCTGAAAGAGCTTGGTAACACTGGAGTACAGGCACCCACCCCTAGACACTACCACAGAGCTGAGAGTCCAAAGCACTCACCCCAGCCTCTGTCCTGCCCATCCTCGTGTTTCCTCTAGGGGTTTGAGCTGTGGGGGTGACTGAACAGGTGAGCCACACCCTTGTTCCATGTCCTGTGAGGGGAATCAGGGAACTCTCCTGTTTCAGTTGTATATAGAAAAATAGTTCTGTTCTGTAATTCTCAGGAATCTCTTGTGTTTATCTCCATTCTTATCCTGTGGGTGTCAGTCCTTGGATTGCACTTCATGGGGAGGATATTATAAAGGGAGACAAGGCTTCCTCTCTTTCCCTGTGTCCCATTAGGTAGAGCTACAGGGGCCAGGGAGGTAAATGAGTGGGGTGGGACCAGTGTGAGATAATAGAGAGTGGTGAGGACTATGGTGAACCCAAGAGCACAGGCTGTACCTAAAGGGCTGGTGGCTCCTCCCCTTCAGCTAATTGTTGTCACACAGAAAATCAGACCAAGAAAAATCAGATATTCCTATTTTCCAGAAGAAGCCAGATATCCAGATTTTTGTGCAATATATTTCTCATTAATAAATGTTGGCAAGTAATTCATTTTTTAAAACCCCATGTGGGCCAAACAAAACACATCGGCTGGCTGGATCCAGCCTGTGGGTGGGCCTTCAATTTGCAAACTTCAGTCTAGACTGAATAATTCCAGCTTTGGGACCTATGCTGACATTGTCCACCCACACCCGCACCCCTACTCTACCCCATGGCCTGGTGGTGGGATAGGACCTATCCAAGGGCAAGGAGTCTCAATCCTAGCTGCACATTAAAATCACCTGGAGAAAGAAAAATATATATTGATACCTAGGGCCCATATCCAGATATTCTGATTTAATTGGTCCAGGTAGAGCTCTTCAGTTAATATGTATTCATAGTTCAGCTCCACTGTATTTGCAGGAGATGGTCTTGGGACGAGGGTGCCCAGAAGTCTGAGAAACAATGCCAGGCTAGAAATCTCTGTCAAGGTATTGGATTTTTTCCCCTTTCCCCTTGTCTATGGAGAGCAGTTATATTAAGTTAAAAAGAGTTTGACATTATTAAAAGTTTTGTCTTTCAGTTTCCATCACAATCACTTCTAGGTCATCCCTAAATTCTCATATTCTAGAATAACTTTACAAGGTAGAGGTCTTGGTCCTGGTCCTGGTTTCAGTGGGGTTAAGAAAGGACAAGCTAAAGATACCTTGCCCCTCCTGCTCCCCTCCACTAATGTCCACATCAAGAAGCAGCATCCCATGGCAGGGTCGAGTTCGGAAGCTCCAGGTGACAGCCAGCAGGCCAAAGGGAAGATGCTGTAACACTGAGGAGCTGTGCCAGGCTGTCTCATGTAGGTTTAAGGCATACCACCTCATTCCCAAACATACCAGAGCAAAGTGACCCTTAACGTTGGGGCCGGGAGTTGATGCTTGGGTGACAAATTATTTTTAATCTTTGATACTTAGCCAAGTGTTTGGTTCAAAGTGGTCTATAATTGTGTGTTGAAGAAATAGAGGAGGAGACAGAGAAAGAGAGAGTCAATGGCTGTCTTTATTGCTTTTCTGCCTTTTGAGGCAATTCTTACTCTTCTCATTCCCTCCCCATGAGTAAATGGGGGGTCTGTATGGGAACTGGGTCCACTAAACATTGTTTTGTATTAGCTGCTGTGCTTCCCAGCAAGTTCACGAGTTGCCAGGGTGGTTTCGTACAAAGGCTTCACTCACATATATTAATTGGCCCTTAACACACAGGAAGACACCAGTGAGGTTTTATAGTGTGTGGAGGTTTTTTGAACCAGGAACCAGATTCCTAGTTTTCCCTGCACCCACTATTTTCCCTTTGAAGTCAACAGGAGCCCTGCTCAGGGTGTCTAGAGAGAAACAAGGATCTGGTCTAAGTGAATTGTTAGGAAAATGTATTAAAGTGCTAAAGGAAGATTAAGTTACCTAGAGAAAACACACTTTGGCCAGAAGGAACTGCAATGAGAACCATCTGAAGGAGGTCCTGGGGTCAGAGAAAAGAAAAAACGTATTTTTAAAATTCAATTAATGCATGCAGTTGCTTCAGAGGAAATAAGGACCCATTGTCCTTCGCATGTTTAAAATATAAATTGCCAATTAACAATGCTATTGGCAAATTGCTCTACAATTAAAAACATAGAAATGTTGTTTGAGGCAATTAGAATAATTGTCATATGTTAGTTATGGGTTGATGGATTTTTGCATGCTGCCAGCAATTACCTTTTGAGCCTGAGCTTTTCTGAACAGAATCCAAATCCATAAAGACATTGATATAATAAGAACTGTCTTCTTTGTTGGCATGCCTGCCATATTTTTAGTGTCTTTTAAGGTATGTAATTACCTTTAATTAGGTTTTCAGAAGAAAATGTTTAGTATATGTTTGACTGGGTCATCATTAAAGAACCTTGTAACCAGTTTGAAAGGAGAAGAGAATAGGAGGAATACAGACTTGGGAGTCAGGCAAATCTTGGTTTAGATATTTACTAGCTGGGTACATTTGGCAAATTGCTCAGGTTTCTGAACCTTAAAGTAAAATGAGGAAAATATACCTTACAGTAATGCTAGGAGTATTATATGAGATAATGTTTACATATTCCTAAGCCAGGTGCTCAATAAAAGCAATGATTGTTTTTCTAGAAAGAGTACAGATATCTTCTCAGGCTTGAAGTTCCTCTCAACTCTTTTATTGTAGTAAAATCCTTGAAGTTACTATGCTTGCAACTAGGACTGTCAAATGTGGCTATACAGATTATGCCCTGCACAGCTTCTAGGGTAGTCACTGACATTGGAATCTATGTGACTAGTGCCCCCTGGGGTTGTGCAGTGAACAACCTTCACAACTATATGTGGCCACTCTGCTTGCAACCAGAATCCTAAATTTATATCCTTTTTATTCTTGGTCCTCAGATAAGCATGTTCTGTTTTTGTTCATTAGACCTTCTCCTAGCTGGGCTTTTTCAGCAGTATTGATCGGCAGTTAGCAGATTTCCACCTGCAGGCCTGCAGTATGTTTTTGTAAATAAAGTTTTATTGGAATGCATTTACACATATTCTAAATGAATAAGTTCATATTCATATTGTCTATGGCTGCTTTTGTGATACAGTGGTGGAGTACAGTGGAGTTGACCCCGGAATAACATGAGTTTGAACAGCGCAGGTCAACTTACACATGGGTTTTCTTCTGCCTCTGCTGCCCCTGAGACAGCAAGACCAACCCGTCCTCTCCATCCTCCTTCTTAGCCTACTCAATATGAAAACAAGAATAAAGACCTTATGATGATCAACTTGCACTTAAATAGTAAATATATTTTATCTTCTTTATAATTTTCTTAATAAATAATATTTTCTTTTCCTTTTTTTTTTTTTTTAGAAGGGTCTCACCCTGTCACCCAGACTCCAGAGTGCAGTGGTGAGATCACGGCTTACTGCATCCTCGACCTCCCAGGCTCAGGTGATTCCCCCCAGCTCAGCCTCCTGAGTAGCTGGGACTATAGGCATGCACCACCATGCCCAACTGAGTTTTTAAAAAATTTTATTTATTTATTTTTTTAATGTAGACACACGGTTTCACTAAGTAGTCCAGGCTGGTCTCTAACTCCTTGGCTCAAGGGATTCTCCTGACTCAGCCTCCCAAAGTGCTGGGATTACAGGCATGAGCCTCCGTTCCTGGCTCAATCTTATGATTTCAGATTCACTCATCCACACCTCCCCAAATTCTCTGGTACCTTGTAGCAGTCATCTACTGATCCTTAAAAGATTTTAACTCCTGATCCACTTTCACTCTCACAGTAATCTTTCCATCATAATTCTTGGTAATTTTCATAACCATGCAAATGATCTTTTCACTCTCCTGGCCTCCCACATTTTGAATCACATCATCTCCAGTGATTTTGTTTTCATTCATCATTTGACAAATATTTATTGAGTGCTTGACCTTACTCTTCTATTCTCAGCTGCTTCCTCCCACAGTCATACCTTACCTTGCTAATAATAGCAACCCCCTTACAATCAAGCATCCCTCTTTACAACCATATCTTCTATTTTGCCTTCTCATGATTCCTTAAACCTCCATCACCTCTACCCTTATTCTCCCTCTCAGCCAATGATCTTGCCTTCTATTTCACTAAGAAAATAGAAACAATCAGAAGAGAATAGCAAGGCCGGACGCAGTGGCTCACACCTGTAATCCCAGCACTTTGGGAGGCCGAGGCAGCAGGATCACCTGAGATTAGGAGCTCGGCCAACATGGCGAAACCCCATCTCTACTAAAAAATACAAAAAATTAGCTGGGTATGGTGGTGGTTGTCTGTCATCCCAGCCACTCGTGAGGCTGAGGCATGAGAAAAGCTTGAATCAGGGAGGTGGAGGTTTTAGTGATCCAAGGTCATGCCATTGCACTCCAGCCTGGGCAACAAGAGTGAAACTGCATCTCAAAAAAAAAAAAAAAAAAAAGAGAGAGAGAATAGCCGGAAACTCCTACTACCATGGCTACCTGCTTTGTATAATGAGGCACACCTCATTTTATTATGCTTTGCAGATAATGCTTTTAAAAAAAATATTGAAGGTTCGTGACAATCCTGCATCGAGCAAGCCTATCAGTGCCATTTTTCCAATAGCGTGTCTTCACTTTGTGTCTCTGTTACATTTTGGTAATTCTCACAATATTTTTAACTGTTTCATTGTTATTATGTCTGTTTTAGTGATCTGTGATCAGTGATCTTTGATATTACTATTGTTATTTTGAGGAGACGCCACAAACCACGCCATAGAAGATGGCAAACTTAACAGATAAATGTGGTGCGTGTTCTGACTGCTCCAGCAGCCACCATTTCCCAGTCTCTCTCCCTCTTCTTGGACCTCCTATTTCCTGAGACACAACAATATTGCAATTAGGCCAATAAATAACTGTCCACTGGCCGCCATGTGTTGAAGTGAAAGGAAGAGTCACACGTCTCTCACTTTAAATCAAAAGCTAGAAATAATTAAGTTTAGTGAGGAAGGCGTGTTGAAAGCTGAGATAGGCTGAAAGCCAGGCCTCTTGCACCAGTTAGCCAAGTTGTGAATGCAAAGGAAAAGTTCTTGAAATAAATTGAAAGTGCAATCCCAGGCTGTGCGCAGTGGCTCACACCTGTAATCCGAGCACTTTGGGAGGCTGAGGTGAGTGGATTTCCTGAGCTCAGGAGTTCAAGACCAGCTTGGGGAACATGGCAAAACCCTGTTTCTACCAAAAATATAAAAAATTATTCGGGCTTGGTGGGACACGCCTGTGGTTTCATCTACTCAGCAAGCTGAGGTGGGAGGATCACTTGAGCCTGGGAGGCAGAGGCTGCTGTGAGCCAAGATCACACCACTGCATTCCAGCCTGGGTAACAGAGTAAGACCGCTTCTCAAAAAAAAAAAAAAAAAAAAAAAAAAAAAAAAAAAAAAGAGAGAGAGAGAGAAAGAAAGAAAGAAAAAGGAAAGAAAAGAAAAGAAAAAGTGCTACCCCAGTGAACACAGGAATTTTTTTTTTTTTTTTTTTAAGCTAAACAGCCTTATTGTTGATATGAAGAAAGTGTAAGTGGTCTGGATAGAAGATCAAACCAGCCACAACATTCTCTTAAGCCAGAGACCAATCCGGAGCAAGGCCCCAACTCTCTTCAATTCTATGAAAGCTGAGAGAGGTGATAAAGGTACAAAAGAAAATTATGAAGCTAGAAGAAGTTGGTTCATGAGGTTTAACGAAAAAGCCATTTCTATGACATAAAAGTGCAAGGTGAAACAGCAAGTGCTGATGGAGAAGCTGCAGCAAATTATCCAGAAGATCCAGGTAAGATCATAGCTGAAAGTGCCTATGCTAAACAATAGATTTTCAGTGTAGATGAAACAGCATTCTATTGGAAGAAGATGCCATCTAGGACTTTCTTAGCTAGAGAAGAAACATCAATGCCTGGCTTTAAAGCTTTAAAGGACAGGATGATTCTTTGGTTAGAGCCAATGCAGCTGATGACTTTTCAAGTTGAAACCATTGCTCATTGACCATTCTGATAACCTTAGGGTTTTTAATAATGATACTCTGCTCTAGAAATGGAACAACAAAGCCTGGATGATAGTATATCTGTTTACAGCGTGATTTCCCGAATATTTCAAGCCCACTGTTAAGACCTACTTCTCAGAGGAAAGGATTTCTTACAAAATATCGTTGCATATTGACAATGCTCCTGATCACCCAAGAGTTCAGATGAAGATGTACAAGGAGATGAATGTTGTTCTCATGCCTGCTAACACAACATCCATTCTGCAGCCCATGGATCAAGGAGTAATTTCAACTTTCAAGTCTTATTATTTAAGAAATATATTTCATAATGTATTTCAGCTGCCATAGATAGTGATTCCTCTGCTGGATCTGGGCAAAGTAAATCTAAAACCTTCTGGAAATGGTTCACCATTTTAGAAGCCATGAATGTTCTTCAAAATTAACAAGAATTTGGAAAAAGTTTATTTCAACCCTCATGGATGACTTTGAGGGTTTCAAGACTTCAGTGGAGGAAGGAATTGCAGATGTAGTGGAAATAGTAAGAGAACAGGAATTTGAAGTGGAGCCTGAAGATGTGACTGAATTGCTGCAATCTCATACTCAAACGTGGGCAGTTGAAGAGTTGCTTCTTATGCATGAGCAAAGAAAGTGGTTTCTTGAGATGGTATGTGCTTCTGGTGAAGATGCTGTGAACACTGTTGAAATGCTCAAGAATTTAGAATTTCACATCAATCTAGTTGATAAAGCAGAGGCAGGATTTGAGAGGATTGACTCCAATTTTAAAGGTTCTACCATGGGTAAAATGCCATCAAATAGCATGGCACGCTACAGAGAAATCTTGCAAAAGGAGGAATCAGTCTATGCAGCAAACTTTACTGTTGTCTTATTTTCAGAAATTGCCACAATCACCTCAGCCTTAGCAACCGCCACCCTCATAAACACTGAGGCAAGACCCACCACCAGCAAAAAGATTACAACTTGCTGAATGCTCAGATGATCATTGGCGTTTTTTAGCAATACATTTTAAAAGTAAGATATATACTTTTATTTTAGACATACACTATTGCATGCTTACTAGACTATGGAACAGTATAAACATAACTTTTGTATGCACTGGGAAGCCAACATATTTGTGATTCTCTTTATTGTAATATTTGTTTTATTGTAGTGGTATGGAACCAAACCTGTAATATCTCCAAGGTACGCCTGTAATCTGCCTTCCAGCTTCTTTAAGACTCTTTGGTCCCAGGGAAAATCATCCTCTCCCCTTGTCCAGTCTTGGTTACTCAAGAATATTGCTCTCACGTTTCTCCCCTTCCCTTAGTACATTATTGATTTGTTTCTATTCTCTACAAATGTATTTCCATCATTAAAAATGCCATGTTATTTCTCTCATCTCAAAATAAAACAAACTCTCTTGACTCCACTTTCCTCTCCAGCGATCATCCCATTTCTCTGTTAGCTTTGATAGCACAACTCCTCAAAAGGGCTATAATCATTGTGCCAAATTATGATTATCTTCAGTTCTCTCTTTAATACTCTAATCTTGCCTTTGTTCTCTCTACTTCACCAAAAGAGCCATCGTCAAGGTTACAATAAAATCTGATGCTAAATCCAATGGTCAGTTCTTAGTTCTCACCTAGATCTTCCAAAAGCGTTTCCCACAGTGAACTATCCCTCCTACTTAGCTTCCAGAACACCATGTTCTATTGGGGGGCACAGGAGAGGTGGTGAATCATGGGAGAGAAACATTTAGGAGACCCTGGGACACATTTGGATTGACTGTATTGAATGAAGGCGGAGTCTCACTCTTTGTGCAGAAGCCTCACCCTTGTAAAACAGACATGTAGACTGAGAAGTAGTAACTCTCTCGTTCATGTGATGCCTAGAGGAACTTAGTGGCTAAGGAGTGAAGGGGTGGATATAGCAAGAGGAGTCAGCCCTGAGTTGTGTACTATTCCCCAATTCATAAGTTTTTGACCTTGACCGGGTTACCTATGCTTTCCAAGCTTTAGTTTTCTTATTTATAAACTGTCGACGGAAATGCCTACTACAGAGGCTTGTTGTAAAGGTTAAATCAATGTTACAGAAAGGCTGGGATCATAGTTGCAAACTCAAATGCCTGATGGGGTGGGCAGGCAGGAAATATAAATTAAGACAGCAGATGCCTACCTCCTAAAGGCAGGTCAAATTCAAATTTTGAAAATAAACACTTCAGGCCAAATTAATCCCCGTGAAGCCCAAGTTTGGCCAGCGTTTTTACCTGGATGGTGGCTGAAACATGGTAGATGTTGGTTAATATTAGATTACCTTTGAGCTAGAAATCTACCTCAATCAGTCTTTCAGTCAACCTACGATGTTTCATGTCTACTGCATTCATTTCGCACATCTGTCCTGAGCCTTTCTCATGCCAGGTGCTGTGAGAGACCCTGGGGTGTAGAGTGGAGGTCCCTGGCCTCAGGCTTCAGCTCTACTGTTGGAAAGAGTCAGGTACAAAATGGGCTGGCCAAATCTAAAAATAACTGGAAACCGTGAAAGGTGTTGTGAATACAAACAAAGGAACAAGGTTAAAAAAATTTTTGAGAAGGAGCTGGGAATCTACTATAATAAAGTATATGAGAGTGCTGGTTTAAAGTGTGAGTTCTGGGCTGGGTGCAGTGGCTCAAGCCTGTAATTTCACCACTTTGGGAGGCTGAGGCTGGAAGATCGCTTGAGCTCAGGATTTCGAGACCAGCCTGGCTAATAAGGAGAAACTGTGTTGCTACTAAAAATACAAAAATGTAACTGGGCACGGTGGCACACACCTTAGTCCCAGCTACTCAGGAGGCTGAGATGGGAGAATTGCTTGAGCCTGGGAGATGGAGGATGCAGTGAGCTGAGATTGCACCACTGTGCTCCAACCTGGGTTACAGAGCAAGACCCTGTGTCAATAATAATAATAATAATAAAGTGTGAGCTCTGGAGTCTAATTTCCTAGCTGTGTGACCTTTAGCAGATTACTTCCTTCTGCACCTCAGTGTTCTATTTTACAGAAAGAAAAGATTTTAATAGTTCTGCCTCATAGGGCTGTAGGGAGGATCAAATGAGGTGATGCATTTGAACCACTCAAGTTATTCCCTGATGCATACTGTAGTAGGTTCTCATATAGTCTAGCTATATGGCATGCAAAAGGTTCTAAATGTGCATTTAGAAACTAGGATTCCAATTAGGGCGACCAATTTGTCCTGATTTTTCCAGAACTTTTCCTATTTTAGCACTTGAAGTTCCATGACCTGGGAAACCCCTGAGTTCCAAACCTAGGTGGTTGGTCACCAGAAGTTTCTGACCCAGCAGATCTGCTCCGGCAGGCTTCACCCTGACCCGCTGCACTCAAAGACACAAAATCCCTTTGTCTTCCAATAGTCTGTGACTCTGTGGCCTGCTTCCTGTGACCTGCTTATAGCCTTGACTGGAAAATGAGGTTTGCATACAGAAAACCATTCATTCATTTGATCACGTATTCGTTCAGTAACATGTACTGAATGCCTGCTATTTGTCAGGCACTGTTCTAGATCCTGGGGACCCAGCTGTTAACAATACCATCAGATTATAAACTCTCTGATGGCAGGGACTTAGCTAACTTGATTTTGTAAGCAGCACTGTTTCACAATGATGTCTTCTAAGAAATGAGAGCTGGAGAATATATAAGGAGGCAGTAAGCTATGCCTTGTAGAACTTAAAGGTTAGCACACAGCTAAGAGATATAATCCCCACCACTGTCAACCCCTACCAAAACATGCCCACAAACTCTGTATCTCAATGTCAGTTTTATGGCTGGGGTTCCATTTTAAAATATTCATTTATTTGTCCCTTATGAAAAATGCAGTAAACACGTTAAGCCTTATCTGATCTTTTCGGGAAGAATAGAACTTCAATTATTTCATAACAGTTATTTTACCTGGATGCCATGGGGTTACATAAGAGAACACACCTTTTACAAATAAGCAGATCCTCTGCATTTCTCTCATACCTGTTTCCAAGAGAAGTGGAAGGGAACCTGTTTTGTGACCTGCTGAAGAATCAGAATATTTATTACCTAAGAAGTTTTGTTTGATGGCATCAGCCAGTTAGTGTGTTGCATTCAATCAAGGGCCCTGACAAACATGTCTGGAAGGTCAACTGATAACACTAATTTTTTTGACACTCCTAATGACAGGTTTATTTGATTAGACGTTATTCCTCCCCCCAAAATCCACTCACGTTTTATTGCATGCTCACTTAGCCACACTTGTTATCTCAGTTATCTATGGCTGCATAACAAGTCACCCCAAAATTCAGTGGCTTAAAACAAGAGCTTTCTTTATTGGTCATGGTTTTGTGGGTCAGGAATTTGGGCAAGACTCTTGGGGATGGCTTAGCCGTGCTCATGTGGTGTTGGCAAGGCTCATTTGTGCAGTTCCATTTAGCCGGTCTGTGCTAAAAGGTCCAAAAGGAGTTCACTCTTATGTCTAGGGTTATGATGCTGGCTGTTGACTGGGCCACCCGGTTTTCTTCCACGTTGCTTCTCTCTCTCTCCATGGTCTCTTCTCCTCCAGGGCCTCTATTTCTAGGAGGGCAGCCTGGACTTCCTTACATGACAGCTCCGGGTAGGAAGTGGGTGAGAAACAAAGTTGCCAGGCCCAGAACTGGTACCCTACTGCATTCTATCAGTGAGAGCAAGGCACAAGGCCAATCCAGATTTAAGAGGGAGAGAAAATAGACTTTGCCTCTTGAGGGGAAAAACGCTAGTGGCCGTCGGCAGACAATTATTCTGTACAGCTGCCTTCTCCAAATAGTACCCAGTCAAGGCACTTCAAATAAGAAGAGTTGTGGAAAAGACAAAGACTTTTCTTTGATTTATAGCATCTAAATCCAAGAAGAGTGTCAAGCTCCCCCAGGGAAATAAGGATATTTAAATGATTATCTAAAGAATGTAGCTCATGGATAAGAATGACAGTGAAAAGCATATAATATGTGTCTGTCTGTATGTTTATAATAAATTTGAAATGTGTCATAAACACAACTGTCCTTTTGGAAACAAATATAACAGGCTATAAAATTCGCAAATGCTTTTTATTAGTCTGAATGCATGGTGAAGGAAAAGAGAGTTGAATGACACGAGAGGATTGTACCAAAATCTCATGGACAGCAGATGTTTTGCATGCTCTTCAGTTTAGGTGCAATAATGCCAACCACATGCTTGTCTTTATTTTTGAAACTACTTTTTTTTTTTTTTGAGACAGAATCTCACTTTGTCAACAAGGCTGGAGTGTACTGGTGTGATTTCAGCTCACTGCAACCTCTGCCTCCCTGGTTCAAGTGATTCTCCTGCCTCAGCCTCCCGAGTAGCTGGGACTATGGGTGCATGCCACCATGCCCAGCTAATTTTTGTATTTTTAGTAGAGATAGGGTTTCACCATGTTAGCCAGGCTGGTCTTGAACTCCTGACCTCAGGTGATCCGCCCACCTCAGCCTCCCAAAATGCTGGGATTACAGGCATGAGCCGCCATGCCCGGCCTTAAGATTCACATTTCTGAGAAGCTCCAGGTAATATTGATGTGGCCAGCACACAGATTTGAACAGCAAGCATGTATAAAATAAAATGGGAGAGGAAAGAGGCTTGATAATTCTCCCTCCTTTCAGGGCAGGCAAGAATCACTCAGCAAATATTGTCCCTGTGCCTACCATGTGCCTGGAATTGTACTAGACAACAGGAATACCAAGAAGGGATTTAGACTCAGTCTTTTAACTTACGTTTAACTGACTGAGCTACTAGTCTGGAGGGGGAGATAAACAGGAAAAATAATCAAAAGCGAGAATGATAAGACAGGGTGTGTGATTGGGGTAGGTTAGCTGTGAGCCTCATCCTGCTCAGCACCTAATTAGGGTATAATGTGGGCAAGTGGATTGACCTCAGAGTTTCAGTAACTTCACATGTAAGATGATGATCTCTAAGGTATCTCATAGAACTCTTCAGTGAAATTAAGCCATGATGTGAAATAACGCCTAGCAGAAAGTAAGTGCTCAGTAATATTAACCACTGTTGTTATACAAGTGCTGCTGTTTATGGGGGAAGAAAAAAGTCAATATATTTATCTTTAAAATTTTAACTTATTAATCATAGAGAAAACTCTGGAAATCTATTAGTAAATATGAAAAAGCAAAGAAATCACATCCATTCTCATGGCATCCTTGAGAAAGAAGCTTCACGATACACTTCACAAGACATTCACTGAATATAAAGTATGTGTGGTGGTGGTTGTGATGAAACCTATGCTTTAAGATTCTATTTATTACTGATGCTGTGTGACCTTGGGACAATCACTGAACTTCAGCTTTCTCATCTGTAAGGTGGGAACAATAACAATTTTCATATTCAAAGTTTAGGAGGCTCAAATGTCAAAATAGATCTTTGGGTTTTTTTGTTTGTTTTTGAGACAGGGTCTTGCTCTGTCACCCAAGCTGGAATGCAGTGGCTCGATCTCGGTTCAATGCAACCTCTGCCTCCTGGGCTCAGGTGATCCTCCTGTCTCAGCCTCCTGAGTAGCTGGGACTACAGGCACGCACCACCACGCCCAGCTAATTTTTGTATTTTTAGTAGAGAAGGGATTTCACCATGTTGGTCAGGCTGGTCTCAAACTCCTGACCTCAAGTGATCCACCCATCTTGGCCTTTCAAAGTGCTAGGATTACAGGCATTAAGCCACTGTGCCCAGCCCAAAATAGATCTTTGATGTCCACAGAACTGGTTTGGAATCTTGGCCCTGTCACTTATTAGCTTGTGTGGGCTTAAACGTTTTTCTTAGCTCCTACCTTACTGAAAAAAGTATATAAAGCACTTAACAACGTGAAAGACACATAAAAAGTGCTCCGTAAATGATAGCTGATGTTATCATGTGACAGTGCTTTGAAAAATGTAAGGTATATGACTTCATAAAGATTATTATTATAAGTTACGATCAATGTGCTGTTCTTTATATACATTGAAGTGTTAGTTCTGAGTTGCTGGCAGTGAGGCATAAACTTTGATTCCTCCCTGCACTCACCCTCATGTACTTCTCGGAGTGACATTTGCAAAGGCAGTAGATTGGGAGTGAGGGGTGTGGTCTCTGGTGATGATGTAATTAGCCCATCCCATTATCATCACCGTCAGAGGTAAGGGACTGCCTCTTACAATGACCATCACTCCAGAATCTCAGTCTCAGAATTCTGAAATGCTCATACCTTTGATACATTTTTTTTCATCCTTTCAGTGAACCAGTAGACATTTCACATTCACAAGGCAAGGACAAGTGGCAAGGTTCTACTTTGTGTAGAAAGTGGACTCTAAAGGTTTTTGGTCCCTGTCGATGGTGCTCTGTGGAGGAGGGCAGAACCTGTGAAGGGTCACAGCTGAGCTGCAGGCAACAACCATTCTTGCTTTGGAACTGCAGCAGCTGCAGCTTGGCACTGTTTGGGCATTAACCAATATTCCAATAGCCAGAGATTGCACAAGAAAACCACCTCCATCAAAGGCAAATGTTGGAATGGGGGATGGGGAGATCTCAAAATCTTTCTCTTTTTATATTCTATTCGCAGACTCATTAGCCTCTTCTCTTACCTTCTCCACCCATCCATCTCCTTGACAAGATTATTGCGAGGAAGGAGTTAATGAGTACACAGTTTTATTTTCCTTGGAAGAGAGATACAAAACAGGCTCAAAGCAGGGCTGTCATCACCCTGCAAGTCTTCAGGGGTTTTATAGGTAATTATTAACCCTTTGTCACATTCCCGGACAAGAAACTTTCCTGCTGAAAGAACCTGCTAAGATTTTCCATCTATATTATACATATGGGCTCTCAGTTTTTCAGAGTTAACAATTCAATAACACCTTGAAAACAATTACATGTATGTAGACCTAAACAGTTTATAATGCCCCTTGTGTCCTTTATCAAAATGATCCTTCTTTACTCACTCAGCACCCAGGTCAAGTACCATTATCTTTGTTTTCTATTTTTCTTTTATATATATATATATATTTTTTGAGATGGAGTTTTGCTCTTGTCTCCCAGGCTGGAGTGCAATGGTGTGATGTCGACTCACTGCAACCTCCGCCTCCCGGGTTCAAGCGATTCTCCTGCCTTAGCCTCCCAAGTGGCTGGGACTATAGGTGTGTGCCACCACACCTGGCTAATTTTTGTATTTTTAGTAGAGATGAGGTTTCACCATGTTGGCCAGGGCTGGTCTTGAACTCCTGACCTCAGGTGACCCACCCACCTCGGCCTCCCAAAGTGCTGGGATTACAGGTGTGAGCCACCATGCCCGGCCCCTTGTTTTCTATTTGAGAAAAATGAGGCTCCAAGAGAGAAAATGACTGGCCAAAGGTTTAACGGATAACAAGGCCTGGCTGGAACCCAGCTCTCCTGAATGGTGCCCTGGTGCTTTTTTAATGTACTAAACGTAGTGTAAAATCTCGCCTAACATTAAGAAAGCACCTCTGAATCTCAGCATTCTTTAAAACCACTAAAGACCACACCACCGGCCGGGCGCGGTGGCTCAAGCCTGTAATCCCAGCACTTTGGGAGGCCGAGACGGGTGGATCACGAGGTCAGGAGATCGAGACCATCCTGGCTAACACGGTGAAACCCCATCTCTACTAAAAAATACAAAAAACTAGATGGGCGATGTGGCGGGCGCCTGTAGTCCCAGCTACTCGGGAGGCTGAGGCAGGAGAATGGCATAAACCTGGGAGGTGGAGCTTGCAGTGAGCTGAGATCCAGCCACTGCACTCCAGCCTGGGCGACAGAGCGAGACTCCGTCTCAAAAAAAAAAAAAAAAAAAAAAAAAAAAAAAAAAAAAAGACCACACCACCTAGAACTATAGCAAACTAGCACAAATTCAGTCCCCAGGAAGTTGTGTTTAAAAAAAAAAAATCCCTATGGTTAACCTTCTTTCTTGTTATTTTATTATTTGCTTCTCTCCCCAATAGATTTCTGGCTCTTTAGATTTTGGGTTCCTCTCTCAAGCAGCGGGTTTAGGATGATTAACTGCTAGGGCTTCTGTAGTCAAGAGAGACCTGCAGGGATTCTCACTGGGGATTTGATTCCATGCTATCCCTGGGGTAGATGAAAATGAACCGGAAAATCTAAAATTCCTGGATGACTCATTCAAGGAATAAGCATTTAAAATGATCAAAGTTGCACTGTGAGGAAAATAAGGACCTACAGTACCCAAATCAACTGTTGCTCTGTGCTGAATGGACCAAGACTTGCACTTTTATGAGCAGGGACATAGATTCCCCTAGACATTTGCCATTGCTGTTGTTGAGATCTCCTTCATCTTAGGCGGTGGCTGTAGATGAATTCCCCCCTGAGCTGGATATCACTGCTCTCCAAGTTCACACTCTCATTGCAATCACAAGCAGGTTGCTAGTATGTGGGCAAACTTCCATACATGGTATGGGGAGCAGACATGACTTCATGCTTTGCTGTAGACGAGAGGAACTGCCAAGGCTCAGGCGCCCTGTCCCCCCAAGTGTGCCCCGGCTTTGGAATCCTTTTCTCTGGCTGCATGGTAACCAGACCACAAGGGATGCTTTAGATTTGTGGGCACTCCCTCACCTTGCAGATTCTTGAATTCTATCCTCCAGAACGCTAGGATTCCAAAAAAGCATCTCACAAGTACACCCATACACATTTGAAAAAAACATTTTACAAGAATTACCCATTTTTATAGTACTAGAAATGAGACAAACCTGAAAGATAATTTTAGGTCAGCATTTCAAGAGGTTCAGTCATTTCAATTCATTTTTGCTGCATATGCTGTTTTATTGTGGGGTGGGGACGCCGAGGATCTGACAGTTTCATTTCAGGAAACGGATGTGGGTATTCTGCATTAAATTACTGTTTTGTGTGCTTTGGTCGTGAAAAACTTAAACACTGACCTAGAGAACTTCATAAATTTAGGGTCTTTTTAATCCATTCCCCCTGCTTATTATTATTTTTACCAAAAGGGATAGAACAAAAGGATGTATTTCTTCTCATACAGATGGAAGGTGTATGTTTATGTGGATTACATATAAAACATAAAAGCTGGTTAAAGCTCTGGGTGGAATGGGTCAGGTGCAGCATTTTTCTGATAATCTTTCTTGGGAATTAGATTTGAATTGATTTACCCACATATTTGAGTACTGCTTGGGGCATCACTGCTGAGATCATGCAAAAAAAAAAAAAAAAAAAATGAGGCACCATTATCTGAGAGCACCATGAATCAGAAGGGGAAGAAGGAAAAAGGGGAGGAAGGGATAGGAAGATTACATTTTGGCTAAATAAAAGAGGTGATCTTATGGCTGAGGGAAAGTTTAACACATTTAGTGTATCTCAATTAAAGCAAACCTCTTAGACTGTGTCGAAAATGGAATAAACCCTTTACTTTTTTTTTTGCTTTTTTTTTTTTCCCTAAGGAACATCTTCTCCTCTTTACCTCCAACCCCACCCCACTTCCATAAAACACAACTCAGATTTAATGTTCTGGAGCAAATGTTTTTCAACAGACTTGACCTGCTTAATCTTCCTGACAATGTGCGCAGTTATGTTAGTAATTTGCATACTCTTGGAAAGGGATATGAGACACCAGCAAACCAAAACGCCCAGAGGGCAGCTATATGTTACAGTGGTAATCTTTTTCCTTTTTTCTCAATGTGTCTGTGTCTGTGTGTATGCTTTAATGTTACCATGTACTATCATAATATACAACTACTATCGTCTGATCTTTAAGAGCCAAAGTTAGAAGCTTTGTAACTATTTTTTCTCCTTTAACCCCGTCCCTTAAGAGTACACTATGGCTTCTTGAAAATCATCTTAAAAAGACTGATTAAAACAAAAACCCAACAACAACAACAACAACAAAGCAACCCCTTAATCAAAGGCTAGAGCTTTTCTAGAAGTACCTTTCAACTCACTAAGGGCTGGGAAGGAGAGTGCACTTTTTTTTTTTTTTTTTTTTGGAGACAGAGTTTCGCTCTGTCACCCAGGCTGAAATTCAGTAACAATTCAGTGACAAGTTTCTGCTCATTGCAGCCTCCGCCTCCGGGGTTCAAGCGGTTCTCCTGTCTCAACATCCCGTAGCTGGGATTACAGGCGTGCACCACCACACCTGGCTAATTTTTGTATTTTTCTTTTTTTAGTACAGACGTAGTTTTACCATGTTGGCCAGGCTGGTCTCGAATTCCTGACCTCAGGTGATCCGCCCTCCTTGGCCTCCCAAACTGCTGTGATTACAGGCGTGAGCCCCCACTCCCAGCCGAGGGTGCACCTTTGAGACTAGGTTTCTGCAGCACACATTCATTTTGGTAATCAAGGACATTATTGCTGGATATAAGACACGAAGAGCAAGTCAGGAGCAGATGTTCCAGGCTGTTCGAGGAGGAAGGTGACCACGCCTCATTAAATAACCAAGGATGTCCCAGTCAGGAACAAGTGTGTTAAGTTTTAAACCTGTGTCTTCGCTCTTGAAAAGCACCTGGAAAATGGACGCGGGTTTGCTTCTAATCTGCAGTCCTGCTTGCAGCCTGAGGAGGACGTAAAAAGCCTCGGGGCCAGACAGCTCCAAAACGGGGGCGTTACCCTCTTAACTTTCTCTCCTCCTCTAGACGCAGAGGGCATATCTTCACGCCTCCTTTCCCCAGCCCACGTCCCTGTTCTCCAACAACAACCTGCATGTCTCCTTTAAGAGGCGGGGGCCGTCCCTCCCTTTCTCCTCCCAGTCTCCCGCCCTTCACACCTTGGGTGGGAAAAGAGTGTGGGGGCGGGGTAGCCGGCAAAGCGGGAGGGGCAGGATCACGAAGAGCGCTCCAATGGCTCTCGAGGCTGGCCACGGTGGACTCCGGCAGCCAATGAGCAGCAGGCGGGGAGGCGTGGCGGGGCGCTGTTGCAAAGCGTCCAACGTGGGCCGGCAGGCGGCCGCGGGGTGCGGAGCCCAGGGGGTGTGTGCGGGAGAGCGGCCGGGGGCGGGGCCTGGGGGACTGGCCGGGGCTGGGCCGCGGGGAGGCAAGCAGCAAGCGGCTGATTGTTCGGCCGCGAGGTCGGCGGGACTCTTGCTGCGCCGAGGAGCCGTGCGGAACCCAAGGCTGCGCGCGCGCTCGCCCTCTGCCCGTGGCGCGCGGACAGCGAGGCGCACGGGGACCTCCTAGCGCGCGCCGTCCAGCCCGGGGTCTACGGCTTTGCGCTCTGAGCCGAGAGGAAGATGCCCGCCGGCAACGAGCTCGGGCTGCGGGGCTGAACGCCTGCCTTCCAGGCGCAGCGGCAGCACTGCCCTCGGCCGGTGTCTGTAGCGGCACTCGGCGTGCGCCGGGCGGACGAGGAGCGCAGCCTGGGTACGCCCTGCCCGAATCGGCAGAGTTCGCAGCGAGCGCGGGCGGGCCGGCCGGCCCGGATGGGCGCGGGGTTTGCGGCCCCCGCCGGGTGCTGCGGAGCGGCCCGGGCACCGGGGGCCCGCTGAGTGCCGGAGCCGCGGCCTCAGAGAGAACTTGGGGCGGGGGCCATGCCCCGGCGCGGAGTCTAGAGCCTAGCGGAGCGCCCCGCGGGCCCGCCCGCGTCTGCGGCCGTTCGGGTCCTCACAGTCCCCGCGCCCGGAGTTCGCAGCGCGCTCCAGACAAGATGGCGCGCCCGGTCCGGGGAGCGCTCGGGGCCCCGCGCCGCTCGCCTTGCCTTCTCCTTCCCTGGCTGCTGCTGCTTCGGCTGGAGCCGGCGACCGCCGCGGCCGGCCCGCGGGCGCCCTGCGCGGCCGCCTGCACTTGCGCTGGGGACTCGGTGGACTGCGGTGGGCGCGGGCTGGCGGCGCTGCCCGGGGACCTGCCCGCCTGGACGCGGAGCCTGTGAGTGCCGCCCTTTCTGCCCTCCTTGCACCCCGGGGCTCTGTCACTCGGGGACGGGGCGGCGGGGGTTCGTACTCAGGGAGGGGGTGTGGACTGGGTTGTATGTATGGAGTTGTGCGTGCTGGAAGACTGTCAGCTTGGGTTGGCGGAGGGGAGACCCTGCGTGGAGGTCCGGGGGAGTAGGCGTGCGAGAGAGCCTGGAGGAGAAGAGCATTCCTGGTGAGGTCTGGAGACGAGCGAGCGTGGGTCGTAGAGGTTTGGGGGTTAGCCAGCACGCGTCGTGCGGGCCGTGTGGGAGTTAGCGAGTGGGAGTCTGGAGCTGAGTGTGTTTGCGTGTGGGTGGGTGGGAAACGTCTGGAGCAGAGTGTGAAGAAGTCTGTGTGGGGGTCTGTGGGTGCGTTTCCTTTTCCTCTCCTGTAATCCAACTCTTTGGTGTCTGAGCTCCTTGGTTTTCCAGTGGGTAATGAATGAAGGTGACTTTTGGCTCCAATCTTTCGGTTACATTATTTATTAGTTGATAGTGTGTGTAGCCGTCTCCTGATCCCCAAAGACCATGGTGGCCTG
The DNA here is from genome assembly GCF_049350105.2 of Macaca mulatta. Classification (NCBI taxonomy): domain Eukaryota; kingdom Metazoa; phylum Chordata; class Mammalia; order Primates; family Cercopithecidae; genus Macaca; species Macaca mulatta. The sequence continues at coordinate 130,050,615 of NC_133407.1, read as the reverse complement.
ACTTGCCTCTCTGCGGGGCAGAAGGCAGTCTTTCCCCGAGGACCCCTGAGTTAGAGGGCTTTGACAGTTCCTGGCGACCTGTGAGTGCTGGGAGTTTGTCCTTTTCCGCCTGGTTGGCATACGGAACTGTGTTCCAGACCCTTCCTGTGTGTTCCCTGGGGCCCCATTGGACTTGCTGATCCAGTGGGGTGGGGCCCACCCTCAAGAGTCTCTCCTCCATAAATGGTGCAAATGAGTTTTGGAGTAATGCTGCTTCAGGAGAGGGTGCCGGGGTCTTGGCTGATTTAAGCAATTTGTTTCACCCGAAAGAGGCTCTTTTCTGTGCTGTCAGGATGTGGGCATATTTAGGACTTAGTGGGACACTTCTTACAGGAGATTTGGCAGGAAAAAAAGGCATTAGCCTTCTGTAAACATGGTAGAATAGAATAGCCTTCTTTTACTTCTAAAAAAAATCTGGTCCATGAGTCTAATCCTGTTCAGTTATCGGTAATTAGCATCTCTGTAGAACTATTAGTACCTTTCCAGAAAAGGCCTAGCTTAAATAGTCCGCATTTCGGTTGAATAATTGGACATTTTTCCTAGAACATAGGAAAGGCACAGCAGTAACCTCAGGCATGACTATGGCTGTTTTAAAAAGAGAAAACTGGTGTCACAAGTTGTAACCAGCACCTGTGGCTTGATTGAAGAAAATGTGGCCTGGGTTCTGAAGGGAAGAAAAGTTAATTCCTTTTAAATGCAAAGATTCTGTACCTCTCAAAATGGGGCACGAATCTTTAACTTGGCCCCAGACACTGCTCCATCAACAAGTACTACAGAGTTCTGAAGACGACCAGGACCCTTTAGTTACAGTTAGATTTTCAATATCTACTTCTTCTATGGAATTTACTGAGTTAGTGAAAATCAGTGATCGTAGGGTGGAGGCACAGCTGTGTTAAGTACTGTTAGATAGAGCCCAGTATTGTCCTTAGGTAGTATCTTATTTAGTCTGGGGTATTGTGATTTTTCCCTTATATACGGTAGTTTTTTTTTTAATTGAGTCATGTGGGCAGAATCAGATTAACTTCTTAAGTGTTCACCTGTTGGAAGAGTGACTCCCAATGCCATGTGTCAGTGGCATTGTGGGGAAGGCATTTAGTTCCACAGCAGTAACTTCCCAGAGAGGACAGGGTGTCCTCTTATTTGCACTTTCCTATGGTCACAAGATCCACTTTGCCTTGCCCTTTAATTTTTGGAGCAAACATACTGGTTATTTCTTTAGGCTTTCTGTTGCCCAGGAGTGACATTTCACATGGCATAAATACCTTCAAAATTGAAGTTCTTCTCTTTTACTCACACATTTGATGACTGATAAATACCAAAGTGGGTATTTTGAGCATCAGTAGACTTTAGTATACTGATTATGGTGTTGACTGATTCGATTTTAAGATACGAGCAGCGTGATTTCTGGTTAGTATGTAGCAACACAGTAGGCAGTACAAAATGGCTATCCTTTGAAAAATAGTTGTGAAATTATCTTATTTCTGATTAAGGACAAATCAAGCAAATGTGTTCTTTTTTTCTAGACTTCAGACTTCTGAATTTAAATCATTAGTCTCCATGAGTCTTATTCTGGAATTTCCATAAGAGTATTTATACGGTTTATATTCCTGGCCAAGATTCAGCAAGACTTTAGGGGAGAAAGTGTCTGTATATGATATAATGAAATATCTTATAGTTTCACCAAGTTTACACGCTCTAAGCCTACAGTGTCTAGAAAATGCTTTGAGCTAGTTTATAAACCCATGAACTAGATTTACTGCAGCTAGTTCAAACAACTTCAGGCTGTGGGTTTGAGATAGCAGGGGACCTGTGGCTTTATGGGACCTTTTTTTTTTTCTTTTGTAAACAGTGCATCTAATGTGGAAGTTGCTTCTAGGCCTAGTATAAGAAAAGTAAAACTTTTAAATAGTGGATGTCAATGCAGTGTGAATAGAAGAAACAGAATGGAGCTGATAATTGGTGAATTTCTGGGGCCTGAGGATAACTTATTTAGCACAATAGCTTATAGTTGTAGTAGTCAAGCCATAATTTGAGTCTCCCAGCCCATTACGTAGGTGAGATTGGCATGGTCCAACTAGCACATTCATAAATAGCACCAAGCCACTGCCAAGCCTTATTCCAACTTCCCAGAACCTGAGAAGAAGTTGAACTTCTTAGAACTCAGATATTTGCTTTCTTTGAAATTATTTTTGAGAGCATGGCTTCAGGAGCTATTTAAAAAGTATTAAACACAGTTTACCTTAGACTCTTACCTGTGCCATACATTTGAGCAGTGTTTAATCACAAAATGTTGCTAGTTTCAGTGTTCTGAGAGCTGAATGGTAGCCCATTGGGATTGGGTTTAGGAAGGCCGGCAGGCCCCAGAGGAAGAACAAACCCTGATTTTTGTTCTCAGTGTGGAGCGAAGATGACAGAGCATTCAAATGCAAGGATATTCACAAAAGTGTATACCAAATGTGGTTGTCCTAAGCCACATTAAGATGAGTTTATTGATTTGGATCTCTTTGTACTATGTGTTTGCAATACCAAATCAGTTAGCTTAAATCTAACCTTGCCAGTTTTGGCAAAGAAGTGGTGCTTATGATTGCATTAGACAATAAACACCAACTGTGGTTGCCGTTGTACTTGTGAAGCAAAGAGGGCCTTTGTCTTTCAAATTTTACAGCTGTGCTGGAAGGCCCAGGTGTGCAGGGTGTTGTGAATTAAGGGTTTGGAAAATACTGCCCATCCTGTTTATGCAAATTAAATTTAAAGTGCAGATCACCAAATTGTTGCAGAACCTAAACTGAGATTCATGTTTTTTTTTTTAAGTTGATTGTTGGATGGATGGTCCTGAAATATTTCCTTCTCCATATCACTTAAACTCAACAGACTTTGAACATCTTCCGATTTGTGGGACAGGGAAAGGGTTGTTTGGAATAGGGAGCATTTTAAATACAGGTTAATTGCCAAGAATACAGTCTGAAAGGTGCAAGTGTTCTTGGAGTTTCAGGGAGCTTTAGCTTGAGCTCAGAGTCCTTTCCTCTTGCAACAAGTGTCTTCCCTCTTGAGCGGGGAGAACTTGTCTGTTGCTAGCTGTCTGACAACTTTTTTTGAGTAAGGTGAGGTTTCTGGCAAATAATACTGGTTGTCGTGAGAAAAAGACACACTGTTTAAGTCTTGCTGATATGAAATTGTGGCCATAATATCTACTTTTTGAGTACTGCTAAAGTAGGAAGTGTCCAGAGATCCCCAGCACCCAGTGTAAATTAACTCTGTATTGGCACACAATGTCCCTCTTGCCTTTAGGACATGTCAGAACTGTTCCTGCTCCACTTTTCAAGGGACTGTTTTAAAAAGTAGTGTGCTGTCTTTTTGCATAATTATATTTGGTTGCTAGATTTTATAAACTTTGGACTTTTGGATATATCACCTGTAATTCTTGGAACCATCTTCAGAAAGATGAAGAAACGTTAAGTGTAGTGTGACGAGAGCTGGTTGCTAGTGGATGTCCTCATGTCCCATCTCCCCAGCTCTGCACCATGAGCTGAAAGCTTCCCTCCCTCCAGTGTTAATTACTTTGCCTGGGTTCTCCCTGAAGCTTCCCTGAGTCCATTGGGACGGCCTCCGGCTGACCTTTCTCTCCCTCAGACACCATGATCACAATGAAAAGGCCTCTCCCGCTTCTGCAGGGGTGTCTCCGTGGTGCAAAGTCTTTTCAGCATCCTCTCTTTCAGGGTGGACAGGAATGCGGGAGAGAGCACTGGGGTTTTGTGTGTCTTAACAATGCACCTGGCCCAGTGCTGTGCACCTGCTAAAGCCCTGAAGGTCTGTTAGATAGGAAAGCTGGGTGGAGATTGTTTAAAATAGTCTATGGTTATTTAAAAAGTGGCATCCACAGGAGAGGGAAATGTAGAAGAGGGATTCATTGAATTGAAAGTTGTTATAAGCAGTAAAGAATGTTGGTTGTACCAGAGTCTTTTTTTTCTTCTTTTCCTCGTTTGTTTAAAACATAAAAGGGATTCCTCTGACCTACCCCATAGGTAGAAGGACTTTAAGTTTCACGAGCAAGCCTAACTTTCAATTCCTTTTGAATGAGCTATGTGACATTTACTCACTGGGGACTTTCCCCCTCCTCAGTGACTGCAATTTGAAACCCTGGGGGTCTTTTAAAAGCGAACGGGACTCTGGGCCGTGTTAATATTCAGAGCTGTTTACAATGGATGCAGTTTCAAAGGCTGAAGGCATTGTCTTGAGACAGGAGGGAGGAGGGGTGGGGGAAAAATTCCCAGGCAGGGAAGGGCAAATATCTAAAAATCTCCAATGTTTACCAGCCTGTGGGAAATTTAGGGACCGTTACTGTTTTTTTTTTTATGACTTAAGCAGGACACTGAGCCACTGGGGTTCATTCCATGCACCTCATGGCTTCAGTGTTTGTATGTCAATTACGTGGTTATCTTCTGCTTTTGTTTCAAGTTAAAATGTGCAAATTGGTAAGAAACTCAGATCTTATCTCCTCTGCAAAGAAATAGAGGACTTTGAAGACCAGCGGTTAAAATTTTTATAATAGTTTACCTCTGGGACCTGCATTTATGTTTTGCTCAGATAATTTAATATAGCTGCACAGTTTAGAAGAGCAGTCCCGACTGACCAATTAATTGTCCAATTGTGACTAGGACTGAGAAGTTTTTTGCTGAAGTACTTGATACATGACCATTGTTATTAAGCAGAATGAATAGATCAATAAAGATTGCAGAAAAAATTTGCGGTTTATTAATGGTCTAATTTCTAATTGAAAGTTGGCAATCTGTGTCTTTTTTTTGTAGGGGTGGTGGGTATGTTTGTGAACTTTTCTTATACAAAGGCTTTTTGCTTTATATATTCCTATACTCTTATATATTTTGTATAATTTGTTATCAGTGGTTTTTACCCAAGCACCTTATGCATAGTCTTTTGAAACACAAGTTATAACTTCAGTCTGTTCATAGAAGTCATTCAGTTTTTAAGCTGTTTCTCCATTTCACTGGGTTTTATACTTTTCATTTCCTGCTTTTAGTTCTTTATATCTTCTAAGTGGGCATTTGCTACCCAGCTGTCCCCTGGTCTCCATTTGGGTTATTGATTGGGGGAGAGAATGGGTGAGGATAAAGCTTTCCTCACCTTTACTATGTTAAATATGTAGGGACCCTTGCCCCTAGCTCACACCCAGCTCACAGTCTTCATTAAAGAGTGGTAAAGGGGTTGAAGGTTAATTCTGTGGTCCATCCCTGGCACCTCCAGTCTACAGCTACATGTGTGATTTTGGGCAAACCTCTTCATGTCTAAAAAGACAGAAAAATGCTCTATCTTATAGAAGTTGTGAGGACAAAGTTAGATAATGCCTGTATTTAGCTAGGTTCCTCAACAGGGGTCCATCAACTTTGTGATGATGCTGGAGCACAATTTGAAGGTTAAAGGCCTCAGTAGCACCAATTTATTCTGTATCACACAGCCAGTCTCTCCAAGCCAGATTCCTTCCTTCCTTCCTTTCCTTTTCCTTTTTTCTTCTCTTTCTTTCTCTTTTTCTTTCTTTTCTTTTTCTCTTTCTCCATTTCTTTCTTTTTTTTTCTTTTGCCTGCCTGCCTGCCTGCCTGCCTGCCTGCCTGCCTGCCTGCCTGCCTGCCTGCCTTCCTTCCTTCCTTCCTTCCTTCCTTCCTTCCTTCCTTCCTTCCTTCCTTCCTTCCTTCCTTCCTTCCTTCCTTCTTCCTTTCTTTCTCTTTCTTCCTTTCTTTCTCTTTCTTCTTCTTTCTTTTCTTTTGACAGGGCCTCATTTTGTTGCCCAGGCTGGAGTGCAGTGGTGCAATTAAGACTCACTGCAGCCTCAGCCTCGTGGGCTCAAGCAGTCCTCCCGTCTCAGTTGCCTGAGAAGCTGAGACTACAAGGCTCAGGCTGCCACACTCAGCTTCCAAGCCAGATTGCTGGTGACAAAGGCTCTCCTGGAAAATGTTTACCTTTGTGCTATGAAGGAGTCTTTTGGGGTGGGAAGAAGGCAGCCTTCTCCTGTGAGTTTTGTTGATATGTATGAAGCAGCCTTCTCCCATGGGTTTCTGGTGATATGTATGAAGTGCCACAAGTGAACTTCACGTACCCTTGGAAATCTCAGCCAAACAGGCAGGAAGCTATGAACAGTTGCAACAGATTATATAATTAGCAAAAATTATTGAGGTATTTTATAAATCTATTCCAGTTGTACAAATAGTTATGTCTGTTTAGCACTATCCTTTTGGAAGGGAGGCAGGTATGGGAAGGCGGGAGGGAAGTGAGAGGCCCTTAAACTAATCATTTTATCCTATTATTTCCCAGGGTTTCATTGAAACTGAACCCTACCAAGATGCAAGTAGCACCTCTCAGTCAATAGCTTGGAAAAATGCAGGTGTGCTCTTCCAAACAGGGTTAAATTACAGACTTTAGGGCTGGCTGAATCCTTACTGTATCCACTTCTCTTTGGAAAACCTTGAGGGAGGAGGAGGAGGGAGGACAGGAGACAATTGTGGAGTTGTATGCAGAGAACGTTTTTCATTTGTTTTGGTCTGTTTGGAATTGCATAGGAACTTTGTAGGGGACACAGGCGGGGAACACAGGGTCATTTGAGGCATCTGGCAAGGATGCCACCTGAAAAGCCGTTTACTGTTTGCTGTCACTCCTTGTGCACCTGTACCTGAGTTCCTTCCTCGGTGAATGGCCATAATTCACAACCTTGCCCACATGAACGGCCACGATTGTTTGCGTCTTTATTACTATTTAATCTAGCATAACCGGTAAGGCCCATTGTGCGAACAACCAATCTGTTCATTCTGCAAGTCCTCATACATTTTGGTTGCCTTATGAACCAGGATGCAGGTTCTAATTACTGCTTGTTCAGTTTGTTTTGGCAAAAGGTGACGTTTAGAGGATTTAAAGAAAGCATGGCCTCTTTTTAAGTGTTTTGCATTGATTAGTTTTTGAACTTTTGTGGTGCACGGATCTCTAATCTTTTATGATCTGCATTCTCAAGATCTCACATTAGGAAGAAAATGAAGGAAATGAGTGAAGGTCTCTCTTACAAGCAGAATTAGCTGGACTTTGAGAAACACATGAACATAATGCAGGGTTTTTCTTCCTTTTTTTTTTTAGCTGATTAGAAAAGACAACAACTCACAACTTTATTTTCTAAGACTCCTTTATGCAGCATTTAACAGCTTCCCCCTCCCTGTTTTGTTTCTTCCACCAATTTATAATTTGCCATTCAAATAATTTACTGCTTATCTTGGTCAAAGCATACATTGCACTGAAATTCTTTTCTTCCGGATTACCTACCTGATGATAACCTGTTAGATACAATGAGAAGGACTTAACACTTCTGAATTGGAGGATAGATAATCTTGCTGTTGTTTCAAATCTTGTAGTTCCAGTGCTCTTTTGTTTGAAAGCGTTTGTCTCTCAAGCATTAGCACTTTGGGCTGGATAACAAGAAATTAACAGGCTGGGCTCTGCTTAGTGAAAACTTACAACTGATTAGGAAGCAGGCTGTTGCAGATACAGCTTCTTTTTCTTGTGAGATGATCTGAAATACATAGTTTTTAGAAAAAATTTTGAATTAAGGGAACATTTGATACGCAGCCAGGTAGTTTAAATAAACTAACTCACTTCTGTTGCTATGGAGTGTTTTTTCTTATGATTATGGAGAAACGTAAATATTACACAAGTGGACAGAATGTAATGAACTCTAGGTACCTGTCACTCACCTTCAACAATCATCAACTGTCTTATTTGATCTATTTCCCAATATGCTTCTGCCCTTCCATGTTATTTATTATTTTTTTGGAAATAAAGACATTATCATTTTATCTGCAAATGTATAGTTTGGTTTTTTTTTTTAAATTAACAGCTTTATTGAGATGTAATTTATATACCATACTATTTACTGTAGGGTGGTTTTAAGAAATTGGAAGTTTTGAAAAAATTGGCATTCATTTTAACTGTGTTTTTCCAAAGGGCGTTTTGGTAAGCTATATATTTACAGATGTTTATTGGGCACATACTGTGTGCACCCTAATTTGTATGTTCTCAAAATACAGATTTTTTTTTCTTTTGTAGGAGGTGTTTAGCAAGCTCTTTTGTGCCGCTCATTTGCCAGAATGTGCAATTCTGATTAACCTTCCACTTTCTCCCCATAGCTCTTACTTGGGTGGTTTCTACCAGGCTATTAATTGTTGATTAAAATCCATTAGTGAACAAACATAATTAGAAATGGACTAGATCATTTAAAAAGTGATGTCTCAGATACTGTTGTTTAGTAGAGGAATAATTAGCCATTGGTTGTAGTTAAGTCATGAGTCTGAATTGAGTTAACTATTGTTTACTTTGTAAGGCCTGACCCTCCAGCTGTGGCTACTTGAGGCTGCTTTAAATAGAGTTAGAGGCAGCCTGTAAGAAAATCCTCAAAAAGCAAAGAACTAGGTTCCTGGAACCCTCTGTGCTTGATTTAAACTTCACACAGATTTGAAAATGCTTTCTCCAAGTAGCTGCTGAAAGGTTTGTTTTACTTTATAAAAGTCCGTAGTTTAATTTCTCCTCAGTCTGGTACTTTGTTGGTGAGGGGGCTCCTTTAGAATGGATTTTGTGCTAGCTGCAGCTTCATTTAGGAATCTGAATGGGAATTACTAGTCCTCCAAATTCCATTCACTTTATCCTAGTTTTTGGAGTGACTTCCATCTTCTATCTGTGAAAATCAAATTCCAGGTAGATTATGGAGTGTTCAGTGGCTTTAAAAGCTGTCCAACATGGTCAGGTTAAACTGGTGGGATCTATGAAGCTTAATTAAATTTATATGATATCCGATTAGACACCATTTACAGTGGGTTCTCTGTTTAGAAAAGTGGAAGCACACTCCAGTGCATTTTTTAAAATTATGGGGCAGAAAAGCTTGGTATTGAGAGAGACTATGAAATTCAGTGCTGTTTTGCAAATTGGGAGAACACCATTCTTTCATCTGGTTTTAGCAGTGTGGTGGTACCTTGACCCAGCATCATGCCTCCGTCTTAGTTTTCGTTTTATTTTGAATTAAGAAGAATTTTTCTGTGTGTCTGTGGTTTCCTCCCTCCACCTGGGCTGGTGTGAGTTTCTGGCACACAAGCTCACAGTGCTTGCAAAACTTATAAACAGTCAGAAGAGCTCGTTGCTTCCAGGAAGTGGATTGTTGATGCAATGAAGTGATGGATGCAGAGGCTGCCGCTGGAAGGGAGCAGGGTTTCCTTCCATCTTGGAGGAGGGGAGATCCAGAAAACAAGCTGACATGGCCTGTAGTCACTACGGTCTGCCTCATCCCAAATTCCTCTGATTGTTTTCTCAGATTTGGAGTCTGTGTAGGACTCTTCGCTTTGGGTGGTTTGGCCTTATCCAGGGCTGTGCTTTACCCATTAGAAAAATCAGAGTCTTCTGTGGAGATTTTTGGATTCTTTCACAAGGGCATTTGAAACAATACTTAGAAATGAGTAAATTATACTCAGTTCCTTACTATCTTAAAATGAAGATTGCTGACCTTATTATTTACTTGGGGGAAACTTTATGAGAAGTCTTGGTGCGCAGAACGTCTTTCTGGACAGAAAGGAGACCACGTTTTCACGGAGTTTCTTAAAGGGGTGCGTGACCAAAGAGGCATAAAAATGATTTACCTGAGAGGAAAAAATTAATTTTCTTAAAGTCATGAAAGTGGGGATGTGGTAGAATGGGAAACTAGCTCATGGCTGGGCCTCAGGAGACGTTGGGGTTTTGTCCTAGCTCTGCCACTGATTGGCAGCATAACCTTGGGCTAGTCACTTAATTTCCTGTCTGTAAAGGGATGTATAACTTCTAAGACCCCTCATTTTTAGGTTCATGATTCTATTCTAATTGAAGCAAAAAGGGAGTAAACTTACATTTCATTGGATGGTAAGAATTAGTAAATTGATCTGTGTCTAGGATACTTACTTAAACGTTCTGTGTGTGTGTGTGAGAGACACACACACAGGGTCCCATTCTGTCACCCAGGTTGAAGTGCGGTGGCTATCCTCCCATTTAAGTCTACCAAGTAGCTAGGACTACAGGCACTTGCCACCACACCTGGCAAGTTTTTGTTTTTTTTGTTTTTTATTTTTGAGACGGAGTCTTGCTCTGTCGCCCAGGCCAGAGTACAGTGGCGCAATCTCGGCTCGCTGCAAGCTCTGCCTCCTGGGTTCACGCCATTCTCTTGCCTCAGCCTCCCAAGTAGTTGGGACTACAGGCGCCCACCACCACGCCCTGCTAATTTTTTTTATTTTTATTTTTAGTAGAGATGGGGATTCACCATGTTTGCCAGGATGGTCTCGATCTCCTGACCTCGTGATCCGCCTGCTTCGGCCTCCCAAAGTGCTGGGATTACAGGCGTGAGCCACCGCACCTGGCCATACCTGGCTAGTTTTTATTTTTTGTAAAGATGGTGTCGTGCTATGTTGCCCAGACTGGTCTTGATCTCCTGGGCTCAAACGATCCTCCTGCCTTGGCCTCCCAAAGTGCTGGGATTACAGACATTAGCTACCATGCTGGGCCAATGTTTGCTACTTCTGAGTGAAATTCTCAGATGGATACCATAAGCAGCAAAGAGATAAAAGGGTGTGTGCATGCAGAGTCTCAATGAGGGACCCTTTTGTGAGCCTTTAGATGTTATTGAGGAGGAGTGAATACTCCACAAAGAAAGGGGTGCTTTCCTTCATTTTTACCTGCTTTTTCCCTCTGGCCCAAAGAAAACTATGGAGGTTAGTGCAGATCCACTTTAGATCTTTGATTTAGCTTTTTAAGAACTTAGATAAAAATTTAAAAAGAAAAACAGGAAAATAAATTACAGGCATGTTTTCCCAAAGAGTCCTTTCTCAGGGCCACTGCAGGCAGCATCTTTCTCAGGCAGTCCTTCAATGAATACTTGCGATAAGTAAAGTTGTAAGTGATGCTGGGAAACTGCCTTAAGGACTGGATGGGCCGCCTGTCACATTCTATAGTCATGGCCACAGGAAGGGCAGCTACTCACTGCACTGCCTGTTCTTTCTGGGCCAGCTTGCCATACCTTTTACCAGGGAGATCTTTTGTGTGTCCCCTTCAAGGTGGAAACTCAGCCAATTAACGTGTACAGCCTAGTGGCTTCTTTTTTCTTTTTTGAGACAGAGTCTCACTCTATCGCCCAGGTTGGAGTGCAGTGGTGTGATCTCAGCTCACTGCATCCTCCGCCTTCCCGGCTCAAGTGATTCTCTTGCCTCAGCCTCCCAAATAGCTGGGATTACAGGCGCCTGCCACCAAGCCAGGCTAATTTTTTTTTGTTTGTGTTTTTAGTAGAGACAGGGTTTTACCATGTTGACCAGGCTGGTTTCGAACTCATGACTGACCTCAAGTGATCCACCCACCTCAGCCTCCCAAAGTGCTAGGATTACAGGCGCGAGCCCGGCTGTGGCTTCTTTTTCTAATTTTGAAGTCTGACTCTGTTTTTGGCCAAATTCATATTAAATTTGCATTGGTTACCTCTTAGTTACACAGTTTTTGAAAATCTTGACCATTATGACAGTAATTGGACTTCTTAAAATACTTACGGAGAATCTAGAAGCTTTTATTTTCTTTGTTCTGGATGTCCACTTTTCTTCCACGTGGAATTTGTTAGTGCCTTCATTGGAAATTCTTGGGCTTTTCTCTTCCTTCCGCTCATTCTTTATCATGTGAATTTTCATAAAATGAAACTTCCAGATTAAAATTTATTTTTATTTTTATTTTTTTCGGAACAAATTCTTGGAATTTGGAGTTTTGTTTGGGGATACAGCTAAAATCCAATGAAGTTGGAGGAACAATTAGTGGTTTGGAACTTCTTGACAGAAGTTTAACAACAATTAGGGACCACTTTAGGAATAGAGTGTCCAAAAAACTAGACTTTACAAAAAAAATTCTCCCTTTAAGACCCAAAGATGACCTTTTTCCATTGTGCTTTCTGAGCTCAAAACAGGCCAAATGATCTATCTTCCCACCCTTCCTCGGGCCCCGTGTGTCAGTGTCACACACTCTCCCTGTTACTCACTTGGTCTCGTTCTGGTGAATTTATTGTTTACATCTTGTCCTCTCCCAGAGGAATCTCTGAGTCTATCAGATTAGGTAACTTTTCACACATCCCTCTGTGTGTGTGTGTGTGTGTGTGTGTGTTTCTCTCCACTTAGAGTTGAAAGCAGCAGGGATCATTCAATTTCATGTACCTCGGAATCCCTTGATAATTATTTGTTTATTGCCTTACCACTTTGTCTTGGAGCTTGGTACATTCTTTCAGGGCAGAACGGATCCCCCAGTTTCATTGTTTCTCTAAGGGGTTCTGAGGTTTACCCCTGAAGTGTAATTGTTCCTGATTGGCCTGTGTGGAGGACTTCATAGGAGTGTTTTTGGAATTTAAATATAAGGAGTAAAAGGCCATTTTCTTTGTACAAAGGGTCTGTTTTCCCCTCTGGAGCCAGCGGCTAAATGCAGAGGCTTTCTTCAATTGCTGTTGCTTCTTGCAGTGTGGCCTCTCAATGAGAAGTCATAGCTTGTGGTTTGTCTGATTTTATATGTCAGAACTTTTGGAGAGAATATTTGACCTAAAACAAAAATTATGGATAGTCCTCTCTTCCTTTCCCATTTCTCCTTATTTTTTACTTTCTGCTTGAGAACCACTTCAAAGAATCAGATGTGTTGGTGCCAGACGCCGTGGAGTTATTGTTAGAAGAATTTGGAAATATAATTGAAAACAAACTTTGTTGAGCAAAGCAGATCTAGGCGAGTTCTTACTTTGAGGGTGAAGGGAATTCCAAGTTTTTCCTCTATTTGGAGCTGATGTCTCAGAACACTTGTTCTGTGAGATGAATCATCTGTGAATTCTACATCTGGGAGTTATATATTGGGAAATGGCATTCTTTTTAAATGTAGAAGAAACACAAAAGCTTAAAGTTACAGTGTAGTTGGAAAATTCTAGTCAGAGTTTAAAATATTAGCATTGAGATGAAATTGGCAGAGTGATTGGACATGAGTCTGTGATACCTAAAATAGACATGTCCATACATGGAAAACAATACGATAGCCACACTTACTTACTGGGACCCTTTTCCGTTGTTTTGAGACATTTTTAAAAAGTCATAAACATCAACTATTCAGGATCATTAGTTGAGTCAGCTGTGACATGAGAATCAGAATTTATTTAAGCATTTGTCTTGAGCTCGTTTAATAAGTTCAGGTGCCTTGCTCACCAGTGAAAAGCCCAGGGCAGTGCAGTATTTCAGGGTCTTCGGGGGAAGATAATGTTGTGTCCTTGTTTTCTCAGAGTCCTGCATTCCAGGCATCTAGTTATGAGGGGCCATGATTGTGGGGATGCAGCAGCCATGCTGTTCATGAGGCAGGGTGGTTAAGAGGCAGCTCTGGGGCCTGGCTGCCTGGGTGACCTTGGCAATTTACTCCACTTCAGTTTCATTTTCTGTAAAATGGGAGTGATTGCAGTGTTGACTTCCGTCAGCTTGTTATGAGGAAAAAAAAGAAATATTTAACACATGGCCTACCACACAAGCAGAAGCTTGAGGAAGGTTAGCTATAATATTATTATTATAACTATCACAATAATAGCAGTGTACCTTTCTGCAGCAGGATATATCTGTGTTAACTAATCACCACTCTCTTAACTTGATGAAAAATATTGTCTCTGATGTATACATGAGACCCAGAGTAGTTGAATAACTTGCTTAGCGTCTAGCAGTTGCCAGAGTTAAAATTCAGACCTGCATGTACATATTTAGAAGAAAATATGGTAGGACCAGGACTGCCTTCTTTCTTGCCTCCCTTTGACGTCTCTGAATTCCTGGAGGCCAACGATTGGTCTTTGGTGACTTGAAGCACCTAGTGTAGTTCTGGCTGTACAGCTGGTGCTCCATACATGGTGTCTTGAATGTGATCTGGAAGAGTGTGTTTCTTTGTTGGTAGGCGTGTGTGTCAGATCCATTTTTGGTTTGCCTCTTTGGTAAAGGGGGTGGTAACATGCACATATGTTTTGCCATCTGTTGTTTATTGTTTCTGTTAGGTTGTGGTTTGTGTTCCTATTCCATGTTGCTTTGGTTTCTGGAGCAACTGTGAATATTATATGCTTGGGGATCAAAAAAAGTAAACTATTTATAAACAGTAAAGTATCCTTGGGTTTGGAAAGTGTTTTTCTCAAATGCGTGTATATTTGTTGGCTTTATTATCATCTTACTGATGTATCATTAGATAATTTGCAGATTGAGACACATCTGAAAGATGGGCGAGTCATGGTCCAGCCTTGTGCAACCAGCTCACAGAGAGCCTTGGTGATAAGGCCCTGGTGTTAACGCTGACCCAAGTGGTGTATTTTTAACTCAAGAACATATAAACAGTTTAGCCTGCTGATGGAGTTTATGCACCGCCTGAAATCTTTGGCATGCCTTGGATTTGTGGTGCTGTAAGATGTACGTAGTCCTGGGGGAGTGCTGTGGCCACCAGTGACCCACTGCCCCCACCGTTTATTCAAAAGAAAAGGAATGTAGCAGCAAGATGGAAGGAGAAAGGTGGAATTTATCAATAATTTCGTATGATAATTTTTCCTTTTTTTTTGGGGGGGGGACAGAGTCTCAATCTGTCACCCAGGCTGGAGTACAGTGGTGTTATCTCAACTCACTGCAACTTTGGCCTCGCAGGTTGAAGCAATTTTCCCACCTCAGCCTCCTGAGTAGCTGAGGCTACAGGTGTGCATCACCATGCCTGGCTAAGTTTTGTATTTTTTGTGGGTAGAGACAGGGTTTCATCATGTTGCCTAGGCTGGTCTGGAACACCTGGGCTCAAGCAATTGCCGGCCTCAGCCTCCCAAAATGCTGGGATTATAGGTGTGAGCCACCACGCCTGGCCTGTAGGATACATTTTATGTTAAACTTTTTCTGTCATTACTATTTCACTTTGTTATGCAGACTTTAGTGGGAGGAGAGAGCTGTTTACTCACATCTGTTTGCAACCCCTTGCCCCCAGCTGTAGAGGTCTTTGCAGAGTCACAAATTGGAGCACATGAATCCCACTGCTTAAAGCTGTTACTGTCCACCTGCCCTTCATCACACTTCTTACCTGGCTCCACCTGCCCCGGCCACCAGGTGGGGCTTTTTTTTTAAGACTTTTTAAATACCACCATGTCCCATGTCCCTCACCCATCATTTCCTCTGTCTGGAGAACGGTTCTTCCCTCTTTGCCTTGCAGATTTCTATTCATTTGTCTTAAACATTTCTCCCCGTAGAAACCATGGCTGAGGTTCCCTTTAAGTTAGATTCCCATCGTGAGGATTTTGCAGTGCTATGTACAGAAGTTTTGTGTGACTGTTTGATTCATTTCTGCCACCCCCATTAGTCTATAAGCTCCCTGAATGCAGGGACTGGCTTTGTTTCCAATCCACCATTGTATTCCCAGAATCTAGCATGAAGCCTGTGACACATTAAATGCTCATGACAGGTATCAGTGTAGATACAGATAGTGGCATTCATTTTATAGAGTCCTATACGTCCTATGGAAATACCTCTGCCAGATAGAATTTAGACCTCCCAGGCTTCATCTGTGTATTTCCTGAATATACCTTGCTGGTTTGGTAACTTCCTATACCCCTCACCACCCTCTACCAAAGTCTCTTAAGTATTGAGAAACTTAGAAGAATGGAAAGGAAGAAGAAACAAACAGAACCGAAGTTGAAAAGACGACAGGCTGTTTACCTGCCACATTTAGAATAGGCGGTCTTTTTGGTCCCTCTGAATTTTGGAAAAGTCCCATATGCAAGA
The DNA here is from genome assembly GCF_049350105.2 of Macaca mulatta. Classification (NCBI taxonomy): domain Eukaryota; kingdom Metazoa; phylum Chordata; class Mammalia; order Primates; family Cercopithecidae; genus Macaca; species Macaca mulatta. The sequence goes on along the minus strand of NC_133407.1, from coordinate 130,034,749 downwards.
ACTGTCACTGAAGTGGCGTTGTAGTTTAAGCAGTGCGTGTGAACTGTCCCCACATAGGGTCCTCGGTTGCTGCATCTCTGCTGGATCGCTGGTGGCTGTCCTTGGCAGGTGGGCCAGGCTCAGCCGCTCTCCTCTGTGTTGCGTTTGGCGAGGGAGCCCGTGGTGCCCTTCCCAGCTGTTGACATGGTCTCTCATCTGCTCTTTTGCTGGAGCCGCGTTTTGGAGCCTCGTTTTCCAGAGTTGACACTGCAGGGGAGGGTGGCTTCTTCCATAGACCGAGGCTGTCTAGACACCCTTCCCCTTGTGGTTATTCTGCTCAGTTTATGCTGAGCCCTCGCCAGGCAGCTGGTTTTGGTTGCTTGAGCTCTTACTTTGCTCAGGCCTCTGCTTTGACAAAAAGGATGACCAGGCCAAGGTAGCTTTTCTCCCTCTTTGCTGCTGGCAGAGAGAAAGACTGCTTTCCTTGACCAGAGGGAGCTGTAAGAACACTAAGGACAGGTTACCCTGCCTTCTGTGGACCCAGCCCAAGTAACAACGTAAATTGATAGAAGCTTCTATGGCAGGAGACTTCAGGCAGCTACACTTCTAAATCTGGGCTTTTTTAGCGTGGACCTCAGATGTGAGACATTGGCCCCCACCCCATCATCAGACATGCATGGTCTCCATCCATGGCAGAGAGAGCACTGCTAACATAGCTCGCGGAGCTCCTCTCTGGGCAGTCTCCCAGGCGTGCTAGCAAGGGGCAGTGGAAGCTGTGCTCTGCCTGATGAGCTCGGCCTCACATGTTTCTTTTAATGGCTGTCGAGATCTTGGACTGTGATGCCTTTTGTCCCCAGTGAGCTGGAATAGTCTAGGCAGATCACTCTCTTGGTGGCCATACGGGGGGTGCTGGAGGGGGTGCTATTGATCTCTTAGCCTAGTTACTATGTCTTTATTATTTTCTGGTGACAAATGTTAGGCATTTATCGAATAAAGAAAGTGCAAAAGAAAAACAACTGATTTCATTATCCAGTGATAAATATTATCACTTTGGTGTATAAATTTCCAGTAATGTCTGAGGCTGAATATCTATTTCAGTTATATTTTAAAGACTCAATGTCTTGAATATTTTGCCTGACTTTAAACAGTTTTTAAAATATGCTTTAATATTTATTGTGTAATGAATTATTACAAAACTTACTTGAAACTCGTAAAGTTTCTCTGATACTGGGCATTTAGGCTTTTTCCTAAGCTTTGATAGACATCCTTATGCATAAATGTTTAGCCATTTATTTCCTTAGGATGAGTTACCCAATTCAGATAGCCCTGGGTATGCAGATTCTTAATAATTCAGGTACCACCACCCCAAGAAAGAGGCTGCCAACTTATGTGTGAACTTGTGCTTGTCCCACACCCTCACAAACTGTTAAATGCTGTTTATTTCTGTAATCATGTACCAGTTTAATGGATGGAAATTGCCTTGGATTATTTTAATCTGCATTTCTTTGAATGGTGAGGCTGAAGACTTTACGTAGGGTACTCCCAGATATTTCCTTTTTGAGTTTCCTTCCTTTTTTGATGCTCAGCCGAGTAAATCATCTGCTGTCCTCCACTGTGGACTTCGGGCTTGAACACAGTACATCTCTCTGGTACTAGAGAAGCTGTGTTTCTGAGAGAGCACAGGTGTGATTGCATAGAAAACTGTACTCCCAACAGGCATGTCACACGCTTTGACTCTGAACCAGGATATGTGTTTGGGTTCTTCTTAAACCGATGTGGACTGCGTTTTCTGGAGGGGACTGTGGCAGTGGCTCTGTGGATCCCGTACTGCTGCAGCCCTCTGCAGAGCCAGCCTGCCTGTGCCCAGGCTGCCCTGTCTGTGGCCAGGGTGCCTGGTACCTGCAGCTGGTAGGAATCAGCGCAGATTAGCGTGGCTGAGAACCTTTCAGGAACAGCTTCCAGCAAATGGAAATTATTTTAAAACAAATTGATGTGGTTTTTCTGTCAAACCTACTTGGAGCATAAACAAGGTTGAATTGTAAGCTGCTTCCCTTCTGCAAGCGAGCCCATGTTTAGAATGTGGCTTTCAGCAAAGTAAACATGGTCTCGAAAGTGAGTTGTCATTGTGTGCATGTGATTTGAAAAGTAAAAGTAGTGCACTGGACTAGCTTTCTCACAGATAACTGTGATAGGGTTTTAGACGTCCCTTCTCATTTCTTTGTCTTCCTGCCACAAAGATCACTACTTCCTGTAAAGGTTTTGAAGGTAAGGAGTAATTTGGTATTGAAAGGATTAAGGGAAAGAAATGCCAGGTCAGTTTCTGTGGTGACAGAAGCATTTTAATTTTGCCCCTTTGCCATGGGGAATATAAAAAACATCTTGTGAAATACTTAACTCTGTGTGCATGCGTGTGTGTGTGTTTGTGTGTGTACATACACCCTCCGGTCTGTGCATCTTTGAATTCTCTGCCAATTTCCAGGTGGTTCCTCCCACCCTAGGGACAATGTCGGCTTTATTAAATTGGGCACAGCCTCCCTAGAAGGTGAAACAATGCTTTTAATGTTCTGATTATATATTAATGAACAACCAGGCCAAGGGGCACTTGCCAAAAAAGCTACAAAGTGAGAAAGCCACCAATATCAGAGTGAACTTTGCACTCTGAAAGTGTGAATGATGCTGGGTGAAAGAGTTTATGGCACAAGGGGAGCAACTGGAATCTCTTTGATGTTGTGTAGCATCCTGGCCCCATTAGACTTTGGGCCTTCCCGTTTAACTTTGCTGGCGAGGGCAGTGCTGAGGTGTGGTCTGAAATGCAGAGGGACCTCAGCCACAGAGGACTGGCATACCTGTGCTGGGTCAGGGGGACCGCTGGCCATTTATTCTGTTTTCAACCAACTTCAACAAATACTAATCTAACACTGAAGCATATAGTCTCACACCCCCACCCTCCCAGCTTTTACTCTGGAGGGACTTTCCAGAAATAGCGTGCTATTATTCTCAAATCCGCCTGCCCCAACCACAGAAAAGGGTTAGATCTTAATCTTAATCTAACTAATTTATTTTCTCCCAATTGTGGTGACATTTCCTCCTGCCTTCTGGCTTGGTCTTAATTTTTGAATGACTGGCCACTGGGAGCCCTGCTTTCCACAGCCTTATTAAATAATTTCTCAAAGGAAGAAAAGAAATTCTCTTTCAAAATGCCAAGACTTTGTTTTCTGCGGGAGGGTAAACTCTAGTTGAGGTTTTCTGCATCTGATGGATTCGTGGACAGAGCATGGGAGAGCGTATAGGACAATTTGGGAAGCAGAAAGAAGCTGACGTTCTTTCTGGGTGTTCTTCTGGGTGTTCATTTATCTCCTAGCACATAGAGGAGCAGTTATTTCTGCATTTCTGTGGTATAGAAGTAGCTAGGTGGCATTTTCAGTCTGGAATTCTGACAGCCTGCTAAGGTGGGCAACAGGACTTTATTTATTTATTTTTAAATAGCTTTATTGAGATGTGATTCAAATACCACAAAACTCATCCTTTTAAATGATAGGATTCCGGGTTTTTGGTACATTCATAGAGTTGTGCAACTACTAATCTAGAACATTTTCATCACCCCAGAATAAAACCCTGTACCCATTAGCACTCCTTGCCTATCCTTCCTACCTCCCATTCCCCGGCAACATCTACTTTCTATCTCTGTGGATTTGTCTGTTGTGGACAATTCATATAAACAGAATCATGCAATATGTGGCCTTTTCTTTTACTTAATTACTTAGCACAGTGTTTTCATGATTCGTCCATATTATAGCAGGTATCAGTACTTAATTAATTTTTATGGCTGAAGAATGCTTCCATCATGAGGAGAGACCGTATTTTCTTTACCAGTTCATCAGCTGGTGGATACTTTGTTTATTTCCACTTTTTGGCTGTAATGAACAATGCTGCTGTGAACATTTGTGCATAAGTTTTTGTGGTGATAATGAACAATGCTGCTGTGAACATTTGTGCGTAAGTGTTTGTGGTGAATGTATGTTTTCACTTGAGTGTATACCTTGGGCATATACCGAGGAGTGGAATTACTGGGTCATATGGCAATTCTATGTTTGACTTTTTGAGGAACTGCTAGACTGTTTTGTGGAGAGGCTGTGTGCACCACATGGCACTTCCACCAGCAGGGTATGAAGGTTCCCATTTCTGCACTACCTCACCAGCACTTGTTATTATCTGTCTTTTTTAATTTTAGCCATCCTTGTGGGTGTGTTGTGGTATCTCGTGGTTTTGATTTGCATTTCCCTAATGACTAATGACACCGAGCATCTTTTCATATGCTTATTGACCATTTGTATATCTTCTTTGGAGAAATGTCTGTTCGGTTTCTTTACCTGTATTTTAATTGAGTCCTTTGTCTTTTTATTGCTCAGTGGTAAGCAGAGCATGTTTAGAAAGAACAATTTCAAACAGCTTGGGGTATTCCCCTGGTTGGTAGTGCACTTTTCTTTATCTTCCTCAGGCAAGAAGAGTTTTTATCTTTAAGACTTCTAAGATCTTTAGGTAGAAGTGTAATGCACAGTACTTGCCTGATAACTCGCCCCTCTTTTTGCAATCTCAAGGGAAAAAGAAAATGTGGCAGGAAAGAGTAGTGGTTTTCCTTGCAGTGAATCCAGACTACAGACACTCTAGGGGAGCTTATTACACAGTGTCCCTAGGAGAATGGGAGAATTTGCTCTCCTGTAACCTAAGGAAATTGGCTGTGCATATGCATTTATGGAAGAGCCTGACTTCTCTGTATTTCCTCTGTTCCAGGGCAGGTCTGCCTTTGCCGATGGAGCTTTGCAGCTATAAATTAGACAGAAGTGCAGTATTGAGGCTGTCCAAGTGCAGGCAGGGTAATTGCTCTGGACAGGTTTACAATAGGGAGGTGTGAAGTGCTTGGTAGAGACCAGAAGCTGGGGGAAGGGAGGACGTATTGAACTTGGGCGGCTGCAGGGTGGTGGGCTGACAGAGCTAATTGAAAACTATAGCCCTAGTGGCTTTTAATGGGAAAGGGAGCCGAGGCCTGCAGTGGTTTCCTTTAGAGCAAGAAACCAGAAGGAAAATGGCTCATTGAGCTACTCAGGGAGTTAGTACTAAATCTCTGCAGGCCTGGTGTAGAGGGTCAGGTTTTCTGAGTTTTGTTTTTAATTTCCTACTCCTTAGTCCCATTCTAGATGAACTGACAGGAGGGTGGTGGTGAGCTTGAGAAAAGGCCTGTGGGGACATACTAAAAAAAAAAGCTGACCCTCTCAGTGGAGACCCTTGGAGATCCATGAGTTAGGGAGATGGTCAGCGGGCTGAACTGTCTAGACAAGTGAGATAATAATGACATGGTAGTCTCTGTTAGTCCTCTAGTCAGAGTTTATGGTGCCAGGACCTGGGAATCTGCATTGTGAACAGCCGTTGGAGGGAATTGCTTTGGAGTCTTAAATGTGAGGGCAGATTCCCTGAAGGCAGAGCCTACCTTATTGACCTGTGTGGCCCTCCTGGCACACAGCAAGTGCATAATAAACACCTGTGTGCTTATTTCCAAACTAAATGTGAGTTACCGTTGGATTTTCTTCCTTGATAGTATCTATCCGGGACACTGCTTTCTCATGTCCCTGAAGCTCCTGCCTACACACACCTGTCGAGATAATCATGGGTTGGCTGTCCTACACATCTGCCGTTTTGAGTTAACTGTTATTTTCTGCCCCATTGGGGTTAACTGGTTACCTTTTCAGGACCATCTGCATGCACTGAAATTAGTTGTGTATTAAAAACAAAAACATAGAACCAAAAACTGGATTTATCTCCATTTATTTCCAATTCCATGGTAGCAACTTGCAGAAAGTTCTTTCAAAGGCGGGAAATAAAAGGTGTGGAGATGGTGGAGGTGATAGGATTTTCCTTGAGTTGTGCCATGGTTAATGTGTAACCTCTTTAGCAAGACTTACGTAGATATTGATGTGGCCTTGGAGCCAGCCATTGCAGGCCCACAAACCCAGGCTGTGTGTCCTGTGTTTGTAGCAAGTCCATGGCTTTACAGCTAACTCATACCCCCGAGGTTTAATTTTCTTTCGTCGAAACAACAACCAACATCTGTTTGGTAATCCTCCTGTCCTACAGCAGGCCACTTTCCCTGCTTCTTCCCCCATAGGTGTCTCCCCAACACACCTATGCATGATTTTACATTTCTGGCTCTGATGATAACATCTTTAAAAATGAGAGAATGAACTTAAGTGAGATGAAGGAAGAAAGGTGGAGAGGATGAGGTTTGAGGTGAGAGGGGATTGGGCCCTCCTTTTTAAGGGATGACGGAGGTATAGAAACTTACCTTCTCCTTGTAATAAGACACCTTGGTCTGAAGTCCAGGCAGTTTGTCTCTTGTTTGAGGTTATTCCAGCCCTACCTGCTGCTCCATTGTGTCTTGGCATCTTTGGGGATTGTCCATTTGGAGGGGCCGGATTAGAAAAGGGAGAGCATGATTACAGTAATGTTTTACCAGCAAACTAGGATCATCTTATCCTGTATTTTTGCCTTGCCAGAATTATCTGTTTCACCTGAGAGGCAAAACTAAGCACGGGAGTTTGGATACCGTGGGATCCAGAGGGCAAATGACCCAGGTCGTGGTGTGTCTGGCTCAACAGATAGCAATTTGAAGTGCCACCTGGCCCTAGTGGCAACAGCAGCCATCAGTTAAATAAACCAGCTGTTAAGTAAGAGCAAGAACAGGAGTGTTTGTGCAAACAACCTTTAAATTTTCTGATCCTTGATGAATGTTAGTTGGTTTGTGAATTATTAACTTCAGCGTGTGTGAGGAAATACTGGCTCTTAAGTATATTTTTATGTAAGAAAAAAATAAAACTGACCACACCCTCAGCTGCTACCATTTTGGGCTCCGTTCCTGCCTGCTCTCGCTCAACAGGCATATTTAAAGCAGAGATAGGAATGCCAGCTCCTCACAGACCACATGTGCGTCATGCGTCACAGTGCATCAGTTGCCATCACAATTTCACTTCGAAGGGAACTGAAGTGTTTTGCAGCCTGCTGGGATATATAAGTAGGATGATCCTTACCGGGCTGCACAGAGGATCCAGAGTCCTCATGAGGACTTTGGTGAAGATCCCAGTGTAGTTGGGAAGAATCCTGTGTATGGAATCTGAAAACTAGGTTTAGTGAATTGTAGAAAGCTGGCTTGAGAAATCCATTTAATGACACTTAGCCAGCAACTTTTAAAGAGGGTTTTGAGGCAGGTTCTTTAATGTGACCCTGGAGAGACAGCCATCTTTTCTAGTGCTTTGATTTACACAGCAGTGTATCTCGCAGGAAGAGACCAGCAGATTTGACTGAGGGAACTGTAGTGTGGCATCTTGGAAAAAGGGGATTTGAGGACTGATAGGGAGAGACTTGGAGAAATCCATTTGTGAACCTGGTTTCCACAGCTGTTTTTCAGAGGTCTCTTGGACCTCTTAAAGTTGATACTAATGGACTGCTTATTTCTTTTGACTTTTACCTGGGAAAGAGAATTGTGATTAGGCCTTTATCTGGGGAAGCGGGGAGGCTAAGGGAGGGAAGGGGTGAAGGATTAAGGGGTTGGAGAGAATTGGAGCTGGCCAGAGAGGGCTATTTGAGCTTCACATACCTTTGGGTATTGGTTGCTGGATTAATCCTGCAGTGTAAGTCACACTTAGACATGCCTAGGTGTGACTCTTGGGGTTCATTTACTTTACTACAGGGTCTAAGCTCCACTCATTTCAAGTGAAGAAAACATGCTTGCCATGGGAAGGAAGAAAGCAGGTGCTCTGTCTCTCTTCCCCACCTCTTCATTGTCCTCAGGTGCAATGCCATTTGATATAGGCAGTTCTGAAATACATTGTACGCTTTATTCCCAGGATGCAGGGATTATTGCTGACAGAGACCATGGGTCCTGCAGCCAGCCCCCTGTGTGTGGAAATGGAAGAAAAGAAATTCAAGCTGTAAAGAATCTCTGTTTTGGTACTTTGTAGTGGTGGATTGCGTGAATAACTGAATTGAAAAGGTGCCTGGTTTATACCATCGTGAATACCCAGGCCTTAGGTAAATATTGACACTAGTAGTGTGACAGGCCTACCACTTGTCTCTTGCCCCTAGGAATAAACGATCTTTTCTCAGGTGCTTGTGACCTTATAAACCATCCTGACGAGTTTGTGCAGGTGCTTTCTGCACTAGTTCTTTGAGTTTGAGAGTGGGTGGTTTTCTCTTTGTGCTTCCATGGGCTTAAACCTAACCAAATCTAAACCCACCTTGGCTTATCGATCCTGGTTCACTTTGCCACAGGTAAATGCAGTTGTCAGCACAGTTTTGCAGAGTCATGTTTGTGTGGCCATGTGGACTAGACCTGGGATTGGAATAGCTTTTATTTACTTTGACAGTGTATCAAGACTGAGTGTGGGGGAGTGAGGAGAAAGGAAAGCCAGTTTGGGGAGACTTAGCTGGAGTACAGGTTGCATCTGATAACTGAGTGCCTGCCTTTTCCAGCAAACTGCTCTCACCCCCAACCACCATCTTTTGTTTGGTTCCCTGTATCTCAGGGCATAGAACAAAACCAGCTTAATTTTGTTAGTGTGTAGTACGCAGGCGCAAGTCATTCTCCACCTTTCTACCTCCCTACCAAAGATAGCATGTTTATTGGAGGGAAGTCATGATGGAGTCCACTTGATGTAGGACAGGCTAGGCAGAGACTTTGAGAAACCTCGATTTGTCAAAGGAGTGATTAGTAGAAACTGGGAGATTGTGTGTTCGTTACATAGCAAGTGTTAGGCTAAGTCCTAGCAGTTTTCGTAGGGCAGCTGCCTCAATGTAGCTGATCTTGTGGATGTCTCGATTTGGTATGACCAGTGGGCTTGGATTTTCTGCTTGGATGTGAAGATGCTCTGTGAATTGAATGGCTCTTGTCTCTCTCTAGTGCACAGAGAGGCGATGGAGTATCTAGAAGTACACATGGTGTTTCTTAGATTTCTGCCTGTAACTGAAACTCCAAAAGGAGTTACTGATGATTGACTTTTGACAAGGCTTTTAACCATCTTTGCTGGTGATTGGCTTTAAAAGAAAGGACTCATATTCCACAGGTACCAGTATTCATTATTTGGTTAAGATATAGTTTAGCAAGTGGAATGTACCACTAGGGTTCACCCGGTAAGACACATCCTTTGTGAGTAAATGACCTGGACCTGCAAATGGGAGTGGGGTGGGTGGGGAGGGGACAGGTGTGTGGTGGGGTGATGCAGCCAGCCACATTGAATGTAGATGGGGCCGGGTGCTGTGGCTCAGGCCTGTAATCCCAGCACCTTGGGAGGCCGAGGCGGGAGGATCACCTGAGGTCAGGAGTTCGAGACCAGCCTGGCCAATGTGGTGATACCCCATTTCTACTAAAAATACAAGAATTAGCTGGGTGCAGTGGTGGGTGCCTGTAATCCCAGCTATTCAGGAGGCTGAGACAGGAGAATCACTTGAACCAGGGAGGCAAGGGTTGTAGTGAGCTGAGATCACACCATTGCACTCCAGCCTTTGTGACAAGAGTGATACTCCATTTCCAAAAAAAGAACGTAGATGGACCTTGTGGAAGAGGTGAGGCATCATTTTTAGGGACTTCGGTGAATGATTTTAAAAAAAGAAACAAAAGTGTGTTGTGGCCTAGTCATTTTCACAGCCAGTTTTCCATTTGACTTAGTAAAATTTTAATACGTTCGAGGATGGAGGTCGCATGCATCATCTGCTTTTTTGTGCTTGTAATTTCAGTGAAAAGGAAGTTCCATGTTTTAATAGCAGAATAGTCTGTGTACAATAATGCATGCTGAAATACTTTGTGGTTTTTGAATCTTGACTTCGTATCTTCTCAGCCATTTCAACAACCAGAACCAGGGAAATCATCACTGCCCCACGCCTCTAAACAGAGAAAATGATGTGGTAGATGGTCTTTTAAATTTAGAGTGTCTCACGACGTCTTAGTACTGCAGAAAGAAAAACTTAGCCTTTTGGCTTTAGCTAAGCATTTCATGACACACATAAACTTTAAGAAGCCCAATGGAAAAAGTGAACAGGACGAGATCCCAAGTCGATAAGCTAGCTAATAAAGTCAGCGACTTCACTGTGGGCCAGACAGCTGACCTTTTAAAACTGTGTGTTTTCTTTAAAATACTTAGCTAGAGATAGTCGCGTGCCTCCCTGTAATACAGCGGATGTATTCTTGAAAAGTTGTGGGGTAAATTCGCTTTTCTAATTTGGCTGATTTAATACCAGGGATCTGCTGTCTGTATTTGTGTGATCTACATTGTTTTGAGGCAGCCGAGAAAGGAAGAGAGGATAAACCTAGAAAATAATATTTGAAGGAACCTTGTACTTAATCCATTTGTAAGGCCAAGCATTGTGGCAAATGCAAGTAAACATGGATTTTTATATTAGCTTTATAGATTTTTGGATGCTTGGGCTTCGCACAGGCACCAAGAGACCTCACAGAGATGTTAGTGAGCTGTGGGTGTGATGTCACACAGTTGAAAAATAAAGGACGCGTGTAAGTTCCAGTGGAGGCTGATAGAGGACTCCCATACTCTGGGGAACTTGTGGCTTCCCAGGAAGGGTTTTCCTCACGGGCAGCTCCAGCCTGGGAAGGTAGTTACACCCACTTATGTCATTTGTCCCTTAAAATTTTTTGTGGATGGGGAACGAAGGAGGTGCCGGTAGCACGAAGGTAAGCTGTTGTTTGTACAGATGTATTTGTTTAAAACAAACCACTTTCATTTCCTTCTTCAAATAGGACATACAGGCAACTTATACATTGCTCTTTTGTGACCCAGAAGGGTATTTGCCTAAAATTGCCCTTCTCAATCTCTTAAAAAAACAACAAACCCCCCGAATCACTACATGTCCAGAAGTGAGTCACCACTTAGTTTTTTTTTTTTTTTTTTTAATCTTTTGGCATACATTTCTGTAACATGAGGTTTTTGTACTAGTATTTTCACTGATTGGATTATGTTAGAGAGTGAATTGTCAAAAATGAGAGTTAAAAAGGCCCAAAATGGCCGATCCTTTCTTGGTCCTAGGAAAGTCCTAGACAAGAGTGTTTAGAATAGTGTGTAATGAATGACTCAGATGGAGGGAAGGGGTTTTTTGTTTGTTTTGATGTTTTAATCTGTGTTTGTTGCACCCAGAGGAAGTAATATATTATTGGAGGTTTCATTCTTAAAGAATTAAAAGTCACTGCTCTAGAATTTTCTTACCACTTTATCCCGGTGAAATCCGTGGTCCTACCTTCTGCCAGAAAGGCAGACTTGGAATTTGGCCACCCTGCTCTCATGACCAGAAGTAATTTTATGGGCCTGTGTTAAAATAGGTATTTTGCTCTTCGATGGCAATGTTCATCTCAGGGCACTTAGGTGTGGGCGTGTAGTGTGTCAAATCACTCACCATTAAGTGGAGAATCATTTCAGTGTATTGGAATGGGAGATTCATCACGGCATCACTTACGGATGGTGACTGTGCCACAGTTTACACAATTAAATTCTCCTCTGTGGCACATGGCAGTCAAAGAAGCTTTCATTGCTGGTTTGCATCTTTCCCATGTCAATCCGAAGTTAGTGAATTTTTTATTTTTTATTTTTTGTTTTCAGACAGAGTCTCGCTCTGTCGCCCAGGCTGGAGTGCAGTGGCGCGATCTCTGCTCACTACAAGCTCCGCCTCCCGGGTTCACGCCATTCTCCTATTCTCCTGCCTCAGCCTCCCCAGCAGCTGGGACTACAGGCGCCTGCCGCCACGCCCGGCTAATGTTTTGTATTTCTACTAGAGATGGGATTTCACCGTGTTAGCCAGGATGGTCTCGATCTCCTGACATCATGAGCTGCCCGCCTTGGCCTCCCAAAGTGCTGGGATTACAGGCGTGAGCCACCGCACCCAGCCCGAAGTTAGCGAATTTTAAAGCTGCGTCACATTTTCAGAAAGCACCCTGGATTTTGCATTGGTGGTTTCATAGGAAGCTAATCAGTCTCCTGAAAGTGGACATTTAGCAGGGGCCGGGGCAGATGTGGAAGGGTAGATGTGGAAGTTTTAGGAAAGGAAAACAGGAATCTGTGACCAGAGGAGCATTGGTGGACTTTACAAAGCACTTGGTGAACCTGGGATTCCAAATGTATCCACCAGGTTAATGTGTCCTTTTTCTCAGTTTTACTCGTCCCTTATTTCCTGTCCTTTTTGCTTGACCTGTTTCTACTACTCCAGAAGCAAAAGTCTCCTGTTTTCTGTTGCAGTAGAGCATGGTTTTCACTTATGAGAACTCTCTGCCATCCTTTAACTGAGAGAACCTCTGGGTTTTACCTCTGGCTGCCCTCCATCCCTGCTGGTTGGGATGGATGAGCCTTTGCTCTCCCTGCAGCGGCTGGGGCCCTAGGCTGTCAGGGCACCTGGGGGAAGAGTTCAGTGGGAGCAGGGAGCACCTGGTTCCAAGGTTCCAACCCCGCTCTGTTCTGCAGAATGACTGGGCTTCCAGGAGGTAAAGATTCAGCTCTGTTACTGGATGGGGTGAGGATGGGGGAGCTATTGTGCAGGTGATGAGTCTGGAAAGTCCTGTTAGAGCTTAAGGACTATGTGAAAGGGTGAATTAGTGTTGCTTTTTGGAGATGATAGAGTAGAGAATAGGCGATCCTGAATGACCAGACTTCTGACCCATCTCTTCCCGCTCCCCATTTCGAAGCCTCCGCAAAGCATTTCTCTAATAGCAAAGCCAAATGGTGGCTGTAGGCACCCATTCCCTGCTGGGGTGGCCGTGGTGATGTTCCCTTTGTGTCAGGTCTGGGGAGGGTCAGCCTCTGGCAGCACCTATTCCCTGCCCGAATTCCTTTTGCTTATAAAGTCCCCACCAACTGCAGAGCTGGTGTGTTGGAGCGCCTCTTCTTAATTAAATTAATTAATCTTTAGGGGTTAATGATGCACATACCATATTAACGAGAGACTATTATGGGAAGTTTGTGGGCTTTCCACGGTACTAAATTGCAGTAAACATGAGACTGCTTAAAGTAAAACAGAACAAAACCCCATTATACCTAATTATTTTGTTTCTCTTTGGCCAAACTAAGATTTTTGGTAGGAAAGATCCTAGAATCTCCCATTTTAAGGGGTAGTATAGAAAGCAAATGCTAACTGCCTTCAGTAATGGTGAGAAAACAAGTTGGGCCTCTTGATTATCTAGTTCAGAACTTTTAAGTAGATGAACAAGGAGATACTCTGTTCTTATGGAAATCAACTTTAATGGCCTGATAGATTAATGTTCGTGAGGGACCTGGCACTAGGGTTTGCCAAGGTTTATATAACCCTTGACTTAACTGCCTGGTGGGTTGTGGGTCTGGCAGCGTGGGGCTATTCTTCTCAACTTTGCTCTAGAACCATTTGTGTTTTGCCCTTTCCTTTTAGGAAGTCCTGACTTCTTGGCCTTTTTGTTTGCTTATTTTACTTCATGCCCTCCATTCCTTATTTTACTTTTCTGGCCTCATTTCCCAGGACTCTTCCTCAAAAAAATATGCTCTTCTTCTAGGCCTAGCTGAAGTCTTGCATTTTCGATAAACGTTTCTCATTACAGCTGATCTTCCCTGCTCTGGATGACATCTGGCCTTCATTCATGTTATCCATACTAGGGACGACAAACTCACATGTCACAGGGGCTAGGCAGATACTGCCAGCGAATAAAGAGGGCGTGGGTGAGACAGTAAGGAGTGGTGAGGTCTGTGGTCATTGGAATGCTTGGTAAATGCATGCAGTTGATTGTTTCTATTAGGAATGCTGGCCCTGTGATTGGAAAAGCTGAAACTTTTATTTTTGGTGAAAACTTTAGGTTTCTACCAACACTGTTCAGTCAGAAACAAGCAAGTTTCCCTGCAGCCCAGCTTTGTACCCACGAACTACCAATTTGTAACTACTGATCTACCATTACAGAATGCTTGCAATGTGAGAGCCTTTCGCTGTAGTTATTTGGTCAGTATTGTTTTTTTTTTTTTTTTTTTTGATAGGGACACGGTCTCACTATGTTGCCCAGGCTCGTCTCAAACTCCTGGCCTGAAGTGATTCCCCGACTTCAGCTTCCCAAAGTGCTGGGATTATAGGCGTGAACCACCACTCCCAGCCAGGAGTCTTAACTTGACCAGTGGGTTGTAAACCACTTCAGGTCACAGACTAGATCTTATCCTAATTTGTTATCAGTTTATCACAGTGCAGTATACCTTGTAGCCAATAAATATTTGTCATATTTGACATTTGTTGGGTGCTAGAGGGAAAAGATGTAGGCTTGTACTCAAATTAGCTACACACCAGGATGACATGTGTGAGCTAGTAAAGGTCGAGAAGCACATGTAAGACCTTGTGGGATCACAGAGGCAGGCATGAGTTTCTTCTCTCAGTTAATGTCGTAGGCGTTAGACTTCAGAGGCCCAGGCTGATTATTATAGCTGATTTTTAAGGAGTAAAAATAGGCAGTGAGTCTGGGTCCATATATAGCTGTATGTATATAGTATCTCCTATTTTGAGTCACCGTAGGTTTCCCTCATTTGCATAGATCATGATCTATGTCAAATTTTCACAAATGGAAATAACTGTGACTCATTACTGACTTTGTGAGATACAACTGCCCAAAAGCTTACAAAATGAGCTATTTGTATCATGTTGCGATCTGAGTGATTTTTTCATTTGATTATTTGCAGAGTTTGTTCTTTTGCCATAGGGAATATGTGGCCGCTTAGCTTACTGAAGAGAGGTAGCAGCAAGTACAGAACCTTCTCCTGAGTGGAAATCCTTGGATAGGATACTAGAGGAATGATTCCAGTTCAAGATGCAATTTTGTCATCTTAATAGGAGCCTTTAATGTGTATTATCCGCTTGTTCAGTTGTGGTTTTTGGTTAACAAGGGGAAAGCATCACAATAGAAAAAAGATAAGAACATCTAATATTCTGGGATTTGAACAAAGTCTTATTCTCATAAAACCTTACAACATGGGAACATAATGTGATTTCATTGGAACTTGATGTGTACTGTGTAATTCCTCAGAAAGTAAAAATGCAGCAGAAACAGCCTTAAAAGCTTAAAGGATTAAATAACTTAAACATTGTTGCATGTTCTTTCTCATTCGCACCGGCTGAAATTTTGAAAGTACGAATCGCCTTTTTCTGGTTAGTCCAAAGCAGGCAATTTTTTAACAAGTGGCTGACAGTGCACGTTCTGAGGTTGAGAAAGAGATGAATGGCCAGAGCCCACGGCATCCAGGCCAGAGCTGGGTGCCCACTGGTGCTCAGAAGTTGGGTTATTGGATTACCTTACATTTTCTTTCCAGCTGTATTAATGCAGTTTAGCAAACATCTGAAAGCTGAAAATATGCAAAGTACTGTGGCGCGCAGTAGTCCAGACAGAGTTGAGTAATGGGAAATAGGCTAGCCTGGAAACCAAACCAAGTATGAAAACCTCATTCTTCAGGGAATGCTTGTCACGGATTTCGAACCAGTTCCTTCCACTTTGAATTATTCTGCTAATGTTGAGAAACAGAGCCATGGGTTGCGCTACTCTTCACAGTGAGAGATACTGTCTGTGTTCGTCAGTGGTCTGTGAGCCATACTTGCTTTTGGGGATGAAGTGATAATTCTGGTGTCTGACGAAGTGGGGTTATTTCCTCACCACAGCTTACTCAAAAGTAAACAGAACTTTTTATCCCTCAACTTCCAAGGAGTCGATGAATTACTGTTCACCAGCTTTGAATAACATTTGCCAAGTTTGTAATATGTGGTTCTGGTTATAATCCAGGAAGGTGCTGGTCAGATTATATAAATGCCGATTAAGCCTATAGAATTATACTCTGAGGGCAGTTTTTATTAAGAGTGTCTTCCTCATAACTTCAGTTTTTGAAGGCCCTTTCCCCTGTTGAGATGGTTCAGAACTTTTTGTGTCCTGAAAGGACTTGTGTTCGTATCAGTGTCCATCCCCCACCACATCCTTTTACATAATTCTTGAGTTATCGGGTAACTCAGATTTGTTTTTTAGATTCAAGTTTCTTCTGTAGGTGACATTTTACTTGAAATGTTTGTGGATTATTTCATGATTTAGACATATTTGTTGATTTTTTTGTAATTTAGACACAGCACAGTTTAATAGAAATTTCAGTGCTGATAGAAATAACCTCTGTCTGCATTGTGCATTTTGATAGCCACTAGCCACGTGGGACTGTGAAACAGTTGCAATATAGCTAGTGTGGCCAAGGAACTGAATTCTTAATTTTACGTAATTTTAATTTCCTTTAAATATAAATGTAAATAGCCACATGACTAGTGGCTACAGCACAGGTTTAGATAATGGTGGGGATTTTGCAGCTATTGAAAGACTTTAGCTCTTCAGATTCCTTGGGGTTGGGGCAAGGGGACTCGTCAGGAAACATGTTCAGCGAGCCAACTGTCGTTGTGCACTGTTAAACAGTTTGCTTTTCAGACAGACCTGGATAAAACTTGAGCTGTTCTCTGCAGAGGTGCCTCTTGTGTGTTCTGTGAATGGTGGGCCGAACGGTCATCTTTCAGCAGATTAGCTGAAAGAATATCTATCGCCGGGCTCAATTGTTCAGAGATCTGCGCACCCTTTGTGCAAGAACAGGGAAAATTTGTGTTATGACAATGGCTGACAAAATGTTTAATTAAAGCTGCAATTGGCAGTAACTAAATTCTCTGAGGTTTCTTTCCTCTCCTCTTTGCTACTGAAAGGTGCAGAAATGCTTTCGACAGCATCTGTCCTACTGACAGATGAATTGTTTTGGCAGGAGAATCTGAAACCTTCAACCGAAGACACATTCAGATGTCAGGCCTAGTACAGGGCGATCGTGTTCATAGAAATAAGTGAGATGCTTTAGATGTGTGTGCATGTCAGCTGCCACCTGAAAGAAAAGGCCTCATTAAAGGTTTTTACTGATTAACTCTATGATTGTTCTTGGGATCTCAGATGGGAATTCACGCTCCTTTCTGCAAAGCTCTTGGGCTAGGTGTATTTTCTTAATTACTGAGAAATGAGTGTTATCAGTAAGCAGTGAAAAGGCCTGAAAAAACTTTGTTTAAATAATTTTAAAAATTTGGAGAAAAAATGCCAATGTTGATAGCAACATCATTCACAATAGCCAAAAGGAGGAACAACCCAAATGCCATCTGTGATGAATGGGTACACACAATGTGGCATATACATACATTGGCATATTAGCCTTAAAAAGAAATGAAATTCTGCCAGGTGCAGTGGCTCACTCTGGTAATCTCATCACTTTGGGAGGCTGAGGTGGGAGGATTGCTTCAGTCCAGGAGTTCAAGACTAGCCTGGGCAATATAGCGAGACCCCCATGTCTACTAAAAAAATAAAATTTAGCCAGGTGTGGTGGTATGTGTGCCTGTAGTCCCAGCTACTTGGGAGGCTGCAATAGGAGGATCACTTGAGCCCAAGAGTTTGAGGCTGCAGTGAGCTGTGATCGCACCACTGCACTCCAGCCTGGGTGACAGAGTGAGACCCTATCTCTTAAAAAAATGAAATTCTGACACATGTGACAACATGGATGAATCTTGAAGACATTATGTTAAGTGAATTAAGCCAGTCACAAAAGGACAAATATTCTATGATCTACCAACATGAGGTACTTAGAGTAGTCAGATTCTTAGAGACAGAAGTAGAATGGAGGTTGCTAGGGGCTAAGACAGAAGGGAATGAGGAGCTGATGTTTAATGAGTATAGACTTTCAGTTTGGGGTGTTGAGAAACTTCTAAAGTTCTGGAGATAGATGGTGGTGATGGTTGCACAACAGTGTGAAGGTACTCAGTGCCATTGAATAGTACACTTAAAAATGGTTACAAAGGCAAATTTTATGTTATATGTATTTTACCATATTAAAGAAATTACGCTTAGGCCGGGTGCGGTGGCTCATGCCTGTAATCCTAGCACTTTGGGAGGCCGAGGCAGGCGGATCACCTGAGGTCAGGAGTTTGAAACCAGCCTGGCCAACATGGTGAAACCACGTCTCTACTAAAAATGCAAAAAAATTAGCCGGGCGTGGTGGTGGGCACCTGTAATCCCAGCTAGTCTGGAGGCCGAGGCAGGAGAATTGCTTGAACCCGGGAGATGGAGGTTGCAGTGAGCCAAAATCATGCCACTACACTCCAGCCTGGGCGACAGAGCAAGACTCGTCTCAAAAAAAAAAAAAAGTTAGAGTTTGTCTCCTTGAATTGGGCCAACAAGAAAGTGTCTCTGAGGATTTTATTTCATATTGTAGTTCCTGGGGAGACTGTAGTAAATATTTTCCTCATTTCCTAGTAAACCTATTGAGGATCCACAGCTGACTCCACTCTTCAGGCCCACTTACTTCTCAGACTTAAAAACCGGAATAGCCGCTTGTCCAAAGCAGAAAGGGACATGAGCCTCGGCGGCTGTCTTCTCTTTTGCCAACAGGTGCTCTGAGAGAAGAGGTACCCTTTCTGGGTAGCACCCTAACACTTGCTTTTCTAGTTAATTGAAACTCTAAAAGTCGCCGCATTCCAGCTGACCCCATGAGAACTTAATGTTTCCACTTCTAAGTGTGTTCATCTCTGTTGCTGCTTGTTGGCATTTCAGTGTTAAGTCTTGATACTGCTAGGCTTCTAGATAGTACTGGAATGGAAGACCCTTCGCTCTAGTAGCCTTGTCTAAAAAGCAAAATTTTTATAACATTTTTGAAATGTAAATACATTTTGTCTGCTCTTTAAGGGAAAGACAAACCCAAGGGTGTTGTGACTTAAATGGTTTTATACCAAATTGCTGAAGACTGTGGACACTTGCTGGGTGGGAAATGAGGAAAGTAATCTCATTTCAGATAGTCCCAAACTGAGCCATCAGTTTAATTGTGTAAGACCTGGTGAGCCCTAGCTCTGCCCAGGCCACACGTGTAAGCCAGAAACACACTGTTCCCTTTGAACCTAATGGCCTCAAGAGTCAGTGGCCCAGATCAGAGGCAAAAACTGGTGATCCTCAAGCCAAATGTGGCCTGCAGATATGTGAAATCTTTTCAGGTTTTTTTAAAAAAGTAATAAGGCAGCCCTGGATGGGCCAAACAAAACAGGAATTCAGATCCTGAGCCTCTGAGAAGATTGGTCTCCACTGACCCTTGTTTCAGGGGACGAGAAGCAAATGCCCCTTTAGGTGGGTGGCAGGCACTTCCGTGTCAACCTTGTTACACGCAGGGCAGGCTTACCAGCTCTCTCTTACTTGCTTGTCCTCTAAGCTCTTGCCATTGTGGTTTCTGAGTCTTTCTCTAATATCCCTTCCAGCTTCACAACTTCTGTTACCTATAACAATACAAAAGTTAGTCTTCGTAAACTCACAATATCTTTACACCCGGAGACAGTATTTCCATCCCCCTTTTTACGATAATCTGCTCAAAATAGAAGAAAATCTCAGTCTGTTAAGTCCTTTTTCTGATGTGGGAGAATTCTCTCAATTTGTAGATTTTCTTTCTCAAGTCTAAGTTGGGATTTCTGGGTACCCATTAATAAATACCCCCAGGCACAGACAAGCTCACACTTGACTTCAATATGCGGTTTAAAGCATTATCACCTTCAATCTTTATGGTAACATAATCTCTGGACAAATTGCTTTTAATTCAGGCTGTACCATGAATACAGAAGTACCATTAGTTTCAAGTGTAGTTTGACTTTTATTTAGATGAATGTCTCTGAGTTCACAGTGAAATGGCTCTCAGCTCTAGGTTACTATTGATTGAAATGTCTCTGGAGTAAGTTTAAAAGATTGTTGCCACATACGTGACACTTTCCGAGACAAACTTTAAACTCATAATTAGTCGTACTGTTAATTGGCAGTAATGTCAATGGAATTAATAGCTGAGATGAAAAATGTAAACCTCTTCGGCATACACAGGGCTGGGTAGACTTTGGAGGCAGGGAAGGATTACTTTCTGTGCAAAGAAAGTTAGGGCCCATTTGGATCACATCTTTGTGGCTTTGTTCCTGAAAGATGAAGCTGGTCTGGTTGAGATTGTGGTCACCTAACAGAATAGTGCCCAGCTTGCTCTTTGTCCGCCTCTAAAGGTATGGCTGGGTTATGAAGCAGGGAGAGTTGTAATTCTGAACCATTGACACAGATGCTATCATCTTGAGAAAGCTGCTCACCTGAGGCTTTCCCTGCCTGTGGTTAACACAAACAAGAATTTCCAACAACTGGCCCTCTTCTCCTGTGTGACTATCCCTCCTGGTTTATTCAGTGAAGGTGGGAATACTGTGTTCATAAGTAGCCTTATGATTCAGGATCTTACAGTGTTCACAAACACTCACTTGAACTTTGACTATTTGTGCAATTTTTAGTCTTAAGCTCTTGTGTAGACCAGGGTTTCTCCACCTCTGAATCCTAGGATTGATATTTAGGGCTGGGCAGTTCTGTGTTGTGCAGGGCTGCCTGTGCATCGTAAGATATTTAACAGCATCTTTGGCTTCTATCCATCAGATGCCAGTAACACCCCCCACTCCCTGCCACCAGTTGTGACAACCAAAAATGTCTCCAGACATTGCCAAGTGTCCTCTGGGGGGCAGAATCATCCCTGGTTGAGAGCCACTGGTTTAGACAATGAAGGGTTTTTTTTCCCCCCCCTTTTCTCCTTTACTAAGGCTTGATGTTGATACTTAGTAAAACATTAATTTTTTTAAAATGCCATTAAGAATAGCCTTGGACTTGGTATGATGCAAAGCGTTTGGACCAGGGACTGTCTTACCTTGGAATTTCTTTCCAAGTTGTTAATAGTGAAATGATACTGATTGAAATTCGTTTGGGTTTAGCCAATCTCAGGTCATTTGGGTTTTCACAGAGTTGCTTGGAGTGCCTTATTTATGGATGTAGGTGGGGAGGGGTATGTCTGTGAATCTCAGTATCAATACAGTTACTTAACACATGATCCTGGGGTGGGGGCTTGGATTTTGAGGGTTGGGGGAGCAGGACAAGAGAAGATTTCTGAATCCTGGGTATGATGCCAAGTGTTGATTCCGTTTTTTTTTCTCTCTCTGTCTTTACCAGAAACCTGAGTTACAACAAACTCTCTGAGATTGACCCTGCTGGTTTTGAGGACTTGCCAAATCTACAGGAAGTGTGAGTCTTCCCCTAAATCTCTGGTGGTTGGAAGGATGGAGAGCTCTTTGGGAAAATCCTCTCGTGTTGCAGCATCGCTCACTCCCCTAGATCTGCAGTCTAATCTTGTAGGAAGGAACATTTGTGTATGGGCTGTGTTGACAAATTCTATTCCTGCTTATCTCTCCCTTTCCCTAGGCTCTCTGTTCTTCCTAGGCTGTCCATAAAGGGTGTGTTACAACTCAGCAGGCATAGAGCTCCTGGAAATCCTGGGCGCATGGTGGGTGTATAGCAGAGTCCCTCCATTGTGGGAAGCCTTGTAACTGGAGTGACACAACCTGGGCTGGTACTTTGTCACAGTTCCCGGGAAAGCTGATCAGCCTACTCAACAGTGGCATGTGATGCCAGCCCACCTGTATTTCCCAGGAAGTAAAGTTATGGAAGGATGGACTATAGAGGCTTACCTGTTCCCCTCCACCTCCAAGCAGAGCTAGGATGACTGCCTTTGGAGCTCTAGGCTTGCTGTCCCTTGCAGTGTCTTGTAAATCAGGCTGCAATCTTTTCTTCCTTTTAATGTATTCTGTTTTTCATGTGGATGTTAGGATTATCAGGTATTTTAATTCCATGGAGACTTTATAGAAACCTTCACATATATGTAGTATACATACTGTAGAAAAATTGGCAACTACAGAAATGTGTGAAGAATGAAAATCACCGGTATTCTTACCCAGGCATACCCATTGCGAACACCTAGTGAAAACTATCACGTGTACATATGTAATTTCAGGATCAAACTGTACAGTATGGTTTTTTTTTTTTGTTTTTTTTTTTTTTTGAGACGGAGTCTTGCTCTGTCCCCCAGGCTGGAGTGCAGTGGCGCGATCTCGGCTCACTGCAAGCTCCACCTCCTGGGTTTACACCATTCTCCTGCCTCAGTCTCCCGAGTAGCTGGGACTACAGGTGTGTGCCACCACATCCAGCTAATTTTTTTAATAGAAATGGGGTTCCACCATGTTGGTCAGGCTGGTCTTGAACTCCTGACCTCAAGTGATCCTCCTGCTTTGGCCTCCCAAAGTGCTGGGGTTATAGGTGTGAGCCACTGCACCCGGGCTTACTTGTTATTCTTTGATTCCATTATTGATGACATATCTAAATAAATTTGAATTTCATCAGCTGGTACAATTTGCAAAATACTTGCATTCCGTACCCTCATCTCCAGATTCTCTAGATTGGCGTTTATAATTTCTGCTTCTGTTTTAAAAAGGTTTAGGCTTCTACAGTTAAAGAAGCATCAGAACAGGAAGGGGCCTTGGAAATGGTTTCTCTAGGACTGTCATTCTCCCAGAGGATCAGTGAGCCCGTGGCAGGGGAAAGGAAGTTTGAAGTGGGTCACTGTGTTAGTTTGCTAAGGCTGCTGCCATAACAAACAAATAGCACAGGCTGGGTGCCTTAAACAGCAGAAATTCATCTTCTCACAGTCTGGACACAGGAGGTCCAAGATCAGGGTACTGGCAGGGTTGGCTTTTTCCGAGGCCTTGCACTGTGCCCTCACGTGCTCTCTCCTCTGTGTGCATGCATGGTGTCTCTGTGTGTGTCCAGATTTCCTCTTCTTATAAAGACATCAGTCCTATTGGATCAGGGCCCATCACCTCTTTAAAGACACCATCTCCAAATGCAGTCACATTCTAAGGTACTAGAGGTTAGAGCTTCAACATATGAACTCTAGGGGAACACAGTTCAGCCCATCATAGTCACCAAGGTGATAAACTCAGTCCATCATGGAGCTTGTTAGGTTTGTAACCCAGTGCTTTCCCTAATCCAAGCTGTCTTTAATGGCTTGTGGTTAGAATATATTCAAATTCTGTGTACATCTGCAAACTTAGTGTTTTCTTTTAGGATTGGACAAAATTGGGGAGTTCTCTCTAGCATCATTCAAGCTTTCATTGAATACTTACTCAAGCATCTGCTCTGTCCAGGCGCTATTCTGGGTGCTGGGGCTACAGGAGTGAACAAGACACAAAGAGGGCTGGGACTGGGGAGGGGCAAGTGAGGCACCCAACACAGGCGCATAATTTGTGGGGACACCAGAGACTCAGCAGTCAAGATAAAGGATATTTTGATAGAGTATTTTGAAAGTCAAAATGAATATAAAAAGAAAAATGAGTAAAATATAAAAAGCTTAGCTCAAGATAGGATTAGTATTACTAATTCCTATCCTTTTGCCTCCGGTTCCACGATGGCTTCACATGGTGCTGTTGCTGATTTTGTCTTGATTTAAACTTTTCATATTTTGTTCATCATGAATTTTGTTTTGCATTCATCTTCATATTTAAAAAATATTACATTAATATAGTATTTGTCTTGGTGATTGGGTTTTTGGCTGTCTCTTAAATTTTGTGCCCCTCCCTACCCAATTCCAACCCTGCAGACAAACCTCTCCTCTCACTGAGTTTACATTAAGTGGAGGAAAGCCATGGACTGAATAAGGAAACCGGTAAGACTTACTGGAGATAAGTGGTATGGGGGAAATAGAACAGAGTAATGTGGGAGTATTTTTTGTATGAAGAATTTTGGAGGCATGATAACAGAAATAGTATGATCAGGAAGGTAATGACTGAGCAGGTGTGAATGATGAGGACAGGGAGCACTGCAAGTACAAAGCCTCAAGAAGGGAGCAGGCTGAGGGCCACTGTGCCTGGCATGCAAGAGGGCAGGGGGATGTGGCCAGAGGCTAGGTCCTTTTATGGTTTCAACCCTCATTGACCCCTGTCTATCAGGGGCAGGCATGGGACATGCTCTGGTGAGCATTATCAGTGTTGTTCTAACTCCCTGTTCCTCTTGTTCCTTGCCTAGACAGGCTTTCAACTTTCGTTTATTTTGGCTCCCATGACCTGCAGCCTGTACTCAGCACTTCTTAGAGTTCTAGAACTGAGAACTCACCCAGCTCTAGAACTGAGCACTCCCACCAGTATCTTCATTGGAGATACTGGTTATGAGTCTTAAAAATATATTTCTCACTTAGGAACAGTCACAGTAATTGTAGCAGTGTGCTAATAAACCTTTGGGGAATATGACATCACTTAACCCTAACACCAACTCTGTGATATAAAACATTTTGTTTTTTCTTTTTTTGAGATGGAGTTTGGCTTTTGTCTCCTAGGCTGGAGTGCAGTGGCGCAATCTTGGGTCACTGCAACCTCCGCCTCCTCGGTTCAAGTGATTCTCCTGCCTCAGCCTCCCGAGTAACTGGGATTACAGGTGCCTGCAACCGTGCCCAGCTAATTTTTATATTTTAAGTAGAGATGGGATTTCACCATGTTGGCCAGGCTGGTCTTGACCTCCTGACCTTAGGTGATCTGCCCGCCTCGGCCTCCCAAAATGCTAGGATTACAGACATGAGCCACCACACCTTGCCTGATACAAAACATTTTCTTTCTTTTTTTTTTTTTTTTTTGAGATGGAGTGTTGCTCTGTCACCCAGGTTGGAGTGCAGTGGCGTGATCTCAGCTCGCTGCAACCTCCATCTCCTGGGTGCAAGTGATTCTCATGCCTCAGCCTCCCAAGTAGCTGGGATTACAGGTGTATACCATCATGCCCAGCTAATTTTTGTATTTTTAGTAGAGATGGGATTTCGCCATGTTGGCCAGGCTGGTCTCGAACTCTGGCCTTAAGTGATCTGCCCGCCTTAGCCTCCCAATGTGCTGGGATTACAGGTGTGAGACCCCACACCCAGCCCCTTAAAACATTTTCTTTGTAAGCATTTTTTCATCTGGGTGCAGAAGGATCACTTGAGCCCAGGAATTTGAGACCAGCCTGCGCAACAAAGTGATGCCTTGTCTCTATAAAAAATTAGCTGGACATAGTGGCCCATGCCTGTAATCCCAGGTTCTTGGGAGGTTGCAGCCTGAAGATCGCTGAAGCCCAGGAGATTGAGACTTCAGCGTGCCGTGTTCACACCGTGCACTCCACCCAACAGAGCAAGACCCTGCCTCTGAAAAAAATGTAAGAAAAATAAAAGGAGTTTCTCTGCTTTGCAGAAGAGGAAACAGATACTTAGAAAAGAAACTTGCACAGTGTCACATGGTTGGTAAAACTTGAGAGCTGAATTCAAAACCTGTGCTAACCTTGAGGCTACGCTACCTTAATTTCCTACATCCTTCATCTTAACCCTCACAGTCAACTGAAGATGAAGAGGAACTGAGGCATGGGATTTGGCTGAAACTGCATGGCTAGTGAGTGGTAGAATTTGACCTATGTTCTCCAGTGTAATCCTGGTCCACACGCTCTTTGGCAACAGTACCTTCCAAGTATAGGGAGTGTTAAGACAGAGGTCATATCTTAGGAATTCAATGTGATGTGGTGGGAAAAACTCTCATTTTGGTAGCAAGCAGACTCACGTTTGATTTCTGGTTCTGCCCCTTACTAGGGTCCTGAGACCCTAGACAGTTTACTTAGTGCCTCAGCGTTTGCTTTCTTTCTTCTGTAACATTGACATCATAACACTTTGTTGGTGTTATTATAGTTATTAAGATGATGCACAGGGCCTTGCACATGGGAGAGGCTCACTGAATATTATCCCTCTTCCCTCCTGCTACTTTTGGAACTACCCAGCCCTCCAAGCTGGGTGCATTGTTTAGAAATGAATATTTGCAGGCTGATAGGTTGAATGTCTTGCCATTGTGCTTCCTATCCCTGGTGTCACTCCCTGTTCTGTGAGATGGATGAGATGAATTCCCTGATGCCTAGAACAGTAGAACTTCTCACTGATAAAGACCCAGGCCTTTCCCTAAGGGAATTCTAAAACGTCATGGAGACAGAAAGAGGCTGTTAGGTGTGAGGCGTCAGGAGGTGGGGAAGGATATTGCAAAAAAGAAAAAAAAATCGTAGCTGAATGCTATTGCTTCGAAATTAACCAGTCTCCAGTGTTGCCTCGGCGCTGTCAGCTCTCCCAGACCTTACAGAGCCTTCAGTCTGTAGCCCTCAGTGAGAGTGGAGCCACAGGCTGGCAAAACAGCAGGCGGTGGTTTAGCAGTGGTTTTATTCTGGAGGCCTCAGAACCACATGACATCGTGTGCCGGCTGGAGAGAGAAGGCGAGGCCCCTGGAGGACATGAGGACACTTGTGCTGCTGTGTCCAAGCCACACGGTCTTCACTGCCCACAGCCCTGAGGAAAGCCCACCAGGGAGTGCCTCCAGCTGGGGTCCTGGCCAGCAGGCTCCTCTATTAATAAGAGGGGCTATTTATATAGTCCTCTGTAGAAACTGCCCTCAGATCACATTACTGCCGCCTGGCCCACGAGTGCCTGCTGTGGGTGCTGCCGTG
The DNA here is from genome assembly GCF_049350105.2 of Macaca mulatta. NCBI lineage: Eukaryota > Metazoa > Chordata > Mammalia > Primates > Cercopithecidae > Macaca > Macaca mulatta. Next base: position 130,008,318 of record NC_133407.1, on the reverse strand, counting down.
TGCTTGCCAGGGCCACTGACCTGGTAAGGAAGCCTCAAGTGTGCCCTGCCATTGGGTATTTGTGGCTCATCCCTTTCTGTCAGGCTGTTGCTCCCCACAGTGGGTGTGTGTGAGCAGGGGTGTAGGAGATGGTAGTATGTTTAGGAAGAGGTTGAAATAATGAGGGTTGTCATTTTGGGGTACTGCTTTTTAGCTGTGAATTACTATCACTTTTTTGTTGTTGTTGTTTTGGAGACAGGATCTCACTCTTGCCCAGGCTGGAGTACAGTGGTATGGTCATAGCTGACTGCAGCCTCAAATTCCCAGGCTCAAGTGATCCTCCCACCTCAGCCTTCTGAGTAGCTGGGACTACAGGCATGCACCACCACTCCTGGCTAATTTTTTGTAGAGATGGGTTTTGTCATGTTGTCCAGGCTAGTCTTGAACTACTGGGCTTAAACGATCCTCCCGCCTTGGCCTCCCAAAGGGCCGGGATACGGGTGTGAGCCACCATGCCTGGCCCTACTGCCACCTCTTAAGCATATTCTGTGTATCTGGCTGTATCCTAAGATCTTAGGTTTAATTATTTCAGCTGGATCCTCCCAAAACCCTACAAAGCTGGTACTTGTATTATTTACATTCTTCAGAAGAGGGAAGTAAGGGAGAGCAAGACTGAGTGACATGTTTAGCATTGGATTGACAAAGGGTACAACTGGAGTTGAGTGAACCAAGATCTGTCTGATTTAAATATCTGAGCCGTATAATCCCATCCTAATAATCCCTGCTCCGTAACTGCCTCAGTTTCCTTTCTTAAAGAGAGGTGATAATTTAGTATTTTCCTCAAAGTGTTGGCGTATTGTTCAGTGAGATATTGCACATAGAAAACTTAGGACAGAATCTGGCACATAGTAGATGTTCACCTTTATTATTGTTTATTTTGTTAAAGTAATTGTATCCTATGCTAAAATAATTTTATCTGGCTATCTTGTGTAGAAACCATGTATCATAAAGTCTCACCAAATCAATTTGTTAGTATACATTATTCTCCAGTAACTAAAGCAGAATACAGTTATTAAGTGGCCCTGCTTCCAAAACCCCTGTGCATCTGAGGCACTTCTTAATCCTGAATCATCAGGAAAAGGTTTAGCAATAGAGGCCAGACGTTTCAGAGAGATTTTTAGGGCCTTGGATGGAAGTAAATTTTGTGGGGAGATGGGAGTCAGCGGGGGAAGTAAATTGGGGAGGGATGGTGGCTAAGGGGTGAGGGATAGAAGACTGTACAACCCTAGATATTTAAAAAAATTTCCTTAGGCACAATCTTTAATTCTGAAAATTTCCTTTTTCATGGAGACTCTGCTAAACTTCCTGAGCGCCTCTCCCCTCAAAGCTGTAGCTGTGCTATTTTTGACCAGTCTCTATTTCAGTCTGGCAAGAAGTTCATTGCATCTCAGAGTGAGCTGGGCCTTTGCTGCCTTCTGAGGAGAGTCTTCTTGTTTCAACAGGGGACAGAGTGAACAAAAAGGGGGCCAGCAGTGGTGGAGCTAACAGACTTACTCGGAATAGCGGTTCTTTTTTCAGTAGAAATGATCTGGAAGTAAGCTTACTGGGCAGGGCCTCTCCTGGGGGCTCCGAGTGTCCTCCCTGTAAGTCAGGCAGCCCTGATGCCACCAGAGCCTGCTGTTTCTGACTGAGCCTGTTGACTCGGGGCTGCTCATCTAGACATACAAGGCCCAGTTGAGCTCCAGCCCTGGTCCACCGCCCCTCTATGCTCCACTTCCAGCAGATCTGTCACGTTTCGAAATATCATGTTGCCCCCTTCCCTTGTTCATTTATTTCTGTGAAATTGGGTGGAGCAGTTTGTCACAGATACGGTAGGCCTGGCTTGAGACCAAGCTCATCAGGCGTAGCCCCCTGCAGAGAAATCCATACGCTTTGTTTCAGGTTTAAAATCAAGTGAGATCCTAAGCTGGCTGAAAAACAACTGTGCTGTTACCTAAGGGATTACGAGCTTTCCAGCTGGCCTTTGAGCATGTTGCTCTCCTCTCTGTCATACTTTTTTCAGCTCTTGGCCGGGTCCTCTCTTGTTGTGTGATCCTAGGCTAGTGACTTAAACTGGCCTAGAGAACTTACCTGTAATGTAGAGAATGGTAGTAGTTACCCTGGTACCTGACTCAAAGTTGTTGTGATGGTGAAAGTGCACGAGGCATGTCGAGTTTTTGCTGAAATAAAGAACTAGAAGGTAATGAGGAAGAACCTAGACTTTGGGGCTAGGCACCCTGGGCCACTACCACTTACTGCTGGCGACCTTGGTCAAACTACTTAACGTCTGTGTTTCAGTTTCCTCATTGGTGCAGTGGAAATGTTCCTGAGACCTGTTTCCGAGGGCTGTAAAGATGCATGAATATACTGAAAAACTCTTAGAGCTGTGCCTGGCACATAGTCAGCCTTCATTAATTTATCTGCGTTTGTTTTTGTTACCACCATTCTCTGTGTTTCAGAATGAATCGCAAGCAACGAAAGAGTTCTTAGGCAAGCTGCCTGATTGGCAGCAGGTGCCCGACCTTAGTTTTTCTTGCTCTGATAAAACCTGGGGGTCTCTTGTAATAATAGGCGCGTCGATGGGTACTATGACAATTTATTAGCTGAGATTAAGACTAATGGAGAGTTTTCAGTGTCCCTGCATGTGGATGGGAAATGGATCACAGCAGGGTTGGAGGAGATAAAAGGTGAAGCAGAAACAATCTGATTTAGGGGGCAGTCAGATAAGAGACTGTTAAAGTAATTAATTGTCTGTTTCAACACACAAACAAGGGCCCTTTAAGTGGAGAAAGGATTTGCCACATGATACGGATCTGCCTTCTCTCTGCCAGATGCTTCAGCCATGAAGCTATTGAAACAGGCATTCTGTGTCCCACAGCCCAGTAATTGCCAAGCTTCATCCCTAACTGGCTTTGGCACTGAAGAAAGCAAATGGGATAATTCAAGGCCTTTCCTTTTTTTTTTTTTTTCCTTCTATTCATTTCTATAAAAGATGGCAGACAACCAGATTATTCTATTCAAGCACATGCTAGCTGTATACTTGTATGAGTACAGCTGTCATTTCAGTTGCCTTGTCTTCAAACAGAAACAAGATGCTCTGTGTTAGATGTACCTCCCTTAAAAAACTGAGAATAAGAGAACCGAGTTTTATCCCCTTGACTTTGCATCGCAAGTAATTTATTTCTAGCCCATCACCTGGCAGAAAGCCTGAACACTGTGCTTTGGTTTTCTTCAGGATTGTTGGGCTCACTTTGCAAGTCTGATTTTGGATTCTCTTCCCAGATTTGGAAATACATGTCCATGTAAGGAGGCCAGATTGCACAGCCTCTGGGGGCAGACCAGGCGAGCTGAGCTTTGGTTTGTGGGTTTCCCCTTCCGTTAAGAGATATTAACTATGGAAATACAGATTTGGACTATTTGAGCAGGAAGGGAGCTTGGAGAGCAAATCTCGTCTGTGGAGAATTTTCAAAGTGTTTATGCACAAAAGTGTGTGCATATATGTTCATTTTTCTGGGGGATGCATCCAGAGGCTCATCAGAGTCCAGCTGGAACCTCAAATGGAAGAGAGTCCCTGAGTCCAGTTCCCTTGTTATTTCACAGATGAGGCACTGAAATAATTGGCCCCATGTGTCCCAAGCCCCTCAGAACTCCATGTGAGCCAGGATGTGAGTCTCTGGCTCTTGTTCCACACTTGTTGCCCTTTGCAAGGGCAAATTTCGGCCCACGGGGAGTGTTCTCACCGATGGTCTTAGGGGCACTTTTGTCCCGAACCTGCCTCTTGGCTTGTTCTCACCGTTCCTTGTCTTGATTTCTGAGTTCTATGGGAAGCTGATGGCAGATAGGAGATGCTTCCCGTTAGTGTTTATTTCTAGCCATGGGAGTGATCAATAGCTAGTTTTTGTGACCTCATGTGACTTCTTTCCCTTTGAAAACCCACTGCTAAATTCTTTCTCTTTTCCCCAACATTAGAATATAGGTTTACTGTGGCAGATTCAGCAACGTTCGTTTATTTCTCTCGTATGCATATGATTTCAGACTAATTTAAAATGCTTTACATGATTAATTTCTTGTTGTTGTTACAGGTACCTCAATAATAATGAGTTGACAGCCATACCATCCCTGGGCGCTGCTTCATCACATGTCGTCTCTCTCTTTCTGTAAGTGGTGCCGTTTGGGGGACTCTGGGTTGTGTGGTGGGGCCATGGCGTTTGTTGCCTTGCTGATACCTTGTGGCAGGATAACTTGAGTTCATGTGCTCGCTGGTGAAGAAAGACCTCTCTTCATGTGGCCCTAATGATTACGACAGATGCTTTGCTTGCTTCTTTTGGGGTTTGCAGAATTAAAAGCTGGAAGTTTTACCTCATCTTTAATTTGCAAGAAAGTAGGTCTTTTTTTTTTTAATGCCCAGAGGTATATGGAACTAGATTTCTTGCTTCTGTGGTTGATTAAGCTGCAACTTCAAATAAAACTGGAGTTAAAGGAAGCAGTGTCAATTATAAGACAGCAAGCTCATCTTTGTGCCAGTGAATTTGGTAATGTGACTCAGTTTACTTTATGGCTTTAAGAAAAAGAAAGTACCCCCAGGCGTCTGGGATCAGTGTAAAAGTATGTTGTCATGGTCAAGTGTTAGATAAGATACAGTCTATTTTTTATACACAGCACACTGGAAATGCAAAAGCAAATGAAGGGCCTTAGCTAAAAAGACAGGAAGGCACCCATTGGGAATACTATCATTTGTGCTGTTACAGACTTTTGCTAGAGAACTGAGCACTGGTCCTACCCCTATTTCTTCAGCAGTCAGGTGGAGGAGCTTGCTTGTTTTAAACTCGCCCAGAAGACTTTCCAGATAAACCAGCCATGAGTCCAACAGTTTTCTCTGCCAGATTTTATTGGCAGCGTCCCCAGCAGAGCACCTCCCTCTTCACACTGAATTTCCTGTTTCCACTCCAGGCTTGCATAGTTTAATTTTATTCTGATTTTGCTGGTTTTATAATTCGTTTGCTCACCTGTGTGAATCTTATCTCAATACTGAGGCTCGGCAGGCCGAGCAGAGAAACTTTGCAGGAAGGTGCTATTAATAAGAGTGCTGGCATAGCTTACAGATCTTGGATCTTTGGCTGGCAGCACGCCCTGTGTTCAGGAGGTGCTGTGTCCCTGTGAAACATGGTCTTGGGCTTAACCCTTTTCATGGCATTGTGGGATTGCAGGACAATGTGGGAGGTTAGAATTGCAACTCACTGTGTGCCCTGGACAGATGACCTAGTCTCTCTGAACCTCATTTCTCTCATTTACATAATGGTTTTTGACCCATTTTATACATGAAGAAAGTGAGACCTGGGGGAGTGGAATGTATATGAAGCTCCCAGCATTGTGTGGGAATGTTTGACAAATGGTGGATACTGTTGTTGGCTGGTAGCTAGTTGTCACCTAGCTCCTTGGATCTTGGCAGGATCTCACCTTTAAGGCCACAGGATTTAAGAGTCAGTCCTTGTTCCTGTAAAGTGCTGGAAGGAAGGTTTGTGGCCCTTTGTTCCCTTGACGGGTAAAGGTCTGACTTTATTTTGTACCCACCTGGTATGTGGGCCCAGCATCTGGAAGGTGTTTAATTTTTGGCTTAATCAATGAGTTCATCTTATGTGAGGCTAATAGGGATGTGATAACCTGTTGTGTGTCAATAAAGCAAAGCACTTGAAGATGCTAGGAGCTCCTTGCCACTTAAAACACAGGTCATGGACCATCAGTATTGAGTTAGCCTCGAGCTTGTTAGAAATGCAGAACCTCAGGCTTGATGCCAACACTACTGGATCAGAAGCTCCATTTAACAAGGGCCCTGGCCGTTTGTCCACGAGTTCAAGTTTGAGAAATGCTGATGTAACTCCTCCTGTTCCTCACAGGAAGCTAGGGCCACAGAGAGTATCTCTGTGTTATCAGAGAAGAAACTGAGCCTCCCTGGAGGTCTTCTAAGTTGCAGAAGTGAGAAGTGGAACTGAGACCGGATACAAATGCCTTTGCATCACTCCTTTATATAACCCCATGCACTCGGGGCAGGAGCACGGCAGGTGACTCTGAACCACGCTGTGCCAGAGGCAGGCAGGGCCCCCAGCTCGCCCCATGGGCCTGTGGCAGTTCGAATTGCACCTTGCTCTGCTGACTAAAAATACATTTCTGTTCCTTGGCCCAAGTGCCAAGAGAAGTGGGGCTGTTTGGCCTTGTTCCTGCTATTCCATTAGACAGCATTGAAATATGTAAAGCAAGAGAGAGAAAAAAAAAGACTTGCTCCCTGTTTGGATTCAGTTTGGAAAATGCAGGTTAGCACTGGCAGCCAGCTCTTTGGCCTGAAGTTGGGCACCACCTGATTTGGTCAGTGATTTCTCTGAAACGACAGAAACTGAAGGGGCTTTATCTTGGTTTTCTCTGAGGTGCCTGTGTTCCCCGTTCTTAGACTGGATGCCTGGATTCAGTGCTGGCAAGTTAGGTTAGCAGTGTGACATCTGAGCGGCTGGATTATTGATAATCCTTCATGCCTTTTCTGTATTTCCCAAGTGGACCGTGCGAAGGACAAGGGAGAAAACAACAGAGCAGGCAGTGGATGAGCATCGTTTTATAGCCCAAAGAACCACCTTCCTCATCCTAACCAATGAAGGCAGAAGACTTAGCAGCCCCATCCACATGATGATTCCAGTCATCCAGGCTTTGAACAGCAGGTTTTGCTGATGTGTCTGTTACTTTTCGGAACTAGTGAACTGAAGGGTGTCAGGTGTTCTGTAAATATTTAGCAGGCACTTTTTGTGCCCCTGCGGTTGTGGCCCAGAGGCTGTCCCAAGGAGAAGCGGAAGCCTCAACACATCATTTGAAAATGTGGTAGTTAATACTTAGATGCTTATAGTCCTTAATCCTCAAATTCTTATTCCATTTTTGTGGGCAGACAGAGGATCAGAAAAAAATAATCAAAATGTGCAGAGAGAATAGAGCAAATGTCTGCTGAGGCCGTGTGAGTGATAGGAGCCCAGACAACTTTCTTGGGACAAGTTTATAGGTAGATGCATCACAGAAAAGTCGGGGCCAGGTGTGGGTCCTGCCGTCTCTAATGTAGTTGTGACATGGGATACATACATTGCTTTTTTTCTCATTCGTTGAATGAGGAAGTTGAAGCAGATGGTAGAAGTACCCTCGAAGCTTGTGTATTCTCTTTGTGACCCGAAAGTTGAGAGTGGGGGCAATAACATCACAAAAGACATAGTTACCCTCTGACCAATAACCACTGTTGTTGCTTTCTATCTTTTCACAGAAGTAGTAGGTTTGTTAATTTTCAGCTCGGACACCGATAATTATGGACTTTTGCCTCTGAAAGTTGGCCCTTTCTGTCTGTGTTTCATTCTGCCTATGCAGGAGCGAGCCGACTTCCCAGACACCAGAGCCCTCCTGAGCTGGGTGGCACCGTTGGGAGAGCCTCGTGGGAAGAGGCAGTGCTCTGCACCTGGCTTTTTCTATCAGGGCTTCAAAAGAGACTTCCATAGTTTTGGGAACTGGAGTCATACAGCAACATTTCAATTGGTTAATACCTTCTGATTAAAGGAATCTAATTCAATTAACATATTTGTCAAGGAACAGATTTATTTGCGTCTTGTTCTGAGGATAATGCCGGAGCCATTTGTCCTTAATAAACAGAAAGCATAGAACGCAAGGAAAGCTCTTAATAAGACTGGGTTCCGGTGAGGGAGCTAATTTCATAAAATAGTGCTGAGAAAAAGAAACAGACTTTTGTTAAATGGGGGCAGAAGCTGCCAGTAGATTTTTATGTTTGACATTTTTTTTTTTTTAATTTGAAATCCAGGAAACTCATGTTACAATTCCCACAGCAACAGTAATTTTGTCTGATGAATAAATGACATTTCTGTTAAGGAAAAATCCCTGCTTTTCCTGTGGTGTTGCTGCACTTGTACCGTTGAGAAGATTGGTGACAGTGAAAATCATTGAACCTGGGAGTAAAAATGCATGTGGTATAGTCGGCCTTAGCTTCTGTCTCCTGTGCATGGACTGCAGCATGTTACCCATAGGGTTGGCCTTGTCCACCTAACAACTTCTCCAGCTGGTTTGTTCTAGACCTCATCCCTTTATGGTGCCTTGTCATTTGCTCTCCCCTAGCCTGTGTCCTCGACCAGCAGGAAGACCGAGGCAAAATTTAGGGGCACGCAATTAATTGTGACTTTGTAATATTGCTATTAAAATTTATTAGGTTTATGTTGCATTTGAAAACACGTTGAAACGCCTTTTACTTCTAATCTTGAAAAAATGTTTTTCAAAACTATTTTTTTAATGATATAAGATAAATGTACCAGGGCGTGAGGAGGCGATGTGGGGATGGTCAATCGGTACAAAAAAATAGAAAGAATGGCTGGGTGCGGTAGCTCACGCCTGTAATCCCAGCGCTTTGGGAGGCCAAGGCGGGCAGATCACAAGGTTAGGAGATCGAGACCATCCTGGCTAACACGGTGAAACCCTGTCTCTACTAAAAATACAAAAAATTAGCTGGGCGTGGTGGCAGGCACCTATAGTCCCAGCTACTCAGGAGACTGAGGCAGGAGAATGGCGTGAACCTGGGAGGCGGAGCGTGCAGTGAGCAGAGATCGTGCTGCTGCACTCCAGCCTGGGCCACTCTGCCTCAAAAAAAAAAAAAAAAAAAGAATGAAGACCTATTTGATAGCACAACAGGGTGGCTATAGCCAATAATAACTTAATTGTACATTTAAAAATGATTAAAAGTGTAATTGGATTGTTTGTAATACAAAGGATAAATGCTTGAGGGCGTGGATACCCCATTCTCCATGATGTGATTATTATGCACTGCATGCCTGTATCAAGACATGTCATGTATCCTATAAATACATATACCTACTATATACTCACAAAAAAATCAGAAAATTTAAAAAGATAAACTTACCATTAACTTACTATTTAAAAGCCACTTGTAGTACATTCTCAGTGTTGTACAACCATCACCACTACAGAATGCTAGAACATTTTCATCACCCCCCGTCCCCCGCCAAGAAAAACCCATACTCCTTCAACAGTCACTTCCCATATCCCTCACCCTGGTCCCTGGTAACCATTTGCTTGAAAACTTTTTGAGGAAAGCATTTTTCTCTCCTGTTAACAAATGAACCTGCAAGACTTAGTATATAAATAACTTAATAAAAATATCTGAGGTGGCTTTATATTTTGCTGTGACCTCTTAGCTGAAGAAAAAGTGATTAAATGAAAGGGATAGGAAGGCCAGGCATGGTGGCTTATGCCTGTAATCCCAGCACTTTGGGAGGCTGAGGCAGGTGGATCACCCGAGGTCAGGAGTTGGAGACCAGCCTGGCCAACATGGCGAAACCCCGTTTCTACTAAAAATACAAAAATTAGCCGGGTGTGGTGGCAGGCGCCTGTAATTCCAGCTACTCGGGAGGCTGTGGCAGGAGAATCACTTGAACCTGGGAGGTGGAGGTTGCAGTGAGCTGAGATCACGCCGTTGCACTCTAGCCTGGGAGACAAGGCTAGAGTGTCTCAAAAAAAAAAAAAAAAAAGGAAAAAAGGCCATAGGGGAGGATAGGATAGGGTAGGATACTTAACATCCCTCTATTGTAATTTCTGGAGAATAAAACTTGGAAGGAAAGAAATGCAGTGTCCTACCTGTGATCAAGGGGAGGTGGTCACCTCCCCCCTTCCCTGGGGGCAAGTGAAGAGTGGACGAATCCCTGGTTGGGGTTGGAGGGATCTGAGGCAGCGAAGGCCTGAGCCCTCTTCTTGGCTGGATCTGTTGGTGAAGTAAAATCAATAGGAATACTTAACTCTCAGGGTACCTAGCAAACCCTCTGGAAAAGAAGAGGGGCGAAATCAATCTTCTTTACAGGCTCGTTAATGCAAAGATCAATTCGCATTAAAGCATAATTAAAGAGTGAGCCTTAGAGAGAGGCAGCTGTGATCTGCTGCAGCTCAGGGCTGGGGGGAATAATGAGAGTCCCTCAGAGGGCTCAAGCTGGAAGCGACCTGGAATGCAATGTCGCAAAGTTAGTCTCAGCCTCATGACCTGAGTTAAGGTTGTTAATAATCAGGCTTGAAGCACAGGTGAGATTATACTGAGGCACAGGCAGCGGCTGGCATTCCCACTGCATGTGTATGTGGGGATGGGGGGACATACTCTCCATCTAAGGAGCTGGGTTGAGACATCTTGCCCTTCTCTTCACTGCCTGCCCTTAAAACTTTCTCCATATTGCATCTCCTGAAGAAAGGCATCCTTCACTGGCATAATAAAGAATTGATGTGAAAAGTTTTTGCATGTGATGTTTATCTTTGGAGGGATGAAATAAGAATTTGTCTTTAAAAGTGGAGTGGTAATCTCAGATGGTGGACCTCTTTGTGCATTTATTGCTAGCTGGACCTGTGGGCACCATAGGTGTGTGTACAGTCGAGGTGATGCTCCCCATGACCAAGGGTTACCCCATTCTTCCTTCGGAGGAATTATCTGCTGGCCCCTCTACCAGTCACCAGATTAAGAGTGGACCTAATCAAGGGTGTTAGAAAATATGAAAACAAGTATATGTCCCCATGCTACTTTGGACAGGCTTCCCCCACATAGCAACCTGATTTAGCCTTACTGTTGAAGGATGGCCAGTCCGTTTGGGTGTCAGTGTAAAAGTAAACCTTACCTGAGCTATTGGCATTCTGTTGCTCTGGCAATAACATGAATGCTCATTAAGAGTGTGGAGTTCAGAGTGAATGACTGCAGCTACTTTGGGAAGAAACTGTGAGCAAAGCTGTGTTTTAAAAGGCCCAGGTTGAGTTTAAGTGAATGCCTTTTGTTCCTTGAGTAGTCCGAAGCTGTTTTGTTTCCCTGATGCTAAAGGGGGAAGATACAGCCCTAGTCAAAAAGAAAAACAGCACAACAGGGAGAAATACACACACACACACACACACACACACACACACACACACACACATATATATATATAAAATAAAATTATCTAAAGTTCTGTTCCTCTTCTGAGTTTTCAAAGATGTATTCACTTCCTGCCCTGTTGGCCCAGATTTTTGTTGATGTGAACTGATTGTTTCTTCTGTATAAAACCTCATGCCGGTTCCCTTGGGAGATGGCAGCTTCCCCTCACTGGTAGACCACCTGTAGGGCTTGCTGAGACACAGGTCGCTGGGTCTCAGCCTCGTTTCTGGCTTGGCTCAACGGGTCTGAGATGGGACAAGAGAATTTGCTTTGCTCATGAGTTCCCAGGTGATGCTGCCGCTGCTGCTGGCCTGGGAACCTGGCTTTGAGAACCTCTGCTGGGGCTCATATGGGGCTGGGGGGAGCCCCAAGGCTCATGTGTCAGTTCTGACCAAGCTGTTTAGGCCTTGGGGGACAGTAAATTATGTAGATCCACTCCTAATGTCACCAGTGTGGAGGCAGGCATTTGTTTGGGACAGTGGGTCTCTATGGCCCTGGTAATGGCTTCTGAGAAAGGCTCTGGGGCAGTGGGCAGAGTGAGCTCCAGTACCACGGACAGAACAGACCTGGGTGGCTCAGGGTTTGAGGCCCATGGCTGTTACACATTTGCTTGTGCTTAATTTGCTGTTTGTTGGTGACCACTCAAATCTCCCCAGCAGACCTTCACTGGCTACTGCAGAGGTGGAGAGCGCTTCGTGAGCAGCCCAGCGTGGCAGGAGCCCTGTTATTCTCTCAGCCGGTGAGTGCTGGCAGCTCCCCTTACAGCTGCGCATCCACTCTCCCCCGGCTGGAGTCAGTTTTAGCACACTTACCGTTCTTTTGATTATCCGTTACTCGTATCTGATCAGTCTTTATCCTCAGCTAAGACTTGAATGGAACTTCTTTTTCCAGATGGAAGTTAACAGGCGTGTCTGAAAGGTGGGCATGTTTTCCCCCACCCTACTGGGGTCCGCACCTGCCCTGTTGCCCCTTTGTAGCACTGCATTGTTTATGGCCAGATTACTCTCCTCCCATTTTCCCAGCCTGGGGACTATGGTCCAGGTCAACAGTGGGCAAAAGAGATGAAAAAGTGGAAGAAACCTCAGCTGGTTCATGATGGAGACCGTGGGCTCGTCTGTACGGCTGCTGTGAAGTTGGCCGGCACATGCCCCACACAAGGCCTGGCATGAGCAAACAGGTCGGGTCCTATGGGCCTGGAGTTACTGCCCTCAAGGAACTGGCAGTCTAGCTGCAGAGGAAGATGGGTGGACAGACAGTCGTCATACAGGGGCTGGAGAATGTCTAAGGGGCATCTCACTGCCCGTCACTGATGGGGCATATGACAAAGAAGGTTCCCAGATGAAGCGACATTTTAGCCGAGGCTCCCTGTTCTGCAAACCTCCTTTCTCTTCCCCTACATGGAGGTGTAAGTTACAGGCATTAAATGGAACACCCTAAATGTTCAGCCAACACTTTGGGTACTTGGAGGAGCATTCAGAGGAATACGAAAAGGACGTGGCTAATTCCATTTTTAGGCCAATATGTGTACACATACACCCCCTCACTCACTCCCCACCCCCAACACACACCCTCCCTTCCCTGCCTTTTTTCTTTTTCAACAGGCAGGCTTTTATGAAGAGCCAGCAGGCCGCTGTTGGAAGGAAGAGCAGGGCCCGTGGTTCTTAGAACTGCAGCCTCATCAGATGCTAGATACCACCAAGGAGCCTCAAAATAGAAAATTAAACACCCAATTTACAAAGAAAGCAGCTCTCTGTCCCAGAAACTTGCCAGGGATTCCTTAGTGCAGACTGCCACTTGCCCCCAGTCTAAGCGAGCCTTTCGCTGGGAAAAGAGCCGCTGTGGCCTCCGCAGCCAGCCTGCCAAATTACACAGTCATGACTTGTCATTTTCCTTCCTTTTCTTTCCTTTTTTCTCCTTTCTTTGAGAGTGGGGGTGGTGAGCCAGCCAGATGAGAGGTACATCTGCAAGTCATTTGCTGAGAAAGTGAAGGGAACACCAGCTGTGGGGTTGGGGGAGCCGAGGAAGGGGAGAGCCCGTGGAATAGGAGCTTGGTTGTAGAGATCACTGCCTCTTTTGGAAACTCGGTAGCTTTTGTCGAGTGTAGGGCTTTTTTCCTTTCCGCCACCCCGCCCACCTCTTTCTCTCTTTCTTTCCTTTTTCCTGATGACCATGTAAGCTTTAAATATAGCCCAAGATCCAGTGGGGACCCGGGTTGTTCCCTGATGTTGGAGAAGCAGTGGATGGTCTCGGAGGGGAAGTGCCACTCCTTCCAGCAGTGAGTGCTGAAAACCCTCCAGGGCTGCTTGAAATGGAGCCGGGAAGCAGAGCTGCTCTGTCATTGCACAATCTCCCGTGTGAAAGGGGTTGGCTCCAGCCCATATCAACAGTCTCATTCCAACTGGGACCATTTCCTCCTCCTCCTCCTTCTCCTCCCCCTCCTCACTTCCTGCAGGTGGCTTCTGTAATCCAGTTACCACTGGGAAGCCTCATGTGCATATGCACCTAATCTGAAAATGGCTGGCTTGACTTTGACCTGTGTGCTGACCTTGCAGGGAAGGCAGGGCCTATTGTGTCTGCTCACACCTGGGAGCCATTTTCAGCTTTTGTAGCCCAAGTGGCAGAAATATGTTTGTGTTTATGCAGGGCCTTTCCTTCATAAGGCCTGTCATTGTTGGGCCATACATAGGGAATATTGGATTCCCCCTGCTTGTTTAAAGGCAAGAGTTTTTAAATATAGAATAGGTTACTCAGTATATTGAGTCCTGTGAAATTGCTGTTTGTGTTTTGTTCGGTAATGGTCAAACATCAGCAGTCTTGTATTCAGCCTTTTGAGAAGAAAAAATAGTGACAGTCAGCATATATGGTAAACTGATACTGGCAGGCATTGCTCTATGGGACCTCCCAGGACCTGTCTTACTGTGTCAACTCTGCAGTCCTATGAGACACAGGATCTGTTAAGCACAATTTACAGATGAGGCACCTAAGGCACAGAGAGGGCAAGGAACTTGCTCGAGGTCACAGAGCTAGGAGACATCAAAGTTGGATCCTGTTATTTCTCTCCATCTCTGGGGCTTATGCTCACTGTACCCTTGGAAGTATGTGGTCTGGGAGCTTAGAAGGGTCTTGTCATTTTAAGTGCTAACATTTCAAACTGTACTAGGTGTGGGAAGCCTTGGTATTGTGGCCCAAAGGCTCGGATGTTACTCTGGAGTGTGGAGTGAGATGCTGCTACCCTGCAAATGCAGCACACATCTCCCAAAGTGGTGCCGTGTGCCTCTGTAATGCCCTTGCTTTAAAAGCCTGTTTCTAGCCCGAGGTGAACTTGCTTTGGGGAACTCTTGGTATGATTTTCTTTCATTGATGCGAAGTAACAGGAGGTCCTTCCCCGCGCTGTCTCTGCCTGTCTCTCTCTCATGTCAGTTCGAAGCTGATTATGCCGGCCATCTGTGGAAGGTACAGTGAGGAAAAACACTCTTGTCATCAGGTCTCGGCAGAGCCCAGACTTGTTTGATTGTGCCAGTAGATTCTCAGATAGTGGCTATCTGCCCCCGAAGACATCACTTCAAGGCGAATTCCTCTGCAGTTTCCTCACTTCCTGGATGCCTTTCAAACCCAAACAGCTGAAATAAAGGTGCCAGTTTGTGGTTTTTTTTCTTCCCAGCTTCATCAACTAGGAGATGAAATGTGTGCTGTGAAGTGTGCAGCCCCCGAGGTACTCATGGGCTGTCCTCTCAGGGGCCACTGGCTTCTGCTCAACTAGCTGTCCTATTGTAGAGTCTCTTTGGGGGCTCTGATACATTTTTTCCTCAGGGATGGCTGCTGTGAAACTGGTTTGTAAATAGCAGGGCTCCTTCTCCACATAGTGGTAGGATAAAGGTAGGTACAAATGGATCTCTTCACGTTACCCTGATTCAGTCATCATGTGGGCTTTATAGAGAGGGGGCAGTTTTGCACACTGCTGAAGAGAAGGCTCTATATCCGTCGGATCTGGGTTTGAGTCCTGCCTGCATCACCTTTGCTATGTCACCTGGGCAGGTTCTCTCAGGCCTCAGTTTTCTCACTCATAAAATGATACTTGCTGATAAGGTGGTAGTTAGGATGAACTAAACAGTATGTGTCCTCAGTATAGTGTCTGCTATATACTGAACGTGCATGGAGTGTTAGACACTCTTGCTCTCTCGGACAGCTTTGTACTGAGCACCTTTGGGGCTGTGGGTAAAGCAAGCCTGCTTTTGCTGCTGTGTTCTGAGGGGCATTGCTGCTGTGCTCTGAGGGGCATTGCTGCTCTCTACACTGAACCCTGGAGGCCACCTGGTGTTGGAGATTGGAGAGGAGTCTGTACATCCCGTAAAAATGGATCTTACTTGCAGATATCCATCATGGCTCACCCTCCTATAAACCAGTTGAAGCTTACAGAAAACCCCTGTATGTGTATGTGTTCATTCCTCTTACGGGAGCTGTTGAGGACAGCAGCAGAGTTTATTTTCTCTCCTTTCTTCTCATCTTCTGTTTCTCTGCCTAGGGTAGGTGCAGCAAAGTGCTAGGCAAATGTTTAAGCAGTGGCTCGCATAGTAGAATGACCTGGGGAGCTTAAAAAAAACTACGTGTCTGCGTCTCAGGGCGGTTCAATCAAAACCTCGAGTTAGTGGGCTGGGGAGCAGAGTAGGGGCGAGTGTTGGGCCCAGACGGTGTGGTGGTTTTTTTAAAAAGTGCTCCAGGTCATTTCAGTGTGCAGCCAAAAGCTTTAATAAGCCACAGCTGGGTAATTGCAAGTGAAAGGCATTGTTCCGCCTCTTCTCTCCTCCCCTCTCATAACTATCTTTTAAAATACCCAGGCTCCCCCACCTCCTTGCCCTCTACTCCTTTTTTTCTCTTTCTTTCTCACCAGGTGGAGGGGAAATAAATATTGAGGCTGGCCTTCATTTTAGTACTTATGACTCTGGGGATCCCTAGTAGAGGTTTTAGTTACCTCTTTCACCATTGATTTAAGTTGAAGATACTGTGCAGTTAGCCACAGCGTGATTAGGAAGTTGCTTTGGTGGTGCACGAGTGAGGGTTTTTGGTCTGATTAGACCTGCCCACTTTATTTGGAGATCACAGAATTCAACTGTGGATTTGCCCCTTATCTGGGTCATTCTTTCTGCTGATAGCCAGCCCACCCATCTGTCATTTGCATTCTGCCTATCTGTCAGAAATGTCCCATTATGATGGTGGAAAAAACTCCCTTTATAGTAAAACAAGAGGCAAAACTGACTTACTCTAAGCTCCTTAAACACCTTTTTTTTTTTTTTTTAAATAAGTTCAAAAGTAAGACTTGGCTCTTTAAAAAAAAAAATGTAAATAGATGATATAGAAACTGAAGGACCTCACCCAAAAGCTTTATTGTAATATAGCAAAGTTCTGGTGCTAAAATTGAGTTGGAGAATTGTATAATGGGATTTTGTGAAGGTTGTGTTTGGAATTGGATGCTTGGATAAGTTGCAAAGAGTAGAACTTTGGAAATGAGAAAAAAAAATTCCCCTTGGACTTTTTAGAATGCGACTTTTCTCCAAATCAAATGTACTTTTTATAAGGGGAAAAACAGTGGTTATCAACACGCATAGTGAAGTTTTTCTGCCTCGTAATTGTTTGGTTCTTCTCAATCGGAATGAGAGCTAGCGTGTTGAGAAAGCCAGCATGGGCTTCGTGGGCTGGGCCCGGGGAGGCCTCGGTACAGCCCTTCCAGGGACTCCCCTTCCCCATGGCCTTGCCGACAGCCGTGATAAACCCTTTCATCACCTGCTTTTTCCTCATGGACTAGGCTGGCCCCTACCCCGTCTAGTGTTAACACACACTAGAGGATAGTGTGAGAACCCTGATTTGGTGATGCTATTAGCAATTATGTGGTTCCAAGTAAGAGCCCAGTGCCTGTCTTCACTTTCCCCCAATTCCCTGGAAAAGAGCTGTAGCCCCTGAGAGATTCAATACGTCATCAAAGGAAATGGTGATGTGGCAGAGATGTGCATTTCCTGCCTTGGTGGCCTCATGAGTCACCTCTAGGAAGAGAAAGCCAAAAGGTGTGAGTTGTTGGCACAATGGTGAGGACCAGGTGGCCTCTCACAGGGCCATCGCTTTGTGGGCATTTCAGTAGAGAGCATCGGCCCATTTTTGCTCACCTCCAACTGGGTGCCAGAATGTCTGCAGTAGTATCTCTGCCGCAGGGGTAGCCCTCTCACCGTCCTCTTGTGGAAACATAACCTAAGGCTCATTCTGCCTCTTGGGAACTAGGAGGAAACATCCCTTCCTGGAGTGCACAGGGCCTTTTCCCCCTTGTTAGCACCAGTAGTGTTCAGAGAAACGAGTGTCACGACACTTCGTGTGTGGTCCCTACTCTGACATTATGGATCCATTATAGGATCTTCCACAAAATACACCTCTTTGTGGCTTCTGTTCCCTCATCTGTAAGGAAAGGGGTTGGTTCAGTATCAGCCATATTCAACCAGGGTTAAAAACGCACGTGGCTGCTTCCCTACTGGAGGCCTGGGCTGTATGTTCTTTGGAACAGACTCACATCTCTAGTTGAGAACTGCTATTGTGGGTGACCCCCTAGTTGTGGGGCCCCAGGTTCCTGGCAGGCTCACATGTTTGTGAATTCTATGGAGAGGGCCACCTGAGCCGGCTGTGCTCTATGTTGAGAAGTCTGCTTGGAGTGGGACAGGCGGTAGCACCCTAGCAGGCCCTTTGGGTCCAGTGCCAAATCTGGGCCATGCAACTCATCTCTACAGGGGGTCCTCAAGGCCTCGGCTCCCAAGCATCCAGATGTGACTCTCAGGCAGCCCTCATTCCTCCCTACTCCACGCCAACCACCCAGTGAAGTACCGTCATCGGTACTTGGCGAAGACATGAATGAAGGGCCCCTTCGTGGCGTGCCATCCTCTATGGGACAAAGTCCCAGCTCTTTCAGAGTTGGTCCTGGCTCCATTTCTTCCTGTTCTTCCACCTCTAAATTGTGCGTAATGGAAGCCCATACTGGGTGTGTCTCTGGATCCTGTGCCTGGTTCATTTTGCCACCTTGATCTGGAATGGCCACCCTCTCCTGACCTCCTCTCCTGATGACGTTGCGTTGCTTTCTGCCACTGCACCCATCACCTCTCTCTGTCTCCTCGGGGGCTGGGGTGAGGGGCCAGTGGCACAGTAGCCGCATCCATTTTTCCTTCCAGCAACTGCTTGTAGCAGGCATCCCATCCGTGTGTGGATGAGTGACTCTGAGGGACCAAGTGGAAGGGCCATCTCAAGGATAAGTGATTGTGGGATATGGGGCAGATACTAGGTTGTTTTAGATATTTATTCAAGGTGGAGAGGCAGGTTTGGGCACATAATAATAGAAGTGGCCTGCTGGGGGTCCCGGAGGGCATGGCTCTCCAGCCAGGGGATAAGACTTGCTTTCCTGGATTTACTGAAGAGGTAGGCAGGGTGTCATGGGAGAAAAGGTATTAGTGGAAACTGCCATGTGAGAGGCCGCCTGGCCCAGAGGTGGACAGAGCTTGCCCCCAGGGTTCATTATCGGGGTTTGAGTCCTGGTTCTGCCACGTTCTAGCAGCAGCTTTCCAAGCCTCAGTTTGCTTAGACGAGAGATTGCTCTTACCCCGCCACAGATGTGTCAGAGAAGGGCTCTCCCAGTCTCTGCTCGCTTGTTTGAGGGGTCAGCAGGTGGTATGGGAAAGGCTTTCTCTGAAGTGAAGGTGGAGAGTCACTGCAGATCCCTGCAGGCGTCCAACCCATGCTGGGAGATGCCTCCTATTCCCCACCGCAGAGACGGAGGGAAAATGAGGGAGGTGCAGCAGGCTGCGTAAAAGATTACAGTAAGGAGTGCCTGGATTCTAGAGGTGCCAGTAGATGCATTGAGGGAATAAAGAGTGCTCTGTAGTCAGAAAGTTCAGAAAACCCAGAGTTGAAGGTGAGCACCTTTCTTTCCTGCAGGACATTTCAGAGCCTTTAGTGCTTGATGTTTCCTTTGAGTTTCCAAGGACAAGCAGAGGAGGTCTTCCTAAGATCATTTCATCATAGCTGTATTATGTTTTCGTTTTCTTTCAGAGGTAGGAAGGGAGATTTCAGGAGCATGAGAGGTGCTCACCTAGAGAATGATAAACTGCACTCCTCACGTCCCCCTGGCAGGGGAGAGTACTGCTTCCCTGTCTAAATGCACATCCATGTGAAGTTTAGACTTTGCTACCATGGGCATACATTTCCCCTTCCTCTTCAGTTCTTCCTGTGCAGGCTTGTTACAGTTTGGCTTCATTTGGAGGCTGGCACCAGACCCCCGGGCTCTGTGTTGTATATCTTTTGACCTCTAATGAGGGGGAGAGACTTGGTTCCCACAGATAGTGAGTAGTGAGCCCCCTGGAATACTTGTTCTGTGGGATGTTAATGGTCATTTCATGAACAAAAGGATTTTGTGGTCATGTAAGTTTAGCAAATGCCAAAGCAAGCCGAGTGAAAGGTGTCCTTATCGTCGCTTCTAAGCTGCTTTCCTTTGCTGACCTGCTGAGGGGGTCTGCAAGAGGTGGTGGAGGAGAGGCCTCTTCCTGAACTTGCCTGTACCCGGAACCCTTTCCATGGAACACCTCCCAAGGCCAGTATTCGAGGGATAATGCTTTGGGAGTCTGGCGTCTGGCAGCCTGCATCTGCCACTTTCTGGGTATGCACGTCTGGCACATCTTCTTCCTTGGCCAGGTAGTACTGGGAGAAGACATGGGTAGATGACAACCCCTGATGCCAGGCAAGGGCCACTGTAGCTGTCCTCAGCAACACCCTTGTCTCTAGGAGTCCCAGCCCTCAGCCCTTTCCTAAATGATGGGAAGTAATTAAACAGTTCATGCATATCCCCAGATTTCAGAAATCACACAGAGCCCAGTGGTAATTGGTGCTTGGCTCTGAGACTTGAGTCATACTATGTAAGTTTCTGCTGGTTTGAAGGATGGCTGGAGATTGAGTAAAGTAGCAGGAAGGCTGATTCTAGTGGAAACTCACCCAGACCTTCCCTGTGATTCCACCGTGAATGCCATGACACTTTTGTATTGTTGTTTTAATTATACTTTGGAATAATTGTTGATTCACATGCAGTTGTAAAAAGAAATAATATGGAGAGATCCTCATATACCCTTAAACCCAGTTTCTCCCAATGGTGACATCTTGTACAACTTTTCATAACCAGGATATTGACATCGATGCAGTCAGGATACAGAATATTTGTATCATCATAAGGATCTCTCCCCTTTATGGCCACAGTCATTTACTTCTTGCCCTCACACCCTTGGTTGTCTTTTTTTTTCTTTTTGAGAAGACAGTCTTGCTCTGTCGTCCAGGCTAGAGCGTAGTGGTGCGATCTTGACTCACTGCAACCTCAGTCTTCCAAGTTTACGCGATTCTCCTGCCTCAGCCTCCCAAATACCTGGGATTAAAGGTATGCACCACCACACCTGACTATTTTTTTTTCATTTTTTTTATTTTTATTTTTCAGTAGAGGTGGGGTTTCACTGTGTTGGCCAGGCTGGTCTTGAACTCCTGACCTCAAGTGATCTGCCTGTCCAGCCTCCCAAAGTGCTGAGATTACAGGCTTGAACCACCATGCCCAGCCCCCTTGGTTGACTTCTAATGTGTTCTCCAAATTTGTAGTTTTTTTCATTTAGAGTTTTATATAATGGAATAAAAGTATGGATAACCGTTTGGGATTGGCTTTTTTCACTTGGCATAATTCCCTGAAGGTTCATCTAGGTTATTGTGTGTGTCATTTCATTCCTTTTTAATCACAGAGTTGTATTCCATAATATGGATATGCCATACTTTAACCATTCACCCGATGAAGGACATCTAGAATGTTTCCCGTTTGGGACTGTTTTAAAAAAATTTTGCTATGAACATTTGTGTTTGGGTTTTTTTGGTGTGTGTGAACATAAATTTTCACTTCTCTGGGATAAATACCCAGGAGTGCAATTGACAGATCATATGGGAGTTGCGTTTTTGGTTTTTTTAAGAAACTGTCGGATTCTTCCAGAATGGCCATACCATTTGACATTCTTACCAGCAATGTGTAGGCAATTCAGTTTCTGCACCATTATGGCCAGCATTTGGTGGTGTGTTTTTTTTCTTTTATTTTTCTGAGACAGAGTCTTGCTCTGTTGCTCAGGCTGGAGTGCAGCAGTACAATCTCTGCTCACTGCAACCTCTGCCTCCTGGGTTCAAGTGATTCTCATGCCTCAGCCTCCCAAGTAGCTGGGATTACAGGCTTGCGCCACCACGCCCAGCTAATTTTTGTACTTTTAGTAGAGATGGGGTTTCGCCGTGTTGGCCAGGCTGGTCTTGAACTCCTGACCTCAAGTGATGCACCAGCCTCGGCCTCCCAAAGTACTGGGATTACAGGTGTGAGCCGCTGCACCTGGCCGTGGTGGTGGTGGTGTTTTTTTTCAGCCATTCTGATAGATGTATAGCAATATCTCATTATGGTTTTCATGTGTATTTCCATGGTGACCAATGATGTTAAGCATCTTTTCTTTTGCTTGTTTGCCACCTGTAGATTCTTTTTGGTAAAATGTCCATTCATGCCTTTTGCCCATTTTCTGATTGGATTTTTTGGTTGTTTGTTGTTGTTGTTTTGCTCTCAAGTTTTGTGAGATGTTTATGTAGTCTGGATATATATTCTGGATACTAGTTCTTTGTTAGATATATGATTTGTAAATACTTTCTCTCAATCTGTAGCTTGTCTTTTCGTTTTAGCAGAGTCTTTCACAGAACAAACATTTTAAATTTTGATAAAGCCTAATATGTGTTAAATTTTCCTTTTATGGATTGTACTTTTGGCATCAGGTCTAAGAATTTTACCTAACTCTAATTCCCAAAAGTTTTCTCCTGTGTTTTCTCTTAGAAGATCTGTAGTTTTATATTTTGCATGTAAGTTCACGGTGACATGTTTTAAAAAGCCTGAAATCAGGAAGAAACTTGAAGCTTGTGGTTCCACGAAAGAAAGAGAGCGAGAATTGCTTCTCGTAGGACCCCAGAATGGACAAGGCAAGGGGTGAGATGGTTCTGGGGTACAGAGAAGGGGTGCAGCAGACAGTGCCATTTTGGTGTTGTAACAAATCATTTTTGGGGGTGGGTGAAGAAGGGCTGCGTTAACGGGCCAACTCCTTAATCCCACCCAGTACCCATCCTTAACCCTCCCGAAGTACCGTCAGGTCACATGCTGAAGGCTTGAGAAATTGCGTGGTAAGAGATATTCTAAATCGTATGATCGGGAGATCAAAGTCTTTCAGATGGGGCAGGAAGTAGGCCTGGTTTTATTTTTAAAGGCACATCAGTGGTATCTCTCCCAGGAGGAGGAGAGGATCTTGTCTTAGAGGCTGCAGCCAAGTGCTGAAACAGCTTCCTCCTTTGCCTGGAACTGCAGAGCTGTCAGGAAGCTGGCATGTGAATCTCAGGGAATGTGCCAGTGGCCAGTAGAGGTGAGGGGCCCGTGTGTGACCTCAGAGGGAGCTTTAGCGCTGCGGCGCCCACAGTTCCTCTCTGTCCTTGTAGCCACAGGCTGTCTGATCTGGCTTATTGTACCACTGTCACTCCAGAGAGCGGCATAGCCTGGAGTCAGAGGATACCTATGTTTGCGTCCTGGTTAGCTGGGTGACTTCAGACCAGGGTCTTAGCCTCTCTGATTCTGGAGTAGGTGGTGCCTTCTCTGGCATGGTGGTAAGCAATGAGTGAACAAGTTTCTTCTGTTCCCTGGAGAGTGCTCAGTTCTGTGCCGTTATACTTACTGCCTGAGGAAATAAGAGCCACCCTCACCCACCTGTTTAGGATGGGGACACGACCACTGACCACTCCAGTCATCCTAAATATAAATAGAGGCGGTCTGGCTGGGCCCTCTGGCAATGGTGTGTTGACATGCTGTGGGCTGAGGGCCTGGAAGCCCACGTGTGGGTGTGGAGGTGTGTGGGCCCCTGGCAGGACGGGGGATGAACAGTGGCTTGTGACAGGACATTCCCCTTCTTGTTCCCTCTGTATCTGCAGAGTCAGGTCCTGCCTCTGCTCCAGTCGCATGATGTGGCCCCAGCGTAGGGGATCCCCCTCCCTGGTGGATGCCGAGAAGGGGTGGGAGGTATGGGTTGCTATCCAGAGAAGCTGTCTTCCTCAGGATTTCTGCTGCCCACTTCCCTTATGAGGCAGTTCCACATCCTGAATAGGAGTGTGGGATATGGATTCCTGTTCTGGGCTCCAGTCCTAGCTGTACTGCTTCCTGCCGTGTAACCTTCAGCAAGTGAGTTGACCTTTCCGTGCCTCAGCATCCCCATCTGTAAAATGGGGACAGTAATAGTGGCCACCTCTGGGGTTGTCATGAAGATTAAATGAGGGATGATGTTAAGAGTGAAGCCAGCGCCTAGCTACTGGTAAGCACTGACAAAATGTTAGATTTGTTCCCGCTGTTCCTGCCTTTATAGCTACTCCTGCTACCCCTTCTACTGAGAAAGAAGATGCAGTGTGCCTCCTCCATAGCTAAGCGTCAAGGCCAAGCTCCCTGGACATCCATGGCCCTGTGCAGCATTGGAACCACTTCCTGAAGGCCGCAGAAGCACCAGACTCCAGCTACAAAGGCCCTTTGATGTTTGCACCACCTGGAGCAGGCTTGGGTGCCATGAGAGTGTCGGGGACCAGGGGCTCAGGAGGAGGTTCTGTGTGGAAAACCCTCCTTTGTGCCGGGTGGACCAGGGGTGGAACTGCTCAGGCCACCCTGGGCTGTACCAGCCCTACACAGCTCTCCACCACATTTCTTAGTCTGCTCTGCACTTAAGGTTTAGGTCCCAAAGTTCAGTGTCCATATGCTCATTAACTGCTTTGTAAATATAAATTTAATGTCACATAATTGACAGGCAGTGTGCAAAATGGTGTGGAGATGCCATTATCATCGTACTGTGAGAACAACACTGTATTCTCTACCTTTTTTCTGCCTGTATCTTCTAGAG
This sequence comes from Macaca mulatta, assembly GCF_049350105.2. Lineage (NCBI taxonomy): Eukaryota > Metazoa > Chordata > Mammalia > Primates > Cercopithecidae > Macaca > Macaca mulatta. The sequence goes on along the minus strand of NC_133407.1, from coordinate 129,984,333 downwards.
AGGGACAGTGATGCGAATTGGTGGTCCCTGTGCCCTGCTTTTGGTTTAGCATGGTGGCAGGGACAGTCTCCAGGTGCGTGAGTGCTGTAGACCGCTTTGCCCAAGGCTAAGATGGAAGGGTGACTGTGAGTAGGAGGTTCATTCTGCTCCCTTTGGGAATTTGGCGTGAGGTCAGCATGTTTCTCATCGGTGGTTCCATTTTTTCAGGTCCTAGTTGGTGAGGTCGGAGGAACAGAGACCACGATAGCTCGTCAGAGCTCATTGGTCTTGGACTCCTGGGTGACTCCCTCCTGCAGTTCCTGACCAGTCCCTATGGAACTTGGGCAGAGGAGGTCCTTGCTCTGTGAAGTACAGTATCTCTATCATTTCACGCCCCTGGGTTCGGGACTTCCCACCTCACCCTAGTTGGTGGAGCCTTTTTGGAGGAAAACCATGCATGGCAGCCTCTTGACACCCTCCTACGTGGGTGGTGTGGACACTCCTTGGTTAAAATTTCTGGGGTTAGTCCCTGGCCTTAAGGGACACTCTCATCACCTCATTCTTGATCGTTGCCATCTCACCTTTTCCTCTTTTCTTGGCCAGAAACAGTTACTCAGCCCCCGTAGTCTGGGTGAATCCACGTCTCTTGTTCTGTGTCCTGGTTTTCTTTCCTCCTTTCCTCGAGGGGCAGAGCTGAACAAGCAGGGACACGTGTACCTTGACCATTGTAATGAAGTGCATTTAGCCTTGTTCTCAAAGGGAAATCAGAGGGGTCCAGTTCAGCTGTGCCGTATCCGGGCTCCACGATTGTGCTGGCGTTGGTGGCTCCACAGGAGACAGCTTGATAGCCCTGTGCTCTGCCAACTTTCAGGCTGGGGCCTGTGCTCCCTGAGGGCTGAGATCTTGTGGCGGGGTTTCGGGGTTTCGGTGTGGTGGAGGGAACACCGTCAGTGTGCTGGGGTGTGGGGTAGCAGGTCACTAGGAAAAGGAAAACAAAGGGGGAAGGAAATAGGGATGTATTGACACATTCAGGGGAAAACAAAGCCCGGAGAGATAATCAAGTGGCTCTGTTGGCCCTGGGCAAAAGCGATAAACATGTTTGGCTCTTCTGACCCAGAGGTGCCCATATATGGTTGGGAATTCTGGTGGAAGTGGCTCACTGTTCATCTCTGGCCCTACTTGGGCCTGGTTTTTCATCTCTTGGCCCAACCTGGTACTGCTTTGCCATGCCCAAATGCCAAGACAACTGACCTCCTTGTGGACGTGGAACTAACTCCTCAAGCCCCCTAGAAGCCCCTGCCTGTGTTAGGATGGCATAGCCTTTCTCCCTGGGGAATGTGATCCAGATGTGGCTTGTGTAGCTTCCATGGGTCAGCAGTGTCCACAGGGAACTCCCAAGGCAGGCATGCAGATAGGGACCTTAGGCAGGGCTGAACTGTGGTGTAGAAGTGGATGAGGGAGAGGTGGTTGGTCAGCCTTGGACAAGCATAATTGTCTCAACATTGCAAGCCTGGTAAGTTGGTGAGGGCCAGTGTTTGGGGTTCAGTTGAATGTGGGAAATGCGTAAGTAAGCCCCATCCCGTGCTATTTGAAAATCCATCCTATTCGACATTTGCTTTTAAATAGGTCTGTCAGCTTCCCTACCTTTTTCAAAAAGGTTAACTCCATGTTGTATCTTAATTTTTTCTCTTTTTAAAAGTTTTTAATTGGATGGTTGGTCCTGCTTCAGAGGGTTTTTTTTTTTTTTTTTTTCCTGAATAATGTTCCTTGGTTCAGGTTTGTTGTGGTGAATGTAAGGCATTGAACTAAAGTTGTAATTTGTTTGTTTACTCAACAAATATTGATTGAGTAACTTTTAAGTTCTAAGCGTTATTCTGGGGGCTAAGGCTATAGCAGTCAGTACAATAGACTGATAAAACCCTAGCTGGTGTGCAGTTTACATTCTACCCGGTCAAGACTGCAGGACTACTTAATACTTTAGGGAGGTTTTGTTTTGTTTTGTTTTGTTTTTAATTAATGGACTTTTATAACAGTTGTAAGTTTACAGAAAAATCAAGTGGAAAGTACAGAGAGTTCGCATACGCCCCCTCCAATGTCTTCTCTCTCCCCCTCACACACCCACCCTGTTTCCCCTATTATTAACGTCTTGCATTAGTGTGGTACATTTGTTACAACTGATGAGTCAATATCAATATATTATTACTAACTAAAGTTTATAGTTGACATTAGAGTTCAGTCTTGGTTCTGATAAATATAATCACATGTGCCCACCATTATAGTGTCATACAGAATAGCTTCACTGACCTAAAAATCCCCTGTGCTGAACCTGCTTATCTCTCTCTCCCCAGCCTCTGGCAGTTAAACATTTTTACTGTCTCCATAGTTTTGCCTTTCTCAGAATGTCATATATTTGGAATCATACAATTGGTAGTCTTTTTCAGATATACATCTTTTACTCAACAATATTTCCTTAGGAGTTTTGCTGCTGCTGTTGTTTATTTGTACATCTTACATGCAGAACATTCTGATAGTTTGGGTTGGGTCCTGGTGACCTGCAGTCAGTCGTTCATGAGTTGGGTCACTCTAGACTTCATAGAACAGTGGTGGCTGGCTCTTGATCATACCTAGATTTCTTCATTTCAGGGATCTGGGGCTTTCAGTTCGATGGGTGTAAGCTGATGGGTGGGAGAACCAAATGGGATCTGCTGTAGCAAGGTCCCTGGGGTTATGTAGTCTCATGGGGATGGGACATTGGGTCGTCTTTGCAAGGAGTTAATGGAAACTGTTTGTTGAAGACCCAAAGGGGAGGGTGACCCTAAAGGAAGTGAACGGGTTGGGAGGTTGGTTGACACAGCCCAGTCCTGCCTTTGGAGAGGTTGACCCTGCCTGGCGGAGGCTGTTTATCCTGCCACTGGGCTGCTCTTGTTTTTTATCCAATCTCCACCTGAATAAACAGATCCGGAACGTCATCTGCAGCCAGGCTGAGAATCTGCCAAAATTCCCCAGGGAACTGGTGATTCACCAGCAGCAGGGGAAGAGAGAGGGAGCAAGCAAGAGAGAGAGAGACCTGCTTATTCTGATTCTCATTTCCTGTCCAGCAAATAACCCAGGCTGGGCTGTTTCTTACAAGACAGCAGTTCTTTGAGTAAATGATCAATTTCTGCAATAGAACAAATGATTTTGGTTTTAATTTTTAAGAAGATGGATGTAAAGCAGGCTAGAGGGAAATGGTTTCAACTGTCATTCTGAGAAAAGAGACTTTTATTCAAGTTGGCTTAGGAAAACTCTTCCGCACTCACTTGTTCTTGAAAAATATCTCATCTTAATTTTCAAGTTGTATATGGGTATTGGTTCTGGCACAAGTGCATTATCGTAAGCTGTGGACTTTAGCATCAACATTATTTCTTGCCAATTTGAGACTTAGAATTCTTCTTTTTTTCTTTTTTTTTTTCTGGTGATCATTAGGCCCTCGCTTATTTGAAAAAATTCTGTTGGACACCTGAACAAGATTAGATTGAGCTTGGCCATGTTCGGTGGCCCCAGGCTGTATTCCTAATGTGTTTTTTGGGGAGGGATCAGAAAGGGCACACATGAGGGCAGTGGCATCTGAGAATGTGTTCAAATGAAGCAGCATGAAACAGAGCACTTGGAGCTAATGGTTTTCAGATTCATTTCAACCCTGGGGGACGTGGTTTAAAAGAAAACTACCAGTGTCTACTAAGTCCAGACATATGCAAGCTCAATGACCTGAGTAACAATTCCATGCCTGGACCTTGCATGCCTGCCAAAAATGCATGCAGATATGCACCAGAAAGCACGTGCAGAAGCCATGTACATGTTCATAGCTGTGATTTTTGCAATAGCCTGAATTGGAAATAACTCAATGTCCATCAACAATAGAAAGAAAAAATAAATTGCTATATGTTCCATCAATAGAAATATCATACAGTGATAGAAAAGAATTTACTACTACTAATGCAGCAGCCCACATGGATCTCATAACAATGTTGAGTGAAAGCTAGATAAAAAATGGTGTGTACAGAACAGTTTTGTGTCTGTACAGCACAGAAATAGGCAGAATTAATTGGGGGTGGTAGAAATTAGAGGTTTCTTTTGGGAGGAATAACAACCAGGAGACAGGAGGAGGGAGGCTTCTGGGGTACTGAAATTTTTCTCTACATTTTGTAAAAATCCTTTACATTTCAATAAAAATGTTTACAAACAAAACAACTGCCAGCATTTGGCCATATGGCCTGTCTGATAGCCTGCATTTTTTTTTTTTTTTAAGAGATGAGGGTCTCACTGTGTTGCCCAGGCTGGTCTCAAACTCCTGGCCACAAGCAGTCCTTCTACTATTGTCTCCCAAAGTGTTGGGATTACAGGCCTGAGTCACTGTACCCAGCCTGTATCTTCTGACAAAGGAGAAATCGTCACCTTCACTTGTGTTTTTGAAATGGTTAATGATTTTTGGCATTTGTAGTCATAAAGTACACCTCCTTAAGTAGGTATCAGGGCTGGTGTGCACTGTACTAAGTTTCATCTTCGGTCAATAATATGAGGGTCTCAGATAGTCTCACATTGTGTGGATTCCAGGTGTGATATGTTGTTAAGCTACATTGTAGCCTCAGAAGGCATATGTGAATATGTGCATGCCTTCATTCATTTTGATTACTTTGAGTGCCTGCTGTGTGCGGATGGTGACACTGAGTGTGTGGTGCAGAGCCTTGGTAAGAATTCCGTTGCAGCACCATGATGGGCAGAATGCTGCAGGGTGTGGAGTCTGATTAATTCTGTCTACCAGGATCACTTTGTTGGGGTAATGGGGGCTGGGGGTGTTAGTTTTTTTTTTCCCGGTCCAGGGCTAGATTATGTGAAACTTACTTTCTAACTGGAGGTTCAGGCGAAGCAAAGAGCTATAATGTGGATTTTGCTAATTCATTAAGTAAGACGTGTTGAGTTTGATCTTGAAGTAAAATTATGGTAGATTTGCCATTTTTGGTGAGTCCACACTCAAGTAGTTGACGGTGGGCTTCGTGAATCACAGTAATTGTCTGGAAGAGTGGAAGGGCACAGCTTCTTAGGGATGGGGAGTTGGCCAGCTTCAGTATGTTTCAGACTAATTGGCAGAACTAAAATGAGGAAGGATATACAGTGTGGATTTCTGTCTTCTGTAAGGTAACCCTGTTTGCCCATCTATCTTCACTGGCTCCGGTAAGGAACCTGGTTGATCTCTTGAGGAACATAACAGTGATAAAGACTTATGTTCCATTTCACTTTCTGAAGAGGTAGAAAAGACACTGGCAGAAAAGACTGTGATTAGGGATGTCTGACATGGGCACTGGGGGGGGACAATGGGAAAGTTTTCTCTCTGCAGTTAAGAGGTGTTTCCTCATTTGCACGTGGTTAAACGAGATAGAGAAAGAGTGATTTATACATGGTTCCCAAATTGTGTAAGAGCAAGAATTAGAGTCTGGGTCTCTGCCCCCCAAGAAACACAAACTGGTTGCCATAGTGTTGACAGGGTCAGCACACTACAGACAGTGGTCCCAATCCTGGCCCACTGCTTGTTTTTGTAAATAAAGTTTTATTGAAACATAGCCTCACTCATTCATTTACATATTGTCTGGCTGCTTTTACATTATAACAGCAGAGCTGAGTGGTCGTGACAGAGACAATATGACCCACAAAGCCTAAAAATTTACCATCTGGCCCAAAGTAGAATAAGTTTGCTGACCCCTGGTGTAGAAAATAGGTGCATAAATTCAGGGGTCAGAAATTACCCACTCGACCCACCTTGTCTCAACTGCCTTTGATCTCCGTGCCCTTTTTTCCTGGCTGTTATCTGTGACATGAGATCTTTTCCATCACTAGCGGGAACACCTTGTAAACCAGGCTTTCACAGAACTGTAGTGGAACAATCACTTATGAGAAAAAGTTTTAAATGTTGGTTTCAAATGCTTCCATCTGTTTCACTGTCTAATTTAACATTAGCTCTGAAAATGTAGCCAAGTGGGGAGAGCTTATCTTGCCTGCTTTCTGCCTTTGAAGACTGGTTTTATTTTTGAAGCCTTTAACAGGTGTTGGTTTAATAGACTTCTGCTGTATTAAGTTCTCCTCACCCCAGAGGGCAGCCCGAGGGGTAAACTGACACTGTGGATGGAGGCAAATGCCACGTGACCTGGCCACCACACACTTCCCCCGCTCCCTGTAAGTGCATAGTCACTGGTTTTGTCTGGTTGCAGAGAAAGGCGGTGCTCTTCCTTCAATGAGGCCAGTAAGAATGATTCCTAGCACAACACAGTCCTCTTGCCTTGCACCATCCTCACCCTTTTCTGTAAACTTAAGTGGATCCCTTTGCAGCTTACCTTCCCTAACAATAAAGATACTTGTTCCTCCCTTGATGGCAGATCTGTCAAGATCTCAAAGAAACTGCGCTGTTCTTTCCATCCAGAACATCCAAAGTAAAAACTTGAGCTTCATCTGCCTTATTTGCTGAGATTCAGTCACATGAAGTCCTGTGCACATTTGCTCCTCACACAGGACTCCTCACACAGGGGAAGCTAGTGTGAGAGCTGGGCCACCTGGCTGAGGCCAGCTACGTAGACCAGTCTGAGCTGACCAAGAAATGGCCAGCTAACATTCAGATTTAGCCAAGCTTTGGAAGTTCATGGGTGGAATCTGGGCCAGTGCCCTTAAAATTCTGCCAGGAGAGCCTCTCGGATGGGCTAGATAGGGTCACGCTTCCCTGGGCTTGCATCCCGGCTCCTCTTGCTTCCCAGCTGTGTGAACTTGGACAAGCTCCAGCAGACCTCTGAGCCTCAATTTCTTCAATTGCCTAAGTATAGTTGCTTCTCAACTGACAATGGAGTTATGTCCAGTTAAACCCATCCTAAGTTCAAAATATCATTAAGCAAAAAATGCATTGAATACCCCTAACCTGAATACCACAACCTAGCGTAGTCTACCTTAAATGTGCTCAGAACACTCATATTAGCCCACAGTTGGGAAGAATCATCTAACACAAAGCCCATTTTATAATAAAGTGTTGAATATCTCGTGTAATTTATTGAATACTGAGTGGAAAACACAATGGTTTTATGGGTACTTGAAGTACAATTTCTATTGAATGTGTATAGCTTTCGCACCATTGTGAAGTCAAAAAATCGTTAAGCCGAACCATCGTAAGTCAGGGACTGCCTATAGAAATAATAGTACCTACCTTGTTAGATTGCTGTACGATGGCATTGATGCTTTGCCCACGATCTGCTATATACATGATAAGTGTTCATTAATTGGTCAGCTGTTCAGAGGTAATAGAGGTGTGGATCTTTTTGGGAGCTGTGCAGTTAGTTATATTAAAGGAGTGAAAATGATGATCACTTGGGTTTGCATGTAGCATTGAAAACATGGATAGTTTCCTGAAGGTGGAATGCCTGGTTGAGCGAGGGCAGCAGACAGGTTTCCATGGCACCAACTATCAGGCAGGAGGTGGGAGGGCTTCCCTGCAGGGGTTTGAATGCCAGCTGCTTCCTCTAACCTTCATGGAGGGGAGACCTAGAGAGGGTATCTTAGACTAGCAGGCTACGTCTGGAGTGGTGGGGTTGGTGGGGTTTGGTGGGCTTGGGTCAGGGATGTGGCCTCAGTTCCACTTGCTGTGGGAGTAGGGGTGGGGGGGTGTCATCCAGATGCTGGGGAATCTATCAGATCTCTAGCCACCCTGAATCCTGCAGAAGTTGCAGTCTGGGATTTGCTTTGAAGCATGGGGTCTTCCCAGTGGCTGGGTTTGATGCTCTCCAGCTGGAGCAGACTTCTTTTATGCTTGAAGTTAAGAGTGAGAGCTCTGAGTCAGCCCTTGGTTCCTGAGAGGGGAGCCAGAGCTGCCTGTTTGCATTGAAATATGTCAGAAGAGTAGACAAGAACCAGTCATTAATACTATTTATTCTTTTTTCCAGAGCACCTCCTACAGACTAGATCCTTAGCCTGGCTCTGATGACACAAACATGACTACTAAAAACAAGAACTCATTTTATTGAGCAGTTGTTACATGTCAGGTCATATCAGCCTATGGGGTATATGAACTTCACACACCACTTTACAGAGGGGGCTCTTCTGAGGCTCACACCTGTGAGTGGGATAGCTGGGATTTGAACCTGGGCAGGGAGACACTCAAAGCATATTGTTCCACAGTGCTGTGCCATGTTCCAGAGTAGGAAGAACTCACTGGCCTTGAATGGAATTACCAGAGTGCACAGACACATCTAATGCAGTGAGGCTCTTGCTCTATCAGGGAGGGGATGCAGAGTTCTGCAGGAGTGCAGAGCTTCAAAGTCAGCTGTCTTGAGCACGAGGCATTCAGGAAGGGTATAGTCAGGGTCCTGGGCTACGGTCTAGAGCAGAGACAGATCCCAGAGGAAAAGGTGGCAAGGCTGCAACTGGTGGCACACACTCGGAGCCCCAGATACTTGGGAGGTTGAGGTATGAGGATCTCTTGAGCCCAGAAGTTTAAGTCCAGCCTGGGCAGCGTAAGGAAGACCCCCATGTCTAAAAGTAAAATAAGAAAGAAAGAAAAGGTGATGTGTGTTCTTCAGCCTCTGGAGCTGCCCTGGACTCAGTACTTTTGCAGGGCACTTGACGAACTCTTCTCTCCTCCCAATCCTGAGTCCTGATTGAATTCATCTGTTTGCGTGATTTGCTTCTGCTTAAATGCCGGTGAGTCTGAAATCTGTGTTCAACCTCAGCCCTTCCGAATTCAACATGTGCTCTTTGTGGTTCATTCAACAGATATGTATTGAGTACCCACTATGAGCCTTGCATTGTTCCAGTGGCTGGAAAGATAATAGTGGACAAAGCAAACATTTTCCCCATTGTGGTGCTGCATCTTGGTGGAAGAGAAAGTGTTAAACTAGAAATAAGCAAACACTGAGGCTATTAGATGATAAATAATTAGGGCTATTTAGAAAAATTAAGCAGGCAAGGGTGTGGAAAGGGTGTGTGTGTGTGTGTGAGTGAGTGTGAAGGGGTTTGTGGTTTTAGAGAAGGTGGCCTGGGAAGGCCTTGTTGATAAGGTGACATTTCAGTGAAGACAGAAGGAAGCGAGGGCATAAGACAAGTGTCTGGGGAACAGCATTCCAGGTCGTGGGAACAGCAGGTGTGAAGGTTGTGAGGCCTGACACATCTGCAGACCATTGTGGGGCAGAGCATGCAAAGTGGAGGAGTAGGAGGTGAAGTACGTGTATAGCAGATCACATGTGCCTTGGAGGCCATGAACAGGACTTGGGAGACACAAGAATCATCATTTGAGATTAGAGGAGTGCTGTGAACTGACTCGCATTTTGTTTTAATTTTTTTTTTTTTTTTTTTGAGATGGAGTTTTGCTCTTGTTGCCCGGGCTGGAGTGCAGTGGCATGATCTTGGCTCACTACAACCTCTGCCTCCCAGATTCAAGCAGTTCTCCCGCCTCACCCTCCTGAGTAGCTGGGATTACAGGCATGCGCCACCACGCCCGGCCAATTTTTTATTTTTAGTAGAGACAGGGTTGCTCCATGTTGGTCAGGTTGGTCTCGAACTCCTGACCTCAGGTGGTCCGCCCACCTCAGCCTCCCAAAGTGCTGGGATTACAGGCGTGAGCCACCGTGCCTGGCCTTGTTTTAATTGTAAATTGTGGTAAAATACACATAACATAAAAGTTACCATCTGAAGTATTTTTTAAAATGTAGAGTTCAGTGATGTTAAATGCATTTATGTTGTGCGACCAGCCTCCAGAACTTTTTACCATCTTGCACAACTAAAACCGCATACCCATTTGGTATGGTTTGGCTGTGTCTCTACCCAGATCTCATCTTGAATTGTAGCTCCCACAATTCCCATGTGTCATGGGAGGGAGCCAGTGTAATTGATTGAATTATGAGGGACGGTCCTTCCTGTGCTGTTCTCATAATAGTGAATGAGTCTCACGAGATCTGATGGTTTTAAAAACGGGAGTTTCCCTACACAAACTCTGTTTTTGCCTGCTGCCATCCATGTAAGATGTGAGTTGTTCCTCCTCGCCTTCCACCATGACTGTGAGGCCCTTCTAGCCATGTGGAACTGTGAGTCCAATTAAATCTCTTTCTTTTGTAGATTGCCCAGTCTTTGTGTCTTTATCAGCAGCATGAAAACAAACAAATACAGTAAATTGGTACCGGTAGAGTGGGGCATTGCCGAAAACATACCTGAAAATGTGGAAGCGACTTTGCAACTGGGTAACAGGCAGAGGTTGGAGGACTTTGGAGGGCTCAGAAGAAGACGCGAAAATGTGGGAAAGTTTGGAGCTTCCTAGAGACTTGTTGAATGGCTTTGATAAGAATGCTGATAGTGATAATGAACAATAATGTCCAGACTGAGGTGGTCTCAGATGGAAATGAGGAATTGTTGGGAACTAGAGCAAAGGTGACTCTTGTTATGCTTTAGCAAAGAGATTGGCAGCATTTTGCCCCTGCCCCAGAGATTTGTGGAACTTTGAACTCGAGAGAGATGATTTAGGGTATCTGATGGAATAATTTCTAAGCAGTAAAGCATTAAAGATGTAAGTTGGGTGCTGTTAAAGGCATTCGTTTCAAAAGGGAAACAGGACTTAAAAGTTTGGAAAATTTGCAGCCTGACAATGCAATAGAAAAGAAAATTCCATTTTCTGAGGAGAAATTCAAGCTGGCTGCAGAAATTTGCATAAGTAACGAGGAGCTGAATGTTAATCACCAAGACAATGGGGAATATGTCTCCAGGGCATGTCAGAGATGTTTGCAGCAGCCTCTCCCATCACAGATCCGGAGGCCTAGGAGGAAAAAGTAGTTTCATGGGGCAGGCCCAGGGTCCCTGTGTTGTGTGCAGCCTAGGGACATGGTGCTCTGTGTTCCAGCTGCTCCAGCCATGGCTGAAAGGGGCCAACATAGAGCACAGACCATGGCTTCAGAGGCTGGAAGCCCCAAGCCTTGGCAGCTTCCATATGGTGCTGAGCCTGCAGGTGTGCAGAAGTCAAGAATTGAGGTTTGGTAACCTCTGCTTAGATTTCAGAGCATGTATGGAATGCCTGGATGCCCAGGTAGAAGTTTGCTGCAGGGGTGGGGCCCTCATGAAGAACCTCTGCTAGGGCAGTGTGGAAGGGAAATGTGGTGTGGCCCTCATGAAGAACCTCTGCTAGGGCAGTATGGGAGCCCCCATACAGAGTCCCTACTGGCGCACTGCCTGGGGAAGCTGTGAGAAGAGGGTCACTGTCCTCCAGACCCCCAAATGGTAGATCCACTGACAGTTTGCACCGGGTACCTGGAAAAGCCTCAGACACTCGATGCCAGTCTGTGAAAGCAGCTGGGAGGGAGGCTGTACCCTGCAAAGCTGCAGGGCTGGATCTTCCCCAAGACCATGGGAACCCACGTCTTGGATCAGTGTGATCTGGATGTGAGACATGACTGCCCTGCTGGATTTCGGACTTGCATGGGACCTGTAGCCCCTTTGTTTTGGTCAATTTCTCCCAGTTGGAATGGCTATATTTACCCATTACTGGTACCCCCATTGTATTTGTGAAGTAACTAGATTGCTTTTGATTTTACAGGTTCATAGGCAGAGGGACTTGCCTTGTCTCAGACAAGACTTTGGACTGTGGACTTTTGAGTTAATTCTGAAATGAGTTTCAAGACTTTGGGGGACTGTTGGGAAGGCATGATCGGTTTTGAAATGTGAGGACGTGAGATTTAGGAGGGGCCAGGGGCAGAATGATATGGTTTGGCTGTGTTCCCACCCAAATCTCATTTTGAATTGTGACTCCCACAATTCCTGTGTGTCATGGGAGGGACCCAGTGGGAGGTGATTGAGTTATGGGGGCAGGTCTTTCCTGCACTGTTCTTATGATAGTGAATGAGTCTCATAAGATCTGATGGTTTTAAAATCAGAAGTTTTCCTGCACAAGCTCTTTTTTTTTGCCTGCTGCCATCCATGTAAGACATACTTGCTCCTCTTTGCCTTCTGTCATGATTATGCGGCCTCCCCAGCCATGTGGAACTGTGAGTCCAATTAAACCTCTTTCTTTCATAAATTGCCCAGTCTCAGGTATGTCTTTATCAGCAGCATGAAAATCGACTAATACACCATTAAACAACAGATCTTCCTTCTGCAGTCTCCCCGGTCCCTGGAAACCACCATTCTACTTTCTGTTTCAATGAATCTGACTACTCTAGCTACCTCACATAAGTGGAATCATACAGCATTTGTCTTTTTGTGACAGGCATCTTTCACTTGGTATCATGTCCTCAATGCTCATCCATTGAGTAGCATGTGTTAGAATTTCTTTTCTTTTTAAGGCTGAGTAATATCTCATTGCATGTATATACAACATTGATGGACATTTGGGCTGTTCCACCTTTGGCTGTGGTGAGTAATGCTTCTATTAACATAAAGATATGTATGTCTCTTTGAGGTCTGCTTTCAGTTCTTTTGATACACAGAAGTGGAATTGTGGGATCATATGGTGCTCCTCTGTTTAATTTTTTGAGGAATCTGCATACTGTCTTCTTCTGCAGGTGCATCACCGTTTTACATTTCTACCACTGGCATACAGGGTTTCACTCTCTCCACATCCTCACCCACACTTGTTATTTTCTGTTTGTTTTTTTGTTTGTTTGTTTTAATAGTAGCCATCCTAGTGGGTGTGAGGTGACTTCTCATTGTGGTTGTGATTTGTATTTCCCTACTGAATAGTGATGTTGATCATCTTCTCATGCGCTTGTTGGCCATTTGTGTGTTTTCTTTGGAACAATGTCTATTCAATTCTTGGCTCATTTTAAAAATCAGATTGGTTGTTTTTTGTCATTGAGTTGTAGGGGTTCTTTATATCTGGATATTAGCCCCTTATCAGAGATGTGATTTGCACATGTTTTCTCCTATTCCATGGGATGCCTGAAGTGACTTTTTTTTAACAGATCCCTCTGGCTGCTGGGTTGGGAATAGACTGTAAGTGGGCAAGGATGGAAGGTCTAGTCAGTAGCCCATGAGCATGGTTATCTTGCATTTCCAAACTAGAACATTTTGAATCATTATTGATGCCCCCAGTTGTCATCTCCAGCCCCCACCAGGGCAGGTATCTCAAGGTAGGATGCTGAGGTTGGGAGGAGACGGGTGGGGAGAGGTCAGCAGCTTGGATCAGAGGGTGGAGCCGGTAGGGTGGGCAGGACCTAATCAGAGGGTCTCTTGTGCCTGTCTCTGTATTGCCGCCATCTCTCTTCTGGCCCACGTGGCATCCATTCCCAACTTGTTAGCTTGGCCTGCGAGGCATTTGCTGTTGTGGTCCTGCCCACCCTACCGGCTCTGCAATCTGATCCAAGCTCCTGGCTTCCCCCAACCTGTCTCCTCCTGGCCTCAGCTTCCTACCCTCAGACACTCGCCCCGGCACCTTGTGCCAGGCAGAGCTGAACACTCCCTTGCTCCTCTCACAGACCCTGTCGCTGCGGCCCTCACTCCCATACACCCTTGTCTCCCATCTCCACGGCTGCCTCTTCTGCCAAGTGGGGAACTTTCCCAGGGGGTGAAAGAGACTTGTCTTCTGCACAGGGTCCTTTATGCAGAGTGAGGCTTGGACTGTGTTTGATTCAGTGAATGAAAAGACTGACAAGAAAGAAGCAAAAGGTACCAGACCACAGACAAAGCCTGAGGAGACAGAGGAGGAGGTGAGGGAGAGGACAAAACTGGCGTGGGAGAGATGTTGGGCCTGCAGCTGTCCCACGGCTTCGCAATGTAAGGCTTCACCCCCTCTTTGTGCCCTTCTGGGCTGGTGGCGCCTGGCCCTTCTGTCCAGCACGGACCCTTTTCCTGGCTCCCTGATACCGTATTCACAGTTCCTGGATAAGATTCAGCTGTGTCGCCTTTATTTCTTGTTCTTTTTCTTCCCGTACTTTACATAATAAAGGTTTTCTTTTCTTTTTTCCTTTGGAATCAGAAAACTGAAGAGACTATCTTTATTAAATAACTTAATAAAGAATTCAAAGGAAGTGGCTTTGGGGGCCAGAGGGGAGAGGAAGGGACTGTCATGCCGGGGAGGTTCTGTGTGCAGAGTTGCACCCTTGGAAATGGACTTTTGAGTTCAGGGCCTGGGAGACTCGTGAAAAAAAACAAAGGAGTCCATGAGAAGCCCCAGAGCTTCTGGGAAAGAGGTCCTTGTTTATGCCTGTTGGAACCGATTTGGTCAAGTGTTTGTTTAAAGGAGATGCCACTTGGTAAGCGACGCCTGGCTTACTTGTGTTGCGTTCAAGAATGCTTTGATTGGCCGGAGATGCTGACACTGTTTACTCAGAACTGGCTCGAGTGTGAGTGCCTGGAACCTAGAGGCCCAACGCCACCACCCAGCAGATTCCTAAGTGTCTAATATTGAAGTGAGGGCTGCAGTGGTTTAACTCTGCCGGGCAGCGCCAAACCCACAACGGGGCAGTTAGCTACCTCTAGCCTTGGCTAGCATTTGTCTTTCTCTTGACTAATAACTGTTGCTTTTTTATATTGTGAGTTTGACAGAAAGTAGATTAAAAGTGCACGCAGGCCAGCTGTGGTGGCTCACGCCTGTAATCCCAACATTTTGGGAGGCCAAGGTGGGTGGATCACGAGGTCGGGAGATCGAGACCATCCTGGCCAACATGGTGAAACCCCATCTCTACTAAAAAAAAATTTAAAAATGTAGCTGGGTGTGGTGGTGCGTGCCTGTAATCCCAGCTACCCGGCAGGCTGAGGCAGAAGAATCGCTTGAACGTGGGAGGTGGAGATTGCGGTGAGCCAAGATGGCGCCACTGCACTCCAGCCTGGCGACAGAGTGAGACTCTGTCTCAAAAACAAAAAAGAAAAAACACCACACACAAGTTACAGTGGAACATTCCTCTCTTGGGAGGTGGTGACCACTAAACATTTACCTTCACATTTGCCACATGCTGTATGTGGTTTTAGGCTGGATCGTCCCTATCCCTGAAGTGATGAGTTGTGGCCCCATCTTCCAAATGAGAAAACGGAGGCACAGTGCTTAATATTAATGGTAGAGTCAGGAGGTTCAGGGGACTCGATTTCAATTAGACCCAGCAGTGAGCTCCTCTTTCCCATTTTAGATTGTCAGGATTTTGTCATAATCTTTTTTTTTTTTTTTTTTTTGTTTAAATCCTCTGTGTCTGGTATATGGTAGGTGTTGGTAAAATGTGAGGTGTGTAAATGAAGTGTTAAACTGGATTAAAGTGAACTCTGGGCTGTGGTGCCTATGGCTCTTGTAAGTTATGAGGCTGGACTAGGTCTGAAGGTGATGGGTGAGAGTTGGACTGGAGCTATCTGGCTGCACACGGCACATCCTTTATGGTGAGTGCATCCATGGATTCTGGTCAGGTCATGCTGGTCTCACGTGGTGTTCGGTGTCACTGCTGTGTTGTTGCCCTTGGAGAGAGAACCCTAGGGATACAACTTTGACAAACTTGTCCCAGATTAAAAACCTGATATTCTTCTAGCACCTGGCCAGCAGGTAATAACTCGATGGGAAAAGAAATAGGAGATCTCATTTTTAAGAGTGTCACTGCATTATAGTTATATTGCAGTGGTGGGGGGAACAGGAATACTAGTTTCTTGTAGTTACTTTGCAAAAAGAGATGCTCAAGTCACCTCCCTTGGTGTGTTTCAGGCAGCACAATAAGATTCGCAGCGTGGAGGGGAGCCAGCTAAAGGCCTACCTTTCCTTGGAAGTGTTGGATCTGAGTTCGAACAACATCACGGAAGTGCGGAACACCTGCTTTCCACATGGACCGCCTATAAAGGAGCTGTAAGTGCCTTTGTTCAGCTACCTGTGGCTGGCCCTCTGTGTCCAGCCAGCTAACACCTTTACCGGCACCCAGTTCTGGACACAGGAGGGATGCTTCCTTCCCTTCTCAGCCATGGCTGGGCCAAGTCAGTGGGGATGGTGCGGACCTTCCCTGAGCAGGGCAGGGGCGGGGCCGGTGCATAGAGCACATCCAGATCTGCAGCATTATCCTGACATTACAGACAGACAAGGGACAGAGGCAGGAAGAGGTTACTTAGCCTGTCCAGGGGACTCAACACTCCAAGATGAGAGTCTAGGACTCAGGTACAAGTCGATCTTGACCACAGAGCCTGCTTTCTTTCCCATTTCCTTGGCTGCCTCTCAGAAATCCTTCCAGAGGAGATTCAGGGAGGATGGTTAGAGGATTCACATTGGAAGCCTGTTTGACAAGGCTTAGCTTATCAGTGCTTATCTTTCTAGTGTCATGCACTGTAAAACAAGTCTTTGGGTTTATTTGGGGGAGGGAAGTTACTCTATTCTGTGGGTTTTCAGCACCTTTTAGGTTTATCTGTTTCTCTTTTACCCATTTTAATGTCCCATCTCACACACAATGGATGGTAGACAGGAAGGAAAAAGGAAAAAAAGTTAAAACCTACTTAATCAACTACTTGTTGGTAGGAAAAGTGTTACTCTGGGAAAGAAACTGCAACCCCAGGCTAAAGAGATGTTTTCTAATTCCAGGTGAGTTTTTATTCCCTGTATCATTACTGTTCCAGAATTAACTTTGGAAATCATTTGCAAGGCTAGTTTAGGGGTCATTGTGACCTATCTTTTCAGGGAGGGTGAGGTTTGGCACATGGATTTTCCAAGTAAAGACTGCAAGGAGAGGAGTGATTTCTTTCTTAGCCTGCATCAGGGCGCCAGAGTTGGGAACAGGAGGCGTTGGCTTTTGTGAAGCCTCCAGTGTGGGCCCTCAAAAGATGTCCATGTGACATCACTTTGCTTGGGACAAAGAAACCATAACTGCTACACTTAGTTGCCTTGACCTCTCCCTGCACGAAAGCGGGAGGGACTTTCTATTTTGGCAGCTATTGGGTCATATATCTTCATCACACAGGCTGTTCTTTAATCTGGGGTGTTGAGAACAAACAGTTCAGGCCTATTTGCAAAGAATCCTTTTGTGCCCTGTGCTAGGCCACTGCCTGCTGGAGAGACAAAAAGTGCCTTGCTCCCTTCCACCCTCTGTGGTAGAAAACCCTCTCTGGTCTTTCTCCTTTTCACTTAGGCCAGAAAAAGCAGCATTTGTTTGGGGAAGACAGAGGAGAGGTGTTGGAGACCACTTCTCACAGGAATGCCATATTGTTCCTCCTTGTACTTTCTTTTCTTTTCTATTGCTTGATATAATTTGCATACAGCAAGATGCACAGATCTGAGCTGCAGACTTCTGTGCCTTTTGAGAAGCAGTGTCTGCCTTTCTCTGTTGTCACAGGAGGTGCCCTGACTTAATCACACTGTAAATGTAGGTACCATGATGTATTGCTTGTTTTCTGAAGGGATTCTGCACAGGTCTCTGCGCTAGAGTGTTTGTTTGAGGCATTTAAAATTACAGAAATGAATTAGTTTGTGTTTATAGTGTGTTATGTAATTTATATAGCAAGACCCATTTCAAAATTAAAGGCTATTTCCCTAAATTACTAAATCGACACTGACCTTGCCTTTCGATCGATTTTCTGCTTTCTAGGACTTTTCACATCAACCTTGGGCACTGGGTAGTGAGAAGAGTCCTGCAGGTGGCTCCTGATGCAGGGCTGGTGTGTCAGTGGACGTGGAGGTGTTTGAATTTCACTCCCACCCTCTTGGGGTGGCCCAGCAGCTTCAAGGACAGTGTGTTTTCAGCTAAACCGGCCTTGCCCTCGGGGCTTAGGTGCACAGTCCTAACACCTGCATCGCTCTAGCTCCCCATCCAGAGCCTGTGGCTGATAAACCTCTCATTGGAAACCTGTCCCGCTGGTGTCTTAACTAATCTTCCCAACTCAGACCCAGAGAGGTCTGGTGTCTGTAATGAAATGAGGAAGGCCCTTGACCAACCACCGCATTTTCTTTCCTGAATCATTCCAGCAACCTGGCGGGCAATCGGATTGGCACCCTGGAGTTGGGGGCATTTGATGGTCTGTCACGGTCACTGCTAACTCTTCGCCTGAGCAAAAACAGGATCACCCAGCTTCCTGTAAGAGCGTTCAAGCTACCCAGGCTGACACAACTGTGAGTATAGAAAACTACACTTTAATTAAGGCTAGCCAAACTTTATGGAGGCCAAATTTCCCCAAGGACCTCGTACCAAACGCCACCCTTTCCTTGCTCCCTTTGGTAAAGCTCTCTGTAAATTACCATTAATGGCAGCACCTCATAAAAGCAAATTCAGAGCTGGGTCTGGTGCTGTGGCTGCCTCAGCTTGCTGAGAAAGAGATCCACTGAGTTTGCTTGTCTTCCCTCATGTTTTCCAAAATGGAATCAGGAATCCTGCTGCCTAGCTGATGCTGGCTAATGCTGAGGCTGCATGGGTTTGGGTTCTTATTTATCTTAGATGTTTTTCTGTATTTTTTAAAGATACCCATAAAATCTGTACCTTGGACATGGTGGTGTCCTACACTTCTCGAACAGTTTGAGAGGAAGTTAGTGTAGCCAGAGTTAGTAAGCAAAAGACAGGCCTTTGTTTTCATTTGTTAAATCTAACAAGGTAGTTGATTTATTATTTCTTTATTTCTTTATTTTGATACAGAGTCTCATTCTGTCCCCCAGGCTGGAGTGCAGTGGCGTGATCTCAGCTCACTGCAAGCTCCGCCTCCCGGGTTCACGTCGTTCTCCTGCCTCAGCCTCCCGAGTAGCTGGGACTACAGGCGCCAGCCACCTCGCCCGGCTAATTTTTTTGTATTTTTAGTAGAGATGGGGTTTCACCGTGTTAGCCAGGATGGTCTTGATCTCCTGACCTCGTGATCCACCTGCCTTGGCCTCCCAAAGTGCTGGGATGACAGGTGTGAGCCACCATACCCAGCTGATTTATTATTTTTTTGAACAATTTAATTGTTTAGTTTACTGATGGAAGGCTGAGTACCCTTCTAGAAGGCAGAGTTTTAGATTCAAGAAAAGCTCTGTTAACCAGAGCCTGATGAAGGACTTTTTCCCTTTTTTTTTTCTCTGTACCCTCTGTTTAGCAGAAGAGTGTGTTTCAGGAAAATAAGACAGTTTTGGAAATTTTGTTTCAACAAAACAAAGTAATTGCCGAGGGCCAGGTTGGCGGCAAGATGGGGTGTGCCTGGCTCTCAACCTGCCTGGGTTTTACCTCCCCTGGGTGGGGAGTCCTAGACTTTGCCCTTTTCAGTCTGTGGAGAAGGTCTCAGTGATTCCTGAGAAGGTTTGTGTGGAGCAGCATCATGAGACACTGCAGAAATATTTGGGGAAAACCAAGGGCTTTCTGGCTGCTCTGTCTCCCCTTCCCGCAGGGCTGCTAATGGCCCACCGAGATTCCTGACATCTTTTGGTGAACTGAGGCTTTGTCATACTGGGGCTAGAAGCCAAGTGTATATGACTTGTGGGATGTCTCTCCCCCATCTCCCCCCCGCCCCCATGTGCAGTCACTTCTCTCTATAGTGGAGATGCTATGAAATGCCTCCAGTGGAAAGTGGTGTTGTCATTTGATACCTAGTGGTTTGGTTTTTCCTGGGTTGAGGCATGTGGTGTGGATTTCTGTTGCCAAGCTCAGAGATACCTCACGTAAGACATTCACCCCTTGAGTCATACCCACGTCCTCACTGCAGAGTCACAAATGGCAGTGGTGCTACTGGGGGAGGAGACGTGAGCACACACGCGCTCGCTTCCGTGCAGCTACGGGCCCAGCCTCGGAGCTGACTGTGGAGAGCGGGGCCTCACTCACCCCTCTTTCCTGCACTAGCTGTGATCAAGTGGTGGCGTCAGTGCCTGCGTGGCAGCCGAGACACATGGTGGGCTCCCCTATACGTCCTGGCTTCCCAGGGATCCCTGCACTGGGGTTTCTCCTCTGGCTTGGAAACTTAGCCAGGACTGCCTGGGAATGGTTGTGGGTGGCATATGCACATAGGACACTCTGACCCTGCTGGCTTCATCTCTTTAGGGACCTCAATCGGAATCGGATTCGGCTGATAGAGGGCCTCACCTTCCAGGGGCTCAACAGCTTGGAGGTGCTGAAGCTTCAGCGAAACAACATCAGCAAACTGACGGACGGGGCCTTCTGGGGACTGTCCAAGATGCATGTGCTGTAAGCGCAGACCGGGGTCCTGGCATTGCTAAGGATTGCTGTGTGGTGTGGAGTGTGGGGTGTGGGGTGTGGTGTGTGTGTGTATGTGCACATGCGCGCCCACACCAGCATTACTGTGTGTTGTGGTCTATGTGTGTGTGTGTGTGCACGTGCATGCCCACACCAGCGTTCAGCTGTGCACTGGGCATGGAGTGGGGCACCAGTGCCCAGTCCCTTTCTCCTGAAGGATTCTTCAAGATTTCAGCCGGACCCAGCCCCCTTCCCTTTGCATCTTCACCTGGGCCCAACTCAGTGTCTTGGGACGGGGCCAAATCTGAGGGTATTTTCCTAGCAGATCAGAAAATCCACTGAAATCCACTTGGGGGAAGTTTCAGCGGATTGACTCAGATCAGTTGGTTGATGGAGGTGGAG
This sequence comes from Macaca mulatta, assembly GCF_049350105.2. Classification (NCBI taxonomy): domain Eukaryota; kingdom Metazoa; phylum Chordata; class Mammalia; order Primates; family Cercopithecidae; genus Macaca; species Macaca mulatta. The sequence continues at coordinate 129,963,871 of NC_133407.1, read as the reverse complement.
TTACGGGCCATTCTGCCAGGCCTGCTCCCCTCAGCCTGCATCCACTGCCCCCGCCCCTGCTTCCTCGGTGAACGTGGGACTGCGGAACAGACCCCTCCTCACATCCTCTCTACTCCCACACCACAGGAAGTTCCTTCTCTCCCCTTCTGGGTTTGACAGTCTTTCTTGAGGTGCAGGTGGGCCAAAAATGTAGCGCTCATCCTAGGAGATTTATTTCTGTCTTGTGAGCTAATCAAGACACTGGGTGCAGATGTTCAACTTTTATCAAGGGAGCAGTCTCTTCAGCCAGATGTGTACAACAGCACAACAGGCTTGCCTGCACAGTGACGTGAAACAGGAGGGCAGCATACAGAAAAGGCTTTTTAAACGTTAAAAGCATTTTTAAACATTAAAATTTATTTTTAATCAAAAGTAATTCATCTGTATAGTTAGATAGTAAAGAAAAGCTGTCACTGCCCACCCCAGCCTCCCCCGCCGCCTCCCCCTCATTCTCTCTTCACCCCAGTTCCTCTCCTAAGAGGCAGGCACTTCTAAGCCTTTCTCTTTCTCGTTTTTCTGTTTTTAGCTTTGCTGGTTGTTCCTTCCAAGTTAATATACTGACACCACTGTCTTTACTTACCCACTTGCGATTTCCTGCTTTAGAGTCAATGATTTAACTTGCTTATGACCGCCCCTTCTCCCTTCCAGTCTGGGCAAATTATATCATGACTTGTATGCCCTTTACTGGTTTTCTTGGCAATGGAAACCAACTAGGCCCAGGTCCATCCACGTGTTGTGCTGTGTCACTCTGATCGGTGTCTCTGCATGACCAGCCCTCCGTGCCCTGTGAACAGTGAGGATGTTTCTGCTGCTGGACTTCTTGCTCTACTCATTCTCCAGCCTTTGTTTTACGTATTCAAAAACATTTCGCTTGATCTCCTTCAGCATGTCATTTTGGACTTGGAAGTCCAAGGTGGTCATGTGCTGAGTGGACTGAAGTTAAAAGAGAATTCTCAGAGGAAAATGGGGTTAGCACCTACCATTGGTTTTTATGTTGAACAAATTTATATAAATTGAGTTGTCTTGGAGGTTATTTATACATTAAGTGCTTACCTTTTGAGCAGTAGCAGAAAGAAATATGGAAAAAAGCAAAACTTAGTTGCCCAAAGCCCTTGTGTAATATTGAACACGCAGCAAAATTCGAGTTATGGTCTTCTGTTGAAGAGGCGGTCACCTGGGCTTGCGCTGTCTTTCCTAGCACATGCTGTGTGGGGAAGCAGGGTGCTAGCACACTTACACAGTGGGCCTGAGCGCTCAGGCCCAGCGCTGCCCTGAAACCCGATGTCCCCTTGTTCCCTTCTTGTAGTGACCCCATGGAGTCAGTGCTCTTAGATATCTTCATGTTATAGATGTGCAGGTTTATTCAGCCAGCAAGCTGCAAAATTAGGATTTAAATCCAGATAGTCTGACGCCAGAGCTAAAGCGGGTCTCCTAGCACAGTGGCACAGAGTCCAGCCGTTGGTAACCAGACCTGGGCTTGAATTATTTCTGGCCCCTTCCCTACTGGCTAAGCTGTGTAAAGTCTTAGGTTACCTGGCTTCTCTCAGCAGCACGTTCCTCATGGGTGAGATGAGGGTGATAATAAGAGCCTCCTCCTATTCTCCTTTCTATTCCTTTAATGGGCTTTGCCCTGGCCTGGAAGTCGTTTGCCAGTTTGTTGGCCTGGGTCATTTTTTGTTTTGTTTCTGGTAGAGGTGGGGTTTCGCTATATTGCCTGCACTGGTCTCGAACTCCCGAGCTCAAGCGATCCTCCCGCTTTGGCCTCCCCAAGTACTGGGATTACAGGCATGAGCCACCACACCCGGTCCTGGTTCACTTTTACTCGGCCAAAAAAGTCACTTCTAGGAAGCTCCTTCTTGCCCTGTGAACACTCTGAGTTGGCCTTGGCATGTGCTATCATCCATGTAGATTTGCCTGTCTTCTCCCAGCCCCTCCTCACATGCACATGTGTGCGAGTAGACTCCACAGTCGTCTCGTGCACTGTTCTAGCTTTCGTGGGACTGCAGGGTCAGATACAGCATAGCTACTCATTTGCTGTCTGTCCAGTGAAGGAGTGAAAGCTTGTCTTCATCCTGTGCATGGCTGTCGTTGCAGGCACCTGGAATACAACAGCCTGGTAGAAGTGAACAGCGGCTCGCTCTACGGCCTCACGGCCCTGCATCAGCTCCACCTCAGCAACAATTCCATCGCCCGCATTCACCGCAAGGGCTGGAGCTTCTGCCAGAAGCTGCATGAGTTGTAAGTGTCCTCGGCTCTGGGCTGGGCAGTTTTTAGACACTGCTTGGAGGTGAAAGTGCTAGGCCTGGTTCATTCCACCACACAGCGGCCTTGGGGAGGACTCAGAGACAGGGAGGCCAGTAACCCTGTCCCCAAACCAGCCAGGCCCAGAGTAGGAGCCTCAGCGATTTGAGCCCACATCGCTTATCTCCCCTTCACTTCCTCTGCATTTAGATTAGCAGGGGGCTCCGGGAATAGCATCTAGGTCCCTGCAGGGAGCCTTGGCCTCCAAGACTCTGTTGGGTTTGGAGACAGTTCCAGGGGTGGAGAGTTCCTAGGGAAGGGCAGCTCCAGCAGAGCGCTCACAGGAGCCATTTTGAGAGTGGCTATGTGTTAATGGCCGCACCAAATAGCATGCGGTTCTTCAGTGAGGGGATCATTTGGGCTTAAACAGAGACGGTGGCATCCTGACTGTGGATGAATTTGTGTCCTCGGAGTCACCACCTTCCTTCCTGTAGACGAGTTGCCCAGGCTCTTGGCCCCATTTGCACCGCAGTGGCCTGCTGGCAGAGGCTCCCGTGCAGTCATGTGTGTGTGCTTGATTCAGAGATGCGTGGACTCCTTTTGGAGATTTCCAGACAGGGCTCCCAAGTTGAGACTGAGAACTGAGCTTGTCTTGCCCAAAGTTCTGAGATGAGTAGTGACAGACTCTCCCCTGTGTAGCGAGGGGCAGTGGCCCTGGCCACCCTATCATGTCAGGGTGGGGTTATTGGACAGTGAACGCAGCATTCCTAAGGACTCACAGAACATCTTCACAAATAGATAGTTTGTGTTTTCACTGTTCTTTCCATTTTATATGCTCCAGTTTAGTCCACTAGGTTTCTTGATTTTTCGCAAGACTTGGGTGGGTTTTCTTTTTTGTTTTTTTCTCCTTTTTCTAGGCTTGGCTGTTTGAAAAAGACTCACCCACTGAAGTGAATGATTGTTAAGAGAGCCAGGCCTCAGTCTGTCTTGTCTCTCTTGACCTCACCAAACACACTCAAGGGGATGTGTGAATCTGATGTGGATTCTTGCATCTGGTGTTTGTGTCTGGTCTTCTGTGTTCTCCTCTCTCTCCCTGTCCTTCCTTCCCTCCTCTTCCTCCCCTCCCCTACCTCTGACACACACACACACACACACACACACACACACACACAGACACACACACACACACACACACACACACACACAGACCTGGAGTTTATATTTTGGTGACTCCATCATTATCTAATGCAAAACACAGTGGTCCTGCCTCTTTCCTAACTTTTCTTGGATTCTGTGAGTGTTAACCCTTTGGGTTCAGCTTCCTATGCTTCAGGGCCTGTAGCTGTACATTCCATGTCGTGCTGGATGGCTCCTTTCAGGCTCTGTAGTCAAGCTGTGACCCCAACAGGGAGTTCCTGGTTTTGTTGGTCAGAGCTGGGAGCTGTGGGAAACAAGAGAGGTCTTTTAAGTCCCCAAAGTCTGAGCCAGTTCAGTTCTTAAAGTGAGGAGCTGTCCTCTGACTCACCAGCATATTGCGGCCCCAGGGAAGGCATGCTGTCTTCTGCGGGGTGCGGGATCCCCCCTCTGGCTGGTGGAAGGCGTGAAGCCCTCTTCTGTGCCCTCTAGAAGGGGCAGCAGAGATCACAGAAGTGCGCTTGAGCAGTCCTAGCGGTTAGCACCATATCCAGGTAACCTCAGAGCCAGATTTGGGATTGCTTCCCAGCGTGTTTCCCACCCCTCCTTTAAGCTACATTCTTTAATTGCAGGTGAGGATATAATTTTGATCTCCTGCCAGGTCTATGCAACTGACAGACACCCTGACTTATTTGTCCAGGAGGGAAAGAATGCTGCTCCCAGCTGCCTTTAAAAACTCATTAATCTTCTCAGAGTTTATTTTCCATCTTCCTGCCTCGGCCCCAATTTTTCATTTTTCAACGATAGATGACCAGTAATGTCATGTAACCAACCCAGAGGTGCAGGAGTGCTGGGAGGAAGCTTTGATTCTGAGGCTCGGACAAAGCCTATGGTTTTACCACCTGCAGTAGGGGATCATGCTCTGAGGACCACGTGGATGGGGGCAGGGAGGCCTGAGCAGGAGGCTCCTGTCCTGGGGGAGTTGCCCCACTAAGGCGTGAGGCACAGGTGTGGTCGTCCCACGCAGGGGCTAGTGGTGCCCTCTGCTGGCCGATGCAGGGAGTGTGACCGGGGCTCCCTGGCTCCCTGGCTTGCTGTCGGTCATCTCCAGAATCCCAGGCTTCTGCTATGAGAGGTCTTTCGTAGCCTGAATCAGGAGCTGCCTTGGACAACAGCATGAAGGCACTGGAGCTTGAGAGTTCTTGTGTGTCATGACCTTGTGCGTAGTCTTCACAGTTTAACAGCTACCCTGGCCCCTGTGACCTACGCAACTGTTCTAGGAGTCAGACTAGTGTGTTGGGCACTGATGAGTTTCTAGCTGCATGGCCACTTTTACCCCCAGAATTCTGGGGGGGGGGCGCTATGCGCTTATGTGTGTGCATCCGTGTCATTTCCCACTGAAACCTAGCCGACCGTGGCCCGATTTCCGGTGGGGTGGGGTTGGGGGGCAACCACGCTAGATGGTGACATTACTGCCCTCCCTTTCCTCAGGGTCCTGTCCTTCAACAACCTGACACGGCTGGACGAGGAGAGCCTGGCCGAGCTGAGCAGCCTGAGCGTCCTGCGTCTCAGCCACAATTCCATCAGCCACATTGCGGAGGGCGCCTTCAAGGGACTCAGGAGCCTGCGAGTCTTGTACGTCTCCCACTCCTGACAGGATAAAAGGGTCCCCAGTGGGGAGAGCAGAATAGAGCAAACCATCTGCTTGTTGAACTCCATTTGCGTTGGCTTCGAGTCAGAATTGGATCCAACGCTGGCTTGCTCTGTGTGCAGAGTCTCAAACTTTTATGTAATCAACGGAGAAAGAACTGGTTAAGCAGAAAAACCTCTCATTCCCCTCGGATGGTGCCTAGAGAGGGATGGCAACTCCTAAAAAGTAGTTGTTCTCAAGCAGTGATGCCCACGTTGTGCTGGACAGGATGCTGGCTCCTAGTGTTGGAAAAAGCTTCCCCACGCTGAGTGCCTGGTGCGGCCTCCAGTTCAGCAGCCGTGGGTCAGTCTTTTCCATCTTGAGTCTTCAGTTGCAACTTCCGTTTTTAAGTCCTGAGTATTTTTTCTCTAAACCATGGGAATATTTCTGTGCATCTCTCGCCCTAGCATTTGAATTTCTTCAGCATAACCTGTACCAAGATGCCTCCTTTGCAAAAGCAGCACTTAAGGAATCCTGTGTCTCTCCTTGTACCTCATCAGGGGTCGGTTAACAAAGTGGAGGTGCTAATGCCGCTTCCCTTGAAGTCCCTAATTAGATGGGATTGGCAAAAGTGACTGCAGGATGCTTTTCTGAGGCTTGTGTATAAAACTTTTCCGTGGTTGGCTTCATAGAACTTCCAAGCGGCTATCAGCATGAAACCCCCAGAGAGGGGCATACGGTTTTCAGAGGATAGTGGTGGCGGGTTCTAGGGTCTCCTTCTCAGGTGTAATTCACTGCACAGAGAGGGGTCTGTTCCAGTGTGACAGGGAGGGAGGCCTTTGCACTTGCACCTGGCAAAGCCAGCTTTAACGTGGAGCCATTGCCAGGGAGTGTGAAAGGGGCCGGAGCCAAGCTATTCAGGCCAGGTCAGCCTGGGAGCCCATACAAGGTCCAAATAACAAGGCTGGGAACATTCAGACTGAGCTGGCCAGAAAGGAGAGAAAAACTTTGGCAGCCAGGGCTAGGAGCCGGGAGACAGGCATACAAAGCCACAGCCCCCGGTCCCTGGTTTTTTCAGTATGCAGATGATAGGAAGGAACCCACTGAGAGGAGAAGTCCCGTCCAGCAGCAGAATCTTCACTCTTTGAGCTTCCTGCTGTAAAAGAAAGGTGGCCGCCAGCATTTCACTCTTCATTCAGAGCTGCCCTCCCTGCTGGCAGCATTGATTCCTGCTGCAGCTTCTCACAGGAGACAAGCGCTCCTTTTCTGTCCCTGGCCTGTGTCTGCAAGGACTCAGGAGGGGAAAGTTTAAGAACCAAGAACCTTGTGGAAAGTTGGAGAGGGCAGAATGTGTGCAGGATGGGAGCCTGGTCGCCAGGTGTGATGTCTCGCCTGGGCACTGTGACCTGCTTCTGGAAGCCGGGAGGCCACTGAGTCATCGGCCATGGGATTTGTATTGCTGGAGGGGCCTGGGCTGAGGAGTTGGCCTCATCTCTCCAATCCTGGCGAGTGGGTCACAAGTCTGACTCAGCACCCAGATGTCCTCCCTGGCTCAAAGTCAGCGCCCTGCAGGCCTTGGGAGGAGATGGGCTCTGGGCTCCAGACCCACTGGCTGGCACAGAGGGGCCCACGGGTGGGCCCTGTGCCAGGTCTGTTTCTTCCACGTGCTTTCTGCAGTTTCTCGGTCATGTCCAGAAAAGGGACGCTGGTTGGTATGAGAGCAGACAGGAGCCTTAAGGAACCTTTTGGGCTGATCCTCGTGCCAGGGCCAGATGTCCGCTCTCCGGGGGCTGAATACAAACTGGGCTGTCTGCACCACCTCCCTCCCCCGGAGCGCGGCCTCCGCAGACAGGGAGGCAGGTGGAGCCCAGGGAAGCTTCTTGTCTGAGGCGTGTGTCGTCTTGGTTGGAAGGCTGAGAAACAGGGCGTCCCTCCCAGGGCCATGTGTCTCTTCACCCTACGTCCCGGCTGTGCCTCCAGGGTGCACCCAGGGGACTTCAGCTTCTGAGCAGCAGGCTGGGTGGGAGTTGGCTTTCCCTTCATGCCCAGACTGCTCGGTGAGCTGCTTTCTGTCCTCTCCCCAGGGATCTGGACCATAACGAGATTGCGGGCACAATAGAGGACACGAGCGGTGCCTTCTCAGGGCTCGACAGCCTCAGCAAGCTGTGAGTATCCGCGGCACGGAGCTCCGCCAGCAAATGCGCGGGAAGACACTTCTGTGGGAGACGTTTCTGGGGTGCCCCTGCGCCTCTCTGCTCTGGGCCCAGGCAGAAGAGAGCTGGCTCCACGCAGACTTTTGTTTGGGGAGAAGAGTTTGAAGAAGAGAGCGGGGGTCACCCCACTCCTCGTTGGGCAGGGGTCTCCTTGCTGGTTTGGGTGTTGGGTTCTTGGGGGCTGGCAACCCGGCATTTGGCGGCCTGGTGGAGCTTCTCTCGGGCTTCCCTGACAACTCACGTGAAAACTGCTGAATTTGCTGTTGTCCTTTTTACAAAGGAGTCTTGCCCTGTTACTCGTTTCTCACAGCTGACTGTGTAAAGCTCAGTCAGCTGTGAGGGCGGTGAGGCTCCTGACAGTACTGTCATCGTTAGCCGTCATCTCAAATGGAAACATCATTTCCAAGGGTCATGGTAGCAGCTGTTTTAATGTGTGGTTTGGGGTCTTTTTCCTTTTTTCCTAGCTCCTAGATTTTGCCAGTTAATCTGCCAAGCACCTGTGTGTGTGGTACCTAATGATCTCATGAGGGCAGGCTGTGTTAGGCAACCTCTTTATTAGTTGAGGAAAGAGAAGTGATGGGATTTTGCCCAAAACTACACAGTGGGCAAGTGGCAGGCTCAGGATTTGCTCGTTTGGCTCCAAAGCCCACGTTCCCTCCCCCTTGGCCCACCCTGTTTTCTCTGCATGTCACCAGCAGTTTCTGTAGATGCCACCCAAGGACCACGCAGGAGGAGGACGGGGGTAATTATTACTGTTGACTAGCAGCTTGGAGGGAAGACTGGAGGAGGGCAAGACGGAGCGGACGGCCGCCACTCGATTCTCCCACCCCGTCCCCAGTGACCGGGAGCTCGGCAGAGTGCGAGTGTCAAGTAAATATTTGGAAAGCCCTAGTGGAGCTCGAGGATAGAGGAGAGCCTGTGGTAGGGAGAGTCTTTTCATATAGTAGATGCTTCTGATTGGTTTGGAAAAGCATGGCATTTCACACCTTTTATATACAGGGTCCTGATTAGGAATAAGCTCTGTTGGCTGTCTGAGGAAGGTATTTCTTCTTGAGCGTCCCGTACTCCAGCAGCACGTCGGAGATGCTTGTCAATGTTTCTTGTCCTTATCGTCCCTAAAACAATGCTGATTTTCCCCAACCTTGAACCCATACGTGGCCCCTTTTTATCCCATATAGGGCAAACCTGGGAAGAGCCAGAAGTACCAAGTAGGCTGAGGCAGAGGCCTTCTTAGCAAGAGGAGCTCCAGGTCTGGGACGTGGCTGCTGAGGTGTTCAGCACCGGGGCCGCCATTCAGCATAAGCCTTCCTGGCCTCGGCCATAACTGATTGAAGGGTGAGGGTGGGGAGAGTGGGCGGCATTGCCAGCCCTCATGGGGCATGTCCATCTTTAGGATCCTGGAGCTGTTTCCTGGGTGTCATGGCTTCTAGGAGACTGTCTCTCTACAGAAGGCCCGTGAGGTGTGCCTGGCCTCGGGTCACCTGGGCTTCCGGTGCTGCATGAGTCTGTCGCTGCCTTCCTGAGTGCGCACCCTCTGTGCCCTGGTGCTTTCTCCTTTGTCCCCCTGCTGGACCAGGCTCAGCACTTCCACCTGAGCCCCAAGAGGTCAGCCCAAGCTCCTGCTTTCCTCGCTTGTTGTTTGTGGTGGGCTCCACACTGAGCTGGTCCTGAGACTCCTGGGAACTTGTTAAAATCTAAGCCTCACCCCACGCAGCCACTGAGTCAGCTTCTTGGGGCTGGAGACTCTGTGTATGTTTGAAAACGGGTGAGAGAGAAAGACATGCATCCAGTTGGGGAAGCTGGGACAATAAACAAACAAGAATTCCTTAATATGATTAAGTATATGCAATCACTTATGTAAGTGTGATGCTATCATGGTTATGTGGCAAAGGAAACGAATCATTTTCTTCTTGGATAAAGAAAATGGTATGATGCCTATGATGTGGATTCCATAAACTCCTGCTGGGTTCGAGAATGGGCAGTGGCTAGAGGTAGAGATGAGGCGAGATTGGCACGACCGGAGGATGGTTGTAGCTGTGTGACGGGCACTTGGGGTTCAGGATACTACTACGTCTACCTAGCATAGTGTGTGCAAATTTCCACATTGAAAGGGAAGCAGAGAAGTAAATGCTTCTCATGTGATCCTGGTACACAGGGCTACTTAAAAACTGCTGTGTTTGGCATATTGCAGATGTTGAGTCGATGTTTGTTGAACGAATGAAGGGAGGGACAGAGGAAGAACCCAGTGCCTCTTTGGTCCCCTCCCCACCTGTCTACTCAGAACATTCCAAGAAAGCTCTGTGCTGTGGCCCTGGCTGAGAGAAGTGACCACAGACAGCACTGTGTTGCTCCGTGGGAGTGGCCCAGTGCTGGCCTGTTGGGATCCACTGAGAAGTGGGGTGCATGTTAACACAGAGAGGACCTGCCCCTCTAGAGCAGCTGATCCGTGCTGCGGGGAGCGCAGCCGGTGCCCTGAGTCCCTTCATTTGGTGTGGGTTTGTCTTTGGAGAGCTCAGGGAGCTCGCGTTCAGGATCTGCCCTAGGATGGGAAGGTAGAGACCCCTGCCTTCGCTGAATTACTCAGGGACCTTGGGTCCTTCCCACCACGCAAGAGGTCAGACCTAAATTAAAATGTTTTCCAAGAAAGGGAGATGTGAGCAGCAGAGCCATAAATGGCCTCTCTGTGAATTTGGGGTGGATGCTGACCTGCCCTTAATTTTTCCAGCTTATGCACACAACTGTGTTGGAGAGTTCCTCACACTGGAGCTTCCCAGCAGGGCAAGAATGTTCCTAGACCCCAGCACATGCCTTTCTTCCTAGCTTGTCTGGGATTCTTTTGTAGACCCACCCCAGGGCCTGTTTGTTTCCAAATGGTTGTGCGGTTCCCAGGCTGGGGCCTACACAGTGGCACAGAGTCAGTACGCAGGAGGGAAGAGAGAATTTCTGGATCCCAAATTTCAGGCAGAGAGGAGCAGTTAGTGATCTGGGTATGCGACTTCCTGCCCCGTGGTTCCAGCTGGCTCCATGGCATTCTTCAGAGGGAGGGGCAGAGTCCCACACAGGGCACATGGCAAGGGGTATGTTTGGGGGCACTTGCAGAGCTGATGGGAGCGCAGCCTCCATCCCTGCCTGTGGGGGGGCCGGGCCTGCAGTGGAACTCACTGTGTGTGTGGGTGGGGAGTGGGGGCTAGTGCACATGTCACGGCTACTCTCAAGGACATGAGTACAAGGACCACCTGAGTACTGCCCCCTGTACCTGCCACTTGATTTGGCAAGTGCTAACCAGGCCTTTAGAGCTGTTAGCTGGGTTGGCCAGGAGATAGATGGGAGGCTTGACAGGTGACTCCCGCAGGTTGCTTTCTGTTCCAGGTTGGTGCTGGGGAGGTCAGGCCAGCTGTGCCTTCTCTGGGAGCCTGGCTGTGGTACAGAAATAGTGTCCTCCCAGCCCATATTCCCGCCTCTCCTTTCTCCTCACAGCAGCCTTTTATTAGAGCCATCCCAGTCTGCTGGCTGCAGCTCCCCATCCCAGCCCCATATGTCTGCTGGGGGAAGGTAAGGACCCTGCCTAATCCACCAACAAGATGATTAACCCCTGCATAATTGAGAATTTGAGAATTTGTTTTATTGCTATTGTCACCATTAAAAATAACAGCCTGCCCTCATTGTAAAACAGGTCAATATGACTAATATTTAATGGATGAAATAAAGCGCAGCTTTTTCCTGGATCTCGTTTACAGGAGATTTCACTAAACAGTTCAATGCGTTTTTACTGGGACCTCGGGCATGCAGTGCCTGGGCCGGGGGATCTGAGTAAGTGTAGAAGTTGGCAGCGCTCTCTGAAGCGCTCGGGGTGCAGTGCCCCATGAGCTGTTACTTGCTGGCGAGTTTTGTGGTTAAAGAGCCTAAGTTAGCATGGCCACCGGCTTTTCTGTGTGTTTGGTTTATTTGTTTTAAAATAAAAGTTTCAGACTGAAGGGTTGTGGAAACGCTTTCAGAATGCGATTGTTTTCCCATCCATGCAGACGGCCTGAGAGAAAGAAAAGGCAGAGGGTCTCTGGCCCGTTTGCCCCTTCACCCTCCGGAGGCAGGAAACAGAGCTGGCTTTGTCTGAGGGCTGAGCTCACAGTTAGCGCCGGGGTCGGCCTGAATGGTGGCCCCCAGGGAGGGAGTCTGTTTCTGATGAAACGGAGGGTCAGGCAGCCCCTGTGGAGTGGTTGCCCTGGAAGCTGGCCACGCAGGCTGGTGGTGCCTCCCTCTGGCTCTACTGTGAGCCTGTGTTGCCAGGAGGCAGCCTCTTGGTACCTGCCCAGGCGGTTCCCAGGAGGCCTGTTGCAGTTAGGAAGAAGCAGCGGCCCGTGTGCTGGGCAGGTCCCAGGCTGCCTTGCCATCTTTGGTTGGCTTCAGGGCTTACATTTTTCCTCCTTTCGGGAAGGGGCTGGGACTTCTTGTTTTCCCTTATGGGTCCCAGTCTTAATGCAGGTTGAAGGTGGAGGGGGCCTCTAGTCCAGTCTCTTCCCCAGTGCCAGGTGAGATCCTGGACCAAGAGTCCCTTTCCCAGTAGGGGGCTGGGCCAGATGGGCTTTCTCCAGGGGCTTCCTCTCCTGCCCACCTGAACCCCATTGCCTTGGACAGACCTGTTGACGCTGAGAATCCCCAGGAGTTGGCTCCCAGCAATCGGTGTTCTTAGCAAGCCCGTTAGATCCTGGTGTACCTTAAGATTGACAAGTCCACGAAGCTCATGGTCAGCACTGCCTTCGGTTGTTCCCTGGTAGTCTCCTGTGCCGTCTGGATTGGAGGGAATGCCTTTGGTGGGTTCTCATCAGAGAACATGGTAACAGGGAGGGGAAAACTGAATTCTCTTCATTCCCAGTGTCCACCCTAGGGGCTCCCCTGCAGGGAAACAAGCTTGCCTTTAGATCACACAGTGCGGTGGAGGAGGCACTCATTTCTTCATGTGTTCTGCAGGGCACAGACTTTGGTTTCTGGGAAAGCTCTTAGCAGTTACTGCTAAGGCTTGGATTGGAGCTGCCTGCAGGCAGGAACCCCTTCTCATGGGCAGGCAGTCCAGGCAGGGGACAGGCCCTAGTGATAACCTTGGAGGCTGGCTCACTGACGTCATATAAAGTCTGGGGTATGGCTGAGGAGCCAAAGCACTGGGGCATCACCTGCAGGCCCTGAGGGGTCCCTCTCATAGGCAAGGACACAGCTCCCCATGGCTGTGTGCTGACTGCCAGGACATCTCAGGTGCAGAGAGCTATGGAGCCAGCTTGATGGATGCCTGTTTTCCTGTCCTCTTCTTGCCTCTTTTGGGAAACTTTGTTCCCAGAATGCACTTTTCAGAAGTGGGTGGCAGTTTGGGGGTTTTTGTTTGTGGCAACTTCCCATTATGTTGCCCAGGCTGGAGTGCAGTGGTGCGATCACGGCTCACTGCAGCCTCTACCTCCTGGGCTCAAGCAATCCTCCCACCTCAGCCTTCTAAGTAGCTGGGACTACTGGTGTGTGCCTCCACGCCCGGATAATATTTTATTTTTTGTAGAGACAAGTTCACCTTATGTTGTCCAGGTCTCAAACTCCTGGGATCACTTGAGCCTCCTCAAGTTGAGGCCTCCTGCCTCAGCCTCCCAAAGTGCTGGGATTACAGGCCTGAGCCGCCACGCCCAGTCATGGGCAGCAGTTTTAATTCCGAAGATTTTTCTTTCCTTTTTTGACTCGGCTTCCTCTCACTGAAACCATAACCAGTCTCATCTCTCCTGCAAGGCCATCACTAAACTTCACCATCCAAGTGTGGGTGGTCCTTGGAGAGAGACCGGGCCAGACAAGGTGATTTCCACCTGACACTGCAAGGGGCCTTTTTTAGGCCAGACGGCGCATGCAATTCCAGCCTGTCATCACTATTAAATTCTAGTAAAGATAAAAGTATTTCATTTCAGAAAGGGTAAGGCCTGTGTGCTTCAAACCCGTAATCTCAGTGCAGGTTAGCTTTCCACCTGCCCCTCACTGGACAGACTTATCAGGTAGCACTACCTTAATTATGTGTTTTCTTTCTCTTTCTCTCAACCCTTCCTTGTTTCTCTCTCCTTCCCTGGCCTTAATTTCTGGATGTTTGGAAACTACAGGACTCTGTTTGGAAACAAGATCAAGTCTGTGGCTAAGAGAGCATTCTCCGGGCTGGAAGGCCTGGAGCACCTGTGAGTATCTCGCCAGCCCTGCCCTGAGGCACAGGCCTGCCAAATGTGGCTGCCGGGGAGTTCTGCTAGCAATTTAATCGCATCTTTGTAAACTGAGAAACGGGCTATTTGGAAACACCAGCTGCTTCCTTCTCATTATAAGTCAGCTTCAACTTTGGCCTTTATGTTGCCTATGCCAGGAACAGTTACAGAACATATGGCCAGTGGGTGTGCTCCCCGTTAATTCAGTTGGTGTTTGGATAAATACCCTCCCCCCTCCTGCTGCGCAGCCTCACCCCTGCACCAGCTTGTTCACGGACCCCTGGAAGAAGCACTGCCTCTTCCATCAAGGTGCTTCCTGCTGGCCAAGCCTGTTGCCTCCATTAAAGCAGCTTAACAATGCAGAGTAGGTGCTGGGCTGAACCAGTTTGGTGTGGTTGCTTCTGAGACCCTGGGAGGAGGGGGACAGAGCCACCCCTGAGACAGTCATGCTATTGCCATCTGGGGCGGATGCCTCATGTATGTGATTCCTAGTTTATTTCCTCTTTGAATCAAGGTTGACTCTTACCTCTGTTGGGGAAGGTTTTGCCTTGCTGAGCAGGCCTCCGCCCAGCTTGGATGGTGCCCTAAGGCTGGCTCGGCTCCTGAGTCATTCTGTGGGCTTGTGTTGCGATTCGGGAAACAACAGCCTCCTGTAGTAGTTAGGACACAGGTCTGGCTAGTCCCTGTGGGTCATCTGTGAAACCAGGACTGTCCTGAAAACCCCTCAGGTTTACCTAGGGTTTCTTTGTATAAGTATGTATGTTCTGTTTCAGGAACCTTGGAGGGAATGCGATCAGATCTGTCCAGTTTGATGCCTTTGTGAAGATGAAGAATCTTAAAGAACTGTAAGTATCTGGATTCCCTGGGTCTGACTGATGGGAACGGAGACTTTCAGAGTAAGAAACTTCTGCAGTTGCATTATGCTCACTTGTTAAAAGGCCACATGGTACATATTTTGGATTTTGTGGGCCACAGGGTCTCTGTCATGACTACTCGATTGTGTCATTGCAGCAGAAAGCAGCCATAAACAATACATAAGCAGGTGGGTGTGGCTGTGTGCCCATAAAGTCACATTGACAGAAGCAGGCAGTGGGGCCGCAGGCCGAAGCTTGCTAACCACTGTTCTAGACAATGTGAAATATACTGTCCTTTATAAAGTGGGTAATCACCCCTTTAATTATGTCAGGGATGAGTTTCCATATTTTGGGCTTGTTTACAATGAAGGCCTGTGTTGAGAGGGGCTCCTTCAGAGCCTGGTGGGCTGTGAGCAAGGCAGAGCTCTGGAGGGGATGGGATGCTGAGGGGTGCGGTGGTGTCTGCCCGTACCATTTCCAAGCTTTCTAGGCACAGTTCACAGGTGGTGGTGCTTCCACCGTGGACTTGGACCATGGGCTCTTGGGTGACAAGGTTGGAAAATCTTCCCTGTATCCTACTCTCTGGCAGGGGAGCTAGTCTAGGTCCTCAGGTATAACACCCAAGTTTCTTTTCTTTTTTTTTTTTCTAGACATGAATCTGATTCTGCAGCCAGTAAGTTCTAGCCATGATATCAATTCCCTCAAGGGGTAGCTTTTGGTTCCTAGAAGTGCTGACAGAATGGCACATGCCAAAGGACAGTCATCTTTTTGCCCTGGCCTCATCCCCATTCCCCGAGGCCACTCCTGATGGACCCTCAGTTGGGGCAGGGAGGCTGGGAATGGGAAATGTCGTGCATTCCCCGTAGCTGAGAACTGAAGCAGGCCGGGTGACACCGCTCTGAGTGAGGAAGGAAGGTGGCCTGGGCACTTGCCCTGTGACGTTCAGCGTGCTGTGAGCCTCAGGCCTGCTGAGTAGATACCGTCCTTGCAAGGGCTGGATCTTGGAGCGGGCATCTGTGATGGGTACATGGAGCTCAGGGCTCTGCAGACAGCTGTTCCGTGCCCAGGGCCTTCCCTCTTCCAGCCTCAGCAGCTCCGCCTCTATCTGTGGGATGAGACAGAACATACAGAAGGGATTCCATGGCTCTCCTTCCAGAGCAGGGGAGGAGATGATTCCAGACCACCATGGAAGGCTGGATTCAGAGGTGGACTGACAGTAAAGCAAGTGGAATGAAACATTAGTTGTAGAAGACAAGAGGTGGGGCACAGGAGCATTCACTGTGGAATTCTTTCACCTTTTCTGTCTCTGAAACTTTTAGATATGATGTTAGGAGTGAAAAAGACCTGATTAAATTTAAATGGGAAGAGGGTATTTTGAGAGAAGGAAGGAGGAAGGGGATAAGATTTTCCTTGGGAAGTTGGAAGGAACTGGACCCTTCCAGAAGCTCGGATCCCCAGTGTGCTTCTCTAGTTCTGGAGGCTCAGCCTCGATCTCCTGCCTGGCTTTCCCATCATTGCTGCACGTACCTAGCTGGGGCTGGCCCTGTGCTCAGTCCTCGGGTGAGAGAAACGGTTAATTCCACTTGGTCGTTTTCTTCTCCATCAGATCAAGTCAGGTTGTACTGTGCACTTAGTCATCCTCTGGGTAAATTTCCACAAGTGATGATTAGAAACACACTTTGAGTTGGAATCATGAAAATGCATCATGTGAGCCAGCGAAGCCCTGGGATGGCCGCAGACGGCAGTAGAGCCGATGGCGCTGTGCTCTCCATGGGTGGAGGAAGGGCGGCAGGAGCCTGCAGAGCCTAGGGGTTGGAATCCTCACTGCTGCCTGGCCCGAGGCCCTCCCCATATGTCCTCTCGGTCGTAACTTGCTTTTTAGGAACATGCTGTCTCCACCCTGGGTACCCACTGTCTTCGTGGAGTCTGGCCTCCTGTCTGAGGTGGGTTTCATGGTGGAAGAAGTAGGAAATCCTCAAAGGTATTAGCCCCACACGTCCAGAGCGTGTGTAAGATGAGGCTTAGCCCTTTCCACATGTGTCTGATCAAAGATAAATGTCAAATTTGTCTTCCCCAGTTTGTTCCTGTGGTTCAAATGGAATAGGCCCTTGTGTCCTGCACAAATGCCTAACGTCGTGCAGGGATGGCCCAGCCTCTCCTAGGCTTTCATGAACAGTGCCCAGGCTGTTCTGCCTGACTGCGTGGAAGTGCCCTCTTGCGAGGGAGCTGGAAGTGCTTCTGACAGCGGCGAGTTCTCCATCCAGGCTGAGTTCCCCCATGCCTGGCGCAGCCAGCCCGACCCCCATGCAGGGCGCACTCCTGGGAGCTGCCCTCCCCAAACGCTGCATGGGAACTGGCCATTTCATCAGGGATGGCCGTGACAGCCCTTGTGCCACTTGCAGTGACTCCACAGTAGAACAGCCCTCCAGATAACTCTCAGCAGGACGCTACCTGCCTATGAAATAGAAATGCAAACTCTCATTCTGATTTTAAGATCTGATATGGGTCAGCATCCCAGTTATGATGGCCTTGAGATAAGTTATTTCCGTTTTTGGAAAAGCACTTTCCAAAATTATAATTATTTTAATAAGATGCCCAACTCATCTAGGGGTGATGGGGAACATGAGGAAGAGTGGATTTTACTTCATTTAGACTTGGGTCATCTGCTTACATTTCATTCTTCCTTGCTGTGACAGTTTCTCCGCTCATTAGAAATCTGGAGAGAAATAGAAGAAAATGGAAGGCCAGTCCATTTGGTTGCTTTGCTGATGTCTGAGGACAGTGGTGGGTGGAGAAGGTGGCCAAGGCCATGCTCTTGGCCTGCATGATGTTTTTGGAATTCGGAGCATACCTGTGTCCCCTGTTTGTCACCAGGTACCAGAGACAGCGTATTGCAGGGAAGCCTGTGTGTTCTCTTTCCCAGTCTTCCCTTATCGTGGACTAGCCATCGTTCTTTAGCTCACAGCTCTGAGGTCTTCCAGGAACAAGGCCGCTAGACTCTTGGTTGACTTATCTTCAAGTGACTCCTCAGGAAGGAATGTCCACTGAGATGGCGATTCCGATTTCTGTTTCAAAAGCTTATCCTTAGTTGCTGAGAAATGAAAAAGAAAATATTCTCTGTTTTGGTTGGAGCCCTACAAAACTAAAGCTGTGCATTCTCATGCTCCCTGGGCAGTGGCAATTAACTAACAAGCACTATTTAGGGAGCAGAGCCGAATTCTGCTGGCCCCCTGAAGAATACTGGTGCAAAGATCAAGGCACAAACAAGAGGGTGGCACAGGGACGGGGCTTATTACATTTGGAAGTAAGAAAACATGCAGCTTTGCCAATGAAAAGGGAACAGCCATGAGGCAAAAGAGCCCTCCTCGAAACTTGTTGCAGAATTTGGATCAGTCTTAGGTTGAGTTTGGAAGCTCCAAGTAGTGTATCAGGAAAGTGGGAAAAACCAGAGGGGGGATGGTGGCACTGTTGGATGTATCAGAGGTCGGGAGAGGTCAGAAGGCAGCCCAGGGTCACACAGAACAGTGTCTGTCCCAGAACATGGGTGAGCTCCACGCTGCTGCTACTCCAGTTGTGGTCCTTGGGTCAGCAGCCCCAGCCTCATGTGCGAGCTTGTTCAATGTGCAGTCATGGGTTCCATTCCTGATCGACCCAGTCAGCAACTGCAGTTTTTCAAAATCTCCAGGTGGGTTATATGCACGGCCCTGGGAAATTGGAGAGGAACTGTGAGAAAAACCATTTCCCCTTCTAGCGTACTGGTGTTCAGTTGAGAAGCTGACTGGAGGCGACTGATCATTCTGTGTGCGAAGGGAGTATCCCTCCTCTGCGGCTGCACCTGAGGCATCCACTGTTGTGTTTCTTTCAGCCATATCAGCAGCGACAGCTTCCTGTGCGACTGCCAGCTGAAGTGGCTGCCCCCGTGGCTGATGGGCAGGATGCTGCAGGCCTTTGTGACAGCCACCTGTGCCCACCCAGAATCACTGAAGGGTCAGAGCATTTTCTCTGTGCCACCAGAGAGTTTCGTGTGTGGTAAGACTGTCTTTGTAACTCTTTTTCTCCTTCATGAAGGGCAAGGAAGCCAGGAGGTACTCTTCAGTATGGGAGTCATTCCTGTGATCAGAGTAAACCCCAGCCCGTGGTTACAGATCAGCTGCTGGATGCAATTTATTTCTCGCTGAAACCACACACGGTATTTACCGTAGAGTTGCCTCATTATGTGGTTCTTGGAGGACATGCATTTAATCAGAAGGGAGTGTTAGTTGGTTCAGTTACAAATCAGAATAATCAGTTACAGGAAGGATAGTTCTGTTGTTTCAGAAGGGCTCTGGTGCCCGGGTTTAGCTGTGAATTTACTCAGTGTACGAGGCTGGGGTTTTAATGTGTGTTTCTTTCCAACCCCAAGAATGAAAGGTTAAATACAGGAAGAACAAGTCTCAGGAGAACAGTTGCTGTAGTAAAAATAATTCCTTGATGTTGACTTGTACTCTTGCTGTTTCTCCAAACCACTGAAATCTGCACTTGCAGCTTTACATTCCTTTTGCCTTCTGATTGCCGGAACATAGCTCTTGCCATCTTTTTGACTGGGAGTCGGGATCCAAGTCTGGTTGCAGAGAGCATGGAAAATGCTGAACAGCTGAAAACACACACGCAGGCTAGCTCAGACAGGAATGACACAGCCTCACAGTCAGGAAGACATGATCAAAGAATGAGATGAATTTTGAGTTTTTCCTTTTTTTTTTTTTTTTTTTTTTTTGCTCTAAGCGGGAGCAAGAGTGGGATTCCCAGGCCTGACTGGAACTGCTGGGCAGGTGAAAGTCCCTCCTGCCTTTTGTGCTCACCGGTCTCCCTTGAGCCTTGAGATCCCTGCTGTGAGGATCCTAACCAGGCACTCACCCATCCATATGGGAACCCTTGTGGGCCACTTCTCTCTCCTACTTTCTGGCCATAGCAATAGCCAGTGTGCCTGCTGGAGGCAAGATGCGTGCACCCTCCTTCCATGCATCCACCCCTGCCTTCACCATCACCACTTCTGAGAACAGGCCTGCTGAACTTCCTCTGGATCCAGACCAGGGACACGTCTTAAACACACTGTGAACATGGCAGCCGCTCTCCAAACTGAGCTTTTCATCTGTCTTACGGAGTCTTCTGTGTGGAATCGAATGCTCGCACAGCTCCATTCTCCAGGCACAAAATGGCTGTATAATCCATTGTTCATTGGCCCATTGTCATCAAGTCCTTGACCCTTAAATTGTTTATAGACCTCCCTCAAATGAGGCTTTCTGTTGCTCCCTCTGCTTTCCTGCCATAGGGCAGGCTTTCCCTCTGGGTGAGCCAGGTAGGACTTTGGTAAGCTCACCTAGCCCCCAGCCTGTGGCCCTCGCATATTCTGGATTGAAAGAGTTGTTTATTTCACATCTGTCATCCCCACCCCCACATTTTAGTTCAAGCTTCCCCGATCTAAAAACATCAGGTGTTAATGGGAATCATGAAAACACTTGGCAGAAGATCAAGGTTTCAGGCTCAATGGGAGTTTCCCACTCCTCTTTTAAAAACGGAAACATAACCAGTCCACATCCACCAGGACAGCTAGAATCCGAAACTGAGATAATAGCAAGTGTTGCTGAGGAGAGGGAGAAATCTGAACCCTCCTACATTGCTGGTGGGAGTGTAAACTGGGCAGCCACCTTGGAAAACAGTCTTGGCAGTTCCTCCGTTCAACATACAGTTATGACATGACCTGGCAGTTCCACTCTTGGGTGTATACCTAAGAGAAATGAAAGTATATGTTCACACAGAAACTTCTACATGAATGTTCCTAGCAGCATTATTCATAATAGCCAAAATGTGGGCACAACCCAGGTATCAGAGGATGACTGGATAAACAAAAGGTGGTGTAGCCATACAATGGAATATTCATTAGGCGGTGAAAGGAGTCAGTAGTCCTACAAAATGAATGAACTTTGACAATGTCATGCTGAGTGGAAGAAGTCAGCCACAAAAGACCAATAATCTAAATTACATGATAACATTCATAGAAATGTCCAGAATGGGGAAATCTCTGGAGGTAGAGATTAGGTTAGTAGTAGTTTAAGGATGGGGAGGGATGGAAAGAGAGGGTTAATAGCTAAAATGTACAACATTTCTTTTTGAGGTGATGAAAATGTTGTAAAATTGACTAGTGATGATGTCCATATTGGTGAGTATACTAAAAACCATTAAATTGTATACTTTTAGATGAGTGAGTTGTAGTGTAGATGAACTATTCTCAATAAAGCTTTTAGAAAGAAATATAATGTATATATCATAAAAATTTACCCCTTTAAAATGTATATTTTGGTTTGTAAATGTATAAATGGTTTTTATAATAGTCACAACTGTGTAACCATCACTATTATCTAATTTTAGAACATTTTCGTCACCCCTAGAAGGATCCCCCATACCATTAGTAATCACTCCCTATTCTCTGCCCCCAGGCCCTTGATAGCACTAATCTCATTGTGTGTTCTGGGCATTTAATATAAATGGAACCATACACTATATGGTCTCTTGTAACTGGCTTTTCTCACTTAGCATAATTTTTAAGCATGTGTCAGTACTTCATTACTGTTTTTAACGTCTGAATAAATGGGTTTACATTTTATTTATCCATTTATCAGATGATGGACATTAGATTGTCCCCACTTTTTGGCTACTATGAATAATGCTGCTGTGAAAATTCATATACAAGGTTTTGTGTGATTCTTCTGGGTACAAACCTAGGAATGGAATTGCTGGGTCATATGCTAACTCTAGGCTCACCTTTTTTGAGGGGCTGCCAAACTGTTTTCCAAAGTGGCTTCATGATTTTACATGCCCATCACCAATGCATGAGAATTCCAATTTCTCCTCATTTTTGCTCGCATGTGTTATTAGCTGTCTTTTTTATTTTGGATGTACTAGTGTGAAATAGAGTCTCATGGTGGTTTTGATTTGCATTTCCCTAATGATTAATGATGTTAGGCGTGTTTTCACATGCTTATTGGACATATATATGTATATCTTCTTTGGAAAAACAGCTATTTAAATCATTTGCCAGTATTCATTTGTCTTTTCATTGTTTAATTGTAAGAGTTCTTTATGTATTCTGGATACTAGACTTTCATAAGATACATGTTGTGCCAATATTTTCTCCCAGTTTGAGGGCTGTTTTTCATTTTCTTGATAGTTGAAGTGTAAAAGTTTTTAATTTTGATGAAGTTCAATATCTCTGTTTTTTCTTTTATTACGTATGCTTTTGATTTCGTATCTAAGAAACTATTTGCCTGATAAGGTCACAAAGATTTCCTCCTTTATTTTCTTCTAAGAGTTTTATAACCTCTGTGTTACAAAGCCCTCTGATTTTGTTCTTTTTCAAAATTGTTTTGACTATTATGGATCCCTTGCCATTTGCCTATAATTTTTTTTTTTTTTTTTTGAGACAGAGTCTCGCTCTGTCACCCAGGCTGGAGTGCAGTGGCCGGATCTCAGCTCACTGCAAGCTCCGCCTCCCGAGTTTACGCCATTCTCCTGCCTCAGCCTCCCGAGTAGCTGGGACTACAGGCGCCCGCCACCTCGCCCGGCTAGTTTTTTGTATTTTTTAGTAGAGACAGGGTTTCACTGTGTTAGCCAGGATGGTCTCGATCTCCTGCCCTCGTGATCCGCCCGTCTCGGCCTCCCAAAGTGCTGGGATTACAGTCTTGAGCCACCGCGCCCAGCCTTGCCTATAATTTTTATCATCAGCTTGTCAATTTCTGCAGTAAAGGAAAGTGGGATATGGGTTACATTGAATCTATAGACTAATTTGAGAACTATTGCCATCTTAACAGTATTAAGTCTTCCCAATCCGTGAAGATGGGCTGTCTGTTCACTCTTTCTTAGCTTCCTAAAAATTTGTTTCTATCATGTTTTGTCATTTTCAGTGTACACATCTTGAACTATTGCTAAATGTATTTCTGTTTTTATTTTTGCTTTAATGAAATTCTTAATTTCACTTTTGGAGTTTCAAAAATGAAATTTGCATTGCAAGTATACAGAAATGCAATTGAATTTTGTATCTTGCTCTTGTATCCTGCACCTATGTTGACGTCATTTATTCTAAGTTTTTCAGTAAATTTCTTAGGATTTTCTTTATATGTGATCATCATGTCATTTGCAAAAAGGTAGTTTCACTTCTTCCTTTCCAGTCTGTATGGTTTTCATTTCTTTCTCTAGCCTAATTGCCCTGGCTAAAAGCTCTAATACAATGTTGAATAAAAGTAGTAAGGGCAGACATCTTTGTCTTTTTTCCTAATCTTGGTGGGAAAGTATTTGACCATTTCTTTTGCCATTAAGTATGATGCTAGCTGTAGATTTTTCAGAGACAACCTTTACAAAATTGAAGCAAGTTCCTTTTTATCCCGAATCTGTTGAGGGCTTCTGTGTTTGTCATGAAAGGGTGTTGGATTCCGTCAGATTTTTTTTTCTGCATCTGTTGAGGTGATACGAGTTTTTCCCTTTATTTTACTGATACGGTGTATTACATTAATTTTTGGATCTTAAGCTAACCCTGCCTTTCTGGGATCGATCCAACTTGGTTGTGATATATCATCTTTATATGTTGTAGGAATCAGTTTGCTAGTATTTTTATTGAGGATTTTTGCGTTTATACTCATAAAGGATGTTGTTTTATAGTTTTTCTGTGGTGATGGTTTTGTCTTATTGGGAAATACTCCCTCAAATGATTTTCTTAGAAGAGTTTGTGAATGACTGGTAATAATTCCTTAAATGTTTGGTAGAACTCACTAATGTAGCCATTTGGGTCTGGGCTTTTATTTTCGAGACTGAGTCTTGTTCTGTCACCCAGGCTGGAGTGCAGTGGCACGATCTTGGCTCACTGCAACCTCTGCCTCAAGGGTCCAAGCGATTCTCCTGCCTCGGCCTCCCGAGTAGCTGGGATTACAGGTGTGCACCACCACATCCAGCTAATTTTTATATCTTTGTGTGTCCGGAATTGGTGGGTTCTTGGTCTCAATGACTTCAAGAATGAAGCCGTGGACCCTTGTGGTGAGTGTTACAGTTCTTAAAGATGGTGTGTCCAGAGTTTGTTCCTTCAGACGTTCAGATGTGTCTTGGAGCTTCTTCCTTCTGGTGGGTTCGTGGTCTTGCTGTCAAGAGTGAAGCTGCAGACCTTCGCGGTATTACAGCTCTTAAAGGCAGCGCATCTGGAGTTGTTCGTTCTTCCTGGTGGGTTCGTGGTCTCGCTGGCTTCAGGAGTGAAGCTGCAGGCCTTTGTGGTGAGTGTTATAGCGCATAAATGCAGCGTGGACCCAAAGAGTGAGCAGCAGCAAGATTTATTGCAAAGAGCGAAAGAACAAATCTTCCACAGGGTGGAAGGGGACCCCAGCGGGTTGCCACTGGCTGGCTCAGGCAACCTGCTTTTATTCCCTTATCTGGCCCCACCCACATCCTGCTGATTGGTCCATTTTACAGATAGCTGATTGGTCTATTTTACAAAGAGCTGATTGGTCCATTTTGACAGAGTGCTGATTGGTGCATTTACAGTCCTTGAGCTAGACACAAAGTCACAGAGTGCTAGTTAGCTAGATACAGAGTACCAATTGGTGTATTCACAAACCTTGAGCTAGACACAGAGTACTGATTGGTGTATTTACAAACCCTGAGCTAGGTACAGAGTGCTGATTGGTGCACATACAATCTTCTGGCTAGATATAAAAGTTCTCCAAGTCCCCATCCAGTTCAGGAGCCCAGCTGGCTTCACCCAGTGGATCCTGTGCTAGGGCTGCAGGCAGAGCTGCCCACCAGTCCCACGCTGTGCCTGTACTCCTCAGCTCTTGGGCTGTAGACGGGACTGGGCGCCAGGGAGCAGGGGCCGGCGCCGGTTGGGGAGGCTCACGCTGTGTGGGAGTACACCCCAGGGAGAGAGCTCAGACATGGTGGGGCTGCAGGTCCTGAGCCCTGCCTCGCAGGGAAGCAGCTAAGGCCTGGCGAGAATTTGAGTGCAGCCCCGGCGGGCTGGCACTGCTGGGGGACCCGGTGCAACCTCTGTAGCTGCTGGCCCGGGTGCTAAGCCCCTCACTGCTCTGGGCCGGCCAGCCGCTGTGTGTGCGGGGGCCCCCCAAGCCCGCGCCAGGGCCCAACGGAACTCCCATAGGCCTGCCAGCGCAGCCCTGGTTCCTGCACGCGCCTCTCCCTCCACACCTCCCCGCAAGCAGAGGAAGGAGGCTCTGGCCTCAGCCAGCCCAGAGAGGGGCTCCCACGGTGCTGTGACGGGCTGAAGGGCTCCTCAAGCGCCACCATAGTGGATGCCGAGGCCGAGGAGGTGCTGAGAGTGAGGGCTGCTAGCACATTGTCACCTCTCATTTGGTATAGATGGGGTTTCACCATGTCAGCCAGGCTGGTCTTGAACTCCTGACCTCAAGTGATCTGCCCACCTCAGCCTCCCAAACTGCTGGGATTACAGGCATGAGCCACTGTGCCTGGCATGGGCTTTTCTTTATGGGAAGTTGTAAAATTATTAATTGAGTCTTGTTACTTATTAATGTCTCTTCAGAATGTCTATTTCTTCTTGAGCCAGTTTTGGTAGTTTGTGTCTGTCTAGGAATTTTTACCAGATTATCTTATTGGTATACAGTTGTTTATGGTATTCCCTGTTTCATTGCTGTAAGGTTGGTAGTAGTGTGCCCTCTTTCATTCCTGAGTTTAGTAATTTGAGCCTTTTCCCCCCTACTACAAGTCTTTCTGAAGGTTTTTCAGTTTTGTTGATATTTTCAAAGAACCAACTTTTGTTTTCAGTGATCATCTCTATTTTTCTATTTATTTTCATTTATTTCTGTTCTGATCTTTATTTTTCCTTCTGCTTGCTTTGGGTACAGCTTGCTCTTCCTCTTTAAAATTTCTTAAAAGGTTAGATTTTTAATTTGAGATCTTCTTTAATATAGGCATCTACAGCCGTAAATGTATAAACATTGTTTCAGCTGCAGCTTCCAAGTTTTGGTATGTTATGTTTTTGTTTTCATTCATCTCAAAGTGTTTTCTGATTTCTCCTGTGATTTCTTGTTTGCCTTTTAGGAGTGTACTGTTTAACTTCCACAAATTAGTTTCCCAGTATTCTTTCTACTGTTAAATTTTGAGTTTCATTCCATTGCCATCAGAGAAGATACTTTGTATGATTTCCATCTTTTTTAAATTGATTGAGACTTGGTTTGTGACCTAAAAAATTGTGATCTATCCTGGATAATATTCCATGTGTATTTCAAAAGAATATTCATGCTGGTGGTGCTAAGTGGAGTATCCCATTGATAGCTATTAGGTCTGTTTGTGCTTTTTTTTTTTTCTTTTTGAGACAGAGTCTCACTCTGTCACTCAGGCTGGAGTGTAGTGGTGCGATCTCAGCTCACTGCAACCTCCACCTCCCAGGTTCAAAAGACTCTCGTGCCTCAGCCTCCCGAGTAGCTGGGATTACGGATGCCTGCCCACCACAGTCAGCTAATTTTTGTATTTTTAGTAGAGACAGGGTTTTGCCATGTTGGCCAGGCTGGTCTTGAACTCCAGACCTCATGTGATCTGCCCACTCAGCCTCCCAAAGTTTTGGGATTACAAGCATGAGCCACCGTGCCCAGCCTCTATTTGGTTTTTATGAGGGGCCTTCAGAAAATTAATGGAAAATGCGTATAATGAAAACACTGTGCATAGGTTTCCAGGTTTTTTTGCACCAAAATAAACGTTTATTAACTTGTTATAGCATGTTTGAATAGCATCTAGTTTGAAGCACTAGGACATCAATTTGAAATGAGCCCCTATTAGAGCAACATGAATTCTGCTAACATTGAAGCAAGAACAAACATCAAATTTATGGTGAAGCTTGGGTGGAAGAATGGTGAAATCATTGACTCTTTACAAAAAGTTTATGGAGACAGTGCCCCAAAGAAATCAGCAGTTTACACATTGATAACTCATATTAAGAAGGTTGAAGATGAAGCCCCCAGTGGCAGACCACCCACATCAATTTGCAAGGAAAAGACTATCTTGTTTGTGCCTAAGGGGACTGATGATTAACAGCAGAAACAATAGTCAACACCTTAGACATCTCAATGGGTTTGGCTTACACAATTCTGACTGAAAAATTAAAGTTCAGCAAATTTTTCACTCAGTAGGTGCCAAAACCATTATTACTTGGATCAGCTGCAGAGTCTTGAATGGACATTTTAAAGAAGTGAGAGCAAGACCTGAAACATTTTTTCTAAGAATTGAAACAGGAGATGAAACATGCCTTTACCAGTACAATCCTGAAGACAAAACACAATCAAAGCAATGGCTACCAAGAAGCAGATGTGGTCCAGTCAGAGCAAAAGCAGACCAGTCAGGAGCAATGGTCATGGCAGGTTTTTTGGGATGCTCAAGGCATTTTGCTTGTTGACTTTATGGAGGATCAAAAAATGATCACATCTGTTTATTATGAGAGTGTTTTAAAAAAGCCAGAGCTTTAGCAGATAAATGCCTGAGAAAGCTTCACCAGAGTTCTCCACCATGCCAGTGCTTCTGCTCATTCCTCTCATCAAAGAAGAGTGAATTTGTGAGAGTTTTGGTGGGAAATCATGAGACATCCACCTATAAGTCCTGATTTGGCTCCATCTAACTTTTTAGTTATTATCTTTAAAAATCTTTAAAGGGCACCCAATTTTCTTCAGTTAATAATGTAAAAAAGACTGCATTGATATGTTTAAATTTCCAGGACCCTCAATTTCTTAGGGATGGGCTAAATGGCTGGTATCATCACTCCAGAGAGTTTCAAACTTGATGGAGGTTGAGAAATAAAGTTTATAATTCCATTTTCCATGAACTTTTTCAAGTCCCCTCATAGTGTTGTTGAAGTCTTCTGTTTCCTTGATCTTCTGACTAGTTCTATCCATTGTTGAAAGTGGGGTATTGAAGTGTACAGACTATTATTGTTGCACTATTTCTTTAATCCTGTCAGATTTTGTTTTGTGGCGCTCCATTAGGTATATATGTATTTATCATTTTTATGTGTTTCTGATGCATTTGACCCTTTTACATTATAAAATATTATTCTGTCTCTGTAGTAAAAAGTCCTGTCTTAAAGCCTGTTTTATCTGTTAGTAGTATGGACACTTTAGTTCTCTTTTGGTGACTGCGTGTTTGTATCTTTGAATCCAAACTGTGTCTCTTACAGGCTGTGGCTGGATCATGGTTTTTTATCCATTATGGTAATCTTTGCCTTTTGATTGGAGTGTTTAATTCATTTTCTTTTAATGCAATTACTGATAAGGTAGAGTTTGCCCCTTATTTGTTCTATGTGTCCTATCTTTTTGTTTCATTATTTTTCCATTACTGACTTGTTTTGTATTGAATAGATATTTTCTGGTGTACTATTTTAATTCCCTGTTTTTTAAATATACACACAGGTATTTTTAAAATTATTTTCTTAGTTTTGCCCATAGGAATTAAAATTAACATCTTACAACAATCTAGTTCAAAGAAATAATGAAATTAACTTCAATAATATGCAAAAATTATGTTCCTATTAAGATCCAGTTTTCTTCCTTTATGTTACTATTGTCGTACACATTACATTTTCATTAAGCCCATCAACACAGCTTTACAATTACTGCTTTATGTAGCTGTCTTTTAAATCAGGAGAAGAGAGTTACAAAAATACATGTATCCTGTGTGTTGTATTTACCTGTGTAGTTACCTTTAATGGGATTTTTTATTTCTTGGTGTGGATTGGAGTTGCTCTCTGATATCCTTTCATTTCAGCCATACTAAATACTCTCCTGGATTTCTTGTGGGGCAGGTCTGGTAACAGTCAACTTGCTTTGTATGTGTTTAAAATAAAAACTTGGGAATGTTTTAACTTCTCCTTCATTTTTGAAGGATGGGTTTTTTTAATACATAGAATTCGTAGTTGAACATCTTTCTTTCAGTAATTTGAATGTCTTCCTACTGCCTTCTGTTCTCTGTGGTTTCTGGTGAGAAATCAGCCGTTAATAATACTGAAGATCCCTTGAATGTGATGAGTTGCTCCTCTTTTGTGTTTTCAGGATTGTTTTTGGCACCTGACAGCTTGACTATGATGCATCTGGGTTTGGATCTTTGAATTTATTCTACTTGGAGTTCATTAATATTCTTGGATGTGTGGCTGCATATTTTTTCATCAAATTTGGGGCCTTTGTTTTGCAAATACTTTTTCTGTTCCTTTTTCTTCTCCTTCTTGGACTCCCATGATTTGTATGTTGTTGTGCTTGATGTTGTCCCACAAGTCTCTGTGGTTCTGTTCATTTTACCTTATTCTTTTTTCTTTCTCAGACTGGATAATCTCAGTTGACTGTCTGAAGTTCCCTACCCCTTCTTTCTGCCAGCTCAGTTCTGCTGTCCAGCCCCTCTAGTGAATTTTTCATATCAGTTATTGTACTTCTAAGTTTCAAAATTTCTACTTGGTTCATATCTGTAATTTATCTCTTTATTGCTATAAAATTTTCTCATACTTTATCCTTCAATTTTTTTTTAATTATTATTATTTTTATTTTTTTTATTTTTTTTTGAGACAGAGTCTTGCTCTGTTGCCCGGGCTGGAGTGCAGTGGCACGATCTCGGCTCACTGCAAGCTCCACCTCCCAGGTTCACGCCATTCTCCTGCTTTGGCCTCCCAAGTAGCTGGGACTACAGGCACCCGCCACCACACCTATTTTTTTGTTTTTCTTTTTTGTATTTTTAGTAGAGATGGGGTTTCACCATGTTAGCCAGGATGGTCTTGATCTCCTGACCTCACGATCTGCCCGCCTCAACCTCCCAAAGTACTGGGATTACAGGTGTGAGTCACCGCACCTGGCCACTATCCTTCAGTTTTTTTCAGACATGGTTTCGTTGAGGTGTTTGAACATGCCTGTAATTGCAGATTTAAAAAGTTTATTTAGTGAGTCTAAGTCTGGGCTCCCTCAGAGAGTTTCTGTTGACTGCTTTTTTCCTGTTTGTTTCATAATATTTTGTTGAAAATTGGGCATTTAAAATAAAATAATGTGGCAACTCTGGAAACTGGATATTCCCCTTCTTCTCCCCCAGGATTTGCTGCTGTTGCTATTTATTGTTACAGCTTGCCTAGTGACTTTTCCTGGACAAAAGCTGTAAAGTCTGTCCCCCTAAGTCCCTGCTTGTTTAGTTTAGTGGTTAGCTAATGGTTGGACAGAAAAGTCCTTGTCACCACAACCACTGTCTCCTATCCTTTACTGACGGCTGTGTTTGTGTTGGGGTGTGCCATCCACTTTGTATTTGTGTAGACAGTCATGTTCAGCCACAGGTGAGAAATGAGGACCCCCTCAGGTCTTTCCTGGGCATGCACATGGCCTTGCACCTGCATGTGGCTGTCTAGATCCCCAGGAACGTATTGGACCTTTTCAAAGCCCACCATCAACATTGTATTCCCCACATTTTCCTTTATAGTTGTGTTGTCCCCTCAGTCAGCCGCACTGTTAAACAGTGGCTACTGATTGTTGTGGTCATGTGCCCTGGGGCTAGGGCTTCTCCTGCTGGGCAAACTAGACAGGGCAAATAAATGCAAATCCTGTGAATGGGGCTTGCCAGGTTGCTGCCAGGTAGGTCACATAGTGTCAGTTCTGGGGAGGGGGCTTTTGGGGAACCCATTCTGACCCTTCAGTGGTTGCTAGGCTGCTGGGTTTCAAGGCTACCATGGAGCTGGGGAGATAAGATAATGGGGCTTAGGATAAGTTAAAACACCAAAAAGCTCACATTTCTTACTGAGATGTTGCTATTTTCTTGAATCAACACTCCATGGATTGTTGTAGGCCTTTGGTTTTCCAGAATTGTGAAAAAGTTGCTTTTGACCATTTTTCCAGGTGTTTTCATTGTTTTAATGCAGATTTTTGGAGGTCCTTATTCTGGCATTTTGGAAGTGTTTCACACCCCCTCCTTTTGGAGTAAGGTTTGTGGATAAGATCTCTGCAGCCATGACCAGTGATGCCTGACTCTGTTTTGTGTGAAAGTCAGCAGGCAGAGCCAGTTGTCTTAAGGGACCTGCCACCTGGCTGGTTTGAGAACTGAGAAGTGTTGGGTTAATTTCTAATCAAGGAGTTTGATCATAAAGGTGATCAGTACTCACAGATTTATAATTAGATGAGGTCAGATATCCATGGTGCAACTCTTATGGCCTCTGGTGGGGCTGAGGATGCACAGGGACCTCGAGCTCTGGTTCCGGCTTGGTATCTGAGTCAGTTTCTTGTTAGCATGAACAGCAGCTGGCTCCTGTGTGTACTAAGAACCCATTGCCTTACAGTTGACCCTTCTCTCCCCAGATGACTTCCTGAAGCCACAGATCATCACCCAGCCAGAAACCACCATGGCTATGGTGGGGAAGGACATCCGGTTCACGTGCTCAGCAGCCAGCAGCAGCAGCTCCCCCATGACCTTTGCCTGGAAGAAGGACAATGAAGTCCTGACCAACGCAGACATGGAGAACTTTGTTCACGTCCACGCGCAGGACGGGGAAGTGATGGAGTACACCACCATCCTGCACCTCCGCCAGGTCACTTTTGGGCACGAGGGCCGCTACCAATGTGTCATCACCAACCACTTTGGCTCCACTTATTCACATAAGGCCAGGCTCACCGTGAATGGTATGGGAACACCATCTTTCTTTGTTATAGTGCCAGAATCCTACATACCACACTCCCTGATTGCCCTTTCAGCTTTCCATGTAGGATGACTGAGACAGGACACAGACATGCTTCTCTGGGGCGCTATTAAATCATACTGTTGCCTGGGTTTGCCCTAGAGCAGGTTTTGCAGATTTCAAGGGTTATTCTCAATGAGTTACTTGTTTTTGTTGACTTTAAAAAATCTAGTTATTGGCCAGGCACGGTGGCTCACGCCTGTAATCCCAGCACTTTGGGAGGCTGAGGTGGGCGGATCACGACGTCAGGAGATCGAGACCATCCTGGCTAACACGGTGAAACCCTGTCTCTACTAAAAATACAAAAAATTAGCCGGGCCAAGTGTCGGGCACCTGTAGTCCCAGCTACTCAGGAGGCTGAGGCAGGAGAATGGTGTGAACCTGGGGGGCGGAGCTTGCAGTGAGCTGAGATCTCACCACTGCACTCCAGCCTGGATGACAGAGCAAGACTCTGTCTCAAAAAAAAAAATAAAAATAAAAATCTCGTTATTGGCCAGGTACTGTGGCTCACGCCTGTAATCCCAGCACTTTGGGAGGCTGAGGTGGGCAGATCACTTGAAGCCAGGAGTTTGAGAGTAGCCTGGCCAACATAGCAAAGCCCCATCTCTACTGAAAATACAAAAATTAGCCAGATGTCGTGGCACATGCCTGTAATCCCAGCTACTCAGGAGGCTGAGGCACGAGAATTGCTTGAACCCAGGAGGTGGAGGTTGCAGTGAGCTGAGATCACTCCACTGCATTCCAGCTTGGGTGTCAGAGCCAGACTCTGTCTCCAAAAAAAAAAAAAAAATAGTTATTAGGTCAAATTGTGGAGAGCTTAGCCTTGTGTTTTTGTCCATTTCTTATCCTGTGTAAGCCAAGATAATCTGGTTTCCAAATTCCAAACATCCCCTTATCCTGGGGAAGCTGCTGTTTGAGTAGACAGTACAGCATTGGAGTCAGAGGCTGGCTACTGCTCCAGAGGCTGTGGAGTGCAAGGCTGGTGTGAACCCTGGCCTGAAAGAGACAGTGTCCTGGCAGTTGACAGGTTTTTACTCATTAACCAGCCTTAGAGCTTGTCAAGGGGACCATGTGTTACTTTGTGTTTGGAGCAAAGGGTGGGGAGTAGATAGCTTGAATAGTTTACTATCCCACCCCAGTAACCTAATGGAGTTATCCTGATTACTAACCCTCTAGTTAAAAAGAATTGGCTTGAGAATCATCAGAATGCTGGATCTGCTGTGCTCTTTAAGCCCCCACAGATCATGGGGAAACACCTGCTTTACCAGAGTGTGGTCGCGTTGTCTTGGCTTATTCCAAGTCCTCACAGTTTCTGGAAGACTCAGAGAACTGTTAGACTCTCCCCCAAATTAACGTTGACAGGAACTACGGTGATGCCTGACGTGTGGCTGGATGCATCCCACTCTGTCGGGACATCGATCTTTAGGCTGAGCAAGCTAGCAAGCTGAATGCTTCCTGCCTGGGTATACAGCGGTGGGCAGGAACACCCTTGGTAAACACCCTTCCAAATGGATGAGCCATCCCATTCATCCCATGAACACCCGTCCAAACGGATGAGCCATCCCATTGCTCTCCCAGGGTGGAGGCATGCCCGCCTTCCCTCTGTAATTCCATCTCCACAGCGTCTTTCCTGGTGGGTAATTAAGGCAGGCAAGCATCAGGCCCTACCTTGCGTGGATGGGCACCCCCTGCAACCCCCGTATAGACACTGCTATGTAGAGTAAAAGCCTTTGCTTTGAAGGGACTATAGCCAGCCTAGGCTGTACAAGGCAAGGCTGATGGAAGTGTTCCAGCTGTGGTGGGAGAAGCTGGGGGTTCCTGATTCACAGGTGGCAGGAGTGGTCCTGGGCAGACATTGGGAGAAAGGAAGTGAACTGGCACTGGGCACAGTGACAGGTAGGTGTTTGCCAGGAGACTTCCTGGCTTTGCATCTAGCCGACCCTGTATACATATGTTTTCCAGTGTTGCCATCATTCACCAAAACGCCCCACGACATAACCATCCGGACCACCACCATGGCCCGCCTCGAATGTGCTGCCACAGGTCACCCGAACCCTCAGATTGCCTGGCAGAAGGATGGAGGCACGGATTTCCCCGCCGCCCGTGAGCGACGCATGCATGTCATGCCAGATGACGACGTGTTTTTCATCACTGATGTGAAAATAGACGACGCAGGGGTTTACAGCTGTACTGCCCAGAACTCGGCCGGCTCCATTTCAGCTAATGCCACCCTGACTGTCTTAGGTTTGGCTATTGCTCCACGGGGGGGGGGGGGAGGGGGGGGACAGGGACTGTCTTAGGTTTGGCTATTGCTCCACGGGGGGCAGCGGGGGACTGTCTTAGGTTTGGCTGTTGCTCCACCGGGGTGTGTGTGTGTGTGTGTGTGTGTGCTTCTCTCAAATGCTCTGTGTGGCCAGGGGTGGTATGTGTGGTAGGCCTTTCGACCCTGTTTGAAATTTGGGGCTGCTTTTTGAATTAATTTTTCTTAAGTGGTTCTCTCTCTTTAAAAGAAATGATAGCTGGTGAATTCAGAGTCTTCATAGGGTTTAGATATAGAACATTCTAAGAATTGGACAGGATGGATGTGGGCTTGGTCAAGAATAGGGACACAGGCCTGACACAGGACAGTTAGGGAATAGCGGGGGCTTTTGTCAGCAGAGGTTCACTGTCCCTGTGGAAGCACCCCCCAGAACGGAGATGACTTAGTGGGTCGAAGGGTCTTCTCCAAAACTTGTCACTCTGATACAAAATGTCAGATGCATCTCATTGATATGTTGGATTGTCCGTTGTCCAGAAGACAGCGCAGCGCCAGAGCAACTGCGGCTCTGAGAATGACTGAGATCTCTGCTGCCCTCTTGTAGAGACCCCATCCTTGGCGGTGCCCTTGGAAGACCGTGTGGTATCTGCGGGAGAAACAGTGGCCCTCCAATGTAAAGCGATGGGGAACCCTCCACCCCGCATCACCTGGTTCAAGGGGGACGGCCCACTGAGCCTCACTGAGCGGCACCACTTGACCCCTGACAACCAGCTGCTTGTGGTTCAGAACGTGGTGGCAGAGGACGCGGGCCGATACACCTGTGAGATGTCCAACACCCTGGGCACGGAGCGAGCTCACAGCCAGCTGAGTGTCCTGCCCGCAGCAGGCTGCAGGAAGGACGGGACCACGGTAGGCATTTTCACCATTGCCGTCGTGAGCAGCATCGTCCTGACGTCACTGGTCTGGGTGTGCATCATCTACCAGACCAGGAAGAAGAGTGAAGAGTACAGTGTCACCAACACAGGTCAGGCGCTGCCAGCGGAGCTGACTTTCAAGGAGGGAGGAATGGCAGTGATGCTGGGGAACTGGGCTGGGTTCCAGCGTCTTCAGAACTCCTGAGGCTTTAGTCCCACCAATTCCATTTTAACTTTGAGTAACTTAACCTTAAACAGGAATACTCTCATATATAAGTAACTGACGCACCCTGCAGTTTTCCCTCTCCTTGGTAACTCAGAGGCCATCTATGCACAGGCCCTGCTGCTATGTAGTAGGTTGTTCCTGAAACAATCTCCCAGTGCGGTGCTTCTGTGAATC
This sequence comes from Macaca mulatta, assembly GCF_049350105.2. Classification (NCBI taxonomy): domain Eukaryota; kingdom Metazoa; phylum Chordata; class Mammalia; order Primates; family Cercopithecidae; genus Macaca; species Macaca mulatta. The sequence goes on along the minus strand of NC_133407.1, from coordinate 129,929,260 downwards.
CTGGCTCCCTTCCCGTCACTGGTCTCCACCTCTTGTGGCATCTGGCATCTGCCGGCTGTGCTCTTCACACTGGGTGTAGAGTAAGGCTGAGCAGGTTCTGGGAGGGCCTATTGCATACATGGACTCCATGCCATCTCTGCACAGCCCTGATGGTCGTCACTGGGAGGATCCCCTTTCTGAGCCTGACGATGAACGTGTGTTTGCATTTCTTGTGACTGAGACCCTGGTGTTTTATTTGTCCTGTCTTCTTGCAGATGAAACCATCGTGCCACCAGATGTTCCAAGCTACCTCTCTTCTCAGGGGACCCTTTCTGACCGACAAGAAACCGTGGTCAGGACCGAGGGTGGCCCTCAGGCCAATGGACACATTGAGAGCAACGGTAAGGCCTCAGTAACCGTGAAGCAGAGCTCTGCTGAGACTATGTTTCCGGGTGCTGGAGGTGGCCTCCAGCTCTTTGCAGGGCAGGTACCTGGCATCAGACGGGGCACACTTGGTGAACTCGAAGGCTGTGACTTCTAGTCTGTGACTAAGGGCTGCTATTTTTGGACCAGTCTTTATGAGTTCTGCAAGGTTTTAAAGTCCTGTCCCCCCGCCCAAGGAAGCCACTGGATTGGGCTTAGTACCTCCCTGGCAGGATAAAGTAGGCTTGCCTGCAGTAGCAGCTGGAAAGGGCATTACGGGGCATGAACCCAACCAGCCCATTCCTTACATGGGGAATGTGCCCAGGTCTGCTCTGTGAGCCAGTCTTACACTGGAAAGCTGTCACCAGGATAAGGTACTTCCAATGGTGGGGGCCTCTGAGCTCTTTCCCGAGACCGTAGAGGCTCACCTTGTAGAGAAATGAGCTGCTCATTTCACAAGGCCGGCGTACCTGCCTGGAAGCAGTGATAGAAAACACGCTGCTTGCCAGACCAACAGCCCTGCCGCTCTGAAGAACTTTTTAGAAAATGACTATTCTAGTGGCCTTGCTCATTCCTTTCATAAGGCTTACTGGGAAATACCAAGCCCAGAGTTTCTAATCGTGTTGGAATTCACTGCAGGTGTCTGTCCAAGAGATGCAAGCCACTTTCCAGAGGCCGACGCTCACAGCGTTGCCTGCAGGCAGCCAAAGCTCTGTACGGGGTATCACAAAGAGCCGTGGAAAGCGACGGAGAAAGCGGAAGGGATACCTGGGCCGCAGAAGATGGGTATGAGATGCTTCCCGTCGGAAGTAGTTTCTTTCTGAAGTGGAAATTGGGGCTGACCTAGTCAGTACATCAAAGGGGGAGACACATTCTTAGTCCACAGCTGTCTCCAAATTTGGTGTTCAGTATAGAAATGGGAAGCTTGGGGAAGCTTGGGCCTGGCTCTCTTAATTCCAGAATAGTTCTCCTAAATAAATCTATGGCATGGTAAGCCTAAGCGTGAATTTTCTAGATTTATAAGCAACTTAAATAAGGGGCAAGGCACAAATAAAATGTAGAGTTTCAGTCAGCACCTTTTCACCAGGGCTGTTTTGAGGCTTAATTTCTAACTGTTGAAAAGACCCAACACTGCATAGTACCTAACGCTAATGGCCCTTTCCCCCCTGAAGTAGTAAGACTATATTCTCTGAGTATGAAATTCACTGTAAACATGAAAGACCCCACAGTTCATGAGTGGCTTGGTGTTTGCCCAGTCCTTTTTCTGGGGACATAGTTGGGGGAAAGAGGAAGCATGCATACAGTGTTTGCAGTCAGGGTTCTCACCTTGCACAGTGGAGCTGAGCAGCCTGTTCTCTGTGTGGGCATGAAGACTCCCACAGCAGTGGCTCTAACCCATCTTTGGCACTGTCCTGCAGAACATGGTGGCCGGGTTGTATGCAGTGACTGCAACACTGAAGTGGACTGTTACTCCAGGGAACAAGACTTCCACCCCCAGCCTGTGTCCAGAGACAGCGTGCAGCCAAATGGCCCGGAGCCGGGTGGGAGTGACCAAGAGCATTCTCCACATCACCAGTGCAGCGGGACTGCTGCTGGGTCCTGCCCCGAGTGCCAGGGGTCGCTCTACCCCAGTAACCATGATAGAATGCTGACGGCTGTGAAGAAAAAGCCAATGGCATCTCTAGATGGGAAAGGTAACTTTTTACTGTCTTCTGAGGAGTTACTACCAGGTGAGTTGGGAGCTGCTTCAGTGGTCAAGTGGGGGTCTCACAGGTCCTTTCTTTCCTTGTAGGGGATTCTTCCTGGACTTTAGCAAGGTTGTACGACCCGGACTGTGCAGAGCTACAGCCTGCATCTTCGTTAACTTCAGGCAGTCCAGAGCGCACGGCAGCCCAGCACTTGCTTGTTTCCAATGGCCATCTCCCCAAAGCGTGCGACTCCAGTCCCGAGTCCATGCCACTGACAGGACAGCTCCCCGGGAAACAGAGGGTGCCACTGCTGTTGGCACCAAAAAGCTAGGTTTTGTCTACCTCAGCTCTTGTCATGCCAGTCTCTACGGGAAAGAGAGGTAGGAGAGGCTGTGAGGAAGCTTGGGTTCAAGCGTCACTCATCTGTACATAGTTGTAACTTCCATGTGGAGTATCAGTCACTCACAGGACTTGCATCTGAAGCACAGAAACGCAAGAGGGGATTTGTGTACAAAAGGCAGAAAAAGTATTTGATACCATTGTACATAAGAGTTTTCAGAGATTTCATATATATCTTTTACAGAGGCTATTTTAATCTTTAGTGCATGGTTAACAGAAAAAAATTATACAGAAAAAATTATACAATTTTGACAATATTATTTTTCATATCAGGTTGCTGTTTAATTTTGGAGGGGGGTGGGGAAATAGTTCTGGTGCCTTAACGCATGGCTGGAATTTATAGAGGCTACAACCACATTTGTTAGCAGGAGTTTTTGGTGGGGATGGGAAGGAGGGAAGGCCTTGGAGTTGTATTGCACTTCATAGACAGACCCCTAGACTGCTGCCCGGTCAGACTCCACATGTGCTGGAAGGAGCTTCGGGAGAGCACTGGTCATGTGTGGATGCCCCTGCAACAGGCCTCCCTGTAGAGCCAGGGGTGCCGGGTGCCATCCACGCTTGCAGTGAATGGCTTTTCCTTTTAGGTTTAAGTCCTGTCTTTAAGGCATAGAATGAGGGTGGTTAATCCATCACAAGCAAATGGTCAGAACAGTTAATGAAGCACTGCCTTTCCTCCTCCTCAGATTTTATGATAAAAGCAAATGTGGCCTTCTCAGTATCATTCGATCGCTAGTTGAGACTTTTAATTAAGGTAAAGGCTGCTGGTGTTGGTACCTGTGGATTTTTCTATAGTGCTGTTTTCGTTCTGCCAATATAATGAGTGAGTATTACATTGGCCTTGGGGGATAGAAAGGAGGAAGTTCTTTCTTTTCAGGGCTACCTTATTTCTACTGAGGATCCAGAGCAGGCCTGTCCATGCCATTCCCACGCACAGATGAAACTGAGCTGGGACTGGAAAAGACTTAGACCTTGACCTGGGTTCTGGGTATATTTGCACTTTTGAGACTGGTAGCTAACCATCTTGTAAGTGCCAATGTGTAATTTAGTAAAACTTAACTTACATAGAAACAAGGTCCTTAAAATGTTCCTTTGGCCAAAAGCTGAAGGGAGTTACGGAGAAAATAGTTAACAATTACTGTCAGGTGTCATCACTGTTCAAAAGGTAAGCATATTTAGAATTTTGTTGACAGTTAACTGACTAATCTTACTTCCACAAAATATGTGAATTTGCTGCTTCTGAGAGGCAATGTGAAAGAGGAAGTATTACTTTTATGTACAAAGTTATTTATTTATAGAAATTTTGGTACAGTGTACATTGAAAACCATGTAAAATATTGAAGTGTCTAACAGATGGCATTGAAGTGTCTTTAATAAAGGTTCATTTATAAATGTCAGTACAGTTGGTGGTCCTTTTACAAACGCAGTCATTCTGCCTTTAATTATCTTTCCCCAAAAAAGGAAAAAAAAAAAAAAATAGGCAAAGCAAAATCATATACTGTTTGCTCCGGGGCAGACAACACAGCTAGATTCCTGAGATTTCGTTCTGAATTCTTCTATGCCTGGAGCTTGTTAGTCAAGCTCTAAAATCCCAAAGTGTGGTGACCTTTCCATTTCATCCTGCCTACTTCTAGCAATGTTGTTTTCAAAGCTGGCCCAGGCCCTCCTTTCAGCCTGACACGGAGAATGGCAAGAATGGCTCACCCACCGTGTCCTCCTGCACGAAGCCAGCTGGGCCCACCTAGTCACTTGAGCTGCAGCTGCTCTCTCTCACACACCACAGGGGGCGCTGGACACAGCTCTGTAAAATAATACATTGTGTGTTTTTATGGGTGAAATCTGAGGGTAATTAAAACCAGCAGCCTAGTTACCCAGAAAGAATGCTTGCTATGCACCTGTGTAGTTCATTCTTTTTTCAACAAAGCCTAACCTTACACAACAGGAATTAACTAGGGGGAGAAACACCCACATAGACAACTTCTTCCCCAAGTCTCCTTTTCCCAAACAAGCTATTCTTTTAAAATTCTAACCATCTTGCCTTCTGCTGAATCCACCATCAGGTGGCAGGAAATGAAAGATCAGATACAGATCAAATGAAAGCTCTGAAAGGCCTGGCCTCAGCAATACCAAACATTTATTAAGAGGTTCTGAGGAAATTGTTCAGAGTACCGCCACACACCCCGTTTTCATCTCTTAGCTCTCTGGCATACAGGCCAATGACTTCATACCAGCCAGCCTACACCACGGATGGCACAATCTCGATGCCGGCATCTTGGCAGAACTGGTCTTCAGCACTGGGGCCTATAGTTCAGACAGCTGCTCAGCGGAAGAGGGTTTACACTGCAGGCCCCTCTCTTGACAGAAGTGGAGGTGAGGCTGTCTCTGCTTCAAGGACTCTTTCTGCCAACTTCCAACAGCAAGCGGTGCGTGTGGTCATAAGCCCCCAGAAAGATGAAACCTCCCAGACTGATGGCTGCCATTCGAGGGAAGACACCTGCAAATAATCTTAGGGGAAAAAACAGGATTTTTAATGTTGTGTGTATTTAAAAGAAAGGTTAAATTCCAATACCCACAGCTTGCTTGGCTCAGTACACCATGCTCATTAGTGGCTAACTACCACTCACTTGTGAACACTCACTTGTAAACAGCTCACCTGTGAACCCTCCCAAATAAGGCAAGTAATGGCGCTGTCCCAGTAATAGTTCTAAAACTTTCATGCCATTTTTCCCTTTGAGAGATGAAATTGACTTTTAAAAAGGCGTTAAAGAGCTGAATCCTAGGTAAGGCTGGAAGGCACTTCCCAGCCCAGACCTCTAAAGTGGTCTCCAGGGGTTCGCTTGGTGCAGAGGTTTTTGGGCAATGCTGCTGCTCTGCCCACTGACTCCGTTGCATTTTGTCCTTTGAGACCCCAAAACCTGACATCACAACAATGAGTCGAAGCTCCATGGATTCCCTGTGTTCCTTTTCTGTCTAAAGGCATGAAAGGCAAATGGGCTGTGGCTGTGAAGGGGGCAGCATGCTTTCACCTGCACAGTCCCTTGGTACCACAGAAGGCTGCTCACCAGCCAAGGTGCAATGTAGAATAATCAGAGAAATGCAAGGTGAAACTACAATGCCACGAGGATATAAATTGAGGATTCATTCTTTAAAACTGCCCCCCCCCCCTCAATGCCTACTCAGATATTTGTGCAAACATCTTCACTGTGGCATTGCTGCTGGTGATACCAGTTACGGCACACTACAAACATACAGTGGATGATTATGTAGCTGATAAAGATGAGGAAATACACAGATGCCAACATAAAAAAATTAAAAACAGGTTTATAAAACCAAGTCCAAGGGCTATGATTCCATGTCTAAAAGGCATGCCAGGGATGTGTCCTAAACCCTAAACTGAATGCCTGCTGCCTAAGGATTACAGGACACATTCCTGGCCCATGCTTCCATAACCTTTGAACCTTTTGACCAAGAGTATAGGCATGACTCAGATATTTCAAGTTTGGTCCCAGGAGAAGTTTGGCCACTATAATAAAGTGAATATTGCAATAAAGCAAGCCATTCAAATTTTTGGGTTTCCTAGGGCACCGAAAAGTTATGTTTACACTATACTGTAGTCTATTAAGTATGCAGTAGCATTATGTCTAAAAATTATACATACCTTAATTTTAAAATGCTGTATTGCTAAAAAATGCTCATGAGCATCTGAGCCTGCAGTAAGTTGTAATCTTTTGGCTGCTAGAGGGTCTTGCTTTCATTGATGGCTGCTAACTGACCAGGATAGTGGCTGCTGAAGGTTGGAGTGGCTGTGGAAATTTCTAAAAATTGTCATTGTTGCGTTGATGGACTCTACTTTTCATGAAAGATTTCTCTGTAGCACACAATACATTTTGCCCACAGTAGAACCTCTTTCAAAATTGGAGTCAATCATCTGAAACTCTGCCACTGTTTTCGCAACTAAATTGATGAAATATTCTAAATCCTTTATTGTCATTTCAACAATGTTCACCATATCTTCACCAGGAGTAGATTCACCTCAATAGATCACTTTCTTTCCTCATCCGTAAGAACCAATTCCTCATCCATTCGAGTTTAATCATGAGATTGTGGCAATTCATCACATCTTCAGGCTCCACTTCTAACTATAGTGGTCTTGCTATTTCCAGTACATCTAGTATGTGTTTCCCTCCACTGAAGTCTTGAACCTCTCAAAGTCAGCCATGAGGATGGGAATCAACTTTTTCCAAAGTCTTAGCATGGTCAATATTTTGACCTCCTCCTATGAAGCCACCAATGTTCTTACTGGTATCTAGAATATTGACTCCTTTCTAGAAGGCTTCCAGAAATTTACTTTGCCCACATCCAGCAAAGGAATCACTGTCGATGCAGCTGTAGCCTTATGAAATGGATTTCTTAAATAATAAAACCTGAAAGTTAAAATTACTCCTTGTTCCACGGACCAAGGAATGGATGTTGTTAGCAGGCAAGAGAACAGCATTCATCTCCAGCAGAACTCCAGGGTGACCAGGTGCACTGTCAATGAGCAGTAGTATTTTAAAAGCAATCTTTTCGTCTGAGCACTAGGTCCCAGCAGCGGGCTTAAAATATTCCAGAAACCATGCTGTCAAGAGATGTGCTGTCACTCAGGCTTTGTTGTTCCATTACTATGGCAGAGGCAGAGTCGATTTAGCATCATTGTTAAAGGCTCTAGGATTTTCAGAAGAGTCAATGAGCATTGGCTTCAACGTAAAGATACCAGCTGCATTAGCGCCTAACAAGAGAGTCAGCCAGTCCTTTGAAGCTTTGAGGCCCGGCATTGATGTCTCCTCTCTAGCTCGGAAAGTCCTAGATGACATCTTCTAATAGAAGGCTGTTTCATCTACATTGAAAATCTGTTGTTTAGTGTTAGCGCCTTCACCGATGATCTGAGCTAGATCTCCTGGGTAACTTGCTGCAGCTTCTCCATCAGCACTTGCCACTTCACCTTACACTTTTGTGTTCCAGAGATGACTTCTGTCCTTAAACTTCATGAATCAACCTCTCCTAGCTTCAAACTCCGCAGCTTCCTCACCTCTCTCAGCCTTCATGGAAGAGAGCACCTTGCTGTGGTTTAGGTTTTGGCTTAAGAGGATGTGGCTGGTCTGATCTTCTATCCAGACCACTCAAACTTTCTTCATATCTGCAGTGAGGCTGTTACACTTATCATTTAGTGTATTCGCCGGATAGCACTTCTTATTTGCTTCAAGAGCTTTTCCTTTGCATTTACAACTTGGTTAACTGTCACAAGAGGCCTAGATTCTGGCCTATCTCAGCTTTCCACATGCCTTCCTCACTAAATAATCATTTCCAGCTTTTAATTTTTTTTTTTTTTTTTGGAGACAAGGTCTTGCTGCTACCCAGGCTGGAGTGCAGTGGCACGATCATGGCCCACAGCAACCTCTGCCTGCTGAGCTCAGGTGACCCTCCTACCTCAGCTTCCCAAGTAGCTGGGACACAGGCACGCACCACCATGCCCAGCTAATTTTTGTACTTTTTGTAGAGACAGGGTTTGGCATGTTGCCTAGGCTGGTCTTGGACTCTTGGGCTCAAGCCATCTGCCACCTTGACCTCCAAAATGCTGGGATTACAGATGTGAGCCACCATGCCCAGCCGGAGTTTTTTATTTAAAATGAGAAAGGTGTGATTCTTCCTTTCACTTGAACACTTAGAGGCCACTGGAGGATTATTAATTGGCCTAACTGCAATATTGTCTCTCACAGAATAGAGGCCTGAGGAAAGGGAGAGAGACAGGGAATGGCCGGTTGGTGACCCAGCCCAAACCCACACCACATTTGTCAATTAAGTTTGCTGTCTTCGGTGGACACGGTGTGTGATGCCCCAAAACAATGACAGTAACATGAAAGATGGCCGATCACAGATCATCACAGCAGATATGATAATGAAAATACTTGAAAGGTGGGAATTACCAAAATGTGACACAAAGTGGACATGTGCTACTGGAAAAGGGCGCTGAAAGACTCCCTCAATGCAGGGGTGCCACAAACCTTCAATTTGGGAAAAAATGCACTATCTGAGAAGTGCAATTAAACAAAATATGCCTATATTACTTCTGTAAGCAGAAGAAGTTATGAAGGCAGACCTAGTGCATATGCCAGTGAAAAGACTTCCGGTCAGGTCTATGGAAGAAAACTGAAAATGGTCAAGTTACACCAACAGTAGCTATGCATCCTTTAATATACAGGAAAAGCCTCTGTGACAAGCAAGCTGGTGGCCTGGAGAGAAACGTGGCGGTCCCTGCAGGCTGCTTCCAGCACCTGGCTGCCTCCTTTCTCCCAAGACCTTTGAGCTGTTGGAGGAGGCTGAGCAGCCTCCCTCTGTTTGCAGCACTCAGCACTTCTAAGGAAAATGGGAGATTCAAGAGTTTTGTGAGGCCCTTTTTAGTTAGCTAGCTAAGGGTTTAAATCATTAAAATACTGCACATAAAATTAAGGACCCTTATTACTTGTCCAAAAATAACCATGAAAATTGTACTGAAAACCAAACTATACTTGTTTAAAAAAAAAAAAAAAAAAAAAAAAAAGGTCAGCATCATGATGCATATTGTTTTTGCATGGGGTGGGTGGTGAGGACAAAAACTCATAAATTACCACTATGTCCTTCCCGCCTGAAAAACAGCTGAGCCTCCCTGCTCCTACCATATTATGAAGGAAAGGGTGCTAGACGGGCAGTCAGCAGATGCCGAGCTGCAGGAGACCACACTGGCCACAAAGTTCTCCGCCTTGACTACCTTACTTATTTCTAAACGCCAGTGTCTTGTTCAGCTTCTGCCACTCACAAGTTCAGCTGCCCCTGGCAAGAGGCAGATGGAAGCAGTTTATGGTTTCAATAGATGACCACTGAATCTATTAACGTAATTACGGCCTTAACGTGGAGTAATGTGAACAGTGAAGGCCCCAGCCAGTCTCGCAGGTGAAGACTTTTGAGTTGAGCAGGAGCGCGTTCTAGTGCCCACAGATTAAATGAGAGCAAACGTAAGCACTTACAGTGCCAGGCAGAAAGGGATGCTCGCGGCAGTGGCAGCTACTACATAAAGGGCACAGTCAACAAAAACAGAAAGCCAGCTGATGAGTGAAGAAAACCAGAAAGGGGCCATCCAGGGTGGGCAGGCTCCCCATCTGCCTTCGGCTGCTGGGCTGAATGAACACGCGGTGTTTGTTTAGTAATACATTTCTACTGATATGTGTATTCCCAGTACGTGCCAGAACAAAGTCTTCACCTGCGTGGACCACACAGAAAGATAAAAGTGGTCGCCACCTTACTTGACCCCGAGAGGGCAGCACCTTTCCATCCCAAGGTGAGGAGATGGTGTCTGCTGGAAAACCCAAGTAGTAACTGGTAAACTTAGTGCGTGCCCAGGGGAGGAGACAGGAGGTGGCAGCAGCGCTGTGTGCTTGGAGACCCAACAGAAGAAGCCGGCGGAGACACCTTCAGGCTGAGGATGCCTGGGACCTCTGTTCACAACAGCCCAGGTTTTTCTGTGACTGTTTTTTGGTCAAATTATTTATTGTCTTTAATCATTAATAAGGGGCTAATCAGAACTCCCTTAAGTGACAACCGTTGCTGTCTGCAATGCTCTCAAGAGACTACACTGTACAGACTGACTAGAGCCCATGACTTCTGACACTTTCAGAAGATAGAAAAGCAAAAAAATCCAGATGACCTTTACAGAGCTGACAATGGGGACAGAGACGGGCCCTTGGCCTGAGGAAGACACCCCTCTTCTGCCTGTATTTCCGGCACTGCTTAGTTTTATAACGTCAAGTATAATACACGCCACAACCAGCACAGGGAAGATGATTTTCAATCTACTCAACTGCTACCAGCTTTCGGGGCCACGGGGTTGCCAGTCAATCATGCCATCCCCACCTGCCACCACTGTCTCCAGAAAGGCAGAGGGGCTACGGCTCTGCACAGCTCCACAAAGCTAAGGTCGACAGAAGAGGTCTGCCCAACAGCTGCCACAGAATCAAGCATGAACTACACTGAAATCAGTGAGACAGTGAAATGTGGCAGTTTGGCTTTATAGTCCAAAAAAGCCACTGAATGTGACTTCTCTTGTGTATGCAGTCCAACTGCTATTTGAAACACATAAGAACTTTTTTGTTGTTGTTTTCTGAGACAGGGTCTTGCTGTCACCCAGGCTGGAGTGCAGTGGCGCAGTTGTGACTCACTACAACCTCGACTTCCCGGGCTCAAATGATCGCTCAGCCTCCTGAGTAGCTGGGACTACAGGTGTGTGCCAGCACACCAGGCTAATTTATTTATTTTTTTTTTAGAGAGACAGTCTTGCCATATGGTCTCAAACTCCTAACCTCGAGCAACCCTCCTGCTTCAAAGCCTCCCAAAGTGCTGAGATGACAGGTGTGAGCACCTCACCCAGCCCATAAAGACTGTTTACCTGCTACTGGCTAAGTGGCTTCAGGACTCATTTTTCTCACACCATTCCTTTGTTTGCTGTGGAACTGGCAGCAGAATGAATGTGCCACAAATACAAGCAGAGCTCACGATATGGCAGTCCTAAGTGGCAGGCTCCCAGCACACACGCCCCCACTCGGCCCTTCCCACGCTCTCACTAGACGTCAACAGCCAATTATTCCTCTGGCTTCACCCCAGTTCTTGTTTCAAAACCGCGACACCCTTCGGGCACCCAACATCAATCCCTCAGAGTTGTCACATTCAACAAAACCATCCAATATCACCTATTTTTCAAACTTCCAACTGGAAAATTTCAATCTAGGATGGGCTGCTCTCCTACAAAAACTTTAACTGGGGCCTGACTCACCTAACTTCATGTTCTCCAGACCATCAAATAGCTGAGATTAAAACTGCCAAAGGTACACAAAAACTACCATCAAATAAGTGATCCAACTCGGCATCAGGATGAGGAGGCGGCACTGCCAGCTGAGACGCCTGAAGTCCAGGCAGCTGCCGACCCTCTCCAAAGGGAGGCCACTGCTTTGCTCTTGCAAGAAAATCCCTGGTACATGGTCCCTAAGAGAAAAATCATTATTTCACACGCCTGTAAGATCCCAACATTCAGGTGGCTTTACAAGTTTACGGTGTCAAAGCAATGTTGAAATATCTTGCAGAGAGACCTTTTTAGGACATGAAGCTAGAAGTTTGAGGCACTTCTGTAGTACAATGGTTCTCAATTGATGCTAATTGTGGAGTCATCCCACCTGCACTGTGGTACGTTGAAAGTAATTTGTTACTAATAATAGTTAAAAACATCAAAACCACAAATGCTTTCTTCTAGCAATGTTACCTTCACTCCCTTGTATATCTGCACTGTGTAACCAGAAGCCCATTTTATCACTGCTGCAGCCCAGACCCTGGTGAGGGCCACCCACGTGAATTCCATCTAACATCAAGATGGGCAAGGCTGAGAACTGCCTGATTGGAATACTCCGTCAATTTGATGTGCTACGTTATCTCATATATACAACATCAACTAGACTATTGTGCACAATATATAGAAACTCAAAGCAGAACATAAGCAGAAGGGAAGGAGAGGTGTTCATCCAAAGTCAGGCTAAAGGAGGAGGAGTGGTGGAGAGGAAGAAAGGCGGGAGGGCATTCCTCGTCTTACCCTGCCAGCCCCTGTGACTGCCAGACCCCATGCAGGGCAGAGAGCACGTTCCCATTAGCAGTGCTGGAGCCAGCCTGTGTGAACAAAGAGAAACCTGTTATCTTCTGAAGCTCCCAATCACACACTTGCCTCTCAGATATCCTCAGACGCACAGCTCCCCATCACCCTCATCTAGGACACAGTGTCAGATACCAGGGAGTTTCTTGGCAATCAGGACCTGGCTCGCTTGCCCAGAAGCGTTTACGCTCAGATATGCAGGCAAGCAGGGATGTGGCCCACGCCACATGGGAGGCTCTGCTTATCAGAGCTCATGAGATGAATGATGAACTATTTAACAGGAAAAAGAAGCACCATGAAGCAACGTGAGGAGGGCAGGGAATCATTAGTGTAAATGGTACAACTATGAAACTTGCCTAAGCAGCTAATAAGCATATTTAATAGAGTGCCGTTTAAATGTTCCATTTACAACGTGATCAGCATTCTTAGGTTGGATCCTGCCACCTCCATACTAAAATCTGGCCATATTTGTTCTACTTTTCCAAAAACATAGGACTTTTTTTGTTTTGGTTTGGTTCAGGTATGTTATATGTATGGCATTCTTTCAACTCTCTATCTAGCGGGGTTTTTTTAAAACAATTTTTCTCTTAAACAAAATGGTTTCAACATTTCTGACAACTGTCTTAACTCATCCAGTTAAGGCCAACCGTGACCCTAGGTTCAAAGCCTGCCACATGGCAGGAGGCTCGTCAACCTCTCTGAGCCTTAGGTTTGTCAGCAGTAAAAAGAGAGTTTATCTGAAGATAGTATTACCAGGCAGTGGCCCTACCAGCCCTATGTGCTTACATGACACAGGGGAAAATGCCTGTGAAATGGTACAATGTTATATAGACACTGGGGATATTGTTCCATCAATGGCGGTTTTCTTAGAGGTTCCACAGGCAGCATAAGATGCTATTACAGGTAAATGGTAGCCGTTTGTGTTTACTTTATATACGTGTAGTCCTAGTGCTAACAGATATGAGCATCTGAAGTGTCTCCATTACATTATTTTGCCACTTACCTTTGCCAGCATAATTCTTGTCTTTGCCACATCTAGAGGTGTGGTGACTGCAGCGGCAAATCCACCTGTGCAAATAATACCCAACACCCAAGTGAGATACTGTTTACTGTATTACATGATAATTTTGTAATTTTTAGAATTCCTGACTCTGCCCAAATCACTTCATCATTATGTACACTGATTCAAGAACACGATGCACACATGCACAATCTCTATCCACACGCTTCATTTCTTTTGCAGTGACAGAACTCTACCCACTCAGGTGAAAAATACAAGGCTCCACAATTTATCTTGCTCTCTCATTAACTAGCAAACGAATGAGTGTATGTACGTACATGATGAATGTGTACACGTATGACATACATGAATATGGCCAGATGCCCACTCTCAGTATGTGAGACCCTCTGCTCCTAATGATTCTCAAAGGGTTCACGACTTTCTATGGGCCACTGTCTTTTTTTTTTTTTTTTTTTTTAAGACAGGGTCTCACTGTCTCTCACCAAGACTGGAGTACATTGGTGTGATCATAGCTCACTGCAGCCGCACCCTGCTAGGCTCAAGTGATCTTTCCGTCTTAGCCTCCTCCTGAGTAGCTGGGACTACAGCTGCACACCACCATGCTTGGCTAATTTTTAAATTTTCTGCAGCGATAGGGTCTTGCTATGTTGCCCAGGCTAGTCTTGAACTCCTTGCATCAAGCACTCCTCCTGCCTCGGCCTCTCAGAGTGTTGGGATTACAGGCGTTAACCACCATGCCCAGCCTGGACCACCGTTCTTTAAAGTGACTACTTCAAAATGCTTCTATCATTTCTGCTTTGCATATAGCAAAATGGACAGAGTCACATGTTAACATTGTGGGGATTTTTGGTATACATGGCTGGATTCTTTGAATTAAAGGAGCAAAGCTTTTTGTGTTTCACAGGCTCCTGATAGCAGGCTAGCCAGAGTTACTACATTTCTAAGCTCTCCTCTACATCTTCTTAGCCTGAGTCTTGCTTCAGCACGCATTCCACGTTATGGCTTCCTTCCTCCCTTCTCTCTCATGTTTGCATTATCTGAATGTCATGACAGCTGAACTGTACACAGATTGGACTTTTTGAAGGACTTTCTGTTTTAACATAAACCAAGTTTATAGTGTCAATATTTCATTTAGTGCAGTACAAAGATATATTCTAAATCCCAAGAGGCCCTACGAGAGAAAAATAATAAACCCTAAAAGGTGTTATAAAGATTCAGCTTCCAAGAGCTAGGGGGAAAGAGGCAGTGTTACAAGGGCAACAGGACACACGTATGTGAAGGATACTCCAGAAACAGCACTGCTTTCCTTCTCACTTTTGTGGCTTGTGGACAAGAAGGCCATTTGACCTCTTTCTAAACATGCTGCTGAAATAAGATTATACCAAGCCTCCTCTATATGGTAGCATTTATTATGACACTGACTTTTTGAACGGTGTACTTATTTACGCGCTCATGGTCCACTTCTGGTTACCCCTGACTGTCACAGACTTCAGGGGTAAGTACTATCAACTGACAGGAGTATTTGAATCCCCTTTGGTTTACTCATTTCAAATTATGAGTATGTAAAACTCTTTGTCTTAAATTCAGAGGCTGTCTGAAATTCAGAGACTTGCTAAGCTTTGTGTCTTTTAAATTTCTGTGGACTTGGTCTTGAAATCCTACTCTTGTAACCATATATTCTGCCCTGGAAAAGTAAATATACTTTTAGTTACACAACAGGTTCCATGAACATCCATGAACATCCATCCATCCATTCATGTGTCCAGCCATCCCTCCCTCCCCCTCTCCCCCAAGAAAGGAAGAAAAGGGAAAAAGACACAAGACACAAAGGCAATAAACTTTACGATCTCAAACTTCTTATACTCCGAAATAATGTATTTGGTTTTGTTTCCCTCACCAGCAGCAGGGTCTAGCCTGAAAGAACCCTTCTTTGGAGGTGGAAAGACCAACGTTTAAATCCCTGCTCTACCAGTTGTCCAGCCTTAGGTAATTACTTATTCTGTAGCTGAAGCACCTTATGAGCTAGGGACTCCTACTACCCCATGCTACAGGTGGGGAAACTGAGGCTTACGGAGGCTAAAAACTTGAAGATTTTACTTAGCGCAGAGCTGAGATGGGATCTTAGGTCTGTATTGACTCCGGAACTGGGACTCTCAGCCACTGGTCTCCTAGTGGCCTCAGTTTTCTCATCTGTAAAATGCAGACAGTAGTATGACACAGGAATTAAATGGGCCTACGCAACACGTCTGAAACAGCATCTGGCTCACAGCAGTAATCAAAAAAATAACTTTTTCCTGGGTGGGCAGAGCTAATGAGTGATTTTTCTTCGTATCTCTAGACCAGCACACACACAGCAGGCACTTGAAAACGCTTAATTGGTATCCTGTTCTCTAGTTAAATTTTCTCTAGTGAAATTTTCTAGTTATAAACTGAAAATATATATAGTCCTATTCTCTAGTGAATATACAGTCCTGTTCTCTAGTGAAATTTTCTAGTTATAAACTGAAAATTTCAACTCATCCTCTAAAAGGCAGGGAAAAGTAAAGGTAGGAGCTAATATCTGCAGTGCTTACTTCGTATCTGGCATGCCAGGAATGCACTAGGCACATTGATTATTTGATCTCATTTGCATAGGGTTACTATTCCCATCTTACACCCAACTTACTTGCCCAGGCCACACAGCTGGTGTGGGACCTGGGACTGTCACATGTATCATGACTCCAAAAGTATCACTTGTTCCACTACATAATGACTTTGACATATAAGACAAATTAAAATTTGTCCAATGGTTAAAACTCACTTTCATATGTGAAAATGTTCACAAACGATCCTAAACCAATTAAAAAGACCTAAAGGTTGATAAGGAACATCTAATAAATTTAGTTACTGCAAATCAAACTTATTTTGGCCATTAGCAAAGGTCTACCACCATTACTTTAGTGTGGATGCCTGCCAATATTCTCTTGGAGATTTAGGTTTCATGAAAGTAATACGAAGAAAAGTTAAGACAGAAACACGTATGCTCCAAATAGGTTCTAACTTTACTACTGAGAGAGAAGCTGTATTTTATGTGTTACTAATAAATCAATTTGCCCGTCTTCAAATATCAAATATTTCTCTGATTCGCGGATCTCACAATGCTTTTGTAAGGCTGTAAGGAGGACTTGTGAAGATAATAGAATAGAATAATGGTCATAACGGGGAAGGGCTGGGGGCCAGGACTTTCAGTTAAAATGTAGTTATTTTCTATGTTTTATTTAAGGGCATTGTAAGCTACTGGTAATAGATACAAGGAACATTCTAACATATGACACAGGAAATAATCATTTGGTACAGCAATTACAGGCTGCCATTGTGTTCAAAGCATCCGTGAAACAGTCTTCTACGGTCTCCACTGGAGTTAGGTTTCTACTGAATGTTAGGCTAACTGCTGTCGAGGACAGGATTCAGGGGAAACTAAAATTTTATGATAAAATTATATCTATTTCCTTGAGGAACAAATGCAGATTCCCTAACCGCCCCTCCCCGCCATAAAGACAAAGTAGCCACCTTCCTACAGTAAGGCTGGAGCTGTCACCTCTGAGCAGCGGCTGAGAATGTGGGGGCAGCAGTGGGGAAGTCCCCAGACCCACCCCTGGGCACCCTTGCTGCCATTCATTTCTCCTCCAGCCCCTGCGCTGCTCCTGATTAGTCTGGGAGGGACAAGAGCACCACCACGCCCCTCTTATGCGTGACCTCCAGTGAAGCAGACAGATGTGGAAGACTTCCACATCAACAAGAAGGAAAGTGGTTTTTGTTTGTATTTTAATAGAGATTGTGTCAGGCCTTCTCATTTGTTACCCGAGTAATCCCTCACCCTATTCTAGAATTTCTAACCCATGGAGAGACTGCAATCAATCTCCTTCCCCGCCTCTTTCTCCCCCACCCTCTTTTCTCCTAGAGAATGTACAGAGGTGTTTATTATGAGAAACTGATCAAAATATACGAGAGCACCAAATATCACTATAGTAGCAAATGTCATACTTCGGCTGCATTATGGTTTATGTTTAGAAGTTCACTTGAAACAAGGAAGTTGGCAAAGTCCTTTTTTTCCCCTAGTTTCACCCCTGACCAGAAGCCAAGGGAATTTCTGTGCATGACAAGCCATCAACACCTCCAATCTCGTGGGACATTTTTGGATATTTGTGCCAAGTAGTTTATAAAACAGGCATGAGCAAGAAAGAGTGCCAAGGATGGCACACAGCATGGTTCATCTGCAATGATTTAGCCAATTTAAACTTGGAAAAGCACATGGGGATGAGAAATCTGATTTCTGATTTGAGGGCAAGTTTTATCACTGCCTTTATGGCCATGTAAGGGTAAAGTCTGCAAGTGCAGTGTGTACGTATTTTAAAGGGACTTCATAAGACATCATTCATTTCTATATTCTGTAAGGCACCATGTTGCAACTCTTACAGAATCTCGCTTTTTCATAAATTGGAATATTTTCAAGTGATGTTTATCCTTCAGAAATGCTTTAAAATAGTAACCCTGTTCCTCTGGATCAACATTTGTACCAAATAAAATTTCAAAACAGTAAGAGATATAAATAAGAAATATATTTATCTTTTGCTAAATATATGTGGATCTACTAACAACGGATTTTTTGCAGGCCTTGGACAAACTCCTTCACTTATCAGAACTTCATCAGAAAAAAAAAATAAGATGCTTGTATTGGAGGCATTTTAAAATGTATGAGCTATTAGAGGAGATTGTTCTGTACAATAACTTCATTGATATGACATTCCTTCACTCAATCAAGAAGGTGAATTACTGTGAAAGTAGGTTTTCATTTTCTGGACGTTGGTTGTTCTTACTGAAATAGTAGTAGTGCCCTATATCGACTCGGTTTTGCAGAGTACAGAGTACTAACCATACATTATCTCAAGCCCTGAAGTAATCCCCTAAGGTAGGAATTGTTGCTTCTACATTACAGGTAAGGAAACTGGCACTCATGAGGGCCCCAAAGTCTCATTCCTGAGTTGGGGACCAAAAAGAGACTTGACAATCCTGTAAGTCACACAGCTCAGCCTGTGCTAGATGTATAGCTGTGGGCACCTCGCTCCCTTTCTCCACACTCCAGCATCACTGGAGCACCGGCTGTGCTGCCACACTCCCCAGGCGAGTCACCTTAACTGAAAGGGCCTGGATGGTAGGATCCTACCACAAAGATAGAGGATGTCTGATAGGAAGTTCCCTTCTCTCCCTCCTTCTGACAGTATAAGTCCTTAGCATCTATTACAGAGTATTACTCCAAAAAGGAAACTGTAATTAATGCAAATTTCCTTAATAGTAACAATGTCTCTGCAAGCAAATCTTTGAATTGGGTATTTAAGGAATAGGACCAGAGAATATGTTCTTCTTATTTCAACACATGGAAGTTTTATAGTATTGCTAACTTTAAAAAGTAGCTTTACTTATCCAGGATGACTAAATTTCCATTATGTGCTCACTTTGTCCCCAGGGCCCAGGAGAGTGTCTACAAAAATGCACATCTCTCTTAGGGACTGGGGAATAATGACTCCTGACCTCTGGAAAATGAATCAAGACCACCTATTATTTAACACAGCTAATGACTATGTGTCATGTGGAAACAATCATCATCATAATCAATCTGGATTGGTTTCATGCCTAGAGGCAAAATTCTTATTGTTGATTACCAATTCTACAAGTCAAATGAGTCTATTAATAAAGAGTCCTATAAAATGAATTATTTTCTGTTTTCCCAATCATGACAACAACAACAAAAAAACAATGACTATTAAACAAACTGGAAAATAATTATTTTCCAATGAAGTTAACACCCTAAACCTCCCCTACTGGCTTCACATCTCAACTAAAAGTTTCCTTTTCTGGCAAATTCCCATTTTATTTCAACTATAATTCTAATTTAACTTTGTAACAACAAAATATACTTCTCTCTTAGGTTTTTAAATGTGTCACTTACTAAGCTCTTTAAAGCATTTGAGTTCTCATTAAAGCCTCACTGTAAAATTCCTATGACTTAGTGATGGATAACATGACATTGCATATTGTCACCTCGCTCTTGCTTTAATGTCTCGAAAATGCCCAGATGTGTAGATTTCCATACTTCCTACACAGAACAGTTTAGCCTTCAGTAAGTTATGGAGGAGCCTCTGCTCTCCTGACACTACTTAATCTACAGTGCTGTCAAACATGTCACACCAACCGTGAATCATTGCCTTCTGCAGAAATCGCTTAAACCCCCTAAGCACTGCCCAAGGCAGACAGCTGCATGGTAAGCCCTGCACCCACAGCAAGTCTCTTCCCACAGAGGACTTTCTAAATCATCTTTAAGATCATTCCAGGGCCTGAATGAAGGCTTTAATAAAGATAAAAAGAAAAAGAAAAATTTGTCAAAAACAAATTGGTTGTCTTTCAGGCAGACACCTTTTTAGCAGTTTTTTCCCCCCTCTAGGACACGTTCTTTTCTCAACCAGTGGAGCACTCTTCATCTAAACAACCTGGAATTTTTAAAGAATGTTGTTTTTGCACAGTTAATATTTTCACATTTTTCCCCCTCTTAGGTCTTTCCCAGTATAATATAATCCTTTGCACCTGCAAAAGCTCCACAGACTGCTGACTGCCAAGAATCCACCACATGATCCTGCCTCCAGGACCAGAGGGCCTGTGTTTAAGGAGAAAGAAAAATACAAGTTATTAAATATTTGAATTTATCGGAACCTCCTGTGGGTTAGCTCTGGGGATGGGAACTTAAATGAGAAGCTATTTTGGTGGCATTCTTTACTGATGACATAAGTGACTTTCCCAAAGACTTAACTGCATTCTAAAATAAGTCAAAGAAATGAGAGTGACAGCTACAGTAGAGTGCTCAAAGGAAACAATTTTCAGAGTATACATATGTGTGTGCGCACACAAAACTTCATCGCCACAATTGAGATAGTGAACTTACTCATGACCCACACGTTTTCTTGTCTCCCTATGTAACCCCTCCTTCCTGTCCTTCCTCACTACCCCCCAATCTGATCTGTCACTCGATTAGTATGCCTTTCCCAGAATATCATTGTAATCACATATTTTTAAAATCCAACTTCTTTTATTCAGAATTATTTTGTGATTCACCCATGTCATGCAGATATCAACAGTTGACTACTTCTTCATTAGTAATATTCCGTTGTATGTATATATCGTGATTTACGTGTTTACCTGTTGATGGACATCTGAGATTTTTTCCGTTTGGGGCTATTACAAATAAAGCCACCATGAACATTTGTATACAGGTTTTTATATGTACACATGCTTTCATTTCTCTTGGGGAAATACCTAGCGGTGAAATCGCTAGATCACATGGGAGTTATGTTTAACTTTTTAAGGACTGCCAAACTTGTTTTCCAAAGCAATCGTACCATTTGACATTCCCATGAGTTCCGGTTTCTCCACATCTTCCTAATACTTGTTATCATCACCACTTTAACATTTTAAACATTCTACTAAGTGTGTTGTAGTATTTCTTTCTTTTTATTCTTTTTTTTTTTTTTTGAGACATAGACTCACTCTGTCACCCAGGCTGGAGTGCTGGAGTACAGTGGTACAATCTCAGCTCACTGCAAACTCCAACTCCTGGGTTCATGTGATGCTCCTGCCTCAGCCTCCTGAGTAGCTGGGACTACAGGCGCCCGCCAACATGCCCAGCTAATTTTTGTATTTTTAGTAGAGACAGGGTTTCACCATGTTGCCCAGGCTGGTGTCAAACTCCTAACCTCAAGTGATCCACCCGCCTCAGCCTCCCAAAGTGCTGGGATTACAGGTGTGAGCCACTGCGCCTGGCCTTCATTGTGGTTTTAATCTGTATTTCCCTAATGATGCTGAGCTGCTTTTCATGTACTTATTTGCCATCCACAACATACTGTCTTTGGTGAAGTGTCTGTTCAAATGTGTTGCACATTTGTACTGGGTTACCATATCTCAATGACTGAATTTTAAGAGTTCTTTACATATTCTAGACATAGCTCATTTACAGATGTTTTCTTCTAGTCTTGTCTTTTCATTCTTTAAACAGCATCTTTCATCATTCTTTTAACAGCGTCTTTCAAGGAAGTTTTTAATTTTGATGAAGTTCAAATTATCCTTTTACAGATCTTGCTTTTGGTGTCACATCTAAGAAATCTTTGCCTAACTCAAAGTCACAAAGATTTTTTGATCCTGTGTTTTCTTCTAGAAATTTTATGCTTTCAGGTTTTACATTTATATCCATCATACAATATGTAGATTGAAGTTATTTGGTTTTCACATGTGGATATTCAGTTGTTGCAGTGACTGGGAAAGACAGTAATTTCTCCAGTGAACTGCCTGCTTGCTTTTGTCAAAAATCAATTGTCCACATCTGTGTGGGTCTATTTCTGAACGCTCTATTCTGTTCTCCTCTATAGGCCTATCTTGATATCAATCCCATACTTTCTTCACTACTGTAACTTTATAATGAATCTTGAAATCAGGTAGTATTTGTTTTTCAAATTCTTTTTCAAAGTTCTTCTACCTATTCTAAGTATTTTGCATTTCCATATGAATTTTGCAATCTGATTATCAATTCCTATGAAATAACCTGCTGAGACTGTGATTGGGATGCACCAAATCCATGGATTATTCTGGAGAGAACCAGCTGTTAATGTTGAGGGGTTTTCTTCTCATAGGCATGACATTCCTCTTCATTTAACTAAGGCCTTCTTTACATTCTCTCCACACTGTCTTATAGTTTTCAGTATACAAGTTTTGCACTGGTTTTGTCAAATTTATCCTTAAGTATTTCACATGTTTTGGTGCTACTGCAAATCATACTTTTTTAAAATTTCAATCTCTGATTGTTCATTGCTAATATGCAGAAACTGATTATCAATACAATTGATTTTTGTACACTGATCTTGTATTCTGCAGCCTTGCTAAAGTTACCAACCTCATAGCTTTTTTTATAGAGCTCATCCAATTTTCAACATAGATGACCATATCGTCTGTGAATAAAGAGAGCTGTACTTTTTCCTCTCCAATTAAGGTAACTTTTCTTGTTTATTTTCATTTTTGCCTTACTGAATTGAGTAGGACCTTCAGCATAATAGTATGCATTGCAATAGTGACCACAAATATTAACAAAAAAGACCTCTTGAATATACTAATTTAAATAGTTAGAAAAGTATAATGACTTTGAGAGTGGTGTGACATTTTTAGGGATAATCAAATACACAGCAACTAAAAGAAGAACAGCAAAGTTCATTTTAATTTCCTACTCTGAATACTTCCTCACTGACAACTATCTCTGGAAGGCTGTGAAGGTCACTGAGGGGAGGAAGAAGATGCCATGGAAATGAATCATAGGTACTGTTTACTCTGTCAACTTTCACAACTTTTCTTAAGTCAGACAGCTACTATGTTAACTATCTAACAAATTAAATATGTGACAGTATGTGGTTTGAGGACCAACATTTCCCTCTATCCATACTAACATGAATGATTCTCTGAAAGTGTATTAATTCAATTTACTGCACTGAGAGTGCAGCTCTCAAATAGGTATTTGTCATCTTACTTGTGAAAACAGATAAGCTAAAAAAGAAAAGATTTATTAGAAACAGGTTTCTAAAGATAATATTGCCATTAAACTGAGTATCTGGTATATTTTCAGAAAATGCTCTAATGTTTGCAAATAAATCTGTATGCTTTAATAGAAAGCATTATTTTCTCCAGAGCTCCTATAAGCATTGCAGAAAGAGTAAGAAACAAGAGAGTGGAATCGCTTTTTCTTTACTTTTAAGGTGGCAAAGGGTGTATTTTATCAGGTTAATGCCAGTTTTAACACCAACACTTACTTCACCAACTTATTAGAAAAGCAGTGCAAAATATAAACTAGATTTCTGCTGATGACTAAAGGTCACCTTCAGTTAATCTACTGACAACTTTAAAGGTTCCAAAGAGTAGAAGGCTACTCCAGATAGACTTGAAATACTGGTAATAATGCTGAGTTTATAAGCAAAAGTAAGTAACAACAAGATGTGTGATAAGAAATCAAAAATGTTATGCAAGTCATAAATTCAACAAGTATTTACTAGGTGTCAGGTATTATAGCCAAGGAGAGAAAAAGTAACAGTCCCTAGGTTTAATATTCGAGGAAGGTATGGTGGGGGCAGAAGAGGATTATAAAAGAGAGAAGTGAGGTGACAGAGAAAGCTTCACAGAGGCACCTGTCATAATCTAGGGAGAAAAAAAATTGGTTGCCAGGGGGAAAAAAAGCCACAATCAAAACAGACTCAGATGGCTGAAGACAACATTTAAAAATAGAATCTCCACAGATAACTGTAACTTTCCACTATCACCTGGCCAGAATAATGAGCTTACAAAAAACACATAAAGAAATAATTTGGTATTTGAAATGGATACTAATAAATACCTTAAAACAAACAAAACATCTCCAGAAGACTCAAAACATGTAAAGCGAGAAACTTCAGTGGCAAACACAAAGCATGACGTAAAGAACGACTGTAACAGCAACCACAATACACACTTCCACAGAAGATACAGAACTTCCCATGTTCCAGGTGTGAAGCGCTTTACATACATCAACTCATGTAATTCTCTCCACAATCTTCTGACGTATATGTAATTCTTATTATCTTGTCATTTTATAGACAAAACCATTGTGGCTCACGCCTGTAATTCTAGCACTTTGGGAGGCCGTGATGGGAGGATCACTTGAGGCCAGGAGTTTGAGATGAGCCTGGTTAACATAGTGAGATCCCATCTCTAAGGAAAAAACTGTTTAAAGATGAGGCTCAAAGATGTTAAGTAACTCAAAGATTAAACAGTGAGTAGGAAAGCTGGGATCTGGAAGGGACACTCTGGTGTGGTTTGGATCACATGGGTTTGGATCTATAGGATATTGTTGTCCAGGTAACACACAGATAAGCATTCATGAGACACTTTACTTCCACACACAAATCACAGTTTCTACTGGAATGATTAAAATATCCAAGTGAATGAACAAATTATGTAAATGTCTGAAACAACTTGCTTAAATGAGTTTGTAATGATTTTTCTAATTGAGGAACTGTCTGAATACAGAACTTCAGAAATGTAATACTGAGACCAGTGTAAAAAGGTGAGTGTTATTTACAAATTATTCATTTGAGTGCAACCTTAAATTCGTAAAACAACAATCATCAGAACCTGACTGCTAAAAAATACTATACAAAAATTATGAACATATTTTGAAATTACATATTTGCTCATCTATTTGGAGGGACAACAGGATTGTAATAAACAAAATACTCTAGCTGGAAGACATTACTCACAGGAAGACTACATATTGATTATGACATTCACATAATTTTAGACTGGAATGTGGAATAAAAATGTAGTGTAGGTAACAATATAAATGATTACTATTGACAATACTGGTTGGGATTTACTGACTACCTACAATGCTCTAGGCACTATGCTAAAGATTTTACATGTATAATCTCATTCAATGTTGAGAAGTGTATTATTCTCCACAAAAACAGGTGAGAGGCAAGTGCTAGGAGATTTTAAGTAACGTGCCTGAGGTCACATAGATAGTAAGTGGGAAAACTGAGGCTGGTTCATTCTGCAAATAGCATTATGTTTCCTCACTATCACATGCAGCTCAATTTCTAGTCAAACTACATCATAATACACATGTTACTAAATACTTTGAAGTTAATAAAATGAATTTAAATAATGTAGGTTTATAAAAGTTTTTTTTAAAGAACCTGCCAAAATTTTTTTAAATTTCCATGATTTCTCAACCTAAATAAGTCATTTCATTGCCACAGAGGTCTAATGATCATTTCTGTCAGGGCAGATAAATAATTAGGGGAGGAGGAGAGGGGTACTAAGGGGCCCAAATGTGAAGAAGCAGTAATGTAGGCTCAACCCATGGTGGAGGTTGTATACCAAAATAACAATAAGAAATTTAAAAAGCAAGGAGGCACATTTTCCCTGATGTTTGCTTATTTATCCCAATTCAATCTCCCGTTTCCTTTTTCTGTTCAAATGTAAGTAACTTAAGAGACTGAATCTTGTTCTGTTACCCAGGCTGGAGTGCAGTGAAGTGATCACAGCTCACTGCAGCCTCCAACTTCTGCACTCAAGCGATCCTCCCGCCTCAGCCTCCTGAGAAACTGGGACTCTGGGCAAGTGCCACCATGCCTGGCTAATTTATTTTATTTTTTTGAGGCAGCGTCTTGCTATGTTTGCCCAGGGTGGTCTCGAACTCCTGGTCTCAAGTGATCCTCCCACCCCAGCCTCCCAAGTAGCTGGAATTACAGTATAAATAAAATTTTCACATGAATCTATGGTTACATTAATGAGAAATATCAAGTTTAAGTAATGAGAACAGAAGTCAAAAATGTTCTTAGTTTCACTTCGGTAATTTTTCTTAAGTAAAGCTACCTTAATAGAGGCTGATTATAAACCATTTCTAATAGGTTGTATGACACTTTTATTTTGAAATAATTTTAGATTTACAGAAGAGTTACGAAAGTAGAAGCAGTCCACCGAGTGCTGCGGCTCGTGCCTATAATCCCAGCACTTCAGGAGTCTGAAGTGGGAGGATCACTTGAGCCCAGGAGTTTGAGACCAGCCTGAGCAACACAGGGAGACCCTGTCTCTACAAAAAAATGTAAAAATTAGCCAGATGTGGTGGCACATGCCTGAGTCCCAGCTACTAAGGAGGCTGAGGTAGGAGGATTGCTTGAGCCTGGGAGGTTGAAGCTGCAGTTATCGGCGATCACATCACTGCACTCTAGTCTGGGCAGCAAAGCAAGACCCTATCTCAAAAAATAATAATAATATAGTTCCCATATATCCTTCACTCAGCTTCCACAGTATAATTATCAAAGCACAAGACTGAAATTGGTACAATACTATTAACTAAGCTACAGACCCTAGTTGAGTTTCATCATAACAACTATTGTATAAAAGTAAGCAACTTTTAAACATCAGCTTGACTTTTAAAATTAACAATATTTGTATTATTCATTAGGATACTCAGTGATATCACTACAAAAACAATCAGGTTGTAATTTCCCAAGTGATTCTTCACTTAAATGCTAAAGGCCTATCAAAGGAAGAAAAGCATGAAGTAGTTTGGCTCCCTGACCCCCACCCCAAGATAATAACTATTAGCACCAGTAGTCATAGGCCAGAAAGCAAACACCAGGCACAATACTATGAAGTGGCTGGGAGTCCAACCCCAGACCAGATGTCTTCTATTTAAAGTACAGCATGAAGAGAAGGCTTTTTCACTTTTAAAAGACCCACCCAAATAAGCACTATTGTCTTATGAATAACAAATTGAAAATAAGTGTGTTGGCTCCAGTGAACAAAAACTTACAACTTAGGACTTCTTTAGCTGCTCTATTCAAAAGCAGTTATATCGCTTCCAACCTTACAAGATGATGATATTATACTACATGCTTTTTATGTATGTAGTAAACCCGTTGACAACATGCATTTTATGCATGTAGCAAAATAGGTATGTGCACAGAATCATCTACTCAATTCCAAAATTAGCAACATCAGATGACAAAATTTAAGACAATAGAAAGGAAAATGCTTAGTTTTTTCAAACCTAGGCTTGCTCTGGATATCATCCTCTGGGTAGGTCTCACTGCTGTGACTTTACCACCAGAAGTTTATAACAGATTACAGACAGCAGACAATGATTTTCGTGTAAATACTTTCCATGCTGTTGTTGATCAAGCTATTGCGTAGCTTTTGCACATATATTTTTAAAAACAAAGCAACAGCTGCCTATCATTTTATCATTCAATCAGATGAACCATCTCTCTGTGAAGTACTCTCATACTACTATGGCTACAAAAGAGATTTCTAAAAGCAAGTTGTGAAACTGAAAACAATATCAAACATAATGGGAACCACAATTCGGATTTCATTCGGCCACACCGTAGCTCTTGCAATACACACTGGTGGCTAAAAGGCTAAAATAAATTTTTCATATAGCACTACTTTTCATAATTAAAAATGGATATACCTAACAGATAATTAGGAATCCCTTACGGTATACAGGCTGATTTGGGTTATAATGGCAGCTAGACTGAAACTGTTCTGGGATGTGCAAGCAGCATCATTTTTATATGCGTTGATCTGTACTTTGTTTTTGGCAATAATATATGTTGGCTAGTTGAGATATTTAGATATTTGCATTCTAGATAAGTTAGTAAAGATAATAAGAATTTATAAGAAAATCTTAAACTAATGATTGTGCTGGTAATTACAGGCAAAGACATTGATTATTCTTAAGTAAAAGCAAGATGGACTAAAATGCTCAGTTTGCTTACTACTATTTAGGTTTTAGAATTTATACAGTAATATTTTTGGATATGTGTGGGCCAGATTTTAGATATGTGGGGGATATTTATTCTGACTGGGGATTCTCCGAGCTTTCTATTTGTGGTTCTTATTAGTTGTATTAGTCCATTTTCACACTGCTGATGAAGACATACTCAAGACCCGGCAATGTACAAAAGAAAGAGGTTTAATTGGACTTACAGTTCCACGTGGCTGGGAAACCTCACAATCATGGCAGAAGGCAAGGAGGAGCAAGTCACGTCTTACGTGGATGGCGGCAGGCAGAGAGAGAGCTTGTACAGGCAAACTCTTGTTTTTTAAAGCTATCAAATCTTGTGAGACTCATTCACTGTCATGAGAACACAGCAGGAAAGACTTGCCCCTGTAATTCAATCCCCTCCCACTGCATTCCTCTCCAACACATGGGAATTGTGGGAGTTACCATTCAAGATTCGATTTGGGTGGGGACACAGCCAAACCTTATCATTAGTCTTGGGTAGGGTAAAACCCGTTGACAACATCTAAACATATCATTGAGTAATAGTCATGATAAAACAATTTGACTGATGCTCATGACATTGATTATGAGTCACCAAGAAAAGGTGTGATTATTTTTAATAATTTTGCCTGCAAAAGAACACTTGGTTTGCTGTGTTTAAGTATGGGACAATCTTTTTAAAAAGATTTTTTATCAAAAATGGTTAACATAAAAGAGCTGAAGGACTTACACTGACAAGCCCTATTTATTGGAAACAGATATACTCACAAGCCTTTATCCTAAAAAGCACCAGAAAAATATTTTAAAAGAAAGTAGTCACTTGTTTTTTTCATTGCCCTTTAAAAGCTCTCTCATCTCACCTTTGATTCTAAGGGAGAGGGACGTCATTACCTTCATCTCTGGAGTCCCCACAGGGCCCTGCACAGTTCCTTACATAAAGAAGGCAAGTAAATGTTTGGTACCTACATGAATACCTACCATGCAAGTTGTATTTCACCATTTTACCCTTGCATAAGGAACAGGAGAAAACATGAATGGGCCAAACATCACAATCCCAAATTTCATTCTTGGTTCAATAAATAACCCTATAAATCAGGAATGGCATTTACTGGACTGGACAAGGCTTTCTGATGAGCTGTGCAAAGATGGTTTCCCAAGTTTATTTAGGCTCACTTGGAATGAAAGCTACGATCAACTGGTAAAGCCTACTGGGGCAGAGCAAGACCTAGAGGCAGCACACGCAATGTCATACCGCATATTTAAACCAGACCCACTAAACAAACCTCTGAAATGCTCACAAATAACAAGTAAGCAGGTCTCAAGAACAAATACAAACAGCTAATACTCTCTTTTCTTCCCCCCATTTGTTAAAGGAGGTACACGTAAATGTATAAACGAGTCCCTTGAAAATCATACACTGTCAAGGTCTTCTATTTCCAAAGGAATGAGGAATCATTATAGGCATTTTAAGTGCTTCTAAATATATATTTATGTTTGATAATCTGATTAAATTCAAGTGTGGAAAATTCTCTTTTCTCACATTTTGTCTCAGCAAAAAAAAGTCGATATGACTCATCCCAAGAACCTTTTATCTTGATGGATTCTATTTATCTCATTTCAGTCACAGACTTCCATAAATAAGAGAAAAATACCTAAAAGAAAGAAACGACGAATTCTGGTGTGCTTTTTATTGTTTTCTGACAAACGACCTAGCCCACTACCTCCAGGCTATGGCACTCATAAGCCATGGTTAAATCTCACCTTCAGTTTACAAATAAGAGAACCTGCAAGAAATGTGCTGGGTGTTATTAGTTTGGCTCCAGAACCGTAACCACAGCAGGATGCCTGGGCAGCTGGGTACCCAGCTCTAACTGAGGAGCTGGGAGAGGGAGCCTGGGCTCCGGGAGCCACAGCCTTTACTTCATCCATCTTCTTGGGCCTTTGAGATACATGATACTCTTCCTGCCCTACTTGGTCTTCTTAGTCATCTGTTTTTTTGTGTGTTTGTTTGTTTAAACCATCTGTATTTATCTTTTCCTTGGCCAAATCATGAAATACAAGCATTTCCTAAACATTTTGTTTACTCACTGAATTTCACCTAAAACCCAAGGAGTTTCATACTTTTCCAATTCTTATATTCCTTATATGGATCTCTCTCAATTGCTCTAGAAACCAGAAAATTTTGCTTCTTACTTTTATAATTTGAATGCAAGGATGCTGGGGAATTCTCATTCTTTTTCTATTAAGTGTCCCATACTTTCTAAGATGCAAATTAAGAATTCAAATTTTCTTATAGTTTTTGAAATGTTAAAAGATGCCTGTTTCATCACGTGATTTTGCTAAAATTTTAAACAGTACTTAGACTCTGATTTGACTGCTAATCTGGAAGTTTAAAATGTACTTTGTTCTTTTTATTTTTTTCTCTGAGACAGGGCTTTGTTCTGTTGCCCAGGCTGGGGTGCAGCGGTGCAATCTTGGTTCACTGCAACCTTTGTCTCCTGGGTTCAAGCAATCCTCCCACCTCAGCCTCCCAAGTAGGCGCGCACCACCACGCCCGCCCCGCTAATTTTTGTCTTTTTTGTAGAGACAGGTTTTCACTATGTTGGCCAGGCTGGTCTCGAACTCCTGACCATAAGTAATCTGCCCCTCGGCCTCCCAAAGTGCTGGGATTACAGGCGTGGGCTACTATGCCCAGCTTACAATGTACTTTGTTCGTATTTTCAGGCAGTTTTCTTCCATACTGACATGTTATATTTAATTTTTAATACTAGCTTATTGTGGTAAAAATCGCAGACACATAGACACACAGGCATTTTTTTAGTCTGTCGCCACTCCTTTCAATCTTTGCAATGCTTTTACTGGAGGCTGTGTTCCGAGCAAACATGTCTATGAAGACACCAGATTCTCCCAGTCTCATGAAATGGTATAACTGCAGACCCTGAGCACTGAGCATCTTCTAATTCTTATCTTGTTTATATAACTAAAAGTATGAGAGAAATTTGTTGTGGGTAGGATGGTGGTAGACATTTTCACTACTATTAAAACAAGAATTAACAAGAAAAAATGCTATTTACTCTTAAACTTGAAAACATAGCTTTTATGTAGTACTGCACGTTTAAAATACTTATAAAACATAAAAGAGATCTAATTATTATATACATCGAACTATCAATGCAAGTGAAGTGATAATGCATTGATCCCTGATTTCTGTTACAAAGCTATGATTTCATCTTAGAAAAGCATAAGCATAATGTTGCTGTCTTACAACACCAAACTGATTTTCTTTTCATTTTGCTTTAAATACTGCTTAGCTTAAAGATTACATCTTATCTAGCTACTGCTTTGTAACACCTTGTAGCTGTAAGCAAAATCACTCGGACCTGACAGTATTCTTAACAGTTCTCCACACTGCAATATAAACTGATGTCTCACACTAAGAAAATAGAAAAAAAAAATGCATTCTCATAGGAAATTTTATCATATCCTTTCATAATATGCTTACTTTTGACTTAAAGCTTGGTAAGAAAAAATCTGTATGGTTAAAAAGGGAAAACTCTTTTATAGCTGTGAACATACCTCTAAAAGAATGTATAAATAAAACAGTTAATCTAGATACAGTTATCCAACTTTGCATTCAACCTGGAAAAGAATGCTACCCTTCAAACAATTAGCAAATAGTTACATAAACACCTGCTGTGTAAAAGACAGAACCATAAAGAATAAACAGAAGACACAGTTCCTTACTCCAGTAAGCACTGTCCTGTGGGGAGTTAAACACAAGCACGTGGAAAATGCGGTTCTGGCTGAACTCCTTAACTGTGAACTTATCTGTGCTCTCCGTGGTTGGTCTCTGAGAACTGACTCAGTGAGCACAGTTTAATCCCTGCCCAAGCTCAGCAGATGCAATGGATGCTTGGGAGAGGTGGTCTAAGAAATATGCTGGCCAGACTTTCCTAAGCTACATGTCACCAAGTTAAGGAATCAATGCAATTTACAGAAATGCCTTCAATGAGCGGACTAAATATGACCTAAACTTTTTATCAACTTTTGAGTATACAAAACTGCAAAAACATTATGGAAGACATCATGTGTGGTGTGCATAATTACATGTAAAGTGATTAAGAATATCAAGTCTGGAGTTAGATCTGAGCCTGAGTTCAAATCCTGGCTGTACCCCTTAGTACTCCCATGGCCTTGGGCAAGGCATTTTAACTCTCCCTCCGTTTTCACATCTACAGAATGAAGACCAGACCAGCACCTACCTCACAGAACTGTCACGAAGATGAACAGCAGAAGATGCGTGGAAAGTGTTACTACAGTGCCTGGCACATTGTATCTTTGAAAAATGGTGGCTGTTCTTGCTTTTATTATGGCTGTTACCATCACTAAAAAAATCACCTGCTAACCTGAGTTCCCCGTCTGCCACGCAGCACACAGTAAAATGTGCTCAGGCTACCAGGTGAAAGACAATCTCCTCCAGCCGTGCTTCCCTGGTTTTAAGGTGGGGATAACAACAAGGCCCACCTCTTTGGGTTGTGTGTGGTGTGAAGATGACAGTAATGAATGCATCATGCTTAGCCCAGAGCCTGGCACACAGTGTCTGCTCATCACACCACGGATGTAGTGAAGAATCATTCCAATGATGTAAGTGCATAACTAAAAAAACTAAGTTATTAAAATACCAGTAAGGAAATAAATAGGTGTTATGATTACAGAGGAGGGAGGAGGGGAAAGTCCTACTTTAGAGAGGGGTAGACAGGGAATGTCTCTCTGAGGTGACATGTGATCTAAAGCCTAAGGAATGGGGAAAGAGGAGACATGAGAGAGGAATGGGGAAGAGGGATGGAGAGAGGCCTAGGGAAAGAGCTGGAATGAATGCTCCATGGGGTCAGTTATTTGTGTCAGTCCTCTTCATCACTGTATCCCCAGACCCTGGAAAATGCCTGGCACATAGTAGACACTCAGTAAAGATATATACACTATTTATATATCTCAAAACATCATGCTGCACACCTTAAATATACAGATATTAGTTTTTAAAAATATGAAAAAATTAAAATTAAAAAAATGATCACACACATAAAAATGATGTATATAGAATGAAGGAAGAAAGAATATTTCTAGCAGAGAGATCTACAGATGTAAAGGCCCTGGTGCATCTCAACAACAAACAAACAAACAAACCAACCGAGGGGAGGTGGTAGGCAGCAGCACAGTCAGCGCAGCGTGGCTGGGCACAGCGGGTGAGTGGCATGGGGTAAGGCTGAGGCAGACAGAGGCCAGATTACACAGGGCCTTGTCACCCGGAGCTTAAGCTCTGGGTTTATTTTTCTTTTAAAGAGATGCCACTGACAGGTTTTAGCAAGGAATGGTATGGTCTAATTTCTTTCTTTTTCTTATTGTATTTTTTTAAGAAACAGGGTCGGTCTCTGTTGCCCAGGTTGTGAGCTCAAGTGAGTCTCCCACCTCAGCCTCCCACATAGTTGAGACTACAGGTGTGCATCACCACTCCCAGATAATCTTTTTTTTTTTTTTAATTTTTGTAGAGATGGAGTCTATGTTGCCCAGGCTGGTCTCAAACTCCTGAGCTCAGGTGATCTTCCAGCCTAAGCCTCTCAAAGGGCTGGGATTACAGGCGTGAGCCACTGTGCCTGACCTAATTCATTTCTTTAAAAGATCACTGTGGCTGCTGTGTGAAGATATTTTGGGAAAGCCTGAGGGAAATGAGGGAGACCATTGGAGAGACCAGTGGAGCAATTCAAACAAGGGGTGTCAGAGGCTTGAACTAGAACAGCGAACTTGTTGATGGCCTAGATGATAAGGGATAAAGGACAGAACTCTGGAATCATTCTTAAGTTTCTATTTGAGCAAGCATAAGACAACTGTGCTATTTACTGAGAAGCGGACAACTAAGAAGGAACAGATTGGGAAGAAGGCAACTGAAAACTGACAGTTCTGTTCTGACCTAGCCACCCAGAAACATCCTGAGTTAGGATGTCAACTAGGCAGCTGGTCATCCGAGGCTGCCACTCAGAGGAAGGGGCTATAAACGTGCAAGGTGGTAGAAAGATGGTATCCAAAGCCGAGGGATAAGATAAAATAACAAGCTACAGGTCTTTGTCAGGTAATAAAAACCATGAAATCTATCATGCTTCTCTTCTTGTTGGGCTGCCAGAAAGTTCCAAAGTAAATATCAATCTTCAAGGAAAATTATCTTCTCTAAGACTTTGGATATGATAAACTACTGCTTTTGCTTCCCCATCTCTTTATGGCGTCTTGTCCTCTTTCATCTAAAATATGCTTTTGTAAGCATAAAGTATAATACAGAAAAGAAAAACAAAGGAAATGATGTAGCATAGTAACACAGGATTTGGGTAGCGAGTATTCTGCACTTAGAGACACATTAAAGGTATCAGCGAGTTGTGTGCTGCTCTCATCGACTCTCAGCTCCTCAAGGGCATTAAGCCATTTCTTATTCATCTTTGCATTCTTGTGAAATGCAACCATGTCCAGCTCAGAGTAGACAGGTACCAGAGGCGCAATGACAGCAGGTATCATTTATTTGTAAATTGAAGGGGTTAAGGCCTTATCCGAACACTGTTAAGATGTTTTAAACACAATATGGTGGGTGATTAAATACGAGTCAGTGACACAGACAAATCTGTGGTAAGGGCAACTCTTCAAGGCCTCGATTAGAAGACTTCAAGCAGGAGATCAAACACTGAACTGAGCTTTGAATGCGGCATCTCTTTTGGCTCCTTGGAAGCATACTTCAGAAAGGAGTCAGAGAACAAGGAAGGGGAGAACATATTCAGAGGCAGTAAGGAGGCTATTCTGGCTGGAGGGAAAGAATTTTGTACACACACACACACACACACACAGTATAGGGTAGAAGCTCAAAAAACCAGTCAAGGACACAGTGTGGAGAACCCTGAATTCCAAGAACTTCACGTTTTAGAGTTTTAGAAAGTTATATGTTCCTGAGAACCTAAGTGTTACTGAAAGAGAAGTTTAAGGAAGATCAGACACATCCAAAATGTAGAATGGATGAAAAAGAAGGGAACCTACCAGGATGTGGGCAAGCATAAGGCACTAAGAATCAGGTGAAATGTGGCCACAAATTCCCAACAGTCAAGTCAACAAAATTTGTTGAGTAATGTGATATGGAGAAAGAGAAACACGGGAATCAAATTTTAATCGGAGACTTGAGAATAGGTGGCCAGGAGAATACTGATTAATAGAAATGGGAGACAGCGGGAAGACATGATTTTATAAGAAAGATGATGACTTTTATTTTAGACAGAGTTGAATTTAAGATAACAGTGGCTACCACCTCCAGCCCCTTACTCCCTGCAGTGCCATATGTATGCAATCTGCTAGTCTTGGCTAAGAAGAACTTCCCTGAATGGTATTCCCACATAAACACAAATAAACACAGTGGAGAAATCCTTTCATATAATATAATCTCCTTCTATAACTGCAAACTCAAATTTAAACAGATAAAATTGTAAACACAAAAATAAAAAAGCTCCAAAAATTGTCTACTTCTACAAAAGTATTGTGATTGTACATTCAGATGTTTAAAAAACAGTATTATATGAAAAGATGCTCAACATTATTTAGTCATGAGGGAACTAGAAATTAAAACCCCAACGAGATACCAATTCACAAGTACTAGAATGGCTGGAAAAAAAATTTTAATCTAATAGTAACGAGAAATGACATGGATGTAGAGCAACTAGAACTCTCATACACTGTTGGTAGGAATGCAAACTGGTACAGCCACTTTGGAAAACACCTTGACAGTTTGTTTCTTAAAAAATTAAACATATGCCTTCTGTATGACCCAGGGATGCTACTCCTGGCCTCTTACCCTAGAGAAGTAAAAACCTATGTCCCTACCAATACTATATGCAAATATTTACAACAGCTTTATTTATAATCATCAAAAACTGGAAAACAAGTCAAATGTGTATAAACTAGTGAATAAATTGTAACATTATCTATACACATATGGAATACTACAAAGTAAAATAAAACAAACTACCAGTACAAGCAACAACATGAAAGAATCTCAAAAATATTACATTAAGCAAAAAAAGCAAAGCATAAGATGGTATAATAGTACCCTGTATCTATTTCTATGATGTTCTGGAAAACAGAAGACTACAGAACAGTGGCTCACAGGGGCTGTGGGTAGAGGAAGGGCACTGACTACAACGCGGCATGAGGGAACTTTCTGGGTTGATGG
Organism: Macaca mulatta; assembly: GCF_049350105.2. Classification (NCBI taxonomy): domain Eukaryota; kingdom Metazoa; phylum Chordata; class Mammalia; order Primates; family Cercopithecidae; genus Macaca; species Macaca mulatta. Next base: position 129,893,407 of record NC_133407.1, on the reverse strand, counting down.
AAATACTCTATTTTGGTTATGGTGGTGGTTATAAACATTTATTGAAACTCATAAAAATGTACATGTATAAAGGGTGAATTTTATCATATGCAAAGTATTCCTCAAGAAACCTGACTTGATAGAAAAAAAAATTGCAGCATCTTAACATTTGCTCAAAGAGAATTTTTAAATCACAGCATTGTCATCTATGATTACGCTGAAAAATTCTGGACATTTCTTAACTAGCTAGAATTCTACAAATGTCCTTAATATTGAAAAGAAATAAACACTATGCTTTTTCCTTCTTTAGGCCTCGAAACATTCCTTTGCAGAGTTAGGGCATAAGGATGTTAGAGTGTGCAGAAGCTGTGTGAATGCTGGTTATTGAGACACTAATAAAGTAAGTCTTGTTTGCTGGACAGCTGTTGGCTTCATTGTTCTTTTGTCACACACTAAAAAGGAGAGCTGTTATGCTAATGGAATGTGACCTTCTCATTGGATAGCTGTTACATCATGACCTGAAACACTGCCCGAGAACTCTATTTTCACCACGCACCACATAGGAAATGGTAAAACAAACAAAACAACAAAAGAGCCAAAAAACTGTATTAAATGAGCAATACTCCTCCTTAAAATCAGATCACTTATAAGAAATACTTCTCAATACCTAACATCCCATAATTTACTTTGCTAATGACTGTTTTTTCTCAATTTAGTATCTTTTAGTATATAACCTCAACAATTTATTTCTAAGCCCAAATAATTTTTATGATAATCCTCAAAAGGCATTTTGTAAGAGCACTCCATGACTAGTAAATCTATAAAATTGTGAGAGTAATTTATTTATTTTTGTATTAGCTAATGCCTACCTAGATTATTTTATGGCCTGGTCATTTATGACATCTTCACTAGAACAAGGGCTTTCAAAGTTTCTGGACCACTATCCACAGCGAGAAATACATTTTACATTGCAACCTAGTACAGATACATGTGTGTGTGCATGCATACATAACACTGAGGTCTTACAAAATAAGACTTACTCTTACCATTTAAGATGCCCTCTACTATATTCTTCTTTATTATTGTCTTTAAAATGCTGACAAAGACCCACACAATTCATATCACAGCCCACAGTTTTCAGTATCACCGCACCAGAAGGTGAAAAACCAATGCAACGCCTCTGCATGTTTTGAATATAGGCTTTTTAAAATGTGTTTTGTTGTTGTTGTTTTTCAAGTTCTGGGGTATGTGTGCAGGATGTGCACGTTTGTTACACAAGTAAATGTGTCCCATGGTGGTTTGCTGCATGTATCAACCCATCACCTAAGTATTAAGCCCAGCACGCATTAGCTATTTTTCCTGATGCTCTCCTTCTCCCTCCCAGGCCCCTGTCATTGTGTGTTGTCCTTCTCCCTGTGTCCATGTGTTCTCCTTGTTCAGCTCCCACTTACAAGTGAGAAGACGCAATGTTTGTTTTTCTGTTCCTGCATTAGTTTGCTGAGGATAATGGCTTCCAGCTCCATCCATGTCCCTGCGAAGGACACGATCTCATTCCTTTTTTATGACTGTATAGTATTCCATGGTGCGTATGTACCACATTTTCTTTATGCAGTCTATCATTGATGGGCATTTGGGTTGATTCCATGTATTTGTTATTATAAATAGTGCTGAAATGTACATACGCATGTATGTATCTTTATCACAGAATGATTTATATTCCTTTGGGTATATACCCTGTAATGGGATTCTGAGCCAAATGGTATTTCTGGTTCTAGGTCTTTTGAGAAATCGCCACACTGTCTTCCACAATGGTTGAACTAATTTACATTCCCACCAACAAAAGTAAAAGTGTTCCCTTTTCTCCCAAGCTTCATCAGCATCTGTTATTTCTTGACTTTTTAATAATCACCATTGTGACTGGCGTGAGATGGTATCTCACTGTGGTTTTGATTTGCATTTCTCTAATAATCAGTGATGTTGAGCTTTTTCTCATGTATTTGTTGGCTGCATGAAAGTCTTGAGAAGTGTCTGTTCATGTCCTCCGCTCACTTTTTAATGGGATTGTTTTTTTCTTTTAATTCGTTTACGTTACTTGTGGACTCTGGATATTAGACCTTTGTCAGATGAATAGGTTGTAAAAATTTCCTCCCATTCTGTAGACAGTCTGAACGCTCTGACGGTAGTTTCTTTCACTGTGCAGAAGCTCTTTAGTTTAATTAGATCCCACTTGTCAATTTTGGCTTTTGTTGCAATTGCTTTTGATGTTTTCCTCATGAAATACTTGCCCATGTCCATGTCCTTAATGGTTAAAACATGTTGTTTTTTATAAATAGCTCACTGACCTTCCCCAAGGTTGTCTCACAACTCACCACACTCTGCTCTTTCCCTCTGGAGGCTCCTAGTCCTGGCTGGAGTGAGCAACCAAGATGGAAGGGACAGTCAGAGCCCTGAGACCCTGCTGCTCCCCATCCGAGTGGTCCTTATATAGGGTGCTGGGGGAGCTGGTCCTTCTTAGTCTTTAAGTATTCAAGGCTTTGCATTTTTCCTCTCCCATTTACCCTCACTGTTAGTCTTTGACTTCTAAACACACACACACCCCCAAAGCAAAATGAAATTTAACGGTGGAGAAAGAATGGCAATATGGAAAAAAGTAAAGCTAAGTTTTTTTTATTATCTATGGATTTCAGTGCCACCTGCTATGCCTATTTCCTAGGAGCACAGCCACCTGAACAAGTTTAAAAGGCTGAAATTGCATGTAAATCACACATAAAATGTATTTTCAACTGCTAATAGGTTTCGGTTGCTGAACTTCTAGTCAACATTATGTTCTACTCTTTCACACTCAAACTATTAGGTATGTTATAATTAGAGATAAATTTTATGTGAAGATTGAGAAACTTACTTTTAAGGACTCCCATAAGGGAAACTGGACCAGAGAAAAAGGAATCTGAAGAGAGAAAAAAAAAAAAATCAAATAAATTAGGCAAAAAAGAGCCAAGTTTGCCTGTATGACTATACGAGCCTGTAATTATTACTTCAACTTTACAACAAAGCTAATATCAAACAAATTCACAGTTATAGTAGACATAATGTTTAGAAAAAGAGTTAAACTGTGGCCTGTGGATTTTCATTTTTTGCTGAGATGAAGTCTCGCTCTGTCACTTAGGCTGACAGATCACCACCCTCGACCTCCCAGGCTCACGAGATTTTTCCACCTCAGCCATCAGAGTAGCTGGGACTACAAGCACACGCCACCACACTCAGCTAATATTTGTATGTTTTCTTTAGAGATGGGGTTTCACCATGTTTCCCAGGTTGTTCTCAAACTCGTGGGCTCAAGCAATCCACCTGATTTGGCCTCCAAAAGTGCTGGGATTACAGGCGTGAGCCACTGAGCCTGGTGATCTTCTAAGTTTTGAGCCCAAGGGACATAAAATGATGTTGTGAAGCCCCTTTGAAATGGAAGGAGAAGCACAACAGTCTGGCTACTGAAATGACAAAATAAATATTTCCCAGCATAATGAAAACACTTTAGGACTTGACATTTCTGTGCTTAAGAGCCAAGGCTGTCTACTCCTTAGCAGGCAAAGTGTTAGGATTTAAAGGAGAAACCCAGAGGAGAGAGAAGAAAGGTAAGGTAGGGGGGAAAGTGTTAGGGGAATGAGGAAACAACAGAGAGGAAAGAGGGAGCAGGAAGAGAAGGGGAGAGAGAAAGGAGTGGAAGAAAAGGAAAAAGTAGAGAGAGGAAAAGAGGCGGGTAAAAAAGGAAGCAGGAAAGGAGAACAAAAGCAGGGAGGTAGAGGGTGCCGGGGCAGAGAGGAGGAGGACAGAAGACAGAAAACAGAGGGCAGAGAAGGAAAGAAGAGGGAGAAAAGAGGAGGGAGGAGGCTGGAGGGCAAGGGTAGCTGGAGGGAAGAAAGAGGAAGCAGACAGAGCTACCTACAAGAGTCAAACTTGAGAAACAGGACTCCAGGAACGGAGCAGCCAGTGTAGGAGTGGGAAGCCCACACCCCTCAAGGAAGGATCACCAAGTCAGTCAATGCTGGGGGACTGGAGAGGTTCTAACAAAACACAGCGGGACGTGGGTCTGAGCGCTGATCAAGTCCCAGGCACAGCTGGGGAGGGGAGTCATCTGTAGTAATGAAGTATGAGCGGTCAAGAGAATCGCCACACTTAGAGTTAGGTATTTACAATGAGCTGTCTAACAGTAAGGGCTAGAACCACCAACACTTCTCATGTGCCAGATATCTGCAAATAAGCACTCTGTAAGCTTCATTTCACTGAATCCTCATAACGCATGCTGAGACAGTTAAGTAGTATTACTTCCTTCATTTTATAGTTGACGAGAATGAGGTTCAAAGACGCTGTGTAACTTGCCTAAAGGCAGTTAGGAGGTAAGAAGCCCAGACAATCTGACTCTAGAGTTTTGTCTAACTACCACTATCCCCAGGAGACATCTAAATTATCTGCATATAAATTCACCCACAGTACAATCTGTTATTAATTTTCTGAAATTCAAACTTAAGACACCCATGTCATATTTCCTAAGATAAAAATGTCTTAACACCAGTGGACCCCACCCAGCAGCTGAAGTAATGTCCAGTCACAGCCCAGGGGACCAGTGCTGGTGGTGGTGATGCCCATGGGCACGCACATGCCATGGGCCCAGTACTGGCATTGCACAGGCAGCCCAGCTGCAAGGGAAAAGTAAATGTGGACTTTGAACATTATCACTATCACTACATGTGGGTGGGTAGGCGTGGCTGTAATGTCCCAGTTTCAGAGGAATTAATGGGTATTTACCTTCACGTGAATTGAGGGCATTCTTTCTTTCTTTGTTTTTTTGAGACAGTCTTGCTCTGTCGGTCAGGCTAGAGCACAGTGGCACGATCTCAGCTAACTGCAACCTCCGTCTCCCAGGCTCAAGCAATTCTCCTGCCTCAGCCTCCCAAGTAGCTGGGATTACAGGCATGTGCCACCACACCTGGCTAATTTTTGTATTTTTAGTAGAGACGGGGTTTCACCATGTTGGCCAGGCTGGTCTCGAACTCCTGACCTCAGGTGATCCACCCGCCTTGGCCTGGCATTGTTATTTCTTAAATATTTATATTTAATCAGAAATTTAAAGATTAGCATCATCTGTCTTACTCAGCTACAGCAAATGATGGCCCCAAATTTGACAGACAGTGACCACAGAAAGAAAATCTGTCTACCATTCAGGAAGGAAATGTCAACGAGAAAAAAGATCAATGTCAACAGCCTGGGCTAGTTTGACAAGCTAGAATCTCAGAGAAGTTTGTTATCATCATAAACAGGCAGCCAGCCCACCCTGAAACTCAAATTTCCCTAACAGTAGTTAAATTTAGTTTTTTATTGTCACAAAAACATAAAAGCATCTGACACCATCTGTTCTGAAACTCAAGTGTTATATTTCCAATTAATTATCAAAACAATAACTTGACTGTGTAATAGGTTTCTAAAAGCTTTTCTAAATTTTTTAAACTCAATAATATGTAATAAAATATGCCCCAAAAGACAGGTAGTATGATTATGGATTAGTAGGAAGATAAATATTTCACATTTATAAGACGAAAAAAGCTTTAAAATTCACTCTAACGATCCACGTTAGCATCATTCACTTCTCAATTAAAATCACCTACAAATTGCATTGAGTGTTATCTACACTTATTTGGTACTTAATACTTTAGATTTTGAATTCTATCATTAAACATTTTGCCCATTTCCTCTATGAAAGTTACTCACTGAGCTGTTCCTTCAGTTTAAAGAAATAATTTTAAAATCACACATTTGGAACAGTTGGCTGTACTATTCCACTGGGTATTTATTTTAAAAAGAGGGCCGACAGTAAACCCCAGCTTTACTCCCTAAAACAAGATTGACAGTCTAAAGTAATTAAATATGCTATAAATGCCTAAATAATTAAATTTGCTTCTGACTTCTAGTAGTGAAATATCCCTCATAAATTCCTGCTGTGTGAAAATTTTTCAAATATTCTTCAAGTCAAAATTGTATCACACACTTGTTGTCATTTACAATATGAACAAACAATAATGAAAATGTGTTCCACACATGTGAAAGATGGGCTGCCAGCAAATACAGCTCCATAGCTAAAACAAACACTATTCCCAACGTCTACAGAACGCGGGCCCGTCAGAAAGCAAGGTCCCTCCCCACGTCTGCCTTGAAGTTACATAACAGTGATGTTTCTTCAAAACGTGGAATTTTATACCCCCAAACAGATGTAGGCTGTTATTCTAAAATGTTTTATAGATGAAGAAAATGAATAGCTGTACTCAGAGGTCTTATATTCCAAAACACAACATACCCATTTTATTGCACCTAAAGTTACAAAATGGCTCATTGTTGTGACCTGTTTAATGCCTCCATTTAAGATGTTTTGTTTGAATAAGGTTGTTAAGACCCAGGGCACTAATAAGTGAGTGGCAGTAAACCCAGCTACCATCAAAGACACAGATGGAGGGGGAAGAAACCTGCTAAAATTCAACATGGATTCCACTTAGTAATAAACAGAGAAATAATTCTATACAAGAATGCATGTGAGGATTCCAGGTGAAATAGGGATAAAATGAAATCTGGGTGTGGTAAACAGGAAGGGCAAGTTAGGCATCACTAATGAAATAAAGACAAAATTATATTATGAGCACGTTTCACCTATCACAAAGTGTGGGACTAGAATTATCTTTGAAGCCAATCAATGCTTCTAACCCTGTGGTCTTAAAATAAATGCAATCTAATGGTCCTTTAATAGCAAAGTGATTTATAATACAACTGAAGAGACAGAAGATATGATTTCTAAGGTATCATTTAGCCCTAACATTCTATTTTTCAATTAAAAAATTACATTACAATACCAATACATTTTTAAAAAATAAGACTTGACTGTAAGCTACAATGAACATAATGCCACCATGGGTGATCTAGGAAGCCTAAGGACCAAGAAAGTCCATTTAAAAAGCTGTAAAAGCTTTTGTAATTGGCAGAAATAACCAAAAACTCTCTAGCGATAGATTTAAAAAACACAGAAACCGTGTGCAAGACCTCTAGTTGAATGAAGAACAGCATGGAATTGGTAGGCTTGCCATGTATAGCAGAGTGGATCCAAGGACTGGCTCACTGCAATTTTCAAGAGATCTACAAGTGATTCACAGAAGAGTCTCCTTTTTCTTGCATGACAATTTCCAAATTCTAGTGGTTAATTTAGAGTTTTCCATTCTACTGTCCCACCGACAACAAAACCATTCTTTTAAATATTCTGAACCTTTTCCAATTCAACCCCAGGGGTAACCAAGGACAAATGAAGTTGAAGACCTAAAAATTCCTTGTACCAAAGTGATAATTATTCTTAAAAAAACAACAACAGAAGTGAGAACCATTCAAAGCTAGTCTGCTAGTATTCAACATAGCGGGAAAGAATTCCAATAGTAAATACATTCTGATTTTTTTAACAACTACAGTTCATTTATTTATACTGTACCTAAGGAAAAGAGCACATACCCAATAAAAGAAATTAACCTAAAACGGGGAAAATTGAAAGTGAATTACTCCTTAGGTTAATAAAAACTAAAGCATCTTTCCAAAGAAAACATTAAAAAAAAAAAACAAAAAACGAGCAACAGAATCTAATAGAGAAAAGGAGATGAGTGTGAGCAGTTTGATTCTTAAGTAAATCTTTCAGATTTCAAGGCCAGGGGCATTAGGAGTATCTCCACACACAACTCAGTACATTAGTCATAAATGCTATCACTGAAGGTAATGATTAGATTTTCTTTTTCTACATTCTACAGAATCATCACAGTAATTTTGTGTAGATGGAACTGGTTCCTAATGTATCAATTTACATGTTAGACTGCCAGTTATATAACACTATTTTGTAATGAAGATAATGACAATGTCAAATTAGTCTGTAATTCACTATACTTCTGAAGCCCTGGAAACAAGTTTCACTGTTTTTCAGAAGTATTTAAATATTTGACACCAACTTATGATAAAAATGCTCATCAAAATAAGAATGGAAGGGAACTTCCTCAATCTGATAAAATATACCTCCAACAATGTATGGCTAATATCATTCTTAGTGGTGACAGACTAAATGCTTTCCCCTTAAGATCATGAATAACGTAAGAATGTTTATTTTCACCACTTCTATTCAACATTGTGCTGAAGGTCCTAGTCAATGCAATCAGGCAAGAAAAAGAAAAAATATATAAAAGAAATAAAAAGCAAAGATTGAAAAGACGTAAAACTGTCCCCATTTACAAATGACATGATTGTTTTTGCTGAGAATCTTAAGGAATCAACACACACACACACACACACACTCTCTCTCTCTCTCTCTCCCCCAACATAATTTCTAAATACTAGCAGCAAATAAATGAAAAACAACTTTTTTCAACAAAAAATTATATTTACAATAGTATCAAAAGCTAATTCTAAAAGTTACATAAAAATGCCAAGGACCTAGAATAACCAAAACAATCTTGAAAGATGAAAGAAAGGTGGAGTACTGACAATATCTGATTTCAAGATTTACTCTAAAACCACTATAATCAAAACAGTGATCAGAGTAACCAGGCGTAAGGATAGACAAAACAATGAAATAGAGGAGAGTGCTCATAAACAATGATTTCAATAAATGGCACTAAAACAACTGAATATCCACAGGATAAAAATAAGCCTTGACCCCAACCTCAAAACCCTACACAAAAATTAATGAGAGCTGGATCACAGACCTAAAGATAAAAGCTCAATCCATAAAGCTTTTAAAAGAAAACAGGTGCAAACTGGTGATCTGTGGATAGAAGGAGATTTCTGGGACCACAAGACGCAATAACCACAAAAGAAAAAAACTTTTGAAAAATTAATTTACATCAAATTTTAAAACTCCTGCTCATCAAAAGGTTAAGAAAAATCCCAATGGCATATTCTGCACAAATAGAAAAATCCAAAATCCACCACCAAGATTCATGTGGACCTCAAGGTACCCCAATGAAAGTTGGCGGTCTCATACTTTCTGATTTCAAAAGTAGCTACAATGAACAAAACTGTGTTGTAGTGGCATCAAGACAGACAAATAGACCAGTGAAAAAACAGCCCAGAAATAAGGCTTTGCATATATCGTCAAATAATCTTCAACAAGGGTGCCAAGACCATTCAACAGTGAAAGGACAATCTTTTCAACAAACGACACTGGGAAAAATGGATATCCAGATGAAAAAGAATGAATCTGGACCCTTACCTCATACCCTATATAAAAATTAAAGTAGAATAAGGAACTAAACATAGACCTAAAACTACAAAACCCCCTGAAGAAAACACAGGGAAAATCTTCATAACATTAGATTTGGCAATGATTTTCTTGGATATGACACAAAAAGCAAGGCAACAAAAGCAAAAAGAAATAAATGGGACATCAAAATTAAAAGCATATGTGCATCAATGAATGCAATTAACAGCATAAAAAGACAACCTACAGAATAAGAGAAAACATTTGCAAATCATGTATCTGATAAGGGGTTAATATCCAGAATATATAAAGAATTCAACAAAACAACCAGATTTTAAAAGAGCAAAGGATTTAAATTGACATTATTCTAGAGAAGATACACAAATAGACAACAAGCATATAAAGAGATGTTTATCATCACTATCATTAGGGAAACACAAATAAAAACCATGATGAGATATAAACTCACACCCTTTAGGAGGGCTACTAGCAACAAAAACAGAAAATAACAAATATCCTTGCTGGCAAGGGTATGAAAAAAATGAAACCCTTGTTCACTGTTGGTGAACAAAGGATATGCAAGGCTGCAGTCACCTGAAAACAGTATGGCTCTTCCTCAAAAAAATTAAGTAGTAGAATCAGCATAAAATCCAGCAATTCCATTTCTAGGTATACACCTAATAAAAAGGCAAGCCACAGAGTGGAATATTTGCAAAATGTGTATTTAACAAAGGACTTGCATTCAGAATATAAAAATAACTTTCAAACCTCAACAATAAAAAAGAAAGCTTGATTTTTAAAATGTGCACAAGACTTGAACAAGCCCTTCACAAAGGAAGATAGGTAACATAAGCACGTGATTCAACATCATTAGTCATCAGGGAAATCCTGAATAAAATCTATTGATAAAACAATTTGATGGTTCCTTAAAAAGTTAAACATCGAATGACCTTATGATCCAGCAATTTTGCTCCTGGGTATACAGCCAAAATAACTGAAAACAGACTTAAACAGACACTAGTATCCCAGCTTGCAGTATAAGTCACAATAGCTGAACAATCTAAGTACATCAACACACAAATGAATACATAAAATACGGTATATACATACAATGGGATGGAGTATTATTCAGCCATAAAAAGGTATAAAGTTCTGATACATGCCACAATATGGATAAACTCTGAAAACACCATGCCAGGTAAAATAAAAGGACGAATAATGTATGATTATAATTATATGAAATATCTAGAAAAGGCAAATTCATAGAGATAGAAGCTATATTAGAAGTTGTTTGTGGGGGAACTGCATTCGAAGCTGTAGCCTGGCTGGGGGAAGGGTAAGCAGGAAGCTCTGTACTTAATGATACAACCTTTCTGTCTGAAGTGATAAAAAGGTTTTAGGAATAGATAGTGATGACTGTTACACAACACTGTGAATGTAATTAATGATGCTGAATCTTACACTTTAAATGTTTAAAATGGCAAATTTTATGATTATGGTAGTGGCAATTTTCCCACAATTTTAATTTTTTTTTTTTTTTAGAAACTGCAATGAGGTGCCATTATCCACTAAAATGGCTGAAATCAAAAGACTGAGAAAATCAAACAACAGAAAAGATATGGAGCAACCACAACTTTCATACTTTGCTGGTGGGAACTTAAAACTTTCAAAGGTGGTTGCTCAGGTTTTAATTTGAACGAGAAATTTTACTCCTAGGTATTTATCCAAGAGCAACAACAATATACGTCCACAAAAAGATTTATACATGAATGTCGTAACAGCTTTAATCAGAACAACTAATGCCCATCAATAGGAGAAGGGCTAAACAAATTGTGGTGTATTCATATAAAGGAATATTAGTAACACAATGAAAAAAATTATTGATACATTGCTGTAACATTGACAACCCTTGCACAGGTTATACTGAGCAAAAGAAGTAAGAAACAAAAAGAGTGCAGATTATATGATTCTATTCATATAAAATTCCAGAAAAGGCAAAAATAAACTGGGTAGGCAGAATGAGACTGAAGATGAGAGAACTTTCTGTGAATAGGGAAACATTCAATATCATAAGGATATGGATTACACAACTATACATTTGTCAAAAGTGTACATATATAATTTGTGCATTTCAATATATATGAATTTTACCTAAAAATGTACTGTAAAAAATATAATAGTAGTCAAGGTGAAGAATAAGTGTAGACATAAATGAAATAAAAACGGCAGAATATTGATAGCTTTTGCAGGTTGGTGATGGGTACTTCATGGTTCATTATATAATAAATTCAATTTACTTTGTGTACATCCATAATAAAAAATAAGTGTATGTGTAAAGCATGACTACATTTGCATTAAAATTAATATATAGAAGTTCAACCAAAGTTAACTGTCATTAACAATTTGGAATAAATCTTCTGATTTATCTCCACGCATTTAGTTTTAGGTTTTAATTTCAGGGGGTTTGTTTTAAACATTAGTATGTGTTCCAAAACTTGATTTTTTCCCCCAACATTATCTTAAGTATTTCCATGTTAATACATTAATAGATCTATCATTCTTTCTAATGCACAGAATTTCATAATATTTAACTATCCCTCATTGATGGGTTCTTTCCATTTTTCTTCCTCATAAAACACAACTTTGTTCAATCATTTCATTTTAATCAATCATTTCTAATGTGTAGGACATTCTAACTGTATCATACAGACTGTAAATATTCCTCAACATACCTCACACTAACATGGTAGACTAAGACCCAGCGTTAACATTTCCACAGTACAATCATCCTTAGAAAACGCCCAGTGTGAACGGCTGGGTGTATCAGAACACAAAGAAATCTGCTTTTAGGTATCAAGTTTAAAAAATCAATCAAAATGAAAATTACAAAATCACACTAGCTTTCACAGTTGAAGTGAGCAATTGTAATGCAAAATTCAATATAAACCAATCCCCTAGCTAAAGTTCAGTATTTGCTTTTAGATTTCATCCTACTTCCAGGAGTCTGTAAGCATTACTGATGCAGTGCAATTATGGTATCAAGATTTTTCAACACATGTCTGATTTAGCAAAATATAAATTATGATGTCACAGTTGATACAAATTGTACCTCACCTAAAAACAAAGTTTTAAAAAGGAACAATTTTTGCTAGTTGAGGTTCTTAATAAAATCAGGAACACCTGAAAAGTTTTTAAAAATCTATTACTAATTATACACACACACACATATACATATGTTCCATTTTTTCATTGGCTTCCTGGAATGAACTCTGCATCACACCACAATTTTTAAAATTGTCACTCGGCAATCACGATGATTCTTGTTTATGAAACCTGAAAACTTCTTGTAAGAAGCAATCAAAGAAGTTCATTTTCGGTTCTTCACAGTCATTTCCAGTATGTTAAGCAGTATTGACTTAAGTCCTTTAAGAAAACAGCCATGCAGTAGTTGAGGAAGGTAAACTTAAGACTCAGACATTTCAAAACCAGAATTCCTATCAAAATGTTAGAACTTGCACAGGATCAGGAAACAGCTGTTCTTAGTTAGAATTTGCATGCAACTTTAATCTTTTATCAAATATAATCCGGTTGCCTTAAGATTTTTTTCCTGCAGCTGAGAATGACATCACTGTGTACAGTTCCGTTGTCTTTCCCACCCCCAACTTTCCTTCCCTTTCAGCAGCACATTTTAGCATCTCTTTACTGAGACAACAACAAAGAGGGGAGAGGAAAAATGAGTGACCAATGCCTCAAGAAACAAAACAATAAAAGGTAGATTTTATTTTACTTATTAATTTATCAAATGTCCTTGTTAACAAAGGCATATGCTTATTTATCCAGGCTTTCCCTATTTTTGAGCAATTTTTCTGGTACCAAAGATGTTTTAATTGATGGTTTCCCAAATTCTAAAAAATAAAATTTTAAAACCTAGCCAGGAACAAGAAAGGTTCTCATCTAATATTCAAATCATTTGTATAGATACATCCTCTGTGCATTTATGCAAAATTACAATTAGAAAAGAATCATGAAAAACATTAATAAAAAGCAGCTTGTTGGGTGGTTAGGTCCTGTGAACAGCTCCCTAGCTTCCTCCTTTCCTACTTGCCTACTCATCTACCCACTTCCTTCCTCCCTCCCTCCTCACCACCCCAACTTTCCCAAAACAATCCAGTATTAAAAACACCTTTGAAAGCAGCCCTGTTAACAAAAGATGGCAATGAGGAGGCTTAGCAGTAATGCAGCATGGACCAATTTATACTGCTGTATGGCTGGAAGACAGAAGGGGCTAAAGAACAGAAGAGAAGACGGTAAGCTTGATGAGGGAGGCTGGCTTACTTCTCACCACATCTAGCATCTCACCTAACAGGACACTCGATACATATTTATTACATCAGTGAATGGAGGAAAGGCAAAGGAAGGGACGAAGAGAAGGGAGGGGATAAGGCTAAAAGAGTTATGGGAGAACCCGGGTCTTCTGGCTCATGGTCCAAGGAATAATATTACTGTTTCTACTCATCTACTGCTAATTTACAATATTTGTTAGAATAGTGTTTTGAGAGCAGAATAATAAGACAAAAGAATATCAATTATACACAAAAAGGATAAAACACAAAAATAAATCCCATTCTTTACATCTGTTCTTCAGTTAATCCAACAGGCCAGATAAATACGCACATATACACATCCCAGGAATTCCCAACTCTGGAAAATCACTCCATAAATGCTTTCCCAATTAATTCTTATTTATGATAATAGAAAACAGCACTACCATCCAGATGTTGAGATCTACAAATAATCTGCTTTATACATTCAGAGAAAAGCCATGCTTCTACAATCATAATTTGGAACAGAATTTAGGGCATTCAATAAATAGGCAATTAACAGCCACAAGACACTGCCCCCAATTTACTGCTTTTTTCCCCAGTTGTTACACAGGTTGGAACCTACTACATAACTTATAAACACTCTACCACAAGTAATCAGTGTTTGACCCTAATTACAATAGTTCATTTATATCAGCCAATTAAGAGATAAATCAGGAGAGAGAGAAAATAGAATGTAGGATCTGATACAGATTTTTAAAGTTGGTAGGAAAAATATGTATCAGCTAATAAAAGGAGAAAACAATAAATTAAACCAGATTTTATCAGTTAGCTTGCTGCAGTAACAACACAACCCTCAAATCTCAGTGGCATACATCACACGTGTATTTCTCAGTCACATTACATGTTAGCCCTGGGTTAGCTATGGCTGCCCTCAAAGCTGTGGCTTTTGCCCTGAGTGTCTTCTTTCCCAGAATCCAATCCAGAAGAACAGATCATATTTGGGACATGCTATTCTCAAGGTAGAAGGCAGAAGCAAGAGGGATGACAGAAATCTGCTATATCTCCTAAAGCTTCCGGTCAGGGCCAGGCACAGTGATTCACACCTATAATCCTAGCACTTTGGGAGGCTGAGGCCAGTGGATCAGTTAAGGCCAGAAGTTTGAGACTAGCCTGGTCAACATGGCAAAATCTCGTCTACTAAAAATGCAAACAAATTAGCCAGGCATGGTGGCGCACACCTGTAATCCCAGCTATTCGTGTGCGGCACAAGAGGCTGAGGCACAAGAGTCACTGGAACCCGGGAGATGCAGGTTGCACTGAGCCAAGATCATGTCACTGCACTCCAGCCTGGGCGACAGAGTAAGACTCTGTCTCAAAACAAAACAAAAAAACAAACAAACAAAGAATGCTTCTGTTCAGGACTCGTATACTTCCACAAATACTCCATTGGCCAAGTCATAAAATCAAGCCTGACTATGGGACAGGAGACACAACAAATCAATCACACTGCAAGAGACAGGGAAGTATCATCAATCTTCTCAGAGAGAAAGAAGCAAAGAGTTGAGAACAGTAATATATTACTCCTATAGGTCTTCTAGTTTCCATGCCAAATGCTGTTTTACCTACTGTTGTTAAGTCTAGACAAAAGATCCACAACTGTTAAGGGAATGAAAACATAAAAAATCCAGGCCCAAAAAGATTCCAGAAAGAGTCAGACACAAACTCACCTTCCTTGACCTCCATTACCATTTTCAATCTGTCTGCTGTAACAGAACACAGCCCTGGGACCTGCAGACAGCTAAATGGAAGTGAAGGCTTGCACTCTCTGTAATACAGAGGAGGGAACTGGAGTGTGTGCTTTTTTTTTCTCTAGGTTCTGGGCAAGTATTTGGAGACAAGTCTCTTGCAATCCTAGAACAAGGACCATAAACTAACAGTTCTAAGAAAAGCCTGGCCCACAGAGATCTGATGACCCTTGGGTGGGGAACAGGGAAGGCAGCACATCTACATCTCCTTGAATCATTAGAGGCCAAAATCAGACCTGGGCCCTCATGAGCTGACCAAGAAAACACGACAACACATAAAGAGGCTAAGCATCCAGAAAGACGGGGTCAAGACGAAGGGAATAAACCCCAAATGAAATAGAGCTGCTTGGAGAAAGAAAGGCCAACACGAGTCAGAAAAATTAAGGGATGCTGGGGAGATTTAACTACAGCAGAGAGAAGCTTTCCCACATCTAAAAACATGATTTTCCAAATAAACCATGTAGTAGATTAAATGAAGGAAAGAATGGCTTATGACGAAGATCCAAATTTGTGGTCTGGAAGGTCAAATGGAAAAAACAGCTCAAAGCAACAAAATAGAAATGACGATAGAAAAGATAAGAGACTTGGAGGACAGATCTAATAAGATGAACAGCAGTACCAGCTGAAGAAAGATGAAAAGACAGAGGAGAGGCAGTAATAAAGCAGAAGAAAATTTGCTTGGGCCAAAGAAAGACCGTGGTCTGCAGATTAAAAGCGCTCATGTTATTCTACACACAGATCTTGACACATCCTACTAAATTCCTGACTCTATGAGAAAATATTTTTACAAGCTTACAGGTAGGTAGAACACAGTACTTCGGAAAAAAAATCAGAGGCATCAGACTTCTCACCTATGACAATGGAAGCCATAGCAATGGCTCTAACAAACTACTGAGAGAAAAGTAGCAATCCCCAAACACAACACCTGTCACTTGTCCTGAAAAAAATGTATGGATGGATACTCAGAAAATATACCACCCACATGTGTCATATAGAAAAATACCTGAGAACGACTTCTGATTGAAGAATAAATGAATTAAAGATCTCTGGGGAAGGACAAGAGAGATAAGAGCAGTATGAAATAAACCCTGTCTGTGCCTGCACCAGCTTTCTCTATAGACACAGTTTCATGTATCTGTATCTATTCCACCAGATAGATAATAAAGTTCAAGCACTGGCTGGGCACGGTGGCTCATCCCTGTAATCCTAGCACTTTGGGAGGCCAAGGCAGGCAGACAGCTTGAGTTCAGGAGTTTGAGACCAGCCTGGGAAACACAAAGAGACCCCATCTCAAAAAAAAGAAAGAAAATCCAAGTGCTGCCAAATTACAATTCTAAGTCTAATTCTAGAAAATCATCAATTATAAGGCACATCTCAATTCCAGAGGTGCTAAAATGCAAACAGTGCTTCAGTTTTATGAAATATGGTAGTTGTATACATTCAATCTCATTTATAAATGAGTAATATTAATTGTATGGCAACTGTAATAAATTCTAATTAAGAATACTTGAAACAAAACAGATGTTCGGCAAAGTATTATCTGCTAAGGATTGAACTGAAAGTATGTAACTGTCTCAGGAATATCAAAGCATTGGAAGAAGGGATAAACACAGTAGGAGTAGGCGCATGCTAAACTTCTTGGCTGGAGGCAGGGCGTGGTGGCTCACGCCTGTAATCCCAGCACTTTGGGAGGCAGAGCAGGTGGACCACCTGAGGGTCAGGAGTTCCAGAGCAGCCTGGCCAACATGGCGAAACCCCATCTCTATCAAAAATACAAAAATTAGCCAGGCTTGCTGGCGCGTACCTGTAATCCCAGTTACTCAAGAGCCTGAGGCAGGATAATTGCTTGGACCCAGGAGGCAGGGGCTACAGTGAGCCAAGATCGTGCCATTGCACTCTAGCCTGGGAAACACAGCGAGACTCTGTCTCAAAATAAACAAACAAAAACAAAACAAAAACAAAACAAAACAAAAAAAAACTTCTTGGCTGGGTGTGGGTGTGGGTGTGGGGGTGGGGGTCGCAGAACAAGAGGAAAGTGAAAATATTCTGAAAGGACACAAAGATAGATGTGTACCCGCCCCCCACCCGCTACATCCTTGTTCTGCTCTCTAATCTTTGCACATACCAGAGATTTCTTAAGTTCTGTGAGTACCTGGTTTTCTGCACGTACCAGAGATTTTGTTTTGCACATACCAGAGATTTTGTAAGTTCTGAGGCAAGGTCACAAGACGTGTTTAAGTAAGATAAACTCTTGCTGCCATAAACCTGCTCTCCCGCCTCAAAGTTTGAACCAAAATATCAGAAATGGCAGGAACCAATCATAGTTAGCCAAATCGCCTTGTTCAAACACTAGCCAATCATATATCTGATTTGTATAATAACTCTATGCCCACTTTTCTTAGACTATATAACATTGTTCGGAGCTGAGTGGGGGAGCTCTCCTGCCCGTCTCGTTTCACGAGCGAGGGAGAGTTCCAGGTTCGAACCTGTAATAAAGATCCTTGCTGCTTAGCTTTGACTCTGGACTCTGGTGGTCTTCTTCGGGGAATAAACGGTCTGGGCATAACAATTCCAAAGTTATCACCTTACTGAGGAGGGATGTATGCAGGAGACAGAAGTTATTATAGCAAAGACAAGTTGTTGGGGAAAGTCACATGTTTTATTTTTAAATAACAGCATATAAATGTTTCTGAGTACAAGGAAAGAAAAAGTCGCCATTAATGGAATGGAAATACACGGTAGAACTTCCAAAGTAACAAGAGATTAAAAAAATAAAATAAAATAAAATAAATTGATCAAACCAGCAAAAATCAGATATAATAAACTGCAAGTTAAAATATGCAGCAAAGAAAGCAAGAAAAAACTATATGACACATGAATAAAGTAAATTATCCACTAAAAGACATCTATATTCCGTTTAAAAAAACACACATAAAACAAAATAAATGTTGGAAATAAAAGGATAGGCATGGAAATGAGATTTAAAAGGTTAAAGTGACAAAATGGGATTTTTAAAAGGGTATTAAGTAATGACAAAAGCCACGTTTTATGAAAAAAGTAGATCACAAACCAATATTCAAACTAAAATACAGCAGTTAAATGAAATACAAATTCAAACTAGATAGGGATGTCTACTGTTTGCAGTATCAATCAACATTCCTTAAAAGTACTGGTGAATACAGTAAAAGAAAAATTGACTTGGTGGAAACACAGGAAAAGGAAGGGAGGAAGGGAGAAAGAAAACACTTTTCTTACTCTCATACAATGACTTTTGCCCTAGAAAACCCAAGAGTTTAGATATAGCATAGTACCAGAGTTATATATAGATATATAAACTAAACAATAATTAATAAGCACTTTAAATAAGGCTCTCTTAAGAGATGTTTCCATATATGTAAATAATATCTAAATTACAATAATAATAAATCTAAGGTTTAAAAAATTGACTGAGATACACAAACTCTCACAAATCACCACCCAAGAAAAGGAGTAACCAAGAAGATTTTCCCATGGATTCTGTTCTTGAAGGACAAACAGCTATAGGCTGGTAGTTTATCTTGGATCTGATTCCTTTCAAATGAGTTTGGTTCTTCCAGTATCAAAAGAATTTTCTTATAAGAAAGTTTCATATTTGAGGAATTGTTGCTTAAACAATTTATAGACAGAATCATCCACAGCATTCATTTAACTTTTTGAATGGGCAAAAATTTGTGTGGGTGTTTCAGCAGTTTACAAACTTTGTGTATTCTGCTGACAAAAAAAAAAAAAAATGCCTACCCACTCCCCCCATCCATTATATGTCTATTTATTTAAGGATCACTTATATAGATACTATCATTGTTAGCTAGCATCTCAAGGCACAAGTCAGGATAAAGCACACAGCCTACAATAGAGGTAGAATACACAGAAATATGTAGATGAAGATATGAACAGACACACATGAAATATATTTTATATATATATCCTACTCCTGTTGTAGACTAACATTTCACACACACACACACACATATATATATATATAACATACACAACATTTAAATAATCTTGATAATTGTGCAAAATTCTGGCTGACCTCTTGTCACATCTGATTAGAACATCAGTGTTTTTCCCTATCTACTCAACATTCCCATTAGGTTGTCTAATAGGTATCTTAAACTAAACATGTCCAAACTCAACTTGTATAACCTTCTTCCCAAACCTGCTCTACCTACAGTTTCTCCATCTTAAAGATGACTACATAGGCCCAGTTGTATAGGCCAAACCAGACCCTGGAGTCAATTTTGACAGCTCGCTCCCTCACACAAACTGCATCCTATCTGCCAGGCTAACTTACTGGAAGCTCCTGATGTCAAGAGTGTACTGAAAGATGAGCAGAAGGCAGAAAGTTAAGGATAGGGTGGGAGTAGGATGTCCTAATGAATCAAAGCCCCTAGAACAGCATCTGGCACATAGGAGGTTCTCTGTAATTATTTACTGAATGAAGGAACAGATCCCTAGAAAAAACATACTAAAGCAGTTATAAAGATAAATACCACAGCTTTTAAATCTAGAAGTAAATTTATAATCTCTATCTACATCAGTATTAAAATGAATTGGGGAAACTGATGCCTATAATCCCAGCACATTGGGAGTTTGAGGCAGGAAGGTGGATTGAGGCCAGGAGTTCAAGGTAACAGTGATGGAGCAAGGCTCTAGCTCATAAACAAACAAATAAGTAAAACTGAATAGAGTAGGAGGAAAAAAAACTGGAACAATCTGCCACAAAATACTAATGGTCTTTTAGTGTCTGTTAGTGCCTTTCTTCTTTCAATTTTCTTACATTTAAAAATGTAATAAATATCCAATTCCTTTATAATAGAAAAATTTCTTTTAAAACCCTAATGGAAATTCACCTCAACTTTGTCTAACACTTATATTCATTCTTGGGGGTAAGGAAATAGGGGGGAAAAAGGGAGAACTAGTTAAAAGCAAATTGATCACAATGTTTTCCATTATTAAGCAGGCACACACTCCAGCTTGCTCCTGGGGTAAACAATCCTTTGCTTTTCCAATTCAGTACCACTTACATGCATAAAATTTGAATGACTTTCTAAATGTGTTTGGTTAACAGAAGGATGCAGAATTTTAAGAAAATGAAGAGGTCCTTAAGTATGACACATTAAAAGGAAATCTACAGAGAGACTCCAAGACGAGAGAAATAAAAATTATGATATGCATGCAAATTAAATATGAAAATGGAAAATCTTTTGCAGAGAACTTTACAGTAAGCTATTATTTTACTGAACGGGCCACCAACTTAATATGAAATTCCAATGTAAAAACCACAGTCACATCTCCATATTTCACGTCTTTAAAATCAAGGTAAGAATAATAATGGCGAACCCTTAGTGCTCACAATGTGCCAGGTGCTGTCCGAAGCACTTCACATACTTCACAAATATGTCATAATACATAACTAATTCTAACGAAACTTTTAAAAAGCTAGGTGGCACATACTTTGGATTTTTAAAAAGGTTGGCCAGGAGAAAATAATACTGTAAATCACCTGCTCAGAGGGTAGTTTTTCCTTAAAGGTATGTTCTCCTAATCCAATAAGGAAACATTAAATTTCTTAGAACACTTTAAATGGTGCCATTTAGACAACAAATAGAAAATTAAGGGCACAAGTCTAAATGCAAGTAATTATAAAAGAAAATCTTATAAAGAGAAACTAAGTGTTTTACTGCTAACTAGGAAATGTTCAAGACACACAAGCTTTATTGATTAACGAATGTATAATACTTCTATAAAGATGCCTAAGTTATTTCTCGAATGCTGAGAGACTTTTAAGTTAAAAGATCTTTTAATATAGATGACTTTAGCAGCTGTGGATGAATGGAGGTACTGTTAAATAGGAAACAGAAGTGGATCAGCTGACAGACCTTTTAGAGTCCCATCTTCAAAGGAAAGAGGATGAAAATAAACCATTTAAAAATATGTGAGCTGACGGGGAAATCTAGAGTCCACAGCTGATCTCCTATTTATTAGTAGGTAATGTGTTAGCACCACATGCTCTGAGTTTATGACCATGAAGGTCTAACACTGATTCACGTGAGGAGTGCCTCATAGAACCAGCTTTCATATTAAATCAAGTTATATGGGGAAAATGGTTGAAGTCTAACTATAAAGAAACACCTTCCGTATGAAATAACCTGTTCTTTGAATTTGCATCTTAATGGGACTTTTATTCTCTTTTCATATTATTACAAAAGAACGCATCATCATCACAATACTAAACAAAACACAAAACAATCTGTACAACTTTTTAAAGGGAAAAATGTGTGTACTGTTTATTACACTGAATAATTCTGACCACCAACAACCAATGGCAGGTGGGAGGGAATAACACAGACTATAAAACCATCTTGCTTCTTAACAAACTTTCCTCCTCCACTTTAACATTCTTGAGGATTCTTTCCCAAACCTATTAATTCCATATCATGATGGTTACAAATTTTTCAATTCCGCCACTCCTTTCAGCACGTTATTTTTTTTGTATCTTCATTAAAGTGGCAAAAAAAAAAAAAAAAAATCCCCTACTCGTCATAATACAACAATGTTGGAAACGGACATTAAAACACAGGACAAGTGAAAAACAGATCTGTCCTAAGACTCACAGGACTATAAATTTAGGAAGTACACAAAAAATTAAAAATTAAACTCAATTTGATACACTAAATATGTGTAGCTTTTTGTATGTCAATCATACAAAAAGTGGTTTTAAAACAAATGATCCAACCCATACCACCAACTAATAAAGAAAAAAATAAGCAAATGAATCATGAAAAACAGAATCATCCTTTTTGGATTAATCCTTTCAGTAAAGATCACTAACAATTGTTTGCACTGCAATGTATACAGTTCCCTAAATATAACAGATGAATTATTTTATATACGTTTCATTCTTGTTTTTGGAGAACTGGTTAATAAATATATTTTAAGTTCAATGTATTATATATTTATAAGTGGGAAGCAACCTTAAACATTTTTAACAGCAGAAATATATAAAACAATTATAAGTGGAAATAATACAGACAAAGTACCTTGTGTTTTTATCCTGGAGTCAAACCATAGAAATCTTAGGTTACTAAGAAAATTTTGAAAAACATTATTTTGAATATTAAAAATCATGCGTTTTGGGGAGGGAGAAAATTAACGGCCTTTCTTTGCCTTAAAATACTTTACAATTTATGAAATATCCAATTGGAATGGAGCAACTCCTAAAATAATCAGTATTATGAGGAGGGAAATTGAGCACAGACACAAACTACTATTTCTTCACTCAACCCATTCCCAATGCCCAGCTGAAGTTCCCGCCTAAAAGAGCAGAAGTTATTCTACTTTAGAGGGGTAGTGTGAATGACTTTTTCTACGTATTAACTAGAATTAAATAGTAATTTGTAAAATGCTTTTCCATTTTTAAACATGAGAGTCTCTATCTGAAACCACAAAGCAGCAGGCATTGCCACGGTCTTAGGCTAACATCTGCAACCCACCAGTCTGCATGGCCTAGAAGCAGGTGTGGAGAGGACCAGAGTTGACCTGCCAGCAGCACCATGGACTCAACTGTCCAGGCTTTCTGCCATTACCAGAGATGTGCCCTTTTTCTTGCTATTCTTTTTCCGCTGGAGGCTTCTGAAGATCTTGTTCCTGTGAACACATCTGGGGCTCAACATATTGTCTGCAAGGTGTGGGGGTGGAAAATTGAAGGCAGGAAGCGAGAGGCATGCATGCACTCACTCTCCCTCCTGCTTCTCGGGAACCCAGGCTTGTCCAGCATGAAACTGGAGGTGAACCCAACCATCTGTGTCTGCAGGGAGACTTCTCCCATGGACCACATGCCGCTTGACACCACTCTTGTGGAGATTCCATTCACTGCCTCTGGCATCCCTGCCCTGGCTGCAATTCTGGCCCAGGAGGCCAGCGAAGCCTTTGGGGCAGAAGTTGTCACCACAACTGTATTAACTCCTTCAAGGAGAGCAGCAGACTGCCAGGGCAGGCAACCCCTCCTCAGGAAGAAGAGCCACTTCAGGAGGACGCATCTTCTCAGAACTTTGCAGAGACGTTTCCCTCTTTTCCACCTTTGATTTTTTTTCATAATGACTTCCAGATTCTGGCCTCTTTTTTCCTGTGCTAGGAATATCCTTTTGATTTGGGTAAGTAAAAGAATACAGGCCCTTATGTGCATCTAATTTCTGGTCTTTGTGCTCAGCTTTAATTGGTGGTGCCAGGCCCACAGAATGTCCCAGTGAATCTGATTGACAGGTGGCAGTTTAGAGGGAAATGGAGGGATTGGTATCATCTTCTGAGGTTCTGGGTTGTCACTGCGCTCTGCCTTCTTCTTTGGACAGAGCGTTTGGTCACCTTTAACAGATCTCTTTCATTTGATCCCCTTCACTGATGTTCCCGGCAGAGCAATTGTACTTGGTGCAACATTTCTTTCTAATTAAAACATATTAAACAGAAACAAGGAAAGACCAAATACTCTAAGAGCATAAAATACACTTTTAAAGCATATTAATTCTGAATAAAACACAGTACATTTACTGATAAAGATCAGGCACATATTTGTGTTACGCGTATTTTTCAATTTGACACAAAATCAAACTGTATAAATACTTGATTTTCAAAAAAAAAAAATTGTTACATGTTAATTTCTTTCTTTCTCTCTCTCTTTCAAGAGTCTCGTTATGTTTTGGGCTCAAACTCCTGGACTCAAGTGATCCTCTTACTCCAGCCTCCTGAGTAGGTGGGGCAACAGGCATGCTACCACACCCAGCAATACCTTTCTTTCTTGATGACTAAATCATTACTCACCTTTCCATTATTAACTTAGATAAGAAAAAAATGAATGGATGGAAAGGACAGTCATAACAGAATGAACCAAAAAAACCTAAGAACTCTTTAAAGAGTATCAATTTTTTATGGAAAGTCTCTAAGTAAAACAATACGAAAGTTAAAAGAAAATCTTGGTTTAATTCAATCTCCACTAACACCACAAATATTAACCGAAGGTCCGTAAGTGCCCAATGCTAAGGTAGACTCCAGAGATACAAAATGATTAAAACAAGGTATTTGGCCCCATAGAGCCTACAATCTAAAGGAATCTCTTTTTAAAATTTTTTAAGAATAACATGTGTCTCTACTAAATAGAAGTTAATGCCTTCATATCCCCATGACTATGACAGTGCCTGGCCCACTGTGGGCATTTAATAAGAAACTGCTGAAACAGCTGAAATGAATTACAGCATAGACTGAAATGGCACTAAAAATTCAACAGCACTTAAGTAGAGGCTGGCTGCCTTCCCTCTCCTAAAGGTTGATCCTTCTCAAACTCCAAAGCTGAGAAAACCATCAGATGTATGCTGAAGTTCTGTGGACTCCACCCTGACCTCCAGGCCCCACCCACAGTTGCAGAAGCAACTCAGCAGAAGATTCTGAAACCAGTTCTGTGGTGCCCAAGGAAAAGTCAAAGCCCATGTGAGCTGGAGAGGGGCACAGGCATGGTGGTGGCTTAGGAAAAGACCAGTCAGGAGGTTCCTGCCACAGAGTTTGAGTGCATGGGAGATGGGAGACTGAGCTAGGTTAGGAGGAGTAGGATTTGGAGACAGAAACCAGCATGTGAGGCATTTTAGAAGAATAGCTGGTAGAGCTTTGGCAATTAAATGTGAGGGTTAAAAGAGAAGTCAAACATGAGAAGAACAGCATATATTGCTACAGGGAAGGATAGGGAGTTTGATATTTGGGCTACAGCTTGCTTTTCATATTAATAGGATGGGTGACCTTGATTTTTTTTTTTTTTTTTTTTTTTTTTTTTTTTTTTTGAGACAGAGTTTCACTCTTGTTGCCCAGGCTGGAGTGCAGTGGCACGATCTCAGCTCACTGCAACCTCCACCTCCCAGGTTCAAGCGATTCTCCTGCCTCAGCCTCCTGAGTAGCTGGGATTACAGGCATGTGCCACCATGCCCGGCTAATTTTTTTGTATTTAGTAGAGACGGGGCTTCACCATGTTAGGCTGGTCTCGAACTCCTGACCTCAGGTGATCCACCCACCTCGGCCTCCGCAAGTGCTGGGATTACAGGCGTGCGCCACCGTACCCAGCTGACCTTGATATCTTTATTTCCTTATCTACAAAGGAAAGTTATCAGACACGAAGATTTCTCAAGTCCCTTCCAACCTTAACATTTTACCATTCTAAGGTTCCAAAGGCTTTAAGTTTTGTTGGCTGAGACAACTATGTACAAGTCACTGACAGGGACGTTCAGAGGTATGATAATGAAATAAAGAATATTTCACATTTGTGTGGGACCACAGATGCTTAAAAAATGATTTTGACTACAGATTATTATTTTAGTTTAACTGTTTTCTGGACTGCAACAGGGTGAGTGGAAACAGCAAAAGCTATGAAGCCAAACAGATTCTCATTAGAATCCAGATATACCAAATGACCTTGGCCTTGGGCAGGCTACTCAACACTCCCGCACTAACTGGGAAAATAAGAGACAAGAAAGAGCTGGGACTCGTGTTCGCTGGCAGCTTCTCTTGAGATGGCTCTGCAGAGTCCCTCATTTTAAGGCTTTTATCCTCTCACTTTCCTTCACTGCTGCTGCCATCTAAGATACTTTATTTAAAACTTTAGGAAGAAAAGGATTTATTAGCATCATCTGTGGCAGTTGAAGATTTCTGTTTATTGGACATTCCAATAAAAATTTTAAGACTCACAAAGCTGCTGAACCCGAACAGGTTTTTTGTTTGGTTTCCCCCAATTCCATCGGACATTTCTCCAACCCAGACAGGTACTCTAGAGCTCCTGATCCATATGTTCCAGTCTCCACTCAGTATCTCCACTTAGCTGTCTCACAGGCACTCTGTATGTCCTGCAATCTAGCCCATAGGCTGGAGCCCCAGCCCCCAAAGCCTAGCCTTCTCCTGGGTTCCCGAGGTCAGTCAATGTGGTCACTATGCATCAGGTGGTTGTGTCAGAAATCTGTGGGTCCTTCTTGGCACCTCCTTTCTCTTCACAAGCTAGCAGCCAATCCAATCTTGTGAATTTTCTCTCCTAAATATTTCTTCAATCTGTTTTTCCCCAATGTACTCTTAGTCTGAGCTACTATTACTTTTCACCTAGACAACTACAACACCCCAACTCATCTCTGTTCAACCTCTTTTTACTCCCCAACCATGATCCATTCTCTAGAGGAGCCAGAGGCAACATTAAGAAAACAGACCAAACTGATCACCTTCTGTTTATAAAACCTTCAGTGATTTTCTGTTGCATTTAGGATGAAGGAAAACGTCCTTCCATGGTCTTCGAGGCCCTACATGTGCTGGCTCATTTCTAGCCACTGGCCCCTCCTTCGTGCTTTATGCTACACTGGCCTTATCCCCGGGGCCTTCTTACATATGATTCCTCTGCCTGGGCTGCTGGGCCTTCCCTGCACCCCCTTTTCACCTAGTTACTAACTATTCATAAATCAGAACTCAGACCCAACAGCATACCCTCAGGAAAGTGCCATTAACTGGTCCAGACTAGATCAGGTGTCCTACTTAGACATTCTCATACCACCTATAAAGCACTCATTACACTCTAATTAAACAGTATCGGTTTCATTTACCAGACTGTGAACTAGGCAAGAGGCAAAAGCAAGGCCCATATTGATCTTGTTAACAGATGTTTCCCCTATGCATAGTACCTGGTACATATGAAAGATTGAATACGCATTTGTAAATGAATGCATGAGCTAACCATCTATCCATCCATCAGTGAATCTGTAAAACCTCATTAAGTTACTATATAAACAAGATAGGTGTGCATCACCTCACCTTTCTTTAATTTTTATTTGATTTTTATTCTGGCTATCTTTTATTTTTCACTGAATATACGCCTTATAATCTCCCATAAACAGAAGCTGCATGAACGCTTCTGAGGGAAATGCTTATACTAGAATTGTGAAAACATTGAAGGAGACCAAGATAAGGCAAGGGTTAAGTCAATCCTCCAACATAAAGAAAAATCCAATCTGAATTTCTCTCAGAAGGACCCTCTCCATCCCCTAATAAGATGGTATATAAGCCCAAAATTCAAATTGCCTATTTGAGTCACATTTATTTGTGAATTCCTGTGTGTATATATATACATACACAATCAAATCTATTTTTTTCTCTTGCTACTCTGTCTTTTGTCACTATAATTTGTAGGCTCCCAGCTACCAAATATAAGAGAGTAAAGAAAAAAGTTTTTTTCCTTCTCCCAAAAGGCAGAGAATATAAGGCAAGAGAAAAAAAAAACAGTACTTATAAATGAACTCTAATAATGAAACCACCTTTGCAAAAATTACGACAGTGAGAAAAACCTGACCTAACCAACTCCATCTTGCTTCTAACCTCCCAAGCTGCCCTTGTTAATTCCTGGGTGTAGGCCAAACTAACTTTGGGAGGAATTTAGTTCATAGTCTAACTTTGAAATAAAGATGGTAACAGCCCCTCCCAGAAACAAACTCCCTCCTTGCTTAGGGACCAGATCCCCTTTGTAAAACTAACAAATTAGCCACATGATTACAAATTATGGCTCAGGAATCATGCAGCCAGAGGCCACAAGATGCCTAACCTCCCCAGTTGCTCCCACGGATAACATTACTATTGTAAGACCTAAGACTGGTGTTCGAGGTATTTTTCAGACTCTGCATTCTGATAGACCAGCTGGCCTCGCTCAGACCAATAAAATCTGGCTCAACTAGTTTTGCAATCCCACTCAGGAACAGAAGATGGCAAGAAAAACCAGCTTCAATGCACTATGATTATATCCCTGATTCAACCACCCAGCATTCCCCATTCCCTAGGCCCCTGCTGTCAAACTACACACACACACACACACACACACAAACACACACACACACACTTTTTTTAACAAACAGGAAGTCTTCTTAAAAATATACATATTTTTTTCATTGCCCAGGCCAGAGTGTAGCGGCTATTCACAGGCTCTATCCCACTACTGATCAGCATGGGAGTTTTGACCTACTCTGTTTCCAACCTGGGCCAGTTCACCCCTCCTTAGGCAACATGGTGGTCCTTGCTTCGAAGAGGTCATCATACTGATGCTGAACTTAGTGTGGACACCCAATTGACATACTGCTTTACAGCCCAGACCTCCTGGGCTCAGAAGATCCTCCTGTCTCAGCCTCCCAAGTAGCTAGGACAACAGGCACACACCACCACACCCAGTATGTCAAACTATCTTTATTTTAATTAATTTGTTTTTTGAGACAGGGTCTCAGTTTGTCACCCAGGCTGTAGTGCAGTGGCACAAACAAGGTTTACTGCAGCCTTGACCTCCCAGGCTCAAGCCATCCCTCACCTGAGCCCTCCAAGTGGCTGGGACTACAGGCACGCACCATTAGGCCTGGCCAGTTTTTGCTTTGGTTTTTTTTTTGTAGAGAGAGCATCTCAACACGTTGCCCAAGCTGGTCTCGAACTCCTAGGCTCAAATAAACTGCCTGCCTCAGCCTCCCAGAGTGCTGGGATACAGGCCAAACTATCTTTAAAAATCCCAGTCTCTGAATTTTTGCTGAGACTAAGGAATAATAAAACTCCAGTCTCCCATTTACCCAGCTCTACTTGTATTAAACTCTTTCTCTATTACAATTCCCTCATCTTGATAAATTGGCTCCGTATCGGCAGCGGGCAAGAACTTGCTGGTGGTTACAGTAACTAATACATTATTTTAGACACAGTACATTACCTAAGGCCAGAGTATTATTTTTATCACTATAAGGTTGATTGGAAAATGTGGTTTTCGTTCAGTCAAAGCCTGTACAGGCAAGACACTCAAATACCAATATGGCATCTACTAACCCTCTCTTCCATCACCCCTTCCATTGCCCCACCTGATCTGAGGAAATGACCACATTTACATACATCAGTAGCCTCATGCTGTTCCACCTCAGAGACGAAAGAGGAATCTCCACTATGCCTATTTCTTTTTTTTTTTTTTTTTTTTTTTTGAGACGGAGTCTCGCTCTGTCGCCCAGGCTGGACACTATGCCTATTTCTAATGCTCAGAGCAGCTACTATAGTACATTCTTACTTCAAAAAGACTCATTTTCAATAGAAACCTTTGTAAAGAAATGAGTTTTATAATACCTTACTTGATTATCTTGAAATTTTCATTTTGATGCAATATAAACTGTCATGCGCGTCTGTGTGAAGAGACCACCAAACAGGCTTTGTGTGAGCAACATGGCTGTTTATTTCACCTGGGTGCAGGCGGGCTGAGTCCGAAAAGAGAGTCAGCGAAGGGAGATAAGGGTGGGGCCGTTTTATAGGATTTGGGTAGGTAAAGGAAAATTACAGTCAAAGGGGGGTTGTTCTCTGGCGGACAGGAGTGGGGGTCACAAGGTGCTCAGTAGGGGAGCTTTTTGAGCCAGGATGAGCCAGGAAAAGGAATTTCACAAGACAGTATCATCGCTTAAGGCAAGGACCGGCCATTTTCACTTCTTTTGTGGTGGAATGTCATCGGTTAAGGCTAAGGCGAGGCAGGGCATTTGCACTTCTTTTGTGATTCTTCAGTTACTTCAGGCCATCTGGGCATATACGTGCAAGTCACAGGGGATGCGATGGCTTGGCTTGGGCTCAGAGGCCTGACATAAACCGTAATAATTAAAAACTAAGAAGGTAAAAAAGAGATTGGGGGAAATTTGCTCCCACTTGATCACAAAACCTAACTAGAAATGTTCTATTAAAAACTTGCAGAAAATTGTTTATATCAACGATCTGCGGTCTTCAATACCAGACACCCAAAATAACTGAAGTCTAGAATGAAAAAGTCCATCTAGCAACTGATAAATTATTTACTACTGACTGAGTGCTGAGCTATAAATTGAGTTAGAAGTTTAAGTCATGGCATATGTATAAAACTTCAAATTCTAAGTCCATATTCATTTGCCCATGCTTGTTTGTTATTAAAACCACATGTTGTCACTGAATCATTTTATGGTTCATTTGAGACAAACATGCAGAAAATTGTGGGAAACAAATAAAGCCCTAGAAGTCTGTTAAAGGCAAGATACTCAATGCCATTGGAACCTCAGTTATGAGGCTTTGTGAAGCCTAAGCTAAAAAGTGTATCTGTGGTTGAAAAGCGGTCTTAATAAGGAAACTCCACTGCAGCTGTAATGAGATTGAAACTGTAGCAACCACTGATCGAATTTTTATTTTTATCCCATGAACTAGAAAATATGAATCTCATTGCTTAATGAGAAAATGTGTGCCAGGCCGGGCGCGGTGGCTCAAGCCTGTAATCCCAGCACTTTGGGAGGCCGAGACAGGCGGATCACGAGGTCAGGAGATCGAGACCATCCTGGCTAACCCGGTGAAACCTCGTCTCTACTAAAAAAAAATACAAAAAACTAGCCGGGCGAGATGGCGGGCGCCTGTAGTCCCAGCTACTCGGGAGGCTGAGGCAGGAGAATGGCGTGAACCCGGGAGGCGGAGCTTGCAGTGAGCTGAGATCCGGCCATTGCACTCCAGCCTGGGCGACAGAGCGAGACTCTGTCTCAAAAAAAAAAAAAAAAAAAAGAAAAAGAAAATGTGTGCCAAAACTTTAAATATCTTTAGTCACATATTTAAATTTCACAGGGTAAAAGTGTCCTATTTTTTAAAAATCTAAAGCATGTATCAAACTAGTGAATTAATAACAAAGGATTTCTTCCTTAAAAGACACTTTCCTATATCCTAAAAGTGAAAACCGAAACATCTCAGAATCTCCCCACACTCATTTTCAAAGTTCATTTCACACCTTATAAGCATTTTAAAGCAAATTTGCTACAATTTCAATGTGCCCCCCAAAGTCCACGTGTTGGAAATTTGATCCCCAATGTGGCAGTGTTGAGAGGCAGGGTCTAATGGAGGTACTTGGGTCATGGGGGCACCACCCTCATGAATGGCTTAATGCTGTTATCTCAGGAGAGAGTTCCATATAAAAGGGTGAGTTTGGTCCCCCAATCTTGGACTTCCTAGCCTCCAGAATAATGAACAGGTAATTTCTTTTCATTATAAATTACCCAGTCTATGGTATTCTGTTACAGCAGTACAAAACAGACTAAGATAAAGTTCCGCCTGATAATTCTGAATTCTAACTAGCATACACCACTCTTAAAATAAGAAGGAAAGAAAAAAAAAAAAAGGAGGCAGAAAGCTATATAACAAGAAAGGATAATACCACCCCCAAGAAAACTTTTCAAAAAAGTAAACTCGACTTTTGCCATTGTTTTCACAACCCCATGAATCAAGTAACAACCTGCTTCATCTCTACTTCCCTCTAATTACTTTATGTACCCTGTCCCCCACCCGCTGGGCACACAATTCAACTGAACAAACTTTTAAAGGACCTCTACAGTTTGCTAAGCATGATGGTTTATAAAGAAGTAAAAGAGATACAAATCCCTAAACGGAAGAGTTTCTCAAACCGGAAGGAACATCAGACCAACTATCAGCACTCCATACTAGCGCACTCTGAGAGCCCAGTGCAGGAGGAGACTGGGGAAGGGGGAGCCTTTCCAGAAGGGACAACACTGCAACTGCGCCAAGATGCATAGACTCTCATCATGCTATAAAAGACAAGAAAAGAACTCTAAATACAGAGAACGCTTTAAACGTTAGCACGCATCATAATCATCTGGAGGGCTTGTTAAAACACAGATTGTAAGCCCTAGCCCCAGACTTCCGATTTAGGTAGGGCCTGAGAATTTGCATTAATATCAAGTTCCCAGGTTATGCTAATAATGCTTTTAGTCTTTTCACTGTAACATTACGTGATCAAAGGGGTGGGGGCGCGCTCTCTCTCTCAGGTGTTTTTTATAAAGATGCTACTCCCATCATGGGGGCCTCCACCCCGAAGATCTAATTCACCTTCCAAAGGCCATACACCTCCTAATACCATCATCTTGAAAGTTAGAACTTCAACGTAAGAATTTTGGGGGAATACAAAAATTCAGACCATAGCAATTATATAAATGTTTTAAAATACAACAATTTTTTAAAATTGTTGAACTCAGGGCACTTTTAAGCAAAGTTTAAGTATTTCATAAACAAATCTTAAATTTACTTTTTAAAATGCAACTGGTTTATACTGTTTCACATCTATTCGTATGACTATAATTTAAAAACAAACAAAATAACAAGTGGTGACAAGACACTGGAACCCTAATACATTGCTGGTGGGAGTGTAAATGGTTCAGTCCCTATGAACAGTTTGGGGCTTCCTCAAACAGCTAAAACTAGAATTCCTATATGACTCAGCAACTCCACTTACAGGTATACACCCAGAAGAATTAAAAGCAGGAACTCAAACAGAACCTTGCATACCACTGTTCACAGCAGCCTTCTTCACAATAGCCAAAAGGTGGAAACAACCCGGGTGACCATCAACAGATGAAGTATATCCATGCCATGTAACATTATTCAAAGAGGGAAAGGAGTTCTGATACAAACTACAACATGGATAAACCTTAACAACACTGAGCTAAGTGAAATCAGCCAAACGCAAAGGACAAGTATCACGTGGTCCACTGATATGAAATAACTAGAATAGGCAAATTCAGAGAGACAGAAAGTGGATTAGGGGCTGGGGTGAGGGGAGAGTAGGGAGTTATTGCTTAATGGTTACAGAGTTTGTACTTGCAGTGATGAAAACATTTTAGAAATGGTCATCATGGTTGCACAACACTGAATGTAATCAATGCTATTAGGCACTTAAAAATGGTTAAAATGGCAAATTTTAGTTTATATATTTTTATTAACCACCACTATAAAAAGCTCAAGCTTAATTACTTCAAAGTTTAGTCTCAATTATTTGTCTAAAAGCCCACTAAAGATTAAATTGCTGTCCAGCACTTTGGAAGGCCAAGGCAGCGGATCACCTGAGGTTGGGAGTTTGAGACCAGCCTGATCAACATGGAAAAACCCCGTCTCCACTGAAAAAAAAAATACAAAAAAATTAGCCAGGCGTGGTGGCATGTGGCTGTAACCCCAGCTACTCGGGAGGTTGAGGCAGGAGAATCGCTTGAACCCGGGAAGTGGAGATTGCAGTGAGCCGAGATCGCACCACTGCACTCCAGCCTGGGCAACAAGAGTGAAACTCCATCTCAAAAATAATAATAATAATAATAATTTAATTGCTGTCACACAGTACTTTGATTTCAGTTTAGCTGACCCCTTAAGTTATGCAGATGTATCATTTTGGTTTTGTTTTGTCTACAGTATTTATATGCTCACAAAGAAAAACTGTTAATGGAAGATCAGACAATTTTAACCGAATTTAAATCAACTTTGAAAGGCAGAAATAGTCACAGTAAACAAGCTCACTAATAATAGATTAGGAAGGTATAAGAATGCTAGATAAGCAACTGTTTCAAAGGTAAATTATCTAATTTTGTTTTACCCAGTCATATGAAAAATAAACCTTCTAATAAAAGCACACAAAGTTTTTTAATGGGATAAAACAGACTAGCAGGATGCATTATATACTGGTATGGTATCTTTGCCTATAGTTATTTTCTTAGCCATAATATGAATTTCCCAATGAATATAATCTCACTTGTCTCTGGCACACCCTCAACTTTCAATACTTTGGGTACTTAAAAACACAGAAAAGAAACAATTATATCACGAGGCTCCTAATATACAGGAAATGTGTAATGAGCTATGCCATCATATACACTTCTCTACTTCAGTAACTTTGGTTCTACAAACTCTAACTTGATTTAAGTGATGCTGACTCCTGATTTCTCATCTCAAAACTAAGTTTCTCAAGGGTGGCTGTGACTCTGCCTTTAGTGTTTGTTATATAGCCTTAGGCATTTAGAAAATATCGGTGTCCAGTGAAAGTTGTAAGTATAGCGTAAGTCACAATACGGGGAATGTAACTCAAATCTGTGAATCTAAAAGTCCTTTGAGGCTGGGTGTGGTGGTCCATGTCTGTAATCCCAGTACTTTGGGAGGCCAGGAGTTAGACACCAGCCTGGGCAACAAAGAGAGATCCCATCTCTATTAAAAAAAAAAAAAAAAAAAACGTAAATAGCTAGATGTGGTGGTGCATATCTATGGTCCCAGCTACATCGGAGACTGAAGCACGAGTAACCCTTGAGCTCAGGATTTCAAGGCTGTAGTGAGCTATGATGAGACAGTGCATTCCGGCTTGGGTGACAGAGTCTCCCAACCTGTCTCAAAAAAAAAAAAAATACACACACACACACACACACACACACACACACACACACACTCACTCACTCTCTCTCTCTCTCTCTCTCTCTCTCTCTCTTAATAAAAAAAGTCAGGAGCAGCCAAGAAGGCTGAATAGAAACAGCTCCGCTCTGTGGCTTCCACTGAGAAGGATGAAAATGGCAAGTGAATTCTGCATCTTCAACTGAAGTACCAAGGTTCTCTCACTGGGACTGACTAGCTGGTTGGCATGACCCATGGAGAGCAAGGAAAGGCAGGGTGGAGCAAGGGCCCATCTGGGAGCTTCATGGGAGGGGAGGGGGCAAGGGAGCTCCCTCTCCCGGTCAAGGCAGGCAGTGAGGGATTGTGCTACCCCTCCCTGAAAGCCATGCTTTTCCCACAGATCCTTGCAACCCACAGATCAGGAGGTACCCCTCGTGAACCCATGCCACCAGGGCCTTGGGTCCCAAGCACAGAACTGTGCAGACTCCCAACAACTGCTCAGGAGGGTGGCCCCTTGGGCAGGCACTGAGACACAGGAGAATTTGCATACTTCAGCTCTCGGAAGGCCAGTGAGGCAGGAGATCTGTCCACTCCCATGGGAAGGGAGCTAAAGCCAGGGAGCCAAGTGACCTCACTCACAAACCCCAAGACCTAAAATCCACTGGCCTGGAATCCCCAACCAGCATACCAGGCCTGAGACTGCCTAAGACAACCAGGTTCCTGGGGAAAAGGGGCAGCCATCACTGCAGCTCCAGTTGGCTGTTTCCCCCTGCCACCAGTGCCAGCAAGACTGGGTGGTCTGGACCAGGAGCAATTCCCCACATCACAGTACAGTCGCTGGGTCAGTTCTTGGGCAGACTGCTTCTTTAAGTAGGACCCTGATCCACTCCTCCTCATCTGGTAGGGTCTCCCTGCAGGAATTTCAGCATCCCCAGCCAGGGCCTTATGGACAGAATTCTGATATCCCTGAGAGGAGCCCCTAAGAGGAGGGGCAGCTGTGGTATCATGGATAAGCAATCTTAGTCTTTTATGCCTGCTGGCTCTGGAGAGTCAGGGCAGCCTGGATGAGGGGGACTCCCCCCAGCGCAGCACACCCACTCTGCCAACAGGCAGCCAGAATGCTTATTTAAGTGGGTCCCTGATCCCACTCCTCCCGATTGGGTGAGACCTCCCGACAAAAGCCTGCAGACACCTCATACAAGGGTATTCTAGCCGGTATCAGGTCAGTGCCTCTCTGGGACAGAGCTCTCAGAGAAAGGAGCAGGCTGCCATCTTTGCTGGTCTGCAGCCTCCGGTGATTCCTCCAGGGGTGGGAGGGGCCCAGGAGAACAGGGTCTGGAGTGGACCCCCAGCACACTGCAGTAGCCCTACAGAAGAGGGGCCTGAAGAAAAACAAACCGAAAGCAACAACAACAACACCATCAACAAAAAAGACCGCACACAAACCCCATCCAAAGGTCAGCAGCCTCAAAGATCAAAGGTAGATAAACCCATGAAGATGAGAAAGAATCAATGCAAAAATGCTGAAAACTCAAAAAGCCAGAGGGCCTCTTCTCCTCCAAATAATCGCAGCATGTTTCCAGCAAGGGCACAGAACTGAGCAGACGCTTGAGATGGATGAATTGACAGAAGTAGGCTTCAAAAGATGGGTAGTAACAAACTTCGCTGAGATAAAGGAGTATGTTCTAACTCACTGCAAAGAAGTGAAGAACCACGATAAAACATTACAGGAGCTGTTAACCAGAATAACCAGGAGATGAACATAAATGACCTGATGGAGCTGAAAACCACAACATGAGAACTTCACAATGCAAACACAAGTATCAACAGCTGAACAGACCAAGTGGAAGAGAAGATAACCGAACTTGAAGACCATCTTGCTGAAATAAGACAGACAGACGAGATTAGAAAAGAAGAATGAAAAAGAATGAACAAAACCTCCAAGAACTATGAGACTGTGTTAAAAAACCAAACCTACAGCTGATGGGGTACTGGAAAGAGACTAGGAGAATGGAATCACGTTGGAAAACACACTTCAGGGTATCATCCAGAAGAACTTTCCCAACGTAGCAAGACAAGCCAACATTCGAATTCAGGAAATCCAGAGAACCCCAGGAAGATACTCCATGCAAATATCAACCCCAAGACACATAATCATCAGATTCTTCAAGGTTGAAATGAAGAAAAAAGAAAAAAAAATGTTAAGGGCAGCCAGAGATAAAGGCCAGGTCATCTTTACAGAGAGGCCCATCAGACTAAGAGCAGACCTCTCAGTGGAAACCCTACAAGCCAGAAGACATTGGGGGCCAGTATTCAACATGCTTAAACCAAAGAATTTCCAACCTAGAATTTCATATCTAGCCAAAGTAAGCCTCATAAGCGAAGGAGAAATAAAATCTTTATCAGACAAGCAAATGCTGAGGGAATTCATCAGCACCAAGCCTGCCTTGCAAGAGTTCCTGAAGGAAGCATTAAATGTGGAAAGGAAAAACCATTACCAACCACTATGAAACCACAAGGAAGTACACAGGCCAGTGATATTATGAAGAAACAACATAAACAAGTCTGCAAAATAATCAGCCAGCATCATGATGGCAGGATCAAATTCACACATAACAATAGTAACCATAAATGTAAATGGGCAAATGCCTCCAATTAAAAGGCACAGAATGGCAAACTGGATAAACAGTCAAGATCCATCAGTGTGCTGTATTCAAGAGACCCATCTCACAAGCAAAGACACACACAGACTCAAAATAAAAGGATGGAGGAAAATTTACCAAGCAAATGGAAAACAGGAAAAAGCAGGGGTTACAATCCTAGTCTCTGACAAAACAGACTTTAAACCAACAAACATCAAAAAAGACAAAGAAGGGCATTACATAATGGTAAAGGGGTCAAATCAATAAGAAGAGCTAACTCTCCTAAATATATACAGACCCAATACAGGAGCACTCAGATTCATAAAACAAGTTCTTAGAGACCTACAAAGAGATTTAGACTCCCACACAATTATAGTGGGAGACTTTAATACCCTACTATCAAGGATAGATCATCGAGACAGAAAATTAACAAAGATATTCAGGACTTGAACTCAGCTCTGGATCGAGTGGACCTGATAGACACCTACAGAACTCTCCACCCCAAAACCACAGAATATGCATTCTTCTCAGTGCCACATGGAACTCTAACATTGATCACACAACTGGAAGAAAATCACTTTTCAGCAAATGCAAAAGAACTGAAATCATAACAGTCTCTCAGACCACAATGCAATCAAATTAGAACTTAAGATGAAGAAACCCACCCAAAACCATAAAACTACGTGGAAATGGAACAACCTGCTCCTGAGACTACTGGGTAAACGATGAAATTAAGGCAGAAATCGAGAAGTTATTTGAAACCAATAAGAACAAAGAAACAACATACCAGAATCTCCGGGACACAGCTAAAGCAACGTTATGAGGGAAATTTTTAGCAATAAATGACTACATCAAAAAGTTAGAAAGATCTCAAACTGACACCCTAACATCACAACTAAAACAACTAGAGAACCGAGAGCAAACAAACCCCAAAGCTAGCAGAAGACAAGTAAAAACCAAGATCAGAGCAGAACTGAAGGAGATAAACATGAAAAACCCTTCAAAAACAAACAAAAAAATCAAAGAATCCAGGAGCCGGTTTTTTTAAAAAAGTTAACAAAAATAGACTGCTAGCTAGACTAATGAAGAAAAGAATCAAACAGACACAATAAAAAAGTGATAAAGGGGATATCACCAGTGACCCCACAGAAATACAAACAACAATCAGAGAATACTATAAACATCTCAATGCAAATAAACTAGAAAATCTTTAAGAAATGGATATATTCCTGGACACATAAACTCTCCCAAGAATGAACCAAAAAGAAGTTGAATCCCTGACTAGACCAATAATCTGTTCTGAAATTGAGGCAGTAATAAACAACCTATCAATCAAACAAACAAACAAAAAAAGGCCCAGAACGAGATGGATTTACAGCTGAATTCTACCAGAAATATAAAGAGGAGCCAATACTCTTTCTTCTAAAACTAGTCCAAACAACTGAAAAGGAGGGGCTCCTCTCTAATTCATTCTATGAGGCCAGCATCATCTTGATACCAACACCTAGCAGAGATACAACAAAAAAAAGAAAACTTCAGGCCAACATCCCTGGAGAACATTGGTGCAAAAATTCTCAATAAAATACAGGCACACTGAATACAGCAGCACATCAAAAAGCTTATCCACCACGATCAAGTTGGCTTCATCCCCAGGATGCACGGTTGGTTCAACATATGCAAATCAATAAACGTAATTCATCACATAAACAGATCCAAAAACAAAAACCACATGATTATCTTAACAGATGCAGAGAAACCCTTCAATAAAACTCAACATCCTTTCATGTTATGTCTCAGTAAACTAGGTATTGATGGATCATACCTCAAAATAATAGGAGATATATAGAACAAACCCACAGCCAGTATCATACTGACTGGGCAAAAGCTGGAAGCATTCCCTTTGAAAACCAGCACAAGACAAGGATGCCCTCTCTCATCACTCCTATTCAACATAGTATTGGAAGCTCTGGCCAGGACAATCAGGCAAGAGAAAGAAAGAAAGTATTCAAACAGGAACAGAGAAAGTCAAATTGGCTGTGTTTTCAGATGACATGATACTATATCTAGAAAACCCCACTGTCTCAGCCCACAAGCTTCTTAAGCTTTTAAGCAACTTCAGCAACGTCTCAGGATACAAAATCAACAAGCAAAAGTCACAAGCATTCCTATATACCAACAACAGGCAAGCAGAGAGCCAAATCATGAATGAACTCCCATTCACAATTGCTACAAAGAGAAAAAAAAATAACTAAGAATATAGCTAATAAGGGACGTGAAGGATCTCTTCAAGGAGAACTACAAACCACTGCGCAAGGAAATCAGAGAGGACACAAACAAATGGAAAAACATTCCATGCTCATGGATAGGAAGAATTAGTATCACAAAAATGGGCATACCACCCAAAGTAATTTACAGATT
This sequence comes from Macaca mulatta, assembly GCF_049350105.2. NCBI lineage: Eukaryota > Metazoa > Chordata > Mammalia > Primates > Cercopithecidae > Macaca > Macaca mulatta. The sequence continues at coordinate 129,853,713 of NC_133407.1, read as the reverse complement.
AATGCTATTCCCATTAAACTACCATTAACATTCTTCACAGAATCAGAAGAAACTATTTTAAAATTCATATGGAATGAAAAAAGAGCTCGTATAGCCAAGACAATCCTAAGCAAAAAGAACAAAGATGGAGGCAACATGCTACTGGACTTCAAAATACACTACAAAGCTACAATAACCCAAACAGCACGGTACTGCTACAGAAACAGACACATAGACCAATGGAACAGAACAAAGAACTCAGAAATAAGACAGCCCATCTACAACCATCTGATCTTTGACAAACCTGACAAAAACAAGCCATGGGGAAAGGATTCACTATTTAATAATTGGTGCTGGGAGAACTGGAAGCCATATGCAGAAAACTGAAACTGGACCCCTTCCTTTTTATAAAAATTAACTCAAGATGGATCAAAGACTTAACAGTAAAACCCAAAATCATAAAAGCTCCAGAAGAAAATCTAGGCAATACCATTGAGGACACAGGCACACGAAAAGTTTCATGACAAAATTGCCAAAAGCAATAGTAACAAAAGCAAAAAATTGATAAATGGGATCTAATTAAACTAAAGAGCTTCTGCACAGTGAAAGAAACTATCATCAGAGCAAAGAGGCAACCTACAGACTGGAAGAAAGTTTTTGCAATCTATCCATCTGACAAAGGTCTAGTATCTAGAGTGTACAAGGAACTTGTATCTACAAGAAAAACAAAAAACAAAAAAACAGTGGTATCTGGCAAGATGGCTGAATAGGAACAGCTCTGGTATGTAGCTCACAGCAAGGGCAAAACAGAAGGCAGGTGATTTCTGCATGTCCAACTGAGGTATCTGGTTCATCTCATTGGGACTGGTTAGAAAGTGGGTGCAGCCCACAGTGGGCGAGCAGATGCAGGGTGGGGCACTGACTCACCCAAGAAGCACTAGGGACCAGGGAACTCCCTCTGCTAAACAAGGGAAGCCTTGACGGACTGTGTCATGAGGAATGGTGTATTCCAGCCCAGATACTATGCTTTTCCCACAGTCTTCACAACCCACAGACCAGGAGATTCCCTCTGGTGCCTAGGCCACCAGGGTCCTAGGTTTCAAGCCAAAACTGAGTGGCCGTTTGGGCAGACAGCTAGGTGCACGAGTTTTTTGTTTGTTTTTGTTTTTCTTTTTTTCATACCCCACTGACGCCTGGAACCCCAGTGAGACAGAACTGTTCACTCCCACGGAAAGGGGGCTGAAGCCAGAAAGCCAAGTCATCTTGCCCAGTGGGTCCCACCCCCACAGAGCCCAGCAAACTATGATCCACTGGCTTGAAATTCTTGCTGCCAGCAAAGCAGTCTGAGGTCGACCTGGGGTGATCGAGCTTGGTGCAGGGAAGGGTGTCCACCATTACGGAGGCTTGAGTAGGTGGTTTTCCCTCACAGAGTAAACAAAGCTGTGGCGAAGTTCGGACTGGGCAGAACCCACTGCAAAGCCACTGCAGACAGACTGCCTCTCTAGATTCCTACTCACTGGGCAGGGCATCTCTGAAAGAAAGGCAGCAGCCCCAGTCAGGTGCTTATAGATAAAACTCCCATCTCCATAAGACAGGGCACCTGGGGGAAAGGGTGGCTGTGGACATGGCTTCAGTAGACTTAAACCTTCCTGTCTGTCAGTTCTGAAGAGAGGAATGAATCTCCCAGCACAGCACTCAAGCTCTGCTCAGGGACACACTGCCTACTCAAGTGGGTCCCTGACCCCCATGCCTCCTGACGGGGAGACACCTCCCAGCAGGGTTCAACAGACACCTCATAAAAAAGAGCTCCGGCTGGCATCTGGCAGGTGTCCCCCTGGGACGAAGCTTCCAGAGGAAGGAGCAGGTAGCAAGCTTTGCTATTCTGCAGCCTCCACTGGTGATACCCAGGCAAACAGGGTCTGAAATGGACCTCCAGCAAACTCCAGCAGACCTGTAGCAAAGGGGCCTGATTGTTAGAAGGAAAACTAACAAACATAAAGCAATAACATCAACATAAACAAAAAGGACACCCAGGCAAAAACCCCATCCAAAAGTCATCAGCATCAAAGATCAAAGGCAGATAAATCCACGAAGATGAGGAAAAACCACCAAAAAAAGGCTGAAATATCCAAAAACCAGAATACCTCTTCTCCAAAGGATCACAACTCCTCACCAGCAAGGGAACAAAACTGGACAGAAAATGAGTACGACAAACTGACAGAAGGCTTCAGAAGGTGGGTAATAACAAACTCCTCCGAGCTAAAGGAGCATGTTCTAACCCAATGAAAGGAAGCTAAGAACCTTGATAAAAGGTTACAGGAATGGCTAACTAGGATATCCAGGTTAGAGAAGAATATAAATGACCTGATGAAGCTGGAAAACACAGATGAGAACTCCGTGAAGCATACACAAGTATCAATAGCCAAATCGAGCAAGCAGAAGAAAGGATATCAGAGACTGAAGATCAACTTAATGAAATAAAGCAAGACAACAAGACGAGAAAAAATAATGAAAAGGAACGAACAAAGACTCCAAGAAATATCAGACTATGTGAAAAGACCAAACCTACGATTGATTAGTGTACCTGAAATTGACAGGGAGAATGGAACCAAGTTGGAAAACACACTTGAGGATATTATCCAGGAGAACTTCTCCAACCTAGCAAGAAAGGCCAACATTCAAATTCAGGAAATACAGAGAACACCAAAAAGATACTCTTCGAGAAGATCAACCCCAAGACACATAATCATCAGATTTACCAAGGTTAAAATGAGGGAAAAAATGTTAAGGGCAGCCAGAGAGAAAGGTTAGGCTACCTACAAAGGGAAGCCCATCAGACTAACAGCAGATCTCTCTGTAGAAACGCTACAAGCCAGAAGAGAGTAAAGGCCAATATTCAACATTCTTAAAGAAAATAAGTTTCAACCCAGGATTTCATATCCAGTCAAACTAAGCTTCATAAGCAAAGGAGAAATAAACTCCTTTACAGAAAAGCAAATGCTGAGAGACTTTGTCACCACCAGGCCTGCCTTACTGAAGGAAGAGCTACTGAAGGAAGCACTAAATATGAAAAGGAAAAACAGGTACCAGCCACTACAAAAACATACCAAAATATAAACCAACAACACTATGAAGAAACTGCATCAACTAATGTGCAAAATAAACATCTAGCATAATGATGACAGATCAAATTCACACATAACAATATTAACCTTAAATGTAAATGGGCTAGATGCCCCAATTAAAAGACACAGACTGGCAAATTGGATAGAGTCAAGACCACTGGTGTGCTGTATTCAGGAGACGCATCTCACATACAAAGACACGCATAGGTTCAAAATAAAAGGATGGAGGAATATTTACCAAGGATATGGAAAGCAAAAAAAAAGCAGGGGTTGCAATCCTAGTCTCTGACAAAACAGACTTTAAACCAAAAAACATAAAAAAGACAAAGAAATGCATTACATAATGGTAAAGAGGTCAATTCAACAGGAAGAGCTAACTATCCTAAATATATATGGACCCAATACAGAGCACCCAGATTCATAAAGCAAGTTCTTACAGACCTACAAAGAAACTTAGACTCCCCACACAGTAATAGTGGGAGACTTCAACATCTCACTGTCAATATTAGACAGATCAATGAGACAGAAAATTAACAAGGATATTCAGGACTTGAACTCAGCTCTGGACCAAGCGGACCTAATAGACATCTACAGAACTCTCCACCCCAAATCAACAGAATATACATTCTTTTCAGCACCACATTGCACTTATTCTAAAATCCACCACATAATTGGAAGTAAAACATTCCTCAGCAAATGCAAAAGAACGGAAATAATAACAAACAGTCTCTCAGACCACAGTGCAATCAAATTAGAATTCAGGATTAAGAAACACATTCAAAACTGCACAACTACCTGGAAACTGAACAACCTGCTCCTGAATGACTATTACATAAATAACAAAATTAAGGCAGAAATAAGTAAGCTCTTTGAAACCAATGAGAACAAAGGCACAACATACCAGAATCTCTGGGACACATTTAAAGCAGTGTTTACAAGGAAATTTATAGCACTAAATGCACACAGGGGAAAGCAGGACAGTTCTAAAATCGACACCCTAACATTGCAATTAAAAGAACTAGAGAAGTAAGAGCAAACAAATTTGAAAGCTAGCAGAAGACAAGAAATAACTAAGATCAGAGCAGAACTGAAGGAGATAGAGACAGGAAAAACCCTTCAAAAAAAAAAATCAATCAATCCAAGAGCTGGTTTTTTGAAAAGATTAACAAAATAGACAGACTGCTAACCAGACTAATAAAGAAGCAAAGACAGAAGAATCAAATAGACACAATAAAAAATGATAAAAGTGATATCACCACTGATCCCACAGAAATACAAACTACCATCAGAGAATACTATAAATACCTCTATGCAAATAAACTAGAAAATCTAGAAGGAATGGATAAATTCCCGGACACATACACTCTCCCAGGACTAAACCAAGAAGTCAAATCCCTGAATAGACCAATAACAAGTTCTGAAATTGAGGCAGTAATTAACAGCCTACCAACCAAAAAGAGCCCGGATGGCTCAGAGCCGAATTCTACCAGAGGTACCATTCCTTCTGAAACTATTCCAAACAATAGAAAAAGAAGGACTCCTCCCTAACTCGTTTTATGAGGCCAGCATCTCCCTGATACCAAAACCTGGCAGAGACACAACAAAAAAAGAAAATTTCAGGCCAAAATCCCTGATGAACATGGATGCGAAAATCCTCAATAAAATTCTGGCAAACTGAATCCAGCAGCACATCAAAAAGCTTATCCATCATGATCAAGTGGGCTTCATCCCTGGGATGCAAGGTTGGTTCAACATATGCAAATCAATAAACATAATCCATCACATAAACAGAACCAATGACAAAAATCACATGATTATCTCAATAGATGCAGAAAAGGCCTTCAATAAAATTCAACACCCCTTCAGGCTAAAAACACTCAATAAACGAGGTACTGATGGAATATATCTCAAAATAATAAGAGCTATTTATGGCAAACCCATAGCCAGTGTCATACTGAATAGGCAAAAGCTGGAAGCATTAACTTTGAAAAATGGCACAACACAAGGATGCCCTCTCTCACCACTCCTATTCAACATAGTACTGGAAGTTCTGGCCAGGGCAATCAGGTAACAGAAAGAAATAAAGGGTATTCAAACAGGAAGAGAGAAAGTCAAATTGTCTCTGTTTGTAGTTGACATCAGTGTGTATTTGGAAAACCCCATCGTCTCAGCCCCAAATCTCCTTAAGCTGATAAGCAACTTCAGCAAAGCCTCAGGATACAAAATCAATGTGCAAAAATCACAAGCATTCCTATACACCAATAACAGATAAACACAGAACCAAATCGTGAGTGAACTCCCTTTCACAACTGCTACAAAGAGAATAAAATACCTAGCAATACAACTTACAAGAGATGTGAAGGACCTCTTCAAGGAGAACTACAAATTACTGCTCAAGAAAATGAAAGGACCCAAAAAAATGGAAAAACATTCCATGCTGATAGGAAGAATCAATATCATGAAAATGGCCATACTGCCCAAAGTAATTTATAGATGCAATGCTAAACCCATCAAGCTACCACTGACTTTCTTCACAGAATTAGAAAAAAAACTGCTTTATATTTCATACGGAACCAAAAAAGACCCATATAGCCAAGACAATCCTAAGCAAAACGAACAAAGCTGGAGGCATCTTACTACCTGACTTCAAACTATACTACAAGGCTACAGTAACCCAAAACAGCAGGGTACTGGTACCAGAACAGATACATAAACCAATGGAACAGAACAGAGGCCTCAGAAATAACGCCATACATCTACAATCTTCTGATCTTTGACAAACCAGACAAAAACAAGCAATGGGGAAAGGATTCCCTATTTAATAAATGGTGTTGGGAAAACCAGTTAGCCATATGCAGAAAACTGAAACTGGACCCCTTCCTTACACCTTATACAAAAATTAACTCAAGATGGAAGACTTAAATGATAAGACATAAAACCATAAAAACCCTAGAAGAAAACCTAGGCAAAACCATTCAGGACATAGGTATGGGCAAAGACTTCATGACTACAACACCAAAAGCAATGGCAACAAAAGCCAAAATTGACAAATGGGATCTAATTAAACTAAAGACCTTCTGCACAGCAAAAGAAACTATCATCAGAGTGAACAGGCAACCTACAGAATGGGAGAAAATTTTGCAATCTATCCATATGACAAAGGGCTAATATCCAGAATCTACAAAGAACTTGAATAAATTTACAAGAAAAAACAAATGACCCCATCAGAAAGTGGGCAAAAGATATGAACAGAGACTTCTCAAAAGAAGACATTTATGTGGCCAACAAACATACCAAAAAAAGTTCATCATCACTGGTCATTAGACAAATGCAAATCAAAACCACAATGAGATACCATCTCACGCCAGTTAGAATGACAATCATTAAAAAGTCAGGAAACAACAGATGCTGGAGAGGATGTGGAGAAACAGACACTTCCACACTGTTGGGAGTGTAAATTAGTTCAACCACTGTGGAAGACAGTGTGACAATTCCTCAAGGATCTATCTAGAACCAGAAATACCATTTGATCCAGCAATCCCATTACTGAGTATATACCCCAAAGAATTATAAATCATTCTACTATAAAGGCACACGCACACGTATGTTTACTGCAGCACTATTTACAATACCAAAGACTTGGAACCAACCCAAATGCCCATCAATGATAGGCTGGATAAAGAAAATGGCACATATACACCACGGAATACTATGCAACCATAAAAGAGTATGAGTTCATGTCCTTTGCCGGGACATGGATGAAGCTAGAAACCATCATTCTCAGCAAACTAGCACAGGAACAGAAAACCAAACACCACATGTTCTCGCTCATAAGTGGGAGCTGAACAATGAGAACACATGGACCCAGGGAGGGGAACATCTCACATTGGGTGGGGGGCAAGGGGATGGATAGCATTAGGAGAAATACCTAATGCATGCAAGGCTTCAAATCTAGATGACAGGTTGATGCGTGCAGCAAACCACCATGGCACATGTATACCTATGTAACAAACCTGCACGTTCTGCACACGTATCCCCAGAACTTAAAGTATTAAAAAAAAAAAAAAGAGACAAGAAAAACAACCCCATTAAAAAGTGGGCAAAGGACATGAAAAGACACTTATCAAAAGACATTCATGCAGCCAACAAACCTAAGAAAAAAAGCTCAACATCACTGATCATTGGAGAAATGAAAATCAAAACCACAATGAGATACCCTCTCACGCCATTCACAATGGCAATTATTACCAAGTTAAGAAACAGGCCGGGCGCAGTGGCTCATGCCTGTAATCCCAGCACTTTGGGAGGCCGAGGTGAGTGGATCATGAGGTCAGGAGTTTGAGACCAGCCTGGCCAGCATGGTGAAACCCCATCTTTACTAAAAGTACAAAAACTCAGCCAGGCATGGTGGTGCACACCTGGGGTCCTAGCTACTCAAGAGGCTGATACAGGAGAATTGCTTGAAATCGGCAGGCGGAGGTTAAAGTGAGCCAAGTTAGTGCCATTGCACTCCAGCCTAGGCAACAGAGCAAGACTCCATCTCAAAAAAAAAAAAAAAGAAAGAAAGAAACAACAGATGCTGGTGAGGGTGAGGTTGTGGAGAGACAGGAAGGCTTTTATACGGTTGGTGGAAATGTAAATTGGTTCAATCATTGTGGAAGACAGGGTGGCAATTCCTCAAAGAGCTAGAACCAGAAATGCCATTTGACCCAGCAATTCCATTATAGAGTATATACTCAAAGGAATATAAATCATTATATTATAAAGATACATGCATGCCTATGTTCACTGCAGCACTATTCACAATAGCAAAGACAAGGAATCAACCCAAATGCCCATCAGTGATAGACTGGACAAATAAAATGTGGCACATATATACCATGGAACACTATCCAGCCATAAAAAGGGATGAGATCGGCCGGGCGCGGTGGCTCAAGCCTGTAATCCCAGCACTTTGGGAGGCCGAGACGGGCGGATCACGAGGTCAGGAGATCGAGACCATCCTGGCTAACACGGTGAAACCCCGTCTCTACTAAAAAACACAAAAAACTAGCCGGGCGAGGTGGCAGGCGCCTGTAGTCCCAGCTACTCGGGAGGCTGAGGCAGGAGAATGGCGGGAACCCGGGAGGCGGAGCTTGCAGTGAGCCGAGATCTGGTCACTGCGCTCCAGCCTGGGCGACAGAGCAAGACTCCGTCTCAAAAAAAAAAAAAAAAAAAAAAAAAGGGATGAGATCATGTCTCAATGATCAATGGATGGTGCTGGAAGCCATTATCCTCAGCAAACTAACACAGGAACAGAAAACCAAATACCACATGCTCTCACTTATAAATGAACAATGAGGACACATGGACACAGGGAGGGAAACAACACACCCTGGGGCCTTTCACAGAGTGGAGTTGTGGGGAGGGGAGCATTAGGAAAGATGGCTTATGTATGCTGGGCTTAATACCAAGGTGGTGGGTTGACAGGTGCAGCAAACCACCATAGCACATATTTACCTATGTAACAAAGCTGCCCATCCTGCATATGTACCCTGGAGTTTAAAATTAAAATTAAATAAATAAATAAAAGTCCTTCAATCCCTAAAAGAAAAAAATTTGGTATCTGTTAACATCACCTTTTCAAATCCTAACCAGGAGTTCCATTTTTTATAACATTGATTAAAGTACATAATGTTACTCTTAGAGAAACACCTTAGAAGAAAAATATGCAGATCCATTTGAGAAAAAAGACATGTTCTCCTGTTGTCTTTAAATTATAGCAATGACCTTAGTAACAGAAAAGAAATTCATTTCCTAAATTTAGACACTGCTTCTCCAAACTTCTCACAACCATAAGAACACCAAAGAAAGGCATGAGAAACTAACAAACTATAATGAGCTTGTCCATTATTATTTGAGGGGAATGGAATGGAGATGATTTAGAAATGGTTTTTGCTTTTGGCAGCTCTAAGTTCAGTTCCTAGAAAACTGTCAGTTGCTAATAAAGAATCTCAGAACTCTAACAAGCGCTATCACCGTGTTATAAAAAAACCAAACAAACAAAACACAAGATATGCTTTTTGGTGACAAAATCTCTTGAGTTTCTTAACATTATGGGGTAAAAGTGCTGAGTGTAACAGGTCTTTTTGGCCCTATAAATCACAGTACATGCTATAAATCATCCTCTTAATACTAATGTATCAATCTTCATCATAATTCATTTGGTAAACAGGAGAATTCTGCAAAGTATTGAAAACTGCAAAGTTCTGAGCCAGCAACAAATTAGATTTCCGCCCACACGGTGGTTAATCAGTTCCATGTAGAGAGAGAAAGGAAACTGGATATAATGATTCTAAAAGCATTTTAAAGAATGTATTAGTGAACAAATCCTGAATGTCTGACACCTCAATGATTTCCTGAAAGCACCAGTGAACCATGCAGTGTATATCCCAGTTAGAATGTTCAGCAATCAGGGGTTGTTACAGAGTATACCAGTACAACAGCATATATACAAGCCACACACAACACCTCACAGAAGCTCAGAAGCCATCCCACACCTTTGACTCTAATCCTCCTCCTGCAAAAATACAAGAAAAAATATGACAATGGACGTGTGAACACAAAACTGAACAGAAAAGGGAAGTTGTTAGCTTAGATATGAGACATAAGAAAAATTATGTTCCAGAATCTTTTTAAATCAAAAGGCATTGTGGGAGGCCCCCAAGATTCCCACTCCCTGGTGTACCTGCCCTGTATAATCCTCCCCCATCAAGTGTGGATGGGACTGTGAACAGGACGAAAAAAAGTCCTGTGACGAGAGTACATTCAAAGACAAACATGAATGGATTCTGCAGATGTAACTAAGGTCCCCCATCAGTTGGTTCTGAGCTTATCAAAAGGGAGATTATCGTGGATGGGTTGGACTTCAAAGGTGAGTTCTTAGAAAAACTAGCCCCTTCCTAACAAGATCTGAAGTGTGGGAGATTCTCCTGCTGGATCTGAAGAAACAAAATTTCATGTTGTAAAAGGGCCTATGGAGGGGGCCACATGGCAAGGACCTGAGAGCAGCCTCTAGAAGTCAAGTGTGTTCACCATCCGATCGCTAACAAGAAACAGGACCCTCAGTCATACTGCCACAAGGAAATGCCATCTGCCAACCGCCCTGTGCATTTGGAAGAGGACTCCAGCCTCAGATGAGATCACAGTCCCTGCAACACCTTGACTGCCGCTGTGTGAAACACTGAACAGAGAACTTGGCCACGCGGTCCTCAGACTGCTGCTTTAGAGACCCATGAGATCATCAATATATGTTACCTTAAACCACTAAAGTTGTGGTAATTCATTACACAGCAACAGAAAGCTAACAATTACCTACTGCACCTCTAGACGTTCCCCTGTGTGATCGTGATGTTACATGACACTTGAAGTTACTCATTTCAATGGAGTGAAAAATGTGGGACATTCTAGTTAAGCGATCTTGACTGGCAGTTAAAGTTTCAGAAGTCCTACAGTGTTTTCTGACTGACAGCCTAATCTTACCTGGAAGGCATCTTGCTGATTATCTGATCCAGCCACCTCACTTTCTAGCCAAGACTAAGACAGGAAGCTAGCCTCCCCAGGTTCACAAGGCTAATGAGCAGCAGAGGACGAGCCACAGCCCAGTTCCTCCAGCACCATTAGCTGTTCCCTCAGAAGTCTTTCCTTAAAGGTGGCTGCTCCTTAAAGATACAAGCAGTTGTGCTTGACTAGAGAGGGGGAGAGAAGTGTATCTCCTCTCTGATACTGTAGTAAAATGGCCATAAAATAAATACCGCATGCTTTAGAAAAGTGGAGTATAAAGCCAATATTTCAAAGGATTCAAAGACTAAAAGCAACATTAAAGATGTCAACAGTGACTAGACCATGATAACTACTATATAATGTCTTCTGCATCTTTCTACCTCCCAGGGGACATTCAAATTGTCACTACTCAGGGGAGGGGCTCCTGGCATCTAGTGGGTAGAGGCCAGGGATGCTGCTACACAGCCTGGAACGCATAGGGGGTCCTCTTAAACTCTGCTTTAAGGAATCAGTTATCTCTCTTTATCCCTGCTTAACCCCTAGCACTGGGACACTGAACACATGGCATGCCCCACCTGTGCTCCCTTACACACTCAGAAGGCAAAGCTCTCCCATACCCCAATTGTCTTTGGCTTGGGCTTTAATCACTTATCTTTGGTTTGAACTTAAATATGGGCTAAACTTTTCACCATGTTGTATCCAGCTCTAATACACAAGCACACAAGCTCAGCTCAATGTTCCTTCTGACAGACAAAGCCAAGACACTATTATGCATACTTGATTTTAACAAATCTGTTTTACACATGGATCAAAATCTGGTGACCTACCAGCAAAGGAATAGTGGAGTATGAGTATATAGAACACATAGTGGAGAACCACTGCTTACTCTACACTGCTGGCAGCAAATAAGTATTACATGGCCCAAACAAATGATATCGATGACTAGAATGAGAAAAGTGTCAAAACAACAGGAAGTGGCAGGGACTCTAATGAAATAGAGAGCACAGTTTCTGTCAAAACAGGAAGCCACTCTGTTCTAGACAATTACTGCAATGCAGAAATGTAGGCCCACTATGACCAGATATCCAGATTGTCCAAGAAAACTTGGATACCTGAAGTTGTATATGAAACCACTCAATTTTAACATGTTAGCTTATAGTTTTCAAAAACCTTGAGTCCAACATTTTGGGTCACCTCTTTGAAATTTATGGTCTAGAGATTTTAAGAGCAAATGAAGAGGTGCCAAGTGGGCAAATTCAGAGGGAGGAAAGTTCAGGATATACTCTGTACAACAGATGGAGTATTAGAGACACGGGATAAAGCTAAATGATAGGCCTTGGATGAGGCCAACAAGTTTCAGAAGAGCTGCTAGTGATATTACCATCATCATTATCATCACAACAATAATCATAAATCATAACATTTATATAGAACTATATATCAGGCACTGTCCTAAGCACTTCATATGTATGAACACATGTAATTTTCCCGACAACCTCATGAGGTTGGTATTACTGTTACTCTCATCTTACAGAGGTAGAAAATAAGACAGTTTAAATAACTTGCTTAAAGCCACATGGCTAAGTACTGGAGCTGAAATTTGAACCCAGACAGGCAGCAACCCTCGGAGTCCATGTTTCTAATCATCCCCATCAAAATTCTAATGCTTGTATCTGTAGCCTTTTAGCTCTGTATCTCTCTGTAACTACACATAAAATATGTTCCATCCACCTGAGTTCTTAATGATAACATGTAGACAGGAAAAGACTAAAACAACGCTCAAGGTACTCTGCCTAAACACGTACAGAAATGGAAGCATTTTTCCCAAATGAAAATGTCAGCCTCTGCTCTCTATAAATTATGTTTGCCTAGTAGGTTTCAGTACTTCTTGTTAAAGCTTTACTTTCTAATGATATTCTTGGCTTCTGCTTACATAAAAATACTAACAAACAGATGCAGAAATCACACTCTCTAGCATGTAAGTCAAAAGGCATAGACGAATTGGTTGTGTCCTCCAACCAGAGTGGGAACTGTGGCAAACAATTCTAAAGCCCATCAAAGATGTAACGCATGAACTTGTCCTACACACTGTGGCAGCGTTATTACAAAAATTCTTTTAAAAGTCTGTATAAAAATCCGTAACAACTTGGCAAGCAAAATTACACTTCAAAGCAGCTAGTATGTAAATTAACTTCACATTTCACTTCATTTTAAAACAAGAGACCTTGTTATAACAAATTCAGGGAAACTGGCAATTTTGAGTTGAATGTTAAAAAGAAAAGCAAATTTTCACCTTTGTATGAGCTCTGCTATTTGTTATCCTTCATGAACCCTGTCTTCCATTTCAGGATCCAATTCTTTGAGGATAGAATGAGTTCTATCATTTTATTCCAGCAGGTCAAACATTGGTCCAATATTATAAAAATGCAGACTTTATTTAGACATAAAAAGCAACAAAGTATTTTCAATGCCATAATTCCCAAATCTGCTTAGAAATCCAAACAAAATGTAATCTTTAAGTAGAATTTTAAATTGTGTTGGAAAAACTAAAAAACTTTGCACATACAGAAGCATAAATACAGATTAACAAGTGAATTTAACAAGATACTAAAATGTAATACACATGTGTTAGCAATCATTTTGAAGAAAGCACTAAAAATATCAGTACTAGTCCACCTCCCTTTAATATATGCTACAGTCTAAAATATTTATATTTCCTTCTTTCTAGAAAATTATACTGCTCAAACTTTTTTACATGAAGCAAAAATGAAAAAGTCTATCTCAAAGTGCTATGCAAATATGCAGAAACCCTGACATTATCTCTAGGAGGATGTATGTAAATCCTCATTCTGTTATGGATCTTAAAAACAGAAAACAAGCATCAGCGACATCACCACCGAAGGACTCTTTTAAAAAGTAGTTTTAAGATTTTAATTGTTCAAAGCTGTTTAAGATGAATAGGAAAAGATAATTTGAAATATATGCAAAGAACAAGAAATTTTACTTGTGGCTAAATCAATTATTTCCTTTGGAAAAGAATAAAGTTCAAATCATATTGCCAATGTCACTAGAACTAAAATCTGGCCATTACAAAAGGTCTCCCAAACTGCAGTCAATGGTGTGCTCACTTCAAGTAATATTGGTAATGGCTAAATTCCAATATAACACCAAAAAAAAAAAAAAAAAACCCCTAGCCTAGAAGTCCACTGGAGTTCACTGTAACAGGATTTAAGCTATAATTAAATTTGATTAGCTTGGTTCAAACCTCAAGTTCAAAAGAATTATCAGCATGAATGGATGAAAAGCCCTTTTACACGGGCATTTTGAAAATATGAAAAGGGCTGACACAGCAAGCTTCAAAGACTTTAAAAGCAATTGACCCTTCCCAGAGCAAAGGAGAAACGCTAACAGCTGAAACTCAGATGCTGCATGCAAAGAAAATAAAGTTCCAGATGGTTCAAAAGCCTGGTAGTTTATTAAATATTAAATACTATTATTTTTAACTGGATTTTGCCCAGAGATAGCCAAATAAGTCATTCACAAAATGTGAAAAACCAGTATGATACCATCCCCTGAAAAACTGAAGCAAATAAATATTCCCCTTTTCAAAAACTACCCGCACGAGGAAGCTTCTCAAGGAGTTATACAAACAACCATGATGACAGTCAAACAATCAAGACATTTAATAAAAAACAAAAACATCTACAGCCTAAAAATCCAAATCAGTTTGTTTCAAGACATTTAACTATTACTCTATAAACACACACCCCATGCACACATACCTCCCTTGGATCATATTGTATTTTTCATGCATTAGGAAAGGAGAAAAGTGAAAGAAGCAGTAATAAATATGGCCTATGGAACTGTGTTAGTGACTGAGGGTTAACACAGATTTTAGAAGTAGTTAAAAATGAGTATTAGAGGATTACATATACAAAAGTTTGTTCACTGGGCACAGTGGCTGACACTTGTAATCCCAGCATTTTGGGAGGCTGGGTGAGCAGATCACTTGAGGCCAGGAGTTCATGACCAGCCTGGCCAACAAAGCAAAACCCAGTCTCTACTAACACAAAAATTAGCCAGGCATGGTGGAACACATCTGCAGTTCCAGCTACTCAGGAGGCTGAGGCATGAGAATCGCTTAGAACCCAGGAAGTGGAGGTTGCAGTGAGTTGAGATTGTGCCACTACACTCCAGCCAAGGAGACTTTGCCTCCAAAAAACAGTCTGTTGTACGTATTCTTTTAAATATATACATAGAAATAGGTGCATACACATGCACATCAAATGAACTATATACATACACATATAAACACACAGTAATACATACATACACAGGTACATATTCATGTGTACACATACATAAACACACATGAACCAAAGGTCCCTTTTCAACAAAACAAAGTTAGTTAACTCAGTTTATACATTGCGTTTTTAAATGGCACCTTCAAGTGAGTTTTTATGTTAAAATTTTTCCCTTCTTAGCATACTGTTTCTATATAACTTGGGATCTGGGGGAGGGAAAAGACTGTTTTTCATGAAATGGAAACATTCTATGCCAAATGAAGCAGGTGTGAGATATCTCAAAGATGAAAGCAATTCTCCAAATAACAATGTCATCCTGTAATGCTTTCTTGACATGTACAATTTTGCTATTCCTCTTTTTGAGATTTATTACAAAGCACTGTGTTTGTGATCTTTCCTAACACAGATCAGTAGTGTGATTGGTGCTCATTTCTAGCAGCTTTTAGCACTGAGGAAAAAGTCAATTCAACACTGATGTCACTAAAAATGGGGAAGAAATCCAGCTACAGCAGAGAGGCTGCTGTGCCCCTTAAATGCTCTTCCTTAAAACATTTCTTCACAAGCAAATTAATTCTTAATGTAATTCTTTTATTCTGAAAACTGTTTATTATAAATCATCAGTTTTGAAATAAATCAAAGTGATCTCCCACCAAGAAAAGAAAACCCCACAAAGAAACTAATCATATTTACTTTTCTGTCCATTAAAAATATGCTGAAGGTGACACAGATATACCTCTCAGAAATTTCTCATTAAAAATTATCCACAATTTATGACAAACAGTTTGACTAGAGAAAATATTAATTCCACCAGTTTAGTAATAATATCAAACAATGTATTTTCCTCCTGATATATCTACCAAATGGTTTTGGTATTTAAGCTTTTCTTTTTTTTCAAAACAGAAGAAGAAAATCGGTTAACTGAACTTGGTAACACCTAGTCCAGTGGTTCTCACACTTCAGAATTCATCAGAATCATTCAGAGGGTGTGTAACACAAATTCTGGGCCTCACCCCAAGTTTCTGATTCAGAAGGTCTCAAGTGGGAACTTAGAGTCTGCATTTCTAACAAGTTCCTAGGGAATGCGGCTGCTATTCATGGAAGGACTGTACTTTGGGAACCAATGATCTACTCAGTATTTTCCTTCTTTTCATAATTTGCAAATTTGATAACAAGGAAATGATATGCTATATCCTTTAAAGACAGACAGACTTTGAGAGCTTAGAATTAAAGAGAAATTGACAAAAAGGAAATCTACTCTAAGGCATCGCACAGCCCTCAAAGATGATCTAGTCTAGGATTCAGCAAACTTTCTCTGTAAAGAGCCAGACAATAAATAGTTTAGGCTTTATGGTCCATACAGCCTCTGTCACAACGACTCAACTCTGCCATTGTTGTGTGAAAGCAGACAGACAATACCTAAATGAAAGAAAGTGGCCGCACGCCAATAAAGCTTTATTACAAAAACAGGCTGGGATCTAGATTTCGCCCACAGGTCATAGTTTACCAACTATTTTTAAAAGGAGGAAATCAATACCCAGAGAGATTAAACAACTTCAAAAGGCACAAGATAGTAAGTGGCAAGATTGCAACTAGACCTTCAGTGTCCTGATGTCTGATGTACTAAGGAAGCTACTGTTATAGTAATATTTTGATAAAGAACAGCCACGAATGGAATGCATTACAAAACCTCATGTAGTTTAATGATCAAAAAGAAAAAATGACTTTACTAAGCAAAAGAGCATCTCAGTTCTAGAATTAATGCCAGACATTGTTTTTTTTTGTTTTTTTTTTTTTGAGAAGGAGTTTCACTCTTGTTGACCAGACTGGAGTGCAATGGCACGATCTCAGTTCACTGCAACCTTCATCTCCCAGGTTCAAGCAATTGTCCTGCCTCAGCCTCCTGACTAGCTGGGATTATAGGCACCCACCACCATGCCCAGGTATTTCTTTGTATTTTTAGTAGAGATGGGAGTTTCACCATGTTGGCCAGGCTGGTTTGAACTTCTGACCTCAGGTGATCCACCCGCCTCAGCCTCCCAAAGTGCTGGGATTACAGGCGTGAGCCACTGCACCCGACTCAATGCCAGACATTCTTATTCCTATTATTACTTATAAATGGGAGGCTTACACCACTGAATGACAATCTGGACTCTCGTCACATTGCTTCCTGTAGCCTACACTATTAGGGCCTATGCCAATCAAGCCTTCTGACCAGGGAGTGTGGAAAACAGAATCGAGGACTTCTCAGTTCTTACACTCTTGGTCCTGCACCTTTCTCATCCCATCTGCCATCCATTTTATGCCATTCGTTAAAAAAGTTCTTCCCCCTACTAAAATTTTGGTTAAGAGCCAAAAAAGGTAGTCAACTATGACACTTACGTTAAAAACAATGTTTCTGTTCAGTCTACAAAGTTTTATTTTCATTCTAGTGATTAAGCAATTATTAAGTTAAATAGAATATTTAGCTAATAAAAGCAGACATTCATCTTCACTAGATACCTAAAAGTATATTATGTATACACATATAGTACACACACATATGAACACATACTCCCTATGCTTTCACAGTTGCCAAAGCTTTTACTCTTAAAACTGATTATTTAAATAAGCAATATATTTTAGCAATTAATAAAGCAAATTTTATGTATGGCCTTACACCTATTTCATGCCAGTTTATTTTTTAAAATAAAGCAAATGCATGCATATCAGGAAAATAACTTGATTTTAAGTATCTGAAGTTTTGAACATGTTTGATATACTCTACACCATGCATGAAAAAGCATCTGTTATTTACAGATCAAAGCAAACCTAAGTATCCTAAAACAACTAGAGTGAAAAATTCCCAAATTTAATTTCATCCCTGTCCACATGCTTCTTTGAACTAATAATTCAGAGAACTGGTCAGTATGTTGAACTAATTAGCATGCTTAATGCTTGCCAACTTTGATGGTTCCAATTCTTTAAGAAATCGAATTTTTTTTTTTTCCGAGACAGGGTCTTGCTCTGTCACCCAGGCTGGAGTGCAATGGCGTGATCATGGCTCACTGCAACCTCTGCCTCCCGGGTTCAAGCTATTCTCCTGCCTCAGCCTCCCGAGTAGCTGGGATTACAGGTGCCTGCCACCACACTTGGCTAATTATTCTATTTTTATTAGAGATGGGGTTTCACCACGTTGGTCAGGCTGGTCTCAAACTCCTGACCTCATGATCCACCCACCTCAGCTTCCGAAAGTGCTGGGATTACAGGCATGAGCCACTATGTCCGGCCAAGAAATGGAATTTAAAAAATAGTTTTAAAAACACACACAGCCAGGCGCGGTGGCTCGCACCTGTAATCCCAGCACTTTGGGAGGCCAAGGCAGGTGGATCATGAGGTCAAGAGTTCAAGACCAGCCTGGCCAACATGGTGAAACCTCGTCTCTATTAAAAATACAAAAAATCTTTGGGAGGCTGAGGCAGGCAG
Organism: Macaca mulatta; assembly: GCF_049350105.2. Classification (NCBI taxonomy): domain Eukaryota; kingdom Metazoa; phylum Chordata; class Mammalia; order Primates; family Cercopithecidae; genus Macaca; species Macaca mulatta. The sequence continues at coordinate 129,835,301 of NC_133407.1, read as the reverse complement.
ATCATGAAGTCAGGAGATTGAAACCATCCTGGCTAACACGGTGAAACCCCGTCTCTACTAAAAATACAAAAAACTAGTCGGGCATGGTGGTGGGTGCCTGTAGTCCCAGCAACTCGGGAGGTTGAGGCAGGAGAATGGTGTGAACCAGGAGGCGGAACTTGCAGTGAGCCGAGATCACACCACTGCACTCCAGCCTGGGCATCAGAGCAAGACTCTGCCTAAAAACACACACACACACACACACACACACACACACACAAAATTAGACGGGTGTGGTGGTGTGCGCCTGTAATCCCAGCTACTCGGGAGTCTGAGGCAGGAGAATTGCTTGAACCCAGAAAGCAGAGCTTGCAGTAAGCTGAGATCACACCACTGCACTCCAGCCAACAGCGTGAGACTCCATCTCTCACACACACACACACACACACACACACACAAGCAAATTTGAGAAAACGCAAAAGCCATCCAAGTTGACAAGATCACATATATTGAATAATGCTTCAAGATGCCCCAAAACATGAGTGATGCCTGTTTAATATCCTCTAAACTACAAAATAGGTTGTAAATTGTTTGGGGTTTTTGATTTGCACGAGATAAATCAACTTTTTTTCTGTATCCAAGCAGTTTTTATAAGATTCAGCGTATGCCTAACTTTAATATAAAGAACAGCAGTAAAGTGTTCTTGATAAGAGGTTAACAGTTTATATTTTTTAACTGCAATGAGAGTAAATTCATTTGAGATCTTTTAAATGTAACAACTAAGAGCCAAAAGCAAAGTGGATTCTTTACTGTCCACACATTTGAGCATCATGGCCATTTTTGCTACAAAGATTTTCCTAACAATCTCGTGTGGTAATCAATAAATGACCCATAGTAAATAGGTTACTACATAGCAGACAGAATGTTAACTAGCTAATTACACTTTTTTTTTGTCCTACTACTACATGGATTTTTTTAAGTTCTATTTTATTCTGATATTCTAAGACTACTCATTTCTGTAATTTATATGAGAACATCACACAGAGCCTTCCAAACAAATTCCACCTTGGCTTGCAATTTTATTTTCTCCCTCTAACTTGAGGAAAGAGTTATGCACAAAATAAATAAATAAATACTACATGATTATCTCAACAGATGCAGAAAAGGCTTTCGATAAAATTCAACACCACTTCACGTTAAAAACTCAATAAGTGACACAATTGTATATCTAGAAAACCCCATAATCCCGGCCCAAAAGCTCCTTATGCTGATAAACAACTTTAGCAGAGTCTCAGGATACAAAATCAACATACGCAAATCACTAGCATTCCTATACATCAACAGGCAAGCCAAGAGACCTATCAGGAATGAACTCCCATTCACAACTGCCACAAAAAAAACAAAATACCTAGAATTACAGCTAACCAAGGAGGTGACAGATACTACAAGGAGAACTACAAAACACTGCTCAGAGGTATCAGAAATGACACAAGCTAACGAAAAAACATTCCATGCTCGTGGGCAAGAAGAATCAATATCGTGAAAATGGCCACACAGAACAAAGCAATTTATATAATAGATTCAACCCTATGCCTATTAAACTACCACTGACATTCTTCATGGAACTAGAAAAAAACTATTTTAAAATTCATATAGAACCAAAAAAAGAACTCAGATAGCCAAGATAATCCTAAGCAAAAAGAACAAAGTTAAAGGCATCAGGCTACCAGACTTCAAGCTATATTACAGGGCTACAGTAACCAAAACAGCATGGTACTGGTACAAAAACAGACACACAGACCAACAGAACAGAAAGCCCAGAAGTAAGGCCACACATCTAGAATCATCTGCTCTTCAGCAATGCTGACAAAAACAAGCAATAAAGAAAGAAAGGATTTCCTATTCAATAAATGGTGGTGGGATGACTGGCTAGCCATATGTACAAGATTGAAACTGGACCCCTTCCTTATACCATATATAAAAATGAACTCAAGATGATTAAAAACTTAAATATAAAACCTAAAAATATAAAATCCCTGGAAGACACCTAGGCAATACCATTCTGGACATTGGAACACACAAAGATTTCATGATGAGGATGCCAAAGGCAACTGAAACCAAAGCAAAAAAAAAAAAAAAAAAAAAAACAGGGGTTGCAATCCTAGTCTCTGATGAAACAGACTTTAAACCAACAAACATAAAAAAAAGACAAAGAAGGGCATTATATAATGGTAAAGGGATCAACGCAACAAGAAGAGCTAACTATCCTAAATATATATGCACCTAATACAGGAGCACCCAGATTCATAAAGCAAGTTCTTAGAGACCTACAAAGAGACAGCCACAAAACAACAGTGGGAGATTTAAAAACCCCACTGTCAATATTAGATAGATCAACAAGACAGAAAATTAACAAGGATATTCAGGACTTGAACTCAGCTCTGGACCAACAGGACCTAATAGACATCTACAGAACTCTCCACCCCAAATCAACAGAATATACATTCTTCTGAGCAACACATCACACTTATTCTAATATTGACCACATAATTGGAAGTAAAACACTCAATTAATTTGGGAGCTGATGTTTTGAAAAGGTTAACAAAATAGATAGACTGCTAGCCAGACAAAGAAGAAAAGAGAGAAGAATCAAACAGACACAACAGAAAATGATAAAGGGGATATCACCATCGATCCCACAGAAATACAAACTACCATCAGAGAATACTATAAACACCTCAATGCAAATAAACAAGAAAATCTAGAAGAAATGGATTAATTCCGGGACACATACACCCTCCCAAAACTAAACCAGGAAGAAGTCGAATCCCTGAACAGACCAATAACAAGTTCTGAAATTGAGGCAGTAATTAATACCCTACAAACCAAAAAAAAAGCCCAGTACCAGACGGACTCACAGGCGAATTCTACCAGAGGTACAAAGAGGAGCTGGTACCATTCCTTCTGAAACTATTCCAAACAGAAAAAGAGGGGCTCCTCCCTAACTCATTTTATTAGGCCAACATCATCCTGACACCAAAGCCTGGCAGAGACGCAACAAAAAAAGAAAATTTCAGAACATTATCCCTGATGAACACGAATGTGAAAATCCTCAATAATATACTGGCAAAACAAATCCAGCAGCACATCAAAAAGCTTATCCACCATGATCAAGTCACCTTCATCCTTGGGATACAACGCTGGTTCAACATATGCAAATCAATAAATATAATCCATCACATAAACAGAACCAAGACAAAAACCACATGATTATCTCAAATGATGCAGAAAAGGCCTTCAATAAAATTCAACATCTCTTCATGCTAAAAACTCTCAATAAACAAGGTACTGATGGGATGTACCTCAAAATATTAAGAGCTGTTTATGACAAACCCAAAGCCCATATTATACTGAATGAGCAAAAACTGGAAGCATTCCCTTTGAAAACTGGCACAAGACAAAGATGCCCTCTCTCACCACTCCTATTCAACATAGTATTGGAAGCTCTGGCCAGGGCACTCAGGCAAGAGAAAGAAATAAAGGGTATTCATATAGGAAGAGAGGAAGTCAAATTGTCTCTGTTTGCAGATGACATGATTGTACATTTGGAAAACCCCATCGTCTCTGCCCAAAATCTCCTTAAGCTGATAAGCAACTTCAGCAAAGTCTTAGGATACAAAATCAATGTGCAAAAATTACAACCATTCCTATACACCAGTAACAGATAAACAGCCAAATCATGACTGAACTTCCATTCACAATTGCTACAAAGGAAACAAAATACCTAGGACTACAACTTACAAGGGATGCGAAGGACCTCTTCAAGGAGAACTACAAACCACTCCTCAAGGAAATAAGAGAGCACACACATAAATGGAAAAACATTCCATGCTCATGGGTAGGAAGAATCATTATCATGAAAATGGCCATACTGCTCAAAGTAATTTATAGATTCAATGCTATTCCCATCAAGCTACCATTGACTTTCTTCACAGAATTAGAAAAAAACTACTTTAAATTTCATATGGAATCAAAAAAGAGCCTGCATAGCCTAGTCAATCCTAAGCAAAACGAACAAAGCTGGAGGCACCACGTTACCTGACTTCAAACTATACGACAAGGCACAGTAAACCAAAATAGCATGGTACTGATACCAAAACAGATATATAGACCAATGGAACTGAATAGAGGCCTCAGAAATAATGCCACACATCTACAATCATCTGATCTTTGACAAACCTCAAAAAAGCAACGGGGGAAGGATTCCCTATTTAGTAAATGGTGTTGGGAAAACTGGCTAGCCACATGCAGAAAACTGAAACTGGACCCCTTCCTTACACCTTATACAAAAATTAACTCAAGATGGAAGACTTAAATGTTAAGACGTAAAACCATAAAAACCCTAGAAGAAAACCTAGGAAATACCATTCAGGACATAGGCATGGGCAAAGACGTCATGACTAAAACACCAAAAGCAATGGCAACAAAAACCAAAATTGACAAATGGGATCTAATTAAACTAAAGACCTTCTACACAGCAAAAGAAACTATCATCAGAGTGAACAGGCAACCTACAGAAAGGGAGAAAATTTTTGTAACCTATTCATCTGACAAAGGGCTAATATCCAGAAGCTACAAGGAACTTAAATTTACAAGAAAAAAACAACCCCATCACAAATTGGGTGAAGGATATGAACAGACACTTCTCAAAAGAAGACATTTTTGTGGCCAACAAACATATGAAAAAATGCTCATCATCACTTGTCATTAAAGAAATGCAAATCAAAACCACAATGAGATACCATCTCATGCCAGTTAGAATGACGATCATTAAAAAGTCAGGAAACAACAGATGCTGGAGAGGATGTAGAGAAATAGGAACGCTTTTACACTGTTAGTGGGAGTGTAAATTAGTTCAACCATTGTGGAAGACAGTGTGGCGATTCCTCAATGATCTAGAACCAGAAATACCATTGTACCCAGCAATCCTGTTACTGGGTATATACCCAATAGATTATAAATCATTCTACCATAAAGACACATGCACGGCCGGGCGCGGTGGCTCAAGCCTGTAATCCCAGCACTTTGGGAGGCCGAGGCGGGCGGATCACAAGGTCAGGAGATCAAGACCATCCTGGCTAACACCGTGAAACCCCGTCTCTACTAAAAAAAAAAAAATACAAAAAACTAGCCAGGCGTGGTGGTGGGCGCCTGTAGTCCCAGCTACTTGGGAGGCTGAGGCAGGAGAATGGCGTGAACCCCGGGGGGCGGAGCTTGCAGTGAGCCGAGATCGCGCCACTGCACTCCAGCCTGGGGCACAGAGCAAGACTCCGTCTCAAAAAAAAAAAAAAAAAAAAAAAAAAAAAAAGACACATGCACAAGTGTGTTTATTGCAGCACTATTCACAATAGTAAAGACTTGGAACCAACCTAAATGCCCACCAATGATAGACTGGATAAAGAAAATGTGGCACATATACACCATTGAATACTATGCAGCCATAAAAATGGATGAGTTCATGTCCTTTGCAGGGATATGAAGTTGGAACCCATTAATCTCAGCAAACTAACACAGGAACAGAAAACCAAACAGCGCATGTTCCCACTTATAAGTGGGAGTTGAATAATGAGAACACATTGACACAGGGAGGGGGAACATCACACACTGGGGCCTGTTGAGGGCTGGGGGTGGGAGGTAGAGGAGGGATAGTATTGGAGAAATACCTAATGTATTTAGGTATTTGTATTTAGGTTGATGGTTACAGTGAACCACCATGGCACGTGTATACCTATATAACAAACCTGCTGCACATGTATCGCAGAACTTAAAGCGTAATTAAAAAAAAAAAAATGCTTTCCAATGTCAATATATCAATTCCATTACTCTACCCTTCCTTTTTCTAAGTTGTCTAAAAGGACTGTCCAAAATTCACCTCATTCAGAGACATTCAAGGATTCACTCCTTGAGTGTCTGTTCGTATCTTGCCAGCACTCCAACACTTTTAATATCCAACTACTGAATGTTCAACTACTAATGAACTGCTTTACAAATATCCATGCATTTCCACACACAAATAGGAGAGGCTGTCTAGGGGTAGAATCTCTCTCCTCTGTCCCATCTACACATGGCTAATTCTATAGCTCTGTACCCTACACTCACTCTATAAATGTTTTCTGGTGAACTAAAAATTACTGGGTCACCACTTCAGTAACAATATTATTCTCAAAACTACAGTAAACATTTAGTGATAGTGTACAAAGAAAATTTCTATAATCTGTCCTCTGCATTAAAAACTTCACATTAATTCCATGATTTTTAGAGTTTCAATTCTAAGAAGTCAGTGCTACAATAAGAAGTAAATAATTTAGGTTCTAGGTTTATTTCAGCACAAAGTAAACAGTAATCTTAGTGACTCACTTCAGATTTTGTATTTTATAGGATATTGTAAGGAAGACAACTCAAAGCAAAGAAGGTTCGTGCTTCGATAAAACAAAATACACAGCGCCTTTTCCTCCTTCCAGTAGGTGAATGTTGAGACTATTTTTACTACATGATAATGCAACAGCAAGAATTTTAAAAACGGCACGATCTATATAAGGAATTAATAGTAACTATACTATGAATCAAAAAAGAAGAAGAACTGAGCTTCTAATCCACTGTCTACATATTAAGAGTACAGTAATGCAAGAGAAAATAGGCATTTTCAGAAAAATAGAGACAGAAAAAAGGTGAAAGATAACCAATTATTGAAATGTAAAAACAGTGACTAAAAAGTCAGTCCTTTCTATCACTTAAAAAAAAAAAAGAAAAGGAACAAAGAGATGTTTTAGGAGAGAAAAGACAAGACGACACTTTGAGATTTTTTTTTTCTTTTGAGATGGAGTCTCGCTCTGTTGCCCAGACTAAAGTGCAGTGGCACAATCTTAGCTCACTGCAAGCCCCGCCTCCTGGGTTCATGCCATTCTCCTGCCTCAGCCTCCTGAGTAGCTGGGACTACAGGCACCCGCCACCACACCCAGCTAATTTTTTGTATTTTTAGTACAGATGGGGTTTCTCTGTGTTAGGCAGGATGGTCTCAATCTCCTGACCTCGTGATCCGCCAGGCTCAGCCTCCCAAAGTGCTGGGATTACAGGCCATGAGCCACCATGCCCAGCCCTCTTTGAAATTTTTTTAAGATAGCCATCATATCAATTAAGAAAACAAGCAAGCCAGGTACGGTGGCTAATGCCTGTAATCCCAGCACTTCAGGAGGCTCAGCTGGGCAGATCACATGAGGCCAGGGGTTCAAGACCAGACTGGCCAACATGGTGAGACCCCGCCTCTATTAAAAATATAAAAATTAGCCAGGCATGGTGATGCATGCCTGTAATCCCAGCTATTCAGGTGGCGTTTGAATCCAGAAAGGAGGCTGCAGTGAGTGAAATTGTGCTACTGCACCCCAGCCTTGGTGGCAGAGCAACACCCTTGTCTCGAGAAAAATGAAATAAAAAAACGAAAGGAAAGGTCTCAGAAAATCAAAACATCATCTTTCAAGACTGCGATGTTCAAAAATATGAAAACAAACACCTAAATAAAGAAAAACAAAGACATTACTTGGAACCTATATACACAGGTTCCTCAATATATATATTTCTTCCAGATACAGACTCATACTAATCTGGCCAAATGATTTTTTGAAAAGATACAAAAGCATTTCAGTGAGGAAAAAAAAAAAAAAACTCTTCAACAAATGCTGTTAGAACAACTGTACATCTACATATGCAAAAAACAAAACTTGAGCTAAACCTCACCCCTTAAATAAAAATCAACTCAAAATGGATCATAGATGTAAATATAAAACATAAAGCTATAAAACTTTTAGAAGAAAATATGAGAGAAAATCTTAATGACTGAGAGTTAGGCAGAGTTCCTAGAGATGACATCCAAAGTACGATTCATAAAAGAAAAAATGAATTGAACTTTACCAAAATTTAAAACTTTTAACTTTGCAAGTAATACTGTTTTACAGAAATTACGAGTTACAGATTAGAAAATACTGCAAATCACATAAGAGTAAAGGACGAACATCCCAAATATATAAAGAACTTTTGAAACTCCAAAAGAAACCATACAATTAAAAATGAACAAAAGACTGAACAGATACTTCACGAAAAAAAGATGCAAGGATGGCAAATAAGCATATGAAAACATGTTCAACATCATTAGCCATTAGGGAACTGAAAAGTAAAACCATTATGAGACATAGCATCAACTCCTGGGAGTAGTTTGTTGGTCTTCCCTGCATTACTTCCCCTCTACTAAGGGCAGGGTGGTTGTTCCTGTGGTTAGCTCCCAGAAGGGCAATGTGGTTCGTTCCAGGCCTCAGAAACACCAGAATACACCTGGCTTCAAAAATAACAAGTTTTGGGCCAGGCATGGTGGTTCACGCCTGTAATCCTGGCACTTTGGGAGGCCAAGGCAGGCAGACCACTTGAGGTCAGGAGTTGGAGCCCAGCCTGGCTAACAGGGTGAAACCCTTTCTTTACTAAAAATACAAAAATTAGCCGGGAGTGCTGGTGGGCACCTGTAATCCCAGCTACTCAGGAGGCTGAGGCTGGAGAATCACTTGAACCTGGGAAGCGGAGGTTGCAGTGAGCCAAGATTGCACCACTGTACTCCAGCCTGGGTGAAAGAGTAAAACTCTGTCTCAAAAAAAAAAAAAAAAAAAAGCACAAAAAAACCCCCAAGTTTTGAACCCATGAAGAGGAGTTTGCAGTGAGCTGAGATCATGCCACTACACTCCAGCCTGGGTGAAAGAGCAAGCAAGACCCTGTCTCAAAAACAAAAAACAAAACAAAACAAAAAAAAACACCAAGTTTGGTAAGAGTGTTCAGACCAAGAAAATAAACGGAAAATTTCATGATGGGATATGCCAGCTCTGTAAAGAAGTTCCTGAATGACATGCATTAATAAACTATAATAAACACAAACCATTATCAAAACCTAAAAAAATGTGTTAAATGTTTATAAATGTCAGTGGAGGATTCTTATCACATAATGTGTAGACTATGTGCCTATGAATGTGAAGTCTGCACAAAATGTAGAAATGAAGAAGTCACTATTATTCTGTTTAATAAAGAACCAGAAAAAAAACAAAAATTACTGAAAATAATCTAAGTTCTAACCACCGAAGAAGCTGCAGAAAAAGTTAAAGTGATGATTTAGATTTTGATATTGATTTAGATGACAAAGTAGAGTGAATTAATATCAACATATTACAAGTCAATTTGAGAATGTGAAATTCTGACCAACTTCTGACTTCCAATTTTCACAAAAAATACTGTGAAATCATGAGAAAATTTGAAAAAAGCTATTGAAAAGAGGCAAAATTTATACATGAACAATATAAATCATGTATGATATTTCAGCAAGTATAAGATTTTCATCCATTGTGTTTTTGGATATGTTTTTTTGAGACAGGGTCTCGCTGTTACTCAGGGCTCCAACTCCTGGGCTCAAGTTTTTCTTATAACAATTTTTTAAGTTGCATATGTTAGAATATCTGCCAAAATGAGTATGAGGGTATCATACTGCAGTTCATGGGGATTATTTAAAAGAATCTATTACCTAGTATTACCAAACTAAACAAGATTCAGAATTGATGGCTGTGTAAGAACTACCTTAGTAAAAGTAAGATGACATTATATTGGTAGCCTCAAAAATTGGTCCTCAGTAAGTGCCTTTGATAAATTTATGTCAAGTAAACGACTCACATAGCAAAAATCCCCTTACTCACTTCACTTGTTACAAAGCAAATGCAGGTTTAAAAAAAAAAATAATGTTTAACAAGTGTATAGCAATCTTTCTTTGAAAGCATTTTCATATACCTCATTACATTGTTTTTACCTTTTTTCTCCTGTGAAATATGTATATCAAAAATGCATAGAAGTCATATGGATAGTTTAATAGATAATTATAAAGGAAAGTTCACACATTTACCCAGGTAGAGAAATGACCAGCACCAGAAGACCCTTGCTAGGCTCTTCCTCAGCAAAAGTTCATCCTTCTTCCCAGAGTTGGTACTGTTCTTAATTGTAGTATTTTCTTACCATTTTACTACCCGTGTTTATACTCCAAAACTACATAAATTAGCTTTATCTGATTTTTAACCCTTTCCTATCTTTTTATGTTGAAAAATCTCCAACCTACAAAATGGTAACAAAATAGTTCAATGAATTTTTGCATATTCTTCACCCAAATTCTCAATTAACTTTTAACCATGTTTTCTTGGTATCTCAATAGATGGATATATATTTGCTGCACCATTTGAAAATGTGGCAAGCCCTGCTTCTGAGTTCTGTATGGACACTTACACTATATATTACTTTGCATCTCTTTTTTGTTATGAAGTTTGTTGAGACTAATCCATGTTGTTGCAAGAGCTGCAGTTTGTTCTTTTCACACTGCTGTGTATTATTCCATGCACTTCCATATCATAGTTTATTTTTCTTATATTAATATTTATCTCAAATTTTTCCTATTATAAACAATACTGATATGAACACTGTTGCATGTGTCTCTTGGTACACATGTGCATTTCTGTTAGGTATATATATACCTGCGAGTGGCGGAGAAAATCAGCTTTTATGGATCTTCAGTTTTACTTTATCATATGAAACTATGTTTTCAGGACTTTTATTCCCTTTCTGATAGCAGATTAGAGTTCCAGCACTCAGCAGTTTTTCTAACATTGCTCTGTTGCCCATACTGGAGTATGGTGGCATAATCTAAGCTCACTGCAGACTCTACTTCCTGGGCTCAAGAGATTCTCCCACCTCAGCCTCTCAAGTAGCTGGGACTATGGGTGTGCACCACCACAGGCAGCAATTTTTTTTTTTTTTTTTTTTTTTTTTTGTAGAAACATGGTTTCACTATGTTGCCCAGGCTAGTCTCAAACTCCTGGGCTCAAGTGATCCTCTCACCTCCGCCTCCCAAAGTGCTGGGATAACAGGCATGAGCCATCATGCCCAGCCTATACTGAAATATTTAAGTGTGTAATATCAATTTACTTTAAAATATTTTAGCATAAAAAAGTGAAGACACAGATAACATTTCAGTGGCATCAGAAAATATTACCTGGAATAAATCAAAAAATACTCAATAACAGTCAACAAATTTATAAAGTATTTTCAAAACATTAAAGAAAATGGAGATTAAAGTAAATGGAGATACCATGTTCAAGACATAGAGGTCTCAATATTCTAAACTTTCAATCTTATAGAAAGTTTCTCTCCCATAAATATGTGTGGTTCTTTTTTGCAAATAAATTTATATTCTGGACTATTTAACTTCTGTGATTAAAGAGTCAACTAAGGTTAAAACAATAATAAATAAATAAAACCATTATGGGGTATCGTTACACACCTACTAAAATGACTAAAATAAAAATCCTGACAGTATGAAGTGCTAACCATATACTGCTGGTGGGAATGTAAAATTGTACAGTCACTGTAGAAAAGAGTTTGGGCCAGGCGCAGTGGCTCATACCTATAACACCAGCACTTTGGGATGCCAAGGTACGCAGACTGCTTAAGCCCAGGAGTTTGAGAACAGCCTGGACAACATGGTGAAAACCCATCTCTACAAAAAAATACAAAAATTAGCCAGGTGTGGTGGTACATGCCTGTAGTCCCAGCTTCTCAGGATGCTGAGGTAGGAGGATCACTTGAGCCCGGGAGATAGAGGTTGCAGTGAGTCAAGACTGCACCACTGCGCTCAGCCTGGGTAACACAGTGAGACCCTGTCTCAAGAAAAAAAGAAAAGAGTTCACGGTTTCTAATAAAGCTAAATATACACTCAACATACAGCCCAGCAAATCCATTCCTGAGTTTCTACCCTGGAAAAATGAAAATGATGTTCACACAAAAACTTGTACATGACTATTAATAGCAATCCTCTTCATAATGACCCCAAAAGAACTCATATGTCCTTCAACAGATCAAAGGATAAACCATAATTTTTGTATTCCACTATACGTCCTAACAATGGAATACCACCCTGCAATAAAAAGAAACTATTGATACATGCAATGATCGGGATGAATCTCAAAGGCATTATGCTGAGTGACAGAAGGCAACCTGAAAAGGCTGTATATTCTGTAATGCCATTTAAATGACATTCTCAAAAATAAAAAACTATAGTGATGGAGAACAGATCAGTAAAGTTGCCAGCAGTAAGAAGCAGGGAAAGGAGTATGACTACAAAGAGTAGCACAATGGAGTTTGGGATGATGGAAATGTTTTGTATCTTGATTGTGATGATGGTTATACAAATCTATACATACACTGAATTCACAGCACTGTACACGGGAAAGACCTTTACAGTATAATTTTTTAAATAAATCATAATTCTGTGTTCTTGCCTGATGTAAATATATGAAATGGGAAAGATGACATAATTTCATTTTTTTCTGTCCAATAAAAGAGCCTAGATGCAATGATACTCCTATAGCTTCTAAACACCATTCCCCACCAAAAGGAATCAAGGCCCCCTTGGGGAAGGGCTGACTACAGGACTGGGGCAGGGAGAGTACAAGGTAAGACTAAGATACCTTGCTACACCAGCAAGGAGGTTCTCAAAGACTAATGGGGGCTGGGCACGGTGGCTCATGCCTGTAATTCCAGCACTTTGGGAGGCCAAGGTGGGCAGATCACTTGAGGTCAGGAGTTTGAGACCAGCGTGGCCAACTTGGTGAAACTCCATCTCTATTAAAAATGCAAAATTTGTTGGGTGTGGTGGTGCGCACCTGTAATCCCAGATACTCAGGAAGCTGAGGCAGGAAAATCACTTGAACCTGGGAGGCAGAGGTTGCAGTGAGCCAAGATCAAGCCACTGTACTGCAGCCTGGGCAACAGAATGAGACTCTATCTCAAAAAAAGACTAATGGGGAAATGTCACATGAACACAGAAGTAGGCTGAAGAGGCTCCCACTGGCCAAATTTGGGACAATTTAAGGATCAAAAGAATAATAATAATAATGGTAATAGACTATGATTCCCAAACAGAAAAGAATCCATGACTATGGTAGTGATTGCACATACTTATGAATACACTAAAATCCCTTGAACTGTCACTTTAAATGAGTAAACTGTCTGGTACATGAATTGTATCTCAATTAGGCTATGTTTTAAAATCCATGAGTCCATGGGGATTTTTTTAAAAGGATCTGGAGGGCAAGGGAGGAAACTCTTCCCTACAGAAGAATGCCAGCTAACAAATTCATAGAAAAATGATAGTATTAGGAAAATCATTACTTTGCAATCACCAATGTAATAAATGCTTAAGACAAGAAGTATCCACAGATGTTAAAACCATTAGGTGAAAGATTATTGGGGAAAAGGATAATCATGTGTCCTCAAAATATTACCCCATAGATTGCTGCTTAACATCAAAGGATAATTGAACCTTTAGTGTATAAAAAACTAGAAAACAACATAATCAAACAATTAAACTCACCAAGTATAAGACTTTTTGTGCCTCCTGGTACAATTCAATGAGAAACACGCAAAAATACTTATCCATGTAAAAACAAAAACAAAAACAAAAACAAAACAATTACCCTGAGTCTAATAATAGGGAACTCAGATAATCCAGATTATGGGACCGTTTACAGGACAAATATCTTGGACTCCACAAAAGTCAACGACATGGAGGAAATAAAAAAGGTTGGGGACCCTGACAACCAAATGCAAGGTATGATCCTTTACAGCATCCTGAGGAGAGAAAGAAGTTATAAGGCTTTTATCACTGGGACAACAGGGAAATTGACCACATATTAGATAATATTAGTTAGTTAATATTAAATTTCTTGGGTGTGATAATGGCATTGTAGTTATGAGAAGTTATGAATCCATTCTTAGGAGACATGCTGAAATACTGAATAAGTATCAGATTGTCTGCTACTTACTTAAAATATTTCAGAAAAAAAAAAGATAAAAAAAAGGGGCAGAGCAGACAAAGCAAAATGTTAATTGGTGAATCTTGGGGAAAAAAATACACGTTTTACCATTTCTGTAAATTGTAATTTTTCAAAATAAAAAGGTGGAGAGGCAGGAAAAAAGAAAAATGTGGTGTTACTACTTTCAAACTTCCTCACTCATACCTCAAACAGTAGAAAGGAAATACATACATTGTTACGAGAAGAGCTTTAAGAGTTCAAAGAATTCAGAGCCCAACTCTGCCTTCCACTAACAGTGTTTCTTGCTTTACATAGATCAAGTTACACCACCAAGGGTCAGTTTTCTCACTGATATTAAACAGAGAAACGTCTGTTAGCATATAAAATGGTTTACAAGGTAGATGAACATTAGAGATTGAGTGGGAATCAGGACAAGGTATTAAAGAGGTACGTACTTTCCAACTATTCAGTTGGCAATAATGATTGAGAATTATTGTGAGGATTAAATGAAAAAACTATATATGAAAAGTACCTAGTCTGGCATATGGCAGATGCTGGATAAATTCAACGTACTTTCTCCTTCAAATACAGAAAAATAATGTGGTAAGAACTTACCAGTTACCAAGAGGCAACTGTATACCAAACCTTTGGTGTTTTCACTCCATCAAAACTTAATGATTGAGATTAAGGTTAAGATTGAGATTAAGATTGTTCTCACTACTTTTTCAAACTCATATTAAATGTCTATAAGGATGAGACAACCTTGGCAAACAATTGTGTGAACCAAAAGATAAACCAGCCGAGAGTCTAATTATCACAAGATCTTTGTTAGTCAACATGAAACACAACATAGATGACTGTGAACACAGATACTATTGGTATCTTCTACCAGGCAAATGACATGTTTGTCATTTACCCTATGAAAGATAATAAATTTTGTCCCGAAGTGATTTTTAACTTAGTCATCATTCCATTCTCTAAAACAGAAGTATGGAAAAATTCACTGATAATAGGAAAGACTTAAAATACGTGGATCAAGACATAGGCAAGCTTTATCAGAAACTTGGTAATCCATTTGTAAGACTACCACAGATCAATTTAACCACTTATTTCCAAAACATAATTAGGATACACACTAAACTAATAAGATCAAAATGCTTTTCTAAGAATCATAACATTAACATAATTCCTTCCTACTATTGAAAAAAAAAATCAATGAAACACATTTGAGGCCAAAGAATCATTAGAATGGTTATCATCGGCTGTCTTTAATGAGAGATTTGTAAAATAATAGACACTAGAGAAAGATAATTACTTGACCTCCCCCCAAAAAATCAGGATCAAATAAAAGCCTTCAAACAAATGAACTATATTCTTATATTTATCATATCTTAAAGCATTTTCATTCGATGAGGACACTATAGCACCAGGTGTAAGCTTAACAGAGGCAGAGCTGTCGGCAAAACCTAGGCTGCCTGACCACAAAGCCCTAGTCTGAACCACTATGCTCTGCAGCCTTCAGGAAACAGCAAATCTGACCCAAGAAGGCCATGAATAGAAGCCCAGACACAGTGAATTATAACACAGGATTAGAAAAGGAGAATGAAGGATTCCAAGATTCCCAGGGGAAAAGGGGACTCAGGACAAAAGACAGTATGTTTTCAAAGTTGTTATATTTAAAAATAATGCAAATAATGCCTTTTTCACATAGAAAAGGCAATTAGAAACTCCAAGAAAAAAAGATAAGCTCAAGTCCCAAATGTTGTAAATTAAATTGTAGCAACTGATAGAGTGCAAGAAAAGAAGGTCTATTTGACTCTGATGCTGATACCATCTCTCAGGGGGTAAGTCCCACACACACACAAAAATACAGCCTTAGCACACTACGTGGTCTGATCATTCATGAAGTCTTCTCAATAATACAAACACTAGTTCACCAGTACTCTACTTTTGGAATCAATACAGAAAAAGTATGAAAGAAGTGACTGAGGGTAAAAGACAGGATGAAATTGTCAACCCTCTCGACAATGTATAATGAAAGTATAGCTGAGAGAAGTCTTTCCAGAAAGTGAAATTTGCAGGTTAAGGAGGACAAGGTGGCAAAAAGAAAGCAACAGCCTCATCATGTCAAGAGAAAATTGTAAGATGTTGAAAGTTTGTAGGATAAGGAATAAACAAATATATGACTTAAAGTTTCTAAAATGACCAGAGGAATGAAATTTATAACTGGAATGCTAGAATGAAACAGGGTTGAGGAGGAAAATAATGTGAGCTTAATCACATCTTCCATCCCAAAGACTCAACAGACTTTATTTATTGACAAAATTTAAAACAGACATTTAAATATATTATCTGAAAGTACTGATGAAATAGGAACTAAAAATAAAAGTTAAAATTAATTTAAAAAAAAAAAAAAAGGGGGCTACCTCTAGAGAGTGGAACCAGAATGGAGAGGGATGGGCAGGAGACTTGTTTTTCAACCTAAATCTTTCTACATTATTTGGGTTGTTACTAATTGCATATATTATTTTGATACAAGTTAACAATAAAAGAAATTAAATTTTAAATTTAACTTATTATTTTAGAAGATGACTTTAAAATTATGTATTTCATACAATGTCCAAATCTGGCATTTTAGTTTTTTGGTTTTTTAAAACAAACTTTCATAAAAGTTGCGTAAATAGTAGAGTTCACATATACACTGACTTCTCTAATGTTAATAACTTAACCAGAGCACCCTTACCAAAACCAGCTACCAATTTTGCTGCAATGCTAACAGCTAAATTACAGATTTTGAATGTTACCAGTTTTTCCCAAAATCTTTTCTGCTCCAGGATCAAATCTAGGATTCTACACCGCACTTACTTGTTTTGTCTCCTTAGTCTCCTCTTATTTGTGACAGTTCTTTCATCTTTCTTTATCATGACTTTGACAATTCTGTAAAATGTCTCTCAATTTGGGTTTGTTTGATGTTTTCTCATGAACACATTGAGATTATGCATCTTTGGCAAGAAGACCAAAGGAGTTACATTGTGTCCTTGGTGCATTATATTAGGGATGTATGATGTTAATATAATCTTATTACTGGTGATGTTAATCTTTATCACTTGGATAAAATAGCGACTGCCAGTCTTTCCAAATGTAAAATTACTATTTTCCCCTTTGTAAGTGATAAATAGCTTTGGGGAAATACTTCTAAACTATGATACTCATTTTTTAAAATAACTGACAAAGATTATATATATTAAAGTGAGCAATATGATGATTTGATACACATTGTGTAATGATTACCACAATCCAATTAATTAACACATCCATCACTTTTCACACTGTACCTTAAATACTTGTTGATCCTATAACTGATAATTTGTACCCTTTGACCGACATCTCCCCATTTACCCACTCCCTAACCCCAGGGAACCATGGTTCTACTCTCTGCTTCTATGAATTTGACTTTCTTAGTTTACACATATAATACAGTATTTGTCTTTCTGTTATGACATTCATTTTTATACATTATATTTACAGTTATCTTTTAGAGATGCATAGTGACATATTTCTGGATGAAATCACAATGTCTGGTATTTGCTTCAACATCATGCAGACGTGTGGGAAGTAGGCTTTGGTACAGATGGAACAACATGGCTCAAGAGCTGGTAATTGATGAGACTACAGGTATTCATTTTACTAATCTTTTTTGTGTGTCTTTAAATTTTTCCATGGTAAAAGTTTTAAAAAATTAGAACCCAAATAAATACAACTCCATGCACATATGTATCGAAAGATAACACAAATTTACCCATTCAGGTATCTTGATCAGAAAACACTATTATGCTTAAATTTTCATTTTCTAATTTGAATCTTTTTTTTTCCCCCCCAAACAGTGCCACGAAGCAACTCCCAAGTTCATGCTGAGGTTTTTGCCACCAACATTTAAAACACAGGCATTGTGCGCCCTCTAGTGTGATCTTCTGTAACGTGAGTTGCACTGAGAAGTTCAGTAACAAAAAGCAGAGTATATTCAAAAAGGGGAAAAAAAATCCTCTTCTCACAAAAATTTCTGCTTCTCCACTAGTCAATAAATTATCTGCTAGTTACTTGGCTATGTACCAAAACCACTTCAAGTCCAAAGATTATCAACGTTTTTCCACCTACTCTACTGTTTCTCAGAACATATCATGCAGCTCAGGGAACAAAAAAGGACAGAAGACTACAATCAGTCAAAACATTTTTAAGCACCCTTCATAAAGGCCAGATGAAAAAGGATAAGGAAATCAATATTAATGGCTAATTTAGAAGCCTCTCATTGTGTTCTGCCCATATAAACGGTTCCATTTCTATGCTTTAGAATCCTCTAACACTGAGAAATTGTGCTCCACTTCTCACTCAAGTCAAGATTTGGTTCACGTCTTGCAGATCTCCCATCACGTTATTTTCTTAGGATTTATTGAAAAATTCTATCAGTGAATTTATCTGTAAGACACAAACAGGAGGCAAAGTGTAACGAGAATCACAGGCTTTGGAATTATGCAGACTTGACCTCCAATTCCAGTCCTGCCACCTCCTAGTTGTATTACTTAATTTTTCTAAGCCTCCATTTATGATCTGTACAAATAGGCTAATGTCTTACAGTTTAAGGATTAGGAAAATATATGTAAAGTAAATGATCATAATTAGTATTCAAATTGTAACTATTTTCATTATGTGATCCCAAAGTAATCTGCAGCCAAGCAGTCGAACCCACAGATAAACATTTTAATTTCCTTTGAATGATTCCAATCACTATTTTTGAATTACACAATCTAAAAAGCTAGATTTGATTTTTCAAATTTAGTTTTAATTTAGTTTTCTTACATATATAAGAAATTTAGTTTTCTTACATATATAGTTTCTTAATACTCCATATAAGATGGTGTTTATTCAGACAATAAGACAGTATACAGTAATGAGAACATCAAAGGTAATTGCTGACCCACACGGTATTCACCAGAGACAATTTGCACACACCTGATGAAGGATCTTCTTCATAAGTTGTTTTATTATTTTCACGTATCATTTCAAAACCTGTTTTGAATATATGAAACAGTTACAGGAGTAACTATAACTAGAAATGACAAAATTAAAATAAGAGCTATCTGTGGACAGCAGTAAATACGATAAGAAAAGAAAATCTCAATGGAAGTACAGAGAGTTTACCTGGTAGAAAACCATTAGCTTGTATAGGAATTAAGTGAGAACTCCACAATTCTTGCTAAATGTATCTGCAGGTCTTAAATATCTAAGTACTTAAAACTGGTCTGCTTTTGAGAAGCAAGTATGATTAAGTCATCGGTTTGTTAAATATTTTCTGAGTGTGCTATGTGCCAGACACTCTTCTACGTGTTGGATTAAGAGTAGGAAACAAAGTGGGAGGCATCTGCCCTCCTGATGCATACATTCTAGTGGAGGGAAGACAGCAGTAATTAATTTCTGAACAAGAAATGAAGGTAATTTCAAACATCGGTGCATGAAAAGGTAACAGGTGAGTGATCGGGTAACAGGTGAATGATCTATTTTAGCTGGAGTGATCACAGGAGGTCCCTCAGAGAAGAGGCACGTGAACTAACATCTAGATAAGGGAAAATCATGCAAACGTGATAATATGCACTTATAAGCCACAGTTCTTCACGAACACTTCCATCAACACAGATTCCTTACACTTGCTTATTTCCTCTAATTAATTTATTTTTAATATCATGTACACTTCCAGTTTCCCCAAACTCCTGGCACTAACACCTATCTAAAGGCTTAAAGACTACAGATATAAATATGATTATTCATTTTAAATGTTTTTTCCTCCCCAGAAAAATGTATCTGTTAATAAAATGTAAAATACACAGCTCACCATAAAGGTTAAGTTCATGGATTCTGGAGTCCTCTGATCTCTTCCTTACCGGTAGGAGACCCTGGGCCAACCACAAACTTACCAAGCTTTAGTGTCTGTCAAGTAGGGATCGTGTTTTGGGCTACTGTGAGGATTATGTGAAATAATGTATGTAAAGAACTTAGCACAGTGACTGGAACATTCTAAGTACTTGGTAAATGTAAACATTTATTTCCATTTAAAATGACACACATTTTTGACACACATTGTTTACATATGAATATATCAATATAAGAGGGATTCTGAGATTTTAACTTTAAAATCAAAACTATATATAAAAGCAAATAACTCAGAAGTAAATTCATGTCTTCAAAATAATTTCAGTGAGATCACCAAATGATTTTTAAAGATGAGTTTCTATACTGGTGCCCAAAAGAACAAAGGCAGCAGAAAAAAAAAATGAACAGACATTTCCATTTACAAAGGAGAATGACCAAAAACAAGTACTCATGGATGCCCACATGTGGGGCTGAAGCTACAGACGTATGAAATGGTCTTCTCTCTGAAGAGATGAAACTTTAGCTAGAAGGGTTTGAAGGGACAGAATATGGCAGATCCTGTGGGGTGACTCAGTAACGGTAGTCACACTGCCCCCAGTCCACCCTTTGCCTCACTTCATCTACTACACTGAAAAGCTCATACTCAACTTCCCAATCCCCACGCAACTCAGAAAGGCCCTGATATACCGTCTGCCCCAGGAAAGTTTTTGTTTTCGAGATAAACAAAAGGACAGATAAAGTTAGTACTGCCTCATGCCCTTCCCCTTCTTCATGTCTGGAATGGAACTATGATGCCTGAAAGTAGTGCAGACATTTTGTGACCATAAGTCAATTAGCCAGAGCATTAAAGTTAGCCAGGCAAAATGAAAAAGCTGGATTCTCCTTGCCCTCATCTAATCAGTACACCAGCCTTAGAATAATCATCTTCAGATTTGTTAGAAAAGGAAAAAACAGAAAACTTCTTTGGTGAAACGACTGCAGTCAAATTTTCTGTTATTTGCAGCCTAAATGCAATCCAAATGGACTTACGAAGATGAAGAAAGAGGATATTTCACATGGGATGAAAACCACAAAGGAACAACAACAAAGAGCTACTTCTCAACACTATGGTTTATGATCACAACGTTTAAATAAAGAATTAAGAGATAATTTCCACCTGTATCCAATAGCTTCCAATGTGTTTACAGTGAAGCATCATATTATTGCATTTACATTCCACACACCATATACACAGGAACTGGTGCCCCTTTAGGACAACATGGCCAACATGCAACAATGGAAATATGCAGCATTTTCAAGTCACTTCACAGCATAAATGAAATTTGTCCAAGGAAGGAAAAAAGTAAATAGCAGCTGGTTTCACGTAAACAAAACATGAGAAACTATGCACTGAATGGCTAGACTAATACTTCCACATTAAGATAATTTTACTCAATTGTTCTTCCTAAAAATGTTTGCTTATTTAAGAGATGATGAAACACTAGAGGCTAAAGCCCAGGTTTGAGGAGTAATGATTTTAGGTTCTTGAATTAAAGAATGAATCAAATGAACCTGCACTCATTCTTCACAGAACATCTCTCCAGTAAAGTTACAATAATGTAAATGCAATTAAGTGACTCATTTTATAAACCTCTATGATAAAAGAGGAAATTTCATTTTCATTTGTTTAATATTTCCATCAAAAAGAATGTCTCATTACACATTTACTGAAAGCCTGAATAATAAAACAATGGACAAATTCCAAGAGCAAACAGGGACTTTTTTCTTTTCCCATGAAGCTAGCATTATGGAATTTTAACAGATGTTGTATTTGGTCATAGTTAATAAAATGAATTATGTAGGATTAACATAAGGTTCAATATGTTTGCATTGGATTTTAACTGAAAAACAATTTCACATTAGAAGTTTGGAAAGATTTTGAAACACTTTTTTTCCTTTTTAGTAGAAGTGCTAAGATGAAGAAAATAAATGAATAATTATAGCACTTACTGCTTTTCCAATAAAATCAGACTTATAAAAACTACTTTTTCAAGGTTTAAGAAGACTGGAATCTTAGAAAAGTGTATACCCTTTGGTATTTCATCACCCGTCTCATGCAAAGATCATAGTAATGTAGCATATCAAAAGCCTGATTCACTACTCTACATAACTCCAAGCCCTCTTAGAGCTCCCTCACCTTTCTGAAATGATCATGATGTCAGGCAGCTTCTGAACAAAAGTAAGTCAAACTTAAAGCAGTGAAGAACAACAAGTATTCACTGAGTGCTCACTGTGTAGAAGTTTTATCCTAGAGTCTGTGCACCCTACAAGGAGGTAAACACCCAGTGGCTGTTTTCAAGAGGACTAATATGCTATCTGGAAAGATAAGCCACAACCCAATTCTAAGGACAAACTGAAAGAGAACGAGGTAAATCAAAGAAAACAATTTCACACAAACATACACAGAGACAGATACACAGCACTGATACAAGGAGGGGGAAAACTCTCCCTTATGAGATAGGACTGGTTTTTTTCCTCTTTTACAATCATGATAAGCAGGAAATAGTACATAGAGCCTTAAGGACGGTAAAGATGCAACAGAAGTTCTGGTGATAGTTGGTTGGTAACATTTTTCAGTGGAAAACATCCAAGTGGTGCAATCTCCATAAGAATAAGTCAAAAATAACAATCATGGAATTTTCCCAATACACTTTCATTAGGAATCTTGATCAGCTCAATCATCAATTAGGGTAACTTTACTTCATTATACCAGTATGCTGTTTTTCCTACAGAAGTAGCCAGTGAATATAAAATCAACTGCAGGTTGCAATTTGTTACAATTATAGAGATGCCTCTCAATAAGACATTTGAATACAACGCTTTCATTATAGCAGGAAAGCTTTACAAGCAGTAACAATTGTCTGGCCTCTCATTCAAACACAGCAATTGTTAGTCATCAACAAGTCTGAAAGCAGACAGATCAAGGTTGCATCCCCGTTGAAGAACCTAACAACCTAAAGGCAGGTTTAATTTCCAAATCTCCTAGCAGGCTATACTGCTATCACAGCCGCCTTCTAGAACTGCTGTAAAGGTACAAAGGTATCAATGAGAACAGTCTATGCAAAGTTCCTAGCACAAATGGGCAAACCTGGACTCAGATTAGTAAACTTGTCAGGAGCAGATGGGTGGTAAGGGACAGAGCTGCATTCCACACTTAGGTGTTTTATCAGTCCATTCTCACAATGCTATAAAGATACTACCTGAGACTGAGTAATTTATAAAGGAAAGAGGTTTGCCTCACAGTTTGCATGGCTGAGGAGCCTCAGGCAACTTACAATCATGGCAGAAGGCAAAGGGGAAGCAAGGCACGTCTTACATGGCAGCAGGAGAGAAACAGTACGAAGGGGGAACTGCCAAACACTTTTAAAACCATCAGCTCTTGTGAGAACTCTCTCACTATCATCAGAAGAGTATGAGGGAAACCGCCCATCCAACCACCTTCCATCAGGTCCCTCCCCTGCCACGTGGGGATTACAATTCAAGATGAGATTTAGGTGGGGACACAGAGCCAAACCATATCAGGTGTCCTTCACTGTTAATGCTCTTTCAGTTACCAGAGTACTAATCCTCCTAGTTAACATTTCCTGAGCACATACTATGTGACAGGCACTATAGAAAGCACTTACCCTGGATCCCCTCATTTAATTCTCACAAGAATATGGGGAAGTTTCAAATCATCAGTTCACAGGAAAGTAAATAAGACTGTTCTCAGATATATGTTACTATGTCCACTCTTACTTGTAATTAAAATTAGAACTACAATGACATCTTTTTTTTTATCTTTAAGACTGCTAGTCCATAGATGAGGCAGGGGAAAACAGAAAGCTCCTACGTTGTTGGCAAGTGTCAATTGGTACTTCCCTAAAGGGCAATTTGGCATTATCTACCAAAATTACAAATGCCCATACCTTTCACGAAGTAATTCTACTTTTGGTATGTAACCTGCAAACATTCAACCATGTATAACGTGACACAGGAACAGTATCACTCACCGCAGCATGTCTGTAATGTCCACCAATAGGGAAATGTTAAATAAACTATGGTTTGTTTACACAATGGACTACTATGCAATCATTATAAAAGACAGTGCTCTTTGTGAAGTGATATAAATCATCTCCAAAATAAAGTAGGTTAGAAAGCAGCAAAAAAAAAATACAGAAGATCTAGGATAGAGTGGCTCTGGAAAAACACTAAGGAGACTTATATAACATGAGTGTTTGGGGGAAGGCACTGAGCAGGCAGACAGCAGAACCGGGAAGGAGACTTTGGAGGACAGTCCTTGAAGCTTGATTCCTGAAGGTTCCCGTTTCCAGCCACTGGATTTAGGGGAATCCCTGCTGCTTAGCATGGATATTAAGGGAAAACAAGTCTGAAAAGCTGCTATATCCACTTTTGAGTAAACTAGTAAGAGTGATGATTTTTGCACCTAAAGACTGGGGGCTTCAATGAACTTACTGAACAGATTGAATTACTTGTTTGGCGTGCCTGACTGCCTGCAGCAAAACTAGGGTGGGGAGAATAACCCTCACCTATCTCAAAACTCTTCAGGAGCATCTACCAAAAAGAAGCCAGGAGTTACTTGTTATTAAAATGGCTACATCTTGCCATTGGGACAGCTCCAACCAGCTTCTAACCTTCAGGTTTCTGCAGACAGGAGTCAGACACCAGCAATTTATCCTCCAGACTCCAGGGGACACATGCTGGGCTCTTTTAAGGGCGTTTCCCAAATTCTCCACTCCAATCCCTGGCAAACAGCTGAGAGCAAGAGGTTCAACTTCTCCCCCAGGCAAATACCCCACTTTGTGCTCTCTTGAAGGCCCTCACTTGGCTTGCACTCTCTATGGTTATGAAAACCCCAATTCTGCTTCAACAAGCAAGCCACACACATGTACTTTCACACCCTTGTGGTTCTGCTCTTGCTGTTCTGCCTATATCCTTAACTACTTCTAACTGCCACTCCTTCAACAATTAAGTCATTTTATGCTAATTGAGCACCACTCAAGCATTGCTCCTTCTGTAACCCCAGCTGCATCTTGTATATACTTATCATTACAGTGCTTATGACACTGCACTGTAAAGTGTCTACTTCCCTCTTTGTTTCCCTGCCAGAAAGTGAATCCTTCAGGCAGAAGTGCTCCTTGTAGTGCCCCAAGACCCAGTAGGCACTCCAAAAAGGACTGCTGAGTGAAATTTGTGGACAAAAAACATTTGCTAAGTTTAACTGATTCCCACTTCTTTTGAAACAATTTGCTTTACTCTGCTTTCTTCCTCTATAAAAAGTCCTTCTAATTTACGTCCAAGAGTATGAGGCTGCTCTCCATAAAATTTTCAGGCCAACTCCATCTGAAATCGTGCTGGTTATGAAAGCAGCTATGATTTTGCTCCCCACCTTCATCTTACTGCAGTAATAACACTGCACCAGCATGCTTGAGCACATTTAATTTGGCAAAGATCATGAGAAAAATGAACACTGAAAGGATGAGGTAAACAGTGTAATCTGCTGACCTTGCTTAGACTCCATCTAAAATTCACAGTAACTAAAATAATTTCAGAGAATGTAAGGGATAAGCATGCAATCCCCACAAACATCAAATGCAGGGGGAAGAAAAAGTGTGACAACATTCACACAATCTAAAGAACACAGAATCTATCTTATAATGCATGGACTCAAACTTCAATCTCATTCTAATGGGCAACTGCTAGGGAGATAAAACTAGTTTAAGGAAAAAATTGCATACAGAATAAACATATACGTTTCCAGGTGATTCTCACTAAGGTTTTTATGTATTTTCTTATTGAAACAACAAACACGCTCTTGGCAAAAAGATTTTATATTGGTGCCAGAATAAAGTAAGAACCTAATGCAAAAAAATTCTGCTTAAAGCAGATGTTATCACTTCTTATTTTTCTCATTTTGAGAAGCAGCTATGTTTCATTCGGCAATAATTCTTCTCTCATTCTATCAGAGAATCTGTACAAAAGCAACACCTCAACTAAAATCAAGTCTGAAGGATCTTTTATAAATACGCATAATGCAGAAGACCTCAATTAAATTTCCAACAAAACGCTGCCATTTTGAGTAAACAAAGTCATCTCAGTAAGGTCACACTACTTTCAAGGATTGCAGGCTAGAAATTAATTACTAGCATGACATATGTCAAAACAAATTTTTTAAAGAACAGAACACAGCTGCAATCATGTGTTTATCTGTTTGTATGCAAAACCAGTATTCTCCAGCATGTAAATATATTCATTTATTCAGTATCTCTCAGAAAAATAAAAAAGGCTTATTGCCTCGCTCTTTCCTGCACCCAGGTGAAATCTGAGTAAGTAACACGTTTAGAAAGAAACTAAGTACAGAGTGTATATACAGTATGGGTGCTATTTCTCAAAGGCACAAGTCATCGCCACAGAATTAACTAATTTTGAAACATTAAGTTTGCCTTAAAAATAAGTTCTTCAAAGATCTACACCAAGTAGATTGTGAACCTGTGAAAACCAAAGCTTTAAGTCACATGTAACAGTGTTGGTATGTCATAAAGAAGACTGCACTCTCTAATTAAAAACAAAAAACTACCTGAGAATAACATGAGGGATTTCAACGAATTTCAGTATTCGGTCAAATACGGCAATATTTAACTATTATGTTTCAGTATCCCAGAACCTCCAAATAGAAAACGCAGACACAGAGCAGACGTATGCAGGTTCTCACTTATATTTTCTCTAACAGAAAATTGTGTCCCAAACCAGACTTCTCTTATATCTCATCTATCTGAAAACGAACTTTTGAACTTCAAGATAGTCTCTTCCATGTGAAGCAAAGATTATAACACACTTCTTTTTTTTCTTTTTCTTCTTTTTGGAGACAGGGTCTGTCTGTCACCCAGGCTGGAGTGCAGTGGCACAATTACGGCTCACTGCAGCCTCAACATCCCAGGCTCAAGCAGTCCTCCCACCTCGGCCTCCCAAGTAGCTGGGATTACAGGCACCACCACGCCCAGCTAGTTTTCGTATTTGTTACAGAGACAGGGTCTCACAGTGTTGCCCAGGCTGGTCTTAAACTCCTGGGCTCAAACAATCCACCCACCTCCACCTACCAAAATGCTGGGATTACAGGCTTGAGTCACCATGCCTGGCCTATATCATGCTCTTGCAGTAATATACTGAAACTACTTACTGATCGTAAACTTTTGCTCTTTCAACCAAACAGAACAAAAGAAAATTTCCCATGTGCTGAATCACAGAAATTTAGAGTTAGAAGGCAAAGAGAGGTGAAGTGGCTTCCCCTGGGGTACACTGCTCTCTGAATCACCTGCAGTGCCAGGACTCCAGTCCAGACTGAACTTCCCAGCTCATCACATTTTCTTATCAAGAAGCCAAGGGCTCACTGCCTGATACGGACTTTTGAGACACCCACCTCTTAGACCAGCGGTCCCCAACCTTTTTGGCACCAGGAACAGGTTTTGTGGAAGACAATTTTTCCATGGACCAGTGGGGTGGGGTGGGTGGTTTCAGGATGAAACTGTTCCACCTAAGATGTTCCACCTCCAATCATCATGCCTTAGATTCTCATAAGGAGAACACAACCAAGATCCCTTGCATGCGCAGTTCACAATGAGGTTCGTGTTCCTATGAGAATCTAACGCTGCTGCTGATCTGACAGGAGGCAGAGCTCAGGTGGTAATGATCACTCACCTGCTGCTCACCTCCTGCTGTGTGGCTCAGTTCCTAACAGGCCACAGACCAGTACCAGTCCACTGCCCCGGGGTTGGGGTCCCTGTCTTAGAATGCTTATTTCATTACAAATTTTTCATTAGTTCCTCATAATTCAGTAATTAACTTGATATCTTACCCTCAGTAGTTCTTTTTTTTTTGGAGACAGAGTCTCACTCTTGTTGCCCTGTTCCCAGGCTGGAATCCAGTGGCACGATCTTGGCTCACTGTAACCTCTGCCTCCCGAGTTCAAGCAATTCTCCTGCCTCAGCCTCCTGAGTAACTGGGATTACAGATGCCCGCCACTTGGCTAATATTTGTATTTTTAGTAGAGATGGGGTTTCGCCATGTTGGCCAGGTTGGTTTCGAACTCCTCACCTCAGGTGATCCTTCTGCCTCGGCCTCCCAAAGTGCTGGGGTTACAGGCGTGAGCCACCACACACGGCCTGAAGTTATTTCTTAATACATCAACTGTAAGAGACATTTTTTAGCCACCCTGGAATAACAAGTCAGTTACATCATGGGCCATTCTGACCACTGAAATTGCTCTTCCGCCAAACCCGTTCTACTCATTCTTTCAAATGTAAAAACTGAGAAAACTTAACAGAAAAGCGACAATAATTTCCCTTTTTGATTTTTTAAACCAAGTTTCTCCAAATATATTTCTAACTGTTAAGTAGTGTAAATTTACCGAACAAAGCACATCATTCTTTTGTACTTCAATATTGGAAAGTAAGTGACTTACCTCTCTTAAAACTGTGCTTTTATAGCCTCGATACAACCCTTGGATACCCTGAAACAAACAGCCAAGAGTTCAGAAAGAATGGCAGAGATTTCTGAAGGACGTTCTGTATACAGCAGATCTACCTGCTCTTGTTTGAGTTCTAGAACATTCACAATTGCCACAGTTCTATAAGAGGTTAATGATTCTAAACTGGCCTAAGGTACATAACTTATACCTTATATAACTTATATACCTCTATAACCAGCTCCTAAGGGAGCTCAGATTAGCTTCCTTTGAAATAGGAACATCTCTAACAATAAAACTGACTACACATTTACTTACTTTTAGTTGCTATTATTCTACTAAATATTAGTAATAGTACTTAATTGCTGTAACATGTCTTCTCTTGAAAAAAATATTTGAGATGCTTTAAATACATTTCCAAAAGCAAATGCACACAAATGCCAATTATCCTTTTGTATATAAACAGAATTATATTTATAGCTTCAAACATCAGAAAGTTATTCATAATCTCCCAAAGTAGTGGTCAATATTTCCAGACAAACCTGTATTAACCATCCACATATTTCATTAAGGAAGCTATAGTCGCTTCATCTCATTTGTACAATTAATATTCAATGTCTCCTCACCTAGGTAACAGACTATTACAAATAACTTTTCTAAAATCAACACTCATTGAAAATTTCCATGTGATTCTCATGTTTTTTTTTTTTTTTTTTTTTTTAAAGACTTCTATAAAAACTATAAAAGAAAGCAACTAAATGCTCTCTAGTCACATGGCCAGGAAAAACAATTTCTGACTGACAGTTTCAAATGCATCAGTAAAAGAAGCTACATTTTGGTATAAACGTTATGACACTGGTTACTGTCATCAGTCCAGTACTATATCTCTTCCATGGACCTAAAATACTATAGTGATGTTTTAATATAGTATCTTTCTTCATTTTACATATTTACAATTTGTTTCACATCTGATTCCAGAGGAACTGCAGGTAGATTACAACTCAGGACACATATACTGTGGAGACACTCAATGTTATGCTTAGAAATTTGAAAAACATTTAAATGAAAATACTCAAAAACCAATAAAAGGCAAAGATAATCTTAGCAAAAAATTACTACAACTGGACATTAAATTTAGCTCTAAAGTTTTCTCTCAGGCTGTCAGGATGAAGTCCACAGTGCTCATATGAGCTACTATAAAATCTTAATAAAGAAAAGAAGAGCTTAAAAAACACATCTCACCTCTTCATATAAGATGTTAGAAAAAATCTGAAATGTTCTTGTAGAAGCAGATACCTGTGCCCTCTGCTTAACCACTTCAGATGGAACTCGAATCAGGCAGGCAACCTAAAAGACAAATTTAATTATATCCTAAAAAGTAAATAACTGCTATAAAAACTGAAATTTTTTGGTAAGCAAAAATTATAGTAAAAAGGTATAATATGGAGGCTTACTGCAAGATGTCAAAAAACCTTGTCAAAAAACCTTTCCTGGCTTGTCCTATATAGATTCTCCCACCTCCTGCCAGATGTTCCAAGAACATTTGTCTATAAGCCTCCCAACGGCGAGAAGCACATTTACTCATTTCGAATCCCCAACGCCCAGAACTGCATCTGGCACATGACATTTCAAACATGCGTGATGAAAGATGAACCAGAGGAACCTCTGCTTTACTGGAAGTAATGCACACATCCGTAGAGGCAAGCTGACCATCAGCTGGTACCCACCCTTCCATCCCTCACCAACTCCAGCCCCCACAACTCTCGATCATGCAGCAACTGAAAAGGGACTCCCAGCACTCTTGTACACTCTCCTCCAGCATTCCAGCAGACGTGGGTCATCCTCACAGCTACTGGCCAATATGTGATTCTAATATCACCCTTGCTGACATGCTGAGGCCGGGTATATGTCACCTCAAATCCACACTGCCAGGATTTTACCTTACCCTATATAAAGGTAATTTACTTATTTTCAGAAAGAGAAACAATAAAAAATTCGTCAAACCCAAAGGAACTCTGCCCACAAAAGGAAAGAAGGCAAGGTTGGAGAAAGGGTGGCAAGGTACAGGGAGGGAGACGTGTAAACATATTTTAAACATTTTAATGGAAGTCCTGTATTCAAGCCTCTATGGACCTAACAGTCTGCAAAGATAAAAACTTTTTCTGCAACTTAGATTTCACACATGTAACCTTGAACACCAAAGTTATGGTACTCGGGAGGCTGAGACAGGAAGGTAGCTTGAGCCCAGGAGTTCAAGACTAGCCTGCAAGAAATGTAAGAAAGCTGTCCCACCAGGCCGGGCACGGTGGCTCAAGCCTGTAATCCCAGCACTTTGGGAGGCCGAGATGGGCGGATCACGAGGTCAAGAGATCGAGACCATCCTGGCTAACACGGTGAAACCCCATCTCTACTAAAAAATACAAAAAAACTAGCCGGGCGCGGTGGCGGGCGCCTGTAGTCCCAGCTACTCGGGAGGCTGAGGCAGGAGAATGGCGTGAACCCGGGAGGCGGAGCTTGCAGTGAGCTGAGATCCGGCCACTGCACTCCAGCCTGGGCGACAGAGCAAGACTCCGTCTCAAAAAAAAAAAAAAAAGAAAACTGTCCCACCAAATAGAGTACACAACTCAAAGAGGTTTATCCCTTCTGATCTGTATTCTCCTGATTCCTAATCAGAGATCAGTACTCAATTTGGATATTACATAAGGCTTTGTCTGTCCAAAACTAAATGGTTCTAAAGCATGGCTCTACAGCAAATTTATAATGTAAAAGACCAAGTAGAAAATATTTTACAGTTTGCAAGCCACATGGTCTCTGTCGCAACTGTTCAGCTATGCTGTTTTAGCACAAAAGAAGCTATACATATAATGTATATATTATATATGTATAGATTAATATATATATTAATTTATATATAATATATAAATTAATAGTTTGGCTATGTTCCAATAAAATGATATTTACAAAAACAGGCGACAGCTTGCCAACCCCTACGCTAAGAGAATTAGCCTTGGCAAAAGCAGACTGGGCACAGAACAGATAAAAGCCCCAGCACCCCATGACAAGTGGGACAAAGATGCCATGTGACGTGATTTTAGACGTCATGAAGTCAGCTAACACGGGCATATCGCCTCTAAACCTAGGAAGTAACAATGCTTCATGCTGATGCATTACAACAAAGGGTATGGTTATGGTAACAAAGGATCCATTACCTGAAGTTATTTTTCTACCAAAACTGACAAGATTTACAGAACAATATAATCTGATTTCCATTTCTTCATTCACCGAACATTTGAATGCTTCTTATGCATAAAGCTGTCTATAACTTGGGCCAATATATCTTTCCACCCAGTCTCCCTTTAAACTTATCTAATTCAGTTCAAGAAATACATATGGAGCCAGATACTACACAAGCCACTCCACGACAAAGAAGACTAAGATGATGCCCTGGCCTCAAAGAACCCATAAATACATATCAATAATTTCAATAACATATGGCCAAAAAGCGCGGGGGGGGGGGGGAAGAAAGATTATGGGAAATGTGGAGGAGGGGTATTTAGTCCAACCCCCACATTCAGAGAAACTGCCCAAGATTACGCCATTATAGAACCTTCCAGATGAGCCAGAATGAGCTGGTAAGAAAGGTGGGAAGGTCACAGTGGGAAGAGCGAACAATAAAAGAAAGTACATAAATGGCCGGGCACGGTAGCTCACGCCTGTAATCCCAGCACTTTGGGAGGCCGAGGCGGGTGGATCACAAGGTCAGGAGATCGAGACCATCCTGGCTAACACGGTGAAACCGTGTCTCTACTAAAAATACAAAAAATTAGCCAGGTGTGGTGGCGGGCACCTGTAGTCCCAGCTACTCGAGAGGCTGAGGCAGGAAAATGGCATGAACCCGGGAGGCAGGGCTTGCAGTGAGCAGAGATTGCACCACTGCACTCCAGCCTGGGCGACTGAGCGAGACTCTGTCTCAAAAAAAAGAAAGTATGTAAATACAAAAGCAGGGTGTCCAGGGGCATCAGCGGCAGCCCCACCAACACAGTATTCCAAAGCTGGCAGCCTCCCACATGGTTCCGTATTACCAAAGTAGCAAGTGCAAGGTCAGGAGTAATGACAAGTAAGACTGGACAGACAAGGCCCTGTATACCACGCTAAGGGGCTGGAACTTCATTCCATAGTCAGTGGGAACATTGAAAAAGCTGAAGCAGAGGAATGACGATGTGTGCTTAGGGAGATCCCTCTGGCCGCAGTGCACAGGAGAGCTGGAGGGTGGAGTGGGGAGAAAGGCAAGAAGCAAACTCGGACCAAGAGCCAGAAGGCAGGAGATGGGTTACAAGATTGCTATAGCAGTTCTATAAGAGGTCTGGAAATGAATATGGCTCAGAGAAGGTCAAATCTGAGGAAAAATTCAGGAGTAAAATGCACTGGACCTGGTCACCGACAGGAGGTTAAGGAGTGAAGAAGTAGGGAGACAGTAAGATGCTTCTGTTTCTGGTTTGGATAATGGGCATATGGTGGTCCCATAACATGAGATTAGGAGTCCAGGGAAGAAGAGGGGAGGTAAGTTCAGACTGGACAATGCTGAGTAGAAGTCTGGGGGACACGTAAGGGGCTATGTCCAGCCAAGTAATGAAAATATAGTTATAAAACTAGAAAATAACAGGGTTGCGAAAATAGATAGTAACACCCAAAGAGAGAGCCAAAAAGGAAGATCAAAAGCCAATAATGGGACCCTGGGAACATCAATTTTTGAAGGGCAAGCAACAGTGGGAGGGGGTACATGGTGTTGCCAGGCACATCTGCCTTCACTGGCTGCCCAGCTTCTGACTCTCATGTGTTGGGGGCTTCCCAGTTAGGAAAAACAAAGGGAGTCAGTCTCTCCCCTCCTGCCCTGGCAGGAGGACCACAATCAGGTGACTTAGGTCCGACTAATCAAACACTCCTGTCCAGGGGTCTGATTCTAGAGCTATGCTGGCAAATATGTAGGCCACTAGCCCATGAGGCTACGGAGCACTTGAAAAGTGGCTAGTACAATTAAGATGTTCTATAAGTGTTAAATGACAGATTTTGAAAATTTGGTATAAAAAAATTAATGTAAAATATCCTGCTACTAATTCTTTAAAAAAAAGAAAAAGAAAAGAGAGATGAGGTCTCACTATGTTGCCCAGGCTGGCCTTGAACTCCTGGGCTCAAGCGATTCTCCCACCTTGGCCTCCTGAGTAGATGGTGCCACCATTCCCAATTAATAATTATTTTACATTAATTTTACAGTGAAATCTAAATACCAAGGATGTGTTTGGTTTAATAAAAGATGTTATTAAAGTTCATCCCAGCAGATGTTTTCACCTTTTTTAATGTGGCTATTAGAAAAGATAAAATTTCACCTGCATCTTACATTATGTCTCTATTGAACAGTGCTGTTTGGAGCGACTGGGAAAGCTAAACATTCATTTACAGAAATAACTGCTTTTTTAGATGCAAGCACCAGGACCATGACTATAAATGACATTTAATTGTCACTTAAGTGATTTGGTGACAGGCAGTTCAACTTTTAGTCCAGAACCTCAAAGTGAACAAGCAGCCAGGCTCTTCCTATCCTTCTGCCCAGCCACCCAGCTCCCTGGCTTCTCATCCTTAGGCCTCCTGACTCTCAGATAAAAGACAGCTGTTATGTCCCTCAGTACCACCTCATCACACAACAGAGTTCAAGGCAGGAAGAACGGGCCTCCTCTCTTTTCTCAGATGCCCCCCAGCAAACATTTCCTTGCATGTGTTAGCCAGAGTTGTATGATGTGGCCACCCCTTGTTAGGGAGGTGGAGGATATCTAGATCTAGCAAAGCGTTAGGAACATGGGACACAAACCAAATCAGCATTCTGTGGGCAAAGGAGAAGTGGAAGGCAACAGTGTCTGCCAATCTTCAAAAAAATATTCTTCATTCCATAAGTTAGCCAGGATCAATGTTGATGGCAAGCAACCAAGCACCCTACTTGATGTGCAAGGGGGCCAGAAGCCTCAAATGGAGATTGGCAGAGGAACGCATCAAGAGTCTCCAGCAGCAAACATATGAGGGTTTCCAATGTTCACCAGTATTGTTTCCATAGAGTGGCTGCGGTGGGAGATCCATTATGGTCAATTCATAAGGTATTGAGGGAGATGAGCAAGTGTAGACTACCGTCAGGGAAAGGTGGCTAGGTGTTAGGAGATGGGTTCAGAGTGAAGAGGGCCACAGGGTCAAGGAATAGTCTGGTTTTACTTAAGACAGTCGATATTTGCACATACGATGGGGGAAAGTGCTCTCAGCAAGACAAAGGTTGATAACCTAGGAAAGAAGTGAAATAATACATGAAGACCCCACAGGAAATTAAAAAAGGCAGAGTCAGAAGCCCGAGCCCATGCTTCTCCATCTGTGACTACCTCCCTTTACCAGGCCCACCCCTCAGCCTCGGGGCCACTCCTGCATCAAAACTGGATCTTTCATTCAGGGTTCAACTCCAGGGAGGAATGAGCAGTGGTCTGGCTGAGGGTCTGCAGCCCTAGACTGTGTCCCCAGTTCTGCAAGTGAATTCCCGAGTGTTTCCCTGGCCTTCCAGGTCTTTTTTTTTTTTTTAATTCATTTCAAAATTAAGAAAACTGACAAATAATAATGCATATATTTATACAATTAGATGCATATATGTATAATTTTTCTTACTTGACTTGGACCAAATTTTTATGGTATCTTTTTAGGTCCTTATTTCTATAATTCTTAATTTTCCAAAATTATACCTTATCTAACCTCAAAAGATTCCCTCCCTTCTGAATTCTTAATTCCCATATAAGCTTTCTTATCTGACATTTTTTACTTATTAACTTACACCATATAGTTTGTAAAATATATTTCCTCTTCTACTAAACCGTAAGCACCCTGAGAGCAAGAAGACGGTATGCACCAAACTTACTAATCAGCTGGTGTATTATTTTATGTTGAAAGCAAATGAAACTAGCCAGGAGGAAAGGAATCAGCAAAAAAAAAAACAAACAAAACAAACAAAAAAAAAAAAAACATCAATTCCACAGAAATGACTTCTCCATACTTTAGAATTTACATATAAATATACATAGAAACAGGGTGTCGTTCTGTCACCCAGACTGGAGTAAGGTGGCATGGTCATAGCTCACTGAAGCCTCAGTCCTGGGCCCAAGTGATCCTCCCATCTCAGCCTCCTGTGGAGCTGGGACTACGGATGTGCTAATTTTTTCATCTTTTGGTAGAGGACCACTCCTTGCTAATTTTTTCATCTTTTGGTAGAGACAGGATCTTGCTATGTTGCCCAGGATGGTCCCAAACTCCTGGCCTCAAGTGATCCACCTGCCTCAGCCTCCCAAAGCACTGGAATTACAGGCGGGAGCCACCACATCCAGCCTAATTTTTTTTTTTGCCTCTACACATATTTATTGTCTATACATATACTTATGTAAAGAGTAGGGAATAAACACAGTAGAATTACAGATGTTTCTTTTCTACCTACCTATATTTTCTAAATTCTCTACAATTCACATTTATTATTATTTCATAAGTTTTTAACGTAATTTCAAAGAAAAAAAGTATTTATTATGGACCAAAGATTTTAAGTGAGAGAGAAAAATAAAAGGGCTAATTTAAAATATGCTTTTAGATGGCAACCTATTAGCCTTGATAAAAATTACATATTATAAATTTAGTAGCAATAAATCCACAAAAACAGATTAAAACTGCTTACCAGTAAGGCCTAAAATTGGGTATAAGTCCAATGAAACCTACATGAACCTAAAAGGACAGCTCCCAGCATCTAAAACTCATTAAAGAAATGAAAATAAATAAATAAGAGAAAGAAAAGGGTATACTAACTCTTTGCATTTTTCAATTCAAGAGGTCAAGAGTGAAATCCGACCCCAATATGTCAAGAAAATAGGAATTGTCTACTTCTGTGGCTTGGTATCAATATTTATGGAACTTCATGCTTCATAACCCTCCATGTTCTTACTATTATGTTTTTAGTTCTTAAAAATACAGATGCAGAAGAAAAACCTTGAAAAGGCTCTCTGATAAAAAAAATCAATCTAACTAGTCGAGGGGTACAAAGCACCCAGCATGGCTTCCTGACTTCTGCTGGGTGACAACTGCAGCATAAGAGACATGCTACAAAGTAACGCTTCTGCTTCCTCCAGTACCTCCGGAGCCTTCCATTTGGTTTTCTATTAACTCTGATCCTTCTTAGATTTGAATTTGAGCTACAACAGAGTATTTCACTGCACAAGAACAAAAACATGTTACAGTATTATGGTTCTATGAAAGGAAATAAAGGGAATGTCATCTGTGGGTCTCTTGGTAAATTCATTCTGCAGAGCATTCTTTCCTCATAAATCTGGGGTTCAGTATGAATCCATGACACAGGAATGGGGGCATTTTCACTAAACCCAAGAATGTTTTATATGTTAAAGTTCTATCTAAAAACAAGAACTACTAAGGTTTTCCATAAAAAAAAAAAAAAAAAAAAAATCATGCTCCCTCCATACTTTATCAAAATCAAAATGCAATGCTGGCCTCCTTCAACACGCCAAAATATGATGAAACCTTAGATTAAAATGTTGATTAAATCATGATGCTGCTACCAAGATTTTTCTTCCTTTGACATAAATAAAACCTTTTCTGCTGTTTTTAACTGACTGCTGCAACCAAGGACTGAATGTTTCCTTTTGGTATTTATTAAATGAAACACCAAGAACCAGGTGCACCTGCATGCTGTCCCTGCTACTCAGGGAAGTAAAGACAGGAGGATCACTTGAGGCCACAAGTTTGAAGCCAGCCTAGGCCACCTATGAGACCCTGTCTCTTTAAACAAAAACAAAAACCCGAGATGCAACACTACAAATCATAAAACTAAGTGTCTGAAAAGGAAAAAATTACAGTGAACTTTGGCCTCACTTTAGGTACTGAGTGGAGGAAGAGAGAGATGGATGCTACTAAAATCTCTGGTTCTTTCATTGCCATAGCAAGTTCCCGTCCTTCAGCACATCACCACTGGGGTTTTACAATTGCACCCTGTCCTCTCGCTCTGGAAACGCTCTTCAAAGTCCCTGAGTATCTCCAATAATACCTTTTATTAACATTACATCTTCTCCCCAACTATTTCAACATAGTTCACAAAAAAAATCTGATTTAAGATTTTTCTCCCAGAAACTCCATCAACTACCTGCAAATATTCCTCTGATATTAGAAGCTAATTATGTCAGCATTTTACATATAAATCAATCTGAGATCACAGAAGTTGCTGAAGGTCAGAGAGCTACTTAGCTCAGGAAGTATGGGTGAAACCCAAGTCTTCTGATTATCATCTCCAGAATTATTTTTCAATAAAGATGTCATACTTACACACATCTAATGCACTTAAAGGTTCAAGGTTTAATTTCAGCTAATGCTTCATGTTTCAACAGGCAACTCTATAACCAATTCAATAGAAATTTAACAATACACTGAACAGAGCCAGTCAAAGCTTCATCATATTCAAAGCAAAAGCTACTTTGGACTTTACAGAGCAAACTCAATGTGGCAAATTAGTAAGACGGGGGGTCAGGGAGAGACCCCAGGAAACTATAAAGATTTTTGAAATGCAATTTGCTTACTTGTACTTCATTTCCACATTCTCTTTGTAATTCCCAAAATTCTCTTTAGAAAGGTTTCCAATTAAGAATATTTAACATCTCTTTCTATACCATCATTTAAAAATCAAAAACCTCTACAACAGTTCCATTTGTGTGTCAAGTCTGCCATCTTCTGCTGATAAATGGAATTACAGCTGTTGACAAAACCAATTTACAAATCCTAACTTACACTCCTTAGATTTTAATTTTTACCTACTTACGTTGGGACCTATGTTCATTAAACCTTTCTCCCTTATAAGACTCTTTCTAATCACGCAAATAAGTTCAATCGTTGTAGGTATTAGTCTTCCCTGGTCTGACAAGACTGCTGGCGCGGATAATCCAGACTACACAGGGAAGTCTTCTCAATGAAAATAACTCTACCAACGCTTAGCCCCTGTGTCTAAAATTTGTTCACAGAATTTTACACAACCCAAAAGATTAGCCTTAAATGGCTTTTTTGCTTTTGTACTTTTCCATAACAGAAATGAGCCATGATTTCACAGGAGGTGACAAACGCCCCATGGATGGATTTATAGATTCCCACCAATACAAAAATCTGAACGTGGAGGAGGTGGCAATGGTGACTGTATTTGCTTCCTACTGTTGCTCTAACAAATCACCACACATTTAGTGGCTTAAAACACAAGCTTATTGTCTATAATTCTGAAGGTATGAATTCCAAAATGGGTCTTCCTGAGCTAAGATCGAGATATGTCAGTCAGGCAGTATGCCTTCTGGAAGCTGCAAGGGAGCGTCGGCTTCCTGATTTCTTGGGCTCCCCTGTACTCCTTGGTTTGTGGCCCCTCGCTCTATCTTTGGACCAGTCGTATAGCGTCTTCAGCTCTCTGACCCCCGCTCCCCTCTCCTAAGGACCCCAGTGATTAGACTGGGCCCACCTGGATAATCCAGAAAACTCTTTCCACTTCTCTTTTTTTCTTTTTTGAGATGGAGTCTCGCTCTGTCACCCAGGCTGGAATGCAGTGGCACGACCTGCAAGCTCCGCCTCCCAGGTTCACGCCATTCTCCTGCCTCAGCCTCCTGAGTAGCTGGGACTACAGGTGCCCACCACCACGCCTGGCTAATTTTTTTCTGTGGTTTTTTTTTTTTTTTAGTAGAGACGGGGTTTCACCGTGTTGGCCAGGATGGTCTCAATCTCCTGACCTAATGATCCAACCGCCTCAGCCTCCCAAAGTGCTAGGATTACAGGCCACCATGCCCAGCCCCTACCTCAACATTCTTAACTGTATCTGCCAAATCTCTTTCTCATGTATGGAAACACATTCACAGATTTGGGGACCAGGACATATTTATTGGGCGGGGGGGGGGGGGGGGCATTATTTTGCCTACCACAGTAACCAATGGCAAATTTTGGAACCTAATGTTTTAAGAAACCATTGATGTGAATCCTTACTGCACAAGTAGTATACTTATTGCTACTTCTGCCATTTTTTAAATACTACACAAAAAAGAAAACAAGAGGTGCTCCTTGAAGTACACACAGAGATATTTATCCAATTACTTATTCTGCAATGGCGTTTTATTGTTAGCTGGGAATAATAATAGCTGGGACACTAGGAGCACATCACTAAACTTCTTTGAATTTTAATTTCCTCTTCTTCTGAACTGATATCCTTCCCAAAACCA
Organism: Macaca mulatta; assembly: GCF_049350105.2. Classification (NCBI taxonomy): domain Eukaryota; kingdom Metazoa; phylum Chordata; class Mammalia; order Primates; family Cercopithecidae; genus Macaca; species Macaca mulatta. The sequence continues at coordinate 129,795,654 of NC_133407.1, read as the reverse complement.
GGAAATTCTAAAAACGTGCCACATTCAGCAACTTGTGTGAAATGGGGCTAGACCCAATGTTTATTCAACATTTTGTGTGTCAGATGCTAGGCTGGACACTTTGTAAGTGCTGTATAATTTCATCCTTGTAAGAACTGTGACTGGGATGGCATTAATCCTATTTTTCCAAGATGAGGAAAACAGCATTTCAGTGAAGGCAAGTAAATAGCCTACAGACAAATACGTGGACAAGTCACAAATCTGACCCTGATCTGTGTAACTTGACGGCCCATGTTCCATACCATACTACCTCCCTACAGACATCCTCAAATACTCCCTAGTTATTTAACAGATGGATCCAACTAACTTATATGCTTCTCAAAAACAGGGATCAAATTTCTTATCTGGTGTCTCTTAGCACCTATTAATAGTATTAGATATACAACAGGCACTCCAATATTGAAAAGCACACAATCACAAACCAAAGCAAATAAGTGACAGGGGCATTTAGTTCAAGAATCCTCATCTTAACAAGGCAATATTTTGGGAAATAAAGGTTTGTCACTGACAGAGTTCAGGTTTGCTTGGAAGTGACTAATCCTAACCTCCTTTGGTATTTTGGTCCTTTGAGAGCAGTATTCAGTTTTTCCATTTACAATGTAGTGGCAATAACTGACCAAGTTTCACTCCTGTGGCTCAGAAGCATTTCTTCAACTGCATCATCCTATATGAAAATCATATTGTGCCTATAAAGCTCAACTTAATTGTGTTCTATAAACTGATGCAGATCTTAAATAAAAAGTTAACAGAGTTTCCCTTCCCTTTTGTCCACTAACTAAATAAAACAATCAATGAAATACTCTCTCCCAGATCATGAATCAATATCATCTGAACTAACACTGCATACTATATTAGAAAAAGAAAATCCATACAACAGAAAACAATCTGAAATATGTTAGAAAAGGAAGTCATCGAGAAACTGGGGGTGGAGACATAGCTGGGGTACGATGTTCCTTTCTAAAGGCCTCCCTGATAAATCTCTTCAGCACATTCAATAGATGAATAACTACAAGCAAGGTCATCACCACACACAGGTAATGCCAAGCCAGGGCAAGCCCTGAACCTCCCCTGTCCTGACTGTCTCTCTCTTTCGTCTTCTTCCCCTCTCTGTGTGTGAGCTCAGCGTCAGATGGCTGGGCCCACTGACAAGATGGGGCATGTTTATTCAACTTAGCTCGGCAGACTCCATTGGAGAATTCAAGCAGGTGCACAACACACAGAGACACAACAAACTAAAAGGCAACCAGGATGAAAAACGCACTGAAGGATGTCGCTGGAAGGGCTCCTGAAAGAATGATCATCTTTCCGCCAGCTCCATCTCTTTAACATCTCTTGAATTCACTCTCTCCCTCTGCATCCCTCTGCCCAGGCTGTGGTTCTCTCCTGGGGATTCCTTTAATAGCCCCTTATCTCCAGAAAGCTGCCAGGGGACTCTCTTAAAATTACAAGTCTGATCAAAAGATAAAAGCCCCAATCCTTACTATAGCAGGCAAGGCCCTATAGCTCTCAGCCCCTGCTTCACCTCAGGGTGACCCCATCACACTGTGCTCTAACTATATGGAACTTAAAACTACCTAACAAGGGCATTTTAGAACTCCAATACTCCTCCTTGCACCCACCCACCTAACAAACTATCCTATTCTAAATGCAAGATAATAAAGTTGTACTATAACTGAGACTCCTGCTAAATGAGTAGATTTTTGCTGCCCTGCCACAAAAACAAAACAAAAAGAGTCATTATGTGACATGATGGATATGTTGACTTACTTCACTGCGGCAACTATTTTATTATCTATATGTATCCCACATCATGTTGTATACCTTAAATAGATACACAATTTTTTTAATGAATTAAATTAAACGCAGCTTAAAGGCTGGCTGTTCTGTGAGGTTTTTTCTGAATTAATACCCATCCATCTACCCCAATCCAGAGAAAACCAACCACTCCTTCCCTTCAGCCTCTCACTCTACCTTGTACAGATGCTCAATTTATGACAGGGTTATATCCCAATAAACCCATCCTAAGTTGAAAACATTTCAAGTTGAAATTGCATGTGATACCCCTAACCTATGGAATATCATTGCTTTAGCCTCACCTCCCTAAAACTTGCTCAGAATACTTACACCAGCGTAGCTGACTGGGACGTGCACTGCCCAGCACTGCCAGAGAGCATCTCATCACCTATTACCACCTATCGCTAGCCCAGGAAAAGATCAAAACGCAAAATCTGAAATACAGTTTCTACTGAATGCATCTCATTCTTGCACCATCGTAAAGTCATTTAAGTAGAACCATCGTAAGTCAGGGACCATCTATAGTTCCTTTTCTTAAAATGCCTGTAACACTTTAGTGCACTTACATATCCATCTCCGTTTCTAGACAGCAAGCCTCTAAAACGCAGTATCTTATCCTGTCATTTCATTCCCAATGCCTGGAACATATTAGGGACTTCAGATCTACATTCACACCACTAGGTAAGGACAATAAAAGTGGTGAAGGAATCTAGGATGAGCTGAACAAAAGCAACCTATTACAAAAAGGAACCAAAGACGTACAAATGAGGAAATAATACAAAATAAAAGGAGTCTGGAAAACAAGTTGTTTTTTATACTGTTGACATAATTTTTCATGTAATTCTGATGGTTTAGGGTTGCTAAGAAGGAATTTAAAAGTCTGCCTGCCTTATGTATTTAATGCCCTGAAGGAAGACTCCCAGACACACTGAAAAAGGCAACAGACATGAAAACAGGGTGAAAGGTCCCCATAATACATGGATGTGCTTAGACACATCAAACAAAAAAGTGTTTGAGTGCACTCAGGTATCTGACAGTTCTGTTTCAGCTTCTGTGTTTCCTGGTAGTAGTTATATACTCATACCTTCATTCATCTTTATATACAAGCAATTACCATCGTCAGCTACACTTCACTGTGGCCCCACTCCACCTATCCCCCATGACTCAATTATACAACCGTACAGAGATGTGGCAAAATATTCCAATTGCAAGTGAGAGATAATCTGTATTGACTGATGAATATTTCAAAAGCATGATTAATTCAAAAGATAAAACACATTTCAAAAGTTGTCAACCTTCTATTATCTTGCTCAGTGGTTCTTCTTAGAAAAGGCCAGTGAAGGCCGGGCGCGGTGGCTCACGCCTGTAATCCCAGCACTTTGGGAGGCCGAGGCGGGCGGATCACAAGGTCAGGAGATCGAGACCACGGTGAAACCCCGTCTCTACTAAAAATACAAAAAATTAGCCGGGCGCGGTTGTGGGCGCCTGTAGTCCCAGCTACTCGGGAGGCTGAGGCAGGAGAATGGCGTGAACCCGGGAGGCGGAGCTTGCAGTGAGCCGAGATCGCGCCACTGCACTCCAGCCTGGGCGACAGAGCGAGACTCCGTCTCAAAAAAAAAAAAAAAAAAAAAAAAAAAGAAAAGGCCAGTGAAGATCATGAAAAACACTACATACTCATTTTTAAAACATGCTATTAAGTACATAAACAAAACAGCTTAAGCCCCCACTAGGGAAAAACTCAGTAACATGTGCACCATGCTCTGGAGCTGACAAACACCACACAGCATCCACGCGTCCCATCCTTTAACCAGTGGGAAAGCTGAATAAAAACATGTTTGCCCCATATGCTGATACCAAACAAGACCCTGGAATGGACTGTAGTACAAAGGGGGTCCAATGGCCTGTCAGTTACTAAAGAAGCTAAACCGCACAAGTTGCCTTCACCTACGAGGCTCTATGACAGCATGGGCCTTCAAGAAAATCTCAGTGAGGTTCCAACTCATTCTAACTCCAGTTAAACCCAAATCTACATGTCTGAGTTCACTGTCACACTCAAAAATAACCAGTTTATTAAACTAGCCTTTTTAGGTCTAAAATATGTCATTTTGAGGAGAAAAGAAAGAATAACACATTTGATCTACAAGTGGTAACACCACACCCAGTGTCATGCACCTACTAAAATATTATGTAGGGAACTACTGAGCCAATTCAGTAAAAATATTTACTACTGGGGTATAAGTTCAGACGTTTTATGTGCCTAGATCAGTGGCATTTAAATATTGGTGAGTTGCACAATCATCTAGAAATTGTGATTAAAATACAGGAACCCTGGTGTCATCTCCAAAAATCCCTATTTGTAACTAGCTACCTACGCAATTGATGGTGAAGTACGGCCTGATGCTCGTCGGGCCTTCTTGGGGAAGTACTGTTAGAGGCTGTCAGAAAAACATTTACAAAACATGATACCATTTATTTCCTAGCTTTCTCAATCCCAAGTCAGAACAGGACTATAAAGGACACTTGAAAATGACGCTCTACCAGCATCTAAGTGTATGAGGACATGTACATGTCACCTATGCACACATATTACATTCACAGTGTTGCTGCTTTCAAGGGTGAAGAAATTTCAACGTTTTTTTCATTTCTGACAATATGAAGACAGACAAAAGTAGGATAAGATACAACAAAAGTCAAATCTTCAAACCTTTCAAGAAAAGAAAAGCATTACCATTAGAACGTTATAGCATATGTAGCGTTAAAGTAAACCTGCCCCAACCTTTGATCTAATTACAGATTCTACTTCCCAAAGGGCCTTTTCTGTGTGTGACGAAAACGAGCTGTAAAATTATGGAGGTAGGGATTTAGAGATTTGGCACAGCAATCTTCCTAATAAAAACGGCACAAGTGAGACCCCTCTTGCTATTGTTACATGTTAAATCTTATTTGATTGATTTTACTGTATTCCAAATTGAAAACACAAGGTAGAAGGTTGTAATTATAATTTTATTGATTCATCATTAAGTTTTAATCAAGCTGTTGCTACAGGGAATGGTTATTATTTTGGCAATGCTCTTTTGTTTCTAAGTTTCTTTAATAGTTGCTACAAGAAAGTAACTGTGGCCATATTCAATACAAACAAAATGTTATTGTTTCTAAGGAATCTAACATAATAATCTTCTATCAAAGCAAATGTGTTACAGAATGATTGCACTAAAGTATTTCTTATAATCTCTATCTAGCTTACTATGCCTTTCTGACCATTGACAGCTATAAATATTTTCTATTCCTATTTCTTTTTATTTTACAAACAAAAATTTATCTCCTCTACATTCACCTGTTGGTTTCTCTTAATCTCAGCAACCACACTTGCATGAATCTGAAATCCAAAGTTTACCTTCTATGAGACTAAAACAAGTTACTAAAAAAAGGAGTAATATGTATATAAGCATTTATTGAGAAAATCGATACTGAATGGCTTCAGAAAGTTGTGGTTTTTTTTTTTTTTTTAAAGTTCAAAGATTATTAGAGCATCAGAACCAACATTTCCACAAACTTCATAAATTTGGCAAACTTCTCAGCATACTAAACCGTAACTGAATTTAAAGTCCATTTAAGGTCAATATTGGCAGGGTGCAGTGGCTCGTGTCTGGATTACAGTACTTTAGAAGGCCACAGTGGAAGAATTGCTTGAAGCCAGGAGTTCAAGACTAGCCTGGGCAACATAGTAAGGTCCCATCTTTACAAAACTGTTTTAAAAAATTAGCCAGGCATAGTGGCACTTGCCTACAGTCCCAGCTACTCAGGAGGCTAAACTGAGGATCATGTGAGCCCAGAAGTTACAGGCTACAGAAGCTATGATCACATCACTGCATTCCAGCCTGGGTGACAGAGTGAGACCCTGTCATTCATTCATTTGTAAGAGTGTGTGTGTGTGTACGTGCATATATATATACACACACACACACACATATGTATATATATTTATATTTTTATTTAAATAGTCAACATCAAGAAGTATTTCATGTGGAAAGTCCTCAATCTATGTACCCACTGCTGACCAACTGTCCTTTTAAGATTCTCTAGGGGCCAGGCCCGGTGGCTCACGCCTGTAATCTCAGTACTTTGGGAGGCCTAGGCGGGCGGATCACGAGGTCAGGAGATCGAGACCATCCTGGCTAACACAGTGAAACTCTGTCTCTACTAAAAATACAAAAAATTAGCCGGCCGTGGTGGCAGGCGCCTGTAGTTCCAGCTACTCGGGACGCTGAGGCAGGAGAATGGCACGAACCCAGGAGGTGGAGCTTGAAGTGAGCCGAGATGGCGCGACTGCACTCCAGCCCGGGTGACAGAGCGAGACTCCATCTCAAACCAAAAAAAAAAAAAAAAGATTCTCTAGGAATTGCCAGGCCTAGTGGCACACACCTGTAGTCTCAGCTACTGAGGATCCCTTGAGGCCAAGAGTCTGAAGCCAACATGGGCAAATTACCAACAGCCCAGCTCCACAGAAACTATAAACAGGTGTTTGATATTTGGCCTTACCAGCTCAGGGACCACAGAACCCCCAAGAGACACAGTGCAGGTACAATGTCTTCATCTGTTATATCTCCAGTCTCATGGATACTTGTTTCCTAATTCTAAAATCTATCTACCCCACCTCTCAAGCCTAACAGTCCACATATCAAATGTTATGACATAATATTTGGAAATCTTCGAAACTTTTTTTAAGATATTAGTTACAGATACTAGGAGCATTAGAATATACAAGACTTTCTACAAACAAAAAGATGTATGATTAACATGAGAAATCTAATAGCTACTATTTGCCCTACCTATTATATCACTTTCTATTTTCCTGGACAGAAAGTTTACAAACTGAAGCAAGCCTGCCCTTCAACATGGCAAACTAGCTTTCAGGCAAGATGGCCCCAGGTGAAATGAAGTGGCCAGGTTCTTTTTTTGTTGCTTGCTCTCAACAACGTATCAACAAATCTAAGTATATATACTCCTAACTAAATGCATGTAATAAGACTGTGTGTCAGGACATAATCACCAAAAATAATTTTAAAGAAATGAAGTACTAACAGATGCTATAACACGGATGAACCTGGAAAACACTACAGTAGCTGAAAAAAGTCAGTAACGAAAGATCACATATCATAGGATTCCATTTATACCAATGTCCAAAACAGGCAAATTCATAGAGACAGAAAGCATACCAGTGGTTGCCTAGGTGTGGGGAGGGTTGGGGTGAAATGGGGATTATGACTGCAATGGGTAAGGGCCTCCTTTGGGGAGTGATGAATGTTTTAAAATGGACGCTGGCAATGGTTGTACAACTCTGTGAATATGGTGTAAACCACTGAATTATACACTTTAAATGGGTGAACTGCATAGTATGTGAACTATATCTCAATAAAGCTCGTTTATTTTAAAAAAATCTTCTTTAATTTTTACTTTTCTGTTAACTCTCTTTTCCATATCCCCAATTCACTATATTCTTAAGCAAGGATTATTAGGTTACTAAGCAGTTTGTAGATTCTTGTTAAACTTCCTAAAGAAAAAAAGCACATCAAAAACAAATTCACAATATAATACAATTTTTTAACGTAAATGTTATAAAGGTTAATTCATTTCCCAAGTTTCCTATGTAAACATATGCCATTACTTTTCTAATTACAAAGAAAAGTGTGATTTCATAAAAGGCTTACAAACTTAAGACCTTTTTCTTCACTGTGTTGTCCATTTCTGTTACGCCCATCACAAGACTGGCGGTTTAATAAGACTGCATGAATACCAGGCTGTGCGATTTGAAAATAGTGTAACAAGCAACAGACAAGGCTGTCCCTCAGCATTGTGCAGAAGGGGTAGGGAGAAAGTAAGTTAATGAGGGGAATGAAGAAATTTTTATTTGTATTATACATTTCTCCTCTGCATTCGTTTTGAGTTTCTTTTTTTTTTCTTTAATCATAACTGTGTTTATGATTTGGTTTAAAATATCACTTTTGGCCAGGCACAGTGGGTCATGCCTATCACCCCAGTACTTTGGAAGGCTGAGTCAGGAGGACTATATGAGGCCAGGAGTTTGAGACCAATCTGGAAAATATAATGAGACCCCCATCTCTTTGAAAATAAAAACAAAAATAAATATCACTTACACTTACCACTTACAGTATTGTGTTCTACTTTGACTGAAATTATTTACAAAAGAAAGTTTGTTTTTTAAACACATGGTAGGAACAGACTGCCTATTTTTTGTCATTGTTCCCAATTTTACTTCATTATAACGATACAACTAATGATCTGTAATGACACTGTCTCTGCAGTATTCACTAAAACTGGCCCTGTGGGCTATTGTTATTTTTATTAAGTTCCAATTATGCTTGAAAAAGTCTATCTTCTTTACTTGCTGGGTGCAAAGTGTAACATATTATCAACAGACCAATCTTGCCATTGTGTTGTTCAAATCTTCTATGGCCTTAGTAAGTTTATGCCTGCTTTGAGAGAGAGACGTGACTATCTCCAACTAAGACTATGGTTTTGTTCATTTCTCCGTAAAATTCTGTCAGTTTTTGCTTTATACGTTTTGAGACTATGTTATTCAGTGCATGTTCAGGCTTGTTATATCTCCTGAAAGAACTGTTCCTGTATCATTATGCACTGGTCTCTTCATTTTTTGCCTTATGTATTTTTTCCTAATATTAATATTACTCCACAAACTCTTTTCCAATTAGTATTTCTCTATCAGTTAAGGTTTCATCACAGAAGCAAAACCACTATGAGTGATAAGGATAAGGATTATAGAGATTTGACCAGCAATTATGGGAGCTAATTAAGCAGTTTGTATAGGGCTGCTGCTTCTGCATCTAGTGTTGGGATAGAAATCAAAGGGCAGGCAACAAGAAAGGAAAGATGGATGTGAAGTGGAGGAAGAACAAGGACAGACTGGAAGTCACATTTATTTCTCACCAACCTGTGAGAGAGAACTTGCAGTATAAGCTGGCACCCTTCATTACAGAGCCCACAAATCTAACCTAGAATTTGGATAAGCTGATGGAGAAGAACCAGAGGGAGCTGGAGAAGCTGGAAGTCAAATGCCAACATGGTGATACAGCAAAGTCAGGTGTGTAAGCTGCAACATTGCCTGACCATATACCAACCTTCTGGGCATAAATACAGCTCTTCACTTCTACCTTACAAAGAACACGCAAATTTCTCTTGTGGCTGACCCAAACTGAAAGAAACTACTTTGGAAAGGAAATTCTCAGAGAAGTAGTTCCAGCTCAGTTGTGTGCTGACACAATACAAAGCTGTCACAATTTGAATGGATATTTTCTTCCACTCTTTTGTCTTTTTTCCATTAATTATGTTTTAGATCTGTCTCTTGTAAATTACACATAACTAGAATTCTTCTTCTGTCCTACATCAGGCTCTATCTTTTAGTTGTCAGGCTCTATCTTCTGTCATATTTAATCCATTTACATTTATTGGCATTTATAACTTTCATAATTTAAAAATAATTTTTTTAAAAATGAAATAAATATGTACTGAAAATATATGCATCATGTGCATTTCTGAAGTATTTTATACACAAAACTTGTTACTTACCACTTCTCCAGCAGAGGCGGCCAACATATGTTTCATAGGTGTCAAATATGAAGATGAATCAGTATGCAAAAACCACTTCACATATTCATAGGTGATAAAAAATGCAGCAGCTGAAATTTAAAACAAGCCAGTCTTTCACAAAGTTTAAACATATATTCAAACTGTTAAGAAACATGTTTCTCAAAAGGTATGACAATAACTATTAAATTATGAGATAACAGAAAAGGTGATAAGCACGTATTTTTTTTCCTACCCTCACTCTTTCAGAATTTACTGAGGCCATGTTATATGCCTCATCTTAGACTTACAGAAATGCAGAAAATATAATGCTTACCCTGAGGGAGCATAAGAGCTAATCTAGCACTTACCGTGTTGTGCTGACAAATTACTTAAACATTTTTAAAGTCAACTTTAGAAAAGGATATGAATTTCTGTGATCCAAAATATCATTATGTATGGCCATAAAACAATCAACTACATTATGAATAAATAGGTTAAAATTGCAAACATACTTTAACTTGAAAGAAAATGTCTATTCTATAATGTTTTATTGCTGGTTACTCAAAATAATCATGGCTGTTTTACTGCATGAATTCACCTTCACATCAAGAAAACAATCAACCATTTAATTAAAACTGGAAATCAAAATCTCTAAAAAGCTACCCCTATCACCATAAACTAATCGCAGCTGCACATGAGGGCTTTAAAACTTTCTATGTACTGTTCATCAAAAAATGTTTATCAGTTGGATAAAAGATAAGACACAAGAGATAAAGGAATGACAAATTCATCTTCTGAAGGACATTTGAACATGTCACAAAGTCTGAAACACTGAGGAAAACAGCCTGACAAGTGAAAATCAGTTCTCCAAAGTCAACAAAAGCTTGTAAAGGATCTTTACATGCTAACAAATATACACTAGGCTAAAAGAAGAGGCACTCTGTCCACGAATGAATAATGACCAGTTCAGGCAGTTTTACGTGGTTAACACAAGTCTATTCCCATTTGTGTTTCTTCATACGATTTTTCCCACTTCAGCCCACTCACTAAATGTGAAGCTATAATACCTCTAATTGCACTCAGCTGTTAAGTTTGCCACTCTACCTCCTACCCTCCTAATCCCCAAGAAAAGGGAGAAAGACAGTGGTAAAACTTCCTCCATTTCATGGTTAACCACCTCAACTTCGTCTGACTTTATGGCTTCTTTTGTGATCTACAAGGTTCTTTAAGAATATAAGTTCCAAACCTCCCTCCAACCTCCAGGTGGCATCCAAGAAGGCCTCTACTAACTGGAAATGTCAGTACAGTCAGGTTCCAAGTTGGGGGCTGAACAAGTTAAAACAAAGAAGAGGGGCTGGGTTATCTGATGCCTATAGTTTCTTCTGGCTCTTAACAAACAAACAACAACAAAATAAAAAAAAAAACAACTATGCTTTCTCTACATTCCCTTCGAAACAGGGAGTAAGGCTCCTAAACATGGTCTTCTCTTCACCTCTTTCCATCTTTCGTCCCCTCTAGCCCCACCCCAACCCCTCACTCCTGCAGCATAGGTTTACAAAAACATCCATAGCCACTAATGATCAACCACAGTGAAGTTCTGTACTCAGATTAAGACCGTAACCAATAGCAAAAGAAAAAAGACACCAAACACAAAAGTCCAATTCATTCAAAATTTGCAGTAAAACAAGGCTATTTTTGAAACCCTGGTACTCTCACTTTTCCCTAGCATCTCCCATTCACTAAAGTTTGGTGGATGGGAACAAAAAAAAAAAAAATCAAAACCACATTCTATAAGTAAACTCCTAAAGAAGAATGCAAAACCTGTGATCTTAATGACAGCACTATGTAACCCACACACTACAGCTAATTGTACATCTCCCCACAATAATCTTTATGTGCAATATGTAAGAGAAAAAGATCTTTAGAAGAGTGAGTGTAAATGAAGGAGACATCATAAAAAATGGTGACCAAAAGATGGGGACTTAGTGACACGTTTCTTTGCAATTCCCTAGTTCAGAGGTTCTCAAACTTGTCTGAATGTAGCAATCATCTAGGGATTTTTTTTAAAACATCCAATGCCCAGGTCACACCTCAGACCAATTAAGTCACAATCTCTGGGGTTGGGTAACAAACACCAGTACAAGCGATCCTTGAACATGGGTTTAAAGGCACAGGTTCACTTATACATGGCTTTTTTTCAATAAATATATTGGAAAAATTTTTGGATATTCGTGATAATTTGAACAAACTTATAGATGAACCACATAGCCTAGAAATACCAAAAAATTAAGAAAAGGTGGCTGGCTGGGCACCACGGTTCATGCCTGCAATCCCAGCACTTTGGGAGACTGAGGCGGGTGGATGAGATCAGGAGATCGACACCATCCTGGCTAACACAGTGAAACCCCATCTCTACTAAATATACAAAAAAAAAAAAAAAAAAAAAAGCCGGGTGTGGCAGCGGGCGCCTGAAGTCCCAGCTACTCAGGAGGCTGAGGCAGGAGAATGGCATGAACTCAGGAGGCAGAGCTTGCAGTGAGCCGAGATGGCACCACTGTACTCCAGCCTGGGCGACAGAGCAAGACAGACCCTGTCTCAAAAAGAAAAGAAAAGAAAAGAAAAGGCTAGCCGTGCCATGAATACATAAAATATATGTAGATACTAGCCTATTTTATCATTTACTAACATAAAACATAAAAAGTTAAAATTCATCAAAACTTATAAACACAAACCATATAGCACATCATTCATAGTTGAGAGAAATGTAAACAAATGTAAAGATGGGCCAGGCACAGTGGCCCACATCAGTAATCCCAGCACTTTGGGAGGCTGAGGGTTAAGCTCAGGAGTTCAAGACCAGCCTGGACAACACAGAGAAACCCCATCTTTACAAAAAAAAAAAACAAATAATTAGCCAGGTGTGGTCGCCCACACCTGTAATCCCAGCTACTTGAGAGACTGAGGTGGGAAGATCACCTGAGCCTGGGAGGTTGAGGTTGCAGTGGGCCAAGATCATGCCACTGCATTCCAGTCTGGGCAACGGAGTAAGACCTGTCGCAGGGGGAAAAACAAGGTGTAGTGTTAAATCGTAACTGCACACCAAATTAACTGCAGCACATACTGTACTACGTAGTAACCTCTTTGCCACCTCCTCTCGCTATTATCGTGAGTTCAGATGTTGCCGAGTATCCACTTAAAACGCCATGTGACACTAATTATCTCCACATGAGCAGTTCATCGCCCCAATAAATTGCCTGTCACAGTACAAAAGGATCTCTCCCAGTTCTTATGTATTTTTTGTTGTGGTTAGTGCCATACCACAAACTTTGAATAACACCATAGGACCCAAATGAAGTGCCACTAGTGATGCTGGAAGTGATGACATTACAAGAAAGCTCCTAAGAAGCAGAAAGGAGTCATGACATTACAAGAAAAAGTCAAATTGCTTGTTACATACCACAGACTGAAACAGTGGCTGCCAGTCATTTCAAAAGGAATGAATCCAGCTTAATCCATTGTTTAAAAAAAAAAAAATGAAACGAAACTCATTAACCCATTGCCGCAGCTATGTCAGCAGGCATGAAAACTTTGCACTTCTTGCAAACTACCTTTTTTCTTGTTTTGAAAATGCAGCTTTTATGTGGGTAAAGGATTGCTATAATAAAGGCATACTTATGTCTAAAATCATTTGAGAAAAAGCAAAGTCATTTCATGACAAGATCAAACAAAAGGAAGGTGAAAAATCTAAAGCTGAAGAAGTTAATGCCAGCCAAGGATAGTTTGATAATTTGAGAAAAAGATTTGGCTTTAAAATGTCAAGATAACAGGAGAAGCAGCTTCTGCCATCCATAAGTCAGTAAACAAGTTCCCAGCTGCCATTAAGTAAATTATTGAGGAGAAAGGACATCTGCCTGAATAGGTTTCTAATGTAGATGAAAGTGCCCTATTCCGGGAAAAGAAAAATGTCACAAAGGACATTTATTAGTAAGGAAGAGAAGCAGGCAAATCCTTCACAGTATTCATGACAGAGCCAATCAAGAAAACCATAAAAGAGATTGTGGATGTGGAAAAAAAAAAAAAAAGTTGGGGGTGAAAGGTTTCAAAATATAAATCTTAAATTCAAGAGCTGACACCACATCAGAAGAATTAACGGAAGACAACTTGGTGAAGATGAGTGCTTCCAAACCAGTGTCAAATGACAAGGGAGAAGATGTAGAAGACGGAGTGCCAGAAAAGAAAATGACATCAGACAATCTAGCAGAAAGGTTCTGATTATTAAAGACTGCTTTTGACTTCTTTTATGATGAGGACGCTTCTACAATATGGGCACTGAAACTAAAGCAAATGGTGAAAGGATTGGTACCATATAGAATCATTTTCAGAGAAATGAAACAGCAAAAATGTGAGACAGAAACTATGATATATTTCCATAATATTACACCATGTGAGCCTGCTTCTCTTGCCTCCCCTTCCACCTCCTCTACTTCTTCTGCCTCTGCCACCCCTGAGACACCAAGACCAGCTCCTCTTTTTTCTCCTCTTCCTCAGCCTACTCAACCTGAAGACCTTTATGATGATCCACTTCCACTTACTGAATATACGTTTTCTCTTCCTTACAATTTTCTTTTTTTTTTTTTTTTGAGACGGAGTCTCGCTCTGTCTCCCGGGCTGGAGTTGCAGTGGCCGGATCTCAGCTCACTGCAAGCTCCACCTCCCGGGTTCACGCCATTCTCCTGCCTCAGCCTCCCGAGTAGCTGGGACTACAGGCGCCGCCACCTCACCCGGCTAGTTTTTTTTTTTTGTATTTTATAGTAGAGACGGGGTTTCACCCTGTTCACCAGGTTGGTCTCGATCTCCTGACCTCGTGATCCACCCATCTCGGCCTCCCAAAGTACTGGGATTACAGGCTTGAGCCACCGCGCCCGGCCATTCCTTACAATTTTCTTAATATTTTTTCTCTAGCTTACCTGATTGTTGTAAGAATACAGTATATAAAACATTTGCCGGATGCAGCGACTCACGCCTGTAATCCCAGCACTTTGAGAGGTCAAGGCAGGCGGATCACATGAGGTCAGGATAACATGGTGAAACCCTGTCTCTACTAAAAATACAAAAAATTAGCCGGGTGTGGGGGCGTGTGCCTGTAATCCCAGCTACTCAGGAGGCTGAAGCAGGAGAATCACCTGAACCCAGGAATTGGAGGTTGCAGTGACCTGAGATCACGCCATTGCACTCCAGCCTGGGCGGTGACAAGCAAGACTCTGTCTTGAAAAAAATAAAAAAATAAAAATAAAAATAAAAAAACACATAAATGTATGTTAATACATATCTTAACACACATACAAAGTATGTGCTACTCAACTGTTTATGCTATCATTAAGGCAGCAGCAGGCTATCAGTAGTTAAGTTTTGGGGAAGTCAAAAGTTATATTCCGATTTTTGACTGCACAGGGCGTTGACACCCCTAACCGCCACATTGTTCAAGGGTCAACTGTATTTGTTTAAGCTCTTCAGTAATCAGGTGATTGCAAAGTGGACAAACTGGGGAACCCATGACCCTCTCACATACTTAAAACTATGCTTGGCATGGAGTGGATGCTCAGTTAACGACTTGTTACAATTACTCAAAGTATTAACATACACAGAAATGCAAGGATGACCAAAACAGTTTGCCATTCTAATGATGGCTGGGGGATGGGGAAGGGCAGGAGAAAAAAAGAAACAGAAATACTATTTTTCTCTTTGCACTACAAATCTTTGTATGAATGCTATGCTCACAGATTGAACATTTAAATGTCAGGTTAACATAAGAGAAAAAAATTCTCATGAATCATCCTGTGAAAAAATGAAAGCAAACCCTAGAATTTAAGAATCTTCTAGAGCTGTGGTTTTGTGGGTGTGTCTTATGTGTGGTGATTTTTTTGTTTTGTTGCTTTAGTTTACTTTTGGAGGCCACTAGAGGCATCCAACAGTAAACAATTAAAATAAGTATCTGCAAACAGTATACCAAGAAGCAGATTAAACAAAACAGATTACACTGACTAAAGGGTAAGAGCGTCATAAGTCACATAACATGACTTCAGAACCAAAACAAAAGACACTGGAAGGAGAGTATCCAGGAGATTATTAGTGAGAAACACTTGCATCATCTAAGAGCAATTTAATTAGGATAGAAATGTTTAATGCCTCCTAGGTTCACCTGCTCTCTAAGATGCTCCAAAGCAGCTATCATCAAACCTGACTTCACACCGGAGTCACCTTGGAAGTTATTAAAACTCCTGATACCCAGGCAAAGCCTAGACCAATTAAACTTCTAGGGTGACACAGGACATCAGTACTTTTTAAGGCTTCCCAGTAGATTCTAATGTGCAGGCAAAGTTGAGAATGATTGTTCTGAGGAATCACAACATTAAAATAACACTTTAAGGATTCTAGCTGGAAATTTTAACAACAAAAACCATTTTTTAAAGATTGCTTTTTTTTTTTCCTATTACAAATATATCGAAATAGAATCTATAACACTATCTGAGTCAAAAATAATGGGTTAGGCCCGGCACAGTGGCTCATGACTACCATAATCCCAGCCTTTGGCAGCCCAAGGTGGACAGATTGCTTGAGCCTAGGAGTTCAAGACCAGCCTAGACAACATGACAAAACCCATTCTCTACAAAAAAACAGAAAAATTAGCCAGGCATGGTGGTGCACGCCTGTAGTTCCAGCTACTTAGGGGGCTGAGGTAGGAGGACGGCTTGAGCCTCGAGGTCAAGGTTGCAGTGAGCTATCATCTCACCACTGCACTCCCACCTGGGCGACAAAGTGAGACCCTGACTAAAATAAATAAAAAATAACAACAACAGGTTAAAGAAGTAAATTCAGAAGATAAGCTTCAACACACAAGGAATTCTATGTGGGTAAGACCACACACCATTCTGAAAATCCAATCTTATCATGGCTTTACAGAAGTGAGAATATAATTTTTTACCATTAGGAAAGGATCCAACAGCCGCAGAAGGAACACCAGCATATATTCCACGAAAACCACCAGCCTTATTAAATCCTTGGGGACTCTGCAGCCTGGTTTTAATGGTATCCAGAGGAAATAATATCAAGTCAACAGAAACACCTGCTACCCCACCAGCCTTTGAAAACAAAAGAGGGAAGAAAAAGGAAAAAAAAAAAAGGTTACAACAAAATAAGCCCTCTGCCACTTGGGGGCAAAGACAGGAAAAAGACAGTCTTTAAAGCACATTTCTCATTCCTTTCAGTCCACAACTTCTGCAGCACAAAGGACCTTCAGTCTAAATCTAGAAGTTTTCCTGAGAAAATAGCCATTATTGTGATATATTTTTAAGTTGTAAACTTTATATTAAATTTTCTTTTTAAATCAAATTTTAATAAAATTTTTTTTTTTTTTTTTTTTTGAGACGGAGTCTCGCTCTGTCGCCCAGGCTGGAGTGCAGTGGCCAGATCTCAGCTCACTGCAAGCTCCGCCTCCCGGGTTTACGGCATTCTCCTGCCTCAGCCTCCCGAGTAGCTGGGACAACAGGCGCCCGCCACCTCGCCCGGCTAGTTTTTTGTATTTTTTTTAGTAGAGACGGGGTTTCACCATGTTAGCCAGGATGGTCTCGATCTCCTGACCTCGTGATCCACCGGTCTCAGCCTCCCAAAGTGCTGGGATTACAGGCTTGAGCCACCACGCCCGGCCTTAATAAAAAAATTTTTAAACAAAATTTAAATTCATTGTTGATACAGTGCTCACATGGTTCAAAAAGCTAAAAAAAAAAAAAAAAAAAAAAAAAAGCCAGATGTAATGGCTCATGCCTCCCAGCAGTATGGGAGACAGAACTGGGAGGATTACTTGAGGCCAGGAGTTCGAGACCAGCCTGTGCAACACAGTGAGACATCATCACTACAAAAAATAAAAAATTAAGCTGGGGATGGTGGCACATGCCTGTAGTTCCAGCTACTTGGGAGGCTGAAGAACAAGGATCACTTCAGCTAGGAGTTCAAGGGTTCAGTGAGCTATGATCCTGCCACCGCACTCCAGTATAGGTGACAGCAAGACCCTGTGTCTTAAAAACAAATAAATAGCCAACAAGAGCAACAAATAAACTTCAAAAAAAGGTCAACAGCTCAAAGTCTCCTTCCAACCTTGTTCCTAATAACTCAGGTAAACCACTTTTATTGGTTTCTTGCTGTATCTTTCCAAAGTTACTTTAAACATACACAAGCATGTATGAACATATAGTTTCATTTTCTTTAAAAAGAAAAGATGATGTACAATATGCACTATTCTGTACTTTTTTTTTTTTAAACAATTTATCTTTATCTTTTCACATCAGACCAAATGTTATACTGTTGTCTTAACCAATAAGCAGTGAATCCGAATTGACTCCTTTCAGACTGGAATTTTGAAACAGCTTATGATCTCTGTGAATCTGGATCTGTATTTTAATAACCACACATCTAAGAACTCATATAGTATTATCTTCGGCTTTAAATGTATTTGAAAATTCCTTGATAATTTTTAATCAAGTGAATAAATTGATTTTTTTAAAGAGCTAAATGTCTGAAGGAAATTAAAATCTGGCCCAAACTAGTAATCTCCCAAGAGATACCATGTTGCTTTGGGGAAGCTGTACTTTAAAAACTGATTAATTCCTGCTAAATGGATTTTAGGGGAAAAAAAATGATTAAGAACTAACTCTGTACCTCAAGATTATAGTGACACGTATGTAGAATATGTTTAAACTCGTTACACCTTAGTCAAAGAAAACAAATTGAAAAAATATGAACACAAAGAGCATCAAAGAAAGGCTAATACGTATGAATCCTCACATGTGTGATTATTAAAATACAGATCTGGATTCACAAGGATCATTAGTTGTTTCAAAATGTAGGTCTCAAAAAAGTCAATACACATGCACTACTTATTAGTGAAAAAGACAAAAACATAACATTTGTTCTGATATGAAAAGATCACCCAGATCGAAAGGCATCATTTAAAGATGTGAGTTAAAATCAGTTTACAGTAGGCAGACAAATGCACTATAAAGAGGAAACTTTCCTATACAATTTTTTAACTGAATTGCTAATTTTTGCTAATTTTGAAATCAGAACCATGTGAATACATCACCTATTCAAAAAGTAAAAATATACATTTTTAAACTATACATTTCATGACAAAGGAAAAAAAAGAATCAGTATTATTCAAACATACAACCGAAGTTCAAACTGATTGTTTCCATCCTTTAAGTTTACAAAATGTGCAGATGCCACAAAGCTTAGTACCTAGCAAATACTATCTGTTTTACTTACCGCTCACCATAAAACCATCCCAGGAGTTAACTGGAAAAATGAAATACTTTAATGATAAATCCAATACCTATTTTCAAATTAACTAGCACAGGTTAATTATTAAAAATTAATTTACACTAGACAAGTACATTACTACAAATAGCAATACTATACTTCATGATCAGCCCAAAGACATGAAAGAAGCCCAAAGACCCTGAAGTTCTACTCAGCAAATTACCTAAGAAGACGTCACCCAAAAGGGCACAGAGATGTGCCAGTAGGGAAACCAAGTAGTACCAAAAGAATATCCAATAATGTGGGATTTCTTTCTGGACATAAAGGTGGCCTTCCCTAAGTCATGGCAAAAAGTTCACAAGTAATGCAGGAAAGCAAAAAGGCCAATCGTCAAAATTCTTCTTACTTCTTGTTTCAGGATTTTTATAAAATTCAGTAAGTAGAGCCAGGCATGGTGGTACGTACCTGTAATCACAGCTACCTGGGAGGCTGAGGCAGAAGGATCGCTTGAGCCCAGGAGTTTGAGATTACAGTGAGCTATGATTGTGCCCATGAATAGCCACTATGCTTGCCTGGGCAACACAGGGAGACCTCGTCTCTAATAATAATTTGGTAAGTAAACAGTTTGCCTGCCTCTTCATTTTCTCAAAATACAGAGAGAATAGAATCCTGGTGAAAATGTCTCATGTGACTAGATTATTTAAAAACATGCTGCACTTCCCTCTCATTTTCTCTTTAATCTTAGGTGAGGATTCAGAGAAACACTATCTACTGCTAAATTTTAATCAATAATTACTCTTTTAATCCAGTTGGCTACTTTACATGTATTGATTCTCTAATCTTTCTTTCATCACAATTCTTAACTTCTGAGGAAAAAAATGACCAGATTCAATCTACTTGTCTGGTGAAACATGACTCAAGGATTACCAATCACTTCTATCGATTTCAAACTTCTATTTAACTCAAATGGCATTTAAATTCATGAGACTGAAAAAAAAAAAAAAAAAAAACAGCTAACAGAGAACCTGAATAAGAATACCTATATATTCAGCCACACAACCACATACTTCAGATTTAAACAAAAACCTTAATGCCTATATCAATATTGTTTTGTATGTAAATAAGTAAAAAATATATAAGCCAGTAACAACCTAATTATAAAGAACTCTATCAAACTCTTATTCTTTAGTCTGAAAATTTTGTTATAATCATTTATCAGAAAGTTATCAGGCAAGTGATTCGTTTCATAATTTATGATAGCTTATACTGAAAAATTCTAACTAGAAAAAATCCAAAGAAATAGGACATAACCCAGATAACCAGCAAATCTTGCTAGAGCATCACAATGTATTTAGACCTCAATATCTTATAGATAAAATACATGTCTCTACCTTAAGTTAATAAATGTATGAAGTGTTGGCAGGCTGTAGAGAGGAAGTGCCTAATTAGTGCTCTGCAATTACTCTGAGAAGTGATAGGTCGGAATTACACGCCATAAAACTTTTTTTCTCAAAAGAGGGAGGGCACACCATAAAAACAGCATCACCGCTGTCCCTCTAGGACAAAACCGAATCATCTGCGTAATTTAACTAAGCAAAATCAACACAGGTCACGGGCCTAAATGACAGCTAAGAAGAACCAGCCTTAATATTAACATGGCTTCTCAAGGGAAACATTTCCCTGACAGTCTCGGTTTCCTCCACAATGAAGTGGCCACCCATGACCTGAATCACCATCTTCCTCACTGCAGAACTGCCACTTCTGTTTTCTGACATACTTGTCGCCTTCCCTACTGCCCATTCCTTCTCCCTGCAGTGCTCGCTGCCTCTCTGTACTAATCATTTTCATAAAATCCAAATTTCATCTTGCCACTCTCCAGCCTATAAATCTTCCAAACTTTCCAACAGCCCCAAGGATGAAGAAAACCCTAGCACAGCCTTCCAGGCTCTGGAAATTCTGGAGCCCCTCCAGCTCCCAAAACTTGCACTATGTGCCCTTTGCTCAGTCCTTTCTTTCCACCTGGATCTTTTCCTCTAAATCATCTGATCTTCCTCATTTCAAGGACTTCGTACAAATGCCTCCTAATCTCCAGTTCAGGTTTAGATCCTCTTGCCAAGCACTGAACACAATTTTAATTACATAGTTTTGCCTCTGACCATTTGTTCAGTACCAGTCCAATTAAACCATAAGATCTTTATCTGTTTTGTTTACTAATATGTTCCCAGCACCACCACATATTAATGGGAGGCACTCAATGGCTCTAATAAAGGGTTACTATCTATATTTTAGAAGGCACTAAAAAGGTACACTGAACTTTTTTAAAAAATAGCAAAAGACAGGACCAGGCAATTCCCAAAAGAAAAATATAAATGACTAACAAAAATTTGAAAATATGATTCTCCATCATTAATTATCAAATAAAAACAAAATGTTTTCCCAATTAGAAAAAATTTAAAATATGAAGAATGGGTATGGGCACTGTTAATGAAAACATTACCATAATCTACTGGAGGACAATTTGGCAAAATTAACATTTTAAATTATCAAACCCTTTGACCCAGTTAATTTTATTTCTAAGCATTTCTTCCACAGAAATAAATGCACAAATATACAAGAATGTCTACTACACCATTTCTGTAATAATAAAAAAATTGAAAACAGCCTCAAAGTCCATCCACTGGGGTCTTGTTAAGTAAATTAAGTTATACACAAATAATGAATTGCTACACAGCCTTTAAAACAACAAGGTAGGCTGGGTGCAGTGGCTCATGTCTGCAGTCCTAGCTGCTGGGAGGCTGAGATGGGATGCTCACTGGGGCCCAGGAGTGTGAGATTGCAATAAGCTATGATCACGCCACTGCCCAGCACTCCAGCTTGCGCAACAGAGCAAGATCCTCTCTCTAATTTAAAAAAAAAAAAAAAAAAAGTTCAATCCATACTTATTGGCACAGAAACATACACTATATTCTTAATCAAATTAGCTATAAAACAAAACATGCTATATAATCCCATCTTAAAAAAAGTGTAACTATTTGTATATGCATAATTAGAAATCTGGAAGCATAAACAGTAAATTGCTAGAAGTTACTGCCTCTATGGAAAGAGATTCAGGATGAGAAATATTATTACTATCTTGTTAATCTTTTATTTGCTCAAGTTTTGTAATGAATATTACAAATATATAAAAGCTAAGCCATTCAAAATTAATGCTTCCCCTGGGGAAAAAAAAAAAAAAATCTCTAATTTACTGGTTGTACTTGATATATAAAAGCCACTCAGCAAATGGTAACTAAGAACCTCAACCCACTGACCCTAAGCTGCCTCCTCTGCAGCTTCACCCTCTATAGACCTTGGAGTTTTCAACCAATCTGACTACTCGAACATCTCAAACATGTCCTGAAACAACTTCTTTGAGATGGAGTCTCGCTCTGTCACCCAGTCTGGAGTGCAGTGGCATGATCTCGGCTCAGTGCAACCTCTGCCTCCCAGGTTCAAGCGATTCTCCTGACTCAGCCTCTGGAGTAGCTGAGACTACAGGCACACACCACAATGATTGGCTAATTTTTATATTTTTAGTAGAAGCAGAGTTTCACCCTGTTGGCCAGGCTGGTCTTGAACTCCTGACCTCAGGTGATCCACCTGCCTTGGCCTCCCAAAGTGCTGGGATTACAGGCATGAGCCACTGCACCCGGCTGTTTCCTTAAAAATTCTCATTCCTGTGCTTTTGCTTAGGTTTTTCCCTCAGTCTAAAATTCCTTCTTTTTTTTGTTTTTTAGACAGAGTTTCGCGCTTGTTGTCCAGGCTGCAGTGCAATGGCACGATCTTGGCTCACCGCAACCTCCACCTCCCAGGTTCAAGCAATTCTCCTGCCTCAGCCTCCTGAGTAGCTGGGATTACAGGCATGAGCCACCACGCCCGGCTAGTTTTTTGTATTTTTAGTAGAGATGCGTTTTCTCCATGTTGGTCAGGCCGGTCTCAAACTCCCAACCTCAGGTGATCTGCCCGCCTTGTCCTCCCAAAGTGTTGGGATTACAGGCATAATCCACCACGCCCGGCCTAAAATTCCCTTCTAATCCTTGTCTCCTGCCTGTTGCAGCCAGTAGACCACCATCACCTCCACCTCAATACATACACACATGCACACACATGCCCCTGACAAAATCCTCTTGGTTCTTAAGCTGCAACCCAAAGCCACATTCCTCATAAAGCCTTTCCCAATTTTCCAGTCACAGTTAAATGCTATGTCCTTGACTCTAGCATATAACGTTGTTTATATTTCGCTTTTGGTACTAACCATGATGTCTGACATGAAGATCCTTCAGAGTAGAAACCAAATCAGTCAGTCACCTCTGTCTTCCTAAATATCTAACCCAGTGTCTCTTATGTAGCAGGGTTACTAAAATAGAAATGTGGGATGATGAGATAACACTTTGTAAAAAGATGAAATGTTCAGAAGAAATCTTGCAGTCAAGCACTGCTTGGTGGTCCCTGTTCTGGTCTGCCACCGCACCTGTGACAACCAAAAGCCAGGGTTAGCTACCAGCTGCTATTCTTCCCAGCATTCCCCAGCCACCCTGACCACTTTGTAGAATATTCAGGGGGACTTCTCCAGAAACCTCTGCTTACTATTACCTCCTAATGGAAAGAACTGTGATTGCTCAGTTTTGTTTTGTTTTGTTTTAGTGAGAGTATTCTCAAGAATACAATAATAATGGTTCCAGAATCTGACTTGATTATTCTTCCATTTCTCCAGGAATTATTTCAAATTAAGTACTGCCTAAGAACACAGCTTTGGCATCAACCAGATCTAACTTCATTTTCAACTTGGTCTTTGTATTAGTCTGTTCTCACACAGCTATGAAGAAATACCCGAGACTGGCCAAGCGCGGTGGCTCAAGCCTGTAATCCCAGCACTTTGGGAGGCCGAGATGGGCGGATCACGAGATCAGGAGATCAAGACCATCCTGGCTAACACGGTGAAACCCCGTCTCTACTAAAAAATACAAAAAACTAGCCGGGCGAGGTGGCGGGCGCCTGTAGTCCCAGCTACTCGGGAGGCTGCAGCAGGAGAATGGCGTAAACCCGGGAGGCGGAGCTTGCAGTGAGCTGAGATCCGGCCACTGCACTTCAGCCTGGGCGACAGAGCGAGACTCCGTCTCAAAAAAAAAAAAAAAAAAAAAAAAGAAATACCTGAGACTGGGTCATGTATAAAGAAAAGAGTGTTTAGTTGACTAACAGCTCCGCATTGCTGGGAAGACCTCAGAAAACTTACAATTATGCCAGAAAGCAAAGGAGCAGCAGGCACCTTCTTCACAGGGGAGCAGGACACAGTGACTGAAAGAGGGGAAATGCCAGACACTTATAAAACCATCAGATCTCATGAGACTCACTCAACATCATGGGGGAAATCGTCCCATGATCCAATTACCTCCACCTTTGGTCTCGTCCTTGACACATGGGGATTATGGGGATTACAATTCAAGATGAAATTTTGGGTGGGGACACAGCCAAACCATATCAGTCTTCTTAGTAGAACTATTTAACTTCTCCAAGCCTGTGTTTCTTGACACATGAAACAGGGAAAAGAGTACCTACACTTCACAGTTTTTGAGAATTAAATAAATGAGAACTAAACACAATTAGATGAACCTGTTATACGGTTAGCAAAATGCCTGGCCCTTAATCAAGTATCAATAAACAGGAACTATTATTTTTAGAATTATGTTACTATAAACATCCTTCAAAGCTTGCTGTTACCAATACTGACATGGAAATACTAAAAACCATGCAAAAGCCTAGAGTACTTTACCAAAGACTGAAGATGACATTCCTATATTCAACTCAATTGACAAATTCATATATTAAAATCTGTAAATCCAAATTTTCACTAGCAATAATGAATTAAAAGCTCTTTTCAAATTCTGCTCTCTGGACAAGAATCCCCAGTGAACTGACTCAACAGAAACCAAATCATGCAATGCATGACAGGAACATTCAGCATCAACTTCAAAAACTTAAGAGAAATACTAGTGTTCAAATTGCTTTATGATTCTTGTATTCAAACTTACATGTTAATTTTTTAAGTAGACTATAAAATTGTACCTATATGACCTCAGCTATGAAAAAGCTGCATACACACTTTTAAAGTGCTCAGTAAACAGTTAAGTTTTACCAGCAAGTGGAATTACATAATTAAGTTTTGTATAGCATCTGCCTCCTACTAGACTCTAAATCCATGAAGGTGGGGGACCATATTTTTGAGGAATTCAACTCCAAATAACAGAGCAAAGGCCAACAAATGTATCTGGTTAGGCGTGTAAAAGCTGCCTTGTGGGGGGTGAGATAATTGTGCGTGAAACTTTTATCTTTCCTTTATTTGGAATTTAATTAACGTTACTCAACTTTTGTCTGTATTACAAAAGATTTAATATTTAAAGCAACTTTCAACATGTAGTAGTAAGGTTTGTAAGTGGTAACAAAAGCACATTAACAAGTCACTTACAGCTAAGTTATCAAATACTAAAACTTCCCAAGTATGTTTTTGTTAAACAGGAAGAAAAATGAGAAAAAAAAAAGGTAGTCCCATCTCTGGGTACTAGAAATGCACAAAAAAATGCCTCCATCACATCGGTGGTTCTCAACTGTGGTCCTTGCATATTGGTGGTCTCCAAGCAGTGCTTTGCATGCTCCACGGGCTGAGCAAAATTTGGAATATACTTGTGTTTAGATAATTTCTTGCTCAACACAAAAGCAAGCAAAAAGGGAAGACTTGCTCACTCTGACATAAATGCCAAAAAGAAACAAGTCACACAAGTCCTGAGAAAGAGAAGCATAATTCTCAATTTCTTATAAATTTGGAGATAATCTTTACTTCAAAGATACCCTTTACTACAAATTGAAAACTAGGAGGCCGCTATCCAGAAAAGATATGAGGCAAAACAAGAACAACAAAAAAACAGAAAACCTCTTTTAATAGTATACCCAATACTTCATTCATATTACCTTTCTTCACTCCACCCAAGAACCCCTCCCATCATAACCCACATTGTCCCCCTCAAGTCTCCTACTGCCTGCCAGTGGTTCTCAGCAGAAGTGTAGGTCCAGTGAGAAGACACCCAAGTATTATGAAAAAGTTCCCCAGATGACAGCCAAAAATCATCTCACTAAAAACAGGAAAAGGAAAAAAAAAAAAAAACTACAAGCAGTCCTCACTTTGCATGGTACCTACATACATGAATTTCAGTTACCATGATTTACTTAAATAACATGAATCTCCCAACAACCCAGGGCAAATTTCAGTTACCACAGCATATTAACTATGAGTAACTGGATAAAGTGTAAACGTTACCACTTGTTCAGTCTACAAATCACAATGCAATTAACAGAAGTCACTGCATATTGCACAGACAGCAAATAGTTGTGTTACCTCATCTCCCAGTAATAAATGCACAGGACATTTTATAAAAATACATAGAAAATTGATGAACAAAGATGAAAATGCAAAAACAAAATGCAAAGTGGTAACACAAAGTTAAATGAAAATCAAACATAAATGGTGTTACAGAAGAAACAGCTGGCCATGGAAATACTCACACTGCTGTCATTAATCTAGATAAGTAACTAGAAAAAATAAGTGAGAGCAAACTTAACATAAATGAGGAAAGTAGTTGCAATGAAAAGGATGAAAATGTCCCAGAGTAAGTTATGCCAGCAAGTCTTCACAATAAAGAAACTCACAACATGGAAAGCACAAAAAATAAAATGTTAGAAGTTGATCCAAACTGAGAAAGCAGTATGACAACTTGCCAAGGCATAAAAAGATGCTTCATCTGTAATACATAATGAGAACACAAGCAAATGTTCAAACTACTATTGATAAGGTTTTGTCCAAAAAATTAAGTTATTAATGTTTCTAATGTTTTTAATTACAGTGTACTAAGTAAATATCAGCTTTGCAACTTTTCCCCTATATATTTACAACCAAAGTGTTTTTAATGTTTTGACAAAAATTCTTAGGGTCAGCCAGGGGTGGTGGCTCATAACTGTGAAACCTCTCTCTACAAGAAACCTCTGCCTACAAAAAAAAAAAGTTCTAAAAATTATAAGAACATGGGCTGAGCTCAGTGGCTCATGCCTGTAATCCTAGCACTTTGAAGCCGAGCCAGGAGGATTGCTTGAGGCCAGTAGTTCAAGACCAGCTCTGGTAACACGGCAAGACCCTGTCTCTACAAAACAAGAAACTTTTTAATTAAAAAAATTAGCCAGGCGTGGTTGATGCATGTCTCTAGTCCCAGCTACTCAGGAGGCTGAGGTGGGAGGATCACTTTAGCTGAGACAGCACCACTGCACTCCAGCCTGGGCAACAGAGCAAGACCTTGTCTCAAAAAAATAAAAAGAACACATATGAAATGGTTTGGCTCTGGGTCCCCACCCAAATCTCATCTTGAATTGTAGCTCCCATAATTCCCACATGTTGTGGGAGGGACCTGGTGGGAGGTAACTGAATCATGGTGGCAAGTCTTTCCCATTCTGTTCTGGTGATAGCGAATAAGTCTCACAAGAACTGATGATCTCATAAAGGGGAGTTCCCCTGCACACGCTCTCATCTGAAGCCATGTAAGACATGACTTTGCTCCTCCCTTGCCTTCTACCATGATTGTGAGGCCCCTCCACCAGCCATGTGGAACTGGAAGTCCATTAAACCTCTTCCCTTTATAAATTACCCAGTCTTGGGTATGTCTTTACCAGCAGTGTGAGAACAGACTAATACAGTAAACTGGTACCAAGACTAGGATGCTACTATAAAGATACCTGAAAATGTGGGAGCGACTTTGGAATGGTTAACAGGCAGGGTCTGGGACAGTTTGGAGGGCTCAGAAGACAGGAAGATGTGGGAAAGTTTGGAACTTCCTGGAAAATTGAATGGCTTTGAGTAAAATGCTGATAGTGATATGGCCAATAAAATCCAGGCCAAGGTGGGCTCTGATGGAGATGAGGAACTTGTTGGTAACTGCAGTAAAGGTCACTCTTGCTATGCAAAGAGACTGGCAGCATTTTGCCCTGCCCTAGAGATATGTGCAACTTTGAACTTGAGAGAGATGATTTAGGGTATCTGACAGAAGAAATTTCTAAGTGGCAAAGCATCCTAGAGGTGACAGAGCATAAAACTTTGGAAAATTTGCAGCCTGATGAAGTGGTAAAAAGAAAAACCCATTTTCTGGAGAAAAACTCAAGCTGGCTGCAGAAATTTGCATAAATAACCAGGAGCCAAATGTTAATTGACAAGACAATGGGGAAAACGTCTTCAGGGCATGTCAGAGACCTTCATGGCAGCCCCTCCCATCACAGGCTCAGAGGCCTAGGAGGGGAAAGAATGGTTTCCTGGGCTGGGTCCAGGGCCCTCCTGCTGTGTGCAGCCTCAGGACTTGGTGCCCTGTGTCCCAGCCATGCCTAGAAGGGGCCAAGGTAGAGCTCAGGTCATGGCTTCGAAGGATGCAAGCCCCAAGCCTTGGCAGCTTCCACGTGGTATTGGTACTGTGGGTGTGCAGAAGACAAGAACTGAAGTTTGGGAACCTCTGCCTAGATTTCAGATGATGTATGGAAACGTCAGGATGTCCACGCAGAGGTGTGCTGCAGGGGCGGGGCTCTCCTGGAGAACCTCTACTGGGGCAGAGTGGAAGGGAAATGTGGCTGCCCCAATAGGGGAGTCCCTACCAGGACATCACCTGGTGGAGCTGTGAGAAGAGGGCCACTGTCCTCCAGACCTCAGAATGGTAGATCCACTGACAGCTTGCACCCTGTGCCTGGAAAAGCCACAGACACTGAATGCCAGCCCATGAAAGCAGCCAGGAGGGGAGCTGTACCCTGCAAAGCCACAGGGGCAGAGCTGCCCAAAACCATGGGAACCCACCTCTTATACCAGCATGACCTGGATGTAAGACATGGAGTCAAAGGAGATCATTTCAGAGCTTTAAGATCTGACTGCCCTGTTGGATTTCAGACTTGCATGGGGCCTACAGCCCCATCATTCTAGCCAATCTCTCCCATTTGCAATGAGTGTATTTACTCAATACCTGTAACCCCACTGTATCTAGAAAGTAATAAACTTGCTTTTGATTTTACAGGCTCATAGGCAGAAGGGACTTGCCTTGTTTCAGATGAGACTTTGGACTATGGACTTTTGAGTTAATGCTAAAACGAGTTAAGACTTTGGGGACTGTTGAGAAGGCATGATTGGTTTTGAAATGTGAGGACATGAGATTCGGGAGAGACCGGGGTGGAATGATATGGTTTGGCTCTGTGTCCCCACCCAAATCTCATCTTGAATTGTAACTCTTATAATTCCCATGTGTTGTGGGAGGGACCTGGTGGGAGGTAACTGAATCACGGGGGTGGGTCTTTCCCATGCTATTCTGGTGATAGTGAATAAGTCTCACAAGAACTCATTGTTTTATAAAAGGGAGTTCCCCTGCACATGTTCTCCTGTCTGCCACCAGGTAAGATGTGACTTTGCTCTTCCTTTGCCTTCCACACGATTATGAGGCCTCCCCAGCCACGTGGAACTGTGAGTCAATTAAGACTCTTTCCTTTATAAATTATATTACCCAGTCTCGGGTATGTCTTTGTTAGCAGCATGAGAACAGACTTACACAATGTAATACTACCACCAAAAATACTGAGTGTTATTTTGGGGTATTTCAATCTGGCTTTTTTCCCCCATGAATGGAATAGGTTTTAACATAGCTTTAACTAGGCACAAGCAAATGTACATACATGCAACGTTTTCCTCTTAATTTTATCTCATAAGCATTTTCTATGTAATTATAGTACATTTTCTTCACAAGCACTATTTTTTACGGCTGCAGACTAGTTCAAGAAATGGGTTTCCCATTGTTTGCCTAATTCTTCCTCTCTGTCCCATGTTTCAGTAGCTTCTGTCTTTACTGAGTTAAATGTTATTAATATAAATAGCTTTAGGTTGCTAATACTTAGCTCCAGTTGCTTTCCTAGAAGTATACACTGATCAATGTACTATTTGAGGATTTTGTTTCTGGATAGCCCACTCTGTGCTCCAAATGAAAACTAACATCCCAGAGGCTCTCCACTTATTCAGTCCTCTTCATGAAGCTTTAGGAAGGGAGCATTTCAATGTCTGCTACTTGCCAGGCTCTGCTGCGCATGTGTAATGTTATCTCATTTAATTCTTCAAATCCAAGTTTCAAGACTTCAGCGATCTCGGCTTTTCATTCATTCAAAGTAGTACTGAGTGCTTATATAGTGCCAGGTACTGGTTACACAGTAGTAAGCAAAACCAAACTCCCTCAGGAGTGTTTACCCTGTCTCAAAGGCACTCCAAGACATTAAAAAATAGCCACTCCATTTCTGTACTACTCTGATAACAAAACATTTCAATAGCTTCCATTACACTTCAGAAGAAATCCAAATTATTTTCCCTAGCCCACAAAGCCCCACTTCAGCTGGCTTTGCCTACCCCACCCATACCATCCCCTGCCATGTTATCCTTACCCATTAGGCCTCACCACTTGAATACGCTAAGCTCTTTCCACTTGAGCCATTCCCCATGACTGAACCTCCCACTCTGATCATCAAAAATTCAAGCCCCTTCCCATCTTTTAGGTCTTAGCTGAAATGTCACCTCTTCATGGCTTTCCTTCGTCACTCCATCTAAGAGGTTCACCAATATTTCCCTACTCTGTCACATCTTCAGTTCATTTCCTTCCACAGCACTTATTCACTGCAACTGTTTTGTTGGCCTTTCTTCCATACTTGAAAGGGGGTTATCTGCCACTGTATCCACAAAGCCTACCACGATACCCAGTGGGCAGAATACATGGAAACTCAACCATGTGCTGAATGAATAAAATGTTTTTCCTTTATCTGGAATGATATCTAGTTTCTTGAAACTTCCACCTATTGATCCTAATTTTACTCTCTATAAATACATTGGGAAAAAAGTATACTTTACTGCATGTGTATCATACTTTGTAATTAAGTATATACTAAATCCATTATTTTGTTAACTGCAGCACTCACCTGTGTTTTAGCAATTGCAAACTTTGCTGACTTGAGAGTATCAAGAAGCAGATAAGGGCACGACTCCCAAGTGACATCACCTGGGTTGGAATATGAGCTCCAATACTTATACACACGAAATAGATCTCACTTGTGTGATTTTGAACTAGTTATCTAACCGCTTGGTATCCCAGTTTCCTCATTTGGAAAATTGGGATAAGACTTCAATTATTGTGAGAATTAAATGGGATAATGTATGTAAAGTGCTTACCCCAGTTCTTGGTACAGGAATGTTAGCTGACAAACTACTACTGCTGTCTCACCAGCTAGACAGGAAAGCTCCTTAAAAGCGGTAACATTGGCCGGATGCGGTGGCTCACGCCTGTAAGCCCAGCACTTTGGGAGGCCAAGGCGGACGGATCACGAGGTCAGGAGATCGAGACCAGCCTGGCGAACACGGTGAAACCCCACCTCCACTAAAAACACAAAAAATTAGCCGGGTTTGGTGGCGGGCACCTGTAGTCCCAGCTACTCCAGAGGCTGAGGCAGGAGAATGGCCTGAACCCGGGAGGTGGAGCTTGCAGCGAGCCGAGATGGCGCCACTGCACCCCAGCCTAGGCGAAGAGTGAGACTCCGTTTCAAAAAAAAAAAAAAAAAAAGGCGGTAACATTATTCTTTATATTTCTAAGACCTACCTTATACAAGTTTCAACAAATCTAGATTTAAAGCTATCATCCTACAAGTCTGGCTAAGACATCCGTACTTCCATATATTCCCCTAACACGCTGAACCTAGCCCACCTGTTATTTATCCCAACAGTCATTTTACTATTTTGTCTCCAACACCTGACCCTTAGGAGCAGGTATATCTTGTTCACCATGCTATCCTCAACACCTGCAACACCAAAATTTGATAATTCAGGGAATAAATCACTGTGGGCCCCCATTTTCCCTATGAAAATCATTTTTTAAATTATTTATTGTCTGTCACTGCCCATTCCACACAATGAAAACGTAGGAAGCCAAACTCTGTCTTGTGAACTGCTGTATCTAATATACCCTACTGGAGGCTCCAAAATATTTGGTAAAGGTGTTTTTTTTTTTTTTTTGGTTTTTGTTTTTTTCTGTTAAGACATGTTGATGCTCGTAGTTTTCTGCTACGGAATTAAATACTAAGCCTGTCTATTGACTCCGCAGCGTTACTGATGAGCTAGCTATGTGTGCTCATCAATATTTCTCCAAAGCCTAGGCAGAAATAGCAGATTATGTATTGAATGAACAGATGGACATGTTATTTGCCAACACTGAAAAGAGATGCAGCAAAATAAGAAAGGCAGTATCGAATACAAGGGCTTTGAGCGACTTGAGTAAGGTTTTTGTCGTTGTGTTACAGTTCTTTAATTCCCAAAAGAGTAGTTAACAGTGTATAATAGAAGCTCTTTTTTCTTTTAAGTAAATGAGTGTGCAAAAGACAACGAGTCAAGTACCCCTTCCTTCCCCCACCTGTCTCTTACGACCTGGCAGCGCAGACACAGCCTTGATACCAGGCCCGCCAGTGGCCTGGGAGCCCCGCGCTCCTTCTCAGACCTGGCTGCCAGTAACCCGAGGACAGTCCAGCGCGCAAAACCGGAAGACAGCCAATGCTGAGAACCCCCACCGGCTCCAATGCCGGACGCCGGCACTCTGAGCGACCCACCCCACCGCCCCGCACTCACCACCAGCGACGCCATGAACCCCGGCCCGTCCATGGTCGCTCAGACCTCGTCAAGGCTGCAATCCAAGCCGGAGCAGAGGCGGATCACGTCCTCGCGCGGTAGGCGTCGCCATCTTTGAGGCGGGCCTATCGTGCACTTCCGGGACCACGTGACGTAGAACCACAACAACTGCACGTGCAACGCCCAAGACCCGGGCCAAGAGGAGGGCCAGAGAGGAGGGGCGGGGCCTCGGGGAGTGTGGTCGAGCTAAGTCTCGGCAATTCTCTTACCTCTGTTTCCTGCAGCAGCGTTGTGTGCAGCTAGACGGAGGAACTCTCGCGAGCAAAAGATCCTCGGCTGGGATCCAGGAGAGAGCAGCCGTAGAATGAGGCCGGGGTGATTCTGAACTGTAAACCCAAAAGAGGCGTGGCTATGGTGAAGGGAGGAGTCGTGAGGGGCGGTACTAACCTCTGGAGGCGCGATTCGGAATCCTAATCGGATATTTCATTTTGGTTTATCTCTTAGTTTTGTCAACAAATTTTATCTGAGTTTATATTAAATTAACTCATTATCAGAAGATTATTAAATAAAGATATAGAAAAATACTTAAAAAGTTTCCTGACCGGAGCTAAAAATTAGCATCCTCCATTTCTCTTTACAGGCAATTATTGTACTTAAAATTATTAGTTTGTTTAGTTATTTACCTGTGCATGTTGTTCGCTGTTGTACTCATGTGTACACCTCAAAGCACACGTTATTAAGTACTTAATAAAATTTCTTGGAGTGAACCTGTCTTTATTAAACAAATACCTTGTAAACTTCTGTGTATATTAAGGGCCAACTACATCAGACGTGGTGCTAAGTGATTGACAGACATTTTTTCATTGAATCCTTTCACCAACCCTATGATGTCAGCACGGCTACTGTCCTCATTTTACAGAGGCTCCTGATGCTCCAACAAGTAACCAACTCAGTGTGGCTACAGAGAACATAGCAGAGCAAACACTGAAAATATACTTAATGCCCTCATCATCTTTCCTCAAAACCCTTATAATACCTGAACAGGTTCCTTGCCTGGCCTTTCTTCAATCCCTATTCTATAACACTGTTAGAATTATTCTTATAATTATTCTTATTCTCTTCTAGATAAAATGATCTACAAATGATTTGCAGAATAGCTTTAGGTGTTAGATGGAATTCAAATTCTGAGCTATCACCTGCTGGGTTTGGGCATAAGTTTTCCAAGATTAAGTTTTCTCACCTGTAAAGTGGCGATAATGATAGTAACTTTGTCATGCGGTACTATTAATAGATTAAATGAGATAATGCACTCAAGTTCTTAGCCTACTTCCTGGCTCATAGAAAGTATTCTCTAAAGATGATGGTAATGTCATTTCCCTGCTTACAATGCACCCCTGCTGCCAGTGGAGACAGTCCAGCTCCTTAGCATGGTATACACCTCTCAGCTGGTGTCTCCTGTCACTCTTCCCTCTAGCCGGACTACACACAAACAGACTATACACTTTCAAGCCTCCTAATTTTGCCCATGTTGTTCCCTCTACCCAGAATACCTTTCCCTATGCTGCCTATAGGCCCTCTCAAAACATGCTAGTTCACTTTGTCAAGGCCAGCAGAAAAATCTCTGTTGCTGCTGTTTGTGTCTTTCAAAGTCTCATGTGTTTTGGTCAGGCCTACCCAGGATAATCTCCATTTTTATTAACCCAAAGTCAACTGATTAGAGACCTTAATTGTATCTGCAAAATCCCTTTTGCCATATATTATAATATTGTCATGGTGGTAATGTTCTATCATACTCACAGGTCCTGCTCACATTCAATGGGGTAATTATGCAAAACACATTAGAGGCCAGGAATCTTGAGGGCAACCTTAGAATCCTGCTACTTCACATTCCTATAAACCCTCACTGGCAGCCTCCTCAAAGGCCATCAAGGTTCTATCAATAAGCTTTCACTGACATTTCCCTCACAGTCTTCCCACCTTTCACCTACCGCCTGGTGCCAATGGCACTCCCACAGTTTAGGAATTACAGTACTACCCACCTCCAAGTACCAAAATCCACATTATTTGTCTATTTCTGCATAACGAATTACCCCCAAAATTTAACAGACTAAAGCAACGATAAACTTACATTACCTCACACAGTTTTCATACATCAAGAATCAAGGAGTCATTTAGCTGAGTGTTTTAGACTGAAATTTTCATGACACTACAGTCAAGATGGTGGCCAAGGCCATATCATAAGACTTGATTGAGACTGGAGGATCCAATTCCAAGATGGCTCACTCCCATAACTGGCAAATTAGTGCTAGCTATTGGCAGGTAGCCTTAATTCCTCATGGCATAGATCTCTCCACAGTGCTACTTGAGTGTCTTCATGATATAGTAGCTGGTTTTTCCTAGAGTAAGTGGTCTGAAAGAGAACAAGACAGAAACTACAAAGTCTTTTATGACCTGTCCTCATAAGTTACTCAGTTGTCATTCCAGCAATAGTCTATTGGTTACACAGGTCATCCACATTTATCACGGGGCTAGACTACCCAAAAGCATAAATACTGGAAGATGAGGATCACTGGGTGCCATCTTGGAAACTGGTTACCACATCAGGGAAATGCCGGTGAACACC
Source organism: Macaca mulatta (assembly GCF_049350105.2). Lineage (NCBI taxonomy): Eukaryota > Metazoa > Chordata > Mammalia > Primates > Cercopithecidae > Macaca > Macaca mulatta. The sequence goes on along the minus strand of NC_133407.1, from coordinate 129,760,534 downwards.
ACAATGAGATAAGAATACACACTCACTAGGGTGGTTAAAATTAAAAAGACAAGTGTTGACAAGGATGAGGAGCAACTGGAAATCTCATACATTGCTGTTTGAAATTTAATATGGTACAACCATTATAAAATCCAATGCCCCACTTAGGTATTTACCCAAGAGAACTCAACATTCATACAAATACTTTTACATTATATTTCAAAGCAGCTTTATCCATAATAGTAAAAAAATGAAAACAACCTGAATGTCTATCAACTTGTGGTATAAACATATTACGACACATCCTTATAATGGAACATCACTCAACAATAAAAGGACATGAATTACTGATACATGAAGCAACATGGATTAATCTGAAATCATTATGCAATGTAAAAAAAAAAGACTACATATATTGTGATTCCACTTAAGTGAAATTCTGGAAAAGACAAAATTATAGTGACAAAAAGTATACAAGTGGTTTCCCGGCGGTGGAGGTGGAGGCAAAGGATTGACTACAAAGTGGGCACAAAAGAATAGTTTGCAATGATGAAGATATTATCTGTTATTATTGTGGTAGTAGTGCATGGGTATATACATTTACTAAAACACACTGACTTGCACAATTAGAATGGTTGTACTTAGTATATGTAAACTATAAGGCTGGGCACTGTGGCTCACGCCTGTAATCTCAGCACTTTGGGAGGCCAAGGTGGGTGGATTACCTGAGGTCAGAAGTTTGAGACCAGCCTGGCCAACATGGTGAAACCCTGTCTCTACTAAAAATAGAAAAAATTAGCCTAGTGTGGTGGCGCACGCCTGGAGTCCCAACTACTCAGAAGGCTGAGGCAGGAGAATCTCTTAAACCCAGGAGGCGGAGGTTGCGGTGAGCCGAGATTGGGCCACTGCACTCCAGCCTGGGTGACAGAGCGAGACTCCATCTCAAAAAAAAAAAAAAAATGTAAACTATAGGTCAATAAAGTTGATTAAAATATTACTATCTCACGGGATGATGAGGAATAAGTAATACATGCACAGAAAGTTTTAGTTTAGTGCTTGGCATATAGAAAATATTGAGTTTATTCTGTATTTTCCTATTTAAGTTAGAGATTCTGAATATTATGAATGAGAGACTGATAAGTTATCAAGGTGCATAAGTATTTTGTGATACATACTACTACAGCTTCCTAAGTGAAAATAAATCTTATTTCTAGCTACTAATGTTCCTGGAAGTTTTTGATGTCATTCTTTGCAAGAAAAAAACTGTGTTGATGTCATTTTCTGGTAACCTGGAGGGAAATGTAATTTATCAGGTACCTTTCAAAATCAAGAAGAAGTACATATTCTCTCTTTTTACACAGGTAAAGTCTTTACCAGGTATTTCATGATACCACTGGAACCCCTTTAGGAAATACAGATATTACAAACATGACCTAGGGCTTCCTTTTCATGAAATGCTAGCAGAAAAACTCATTACTACTTGTGCATGCTTTTTAAATGGAGTATTTCAATGCATCATCATTATCACCACATTGCAGGCAGCATATGTTCTCAAATCTTTCATTTTAAAAGATACAGGCAATGTGGTAAGCACTGATTTGCATTATACATGTGATATTATAATAATACTGTCTTTCTCACTTAAATCTATCACTGTAAGCCAAGTTTTCTTTTAAACAAGCTCTAAAATCATAATAGTATTTATAAAATTAGCAAGAAATCAAAGACATAGCTCAAAAAATAATTTAAGCCTAGCTCAAAAAAAAAAAAAAAAAAGGACATGATCTTCAACCAGGACTAGGCTTAAGTTCCAAGTCCCTGTTACTGTTTTGTTTGTTGTTGTTTGTTTGTTTGTTTGTTTGTTTTGAGACAGGTTCTTGTCCTGTTGCCCAGGCAGGAATACAGTGGTACCATCTTGGCTCACTGCAACCTCAACCTCCAGTTTCAAGCAATCTTCCTGCCTCAGCTCTGCAAGTAGTTGGGACTACAAAAGCATGCCACCACACCCAGCTAATTTTTGTATTTTTAGTAGAGATGGGGTTTCACCATGTTGCCCAAGCTTGTCTCGAACTCCTGAGCTCAAGCAATCCACCCACCTCAGCCTAGAATTACAAGTGGGAACCACGGCACCCCACCCCATGTTACTGATTTTTATTGAAAAATACGATAATATGGCCGGGCGCGGTGGCTCAAGCCTGTAATCCCAGCACTTTGGGAGGCCGAGACGGGCGGATCACGAGGTCAGGAGATCGAGACCATCCTGGCTAACACGGTGAAACCCCGTCTCTACTAAAAAATACAAAAAACTAGCCGGGCGAGGTGGCGGGCGCCTGTAGTCCCAGCTACTCGGGAGGCTGAGGCAGGAGAATGGCGTAAACCCGGGAGGCGGAGCTTGCAGTGAGCCGAGATCGCGCCACTGCACTCCAGCCTGGGTGACAGAGCCAGACTCCGTCTCAAAAAAAAAAAGATAATATTTGTTAAGATCTGAATGTGTCCCCCAAAATTCATATGTTGAAACTTAATCACCAGTGTGATAAGAGGTGGGGCTTTTAGGAGGCAATTAGGTCATGAGGGCTTCTCCCTTGTGGATACGATTAAAGTCTTCATAAAAGAAGCTTCACAAAGTATTCATTCAGCCTTTTTTCCCTTCCACCTTTTGCCATGTGAGGATACTGTTCAAAAGTGCCACCTTGGAAGCAGGAACTGGGCCCTCTGCAGACACTGAATCTGCCAGTACCTGGACCTTGGACTTCCCAGCCTCCAGAATTTTGAGCAATACATTTCTGTTCTTTACAAATTAACCAGTCGGTGGTATGTTGTTATAGCAGCACAAATGGACTAAGACAACAGTTAGAATCATTTTCAATAAAAATATTCCTGAAACTATTTCAATCCATCTACAAAGGATAGTAAATATATATAATGGAAAGAAAGTCAAATGAAAATTTTAAAAGGCCTGTTTGAAAAGTCAGTTTTCCTTTAAGTGATAGAATCAACAGAAAACTTGTCATATGGCTTTATGTTTGCATTTAAAATTAGTGAGAGAGAAAAAGATGACTCTTTCAATAAATGCTTTTGGGACTGTCAGCTAACGATTTAAAAGAAAATAATGTTGGATCTCCATCTTATGCTTTGCCTCCTAAAACAGTTCCATATTTTTTTCAGTGATATAATTAAACTATTAAAATAGTACTGAATCCCAGAACTGCATGAGGCTGAGGTGGGAGAATCACTTGAGTCCAGGAATTCAAGACTAGCCTGGGCAACATGGGGAGACCTTGTTTCTACCAAAAATAAAACAATTAGTCATGCATAGTGGCACGTGCCTGTGGTCCCATCTACTCGGGAGGCTGAAGCAGGACAAGCATTTGAGATAAGAGGTCAAGGCCGTAGTGAGCCATGTTCATGACACTGCATCCCAGCCTGGGTGACAAAGCAAGACCCTGTCTCAAAAAATAAAAATAAATTTTAAAATTAATAATAACAATAGAACAAAAAGTTAAACAGTTTACATTTTTCTTTTTCTTTTTCTTTTTTTTTTTTGAGACAGAGTATCTCTCACCCAGGCTGAAGTGCCGTGGTGCTATCTAGGTTCACTGCAACCTCTGCCTCCCAGGTTCAAGTGATCTCCTGCTTCAGCCTCCCAAGTAGCTGGGATTACAGGCACCTGCCACCATGCCTGAATTTTTGTATTTTCAGTAGAGATGGAATTTCAGCACTTCGGTCAGGCTGGTCTGGAACTCCTGGCCTCAAGCCATCCACCTGCCTCAGCCTCCCAAAGTGCTTGGATTATAGGCATGAGCTACTGTGCCTGATCAAGGCAAACATTTTTCTATTCTTGAGATAAAGAAATATCTTCTATGTCTCAAAAAAATATTTTCAGTTAATGGCTTTGTTATTAAAAATTAAAATTAAAATAAATTTGACAGGGAAAATATGTGCAATGTATATAATCACGTCAAATTTTTAAGTGTAAATAGTTCCCATAACTCAATAGAAAAACACTAATACCAATAGAAAAAAATGAGTAAAGATCACAAAAGTAGAAATACAAATAATGAACATGTTAAAAAATATTTTTCAACCTATTAGTAACATTGAAATGAAAATTAAAACAACAACAAAGCATATTTTTTAACATTTTAAATAAGCAAGGATTTTTTTTCTAGAGGGAGAGTCAGAGCAACTTTTCTGTTGAGCAATATGGCCATATGTAATAAAATCTTAATGTGAATCAGTTTTGCATTGTTATAAAAGAATGCCTTAGGCTGAATAACATATGAAGAAAAGAGGTTTATTTGGCTCATGGTTCTGCAGGCTGTACAAGTATGGCACTAGCGTCTGCTTGGCTTCTAGTGAGGCCTCAGGAAGCTTTTATTCCTGGCAGAAGGTGGAGTGGGGGCAGGCATGTCACATGGTGGGAGAGGTAGAAAGAGAGCTGCCAGGCTCTTTTTAACAACCAGCTCTCATGTGAACTCATTACTGTGGAGATGGGGCCAAGTCATTCAAGAGGGATCCACCCCCAAGACCCAAACACCTCCCACAAGGCTCAAGCTCCAACACGGGGGATCACATTTCAACATGAGATTGGGAAGGGACAAACAGCCAGACCATATCTAACCCTAAACCCTGACATTTCTGGGGGTTTTTACATTACTGATCATTTTTAATGAATAATTACTTTTTTTTTTTTTTTTGAGACGGAGTCTCACTCTGTTATCCAGATTGGAGTGCAGTGGTACGATCTCAGCTCACTGCAACCTCCGCCTCCTGGGTTCAAGTGATTCTCCTGCCTCAGCCTCCCAAGTAGTTGGGACTACAGGTGGTTACCAGATGTTGTGGGTAGGAGCAATGAACAGGTGAAGCACAGAGGATTTTTTGGGCAGTTAAACTATTTTGTATGATGCTATAAGGGTGGACACATGTGGTTATACATTTGTCCAAATCCATAGAAAGTACACCACCAAGAGTGATTAACCTAATGTAAACTGTGGATTTGGGGTAATGATGTTTGGGGTAATGATGTGGATTTGGGGTAATGCGGGTCCATTGATTGTAACAAATACACTCCTCTGGTAAAGAATATTGATAATGGCATAGGCTGTGCATGTATGGGTGCAAACGATATATGAGAAAGCTCCATACTTTCTGCTCAATTTTGCTGTGACTCTAAAACTTCTCTTAAAAAAAATTAAATATATACTTTTTAAAAGAAAGTCATTTTACTAGTTTTTTTTCTTTTCTTTTTTTTTTTATTATACTTTATGTTCTAGGGTACATGTGCACAACATGCAGGTTTGTTACATATGTATACATGTGCCTTGTTGGTGTGCTGCACCCATTAACTCGTCATTTACATTAGGTATATTTCCAAATGCTATCCCTTCCCCCTCCCCCCACCCCACAACAGGCCCCAGTGTGTGATGTTCCCCTTCCTGTGTCCAAGGGTTCTCATTGTTCAATTCCCACTTATGAGTGAGAACATGCAGTATTTGGTTTTCTGTTCTTGCAATAGTTTGCTGAGAATGATGATTTCCAGCTTCACCCATGTCCCTACAGAGGAAATGAACTCATCCTTTTTTATGGCTGCATAGTATTCCATGGTGTATATGTGCCACATTTTCTTAATCCAGTCTATCATTGATGGACATTTGGGTTCGCTATTGTGAATAGTGCTGCAATAAACATACGTGTGCATGTGTCTTTATAGCAGCATGATTTATAATCCTTTGGGTATATACCCAGTAATGGGATGGCTGGGTCAAATGGTATTTCAAGTTCCAGATCCTTGAGGAATCGCCACACTGTCTTCCACAATGGTTGAACTAGTTTACAGTCCCACCAACAGTGTAAAAGTGTTCCTATTTCTCCACATCCTGTCCAGCACCTGTTGTTTCCTGACTTTTTAATGATCGTCATTTTTTTTTTTTTTTGAGACAGAGTCTTGCTCTATTGCCCAGGCGGGAGTGCAGTGGCATGATCTTGGTTCATTGCAACCTCCTCCTCCTGGATGCAAGCGATTCTCCTGCCTCAGCCTACCTAGTAGCTAGGATTATAGGTGCGGGCTACCACACCTGGCTAATTTTTGTATTTTTAGTAGAGATGGGGTTTCACCATGTTGGCCAGGCTGGTCTTGAACTCCTGAGCTCAGGTGATCCGCCTGCCTTGGCCTCCCAAAGTGCTGGGATTACAAGTGTGAGCCACCATGCCTGGACTGCGCCCGGTCTAATTCTTGAAATTCCCAATGGTACCATTCCTTAGTCACATTTTATCCTCCTTTTATCCAGAGAGGAGAGAGGGAGGAAAGGAAAGAATAGAAGGAAAGAAGGAAAGGACAGTGAAAGGAAAAAAATGAAAGTAAGATGATTTAAGAAAAGGAAGAGATTGTGTCCCCCTGCCATGTTTAAGAGACACTTTTTCTGCCACCCAAATGTCAATTGACAAATGAATGGGTACACAAAATATGGAATGTACACTTATACATTTGGTGGAATATTATTTACGCTTACGAAGGAAGAAAATTCTGGCACATGCTACAATGTGGATGAAACTTAAAGACATTATGCTAAGCAAAATAAGCCAGTCACAAAAAGACCAATATCATATGATTCCATTTAGGTGAAGTGTCCAGAGTAGTCAAATTTATAGAGACAGAAGTAGCATGGTGGTTGCCAGGAGCTTAGGGGAGGGGAAAATGGAGGATTCAATGGATACAATATTGAATTGTTCATTGAATTGTTCAATGGATACAGTATTTCCCCCTTATCTATGATGGATACATTTCAAGATTCCCAGTGAGTTATGCCTGAAACCTCAGAAAGTACTGAACCCTACGTATACTAGGTTTTTTCCTATACATATATATTGATTATGAAGCTTAATTTATAAATTAGGCACAACAATAATGAATAATAAAATATGAATGGGCACATTGGCTTGCATTTGTAATCCCAGCATTTTGGGAGGCCGAAATGGGAAGACTACTTGAAGCCAGGAGCCTGAGGCCAGCCTGGGCAGCAAAGCAAGACCTTGTCTCTATGAAAAAAAATTTAATTAGCCAGGCATGATGGTGTGCACCTGTAGTCCCAGCTCCTCAGGAGGCTGAGGTGGGAGGATCACTTGAGCCCAGGAGTTTCAGGCTGCAGTTAACTATGATTGCACCAGTGCACTCCAGCCTGGGCAACAGGACACCCAGTCTCCAAAAAATAATAGCAATAAGTAGAACAATCATAACAATATACTGTAAGAAAAGTTATGTGAATGTGGTCTTTCACTCGCTGACTCTCTAAAAATATCCCAACATTTTTGGACTGCGGTTCGGTTCACTCTGGGTAACTGAAACCACAAAAAGTGAAACTGCAGATAAGGGGAGATTACAGAGTATCAGTTGGGGAAGATGAAAAAATTCTTGAAATCTATAGTAGTGATGGTTACCCATGTACATTAAGCAGCAAATGTACTCAACGTTACTGAATTGTATGCTTAAAAATGACTAAACTGGTCATTTTTATGTTTTGTTATATTTTACAACAATAAAAGACATACTTTTTCTTGAAATGCTTGTGAAACATTTGTGAAATTTCTCAGTCTCACAAAAAAGCTGACATATGCAATGTTCTTACTTTTTTTCTATTTTTAAATGTTTCTATCAACTGGTTACATCACAGCAACATTCTTTAATCAACCAATAATCAAAGCTCTCTCCTCCCCCTTCAATGCCATTTTGCTTCGTTAAGTCAGAGTTTCTGGATGGAAAGAGAGGGGGAGGTGGCAATAAGTGCAAGCTCTATTAAGAGCTGGAAGACCCCAGATAATTTCCCAGTACGGAAAAGTTTAAAAGAGTAATAGGCACGTGAATTTCCATTCACCGGCTCCCTCACCATTACATCCCACTTTCAGGCTGTTTGCCATTTTTTAACTTCCTCATTGCAAACCTTCCAAAGAGCTTCAGGGCACTGTGGTCTTTTTATTTATTACCTTCTGTCAAACAAACAGCAGGCCTCCACTCCAAAGGGCACAACCCTCTATTCTTCTGAGCTACCATTGTGTATCCTAAAGGAACACAGTCCGCTTAATGCTACAGGTCGAACATAAATCTTCTTGATCTGTCCCCAGGTGAATCCCCTCTTAGAGTTCAAGGATCTCTTATAAAAGATGAGCAAATACCTTTGTTTTGTCATTTCTCAGATCCAATGGTGTTGACATAGCAAAATAACTACCATTCCCCAAATAATTACAAGAGGACATGTTACCACCTGTACAGTAATGTGTCATGCAGGTGCAGTCCCACAGCCTCTATTAAGTTTTAGTTTTGTGCTATTCACATGTTTTATTTCTCAGCAGACATATGTTTGCTTTTAGCCTGAGTGATCTGGCCCCTGACCATTGCTTCAACTTCATAGCTCGCCAGTCACCTTTCCTTGCTGACAAAGCTTTGGCGATATTCGGCTTTTTGCTAACTCAGATGAGTCAAGGCCGGGTGCGGTAGCTTGCACCTATAATCCCAGCATTTTGGGATGAGGTGGGAGAGTTGCTTGAGCCCAAGAGTTCAAGACCAGCCTGGGCAACATGGCAAAAGCCCATCTCTACAAATAAATACAAAAATTAGCCTCAGGTGTTGGCATTCTCCTGTAGCCCCAGCTACTCAAGAAACTGAGGTGGGAGGATTGTTTGAGCCCTGGAGGTCGAGGCTGCAGTGAGCAAAGATCATGCCACTGTACTCCAGCCTGGGTGGCAGAGTGAGACCCCCATCTCAAAAAAAAACAAAGAGTCACAGTTGTCCATACCTTCAGCCGCAGGACATTTGCATATGCCAACCCCCACTCCCACATTTCTCCTTATCCTTCACTGACAGTTCAACTTAATGTGATTTCCTAAGGGAGATTGTCTTCTCCTTCACATCACCCCACTCCAGCTTTTTTCCCATAGCATCATATTTTTCCCCAGAACGTCTTGCAATTTGTAATTCTAGATTTGTGGGCTGATGTGATTAATATCTGTCTCCACCACCTGATTATAAAAATGTGTGAAGACAGAGACAATGTCTATCAAGTTCACCACCAAATACTCAGTCCTAGATACGTCATATAGGCTCAATTGCTGGAATAGAAAAGAGAGAAGGAGGGAGGAAGGAGGAAGTGAAGGAGGCCATACATAGTTGCATCTTTAGCTCCATAACAAAGCTGATGTGCTTCAAGAAGGTCCAATAGACATCCGAAACTTCTAGAAGGCTATGCTAGGGGATTGGTATTGCTATCAACATCTTCAGGGTATTCTTTCCCCCAGGAAACTCTTCCATATGTGTGTGTGTGTGTGTGTGTGTGTGTGTGTGTGTGTACATATATAGAGAGAGAGAGGGGGAGAGACACAGAGATATGTGTGTGTATATATACACCTCTCTATATAAGGTGTGTGTGTATATATATATACACCTATATAAAAAATGTATATCTATATATACACCTATATAAAAATGTGTGTGTATATATATATACACACACACCCATATAAAACCTTTTTGAAGTTTAGAGCAGAAATTTAAAAGGCGAAACAAGAATAGCTCTCTGCTACAGGGAGGGGTCCCAGAAAAATGGGTTGCCCTGCTTCTATATTTTTGACAGACAAAACACAAAGAATGTCAATTTGAATGTTTTTCTGGCAAGAGAGCATGTGAAATCCATGTAGCAATCTCTTTCCTAATTTCCCTGATCAGGGCCTTTCCCCGACTTCACAGACATTGGCCTGCCATTATCTCCTTTAAAAAAAAAAAGGTTCTCTCAGAGACATAACTGATTCCAACTAGAGCAATGAGAAATCAGTTCTGTTGTGACCCAGTTGGCAATAAACTGGCCACTTCACAAGAGCAGAAAATCATCCCTCTTTTTAAAAGTCATTATGATGAGCAATGAAACTCTATGGTGCTTGCAGAAGTAAAATAGGAAGATTTAAAAAAAAAAATCTAGATTTTTATTTTAGTAAAGCTTAAGAAAGAATGAGTAAAAATAAGTTTCCAAAATGTGAGAATACCATTGACTAATCCCTTGGAAATGGAGTCGTTTTACTGCAGCGTTTTAACTATATAAAGTCTTTTTCCATGCAATATGTAAGTTGCCCTCAGTTAGTATTTAGACAGCATTGTGCTTGCATAAGTGCTCACAGTTTACTTTATTCTGGTGTATAATGGATATTCAACTCACGAGAAAGCTACCTCTGTCTTGCTGATAAACTGAGTCTGTTTCAACAATAGCAATCAACAATGTACAATAGCAATAGTACATTATCTATTATACTATCTTTCTTTTCCACCTCTATTTCTCAATTTCTTCAATTTCCTATAAAAGAAAGATTAGATGGACAAGAAAATTGGCACAGGTGTTACAATAAAGATTTAAAGTTAAGAAATACATTTCTAAAATATATGCTGTGTGCCTATCTTCTCTCTCAAGTGTTCTACAATTAACAATAAGACTACTTTGTAATGAGAAATAATTTAGTTTTAACTATGCATTTGTTTACATTAAAGTTTATAGCATTTGTCAGTTACTTTGAGCAGGAATTTAGAGATGAGGTCCATTGTTTCACACACATTGTATTCTTTTTCATCGAAATTTATGTAGAATCTTGTGAGTAAAATCAATCAGGCCTGGGCTGAACAAAGACTTGCCTTTAAAACAAGTTTGGAGTCTGCCTTCTCATAATACTGTCTCATTGGAAATTAAGATTATCTTAATATACAATACAATGATCAAATGAAAATTAAGATATATGTGGATGGTTATACCTGGCTTGTTTGCTGTGAAACCCCTAATTGTTGGAACTGCACCAAGAGTGGAAGACCCATGAACTGAATTAGTATGGTCTAAAGGATTAGGGGGAAGACTGAGGCTGTAGTTTCTCTGTGTTAAGATGACACACATGTACCTTGTATTTGAGGCAGCTAGACATGACTTATGTAGGTGAGGAGGGTACTTAGGTAGCATTTTGGTATCCTAATAAGGCACATATACTCTACATGTGGTCCTGTATCCATCTAAAAAGCTAAGAAAATGTGGTATTAGGTTTTAAAACCTACTGGGTCTTTTGAGTCTGACTGCCACATAGAACTTGTAACCAGGCCAGGTGAGGTGACTCACACCTGTAATCCCAGCACTTCAGGAGGCCAAGGCAGACAGATGACTTGAGCCCAGGAGTTCAAGACCAGCCTAGGCAACATGGCAAAACTCTGTGTCAAAAGAAAGAAAGAAGAAAGAAAGAAAGAAAGAAAGAAAGAAAGAAAGAAAGAAAGAAAGAAAGAAAGAAAGAAAGAAAGAAAGAAAGAAAGAAAGGTAGATAGATTAGCCAGGTGTGGTAGTGCATGCCTGCAGTTCCAGCTACTTAAGAGGCTGAAGTGGGAGGATGGGAGGAGGTGGAGGTTACAGTGACTACTGGAGTACATGCCACTACACCCCAGCCTATGCAATAGAGCAAGACTCTGTCTTAAAAAAAAAAAAAAAAAAAAAGAACTTGTAACTACTGCTTGCTGAGCGATGCAAATACATTAACTGAAATCTCCTTTATTCTGAAATGTCCTCTGTCTAATGCTTTATAATAATTTATTTACTCTCCCAAAAATAATACCTACCCTTCATAAGAGGATTTTCTTGTAAAAGAAACAGTATGTACAGCTTTGCAGATGTGCATTACATGGCTCCAAGGGATGCCAATTATACAGACATCCCTGTGAATGTGTTACAGATTTTTCATTGCCCAGCTCCAGGCAATAATAATTACAATACAGTCTATGTACTTGGCAGTCTTTGGGGTTAAATGGTGTACAACTGGCTAATCCTAAATAGCCATATATGGCAGCCCTGGATCTACCTCAGTCTGAAGTTTGTTGGCTCCAAAATGGACCCTGCCTTGAGGTAGAGAAAGTAAAGATTTTTTAGTAGATGCTGCAGATACACTGCTTGGCTTGCCTGCATTGACGTATAGTTATGGCAGACAGTCCCTGGCACACTGAAAATATCCCAACTTAGAAATTAGTGTCTCTTGTTCTCTCTACCTGAGCCCTCTCTCTTGCACCGTAGGAAGTTTGCAGGCACAATTGAGATACGTGGGTGTATACTCATAAATATCCCAGCCTTCCCTCTGATGGGGATATTTTGTATATGTTTCCAATAGTTTCTCAGAGGTTTCCAGGAGGATTGAGACATAGTTGCTTACAGCACTAACCTGCTCTATTATGCATACTTTATCAATTTATTCCCTTTTCTTGCCTCACTTTTTTAACTTTCTTATTTGTGCTTCCAGGGATTTTTCCCCCCAGAAGCTACCTGCACCCAAGTCCTTGTCTCAGGGTCTGTGGTAGATGAAATCCAAATTAAGCAGATGTCCTATGAACAAATGGCCTTAGTTGGATGTAAGCTTGAATGGTGGCCCATGGCTAGATATTTGTTAATCGAATAAACAAATAATTCTTCCACAGGGTTAAGGGGCTGCCTCCACTTACGAGGAAGAGGAGAGGCAAAAAGAGTTAAGTTGTGAGTTCTCATACTTCAAACCGCATGTATGACAAAGTGACGGAAAACTGAACTGTCTCCCAGCTATGCAATAAAGTATGCATCCTTCCAAATGTGAATGAATCCTGTTTTACATAGCGCTGGCATAGTTTATATTGCAATTCTGAGTGGGGGTAGACACAAGATCCTTGCATTTATGCTGCAAAATATCTCCCTCCACATCTCAAATTCTCTTCATTATTTTAGTAAATTACCTGCAAGCACCCCCATTCCAATCCTAGACTCAAAAACTTAAGATAATCTAGCTTTGGAACACTAGCTACACCTATGAATGCATCTGCTTCCTAACCAGAGAAAGGTACAAGACTCTGGGGACAGGAAATTTTAAATTCATTTCTTTGTTATTTAAAATCGTTCTTTTATCTCTAAGCCTCCACTACACCTTTTTCTTTCTAATTGGAAGAAGAATACATGTTCAAGGAGTGTGAAATTAACACAGTACATGCACGATCTCAATAAATAAACACAAAAATCTTTTTGTTGCACATTGCAGGCTTCATTCAATTAGTGAAATGTTAAAACACTGTTGTGTTGCACAGCCTAACCTTTTAATATCAGGAAAACCTAAATAAAACAAATAACTAACAAATAAGAAAGTCAATGTTCTTAGCCAAACATGGAACCAGCAGAATCTGTTTTCCGAGATTCACGTTTCCATCTTAGAGCCCCATTAGCCCTCCCAGTCAATGCCCTTCCCTACCTGCTAGTTCCATAGTCTTCCTCTTTGCAGTCAGCTGTTTAAAATGTTGGCTGATAGATAAGGCAAGAAGAGTGGTTTAACATTCAAGGCAAACATGTTACAGGCGCCCTAACTTTGCCTACTGTACACACGGCAGACATTGATAATCTGTCACCGAAATGATATTGTACTTAGCAAAGTGCTGCCAGCCTCCATCGGCAATCAGAATTGGTGCAACAAAGTCATTTCTCAACTAATCTTTGCTGAACTTATACTACGTTCCTGTCAATGTTCTGGCTCTAGGAATATGAACAACATAGACAATGTTCTTGCTTTTTCTGGGATACTAGCATTCTTTTTTTTTTTTTTTTTTTTTTTGAGACGGAGTCTCGCTCTGCCGCCCAGGGTGGAGTGCAGTGGCCGGATCTCAGCTCACTGCAAGCTCCGCCTCCCGGGTTCACGCCATTCTCCTGCCTCAGCCTCCCGAGTAGTTGGGACTACAGGCGCCCGCCACCGCGCCCGGCTAGTTTTTTGTATTTTTTAGTAGAGACGGGGTTTCACCGTGTTAGCCAGGATGGTCTCGATCTCCTGACCTCGTGATCCGCCCGTCTCGGCCTCCCAAAGTGCTGGGATTACAGGCTTGAGCCACCGCGCCCGGCCGATACTAGCATTCTAATTAATGCTTTTAAAACAGAAAACTGAAAATCCGTAAGGATAAACCTCCAGGAGTTGATGATATTGGCATTTTAGGCTTCATACTTCTATCAAATAGCCATTCTCATTATTTTCATGTAAGTTTCCTTCTGTAAGTCCAGCAATTCTAGCATTGCATCGTTAGGTCAGTTATCTCGTTATTAATAAAACTTCAGGCCTAGGGGAAGAAGGTAAATAAACTGCACAGAATATTCCACTCTTCTCTTTGCCTCTTTCCATTACACATTACTGAGTGCCTACTGTGCATCGGGGCTAAATTTGGAATAGGGATACAAGGATAATTTCATTCTCTGCCATTGTAAGGCTTATAGTGTAACGAAGTAGGTAGAAATATAAGCAGATGAACTTGAAGTAACGCTATAGAGTACTAGGACCTGAACTCACTGTGTCAGCTCAACAAGCAGACTCTAGAATGTAATCAATTCATTGTAGAATTGTTGCAGCAAATATTCTGGATGTAATGATTACTTTTATGAACTATACCAAAATAATTAGCATCTTTAAAGTAAGCAATCTTTTCTTTTTTTGTCTAGACATAAGGGCAAAAAGTTAAAAACCATGTTGTAATTTTTAATGAGCATTTATCTCTCATTATTTAAAAAATTTAAAAACACAAAATCAAACGTCTATGTATTAGCACCCAAAGGTATTTTTATATTTTATTAGTCTACTGATGTTTTAATAAGGGTAAGTTAAAATTATATTTAGTCAGTAGTTTTTGCATTTTTTCTTTTAGAAATTACAAGCATTTAAGGATAATTTATTAATTAAATTGGGCCTAAGTTTTTTTTTGTTTTTTTTTTTTCCTCCTTTTTTGAGACAGGGTCTCATTCTCATCACCCAGGCTGGAGTGCAGTGGCGTGATCACCACTCGCTGCAGCCACAAATTCCTGGGCTCAGGTGATCCTCCCACCTCAGCCTCCCAAGTAGCTGGGACTACAGATACATGCCACCATGCCTGGCTAATTTTTTAATTATTTGTAGAGACAAGGTTTTGCCATGTTACTGAGACTGGTCTCAAACTCCTGGGCTCAAGTGATCTTCCCACCTCAGCCTCCCAAAGTGTTGGGATTACAGGTGTTAGCCACTGCACCCAGCCAGGACTAAGTTTTAAAAGTTAGTTAAGAATCTAGAAATTAGAATTTAGTTAATATATTAAATCTTTATGAATTGTATTAATATAAAGTGTTATAAAACTTAACCATTTAAGAAGACAACCACTGTTACGTCATTTAGTCAGAAACAACGTAATATATGTATAATTTTATGTTTTAAATCTGGTCTTGAGCAAAGCAAAATAATGGTGTCAACCCTTTGTTATGGAAACTAATTATTCGAGACTGAATGACGTCAGACTTCAGGATTGCCACTCAGATACTTGCCACCAGTTATTTAAATGGTGAACCCAGTGTAACTTAGCAGAATTCCTTCTTTTGTTTGTCTCTTTTCTCATTTTAAAATGGTTTTTTAAATGGGAGTTCTTAGAGCTGCTGATGTGTGTAGGTCACTTATGGAGTGAAATTAGAATTATTCAAAGATGTGCTGGAGTTCTTACTGTTGAACAAGTATCTCCAGTAATTCTTACAATGAAGCAAACTTGGGACACCTACCCTTGTTAAGGTCAACTTTGCCAAAACATTTTTTTCTTTTCTTTTTATTTTATTTTACTTTAAGTTCTGGGATACATGTGTAGAATATGCAGGTTTGTTACATAGGTATATATGTGTCATGGTGGTTTGCTGCACCCATCAACCCTTCGTCTAGGTTTTAAGCCCCACATGCATTAGGTATTTCTCCTAATGCTATCCGTCCCCTCGCGCCCCCACCCCCTGACAGGCCCCAGTGTGTGATGTTCCCCTCTCTGTGTTCATGTCTTCTCATTGTTCAACTCCCACTTATGAGTGAGAACATGCTGTGTTTGGTTTTCTGTTCCTGTGTTAGTTTGCTGAGAATGATGTCTTCCAGCTTCATCCACGTCCCTGCAAAGGACATGAACTCATTCTTTTTTTTATGGCTGCATAGTATTCCATGGTATATATGTGCCACATTTTCTTTATCCAGTCTATCATTGATGGGCATTTGGATTGGTTGCAAGTCTTTGCTACCGTAAATAGTGCTGCGATAAACATATATGTGCATGTGCCTTTATAGTAGAATGATTTATAATCCTTTGGGTATATCATTTTTTTCTTTCTTAAATGATCTTTTGTTGGCAGCTTCCTTGATTTCATGGCTTTGTAGCAGTTTTCATTTACTTCCGCTTTCACTCTTTTGTCCTATGTAGTGTAAAGTACTCTATATTGCATCTGTCTTTCTTAGGTTTTGGTAGTTTAATAGTGACACCATCTGTCTTGCCCATTCAGAGCTGTGGTGCTTATGGTTACAAAAGAAATAGTCATTTATTATGTTGATGATGGAGTTTAAAACCAACTCAGAAATGTCTCAGCAACATCAATTCTTTATATGGAACATGCAGGTACAGTATCTGTAGTGAAGGATTAAAAATTGTTAACTCACTTGGCAAGTTTAAAATAGTCTATCTATCTATCTAGAAAAGTTTCCTTTTAAAAGCAAATCATTACACCTGTAACCTCAGGACTTTGGAAGGCTGGACAGCTCAATTGAGCCCAGCAGTTTTAGACCAGCCTGAACAATATGATGAAACCCCATCTCTATAAAAACAAAAATAAAAAATTAGCCAGGTATAGTGACTAATCCTGAAAAGGATGCCAAAAGGGTCCATTATGATGGCCATGACACTTGGATCCATATCTGTGAGCCATGAGCCAAGAACCGTGGCCATGTCCTTGTGGTCTATACGCTGTGCCACCCACCATTCTTCACTGCCTGGATTGTGCAGCCAGCTGGCTTATCCCACCCAGCACCTGCCAGGGAAAAGGTAGTAAAGACGAGGGGCAGTGGGTGGAGCCAAGCACAATAGCAGTCTCCCTGGCCAGCCAGGAGGCCCTCTTAGGGTACTAGAATCAGTTTGGAATCCTAGGAAAGTTTACATTTTTAGCCCTCTAATTCATTGACTGCCATAGGGATAATTTGCCATAGTAACAAATAAGAAGAGTAATAGCCACTATATATTTGCTTATATTTTTTACCTCATTGTATTAGACCATATTAACATGAATCAAAGTAGTATGTTTGAAAAAAGCAGCAAAAGTTTAGGCAAGTTGGTAAATATACATAATTCTGAAAATTATTTTCATATTGCAAGTTACAAAAGATCTAGATGAAACTAGAATGTGTGTGCATACATCATGGTCAAACTCAGTTTAGTGATGAGGGTGTATGTCATGGTTAGGGTGTAGTTGAAGGTCACAGTCAGAGTCAGTGCAGCTCTGGTCAGGGTTAGGATCAACTCTGCATAAGGATCAGGTGTCAGGTGTAGGATAAAAGTAAGATTCAACTCAGGGTCATAATGAGGGTCAGGGAAAGGGTCATGACAGGGTGAGGTTGGGGGTCAGGATCAATGTCATGGTGAGAGTAAGCTTCAATTTCATGATGAAGGTCAGGATGAAGTTGAGGCCCGTGAAGGGCTTAGTGTCGCAATGAAGGTAAAGAAGGGTCAGGTACAGATTCAGGGTCAGTATCAGAGGGTTAAAGTCAGAGTCAGGATGAAGGCTGGTGTACACTTCAGGGTCAGTTTTAGTATAGTGGTCAGTGCCAGGGACAGGGTCAGGTTGAGGACTGAGGTCACTGTCAGGGTCACGGTCAACAGGGACAAGTAAGAGTCAAGGTTCAAAGGAGGTTGAAAGTCAGTGTCAAGGCCAGGATAAGGATTAGGATCATAGTCAACATGACAGTGAGAGTCAGGTTTAGGATAAGGGTCATTGTTCAGGGAAGGGTAGGGGTGAGAGTCCAAGTCAGGATGAGGCTCAGAGTCAGTTTCAGTGCCAACATGAGGTAAGAGTCCATGCGTGATTTAGATCACAGTCAGGGTCATGGTCAGGGTAAAGGTAGGGTGAGAGTCAAGTTCGGGATAGGGGTAGTGTCAGGGTCAGAGTCAGCATCAGGGTCAAAGTCAGGGTGATGGTCAGCAGTAGGGGCAGGGTCAAGTAAGGTACAAGGATTGGGGGGAATGAGAGACAGTGTCAGAGTGACATCAGGTTTGAGTCAGATTTGAGGGTAAGGATCATGAGAAGAGGGAGGATGAGTATCAAGATCAGAGTAAGGGTCAGGCTCAAGATCTCAGAACAAAGGTCAGAGCCATGGCCATGGTTAGGGTTAGGGTCACATGGAGGATCAGTGCCAAGTCAGGTCAAGGTCAAGATCAGGGTCAGGGCAAGGGTCAAGATACAGATCAAGGTCTATATCAGTCAGGGAGTGGGTCAGGGTCAAAATGAGTGTGAAGGTCAGAGTGAGAAGAGAGTCAAGGTAAGGGTCAGGGTCAAAGTGTGCCACTGGGAATGTGAGGGTAAGATTTAGTGTGAGGATGAGGATCAAGGTTAGGCTGATGGTAAGGATGAGGGTAAAGGACAGGTTAAGGTCAAGGTGAAGATGTGGGTTGGACTCAGTGTCAGGGTGAGTGTCACAGTGAGTGCCAGAGTCAGGATGTGGGTTGGGGTCAAGTGAGGTGTCAGGGACATGGTGAGGGTGAGTGTCTGGGTGAGAGTAACATAGAGGGTGTGGGTGGGGTCAGTGTCAGCGCCATGGCGAGGAATAGGGTCTGGGTGTGTGTGAGCATCAGGGACAGGTGCAGGGTCAGGATGGACAGCAGGAGGGCAAAATTCTAGGTCAAGGCAAGGTCCTAGTGAGGGTCACTATGAAGGTCAGATGCACATGAGGATCAAGAGTCAGTGGACATATGACCACTACGTTCCTGACATTCACCCCATTCATGAACTACAGTGTCTTGGTGAGGATGAGAGCTACCATTAGGGCAAGAGTCATGTTAACAGACATGATGAAGTTCAGGCTCAATGTCAGGTTCAGTGTCAGGTTAAGTTTGAGGGGTCAACTTGACCCTGACTGTGCCCAGAACCTTGATTATTATCCTATTCTGAAACCACCCTGACCTTGACAGTGATCCTGAAGCTAACTCTGACCCAAATAATACCCTTACACTGACCCTAATCCTGCACTTGACTCTGGACTTTCCCTGACCCTCCCTAACCTTCACTCTGACCTTCACCATGATGCTGGCTGACCTTGACCCTCAGCCTGACACTGACCCTGATTATCAAGCTGACACTTTCTCTGACATATATACTCAACCTTATCCTTATCCTTATGCTTATCCTGATGCTCTCTGACCCTGATCCTGTCTATGACCATCACTTGACCTTGGCCCTTCCTCTGATCCTCATGCTGACTCTGAGCTGACCGTTACCCTGAATCTGACCCTGATTTTCTCTCTGAATTTCATTGTCAGATTCACCATTTTTATAACCATGAGCCTTACCCTTACACATATACTGACTCAGAATCTCCCTCTCATCTCACAATAACCCTATCTTGCACCTGACTCTGACCTTGACCTTCAGTCTCACACTGACCTTACCTCTGACCATGAACCTGACATGTAAACTCACCTACCTCTAGCCCCTAATTCCTATTCTTTCCCTAATCCAGACACTCAAGTTCGCCCTGCATTTGACATTACCACTCATCCTATTCTCACATTGACCTTGACCCTTGCTTACTTAGCCTGACAATGATTTCAACCCTCATCCTTAACCTAACCCTGACCTTGACCCCAACACTGATCTTTTCTAATGTTGATACTGACCCTCACCTGATGTTGATCTAACCTTGAAGTTGAGCCTGAGACTTATCCTGATCCTTTCATTGTAACACTCAACTTGATGTTGATCCTTATATTGAAACTTACTCTGAATTTCACCATGACCCAACCTTGACAGTCACCCTTACCCTGAACTTATCTGTCACTATGTCCCTAATGCCTACCCTCATACGGACTCTGACACTGACCTTCACCCTGAATCTGACTGATACTCATTGTGTACCTGACCTTACAGTGACCCTCACCATTACCATGACACCAAGACCCTGATCTAGAGCATCACTACCATATTCATCCTGACCTTACAGTTGACCTTACACCTCACCTGACCCTAACCCTCACCCTCATCCAGACCCTATTCTGTACCATTACTCTGACACTGACTGTCACCCACACCTTCAATATTACACTGACCCTCACCATGTCTACCTTGCATTTGACCCCGACCCTCACTGTGACTCTGACCCTGATTATCATCCTAACATTGAATCTGACCCTCACTCTCAGTTTAACACTTTACCTCTCCTAGTCCCTGTCCCTGACCTTTGCCCTGAACTTCAGCCTCACTTTTATGCTGTCACTAACCCTGAAGCTGAACTTGACCCTGACACTAACAACTGTCCTTACTTTCACAATGCCACACCCTGGCACAGGCTCCTACCTTGACTCTCGCCTTGCTCTGTTTCTCACGTTCATTTTGACCATCTCTCCCTGAACGTGATTATCACCCTGGTCTTGATTCTGACCCTGAGCTGACTTGACACTGACCCCAACCTAATGTTCACCCTTATCATGATTGGACCTACACCCCAACTATGATCCTGCATCAAATCCTGGACTTGAGCCTCCCCTAATCCTAACTCTCATCTTCACCCTCTCCACACCCTTATCCATAACCTGACTCTGACCCTAATATTGCCCTGTCACTGTCTCTGAGGTCTCTAACCCTCATACCTACCTGACATGCAACCTGACCTTTACCCTGACCATCCCCCTGAACCTCAACAATATCCAAATCTTGACCCTGATGCCTATACTACCTGAACTTGACCTCACTATACCCTGACTCTGATCATGACCCTGACTTACCCTGAACTTGATCATACCTTGACCCTTATCTTACACTGATACTGACCTTTACCTTTAACCTGACTCTGCCCCTCACCCTGACTCTTCCCTAAACAATGACCCTTACCCTGAGCATGACCCCACATTCTCATCTCGTGCTTGATCCTAACACTCATCCTGTTCCTAAAACTAATACTAAGCCTCATCCATCTCTTGACCCATACTTGGTCTTTACTGCAACCCCAACTCTCACAATGCCCCCAAGGAAAACCCTGATCCTCAACTTGACCCTGATGTCACCCTGACATGGGCCCTAAGAGTACACTCCCCTTTGCCCTGATTCTGACCTCTATCCTGACGCTCACCCTAACAATAAACCCTTCACTGACCATCACCCTTATTTTGACCATGAGTCACATCCTGACCCCAATCCTGAGCCTTGCTATGACCCTGAAGCTCACCCTCATCAAGACATTGACTCTCACCCTGTCCATGATCCTCTCCCTGACACAAAGCTTGGCCCTGACCTGATCTATCTGCTGACCCTGACCTGAATCCTACCCTCCCTCTGAGACTTATACTCCCTATCATCGTGAAATTGGCCTGACCCTGACCAGAGCCTGATACTGACCCCGATACTGACCCTGAACCCTGCCATGACCCCAGCCCTGATGCTGAGTATCATCATCACAGAATAAAGTTAAAGAAATATATATGTACACTCTTGTTTTATCTAGATCCCTTGTCATCAAAACAGGAAGGTACTTTTAAGAGCTATGTATAATTCTGAACTTGCTTACACTTGAGCTGTGTGTTTTCAAACATGCTGCTTTGACTTGAGTTAATATGGTCTACCTCAAAGTAAGAAGCTGCAGTTAAGAAGAATGTGCAGTTCTCATTGATTTGCCTCAGATAAAGTATGGGTTCAACTCTGTTAATTCTAACTCATTAAAAATTGTCTTTAGAGACTAATGTTTGGTTCTCAGCTTGATTTCTTCTTTACTGCTTGTCTGTACATAGACCTACAATTTTCAACTATATTTGCTTTACTATATGTGTGTGTGTGTATATATATATATATTTGCTATATATATCTGAGTTTAGGTTGGCAAACAAGTAATTTTGAAAAAAATTCATATTGGGGCAAACCAGCTCAGCCTTCTTACACATTACTCTCAAATGAAACTTCTTAGTGCTTTTTAGAGGAAACTGACATAAACATAAGGACAGCAAAACATACTAATTTCAAGGGCACATTCTTACTAAAATAAAAAAAAATACAAAAGACCACATATAAGCCATATTTTAACCGACCCTTATTACTTAAAATGTCAGTGAATTAACAAAATATGTCTTGGATGATAATACACATATATTTGTATTTGCCTTTTCAAAACTTTTAATCAATATAAGATAATGCTTACTTAAAAATGATGCAGATGGTTTTTAACTTTCTGTCCTCTAGATGTCACTTACGTCTACAGAAAAAGAAAGAAAAGACTGATTAATTCAAGACAATAATTAATGTAGATAGTTGATTATATAGGGTGTAAGAATTACAGAGAGAGTTTCTAATTGATTTCTTATTAGTTTTTTAAAAGTTATTGCAGTTAATTCACGTAACAATTTAATTTGATATAGATTGTTTTGTTTAATATACTGATAAATTATATTTTAAGGCTATAGTTAAACAGTTTATTATTTAATCATGTGTTGTATATTCACAAAATAGCTAATCTAGAATTAGCTTCACTTTCTAACAACGCCCAGTCTACAGCAAAACCCTCACTTCCTTAGATCCTACCCCAAGTCACCCAACAAAAGATCACATTCTATAACAGGTACTTCCTGACACCTTTTTACTGAGACACCCTGTAGTTCCCAGTGATGTGCATTCTGCCTCAATGCAAGCCATAATAAGACCAATTTATTCATCTCAGGTATATGCCTAAGGGGTCTTTGACACAAGGACGCTGACAAGTTGAGTGCATAGATAGGCACAGAAGCTGTGAAGTCAGCATGACCAGGGCTAGATCCCTTGTTTTTGTCTTTTTAAAAATTTAAAATACTAGAAGATAAATTCGTATGAACAAATAAGTTCGAAGGTTTTAAACTTTCTGTCCCCTGGGTGTTCCTTATGTCTAGAGAAAAAGACTGATTACTTAATTAAAAATAGTATTTAACGTAGATGTTGATTAAACTGAGTATAAAGATTGCAGAGATAAAAGTCTATGCAGAGGATATATGTATTTTCAATAGTCAGAAACCTATTTTTGTGTTTGTACATGTGTGCCTGCCTAAATTCATACAAATAAATGTATATCAAGAGTTCTTACACTTGATCTTAGCCAAAAGGCGGAGAAGCAACATCAATAGTTCCTTTACTACAATTTGTTACATAAATAATGTGCCAAATGAATAATTAGAATTTAGGTCTTCCATGTAAATTTACCAAATATTTTTATCCCCAGATCAATAGAGGTTCCTTTTGTCACCAAATTATTCTGTTAATTCTCAATGCTTTTTGCATATTCTTCAACCATTCTTTTGAGACTCCTTTGGATAGTGTTGGCCTAATTTTATCTGTTCATATTTCAAAATGCCGGCACCTACTTTAATCCAGCCGTAAAATACAGACCACACAACCAGCAGATGGAGACGCCGAGCGCGTGCGCTCCTCGCTCGGCAGCACCACCCTTCAGCCAGAAGCTCGCCCGAGGGCTTGCCCGGCGCAAGCGCACTTGCTTAAATGAACAGGTGGTGGGAATCTGGTTTTTAGCTGAGCCTCCAACCCTGCCTCCTGTGTCCTTATTATCTTCCTATCGAGGAAAGAAGTGGATGCAACAGATCTCCCCGTTAATCCCAAATCCTTGTCAGGCCGCTGCAGCAAGCACTCCTGGGGCTGCCGATGGCTTCCTACGACTGGTTCCCGGAGAACAGCAGTTTGGCAGCAGTTGCACCTGGAATAGTCAGTGCATGCTCAATAGTTGGGCAGGGGGCTTTTCCTCCAAAGGTCAGCACGTCAGCATACGACAGGGTCAAAGGGATTACAGCAGGCGTTTCCTAGCAACGGTGAGTCCTGCCCACTGCAGATTCTGGGTAGGGTGTAGGCGGCGGAGACTACTCTCTGAAAACTTTGCCAAGAGTATTAGTACTGCATAATTGCGAGCATGCGATGGGGAGCAGTGGGAAGGTGACTTATGCCAAAAGAACTAAATTGCAGGATTCTGGGTGCATTAAAAACTTGAAATCCGTGACTGGGTCACTGGTAAAGGAGGTGGGATAGGGGTGGGCGGAGAGCTCTGTTGCACTTCCCTCCCTTCCCCACCAAGGGGAGGAGTGGGTGAGTGGCAGGGTGGGGACCCCAGGTAGACCACAGGGTCCAACCACCCGTTCCTTTAAGAAAGTTTTGGGCCGGGCTTGGTGGCTCACGCCAGTAATCCCAGCACTCTGGGAGGCCGAGGCGGGCGGATCACCTGGGGTCGGGAGTCCGAGGCCAGCCTGGCCAACATGGAGAAACCCCGTGTCTCTACTAAAAATTCAAAATTTGCTGGGCGTGGTGTCGCATGCCTGTAACCCCAGGGAGGCTGAGGTAGGAGAATCACTTGAACCCGCGCGGAGGTTGCGGTGGGCCGAGGTCGTGCCATTGAACTCCAGCCTGGGCGACAAGAGCATAACTCCGTCTCAAAAAAAGAAAGTTTTCACCCTTGCAGAATAAGGACCCTAGGAAGGGTTGATTTTAGACATGAAAGCTAATAGTAATGATTTCTGCCATGGGAGTTTAAGAGATTTTGAGAGCTTTGTTAATTTTAGTTCTAAAATTCCATTTGTTCTCTCTGTTCGCCTTGAGGACTGCAGATGATAAGGACAGAGAAGTTTCTGTGTAAAAGTACTAAAGTGCAGTACTAGTAAAATGAGCACCTCTGTCATTGGAGAGATAAATGGGAATTCCCCATGTGGGAAAACAAAACTAAGCCATCCCCTGAACCTTTTCAATCCCCAACCCAGCATGGAATAGCTCTCCAGCAAGGAAAAACTTCAGTGCACCCTGCATGCACAATGAGCAAAACATATTTATAATTCATTGTAAAAGGTATTTGTATGAAGTCCACTTGGAAGTATTTAAAGGGACATAGAGGCTTTGATTCCTGTCCATGACCCCACCTTGGCAGTTTATCAGGATGTGTCACTGGTAGATAAGACATGCTTTCAAACACATCCTTGGCAGCTATGTCTAAAATTAAGCCACCAGTGTTGGTCTAATATTGTTGTCAGCTTATTGTTCCTTTATGGTTATATCATGAAGAATTTTCGTTAAGCTCCATTTTCAAGTGTTGAGGCACACTCAGTTGGCCATCCTGATGATCATCTAACGATCATCCTAAATCGAATTAGAGACTTGTTTCTGACAGTTAGGAACAGCCTCTCTGAACTACTGCAAGACTTTTCTTGTCCGTGTGATGATAGGACTGTTTATCTAAGTTAATATTGTTTGTTTAGCATAGTGGCCAGCCAAAGCATTACCATGGAATTCTAGGTCTTGTCTTTGCAATGACTGTGTTTTTATGATAGCTGTTTTCTTAGGTAATAGTAAAGCATCTAAAAGGTCTTTAATTTGTCATTTAATTGGTGTAAGTTTTTTTTTCAAGGTTACAAACAACTCTGTTTCTAAACAATTCTGAATTTGTGGACTACCCCCCAAACACATTTACTATCAGCATAAATATTTGCTTATTTATTTATTTATTTATTTATTTGTGAGCTGTCAAGCCCAGGTAAGGACATGATGTTAGTTATCTGAACTGATTTAATTTCTGGAAGTTGTCTATGTTTTAAGGGTGAATTTCACTCCATGATGGCATTTTAACTTTGAACAAATAAAATTAGGTCAAGATTATCCAAGGGAATCTCTGAGGATAGTTGAAGAGAATACAAAAGCAGTAGAACAATGTGTTGACAAGAAAAGGAACCTCTGTTGACCTGGGCATAAAATAAGTCATTTCATACAAAAGACCTAAATTCTAATTTTATTCTTTTGGTATATTATTTATATAACAAATTGTAATAAAGGATATATTCCCTTTTTGTATGCATCAAGATATAAAAAATAAATAGGTAATAATTTAAAGTTTTAAACTATAGCTTTAAAGCATAATTGTCAGTATACTAAATAAAGCAGTAGGTATTATATTAAATTTATTATATGAGTGAACTACACAACTTTTAAAAATATACAAACAGAAAATTACATCCTATTTGTATATACCTATATCTCTCTGCAATCCTTATACCTAGTATAACGAACTGTCTTTGTTAATTAATATCTCTAATTAAAGGAATAATTCTTTTCTTTCTTTTTTTCTTCCAGACACAGGAGACATCTAGAGGATAGAAAGTAAAAAACTGCCTAGGTAATTTTTTCATGAGCATTTATCTCATATTAATTAAAAGCTTTGAGAAGGCAAATACACACAAATATGTCTTATTATCCAAAGGCGTTTACATATTTTGTTAATCCACTGACATTTTAAGAATGAAGAGGCAATTAAAATTAGGTTTAATAAGCAGTATATTTTTATCTTTTTTTCTTTCTAGTAAGAATGTGCCTTTGATATGTATTTTGCTGTCTTTACGCTTATCTTGCATTACTCTGAGAAGCAGTAAGGACTTTTGATAGGAATGCCTGAGGCCGAGCCTGATTGTACTACTACAAATTCTTTTTAATATTGCTACTTAGATTCACTCTCATTTGCTCTGTTGTGTGAGTCAATTCAGGCTGCTATAACAGAATACCATAGACTGAGTGGCTGAAACAATGGACATTTATTTCTCACAGTTCTGGAGGCTGAGAAGTCCAAAATCAATGAGCCAGCAGATCCCATATAACTGTCTTCTCATACCCTCACATGCTGGAGGGTAGAGAGAGGGAGCAAGCTTTGGAATCTCTTTTATTTTTTTTATTTTCTTTTTTTTTTTGAGATGGAGTCTTGCTCTTTCGCCTAGGCTGGAGTGCAGTGGTATGATCTCGGTTCACTGCAACCTCCGCCTCCCAGGTTCAAGTGATTCTCCTGTCTCAGCCTCCGCGTAGCTGGGATTATAGGCGCCCAGCACCACACCCAGCTAATTTTTGTATTTTTAGCACAGAGGGGGTTTAACCATCTTTGGACATGCTGGTCTCAAACTCCTGACCTAGTGATCTGCCTGCCTCGGCCTCCCAAAGTGCTGGGATTACAGGCGTGAGGCACTGCACCCGGCCTATTGGAATCTCTTTTTATAAAGGGACTAAACCCGTTCAGGAAGGCTCCACTTTCAGGACCTAAAGACCCTATTTCCTAATACCATCAGATTGGGGGTTAGAATTTTAACTTTTTTTTATTATTATTTGAGACAGAGTCTTGCTCTGTCACCCAGGCTGGAGTGCGGTAGCATGATCTCGGCTCACCGCAACCTCCGCCTCCTATGCTCAAGCAATTATCTTGCCTCAGCCTCCAGAGTAGCTAGGATTGCAGGTGCGTGTCACTACTACCTGGCTAATCTTTGTATTTTTAGTAGAGATGGAGTTTTACCATGTTGGCCAGTCTGGTCTTGAACTCCTGACCTCAAATGATCCACCCACCTCAACCTCCCAAAGTACTGGGATTACAAGCATGAGCCACCATACCTGGCCAGGATCTTAACTTATGAATTTGGGGGGAACACAAACATTCAATCTATAGTGCCTACTTTGAAAAAAAGAATATGCCTTTTACATGAATATGTGTTTTTCTTCTTATAGTCATCTTAGTTTACTGCAGGAAACAATAAGGAGATATTTTTGAGAGGAATGTCCAGAACTGAGTTTGCTGATACTAACATGGATTCTGTGTGTGTGTGTGTGTGTGTGTGTGTGTGTGTGTGTGAGGGACTCATTCTGTCACCCAGGCTGGAGTGCAGTGGTACAGTCACAGCTCACTGCAGCCTTGATCTCCTGGATTCAGTCAATACTCCTGTCTCAGCCTCCTGAGTAGCTGGAACTACAGGTGTGTGCTATCATACCTGGCTAGTTTTTTGTATATTTGTAGAGACGGGGTTTTGCCACATTGCCCAGGCTGGTGGATTCTTCTCAGTACTTCTGCTTAGACTCATCCTCATCTGTTGTCCCTTACAGTACGGCTGTGCCTTTGCAATGAATGACACATACTCATATGTGCTTATGTTCACCTTAGTTTACTCTAAGAAGCAATAAAGAGTTTCTTTTGAGAGGAATGTCTGAAACTGAGCTTATATGCACTAATACAGATTGTTTTCAATGCTACCTCTGTTTGCCTAAACCAAGATGTATTTAAGATTTATTTGACCCCGAAAAACTCAGAAACTCATATTCATCTCAATGACAATTTCTTCCTGTGAATCAGAACAAGATAAGAGGAACCTATGCTATATGTGTGAAAATGAGTTCACATTTACACACTGTCCTCAACAGTAATTTCTTGCCAGTTAAAGCAAATATCATTGAAAATTGTATTTATGTGAACAGTAAAGAAAAAATCAGACAGTGGTTTCTAAAGAAAATTCTGGTCAGGCACTGTGGCTCATGCCTGTAATCCCAGCATTTTGGGAGGCTGAGGCAGGTCGATCGCCCGAGGCCAGGAGTTTGAGACCAGCCTTGCCAATATGATGAAACCCCATCTCTACTAAAAATACAAAAATTAGCCGGGCACGGTGGCTCACACCTGTAATCCCAGCACTTTGGGAGGCTGAGGTGGGTGGATCATGAGGTCAGGAGATCAAGACCATCCTGGCTAACACAGTGAAACCCCATCTCTACTAAAAAAATACAAAAAATTAGCCGGGCGTGGTGGCAGGCATCTGTAGTCCCAGCTACTCGGGAGGCTGAGGCAGGAGAATGGCGTGAACCCGGGAGGTGGAGCTTGCAGTGAGCCGAGATTGCGCCACTGCACTCCAGCCTGGGTGACAGAGCGAGACTCCATCTCAAAAAAAAAAAAAAAAAAAAAAATTAACCAGGTGCGAGTATGCGAGTATGCGCACCTGTAATCCCAGCTACTTGGGAGGCTGAGGCAGGAAAATCACTTGAACCCAGGAGGCAGAGGTTATAGTGAGCTGAGATCGTGCCACTGCACTCCAGCCTGGGTGACGGAGTGAGACTCCATCTCAAAAAAGTAAATAAAATAAATAAAATTCTTAACTGTTAGAATTAACCTATGCTTTATTTGAGGTAAATCAATGAGAACCACACATTTTTCTCAAATGCAGTTTCTTTTCTTTTCTTTTCTTTTCTTTTTTGACAGGGTTTCACTCTGTTGCCCAGACTGGAGTGCAGTGGTGCAATCTCAGTTCACTGCAACCTTTACCTCTCAGGCTGAAGCTATTCTCCCACTTCAGCCTCGCAAGTAGCTGGAACTACAGGTTTATGCCACCATATTTGGCTAATTTTTTAAAATTATTTTTTGTAGGTGGCTTTTCACCATGTCTCAAACTCCTGGACTCAAGCAATCCACCTGCCTCGGCCTCCCAAAGCTCCAGGATTGCAGGCCTGAGCCACTGCACCCAGCCTCAACTATAGTTTCTTACTTTGAGGTAAACCACAAATCAAAGCAGCATATTTGAAAAATACAGTAGGCTGGGTGCAGTGGCTCACACCTGTAATCCTAGTACTTAGGGAAGCTGAGGTGGGAGGATCACTTGAACTGAGGAATTCAAGACCAGCCTGGGTAACGTGGTAAGACCTTGTCTCTATTTAAAAAAAAAATAATAATAATTATCTAGGAGTGGTGGTGCATGCCTGTAGTCGCAGCCACTCAGGAGGCTGAGGAGGGAAAGTCGCTTGAGCCCAGGAGTTTGAGGCTGCAGTGAGCCACGATCATACCACTGCACTCCAGCTTGGGCAACAGAGCGAGATCCTGTCTGAAAAGAAAAGAAAAGAAAAGAAAAGAAAAGAAAAGAAAAGAAAAGGAAGCACACAGTACATGTGTAAGCAAGTTGAGAATTAGTTCTCAAAAGCATATTCTTAATGAGAGCAGTAAGAAATCCAAAAGAAACTAGGGTGTGAGTGTATAAGATTTCATGTTCAAACTAAACTTGGTGATGGTTAGCTCATTATTAGAGTCAGAATCATTATAAGGGTCAGGGTCACAATGAGGGTCAGAGAGAGGGGGTCACAGACAGGGTGAGGTTGAGAGTAAAGGTCATAATGACGGTGAGCTTTAGGATCATGGTAAGTGTCAGGAGCGGTATCACCATCAGTATTAGGATCAGCATCTGAGGGTGTATTTGGGGATCAAGTTGGGGGTAAGGGTCAGTGAGGAGGTTAATGACAGGGTGAGGTTCAGGGGATCTCGTACAGGGTCAAAGTGAGAGTGGGTGTATATTTCAGAGTCAGTGTCAGGGTGATGGTTAAGTTCAGGGTCAGGGTCAACATAAGGGTCAGTATGAGGGTTGGAATAAGAGTGAGGTCAAATAAGGGTCAGTGTATGAATGAAGTTCAAGGCCAAGTGAGGTTTAGGATCAGGATCAAGGTGAAAGTGAAGATGAGGCACAGGCACAGTCATTGTTCAGGGGAGAAATGATGTGTGTATCTAGATGAGGAGTATCCAGATGCAAGTTGGGATGAGGAATTCAATCAGGTTCAGCATCATTGTGTTCAGCATCATTAAAGATTAGGGTCATTGTAAGGATCAGGCATCACAATAGGGTGAGGGTCAAGTTCAGGGTAAGGGTGGTATAAATGTCAAGGCTATGGCATCGGTCAGTTTCAGAGTGACGAACAGGGTCTGGTCTGGTTGATTATCAAGGACAGTAATGTTTGAAGGGTAAGGAAGTCAGGTACAGTGCCAGGGTGTTAATCATAGTGGGGGTGGGTCTAAGTACCAGGTCAGTGTCCTAGTCCATTTTGTGTTGTTATAAACGAAAACCTGAGGGCTGGGCAATTTATAAAGAAAAGGGGTTTAATTGGCTCACAGTTCTGCAGACTATATGAAAAACATGGCACTAGCATCTGCTTCTGGCAAGAGCCTCAGGCTGCTTCCACTCATGGCAGAAGGCAAACGGGAGTCATATATGCAGAGATCACATGGAGAGAGAGGGAGTGAAGGAGAGTAGGAGGGGAGGTACTGGGCTCTTTTTAACAACCAGATCTCATGTAAACTAATAGAGCAAGAACTCACTGACTCCCCTCCTTCCCTCTGCGTACTCCAGGGAGGGCATTAATCTATTCATGAGGGATTTACCCCCATGACCAAAACAACCTCCACGAGACCCCACCTCCAACATTGGGGATCAAATTTCAAAATGAGGTTTGGAGACAAACTTTCAAATCATTGTAGTCAGAAACTTGATAAATATAAGGGTCTAGGTCAGAGAAAGTTTGGGGTTGCAGGTGAAGATCAGTATCAGGATCATGGTGAGAGGTAAAGTCAGGATGAGGGTAGGGACAAGGTCAAGTACAGGATCAAGGACATGGTAAGGTCATGGTAAGTTTGAGGGTGCAGGTTAATGTTTGTATCAAGATTACCGTGAGTGATAGGATTAGAGTGATGGTCAGTGTTAGCTGAGTCTCAGGGTCAAGATGATCATGAGGATAGGGTTCTAAGTCAAGGCCAGAGACATGGTAATAGTGAGGAGGGTCATAGTCAGCATGACAGCCAATACCAGGCATGTGGTGAGGGATAGGTTCAGGGTGAGCATAAAAGTTAGAGTATGGGTTGCGTCATGATGATGTTCAGGGTAAGCTTCAGCTTCAGAGTCTTTTCATTCTCAAGATAAGGGTTAATATTAGATTGAGGGTCAAAGTAAGGGTCAGGGTCATTGTAAGGGTCAGCATAAGGGCCATGATCAGAATGAATCTCAGGGACAAGTAAAGGTCCAGTTCATAGTTAAGGTGTTGGTCAGGGTGTGGGTGTGTATGAGTGTGGGGGTTATGGTCAGTGTCAAGATATATGGAAATAAAAGGATCAAAGAGAATATGACTGGTACAGTTAGGGTCAAGGTTGGCATGAGGGTTTCAGAGGAAAGATTAGGTTGACTGTCAGGGTCAGTTAAAGTTCAGGGTAAAGTTCAGGGCCAGGGTAAGGGTAGAGTCAGGGCGATAGCATGAATATGGTATTTGTGTGAGTCACTATCAGGGTGAGGATTACTGTAAGGAGAAGTGTGAGTTTCAAGACGTGGGTCATATGCAGGGTGATGGCCAAATCTGAGTCGGAGTAAAGATAAGAGTTAGATGCAAGTCAGGTTCAGAGTGAGAATAAGAGTCATCATAAAGGTCCAATTCAGGATGAGGCCAGGGTGAGTATATGGTTTGGTCCAAAGTCAGAATCACTTTCAGGTGAGGGTGAGGGGAAGGGTAAGGCTGTGTGTGAAAGTCAAGGTGAAGGCGAGGATCACACTCAAGATCAGGTTCAGGGACATGATGAGGATCATGGATGGTGTCACAATGAGGGTCAGGGTCAAGGTCAAGATGCAAAAAAGTTCAGGGTAAGGTCAGAAAAGCATCTGGTTGAGGATCGGGGTCAGGGTCAAGATTAAGTTTAGAGTCGGCCAAGGTTCTGGGTGAAGTGGAGGATCAGGGCTGATGTGAGAATAGTATCCATATCATGGTCAGCTTGAGTGTCAGAATCAGGTCAGGAATTTGGTCAGGTCAGGGTGATAATCAGGGCCAGGATCATGATAGGGTTAGGGCTAAGTAGAGGGTGAGGATCAGGTAGAAGTTAAAGTTCACAAGCTAGCTCAGGGACATGGTCAGGTCAGAGTTAAGGTTAGAGTGAATATCAAAGTCTTGCTGAGTGTCATGGACAAAGTCAAAGTCAGGCTCAAGGACATGGTGACAGTCAGGGTCAAAGTCAAGTTGAGTGTCAGTTCAGTGTGAAGGTCAGGGTCAGGGTAAGAGTGAGAGTCATGATGTGACTCAAGGTAAGAGTAAGGGTGAAGGTGGTCAGGGTTATGGTCAGTATCAAGTTCAGTCAGCTCAGGTTTAGGGACATGTGAGGGTCAAAAGTGTTTTCATATTTATGATCTGGGTCAGATTCATGGTCAAGTTCAAACTGACGGTCAGGTTTAGGATAAGGAGCAGGTTAAGCATCAGTGTCAGGGTAAAGGTTAGGGTCAGGTAAGGTTCAGGATCAATGTCAGAGTGCTGGTCAGGGTCAGAGTGATGATTAAGGTGAGGTTGAGGGACAAGATAAAGGTCAAGTTCAGCAGCAGAGAGGTCAGAGTCAGTTTCAAGGTGTCATCATGGTCAGATTTCATTTAAGGTCAATGGAGAAAGTGAAGATAATGGTCAGGGACAAGTTGAGGATCAGATTCAGAGTCCAATTTAGGGTCAGGATCAGAGTGAGATAGTATCATGATGATGACAGTCAGTATGAAAGGTTGAGGGTCAGGGTCTTCATAAGGGTGGAAATCAGGATCAGTGTGAAGGTCATGTTTAGGATAAGGGACAAGATAGAGGGCCAATATCATGTGGGTTTAGGTTAAGGATCAGAGGAAGTATCAGATGGCAGAATGAAGAATAGGGTCAGGTATGCATCAGGGTCTTGGTTAGTATCAGGTTTATTGTGAGAATGAGGATCAGAGTCAGTGTCCGGATGAAGGTCAGGGTCAGAATCATGGACAGGGACATGGTGAGGGTCAGGGTCATGTTCTGTGGGAGGATAAGGGTCAGCTTTAGTCTTGAGGTCAGGGTGAATGTGAAGGTAAAATCATGGTGAGGTAAAGGTTAAGTTGAGGTCAGGTTCAGGGTAAAGTTCTGAACAAGATCAAAGTAAAAGTCTAGTTCAAATTTAGATACAAGGTAGGGGTTAATTTCAGGGTCTAAGTCATGGTCAAAGAGAGGTGAAAGTCAGGGTGAATGTAAGTATATGTGTAAGATACAGAGTCACGGTCAGTGTGAGGTTGACAGTATGGGCCACCGTCAGGCTCTAGCACAGTGTAAGGACATGGTAAAAGTCAAGACAGTGTCATGGTTAGGGTCAGCATGACAGTCACATTGAGGGTGAAGTTCAGGTTATAGATAAGGTAGAAGGTCATTGTTAAGGTCAGGATATAGGACAGGGTCAGGTAAAGTTCAGCATAAAAGATAGGGTCACAGCCACTATGGAAAATGATATGGTTGGTTCCTCAAAAAATTAAAAATTACTACATGATCCAGCAATTCTACTTCTAGGTATATATATAGAAGAATTGAAAGTAGGGTCTCAAAGAGATACTTGAACACTCATGTTTATAGAAGCATTATTCACAACAGGCAAAATGTAGAAGCAACCCAAGTGTCTATGGACAGATTAATGGATAAATAAAATGTGGTATATAGTGAATATTATTACACCTTAAAAAGGAAGGGAATTCTGACACATACTATAACATGGGTGAATCTAAAGGTTATTATGCTAAGTGAAATGATCCAGTCACCAAAGGACAAATACTGTATGATTCCACCTATATACTTAGATTACTCAAAATTATGGAGACAGAAACTATAATGGTTGCCAGGGGCTGGGAAAGGAAAAAAGAGGGAGTTGTTGTTTAACGGGTACAGAGTTTCAGTTTTGCAAGATGAAAAGAGTTCTGGAGATTGGTCGCACCACAATGTGAATGTACTTAGTGCCACGGAACTGTATACTTTAAAATGTTTAAGATGGTAAATTTTATGTTACATTTATTTTACCACAACTTTTTTAAGCCAGACTCAGTATGGTCAGTTTGATGATCAATGTGAATGTCAGAGTCTTGGTGGGAGTCAGTGTCAGGTTGACGGTCAGAGTCAGGGTCAAGGTTGAACTGTTGGTCAGGGTCACGACCAGGGACAGGTTGAAATTTAAGTTTAGGGTAACTTTAGAGGAGTGGGATGGTTAGAGTCAATGTCAGCATGATATCAGAGTCAGAGATACTTTTAGGGGCAGGATCATGGACACAAAATGAGAACAAGAGGGAGGGCCAGATGAGGGCCAATTTTAGGATGAACATCAGAATAAAGGTCAGGGTCAGGTTTAGAGTGAGGATTTGGTTGAGCATGTAGTACATAGTAAATTCAAGGTGAGTAAAGTCAGGTGAATGTAAAGGTCCTGATGAGGATTAGTGTCTGGCCCAGCTAAAGTGTTAGGGTAATGGGAAAGTAGAATCATTTGATGGTCACTGTGAGTGTCAGGGTCTTTTCAAGGTCATAGTCATGATGAGGACAAGGATAAGCGTCAGAATTTGGGTCAGGTTCAGGGTGAGGATGAATTTAAGACCAGTATGATAGGGTGATGGTCTGGGTCAGGGTCGGGATGGAGTCAGTGTTCATATCAGGGTGAGGGTCAGTGCTATAGTCAGGGTCATAGCTTCATCAGGGTCATGATGAGGGTGGGATAGTCCAAGGGTCAGAGTTATGGTGAGGTTAAGGGTGAAATTCAGTGTCAGAGACAGGTTTTGGGTTAGGGACAAATTCAGAGTGAGGATAAGGGTCAGAATAAGCATTAGAGCTGTGGTAAGAGTGAGGATGAGAAATTCAGAGACAGTGGTAGATTCAGGGTCTCAGTCATGGGGAGGGTGTGGATCAGGGTCTTGTGAAGGATAAAGTTTAGGGTTGGGTTCAGAGACAGGGCCAGATTTATGGTCAGGTTCAAGGTCAGTGTGAAAGGGTGAGGGTAACAGTATGGGTCAACACCAGTGTGAGAATGAAAAGTAGTGTCAGACTGAGTGTCTAGTAGGTTATGGATAAGGGTCAGAGTCAAGATTAGGTAAGTGTCAGGTTCAAATTGAGGTTTGGGAAAAAATTAAGGGTCAGACAAAGCTCAGGGTGAGGGTGAGGATGAAGGTAGAATCAGGGTGAGAGCCAAGTTCAGGGTCAGGTGATTATTTAGCATCACGTTTAGGGTCAAGCTCAGGTCATGGTCAGAATCAGTGTGAGGTTCAGGTTAAGGGTCAGAGTTCAGTCAGGAAGAGAGTGATGTATCTAGATCAAGGTCAGGGTCAAGATCATGATGAAGGTCAGGTCCAGGATCTGAGTGAGTATCACGGTGAGGATTAAGGTCAGATTTTGAAGGAGTGTGAGGTATATGTCCAGGGTCAACATCAGGATAAAGGTCAACATGAGCATCAGGGTGAGGGGTGGGGTTAAATTGAGACAGTAAGTGTGAGGGTCAGAGTCAGTGTGAGGGCCACAGGGGACATGGTGAAGGTCAGGTTCAAGATTAGGATCAGATTCAGGGTGAGTGTAGGGTCATCCTCAGAGTTAGAGTCTGCCTATAGACAAGTTCATTGTGAGGGTGAGAATCAGAGTCCATGTCGGGATCAGAGTCTGGGTGAGCATAGCTGAGAGTCATGGTAGTGTGAGAAACAGGGTGAAGGACAAGGTCATGTTCTGTGTCAGAGTGAATGGCAGGCTGAGGCTATGGTTCAACGGGAGGCTCAAAATCAGGGTCAGGGTCAGAGAAAGGATTAGGTTCAGGGTCAGCTTCAGGCTGAGGGTCAGGTCAAGGTCAGGGTGTGGGTCAGAGTCTGGGGAAATGCAAGGCCAAGGGTCACTAACACTTTTGGGGTATTTGTTGTACAGAATAACCAAAACACACCCTATCCCTTAGAGGTGCATTATTTATATGCACCGAAAGCCAACAGCTGCTTCATTGATCCTCCACATCCCTTGCTGTCCAATCTACTACTTTAGGTCTTTGGAAAGACCGACGTGAAGAACCCTGGCTCTTAGGAAGCCATCTAGAACAGCAGGAGTATCTGCTTTTGTGTTCCAAATGCCTCCCCCGTTGCATCCTTCAGGCTTATTGAACTAATACCCTGGGGTTGGTCCCAGCCTCCTGAAGGCACATTTTAATTCTCTTTTTTAGGAGTAGAGGATTACTTGTGGGAGATTCCCTGGTCTTTTCTACTAATATCCCCCCATTGCAGGTTGAGGTCAATGCTGGGCTCAGCCAATCCTGTTATAAGCATTAGATCTTATGCCAGTGATTTATCTTTGTGCCTCAGTTGCCTTATCTGTAAAATAGGGGAGTTGGGTTTTATGGCCTTTTCAAACTCTGTGGGAACCTTTCAAGCATTGACTCCTTGCAACTTTTAGGCCTTGCTTCTTTTCTGAAGACTCTATGAAATAGAGTTTTCCAGCTTTTTAGATTCAAGTCCCTAATGGCCAAAAATACATGGTAATGATCTCAGCTCTCACAATTCAGAGGCCACCTCCTGTTTCATTGGGAATTGCCATAACTCTTACATAACCCTAAAGGTCAAAAAGTTCTGGAGAGCTTTAATTTTTGTAGTTTGTACTATGAGAATAACAGCTTTTGGGGGCCATTTTTCTAAATAAAAAAATCGCAATATGAAATCTGCTTTTTCAAACACCCCCCCACCACTCACTCCCTAGGAGAGCCCAACAAACTTCCTCAGGCTGTCATTTTCAGGTCTCTTCTCACCTCCCCTTTGGGAATTTCTGCTCTCAGATCATTTAAAGATATTGATTATCTGCTCCACCACGGACCCTGTTCTTTTTCTTTTTGTCCTAGATGCCTGTGCTTCGTGTCAGTTTTCAGATAAGAAAAGAGAGTGCTGTTAAGGCTCTATTTATAATACGTCCTTGAAAGTCAAGTGCCATCTTTGAGCTAAAACACTGGTAGGTAAGGAGAGGAGACACAAGGCAAGGTCACCCTTAGGGAGAATGAGAGCCCTCAATGCCCAAGTGTGGGCACACAGGCGCTCCCATGCAGGCTCGCACACACACGCACACACAACATTCCAGGTCCAAACGAACAAGAGAAAAGACACACAGGTCCAGGGAAAGAAGAGGAAATGCCTATAATGTGATAGAAACTCAATACATGTTTGGTAAAAAAAAAAAAAAAAAAAAGACAAAGAAGGGGAAGGGATTTCAGGGAGGGAGGAATTCAGAGGGACTGCAAATTTAGTAAGGAAAGCACTGAAGTTGGAGTCAGGGGATCTGGATTTGAAGCCTGGCTCTACTTTTCTTAGAAATTTGAGCTTGGACAAGTTCCTTTCCTCTCTGAATTTTGGTTTCTTCCTCCCTTGAGTGGGTGTAAGATTTCCTTCCCAACTAATCTCATAAGATTGCTGTAAAAATCAAATGAAATAATGGCTATGGAAGTACTTTGTAAACTGAAACTACTATAAACAAATGAGGTACACAGTGTCGTAGCTAGCATTTTTTAGGATGCTGTTTGCCAGCAACTATGACATGCTCTGCATACATTGAAGTATTTAACCTCACAACAGTCTTGCAGATGTAAGCTGTTAGTATTACTCTCCTACAGATGAGGAAACATAAAGACACAGAGTAATTTGCTGGAGGTCACACTACTAGTAAGTGATCAACTAGGATTTGAACCAGGCCTACCTTAGTGCAGCAGCCAATCCTTTTAACCACTCCACTACCTGCTAGGCCTTAATATGTATTCAATGCCTTGTCACACACACAAGTGAACTTCAATCTGCCTTTCAGTGTTAAAAGACATTGTATTAGTTGCCTAGGACTGCCATAACAGAATACCACAGACCAAGCAGCTTAAACAACAGAAATTTATTTTTTCACAGTTCTGAAGGCTGCAAGTCCAAGATCAAGGTGCCAGCAGGGTTGGTTTCTGGTGAAGTCCCTCTTCCTGGCTTGCAGAGACCTGCTCTCTCCTTGTGACCTCCCGTGGCCTTTTTCCTGTGTATGTACACTCCTGGTGTCTCTTTCTCTTCTTATAAGGACACCAGTCCTATTGGATTAGGTCTCCACTCTTGCAAGCTCCTTAAACCTTAATTACATCCCTACGGCCCTATCTCCAAATACAGTCACATTGGGAGTTAGGGCTTCAACACATGAATTTGAGGGGGACACATTTCATTCCATAACAGACAAGCAATAGCTAAATACTCCAAAAACCAAAAAGTTTGTCTGCTTCCCCTCTCCGTTCCCCACCCCGCCCCCAGCGAAGGGTTTTTTTTTTTTTTTTTTTTAAACTCTCATCAGGTCAACAACAGCCACTGCAGCAAAATTTTTCAGCTCTGAGTTCTGCCCAGATAACTGCTCTCCCATAAGGCCAAGCAGCTCTGCTGTGAAGGAACGAAGCAGGTTTTGTGCAAAACAATGAACATGTTTCTGCTCTCTCCCTCCTGCTCAAGAGCATTCTGAAGAAGTGGAAAGATCTGTCCCATCTTTCCCTCTTGCCAGCCATTCCTATTTATAGTTTCTGATGCTGGCGGGTCTGAAAGAGTCAAGAGTTTTAAAATCACTTCCGTTTTTCTGCGGCATGTTCCCTGCCCCTGCATCGGCTTCTCCTAGGCCGTTAGAAACTTATTGTTTCTGGTTCCCATGTGGTAGGGGTTGGGGTCAAAGGGAGACAAAGAGAAAGAAAGATTTGCAGCATGCAAAAGTGTAGGTTCTTTTTTTAAAACCCTCAGAGGAAAATAAATTGTGGTTGTATCCCTGTAGTGGTTTCTATTTAGGTCTGCCCGTAACTAAGCCCTCCCAGTCTGTTCCTGGAAACCTAGAGAAAAAGTTTTAGGTTGACTTCATCCTTGAATCCTACTTCAGAGAGATGCTGATGAATCTGAGGGCAAAGAGAGAAAGGCAAGAGGAGTTTGCTGCCTGGATGCCAGAAGCCAGTAAAGGGTTTTGCAATTCATCTCCCTATTCCTAGCGGCACACAATAAATTAGCAGCATCAATCTATCTAACGGTATCAGACTTCAGAACTTGTGAGTCATATGTTCATGGCATTGCTTTGTGCAAATAGATACTCTAAATATGCATCAATCTGGAACATTTTATGAGTATTTATCAAAATGTTCTCTTGTCTCCCAGCACATATATTAATAACAATAATACTAAATAACACCAAGTTGCAGCCATGCACAAGACTCCAAACTCTGGATTTAGTTTGCAAATGTACTGAAGGCTATTTGTAATCATAAAAAGAAAAAAAAAAAAAAAGCCCAGTAACAAGAAGTTCTTATGGAAGATAGACTAAAGCTTATATGTTATAGTTTTATAGAGGGATGATAGAAGAAATATAGAAGTATAGTTAAACTTGATTTATTCCCAGTAAAAATTCTGCATTGGAAAGAACAGAAATTCTTTACTTTGAGAACCTTATCTATGTGACTATGAACTAAGTCATATCCCATATTTGCTCTCACTGTGCTAATCTTACATGTTCTAGAAAATAAATTAGATATACTCTTTAAATTTCTCCATTACCTGGACTTAGATTGCCTTATAAATTTGAGGGGGAAACATTTCGTAATGTTGCCATAGTCAACAATGAAACTTCTGAGTGTCTGAAGATACAGCAAGACTAACACATAGTTGCATTTCAAATCAACACACATTAAATTAGAAAAAGCATCTGGAGGAATATAACTATATCAAATTGGCAGTTTTGCCTGGGGCTTGATGCTGAGTTTATAGGTCATCTTAATTTTTTTCAAAGCTTTGAACTTGCCAAATTTCATTTAAAAACATTTAAAGCTGCTTTAACTTTTTATTTAATTTGGGAAAACTTTAAAACACATAATAGAGAAAAATACGACAAATGTTCATGTATGTTCCAACCAAAAGAATCTAATGTTAACAATGTTTTCAGCTGTACTTTCGATCTTTGCTTTAAAATATGCAACAAAGCTTACAGATAAAGCTGAAATCCTCTCTATGTTGCCTGCAAGCCTCATGCTCCTGTCTGCCTCCCCAAAGCCGCCACCACCAGGAATTTGGAAAATATCCTTTGGCCACAAGTGTGTGTAGCCATCGATAACATAAGGTATTGCTTTGTGTGTCTTTAAACAATTATATAAATACCTGAATGTATCATTCTTCAGCTTAATTTTCCCCTCTGCATCATACTTTCTTGAAGGTTTTCTTTCTGTGTTACTTGCTGACATTTAAAAAATATTTCATTTTTAAAACAATTTACATCTCTTTAATTAGCAGGATAAGATGATTCATAACATTAACAAATCAAAGTAATTGAGAAACATCTAGAATCTCAACACTTTACAGAATGTTATCAGGGAATGCTACTCCCTTGATGTCTCAGTTTGGGACTCCCTAAGATAAGGACTGTGTGCTCTTAGTCTATCAAGAGAACCCAGAAAGTAAGAGTGAGGGAAGTGGGGCGGTGGGCAGTGCAAGCCAATACAAGTGTGCATTACCGAAACTGCTACAGAGCAAGGACAACAAGGGACGAAGTCTATCAGTACCTCATGAAAGCGCACCAAATGCTGCCCAGAAACGCTGCCCCAGGAGGCGGGGATGGAACGTTCATCTGCAAGCTCCTCTTCCCCATTGGTTGAAGATGGCCTCAGGGCACTAACTTCCCTATACTTTGGGCTATTCCTTCCATGAGCCAGGAAGGCATCAGAAAAGGTCCTAAAGCAAAACAGGAAAGACACACAGTGCACACTTCCGTGGGGCTCGTTCACCCACTCAGAACTGTTGGGCCATCTGAACCTGGCCTGCAGCGAGGACCACTGAAGCTGGACAACAGTTAGTAGCAGGCCTCTGTCTTCCTTACACATGAATCTGACTTGACTACATGGAGTAGAGCTGCCCTGCTTCCTGAAATTCAACGAATGATGGGGAGAGTAAGTTTCCCAATTCCCATGAGCTGTCTTGGTTAGAAAATTCCAAACAAGGAGTCACCGTCTTTGAAGTCACCCATCTCTTACAGCCCCAAACAAACACATACACAAAATCAATTCCATTTAGGCCATTCATCTTACCGTGTTCTTTCCTGTACATAGAATAAAGGAGTAGCTGCCCAGCAGTGTGAAAAAGTCAACATCTTTCTGGCTGGCCTATACTAGATTACAGTTAAAGAGAATAAGCCACATCTATTTCTAAAATTCCAGCACATAGTAGATGCTCAGTAAATGCATGTTAAAGTGTTGACTCCTACTTCATACATAAAATGTCAGCTTTACTTAGCATTACTCTTCAAAGGATGAGTTCATAACCTGAGGTGGTTTCATATAGTGTCCAGGTCACTTATTTATCTCACTCCTTCCCATCCCCAGGGCAGTCACAGGACAGACGGTGGGTGTGTTGTGAGAAATAAAGGGACCCACAGCATAGGCTCTACATAGGGCAAAAGGCAACAGTGGGGATTTAATGTGAGGTGGAGGGGGAACAAGGAGTTGGTAAGGAAGAGGTCAGTAGCTCAAAGGGTGAGTGGGAGAAACTAGGAAGTATTGTGAGTTGTTGCTGATGAAAACTTTCTGTATCTTCACAATCGCTGGAAGTCTGCTGTGATTCTCTTTATGTGCAAAAGGCAATTCTTTCCAATCGTCTCTCCGGAATAATTTGTTTGTTCAGGGCCTTCTTGTGACTTGTCATTGTCACTCAGATTGCCTAAACTTATATGATAATCTATTGGGTTCAGTCCAACTCTGTCAGCATTGCCAACATTCTTCAGGGCAGAGAACATGTTAGCGGACCTCACTGTGGTGCCCAGCATATTTGCAGTTCTCAGTGAACTCAGTTAACTGCCCATTCCCTCAACCCAGATGGCCTTTCTTTTGATTAACCATACCTGGCTTCCAATGCTCAAGGGAGACAGAGGATGATAGTCATTTTCTGGAAGACTCCAGCCATAATCTCACTTTTGCCTAAGTGTGATTTTTTTTACCTTAACTGCCTTGGTAGCTAGAGGGAGACTTTATTCTTTATAGGGCCAGAAAGAGACCTATGAAGGTTATTTATCATCAGGATAATAGGCTCAATTATCTGGTAGAAATAGAGACTAGATCCCTCTACCCTTTCATGCTGTCTCCGGGAAGAAGGTCGACTTCCCAGGGCCTTCCCCTTTCATCTCACCACCTTTCATCCCTTCCCCAGTTAAGGCAACCAAAAATAAAACCCTTATCAGATTCTACAAAATCAGGAGAGGACCCTTAGGAGAAATAACAATATGAGGTGTCTTTTGCATCCCATCCACAAATAATACCATTTACGTTATTGGTTAGGAATGATCTGATGTTAGACTTTCAAACTGCGAGTCAAGTAAACACAAAAGTCTGAGACTTTCTAAACTGTAACACCCTGTTTTCTGGCTACCATTTTTTTCCCCTCAATAGTCTCCATTTTTAGGTAATATCCTATAACTGCAAATAGGTTTCAGAAGACTGATTTGATTTTTTTAGTTAGTCAATAAGGTTCAAATATATTTTTGATTTACTAGGCTCCAAGGCATCCACTGAATTTATATTACAGCTGAGTATTATAGGAAGCAAGGACTGTCACTTGTAAAGGATGCCACCATCCACACACTTCCTCTGTGTTTTCCCCCTTCTGGCTACAAGAGCGTTCATCATTCCTAGTTCTTTATGCTTATATAACATCTCAACACTTTCTTAGTTTCGATGGAAGACACCAGAATATGTGCTCCAGTTTTTTTCTTAAAGAACTCTGTGCTATAGATATGCATAGATGGCTTTTCAAAACATTAATTAGAGATGTATCTCATTCTTGTATTCCATACCAACATCCAATGAAACACTCCCCTAACAACTGGGTAGTGTACCACTTTCAACATTAAAAGCATTAGCCAGGTGTGTTTTTTAAAAGATTCCATTTTTCCAAACATCATGTTCAAGCAAAAAGATCAAGTGTATTGATAGTTTTCTAATTATTAAAGGAAAAAAAATTGTTTAATTTAACAACTGTTACTGTTTTGCTGAGTGGTTCCTGTTGATAGGTATTATGCCATGTCTGTATGTGTGATAATTAATTTTATGTGTCAACTTGACAGGGCCATGGATGCTCAGATATTTGGACAAACAGTATTCTTGGATGAGGTTAACATTGAAACCAGTGCACTGAGTAAAACAGATTGTCCTCCCTAATGTGTGTGGGCCTCATGCAATCAGTTGAAGGCCTGAATAGAACAGAAGGTTAGCCCTCCCTAGAGTAAGACAGAATTCCTTCTGCCTGGCTGCCTTGATCTGAGACATCAGCTTTTTCCCTACCTTTGGACTTCAGTGAAAATGTCAGTTTTTCCTGGGTCTCAAGCCTGCCAGCCTGTCAGCCTGCAGACAAGAACTTACAACATTGACTTTCCTGGTTCTCCAGCTTGCTGACATACCCTGCAGATCTTTGGACTTCCCGCTTCCATAATCACATGTGCCATTTTTTAACAATAAACCTTTATAGCTGAGTGTGGTGGCTCATGCCTGTGATCCTAGCACTTTAGGAGGCCGAGGCGGGCGGATCACCTGAGGTCGGAAGTTTGAGACTAGCCTAGGCAATATGGCGAAACTGTGTCTCTACTAAAAATACAAAAATTAGCAGGGCACGATGGCACACATTTGTAATCCCAGCTACTCGGGAGGCTGAGGCAGGAGAATCACTTGAACCTGGGAGATGGAGGTTACAGTGAGTCAAGATCACGCCACAGCCCTTCAGCCTAGGTGACAGAGCAAGACTCCATCTCAAAAGTAAATAAATAAATAAACCTTTATATATTAAGTCTCTTTGTGTGTGTATATATATGTATGTGTATATATACATATACATATAATGTGTATATATACATATATATGTGTGTATATATATGTATACACACACACATATACATATAACATCCTATTCGTTCTGTATCTCTGGAGAATCCTGACCAATCCCTAATACAGTAGGAACTTAAAAGTCATGTTTGCAAAACACCATTATGCCCAGGTACCAGTTGGGCTTTATTTAACATGTAAGTCCACATGCAATTCTACTCATTTTCTGGGTTAATGAAGGTGTGGTGCCAGGTAGACCAAGCTGTACTGACTACATCTTTAGAGCTTCAAGTGGCATCCTCTGCATACCAATATTTTGTGACTTTTCATAGCGCATTTTTTTTTTTTTTTGAGACAGTGTCTCGCTCTGTTGCCCAGGCTGGAGTGCAGTGGCGCGATCTCAGCTCACTGTAAGTTCTGCCTCCCTGGTTCACGCCATTCCCCTGCCTCAGCCTCCCGAGTAGCTGGGACTACAGGTGCCCGCCACCATGCCCAGCTAATTTTTTTGTATGTTTTTAG
Organism: Macaca mulatta; assembly: GCF_049350105.2. Lineage (NCBI taxonomy): Eukaryota > Metazoa > Chordata > Mammalia > Primates > Cercopithecidae > Macaca > Macaca mulatta. Next base: position 129,715,789 of record NC_133407.1, on the reverse strand, counting down.
TAGAGACGGGGTTTCACCATGTTAACCAGGATGGTCTCAATCTCCTGACCTCGTGATCCACTCACCTCGGCCTCCCAAAGTGCTGGGATTACAGGCGTGAGCCACTGCGCCCGGCCTCATAGCACATTTTCATAAGTCTGACATCATTTCATTCTGGTCTTCATTTAGAATAATAATGAATATTAATAAGTGCTCAAGGCATAATGTCTCTTTTCTCATGAGAGCCTTGTCACCTGAGTAAGCGAGCTTCTAGAAAGTTTGGTGCAAAATGGAAATGTGGATATAAATGCAAAAGTGGGGAGATATGGGTGTCCTAAGCTCTGTAAACTTAGGTACAACTTCCCAAGCTACTGCTTATCTCTGATGAGGAGTTGGATGGAACCCTGAATTTTCTGGAGGGAGCTGTTCATCGGCCAGGAACTGTCCATCAAGGAATAATTAAATAAGTCTTATTTGGAGGAATGCCGAACAGGAGCGTCCTATCTGTTTTCTGCTACTTAATATTTTAAGCAAGCCCATTCTACTAATGGTTTTGTTAGGCTTTCGTGTTATTTTTATTTTTTTTTCTTTTTTGAGACGGAATCTTGCTCAGTCACCTAGGCTGGAGTGCAGCGGCGCAATCTCGGCTCACTGCAACCTCTGCCTCCCGGGTTCAAGTGATTCTCCTGCCTCAGCCCAAGTAGCTGGGATTACAGGTGTGCGCCACCACACCCAGCTAATTTTTTGTGTGTTTTTAGTAGAGACAGCATTTCACCATATTGGCCAGGCTGGTCTCGAATTCCTGACCTTGTGATCCACCTGACTTGGCCTCCCAAAGTGCAGAGATTACAGGTGTGAGCCACTGCACCCAGCCAGCTTTCATGTTATTCTTATCAAGACACAGTGCCAGGTGGCAGACACTGTGTCACTATGAGGAATGCAAACCAAACCCCAGTAAAACTCACTCCTTTTTAACCAAAGGAAATTATGTTCTGTTATATAATTGGTCTTTATTTGGATCAAATGCTACTCAAGGAGGGGAAAGGAAGTTTAAGTATGTCATCAAAGAGAATCACAGAATTCCACATCTGCAAGGCACCTTATGGATGATGTAAGTTCAAGTAAGTGAAGAGAAAGGAAGCCTAGCAATCTTAAACATCCACTCCCGGCTTATGAACCTGGATGGCACCAAGCTAGCAGAACAGCGTTACCTGCAGGACTGTAGTGGTCAGCTCTTATCCACTTACGTGAGACCTCTGCTGGTAGCAGTACCCTACTTTTCTTCTGTGGACCCCCACCCTACCTCTACTCTCAATCTGCATTATACAATTAGAGCTGACCTAAACCCTAGCTCCCGGGGAAAGCATGTGACCCAGGAATGGCAAATCTGAATCTTCCAATCCCCGGCTGGGCATCGGGCAGGTGACATGTATGTGATCCAAGTCAGGACAGCCACAGACAATTCTAAGACTTTTTTTACAACTGGACACAAAATGCATCTTTCCGATTGTGGAGCTGCTGATAGCTTATCACAATTTGGAGAGCGCCTGAACAATAATGAAGTAAACACAGAGAGCAGAGCCAACAGATGGAGAGAAAGATTACTGATAACACTGTTGGAGCCTGTTGGGGTTGAAATGTGTCCACCTCCAAATTCATATGTTGAAACCCTAACCTTCTGTTCCTCAGAATGTGACCTTATTTGGAAATCGGTTCCTTGTAGATGTAATCACTTAAGATGAGGTCCCTAGGGTGGGCCTCTCATCCATTATGACTGGTGTCCTCATAAAAAGGGGAAATTTGGACACAGAGCAATGCATCCAGGAAGAGCACCATGTGAACATGAAGGCAGAACTTAGAGGATGCTACATGCGAGGGAACACCAAAAATTGCCAGCAAACTACCAGAACAAAAATTGTCAGCAAACTACTAGAAGCCAGGACGAGAAGCAAAAACAGACTATCCCTTACAGCTTCAAAAGAAACCAACCCTGGTGACACTTGATCTCTGGACTCTAGAACTTTGAGGCAATACATTTCTGTTGTTTAAGCCAGTCAGGCACTTTGCTACGGCAGCCCCAGCACACTAATATACAGCCCCGACCAGTCTTGCCTGAAGGCTTACCCTAGAATTTTTAGTTTTCTGAACTGATAATTTAGTTTTTTCTTTCTCTCTCTCTTTCTGTCTCTCTCTTTTCCATTTTGTTGTTGTTGTTGTTGTTGTTGCTGTTGTTGTCTTGACACGTGTCACTCTGTGGCCCAGGCTGGAGTGCAATGGTGCAAACATGGCTCACTGCAGCCTCAACCTCCTGGACCCAAGCAAGCCTTCCACCTCAGCCTCTTGAATAGCTGGGACTACAGGTGCATGACATCACACCTGGCTAATTTTTGTGTTTTTTGTAGAGACGGGGTTTTGTCATGTTGCCCAGCTGGTCTCGAACTTCTGGGCTCAAATGATCCTCCTGCCTCCACCTCCCAAAGTGATAAGATTACAGGTGTGAGCCACTGTGCCCAACATTTTTTTTAAAACTTAATCCAATTTGATTGAGTTTCTAGCACTTGCTACATAAGATTCCTCACAAACGCTCCATTAACCTACAAGAATCAGAGGAGGGGAGCGCAGGATGTTGATGGAATAAGACTGTGTCCCCTAGGAAAGGTTGAGGGAGCTGGGAATATTTAACCAGCAAAAAAGACAACTTTACAGGAAAGGGGGTAAGGAAGAGTAGCACTATCTTCACATAGGCTCCAAGAGAGAAGGGATGTGTTCTGTGTGATTCCTTGCTGTATTTCTGGTTCTTGGCACATAGTAAGCTGCTCTACAAACATTTAAAGGACAATCTAAATGAACACCTCAGGGCCGGGCGCAGTGGCTCAGGCCTGTAATCCCAGCACTTTGGGAGGCTGAGGCAGGCAGATCACTTGAGGCCAGGAGTTCAAGACCAGCCTGGGCAACATGGTGAAACCCCGTCTCTACTAAAAATACAGAAAGTAGCTAGGCGTGGTGGTGTGTGCCTGTAGTCCCAGCTACTCGGGAGGCTGAGGCACGAGAATTGCTTACGCCTGGGAGACCGAGGTTGCAGTGAGCAAAGATCACACCACTGCACCACATTCTGGGCAACAGAGCAAGACTCTGTCTCAAAAAAAGAAAAAAAAAGAAAGAAAAATCTCAGAGTCCTTCATTGCAAGCAATAGAACATGTTTAAGAAAACAAAAAAAAAAATGTAGGGGAAGGTTTATTAAAAAATTATTGTTGAAGAGACCAAATAACTGCTAGGGATGGCTGGAGAACCTGTTGTAGCCACTTTATACATACTAACTCAATTTTAATATAATCCTCCTGAGAGTCTATGAGGTACAATGAGCAGCCAGCATCATAACCAAAATCATGCCACAAAACCAGATGTGAGGACTCCAGTCACATTTGTCGCTGTCACCAAGGACTAAGAGAAATTTTTTACAAAAATGTTACATTCCAATCTCAGTTTACCCATGCTACATTTTGGTCCACAAAAGTAAAATATTCATAATGTCTTCAGGGATTAGACCATGTTGGGGACAGCTCTGCTGCCAACTATTCTAACACAAAGTAATGTTCTCAATGAAAAAATAATCACATCTATTAAATGCTTGCTGTGTTGTGAGCTTCAGGCACTACATGTGTCAGGCACTGTGGGATTATAGATGGATGGAATAGCAGAGTTCTGCAGGGATATATAACAGCTGTGTGTCTTTAGTCAAGTGACTGAACTCCTCAGTACCTCAGTTTCTCAATTTATAAAATGGCAATGATTCTTAGATGACATACCTCATAGATTCTCAGGAGGATTATATTAAAATTGAGTTAGTATATAGAAAGTAGCTACAACAGTGCTTGGCGTATAGTACCACGTGCTCTTCATCACAATTCTATAAGTGTGGTGTGACATTTTATGACGCTGAAACTAAGGTCCAGTGAGGATTAGTGGCCTGTGCATAGTAATACAAAGTGGTTGGTCCTAGATTCGAATAAACGTCTATCTGATTCCAGACTCTGAAATCTTAGGCGTCTACAGGATTGACATTAGAAGCAAATTATGTTGAAGTGCCTCAGTCACACCTGTTAGCACAGTTTTCAAAATATATTTCCTGCTCCATTTTTGCATATGTTACACAAACTGCTTAGGCACCTAAGTAGTTTCAAATATTTATTTAATAGATTATTAGTAAAACCACAAAGGCAATACAAGTGCTTAATCTGGAACTTGCTTGGAACCTGAATGCAGGGTGCCTGAGCTTGCAAGGCAAAAATACTGGTTGCCCAAGTGTGTGATTTTGTGCAGCAGAATCTCGGGTTAGAATCAGTCTAGATTAGCCTTAGCCAGTGCCACCCATCCCATTGGAAGTATGAGGAACATTATTGCTCTTCTCCCCAGAAAAATATACATATAATTTCAGAGGGTTCATGGACATCTAAAGATATCTGTAAATTCCAAGTGAATAACCCCTCTTCTTGATTAGTGACTCTAAAATAGTTTTTTAAATCTGCAATCATTTTTTGGTTCAGCATCACACCATAGTTCCTCCTAATGTTCAGTAAAAAAACTAATATCTGCATGCTAGTATGTGAAGTTGCATACAAGCCAGATTTTTTCATTCAACAAATATTTATTGAGTGCCTAGTATACATTTGACATTGTTTCTAGGCACCGGTGACATAGATATGAACAAGATAAACCAGGCCCTTATCATGGAGCTGAAATTCTAGGGGCGAAACCAACAATAAACATGAAAAAGCAACATACCAAATAAAACAGGGTAAGGTAACCAAGAGTGGCTGGTGGCTATTTTAGATGGGGTGGGGCAAGGAAGGCATCCCTGGGGAGTCAGCTGAGCTGATACCTAAGTGAGGGGACGGAGCCAACTGTGTGAAGCACTCAGAAATGGCACTTCAAGGCAGAGGATATGGCAAGTGCAAAGCCCTAACAGGTAAGGGATTGGTTTAACTGAGAAACTGAGACAGGACCAGTGTAGTAAATTAATACTGAATTTAAGGCTTCAGTAAATCTAATACTGCACTAAGTTCAGTTTCTGGATATTTAATTTGAGCAAGTACTAATTACTACTTAGTAAGTACTTAACAGATTTTTAAGAACACTCTGGTCATGCATAATAATGAAAATCTAGGAAGCCGAAAGTAAGATGTCAAGAAAGAACCAGGATTTTCTTTTCTTTTAGATACAGGGTCTTGCTCTGTCACCCAGACTGGATAGCAGTAATGCAATCATAGCTCACTGCAGCCTCGAACACCTGGGCTCCAGGGATTCTCCTGTCTCAGCCTCCCAAGTAGCTGGGACTACAGGCACACACCACCATGCCAAGCTAATTTTTAAAAAATGTTTTGTATAGACCAGGTCTTGCTATGTTGCTCAAGCAGGTCTTGAACTCCTAGGCTCAAGCCATCCTCCCTCCTTGGCCTTCCAAAGGGCTGGGATTACAGGCGTAAGCCACCATGTCTGGCCATCTTTTTCAATTATTAAATACCCTATCAGGAAAACCTGCATGGCTATCGATCAATTTTTAGGAATTGCTGAACTAAATAATTCCGTGAGGGATAGCCCCAAACTACCTTTATGAGCTGGAAGCTTACATGCACCCAACTTTTAGATCCTGCCTCAGCCCCTGCTTTTACTTAAAGCAGTAAATCTTCAACATCTCTACATTATATTCCAAACACAAGCTTACTTTTGGAAGAAAGACAAAGTCTCATGTTTCTAGTAGGCATATTTCAAGTTTGGGGAAAAAAATAAAAGTAATTACAGTTCTGACCATAAGTCAAACCTCCAAGACTTTCTGAAAATGCCTTACAAAGGCAAGACTTTCTAAAGAACCAAAAAAGAAGGAAAACATTCATTTAAAAACTGCGAAAGTTTTTATCCTGCCTCAGAATTTCAGGAATGTTGCTATAATGGATTCATCGTCGCACAGATAAAGTTGAGGACAGCAATAACCCACAACAACTGCAGCCATTTCACTGCCATTTAACAAAACATCACCAGAGTAGTGGTTCCCCGAAGGTTCTTCCTATAAAGTAATGCAAAAAGCTGGTGGCATTCAACTTTGAGTGTGTGTGTGTCTGTGTCTGTGTGTGTGTGTGTATATGTGTGTATATATATATATATATAGAGAGAGAGAGAGAGAGAGAGAGACTGAGTTTCACTCTTGTTGCCCAGGATGAAGTGCAATGGCACGATCTCAGCTCACTGCAACCTTCGCCTCCCGGGTTCAAGTGATTCTCCTGCCTCAGCCTCCTGAGTAGCTGGGATTACAGGCATGTGCCACCATGCCCGGCTAATTTTGTATTTTTAGTAGAGACAGGGTTTCTATATGTTGGTCAGGCTGGTCTCGAACTCCCGACCTCAGGTGATCCGCCTGCCTCAGCCTCCTAAAGTGCTGGGATTACAGGTGTGAGCCATTGCACCCAGCCAGAGTAGCTACATATTTTTAACCTATACTGAGATAACACAGAGATCTTTCAGTTTATTATTTAGTTTATTGAGAAATTTACTAGATGAAATGCATTAGTTTAATGTCAAAGGAAAGAAAATTGAAGGTTTTCCCCACCATCAGGGCATTAAGGCTGCAGGACAGAATTGAATGAAATAATATTTATTAAGCACTTAGAGACATGTGGAAAGATTAAAGTGTTAGCTCCCAGAGAACATTACTGCAGCTTTTGTATAGAGCTTTCAAAAATTTTATTTCAATCAGTCCTTATAGTAACTCTTATAGTTATCATATTAGTCTTTGTGGTTGTGAGTGAAAGAAGCATGTCTTTTTTTTTTTTTTTTTTTTTTTTGAGACGGAGTCTCGCTCTGCCGCCCAGGCTGGAGTGCAGTGGCCGGATCTCAGCTCACTGCAAGCTCCGCCTCCCGGGTTCACGCCATTCTCCTGCCTCAGCCTCCCGAGTAGCTGGGACTACAGGCGCCCGCCACCTCGCCCGGCTAGTTTTTTGTATTTTTTTTTAGTAGAGACGGGGTTTCACCGTGTTAGCCAGGATGGTCTCGATCTCCTGACCTCGTGATCCGCCCGTCTCGGCCTCCCAAAGTGCTGAGATTACAGGCGTGAGCCACCGCGCCCGGCGAAAGAAGCATGTCTTAAACATGCATAAGCATAAAAGGGAATTTATTAGCTTATATAAAGTGTTCTGCATTCAGGTCTGGCTAGATCCAGAAGCCAAACTACTTCTCTCTTATTATTCTCTCTCATTCTCCCTTGTTCCTTTCCCTGTGTCTTGGCTTCACTTTTTCTGTTAAATTCAACATGTTAGTGTCATTTTCTCCTGTTGCAGAATACTTCCCACAGGCAGCTAAAGCTTACATCATCCTTGCAGATTGCAAGTCCAGATGAAGTGGACATCAGATCGTGTGGAAAGAGTCTAAGTGGCGCTGTTTTGCTCACGTGCCCTTTCGTCTAACCAATCTCTATGAACGATGGACCCATTTGCCTTCTGTATTGCTCCATTTTCACACTGGTGATAAATAGACTAATACCTGAGCCTGAGTAATTTATAAGGAAAAAGAGATTTAATGGACTCACAGTTCCACATGGCTGGGGAGGCCTCACAATCATGGCAGAAGGTGAAAGGCACATCTCACATGGTGGCAGACAAGAGAAGAGAACTTGTGTAGGGAAACTCTCCTTTATAAAACCATCAGATCTCATGAGACTTATTCAATATCACGAGAACAGCACAGGAAATACCCGCCCCCATTATTTAATTACCTCCTACCAGGTCCCTCTCATAACACGTGGAAATTGTGGGAGCTACCATTCAAGATGAGATTTGGGTGGGGACACAGCCAAACCATATCATCATTGACCAGGCTCAGGTCTATGGCCATTCCAGTGGCCAGGCACTGGATATGATTGACAGTCCAACCACAACCATATGGAATTAGGGTTGGGGGTACTCATTCAGCAACGGAAAAGGGAGTGCTAAGCTGACAAAAGCTACAAACAGGCAGTGCCAATATTGTTAGCCCTATTTTGCAGATGAAGAAACTTTAATGGTGAACTTGACCAAATTAAAAAAAATCTGCTAATGCCTCAAATCTCTATCAGAAGATTAAGACTTCCATTCCAAAAGACAGATAAGGTGTAAATTGTACAGTAATACAATGAATTAAATTCACATCAAAGTAAAACTATCTGTTACAAGATCCTCTGAGAGTCTGTCTTATTTAGGGTACAAATACAGTGCCTAGCTAAAGGAGGAAAAAGAAAAGCAGCAAGGAGAGTTGTTTGAGTCTTTGTCATTCTTTCTGTAGACTGCAAACTTTCTGAAGGAAAAATCTGCTACTTCCTCTCCTTTATCTCCTGCAGGGCTTGGCAAATGGTAGCACACAGCAGTAAAGGGAGCCAAATAAAAAGGAATAAATTAGCACCCTTTGCTTGTCTTCTTTCCCGAGTAAACTGATGTCAGATCAGTATATCACCTTCAATTCTATGTTCATCTGATAGACAGGACTGACCTTCCACATTGCAGAAACTGAAGGCGTTTGATAGGGCTTTGAGAGCAGAGCAAATGACCCAGAATCATGAATTTACAGAATATTAAAGCTGAGTTTTAAACACAATAAAATTCGACTCTTCTAATTTTATATATCAGAGAATATACTTCTGGATACCAGAAAGTGTATACCAAGCCCAAAATTGTCTATGGGGTGGGATGGAGTTGGTGGGGAGAGGTGGAGTGGTTGGGGGAGGGAATTGGGTTGCTGTCCTTGGTCCTGAATTACCACTCCTTGCACGTTGTTTTTCCTAATGTTGGACACTTGGACTCCTGTCTAATCTCTCCAGGCACTATGGATTTTTCTGTATTTTGCTTTTCAAGATTGATGGGGGGGGGGGGAGGCAAATTATATACTACTTCAGAGAACACAGAATTGAGCCTTATATCACAGTATATAGGTTATTCCATATGCTTTTGATAGTTTTCATTTTTCTGACAGTTATTTATCCTCTTATTCCCAGGATTTGCTTATGATGTCCAAAGAAGTGAGTTAGTTTGTTTCATGTTCACGAATGAACTAGAAGTTCCAGGCTTCCCAAATCCTAGCCAGCTGTTTCCCTCATCACCCCCACCCCTACACCTCACCATCTCACTAGTATCTAAAGATGCCATTCTAAGAGCCTGGAGACTAAGGCATTCCCACCCTCTTAGAAACCTCTGTATTCATTATCTATGGCTGCATTAAAAATCACCCTTAAAACTAAGGAGCTTAACATAATAGATATGTATTATCTCATAGTTCCTGTGAGTCAAGAATTCAAAAGCAGCTTAGCTGAGTAGTTCAGGCTCGAAGTTTCTCATGAGGTTGCAGTCAAGATATCACCCAGCATTGCAGTCAACTGAAAGCTTGCCTAGGGCTAGAGAATCTACTTCCAGGGCGGCTCACTCACACGACTGGCAAGTTGAAGTTGGGTGTTGCTGAAAAGCCTTAGTTTCTCACTGTGTGGCCTGTGGAGAGGCCACTTAAGTGTCATCACAATATGATGGCCACCTTCCCCTAGAATGGGCAATCCACAAGACTGAGGTAGAGGTAGCAATGTTTTTCAGGATATAGTCTCTGAGGTCACTTACTGTCACTTCTATTGGTCCAAGAAACCAACCTGATTCAAAGGCATGAATGCTAGAGGCATGGATCACTGGGGGCATCTTGAAGGCTGGCTACCACAACTCCTTCCATACATCCTTGTCATCATACTTGTCTCACTGCATTATAATTACCTTTCACTTGTGCACCCTTCTGTGGCAGATCCAGTTACCACCATGATAACTGGGTTGTGAAGAGAACCCTGATTTTGTGCAGGTGCTAGAAAGCCCTTTCTCCAGGGGTCAGTAAACTATGGCCCATGACCTGTTTTATATAGCCCATTAGCTAAGAATAGTTTTTACATTTTTAAAAGTTGTAAAAATTGATAGAAGAAGAATGTGCAACACAGATCATATATTGCATACAAGGCCTAAAATATTTGCTATGTGGCCCTTTACAGAAAATGTTTGCTGATCCCTAGTCCAAGTCATTGATGGTATTCCTACTTTAAATTTGCCCTTAATGGTTTAAGAATGGGCAGGTATCCCAAGTCCGGCCTGTAGGATATAAGAGAAAGCCTACTGGGCATTGAGGGGCTTCTGGAAAGGATTTTTCTCCCTCATTAAAAAAAATCAATATATCAGAAGAGATCCCTTATGCCTTTCATCCATCCTGCTTTGGAAGTTATTTGTGAGAATGGAGCTATGGCAGCTATTTTGTAACCATGATGGAAAAGCAAAATATATTCTGGGGAAGCTGAATACCTTCCCCAGATACCTGACCTTGTTGAGTTGTCCAATTAAACAATCCTAAAATAACTTCCAGATGTTTGTTACATGAGAAAATTTCAGGTATCTTTAGGAAATTCTTTGAGTATCTTGTTAATTGCAGCTGCAAAACTTCTAAATGATACATGCTCCCTCTAGATAATAAAGTTTTAGAGAGCAAAGGTCCTGTTTATTACAAAATCTTCTATTTCTATGATAAGGACTGGAATATAATTAAGTTTTAAGTATTAGTTGTTTAAATCGGGGTTTCTCAACCCCAACACTATTGACATTTGGGGCCAGATAATTTTTTTTTACTATGGGGGCTTCCTTGTGCATTAAACGATGTTTAGCAGCATCCCTGGCCTCTACCCACTAGGTGTTACTAACATCTCTTTCCCACAGATGTAACAAACAAAATGTTTCCAGGCATTTCCAAATATCCCCTGGGGCACAAAATCACCCCCAGGTGAGAATCACTGGTCTAAATGAATGATTATTAGGATATTAATTTCTACCATAAATTTTTATGCAAAATTTCAGATTCATCATGGGGCTCAATCAGACTTTGGTCAAGGCAGAGAGGACTTGGAGACAGTGGGTTGAGAAGTGAGATAGAATTATAAAGACAGTGAAGAGGATGCAGGCACTGCAGCAATCTGAGCTCTGTCTCAGGCTGGCCGGGCCTAGAGAGAATCACTACCATCTCCTCTTCTGGTTGACATGTAGAAGTCATGAGAGCATAATGACAATGATTTCTTGATCTGTCTTAGACAAAACAGTTCTGGGGACCACAAAGGTGCAGACAACAGAGATGAAAGAAACGTGATCTTGCTAATGGTATCCAGAGTCCAGACAGCTCCTAGCCCTTTGGGGGAAAGGTTATGACAAAGGACCGGGGAAAAAAGATGAGAAGATAGCACATGAAAGTGGTTGGAAAAACAACCCAATAATGAGAAAAATATATCAATGTTTCAGAGTGGTTCCCTGCAACATGTCTATTTCTTGAAATGACAACAGAAAAGTTTCCATCAAACTGTTTCCTGTCAAATGCTGACCCCTGACAGATTGTGGCATATGAAACGTGGTTTGTCTTTTAAGTCATTGGGGTTTTCTCACTCAACTTCACCAAATGATGGCTGTAATTATGGCAGTAAATGCCTCTCAAATAGCAGCTTTTTTCCTCTTTAAAAGAGTGAACATTTTAACAAGGATGTCGAGGACGCCACAAAGAAATATGCACTGCAGGACTTCTTGGAAGACAAGCTAGAGATGTGGTTCACTCCTCAGAAAGGGGGCTGATTTCCTAGAAAGAGCCAGGGTGAAAGGTGAAAAAAGGCCAGAGTTCCAATCCAGGCTGACCCTTTGCTGGCTCTGTGGCCTTAATGAAGCAAGTCCCTTTAGCTCTCTGAACCTAAGCTTTCTCAGCTGTGAACTGGTGTTAATTTGTGAGGATGAAATGGGAGCAACTATACGAAAGAGTTTTCATAACTTCACCTCCATGTGCAGTGAACTTATTATCCTCACCACCTCCACAATTCATGTCCCTCTATGAGTAATAACAGCCAAGAGACTGCTTCTGCAGGGCTTGTGCTAAGCATTCATGCACCCAGCAGTGGTCTTTAGATATTATGTTAATTTAAATATGATCCTGTTGCCTAAAATTCTTCCATCTGCCTGTTGTCCCATCTTTAACTCAGATGACAAGGACCTACATGATCCAGCTTTTCTCAGAGCTCTAGTCTCAAGTTTTCTTGCTTTCCGCATTACATCTAGACTCTAGCCATTTCAAAATACTTGCAGTTTGCTTCATGGACCACTTTTTCTCACTTCTAGGCCTTGATACATGGGTGCCTTTGGCACACTAAATTCTGCTTTCTTTCAATGCCCCAGCATAGAAGTCACTTCTCCTGTGTTTTTGGCTCAGTTGTGCACCCCCCTGCCCAACCACAAAAAAAAGAAAAAAAAAATCGATGTTGAAGTCCTCTCCCCCAGGACCTCAGAATGTGACTCTATTTGGAGACAGGGACTTTAAAGAGGTAAGGAAGGTAAAATGAGGTCGTATGTGTGGTCCCTAATCCCATGTGATTGGTGTCCTAACAATAAGAGGAGATTTGGATGAACACAGACATTCACAGAGGGAAGACCACATGAAGACACCGGGAGAAGACGGCCATCTGCAAGCCAAGGAGAGAGGCCTTAGGAGAAACTAGTCCTGCTGATGTCTTGATCTCAGACTTCTAGGCTCCAGAACTGTGAGAAAATCAATTCTGTTGTTGAAGCCACCCGGTCTGCAGTACTTTGTTATGGCAGCCCAAGCATACTAACATGCTCTGGAAGTCTTCCAGCATTCCCCAAGACCAGCCGTGACACTCTCACACCATCGTTCATTTTTCTTTTCAAAACAGCTATCATATGGAATCGTCTCATTTTTGGGTCTGTCTTCATCTTAGTGTGTGGGTTGGTGAGCTGGCTTGAGGGGTAAACAATGGAGGGTCCTGAAGTCAGGGATTGTGTGTCTCTCTGCACCATGAATATTTACCTGAATACCTGGGATGTCCAAGGCAAATGTATGTTGCTCATAGATGAATGCATAGATATGAATGAAAAAATATTATGTCAGTCATCCAGATAATTCAGGCAAACAAAAACTCTCTCACTGAAGAAAAGACATGAATTTGGAGTCGCATTTTCCTAGTTGACCTGAACTCTCTAACTTCTAATAAAAGTATCTACATCTCACAAGACCTATGCAGTCACAGATTTAAACGTTTCCCATACTTGACCCTAGATTCATTAGTAGTCAGAGAAACATTTCTTGTTGGTTTCCCATTATTTCTCTTGCTTCTGTGGCTCACCATTTCTAGATCACATTTCCCAGGGGACTCAGGGTCAAGATTGGTGGGAGGGAAAGAAGGAAGAAAAAAAGGAAGAAGATTATTTATATAAGGTAGCAGTCTGCAATCACAAAAATTTCAGATATCTAACCTTGGCTCTCCCGCTATAGCTCAAATCCAATTTATGCTGATTCCATGGGGAAAAAGTTGGTCACCTCTTTCCAGGCAACCATCAGTCATAGAGCAAATTGGCAGTTTTAAGAAACAAGTCCAAGATTAAAGAAGTTTTTTTTTTGTTTTGTTTTGTTTTAAACAACAACCACCAAAAAATGGAATCCTTATCTATCCTTTTGGTAATTGCAACTACCCAATAATACCTAGACTGAATCAGCTTATTTAATATATGGATAACAAACCATTAAAAGTTGTGACAGTCAGAGGGAACAATTAGGAGGGGAAAGAAAATGAAGAACTCTTGAATACATTCATTTTGTCAACTCTGTCAGCTAAGTGTTCCTTTTAATAACTTTTTTTTTTTTTTTGAGACAGAGTCTTGCTCTGTTGCCCAGGCTGGAATGCAGTGGCATGATCTCAGTTGACTGCAACTTCCATCAACCGGGTTCTAGCAATTCTCCTGCCTCAGCCTCTTGAGTAGCTGAGATTGCAGGCATGCACCACCACACCCAGCCAATTTTTGTGTTTTTAATAGAGATGGGGTTTCATCATGTTGGCCAGGCTGGTCTCTATCTCCTGACATTCATTGATCCACCTGCCTCAGCCTCCAAAAGTGCTGAGATTACAGGCATGAGCCATCGTCCCCAGACCCTTTAATTACTAGCAATTTTCATAATTGTGTATTAAGCCAATATGTCAATTAAAGTTTTGTCACAGATTATTGTGCACACAGAATCGTACATTTTGCAATATTGTAGGGGAGGAAAGGCCAGGTGTATCAGGAATAGATGCCTCCCCTTCACACATTCACATCTGACTTTTAAAACTGCTTTCCTTGAGCAGAACTTTATTTTAACGGAATTGATCAGTCATCTTGTCAGTGTTTTGGCTCTGAGCATAAGCTTCTGAAATAGTATTTTTACCCACTGGCTGTTTGGAGTGGTGGTGAAATGGGGAACAGAACTGATTTGACGAATGAAGTCAAAGCCATCTGACAAGATTCATTATTAGGCTGGGCGTGGTGGCTCACACCTAATCCCAGCACTTTGGCACGCTGAGGCAGGCAGATCACCTGAGGTCAGGCACTCGAGACCAGCCTGGCCAATATGGTGAAACCCCGTAAAACAATTAACCAGGCATGGTGGCATGTGACTGTAATCCCAGCTACTTGGGAGGCTGAGGCATGAGAATCACTTGAGCCTGAGAGGCAGAGGTTGCAGTGAGCCCAGATTGCACCACTGCACTCCAGCCTGGGTGACAAAGCAAGACTGTCTCAAAAAAGAAAAAAAAAAGATTCATTATTAATATTTTATGAATGCAGCACAGGTCTTGCTTAGAGTTGAGCGAATCAGGGCCGAGACCCATTTTTTCATCACTTACTACCCTTCTCAAGTTTCAGCTTCCTCATGTAGTTACAGTGTGGGGTCATGAAAGATAGCTGCCTAGTCCTACTTTTCAGGGTTGCCATGGGACCTGAATGAGATATTGGCAGGGCTTCTATATGAAACCAAAAAGTTACTATATGCTTTGCTGTTCACTGGAAGCTATCGTTACCTTACAAACACTAAAAGACCTATCAGGCTTTTCGAGTACATGCCTGGAACCAGTATCTCCAAAGATTTACTAATCTGGCTAATAAAATAGAAATTAAACAGCAATCAGCATGGGAGGAAAGTCAGATGAATGTAGTGGTGCTTTACCTGAAAATTAATGATGAATTAGGAGGTTCCATTCCAAGACTGTGGCAGGGCACGCTTTATTGGTTCATCAATAAGGAGCTCATGCTAATGGACTGGCATAAAACATCCTCTGAGGAATCAGCCCTGGCTTTCCCACCAGAAACCATAAACTCAACATAATTTACATGGCACAAAATCTATTTTCTTCCAGTCTGTAAAACAGTAATGAAAAACACCAGGCTTGGTGGAAAAATGAGGATTTAATAGGTCATGGATGAGTATATCACCCCTTTCTTTATCAGGGTCAAAGTTCCATGTAATTGTGAGGCCTAGCATCCCCTAGAAGGAAAAAATAAAATTAAAACATTGGTTTGCACGGGGCCTTTGAGATAAGGTTTAGGTACACTGTCCCAGTGTTTGCCAGCCTGTGAGTCAGAGGTTCACGCCCCTCGCCTACTGACCCAGCTCCTAAAGCGGGACATGGGCCCCACCGTGTCACCATATGTTCTTGCGTCCTGGCCTCTTCTTGGAAGCCACTGCCTAGTAGCTATTTGATTAGAGGTCACAGACTCTACGTCCTCCCCATGCTTCTGTGGGCACGTGGCAATGCTGTCCCTGATGTGCTGATGTCCCTTAGCACCTCCCCCTGCATGCTGTCCCACAGTATGGGGGAAGGTCCCCTACGTTGTTGAACCTGGTCACTTGGATCCCAGTGCATCCTGCTGGTGTGCAGAGTCTTAGCAGGCTTCAGGAACTTCTTGGGCTTAACTATATCTCCTCTCTTCTCTGAGACTCAAGACCAATTCCTTAAACAAGGTTGGACGACAACACTCATGATTGTCCTCATGTCTCGCTTCTTCCCTCTGCCCCTCTACAAACAAGTAGATTAATAAATCCTATTTTCCTTCAGCCAATAAAATGAAAGCCACTTTGCATAACAATCTATGAACTCAATGCCTGCGTGCATTACCAGCCCATAACCAAAAAGAGGGACAATACCAAGTGTTGGCGAGGCTATAGAGAAACTGGAACTCTCCTACACTGCTGCAAATGTAAAATGGTGCAGCCACTTTGGAAAACACGTTGGCAGCTTCTCAAAATATTCAACATAGAGTTAATGTATGAGCCAGCAATTCAATTCCTGCATACATACCCAAGAAAATTCAAAACATAACATCCACACTAAAACTTGTACAACATGTTTATAGCAGCATTATTCATAATAGCCAAAAAATGAAAGAACCCAAATTTCCATCAATTGATGAACAGATAAATAAAATGGTGCATATGCATACAACGGAATATTATTAAGCTGTAAAAAAGAATGATACATGCTACAACATAGATGAAACTTAAACATATTATGCTAAGTTAAGAGCCAGGCATAAAGGCCACATATTGTGCATCAAACGTTATTGAAGCCTCAGAAAGCCTGCGGTACTCTCAAATACCTCCCACCTACTTGCTGATGCCTGAAATTCCACTGTGGAGTTGGATTTTTGGCTAAGTAGTTTAATAGTTTTTACTCTCACCTTCCACATTCAAGGGGTACTCTCTGGGACTAAGCTTGTCTCTAAATGAAGACTAGTATAACACAACACATACTCCCTTCAATAGGTGTCAGACTATAATGGTTTGATGGAAGAGTTGCAAAAATAAAACAAAAACAAATTTTGCATTTGACCTGAAATCAGAGGTTGTTCACTCTCCTTTTCTGAATTTGAATAGAAAGTTTGAAAGACACCAGACATGTTACACCACTGCACTCCAGCCTGGGCAAGAGAGCGAGACCCTGTCTCAAAAAACATTTTTTTAAATAAATGTTTAAAATAAAAGATACCAGATATGCATATGGCATGTAGTAGAAAATTCAATGGAACTTGTAATTGTGATGCAGTCATTTAATTGTTCAATACTTACTTTGATGGAAGCCTCTATGTACAAGAGATAGGGCTCAGAGTCACCTAGGAAAAGGCATTATTGATAAGAAAAAAAAAATGGATTTTGGAACTGAAATGCCTACATTTGAAGCCCACTTCTGCTACATGACTTTGAGCAAGTTATAAAAGTTTTATGTGTGATTTCTTCACTTGTAAAATGGGGATAACAATAGTACCTACTTCATAGTATAATTGTAGAAGTTCAGTGAATTAATGCATGCAAAGCTTTGTTTCTTCTTTTTTAATAGAGATGGAGTCTCACTGTGTTGCCCAGACTGGTCTCGAACTCTCGAGCTCAAGGGATCCTCTCGCATTGGCCTCCCAAAGTGCTAGGATTACAGACATGAGCCACTACCCCCAGTCTGCAAGCAAAGCTTTTAGAACATTGCCTCGCATATGTTAAGCATTAGTTGTTGTTGTTTTGTTTTTTCTTTTTTCTTTTCTTTTGAGACAGGGTCCTGCTCTGTCACCTAAAATGGAGTGCAGTGGCACCATCATGGCTCACTGCAGCCTCGACCTCCCAGGCCCAAGTGATCCTCCCACCTCAGTTCCCAAGTAGCTGGGGCTGCAGTTGTATGCCACCACACTTGGCTAATTTTTCTTTATTTTTTGTGGAGATGGAGTCTCACTATGTTGCCCAGACTGGTCTTGAACTCCTGAGCTCAAGCAACCTTCCTGCCTCAGCATCCCAAAGTGCTGGGATTACAGATGTGAGCTACCGTGCCCAGCTAGTTGTTGTTTCTGAGGATGGTGATGGAACTGCCCTGAAGTTAGTTGCACCCTTTCTATGGAAGCCTGTTGGGAAAAGTCTAAGAGGCCTAAAGTTGAAGTGAACAGGTGAGCTCTCTTCACCCACTACACTCCCTCTACTTTCCCCAAAGCCTGTGTTAGGCAGGCCCCAACCCAATCAGAGGCAGGTGGCTCTTGGAGTGTGGCATGTTCTGAGCCACTCAGAGCTTTTTTGACAGGTTCCAAAAAAAGAGTTAGAAAGAGTGGCCCCAGAGCCTGGTTGTCTCTTCTCCAGTCCCAAGATAGATACTTTGCCTCCAATTATCCCCCACATCATGACAAGCATAAGAAGAATTGGAGTCCCTGGAGACCTGGCTGTACTTCCAGACTTGGCTATTTCTTTCAGTTCAGTTTCAGGCAAGGAACATTCTGGACTCTACTCTTATGCCCTTCTTTGTAAACAGAAGAACCAAATCTTGGCACTGTTTTTAGTACTTTTGGCCAGTAGGACAGAACAGGACACTAAGTGGCAATCAAAATTACCCTTCCCACCCATGGCCCTATCACCCTATATCATATTGCTAATTTCCATGCGTTGAAGAAAATCTTCATTGGAGAAATGAAGTTCTGTTGCTCATATACTTGTTTGTTGGAATGCGGAATTGTTTGCGTCGTAGAATAAGGGCTCCAGGAGGGCAGGATCCTTGTCATCTTCCTTGTTACTGCTGTATCCCCAGCATCTGGAGCAGTGCCTGTTACACAGTAGGCATCCAGTGAACATTTCTGGAATAAATGAATGGTACCCCAGTGCTCAGCACTGTGCCCGTGCTGTTGATGGGCCTTTGCCAATGATCACCTCTCAGCCTCCAATTCTCCCTCTTGGAATATGTATCCAGACCTTACCTCTGAGCCCCTGCTTCTGGAGCCCCTGAACAGTGAGCGGCAGATCAGAGGACCTCCCTATCTCCCCAACATCATCTACTTGTACCTGGAATTGACTCTTCCCCTAAGCTAAGACATTCATCATTTTTTAGAAATCTGGGTTTGGGACTCAGAGACTCTGGTTCCTAAGTAGAAGTCAGTGCTTAAAATGAGATACTGGAGTGGTCTGGTCTCATGTATGATCAAAGCAGAGGAACCTGTATGCAGCTGAAGAGAAGAATAAAACTAACTGCAGAGAGGATGTGAGGAGATGAGAGAAGAAGAGGGAAGTAGGGAGAGAGTGAGGGAGGCTGGGCAAGTGAACTTGTGGATTTGAGTGCGCTGGTTTTTCAGTTTTTCACCTAGTCCCTGGAGACCTGTGTGTACTTCCAGACTTGGCTATTTCTTTCAGTCCACATTAGTTTGATTGGTTTCTATTTCTTGCAAACAAATAATTTCTAATCACAAAATCCTACCACATAGGAGCCATCCTCAAAATCTTTGTTGACTTGAATGCATTTTTCTTTTTTTCTTCTCTTTTCTTTCTTTTTTTTTTTTTTTTTTTTTTTTTTTTTTTGGAGACAAGGTCTTGCTCAGTCATCCAGGCTGGAGTGCAGTGGCTAAATCACAGTGGTTCCCTGTAGCCTCAACCTCCTGGGCTCAAGTGATCCTCCCACCTCAGCCTCCTGAGTAGCTGGGACTACAGGCACACATCACCACATCTGGCTAATTTTTTCATTTTTTTATGTAGAGACAGGGTCTCACTACATTGCCCAGGCTGGTGTCAAACTCCTGGGCTCAAGTGATCCTCCTGCTTTGGCCTTCCAAAGTGTTGGGATTATAGGCCTGAGCCACCACACCCGGCCACATATTTCATTCATTCATTTGTTCACTTAACAAGTATTTATTGAGCTGGTCTCTGGGCTAAAAGGTAAAGGCACACAGATATGCAAAAAGCAGACACTGTCCTGCCCTTGTGGAATTCTAGCAGGAAAGACAGCTATTAATCAAATAAAAACAAGAAGAGACATAATGAATTTAACTTTGTAGCGCATGCTACTTACTGTGTTCCAGGAATGGTACTGGGTTAAACAAAGACACCTAAGCCATAATCAAGATGAAGGTCAGCATAGTCTGCTCAGAATTGGGAATACTCATAATATTGTTTACTGAAGAGCTGATACTACTTTATCTGATTTTACCTTCAAAATGGTTCCATGAGATTGGTCTTAGAATATGCTCATTTTATAGGCAAACTGGTAAAAGTAGGCCTCGCCAGGTTAAGTGACTTGTCCAAAGTAAACAAGGCTGGCCGGGCACGGTGGCTCTTGCCTGTAATCCCAGCAATTTGGGAGGCTGTGGTGGGCAGATCGCTTGAGCCAGGAGTTTGAGACCAGCCTGGGCAACATGATGAAACCCCATCTCTACTAAAAATAACAAAAATTAGCCAGGCATGGTGGTGTGCACCTGTAGTCCCAGCTACTCTGGAAGCTGAGGTGAGAGGATCACGCTATAGCCTGGGAAGTTGAGGGTGCAGTGAGCTGTGATGGCGCCACTGCACTCAGTCTGGGTGACAGAGCAAGACTCTGTCACCAAAAAAAAAAAAAAAAAAAAAAAAAAAGAAAATGAGGTTGGACAGAGGCAGAGCCAGAATTGAAAGGCAGTCTTCTGTCTCCAAAGCCCAGGGTTTTTCATTTTCCTCCTCCACAAAATGTTGCCTCTTCCATAAGACAGTAAGTGTGGAAGAATGATACACATCGTACAACCCTGCAGAAATGAGGCAGAAGGCATCCAGGCAGGACTGGGCTGCGCTATTTTTAGGATAATCTCTGCCAAAACAATGCAAGCAGCAAAGGAAAGAGGCATTTAGTCAACTCCCTCTGCTGAAGCTGCCACAGTGTGGGTCTCAGCGGGTCTATTTGCAGTGCTGTATAAATGCCCGGGGTCTCACAGGGAGACAGGGTGGATGGCTGAAGTTTGTGAGGTCCGCAGTCCCATACCCAAATTGCCCAGACAGCCAGGGTCTGGTGCCCGAGTTTTATATTCAGGCACTGCAGTGAAAAGATAAACAGCCTGGTCACAGAGCTTCCCAGAGGCTCAGACCAGACTCGACCAAGCTCATCACAGCTCACAATTACATGAAAGGACTCGGCTAAACCATGCACTCCTGACGGAATCTCATGTTTCTCCCCTAACATCTCCCATTATGGACAGAAAGGATAGAAATAACCTTCTCAGAGCTGTGAAAACAAATGTCAATAAAACCTCTAGAGCTCCCTTGGTGCTTTGGAAGCAGTAACACTGTCTTCAGACAAATTTTTCCTCGGAAGAAGACAAGATCGTGAACTAACTGGGGTTTTCATTTGGCTTTACAAGACCAAGCCCAGCAAGGAGCAAGGGGAAGAGCTGCCAGGGCTTTAGCAGCCCGAAATATCTCCACACCCACTGCTGGTGCCTGAAATTCCACCAGGAGACTTGCATTCCTGGCTCAAGATGTTGCCTTTCATGATGCTATTTCTGGACTTTGCCTGGGTTCACACCTGAAAGCACACATTGAAAGAAATTCTGCGCATTCTGCGGCTGTGTTTCTCAAAGCATGATCTGTGGAGCAACCTGCATCAGCAGCAACTTTATCAGAATAAACATGTAGATGACTGGACCCCACTCCAGACTGGAAGAATCTATACTTCAGGGAGTCAAGCTTCAGGAACCTTCATTTCAAACAGGCACTCCTGTTAATTCTTAAGGACAATAAAGCTCGAAAACCACAGTTCTATACTATATGTTTTCCTATCAGTATGCCTGAATATATTGCAAATAAATAACTGGTTCTAACATCTTGTCCCTCTAGATCAAGTGTTCTCAATCTCAATGCTATCAACATTTTAAGCCAAGTAATTATTTGTGTAGGGGAAAAGAGATTTTTCTGTGCATTATAAGATGTTTAGCACCATCCCACTAGATATCAGCAGTAACACCAAAAGTTATCAGTAGTAAGTTTTGGTGGTGACAACCAAAAATAGCTCCAAGCATTGATAAATGCCCCTGGGGAACAGAAAATCCCCTCCCCTTATACACCTGCCCAGTGAGAAGTACTGCTTTAGGTAAATGGCTCCTACCCTAACTACACATTAGAAACCCTCAAGCGTCTTTTAAAAGCTTGGATTGTTGGGGTCCTGCCCCAGGAAACTTATTTTACAAATCTAGACATCTATATTTGTAAAAGTTTCCCAGGTAATTCTAATGTGCCAGAGGTGAGAACCACTGCCCTAGGTAGATGCTTGAAGGCAAGGGTCCACGTATGTGTTTGTGATTTCATGGAATGTACAAACACCCAAGGCACAAGATGGGATTCCTTGAGCACCTATGTACCATCAGGACCCAGCTAGTACAATACAAGCTACCACTTCTGAAGCTAGCAAATAGACAACGTTAGCCAAATAAATTATAACTTCCCTCCCACCCCACCCCAGATACAACCTCAGATGGTCAAATTCTAGTTAAGACTAGACCTTTTCTTGATGGCTGGGGGAATAGACAGTTTTCTTTCTACTAGATGATACCATACGGAGATGCGACAGCTGAAAAAGTTGATATCATTTTGCCACCATCAAGGAAGTCAGCCAAAAAATGAAAAGGATACTCCAAGGAGGGCAGCACCAAGAGAAACACAGAGAAACAGAGCTGGAGCCTTGGTGAAATTGTGCCTGAATTCCAATCTGTCACAGGCCTCTTCAGTTGCAAAATAAATCACCTTTATTTTTTAAGTAAGTCATTTTGATCTGGGGTTTCTCTTACTTGCAACTCACTGATGTATCGCTCTAAGCTAATATCCTCTTATAACTGTGTTACATTGCTAAGAGTCTTGCTGCTCAAAGTGTAGTCCTTGAGCCAGCAGCCTCAAAATCACCTGGTGGCAGTTTAAAATGAAGAATCTCAGGCTCCTCTCCAGATCTACTGAATCAGAAGCTGCATTGTAACAAGATTTTCGAGGACTGGTACAAACATCAAAATTTTAGAAGTACCTGCTTAGATAATGGATCTCTCAAGCACTGGGCTAGGTGATAGGGAGACAATGATAAGCAAAAGCCAGACATGGTTATTGGCTTCCCTAATTCGATTAGATGCCCTGTTATATACTCAGTAACACCTCAATTTCATCCATCCATTCATTCTTTCACTCATTCTACAAAGATACATTTAGCATTACATTTATAAATTTAAAATATTTAAAAGTGAGCAAAAAAAGAGAGATGGGAATAGGCCCTACTCTTAAAAACCATTTTTGAGGAGAGTCATTACTTATTCACATAAACAAATGTTAAGTGCCAATTATGTAAGTTCTATGCTGGAGAGGTACACGAGGCCAGGTAGGAGATTTGGCCTGATCACGGTGGTCAGGCACAGTTGCCCCAGGAAGACCAGAAGGGTGTGCTGGAAGGATGGGAGTGGTAAGAAGCAAAGTACTCAAGTCAGAAGGAGAGGATGATGTGTAAGCCCCTCCATGGAGGAAGGAGCAGGGTGAACCCAGTGAGCCACAAGAACAGAGAGCATGGGGTGCAGAGAGTTGGGCATGGAACTTCACGATGAACTTAAAGGGGTGGCTAAGTGTTAGGTTGTGTAACACATTACAACCCAAGTTAGAGTTATTTTTTCCCTTGAACCGCAAGCTAATAGAAAGCAAGTGATGCATTTAAATACAATGCTTGCTAGCATGGCCCAGCTTGTTGCTTGATAGTGAGACACAACCTGAGTTGGGCTCCCAATGCCTTTTGTTTCTATTTCCCCCACTCCCTGTCCCCTGCTTCCCTCATAACCCAGCAGAGTAGACCAGCTTTGCTTAGCATGTCCACAGCCCACTTGTTATTGGAGGTGGTAGGCAGAATGGAGCAGTGCAGTAAGACTGACTTGGCATGTACCTTCTTTGCTGTGAGTGCCACAATGGCAGGAATTACATGTAACATCGTCATCACTCTGTACTCAGCACTCCACAGCATTCCCTGGCCCAGAGGAGGATGTGAAAAATACGTGTTGGATGAATAGCCTAGCCCAGGTTCCTTAACTTTAGTGAGGCTCAGCTTCCTTGTCTGTGGAATAGTATAAGGACAGTACCAGCTTCCCGGGTGGCATTAGCATGTGACTGTGTAAGTACACAGCACAGTGCTACGCACATGCCCCATGTGTCCCCCACTCCATACATGCGCACACACCCAAAAGGGATCCCAAAGGAAAGACAGTAGGAGCAGCTTGGTTCCCACTACCAGCCTCTGCAATCTAAAACAGAGGGTCTATCAAATATCCAGTAAGTCCTGAAAAATCTAGATGGTTTTGTGAATGAATGAAGAGAAGTCTTCATTCACTACTTCTCGTACTTCTAATGTCCAGCTGGTCCAGGGGACCAGCTACTTCATTTACTACTATCTCATAGTTTCTAACACAGTTCAAACTCATCCTGTTAATTACAGCTCCTCCAAGTGCCATGTTATATCTATATAGATATATAGATATAGATATAATTTTTTTTTGCGATAGAGTCTTGCTCTGTTGCCCAGGCAGGAATGCATTGGGGTAATCTCGGCTTACTGCAACCTCCGCCTCCCAGGTTCAAACCATTCTCGTGCCTCAGCCTCCTGAATAGCTGGTATTACAGGCACCTGCTAGCACGCCCAGCTAATTTTTGTATTTTTAGCAGAGACAGGATTTCATCATGTTGGCCAGGCCGGTCTTGAACTCCTGATCTCAAGTGATCTGCCCTCCTTGGCCTCCCAAAGTGCTGGAATTTTTTTTTTTTTTTTTTTTTTTTTGAGATGGAGTTTTGCTCTTGTTGCCCAGGCTGGAGTGCAATGGCATGATCTCTGCTCACCGCAACCTCCGCCTCCTAGGTTCAAGCAATTCTCCTGACTCAGCCTCCCGAGTAGCTGGGATTACAGGCATGTACCACTATGCCCGGCTAATTTTGTATTCTTAGTAGACAGGGTTTCTCCATGTTTGTCAGGCTGGTCTTAAACTCCCGACCTCAGGTGATCTGCCTGCCTCGACCTCCCAAAGTGCTGGGATTACAGGCGTGAGCCACTGCACCCGGCTCCAAAGTGCTGGCATTATAGGTGTGTGCCACCGTGCCCAGCCTATGTTATATATTTTTTAAAGTTAATGCTTTTGTTATTCTAGTGGCTCGATCACTATCTTTTAATAAAGTCACATTTGTACCTCGAGATCTTCTGGTTTGGGAGCTTTGAGACAGGATTTTGAGAACTTCCATCTTCTGTGTCTATGTATTGATCCATGCATTAGGAGCCAACAAACCTTGAAAAGCCCCATGTTTGGTCATAGAATAAACATAGGTCGGCCAAACAGCACCTTCCCTAATCTTTCTCCTCCCCATCCATGGACAATGTCATATGACCTTGGATAAATAATTTAACCTGTCCATATCTGAGTTTCCTCAACAGGAAAACAGGGATCACAAGAGTCATGGTGGAATGGTGAAGAGCTAAGTGACTTGCAGTGTGCCTGAGACAGTCCAAACTGTGCCTATTATCCCGGGGTCATTATCAAATTGTCCCAATCTAGAGGATAAATAGTTATCTTATTAGGAGTATACATTTTACAGTTAAGCAAAGGTTTGATTTGAATGACAATTTAGTCCCTTCGTGTCATTACTTGACCTCTCTGTAACTCAGTTTATTTACCTGGACAATGGCAATAATCATGTTATTTTCTTCTAAGGGTTATTATAAGAATAAATGAAAACAATACAGGTAAGAGCACAATGAACTGTAGCTGCTATTACCCTCAGCCTCCACGTGGGAGGCTCTATTAGTCAGGACTGTCAGTTTCAATTGTGAGAAATATACCTCAAAGTAACATACGTGGCAAAGAAAATTTGTTGGCACATAAAACAGATGTCCAGGGGTTTGGCTAGCTTCTGGCTGCTAGGGTCAGGTGCTTGAATTATGTCATCCCAAATCTGTGTTCTTCCTCCATCTTTCAGTTCTTTTTTCCTCCATGCTGGCAACATTCACCAAAAGGCTATCCAGGGTGAATAAGTTAGGTACTCCAAACCTGCCTAACTCCAGCTCCTGAGAGCTCCAGACTTACATAATCTGTACAGTTCCTGATACATAAAAAGACACTTTATTTTCCAGAGTCCATGTCACTCCTTGGAAAGAAAAACTCTGAGTGGCCCCAATGGGTCATGGACCCACCTATCCCCATGCCCACGGAGATGAGGCATGCTGATTGTCCAGTCTGAGTCACACCCTGCCCCAAAGCAAAGGAAGCAGGGGCCCTTGATTACATCTTACAGAGTTGGGGAGAGAAGTTTCCCCAGAAGGAAGAAAGGATAGATTTTTAAAAACTAGCAGATGACCACCATGTCTATCCTTAACAAATGATTGTTAAGCTGCATTCAAACCCTAATGCTCCTATGTTGAGAAAGTGGTCTCCGGTAGACATGTAAAGTTTATTTTGGCCAGGCACAGTGCTTCACACTTGTAATCCTAACACTTTGTGAGACTGATACAGGAGGATCACTTAAGCCCAGGAGTTCGAGACCAGCCTGGGCAACATCTCTACATTTTAAAAAATCAATTCTGTGAAGAACCAGGAAGAAGAAAATGAAGGATAATAAAAGGAAACTAATTCCTTTTTCAAAATGATAGAAAGGTATGAGAGGTAACCCACAGCTGAGAATATATCTTCACAACGTGCTGCCAGCGCAGCTTATTCTCCATTTATCCAACACATTCATTGTCCTGTGCTCTTCACCATGCCTGGTGACTCAAAGCCAGCCTTTTAGGAGGGCCTAACTTGGCTTCCACTGGGTTGAGATTAGGAGGGAGAAAGCAAGGCTAGGGTGCTTCCCCTCCGTCCTCAGCCCTCCATCTTCCCCACTGTCCTGTCAGCCCCAAGCTTTCTCCAGGCTCTGGAAACGTGTTCCCATCCCTTTTGCCTCTGTGTCTAAGGGTGGTAACAGCTTCACAGTTTGCTAGGCCTTGGATATCTTATCATGTCCTGATGCTTCCTTAACCCTGCTCACTTCTCTCCACAAATGTTAAACTCGATTTGACTCTCCTTTTTTAAAAATCTTGAGTTTTCCCATCAAAAAGTGGGCAAAGGACATCAATAGAAATTTCTCAAAAGAAGATATACAAACGGACAACAAACTTATGAAAAAATGCTCAATATCATTAATCATCAGAGAAATGGAAATTAAAACCACAGTAACATACCACCTCACTCCTGCAAGAATAGCCACAATTTAAAAGTCAAAAAACGGCCAGGCACGGGGGCTCATGTCTGTAATCCCAACACTTTGGGAGGCTGAGGTGGGCGGATCATGAGGTCAGGAGTTCCAGACCAGCCTGGCCAACATGGTGTAACCCCATCTCTACTAAAAATACAAAAATTAGCAGGGCGTGGTGGTGCACACCTGTAATCCCAGCTACTGGGGAGGCTGAGGCAGGAGAATGGCTTGAACCCAGGAGACAGAGGTTGCAGTGAGCTGAGATTGTGTCACTGCATTCCAGCCTGGGTGACAGAGCAAAACTCCGTCTCAAAAAAAAAGTCAAAAAACAGTAGATGTTGGTGTGGATGTGGTGAAAGGGGAATGCTTTTACATTGCTGGTGGGAATGTAAATTAGTACAACCTCTATGGAAAACAGTATGGAGATTCCTCAAAGAACTAAAAGTAGATCTATCATTCAGTCCAGCAATCCCACTACTAGGTATCTACTCAAATGAAAAAGATATCATTATATAAAAAAGACACATGTACACACATGTTTATAGCAGCACAATCCACAAGCGCAAAGACATAAAACCAACCTGAGTGTCCACCAACCAATGTGTGAATAAAGAAAATGTGGGTTGAGCATGGTGCCTCACACCCATAATCCCAGCACTTTGGGAGGCTGAGGTGAGTGGATCACGCGAAGCCAGGAATTGGAGACCAGCCTGGCCAACATAGTAAAACCCCATCTCTACAAAAAAATAAAAAATTATCTGGACATGGTGGTGAGTGCCTGTAGTCCCAGCTACTTGGGAGGATGAGGCTGGAGGATCACTTGAACCTGGGAGGTGGAGGTTGCAATGAGCCGAGATCATGCCACTGTACTCTAGCCTGGGAGACAGAGTGAGACTTTGTCTCAAGAAAAAAGAAAAAAAGAAAAGAAAAAGAAAAGAGAAAATAAAACAGGGAAGGGGAGGGGAGGGGAGGGGAGGGGAGGGGAGGGGAGGGAAGGGAAGGGAAGGGAAGGGAAGGGAAGGGAAGGGAAGGGAAGGGAAGGGAAGGGAATATACACTGTAGAATACTACTCAGCCATAAAAGGAATGAAACAGTGTCATTTGCAGCAACTTGGATGGAGCTGGAGGCCATTATTCTAAGTGAAGTAACTCAGGAATGGAAAACCAAATACTGTGTGTTCTCACTTATAAGTGGGAGCTAAGCTACTAGGACACAAAGGCATAAGACTGATGTAATGGACTGTGGTGGGGAGAGTGGGAGGTGAGTGAGGGATAAAAGACTACATATTGAGTACAATGTACACTGATTGGGTGATGAGTGCACTAAAATCTCAGAATTTGCCACTGTAGAATTCATCCATGTAACCAAAAACCATTATAACCCAAAGCTATTGAAATTTTAAAAAAAATTCTGAGCGTGCCATCGGTTTATAGGCAAGACTTTGACCCATTAATCAGAACTAATGTAATTTATTAGAATGTGAAATAATGTAATTAGAGTTACATTAGAAATCTAATGCTTTGCTTATATTAGTTTTCTCTTTCCCCCCGTGTGTATAAATAATACATATTCATATAGAAAAAATATGAAAATACAAAATGCAGAATCTTACCACCTAGATTTTGGGATATAACCTTCCATATTATATTCTTTGTGTGTAAATACATATACACACAGGTGTCTTTTTTTTTTTTTTAAGCAAAAGTGGAATAATTATTAGATTTTTATCTTTTTTTTTTTTTTTTTGAGACTGAATCTCACTCTGTCGCCCAGAGTGCAGTGGAGCGACCTTGGCACACTGCAGCCTCTGTCTCCAGGATTCAAGCAATTCTCCTGTCTCAGCCTCCTGAGTAGCTGAAGTTACAGTTGCCCGCTGCCACACCTGGCTAATTTCTGTATTTTTGGTAAAGGTGAGGTTTCACTATTTTGGCCAGGCTGGTCTCAAACTCCTCACCTCAGGTGATCCACCTGCCTCAGCTTCCCAAAGTGCTGGGATTACACAGGCGTGAGCCACTGCGCCTGGCCAATTATTAGATTTTTAAATGGAAATTTCTCAAAAATAAAAAAATGTGTAAAAATGGTCTACTTTCATGTTAAACAGGTAATAGAAAGTTAATGTTTTTAGATTAAACTTTAATCACACAAAAGTTAACTTTATGTTTGTAGAACGTTATTATTAGTTACTTGCTTTTTTTCAAAACAATTAAAAAGTAATTATTTTTAAAGTTTTCATTTGTAGACAAACAACTCTGAAATTTTCCTCAGGCCAGGAAAAATAAATATGAGGAATATTTTTGGATTTGACTAGTTTTCAGTGATTCTCTTTAACTGTCATAATAGTGGGGAAAAAAGAAAATTGAAATAAGATAGAACACATTCTAATTTATATTTCCATCTGTTTATTTAGCTTTAAATGAGAATACAACATTTTTCCTAGGCACTTCACTTTTAAAAAATTTAAAAATTTGCCAATACTGATTAGTATTAAAAAAAAAACACAAAAGTTATATATTTTACAATCTGAATGAAATGCTGATTCAGCAATGCCTTTTAAACAAGGCAGAAGAATTTGGGACTCTGTCTCCTACCAAGAATTATCTCGTAACTAGACTCCCTTGCATGGCTGAAACCAATCACAAATGTTATTCTCACCTGTTGGTAGTTCCACAAATGCAATAAATTTGAAGGCCACTTTAGAACCTGATATAGTGTCCTTTGAAATAAGTATGACTGCCTTTATTGGCCCAAGTTACTCAGAGTGATCTAGGATAACAAAGTGTTTATCCACCAAAATGACTGGGAACATTCACTCATGCAAACCTTATGAGCCGTTCAAACTCCATGTAATCATTTATGTGATCTGGGGTCTTCACTTTCTCCTTTCACATGACATTCATTGCTCCTCTCTCATAGCTTCTAATATTGCTTAGAGAAGACAAGGGGAATATAGATTTTTTTTTCATTGTTAACAAACAGTCCCCAGCCCCATTAATTCAGTTTTCCAATCCATTGATTTTACAGTAATTCTTAAGAGATTTCTCCTGGCATGCATCATTTCTCTGACTCACCCACCACTCCCTCGTGGCTCTGAAAAAGTCTCGGCCTGGATGTAAACCTTACTTCTTTGGCATGACCTTCCTCAGTTGCAAAGAGAACTCCAGGGTCAGCCAGACATCTGACTCTTTCACCTATGCAGTTCTTGTAAATGTTGTCTAGAGTCATGATCTCCACATTTTCCCAGAACTTTATGATTATAGAGCTTTTGAAGGCATGCTTAAAAAGATGAAAAGACACTCAACGAGTCAGTGATGATTGCAATGCACTGTCTACTCCAGTCAGTCTAATGTCTGGTGGGGCCCATGAAAGTGTGCACAATCATCACTCTATTCTCTCAGCCTCAGTGCAACCTCCTTTTCTTCCAGGACTTGGCTCTCAGAAACCCCACATTCTGCATACATCCCAGTAGACAACCTTTGGCATTATGGCATGCTTCTTATCACTCGTTAGTACCAAATTGTACTCCACACTCACCACATCCAGCTCATCCTCAGCTCAGCATTCTGACAGATATTCTGTGTTCTCAGTTGATGCAAAATAAATTGTACCCAGTGGGCAAAACCTAGGCCCTAACTGGGAAGTGCTTGGGGAACACCAGTGTGCTACGTCATGCTCACTGACAACCACAGGTCTAGAATTTCATGTTACCAAGACTGATTTTCACTGTCTTTATTACAAAAAAGAGGCCGAAATCTTACTCCAGGATTGTGGTGTTAGAAACTGTACTTACACCCAGGCTAAAGATAACCCGGTTCCAGCCACAGTGACCTTGTTTTGGCTCCTGAACTTGCAGGCTTGGCTCAATCTCTTCCCTGTGCTTGGATATGTTGCCCCGAGATCTTAATACAGTTGGTTCCTTGTTATCATTCAGGTCTTAGCTTGAATGTAAGCTTCTCAGAGAGGCCTTTCCCAACTATTGAAAGTAGCTCACCCACTTCTATTTGTTCTCTATCATATTACCCCACTTAGTGTATTCGTGTGTGATTAACATCAGAAATTACTATATTTTCTTATTGTCAGTGTTAGCTAGACAGGCCAATAATGTGTACAGTCTCTCAGGACACTGTGCCTACTTAGAAGGACTCCCCACTTGGTTTAAGGCTTTGCTGTTCTCATCTTAAAATTATTAATTTTGTTTTTGAGACAGGGTCTTACTCTGTTGCCCAGGCTGGAGTGCACTGGTGCAATCTCAGCTCACTGCAGCCTCTGCCTCCCAAACTCAAGCAATCCTCCTACATCGGCCTGAATAGCTGGGACTACAGGTATGTACCACCACCCCCAGCCAATTTTTGTATTTTTTGTAGACATGAAGTTTTGCTATGTTGTCCAGACTGGTCTTGAACTCCTGGTCTCAAGCAATCTGCCCACCTTGGCCTCCCAAAGTCCTGGGATTACAGGTGTGAACCACTGTGCCCAGCCAATAATTTTTTTTTTAAAAAGGACCTCATTTGCATTTTGCATCACAAATTAGGTACCATTCCTGTTTATTGTTTATTGCCTTTCTCTTTGTTATTAGAAATTAAGTTCCAGAAGAGCAGGGATCTGACCTTTTGGCTCAATATTGTGTTGCCAGCACGTACAGCGCTACAGGGAACACTGTAGTTGCTCAGTAAGTATTTGTTAAATTCAACAGAATTGTCATATGACCCAGCAATTTCGCTCGTATGTATATACCCAAAAGAATTGGAAACAGGTGGTCAAACCCATACCTGTACACAAATGTTATACCAGCACTATTCACAATAGCCAAAAGGCAGAAACAACTTAAATGTCCATCGACAAATGAATGGATAGAGAAATTGTGTTATATTCATACAATGGATATAATGGATAATGGCAATTTTTAAATTATTCAGCCATAA
Source organism: Macaca mulatta (assembly GCF_049350105.2). Classification (NCBI taxonomy): domain Eukaryota; kingdom Metazoa; phylum Chordata; class Mammalia; order Primates; family Cercopithecidae; genus Macaca; species Macaca mulatta. The sequence continues at coordinate 129,684,022 of NC_133407.1, read as the reverse complement.
AAGAAAATTGTAGGAGAGGAGAGATTTATTTTCTAACCCATTGCTAGGTTCATAGTTGAGGCACTTGCAATAAAAGACAGCTTAGGCTGGGCACCGTGGCTCACATCTTCATCCCAGCACTTTGGGAGGCTGAGGCAGGAGGATTGCCTGAGGCCAGGAGTTCATGACTGGCCTGGTCAACATAGCAAGAGCCCATCTCTACAAAAAATAAAAAGAAAGATTGGCCAGACATAGTGGTGCTGCCTGTAATCCCAGCCTCTCAGGAGGCCAAGGTGGGAGGACTGCTAGAGCCCAGGAGTTTGAGGTTACAGTGACCTAAGATCTCACCACTGTACTCCAGCCTGGGTGACACAGGCAGACGCTGTCAAAAAAAAAAAAAAAGAAAGAAAAAAGAAAAAGGGCTGGGCGCGGTGGCTCACGTCTGTAATCCCAGCACTTTGGGAGGCCGAGGTGGGTGGATCATGAGGTCAGGAGTTCGAGACCATCCTGGCTAACATGGTGAAACCCCGTCTCTACTAAAATTACAAAAAATTAGCCGGGCATGGTGGCGTGCGCCTGTAGTCCCAGCTACTTGGGAAGCTGAGGCAGGAGAATGGCGTGAACCCGGGAGGCGGAGCGGAGCTTGCAGTGAGCCGAGATTGTGCCACTGCACTCCAGCCTGGGCGACAGAGCGAGACTCCGTCTCAAAAAAAAAAAAAAAAAAAGAAAAAGAAAAAACAGCTTAACAGGAGAATAGCATACAAATTTTATGTGATATGGGAGCCTTTTTAAATGAAAAACCAAAAAAACAGAGAAACCTATGCATTTTTATGCTTAGGTTTGATGATAGTCAGGCAGCAGTACGATTGGACAAAAGGGGTGAAAACTGATATAAACCAGGGAGAATTTAGCAAGCCCTGTTTGTTCAGGTTCTTCTCTGAGTTTCTGTGTCCTTAGAGACAGGGCATTTTTCTTTGAGTATAATGTGGCCATCTCTGGAATGAGGGCCTTATGCCCTACTTCAGGAGAAGATAAAAAAAAAAAAAATTCTTTTATAGTCTACTTCAAAAGAGAAGGGTGGGAGGAAGGTCAGAGAGAACTTCCTGCTTCTCCAGTGTTCTCAAATGCCAAAGTGCCATATTTTAGGGTAGTGGATCCTGAACACCATCAGAATGAAGTACTGATACTGATATATGTGATGGCCTGGATGAACCTCAAAAACATTATGCTAAGTGAAAGAAGCCAGACACAAAAGATCATATCTTTCATGATTTTATTTACATGAAGTGTGCAGAATAGGTAAATCTAGAGAAACAGAAAGCAGATTGGGAGTCACCCAGAGGCTGGAGTGGGATTGGGAGTAACTGCCAAATGGGTATGGGGTTTTATTTTGGAGTGATGAAAATGTTTTAGAACTGAAGACAGTGTTCGCACAATATCGTAAATGCACTAAATGCCACTGACTTGTTCACTTTTAAATGGTTAATTTATGTTATGCAAGTTTCATCCCAATTTAAATAAAGGATAGAACTTGTTTCAGAACTCTTTGCCATGACTAAATCTAAAGTATTCTTAACCCAGCCTAGGGCTTCAAAAACTTCCATCCAAAGCTTTTAGTGTGCAGAAAGATAAGAACATATTCAAGCCCGGCGCAGTAGCTCATGCCTGTAATCCCAGGACTTTGAGAGGCCAAGGTGGGCGGATCGAGTTGAGGTCAGGAGTTTGAGACCAGCCTGACCAACATGGTGAAACCCCATCTCTATTAAAAATACAAAAATTAGCTGGGTGTGGTGGCGCACGCCTGTAATCCCAGCTACTCGGGTGGCTGAGGTAGGAGAATCACTTGAACCCGGGAAACAGAGTCTGCAGGGAGCCGAGACCATGCCACTGCATTCTAGCCTGGGCAACAAAGTGAGACTCTGTCTCAAAAAAAAAAAAAAAATTCACACAATTTCAAAGATTTGCTTTCATCAAGATGACACAGGACACCATTATCATTCTCATGACAATCCTACTTCTATTATTTTTTGTCTTATGCAATTTTTTGAAAACTTTATTTGGTAGGAGCTGAGTGTGATGGTACATGCCTATAGTCTCAGCTACTCGGGAGGCTGAGGCAGACAGATCCCTTGAGCCCTCAAGGCCAGACCACATATGCAACAAGACCCCAACTCGAGAAAACTAGAAAAAAAAGTATTTGATGATTATTGAAGATGTACATGTAATATAAAGAATTATACAGAGAGATTTTGAGTGTCCTTCACCCGGTTTCCCCCAATGCTAACAACTTGCAACACTATAGAATATTATGGCAACAAAGAAATTGACATAAATACAATCTGTCTACCTCATTTGGATTTCACTGTTTTACATGTGCTCATTTGTGTGTGTGTGTGTGTGTGTGTGTATCCTTTTTCTATACTGAAGTGTAACAATAGCTCCTTTCAGTATTTTAGTCTGTTGACTAGTAAGAAATTTCAGAGAGCTGGTGGCCCCACCGCAGTAACCACAAGTAAGTGACCCAGAGCAAAAGTTAAAAGAAAGAAACATTTCTAAAGTCTTGCAAGGGACTTGGCAGTCCGGATCCTGTTAGTTCAATCATGCCTTTGACATTCACTTGACCCTTTTACTGCTGCAATTCTTAAAAGGACTGGCATGCGTTTTGTTTAATTCAGCAGATGGAGGGATGTGATACAGTAAGAATTTCTTCTGTCATTTGAGAAACTGGGAAACGTGAAAGTGTAAACATAGAGTGGTAGCATTAAAAAGACAGGTGCCAATAAGGTAGTTTTACTTGTGAAGAATACTTGCTAGTTCTGCCTGCTAATAGATTTAACTTGGAATGGAAACCTCAGGTGAATGAACAGATTTAAGGACATTTTCTAGTTTTTACCTCAGTGTGCATCCTGTATGTTAGGAGAATTCATTCGAAGGTTCTAGTGAATGATCCTTTCTCAAGTGCGCTGGTTGAAGGATTAGAAATCCCATTTTGCCTACTTGGCTTCCATGCCACCTTCCTGTGTTAGTAGCATGTGGATTTTCCTTTGAGGAGCCGCTCTCTCCTAGTCAAGCTGTCTTGATGATGCTATCCACAAACCCCACCAACCCCTGCCCCACACTCAGGGCTCACAGGATGGGCACATGACTCAATGGAATACACATTCCACTCTTCCACATGTAATCACTGGTTCAGAAAATGCACATATCCAAAACTGGTCAAGAGATGTAATTCCTGATCTTTTGCTAGAATAACAAAGAACCTCCTTCCATTGGACTAGCAAGTATTAATACATAGGCATGGAGCATCTGAACACCAGTAATGAGAGCATGCTGCAAATGAAGCCACCATGCAAGAGAACAGACCTGACAGCCATTCTGAGCACCTAGAACCAGCCATACCTGAAGCTCTGATCTTCTCAGTTCCATGAGCCAATAAGTTAGTAAGTTAATTACCTTTCTTCATGTGCTTAAACAAATGAGTTTTTTGTTCTTTTTCTGTCACTTACAACACCATGAGAAGGATCAATAGCAAATAACATCTATTAGGTTAAGTTTGAGGCCATAAATCCTTAAGCTAATTTAGTGTTTATGCTCTCATCATTCAATAATTCCCTTATCTTTTCATCTGTCTCCATTACTGCCTGCAATAATTTGCCTGACCCATGGCTTTAGTGTAACTAAAGAAGTAACTCAAGTAGAGTAAACAAATGGCACTGTGAGTACATTAATGCTTCTGGCCCTATAATGTCATCTTTTAAATAGGTTATGCATGTGTAACACTGCAGTGGACCATCTGTACTGCTTATTTAAGTTCTGTAATGAAATGGCCAGGGCCCTCATTGTTTATTTATGTGATACAGGCAGCCTCCCTCTAAATCTAATTCAATCTTCAGTCACTGTTTTGTAGGCTAGGAGCTCTAATGACTGCAAAAGAAATGTGTGCTGCTTCAGAAGATGCTATTAAAAGAAAATTGTTCCCAAAGAAATTTTTATCTCCTGATGGGGGGAGCTAAATCACTATAAATTATGGAAAAGGAAATTGTAAATGTGTCTTCCTTTCTTTTTATTGGAGGCATTGTTTTATCACAACTGTCAAGTAGAGCATACACCTATTTTGAAAAGCTTTTTACAACTTTGAATTAAGCAAAAATGGAGAAATAAGAGGCTGCATAATTAGAAGAGCTTTGCAAAGCAGGGTTTCACCATTCCTTTTTTATTCACAAATGGCACCAGCAAGGAGGGGGGCGTGGTGGCACAGAAGGTGAAACAGAGAAAAACAACAGGAAAATACAGGAAAGAGAAGTGAGATCATCAGGAGAATCGTAAGAATCTTGAAAGGAAAAGCTGAGAACTTCAGAATTTCATTCTCCTGGGGCAGAGGAAAAGAGGATCGGGAGGTGGGGAGGTCAGGAGGGCTGGGGCAGGAATTTGAAGTCTTTTCAACTGAATAAGTAATAAATCAATCTACTCCTGTTGATGTGAACTTGGATCTTATCAAAAAAATCTCAAAAAGAATGACTGTCTTCCCTGTCCATCACGGGGGATTTCAATGGACTCAGGTCCATTGTAGTTACTATTCACGTTAATCACACAGCGGCTGTGCTCATCAAAGCCAGCAGAGGGAGCACAAGATTAATGGGTGGGTTCCAAGCTTTGCCAAGGAACCAATGCCCTTATCCAGGACTTCCCAATATGGTTTGTGAAGGTAAACATTTGGCTTTCTCCCATGCCTCCTTCCTTACTTGCCTCCCTTCATCTCCCTCTTTCCCTACCCCAGTACATCCCTACCCACCCTCCCCCGGCATCAATCCTCCCACCCAAATTGTCTGATTTGTCATTTGGAAACATTTTACCAGAGTTCACAGGTTGACATTCTGTTGGCCAACCCCATGACAGATGGGAAAGAAAGGCCCCAATGTAGGTCAAACAACAAAAATCATGCTGGATGAATTTTGAGTGCCAAGCAAAATCTAACGTTAGGAGAAAATAACAGGTTGCAAAATTGCATATATACTAGGATCTCAAGTGTATAATATTTTTTAATGATAGAAAAAAGAGAAATTTATCAAATTAAGAGTGATTGCTCTGGAGTGTGATGTGTCTGAAGGAAGCTGAGAGTTGGTGGATGATTTTTTTTCTTCCTTCATTGCATATTTCCATACTTCAGATGTATACATTGTATACGATGTATACATTGAACAGCTTTGATCACCATAAGAAAAATAAAACATTCTAAATGCTCATGTTTATTTTACATGTTCACATGCAATACTCTCTGTTTAATAATGCCATAGAAAATGTTCATGTGGGCCGAGCAGGGTGGCTCATGCCTGTAATCCCAGCACTTTGGGAGGCCGAGGTGGGTGGATCACTCGAGATCAGGAGTTCAAGACCAGCCTGACCAACATAGTGAAACTCCGTCTCTACTAAAAATACAAAAATTAGCTGAGTGTGGTAATGCATGCCTGTAATCCCAGCTGCTCCAGAGGCTGAGGTGGGAGAATTGCTTGCACCCAGGAGGCAGAGGTGGCAGCGAGCCAAGATTGTGCTACTGTACTCCAGCCTGGGTGACAGAGCAACACTCTGTCTCAAAAAAAAAAAAGAAAAGAAAAGAAAAAGAAAAAAGAAAATGTTCATGTGACCATACTAATTAGCTTTGCAAGGGAAAGAAGAAAACAAACTCTTACGGAATCCCAGGTGCTAGGCACTGTATTAGCAGCTGGGGGATAACAAGACGAGTTAGACACAGTCTGACCTCAGGAAGCTCACAGCCACACAGAGCATCTTATTCCCTTCTCACAATGACTCTATGAGTGTCTTAGTCCATTCCTGCTGGCCTCACAAAATACCACCAACTGGGTAATTCATAAACTACAGATATGTATTTCTCAGAGTTCTGCAGGTTGGGACGTTCAAGATCATAGTGTGGGGCTGGGTGTGCTGGTAATCCCAGCACTTTGGGAGGCCGAGGAGGGCGGATCACCTGTGGTCAGGAGTTTGAGACCATCCTGGCCAACATGGTGAAACCCTGTCTATACTAAAAATACAAAAAAATTAGCTAGCGTGGTGGCAGGCCCCTGTAATCCCAGCTACTCGGGAGGCTGAGACAGAAGAATTGCTTGAACCTGGGAGGCAGAGGTTGCAGTGAGCCGAGGTCATGCCATTGCACTCCAGCCTGGGCGACAAGAGCGAAACTCCATCTCGAAAAAAAAAAAAGAAAGAAAGAAAATCACAGTGTAGGTAGATTTGGTGTTTTTGTGAAGGTCTGTTCCATAGATGGTGATTTCTCATGGCATCCTCACATGGTGGAAAAGGTGGCAGGGAAGAGCTCACATCTATTAGTCAAGCTATTTAATGAATGCTTTCCTTTATCTCAGCTGATTTTTAACTGAAATTTATTTTAAAGGAAGCTTTGTGCTACTATCATAAATGCAAATCAGAATTATTTTCCATAAATAAGAGATAACCATAAAATAAGCAAAATAAAAACAAAAATTTATATACTATTGTTGAGGAAGCTCAAGCTCTCTCTTTGTTATTAAAGGGAGACTAGCAAGTATGAGAGGGACATATCACCTCACTGAGGCTTTCTTCTGGAAATAAACAGAAGGTCTTAACAAGTCCTGAAAGGGAAAAGCTTTGTATACAATTTAATGCATACTGTAAATGACATGGAGGGTTTGAAAACACAGTACCACTTGATGCAAAGCCAAGAGAAATATCCCAGTCAAAGCAGAAGAGAGAAACCTAGCAGCTGAAAGCCAGGGCTTAGGTGAAAGAATATATAAATCAAATTTCACTACCATGATTGTTTTGGAAATATAAGCATCGACTGGAACATGAAACTGAAAGCCATCTTTTAAAATACAAAAATGTTATTTCTTGGCCGGGCGCGGTGGCTCAAGCCTGTAGTCCCAGCACTTTGGGAAGCCGAAACGGGCGGATCACGAGGTCAGGGGATCGCGACCATCCTGGCTAACCCGGTGAAACCCCGTCTCTACTAAAAAATACAAAAAACTAGCCGGGCGAGGTGGCGGGCGCCTGTAGTCCCAGCTACTCCTGAGGCTGAGGCAGGAGAATGGCGTGAACCCGGGAGGCGGAGCTTGCAGTGAGCTGAGATCCGGCCACTGCACTCCAGCCTGGGCGACAGAGCGAGACTCCGTCTCAAAAAAAAAAAAAAAAAAAAAAAAAGTTATTTCTCAGTGAGGAGGCAGTGCAATGAGTTAGATACCAGTTTATAAATGAAATAGACATGGATTCAAATCCAGCTAAGTTATTTATTACATGCTTACCCTGTTTTTCTCCAAGCTTCAATGTTTTCATCTATAGGCCAATGGAGAGCGATAAGTAGTTTTTAATTATAAAATGGTCATTTGTATATCTTAGGTTAAAAGTTAATTTTCCCAAAAAGTTAAAATCATGACTATCATATAGACATACAATGAACACCTGGAATACATTTTATTTAACTCATTACTAATGAGTGAACCAGTGAAATGTTATCATTCATTCAAAGGAGAAGTCCAACAGCAGATACATATATAGATGGGAATACTGAAATAAATTTGCAAGTGGACACAAAACTGTTTATTTCCACAATAAGAGAGGAAAATCAATTGACCGTCCATAGGACAGAATTTCCTTGCATGACTATGAACAAGAAACATTTGCATGACTATTATTTTTATCATCAATTTCTGAATTATTGTGATCAATACAGAAATCTATAGTAAAACACTTTTCAAGTTAACTTTTATCTCAACTGACTTGTAAAATAGCCTAGCCCAAGACCAAGATGTATATCCCTGTAGGATTACATGGTCTCTAAAGACAGATATTTCACTGAAAGAATATCCAATTTGAATATTCCAAAAAAAATCTCTTTTATTTATTCAAAAGTCTTCAATTTTGCCTTATACCCTTATACTTATGCTAAGATTGGATCTGTAAAAGTTACCCTTTTTTTTTTTTTTAAATTGAGACAGGGTTTTGCTGTGTTACCCAGTCTGGAGTGCAGTGGTACATCACGGCTCACTGCAGCCTCAAGCTCCCAGGCTCAAGAGAGATCCTCCCACCTCAGCCTCCCAAGTAGCTGGGACTACAAGCACATGCCACCATGCCCGCCTAATTTTTTTATTTTTTTATAGAGAAGAGGTCTCACTTTGTCACCCAGGCTGGTCTCAAACTCCTGAGCTCAAGCAATCCACCTGGCTTGGCCTCCCAAAGTGCTTACGATACAGGCATAAGCCACTGTACCCGGCCTGTACCCAGCCAATTGTTCACAATTAACAATTGTTCACATTAAAATGTTGCCAACATTAATGATTCTGTAGTACTGTAATTAACTACTTGGAGAGATGGAATACATGAACTTTCAGACCTCTTCAAATTCTACAATTGTAGGATTTGATCATGTAACATATTACAATGTTTATATTTTACTAAAGCTGTTTCAGAAAGATTGGGAGCAAATTGAAAATCACCCTGAAATAAAGTTAAAAACATTTCTGAAATTCAAATGTAAGTTAATTAAAAATAAAAGTTGATAATAGAAAAACAAAATTAAAAACAATTTTCAGTAAAATTTGAATTATATAAAGCCAGGCTTTTCCTTATTTAAGAAATATTGACAGGCTGGGCACGGTAGCTCATTCCTGTAATCCCAGCTCTTTGGGAGGCCGAAGTGGGTCGATCGCCTGAGGTCAGGAGTTCGAGACCAGCCTGACCAATATGATGAAACACCGTCTCTACTAAAAGTACAAAAATTACCCCGGCATTGTGGCAGGTGCCTATAATCCCAGCTACTCGGCAGGCTGAGGCAGGAGGCAGGAGAATCGCTTGAACCTGGGAGGCAGAAGTTGCAGTGAGTTGAGATCACGCCATTGCACTCCAGCCTGGGCAACAAGAGCGAAACTCCATCTCAAAAAAAAAAAAAAAAAGAGGAAAGAAAATAAATATTGACAAAGGATGATAACTGTCAAAGAAGAAAAGTGACAAAATCTCCAACTCTGTGTCCTGATCAATATGGAGATTGATGACAAATCATTTCCAAGACTTTTTCCAAAGACATGGACATGATTTTTAGTGATTTTTAAGTCATTCCGTTTCAAGTCCTTACACACTATTTCTATAACAAAAAGTACTGTTTTATAGTGAGAAAGGTAACTAAAGATACATTCTCTAAGCAATTAAGGTAACTTGAGGGTGTTTGGAAGTTGATTTCTTAATTTCATCGTGACTCAAACTCAGATTTCCAATGAAGTTCTGCAAGTCTGTTAACATTTTCCCACTGGCCCCAGATTGGCTGGTTCTTATTTTTGGTGTGGGGGCACTTCTCTGTGACAAACACGCAACTCAATGATTCTCTCTTCGCCATTTAAACCACCCAAACCCTCACATAAACTTAGTGAACCCAGCAAAGGAATTCAAATAACATTTCCTTCTATTCACAAAAACTTCAACTTTTATGTTCAGTAATTAATGGTGCTGTGTAACCAGGGCTAACATTACAAAATAAGGGCAGTTATTATTTACTGCGGCCATAGTAATAAAATGTCAAAGGTTATCACAACAGGATATCTGTGTTTAAATGGAAAGAGATAAAAAGACCGAGTCAAACTAGTTATCCCTGTTTTGTTTTTCCACTGGAGGGAAGTCTGCTAAAATAACTTCTAAATAGCTAAGTTGCAGTCTCAGCACAAATGGAAACTTTAATGTTCTAGCCCTTCTTTCCTTCCAATTGTGGGTGGTGGTGAGTATTAGAAATAAATCTAATTGAGTAACTGCAATGTGGAGATGCATTTTCTTTGCATCTTTTCATGATCTGTATGTAGTACGCATTGTCATTCCATCTTATAGAATGAGGGTAGCTAAGGTCTAGAAGCAATCTGGAAACAGGCGTGATGAGCCGTGTTGATGGCTGGGCAACCATGAGCATGAACCTCATCAGGGCTCCACTCGAACCGCCTTCTCTCTGCTTTCATCTCATGGCCTTGCTTTCTCAGATGCCTCTACCATTTCTCAATATAATTCTAACAACTATCATCTCAGCCCTTCATCCTTATATTTATGGAAAAAGGTACAGCTTTTGGAGAACCGCTGATTCCTCTCCCTGGGCAATAGATGAAGACAGGGAAGCTCTGAGAGCTTTAGGTTACATATATAGTCATGTGTTACTTAAGCACCAGGATACTCTTCTGAGAAATGCATCATTAGGTGATTTCATCCTTGTGCAAGCAACATGGAGTGTAAGTTACACAAACGTAGCTGGTATAGCCTGCTACACGCCCAAGCTGTATGGTGTAGCCTATTGCTCCTAGGTACCAAACCTGTACAGCATGTGACTGTCCCGAATACTGTAGGCAACTGCAACATAGTGGTAAATATTTATGGATCTGAACATGAAAACAGAAAAGCTACAGTAAAAATATGGCAAGGAAGGTCAAAATGGTCCACCTGTATAGGGTATTTACCATGAACAAAGCTTGCAGAACTGGAAGTTGTTTTGGGTGAGTCAGTGAGTGAGTGGTGAGTGAATGTGAAGGCCTAGAACGTGACTGTACACTACTGTAGACTTTATAAACATTGTACACTTAGGCTACACTAAATTCACTTTAAAAATTTTCAGGGTGGAGAATAAGAAGAGGGTGAGGATAAAAACCCACCTATCAGGTACTATGCTCATTATCTGAGTGACAAAATAAACTGTATACTGAACTCCTGAGACATGCAATTTACCCATGTAACAAACCTGCACATATACCTTCTGAATTTAGAAGTTGGAAAGAAAAAAAAAAGGAACTGAACAGATGTGAGTTTAAATCCAATTAACCATTTATTATACAGTCAGGCACCCCATAATGATGTTTTGGTCAATGATACCATATAAAACAGTGGTCCCATAAAGATGATAAAGGAGTATAAAGAAAATCTATTCTGTTTTCTTTCTTTGATAATAAATTAACCTTAGCTTACTGTAACTTTTTCGCTTTCGAAACTTTTTAATTTTTTAAACTTTTGACTCTTTTGTAAAACCACTTAGCTTAAAACACAAACACATTGTATAGCTATACAAATTTTTTCTTTATATCTTTACTCTGTATTTTTTTCTACTTTTGAAAAGTTAAAATGTTTTATTTTTTTGAATTTTGTTTAAAACTAAGACAAACACACACATTAGCCTAGGTCTACACAGTCAGGATCATCAGTATCACTGCCTTCCACCTTCACATCTGGTCCCAGTGGCAGATCTTCAGCAGCAACAATAAGCATGGAACTGTCACCTCCTACAGGGACAATGCCTTCCTCTGGAATACTTCCTGAAGGACCTGCCTGAGACTGTTTTACAGTTGACTTTTTTTTTTTTTTTTGAGATGGAGTCTTGCTCTGTTGCCCAGGCTGGAGTGCAGTAGCATAATCTCTAGGGTCACTGCAACCTCTGCCTCCTGGGTTCAAGTGATTCTCCTGCCTCAGACTTCCAAGTTGCTGGGACTACAGGCATGCGCCACAATACCCGGCTAATTTTTTTTGTGTTTTTAGTACAGACTGGGTTTCACCATGTTAGCCAGGCTGGTCTCAAACTCCTGACCTCAAGTGATCCAACTGCCTTGGCCTCTCAAAGTGCTGGGATAACAGGCGTGAGCCACCGTGCCAGGCCAACATTTTTTATATATAAGTAAAAGAATGAAGCGGGCACAGTGGTTCATGCCTGTAATCTCAGCATTTTGGGAGGCTGAGGTGGGCAGAGCACTCGAGGTCAGGAGTTTGAGACCAGCCTGGCCCACATGGTGAAACCTGTCTCTACTAAAAATACAAAAATTAGCCAGGAGTGTTGGTGCACGCTTACAATCCCAGTTACTTGGGAGGCTGAGGCAGAAGGATTGTCTGAACCCGGGAGGAGAAGGTTGCAGTGAACCGAGATCACACCACTGCATTCCTGCCTGGGTGACAGAGCAAGACTCCAAAAAATAAAAACTTATCCTGTCCTGTAAATATCTAAACCAGGAATGTAGTCATTTATTATCAAGTATTATGTACTTTACATAATTGTATGTACTGAACTTTTATACAACTAACAGTGCAGTAGGTTTGTTTACACCAGCATTACCATAAACTTGGGAGTAATGCATTGTGCCATGGATGTTAAAGGCTAGTCACTAGGCAATAGGAATTTTTCATCTCCTTTATAATCTTTACGGAACCACTGTTTTATATGCTATCTTTCGTTTATCAAAACATCATTATGAGGTTCATGACCGTATAATCAATGCTTAATTGGATTTAAACCCACATCTATTCAGTTTCTAAGCTGATGCCTTCTTCCTCATGCATTACCTCCTTATTGAAAAATAAGCTTGTATTTTTTTTAAATTGACTTTACGGTCAGGCGCAGTGGCTCACACCTGTAATCTCAGCACTTTGGGAGACTGAGACAGGCAGATCACCTGAGGTCAGGAGTTTGAGACCAGCCTGGCCAAAATGGCGAAATCCTGTCTCTACTAAAAAATACAAAAATTAGCCAGGTGTGGTGGTGCACACCTGTAATCTCAGCTACTCAGGAGGCTGAGGTGGGAGAATCGCTTGAACCCAGGAGGTGGAGGTTGCAGTGAGCCAAGATTGCACCACTGTACTCTAGCCTGGGTGACAGAGTGAGATTCTTTCTCAAAAAAAAAAAAAAAAAAAAAGAAAAAGAAAAAACAAAAAGGCTTTACATGTTCATTTTAAAAATAAAAATAATTCCAACTATGTAAGAAAATACACAATAAAAAAGTTAAAACTACTCCAATTCCCACCATGCAGTGGTTAATATTCAAATATATTATTTTCAAGGTTGTTTTGATTGCTGTTGTTTTTGGTTTTGAGATGAGTTCTCACTCTGTCACCCAGGCTGGAGTACAGTGGCGTAATCTTGGCTCACTGCAACCTCCGCTCATAGTTCACTGCACCCTCAAGCTGCTGGCTTCAAACAGTTCTCTCACCTCAGCCTCCCAAGTAGCTGGGACTACAGGCACATGCCACCATGCCTGGCTGTTTTCCAGTTTTTAAAATACATCTTACAAAACTGAAATCATCTAGTAATAACGTTCTATAGCCTCCTTATTTTCACTCAACAGGATATCAGTACATTTTTTCATTAAATATTTTAAGAACATGGTTGCTAATCATTGTAAATAACTCCTTCATATTAATGTACTAATTTATTTAAATGATTTCAGTAACATTTTAAAACAATTTTGGTTATCAAAATCTTTCACCTTAGATGTTTATTCTATAAGCAGAGTTATTGCCTGAATAACTCATAGAAATCAGAAATTAAGACTATAGGGTTTCCAGCCTGGGCAACATGGCAAAACCCCACCTCTATAAAAAACTTAGTTGGGCATGGTGGTGCACACCTGTAGTCCTCACTATACAGGAGACTGAGGTGGGAGGACTGCTTGAGCCTGGGAGGTCGAGGCTGCAGTGAGCAGAAATCGTACCACTCCATGCCAGCCTGGACAACAGAGTAAGACCCTGTCTCAAAAAAAAAAAAAAAAAAGACTATATGGTTTTCTTATCAACAGTTGCCAGTGCAATGGGCTAAAGAGCAGGGACTTCCACAAAAAAGAAAAAAAGAGTTATGTATAATAAAGTATAATAAAGATAGTAACACGTCTGAACCCTTTATAACACATATTTCTTAAAATTAAAAAGAAAAAACTTTCCATTTAGGCAGCACTTACACAATACCAAAAGATTCAGGTCAAGAATGAAAAATGATAAAGATGGAAAATTATCAGGCAGTTTTTGTCTAAGTGCTGAATCATCTGTATGATTTTGGTAATGTCTGGGATGAAAGTGTACTTAGTCTTTAAAGTACAAGGGGAAAAACAATACAACCATGCCGCAATCTAAAAACAAAATGCAGTGGGATATGTTTTGAACATTTCTATATGAAGCATAGTCACTGGGAAATGTGAAGTAAGGTTCTATTACAACCACAATGTTCACTGACATTTTTCCGCCCTTCTCCCTGTTGAGTCTCTTGCAAGTAGACTTGAACACACCTGCTGAGTTGGGTCTAGCCAGAATTTTATAGGAGCTATAGTTCTTAACACACGCAAAGGGGTTTGCTTGCATCTGTAACCTATATTAGGTAAAGGATAAAGGATAACTATAGCATAAAAATATTGGGAGAAAAGAGCTGGCAGCAAGAAACCATTCAGCAACAGTCTCAAAAAGAAATAAGTGGCCGGCACGGTGGCTATGTGGATTAGAATGTGACATATCAAGAGTTTCACCCAATGCTACAGAGATCCTCTTCTTTGATGGACTGGCTGATGGGTTAAACAGAATTTTCCTAGAATTACTCCCTCTCTTATAAATTACCCATGTCTGGCTTATTTCCCTGAAAAAAATTTTTTTTTCTGGCATTTAGTTTTTGGTTTTTTTTTTTTTTTTTTTTTGAGATGGAGTCTCGCTTTGTCACTCAGGCTGGAATGCAGTGGCCTGATCTTGGCTTGCTGCGGCCTCCACCTCCTGCCTCCCGGGTTCAAGACATTCTCCTGCCTCAGCCTCCTGAATAACTGGAATTACAAGCGTAAGCCACCACGCCCGGCTAATTTTTCTAGTTTTAGTAGAGACGGGGTTTCACCATGTTGGCCAGGCTGGTCTCGAACCCCTGGCCACAAATGATCTGCCCACCCCGGCCTCCCAAAGTGCTGGGATTACAGGTGTGAGCCACCTCACCCCAGCTACATTAAGCTTTGTTAGGCTTTAAAAGCAAAAAGGCTGGATGCAGTGGCTCACGCCTGTAATCCCAACACTTTGGGAGGCTGAGGCGGGTGGATCACCAGAGGTTGGCAGTTCAAGATCAGCCTGGCCAACATGGAGAAACACTGTCTCTACTAAAAATACAAAATTAGCTGGGCGTGGTGGTGCATACCCCTATAATCCCAGCTACTCAGGAGGTTGAGGCAGAAGAATCTGGGAGGTGGAGGTTGTGATGAGCTGAGATCGTGCCATTGCACTCCAGCCTGGGCAGTAAGAGCGAAGAAACTTCGTCTCAAAAACAAACAAACAAACAAACAAACAAAAACAACAACAACCAACAAAAACTCCCTCTCATGCTCCATTCTGTGATCATTTACCATTATTGTCAAGGAACCACCCCAATTTTTGCTATCTGTGAGAGAGAAGAGGGAGGGAAGGGAAGGGGAGAGAGAAGCACCAGAAGGAGAAAAAAACCTCATCACAGCTCTGAGAGAATGTTTAGGAAAAATAAGGATGATTTATCCCACATCTTGAAGGCTGGGTTTTATAGAACTAGGCAGACATGGTTATACTTCTTTCTTGTCTGGGATTAAATTATAACCAACAAAGGATCGGTAAAACCACAGTTGATCTTGGCAAAGTCGCCTCTGCCTCATCATTCAGAATTCAGCTCCGATGTCACTTCCTTGGAGAGCTGTTCCTCTGACTCCCAGGTATGATATAGAACCTGAGTCACCTTCTAACTCCCCCTTATTGTTAAGGACCCTGCACAGCACTTGTGGCTATTACATTTGGAATTGTTTACAAGTTGGTGTGTGTTTGTTTCCTTGTTTTCGGCTTGCCTGCACTATAGTGACAGCTTCAACAGAACATGATGATTAGTCTTATGGCAGGTATTGCTAGTCACCTACTCAAGATGCATTTAATTGTACCCTACTTCCCAAATGTGTTTACAGAAAACAAGGAGCCCATCAAGGAAAACAAAAGCTAACAAATGCTACATTTCTTAGCTCCCCTGCTGCTAGGGGTAGCCATGAGATGTGCAAAGAGATAGACCAGTAATTGTTGGGTAGAGCTTTTCAGGAAAGCATCCTGGAGGGAGGAATCCTCTGGAACACACATTCTCCCCTTCCATTCCCCCTTCCTTATTGGAATGCAGACACTGCTGGAGGGAGAGCAGCAAGCTGGGACCACATAGGGAAGGCAGAGGCAGGCATGGTCCCCAGTGGCCCCTTGGAGCCACTGTGCAGGCACTGGACTGTCTGTGTCTAGACTTCTAATTACAGGAGAAAAATAAAACCCTTATTTGGTATAAGCCATTGCTGTCGGTGTTTCTGTCATTTCCTGCCAAAAGTCATTCCCAGTTGATATACCGCAGTATTCCTAGTACTTTGAACAGTGTCTGGCACATGGTAGATGTTCAACATTCGTGGAGGGGGCTGAGATTGAAGGCTATTCACCATCAGGCCCTAATACAAAATAATAGATATATATTGGAGTTTGAAGATGTCAATTAACCATATTCCTTATTCCTAAGGATTCCAAGTCAATTGACAATAGACACAGGAGACAAATAGAGGTTTTTTAAAATGACCTTTCATTCATGCATTCATTCAATATTTATTGAACTCCTATTACGTACCACACACCATACCAAGTATTGGGGATAAAGCAGCGGATGTAACAGACCAAAATGCCTGCCCAGTGGTGCCTCTATTTAGTGGTAGAAGAAAGACCATAAACAAGATACATGTATGTGCTAGGAGTTGGGGGACAATTTGGAGAAGATCACAAAAGGCCTCCCTGAAGAGTCATTTGAATATAGTTCTAAAGGAGCAATATGGGATTATCCGAGGGAAGAATATTCTAGGCAGACAGTACAGTAAATCTGTGGGCCTGCCGTGGACATTTTCAAGGTCTTGACCGTATGCCTCAAATTTTCCCATTTTAGTGCAGCCTGATGTCAAATTACCAGTATCAGCACCCCTTTTGCCTGAAGGAGGCCTTCTCTGGGCACTGGACCCTGCCTTACCCCAGGCCTGAGACAGGCCCCTCTGGAGGGCTAACATTGTTCACCCCTGACGTGCAAGCTCTACACCAGCTCCCAAACCTTGCCAGTAGAATTGAGATCAGTTGCCCACAGGGGTAGCTGGCTGAGTGGCACACCCTTTCATTTCCATCTCCTTTCCCAATTTCCCTACTTTCTAAATAAACAATTTACACTCAAATCCTTGTCTCCAGCTCTGTTCCTGGTGGATGACACAGTGAGACAGACCCTGAACTTGGTTATGTAAGGAGACTGGGATTCCTGTACCTGAGGGAGGGAATGGGGAGAGTAACATAGAGTCTTGGCACAAGGTCTTGTAGGACCCCGCACACTCCGGCTTTTATGCCAAGATAGGAAGCCTTTGGAGGGTTTGGGGTAGGGCCGTGACTTATGTTTTAAATGTTTACGCCAGGCTCAGTGGCTCACACCTGGAATCCTAGCACTTGGGGAGGTTGAGGTGGGCAGATTGCTTGAGCCCAGGAGTTTGAGGCCAGCCTGGGAAATATGATGAAACACTGTCTCTACTAAAAATACAGAAATTAGCCCAGTGTAGTGGTACACATCTGTTGTCCCAGCTACTTGGGGGACTGAGGCAGAAGGATCACTTAAACCTAGGAGGTCAAGGCTGCAGTGAGCCGAGATGGTGTCACTGCACTTCAGCCTGGGTGACAAAGTGCAACCCTGTCTCAATCAATCAGTCAATCAATCAATCAATAAATGCTCACTCTAGCTGTTGTGCTGAGAATGGGTGATAGGAGACAATGTTGGAAGCAGGGAAACTTTTTTATTTTTAATAGAGATAGGGTCTCACTATGTTGCCCAGGCTGATCTTGAACCCTGAGCTCAAGTGATCCTTCTGCCTCAGCCCCGCAAAGTGCTAGGATTAGAGGCAAGAGCCACCACACCCGGCCTGGAAGCAGGGAAACTTCTATTAAGGAACCTATTACAACTAGTGCAGGTAAATGGTCAGAACTAGGGCCAGAGTGGTAGCTTTGTGGCTGTCAAAGCTGGAGTGAAGAACACTGCCTAGACACAATGCCAGCACGATCTTCCCGTCCCTGGTCACCTCAGCTGAATTCATCCTCCAGCAGAGCAGCTGGAAAACCTCAGGCCTCCAGGTGCTGAGCAGATTCAGCATTCACGAAGCCACACACTCAGGTCTAAGTCCTGGCTTCATCACTTACTACCAATGTACCTTTGCACAAGGTGCCTAATGTCTCTAAGGCTAAAATATATTATCTACTGTATAGGACTGCTGTGAAGAATTAAATTAAATGAGAGAATGTTTGTAAATTGCTGAGCACAATGCCTGGACCAATAAATTACAGCTTTAATATGATCATTCTGACTATCATATTTTATCAGTTATAAGACATCATAGCTACTAAATGCCTTGTTATTTATCTACCTCCAAGGAAGAATAAAAATGGGGCCACTTAAATATGACGCAAGGTCTTAATAACAGTCCTGCATTACACATGAATGAGACACATCAGCTCTTCACTGCTTTGAAGCATCTTTTTTTCCTTTTTTTTTTTGAGATGGAGTCTTGCTCTGTCACCAAGGCTGGAGTGCAGTGCCATGATCTCAGTTCACTGCAACTTTGCCTCCTGGGTTCAAGCCATTCTACTGCCTCAGCCTCCCCAATAGCTGGGATTACAGGTGTGCACCACCATGCCCAGCTAATTTTTGTATCTTTAGTAGAGATGGGGTTTCACCATGTTGGCCAGGCTGGTCTCAAACTCCTGACCTCATGATCTGCCCATCGTGGCCTCCCAAAGTGCTGGCATTACAGGCGTGAGCCACTGCGCCCGGCTGAAGTATCATCTATTCCAAGGAATTTGGCCATTTCTCTTGCCTTCAGTTGCATGATGTGTCATGGGAAATGCTTTTGCATATATCTGAGAAACAGCATGAACTCAGTATAACTGGCAGCTTCAGCTCCTTGAGGGTGTCCGCCTTCTTAGGTTCCTTCCACAAAACACTTGGAGGAATTGATGTCATTCCTCCTTTGACAAATATTTGTTTCAATAACATCATTTGCACCCTGCTACTTTACTTCTGTAGCCACAAAAGCTGTGAAAACCATGCATATAATAACTTTTCTTTTTAGTGCTGAATCACTGTGTATTCTTTCATAAAGTATATAAATGTCCATGAAACTGAACATGTGTAGTTCCAAGCATGGGCAAAATGTCATCGAAGCAACAATTTTGATGTATATGACTAAGTTAACAGATTCATAAGCAAGAACAACTACATCACGACCCAACAGAAACGGATACACATGTGTGCTAAAACTCACATACTATGATGTTCTTAGCAGCACTAGGGGAGAAAAAGTGAAACCTTTTCCTCACCCATCACAAGGTTCACGGCTGAGGCCCCTATAACAAAAGGCAAACTAACAAGAGAAAAGCATACTGATTTATTTCATGTAAGTTTTACATGACATGGGAGCCTTTAGAAAAGAAGACCCGAAGAATCATGTCAAAGTACGATTGGAGGACAAACAGGTAGGATCTAATGGGAATAAGCTGGAGGGAACTTACAAAGTCTATTTCTTCAGATTCTTCTTGGCATCTCTGTGTCTTCGTTCCTTTCCCCCAGGTATAGGGAGGACTTCTCTGGAAGGAGAATCTAATCACCTACTTTCAGGGGAAGGTCAGCTAGTTTTTATAGACTACATCAGTGGAGAAGGGTGAGACAGGTCAGAGAGACCTTCTTGCTTCTGTGGTTTTCTCGAATGCCAAGGTTCCGTATTTGGGACGTAGCATGTCCTGAACCCCATTCGCAGCCCTATTCATAAAAGCCTCAAACTGGAAACTTCCCAAATATCCATCAATGGTAGAATAGAGAAATGTTGGTATATGCATACTATGAAATACACAGCAATGAGAATGAATAAAAAACTATTAGCAACAACATATGTAAACCTGACAGATACAATATGGAGAAAAAGAAACCAGATAGCAAAATACAATTCCGTTTCGATGAAGTTCAAAAACAATCAAAATTCATCTATGCTGTTAGAAGTCAGGAGAGTTGTTACTTGGGGTGGGGGTGGAGTTGAATAACGACTGCTTTTGAATAAGAGAGGAGCATCTAAGAGGCTGATAATGTTCTGTTTCTGGAGCTAGGTGCTGACTACCTGGGTGTGAGTGACTTATGAAAATTACAATTCACTGAGTTGTGAACTTATGACTTTTTCTGAAGTTATTTTCATTTTTTTGAGACAGGGTCTCACTCTGTCACTGGCGCTGGAGTGCAGTGGTGTAATCATAGCTCACTGTAGCCTCGGATTCCTGTGCTCAAGCAATCCTCAACTCTCAGCTTTCTCAGTAGTTGGGACTACAGACACGTGACACCACACTTGGCTAATTTTTAAATATTTTGTAGAGATGGGGTCTTGCTATGCTGTCCAGTCTGGTCTCAAACTCCGTGCCCCAAGCAGTTCTCCTGCCTCAGCCTTTCAAAGTGCTAGTATTACAGGCATGAGCCACTGCACCTAGCCATTTTTCTCTAAGTATACTACAGATCAAAAAAGTTAAAAATATTGAAGACCTAGAGTGTGTTTACATATTTATGTGTGTATGTGTGTGTATAGATATACACATATACACATATAGATATACACTCACATACATACACATACACATACATAGATATGTGTACATGAGTGTATATAAATACAAAACTGATCTTTATTAGGATGAAAAAGTGACACTTGAGTGAAGGATGACTTGTCACATCTTATAAAATTTTACTGACTCCGCCTCAAAAAAAAAAAAAAATTTTACTGATTGAAATTTTATGTAAAACATACTCAGAAGGCTGAAGCAGGAAGATTGCTTGAGGCCAGGAGTTCAAGACCATCCTGGGCAACATAGCAAGATTGTGTCTTTAAAAAATATATATGTATATATGTTTTTAAATTAGACAGAGTCTCACTGTGGCCCAGACTGGAGTGCAGTGGCGTGATCTCGGCTCTACTTCCCAAGTTAAAGCAATTCTCCTGCCTCAGCCTCCCAAGCAGCTGGGACAACAGGGGCACGCTACCACACTCCGTTTTTAAATTTTTTTGTAGAGAAAAGGTCTCACTATATTGAAAAACAACTTTTTTAAACTTCTATTCAAAACAAAACAATCAATACTTATTTCATTCTTTGCCTCTTGCATGTACTGCAATCAGAAACAACACTTTATTGAATAAGAAAAATAACTTTTTTATAATTTTATTTTTGTTTCCTTTCAAGGAAAATTCCCATTGAACCTGTGTGCACCCTGAACACACACCTATGCTATGTACTGAAGTTTGCTCCTCATTTAAAATGTTTTTATCTAGTGGTAGTTTTCCTCAGATAATTAGGACTTCCTGTAAGTGAAAACCACTGCAGAAACACAGCAGAAGAAACAAATATTTCTTCCTTGGAAAAGCCTAGAAAGTATTCCTGGAGAAATGTGTAAAACTGTGGCTTCTGATACAAGAATCCTCAGCTCAGAAGGTTAAGGCTCAATCATTCGATGAGATGAGACTGATGAACTAGAGGAATGCCCAGGATTCAATGGCATTGTTTTCTCTGCACACTAGAAAATTGTCTCTTGTTATTTAGGCTGCAATTAACCAAACTTCCGGTCATTTCCCTCCACTTCTGTAATAGCCGTGGAGGAGAAGAAGACTGAAATCTTCTCCCCAGGAATATCCAACCTTCTCTTCCTACACACTATAGTGTAATTACTTTTCATATGTTCTTACATGCTTGGCTGCATGATTCAGTTCACATTGCTCCTCCATGAGTAGATTAATTTATCAACCAGGTGAATACTATCAACAAACTTCCAGCTACTCCAACCAGATTAGAAGAATCACCCAGCCCAGCCCACTTTCTGCACCTGCAAAATCATGACATACAAGAAAATGGGGGCCAGGCATGGTAGCTAACGCCTGTAATCCTAGCACTTTGGGAGGCCAACATGGGTGGATCACCTGAGGTCAGGAGTTCAAGTCCAGCCTGGCCAACATGGCAAAACCCTGTCTCTACTAAAAATACAAAAATTAACTGAGTGTGGTGGTGCCTGCATGTAGTCCCAGCTACTCCGGAGGCTGAGGCAGGAGAATTGATTGAACCCAGGATATAAAGGTTGCAGTGAGCCGAGATCAAGCCACTGCACTCGAGTCCGGATGACAAAGCGAGATTCTGTCTCAAAAAAATAAAATAAAATAAATCAAAATTGGAGGGGAGATGCTAATGGCATCCAGGTAGAGGCCAAGGATACTACTAAGCATTCTACAATTCACAGGGCAGCCATCCAGACAATTATCTGGCCCCAAATGTCAATAGTGCTGAGATTTAAAAACCCTGGGCTGAGGACAAGTCCTTTCTCTTGTCTGTCCCCTCCACCCTCCCATTCCATCCTGCTTTGGAGCTCTCATCCCTTCAGTGACATTCTAATTTAAATACTTATGACTCTTATCAGTTTAGACAACTACTTTTCACAGTCTGGGTCTCAGTTTCTATAGGAGCTAATCAGCAAAGATTGCCTCCCATAAAACACACCTCTTGTATTTATGCCCTCAGATAGTCCTCTGTCCTTGAATCTGACTCATTTTAACCAAAGGGACGTCACAGATGTTACACAAAGCTGGATCTGGGCCTAAACCTTAGGAAGGACTGGTGGCTTCTGCTTTTGGGGGTGTGAAGTTGCCATGTAGGAAGTCCATGTGGAGAGGTCACATAGACAGGGAGAAGCTCTGAAACTGCATGAGGAGAGAGAAAGGACCTGTGTTCCAGCTGAGCCCAACGTTCCTGTCAAGGCATTAGACAAACGAGCCCATTGAGCCTACTGGTAACTCTAGGCAATGCAGACATCACAAGGAGCAGAAGAACTGCCCGGCTGAACCCAGTCAGCTCACAGAATTCTAAGAGGTAACAAAACAGTTGTTGTTTTAAGCCAGAGAGTTTTGAGATAGTTTGTAATGCAGCAACAGACAACTGAAACTATTACCTTATCTCTCTACAATGAAAAGATGGGATGAGATCATATTTCAAATTTTTTTTAGCCTCAGAATCCTAGATCTAAACAAAATCTTATCTGGAAGCACAATATACGTATATCTGTGAGGAATGCTTTTTGAGACTCAAGTGACAGAAAACCTTTACACTGGTTTAGACGATAATGGCTTCTTCCTCACATGGCAAGAAGTCTGGAGCCAGGTGGTTGCCGGAATTGGTTCAGTGACTCACGGAGGTCAGAGCCAATGTTTCTGAGATTCCAGGCGTTCCTGTGCTTACAGCCACATGGTCACAAGATTGCTGTTGTAGTGGCAGACATGATGTTAGCATGGAAGGGAGGAGGAAGAAAGGAAAGGACCGTATCAGCCACATATGTCCCTTTTTAGTAAGAAAATAAAAGCTTCCTAAAAACTTTAGCAGCAGTTCTCACATTTCATGGGCTAAAACTGGGTCATACACTAATCCATAGCTTCCAGGGAGACTGAGAAATTGAGGAACAGGATTGTCGTGAATGACCTTGATCACACTCCATGGCTTGAAGTTGAGTCCATTTCCCTGCACACAAAATCACAGTCAGGAAGAATGAGTGAGGAATGGGATTCTGAACAATAAATAACTAGCTTCTGAAACAATGTGAAAAAAAAAAAGCATTAAAATTCAATTAATCTGATTGACTTAGGGGAGATGGGACATGTATTTCTATCAGCTCAGCTCCTTCTCTTTCCTGGCTGCTTCCTACTACATCCTAGATCCTGGGGGGCTCCAACAAAACTCTAGTACTCCAGAGAGCCAAGTCTAAAAATCACTCAACTGTATCTTAACAAATCTTCCTGCTCTAACATTCTAGAATCTGTACAGTCAATTGATGTAATTTCTTGTGGGTATCAATTTCCATACTTTCTATTTGGGGGGATAAGCATCTTAAATTTTACCACCTGTCTCAGATTGTGAGTTTCCCTTTCAGTATCATGAGATTTCATTGTCATTCTTTCATTTATCAAAGTCCTTTAGGAAACCCTCATATCTCTCCCAAGTGTAAAACCAGTAACAGAATAAAACATATTTTATCAACCAGGCGTGGTGGCTCACGCCTGCAATCCCAGCACTTTGGGAGGCTGAGGCAAGTGGATTGCTTAAGCCCAGGAGTTTGAGACCAGCAAGCCATGATCAAGCCATTGCACTCCAACCTGGGCTACAGAGGAAGACCCTGTCTCAAAAAATATATGTATATATTTTTTTCTTGATCATTGTTTCAACGATCTTCACAAGTACTCTGTGAGGTAGGTATTATTACTCCCATTCTACAGACGAGGAAATGAAACTCAGGAAGACAGGAATCTGGACCACATTTACACAGTTCTGGAACTGCCACCCAAATCATCTGAGCCCATATCAAGAGCTCTTTGTACTTACTCAATTCTATAGTCTCAGACAAGTGTCACGTCTGTAATCTCAGCACTTTGGGAGGCTGAGGCAGGTGGATTGCTTGAGCTCAGGAGTTCGACACCAGCCTGGGCAACATCAGAAAAACCTGTCTCTACCAAAAATACAAAGCAATAGCCCAGCATGGTGGTGCATGCCTGTAGTCCCAGCTATGTGGGAGGCTGAGGTGGGAGGATCGCTTGAGCCTGAGAGGCAGAGGTTGCAGTGAGCCAAGATCGTGCCACTGCACTCCAGGCTGGGTGATGGGTGGGGGACCCTGTCTCAGAAAAAAAAAAAAGAAAGAAAGAGAAAGAAAGAAAGAGAGAAAGAGAGAAAGAGAGAAAGGGAGAAAGGGAGAAAGGGAGAAAGAAAGGAAGGAAGGAAGGAAGGAAGGAAGGAAGGAAGGAAGGAAGGAAGGAAGGAAGGAAGGAAGGAAGGGAGGAAGGAAGGGAGAAAGAAAGAAAGAGGGCTTAAGTTAATATTTTAAAATTTAAAAATATATTAAAAACGGAGAAAAAAATAAATTCTAGAATTCCTTTCCAGTACCTTGGAGTAGAGGAAAAAGTCAAATGAGGTTTTTGCTCTCATGGGATTTATGTTTTAGATTAGTAAAACACTAAAAAGCACAAACTGGGGCAAGTAAATAAAGCCATAACTCCAGCTAGTACATTAAGGAAAAGATACAACAGGGCAAAGTGTTAAAAGAGTACTGTCAGGATAGGGTGAGAGCTCCTCTCAGCCGGGTTACTGGGGAAGCTTCTCCAAGAAAGTGGTCATTTGTGCTGAGAAAGTGTCAGAACTTGCATATTTGAGGCATTTTAAGGAGTCCACTGAGGTTGGACTGGAGGAAGGTCGGGGGGGGGGATCAAGGCCAGAGAAGAGGTCAGAGAGGAAAGCAGGAGCCAGTTTGTTCATTTGTCCACAACTGGTTACTTCTCAAAGTCCACCTTCCCCAGGATGCTTTTCAGAAGATGCACTCTGCTTTCACTTTTATCTCCTTCAAGGATCAAGAACTAGAAAGTTCAGACCCCATGATGCAGATTCTGCAACCTAGTCATTTTATAAAAGTAGGCTTGGTAGAGAAACGGAGAGAGAGAGTCAAAGGATGAATCTTCCTAATCATCTTTCTTTCTTTTTTTCTCATTTAGAAGCTAGCACTGACCAGATGAATCAATGTCTTTGCAGCTAAGAATTGCTGCGTCAAGGAAATATGACACTTTATTTTATGGGGCATACACTCCATCTGTAATACATCTCTCCTGGGGGTAGGGAGCCAGTGCAATGATATATGATCCAAAATAGGAAGGAAGAGTCCTAATGTTCCTAGTTCCACAGCTGCAGAATTTATGGGATAAGCTCTGACTTTCTATTAGAAACCAATGAACAGAATTGATAACTGTAAAATCACTCTAGGCTGAGGTTAAACAAATGGATCGATGTGTCTGCCAGCAATTAGCAATACCACAGCATTATTCCCCTAATAAACTTAACAGAAGGTATTTGGGTGTTTTGTTTTGTTTTTTAAATTAAGATAAAGACTGGAATTAGAATGTTAGATGTGCTCCTTTTAAGCTACATCACCAGAGAGCTTCCAAGGACAAGAAGAATCATTTAGTGTGTAGGTGAGACCTGGAACCTCCACAGGGATTTCAACAAACCCTGAACATCATTTACAAGTTTTCTTTTTTTTGAGGTGGAGTCTTGCTCTGTTGCCCAGACTGGAGTGCAGTGGTGCAATCTCAGCTCACTGCAACCCCTGTCTCCTGTGTTCAAGCGATTCTACCACCTCAGCCTCCCAAGTTGCTGGGATTACAGGTACCCGGCACCACACGTGGCTAAGTTTTGTATTTTCAATAGAGATGGGGTTTCACCGTGTTGGCCAGGCTGGTCTCGAACTCCTGACTTCAGGTGATCTGCCCACCATGGCCTTCCAAAGTGCTGGGATTACAGGCATGAGCCACCGTGCCCAGCACAAGTTTTCATAACAAGACACTGGGAAAGAAATTGGAGGTAATCACCCTTGCCCTTTGATGGAAGGGCTAAGATACTTTTTTAAAACGTTCAACATGATGGTGGTATAACCTGTAACAAACCAACGACTGTGGGATTGATACTGTGCAAGCACCATCCTCACGTGCCTGCATGCTTGACGATTGCTAGTGTCCCTTTACTGAGTTGAAGGGTCACTAAAGACCCTCAAATGTTAAATACCTTGACCAGTGTCAACATTTTATTCTGCAATCCTCAATGGAACAATAGTAAGCCATACAATAAGATGATGATGATGATGATGATGACGACTACTACTATGAAAACAATAGCTTCTGCCATTCACTGAGCATGTATTATGTGCCAGGAACCTGATACGTTTTATCTCATTTAGCCCTTACAACATTCATGTAAGGTAGATAGTAGTATAACAGATATTATTATTATGATTTTTGAGATGGGGTTTCACTTTTGTTGCCCAGGCTAGAGTGCAATGGCCTGATCTCAGCTCACTGCAACCTCTGCCTCCCGAGTTCAAGTGATTCTCCTGCCTTCTGCCTCAGCCCCCCGAGTAGCTGGGATTATAGGTGCACGCCACCACACCCGGCTAATTTTGTGTAACAGATACTATTATAATACTTCATGGTATTATAATCCCCATTATACTGAAAATAAAACTGAATCTAAGTGTTCAGTAACATCCCTAAGTTCACTGAGATACTTAGAGGAAGATTTAGAATTAGATGCTTTCGAATCTAGAGGATGTGAGCTTAATCACTAAGCATTCAGACTCTCAAACAGCAGTTGTGCCAATATGATCAATTTTCTGTTTTTAAAGATCACTAGGCCGGGCGCGGTGGCTCAAGCCTGTAATCCCAGCACTTTGGGAGGCCGAGGCGGGCGGATCACGAGGTCAGGAGATCGAGACCATCCTGGCTAACACGGTGAAACCCCGTCTCTACTAAGAAATACAAAAAATAGCCGGGCGAGGTGGCAGCGCCTGTAGTCCCAGCTACTCGGGAGGCTGAGGCCGGAGAATGGCGTGAACCCGGGAGGCGGAGCTTGCAGTGAGCTGAGATCCGGCCACTGCACTCCAGCCTGGGCTACAGAGCGAGACTCCGTCTCAAAAAAAAAAAAAATAAAAATAAAAATAAAAATAAAGATCACTGGAGAGCAGCCAGATGCTTCCACTGAAGCCGCTTCTCATTTCGGGTGGAGGGTCTTTTGCTTATCTGTCGCCCAGTGGCATAATCACAACTCACTGCAGCCTCTACCTTCTACCTTCCTGGATTCAAACAGTCTCCCATCTCAGCCTCTCAAATAGCTGGGGGCTACAGGCACATCCCACCAAGTCTGGCTTTTAAATTTTTTTGTAGACATGTGCTCTCATTTTGTCTTCCAGGCTGATCTTGAACTCCTGGCCTCAAGCTATCCTCTCACCTCGGCCTCCCAATGTGCTGGGATTGCAGGTGTGAGCACCACGCCCAACCTGATTCAGCTGCATTTCTAAGTTCACAGGTTCACAGTAAAGAAATTTGTCAGGCCCAGACAAAGGCAGCCTAAAGTATATTCTAACTTGGTTGGCCAGTAGTCCATATTCTATGCCATATGGAAAGGCCACTTTGCACATTGCTTGTTTTCTAGGAAAAATGCCATAAGGAGTTCATGCTTCTTAACAAAACAAAGGTAATCACTGTCAAATTTCCCTTTTGGAAGGAAGGAAAGAAGGAAAGGGGAGAGGAGAGGAAGAGAGGAAAGGGAAGAGGAAGAAAAAATGAAGAAAGGAAGGGAGGGAGGGAACACTTTCTGCAGCATCCTAATGGACATCCATGGGTTGGGGAGGGCAGGGAGAAGAAACCCTCCTTTAGGTTTCTGCAATGTCTGACAAAAACATTCTTTGGCTAGAAGAACTCTTGGCCAAAGATCAAGGGAGAGGCCCTTCTCCCTATCAGCCTCTGATCAATTAGTTCTTTTTGCAAGGTACTGAGAAACCAACTCAGGACTCCAAAAGATGGACATTAATTAGAAAAGTTTTCATCAAAGCCCTTTTTATTTTCAACTCAAAATGCCATTAAGTAATATATTGGAACACAGACCCAGTAAACCTTCTCAGGTGCTTCCCCTCTCCTGGTCCGTGCCCCCCATTCATGTGGGTTACCTTTCCACTCCCAGGGCATGGGATCTGCTTCCTGAGCCGTTGCCAAGGGGATGGGTTACACAACAGGAAGAGAGGAGGTGTCGCTCCTTACGGGTGTAAGCCTCGGCCAGCGGGAACAAACCAACAGGAAATACGAGACAGGAGCAGATGAATCTCCCCTCTTTTTCCTCTCCCAGGGACCATTTCCAGTCATAGCTCCCCTCTGCAACCCTTGCAGAAAGAACCGTGTGCAAACCAAACAAGCCTGCTGAGCGGCCCACGTGTCTCCTCATGACTGGCTCCAGATACAAAGCATCACCTTGCTTCACATCTTTCCTTGCCTGGTTTGTCTTTTGCCCTCACCATCTCCCTGGGTTTGAAACTCCCAGATCAAAATTTTAGTGCCTTCCTCATGACTGCATGGATACAGAACAAACTCTTTGAACTGAGTGGCTATTTGACCAAGTTCTTGCTTGTGGGATGTGAGCAGAAGTGATATATGCAAATTCCAGAAATTGCCCCTGAAAACAAGCAAGTTTACACCTCTCCCTCAACACCCCTTCTCTCTCTATCATCTTCCTCCTCCCTTTCCTCTCTCTTTCTCTCTCTTCATCTATCCCCACCCCACAAAATGGCTGAGAATTGGCAACAGTTGCAACAACCTTGGATGCTACATATCAGTGACATAATGAACCAGTCAATACTGTGTTTTTAAGGGAAAGAGACACAAACTTTTATATTTAAAATAAAATTGGGCTGGGGGCAGTAGTTCATGACTGTAATCCCAGCACTTTGGGAGGCTGAGGCAGGAGAATTGCTTAAGCCTAGGAGTTCAAGACTAGCCTGGGCAACACAGCAAGACTCCATCTCTCTAGAAAAACAAAACAAAATGAATAATAGTAATAATAATAATAAAATTGCATTAGGCACCTTAAGCTTTGCCCCAGGCTCTACTTTCTAAAGAACTCAAGCCAAAGCCAGTCATAACTGGTATTTTGTTTGCCAGCTCTCTTCTGGTGCGGAAATCTTTTTGTTTTTTGTTTTTTGGTTTTTGTTGAGATGGGGTCTCCCTCTGTTGCCCAGGTTGGAGTGCAGTGGCACAATCATGGCTCAACGCAGCCTCAACCTCATGGGCTCAAGCGATCCTCCCATCTCAGCCTCCAAGAGGCTGGGACTACAGGTGTGTACTGCCGCACCCAGCTAATTTTTGTTTTTATTTATTTTTTGGTAAGGACAGGGTCTCACCATGTTGCCCAGGCAAGTCTCAAACTCCTGGGCTCAAGCAATCCGCTCGCCTTGGTTTCTCAAAGTGCTGGGATTGTAGGCATGAACCAACGCACTCAACTGAGGACACTTTTTTGAATTCTACTAGAAGTCCCATCTAAACTAGAAGTGTTGCTCTGATTTAGGAGGGCAAGTACATCTGAAAATAAATTATTCTATGGTCAAGCATAAAGACATAACTTGGACCCAGCTTTTCCCTCTGCAGGGTGACTTTCTTTTATGTCTGAGATAATGGACAGATGACATCCGAATGCAACTTCTTTCTTTCTCTTTGGAGTATTGAGTAGTTGGTTGCCTCTATTCTCAAATAGAAATATGACAAAGGCAGAAAGTATGCTCAAATTCTCATGATGTAGAGAAAGACAGAAGTCTTAAGAACTTCCCAGGCTTCCATTCTCTCCCTGGTAAAAATTATTAAATTAACTGTTAGGAATGAGATAGCCCAGGCCTGGCAGTGCTATGGTCTTTAGTGTTCAACTCTTGCAACATGAAAGAAAGATCCCTACAGGGCAAATGGCCAAGGCCTTGGTCAACTGAGGCAGGATCAACCAGAAGTCCCATGGCAAAATATCTAAATCTAAGGGCAATATATCTGGAAGTAGAAATTAGGTGGATTATGAAGATGATATGAGAAAAAAAAAAAGCCCCAAACATTTCCCTTTGATCCAGCAATTCTACTTTGAGGATTTGCCTTAAGGAAATTATTAAACAGTTAATCAGGATTGATATAAAATGATACTTATGATAGAGTTGTTCATGTTAATGTAATAATACAAAAAAACCCCACAAAATAACTGAATATGCTATTAGAAACAGTTATATAAATTCTAGTATATCCATATAATGCAATACTAGGTAGTTATTCAAAATGATGATAAAGATTTCTATTTTTTGGCCGGGCACGGTGGCTCACGCCTATAATCCTAGCACTTTGGGAGGCCGAGATGGGTGGATCACCTGAGGTCAGGAGTTCAACATCAGCCTGGCCAAGATGGTGAAACCCCATCTCTACTAAAAATACAAAAATTAGCTGGGTTTGGTAGTGCGTGCTTGTAGTACCAGCTACTCAGAAGGCTGAGGTAGGAGAATTGCTTGAACTCGGGAGGCAGAGATTGCAGTGAGCCAAGATCGCACCACTGCACTCCAGCCTGCACGACAGAGCGAGACTCTGTCTCAAAATAAATAAATAAATATATATATATATATATATATATATATATATATATATATATATATTTCTCAACATGAAAAAGAAGCCCATGCCCATGATATATATTATCTGACTTTTTAAAAAAACATATTACTAAATGCAGTAAGATGGTGTCTGTATTCTAGAATAATCACTCTTGAAGTGTGGTCCCTGGACCAGCAGCCTCAGAGTCACTTAGGAACTTGCTAAAAATGCAAATTCTTGACCTCATCTCAAACCCACTGAATCAGAAACTCTGACAGCTAAGTCCACCAAGCTGTTTTAATCAACTCTCCAGGTGATTTTGAGGCACACTAAAGATTGAAAACCACTGGTTTAGAACAAAGGGGGGAGGTTGCTAAAACATATTTGCAGGGGATAAGAAAGAGCTTTGTCTCCCCTTTGTTATTCTACGTTATTCTAACAAAGCCCAGTACTAGCGGTATTAGGTGGAATGGTCAGTAATAGAAAATCCCAGCTCAAATGGTCTTAAACAATCGGTGGATTTGTTACTTCACATAAACTTGGATAGGGCAGGTTCCAGATCCTGTATTTAAGGCTCCATCTCCATTTGTTCTGATTCTTTCATGGATTTGCTTCATTTTCGGCTGGCAGCCAGATGGCTGTTGCAGTTCCAGGCATCACATCCAGACATACCACATCCGGAGGCAAAAAGGGGCCGTCTCTGCTGGAGTTTCTTTAGCAGTAAAAAACTGGCTTTCCCAGGAGCCCTCCTCTCCGGAGCTGTGCCACTGTTCCTCATACCTCATATTTTATTAGCCAGGCTGGGTCACATGCTCATTCCTAAACTAACTGCTGGTGAGAGGAATAAGAAAGCCCTGATTAGGACTGGGGACCACGGTTCACACCTGTAATCCCAGCACTTTGGGAGGTTGCGGCTGGAGGATTATTGGAGGTCAGGAGTTTGCGACTAGCCTGGCCAACATGGTGAAACCCCATCTCTACTAAAAAATACAAAAATCAGCCAGGTGTGGTGGCTCATGCCTGTAATCCCAGCTACTCAGGAGGCTGAGGCAGGAGGATTACTTGAGCCCAGGAGGTGGAGGCTGCAGTGAGCCAAGATCGCACCACTGCAGTCCAGCCTGAGCGACAGAGACTGTCTCAATAAAAAGAGAAAGCCTTGATTAGCTTAGATGTATCAAGATTCGCTCCTAAGCTAGGGATAAGATCACCTTCCCTGCTGAACATGCTGAACAAAACTGCTAGAAAGACGAAAAGGAAGAAAATGGCTTTTTTTTTTTTTTTTTTTTTTGAGACAGAGTTTCGCTCTTGTTGCCCAGGCTGGAGTGCAGTGTCGCAATCTTGGCTTACTGCAACCTCTGCCTCCCAGGTTCAAGCGATTCTCCTGCCTCGGCCTCCCAAGTAACAGGGACTACAGGCATATGTTATCACGCCTGGCTGATTTTTCTATTTTTAGTGGAGACAGGGTTTCACCATGTTGGTCAGGCTAGTCTTGAGCTCCTGACCTCAGTTAATCCACCTGCCTTGGCCTCCCAAAGTGCTGAGATTACACTTGTGAGTCACTGTCCCAGCCTGAAAATGGCTTTGGGGTAAACAACAAACTGCCTGCTACATTTGATCTAGGCTCAAGCAGCTTTTCTACATTTTTCTATAAAACCGATGACTGCCATAAGTAATTTGTTAGGTGTGTTTTTAAAAATGGGGCTTGCTGGGTTTGTTTTGTTTTGTTTCTAGCCATTTCCTGTTTAGGAAATGACTCTTGAGCTTCAAGAGGAAGAAGAATTATGTCATACAAGGTTTTCTTTCTTTTCTTTTCTTTTCTTTTAAGGCAGCTTCAAAGACTGACAATACTCCCAGCCTCCCCACCGTCTGGGCCGCTGTGAACCTCCCAAGTGTGAAGTGACAGCCTTGTGTGTGATCTTTCTGCCTTCCCCAAGTTTGCATTTTCGACATCAAAGTTTACTTTTTAGTTAAAAAAAAAAAAAAAAACCAGACTGATAATACCGAGTGCTAGCAAGGCTATGCAACACCTGAAAACCTTATACATGGCTGGTGGGACTACAAAGTGGTACAGACACTTTGAACAACTGCTTGGTATTGTCTACCAAAGCTAAATATTCATTTATCCTATAACCAAGCAATTTCACTCCTAGGAATTCCGAGAGACATGTGTGCATGGGTGTGCCAAAAAAAAAAAAAGTTCATAATAGCTCTCTTCACAACAGCACCCAACTGGAAACAATTTACATATGTATCAACAAAAGAACAGATTGATAAGTCGTGGTAGAGGCATGCAAAGAAATACGACATAACACTGAAAATGAACAAGGTGTCACTACTTCCAACAGCATGAATGTATCTCACAGATACAAGATCAAATGAAAGAAGTCAGACATAAAATAACAGATACCATATGATGCTATTTACATGAAGTTCAAAAACAGGCAAATTCAATCTAAGGGGATAGAAGTCAGGATAGTTGTTACCCACACTGAAAAAGAAAAACTTCAAAGGTGGTCTTGCCTCACCAGACCAATAGACTTTATAATCAAAGCAGTGTAACAGGTGCAAAAAAAAAAAAAAAAAAAAGACAGACTTGTGGAATAAAACACCCAAATATAGATTCAAGTTGAAATGAACACATTTAGCATAAGATAAAGATGGCACTTCAAATCAATGGGTCAAAGATAGATTTTTACTAAACAGGGCTGAGATAAATGAATAGCCACTTGTAAAAGATAAAATTAAACTCATATCTCCCATTGCACATAAGAATGAACTCCAAATGGACCAGGAAGCTAAATGAAAAAGGAAAAAATAAATAAAACTGTACATATACTAAAAGAAAACATGGGTGAATTCCTCATTAACCTTAACGTAGGGAAAGACTTTATAATGACTCAAAAATAAAGAATAATGAGGCAATAAAAGAGGGATAAATTTGACTGCATAATGTGTATTTTGTCATACACATTAACGATTGTGTATGACAAAAAGACAACTGGACAAACCTAAAGAAAATATTTGCAATACGTAAATATATATATATATAAAAGACCAATACCTCTATCTGGGTGTGGTGGCTCATGCCTATAATCCTAGCACTTTGGGAGGCTGAGGTCAACAGATTGCCTGAACTTAGGAGTTCAAGACCAGCCTGGGCAACATGGTGAAACACTGTGTCTATGAAAATAAAATAATAAAAAAAAATTAGTCCGGCATGATGGTGCACACCTGTAGTCCCACCTACTCAGGAGGCTGAGACACGAGAATCACTTGAATCCAGGAGGCGGAGGTTGTAGTGAGCAGAGATCACACCACTGCACTCCAGCCTGGGCAACAGAGCAAGACTCTGTTTCCAAAAAAGAGAGAGAGAACATTTTAAAATTAGATTAAAACTAATAAAAGAAGGGGAAAGACACATGGACAGACAATTCAGCACAAAAAATACAGATGTACAGATGGTCCTTAAACTTATGACAAGACGTGCAAACTGCCCCCAATTAGATAAATGTAAATTAAAACAATATTGAAATACCATTCTCCACCTGCTAGATTTGTAAAAATCAAAAGGTATGACAGCCTGGGCGTGGTGGCTTACTCTGGTAATCCTAGCACTTTGGGAGGCCAGGGTGAGCAGATCGCTTGAACCCAGGAGCTCGAGAGCAGCCTGAGCAACATGGTGAAACCCCACTCTCTATAAACAATATAAAAATCAGCCAGGCATGGTGGCATTCACCTGTAGTCCCAGCTGCTCAGGACGCTGAGGTGGGAGGATCACTTGGGCCTGGGTGGTCGAGGCTGCAGTGAGTCATGATCAAGCCACTGCACTCCAGCAGGGGTGACAGAGCGAGATCCTGTCTCAAAAACATAAAAAATAAAAAAATAAAAAAATAAAGTATGGCAAATCATTCTGATAGCAAGATCACAGGGAAATAGGCGCTGTCATACACTGCTGATGGAAATACATGATGGTACAATCCCTACAGAGGGGAATTTGGAACTACCTGACAGAACTACCCACCAACCTGTTGAGCCAGCAATTCCCTTTCTAGGACTTCATAGTGGAGACACATTTCCAACATTACGAAAATACACACAAATAATTATAGCATTGTTTGTCATTGTAAAATACTGGAAACCACCTACATGCCCACAGATGGGATACTGGATGAATAAACTGAAGCACACTCACACAATGGAGTATTGTGTTGCTGTAAAAAGAGAAAAAGAGAATGAGGAAGTTCTCAATGAACTGGTATAAAGTAATTTCCAATAGCATGTTTCAAGTGAGAAAACAGAGTATCTGTAGTGGGCTACCTCTGTGTAAGAAAGAAGGAGATGAAAGGAGATACACAAAGGATGGACACCATGGAAACTAATGAGACTGATTAACAACAGAAAAGTGGAAATGGGGTGGAAAGAATGGGGAAATAGGAAAGGGGTGGAACATATGAAAGGAGAATGACATACTTCTGAGTATAGTTCTAGATTCCAGAATCATGGTAATGTTTTACATCCTAAAGAAACAAATACATAATTGAAACCAACCAGGATGTAGGGAGAAAAGAAACAGAATACAAACATTAACAAATAAAACTGAGATACTACCGACAATAATCACTGAGTGTAGGGGTTGAGCAAACTAACCTAAGTAAATTTAGAACACAATATTTTTTTTTGCTACATATTACAAGACTAAAAAATGTACACAAATATTGTATTCTAGTTAAATTTTATCTTCAGAGGTGTATGGATTAGCAACTCTGAAGCTACATTATGTGTGCTCATGTGCCACCACACCCAGCCAATTATTAAATTTTTAATAGAGACAAGATCTCACCATGCTGCCCATGATGATCTTGAACTTCCGAGCTCAAGCGATCCTCCTGCCTCATCCTCCCAAAGTGCTAGGATCATAGTCATGAGCCACCACGCTCAGCCAGAACCACAGTTTTATAGACATAGCTACACAGCTATACAGATAGATGTAGAAATAGAAGTAGATACGTGTGTATGTTAGTATATACATGTATGTGTCCAAGTGCTTTCTGCTCAAAGGACCTAGAAGCAATGAAAGCAATGACACCTCAGAAGCAATGAGCCCAGGTCTCTCTCTCTATGCCATTCCCCAGTGAAAATAATAAGGGTCTCTTGGCCGGGCACAGTGGCTCATGCCTGTAATCCCAGCTCTTTGGGAGGCCGAGATGGGAGGATTGCTTGAGGCCAGAAGTTTGAGACCAGCCTGATCAATGTAGCAAGATCCCATCTCTAGTCTTTTATTATTAAATAAATAAATAAATAAATAAATAAATAAGTAAATAAATAAGAAAAGAATAAGAGCTTCTTTTTTGTTTGTTTGTTTGTTTTTGTTTTGTTTTGTTTTTTGAGACGGAGTCTCGCTTTGTCGCCCAGGCTGGAGTGCAGTGGCACAATCTCGGCTCACTGCAAGTTCCGCCTCCCGGGTTCCCACCATTCTCCTGCCTCAGCCTCCGAGTAGCTGGGACTACAGGCATGCACCACCACGCCCGGCTAATTTTTTGTATTTTTAGTAGAGACGGCGTTTCACCGTGTTAGCCAGGATGGTCTCGATCTCCTGACCTCGTGATCCGCCCCTCGGCCTCCCAAAGTGCTGGGATTACAGGTGTGAGTCACCGCGCCCGGCAAGAGCTTCTTAAATAAATGATTGATTCCAGCACTGGGGCAGGAAAAGCATAAGATAAGCCTGGAACATCTTACGATTCCAGAAAGTAGACACAGGCGCAAGCATGAAGGCAATCCCAATGACCAAAGCTGGGACAATGTGAGCAATAAACACTGGCAGTGATGGGTTATAACACAAAAAATAAGAGAAAATAGCCATGAGTACAGGCTGACGCTAAATGAATAGTGGGTAAATAAATATATAAGATATATAATTATAAAACTATTTTAAATGTACTTATTAAATTATATTTAGTATACAAAATTTAATTAACACATTTAAATAAGTAAACAACTGAATAAAAAAGTAGATGGGGGCTGGGCACGGTGGTCACCTCTGTAATCCCAGCACTCTAAGATGCCAAGGCGAGCAGATCATTTGAGGCCAGGAGCTGAAGACCAGCCTGGCCAACATGGCAAAACCCCATCCTAAAAATACAAAAAATTAGCCAGGCGTGGTGGTGCATACCTGTAGTCCCAGCTACTCAGGAGAGTGAGGGACTAGAATCACTTGAACCTGAAAGGCAGAGGTTGCAGTGAGCTGAGATTGCACCACTGCACTCCAGTCTGGGTGATAGAACAAGACTGCCTCGGAAAAAAAAAAAAAAAAAAAAGTAGGCCGGGTGCTCACGCCTGTAATCCCAACAACTTGGGAGGCAGAGGCAGGTGGATCACTTGAGGTCAGGAGTTCAACACCAGCCTGGCCAACATGGTGAAACCCCGTCTTCACTAAAAATACAAAAATTACCCAGGTGTGGT
Organism: Macaca mulatta; assembly: GCF_049350105.2. NCBI lineage: Eukaryota > Metazoa > Chordata > Mammalia > Primates > Cercopithecidae > Macaca > Macaca mulatta. Next base: position 129,646,766 of record NC_133407.1, on the reverse strand, counting down.
GGCGGGTGCCTGTAATCCCAGCTACTCGGGAGACTGAGGCAGAAGAATCATTTGAACCTGGGAGGCAAAAGTTGCAGTGAGCCGAGATCACATCACTGTACTCCAGCCTGGGCAATAGAGCAAGACTCAGTCTCCAAAAAAAAAAAAAAAAAAAAAAAAATTAAATGGGGAAAAGGGATACCTCTTTCTTACAATAGAATTCCAATTCATAAATGTAGAAGGAATGGTCAAAGTAGAGAACCACTATTTGGCAAACAGCAATAATGGGTGCTAAAATGTATGATGAGTAACAATATATTTGCATCATTTCAAAATATCTCCCAACAAGATACTTATTAATTAGAAAAGCAGAAATAATAACTTTAAAGTTGAGAGATCTGGCAGATACCGCCTTTATCATGTGATCAAGGCTAATATCACTACCAGTGAGACATTATCACGTACCTCCAGATAGTAAACACTAAGAAGGGCATAAGATCTCTGTCACAGCATTGCCAAAAATCCAAAGCCTGAATTTAATCATGAGGAAACATCACACAAACTTAAATTGAGGGATATTATATAAAATGACTGACCAGCCTCTTTTAAACTATCATAAAAGACAGGAAGGACAGAGGAACTGTCCCAGATTGCAGTAGGCTAAAGAAACATAACAACAGGATACAATGTGTGAACCTGGCATCAATCCTGGACCAGAAAAAAGGACATTCGTGGAAAATTGGTGAAAGGTGAATAAGGTCTACAGAATTCTATTGATGTTAATTTCCTGGTTTTTATAAGTATTTCATGACTTGGGAAAGGTAAGTGAAGGGTAGGCGGGGATAATTTATACTACTTTGCAATTTTTTTGTAAGGCTGAAATTATTTCAAAATGAAAAGTTACAAAAAAATTAAATATTAGTTATCGTTGGAGGAAGTACCAATTAGGAAGAGCATGAGGAAACCTGGGTGCTGGAAATATTCTCCATCTTGATCTGGGTTGGAGGTACGTGGTTGTTTAATTTACTTACTTACCGATATTTTTATTCTTATTTTTTGAGACAGTCTCAATCTGTTGTCCAGGCTAGAGTGCAATGGTGCCCTTATGGCTCCCTGCAGCGTCCACCTCCTAGGCTCAAGCGATCCTCCCACCTCAGCCTCCTACGTAGCTGGGGATACAGGTACATGCCACCATGCCCAACTAATTTTTTCTTTTCTTTTCTTTTTTTTTTTTTTTTTGAGAAACAAGGTCTCATTATGTTGCCCAGGCGCTGGTCTCAAACTCCTGAGCTCAAGCAATCCTCCCTCCTCAGCCTCCCAGAGTGTTGGGATTACAGGCATGAGCCACTGCATACTGCCTGTGTACATATTTAAATTACACAGAGCAGTGAACACTTAAGATTTATGCACTTTGCTATAGGTACGGTATTCCTGAAATTTTTTTTAAGTGTTGGAAAAAACCTACACAGATTTACTTCAGCCAAGTAAAGTTAAAGAGTAAGGCCGGGCGCAATGACTCACGCCTGTAATCCCAGCACTTTGAGGGGCCAAGGCGGGCAGATCACCTGAGGTCAGGAGTTTGGGACCAGCCTGGCCAATATGGCGAAACCCTGTCTCAACTAATAATACCAAAATTAGCTGGGCATGGTGGCGGGCGCCTGTAATTCCAGCTACTCAGTAGGTTGAGGCAGGAGAATCTTTGAACCCAGGAGACAGAGGTTGCAGTGAGCCGAGATTGCGCCACTGTACTCCATCCAGCCTGGGTGACAGAGCGAGACTTCATCTCAAAAAAAAAAAAAAAAAAAAAAAAAAAAAGCCGGGCACAGTAGCTCAAGCCTGTAATCCCAGCACTTTGGGAGGCCGAGACGGGCGGATCACTAGGTCAGGAGATGGAGACCATCTTGGCTAACACGGTGAAACCCTGTCTCTACTAAAAAACACAAAAAACTGGCCAGGCGAGGTGGCGGGCGCCTGTAGTCCCAGCTACTCGGGAGGCTGAGGCAGGAGAATGGCGTAAACCCAGGAGGCGGAGCTTGCAGTGAGCCGAGATCCGGCCACTGCACTCCAGTCTGGGCCACAGAGCCAGACTCCGTCTCAAAAAAAAAAAAAAAAAAAAAGGGTTGAGGAGTAAGCTCAGTGATTTACATTGAGCTAGGCTCCTAATAAAAGTCCAGAAAACCAGATGCAACGGCTCATGCCTGTAATCCCAGCATGTTGGGAGGTCAAGGGGGGGCAGATCACTTGAGGTCGGGAGTTTGAGACCAGCCTGGCCAACATGGTGAAACCTCGTTTCTACTAAACATACAAAATTAGACGGGTGTGGTGGCATTGATCCTTCATGACATAATAGCAGAGGAAATTATAGTATCATTCTAATTTTTTTAAAAGATGAGGAAACCAAGTCTCAGAGAAATGAGAAGACATTGGCCACCCAGCCAGAAACTGGCAAAGCAAGCATTGCCAAGCTGGCTGTGTCTGACTTCCAAGTCCGGAATGTTGCCTGCATCCCACACTGCCTCAAACAGGAAGATTTTGACTTTTTTTTTTTTTTAATCAATTCTGAGTTATTTTCTATAGCTGTAATTGTTAAAACCTGAACTCTGGTCATATTTAGCTGCATGCTATTTTTAAAAAGGCACACAAAGGAACGAGATCATGTCCTTTGCAGGAACATGGATAGAGCTGGATGCCATGATCCTCAGCAAACTAATGCAGGAACAGAAACTGAAATACCCCATGTTCTCACTTATAAGTGGGAGCTGAAAGATGAGAACACATGGACACATGAGGGGAAACAACACACACTGAGGCCTGAAGGGGGCCGTGGGGAGGGAGAGCATCAGGAAGAAGAGCTAACGGACGCTGGGCTTAATACCTAGGTGATGGGATGATCTGTGCAGCAAACCACCATGGCACACATTTACCTATGTAATAAACCTGCACATCCTGCCCATGTACCTGGGAAATTAAAATAAAAGTTGAGAGAAAAAATGCCTAATTAAATAAAATTTTGGACACTTAGGTCTTGTTTATTAAAAAACAAAATGAGACTTCAAATATTGGAAGAAAAACTTCAAGTCCAGCTTTTAAGGATCAACTTGACTTTTTTTTCTCCTTTGGCTAACTTTTGGGTTTCACTTCATTAACTTTCCCTTGAATTTAAGTTGACCATCTATCACTAATCACAACAAGATAATAGAACAAGTTCAGATAGACTCATTGTCAAGTCAATGGACAATGACTAATTTCTTAGCAAAGTGCTTCTTTGTATTACTTTGCCACACATATTAGAGACTGGTCTATTGCACCTCAAACATCTTTTATTGCTATTAGTCCAGGAATCCTGAAATCATCTCAATGGATTCACATGGTTTAGCAGTCTCCTCTGTGGGCTGCCTATTGTTTAAGACCACTGGCCTTAAAATCTGATATACCTAGTGCAAGTCCTGGCTCTCTTTTTTTTTTTTTTTTCCAATCAGATACCTTGGGCAAGTTACTTAACTTCCCTGAAATCTAATTTTCTTATCATTAAGGTGAGATAACTATTACTCCTTACCGTCCTTAGGTTACTGAAGGAGTCAATGAGATAAAGCACGTAAAACACTGCATATCCCTTGGCATGTAATCATTGTTAACTATTATTATTATCTGACACTAATCCAAGCTGACTGATATTATGTTCATTGTTCAATTGCTCACTCCAGGTGGTTTCACTGAGGACCTACTACGCACAAAGCCCTTTGAAGGATATCCTTGTATTATGTCAAAGCAAAATAATTTTACTCTGGAATTCATTCTAAAGAGGGTGAATGTCACAGAAACAGAAAACCAAATACTGCATGTTCTCACGGGTAAGTGGGAGCTAAACACTGGGTACTTACCAACATAAAGATGGCAACAATAGACACTGGGGACTACTGGATGGTGGAGGGAGTCGGAGCAAGGGCGGAACAACTAACTGTTGGGTACTGTGCTTAGTACCTGAGTGACAGGATCATTCATAACCCAAACCTCAGGATCACATAATATACCCAAGTAACAAACCTGCACATGTACTCCCTGAATCTAAAATAAAAGTAGAGAGAAGGGAAGGGGAGGGGAGAGGAGGAAGGAAAGAAGGAAGGATGTTGAGTGTGTGACCAGCCATTGTATCAGGTGTGGGGGAAACAGTGGTAAATAAGACAAAGTGCCCGAGCTCCTGATGCTTATATTCTATTGGGAAGAAACAGATAATAAACAAGTAAACAAAAACACAAGATGACTGCAGTCAATGGAGAAGGGAAAACAGGTTTATGTGATGGAGAGTGCCTGAGGGAGCCACTGGTTGTCTATAGAAGCCTCTCATTTTCTGCCCTTTCTGCCCTGACCTCTCTGATTGCTTAACTGCTTGAGGAGCTGGAGCAGACACATGGGAATGGCAGTAGGAAATACAGATGGAAGGGGCTTTGATCCTGGGCACCATTCTTTCTACACCAGCTTCTCTTGTCTAAGCCACTGTTATTATGTGGTTTTGGCTCTCATCATCTAGCTTAATAATAACCAAAACAGTTACTTTCTTCTGAGGACATTTCAGCTCCCAACATAAACAAATATGAAAGTCTGGAAGAAACTGAGAATTTGATTCATAAAAGTAGAATGTCGGAAATTACAAAGTATAGTAGTAACAATTTCGGTATATTTTGTGAGTATCTTTAATTAGCATTTATTGATTACTAACTTGTAAAGCATCATTCATATTCTTTTAGACACCACAGTAACTTTATGAATTATCTACCTTGAGCTTCATTTGAAAGACAGACAAACATAATCCCAGCAATCAAAAACTTCTTAAATAAGTGACTCAGCCAAGATTTGAACTCAGGTATGAGTGAGCTTTGGGTTCAAATGCCTAACTGCTTCCTCCTACCGTCTCTAGAGTTAACAGGAAAGTAGAAATGAATTGAAAAGATAGAGGCACATGACAGGGATAAAGGAAGTATCAAATAAATGACATGCATAAAAGGAGGCGAGAGCAAGAAGGATGAGGAAAATAAAGAAATGGTGAAGGCCATGGTGACTTGTTCTAAAATTATGTGGCTGGAGACAATCATACACATTACAAATGAAAGCACTGTCTTACAATCTAAGGGTACTACCCAGTGCAGGATTTCCTACCTAGGAAAGAAAGCGCTCAAGCTTTGTTCTATGGCAAGGTATGGCTTCCAGGCCAAGATCTGCCTACAGTCTATTTTTATAAATAAAGTTGTATTGACACAAAGCCATACCCATTCATTTATGTATTGTCTTTGACTCTTTCACACTATAATGGAAGAGTTGAATAACTGCAACAAAGACCTTATGAACCTCAAAGCCTTAAATATTTACTATCTGGCCTGATACAGGAAAAGTTTGCCAACCCTTGATCGATGATATAGCTGGCAATCCAAAGATCTCCCTGGTTATACTATTGCAAGCTCTCCTAACACATCAAGCTGAAGCATTGGGAATGACAATCTATTTCCTCTACTTTTCCCACTTTTGAACATATACTATTCAGGGGAAATGCTGAACTTCTATATCCTAATGAAAACTTTAATTAAATTCTCAGAAAAAACAAATCCATTCTGACTCCCCTCCTATGTGTGAGTGATCCGTTTAATTCCTAGTATCTCTGAGACTATAGCAGGGGACACTTCCTGAATCTTGTTAGCATATGCCTTCATATATACCTGCTACCTTGCTTAAAAACATTACAGTAGCTTTAATTAAGCTTAAATCCACTGATTCAATTTTTATTAAATCATAATAAACTAAAGCAAAAGAAAATGGGAAAAGTTGCTACAAGGAAGATGGCTTTTAGAATGTAATTGGTAAATACAGTGAAAAAGGGCATCTTGGCTATATTTTTGAACTGGCAGAAAACTGCAGTGATTACATTATTCAGGAGTAATATAATACTCTCACGCATTCCCGGAGGGCAGAACCTGGGGTTTTAATCATTTAGTAATGCACTTGCATTGAATCTTGCAGATTTGTCAAATGCCATAAATGAACCACGATTTCATCTATTTTGCTCTTTTGGGGCCAGTTCAATTTTTTATCCACAGCATGAGCATAGAAAGTTGGGAAGAGAAAGCATCTTTCCCAAGAACTCCTAAATCTCCAGGTGCTTGCCAAACTGCTTGAGGAAGAAGTTGGCGATGGACTTCAGAAACCTCCTATAATCCAGGTTTCCCAGAAGCCTCTGAAACCGCCTTTGCAGAGATTATGACAGTGAGAAAGTCTACCATGGCTGACTCCTTGCTTCTAGCCTCACAGGCTGGCTGTCCTCGCTTATTCCCAGGCACAAGCCAAGCTAACCATGGGAGGAATTTAGTTTATGGTTTAACATTAAAGAAAGGAGATAATAGTCCTTCCCTAAAACTGACACCCTCCTTGTTCAGGGACTGAAACTGCCTTTGTAAGACTAATGAAAAGCCACAAGGCTGGGCAAAGTGGCTCATGCCTGTAATCCCAGCACTTTGAGAGGCCAAGGCAGGAGGATTGCTTGAGCTCAGGAGTTCAAGACCAGCCTGGACAACAAAACAAGACTCCATCTCTACAAAAAATTTAAAAACTAGCTGGGTATGGTAGTAAGCACCTGTAGTCCTGACTAGCCAGGAGATTGAGGCAGGAGGATCACTCGTGCCCAGGAGTTCGAGATTGTGGTGAGCTATGATCGCACCACTGCACTCCAGCCTGGGTGACAGAGCAAGACTCTGCCTCAAACAAAACAAAACGAAACAAAAGGCCTTGAGATTAGAATTATAGGAGTGACTTGAATTTTGCTAAAAATGTAAGTGTAGCTTGCCCTTCTATAATTGGTTACTGTGCGGGAGGTCACACTTCCCCAAATGCTTCTACAGATAACATCACTATTGTAGAACCTACAGTCAGTCTTTTGAGATGTTTTTCAAACTTCTGCATTCTAGTGACCAACTGACTTCACTCGGACCCATGACTCATGATAGGGGTCCTGTGGTCCCCACCCAGAGGCTGATTCTGTGCAAGAGGATCATTTTCCACATTCCTATAATTTCATCCCCAATAAATCAGCAGCACGCATTCCCTATCCCCCGCCAGCCAAAGCATCCATAAAAACCCTAGCCTTTGAATTCTCAGAGACTAATTTGAGTAATAAACTTCCCATCCTTCTGTTTGGCTAGCTCTAAGTTAATTAAAATCTTTCTCTATTATAACACCACTGTGTCAGTGAATTGGTTTTTTCTGCACAGTGGGCAAGATTAGCTCATTCGGTGATTACACCTCCTTTAAGGCAGGAGAAGCAAATATAACTGCAACATTTAAAATTTTTCTGGGCCCCTAATGGGAACGACTTTTGGTGATGTTTGATTGACATGCTTGGTTCACAGTGGCCATGTGCCTCTTATGACGCTTGCCTCGATGTGATCCTTTGCCTGTGTAATTTCAGCCATGTGTCATTTCTGTTTCTTCTTGGCTTTAGTCACACTATCATAGGCTTTCCAGGGTAGGGGGAAGTGTACAATCAATCTCCCTGGGGATTATTCACTGGGTGGATTATACAAGGCGTGTTTCTTATCCCAGCTGGAGTCTCACATACCACCCAACATGAGCTCAGCAACACACTCCTCCATCATCTTGTGTGTTTGGAAAACAAAAACCAGTTTGAATGAGTTAACTCCGGCCTCCATCTAAGAAAAACAGTAATGCTGGGCAATTAAGAGGATAGAATTTAGCAGTAAGACCAACTTGATTCCAGACATCAGTTTTGCCTCTGCCTGGCTGTATGGCCTGAAGTCACTTAACTATTCTGAACCTCTGTTTCCTCATTTTTAAAATAGTCTGGCAATACTCAGTTCCCAGGCTTGCTGAGGGTTAAGCAAGTACACACATAAAGAGAATTTAGCTTAGACTAGAGAGGTGAAGGAGAAGGATTGCTTGAGCCCAGGAGTGTGAGCTCAGCCTAGGCAACATAGCAAGACTCATCTCACAAAAAAAGAAAAAAGAAAAAAAGATCTTTAGAATAAATGTTCATGAAGAAGACCAATTTTCCTTTGAGAAATTATGAAAAAAAATCAACAAAGCAATAGCAATATGACCAAAGAACATTGATAACTCACAAAAAAAGAAATATAAGGGTCTCTTAACCATATAAAAAGATATTTAATCTCATTTTTGTTTTGTTTTGTTTTTGCGACAGGGTCTCACTTTGTTCCCCAGGCTGGAGTGCAGTGGTGCAATCATGGCTCACTGCAGCCTCGACCTCCCTGGACTCAGGTGATCCTCCCACCTTAGCCTCCTGAGTTTCCGGGACAACAGGCACATACCATCACACCTGGTTATTTTTTCTATTTTTTGTAGAGACAGGGTTTCACCACGTTGCCTAGGTCGGTCTCAAACTCCCCGGCTCAAGCAGTGCACCCACCCCAGCCTTTCAAAGTGCTGAGATTACAGGTGGGAGCCAATACACCCAGCCTAACCTCACTTTTAATTAGAAAAATCCACGTCAAAGCTATGCAGGGATATCATTTTTTTCCCTATCAAATTGGCAAAAATCCAATCCAAAAGTTTTATAACATATTTTATAATCAATAGTAGAATTAAGCACTCTCATCCATTGCTGGTGAGAGTCCAAAATGCTACAACGCTTTGGGGAGCTAATTGGCAATCCCTATCAAAATTACAAATGCATTTACTTTTTTACTCAGCAATTTCACTCCTGGGAATTTGTTTTACAGCTAAACCTAAACCAGCACTACATGAAGTTTCAGATACACCCTTGTATCAATTGTACAGTTGTGCATGAGCCAGAGGCTGGGAATGCCCAAATGTTCATCTAGAGGTGAGTGGGTGAATAAGCCACAGTACTTCTACGCAATATTCACAGCTATGAAAAAGAGAATGACGTTCTCTATGCCCCGTGAAATGTCACAGGAAACGATTAAGTGAAAAAGGTAGCATGCAAAACAGTAATATAGGATCTGAACTTCTATGTAAAAGGAGGGAAAATAAGAATATATTTATATCTGCACAAAAATAAATACCAGAAGGCTATGCAGAAAATTAATAAGAGTGGTTGCATATAGAAGGCCAAAGAGTAGGGAATTAGGGAGGTTGGGTCAGGAATTAGAGTAAGACTTCTTTTGATTTCACTTTTATTTTTGAACCATGTGACTAAATTATCAACTCAAAAAATTAAATCAAACTAAAGAAAATGATTAACATCTTCTAAAATGAAAAAAGACTTCCAAAATCAGTCAGAACTCATATTTGAATTATCTGTCACTTTGGATATACTGTATTTATGGCCCCTTGCTGGGTTGTAAACCTTGAAGATGGAGCATGTCTTACATAAACATCACTATAACCCGGGTGGCCAGCCACATGTCTTCCTCTCCGTCAGAGTTAAATGAATACTTTTCACTAAACCAATGAATACATGAATGAACTTGGGGCTTTCAGGTGCAGAGAGAATGATCATTAGCTGACTATCAGAAAACTATCAAACAGTCAAGAAATGACATGAAAACAATGAGATTTTCCTTCCTTCCTTCCTTCCTTCCTTCCTTCCTTCCTTCCTTCTTTCTTTCTTTCTTTCTTTCTTTCTTTCTTTCTTTCTTTCTTTCTTTCTTTTTTTTTTCTTTCTTTCTTTCTTTCTCTTTCTTTCTTTCTCTTTCCTTTCTTTCTCTCTTTCTCTCTCTTCTTTCTTTCTTTCTTTTTCTTTCTTTCTTCTCTTTCTTTCTTTCCCTCTTTCTTTCTCCCCTCCCCTTTCCCTTCCCCTTCCTTCCTTCCTTTTTTTTTTTTTTTTTTTTTTTGACAAAAGACAGAGTCTTGCTCTGTCACCCAGGCTGAAGTGCAGTGGCACAAATCCAAGTAATCCTCCTACCTCAGCCTCCTGAGTAGCTGGGACCACAGGTGTGTACCACCACATCCAGCTAATTTTTAAATTTTTCATAAAGACAGTATCTCCCTATGATTCCCAGGCTGGTCTCAAACTCCTGGGCTCAAGCAATCCACCTACCTCGGCCTCCTGAGTGGCTGGGACTATAGGCTGTGCACCACCACACCTGGCACCTAGCTAATACTGTTTATTTTTTTGTAGAGACGGGGTCTTGCTATGTTGCCGGGGCTGGTCTCAATCTCCTAGTATCAAGTGATCCTCCCTCCTCGGCCTCCCAAAGTGCTGCAATTAGAGACATGAACCACCATGCCCAGCCAAAATGCTCATTTTTATCATGGGAAGTAGAAAGTAGACCCACTGAAGAGCTCAATGACAGAAAAGGAAAAAACCCAACAACCATAACTGCGTTCCTTCTCTGAACTCTACAAACTACTCTAATCCAGTTTCCTTTGGGGGACTACATTTGAAACTGAAACCCAAATGCAACAGCAGTGCTTTCTCAACGAAGCTGGAAAAGTCCACAATTCTGCCCCTGTTCCTGTCAAACCTGAGGAGGGCAAGTTTCAGGTTAGGTCAGAGAACAAGTTTCTAGACAGAAGTTTCAACTCTTTCCTCATCACCAATCCCCTTAATAAGCATTGGGGGGAAGATTGTCCCAAATAAATGATTGATAAGATGATGCCTGTGCCCAGAAGACAATAAAAATTTGTTCATCCACACTTTTCCTTCCTGGATCCACAATAATTTATTTTAAAATGTCATCTCCCTTACTGCAGGGTGGCTGATTTATAGATTAGGCATCTGTTTCATATAAAGGTCCCCAAATGGAACAACAATCTTATGTTTTAACAAAACAGAGAACTCATTTCATAAATCACTTCCAGCCTATCCGGTATCTCACACTGAATTTCTTTTGAATCCAAGCAGATTTCCTTCTCTTCAGAGTTTGTCCTGTGTGTTGCTATCAAGAACGGGAAAACACACACACACTTCAAGCTGTTACAAAACTCCAAAGAAGTGTGGTGGCTCACACCTGTATAATGCCAGCACTTTTGGAGGCCAAGGCAGGCAGCTTGCTTGAGCCCAGGAGTTCAAGACTAGCCTGGGCAACATGGTGAAACTCCATCTCTACAAAAAATACAGAAATCAGCCGGAGATGGTGGTGCGCACCTATAGAGTTCAGCTACTCAGGAGGCTGAGGCGGGAGGATCCTTTGAGCCAGGGAGGTGGGAGTTGCAGTGAGCTGTGATCACGCCACTGCACAACAGCCTGGGTGAGAGTAAGACCCTGACTCAAAACAAAAACAGTGGCAAAAACAAAGAAGCAATAGTAAATCTAGAAATCAGTCTATCTCTATTTTTATCCTATAATAAAACCCTTTTAAAATATTTTCAGGATGAAAACACTTAAAATAGTCAATTTTAAGTGTTCTCAGAAAGCTCCTAACACAGAAATTTGCAAACAGATGGAATTACTGGGTCACTCCCTACTGCCTCGCCCATAGCAGACATGACTAATTCATTGATCCTTTCCCACTGAGCTTGCTGAGGCCCTGCTGTACTCCTCAACCCAAAGTTCCAGGCAACCTCTGTCATGAACAGCAATTAATATGCAGGATGGAATAATCCAATTCAATCGCTTTTATTGTAGCAGAACTGAAAAACAGAAGAGGTAAAGGACTTTGCCAACATCACACAGTGAGTCAGCGATGCACCTGAAATATACTCTTAAGTACTGGCTCTAGAATTCTTCTTTGTCTACACCACCACATGACTTGCACTCTGGAGGTCAAATCTGAGTTTGTTCTATGTCTGTGTGTGATTTTTATTTTACGACAAAGCAATTCTTCTTTCCAAAAAAAAAAAAAAAAAAACTCCTTACACATCAAAAAAACATATACTACTTTCCAAATAAAGAATTTACTTGGCTGAGCACGGTGGCTCACGCCTACAATTCCAGTACTTTCGGAGGCCAAGGTGGGTGGATCACCTGAGGTCAGAAGTTCGAGACCAGCCTGGCCAACATGGCAGAACCCTGTCTCTACTAAAAACACAAAAAAATTAGCTGGCCATGGTGGTGGGCGCCTGTAATCCCAGCTACTTGGGAGGCTGAGGCAGGAAAATTGCTTGAACCCGGGAGGTGGAGGTTGCAGTGAGCTGAGATCACACCACTGCACTCCAGCCTGGGCGAAAGAGCGAGACTCTGTCTCAAAAAAAAAAAAAAAAAAAAAAAGAATTTACTAATCATTCCAATACAAATGATTTGGAAGCTGCTGGCAGCTCGCCACTCTAAATATCATTTTGTTTTAGCAATAATCTTCTTTTCTTATCAAATATGCTTCTTCCTCAATACAGGAGAAATAATTGTTATTAAACAGGAAATGACTGTTCATTTGGGCTAACAAAGGACGACGTGATGAGCAGGGATGCATGGACAATACCCTCCATCCCAGTTGCACAGTGACAGGCTGAAACTGTAGCGGCTCTTTCATCAAATTGTTACCAGGTTTATTAAATTTTATCTGGGCTTTATTTTTTCTTTTGCTTCAACCAAAATTTCTTAGAATTACACAATGTCAGAGCCAGATGGGACCTTATAATTCATCTGATGAAACAACTACAAAAAAGTAGGAGGAGAGTCCAAGAAATGATTCAACCAGTGTAACACAGGTAGGGCCCAGATCTCATGATTCTGAGCTCCTTCCAATTCAGGGTCCCAAAATACTGAGATCAAAATGAGGATTTTCCTGTCTAGGGGATAATATAAAACATACTGAGTTCTCGAATCAATGCTTTTCAAACTCTAATGTGCATATGGATCACCTGGGGGATCTTGTTAAGATACAGATGATGTAAGTCTGGGATAGGGCCTGGGATTCTGCATTTCTAGCAGCTCCCAGGTGATACTGATGCTGCAGACCCATGGACCAGTGTTCTGTTTAGTCCCAAGAGAACCATCTGGTTCTAGCAAAGAATCTTCACTGGATTTCTAACTAATGAGTCGCACACAATCACTGTCAATCAGGTTATCTCACGTTGCATATAACTGAAACACAGTTTACATGGTAATGGGGGTTTACTGGGAGAAACTGGCTAATTAAATGAGTTGGGTTTGATAAGGTACAGAAGGAAGCAAATTCGCCTCCCCCATTGCTATCTTCAAATTTTCTCTGTTGTGTTTTCCTTCCCTACCCCAAGTGAATGTCCAGGGCAGATTCCCTGGTGTCTCCAAAAACATTCAAGTAGTAACAACCATTTTCAGGACTACAAATGTCCATTGTAGCGTAATAGCAAAACTTCAGTTTCTCATCCAAGTCAAGCTTTTCTCTCTAGCAACTCAGACCTAACCCCAGATGAGAAAGCAAGAGGGATTTGTTGTTTCTTTCCTTGTTCTGCCTTTTTTTTCTCTCTCTCTCTCTTTTTTTAGCCCGAGTCTCGCTCTGTCGTCCAGGCTAGAGTTCATTGGCGTGATCTCGGCTCACCACAACCTCTGCCTCCTAGGTTCAAGCAATTCTCTTGCCTCAGCCTTCCAAGTAGTTGGGATTACACATGTGCGCCACCACTCCCAGCTAATTTTTGTAATTTTAGTAGAGATGGAATTTCGCCCTGTTGGCCAGGCTGGTCTTGAACTCCTGACCTCAGGTGATCTGCCTGCCTCAGCCTCCCAAAATGCTGGGATTACAGGTGTGACCCACTGTGCCTGGCCTTTTTGCCTTCTTTTTAAACCACTCTCTGCTACTCCTGAACCCCATAGGATTGGGATTGGGAGTGGGAGAGGAATTTATGAAAGGGAACAGTATGTTCTCACTGAACAGGTGATGTATCTCAAACATTGCCTCTTTTCCTACTGGGGCAGTTTTATCAGTTCTTTGGAGACTCACCACTCCCCACACCCCCAAACTAGGGACTTCTTTTTTTTTTTTTTTTTTTGAGACAGAATCTTGCTGTGTCACCCCGGCTGGAGTGCAGTGACACAATATCGGCTCACTGCAACCTCTGCCTCCTGGGTTCAAGCAATCTCCTGCCTCAGCCTCCCAAGTAGCTGGAATTACAGGCATGCACCACTGTGCCTGGCTAATTTTTGTATTTTTAGTAGAGATGGTGTTTCACCATGTTGGTCAGACTGGTCTTGAACTCCTGGCTTCAAATGATCAGCCTGTCTCAGCCTCCCGAAGTGCAGGGATTACAGGCGTGAGCCACTGTGCCCAGCCCAAATTAGGTGCCCAATTTCCTTAGTAAATGCATTATTTTGCTGACTGCTTTATGTGGCCCTTCCTGGCCTGCTCTAGTGGTACAGCCCATACTGCCACATTCTGCTACACTCTTCTGCAGAGTGGGGTTCTTTCAAGAGATTAAAACAAGGCTACCATGCCAACAGGGCATCCACACTCTTGGTTCAAAGCCCACCCAATAGGCTTTGCCACCACATTGGTCCCATCAGCCTCTCACCTTCAGGCTTTTCTGTATAAGTCAGGTTCTGGGCCCTCCAGAGTCTGGGAGAAACTATTCAAGCCCTTCTAAGAACATTTCCATTATGCTCCAGTGGATGCCATTTTGCCAGTTAAAAAAAAAAAATCTCGACCAGGCACGGTGGCTTACGCCTATAATCCCAGCATTTTGGGACACTGAGGCAGGCAGATCACTTAAGCTCAGGAGTTCGAGACCAGCCTGGCCAACATGGTGAGACCCCCGTCTCTACTAAAACAAAAAAATACAAAAATTAGCTGGGCATGGTGGTAGCCGCCTGTACTCTCACCTACTTGGGAGGCTAAGGCAGGAGAATCACTTGAACCCAGGAGGCAGAGATTGCAGTGAGTGGAGATGGCACCACTGCATTCCAGCCTGGTGACAGAGCAAGACTGCCTCAAAAAACAAAAAAACAAAAACAAAAACAAAAAAATCATGAAAAACTGTACAGAATGTTAACCTATGGTGTTTTAATTTCTAGAGATATATATCTGTCATCCAAGAAAAGGTTTCCAGAATACAGAATAGCTTTATATTTTTAATAAACTTATACATTCTACTAGCATAATAATTGGGTACATGGCATTCATTTCAGTTAATTAGAGCAATTGAGCATGTACTAATTTCCATGCACTCCTTGAAGCAGTAACAGAGTAAGATTGCTATGAATTAATGATAAAAGTACTATTAGAACTTAGAACTCTGGTAGCTGACATTTTCATTTCTCCCCATGAAAAAAGTATATCATATAGACCATTAATCTTGTGGTTTTGAATCCTAGAATTGTTCAATGGTAGGACTGAAGCACATTTCTAGAATGTGATATGACTATCTATCCTACATGATGGTTCCTAATCCTACCAGTGCTAGGGCTAGTTGACCTTTTTTTTTTTTTTTTTTTTTTTTTTTTTGAGACAGGGTCTCACTGTGTCTCCCAGGCTGGAGTGCAGTGGCACAATCTCTGCCCACTGTAACCTCTGCCTCCAGGGTTCAAGTCATCCCCCAACCTCAGCCTCCTTAGTAGCTGGGACTGAAGGTGCAAGTAACCACCCCTGGCTAATTTTTTGTATTTTTTGTAGAGCTGGGGTTTCACCATGTTGGTCACCTAGTTTCACCAGGCTGGTCTCAACCTCCTGAGCTCAAAGGGATCCTCCCGCCTCAGCCTCCCAATGTGCTGGAATTATAGACATGAGCCACTGTGCCTGGCTAGTTAATATTTATTATTTCTTCATAGTCAATTCAACATAGTAACATTTCTAGAGTAGACACCAAGCCCCAAGCACTTGGCAAGGAGGTTGAAACTATCTGTGTTGCAATGAGATATCTCTTGCACCAAACATTTATTAACATTCACAGATTCATCCACAGTGAAAATGATCATGGCACCCCATTAATAATTTGCTTTATATGGTCCTAATCAAAGGGACTTAACCAAACAAGCTAGTGTCAGTGCTTGCCCTGCCCGCAGCCTCCTTCTAAAGGCGTCCTTACACTTAGGTTGCACTCTTTTTTATTTGAGATGAAGTCTTGCTCTGTCACCCAGGCTGGAGTGCAATGGCGCAATCTCAGCTCACTGCAACCTCCGCCTCCAGGGTTCAAGCAATTCTCCTGCCTCAGTCTCCTGAGTAGCTGCGATTATAGGCACCCACCACCATGCCAGGCTAATTTTTATATTTTTAGTAGAAACAGGGTTTTACCATGTTAGCCAAGCTGGTCTCAAACTCTTGACCTCAGGTGATCTGTCCACCTCAGTCTCCCAAAGTACTGGGATTACAGGCATGAGCCACCACACCTGGCCATAGGTTGCACTCTTGAGCCATGTGGGACTCCACCACTCAGCTCAAAACTGATTGAAACTGACAGCAGCACTTGAGTGCACACTAGCCACCTGTAAGCTGGACAGTGCCCTAGATGACGGTTGAGTACCAAGAATTAGAAAAGTTCGTGGTCATTTCAATTAGATTCTTCCCTAAGGATACCAACCAACTTCTTTTCTAAAGAATCAAAACCGGGGCCAGGCGTGGTGGCTCATGCCTGTAATTCCAGCACTTTGGGAGGCCGAGGCGGGTGGATCACCTAAGGTCGGGAGTTCGAGACCAGCCTGACAAACATGGAGAAACCCTCTCTCTACTAAACATACAAACTTAGCCAGGCATAGTGGTGCATGCCTGTAATCCTAGCCACTCAAGAGGCCGAGGCAGGAGAATTGCTTGAACCTGGGAGGCAGAAGTTGTAGGTGAGCTGAGATCGTGCCATTGCACTCCAGCCTGGGAAAAAAGAGTGAAACTCTGCTCAAAAAAAAAAAACAAAAAAAAAAGAGAATCAAAACCTGAACCATCTTTCAGCCTCAACTTGTTCAAAAGCTGAAAAGGGTATGGAAGCCAGGAGTGACAGGGGAACCCATAAGAGATGATCCCTGCCCACAACCATGCAGGGCACAATACAACAAAAATAAATGGTCCCTAAGCCTGAGAGCTTATTGTTAAGAGTAAAACACAAAGTCACAAACAAGGCACTGTAGGAATCTAAAATTTGCCATCTCAGTTTTTTGACCCAAGAATGCTACTTTTAGGAATGTATTCTAAGGAAATAACTGAACAAGTACCAAAAGATGTATGCATGGGATCATCAGTAGCAGTGGCAGTTTTCATAAGAAAGAAAAAACTCAACCTAAATCAATAAGAGCTTGGGTAAATAAATACATTTATATAGTGAACTATCTACCTATGTATTATTCCTAGAAAGAACTCCATGATAGATTTAGCCAAAATAATGTTTATATAATGAATCATATACAGTATGTAGTTATATATTTTTTATAAGAATATAGGCTATAATGTTAATTAAAATGATTCAGCTTAAAGGAGAAATTTTGCTTTATAATTTATGCTTTTCTGTGTTTCCAATCTTTTTTTACTATGTTATGATACATTTGTAATCAGAAAAAAGATAATTTAAAAAATAAGTAATGAGGCCAGGCATGGCAGCTCATGCCTATAATCCCAGCATTTTGGGAGGCTGAGACAGGAGGACTGCTTGAGCTCAGGAGTTCGAGACCAGCTGGGCAACATGGTGAAACCCTGACTCTACAAAAAATACAAAAATTAGCCTGGTGTGGTGGCTTACACCTGTAGTTCCAGCTATATGGGGACCTAAGGTGGGAGAATTGCTTGAGCTTGGGGGCTTGAGGCTGCAGTGAGCCATGCTGGCGCCACTGCACTCCTGCCTGGGTGACAAAGCAAGACCCTGCCTCAAAAACAAACAAATGAAAACATCAACAATAAACAAACAGATAATGGGCTAGGTCCAGGGGTTCACACCTGTAATCCTTCGGGAGGAGGAGAAGGGAGGATGGCTTGAGCCCTGGAGTTTCAAGTGGCAGTGAGCTATGACTGTGCCACTGTACTCCAGCCTGGGTGACATAGGGAGACTCCATCTCTTAAAACAACCATAAACAAAACCACACTAATAACGATGCTGTAAAATTAAAACCCTAGGCCGGGCACAGTGGCTCATGCCTGTAATCCCGGCACTTTGGGAGGCCAAGGTGGGCGGATCACCTGAGGTCAAGAGTTCGAGATCAGCATGGACAACACGGTGAAATCCCATCTCTACTAAAAATACAAAATTAGCTGGGCATGGTGGTGCATGCCTGTAATCCCAGCTACTCAGGAGACTGAGGCAGGAGAATTGCTTCAACGTGGGAGGCAGAAGTTACAGTGAGGCGAGATCACATCATTGCACTCCAGCCTGGGCAAGAAGAGAAAAACTCTGTCTCAAAAAAAAAAAATTTAAGCCCTAGATTTTTTCCTTTGTATATGTCTTTTGTGAAGAACCTACAATATACTAGATTAATGCATTCAAAAGGAAATGTAATATGAGTCACAGATGAAATTTTGTATAGTCTAATTCCTAATAATATATCGTATGTAGCCCAATGTCTAAAAATTATAATTTTAACACATAATCAATATAATGCCACTGAAATATTTACATTCTTTTTTTCCTAAGTATTTGAAATCCTCTGTGTATTTACATAGCACATTTCAATTTAGAACATCTTTCAAGTGGTCAATATCCACACTTGGCTATTGTATGGGATAGTGTAGTTTTCTGTTTTTGTTGGGTTTTTTGTTTGTTTGTTTGTTTTTTGAGATGGAGTTTCGCTCTTGTTGCCCAGACTGGAGTGCAATGGTGTCATCTTGGCTCACCGCAACCTCTGCCTCCCAGGTTCAAGCAATTCTGCCTCAGCCTCCTGAGTAGCTGGGACTGCAGGCATGCACCACCACGCCTGGCTAATTTTGTATTTTTAGTTGAGACAGGGTTTCTCCATGTTGGTCGGGCTGATCTCGAACTCCCAACTTCAGCTGATCTGCCTGCCTCAGCCTCCCAAACCGCTGGGATTACAGGCGTGAGCCACTGTGCCCAGCAGTAGTTGTTATTTTTAAGGAGGATAATTTTTAAACTTTTAGGTTGTTAATTTCTGAAGTTGTTTGTGCTTAAATGGTTGTTTATGAATATTATTTTGGTAATCTTTGAAAGACTGTTGCTAGGTTTTTGGTTTGTTGCATTTTTTTAAAGAAAGTGCTGGTGTAATAAATACTTTTTCCTGAACAAACACACCTTGGGTGAACTTTTACCTCTCTATCTCTCCTTTCCTTCTTAGTTGTTGACAGGCAGGGTCAAAAGTCAGAATCTTTAGTAGATATATTTGTTGCCGGTCCCTGGAAGGAGGAGGGGCAATGGACAGCAATAAAAGGTCACATTTATCAGAGGTCCCTTACTGCACCACTAGAAAATGACTGCAACTATTATCAGGGCTCCCTGGATAATCAAAACGACATACATCAAAGGTCTGACTCATTCTAAAGAGTTACTCCCCTCCCCTTTTTTGTTTTTTTAGTGTTTTACCAAGAGTAGCACTACCGAGGGGATATTTGTATTATCTGACCATCAACAAGAGGGATAGGCTACAATATAGACCACAGAGCACGGTGGGTTCAGACAGGTCTGGGCTTGGGTGTCTCTGGGCTTCCATATCCTCAACTACAGAGCAGAGATTATAATACACAGCCTAGTTCAAAAGATTCATTTTTTAACAACTTCGTATCAAGTGTATAATACATAGAGAAAAGTGTACACATCCTAAGTGTAAAATACAAACTTCACAAATTAAATATACTCGTGTGACCATCATCTAGATCAAGAAACAGAACACTCTCAATACCCAGTAGCCTCCTTCTCATCCCTACCCCTCTGTGTTACGTTTCTACTGCAATGTAACCCGCTACTACAAAGTGAGTAGCTTAAAACAACACAGATTTATTATCTCAGTTTCCATGGGTCAGGAGTGCGGGCACAGCTTAGATAGATCTCAGGTCTCACGAGTTAGTAATCAAGGTGTCGGCCAAGGCTTGGGTTCTCGTTCAGGACTTGAGCTCATTGCAGTTGCTGGCAGAATCAGTTCCTGATGGCTGTGTAACAGAGGTCCAGCTCCCTTGCTAACTGTTGGCAGGGGCCCACTCTCAGCTCCTACAGGCTAACCAGTTCCTTGCCATGGGGTTCCTGCCCCCATAGACAGCTCACAACTGTGGCTCCCTTCCAGGCCAGAAACAGCCTGTCACTCTGACTTCTGTCTCTGACTTCTAACTGCTCATTTTAAGAGCTTGCCTGATTAGGACAGGCCAACCCATGACAGTCTCCTCAGTGATTAGGGATCTTAATAACAGGAGGGATACCCCACCAAGTCACAGGTTGTACTTGTACTCAAGGGACAGGGATTATATGAGGGAACAACCTATGGGGCAGATATCATGTCCCCCACCTTAGAATTCTGCCTGTCTCACCATCCCCAAAGACTAACCACTATCCAATGTCTAACAGTATTTTTACCTGTCTTCAAACTTTATAAAAAATGGAATGTTTGTGAAATACACTCATCTTTTGTATGTAATTGCAGAGGATTCATTTGCATTGCTGCATAGTGTTCCACTGTGTGAATATGCCACAATACCATAATTTACCCTTTTAAAGGTTGATAGTTAAACTAATAATTATAACATAATATATAGATTTTTTTTTTTTTTTTTTGAGACGGAGTCTCACGCTGTTGCCCAGGCTGGAGTGCAGTGGCGCGATCTCGGCTCACTGCAAGCTCCGCCTCCCGGGTTCCCGCCATTCTCCTGTCTCAGCCTCCTGAGTAGCTGGGACTACAGGCGCCCGCCACCGCGCCCGGCTAATTTTTTGTATTTTTAGTAGAGACGGGGTTTCACTGTGGTCTCGATCTCCTGACCTTGTGATCCGCCCGCCTCGGCCTCCTAAAGTGCTGGGATTACAGGCTTGAGCCACCGCGCCCGGCAATATATAGATTTTTTTAATGAGTAGGAAAGACAAGGAAATAACTACCTCTCAGGAGTTGCAGAATAAAAATCATTTTAAGCATATGCAAAGAATTTGAGACATGAAACAGTTTTACATATCATCTTAGAGAAAAAGGTGGTGTTTGGTAAGTTTTCAGTTTTTTTGTTTTTGTTTTTGTTTTGAGACAGAGTCTCGCTCTGTCACCCAGGCTGCAGGGCAATGGCATGATCTTGGCTCACTGCAATCACCACCTCCCAGGTTCAAGCAATTCTCCTCCCTCAACCTCCCAAATAGCTGGGATTACAGGCACCTGCCACTACGTCATAAAAAATGCCTGGCTTGGCTAATTTTTTTTTTTTTTTTTTTTTTTTTTGAGATGGGGTATTACTCTGTCGCACAGGCTGGAGTGCAGTGGCATGATCTTGGCTTACTGTAACCTCTGCCTCCCAGGTTGAAGCAATTCTCCTGCCTCAGCTTCCTGAGTAGCTGGAATTAGAGGCACCCACCACTACGTCCAGCTAATTTTTGTATTTTTAGTAGAGACGGGTTTCACCATAATGGCTAGGCTGGTCTCAAACTCCTGACCTCAGGTGATCTGCCCGCCTCGCCCTCCCAAAGTGCTGGGATTACAAGTGTGAGCCACCGTGCCTGGCCTAATTTTTTGTATTTTTTTAATTTTATTTTTTTGTAGAGACAGGGTTTCGCCATGTTGCTTAGGCTGGTCTCGAACTCTTGACCTTAGGTGATCCACCCACTTCAGCTTTCCAAAGTGCTGGGATTACAGGTGTGAACCACTGTACCCAGCCAACATTAATTGATCATCTCAGTTTTAGCAGGTCGAAGTCTGGGCATGGCTTACCTGGATTCTTTGCTCAGGGTTCTCATAAGGCTGAATTCAAGGGGTCAGCCAGGCTGCATCCTCATGTGGAGCTTGGGGTCTTCTTCCAAGCTTGTACAGATGCTTGCAGAATTTGATTCCTTGTGTTCCTAAGACTGAGGTTCCCACTTCTTTGCTGACACTCAGCCAATGTTTGTTCTCGGCTGCTAAAGGGCCCCACAGTTCCTTGCTGAGTGCTCCTCTCCATAGGCGGGTTGCATCACCACTTCAGAGGAGCAGGGAAATCTCTCTATGTGAAGTTACTGGCCCTTTTGAAAGGGCTCCTGCCTGATGAATTTAGGCCCACTCAGAATACTCAGAATAATGTGCCTTTTAATTAACTCACAATCAACTAAAATCAATCAATTGGCCAGGTGCAGTGGCTCATGCCTGTAATCCCAGCACTTTGGGAGGCCAAGGCGGGTGGGTCACAAGGTCAGGAGATCAAGACCATCCTAGCCAACATGGTGAAACCCAGTCTCTACTAAAAATACAAATATTAGCTGGGTGTGCACAGTGTTGTGGGCTTGTAATCCCAGTTACTTGGGAGGCGATGGCAAGAGAATCCCTTGAACCCAGGAGGTGGAGTTGGCAGTGAACCAAGATCGCACCACTGCACTCCAGCCTGGTGACGGAATGAGATTCTGTCGCAAAAAAAAAAAAAAAAAAATATATATATATATATATATACATATATATATCAATCAATCAAGGTTGATGGGCATTTGGGTAGCTCCTATTTTGGGGCTATTACTAGCAGTGCTGCTATGAACATTCTAGAACATGTCTTTTGGTGAACACATGTATCATGTATTCATTTCTGCTCAGTATATACGGAAGAATAGAATTGCTGGGTCATAGGGTTTGCATACGCTCAGCTTGGAAGGTACTGCCAAACAGTTTTCCAAAGTGGCATTACCAAGCTGCGTCCCCACCAGCGGTGTTAGAGCAGCCCACAAGA
This sequence comes from Macaca mulatta, assembly GCF_049350105.2. Lineage (NCBI taxonomy): Eukaryota > Metazoa > Chordata > Mammalia > Primates > Cercopithecidae > Macaca > Macaca mulatta. Next base: position 129,624,222 of record NC_133407.1, on the reverse strand, counting down.
CTGTTTGGACAGTTAAAAGATGAAATCGTGATGAAGAACTTAGGACAGAACCTGGAATATAGTAACGACTAAATAAAAGGATTTGCAATAGAAATTAATACTGTTATTTTCTGCTACTCTATTAAAGTCTATGGGGTGTGTATACCCCGCTTATTCATATATCCCTAGTGGGGCACCGAAATTTATTAAGTAGCCAAAGGAACATGTCAATGTTGGTCTCTCATCCAAAAACGGTTTCTTCAGACTTGCATTTACTTTCCTTTTCCTTGGCCCTTGCACCAAGACACACAATAAGGGGGTACTGAGGGATCTCCAATGTTAATACCTGAAATTAGTCTGCCTAGGCCTCACTGAGAAGGTGGTTTCTTTGAGCCTAGGAGCAACAGGCTATTAGGCTATACCATCCAGCCTATGTGTGTAGTAGACTATACAATCTAGGTTTGTATAAGTACTCCCTATGATGTTTGAACAATGAGGAAATACTCTAATGCATTTCTTAGAAGGTATCCCCATTATAAAGCAATGTTTGACTTATTTACATAGCATTTACATTGGATAGGTATTATAAATAATATAAAGATAATTTAAAGTACACAGGAGGATGTGGCTGAGTGTGGTGTCTCGTGCCTGTAATCCCAACACTTTACAGGGGCTGAGGCAAGAGGATTGCTTGAGCCCAAGAGTTCACGCCCAGCTTGGACAACATAGTGAGACTCCATCTCATTAAAAAATAAAAAAATAAAAGAAAAAAGTGTACAGGAGGATGTGCATAAGTTATATGCAAATAATACTCCATTTAATTAAAGGGACTGAGCATCCTTGCATTTTACTCCCCACCAGGGTCCTAGAACCAATCCCCCATGAACACTGAATGACGACTGGCCCTTGCTTTGAAACCTCATCTAGGGAAATATTCTGTGTCTGTTTGCAGGGAATTAAGTGAAACTCAGGCCACATAGCAGCAATGAAATGTTAATCTTCTGTACTTAGTTATTTTTTTAATCCAAGGGCTCAGACATGTTAATCAATTCTTCCTAATTGCTTATTAGCCATTATTTCTAATAGAGGCAATGAGTCACAAGCTTCAGCTGCTTGATTCAAACTCTTTGAAGGCCAACTCAAATCAAGAGAAGTAGTAATCAAGAACTAGGAACTCTGCAGACTAATTCTCAGACAAATCAAAGTTATTGCCTAGGCCCAAAGATCTTCAGCAGTTGGCCTGGTTTTAAAGAAGAAGAAGGAGGAGAAGGAAGAGGAGAAGGAGGGGAAGGAGAGGAAGGAGAAGAAGGAGAGGAAGGAGAGGAAGGAAAGGAAGGAGAGGAAGGAGAGGAGGAAGAGGAGGAAGAGGAAGCCTGATTTTAATCAGGTGGTCACTGAGCCTAACTTCTGATTCCTTGTTTGTGTAATAAGGCAACTGATAGCATCTACATTATAGGGTATCAATCATCCATTGATTTAACAAATATTTAATTTCTACTTTATACCAGGCTCTGTGCCAGGCAATTAATAAGTATTTCTTAAATGTTAATCGTGTATCAGCTATTATCACTGTCAACACTTACTTATTTGCATATCAACTACCAACCTTGTGGGAAAATATCTGAAAAATGTGGTCTTAAGCTGGCTTTACACTCCCCCTCAGACTCACCCTATTCACATACATAATTTTCTTTTTCATTTCACATACATAATTATATGCCCACTGTCTACCACTGGTGTGGAGCCAACTCCTCAAGCCTAAATCCTCAATTACTGTGGTCAGAGAATGCAAACTAATTTTATTATCAGCCTAAGTGCTTCATAATTTAAAAGGCAAACATGCCACACTTCAAAGTCACAGGGGAAAGTTTTGGGGATTAACTGTCATTTTGATTATCTGCCCCACATTTCCCCTTCCATTAGCTAAGAAACATTAGGAGGCAGATCACTAGACACATCTGAAAGTGGACAGGTTCACTTTTACAGGAGAGATTCCATTTCCTCCTACGCCCCCAGGCCCTCACACCCCAGCTCCCAGGACTCTACATGAAACTATCAGTGGGAAAACATTTCCAAAATGCTTTTTATCCCCATCCCCATAGAGAAAACCTCAAATTTGCTTTCAGCCTTATTCATGGTTCAGGAACAAATATTAAATTAACATCAGCAGAGGAACAAAAGAAGGTCGCAAAAGCAAAAGAACAGTACTGAATAGAATATTCATCTCTGGAGCTAAAATACTTGGGTTCAAATCCTGGCTGAGGATTGCCTGGCTTAGGGTTGCCAGATAAAATACAGGACACCCAGTTAAATTTGAATTTCAGATAAACACAAATAGTTTTTTAGTATAAATATATCTCATATGCAGATTTAAGACATATTTCTGCTAAAAATTTATTTGTTGTTTATCTGAAATTCAAATTTAACTGGGTGTCTTGTGTTTTGATTTGCGAAGCCTGGTAACCTGACTCTGTTTACTAGTTTTGTGATCTAGGATAAGTTACATAAACTCTCTGTGTTTGTTTTCTCATCTGTAAAATAGAAACAGTAAAAGCATATTCTTCATAAAATGGTTTCAGTAGTCATTCTTGCTATTCAACAGATATGTCTGGTTCTCTTTCTTCCAGAAACATGGTGGGATAGCACTTCCCCATCTTCGAAGTTAAAGGAAGACTGCGACTTGCTTTAGCCAGTGAAAAGTGAGCACAAAGGAAATGTCATTTCCAGGTAAAAGGGTCCCCTATCCTACCTTCCCCTACCAGATCCAAGGAAGAGACAAGTGTGAGGGAGAAATATACACATCTGGTTCTAAACATTGAAATCCGGGAGTTGTCACTGCAGCATAACTTAGCTTATCTTGACTGAGAGTTGATGTGAAGATTGCATGAGTTAATAATTGTTAAGGATTTAGAACATGCCTGGCACATAGTACGCACTATATATGTATTTATTAGGTTAATACGAAATCTGCAACCTTTTTCTGGTACTAAAAAAGGATTGAGATAGGCCTTGCTTGCTAGCTGTCATTCAGCTCAGGCTGCCATAGCAAAACACTGTAGACCGGGTGGCTTAAACAACAGACCTGTATTTTCTCACAGTTCTAGAGGCTGGAAGATGAGGTTATAGTGAGGGCTCTCTCCCAGGCTTGCAGATGACCACCTCACTATGTGCTGGCCTTTCCTCAGGTGCGTGCATTGCACATGTGGAAAAGGAGCAAGATCTTTCTCTTTTCCTGTTCTTAGGAGGCCACCAATTTTATTGCATTAGGACCCCACCCTTATGACCTCCTATGACCTTAATTGCCTCTTCAAAGCCTTCCCTCCAAGTACAATCATATTAGGGGTTAGCCCTTCAATATATGCATTTGAGGAGGAAACAATTCAGCCGACAGCATCATACAAGCTTTGTAATAAACGCTTATTGTCCAGTTTTCCTTCTTCAGGCTTAAGAAATCAAATCTACCCCTTTTCCATAGTGATTGGTAATAAATGCTCTAAAGAGCAGCATTTAGCTTAGGGAGTCCCTTTAATCATTAGACAGAATGTTTATGCCTAAAACACTTCTGATATGGGTCCACCCAAATTGCAGCATGGGTTATAACAGAGCAGTGGACTCGATTGCAGATGACCAGGGCTGAGCAATCTACGGAAGCCAGCCATGTGCACAGTAATTCAGAAAGGGCAGAGAAACTGGATCCAGGGGGAAAATCACAGGCAGTTAATAAGAATCAGATGCAATGTAATTCAGACCACAGTGCACATCCTGATCTCTGGGCACAGGGAATTACATCCATAAACAGACCAGACTTGATTTTATGCAGCACTTTCATCCCCCAAAGAATCCCAAAGCCTTCCAAAAGCACACTCTAGTTACTGGTAGCTCAGTGATGTGGAAGACAAACAGAAAAATGTTGTGTTCATAACTCAGGCACAGAAACTTTGTTAGAATCCAGGCCATCCACGTGGGTTAGCCCGACTGGAATGCCAGGTGACCCTTTATTGGTATGAAAAATATACATTTTTTTCTTCCTTTTAGATGAAAACATCCTCATAAAGGAAATCCAAGTATGCACTAAAGAAGCTTTCAAGCTTAGCCAGTGAACCACAGTTAAAAAGTATGGAATACATATCAGACTCATTCCATGGATATCTACATATATGTGCATATATATTTATTTTTATATACCATGGAAACAAATTTTATAAAATATTACTTATCCTTATTATTTGTGATGTATTCTGCACTAGATCTTAGCCAAAAGGCCAAGAAGCGATGCATGATGTGTTCTGATTCTATCGATCCTATTTTACTTTTTATTAAGTTGATCATTATTTGGTAATTGACATGTTGATTTTACAACCCACTTCTGTGTAGAATATTAGATTTTGAAACCCATTTCACTAAAAGATAATGAAAGAGAGTAGAAGGCTCTGATACCATGACACTTCAATCATAATACAACATATGGCCCTGGGATAGTTACTTTGCCTTTTTAGATCACGAGTCACTGGGATTCTTTCACTTTTAACTTGCTAAATTTTTAAAAATTTATTTATTAGAGACAAGGTCTCCCTCTGTCACCCAAGCTGGAGTGCAGTGTCATCATCATAGCCCACTGCAGCCTTAAACTCCCGGGCTCAAGTGATCCTCCCACCTCAGCCTCCTGAGGAGCTAGGACTAAGAGGCACAACCCACCATGCCTGGCTAATTTTTTTTTAAATTTGATTGTAGAGATGCGGTCTTGCTGTGTTGCCCAGGCTAATCTCAAACTCCTGGGCTCAAGCAATCCTCTTGTCTTGGCCTCCCAAAGTGCTAGGATTATAGGTGTGAGTAAAAATCCTGCTGAGATTTTTACATATGGTACCTGTATATAGGTAAAGCAAAAACATCCTGAAACCAACTTCATATGATGAGATTATTTTGGAATTCCTATGTTGATTAAAAGTTGGGGGTTATGGTCGGCGGAGGTTGCAGTGAGTGGAGATCACGTCACTGCACTCTGGACTGGGCAACAGAGTGAGACTCCATCCCGAAAAAACAAAAAACAAGCAAACAAACAAAAATAAAGTTGGGGGTTAAAAATAGGGAGAAAATCCATTTTCTTCTGGCACTAAACCGAGCTTTGGGTGGCCCCTAAATTGGTCAGAATTTTTTTGGTTGCATGTAACAGAACTTCCTCCTAACCAAACAACTCAGAAGAAATTACTGGCTTAAAGTCAAATGGTTCAAGGACTGTATAGGTGACAGCATAGCTGGCTCCTGATTCTGAGATGATGCTACTATTCTTCTCCATCTCTGCAGCCTGCTTTCCTCTCTGTTGGCTCTATTCTCTCCCGTTATAGACAGGGCACCCCCTTGCACCAGAGAAGATGTTTAATAGCAGCCTGACAACCCACAGAAAAGAGGGTACCTCTCCTGGCTCTTTCAGCAAAAGCTCAGGCTTCTCATGATACCAGCTTGGGCCACATGCCCATTTCTGAGTCAATTACTGTGAACAGGGACATGCCTTTCTTCAATTATTCACATCTGTGTCATGTGCCTACCCATGGTGCATAGTAGTGGAGTCAGATCAACCAAATCAAACAAACTTGAGAATGTCATTATTACATAAAGGAAAACCAACAGGCCATTTCTAAAAGCCAGGGGAAAGAATGTTTAGTAGATGATGAAAACAATGGCCACTACTGTCCTCTAAGCAGATGTCTTTGTCCATTTTGTGTTGCTATAAAGGAATACCTGAGGTTGGGTAATTTATAAAGATGAGGTTTATTTAGCTCACAGTTCTGCAGGCTGCATAAGCAGCACAGGGCTGGTGTCTGCCTAGTTTCTAGTAAGGGCTTTTGTTTTGGTTTGTCTTTTGAGACAGAGTCTCTGCTGCCCAGGCTGGAGTGCAGTGGTGTGATCTCACTCACTGCAACCTCCGCCTCCCAGGTTCAAGTGATTCTTCTGCCTCAACCTCTGGAGTAGCTGGGATTACAGGCACCCACCACCATGCCCGGCTAACTTTTTGCATTTTTAGTAGAGCTGGGGTTTCACCATGTTGGCCAGGCTGTTCTCGAACTCCTGACCTTAGGTGATCCACCCACCTCAGCTCCCAAAGTGCTGGGATTCCAGGCATGAGCCACTGCTCCCGGCCTAGTAAGGGCTTTTGAGTTGCATCAAAACATGGTGGAGAAAGTCAGATGGGCACCAGACACGTGTGAAGATGGATCAAACCTGGAGGCATCCTGGCTTTATAACAACCACTCTGGTGAGAACGAATCCATTCCTGAGGGAGCAAGAACTGTTATATCTGTCTCCATGATCTAAACACCTCCCACGAGGCCCCACCTCCCCACACTACCTCACTGGAGATCCAACTTCAACATGAAATTTGTTGGAGACAAACACACCACATCCAAACCATAGCCCCAGATATACCACCAATCCCTCCCTCTCATTTATTTATTTATTTAGTATCTTTTTTGGAGACAGAGTCTTGCTCTCTTGCCCAGGTTGGAGTGCAGTGGTGTGATCTCAGCTCACTGCAACCTCTGCTTCCCGGGTTCAAGGGATTCTTCTGCCTCAGACTCCTGAGTAGCTGGGATTACAGGCGCCCACCATCACCCCCAGCTAATTTTTGTATTTTTGTAGAGATGAGGTTTCACCATGTTGGCCAGGCTGGTCGCCAACTCCTGACCTCAGGTGATTCACATCAGCCTCTCAAAGTGCTGGGATTACAGGCATGAGCCACTGCACCTGGCCTCCCTCCCTCTTATTTGATCTTAAAAGTACAGAGAAGAAGCTGGAATTTTATCACTATACTTGGAGAATACTTTTCATCCAGAGAAATCCTGACATTTTCTCTCTGCAATCTCTTAGAAGTTAGAAGCTGTGACAAGGGATTCTCCTAGCTTTCAGATGGAAAACTTAATGTGCCATGAATTTCTGGTCATAAGCCTAAGAAGTAAAAACTCTCTTTGGGGCCTTTTAGAAATCATCTCTCTAACTTTACGCTCATGGCTTATAATGTGGTAATTGCCTGGTGGTTGTACTGCAGCTGCCTTTGCAAACGGAGTTTCAACCCGCAGGTCACCTTGGATTAACCAATGTATTGTGTACTCAACTGATGGGCTGAACTGCCGGAGTCATGAATACTTGCTCTGTCTCACACTGAAAAGCACATAGAAAGGGAAAACACATACATACATACAAAACCTTCACACAATTTGACAAAAAGGGGGAAAGCATATTGGAAAAACACGGCTTGAGTATGATTATTTTCCTCCATTTCACTGAACACCACTTGTCTTCTGGGAAGCAATGCAAACAGAGCTGAGGCTTTCAGATTGCAAAAATATTATTGCTCTGCATTGAGGTGATAAACTTGCTGAAACACAGAAGAAGACAGAACAGAAGGAATAGTCATGGACATTTTAGCACATAACCCTCTATGTAAGACTAACAGGGCCAGAATTTGGGGTTTTGCTCGTTTACTTGCTTTGTCTTGTTTTTAAAATTAGTTTGGATTTTGTTTTTGTAACAATTTCTCATAGAATATTTCAGTTCACATTGGGGAAAGGCTACCTGGCTGTGATGTAGGCACATTTATCATCATAAGAAATGGACAGATTTCCTTTGATAACACTATTTTGCCTCGGGTTTTAGAGACAATAATTATTTCCTTGTAGATACCACATATGAAACACAGAAAGTAGTGGTTTTCTCACTGCTTGGAACATTTTCCCTTCCTTTACCCTTGTCTTTTCTCAGCCTTCAGATCTTGGCTTAAATGTCAGGCCATAGTTTCTTAAACATTAAACAGAAACAAAAGTAAACAAAATAACCATACCATCAAGCAATTCCATTTCTAAGAATCTATTCCAAGAGAAATAAAAACATATATCCACAAAAAATCTTGTATATGAATATTCATAGCAACATTATTCATGATAGCCAAAAAGTGGAAACCACCCAAATAATCATCAACTGGTGAATGGGTAAACAAAATGTGGTAGAGCTGCGCAATGGAATATTATTCAGCCATAAAGAGGAAAGAAGGCCAGGCATACTGGCTCACGCCTGTAATCCAAGCACTTTGGGAGGCCGATATCGATGGATTACTTGAACTCAGGAGTTCAAGGCCAGCCTAGGTAACATGGCAAAACCCCGTCTCCACACACACACACACACACACAAAAAATTATCTAGGTATGGTGGTGTGCACCTGTAGTCCCACCTACTCAAGAGGCTGAAGTGGAAGGATCAATGGATCCCAGAAGGTGGAGGTTGCAGTGAGCTGTGATCATGCCACTGCACTCCAGCCTGGGCAACAGAGTGAGACCCTGTCTCAAAAAAAAAATAAATAAATAAGAATACATGCTACAACATGGATGAGTCTATAAAATATGCTAAATGAAAGAAGCTGACACAAAAGAGCACATATTGTATGATTCCATTTACATGAAATGTATTGGAAAAGCACATCTATAGAGACAGAAGGTAGATTAGTGATGTCCTATGACTGGAGGTGGGAAGAGGGATTAACCTAATCAGGCATGTGGCTTCTTACTGGGGTAACGACAGTGTTCTCGTTTGTTATGGTGATAGTTATACAACTCAGCATATTTACTTTCTCTTGTCACCTAATTTAGAACTAGGCTGCCCAGGTTTGAATCCACTCTAGTTTTGTGACCATGAGCAAATTATTTCACTACATTATTTCATCATTGGAAAATGGAATTTTCATTAGATGTTAAGGTTCTTATAAAAATTAAGTGAGATGATACAGATACACGTTAATACATGTGCAGTGCTTATGTGCCTGGCACATAGTAAGTGCTTCTCAGGTGTTTGCTATTATCTGTATACCCCATATCTAGACAGATACAAAATAATGTACATCTGCTTGGCTTTTCACTGCCTAGAAGTGTTTGTGTTCACTTTAGGCTTGCATCATAGGTATTTGTACACTCTTCAACAGCAAACGCTCACAGGGTCTCACTCTGCCACTCAGGCTGGAGTGCAATGGTATAATCTTGGCTCACTGCAACCTCCACCTCCTGGGTTCAAGCAATTCTCCTGCCTCAGCCTCTCAAGTAGCTAGGATTACAGGTACCTGCCACCATGCCCAGCTAATTTTTTTTATTTTAGTAGAGACAGGGTTTCACCATATTGGCCAGGTTGGTCTCGAACTTCTGACCTCAAGCAATCCACCCACCTTGGTCTCCAAAGTGCTGGGATTACAGGTGTAAGCCACTATACCCAGCCAACAAACTCTTTTGTACTAGCATTTATTCCATTTGTTCATCGATTAATTGAACATTTATTGAATATACATTAATTGAATGCCAATGATGTACCAAACAGTGTCCTAGGTGCTGGGGATTAAATATAGAATGAGATACAATCTCTGTCCTTAATAAGTTTATAGTCAGAATCAGAGGTCCCCAAAACTAACTGGGCATGAGAAAAACAATAGGATAATAAGGTGGGATGTGGAGCAGGAAGGTTTTAGCCTTCTCCCTCTCCTCTCACTAACCTGCATCGATCCCTGAAAGCTACTTCTAATTTAAAACACAATTGTTTTAAAACTATGTAATATATGAATAAAAACGCCTTAGAAATAGAAAACTTTGCTATTTTTATTGATCTGTAAGAGGCAATGTAAAAGCAGTGTGCTTGTTATGCAGACAATTTTATGGTAATTCTCCTATGGGTCACTCTCTCAAATTCCTATCCTGAGTTACTTCTCTATAGAAATTCTGCAGCTTTCAACGTGCTATAAAGTTTTGCTTATTCATTTACTTTATTTTTTTGAGACGGCCTCTGACTCTGTTGCCCAGGCTGGGCAACAGGTGATCCTCCCACCTCAGCCTCCTGGGTAGCTAGGACTACAGGTGTGCACCACCACGCCTGGCTGATTTTTTTGTAGAGACAGGGTTTTGCTGTGTTGCCCGGGGTGGTCTCAAACTCCTGGGCTCAAGCAATGCTCCCACCTTGGCCTCCCAAAGTGCTGGGATTACAGGCGTGAGCCACTGCGCCTGGCCAGATGGTAATTTATAAAGCATAGATCCACTAGACTTTCTGAATCAGAATCTATAGGGGTACAGCCCAGTCACCTGTTTTTTTTAACATAAAAATGTTTATATTGGTCCCATATGCAGAAGCAAAACAGAAGATTATAAGGGGTATTAATGAACAGAAATCATGTGATTAGTTTTGTTTTTTCTGCTAGGTGATCTTTTTCTTTTTTTAAATTTCAATAGCTTTAGGGGTACAAGTGGTTTTGGGTTACATGGATAAACTGTATAGCGGTGAAGTCCGAGCTTTCAGTATACCCCTCACCAGAGCAATGTACACTGTACCCAAGAGGTAATTTTTAATCCCTCACCCCTTCTCACCCTCCCCTGGCACCTATATTTTTAACAACCTTCCCATGAGTTCAGTTTCTGCACCTGCTTTTGGGAATCACTGCTGTAAATCATGGGTGGGGAAGGGAAGATGAATTAAACTAAAGGTAGGGAGGCTGGCTAGGAAGTGAGAGATCAGGACACAGTGAACCAGGCTAGGAGGTTGTAGAAGGGTGAAAAATAACCCCCATGGATGGCCATGTCTTAACCCTTGAACCTGTGAATGTTACTTTACATGGTGAAAGGACTTTACAGATGTGATTAAGTTAAGGCTCTTGAGAGGGGGAAATTATCCTGAATTATCTGGGTGGGTCCCAGATATAATTACAATTGCCCTTATAATATAGACGGAAGTAGAGCGAGATTTAACTGTAGGAGAGGAAGTAGGTCATGTGACTACAGAAGCAAGGATAGAAAAAGTGATGTGGTAGAAGGAAGGGGCCATAAGCCAAGGAATGTAGGTGACTTCCAGGAACTAGAAAAGACATGAGGGCCGGGTGCAGTGGCTCATGCCTGTAATCCCAGTGCTTTGGGAGGCTGAGGCAGGTGGATCTTTGGGAGGCTGAGGTGGTTGGATCACAAGGTCAGGAGTTTGACATCAGTCTGACCAACGTGGTGAAACCCCATCTCTACTAAAAATACAAAAATTAGCTGGGCATGGTGGTACAGGCACCTGTAATCCTAGCTACCCAGGAGGCTGAGGCAGGAGAATTGCTTGAACCCAGGAGGCGGAAGTTGCAGTGAGCCGAAATCGTGCCATTGCACTCTAGCCTGGCGACAGAGTGAGACTTGGTCTCAAAAAAAGAAAAAAAAAAGACACGGAAATGGATTCTCCCTTAGAGCCCCCAGAAGGAATTAGCTTTGCTGACACCTTGATGTTAGGCCTGTAAGACTCATTTCAGATTTTTGGTCACCCAAACTGTAGGAGGATACATTTGTGTTGTGTTAAACCACTAAGTTTGTGGTTATTTTTTATAGCAGCCATAGTAAACTAATTCAAAGGGAAAACCAAAAAACCTAAGACAGAGGTAGCAGGAGTAAAACCATTAAAATTTAGTAATTGATAGGATCTATTTAGGTTGAGAGAGAGAGAGGAGGAATCAAGAATGAGTCTAGATTTCTAATCATAGATGGCTGCGGTCATATCAATAACAGGAGGAGGTAAAGAATATAATTAGTTGTTTAGCTAGGTGTGGTGGCTCACACCTGTAATCCCAGCACTTTGGGAGGCTGAGGTGGGCAGATAATTTGAGGCCCAGAGTTCAAGACCAGCCTGGCCAACATGGTGAAACCCTGTCTCTACTAAAAATACAAAAATTAGCCAGCGTAGTGGTGTATGCCTGTAATCCCAGCTACTTAGGAGGCTAAGGCAGGGGAATCACTTAAACTGGGAGTGGTAGGTTGCAGTGAGCTGAGATCGTGCCACTGCACTCTAGTCTGGGTGACAGAGTGAGACTCCATCTCAAAAAAAAAAAATATATATATATATAATTAGTTTGGTTGGTAGCTTGTATGATGTACAGGTAAAGAGGGCAGCAGACACTTGGATATGCAGGGCTGAAGTTTTGATTCTGTCATTTGCAAAATGGACAATATAAAATATTCCTTGTCTAATGGTTGTGAAGACTAAAGGTAATACATTCAGAAGCCTAGCATGAATAGGTATTCAAGTGTTAGGGGAAATATCTTTACCACTATGTGTTTCCGTGATCTGGGATTTGTTGTCCATCCCAAGGCATGGGATGAGACTCTGCACCTAATCCCCACCGTCTTCCTATCAGCCTATTTGGCAAAACGCAAAATAGTAGCTGGAGCAGTCATTGAAACGATCATGAGCACCAGCTAAGACTTTGTGGATTGCAGATTCAGTGCCTGTGGGAAGTAATTCTATTGACCATAGATGAAGACACGGGCTAATGCAGCTGGTCAATGTTTTCTAATCAAGTAAAGCCTCATTGAGACAGAGGCTCAGCTGAAGTTTATCTTTTCCTCTTTTTAAAGAGAAAGAGTTTGGGAAGCAAATGAGTTTAACAAGGTTTCCAAAGGGAATATTTAAACGGCTTAGAAAACAAACTGCTTTTAATCACCTTCAAACACTTGAGAAGCACCATTTGCTGTCCAACTGATATTTGAATTGCACACCATTTCTAGCTCTTTATTGCGCAAGTGCTCAGGGCAGACCTGGAAATCATTTTATAGCCCGGTTCTTTTTCCTGAAAATCATGAAACTGTTTCCTTTAAAATGCGTCTTCATTCCTTACCTTCCACTAATTCTGACTGACTTTTCTCTGATAAGGAAATCAGGCTAAGTTTGATGGATGTTTTTCTTCCACCATGTCAAACGAAAACCCAGTTTTCAATAACATCCTCTCCCTCATGTCTGTATCAAAGCCATCACTGAGAACTAACCATTTCCCTCCATTTCCTTATACTTTAACCTTCGAAATTCTAGTTCCAGCTTCCGTCATCTCTTAGCTAGACAACTGCAACAGGTCCTTCTCTGGTTTCCTGAATCCTCTCTAGTGCCTTTCCAATTCTCCATCCTGAAAACAGGGACTGATCCCAAACAAAGTGTAGCATCTGAAGTCAGACTGAATGGGATTGCTAGCTGTGGGGGCTTTAGCTCACAAGTAATCTTAATGAGGCTCATTGTCTTCATCTACAAAACCGGATAATCAATAGCAGTAACTGCCTCTGAGGTTTCAGGTAAGGATTACATGAGTGAAGTGCTTCTCATAGTGCCTGCAGATAGCAACTGCTCAGCAAATATTCCCTGTGGTTACTGCCACCAGCCTATCAGGACAATCTCATTCGTTATTATAAACATGCACATGTTTATTATAAAACACTCATTCATCTGTTTATATAGGTGAAGTGCAAAACAGCTCAGGACTTTTCTTTCCTGTAATTTTTGAGGCAAGCATAATTAGAAAATGCATATGATTTAAATGAAACCAATTATACTTCTGAACAGTAAATTATATATATATTATATAAAAGGAATATATAATATATGGGTAGATGGACAGTTTTATGGTTTTCCTCTTAAATAAGTTAACAAAATTCCTTTCATGCTCTTCCCAGTCTCTTCTCCCTCCCCAAAAAAAAGGACTTTTTTTTTTTTTTTGAGATGGAGTCTCGCCCTGTTGCCCAGGCTGGAGTAGAGTGGCGTGATCTTGGCCCAGTGCAACCTCTGCCTCCTGGGTTCGAGTGATTTTCCTGCCTCAGCTTCCTGAGTAGCTAGGATTACAGGCACCCGCCACCATGCCTGGCTAATTTTTGTATTTTTAGTAGAGTTTGGGTTTTGCCATATTGGCCAGGCTGGTCTCAAACTCCTGACCTCAGGTGATCCAACCATCTCAGCCTCCCAAAGGGCTGGGATTACAGGTGTGAGCCACCCCACTCAGCCAAAAAAATAAATAAAAGGATTTTTAAAGAAATAAAAATCAAGTATCCACAGTGGGCTATTAAGTATTCAGAAGGGCACTTTATCTGAATATGAAGAAATAATTAAATCCTTAGCTGACCAAATATAAACCATGAAAAGTCAAAGTAACGCTGCCCCCAAATCTCCTCTATTTGCAACTCTTCCTAAGCACCAGAGTCTGTTTTCTATCAGGTGATTCCTTTTATCTTAGGAGCCCCTCTAATCACTCAGAATGTACTCTGCATTGGGTAATTCAAAAGCAAAATCTCTCACAACTGAATTTTTCAGGAAAAGCTCATTAACTCAATGTGAGGGAAGCATTCTCTGAAGCAATGAAAAGAATATTTTTAAATGAAATGCCGTTTCCTTACTTTTAGAGGACCCAGAGCTGGAGTTAGAACTTCAAGAGGCTCTAAAGACTGACGAGGTTCTGATGGCCACACCCATACATTACTTTCTGTTTCAAAATAAAATCCCCCTCAGGGCCGGGCTCGGTGGGATTATGAGTGGCTCACACCTGTAATCCCAGCACTTTGGGAGACAGAAAAGTGCGGATCACTTGAGGTCAGACCAGCCTGGCCAACATGGTGAAACCCTCGTCTCTACTAAAAATACAAATATTAGCTGGGCATGGTGGTGCATGCCAGTAGTCCCAGCTGCTAGGGAGACTGAGGCAGGAGAATCACTTCAACCTGATAGGTGGAGGTTGCAGTGAGCTGAGATGGCACCACTGCACTCCAGCCTGGCCGACTGAGTAAGACTGCGTCTCAAAAAAAAAAAAAACAAAAAAAAAACAAAAAAACTAAAGTAAAAGTAAAATAAAAACTGCCTGAAAAGAAGCCCAAAGTTGTAGTTTTCCCACCAATACTACATTGTGGATTTTCTTGAAACAGCATATTTTTTTTTTTTTTTGCTGATGTACCTTCAGGAAAGTGTGTGTGTCTGTGTGTGTGTGTGTGTGTGTGTGTGTGTGTGTGTGTGTGAAATTGCTTTGCTGGTAACTAAGCATGTTCAATGTGCCTACCAAGAATGCAGAACTGTAAGGACAAGGACCTGCATATGCACATCAAACTAGTCTGGCACAGAGTGGTCTAGCCAAAGTGGAATTTAGAGGCCTGGGTTCAAATCCCAGTTGAGCCACTTACCAGCTGTCTGATCTTGGGCGAGTTACTCTCTGAGCATCAACTGCCTTGTTTGTTGTTGAAACATTGATGTGTGGAGATGACAGCAGGTACACAGAAACACAGTAAGTGTCCCCTAAATGGTAACTAAATAACGGTAGACAGTGATTTGCCATTAACCCACCACTTATATGTAAATAAAGCCTAAGCAAAGCACTATGGATTTCCTTAAGTAGACTAGCCCGGCACCCTTACAAATGCTTAGTTTTTCAAAATTCTCTTAGCATGTTTAGAGGACAAAGAATTGTTCAAAAACTCCACAAATTTTAATTTAGCAGAATCGAAGTTAATGAGTTTTCGGTATCCTAAAATGTAGAGAGAAGGAATGAAAAGAGAAGGGAAGAAAATTATATTTAAAATGACCTAAGGAAAAAAGATAACAATACATATGATATCAGAGGATTTAAGCATTTGGGGAGTAAACAAAATGTTATTTCCTGGAGTAGGTTTATTTTATTTTATTTTGAGACGAAGTCTCGCTCTGTTGCCAGGCTGGAGTGCAATGGCGCAATCTCGGCTCACTGCAACCTCCACCTCTCGTGTTCAAGCGATTCTCCTGCCTCAGCTTCCCGAGAAGGTAGGATTACAGGTGTGCCACCGCGCCCAGCTAATATTTTGGTTTTTATCTTTTGGTAGAGACAGGGTTTCACTGTGTTGGCCAGGCTGGTCTCAAACTCCTGGCCTCAAGTGCTCTGCCTGCCTCGGCCTCCCAAAATGCTGGGATTACAGGCATGAGCTACCGCGCCCCGCCTGCAGGAGAATGTTTAATGTCTGCTGGGCAAAGCTACTTTTCTGAGAATATGAAGGCTTTCAATACTTGCTCAATTATTTTATGTCTTGTCACAAGACACAAAGGATATCCTTGTTCTTAGGAAATACATAGTAAAAATAATAACACTTAATAATGAGGATGAATTTTTTTTAAAAAAGGAACCTGGGTGCAGTGGTTTATGCCTATAATCCCAACACTATGGGAGACCAAGCTTCCAGGAAGAATGATTGAGCCCAGGAGTTTGAGACCAGCCTGAGCAACATAGCAAGACCCCGGTGCTTCCAAAAAATTTAAAAATTAGGGAGGCGTGGTGGTGCATGTGCCTATAGTCCCAGTCACTCAGGAGGCTGAGGCAGGAGGATCGCTTGAGCCCAGGAGTTACAGCAAGCTATGATGGTGCCACTGCACTCCAGCCTGGGAAAAAGTCTCTTTAAAACAAAAACAAAAACAAAACCCTCCTATAAATCAGTAATCAAAAGACAAATAATCCAGTAAGAAAATGTCAAAGACTTAATGAATACTAGAAAATACACAAAAAGTAAATAACCATTTCAAAAAGATTGGACCTTGTCTCTAAAAGAAAGGAAAAAGAGAGATGCTGTCATTTAACACATCTGGGGATACTTCCTCACCCCTATGGTAGTCATTCATTCAACAATCTACCGTCAGCCTTTGTATTAGAAACTGAGGATAAAATGACCAAGATTCATGCTTGCCCCTCACTCACAGGGAACACAGAATTGCGGATAGGAGGGAGAAAAAGTATACCCTTGCGGACATTTATTGAGTAGTACCTATATGCCACGCACTGCTTTAAAACATTATATATGTGGCCTGGCATGGTGGTTCATGCCTGTAATCTCAGCACTTTGGGAGGCAGAGTCAGGTGGATCACTTGAACTCAGGAGTTCAAGACCAGCCTGGTCAACATGGTGAAACCCTGTCTCTACTAAAAATACAAAAATTAGCCAGGCGTGGTGGTGGCGGGTACCTGTAATCCCAGCTACACGGAAGGCTGAGGCAGGAGAATCACTTGAACCCAGGAGGAGGAGGTTGTAGTGAGCCAAGATCGCACCATTGCACTCCAGCCCGGGCAACAAGATCGAAACTCCGTCTCAAAAAAAAAAATAAATAAATAAATCATATATACAAACGGATTTATTATGGACTTCAGTGACAGTACTGAGTCAAAAGCTATGTAATTCTCATCTCTCCTTTTCTTACAAAGTTATCATTGAAAACTGTTAACTGAAAAATGGCAACAACCATAAAATTTAGGTTTCTTGAAAAAAAGTCTATGTAAGCCATTTAAAAATAGGCGTGTATTCTTCAGAAATGTCATTATCATGAAAGACAAAGGCTGAGGAACTGATCAAAATCAAAGGAGGCATAATTATTAAATGTAACATGCGAACTTGGTCTGGATTCTGTACTGGAGGAAAAAATGCAACAAAAGTCCTTTTTGGTCAATTGACAAAATTGGATGATAGTACATTCAATAAAAATATTGATCAATATTTAATTACTTGCAGCCGGGCACGGTAGCTCACGCCTGTAATCCCAGCACTTTGGGAGGCCTAGGTAGGCGGATCACGAGGTCAAGAGATTGAGACCATCCTGACTAACATGGTGAAAAATGCAAAAATTAGTTGGGCGTGGTGGCACATGCCTATAGTCCCAGCTATTCGGGAGGCTGACGCAGGAGAATTGCTTGAACCCAGGAATTGGAGTTGCAGTGAGCCGAGATTACGCCACTGTTCTCCAGCCTGGCGACAGAACGAGATAATGGCAGTGTGGTTATGTAAGAGGGTATCCTTGTTCTTAGGAGATACATACTAAGGAATATAAGCATAAGGCAGAATGATGAATGCAATTTAATCACAAACTGTTTTTAAAAAATGTTTACAGGCAGGGCGCAGTGGCTCACGCCTGTAATCCCAGCACTTTGGGAGGCCAAGGCAGGCAGATCACCTGAGGTCAGGCATTCGAGACCAGCCTGGCCAACATGGCAAAACCCTGTCTGTACTAAAACTACAAAAATTAGGCGAGCATAGTGGCATGTGCCTATAATCCCAGCTACTCGGGAGGCTGAGGCAGGAGAATTGCTTAAACCCAGGAGGCGGAGGTTGTGGTGAGCCAAGATTATGCCATTGCACTCCAGCCTGGGTGACAAGAGTGAAACTCCATCTCAAAAAAAAAGTTTGCATATGACAAATGACAAAGAAAATGGGCAAATGTTAACAGTTTGTGAATCTAGGAAGAAGGGATGTGAGAGTTTTTTAATACTAGTCTTATAATTTCTCTTGACACTTGTAATGATTTATGAATAAAAGTTTAAAAATTATGTACATATAAAAAACAGCATTCCTAATAGCACAAAGGTAGGAATGAAAATTCCAAGCACACACTCTCTGCAGCTGGGTATCATTAAGAATGATGTCCCGTTGTGACCAAATATTAAAAGTTTGATCCGCCATGGTGAATTTCCATGGATTTGGGCAATAAAATGAAACATTCTCCCAGTCTAGGATTTTATTATCATTCCCCTGGGAATGTATACTTGGTCAGATATTCTTTATTTTGGCACCAGGTCGCCCGCCATTCCAGAATGTGTTTTGAAGTCAATTCATCTCTTAGGCCATCCAAATATTGAAAATGTCATTAAAATATAAGGTAAAACTGAACAGATTTTTATCTTGAAATTCCCCCAGTCCATTCCTATTTCTATTCATCATTGGGGAACTGTTACTTGTAATCTGAAGTCCCTAATGAGCTTAGACTCTTGATTGGCCAAACATAACTTTACCCTGATTTAAAGTTTTTTCCTCATTTAACAATGTGATTTATGTGCTAACTTACACATATCTCAGGAGGCGAAGGATTCAAATACCAGCCGTGACTTGGGACTTTAAGAGAAATAACTTTATGTAGGCTTAGTTATAAATGGAGAGAAAATTCTTACCTCATGGAGATGATGTAAGAGACATTATCATTTGCAAAATGTCTCAAGGTCTTAAGATGGAAGGGGTCATTTGGGTGTATCAGACTGTCATTTGTATTATGGGTTCTCTCACATTCCTTTGATATTATATAGAGCACAATCATTTTAGTCTGTTTCCTCAGAAGTCTATGAAGGGGGTTGCCTCATTTTGCCCATTAAACAAATGAATTTACTTTCCCTTGGCTGCAGGAAATGTTCTTATCAATGGAATAAAAAATAAAGAAACTCATAGGCCTAGCCATGTTGCTTCTCCTTTATTTTGACTGGTTGACTAAATTAGCTATTTTATTTTCAATTGTTGATCGGCTTTATTTTTTGTAAGAGATGAGGTCTCGCTGTGTTCCCAGGCTGGAGCACAGTGGCTATTCAGAGGCACAATCATGGCACACTACAGCCTTGAACTCTTGGGTTCTAATGATCCTCCTGCCTCAGCCTCCCAAGTAGCTGGGTCTACAGCGGTGCACCCCCATGCCTGGCTTGTTTTACTTAATTTTTTTCATGTTATTGTTTTAGTTTAATTTCATTAAACAAACTACTTTTACCTTAGTATGTTTGAATCATAAGCATATGGCCAAATAAATTCCACCAATAGTTAATGCAGCACCTACCATGTGTTAGGCACAGAGAGAAAACAGATAGACAAATAGACTTAGTCACTGATCTCATGAAGCTCAGAGTCCAGTCGAGGAGAAACAAGAGAAACAATCACAGGATTAAGTATTTCATTTTATTTTTTTATTTTTATTTTTAAATTTTTTTAGATGGAGTCTTGCTCTCTTGCCCAAGCTGGAGTGCAGCAGCCCGATCTCAGTTCACTGCAACCTCCACCTCCTGAGTTCAAACTATTCTCCTGCCTCAGCCTCCCGAGTAACTGGGATTATAGGCGAGTGTCACCATGCCTGGCTAATTTTTTTGTATTTTTAGTAGAGATGGGGTTTCACCATGACGGCCACACTGGTCTTGAACTCCTGACCTCAAGTGATTTGCCTGCCTTGGCCTCCCAAAGTGCCGGGATTACAGGCATGAGCCACTGCACCCAGCCAAATACTTCATTTTAAGTTTGGCAAAGGCATAAACAGAAAGTAAAGAATGAGACGTGGAATTATAAAGATGCACTTGATGTAAATCAATTTCTAATAGATCTTTTCAGTTCTGCTTGTAATGAATGTGATCACAGATTTTTCTCATAGGTCAGTTATTTTACTAACACATTAATTTGTCAGAAACCATGCATCTAGGCCACAGGAAGAGTTCAGCATTATTTTCTTAGCAACGCATCTTATTTTCTCAGAGTTTTAATATTTTTGAGGATTACATGATGAAATGGAATATTACAACTGTAGAAAAAAATGGCAAATACTGAGCCAAAATTGGTTCTTACATACTTGATGGTAAAAATCAAGAGGAAATTAAATATTTTTTAAAAGCACAAAATAAACAATATTGTAGCAATGAATTAAGGAACAAACTGTAGGACTCATTGCCATTCCTGAGATAACATCTAGTTAGTTATTAAATGCTTTCTATCTTTATAAAGGCTCAATAAATGATACATTCGTTGGACTCATACTGTAGCCTTTTTCACTTAAAAGTATTGAATAATCTTGTATAGAAATGACCCCCTTCTGGTATAGGTCCAAGATTGAGTTGGTTTGTACTGAAATAACTGTAAAGCTCTTATAGGCAGTCTCTTAAGTACAGTTACACATCGCTTAATGAGGGGATCATGTTCTGAGAAATGTGTAGGTACAGATTTCCTCATTTTTTGCACATCACAGAGTACACGCACACAAACCTAAATGGGACAGCCTACTACACACCTAGGTTCCCAGGCTGCGAACCTGTGCACCATGTTACTGTGCTGAACGCTCTGGGCAATTGCAGCAGAATGGTAAGTATCTGTGTATCCAAACATGTCTAAATATAGAAAAAGGACCAGGCCCGGTAGCTCACGCCTGTAACCCCAGTACTTTGGGAGACCAAGAGAGGAGGATCCCTTGAGCCCAGGAGTTTGAGACCAGACTAAGCAATATAATGAAATTCTTGATGAATTTTTTAAAAAAACCAGCTGGGCATGCAGGTGCACACCTGTGGTTCCAACTACTTGGGAGGCTGAGGTAGGAGGACTGCTTGAGCCCGTGAAGTGGAGGCTGCAGTGAGCCATGATCAAACCACCGCACTCCAGTATAGGAAACAGTAAGACCCTGTCTCTAAACAAAGAAAGAAAACGTATAGTAAAAATCCAGTATTAAAATCGAATGAGACCAATGTTTTATATGCGATTTGTCACTGACTGAAACATTGTTATGTGTTGCATGGCTTGCATTAACATGTCTAAATAACCACAGAGGACTAGACATTCATTGGACCTATCACCTGCTTCTTTTTTTTTTTTTTTTTTTGAGATGGAGTCTTGCTCTGTCACCCAGGCTGGAGTGCAGTGGCGCGATCTCGGCTCACTACAAGCTATGCCTACAAGGTTCACGTCATTTTCCCACCTCAGCCTCCCAAATAGCTGGGACTACAGGTACCCGCTGCCACGCCAGGCTAATTTTTTTGTATTTTTAATAGAGACGGGGCTTCACCATGTTGGCCAGGATGGTCTCGATCTCCTGACCTCGTGATACGCCCACCTCGGCCTCCCAAAGTGCTGGGATTACAGGCGTGAGCCACCACACCCAGCCTCATCTGCTTCTTAAATGAGCATGTGGTATTAGGCCCTGGAGGTAATGATCAGCACTTAAAATACTCCCTGGCACATACTGAGTGCCCCAAAATATTTGTTGATAAATGAATGGATGGATCAATGAATGAGAAAAAGAATTCTATTTGTAGGAGAAAAGAGGATTATGTGCCAAAAACTAAGCAACCAAACTCAGTTTTTGAATTCTTTTACTCAGCATCTCAAATTTAAAACTTTTGGTTCAACAGCCTGTATTTACATAGGCTATTGTTTAGAACAGTTGATACAGCTTTCAAACAAAGCAGCATGTACAACATTTGTTGCAGCTCTGTATATGGTAGCTAACGGTTACGGCCTGTAATCCCAGCACTTTGTGAGGCCCAAGTGGGAGGACTGTTTGAGGCCAGGAGTTCAAGACCAGCCTGGGCAACACAGCAAGACCCCGTCTCTATAAAAAATTTTCAAAATTAGCTGGGTGTGCTGGTGCGTGTCTGTAGTCCTAGCTACTTGGTAGGCTGAGGCAGGAGGATCTCTTGAGCTCAGGACTTCCTCTTGGTGAGCTGTGATTGCACCACTGCACTCCAGCCTGTGTTATAGAGCAAGACCCCATCTCAAAAAAAAAAAAAAAAAAAATAAGTTAACAACCTAAATGACTCTCTGTAGGAGCTTGGTTAGATAAATTACAGAACCAAAAAATGAAATAGTTTGCAGCTGTTCAATAGTTTTAAATACGCTTCCTCAGACAACTGTGAAGGTATTTGTTGCTGTTGCTTCATTTCACTGATTAAACAAACAAATTCTCCCCACCTCCCAATTACAGGTAGGGTTCATAGCAATAAGATGAAGAATGAAAAATTTCTAGTCATGTTGCCGTATTTAAGAAGCAGCTTAAATATTTTCTGATGTGGAACAACCTCTAAGGTATATTTCTGAGCAAAAACAGCAACGCGTAATATGGTATCATTTGTGTAAATTAAAGGGAAGATCTATACACAGAATATCTTAGAAAGTACACACAAGGAAAAGTGCAACAACAGTTAAACTGTTGCCTTTGGAGAGAGGAACTGAGATGAGTAGGATGGATACCCTCTTCTCACTGTATACCTCTTTGTACGGTTGGCATTTTTCTAAAAAAACACATATTTTTACTTATTCAAAATTTCATTTTTATATTTAAGGGATGAACTCTTGGAAGATTTCACTTAAAAACAAAACAACTTAAAAGAAGATGGATCTTGGAGCAATTCCACCCTCGTTCTGATTTTCTATACATGCTGCTGTATTTTTAGAGTGTACAAAACTGTTTCTGGATTTCTATCACCCTTACCAGCTAGGACAATTTGGCTACCAATTACAGAAGTTCCAATTTAAACAATAAATAGAATCTAGGGCCTTTAATAGCAGAAAAGTCTAGAAGCAGAGTCTGCTTCACATGCGATTTGATTCCAGGTTCAACCACTGTTTCTCTTCTATTCTCTCAATTCTGGCCTCCTCTAAATTAACACTGTCCCCAGGCTTGGATCCCCTCTTGGTGGCAAAAAAAAAAAAAAAAAAAGTCACCCCCCCCCGACCATTTCCAGGCCCTGTATCTACACCATCACCACCAAACTGTGCAGAGTGAAGGACGCCTCTGTCCCTGCATTCCAAGTACAACCAACCATCGTATTTTATTTATTTTTCATTTTTTATTTTTATTTTGTGAGACAGTCTCGCTCTGATGCCCAGGCTGGAGTGCAGTGGTGTGATCTCAGCTCACTGCAACCTCCAACTCCTGGATTGAAGTGATTCTCCTGCCTCAGCCTCCTGAGTAGCTGGGACTACAGGCGTGCACCACCACACCCAGCTTATTTTTGTATTTTTGTAGAGATGGGATTTTATCATGTTGGCCAAGCTGGTCTCAAACTCCTGGCCTCAAGGGATCCACCAGCCTTGGTCCCCCAAAGTACTGGGACTACTTCCCTGTAGTTGCAGCTACTTGGGAGGCTGAGGCAGAAGAATCTCTTGAATCCGGAAGGCGGAGGTTGCAGTGAGCCGAGATCATGCCACTGTACTCCAGCCTGGGTGACAGTGAGACTCCGTCTCAAAAAAAAAAAAAAAAAAAAAAAGAATACTATTTTTCTATGTGGTCATTTTACTTATTAATACAAAGTATTAAATGAACAAAGGAGCGCCCATCTAAGATATGCACAATCACCAAGTCAAGATAGAAACCCTGCCCCAACTCAATATCATGAATATCATTTGGATTCCTTTCCCCCATGGAAGGAGCTCCCCATGGTCATGGTCAGCTTCTATCTGTGGTTTTGAAATAGAAATCACAGCTTTGAATACTGCCGAATCTGCTGGCCTTTTCTAAACCTGGAATCTGGCAGAACCAACTACTCCCAAAACGCAAGCTGCATTTGCACTATTGAGGCTTTCAGATGGTTATGTCAGATTGTTTGAGTTGTTAGACAGCCAGTCAGTCAGTCAATAAATACAAACTGTGCCCTTTCTGTGTGCCACATTCTGGGTAGGTACTTAGCATGCAGTATTTAACAAGACAGGGTCCCAGCTGCCCCCCTACCCTGTGCCCAGCTTGGTCCAACAGGGAAGGCAGACGGCAAACATATTTATTTAAACAGCTACATACGAACTGCAAGAAACCCTGTGTGATTTGTCCCTTGCTCCTTTCAGCTCCTCAAGGATGCCTCCCCCCTCATTCTCTGCAAGCCAGACGCTGGATCTTTTATTTCCTAAAGCTAGAGCTGTTTCTTTTCACCCCTTTGAACACAGACTGTTCCCTCTATAAGGGAAACACCCTTCCAGTACCATATTCTTTTTTTTTTTTTTTGGAGACAATCTAGCTCTGTCAACCAGTTTGGAGTGCAATGACAGGATCTTGGCTGACTGCAACCTCTGCCTCTTGAGTTTAGGTGATTCTCGTGCCTCAGCCTCCCTGCTAGCTGGGATTACAGGTGCACACCCCATGCCCAGCTAATTTTTGTATTTTTAGTAGGGATGGGGTTCACCAGGTTGGTCAGGCTGGTCCCGAACTCCTGGCCTCAAGTGCTCCTCCTACCTCAGCCTCCCAAAGTGCTGGGATTACAGGCTTGAGCCACTGTGCCTGGCCTGCAGGAGTATGTTTAATGTCTGCTGGGAAAACCTACTTTTCTGAGAATATGAAGCCTTCCAATGCCTGCTCAATTATTTTGTGTCTTGTCACAAGACACAAAGGATATCCTTGTTCTTACGAAATACATACTAAAAATAATATTTAATATTGAGGATGATTGGGAAAAAAAAGGAAGCTGGGTGCAGTGGCTTATGCCTATAATCCCAACACTATGGGAGTCCTGGCCTCTTCCAATACCATATTAACCTCTTCTTCTTCTCTGGATTTCAGTTGAAACTACATTTCCTAAGGGAATCCTTCCCTCAGATTCGATTAGGTGTCTTTATAGCATCTTCCAGCCCTATCTGTGTTTTCCTCTTGGCACATAGTCCCTTTAGAATTAGACATTTATTAGACAGATATTTGATTACTATCTGTCTCCCCAACCAGACTCTATGCCCCATGAGGGTAAGAGTATTTGCATATTGTTTTCCACTTTGCTTTTCCATGCCACACTAAGCAGACTCCCATCTCAGGGCCTTGGTCCTTGCTGATCTCACTGCCCAGAACACTGTCTCCCAGATAGCTACTTGGTCCACACTCTCACTGTCCTCAAACCTCTGCTCAGATCTGCACTTAGCCACAAGGCTTCCCCTTGTCACCTTGTACATAACAACAATCCTAACCTTGGGCATCAAAAGTCCCCCCTTCCCCTTCCATAGCACCTATCTTCAGAGACTCTATTTTCTACTTTGTGTATTGCCACAGTAGAATGTAAGCTCCACGAGAAGAACGCCTTTGCCCAACTAGTTAAGGGCTTTTCCCCCACTAGTTCAAACGTGCCTGATATGTCTTAGGTGCTTGATAAATATTTATTGAATTAAAGGACAAATCATTACCTAAGGTGTAGCAAATTGGCACATGATAAGCACTTGTAAATATTTTGGGAATGCCTGCATGGGGAAGTACAGGTGCTACTAAAACAAATACAAGGCGTTTAACCTAGTTGGAGGAGTCACGTAAGGTAGAACGGAATAAGAAAGATGGGGCTGGGCACAGTGGCTCAAGCCTATAATCCCAGCACTTTGGGAGGCTGAGGCGGGTGGATCACTTGAGATCAAGAGTGCAAGACCAGCCTGACCAACATGATGAAACCCCATCTCCACTAAAAATACAAAAATTAGCCAGGCCTGGTGGTGTGTGCCTGTGAACCCAGCTACTCCAGAGGCTGAAGTGGGAGTATCACTTGAGCCCAGGAGGTGGAGGTTGCAGTGAGCTGAGATCATGCCACTGCACTCCAACCTAGGCAACAGAGTAAGATCCTGTTTCAAAAATGAAAAATAGAAAAAGTAAAAAAATAAAAAGAAAGAGGGTTTCAGCCCTTTTGATGGTGTTAATCCAGTAGGTCAAATGTCAGTCAAACTTTCTTACAGTTGGTGGTTAGACTAGAATGTACAAACAGGAATGGGAACAGTGTTAAACCCTTCACTCCCCAAATTTCCATCTCTCCCATCCCCCTTGCTCTTCAACATATTTTCATTCAGCTGGCGGTTTTTGTAGTTTTGTAGTTTCTTGCCAAGAACAGAGATTGAAAATGTCCCATAGAGAAATCAGCATCAGGGTTAACCAACTGGGAGCCAAACCCTGCAGCTATTTTCCAGCGTTCCTCAACTCCCAGGAGAATCAGAGCAAAAAAAAAAAAAAAAAAAAAAAAAGAAAAAAAAAAAGGGAGCAGAGGTTAGAGGGCAGGGTTCTAGAAGTGTCATTCTCTTACGATGTCTGAGTTGTGTGGGCGGAGGGACTGTAGAGGGTATGGAACAGATAGCCTTGTGCCTGAATCTTTTGGGAGATGAATTTCCTCTCCCTCTTTAAATGTTCTGGTCTTTTAGTTACTAATGATACTAAAGGAGCTATATGGTTTCTCCTGGAGCTGTGTCAGGATATGCTCCATAAATTACCTGGGAGGATGCCATATGCAAATACAAGAAGAAATAGCAGTCTTGGTATTCATGGTGATAGCTTAGTTATCCTCAAGGGGAAGGGAAGGAGAAGTAGGTATCTTTTTTCTTAATAAAGTTTTTCCTATCACCTCCGAATTCCATGGCTATTCTTGGAAACAGGTTGGAATCAGCCTAGAAATTTTAGTAACAGCAATTTAGCCTAAATTTCAACATAATGCCATATAATAGTTATAGTGCATTGCTATACTCCTTTGGAAACTACTTTAAAGATCTATTCACACAATACTTTTCTGGGATGTAGGAATCCTCTCAAGAAGATAAAAGCCATTCAAAATACGATTGTTATCTCCCTAAACCCAGATCAGTTTGCTTTTAATGTAGTGATTACTAAGAAGATTAGCAACACTCAAGTCATACACAAAGAAAGAAAGAAAGGAACAAACTATATATTAACCATCAACATCATTATTGTTAGGCTAAATGACACCTCGTG
Source organism: Macaca mulatta (assembly GCF_049350105.2). NCBI lineage: Eukaryota > Metazoa > Chordata > Mammalia > Primates > Cercopithecidae > Macaca > Macaca mulatta. Next base: position 129,597,240 of record NC_133407.1, on the reverse strand, counting down.
TAAAAAGTATTTCATAATAATAGCAATGACACACATTTTATGATTGACGACAGTGGAGCTGATAGAGGTTATAAGACTTGTCTGAGGGCTGGGCTCATGCCTGTAATCCTAGCACTTTGGGAGGCTGCAGAGGGCGGATCACCTGAGGTCAGGAGTTCCTGGTTCAAGCGATTCTCCTGCCTCAGCCTCCCAAGAAGCTGGGATTACAGGTGCCCGCCACCACGCCTGGCTATTTTTGTATTTTTAGTAGAGACAGGCTTTCACTGTGTTGGCCAGGCTGGTCTTAAACTCCTGACCTCAGGTGATCCACCTGCCTTGGCCTCCCAAAGTGCTGGGATTACAGGCGTGAGCCACTGTGCCTGGCTTTTATAACTGGCAGAATCAAAGCCCTGTGCTTTCACACAATGTCTAGACATCCTCAGGCAAGTCTTTTTTTTTTTTTTTGAGACATGGTTTCGCTCTGTCGCCCAGGCTAGAGTGCAATGGCGTGATATCGGCTTACTGCAACCTCTGCCTTCCAGGTTCAAGAGATTCTCTGAGATCACGCCATTGCACTCCAGCCTGGGTGACAGAGAGAGACTCCGTCTCAAAAAAAAAAAAAAAAAAAAAAGCCCATGCTTTAAATCAAGATGTTCTGAGCACTATAATATTTTTATTCTCTGTAAGTTATATGGTTATATTGTATACCACATTATATATTATTTTAGCATGTCACAACTTTGTAATGTTGCCAGAGTGGTTTTTTAAAAAATTATTTTAGGCCAGGTGCAGTGGCTAGCACTTTGAGAGGCCGAGGCAGGTGGATCACTTGAGGTCAGGAGTTTGATACTAGCCTGGCCAACATGGTGAAACCCTGTCTCAACTAAAAACTACAAAAATTAGCCAGGCGTGGTGGCGGGCAACTTTAATCCCAGCTTCTTGGGAGGCTGAGGCAGGAGAATCACTTGAATCTGGGATGCAGAGGTAGCAGTGAACCAAGACTGCCACTATACTCCAGCCTGGGCAACAGAGGAAGACTCCATCTCAAAAAAAAATATATTTTATATATATATATTTTATTACATTATATATATAATAAAAAAAATCAGGTCTCACTATATTGCCCAGGCTGGTCTTGAACTTCTGGACTCAAGCAATCCTCCTGCCTCAGCCTCCCAAAGTGCTGGGATTGCAGACGTGAGCCACTGTGACTGGCCATTTTAAAAAAAAATTTAGGTAAAATTCATACAAAATAAAGTTTCCCGTTTTAACCATTGTAAAGTATATGACTCAGTAGCATTTAGTAAATTCATAATGTTGTGCAATCATCACCACCGTCTAGTTCCAGAACCTTTTCATCCCCTCCCAAAATAAATCCCATAACCCTTAAGCAGCACCGTCCTCACTCCTCCTGTCCTCAGCTCTTGACAACTACTAATGTATTTCCCGTTTCTATGGATTTGCCTATTCTGGACATTTCACGTCATACAATATGTGGTCTTTTTTGTTTTCCTTCTTCCACTCACCAATATTTTCAAGGTTGTTTTATGTTTGAGCATGTATCAGTACTTTCCTTCTTTTTATGGTTGAATAATATTTCATTGCATGGCTATACCACATGTGTTTATCCGTTAATCCATTGAGGGACATTTGGGTGTTTCTGAATTTGGCTGTTGTGAATGTTACTTCTACGAACATTTGTGTACAAGTGGTTTGTTCACACGCCTGTTTTCAGTTCTGTTGGGTATATATATACCTAGGAGTGGAATGGCTAGGTCATACAGTAATCCTGTTTGACTTATTGAGGAACTCCCCACTGTTTTCCACAGCAACTACACCATTCTACAGTCTCCCCAGCAATGTTTGAGAGTTTCAATTTCTTTGCATTCTCACCAACATTTGTTATTCTCATTTTAAAAAAAAATTACTCATCCTAGTGGATGTATAGTTGTATCTCCTTGTGGTTTTGATTTGCATATCTATAATGACTAATGATGTTGAACATATTTTTCATGGGCTTCAGAGTGTTTTAAGATAAATTTTAATTTTAGAAAAGTTTTAGATTTATGGAAAATCTGCAAAGATTATATAACAGTATGTTAGTAACACAATCCTCATATGAAATGTACTGGAAGGTATCTCTATGCTTCCTCCACTTCTTCTGTCTTAGGCTTTAAATTTTTTGATAGAGAAATATGTCATTGGAACACACTATAGTTATTTATTTATTTATTTATTTAGAGATGGTGTCTCACTCTGTCACCTAGGCTGGAGTGCAGTGGTGTGATCATAGCTCACTGCATTCTTCAACTCCTGGGTTCTAGGGATCTTCCAACTGCAGCCTCTTGAGTAACTAGTACTACAGGCACATGCCACCATGCTTGGCTAATTTTTATTTTTGTAGAGACAGAGTTTCCTTTTGTTGCCCAGGCTGGTCTCAAACTCCTGGCCTCAAGGGATCCTCCCACCTCGGCTTCCTGAGTAGCTGGCATTACAGGCATGAGCCACTGTACCTGGCTCACACTATAGTTACTAATGAAGGCTCTAGCACATTGCTTATTTTGCCTTTAAAACCATAGGGTAGATATTACAGGGATGTTAGAAATTAATAAATGGAACTGTATAGCACAGTGGTTAAGAACATGGTCTTGGTCCTAGTCTCAGTGACACCACATCTGAATACTGGTTATGTCATCTTTGGCAAGGTACTTAATCTCTCTGAACTTCAGTCTAAATTTTCGAAACAGGGATAGCATCTACTGTATAGTGTCACGAGGATCAAGTGAGAAAATGCATTGAAAGCACTTACGTGCAATGTTGGGCACATTGTAAACACTCAATAAATGAGATGTTTACTTTGTTTGCTTGCATTTATTTCATTTTATTTTTGAGACAGACTTGCTCTGTTGCCCAGGCTGGAGTGCAGTGGCACAAACACGGCTCACTGCAGCCTCAACCTCCCGGGCTCAAGCAATCTGCCTGCCTCAGCCTCCCAAAGTGCTGGGATTACAGGTATGAGCCACCATGCTCAGTCTACATTTGAAAGCACAGAACAATCATCTAATTTGTTTGTGTTCTCATAGTTGGTGAGGATCCATGGAAGACCATCATTCTGTCTCAAAGTCCTTCATTCATTCATGCCTATATTCATTCATTCTTCAAATATACATGGAGTCCATGTTGTGGGTCAAGTTGTCAAGGAGCTACCGAGGTAAATAGTAGTCGAAATCATTGACCTGGAAGCAGAAAAACCTAGACTCAAACCCCAACTGCCATTTCCTAGGTGTGTGTTGCTCTGCAAGTTACAAAGCCTTATCAGGCCTCTGTTTCCTCACCTGTAAAATGGGAACGCTAATACTCCCTGCCTTGTAGGGTGGAAAGGATTAAATACATGTATCACATAATGCATTTACCAAAATGCTCAGCACTATAAGCACTCCCTCAAAAAACGTTAGCCATTATTGCTATTGTAGTCATGATTTTTATTAAGACAAAGACAAACTATTGTAAAGATTTAATGTGACAGTACATGCAAAGATTTGTAGCAGTGCATGCCATGTTGTAAATGTGTCTCTATATCAATGTTATTCTTCTTTTGATTTGTTTTTCATCAATTTAAAAATGTAAAGCCATTCTTAGCTCATGAGTCAGACAGGTATAGGTTAAGGAATGGATTGACTGTGGGTTGTAACCCCTGGCATAGGGCATTGTAGGCAGAAAGGATACTTTTTTTTTTTTTTTTGAGACAGAGTCTCACTCTGTTGCCCAGGCTGGAGTGCAGTGGCACTATCTAGGTTCACTACAACCTCTGCCTCCCGGGTTCAAGTGATTCTCCTGCCTCAGCCTCCTGAGTAGACGGGATTACAGGTCCGCACCACCATGCCTGGCTAATTTTTGTATTTTTAGTAGAGATGGGGTTTCACCATGTTAGCCAGGCTGGTCTCCAACTCTTGGCCTCAAGTGATCCACCTGCCTCAGCCTTCCAAAGTGCTGGGATTACAGGTGTGAGCCACTGTGCCCGGCCCAGAAAGGATAATTATGGTTTCATGAAATGTTTGTTTCAACCATATGTGTATATGTGTATGTGTGTGTATGCTACTGATAAAAATACATCTCCTATTGCAAACAGCAATCAGAAAAGTTTGAAAAACATGACTAGAGAAGGTTCTCAGCTATCTGGATAGCAGTATCAGGAAATGCCAGCTTGTCTTAGCAAGCAGATTGCATAGCTTTAGTAGTTTCAGGATTTAGTGGTATCAATTCAAAAAGTGAAGCCATACTGAGATTATATGATAAAATTAATAACTTAAGGAAGGCGAGTCTAGTCTAAAACAGTCTAATCTCAATCCAGGTGACTCTGTATTTTAAGTGAGTTAAAAAAGAAAAAAAGAAAAAAAAAAGATTGTTATCTGTCTAGTTTTTGCTCCCATCACTCAGCTGTGAGTATTCCCAGCACTCTCAGAGTTCTAGAGGCAAGGTCACAAGATCAAGGTCAAACATCTGAAAAATGTAGATGCTGCGGGTTTGGAAGCAGAAGCATTCCCAAGCATATGCCAGCTTATGCATTCAATAAAGCAGAGGGCTAACTTAATAATTAAAATTGCAGGATCTTCCAACACTTGGCTTAATTCAGCAGTTCTCAGCTGCATCTAAAATCCTTGGGGTACTCCAACTCGGGCAGGCTGAATTTCCAAGCCAGCAGTGTCAGGAATGTTCAGGACACAAGGACTCCAAATTTGGGCACTGACTCCCTCGGGGATGTTGCTCATAACCACTCTGGGTTTGTCTAAGCCTCCCCTCAGTTAGGCAACAGTCCATAAAAATGAGTTTAAAATTCTAGGAACGTGCTAAATCTGGAAAGTGAGTAATACATTATCTTTTTGAGTCCTCATTCATCTGGCTATACAGTTTGGTGGGGGCCAATTTTCCAAAGATGGCACAGTTCAAGGAGCAAGGTTGCTCAGACTCCAGATTGCTTCATTATCCTGAGTCATTTTTCAAAACCCCACCTAGTGTTTGTTGGATCAGCTTTGTGGCAAGATAGCATTGTCCTTTATGGAATCATATATTCACACCGTGGGCAACTTTAACCACCTGAGAACTCTGTGAATGCCTCCATAAAACATATCTTTGAGTATCATAATGTAATCATAAAGCTGGACTTTGTCTTTCACTTCTCAAAATACTTTTAAAATAAATTAGAGGGGAGGAGGCAAGAAATTCTTCTAACAATGACACTTTTAATTTCTAATGCCATGTTTATAAATTAAATTCCTCCCTAATGAGATGTCCTCCACAGTAACCTGGGTTTCCCTGTCATTGACCTTACCAAATACTGATCTTTTTTCTTGTTTCAATATCAAATTAGAAGGTAGGCTTCCTCCAGCAGGGGGGGTGGGGGGTGTGTCTTTTAGTGTGCGCCATCAGTCCCTACAAGGAATTGACAAAATAAGTGTTTAATCAATAATTGTTAAAAACAAAACAAAACAAAACAAAAAACCAGCCATGGCCAGGCATGGTGGCTCACGCCTGTAATCTCAGCAGTTTGGGAGACTGAAGTGGGTGGATCACTTGAGGTCAGGAGTTCGAGACCAGCCTTGCCAACATGGTGAAACCCCGTCCCTACTAAAAATACAAAAAATCAGCTGGGCATGGTGGCAGGCGCCTGTAATCCCAGCTACTCAGGAGGCAGGAGAATTGCTTGGAGGAAAAAAAAAAGCCAGATATGGTGGCTCATACCTGTAATCTCAGTACTTTGGGAGGATGAGGTGGGGGAATGGCTTGAAGCCAGGAGTTCAAGAACAGCCTGGGCAACATAGTGAGACTCAGTCTCTGCAAAAAATAAAAAAATTAGACAGGTTGGGTAGTGCCTGTGGTTGAGCTATGTGGGAGGCTGAGGCAGGAGGATCGTTTGAGCCCAGGAGCTGGAGGCTGTAGTGAGCCACGATTGTGTCACTGCACTCCAGTCTGGGTGACAGAGTGAGACACTATCTCAAAACAAACAAAAATTGCTGGGCTGGGCACAGTGGCTCATGCCTGTAATCCCAGGACTTTGAGAGGCGGAGATGGGCAGATTGCTGGAGCCCAGGAATTCAAGACCATTCAAGACCAGCCTGGTAACATGGCAAAACCCTGTCTCTACAAAAAATATGAAAACTAGCCAGGCGTGGTGGTGTGTACTTGTAGTCTCAGCTACTAGGGAGGCTGAGGTGGGAGGATGGTTTGAGCCTAAGAGGCGGAGGCTGCAGTGAGCTGAGATTGCACCACTGCACTCCAGTCTGGATGACAGACAGAGCCAGACTCTGTCTCAAGAAAAAAAAAATTGCTAAATGAATGAATGAATGAATAAAAACAATCTACCAACTATCATGTGCCATCATGGGATATTTAATTGTTATTTTCAGCTTAGCCTCAGAGAAACTCAAGACTCATTTTGGAACATTTGAAATCAATGTTATGTAGTTTAACGATCCATCTGTATTAAACAAGTATAATACTTGACTGGCTTCCATTGTAAGGGGTTCAATCCTGCAGTGTTGCCAGCTTTAGAATATCTTCAAAACATCTATAAAAATATGGGCCAACCACTGCAGCTTTGATTGAAAGCAAACTCCCACTATACTTGAATTCTTGGAACCTTTAGGTAACTGCAGAAAAGGAGACCATGATAAGAGTCTGCAAAGAGGCCGGGCGCGGTGGCTCAAACCTGTAATCCCAGCACTTTGGGAGGCCGAGACAGGCGGATCACTAGGTCAGGAGATCGAGACCATCCTGGCTAACACGGTGAAACCCCGTCTCTACTAAAAAAATACAAAAAACTAGCCGGGCGAGGTGGCGGGCGCCTATAGTCCCAGCTACTCGGGAGGCTGAGGCAGGAGAACGGCGTAAACCCGGGAGGCGGAGCTTGCAGTGAGCTGAGATCCGGCCATTGCACTCCAGCCTGGGCGACACAGCCAGACTCCGTCTCAAAAAAAAAAAAAAAAAAAAAAGAGTCTGCAAAGGAACCCACCGCGATGAAGTTTCCCTAAGAAGCCCCGAGTCTACATACACTCTGCCAGGCTTGATTAGGCAGCTGATGAGGTGTTTGAATCACTTGTGTTATTGTGAAAGCCACTGCAAAGTAGGCAGACTCTACTTCTACCCTCAACAACCGAAACTGCTTTATTAGAGACCGAAGTTTCTCTATTCCGTTTCCCTCCTGTTAGTGAAAATCTCCTTTTGGCTGGGATTGCTAAACCTGGATCACGTAGGCTGCTTGTAGCTAACTATCTTTCCTGGTTGGCTGGAGAAGACCCATCTGTATATAGTGGGAGAGTATGAGGGCAACAGACAGCAAAGGAGAATCAAGATACAGAGAGAGAGAGAAAGCTGAGGATGTCAATTGAACCTCTTCATCCAGACATTGAAAACTAGTTTCACCCCTGGTCTTGCCAATTACATGGAGGAATATATTTCATTTTTTGCTTAAGGTAGTTCAACTGGGTTTCTGTCCCTGACAATCAAAAACATCCTAATACAAATTGTTATTTTAGCTTTCTTCAGAATCCTGAATGATCATCAATGGACTATTCATTAAATAAATTTGGAAACATTCAGGGAAAAAATATTATTCGATTATTGAAAGTAATAAATGCAGGTTTATGTAGGTCCAGTACAAGATTCACCCAAATATACGAACTGGTTAATTATTGATGGTAAGATTACAGATGATTTAACTTAATGTGCCTATTTACTTATCTGTTTTAAAAATTTCTTGCAAAAATTTATATTAGTATGGTATTTTTAAAAATATGGGCATTTTACCCTTAGTTTCAATGTATATTTTCCTTTTTCTCCCTCTCAGTTCTATTTTGGTACAGCAAATTGCTAAAGATATACAATAAAGAAGAGGAAGGTTGGGTGCAGTGGCTCATACTTGTAGTCCCAGCTACTCAGGAGGCTGAGATGGGAGGATCACTTGAGCCTGGGAGGTGGAGGCTGCAGTCAGCTGTGATCTCGCATTCCAATCTGGGCAACAGAATGAGATCCTGTCTCAAAAAAAAAAAAAAAAAAAAAAAAAAAAGAGGAAGAAAAGAAATATTAGAGAGTAAGCCATGTTCTAATTACCATATTTTGACAGAGTTGATGGGAGACAATATAAAAGAGGTATACACATCTGTTCTTGAGAAAAGGAGAGCTTCCTGTTCTCAAGGAAATTAGTAAACCATGAGGTATAGTTTCAGTGGAATTATGGAGGACGATAGGCTACTTTGAGATACTTAGTATTTTACATAGCTGAACCATTTGGGAAATTTTAGGAGAGATACTCGTGATACACTTTTTGATTTCCCTTGGTTCCTCAGACCAAAAGTCTAACCAAATATTCCAGTTCCCCTTATTCATTTTTTTTTTTTTTTTTTGCACATAAGTGAAACAGAACATTAACCAGGATTAAAATCCTTCCTGGAGTTACTTCCTGGACTATTAAAATAATAGTTCATATATGATATCTTGAATGGTCACACAATTGTCACACAATTTAATATTTTATTTACTTATTTATGTATTTATTTATTTATTTTTTGAAATGGAGTCTTGCTCTGTCACCCAGGCTGGAGTGCAGTGGCATGATCTTCGCTCACTGTAACCTCTACCTCCTGGGCTCAAGCGATTCTCTTGCCTCAGCCTCCCTAGTAGCTGGGATTACAGGTGTGTGCCACCACGCCTGGCTAATTTTTGTATTTTTAGTAGAGATGGGGTTTCACCATGTTGGCCAGGCTGGTCTTGAACTCCTGAGCTCAAGTGATTTGCCTGTCTTGGCCTCCCGAAGTGCTGGGATTACAGGTGTGAGCCATTGCACCCAGCCTTATTTTATTTTTTATTTTTATTTTTTGAGACACGGTCCTGCTCTGTTGCCCAGGCTGGAGTACAGTGGTGCGATGATAGCTCATGGCAGCCTTGATTTTCTGGGCTCAAGCAATCCTCCTTCCTTAGCTTCCTGAGTAGCTGGGACCACAGGTGGATCTCACCACACTTGGCACATTTTTCGTATGTGTTATAGAGATGGGGTTTCACCAGGTTGCCTAGGCTAAGTTCAAGTGATCATCCACCTTGGTTTGCCAAAGGACAACATTTTATTTTTTCTTGCTCGGTTGAAAGTACTGAAGGGAAGAATACTATGGTCAGAGGAAACTACCCATCTGCCTCCCTGGCAAAGAAAAGAACAAGTTATCGAGTGAGCCATAAATGCCCTCCATGAGATGACTAGGAACATGGCCCTCACTGCCCTTTGCCATCTATCTGTCCTAATGGCTTCAATCTCCCCTACTGGTCTTCTGCTCTAAGTTACCTGTTTGGAGTCAGTTACCCTACCATATACAATCTATTTATATTGACACCTCTAATGTATGCCTCCTGACAGCTTTCTTCAGAAATTAAAAAATAACCAATTTATATGTCCTCCTTTGCCCCTGCAACTGACCAACTTATTTCCCATCCTCATGTTTTCAGAAAAAGGAGATTAAGAAAAATTACCACTTTAAACTGCAATGACACATTTCTTTAATCACAACTGGAAAACTTTAGAAAGAAATATATTTGGGAGAAGGAAAAGAAATGCACATTTCATATTCATGGTTTTTTTTCTTCCCCCTAGTAGAACTAGCTACATACAAATAAGACCTTAATTTGTCTAGAGTTTATTGTGTTACAGTTTATTTCTCAGCTGAATCTACCCTCTGTATTAGGAGTTCATTGTTGAAATGCTTATGTAATAATATAAGGCTGTTTGGCATGTCACCTGTACTGCAGCCTGAACGCTGTAGAAATGTTTGCAAATTCATTCTCTTTACATTCCTGAATTATTTGAATCTTCAGAGCCCACAGATGGAGAATGGGAGATTGAGTTCTGGAGTGAAACACTGTATCCTTTAGATTAAAGTGAAGAGACAGAAAGGAGGGGGACTTAATTACTGTGTACACACTATATAGCAGATTCAAGAGTCCAGAGCATGCTGTCACCCAAATATGCTAAATGGCCACATGCTATCCTCTTAGACTACAGTGGTTGGGAGCATGGGTTTTGGGTCATGCCTCCAGGTTCACTTCCTGGTTTTGTTACTTTTAAGCTCTGGGGCAAGTTTCTTCACTTTCTTAGCTTCATTTTCCTCAGTTAGAAAATCAAGGTCATTCCTGATAGTTCCTACCTTACACAGTTGTGGTGATTGCATAAAATAACTCACATCAGTTGGGCGCCATGGCTCATGCCTGTGATCCGAACACTTTGGGAGGCCGAAGTAGGCAGATCACCTGAGGTCAGGAGTTCGAGACCAGCCTGGCCAACATGACAAAACCCTGTCTCTACTAAAAAACAAAAATTAGCTGGGCATGGTGGTGCGCTCCTGTAATCCCAGCTACTTGGGAGGTTGAGGCATGAGAATCACTTAAACCCAGGAGGCGGAGGTTGCAGTGAGCCTAGACGGTACCACTGCATTCCAGCCTGGGCGAGAGAGTGAGAGTTTGTCTCAAAAACAAACAAACAAAAACCAAACAAACCCAAAAAACCCAACTCACATCACTATGCTGACATACACGGTAAGCTTGAAAGTTAGGTATTTTATAGCAGTATTTCTCCCATCAGAATGTATTGCCAAATTCATAGCTAAAGTGAGATAAGTCAGAACACTAGGATCTTAGATCTATTCAGGAAAAATCTACTTCACAATGACATGACTACAAGCTCTTTCCATTGAAAGTAATGGCAAAACCTGCAATTACTCTTGCACCAACCTAATATAAATACCCCTGTTCTGGCCACCAAATCTAAATTGGCTTTGGATCAAAGGTCACATATTACACAATTTCATATCATACTTTATCCATTTATTCAACAACTGTGTATGGTACACACTCCACACAAGGCATGGTTCATGGTTTTTGGTACTGAGGTTTCAAAAGTTGGATAGGAGAGAGAGAGATGATCTCTGCCTTGAAGCTCTCCAGTCTGGGACACAGGAACTAGACCAGGTGAAACAGCAGCCAGGAAGATGCAGAGGGAGCATCCTGGAAACTGGCAGCCTTGGCTACTTTGAAGGTTCAAATTATTTTTCATTTTCCTGGATTAGAATAATATCTATTCTCTCCATATTGCCCTCTGTGCCCACAGGTACTATTTCTTCTCTTGGGGCTTTTCCACATCTAAAACCTGACGTATGCTAAATTCCATGTTCTTTCCTTTCTCAGCTGCTGTGGGGACACCTGGAATCCTGGCAAGAGGGGGATGTTGTTGCATTGGGAAGAATCACAAAACGCCTGGTCTTGTCCAGCCCTTGGACTCCCCTTGAGTGGAGAGGTAGGGGACTCCTAATTTAAGGTTGGTTGTGGGTATTCTTAGCAAACACTTACACTTTACTAGAATATGAAGTGGCACAGTGGGGAAACGCACAAGGTTAAGCTTACTAAGCTTACTAATGATTTGCAGGGGAATCTGTGACTCCCCAATAACATGGAAAGTAAAAACATACGTTTTTGTGGAGTCATTTGACAAATATTTGAGCATTTACTAGTACTGGGCACCATTCTAGGAACTGGGAATAATACATCAGTAAACCAAACTGTCAAAATGTCCTGCCCTCCTTGAGTTTTTATTTTACACAGAGATGTGGATCACAGGTTTATTTGACAAAAAGGTCTGGGGCCCAAACAATGCTTTGGAATCAAGATAATAAACCCATGGTGCTCAGCATTGTGTACCAACACCACATAAGGGGAACCTTAAAAGTCCAAATGACTTAGCCCTTCCTTGAGATTCTGATTGGCTGGATCTGTGTTTGGATTTGAGAATTTATGTTTTGAAGTGCTGTTCATATTGACTTAGATTGCTTCTGAAAAAAAGCTGGAGACGAAGTTCCTCTCACCAAGCAAAGCCATGAAAAATTGGTCACCTCCTTTTTTCAGAAGCACAATAATGCAATGGGATTTTCAGTTCTGGATATCCCAAGAGAGAAGCATCAATATCCCTCCTTATTTTTATTAGCTTAGAATGCACCCTACAAACAATGCTTTAAAAGGATGTTTAAACGTATGCCTAAACCGGGTGTGGTGGCTCACATCTATAACCCCAGCACTTTGGGAAGCAGAGGCAGGAGGTGGCTTGAGTCCAGGAGTTTGGGACCAGCCTGGGCAACTAACATAGGGAGACCCTCCCATGTCTACAAAAAATTAAAAAAATAAAAAACTACCTGGGCATGGTGGTGTATGCCTGTAATTCCAGATACTCAGGAGACTGAGGTGGTAGGATTGCTTGAGTCCAGAAGTTTGAGGTTACAATCAGCTAGTCGAGCTACTGCACTCCAGCTTGGGGACAAAGCAAGACCATATCTCTAACAACAATAACAACAAAACCAAAAAACAAACACACAAAGTATGCCCATATTTTTTAGGTTCTAGAAAGGAGAGGATAAATGATCATACTACCTAACTTGAATCCCCAAATGATTTCCTAATTCTCTTCCCAAATAGTAATACTACTATTAATAATATAATGAGTTTTTATTATATGCCCCTTTATAAGTGTTTTCCCATTTAATACTTCCAACAACCCTGTGAGGTCTTGTTCTACTTATTTGATCAGCGAGAAACGGAGGCGCGGAGGTCACCAAGTTTGCTCAAGGTCACACAAGTGGACCCCTAAGCCTACCTCTTAATCTCGACCACTGTGGCATTCCATCCTTTCTCCATCGTTTCAACGTACCCGCCTCATTTCTTGGACTCTCTCCTGCGACCAAAGATGAACAAAAATTATACATCACTAAAGAGGAAAAAAAAAAAAACTGCTGGGGAGACTACCGAGCAGGCCGATTTGAGAAGTATTTGGGAAGGGCAGCCTTTCTGTGGTACGGGAGTCTTTTCTGTACGCCACCTCGCCGGGACAGAAGTCACTCCACCCGCACCCCGGGCGACCTCCGGAGGCCGCAGCTACCCCCGGGCTGCGAATTCCGAGAGGTGGCCGCCGCGCCCACACCCCCGCGGGCGCCAGGACGCAGGGCACGTCCACGCCCGGCGGGGATCCTTATCTCCCGGCCCCGGAGTAGGTCCGCAGGCTTCCAGGCTCTGCGAGGAACTTGAGGCCGGGGCAGATGACTGGGTCCAGCAGTCTCTGCTGGAAGGACAGTTGAAAAGCTAGAGGGATCACTTTTTTGGTTGAAGACCTGAACCCACACTACCCCATGGCTTCTCTCTCGCCTGTAGTTTCCCGTGTCCTAAAAAGTTGGTCTCAAAGTTTAAGGATGCGGGAGTGTGTGCGGGCGCGTGTGACCCGCACAGGGATCCCAGTTGCGGGACCGGGGGACCGGGGGATCCCACCGTCCCTCTCCCCCGGGTCGCAGAGACCCTGGCAGACCCCGAGCCAGGACCCGAACCCGCGAGCGCAGGACAGGCGGGGAGGCGGCGAGCGCCCCGGGGAGGGTCTCAGGGGTTTCAGTGGGACCTGCGGCGGGGGACGGCGAACCAGCTGGGCTGGGTGACCGACAGCCTGGCCAGCCACTGGCCGAGGGCGGTTAGGAGGCTTAGGGCCGGCGCGAGTGCGTGCGCGTGTGCGTGAGTGTGAGCGCCAGGGTGAGTGTGGCAGCCTCCCCAACCCCCACCTGTTTGAAATGTTTTTCAAATGCCAAAGCCATATTGCCCGGGTTTCAAAAGTTGCAAACAGTTGGAGTAAAACACGTGCGCAGCCCCCCAGTCCCAAAGGAATCCGCGGAGTCCAGGGCACTGAAAGAAAAGGAGGGAGGAGAGGGGTTCATGAAGGTTTGGGGGGAGTTGGCTTCTCCCGGCAGGTCGGTTTTAGGACCCATCGGGAAGCACATTGGAATCTCTCCCTTTGGGGAGGAGGGGAGGGGTGGGCCGGCCGGCTGGCGGCCGCGGGACGCATGCGCGCGCGTCTCCTGTCGCCGGCCGCTGCGCTCCGCGGCGCGGAATAGAATGAACTGTAACAAAACAAGCCGAGCCTTTGTATCTGCTTAAAGGGGCCGCGGGCACTTACCTCCCGTCCCGCTCCACCCCCAGCCCAGCCACCGCGTCTTCAGGGCTCCCGGCAAGTGGCTGGAAGGGCTTCCTTCACCCTCAGGAACAGCCCGCCCGCGAGGAGAGGCGAGCCGGCGGGAGGCAAAGAGGAGGCACCGCATTTGTAAAAGGCAAGAGAGAAAGGAAGGAAGGAAAAAAAAAATAACCCGAGCGGCGCAGAGTGGACTCTGGTCCGGGAGAGCACGGGCGGGCGCTGGAACGTGGACCCAGAGGCACCGGAATGCAAACAAAGCTCGCGGGCGCCTGTGCGGGGCTCGCGGGGAAGCCCAGAAAGTTTGTTTTATGATGGCTTGAGTGCGCGAGCGTGTGCAGGGGAGCGAGGCTGCCAAGTTTCTCTCTCCTGTTTTGTGATTTGGGGAGAGATGTTTCTCCCATGAACCAGCGTAGGCTTGGGGGCTCGTGCTGTGGGGGGCACCTGTCTCTCGTTTTATTTTATTTTTTTTGGAGGAGGGGTGTAACTCATCATGTCCAAAGTGATCCAGAAGAAGAACCACTGGACTAGCAGGGTTCACGAATGCACCGTGAAGCGAGGACCCCAGGGCGAGCTGGGGGTGACGGTGCTGGGAGGCGCGGAGCACGGGGAGTTTCCGTACGTCGGAGCGGTGGCGGCGGCCGAGGCAGCGGGGCTTCTCCGCGGTGGCGAGGGCCCGAAGCTGGGCGAAGGGGAGCTGCTTCTGGAGGTGCAGGGGGTCCGGGTGTCCGGCTTGCCCCGCTATGACGTGCTGGGGGTCATCGACAGCTGCAAGGAGGCCGTCACCTTCAAAGCCGTCAGACAAGGTAAGGCGGGGCGCGCCTTTGGGGGGCGCCCCGAGAAAAGGAGGGCGGTCTGTGGGCTGCCCCTCATTCTCGATTTCCCGCTTCCCTCCTCAGAGCACAGTGAAGAGAAGTTGAGGCCGTGCGCCTTGTGGTGGCGGTGAAATACACAAAGTTGTTGCGAGGTTGTGGGGTTGTTTGCCCACCTGCGGTTTGAAGAGGGGGCTGGGTTTGCGCAAGGTAGCTAGGGGACGTTTCCCAGGCCTGGCTGGCCAACCTGTTATCTCCGCCACCAAGTGCAGTGCAGTCTCGCCTGCACCCGAGGGAGAGTTGGGGAACTGAGTCAGAGGCATGGTGGACGCTGTCCTGGCTCCTTGGGGGAGGGATGCAGCTGGCGTTCTTTGGCCACGAGTCAAAGTATACAGAAAGAGAGGGTATGTAGTTTATTGGACCTCCCCCATCAGAAAATCTGCTTCACCTCGCGACCCCTCCAGGTGAGCTAGGACACGACTGCCTGGCCTTTCCTGAGCCCGCCGCCAGAAGAGCCTGCATTCACCCCTCAGCGAGATGACGCATGTGTCTCCACCGTGTGGCCCAGCCATAGACTAGGGGGAGAGGGGGAGGGGGTGTTTGCTTTTAGCTCGAATCGGGTCCAAGTTTACCCTGCAATCACCACCATCATCGTCATTATTGATGATGAAAATGAAGGTAGTATTCATTGTTGGCTTACTACATGCCGGGCTCTGTGTAAAATACTTTACTTGCGCTATCTCACTCCGATACTACAACAGTTCTATGAACGAGTTGTTATTATATACCCCATATTAGGGATAAGGAAACTGGGATTGACATTGGTTAAGTGACTTGCGAAAGGTCACACAGTTGCCAAAACCGAGGGTTTGAGCTCTTGTTGCAGAGCCTTAAGTACGGAGGAGGAAGGAGTGGGGGGATGACCCTACAGGATTGGAGGGGCTGATTCCTGAGAAGGGAGTGGAAGCAAATTCCTCTCTCAAAAATCTGTAGAGGCCTTTTAAAAGATGCATTTGGTGGCTGCTGGTGATGTAGGTCCCTTACATCTCACTTTGGTACCGACAAGGGACTGTCCCCATGTCAACCCAATGGAGAACAACTGAGGTCCTTAAAGGGCTCCCTTGTGCAGTCAGGTGCCATGACGCAGGTTCTCCCTAGTGAAAGCACCAAACGAGGTGGTGAAGTTGAACGTGGTGAAAAGTTCCCATGTGTTTCCATAAGGACAGGCAGCAGCTGGAGGAATGTGTCAAAGGAAGGGCTGGGCTGAGCTGGTCCTCTCTTGGAAACAGGCGTGTTCCAGATGAAATGGAGGAGGGGGCGGGGGACTAACCTGGCCTTTTAGCAGCTTTGGGAGCTGAGGAGCTGACACTTAGCTATGGAAAGCTCCTTGCATTTATGACTTCATTCTCCACCTGGATACCTCCTGCAAGAAGCCTTCCAGAATCCTGCTAGGATGAACAGATTCTTCCTCCTTTTGGTTCCTTTAATGTCTATCTTGTGGTTTTTTACTTACTGTGAACTGAGTTAGGTCCTCATTTCCATACAAGGTAGTGAGCTCATTAAAGGGAGACATTGTGCCTCATTCCTGGCATATCTCTCCAGGTTTTGCTTGAGGTTCAAAACCTTTCCTGGCCTGACAATGCGTCTTCCTCACACTGGCTTTCCTGTGGGTATTGCATAAGCTAACACATGGAAAGTGCACCCAACAGTGCCTGTGCATAGTAAGTGCTCCATAAAGATTAGCTATTTATGTTTGAATTGATTTTGAGCAGCTATTTATTTCTGAAACTAGTTTTTAGTGTCAGGAACCTGGATAATTCTGACTTGACAGAGCTGTAGAGAAAATACTGTGTGAAGGCCTATGATGGGAGCAGCTGCAGGTCTCAGTTGAGGACCATTTTGGAGAAAGGGTGGAGGAAGGACAGGCAAGGGTGCCTGCCCAACTAGTGGGATGTCTCAGAGTGTCTAACGGGTCCTGAATAGGGGCTGGTTTGCAGTGTTTGCAGTGTGCAAGATGCTGCATGGGCTTGTGTCTCTTCCTTCCACTACTTGCCAAATTTCTGGGAGGTGATGTCCTAGGGCTCTCTCATCATGGAGTTTAAGAAGCCTTGGTGAGATAATCAAGTGGGTTTGGAATCAGACACCTCTGAGTTCAAAGGAAACTGTAGTGTCTCGAAGTGTTAGCTCTCTTCACCCTGTGTGCACAGATTGTTCACGGCAGGGGCGAGTGTGTGTGTATGTTTGTGTGTGTGTATGTGTGTGTGTGTGTGTGTGTATGTATGTATGTATGTGAATCTACTTGTAATGGGATAGAAATATACTGACTAGGAAACCTGAATGGCCTGGAATTCATTACAATCTGAAAGTGACTATTTCATGTAATAATTACACAGGCACAGTTGGATCTTCTGACGTCTTCATTACCAGTAAAGATGGCCCTAGAAACTGTTTCACCAGTTTTCTGCTCCCTCTTCCATGTTGAGAATATGATTTAGACTGTATGACAGAATTGCTCTTAATGTGTCTTCATGACTATGCCTTTTAAAATCATATCAAGTAGGCTCATATTTGGTATATGGTAAAGAAAAATATTACTTTTGTGTTGTTTGCATCCCAAGTTAGCCACTCCCAGGGACGCAGGTCACTTTGGATACTGTCTACATGGTGGGAGAAAATTCTGTTTCTACTTCATGGCAGTTCTCTGGAAAGATACATGGACCAAAACTGTCTGCGGCAGGACTAGATTGTGCAGGAATCAAACTCAGTGGATCTGCCAGGTTGGAGTTAGTTCATTTTAAATGGAGAAGACAGTCCTTTGTCATAAAATGCCTTTACAAAGTTATATATAATTATGTGTATTCAGGAATCATTTACCTATAGTAAAATGCATATCTTAGGTATATAATTTGATGAGTTTTAAGAAATGTATGCCCTCAGGTTAATCACTCAAATCAAGATAGAGAACATTTTCATTACCCCAGAAATTTTTCTCATGTTCCTGTCCGTTTAATTTCCCCCTCCCCCTGCACCATAGATTTACCATAGAATAGTTTTGTCTTAAACTTCATAAAAATGAACTAATGCAGTATATACTCTTGTGTTTGGCTTTTGTTATTCAACAAAATATTTTGGAGGTTTCATGTTGTTGCATGTATACTTCATTTGGTTCTTTTTTTTATTGTTTAGTAATATTCTATTGTATACACATACCAGTTTGTCCTTTTGCTTGTTTATGGACATTTGGAGTATTTACTATTTTTTACTATTATGAATAAAGCTGTTATTAATGTTTTAGTTGCTCTACATCTTTGCAAATCTTTGATTTTGTTTGTCTTTTGAATTTTAGTGGTTCTAGTATATGCTTGGGAAAAGTGATACAGGATATAGGATGTCACTAATATTTATTAAGATCTTGTCTTAGAATATAATAGGCGCTTGGCAAGCTGATGCTTCGTGGGCATTCTCTTTTTCAATCCTTACAACTGGACTCAGATGTTAGAAGCTGAGGTTCAGAGAATTTGGATAACTTTTCCAGGGGTCATACCACAGTGGCAGAAGTAGAGCTGCAATTCAGCTGTGTCTGATTCCAAAGCCTGTGCTCCCAATTCCTGGGACAGTAGGTCTCCAGGTGAGGTCATCAGACCAGTGGCATTAGTATTACCTGGGAACTGGTTAAAAATCCATATTGCTGGGCCTCACCTTAGTTCTACCAATTCAGAACCTTTGCGGGAGATGGGGTTGGTGTTGGGTGGGATAACATCCATGGGGTGTTTTAATAAGCCCTCAAGGGATTCTGATGCTCACTCAGTTTTAAGAACTACTGTACTAGGGTATAGACCAAAATTGAGAAGATGACATCAGATGAGGCACGTGACCTGGGTTCTAGAATAAGCTCTGCCAGTCACATTCTTAGAGCCTAAATTTCTCTATGCCAAAAATAAGTGGGTGCGCCTCTTCAGGTTATTTGTGCTCATGAAATCCTGTGTTTCCATGGATCACCCAGACTCTAAAGGTTTAAAATGGTATGATTGTAGTTTCCCAAAGTGGTGTATTCCAGGTCATGCTTACATATTTTTGCAGGTGAATTTTGTGGGTTTTCAAATTACCCAGGAACTATAACTATCCCTCTACTTTTTTTGTGTGTATGGCAGTATGGAGATAATAAAAGGGATACAATTTAAAAGCCAAATAAAACCACCACTAGACCCTTCCCCTCACTGTATTGAGGGAAATTGTGAGCACATATTGTTGAATGTAGTTCTTTGTGTGGCTTTTTGTTTTGGTGTTGTTTTGATTCATTGGAATTTATGACAATAACTCTCATTTTAAAACACAGGGCCTTGTCTTTCAGAGTTGTTTGGTTTCTCATGAGTCTCTGGGCTTTCTTCTTTCTCCTCAGTGACCTCCTTCTGGTGCACTGCTAAATGCTTAACAACCAGTTCTGGTAGTGGGTAGACCCTGATTTATAGCATAGCTGAAGTTGGGAAGAAACGCATATACTTGCCATTCCCAAGCCAATGTGAACTGGCCCCCGCACACCACTGACCACTTATAAGGTAGTGCCCTGGTGGTGACTCACCTGTAATTCCAGCACCTTGGGAGGCCAAGGTGGGTGGATCACTTGAGCTCAGGAGTTTAAGACCAGCCTGGGCAACATGGCGAAGTCTCTACCAAAAAATACATAAACTAGCTGGGCGTGGTGGCGAACTTCCGTAGTCCCAGCTACTTGGGAGGCAGAGTGGGAGAATCACTTGAGATCTGGAGGTAGAGGTTGCAGTGAGCCAAGATCGTACCACTGCACTCCAGCCTGGGTGACAGAGTGAGACCTCCATCTCACACACACACACACAAAAGATAGCTCCCTGAGTAAAGTGCCATTCCCTCACCCTGTTTGGTACCTTCATAACCTCGACACCATCTCATATTATCTTCTTTTTTTTTTTTGAGATGGAGTTTCCCTCTGTCGCCCAGGCTGGGGTGCAGTGTGATGCGATCTTGGCTAACTGCAACCTTCACCTCCCGGGTTCAAGCAATTCTGGTGCCTCAGCCTCCCGAGTAGCTGGGATTATAGGCACGTAGCACCATGCCTCGCTAATTTTTTTGTATTTTAGTACAGATGGGGTTTGGCCATGTTGCCCAGGCTGGTCTCTTGAGCTCAGGCAATCCGCCAACCTTGGCCTCCCAAAGTGTTAGGATTACAGGTGTGAGCCACCGCACTGGGACCTGTTTCTTCTTTATTGTCTGTTTCTCCTCCCATGAGAATAGAAGTTCCATGAAAACAAGAAGCTTATCTCTGTTGTTCACCGCTGTATTTCTCAGTGCCTAAAAAAGACCCAGCAAATAATAGGTGCTCACTAAAATTGGTTGGCTGCGTGAATGATTATTCCATTGTTTTAGAAGGTAAGTGCAACTAGGCCACTGGCAACATCTTTCCTCCCTTTCTCTCGATTTGTCTTTTACTTCTTGTTTAGGATCCAGAGGTCTTCACTTTCTCATCACCAGATCTTCTAGTTAGCTGGCTTTCTGTGTCTGATAATTTATACTGGGCTATAAATGACTGACAAGGATTAATGAATCCTATTCAAGTCTTTCTGCCTGTTGAATCTAACTGAAGTTTAACAAGTGAGCCTCTAAATGTAGAATTTCAGATGTTCAGCAGGCATGATGATGAGGATTTTTTTTGTTGTTGATGTGGGACCTGTGTCATCATCCCTAAAAATGACTCTTTCCCTCCGTTTTCTTGCAGCGTTGTCCCTGTGTACTATTTTTTTTTTTTTGGCTAATAGCATATCAGATCTTTGTTGCAGAACACAATCCAATTTTAGCCCTCTCACTCTTAAATTGTACTTTGTGTTTATGTCTTTTTTTTTTAACTTAAATTTTCAAAAATCAATCTGTTTTTGTTCTTGGTGCCAAAAGAGCACTCTTGGAGGGATATTTTTAGGTTACACTGTGGAACACTGCACAGCTTTTACAAAAAATGAAGCAAGGGCAGACAACCCAACTTGTCCATTGTTTCCAGTGGGCACCCCTTGCCACTGGCTGTGTTATTTAAAAATAGATTAACTTGACCTTCTGTGGCGATGGCATACAGTTGGCTCGCCGTGTTTCTTGGCATTCGTTACCCAGCTGGTTTTAGATGGCAGAACTGATGATATCCACCAAGGGTAATTAAGTGGTTTATAAGAGAAAACATTCTGACATCTCCTTACCACAAGGGTTTATGTGAAGGATGTTGCTTTGTAAACGAGGGTTATTTAATGCAAAACACCACTCTCGGTGTTAGTGGCCCTTTCCTTGAGTTTGTATATACATGTAACAGGATATACTGATTTTGTGTACACTGAGAATAAAGGCTGTCAAATTCATTAAGGGCTGATATTCACATCCTAAAAAAGTAGGTTACTGCATGCCTGTCTGTGTTTTTGCAGCTCATATGTGAGATCTGTAACCTTGAAAAATTCCTAGTACATACTGGTACATTACTAGACTGCACCCCTGTGGAGGTCGGCATCGATATAGTATTTCTTTCTTTTTTTTTTTGAGACGGAGTCTCGCTCTGTCACCCAGCCTGGAGTGCAGTGGCACGATCTCAGCTCACTGCAAGCTCCGCCTCCCGGGTTTACGCCATTCTCCTGCCTCACCCTCCCGAGTAGCAGGGACTACAGGCGCCCGCCACCTCGCCCGGCTAGTCTTTCGTATTTTTTAGTAGAGACGGGGTTTCACTTGTTAGCCAGGATGATTTCAATCTCCTGACCTCGTGATCCGCCCGTCTCGGCCTCCCAAAGTGCTGGGATTACAGGCTTGAGCCACCGCGCCCAGCCTCAATATAGTATTTCTTATGAACTCATTTTGTTGTTTCCACGGATGTCAAGGATTGGCCTATCATATTGACTCTGCTTTCTAGTAAAGTGTCCTATGGAGGGTCTAATGTGTTCTGGATGTCAACTTTTCTGAAGGCATGTAGCAAAATTAGAAAATGTAATTTGGACAGTGTCTTTTATGATTAAATAGTAATCTTCTCTTTTTATGGCTTAGTAATTACATAATAGAATAATCCATTATTTATCCTTTCTGTAGTCTCTGTATCTGAGTGAAAGCCAAAGTCCTTGTAGTGACTTCCAAGGCCGCCCGTGACCTGCCCTATGGATTTTACTTCTCTCTCTCTGTCCTGCCTGCTAGTGCCCACCTCATCATCTTACAGGCTTGCTATCTCTTGAGCTTCAAGTCTTTCTCAAATGTCACCTGCCCAGTGAGGCCTCTTGTGAGCACATTATTGAAAACCATAACTCCACTGCCACGTGTCATTCCCTGGTCCCCTTCTTTCAGCTTTATTTTACTCCATAGTATGTAGATCACTTCACCATAAGTAAATTTCTTATTTTACCTTCTTCTCTAGAATGTAAGCTGTGAGATGGCAGGAATGTTGTCTTGTTCTCCCACGGTAGCCCCAGTAGCAAAAACAGTGCATGGTGCCTAGTACTTGCTTGGGTATTTGTTAAATGTTTATGGTCAAATTTAGAACTAGAATAAATCTCTCCTGAGGTCTATTACCTTTGAAAATGTAAATATATAGAAGTGTCTGAAAATTTAGGTGATTCATGATGGATCACATTAAAATTGGTAAGAATTTAACATTTACAGTCAATGGCTGGGGCTAAAATAGAGCTTAGCTGATTGATCCAGGAATATTCTTAAAGACGGTGAACATTGCTGGCCTGCTTCAGTTGGCCTTAGTATTATGGGTTTACAAGCAAGAACATGTGGGTCCTTGGTCTCTTGTCAAGAAGGGGAGGGAAGAGTCCAATTTTAGGTTTCCCTGCATAGAAGAGGTCCTTGACTTTAAAATTAGTTGAGTGCCCTGATTTTCAGAGGTTACTTTGATTTGCGAAATGACGGTAACAAGAGTTACCAGGTGGTTGATGCAAACAGGAGAGCTGAGGCTACTAGAGTCACCATGATGATCTTGGCGAGTTGGGGATAGGTCTGTGCACAGCATCCCTTACTTAGCCAAGTCATTGACCCCAGTCCACTTTGAGTCCTGTGTGCCCCCCACCAACATGAATCCCTAGCAGCCGACTCATTGGCCCCAGTCCACTTTGAGTCCTGTGTGCCCCCCACCAACATGAATCCCTAGCAGCCGACTCCAGATCAGGATTTGAATGCACAGGGCTTATCTGGGAGGTGCTCCCAGGAAGCTCCAGTAGGGGAAGGAAGAAGTGAGACCAGTGAGTCAAGGAGGCCAATGGGGGTGCTTTAAAGAGCAGGTCAGCACTGCGTGTCTACGGCAGCCCCATGCTGAGTATGTCAGGGAACTTTGCAGACTCTCTCACCTCTAAACAGACTGAGAGGTTCTTCTGGCTGTGTGTATAGACTTTCTGTGTTACCATCTCCAGTGTCATGAGAATGAGCGAGAGGTTCTTCTGGCTGTGTGTATAGACTTTTTGTGTTACCATCTCCAGTGTCATGAGAATGAGTGAGAGGTTCTTCTGGTTGTGTGTATAGACTTTTTGTGTTACCATCTCCAGTGTCATGAGAATGAGTTACTTAAGAGAATTACATTCTCATGGCTAAGGTATCAACCCCATTACTGCGGACAGAGGCATTTGTGTGTCCCTTTAATGGGCCACAGTTATGCTTCTTACAATAAGGCTAATCTTTGAGTCCATTATGAGACAAGACTCGAGGCTCTCTTTATGGACAGGGGCATGATGGTGCAATTAAAAGGTGATCATGCCCTGATTGTAAGCCATGTTTCAAAATTACTGCTATATATAGTGTCAACAGGACCATAGTACTGCTCATAAAATGATCCACAAATAGCAATTTACTGATGTGTCATGGAGTCAGATTTTGGACACAAGATTGGCTTGGGTGAAGAGGCAGACTTTACACTTTACTAGCTGGGTGTTCTGGGGCAAGATACTGAACCTCTTTGAGCCAGGTTTCCCCCTCCGAAAATGGGGATAATAATGATACCTACTTTCTAGGATTGATGGAAAAGTAGAAAGTAAACCACATGACACGGCTTGGCACATAGTGAGTGCTCAATAAATGTTGGCTTCTGTAATTGTTTGAATGTTCCCCGTTTGAAAGCCCTTGGGAAAGAAGAAAGACTCTCTTGAGAGATGGAGATAGCAGTGCACAGTTCTCTGGAGAGCTTTTCAAGTCTAGAAAAAAAAACAACACTCTTTTTTTCTGCTTGATTCAGATGCTGTCTTTTTGAAAGGCTGAGACTGGATTAGTTCAGACAAATAGGAAGGAAGCCTCTGGACCTCATGGAGGTTTGAGCTGCCTGAGCTTCTCCCACATTGTCCCCGTTGATTGCTTTTAATGATTGTCCACAGGTTGCAGGTTGTGGTAGTGTGGAGGGAGGGCGAGTTCTTGGGTGTTCCAGGCAGGCTTTTACCGTCAATTATGATTCTTGAGAATGGGACTCTGTGGTCCTCTCATCTTCCTGGTACCACGTCTGGGCTCCTACATCAGGAATGGCTGGGCAAGCAGTGGAGCTTAGTGGTCATAAGGGTTTGGAGTCAGACCGCCCGGGTTCAAATCCAGGCCCTCCCACTTCCCAGCTGAGAGACTGGGACAGGTTAGCCTCCCAGAACATCAGTTCTCCCAGTTGAAAATGAGACTGTTACCTGTGTCATAAGGTGGTTGTAAGGATTAAATGAGATAATGTATGTAAAACTTGTAGTATCCTGCGTGGCTCTTAAGTGGTGCTCATTGAAATGCCTACCCTACTAGCAGCTGTGATCTTTTCTTTTCTTGATCTCAGCTCACTGCGATACCCGCCTCCTGGGCTCAAGTGATCCTCCTACCTCAGCCTCCTGAGTGGCTGGGACTACAGGCGTGCACCCACCACACCTGGCTGTTTGTTTGTTTGTATAGATGGGGTTTCATTACATTGCTCAGGCTGGTCTCGAGCTCCTGGGCTCAAGCGATCTGCCTGCATCGGCCTCCCAAAGTGCTGGGATTACAGGCATGAGCCATCGTGCCTGGCCAGCAGTGATATTTTCAGCTGAGAAATGGAGGTATGTCAGTGAGCACCTCTGAATCAGTGGTTCTCAGCTGGGGGCAAGTTTGCTCCCCAGGGGACATTTGGCAACGTCTGGAGCCATTTTTGGTTGTCACAATTAAGGAGAGTCTTGCTTCTGGCATCTAGAGAGGGACGCTCTCTAGGGATGCTGCGGAACACCCCACAGTGTACACAACAGCCCCACAAGGGAGAATTATGCAACTCAAAATGTCAGTAAGGCTGAGGTTGAGAAAGCCCCTCTAGAGGCATGACTCCATGCTTGATTCTGGGAATCTGAGTTAGGAGGGATACGCTAGTAATTGTAACTATTATTTATTGTTCCTCTGATATATCACTTAAACCCAGGTTAAGGGTTTGCCTGGGTAGATGAGCTTATTCTCATTTCATCTGTAAGAAAATTAGCTTGAGAGGTCAGGTTCTCCTGGTTCCCTGACTGCTGACCTAGGTGAGATTCAAACTCAGGTCGACCTGATTCCAATAATCTTACTCTAGGTTTCCACGTTAGAAATGTCTTGACAGCAGGAGCATGGTGGTTCACGCCTGTAGTCCCAGCTACTAGGGATGGAGGCTGCGGTGGGAGGAGTGCTTAAGCCAAGGAATTTGAGGCTGCAGTGAGCTATGATGGCACCACTGCACTCCACCCTGGGTGACAGAGAAAGACCCTCTCTTTTTTTTTTAAAAAAAGAAGGTTAAAAAAAAAAAAAAGAAAAAAGAAAGAAATGTGTCTACCCCATAGCCTGGAGCCCCCATGTCAATGTAGAGACACCGGTCTTAGGCTGGCCCTTTTGCTGCCAGAGAGACAGTACAACATGCCTGGTGACCCCACAGAAAATAGTCTTACAAATGAAAAATGGGTTCCCAAAGTGTTTCCTGCCAAAAAACAGTGTGTTGCTGTATATTTTCAAGCAATTCTGCTTTGCTGCCGCCATCTCCTCTTCCCTCTGATCAGCCTCAGCAACGCTGTCCATTCTTTCCTCCCATGTGCCCTCTCTCTATCCTCCATGCACTTCGTTATTTCAAAGACTCACAATGGTGCCTTGTAACTATAGTTTTGCCCAACTGTCTCCCATACTAGATTATGTGTTTCTTGAAGGCAACATCCTTGTTTTATGGATCTTTGTAATCTCTGCCCTCCGTGGGTACTCAGGAATATCTGTTGAATTGAATTCTTTTTGAGGGTAATGAGTAGGCAAAATTAAAAAAAAAATTGTCTAAGATCTTGTTGGCTTGAAAATCCATGTCTTATTTTTAAGGCATATTAAATATACTTAGCCATATGTCTGACTTTTCCGTGATGATTTAAGATGGTTGTCTGCCAGTTGTTGTAGCATTTTGAACTATAGAGAAAAATATTGAATTAATTATGTTGAAGGTCTTAGAGGGCCTTTATTCTGGCCAGATGTGTGCATCTGCTTGCGCCTGTTGCTTATGTAATGTGGCCGTGGAAGGTACCACCCTGGCCTGGTTTACATAGTATTTTACCACCTGGATTCTTGGCCAAGCGTTCGAATTTACATCTGATAGGGAGAGCATGTTCATTTCCTCCTCCATCTATCAGCCTGTTTAAGTCTGTGTGAGTTGGTTAAGAATTCAAAACTCAAGATCAAGTTGTTAAAAAAAAAACTTTCTCTGGTATTGCAGCATGTGTTTTTTTTTTTTTTTAATTTTATTTTATAAAAAGCGTAGGCATCTAGATTTTGGTTTCTAATCTTTTAAAACTTAAATAGTATCGTGACCTTATATGACTATCAATCACTATCTAAAATTGGTCTGTGATTCTACAGCGTATGTATTTTCCTGGTGAAATTTAAATTTTCTCTCATTTAAACAATGTATATAGTACAGAAATATGTTAATATGGCAGAAAAATATGTCTGCATTGTCCATAATCCCACCCCAGAGAAATACATGTGTTAACACTATTTTTATCCAGATGTACACACACACATACACACACACACACACAAACACAAACATATACTTTTGAAGATGGGGGGCTTTTTCTTATGAAAATAAGACTGTACAGTACATGCTGTTTGGGTGGGGAGTTTTCTTCGTGCCTAACAGCGTATCATGGCTTTTTTTTTTTTTTTTTTGGTGACAGAGCCTCATTTCTCTGTCTCCTAGGCTGGAGTGCAGTGGCACGGTCTTGGCTCACCTCTGTCTCCTGGGCTCAAGCGATCTTCCCATCCCAGCCTACTGACTAGCTGGGATCACAGGTGGGTGCCACCGTGCCCAGATAATTAATTTTTTTTTTTTTTTTTTTTTTTTTTTTGGGTAGAGGCAGGGTTTTGCTCTCTTGCCCAGGCTGGTCTCAGAATCCTGGGCTCAAGCAATCCACCCACCTTGACTTCCCGAAGTGCTGAGATTACAGGCGTGGGCCACCGTGCCTGGCCAATCATGGACTTTAAAAAAATACTACATATAGATCAAGTTGACTATTTCAGTGACTGCAGCATTTATTTTTGGTTACTTTATAATATAATAAGCCATACTTTCAGGATGAACATTTAGAGTGTTTTCAGTTCTCTTTAACATATTGATGACTATCCTCATACGTACATTATAGCGAACATCTTCAGATATTTTCTTTGGATAGTTATCTAGAAACAAAGCTGTTGGCTCACATGAATTATTTCTTTTTAAGACTTTCGGTATCCATCATCATTTTACGGCCCCCTTCCGCCCCCCGAGAATATATTAACTTATATCCCTGCTGGCTGCATATTGAGAGTCCTGTAGTTTTTCACTTATCTCACTTGTAAAGATAATACCTTGTGCTGGAATTGTTTATTTATGGTGGTCATCGCAAGTCAGATACTGAGTAGTAAGTTTGTTTTTTTTTTTGTTTAAGATGGAGTCTCACTCTTGTTGCCCAGGCTGGAGTGCAGTGGTACAATCTCAGCTCACTGCAACCTCCACCTCCTGGCTTCAGCCTCCCAAGTAGCTGGGATTACAGGCATGCACCACCACACCCAGATAATTTTGTATTTTTAGTAGAGACGGGGTTTCACCATGTTGGCCAGGCTGGTCTCGATCTCCCAACCTCAGGTGATCCGCCTGCCTTGGCCTCCCGAAGTGCTGGGATTACAGATGTGTAATCCCAGTATCCAGCTGGATACCGAGTAGTATTTTGAAGGACAATTAGGGAGTGGTGGGGACTAGGATTACCTGGAAGGGCTTATCCTGTTCAATGGGAAAAGCTGCCGTTCTGCTTTGGCCTGTTGCTGCTATGTAGGAACATTGGCCCGGTGTTTGTAGTCTAGATTTTTCAGGTTTTCAAGAGAACCCAGAAGCCTGTTTTTTGTTTTTGTTTTTTTTTAAATGAACTTTGTTAGTTTTAAAGTGCTGGTTCAAAGTTTTCTTTTTTTAAAAAAAGGGTGAACCAAACAAAACACATCTGGGAGCCATATTTGGTCCTCAGATGACAAGCTTGCAATGCCTTGTTTATATATTTATCTCTCACTTGGTTTCTCTCATACTTCATCTCTTCAAAAGCAGTAATTGCATTACTCCTCTCTGTGTTCTGAGGGCCCAGGATACTGACCAACTCACAAAAAGGGTCAAAAAATGTGTGGTGAAATGATTAGTACATTCTGGAAGTGGTCTGCTTTGGCACTATAGTCCATGTAGGTTTATTTGAGGCCCAGCTGGTGACAGCTTTCCAATTCAAGTTATTAAGAGCTGGGGAGAGAGTATATTTTGACAGCTGATCATAATTCTTGGAATATTTTGTCCCAGGACCCCGGTCTGCTGTGTCTTAGAACTGGGTGCAGTCACATCTTGAAATTGATGTTCACATGAATTTGAGTTCTTAGTACAGGAATAGAATCTATTCTCTGCCCTGAAGTGATTTTGTTGTGAAATGTGTAGCCTTACCAACAAGAATGAATGAAGTTTATGTATACCATCTAGAGAGGTTTTAAATTTGGCAGGAAAGTTCCTAATCATACAACTTGTTTGGACTTTATATATAGATGAATTGGGACCCTAACCTTTACCCCAGGAGTAGACACTGTCGGAACACGATTAACCTCTAAGACGGGTAGGCATCTGTTTTTCAGTGCCAGCATTACATGGTAGAATTTGGTTTTTTTGTTTTTTGCAAACCAGTGCAGCCCTTCTTGCTTTCCTGCTTGCATAATAGATTGTTCTGCATTGCATAATTCATGTCGGGCACCAGGTTTGCTGCACTAGGACAAGGAAAGGGATTCAGGTGATTCAGATGAGAAATTTAGTCAGTGCATTTTTTTTCTATCAAGGAGCCAAGAAAGGTCCTCTATTAAATTACAACTATAAAATTGTCAGCAAAAGTCCAATGCAAGGTTAAAATCTTACTTTGTTTGGATTTATATTGTGTGTCTTTTCTCTCCTTCTCTAGTCCCCTTTCCCCCTCCATTCCCATATCAGAATGGAACATTCCAATAGACTGTCTAGGAATTCAAATTTTAGATAGGATATTCTATATGTAATACAGAACTTCTGACGTGAGATGCAACTTAGGAGAGTTTTCAAGTTTAGACTACTGTATGCCCCGATCCACTTCCTTCATTGTGGTCACTGCTTTTGGAGCACCCAGAAGCCCCCTCGCTTGGCGTGAAGTTTAACTTCTGTCTGCTGCTATAAAATGCTCAAGGATAATGTGGCACAAAAAGCTTATATTCCATGGTGTTTCAGGCTGGGTGATCCCAGGTTCAATTTCTGTGCTTTGGTCTTTGTTAAAGAGTCTAGCCGTGTCACAGTGCACATGCACAGTTAAGTACCTCCACAGTGTTTGTGAAACCTGTTTTATTTCAGTTAAGATTGGCAGAGCCCTATAGCTGACCCTAAGTGAACTCTAGGTGCGTATGTGATAAATGCATATTGCTGTGTGCCACTGAGGTTTCATGATTGTTTATTATGTGGCATTATAATGGCAATAGGTAACAGAGACAATGAGATTCCATGTTCAAATGGCTGACACGTGTCCAAAAGCTATGGGTTAATTTGGGACATTGAATCTTGAGTTTAGGCAAAGATGGAAAAAAACCCCCAGTAATTGTTCATTACAGTGTAAGGACAGCAGATGAGACTGTTGTTTCGGATACCTACATCCAAGGAAATGCCCTGGCTTCTGCCTATGTGAATCTACGAGCCACATTTATTAATCCCATAAATTTATTTTTCTTTTAAAATTAAAAATTGAAAACTTTTGAAGGCACAAAGTGTTACCTCAATATTGATATATTATACACGTATCATTATTTACAAGGGAAAAATTGGGAAAATAGGATGCCCAGCAAAGGAAAAATTCATGTAGCTGTTGCCTATTTATGTCTCTTCAACTCTGTGGGAAAATACTGCCATACGGAAGAAAGGCCCTGGCTTTCTTAAGCAATGTGAATTTGTTTCTGTGACATTTTAGCTAAAAATGTAAGCTCAAGATATTCTGTGTGAAATAAATTATCCCAAAGAAAGATAATTGTGAGAAGCAGCCATTAATGGGAATAAGATAGCTGGTTGTAATGATTGGAGGCTTTTTTTGGTGGAAGGAGCTTATCCATGGGGTTTAATAAAACATGGTGAGTCACCCTGTTGCCTGAATTCCACAGGGGAAAGAGACATTCGGGAAAAGGCTGCAGGGGAAATTTGCGGTCCTGTGCACCTGTTACCAGGCACTTACATTCACCTGGTGGCTGCTAACAGATTGCAGGCACAGCTTCTTGAAGAAAATCATCAACTTTGAACACAGTACCCCACACATTGGATTTGGGTGAACGGAAAGTATATCAGAATTACCTGGGAGAATTTTCAAGTTACGGTCACCGGGGCGTGGCCTTATTAGTGATTCTGACTCATGTCTCCCTGCTCAGCACAGTCCTGATACTCCAACTCCAAAGAGTAGTCCACAGAACAGCCACTTACATAGAATCAGGCAGGGATGTTTGTTAAACATGGGGATTACTAGACCCCAGCCCAGACCTATGGGATTAGAATCCTGGGGGTGTGGGCTCTGTGAATCCAAAGTGTTCAAAGGTGCTCTGGCTGAATGTGGCAAGTCCACCGTGTGATGCTCCAGGCTCTAAAATACTGGCCATTTCAATTCCAGTTATCTAATAAGTGATGGTAACAGACCCCACTGTACACTCGAATAAACACTGATTGTGGGAGGCGGTCAAGAATAGAATGACAAATTGAGTTATTTGAGCTGCAAGTTATTCAAGGGGGCAAATGCTAGGTGTGTGCATGTGTTTTGTGGAAGGTCATTTTCTTGTTTCAGGGTCTTAGCATCAGTCTTGCAATTTAGAGGGAACTTTTCCTCTGTACCACACTTGCCCTTTTAAGGCAGAAAGGGAACTCCGGTGGAAAGACAGCTTTGACCAATAGAACTTTCTGTGATAATGGAATATTCTGTATCTACACTGTGCAATATTTTATTCCCTAGCCACATGTGGCAATTGTGTACCTGTAATGTGACTGAGGAACTGAATTTTACATTGTATTGACACACAATTTAAATTAAAATCTATCTGCTTGTGGCTAGTGTCTACCATATTGAATGGCACAGAAGACAGTGCCACCACAAATAGTGAGGACAGTTACACACCTTTGGTGTCACATCCAGCTGCTCCAAGACAAGGTTGGAGTGATACTTTGGGTTGATGCTTCTTAACTTTGAAAGCTTGGGGTAGATCATGTTTTAGTGTCCTTTGGCCTTTTTCTTTTTAATCAGTACATTTACCGATGACATTTTTCTTAAGGAAGCTCAGCATATGGTAGTGTGCTAATTGTCCCAGGTGAAGTAGGTTAGGGGTGATGTTTTCTCCTGTTGACTGCTCTGTCTCCAGCACGTGTAATGAGGGAATATAATGGATGGCTGAAAAGTGATTTCAACTTGAGTATTTTATGCAGGGTGGGAGACTCTGTTACCCCGAGGTTACATAGTTAAACTGTTGTATCACTTGATGCTTTTGGTTATAATTAATTTAAAAAATGCAACTCAAATGGCTTAGGTAGCTAAGGAGATGAACTGATGCATATAACTTAGAATTTCAGAAGGATGGAGCTTCAGCTATGGCTCAGTTGGGGTATGGGTCCAGTTTCTCCGTAATTTGCTTCAGAGTTGCCGATAGTCTGTATTCACTACCTGTGAAGATACAACCTACATGTCTGTAATGGACAGCCTTGATTCTCTCAGAGTTGCTGTTTTCACTGTCCTCCTATCTTGAGCCTCAAGATGGCTCTTCTTTTTGAGATACCCCACTCTGTCACCCAGGCTGGAATGCAATGATGTGATCTTGGCTCACTGCAACCTCCAGGTTCAAGCGATTCTCCTACCTCTGCCTCCCAAGTAGCTGGGATTATAGGCATGCACCACCACGCCCAGCTAATTTTTGTGTTTTTAGTAGAGATGGAGTTTCACCATGTTGGCTAGGCTGGTCTCAAACTGAGCTCAAGTGCTCCGCCTGCCTCGGCCTCACAAAGTGCTGGAATTATAGGTGTGAGTCACTGCGCCTGGCCAAGATGGCTTTTATTTGCAGATGGATAACAGTGGCAGACAGGGGTGATATGCCTTGTTACTCACAGCCAGGGATAGAGAGACCCAGAGGAGTGTCATGTACTGTGTGCTGAATGCCTTAGTTCTGCAATCCCTAATCATTGATGCTTATGCACATTGGTGCCCACTCACAGTAACGGGTGGGGTCAGTCCTTATTTGGGCCTTTAGACTTGCACAGGGAGCAAAACGTGGTTCCCTAAGGAAGACGGAGGTGCTGTTGAGAGAAGCCATGGAATAGATACCAGGTCAAGTAATCAACTGATCCCCACTTCTGACAGCTACCTCCAATGGGATGGTGGATTTAGAGAGAGGTCAAATTGGACAGGTGCCATGGGAAATTTAATTGCAATTGAGTATCGATGAGGCAAGAGTGGACTCCTTGGATATGAGTTTTAACTTGACCTGATGAGTTAAAAAATACAGCTCCCATTTATTGATCCGTTGTTACCTGAGCTCTTGTCAAACTCTCCACAGACACTATCGTGTTATTTTTTTTGCAACAACTTTGCAAGTAGATAAAATTTAACCCATTTTAGTGATGAAGAAACCAAGTCTTAGAGAGGTGAAGTAATTTGCTTTAACTTCACAACTAGTAAACTGCCATTCTAATCTGGTTCTAATTCCAGAGCCTGTGCTGTTAAATAGTATTCAAGACCAGCAGTTTTCAACTGAAGTCATGTTGCCTTTCCAGGGAACATTTGGCAATGTCTGAAGACAGTTTTGATGTTACATCTGGGAAGTGCCACTGGTATATGGAGGGGTAGGGTTCGGGGTGCTGTAAACATCCTGTAATGCACTGGACAGCCCACTGCCAACAAAGAGTTATCTGGCCCAAATGCTGGTAGCAGCAAGATTGGGAAACCCTGCCTTCTAGTTCTGACAGAACTCCTCATAGGTTCACTCACCATCTCCTGAGCTCACTTTATTTTATTCTTAGCTCTCATCACCATCTGAAGTCAGCCTGCCTATCATCTGTTCCAGTGGAGTGTAATCACTTGAGAGCTGGAAGCTGATCCATAATCCATATATTCTACTCTGCTTATGGCCAGGCAGTACCTGGCAGCTGAGCAGCATAAACATTTGTGGAATGAATGAGTGAGTGAATGAACCAATCAAGAGGGCATCCTTCTTGGGGTGGGTAGGTGCCTTCCAATTGGATATGGCTCAGGGAAGATATGAGAATTAACCGGAAGCCTTGAACAGTGCTGGGGAACAATGGAGACACACTGTGGCTTCCCAAAGGGAAGAGCAAGAGGTGATCAGACAACCAGTTCTCATTCTTGCAAAACTTGACAAGCAATGACTTGAAAGAGGAGAATGGGAGGTAAGTAATGAGACCAAGCCATACTGTGCTGAGTGAGGCAAGAGTCAGAACTCAAGTGACTGATTAAGACCCTGAGCACTCAGAATTCAGAAGGCTGCAAAGAGGGTCACCAGTCCATCAGTGACCACCAAAGGCTGTACGAGGTCCACCTGGAACCTCGCCACAAGGGGCCGTGACCATGATCCATTGTGAGGCAAGATAGCTTAGTGGTTACAGTGGTCATTGCTGTATTTTCTGTTCCATCACCGCCCCTTACTGGCTATGTGACCTTGATCACTTGCTTAGCCTCTCTGTGCCTCAGTTTCTGCATCTATATATAAAAAAAAGCCTGGCTCTTTGTGCCTGGCTGGAGGCCACTTAGCCTAGTGCTTAAGAATTTTGGAATCTCAGGGTTTAACTCCTGGCACTGAATACCCTGGTTGGAATGTAGAGAATGGGATGTCACCTCTGGCGGACTAGAGCATGGCCAAATGCTGTTAACCAGGCCGTCAGTCTTTGGAAGAAAATAGTCTGCTTTTACATCCCCTGGTGGTAGCAGAAAGGTACATGTGTGAAAATATGCAGGGGCTGCTCGTGTGTATGTTGGGGTGAGGGTGTAGTGGAGGTTAAAGGTATCTTGTTCCAGCAAGGCTTGTAAAAGAAAACAACATTAAATGGGCATGTGCAGACACAGACCCCCTCCCCACACCAAAGTGTCCTTCCTTATCTTTGTCTCCTGGTTGTGTGTGCGTGCGTGAAGCACAACCAGCAAAAATTGTGGGCCCCATCTCTGACCAAGATCAAAGGAGGAAAAATAAATGAGTCTAAGACAAAGCAATTTACAGATATTAATTCCCAAAGAAGAGTAAAGATGTTTGCCTTTTCTCTCAGCGTGTTGGTTCTCGGCATTCTCATTGTTTGACTACTCTAATGTCAAACATTCCTCCTTTTTCCTCCTCCGTCCT
Source organism: Macaca mulatta (assembly GCF_049350105.2). NCBI lineage: Eukaryota > Metazoa > Chordata > Mammalia > Primates > Cercopithecidae > Macaca > Macaca mulatta. Next base: position 129,562,578 of record NC_133407.1, on the reverse strand, counting down.
TGTGTTTGCCTAAGAGTCCTTTCTTTTCAAAGTTGGGATGGCTTCCAGCTCTCACCTGCCCACTCTGTCCTATCACCTGGCTGTTGGGCTTCCTGTATGAGAGTGAAAACCGAGGAGAGTAGAGTCATACAGATGATGACAACAATAGCAGAGCTTGATTTGGTGCCTCTCTGCTCAGGCTTTGCACTGAGGGCCACACGTGCACCATCCTTCATCCTCAGCACGTGCCGTGAAGTGTGGGCACCATCCTCCCCAGTTTAGCGGTCAGAACCCTGAGCCTTGGAAGTTGTTACTTGCCTGAGATTTCACAGCAGATTAAGTGACAGCAGTGGGTTTCCTCCAGCTTGGTGTTTGCCGGGAGGCTGCATTTTTGCCTGGTGGCAAGTAGCGGGATCCCCTTCAGGCTGTGATGTACCATTGTGTGAATTAAGGGTAGGTGACCTCCTGGAGTTCGGTCTGAAGAAAGCCGAGGCCAGGCACCCTTCCTTGCACCCTCCGTTGGAAGGGAGACGTCTGTGCCTTGCCGTGAGCCTGGCTCGTTGCAGCGCAGAGCTTCCCTGTTTCTCCATCTGCTGCCGCGCCCTGCGCGTGTCTAGACACAGGTGCTTGCGTCTTCCCGCACTGACTAACTCCTACTTTCTCCTTGGGGTTCCTGGCAGTGCAACTTGGCACTTCATGAACGTAGCAAGGTTCTGTGAGACTTAAACAAAATTGTGGTAAAATATACAGAACATAAAATTAACTGTTTTAATTATACAATTAAGTGGCATTAAGTGTATTCAGGTTATTATGCAATTATTACCACTATCCATCTCCAGAACTTTTTCATCTTCTCCTACTGTACCCATTAACAATCCCCCATACCTCTTTCCCCTGGTGACCTCTAAATTTCTTTCTCTGTGAATTTGACTACTCTAGATACCTCATATAAGTGGAATCGTACAGTGTTTACCCTTTTGCAACTGGCTTATCTCACTTAGCATAATGTCCTCAAGGTTCATCCACGCTGCAGCGTGTCAGAATTTCCTTCCTTCTAAAGTCTGAATACTATTCCATTGCGTGTGTACCACATTTTGCTCACCCCTTCATCTGTTGATGGAGACTGGGTTGTTTCCGCCTTTTCCTATTTGACTTTTATCTTCCCACTCCCCTCGGAAGCAGGTGGAGTCACATTTTCTTGATGTTGTGGCCTCCTCCATTTTGCTTTTCTTTCTTGCTCAGCTTTGCCTGACTTTCCCTGGGTCTCTCCGGAGCACCACTTACCCAACGTCTCCAGCTCCGGTGCTGGGGCACATATTGCCAGGGTAGAGCCTTGCCAGCAACATGTCCTCATTGCTTCTTTTCAAAGGGTGTGTGTATTGGTCAGCTGTTCTTTAGTCCCACCATCAGCTTTGACCCAGTCAACCCTTCCACCTTTCTGGCTTGGAGGCTATATGCTTAGTAATTACGTGCACAGGATTTGAATTTCATGTAGTCTGGGTTCAAATCTGGTCCTGCTGCTTCCTTGCTATGTGGCCTTGGGTATGTGTTTTTACCTCTGTGAAGTAGCAGTAATAAGAGCACATATCTTATATGATTGCTACAAGGATTCAACGAAATGATGCAGTCAACCCTCGGCATGGAACACAGAGCAAAGGCAACGCTGAATAACTGATAGTTATTACCATATTAAGTTTGTCAGTTTTCCTCCTTTGAATCTGATCACTTGATTCTAGGCTTGTGGAGGCGCTGAATAGACTTCGTAATTGACTCAAAACACTTCTGTTTAACACTTTGGGTTTTTATCTTCTTTCCTGGCACTGCTACCTCCTTTGAGATTTTATAGAGCTGAATTTGTTGGACCAAATTATGTGGAGCATATTTGATAGAAACACATTCTAAGTATACTGTCTTTATGTCCTCATGTTATTTCCTTTCGATTTCTTGAAGTCTCAATTTAGTCACCACTCTGTAGGAAGCTACAAATGATGATAGAGCAATTAAATGATCCCTGAGTCTTTAGTGTGCTAGAATGATTGATGTACAGATAGAAAGAAAATACGTATAGACATTTTCCAATAAACTTTATGTCAGGGTAGTTGCGTGGTTTGGTCAATTTTTCTTTCTATTGATTATTCCATTGTGAATGGGATAAAAATTAAGCCACTGGACATTTATTGCTTATAAACTTTTTGGCATATTGTAAAAATCTCATCTAATTAGTATTTTAAGGCAATAGCTATATTGCAATAGAATATCTAGCATATACGTAGCCCTTACTGTATGCCATCCTTTGCTAGAAGTGCTTTTTATCAACTCATTTACTTCTCAATCATCTCTATGAAATGTGTTATAATCATTCCCATTTTTGAGAGGAGGAAATTGAGGCACAGAGGAGTTAAGATTTTTTTTTTCCCACTGCTGTTAATGGTAGGCAAAATTGGGAAACAAACTAGGTTCTTAGGTCCAGGCTGGGAGGAGGTTGGCTGTGTCCAGTTATCAATGAGGAAATGGACGCGTGCAGGACATAAGGTGCTTTTCTGGGCTCAGCAGAGCCAGGGCTTTATATCCAGGTCTTTTATATATCCAAAGCTTACTTTGATTTACCATAGCTGTCTTAATTTATCAATTAGTATGTATGTATTATGTCTTTGCATTTTTATTTTTATTTTTTGTAGAGACAGGGTCTCACTATATTGACTAGGCTGGTCTTGAACTCCTGGGCTCAAGCAATCCTTCTGCCTCAGTGTCCCAAAGTGCAGGGATTACAGGCATGAGCCACCATGTCTGGTCTGGGAGAGGATGCAGGGTGAGGGGATGGTGGTGGCACAGGATTAAACAGTGCTGCGGGCATTCCCAGAAGGAAAAGATCACGTAAAGATGATTTGTTGTCAGTTAGAGTTAGAACTGGCCTTAAAGGGGAGGTAGTATTTGTCTGTAGGATATTTATAGAGATGGGGTGGAATGTTATTCTAAGTGGAGGAAACAGTGGGAGCAAAGGCCTGGAGCAGGAAAATTCCAAATGTACCATGGACCCAGAGTGTCTTGAGTTGAGTGAACATGTAAGAAAATGATGGAATGAGATAGCCTGTGTCCTTTACCAGCCTGGCAGAATTTCAAAAGCGTTAACTCTTGGTTTTGAAATGATTTGATAAGGCCTCTTTGGAGAGTATGGAGAAGAACCTATTAAAAATGGTAACATTTTGACCTAGGCTTTCTACTACTAGAAAACTATTCTCTGGAAATACTCAAACTCATAAAAGATATATGTGGGGCTATGTTCTCTATATAGCATTGCTTGTAAAGACAAAAATTTAAAGTTGGCTTATATGTGTTGTGGGTGGTTGGAAAATTGTATGGTATCTCCCTACAGTGGCTTATTCTGTAGTCAGTTAAAAAAGTGAGGTGGATCTCTGTCCTGACGTGTAAACAGATGATGATATATTAAATGAAAAAAATAAGAGACAGCAGCTATAGGATGATCCCATTCTTATATCACAGCTACAGCTGACCTGATTGGGTGTGCTTGTGTGTGCCTTAAAATAAAAAAAGGTCTGGAATAACAAGGACCTGTTACCTGTGGCTACCTCTCAGAAGGGTTTGTTTGGGAAATATCTGGTTTACACCTGTTCTGGTGTAATTATTAATAGTGCCCTCTTTCAGTGTTTGGTGAACTGCTTTGGATGGTGAATTATGTGGTTACCCTACCTTCCTCTGAGGATTGGAATTGGGGCAAGAGAAATGGGAAACGGGCTGTGACACAGGTGACTCGTTGGTGTAGTTTACAGCAAGCAGGTATTATTTTTATGAGGGAAATTGAGGAAGATGGCCCTGATACATTATGTAGTGGTTCACTGTGGAGCCACCATTGCATGGTCATTATCAGGGGAGAAGTTACCTTTTTTCTTTTCATCAGGTGTGTGAGTATCTCCTTCATTCTACTTAAATAAGTCTTCAGTCAAATCATTGAAGATTTTTTCATTGTCTGAGAAAAGTGGGTAACATTGGCCTTAACATGCTTTTTCAAATACTTAGTGGGGATTTTTGCAATGGTGCAATCTTTGCTCACTACAACCTCTGCCGCCCGGGTTCAAGTGATTCTCCTGCCTCAACCTCCCGAGTAGTTGGGATTACAGGCATGTGCCACCACGCCCAGCTAATTTTGTGTTTTTAGTAGAGATGGGGTTTCTCCACGTTGGTCAGGCTGGTCTCAAACTCCCGACTTCAGGTGATTCACCCGCCTTGGCCTCCCAAATTGCTGGGATTACAGGCATGAGCCACCACGCCCGGCCAGAATGGAAGTTCTTCTTTGGGAAAACAACACACCTTTTTTAAAAATGTAAAACTCTGACCTTCCCCACCCCTGGGTTCCTCAAACATAAATTTAGACACAATAGGAGTTAAAATTATTAAATGAGTTACATGCAAACTATTGACCTAGAGTGGGCTTCAGAATTGGCTAGGTTCCTCTTTTCTTTGCTTCCCAGTAAAACCCTAGAGGAAATGGGGATGGGTGGGAAAGAGCTGCAGTTAAAAAATAGCAGTGATTCAGATTTACCGGACATTACAGGGGCACTTCTGATGTGCCAGGCACTGTGCTAGATGATTTCACATCTGTCCCCTTATTTATTCTCTCTCTCTTTCTTTCTTTCTTTCTTTCTTTCTTTCTTTCTTTCTTTCTTTCTTTCTTTCTTTCTTTCTTTCTTTCTTTCTTTCTTTCTTTCTTTCTCTTTCTTTCTTTTCTTTCTTTTCTTTCTTTTTTTTGAGATGGAGTGTTGCCCTATTGCCCAGGCTGGAGTGCAATGGCACAATCTTGGCTTACTGTAGCCTCTGCCTCCCAGGTTCAAGCTATTCTCCTGCCTCAGCCTCCCACGTAGCTGGGATTACAGATGTGTACCACCATCTGTACACATGTTAGCCAGGCTGGTCTCAAACTCTTGGTCTCAAGTGATCTACTCGCCTCAACCTCCCAAATGGTTGTTTTTATCACTCATCCATTTCCACCTCTGCTTTTCTGAAATTAGCTACTTATTACTGAGCCTTAATTTTTTTTGTGTGTTTCAAGCTAAGACTGGTGATATGGAAAATTTTAATGCTACCTCTTCTCATATTTGTATTTATAGGAAAAACTTGGAATGAATGTTTACTGCACAAAGTATAGTTTGTATTATTCAAGTTGAGTGGATCATGGTGTAATTCCTTTTTGTTTGCCCTCTGCTAAAAAAATAATTTCTAAGATGTTACTTGATAACTTGTCCAAGAAAAGTTTACTTAAAAGTTTGACAGATTAAAACCTGTATGCATTTGAAAGTTTGGTGTTTTGGGTTAACTGAGTATAGAATGTTTCAGTGGCTGTCATTCTTTTGAATTTGAAGGATGTAAACTTTGAAATACCATTTTGTTGCCCATCCTAACTAAAGCAAAAGCAAATCTGATATAGACAAAGTTGTGTGATGTAGGGGGAGTTACAGCTAAGGAAAAAGGAAATATTGGACATCTGTTGGGTGTCCTATTGCCCTTTAAAAAAGTTAACTCATTTTTTTCCCCAGAAAAGGACAATCCAAATAATACTGTTACCTGGCCATACTTCACTATCTCTCATTCCAGTTTTTTTTTTTTTTTTTTTTGTTCAGCATATTGTCTGGCTTCCTGGAAAGCAAACTCAAGAGATGATTACCGTATCGGACATTGGTTAGGGAATGCTTTTGGTATCAACTCCTGTTGGAGGAATTGGGCTGCAGGAGAAGTTAGGCTGTGAGGTTGTCTCAACCAAGGCCCAGCTGACCTGCAGGAAGCTCTGACATGGAGATGGTTCTTCAGTATTGTCCTGTGTTGGGATGACAGGGTGAGGCTTGTATTACCCTCAAGTCAACCAGGATGGGAGGCGGCTGTTCTGGGAAGGCTATGTGACCTCAGGGAAGGTGACTCTCTGCAGCCAACACAAGTCTTGGAGGGGGATCCTGGAGGCGGGTGGCATAGTACAGCATAGCGTTCACTGCATGTGGGCATGTGACATAGAGGTATATATTTGTGTGTGTGTAATTGGCTTAATAAGCACCACTTTCTTCAGTAACATGACCAAGAACACACATCTGGGACGTGGGTGTGCTTGGATTTGAGCTCATGTTTGACTAGTTCTCAAACCTATCTTTTTGTCTTTCTAGGACTGTTGCAGTGTTAGTTGCTGAGAAAAGAATACTTGGGCCGTTCCCTTTCATTTTCCCTTTGGCGCATTTATGTGTGCTGCCATGTGGGGACACCCTTGAAGTTAGCTGAATTGGCTTCCTCCTGGTATCTCCAACCTTTTGTCACAGAGAGTTGAAAGGAAAGGTAAATTCTTTTGTCCTAAATGAATCATCAGCTGGAAGAAAAGTCTGAACTCTAGCCCTCTATTATGTTCCCCAGCGAGGGATGACTTTGGGCAAATTGGTGCCCCTCCAGTTCCCGGGGAAGGCACTTGACTCAACAGGCCTCTTTCCATTTAAATACCACAGGTAACACTTGGCTTCCTCTGAGAAAGCTTTCAAGTCCTGCCCCTTTGCTTACAGCCGGCTGGCATTCTGTATACCCCCTACGGCACTAGGATGAGACCAGCTATAACATATTTGCTCTATGCTTTTATCACTGCCTGGAAATCCTGAGGGCAAAGGTGCTTTGTAAACACCAAGTTGGTAGTGAGTGGTATGCAGACAATTTGAAAATAAACACAGTTCAGTTCATGTAGGGGTTATGGGACTTCTCCAAATATCACAAACTGCAAATTCTGAAAAGAAAGTTAGATTTTATCAAAATTTAGGTGTTTGGGATTTTCAGAGAGCTGTCCTACTAATGACATCAGAGTCCCACCTAGCCAGAGAAAGCTTCTTTTCATTATAATGGTGTAAGTGAGGAACACGTAGAAGGGTACTTGTTTTCGGCCTCTTATCATCTGCCGGCCTACACCCAGGTTAGAGGATCAGATTCTTTCCGGAGGCAGCTTCTTTCCTTCAGCCTTTTACTTGAGTGAAGCAGGCTTGTTGGGCATCAGTGAATATCATGCTAAGAGTTTTGTGGTTCCAGGAGACCTAGAATAAGGGGGAAAGCACTTTGTGAATTGCCCAAGTTGTTTCCTAGGGATATGCATATTGGGAGCCCTGAGGAGTGGCCAAGGTGAGTTCTACCACGGAACGTAGACTCACACTCAGTACCTGAGCAGGCTCCTTACTTTCTGTATACTTTTTGTTGTAAAATGGAGTTAATAGCAGCTCCCATTTCATAGTTATTGTAATGACTTACTAATACATGTGATGCTTAGCATTGCTTAAAATTGTGGCTAAGCATTTTCTATATGTCAATTCTTATTATTTTTTAAAATAAACAATGATTCTTTTTTTTTTTTCTTTTTTTTTTTTGAGATGGACTACTGCTTTGTCACCCAGGCTGGAGTACACTGGGACAATCTCAGCTCACTGCAATTTCCCCCTCCCGGGTTCAAGCGATTCTCCTATCTCAGCCTGCTGAGTACCTGGGATTATAGGCACACCAGCATACCTGTCTAATTTTTGTATTTTTAGTAGAGACAGTGTTTTACCATGTTAACCATGTTGGTCTGGAACTCCTGACCTCAAGCAATCCGCCTACCTCACCTACGTTGGCCTCCCAAAGTGCTAGGATTATGGATGTGAGCCACTGCACCCGGCCAACAATGATTCTTTTAGCTTAAAGAGTATATGTGCTCATGAGGGCAGGTTGAGAACCACAGTGCTGTGTAAAGATATACATTTTTTATTGAACACCTGCTATGTGTTGAGTTTCATACTTAGGGCTTTGTAGACACTACTGTTTAATTCTCTCAGTACCATTATTATGTAGGCATTGTTGGGCATTCTTAATAGGTGGAGACTTGGAAAGTTTACCTTGTCCAGGTAGTCAGTGGTAGGACCAGGTCTCGAATTCAGATATTCCTTACTTTTTTTATTTTGAGGTAGAGTTTTGCTCTTGTCACCCAGGCTGGAGTGCAGTGGTGCGATCTTGGCTTACTGCAACCTCTGTCTCTGGGGTTAAAGTGATTCCCCTGCCTCAGCCTCCCAAGTAGCTGGGATTACAAGCGCCTGCCACCATGCCCGGCCAATTTTTGTATTTTTAGTAGAGACGGGGTTTCTCCATATTGGCCAGGCTTGTCTTGAACTCTTGACCTCAGGTGATCTGCCTGCCTCGGCCTCCCAAAGAGCTGGGATTACAGGTGTGAGCCACCGTGTCTGGCAGATACTTCTTACTTTTAAGAGTCTGAAGTACTATACATCACTCCCTCCAATGTCCTGGGGCAACCACCAGGCGTATTCATCTGTGTGTGTGTTTTTCTTTTGCTTTAGCATTGGGGCACTTCTTGCCTATTTCTTTGATAGGAAAGGGGCTCAGTTTGTCATGTGGGGTTGGTGGCAGGCAGGCCATCTTACCCCTGATACGGCCCTGGGTTAGAAGGGAAGGGAAGATAAGCTTTTATACAAATAGGGCTAGCTGGGGTCTGAGTCCTGCTTCCTCAGTAAAATTCCTGGGATCTGCCTACACCTGCTTTTCTCTAACCTGGCATACCCTGCTTAAAGCCTCTCAGGGATTCCCTCTGTTCTTAGGATCAAAGTATTCAGAGATACAAGAGCTTGCATAGTCTGGCCCCTGCCTCCCTGGGCAGCTTCATTGTACATGTGGTATTCTCTTGTAGTTCCTGTAATGTGGTATGCCATGGGGTCTTCGCATATGCCTTTCCTCTTTGCTTAGACACTGTTCCCTACCCTCCATACTCATCCTACTTAATGTCTAGTCATCCTGCAGATCTCAATTCTAACATCATTTTCTCCAGGGAGCCTGGCCTGACAGAGTCTCATCTTGTTTTATGCTCTCATAAGACCACGTGTTTCTCTTTTGCAGCGCTCGCCACTCAGTTGTATCTTTGTGTATATTTGTGGTTGTATGGGTTGTGTCTGTTCCCCAGAATGCCCAGCTCTGAGCTGCATGAGGGTCCAGGGCATCACTGTGCCTGCCGGGTATAGTGCCTACATGTGGTGGGTGCTCACGTTTTAGAGACTAAATGGAGGAGGAGATGAGGAAAAGATTGAAATCTCTGGGTTCACCAGATGGTGTAGGGCCCAGCATTGTAGATCCACAGGTTGACTGTGCTTGTGAATTATCTGGAGATGCAGGTCCTGATTCAGTAGGCCCAAGTTGGGCATCTCTAACAAACTCCCACGTGATGCTGATGCTGATCCTGCGAACTATACTAAATAGTAAGAATCTATGGAGCCAGGCTGGGCACGGTGGCTCACACCTATAATCCCAGCATTTTGGGAGGCTGAGGCAGGCTGATCACCTAGAGTCAGGGTTTCAAGACCAGCCTGGCCAACATGGTGGAACCCCTTCTCTATTAAAAATACACAGATTAGCTGGGTATGGTGGCACATGCCTGTAGTCTCAGCTACTTGGGAGGCTGAAGCAGGAGAATCGCTTGAACCTGGGAGGCGGAGATTGCAGTGAGCCGAGATCAGGACACTGCACTCCAGCCAGGGTGACAGAGTGAGACTCTGTGTCCAAAAAAAAGAAAAAAGAAAAAATCTGTGGAGCCAGATAAACTCCAGAGGATCCAGAGGACTAGTGTGTGGGGCACACATTCTCCCCTCCTCCAATTTAGTATCTTTCCTTCTCTTCTGCCCTAAGGAAAGTATAGCAAATACACTGAAATGGTTATTACTATACTAGGGCTCATCTCACTTACGAGCTATGTTCCTTTTTGTCTGCAGTATATTTTCTTGTTTGAGTCAAGCCCATCCATATTACTACTACCAGTTCCCTTGATAAATGGTCCTGAAATGTTTCCTCTGAAGCACCAGCAGCAGACCTACTGACAACAGCTGCTTAGGATGCAGTTAAGGAATTTCTCCTCAGCCTTGCACCATTTCCCTTATCCTGCACATTTATGCTCTTGAGTTTCCTCTTCCTCACTCTCCTCGTCCTCCTCCTCCTCACTAGAGTTGGACTGTGTTGGTGACATGCTGTGTCCAAGGGTTTAGAGTCAATTCCTGATTTCTCAGGCACCGATTAGATTTTGAGTGTGCTGCTCAGCTTTCCTGCTTTTTGGCTTCCTAATTCTTCTGTTTGCAACTTGATTCTTACCTGTTAATGATATAGGAAAAGAGACAGTGTATCATTGGGAAGATAGGATTGCTGTGGTGATGTGGGGCTTAAAAGAGACAATGAGATAGAACTGATAAAGTTCTCCCAAGGCAGGGCCAGGGATTCCTTCCCTCTTGAGCGCCATGGGACCCAGCATCTGCACTGCACCCTGAGTGTAGTCTAGCTTAATAGACTTTACGTGACATACATGATGTTCAGGCCAGGCGTGGTGGCTCACGCCTGTAATCTCAGCACTTTGGGAGGTTGAGGTGGGAGAATTGCTTGAAGCCAGGAGTTTGAGAACAGTCTAGGCAACGAAGTGGGACTCTGTTTCTACATACATACATACATACATACATATACATACATACATACACACATACATACATACATACATAGCTGGGTATGGTGGCATGCACCTGTAGTTCTAGCTACTGGGGGGCTGAGGTTGGAAGATCACTTGAGCCTAGAAATTTGAGGTTGCAGTGAGCTATAATTGAGGTACTACATTCAAGCCCGGGTGACAGCGTGAGACTCCACCTCTAATAAACAAAACAAAACTATGTTCTTCAAAGAGAGGACTGCTAAACCAAGAACAAAGTGAAACAAAATTTTAAAACTCATAATCCCATTCTCCCGTTTTATGTATGTGTCTGTGTGTTCAGATGTTTTTATGTCATACTTTCTTTAAACAACAGTAAATGTGACATCATTAGAAACCTCCTTGAAGTTCTGCTACCATAGGATGGTCAGAGTCTAAACAAATGAAAAAGCTTTACTTCAGCATTGGCTAGGGTTTGACATATGCTGAAAATAAATCATTCTAGTTTGTCTTACTCATATGTATATGTATAGACACATATACATACACATACGCACATATATATAGCTACACATAAACACATATACATATATACCTATATGTGTGTATATATGTGTCACAAGTGAAAAACTACTTGTTTGACTTTATGAGAAGCTTTTAAGACTTTAACATTCCAAATAAAATCCTGGGCAACTTTCTGTCTTTAGAAGGTGGGATTTCATTTTGTGTCTTATCCATCACTGGCAGTAATAGTTTTTCAGCCTCTCATGAGTTAATTCTCATTTGCTGACATTATTCATATAGCAGCCAGCCACACAAATACTTCCATCCTGGTTGCTGGTTCCTGCCTGGTGAACAGCTAAATCCTCATGAGAAATAGACGATAAGGGCTAAATGAATGTGATAGATTTCTGTTTACCTGGCTGTGTCTGGTAGTGGTAGTCACAAATTTCAGTGATGGGAAGAATTGAGTTGTCACTTAACAAATTACTGATTTCTCTAAATGTCATTTTTTATCAGCTCAACATAACCCAAGTAAATCCAGAGATTCAAAGTGACTGACTCTTGGCCCAGTGTGTCATTCAAAGAAATCCAGTCCAGGAACCAACCCTAGAAGTGACTACAATCTTATGGGAAGTCAGGTGATTCCCTTTTGCAGCCCTTCCTAAGTGCCCTTTCCCTCTCTGCTTATTTGTCATCATTCCAATTCTAGATTCCTGGTAGATCCATGGGAGATGCGTGGAAGATCTCTTTGTGGTATGTTTCTTGTCCTCTACCAGATCTCTCCCTGGCATGATGCTGCCATTCCTCTTTGTGTCATCTTCTCTCCTTGTCTTTGTCCTTCAGCTATTTTCTTCTCTCCCTTTGATTTCCCCCCTTCCACTCACACACACCGATGGCCTCAATATGTATAGTAAGACACAAGGGGAAGGCGTGGGAGATTTAGGAATGGGGTTAGTGCTGAGTGGGAAGTGCTAAAGATTTTCTTAGTGGATGAGGAGAGGCGAAGAGGCTGTGAATATTGATTTTTCAACAGCTGAGGATGCGGCTGTTACTTATAAAATGAGGATATTATCCTGATGGGGAAGGCGTTCCTGCTTAGTGATGTAACCAGAAGTCTGAAAGGTGGGCCTATTCTGTCCTTAAAACAGAAGAAGAGCCTGGAGTATCATTTTTAGGTTGGGACAAAAGAAAATCAAGGTATGGGCCACTCATTGCAGATGATCTTCTCTGCCTCTCCGTCTCCTGCTTGCCCCAAAAGCAACCTGCTGGGAGATGCAGCATTATTTAAGGCTGTGGTCTCCCTTGTTGCAACACATTCAAAGATCTATAGGTCACATTGGCTCTGAGTTAAACCTAACCCACAGCTTTGCATATGGGACTGCTTTAAAAACAGCTGCCTTCTGTGTTCCATTAAAAATAAAAAAGCGATTTAACATGGCAAATTCATAGTTTCATAGATTTTGTCTTGATTTCATCTGAACTTTGGAGTTATAATTCAGCAGATGTTTTAATACTCTTGTACATTTAAATCAGATGTCAGTGGGATACAGAAGGAACCAAGCTGCAATAAAACAGCAAAGCTATATACAAAAATATATGTTGAGGACCCTTCTAATTGTTGCCAGGAGTAGTGTTTGTAATCATGGCTTCAAAGGCACCTTGGTGGGCTTCTGTGGCTAGAATCCCATTCTTCTAGCTCTCTCCTGTGATCTTGTGCCTGTCAAAGTGTTTGCTTTAAATCTGCAATAGGCAAAGATGCCTGAGACTCAGAATTTTTGGACTTATCTTATTCACGGGATTTCATCTGTCAGTGGTTTGTCTGCAATGGCAGATTGCATTTTTTTCCCAAAGATGGTGGCAAAAATACCTCCCATGCCAGATACAATGTGAACTTGACTATCCTTCCATGGGGGTGGGGAAGGTGATGTCTATATACCATCCTTTTAAACCTGGACAGACTTTTGTGATTATCTGGACCGACAGAGTATGACAAAGTCACACCATGTGACTCTTGAGGCAAGACCGTAAAAATGCCATGTGCTTCTGCCTTGCTATCTTGGGATGCTTGTTCCTGGATCCCAGCCACTAGGCTGTGAGGAAGCCCAAACTAAGCCCACACAGAGAGACCACGCAGAGAGGCCACGTGTAGGTGTTTCGGCCGACAGCCAGTGTCAACCTCTAGACATTGTTAGTGAAGATGCCTCCAGATACTCCAGCCTTTAGCCATCAAGTCACCCCCAACTGAAGCCCCAGACACTGTGGAGTCAGACTGTTCCCGTTTCTATCTGACTTCCTGAACCACAGAACCGTGAGCATAATGAAAAGGTTGTTTTAGGCCACAAAGTTGAGGTGGCTTATTTTGGAGCATTAGGAACCAGAGAGAGGGAATGAGGAAAGTCCTTACCTTCTAATGAAATCTGAGCAGGATTGTTTTCCCCACATCTGTTTTGGCGAACAGGAGCGTCAGCTTCTTCCATAATCTCACAGGTATAAAGGAAGTAGCATTGTTAGTTTACAAAGGGGGTGGGAGTAGATTTTTGTGATGTCCCCCCCACCCCGCGTTACTACTATTATAAACAAATAAACAGCTTGTCTGAGTGCAGTGATGTTTATAACTGGTTGATCACAACTGGTTACAGATTTCTTTGTTCTTTTTCTCCTCTCACTACTTTACTAACCATAAACCAAACAAACAAAACTGAGAATTTGCTCTACACAGTTACCAAGTTACCCTTAAAAACAGGTGAAGCTGGCCAGGTGCAGTGACTCACACCTGTAATCCCAGCACTTTGGGAGGCCGAGGTGAGTGGATCACTTGAGGTCAGGAGTTCGACAGCAGCCTGGCCAACATGGTGAAACCCCGTGTCTACTGAAAATATAAAAGTTAGCTGGGCGTGGTGGCATGTGCCTGTAACCCCAGCGACTCAGGAGGCTGAGGCCAGAGAATCACTTGAACCTGGGAGGTGGAGGTTGCAGTGAGCTGAGATCGCACCATTGCATTCCAGTCTAGGCAACAGAGTGAGACGAGGTTTCACCATGTTGGGCCAGGCTGGTCTCGAACTCCTGACCTCATGATCCACCCACCTCTGCTTCCCAAAGTGTTGGGATTACAGGCATAAGCCACCGTGCATGGCCTGCCTCTCCTCTTTAACCTTGAATCAACAAGCCAAATCTTCACTCTCCGTTACTCTGTGGCTGAATTGCAGTTGCTATGGTGTGTCCTTGTCTCCACATGGGAAGGTGGTGGCGAATGGCTGGTGAGAAGGAGAGGGAAGGAGGGAGGAGTTTGTGTTAGGGTTTATGGCTGCCCCTGTGACTCTCCTCTTCAAGGGGAAAGGGCTTTGTAGTTTTGCACCAACTGCCTTGTTCATCTTCACAGTTTTATAGGTAAGTTATCTCTTCTTTCATACGTTCAGGGCAGATGGATCAGAGCAGTTCAAAGGGAAGTTTTGCCTAAATATATGAATATAGACCTAATACTGCCTGGGGCTGTGTATGTGTGTGTGTATTGTAGTGGTTGTTGTTAATTCCAGCTCTGTACTATTAATAATTCTCCGGTTAGTGTCAATCATTAGGTGTAATTTACCTGTCTGGACAAATGGCCCTTCCTATGCTTGCTGTACCTGAAAATACCAGTAAGGCCATCTTTGAAGTACAGTGAATCAGAAGCACTATTTTTGAAAAATAGGCCAGGCACAGTGGCTCATGCCTATAATCCCAGCACTTTGGGAGGCTGAGGTGGGCAGATCACCTGAGGTCCGGAGCTCGAGACCAGCCTGACCAACATGGAGAAACCCTGTCTCTACCAAAAATACAAAAAATTAGCCAGGTGCAGTGGCAGGCGCCTGTGATGCCAGCTACTCAGGAGGCTGAGGCAGGAGAATTGCTCCACCCGGGAGGTGGAGGCTGCAGTGAGCCGAGATCACGCCACTGCACTCCGGCCTGGGAACAGAGTGAGAGTCTGTCTCCAAAAAACAAAAAAAGAAAAGAGAAATAGTCTATGTGGGACAGGTGAGTTTTAAGCAGCATTGAGTCATTTCAGAAAAGACAGAGATCTTCACCCCACCCTCCGCCCCACCAGATGTCCCTAATTCCTACCTGAGAGCTAGATCCTTACAAATGAAATTGGAGATGGTAGTATTGTCTTCTGTATATTTTCATTAAAAGGAAACAAAATGTCAAGTGATTAAAATTGGTACCTCAGGGAATTATTTATTATAGAAACATTTAATGTAGTGAGATCTCCCCTCCCCATCCAGACGTATTTTTTTTCTTTTCTGCAAATTTGCCCAGTGTTTCTGAAAATGTGAATTTAAAATGCCTTATTTCTAAGCTAAATATTGAAGTTACTCCTTTATCTGAGGAGAACTAATGCAAGCCCTTTTATTGGCGAGAGGTTTTTGTGCTGGGCATTTGTTTTTGTTTGTGAGACTCAATCTAGAAATTGAGGCAGGAAGCCTGTCAAGTGCCTTCAGAAGGTCTGAGCACACTGGGGCTTATAAGACTCGAGGCAGGAAGTGGTTGATCAAAGCTGAGCTTGCTTTGGGAACAAGTACTGAGGCAAGGGGAAGGTTTGGACCTTGCCAGTGATCATATAGGGTCGCTTTTGTTTTATATATGTGAGAGCTTTCAGCTTCCGTGTTTTTCTAAAGGCTTTAACAGCTTGGCCTGTGGACAAGCAATTATTTAATTAAAATTGGCACAGATGTCCAGAATTTTCCATTGTTCTTCAGACTACTTGTTTTTTGTTAGGTAGACACATTGTTATGAACTGGACAGGAAGCAAAATTGGAAGGGCAGGTAGGAGCAACTGTTAAGGCCACGGACGTGTAAGTGTCTGCATTATATAGGCTTGGGGTCTGTTTAATTGTCATGTGATTTTAAGCCATGTTATGTAACCTCTCTGAGCCTCAGTTTCCCCCTGTATAAAACAGGGATAATTATAGGACCTGCCTCCTCCAGTTGTTGTGAGGATTCAGAGGGATCTTGTCTGTCAGGTGTTTACGTTTTAGATTTTTATTGAGTCCTGTGAGGCTGATATTCTTTTCTTTCTAGCATGACATTGCAATCGTTTTATAAATCTTGGCAAATCTGAACTTTGGTCTGTGGATAAGTTGGTGGAGGTTTTAGTGGTTTGGATCTAGCATAATCATAATAATTTTTAGATATTATATATCTTTTTTGAATATTCAAAGTTTATTTCAAAATTTTCTTTTCAAAAACCTCATGGAGGTGAGTTCTTTACTCCTGGAAGGTCTTCATCCCCCTTCACCTGTTCCATCCTAATCAAACCAATTTCTACTTATTTTTCAAGACTGAGCTCAAATACCATGGCCTTGAGATCCTCCACCCCAAATACTTAGGAGCCTTCTCTGGGCACCCTGAATTTGTTTCTTCTAACTATATTCTGTTATTTTCTAAAGACTTTTCTGTCTCCCCTATTTGATAGCAGGTCCCTTGAAGAGAATAATTTCATCTTTTCCATTTTGCTATCCATCTCCAGCACCAGAACAAGACATCTTCATAATATCTAATACATGCCGACTGCAACTCTTGGAGCCTCAATTTCCTAATTGTTCACTGGGCCATTGGGATGACTAAATGAAATAATGGCTGTGAAGCACTTTAGACAGGGCCTGGCCTGCCATGGGTTTTCATTAAAATTGGTGGGCTGAGAGGATAATAATTGCTGCCTTTCTGTAAAAGCCTGATATGAAAGGTTTAGCCCATGATGCAGGATGTTGCCCTGTCATGGACGGAAATAAACACCCATTAAGCGCCCATGTTGGGCCAAGCCCCTTGTGCTGAATCCTGCCCCACCATGGGGGCTGAGCAGAGCTCTCGGCCCACCTGCTTCCGGATTGAAATGCTCCAGTGTGGAATACCTTTCATCATGTCTGGTGCCTTTGGACGGTTTTAGCTTTTATTTCCCCACAAGGCCCATCCTGTGCCATTATTTACCCTTGGTAAGTAATCAAGGTGGAAGCATCACAGTCTGTGTGTTGGGATTATTTTTGCCTTAGTCATATTAGGTTTTTAACATTTTTTTTAAAAACCCCTGCATTTATTTCAATAAGAAAATTTAATTGGGGTAGGAAGATAGAGATGGAGAAATAGGGATTAAAACAAGAAACCCAGCCTGGTTTCTTGAGCCCATTTGGAGGCCTTAAAAGTCATTTGGGGAAGGAATTTCAAGCTATTTTATCATTAAAAGGGAACAAGGGCCGGTCGCAGTGGCTCAGGCCTGTAATCCCAGCACTTTGGGAGGCCGAGGCAGGTGGATCATGAGGTCAGGAGATCGAGACCATCCTGAGTAACACAGTGAAACCCCGTCTCTACTAAAAATAAAAAAAAAAAAAAAAAAAAAAAAAGGCCGGGCGAGGTGGCGGGCGCCTGTAGTCCCAGCTACTCGAGAGGCTGAGGCAGGAGAATGGTGTGGACCCAGGAGGCGGAGCTTGCAGTGAGCCGAGATCGTGCCACTGCAATCCAGCCAGGGCGACAGAGTGAGACTCCATTCAAAAACAAACAAACAAACAAAAGGGACCAAGACCTGATTAACAAGATACATTTTCTCAAGATATGGTTACCTAGTTTAACTAAAATGTCAAGTTTCTTTACTCTTAGGTGGAGTAAGGTTACACTGGCTATCTCGGGGGCAGATAGGTTACTTATTAGTTCGTAAGCACAGTTGGGGAACACAGACTTCTCAAACTGGGCTGTATTTGCAAAACATGATGCAATTAGTTCTTTTTTTTTTTTTCCTTGGTAATTAGGGGTGTTTATTATCCTTGTCAGGCTTTTTTTTTTTTAAATTTATTTATTATTATTATACTTTAAGTTGTAGGGTACATGTGCATAACGTGCAGGTTTGTTACATATGTATACTTGTGCCATGTTGCTGTGCTGCACCCATCAACTCGTCATTTACATCAGGTATAACTCCCAATGCAATCCCTCCCCCCTCCCCCCTTCCCATGATAGGCCCCGGTGTGTAATGTTCCCCTTCCTGAGTCCGAGTGATCTCATTGTTCAGTTCCCACCTCTGAGTGAGAACATGCGGTGTTTGGTTTTCTGTTCTTGTGATAGTTTGCTAAGAATGATGGATTCCAGCTGCATCCAAGTCCCTACAAAGGACTCAAACTCATCCTTTTTTATGGCTGCATAGTATTCCATGGTGTATATGTGCCACATTTTCTTAATCCAATCTGTCACTGATGGACATTTGGGTTGATTCCAAGTCTTTGCTATTGTGAATAGTGCCGCAATAAACATACGTGTGCATGTGTCTTTATAGCAGCATAATTTATAATCCTTTGGGTATATACCCAGTAATGGGATGGCTGGGTCATATGGTACATCTAGTTCTAGATCCTTGAGGAATCGCCATACTGTTTTCCATAATGGTTGAACTAGTTTACAATCCCACCAACAGTGTAAAAGTGTTCCTATTTCTCCACATCCTCTCCAGCACCTGTTGTTTCCTGACTTTTTAATGATTGCCATTCTAACTGGTGTGAGATGGTATCTCATTGTGGTTTTGATTTGCATTTCTCTGCAATTAGTTCTTGATGGCAAAATGATTTTGGAGCATTGGTGTATCCTATTGTGGCTTAAAAGGGAACTTAGCAACCAGATAATAAAGAAAGGAATAAACCAACATTAATACCATGTGTGGAGAGTGATTTGAGATGGAGAAAACAATAAACTTCCCAAGGTGGGCTGGAAGTATATGTTAAAATAGACTTGTTTTATTCATGGAGTATTTCACCATATATTTGCCATAAGGCCTGAAGACTCTGTTAGGTGCTTTTCCCATTTTTTTCCCCTCGCTCTTGAGTTTTTATTGATTCTCTTAGATTTAAATAAAATCGCTCTTAGATTTTATTGATTCTTTCTCATTTCTGTCTGTCCTCTCCTTATCCCCGTAAATTGTAATTTCATTGAAAAGGGCTTCTTTTCAACACACACTGGTTCCTGTCAGGGGAGTACGGGAGTGCAGGGGTGTAGGGAGGAGAGCATCAGGAAAAACAGCTAATGCATGCTGGGCTTAATACCTAGGGGAAGGTTGATAGGTGCAGCAAACAACCATGGCACACGTTACTACCTGCCTAACAAACCTGCACATCCTGCACATGTACCCTAGAACTTAAAGTAAATTTTTTTTTTTAAAAAAAGGGATTCTTTTATAGCCCTTACCTTGAGTGATAAAGGGTCAGAATGAAAAGATACTTATAAAATGTAATGGGATTTTATCCCCATTTAGATGTGATTCTATTCTCTGTTAAGAAATGAAATAACTGTAAACACAATATGTAAGTGAACTGTAAAACTACTTCCATTAAATGTTTCAAGTAATGGAAATACATCAACACTAACCCTACAAGCTATGTGCCTTAAAAGTTTATAGCCTCATTTTTATGAGCTTCAAGGCTTTTTGCATTATATGAAAGGAACAGTACCCTGTAAAAAATTGGTATCTTATGGGCTTGAAGCTTTCACCAGCATTTTAGGAAAGGAAAGGGTAAAAAACAAAAGAAAACACACATTCAAATGGTTTCAGAGTATAATCTACAAATGGGATAAGTGATCATTATCTTTCGGCTCTAGTCAAATAAGAAAGGCCTAACAGGTTAGTCTTGGTCTCTTAAATCTTAATCTCTAAATATGTAGTTTTTATTAAAGGAGTATATTCTACAGCAAAAGCTAGGCTTAATACTTGATTTGTTGCACAATTGTCACAATTAATGGGTTTTTGCAAGTGCTAACAAGTTGAGTCTTTTCATTTGTTACTTCAGCAAGTTTGCGAGCTTGCTGTATCACTCATCTCTTGGCAGGAAAATGCCATTAACAAACTACCTCAAACTGTGTGGCATTCAGCATTAAGTATTCTCACACTCGTGGGTCTGCAAGTTGACTGGGAAACTCTGCTGTATGTGTCTCATTCTGCAGCCTGGTCCTGGGACTGACATGACACACTGTCATTTCAGCACATACCCAAAGCAAGTCAGGGAAGTATAGTCTTCCCATGGAGGTTGGGGGAGGAGGAGGGAGAGAATATTTGTCAAAAAAATAATGGAACCCACCACAACTACTATTTTTTTTTTCTTTCCGAGACAGAGTCTTGCTCTGTCACCCAGGCTGGAGTGCAATGGCGTGATCTTGGTTCACTGCAACCTCTGCCTCCTGGGTTCAAGCAATTTCCCAGCCTCATCCTCCTGAGTAGCTTGGGTGTCGCCATGTTGATCAGGCTGGTCTCGAACTCCTGACCTCAAGTGATGTACCCACCTTGGCCTCTCAAACTGCTGGGATTACAGGCAGGAGCCACCACGCCTGGCCCACAACTACTATTTTGCCTAGTCTTGTGAGACTAGAGTTGGCAAACAGCCCTTGCTCTTATGGGCCTTAGGTTCCTGGTGTCTGGGGGGTCGGTGGTGTGTATGGAGGGAAAAGACAGGAAACACAAAAGCAAATAGTTGAACAAGAGACTTTTAGATGGTGGGTAGGATGACTTGGTACCGAACTCCATGAAATTTCATCATGTATATAATTTCTTATTTTTATTGAGTTCTGTGAGGCTGATATTCTTTTCTTTCTAGCATGACATTGCAATCGTTTTATAAATCTTTGCAAATCTGAATTTTGGTCTGTGGATAAGTTGGTGGAGGTTTTAGTGGTTTGGATCTTACATAAGGTCTTGCCCAGTGCTGATGGTCAGTGTATGTGAGGAGGTGCTGCCAGACCACTTCCATTGAGGTAGGGTGTGTACATAGATGCATTTTTAAGTATTCCCTACAACAAAAACCATTCCCTGGGGAATGTAGCGTGCTGGAGGCAACATAATCTGCAGAAGAGAATCTAGAGAACCATACAGATACCAATTAAATTTCTGCCTCTGCTAAGCAAATTGAGAAAATCAGCAGTCTGGTTCCTTTTCAGCTGTGAGAAAATTGGGAATAGAATACCTGACAAGGTGTGTGTTGCAGATGACGTCATTCGTGTATGACAACCACAAGGGTTGCTTGTTAAGATGCAAGTATGCCAGTCATTTGATGACTTAAATCTTTTACCTTGGCCGCCCGGGGACCTCAGTTCTGGGTGCTGATATCATCAGAACTAACCTAGAAAGAATGATATGAAGCTTCCTGAGTGCCCGGCCCTCCGATGGTCCCAGCTGTCCCAGCACAAGCTGGAGTGTCTATTGCTTTACCTGGCAGAGAGCTCCGGGCTCAGAACAGGAAATGTGGGAGTTCTCCACCCAACTTTGACAGACGGGACTGGAGAGGAGTGAAGCGAGCGGAAGTCTGACTTCATTTTTGGTTTTCAGACTGTCAGACTGGAAGGGTAACTTTAAGTGGGGGCTCGCTTTTTTTCCCCCCTTAGTTTTTCATTTATAGTTATCACTAAATATATTCCAATGATGGAAAATTACGGCTTTTTACTTGCCATTTGGCAGCTGTGCCTGTATCTCTTTTTTAGTTTTTGGTGTGTATTTTAAATTTAGTTAGGATTGAATGGGGTGGAATTATGAGACTTAAAAAAAAATGAAGTGTTGCACTGTTAATTTGGGGTTAGGTGCAGTATAAAAAGACAAGTTATAATAGCTGGCAATTATTGAGAGCTTATTGTGTTCTGTGTTGTGGGTGAAGAACTCGACATACATGGTATCATTTTTTTTATCCTCCTTACCATTCTAGGAGTGGGTGCTATAATTATTTCCATATTCTAGATGAGGAAACTGAGGCTCAGAGAAGTTCAGTAGTTGCCCAGTTGCGAAGTTCAATAGTGTTACCTAACTGATGAACGGTGGGTCCTAGATTCCAATTTACATTTGTAGGTTCTGGGACCTAAATTCTTAGAACTCTGGCTATTTTTTAGAAAGCTGAAAAAGATCCCGCTTTTGTTTTGTTTTTAAAGAAAGGGTCTTAGGCCGGGCGCGGTGGCTCAAGCCTGTAATCCCAGCACTTTGGGAGGCCGAGACGGGCGGATCACGAGGTCAGGAGTTCGAGACCGTCCTGGCTAACACGGTGAAACCCCGTCTCTACTAAAAAATACAAAAAACTAGCCGGGCGAGGTGGTGGGCGCCTGTAGTCTTGGCTACTCGGGAGGCTGAGGCAGGAGAATGGCGTAAAAACCCGGGAGGCGGAGCTTGCAGTGAGCTAAGATCCGGCCACTGCACTCCACCCTGGGCGACATAGCGAGACTCCGTCTCAAAAAAAAAAAAAAAAAAAAAAAAAAAGAAAGGGTCTTGCTCTGTCACCCAGCCTAGAGTGCAGTGACAGGATCATAGCTCATTACAACCTCAAACTCCTGGGCTCAAGAGATCTCCTGCCCCAGCCTCCTGAGTAGCTAGGACTACAGGTGCATGCTACCACACCCAGCTAGGATCCTTTTTAATTGCTGCACAAGTTTTTGTCTGAATGTATTCCCAGGATTCCCAGAGAACAGACTTAGGTAGCTGTTGAGGAGGATAGAAATGAATACACCTGAATAATTACAAAAAGGAATAGAAGGGCCGGGTGGAGCAGCGCATGCTCAGCTGGAAGAGATTATGGGAGGTTGTTAAATTTGCTGCGTCAGGAATGTGCTTGCTGGTCTGTCATTTCCTCTCCTTCCCTGACAATAGTTTGAATAGGATTTGAATTTACCATTTGGGGCCTAGTGATACATTTAGGATCTGACCTCTTTCTCAAAAAAAAAACCTTTAAGGGAGCCATACATCTTTATGGGGAAAAGGAAGAAAAGAATGTGTCCTCTTGTCTGTATCACCTCTACTCTGAAAAGCATTTAAATTTCTTATTAACTTGAGCTTTCAGTGGGATTGAATTGACCTGTCTTATTATTTCTTGGCTCTCCTGCGTTGGGACGGTGTGAGCCACTCACCTACTAATGACTCATTTTAATTCTTGGCTACTGCTGAACCCCTCTGGACAGCACCATTGTGTAACAAGTCCATCTCTAGACCATACTGCATTTGTTATTTATGTTTTTGCTTATCTCAGCACCTTTATGGAAATGTGTTTCTTGTTGTCTCTCTTCACCAGGGAGAAGCCAAGGCTGAGTGACTCATCAGAGGATCACAGTTCCTTCCGGGTTTGTCTAGGGCCTGCAGTATGGGTGAGAGTTGAGGGTCAGTGGGGAACAGACAATGTTCTTGTCCCTGAGAAACTTATATGTGGATGGAGGAACTTTCTAAGAACTCCATGCCCCTCAGGTTTAGCACCTGGCCACTTAACCTTTGTTTCTTTCCCATGGTTAAGGGAAACGATGAGTTAATTTCCTCTCTGTGCAAATAACTCCTCTTTGTGGAGGACAGAGGAAAGAAGAATGGAGCCAGTGATTGAAGTTTGTTCATTCATTCATGTGTATAAGTTATAGTCGGCTGTTGGCTAGATGGCACCAATGAAACCCACTTCATGTCTTAGAGAGTCCCCTCCTATTGAAGGTAGGCAGGGCTTGTGCACCACTTTAAGAGTGTGGTAGAAGTGATGATACTGTGATTCCAGCTAAGCAATTTGAGCCAGCACCCAGCTGTCTGAGCCATTCTAACTGGGACCCCAGATGGTTCACCCCAGCAGATAGCTCAGGGAGCTGAGACAGAAGATACTGCATTCCCTGTTCACATTCTGAATGCACAGAGTTGTGAGAGAGCTGAAATGGTGGTTAGTTGTTCTAAGCCACTAAGTTTTGGGTAGTCTAATATAAAACAGTAGATAATTGAAACAAATACATTCAAGAAGCCTTTAGTCAGCACCCAGGGTGGACCGACTGAGTTAGCCTGTCTATCTCAGGGGTGCTTAGCATATGAGTAGGAGGGGAGATATTAGTAAGCATTTCTAAGTTGAAAGTATTTTGAAAAGGGCACTGAGTTTCTCACTCTGTGCTGTGTTCTAGAGCATTGCGTCTTGGAACCACTCACTTTCATGCTTTAGTCATTTACCAGTGTTTGTTTTGTTTTGTTTTGTTTTTTGAGATGGAGTCTCGCTTTGTTGCCCAGGCTGGAGTGCAGTGGTGCGATCTCGGCTCACTGCAATCTCTGCTTCCCAGGTTCAAGTGATTCTCGTGCCTCAGTCTCCCAGGTAGCTAGGATTATAGGCACCCGCCACCACGCCTGGCTAATTTTTATATTTTTAGTAGAGACGGGGGTTTCACCATGTTGGCCAGGCTGGTCTCGAACTCCTGACCTCTAGTGATCTGCCCATCTTGGCTTCCCAAAGTGCTGGGATTACAGGTGTGAGCCACTGCGCCTGGCCTACCATGTTTGTTTTAGTGCCTCCTGGCTGTGGGTTGTCCTCTCTTTTTTACAAGATGGTAAACTTCTTGAGGACAGGCAGGGAATTACTTTTCTTTGGGGAGGGAGCACAGACTAGAGGTTATGGGCATGAACCTTGCAATCAGATAGAATTTTGTTCCATTTCCAGGGTTAGCTAATTGTTGTTACCTGGGAGAAGTTGACTTACTAACTCCAAGCTATGTGTGTGTGTGAGTGATTTATTAACTACAGGTAATGCTTACTTCACAGACTCTGAAAATGATGTAAGATGATGTCGCACAGTGGATGATGATGAGAGGTGACAATGTGCTAGCAGCCCTCACTCTCAGCACCTCCTCAGCCTCGGCGTCCACTCTGGCGGCGCTTGAGGAGCCCTTCAGCGGTCACGGCACCGTGGGAGCCCCTCTCTGGGCTGGCTGAGGCCGGAGCCTCCTCCCTCTGCTTGCTGGGAGGTGTGGAGGGAGAGGTGCAGGCGGGAACTGGGGCTGCGCTCGCGGGCCGGTGTGAGTTCCCACGGGCACGGGCACGGGCACGGCGGGCCCTGCACACAGAGCGGCCAGCCGGCACCGCAGGCCCACGGCAGTGAGGGACTTAGCACCCAGGCCAGCAACTGCGGAGGGGTTGCGCCGGGTCCCCCAGCAGTGCCGGCCCGCCGGCGCCGCACTCAAATTCTCGCAGGGCCTTAGCTGCTTCCCGGCGGGGCAGGGTTTGGGACCTGCAGCCTGCTATGTCTGAGCTCCCCACCTGCGGTGGGCTCCCACATGGCTAAGCCTCCTCGATGGGCGCCACTCTGTGGAGCCTGGTTCCATAGACAGCCCAAGAGCTGAGGAGTGCAGGTGCGCCTCAGGAGTGGTGGGCAGCTTTGCCTGCAGCCCTAGTGCAGGATCCACTGGGTGAAGCCAGCTGGGCTCCTGAAATGAATGGGGACTTGGAGAACTTCTGTATCTAGCCAGAGGATTGTATGTACACCAATCAGCACTCTGTGTCTAGCTCAGGGTTTGTGAATGCACCAGTTGGAACTCTGTATCTAGCTAACCTAGTAGAGACTTGGAGGACTAGCACTCTGTGACTCTGTGTCTAGCTCAAGGATTGTAAATGCACCAATCAGCACTCAGTGTCTAGCTCAAGGTTTGTAAATGCACCAATCAGCACTCTGTGTCTAGCTCAAGGTTTGTAAATACACCAATTGGTACTGTGTATCTAGCTAACTCTGTATCTAGCTAACTAGCACTCTGTGACTCTGTGTCTAGCTCAGGGTTTGTAAATACACCAATCAGCACTCTGTGTCTAGCTCAAGGTTTGTAAATACACCAATTGGTACTCTGTATCTAGCTAATTCTGTATCTAGCTAACTAGCACTCTGTGACTCTGTGTCTAGCTCAAGGATTGTAAACGCACCAATCAGCACTCTGTCAAAACAGACCAATCAGCTCTCTGTAAAATAAACCAATCAGCTCTGTAAAATGGACCAATCAGCAGGATGTGGGTGGGGCCAGATAAGGGAATAAAAGCAGGCTGCCCAAGCCAGCCAGTGGCAACCACTCGGGTCACCTTTCACACTGAGGAAGCTTAGTTCTTTTGCTCCTTGCAGTAAATCTTGCTGCTGCTCACTCTTTGAGTCCAGGCTGCCTTTATGAGCTGTACCATTCACCGCGAAGGTCTGCAGCTTCACTCCTGAAGCCAGCGAGCCCACGAACCCACTGGGAAGAACGAAGGTCTCCAGACGTGCTGCGTTTGAGCTGTAACACTCACCAGGAAGGTCTGCAGCTTCACTCCTGACAGCGAAACCATGAACCCACGAGAAGGAAGAAGTTCCAGACACATCTGAACACCTGAAGGAACAAAGTCCGGACACACCATCTTTAAGAACTGTAATACTCACTGCGAGGGTCCACGGCTTCATTCTTGAAGTCAGTGAGACCAAGAACCCACCATTTCCGGACACAGTGAGATCACACTTGAACTGCTTAACTCACAGGCTTGCTGTGATCAAGTTTCATTCAATTTGATTAAAAGAAAATTAAGTATACCCAGGGTGTAAAGGCTACAATGGTGAACAAGTTTTTGGGTTCAGTCCATGGAGCCTAGAACAGTGCTGGGCACCCAATTAATGCCCTCTAACTTTGTTGAATGAAAGACTAATGTGTGAAGTATGTTTCTCTGTGAGTTATTCTTGTTTGGTAGGTGTTGAGTAAGGGCTTGCTGGTTCTTCTAATTGCCTGTGGGTTCGTAATGCAAATCACCCGCCTCTAGCTACATGGGTTCTTGTTCTGCCAACATAGGTCCACACCCTGTGGAATAAGTGAGGCAGAGGTGTCATTTTGAAGCCTCAGTGGGGAAACTGGTATCAGATGGGTTGATGATAAAACCGTGTAAAGCCAAAAAAAATGAGTAATCTGTCCTTTATAACCAGCACCATGTGGCCTGCTGTGGTGGCTCTCAGTTAAATGGGATTCTCTTAGACTTTTCATTTCCATATTATAAGCATCTGGAAATAAAGCTGTAATGAAGCCAGGTGCATGTAGTCCCAGCACTTTGGGAGGCTAAGGTGAGAGAATCGCTTGAACCCAGGAGTTCTAGACCACCCTGGGCAATATAGTGAGTCCTGCGTCTACGAAAAATAATTGAAAAACACAGCCAGGCATGATGGCATGTGCTTGTAGTCCCATCTACTCAGGAGGCTGAGGCAGGAGGATCTATTGACCCAGGAGGTTGAGTCTGCAGTGAGCCATGATCATGCCACTCCACTCCAGCCTAGATTAGAGAGTGAAACCATATCACAACAACAACAATAAAGCTGAAATGATGCCCAGACTCTTGGAAAGAGAAAGGAATTTCTGACAAAGTCTCTGCCCCTCGTCCTCTGCCCCTTGTTCTCTTTCCTGGATCTGGAAGGCGTTGGTGTTATTGAGGGTTTTATTTCTCAAAATGTGGTCCCTGTGCCAACCAGCAGCTTCCGCATCTCCCGAGAGCTTGTTAAATACAGAATTTTGGTTGCCCTCCCAGATGTATTAGATGACAATCTGCATTTTAATAAGATCCCCTTGGAAGGGTCCTTGGAAAGCTTTGGTTATTAGATAGTCCTGGTATTGGTGGGAAGCAGAGTGATGGAAATCAAGGGAAAGGTACTACTTTCTGGCAGGCAAGACATAGCTACCACAGTTGTTCACTGTTTTTTGCTCAGGTTTTCTTCAGTACAAACTGCATTCAATCCACGTTATTTCACCACAGAGAATAAAGGCTAGTACTCAAGGATCTGGAGGAGTAGAGGAAATACTTGTACTAAATAATCTATGGAAAGACTGTCTTTGTCAAGATACAGGTGAGCCACTCTTTCCTTAGATGTGCAACTGTGTGGGTTTTTCAAGAAAGGGAGAGCTGACATTTATGAAGTGCCTATTATACGCCAGTATAATTTCAATTAGATAGAAAAAATGAGGTACGTTTTTTCTCTAATTCTCCTGCAACTTCTTGAGGATGTTATGGTTTTGTGAGGTTAACTTACCCGTGACCAAACTCCCGCTTTCTCTGGCACCCAGACCCTTCCATGCCATCATCCTGCATGCCTATTTGTCATGGCATTTGGACTTATGTATTTTTCATATTTATTTATTTATTTATTTATTTATTTAGAGATGGAGTTCTGCTTGTCGTCCAGGCTGGAGTGCAGTGGTGTGATCTTGGCTCACTGAAACCTCTGCCTCCTGGGTTCAGGCAATTCTCCTGCCTCAGCCTCCCGAGTAGCTGGGACTACAGGCGCCTGCCGTCATGCCCAGCTAACTTTCGTATTTTTAGTAGAGATGGGGCCTTACCATGTTGGCCAGGCTGGTCTCAAACTCCTGACCTCAGGTGATCCACCCGCCTCGACCTCTCAAAGTGCTGGGATTACAATCATGAGCCACTGCGCCTGGCCTGGATTTATTTTTTAAACTGATACCACCATGTGATTTAGGAAAGAGTCTAAGCAAAAAAGATATCTAGACCAAAAGTCCTACTTGGTCAGTCAGAGCAAAGTCTTAAAATGTTGTAGTGTTTGTTAAGTATTAGAATTTCATTGCATCAGAAACAGGCCAGGAGATAGTCTGCTTGCGTTAGCTCACCCACGCTATTTCCTCAGTTTCCTCGGAACAAGAAAAAGCGACGTCTGGTTCTGTCACCGAGGTTTCGTAAGTATACTGACACTGGAGAGGAACACTTTTATAATACCATTGAGGAAGGACACTCAGAAATGGTATTGGAGGCAGAAGTCTTCAAATGTAAGTCACTTGGAAAGCACCTTCATGAGTTTTGCCATATTCACATGTTATTACAGTATCATTAACTTTCATTTACTTACTTTTTTTTTGTTTAAGACAGAGTCTCTCGCTCTGTCACCCAGACTGGGGTGCAGTGGCGGATCTCAGCTCACTGCAGCCTCCACCTGCTGGGTTCAAGCAATTCTCCTGCCTCAGCTTCCTGAATAGTTGGGATTACAGGCACGTGCTACCACACCCGGCTGATTTTTGCATTTTTAGTAGAAATGTAGTTTCACCCCGCCGGCCAGGCTGGTCTCCAACTCCTGACCTCAAGTGATCCACCCGCCTTGGCCTCCCAAAGTGCTGGGATTACAAGTGTGAGCCACCGCACCTGGCCTCATTTACTTACTTCTATTTTTTAGAGACAGGGTCTCACTCCATTACCCAGGCTGGAGTGCAGTGATACAATCATAGGTCACTACAGGCTCAAACTCCTGTGCTCAAGTGATTCTTTTGCCTCAGCCTCCCAAGTATCTAGGACTACAGGCATGCGCCACCACCTCCAGCTGAGATTTGATATTCAAAATCAGAAGGTTCGAAAGAGAATCAGGAAGTAATTTTCTCAAAATTCAGTTTACCATTATTTATTTCTGTATCTGTAGATATACCACCGAAGTTCTTCTGCACAATGACATATATATTTGAAGATGACTAAGTTTTTATAGTCAGCATTCTCTTTCTGAGCAGGTCCAGTTTACAACACTTGGCCTTTAGGAGTGTTACGTTATACTGGGTTCATGCTCATCATCGTTACTCTGTGTTAAGTGGCAAACCGGCTCAAAGGAACATCATGCCATAGCAGGAGCTGAAATCTGAAGAATGAATCTTGAAGCATGTGCTTGAGAATGGCCTGATAGCTATGCTTATCTGGTGTTAGAAGCTTCAGCTAAACAAGGAGAGTCTCCCTTACCAGAGGGTCATTCTTTGGTAGACAGCCAAGGTAGGCGGTACCCATCCTAAGAGACTTGTAGATCTTTCCTTAGGGAACAAGCCTTAGTGGTTGATTTAGATGTTGGTCTTCCCTCAGTAACCTCCCTAATCTTTAACTTTTCTGTTTTTGCCAATGGTGGAATGCTGACTGAGAACCTGCCTGGTATTTATAGTACTTGGAGCAAAATACTGAACTTGACTTCATGATCTTACACCTTGCTGTGGTGACTTGTATTAACTCTTTCTTTTCCTCCCCTGCCTCCGGTTAGTCTCACTCAGGTCCTGCCAGCTCTTCTTCCTGTATCTGCTACTTCCTGTTCATTTCCTCTCAAGATAATCCTCTTCTTCATCATCATCATCATCATCAGATCTCTAGACTTCAGTTATTCTTGAACCACTTTCTTAATTTCTTCATATCTGTGTACCACCTGAACCGGTTTTTATTTATATTTTTCTTTCAATCAAATTACTTTTTAAACTTTAGTCTGTAAAAACTGTAAAATCATAGTTTTTATATGACAGCCAACTTTCCCCAAATATTCAGTAAAATGAACACAACAACTGTATAACATTAAAAAATTATGTCTAGGTCGGGTGCAGTGGCTCATGCCTGTTAATCCCAGCACTTTGGGAAGCTGAGGTGGGCGGATCACTTGAGGCCAGCAGTTCGAGGCCAGGAGTTGGAGACCAGCCTGGCCAACGTGGCGAAACCCTGTCTCTACCAAAAATACAAAAATTAGCTGGGCGTGGTGGTGGATGCCTGTAATCCCAGCTACTTGGGAGGCTGAGGCAGGAGGATCACTTGAACCCAGGAGGTGGAGTTTGCAGTGAGCCGAGAACATGCCACTGCCAGCCTGGGTGACAAAGCTAAACTCCATCTCAAAATAAATAAATGAAAATAAAAAATTTATGTTTGATACTACATATTCATCTCATGTACCACTCCTGGCTCATATACTGTTTATACTAATCTTGGACTTATGGCAGTGGTTCTCCACAGTAGCATTACATTAGATTCATGTGGGAAGATAAAAAAACCAATGCCTCATGTTTCACTGATTAAATCAAAATTTATGGGAATGGGGTACAGAACTTCTAAAAAGTTCATTGGACAAGTCTAGTGTGCAGCCAGAATTGAAAAACACTGAGCTGAGAATGTGGTCAAATATCCTTCCCATCTTCACTCTCTACCTGTTTGAATCTATGTTTTACATTATTTCAATATAAATCCTCTTAAAATCTTCCATGTTTGAGGCTTACTGCTTATATAAAAGCAGTGACAGTGCTTTGAATAGTGTCTGCATAGGAAGCATTTTAAATGTGTAATTTTGTGATGGAGCATTGGAATAAAAGTGAGCAAACCTAGGTTCTAGGCTCTGTCCTTCGACTTATTAACTTGAGGATTACAGGCAGTTGTCTGCATCTTTCTGAGCCTTAGTTAAGTCAGCTGTCAGATGGGGAGACTAATCCTTACCAGGCATATCTCCCAGAATTGAGTAAGGGTCAAATGAGAAAAAATATTTTTAAAATGCTCTGTTAACTGTCTTCAGGGAATCAGGGCATTAAAATATTATTAATTAACAAGTTGGTGGGTGGGGGTGGTAATAAAAAATAGAATAGGAAAAGTTTGAGGACAAAATGTTGCACATTAGGGGTGATAATTCTTAAAAATGAGTTCTTTCTAATTGTAATGATAGAAGCTGTGCCATGTTTTTGCTCTTGGACGGTTGATTGTCCTCAGAATGAGACAGCTGGGCTCATCTTAATGCTTGAACTGAATAACAGCTGCTAATTACAACTCAAGCAAAAACTACAGGCTGATCTGATTATGGTGTCTAGAGGTTAGACTCCTTTTCACCGTATCTCATTGTGTTCTTCATTGTGTTTCTGCTGTGGTAGGTTAACTCTGGTTTTGCCCTCATTTGTGGGTAGATTCCTGGAACATCTCTACGTTTTTAGTAAAATCTTGCCTTGCAGCCGCTGATGGCTCATCTGGAGTGATATGACTGAGGAGAGACCTCCACCCTCCCAGTCTGCCACTGTACTTAGGGGTACTGT
Source organism: Macaca mulatta (assembly GCF_049350105.2). NCBI lineage: Eukaryota > Metazoa > Chordata > Mammalia > Primates > Cercopithecidae > Macaca > Macaca mulatta. Next base: position 129,531,077 of record NC_133407.1, on the reverse strand, counting down.
CTGCATAACCCCCTTCACTGGGGCCAGTTGCCAACATTGTCAGCAATACAGTTATGCCTGCTTTAATCTTCAGCTCAAAAATAGCTGACCACTCTGGCTTCTGTGTTGAATGAAAAAAAAAAAAAAAAGGATATCACCAACACAAATGGATATCCTGAATTTCGGGACAAGTGTAGATTTGAATAACTTGTTAGAGGTTCATGAATGTTTCCTGTTACTTACTGACTTTGTTTTCTTACTTGATTGGAATGTCATGAGCCCCAAATAGGCTGTGAAAAGCTGAGAGGTTTTTTGTTTTGTTTCATTTTTTAAGCTTTTAACAATGTGTCCAGATAATAACTTACACTTGTCTTATATCTTCAACTCATTTTCAGATTCATGGTCTTATTTTATCCTTATAACACTAGGAGGCAGGGGCATGCAAGTGCAGGGGCAGTCCCTGAATTTATTTACAATTTTGATATGTAGTTCATAATGGACTTTACCACACTAATTTTTATTTTTAAAAGTACTGTAGTCAGAAGCAGTGGCTCATGACTGTAATCTCAATACATTGGGAGGCGAATGCAGACAGATTGCTTGAGCCCAAGAGTTTGAGACTAGCCTGGGCAACGTGGGGAAACCCCATCACTACAAAAAATGCAAAATTAGCTGGCCATGGTAGTGCTCACCTGTAGTCCCAGCTACTGGGGAGGCTGAAGTGGGAGAATTGCTTGGGCCCAGGAGGCAGTGGTTGCAGTGTGTAGGGATTATGCCATTGCACTCCAGCCTGGGTGACAGAGTAAGACTGCCTTAAAAAAGAAAGGAAAGAAGAAAGAAAAGCAGGCAGGAAGAAAGAAATGAAAGTATTGCATTAACTCTTAATTTTTGAGTGTTTAGGTTCCTCTTAAATTTTGCATCCAAGGTAAGTGGCTTGCCTGCCTCACTCTAGTTCCCACCCTGGCCTCCCATCTCTAATGAGCAATTACCTACATCTTAGGCTTCATATGCCAAGCACTCTGTCGGTTGACTAACAAATGTCTGTTATATCTTTGATTTAATCCTCATAACAACCCTAAGGGGTTAGTACTGATGCCATCTCCATTTCATCTAGGATACTAGAGCACATGACAAGGTGCATGCCTTGCCCAAGGATGCACATTAGGAATTTAGGAACAGCAGAGTTCAAGCTCTTCCCTCCCAAAGTCACCTGAGTGAAATCTGTAGCTATACTGATATCCTTTGAGAGGTAGGCTTAAAATCTCTTCTTTAGGCTAGGCGCGGTAGCTCACGCCTGTAATCCCAGCACTTTGGGAGGTTGAGGCAGGTGGATCACTTGAGGTCAGGAGTTCAAGACTAGCCTGGCCAACGTGGCAAAACCCCATCTCTACTAAAAATGTAAAAAGTTAGCCGAACATGGTGGTGCACACCTGTAGTCCCAGCTACTCTGGAAACAGGCAGGAGAATCGCTTGAACCCGGGAGGTGGAGGTTGCAGTGAGCTGAGATCGCGCCACGCACTTCAGCCTGGGCATCAGACTCTGTCTCAAAATAAAATAAAAATCCCTTCCTTAACTGCACTATTTACCTTCATTGTGAAGAATGGACAGCTGATAAAAATTACATTGTTTTCAAAATACCAGTCCAGAAACAGCTTGTAAGAAGACCGTTGGACTATCACAAGCTAAACATAAATAATGTGACACCTATCTTAAAGAATATTTATGCAAAAAGCTTCTAAGGTGCCAGATGACATTTCAAACATGAATAACATCCCACAGGAGAAAACAATCTCAGCTCCCCAACCTGAGACAGAACCAAGTATTTGGAAATCCTGGTAAGACCTGCACACATCTTGAAAAGGAAATCAAGCGCATCCAGAACGAAAGGACCAAAGACTTTGTGCACTTGCACCTGGGGAACATCAAGGCAAGAGCTAATTTTAGGATTGGCTGGCCTGCTCCCACCCTTTATCTTAATTACATACTTCTGTTAATGGAGCTTAGCAGTTGGCCCTGATTCAGAGGCAAGAGACAAATTCAGGTGCACATCTCAACTCATCTATGGATAAAATTAGCATATAGGTTGTAACAGTATTTATAGACTCTATTTCTTCAGCTGAGCTTAGAAATTTCTACTAAGATAAGACAATCTTTTTTTTTAAGTTAATATGGGTAAAATCTGGATTACATCAACAGAAAACTACAATGTCATTTATTAAGGATGGTGTACAAGTTTCATGTGCCAATTCCAATAGAGAATGATGTTGCAAACACATCTGTGTTTGGTGGGAAGAGGCACCATGATCAATCAGCTGTGTCTGGCTGGAAATGGAAGGAGATGACCACAAACATCTAGCCCATTTGCTCCTTCTATCCTATACCCTTTTACCCTTGAGCTGATTCTCCAAAAGCCAATGAAGGGGCAGAGAATCTATCAACTAGGGAAGACATCTTTACAAATACAGCATTTAATACATTCTTCTTGACTAACAGTTCTAAGCCAAGTCACTGAGCATGTTCAAATGGGGCACTATTTTAATTGCTTTAGTTTCAACATTGCCATTGTCTACTTCCAGTTTTCTTGGGATTTCTGCAATGACACTCACTATCCTTTTCACCTGAACTCAGAGATGCAAAAAATATGAGCCAAACTGGGTCTATCCCAACTGACTACTTGAACACCACCCCCTCTCCTTGCTCTCTTGTGACCACAGCTCCCATTGTTCTGAGACAATACGACATTTCCTCCAAACAGGTAGTTAGTAAATAAACAATCAGATACTGGAAATGATGTTTATTTTAAGTTTTGGAAGTACCAGGGGAAAAAAGAAGAGAGATTTCCACTTAAGAAAGACTATTAGTCCTGTCCTTATTTCAAAAATGTTCAATTCCATGTAATCTTTTGGAATATGATACCTAAAATAATTTTCAGTGAGACTTGAGACAAATGCATTTCCAACTTTTCTCAGTTGCTTGTCGTGTACATTTCCAAGGAGGAACGCGTGTACCAACTAATTCCAACTCTCAAAGTCCATTGAGAACATTTCTGCATATGACCAAAGTGATCAGGCTATCAGACTGGCCACTATGATCATTCTAGCTGTTCTTATAAGAGATTAAATTCATGAACAAGGTATCAGCTTGAATGCTTCTCTTGCAGGAAGCCTTACTTGACCTGCCACCTCCCATTCATACAGTGTTAACAATAACTTGTCATGTGTTTCTGAAACACTTTGACTTCTCCATCCAATATTCAGTATGTTTCCAGTCACATGGTCAGGGTAAAGTCATGGCTATCTTGCTCTTCACAGAAATCAAGAGACTGACAGAGCCTTTTGGAAGTCACACATGCTCAATAAATGAGGAAACACTGGGGTTGACATCAGTACCAAAGGTGGGGTAGGAAGGGCTACTGCAGAGAACTGGATGGAGAGTTAGAAGGCCTGGGCCCTCTGCCCCACTTTAAATGAACCTGACAAGACCTCCAAATATCCATTCTCAAGTTTCTTCATCTGCAAAGAAAAGGGAAAACTTCCCCTTGTCTCTATGGTACAAAATTAATCTGAGAGTAAAATGGTACTTTATGCCAGGCATGGTGGTTCACACCTGTAAATCCCAACATTTTGGGACACTGAGGCTGGAGAATCACTTGACCCAGAAGTTCAAGACCACCCTGGGCAACATAGAGACTCCTGTCTCTAAAATTAAAAAAAAAAAAAAAAAAAAAAAAAAAATTAGCAAGGCATGGTGGTGCTGGGGAGGCTGAAGCTGCAGTGAGTGATGATCGCAGAACTGTACTCCAGCCTGGGCAACAGAGTGAGACCCTGTCTCGCGCGCACACACACACACACACACAAAGTATTTTATTTTGAAAATATTATTTTAAGTGTTTTAAAAGAGGGGGAGGGGAAATATGAACACGCAGATTGGTCATCGCAGTTCCATGAAGCACTTACATCCCAGTATAAACAGAATTTTTAAACAATAAATAAATGCTGTGTTTGAGGATCCATGAATGCAAAACTACATCTTTCTATTGACCACCAGATTTCTAGTACCCAGCACAGTATTTATTTTTTTAGACGGAGTCTCACTCTGTCACCCAGACTGGAGTGCAGTGGCATGATCTCGGCTCACTGCATCCTCTGCCTCCCAGGTTCAAGCAATTTTCCGGTCTCAGCTTCCCAAGTAACTGGGATTACAGGTGCCCGCCACCATGCTCAGCTAATTTTTGTATTTTTAGTAGAGATGGGGTTTTGCCATCTTGGCCAAGCTGGTCTTGAACTCCTGACTTCAGGTGATCTGCCCACCTTAGCCTCCCAAAGTGTTGGGAATTACAGGCGTGAGCCATCGTGCTCGGCCTACACTATCTTTTAAGAAGGCACTCAATTACTATTTGATGAGTAAAATATGACAACATGAGTACTTCCTGGGTGCTAGGTATGACTTTAAGTATTTTAGATGCAAACTCATTCAAACCAACTTATAAACTGTACTATGATAATTACGTTACGGGATGAGTACCATCACTGTTCCCATTTTACAAATACAAAAAACTGAAACATAAAGAAGTTAAGTAATTTTGCAAAGTTACCCACCCTGGAAGTGGCCACTCTCAACTAATGTTCCCTCTGGGAGGAGTGCTGAGTGACTGTGTTAGGCAGGGCATCAGTGAATAAGTGATAGAATAATTGGGAGGGAGAGAGATAAGGAGGGGTGGGGAAATGGCTTATTTAAAAGACTGCTATCAAACTCTTAATTTCATTTAAAAAAAATTTTTTTTTTTTTTTTTGGAGACGGAGTCTCGCTCTGTTGCCCAGGCTGGAGTGCAGTGGCCGGATCTCAGCTCACTGCAAGCTCCGCCTCCCGGGTCTACGCCATTCTCCTGCCTCAGCCTCCCGAGTAGCTGGGACTACAGGCGCCCGCCACCTCGCCCGGCTAGTTTTTTGTATTTTTTAGTAGAGACGGGGTTTCACTGTGTTAGCCAGGATGGTCTCGATCTCCTGACCTCATGATCCGCCCGTCTCGGCCTCCCAAAGTGCTGGGATTACAGGCTTGAGCCACCGCGCCCGGCCCATTTTTTAAAAATTTTAAAACATGATATTCACCTAAAAAGAAACTGTATTTGGAGAAAAGCACTGAAACTTAGAATCAGGCTATCTAAATCTCATTGTCTTTTCAAATTCTTTTCGTCCAAACTATGTGAGTGAATTTTAAAAGACAGAAAAGTCCAGAGTTGAAATGCTCACCAGTGGTTTTAAAGTCATTTCACAGAGAGGCCTCGAAGAATCTCATTGTACTCCACATTATTCACATAAAAGAACTTCACTTAATTTTCCCTAGCTTCAAAGGAGAGCACTACTAAACAATGGTTCGTAAATCAGTAACTACTGAAGCAGAAAGCAAGACCAGAGAAATAAATTATATGCCCACATAAAGAAAAGCAAATATTTATGTCAGAAGGCAAACCAGTTTTACTTTATGATGTGTCTTGAACTTTTCCTCTCTTTTAAAAAACCCCATGCATTAAAATATTCATTTTCCCAGCCTGGGCAACAAAGCAAGACCCCATTTCAACAAAAACAAAAATAACCTGGGCATGGTAGTATGATCCTGTGCTCCCAGCTGCTCAGAAGGCTGAGGCAGAAAGATCCCTTGAGCCCAGGATTTGGAGGTTGCAGTAAGCTATGATTGTGCCACTGCACTGTAGCTTAGGTGATGGGGGGAGATTCTCTCTTAAAAAAAAAAAAAAAAAAAATCATTTTCCTTACTGTTAAGAAATAAAAAATAATACATATATATTTTTTAAAGTAAGCCAGAACTTGTGCTGCCAGGACCTCTCATGAGAGCTTTTAGTACCTGGGATGCATCAGTCACAAAGGGCTTCAAATGTAGATTTTTGGCACTGGTGCCTACTGAGCTTAGATATACAGTCACTATAATGGTGACTGAAATGACAATACAATCATTACAATGTTACACATGAGCCCTATTACCAGACCACACACTCTATAAGACACTGATAATATTTTTTATGAGACCAGAATTGTCTCATAATGGCAGTCACTCCACATGGCATATTATGTAGGCATTAAAAGCATTGATTTATTAGGTATTGATATTTAAAATATACCATCATTTTTATAGCTGTATTCTGGCATTTCTTCCCTTTTTAAATGCACCGTGGAAGTTGCCCAGCTGTCTCTGGACTTCTCCTCAAGTGGATGGCACGAAGCATTTCCCTGGTGAGAAGGAGAAAGGTCAAGAACAGGACTCTGCCTTTTTTTCTGTAAAATGCACCTTGCAGATGATAGACCTTGCACCAAAGAAGGGGCATGTGGCATGCCCAAATGTCGGCCAAGAGATAAGCAGAGGGTGGGAATTAAAACCCCAGGCCAGTCTCAGGCTCAAGGGATCATGGAAGCCTTCTTCCTAAGTCAAGGCCTCTTCCCAGAGCTACTAGGAGAGGGTCGGATGCCCAGGGAACTTGGCCAAGAGGTGCAGGCACTTGTTGTTAGAGTAAATCCAGCTCTGGTCAGAATGGCACTGCGGGAAAACTATTCCTTCACTGTTTTATTTTAAGTTACATAATTGAAGTCTCTAACCCTGCAAGGGGAGAAAGTGTTTTAAGAGATTGGCTTCTGGAGGCAGACAGATACCTTGACTTACGAGACCTGATACAAGTGATAAACTCTATGTAAAATACATACATACTGTCTCTTGAGCATTTAATACTGTATTAGTCTGTTCTCACACTGCTGATAAGGACATACCTGAGACTGGGTAATTTATAAAGAAAAAGAGGTTTAATGGACTCACAGTTCCACGCGGCTAGGAAGGCTGCACACTCATGGTGGAAGGTAAAAAACGTGTCTTACATGGCAGCAGGCAAAAGGAAAAAATGAGAACCGAGCAAAAGGTGTTTCTCCTTATAAAGGAGATTTCTCACAAGTCAGATCTTGTGAGACTTATTCACTACCACCAGAACAATATGGGGGAAACCGCCGCCATGATTCAGTTATCTCCCACTGGGTCCCTCCCACAACACATGGGAATTATGGGAGCTACAATTCAAGATGAGAAGGGTGAGGACACAGCCAAACCATATGTGAAGTACTAACCACATATATCTAATACAATATCTCATATAATATTTTATAAGTCTGTGAGGGGCTGTTATTATCTCAGTTTTACAGATGATGAAACTGAAGGCAAGTTGTTTGTTCAATGTCAGGCAGGATTTGAGAAACCAGAATCAGAATCCGAAGTCAGCATAACTCCAAAAACCAACCTCTTAATGGTCATATTTTACCAAGTCCTCAAAAAAGCCGAAGTGGGAGCCAAAAGGTTCACCTACTTGCAGTGATGTTTAAAATGTTCCACAGCAGAGCTATCCAATATAGAAGCCAAAAGCCACACATGGCTACTGAGCTCTTGAAATGTGACTAGTGTGACTAGGAAATTAAATTTCTTTTCTTTTCTTTTTTTTTTTTTTGAGATGGAGTCTCACTCTGTCACCCAGGCTGGAGTGCAGTGGCGTGATCTGCAACCTCCGCCTCTTAGGTTCAAGCGATTCTCCTACCTCTGCCTCCCAAGTAGCTGGGATTACAGGCATGCGCCTTGACACCCAGCTAATTTTTTTTGTGTTACTAGTAGAGACTGGGTTTCACCATGCTGGCCAGGCTGGTCTTGAACCCCTGACCTCAAGTATCTGCCTGCCTTGGTCTCCCAAAGTGCTGGGATTATAGGAATGGGCCACTTTTGCCCGGCCAGGAAATTAAGTTTCTAATTCTATTTCATTTTAATTCATTTAATTGTAATTATTTAGATTTAAGTTGAATAAACATTGGATAGGGTAAGCTCTAGAGCACATATATAATCTGTGGCTGTGCTTGCACTAGTAAGTGAGCATTCCAACTCTCAGGCCAGGGCCTCTTCCACAATACTAACCATTAGGGGACCTGTGTACTAACTAGCTCTCTTATACATACCCATCATTTAACCAGTCTGCACCTCAGCCACTCTTTAGGAACTCTGTGCTAAGTCACAATGACTTCTGTATCTTACCTTTTTTGTTTTGTTTTGTTTTTTGTTTTTTTTTTTTGAGACGGAGTCTCACTTTGTTGCCCAGGCTGGAGTACAGTAGCGTGATCTTGGCTCACTGCAACCTTTGCCTCCTGGGTTCAAGCGATTCTCCTGCCTCAGCCTCTCGAGTAGCTGGGATTATAGGTGTGCACCACCATGCCTTGCTAATTTTTGTATTTTTAGTACAGACGGTGTTTCACCATGTTGGCCAGGCTGGTCTTGAACTCCTGACCTCAGGTAATCTGCTCACCTCGGCCTCCCAAAGTGCTGGGATTATAGGCTTGAGCCACCACACCCAGCCATTACCCATTTATTTTTCATATACTTAGGTGCTATATTCCAAATGATCTCCAAAAGTATGGCTTAGAGAGGCTAAGTAATTTGCCCAATGTCACGCAGCTAATAAGGGGCATGACCTAGAATTTAGAAACACCTAACTTTTTGGCTCTGGCTTTTTAAAAGCTGGACCTTGAAGCCACCACTGTTTGCTTGTATCATTAATACACTGTTCACTTCCCCCACCCTCATCCAGATGTGTCAGTTGCCCAGGGACAAGGCCATGTGCTGAAGGCCATGTGCTCAGCAGCTTTTCCAGGAATGGTGATCAGTTTGTAGTGACCCACTCTAGAGGCCAGTTCCTCTTGAATCACCCGCACATACTTTCAAGATGACTCTCTGGAGTCCAGGGTGCTGCTTAATACTGGAATATTGCTGAGCTCACAGTTTATTAAGAAGACTGATTCTGTATTTTTGGTCTCATGGCCTGGTGCTGGAACCATCTGAGCTATGCAGCCCAACACTGGAGTAATTGGCATGTCCTATTAACACATAAGCTTTTTCCTTATGAACACCCTTTGGATCGCAAACCATCAAGTTTATCGCCCTATCGGCTCTTTGCAGAGGTGTCACGTAGTTCCCAGTTTCTGATCCTGACCTGCATTCTGAAAACAAAATTGAGGAACAAAGAAAGAGAAAGGATATTCATTTCTTTGGGTACTTCCAGGTTCTAATGAGTGAAACAGAAGTGCTACCATTAAAATTCCCCGAAGCAAGAGAGCAGTGAGTTTTACTAGCACATCACCAAAGAAGTTAATCGGGTTTTCTTGGGGTTGCTGGGCTAGGTTGCTTTGAAGAAAAATAGCACTTCCCTGAAGAGTAAGAATAGCTGAAACCACATGTCCCAGTGAGCTTTCAGCCAACTGCTCCTGAAGGAAACGGAATTTAACTGCGAGAATGGTTTTTGTTGGATGACGTTTTGATTAAGCAACAGGCTACTTCTCCACCCCGGGAATGTGATCATTTGAAGATAGAAATATTATGACCCAAATAGAAGCTGGAGTAGAAGGAAGGGCTTGTAGGCTGAGGTTGTGCCTTGTTTGATAAATTACTATAAGAAAATTGAACTGGGTGGGTTTAATATTCAGTCCTTATTTTTTGTTCCAGAGATCTTGATATCTTTGTGAGTAGCTGTGGGGGAAAAAAAAAAAAAAAAAAGAAAGAGAAAGAAAGAAAGAAAACAAAAAAACCTTGGCTGTTCTTTCTAACTTGACTCCTTTTTCTAGAATTTAAAAAAAGCATAAGTGAGATGGATAGTTGGGCTCACTGAATGAAGGAAGATATGCTTTCTGAGTCCTTGAAATTATTGCTTTGTGAACGAAGAAATTAAGAGCTGAGCCAGGCGTGGTGGCTCACACCTGTAATCCTAGCACTTTGGTAGACTGAGGAGGGCAGATCACTTGAGGTCAGGAGTTTGAGACCAGCCTGGCCAACATGGTGAGACCCCGTCTATACTAAAAATACAAAATTAACTGGGCGTGGTGGGACATGTCTGTAATCCCAGCCACTCAGGAGGCAAGGCTGGAAAATTGCTTGAACCTGGGACGTGGAGGTTGCAGTGAGCTGAGATTGCACCATTGCACTCCAGCCTGGGCAACAAGAGTGAAACTCCATCTCAAAAAAAAAAAAAAAAAAAAAAGAAATTTAGAGCTGAGTCACCCCATTGTAGGATTTCAGATGACATTTGCAGTGATGGAACTGAGGATACTGTTAGGAGTGGGGGATAGGATCCCTGGGTTGGAAGTATTTTGGGTATGATAGGAGAGAAGAAGGAAATCCACCTAGGCTAGGAGACAGTCAGCTCCCTCCCCTAGCCTTCTCTTCCAAGCATTCTAGGCTCCTGGAGATTCAGCAGTGAGCAAGACAGAGCAGGTCTCTGCTCTTGTGGGAAGGAGGCAGAATGTCCTACTTATCAGTGTGGATTCTAGAGCCACACACTTCCAGACTTGGATCCCAGCTTTACCATTTAGTGGGTGTGTGTCTTGGACAAGTTACTTAACCTCTCTGTGCTTTCGTTTTCTCATTTGTAAGATGAGGATAATGTTTTTACTTGCCTTATAGGCTTGCAGTGAGAAACTGAAGTGCTTAGAACTGAGCCTGGCACATAGTAAATCTTCCATACAGTGTAAGCTTTAGTTTTGATCAGCTACGATTATTATAAAGCTTACCATCGTATGTGCACACATATGGCACGTAATAGGCATGTGAATGAATAAATGCGGAAAAAATAACAGCTAGTTTTGAGAGATAATGGGTAATGCAGTAGGTGTTAGATGGACTGGTCAGGGAAGGCCTCTCTGGGAATTAGAAACTTGAGACAGGACCTGGATTTTGAGTGGGAGCTGGTCTCCTGGTGATCTGGGGGCAGAGGACAGTGGGCAGAGGGAGCAGTGCCAACAATTCACTGAGGCGGCAAAGAATGTTGCAGGTTTGAGGAAGAACTGGAAGATTAATGTGGCTCAAATTAGGCACAAACAGGAGATAAAGGCCTGCAGGGCCTTGCAGGTCATGGAGATGAGTTTGTTTGTTTGTTTGTTTGGTAGTAGCAGGAGGATGGAGTCTCTATCGCCCGGACTGGAGTGCAGTGGCTCAATCTCGGCTCACTGCAACCTCCGCCTCCCGGGTTCAAGTGATTCTTGTGCCTCAGCCTCCTGAGTGGCTGCGACTACAGATGCGCACCACCATGCCCAGCTCATTTTTGTATTTTTAGTAGAGACGGGGTTTCACTATGTTGGCCAGGTTTGTGGTGAACTCGTGACCTCAGGTGATCTACCCGCCTTGGCCTCCCAAAGTGCTGGAATTACAGGCATGAGCCACCGCACCTGGCCAAGTTTGGATTTTATTGTAAGGGTGGCAGGTCCAGCTGAGCAGTGGCATTATCTCGTTTCGTATAGGCTGTTCTGGGACACTGAAAGCATACTTACCTGTACCTAAGTGTGTTTTCAGGATGAAGTCAGGTGGAGTCCTCATAGGTTGTGGGTGACAGTGACAACAAAATGATGATGTTGACAACCTTTCACATATGCCACTGCGGGATGGTGGTGGGGCCAAAGGATTAGACTCCATGATGACCTATGGTCTCCTTTCCAATGCTAAGATGCCTAAAGCACAAATTAGATGGAAAGAAACCCTATAACATCACCATCATTTATAAATAGGTATTGAGCATCACTAAAAAGCCCAGGGTGCTTTAATTGGCACTTTGGTTTCCTGGAATTGGGATTTGAAAGATTACCTGCTGAAATGGTTTCCATTTCTTGTTAACTTATAATATGCACACAATTTCTGCTTGAAAATACCTATAAGAGGCACCACTGAGAATGAAGATGTCATTTGAGGATGCCTTCTACCTGTTGTACCTTTTGAATAAAGCAAGTGTGAAAGCATGTAATTTGAATTAGGGCAGGTAATAAAGCTTCTGGTAATATACGATGACACAGCACAACTTCTAAGGCTTCTTCATGGTTTACCTGTGCTTTAAGCTAAGGGTGTTTTGATTAATTCATGTATGTAATTGAGTTTGGTTCAAAGTCAATGCGAGGGTAATTAACTCCAGAACATGATCAAAACATTTTTTAACCATCAATAAACTCATTAGTGAGAAAGGTCTTTTTTTTTTTTTTTTTTTAAGACAGAGTCCCAGTCTGTCACCCAGGCTGAAGTGCAGTGGTACCATCTTGCTCACTGCAGCCTCTGCCTCCCGGGTTCAAGTGATTCTTGTGCCGCAGCCTCCAGAGTAACTGGGATTACAGGAGCGCGCCACCATACCTGGCTAATTTTTTGTATTTTTAGTAGAGACAGGGTTTCGCCATGTTGGCCAGGCTGGTCTCAAACTCTTGTCCTCAAGTGAGTCACCCTCCTCTGTCTCCCACAGTGCTGGGATTACAGGCGTGAGCCACCATGCCTGGCCCAAGAAAGATCTTTTAAATAAATTTTGTTGGCCTACATCTTAGCATCCCTCATCCCACTCTGTTTAAAAAATGGTTGCATACAAGTAATTACATCATTTAAGGCGTTGGCGATGGTTTGCTTAATTCGTGAATATCTTATAACTTTTACAATATTATCTTATGTCACATACGGGTTGTCTAGGGAGGAGCAGCAAAAAGTCACCACCGGTGCGAAGAGACATAGCCGAGTTCACCAAATGTTCCTGGCTTCTTGGCATTCAGAGTAGAACTGGGATGAAACACTTGCAAAGGCAACTTTGAAGTCATCAAGCTAGGATGAAGCCATAAATAAAGACTGTCCTTTGGAATGGTGGTTCTCCATCATTCAGTGGCAACTGACTTCAGCCTGACATTTGTTTCTCTTTAATTTCCAGCTCAAAAATATAATTTGAAGTATTTTGTATACATGTCAGCCACTGCCACCATCCCTCAGAAGCATCTTACATAAGGAACAATGTGCAAAATGAGGATACTCAGGCTTGATACGGTCAGAGAAGAGCTTGAGAGAGTCAACAGCTGTCAGTTATGACTTAATCTTAGTCCAAGTCTGAGTAACATTTCATTCCAAAGGAAAAACTAGAGAGAAATCAGTGCAAATATTTGGTGATGCAAAAATCATCTTTCTTATTTTATTTTTAATTTTTATCTATTTATTATTTTGAGACTGGGTTGTGAGACTGTCTAATTTTTGTATTTTTGGTAGGGAGGGGATTTTGCCATGTTGCCCAGGCTGGTCTCAAACGATCCTCCCACCTGTGCTTTCCAGTGTGCTGGGATTACAGGCTTGAGCCACTGTGCCTGGCCTAAAAACCATCTTTCAGTTCAGACGTGGGTAATAAGGCATTCTAGAAAGTATTTTTTTATATTTTATGCCTTACGTAAAATGTTGAAGACCCCACCATTTCAATATTCTGGTATGAGGGCTAGAAATGACAGATCATTTTGTGATCTAAACTCTTTTTCCTTTAAGATTGGCCTGTGCTCCATAAAGAGACAGACATAATTTTGGAAATTTGCTTTCTTGGCACTGATGTGTTTGCTGAGTCAAGTCCTGAATTTTTAGAATGAAACTAACTATTGCCATGAGTTGAAAGTTGGGGAGGAAGAACATTTCAATCATTTTTGGGTTAGGAAGAAAATCCAAGTTGACATTTCTCATGGATTTTTACTGTTTTTTTTTTTTTTTTTAATAGCTATTTCTCTTTTAATCTTTGCAACATAATATGAATGATTTGAATACATTTTTGCAGCTGTACAAAAATAACCCTGCCTATGGTACTATGTTAATTTGTTACTGGCTTTGCGATTTAGAAGATTTGATTATTTCAAACTCCACAGCCTCTATGATGTCCTCCAATGATCCCTGCCTCCTGGTATTCACACCTTTGTGCAGTCTGTTCCCAGGTCTATGTGACCAATAGCCTAATGCCGGCGTGTCACTTCCAGGATAAGGTTATAAAAGTCCACCTTCTGTCCTAGTCATCCTTTCTATCCTCTCTCTTGGATCTCTTGCTCTGGGCGAAGCTATGCTGCGATCAGTACTGTGGAGAGGCACACACAGTGAGGAACTGAAGCTCCCTGCTGACAGGCATGTGAATGAGCTTGGAAGAGTATCCTCTGGACCAGTCAAGCTGTAGATGACTGCAGACCCACTAACACTTTGCAGAGGTGTGAGAGATCGTGAGCCAGAACCACCCAGCTAGGCCACTCTTGGATTCCTGACCCACAGAAACTGTCAGATAATAAATGCTTATTGTTTGATGCCAATAAGACTGGGGTTACTTGTTACACAGCAATAAATAACTGATGCAAACTGGCATCATAAGGTTGGTTCATCCATCCATCCACCCATCCACCCACCCACACATCCACCCATCCACCCACCCATCCACCTACCCATCCACCCATCCACCCACCCATCCACACATCCATTCCTCCCTCCCTCCCTTCATCCCTCCCGCTCTCCCATTTGCTCACTCTTTATGCTTTCAACAAATGTTTGACGGCCTACTATATCCCAGGAACAGTACTTGATGATTAGGATGCTGAGGTGATTGCCACAATCCATGCTTCGAAGGAGCAAAATATCTAGTTGTCTTCAGCAAAACAATAGTTGAATTCTACTTTGTCACTTTCCTAGTATTAAATTTGAATTCTAGAAGTAAATATCTAAGAAAGATTTTATTTTTCTGTACCTTTCCTTTTTTGTATTCCTCATGCTAATTCTAAAAAAGAAACAATCAACATCCATTTAAACTATATTTGATCTATATTAGAAAACTGAATTTTAGATGAAATTAATGCAAAGCATATTTTATGGCATCAGCATTTATAAATTATGTAATACTTTAAGTGGATTATTTGTCTTCACTGTTTACATTTTTTTCCCTGATTATATGAATTTTTCTGAAAACAAAAAGGTACTAAGGAATTTAAGAAAGAAAATGAGACTTGAGCCAAATAAATAATAATATTGATAGAGTGCTTTCTCTATGCCATACTCTGTGCTAAGCAATTTATGTACATTTCTTTTACTAATCCTCACAAGGAATTGTAAGTATTATCCCTATTTTATGGATAATGAAACTAAGATTTAGAATAGTTAATTAGGAACGAAGTCCAAAAAGTAAGAATTGGAGGTGAATTTCAAATGCAGATCTCAAACTCTTAGCTGCTCTGTTGTGCATATGTTTATATATGGCTGTGTACCGACATGCAGTACCATGCTTCGGGAGTATATAGTTTGGCTAGGAGACATTCACTTACGTGTGTACACAGAGCCCTTAAGTGTGGTTTGGCCAAATTTGTATCAGAGTATCATGGGAGCTGCAATTGTCAGAACTTTAAATGGTATATCTTATTAAATCTTATTAAATCCTGTACAACCCAAAGGAAATTTTTTCTACTTCCCTTACAAAGGTACTGAAGATGAAGAAAAAAGAATAGAAAATACCAGATTAGAAAACTTAACACAAATTTACTTTATCTCATAACATTTTGATTACTGTTAGGAAAGGGGGCTGAGATGAGTGAGAACAGGGGGCACCTGTTCTGCTGAGAGGAGAACAAATTGCCTTTTATTTTGTTTTATTATTTTTTGAGACAGGGTCTCACTGTGTCACCCAGCTGGAGTGTAGTGGCATGATCATAGCTCACTGCAGCCTCCAACTCCTGGGCCCAAGTGATCATCCCATCTCAGCCTCCCAAGTAGCTGGGACTACAGGTGTGCGCCACCACACCTAGGCTGCCTTATTTTTAATCTTCATAAAAGTGTAGTTGGTACCCACCGGGGGTGGGGGGGTAGTATACTAGTGAAGTGGGTTGGAGAACAAGACTTGATTGATTGGCTCTGGCTTTCGTAGGGGCACCACTGTCTTTCATATGTTTAACTTTGGTCAAGTTGCCGGAACTCATTTGAGCTTATTTTCCCTATATAAAATAAGAATAAAACAAACATGTTTTTGTGTTTTTCTGAGGATTAAGTGTATGCGTATATGTGTCTAATAAATGTTGACGTTGAATAGCTGAGTATCTGACTGGGCTTCTCTTGATATTTTTCCCCTTGTTGTTCTTCATCATTATTCTTATTGTTAGCAGCTGATCTCACCCAGTCCTAACCCTTTGGGGGAATCATAATGATCATAATGATTCTGGCAAAAATACATGATATTTTGGACTGACTAGAAACTGCAAATAAAAGTTAGGAAGCGAAATGGGAAGATCATGCAGTGTCTACTGCCCAGAAGAAGTTTACGTAATAGAAACAAAGTTAAAAGGAATACCTAATTAATTAATTTATTATTATTTAAAGAAAGAAAGAAGCATGTGTATGCCACAGGCGTGTATGTCTTAGACATAGGAACCTGACTGCATCAGAAAATATTTAAAATTACCAAGACGTAGTCAGTTAAGCAGCAAAATTTCTTCTGCTGAACGTTTTCTAAAACATATTCTCTGCTCCTTTCTCGCAATAGTTAACAATTTGAATTAACAACAATGGCTTTGCGTCATAAACCTCTTTCCATGGTCTTCTCTCCTTCACCTTCTTTTCTGCTGCTAGTGTGTGCGGACTTCCTGTCTGCTGTCCTCTGTCTCTGTCAGTTTTTCAAATGAGAGATAAGAACTGCTTTGCAATGTGAGGTGGCAGAATTAGGGACCAGTTAGGCTGCCAGGCTGGAGAAAGGTGGGCCTGAGCAAGCCTTGCCCGAGCACCTCGTTTCTTATTTCCTAGAGTAGTCTGTTCCCCTTTGCTAGCTCTCTCGTCCCTGGCTAAGAGCTTGTCCTATTTGCCTTTGGATTTTTATCATCTGCTCCTTCTTGCTGAGGTACAACATCATTATTACGTGTGCCCAAGAGGAAACTCTATTGAGTTCTTGGGGTGAAGCAGCGTAAGAAGTTTGCTCCTTAGGAAAAATAAAAATCTTAACTAGTTCTGGTCCTTGGCCACTGGTACAGAGGTGGAGGGAAGTAGAGCTGGTTGAAGTCCAGGGAAGTGTATCAGGCAGGAGGCTGGGAGGGCTTCTCCCAGCGAGATGTAGGAAGGCTTCTGTGTCTTGTGGAAGTGATGATGTGCCCGAGTCTGCTTCATGAGTCTTTGTAGATGATAACAGGGCTCCTGTGAGCCCTCAGGTTGTTCACGGTTTGGTTTCTTTGAGTTGCATGAAAATATGTGCTTGACTTGGATGTAGATTTTATTTCTTTTCAGGGTGGAGGGCTGCAGACAGTAGAGTATGTTGGCTGCCAGCTCGGAGTGACTGCCAGGGACAGCTGAAAGGGGAAATTTAACAAGAATGCTGAGGCCTGAAGTGCTTCAGGGAGCATTTCAAATTGCATCTCTTTAGAATCAGATGGTCTCCAGAGATGATAATGAGTTATGAGAGGTGCCAGGGTTTGTTTTCTTCAGGCTCAACATCATTTAAGACCATAAGCCATAGACCCTTAAGGAATGAAGCACAGTTCTACATTGGACCCACCTTCTTCAAGGATCTGAGGCTTAGTGGGCCTTTTAAATAATGATTCATTGAATTTCATAGTTCATGGTTTTATTTATTTATGTTTGAGACAGAGTCTCGCTCTGTCGCCAGGCCGGAGTGCAGTGGCATGATTTTGGTTAACTGTAACCTCCGCCTCCTGGGTTCAAGTCATTCTCCTGCCTCAGCCTCCCGAGTAGCTGGGACTACAGGTGTGCACCACCACGCCTGGCTAATTTTTATGTTTTTGGTAGAGACAGGGTTTCACCATGTTGGCCAGGATGGTCTCAATCTCTTGACCCTGTGATCCACCCACCTCAGCCTCCCAAAGTGCTGGGATTACAGGCATGAGGCACTGCGCCCGGCCTATTTGTTTATTTATTTTAAACTGATCTATCTGTAGTTTTAGAATGCAGCTGATCCTTAACCACACTGTGGCAAGTATTCATTATTCTTTGAATGTTCTCTTGGTGGCAAACATGACCAGTGAGACTTAATGTATCTGACTCTTGCTATAAACATGCTGTGTAACAAATTTCCCTGGAACCCATAACCTACAACAATAAGGATCTCATTCTCTCAGTCACAGCTTTGTAGGGTGGCTTTACTTAGGGTGTGGGTTGGCTGATGTCAGCTCCAGAGTGTAGGGTTGGGTTCAGATTTGTTCCATTTATTTCTGGAGTATAGGGATGCTGTAAAGAATTGTGAGCAATGGTTCAGTCCACCATACCATATTAAGCTTTCCTGATTCTTTTTTTTTTTTTTTTTTTAATAAAACTGTAAAGTATACCTCACATAAAATTTACCATTTTTGCCACTTTTGTGTGTACACTTCTGTGGCATTAGTTATGTTTATATTGTTGTGCAGCCATCACTACCATTCCTCTCCACAACTTTTTCATCTTCCCAAATTGAAAGTCTTTATCTATTACATATTAAGTCCCCTCTTCCTGGTGGCCCCAACCCCTGGCAACCACCATTGTACTCTCTAGCTCTATGAATTTAATTATTCTTGGTACCTCATATACGTGGACTCATACAATATTTGTCCATTTGTCATCAGCATAGTTCACTTAGAAAATGTCTTCAAGGTCATTCACATTGTAGCATATGTCAAAATAGTCTTCTTTTTTAGAGCTTAATAAATATTCTACCATGTGTGTGCACCTTGTTTTGTTCATTCATTCATCTGTTGATGGACAGTGAGTTGCTTCTGTTTCTGATCCTTTGTCACTGATTCCCATTTATCCTATGGGTGGAACCATCTGAGTTGGATTAATGATTTTCACCAACCAAGACCCTGAGCACAATCACATTCATTCCTTTATTCAACAAATACTTATTAAGCCCCCACTGTATGCTGGCAACTGTTCTAAAGGAGCTCGAATGCTCTCAGCACTTAGAGCTGTGCTTTTCTATTAGGTGGTTGAGGGTTACATGTGCCTATTTAAATTGAATTAATGAAAGTCAAATACAAATTTTTAAAATGCAGTTCTTCGATAATAGGAGCTGTATTTCAGGTGCTTAATTGCCACACATGGCTAGTGGCTGCTGTTTTGGACAGCACATGATGGATATATTCTTGCAGAGAGTTCTGTTGGACAGCACTGACTTAGAGGGTTTAGGGAAAGCCCTATAGCAGTAGTAAAGAGCAACAACTGTCTCCTTAAACCATAAGCTTATGAAAGTCACCTTGTGAGTGCAAGCGTGCTGTAGATATTCAGCTACATTTGAGCCAAAAGCTAGGCAGTTAGAGTCCTTCCTCAGCACTTAGGAAGGTGAATGAGCAAGCAGTTCAGTTTCTCCCAGGTCAGTGGCAATTTTATCCCCATAGGGAGCACTTGGCAATATCTGGAGATATTTTTGGTTACTGCAACTAGGAGGAGGGAGAGTGGAGGAGAGGGATACTGATAAACATACTACAATGCACAGGACAGCCACCTCCAGTCCCTAACACAGAACCATACCAGCCAAAATGCCAGTAATTCCAAGCTTGAGAAATACCTCCGCTCCCGGTGAAATGGTTGTAGATAACGGCTAGGAACTGTGAGAGCAATGTTTTGTGGCATGTGGAAGAAGCTACTGTACAGTGAGAGGAGATGAAGCCATGAAGATGGGGAGAGACTCCCCACAGTGTTCAAGTCTTCTCTTCCCTTGTTCTCCAGGCCAGCCTCAGTTCTTCCCTTGGGTTCTGTGAAGGACCTCAGTGTGATAATTTTACTCTTTCTGTTGAATTACTTTGAGCTGGGTGTTAGTCTTTTGCTAAATGTTCCCGATATAGCAAATTATGTAGCAGGTCCTTCTTTTAATTGTATCCCATGTAAAACTTGATCTGCAAATATGCTCTCTGACTACCTTGGATTTAAGGTAGTCTCATCAAATGTTTAGCACAAGATTAGCATTTAATTGCATCAAACTTACAGGGATGTTATGACTAAATTTCAAACAAACCGTTATATTTCCTATGAATAAAAGGTTATTTTAAATGGTCTGATGTAGAATATTTGTATATATTTAAATTTAAAGTGAGAAAATTGTAGAATTAAAAAATTCAATCAGTATAAAAAAGAGTATAGAGTGAAAAGTGTCTGATGTCCTCCAGGTTCTTGTTCTAGAATTGTTTACACATATACAAGTATACTTTTTCCCCTCCTTTCTCTCACTGTCCTTTAAAAAATATAGCCTGTATATATTACATAGTGAATGTGCATGCATACACACACACACACCTTATTTTAAAAATGATACGTGTATATGACTTTCTTCTCCTTTTTTCCACTTCATGTTTACAGCTCCATTTTAGAGCTCTTTTTCCATCAGCACCAAGATGGAATTCCATTCTTTTCAGTGACTTGGAGTTTACCTTTGAATCAGTGTTCCGTATGTAATTCATTTAGCCAGTCCTCTGCTAATGAGCGTTAAGGTTCTTTCCAGCCTTTTGTTTTTGCAAATAATGCTGGAATGAGTAATATATCCTTGCATTTTGATCTTTGTGCACATATAATTGTATTTGTAAAAGAAAATCCCAGTAGTGGACTTTTCTAGTTCAAAAGGTGGACACATTTCATGTTTCTGTTAGATATTGCCAAATTGCCCTTTCAAAAAGATGCATCATTTTTCACTTTGCCAACTGTATATGAACATGCCTAAAATTTAATCCCCTTTCTTACCGTATTTTTCTTTCCACTTCTCTCTCCAACTTACTTGCTTCCCTTAGACCTAGTCTAGAAACTGTCAGGCTTTCAGTTCAAGGGTTTATCTCATTACATTCCATACAGCACCAGTCATAGGAGCGTTTGTGAAAGACACAACCTGTCTCCTTTGAGAGCACTGCGTCAGTTTCCTCCTTGACTCCTGGTGGGGGGGCAGTGCCGCTGCAGACTCACCCCTTCTCCCCTTTAATCGCTGGCTCAGCTTCACCTGGATGAAATCCCCTTCCTCACTCTTCCTTCCCTTCCATCCCCTGGGAGGCCTTTAAGAGCTGGTACTCATCTATAGAGCCTGAGAAGTTGAAATCTGTTAACTTGCCTTGGGTGCTTGCCAGTGCTTAAAGACAGGCCTGGTTGGACCACTGCATTCTTTGTCTTTGTAGGAGAAGCCATATCTGTTTGCATGTACAGTGTCAAGAAATGTTTCCTGTCGACTGCTTTGGCCTGGCATTTCCATTAACACTTTCAATTGGGAGATGGTTTCTGTAGCTTAACTGGCAGAGGACCCAGTTTTACAGCCCATCTGCTTCTCTCTCTTTCTCAGCCATTGGCCCCGGTTGGGGCAACCTATAACTTGAATCTGTGGCCCATAGAGTTTAACTGGGATACTTTTTGGAGGGGAGGCAGGTGGGGGTGGGGAAATCCTTTCACCGTGACATTATTGGCCTAACCCTTTTTTTCAGTACGCTTCCATTTTTGAGGAGAAAATGACATTCTGGGCTTTTCCTTGCTGTCTTCCCAATGTTTTCTTACGAAAAATTGTAAACATACAGCAACGTTGAAAGAATTTTGTAGCAAACAACTGTATGTCCGCTACTTAGATTCTGCCACTGACATTTTACTGTGCTGTTTTATCACATAGCTGTCCATCTGTCTGTCACTATCTACCTTTTTGGGCTTTTTCAGTGATGTTTCTCCAGCATTTCAAAGGCACCATGGTATGGGTAGTTAGGAATATGTGCTATGGTGCCAGATTGCCTGGGTTTGAATCCTGGCTCTACTGTCCACTAACCCTGTGACTCTGGGCATGTTGCTGAGCCTCTTTGTGCCTCAGTGTTGTCATCTGTATAATGGAAATCATGATAGTGCCAACTTCATAGAGTTTTGTGAGATTAAATGTATTAATGTACGGCATTTAAAACAAAGGTTACTGTATATTAACCATTTGGTATATGAAAGAGAGTAACTGCTAAAGTAATGTTCATTTCATGGATTAAAAAAACTAATTTAATAGGTTTCGTGGATTTTAGGGAGAAGCAACTGTGTGCCTGGTACTGTGCCAGACATTTTATGTACACTGCCTCATTTCATCTTCAAAACCACCTTAAGCAGATTATCCTCACTTGCAGATGAGCAAGCTGATGCCTTGTAATTAGCAGCAATGGGGTTTGATCACAAATCTATTTTATTTCAATGGCTATAATCTCTAGGCTTTGGCCACGTCCCCCACTCTCCCCGCCTCCCACCACCGCCTACCTATCCTGGAGTGCAGTGTTGCCCTTGAACTTCTAGGCTCAAGCAACTCCTCCTGCCTCAGCCTCGCAATAGTTGTTCTTTCTCTTTTTGTCAGTCACAAGATGCAGAAATTTCAGGATTCTGTAAGGTGGCAGAGATTTCTGTGACTGAATAAAACAAATAGGTAGATGCACCTAATTATTATTTATTATTATTATTTTGGTGCAACTTTTAGCTATTGAAAAGTCAATCGTGCAGAAGAGAGAACACCTTGCTGTTATATGGAGCTTGGTAAAATACTCTCCCTTCCATTAGTATTTCCGATTCAGAGAGCTTTTGCTGTATGGGCTCTAACTGACTTAGCTGAATAGGAATTACCATGGGGTGTTTTGGCAGTGCCGTCATTGGTCACCTGTTTAGCTTCTGAGATGCTAGCAAATTACTCTTAGTTTGCTGTCCAAAATATTTTGTGGGAAGAAGGTTAGA
This sequence comes from Macaca mulatta, assembly GCF_049350105.2. Lineage (NCBI taxonomy): Eukaryota > Metazoa > Chordata > Mammalia > Primates > Cercopithecidae > Macaca > Macaca mulatta. The sequence goes on along the minus strand of NC_133407.1, from coordinate 129,508,607 downwards.
AAATAGAAATAAGTATACTACTGATGCTATCTTATACATGGAAGTTTTGAGGAGAAGCCACACTCCAGTTGGTCATTTACACTAGGTTGTGACATTGATACCATCTTCTATCTCTGAGAAGCAGCCTATAGTAAGCAGTATAAAGAGGAGGATGAGTGGTGGGGCGTGGTGGCTCACGTCTGTAATCCCAGCACTTTGGGAGGCGGAGGCAGGCAGCTCACTTGAGGTCAGAGTTCAAGATCAGCCTGGCCAACCTGGCAAACCCTGTCTCTTAAAAATACAAAATATTAGCTGGGCATGGTGGCGCATTCCTGTAATCCCAGCTACTAGGCAGTCTGAAGCAGGAATATTGCTTGAACTTGGGAGACGGATGTTGCAGTGAGCCACTGCACTCCAGGCTGGGCGACAGAGTGAGACTCCATCTCAAAAACAAACAAACAAAACCAAAACCAAACCAAAACAAAACAAAAAAACCAAAACCAGGATGAAACAGCCCTCAGATTTTGTCTTCTCACTTGAATTCCTGCTTCAGTTCAAATTTATTCCTTTCCTCCTCTCCCATTAATCCTTTCTCAGTTCTTGAGATTACATCAAATAAGTCTCTATTAGGTGTTAATATGACTTCAGCACCCCTTAACATTTGCTAATTTTCCTTCCTAATTGAGAGACCATACCTTTTAATGGCAAGATTTTGCTTTCATTGTATTTTCTTTTAGTTACTTTATTTTTACGGCGGCTGGTTCTGCATGTCTATTCCTAGAGGTGATATAAAGGTTCCATTTAAAATATATTTAATTACGTGAAAAGAAAGTGGTTTTAAAAAGGCTAAAGTGGAATAGTAGAAGTGGTACCCATATGTGGCAAAAGTCATGAGGCTGGGATGCAAATGATGGAAGTTCTTTTGAACACTGAATTAAATGATCCTCAGAGTTTGTATGTCTGGTCTCCATTGATAATGGATGCTCTGGGCAGATGGAACATTTAACAGATAGTTGCATCTGTTTTGAAGGTACTCAGTGGAAAGTCATTTATACTCTACATCCGTTTCTTGGCTAAGACAAATATATGCAGTAGATTCTGACCACTTAGGAAAGTTTTAGAGCAAGGCTAATTATGCCTTGGGGCTTTGGCCAATGTGCTTGTCTTTATGAAAGAGTCCTTGGTATCATCAGCACCTAGAAGTAGATATGCATATGCATATAGTTTCCAGAAGAGTTTCTTATTGAAATTCTTTCCGTTTCTTGTGTGGCCTGGTCATCCACAAAAAGGGGACTGTGTATCTGTTGGACTTGGGGGTGGCTTCCTAAGGCTGATGAACATAAAAACGGGGCATCCTCAGGGAGTCCCCTGAAAATGAACCCAGGATACACCTGAGGATTTGCATTATTTTTAGGGATTCTGGTCAGGGAGACAAAGGTGTGCAGCTGCTCAAAAAGTCTGAGTGGAGTTAGTGCTAAACAACCTGAAGTTTGGAGAGGCGTGGAAGTTAAGGGCGAGAGCCCTGTCTTGAAAAGAGAATCACATACTCACCAGTGATAACTTGTGGACAATTCATGGAGCTATGAGAGTGGGAGCAAATGAAAGAGATGGTGGTCCCCCCTACCACCCCCAAGATATATAAAAGGATATACCTTTCTTTCTGTCTCTGTAAGGAAGGAACCAGTGACTCACGCCCTGTGCTATGAAGAGTTCTTCTCTCTCTGATTCATTCACTCTCTGACCCATAGATGTAAGTCCCTGTTTGGAGTGTCAAGGTGATCTCAGATGACCTTTCTTTCTCCTTTGTAGGGCCTGATTTTGATATTTAGGGCTGCCATACTTCAGCAGGTGAGTGGTTTGGCTTCTTTCAAGTCTTAATATTCTTTTTGTTTGTGGATCTCTGACGCTAAGGTAATTACTGGCGGCAGAGGTACACTGTGAATGAGACAGGGACAGGATATTGAAAGACAGGGCAGGGCAGTTGCTATGCTTAATGGGTTAAAATTGTGTTGGTTTCTCAGTCTTCAGGATGGTGGCTCAAAGCTTCCTTGCAGAAATGTGATGCAGTAAAGATTAATGTTAACACCCTTAACAATTTTATTAGATGGACTAGGCTCACAGAGTCTAGTCCTGGCAGGACTCAGGAATCTGACTCACTGCCCTTCATTGGAAGCTTGGCTTAGTCATTTCCCAGCCTTGTGGTCGCAGACAAAGTTCTTAATCATTATGAGATATATTTGTCTAACATATGAAAAAGTATTGACCTTCAGTCCACAGATATCATTAAGTACCACTCTATCCCTGGTATTGTACCAAATCTTGAGATAAATAAGTGTATAAAACAAGCAAAGCTCTCTGCCTTTATGAAGTTTTTCTCCTGTTTTGGGAGTGTTGTGTGATTTCAAGTAAAATAGTGCATATTAAAGGAGTTGGCGTAGGGCCCTTTTAGAATCATGTAAGAATTACTATTGAAAAGTTACAAACTGCCCATACTACATTAGATTGTCATTTTATTTATTTATTTGTTTAGAAACTGAGTCTCACTTTGTCACCCAGGCTGGAGTACAGTGGCGCGATCTTGGCTTACTGCAATCTCCGCCCCCTGGGTTCAAGTGATTCTCCTGTCTCAGCCTCCTGAGTAGCTGGGACTGTAGGCGTGTGCCACCATGCCCAGCTAATTTTTCTGTTTTTAGTAGAGAAGGGGTTTCACCATGTTGGCCAGGATGGTCTGGATCTCTTGACCTTGTCATCCACCCACCTTGGCCTCCCAAAGTGGTGGGATTACAGGCATGAGCCACTGCACCTGGCCGAGCTACAATTTTTTTTTTTTTTTTTTTTTTTGAGACAGAGTCTCGCTCTGTTGACCAGGCTGGAGTGCAGTGGTGTGATCTTGACTCACTGCAGCCTCCACTTCCTGGGTTCAAGCAATTCGCCTGCTTCAGCCTCCCGAGTAGCTGGAACTACAAACGCCACTCCCAGCTAATTTTTTTTTTTTTTTTTTTTTGTATTTTATCAGAGAGGGATTTCACTGTGTTGGCCAGGCTGTTCTCAAACTCTTGAGCTCAGGCAATCCGTCTGCCTTGGCCTCCCAAGCTGCTAGGATTACAGACGTGAGCCACTGTGCCTGGCCAGATTGTCATTATTTTAACAGCAGAACTCTCTGAACAAATTACTTCATTGTTTTATATGCAATGTTTACAAAAAAAAACTCATCTTGTTTTAACTTTTTTTTCCTGTTTTTTTTTTTTACCGACTCTTGAGATAAAACCTAATTTCTCTGCTCATTTTGCTGTGACTTTCTTTTCCTTTTCTTTTCTTTTTTCTCTTCTTCTTTTTTTTTTTTTTTTTGAGACAGAGTCTTGCTCTGTTGCCCAAGCTGGAATGTAGTAGCATGATGTCTGCTCACTGTAACCTCCGCCTCCTGTGTTCAAGTGATTCTCGTGTCTCAACCTCCTGAGTAGCTGGGATTACAGACGTGCGCCACCACACCCAGCGTTTTTAGTAGATACGGAGTTTCACCATGTTGGCCAGGCTGGTATTGAACTCCTGACCTCAAGCAGTCCACCCACCTCGGCCTCCCAAAGTGCTGGGATTACAGGAGTGAACCACCACACCTGGCCTGTGTCATGACTTTCTAACGGACGTTTTGATGTAACAAAGCTGATCTTCCTAAATAACCAAGTTGGAAAGTACGTTCATTGTGTGTGGAGGAACTGTAGTACACTTGAAAACTACAATTCAGAGTAATGTCCATGAGAACAAACAGTCCAAATATGCTTTCTTCTTGTCTTGAAACTACTGATATGACAAAGATAGGAGGAGACAAACCACCTCTTCATGAAGACTGTGCCCAGTCACTTCATGGAAACTGTCCCAATTTGGAAGTAGCTTTTTCCAAAGCACTTAGCTGATTTGCTCAGGTGGCTCCCAGACTTTTAGCTCTAACCAAGCAATTTGCTGTAAATTTCTTTCTTCTCAGCACAATGGAACATTCATGATGTTTATCTGGCAGAAACTTTATTAAGGGAAGCCTGACAGGAAGGTCAGGGGGAAGAGGAATGGAATCTGTCTTTATTGGAAAGTTTGTGTCTTGAAACGTGTAAAATGACACGAATGGATGTGGTTCTGTGATACCAGTTCACCTCCTGACTGCGTTGAATGCAAGGAATCCTGTTTTCTGCAGAATGCCTTGGTAAGGCACTATCTAGGCACTCACTAGACCTTTAAAAATAAATCATTAGTTTCTCCAAGCGGGCTTCATTTTAGTATTATTTTCTAAGATACCCCGCATGTCGTGTACTGAAGGGTCTTCCTATGTTGAATGCACCAATGATTTTTCAGTGGATTTTTGGGGGGTTTTTACATATTTTCCTTAACTCACATGAGGACTCTTTATTATACTGATCATCTATCCAGTTAACAGTGTACAGTTCAGTTATGCATGTTCGATGTTGCATAAAGAACTGGAGTTGAAAATAACAGTTGTAGTTACCACCTAGGAAGGGAGGGGATGAATAACTGAATGAATTCAGAGAGGTGAGGGGAAGTGCATTATGGATAAGTAGTACCAAGCTCAAAGTGACTTACTTCTCTAGATTTGTGTTAACTAATTCTTTGACTGGACAACCTAGGAAGGGAGGGGATGAATAACTGAATGAATTCAAAGAGGTGAGGGGAAATGCATTATGGATTAGTAGTACCAAGCTCAAGGTGACTTATTTCTTAGGTTTGTGTTGACTAATTCTTTGACTGGACAGAGACCAGTTCGTTTCCTGGCTGTTTGTCCTACCTTTAATGCATTGCAGTAAGTGGGAATAGCCTGTTGCAGGGGTACACCAGATGGACACAGGAATGCCCCCTTCTGCCTTCCCCTCTTACCCCTAGATGAATGGTGTCATGGAAATTCAAAGGTTATTCTGGGATTTCATGTTAGTTGAAAGCAAGTTTACTTATTTTTCATTTGGCATATCAATATTTGCAGGCCTGCCATTTCAGGCTGGCTCATGCTCTGTATTGCCTATAGCATAGAAAAGACAGATGAACTTATAGCTTAGAGCCAAGGTACAGAAAGTTATTAAGAGTGATGTCTTGTTAATAGACAAGGAAGGAATCTATTTAACTGGGGTATTTCAACTCATTTCTGAGGATTTCTTTTCTTTGTGGCCATATAGGAGCAAGGATGGTGAAATTATATGGAAACAATTGAGGGGAAATTACAGACAGAAATGGAAGAGTTGAAAGGAAGGAAGGGTAACAAGAGCCCACCTCCCTGCAGTCTGCTCAAGGGAAATCTTGTGCAATTTGTGTGGACAATGAGATTTATAATTTTGGCTTCAAGCCTAGGTGACTTTCTCCTCTCTGATTATAGGAAAAAATATTATAATTAAATTAGGATTAGGCACTTTTTCACCTCTTCAGTGTCCTTCCATAGGACAGACATCCTTTTTGTTTGTTGACCACAGGTACTAGTGACATCCTAGTTTTCTTGGAATTGTTTGTACTTATTGCTTTATTAGAAATCACTCGATAGTCAGATGTCTGCCCACCCTTCTTCAGTTCTTTCCCCCCAAGATGTCAAAACCCTGGTGAGGAATCTGTGAAATGTGAACTATGACTTGGTTGTATGAGGTTCAGTGAAACAGCTGGAGGTTTTCCCAGCAGAAGGCTAAAGCAGAATTGTCTAGACATCACTTTTTTCTTATCTAGTCAAGCTTTTCTGGGAGCTTTTCCACATGAGGAATCCAGGCTCAAAGGAAAATCAGTTTGACTGGCTAAAAGCTCATCTGGCAAGTTTAAATCACTCCTGAAACATACAGAGCTGCAGTCTTTGGTTTGACACGAACAGAAAGATGCTTGTCTCTGTTGTTGCTAGTATTAAAAGAGAATTTATTGGCTGGGTGCAGTGGCTCATGCCTGTAATCCCAGCACTTTGGGAGGCCGAGGTGGGCGCATCATGAGGTCAGGAGATTGAGACCATCCTGGCTAACACAGTGAAACCCCGTCTCTACTAAAAAATACAAAAACATTAGTCGGGTGTGATAGTGGGCGGGGTGCCTGTAGTCCCAGCTACTCGGGAGGCTAAGGCAGGAGAATGGCGTGAACCCGGGAGGCAGAGCTTGCAGTGAGCTGAGTTCGTGCCACTGCACTCCAGCTGGGCGACACAGCAAAACTCTGTCTCAAAAAAAAAAAAAAGAGAATTTATTCATTTGTCCATTAAGACATTAGGATGGGCGTGGTGCCTTATACCTGAAATTCCAGCACTTTGGGAGGCTGAGATGGGAGGATTACTTGAGTCCAGGAGTTTGAGACCAGCCTAGGAAACATAGGGAGACCTTGTTTCAATAATAATAAATCTTCTACTACTCCTGCTCCTCCTCCTCCTCCTCCTACTACTACTACTAATAGATTGCCGGGATGGTGGCCCATGTCTGTAGTCCCAGCTACTCAGTAGGATAAGGTGGGAGGATCTTGAACCCAGGAAGTAGAGGCTACAATGAGCTAAGATCACGCCACTGCACTCCAGCCTGGGTGACAGAGCAAGACCCTGTCTCAAAAAAGGAAAAACCAAAATAACAAAAAAGAGCATCACTCACTCACTGTGCACAGACATAGTGCCTTGCCCTGGGGAATCAGTGATAGGTAGAAAAATGATGTTCTTTGTACTGAATTAAATCATTGTATAGCTAAGAGGATAAAGACAACTTGAGTAAAGGACAAGTAGGAAAGGAATAATGTCCTAAGGGTGTAGAAGACAAAGGATGCAACAGAGAGGAAGTAGAAATCAGAGAACGTTTGAACGAAGTAACCTTGAGATGAGCCTGAGATATTTTTGAAATTTAACCAAATGAAGGGGCTGTCAAGCGAAGCTAGTTCAGAGTCCCAGGATTTGTATCTTTCGGAGTGACTGTGCCCCTCAGAAACTTCCAGAGAGTTGTAGAGCTCATTCAGGCTTTGGCTTTGGCAGTTGTAAGAAGCACTAGAATTCTTTCTACCCTGGACAAGGGGCAAAATGTGCTTTTTTTTTTTTTTTTTAAGATACAGTCTTGGTCTGTTGCCCAAGCTGGAGTGCAGTGGCATGATCTCAGCTCACTGCATCCTCTGCCTTCAGGGTTCAAACGATTCTTGTGCCTCAACCTCCCGAGCAGCTGGGACTACAGGCACACACCACTGTGCCCAGCTAATTTTTGTATTAATAGAGACAGGGTTTCATTATGTTGGCTAGGCTAGTCGCAAACTCCTGGCCTCAAGTGATCCTCCTGCTTTGGCCTCCCAAAGTGCTGGGATTACAGGCCTGAGTTCCCCCGCCCGGCTAAACGTGTATTTTTGCTCACGAGCACTATGGGCATCAGCTTTTAACCTCCGATATATGGGCCATATTACCCGGAACTCTGTTGTCTTCTGTACGACTGTTGGAAGTTAAGTCTACCCATGCGGATAAGGACATTTAATCACACAGTAACCCCGGTTTCTCTTAGGAACCACTGCAGAGAATGCCCAGTTTTTACCCAGTCTCAGGCTATTTTCGGTCAAGACATGAAGTGACTTTGTCACTGCAGTAAACCCTAGGCACTGTGCAGGTAAGCCTCTTCTTGAGATGGATTGCATGCATACCTTTTTGATGACACAATAAGCAGGTCTTTATTTTTGTGAACAGAGTTTAAAATGCTGCTGAGTTGAACATTGGAGGGTGAAGGGATTTCCCCGTAGAGTTGTTCCTGCATGTTAAGAATATTGAGCTAAATTTAGAATGTCTTATACTGTACCTATTTTTTCCTGTGTAAGTCTCAAAAACTTGATTTAGACTTTAAGGCTTTATGAATGTTCCTACGGTTTTAAGAGGGAGGAAAAGGGAAGGAGAGGGAGGTCATTTGATTGAGAAGGGCATAAATCACAGTGGATGAGTTATCACAGTCAGCCCACTTGGATAACACCAGCTCAGTTAAGAACTAGGCCAGGCATGGTGGCTCATGCCTGTAATCCCAGCACTTTGGGAGGCTGAGGCGGGTGGATCACCTGAGGTCAGGAGTTCGAGACCAGCCTGAACAACATGGCGAAACCCTCTTTCTACAAAATTAGCTGCATGTGGTGCCGCATGCCTGTCATCTCAGCTACCTGGGAGGCTGAGGCAGGAGAATCATTTGAATCTGGGAGGCAGAGGTTGCAATAAGCCAAGATCACACTACTGTACTCCAGCCTGGGCAATAAGAGCAAAACTCCATCTCAGAAAAAAAAAAAAAAAAAAGAAAAAGAAACTAAAACATAATAGCAACCAGGAAGCCCCCTGGTAGACTCTCTCCCTGGTAACCATTGTCCTGACCTCTATTCCCATTTGCTCGTTTTGGAACTTCATACAGATAGATTCATTCAGTATGGATTCTTTTATGCCTGACTTCATTTCCTCAACATTGTATTGAGATTTGTCCATGTCGCATGATGTAGCTGTAGTTCATTCCTTTTTATTTTTTATTTTTATTTTTAGTTTTTTTGAGATGAGGTCTTGCTCTGTTGCTGAGGCTAGAGGCTAGAGTACATTGGTGCAGTCACGGCTCATTGCAGCCTCCACTCCCAGGCTCAAGCGATCTTCCCATCTCAGCCCCCCGTGTAGCTGGGACTATAGGCGTGTGCCACCATTCTCGGCTAATTTTTGTGTGCTTTTTTTTTTTTTTTTTTTTTTTTGTAGAGACATGGTTTTGCCATGTTATCCAGGCTGGTCTTGAACTCCTGGCCTCAAGTGATCTGCCCGTCGAGGCCTCCCAAAGTACTGTATTATAGATGTGAGCTAGTGTGCCCAGCCCATTTTGATTTCTGTGTAATATTATAGCATGCATATATCTACATTTACTCATGTGCCCTACTTTTGATGAGATTTGTGTTGCTTGTAGTTTGGACTATTACAAATTATGATACTTTATGGTATATATTATGCCTTTTGGTATATATGTATTTTCATTTCTCTAGGGTATGCCTCAGAGTGGAATTGTAGGATTGGGTTAGACTATGCATTTTTCTAATCCCAATAACATAATTTTTTTTTCTGAGAAGGATTCTCACTCTGTTGCCCAGGCTGGAGTGCAGTGGCGCGATCTCAACTCACTGCAGCTTCTCCCTCCAAGGTTCAAGCGATTCCCCTGCCTCAGCCACCCGAGTAGCTGGGATTACAGGTGTGTGCCACCATGCCCAGCTAATTTTTTGTGTATTTTTTAAATAGAGATGGGGTCTCATCATGTTGGCCAGGCTGTTCTTGAATTTCTGACCTCAAGTGATCCTCCCACCTTAGCCTCCCGAAGTGCTGGGATTGCAGGTGTGAGCCACCATGCCCTGCCTTCAATAGATAATTTTAAACAGTGTTCCAGCTCTTCCAGTTTATGTTACCACGAGTAGTCTATGGGTTTCCATTATTTAACGTCCTTGTCAGCACTTGGTATTGATGATCTTTTAATTTTAGCCACCTGAAAGTATGCCTACTTTGAGTTTTTAAAATTACTGTGTTTCATTGTAAAGAAATATGAGTGAGGTTTAGAGCCAGAAACCATGAATGAGTTTAGCTTAAACCCTGGTTGAAGTAAACCTAGGTGATCATTTGAATCCTCAACTGAAGGTGAGGCCATTTTGTTCGACCTCACCCCACAGAATCTCACACACCAGGGTCCAAATCCCGGTGGCAAGCTATGCAAACCTACACAGTTATTTACCTCTTTGAGACTCAGTCTCCTGATCTGCAAAGGGATGTCATTTTAAATTCCTCACCGAGTTGGTATGAAGAGTCCATCACTTAGTTCCCGGCCCATAGTTATTATCAAAAAGAAGTTACGAGGTTGCTCTGAGTCACAGGAAGAAGTGGCTGGCTACATTGCTGTAGAATACTCGTATATTTATTTTAGTTTATCTATTTTTAGGGGAAACAAAGTTATTTCACCCAGAGCATTAGACGTCAAAAGTCGATATATCCTTTCTGGAACTGCCTTGTTTGTTTGATGTCCGGGCGTCTCTGTATGTTTTGAAGGCTGGCATATTTATGGCTGAGCAGAACCATAAACACTCCTTGGGCCCAGGGCTGCTCTGGATTTGTGTATATTTGATACACGGGCAGTGGAGAAGGAAATCGTCTTCAGCTTGTGTTTTGACACAGAGAAGTTTTGCTTTTCCTTTATCTGCTCTCTGCATCCTCTACCGAAAACAAACAGAACACCTCGGCGTGGGTAAATATTGTTACTGGCAGCCTCAGCGGTGGTGTTTTCCCCTTTGCTACAATTGCAGAGAGACTGAGAGTGGCATTGTAGAAGATCCACAGTTGTCATTCTCATACTTCAACCAGAACTATAGCAGTTCTGGAAATGAAAAAGTGAAGTAAAGAAAAATTACACGATAATTTTTTTTTTTCCCAAGGGAAATTATAAGGCATTTCAAGGACGAAAAGGCAAAAATGTTATATGGTTTTGCATTTCTTCTCCTAGCACCCATATTTATCATGCCACCACTCCTGAGCCTTAGGATAGATAGACTATTCAAAGACAACTGAGCTTCATTCCACGTGAGTTATTTGGCACCTTCCCTCTGAGCCTTATCCTGCTTCATTTGCCCTGCTCAGTGAAACTCAGAATCGAGGTGCAACTGGTCTAGGAGGCTAGGAGAGGTGTAACCACTTATTATGTAGCCACTGAGAGTTTGGCCTGGTGGAATTTCATTTGAAATTAATTACGTTTATTTATTTATTCAGTTTTAAGAGGCAGTGTTGTCCAGGCTGGCCCTGAACTCCTGGGCTCAAGTGATCCTCCTGCTTTGGCCTCCCAAAGTGTTGGGATTACAGGCATGAGCCACTATACCTGGCCAAGGTTATTTTTTATTAGCTTAAAAAGTTATTTTCCTCTAATGTATTTTCTTCACTTCCCGCCTCCTCCCTGTCTCTGTCTTTCTCCCCATCTCTCATTCTCTCTTTCTGTCTCTGTCTTTCTCTTTCTTTCGGGAGGTAAGCAAGGGAAGAAAGACCAGATGAGAGAGGTTAAAACTGCCGGGCTCTGATTTCACAAACAGGACTGGATCCCTCCGTGTAGTCTCTTACTAACTGCATGATTTTGAGCAAATTCCTTCATTTTTCGAAGTCTCAATTCTTTCATCTCTCAGTGGAGGTTAACAATTGTACCTGATTTGTTATGAGGGTTATATTGAGAAGGACAAATGTCAGAATTTGCACAAATACCAACAGCTGCCCTTACCTGGCACTTACTTCCTCAGTGCACTGTTCTGAGTACTTGCTTGGTATATATCCCAACAGCCCTGTGGGTTGGGGCCAGTGGTTTATAGGTGAAGAAGCTGAGCAAAGAGTGTTTAAGAAACTTGACTAAGATTCCTCCAGCAACAAGTGGCAGAGCTGAGTGCGGGGTGGTGTAGTCCCGAGTTGAGGTCCTCTGTCGCAGCACTGCCATTTCCCCACTGTGCCTCCTGATAACACACCCTGCCCCTCCTCCTCTTCTCTGTAGGTAACTGTTTCACAGTTTGGCATAACTTCCTATGTAATTTGAAGCAACAAACCTGGGGTCAGACACTCCACTGCCCGTGTATCTTGCCTGTTTCTGGATCCGCTGTGTCACAGACATTTTCCATGTCAGTGCCTTCGGCTGTACCCAGGTAAAAAATTAACCACCTTGGTGAGCGCTGTCCATGCCGCTCTGGCTTGCTGGGGGCTGGCTTTCTTTCAGAACAACCCCGTTCTAGCTGGCCTGCTGCCTAGGACCTGGCTTTCTTTCCCACAAAGTAGCTTCTGAGAAAAACTGTGGGAAACAAATGACTTCAGAGGTTTTTAGAGACAGAAGTGCAAACTCTAACAAATTTCATCTGGCCCAAAAATGTTATTACCCAAAATCTTGAAAATGTTTTCTTATAGGATTATTCCCCCAAGGTTGTTAATCTGAGAACGATCCAGGCCTAATAGGCCTGACTTTTTGCCCCCTGATATTAGAGTCTTGAGTAGTTGAGTGCCAGAGTATGGGGGGTTGAGGTAAAAATATTTCTCTGGAGGAAATGAAGTCATTTGATTTCACATTATAGCTACCACTGGGACTCTATCATTTTAGAAAGGGAATGCCAGTTCACACAGCCAAAAAGAAGCTTTTAAATTGGTCCAAGAAACCGTTTAAAAGGTAGCAGTGGGTTTTCAGATCCACAAACATTTATTGAGTCCTATCTGTCCTGAAGATTCTTGCTGTAGTTAAATTTTACCTAATGAACATTGCCTTTCTGGATAAATGTTATTGTAACATTATCTGCCTCTCTCTTTTAGTGGTTGGCGTTTTACTTTCGGTGCTACAGAGTGGCAGCAAGCCGCACTGTTTCTGTGCTGAGGTTGTTGTCTGAGAGAGGCTTATCTGGCCCTGTGAGCCCCGCACAGCAGGAAGACAAACCTTCATTTGTTCAGTGGAGGAAAGAATGTGGCCTTGTACACCTGCCTCCCTGGATACACCTGTAGGGTTGGTTTCCCTGCTGAAACCTCCCTGCAGAGCTCTTGACGCTGGTGCAATTGGCTCAGCCCTGGCAACAATGTCAACAGAGACTGGGCTCAGAGGGACCCAGGTTTCTGTGTCCTTCTCTTGCTGGTTAAATCCCAAGTATGTGTGTAATCGCTCTCAAGCTGGGGAGGTGAAGTTGAAACCTGGCTTATCACTGGGCCTAGATTCTCCTGCAGCATATTTTAGATAAAAGTGGAAAAAATGCCAGGCCCAGCATTAGCTGCCCTGAGACTGAGGAGCTTTGTTTTTCCTCATGAAGGCCTTTGGTTTTGTCTGGAAATCTGCCTGTGAAAAGGCCAGAAGGTATAAAGGCAGCCGTCCTTATTTATCTCGTTTTAATTTTTCAGCGAGTGATTTGGAAGCAAGAATGAAGATTTGATCAGAACCTTAGCTCACTTGCAGTGAGTGGAGAGTCTCATTGCTTTTTTTCGTTTGGCATTGCCCTCCCCTTGAGAACACCATAGGCAGCTGCTCTCTGTTGGAATTCCAGTTCTGTGACCTTGGGCAAATTACTTAACCTTTCCCTGAGCCTCAGTTGTCTCATCTGTAAAAGGGGGATAATAATAGCACTCAACTCATAGGTTGTATTAGGGATTACAGAATTAATATTTGTAGTCCTTAGAACGATATCTGCACATGGCAAGTGTTATGAAAGTGTTTGTCAAGACAAACAACGGCAAATACTTTGTACTGTTAATTATATGAAGTGCCACTGATATTTATGTGCGTTTTTTTGTTTTTTGTTTTTTTTTTTTGAGATGGAGTCTTGCTGTGTCACCCAGGCTGGTGTGCAGTGCCGTGATCTCGACTCACTGCAAGCTCTGCCTCCCGGGTTTGCACCATTCTCTTGCCTAAGCCTCCCAAGTAGCTGGGACTACAGGCGCCCGCCACCGCGCTTGGCTAATTTTTTGTATTTTTAGTAGAGATGGGGTTTCACCATGTTATCCAGGATGGTGTCTATGTCCTGTCCTGGTGATCCGCCTGTCTCAGCCTCCCAAAGTGCTGGGATTACAGGCGTGAGCCACCGCGCCCGGCCTTATGTGGTCTTTCTGGTTGGTAAACATTCTAACACACACCAATTAATCATTAGATCAAAAGAATTGTGTTTTGGTACATAGTTAAGGTGCTCTTTTCTTTTACATATGCACTTCTTGCTGTTCTTCCTGTTCCCTTTGCAGAGCAAAAGTATCGGAAAAAAACAAGGGCAAGCACTTCCTTCTAATATTGGTTTAGTTGTGGTCAAAAACAGGAATTATGAGTCATGAACACCAAATTAACAGGAATGAGCCAAGGCAAAATTACATCCTAAGGATGGGGGTCATCTTTGACAAACAGATACACAGATTCATCAGGCATTAAAACAGCATTGTTAACCTTGGAATCCACAGGTCCCCAAAATCTCTGTCAGAGAAATCAGGGGATCTGCAAATTTGGGTGGGCTAAAAGTTATCTATCTACACTTTCACTAACCCCTAACTTAACTTGAGCATTTCCTTGAATTATGAGTGTAGGCAACAAACCACAGTGACAGAAGCAATACTTACGACTTTGTCGTCAGTAGAAATCTCAGATATTTTAATATCACGTTACAATCTCATTTACACTTATCACTGCAGTAGCTAATAGATTCACCATTATTTATTTATTGTCCTTCAGTGCCTTAAGAAAAAGCATCATTATTTATTTTAAGAATATTTTGCTTACTATAGTTCAGTATAGTTAGTTTCCTTTGGACCCTTACATATTTTATTTTATTCATTTATAAACATTATTTTGAGGTAATAATAGTCATCACCAGACTGCCAAAGAACTCCATGCTAAAAATGATTAAGGAGTTTTAAAGCTGAAGGCTTAAGCTGATTGGAATCTCTAGAGCTGTTCTGTCCAATAGAAATATAATGCAAACCACCTGTAATTTAAAATTGGTAGCTACTTTAAAAAGAGTAAAAAAGAAAAAGTGAAATTAATTTTAATAATACATTTTATTCAATTGGATATATTAAAAATATTTCAACAGGTAGTCAATAATAAAAGTTACTTGTGAGATATATTTGATATGTTTTTCATACTAAGTCTTTGAATCAGATGTGTAATTTATATTTCAGAGTGTATCTCCATTTCGATGCAACAGTTTCATTGGAAATATTTGATCTGTTTTTACATTTAACAAAATTTCACTGAAAAAGTAGATTCAGGTGGTTCCAAACACAATGAAATGTTTTCCACTAACAGCATTGAGTATTTTCGATTTAAATGATTGAAGATGAAATAAAACGAGAAATTCAGTTCTTCAGCCACGTGAGCTCTATGACAAGTCCTCAGAGTCTGCCAGGGGTTACCATTTTGGACCATGCAGCTCCAGAGCCTGACTTCACACAGAATTCTTTGGGAGGAGAAAACAGTGATTGAATGGATGCTTTGAATGCGGCCCAACATAAATTCATAAATTTGTAAACTTTCTTAAAACATTATGAGATTCTCTCTCTTTCCCTCTCTCTTTTCTTTTCTCTTCTTTTCTTTTCTTTCTCTCTTTCTCATTCTCTTTCTGTCTCCCTCTGTCCTGTCCCTCCCTCCTTCCCTTCCTCCCTTCCTTCCTCCCTCCCTCCCTCCCTTCCTCCCTTCCTCCCTCCCTTCCTCTCTCCCTTCCTCCCTCCCTCCCTTTCTTCCTCTCTCCCTTCCTTCCTCCCTCCCTCCCTCCCTCCCTCCTTCCCTTCCTTCCCTCCCTTTCTTCTTTTCATCCTTCCTTCCATCCTTTTCTTTCTTCCTTCCTTTTCTTTCTTTTTTCCTTTTCTTTCTTCCTTTTCTTACTTCTCACCAACTATCATTGTTGCTAGTGTATTTTATGTGTGGTCCAAGACAATTCTTCTTTTAATGTGGCCCAGGGAAGCTAAAAGAGTGGACACCCCTGCCCTGACGTATCCCCACAATCAGGGTCCTCATGTTGGTAGTGACAGTGCACAGTGCAGAGCTCTATCTGGGACTTTGTGTGACTCAAGGGAAGCATTTCCATTTAAGTGGTGGCTTTTGCAGACCAGTGGGGGGTAGCATTTTGTAATTTCCATTCCAACCAGTTGAAGAGGGATTTACAAATTCTTGGAAAGGAAAGATGATAATTTTTTTTCTTTGAGCAATCTTTGGTATAACAATAGAGTTTAATTTACATAGGGATTTTTAGTACTTTGCTTATATTCTTTGTTTGTTTTTCTCCTGTAGTGTCTGCCAGAGAGGGTGAGCTGCAGGACACGTTTTAATCTTTTAAATTAGTTTTTCATGGATTCTCAACATACTTTCTCTGACTGTCATTCAACAGCGAGGGCAGGGTATAAGCCTGGGCTTTTAGTCTTTTGGGGCCATGGGAGAATATGCAGATCTATGCAGAGTACCCTTACCAGGAGGGTTCTTTGAGGCTTCACGCTCTCAGACCTTTGGCTAAAGTTGTTAGAAATGTCTTTTCCTTTCCAGGAGTGGTCTCTGAACTAAAGCTAGGTAATTTCAGCCAATGCTAAGTTATCCACTTGGGTGGTCTTGTGTTCTGGTCTACTTTCATCTCCTAACTTGTTTGTTTAACTTTAATACTGAATGTGGCTTTTTCATTTCTTTTGATTAAAATTGACAAGCTGTAAAAAAAAAAAAAAAAAAAAAAAAAAAAAAAAAAAAAAGAGGGGGGGGGGGCCAGTAATACTGCTAGTCCTGAGTTTTTTGTTTTGTTTTGCTTTTTGAGATAGTCTGGGTCTGTTGCCCAGGCTGGAGTGCAGTGGTGCCATCTCTGCTCACTGCAGCCTCCCCATCCTGGGTTCAAGTCATTCTCCCACCTCATCCTCCTGAGTAGCTGGGAATATAGGCACACACCACTCTGCCCGGCTAATTTACGTATTTTTTGTAGAGGCAAGGTTTCGCCATGTTGCGCAGGCTGGTCTCAAACTCTTAAGTTGGGATTACAAGCATGTGCCACCGTGCCCAGCCCCGGTCTAGTTTAAATATAAAACTGGAACCTAGATATAAAAGTAAAAGAAACTTTTTTCCCTAGATAGAAAAGTTTAAAAACTTGGGAATTTAGGTAGATGTGGGGGTTTAGGTGTAGATCCTACCAGTAAGTGGACTCTCCCCATGTATCACTTGAGGTATATCTTAGCGCTTTGGAAAGAAAGTTGGACTCTTTTGAGCCTTAGAAACTTGGAGGCATGTCTCATACTTCAGCTGAATGCTGGACATTGTTGAATATTATACTGTGCTAGGGCTTGTGACCGACAATAAAAAGCACATTTCCTTCTTCTGAGGGATTGTAGTCTTGGTAAAATGTAGCAGTAAACTTGATCAGGTCTAAATGATGATTGAGACAGAAGATAACATTTGTCAGTGAATTCTGTTTTTTTTCTTGAGTCTGCACCTAACAGGAACTTAGCAATTTCCAACCAGTTAGTAGTAACAACAACAGAAATAGCAATTGACCTTTAATTGACCTCATCCAACAATGTTTAGTGGGTGCTTACTCTGTGTTAAGCATTATTCTAGAATATAGGGACACAAATGTTGGAAACAGAGCTTGCATAGGTTTATTATGCAGGTGATGGGAAGGTATCTGACATGACACGTGCTCTGGACCGAGGACCTTGCATTTTAATAAGTGGAGTGAATAAAAATTTATAGCCGAATGTCATGATGGCAGCAATGGAAGTGTGCTCCGGAGGTGGCAAATGCTTTGAGGAATATCGAGTATCTGACAGCACAATGTGAAGAAATGACAGCTGCCATCTTTGCCTGTCTTTTTCTCTGTGCTACATTCGCTTTGCTCTTGTCAACCTTCTTAGGCTGGTTACTGGGCAGTTGGAAGAGACTGTGGAGAATTCAATTCATTTATTTGGCTTTGGGACATAAAATTGAACTGCATAAATCATGGATAAGTATCTGTAGCATTATCTTCGTGCCCTGTAGAATGTGTTGACTGCCAAAGGATTTTACGATTCTAAAATCCTAACAGATTTTAACAGTTGCTTAAATATTATTTCTTGGCATATATAGCTTTTTAAATCTGTGGGTCAAAGATAGATGTCCTCATTTGAGACTTAGTGATTTGTTTTATAAGTGTATTGAATAAGTTGAGCCAGTTTGAATTGTGTCCTTCTCTTTTAAAGAAAAGATTTCCCACATTTAAACCTGGATTTAGATGTTTTTTGGGTTAACCCTACTGAACTTTACAAAATTTTCAGGCTTCTGGGCCTAACTCAAATTGTAATTTAGTGAGGCTGGCCAAGTGATTTTTAATCTCATTTAAAAGTTGCTATAAGCTCTACTTTAACAATTTGGGTTTTAGTATAATAAAAGGGCACATGTATTAGGCTTTTTATTTAGGCTATTACTATAAGGAGAACTTTCATTAACGAGGAAAGTCTCAAAGAAAAGGCAGAAAATTTGGGGCTTTATAAAACAAGGGAGTCATTTAGGAAGGCTGGAGATATATCTTATAATATGCCAGGGCAGAGTGTCCGTTGCTTCTAGCAGCAATTATTTTTAAAAAGATATTGCTAGGCCGGGCGCAGTGGCTCATGCCTGTAATCCCAGCGCTTTGGGAGGCTGAGGCGGGCTGCTCACTTGAGGTTAGGAGTTCAAGAGCAGCCTGGCCAACATGATGAAACGCCATCTCTACTAAAAACACAAAAAATTAGCCCAGTGTGGTGGCACGTGCCTGTAATCCCAGCTACTGAGGAGGCTGAGGCAGGAGAATTGCTTGAACCCGGGAGGCGGAGGTTGCAGCGAGCCAAGATCGCACCACTGCACTCCAGCCTGGGTGACAGAGTGAGACTGTCTCAAACAAAACAAAACAAAACAAATCAAAAAACAAGAAAAGAAAAAGATATTGCTGATTGCTGGGCACAGCTGTTGCTCAATGCCTGTAATCTCAGCACTTTGGGAGGCTGAGGCAGGAAGATTGCTTGAGCTCAGGGTTTGGGACCAGCCTGGGTAACATAGTGAGATCTCATCAATACTAAAAATAAAATAAATTAGCTAGGCATGATGGTGCATGCCTGTGGTCCCAGATACTCAGGAGGCTGAGGTGGGAGGCTCGCTTGAGCCTAGGAGATCCAAGCTGCAGTGAGCTGGGATTACACTTCTGTACTCCAGTCTGGGTAACAGAGTGAGACGCTGTCTCAAAAAAAACCCCCAAAAACTGATATTGCTGGTTAAAGTTTTCACTTGAAAGCCTCAATAGTTAATCAGAAATGTGTAATTTATAATTAGTGTAAATCGAGCATAATAATTTCATTGTAGCTTATCTCAGTGTGTTCATTTGATGATTTTAAAATATAAATATAGATGTTTTCATCCTTTAAATTTATGTCAGAATTTAGAGACATGTTATATTATTCTCTGTGTTCCTCCATTTTAGGTTGATTGTATAATTTTTCCAGGTTTTAAATATATTTAGGGGATATTTATACCTTACATATGCGGTTTGGGGTATTATGCATTCTAATCCCAGAATTACTATAGATAAAACCATAAATACGAAACGACAGAGGCCTATTATCTTAGCATTTTGTTGGTCTGCTTTTAGGAACTGTTTGCTATGGCTTACCGATACAATTTTCTTTCAACATTAGGATCCTCTTTCCTTTAAGAACTGCAGGAAACACAAGCTGGGGAGTTATTTTACATAACAATAAGGATGAGATGTTCTTTGTTTATAAGTTATTCAGTGTCTAAAGGCCTTAGGGTACCAAACATAACACAAGATAGAAAAGAAACGAATTCGCCTTGACATTTAGCTGTAAATTGAAATTAATTCATATAAAATACTGAGATGAAGCACTTTAGTTTGTAGAGTTTTGCATACTGCTTAGCTTTCATGATTTTGTCACTTTAGATTTCAGTTCAAAAGTGTGCTTTTAAACTGTGTAAACTCATTAGCTGGATAAAATTCTCTAGCTAGCCACTTTTTCCTGTATTTTCTTACTCTGCAGGTGAAAACAGCATTGTTAATATTTAACATTCTTAAGTAATCTGTTTCATGTGGATTGTTTTCCGTTTTCTTGTCCCTGGCCCTGCCTTTTCTGGGGTTTGCACAGGCTGGTGGGTGCGCTGCCAGATCTGGGTGTGCGTGTGTGGTGTCAGGATACCATTATTGGGAAATGGATGACTGCAAAACAGCGAGGCCTACTTGTAGGCAGATGACATAACCAGCAGCTCACCGAATGCCACTGCCAAGACAAATAGGTTTGAGCTCTCTCCTCTTGGTGGCTGTCCTTGTCCATGCTGAAATTCATTGCCACCCTTGGCTCTGCTTTTCTCTAACCTGGAGGAGCTTGCTGAAATTTCTGCCCAAAGGAAAAAAAAAACAAAGGGACCAAAACAGGATGTAAGTGAAGTTTTAATATTCCAAACCAGGAAATAAATGATGAAATGCAGACAAGGCAGGGAGGAAATTTGAACTGGCACCAAGTTGGGAGGTCAGCGTCAATAGCCCATAAGACGCAGATGAGGTCTTGTAGTTCCCAAAAGCTCTTTAACTTGTGTTTCTTGTGAGTTGAAGTAACACATTTTTTGTTCCTTCTCTATCACCACCCTTTCTAATTCTCACTCATCACCCTTAGTGCCCAGAGTGGGCATGCAGGAATGGCAGGAGGTGCCAGGACCTCGCTTGGACAGACACCCTAGGTGGCCACCCCCTTCCAGTGTCCATGCTGTAGGCGGACCCTAGTGCCAGGCCCAGAGAGCTTTCTAAGGTGCATTTCCTCTTAAGTAAAACCTAAATTAGAGAGCAGGAAAATGTTGGCTCTTGATTTTTTTTGAGATAATTTATTTAATAAATACTATTTTAATACTACAGAATTTTAAAATAATGATGACCACTTTATTGCTTGCCTCTCAAGTGTGACTTTATCCAATGCTCTGTCTCTAGCACCTGGAACAGGGCTTGGCAGTGTTAAAAGAAAAACTTCAGCCGAATTAAATTTAAAGAAGTTTTATTGAGCAACGAATGATTCACAAATTGGGCAGCCCCCAGAATCACAGCAGATTCACAGAGACTCCAGGGATGCCCTGTGGTTAGAATAAATTTATAGGCAAGAAAAGAGAAGTGACATACAGAATCGGAAGTGAGGTACAGAAATAGCTGGTTTGGTTACATGTTGGCATTTGCCTTATTTGCACCAGGTTTGAACACTCAGCAGTGTATAACTGGTTGAAGCATGGCTACTGGGATTGGCCAAGACTCAGCTATTGTTACAGGCGCATACTCCTAAATTAGGTTTTCAGTCTTGTCTACCTATTAAGTTAGGTTATGGTTGGTCCACAAGGACTCAAATATAAAAGTACGGAGTTCTTCTCAGGCCGTATTTAATTTGCTTTCACAGTAGATACTACATACCCATTACGTTTTCATGAAATGAATGTGTGGTCTATAGATCATCAGCCTTAGAATCTCCTAGGTGGTCATTACAAAATAACTATTGGGTACTAAGTTTATTACCTGGGTGACAAAATAATCTGTACATCAGACCCTCATGACACAAGTTTATCCATAAGAGAAACCTGCACATGTACCCCTGAACCTAAAGTAAAAGTTAAAAACAATAACAAAAAAAGCAAATGCAGATTCTTGAGCACACCCTAGGCCTTCAAAATCAGAATGTCTGGGAGAGAGCCCACAGACTCTGCATTTTAAAAAGGGCTTCCCTCGCAGATCCATTGGTGCTACCAGATTTGAGCACTCCTACCCTATGGACACACCACTTGTTTCCAATGTCCTTGTTGCTTTTCATATATATTGTCGTAACATGATGGATGAATTTGGTTCCCGTCCTCTATTTCATGCCCCATCACAGCAATATTATGTAATGAATATCCTAAGTATAATGAATGAATGCTAATATTATATAATGAATATTTACCTGGATGTTATATTTTAATGCTGTCAGACAAAATTGACACTCTCTTTATTACCTAACCATTTCCCTATTGTTGGATTTCCTACCTCCTACCGCAGCTATCCTCCGTTATTCTGTTATGCTGCAATGAGTACGAAATTTAGACACATATCTTTGTTTTATTTTATTTTTGAGCTATTTCCTTGGTGAGCTGGGCATTCTTCTAGAAGTTTCTTGCACACAGGAGATCTAATATCCAAAGGGCTTCCTTCATGATTCCCTCCCTCCATCTCTTCCTTTTCCTTCCTTCTGTTCTTTCTTTCTTTTGCTCTTCCTTTCCTCATTTTTCTAAAAAAAGAAAGGCATTGGAAAGCTATTAGCATTTACATAGCACTTTATTTATTTTTTTCCCTTGAGATAGGGTCTTGCTCTGTGTTGCCCAGGCTGGAGTGTAGTGCTATGAGCATGTCTTACTGCATCTTCAACTTCCTGGGCTCAAGCTATCCTCCAGCCTCAGCCTCTTGAGCAGCTGGGACTACAGGCACATATCCCACATGCATCTCATTTTTTTAATTTTTATTTTTTGTAGAGATAGGGTCTCGCCGTGTTGCCCAGGCTGGTCTTGAACTCCTGGGCTCAAGCTGTCCTCCTGCCTCTGCCTTCCAAAGTGCTGGGATTACAGGCCTGAGCCGTTGCACCTGGCTGAGCACTTTCAATCTCTGCTGTCTTACCTGCTTAACAAGTAACATTACCTTTTAAGGGAAAAATAATCCAGGGTCACTTTTTATTAAATTTTACTAAGAAATGACAAAACCGCTTAATGGAGTTGAACCGGGATTCTTAAACAGCTGCTTGAGTTAAGCACAGAGTTAGGCACTTTTAGATTCAATCAGAAAGAATGTTTTTTTCCTGGAACTCAACTGTTTTTATTTGAGAAATATGAAAATTGGCCCACAAGCTATGTGATGCTGCTCTGTCACAGTGGAAGAAAACAATGCCCAGTTCACAAATAAGTTTTGAGTTCTATAGAATGAATATATTTCTTAATTGCAGGATTTCTAATGACTTGTACTATTGTTAGGGTATACAAAGTAAGACTTTCTCAAACTTTCTTGAACATGAAACTCTTTCTTTAATATGTTGTGTTACTGCTTCTCTACAGAATACTCTTTGTGGAATGCTCATCTAAAGCAGTGTTTTTCAATTGTAGGACAAGATTAGTCACTGTAGTGAAATCGATACTGTGGATTACAAAGCAGAATCTATATACATATATATATACACACATGCAATCACACACACAATTAGTGTAGCACATATAGTGGGGTATTGTTTCCTGATGTATTTTTCTTTCTTTTCTTTTTTCTTGAGATGGAGTCTCACACTGTCGCCTAGGCTGGAGTGCAGTGATGATCTCGGCTCACTGCAAGCTCCGCCTCCCAGGTTCAAGTGAGTCTCCTGCCTCAGCCTCCCGAGTAGCTGAGATTACAGGTGCCCACCACCACGCCCAGCTAATTTTTTGTATTTTTAGTAGAGATGGGGTTTCACTATGTTGGCCAGGCTGGTCTCAAACTCCTGACCTCGTGATCTGCCCACCTTGGCCTCCCAAAGTGCTGGGATTACAGGCATGAGCCACGATGCCCGGCCCTGAGATGATTTTCTTTTTCCTAGGGCATGAGTGAAGGTTCAGAGAGAAAAAGAAACATTTTCAAAGAATGTTTCTCCATCTTCTCCCAGCAAAAGCAACACAGAACAAAACAAAAATACACCAATCTGACATGAAGAATGCAACTGTAAACATTATAATTTCTCCATCAAATGACAGAGTTTTATAGATTGTATTTGTTTAACAAGCACTTACATACCACTTGCTATATGTCAACAGTATTGTGAGCATTTTACAAATTTGTTTTCTTTTGAGACAGAGTCTCCCTCTGCCACCCAGGCTGGAGTGCAGTGGCATGATCTCCGCTCACTGCAACCTCCACCTCCCGGGTTCAAGGGATTCTCTTGCCTCAGCCTCCCAAGTAGCTGGGATTACTGGCGCATACCACCACGCCCAGCTCATTTTTGTATTTTTAGTAGAGATGGAGTTTCACCATGTTGGCCAGGCTGGTCTTGAACTCCCGACCTCTTGTTATCTGTCTGGCTTGGCCTCCTACTAAAGTGTTGGGATTATAGGCGTGAGCCACCGCGCCTGGCTGAATTTTATAAATACTGATCCTCAAAACAAAATTTGATCTGCATAACAACCCTCTAGGGTGTAGGTGCCGTTATCTCCATTTATGGCTGAGGAAAGTGAGGCACTTGCTAGCATTCTGTATGATATACTTAACTGTAAAATCAGAAAGTGACAGTAATCATTACAACTTTGACCTCATATTCAACAGTGGTAGTTAGAAACCAAAAAGGGAGCCAACCCTTTGATGTTAGAGTCGGGATCATGCCAAATGTTTTTTCTGGCCCCAGGGTAATGGGGCTGGGAGACTAAGCAAATTATGTTCAAATCCCAGAATTATCAACTGTCTGTTTGAGGCTATTTAAAGATGGTAGTTCTCTAGAGCACAGATGAAACTTCTTCAGATACCTTTTGCTCATTTCTGGGCAAAGCTTGTGAAAGCCAATCACTCTCAGTAAGGAATTCTTTTGGTTTACAACTGAATATTTCACTAGTGTCAGGATTTCTCCTTTTGGTGGTTTTGTACGTGTTTTTTTTTTTTTTTTGTTTTTTTCCTGCAAATGGTATTATATTAGCCGTTAGTTAAAGTAACACTTCTCATAGACTGTACTGTGCATGTAGCAACATGCTGTGTGGTAAAACTCCTGGTCACAGGTGAGGAAGGAAAGTGACATTTTCTAAGAAACCTAAGGCTGGGTATGGTGGCTCATGCCTATAATCCCACCATTTTTGGAGGCCAAGGCGGATGGATCACTTGAGCCCGGGAGTTCAAGACCAGCCTGGGCAACACGGTGAAACCCCGTCTCTAAAAAAAATAAAAATAGTTAGGCATGATGGCACATGCCTGTAGTCCCAGCTTCAGGAGGCTGAGGTGGCAGGATTACTGGAGCCCAGGAGGCAGAGGCTGCAGTGAGCCAAGATCGCACCACTGCACTCCAGCCTGGTCAATAGAGTGAAACCCTATCCTAAACAACAGCAACAACAACAACAAGTTAATACTTTTCCTTTAATGTCTGAAAGCCATTGGGAAAGACTTCTTATTTCTGAGGGTGTTATTTTCTTCATTTATGAGAGAAACCAAACTCAAGAGCTTTAGACTTTAAAGTTGGGGTTCAAATAGCAGTGGTTCTTAAGGGGAGGTGGAGGTGGGGGTAGGGGTAGGGATGTTGTCACCCTGGGGGACAGTTTGCAATCTAGACTCATTTTTGATTGTCAAAACTGGGAGAGTGCTACTGCACCTAGAGGGTAGAGGCCAGGGATAATACTGCTTAAACATCCTACAATGCACAGAAGCAATAAGTAGCCCCAGATGTCAATAGTACCAAGGCTGAGGAAACCTACTTTGGAGCAATCTGATGCCATTTTGTATTAGTGAACTGTCTTGGTTTTAACTAGGGGCAATATAATTCTTTTTTTTTTTTTGAGATGGAGTCTTGCTTTATCACCTAGGCTAGAGTGCAATGCTGTAATCTCCACTCACTGCAACCTCCACCTCTTGGGTTCAAGCTGTTCTCCTGCCTCAGCCTCCCAAGTAGCTGGAATTACAGGCACCTGCTACCATGCTCAGCTAATTTTTGTAATTTTTAGAAGAGATGGGGTTTCACCATGTTGACCAGGCTGGTCTCGAACTCCTGACCTCAGGTGATCTGCCCACCTCAGCCTCCCAAAGTGCTGGGATTACAGGCATGAGCCACCGTGCTGGGCAGGGGCAATATAATTCTAATTCTTTGTACCTTGATTCCATTTACAGTTTTTTTATTGAATACTG
Source organism: Macaca mulatta (assembly GCF_049350105.2). Lineage (NCBI taxonomy): Eukaryota > Metazoa > Chordata > Mammalia > Primates > Cercopithecidae > Macaca > Macaca mulatta. The sequence goes on along the minus strand of NC_133407.1, from coordinate 129,483,314 downwards.
TTTCACGTGAAATTATAAATTTTGAGGGTGGAAGCAGTGGAGGGAAGAGGTGACAGATGGTGTCAGTTGCCAGGAAAACTATAATACCTCTTAGAGTTTCCCTAATTGTTGAATACGAGGGGACGGTTTAAGGTTTGGGGTTTGTGAGGAGTTGAGAGATCTTCCATGGAAACTTGCTGTGAACAAAGTGAATCATGGTTAATACTCTGTGGGTTGCCTCTGGGTTGCGCAGTCTGATAGGCACTTTGCTTACATTTATTTTGTTTACTCCTTGTAATATCTCCATAAAATTCAGAATGTTACCAATATTAAAGTTGAGGAAACAGTCTCAGTAGAAAAGTAATGGGACCCGTGTAACAGACTGAATGTGAATCTCCCCAAAATTTATATGTTGAAATCATAACCCTCAATGTGATGGTGTTAGGAAGTGGGACTGTTGGAACCTTTAGGAGGTATTTAGATCATAGGGGTGGAGCCCTCATGAATGGGATTAGTGCTCTTATAAAACATACCCCAGAGAGTTTTCTCACTTCCTTTTCTGCCACGTGAAGATACAATGAGAAGATGGCAGTCCACATCCCAGAAGCGGGTCCTCAGAAGAATCTGACTGTGCTGGAACCCTGATCTTGGACTTCAGCCTCCAGAGCTCTGAGAAATACATTTCTGTTATTTATAAGTGACTCAGTCTATGATATTTCGTTATAGCAACCTGAATGGACTGAAACATCCCCTAATTTCTTTTGGGAGTGTGGCATACAGAGTAAATTCTTTGAGCAACCATTCCTAGTATTGCCTTCCCTAAGCGCTTTCTGCTTTGCTTGGAATAAAAAGTAGGAGGGTTTGGAGAACACTCCCCTGGGTGTTATTCTAGTGCTTCACTGCTTTCCCTCTTAAAGGGTGGCCTAGCCCAGCTCCTGGCACAGGTTTGCCAGTGATGTAGAAATTCTGTTTCTAAGAGTTAAAGAGGTAGGGCTGACAATAATTAGGCAACTTGCAGCCTCTGCCACACTCATATTTCAAGATTCTTCTTTAATTTTTTTCATTTTAGTCACTTAATGATTTTTCCTTCTTGTTTTATTCTTCCTTGGTCTCCAGGGACTGTAAAACAATCCAGAAACTTAGTAATATTATGAACAAGCATTTATCAACTGGCCACAATGCGCTTATTAATGTTCAAACAATACGAGGAATGTCAGCTTTGCTCCCCATACCTTGTTAGACTCAAACCCTCATGAGACTTGATACCATGACTACTTACGTCCTTTTATTCCCCAAATCGATTTCCCTTTCCTTTCTTACTGGGTTTTAGATGCAGATGACACATTCCGGGGAAGATCAGAGGGCCTGTCTGAGTATGGAGAAGTACGAGTTGGTATTTTATATAGCCTATGACACTCTTACTTAATGATTTAGATGGGCTCATAATTTCACATTCACCATTGAAATATTTTCTCTTAAGTTAGAAAATGAACCATCGTTAGGGCTATTTGACAATGTTTCTTTGGGATACTTTTCCTCATTCAGTTTGTTTATGAGTAACTTAAGATCCACTGTCATCATCTACATTTAGCTGCTTGTAATTTGTGCGGAGTTCACATTGAGTTATTGATCTTACCCCCTACAGTGTAAACATGAAAGACTATGAAATAATGATCTTGCTCGTAAAATGTAGTTTGTATATTTTTTAATAATGAGGACTAAACATTTGGCTGTATTAGTCTTCCTGCCCATAGGAATAGAAATGTGGAAACCTGCAGGAGATACAAAAGGCATTTTTTTTTTAAAAAGGGTAATAAAAAGAAAGACTCTTCATGTACAACTGTAGGGCCACAATAAATTCAAAAGAATATATTTCATTGATGACTTAGTAGCCCATTTAATGCATAATCCATGTTAGTTTAAAGTCAAAGTAAATTAGTTTATGTATTTTTCTTTAGCAATATAATTATAATAAATTGATATTGGGATGCGGGCACAAAATAATTACTAGTGCTAGTGTTTTACTCTAGTGGCTGAGGGTCTTCTAAATTAATGAGTTAAACAGGACAGGATATAGCATCAGAAGAGAGTTCCTGCTGTTTACCTACAGTGGTTGCATCCTCACTAAAAAAAATATGCACTGCCCTCTGCCACAAAGACACCCGCCAGAACCTTGTTCTTTTGTCTTTGAGGACTGTTTCCCCTTGTGCTCTGCCAGCCTGTCACAATAAAATGATTTCAGTGATGTGGTCTCATTGCAGGAAATGTTTAATGAGTCTCAGGAAAACTATAAATAAATCTTAGGTCATTGTTACACCAAAGAACATCTTCAGGCCTTAGATAATTAGGATGACCCACCTAGGTTTATTACGAGAAATCTTAATTCAAAGAGGTGCATGCTTGATACTTTAATTTATTTTATTCTGGGCTTTAAATTGTCCTGTCTCAGTGCAGAAAAGGAAGAAATGTCAAGTCTCTTGACGAGTAGGGAGGTTGTCATTTTTAACAATGTTCTCATAAGACGGAGGGGACATTCGGAGGTTGGTCATCTTGTCCATCTCCAGCCTGCAAATATTAATAGTACTCAGATCACCTTGAACAGATAAGTGAGAACAGAGTTTGTTAACTGTGTTTAACGATCTTTATTTATATTTAATATATTTATATTACTTTAATATATTTATATTAATTTATTTAGTATACTTATATTAATATAATATTCATATTAATTTAATATAATATTTATATTAAAGCACATTTCAAAATTTTTCCCCCAAGTGACATATTAATTAACTTAAGTGGAAAGAAATTGTTCCTATCCACTCACCTAATTCTTTATTTCTCATGGAAGCTCTATTTTTATTTGTGGCTTAGGTAATTGAAGAATGTTGTTAGTAGCTTGAAGTTTGTCTTCCTTGTATGCATTTGGATTTGATAGGAAGAATGATCATATTGACCTATAATATGGAATATACTTTTTAAGGTCAAGTTATCTGGTCAACCATTTATTTCCTAATAGAGTATTGCTTGGTCCGTATCTGCTGATTCTGATGTCTTCTCTTTTTCTTTTTTATATAAGTGCATTAAAAAATAAATGCCATATTTTATTTTCCAACAAACAGAATGATAGCCTGATTTATACTTATTTGGGCTGGAGTAATCATCTAGCACAACAATGTCCCTTAGGCAAAATCTTACTTAATTTGGGTGTAATTTCATTACTTATCTCTTTCCCCTTTTTTATTTTTTTATATATCAAACCTTACTGTCTGCAGTGGCTCTTCTGCTTGTCAGAAGTTAATTAAGTTGTAACTAAACAAACAAACAAACAAAAAACCCCACGAAATAAAATATGTGGCTTAAAAATTCTCTTTAGCAGGTTAGGCATAGCCGGTTGTGCTTGTGCTTATCCAAAGCAAGCCACCTAGCAAACACACATGCACCCTCATGGCTTCATACTGCAGAGGCTGCCGGTGGCCTGTGGTCAGACCATCATCTGCAAATTGGCTCACCAGGGGAGTGCTCTCAGCCCCTGACACAACCTCTTTCTTTCCCCGTGGGCCTGCGGGCCACCTCCAGGAAAAAGCTGACTTCTAAACAATTTCCTGGTGAGCCAGCTGGGGAAGGAGAGGATTTCCTTAGCTGAACACTGAGCACTGCCATTCAAAACAGACAAAGCTAGCAAGCGTTGGAAATCTCAGGCAAAAGGGCAAGGGAGAAGTGTTGGGGAGGGGCTGGCTGAGGTCTGCAAATAGGTTGCAAGAGTTTTCAAGGTGTTTGTCAGGCTGCCATTCTTTTGACAGCTTCGAAATCTCAAACAGTAATAACTTGCTATTGGAATTCAGATTTCAGAATATAGGCTGCCTTGTCTATTGCTAGTTTACTTCCCTGATGAGATTCTCTCCCTGGTACAGTGGGTATGGTGTAGGCTTTGCTCTCAGTAAGCTGTACAAAATTGTTAATCATCAGCAGGAGATACTGTCTGTGGAGAAAATTAGGTAGAGATTAAAACCAACAACAACAACAACTTTGAAGCTGAGCTCAGTGGCGCACACCTGTAGCCCCAGGTACTCAGGAGGCTGAGGCAGGAGGATTGCTTGAGCCCAGGAACTTGCGATTGCAGTGAGCTGTGATTGTGCCACTGTACTCCAGCCTTGATGGCAGAGTGAGACCCTGTCTACCCACACACCACACACACACACCACATAGACATACACGCACACACACACACACACACATGCACACATGAGACTTTGAAAGTGGAAGGTATTTTGGAGATTGCGCTCCTCTATAACTAATATATTAAAATGTACCCACTTTCCTGGTGAAATGTAATATATATATCTACATAGGAAATTTTTTTTTTTTTTGAGAGGGAGTCTCGCTCTGTCATCCAGGCTGGAGTGCACTGGTGCAATCTTGGCTCACTGCCTGAATAGCTGGGATTACAGGCATGTACCAACCACACCTGGCTAATTTTTGTATTTTTAGTAGAGACAGGGTTTCACTATGTTGGCCAGGCTGGTCTCAAACTCCTGCCCTCAGGTCATCTGTATGCCTCGGCATCCCAATGTGCTGGGATTACAGACGTGAGCCACTGCATCTGGTCGCTACCTAGGAATTTTTGATTTGCAGTTGACTTGCTGTGGATTACACTTAGGGATTTTGATTCTGCTGTTTCTCTTTGTATTTTGCAGTCAGTTCCCTTCCTCCCACCATATTCCTGGTATTTCTAGGGCCTTGGGAGGTTTGTTGGCCTAGGTACTGTGTCTGTGGTACTAACAGATTATGTTACTCTGTTCTTAAAGCCTGTCCGTGGCTTTCCATTGATTTTAGGATTGTCAGTCGAAGTCCTTAACCTGGTCCTGTGTGTTCTGGCTTTTTTCTGTCTGCTGCCTAACAAAGCCCCCAGGCTTAGTAGCTTTAAAGAAAACCAATGATTTGTTATTGCTTATCATTTTGAATTGGCCAGATAGTTCTTAGGATGGTTTCCCCTGGGCTCACTCATCTGCTGAGTTCACCTGGGTGGTGGCTGAGCTGGAAGTTTTGATGTGACTTCCTTTACATGTCTCTGGCCTTGGTACTGGCTGTCCTCTGAGGCAGCTTTGTGTCTCTTCCACAATGGTTTATTTTCCTCCAGTAGGCTAGACTGGCTTCCTTACTTGGCAGTTTCAGGGCAGCATTTCAAAAGTGGGAAGGTGGAAGTGTCACGGCGCCTTGAGGCCCTTTCTTCAGAGCTCACACAGTGTCACCTTTACCACATTCTATTAGTCAAAGCAACTTCCAGGCCAGCCACAATTCAAAGAGTGAGATAGTAGACTCCACCCTTTTTTTTTTTTTTTGAGACAAAATCTCGCTCTATTGCCCAGTCTGGAGTGCAGTGGCATCCTCATGGCTCACTGCAGCCTCAACCTCCTGGGCTCAAGTGATCCTTCCATCTCAGCCTCCCGAGTAGCTAGGACCACAGGCACATACCACCATACTCAGCTAATTAAAACAATTTTTTGGCCAGGTGCGGTGGCTCACGCCTGTAATCCCAGCACTTTGGGAGGCCGAGACGGGCGGATCACGAGGTCAGGAGATCGAGACCATCCTGGCTAACATAGTGAAACCCCGTCTCTACTAAAAATACAAAAAACTAGCCGGGCGAGGTGGCGGGCGCCTGTAGTCCCAGCTACTCCGGCGCTGAGGCAGGAGAATGGCGTGAACCCGGGAGGCGGAGCTTGCAGTGAGCCGAGATCGTGCCACCGCACTCCAGCCTGGGCGACAGAGCGAGACACCGTCTCAAAAAAAAAAAAAAAAAAAAAAAAAATTTTTTTTTGGTAAGGATGGGTTCCCACTTTTTTACCCAGGCTGGTCATGAACTCCTACCCACCTCGGCCTCTCAAAGTGAACCACCATGCCTGACCTCTACCTCTTGATGGAGTTTGCTGCAGAGAATTCTGTCTATAAAACCATTCTTCTTACTCTTTCCACATGCCCCCTTTTGTTCAACGTTGTAATCACTAGACCTCTTTCAGTTCTTTAAACTCACCTTGTTCTCCAGCTTTTGGCCTGAAAACCTGTGCTTCTCTCCACCTGAAATATTCTTTCTTGCCTGTTTTTTCCAGCTGACTGCTATACGTAGTTTAGGTTTTAGCTTCAGTGTCATTTACTGAGGGTGTTCTTCCTTTCCAAACATCCTAGATTTGGGGAACTGTAACCTCTCTTCTGTGATCGAATAGTTCCCTATGCTTTCTTTGTCATAATAGTATTAATCATTCCTTTACTGAAATGTTTACTTTTTGTTTTTGTTTTGTCTTTCCTGATAAACTGCATACTGTAGAAGGGCAGGACTGGTATCTGTCTTGTTCTTTACTGTGTTTGTACCACCCACAGTGGCTTACTATAGATAGGACTAAATAAATACTTGTGGAATGCAGATTAAATTGGTGCAGATTACTTATTGATGTTTGCTTACAAGAAAATTTCAATGTCCCCCTTTGGAATATCCTACCACAACCTCCCCTTTAAAAAAAAAAAAAAACTTTTTCTTCTCAGCCTACAATCTGGCATCAAGGAAATAGCCCAATATAAAAGGGACTCAGTTTTATAATTAGGTTGGGAGCCTTTTTCTTAGATGTACTGCACCATTAGTCCTGTTAAATTACTTGCTAACATCAAATCAATGTTTGGAAAAAGTCCTACCTGTAGTCTATAAAATAGATGGTTAAAGATGCCACCTTAAGCTAAGCCTTTATTTGTAAAGAACAGAGAAAGACTTTTCCCTGCTTCATCCAACCTATTGTTTCTTCTTTTTCTGAACCTCTGTTGTATTTAGAATCATGCTTATAATCCTGGCATTTTGGGAGGCTGAGACAGGAAGATCCCTGGACGTCAGGAGTTTGAGCCCAGCCTGGGCAACACAGCAAGATCCTGTCTCTATCTTAAAAAAAAAAAGTGGTAAAAAGAAAAATATATATATATAAAAAGAATCAGTTCATTACCCTAATTGCCCTCTAATTATTCTTATGTACATCTTGGTGTCTCACCTAGATTCAGCTCTTTGAAGGAATAGGGATTTTTTTTTTTTTGTTTTTGTTATTTTTTTGAGACAGTCTTGCTCTGTCGTGCCCAGGCTGAAGTGCAGTGACGTGATCTCAGCTCACTGCAACCTCTGCCTCCCAGGTTCGAGTGATTCTCCTGCCTTAGCCTCCCGAGTAGCTGGGATTACAGACGCCCCCCACCACGCCCAGCTAATTGTTTGTATTTTTAGTAGAGATGGGATTTCACCATGTTGGTCAGGCTGGTCTCGAACTCTTGACCTCAGGTCATCTGCCCACCTCGGACTCCCAGAGTGCTGGGATTATAGGTGTGAGCCACCGCACCTGGCCGGAATAGGGATATGTTTATACTACATTTATTTTCTGCTGTGCATACATACTATGATAAACAATTAATAAAACAGGCTCATTTAAGGTATCTTTCTTCTTTCTTCTTTTACTCCGAATACTATATTTAGTGTAACTTAGGAGTTTCAAGGAGTATCTATCCTAATCTAGCCAATTGTAACTAGCCTCCAAGACTCCTCCCCTTCTCCCAGTAATTTTCACCTCCATATGTTCATGGCCTTGTATAGACTCCTCCTAAGCTGAGTAGGACTGACATTCAAGCCAGCAGTATGTGGTAGAAATGACACAGTATTGTTCCCAAGGCTAGGTCATAACAGAATTGTGGCTTCTGCCTTGCTTTCTTGGATCTGTCACTCTGGGGTAGGCTAACTGCTATAGCATGAGGACAGACAAGCAACCAATGGGGAAGGTCCCCGTAGTGTGGAACCAGGGTCTCTCATCAGCAGCCATATTAGTGAACCACTTTAGAAGCAGAAGCAGATCCCTCAGCCCAAGTTAAGCCTTCAGATGAGTGCAGCCCTGACCAATATTTTGACTGCAACCACGTGAGATCATGAGCCACGAACTAAACTGTTCCTGACTTGTAGAAACTCTGTGAGATAATAAATGCTTATTGTTTTAGGCCACTACACTTCAGCCATTTTGCATTCTCTCTGGACTCCAAGGATAAGATAAGGCTTTAGTTTTCAAGTGGATTAATATTGAGTTTAGTCCTGGAACAGGTTCTTTCAGCCATACACACTTAAACAAAATACTTACTGAAACAAGTGTAAGTATAAGCTTCCCTAAATGCTGAATTTTCAATGGAGCATTTGGTTAGGTGCTACCTAGAGGCAGATGGTATTGTTTTCTCTTTCATATCAAGATTTAAACTTTGAGAAGATAGAACTGTTAAGTAAATGTAGTCTGGTATAGGGTAATATAGCATCATACTTTATTTAAACATAATTATGAAGCAGCTTTGGTTGCAAGTAATAGCCTAAGCAGGAAGGATAATTTATTACCTAGAGAAGGCAAAGTCTTATGGAACCCAAAGGGAAGGATGGAGAGGGCCTTATGAAGGATCTTTCCTCTGATTATATTTCTTTCTAGGTGGGCTTTCTCGGATTTTCCATCTACAAGGTGGAATTTGGAAGCCCCTTTGGTTCTCTTATTGTATGATAGCTTTAGTCACAGAGAGTTTCTGTGATTTAGCTTCCTCAGAAGAGAGAATTTCATAGGTAGAGCTTCAAGTAGGTGCCCATGCCTAAGGCAATCAGCCATTGCTGGGGTGGGTGGAACTCTAGGGCTGCGAGGAGCATTTTTCTGTTGATGGTATGTGTATGTTGGGGGTGGTGGGAATGCTGAAGGGGATTGTGTTCCAAAGAAGAAACCTGGGGGGCAGACACATACCTCAAAGTTACCTGCTATGGGAGAGAGCAGTTTTAGAAAACATATTACCTAATCTTTCTTGTTTATTTTTGTTTCTTGAAACTGAGTTTCACTCTGTCGCTTAGGCTGGAGTGCAGTAGTGTGATCTCAGTTCACTGCAACCCCTGCCTCCCGGGTTCAAGCGATTCAAGTAATTTGAAAAGAACAAATCCACAGGTCTTCAAACAGACCTTCTTTGCCTTATTTTGTACTGATTGGGAGAGAAAATGAGCAAGAAAATCATCTACAAATCAGATCAGAAGAATGCAAGTTCAAGGCATTCTGTCTTAACAAATAAAATAGTTTAGTGAAATATTTTGAAATATTTGTAAGCATTTGTGTCCACGAAAGTTAGAAAACTTGATATGATTTTTTCCCCTATTTCCATGGGCTTGGATTTTCAATCTCTTGACTTCTCTCTGTGGTTGATTTTCTGGACTATTGGGTAACTCCCAAGTTTCAGTAAAGTATTTAAACATGTGATAGTATTATAATGGAGAGCAGGTATTTTTAAACACGTAGTTTAGTGTCATCAAGCTTTTCTACGAGTTCGCATATACACTTACCCTACTCTAGTCACAGTGCAATGAAAAATCATTTGTACAATATAGGTAGTGATTTTCATTGTGTTTCAAATGATGTGTTTCATTTGAACCCACAATTGGGTTCAAATCCACATGTAATGGCAGGTTTTTATATGCCATGGAGAAAAAAAAATGGCAGAACTGTTTTTTACTCTATAATATAAGTTGAAGAGAGCACAAGAATGCAAGTGGACTTTTGTTGTTGTTGTTGTTGAGACAGGGTCTTGCTCTGTCACCTGGGCTAGAGTGCAGTGGCACAATCTCGGCTCACTGCAACTTTGACTTGTGGGCTCAAATGATCCTCCCACTTCAGCCTCCCAAGTAGCTGGGACTACAGTGCGTGCCACCACACCTAGCTAATTTTTGTCTTTTTTATAGACACGGGGCTTTGCCATGTTGCCCTGGCTGGTCTGGAACTCCTGTGCTCAAGCTGTTACTGAAAAGGGGTCTCGATCCAGACCCCAAGAGAGGGTTCTTGGATCTCCTAAGAATTTGAGGCAAATCCATAAAGTGAAAGCATGTTTATTAAGAAAACAATGGAACCGGGCGTGGTGGCTCACACCTGTAATCCCAGCGCTTTGGGAAGCCGAGGCAGGCGGATTGCAGGTCAGGAGATCGAGACCATCCTGGCTAACACGGTGAAACCCCGTCTGCACTAAAAAAATACAAAAAAATTAGCTGGGTGTGGTGGTGGGTGCCTATAGTTCCAGCTACTTGGAAGGTTTTGAGGCAGGAGAATCTCTTGAACCCGGGTGGCGGAGGTTGCAGTGAGCCGAGATTGTGCCACTGCACTCCAGCCTGGTGACAGAGCGAGACTCCATCTCAAAAAACAAACAAACGAAAAACAAAAAAACATCCTTGGTATCTGCCTGCGTGATGACTGAGTTTTTGTCAATTTTAGCCTATGTATGAGATGAATTTGAGTTAGATTGAGGAGAAAGGGTGAAAGGATGAATGAGGTATATAGATAGGTTGTGGGACAGATGCTCTACAAACAGGTTCATTGTCACAGGTTTTTTTCTTCTTTTTTTTTTTTGAGGCAGTGTCTCTCTTTGTCACCCAGGCTAGGGTGCACCGGCAGGATCATGGCTCACTGCAGCCTCGACCTCCTGAGCTTAAGTGATCCCTCCCACTTCGGCTTCCCAAACCGGTGGGATTAGAGGTGTGAGTCACCGTGGTGCTGGGCCTGCTTTTTTCATTAAATACACTGAAAGCATCAGTGATAGCCTCTTATGTCCTGCCCACCCATTATCATTGTATCTCAGAAAACTCATGCTAATTGCATTTTTAATTAAAACTGTTTCAGTCATCTTCGGGGTCCTTTTGAAGTACAGAGAAGATTTCATTATTTTGCCTAGAGACTGAAATAATGGGCACCCTGCAAGGTGTGGTTTTCCTTGTGTAAAAGCTCTCATTGTGGTTGCATTTTTAGTTGAAAACATAGGTTTTAAAAGGAAACTACACCTTTCATATTTAAAAGAAGGCATTGACCCATTTTCTCTAGTGATTAGAACAGTGGAAATTAGACTTAATGTAGTTTGACATGTACTATAGAATTTTAGTCTTTCGACTGAAAGGAAACAATTGAGTACAGCAAGTAACACAAAGATACGTGCTTGCCACTGTGGCAATGTTGAGAGATGCAGTTGAGATTCCTGCCCTCACAGAGCAGTTGAGGCCAGTGGAAAAGCAATACATTGATTTCATCTCATGTGCTCCTGACAAATGAGGTCATCCAGTTTCTATTGAAACAATGGTACTAGTTCAATATCTGAAAAACTCTCTTGCTTTTAAGTTCATTCTTATATTCTTGTTGCCCCAAGTTCTCAGAGCAAGTGTAATCAGTGCTAGCTAATGGTTAAGAACCAGCTCTGGGCAGGGGGCACTGATTGTTGTGTTTGCCAGTTTCTTTTGTGTAAATGCTCCCACCATGGCCAGTATTAAGTGACCAGTGTAAACTCACTGAACATAGTACTGGGAGGAGTTGCACACAGTTGGCTCTGGTGTTAATGCGCATCAGTCATTGCTCTACACACCAGGGGTGCATCCGTGAACACTGCTGTAAAAAAATCCTTGTCTTCATGGAGTGGGGCAGAAAATAAATTTATGTGAAAGCAACTTGTGTTGCATATTAGGAGGGGAAAATTCTAAGAAAATAAAGAACAGAGTAAGGGGGATTATGTATACTGAAGGGACTTGGGCTGCAATTTTAAGTAGGGTGATCATATTTCTCAAGTGGCTTAATTTTCAGATACTCGTCATTCTTGATTGCTTTTTCTGAAAAGGACATGCTGTGTTAAGTAGCTGAGTTTCCTGAGCGCCAGGTGTGGTCTACTTGGCTCACTGTGAGGGCAGGATCTCCCTTCCCTTGATTCAATCCCTGACAGGTTAGAAATGAGCCTAAGACTCCCTTCTCTCACCTCAGAACCCTGTCACACCCTTGGCTGATGTTGATCTTGTGGTCAGCCCAAACCACAGTCCCTTTTCCACAGGAACTGCCAGCCTAGCCAGGTTTTCCTCATTATATCATTTTACCAATGATTGATTAAACCTAAAAGCAGTACTTTACATTGATCTCTGTGGTTTCTCATTATGTAAAAAAACTACAGAAGCAGCCTGATTTATTGGCAAATAAATCTGCATTTGTGACATCCTGAGTTGTTAATGCTGCTTGAAGCAATGTGTTCCAAAGTGGGGCCACCTGTGATGGGTGAGGGCATTGGGAGCAGTTCACACTTGTGGCGTTAAATGGCTTTGGATCCTACAATGAGACAGATGCTTTGCAGGTCACATTCAGTGGGTGTGGTTATGTGAAGGAGAAAAGTGTTAGTTTGGTGCCGGTGAGTCTTTAATATCTTCTTGTACTAGCAAATCTACCTTTTCAGGAGATGAAAAGGCAGTGGTGTTACTGGAAAGGGGTCCCCATCCAGACCCCAAGAGAGGGTTCTTGGATCTTGCACAAGAAAGAATTGGAGGCGAAGCCATAAAGTGAAAGCAAGTTTATTAAGAAAGTAAAGAAATAAAAGAATGGCTACTCCATAGGCAGAGCAGCCCTGAGGGCTGCCGCTTGCCCATCTTTATGGTTATTTCTTGATTATATGCTACACAAGGGGTGGATTAATCATGAGTTTTCCAGGGAAGGGGTGGGCAATTCTTGGAACTGAGGGTTCATCCCTATTTATTTATTTATTTGAGACAGAGTTTCACTCTCGATGCCCAGGCTGGTGTGCAATGGTGCAATCTCGGCTCACTGCAAACTCTGCCTCCTGGGTTCAGGTGATTCTCCTGCCTCAGCCTCCTGAGTAGCTGGGGTTACAGGTGTGCACCACCCCATGCCCAGCTAATTTTGTACTTTTAGTAGAGACGGGGTTTCACCATGTTGGCCAGGCTGGTCTTGAACTCCTGACCTCAGGGGATCCACCCACCTCAGCCTCCCAAAGTGTTGGGACTACAGGTGTAAGCCACCACACCCGACCCCCATTTTAGACTATATAGGCTTTCTGATGTTGCCATGGCATTTGTAAACTGTCATGTTACTGGTGGGAGTGTAGCAGTGAGGACAATCAGAGGTCACTCTCATCAACAGACTGGCTTCTTTACTGCAACCTATTTTATCGGCAAGGTCTTTATGACCTGTATCTTGTGCTGACCTCCTGTCTCATCCTGTGACTAAGAATGCCTTAATTTACTGGTATTACAGCCCAGCAGGTCTTAGTCTTATTTTATCTAACCCCTTTTCAAGATGGAGTTGCTCTGGTTCAAATCCCTCTGACAAGAGGGAGGTGTAGGGAGGGAGAGAGAGAGAAAAGAAGACTTCAGTCTTGGATGTTCTGCAGATGACAGTTTTTAGGTAAAAATTAGTAACGTTCTTTTATTTACATTGTATTTATTTTTCAGACTACCTTTTATTTAGAGTAGGTGATAACACACAATAATATAGTAAAATTTCCTTTCAGGTTAAATCTATTGAAGTTAAAAAATGAATTCATTGAAATAAATACTAAATAACATAAATGGTTTTGATTTGAATTTTTCTTTTACTAGTTGTGTGATCTTGAGTAAGGTACTTAGTACTTGCTACCTCAGTTTACTCATCTGCAAAATGGGGACAAAAGCATTTACCTCAAAGGGTAGTTGTGAGGATTGTATGAGTTAATATGACCAGGGATTACAGCTCACACCTGTAATCCCAGCACTTTGGGAGGCTGAGGCAGGTGGATCGCTTGAGCCCAGGAGTTCAAGACCAACCTGGGCAAGATGGTGAAACTGTCTCTACAAAAAATACAAAAATGGGCAGAGTGTGGTGGCTCGTGCCTGTAGTCCTAGCTACTCAGGAGGCTGAGGTGAGAGGATGGCTTGAGCCCAGGAGATGGAGATTGCAGTGGGCCAACGTTGCCCCATTGCACTCCAGCCTGGGCAACAGAGGGAGATCCTGTCTAAAAAAAAGTCCATTAAGGATGGTTAAGATTATATGAAAGAGCTTTTTTTGAGAGGTTGGGGTTATTTTTATCAATCTAACAAACATGTTCTAATTGTTGAAGGAGTTTTTAGTATTCTAGGTTATAGAAATAGAAAGAGGAATAACCAGTATTGTGTGAATATAGTGAACACAGTTCCCATTGTCTTTCTCCCAACTCTGCATCAGGGAATTATGTGGTCACTGGCCTTGGGTTGTTTACAGTTGTCCTTGTTGGGTCAAGGTGAGCCTTTTTACATCAAATCTGGGCAAGGTGCCCTTTATTGTCATTCTGTTTGGCCTTTCAGAATACAAACAAAAACAAAAACAAAAACACTACCTGCACTGAGGCCTTTTATTACCTTGGAATTTATTTCCAAAGGAAATATCAAGGACAATTCAGTGGAAGAAGAAGTGGAAATTTAAAGGTGACTTAAACAGGCATCTGGTTTTTTCTTCCTCTGCCATCTCATGGCTTAAATGATAAATAAAGTCTTCTCAATTCCTGGATGAGCAGTGGAAGTAGACGAGGCAGAGACATAGTCATGGAGCGGCCTATCCCATGGTGAACTCTACAGGACTTGTGCTCCCCCAGTGATAGAAAATGTTTTATGGGGAGATCAAAGGATCTTGTGGTCACATTTGGCTAAGACTGGCATACGTAAAGCTCAACAGACCTACTTATTTTCATGACTTCTCTCAGAGGGTTTTTATGGACAGAAATTCATCAAGATGTACTACAAAAGAAAATAATAATAACAATTGCCTTTTATTTAGCACTTACTATGTGCCAGGCATGAGTATTTTACATGCATTAACTTGTAAATTCCCACAACAGTCTTATGAGGTAGGCATGGCTGTTTATTCTCATTTGTTATATGAGAAAACTGAAGCATGGAACAGCAAGGGGCAGTGTGTGGGATGTGGGGTTTCCTTAACCGAATCTGACCAGAGACGGGTTTAAATGCTGGACCTTCGGTAATTAAGAGCCCACCAAACCAATCTGGGAAACCTGTTCTAATACTCTAAGCAAGCTGTGACTTACAGGTAGATAATTTGGGGATGTGGGATGGCCTCACTCTTGCCTCATGTTGTTTGAGCATTCTGATTTCTGCCCCAGAAATGATGACTTCTCCTAGAATCCTTGTGTTATATCAGTTCATCTCCCAATGATATTCTTGCTTGGTTTGATGCTAGAAATTCTTGAAATGGGACTCATATATCTTAAAGTGACAGGCTTAATTTTCTTTCTTTTTTTTTTTTGAGATGGAGTCTCGCTCTGTCGCCCAGGCTAGAGTGCAGTGGTGCAATCTTGGTTCACTGCAAGCTCTGCCTCCTGGGTTCACTCCTTTCTCCTGCCTCAGCCTCCTGAGTAGCTGGGACTACAGGTGCCTGTCACCACGCCCGGCTAATTTTTTGTGTTTTTTAGTAGAGACCGGGTTTCACCATGTTAGCCAGGATGGTCTCGATCTCCTGACCTCATGATCTGCCCGCCTCAGCCTCCCAAAGTGCTGGGATTACAGGTGTGAGCCACTGCACCCAGCCGACAGGCTTAATTTTCTAATTTTACAATCTTCTGGAGAGGGAGATGTATTCCCACTGCTGTAGACCAACCCTTCTTAATTTGGGCATTTTAGTAGCTTCTTTGGAAGGCAAGAATTTGATATGTGGAAAGGGAAGACAGGTTTGAATAGGGCTGTGATCCTACTTTAGTCCAGTGAAAGAGCACTTGATTAATAAATCATTTAAATCCTCCTAAAGTTAAAATGATGGAAAATGCTACTTTTTAAATCAAGGTTTTAAATGCATGTCGTCAGCTGGTAAAGAGCTGTAATGGCATTTTTTTATAGATAGTCTTAGCTTCAATTATTCATACATCTCCTTGAATTATTTTAGTATTACCCAAGTGATGAAATAATATTGGATAAATTACTGTTTTTGCTCCTGCGGACAGCTGAGTCTAATACTTAAAAAACACTTTAATTATTTTCTATTAATATTACTCTTAATGTAAAATTCAGGTTCATTGATGCTGCAAGATTAGGTGCTTATCGTCTATGGTTTCAGAGCTGATGCTAGTTGGAATTGCTTCTTTGTAGTAATGAGGAAACAGTGCTCTTTTGTGCAAATGGAGAGAGCTGTATTTTAGACCCAACATGTTACTTGGCCAAATATGCTTGTGCAGTGCACCCCCTGTGCAGCTGTATGTGATTGGCCAGCTTTATCTCGTATCTCCCATAGCACCCTTAATGTCTCCTTGTTAATTCTCATCTCACTTAAAGTTACTTGTTGAATGTCTCTCATTCTTGCTAGAGGGTAGACTCCCTCAGGTATGGGCATATATTTGTCATATTTATTCTAAGGACAAACACAGTGCCAGGTACCTAGTAGGCTCTTTATGATGTTTATTATTTAAGATGTTTATTGAGACCAGGCACAGTGATTCATGCCTGTGATCCCAGCACTTTGGGAGGCCCAGGCAGGCGGATCATGAGGTCAAGAGGTCAAGACCATCCTGACCAACATGGTGAAACCCCATCTCTACTAAAAATACAAAAAAATTAGCTGGGCGTGGTGGTGTGCGCCTGTAGTCTCAGCTACTCAGGAGGCTAAGGCAGGAGAATTGTTTGGACTTGGGAGGCAGAGGTTGCAGTGAGCTAAGATAGCACCACTGTACTCAAGCCTGGATGACCAAAAAAAAAAAAAGATGTTTATTGAATGCAAGCTTAACATTTGCATGCATGGATGGGTGGATGGATACATATGGAATGGATAGAGCAAGTATAGGTCTTACATAGAAGAATTAGAAATCTTTTGCCTGGGGCATTTGATCCTGGGATCTTGGAGTCAAAATTGCAGGCCTGTATGGAATAATCAAATTTTATCTAAGCACTTCTAAGCCCTAAGGGAAGCTATAATTTGCAGATCTCCTCTGTTTTGAATCTCTTGTGTTCAGCATAGCCAGATGTTCTGTTATCAAGAAAAAATGTTATGTTTTCCTATTATGTATAATCCTAACAGAGTTCCTCATAGACACAGTTGTAAGTTGGGTCTTCTAATGGCTATGGGAAGGGGCTGGAAATACACCGGTGGTTATTATTTGACACAAACCTACTGATCTTCTGACTGGCTGGTTCTTATTACTGTCTCTCCTTTCCGTACACCAATTTTCTTTGGGGATGAAGTGCTGGCATTGCAATGCTGCATTGATTCATTGTGTTCTCTTCTCAGGTGTAATCATTTCCCTGGGCTGCTGTGATAAAATATCACAAACTGGGTGACTTAAAACATCAGAATTGTATTCTCTCGTAGTTTCAGAAGCTAGAAGTCTGAAGTCAAGCAGCGCCTTGCTTCTTTTGAAGGATCTATAGATCCTTTGCCTTGCTTGTTGCTTTCTAGCTTCTGGTGGTTTCCAGCAATCCTTGGCATCCTTGGTTTGCATCTATGTAACTCCAGTTTCTACCTCCTCTTCACATAGCTGTCTTCCTTCTGTGTGTATCTGTCTCTGAGTATCTGCTCACTTTTATAAAAGGACACCAGTCACGTTGGTTTTAGGGATTCCCCTGATTCATTATGACCTCAACTGAGTATATCTGCAAAGGTCCTATTTCTAAATAGGGTCACATGTGGTTCCAGGTGGACATGAACTTTGAGGGGATGCTATTCCACCGCGGCATACCAGGTTTTAACTCTTGCATTGGTTGCTAATGCATGAATCTAGGTCTAGTCTCTGCTGCTTTTTGTGTGTGACCTTGTCTCTCTTTCTGTAAAAGGGAACTAATAATAGTACCTGTATATCAGGAGATTTTGAAGGTTAAATGAGTGATGGAGATAAACCATGTTAATACAGAGCTAGCATATGGCAAGTACTTGATACACTCCTATTATTATTATTATTCCTTTCTTTCATATCTAACCAAAATGTATTTCCTATATTCTTTCCTTTTGTGTGTGTGTGTGTGTCTGTGTGTGTGTGTGTGTGTGGTTGGAGACAGGGTCTCACTCTGTTGCCCAGGCTGGAGTGCGGTGGTGCCATCGTGGCTCACTGTGGCCTCAACCTCCTGGGCTCAGGCTAACTTTCTTTCTTGATTTTCTTCTGTGTTCCTTTAACTTTTACTAGCACGCTACAGACAACTGTCAATCATTTTGGTTGATTCTCCTTTGATTGATTTTGTGGAATGACCTTTTCTTGAGGAGGAACGGATTAAAAGAGAGGTAAGAGCTTCTGTGTTGATTGGAGGTTATTCCAATATGGTGGTAAAGATCTTAAGAAAATTATAAGTCAGCCAGGCGTGGTGGCTCATGCCTGTAATCCCAGCACTTTGGGAGGCTGAGGTGGGAGGATCACTTCAGGCCAGAAGTTCGAGACCAGTCTGGCCGATATGGTGAAACCCCGTCTCTGCCAAAAAATATAAAAATTAGCTAGGCGTGGTGGCTCATGTCTGTAGTCCCACCTACTTGGGAGGCTGAGGTAGGAGAATCACTTGAACCTGGGATGCAGACATTGCAGTGAGCTGAGATTGTGCCTCTGCACTCCAGCCTGGGCAGCAGAATGAGACCCTGTCTCAAAAAAAAAAAAAAAAAAAAAAAAAAAAAGAAAGAAAATTATAAGTCATTGCTAAAATACAGATTGATTTAATAATCTTATCTTCTCAAATCAATTTTTTTGATTACACATTGGCCTGAGCAAAATACCATGTAGTAGCTTTCTTCCAACATGGCAAAACAGTGTTAAATAATTCTGCAGTGGGTTAAAATGATAGTAAAAGTCAAAATTATATGTTTCCTTTTTCTGTGCAATTATAATCTGAACTGAACTCAGTTTGGCAGTAGGGTCAATTATAACTAAAAACTGCAGCCCTATTCCATTTTGTTCTTACCAAATGTAAATGTTGTCATATAAATTAAAACCCATGGGGAGAGGGTAATTCAATTAATCTTAATTTTCATTTTCTTCCGTAATGTGAAATTAAATAAAAGTTGTTAATGTTTTTGGGAAGAGGAAGAATGGGCTAAATTTAATTGTACTATATTGTTTTAAAAATATTTCTGAAGTCCCAGAAGAGAGTGAAGCTTATAAATATGGAATGCCTTGAGGTGATTGAATCTAGCAGAAGAGAGATGAGGTTTTTACCTGACACATGTATTATAACCTTAAAAAGAGATGGTTCAGGATTAGAAATTCATATGGTGTTTGGTGTGTGACTGTCAGAATTTGATGGAAGATCCAATATGTTCTGTTCCCCACTGCTTAAAACTAAAAAGAAGATAATTTTAGAGCCCTTGTTTTTTAATATCACTGTTTTTAATGACTATCACAGGGGTCTTTAAGAAATTGAGGGCACAGGTCTAGGTGTTTAGCTGGAAGAAAAAAATACAGCAGGAAGCAGGTGGAAAACAGTTCTTTAAATAGATGGCTAATATGTGTAAATGAAATCTGCCTCATTTTGTGTGGGCCCTAAAGGATATGAACAGGACTGTTGTGGGTAATTTGTGATGTGCAAAAGCTCCCTAAAATAAGTGTGGCTGCCAAGAAGTGTGGTTTGTTCACTGATTCGGAGCTCTCTGAGACTAGTCTGGGTCACTGCGAGAAGTTTGTGTGAATTTAAACATCGGATCTGAAGTTAGACCAAGTGACCACTTAGATTTATTTCATTCCTGAGTTTCCAGGAATCTTAAGTTGGTGACCAACGGGATGAGATTGAAAAATGTTAAAAGGGGGCAAGATGATGGAAGGTCTGTGATGTCTGGCTAAAACTGAGAGTTCTAATGTTCAAAGCAGTAGTTAGATATTAGGAAGCAGGCTAACAGACTATATGAGGGAAAGTATTCCAGCCTTCTATAATGGTCACTGTTAACAAAGCGTCGAATGGGGAATTATGCCTTTTTCTAACTTGAAAAATGAGAGAGAGAGAGAGAAAGAGAGAGAATGAGAATGAAAATATATCCAAATTACCTCCTGATACCTTCTCTAGTGTGAACATTTTTTGTTTCTTTTTGTTTTGTTTTTTGTTTGTTTGTTTTTGTTTTTCTTTTCTTTTCTTTTTCTTTTTTTTTTTTTGAGACAGGGTCTTGCTCTGTCACCCGGGCTAGAGTACAGTGGCACATTTGTAGCTCACTACAACCTCAAACTGCTGGGCTCAAGAGATCCTCCCCCTCAGCCTTCCAAGTAGCTGGGACCACAGGTGTGTGCCACCACTCCTGGCCAATTAAAAAAATTTTTTTTGTAGAGATGGGGTCTCCCTATGTTGCCCAGGCTGGTGTGAAACTCCTGGGCTCAAATGATCCTCCTGCCTTAGCCTCCCAAAGTGCTGGGATTTACAGGCATGAGCCGTTACATCTGGTCCTTGTGTAAGCATTTTGGAGGTTAAGGAGTAGAAAATCAAGTTGTTTTTACATTTATAATTTCAGAATGAGAAGTTGGCATTTTGTCTCCTGGGGGGAAAGCTGCCTCAAATTCAATGAAATTAATTTAGTGTTCTCCAAAGGAAAAGCCAGTGGAATTGTGTTGAGCAAGGATCATGAAAACTGATAGTCTTCAGTCTTCGCAAATCAATGTTAACTATACTATCTGGTTTCATGTATAGTGAGTGCCCTGTGGGCACAGTATTGTTTGACAAAATAATTTGGGATTCTAATAATTTGGGATTCCCTTTTGACTAGTTTGCATTTTGTTTTGTTTGCTTGTTTGTTTGAAAATGAGGTTTATTATCCTTCCTTAAGAACAACAGATGACTCTGCAGTATAATTGAACTCCTCTTAACTTTTTGTAAGCATTCTACTTAACTTGCATTTATTTGTTGGTAGGGATAATTTGAAAAGAAGAGCATTTTAAATTCTCTGAATTTAAGCAAACAATAATTTTAAGCTGACCTGCATAGCCACCAAGCGATAGGATGAAAACAACGCATTTGTTGGCAAAATAAATCAGTTTAAGAATGTTGTGGAGGCCGGGCACGGTGGCTCATGCCTATAATCCCAGTACTTTGGGAGGCCAAGGCAGGTGGATCATGAGGTCACGAGATCGAGTCCAGCCTGACCAACATGGTGAAACCCTGTCTCTACTAAAAATACAAAAATTAGCTGGGCATGGTGGTGTGTGCCTGTAATCCCAGCTACTTGGCAGGCTGAGGCAGGAGAATTGCTTGAACCCGGGAAGCGGAGGTTGCAGTGACCTGAGATTGCACCATTGCATTCCAACCTGGTGACAGACTGAGACTCCATTTAAAAAAAAAAAAAAAAAAAAAAAAAAAGAATGTTGTGGAGCAAGACAGTATTTTAGATCCTCAAAAGAGTATAATGCACAGGTGAATGTTCCCAACCCCAGATTTTTAACCAAGAGGAGCAAAATAAAGAGTGCAGAAAATTGACCTGAGAGAGTTATGTAAGTTCCTTCTTAAACTACAGATGCCATTCTGGGAATTTAATAAAAATGCTTAATGATAGGAATTCATGTTTACTGATTCTGACCCTACCTCAGTGTGTAGATAGATACTCTCTTTGTAACTGTAAAATTAGTTTCATTCTTTTGTTTTTCTGAGTAGCTGTTTAAAAACAATAGACTTTGTTAGAGCATTTTTTAGATTCACAATAAAATTGAGAGGAAGGTACAGAGATTTCCCATGTACCCCCTGCTTCCAGCCTGTGCACAGCCTCCCCCATTATCAACATCCCCCACCAACGTGGTACGTGCTAAAAGTTCTCGGTGCTCTGCTTATTTATCTCCCTGCCCCCTAACTTCTGATCTTTTTACTCTCTCCATCATTTTGCCTTTTCCAGAATGTCAGATAATTGGAATCATATAATATGTAGGCTTTTCACATTGGCTTCTTTCACTGAGCAATATGCATTTGTAAGTTTCCTCCATGTGTTTTCATGGCTTGATGGTGTGTTTCTTTTTAGTGTTGAATAATATTCCCTTGTCTAGATGTACCATAGTTCTTTTATCCATTCATTTACTGAAGGACGACTTGGTAATTGCACATAAAGCTTTTATAAATTTTCGTATGCAGGTTTTTGTGTGGACATAAGTTTTCAACTCCTTTGCTGAATACCAAGGAGCATGATTGCTAGCTAGATTGTGTGGTAGGATTATGTTTAGTTTTGTAAGAAACTGCCAAACTGTCTTCCAAGGTGGCAATATAATTTTGCATTCCCACCAGCAATGAGTGAGACTTCCTGTTGCTCCACATCCTTGTCAGCATTTCGTGGTGTCAGTGTTCAGGATTTTAGCTATACTAATAGGTGTGTAGTGCTATCTCATTGTTGGTTTTATTTTTCAATTTCAAAAGTGCTACTAGTGATGCAGAAGGATAGAGGAGAAAGGAAACCCTGTAAACCCACGTAACTCCTCTTCCTTAAGAGTTAATAGTATGATATGTATCTTTCTAGATGTTTTTCTCTTTATATGTAAGAAGGTGGAAATGTTTAAGGATAGGCTTAAGAAATAAAAACAGATTATTTCAATTACCTTTGACATTATAAATTTAAAATATAAGAAACGCCTTAAATTTAAAATATAAGAAAACAGGAAAGATTTGTCCAGACAAATTTTTAAAGAAGTCAAAGATAACTTTTTTGGACCGTTAATATATTATGTGTACAATATCCAAGATTTTAAAAAGTATACAGTGAGAACAGTAGATCTTATCCCTGACAACTGTCTTCTCCTATCCTCATTATTTCATTATTTGGTTTCTCTGGAGGTAGTGGCAGGATGTGTGTGTGTGTGTGTGTGTGTGTGTGTTTGTGTGTGTATGATATATATACTTAAGTAAGAAATTAATGTGTATAGGCCGGGTGCAGTAGCTCACATCTGTAATCTCAACACTTTGGGAGGTGATTGTGGTTTGGCTGTGTCCCCACCCAAATCTCATTTTTAATTGTAGCTCCCATAATTCCCATGTGTTGTGGGAGGGAACTGGTGGGAGATAATTGAATCACGGAGTGGTTTTTCCCATTCTATTCTTGTGGTAGTGAAAAAGTCTCACGATATCTGATGATTTTATAAGGGGTTTCCTCTTTTGCTTGGCTCTCATTTTCTCTCTTGCCTGCCACCATGTAAGGTGTGCCTTTTGCCTTCTGCCATCACTGTAAGACCTCCCCAGCCACATGGAGCTGTGAGTCCATTAAATCTCTTTTTCTTTATAAATTATCCAGTCTTGGGTATGTCTTTATCAGGCAGTGTGAGAACAGACTAATACAGTGGCTGACACGGGCAGATCACTTGAGGCCAGAAATTCAAGACCAGCCTGGCTATGATGGTGAAACCCCGTCTCTACTAAAAATACAAAAAAACTGGCTGGGTGTGGTGGCATGTGCCTGCAATCCCAGCTTCTTGGGAGGCTGAAGCACGAGAATTATGTCAACCCAGGAGGCAAAGGTTGCAGTGAGCTGAGAACGTGCCACTGCACTCCAGCCTGAGCAACAGAGCAAGACTCTGTCTCAAAGAAAAGAAAGAAATACATGAATATATATAATATACTGTATATAGAATATTATAAATATGTATATAAACATATGCATGTTATATAAATATATTCACATTTTGTATGTGTATAATATAAATGTATATGTATTTCTTACAGAGAAATAATATATACACAAATTTGCATTTTGCTTTTTCAACATAAATTGAAACTTGATTTACTGAGTTCTGAGTCCTTTTTCCAGGGTTATTTATTTTTAGAAATAAGGAAACACAAATGAACTGGTTTGTCCATAGAGAGGAAAGCCAGGAAGTGTAAAATGCCATTCGTTACCTGATAGTCATCATTTTAGCAAGCAAAGAGCAGGCAGTTTTCGGGAAAGCATATGGAATATGGCTCTTGATGGAACTACGTGCCACTTGAAGGATACACGTGGATAACCCATAGGGATGATTCACTACCAGTGCAGCTGTAAACTTTTCTTTTAATTAGGTAGGAAGCACCTGTGTGTTATTACTTCATCATTTTTCCTCTTCCCAGTCCCAGTCTCTTCAGGGATTAAAAAAAAAAAAAGGCCCAAACAAGTTGGAATTTAAATTTTCTGTAGGAGAAAGCAACCAGTGTCTAAAAAGGGGCAAGTGTGCAGATCATCTGCTGGAAGACAGGGTGAGAAGAGTAACTTGAACGGGTGTGAATTTTAGAGGGCAAATGACTGTGCACATTGCAAGGTGTTTGGCATGGAGCGATGTGTTAGCATCCCGTTGGTGGTTGGATTTACGCTTCTGAATTGAGTGTTTAAAAATATTTAACAGAATTAATGCTAAATGTGTACAAGCTGCTGTTCAAATGTGAACAGTACTAGCATTTGTATCTCCTCCGGGCTCTGAGCATTACCATGAGATGGCACCAGCATCCTTTCATGACCTCTGTCTGGCAGGAGGCTAGGTGAGACTGGTCATATGATTAGCAGTTTCTTGCAAGGGACTGATCAACATCATTTACCACACAGTTCTCCTAAGAGAGGCTTTGTCCTCACATGAATTGTTCTAAATGTGCATTATAATACTAACCTAAATATGCTTTGTAAAAAAATTATCAACTATCATTTATTGAGTGCTTACTACATGCTGAGAGCTTTACAAATTTATTCCTGTGTAACTTTCACTACTACCCCAAGGGGGTGCTATTATCTTCATTTTATAGATGGAGAAGTCGATGCCCAGAAAGATAACATACCTCACCCCAGGTCATGCAGCAGGTTACCCTAAGGCATTGAACTCAGTTGTACAGTGCTGAAACCCTTTGTATATATACATATATCCTGCAAATATCCATCTACCGTAAGCAAATTTATTTGACACATTTGAGTTGACACTGTTCTCAACTTTATGATTTGTAAATTTAATATGCTCATTAGGCATTTATCGAACATTAGACCCAAATACTCTTAAGGATGGTGGCCCTCCCAGAGCTCTCAAACTGGTAGCCTGTGGGCTGAATTTGGACTGCACCTGTTTTGTTTTGTCTGAGGGTAGCTAAAGTCAGCACTATGTTTTAATTGAATTGAGCATGAATGCCTTGAGGTCTCTTCTCAGGTCCCCCCTTAGTCTCCATAATTCTCTACTTTCTCTGGCATTGTCTGCTTCACTAGTTGAGGTTATCTGCATGGCCCCTGATGGCATTTGAATTTGTGAGAGCAGAAACCATGAAACCACGAAGTATCTCAGTTAGAATGTGTTCATTTGTGGGTTCAGATTAATTAGTTAACAAATCGATCTTTGCTCTCAAATAAATTTTGCTGGATTTACGGTGCTCAATGTGCAACGGAGAGTTGACTTTTTTCCCAGGCTTTTCATAGAAGGCCCTCTGTTGGTAGAAGTCCCCGCCGGGTTTATGCTGGCTGAATATGTGTGCTGACCTGTGGATGTCGTCATATGGTGCATCTCCTGAAGGCTGATGTTTGGTTGATTATAATATGCCCTGAGGTGATTTTGATCATGAAGCTAAATCTAATGGAGAAAACATGAAAGCCAATTAGTTGTTAATAAGCATTAGGGGGAGAAAGGAGGGTCTAAGATCCTCTTTTCTTCCCTCTTTGCCTCCCTTTGTCTTTTCTAATGGACTCTGGCTTTAAAGTAATTGTTTTCTGGGTCCATGTGAGTGTTTTCTAAATTACCAAGAATATTCAGGAGTGTTAGGGCCCCTTGAATTGAAGATAAAGACCTTGGAACACACAGTCAGTGGTAGAATTCCTCCCTGGTACTCTATTCACATTGCCTTCAAAAAGTACAGTATGTTCTGAAGGAATTTCTCCTCCATGTATTCCCTCCGTTAACCGTTCTTCTGCTGTGTTTTCAGTTTGTTTTCCATGGAACACCTGCCTGAAGGATGCTCTTTGCAAATAAGTTTGCGAAATGCTTTTTATTCCAATACTTTGTTAGGGATTTGAAAGACATCTCATGGTAAATGCTCCAAACAGTACTTTATTTAAGGAACCTGTTTTGCCCAACGCAGCATTTTCCTAATTAGTGAACTAACAGAACCCTTTCTGAAATCTCTGCTTTCTGAATATCACCTCCCCATCTTCCAGAACAACCTATACCTATTAGCTTTCTACAGGCCATACTTTGGGGTTGCCTTTCCCAAATGTAGGTCAGAATTTAGGTAGAAATTACCTGGAAGCATTGAACCATGTTTTAGATATTTTTGGGGGATGGGGAGGAGGAATAATCCCAATTCCATCTAAATACAAGTTTGCCAAATATGAAAATGGTTCTCAAAGAATTGAACTTCATGGCTTGGAAATGTTTATTTATTATTTTTTGTTTGTTTGTTTTTTTGAGACAGAGTCTTGCTCTGTTGCCCAGGCTGGAGTTCAGTGGCACAATCTCTGCTCACTGCAACCTCTGCCTCCTGGGTTCAACCTCTGCCTCCTGTGCCTCAGCCTCCTGAGTATCTGGGATTACAGCCGTGCACCACCATGCCTGGCTAATTTTTGTAGTAGAGGCGGGGGTTTCACCATTGGCCAGGCTGGTCTCGAACTCCTGACCTCAAGCGATCCACCTGCCTCGCCTCCCAAAGTGCTGGGATTGTAGGCGTGAGCCACTGCGCCCAGCCCTTCATGGCTTGGTAGTATTTAAGGAGATCAGACTAGATAAAAGTTTACTTTATTCTTCATTATGTCTGATAGGTTGTTTGCTGGTATAGGTGCTGTGTCTGGTTTTCCTTTCGTGACTTGTCCCTAGTGTAGCCATTTATAGTGTATTTGACAAACTTGTCCACTTGTAGACTCAGGTAGGCCTGCTTGACCTCCTCTGGGGATATTTGCTAATGTCTTGTCAAAGTTGATACAATTTTCCACGTTCATGCTTTCTTTTGATTCTCATAATAATCTTCTAAGGTAACTAAAAAAAAAAAAACCTTATTTCCCTATTTGATTAAGGAAACTGGTCCTAAGAGATTAAGTCACTTGGTCAGGGTCTCTTGGTGAGGTACTTAAATTAAATTGGTTTTCCAGGTTCTGGTCTTCAGTTTCCAAACTAATTCTGCTTTGTGTGTGACCTGAAAAACACTTTTTTGTTACCTGTTTTTGTTTGTTTAAACTAAACATGTACTTGTTTATTAGACGAAACAGGGAGCCCAAATAAAACCAGATGTGAGCTGCTTTTAACCATCCCCGAATCGTAATGATCCATATGTGAATTATCCCTTGTAGCTAGTTTTTAATCCCAGACTGGGCTCTTCCAGTTTTTCAGCCTGCTGTTCAAGTCTCCCCAGTCCCTGAGTTGGTTTTGTCAGAGCAGATTAGAGAGAACTTCTGCAGTCTGAGAACACGATGTGTATGATTTAGGAAGCAGAACTCTTTTTTTTTTTTTTTTTTTTTTTTGAGATTAGAGTTTTCTTTGTTTTCCATTTACCTGAAGTAATGCATTGTTTCATTTAAACTTAAATAGCTTTCAAGATTGGGTTCATGAACATGTCAGTGGGCAGAGTTTCATATCTAGACTAGAGAGATGACAGAATAAATATGTCTAAGATAGAATTATTTTCACACCTACCTTTTCCCTTTCAAATTCTATCATCAGTGATTGAGAATTTAGGCTTTCAAGGGCACACTTGGATTTAAATCTCAGTTTGTCCATTTAGTAGCTGTAAATGCCCTTGGGCAAGTTAATCTCTTTGCCTAGTGTGGTTATCCTCCAAATGGGATAACCCCACCTATATTGAGGAATTAAATGCGGTAATGAATGGGAAGCCACTAAGCACAGTGCCTTACACAGAAACATTAATAATAGATAAAAAAATTTGTATCACCTTCTAGGTGCCAAGTTTGATGCTAGGAAATAATCCAATGGGCTATAAAATATGATTTGGTAATTTGTTTGGAGAATGGAGTAAATGAAAACAGTAAGAATGTATAATAGACTTACATAAAACTTTTGAAGAGAGAGTGGTTATGCTGTTGGGGTGTGGCTTTGAAAGGCTTAAAACTAATCAGGGGTGTTGAGTTTTGATCCCAAGGTTTAAGAATGACTTTAATAAGCATGCAAGTTAGGATATACTTTGGTCCTAAGTGCAAAAAAAAAAAAAAAAAAAAAAAACAACAAACAACTCTACCCTGAATCCACCCTAAGCAGAAAATAAATTTGTTGTAAACAAACGATAGATATGTGGAGTAGTTTACAGGATCTGAGAAACACCTGAAAAATGGGATCAGAAAGGTGGACACTGGGCAGCTCTGGGGCTGCTGGTGGAGGGAGCTGAAGCCACATCTCTGTAGAGCGT
This sequence comes from Macaca mulatta, assembly GCF_049350105.2. Classification (NCBI taxonomy): domain Eukaryota; kingdom Metazoa; phylum Chordata; class Mammalia; order Primates; family Cercopithecidae; genus Macaca; species Macaca mulatta. The sequence goes on along the minus strand of NC_133407.1, from coordinate 129,455,281 downwards.
CCCCCAGAGGATGAGCCAACTCCAACCCTTTTCAGTCTTTCTCTGCTTGAAATTCAAATTCCATGGACAAATGTTCACATGTCCCAGTTTGAGTAAAATGTCTAAACCAGCCTAGGGAGATAAGCTATTTTTGTTTGACAAAACTGGATTGCTTCTATCAGAAATGGGGAACATAGATGTTGGATAGCAAAAGTCCACCATGTCCGAAAGAGGCCTGAAGGTAGACATCCATGTACTGTGTTGGATAGGTGATGAGCAGAGATTTAACTACTAGGTCAGGACCTTTATGTCGGGGAGTAAAATGAAAGAGGTGTTTTGGGATTATGACCTGACAGTGACGGGAAGCCACTGTAGAGTTTTGGTGGAGGTTGAGGGGCACTCGTTTCTACTGCAGGATATTTTAAATAAGTAGTTCTTTAATAAGCAGTAGTGACTCTTTTCTCAGATTAGATGATCACTTTCCCAGCTATCTCATGCCTCCACGTCCTCCGTCATATCAGTGTTTGCATTGGTGCTGCCCCGGCAACCACTTCGATTAGTAGATTAGTATGTAAACAGGAAAGCCACTTGCAGTGGTGGCATACTTTATTGGTTGGTTTTCACTGATTGATTTACAAGGGTGCTTGTTCTTCCTCTGGAATATGCATTTGAAAGACTTGTGTATTGTCAACAGTACGGCATTGTATTTATCCTCATTTTTAAATGTATTTTCATTGTGATAACTAGTATACTTTTTCATGGGGGGATAAAAGATCTTTTTCCAAATTTGAGTTCTCGGTTATATCTCTTTCTTAACAAAAGTACTCTGTAACTCTTCACTTTGGCAGCCCCGAATACCTAAACATGTTTATTGTTTTATATTCAGTTATTTAAGGTAATATTATCCAAACACAGACAGAAGGTTATGAGCTAGATCAGGGGTCCCCAACCCCCAGGTCGTGGACCGATGCTGGTCTGTGGCCTGTGAGAAACTGGGCTGCACAGCAGAAGGTGAGCAGTGGGCAAGTGAACATTACTGCCTGAGCCCCGCCTCCTGTCAGATCAGTGGTGGTGTTAGATTCTCATTGGAGTGTGAACCCTGTTGTGAACTGCACATGTGAGGGATCTAGTTGTGCACTTCTTATGAGAATCTAACTAGTGCCTGATGATCTGAGATGGGACAGTTTAATCTGAAAACCATCCCCCACCCCTGGCCCATGGAAATATTGTCTTCCACCAAACCGGTCCATGGTGCCAAAAAGGTTAGGGATTGCTGGTGTAGATACTATCTGGGTTTGATGATCTTGCTTGGAATCCCCACATCCCTGAAATAAAGTGGGCAGCAATTACTTTAAATTATTTTATTTTATTTTATTTTTAATTTTTGGGGATATAGGGTCTCACTCTGTCACTTAGGCTGGACTGTGGTGGTATGATCACAGCTCACTACAGCCTTGATCTTTTGAACTCAAGTGATCCTCCTCCATCAGCCTCCTGAGTAGTTGGGATTATAGGCGCCCACCACCACACTGGGCTAATTATTATTTTTTTGAGACAGGGTCTTGCGTTGTTACCCAGATTGGAGTGCAGTGGTGTGATCACGGCTCACAGAAGCTTCAACCTCTTAGGCTCAAGCGAGTCCTCCCACCTTGGCCTCCCAAGTAACTGGGACTACAGGCATGTGCCACAACACCTAGCTAATTAAACAGTCTTTTTTTTTTTTTTTTTAATAGAGACGGGGTCTCAACTTTGTTGCCCAGGCTGATCTTGAACTCCTGGGCTCAAGTGATCCTCCTGCCACTGCCTTGCAAAGTGTTGCGATTACAGGCATGAGCCACCATGCCCAGACTATGTTAACTCCTTAAAGGTGGGCTATGGAAATAATGTTGATATCAGCTCTTCAGTGATGGTGTCAGTACAGGAAGAGAGAATTTATATACTTGAATACATTTTGAGGGTAGCTTCATGAGGCACTGTGAGTGAAGCCTTTTCATAATGAGAATACTCTACTTGGTCATAGACATACCTTAATTTGATTCCCAATTGTGCATGGAATTGGCATTATAAAAGGCCATCCCTAGAAAATGGGTTATTTGATCACAACTAGACGTCATCCTCTATATTTTAGAACCATAAATTTACTACTTTTATTAAAAAATTGATTCGTGTCAGCATAACCTGCTGAGAGTAAGCAGACTTCTGATTGTCTGCCCCACTGTGTTATAGATGGAAATGTAGACTGTGAGTGGTCACTATGGTTCGTGACCAAGAGAGTCCTCTAATGATAAGGCAGGCTGGAGAGCTGTCCCAGGAGTCTGTTGGAAAGACTGATCCACGTTTTCCGGAGGGGAAGTCGGCCAGGGAGTCCTAATGTCCTTTACATTGGACAACTCAGATATTAGTTTTTCTGTAGCTGATTTTTGCAACCTTGCTTATTTCATAGAGAGAAAAATATAGAAGATAATTTGCAGGAATTAAAAGTTGTTTCATTTAGAAATAATAAGGATTGGCTGGGCGCAGTGGCTCGTGCCTCTTAATTCCAGCACTTTGGGAGGCCAAGGCGGGTGGATCACGAGGTCAGGAGTTCAAGACCAGCCTGGTCAAGATGGTGAAACCCCATCTCTACTAAAAATACAAAAAATTAGCCAGGCATGATGGTGGGTGCCTGTCATCCCAGCAGAGCTTGAACCTAGGAGGTGGAGGTTGCAGTGAGCTGAGATCGCGCCACTGCACTCCAGCCTGGGTGACAGAGTAAGACTCTGTCTCAAAAAAAAAAAAAAAAAAAAAAGAAAAAAGAAATATGAAGGGTTATTGTGGACAGTATTGTCAGAAAGAAGAGTTTTCAACACCAGGAAAAAGAGGTTGGTATTTTGTTGTTTCATGGACATTTTCTGCATATAATACTTTTGAGTGTTTCTTATTGTGTGGTGTATGTGAGCTAGCAAAATGTTCAATATTTGATGTCTTCTGTTATTTTGAATTCATGTGTAAGAACTTTTCCTTCAGGGCATGTTTGTTTATGAGTGGCATTTGGTGTATTTCTTGTGTTAACTTTGATTCTCTCTTTTTGAGTTGTGCTCGTGTGGTGTTTGCATGCCCCATGAATCATAAGAATTTCAGATAATCATAAGCACTAGAGAGAAAGTAAAACAGAGGGATTTGACAGAGAGTGTTGGAGCCGGGGTAATACATGACAGGGTATTCCTAGCTAGCTCCTTCGCAGAGGGGATATTTTGAGTTGAGACACAAATATGGGGCCAAGTCAGGCAAATGGATACTGGGGACAAGAATGTTTCCTAAAAAGCCAATGACAAGCACCAAGACTCTGAGACAGGAACAAGCTTGAAAAGACCATCTGATGCTTGAGAAGGTCATTGTGGTGGAGAAGGAATGGCCTCAGGCTCACAGGAAGTTAGAGTGAAGTTACCTAGAGGGAGCAATGGCAGTTCTGAATGAGAATTCAGGACTGGGCATCCCATAACACCAGATCCACTGAAGACTTCAACCTGAAAAAGGTAAAGTCTTCTGGTTTGTCATTTCCGGAGGGCAGTGGATTCCTAGATTTTTAACCAATCTCTGCATTTGCTTTTAATGTGCCCATTTTACTTCCAAAGTTGCTTATATTTCCATAGCCAAAGTTTGACTGACTGAGTTGTTGTAAGTTCCAAGGAAGGCGGGTATGGAGGGGTAAGTACTTTGCATGTGGTGACCTTCAAAGGATTTGGCAACAGACACCTGGGTTTAAGTCTTGGTTTTGTCACTGACAAGCTGTAGAACTTTGAGCAAATAACTCAGCCTTACCAGGTCTCAGCCTGTGAAAAGGATAATCTCATCCACCCACTAGGGTTATCTGAAGGATCCATGGGAATAACATATATATTAATAAAATGTTTACTTTCAATAATATTATATATCCTGCTATTTTTTGCAACCAAAGGGAGTTAAGCGGTAATATTTTTAGCAATTTGAAAAATCTAATTAAGGGCTCTCCTTAGGCAGTAGAGTTGAATTCATGTTAATTTTGTCATCAAGCCATTTCTTTTTACAAATCCTTAGTCTTCACCAAGTGAAGTTTTTTTTTTTTTTTTTTTTTTTTTTTGGTAAACAAGAGGCAAGATTTTTCTCACTGAATTTGTGGATCAATGCTAGAGACAAAAGGGAAACCTCGTTTCTCCACCACTGTTCAGGTCCAGAAGTACATTGTCAAGCTCTTTTGTTGCTGAAACTTACTAGGATGGCTGTAGTTTTTTTTTTTTTTTTTTTTTTTAAAGACAGAGTCTTGCTCTGTTGCCTAGGCTGTAGTGCAATGGCGTGATCTTGGCTCACTGCAACCTCCGCCTCGTGGGTTCAAGCAATTCTCTTATCTCAGCCTCCCTAGTAGCTGGGATTATAGGCGCCCACCAGCACGCCTACCTAATTTTTGTATTTTTAGTAGAGATGAGGTTCCACTGTGTTGGTCAGGCTGGTCTCTAACTCCTGACCTCAAGTGATCTGCCCGCCTCAGCCTCTCAAAGTGCTGGGATTCCAGGCATGAGCCACCATGCCCAGCTAAGATGGCTATAGATTTTGTTTTTGATTATTGAAACTTTTCTTTGTCTTTGGCATTTCCCTTGAGAGTTTAATGAAAACATTGACTTTTGTGGATACTTTTGTGGAGGGCAGGAATGGGCCTGGAAGAAAGGGAGGGTGATACCCCATGGGAAAAGCCCACCCATTGCATCTTGCCTTTGCTATGGTTCAGCCCTGTGTTAAACTGACCAGTGGACGTGCTGCCCTTCAAACTGGGCTGAAATTCCTTCCCTGCTCCCATCTGCCTGCCTCATCCTAAACCTCTCTTTAAGCACCCAGCCCTGGTGCTTCCTTCTTCATGGAGCCTTTACATGCTATTCCAACCCACATTGATGTCTCCCATCCTTGAATTCACTTCAGACCATCAGTCTCCCTTTCCTAGTTTAGTGCTATTTCGAGTAATATATTCTTTTTATTATTAGATGCTACCATTTTCAAGATGTGCCTTCATGGTAACAGTATATTTTCAGGGAGAAGAATGACACACTTCTGAATTATTAGCTAATGCAAAACACATGCTCAAATATAGTGATGTTAAAGAAACCAAGTGAGCAAAAGCAAGGTTATGTTTTTAATAAGAGAATGTCTTAATTGTGCATAAACCATCCCAGAAACTCTATTATTTCCGTATTTTAAAAACACTCGGAGAACGCTTTCTTATATCCGGAAAGCACCACAAAAATCTGTCAGATGACAAGTCTGTTCTGATCTGTGTGGTGCATTCCTGTCTAGATATGTAGTCATTTACTGCCGTGTAGTATAATTTGAGTAGTGTGCAGTCCTCAGCTGAGTTGTTAGTTGTTTTGTCCTTTTTCTGTAACTTCTGAGTAGTGCTACTCTAAATTTGCTCTGTAGACCTGAGCTGAGGTGCAAAGTCTGTTTTTGTTCACCTGTGCACGATGGTGTAAATATAGAAATTGAGACTTAGAATTTAGAAATGTAATAGTAATTGGCTGAGTGTGTAATCCTAGCTGCTTGGGAGGCCGAGGTGGGAGGATCATTTGAGCCCAGGAGTTCAAGACTGACCTGGGCAACAGAATGAGACCCTGTCTCTAAAAAATGAAGAAGAAAAAGAATTATTTATTTATTTACTTATTTTTATTTTTAGGCAAGGTCTCACTCTGTCACCCGGGGTGGAGTGCAGTGGCATGATCATAGCTCCCTGCAGCCTTGACCTCCTGGGCTGAAGCGATCCTCCTACTTCAGCCTCCCAAGTAGCTGGGACTAGAGGTGTACACCACCATACCCAGCTAATTAGACAAAAAAAATATTTCGTAGAGATGAAGTCTCACCATGTTGCCCAGGCTAAGAAAAAGAAATGTAATTGCACAGGACAATTGTCTGGCTGTTGAGTTTAATAATTAAAAGTTGGGTCTTGTATTTTGTAGTGTGTGCATGTGTTTTTTCTGGTCATTAATTTTTATTGTCTTTTGATACTTTGGGAAATAAGAAACCGCTGGTCCTTTCTCACAACTAGTTTGAAAAGCAGTGCTCTAAAACAGTAGTTTTCAACCCTAGCTGAATATATCATTTAAATCACAGAAACCAGATTTAATATCAATTCAATCAGAATCTTGGGGATATAGCATAGGCATTGGTGTTAGTGTTATTATTTTTAGTGTAATTTTTAAGCTCCCCTGTGTATTGTAATGTGGGGTTCTGGTTAAGATCCCCTATATGGAGTACCTATTTTTGTTGAATATATAGTGATTTCCATTGCAGATAAAGTTCCAGGATGAGGCCTTTTGTTGTCCTGTTACCTGCTTAAGCTTTGTCTCCAAATGCTTCCCAAAGAGGAGATAGGCAGTCTCAAGAGGCAGTCACTATCTTATGTGCCTGGTCACCCTCCCCATGTGCAGGTGCTGCATCTACATGGTGACCAGCATATGACCCTGCCCTCCTGGAGCTTCCAGTCTAGTGAAGAAAGGGAGGCAGGCTGTAAACAATTAAACTCTTCACTATTTTGTCAATGATACTTGTGAACTGAATGGTGGGTAGGTGATCTGTCTTAGCCAGGGTGGTCTAAGACCTGGAGAATGAGAAAGCCAGAGATAGGAATGATAGAGAAAGGGTATTCTGGGCTGAGGGATGGTGGAAGCAACATCCTAGAAGTGGGCAGAGCTTGGAGTGTTGGATGAGGGTAGGTCTGGGGGAGAGCAGTGGGAGCTGAGTTAGGAAGGGCAGCAGAGGCCGGACCACAGGGCCCTGAAAGCCATGGTCGGGGTTTGGATTTTGTTCTAAGGGCAGTGGCCATTCACTGGAGGGGTTTTAGCAGGAACCGAGCTTCCTGTCACCCAGTTTGATATGTCAGAGGGTGGATGTCTCTTTGGAGATGTGGTAGGTGAGAAGGGTCCTGAGATTGGGTGATTTTATCGCCCTTCTAATCCTGAGAGTCAAGCAGGCAAAACAGAAACTGAAGTAGGGTTGGTCAGTCCAGGCCATTCTTGCCCTCATTGGCTCTCCTTGCTGCATATTTTGTGAAATATCAGCCATCAGGGTAGTGGTGTCTCTTTACTGCTTGGAATTAGTTGGAAAGGTGAGAACTGAATCAAAAAGTTATGGCACAATCTTGACAGCTTCCTCAAAGATTAAGTAGTCTGTGCTCCTTTCTAATTTGCTAGATTTACATGGTTTTGAAGAATTTAGAATTATTTTCTTCCTTTCCTTTTTTTTTTTTTTTTTTTTTAAGAAGGAGTCTTGCTCTGTCACCCAGGCTGGAATGCAGTGGTGCAATATCGGCTCACTGCAACCTCCACCAGGCCTCCACCTCCTGGGTTCAAGCGATTCTCCTGCCTCAGCCTCCCAAGAAGCTGAAATTACAGGTGTGCACCACCGCACCTGGCTAATTTTTGCATTTTTAGTAGAGACAGGATTTCACCATGTTGGCCAGGCTGGTTTCGACCTCCATACCTCAGGTGAGCCTCCCACCTTGGCCTCTCAAAGTGCTGGGATTACAGGCGTGAGCCACTGCATCTGGCCTATAATTATTTTCTGTGCCTGATTTTAGGCAAATTGAAAATAAGAAGCACTTAGGAAGTTTGAGTAAATCAAGTTGACTGGCAAGGATAAAAACAAAACCTTTCAGAAAGTACCTTCTTTTCCCTCTGTCTTAGGGAAACTGATCTCTGGAGAAGGTGTGTGTATGTGCAGGCATGTGGGTATGTGCGTATGTGTGTGTTGCATTACATTTGATAAGAACATTTCAGGAGTGTGCTCTCTGTGTGCCAGCATTTTCATTCTCATGCTGCCCTAGGAAGTAGGCACTGCTGTTATCTCGGTTTTGTAAATGAGGGAACTGAACTCTGGAGGGAAGTTACTTGCCCACAGTCACACCTGAGTAGGAAACGGCAGACGGGATACATACCCAGGACTCCCAGTCTAAGCTTCCACTTGCCACACCTGTATTATATTAAGACTTAAGGCTGTGGTGGCTTATGTCTGTAATCCCACCACTTTGGGCGGCCAAGGTGGGAGGATCATTTGATCCCAGGAGTACAAAACCAGCCTGGGCAACATAGAGACCCTGTCTCTACAAAAAATAAACATTGGCTGGGGGTGTTGGTGTGCGCCAGTAGTCCTAGTCCCAGCTGCTTGGGAGGCTGAGGTGGGAGGATTGCTTTAGCCTGTGAGGTTGAGACTGCAGTGAGCTGAGATTGTGCCTCTGCACTCTAGCTTGTGTGACAGAGTGATTCCTGTCCCCACCACTCCCCTCAAAAAAGACTTTGATCTGAGAACCCCTGTTGATTTTTACTGGATTGACCTTGGTGGCCTCATTCTAGACGTTTAGTGACACCTATGACCCCTTTCATTCTCTTCCTTTTGATCCTTAATTTCTGATTTTGTTAAAGCTCCTTAAGGCAATTTTTGTTTTCTCTCTGATTTCCTGAGGTTAATGGTAATGTTGGCAGGGTGATGCTGCTCATCTGGTCTGATTCCCAAGCTGGAGGTAATGGCGTGTGTCCTGCCCTGGTGCTGCTCCGTGATGGGGAGCATGCTCAGTTTCCTGCATTCAGGTGAGAGCAGAGACTTGGCAGGATCCGCCCCGTTCAGAGTTGCAGGAAGAGCCTTGGATGCCTGTCCCAAATTGGAATAAGTGGGAGGGAGCCACAGGCTGGTACAGGTAAGAGAGCTCAAGCTCTGTCTTTTCACAGCTAAAACTCAGCCCTTCTGCTGTGATTCTTAGGAGGGCCAGGGGTGCTTCCTGCAGGAATGAATGTAGGAGCTTACTTTTGCATATGCAAGGGGCTGGGCTGTGGCTGCCTTCTCAAGTTCTCAAGTCAGTGTCTAGGGGCTGCTGTCTTCCTGAATTGCTGGGAATTTTATTGTTAAGGAGCCATCTTGGCTGAGTCTGTTTTTATTCTACGATTTGAGGCTGGGCTTGCGTTCAGACTGGGAGCAGTCTGTGGCTTCTCTCCTTGTCAGATACCTTGGAGGTGGGCGCAGTGTTCAGGAATCTGATTCTCTGGGAAGACACAATTGCGATGTGAGAGTTTTCTCTCTCCTACAGCTTTGCTTGTTTGTCTCCCTCGTGTTTGTAAAGCAGTAAAATACCAACCCATAAGATTATTGTTTAGTAAACAGAAGCAAATCCAGACATTTATTCCCTACTATTGCTGTATTTAGAAATGATCATTAATCCATATCAGAGAACTCTCACAAAGATGTGTTATTTTTGCGTTCTTTAGTGTTTAATAAATATCATGGGGCAACATTAAGAAGTATGTTATCCTTTTGAGAAGACCAGTCTTGGTAGTTCTTTTTGTGTAGTGAAAATGATGTATTAAAAAAATAATAATAATGAATTTTAAAACCTGGTAAGTATTTTCTGCAGCAGAATGAGGATGTACTAGTAAAAGTGCTAATTATTGGAACTCTGTGGGATAGCAGGCATTTGTGAGTTTTTAGGCATTCTGGGATGTATACATGCAAAATTGTGGAGGGTGCTGAGGAAATGAGAACAGTAGAATTAATCTATACAAAATTTGCCTTTTTCGCAGAATCTGGGGATTGGACCAGAGCCCCGATATAAGTTGAACAGAAGTTATTTGTGTATGTAGATAGATGATTTTCACCGTTCTGAAGCTTAACAGAAATATTTTCAATAGGGAAAAAACCTTGCCGTTGCAGTTCTTTCTTTTCCACGGCGGTAGCAAGCCGCAAGTGAGAGAATGTTTTTAATTGAAATCACATAACTTCATCTCAGCCAACTTCCAATTGCTTCCCCTGTGCAGCGTTTTGCCAGAGTTTCAAACAAGACTGTACAAGAAAGGAAAAGAATGTGGCATTCACAGATACTAAAACATTGTAAAAACAACGCTGATATCGCCAGCCAATTCCGTCACCACGTGACTCTCACCCTTCTACCGAGGATGAACAGAAATGTCATCCATACACTTGCTCTGAGCTCCCAGTCTCCGGTCTGGGCCTGCATGGCGGATTCCTCCTCGTTTCGAGGACCACCCTGGGCTATTTTGCCCTTCCTTTTGTGTGGCGTCATCTTCTATTTTTTCCTTGTCTCTTGGTTGCTTTGGTTAGAGAGGAGTAGTCTTTATGTTGGGCTCTGCGTTGCAAGAAGTATAAATGCTCTTGAGCGAAAATAAAAAGAGGATGTTTACTGTAAGGGTATCCGAAGCATACCCAAGGTAAGGGTTATCCAGTGTAGGCCAGTTTTGGAAACACCCCGGGACTAAGGACTTTGAACCTTATCAGGTTTTTCTGTAGGTATTTATCATTTCCTGCCGAATGCGCTCTTGCTTCATTCTTCTGTTCTCTCAAAATAGACTGATCTGCTTCCCAGAGCCTGGCTACCCACACTCCTAGCATTTATTTCTTCCTCTCAAGGGTTCATCCAGACTGAAGCTGGAATCTCTTAGTCCTGATTGTAAATTCCAGGGACAGTGTTTCTCATTGGTTCGTAATAGGTCAGATATCTGCACCTGTGGCCAGCGTAATGGAGTTCTGTGCAAAAATGATGGCTGAAAGTATGTCTTTTGTAACCTATAGGGGTAAGAAAATGGCTAGAAAACTGGGGAGACAGGGTATTCATCTGGTAACCCGGTGGTGTTCACCACAGTTGCCTTTTTGTGTTTCTTTGTGGGGCCTCTTACTAACTCCCTCTTCACGCCAATTTCAAGTTCATCAAAACCTAGTCAAACGGTGAGTATTTATATGCATGGTGTTGGACAGACAGATATGGCTAAGTCATTCTGTACTAGTATATGATTAAGTGAACATTTATTGAGTGCCTATCATATACTAAGCCCTTTTTCAAGTCTAACACTAGCCAAGTAATAGATGACTCTCTTATTTTTCACTCACACCTTTATCACCTCTTCCCAATTGTCACACTGTGTTTTCTGTCTACCTCTTACACATCGTGTTCATTGTAGTGAGTGAGAAGTTATCTTGAAGGTTGGTTAGTAATGTTGTGACTTTTACCTTTTATGTCCTGGGTGATGGATGGGATTTTTAAGAGTTAATGAGTCCAAGGATGCCTGACATATGAAAGACACGATATTGCCTGTGTCGTTGCAATAACTTCCAAAGCATGACGATGGGCGTATACTGCCTATCACTTGTCCCCAAGACAAATCCCAGTAGCATCAAAAGCTCATTTTTGGGGGGTCCAGGTAATTGTAATCATGGGACACATGATAATGTAAAAGCTAATCTGAAATTCTTTTGGAACTTTGATTACTCCCTTTGATCTAAGTATGCAAGTGATTAACTGCAAGATATGTGGAAAATGTTCCTTTCCCTTCGTCTTTGGAAACAAGATCTGTATTTCTATGGGTGCAATGCCATTTTAGCACTCTCACTTTGGACTTGACCAAGACTTTTATGGGATCTGAAAAATTAGTGCTTCAGGAAGGGTTTATTTTGATTTGTGTTCCTTAATCCCATTTTAACTTTCTCCCCCTTTGAAAGTCCCATTCAGGGTGTAAGCAAGTTAGCAGAAGTATGTATGAAACTGTATTAGATATCTCTTTGAGGCTCCACATGTATGGAGAATTACCATTGACACCAAGGCCCTTGCCGTGAATTCATTTTTCCAGCATAAAACATGAGAACAGATCATAATTGTTCTTTCTGTTTCCAGCTCTCTTAATTTTAATCCCTTTGGTATTGTTGTCTGTAGGGATTTTTATCCCAGTTATGTCACAAAAGGATGGTAGTGTTTTGCCATGGTGACATTTCCATTATCTGTCAGCACCTCTGAAATGATCTCAGTTTTTTCTGAGGTTGACATTCCTCCCCTGCCTTCCTGTGATCTGTTTTCATTTCTTGATAAGTCTGATTTCTTCAGCGGAATGATCATAATGGGACATGTTATTAGTAAGAATGGTAGAGAGAAAATGGACTTGAGTAGTTACGAACTTCCTTCCTCTGATGACTGTTTTCCTGGAGCTGAATCCTCACATTGTACTTTTTACACTGTGAATGTTTTTTCTGTTTTGAAAGACATCCACTTCAAATATATTACTTGAAACATCTTTTAGGCCAGGCATGGTGGCTCACACCTATAATCGTAGCACTTTGGGAGACTGAGGTAGGAGGGTTGCTTGAGCCCAGGAGATCCAGACCAGCCTGGGCAACATGGCGAAACCCATCTCTACAAAAATTAGCCGAGCATGGTTGTGGTGTGTGCCTGTAGTCCCAGCTGCCCAGGAGGCTGAGGTGGGAGGATCACCCCAGCCTGGGAAGTTGAGGCTTCAGTGAGCCGAGATTGTGCCACTGCACTTCAGCCTGGGCTGCAGAGTGAGACCCCCGTCTCAAAATAATTTTCTTTAGTTATTTAAAAATATATTTACTTAAATTGACAAATAATAATTATACATATTGATGGGGTATGTAATGATGTTTTGATACATATAATGTATAGTGATCAGATCAGGGTAATTAGCATATCCGTCTTCTCAGACATTTACCATTTCTTTGTGTTGGGAATGTTTGATATTTTCCTTTGATATTTTGCTATTTGAAAGTATACAGTAGATTATTCTTAACTGTTACTTTGCCATTGTTTTCATTTGTTTTTCTTTTTCCTTTCTTTTCTTTTTTTTTTTTGAGACAGAGTCTCGCTCTGTCGCCCAGGCTGGAGCGCAGTGGCACGATATCAGCTAACTGCAACCTCCGCCCCTGGTTCAAGCAATTCTTCTGCCTCAGCCTCCCGAGTAGCTGGGATTACAGGCATCTGTCACCATGCCTGGCTAATTTTTGTATTTTTAGTAGAGACGAGGTTTCACCATGTTGGCCAGGCTGGTCTCGAGCTCCTGACCTCAAGTGATCCACCCACCTCGGCCTCCCAAAGTGCTGAGATTATAGGCATGAGCCACCGCGCCCAGCCCTTCATTTGTTTTTCTATGTCAGTATACTTTGAAGGACTTTGTATACTAAGTGTTTCAAAATAACAGGAGCTTTTGTGAAATGAGACATACAAATGAAGGAGACATGAACTTACCCCTATTTTCTGTACCTGTCAACGATTTGAATTTCAGGGTTTTTGTTTTGTTTTGTTTTGTTGTTTCTGTTTATGTGCGTGTATAATTTTTTTTACACATACACATGTACACGTACAAATGAACAAGCCTGTGTACATTTAATTTTTACAAATAAATGCCTACTTTTTCTGATGCCATATTAAACTCTTCCATATCACTGCCTTTTCCTAGGGTTTTGTAAAAGAGTACTTTATCTCCACACTACTATCCGCTGCCTTTTATTTAAAGTGTTCAGTGGACCATTATTTGGGATGAATAAAAATTTGATGTTATGCCACAGAAAGGTAGGATTTTGGGGGAGAAACAAATACAGGAAACAGGTAGAAATAGATACATTGAGAAGAATCGTTTTGAGCAGGGATTTTTGTAGAAAACATTAAAACAAATTGTATATCAAACTCTCTGGCTGGTGGTCAGTCTAATCACAAGCATTTATTCTTAAGTGTCCTACAGAGAGAAAAAGCTGTTTCTGACTCTATCTTGAATTAAATATTTGGATTTGGACTGCAACTTAATTTTAGGGAGAAAGCATCTGTCTTTTCTGAAAACAGTATGCCTTTAAAAGTGATCCCTGTGGTAGAATGTTGTTGAAATGCTTAAATACTTTCCACTACGTTTTTTTTCCCCCCTTTCCTTTCTTTATTTTTTTTTTGGACAGGATTTTACTCTTTTGCTCACGCTGGAGTGCAGTGGTGCAATCATAGCTCACTTTGGCATCAACCTCCTGGGCTTAAGTGATCCTCCCACTTCAGCCTCCCTGGTAGCTGGGAGTGCAGGGGTACACCAGCATGCCTGATTTATTTTTTAAAAACATTTTTGTGGAGACAGGTTCATTGTTTTTTTTTTTTCTTTTTTTTTTCTTTTTTTAAAAATTATACTTGAAGTTCTAGGGTACATGTGCACAACGTGCAGGTTTGTTACATATGTATACATGTGCCATGTTGGTGTGCTGCACCCATTAACGCGTCATTTACATTAGGTATATCTCCTAATGCTATCCCTCCCTCCTCCCCCGAGCCCACGACAGGCCCCGGGGTGTGATGTTCCCTGCCCTGTGTCCAAGTGTTCTCATTGTTCAATTCCCACCTATGAGTGAGAACATGCCATGTTTTGTTTTCTGGGAGACAGGTTCTTGCTGTGTTTCTTTAGCTGGTCTGGAACTCCTGGGCTTAAGCTGTCCTCCTGCCTTAGCCCCTCAAAGTGTTGGGATTAAAGTCGGTTAATTTTCTAATGCAAAAGAGTGGTACATGTTTATTACAGAACTATTAGGAAGAGCTAACCCAAAAACTCACCTATTTTTACACCCATCAAATATAACCCGTTTTATTCTTTAGTGATGTATTGGTCCTCTGTATTCACGGGTTCCACAACCAGCTACAGCTACAAATTATTAAAAAAAAAACCCAGCAACCCCAAATAGTGCTACAATTTAGTACAAATAAAGAAATACAGTATATCAACTATTTACATAGCATTTATATTGCATTAGGTATTATAAGTAATCTATAGATTATTTAAATTACACAGGAGGATGTGCATAGGTTTTATGCAAGTACTGTGCTATTTTATATCAGAGATGTGAGCATCTGTGGATGTCGGTATCCAAGGGGATCCTGGGAACCAATTGTCTTGGATATGGAGGGGCAATTGTATTATTCTAGGTGTATTGTGTGTAGGTGTATAAAATCAAAATTTATATTGAAGAGTATACATTTTGTTACTTGAATATTCATTTCCTGTGAAATCATGAACATGTTGCCATGTCAAAGAAAAGCCCCACCTGGTTTTACACTATCATTTTGAAGTTTTACTTAGTATTTCATTGTATGGATGTATACTGTCCTTATTATTGTTGGGTATTTAGGTTGTTTCCAGTTTGCTTGTTTGTTTGTTTTTTTGAGACAGGGTCTCTGATGCCCTGCCTGGAGTGCAGTGGCACAGTCATAGCTCACTGTAACCTCAGACTTGCGGGCTCCAGCATCTTCCTGCCCCAGCCTCCTGCATAGCTGGGACTACAAGTGTGAACCCACTGTGACCAGCCAGTTTTTCACGTTTTAAACAACTCTGCATTGAACATCCTTGTAGCTAAATCTTTGTTCACATGATTTGTAGTTTTCTTGGACAAGCTCCCCAGATGTGAAATTGCTGAGTCCAAGGTTTTGATAATTTCAAGTCTTTTTTTCTTCTTCCTAAACTGCATACAACCAAAGTGTCCTCTATTGATAACCTTCCTGTTGGCCATGGGCATGGTTGTACTTTTTTTGTCGTGATTACTATTGTTAGTAGTAATAATAAAAATACTTATTATATTTAGTACCCTGGTGGTTTCAGTTTTGATTGGGATTTCAGTTTTCTTTCTTGTCTTAGTCCTGTATAACCTGAATTTAAAGTGAGCAGGAACGTTGGCCTTTTGTCTATTGCCTATAGGGATAAAAATACTGCAGTGGGTAGAGATTTTGGTCTGGCAGGGGGCTTCCCCATGTCAGCCAGGCTGTTGGGTACTATTGAGCTGGTCCTTGAAGCATCACTTCTTGAGGTTTGCAGAGATGCAGTGGTAGTGGGTCAGCCTGTATTCCTCTCCAAGCTGGGGGTGGGGGCGCTGAGCCAGTGTTTCCAACAAAGAGCAATCTGGGTAGCTATCTGCTTCTAGGCAGCTAAGGAATGCTGAATAATTAATAGCTTTCCAGGGAAATATTATTTGCTATAGTTGAATATTCTTTTGGACTTAATGCCAACTATAGTTTGATGATTGAAAAGTCCCTTCAGAGGAAAAAGTGTTTAGAAGCAAATGTATTGATGGTATTGATGGATATTGTTTTTCAGTGTTAAAATGGAGGGTAATTGACATAAGTTTGGATGGGACTTCACCATCTCAATGACTTTATTTTGATTTTAGCCATTTTTATGCACTTGGCACGTGAAACTATAATGAATTTACGTTGTTATTCCCGTTGATAAAGAAAGCTGCCGGATAGATAGATGGTCATTAATCCTATAAAGATTCTTTGTAGGGATTTGGAAAGAAAAAATTAGATTACTGTTTGAAGACAAAGGTGGTGTCTACCATGCCTTGCCTTCTCAAATGAATTGTAGTACTTTCGAGATTTCTGGTCTCTGATCATGAGGGTGGCAGTTTAATTTCTGAAATCTGAAGGTGTCACACAAACTCAGACAAGCAAATTGCCTGTATATTTCACATGTTGTGTTCTTTAATGCCCATGGTTAAGACACTGAGTGAAGAGAACAGGGGCTGGAAAAGAGGTGCTGAAGTTTTGAATGAGGCACTCTGCTTGTTGTACTAGCTGTGAACCCATCTGGGGAACAAGTACTGACACTGCCCACTTAGAAGAAGACACGTTTGTTAAAGAGGTACAGTTGCCTTTATGACTGGCATTTTAGTTAACCAGTAGCAAAATAAAGGACTGATGGATTTATTATCAGATTATGCACAACCATGCACATATTGCTAAATCCTCCATGAACATCACAGGTATCTAAAATAAAAGAGAAATTTTGATTTGTTTTAATAAATAACATTAGCTAGCACCTCCATTTCTGACCATTCAGTCCTGTTTGGAAATGCCACAATGATGAGCGTGTGTTATTTTGACCTCATGTGAAGGTTCCATGACAACAGTAAACATTCTTATTGCAGATTTTCATAAGTCTATAAATCTGGATGAGGCAAGTGTCCTCAGCCTGAAATAAAGATGTGTTATGAAATTTCCCATGCCAGAAGAGACACTCAGAGCTGGGATTGGCCTTTTCAAACGCTGTTGATGGTGATGAGTGATAACTCCCCTTTTAGTTTTGGCATCAGATGGAGTTTGTGGCTCATTGGTTTCATTGCGTTGCCTGGGTATGTCCTATTTAGACTTAATTGCATGGTTTGCACCACTGTCCTAGGTGGTTGCTGTTCTTTTCAAGGACTGTCCTTACTGAATACCCTTGGTATTTTATTTCTCTTTTCTTACACGAGTCCTCAATTACAACAACAAAGAAAATGCTAACATTTGACATCACTGGTAAACTAAGAATGCTTTAGATTAGGATTTCCATTTGCTGCCTTTCCAAATTTGATAATTTATATTTGGATATCCTTTTAGCATATTTTTGGTGGAATGGTTCACTTTATTATTATTTTTTAAAGATGGATGTTTCCTAGCTTTCACCAAGGAACAACTCAGTTTCAATGGAATGTTTTATAAGTATGACGTAATGGAAATTTCACAGGATTTGGAGTCACAAGGGCCTGCGTTGGCATCTTAGTGCCATTATTTATTAATTGTGTGACCTTGGGTGATCACACAGCCTCTCTGAACTTCCATTTTCTCACTAGTAGGTAGAGATGATATTATTGATTGTTATTTAGGGGTTGTGGCAGAAATTATGCTGTTCTTCTGACTTTGAGATTCTTTCCATAGGGAGGCGGGTAGTGATGTCTCGTTCCTCCTTTTTGTATGGAGGGGTGGCCATGTGATTAAGGTGGAGGAGTGCTGTGAAACTTCCAAGATAGGGTCATAAAAGGTGATATAGCTTCTGCCTGGTTCTTTTGGGACACTTGGTTTTGGAAGTCAGCTAGGAGGCTGCAAGGGAGCTCAAGGAGCCAAATGGTGAGGCCACATCTAAGTGTTCCAGGGGAGGTGAAACACACCTGAGGTTTCAGATGATTCTAGACCTGGGCCATTGAGTTGCCTGCAGTCTTCCCAGTGTAAGATCCAGACATCAGGGAGCAGAGACAAGCATTTCAGCTGTGCTTTGTATAAATTCCTGACTCACAGAAATTGTGAAAGATAATAAAATGATTGTTGTCAGTTTAAGCCGTTATATTTTGGGATGATTTGTTACACAGTGGTAGATAATTGTAATAAAGATATCGTGAGATTCAAATAAATGGTAGTTCTCCTTCTAATTTTGCATACTGTCTCTATCACTTGGTAACTGTGTGACCTGGGGCAAAATATTTAACTTCTTTGTATCTATTTTCTTAATTGTAAATGGGGCTTACGATAATTCCCTCTGGACTTCTGATGAGAATTAGTGATATAATACTTGATACGCTCAATAAATGTAACTTGTCATTATTTTTTGTTAAACTATATTGATGGATTTTGGGAATGCATGAAAAAACTTATCTTAATTGTATTTTTATTTTTAAAGGACTTATGTAGATTTTGTTTTGTACCTTTCTCTAGGCAAGAAACCAGTTTGAATGTAATTTTCATGAAATGAAAAAAATAAAAGAAAAATTAATAGTAAATCTGATGCTAGTATCTGCCATTTATTTCACATATTTTTTCTAAGGTTGTATATGTCTGGGAACCTTTGGCTTTGCTTGGTAGAAAGAGGACTTATGACTCCAATTAGAGGACATCAATAGAGAAGAAGGGATGAAGGATGGGAGGTAGGAAAGAAATCTTATTTTCAGTAACTTATGTGCCAGAAACTGCACTGTAGTCTTTTACCAGTATAGTCTTCTTAGATACTCTGAGACAGATAATAAGAAAAGAATGGATTGTTACTTAATTTTTATCGTCCCTGAAATCGAGGTTGTTAGTGTCCTTCTCTGGTGTGTTACGCGGAGAAAGGAACAATGATTGCAGTTTTACTTTCAGGCTAAAAGCTACAAATCTGAGCTCACATTTCTGTTTGTTTCTGCCTCTGACCCTGGGTGGCTTTGAGACCTCTCTAAGCCTCAGTTTCTTCAGTTGTCAAATGGGTCTACTAGTGTTTCCTATTTCCTTGCATTGTTAAAGAAGAGCCCATGAGAATCTGTTTCCTAACCTAGCTTGGTCATAAGAATGATTGTAGTGCATTTTTTAAAATAATGGGACCCATCCCAGAGCTACAGAATTAGAATTTCCAGGGATTCAGTGATTCAGTGCCCCACGTAAGTCTTACGTTAGGCTGATTTGGGAGGCGTTAAAACAACATGTAAAACTGAACAGTTAAGACCTAATAAATAAATGTTAGCTGCTGTTATAATTATACTTAACATTAATTTAATGTTTTAGGTAAGTTCTTTTATATATGTTCTTTAGATTTGCTTTGGTAGATTTTGATAATTTCTGAAAAATAAACACAAGAATGCCTGCAAATGTTGGTATGCCACTTAAATAAAATCTGATTCTGCTATTATTTTATGTCCATCAAGAAGGTATGAAAAGTTTTCTTTTTCTTTCCTCTCTGAAATATAGATTATTATAACTAAGTTAATGAGTTTCTTCCCAACCAACCAAACCTTTTGAAGTTTAGGAAGACCGTGGATTGAGACATCTTTTTCTGTAACATAATTAAAGAAAAATAGATTCATAGTTAGGGTCATTGAACCTTGAGGGAATTTGCCCATTGGCTGCCCATCAGGCTGTGATCAGAAGTTTTCATGTTATATGTTACATGATAATTAAGGATGGGGAATAGCTATTTTAGAGACTTTAATTAAAGACTGTGCTTTCTATATAATGAGTATCTATAATGAGTTTTCCGTATAAAGTATCTATTTAGAACAATATGCGAGGGGGTGTATCTCATTGTCCAGCAAATTCCTGTTATAACTGGTTACTTGTCACGAATTTGAATTGGAGCAACATAGATTTGTATCCCAGTCTTCCAACACCTTAGGGCTGTTGTCATGCATGTTGCTTTTCAAATATTTTGCTGAATACTTTGGAGTATGGTTGCTTTTGTCACCCTTGGTTACATTGTGTATCATGTTGACTCCTGCAAAATAGTGGGGAAAAGTAATCCTTGTAATATATAATTAACTTATGAAGTAGAAAATACTTCTATCCTTTAATCTAATATTTTAGTTTGTTGGGGCTTATTGTGCTAGCAGCCCAGGCTTCTCTTCCAGTTGTGCTTTAAGGGTTTTGTTGATTGTGCTTACCTAAGTCCTAGTTCAATGATTGGTCAGTGATGGGTGGTAGGGCCTGGCATATTGCCAGATTTGTAATAGGTGCTCAATAAATGACTTCTTACCATTATAGTTATCTGTCTCATTCTTTAAAGAGCAAGTAGTTGTCCGAATTACAAACCCATTAGAATAGTTTTTTGTTTTTTTCTTGTTGTTGTTGGTTTCTTTCTTTCCTTTTTTTTTTTTTTTTTTTTGGTTTTTTGAGATAGGGGCTCACTGTGTCGCCCAGGTGCACTGCATCCTCCTCCTCCTGAGCTCAAGCTATCCTCCCACTTCAGCCTCCCAAGTAGCTAGAACTACAGGAGCATGCCACTGTGCCTGGCTAATTTTTGTAATTTTTGTAGTGATGGGGTTTTGCCATGTTGCCCAGGCTGGTCTTGAACTCCTGGCCTCAAGCAATCCTCCTGCCTCTCAGCCTTCCAAAGTGCTAGGATTACAGGTGTGAACCACTGCCCAGGCTAGAATAGGTTTTGTTGTCTAAACAAACAAGGCGATAAATTTTATTCTTGTTTTTCTTTCCAAGTTAATGTTTTGTGCTGTTCCAGCTGGCTATTGACAAATACAATAGGAGTTCAATCAATGTAGCTTATTGGGATAGTTCTAAAATTGGAATCTGGGTTGCAGTTCCAGCTGTATAACTGGCCTTGGGCAAGATCCTTCAACCATAGTGGTTCTCAGCTTGTACCTCTTATAAATGGATGGGCTGATATTTTGTGACTTGTTTAACTCCTGAGTTTTTGGCTATGTGAATCTGCTTGTTCTTTTAAAGAAGTGTTTGCGTTGGATGTGGTGTTAAAGTTGGAATGTTCTTGCAAGTCCTTTGGGAAATTTTGGTCCTTGGATCTTTGCTGGGCCTTGTTCAGACATGAAATGAGAAAAATATTGTTGAATTTTATAAAGCTTAATATAAAGCTTGAAGTTGGATGCACAAGAACGTATTTCTGACCCTCCTTGGCATGTGTGTGTGCCTGTGTGTGAGATGGGAAGGCATATGATGAGTTTTAAATGTCATCTGGAACTGAGAACTGGTTGCCCACTTTTATTTTTTTCTGTGAACAGCATGAGGTAGACATTAAGATAACAACCTGTTGAAAGACACAAAGCTGGCTTGTGTGTTTTGACTTTTGTAGGAACACTGCAGTGACCGTCTTCATACATGTGGCAGCATCCTCATGCTTCTCTGTTGTGAACACAAACCAGTACATTTCTGTACATACTCGTACATTCTCCTTATCTTTTTGGTGTCGGCTCAGGTGGCACCCCCTCCAGGAAGCCTTACCTGACAACCTCCCATGCCCCCAGACTATGAGTGTAAATGTTTTCAATATAGTAGCATTCAATAGATGGTAACTGACATTATCATTTTCCTTATTAGTACAGATTCTTTCATTGTTGTGTTACTTATTGTTATGTTAAGGCCTCCCAAGTTAAACTCCTGTGTTGTGCTGACTTTGGAAGGCAGACTACTGTTTCTGGCGGCAGCTTTTAGGCGAGTATTTCTCCCCTGCCTCACAGATGTTCAAAAGTTGGTTGGCATGAGCTTAGAATTTTTTGAACGTCACCAGTGGTATTCAAGAATAGTCATTACTATGACTCATGATGTAGCTGAATAGAGGAGAGAACAGAGACTCATGACTTTGGACTGAAAATGTTGAGTGTGTCGCTAAGCCCAGAAGAGAAAAGTCTGTGCAGATACAAAATATGCATCAGCAAATGGGCTTCTAAAAAGACTCAGAAACAGAAGGGGTTCTCGTCTTTTTAAAGTGATGGATCTTTCCCATCTCCTTGCCCACATTCTCTCCTACATATCAGATGATTACTTTCTTTGCTTACTTAATTCAGCCATCTCACTCTGACCCATGGGTATTATATCATCCAGGTCAACTGAAGGATCACTCTGGATTAGTGTGGTGGTTTCAGTCTTTTAGAGGCTATGCTTCAAAAAGTTTCACAGATGCTTACTTAATATTAGTTGTACTTTTAGGACCTCTTGGTTTTGGAAAACTGCTATGAATCTGATAATTGAACAGTACTAGCCTACAGAGGTCATTATACATTTTACCTATGTAATATTACATTTGTTGCATATGCATACATACACACATATATAAATATATAAACATACACACATGTATGGCATCTGTATATTATAGAAAATACTTTTACTCACATTTTTTTAGTGCACAGATAATTTCTGGTGTACCTGTAGAATCCCAAACCCCTTGGAATAACCATTTTCCATCTGTCAGATGTTGTGGTTCGTAGTTTTTGAGAGCATTGAATTGGAAGGTCTTGGGCATCCTCGCCAGTCTTCTGGCTTTTTTCTTTTTTTTCAGAAAGGAGAAATTAAAGCTTTTAGTTCTTTAACATCAGCATTTCATTTTTGAGTGTTTAAAAAAATCTTAAAGATTGTTTTAACGTGTATGTACTTGTGTATATGTGTGTATTTAAGACTTGTGAATCCAGTTGCTAGTTTTAATTCTAAATCTCCTTTCATTTCTAATTTCATTAAAAATTGTATCCCATTTACTACTTGTATAATTTTATTTTCTTAACATCTACCAGTGGTAACTTGCAATGTATTCCAACATTTTTTTCTTCTTAACGTAGCCTCATAGGAATTCTTTTGGACATAAAGATTTATAATGGACCTCTTGAATGCCAGTGCTAGACATATACTAATTCCCTGCTCAGTACTTTTCTTGGCTCTGACTCTGAAGATGAAAGTCTTCTTTTCTCAACCTCTCCTTGACTATTCTTGTGCTTTTGTAAAGTTATTGAGATGGATTCTGATGCTTCATATGGCTTCTTAGATTTTAAGTCCTGTCACCATTAGGAACAGTCTGTTCTAGGAATGTTTGAAGTTCAGGGCCTTCACACACAATTAGGTGGTGTCTTTCTTTCTTTTTTTTTTTTATTATACTTTAAGTTCTAGAGTACATGTGCACAACGTGCAGGTTTGTTACACATGTATACATGTGCCATGTTGGTGTGCTGCACCCATTAACTCGTCATTTACATTAGGTATATCTCCTAATGCTATCCCTCCCCCTTACCCCCTCCCCACAATAGGACCTGGTGTATGATGTTCCCCTTCCTGTGTCCAAGTGATCTCATTGTTCAATTCCCACCTATACACCATGGAATATTATGCAGCCATAAAAAAGGATGAGTTTGTGTCCTTTGCAGGGACATGGATGCAGCTGGAATGCAGCTGGAAACTATCATTCTCAGCAAACTATCACAAGAACAGAAAACCAAATACCATATGTGGCATCTTTCTTACCATCAGGTTGGGTAGTGGGAATTGTTTTCACTATAGAGAGAAGGTAATTTCACTAATCAACTGGGCACCTTTTATAAAGATTGGGTTTTGCCGATCTCAAAAAATCTTAGTTTGGTGATAGGTTCTTTCTTTTTTTTTTTTTTTTTTTTTTTTGAGACGGAGTCTCGCTCTGTCGCCCAGGCTGGAGTGCAGTGGCCGGATCTCAGCTCACTGCAAGCTCCGCCTCCCGGGTTCACGCCATTCTCCCGCCTCAGCCTCCCAAGTAGCTGGGACTACAGGCACCCGCTACCACACCTGGCTAGTTTTTTGTATTTTTAGTAGAGACGGGGTTTCACCATGTTAGCCAGGATAGTCTCGATCTCCTGACCTCGTGATCCACCCGCCTCGGCCTCCCAAAGTGCTGGGATTACAGGCTTGAGCCACCGCGCCCGGCCTGGTGATAGGTTCTTTAGGAAACACACAATATACCATATTGAACTAATAGCAACCTGAATGATACAGTTATTGATAGTGTCATATATAGGTTCTAATAGTTGCTAACAATGAATATGATGTTAATGTGTGTTTTTTGTGCATCATCATTTAGGATAGTGTATCTATGCTGTTCTCTTGTGTGGAAATAAGTTCAATGAATAATAGGTCACTCAGTAAGTGAAATAATGGGCAACCTACCATATCCTCATGTGGTCTTGATAGCCTTAAGACCTTGATCAAAGCTCAAAGATGAACTGACTTACCATCCAAATTGAAAACACTGTGCCTTAGATAATAGTGGTGTCCTATGATTGTGAGCTTATTAACATCCTAACCAGACATAGAGTTTTTATTTTTCTCTCTCTTTAGTTTTTCATGAGTTTTCTGTTTACTGTCTCTAAGAGAAATTCTCTAAGAGAATTTGTTAAAGGTAAGGAAGTTAAAGAAATAGATTCAGGTTTTATGGTATGTTATAGTTTTTTTAAATGCACAATGGAAGTTACAGGTTTATGAATTTACATCCCAGAATTCAGAAGTTTTATTTGTAGATAGATAGAAATTTTATTCCCCTCTCCTGCCCCCGCCTTTTTTTTTTTGGGTATCAGTCTGCTGTACAGAGTTCTAATATGTGCTTTATTTTTGTAGTTTTTGCATATTACTAAAGTAATACATGTTTATGGCAAAAATTCAAATAAAACACAGGAATATAAAGTAGAAAACTAAATTTTTCCTGTTACCTCCTTCTGTTCTCAACCTAAAATTCTAATCCTCCAGAGGCAACCCATTTGGGATATATTTTTTTCAATTTTTCTATACAGATAAAAATATGCATATGATCTTTGGAATCTTTTTTCGAGATGGCATGCATACTTATTTTACTCATGTCTGAGAATCTTGGTTTCAACTAGACTATTCTTAATCAGTATTTTATTTTTATTTTAAGTGCACCTTGTATTTTATGAGTTTCCACAGAAGCCTTTGACATTAACTAGCTACTTTATTTTCTTAAATTATTAAGAAATGACAGTGGTATATACCCATTCTGAAATGTTTTTTGAAGAAGAGATGTATAGGATCAGGTTGGAGAAATTAAATAGCTTACTGTTTCAATACTGGTTGTTTTGTTCAAGGTTTCTGTGTATCAGCCAACATACAGGTTTGGCTGCATTAGCAGATACCTCAAATCGTAGTGGCTTAAATATGGTAGAAGTTCATTTCTACCTTATGTAGCGGTCTAGCCATGTAACAGTCCCACACTACTGTGATTCTGCAAGGTTGGGAACTGAGATTCTATCTCATATTTTGGTCTGTCATTGTAGAGATATTGTCCTCCTGTGCCTTCTGGCTAGTGGAACAGAGACAAGAGGAGAGCAGGTCTCTTCTCTTCACAGACACGGCTTGGAAATGACACACTGTGCTTCTGCTCACATCTCATAAGCCAGACCTTGCTCATGTGGCCGTAACTAGCTGCAACAAAAGCCTTTAATCAGGGCAGCCATATGCTCAACTGAGAGTTTGGAGGAAGGGGAGAATGTATTTTTGGAGGTAACTCAGTCTTTGCTGAAGAGCATGCCTTTATTATTTTTTAAAAAGGGAATCTTGAGACACACTTATTTGAGATTAAATCAAAAATCCCTTTGATGTGCCAAATGAAAAAAAAATTGCTATTTAGAATATTTTCTTGTCCTCATCCATTTATGCAGTTTGACTGTCAAAAAATACAACATATAATCTTGCTAATAATAGGACATTTACATATGAACTTTCTATGCAGAATTGGTGTGAAATAATCTCTTATTAGGTAATAAAACTATGTAAAATAGGGAGATATGAATATAAGAGCCTATTTCTCAATGGAATGAAAGGTTGGCCCATTCTCAACTTAAGTATATAGCACATTATTCCTTCTAAGGTGATTTTTGCTTTAAGTTATACTTGTTTGCTATAGTTAGAAAATACAGATAAATAAAACTGTAACGTCTGTGCTCAGAGATAACCACCATTCAACATTTGATTTTTAAATAATATTATGTAGTGTGAGTGTATATGTGTGTATACATATATACACATGCAGACAGACAGACACCACCTATAAGCACATGAGCATTTATTGTATAAGTTATAACCATTTCATAGTGTATTAGTTCGCTCTCACGCTGCTAATAAAGATACACCTGAGACTGGGTAATTTATAAAGGAAAAAGGTTTAATGGACTTACAGTTCCACATGGCTGGGGAGGCCTCACAATCATGGTGGAAGGTCAAGGAGAAGCAAAGTCATGTCTTACTTGGTGGCAGGCAAAAGAACATGTACAGGGGAACTGCCCTTTATAAAACCATCAGATCTCATGAGACTTATTCACTATCATGAGAACAGCATGGGTAAAACCCACCCCCATGATTCAGTTACCTCCCACTGGGTCCCTCCCACGACATGTGAGGATTAGGGAAGCTACAATTCAAGATGTGATTTGAGTGGGGACACAGCCAAACCATATCACATACTCTTGAGTTTGGTTTTCTCTCCTCATTATACTTGGTAGGGAATAATGTTCACAATATATGTGAAAACTTTTTTTTTTTTTTGAGAGGGAGTCTCGCTCTGTCGCCCAGGCTGGGGTGCAGTGGCCGGATCTCAGCTCACTGCAAGCTCCGCCTCCCGGGTTTACGCCATTCTCCTGCCTCAGCCTCCCGAGTAGCTGGGACTACAGGCGCCCGCCACCTCGCCCGGCTAGTTTTTTTTTGTTTTTTTTTTTTAGTAGAGATGGGGTTTCACCGTGTTAGCCAGGATGGTCTCGATCTCCTGACCTCATGATCCGCCCGTCTCGGCCTCCCAAAGTGCTGGGATTACAGGCTTGAGCCACCGCGCCCGGCCACTTTTTTTTTTTTTTTGAGATGGAGTTTTGCTCTTGTTGCTCAAGCTGGAATGCAATGGCGCAATCTCAGCTCACTGCAACCTCTGCCTCCTGGGTTCAAGTGATTCTCCTGGCTCAGCCTCCCAAGTAGCTGAAATTACAGATGCGCACCACCACACTGGCCTCATTTTTTATATTTTTAGTAGAAATGGGGTTTCACCATGTTAGCCAGGCTGGTCTTGAACTTCTGACCTCAGGTGATCTGCCCACCTCGGCCTCCCACAGTGTTGGGATTACAGGTGTGAGCTACTGCGCCCGACCTGAAAACATTTTTTTATCCAGGTGTCTATTTTATGGATATTTTCTAATGTATTTTATATGTGATTTTTTGTTGAATATTTAGGTTGTTTCTGAACTGCTTTCATAAACAATGATGTGATGAACAGTTTTTGTGCATATGGTCTTATATATCTCTCTGAATATTTCCTTGAGACAAATATTACATGTGGAATTACTTGGTTATAGGATCTATAGGTTTTGGTACACATCATGCTAATACAAATTTTCTTATACTCTCCCCAATCCTTAAATCTCTGTTCCTCTAACAGAAAACCAAATATAATGTGTTCTCATTTATAAGTGGAAACTAGCATTGAACAATATAGACACTGGGGCTCCCAAAGTGGTGATGGAGAGATGGGGGAAGGGGTTGAAAAATGCCCGACGGGATTGTGTTCACTACCTGGGTGACAGGATTATTGGAAGCCCAAACCGCAGCATCATGCAATATACCTGTGTAACAAACCTGCACACATACCCCCTGAGTCTTAACAAAAAAAAAAAAAAGAAAAAAGAAAAGAAAATATTTGCTCATTTGATAGCAAACTTAGTTGTTTAATAGCTCAGTATTTTAATAGTTAGAAAATGGATTCAATTTGTCTTAAATGTACTTTTCCTTAACTTTATCTCACATTTTAATGCCATGCTTTTTGTATTTAAGGGAAGTACTTTTTGGCCATTGGTCACCTATCTTGTGTGTTTCCAGATGGGAGCTTGGTCAAGTTCTCCCTTCATTCTGCCACCCATGCAGTGCAATTTTTCCTTTTGTATCGGTAATGAGTCTGCACTTGGATACCTCATGCACAGTGGGTACTGTCACTAGTTCCTTGTTGTATCTAAGAAGCGGCAGCACATAGCAGGGCGGAGGGAATTGGTAGGCTTTATTCGGAAATGTTTTTCTTTCTGTTATATTGTGAATTCAGGAATCTAATTAGTTGACCATCACCTTGAAATCCCTTTAATAAAACCTGTAGTTCGTTTCTTCTACTCTCTGTTTATCTTGCTCTTTTCATTCTTGTTCTTTTCCCTTTAAGATGAGTGTATTCTGTCTTGCTTTTCTACTAGAGTCTCATTTCATTTTTCTTCTTTCTGATTTTTTTTAAAGTCTTTTAGGGAATGATTCAGAAAGAATTCTTTTCTTTTTTCTTTTTGGTAGACTGGGGAATTAAGACTGAAAAGCTTATTTCTTTCTGATGAACAGGAAATGTGCTGGCCTCAGTAGTTTATTGGGGGAGTCACATTTTGGGAAACGCCCACAGGCAATTCATGTGTACACAAAACCTAAGATAAACAGTTGTTACTGCAGCAGCCATTGTTTCTCCCTCTGTCTGAGGGTAAGAGACAGGGAAAATCAGACTGAGGAGAGGGTTAGAACAGTGGGAAACTCAGTGGCAATTCAGGAATGTGTCATTTGTCTCATAACTGGATAGTCTGATGCCAGTCTGCCAGTCCTTAAAGCAACAGTTCTTTTTCACAGAATATCTTTTGCAAATTGTGAATATTAATAATTCAGTAAAGGACACATTCCATTTAAGCTGGGTGGTCTTCCAGAAGTAGAATCTCATAGCAAATTGCCAGTTTCTGTAGAATTCCAGAGATAAGTCTTTGTTATAATTGTTGTGAAGAGTTATTTGTTTAGCAAGTATTAAATTCTTCCTTACTGTGACCCATCCTGTTTATAAAATATATATTCTTGTTTATTCTTGAGGGTCACATTTCAGAATTATTTGATTTTACTTCTTTTAGACTAGCATTTGCTAGTGCAACTTCTGTGTAGGAGGGTTTTGTGAAATATTTTTTCCAACTTGTTTAGGTAACACAAAATCCAATTTCAATAACTGTTGTGTAGTAAAATGCCTCAATCCTTTTTTATGCCATTTGCTAATATTTTGAGCTCATTTCGAACATATGCTTTTAAAACTGTGCTCTTCACTTGAGTGGCCGTGGTATTTCCAGACCTGTGACTTTTTACTGTAGCTTGAGCCACGAAATAACTGGAATGTTAAAAGAAACTGGGGAGATAAATGGTTGGATAAGTTGCTGATGTAGGCCACAGGTTAGGGGCAGCTAAGATACCTGACTGCTTGTGAGGTCAACTTGTCCCTTCCCTTCCCTTTTCCTTTTTCCCTTTTCGTTTCTTTTCTTTTTTTTTGCCCAGGCTGAAATGCAGTTGTGTGATCATGGCTTACTGTGGCCTCAACCTCCTGGGCTCAAGTGATCCTCCCACCTCAGCCTCCCAAGTAGCTGAGACTACAGGTGCACACCACCATGCCTGGCTAATTTTTTCTGATATTTTGTAGAGATAGGGTTTCACCATGTTGCCCAGGCTGATTTTGATCACCTGAGCTCAAGCCATCTGCCTGCCTCAGCTTCCCAAAGTGCTGGGATTACAGATGTGAGCCACTGTGCCTAGCCAACTTGTGCATTTTTGGCATGCACATTTTCTTTTCTGATTTATTCTCTTCATTTTCCTTTCTTTCTCTCTCTCCCCTCCTCCTTTTTCCCCCCCAGTTGAGGAATGTATCCCTTAGTCTTAATGGGATAGTCAGCCGAGGTTCCCTGCCATCCTGTAGATGGGAAAACATGTAACTTAAGCTCTGTCAATCAGACATACTCTTCCTGACTTTGAGTATGGAACTGAGTGATGTAAAAACTATTCACCCAGAGGTGAACAGAAGAGATTGCTAGTTCCTGCTGCCTAGGTCTTAGAGTTATTTTGATCTCCTACCTTCCTAAGGCTGTTGCTTCAGCTTTGTCTTTTGTGTCCATGTAGTAAACTGCTTTTTCTTCTTTAAATTAGCCAGAGTTGGTTTCTGTTACTAACTGAGGAAGCCTGTCTGAAAGCTACATCTTAGAGTGATCCCAAGCAGCCTCACAAAGGGTGTTTCCCAAGAAACTCACATCAACCCACCTCACAGAGAATGATACAGAGATCAAAATGATTGCTTATGAATTTACAGAAAGAAAACCAACTTTCTTTGGATAGAATGTTTATTGTTGCATTTTAATGCATTTGCTCCCTGTTGGCAAGCCTCAGAGGGGAAGTCAGGAGTTTACTAAACTGAAGGTTGCTTGGGGAATAGGAAGTGTTAGTCATTTGATCCGTGATAGAACTTGATCTCCTCTTGACAGGCCTTGGATGGGCACTGCCTAGCTAGAACCCTTTCCTGTGCTGGCTTTCCAGAGGATCTTATGCCTTTTTGACCACAGCCTACTTAGATGAAGAAAGGAATTTAAGGGCTTCCTCTCCTATTCAGCCCAGCTGCTAAAAAACGTGCTTGGATGAACACTAGGAGCTGAATCCCCCTCCCATAGACTTGAGAACACATTCCTGTATACCTAGACATTCTTAAGACAAAATAAAAATCATTTGATGAGCTTATAAGACTCATATGGAAGGCCTTTTTTTTTTGTTGTTTGAGAAAGAGTCTGACTCTGTCACCCAAGCTGGAGTGGAGTGGTAAGATCGCAGCTCATTATAGCCTCCAACTCCTGGGCACAAGTGCCCTGCCTCAACCTCCTGAGTAGCTGGGACTATAAGCACATACCACCAAGCCCAACTAATTACAAAACATTTTTTAGAGATAGGGTCTTGCCACCCTGCCCAGGCTAGTCTTGAACTCCTGGCCTCAAGCGATCCCAAAGTGCTGGGATTACAGGTGTGAGCCACTGCACTTGGCTTTGTTAAGAGATTTAGATCCATCATTTATGCATTGATCAGTTCTTTATTATCTATTTCCTAATACCAGGTACTCTCTTATCTAAGAGTATTGGGTGTATAGCAGTGAATAAGTCCCAGTGCTTGCCTTTCTTAATCTCAGGGTGCAGAAGAGGGATTAAAATCAGAAGCCAGAGTGACTCATTCCTGTAATCCCAGTGCTTGGGGAGGCTGAGGCAGGTGGATTGCTTGAACTCAGGAGTTCGAGACCAGCCTAGGCAACATGGCGAAACTCTGTATCTACAAAAAATACTAAAATTAGGTGGGTATGTTGGCTCACTCCTGTAGCCCCAGCTAGTTGGGAGGCTGTGGTGGGAGGATCACTTGAGCCCGGGAGGCAGAGGTGGCAATGTGCCACTGCCCTCCAGCGTGGATGACAGAGGGAGACCCTGTTTCACACACACACGCACGCACATGCCCCAGAGATATTTTATTTCCCATGAAAATGCGGAAGAGGACGAACGTGATGAGATATTGCTGAGATGTGTCCCAGGCCAACAGTAGTATCTTTATCTTTTCTTTAATTCAAGAGGTTACACTAGTTCTTTGGATTTTACTCTTAGCACAGTGGAAGTAAGCGAATAAAAATTAAAAGTGTTTCTTCCCTGCCTTTGCCGCTGTGATCCGTTAGTGAGGATCTTCTCCCGGTGGTCTCTAGTTGTCAGCTGCTTATCATCTCCTCAAGTTTGAAGCGTGGAATGCTACTTTTATGACATGGCCATTTCATATGCTGATTCTCCCACGTCATCTGTCATAAAGATACGTGTTTTGGGACCAGTCAGTGATATTTCTTGTTCATAATTGTCCTGCCAACATATAGCTCTGCTTTGCTGATACCGCTTCCAAATCCCTGATGTTTTGGCTGAATTCTGACACATGGACTCCTTCCTGACACGGAAGATGAGATGTTGTATATATACCATTTAGCCCACAATGACATGCACTAAGGGTCACTGATTTTGGCTACTACTGTGATGATGACAGCAGCCATCACTGCCACCACTACTGTTACTACTGTTATCATTACTACTGTATGGGTTTTTACAGGAATTTTCTTTTAAGACTGTTTTTTTTTCTTCTTGAGACAGGGTCTTGCTCTTTCACCCAGGTTGGAGTGCAGTGGCACAATCTCAGCTCACTGCAACTACCTCCCAGGCTCGAGCAATCCTCCTGCCTCAGCCTTCCGAGTAGCTGGGACTACAGGTGTGTGCCACCATACCCAGCTAATTCTTATATTTTTAGTAGAAACTGGATTTCATCATGTTGCCCAGGCTGGTATTGAACTCCTGCTTCAGCCTCCCAAAGTGCTGGGATTACAGGTGTGAGCCACCGCATCCAATGTTTTAATCACACAGATTCTAGTAGCTGATGCCATGTGTCTGTTAGGGATGACAGGGCAGAAACTACAAGGGGAGAGGAGAGACTGTAATAAGTAATTAGAGAAAGAGCTTCGGAGTTCATCAGACAGACCCAGTTCAGCCCACTTATCAGCTGTGTGACTTGAGACAAATTTGTGATTCCTTCTAAGGTTGGTTTCCTAGTCTGTAAAGTGGGAATAATAATAATAACCATCATGAAATGATAATGCTACCATTTGACTCCTTTCTATGTACCAGGTATTGTACCTAGACTATCAACTTCAAACCTTATAACTCTAATTTGAGTTGTGGAACTCATGATTATTCCCAGTTTACAGATGATTCTGAGCACAGAGAGGTTAAGAACTTTGCCTGAGAACACACAGCCAGCACTTAGAGGAACTGGGATCATGTCATAGGTGGTCAGGTTGCCCAACGTTGTTATAATATGTGAAGCTTTAAGCATGATGTCTCCTAGCGCGTTGTAACGTTTATTCCAAGTGTAATAACATGATCATAAGGTAGGCTTTAATTGTCAAAGAGACCTGTTTCTTCCCTTGTGGAAATCGCCTGACTTCTCTCTGCATGGAACCTTTACTCCCATATTCAGATTCTGCCTACTGTGGTGGATGGGGGCCAGGTCTTTCACTGTCCTTAGCAATGCAAAATGATTGCTGGAAACAGGGGGCTTAATGGTGGACCCTGGGACTCCCAGAGAACTTAAATGCTTCTCTTTGCTCTCTGCTTCCACCTTAATGTCTGACTTTGTATCAACAAGTTGAGAAATTTTCAGCTGAGTCTCTGGTGCATTGATGAACTGACTCACTCCCAATTAGGCTGTGGACTTGCCTGGTGGGGATACTCTTGTTTACCAATAAGCAAGAGTCTTT
Source organism: Macaca mulatta (assembly GCF_049350105.2). Lineage (NCBI taxonomy): Eukaryota > Metazoa > Chordata > Mammalia > Primates > Cercopithecidae > Macaca > Macaca mulatta. Next base: position 129,422,399 of record NC_133407.1, on the reverse strand, counting down.
TTGGTGGTTGTTTTTCAAGCGTGGATTGATGGTATGGAAGCCATTCTAAAGTAGGCTTGTATTGACTTTGATCACTGCAACCCCTAGCTGGAGCTCAGGCAGCAGGGGCAGGTGAAAGGAGGTCAGGCGGGCTGAATGATGTGGAGGAGGGCCTTGGAGAAGGAAACTGCCTACTGCAAAAACCATACTCACCTCTGCTCCTTCCCCTACCTATACCTGTTTCGTAGATAAATTGGAGGCAGCTTCTGGTCAAAGCTGGTCATTAAATCAGTACAGGCAGCCTTCCTTTGAGCTGTGATCAGGAGCAGGGCCCTGGGCTATTTGTAACCAGCAGACAGCATTGAAGCAAAGTGTAATATTTAAACTGCCACAAACGAAATATGCACTCATGGTGGGAAACCTATCCATTTTGTCACTGTGTGCCTTATCTTTTACTTTTATTTCTTCCTTTTATCTTGGGGTATAATAAACACTTATTTGAGGATGGTAGAGAATAATAATTTATTTTTTCTTTATTTTGACAAATAAAACAGTAAGTCTACATTTTTTTTTTTTTGAGACTGAGTCTTGCTCTGTTGTCCAGGCTAGAGGGCAGTAGTGCGATCGTGGCTCACCGCAACCTCTGCTTTCCAGGTTCAAGCAATTCTCCTGCTTCGGCCTCCCAAGTAGCTGGGATTGTAGGCACCTGCCACCATGCCTGGCTAATTTTTGTATTTTTTAGAGACAAGGTTTCACCATGTTGGCCAGGCTGGTCTTGGAACACCTGACGTCAGGTGATCTGCCTGCCTTGGCCTCCCAAAGTGATGGAATTACAGGTGTGAGCCACCGTGCCCAGCCAAGTCTGCATTCTTATATCCAACTTTTGACTTGAAGCCTGGAAACTGTGTTAGGTGAGGTTTTCATCCAAAGCCCAGTGTGGTTTTGTGATGTATCATGTTCCTGTGTTTTTTTCTTTTCTTTTTTTTTTTTTTTTTGAGACAGGACCTCACTCTGTCACATAAGCTGGAGTGCAGTGGTGTGATCATGATTTACTGCAGTTTCCAACTCCTCGGCACAGGTGATCCTCCTGCCTAAGCCTCCTGATAAACCGGTGCCACAGGTGTGCGCCACTGTGCCTGACTAATTTTTTCAAACACTTTTTGTAGAGACAGTGTCTCACCATGTTGCCCAGGCTGGTCTCAAACTCCTGGGCTCAAGCAATCCTCTTACCTCGACTTCCCAAAGTGCTGGGATTAGAGACATGAGCCACATGCCTGGCCCCATGTTCCTGTTTTGTTATGGGGTGTTCTGTTCTCATAGATGATCAGGTTCTTTTCCAATGATCAGAAAGCCAGGCATGATGGTGGGTGCCTGTAATCCCAGCTACTTGGGAGGCTGAGGCAGGAGAATTGCTTGAACCTGGGAATCAGTTAAACTACAACACAGGTGGCTGTTTTGGTAGGAAAATCTTTTCCCACCTTCTTCTTACCTTACTGATTTCATGTCTGAGAGCTAAGACACTTTCTCCAAGTGTCTTAGAGGCATGCTGTATGCTTCTGGATTCAAACTGAGGTCATCTCTGGGGAACCTGTCCGCATGGATACAAGTGGAGAAAAACACATTAAAATATCTGTGGGCATTTGAGAGCTGCTCACATTTTCAGGGAGGCTGCCAGCATTTATGTTTGTGCCCTAAGTATTGTATAAGTCCATGCCCTGAGATGTTATTCATCCCAGTTTCATGTTTGTTGGTAAAGAGGGAGTTGTACCTTGCAGAGTTTCATTTCTTCTCTGCCGTACGTTGACTCATGTTGGTGATTATGTCAAAAACTACTTAATTTGTATAAAGGCATCTCCAAGAGCATTTTATATAAATCCCATATGGGAAAAGGTCCCATGAGTTGGACCACAGAGTATGTTGATCACAGCCTGGAATTTGGACTCACACTTGCATTTGAGTCCCAGCTTAAACTTGGATAAGGCTTTTGTTTTGTGTTAATTTAATTTTTACTTAAAAATTAAAGCATAGGCTGGGCGTGGTTGCTCACGCCTGTAATCCCAGCACTTTGGGAGGCGGAGGCAGTCGGATCACGAGGTCAGGAGATCAAGACCATCTTGGCTAACACGGTGAAACCCCATCTCTATTAAAATATAAAAAATTAGCCGGACGTGGTGGTGGGCACCTGTAGTCCTAGCTAATCGGGAGGCTGAGGCAGGAGAATGGTGTGAACCTGGGAAGTGGAGCTTGCAGTGGGCCAAGATTGGGCCACTGCACTCCAGCTTGGGTGACAGAGCAAGACTCTGTCTCAAAAATAAATAAATAAATAAAATAAAATTAAAGCATAATACATGTAGATAATCTCAAGAAATTCAAAAGTACTTTAAGATTTATCACAAAAATATTAATCTTTAATATCACTGCTCCCCATTCTTCTGTGTGACATCACAGAGGGTACCACCTTTAACTCTGTAAGCTGTTCCTTCTGGCATTTCTCTCTATATTTAGAAACCGTATGTTCATATTTATATTTATTGTGATTTCAATTTTAGGTATTATCTATTGTTATTATCTATTATCCCTGGTAAAGAAGTTGAGGATTTAATTTTTTTTTACTCCCTAAAACCCACACTTTTTTCCATCTACCTTCTTCCTAACTACATAGTAGTATCAGTATATCAGCATTTCTCAGCTGAGCCACATAGGGCACTATAATTATATTGCCTTTTTTGGGGGCGGGGGTGAGTGGATAAAGAGATGGGTTCTTACTGTATTGCCCAGGCTGGAGTGCAGTGGCTGTTCACAGGCGTGATCGTAGAACACTGTAGCCTTGAACTCCTGGGCCCAAGTGATCCTCTTGCATCAGCCTCCTGAGTAGCTGGGACCATGGGCATGTGCCACTGTGCCCAGCTGTATTGCTTTTTTATGACGTGAATAAAATGCTTTGCTATTTTTTTGCGTAATTTTCTACATCCCCATCTCTAATTCTTCCCTAAACTCTACAGCAAAACTGAAAAACCCTCACAGCAGAACTGAAAAACCCTCATAGCATAGCTAAACCTGTTAAAGAATCCATCAGTCCCTTAAAAAAAAAATCTTGGTTTCCTCCCTCTTGTTTTCTGTCCACCTGCTTTAATGTGGACTGGTTGCTTTCTATGTTGATTCCACAACTCTCATCCCCTCTCAGCCACAGTTCCTCATCTGTGCAATGAGGATAACAGCAGTCTTAGGGAGGTGCTGTGAAAATTTAAGGAGCTGAGACAGGAACAGCAGTGGCATGAAGTAAGAGCTCAGTCAGTGTTGTTATTCCTTTTTCTTCTTCATTATTTTGTTAGGCTGTGGTCACTAATCTGTAATGCATCTTTAAGAATGAGGATATAGTAGGGCTGGAAGGGAACTACAGTATGACCTATTGTAGTCCTTCATTTTCAGAGAGGCCTGGAGGAGATAAGTGTCTTTACCAAGGTCATGGGGCTGATCGATACAGAGAGGCAGAGCTGCAAATAGATCTGTGCACCTCTGACATTGGTCATAGTCATGTGTTTTTTCCATTTCCTCATGCAACCTCTGTAGACTTAAGGGTTTTGTAAAAAACATTTTCTAAATTTCATAGTCATTTGTTCTCCTTTTTCCCGGTTCCTTTCTTTTCTGAAATACATAACAGCTTTATTGAGATATAATTCAAATACCGTACGAATCACTTGTTTAAAGTTTGCAACTAAATAGATATATTCAGAAAATTGTGCAGCCATCTCTGAAGTCTAACTTAACATTTTCATCATTTCAACAATCAACCCTTTACCTTTTCTGTATCACTCCCCTACCCCCAAGTTCTAGGCAGCTACTAATCTGTTTTCGGTATTTTTGGATTTGCCTGTTTATATGTCATATAAATGTAACCTGCAGTGTGAGGTCTTTTGTGACTGGCTTTTTAGCATAGTATTTTCAATATTATTTATATAGTAGCATGTATCATCACTTTATTCCATTGTTTGTTTGTTTGTTTTTTGTAGAGACAAGGTATTGCTGTGTTGCCCAGGCTGGTCACAGACTCCTGGCTGCAAGCGATCCTCCTGCCTTAGCCTCCTAGAGTGCTGGGATTACAGACGTGAGCTACCACACCTGGCTTTTCATTCCTTTTAATGGCTAAATAATGTTCCGTTCTATATATATGTATATTTTTTCCCCATTCATCAGTTGAAGGACATTTGGGTTGTTTCTAGTTTTTGGCTATTATGAGTAATACTGCGATGGATATTCCTGTACAGCTGTTTGTGTGGACATATGTTTTCATTTCTCTTGGGTACATACCTGGGAATGGAATTGATGGTTCAAATGGAAACTCTTTAAGTTTTTAGTAACTGCCAGACTGCTTCCTAAAGCAGCTGCACCATTTTACATTCACACCAGCAGTGTATGAAGGATCCAGTTTCTTCACGTCATCACCAGCACTTGCCTGTCTTCGTACACCAATCAAAGGTATATGAAGTCGATCTCATTGTATTTTTCACTTATATTTCCCTGATGGCTAATGATGTTGCCCATCCCTTAATGTGTTTATTTGGTCTTTTGTACATCATCTTGTGGAAAAATGTCTGTTAAGATGGTTTGCCCATTTAAAAATAGTGTTATATGTCTTTTATTACCGAGTAACAGTTCTTTATATGTTATGGATACAAGTCCTTTATCAGATGTGTGATTTTAAGTATGTTCTCTCATTCTATGGGTCATTTTCACTTTTTTAAAAAAATTCTTTTTTTTTTGAGACGGAGTCTCGCTCCGTCACCCAGGCTGGAGTGCAGTGGCGCAATCTCGGCTCACTGCAAGCTCCGCCTCCTGGGTTCACGCCATTCTCCTGCCTCAGCCTCCCGAGTAGCTGGGACTACAGGCACCCGCCACTACGCCCCGCTAGTTTTTTTTGTATTTTAGTAGAGACGGGGTTTCACCGTGTTAGCCAGGATGGTCTGGATCTCCTGACCTCGTGATCCGTCCGTCTCGGCCTCCCAAAGTGCTGGGATTACAGGTGTGAGCTACCGTGCCCGTCCAAAAAAGATTCTTGAGACAGAGGCTTTTAAAAAAACTTTTTGAGACAGAGTCTACCTCCTAAGCTGGAGTGCAGTGGTGAGATCTCGGCTCACTGCAACCACCACCTCCTGGGTCCAAGTGATCTTCCACCCCAGCCTTCTGAGTAGCTTGGACTACAGGTGCATGCCACCACACCTGGCTAATTTTTGTATTTTTTATAGAGATGGGGTCTTGCTGTGTTGCCCAGGCTAATATAAAACTCTTGGGCTCAAGCTATTTGCCTGCCTTGGGGGTTCCCAAAGTACTGGGACTGCAGGCGTGAGCCACTGCACCTAGCTTGCATCTTCACTTTCTTGATGGTATCATTTGCAGCACAAAACCTTTATCTATTTTTTTCTTTTGTTTGTGCTTTTGGTTTATATTTCAATAGGCTTCACCTGACCCAGGGTTTTGAAGATTTACTTTTATATCTTCTAAGAGTTTCATAGTTTTAGGTTTTATATTTAGGTATATGTTCCATTTGAGTTAATTTTTGTGTATTGCATAGGAAATGGTCCCAACTTCATTCTTTTGGATGTGGATGTGAAATTGTCCCAGCACCATTTGTTGAAAAGGTGATTCTTTTTCTATTGAATTTTCTTGGCACCTGTGTTGAAATCAAATATGCAGAGGTCTTGACACACTGTTATTGTCCAGTCTCTACACATGCTGTCCTCTCCCACAAAGTGTGATAATGTAATAATGCAATAACGTGCCTGATAATCAAATGAGTGGATTTCAGCCATCCCCCTTTGTCTGAAACCTTTGTGATCAGAGGGAATAAACATCTTAGAGGCATGAAGCCTTGCTCAGAGAAGGAGAAGATAGAGAACAAAAGTGCCACAGTGTACCAAGTAAAAACCATCGGATGTGCCAGAAAACATGCAGTAGGAATTAACTTTGAGGGTTATCACAGGAACACTATGTAGAGTAAGCCCAAGCAGTTCAGCTGTGGATGAGCTGTGCTGTAGATTTTGCTGCAAACCGCTGCAGGCCTGAGAGCTTGCTGTGGGTCCAGAGAGCAGCAGATGTACTTGGCTGTGACGTCACTGGATGTGTCCTGATCTACTCCTTCTCCTTCTCACACACAAGGTTATCTGAGGTCTCAGCCAAGAGACAAATCAGCACTTTACCCACGGACAGCACCAAAGCTCGCCATCTTGGCGGCTGCCCCAGAACTTTGGAAACTTCTGCAGTGAAATGGATTCTGATTATTTTTCTTACCTTTGTTCTTATTTTAGAATTGAAGTCTAGAATACATAAAGTGCATTAATATTAAGTGCAGCTTCGTGACCTTTTAATTGAGGTATTCTTGTGTAACCATCACCAGATTAAGATATGGAACATCATAAGAACCCTGGGAGGCTCCTTGTGCTGTTTCCCACTCAATGCTCTCTTCTTAAAGAGTTCAGCACTGTTCTGGTTCTTCTATTACCATATATTTGTTTTGCCTGCTTATGAACTTCAAATAAATAAAAACTACCTTAGGTACTCTTTTATGTTTGACTTAATTTGTCCAGTATGTTTGGGAGACACAACCCTTGTGTTGTGTGTATCAGTTCATTTTTATTGGTTGTATAGTATTCACTTGCATGCACATACAGTAAAATATTTATTTTTCTATTCATTGACACCTGGATAGCTTGTAGTTTAGGGCTATTTTCAGTAAAGCTGCTCTATTTATTGTTGTCTGAATGTTTTGGTAGACATAAACACTTGTTTCTTGTATTTGTTTGGCTTTAGAAGACATTGCCAATAAGTTCTAATTTTGTATCCTCTTCTGTTTTCATCTCACACTCAGCTTTGTGCTTAGAGTATGTGTTTTTGGCCTCAAGTGTGTGCAGGTTGGGGTCAGGAAAGAGAAAGAGAAATTGATGAAGGTAGAATGGGGAAGGGGACAGGTTAACGTGTATTAAAGAAAGTTAGGGAAGACGGTGCAGAGGAAGAACTGGAGACAAAATATTAGTTGGGTACATAAATTTTTAATATGGATTCAAACTCTAGCTCTGCCATTTACTAGCTACTTAATGTTAGAAAACTTAAGTCAACTCTGAGCCACATTTTCATCACCTGGAAAAGAGGGTTGATAACAAGCACCTATATTATAGGGACTGTGAGCAGTATATGAAGCATCGCCTAAAAGTCACAGCTCACATTTACCGAGGGCTTTCCATTGCTAGTCATTGTGCTAATGTAATTATTTAATTTGATCTTTACAACAACATCATGAGCTGTGTTCTGTTAATTTTCCCAGTTAGGAATGTGAAAGTCTGAGGTCCCCAGACTTTCATGTCCCCAGGTCACACAACTGGTTAGTTAGTAGAGCAAGAATTCTGATAAGTTGACATCAATGTATTGATTGCAGAAGACTGGGAGGCAGACAGACATGAAAGAGAATGTCTTTGTTTATAGACAGGAACAGGTGGAGAACTGTTACACACTCCGGCAGAATAGAATACCAGCCAGTGATTCATCCAGTTCTTTCTGGGCTGGTCCAATAAGGGACAATGACTGTGTGGGGTTAAGGAGAAAGGAAAGCTGAAAATTTTCTTTTTGTAATATTTAGCCTTATCTGGAGAGCAAGGTTTTGAGTTTCTGTCCCAGCATTCAGTAGAAAAGTTTGCACAGAGGTAAACCGGAGTAGTTATGATTCCTTCTCACCTTACTTTAACTCCCTCTGCCTGATATTTCCTAAGCTGGATCCCTGAGCCTGCATGTTCTTCCCTACACCTCACTCCACCTGCTGTGTTTCCAGCTGTATTGGCCTCACACCAGCTCTTGACTGCTGACTGCTTTGGCCTGTAAGCTGTAATACTGGCCTCCTGGGAAGCACCCAGAATTCCACAGTTATTTTCCTCTCTTTCCCCTTCAGCAGTTCCCAAATTTGCTTTTCTCAGTGTTGTGCTTTCAGCTGGCTGGCTGTGCTGCAGTCACGCCGTCCCAATCCTGGAGCAAGTGAAACATTAATTACACAGGTGCATGAAGAAAGAGTGCATGCATTCTTCTCTTCCACACCCCGCAACCCCAATTTCAACTCTCCCTCACTCCAACATTGAGGCATTCAGTGTTACCTGGTTGAATATATATATATTTTGTTTTAAAAATACAACTATTAGGCTGGGTGTGGGGGCTCATGCTTGTAATCCCAGCACTTTGGGAGGTGGAAGAGGGCAGTTTGCTTGAGTCCAGGGTTCAAGATCAGTCTGGGCAACATAGCGAGACACCATCTCTACAAAAAATACAAAATTAGCTGGGCATGGTGTTGTGTGCCTGTAGTTCCAGCTTCTCAGGAGGCTGAGGCGGAAGGATTGATTGAATCTAGGAGGCAGAGGTTGCAGTGAGCTGTGATCGCGCTACTGCACTCCACCCTGGATGATGGAGTGTCTAAAACAAAAAATTATATATATACACATATATATAAACATATATATATATATATATGAGATGGAACCTCATCTCAATTTATTGCCCAGGGTGGTCTTGAACTCCTGGGCTCAAGTGATCCTCCCACCTTGGCCTCCCAAAGTGCTGGGATTACAGGTGTGAGCCACCATCCCCAGCCTGAATATCTTTTCACACTTATAGGAACATATAAAAGCCTTAGTCTTTCTTTGTTTCCTTTTCTTTCTTTATTTTTTTTTCAATAAAATGGTAAAATCCCACTATGAACAGTCCTAGTTTTCCTTCTCCGCTACCCTCCTTCCTACCCCTCCCTACCCTGCCTCTCTCCTCTCTTTCTCTGTTTGTCTTCCTTTCCTCCTTTCTCCCTCCCTCCTTCTCTACTTGATTTGACTCTCTTACTGTCTTCCTTTCTGCCTCCCTGTCTTCTTCCCCTGCTTCCCTCCTCTCTTTCTCATTTCAGTGAGTCACTGCCTTGTTCAGTTCATGGAGCTGGGGCCAGGAGATAGATAGAAAAATGCATTAAGACACACCCTTACCCTCTAGGTCCTAGAGAAGAGACCAGGGTGCCGTGGGGAGATCAGAATGTGAATAGCTCATTGCTACACAGGCTTTCTCTATCATTTGGACAGTCCTCCTCTTTCAGTTAATGAATGAAACTGAAGGGTTTTTGGAGGCCCAGGCTTCCAGTATTGAATTGACCTTGGATCCTGGGAATTAAAAATTAAAAAAAAGTATCTCAGTGCTCAGGCAGCCTATTAAATTAAGTTCAGTCCCTGCTCTTCCCATGTTTGTTTACTGATCATTACGCACATTTGTCAACATTATAGGCTCCTGTCTATGACAGAAATAAATGCTCAGCATCCATGTAGAACAAATCACTCTTTCTAAGAGGAATTGCGTTTAATGAAGAATGGCTCTTCCAGATTCAGAAACAACTTGAGGGTAGTGATCAATGGCCTAAGCTATGAAGCCAGGTACAGAATGCAATGCAGATTTCATTTCCTAGGGTAAAGAATAGGGGAGATGCACTGAACGCTTACTGCGTGCCAGCACTGGGCCACGTGCTGCACATGTGTCTCTTGCCCTCTCATTCTCATGAAATAAGCATGAAATAAGTAGCACTACAACTTCTTAATTGCAGGTGAGGAATGTGAGACACCAAGTGGCCAGGATTCTCATTTCATTTCAGTTGGGTTAGAAATATTTATGGAGTACCTACTATGTGCCAGGCTCTGTTGTAGGCCCTTGGAATACATCAGTTAAAAAACAGTCTTGCCTTTGGGATCTGTACATTCTAGTGGAGGTGGCAGGTAGGGTAGGATAGATGACACATTATAAACATAATCAGTTAGTAATTATGAAATATGTTAGAAGTTGATACAGGCTGTGGGCAAAGAAAAAAGTAGGACAGGGTCAGAGGGTTGACAATGTCCAGGCAGGTAGCAGGTGGTAGTATTACATGGGGTGATCCAGGTGGACTTCGTCGAGAAGTCAAGAATTCAGAAAAATATGCAAAGTATTCAAAAAGGCTACTTTGTCTTAGAATCTAGCTACAATTATTTAAGAACTCATTTAACAAGTCTTTGCTGAGCTGGGTAATGTAGGAATGGTTCTTGTCACCCTTGCCCTCTAATGGCCTGTAGTTTTTTTGAGGGGCATTAGTTAGCTCCCAACATATAATTTGGTGCTCAAGGGAATAATGCCGACAGATTCCCATTGGCATTAAGAGCAGGAGAGACTGGATGTGGGTAAGCATTCTCCCAAAGATATATGCTGAGTGCCTTTATGATACCCCATAACTGATAAAATGAGATACTGAGGCATTTTTCCAGGGCAGAGGGCATCTGTCTAGGAGGTTATGTGGTGAATTCATGACAGGCCCTCTGTTCACAGTCAGACAACATTTTGAATCTGAGCTCTACCCATCAGCATTGGGTGTGTGGTGTCACCTCTTTGAGATTTGTTTTCCTCCTCTGTGAAATGGGAATATTCATACGTAGCCCAAAGGTTGATAGAAGGATTGCTGACAGCATTTAGTCTGGGATCTCACACATGTTGAGTATTTACTGTGCGGTGGTGATCACTGTCATCCTTCCTTAGTCTGCAGGATCATTTGAGGTTTTGCCTCAAGGTAAACCTCGCTGGCAAGATGGCTGTGATAACAGTTAGTCTCTTAAAGGTATCTGGAACCTAGGCCAGAGGACAGGCCGTGGTAGGAAAGCACTGGAGCATCTTTCTTTCTCTACCCAAAACAGGGCCAACTTTCCAGAACAGCATATGGACCCTAAGAACTCATGAGGATTTTTCTCAGCAGGCTGACTTGTAAGCAAATGACAGGGCAGGGAGGAGTGGCTTACGGATTCCTGATAGATCAGTGGTTACAAGGAGGCACTTTTGGGACCGCCATCTGTTCCCATCCTCCTCAGACCTGACGCCTCCTCAGACTCCTGGACCCTGAGTCTCCAATGCAGACTGAAATTGAGAAAGCACAGTAAATGGCACAGGGTGTGGAGCCATCTTATTATGCTTGTTGCACAGCCCACTCATACCCCCACTCCCACCCCTTTTTTGATTCAGGGTCTCGCTCTGTTGCTAAGGCTGGAGTGCAGTGGTGAGATCATGGCTCACTGCAGCCTTGCACTTCTAGGCTCATGTAATCCTCCCGCCTCAGCACCACCACCTCCTTCTCTCACCCCCATAGTAGCTAGGACTATAGGCGTGGGCCACTATACCTAGCTAATTTTTAGTTATTTGGTAGAATCAGGGTCTCCGTATGTTGCGCAGGCTAGTCTTGAACTCCTAGGTTCAAGCAATTCTTTCACTTCGGCCACCCACAGTGCTGGGATTACAGGCGTGAGCCACCATGCCTGGCCTCCCACTCACACCCTTTGAAGTTAGGGGGAACTGGGCTGATGATGCCAGAAAAGCTTTGTAGAGCTTAACTTTTTAGGAATTGTTCTATAGTTGATTGATGTATTCAGAAAATGCTGCTGCCAACAGGGTGCCAGCAGCTGTGCCAGGGATTGAACAAATGAAGGTAGCATATCTTCACCCTAGGGACACCCTGGCCCTCAGGTAGTAGCAGCCCAGGGGTTGCAAACTAGTGGTCTGTGGATGCTGGTGGTGGGATGATGATGAGTGCCAAATGCTTACTGTGGGCCTGGTAACTTTCTGGGTATTCTGGATAGACTAACTCATTTAAACTTCACAACAACCTTGTGAGACACATATTCTTATTGTCTCCAATTTCCAGATCAGGAAACTAAGCAACTCACCCCAAGGGTATGCTTATGGACACTTGAAAAATAGAGAGATTTCCCAGACATCTGGGTCTTCAGCTTCTGTTTAAAAAGGTCTGAAGCTAGGTGGATGCTGCTGAGTTCACATCCTGTCCGGGACAGCCAGCAGTAGTTGAGCTGCTTGACCACAGTCTCCACCATCCACTCTTCCGTGATGCCTCCCTTCTTCCCTGTTTACACTGAGTAGCTAGCTGCCTTCTTTTGCTTTTGGTAAGGGACCCCAAGTTATGTTTTTTTTTTTTTTTTTTCCCTAGCTCATTTGATGAACATTGCAGTGCCTTAGGAAACAATCAACCTTAGAAGACAGAAGTTTAGACCTCTGGGACGAGGGGAGGTGACAGAGAATGTAAGAAATGTTTAGTAGGCAGTACCCACAGTGGAATTCGTATGTCAGCCCTGTATATATATATAAATGAGGTGCTGCATTTCTTTAGCTCTTTTGTTCCAAAGTTCAGGTTATACAGGTTAGTCTGTCATTGCCTAGTCTTTCTGTGTTGGTGGGAGCAGGTAGCGGTTGGGTGGGAGGGGATTATGAAGTCATTCAAGGCCTGCTGAGATCTTAGATCAACCTGCTTTTCTGAATCCCAGCCTAGCATCTTCTCTTCCTTTTTCTTTTAGTGTTTCCTTTTTCTGTTACTGCTTTTTTTCCCCCTCTTAAATGCACATCGCATTTAAAAAAAAAAGAAAAGTAGGCACTCAGGAGGTTGAGGTGGGAGGCCCACTTGAGCCCAGGAAGTTGAGTTTGTAGTGAGCCATGATCACACCGCTGTACTCCAACTGGGGCAACAAAACAAGACCCTGTCTCTTAAAAAAAAAAAAAAAGTAGAAAAAAATTGAAAACAGCAAATGTCAACAATTCCCCCAGCCACAGTTATTCTCCATACATAGTATATATTTTATATCATTTAGAAGTTTTATATTTATATATTTAAGGTATTTATATATTACATGTTTACTTAATAATTGTAAATTATATGTTTACATTATAAAAATTAAAACAGTGCCTAGTGTTTTGAAACATATTTTTCTCTCAATCATATGTCATGAACATCATTCCATGTCAGCTGCTGGCACTGTGGTTTTAAAAGTTTGCAAAGTATGGCCCGGCATGGTAGCTCACGCCTGTAATCCCAGCACTTTGGGAGGCTGAGGTGGGTGGATCGTCCTGAGGTCAGGAGTTTGAGACCAGCCTGACCAACATGGTGAAACCCTGTCTCTACTAAAAATACAGAATTAGCTGGGTGTAGTCGCGCATGCCTGTGATCCCAGCTACTCTGGAGACTGAGGCAGGAGATTCATTTGAACCTGGGAGGCGGAGATTGCAGTGAGCCGAGATTGCACCATCGCACTCCAGCCTGGGCAACAAGAGCGAAACTCCGTCTCAAACAAAACAAAACAAAACAAAACACTTGCAAAGTGTTTATTTTTTATTTTTATTTTTTGAGACAGGATCTCACTCTCTCACCCTGGCTGGAGTGCAGTGGCACGATCTTGACTCAGTGCAACCTCTGCCTCCAGGCTCAAGTGATCCTCCCATCTCAGTCTCCCAAGTAGCTGGGAGTACAGGTGTGTGCCACCATGCCTGGATAATTTTGGTATTGCTTGTAGAGATGGGATCTCACCATGTTGCCTAGGCGGGTCTCGGTCTCTTGAACTCAAGTGATCTGCCTGCCTCGTTCTCCGAAAGTGCTGGGATTACAGGTGTGAGCCACTGCACATGGTCAGCACTTTTTTTTTTTTTTTTTAAGTTTAACAGGTGCCATTTAGGATTTTTCTGATTTTTTATATTGGCTCACATCCTAGACTATTTATTTGGTAAAAATCTAGGAGAAAATTATACCATCAAAAGGCAGAGAATATGAGTTTATGCTGACTTGGTTTCCTTCTGATTTTTCAGTAAACATTACTGTATGTTATATAGACCCTCTCTGTAGGTGTGTCTATGTAGGTGTGTGTATGGCATAGTTGCAGATGTACATATCTACAGTATTGAAGAGGAGTGCTGCTTAGTGTCTATCCGTATGTTATATAGACTCTCTCTGTATGTATGTAGGTGTGTGGATGGCATAATTACAGATGTGCGTATCTACAGTATCGAAGAGGAGTGCTGCTTAGTGTCTATCATTTTGATAATGGTGACCATTTGCATATCTTTCTTTATCTCTGCCAGCCTTTAAAAATCTTGATTTTCCCAATATTTGTAGCCTCAGTAGAATCTTCATTTTGTGACTGTAGTTTGGATTTGAACAGTGGCAGAGTGAGTAGGCAGAACTTCCATATTAGTCTAATATTTCTGGTGAAGGGCCATGAGGAGCCACCTGGTGTTCCTCCCACAGCCTGGAGGCAAGTGGCAGAGTTACGGAGGCAGAGTCTTGTTCCCCACTCCATTCTTCACCTTCTCCTCTCTGTAGTGAGCCGGTTCAAGCTGGGAAGCCAGAATGAAAAGTGCTGTTTTTCCTGATTCTGCTATGTAGCTGTGCAGGGCTGGATGTGGCTGGCGTAGCTGTGTGGCATGTGCCATGGAGTCTGCCATCTTGCTGTGACTGATTAATGGCCTTGAGAGTCCAGGCTTCCCCATCACAGCTGCCCTTTTTGTAGTTGGTGGGCAAAGCAAGAAATCAGGCCACCTCCTCCAAATGTTCAGGAAAGCTGTCTGTTTCATCCATCACTTAGTAGGAAACTAACCCTGGCCTGTACCAGGGAGAAAGAAGAGCCTGAATGAGGTCATGATCACTACACATAGATCCTTCCAACCTTGGCTAGAAAAATCCAGTGTTGAGCTTTTGGTGAAGAATCTTCCAAAGTTTAGGTTATACAGGTTATTTATTTGTACATTCCTCTGTGTCTCTGTGTGTATATAGGTTGACAGATGGGTATAACATTCTTCCTTTATGAAATAGTATCATGCTATACATGCTATTATATAACCTAATTTTATTTTGGTTTACCTTTTTTTTTCATTTTGTTTCATATTCTGTTGAATGTTTATCCATTCATTCACTCACCCTATTTACAGATAAAAAAGAAAAATATTCTTTCCATTGTCATTTATGTAGTAGTAGTTAGAGAGAAAGACACTAATCGAATAATTAGTGTAGTAGTAGTTAGAGAGAAAGACACTAATCGAATAATCAATGTGAAGGAGCTCTGAGGGAAGGTTACTCTGGGAGTGCCTAACAAGAGGACACCAGTTTCTAAGGAAATGACACTTCAGCTATGATCCGAAGACTAAAATGTGGAGGTAGAATTGGGATAGGAAAAGAGGGGACTGTATCCATTTTATGGATGTATAATATTTAATTTATGGATATGCCATAATTTATGTATCAAGTCATTTTGGGTGACATTTAGATTATTGCTGATTTTTCATCTATTTTATCCATTTTGATGGATGGATTCGAGGCTTCGAACTCTTAGTCTAGCAGTAGAGTGGATCTGTTTGAATTTGCCAGCACTCTCATTTGTCTTTCTTGTGTCCAGTGATCCCAATTTGTTTATCTCAACCAGGGCTGTCGACAAAGGTAATTGACCTGCAAAGAAATTACATCAAGGAAGTGGTCTCACTTTTGTGATATTTGAGGCCAAGTAGTCATGCCTGGGCATACTACCTAGTGATACATGGAATGTGCCCTTATTTCTTTATCATTTTAAATTTATCCTATATAACATTTACCAAGTTCCTACTCATTCCAGCTAGTGTGTTAAGGATTAAGAATATGAAATTGAAAGGCTGTCTCTCCAGAAGTCCTCAGTAGTGTGAAAATATGGAGAGACACTTGGCTACATATCATAAGTATACTCTGGTAGTAAAGGAGTGAGCACGGTCTGTTCTGTCTATTCTGGTAGCCGGAAGACGTGGTGACTAGTATCACATGAGCTCCTCAGAGGAGATGGTGTTGAAACTGTTCCTTGAAGATTGATCCGAATTTTGTCAGCTATTAAGGAATTTGGTACTTTCTGATAGAAGGAACTGTGAGGGCAAAGATTTCAAGGATTGGGAAGGTTTATTAATGCCTGGTACTTATGGAAAGTACTGGGTGCATTACTGGCTTCATGGTGAGAAATGGGCTTGGAGAGTAGCTGGAGCTGGACTGGGGGAGACCTTGAATACTGTACTTGGGAGGCCAGGTTTCATTCTGTAGATAGTGCGGATGTATCAAATGTTTACGAATGGAGAAAGTAAGGTAATGTTAGCTGCCATAACAAACTACAGAACCCCTGTGGCTTAATCTGTGAGAATTTATGTTTTCTTCACTAAATGTCCAAAAGAGGTATTTCTAATTAGCAGGTGACTGTCTTCCAAGTGGTGATTCAGGGCTCTAGGCTCTGCCATTTTGTGGCTCTGCCATCTGCAGCATGTGGTTTCCATGCCACTATGCACACTTGTAATGAGCTGGTGGAAGAGGAGAGAACATGTTTTTTATAAGCCAAGCCTGAAATGGTCTCACATCACTTCAGTTCACATTTCTGTTCGCTATAGAACCCAGTTACACGGTCCCACCGCATTACGCGTGAGGCTGTGGAATAGAAACTAGGTGTGTGGTGCAGGGTGAAGAGGAACAGAGTGGTAGATCCTGCTGTGCTGCTGTTTATGACAAATTAATTGTGATGCTGCTGCTGTTGAGAATGATCTAGAGGAGAGAAACACAGAGACAGAAAAGGAAGAGGGCTCATGGTGAAGGCCCTAGTAATTAGATTAATGAAATCTAACATTCATCGAGTATGAACCCTGTGGCAGGTGCTGTTAAATACTTAATACACATCAACCATATGAGAATAGGTACTGCTGTTTCCCCATTTTATAGAAGAAAAACTGAGCTTATGGGGTAGCTTGCTGAAAGAAGCACCAGGATTTTCAGACCCAGGATGGTCTTACTCCAGCGCCTGAGCACTTAACCACTAATGAATGCCTCTTGCTAGGCACTGTTATCTTTCTGGGTATTCATAAAGAAGAGAAGGTAAACAAAAGAACCGTGTCTTACATGAGGTGGACAGAGCCTCATTAGACATAGGGCAAAGAGAAGAATTGAAGATAAATAAGATGTCAGTCCTGGGAGCCTGGTGGTGCCAATTAGAGAGACAGGGCATGGTCTGTGTGACCTTTTGTGCAAGAGGTCTTACCAGTTGTTCCAGATCTGCCAGCTTTTGATGCCTGACGTGATTTAGCACTGTGGACTGCACATGCCTGCTAATAGCTCAACAAGTTGCTTTATAAGGGTTTTTGTTGGCTGTTCTGTGTTGGTTGTTCAAGAAAAGTTAGATCCACATTTTAGATGGGACAGTGAAGGCCCAGTCCCTGTGATTCAGCCATTGAGCCACTCTGCTCTTCATTGTATGAATGTCTTTTTCTCATGGTGCCCCTTCCCTCTGCAAGCTCCCACTCACCGTTATGACTGAGGTCAAATGGCTCCTCACTCTGAAACTTTTCATTGCCTCCTTGGACCAAGATGGATTTCCCTCTTCTCTATTCATGCTGCACTGTTACCTGTCTTTATTTATAATTTATAATAATCTCTTCTGGAGTCTTATTTTCCCTATTACAATATTAACATACCCAGTTTTAGCAGTCTATATACAAGAGGTGTTAGTAAGAGGGATAATACTTTTTGTGTAGATAAGGGGTTTTGTTCTTTTCTCCCCATGACTATTATAAAACAGGAATTGCAAACTCCAAGTCTTTAGAGTCAAGCGGGTAACTCAAGAGTGACACTGTCCTGGCTGAGAGGGTCAGAACCTCTGGGTGGGGTGGTGGGTGGACCAGAGAGTACACACCTGGTATAAGAAATTCAAAACTTAATTAAAAATCAAACAAACATTTTGTTGGCACACCAAATATTTGCAACAGCCTTCTTCAGCCTCCACGTTTCCACTTTGTGACTTCTGATAAGGAATATATCTCCTTGCCTCCCTGCAGCTGGAAAACTATTGCTTTCTGTTACTCGTACATTTGAGCGTGACCCTGGCCCCATGGTCAAAGGCCGCATCGTGGCTGTGCTGTGGCTGTCCCTCTCACATCCACAGAGATGCTGCTGAAAATAACAACCTTCATTAAAGAACAACCTATGACCTTCTTATTTGAATTCTCTATGTTACCCTAGAAGTAATGGGTAAAATAATGATTATTGTTTGTTACTTTGAAATGGCTTGACAAATGTATTTGTTGTGTCAGACCTGGCTTAAATCTCTGAAGGACAACCTCCCTTCTCAAATAAGTTGGGGAAATGGAAGAAGAGGGAAAATTCCTCACCGTGAACCTACTGCACGCATCCTGCCTGTCCCCCTCCATGGATTCTGTTCAGCAGCACTGGCTGCCCTGGGGAGGACAGACTCTTGACACCATCCTAGGGGACCTTTCTCTGGCACCTGGCTGAGCATGCCATTACCATGGCAAATCCCCATGGCTCCTGTTAGAGAGGTACCCAGAGATCCCTGCAGCACACTCTGAGGACCTGTCCCTCTTTTTAGTCAGTGCTGAGGGAGGGGAACGCGCGGGCTTCCCAGATCGGTGGCTTCTGACATGCCCCTGATCAACTCTGCCTCCGTGT
This sequence comes from Macaca mulatta, assembly GCF_049350105.2. Classification (NCBI taxonomy): domain Eukaryota; kingdom Metazoa; phylum Chordata; class Mammalia; order Primates; family Cercopithecidae; genus Macaca; species Macaca mulatta. The sequence continues at coordinate 129,404,113 of NC_133407.1, read as the reverse complement.
CTCTATCTGTAAAGATGGCTCTGTCAGTAGCCTTGTCTGCAGTTCTGATATAAGGATTAAATACAATCACATATTTGTCAAAAGACAAAATTACAGTAAACTTAGTTATAGATCTAATTGGCTTTTATTTGCGATTCATGAATCTGAGCAGCCTCCTTCAAAATAGAATAAGGGCTCCCTCTGGGCAGTAGTAGAACGGTGGGTTTTGTTAGGTGGGCATGGGGAAGTAGAACAATAGAAAAAACACCTGATTAGGCTGGATGCGGTGGCTGACGCCTGTAATCCCAGCACTTTGGGAGGCCTAGGCAGGCAGATCACCTGAGGTCAGGAGTTCGACAACTAGCCTGACCAACATGGGGAAACCCTGTGTCTACTAAAAAATATAAAATCAGCCGGGTGTGGTGGCACATGCCTATAATCCCAGCTGCTCAGCAGGCTGAGGCAGGAGAATTGCTTAAACCTGGGAGGTGGAGGTTTCAGTGAGCCGAGATCGCGCCATTGCACTCCTGCCTGGGCAACAAGAGCAAAGCTCCATCACACACACACACACACACACACACACAAAGAAAGAAAAAAGAAAAAACACCTGATTGGTTAGCATAGGTTACTTTTTGGTAAGGGTTAAAGCAGAGGGGACCTATGTATTTTGCTGACTCAGGTAGACTGGAATCTCCTGTTTTCAAGAAAACCTGGTCTGTTTGGGGGATTTATCTGCTTCCTTAAAGTTTTTTTTTTTTTTTTTGAGATGGAGTCTTAGTCTGTCACCCAGGCTGGAGTGCAGTGGCATGATCTCAGCTCGCTACAACCTCTGCCTCCCAGGTTTGAGCGATTTTCCTGCCTCAGCCTCTTGAGTAGTGCCACCTCACCTGGCTAATTTTTGTTACTTTTTTGTATTTTTAGTAGAGGTGAGGTTTCACCATATTGGCCAGGCTGGTCTCAAACTCCTGACCTCAGGTGATCCCTCCACCTCGGCTTCCTAAAGTGGTGGGATTACAGGCATGAGCCACCATGCCCAGCCCTGCTTCGTTAAAGTTTTAATTTGATTATGTGGCATTTAGCATGAGTGACTCCATGCTAAATGGAGTTTCAGTTTTGTCTGGTGATGTGTAGGGGCCTAGTGCAGGTTCTCAGCTAAAACAATGGCCTTCCATAAAGTTTAGCTTTTTTTTTTTTTTTTTTTAGATGGAGTCTCACTTTGTCTCCCAGGTACCTCCTGGGTTCAAGTGATTCTTCCACCTCAGCCTCCCGAGTAGCTGGGATTACAGGCATGCACCACCATGCCCAGCTAATTTTTGTATTTTTAGTAGAGACAGAGTTTCACTATGTTGGCCAAGTGGGTCTTGAACTCCTGACCTCAGGTGATCTGCACGCCTCAGCCTCCCACAGTGCTGGAATTATAGGCACGAGCCACCATACCTGGCCAATTGTAGCGTTTTTAAAGCACATAGCACAATATCTGGTACACAGCAGGCCGACGTGTACATGATCCCTTCTTCTCATCCCTCCCTTTCTTGCTCTTTGAGTTTGACGGCTCCAATTATACTTGTGGTGGATACAGAGAAACTTGGTGTTAGCTCATTCAGAAAGGAAGAGGAATTAACCGAAATAATAATACAAGCCAATCAGAAAATAGAATTTGCTTTATTACTATTTTTATATGCAGTGGGAGCATATATATTTGCATAAAATATTTCTTGAAAATTGCACTGTGGTTTCCCCCCATGTCATCACAAATGAGGAGTTTTTTTTGCAGAGCTGATAAGACCAGTTCCTTCGTGGTTTTAAAAAGCAAAGATTTCTGGTCACAAGGCTATCTTCCTCCTCCTTTCTTCTTCTCCAAAGACAAATATTCATAATTAGATCCTGTGATGAGATAAAGAATACAACAGATTTAAAAGGAAAAGAATCTTCAGTTCCTTCTGGGAAGAAGCAATTATTTAGTTATTCTTTATTTGAACTTTGAAAATCTTGGTTCTTATCTTTTACCAATTTATTAATAGCATTACCCAGCCAATCAGAGTCACAGATCTACAAGATGAAGAAATTAGTTGAATGCAGCAGAGACCCATTGATGTGTTGTCTCCGCAACTGGCTTGTGGTAGACATAGGTGGTAGGCTGAGCTCCTTTTCCTAATTATTCTGTTTAACTCTATAAATCACAGCATCACTTCGTATTATGTCAACATGGAACATTGAGTTCTTTCTGAAGTCTTCTGGAAACTTCTGCTGGTCATGAGTTTTGTTTGATGGTAATAAGGATGGCATTTATGCTTAGGCCATTATTAAAACATTATATTTGTTAACATCATTTTAGAATTAATATTATTTTTGTTGTTTGTTTTTGAGACAGTGTATCTCTCTGTCACCCAGGCTGGAGTGCAGTGGCACAATGTTGGCTCGCTGCAGCCTCAACCTCCTGGGCACAAGCAATCCTCCCACCTCAGCCTCCTGAATAGCTGGGACTATAGGCACAAGCACCATACCAGACTAGAATGAATACTATTTAAAACACTAGGTTTTCATGAGTCCCTGCCTAATCACCTAAATGTTGTGTGATTAGACCCATTTGTTCCCTCCCTTCTTGCCTTCCTACCTCTTTTTAAATGTCTAAGGGATGTTTTCACCGTGTCCCCGAGAAATGAATGTCACACAGGTAAAGCAGGCCCTTCTGTTTCTGTCCCATCTTTGTGGGTGGCAGACTACAGCAGCACCTGACTAGCTTCCTACTACATAGCAGTTTTAAAAATTTCACCAAAGACAGCATCCGAAGTTTATAAACCTTTATAAGGTCTTCCAAGAGGCAATATACTTGGCAAAAGAGCTAAAAATCAGAGCTTTGCTGACCAGCTTTCTACGATATGATATGGCACATATCTCTACCAGGGCAGCCTGAGCTATTAGCTCTGGACCCTGAACTGTGTGACTCAGCAGGACCCTCCGCTCTTGTTTTCTCCTGTGTGAATTGGGGCCGATGATATCTGCTTTGGCTGGAGTAATGCAAGGATTAGCAGGTGTAAATTAGAGAATAGCTAAGAAAGTCTTCTGATTTGCAAACAATCATAGGGTGATAATGAACAAAAGTTTATCAAATTTTAACTTCTTCGAATGTGAAGAATAGGATGTCTCTGCAGCATTATTTGGTAGCATTTCTGTGTTTTGATGGTTCATGAAATCTGAACCAGTCCTAGATTTTTGTGCTACTCTCTCATGTTTCGTTTCTCCAGGAAACTGCTTGCCAGTCCTCATAAAGACTAGCTCTGTTTCCCGTTCTAAATGCTTCTGACCATGACTCTGGCAACTGACCTTAAGAACAAAGGCCAACTCCTATTGAGAAAGACGGGCTGCCTTTCTGCCAGGTGTAGCCTGTGCGTTTGCGGTGGCCATGAGCCCCAGTAAGCCCCATTACCGCTGTTGGAGCTGGCCAACTCCTGTCAAGTAAGCAGGGCCGTCAGGGTGTACTGGTTTTCATGTGATTCCTGTGTTTCTGGTAGGTTAGTTGACAGTTTCTAATATGTCACTGGATTAACAGAAAAGGAAGTCTGGATCCATGGGTAATTTGAGTTCCCCTTCCATTAGGCATCTCATGGAACTTGAGCATGCCCAGAAACTCCCATGGAGAGGTAAGGTCCTGTTAGTTCGTGCTGCTGGCTGGAGCCAAGAGACCATTGTAGTGTTGCAGAGAGAGTTTAGATCATCTGCTCCCAACTTTGGTGTCCCAGGCATCAGTATGGAGGGGACACACTGACCTCTTGAAAAAGTGCCATTGACATTGAGGTGTAGCACGTGATGATGTCCTTACTTGTTCATCCGAGATGTGTCAGAATGGAGGGGAGGAAAGCCTGGCGTGTTGTCTTAGAATCCTTGTTTTCTATAGTCATGCAGCATCTGTGTCACCCGATTACCTTCTCCAGGCAGGGATGTGAGGGAAGGACACAGCATTGGGCAGCATTGATGTTTGGGTCAAATTGGATCAGACACCTGAGTTCATTGAGTCTTGCTCTGGTCACACTTTATCGAGTAGGACATTGAGTGTTTGTCACCATCTGCCATTCATTTTTAACTTCTGTCATCTAGGATGGTATGTTACGGGGTTGCGGGAAGCAGGAATGGAAAAGCTGTGCATTTGATTGGTATAGAAAGTTACGAGTATACAGGGAGGTAAAACCTGTATTCTAGTCTTCTGGAGTCTTCTATTCCCTGTTGCTTTTTCTTCTCCCCAACCCAAGGGCAATGCCTGGACACCCTACCTAGACCTTTACTATCCACTGTGGTAGCCATTAGCCATATGTGACTACTTAAATTGAGATATGAATTAATTAAAATTAAACATAATAAAATACTACCCTTCCCCCTGCCCCAGTCCCTCAGTTGCAATAGTTTTATCTCAAATGCTCAGTAGACACATGTAGCAATCATATAGGGCAAACCAGATCTAAAATACATCCATCATCAAGAAAATTTTGCTGGTCAGTGCTGGACACAGTAAGCTCTGGAAGAGTCCTGTGTTGGTCTAACATCATGTCCTCAGGCCAGAGCCAGGGGTGCCTGGCATGTGAGAAGCTTCCAGTGACTATCTGTTGCATAAGTGAGGGAAAGAATGAGTGAATGGATACACGTGAGTGAAAGGCTTCATTTCACATTTGCTTGGATTGGCATGGTGCTTTTCCCCACCCAAGCCAGTGTATCCATGGGGTTTAATGAGCTATCCAGGCTTGGTTCTTATAAATCTACATGTGCCATCTGCCACTTTCTGATTTTATTTAATTATGTTTTCTTTTACTTTCTTTTCTCTTTTTTCTCTCTTCCCTCCCCTCTTCTTTTCTTTTCTTTCCTTTTCTTTTCTCCTTGACAGTTGTACTCTGTTGCCCAGGCAGGGATGCTGTGGTCTCATCATTGCTTACTGCAGCCTGTAACTCTGGGACTTAAGTGAGCCTCCTGCCTCAGCCTCTGAGTAGTTTGGACTGCTGGTGCATGCCACTGTGCTGGGCCATTTTATTTTATTTTTTAAATTATTTTACTTTATTTTCAGAGATGGGGTCTTAGTTTGCCCAGGCTTGTCTCAAACTCCTGGCTTCAATCAATTCTCCTGTCTTGTCTCCCAAAGTGTTGGGATTACAGGTGTGAGCAATGGCACCAAGCCCTTTCCTCCCATTTCTTTGGTACTGCTTATCTCTTTATGCAGATCTCTAAGCAAACATTTCACAGGCCTTTTTTTCTCTTGTGGACTCACAAGGCTTCCTGCTTATAATGGCATCTTTTACTGAGCACATCCTGTATGCTGGTTAGGGTGCTAAGTGCTTCAGGCTGTAAACTCACCCCCCCATGGATTTGGGTAGGTTTTATCAACCCAGAGTTTAAATATTAATTTTTATCCTTCCGGTGTGGCACACCCTCTGCAGCTGCAGCCAGCACCATCCATCCCCTCTTGCATAACACCCAGCAGATGTTGTATGTACTTATTTATGTTACCTTCCTTGTCCCTCTAGACATTTGAGTTTGCAACCCTCCATTAGAGGATGCTATTTACATTTCCGAGGTGTCCTACTTCTCCCTTTGGTTGTGGACTTCTGTGGACTTCTCCCTTTGGTTGCGGTTGTAGGCATTCCCCCTTTCAGTAATGTGACCGTCTGTCATGGCTCTGCACCCTGGGAGGTTTGTGGGAACTGTGAGTCATGGTGCTACCAGATGAGCCAGGCCATAGCAGCTCGTTTAGGTGACAGAGACTAGCCGTGTTTTTAGGTGTGTGCCTCATTTGCAAAACCCACTGGCTGAGCACTCTCTGGTGGGACATTTTATCCAAATTCTTCCAAACAAAACTTCCTTGAGTGGTATTTGTAAGAACAGCATTGAGATTTTCCATGAACGTATTGCAAAGTTACCCATTTTGCAGAAAAGGTGACTGTTTATTTTAATCACATGGAAATGGTGGTTGTGAAGATGCCAGCATGGGAATTTCTGAGCTTTTAAGGAGAATTCAGGATTTTCATGGAGAGATGGAGGCACAGTATTTGCCTCATTCACTTATTCTTTCAAAGATGTGTGTACAAGGCACATTCTTTCAAAGATGTGTGTACATATTTACTGGGACAGCAAAATCCTTGAGTGAAAAGGAGAAAGCGTATTGCATGTACTCATGTCTCCTTGTTTCTTTCTGCTACTTCTTTGTTTTGTTTTGTTTTGTTTTAAATTTGAAACAGGGTCTCACTTTGTTGCCCAGGCTGGTCTGGAACGCCTGGCCTCAAGGGATCCTCCCATCTCAGCCTCCTGAGTAGCTGATGCTTTTTTTTTTTTTTTTTTTTTTAACCTTTAAATAACAGATTAGAATTTTCACACAGCTGACCTGTTTTTGTCAGGGCCACTTTGTTTTTTGAGACAGAGTCTCGCTCTGTTGCCCAGGCTGGAGTGCAATGGCATGATCTCAGCTCACTGCAACCTCCCCGCTTCAGGCGATTCTTCTGCCTCAGCCTGCTGAGTAGCTAGGACTATAGGTGTGTGCCACAACACCCGGCTAATTTTCTTGTGTTTTCAGTAGAGACAAAGTTTTACTGTGTTGGCCAGGCTGCTCTCCAACTCCCAACCTCAGGTGATCCACCAGCCTCGGCCTCCCAAAGAGCTGGGATTACAGATGTGAGCCACCACACCCAGCCTGTCGGGGCACTTCTTGATTGAGATAACCACTTTCTCCCAGGAAGGTTTCCATATTGAGTGGCAGCAGCAAAATGCATTAAGCAGAGGGAAGCCTTTTGAAATCATTTAATAAAATATGGTCTTGTGAGGATAGAGACTGCTTTTTTTGCTTGCATTCAGCTGTCTTTTTTTGGGATATGTCTTAGGTTTTACTTCCTAATCCAGAAATTCATTGCTTGTCTCCCTAATATTAAGTTGATGGGGAGGTTAGTGTGGGCAGAACTGAGAAATGAGTATGTTTTGATATGTTTGAACTTCCTAGCAACTGGGAAAAGCATGGTGTGCATTTTAGACTTTTGATAGTGAAACATTTGAGGGATGGAACTCGTGTTAAAAATTTCGTCAGCACAAAGTATGCATAGGTGAATGAATGAAGATCTTATCTTTGCCCTACTAGGAATTCACCTATCAATGCATTAAACATATACTTGTAGAACTATTTATATCACACAAACAAGGTGATGTTTACAGTTTCAGCTGAGCTGTTTACCGTATCTTGTTGGGTTGGGCTATCGTTAATCTGAAGATTTATTTTTAAATCTGGAGTTATGAATTAACAAAGATGCCGCTGATGTGTCCCCGAGTAGAAACCACGAATATTTTCTAATACTTTGCCAATTACTTAAAATTTGGTGTTGGACGGGTGCAGTGGCTCACGCCTGTAATCCCAGTATTTTGGGAGGCCAAGGTGGGCAGATCACCTCAGGTCGGGAGTTCGAGACCAGCCCGACTAACATGGAGAAACCCCATCTCTACTAAAAATACTAAATTAGCCGGATATGGTAGTGCATGGCTGTAATCCCAGCTACTTGGGAGGTTGAGGCAGGAGAATCACTTGAACCCGGGAGGCAGAGGTTGCGGTGAGCCGAGATCGCGCCATTGTGCTCCAGCCTGGGCAACAAGAGTGAAACTCGGTTGCAAAAAACAAAACAAAACAAAAAAACAACTGTCACGTGTGTCTTTGAACATTTTTATGGTAATAGAGGTGTGTGTATATACACATGTCTGTCTAGTGTTTACCTACTGGGTAGAGTTTCACATGTTGTTCCACCATCTGAAACACAATGTGAGAACAATGGTAACAAGTACGATATGTTTGCTCACTACCCTCCTATTCCTTTCTGGGGAGTCTCAAAACTGATGCTGGCCAGGTGCAGAGAGCCCATCCTAGACAGCAGTGCTACTTCCATCACCAGCTACCTTGTTACCTTGTGGAAGCCACCAGCAGGATAATCTTGGCAAGGATTTCTTCTTATGATAGGGCCAACAAGGAGGGCAGCTATAGGTAGTGATGATGCATGAACTCGCTTAGTATTCAGGCTTTTCACAGCCCTACCAGATATCTTCCTGGTTTGACAAGTTTGCCTTGGGCCCACAATTCCTTGAGCCTTCCCACCTCCAGCTCAATGTATTCGCTTTTATTCCTACTTAAAAACCTTCCCCGTATGATTCAGCTTTTGGCCTTTATCCACATTCTTCTCAAATTCTTCCCCCGTCCTTGCCTCTTTTGCAGATCAAAACTATGCGGTCTCTTCCTCCTTATGATGCATATGTTCTAAAACTTCTTTGATTAAACTTTTTTATATTACTGAACATAAACATTCGACTTCTGCCTGTATATTTTTGAAAATATTTCCAAACATATGTGGCCGTCTTGTATGTGTGTGTACATGTTAGCCTAACAGATTTTTTTTGAGACAGTCTTGCTCTGTTGCCCAGGCTGGAGTGCAGCAGTACCATCTTGGCTCACTGCAACCTCTGCCTCCCGGGTTCCAGCAATTCTCCTACCTCAGCCTCCTGACTAGCTGGGATGACAGGTATGCACCACCACGCCTGGCTAATTTTTGTATTTTTAATAGAGATGAGGTTTCACCATTTTAGTTGGGCTTGTCAAGAACTCCTGACCTCAAGTGATCTGCCCACCTCGGTCTCCCAAAGTGCTGGGATTAGAGGCATGAGCCACTGTGCCTGGCAACCTAACAGATTTTCTTTGATTTAGTTTGCAAGCTTACAGTCTATCACCAGTGCTCATCAAAATCCAAATAAGGCAACAATATAATATTCATAAGTCATTGTGTGGGAGAAAATAAGGTAATCAAGAGATCTGAAAGATAATAGTCAGTTTTGTACAGTTCTTGTTAATATGCAGAGCACTTTTACGTATATGATCTTCTTTGATAGCGTCAACAGTCCTGATGTGAATATTAGTTTTATGCCTGGCTGAGAGATTTAGTTGCTCATTTAGTCAAACTCCAGGCATAGTTCTAGGTACCAGGCATACATCAGTGAACAAGGCTAGGTCCCTGCTTTCTAATGAGGCATTTTTTTTTTTTCCCCAGACGAAGTCTCGCTCTTGTCCCCTGAGCTGAAGTAAAGTGGTGCGATTTCAGCTCACTGCAACTTCCGCCTCCCGGGTTCAAGTAATTCTCCTGCTTCAGCCTCCCAAGTAGCTGGGATTACAGGCAACTGCCACCACGCTGGGCTAATTTTTGTATTTTAAGTAGAAACGGGGTTTCACCATGTTGGCCAGGCTGGTCTCGAACTCCTGACCTCAGGTGATCTGCCCATCTCGGCCTCCCAAAGTGCTGGGATTACAGGTGTGAGCCACTGTGCCATTCCTGAGGCATGTTTTTAAAATAAAGATAGCCTGATTGGGACCTAGAGCAAGGTTAATGACTGTTCTCAGCCCATGGAGAAAGTAAGGGAGGGAGTGAACGTTGCATCCTGGTTGGTTGATTGTCGGTGGCTTTTCTTCTAAAGCACTGCTTATTAGTCTTTTTCTCCTGTGTGCCCCTGTAAAAACAGAGGACAAAAAGCCCAGCATTACTTTGATAGCTTGAGTTCTATTCTAAAAGTTCATCCAGAGTTTATATTGTATTCTATTAAGTATCTTTGTTTTAATGGAAAACTCTTTTAGATGATGTAATGTTCCTCCCTTGTATCTTTACATTCCAGGAAGAGGTGTCTTGCTTATCTTGACACTTCAAGGATATCTTTGCATTAGGATGACTAGCCCTCCTGGTTTACCCTGGATTGAGAGTGTTCCTGGGGTGCAAGACCTTCAGTTTTAAAACCCAGACAGCGCCGGGCAAACTGGGATTAAGTTTGCATATGGTTTCCAGGTTTTTCCATGCTAAAACTGGTCAAGACTTAGGCAAATTGTGACTAGTTGGTCATCCTAGTTTGTATACTGCAAAAGAAGGGGACTGCATTTACTATCATTTAGAGCATGACACAAACACATGGGTTCAGCCTCTTAGTATGTTCCCTGACATACATTTAAATTAGCACTTTTTTTTATATATATATGTAAAGAAACAGGGTATTCAAACAAGTTTGGCTGGTAATGTTTTATTTCACTTCTAGTATCAGTGATTTGGAAAAAAATATGGGATATGATCCTAGATCATAATAGTATATAAATGATATAGTACATAATTGATAAATTAATTTCAGGTACATATTCTCGCTTTGAATCAAATTAGTAAAGTGACTTATTTATCTGCATTTCAGGGAAATTCTGTAGTTTCAAGTTGAATCTAGAGAGGGAGAGCTGGTTTCTTTGGGGTTAAATTTCTGTAGATTCCCAAACACTGACATAAAATCTTTAGTGGAACCTGGAAAAAAGGGAAGGAGAAAGTATTTTAGCTCAGTTACCTTCTTTCTCCGTTAGACGTGATGAAAAATACATAGTCTAACCACTGTGTAGAAGAAATGCTTCTTAACAGCAGCAACAAAATGTCATTTATTAAGCACTTAGTCATCTTACCAGGCTTTATTCTTTATTTCATTTAGTCCTTACAACCAGCTTATAAAGTAGTCAGTCAGTATTAGACATCTACTGATAACAGACCAGCAACCCCCAAATCCCAGTGAGATACATATATATACATATATATGTATATTTGATGATATATATATGAAAGTTTACTTTTAGCTTAGGATACTTGTGCAGCGAATGGGTCAGTGGTAGGGAGAGGGACTGTGCTTATCACTGTCACTCAGATTGACAGAGAGGCTACCCAACATTGCTGGTGTTTGTGCAGAAGGGAAAAGAATGCTCTGGGTCAGGTGCGGTGACTCACGCTTGTAATCCTAGCACTTTGGGAGACTGAGGCGGGTGGATCACCTGAGGTCAGGAGTTCAAAACTAGCCTGGCCAACATGACGAAACCCTGTCTCTACTAAAAAATACAAAAAATTAGTCAGGCATGGTGGCGGGCACCTGTAATCCCAGCTACTCTGGAGGCTGAGGCAGGAGAGTCGCTTGAACCTTGGGGGTGGAGGTTGCAGTGAACCGAGATTGCGCCACCTCACTCCAGCCTGGGCAAAAACAGTAAAACTCTGTCTCAAAAAGAAAAAGAAAGAAAGAATGCTCTGAATAGTCTTGAGCTGCCGGTTAAGTGTTTGGACTGCAAGTGATTTGCTTCACTTTTGCATACAACTCACTGGCTAGAACCTATCACATGTCCCCACTCACTCACAAATCAGCAGGCCAGGAAGTGTCCACAGAAGCAGAGAGCTGGACACATTTGGTGATCTGCTCTGGTGTGTACTATGGCAGGAAGTCTTCTCCACTTGAAGATGGGGGACCTGTGGCTAAGAGAGTTTAACGATCAAGAGCATTCAGCTTGCAGGTGATAGGGCTCAAACTCAGGACTATCTGGGTCTAGCACCCGAGTGTTTAACTGCTAAGCTATAGGTTTTTCATCTCTTAATTCATTGTAAAATCTGTTTCTTCCCTTCAATGAAAACTCTCAACTTTGAAAGAAAATACACACAAAAAAAATTGTATGCAACTTATGTTGGGTAACTTAACTAAGAGAACAGTTGTTTTCTTTGTGCAAAGTGTGCCTCAAGTTATCTTCAATGTATTTTAATTAAAGATTGCCTGTCATTTCTTTGAAAGTGTCGTATTATTGCAAGTTTAATGATAATAGGTCTTTGGGACTAGGAGTAAATGTACTTCAGAACTGAAGTAGATTTCCAGGCCATCGGGTATCGATCTCAGCTTCTTATTAAGTCTGTCCAGAACCAACGTAGGATACAAAACATTCTAGGTTGCTTTGCTTTGCTTCGCTTCGCTTAGCCCACCACTGTAATTCTGCCATGTGTTTCCCATTTGGTTTTCTTTTATATGAAGTTTCATTTAGGATAACATGCAGTTCCCATGTTCACCATTCTTACAGTAAGCCAAACAGAGACACGTGGTCTCACAAAGTGGAATGCTTCTGACTTCTTTCTTCTTTTTGATTCTGGCAATAAATTGGGCAGATGAATTTCCTGTCCTTTGGGTAATTCTTATTCTCTGGCTATCTCCTTTGTTCTTCTGTGGGAGAAGGGTACTGATCACTTCTGAGCTATGCAAGATCAACCAAACTGTTGAAGTCTCACCGTGTTGCCCAAACTGGACTCAAACTCCTGGACTCAAGGTATACCCCAACCCCAGTCTCTCAAGTCGCTGGGACTACAGGTGTGAGCCACCATGCTTGGCTCCAAAATCCTAGCTGTCCTATTTCTGTGACCTGAGACAAGTTCCTTAATTAGATTGAGCTTCAGCGTCCTCACTTGTAAAATAGTGAAGAGCCTAGTACCCAGTGGAATTTCATCATCAAAAGCACATTTAACTTATACAAAATCATCTCTGCATCCTTAGCATAAAAGATAAATAAACGAATGAGGGAATGAATGAATAATAGTTGAATGATGTGTTGGTTGTTCCCCATGATGTGTAAGCTCAGGAGTACTCTCGGGATTTTAAATTCATATATTTTGATATTTATCATACACATTGATAAATATATTTAAGAGAATGCACTAGAGATGAGACTACGTCCATACGGATAAAAATGAAATTTGTTCAACACGTTAGTTAGAATTATATGAGTATGAAATTAAAGATTTCTTACATGGATCACTTTGACAGCAAGAATGCTGTCCAGATCTTAGTTTTATGGCCTGTGGGGACTTACATTTTAGAGGAAAAAGAACCACCAGGTGGTGCCAGCCATTTTCTGATCCAGAAGAGAAATAGAAACCTAGCTAGGATATTTCCATCCAGGATACCCTTAACAATTTAGGAATTCTAAATCATTGAGCCATCTGCCTCAGATTTTATGTTATTAAGTACATTGAAATTCTTGAGCTTTAAATCCTCATGTAGAAGACTCCGTCTCTGATTTGTGATTTGTCATGCTACATTCTTTTAGCTGATGGGATTTTTGTATTTACAAGAAAGAAAATTGCCTCTGGTGATCAGCTGTTGCTTTTTGCACAGTCATTTCATTATGTTGGCAGTGTTTTCATAAGTACCCCAACTCAGGGTAGTAAAAACTTGGTTTAGGAAATAATTGTCTTAAAATTGATATAAACAAATGTGCTTAGTGTTTTTTTTTTGTTTTTTTTTTTTTTGTTTTTTTTTTTTTTTTTTTTTTTTTTGTTAAGACACTGCTATTCTTTGTAATCTGAAAGAACCAGTCAATGTTTCTTTCCTTTGTTTGGGGAAGTAGGACCCCAAAGGATGAAACCCCCAGATAATTATATTTGTCAACCCATCCATCCTTTCAAATATGTATTTAGTGCTTCCTCAGAGAGGCAATGTGGTATAATGGCTAAGACCATAGGCCCTGGAATTAGACTGCCTGGATTTGAGTTCTAGCTGTACCATTTCCTAGCTGCCTTGGGTGAGTTACTTAACCTCTCAGACCTTCAGTTAATGCCATCTGTGGTGGCAATAATAACAGAACCTACTTCAGAATTGTTGCAAGGCTAAAGTACATATTTTTACAGAGTGTGTGCTCAAAACATATTGGTGATCATGACTGCTGGTACTTTGAGGCAGTTGCTACTCAGGCTTACTATAAGGACCTTTATGGGGCCCCATTATAAATCTGGTGGCAGAGCATCATTTAACCGTAACACCGTGGAAGATCTAGATCATGACCCCCGTTTTACAAATGAAGTGTGGGTAGAGTAGCTAAGTAACTTATTAAGGTCACTCAAAGGCCAAACCTGCATCCAGTGTCTCAACCCTGCCCTAGATTTGCAATGTAGCAGAGTTTGGGGTGAAGTTTCCCTTTCCAGCTGCTATTCACTTGAGACCACACTACATAAGGGCTTGCATCCTAGAATGAGACTGGTTTTCAGGCAGACTCTAGCTGGCTTTACGAGTCATTTTCATAGATTCTAGTGATGATCTTGAAAATAATACTTTTACATAACCACTGCCTTCTGTTGGAGGGGCTGGCGGACGCTGGATTTATAAGCTGCCTGGTCCCTGTTCCTTTGCTCTGTGTATGTCTACCCCTGCACAAAGGCAGTTTCGATGGCTTCTGGCCTTGGCAAATGAAGTGTTGAATGTGGCATTGTTACTACTGTTTTGAAGCTTTGATTCCCAAATTTTATCAAAGAAAGATTTAAGCTTTTTTAGCCCGGCTGTCTACCTGCTTTTTATCTTTGAACCAGAAAAGGACAAAATAATCTGATAGGCTTTGCAGGTTAACCTGTCTATCAGATCACAAGGCCAGCAAAATATTGGCTGGCATCCTGAATGATACTGGAAGCAAAACAGCAAAACTTACCTTTTGTAAGAGACTGTGAAACTTACAAAATTCAGGTTGTCATTTGGAACCAGAGAAGGTTGAGACAGGTGTGGCTGGAACAAATGGGGGAAGAAGAGCTAAGAGCTGCCACATGGGAGTGAACTCAAGTTCTTCAGTCTGGCAGTGCAAAGGCATAGCAAAGATATGAAATTGGTGCAGTTATGAGTGATGTGGTAGAAACATGTTGAGATGTTTGGACCCAGCTGGAAACTCAAATTGGTTAGTTTAAGATCTGATGCATTGGATGATGAAAAGTGTAGCAGTAGGTGGCCTTTTTTGAGTGCCTACTCTGTTCCAGACACTGTGCCAAAGCTAAACAAGAATTATCTCATGCATTCCAGTGTGGTAGATACTATTATTATGCTCATTTTCAGATAAAGATGGTGAAACTTAGTGAGATTAGTTGAATGTATAGTAAGTGATGGTCAGATAGCAAGTGCAACATTACTCCAGGGGCCCATCATCTTAACCACAACACTCTATGCGCCCAAGGATGGGTGGGTGGGTAGGTGGATTGATTTCTCTCTTTTTCTTTTTCCTTCCTTCCTTCCTTCCTTCCTTCCTTCCTTCCTTCCTTCCTTCCTTCCTTCCTTTCTTCCTTCCTTCCTTCCTTCCTCTCTCTCTCCCTCCCTCCCTCCCTCCTTTTCCCCTTCCTTCCTCCCTCCCTCCCTCCCTCTCTCCCTCCCTCCCTCTCTCCCTCCCTCCTTCCCTCCTTTTCCCCTTCCTTCCTCTCTCCCTCCCTCCCTCCCTCCCTCTCTCCCTCCCTCCCTCCCTTCCTCCCTCCCTCCTTTTCTCCTTCCTTCCTTCCTTCCTTCCTTCCTTCCTTCCTTCCTTCCTTCCTTCCTTCCTTCCTTCCTTCCTTCCTTCCTTCCTTTTCCTTTCCTCTCCTCTCCTCTCCTCTCCTCTCCTCTCCTCTCCTCTCCTCTCCTCTCCTCTCCTCCCCTCCCCTCCCCTCCCCTCCCCTCCCCTCCCTTCTCCTCTCCTCTCCTCTCTTTCCTTCCTTCTTTCCCTACTTCCCTCCTTTCTTCTCTCCCTCCCTCCCTCCCTCTGTTGCCCAGGCTGGAGTGCAGTGGCACAGTCTCAGCTCACTGCAACCTCTGCCTCCTGGGTTCAAGCGATTCTCCTCCCTCACCTTACTGAGTAGCTGGGACTACAGGCGTGAACCACCACACCCAGCTAATTTTTGTATTTTTAGTAGAGATGGGGTTTCACCATATTGACCAGGCTTGTCTCGAACTCCTGACCTATTGATCCACCCACCTCAGCCTCCCAAAGTGCTGGGATTACAGGTGTGAGCCACCGTGCCCCGCCTGTGCCCAAGGATTTCAATGGGCAGAAGAAATACTCAGATGAAGGAAAGGGTTGAGCAAATCAATGCATGGCCACAAAGAGTGCTGATGTCTTCCTGAACTTTAAGAGTGGAGTTAGGGATCCCTGGAGTATCCTTTAGTGGGTGATTGGTAAGTAATAGTCTGTATCATTTTTCATAATTTAATTTTATGTGTTTAGATTGGATCCAATCTGCACTGGAAAACACTTTAGAATAAGCCCTAGGTCTTCTATGAATTGGGTTTTCACTTTCTTTTTAAGCTGCGTTTTGAGAACTGCTTCTCTGGACCCCTGTTCCCAAAGTATGCCATTCAGGATGCTGGTTCGGTAAGAGCTCAGTTGATCCTGATGTGTGTGGAGGGCGTGTTTTGAAGTTAAGTGGAGTTCCTTGGCAAGATCAGAGCTTTCAATATGTTAAGAAACTTCAGGGTTCTCTGAGAAGAGGACATAGCTTGTAGTGTTCTTCAGACATTTAAAATTGTTTTACTTGGATTTATTTTACGCTGAATTTATTCTTGTGCCATATGTTTTTGTTTCTTCAGTTTCTTCTGGGATATCCTTTTCTTCTGTGTAACCTTCTGTTCTGATTTAGGAACCATTTGTATCTTTTCAGTCAAGATCATCTAGATGTGGCAGGGAGAGCTCATGTATCAGTTAATCTGACCATGAGCTCTGCAAATCCTGCAGCACATCTTAGGTGCTTTGTTCACCTGGATCTGCTCAATGACCAGAGAATCTATATCCAAACTCTTAAGTTCATAATGACTCTGCATTTTTACACATGTGCAGCAGAAATTTAGCACTCTTTTTGGGCCACTGAACCTGGTCCAGCCCCACTGTTTGGCCCAGACACACTTACCAACTCCACTGTTGTAGCTTTGGAATGGCACCCATTGCTTCTGTCAAGTGACATCTTTTAGATACTTGGTGGCTTTCATATATGCATACCCTCGATGGCCTGGGTGGTTCCACAGGTGTTCTTGTAGTGAAAATGAAAATTTTAACCTCTCAATTTTCCTGTTTTTTGTGGGGGTTTCTGGGTCAAGAGAATGGTGAACCATTTTCACCTCAGGCCATTTGACCTGAAAACTCTCTTCTCTCAGAGCTTTTCTGAGACTGGAGTTGAAAATGGACTAAAGTTTAAACCTTGCTTTCTTTTAGTTCTATTCTGTTTTGGTTGCTTTGATGTGAAAACAAAACAAAACAGTCCACACAGTTTCAGTCATGGTGATGACTTATTTCCCTATACCAGGAACCTGATGAGGAGAGTAAAACAAAGAAGGGGTCCTCTGGAATCAGAGGGTCTTTGGAAATGAGTGAGTTCACTGATAGGTAAATAAGTCTTAATCTTGGCTGTGGAAGTTTCTAGCTGGGAAGGTACATTAGTTATCTAGTGCTGTGTAACAAAGTACTCCACAAGTTGTTAGCTTAAAACAACAAACATTTAATATTTCGTTGTTTCTATGGGTCAGTAACTGAGCACAGCTTAACTTGGGATCCAGAGCTTCAGGTTTTTTATGAAGATACAATCAGACTGTTAAGGTGGGCTGCAGTCTCATCTGAAAACTTGGCTGGGATGGTGGGGGAATCTCCTCCCAGGATCATTCTCCTTGTTGGCAGGCCTTGGTCCCTCATTCCGTAAACCTCTTGACAGGGCTGTCACGTGATATGGCATCTGGATCCTTCCAGGAAAAAGGATCCAAGAGATAGCGGGAGATGACCTAAGACAGAAGAGAGTCTTTTTATAACCTTACCTTATAAGTGACATCCATAACTTTTGATCAGTTCTTTTTGTTAGAATTGACTCAATAAGCCTATACTACACTTATGGGGAGAAAATTATTCAGGGTTATGAATACCAGGAGGTGGTGATCATTGAAGACCATTGTAGGGGCTACATATTATGGATGTGTAAGAAGGGACAGAGATTTTTTTGGTAGGGGAGATATGTTTCAATTTTCATTTTATTTATGATGAGGAGACAGGGAAAAGTGCAAGAGAAAAGCCACTGTCTCCCATTGGAAGATCATATTCCACGGTGTAAGAGTAAGCAGAGAGGATTAACATACATGTCAGACTGAATAAAGAGCAGTTGGTCACTGTGACTTCACCTTCCAGGATAACAACCCTGTTGGTTCTGAAGGTTGCTAGAAAAAGGAAAGGCAGGAGTGAATTACAGAGAAGCATTTTGCTGTGGTCCAAATCTTTCTTTCAGCAGGATTTAATTTTATGTTAGAAGTACACGTTTATGGCCGGGCATGGTGGCTCACGCCTGTAATCCCAGCACTTTGGGAGGCCGAGTTGGGCAGATCACCTGAGGTCGGGAGTTCGAGATCAGCCTGACCAACATGGAGAAACCCTGTCTCTACTAAAAATACAAAATTAGTCGGGCGTGGTGGTGCATGCCTGTAATCCCAGCTACTCGGGAAGGCTGAGGCAGGAGAATTGCTTGAACCTGGGAGGCGGAGGTTGTGGCGAGCCTTAGGAGAATTGCTTAAACCTGGGAGGCGGAGGTTGTGGTGAGCTGAGATCGTGCCATTTCACTCCAGCCTGGGCAACAAGAGCGAAACTCAAAAAAAAAAAAAAGAGAAGTACACATTTATAAAATTTCAGGGGACATGAAACATTAAAAAAAGAGAGAAAACAGGTGTGAATTCCTTTACTTGATTAAATAATCTTTTACACCTCCTCCCTTACTAGATTGTAAATTATAGTGTTACAAAAAGATGGTATTGTTTACTTATTATCTCTTAGACACTCAGGAGAGAAGTTCAGTTACTTCTTGCTCTCTAGGAAAGGGCTCCATAACTCAGGGCATTGACATCTGTTTTGATGTTTGAGAAATGGCAGTAAAAATTTGAGTCAATGCTCTTCATATAGTGGAAGTCTGGAGCAGGAACTGGAAAGGTGGACTGATAAAAATGCCCAAACCGTTGTTTATTTACTTATTTAAATATTTTATTACTAAGATTGAGTTCCTTCTTGTCTATAGTACCAAATTAGATAAGGATCCTGTTTTCTGAAATGAACCCCAGATGCCCCTTAGGCACTGTGAGTTGACTCATTTCAAACCGGTTGTAATATGGGTCTTTTATTCTCTAAAATTCGGGACCTGATGCTAAGGGATGTGACTATACAGTTAGGTTCCTGTGAACCCTGTGTTGGTTCAAAAAGGCTGGTGGAGGGAAATTTATGACACTAAATGCTTATATTAGAAAAGAGGAAAATTGGTTACTTATTTACAGGCGTGGTGGCTCATGCCTGTAATCCCAGCACTTTGGGAGTCCGAGCCCAGGTGGATCACGAGGTCAGGAGTTCAAGATCAGCCTGCAAACATAGTGAAACCTCGTCTGTACTCAAAATACAAAAATTAGCCGAGTGCGGTGGCATGCACCCTGCAATCCCAGCTACTTGGGAGGCTGAGGCAGGAAAATGGCTTGAACCCTGGAGGCGGAGGTTGTGGTGAACTGAGATCGCACCACTGTGCTCCATCCTGGGGAATAGAGGGAGACTGCATCTCAAAAAAAAAAAAAAAAAAAAAAAAAAAAAAAAAAGAGAGAGAGAGAGAAAAAAAGAAAAGAAACAAAACAAAACAAAAAACAAAGACAGAAAAGAGGAAAAATTCAAGTGAAAGTTTGGAGCCCCTACATCAAGAAACTGGAAGAGGAGGAGCAAAATAAACCCAAGGCAAACAGAAGAAAGGAAATAAAGATAACAGAAATAAATGAAATTAAAAACAGAAAACAATAGAGAAAATCAGTGAAACAAAAAGCTAGTTATTTGAAAAGTTCAATAAAATAGATATCTGGCAAGACTAAGAAACAAAAAAGACACATTATTAATATAAAAAATAAAATGGAGGCTGTCCCTGTTGATGTCACTGTGCAGATACCAAAAACGTCTACGGGAATAATACTCTGAACATCTCTGCGCACATCAATTTTATGACTGAGATGAGATGGGCCAATTTTTTGAAAAGTACAAACTACCACAACTTACTATCAAATGGATAATTTGAATAGCTTTGTTATTTTTAAGGAAATTGAATTTGTAATTTGGCTTTCCCCCATCTCTAGGCCCAAATGATTTCAACGGAGAATTGTAGCAAATGTCTAAAAAAGAATTAATACCGGCCGGGCGCGGTGGCTCAAGCCTGTAATCCCAGCACTTTGGGAGGCCGAGGCGGGCGGATCACAAGGTCAGGAGATCGAGACCACAGTGAAACCCCGTTTCTACTAAAAATACAAAAAATTAGCCGGGCGCGCTGGCGGGCGCCTGTAATCCCAGCTACTCAGGAGGCTGAGGCAGGAGAATGGCGGGAACCCGGGAGGCGGAGCTTGCAGTGAGCCGAGATCGCGCCACTGCACTCCAGCCTGGGCAACAGCGTGAGACTCCGTCTCAAAAAAACAAAACAAAACAAAACAAAACAAAACAAAACAAACAAACAAACAAAAAAGAATTAATACCAACTCTATATAATTTCTTCCAGAAAATAGAAGAAGAGGAAATAATTCTAATTCACTTTATGAAGCTAGTTTTATCCGGATATCAAAACTAGACCAAGATAATACTAAAAACAAAAACAAAACAAACGGCTACAGAATAATATCCCTCATGAATCTAGGCCACCCCCTGCCCACACCAAAATCCTTAACAATGTCTTCCAAATAGAAGCCAGCAATATATGAAAGAATTCTACTACAACATGACCAAGAAGGGTGTATTCTAGGAATATAAGGCTGGTTCGGTACTTAAAAATCAATCAAGGTAATTCACCTTATTGATAGGCTAAGAAAGAAAAATCACATGATTATATCAATTGATGCAGAAAACTTATTTGATAAAATGTAATACCTATCCGTGATAAAATCTCTC
This sequence comes from Macaca mulatta, assembly GCF_049350105.2. NCBI lineage: Eukaryota > Metazoa > Chordata > Mammalia > Primates > Cercopithecidae > Macaca > Macaca mulatta. The sequence goes on along the minus strand of NC_133407.1, from coordinate 129,383,622 downwards.
AGGAAAGTATGAATACAAGGAAACTTCTTTAACTCAATATGGAGTATCTACATAAAACCTAGAGCTATCATTATACTTAATGGTGCAAGACCGAATGCCTTCTGCCTGAGGCAGTGAACAAGGCATAGATGGCTGTTTTCTCCACTGCTATTCAATACAGTACGGGAATTTCTAGCTAGGGTAGTAAGGCAAGACAAGGAAATAAAAAACATATACTCTGGAAATGAAGAAATAAACTACATCTTTGCGGATGATATCTTTGTCTACAGAGAAAAGCCTAAGAAATCGACCAAAAAAAAAAAAACAAAACTTCCTAGAACTAATAAATGAGTTCAGCAGGGTCACGGGATACAAGATAAGCTTACAAAAATCAATCCTATTTCTATACACTGGCAATGACCACATGGATACTGAATTTAAAATGTATACCACTTACAATTCCACAAAAATGTATACTTAGGTATAACTCTAACAAAATATATGCCAGATTTAATATGCTGACAACCATAAAGTGCTAATTAAAGATGTTAAATGAGATCTAAATGAATGGAGAGATACCTCATTGCATATATTGAAGACTCAACATCATAAAGATGCTTTACAACATGACTATATTTGGTTTTCAAGTAATGTCTCTCAGTTCATAACTTATTTTTTCATCTTCACAGGTCTTCTGTGTAGCGAAAGTTTTGAATTTTGATAAAGTCCAGTTTGTCAGTCTTTTCCTTTTATGGATCATGCTTTCAATGTCGTGTCTAAGAATTCTTCTCCAAGCCCTGTGTCCTGAAGGTATTCTCCTGTGTTTTAGCTGAACAGTTTTATAGTTTATGTTTTACATTTACATCTCTGATCCATTTTAAGTTAATTTTTGTTTAAAGATGAGTTTAGGCTCAGCTTATTTTGCCACTATTTGTTGAAGACTATCCTTCCTCCATTGAATTGTTTGCGCCTTTGTCACTCATGGAGCTGTCATTTCCTGTAACAATATTCTCTTCTGGAATGCTTCCTGAAGGACCTGCTTGAGGCTGTTTTACAGCCAATTAAAAAAAATAAGTCGAAGGAATACATTATAAAATAATGATAAAAAGTATAATATGAGTAATACATTAACCTTAACATTTATCATAATTATCAAGTATGATGCACTGTACATAATCGTGTGTGCTGTACTTTTCTATGTCTGGCAGCACAGTAGGTTTGTTTACATCACTATCACCACAAACACATGAATAGCTAGAATCTTATGATGGCTACAGTTATCACTAGGCAATAGGAATTTTTCAGCTCCATTGTAATTTTATGGGACCACCATTGTATATGCGATCTGTTGTTGACTGAAATATTATGCAGTGCATGACTTAATAAAGGACTCATCTAGAATTTATAAAGATGTCTCAGAACTGAACATTAAAAACCAAGCAATTCAATTATAAAATGGGCAAAAGACAACACAGATGGCAACTAAACACTTAAAAAGATGTTCAACATTACTACCCATTAGGGAAATGCAAATTAAGACCATGATGTGTTATTATTACACAGAGAACAGCTGAAATAAAAGATAGTGGCAACACCAAATCCTGGTGAGGATGCAGAGAAGCTGAGTCTCTCATACATTGTTGGTGGGAATGTAAAATGGTACAAACACACTGGAAAATGATATGTCAGTTTCTTAATTAATTAAACATACATTTACAGCAGGACCCCAGTCATACTCCTAGGCATTCACCCTAGAGAAATGGAAACTTATGTCCACACAAAAACCTGTACACGATTGTCCATAGCAGCTTTGTTTATAATGATCAACAACTAAAATGTGCTACAATAGCTGAATGGTGAAGCAAACTGTGGTACATCTGTGCCGTGGAATACTATTCAGCAATAAAAAGGAACAAACTATTGATAAACACAATAACTCCGATGGATCTCAAAGGCGTTATACTGAATGAAGAAAAAACAATCTCTAAAGGTCATATGTTGTATGATTCTATTTATGTAATATTCTTGAAATGATCAAATTATAGAGATGAAAACATAATGTTGCCAGGCATGTTGTGGAGAGGTGTATATACACTAAAGGAGTAGCACAAGGGAGATCTTTGTGGTGATGAAATATTTGTGTATCTTTTTTGTTTTTGTTTTGTTTTGTTTTGAGTCTCACTCTGTCACCCAGGCTGGACTGCAGTGGTGGAATCTCGGCTCACTGCAACCTCCATCTCCTAGGTTCAAGCTATTCTCCTGCCTCAGCCTCCCTAGTAGTTGGGATTGCAGGCGTGCGCCACCACACCCGGCTAATTTTTTTGTATTTTTAGTAAAGTTGGGGTTTCACCATGTTGGCCAGGCTGATCTCGAATTCCTGATCACAAATGATCCACCCTCCTTGGCCTCCCAAAGTGCTGAGATTACAGGTGTGTGCCACTGTGCCACTGTGCCCAGCCAGTTGTATATCTTGGAGTGGTGGTTGCACAAACCTATATGTGATAAAATAACATAGAACTCATACACAAATACTCCAATGCCAGTTTTCTTGCTTTGAGGTTGTACCGTGGTTATGTAAGATGTAACCTATGGGGGAATCTGGGTGAAGGGTATGCACAACTTCTCTGTTCTATCTTTACTACTTTCTGTAAACCTAAAATCTTTTCAAAATAAAAAGTTTAAAAATAAGACCTTCATGGGTTGGTCAAACTGAGTTTGAGAAACCCTATATTAGACCCTTTAAAGACAAATAAGGTAGTGTGAAATTTGAGGTTGTGCCTTTTAGGAACTACCTAAAAATATCAAACAGGACAGCAGAGATGAGCAAAACAGACCAACATAGATTTAAATGCTGACCGAAACCACTCCTGTGATTTTAAAAAGAAAAACCTAAAAAAGAAAATGGCAAATTTGAGTTACTTCATGCTTTGCATTCATATTTAGTGTTTATACCTTAGAGAAGATGCTCTCTGTTACCAGGCATCAGGAGGTTGGCCTCCATCGTTGGGTAAGCAGCTGGGTGGAGTCATGGCATATTTTATAGAAGCAGAGGACGAAGGCATATTTTATAGAAGCAGAGGACGAAGGCATCTGCTGGCTGTGGTTCCCTTGTGTGAGCGGGACAGATGTAATGGTCATCTGACTTTCCAGGTGTGTGGGCACTGGAGAATGTTGCTGGAAGAATTCCAGGAGCTCTGTCCTATCTCTGGGAGGTCGTGGCATCAACCAACCCTATTTTCATATTGTGCTTTATCTTCCTTCAGCAGGTGTGACAGCTGCAGTTGATGGTCATCTGTGGGGTTGTTCAGCAGCTGCTGCAGAAATGACAGCCCAGATGGAGATGGGCAGGGCCAGGAAGGCACACATCTGCCTTTTTGCCTGGAGTTATTTCTAGCAGGAGGTGACTGCCATATCTTACCTGTGTCTTCTTGGAGCTGAGATACCATAATGCTTCGTGGAGAAGCAAGAGCGAGTTCTCTGTTTTTGATTTTTTTTTTTTTTTTGAATTGAAGAAAACCTTTATTTTTTCTGTCTTGTTGGTGTCAGTAATTACTTCTTAGGAACCTTTTCCAAAAGGTGTCACATTTAGGACCTATCTGTGAGGAAAGGTCAAAGGTATGTAAGATGGTTATTATAACACCTCCCATTTATATTACAATTTAATAGTTTCAAAGACAGTGAACCAGGGCAGATGATTGCGGGTGTGGTGTTTGTGGCACCAGATATTTACAAAAGTGATGGCTCCACGGAAAGCACAGCTCTTTCCCTTTACTTATTTATTTATTTATTTTTGAGGTGGAGTCTCACTCTGTTGCCGAGGCTGCAGCCTCTGCCTCCTGGGTTCAAGCAATTCTCTGCCTTAGCCACCTGAGTAGCTGGGATTACAGGTGCCTGCCACCACGCCTGGCCAATTTTTGTAGTTTTAGTGGAGATGAGGTTTCACCATCTTGGCCAGGGTGGTCTTGAACTCCTGATCTTGTGATCCACCCGCCTCAGCCTCCCAAAGTGCTGGGATTACAGGCATGAGCCACTGCGCCTGGCCTCTTTCCCTTTCTTTAGACGACCGTCATCTTTCCTGTTGAAAAGGACCTATCTGGTCCTGTCTTTGTCCTGTGCATCCTTATTTTTGTCCTTTATTCACAATCCTTACCACTAAGCCACTAGTCCTCAGCCACTTTATATTTTAGAGATCCTTTAAGAAACTAGAAAGGTGAACGAACATTATACTGTGCCTGCAGAGTTAGATTTATTTCTTTGTTACCATCCAACATATCACTGAGTAGAGTGTTTTATTCTTCTGACTCAGATTTTGTATTCATGGTGCAAAATATTCACATTTGCAATGAGAACATCATTTTTTCTTTGGCTTTGTGATGTTATGCACTGTACCTTTTACCCCTTACTTGGGAATGGTTGTACCTGCCTTCCATCTTTGGTCTGACAACCTGCTTAATGCAATGTCTGGTTGGTAGATAACAGCACAGCAGTGTGCCCCTTGGGAAATGTGGATGACATGCCACAAGCTACCAAACTTGTGCCTTGACACTGGGTCCTCAGTTGAGCAGGTAACACAACTTGCTTTCCTGCAGTGATGTGGACTTGTTCTGCTCTCATCTCTTATCCACCATACCAACTTTTATAATTAAAACAGGAATAAACAAGATGCTTAATGTAATCTGCAAGGGAGAAACAGGGCGATTGAACAGAAGGGCTGCATTCTGGTTTCAAGCACAGGGCGGGAGAGTCTATATATGGTGCAGAGGGTGCTAAAATTGTAAATATAAATTCTTAAATCTGCCAAATAATGGTCTGTAAATAGTGTAAAATAAGAATTTTCTCCTTTACATTTAAATAGTTTGGATTTCTTGTTTTTCACTATAAAAATGTAATATTAATGCAAATATTATCTGGCAATGAAAGTAAATATAGCAGACAGAGTCATTAATTTCTTGTATACAGTCATCTGTTTTCAAACACTGGCTTATCGTGAATGGCCTTTATCATACTTGTGAGTTCTATCTGTTAAAGCAACAAGAATCAGAAACTCAGGAAATGCAAATGCTTGGGATTAGGAAATTCATTGGCTTTGGGTTGAAGGTGAATATTTTCTCTACTTGCTTGACACAAGTTAACTTGTTGGTACATTTGTCGTTGATATTAAGCAGCCCCTTTAACACTATTTTCTCTTCCTGCCAGACAAGTCTGAAGCAATGAATTTTTTAATGTCCTTATCATGTAACTGTAGTTTCTTGTTTCCTTGATGTGAATAAGGTAGTTACATAGTACTTAGTCCCTGGATACAATAAAATAAATACTGTACCAGAGAGGCACTCAAAAATACTATAGAAAAACCAAAATGGAGTTTTTAAAAAAGTTTAGGTCACCCAGAAGAAGGTAGAAAAAGTAAATTGGAGAAAAGAAAAACAGAGAAGAAACAGAAAACAAAAAATAGAATAAAAACCTTAAGATCTAACATATTAACAATTTTATTAAAAGCAAATGCTCTAAGAACATCAATCGAAAGACAAGAGATTGGCAGAGTGGACAAAAACATGACCCAGCTATATGCTGTCTTCAAGAAACTCACTTCAAATAAAACAATATAGGCAGGTTCAAAGTGAAAGGATGGAAAAAGGTGTGTAATGAAAACACCAATCAAAAGAAAGCAGTAATGACTGTATTAACATCAGATAAAGTAGACTTCATAGCAAATAAAATTACCAGAGACAGAGAGGGACGTTTTATAATGATAAATAAAAGGGTCATTCCACCATGTCTACATAGCAATTCTAAATGCCTATGCAACAAACAAAAGACCTGCAAAATATATGAAGCTAAAACTGCTAGAGATGAAAGGAGAAATAGACACATCCACAATTACAGTTGTAGACATCAAAACCCCTCTCTCAATAATTGACAGAACAACTAGAGAGAAAAATCTGCAAAAATGTGGAAGAACTCAACACCGTCAGCTAACTGAATCTAATTGACATTTATAGACCTTCCACCCAACAAAAGTAGAGTAGATATTATTTTCAAGTACCCACAGATCATATACCAAGAAAAACCATATCATGAGCCATAACACAAAGCATAAAATTTAAAAGAACTGAAATCATATAAAGCATGTTCTCCAACCACAGTGGAATCAAAGTAGAAATCAATAAGAGAAAGATAGCTCCAACTACTTGGATTTCCTGAGCTGTTTCCTGAACATGTTAAGCTCATTCACACCATTTGAGGTTTCTGTGTGGAGTGCTCTTCCCTCCGATTTTTCTCTTGGATGATTCATTCAGAGCTTTAAATTCAATGCCATTTCAGAAACTTCTGTAATTACCCAATCTAAAGTAGCCTTTATAGAACCTCCTCTGGCCAATATCTTCATGTTCCTACCTCCTCTTACTTTCATACCATCCTGTTATTTTCTTCTTAGCACTTATTATTATCTGAAGTTATCTTTGTTGTTTATCTATCAGCTGGTGTTAGGCATAAGAATTTCAGCTGCAGAAAAGTAGGAATTACACTTGCTGTGTTCACCACAGCATCCCCAGTGCCTAGGGAAGCAGGTGCTGAGTAAGAATTTGCAAATGGACTGTAGATTTCTATTACATAGCTAGTCATGTGTAGTAGTAATCTAAAGATATTTTCACTGCCGCAGAAAGCTACTGGGGAGCTTGTGAAAGTTCATAAACTTTTTCCTGCATGCAAATGAAACAAAGAGATCTAGCCCCTCTCTTTTGAACCAACCTTTGGCTTCATCTAATTGTTTACTCAATTAAGGAAACTTTTCTGGGAGCTCAGATTATAATAGGTTGAATATGCTCAAAAGCATGCTGAAGCCTGCCACCTAACTTGTGGAAAAAAGCTGGTAGTTGCTTCAAGTTGTTTGTAATAATACAACAAAAATCTCATAAAGCCTGGAATTTAAAAATGAATATTCTCTATTTTATATAACATAGTAAAGACTTACAAATAGGTAAATCATCAAGGATTACACTAGTAAATAGATATTTGAACATATACTTGCACTTTCAGTGAAAGTTGATCTTCAGTCTTTCTGTTTTGAATTGGAGTTGTACCTAGGCCGTTGGTCTCTGATGCTATTGGGGAAGCCAGAGAGGTTGTATTGTATGGGTGTTAGAAGTTCAGTAGACCTACATTCCAGTCCTTGCCCTCTATTACTGATTTACCTGTTTGGAGATGTTGGAAAAGTCATTTATTTACCTTCCCAAGCCCCATTCATTCACCTCATCCATACAAATGGGAATATAATTGCACCACTGTAGAGTTCTTGTGAGAATTTTAGTGAAATATAGTAAGAATGCATATTTAATCTGTTTCCTTGATACAGTCATATACTGGGTGAAAGTGGTGAGTAGGATTCAGGCTCCCCCACATTAAGTAATAATAACCAGACTTGAAAACCAAATAGTATCCATAATGGTTTGCCATTTTCATCAAAGTGAATAGAGACCATGATGGTTAGATTGAAGGCGGATGTTTGCCTGATGGGTAGTCATTTCAGTAAACATTAAATATCTCTTATATGCCTGGAGCTGCCCTAGGATGTGGAGGTATAGAAATAAACAAGAGGCTCAGGTCTTCTGAGAGAGGTGGTCAGAAAAATGAATGGCTCCAAAACACATGGTAAGTGTTGGAAGAGAAGCTTTGGGCTGAGTGCTTTTGTGGCACAGAGAAGGGAGCATCTAGCTTCATCCAGGAGTCTTGAAAGATGAATGAACAGAAGTTACTTGCCAAGCAAATAGGCATGGAAGAGCATGTCATATTCAGAGACATGCTGGCAGTTTGGTTATGAGGAATTGCTGTAAGCCTTTTATTCTTTTGTGATTCTCCATTCCTAAGAGTTTTCTTTTCAGTGTGTTCAGTTTCATTACATGTGCTAGAACCGCACTGGAAGTCTTTAACTATTGTTTTGAAGAATCTCTCTTAGCCCCTCCCTTGGCGTCATTTGTAAAGGGCTTAACCAAATTATAAGGCACAAAGACTGCACAGAACCAGCTGCATTTGCAGGCACTGATTTGGGAGACATCAATTCTGCCAATTAAATGTTGTGCCTAGTGCATCCACAGTGTGATTTATGCTGATAGCTGTGCAGTTGTTGCCTTTCCAGTTGCGATTAAACGTTCATCTATGAGCATTCAAGAGAAAGGTGCTCTGAAAAAGAGGGCTGGTTGGAAACATCAGAGACCAAAAGGCACTCTTGAATGATGACAGCAAAACGTTAAGGACCTCCTGATAAATTGTAATGGAAGGTCTCTCGAGATTATTGGCACAATATGAAAGGCAAGGCCCCCACAATTATTACTCAACATTCAGTAAGTCCAGGAATGGGTAAAATAGGTGAATTACAACTTTGGCACGCTGTAACCTTGTGGCTCACATATGTGGTGGCACATTTCAGATTTGCCTTTTTCAATTTCAAATCTGTATAAACACTGCCACCTTTTATTTTCTCTTTAAAGCAAATGTATTTCAGAGAGGCATTTTATCTAAAACTTCCATTCACACAAGTAAATTCTCTCCGGTAGATGCTTTTTAAATATTTGCAAAAATTTACGTGGAAGTTTTTTGTTTTGGCCCTGTGAGTTTCCTGCCTGAATCTTAAGACCAGGAGTCATTTAGTTCTTTGCTTTTTACTTCAAAAACTTGGCATTTTTATAGTGATAGCATGCCAACTTTCAAGAGTTAGAGGCCAGTCTTCAAATCTACTTTATGGATTAAGTGTTCTATTTTGCATACTTTGGAAGAGTGGTTAAGTTCTACCGTGTACGTGGTTATACAATAAGATGCTTTATCTCTCTACACTTCTGCTCTTCACATGCTCCATCCTTAAAAGCATGGAGGAATTTGAACTCACTAGCTTTGGGTTTCAGCCTGTACTTATTTTAGTTTTTGAGACCAAGTAATGCTACTTGGAATCTATAAAAAATTTTTTGCCAGGTAGCCCTGTTCATCTTCCTCAGAATTAGCAGAGGAGGCTCTTAGCGAAGGAGAAACTGAAGCTTGTTGGGGAAGTGATACTTGCTTGCAGTTGTCCGTTAAGTCAGGGGCAGGTTGCAGAGTAATGTGCTGGCTTCTAGCTTGAAGTTAGAAGAGAGGAACAGGACAAAAAGGTCATTGTTAGGGACACTGGCACTTCACTTAGCATTCATGAATTTAGAATGCAGAATCAAATGTACATCAGTCACCTCATTTCACAAATAAAGGGGAATATCATTTAGCAATTGGAGCTCAGAGAGGTCCAGTTGCTAAAAGTGCATATAGCTGATTACTGGCAGAATCTAAATGTGTTTACATTTTAAAGATACTGTATAATATTTCTAAAACCACCCAATGTCACCCTGTCCATAATTTTGCATGCTTGTTTGCTTCAGTTTAATTCTAAAAATCTTTTCTTTTGTATTACCAGATGTCACAAGTGGTGGGACTCCTGATAAACAATGGAGGTCCCATTGTCTCCTTCTGTTTACCTTATTAAAAACATGGGGGATATTATAACCTTGGTAGAGTTTGGGCAAGCAGTCCCATGTTTCATCACTTGGACACATCTGATTATTAAAATCTGTCTAACAGATTGCATAATATAATACTGTGAATCATAAACCAGTGGAAAGTCGATAGCAAATATAAGTCAGTCTTATTTAAGGCACCTCTATTGATAAGGAGTCTGATACAGAATCTGGCTATGGAAATCTGGTGTGAAATAATGTCCACTGAGAGAAGTTGTGTGGTGGCAGCCCATTCACTTAGCATTGATTTAAAACATATTTTATGTTTTGCATGAGAGCTCTTATTGGAACCATGGTTGAACCAATCATTGGTTGGTTGGTGGTAAACTAAATTATGCCAGCTATAGCTACCCCATGTCTTTATTTGGAAGTGAACTTTATGTGTTTTCTTTCTCTCTCTCTCTGTTTTCTTTCTCTATGTTTTCCTTCTCTCTCTCTGTCTCTCTCTCTCTCTGTTTTCTTTCTCTATGTTTTCCTTCTCTCTCTCTGTCTCTCTCTCTCTCTCTCTCCTCATGAGATTTTTCCCAGGTGTGGTTTTAGCATTACACAAAAAGCCTCAGGAAGATTTGATTCCAAAATCAGACTTATCCTTAAGGTGGAAATTAGAAAAACTGTGATGCCTCAAACAGATGTTCCCGCTGACACAGTATGTGCCAAAATCTTAATGGTAGCGTTCAATCCATGACACTGGCTTTCATATTAAAAATCTGGACAGTGCTGGTGGTCAGAACTCAGAAAGGGCTTTGCTTCTGTATGTGTACCAGGCTTCATCTGCATAAATAATGATCTCACATGTGTCTGGAATGTCATTTTTTCACCTGTATGTAGATACCATTGTGACTAATAAGACAATTTATTTATAAGCATTGCTGAATCCAAAGTATAATTGGAGGGAGAGTCAGTCAACACCTACTGAAAGCACAACTGTTTATGTAGGGATCCATGCCATAGTTTTGCCATTATAAAAACATATTACACTGGAAAAAAAACTTGAGATTCCTGATCAAGCTTAACTATCTTTGCCTTTCAGAATAGTCTGGAATGATTTAATATCTTTCAGAGTAATGGCTCAGAGACTTTCCCCAATATCAACAGCTGTCTTTGGCATTGCAGACATTGCAAATGGGGTTTTGTGCAACTCTCATGCTTATTAAAAAATATTTATAAGCAATATACCATGTGTCTCAGTGTATTAGGGTTGCTATAACAAAATACCTTAGACTGGGTAATTTACAAGCATCAGAAATTTATTGCTCACACTTCTGGGAGCTGGGAAGTCCAAGATCAAGGCACCAGCAGATTTGATGTCTGGGGAGGTCTTCTTCGTCATAGACGGTGCCTTACTATCTCTTGACATGCCAGGAGGGGTGGAAGAAAGCACCCTAGAGCCTCTTTATAAGAGCACTAATCATATTCATGAGAGTGGGGCCCTCATGACCTCATCTCTTCCCAAAGGCCCCACTTCTTGATACTATCACACTGGGTATTAGGTTCCAACATAGGAATTTTGGGAGGACACTGACGTTCAGATCATATGAAACTGGAACTATGCAATTGGTTCCTTTTGATTTTAAAGACCAAGAGACTAAGATGTTCAGAAATGCTCTTCATTTTGCCCGAACCTATATATTAGTTTTCTGTTGCTGCTATAATGAATTACCACAAACAAAATGGCTAAAGCAACACAAATTTATTATTTTATATTTGTGAAGGTCAGGAGCTTGATGTGGATGTCAGTGGGCTAAAATCAAGGTGGTGGAAGGGCTGTGTTCCTTTTTAAAAGTTCTGGGGTAAAGATCCTTTTCCTTGCTTTTTGGGGTTGTTGGCAAAATCAGTTCATTGTGGTTGTGGTACCAAGATCCCCTTTTTCTTGCTGGCTGTCAACCGAGGGCCATTCCCAGCCTCTAGTGGCCACCCACATTCCATGACTCATGGCCCTCTTCCTCTACTTCTTTTATTTATTTATTTATTTTTTTGAGATGGAGTCTCGCTCTGTTTCCCAGGCTGGAGTGCAGTGGTGTGATCTCGGCTCACTGCAGGCTCTGCCTCCCGGGTTCATGCCATTCTCCTGCCTCAGCCTCCCGAGTAGCTGGGACTACAGGCGCCCACAACCACGTCCGGCTAAGTATTTTTAGTGGAGACGAGGTTTCACTGTGTTAGCCAGGATGGTCTCAATCTCTTGACCTCATGATCCGCCCACCTCAGCCTCCCAAAGTGCTGGGATTACAGGCGTGAGCCACTGTGCTCGGCCTCTTCCTCTACTTTTAGAGCCAGCAACAGCAGGGTTGAGCTCCTTTTCCTTTTGGAATCTTCACTCCTTCTATCCCATCTCTCTGACCAGGAAGAGTTCTCAGTTTTTAATAACTCATGTGATTAGATCTGCCTGACTAGTTAATCCAGAGTAATCCCCCTATCTCAAGGTCCATACCCTTTATCATAAATTGTAAAATCCTTTTGTAATGTTAGGTAAGACAGTTGCAGTTGTGCAGAGGAGAACGTGGACATCATTAGGGGGCCATTATTCAGCCTGTTACTTAACTTTAAAACTTGAAACTTTTTAATTTGCTTAGATTTCTGCCCTTGGGATTTGGAAAGTGCAGCATTATCATTAACCACTTAGTGACATCCATAGGGCTCATTCCTTTTCTTTCAGCCTCCCGTCTTACTGCTCACTGGAAAAAGGGGCTGTTTAAAGAATACAGAGATGTGAGATGTACTACCCTGGAGAACTACAACAGTACCGAGACTGGATGTAGCCATAGGGAAGTGTTTGAGTTTGGATGGTGAGAAATCTTATTGTGGGATAGACCTTCTTCCTCCTATAGAAGTTCAGCTCCACAGTTAGCCTGTGATGTTGGCGCTTTGATGTTCACCAGGCTTGGACAGAACCTGATGGTCCTCCTCTGGCCAGCTGAAGAAGTCTGATAAGATATGCTGAGTTAACAGTGAAAAGCAGAACCAGATGAGAACTGGTTGCAGATGGAAATCATTCCAGACTCAAGCCTCCCTTAAGCTGATTTGAAGTCCATCACTTCTCCAATGCCAAGAAAGCAGATGGGCTCTTGTCACTGCAGAATGAAGCTATGTTAATTAATATCTTATAAAATCAACTCTAGTTGAACATGGATTTTGTGTGAGTGAGTAGTTCCTGGTTTATCTGGAAGGAAGTGTTCAGGGAATCTTTTTGGATGGATTTCAGCCTGACTGTTGTCATGATAGACATAAAGACGCTATTAATTTTACACATAACATTAAAAAAATGTTGCTGCAGACAGTTAAAATAATATAATGGGAAAATAACTTAAATGTTATATAAATGTGAATATAAGTATACTTCTGAGTGGTGAAAAGAGACAAGAGAAAAAATATCCCTCTCTGTAATAATTATCTCAACAACGTTATGCAGCTTCTTCCATGCCAAAAGCGTGTAGCTTGGGACTTTAGTGTGAGAGAATGTAGATGAGTAGAGCTTGAAGTAAGGGTGCGTCTGACCCATCTGTGTTTGACCCTTTTGATTCAGCCATCCTAGGTCAAAGGCGTTTCAAAGTTTAGACCCTGGACTGTGTGAGGGTGCAGAGTATAGAGCTTAAGGAAATGGGCTTCGGAGCAAGGGCTGTTTGGCTCTGTTGTTAACTAGCTGTGTGTGACTTTGGCATTATGTCATTTTGCTAAGTTCCAAGTGATAATATTGCCTCTTGAAGAGGCTTATGAACATAAAGAGACTTTAAAATGTTTTTCGTAGTATTCTTTGTGCTGTGCCTAGCATAGTGTAAAGTGAGCAATACGTGGAAGTAGTTGTTTTTCTCTCCTACGTCTTCCGCACTTACTGTCTTACTTCCCAATTTGGCATCAACTTTCTACATTCTGAGAGTCTCTTAGGCTCTTGGTCATGAATCTTGCTGTTTTGTTCCTGTATCAGGGAGAAGCACGGGATATAGGAAAGAAAAAAAGGGGAGCTACCCAGATAGTCGTGAAAGTTTAGGTTTATAACTAGTCCCTGGTTCTTTGGGACTCGATAAAGCAAATCCTTACTTTAAAAACCTTTAATCAGGTGATTACTTTGGATTATAGAAAGTGAACTCCAAGGTTGATGCTGAATTTCTTTGAGAAATTAGGAAACATTGTTATGGAAGCAGCAAACCGGGGGGTGGTGGCACAAATTCATATTAGAGCAAGTCAGGTAATATGAGGAGAAACTGAAGTATGTTGCTGAGAGCAGTGCTAACAGAATGGGTGAATTTCCTTTTATTCATTTTTAAAGGCGTCTTTATTCCTCTCAGTAATGTTATTGATAATGTGTTTACAAATTGTTAGAAAGAGAACTATTTGAAATCTAACGTTAGTCGCGTTTTCCATCTTTAAAATGCACTACAAAGGATTTTTGGAGGATCTGAGATGGTTAGCATATCGTAATTGCAAAAGCATTGATGTCTCAATACAATGCCCTTAATGTAATTAGAGACAATTTTTAAAAATCCATGCTGATGAATGTCAGGCTGGTCTGGTCTTCTGAGTTCGGCACAAAATGTATCAATTGTTGAATGATGAAGGCCAGCATATGTAATAATAAGTAAGATCTGTAAGAAAAATATTGTTCTCAGTTGTATATCTGTTTTTTTCCCCAAAGTTTCATTAGACTGAGCAGCCATACTTAATTAGCCCAGAAGCAGATGAAGGCTCATTTAGGCAAAAGTAACAGGTAAGAATTTGCACAGAATACTGATATACAGTCTATTTCAGCACATGTTTAAAAATAATATTCCCTTCTACTTCTTATCCCACATATAAGTAGCTCATAATACTGGGATTAAAATGCATATGCTTATGCCAGTATAGTAATATTGATTCTTTTTATTTAAGTTTTAGTATGATTTCCTACCTGTTATTAAATAATAGCTGTTCATTCTAAAAACTTTGTGAAATTCAGAAAAGTAAAATTAAGCAAACAGAATTCAGTCATAATCTTTCCATTCATTGATAATGCATTTTTACCATTTGTTGTATTTTTTCCATGCATGTATATGTGTATATCATACATGTATATATGTGTACGTGTGTGTATACACATACACATATTAACTATTAACGTGGTATACCTATAAAATGCATATGCATATATATAAAAAAATTCAAGAATTTTATTTTATTTTTTTGAGACAAAATCTTCCTCTGTTGCCCAGGCTGGAGTGCAGTGGCGTGATCTTGGCTCACTGCAAGCTCTGCCTCCCAGGTTCAAGCAATTCTCCTGCCTCAGCCTCCCAAGTAGCTGGGATTACAGGCACGCACCACCACGCCTGGCTAATTTTTATATTTTTAGTAGAGATGGGGTTTCACCATATTGGACAGGATGGTCCCAAACTCCTGACCTCGTGATCTGCCTGCCTCGGCCTCCCAAAGTGCTGGGATTACAGGCATGAGCCACTGTGCCCAGCTGAAAATTATCTATATTTTTAACTTAAAAATACTGTTGACACCTTTCCTCATTGATAAATATATAGTTAAATATATAGTTTTATGTTACCTTTTAAGGTGTTTTAGAAGTCCATTGCATAACTGTGCCATAATTTATTTAACATTTCCCTTTTGCTGGGCGTTTTAGCCTGGCTAGTAGCTAGGAAGTATTTAACAACTGGCTGTCTAGGGAAGAAAGAGCCCTGATTTGTAGCACTTGCTGATTTCCATGGTGTGAATGTATCCACCGTAGTTGATTTCAGACTACCAATATGAAGCCACTGAATGCGAAGTTGGGGAGAGTGCTACCTTTGTGAGCCAAAACAAGCCAGCTTCAGCACAACCACTGCTTAGGTTAAAGTATTTAAATACTTGATTTTAAGGATAGTTCTTTAAAAGAAGTATTGTTCAAATGGGAGACAGATTCTAAAGATGAGAGGAGACCCTGTCTGTTAGTGGAAAAAAAGAATGTGCCATGGGCCAAAATGTTTAATTGATAAGCTATAAGCTCTTTTCTTTTCATGCTTGGTTTTCCCAAAAGTAACCTCAGGCTTAGATTTTCAAAGATAAACTTTTAAAACATCTCAGACCAATATGCTTTCTAAAAGCGCTTAATACATTTTCTGTGTCTGTGCTTTTGAAGATAAGTTACTCTTCCCTCTTCTTTACTTTATGGATATTTTACCTTAAGCCATTTGTGTGTGTGTTTGCTCATTGGGGGCAGGGAGTACAGACATGCTTCTTTCAGGGAATAATTTTGAAATATTTAGTATCCATGTAATCTTAAAACGTTTTAAAGTATTCCCACCGATGCTTTGGCGTCTGGTAGCAAAAGAGGTTAAGACAGAAAAAAATAATAGCGTTTTTCAGAAAAGAGACGTTTCTTATAACTTACTAAGAGGTTATATTATTGACAGGCAAGATAATAGCCATGGCTTGTAGTAACATGGCCTTTCTGGATAAAACCCTCAAGCTCTGAATGCTACATTAGATGTAGAAGGTATTTAGGCAGACAACTTAAGGAGGCAATGGAGGGCTACTGTGTCTGTTTCTTTGTTCATGAATTCATTAATGTTGGAAAGAGATCGGGTCAGCTGATGGCAGAGGATGGATTTAATTTTGAAGATAAAGACACTTACACAAATCCTTTCTACAACTTAGTTGGCTTGTATATACAGCTTTCTTAAGGTCTCCAGCACTGTTCACATGTTTTCTAACAGCTGTAGTTTGGGAATTAACCTGGGGCCTCTATACCTGCTGGGCCCCTCGTTTTCTCCCCCTCATGTAATGGTAATATGTTCATTGAAGACATGTTACTTTGGACTTGTGAATCACTCTTGGCCACCTAGGAATTGGAAAGCAGGCCAGATGTGATGTGAAAACAAGTCCTATTATTTGCACATCTGCAGCTCTGGCCATTATTTACATCTGTCCTCCAAGATCCCACATGGGCTTAGGGAAAAGGTAGAGCAGGGATTCTTGAAATTATGTCAAGTTCCAAATTCACAGGGACATGGGCTAGGCATGGGTGACTTGGCAACATAACTTTTAATCCTTTTTTAATTAAAACAATTCTTAAAATTTTCCTAGGGAAAAAAGTTGTATGGTAAAAATAATTAGTAACCTGATTGTTTTATACTTGGCATTGTGGTAAGCATTCTGTGTTTATTTCTAACAACTCTAGGAAACAAATAGATTTTAACAGGTTTTATCAGTGAGGACACAGAAGTGCAGTTTAAATAACTCATCTAATGTCCTACCATCTGGTAAGTGGCAGAATCGGGATTCATACCCAGTTTCTTAAATTCTGGAGCCCAGTGTGCACTATGACCTCTCATATGGTGAAACTGGGGAAGGAGGCATGTGTCCATGATTAAAAATGCAAGGTTCATGAAGCATCCTCAGTGCTTACAGGTCAGCTCTGGGACATTGTACAGGCTCAATCAATAGTTTTTATTTTTTAAAAGTAGATTGCTTTGGGTAGGATTTTTCTCAGTTTTATTGCATTCTCATAAAAATAAAAATTATGTATAAAAGCTGTCAGTACTGCAGGAGAAGCCACCTGGAGGTGTAACAGTAATGACAGTGAGAAAGAGAATGAAGATATGTTGTTGACAACAGTGTATGTAGTGTGTGTGTCAGGAGAAGGAGGCTGTGGAAGGTTTTATGTAGCTTTATATGGCAGACCACAAGCCTTGGACTAGTGGAATGAATAAGAAATGTTCTCTCCTTCATTTAACAAATATTTATTGGGCTCCTACTATGTATTAGGAGCTGGGCTGGGTGATGGAAATAGAACAGAACAAGATAGCTGACATCCCTGCTTTTGAGGAACTTCTTTTCCTTTTCCTCTAGAAAATATAATGGAACATAGAAAGAGTAGACAGAATAACATAAGACACCCCATTGTACTGTCATCCACTTCTCCAAACTCTGGTTAATTCTGTCCAGGCCCACTAGCTTCATCCTTCCTATTTTATTATGAAATAATTATTAGATGTCAAATCACTTTATATTATATATATTTCAATATGTACATCTAAGAGGGGTATTTTAAACATATGTGATTAAAACAGTTAAAGTTAAAAAATTTAGCTGTAATACCTTAGTTGTCAGATATCCAGTATTCAAATTACTAATTGCCAAATATTGTGAAATTTTTTTCTCTTTGTTTGAATAAGGATCTAAATGAGGTGCACACATTGTGTTTGGTTGGTGATATGGTTTGGATCTGTGTCCCCACCAAATCTCATGTCAAATTGTAATCCCTAGTGTTGGAGGTAGGGCCTTGTGGGGTTTGGATCATGGAGGCAGATTTCTCACAAATGGTACAGCACCATCCCACTAGGTACTGTCCTCATGATAGTGAGTTCTCACAAACTCTGATTGTTTAAAAATGTGTAGCACCTCTCTCCTCACACTCTGTCTCTTTCTCATACTCCTGCCATTGTAAGATGTACCTGCTCTCCCTTCACCTTCTACCATGATTGTAAACTTCCTGAGGCCTCCCCAGAAGCCCAGCAGATGCCAGCATCATGCTTCCTGTACACCCTGTGGAACTGTGAGCCAATTAAACCCCTTTTCTTTATCAATTACCCAGACTCAGGTATTTCTTTTTATTTATTTATTTATTATTTTTTACTTTTTTGAGACAGAGTCTCGCTCTGTTGCCCAGGCTAGAGTGCAGTGGTGCCATCTCAGCTCACTGCAACCTCCACCTCCCAGGTTCAAGCGATTTTTCTGGCCCAGCCTCCCGAGTAGCTGGGATTACAGGCATGTGCCACTTACACTGGGCTAATTTTTGTATTTTTAGAGACGAGGTTTCACCATGTTGGCCAGGCTGGTCTCGAACTCCTGACCTCAAGTCATTTGCCTGCCTCGGACTTGGGTATTTCTTTATAGCAATATATAAAACTGTATATACAGTCTAATACAATTGGTCTTTTATGTTTTTTCTTATCTATTAGATTCCTTTCTCATTTCTCCCCTCTTTCCTTACCTTCCCCATCTCTCTTTCTTCCTGGAATTTATATTTGAAGAAACTGGGTTGTTTGCCCTATAGTTTCCCACAGTGTGGATTACCTGATCCCATCCCTGTGGTGTTAGTTTACATGTTCCTCTGCTCTCTGTATTTCCTTTAGGTTGGTAGGTGTTATAGGTACTTGATGCCTTCCATCTTTGTATGAATGAATAAAAGGAGTGATCTAGTCAGGTTGAAATGGTCACCTTGAAATGTAGAAAAGAACTTCTAAAAAATCATATTTGTCTCAGGGTTTATTAGCTGTCTAAGCCATCATGCCTTGTTAGGGTTTGAGTTGCCTTATCATCACTGACATCTCACTCTCTGCCCTCTGGTATCTTAGCTGCTTGTCTTACATTTTGCTCACATCTGAATATGTGAAGTCCTAAGGGAGCCAAGAATCCCCTTTGCCCGGGTAAATTGATGACTGTATTGTGATGATGATGTTGCTTCTTTTGGTTTAGCGTTGGCTGTAGGTTGGGAGTGGTTTCCATCCTTTGTCATGATAGCTGCTAGAGCCATGCTGGTGGATAAGAAACCAGTGTCTTTACTTTTGTAACATCTTAGACCTCTGAGAAGATTGGATTGACAAAGCCTTTAGTGGTTCAGTTGGTAAGAAAGCATTTGCAGATAAAGATCCAAGGAAATATCCAGGTGTTATAGCTGTATTTTAATGTATTCAGTTTCTCATCCAGGAAACACTGTTGACTTCCAGGAAGCATGCCAGGTGTGGAGCAGACACGGCAGACGTGGACGTTGGTTACATGGAGTTTGTAGTGGTGGGTAGAATACCAGTCACATAAACATGCATGCTGTGACCAAACTCTGGGAGCCCTCAGGGCCTGAAACAGGTCAGGGGAATGATTCAATCTTGGGGAGTCCAGAGAAGGTCTCAGGACCTCGAGGACCCCAGGTTCATGCTTTGAGAATTGCTGGTTAAGATCACTTTGTTCCTTGAGTTCTACACTCCTGTGATACTAAGATTCCAATGTAAAGGTTTAGTCTACTTAAATTCAGTGTGTAGATTAGGAGTTTGTAACTAGCACCCATGCCCCTGTCTTCCCCCACGAGCCTCCTAGATTTACTTTAACTACCACTACCCTTTCCTTTGCAGATTTGACCCCCAGCTCCTGGGGTCAGCACGTGGCCCAAGATTGGACAAATGGAGAATAACGTTGTTTTGCCTACAATGATTGATTCAGGGAGAAGCATGCGACCCCGTCAGAAAAATTAGAATTATTACTGTGAGTTTTGTTGGTGTGTCAGGAGAAGGGTACCACCTTCTTTCCTGTGGCCTTGAATCTGGGATGATACTGACCTGGAACAGTTAGTTGCTATGGTACTAACACAGGGATCCTCAAAATAAAGCCCAAAGTGAAGAGAGCCTTGATGATGCAGACTACTCAAAATGTGCCTGAAGCAGATTATTTACTTAAGACAACAGAGTCCTGGGGATTGGGGGACTTGAGTTAGTTTGATTTAGATTTCCTATTTCTTGTGACCTGAAGAATCCTAGCGAATCCACCTACATTGAGGGGGTCATGAATAGACTTCAGAAATTGCTTTCAAGATTTTGTGATTCTAGAGAGTTGTAACACCATAGACTCATGACCCCGAAAGATTAAGGACGCCTAATGTCTCTGTTTCTAAAGTAGAATGGAAGCAGTACTCCTCGACTTAAAAGAGATCCCTATGCCATAACTACCCCTTGTATCCATCAGCCCCTCGACATGGAGGATCACACTGCTGATGTGACTGGAGATGAGATGTGATCACCACAGATTGGCTGTAAACAGCAAGAAATCCTGGATGAATCTCAGATGATAATGAATGAACAAGCTTCTAAAACTGTAGCAGAAAAGCACCAGGGACTCATCTCTGAGGATCTCCCAGATAATGGTAAATTTTATGCAGTGCAAGCTGGAAGGCTGGAAAAAAAATTGCCACAGTAAATAACACTGCCTTCAAGTGTGGCGGTTTTTTTTCTCACTTTGAAATACTTACTTGTGTGGCAGTAAAGATTTGTTTCTGTTTGGGTGCTAATTGTCAGGTATTTTAGTAAGTCTGTTTAAAAGTCAATCAACTGATTAATAAAATGCGGGGACATCCCAGTTGTCCAGTGGGATGATTCTTGAGTTACATAAACATGCCAGTGTAGTATATTTGCTTAATATAAAGATACATAATTCTGCTCAGCAATTTCTCAATCGATAGGTTCTGTTGACCTAAGCAGCCTTTATTCCTCAACCTTCCTTTTTTTTTTTTTTTTGAGACAGAGTCTGGCTCTGTCGCCAGGCTGGAGTGCAGTGGTACAATCTTGGCTCTCTACAACCTCTGCCTCCTGGGTTCAAGCGATTCTCCTGCCTCGGCCTCCCGAGCAGCTGGGACTACAGACATGCACCACCACGCCCAGCTAATTTTTGTAATTTTAGTAGAGACTAGGTTTCACTATGTTGGCCAGGATGGTCTCGATTTCTTGACCTTGTGATCCACCCGCCTTGGCCTCCCAAAGTGCTGGGAGTACAGGTGTGAGCCACTGTGCCCAGCCTCAACCTTACTTTTTATTGCCTTAATGCTGGGGTGGATTTCAGCATTTAAGTTGATGCAATCAACTTTGTAAATAAATGAGTTAACTTGGTTTGAAGGAAGGTCTCTCTAGCCCTGACTGTCCTGCTGTTATTCACTTGTATACATTGGTAACTAGGATGACCAGTGTGAGGGTGGAGGGAAGGGGTACAGTGCGTAAAATTTAGGGCAAGTGAATTAAGCAATGATAAAACAGTTAAAATCCCATATTCTGTTGCTGGGAGATCATACGCCTTGTTTTTTGTTGTTGTTGTTGTTGTTTGTTTGTTTGTTTTGAGATGGAGTTTCACTCTTTTTGCCCAGGCTGGAGAGCAGTGCCATGATCTCGGCTCACCGCGACTTCCGCCTTCCGGGTTCAAGTGATTCTCCTGCCTCAGCCTCCTAAGTAGCTGGGATTACAGGCGTGTTCCAGCACACCTGGCTAATTTTGTATTTTTAGTAGAGATGGGGTTTCACCATGTTGGCCAAATGGGTCTCGAACTCCTGACCTCATGATCCGCCCTCCTCAGTCTCCCAAAGTGTTGGGATTACAGGCATGAACCGCTGTTCCCGGCCCATATGCCTTGTTAATAAAGCATGAGAGAATTACAAATTTTTGAGGGAACAGTTAAATAGATATGTTTTCCAGTACAAATAGAGTTCAAACAACATTACTGATCTTTTGTTGAGCCGTGATAAACTACTTTCTGAGAGCTAGTGTTCTAGGAGTCTTCCGCATTCTGGCTTCCTGCATGCTCCAGTCTCCTCTGTGCAAGGCTGCTGTAACAATTGTCCTATAAAACTCAAATCTGGTGCCCCCGTGCTCTTAGAATAAAAGTTGAACCTCCTTAATAAGATTATTCTCTGGCCTCATCTTGAACTCCCTGCCTTCCCCTTGAGTTATTAAACATTGGGTTCCTCCTTCATGCAGTGTTTTGTCCATTGCTGCGCTGTTGTACGTGTCATTTCTTAGGCCAGCAGCGCTCTCAACTCCTTACCTTCTGCCCCTCTGCAGCTTCTGTGGGTAACTTGGATTCACTGTTGGGGCTGCATCTTCTGGGAAGTCTTTCCTCTCTCCTCCATCTGGGTTGGACCCCCTCTGTTTGTTCTGACTGCATGCTGTGCTTCCTTTCTTTAGCACTCAGCCCTTTATTCAGCTGTAAATCTAGATGCTGTTCCATCAGACCAGGAAACTTACTATGTTTATTATCAGGTCTCCAGCACCTGGTATGGTGCTTGGCAAATGGAACCTCAGTAAATATTTGTTGAATTAAATTGAGATAGACATAGAAACTAACCAAAACAGCACAGTGAATGCTTGGTAGAAAAATGTTTGTGATAACTCATGGAGGACTAATTAATCAGTGTTTTCTAGACTGGGACAGTGTTTGAATAACAAAGAATATTGTGTGTATGTGTTTTAAGGACTGCGATTTTTAAAAAAATTCTGTTTAACAAAGGAAAGTCAAAGAGAGAGAGAGACACATACAGACTCATAATTTTACTTAGTTGTTTTTAACTGCAGTTAATGCATTGTGTCTTGTGGCTTTAGCTGTGTAGCTAGAATGAAACAATTAGTTACCATGGTCTCTTGCTTTGGAATTGACTGTTTTAAGCCATTATCATAGTCCAAATTTCTTTTAGGATTAGCTTTTCTTTTTTATTAGACCATTGTGTCTTGTTCTATTACATTTGCAATGTCATTAGCTTAAAAACACAGGCAAAGTGTCCTTTTTTGTTACTGTTATAAAAATGGTGTTTACTGAGGCCAGAGCAGTAGTTGTTACTTCGATGACATACAGCAGAATAGGAATGGTCCAAAAAAGTTGTGTCCTCAAAGCAACTGATGAATTGAGCACATTTTACACATTTTCAGTGTCATTAATCACTCTCTGTCTTTCTTTTCTGACACTACTCAGTTGTTAACCTGGCTTCATCTTAGAAAAATGGGAGGAATTGCGAGTATATTATTGGACCAAGAAGTATATCAGTATGTTTTTAGCTTTTCCTCTCCAGATAATTTAATTTTCGAAGCTAAGCTCTTGTTTTCATGTAGATTGTTACCTTGCCTGGGTTTTAGTTTTACTGCATATAAAGGCAAATGTAGAGCTATAGATGATGTTTTCTTTTTTGCAAGCTCCATTCGGAATATAATAAAATTATTTTTAGCTATGGAGGGATTTATACATATAATTAACTAAGTGTAATTTACTGCAAAGCATTTCTGAATTAAATTAAGTTCAGATATAAAATATGTCAACATCTGATATGCAAAATTCAAATAATCTGAGGCCTTTAAAAAAGCATTTAATTTTATATCAAAATTTAGGGGAATATGCACATCTTCAGAATTAGTTCACTGACATATGTAGTCATGTAGTTCGAATTAATGAATGTATAATAGCTTGGCACACAGGCATTTTATGCACCTAAGTAGTAAACAAATTTTTATTGAAATAAAAGTGAGACCTGTTGGTAATTTTTATGAATTGCAATTTATGTCTAAACCCTTTTATTCTGCATGTATGATTGACTACAATATGCAAGATAATGAATAAATGCTCCATTATTGCTCTATCATTAAATTATTTTTTAGTCCATTGAATATATATTTAAAATACTGCAGTAGGTGCCAAAGATATGAAGATGAAAGAAAAGATTCTTTTGACCCACAGTAACAGCAGAAGTTGACAAAACATTTTACATCCCTAAATTCTCTTCTTTCCTCTGCATTATTGTGATGATTTGGCATTTATAATGGCCATGGCTAGCAACTGGTTCCTGCATTATAGGGAGCAAATTAACACTGACCTGAAGAATTATGTCCTTAAAGAGTATTTAGCTAAACATATTTGACATATTTTCCATGGCATTGATTTTTTTTTTTTTTCCTGTTAGCTACTCAGAGCATCTGACTTGTTAACAAAGCTCCATTTTGGACAATTGGTCATGTCAAATAATTGATATGGACAGTAAGAGCTCATGTACTTGCCACTTTATTTACGGTCAGTATTTCAGTTGACACATTCCATCAATAAAGCAGAGGCACATTGACAGATCTCTACAGCTGTGCTGTCCAGTATAGTTCCCACTACCCCTATGTGGCTATTTAAATATAAATGCATTGAAATGAAATGTAAAAATTCATCTCCTTAGTCACATTAGCCATTGTTGCCATTGGCGACCACATTGGACAGTGCAGATTACGGAACTTTTTCATCACCAAAAGTATTTTTTTTGTATAGTCCTGTTCTAGAGATTTCCAAAACCTTGTTTGTTCACTTAGCCTCTTCTATCAACATTTAAGTTCTACTCCAAATACTTCTAAATGGTGATTTCCAACCTTGACTCTACATTAAAATCACCTGGGGAGTGTGTGAAACTGCCAGTTAGAATCAGAATTGGGAGGGGGAGGGGGATTGGACCCAGGCACCACTATTTGAAAAAATGCCCTCAGTGATTCCAATCAGCTGCTACCTTTTATAACTAGCATTGTAGACGATAATACTTTATTTTTTAATATACAAATCAGTGTCTCCTGAACTTAGTACCTTTGTTTTCCTTTGTCCTTCTTTGAATTCTGCTTAGAGAGAGGCAGTGGAGTATGTTAGATCTCTGCATTGGGGAGTCAGTTCTGCCTCTTACTAGCTGAGTAGCTTTTGGTCAGTTACTTAGCTAGCCCAAGCTTTTGTTACTTCATGTGTAAAATATGGATAATGGTACCTGCCTGAAACAAGTGAGGATTAATTAAGATAAGTTATATGAATTACTGGTGACAGTCTCTAGCACATAAGCCCTTAATAAAAATATATTTTATGATATAATTTTAATATTCCAAATGTATATGACAATAAGTAATAAAATATATTTTAAAATATATTACATGTTTAATAGTATAGGATATACTATTTTTAAATGACATTCTTGCTAAGATAATACTATATGATTTGACTTCATGGATTTTGCTCTTCCTGTCAGGGAACTTTTAAATATTTTCTTTAATATATCCAATGGTGAATTAAGGTGAGAATTTAGGCACTCTTGTCAAGTGAGCCAGGATTGGGGGGTAGGTATTTTGGAGCTCTTAACCAGAAGTTGCTTGCTCTGCTTTCTTGGTTAGAGCCTTGAAACTGCTCCATTGGAATGAATTAAAATGCCCTTAGCAGGTGTTTTCTCTTGAGAAATGGCTAAGGCTGGTAGTGCTTCCTTCTTTAAAGCAATCAACAATCATGTGTTGGCCCCAGGCTGGATTAGGACAGACCATTTCATTCCCAGATCATGGGTCCCAGAATTGTCAGACTTTTTGATGAGAGGAACTTCTATTCAGTCCCTTGAATCACTGAGATTTCCTGTAGCTTGGCAGCACAGGTTATGGGGAGAGAGCAGATAGGAATGCTGCTGCCTCCCTCTAGAGAAGGGGCTCTCATGGCTGCAACTGGCTGGGAGCTGTGACTGGCTGGGAGGCAGGACTTAGAAATACAGCTGTGGATCTATGGACTGTGTTTCCCAAGTGGATGATCCTGCAGCTTTCCCAAATCAAAACTAAAATGCAGTTAAATTTTATGAGCTTCATTCATCGTTTTCCTCTCTGTAGACATTAGTATTTTCTTTCAAAAAGTGTGTTTTCATAAGCTGCCTATTAAAATGCCAACACTCTTAGCAACTGGTTTTATATAAAAGAACCATTTTATGTCTTTGTTTTAAAATGATCAAATCACTATAGAATTGAAATCTGAATTATTGTCATTTCTTAGAGACATAAAAAGATGACAGTCATATTTTTCTCTATAAAAGACTTCTGTAAGATTCTGTGATGCTCTGAGCATTCTATGAGTAGTTCTGTGATTTTGAGGGAAAGATAGTCTGCTGGGGGGTTGTTAGTGTTGAGATGCGGTTGCTTAAGAAATGAAGTGCTTGCTTCCTTAGCTGAAAAACAAAACAAAGCAAAAAATCCAAATTGTGTAGTTCAAAGACTGGAATCCTCTGGGCGAAAGAAATCATTTTTGACTTTATAAAAGACTTGATTTCATGGATGTCTTCCATGAAAGTCAGGAGGTCTGAGCTGATGATGATTTCAAATGCTATGTGAATGAGACGTGAGGAATAAATACTGGTAAATGTGAAATTCTAAGCCGTAGATTGATATACATCAAAAGAACTTCTGTGATGGAGTAGTGGGTACCAGTCATTGAGGTAAACACCATCACGTGCATCATCTCAACTAATTTTTACTGCCACCTTAGAGAATGAGTTTTATCATGACTGCTTTATGCAGATGAAATACCCATTATTAAGAGTTTATTAGTGATGAGACACCCTGTGTCTGGCAGGGTAATCTGTATCTTTAGCAGCTACTAAAGACCCGCCCTTCTCTGAAGCCTGCTAGATACTGAGGTGCCACTTGTTCTTTTTAGTTTGTGTATATTTTTATATAGCATGATTTATAATGACTGCATAATAGTCCTTAGCATCTAACCATTTTTTGTTTGTTGCTTAAGCAGTAGCATCATTTTCGTACCCATAATTTTAGGAGGATGGCTAAGTCTGGGATGAATGGGAGCAAAACCCATCTATTGAGATTCATTGGTTACTCCTGAAGGGTACCTTTAGATATATCCGAGCAAGTCATTGAGCTTTTCAGAATAAAGTTTGAAGAACCCTGGACTTAATTATGTGTGTTATATTTCAGGGAACCACTCCATTAATATGGAACCTTTAGCTTGGCACCATTATCTCCCTATTATAAATACCATTTTATGACTTTAATTGTTCTAAACATCTATGTACCCTAAGCATTCTGCATATTTCTGATTATTTCTCTAGGATACATTTCTAGAAATGGAATGGCTGGGTCAAAGATGATGCATATTTTAAAGAGGTGTGCATTGCTAAAATTCCTCCCAGAAAGGTTGAAACAAGTTACCTACCCACAGTCAACTCTGAGACTGCTCTTTTTCTATATCCTCACCGTTACTATGTAGTATGTATTTTTTTCTGAGTAGTTGCTAATTTCATAGGCCCCAAATAGAAGCTTATTTTGTCCATTTGATTTGTTTGTTAATGGTCATTTTTTCATAATTCACATCTCCTTCCTATTTCCTTGTTTTCTTCCTTTTCCCCCAAATTGCCTTCCATCAGCTTTTGCTTGAGGAAGGTTTTGCCATGCTGTAGGATTTCTTGGAGCAGCCAGTTGAGGAGTGAACAGTAAAAGGAGCCTCAGTTGTTACAGGCCTCACCTAGTCCATGCTAGCTAGATTCATGAACAAGCTGGGAGAAATGGGGGTGTGGCGCTTGGTGAGACAAAGAGGATAGCTTGGAAGGCAGTTCAGGTATATGTGCAAATGCCATGCTCACCTCTCACTCCTTTTGGATTCTTTCAGAAGAATGAAAGAATTCGTTCTTTCATTTCGTTTCTTTGAATGCTATTGTGACTGTGTATTTTTATATTGCTTCTCTTTAATAAAATAGAAATTGACTTTTTTTTCCTTTTAAAAAATGTAAACCAGGCCGGGTGCAGTGGCTCACGCCTGTAATTCCAGCACTTTGCGAGGCTGAGGCGGTCAGATCACCTGAGGTTGGGAGTTCGAGACCAGCCTCATCAACATGGAGAAACCCCATCTCTACTAAAAAATACAAAAATTAGCCAGTCATGGTGGCACACGCCTGTAATCCCAGCTACTCAGAGGCTGAGGCAGAATTGCTTGAACCCAGGAGGTGGAGGTTGTGGTGAGCTGAGATCCCACCATTGTACTCCAACCTGGGCAACAGAGCAAAACTCTGTCTCAAATAAAAACAAACTAACTTTAACCAGTCAGTTTATATCATTGATTTAATGTAGTCTATATAATGTCAGGTATCATTGCTAACTCTTACAATGATCCTATAATTTTATTCAGTCCTTACTCAGTACTGGCTCGTAGTTCTGCCATACTTGAAACCATAAGATACTTGGGTAAATAAGTCCTGAGATAAAAGAAAATGATAGAGAAGTGTGTGTGTGTGTGTGTGTGTGAGAGAGAGAGAGAGACAGAGACAGATTTTATAAAATTATAAAATCCTGTAATTTTATTCAACCCTAATGTATTTAGGGTTACAGCAGTGGGTGCCCCCACCATGCCAGCCCTGCTGGGGAGCACTGGGCCAGGAGCAGGTAAATGATAGTAATAACAGCAACAATTAACATTTGTAGAATACCCGCTTTGTACCAGCCTTTATATTTGCATCTATACTGAGTCAGGAATGTGATAAGATTAATCAGCTTGGTGGTATATTATTCTTTTCTTCCTACACTTAAAAAATTATTTATTATGTGTCTAGTGTCTGGGAAAAAGTATTTCCTGAGAGCTATTTAAATAGCTTGGCTTTGAGTTACAGAGAGACACAGATCAGTTTCAGGGTGGATTAATGCAGAGATCATGAGATTACCTCCTCTCCCCCAGAGTTTTGGTGGAGTTTGCACCAAAAGAAATAGTTTTATGTTTGTAGCTATGAGTGCACGCTCTCACACACACACATATATAAATATACGAAAGATTTTAAAATTCTCAGGAAATTAGATTATACATGTTATTTATAATCAACTGGCTGGCGATGGCTAGCTTAAGAAAAAGAACAAGGGGGGATTCTTTATAATAAAGCTACAGGGTTAGCTCATGCCACTTGGGCAAGAATGGGCTGGTACTTAGGAATGGACCTGAAAGATTATCCATTTACCTCTCTGGCTTGGCTCTGCTTTTCTTGTTTTTGCTACATTATCTCTTTCTCTGCAGCCCAGCTTTCATGTGAAAGAAAACATGAATAACCCTTAGCTCATTCTACAGTTTCAGGAACCCATAGAGACTGACTAGCTGGCTCTCAGTCATAGCTCCACATTCCTTAGAAAGAGTCTGCTTTGCCAAGCATGAGTCAGGTCTGCTCTTGGTCAATGATTGGAGCTTGGATTCCTAGTCCAAATATGGCTGCCTGGGGGCCCCCCCATGGAGATCTGGCAGGATGCTTCTTCCCAAGAAGAGGGTTGGCTTCTGGGCTTGGCTGACAATCTAAAAATGTCTAATAGAATAAGAAAAAAGCAATCCAACATTTAGACACTAGTCTCCTAGCCTCTTACCAGGGAATGTTAGTGAATATAGTCTTTCATTGTTTGTCCATGTCAGTAGGGCCTGGGTGATAAGACATTACTATCATAATAGGTGCTCTTCAAATATTGAAGAGCTAAGATGCAAGGATTATCCTATGAAATTGCCTGGAGGAAAATAATGAGGGCTGTATGTCAGTTTTTGGCTTTTCTGTATATGTACTTTGATACTGTACTTTCTATGGTTTTCAGAACCTAACATTCAATACTTGATTGAGAAGCGTGCTTTCCTTTGTCCACGCGTGACTATTCATTCAGTTGTTTATCAGTCTTTTGTTTAGAAAGTAGTGGATTATCCCAAAAATATGTGTTAAGTACCTACATATGCCATGTACTTGCAAGGTAATGAAGGTACTGCCTGGAGCCCTCCTGAAACATGTAATCTCGTGGAAGAGAAAGCGGAAAGAGCTAAACATGTACACAAAACAAAGTCAATTACGAGGTGTATGTGCACCATGAAGGACCTAAATAGGTTGCTGGAGTTGAAAGTCAGTAGACCTAGGGAGGGATTCTACTCCTTGCGTTTTGTGGAGTGTGGGCTTTCTCTCCCTGCCTGATTGCAGAAATGCAGGAGCTCTGAGGGAGAGCTGCCTTCCTCTTCCCCAGCGAGAGACTCCCACCATTACTGACAGAGATGAAACCTTTATTAGATCCTTGGAAATTAGAGAAGGAAAATACCCATCGGTTCATTCGATTCTCTCCAGGGAGCCACGTTGGAGTTTGTTTTCCATTTGTTGTTGTGGTTACGAGTTTCTTGTCTGGAGCAGTTTCTGACTTGTGTTCCTAATCAACACTGTAATGGAATTACTCATGTTTCATTTAACAGTCTGTCTTGAAATAACCTTTTGGAAGTACTGAATTACTTTTCTGGGTAGAGGCATTACTGCCACATTCATGAGCCGTTCGGGTGAATGGGGTAGAGATTGGATAAAAGAGAGAGGCCTTCTGCCAGCTAGACTTCATAGGCAGCCTCTCTCTCTGGCATGAATTGAATGTCTTTGGGAGAAGGGTCCTCTTGGTCTTGCCCAGTGTGCCAGAGTATCTAAAATTCCACCATTAACATGCATTTCTTTGAGTTACAATGGCTTTACCTAATATGTGAAATTATAGGTAAAGATGTTGGTAGCCGTTTTTGATGGATAAATTCATGTACTTGCTCATAGTTCTGCCATACTTGAAACCATGATACTTTGGTAAATAAGTCCTGAAATAAAGGAAAATGATAGAGAAGAGAGAGAGAGTGTGTGTGTGTGTGTGTCTGTGTGTCTGTGTGTGTGTGTTTGGGGGGGGGATATATGTGAGGGTGTGTGTGCAGGAGCAGCAGTGGGAGAAGAGTTGGGGTGGGGCATTCAGAATGGGGGTATTTAGTAGGGCACTAGACAGGAAAGGAGCCTAGGTGAGTTTTGAAGACAGATTGTGAGCTCTTGTAGAAAGAGGAACTTTGTCTTGATTTCTGTGCAAGACAAAATGGAATGGAATGTCCAGTGTATCTGTTTTGCCTGCATAATACCCATTTCCCCTTACTTTGGTAACTGGGCGTCACTTTTTATCTGGGCACCTGACCCTCTCCCTGGCCTCAGGGCTCCAGGGCTGGGCATGTCACTAGGCCAGTAAATGAGAGCGTCCCATCCTTAGTTTGAGTTGAGTTTTCCATCACAGCTGAAAGTGTTTTGATTGTTCAGGATTTCTGCAGGATGGTGGGACTGGGCGGAAGGTATTTCTGAAAGACCTGTAATTTAAATTGTTCTTTCCCACCTCATTCATGTCTCTTCTCTGTCACCTTTCTTGGCTCCAGTCCTCTGACTTGGATAAGCAGTATTATTTCCATACTGCAAGGGAACTTGAAATGGATGATGTTGGAGAACTGAATTTCTGTTATCTTGGTAAAGTTTTACATAAAGTTTTCTCACCTTCTTATTTAGCTTCCCCTTGGAAATGGTGACAACGGTTACCATGTCCTAATGGTCTTAAATTTATCTTCTACACTTGACCTGCTGAAGTGTCCGGAAACAAGTTTAGGGTCCCAGCGTGGGCAATTATCCCGGTTATTAGAGCACATCATCGCTGTCTGTGCTGGGAGTGCTGTGTGAAACCTTTTTACGCTGCTCTGCTGTGTGTGTGTAGCATAGTATTTCAATGTAAATGCATTTCTTAATAACCTACCCATGGGCCCTGTGGACCATAATCATTGGCTGAGTTCTCCTTTGGAATTCCCAATATCCAAATATTTCTCTCAGATTAAATATCTGTACTTTAGATTATTCGCACTCTGAGTATTACTCTCATTTTCCCAGCATAAATCTCCCCTTATTTCCTTTCCCTTTTAGATTACCCATGGAGACACATCATTGCTGTACCTCACATTTCCCAGCAGAGTTTTAGCTGGGAAGTTAATTAATGTTCTTGTAAGAGGAGAATGCACTTAAAAACAATCTGCTTCTACTTAAAATGAGATATAAAAAGCTGAGACCCATGTAGGTCCTGAGTGAGTGCAGCACAAGTCCTCTTGAGTGGCAGAAGAGCAGAATGGTCCCCAGTTTGTGAGGTGGATAGAGAATGAGGCTGGAGTTCTGTTGGTGTCATGAAGGTCTTGTCATGCAGTGGGTCCCACGGGTGTGTAACTTGTGTCAGTTCCTGCTGAGAGTATGTTGGCTGCTTACATTAATATTGTCCCTTGACCCATAAAATCATTGTACTGGAAGTAAATGAGGCTCAGCAGTCAGACCAGTCTCATTTTATGTATTTACTTTTTTTTATTTATTTTTTTGAGACGGAGTCTTGCTCTGTCGTCCAGGTTGGTTTGCAATGGCACAATTTGGGTCACTGTAACCTCTGCCTCCCAGCTTCAAGCTATTCTCCTGCCTCAGCCTCCTGAGTAGCTGGGATTATAGGAGTGTGCCACCATGCTCGGCTGTTTGTATTTTTTAACAGGGATGGTTTCACTGTGTTGGCCAGGGTGGTCAAGAAGGCCTGACCTTGCCTTGGTGCCATGTCTCACGCCTGTAATCTCAGCACTTTGGGAGGCTGAGGCAGGTGGATCACCTGAGGTTGGGAGTTCAAGACCAGCCTGACCAACATGGAGACACCCCATCTCTACTAAAAATACAAAATTAGCAGGGCGTGGTGGCGCATATCTGTAATCGCAGCTACTCGGGAGGCTGAAGCTGGAGAATCGCTTGAATCTGGGAGGCGGAGGTTGAGGTGAGCCGAGATCACACCATTGCACTCCAGCCTGGGCAACAAGAGCGAAACACTGCCTCAAAAATAAATAAATAAATAAATAAATAAATAAATAAAAAAGAAAGAAAAGGAAAGGAAAGGAAAAGAAGTCCTGACCTCAAGTGATCCGCCCACCTCAGCCTCCCAAAGTGCTGGGATTATAGGTGTGAGCCACTGCACCTGTCCGGGTCTCGTTTTAAATCTTGGCTCCATCAGAAAAAACAGCCCTGTGATCTTGGATAATTTACTCAATCGCTCTGTACTCAGTTTTCTTATCTGTAACATGGGGATACTGGTATTTATCTTGAGAGGTTGCTCTGAGGATTATCATGTTGTGTTCAAAGCACATGTTATTAATAGGGAACATGAACATTTGCAGTCTGGTGGCGGCCTACTTCACTCACTACCAGACGTTATCTGTTGTATCCTGTGGGTACTGTATTCTCCATTTACTTCTGTTTGGAATAGCCTGATGCTGGGTTCACAGAGCACTCTCATAATTCTCTGTGTGGTGGAGATGGCAATATATAGCATGTTGGTTAAAATTATGAACTTGTAAGTTAGGCTTGTTTGTGAACCCCTGGTCAGCTTCTGCTGTGGTGTGAGGGTGTCCCTCTCCTGCCCCGGAATTGTGTTGAAACTTAATTGCCAATGTGATAGTATTAAGAGGTGTGGCCTTTAGGCTGTGATTAAGTCGTGAGAGTGGAGCTCTCATGAGTGGAATTAGTGTCCTTGTAAACAGGTTGAAGAGAAAGCCCTGGTCCCTTTTTGTCCTTCCTATATGTCAGTGTACAGTAAGAAAGCTCTGTTTTGAAAGCAGAGATGAAGGCCTTGCCAGACACCACATCTGCTGGAATGTGGATCTTGATCTTCCCAGCCTCCAGAACTGTGAGAAATGAGTATCTATTATTTACAAATTACCCAGTGTAAGGCATTCTGTTATAGCAACAGGAACAGATTAGGACAGCATCTTACTGTGTGACCTTAAATAGGGCATTTAACTTTCCTGAGCCTCAGTTTCTTTATCTACAAAATGTGGAAAATTAGAATACCTATCTCATAGGGTGGTCTTACAGAAGAAAGTGTATATAAAGTATTTGGCACGGCATCTGAGTAGAGTAATGAATAGGAAATTGTTTTTATTATTTTATTGCTATGACGATGTTTCCATCATTATCATCATCAACTATAAAATGATGGATGGCTATTGCACTGTCTCCTCCCTCCCCTCTTCCAGGGGGACATTTGGAATGTCTGCAACAGTTTTTATAGTCACAAACTATGGGGTGTGCTACTGGCATCTAGTGGACAGGGGCCAGGAATGGTATATTTAGATCAGTTTGATATAAACTAATTTTCTTTCTTTCTTTTTTTTTTTTTTTTTTGAGACGGAGTCTTGCTCTGTCGCCCAGGCTGGAGTGCAGTGGCCGGATCTCAGCTCACTGCAAGCTCCGCCTCCCGGGTTTATGCCATTCTCCTGCCTCAGCCTCCCGAGTAGCTGGGACTACGGGCGCCCACCACCTCGCCCGGCTAGTTTTTTGTATTTTTTAGTAGAGACGGGGTTTCACTGTGTTAGCCAAGATGGTCTCGATCTCCTGACCTCGTGATCCGCCCTTCTCGGCCTCCCAAAGTGCTGGGATTACAGGCTTAAGCCACCACGCCCGGCCGTGTTATAGACTAATTTTCAGATGACATCACTGGTGTGGACAATTCATTTGTATCAGTAAATTGATATTGATAAAAACTCCAGCAGAATTAAATTTAAAGGAGTTTAATTGAGCAATGAATGATTGGTGAACTGGACAACCATCTGAGCCAGAGACGGCTCAGAGATTCCCGCGCAGTTATATGGAGGAAGACTTACGGGCAAAAAAAGGAAAGTGACTACAGAAAACGGAAGTGAGGTACAGAAACAGTTGAATTGGTTACAGCTCAGTGTTTGCCCTATTAAAACACAGTTCGAACAGTTGGTTACATTTTTTTTTTTTTGAGATGGAGTCTGCCTCTGTTGCCAGGCTGGAGTGCAGTGGCGCGATCTTGGCTCACTGCAATCTCCACCTCCCGGATTCAAGCAATTCTCCTGCCTCAGCCCCCGAGTAGCTGGGACCACAGGTGCACACCACCACGCCTGGCTAATTTTGTATTTTTGGTAGAGATGGGGTTTCATCATGTTGGCCAGGATGTTTGGTCTCCCAACCTCAGGTGATCCACCTGCTTCAGCCTCCCAAAGTGCTGGGATTACAGGCGTGAGCCACCGTGCCCGGCTGGCTACACTTTTCTAAAAAAATTTTAATTTTTAAAAAATTTCTTTAAATTTTATTTTAAGTTCCAAGATACATGTGTAGGATGTGCAGATTTGTTACACAGGTAAACATTTGCCGTGGTGGTTTGCTGCACCTATGAACCCATCACCTAAGTATTAAGCTACACATGCATTAGCTATTTATCCTGATGCTCTCCTTTCCCCTGTCTCCCGCCTGACAGGCCCCATTGTGTGTTGTTCCCCTCCCTGTGTCCATGTGTTCTCATTGTTCGGCTCCCACTTATGAGTGAGAACATGCGGTGTTTAGTTTTCTGTTCCTGTGTTAGTTTACTGAGGATGATGGCTTCCAGCTCCATCCATGTCCCTACAAAGGACATGATCTTGTTCCTTTTTATGGCTGCATAGTATTCCATGGTGCATATGTACCACATTTTCTTTATCCAGCCTATTGTTGATGGGCATTTAGGTTGATTCCATGTCTTTGCTATTGTGAATGTGCTTCAGTGATCGTACACGTGCATGTACCTTTGTAATAGAATGATTTATATTCCTTTGGGTTTATACCCAGTAATGGGATTGCTGGGTCAAATGGTATTTCTGGTTCTAGATCCTTGAGGAATCGCCACACTGTCTTCCACAATGGTTGAACTAATTTACATTCCCACCAACAATGTAAAAGCATTCCTGTTTCTCCACAGCCTCACCAGCGTCTGTTGTTTCTTGACTTTTTAATAATTGCCATTCCAATTGGCATAAGATGGTATCTCATTGTGGTTTTGATTTGCATTTCTCTAATGATCAGTGATGTTGAGCTTTTTTTCATATGTTTGTTGGCTGCATGCTTCTTTTGAGAAGTGTCTGTTCTTGTCTTTTGCCCACTTTTTAATGGAGTTGTTTTTTTCTTGTAAATTTGTTTAAGTTCCTTATAGATTCTGGATATTAGACCTTTGTCAGATAGACTGCAAAATTTTTCTCCCATTTCACAGGTTGTCTGTTCACTTTGATGATAGTTTCTTTTGTTGAACAGAAACTCTTTAGTTTAATTAGGTCCCATTTGTCAATTTTTGGTTTTGTTACAATTGTTTTTGATGTTTTTGTCATGAAATCTTTTCCCATGCCTGCGTCCTGAATCATATTGCCTAGATTTTCTTCTAGGGTTTTTATAGTTTTGAGTTTTACATTTAAGTCTTGAATCCATCTTGAGTTAATTTTTGTATAAGGTGTAAGGAAGGGTTCCAGTTTCAATTTCTGCATATGGCTAGCCAATTCTACCAGCACCATTTATTAAATAGGGAATCCATTCTCTATTGCTTGTTTTTGTCAGGTTTGTCAAAGATTAGATGGTTGTAGATGTGTGGTCTTATTTCTGAGATCTCGATTCTGTTCCATTGCTCTGTGTGCCTGTTTTGGTACCTGTACCATGCTGTTTTGGTTACTGTACAATTGGCCACATTTGATTGGCCCAAACTTGGTGATTGGCACAAGTGTAGGCTACGGTTCGTTTACGTCTCCACTTGCTATAGTTCATGATGTACAGAAAAACCTTTAGACCAAATTTAAAATATGTAAAGAGGCAGCTTTAGGCTAAACTTGTTTAATAATGTAACTATCAATTTATATCAGTATATAACTTATACTGACATAAATATCAGTATATTTCAGTATATATCAGTATATATCTCAGTATATTTATATCAGTGTAAGTTATATACTGATATAAATATCAATGTAATTTATATAAGTATAACTTGATATGAATATTAATATATATCACTTTATATCAGTAAGTTTATATCAATTTATTGACTTAAATACATTGCCTATACCAGTCAGTGATGTTATCTGAAAATCTCTCCCTGCTCTTAATGTTCTGGTGTCACTGTGTATGTGTGTGTGTGTTTTTTTTTACTAAGCCATCTGAGAAATGTTCTATTTTGCAAAATGGTAAATTCTTTAGAACGTTCTTATTTGTGGCTTGTGCCAAGCAGGGTCTATGCCAGGCCATTGGAGGAGCTAATAGTGTGATGCTTTTCTGGACTTCTACGTCAGTAAGATAAATGTTTGTTTTTCGAATTTCTTCAGTGTTATAAAGGGGACTTGAATGTTCTTGGAGTTTTCCCTGGGAGAGATGCAGAGTGGAATTTAGGGATGCCTCAGTCTGTGCTAGGTTCTTGTTAATGTATCATAATTATCTTAAAGGTTTAAGGAGTCTTCCTGAGTCTTGGTTACAATTTTTATTGAAGCACTCATGTTATTGTTTCTGAGTAAAAGGAGGTGTGAGATCTTTTGTCATATGCAAAGTTCATTTAAGAAATTATTTTTCAGTATTTGGTTTTCTCTTCCTGTATGAGTTTGCTAAGCATAATGGCCTCCAGCACCAATACCGCATGTTCTCACTTGTAAGTGGGAGCTAAATGATGAGAACACGTGGACTCAAAGAGGCAAACAACAGACACTGGGGCCTATCGGAAGGTAGAGGGTGAGAGGAGGGAGAGAATCAGGAAAAATAGCTGTTGGATACTAGGCTTAGTACCTGGGTGAAGAAATAATCTGTTCAACAAACTCCCATGACACAAGTTTACCTATATAACAAACCTGCACATGTACCCCTGAACCTAAAATAAAATTAAAAAAGGAAATTATTTTTCCTGCTGTCATTCTCAAATGATGGATTGAACAAGATTTCACAGGGAATAATTTAAAGATGAGAATGTAGAGAGGTCATATCATGTCACATTTAAAATTTCCTTAGTCTATCTTTTATTTATAGTCAGTAAGCGTGTAAAGGAAAATTATTTAAGCATTGAGCATTGAGGGAAAATGTATTAAAATTAGAAACCTTTGATATTTTTTCATATGTACAATGTCTATTACAGTAAATTTCACTTACATTATTTTAGTCCAAACAGTGTTAAATTGTCACCTGTTGCTATAATATTGCAGGATTCCTAATACTGGTTTTAATTGATATCACTTTACTGGATTAGAGATGTTTGCTAACTCTAGTTAAAAAAAATCAGCTCATTTAGCTGTTATCTTATTCAAAGTGAACTACTTTCACTTTGCAAGTAGCAGAAAACAAAGAAACAAAACATGGGCAAAGATGTTATTAAAAGGAGGCCATATTGAAGGAGTGCGGTGGGAGAACTGGTAAGGTCCTCTCTTTATCTTAATCCGCATGTTGGTTACATGGGTGTCTGTTTCAGTAGAAAATGTTGAGTTTGTAGAGATGAAATTTGTGTTTTTCACCATAGATGAGTTAGATGCCAACAAAACACACACACACACACAGACACGCAGACATACACACCCAAACGAGGTGATCTTTTGAGTGGAGTTTTGGAGAGTGTGTTGAAGTCACTATGGAAGGAAAATGGTTAGGCATTCGGTACTTGAGGCAGGAAACTAGGTATTTCTTCAGTCATCCATTCAGTCAGCCATTTAATATTTACCTAATTCAGTGTTTATTATATGCCAGGCATTGTGTACTTGATGGATGTTACAGGCATGAACAAAAGAAAGATGGTCCTTGCCTGAGTGTTGCTACCAGATAATTAAACTGAATTGATATGAACAATTTTGCAAGAGCCACTGCTTTCTGAACCCCAGGGTGCAATGTGGATTTGGGCACATCTTTAGAGGGCCTTGAAATAATTCTAAAGGACTTTTTATTTTTCTAGACATTTCTTACACAGGTGCTCTGTTTACCGTCTTTTATTTTTAATTACACGAGTAACTCATGAATGCATTCACATGGTGAAAAATTACATCCCCAAGGAGGAAGTGGGAGCTGCCTCCGTCTTCCTTGCTGTCCCCATCCCTCCCACCAAATAGAATTTGGAATTCTCCTATCAGAATAACCATTTTGTTCAGACGTTTTCTGAT
Organism: Macaca mulatta; assembly: GCF_049350105.2. Lineage (NCBI taxonomy): Eukaryota > Metazoa > Chordata > Mammalia > Primates > Cercopithecidae > Macaca > Macaca mulatta. Next base: position 129,345,076 of record NC_133407.1, on the reverse strand, counting down.
AGGAGATGGAAAGGAGGGAGGGAAGGAGGAGAATTTAAGGGCAGAATTGTATCTCAAGTGCTAAGAACAATGCTGAGCACATAGCAGGTTCTCAGATAAATTTTAACTGAATGAATTTTTAAATGAATGAAGATGCTTTAGGGCAGTGGTCCCTAACCTTTTGGGCATCAGGGACTGGTTTCATGGAAGACAGATTTTCCAGGGGGCTGAGGGGAGCAGGGAGGTTGGTTTCAGGATGAAACTGTTCCACCTCAGACCATCAGGTATTAGTTAGATTCTCATAAGGAGTGCCCAACCTAGATCCCCTACATGTGCAGTTCAAAATAGGTTTCACTCTCCTCTGAGAATTGAATGCCACTGCTGATCTCACAGGAGGCGAGCTCAGGAGGTAATGCCAGTCTACTGCTCACCTCCTGCTGTGTGGCTACGTTCCTAGCAGGCCATAGACTGGTAGCAATCTGTGACCCGGGGGTTGGGGACCTCTGCTTTAGGGATTAATAAAATAGAAACTCTTATAGTGAATTGAAAAGTTTTTGTTTCTATGCATTTTCCTACCCAACATATATTTAAAATATAATTACTGTCATGTTAGGTTCCACTAAACTTTAAAACCTATCTGCATTTTTGAAAGAGTTGGGAGCCACTGGGTTGGAGTGTAGGATAGGCGATTGGTGGGGGAGCTGTTAGAAAGTGAGGGAGGCTGTCAGGGAGATGGAGACCTGGATTTGCAAAGATCTTCCTCATATCTTGATAGTGGAGAGCTTTTTCCAGCCAAGTTTGCCTATAATGCTATTTCTGCTAAGTGATCCAACTAGAGCTATTCTTCTCTAAATTTGGTGATCACCTTGATGGAATCTAAGACTTAAGCAACCGGACATTTTTCTAGAATGTTATAACTTTGCATCTGATTTCAAGACCTAGCTACTTTGACCATTTCAAAGCTTTGGATTTTCTTTCCCTCATCAGACCTTCCCTTTGGATGTTCTGTGTTAGATCTCAAAACACTCAAATGATTGGTATTGTCTGCATCAGTGTTTCTGTTTAACTTGAAGCTAAACCCCTGCTGTTCTTGAAATCTGTATTTTTTCTTGACTTCTTATGTTTTTTTTTTTTTTTTCCATTTCAAGAAGTGATATTTCACTGGAAACATTAGATCTGTGTTGGCTAAGGAGAGTTTTACCTGAAATTATTCTTTCTCTCTCATTTTCATCAGTATCTCAAATATAAACCAATGGTGCTTGACAATTTGCAAATACATGTAAAGTGACAGAGGAGAAGAACTAAGTAGGAACTTCCAGGGAGATTTGCCAGTGAGCACCTGATTCATCCAACCCTCTTTTATCCCAGGGGAAGCATTACATTGGTGCAGAAGTTATTGCAGTTTTTACTATTACTTTTAGTGGCAAAACCCACAATTATTTTTGCACCAACCTAACAGGAACGATAAACTGTGCGACAAATAGAGTCACTCTAAGATAAAGGAAGAAAATATATGAGAAAAATGCCAGGCAGTTCCTGGTAGAAGCGAACATCAAAATACTTGGAAACCATAGGAATGGATACATATTTTAAAATTTTATTTTATTTTTAGTTTTAGTTTTTGCTGTCACTCCTTTTCAGAAGCAACAATTTTGCCAATTTATTATATGAGTTTTTAAAAAATCGAATTAAAAAGCATATTTCCCATGGTGGGAGTTCATATCTTAATAGATGCATTTCTGGTTGTTTGAAGCAGTCCGTATTTTGCCCTTCCAAGCACCTGTTCACTGGGCCTGTTTGCTGGGTTATGAAGACCGAGAGACAGGAGAATTGGACTCACTGACACACAATGTCCAGTTTTGCTAAGGTTTCCCTCTAACTCTTTGTGCGGATAAAAAAGAAATTAACAATTACTAAAGGATACTCTTCAGTGTACAGAAAATAATCCAAGGGGAGGGAAGGATTGATTATATTTAATATTTAACATGCTACCCCTAAAACTTTGCCTGCTCCTACACTGAACTACTCTGACACCTTTAAATGTAAGAACCACAAATTAATGATGAAGAAGAAAAAGATGATGATGATCAGGATTAGCACTTACTAAAGGCTTGCCACGTGCCAGGCATTATTCTGAATGCTTTACATGTGTTAAGTCACCTGTTCACCACTAGAACCCCATATGGAGCAGGTATTATTAGGATCTCCATTTATGGATGAGGAAACTGAAACTTGGGAGGAAAGACATGCCCAATGTCATTCAGCTAAGTAAGTGGTAGACTTGGAATTAGGCAGTCAGAACCTTCAAGAAGTCTGAATAATTGGAAACATAGTATTAACTTATTTTTAAATGGTACATTATTTGTGTGTTTCAATAATATGCTTGCTTGCTTTATTTATTGTTTTCAACTACCAGACATCTTCTCAGCTGAAGAACATTTAAATGTAAAGCATTGGGTACAATTATTAATGCGAAGGGAAAATGTGCAATACGCTACAGAGTTTTCAAAAGTTCTGGAAACATCAGCCCAAATAAATATTTTTTAAAAAACACATAAATATGACTTTTGTTTTCATACTCCTTTAAAACTAAATTAACTGACATGTCAGCTGCTTTTTTAGTATTTGTAGTCCTCCTTTATCTGCAGGAGATATGTTCCAGGACCCCCAGTGGATGCCTGAAACCATGGAGTAGTACCAAATTCTATAGTATACTTTGCTTTTCCCCATACATACATATGCATGATAAAGTTTAATTTATAAATTAGGCACAGTAACGAGATCAACAACTTCTTCAACTCTGCTGGAAATGTGACAGCAGATTCTTCAGCAGATAGAGACTCTCCAGTAATTTTTGTATTTTTCAGTACAAGCTTATCCTCAATCTGCGCAACCATTTGTTACTTGCAACAAATAACTTGGTGTCACTCATTTTAGGGAATCCCTTGCTGAAGTCTTTGCATAGGTTCAGTGCTTCCTGGTGCAATATGTTTCAATCAGTTGGAACCCATTTCTGTTGATGTCTTCTACCCAAACATTTTAATGTCTTTCCATCTTAACTAAGTACTTGTCATGCACTGTGGCCGTAACTTCTGTAGTTTGAAGTTCGACAGAAAAATAGCATGAATTTCTTTTTCGTTCATTACAATTTTATGGATCGAATATTCGTTCTTACCATAGAGCTCAGCAACCTCAGCATATGATTTTTTTTCTTTGCTTATTAAATCGAGAATTTTCACCTTTTTCACTAATGGAAGCACATTACAGCTTCCCTTTGGCTTATCTGACTTGCTAGCCTCGCTACTGTTGCACTCTAGAGTCATCATTAGGTAAAATAAGCGTTTCTTGAACACAAGCACTGTGATACTTTGATGGTCAATCTGCTCACTGAGATGGCTGCTCTGTGACTAATGGGTGGTGAGGGTGTATGGGGCAGAAATGCTGTCCGAAGGGCCGGTTCCCGTTTGAGCTGGACACAGTGGGATGGTGAGAGATTTCATCACATCACTCAGGACGGTGCATGATTTAAAACTTATGAATTGTTTATTTCTGAAATTTTTCATTTAATAGTTTTGGACTGTGGTTGACCATAGGTAACTGAAACTGCAGAAAGCAAAACTGTGGATAATGGGGGGACTGCTGTAGCTGTAGTATTTCTAGAAATTATTTTCTTGAAAGGAAATTTCAATTCACAAAGAAGGTTGCCTTAGATCCTGGGAATATTTATTTTGACTGCAATCAGCATGAATCTGCAAAGTTTAAGGAAACCCAGGGCATCCTTCCTAAGCCATGGTAAAGAGGCAAGAGCCATGGTGAAGGGCAGCACCCCTGCACCACCCCCCATCTTGGCCCGAGTCCTACAGTTGGGGGCTTCCTTTGGAACTTCAGAGTGTCTTTGATGTGCCTTTCAGAATGATGTCTGCTCCATGGGTCCTGATGACTTACTTATGTTTCCTGGGAGGAAGAAAGGCATGGCATGGAATGGGCAAGGGGGTGTCATTTTTCAATGCTTCTGAGGCTATGTGTGTTTTTTTTTTTTTTTTTTGAGACGGAGTCTCACACTATTGCCCAGGCTGGAGTGCAATGGCGTGATCTCAGCTCACTGCAAGCTCCGCCTCCCAGGTTCAAGTGATTGTCTTACCTCAGCCTCCCAAGTAGCTGGGACTATAGGCGCACGCCACCCTGCCCAGCTAAGTTTTGTATTTTTAGTAGAGATAGGGTTTCTCCGTGTTGGCCAGGATGGTCTTGAACTCCTGACCTCAGGTGATCCACCTGCCTCGGCCTCCCAAAGTGCTAGGATTACAGGTGTGAGCCACTGCACCCAGCGAGGCTATGTTTTTAAGGTGAAGAATTGAAGATGCATTTTAGAAATGAAGCAAGCTATATTCCTTTCAAGGGCTGTCGCTCCATAGCTATAATGCCCATAAGCGGTACAGCACAGTCAAATCCAAGGATACGCTTAGATTTGAGTGTATCCCTAGATGACAAAACTTCCCAGCATATATTGAATAATCTCCACTAGAAATCTGTGTTATTTTTCCTGTCCGTGCTCTGGATTCTTCAAAGTTCCTAAATGTTAGTATTGGTTAAATGATTCGTATTTATAGAAACTAGGTTTTCTGGTTTCTTTTTCTTTTCTTTCTTTCTTTCTTTCTTTCTTTCTTTCTTTCTTTCTTTCTTTCTTTCTTTCTTTCTTTCTTTCTTTCTTTTTTTTTTTTGTTGTTGTTTTTGAGACTGGGTCTCACTGTGTTGCTCAAGCTGGAGTGCAGTGGTGTGATCATGGCCTACTGCAGCTTTGACCTCCAAGGCTCAGGTGATCCTCTGACCTCACTCTCCCAGGTAGCTGGGATTAAAGGCTTGTACCACTAAACCAGGCTCATTTTTTGTCAAGATGGGTTTTGCCATGTTGCCCATGCTGGTCTTGAACTCTGGGCTCAAGCAATCTGCCTGCCTTCGCCTCTCAAAGTACTGGGATTACAGGCATGAATGAGCCAATGTGCCTGGCCGGTTTCTGTTTTTTTTCTTCTCATTTTAAATCTGTTTAATCAGAAGCAGGAGTTACCATACATAGATCGGAGTAATTAAAAAACTATTCTAAAATAATGTAGTGAGTTGTAGACTCTTTACAGGTATCCTGTCCCTATTAAAGCTTCCTTAGATGCATCCTTAATGTTTACTGGGTTAGTGGTTACCTGCCTCCACTCTTTCTTTTGAAAATGTAAGAGACCATTGCAGCTGGATAATGGCTTACGTTGTCTGCACTAATTGGGCTTGGCTTGTATCTCAGAGACTGAGGGCTTTAATATTTTTTCCAAACGTTTAAAAGTGACCAGCAAATAATCACTTGAGCTTCATGTATAATAAATAATCAGAACTCACGAGGCATAGCTAAGGTTTTCTGGATGAATAGTAAACAATGTTGGGGAAAAAAAAAGAAAATACAGATGATTCATTTCAATCCAAGATCACACCCTTGGAAGATGAAAGAAAGAATGAAAAATACCTGAAATTTTGTTGATAACAGAGGAGGCATCCTCAAACTATGACCCTTAGGCCACATCTTACCCACAGCCTGTTTCTGTAAATAAAGTTTAATAGTCACAGCCATTCCCATTTGTCATGTATAGTACAAGGCTGCTTTCCCACCACAGCAGCAGAATTGCGAGGTTAGGGTGGAGAGCATATGTTCTGCAATGCCAGCAGTATTTACTGTTGGCACCTTATTATAGATGAAATATGCTGACCCCTTGGTTAGAGCATTAGAAATAGCATATTATTGTTCAGAAGGTTTAGACATTTAAAAATAATTAAAGTAAATGAATGAAAATACTCTTAATTTTATTTCATGGCAAAACTTACTAATAGCTAACTTGCCCCACATAGATATAGCTGATGTTGGAGACCAACTGCTGTGGGAGCCCGTGTGCTCCTTTCACCTCATATTTTCTGCTTAGTGAACAAAAGCCCAGCAGAAGAGAGATGAAACAGCAGCTGTAATGGTTAGTTTTGTTTGTACCTGGCTAGGCCACGGTACCCAGGTATTTGGTGAAACACCAGTCTGGATGGTTCCGGGAAGGTATTCTTTAGATAAGGATAACCTTTACATTGGTAGTAATAGATTCAGAGCAAAGCAGATTACCCTTTCCAGTGGGGTGGGCCTCATCAATCAAATCAGTCGAAAGCCTTAAAAGAAAATAGCCTTAAAAGACAAAGAAAATAGAGCTCCCGGGAGGAAGAAGGAATTCTGCCTGGAGAGTGTCTTTGCATCACTTCTTCCCTGGGACCCCAGCCTGTGCCAGCTCTGCAATTTCGAACTTGCCATCCTCCACAGTTCTGTGAGCCAATTTTCTTTTCTTTTCTCTTTTTCTTTTTTGAGACAGAGTCTCACTCTGTCACCCACGCTGGAGTACATTAGCCCAATCTCTGCTCACTGAAACCTCCGCCGCCTGAGGTCAAGCAATTCTTGTGCCTCAGCCTCCTGAGTAGCTGGGATTACAGGTGTGTGCTACCACGCCTGGCTAATTTTTCTATTTTTAGTAGAGACGGGGTTTCACCATTTTGGCCAGGCTGGTCTTGAACTCCTGACCTCAGGTGATCCACCTGCCTCGGCTTCCCAAAGTGCTAGGATACAGACATGAGCCATTGCACCCCTCGGCCTGACCAATTTCTTAAATCAATCTCTCTCTCTCTCCATGTATGTGTGTGTGTATGTGTCTCTGTATGTGCACGTGTGTGTATGTATTTTATCATCTTATGGTTCTGTTTCTTTGGAGACCCAAATACGGCAGGCTTCATTTTAAGTTCAACTTCTTATTCTGAGATAATTGGAGATTTACAAGCAATTGTGAGAAATACTACAGGGCCCTCCAGTGTATCCTTTGCATAATTTCTTCCAATGGTAATGTTTTACAAAACCTCTGTCAGTCACTAGTATGTTCCCCATCTCTGTAATTTTGTCATTTCAAGAATATTATATAAATGGAATGACACAGTATGTAGCCCGAGATTGATGGTTTTCATGCAGCATAACCACCTAGAGGGCGTCATCCAGGTTACTGTGTATATTAGCAGTTCATTTTTTAAAATTGCTGAGTAGTGTTCCATGGTATGAATCAGCCATACTTTTTTTTAGCCACTTAGCTATTGAAGAAGATCTGTGTTGATTGTAGTTTTGGCTATTACTGATAAAGTTGCTATGAACATCTGCGTATTTCATATGCAGATGTTCATAGTGTATGAAATCCGCAAATGTTTTTGTGTGTTTGAACATAAATGTCCTTTTCTCATTTAAAAGCACCAGAGAGCAATTGCTGGTCACATGGTAGTCACCTGTCTAGTTTTATAAGACAGTGTCAAACTGTCTTCCGTGACCTCACTAGTGTTTGCTGTCGTCACTGTTTTTGATTTTACCTGTTTTGATAGGTATGTGGTGGTATCTCATTAGCATCAGTCATTTGTGTCATTGGATAATGGTGTTGCACATCTCTTCATGTGCTTATTTTCTGTCTGTATATCCTTTGTGGTGAAATGTCTGTTCACATATTTTGCCTATCTTATAACTGGATAGTTTGTGGGTTTTTTTTTTCTTTTTCCTCATGAGGTTTTGTTTGTTTTGTTTTGTTCAGCTTTTTATTGAACATATTACATAAAAGATTGGGTCAAAAAGACCAAGGCCCATGTCATCATGGGACTCCTCAGATTCTCTTTTCTTTGTCCCCTCCTTTCTTCTGAGTGAGGACAGCAGGGTGGAGGGATAGGGTCTCCTGCTGGGGCATTGCTGCTTGCGGGGCATGTCCCCTGGGCTCTACGCAGCAGAGGGGGCTCCTGAGGCCGACATTGGCTAGGCCAGAAAGGTTCACCATTGACACCAGCTGCTCTAATGAGGGTTTTGATTTTCGTTCTGTGACTGTCACCTCACTGTCCTGCAGGGTGAGTGGATGCAGGTGAGCTCAGAGATTGAGGCTGCATTATGGGTGGGGGCTGGGGAAGTGGCTGCTGGGCGCCGTCTTAGTCACTGGATAAAGAGAGGGCCACACCCCAACAGGTCCTGAGCTTCCTCCGAAGGACCAAATGCCTTAGCAGCAGCTGAGGAAAAGGTGCTGTTGAGTTTTGAGAGTTCCTTATATATTCTACATCCCAGTCTTTTGTTGAGTCAGCGGCTTGCAAATGTTCCCTCCTTGCCTGTGGGTTGTCTTTTTAGCCTCTTTCCGCAGAGCACAAGTTTTTAGTTTTGATTAGGTCCAGTTTATGAGTTTTTCCTTTTACGGAAAGAAAAATGGCCATTCCAGATCTTCTGGCTATGGCTTGCGTGTCATCCTTTTAGTGTTACTGCCATCTTTTAGCCTTAGGATGTGGTCCAGGTCAAGTCGTGTTCTGCATTGTGGTAGCACAATAAATCACAGATACGGTGGCCGTCTTGCTCCGAGGAGAAAGGAAGGCAGTGGGTTTGACATAAAGACAGTAGGTTTACTGTGGTTAGTCATCCATTGAGAAGGTTGTGTAACTTCTTAGACAATAGAAACTTTATGTAGCACCTGTATCTACAAAGAACCAGCATCAAATAGCAGAAAATTGAGTTGTTTTTGTCTATATGATGTTGGTGCAGAGATATATCTGTGTAATATATTTTCCGATCTTTTCCTTAACTGGATTCTCCTTCAGAGTTTGGAGAAGGTAAACTGAAAGGAGAGACTAGCGGACAGACTGTTCTGGAAATGCAGTCCTCCCAGACAGATACAGACCTGCAGCCGCTTCACCCAGGCTGGCGGTTGCAGGCATTTTCTCAGCTGCTTTCATCATTATCTCAACTCAGATTCTTAGGCTCAACCCTTGAAGTGAGCTCAATGGTTATTCTAATTCTTTACTTTATCCAGAGTATCTTTCAAGTGCTTATAAATACTTTGAAGATTAAAGCTCCCAGCTCCATGCCTCAGTTACATTGCTTTTCTTCTCAGTAAAAGGTAAGGGTTTGGATAATTTCTAAGTTCCTGTTCTCCTTTGGCATTTCGGAGATTCTGGCATTTACAGTGGAAAGTTATTGGTTTAATTGCCCCAGCCTCTGTGAATGAGAGTTCATTTGACTAGCTACCATTGTTTACAATTGACCAATATGTAGATCTCTTGCCAGGGTCTGAATAATCTCATGAAAAGTTGTCACAGATAGATTCATTCTGTATTCCATCTATCCTGGCTAAACTGGCTAAGCCTTGGGAGCGCCGGCATGGTGCACACCTGACAATGTGATGAAGCCCTGCCAGCAATTTCCACCTTGATTCTTTGTCCCTGCCTTCCAACATCCCTGTCTTCCTAAGCATGACTTCTCCAGAAACAGTCCTCAAACAGTTTCTTAGCAATAAAAGAAATGCATTCAACTTAGCTGGTGGATGAGTCTTATCTCTAGGGTCAGAATTCAGCCTTATGAGTAACCAGTTTTCCAAACTCAAATGCCCTATTTCTCCTACTTTGGTGTGCATGAGACTCACTGAGAGAGACTTAAAATGCAAAAACCAGGCTCTCACTTTGGAGGTTATGAATTATAGTAGCGACAACCCTCCCCTTCCACCACCAATCCATGGTTTTGCTTTCTGTGGTGTCAGTTACACACGGTCAGCTGTGGTCTGAAAATATCCAATGGAAAATTTCAGAAATAAACAATTCATAAGTTTTAAACTGCATGTGGTTCTGAGCAGTGTAATGAACCTTGAGTCATCTTACTAGATTCTCCCCGGAATGTGAATCCTCCCTTTGTCCATCGGACCCACGCTGTACGCCACCTCCCTGTTAGCCATTTAGTAGCTGATCAGATCAGTTGGGACAGTATCTCAGTGCTTGTGTTCAAGAAATCCTTATTTTACTTTTATTATATTGTTATGGCTAGCTATAATATCGTTTGAGAGAGTCTCACTCTGTCACCCAGGGTAGAGTGCAGTGGCATGATCTTGGCTCACTGCAACCTCCTCCTCCTTGGTTCAAGTGATTCTCCTGCCTAAGCCTCCCGAGTAGCTGGGATTACAGGTGTGTACCGCCACACCCGGCTAATTTTTGTGTCTTTAGTAGAGACAGGGTTTTGCCATGTTGGCCAGGCTGGTTTTGAACTCCTGACCTCAAATGATCCTTCCACCTCAGCTTCCCAAAATGCTGGGATGACAGGCATGAGCCACTGCTCCTGGCTTGCTAGTAATAGCTATTTTATTTATTAGTTTTTTATTAATAGCTATTTTATTAATAACTATCTTATTAGCTATTGTTATTAATCTCTTGTGCCTAATTTATAAATTGATTTTTTATCAGAAGTGTGTATGTATGTATAGAAAAAAACATATGTAGACTTTGGTATTATTCATGGTTTCAGGCATTCACTGGGGTTCTTGGAATGTTTTCTGGGCAGATAAGGAAGAACTAGTGTAAAAGGATTTAGATGGGGCTAAGATCTGTGTTTTGAAAAGGCACCTGAAGGCAATTGCATTTCCTGTGGTCCCAGCTCAGACTGTCCTTTTGAAAAAGCCTTAAAGAAACACCCAGAACATTTATCTATATCTTTGAATGTTTTTCTACTATGAAGGTAATATATATTCAATGTAGAAAATTTGGCAAATGGAAAAACACACACAGAACAGAGTAAACACTACCCATAAGCTACCAATAAGAACGTTTACCTCATCATTAATTTAATTTGGGGTGGAGGATAGCATGTGGTATTGATTTTATTTCTGTGACCATCCTCCACCTCTTCCTCTCTTCTCTCCCATTCTTTTATTCATCTTCTGTGTCTCCTCCCTCCCTTTCTCTTTTCTGCGTTTAAAATACGTAACTGTATACCCTCCAGTATAATAAATATTCTCATTTGTAGCCTTCTTCCATGTAATGTCCCTTAAATATTTTCTAATATTAGTATTTTTTCAGCAGCGTGCTTTTGAATGTCTGTCATGATATCAGCAGGCTGTAGGCTTAAGAATATTCTTAACTGAGGTTGATTGAATTCACAGATGTGGAACTCATGGATACGAAGGGCTCTGACTGTACCTAGAATTTGTGTCTTCATTGTCTGATGCGCCCCTCTTGGGTTTTTCAGCTTTGAAGGAGGAGAGTGTGTGTTCTTCCCATGCAGACTGGGTCTGCACCAGTCATTGGCTTGGAGTGAGGAGAGGTTGGCAGTAATGGAGGCATGGACAGCATGCGCTGTGTGGGGTGTCTGTTTTAAAAGAATTGCATGTGTAAAGCATGTTGATTTGCACATTCTTTATTTTTATTTTAATTTTTTTTGAGGAGTCTCACTCTGTTGCCGAGGCTGGAGTGCAGTGATGCGACCTTGGCTCACTGCAACCTCCACCTCCTAGGCTCAAGTGATTCTCCTGCCTCAGCCTCTCAAGTAGCTGGGATTACAGGTGCATGCCTCCACACTCAGGTAATTTTTGTGTTTGTAGTAGAAACGGAGTTTCACCATGTTGGCCAGGCTGGTTTCAAACTCCTGACCTCAAGTGATCTGCCTGCCTCGGCCTCCCAAAGTGCTGGGATTATGGGCATGAGCCACCATGCTGGCCCGTACTATCTTAGTTGTACCAGCCTTGTACCACTATAGAACTGAAAGGCACATGCATGTTCCCCCGGGAGGCTGAGGTTGTTAGCTGAAACGTCATGATGCTTTGGGTCTAGGCTACCCCTTTCCCGCTTTATTAGCTTGAGCTTAACACTTTTTTCTTCTACAGCTGACTCCAGAGGACTTACGAAATGCTATCTTCTCAAGATCTAACTCTGTGTTGTAGGAGAAATAGGCTGTCTTTTGTCTTCTGCCTAACCATTCAAGAGCATTAACCCTTAAAATGACCATCTAATTTGGCTTTTAGTAAAAGGAGAAGGACCATTACTGGACTTCAAAGGGGCTGGATTGAAAACTTGTGGAGTCTGGGTTAATAAAAGATTTATTTAGGCAGAGCTTTGCCGGACAAATATTTTACAAGGAGGCCTCAGTGGACTTCCATGTCTTTTTTGTTCTTTCCTTCCCAATGATGTGAACTGCTGTAATTAAGAAGACAATAAGATCAGAAGGTCAAACAAATCGTTTTATCTTTTGTTTTCCGTTTTTCTTCCTATGGGCCAGTGGTCTTATAGTTCTTTTTAATGTTAAGTATTGCATCTTGACTTTTAAACGTTGGGTTTATTTCGTGAAATCAGGGTAAGCATAAACTTGCCTAGGCTCTTAAGCAAATATAGAACTAGTTTTCTTCCCAAGTAATTGTTGGCTTTTTAAAAAGAAAATCTTTCTTAGTCATCTTTAGTCAGGTCTGCACGTTTTGAAGACATGCAATACATTTAATATGTTAATAATCATGACCTGATTCTGCTTATAATGTTTCTGATCCTGAGCACTCTGGCCAAGAACTTTATCTCATGGACTTTGAGATTTTTGTTTGTGTACAGGATGCTTCCTTTTTGTGAAAAACAGAACAAAGACAGGAAAATTTGTCCAAATTATTGAGATTGCATATTGCTCAAGGACTTTTGAAAAGGAAACTCCGTTTTTGTTTTGTTTTTATCTGGGGAGTACTCCATAAATCCCACCTAGGGCTCTTCAGTTTCCGCTCCCCAATTGCAGCCATAGGATCGTGGATGAGGGAGATCCCGGCTAAATCAGCCTCTTTACGTGCTTCGGTTCTATCCTTTAATGCTTAAAGTGGCTCAGTAAGTTTGGGCTCAGAGACTTGCATTTTATTTCTGAATTTTCCTTAGACTGGCGAATTAACGTTAACTTACCTAACTTCTCTGGTGATCATCTGCCTCAAGTGTAAAATGGGAATTGGCTGAAGGATTAAATGATACTCAAAAATGTTTGGAACTGAGGGGCCTCATAGCCAAGCAAAATGTTCCTTGTCCTGGAGCTATAGAATGTAGTGGGAGATTTCAGCATCTGTGCCAATCTCTTGGGCACACCAGTATGATTTTCTAGGGCTTTCGTTACAGCCTGGAGGAGCTCTCGACTGGGGAGCGTTAAGCATCCTTTGGGGGTGATGGGGGAGGGAAGAATACTACAGGACTGGTGGCGCCATTTTACTACTTTATGTACTTGCTTTCCTTTCTTCGCCACTGACTGGACATTTTGGTCTTTATTATTTATTATCATTTGTTATTTATTTATTTAAATTTTTTTTTTTTTTTTTTTTTTTTTTTTTTTTTTTTTTGAGATGGAGTCTCGCTCTGTCACCCAGACTGGAGTGTGGTGGCGTGATCTCAGCTCACTGCAAGCTCCACCTCCTGGTTCACGCCATTCTCCTGCCTCAGCCTCCGGAGTAGCTGGGACTACAGGCGTCTGCCAACACGCCCGGCTAATTTTTTGCATTTTTAGTAGAGACGGGGTTTCACTGTGTTAGCCAGGATGGTCTCGATCTCCTGACCTCGTGATCCGCCTGCCTCAGCCTCCCAAAGTGCTGGGATTACAGGCATGAGCCACCACACCTGGCCTGTTTTTTAGAGATGAGTTTTACTCCCACCCAGGCTGGAGTGCAGTGGTGCAATCATAGCTCACTATAGCCTCCACCTCCTAGGTCCCAGCAATCCTCCCACCTCAGCCTCCTCAGTAACTGGGACAACAAGTGGGTGCCGCCAAGCCTGGCTAATGTTTTACATTTTTTTTGTAGAGATGGGGTCTCACTATGTTGCTCAGGCTGGTCTTGAACTCCTGGTTGCAACTGATTTTCCTGGATTGGCCTCCCAAAAAACTGGGATTGTACGCACAAGTCACCGTACCTGGCCTCATTATTTATTTTTAATTTTTTGTTTGTTGTATGAGCTTGGGGCTTTGGGAATAAATAAATTTCTCTAAATTTTCCTTGTATTTTCACTGAGCAACTCCAATACATAATTGTTGATTTATGGCTAATATTGAGCTAATATTATTTTCCTTTGAGGCTGCCTCATTTCTCTGAACACTGATTTATTTAATACTTTCTGAGACACTTCAGTTTGGTGTGGGTCACAATACACAGAATGCAAACTGGAAGTAATTTAGAGTGAGCTACCGTAGAGCTGATTTTATTGCCACAGAGGGTCTTGAGTGCAAGCCAAACTTAGAACTCTAAGCAGACCTCTGCATCGCAGCTGGTGATGGGGCTTGTTAGGACTGAACTTGGGCATAGAACTGCAAGAGCAGTTCCCTAGAATAGCTTGAAATGAATAATCTAAAATGCATAGGGGAAAGTGGTCATAATATAGGTATGTACTAGCCACTGGCTTCCAGAAGGAAGCAGCTGTTATGGTGGCAAGTAAATGATATTTGGAATTAGACCAGAGTTCTTTTCCTAAGTTCAAGAACTTGGCTAGTCCATTCTCCTTTAAATAAAAATTAATATTTGTAAGATTGGGATGAGAAAGCCTGTGGGATCATTGTGTGATTCCCAGGACAAACTGCATTTGAAAAACATTCCAAAAAAACCCTCAAGCACATGTAACATACATGTGATTTGCTGATCCTGCCCACATGGGCTTTTGGAGATTTTTTTCATCATTGTTTTATGTGAGTTTACTTGGGCACAGTTGAGTGTCAACTCATGTTAATTACTTCTGAGGCTTCTGGTTTGACCTCAAGGAAACCTAGAAAGGTCTAGAAAAAGTGGGGGGAAAGGAAAAATGCAACCTGTAACTTTGCAGGCCGTTGCAGGGATGACTCCCTAAAGATCAAGACTAAATAAACTTTTTTCTTGATTGGCTCAGCTTACTTTCTTAACCCCTGTCACTTTCCATGCTTGGTTTCAACCATCCTGAGCTCTCTCTTCTCGAACTTGCTGAGCTACCATGCCGTCAGTCCTTGGCACAGGCTATTGTTTTCTGAGCCATACGCCTTTCTCCCCATATTTTAATGGCTCCTAACTTTCAGCTGTGTTATCACATCCGTTTATGGTTATTTTTAACCACCCAAGGCTAATTAGGTGTTCAACCCCTGTGTTCCCATAACACCATGAACTTGTCCCTGACAGTCAACTCTGTTTTATTATTCCTCATTTATTTGTCCATCTGGCCTACCAGGCAGTGCAGTCCCAGAGGGCAGGGAATGTGCCCTGCTTGCTGTCATATTTCCAGCATCTAGTATAGCCTTTAGTTACATGGAATAATTTTTAGGAATATGAGTGAATGATGTGTGAGAGTTCCCTTGTCACTCAAACACAATGTGTTTTGGCATTCTATTTAAAGTTTCTGGGCTGCCTAGAACCGACTAAACATAACATCTTTGTTTTGACAGTAGACTGTTCACTAAAAAAACGGCAGAGGAAGACTTTTCAAGTTGAGTTTATCATTTGGTGATCCGGTTTCTTTTATAGTGTGTTGCTATGAAAATACTCCAGTGGCTTATAAACTTGAGGTATCTTAAAGATGACCGGGCCCTGTGTCTGTAAATGCTCATCCTTCACCCATTCATCACATCCCAAATGAAAAACCTTTCAGAGATTGCCTTTCCATGCCTAACTGTTGTTGTGACTGAGCTTAGAGTAAAAGTTTTTGCAACTGAATGTGGCTTCTGGGGAGGAAATAGGGGCAGTTTTATTGTTGTTCCAGAAATTAGTCTGATGTCAGACCCCTTGAAATATGAGATAGGAGAAGAATCTGGTTTCCTCTAATGATATGTTCTGTGCTTGTGGCTTAGTAAGAGGTGCATTGATGGAAAAACATTAAGTAGGAATGCAAAAGGTAACACAATGAGAGAGGTGTGTTGGTCAGCATTAAGAGATTCTTGGGGCCGGGTGTGGTGGCTCACGCCTGTAATCTCAGTGCTTTGGGAGGCCAAGGCGGGTGGATCACGAGGTCAGGAGATTGAGACCATCCTGGGTAACACAGTGAAACCCCGCCCCTACTGAAAATACAAAAACAAAATTAGCTGGGCGTGGTGGCGGGCGCCTGTAGTCCTAGCTACTCAGGAAGCTGAGGCTGGAGAATGGCGTGAACCTGTGAGGCAGAGCTTGCAGTGAGCCGAGATTGTGCCACTGCACTCCAGCCTGGGGACAGAGGGAGACTCCATCTAAAAAAAAAAAAAAGATTCTTGGGCCAGGCATGGCGTCTCATGCTTGTAATCCCAGCACTTTTGGAGGCTGAAGTGGTAGGATTGCTTAAGCCCAGGAGTTCGAGACCAGGCAACATGGCGAAACCCTCTCTCTACAAAAAATACAGTAAGTTAGCTGGGTGTGGTGGTGCGTGCCTGTAGACCCGGCTGTTTGGGAAGCCAAGGTGGGAGGATCACTTGAGACCAGGAGGTTGAGGCTGTAGTGAGCCATGATCATGTCACTGCGTGCCATGATCATGTCATGCGTCACATGATCATGTCACTGGGTGACACTTCAGTTTGGTGTGGGTCACAATATACAGAATGCAAACTGGAAGTAATTCAGAGTTGATTTTGAGGCAAAAAAAAAAAAGTTATGATTGACTGGGCGTGGTGGCTTACGCCTGTAATCCCAACACTTTGGGAGGACAAGGTGGGCAGATCACCTGAGGGTAGAAGTTCAAGACCAGCCTGGCTAATAAGGCGAAATCCCATCTCTACTAAAAATATAAAAATTAGCCGGGTGTGGTGGCAGGCATCTATAATCCCAGCTGCGTGGGAGGCTGAGGCGGGAGAATCACTTGAACCCAGGAGGCAGAGGTTGCAGCAGTGAGCAGAGGTTGCAGTGAGCTGTGATTGCACCACTGCACTCCAGCCTGAGTGACAGAGCGAAACTCAGTTTCAAAAGAAAAAAAAAAAAACGTTAACAGCAGGAATAAGGGGAAGGTCAGGAAGGATTCATGGCCAAAAAAATTACACTTGGTATCACAGAGTGTCTCTGTGAACTTGTTTCAGAGATACCTATTCAGTGAAATGATTGTGATGTTTGGTATGGATGAAAAGAAATATTTTGATGTAGTGTCTCCAAGGTAGGTGAAATTTTTTCTGAAATTTAAGAAGTGTTGATTTCACTCATTCATTCATTTATCTGATTCATTTAATAAATATTTATTGAGTGCCAGTTATGCTAGACGTGGTTCCAGGGGCTAGAGATAGAACAGAGAACCAGAGACCACGTATTTATAACATGTTTCATTTCCTGTGATAATTTATATTATCTGACTGAATTTTATCCTAAACAAATAACTTTGTATAACCTCTTGTATGACAAGAAGTGAAGGAAATGAATGCAATGCAACATTATCCATAGTTTCTGTTACTGAAGTTAATTTTTAAACATTTACTTTTTATCTGTGTATAAGTCATGATTTTTCAACCTGTCACCACCCTTGGTGACACTGTTGTCTTTAATGTGTTGTATGAAACATACTAATACCTCATTCTGTCCAAAAAAGGGGGAGGAATGAAATCAAATTGGTAAATAGGACCCAAGTACGTTAGACACTCCTTTTTCTGTAGCTGTGAGGAAAGCGCCCTCTTGTGGTTGTCTGTGGTTCTCCTGCAAATATTTCTTAAACACCTACTTCCTTAAATAAAAATTAGGTAGTAAGTAATTCATGAATACATATGGGGTACAGAAGTTAAATCACATTGTAAATAGCGTTATTGAGATATAAGTAATGTGTCATACAATTTATTCATATAACATGTACAGTTCAGTATCTTTAATAGATATACATTGTGTACGAATATCAGTATAATCTAATTTTAGAACGTTTCTGCCCTCTCCAAAAGGAATCCCATATCCATGAGCAGTCATTTCCTTCTCTGCCCTCCACCGCCACCCTCTCAAGCCCTAGGTAGCCACAAATCTCTTATAGATTTGCCTGTTCTGGACATTTCATCTAAAGGGCATTGTAAAGTATGTGGTCTTTTGTGATATGCTACTCCACCTTACCTTGTTTCAGCATTCATCCATATTGTAGCATGCATCAGTGCTTCATTTCTTTTTCCCAAATACTATTCCGTAATCTGACTATACCACATGTTTTTTATCCAGTCATCAGTTGATAGGCATCTGGGTTGTTTCCACTTTTTGACCTCTTGTGAATAATACTGCTATGAATATCCGTGTACTACTTTCTGTGTGGACATATGTTTTCACTTCTCTTGTATACATACCTAGAGTGGAGTTGCTCCTAGGAATGTGGTAACTCCATGTTTAACTTTTTGAAGAACTCCCAGACTGTTTTCCAAAGTGGCTGCACCATTTTGCATTCCTACCAGCAATGATGAAGGTTCCAATTTCTCTGTGTGCTCATTACTCCTTGTTATTGCACTTTTTTTTTTTTTTTTTTTGAGACTGAGTCTCACTCTGTTGCCCAGGGTGGAGTGCAATGGCATGATCTCAGCTCACTGCACCCTCCACCTCCCAGGTTCAAGTGATTCTCCTGCCTCAGCCTCCTGAGTAGCTGGGATTACAGGTGCCAGCCAGCATGCCCAGCTAATTTTTGTATGTTTAGTAGAGATGGGTTTCACTGTGTTGGTCAGGCTGGTCTCGAACTCCTGACCTCAGGTGGTCCATCCGCCTCGGCCTCCCAAAGTGCTGGGATTTCAGGCGAGGTCCACCACACCCGGCCTGCACTTTTTAAAAATTATTATTATTATTATTTTTGGTACAGGCTGGGTGTGGTGGCTCACACCTGTAATCTCAGCACTGTGAGAGGCCGAGGTGGGCAGATTGCTTGAGCCCTGGATTTTGAGACCAGCCTGGGCAACATGGCAAAATGCCATTACTACTGAAAATACAAAAAAAAATTAGCTGGGCGCAGTGATGCACGCCTGAAGTCTCAGCCACTGGGGAATTCTTATAGTGTTAGGATTACAGGCATGAGCCGCTGTGCCTCACCTTATTTTGCCTTTTTGATTGTAGTCATCCTAGTGGGTGTAAAGCGGTGTCTTATTGTGGTTTTGATTTGCACTTCCCTGTTGTGTAATGATGCTGAGCACGTGCTCCTGAGCTCATCGGTCCCTTGGGTATCTTCTTTAAAGAAATGTCTATTAAGATATTTGCCCTATTCTTTCTTTTTGTTGTTGAATTGTAAGAGTTTATTTTTTAATACATTCTGGACACTGGACGCTTATTAGATATGTGATTTGTAAATGTTTCCCTCATTCTGTAGTTGCCTTTTCACTTTCTTGATGGTATTGTTTGCAACACAAAAGTTTTTCATTTTGATGTCATCCAACTTTTCTGTTTTTTTTTTTTTTTTGTTGTTGTTGTTTGTTTTGTTTTGTTTTTAAAGGTGCTAGTCCTTTGGGATTATATCTAAGAAACCATTGCTTAACTCGAGGTCATGAGATTAATTTTTCCCTTTTTTTCCCAAGAGTTTAATAGTTTAGCTCTTACATTTAGGCTTCTGATCCGTGAAATCACTTTTCACAGATGGCCCAGTAATAATAGTGTCTGGCTCAAAGGTTGTGAGGATGTAATAAGGAAACACTTATATTGCAAACATATTAAAAGCTCAGTAGATGTTAATTGTTGTGGTTGTTATACCTGAAAATAAATCAACTTGACTAAACAGAGTCCTTCAACATAATATTACGATTATACCCTAAGCTACAGTGTTGAAAAATGAACCTTTCATCTAACTTTTTTTTTTTTTTTGCTTAAGATATCCATATACTTAAAAAAATAGTTTTTATTCTCCTTTGATCCAAAAGGGCTAGGAAAAATAACTCAGTAGTTACTTCCTGTTTTAGTTTCTTATTTGCTGCTGTAACACCTTTTCAGAAAGTTAGTGCCTTAACCACACATGCACTTATTATCTTACAGTTCTGACGGGTGACGCTGGGCTAAAACCAGGTTGTCATAGGTCTGTATTCACCTCCTAAGGCTTTATGGGAGCATCCGTTTCCTTGACTTTTTCAACCTAAGGACACTCCTTTCCTCCATCTTCAAAGCCTGGAACAACGTTGTATCCTTCTGTGCCATTCGTCTATAGTCTTATCTTTTACAGACCCTTATGATTATATTGGGTTCACCTAGATAATCCTATTTTAAGGTCACCATAATTAGCGACCTTAATTCCCCTTTGTCATGTGACATAGTTACAGGTTCCGGGAATTAGGATGGGGATATCTTTGGGGGCGATTATTCTGCCTATTATGCTTCCTAATGATAATTTCTGCAATCCGTGATTGACAAATGTTTCCCTTTGATAATTACGGGCTCTAGACTTGGGGCATGTGATAAATGGACATGAAATGCATGCCATCCCCCAGAATATATGGGAAAGTGAAATCTACCAATCTGCCCAGGAGACCCCTCTCTTTACCAGCGATTCTGTTTTTACAGAACAATCTTGGGTTTATAGTGACGGGGTTCTCCAGTCAGATGGTTCAGCCTCCCACTGACTGTGACTTTAGGAAAGGTACCTGCACTCTCTGTGTTTGTGCAGTTTCAGAGAGTCAGGGTGATGGAGATTAATGAGAGAATCAGTAGAAACCTTTAGCAAATCTCTTCCGTGGTAGCTGTTATTATTATAGATGTTGCCATTATTGGCCAGAAGCTATTTAGGATCTTGTAATGGCTTCTGAATCATGAGATGAAAACTGAATTATCTATAATATGAGTTTAATGTCAAGTCAATTTCATTATATCTTTGGTCTTTGAAAGGCGGCAGTTGCTATATAATTTGTATAATAATTTTTTAAATGAACCTACTTCTGGGAAACAAACCACTACTGTATTTAGTTTTAAAAAACCTATTCCATGCAGCATACCACCATGCACATGTTTACTTAGGTAACAAACCTGCACATCCTGCACATATACTCTGGAACTTAAAAAAAATCTACTCCATTTCCTGATCATGGTAGACAGGCAGTTGTGAAGATGAAACAGTCAAATGTTCAGATGATCAAATGGAGCCCTTAGCAACTACTGCCTGTCACATGTAAGTATAATCAATGAATGCTGTCAGATATCTTGTATTGTGTCAATATCTGTTTTGGAGCTCTCTGTGTGCAGGTACTATTCTGTTTTCCATCCAAACTTTTAACTTTTAAATTTTATTCTATTTTATTTTTTTTGAGACGGAATCTCAATCTGTTGCCCAGGCTGGAGTGCAGTGGCACGATCTTGGCTCTCTGCAGCCTCCGCCTCCCAGGTGGCAGCAATTCTCCTGCCTCAGTCTCCCAAGTAGCTGGAATTACAGACATGAGCCACCACTCCTGGCTAAGTTTTATATTTTTAGTAGGGATGGGGTTTCACCATGTTGGCCAGACTGGTTTCGAATGCCTGACCTCAGGCGATCTGCCCGCCTCAGCCTCCCAACGTGCTGGGATTACAGGCATGAGCCACTGTGCCCAGCCCATCCAAACTTTTTAAAAATAAAATAGGGAAAATGGTGAAACATAAAGTAGAAAAATCACCTTTAGTCATGGCCGTTACGTAGTATACAATAAGCAGTGCAAATCCCTTCTTCTGTCCTGTGTGGGCTAGATTCTTTTCCTCTCTCATCAACCCCCTTCTGTGAACCACGGTTGATAATGTGGTGGCCATCTTTTCTTAATTTTTCTACGTTTTTTACAATCAAGTCTGCAAATGAGCGTAAACTGTACAAGGGGCTTATTCATCTGTTGGATCAAAGTAATGATTTATTTTTAATGTTAAAATCTTTTTTCAAAAATGGATTATTCACTCAAAGAGGAAACTTTGAGTCAGCTGTTAACCCCTTTCTGACCCTGTGTAATCTTGAGTTTGAGGATTGAGACTTTCTGTGAATACATATTCAAGTTAGCTCTCCAAGGCTCTTCTCTCAATAGTTTTCCACCTCGTTGTTAGTCATTGGAATCTCCTTAGTACTGTGGTTATAGAACTTTTGCTTTAAATAATCTTCAGTGCTTTTGTAAGTATTTAGGCCAACTTGGTAATTTTAGAGTTAAGCATTGACTTAAATTAATCATTGTATCTTAAGATGACAGTATTGGCTGGGCATGGTGGCTCACTCCTGTAATCCCAGCACTTTGGGAGTTTGAGACCAGCCTGGGCAACATGGCAAAACACCGTCACTACAAAAGTACAAAAATTAGCCAGGGCTGGTGGTGCATACTTGTAGTCCCCAGCTACTCAGAAGGCTGAGGTGGGAGGATCACCTGAGCTCACGATGTCCAGGCTGCAGTGAGCCATCATTGTACCAGTGCACTCCAGCCTGGGCCACAGAGTGAGATGATGTCCCCCCCGCCTCGCCTCCCCCCCGAAAAAAAAATTGACAGCATGGTCTCAAATCTCAGGACCACCCCGTTTTCAAGTTTGTCAAATGTGCTAGGAAAGTAAGGACCGTGTTACAAGTGTCATTTTTTTTTTTTTTTTAGTGCTGTTATTTGTATGATAATAAATGTTCCCATCACATGTAATCGATAGCAGGAACTAACTGGTAAGAAAAAGGTTAGAGTTACTCGCTACTGCTTTTGCTTAACAACATACTTGTCACTTTCCAAAGATTGATCTTTTTTGGAGACCTTAAGGAATCAAGATCTTTCTCTCCATGGTGTGAATAAAATTCATTAGACTATTAGACTGTGACTTTAAAAGAAGCCTTGTGTTCCCATGGGAGAACTTTTCATCCAAGTAGACCTATAAATCTTTAGGTGAGTTTTTCTGGGAGGGGACAGAGGCTATCAAATTAGGAGATAAATCTATCAAGCGATCGTGCAATTCTTGGTCTTAGAAAGTTCTGAGATTCAACTTTATCTTTCTAAAGTTTACTTTTAAATCATCTCATAGTTCCTTATGCAAGAACCCACAGGCAAAGAAAACTGCATTGCTGGGTTGGAGATGAATTATTTTTGGAAAAATGTTGAGTGCTTTAGTGTATGGCATCTGATATAGTCCCCTCCTGGCTCTTCTTACCTTGGGCTGAGTCCTTCCAGAAGCAAATTGGGGACCTGCTTGTGTTCTCTTGAGACCAGAATATTCCATTTGTGCACATTTACATGGAGAAGAGGACCACTCACATTAATACTGCCAGAGCCCCGGGTGTGATGGAAGAGGTCATATTGGCAGTAATGTGTACTGAAGCATAAACTTAATAGTAAAGAAAAAAAATGAGTGAGGCTAAGTGGTTATTCCTATGGAATTCTAGAGCATGACTAAGCAAAGTACAACTTTTGGAAAGTCAAAAAATTTTCATTTTGTGGGTTGATACAGGGTTTCTTTATGCACTGGTGACATTTTGGGCTGGACAATTCATTGTCTGGGGTTTGGGAGCAGGAAGCTGTTCTGTGTGTTGTAGGTTATTTAGCAGTATCCCTGGTCTTGACCCCCAGATGACACTAGCACCTTCCTAATTGTGATAACCATTACTATCTCTGGACATTGCCAGATGTCCCCTGGGGGGCGTAACTGTCCCTGGTTGAGGACCTCTGGAGTATATTGGAATCTTTGGAAAATTATTAATAGGAACTTGATCTGAGATGAGAGTTGTCTTTTTAAAAGTCATTAAAAGTGAAGACATATTTTGACTGGCTTCAATTATCTTAGTATTTTTCTGTTTGGCAAATATTAAGAAGTTGGGCAGAAATCTAGAGTCATAAAGCCAGGTAGATCCAAGTTTAAATTCTGGCTCTTTGACCCGAGTGGTCCTGGCACGTTGCTTAACTGCTATGTTTCCTCAGCTGTGCAATTGAAACCGTGGTCCCCATCTTCTGGGTGTGGAGTGAGGACACAGATTGCATATGTAAAGGGCCCTATACGGGGTTTGGAATGTGCTGGATATTCAACAAATGTTATCCTCCCTTTGATCTCTCCCTACATTTCTCAAAAGACTTTTCTTTTCTTTGCTTTTTTTGAGACAAAGTTTACTCTTGTTGCCCAAGTTGGAATGCAATGGTACGATCTTGGCCCACTGCAACCTCTGCCTCCTGGGTTCAAGTGATTCTCCTGCCTCAGCCTCCCAAGTAGCTGGGATTACAGGCACCCGCCACCATGCCAAGCTAATTTTTGTATTTTTAGAAGAGACAGGATTTCACCATGTTGGCCAGGCTGGTCTCGAACTCCTGACCTCAGGTGATCTACCAGCCTTGGCCTCCCAAAGTGCTGGGATTACAGGCGTGAGTCACCACGCCTGGCCGAACTTTTCTTTTTAAATTAATATTTTCTTCATTAAGTTAGTGCTGTAAACTACATATCACATGGCTGTTGTGGGGCTTTAAAGAATGCAGTATCTAAAATGGCCTAATATGATGTACGTGCTCATTAAGTATTTGATGTCTGAATAAATGATGCCCAACATATAAGTTATTATGCATACCTATTTAATCATGATTTACCACACTCTCTAATAGCACCATAGTACTGTTAGTTAGGATTGTTGTTTATTGCATGCCAGTTTTCTTGCTAAATTTTTAATATATTATTTAATTTAATCTTTCACAGAAAATGTATGTGATGGGAACTATGATAATTCCGTTTATAAATTATTTACACGGAGGTCCAGAAATTACACAGCACTTCAGTCAAATAGGTGGGATTTAAAACCAGCTGTGTACATTTTTCATCTTGTAGGAGACTGAACATATTTTTCTTTTCCCTTTTCTTTCTCTTTTCTTTTCTCTTTTCTTTCTTTTTTTTTTTTTAGATAAAACTCTCACTCTGTTGCCCAGGCTGGTGTGCAGTGGCACCACAGTCACGGCTCCCTGCAGCCTCAACCTCCCAGGCTCAAGTGATCCTCCCACCTTGGCCTCCCAAAGTGCTGGAATTATAGGTGTAAGCAACCGTACTTGGCCATGAGCATAGTTTTCAAGTCCATTTGGTATTTATGCCAAATATAGCTCCTTTATTTTAGTAAAATGGTGATAATGAACCTGATGTTTATTTGCCAGTACTTACTTTTTTTTCTTGGCACATAGTATTTTTTTTTGTTCCAGTCATTATTCTAAGTACGTCACAAATGGTGACTAATTTAACCCTCACAGCAACCACCTGATTTGTTTAGGCACTGTTAGGGTCTCAGTTTTATGGATGAAAAAACTGAAGCTCAGAGAGGCTAAGGAACTTCTCTAAGGTCACACAGCTAGTGAGCACATTATCGGTATGTTTGCTTCTCAGAAGCTGAATATTTCCCTTAATAAATATAATTTCAGAATCCAGAAAGTCTTTGAGTTGTCACCGTTTGCATTTTGTTCATACATTCTTTATTCATGCACATGCTCACTTACCCTACAGTCCATCTACCCACAGCCTTGGTGGAGTATCTACTATGTTCCAGATGCTATGCTAGGCCCCAATGCCCTTCAGGAACTCTAGCAAGATGAAAGCAAGGAGAGGGTAGAAGAAGGTTCCTTGTTGGAACCTGTAGTATAATAGAAATAGGGAGCACTGTTCAGCGCAGGCATAACCAGGGTATGAATGAAGCAGCCAGCGATGGATAGAAACAAAAGTGGCTGAGATGCAGAAAAGTCTGATGAAAGAGATCGAATGACTCTTTGTTCATGAATCACACAAATGTCTTTCAGCTGCTCCAGGCTGGAGGCCTGTGGAGTCATGTTTTACTTTAAATTCGTGGTTATTCTGTGTGTGTGTTGCGGGGGGAGTGCCATTTTTTGTTGCTGTCATGAATTCTTTTTCACTAGGATGCCTGAAAGCTGGCATTAATTATTGTAGTGGTATGTCTGCCCAGAGATTTCCTGCAGCTGCCTGGAAAACCAAATATTTGAGAGAGCCAGAAAATCACCCCAGATGTGTTCTATTACCGTTTAGAAATCAGCCTGTACAAAACTGATGTCTAATTTATAATTTAATGTATTTGACAAGATCTCTTTTTATTATGTGTTTAAATAAGGGTTATCATTTTTTTAAATTGTGTTTCCTGGGACTCAGAGACTATGAAAAATTTTTGGAAATATATCTTCCATTCTCTCACCTAATCACTTTTTTTGGACATTAATGTTTGTGTGGCCTTTTTTTTTTTTTTTTTTTTTTTTAAATGAGAGTAGGGTTTAATTAATGTAAGATAAAACATTCAGAATCTATATATATAAAAAAAGAAACCCAACTGTCTGCCAGTAGTGTTTCATGCAGCAAGTAGTAAAGAATGCTACATTGATTTTTAAAATACTTTCTGCACCACCTATATAGAAGACAGGAGAATGAGCTATTTCAAGAGGAGGGGCAAAAATTGCAAACTAAATAGGAAGGGCAACAAAAAAGTCTTATAGTTACTTATTTAACTAGATTTGGGGCACACTAAGTAAGTACGGGATTTATGACAAAAATTTTTGTTTAATGTTTTTGTTTTGCAAATAATTTAAGTTCATCAAAGAATAATTAGAAAACTTTTTTTGTTTTTTAAAGACAGGGTCTCACTCTGTGACAGAGGCTGAAGTGCAGTGATGTGATCATGGCTCACTGCAGCCTCAACTTCCCAGGTTCAGGTGATCCTCCCACTTCAGCCATTAGGTAGCTGGAACTACAGGCATGCGCCATCATGCCCGCCTAATTTTTTATATTTTCGGTAGAGACATAGTGTTGCTGTGTTTCCCAGGCTGGTCTTGAACTCCTGCCCAAGGTGAGTTAGTGTATCTTAGAACCCCTTGCTAGGCACAGAGCATATGCCTAGTACCAACTGACTCTTTGGTTGAATTTCTTGTTTTCCTCTTACTTAAAAATCACTTGTGATCTCTATGTTCCATGTACTCGTTTATCACCAAATGGGAAAACATTTTGTGTATGCTGTTTCTCTTAGGCAAGCAGATGTGAAATGTCAGGGTTAAGAATGGGTACACAGTATATCCATAAACTATGTGAACAAAAGCTTGGCAGACTCTGAGTTTTTAGGAGACACAAGCTAATGGGATTATGAGGAAAGTATGCAAGCATTTATTATGAATTCTTTTCCACCAAAACTTGGACATTCAGAATAAGGAGGATTTTGCCCCAGGAAGATTTTGAATATATAACAAAGATGGACTTCAGAAACTCATTATCCAAGAGGGATACAGGACACAATTTTTGCTCATTTCAAATACATTTTCAATAAATTCATGGGCAAAAAACATCACAGGGAGATGGTAGAGACAACAGTGGTATTAAGACAAATGTCTTCCATGCCTTTGACAGTAACATTAAAGATGATAACTACCATTTCACCCTGCTCAGGACTTCTTTGCTTGTGTAAAACAGAATTTTGATTTAGCTGGAATTATATGTCAGATATAAAAATTCATAACAAGGAAAAGTTTCACCCAATGTTAGAACAAAATCTATTGTTAGCAATTATTATTATTATTATTTTTAACTAGCTAGAGGATCGGGGGTTATGAAAACAAATGCCCATGTGCCACTTAGCTACTGGGATGGTTAGCATTATGGGAATCTATAGTGTGTAATTTCTGTAATAAACCTATTTATCCTTTGGAATTTTTTCTCTTCCTGTGAATTCTCCTTCATATCATTCCCAGGAAGAAATTATTCTAATTTGGACCTTGTTCAGCAACCACAAGTAATTTGTATTAAAAGGAAAACATAATGAGATATGAAAATGTTAATCTTTATATCAAATTTTAAAAAGTCATTAAAATGAAAGACTGAAGTATAATTAAGGCATAAACACCCAAATCAAGGCAGTCTGAGACCCAAGCAAAGCAAATTAGAGTACAGTTACATTTTCCTTCTGAATTCACCATGTTCTCCAGAAGGTAGGCTTGTGAACTTCTAGATCATAAACAAGGAGACTGTAACTTAGAATTCCAAGGTCTATATATTAGCATCATAGCCAGACAATCAGAGTGATATAGATAGACCTTATGCCAGTATATTCTGAGTTTACCTACTAGTGATCCCACTCCTACTCTTTTTTCTTTTCTTTTCTTTTTTTCGAGACAGTGTCTTGCTCTGTTGCCCAGACTGGAGTACAGTGGCACCATCATGGCTCACTGCAACCTCCGCCTCCCAGGCTCAAGTGATCTTTCTGCCTCAGCCACCTGGGTAGCTGGGACTACAGGCATGCACTACCATGCCTGACTAATTTTTAAATTTTTTATAGAGATGAGGTTTCACTATGTTGCCTGGGCTGGTCTTGAACTTCTGGGCTCAAGCGATCCTCCTGCCTCAGCTTCCCAAAGAGCTTGGATTACAGGCATGAGCCATGGTGCCCGACCCCTTACTCTTAAGGTTGTTAATCTTTTAGGGGTGTTGGCTGTTGTTTTAATATATTACTCCTTCTTCATAGTGATTCAGGGTTGGTGAGAACTTGAGAGCTCTTTTTCTACTCTGTCAGGTACTTTTATGAATACTTTACACATATGATTTCATTTATTTCTTACAACAGTCCTGCCAAGCAGGCAGAGTTTTTTCCCCATTTACCAGATAAGGAAAGTAGTCCCTGGTAGAGCAAAGAGGAGGCTGGTGTGAGGTGGAGTCTGTATCTTCACCCAGTTCTGCAGACCTCATGACCTCTGTGCCTCTTGGTAATTTTCATCTGATAGTCTTTTAATTCCTGTCTCCTCCCATTGCTTCCTCTTCTTAAATTCACATGCTATTAATTGCTTTCTGTGCATCTTTTCTGCCATTTGTAAATGCAGGAAATTCTCATCAGCCTGTGCAGTAATCAGGAACTGGGTCATAAAACCAGGTCCTTGGAAACGTGTCTTATCCCAAACTTAGACTCATTTACCTGTAATACTGCCCTCAGTGAGCCTGAAGTTTGTTAGCTTCCTGGTTTATGAAGCTTATCCTTACGCTGTCTCGTTTTCCTTTTCTCTGCTCCCTGTTTGCTTCCTTCAGTCTCACGAAGTGTTCTCCACATGGCAGCTCCTGGCCTACGTCCTTCTGATCCCAGGGAAAGAGGTGTCCCTCCCTTCCAGCACCATGATCATTCTCTGCAGAGAACTACATTGGCTCAGTTGGGTCTTTTGCCTACATTGGTGGTGATTGGCCATCCCAGGTCCCATGCCCACTCCTGTGGTGAAAAAGCCAGGGTCTCATGATGGACAGCTGTACTGGAGTCCCCCCAGAATCAGTGCAGAAGAGATGAAGAAAGATGGCTTTTCTCCGTGGTCTGACAATGTTAACAGGGAGACACAAGTTCATAAAGTCCCTGTTTTAATGAGGAAGGAGGAAATTGGCTCCTACAAGGAAGGGATTGGGCCTAGTAGGTTATGTTCTTTTTCATTTACTTTTTCTTCTTGAGACGGAGTCTTGCTCTGTTGCCCAGACTAGAGTGCAGTGGTACGATCTCAGTTCACTGCAGCCTCCGCCTCCCAGGTTCAAGCAATTCTCCTGCCTCAGCCTCCCGAGTAGCTGGGATTACAGGCACGTGCCACCACTGCCAGCTAATTTTTGTATTTTTAGTAGAGATGGGGTTTCACCATCTTCACTGGTCTTGAACTCCTGACCCTGTGATCCACCCCCCTCGACCTCCCAAAGTGCTGGGATTACAGGCATGAGCCACCGTGCCCGGCCAGGTTATATTCTTTTAAAATAGTCAAACCATAAATTAAGGTCTTACATGATCTAGCATCATAGAATGGACTTCAGACTCCAATTAGTCTGTGGTTCTCATAGCATGCTCCAAACAGCATTGGGGATTCCTGGGTTAGGCTGAAGGAGAGTCAAATAATGATGAGCCTTACTGAATAAAATTAAATCCATTAGGCTTTGTTTTTTATTAAAGGTTTCAACATTTTTGGTGCTGACTCTAACTTATTTGCTTTCTAATGCTAGCAGAACATAAAACAATATGAGCTAAATAGCAAATAACTATTATTCACATTTGGAGAAGGCTGGTTATACCTTATTTTGATAGCTAGTTTTAAACAAATTGCAGACATGTAAACTGTGGTTGTGCTTTTATATTACACAGTTGTAAAATTTTCTGTATTTATGATGAAATAAAATATCTCTGTGTTTCCCTGTGTTCTGTAAAGAGATATTCACTTCCCCATGGTACTGTACTATCTGAAATGATTAAGGAACACCTTTAGGACTTCCCCCCTCACATTCACCTACTATCTAAGCTCATGTTTGCTGAGTAATCTTCTCCTTTTTTTAATTTTTTTTTTTTTTGAGACATTGAGACAGAATCACTGTCTGTCACCTGGGCTGGAGTGCAGTGGTGCAATCTCGGCTCACTGCAACCTCCACCTCCTGGGTTCAAACGATTCTCCTGCCTCAGCCTCCCGAGTAGCTGGGACTACAGGTGCATGCCACCACACCTGGCTAATTTTTGTGTTTTTAATAGAGACAGGGTTTCACTATGTTGGCCAGGCTGGTCTCGAACTCCTGACCTCAGGTGATCTGCCCGCCTTGGCTTCTCAAAGCGCTGGGATTACAGGTGTAATCTGTAATACCGTGCTCTGCCCAGTAATCTTCTTTAAAGATAAAATAATTTGCCGGGCATGGTGCTTTACGCCTGTAATCCTAGCACTTCAGGAGGCCAAAGTGGGTGGATCACAAGGTCGGGAGATTGAGACCATCCTGGCTAACATGGTGAAACCCCGTCTCTACTAAAAATACAAAAAAAAAAAAAAAAAAAAATTAGCTAGGTGTTGTGGCGTGTGCCTGTTATCCCAGCTACTCGGGAGGCTGAGGTTGGAGATTAGCTTGAACCAGGGAGTCAGAGGTTGCAGTGAGCCGAGATCGTGCCACCACACTCCAGCCTGGTGACAGAGTGAGACTCCATCTCAAAATGAATAAGTAAATAAATAAAAAATAATTTACTAAAAAAGGATACACCTGTATACAAACATGCAATATTTTTCTAATGCTCACATTACCTATTATATTAAGAGCATCTTTCATACCTGTCCCTCAGCTCCCATGGTATGTGAGTCATACTTTGAGAAACACTTGAGGCACACAGGTATCATTTACACAAGAGTAAACTGAGACATGTAGAGTACCTTGCTCCTATTAAGGGTTGCTGGACATTATCAGAACAAGAGCAGGCCAGTAGGTTTCCTTGTGTCAGTTTCTTTCTGCACCTGGCAGGATGGACGGGAGCTTAAATTACCAATGCCCTACGGCACCTAGAAGGCAATGAAAAGATGAACACGTGGTAGTATTTTTCATACTTTTAATAATTAGTGTGCTTGACCAATTTGAATGAAAAAAAACCTGGGAATTCTGATGTTAGTTTTCTATGAGACAGTCTTTGGAACTGGGAGAAGGCACAGAGTTTCTGAGAAATGCTGAATGGCCACATAGGCCTTGACACAGTGGTTGCATTTCTACAGGCAGGAGTCTAGAGTAAACTCATGGTAAGCAGACAGAGCAGTTTCTGCCAGTGATGTGTCTTCTTCTGCCTCTCTCACCTTTCTTGTCCTCTCGGTAATAAGGTTCATGAGAGCAGTAATAGTGTCATGGGCCCAAGATAGCAATCCTCCCAGGTGGCACGTAAATCTCCAAGTTGCAACTTTCATGGTGAATTTTAGAAGTGAACATCTTTGCCCAAGGGCCCTGCTGGATACAGTGACGTTAGCTGGAGGTTTTGACAGGAGAGGCTATCTCGTTGGAGATACTCAAGCTACTTTACTGGGGAAGTGATGCAACAAAGGAAAACTCTTTCCAGCCGCTCTCTATCCCAAAACCTGAACTTGAAGATGCCTCCTCACCTTGCTTGCTTTTAACAGTCACTGTTACATAGAGATGGTAGGCACATGTTTAAACCCGGGTAGACACTTACTTCCCTGGTGTCCAGAAACATGGGTTGTCAACATCTACATCTTCTCATCAAAGTCAAATAGGGAATGGTGCTCCTTAAAGTATCTTATCAGCTAGGGCTTCTTCATTTTTCAATTGCATGCCCATCACCTTGAAACGCTGTGACATTGCAACTTGTACATGGATGGGGCCTGGGATTGTTTATTTCTAAGAGGCTTCCTGTGATATTGATGAACTTTATTTTTATTTATTTTATTTTTTTTTTCTTAGAGTTATTTACTTTTTCTTATTTTATATTTTTTCCAGTCTGTTACCCAGACTGGAGTGCAGTGGCATGATCATAGCTTACTGCAGCCTAAAACTCCTGGGCTCAAATGATCTTCCTGCCTCAGCCTCCCGAATAGCTGGGACTACAGGTACACAACATCATGCCCTGCTGTGCTTATGAACTTTCAGTAGGAAGTACAAAGTGCATATGCAGTGTGAGCTCATTTTTATAAAAAGATCAAAAGAAAAGCAAGTAAAAACCCCATTATATGCATATATGAGGATTATATACCTAAGTAGTCATTTGGTTTTGTCTACTCATTATTTTTGTCATCAGAAAAAAACAGATTGACAACTTTTAAAGAATATTTTCTTATTATTTTCTTCAGTAAGAAAGCCAATATTGAGTTCAAGTTTTGCAGTGTTTTTTTAAAAGGCATTTCTTTTTGTTCAGGCACAGTGGCTTTAAAATTGAAATTCAGCTATTTAAGTTACCAAGAGGTTCTTTGCTGGTTTCAAGTTTCAAGGAGTTCTTAGCACTGGGTTTGCTTGTCAAAATCCTGGTGGGCTACAGTAAGATGACGCTGGGAAATTTGCTTTGTCCCTGGAGTTTAAGGGGGACAATATTATTCTCTATATGGAGCAGTTTTTATCTTCTTAAACACATTTCTCACATTTGCTAAAAGATAATGATTTCTTTAAAGTAATGCCAATGTAGTATTTTCTAACGCAGAGATATTAAAAATTAAATCGTAGGAAGGTTCAAACCGGGACTCTGTGTGTTCTACCACAACTGGAAAAATCTGGGCCTCCACTACTGCATTTCATCTTTGCCATTTATTAATAGATGTGAATAAAGTCATTCTACCCATAGCTGGCTGTTATTATGTGAGCCTTGCAGGAGTGATTAGTTTTTTAGAAAGCATTCTAACTTTCTGCTGTTTGATTTCAATAGTTTTTTTTGGTACTTTAGTGAAGCCAAACAATGAAGAAAAAAGTTGACAAGCAACCTTTGCTTTACTGCTTCTTGAATTTAATATGGTGGCACCAATATCCTTAAGTAATTCTTTTTTTCCTTTTTGATATTGAATCTTGCTCTGTCGTGTACGTTGGAGTCCAGTGGTATGATCTTGGCTCACTGCAACCTCTGCCTCCCAGGTTCAAGTAATTCTCCTGCCTCAGCCCCCTGAATATTTGGGACTACAGGCGGGCACTACCATACCTGGCTTATTTTTGTATTTTTAGTAGAGACGGGATTTCGTCATGTTGGCCAGGCTGGTCTAGAACTCCTAACGTCAAGTGATCCTCTTGCCTCAGCCTCCCAAAATGCTGGGATTACAGGTGTGAGCCACCGCGTCCAGCCTTCTTAAGTAATTTTTAAGCAACTTGTGTAAAGGGTTGCCAGGAGTAATAGAATGCTTGCCTATTTTGGTTGTGTTAAAACACAAAATTTCAACAAATTAAGTTTAAAGATCTTATTTGCTTTTAGTAGCAATTCATGAATTGGAGAGTGTGTCATCCAAAGATTTAGAAAAGGCACTCCATTGGCCTTGGCAGAATGGTCAGTTTTTATAGGATAGCTTAAGCCAGGAACAAGGAAATGGCATAATACAAAAAGTGGCTTGGTTTATATTAAGCTACATCAGATTGCTTTTCTTATAAGGGTTACAGCAGAGGTGATTTCCCTTCATGCCAGCTAGAACTGCCTGGGGATTTGGCTATCATGTCTTTTGTCATTTCTTCTAAACTTAGACACCTTAGTTTTGTTTTGGTGAATGGAACCTTAGCATGAGTACCCCATTTTGGTTTGGTCTGTTCTGTTGGGGCCTAGTGCCGGAGATCAGTCCAAAACAATGGCCTCCTAACATAAATAACAGTTGTCAGAGCTTCATTTGGGGGGAGTTCTTTCTTGGTGGAAGGAGGAATGTCTTTAAGCTTTCTAAATACTATAAAACTGTTCTCCAATTTAGGATGGCAAGAATTTTGAAAATGCTTTGAGTAAAGTCTTTGTTTATTTATTTATATTTTTTATTTTTTGTGTTTTTAGTAGAAACGAGGTTTCACCATGTTGGCCAGGCTGGTCTTGAACTCCTGACCTCCAGTGATCCGCCTATTGCTGCCTCCCAAAGTGCTGGGATTACAGGCATGAGCCAATGCCCTGGCCTAAAGTCTTTATTAAAAAAAAAAAAAACTAAACTGTGGCTGAGTCAGAAAGAGATACTGTATATATTTTTGGATCTGTAAGAAGTATTATAGAACTTGGGGGATAACACTCTTGCCCGGGTCAGACAGGCAAGTTAAATGTGTGAATAGGTGATTATCGATAAATAGAGAGGCAGACTTGATGATCTGGAGAGTTCATGCTAGCCAAGCAGAACATGTGTGCAGATTGATTTTGCATGTCATGATTCTGTCATTCCTGCCACATAATCTAGACCATGCACTTATACAAGGAAAAAGAGAGAGAAATGGAAACTAAGAGAGGGCGATATGACCTGCCCAAGACGGTAGATTGTTACTAACCAAATTTGGACTAGGACCCAAGCATCTTTTGTCCCCAGGCTGTGTGCTTTCTCTTATTCTGTTATTATTATTACTATTTGAGATGGAGTCTCACTCTGTCACCCAGGCTGGAGTGCAGTGGTGTGATCTCGGTTTACTGCAACCTCTGCCTCCCAGGTTCAAGCGATTCTCCTGCCTCAGCCTCCTGAGAGCTGAGATTACAGGTGCCCGCCACCACACCTGGCTAATTTTTGTGTTTTTAGTAGAGATGGAGTTTCAACAGGTTGGCCAGGCTAGTCTCAAACTCCTGACCTCAAGTGATCCACTTGCCTCGACCTCCCAAAGTGCTGGGATTACAGGCGTGAGCCACTGCACCTGGCCTCTTATTCTGTTATAATAATGACTGTGATTAAGATAATTCTTGCAGCCGAGGGCCATGGCTCATGCCTGTAATCCCAGCACTTTCGGAGGCATAAGGGGGCAGATCACCTGAGATTGGGAGTTTGAGACCAGCCTGACCAACATTGAGAAACCCCGTCTCTACTAAAAATACAAAATTAGCCAGGCTTGCTGGCTGAGACGGAGTCTTGCTCTGTTGCCAGGCTGGAGTACAGTGGCGCGATCTCGGCTCACTGCAACCTCCAACTCCCGGGTTCCAGTCCGGAGTAGCTGGGACTACGGGAGAATGCCACCAAACCTGGATAATTTTTTTTTTTTTTTTGTATTTTAGTAGAGATGGGGTTTCACCATGTTGGCCAGGATTGTCTCTTCTCCTGACTTTGTGATCTGCCCACCTCGGCCTTCCGAAGTGTTGAGATTACAGGCGTGAGTCACTGCACCCAGCCCCATGTATCATTTCACACTATTGGACTATGAGATTCTCCTTCTTCTTTCTTCTCCTCCCCTCCCCTCCCCTCCCCTCCCCTCCTCTCCCCTCCCCTCCCCTCCCCTCCCCTCCCCTCCCCTCCCCGTCCTCTCCCCTCCCCTCCCCTCCCCGTCCTCTCCCTTGTGTATCCCATTCAACTCATCTAAGAAACACTGCTTTAGATATACACCTAACATGATACTACTTGAGATAGCTGTAGAATCCCTTGAAACATAGTTTCGAATTTCTATTATCCCTATCCTCTTTGGATACTATCTAGTTTATGTTCCTCTTAAAATATGGTACCCAGGGCCGGGCGCGGTGGCTCAAGCCTGTAATCCCAGCATTTTGGGAGGCCGAGACGGGCGGATCACGAGGTCAGGAGATCGAGACCATCCTGGCTAACACGGTGAAACCCCGTCTCTACTAAAAATACAAGAAAATTAGCCGGGCACCGTGGCGGGCGCCTGTAGTCCCAGCTACTCAGGAGGCGGAGGCAGGAGAATGGCGTGAACCCGGGGGGGGCGGAGCTTGCAGTGAGCCGAGATCGCACCACTGCACTCCAGCCTGGGGCACAGAGCAAGACTCTGTCTCAAAAAAAAAAAAAAAAAAAAAAAAAAAAAAAAAAAAAAAAATATGGTACCCAGAAAGAATCACAATAGCTTGGGTATATTCTAGCTGTTGTCCACCAGGCCAGGAATTGGGACTCCTCCCTTGTTCTACATAATATACTACATTGAATGCAACCTTAGCTTATTAAACTCCCAAATTCTGAGTTGAAGAAGGTATCCCCCACTTTACCCAAATGAAGTTTTTTTGAAGATTAGTTTGTTGACTTGTCCCATGCCTTATATATAGAAAGAGCTGTGCTAAATCTGTGAGGTTTAATTAGAACCAGATATGTTAGGAAGGCAAATGTAAATATCCTTAGCTGTTAAATAAACAAGCAGGAAAATGTTAGGGATACTCCAGTCCTGCCTACGCATCTCAGTTTAATAAGCAGAGAGAAGAAAGCCACAGATGAGACCAAGGTTGGGATAATCAGATGAAATTATTTAGTTAGGGCAGCAGATGTTTTGGTGATATTACCAGGATTCACGAATGTTTTAAAAATTTAGGCAGATATTGCAGAAAGTGACTATTGTATAGGAAGAATCATTGCCTTGCTTAGAAGCAAGATTGAGAAGGACAGAGAAATCTGAAAATGGCAACCCATGTTGAAGATTGTCCTTTGACTCATGTAATGGAAAAATCAATAGATTTCGTGGGGGAAGGAATCACTAGCATTCCCCAGCCAGTGATTACATTCTCTGCAAAATTAATTCCAAAAGGCCATGTAGCCTCTGGTTGAATATTTCTAAAGAGCAGGAGCTCAAAACTTCTCAAAGCAACTTAAGGCTAGAGCACCACAGCCTCATGGATTTGGTATTAGATTGTGCTGGGCCGGAATCCTAAGTCTTCCAACTCTCTAGCTAAATGACTTTGGATACATTACTTAAATGTTTTAATATTCAATTGTCTTTATTATGTAAGGTGGAGTAGTACACCTCTCCTAAGTTTGTAAAGGGCATTTGTAAAGGGCATTAATGGGACTCTGGAGCTTAATGAGCCATTGAACATTGGTTTCTTTTTTTTTTTTTTTTTTTTTTTTTGAGGCGGATTCTTGCTCTGTCGCCCAGGCTGGAGTGCAGTGGCACGATCTTGGCTCACTGCAACCTCCGCCTCCCGGGTTCAAGCGATTCTCCTGCCTCAGCCTCCTGAATAGCTGGGATTACAGGAGCCTGCCACCACGCCCGGCTAATTTTTGTATTTTTAGTAGAGATGGGGTTTCACCGTGTTGGCCAGGCTGGTCTAGAACTCCTGACCTTATGATCCACCCACCTCGGCCTCCCAAAGTGCTGGGATTACAGGCATGAGCCACCGTGCCCGGCCCATTGGTTTCTTTATAGTTGTCCCTGCCAGTGCCACAACCAAATGCTTGGCCTTACCTCAAATAAAAATCAAAGTGCTTAATGGCAATCCTGTTATAGGATCATGGGATCAGTAGCCTTTCCCCTCCTTTGGTAAAGGTTCATTCCGAAAACCAGACCTATAAGTAGGATTCATTGTCTTTGCCAAATGTTTTTATTCTGCAACAGTCAATCACATATGTTATACTTTCAATGGGAACAGGCAAGTCAGATAATATTAGATAAATTCTGTAGCACTGAGGACATCACATTAGGGACCATCAACTGACTTCCATGATGGGAAAGATGCATTCCTTACCTTGGGGACACAGGCCCTTTATAAAAATCAGCCTCACTGTTAGGTTGACTTAATTTAGTTCCTATAATTTCTTTAATGATTGTTTCCATTTTTCTGCCATCTTTTTGGTTCAGTGCTGAAACCCCAGAAAATTAGTACATAGTCTGTTGCCATGTCACTTTGTGAGCCAAGTAAAAAAGGACAAAACAAGAGGTTCTGTTTTTAAATATCTAGGAGAAATCAACAAGCTTCAGGCATATACTGAATCTGTGTGTTTACACCTATGCTTATTCCAGAAACTAAAATAATTTCTGAAATTCCTTTCAAAAAGTCAACTTAAATGACACGACTTTCTCACTGTATTCTAAAGAGGATGCTAAAAAAAAAAAAAAAAAAAAAAAAAAAAGAAGGGAAGCTGATTTATGGTGGATGGCGGATGGTGATGTCTGCTCTCTGCTTTTGATGAATTTTTCCCCTAAGCATTCTGTAGCGTGAGGTGATCTTTCCAAAAGGCCTGCGTTGTCAGCCTTCTTTAACACTTTAAGGTAAATTGAACTTTGATTTAGAGTAAAAAGTGAAGAACCAAATTAAATAAACTGATGTTCCTTTTCTTCTAAAATGTTGGTTCTTTTGAAAATACAGCAAACATAGTAAAATGGAATATCAGCAACCCTTGCAATGTCAAAGCTAGACATTCAGCTTTTCCTTTCCTTTTTGAATAGTGGGGGAGAGGGGAGTGGACAGAAGAGGGAGAAGGATAGAGAATGAATCACAACCATAAGTAATATCATGCTGACTTGCATTACATTTTTACCTGAGAATCTCTTGATCATTAAGTATCATGCCATTTTCACATCTACATTCTTTTTTATGGTGGGTGGGTGGGTGCGGAACTAGAAATTTTGATTACTGTATTTAAGGGTTTCATGTTGATCATAAAAGGAAAAGGAAGACCATAGACCATATTAATACCCAAACTATAATTTTTTTGAACAATGAGGTTTTTTTTGTTTTATTTTGTTTTTCTTTTGAGACAGGGTCTTGCTCTGTCACCCATGCTGGAGTGCAGAGGTGTGATTTCAGCTCACTGCAACCTCCACCTCTGAGGGTAAAGTGATCCTCTCACCTCAGCCTCCCCAGTAGCTGGCACTACAGGTGCCCATCACCACACCTGGCTAATTTTTGTATTTATTTGTAGAGATGGGGTTTCTCCATGTTGCCCAGGTTGGTCTCTAACTCCTGTGCTCAAGTGATCCTCCTGCCTCAGCTTCCTAAAGTGCTGGGATTACAAATGTGAGCCACTGTGCCTGGTCTCAGGATTTTCTTTTCTTTCTTTCTTTCTTTCTTTTTTTTTAAAGCACATGTGCCATATGTGCAAAATATGCCTATGCCTCCACCTAGGAGACTGTGCTGTTTTGTTACGATTAGTGTAGGGAAATGCTTATGGGCACAGATACCACATTCAGATAGTCTGGGTTGGAATCTAGCCCTTGTGCTTAGCAGCTTTGTGACTTGGGAACATTACTTTATTTCTTTATGCCTCAGTTTTCTGGGGTTGTTTTGAGGATTAAATGAGTTGCTATATAAAAAGTGCTTGACAAGTGATGTGTGCTATATAAATGTCGTTATTGTAGGATAGGCAAACTTACCTTCACCTTCCTAGTTTTTTTTCAGCCAGGCCTGAGAATTAAAGCACCATGAGAAAGAGTCACAGGAGAAAAGCTTACAAATTTATGTAATATAAGTCTTATGTGACATGGGACCCCTTATATGGAAATGTAGATCTAAGGAAGTGGCAAAATCTAGATACTTTTATATTTGGTTGAACATAGACAATTCTGAAAAAGTAACTGAATTATGTAGGGAGAATGAAGGAAGATAGAATTATTTTAACA
The DNA here is from genome assembly GCF_049350105.2 of Macaca mulatta. NCBI lineage: Eukaryota > Metazoa > Chordata > Mammalia > Primates > Cercopithecidae > Macaca > Macaca mulatta. The sequence continues at coordinate 129,305,789 of NC_133407.1, read as the reverse complement.
AGGTCTGTTTGTACAGAACTCTCTTGGTCTCAACTTCCCATCCTTGATGATGTGAATGTGACTTTCCTACTAGCATAGGGAGGATAATTCCACATGGGGGTTTTATCACTGCTTTCAGGAGGGAAAAGAGTAGGGTCAGAGAGCCTTTTGCACTGCAGATACCCCCTTGAATGGCTATTCCCGAAAGTAGTAGGGATGGTTCAAAAAATGTACCATCCCTAGTTTGGGAAACAGATGTTGTTTCCATTATTGGTTTCAGATTATGCTATAGTGAATATCCTTGTACATAAAGTTGGGCCTGCATTTAGACCACATTCTGGAAGTGGTAGAGTGATGCTTGTATGAATTACTGTGCAGACCAGAGTTTCAGTCCCATCTGAGCCACTTACTAGCTGTGTGACCCTATGAGATATTCAGTTTCTTAGGACCTCAGTTTCCTCATCTATAGAACAGGAAAAACAATAGTACCTATGTCAGTGGGTGGTTGTAAGAATTCAATGAGAAAATCATATAAAGGGCTTAGCAGAGTGCCTAACCTATAATAACACACCCATGTTATGTGACTAAAGAAACAAATAGAAACAAAGTAATTATTGTTACTGATAGCATTTTTGTCTCCCTGGGCCCTGCTTATGATTCTCCAGTGAATGAACAAATGAACAATGACTAGTTCACCCTTTTCTTGGGATCATTATAAAGTAAAATAATGATGGCATCCTTTGGAGATCTGTGCATTTTTTCTTCCTGTGTTTTTTTTTTTTTTTTCTTTCCCCCTTCCCATTCTTTGTACTTCACTTGTCCACCTGCTGTGCAGTAATGACATTCCTAGGAGAGGCTGGTGTTCGGAGAATGAATTAGTGCCTTGCAAGTCGCCTCTGCTGCAGGTATCTCCTGTATCATCAGCAGTCTCTAACCAACTGTTTAGACTTTCAGAATCTGAGAAGGAAGAAATGGGTGTTCAAGGAGCTGAACTGTTAGTGGGACCCACTTCCAGGAGGCATTTGTGATTCTCGTTGGAGGGGGAAAGGAACTGCTTGAGGTGTGATTGTTCGTAGACTGCCTTCCTGGCAGGCCCTGGGTGATGGAAATGGCTGATCCCTGGTGAAATGCAGCCGTTCTGGGGTATTGTGAGCCCTGGACACTGAGTTACTGTGAAATAAAAATGAGGCAGTTCCCACCACCACCCTGCTGACCTCCTGAAAACTTTTTAGGCTTTTACTCCAGTCTGCTCTATTGAGGTGTGGATATAGAAGGGTTAAGCAGTCCCCATTTTGTGTCTATTTAAGCCCATTTAAGAACAAGATGGAAAATGCAGTTTTTTGTCTTGTCAAGACCATTTTTCATTTCTCACAGTACCATCCCCACACCTGACTTGTTTTCACAAGCACTTGGGAGCTCAGCAATCCTTGAAGGGATGGTGGAGATGAAACAGATCACATTCCCTAGTGAGTGGTACTGAGAGGCAAAAACAATCAGTTTTACCTGCAGCCATCATGGGCATCTGTTTTCTGTGATTAACACAAAATTGTGCATTCTAGGTTCATTCTCGGCTGGTTAATGAGGAACCCGCTGGCTGATGGAATAAAGACTTCTTTTGTGGAATTGTGCATTTGGTTTGTGGCTGGCTTGAAACAAAATGGCTTGCTCCTCTTAACCTCCCTGCATTTGCCACTAGAAAAGAGACAGACATAAAAGCATTTGGAGAGGTTAGAAATGAAACCTCATGTAATTACTATAGGCAATGGCTTCACATTGTTGGAATTTAACATTTTGCTGCAGTTCTGAAGGGTCCTTACTTGACAAGACTGGTACTAGGTCTGTTGGAAATATAATTTATTCTTTATAAAAATGTCTAACAGTATTCTTCATTTGACTCCATTTGCCCTCTTTAGTTGTACAAGACAAGAATCTTCCATTTTTATCTCGTATCTGATAATTATTCCCCTGTAATTTACTTCACGATCAGGTGGCAAAGGTGTTTGGATGTTAAGTTGTGATGTCTGAGAGCTGTTTTCCCTAAACATACCATCTTTTGCCTAGTACATCCCAGGGTGCTCTGGAAATTGAACATGCCTGGTGAAAGTCAAGAGGACTTGAAGATTCCAGATCACATAGGTTGTTTAGCTGCATCTATCCTGTGGAAAGGCCCGCTTCTTTCATCCTCAGATATCTGTGTAATTTCAGTGTTTGGGATCTCTGATTCTGTCTTCAGGGCGCCTGTCCATCTATGGGCGCTACATATGTTTAAAATAGCAAACAAGCTCACTGCATGCAAAGACTGTTTCCTGCCTACCTCTACCCTTTGTTTCAAAGAAGTTTCTAGGAAGCCTCCCTCTGACTGGCTATCTCAGGAGTGTGGTTTCTTTCCCTCCTTCTCAGATGGGTCTCATCTGTTGAGATTTTATGTTGCTGAGAACTTCCTTAAACCCTGTCTTTCACTCTTCTTCTATCGTAAGGCAGTGTCGTGTGGTAGCTAGGGACAGAGGCTTTGCAGCGTGATGGCCTGGGCTCAAATTGTAACTCTAGGCTGGGCCAGTGACTTATGCCTGTAACCCTATCTCTTTGAGGGCCAAAAGAAGAGGATCACTTGAGGCTAGGAGTTTGAGACCAGCCTGGGCAACATAGTGAGACCCCATCTTTGCAACAAATAAAACAATTAGCTGGGAATAGTGGTGTGTACCTGTATTCCTGTCTTGTATTCCTGTGTATTCCTATCTTTTGTATTCCTGTATTCCTGTCGCTTGAGCCTAGGAGTTTGAGGATGCTGTGAGCTATAATTGTGCCACTGCACTCCAGCCTGGGTGACAGAACAAGACCCCATCTCTTAAAAAAAAAAAAAAAAAAAAAAAAGCCAGGCGCGGTGGCTCATGCCTGTAATTCCAGCACTTTGGGAGACCGAGGCAGGTGGATCACGAGGTCAGGAGATCGAGACCATCCTGGCTAACACAGTGAAACCCTGTCTCTACTGAAAATACAAAAAAATTAGCAGGGCGTGGTGGTGGGCGCCTGTAGTCCCAGCTACTCGGGAGGCTGAGGCAGGAGAATGGCGTGAACCCAGGAAGCAGAGCTTGTAATGAGCTGAGAGCGCACCACTGCACTCCAGCCTGGGCGACAGAGCGAGACTCCCTCTCAAAAAAAATAAAATAAAATAAATTACCTCTCTGTTACTTCCTAGCTGTGTGACCTTGGGCAAGTTTCTTACCCTTTCTGGTCCCCAGTTTCTTCCTTTTTAAAAGAGAATAATAGTAGTAACTACCTTTTAGAACAGTGTATAGTATGTTCTAAACAATTATTAATCAACAGGCATTTATTGTGAACCTCCTGTGAGCCTGACATAGAGCTGGACATTATAAAGGAGGAGGGGGAAGAGGAGGAGGAGGAGGTCGAAGACAATGATGACAACAATCATAGTAACAATGGTTAGCATTTATTCTCCATGTGCAGTATGCCAGATCTGTGTTGAGAGTTTGACGTGCATTGTACCATTTGACTCCCAACACAATTCTGTTATATGAAGGAAATACTTTTGTGCTCTCCCATTTTTGCCGAGGAAACTGAAGGTTAGAAAGGTTGTGTAGCTTTCTATTAGTCAGGGCTAGTTACATGCTACAGCCAAAATTTGAATCCAGGCTAATTCTAGAGCCCCGAATCTTAATTTCAGTGCTATATCACTCAAATAAAAATGGGCTCCCTTTTGAGTCTTTCTCATCTGTTCAGTACCTCTTTAAATAAGGAGGTATAGAGTCTATCAGTTTTACTGTAACACATTTCACATTTGAGCACACATTTGTTAGCCCCAGCTTTGCCCCATGACTTTGAAATCAAGACCTTTCTCATATGCCTTTAATAACACAAAAGGAAATAAATGCAAATACATGTCGAAGACTTCTGTTTGTTTGGTCTTGTGCGCCATATAACTTGAAATCAGCCTCTTCTACACCCACCCACCGCTGCTGGCTGAGATAGATAGTATTTTGCAGTAGATGCTTTTTTGTGTGTGTTGGGTTTTCTGTCCCAACCTTTTGGTTGCTTGCTCAAATACTGTTCTGGTATAATGACACACATTGTCCTGAGATCCCACTAATAAGAATAACAAGAGCAGCTGCCTGTTCTAGCTGAGTGCTGCTTTTGTGCTAAGCACAGATGTAAGGAACATTATCTCCTCTATTCCTCACAACACATCCCCATTTTGTAGATAAGGAGACTGACACTTAGGCGGGTTAAAGGACATCCATGAATATGTGGTTTTGGATGAGATGGTTACAATTTTAGCAGCTCAGTTCCATATTTTAAAAACTGTCCTGGAGGAGGGCATCATGTATTGAGAGGAAGAACACTAAAATTAGTGACTTGATTCGATTCCTTGCTCTCCTGCTCACCCATCGCGAGAATTGAGACGAGTTGCTTTTGACTTCCTTCAGTTTCAGTTTCTTTCTTTTTTTTTTTTTTTTTTCCCACTGGGCCTAACAGTTCTCCCTTCTGGGGCTGTGGTAAAGAAAATATGTATGAGATCATACATGAGAAAGCTCACAAGGATTAGATGGATTTAACATTTGAATTCTAACATTCACCAGCATCTATGTTCCTTGAGTATCTTATTTTTAAAATGTGGGGACTAAGTAAACATTTGCCTGTTTTTCAGAATTCTTGGAGGTGTGTGTTGGAGTCAGTAAAGAGTTTGGAGTCAGAAAGTTTATCTTTTTGAGAAACACTGCCCTCATTGAATGAAGGCAACAAAAATATTATTAATTGATTTCTCACAGTTTCTCAACCTTGCCATATTTCAGGCCGTACACTTCTTGCTGTAGGGGCTGTCCTGTGCATTGTAGGGTATTTAGCAGTATGCCTGGTCTCTACCCACTAGATGCCAGTAGCATCCCCCATTTGTGACAACCAGTAATGTCTTCAGACGTTGCCAGGTGTCCCCTGGGGTGTGATATTCCCCACCAAGTTGAGAACTGCTGCTTTGGGAATATATATTGGAAATTAATTTACTTAAAATATTATAAATATGCTGCAGGCTGGGTGAAATGTGATAATGGGAATGTGTGGACAGTTTGCAAAATCTGGCTCACTGAGGACCAAAGAGGACATTTTTTTCAGGTATTTCAGGAGTGCCATTTTCAGAAATGAGTTCCAAGTGATTAAAATAAAAGAGCAGTCAGACTGCATGTCTAATATTTGGGTGATTTTGGATATAATAAAATCAACAGTGTAAGTAAGCATCTTTGAAAAGGATGAATGACCTTTCTCTCTCTCCTTTCCCCTAGTTTTGTTTGTAAGCTTTGTTTCTCTCCCCAGATGCTCCGCTTTGTGTCTTGTTGTGGAAGGGTGATTGGCTCAACAGCTCCGTTCTCTGGGGTGTTTGCTGCACCTCTCTGAGAAGACCCACCTAGGACTGGGAGATTGATCTCCTCGAGTCAACAGACCTTTGAAGTCAGCGAGTGTTGTTGTTGTTTTGGTTAGAACCCACTTAATTTGACCCTAGGATTTGAGGTGCCTTAGAGGTCTGTGTATGTAAGATGCTGTGACATCACAGAAATGGGTCTCTCAAGCCAGTTTTTCCTGAAGGAAGTTTCTGGAAAGAGAAGAAATGCTCTGAAAGTAGCTCCCTAAAGAAGATTATGTGTCTCTATTGTTTAAGGGAAATTAGGTGATACAGTTAGTTAAAATTGAAGTTTGTCTTGCTTTCTAAACCAATGAATGTCTCAACTTTATAAATCAGAGAAAGCAGAAATGAGTACTTAATTTCTCAAGTAATTTATTTTAGGATTTCTTTCTTTAAATCATGTGGCCAAGAAACTAAAAGTTGAAGCAGTTCGTAGTTCCTGCACAAACTGAAACACTTCTGAGAAGATGGTTTAAGTCACTAGGAGGGTATGGCTCTATTTATAGAAATTAATAATTTATTGAGCTGTGTTGCCCAGGCTGGAGTGCAATGGTGTGATCTTGGCTCACTGCAACCTCCGCCTCCCGGGTTCATGTGATTCTCCTGCCTTAGCCTCCTGAGTAGCTGGGATTACAGGCACGCACCACCATGCCCAGCTAATTTTTGTATTTTAGTAGAGATAGGATTTTGCCATGTTGGCCAGGCTGATCTTGAACATCTGACCTCAGGCGATCTGCTCGCCTCGGCCTTCCAATGGGTTGGGATTACAGGCGTGAGCCACCGTACCCGGCCAGAAATTTAATTTATGGTACATTTTTGAAAAAACGAACCACTGGTTATATAGCTACAATGGAATTTCTTTATTTTAAAATTTCAGAAAACCTCTTTTCTATAGAAGCTCTCCCCCTGGCCTCCAGCTTTGGTCTCTGGAATGGTTATAAGTCAGTGCTTGTTGTGCTCTCAAACTCAGTGAAAATTAAAAGACTTAATGTAGACAATCAAATTTGTTTTTCTCTCCAAGTTACGGTTAAAAATTAGCAAATGGAAAGCTACATAATTTGAGAAGGGCTCTTAAGTGGTTTTATAAACCTCCCGGCAAGGAGGTAGCACCCCAAAGCTGTGATAGGTTATGAGATTCTGAAGTATGTTTTCTTAAGTGTCTGAAAAGAATTATTTCAGTATGGTATTTGAGTTATTTTCTTTAACTAAAATGCTTTCAAATTTGGCATTTCATATATGGGTTCAGATAGAAGTTCATTACCAGAGGAATTCTGTTTTTCATCAAGGATAGGTAATAAAGTATCCTCCTTGTGTGATGATGTGTTTATGTATGTGGGTATTATGTTGTTTTAGTTGAGACTGTATAGCTTTCATTGTGACTATATTCTCTGAACACTCTGTATTGAAGTTAAGACTGTCGCCTGATGACTTCAGAATATGTCATCTGGAAATAGGACTGTAATTTTTCATAAAGGTAGTTTACAGGAAGAGACTGTGGCATCATAAATCACTTCAGAGTGTGTACAGTTGGCAAAGGACATGTCTCAGGATGTATAGAGATGCTTATGAAAGACTTGTTATGGTAGAGACCTCCGCTGACACCAGGAGCCGGAGGCTGGGATGAATATGTATCGTTTATAAAGCCATGCTCCTGTTGTTCTGTCTTAGGGCAGGGTTGTATTTAAATAAGCAGGGTCCCCATGAGAAGTATGACCTTTACTCATGTTTTTATGAGATATTTAAAGTGTTCTAAATTTACTAGTACATGCAACTTTTACTGAAATCTTACAGCTTCTCTTTTCTTTAGCTCCCCATCACTTGAGAACATTGTTCTCATCCACACCAACATGCACCACCATTTAACTTATTTGTGCTGTGTAAAAATGTGCACAGTTTTTTCCCCACTGGCCATCTTTAGAAGAGTTTAGTCTCTAACTCCTTATTTTTTTCTCAAGGATCCACTAGTGGAAAACTACATCAGATTGTCCCTTCTCTGAAAGAGGGGATCAATTACAGAGCGAACTAAGTTGGAAAAGAGAGAAGTCTATAAACCCCGACACGATAATTTTTAACTTCACGAACATTGTGTAGCTGTTCCCAGATATAGAAAATCTTTGGAATCTTTCATTGTGAAAGTTGAAATTATTTTAAAGACTTAAGGGGAGAGCTTATTCAGAAGTAAGAAATGATAAGACTATGAATTTGAAATGTAAGTGATCAGAAATGACAGATTTTGCATTATCTAGGTTTAGATTATTCAGTGTTTATATTACAGCATGATAATGCATAAGGTTGCCTCCAGGGTAACAGTTTTCTCAAATTAGAACTATCTGAAATGAGTTGGCATGAGGTTAATAAGATTTTATTTTAATAATAGTGGTAACTTTGCAGAATAGCTGTTGCCTGAATTTTTTTTAGGCTTACTCAGTTGTGTGTAAGTTAGTTTCATTATTCACATGAGAAAATATTAAAGAATTACGCTAATCTTCCTGAAGGCCATAAATGTATATAGTTGTATCCTTGGGTCTCATTTACATTTTCTTAGAAGACTTATTCATTTTATATGCCTATATGTAAATTCCTATCACTTGATGCTAAATCCTATCACAGACTGTCTAGAAGAAATGAATTCTAATTACCACCCCCACTGTTTCCGTGCCCCTGAACTACTCTATACAAAATAGTGATTTTTAATTCAAATACACTTTTGCATGCTTGAGCGAATATTCTGATATCAGAGACCAAAGGTATAGAGCAAAGAGTATGGGTTGGATCAGGTCAGATACAACCCTGAACATGTCTGAATTAAGCTTTCTAAACTTTTTCTCTTTGATTGTCACAAATAACTACCTCCTTGGGTGAATTGTAAGCATTAACTTATATAATGTAAATACGCTATTTGTGGCCAGGCACAGTGGCTCACACCTGTAATCCCAGCACTTTGGGAGGCTGAGGTGGGCAGATCACCTGAGGTCAGCAGTTGGAGACCAGCCTGGCCAACATGGTAAAACCCTATCTCTACTAAAAGTACAAAAAAATTAGCTCGGCCTGGTGGCATGTGCCTGTAATCCCAACTACTAGGGAGGCTCAGGCAGGAGAATCGCTTGAACCCGGGACATGGAGGTTGCAGTGAGCCAAGATCACACCACTGCACACCAGCCTGGGTGGGACAAAAAAAATTAAAATCAAAAATAGTAAATAAATAAATAAATAAACTACTTGTGGTGTAACAGTTATTTAATTGGCCAGTCCCTTTCTCACCTTTTTATATGAAAGATAACTTCCTTTTAAACATAGAAAACTGCTGATACTTACTCCAAATAAGTTTAACCTCCAAGATTTAGTCTCCAATTTGGACAGTAATCCAAACTGGTTGGCTGAGATGTTGCCATATGTTCATTTGTAACTTGGCATATTTGGTTTGAAATAGTGAGAATAAACTCTTTGAAAACCCAGTGGGCCTTCTCCAAAGCTTTAGTCCTTTTAGCTGCCTAGAACTAGCACTGCTTTTAAGGGGAAAACCCGGTTTACACGAAACTATTTTCCATAAGACATTACCTTTGAAAGTGGCAGTGGTAAAAAGGCAGGCTCAACATCAAAAAAGTAAATCATGAAATACATCTAATAAGATACTTGTTTCAAAAGCTTGTGGAATAACTTTCTTGCTCTTGAAAAGTGATGTTATACACAGAAATCTGGGGACCAAAACAAGTGAGTGAGCATAAAATTGGGTGAATGAGTTTTCCTGTGCCCTGTAAGTCCTTGTTAGATGTTTTAAATAGTTATTGTTTTTCTTTCTTCAGTAATTAGCTCATTATTTTTTTCCTACATCACTTGAATGAGGATGGAAATTAACCATAAACGTGCCATTGTTTTTACATCAGAGCCTGGCATATTTGCTTGGTTCACTCTTTGTAGTGGTGATCAAAATTCTGTCTCTCAGTGATAAGGAATTGTGGATTTTGCTTTTATCCTTTAAAATCATTGGTAAAAAGTCACTATATTATAGCAATATCTATCATGTGATAGATTTCAAGCAAACAGAAAATGAGGATGGGGAATTGAAGACAGTTCTTTGGGAGTCCCTAAGATCAATGAGAAAGATTTTGTACAATTATAACTAATGCAGAGGGTACAATACGTTATTCATTCTGTTAGACATTGTGTTCAGTCAAACATTCTCTACAGCCTGTACCTGCAGCTGTGTGGTCCTCTCCCATGCCTATGATCCTGAAGTTAGGCGGTTCGCTCCTTCTGGGCCCTTCTGCTTTTCCTACAATTTCAACTTTACTTTTTCTTTCTCCTGGATATTGCTCCCTGGGAGGCAGTTCTGTGTGGTGATTGAAAGAATGGGCTTTGGAATCAACTTGCCTGGGGTTGAGTGTAGACTCTTTCACTTGCCAGCTACGTAACAGGGGTACAGATTACTTTTTTTTTTTTTTTGAGATAGAGTTTCGCTCTTGTTGCCCAGGCTAGAGTGCAATGGTGTGATCTTAGCTCACTGCAACTTCTGCCTCCCGAGTTCAAGTGATTCTCCTGCCCCAGCCTCCTGAATAGCTAGGATTACAGGCATGTACCACCATGCCTGGCTAATTTTGTATTTTTAGTAGATACGGGGTTTCACCATGTTGGTCAGGCTCGTCTCGAACTCCCGACCTCAGGTGATCTTCCCGCCTTGGCCTCCCAAAGTGCTGGGATTATAGGTGTGACAGATTACTTTTTAAACTCTTAGTTACTTTACCAATAAAATGGGGATAACCATACCCAGTTCATAGGTGCTTTTGGTGAAGATTTAGTGAGATAATATGCAGGAGGGTGCTTCATATTAGTATTTTTCTCAGCTTTCTCATTGGGTTGATGATGGCAGAGTGTCTATAATATCACAAATTCTGATGAGCCTGGACAGTTTACGTCTCACAAAGTAAGCTGAGTGTGTGTATTTGCAGTGCATCCCTGTGGTTCTCGGGCAGTCAGTTTCAGTTCAGAATATACAGATCTTTCCAGATTTTCTTATCTTGGTCTCTGCCATCTTTGGTGTTGCACTATGACGTAAGTCCCTCCTTCTTTCCCTATTTCTCTTTTAGACATTGTTGAAGAAAAAAATTATTCTGACACTTGTTAAAATGGTCAGGAAGACTTTACTGAGGACTGCTCTAAGAGGGGTATTACAATAGTGAGAGAGATCAGGCTCAACTTTGAATACAACCAGGACAAGAGCTAATGAGCAAGGGCGGGGGTGAGGGGAGGTCAGTGGATGGAAAATGACTAAGAGGAGTTATCAGAGGTAGGGGGATTTTGGCTACACTGGCCTAACAAGATTCTTGCTGAAGGCAGGCCAAGATGATAAGATGTCAAGGATTGGAGTCCGGGTGGGATATGATTGAGTAGGATTCTTTGCTAAGACTGGGCTCTCTGGCCAAAGACAGGACAGGGGTTAAGGTCGAGGCCTAGTCAAAAAAGAGGGCTCATAGGAACCAGACTAAAGTTTGATCAAGAAGAGAGTCTTTGTGAACACACATCAAGGCCTTGTCCTCAACCAAAAATACATGCCTGCATGACACCATAACCTTAGTAGCTTGCTTCTGTATGTTTAGGAATTGTACCTCTGAGATTATAGATGTAATTTTACAAGATTATTTTTAACATTTTGTGGAGAACAACCATTTTGGATTAATTATGTCATTACTTTTGACATTAAATTACGTTGATTTGATTGGTTATCCATTATAAAGCACTTTCCCATACATTATTTTATTTATTCCTCACACCAAACCTAAGTAGGCATTTCCTTATAGAAGAAAATTAAACCTTAAAGAGGCTAAGTTACTTACCTAACACCATATTAAAGTAAACAACAGAAGTTGAGTTTTGAATCTGATCTTAAAGCTGCTTCTAAGTATCTTTAGAGATATATTTGCCTGGGTGCGTGGGTCACGCTTGTAATCCTAGCACTTTGGGAGGCCAAGGCGGGCACTTTGCTTGAGTGCAGGAGTTTGCGACCAGCCTGGGCAACATGGTGAAACCCTGTTTGTACAAAAAATACAAAAAAAATTTAGCCGGGCCTTGTCAGTTGCACCTGTAGTCCAGCTACTTGGAGGGGCTGAGGCGGGAGGATGGCTTGAGCTTGGGAAGTCGAGGCTGCAGTGAGCTGTGATCGCGCCACTGTACTCCAGCGTGGGTGACATAGCAAGACCCCGTTTCCAAAAAAAAAACAAAAAAAGCTCAGAAGATATTTTAAGGATAAACAGCTTTTTAAAAAGTTCTTCCGTAAGAAATTCTGTGTTTGTAAAATAATGGAATAAAGAAGGAAATTTTTGTTTGTTTGTTTGTTTTTTGAGACGGAGTCTCCTCTGTCACCCAGGCTGGAGTGCAGTGGTGCGATCTCGGCTCACTGCAAGCTCCGCCTCCCGGGTTCACGCCATTCTCCTGCCTCAGCCTCCCGAGTAGCTGGGACTACAGGCGCCCCCCACCACGCCCGGCTACTTTTTTGTATTTTTAGTAGAGACGGGGTTTCATCGTGGTAGCCAGGATGGTCTCGATCTCCTGACCTCGTGATCCGCCTGCCTCGGCCTCCCAAAGTGCTGGGATTACAGGCCTGAGCCACCGCGCCCAGCCAGAAGGAGATTTTTAAAAATTGGATGGAGATCAAGTCTTTTGACTCTAATTATTGTATATCTTTTAAACTATAAAATTGAGTGTAGAGTTTTAATATATTTTCTTTAGAGAACATATATGTGGAATGCACATGCATATGTAAATCTGCACACATACATCCTTATATACACACACACCACACACATTTGACTCCGTGATGCTTGCAAAGACCATTCTTCAGTGACATTTGGAAACTGCCTTTGTCATCTCTCTCTTTCCTAAGGCCACTATTAAAGGACAAGATTATCGTCTTGTGCTCTTGGTAAGAAGTACAGACTGCCAGCATCCAGGAAGTGTTTTTTAGAAAGCGGCTTATCAGAACCGTGTAGAACAGTGCCCTTTTCTCCGAAGGTCAGTGCAACATCATAATGTTAGATTGAAAAGAGACATCAAAAGCAGACCAAGGGAGTGACACCGTGTGCTCTTTGAAGCTGACCCTGCCACACAATGGGAATGCTGCGGGCTGGCTGTGATGCCCGGAACCTTTCTCTAGGCTCTTTCTGTCAGTGCACCATTGCCCAGCAGGGGGCAGCACAATTTCTTTCTTCATGAGAAACCTCCGGCTGAAGGATCTTTATATTTATTTCAGGTCTCTGAGCTAGAGTAAGGGCAGAAATGGGATTGATACCCTTCTCATCTTTTGAATGTAGGACTAGTTTTACCGCTTTAATCAGATGTTTCCTCCAAATAATTATAGCTTATACTCACCAAGCTCTTTCCCAGTGCCAGGCACATGTGCACACAATAAACACATTGGCTGGGTCGACCCTCATCACAAATTGCTGAAACTGTTTTTAATCCCCGTTTGAAAGATGAGGAAGCAGGTTCAGAGAGGCTAAATCACTTGCCTGGTGCATCTTATATAAAGGAAGTTTTCAAGCCACTTTGGTAACTTATTTTAATGTCTCATGACACCTCCCAGTGTAATATTCTTTCTTTTCCTGCAAAAATTTCAAGTAGTGCTATATTTCGTATGTTGATTGCAAAGAGTTAATATGTAAGAGCCCTTCCTTCAGGGTCTACTTGCTTTCCCTTGATGGCTTTCAACTTTCAGTGTATGTAAAATATCTTGCGGGGAACTTGTAAAAAATACACATTCTTGAAACCCAAGATTCTAATGTTGTAGATCTGGGACTGGACTCCAAAGTAAGCATTTTCCCTCAAGTGAGGGACATGCAGGCTATTCATTGACTACTTTAGAGAACTTCTGATTTACACAGCAAAAATTTGACTTCTCCTAGTTTTGATTCCCATAGTCACTAATTACATTGCATGTGTTTCCAAAATGTGTATGAACCAGTATTTGCTAAACAAATCAAATCACTGTTTAGAGGAAATATATTGTCAGGTCTTTTATAAACTTTATGAACTCATTCTACAGTTCATCTAGCTTGTTAATTTGATTGTAATGGTAGATTTTGTCTTAGAGAGAGATGCATTTCTGCTTGAGAAGCATCATTAAAGATCCCTTTCTCACCTCTGTATTTATAAATCCCTGGTACTTGTTCCCTTTTTAAAAAGCCCATTTTCCAAACCTCCTCATCACATCTGTAACTCCTTTTAGGTTCTCCAGATTTCTGTTCCTGCCCTCCATCAGCACAGTGACCAGAATTACAGGATGGTTGCTTTGGGGTCCGCAACTGTTCTTTTGCCAATTTTGGGACCATCTTGTTTTGGTGTTTGCCAGTGGATTTCTGCCTTTTGGTTTTAATTTGCAGCATGTGTCCCAGCCTCAGCACCCGCAGGAACCCCTTTCTGCTCTGCCTGCCCTTGACCAGAGCCTTGGCCACCAGGAGTTTGGGTTTTCCTCGTTTGTTGTGCTGCAGCCTCCCTGACCCCATCTCTCATTGCACCATCATTTTGAGTTTAAATGCTCCCTGCTGCTTTATGGAGTAGGTGGAAAAAGTATGCTCTGTATCATCTGGATCTTGCTTGAGAAGGCCAAACAAAGCCTCTTTTTAAAAATAAGGATTCTAGAACATATCTTGAGGCCTCCCCTTTTGTTTGCTTGGTCAGCATTTGATTCAGTGTATCATTTCTACTGGCTATAACCCTCAACGTCACTTGCATAATGAGTGTTGGCCCACAGCATTTTTTCTTTGTTTGTTTTTTTAAACTCAGACGACCTGGTTTTACATATTTTATTTCCATAGGTTTTTGGGGAACAAATAGTATTTGGTTACGTAAGTAAGTTTTTTAGTGGTGATTTGTGAGATTTTGGTGTACCCATCACGCAAGCAGTGTACGCTGGACCCAATTTGTAGTCTTTTATCCCTCAACCTCTTCCCACCCTTTCCCCTCGAGTCCCCAAACTCCATTGTGTCATTCTTATGCCTTTGCAGCCTCATAGCTTAGCTCCCACTTAGGAGTGAAAACATACGATGTTTGGTTTTCCATTCCTGAGTCACTTCACTTAGATTAATAGTCTCCCATCCCATCCAGGTTGCCACAGAACACTTTTGCAACTGGTTTTGGTCATGTTTACATAGAATCACATCTCCTTCATCTTATTTGATGGATACTCAGTTATAAGGATAGCTGTGGTAACAGTAACAACAACTCTTATGAATTGCATCACGCACCTACAGACATTGGGCATTCTCTCATTTAATCTTCACTAGCATGATCTCTGAGGTTTGCTGGCTACCACTGAGTGTCTTGCATCTTAGCATTATGAGGTCTTGGAAGCCCATCAGCTCTCCCACTGTAGAGAACTGGATGGCTGTGCTGTGTTCCTCTTATTCCTCCCATACCTCCGTTTACAGTAGTGCGTGAGCTCTTTCAGTGTTAACACATCTACTGTCCATCCCCACTGCCGCTGGCCTGCTCGAGGATGCCATCTGGACCACTATCGCCACCCTGTTACTCTCCTGCCTCCAGTTTTATCCCCCTCCCCAGGGCTGCTTTGGGATCCTGTGTTGTTTCTGCCCTTTTATCTGTGTCATCTCTCCAGTCATAAGTGTTGTGTACCCCACTGTTTACTAACCTGGCCAAATATTTTGACAGTAACTCCCCCAGGAGGTCATGCCCCTCATGTCCTTCTTTTTGGGGGCCCATAGCATCCTTTCTTTCTCTCTCTTATTACATGTGTCAAGCTGTATAATTGTGGCCTGTTTTTTAAATCTCTCCCTACAACTTGGTCACCAGGTCCGCGACATCAGGTGTGGCACACAGTACGTGTTTAATAAGTAGCAGTTGAAACAATGGAAGGATAGGTGAACCTAGCCTGCCCCTCACTGTGTTGCAGTACAAAGTGGCAGCTACGAATTCTTATCCTTTGAATAGATACATGACTTTCCTTCTATTCTGGGCTCTTTGGGGGTGCCTGCTCAGTTTTAGAAAATCTTAGAGCAGACCCAGAACGTCTAAAGGCCCATATCCTACCCTGGGCTTTGCATTGATCATCCCCAAAAGACTTGAATTTGAGAGTCAGAATATTCCTGTGGCTCACAGTTTTAGTGTTCTACTTGACACACAAGAAAGTGGGCATGGGGCCGGCTTAATGCCACTATTCTCAGCAACTCTTTGAGGGCAATTTTTGAGTTACCTAATAGATATTAAAACAACAGCAACTACACCTTAATTCCTTTAGGAATAAGATAAGAGCAAACCTGAAAAATCTTCATGTCTAAATTTGGCTACTGAGGAGCACCAGGCGCATGCTTGGAGCCTGACTGCCTCTGAGACTCTTGGGTTTTCCTTGTGCCTCTTAGCTGTCATCAGTTAAGGAGAGAGGAGTCCTATTTCTGGCAGGAATGCTGCGAAGCAATATCTTTTTAAAAACGGCCTTTAGAGCCACTTTCTGGTCCTAATCACCGGCACCCTGAGTCTTGATTTCCCAGCATTTGGCTCACTGGCTTCTCTGCCCACCATCCCCGCCTCACCCACTGGCTTTGCTTCTGCCTTTCTGTAGCCAGTGGTTCTCAAACTTTTTAGTCTTGACATTCTTTTAGACTCTTTTTTCCCCCCTTAAATAGACTTTATTTTTTAGAGCTTTTTAGACTTTATTTTTTAGGTTTAGCAGGAAGATGGCACAGAAAGTAGAGTTTCCATGGATGCTTTCTCCTCCTCCCCCGCAGTTTCTGTTTTTCACATCTTGCATTATTGTGGGACATTTGTTACTGTTGGTGAATCTGTATCAACACATCACTTAACTCAAGTCCACAGTTCACCCCTCTGGACTCTTTTTTTTTTTTTTTTTGAGACGGAGTCTCTGTCGCCCAGGTTGGAGTGCAGTGGCGTCATCTCGGCTCACTGCAAGCTCCGCCTCTCGGCTTCACGCCATTCTCCTGCCTCAGCCTCCCAAGTAGCTGGGACTACAGGCGCCCGCCACCACGCCTGGCTAATTTTTTGTATTTTTGGTAGGAATGGGGTTTCACCATGTTAGCCAGGATGGTCTCGATCTCCTGACCTCGTGATCCGCCCCCCCTTGGCCTCCCAAAGTGCTGAGATTACAGGTGTGAGCCACCGTGCCTGGTCTGGACTCTTAAATATACTTGAGGACACAAAGAGCTTTTATTCCCTACATATTTACCTTTTTAGAAATGGTAATTGAGAAATTACAAATGTATATTAGTTCATTAAAAAAAATCACAATAATATCCCGATTATGTATTAACATAAGTAACATTTTTTAAAGAAATAGTTTCTAGAACTACATATTTAGTGAGAAGAGTGGAATTTTGTTAGATGTTTGGCCATCTCTGGGCAGTCTGGTTTAATGTAGGGCAGCTGGGTTCTCATCGCTGCTTCTGCCTTCAGGCCTGTAGCCTCTGGAAAACACAACTGTAAGAAGATGAGAGTGAAAAGGGCGTGTACATCTTTGCATTATTAAGAAATGATTTTGAGCTTATGTATCCCCTGAAAAAGTGTTAAGACTCCTCAGAGGGTCCCCTGAACTCAGTTTGAGAACCACTTTCATACTTCTAAATGACGCTTTCCTTTAACAACTCTTCGTCCTTTAGGTGATTGAGACAGGGTCTCACTTTGTTGCTCAGGCTGGCTTTGACCTCCTAGCCTCACACATTCCTCCTGCCTCAGCCTCCTGAGTAGCTGGGATGTCAGGCATTAGCCACCACACCTGGCTTAGATCTTAGTCTAAATGTGCCTCATCAAGGCGTCTTTCATTAGCCCATACTAGATCACCCTGTTTGACCCTCCCATTACATGTGCTTATACTAAAATATCTATATTTGCTACTAGACTGTAAGTTCCCCAAGGCCAGAGATGGGGCTCTGTTTGTATTATGTATTCCTAGCACAGAGAAATGTTCTGAATATACTTACTGAGTCAGGGATTGACTAGGCAGAGGAAGTACAGAGTAATATAATTATTTTCCAGGTATTCACCAGTGAAGAGGGAAGAGGCTTGAATATAGTTTATTTCTACATTATATTATGATGCCCTTGATGGCTAGAATCATGCTTTTCCCCTCCATGTCATCAGCAAGGATAGTTTGTGCTCACTAGATGTGCTGAGTGAATGGATAGATACCCAAGAAGAGGATGGGTGAATTCCGGGGTTGGATGAGATTTCAAGTGGGACTTTAGGGTCCATTTGATTATGTGATTGTTATGTCCCAGAGATGATTAATTATGCTGTCAGTAATGTAGTTATTTCTGAGTTATGTTTGATACAGTGATTCCATATACTTGCATCAGGAGCATTTATCATCCTATATAGAAACATTTACATCAAAATAGTCTTGAATCAGGGAAAAATATGCATTTAATTAAGAATTCAGGGCCAGACGTGGTGGTTCATGCCTGTAATCCAAGCATTTTGGAAGGTCGAGGCAGGCAGATCACAAGGTCAGGAGTTTGAGACCAGCCTGGCCAACATAGTGAAACCCCGTCTCTACTAAAAATACAAAAATTAGCCGGGCGAGGTGGCAGGTGCCTGTAGTCCTAGCTACTTGGGAGGCAGAAACAGGAGAATCGCTTGGGAGGCAGAGGTTGCAGTGGGCCAAGATTGCGCCACTGCACTGCAGCCTGGGTGACAGAGCGAGACTCCATCAAAAAAAAAAAAAAAAAGGAATTCAGTATCTGGCCACATGTAGTGGCTCATGCCTGTAATCCCAGCACTTTGGGAAGCTGAGGTGAGTGGATCACTTTAGACCAAGAGTTTGAGACCAGCCTGGGCAACATGGCAAATCCCTGTCTCTACAAAAAGTACAAAAAATTATCTGGGCATGGTAGTGTACACATGTAATCCCAGCTACTGGGAGGCTGAAGTGGGAGGATTGCATGAGCCTGGGAGGCTGAGGTTGCAGTGAGCAAAGATCGTGCCTTTGCTCTCCAGCCTGGGCCACAGAGCGAGACTCTACCTCAAGGTTGAATATCCACTTGCCATAGGCAGCTTGCAATGAGAAAAATAATTGATTAGACATGTGGCTTAAACTACTAAGAAAGACATAAAATTTGCCTATTGAATTTTAATATGTGCTATGTGTTTATGTTTTTCAGGTAAGGAATTACATTTGGTTCTGCCTGGTTTCCCTAAGGGACTTGACAGATGCTGTCTTCTTATGTTCATTTGTAACCTGCCAACTCATGCAAAATATGCTTGCCTGCGAAGTTAGGGCTTCCAATTGTAAGTAATATGCTCTGTATTTTTGTCAGTGGATTGGATCATGTGGTAAGAACTGTGCAAGATGATCTTTGTTATATCTCATGTGTTGTCTGCTAGGCTGATTTCAGAGGTACAGTCTGACTTATCGACCACTCATCCTTGACACCGCTCTCTGTGCCATTCTGGGGGCACTGTCTGTCCTCTGCCCTGTGCCCCTTTGCATGTCTCATTCCTCCTGCTTGAGATACCTTCTTTTTCCTGCTCCCGTTTCTCTGTATCTTACTCATTATTTGAGACACAAAACCTTCTTTTCCCTCTGTAACATTTCCTTTGTAAAAAATATGTGAAAATAGTTTTCCAAAAAAATCACTTGTGGATAAACCTTGAAAACACTGTGCTAAGTGAAATATGCCAGATGCAAAAGGACCAACATTGTATGATTCTACTTGTATGAAAGATCTAGAATGGGCAAATTCAGAGAGACAGAATGGAGATACTAGAGGTTGCCAAAGGGCTGGAGGGAGGGACAGAATGGGGAATTTATTGCCTAATAGTTAAAGAATTTCTCTTCCAGGTGATGAAAAAGATAGATAGTAGCGATAATTGTACAACGTTGTAAATGTAATTAATTCCACTGAATACACACTTAAGAATGATTAAGAGGGCAAATTTTGTTTTGTATATGTTAATGTAATTTTTGAAAAGGAAAAACAAAATCAGTTGTCCATAATCCCCCCTCTCAGAGATTTCACTGTAAATACTTTGGCATCTTTTTCTTACCTTTTTTTTAAAAAAAAAAAAAAAAAAAAAAAAAGGAAACAAAAACATTTCTTGAGAGTCTTTCTTATCACTTAAGTTAGGATCCTGTAGTATAATACAGTCTGTATCTCACTTTCTTTAGTTCAATCTTCTTTCTTAAGCTTGTTTCCATACGATTGGAACCTTTGCTTCAGTCTGGTCAGCTGCTTAAGATTTCATTCTAACCAGACTTATTCATTTAAAACAGTGCCACCATAATCTTTCTCAGTCTATTCTTGTTATGCTGACTTCCCCATTTCATTTATTCAGCAGACATTTCCTGAGCATTTACTATGTGCCAGTTATACTTTTGGGCCCTTGGAGGGAGGTATAAGCCAGTAATGGGGTTCAAATTCTGGAATCACATCGTCTGACCTATGCAAACCAGTTCTCTGGGATATATTTTGAGAGACATTGGGTGATCTATAGATTCTATACCATTCCTCTGGTCCTAAAATTCTCTGATATGGGGCATTTAGTTCTGAAACGTGAAAACTAGTTAGAAGAAACCTGGCCACGAACAACCTGTTAGAAGCACTTTTTAAAAGTTAGCTGTCACTCTTTTTCTCTATTAGGGAGATACCCATGAAGCTTTTGGCCTTTCCTAAAGCTCAAATCATTGTATGATTTGACATATAATGAGCAATTTGAAATTGTCATTACCAAGAACAAAACAAAACACCTAAGTGCATCCCCTTATTAGAAGTCTAATGAAGGAATGTCAAGTCTCACTTTTTTTTAAGTAGTAGAATAACAAAGTCCACACATAATCATGGTGTCTTGTTGAATATGTATTATCTTTATGTGTAAATTAATTTTCCCCAGACTTTATTTTATTTTATTTATTTTTTTTTTTTTGAGACGGAGTCTCGCTCTGTCGCCCAGGCTGGAGTGCAGTGGCGCGATCTCGGCTTACTGCAAGCTCCGCCTCCCGGGTTCACGCCATTCTCCTGCCTCAGCCTCCCGAGTAGCTGGGACTACAGGCGCCCACAACCGCGCCCGGCTAATTTTTTGTATTTTTAGTAGAGACGGGGTTTCACCGTGGTCTCGATCTCCTGACCTTGTGATCCGCCCGCCTCGGCCTCCCAAAGTGCTGGGATTACAGGCGTGAGCCACCGCGCCCGGCCTATTTTATTATATTAAAATGTGTTCCACTCAAGACTTGAGAACCAACACAAAAAATGAATATGTATTACATATACCCTAGAGACAGAAAAAAATAATTACTTTAACAAAAGCCTTAGCGACATGTATAAACTTTTCTTTTAGACTTTTTTTTTTTTTTTTTTTTTGAGATGGAGTTTTGCTCTGTCGCCCAGCCTGGAGTGCAGTGGTGCAATCTTGGCTCACTGCAACCTCCGCCTCCCAGGTTCAGGCAATTCTCCTGCCTCAGCCTCCTGAGTAAGCTGGGATTACAGGCCTGCACCACCACGCCCGGCTAATTTTTGTATTTTTATTAGAGACAAGATTTCACCATGTTGGCCAGGCTGGTCTCGAACTCCTCACCTCAGGTGATCTGCCTGCCTTGGCCTCCCAGAGTTTTAGGATTACAGGCGTGAGCCACCATGTGTGGCCTAGATATTTTAAATACTGACAGAGATGAGGACTGCTTCAGAGATATTTTTCTTGGATGATTTAGAAGGAAGACGGTGGAATATAAAGAACTTGGTGGACAAACACGTAGGAATCTTCTAGACTATATCCTCACTTTATAGTACCAGGCGCATAGTAAAAGCTTGATATAAAGTTGAGCAAATGAATGGATTTTGAAAGGACTGAACTTTTAACATTAGGATATGAATATTATCACCACGGGAAAAAAGATACATTATTTATTTTAACAAGTGATCTCAATTATTTAACGTGTGATCTCAAGAGTGGTAATAATGAGATGATGTGGTATGAATCATGTTTGTATGCCTAGACGTATCTAGCATCCAGGAAAAGATGCAGATCTCTTTGCAGAGAGAAGGCATGTAGGGTCGCTTTCTTTTTTTAAGCAATTGATAGAATGAAGTTTATTTAACCCTGCCTCCCATTTACTCCTTTCTTCAAAAGCTAATTTTCATATCTGTTTTCAGACTTTTATGTGGACAGATGTTTCAGAGTTTGTTTACAAACATTTCCCAGACATATTGTTGATCAGCAGGTTTCTTCAATTAACAGCATCTTCTTAAGCCTGTTTCCTACATTCTGATTGACTGTATGACAAATGCTGTAGGTTTTCACAGATGCAGGGAAAGAGAAGGTTACCAGCTCAGCAGAATCCTGTGGAAATCAGATACGAGTCTTAGGACAATTCATATGAATGGAATTCAGCCAAAGGTTGAGAGTGCATGAAGTAGTGTGGCTATGGGTCGCATCTTGAATAAAGTCAGCTGTTGTGCGTGCACCACACCAGATACTGGGCCACGCCCAGACACATTCTCTCACACACCGTATCTCCTTTAGTCCTCTGAAGAATTCTGGGAAAAGCGACTGGAGTCTTTATTCCAGGGATGAGGACAGAGAGGCTCAGACACCACAGAGCGTGCCCCAGAGCCCATGTGACACATTCATGGTGGAGCCCCAAGTCACATTCTAATGTGTCTGGTTCTGAAGCCCTTCCTTGCTCTACATAATAAAGTGTTCATTAAAATGAGAAGCAGGCTCTGGGTATATTGGATTTTCATAATAGGGAAAAAGATGTATACATTGTCTCAAAACATGGGCACAGGAATTCTAAGAATTTTTTTCTTAAAATTAATGAAATAATGATGTGAAATATTTGGCAGCGTACCTGATGCATTGAAAGTGCTCCAGAGTAAGGCCTGCTGTGGCTATTGTTTTTGTTATTGATATGCAACAACAGGAACCTTTAAAGAACAGCCTTTGTTCTTCTTGGACTTGATACAGTGTTTAATATTGTAGAATTCTAAGCATTTTGATATAAATATATTTAAATATCACATCCCCGTGTGAGTGAGCAAGGGCGATGAAAGCCATGTGGTATTCATTTTCTAGACTGCATTCCAGTGGATTCCGAAAATCCTACTCTGTCAAGGTGGCACTTCCTCTGTGCTGTCCTCATTAGGCTATACCTAGTTCAGGGCATGGCACTTATTAGTTATTCATTGAATGAATGGGTGATTAAAATTGGTCGTGGGGATTAACTGTCTGCAGCCTGGATTGGATCTCCATGTCTGTAGATTTTCTAGAGTGTGAATCTCCTTGTTGAAAGCTATCTGCTGATGTGCAATACATTTTATTCACAAATGAAACACGTCCTTTGATGTCTATGACATGGTGTGATCCTAGGGTATATTCCTCAGCATTAAAGCCATTAACTTAGCCCAGTACAGAAGCATGGTTTAAAATGAGTCTTCTCAGTGTGACTTCTTTAAAACTTCTGCAAATTGTAGCTCAAGGAAGATAGAATTACTCCATATTAGGTTTTTAAGTTCTTTCATAAACTTTAAAGATTGACAGAACTGAAGGAGCCAACAACAGGAACTTGTTGTTTCATCAGATGTGCTCATCAAATGTTGTAGCTTAATAAATAAAGCAAATAGGCCAGGTGTGGTGGCTTATGCCTGTAATCCCAGCACTTTGGGAGGCCGAGGTGGGCAGATCACAAGGTCAGGAGATTGAGACCATCCTGGCTAACACGGTGAAATCCCATCTCTACGAAAAATACAAAAAATTAGCTGGGTGTGGTAGCAGGTGCCTGTCGTCCCATCTATTCAGGAAGCTGAGGCGGGAGAATGGTGTGAACCCGGGAGGCGGAGCTTGCAGTGAGCCAAGATCATGCCACTGCACTCCAGCCTAGGGGACAGAGTGAGACTCCTCAAAAAAAAAAAAAAAAAAAAAAAAAAGAAAAATTCAATAATAGCAACCTCTTTTATTTTCATTGAATTACAAGTTCCACAGTTGATCAAGTTCTCTGTGGTCATAACCATAGTCTTTGATGTTGTTTGCATGATTGTAGAAGGAGCTTCAAAATGTACATTTCAGAAGCAGCCCAAATGGCATTAAACTCTTCTCACTATTCCCCCAAAGCTGCCATTGAATCATATTTCCCCCATTACAAAAACAGTAAATCTGAAACACTTAGGAAAGATAGAAAAGCATAAAGAAGGAAAAGTAGTGATCTCAAAGATAATGACTAAACAGTTTTGTTTCTATTTTCTAGTGTTTATGGGTGTGTGCATACAAAAATGGAGTCACATATTTATAATTGGATTTTTATTTACTTAGCACTATGTGCCTAAAATTTTTAAATCTTAATACATATTTTTTTAATGACCTGACCTTAGTGGCTGAAAGCAGTGGTTTTACAGAGATAGAGATTTTCTGAAGTTTTCAGAATGTCTATTGGTAACAGTTAAGAGAGTAGATTATTTCTTAACTGATGCAAAATAATGAACAGTAATTAAGTTTTCCATCCTTTCTCCCCACTATCACTGGAGTTTTCCTGATACCTTAACAGTAAAATGTGAAAATAATGTGTGGTCCTACAGCCAGACACCCTTATCACTGACCTGTCCACCTTCCCTGGAAGAGGCAGTAGGCATGGCTGTTAGAAACAAAGGGTTCAGATTCAGGCTTTCCAAGTTCAGATCCCAATATCTCAATTTACTGGGTGTGTGACCCTTGGCAAGCTCATTAACAATTCCAAGCATTGGTTTTTGCAGTGGTACAATGGGGACAGTAATTCTACTATTGATGAGCAGCAGTAACAATACATTGAAAAGAATCTTTTTTGTTCTGAGGAAGTGGGTCTCAACAAGGGCTTATAATATTCAGTAAACCATGCTGTAAGCAGTTGTGCTATCATTCAGGCTTTGTTGTTCCATATATAGAGCACATATATGTTGTTCCATATATAGGCAGAGAGATTTAGCACCTTCTTTAAAGCCCCAGGATTTTCAGAATAGTCAGTGAGCATTGGCTTCAACTTAAAGTCACCAGCTACATTATTACCCCCTAACGAGACTGAGTCTGTCCTTTGAAGTTTTGAAGCCAGGCATTGACTTCTCTCTAGCTAGGAAAGTCCTGGACAACGTATTCTTCCAATAGAAGGCTGTTTCATCTACACTGAAAATCTTTTGTTTAGTATAGCCGCATTCATCAGTTATCTTAGCTTGATCTCGTAGATACCTTGCTGTAGCTTCTACAATAGCTAGATTCCTTTCAGTGTATTGTTACTGCTACTCGTTGACAAGGCACCTGGTCACCCAAGAGCTCTGATGGAGATGTACAAGGAGATGAATGTTGTTTTCATGCTTGTTAACACAGCATCCCTTCTGCAGCCCATGGATCAAGGAGTCACTTAAACTTTCAAGTCTTATTATTTAAGAAATACATTTTGTAAAGCTATAGCTGCCATAGATAGTGATTCTTCTGTGGATCTGGTAAAAGTAAGTTGAAAACCTTCTGGAAACAATTTACTATTCTAGAGGCCATTAAGAACTTTTGTGGCTGGGTGTGATGGCTCCAGCTTATAATCCCAGTGCTTTGAGAGGCTAAGGTTGGAGGATCACTTGAGG
This sequence comes from Macaca mulatta, assembly GCF_049350105.2. Taxonomy (NCBI): domain Eukaryota; kingdom Metazoa; phylum Chordata; class Mammalia; order Primates; family Cercopithecidae; genus Macaca; species Macaca mulatta. The sequence goes on along the minus strand of NC_133407.1, from coordinate 129,280,850 downwards.
CCAAGAGTTTGAGTGCAGCCTTGACAATACAGTGAGAACTCATCTCCACAAATTTTTTTTTTTAAATTGGCTTGGGGTGGTGGCCCATGCCTATAGTCCTAGCAACTCAGGAGGCTGAGGCAGGAGGATGGCAAAAGTTTAAATATAACTTTTATATGTGCTGGAAAACCAAAAAAATTGTGTGACCTGCTTTATTGCAATATTCACTTTATGGCAGTCATCAGGAACCAAACCCACAATATCTGTGAGCTATGCCTGTATAAGTCTTTTCTAAGGATATTGATAGGACGAGTGCCACTGTCAGTGCAAACCTGTGATTTAAACACTTTGCTGCTGTAGTGAGATGTGGCCTAAAGCCATTAGCACAAAGAGGAAGGAAAACTGGAGGACTTTGACAGCACTAGTTGCCTACAGTGAGTTTTTATTTCCAAGTTAGAATATTGTAAGGGAATGTGGAATCTGATTTTAGGAGTCCTAATGAGGCAGGTTTAATGGGCTAATGGCGTGTGTGTGCGTGTAGAGAGGTGTGTGTGTGTAGAGAGGTGTGTGTGTGTTGTTTTCAGTAATTGGTTAAGTGAAACTTCAGGCTTCCATCTTCACCCTTGCCAACCCATTTGCCATGTGTGGGTAGAGTAATGTTGATAAAGTAGAATTTAATGATCTCACTTCCTCATTTAAAATCTTTCATTGGTTGTAATTTGATGTGATTAGCCTGGGCCTTTGTGATGTGACTCCAGCCACCTACCCATGTAAGATCTTTATTTTCTGCTTCTTGGAAGTATTGGAAAACCTGGCACCATATGGCAGCCAGTGATTGTGAGTGAGCTACCACCTGCCATGCTCCCACAGTGCTCTCTGCTTCCCTGTATTGGAACAGTGTTACATCATTGTCTTACTCCCTGTTGTATCCCCAGTATTTAGCACATTGCTGGATTCTAACTTAGGGCATACCTGGTGAATAAATTAATTAGTTCCAAGCATTGACTTGTTCCTTACTGGAAGAAGTTGCTTTTATTCACTAATTTTAGAGTGGATTTTTTCATCCATCCATCTATCCATCCATCCGTCCATCTGTCCATCCGTCCATCCATCCATCCATCCATCCACCCATCCATCCATCCATCCGTCCATCCATCTGTCCATCCGTATCCATTCATTTTAAAAGTCTTGATGCAAGTGTGACAATATTAACAATCATTTCTGGCTGGTGGGCACAAAGGTGTTTGTGATATTCTAGGAATGAAGTCATCTTTGAAATTAATAGTGAGATGGTTAATTTTCTGTGTCATCTTGACTGGGTTAAGAGATTCCCAGGTAGCTGGTAAAACATTATTTCTGGGTGTATCTGTAAGAGTTTTTCTGGAAGAGGTTAGCATTTGAATCAATAAACTGAGTAAAGAAGATCTGCCCTCACCAATGTGGATGAGCAGCATCTAGTCCTTTGCTGGCCTGCATAGAACACAAATATGGAGGAAGGGTGAACTTGTTCTCTCTTCTTGAGCTGGGACATCCATCTTCTCCTGCCCTTGGACATTGGAGCTCTTGGTTTCTGGGCCTGGAGAATTTACACCAGTGCAACCCTCACCCACCCCAGGTTCTCCAGCCTTCTGCCTTGGATTGGGAGTTTATACCATCATGAATTGAAATATACCAGCAATTTACTTGGTTCTTTAGCTTGCAGACAGCATTTTGTGGGACTCCTTGGCAAATTCATATGAGCCAGTCATGTGAGCCAATTCCTATAAACTTCTTCTTATATATCTATATATATGTTCTATTGGTTCGGTTTCTCTGGAGAGCCCTGACTAATACAAATGGTGTTCTTTTAAAAGGAGTCTCTGTTCTTGTCACCTGGAGCTCCATTGATCTAAAAGTTACCACTGGAAGATCCCAGATAGGTGAAGCTTCTACTTTTGCTGGGAACTTTTCTTACAGGTTGGAAATAGAATGATAGAAAGATAGAAATGAAAGTGCCTTTGTGGCAAGACCCATAGAAAACCATAAGAGATCTGAATGATGGTAGCAGAGAATGAACCTTCTGCTCTCTGAATTCACTTTCAAAAATATCAGTGTTATTCCTGAAAATTCTGTGTCTAGGTGATTTAATTGTTGGAGTGTCTTTAATTGTTGGAGGTAAGAGCAGTGGCTTTAGAGATGAAGACGTGTGTTCAGATTGCAGCTCAGGCGGTCACTGAGAGTAGAACTTTGATCAGGATGTCTCATTTCTATGGACCTCTTTGAAATCTGACTGTGGAGATAAGAATGTTCCTCACAGAGGCTTCAGTTATTGACATGGTGCCTGTAAATTGCTTGATACAGTACCTGGCACATTCTAAGCATTTAATGAGTGGCAGCAGACATCAATGTAAATATATGTGTATTGGCATGTCAGATTTCTTTTGTTGTAAGTGAAAATTAGCAGAGAGAGAATCTTTAATTGTGGAGCCTTCTTGGTCAGCACATGTCACTTTTCTTTTTGTCTTCAGTAGGTTGTTGATAATAATGGTAACTGAGGTGCTGCTCTGGGGCCTGGGGGTTGCATTTTTATACTAGCTCAAGGATCATTACTGGGTTGGACGGATCCCTAGCAAGAGCCGTGAATACCAAATTCGCTGCTGTCTGACCAATTGTGGGGGCTTCAGATTGCCTTGATCTGTTGACAACATTACATGATAGATCAAGTTAATGGAATCTTGTTGATCTCACTCATCTTATTGGTTCTTATGTAGGTCTCACCATCTTGCATAACCTTAGGAATCACCTCCAATATTTGCATTTTCTGTGGATACCCTGTACACACACACACACACACACAGACACACACACACAGACATACTTTTAAAAGCAGGCTTTATCCACTTTTAAAATGAGAAACCCCCCCCCAAAATACATAACTTCTGCTTCCATTTGTCTATTATTAGAACACTTGCAGACAGCAATCTATAAAGTGAAATTTTAAACAAAGCAGTCTACATGGCTCTTATTCATTCATTTTCAAGGAAAAAATTAAATGCTAGGAATACAGCATGATTGCAATATGTATTTGATGAAACATCTTCAGAGGTTAAATGACATTCATAGATATTCAAATTTAGCTTTGTGTTTCTTTCAGGAGTAATTTATTATTAAATAATCAATAAGGGTCTTTTGCCAGATTCTCAAGTAACTCAATTGTATGCATAGGTATGTACTTCTTTTTTAATAGAGAGAAGCTTTTATGTGAATTGTAATGATGTATAGGATAATTTTAGGATTTATCTTCCCCCTCCCTTCCCCTCCCCTCCTCTTCCTTCCACTCCCCTCCCCTTGTCTTCCTTCCCCTCCCCTTGCCTTCCTTCCCCTCCCTTCCTCTCCCCTTCCTTTCCCTCTCTTCCCCTTCCTTTCCCTCTCCTTCCCTCCCCTTCCCTTCCTTCCCTCCTCTCCCTTCCCCTCTCTCCTCTCCTCCCCTCCCCTGCCTTCCCCTCTCCTCCCCTCTTCTCCCCTCCCCTTCTGCTGTTTATCTAGATATGATACTGGATTTAGCTTCTCTGGAAATTTATAATAAATCCATGCACACATTCAAGAGGACTGGCCCATTTATTAGATTTTAAGAACTCTGCTTCCTTCAGGAATCTTCAACAGTCATATATTTGAGTTGAAAACAGTCACTAAAGAGTTTTCAATGCTGTTGAAATAGAGATTTGACTAATGATAATGAAGGTTATGTAGATAAGGCAGTTCCCTCCCCTCTCCTCCCCTCCCCTCCCTGTCCTGTCCCTTCCCGTCCTGTCCCTTTCCTTTCCTTTCCTTTCCGTTCGTGTCCTTTCCTTCTTTCGAGACAGGGTCTCACTCTGTTGCCCAGGCTGAAATGCTGTGGTGTGATCATAGCTCACTGCTGCCTCGACCTCCTGCCTCAGTCTCCAAAGTAGCTAGGGCTACAGGCAAGTGCCACCATACCTGGCCAAGTCTTTAAATTTTTGTAGAGGTAGGGTCTTCCTGTGTTGCTCAGGGTGCTTGAATTCCTGGGATCCAGCCTTCCTCCCACCTCCTGCCTCAGCCTCCCAGAGTGCTAAGATTATAGGTGTGAGCCACTGCACCCAGACAAGACAATGTTTTTAACCTGCAAATGAAAAATGAGTTGGTATCCTCATCTGCTAAATCTGTTCTCCAACCCCTAGTCTGTCAGCTATGGGAAAAATGGATTGAGATGATGTCCTTCTTTTTGAGAAAGATAAATGGACCTCAGAAAGGGACATTATACTGATAGGAGGAGTAGATTGGAGTTTAAATCAGGCCCAAGATGGAGGAAAGTAACACTTGGAATTAGAGCAGGAATTTAGGTGTTAAACAGCAAACCTGCATTGCCCTTCCCTAGGAGAGGATTAACAACAGCTGTAGTGACATGGCCACCTACAAACATGTGAAGATGGTTTCATTGCTTCCATCCCCTCTTGGAGGTGTCCATCTGACTATCTTCTGTGCTTCTGGACTGAGCAGGCGAGGAAGAAATAGCTTGGATGGTTGCGGTGATTTATTTATTCCTGAATATGCCATATAATATAGTCACTTTGTTTCAAGATTAAGATAAAACATCCAAGGAAGGGACTGGCTGAAGATTTAAACAGTCTTCAAATTACCACATCTGCTACATCTGTCCCTATAAACCAGATGGTTTTTTGATAGGATGACTCTCATTGTGCAAGAGATGGATGAGGTTTCCTTCTCTGGTTTTTCTCTTGGATCGCATTTGCCACTGACAGATAAATCTTAGCGCAGAAATGTCTGCTCTGATGGGCTAAATCCTCAAGATATTGTCATTATTTGTTTTTCTTAGTACAGTGTTTTGAGGTCATTCAAACATTCTAAAATACAGAAATTTTTACATACAATTAATTTTCTGGCTTTTCATTTAAAAACTCAAAGCATGGCTGGGCGTGGTGGCTCACGCCTGTAATCCCAGCACTTTGGGAGGCTGAGGCAGGCGGATCACCTGAGGTCAGGAGTTCGAGACCAGCCTGGCTAACATGGTGAAATCCCATTTCTACTAAAAATACAAAAAAATTAGCGGGGTGTGGTGGCGGGTGCCTGTGGTCCCAGCTACTCGGGAGGCTGAGGCAGGAGAATTGCTTGAACCCAGGAGGCAGAGGTTGCAGTGAGCCAAGATTACGCCATTGCGCTCCAGCGTGGTCAACAAGAGCAAAACTCCATCTGAAAAAACAAACAGGAACAAAAATCCCACAACAATGACAGAAAAAACAAGTGATCTTGGAACCCTGAGTCCAGACAATGAGCAAGAACTTAATAGATTCTTACCCCATTAACGGGGCAGGAGATTCCCCAGTTTGCCACAGTCCTCATCATTCCCTGATATTTTACAGCTAGTTCATTTTTCTCATTTGAGTTTGTCGTCAGTGAATTCAAGAATCACAGTCATAGTTTTTTTTCCAGACTTTAAAGATACTTCTTAGCATATAGTTTAATGCTTTGAGTTAGTACGAACTCCAGGAAGTGGATCAGACTTGGGGAATGAGGGAAGATATGCATAACTTTTGCTAATTGTGATGTATAATCTGTAGCAGGAGTTTTGCATAATTTTGTTATGATAGTTGTTACTAAAAATAGAAGTCGCAAAAGAGTTTTGTATATTATAGTGAAGGAATCCTCCTCCTATTCAACTTCACATTCTTGTTTTCTAGGTAAGTGCCGTGCAGTCTTTCTTCGTCTTTACTGTTGTAATGCTGATATCCTCTAGAGGGTAGTAGAGAGCAGCTTGATGTTAGAGAGTCTGGGGCAGGATGCTGGTGTGAAATGATTCAGAAACCATTTATTTCCTTTTCTCGAATAGCTAATCCTGAGAGTACATGGAGCTCTTGGAAAGTGTGGCAGGAAGGATGAGGTTGTACTCTTTACTAGTTACTGCTTGTCAGTATCCCCAAGAATCAGTCTAATGAGAAGTGGGTTTGTGTACAAAGTCTTTGCAAGTCTTCATGTCTTGTAAAGGAGAGTAGTCAAATCTGGCTTGTCTGTGTGTTTTGCCTAAGTGCAGAACACCTGGACTGCAATCCTAGCACAGAGACATTGAAAAGAGGCAGGAACTTTTTTTCTCTAGAGTCTGTTGTCTCTCTAAGGTTGATGCCCTTTCTTTATGCTGAGATTGAATTCGTTTTGTTTCTGAACAGTTCAGCAGGGGCTAATTTGCTAAATTGATATGTGAATGTTTTCTACCAAGAATCTATATAATTTAAAGGGGAAAAATGTTCATAATACTTAAAATAGAATTAATTGCGACATTTCAGTATCCCAATATTATATTTGAACCACAAATAATCACCTCTGACAATATTCTACGTCACAGTTTCTAAAATTTAGACCCTCATTCTGTCCTGTGCTTGTAAACTTAGCAAGAATGGAGATTATACCTTATATTCCAGTTCTGGCTACTATCCACATTTAACGTTTTTCTTAGTATCTGTCTTCGAATCCTGGGGATAAATAAGCACAGCTTGCTTATAAGCTGAATTTTAAGAGCACCATTTATTATTTAAAGCACTAAAAATGGCTAATTTATGTATGATCATGTAAATTCCTTCCCTCCCTCCCTCCCTCCCTCCTTCACCTCTTCCCTCCCTCCCTCCCTTCCTTCCTTCCTTCCTTCCTTCCTTCCTTCCTTCCTTCCTTCCTTCCTTCCTTCCTTCCTTCCTTTTTTAATTTTTTGAGACAGAGTCTCCCTCTGTCACCCAGGCTGGAGTGCAGTGGTACATTCACAGCTTACTGCAGCCTTGACTTCTCAGGCCCACGTGAATCTCCCACCTCAGCCTCCCTAGTAGCTGGGACTACAGGCATGCACCACCATGCTCAGCTAATTTTTTGTATTTATTATTATTATTTTTAGAGATAGGGCTTCACTGTGTTGCCCAGGCTGGTTTTGAACTCCTGGACTCAAGTGATCCACCCACCTCAGCCTTCCAGAGTGCTAGAATTATAGATGTGAATATACCTGGCCATAGATTTCCTTAAATGCTGTTAGAATTCTGTTTTAACCCAACTGGAGCCAAGTTTTAAGGTGGACTGTGTGATGGTGTTTTTAGCCATAACACGAAAATTCCCTTTATGCATGTCTGACATGGCAAACAGCATTCCCATATTTGCTCCAAAGCTTTTATACTCTGAAGACAGGGTTTCTCTCTTGAGAGTATTTGTAAGTTCAGCCTTTTACTTATATACCACTCATTAAATCATGGGGTATAAGTTATATGTTTTAAAAGGACATTTTGATCACCCTTCAGGGAAACTAGAAGAAATGCCCTGTTGCACTGTGGTTACCTTGTGAGTTATCCAGTCACTAAATTTGGGGGCTAGAAGATGCCTCCAGAGGTAACTTGATTCATTGTGATTCTTTTCATTGAATTTGGCAAGACTTGCCATGGAGGTAACCATTTCGCTTATTAAAAAGGAGAAAAAAAAAACCTGGTGGGTGGGGAGAGTTAGACAGTAACAGATTCTATTCTACAGCTCTGACAACACTTCAGCCTCTCACAATGTTTTGCCTGTAGAGAAAACAAAAACGAACTATTACCTTTCTCTTTTAGTGACCATTTGTTCATTTGTTTATCCGTAGATCTTTCCATTCTAGGAAACACTTGTGCGATACAATGCTGTCTTTATCTCCTCAGCAGCATGTCCTGTTCCCACTAACAGACCCCTGATTTTGTGTCTAGTCAGCACAATTACTTGATCTCAGGCAAAGCAGACCTGTCCCAGGTCATACGTCGTGAATCACGGTTGGTCTAAGCCAATCTGGTCAGTCTATTCTGCCACAACAGTGACTGGTCTAGAGTTGTATATGTGACCCAGCTTTGGCCAATGAGACATGAGGTGAAGTAGGAGACGTTCCCTTTCTCAGTAAAAATGACAGATACTCATGAAGATAGTCATTTTGACCCTATCTCCTGCTGCCTGCTTTGAATGAGGCTATGTTGCTTGGCAAGGCAGTAGCATCTTGTGAAAATGAGGTGACAGACTTGGGGAAGAAAATTCACGTGCTGAGGATGGTGGAAGCCATTTTTTTTTTTTTTGACAGCATTGTTGAAGAGCTGAAGCAACCCCAGGGATCACCTCCCTCCAGATTTTGTGAGATAAATAAGCCACTAACTGTTTAAGCTACTGTTTTGCAAAGATTCTCTTATTTGCAGCCAAAAGCATTCCTAACTGATAAACTACCTAAAAGGCAAATGATGTAATGGAGATATTCACCAATTCCACAGCAGTATATTTTGTCTCAATCTGCTAAATATTATTTAAATAAATATTATTTTCTTTTGGCCTGGAAAGAAAGACAGATGCTGAGAAATGTAATTAGACTCTTGGTATGTGTGGCCAAATTTTAATTTTTAATTGAACAATGAAATGTTCAATTTTTAATTTTACACACCAAGTGTTTAGTGACAGAAAGAGAGTAATACAGCATCTTTTATTCAATCAAGTCATTCTGAACTTCTTATATAACCAAAGATCAGTGGTAGCAGGATTGTATTACATGGTGATTTTAATGTTCTACCTTTTGTTGCTACCTGCTTGTTTTAAAACCTAGTCCAGTTTGCTGCTTAGTCTGCAGTGCTGTGTGGTAGACAGATTCAGAGATTCTCTTGGGAGACTCTGGTTATGGCTGGATTCCCAGAACAGCTGAAAAGGTCAGGAAGTAGAGTTCACTTTCATTAGCGATGGGGAGCCTCAAAGATAGGTTCCAGGGTCAGCAAACACACATTTGCTCAAGGAATTTGGCCTTGCTGGGTAGTGGTTGTAATGTTTAGTAAAGCAGGATTGGCATTGGCTCTTCCCTGAGTTAGATTCAGTGTTGTTTCTAAACCTTTGGCTGGAAGTTAGTCCACTTAGACATTCAGATAAAACCAATTCTATAAATGACTGTATAAAATATATATGTTTTAAGTTTTATATTGTCTGTTGTGAATAGTATTATACCCAAAATGTTCATAATAGTGATTTCATGTGATTTTAGTCAACCTCAAATTTTGATTCTAACTGTATTGTTAGCTGAAGTCATTGAGAACTTTCAACGAGGAAATATTTTTAAATGAATATAGTTTGTTTACTAATGTAGGTGCAGGCAACATCAATGTATGCTTACATAATGTAATAGAGATTTTGGGGTGACCTGCTGTCATGAATAGATAAGGAGTTTATAATTAGTGTGTTGATCCTGTATGAACATACTTCTAGATAGCTTGTTTTCTTCAGAGTGAATATCATCCCCCCGTTCCATTTTTTGTTAACTGCTAATTTGTAGGACAGATTTGTTTTTATTGGGTAACGCAGAACACAGATTCAGACCATGCCAGGTCCAAATTTTTGCAAAACTTGATTTAATCGGATCAGAATTAATCAGGTTTCACTGCATGTCATTTCTACTTAATCTCAAGAGTTATTAAACACAGTAAATGATCATTTTGTGAGGAGATGTCATGTGGGTATTGATTAGGAATCAAAGTAAAGCCTTACTATTTTAAAAAATAATTGGCTTCATTACACACTCAAGTTCTACTAGAGGAATAGTGCTTAGGCAGTTAAAAAAGTTTTATCCCCAAGTTCCTTTAAGAGTTAAAAAAAAAAAAAAAGTTAAGAATAGTGGTGCCCTAGACAAAATGATATTTTAAAAAATGTGGTTGTTTTTTCTTTTTGCATCATTTCTTTGGGATGATTGTATCTCTTCTGACAATACTGTTTGAAGGGTAAAAGTTCAACTGTGCCACAGAACACCTGCTCTTTGCTTAGCTGAATGACTATCTAGTTTGCAAGTTTGACTTATTTCTCCAGGATTTGGAATTTTAGGCCCTGGGGTTTGAGGAAGTAACTTACCATGTTTAGGGGTGAATTACTTCTCTTCATCTGTTCAGCTTTTCTTCTTGCTGTTTCCCACACAGCAGCAGCTGTTTTTAACAACAGAAATCATGTCATAGCATTTTCCTACTGAAAACTGCTGAGCAGCTTCCTGCAGACAAAGATCCAAATTCCATACCATGGGCTCTATGATCCCACGTGGTCTGTCCCTCTTTGCATCTCCAGCTCATCTTAGGCCACCTTCTGTGTCTCACAGGGTGCTCCAGCTCCAATCGCCCTGTTCTGAGTTTTCCCTGAGCTCATTTCCATCTCAAAGCATTTGCTCCTGTCGTTTGCCTCATATGGGAATCTCCTATCCCAGCTCTTTCTTGACTGTTTCCTTCTCATGTTCCCAGACTCAGTTCCTATGCCACCTCCTTAGAGCAGACTTCCAGACTTCCAGACCCTTCCTGAGTCTGGAAAATGCTATTCTGACAATGCAGTATGTTAACTTACATTGAGGTTGCCTGCACCTCCGAGGCGGGCGGATCACGAGGTCAGGAGATTGAGACCATGCTGGCTAACATGGTGAAACCCCGTCTCTACTAAAAATACAAAAAATTAGCTGGACACGGTGGCGGGCGCCTGTAGTCCCAGCTACTCGGGAGGCTGACACGAGGCGGAGCTTGCAGTGAGCCAAGATGGTGCCACTGCACTCCAGCTTGGGCGACAGAGTGAGACTCCGTCTCAAAAAAAAAAAAAAAAAAAAAAAAAGGATAACATAATTTTCACTTCTGAATAACATATATCTGCTTTCCTATTGTCTGTCTGCCTCCGTGAAAATAGAAGCTCCATCTTGCCTGCCTTGTTGATCCGTCTTGTCTGTCTCTCTGAGGGAGACTGGGTGCTCCAGTGCCTAGAGCATATAGGAGGCACTCATAATTACTTATTGATTGAAACAAAAGGAAAGGAAACAAGCAATGTATGAATGCATGTGCAATATTTTAGAAATAAAATGACAGAATTAATTTATGCCATTCACATATATTCCTCACGTCTCCCAGGTTACATTCAGTTTATCATAAAATATCTTCCTCATTGGAAGCTTCATCTGGAGTAACTCCCTTAGAGCCAGGGCAGTGGCACACACCTGTAGTCCCAACTACTCAGAAGGCTGAGGCTGGAGGATTGCTCGAACCCAGAAGTTCAAGGCCAGCCTGGGCAACATAGCAAGACCCTACCTCAAAAACAAATAAATAAATGGAATAACTCCCTGTTTATATATATAACAAATCGATTGTAAGTCAAATGTTTATTGAAGTCCTTTTATCAGGTAACACAAATTAAATGTGTAAAGCAGTAGCTCTCAAACTGTGTTCTGTGAATTCTGAACTCTGGTAAAACTCCATTTAAATAAGTGTGCTGTCAAAGAAGCTGTTGAATTACAGCAGTATCATATTCTTTTAACATATTCTATCAGCATGTTAAGGAATTTTTATAAATCCTACAGTGAAGAAATTTCTATTACTTTGTCTCACTAATTCTACACATATTTGGCCACAGAATTTTCTCCATCCCATATATTTTGTTTTCTTCCAAATTCCTGTTAACATTGTGTGGAATTACAGGTTGAATATTCGTTATCTGGAATGCTTGGGACCAGAAGTGTTGTAGATTTTGTAATTTTTTGGAATTTGGAGCATATTGGATTTCAGATTTTTGGATTAGGGATACTCAACCTGTTTATCCATCTCCCTTTATCTGTTCCATTCTGCCTCTCGTCTTTTGCATGCCATGGCCGTAACAGATAATGGTGATACTTGCCTGGGGATTTGAAGCCCTATCAAGATGCTTGTAGGATAAGAGACCATTCTGAGGTCTCCAGGTGCCTGAAACCCTGTCCAGGCCCCCAAGAGCTGAGGGCATCAGTGTTTCTGGGAACCCTGGTGGAGAAGTTGTGCTTTATAGCACACTTGTGGATGGTGTCCTAGAGAAATTGCAGCTTTCTTTTGGATCTGTTTGTATAAAAGAAAATAATTCTCTCTAGCCATTTTTGAGATATCACCAGTGAACTGAGGATGGCATTATTTAGGGATTTCTGGGCTTTGTGAATGCTGCAGAAACTTGATACCTCAACAATAACCACAAAAATAGGGCAATATATGTCTGCCTTGCTGTGTGATCTTCAAAGATTTGGTAGAGTTTCTGAATCTACTTCTTATCTGTAGGAAAATGTACTTTTGCAATAGTTATCCACTGTCAGAGACTCAATATCTTTACCAGATTGAATGGTTAGCATCGCGTACGCTGAATAGTCTATTCTCCTAGACTTCCATTTTGTCATAATTTAATTCAAAATCAGAGTTTCTCATTGTGAAATATTAAGCCAAGGTATTTTATATAAAAAAGCATTGAATTATCTTATTCTCCAGGTGGCATAGTTTAAGATGGAAATGTAAATCTAATCAATGACAAGACTATGTCTATTTTATACTGTATAGCTTCTTTTTAAAAGACTGATTCATATGCAGCAGTAATTCATTTAATCTCAACAAGTCTTTGCATAATTTTATATTTCTTTACTATACTCACTTTGCCAAGAATATGTTCATATATATTACTTTTCCCTGCTAAGCTGGCTTCAGAAAATACTTGAGAAGCAACTAGACTATTAACCCTTTAAATAATAGTTTCTCTTTTCCCTTTCTTTCCTTTATTTTTATGATGAGTTAACTTACCTGGAATCAAGTTTTTTGAGAATTTGAATTTCCACCTTTTTCCTGTTATGCATAGACTTTTCTAACGTTGGAGCAACCAGCTTGGAGAGTCTTGAAATTCTAACTTCCAGATCTTTTGTCTTTGATCATCGGCTAAGGCTGTGCTGCTCCCATTTTAAGTAGGCTGGAGTGGAATGTGCTGCTACTTATTCCAGGATCTGGCAAAGTGAAGAAGGAGATGCACTAATTCCTTTCTTTTGGCATTGTTAGCCTGGTGACACTCAAGTCCCTTGCATTTCTTCTTTTCCATGCTATGCCAGGGAATGTTGAAAGGCGAGTCTACATGTCTACTTGCCAGCCTTAGTTTCTCAATGACCAAGTTGTCGAGCCCCAGCCACCAGGGTTTGGCAGAGTTGAGATAATGGAAGACTGTCTGATAATTGTTCCTCTGTTCCCCTGCTGTCTTGTTAGACATGTAACAAGATATATAATACCATGTGGGTGGTGCTGTAATAAGAACTCAAGGATGTTTTATTCATCTTTGTGGCTATAGTGTGTGCTCAAATGATAATAGCTGATGTTTGAGATAGGTCCCATTACTTTCCCTGTTTTTCAGATGGAAACACTGGGGTACACAGAAGTCAGGTGGTCCCTTCAAGGCTACAAGGAGATAGAGCCTGGTTTCACACCCTGACATTATGATTCCAGAGTCCATGCACTTAACCATTGTATTCTCCTGCTTCAGTTGAATGACTTAATTATAAGTGGAATGGATAAAGAATCAAACTGTGTTGCAAAGGAATCTCATTTGGAGTTGTTTCCTTTTGAGCATATTGAAAAATTGTTTTTTTTTGACTCAAATCCTGGCTGTTGTGATTTAAAAATGAAATAGAGAGATTTCAGCTGGGATTTTAATTTATGCTGTGTTTTTCATGGTGATTGATATGGTTAGGCTTTGTATCCCCACCCAGATTTCATCTTGAATTGTAGTGCCATAATCCCCACGTGTTGTGGGAGGGACCCAGTGAGAGGTAATTGAATCATGAAGGCAACTTTGGCCATGTTGTTCTCATGATAGTGAGTGAGTTCTCACGAGATATGATGGTTTTATGAGGGGCTTTTCCCCCCGTTGGTCTGCACTTCTCTCTCCTGTCACCATGTGAAGTAGGATATGTTTGGTTCCCCTGCTGCCATGATTTTAAGTTTCCCAAGGCCTCCCCAGTCATGCTTAACTGTGAGCCAATTAAGCCTCTTTCCTTTATAAATTACCCAGTCTCAGGTATGCCCTTAGAGCAGCATGAGAACAGACTGATACAGTGATCATTCATATATTTAACAAATGTTGAGCACATACTAGGTGTTATAATCCTAGATAACATATTATTCTACATAACAGAGGCTCACTAATGAACAAAATAGGGGAAAAGCCCTCTTTTCAGGTAGCATCCATTCTAATGGGCAGTATAGATTTTTCTGATCCAGGTATCCAGTAAAATTTCCTACCCAAAGACTTTGTAGTTATGGCTATACTCAGGCGAAGTTATGGCTATGCTCAGGTGATTGAGAATAATGGTAGTCCCATGCTGAAAGGGCCGTCTTCTAGACGGGTGAAGGATAACTTGAGCAAGCCATTCTGACAAGAACCTGAGAGACGAAACAGAATCAGACATCTTTAGTGTGGTGGTGATTTTTGTTGCTGTGGTAACCACTTCTGTTAGCATTCCTCTCCATGACTACATGGTAATTTTCATAGAACAGTGTGAGTTTATATACAAACACATGTGCTTTTATAAATCCTTGTTGAGGTGGAAGAAAGCTCTAGGACATGTGTTGTCTTTTTTAAGACACGCAGTGTTTGGGCTAATTAAACTTGTCTGTTCAGGCATATCATTGTCAATGCTTTGCTTGGAGTATTAAGTTGGTTTCTTTGAAATGATGATGTATGTGTATGCAGTTGATGGGATTTTTGAAATGTGTATGTTCACAGGTGCACCTAGTAGATTTTTACTTTTTCCAATCCCAAAACATGCTAATTTCCACACAAAATTCTCTTGCACTCGTGTTGAATCTCACTAAAGATTAAATACTTGAGGCTGTAATGAGACCCTCCTATATGATTAAGATCATCACTCTCACTTTATCATAAGTTCTCCACCAAAACTGTGATTATGATGTGCATTTTTACATGTCAAAATTACTAATTTTGCCATTTGTTGTTGTTACTTTCAGAAGTTAATGAGAATGTACTGTTTAAGAGGAGCACATGCGTAGAGGAAACACAGATCCCAGTTTATTATCTATGTTGACTGATGTTGCTAGATACATTACACATACAACATTTATAGAACCCCGTCCCATTCGTGACAAACACAATGAGCAGGGAAAGGACTGGAAAGGAATAATTTTGAGGAGTATAAATGAGTCCTGAAACTTTGAAAACTGCTGCTTGAGGAGATTATGTAGGCAGAGGTGTCTAGAGATGCCTCTTGCTATTGTTTCTGCCTCTGGAGATTCTCAGCTTTCTTTTGAAGCTACCTTGGGGTGGGGGAACTCTTAACACCTTCCAGATACTGGATGTTCTGCATGAAAAGTCCAGGACTGCAGCGTCTTGGTGATGTAGCTCTTTTCATCAATATGCTTATAGACATAAGATGCTCTTATAGACACAAGATGCTTATAAACACACACACTTCCTCCGAGGTGTACCTACAGTGCCACAAGGGATTTCACTCCTAGCCACACTCTGACCTGAACTGTGTCTCTTCTTAGTTCATCTGGATTTTGTTGAGCACTGGCCACCGGTTCAGACTCTAAGGCAGGTTCTCCATTGCACCTTCCTGACATCCTTTTCTGACCTGTATGATGACAGTCCAGGCAACCTAAGTCCATGGGAGATGTCCTAATATCATTGTTCCTCCTCAGTGATCTTTGAGCTCCAAATTCTCATTTGTGACTTTTTTTTTTTAGAACAATGGATACCTACATCTCGTATCTATAAAAATCAAAGGTAGCATTCAAGTTCCCTCTAGCCCCAAGTATTCACTGCTAGAAACAGAAGTGGCTGGAAACTCACATGGTGATTCTTTTGTTCCTTTACAGAAATGTGGGCCTATGGAGAGCTAAATTTGCTCATGTGAAACTTCTGCTAACATTGTTCATAATTTCTTGAGGCTTTCATGTCACACTAATATTTTATGATTTAGATAGAATTTAGTCTGTTATCACAGAGTTTAACAACCAGGTAGAAAGGAGATGAGTCCAAAGTAATTTTTTTGTTTTTGAGACAGGGTCTTGCTCTATGGCCCAGGCTGCAGTGCAGTGGTGTGATCATGGCTCGCTGCAGCCTCCACTTCTTGGGCTCAAGCAATCCTCCCACCTCAGCCTCCTAAGTAGCTGGGACTACAGGTGCGTGCCACCATGCCTAGCTAATTTTTTTTTTTTTCAGAGACAGGGTTTTGCCATATTGCCCAGGCTGATCTCAAACTCCTGGGCTTAAGTGATGTGTCCGCCTACGCCTCCGTCTCCACCTCCCGAAGTATTGGGATTATAGGTGTGAGACACTGTGCCTGGTCCCCAAAGTAATTTTTTTTATTGTCCAGCTTCTCATCTGTTTCCTGGAGTTTTCCCATTCACTAGGTCATTTAATTGTTAAACAAATCCAGGTGAGGTGGACAGTGACAAATCACCTGTGGTTGGAGTGCTTGTATCATGACATACTAAGTTTAGTTTCCTGATACTCAAAGTAGAAATATTCCACCTACCTCTCAAGATTGCTGCACAAATAGATTGGCTCAGTTTTTAAGCCATGGGCGTTGCTCTCCTGTGAGAACACTGTGGAAAGAGCAGCTGACCCCGAGTAGTGGGATTGGAGGAGGGAAGGAGGCCGGCAGCAGCGACTTCACAGTGGAGAGCAAGAGTTTTAAGGGCAGAGTGAGAATGTGGGAGGACATTCCAGGAAGAAGAAACTGGATAGCCAAGAGCCCAGAGTTGAGACACACTCTGGAAAGTAGGGAATTACAAATTCCTTAGTTGGCCTCCAGAATTAGAAATCAAGTCTGTGTAAGCCTACTTGAAAAAACAAAACAAAACAAAACATACAAACAGAAACAGCCATTTTAAGGAAACCAACTGAGGCAGTGTGCAATGATTTAATTCCATAAATGTTCATTGTCACATTGTTTGGAGTAGCATAAAGAAGAGGAGTAGTACTTTCAAGTATATTAATATGTTTTTCTCTTTTACGTTTCTGTGTAAATGACCTTCTTTCCCAACACGCAGAGGCATCCATTTGCCTCAAGGGATTATGATTCTTAAAGCAAGAAGGCAGGAAGGAGTAAAAAAATCTACCAAAATAAGATTTTCTAAATCCCTTAAGCCTGCATTAGCATATCAAGAACGAGGCCCAGTGAACTTGAATGTCAAGTTTAATGTAACTGGGGTGACCACATTTACTAGCTTGCTTAGGACAGCTCTAATTCATGTACCTTGTCCTGACCTAATTATCAGTAGCACCCCTTTTACTCTCAAATGCATCCTGGTTTGGATGATAAATTATAAGTAAGGGAAGTCCCTGCCCCAGAAGAGGTGGAGTGACATGGAGCCCAGCCCTTCAGGCCCAGTGGAGTTGGGGGAAGAAGGAAGATGGAAAGGGAGGGCAGTAACTAAATATATATGTGTATGTGTTATCTTATACCTTTGAGTCAGAATTCCAGTGTATGTTGGGAGTGGTGGCAGACGTATTAGTTAAAAGCAATAGGGTGTTGGTCTCACTGCCTCTGGAACTCTAGGAAGGCTACACCGCAGGGCCATCCTATACCAAGACAGGTTAACAGCAGCTCAGTAAGTTTAGGAACATGGCCAGACTCAGTGGTCACACCTGAAATCCCAACACTTTGGGAGACTGAGGTGGGCAGATTGCTTGAGCCCAGGAGTTTGAGACCAGCCTGGGCAACATGGCGACACCCATTCTCTACAAAAAAGTAGCCAGGCATGGTGTTGTGCACCTGTAGTCCCAACTACTGGAGAGGCTGAGGTGGGAGGCTCTCTTGAACCTGGGAGGTGGAGGTTGCAGTGAGCTGAGATTGTACCACTGCACTCCAGCCTGGGCAACAGAGGGAGACCCTGTCTCTAAAACAAAACAAAAAACAAAACAAAACAAAACAAACAAGAAAAGAATAAAAGCATATCAGGCTCAGGCAGAGAGAAGGCCTGAGAGATCTATTAATCCTGAACTTCCTTGGCTCCCACCTGGTGTGAAAGGGAAGCTTTATGTGTTTCTTGGGGAGATATATAAGGTCCTGAGGAGAGAGCCTGTGAACTTACCACGGGGGATGCTTTAGTGATCATGTTATGACATTCTAGAAGTACAGGCTAGATGGGCCAAGCCAAAGGTTGGTTGGGGGATGGGACTGAGGCCCAGAGGTTCATCAGAATTTGAGGGCGTTAAATTAGGATGGTATTGGTAAGGGATAACGTAGTACTGAGTCCAAGCCTGGAGAACAGAGCCGAGTTGTTCAGAGTAGGCGTCAGTGTAAGATGCCCATGGGACATACCCTGGGTAACCTGGCAGGTAAGGTACTTCACAACAGAGAGAACAGAGGACTCGGTGACCAGCACAGGTCCCCTCTTCCTACTGCCACAAGATGGTCTGAGCCTCCCAGATACCTGGATGTCGTTGTAGGGAGGACTTCCATTCACATTTAAAAAAGAGATGGATTTGTTCACTTAAAATATATTCATCAAACACTTTCTCTATGCCTGGCACTAGTGTGGATACTGGGAATACAGTAGGAAATGAAACTGACAAAAATTCTTGCCTTCATGGAACTTATATTCCAGTGACTTCACCCAAAGACTCCATGTAAACCACAAGAAATTGAGATACTGTCAACAATAACTTAGCACTACTACGCTACCTGTCAGGGTAAGAGCTCTTAAGGAAGGTTAAATAAACTATAGACAATTAAGAAGTTGCGTTTAGTTTTATGCATCTGAATAATAACATTTTAAAATTTGACATTGCCATCATAACTACAAGATAGGAGATTGAGTAGATGGGTTAGGTGCAGTGGCTCATGCCTGTAATCCCAGCACTTTGGGAGACCAAGGCAGGTGGATCCCTTGAGCCCAGGAGTTTGAGAACAGCCTTGCCAGCATGGCAAAATCCCTTCTCTACAAAAAAATACAAAAATTAGCCTGGCATGGTGGTGCGTACCTGTGGTCCCAGGTACTTGGGAGGCTGAGGTGGGAGGACCACTTGATCCTGGGAGGTTGAGGCTGCAGTGAGCTGTGATTATGCCACTGCACTCCAGTCTGGGCTACAGAGTGAGACCCTGTTTCAGAAAAAAAAAAAAAAAGAGGTTTAGTAGATAAATTATGGTACTTCTCTAATAAAATACTATGCATTAACAATGATGTTATAGATGAATATTTATTTATATATATCCGTGTTCACAGTCTTTGGTGTAAATTGTAGAAAGCAATTTACAAAACCATACATAATATTTTTAATTTAAAAAATATATATACATTAAACAATGTATGATATCCACATTCTACAAAAATGTAATTATATATGGTAAGCCCATATATATACACACACACACACACATATATATGCACACACAGAGAGAGAGAGAGAGTAATATATATCCATATAAGCCCAATTCGGATAAATCTATAGCAGTGTCTTGGTTACATTTATGTAGCTAGACTGCTGTTTGTGGATCTCTTTGTATTTATCTGTGTCTTCTGATGCTTTTGTTATTAATACATAATGTTTTGGTTTAAAAAGTTATTTTTCAAATAACTTTTTTCTTATTTTTAGTATTCAACAATTAGGGCATTTGCTTTGTGTCTTTTTTTTTTTTTTTTTTTGGTAGGGTTCTGTGCTACTGGGTAGAAGTTCTGAAAAACAACATATAGGCTGTGGTGAGGGGCAGAGAGAGGGCAGGGAAAGGGAATTGACCTCTTCTCTTAGTGCTTTTTGAAAGAAAGGGAGGAAGAAAACAAAAGAAGGAAAAATACTGCAGCCCAATTGGAAAGACCAGATGGAAATCTGTAAAGGATGCTTCGTGATACCTGACTTGGGAAATTTGAATACAAATGTGACAAATATGTTATTTCTGAAAGATTCATATGAAAAAAAAAGATTTTTTTTCACCTCAGTTTTTATGTTGTCTTCAGTGTTACATCAGTTTCTAGGCTCATATATTTGTATGTGAATCCTGTAATAATTTGATCTGAGGACATGCTCTGAAATCTTTGTCACCTTTCATCACAGGCTACTTTGATTATTTATACTAGAGTCATGAAATGTGAAATAACTTAAAGGCAAGATGCATTACTAGTATGTAACTAAAGTGAACTGCCTGGTGATTTGCAGAGAAAGTAAGTATGATAGAAGTAGATTGGAAAAGATAGAGCAAAGGTACAACATTGTAGGATTTGCAGTGGGACATGAGGTCATTTCTGTTTCTCAAATGTCTATTGATATGGCTGTTCAAAGATTGGTTCATCTCCATCTCATGCTGGAAACATGTTCTGTGAAGGGGATTGCAACAAGTTCTCACAGTTACCCTTTTTTTCCATCATCTTAGGAAGCCATCTCTCAGGTCCAGCCAAAATGTTTCCAGCAATATTGCATAACTTACTTCTGCTGTTAGAATGCCCAGTCCTGGCTTTCTCTAAAAAAAAAAGTTTGTTTTGACCAGTGTGATGTCACATTAACCACAGATGACATAGCCTGTCAGTTGTATGTCACTGTCACTGTGACCTTGTAGAACACCTTATCAGGAGCTAGATTCACAGACCAATCAATTCAAGGTCCTGAGTGTAGGTACAGGGATTTGTGCATGGAATATGTTATAGAATGTTCATAAAAACCTTCCACAGTAACTCTGCCCACTTGGTTAGACAGAATCTACCATGGTAGTAGAGTCTTGGGGGAAAAAAAATCTTCCTTATGTTGTTTGCTTTTGGTGGCCACCCTCTGCTATTACAGTAGGTTTATGTGGAGCTGGAGCTGATTCAGCCCTTTTGGCCCTAGGGGAGGGCAGATGACCAAGCTTGGGCACTTAGGATAGTGCTCCATCCTCATGGCCACTGTGATTAGTTCAGGAATCAGAGGGTGATCTAAGCTGGACCAATCAGAATCAACTCAAGGCTTTTGCCAGACCTGTCTAAGAAGGATTCCTGGAATGGAAAGTTTTGAGCTTGAAGCTATAGGGGAATGTCTAGGTATTGCAAGATGTTGAGTAGCATCTCCGGCCTCTACCTACTGGGTGCCAGTGACACATTCCCCCAACCCTAGTTGTGATCATCAGACATGTTTTCTGGTATTGCCACATGTTTCCTAAGGGACAAAACTGTTCTCAGTTGAGAACCACTGATTGAATCTAACTAGGTTTGAAGACAACTCGTTGACTTTTCAGTTATTTGTCCTGTATTAACTTCTTTCACTGTCATTTAGATGAACCTGCTTCTGTTATCATATGTATTTCTCTGACTAAAGCCAGGAAAGGGCCTCCTCTTTTAAAAGATTCGTGTGATTTGGCCCTTCCAGAAAATCCAGGATTGTCTCTCCATCTCAAGGTCCTTTACTTAATCATATCGGCAAAGTCCCTTTTGCCATGTAAGGGAACATATTCACAGATTCTGCAGAGCAGGATGAGGACATATCTGGGGAGCTATTATTCTGCCTACAACATTTACCAATATTTTTCTTTTTGGCTTGAGCAACTTGATTTGGCTTCTAGTTGCTGCAACCAAGATTTCATGATAAACTGTGGCATAGTTTGGAAAAACGCTTTTTAAATCATGCTGCAGTTCATAGCACCTGGATTTTTTAAAACCTGTAGCACCTAACACAAAGCCTGGTCTGTGATGGGCCCGCCATGTGTACTCATTGAATGCAGGGTTTATTCTTTCCTTTTATCTTGGGTCCCGTGAGGAAGAGTTATTGGAAACTCTACCACGAGAATTGTTAGGCAGAGCTTTGGGAGAGAGAACACTGAGAAAGGAAGTAAACATTCCCTGCAAAGATAAGCAATTAAGTGATTTTAAAGAGGTGGGAATTTCAGAGTCAGGTAGCAAGAAAGGAATTGCTGTTCCCCACTGTTCCTACCACTCTGTGAAATAAGATAGTCTGCCTTTGTGTCGGCCTAATGGCTGCTCTTCCCTTCCCCTCATTTTTGTGCACTGCACATTGAGGTAAGTGACTGATAAATCTATCCTAGATGGAGAAGAATTTACTATTTTTATTTTCCTTCTCAGAGCAGTTTCTCAGGATGAAATATATTTATGTTCACAGCCTTGTGTATTCTGAGGTCTGTGCATTTTCTAACAGAGATTACACAAATCCCTTTGGGATTACAGTCAGCTGGCCTGTAGCATACACAGCAGTCCCTGTACCATTCTCTGTGCGAAACTATCCCAGATCCTGAGGCTAGTCCTGCATCTGATACAGTGTCTCAATCCTAGGAAGATGGTGTCTGATACATCAGTTCCTAAGTTGAGGACAAGAGCATGCCTTTAAAACAATTCGAGGGAGCCTGAATGGTTTAGTTTTGTAAATGCTTTTTTTTTGGAATCTAATTTTTTGTTTTCAGAGGCCTTAGAAAACAGAGAGAACTGAGTCTCACATACCTTCGATTGTAACACAAACTTTTTGAAAGCTCTACTTTAACAAACCACTTCCAACACCTCTGTTGCTCCAAGGGACATCTCAACTGAGATGCGCAGCTGCCTTGGCTTTGGTTTACTAAATTTACAAATTTACAAATCCAAAACGGAAGGAGTTCTACAACCTGAACTCTTCCTGCTTTTTTACTTAAGCAGCACAAATTTTTGGTTATAAAATGAAGTGTTTTCATATAATGAGTGCGCATAAATATTTCATTGATGCAATTATCTTTGACATGAAATAATTCCACAGCATGGTGAGTGCCTGAGAGAAGTGATAAATCTGCTTCCTTTCCCCAAGTGATTTCTTTTTTAAACAAACAAAATGTGTGTCTGAAACGGTGGTGCTTGTGTGTACGTGTCTTTTTGTACCTGCCATTTCCTTCCCTGGAATGTGCACGTGACCCCCAGGAGTAAGTGGTAATCAGAGAGGAAAGCAGGGTTGATTTCTGCAGTCAAGATGAAATAGACAAATGCTGGTCCGACTGGAACTTCCAAACTCCCAGCAGTATGTGTAATTAAAAATGCATTTCAAATTCTGAGCTTTTGGCATATATAGTAAGAAATAGCAAATTGAACTTACACCTGTACTATTAAAACCAAAACAAACCAAAATCCCGGCCTGGAGAGAAGGATGAAAATTCTGTAAGGGGACCAAGAAAACGTTTATGACCTGCAAAAACTATAATTGTTGTTTGTACTTTTTGACTTTAATGTGGGATGCAGAAAATGGTTACACCAATTTACCATCTGATGAAAGTGATATGCCCTTGACAAAATGCCTTTTTGCAAAGCATTGCTGATTAAAATGTCTGAGGTCGTTTTTCTTCCTAGGTAAGTGTTCACTTTGAGAGCAAATCTATATACTACACCACATTTACAGATTTCCCACCTTCTTCGTTTGTATGATTCTTTGACCATCCCACCCCACCACCATCTCTCCCCCTCTTCCCATCCCACCCATCTTATATCTTTGTCATCATCCTTTGTCCAGATTCTAAACCTGTGTCTGTGGTCCCTGCTTCTGAGTTTCTGAGAGAGCAAAACACCATCATTGGTATCTATACTATTTTTCCTGTAGTAAGGAACAGAAGAAACTGCCAGGCTTGGTGACAATGGTAAGCAGAAATTTCAGATGATTTAAGTTGGTGTCGTGGTGTGTGTGTGTGTGTGTGTGTGTGTGTGTGTGTGTGTGTGTGTTCATTTTATAATAATGGCACTTAAGAGTTGTCCTTAAAAGAGACTGTGATGTCAGGGAAGAAATGATTGAGGACTTGGTTTATCTGTAAGAAGCTAAACTAAGGCTCACTGATGATTCTTAAGAGATACTATCAGGCTTCGGGTTTTTTTTTTTTACCCTACTTACAAGCTAATAATTTAGCCTATTATACAGTTTCATGCATGCCGGCAGCCAACATGAGACTCTTGGGTCAGAGATAAAGGCTGTTATTGCTCACAGCACAGCAGGCGGCATGCGCATCATGTTTACGTAGGCTCCCATGCTCCCCAAATCCTGAGGAGGGTGATTCAAAGGGGCCCAAGTGGAGATTGTATACACTGAGTTTGCTTTGCCACAGAGAAACCCTGAGCTGGGGGGATCTGCCTCTTGTATTGCAAGCCTGCTGTTTCCTGGATGGAGACATTACCTCATCTCTCAAAATTGTTCACTGTGAACATAACCCCAAGCAGTGGTCCAGGCAGAGGGCATTCAGGCCTTAGTGTTCTTTGCAGGAACATTCAGGAGTCAGGGTCCATGGAGGAATGCCTTGAGTCCCTCAAGGCACTTTCGTGTCATATTGATAATAACAATAACTGCCAGTTACTGAATATCTGTGTGTGCAAGCACTGTGAACACGGTGTACATGGGTTAATTTTAACCCTTACCCCAACCCAGTGCGGTGGCATGCCTGTTTTACAGATAGAGCAGCCAGAACTTAAAGAGTTCAAACAATATTGCCTGCTCTGACCACAGTTCTAAAGTCAGGTGCTTTTTATTATTTGTTGTTTGAGCTTTTTGTATGTCCACTTCGTGGTTCTTATAATAATGTTATTTTATTTTGACTTTTCTTCCTCTTTTTCCAGCATTGGAGTGAAAGCTCTTTAAATTCAAGGACTTTATTTTGTTCACCTTTGTTTTCCCAGCAGCTAAATTTGTGCCTGGTGGTATGAGGCAGGCGTGCGGTAAATGTTTAGGAACCATGTCTGTTTTGTACCCCAGGGTTTTCTCAGTGTTTAACGAAAGTACCTGTGACCTAGTAGGTGCACACAAAATACTTATTGAATGAATACATAAATGAATGAATGAATTTACCAGGTCCTGAGTAATGGAGCCAGGACTTGAACTGAGGTTTCTCTGGCTCCTAAGCCTTGTGCTTAGCTATTATGTATCTCTGCCCTTCTTGGTTAGTGGTAGAATCATTCCAGTGCTCAAAAACTGTTGGGGCTTCTGTCTGACTGGTTTTAGTAGTTCCCACAGGGTAGACAGCCAGTATTATACTGGAAGGCACTTTGTAATAAAAGAGTTTCTTTCTTTCTTTCTTTCTTTTTTTAAAATTTCTCTTGCAGCTTGATAGGGGGAAAACAATGGTTACCTCCCAGAATCTGAAAGAACCATTTTTACTCAAATACAAGGCTCTCTTTCCAGAGCTCCCTGTGGGTGACAGCACAGAGGGTTTGACCAAGAATGTTGAGTTTCTTCCCGGGCTAGTTTCCATGGTGATGGCTGCAGCTTTGCTAAGGCTGGTATGGCAGGGAGAGGAAGTAGAAGACAGGGTGATGTTGCATCACTCAAGCAACCAGAATGTTTTATGCCCACAAACAGCAGGGTCTGCTGCAAATGACAATGAACAGAAACTGGCTCATGAGTAGAAGGAATGGGGCCTGGAAAGCTATTCTTTCTGTAGGACTTTCTGTCTTTATTGCGTTTTGAAAGCTTAGCCTGTATTTAAGGTCAAAACTGAACAGTAAGATTCCTTTTCTAGCTATGAGTTTCCTGAATGAATATTTAATTGGAGAGCCTACCAGGGGGAGAATAAAGGTAGAGTGATGGTCACTTGCTGAGATTTGCAGAGACATCCCAAAGCATTTAGGGGCAACATTTGTAGAAATATCCTAGAAAGTGTTGTATTGAGCAAATATTTATAGAGTGCAATTTAGGTGGTTTGTTGCTGCATAACAAATCACCCCAAAACATAGTGGCTTAAAACAATTTATCTGGGAGGCCCAGGTGGGCGGATTACTTGAGGCCAGGAGTTTGAGACCAGCCTGGCCAACATGGTGAAACCTTGTCTCTACTAAAAATACAAAAACTAGCTAGGTGTTGTGGTGGGTGCCTGTAGTCCCAGCCACTCAGGAAGCTGAGGCATGAGACTGGTTTCAACTTGGGGGCAGAGGTTGTAGTGAGCCGAGATCACGCCACTGCACTTCAGCCTGAGTGACGGAGTGAGACTCTGTCTCAACAACAACAACAACAACAACAACAGCAACAACAACAAAACACAATTTTATTATCACTCATGGCTTTTTTTTTTTTTTTTCTTACTCGGGGTCTCTCATGTGGTTGCAGCCAGACTGTAGCTGCAGCTGGATTCATCTGGAAGGATTCCTGACTCACATGTCTGGCAGTTGTTGCTGGCATTGTTTGGGACTGACAGTGAGGACCGTCAGCCAGAACCTACACATGGCCTCCCTGTGTGGCCCAGTTTCCTCAGAGCATGGTGGGTGGGCGCCAAGACTAAGTATCTAAGAGAGAGGAACTGGAAGTCTCTTAACGCTTTGACCTGAAAACTGGCAGAAATCACTTCTGTCATATTCTGTGGGTCAAGTCTGAGAGCCCAAATTAAAGAGGAGGGCACATGGACCCTACCTTTCAGTGGGAAGAGTGTCACAGAATTTTTAGGCTGTGTTTTTAAACCATCACAAGAGCCAACCATTTGCTAGGCACTTTGGAGAAACACCCTCTCTTTCTGTCCTCGTGGAGTTTGTAGCCTGGAAGATAGATGTCAATCCAAAATCACACAAATAAAAGATAAATTGCAATATGGTAAGGGTTCTGAAGGAGACATGATCAGAGAGTCTACAATATGGGGATTGTATTAATTTGCTGAGGCTGCCATAACAAGGTATCATAGACCAGGTGGCTTAAACGATGGACTTTGTTTTCTCTCAGTTCTGGAGGCTGGAAGTCCCAGATCAAGGTGTTAGTAGGTTTGGTTTCTTCTGAGACCTCCTCCTTGTCTGCCAGACTTCTGCCGTCATCCCTCTGTGTCCTCACGTGGTCTTTCTGCTGGACACGTGCTCATTCTTGCCCTAACCTCCTCTTTTTCTCAGGACACCAATCATATTGGATTAGGCACACCCATACGACCTCATTTGCCTCAATAACCTCTTTAAAGACCCTATGTAAATACATTCACATTCTGAGGTACTGTGGGTTAGGATTTCAGTGTATGAATTTTGGGGGGACAAAACTAAGCCCATAGCAGGGAATTGCCTATAGTTTTTTTTTGCAGGTTTTTTTTTTTGTCTGTAGATATATCTTGTTGTGGATATAAACTCAAATTTTGGAGTTTGGAATTATCTGTTTTTAGGGATTGCTTATTTATCTAAAACCTTTTTATATTTGAATAAAACGTTTATGTGGTTCCAAAGTAAAATCTGAAGTCTATTCAAAAAAATCTAGTTTCCAAATTTCAACCTCATTTCCTCTGGATGTCCTTCTCTATTTGACCTTGGCATAATAGAGTTTATAGTAATTGTTTCTTACTAGTAATTATTTCAACCCTTCTAGACTGCAAGCTTCATGAAGGCAGAAACTTATTCTCCTGTTCATAGCATCATCTGCAAAAACCTAACACTGTACCTAGAACACACTTAGTGTTTGGTGACCAGTTGTTGAATGGACATGTGGCACTGGAGTTTAAGGTGTAGACTGGAACCAGTAGATTTGTGAATTGTCTTCATGGAGGCTATGAAAATGGATGAGACCCCTCTAGTGGGATGAGTATAAAAAGAAAAGGCAAACAGTTGAAGGTCTATATTTAGAGGACAGAACAAGGAGAGTAAGCAGAGAGAAAAAAGGAACAGTTGGAGAAATGGTAGGAATTTGGGATAAAGTCTGTATCAATGGGCATTGGGAAAGTGTATATTCAAGACAGACCCCTTGGTTGAAAAGTGCTGAACTGGATACTGGAAGACATTGGTTCGAGTTTTGCTTCTACCTTGATTTGTTGTGTGACCTTGGGCAAATTAGTCTCTGAAAATCAGTTTCTTCATGTGTGAAATGAGAATCACTGTATCTATCTGCATTGTCTACCTCATAGGGTATATGAGTTTCAAAAGAGAGAATAGTGTTAACTCAAATCTAGAAACTTCTTAGTGCTTTATAAGTGTAAGGTTAATAAGTGATTCACCAAATAAAGAATCTTCTAAACTTACCTAATTTAAGCTTGCCTTTTCACTGATAGCTTGTCTCCCTTCTATTTTGCCTTATTATAGTATTTTGCTTTTTAAAACCATTCCTTTACAAAAAGGCTTGTGAAATCTTGGGGAGTAACCTCTTAACATATTTTCTTTAACAATAAGGTAGTCTCCAAAAGACAACTTTCAGAAGTCAAAAGCTTGGACTTTATGTGCCACATTTCACTATTTGCTCACCAAGTCAGCTTTTTGGAGGAGGTTTGATTGTAAGATTACTGGTTTGGGATGCAGTGTTTCTCATAGCTTAATTCATACCAGACACTTCTAGGCAAGAAAGTATCAATCATGATTTGATTTACACAAGTTATAGTTTATGTTTCAATTAATGTAGAGGCTAGTTCTGTACATCAATTAGAGCTACTAAAATTCTTTTCAAATTGCTTGACAAAAGTATACCTTCAAGTTTTAATCTGTCAAATGCAACATGAAAATGTGAAACGAGCACTCTTCTCATATTCTGATGAAGGGGGCAAAATTGGGTGTCAGTGTGCTTACAGACATCTCTAATGGATAAGGTGTGGAAAGGCTGAGATGAAGTGCATCTGGTATTGCTAGAAGCTCCTGTTGGCAAAGAAATGCCATAAGACTACTGACATTTCCTGTAGTCTCTAATTTGGTATCTTTGCTTTCCCAAAACTCACCCATGATGTTCCTAAAAGAGGTTTAAATATTTTATCCTCCAATCTTGCTCTTTCAGTGGCTCTTAAAGATGAAGAGAGACCTCAGATGTATTAATAGAGGTGGGTGAGTCAACTCACTTTTGATGACAGAGACTTGACAAAAGACAGCTTCAAAGATACGTTTTCTTAAAACTTTTGAAGGCTCTGTAATCCAGTGTGCTAAGCATTGGACTGGAAAAAAAAGAGAGAGCAGGTTTTCATTTCTGGCTTGCCACTGACTGCCCTTGCTTTAGAGATTGGTGTAAGAAATGTGTTGAGCTGCACATTTTCTCGTCGCCCCTTTTCATTACTTGGAAAAAACCAAGAGAGTGATGTGAATGCTGAGCACATTTCTGTCACCAAAAGAGAACGGCGATATAGTGTATATACATATTCATGTTTACTTGAAAATCACTGGCTAGCTTTAAGCATAATTTCTGTTATGCCAAAGCCCAGGTGTGCAGGCTTGTCCCTCTTCTGAGGTCCAGGTAAATTAGAACCCTAATAAAACCTCTGTTAACCTTTATAAAACCTCAGGTTTGCCCCCTAAGGTCACAGAGTTTGTCGGGCATTGGGAGATAGGTGATAGAGTTGGAAATTACTCCTTCCTGCTTGGGTGGATTTACCATTTCTCCTTTCTCCTCATGCCTATCACCTACCCAGATATCTTGGAATTTGGTGAAGAAGAAAAAGAAGAAAGAA
Organism: Macaca mulatta; assembly: GCF_049350105.2. NCBI lineage: Eukaryota > Metazoa > Chordata > Mammalia > Primates > Cercopithecidae > Macaca > Macaca mulatta. The sequence goes on along the minus strand of NC_133407.1, from coordinate 129,251,800 downwards.
GGGAAGGGTTGATTGAGAAGAATGGCAAGGTCTGTCTGGAAGCCACCAGAAGAAATATAATGCTAGCTCTTGTCTGTTCTTTCTCTGTCCTTCCCCCTGTTTTCTTTCTCTCTTCTTTCTTTTGCTTTTTACTCTCTTCCCATCATTCTCCTCTTCTTCCCTCCCATCTTCTTTTCTCACTTTTTCATCCTTCATTTTTTCTTTCCTCCCCACCACCAATGGCCCACTTGCTCACCTGGCTGCCCACAAGCCTTAACTAGAAATAATCGGGCACTTTCTCCCCAAATTCAAGTTCAAAAGAAAAAGATGTTCTGAGTTAAGTGAGGCAGTGGCATCTCCCAGCCCATCTCAGCTTCTTCATCTCTGAGGGGTCTCTCACCTCTGTCAGTGAAGCAAGCACCTGGCTGCTCCTCTGAACCTGTTCTGTCTCTTTTTCTCAGGCAGAGAAGAGCTTCTCACTGGTAATTACAAGAGGACAGAGGATACTTATCCTAATGAAAGCCGACCTTCCTCTTCTCTTGGCCTTTACTACCATCTCTTTATTCTATTAACAATTCATTTCCATATTGAAATGCCATCGATTTCTTTTAAAGCGGGGAAAAGCCAGGTTGGGTCCTGTCTGTAAATCATGGTGCTGTCTTGAACCTCAGGTAAGAGAGGTGCTGGCTTTGTCAGGTTGATTCTAAAGAATATTTTTCAACTCCAGGAGGTGGGTTACATTTATAGGGGTGATTATTTTGGTAAATAGGACATATGTAGAACTATGTCCAATTCCATACTCTTTGATGATGAGATGCCTTTAAAATGTGTAGACATTGATACTTTATCCAATATTGCCTCATTCTTTCTATCTGCCAGTTTTATATTCTTCACATAGTTATAGCCGCAGGTTGGACTGACATGGCCATGACTTTGGATTTTTAGTGACCTCCTAATTTTATTGGCTTGCTTTCCTCTGGTTCAGCTATGAATATAGTTTAAAGGTTTTACTGAGAAAGAAACTTGATAGGGTGTGTGAAATCCATGGTTGGTGAAATATCTTTTTCACCAAAGATAAAAAGTATCTTTTTATCTTTGTGGCTTAATAATTATCTTTTCTCCAGGGATTCTTTTGCCACCTTTTTTTTTTTTTTTTTTTTTTTTTTTGAGATAGGTGTCATTCTGTCACCCAGTTTGGCATGCAGTGACCCCGTCATGGTTCACTGTAGCCTCAACCTCTCTGGCTTAGGCTATCCTTCCACCTCAGCCTCCCAAGTAGCTGGGCCTACAGGCATGCACAACCATCCCTGACTATTTTTATTTTTTATTTTTTATAGAGACAGTGTCTCACTGTGTTGCCCAAGATGGTCTCAAACTCCTGGGCTCAAACAGTCACCTGACTTGGCCTCCCAAAGTGCTGGGATTACAGATGTGAGCCCCTGTGCTCTTTTGCCATCTCGATTGCATAGTTTGATTCTTGACGAAGTGCTTCTACGTGGCATAGCATCAACCTTGAAACATATGAGTCATTAAATATTTAATTTGGAAGTGTGAAATGGCAGGTTCACTTTTTAGATTACACCTTAGAGCCCTGCCAATCAGCATTGAAGAAAAGTTGCCTACATCTAAGGTTTGGTCAGACTTTGGGAATAGAAGTTTATACAACATCTACAGTAACTACAGCAAACACATTTGTGTTTGATCAATGAGCTGTCATTCCCCGAAACCTTTTGCCAAGTCTTTAGTTTATCTAACTGCCATGCCAAGACGGTGGTTCACTTGAAATGATAAATGAAACCCACAGGTGGTTTTGGTATGGACATTTTTTGTTTATGTCCTGCAAGATGGAATTATAGGACTAGGATTTAAAGCAAATTGAGCATCCTGAATAAAGGGTTTCAGTGTCTTCCTGTTGCAATTAAAATAACATGCTGAAACTTATTACCATGACTGAGAGAGTCCTGTGGTCTCTGGCTCCTGCTTGCCTTTTCACTTCCATCCCATACTGTTCCCCCCACCCACCCATCCGTTACACTGTAGTCAACAGGAAGGCAGTGATGCTGTCAGACTTGCTTTGTCTCAGGACCTTTGCATTTCCGTTTCCCCTCCACATCTCTTTCCCTTCCCCTCCCCTGTCCCGATCCTCCTCATCTTTCACTCCTCTCCAGGATATTCTGGACTCCTAACACCTCAAGCCTTCCTCTGTCCTTATTTGGCACAGTCTATTGTGATGCTGTTTGCCAGCTCATTGAGAGAGAGGACTTTGGCTGATTTTCGACAGTTTCCGATTCAGAGCACTGTGCTTGGCACCCAGGAGGTGCTCAATACACATTTGTTAAGTCAGTGAATGGAGCCTGAGTAATTTCAGGGAAGGCAGAGGCTATGGTATGGTGCCTTAGTCTTTCTGGAATAGTTGCTAAATATTCCAGTGAGGCTTTTAAGAGTTCTGCTCAGATTTAGCTCATTCATGTCAACAGTTGCCATGGTTTGCTATTTCAGAGCATTTTTTAAAACATAAATTTTGGTCCTTTCAGACAGAAGCATCAATTTGATAAATATTATTTTGTTTTAAATCCCATTTGCAAAGCAAAGTGAAATTTAAACTAGCCTGTGTACCATCTACTAGTGGTTTTCCTGACAAAATGTAGCAAACGTGCTAATGTTTTTATTACATTGATTAGAAAAAAAATTAATTGGAGAACTTAGTTTGCTGAGCTGTTGAATAGAAAGTGCTGAAAGGCATATTCTCAGAAATACAGTCAGTTTGTACTTTACAGAAGGATTTGTTACTCATGTACTGAGAACTGGGTTTATATGATACCACATTTCATCTACAGAAATATACTGCAGATAAGGAAATATATCTTCACCGTAAGAATTTCTTTTGCCAATCAATAAGAACATTAATGCTAACACTCCATCAGATTCTCTGTTGAGAGGAAGGATTAGCCCCAAACCTATACATTAACGCTGTCTGAACAAGAGACTTAGAAGTTGCATGCACTCATATTAGTGAGCTCAAACTTTTGTAGTCATTTGATTTTGAAATTCCTTTTACCAACTCAAGTAATCTTTGGAATGGGACACATTAATGTCTAATTATCTAGGGGTATGTGAAGATGTCCAAGATCTATTATGACTTAGCTTTTGATAATTATTCAAAGCCATAAATTAGGGATTCTACAATTGAATGTGATAGTCGTGGCTGCTCCCCATGTGAATAAAGAAGTATTACCATCAGAGGTTGTTTAGACTGACTTGCACCTTGTACAATTTCTTTTTGTACAAATCAAGGTAAAATTCACACAACAGAAACTTAACCATTTTAAAGTATACAATTCAGTGAACACTCACAGTTGCTTTTTAAGGGATAATGTATTGTTGGTATTGCTCCTCTTGATGGCTTACTAAGATACTCTGTATTTAATTAGAATTTCATTGAATTCAAAAAGCACATCATAGCGGGCCTTGGTGTGCCACTGAATGCTAACCGCTTTGTGAAATTTTCTAGGGCAGAGAAAATACTCAGTTAAGCTAACATACTCTAAAAACATTAACGTACTTAAAATAGCCTTTATTATCCAAATATAAGCTTAGAAATTGTATTTTTCTTCAAATAGACCTTGGTAAGAATATAGCTTGACTTAAAACCATGACAATGAGAGTTTTTGCAAAATCTTCTGAAATTCTCTGCATCTCTGTCCTATCTTGTATTTGTGTGAAAGTAATATAAGATGAATTGTGACTGATCCTTAACCTCAGCAAAGGTCTTTAGAAATTCAGCCAGGCAGAGCCATTTTTAATTGATTGGGGATTTGGGGAAACCACGGAGGATTCTGTGCAGTAGTAGAAAGCTGTGTCTTGAGTCTAGAAGGAAAGTAGGGATTATTGGGAAGGGTAGGTAAATATGAGAAGTGCACATCTACCGCAGAATGGGATGAGATGGGGTCTAGAGGATGACTGAAAAGGAGGAGAGAGTTTTAGCTCGCCATAGAGGCACATTTCTACAAAGTGTTAGCTACTTGTGCCTTTTTTTTTTTTAAATGAATTTTTATGTCGTCATGCACTTGAATGCACAGAAATTTTCAGGAACTGATTAAAATGATTGTTGAAAAAGAAAACTGAAGTGACTACCATAGCAATCCTAAATTTTAAAAACCACATAAGCCCCATTGACTTTTGAAAAATGTGCAAGTTCTTGGTGCCAAGTCAGATGAGGAAGAAAACTTTCAATTCAAAATAATCTCCCTGGACAGACATAATAAGGAACAGAGAAGATCGAGGGCAGGGGAAACCTGGCAAGTGGTAATGTCTAGAAACGCCCTAGGAAGCATGGGAAAGGAGGCAATCTAGGACAGCCAGCCCGATTTGAGCTTCCCACTGGAAAGGGTAGATGCTCCTTCCTGGCATGGCCGTTGAGTTGACCCCTGGGGCTGGTGCTCATTTGGTAACAACTGTGTCTAAGAACATTGGAATGAGTTGAAGCTTGGAAACGAACTGCAAATGAGGTATCTCCTAAGGAGGACAGAGCTCTGTTCAGGGCTGGGGAAAACTAAGCCTGTTGGTGTTGGTGAACTAAAACATAGAAGAAATGAGGCAGAACAGATAACCAGCTGGACCTGGAGTATGTTGTAGGATGGTCTTTTCCTGTGAGGATTAGTAAAAGGGAATAGAGGATTGGTGATGCCCCGTCTTCTTTCCCCTCTTCTCACCCACTGTGCTAGGAGATACTTCATTAACTGAGACCCTTAAAATGCAAAGTAAGCAATAAAAAGGGTTGTTCAGATTATACCAGCTTCCCAAAAACTCACTGAATTCCAAGCAAGTGAATTTCTTGAAATAACTTTAAGCCCATCCATGTCTAAGAAATCCCTAGCTAACACTGAAGTTAACAGTTCTCAGGGTTAATGGGAGATTAGGTAGCATTTTATTGGCATCTTCATTGCTATTACTAATCTAGAACTCATTTTCCTGAGGTTCATTTACCCAAGCAGGATGGTAAAATGGCACCCTCCCTCCTACTCTCCCACAGGCATCCCTATAAATGAGGTGGAGGCATCTGGGCACACTGGAAAGCCTGTGTATATTCTGTGGTGTCATCTAAACTATGAATTAGCCTGCCACTTTCTATCAGTGTGAACTTAGGCAAGTTTTGCACATTTTGAGTCTGCGATGACTGCAAGATATCCAAGCAGCAGTGTCTAAGAGGCAATTGGATTTCTGGGAGGAGCTCAGGAAGAAAGGTCCTGGCTGGAAGATGCATCAGCAGAGAAAGAGCAATTGAAGCCTTGGGCTTGTGTAGAATTGCCTAACAGTAGTGCATCTAATGAAATGAGAAAGGGCACCTGGAGTATATTTAAATATTTTTAGACAAGTTTTTTATTGGGTCTTTATTCTAATCAGGGAGAAAAGTTGTCCAGGGCAATCTTGCTAGCATTTGAATAGATAATTGACTGGCCAGTCATGGGTCCTCACTTACACCCTACTCCTGCGTCCAGCAGATGCCCTCATGGTGTTCATTACTCTAGTTAAACTTATTCGGCATTGGAGCAGTTGTCAGATTTGCTCATCTTCTGGTTCAGTAGTCAGGAAGCACGTATAGCAGCGAAGACCAAAAGCCAGCCACCCCCTGCCAAAACAGTAGGGAGATGCGCATCGTGCCTTGAAGGCCAAATGAGGCAGATTGTCAAGTGCAGCATGGTGCTCCTGAACGTGGAGGGTGGGCTGCCTTTCCCAGCCCGTCCTCTCAGTGTCTCTGCTCCAGATTCTGCTTGCAAGTATTCTATGAAGGTGGGTACCTTCCATCATTCTCAAGAGGGGGTATTCCTGCATCTCAGAGATCTAAGGAAGACGGTTTCTCACCACCATATGCTGAGCCCAAGCTTTTGGGAGTGGAAATAAAAAGGAGGAGCTGCTTATTTATTTATTTATTTATTTGGTAAGTGTGCATTAAGGCTTTAGGAATATCCTGGTTGCCAAGATGGACAGGGTCCCTGCTTTCAAGGAGTTCACATCCTGAAGGAGATAAGTAAGTAAAACAAATAAAATAAGTACCAGTGGTTGTAGTACATATACAGGTGGCCTGACAGAAAATAATCGGGTTCTCTTCTTTAGCTAAGGAAGGCCTCTCAGAGAAGGGGACTTTAAGGCTGTGCCCTGAAGGATGCAAAGGCGTGTAGAAGAGTCAAGAGCATTTAAAGAACAAGCAAAAAGGCCAAGGTAGGAGAGGGCTTGGTAATGAATTCTAAGAAGTGAGAGGAGGCTAGCAAGGCTAGTTAATAGCTTCTGGCCCAGATTCTGCATATATGTTATAAAATTGACACCTTACTGGCGTGTGTGTCACCTCTGCCATGTGAGAGATGCCTCTGGGGTAGCCTGCACATGGTCCCATGATAAATTACAATGTTGTCCCTAAAGGTTATGTCAGTATTGGGTTCCACTGTGGAAACTCTTTCTGCCTAATGACTACATCCAAGAGGTGGTTTGTTGTGTTTGTGCATTGATTTTTAAAGAAGCAGGGTGGCTAAAGATGACCTGTAACTAGGGTGAGGCCTTATACGCTGACACTTAAAAAATATATGTATATAAATTCCTCTTGACATTTGGATTTAATGCTACTATTATAGGGGATCAGCGGGCTCGCTTGTAAACATAGGTACCGAATACTCATCAGAAACCTTCTTCAGATTTGTCATCTTCAGTATAGCAAATGTTCCATCCAGAGTGCTGAGCCAAGGGAGTAGATTTCCTAAGGGCCACATCCTAGGGAGAGCAAAAAAAAAACAAGCGTCGGGGAATATATGCAGGCATTGTGTGGGATTTGCATATAATTTGCATAGCGCTTGATAAGCTAAAATCTGTTCTCAGAAAATGTTCAAATTAAAATTTTATCACGGCTACCAGTGCAGCCATTTCTTACTATTTTCCCCTCTATTTTATTCTTTTGCTCATATTGGCTGTCTCTGATTCATATATCTTTTTGTCAGAAATGTACAGCTGTGATTCTGAGCATCAAGGAAGAAAAAAGGGAAAAATCTGAGTCCACCAGAGACCATTTCTTGGCAAATGAAGTTCTTATTCAAGCCCTTCCTAGTCACATCTTTCTCAGTCCGGTAGTAAAAGTGCCTTTATTTGGGGTCTGTCTCGGAAGCTCAAGGGAGCCATATGTGTGACAGGAAAAAAAAAAAAAAAAAAAAAAAGAAAAGAAAAGTGAACCTTGCATTAAAAGCTACTTGGGACTGGGCAGTGACTCACGGCTGTAATCCCAGCATTTTGGGAGGTTGAGGCAGGCGGATCACTTGAGGTCAAGAGTTCGAGACCAGCCTGGCCAACATGGTGAAACCCCGTCTCTACTAAAAATACAAAAATTAGCTGGGTGTGGTGGTGCGTGCTTGTAATCCTAGCTACTTGGGAGACTGAAGCAGGAAAATCGCTTGACCCCGGGAGGTGGAGGTTGCAGTGAGCCAAGATCGTGCCATTGCACTCCAGCCTAGGCGACAAGAGCGAGACTATGTCTCAAGAAAAACGCTACTTGGAATCAAGTTTGAGCTTTTCTCTTGTGAGAATTTTAGATGATATATTGATGCATCTGTTTTTTCATTTGTAAACTGGGGATACATGAAAACCTTACAAAGCTATTGTGAAAACTAAATAATATGTGAATAACAGTGCAAGGCCAGCAATTAATATTGGTAATCCTGTTTTTAGAAACTGCCCTTAAGCCATATTGTGGATGTAGTCTTTGTGTCTCCAAGTTGGTAATGAGCCCCCTGATGGTGGCCCCAATATGTTAAAAAGGGGTGGTTGAATGAGTGATTTGGGGGTCCCAGCCCTCATGTTCTAAAGAATCGGTGGGTGTAAGGAGTATATTGGTGACCTGAAGAGCTGTACTTCCTCTTAGAAGTACTCACATTTGCACTTAATATTTGATTAACACATGCATCGATTTCGTTAGAAGCAATTAAAGAAACAGCTCCAGGTAAAGATGTTTGGTGAAATTTTTGGATGTGAGGCTGTTAGAGATTCATGTTCTCTATCCTTCGAGGGTTCCTTATAAGACATGTTACAGTCATTTTTTAATTTGTTGATCCCTACTAATTATCAGAACTGCTACCCGAAAAAAGTCACAACATTAGGATGAAATCAGATGTGGCTGTTTAGTGTCATTTATAAGTAGATCCAGGGCAGCCATGGAATACGAAGCTTGATTTTACAAAAATATTTAAAACATTAAATCAATTCATGTATGGTTAGTATTAAAAATTATAATTTGGTCAAATGATAGAATGAAATTTGCTATTTATTATTACTATTTTTATTTATTTATTTTTTTGAGATGGAGTCTGCTCTGTAGCCCAGACTGGAGTGCCCAGTGGCGTGATCTTCACTCACTGTGACCTCCGCCTCCTGGGTCCCGGTTCAAACAATTCTCCTGCCTCAGCCTCCTGAGTAGCTGGGATTACAGGAATGCACCACCATGCCCAGCTAATGTTTGTATTTTTAGTAGAGGCCAGATTTCACAATGTCGGCCAGGCTGGTCTTGAACTCCTGACCTTGCGATCCACCCGCCTTGGCCTCCCAAAATGCTGGGATTATAGACGTGAGCCACCGCACCCGGGCTGCTATTGATTATTCAGAGGCTATCTCAACCATCTTATAAGGAATGTCATATTTTTAATGTACAAACCAAAATATCAAAATTGTACATAGCTAAAAATCAGTTTCTAAAATCTCACATTTTTCTTTAGGGGAGTAGTTTTCAAACTTGAGCGTGCTTTGGAGGGTTTGTTAAAACACAGATTTCTGGGGCCCTACCTTCAGAGTTTTTGATTCAGTAGGTCTGGGTCTAGGCCTAAGAATTTGCATTTCTAGCACGTGCTTGGGGCTTCGGATGCTGAGTCCAGGGATCACGTTATGAGAACCACTGCTTTAGGGAAAATTTATAAGGGTTTGGCTTTTCCCCTATTCTTGTTTCTCTATTATATGTATGTTATGGCGAGATACATTAATTTTTGTTGAGAATCCAAATGTGTATTTTATTTTTATTTTTTTATTTTTGCCACAAATGTTAGGAAATTCTGTTTTTGGTATCTGCCAGGAGGGAAACAGAACATGAAGCTCATGGACATGTATTTTCATGGGCAGTTAAGCTATTCTTTAGATGAAAATGGCCTTAATCATTTTAATTATAAGTGGGGAATACATTTATTTATTCATTCAACAAATATTTAATGGGGACTCCTTATGTATCAATTACTGCTTTAAGTGTCAGAGATGCCCCATGAATATAAAGGATAAAATTCTTCTCCTAATGGGGTTTAGGTATTGGATGGGGGCTACAAAGGGTGAACGAAGAAAACAGATAATTTAAAAAATGTGTCTCAAGTGGAAGTTGTTATAAAGAAGACTAAAGCTGAATGAAATGGCAGAAAGTGATGGAGACAGGGTTTCTTTACATAGGGTGAGCAGGGAAGGCCTCCTTGATAAGGTGAGTTGAATAGGTACCTGCAGAAAGGGGAGGGGGATGTTTCTGATGGAGGAAAATGCTTCTAAGATAGGGAGGCAGGAGTGAGCTCACTGTATTTGTAGAATAGCAAAGACACCAGTGAAGCTGGAACCCATTTGGTGGGGAGGGAGATGGATGGTGACTGGCCATTGGATTTTATCTTGAGTAAGAAGAGGAGCTGTTGGAGGGTTTTGAGAAGTGCTGTGATAGTGTCTGCCTTACCTTTGGGAGGATCATTCTGGCTGCTTGTGGAGGGTAGCAACAAGGAAAGTATCCTAGGTGATGCAGGATGAGTAAAGAGTGAGTAAAGCACTATACTGGTGGCTGCACTCATGGCAGACATCACAAATCAACCACAGAGGCCTTTCCCAGTGTCCTGGATGTTGACTGGGATGACTTCCCAACACGGCCTGCAGCTGGAACTGAGAGCCCTTGGAATCTACACAGCAAATGAAGTCTTTTTATTTCTTTTCCAACAATTCAAATATCAAATGGCTTTCCAGTGCCTTATCTCTCCTTAAAAGAAGTCTAGGCGTCTACTGTAGATTCATTCATCCCCCAGCAATACCTATTGAGAATAAAAAAAGAAAGTCTGTAAATGAATGAACTTGATAATTTCAAATCATATGTCCTGGGAAGTAAAAGGATGTGAATGAGACCTGGAAAATAAGTAATTGGCTCTTTCAAGAACAGGGGACAGGCAGTCTAAGCAGAGGGAGCAAGTGCAGGTTCCAAGGTCCTGCAGCTAGGAGGACTGAAGGGGAGGATATCCAGGACCTCCTTCTGTTTTCCCTTGGTTCACATGTATCCTTATGATATGCTTCCATAAGGTGAACTCTGCAAGTCTTATCTCCCTGGGACAAGATTGGATCTGTATTATTTAATGAGGATGATGCCTGAATCAGGCCTGAACTTTCTTCCAACAATCTCCCACCTAAAATACATCTTTCTCCTGTACTCATTTTCCCATTTTTGTCTTTCTTCCTTGAATTCAGTTCTCTCTGACCCTCCTTTTTGCACCTCATCAGTTATCTCTGTTGAAGAAAATTGTTCAGGGGAATAGAAGAGAATGGATTTCACATGGCATTTGTATATTAATAAGATTATTAATTTGGGGACCTTCTTCCCTTTCCTTCCTGCATAGTTTTTGGAAATAAATGCCCATCTAATTTACTAAATATTCCCTTGAGCATGAGCAGCCTTATATACAAAAGAAATTTCACATTTTGTACCTGAATGTAGTAGTGGCTAATACATATACACAAAAAAAGTAATTCAGTAGGAAAAATAAAATACAAAGAAAACCAATTATCTCAGCCTGTTCAAAGAGACAGCCAGCCAGGTAGTGAGTAGTAATTGCAGTATTTTGTTATGGAAGTCTTTGGTTGTAATTAATAGATTTCTGCCTTTTAGTAAATTTGTTTTATTATGCATTAGAGGACCTTGCTTTGAGTAGCGCAGCTCAGGGGTTAGTCACAGCAGTATAAGTTAGGAGGAAATATCTGGGCACCTGCTATTTGTAGCACACTGTCGCTGTTTCCACGTATGACTGGGGATGAGCTGAAGGCTTAGTCAGAATCAACTCTTGGTGTTGCCAGAACTGTTGTGATTAAGTCTTTTTTGTTCTCTGACCCCTGAGGATGGCTTATTAAGGTTCAGTCTGCTCATCTGAAAAATGGAGCTGATGAAATCTTCCTTAGAATGTTGAACCCCGGGTAGTGGTGATGAGAACAGTTCCTATTTTTTTTTAGCACTTACTACCTGCCAGGCATATTCCAAAGCACATTATATACACCATTTCAGTTAATCCCCACAACTGACAGTTGGGGTAGATGCTGGTCCTATAGATGAAACCATGGCATGGAAACATTAAGTAATTTGCTCAAGGCACACTGCTGAGTGCAATGTATGACACTTATTAAGTGTTTATATAAAAGTAATAACCCCAGCTGCTATGGCTTAGATATAACTTTTTTTTTTTAAGGAGTTTGAGTATATTACAGAATGTAGGAAGTCTGATTCTCAATGCCTCTTGTTTTCTGTTTGTTTAGTTAGTTATCTGGCTCCATTTTACAGCACCAATTTTCATCTTTATTGATTTTCTGCTGATTAAAAAAAAACTGTCTGTATCTTTTGCTCATTTTTTTGGTCTTCCTTTAAGAAAGTGTTCTGGGCCGGGCACGGTGGCTCACGCCTGTAATCCCAGCACTTCAGGAGGTCGAGGTGGGCGGATCATCTGAGGTCAGAAATTTGAGACCAGCTTGGCCAACATGGTGAAACCTCCATCTCTACTACAATACAAAAATTAGCCGGGCATGATGGTCCGCACCTGTAATCCCAGCTGCTTGGGGGCTGAGACAGAGAATCATTTGAATCCGGGAGGCAGAGGTTGCAGTGAGCCGATATTGCACCACTGCACTCCAGCCTGGGTGACAGAGCAAGACTTCATCTCCACCAAAAAAAAAAAAAAGTTCTGAATATGGATACTCTGTCAAAATTCAACATCTGCTGGTCTTCTTGGATAAGGCTGCCTTTGGTCTCTCTAAAGAGGCTAACCTGGATTCCTCTTTGGTGAGAGGACAGTATACATTTCAAATAAGGCATTAGAGGTCTTCCAGGAAATTATGATTGTGAGCATTTCCCTCTCTTTTTCAAGTTTCCAGTGTCTTTAGAATCTCACTGTGCCTTTTTAGAAATATGGCCAATTCTTGTGCTATATTTTATGCTCCAGGTGCCTTGGAACCCAGTTGTATGGGGGCACTGTGGACAAGGGTGCAAGTCCTAGCTCTGCATTTAAAGGTTACATGATCTTAGGAAAGTTTTTCAACCTTTCTGACTTAGTCTGTTTTCCATTGCTATAACTGAATCCCTGAGACTGGGTAATTTATAAAGAAAGAAATGTGTTATGTGGCCAGGCGCAGTGATTCACAACTGTAATCCCAGAACTTTGGGAGGCTGAGGCAGGAGGATTGCTTGAACATGGTTGTTCCAGACAAGCCTGGGCAACATAGGGAGACCCCATCTGTATAAAAAATTTTTTAAAAATAAAAAATAGTCAGGCATGGTATCTCATGCCTATGATAGGTCTCAGCTACTCAAGAGGCTGAGGTGGGAGGATCACTTGACCCCGGGAGGTCAAGGCTGCAGTGAGCCATGATTGTGCCATTGTAATCCAGTCTGGGCAACAGAGTGATACCCTGCCTCAAAAAAATAGTATTTCTTACAATTCTGGAGGTTGGGAAGGCCAAAGTCTAGGACCACATTTGATGAATACCTTCTTGTTTGTGAGGACTCTCTGCAGTCCCAAGGTGGCACAGGACATAACATGGCAAGGGGGCTCACCAGAGACAGCCAAACTGGCTTTTGCAACAGTCTCAGTCTCCTGACAACTCGCCCACTCCCTTGATAACCCATTCATTCATTCATTCATTCATTCATTCATTCATTCATTTATTCATGAGGACGGAGCCTTCATGACCCAGTCACTTGCCAAAGGTCCTACCTTTCAAAACAGCTACACTGTGGGACAAGATTCCAATATGTGAACTTTTGGGATACATTCAAACCATAGCAGCCTCCTTGTCTACAAAATGGGGATGGTGATAATGATGATGTTGATGATGGCACTAGCTATCTCACAGGGATACATGAATTGTATAAGACTATGTAGGGTAAGTCAAGGTCACTATAGGCTTTTTGTGAGGGACTCAGGGCTAGGACTTCAATATATGAGTTTGGTTGGTGGGGAGGCACAGTTCCACCCATAACATGACGGGAGGCTCTGTCCTCATCACCTAGTATAGTTCTTAACCCAGAGTATGCCATCAGCACCTCTCTGCTAAATGAATTCATATGTGCTAACGAGCAAGAATGAACAAATGATAAACAATATCTGTCTGTGTTGACCATCGAAGCATTTAAAACATGGATTTGTATCGCATGTTCTAACATTGAGAGTTCTCAATGATGCTTATTCCTTGAGTTCTGTGTCTCACTATGCTAAATTAGAACATCTGATCTAGGAATGTCCAGATCACTTTTTTTTTTTTTTAAAAAAAAGGTCTCATATACCTATACTTGTCTACTTGATTTAGCTCAAGTAGCGTTACAGTCAATCACAAATTCAGTCACAAATACAGAATATTTAAATTTTGACTTTGGAGTAATTAGCTACAACTTGAATTTTGTTCTGTTCTGAAATGTAGCACTTCGGATTTTGATTTAATAATGGCTATTTGGTTGCATAAAGCAGGATTTTAGCTTTTGTGAGAAGCTAATTAGGTTGGAACTGGTTTAAGCACTTATTTTCCTGGAATGATTTCAGTCCAGTTAGCCATACCTTTTTCTTCTTGCTCAGATGTAAACACAAGTACTCACAGCAGTCTCAAATGCAAAATTGATAAATGTACTATGCTGCTGACAGTATAACTTCTGGAACTATATTATTTTGGGATATGCTGAGGTAATGAGATTTAAATTCTGTTAGATTTGGAAATTCAAGGTTTTTACAGTTTTCTCAATACAGCAGTAGACTAGAGAGAACAATAACAGGAATTTTTTTAAGATGGAGCTGGTGGCCTTTGAGTTCAGTGTTTTCCTGAACATAATGCTCTGCTAAGTTTACTCTTGCTAAAAATAAATAAAAATAATAATTATAAAAGGAAGTGAAGTGGTCAGAGAAGGAAAACAGGTTTCTCAGTGTAGACCATTACAGAGCCCTTAATGTGTTAATGTATTTAGGTTGGTGCAAAAGTAATTGCGGTTTTTGCTATTTCATACATTTTGACTTTCCAAGAGGGGGCTGTGTTATGCAGACTTTGCCACATATATTTGCTCTGAAACCCCTTTTTTCTTAAGGCACCAGTGTCCTAAGAAATACTCTCAGGATGGTCACTCTGGACAGTCTAAAATAAGGTGCACATTTTTCTAGTTTGGTAAGTGGGGCATATTGGTCAGAATTTCTTTTACTGCTCAGAATATCGTAGTATTATATCATGGTATTTCATAGGCATCACTCAAAATATCAATTTTTAACTTAGACTATTATAGTGGTTAAAATGTTGTAGATCTAGGCTGGGCGTGGTGGCTAACACCTATAATCCCAGCACTTTGGGAGGCTGAGGCAGGTGGATCACTTGAGGTCAGGAGTTCATGACCAGCCTGGCCAAGAGAGTGAAACCCTGTCTCTACTAAAATAAAATAAAATAAAATAAAATAAAAATACAAAAATGAGCTGGGCGTGGTGGCAACTACTTGGGAGGCTGAGGCACGAGAATCACTTGAACCCAGGAGGTGGAGGTTGTAGTGAATCAAGATTGTGACACTGCACTCCAGCCTGAGTGACAGAGCAAGACTCTGTCTCAAAAAAAAAAAAAAAAAAAGTTGTGTCTCTAGTGCTGTTTTTCAAACTTCAGCCTTTTTTAAAAAAAGCATTTAAAAACATTTCTGTTAAGACTTTCTTTGAAAGTGTCAGAAAGCCAGCTCCATCTGGCTACAGCAATAACAGTGTGACAGTGTATCAGGAGAGGGGTTTTTAAACTTCAGAGTGTATCACCAGGACTCAGCCCTTCTCTATCCCTTGGTTTTTCTCTTCCTCTAAATTCATTTGATTCTCAAGGAAGATATTTGCCTGTGTAAGCAAATAGACTCCACGTAGTCTACTCTGCATTTGCAGTGGAAATTAAACCTTTATTTCCTATCCTTCCAACATAGTCCCTGGTTTAAATCTCATTGGCTGGTTTGGGCCCAGTGAGTCCTTTCCTTCCTGCCCCTCCTATTGCTGTGGTAGGCAAAGCTGGATTGTGTGCAGCTCTTGTGTCAAGGAGTAGGGTCAACCTCAGTGAAACAACATGTGCTGAGCCGGGGAACGGGCACAGGATACAGATCCCCAGAAGAAAATAGAGGTGCTGTAGCCAGAAGCAGCAGAAATGTATGCCTGGCAGGTAAAAATGACAGGTATCCCATATACTTGCCCTTAGCTTGCTGACTTGTGAAAAACTTCTTTTCTTGTGAATTGAATTAAAAAAGATTTCAGTTAGTTGACCTTCTAGTTAGTTAAGCTGCAGCTAATTAGGTTAGTTAGATGACTAGGTGCTGATGGAGTCAATAAATGGACACTTGGCACAAAAATAAAGTTAACAGGTCCTGACATTTCACTATGGGAAGCAATAGGGAGGGAGGATTCCAAGAGGACTTTAAATATTCCAGACGATGTAACTGTAACCAGACCAGGAGTTTTCTTTGTCTGTGGACTTCTCCACCAGGGGGACAATGTGTCTTTTGCCTGGCATATAGTTAATTCTGAAGGATATTTTATTATTGCAGAACGAGGAGATTGGGGTGGTTTTTTATTTTTACTGACTTTGGATCGTTAACTAAAATAGGGAACAAAGGACAAAATGTAGGTTTAGGAAAGAAGATGCTGAGTGCAAATTTGAAGGTGAAATGTATTTGAGCTGCTGGTGGGACAGTTTGGGAGAATCGGGCGGTTAGGAACGTGGAACCCAGGTCTGTTTTATTGTATCCTGGGAAAATCCAATCTTGTCTTTATTTTGGTTCAAAATAAAACTTTCTTTGATAAAAGCAAAGGCGTATTTCCTTGTGAGAGGCAGTAAGATGGAATGCTTTATCAAATAAAAAGACTGTTCAAGGGAAGTGCTCTTGGAGCATTTGTTTTCCCTTAAAGACACTGATATCTGGGTCTCAGAGGGATTATATATTTCCAGATGTTTCCATTTGTGAGTGTCAAGTTGCATTAGATGCCACATTTTAGTGACACAACATCACTTTGCCTCATTGAGGACAATTTGGGGCACAAAAATCATAGTTAAGGAAAATTTACATTTGCTTCTCTTGCAGTCTGTTTTTCCAGAGTAGGGATAGTGTAGAAAAATAAAGGTACAAACAGAGCTGGCAGCATCCAGATAGTTTCTTACTCAGTAGTTCTCAAGTCGGTGCCTCTCTGATTTGTAATAAATATTTTTAATGTGTTCCCTTTATTATCCTAATATGAGATAAATAGATAATGCATCCTGTTAGTATACCTAATTTTAAAAATTATATAGTGACTCAACTAGTATCTATAGAAAATAAAAATAAAAGGAAAGTAACTTACAATAAATGATGCATATTGCAGTATGTATAATACATTCTTGGGTACAAGTTTACTAGAGCCAAGCTTCTCCTGGGGATCTTGTTAAAATGCAGATTCTGATTCAGCAGCTCCAGTGTGGGGGGCCTGAGATTCTGCCTTTCTTCCTTCTTTCCTTCCTTCCTTCCTTCCTTCCTTCCTTCCTTCCTTCCTTCCTTCCTTCCTTCCTTCCTTTTCCTTCCTTCCTTCCTTCCTTCCTTCCTTCCTTCCTTCCTTCCTTCCTTCCTTCCCTCCCTCCCTCCCTCCTTCTTTCCTTCCTTCCTTCCTCTTTTCCTTCCTTCCTCCCTCCCTCCCTCCCTCCCCCCCTCTTTCTTTTTTCTTTCTTTTTTTCTCTTTCTTTCTTTCTTTCTTTCTTTCTTTCTTTCTTTCTTTCTTTCTTTCTTTCTTTCTTTCTTTCTTTCTTTCTTATTTTCTTCCTTTTCTTTCTCTCTCTCTTTCTCTCTTTCTTTCTTTTTTCCTACTGGAAGTACTTTTTAAGAAAAAAATTCTAGACACTTAACAGTACATAACATTTCAACAGCGAAGCATTAGTTAAGAGGGGGTTTTCAGGAGGTGGGGATTCTAGAATATTAGGAAAATATGTTGGTATCCTCCTTCATTATAGATGGATGGCATAGGTCATAATGCCATTCATCTATAATGAAGAAGGGTACCAACATTTGATATTGGCTACTAAGCCAATGTCAAAACCCAGTGGAATGACACTTCTATAGAGTTTATTTCCCTTTCTGCTATCTTCCCTTCCCCACGGAAACGTCTGCCACCATATAAAGCGTGGTAGCACCTAGCTTAAGCTTCAGTGTTCCCCCTTGGGTAGGAATGAGAGTGAAGGGAAGGTCACTCTTGAGTTTCCATGCTTTCTTCTTCCTCTCCTTGAGGTGGTTCTTCTGTCTCCTCTTCTTCCTCTCTTTCCTTTTTCTCTAATGGCTCCTCTAAGCCTTTTCTGAAGGTGTTACTCTCACTCCATCCCAGGTAGATATTTCAGAAGTAAGATGGCTGGCATCACCCTCCTGACAAGGATCTTCCTAAAGCCACCATGTGAGAGGATTCGGACCGAGTCTGAGCTGTGTAGCAGACTGTGTCCTGCTGTTCTAGGGTCATGACTGTGTACTCTGAAGTTGCCCCTCTCACAGGGGTCAGTGATACCCATGGACCCTGGCAGGAACAGTCCTGCACCCAAAATCTGCAAGCAACACCTGTGTGCAGTGTTTAGGGCCAAAGGCTGTCTGTTGGTGTTATCACAGCATAATGACCTAGTAAGCCTAGGATCCAGGGTGTGAGGGGCTCAAAGCCAGGAAGACGAACCTTAAGTCCTTCAGTAGTCTGATGAGAACTTTAACTGTGGACTGAGAACCATTTTCCTTGAACCAGCGGGCATGCCGGATGGCTGCTAAGGCACTCTGCAATACCTTGATATCCAACGGAGTTCTGGGTCCTGTTTTGGAAGATTGGGTGGCACTGTTGTAACGACAGTCTTCACCGTAGCATCAGAAGAACTGATTTCAAAGCCAGTTTCGTTGGTTGGTACGGTCAAAACTTCAGAAGGATCCTGTGCTCTCAGGCTTCCCACGACTTTGTTTCCCAGGGGAGCAACAGCTTCCAACGTTGGCACAATCTTGCGTATTACCAGCGGGGCAGCTGCATTGTGACCTGTAGTGATGGTTCTCTTTTTGTAGGATCCCACCTATCCAGCTTCTTCAATTTGCACTTCAGACGTCCCTGGAGCCACAATCAGACTGTCAATCACATTGTTGATTTTTGTCACCAGGGAAAGGTAAGAGGCCTGCTCAGCAGAATCAGGAGCTGGGGTCCTGATTGCTCTTCAGCAAGGCCTCATTGAAGGAAGCTGTATCAGGTGTGGGCTTGACCCAGGGAAAGGCCATTTCACACAAATAGAAATCAAACGAGATATGTGGTACAAAGGGCCTGAACTCTCCTCCTGAGACTCTTCTGAAGCCAAAGTGCCCACCATAACCATGACCTTTGTCACTCCTCATGATGCCTTAAATTCCAAATGGAAGCTGCACCAATCACCCTTTCCTCCCCTGCCCCCCTCTCTTTTAAAATCTTGAGACAGGGTCTTGCTATGTTATTCGGGCTGGTCTTAAACTCCTGGGCTCATGTGATCCTCCTGCCTCAGCCTCTCAAGGTAGCTTGGATTTCAGGTGCATGCCTGAAATCCAAGATTCTTCATTTCTAATTAACTCCCAAGTGCTGTCAGTACTGCTGTTCCGTGACCACTTTTTGAATAGCAAGACTTTTTAGTAGTTAATGAAGTAGTCAGATGCTTGCACCTATACATAGAATCACTGTGAATGTTTCAGCTATAAAAGTGACTGCCACAGATGCTTCGAATGGGCAACAGTAAACCAGAAACGACCTTGCTGTTGGAGATTCAATATTCCAAAATGATAACTTAGTAAAGTTACAAAGAAAAAGTAGCAGTTTCCTCTGAATTTGCATGGTTTAGCGTGTGGTGTGTATTAAAACTATAAAAAACATACTGTGCATTTATTTTTATGTGAAATGAAGGAAGGTTCTTGGCTCAGATGATTGGCATTTCACTTCATGTCCACTGAGACAGTCCTAAGTCATGCATGCCATAGCACAATTCATTGAGAGATTCTGCCTCTTAAATCCCAGTTTTGGCTTCCAGTTGCTTCAACAATCCCCTTCCTCTCTGCATTTAGAAAACATCCCTACAGGGCCGGGCGTGGTGGCTCATGCCTGTAATCCCAGCACTTTGGGAGGCCGAGGCGGGTGGATCACGAGGTCAGGAGATCGAGACCATCCTGGCTAACACAGTGAAACCCTGCCTCTACTAAAAATACAAAAAATTAGCTGGGTGTGGTGGTGGGCACCTGTAGTCCCAGCTATTCGGGCAGGATAATCACTTGAACTTGGGAGGTGGAGGTTGCAGTGAGCCAAGATTGTGCTACACCCTGGTGACAGCGAGACTCTGTCTCAGAAAACCAACCAAACAAAAAACAAAAACACACCCCTACAGATTTCCAAAATGCCCAGAAGAGAGATACCATCTATGGAGAACCCCTGAACCCAAAGGCCAATGAATGGGAACAGGCCATAAGATGATTCGTAGGTGTGATATGACTGCTCCTAGTTTGTTCAAGCAAATTGTCCCCTGAGCCAGGGGCCAAAGAAAATCAAGTAGAGAGTCACAGTTATTGCACAGAACATGACAGCAGAGCTGTACAGTCTTGCCGGAGGTGTTTTCTCTGCTGTTCACTTTGTTTCCCTAGTAATTGGGGAAAAAGTTTCTATGGCCATATTTGCAGCTGACAGATTTGTTTTGCACCGTGCTGCGAGAGGGTGTTAAGTGGAGGCCTGTGAAGAATCTGAAGCAAATGGAGATAATTTTCGGGGGAAAAAAAAGTGTCTAACTTCCTAGTAACCACAGACTGAATTGTGTTTTTCCAGCTTAGTTTCTGTCTCTCTCAGTAGCCCTTGAGTGTCAGAGACCACTGGCATTCTTCCAGGACTGGAAAGGCAAGAGAGCAGTTGTTCAGAGCAGCATAATCCTCTGAAGTTCATTTGTACTTGGTAGTTTTCCTGAAAGCCTTATTTTTACTAAAATAGAAACTGATGGAAATGATCAAATGAAAATAGCAATATGTAGGGTGAGTTTTATTAGTTGAATCAAAAGATGTATTTATTTGCTACTTCTAGATTAACACGACCACCTCAGATAGTTTCTTAAGTGAAAATATTTTAGTCCCCAGACAAGCTACGTTCTTTGACATTGTGTGTAATACAAAATATATATGAGATGGATTTTTCCGCTTTTGATATCAAGCAGCTTTTGTAACACTGGAATGTGAAAATGATATATATTCATTAGAGGCTGTCTGAAAAATAAGTTTAAAATTTGAGGAAAAAGTTAAAATGCAAATAAAGGCATGTGTAATTGTACCACCCAGAAATAACAACTATTAACCAGAATTTTCTCCTAATCTTTTTTTTTTTTTTTTTTAAATGAGGAAATACACAAGCATGTGCTCACATTTTAACAAAATTAGAATAGTTTCACTACTTTTGCATGCTGGTATTTTCACTTCTATTATGAAGTATGCATCTTAATGATACTCATCTTCAGCACTTTTTTATTAATGGAAAATTTTGAGATAATTGTGGATTCATAAGCAGTTCTACGAAATAATGCAGTGAGGGCCCTTCTATACTTAGTTTGGTTTCCTCCAGTGGTGTAATTTTCCAAAGCTATAGTATAATATTGCAATCAGGATATTGACATTAATACAGTCTACCAGGCCAAACGTGATGGCTCATTCCTATAATTCTAGCACTTTGGAAGGCTGAGGCTGGTGGATCACTTGAGCCCAGGAGTTCGAGACCAACCTGAGCAACATAGCAAAACCCCATCTCTACCAAAAAATAAAAAAAAGTAGCCAGGTGTGGTGGCGTGCACCTGTGATCCCAAATGCTTGAGAAGCTGAGGCTAGTGGATTGCTTGAGCCTGGGAGGTTGAGGCTACAGTGAGCTGAGATTGTGGCACTGCACTCTGGGCGACAGAGGACTCTGTCTCAAAAAACAAAAACAATCCTAACAAGTGTAGTCAAATTTCCCCAGTTTTACTTATACTTATTTGTGTGTATGTGTGTATTTAGATTTATACACAATTTTATCACCTATGTAGGTTCATGTGTCTACAACTACAGTCAGGATATCGAACAGTGCTGATACCACCAAGATCCCTTTTATAGCCACACCCATCTCTCCCCTGGCCCCCTTGAAACTCCTGACAACCACTAATCTATCTTCAGTTTGTGAAACTTGGGTCATATCAGAATTTTTATATTAACGGAATATATAATGTTTGTTGCCAAGTAGTATTTCATGATATGTGTATACCACAGTTTAGCCACTTACCTGTTGAAGGACATCTTGGCATCTTGGCTGATTCTAGTTTTTAGCTATTATACATAGGCTGTTGTGAACACTGGCATACAGGTGGTGGTTGTAGTTGTTTTTTTAATTTAAAATTTTCCTTTTTCTGGGATAAATGTCCAAGAGTACAATTGTTGGTTGAGTATTTAGGGGTTTTTTTTTTTTTTTTTTGAGACAGAGTCTCTGTTGCTCAGCCTGGAATCCAGCGGCATGATCATAGCTCACTGTAGCCTCCGATTTCTGGGCTCAAAAAATCCTCCTGCCCCAGCCTCCTGAGTAGCTGGGACTACAGGTGTACGCCATCCATCCTGGATAATTTTTTTTTTTTTTTTTGAGATGGAGTCTCACTGTATCACCCAGGCTGGAGTACAGTGGCACCGTCTCCGCTCACTGCAAACTCCGCTTCCCAGGTTCACGCCATTCTCCTGCCTCAGCCTCCCGAGTAGCTGGGACTATAGGTGCTCACCAGCACACTTGGCTAATTTTTTGTATTTTTAGTAGAGACGGGGTTTCACCATGTTAGCCAGGATGGTCTCAATCTCCTGAGCTTGTGATCCACCCGCCTCGGCCTCCCAAAGTGTTGGGATTACAGGCGTGAGCCACTGTGCCCGGCCAATCCTAGGTAATTAAAAAAAATTTTTTTTGTAGAGATGAGCTGTCTTTAGGCTGGTATCAAACTCCTGGGCTCAAGCGAACCACCTTCCTTGGCCTCCCAAAGTGCTGTAGTTAACGTGAGTGTGTGTTTTCTTATAAAACTACTTGCCAGAGTGGCTATACTATTTTACATCTTACCAGCAGTATGAGTGTAATCCAGATTTTTCACATCCTTGCCAGCATTTGGTGGCGTCACTGTTTTCATTTCATCCATTCTGATAAGTGTGAAGTGCTCTCATTGTGGTTTAAATTTGCACTTTCCTAATGCCAAGTGATGTTAAGCATCTTTGCATGTGCTTGCCATATATATATAGCCTGTTCAGTCAGATGTCTTTTCAGGTCTTTGGCCCATTTTCTAATTGGATTGTCTGTTTTTTTGATATTGACTTTGGAGAATTCTTTATATGTTCTAGATACTTGTTCTTTGTCACCTATGTGATTTGCATGTATTTTCTCTCTCAGTCTATAGCTTGTTTTTTTTTTTTTTTAATAAGACTCTTTTTTTTAGAGCAGTTTTAGGTTCACAGCAAAATTGAGAGACATGTCTGGAGGTATCCCATATACTCCCTGCCCCAATACGTGCATAGTCTCCCCCATTATCAATATCCTGCATGAGAGTGATGCTTTCATTACAGCTGGAGAACCTACAAGGACACATCATTGTCACCCAAAATCCATTGTGTACATGAGGGTTACCTCCTGATGACATAAATGACATAGCTCTGTGGGTTTAGATAAATTTATAATGACATGTATCCACCACTGTATACCAGGGGTCCCCATCCCCCAGGCCACACACTGGTACTGGTCTGTACTGGTCTGTGGCCTGTTAGGAACTGGGCTGCACAGCTGGAGATGAGCAGCAGCAAGCAAGCATTACTCCCTGAGCTCTGCCTTCTGTCAGATCAGCATTGCCATTCGATTCTCATAGAAGCATGAACCTCATTGTGAACTGTGCATGTGGGGGATCTAGGATGTGTACTCTTTATGAGAATCTAATGCCTAATGATCTGAGATGTAACAGTTTCATCTCAAAACCATCCCCTCCCCCATCCCGATCCGTGGAAAAATTATCTTCCACGAAACTGGTCCCTGGTGCCAAAAAGTTTGGGGACCACTGTCATACACCGTTTTACTCACGGCCCTGAAAATCTTCTGTGCTCTGCCTGTTAGCGTTCTTTTTCATTCTCTTCACATGGGCTTTCACAGAGTGAAAGTTTTACTTTTTTTTTTTTTTTTTTTTTTTTTTTTGAGACGGAGTCTCGCTCTGTCGCCCAGGCTGGAGTGCAGTGGCGCGATCTCAGCTCACTGCAAGCTCCGCCTCCCGGGTTCCCGCCATTCTCCTGCCTCAGCCTCCCGAGTAGCTGGGACTACAGGTGCCCACCACCTCGCCCAGCTAGTTTTTTGTATTTTTTAGTAGAGACGGGGTTTCACTGTGTTAGCCAGGATGGTCTCGATCTCCTGACCTTGTGATCCCCCCGTCTCGGCCTCCCAAAGTGCTGGGATTACAGGCTTGAGCCACGAAAGTTTTACATTTTGATTAGATTCAATTTTCCTTGAGTGGATCATGCTTTTGGTGTCATGCCTAGTAACTTTTTCTCTGTCCCTATATCCTCGAGATTTTTTTCTTAAGTTTCTTCCTAAAAGTTGTATAGTTTTACATTTTACAGTTAAGTTCCTGATCCATGCCAAGTAAATTTGGTGTGAGAGAGAAAGGTCACAACTGACTTGGTGTAAAGTGTGAGAGGCAGGTCAATGCTCCTTTCTTGATCTGTGCATGTCCACTTGCTCTAGCTCCATTTGTTGAAAGACTATATCCTTCCTTCACTGAATGCTTTTTGAACTTTTATCAGTAATCAGTTGGGCATATTTTAGGTCTATTTCTGGGTTCTGTGTTTCTTCCCTTGATCTAGGTCTCTTTCCCTTTGCCAGTACCACAGTCTTGATTACTATGGTTATGTGACGAGTCTTAAAATTGGGCAGAGTGATTCCTCCCACTTCCTTCTTTGTAAGGAGTATTTTAGCTAGTCTGGGGCTGGGCTGCTTGTTGTCACTGGGTCTCCTTTTCTGGCTTTGCATGCCCACCCGTGATGCTACTTTTGAATCTTGGATTCATTTTCTAGGTTTCTCTTCAGAGGGTTTTTTGTTTTACTAAAGGAAATAAATTCCCTTTTTCCAGGGAATTTTTTCTTTTTTCCTCTGAGTACGCTAAAAGCTAACCCTAGAAGTTAAAATTGTGGATGTGAATCATGTTATTTATGCTCCCTTAAGCCTGCCAAACTCAACTGGACGAAGTAGCACATGTGTGTAATCCTAGCTATTCAGGAAGCTGAGGTGGGAGGATAGCTTGAAGTCACAAGTTCAAGACCAGCCTGGGCAACCTAGCGAGACCTCATCTTTCAATTAAAAAAAAAACAAAAAAACAAAAAACCCTCCAAAACTCTTATTAAACATCTTGCTATGAATTTGTTCTGCTTTTGTATCATCTACTCACTTGGGCATCTAATTATTAAGTTCTTTTCATTTTGTTCAAATTTAGCTGTATAATTGAGAATGGGGATGAAGATATGGAAAGTACTTTTTATCTATGAGTGCTTTGTTCAAAAGCAAGATGGCTTTGCACCGAGTCTCAGTAAACTTGAACATAAATAGAAGTGCAAAGGGTTTCCTAGTATTTATTTAAACAGAAAGTTTTCAGGGGTTATCTTCTATGGAAAATGTTTCCAAACAATGTGACAGCAAAATGATAGTGTAAATTGTAATGTCTGTCCCAGTTGGAGATATAAACATATGAAGTGATTTTTTCTTAAAAATGTTTGGGTGGTTCATTTAGAGTGAAAAGTGATATAACTCACATTCTAAAATAATGATAGGATAAAATAAGGATTTTATCTTTCAGTGTCATATAGGTGCTTTGTTACTTTCCAGGGACTATAGTGAGAAATGGAATTGTGGGCATAGCTTATTTGGGGCAGATGTTTCTAGATTGTGGTCTATAAATGAGACCCAGGTCTTTGGAAGAGAGAGGGAATAAATTCAGGGAGAAAGGATTTAGAATTATTCTTGGTCTTATAAATAATGAAGTGGCTGCTCTTAAGTAACTATAATGGCATTTTAGCTAGTAGACAAAATAGTACCTAAGCCCTGTTTTCAAAGTCCCTGAGACACTAATGCACAGATAATAAATCAAAATACAAGAATGTAGGTGCTTTGTCCCTAAGTCCCACTACAGATCTTGATTAAGTAGGTCTGGATCTGTGGACCTATGGAGAACTCCTTTGCCAGAACAGCTTAAGAACTAAAGTAGGCCAAAATCAATTCTTCATCTTCCCAATGCCCAAACTAAAATACTGAATCTTTCCATCCCATTATGAGAAAAACTCATACTATATTTTTTTGACTTGCCTGGGAGGATAATTCTAGTATGTATGCCTTTTGTTCCATAATTGCTATCATTATTATGATTCTAATAACTATTAAAATATCATATTATATCATTATTATATTATTTCAAGTGGCTGGGCGTAGTGGCTCAGGCCAGGTGTTGAGGCTCACCCCTGCAATCCTAACACTTTGGAAGGCTGAGGCTGGAGGATCACTTGAGCCCAGGAGTTCAAGACCAGCCTGGACAACATAGCAAGACCTTGTCTCTACTAAAAATTAAAAAATAAAAATTAACCAGGTGTGGTGGTGTGTGCTTGTAGTCCCAGCTCCTCAGGAGACTGAGGCAGGAGGATCACTTGAGCCAGGGGGTTGAAGATTCTGTGAGCTATGATGCACCACTGCTCTCTAGCCTGGACAACAGAGCAAGAGACTGTCTCTAAATAAATACATCAATCGATTGATCAATCAATAAGCTGTCCATCACAAGAGCTCCCTTGTTTGAATGATAAATGGTGTGATCACCATAGTCTTATCATATTCAAATCAGAGACAGATCAAAAGGAAGGAATGAATGACCTGCAAGAGATGGTGCCTTATAGCTTGGCGAAGACCCACTCAGGGCTGCTGTCCCTTGGTGGGTCTAGGCTGAGGTGAGAATAGGGTAGGGAATTGGAATCCAAGGGAGGTGCTAGACCCATACTGCCTAATGCCATGGAAGAATAGAAAGTGTACAAAGAAAAAAGTGAGAGACGTAAGGCCTTTGTCTGTATGATGCTGTCCCAACTTTCTTATCTCCATACTTAGAAGGGAAAAAGCTTTGGGATCAAAGAGAGAGAGAAGTAATCTTTTTACCTTCTAAGTAAGGACTCTGTGTGCCTTCATCCCACTTCAGAAGTATGCCTGAAATATGAGTTATTTGGCCATACCCTGGTCCTACAGTAGTCCTAGTCTTTGCTACCACCCAAGCCAGCTTCATGGAAACTAGGCCATATTGGCATGCAAGACCAAGAGTACTGTTTTAAATAAACGTGTCCCAGATTTGTTCTAGTTTATAGGAAAAATAAAAAATAATTTGCAAACCAGCAACAGTTATTAACACAATTTTTGGTGACTTTTCCCCCCACCCCTGTTGGAAAACAGTGGGTTTGAAAACCACCAACCAAGAGTTGTGGGCCTTGAGTCACAGGCAGCGTGCAGAACCTCCTGAGGGTGCTCCCTGTATCTGGTTCTGTGCCTTGGACTGTCATTTTCTTTTCTTCTTGATGGCCTTGCTTTCCAAGGGCTTTTTTTTTTCTTTCTTTCTTTTTTTTTTTTTTTTTTTTTTTTAAATTTGAGAGAGAGTCTTGCTCTGTCACCTAGGCTGGAGTACAGTGGCATGATCTTGGCTCACTGCAACCTCTGCCTTCTGGGTTCAAGGAATTCTTGTGCCTCAGCCTCCCAAAGTGCTGGGATTACAGGTGTGAGCCACTGTGCCTGTCCCCAGGGGCATCTTAATTAAGCAATAGGAATGCAGTTAAGGAAGTGATAAAATTTATCAAAAATCCTTAGGAAATGTCAGCTATAGCTCTTATCACCATGGCTGTCTGTAAAAGGGTGGTCCTGAGATGAAGTAGTCGCTGAGTGCTGGATTTTAAGACCCATCTCACTGTATGGAAATCATATATCAAACACAATGAAAATGAAGCATATTTGTGACAGTTGAGTATAAGACTTTTATTTTATTTTGTTTTTTTCTGAGCTAAGGAAGTAGGCAGGTAAACAGAAAACCTTCACTGCAGAATTGACACACTAGAGGAAAATTGCTTTGTCTGTCCAAAGATATGCTTAACTGACGGGAAATTAAACAACATGATTGAGGAGGAAAACCTGAATAAGTGGAACACGGAAGTAAAAAAGGATTCTGTCACTATTTACGCCCATTATTCAAGTTGGAAGATGGGATGATTCTTAATTATTCATTTAGGTGTCAGTGTGGATAGAAAATCACCATCCTAGAAGGATACATTAAAATGAGTAAGAGATTTTCAAAATTCACAGAATAAGTATGTGTGGAAATTTGCGGGTTTTCAGGAGCCTGTTGAGTTCCAGGGTAGGAGAGAGATGTCATGCCAAATGACAGATTTCTTGTTCAAGGAGTATGAACACAACAGGCTGACAAAATTTGAAAAGAGCAGTGCTGATAAGCAAAAGGAAAGAGAAGAAAGGATGGCTCTGGACTTCCTGCTCTCAGTGAGGCAAGCTGTGGGGTAGTGTGTGTGGCATGAACTTGAGGAAGTGCCGGTTACCTATTCCCTGACATGATCTATTCCTTCCACTCAGGGCCAGTGGACATCTGTATGTATGTTTCCCTTAATCCCATTATGTTTTTACTTGATACCAAGTAGCTCTTTTATTTTGTTAGCAACAAAGCTTGATTTAATTTCTTGGTTTGCAGAGTAGATACTTAAGAAAAATGCAAAACTACTCTCACCTTGCTGTATAAGAAGCTAATTTTTTTTTTTACCTTTTTATTTTATTTTTTAAAGATTTTCTTTCTTTTTTTATTATTATACTTTAAGTTATGGGATACATGTGCAGAACATACAGGTTTGTTACATAGGTATACACGTGTCATGGTGGTTTGCTGCACCCATCAACCGGTCATCTACATTAGGTATTTCTCCTATTGTTATCCCTCCCCTAGCTCCCCATCCTCTGCCGGGCCCTGGTGCATGATGTTCCCCACCTGTGTCCATGTGTTACCATTGTTCACCTCCTACTTATGAGTGAGAACATGTGCTGTTTGGTTTTCTGTTCCTGTGTTTGCTGAGAATGATGGTTTCCAGCTTCATCCATGTCCCTGCAAAGGACATGAACTTGATCCATTTTTATGGCTGCATAGTATTCCATGGTGTATATGTGCCACATTGTCTTTATCCAGTCTATCATTGATGGACATTTGGGTTGGTTCCAAGTCGTTGCTGTTGTGAAGAGTGAAGTGGCTAACTTTTTAAGGGAATGGAAATACAGCCTGCCAATGATTCATATGGTGTTGGATTTTTGTCTTCATGTGCAGCATATCCAGTGCTTTAGAGCATTCCTTCGTGGATTGGGGTTCGGCCCAGGTGCCTCTTTTGGCATATGAAGAGTTTGACCTTTGACATGGATATGAAAGAGTGAGAGGAAGTGTGCAAGTTGCCACCAAACTCCCGTGCTAACTGCAGAAAGCTGCGAGGTGTGGAGAGTGAAGGAACACAGAGTGATGATTCTCTCTCTTACACCATACGTCTGGGTCCAATGTTGACTTTTAAAACTACCTTCCTGTTTCCACATGCTGAGATTCTTCTTTGATACCTTAAGTTCTCTGCTCAAATCCAACATTTTTCTTAATTACATCTGTCAGTTACATGAAAATCTCCTTTGGTCACTGAGACCCAAACCTTGCCGGTCTGTCATTGAGCCAGGTCATCTTCGATATGACTGTGCTCCTACCCTCAGCCTTTGTCATTGGTGCCTTAGTGACTGCAGAAGCCTCTTAGTCTTCCCATCTCCACCTTGCTCTATACCCCTGCCTTGACCCTTGCTGGCCAATAGTAAAAATCCCCTCCCAAAATATTTTTAAGTAAACAAACAAAAATACAAAATAACGTTTAAAAATAGAAAATGAAAAGTTAAAAAAAAATTCTAAATGTTTATCTCCTCACCTTATTTAGCGTAGTTTCAACTCTAAAGATTTTCCTAGTGCTTCAAAAACTGTAATGTCTACAAATTCTCCTAAACTACCCTGAATTGCTGATCTCTCTCTTGTCATGTATCTCCCTCTCCACCATAAAATTTTAAATTTCCGAAGGGTCCTGCACAGCTCGTAATAAAATACCAAGAGCACGGGAGTCATTGAATTAATAATTGTTGAATTAAATTAAGTACATCTGGTAAAATCCCTTTGAATAGCTCATTAGTAATGGAGTCTGGTATGTTTGTATGTGGGGGAGCAAACTGGGATATGTCATTCTGTATTGTTGAACACAATAGTGTCCCTCCAGAAAAACACTGTTGATTTTGTGTGATTCATTGACAGATTCAAAGGATGGTGTAACCATCTGTTTTCTGTAGTTCCCGAGAAAAGAACAAAAGGATTGGGCTTGGAGTGGAGAATGAGAAGAAGTGGGTAGATAAAAGGTAGAATTTTTTGCACTGCTTAGGTTGTATAATCGACCGGATTACCCGGGAACTCTGCCACCTCCTCCCCGAGTCTGAATAAAAAGGAGTATCTTGTCCTTTGATGGAGATGGTGGACACAGCTTTTCCTAGATGACCTCTCTGGCCTGGTCCAATTCTGCATTTTTAATTGGAGTGTTTTTCTTCCTTATTCTCCAGATTTATTTTTTAAATTACAAAAGAAGTATGTTTGTTTAAAAAAACCTGAAAATTCAGAAATTTATAAACCAAAAGCCCCTGCTCCAATTACTTTTCTTGGAGCTTGCCATGATTATTGCAATCATGATTATTTGCTGTATGTGTTTTCGTGCTGTTTAAATAGAGACACATGTGTGTATGTGTCTTGGCTTTTATAAAAATGTGATTAAAGTTTTCATCGTGTCCTTCAGTTTGCCTGTATCCTCATCATTATCATGTGTGAGTGCATAAGTCTCATTTCTTTTTAATGGTTATATAGAGTTTCTCTGTATAGATACATCATAATTTTATAATTGTTCTCATATAGATGGTATATTTGGGTTTTTCCAAAATTCTCTGTCAAACATAATGCTACAAATAGCCTTTATGCTTTTACTACAAGCTTTTCAAAAGTATGCCCTCAATTTATCAAATGCTTTCTTTACATTCTTTGCCGAAGTAACCATGTGGTTTTTCTCCTCTAAACTATTGACATATATAGTGTAGTTTAAAGTCATCAAACAAGGTGAAAATTGAGTCCTGCCATAATTATCTTTGAAAATCCATTAAATCATCCCTGTTTGTGCTCTCGCATTTCTCAGTAAGAGCAGCTCAGCCCAATTTTTTTTTCCAGTATTGGAACAGAATGTTGTTTCTTTGGTTGAACCCATATGAAGTGGTTGGCTTGTGTTCTAGAGCCATCTTTTATCAAAGACAATTGTTGTCAGTTTTGTTATTGTTGTTTGATTTTGTCTTGTTTTTAGCTAACATCGTTAAAATTCATCAACTAGAGGTACATGTGCCACTGTAACGCTGTAATGAGCCACCTCATTCGATGGCTCCTTGAATGTTTGAATTAAGCCCTACTTGGTCTGTGATGGGTTTATTTTTTGGTTCTGCTTTTAATACACTGGTGAATTCATTGTACTGACCTGTTTTGTGAATTCATCTTGAGTTTTTCTCTGTGTATTCTTCACAAGTTCTCTAATAAATAATTTTTTCTGTGTTCTATACTGTACTATTAATAAAGCTTTCAAGTAGTATTTTTCTGGCATTTTCCCTCCGTTTTTAAATCGCCATTTATACTTTGGCAGAAATTACTTTGAGATTGATGACTGCAGCTTTCCAAATTGATTTATTCTAGGCAAGCATCTTCTACTATTCTTGAAATTTAGAGGCCATGGGGGTTCTGTTTTTAAGGCTGATATGTTGCTGTTTCAAATTATACTTGAAACTCCAAACATATGGAGCTTTTCATCCACCCTTCCATCACCCACGTAAATGAATATCATAGTTTTATTTTCATTTGGCCTCGTGAATCTCAGTGCCCACACACTGTGATTGAGACTGACAGTGTGGTTGAAGTTTTGTTGGGGAGATCAGAGAGCGTCTGGTCAGAATGTTTCTCTTCCTCTAATTTCTGATTCTTTTATCTTACGAGATACAGCAGAGCCGGCCCCGTGAATACTTGGGAAGTGCAGCTCTGGAATATCAATGGAGCCCTCTCTCCTGTCTGTTGGGAACCAGGAGCAAAGGCAAATTGGGAATGCATTTTTCAGTGTCTGCAGGAAGTTTGAAGTTTATTTATTAGCACTAAATGCATCTGTTGGGCTGCAGTGATGAGATGAATCCTCATTTTTAAATATTTGATCTGCAACTGACTAAGCCCTTGAAGCTTTTGCTGTAGTACAAATTTAGACTACTGATGTGCCTGGGAAGTGTACCAGGTTCTGAATTATACAGCGGGTTGCATGGTGGGCAACCTTAAAACCAGAGAACACCTGGGGCCAGCAGGAGTGGGAATACTGAAAAAGTGAAGGGCGCGCTGGAATTTTTTTAAATTTATTTTGGTGATGACTCTGAGGGGAAAGGCAGTGTTGAAACTGTCTGAGAACGTAAAGCCTTGGAAATAACTGCTGCTAGAAACTAGGGAAAGCCAAAATGTGTTAGTAAAAGAGAAAGAAGGGGTTGTTCTTGTGATGCCTAGCCTCTGACACCTTGGCCCCTTTCCTAAAAATATAGTTCCCATATGTGGAGTTTCACAGGCACCTCATGGGCTTGGGGAGGTCTGTGGTCTTAAGGGAGAAATAAAATGACTGGTTCTTGAAAATACATTTGAGGGCTTGAATTCTTCAGCTTTGGCAAGAATCTTAACCAAAGGCCTCATGCTGATAGGGCTGAGATTGGCTTCTCTGTGCTTGTGTATTATCTTGTTGGGTTTGTCCAACATCCAAAATCCACAGGCCATAACATGCAGAAATCTTAGCTACTTAACATCGTTTTTAAGAGCTCTTTTGTTATAGTCGTTGCTTATATCTTTAATGTCATCTCCCGTTGCATTCTTGAACACTGGACCTAAACTTATTGAACTGTTGTATGAACTTAAATTATTAGTATTTTTTGAGATGAGGTCTTGCTATGTTCCCCAGGCTGGTCCCGAACTTCCCCTTGGCCGAAGAGAGCCTCCAACCTCAGCCTCCCAAGTGGCTGGGATTACAGGCACATGCCACGTGCCCAGCTCTGTATGCTTAAATACGAGGTGACCCTAATAGAAGGCATTCCTCCATTTAGCTAATGAGAAGAATGAGGGAGAAAATGCTTTTGTTTTGCCAACTTGAATATATAAGCTTTTGGGACTATAGGTGAAATCGGAAATGTCTGTTTATAATCATTGAACTAGATATACAATAATATAATTTACATATTTCTGTGCCCACATGTTATAGGAATGTGCATGCAGGGCTCACCAGTAGTGAGATGAATGAGGTGTTTGTGTCTGAAGATCCAAATGACTGTTGTTTCAGAGAATGTCAGAGCTGGAAGCACCCTTAGAGAGAGATCCTGTCCACGGTCCTTATCTCACTGATAAGGAAACTGAGGCTCAGTGTGGGCACACAGCAGGTTGAGGCAGAGCTGAGTTCCTACTTGTTCTCAAATTAGGATAGGAGTATCTCTGGAGGATGTAGGTATCCAAGGTAATATGCCCCAGGGGTTAAATATGGTACACCTTAACAAATTATCTCTTTAACCTGAATATTTGGTCATAAAAGTTAAGTAGTTGAACTACAAATATTTTATACATGTTTTTACGTAAAAAACAGACATAGGTTACTCTGGTATACAGCACAAGATTCATATAAAAGTTTAAGATAAACTAAGACAGCAAATTTGAGGCAGTTATTTTAGGCTTCACCTTCAGATCATTAGAAGAAAGTCATTCAGTGTCTGGCCATGTAAAAGGGTATAAACATTAGGAGAAATGTTTAAGAGCTTCTGCACTACACCACTTAGAGTAGTGTACGGATGCTTTCCCACATGTAAAACTTCAGTCATTGGATCTTAATTCAGGTGAACAAAAACTCGCAAGCCCAGGCACAAGTGCAACAGCTCTGTGTATCACCAACAGATGGCGCTGGCGGTCATTTATGTGATGCTCTTTGGAGTTGGGAACAAATATTTTTTAACACTCACCTTCGCAGAACCTGTCATAAAACATACATTGAGAAACTAGGATAGAAGAGAGCAATTTATCATACTTGATCATGGCCTGTTGGCATATCACTTAAGGTTAATTGATTCCCTTCTACTATAATTTTATACTCATAAAGAAATTGAAATAATTTCTTTTAATACTTTAATAGTGGCTAGGGCCCACCCTTGAGAGAGTGTACTGGTAGTACCTGCTTTAAAGGAATGCATTTGAATTATAGTTACAAATCTGTTTCCTCTGAAATCAGTTTCTAGTAAATGGATTTATTGGTATCTAATCAACTGAATTGATAACATGCAGTTTCTGAGCAGAATTTATTGTGGTCTCATAATCCAGGACATTTTCTCCTTCTTCTCCATGCCTTACAGACACCCTTCTATTTAGTATCCTTTTAAGGATGTTTTTCCCCCTCCTCATTGAAGATTGTTCCTATTTTTACTTTAACAACCCCAGGCACTTTCAAATGTAATCATTTTCATCCTATTTTTACACATGGGTATATAAAGTAAATGTGACCTAAACTGATATAATCTGATATATCTATAAATTGGTAATTTTTTTTAAATGGCTTCTTTGTAAGCGATTTATCATCAGCAGTTTCTCATTTGGAGCTTAATTAGCATATACAAATACAGCAAAGCCTAATTCTCTAAAGTACTTTCTTGCCATGAAACAGATTTGTTTTGGGTTGGAGATAGGATCTGGGATTGTCAGACTAAAGCCTCCATGTCTAAAGTGTAGGCAATCCCCACTTTTTTCTTTTGCATTTGGCTTCTTAAATGACATGAAAGCATTTCATGAATCTGAAAAGAGGAGCGCATTCCCCAGTGTCATTTGGAGTCAAGGTTTCTAGTAAATTCGGTTTATGGCAATACTGGTTTGGGGATTTTTTTTTTTTCCTACCCAGGGATGCAGCAACCACTTTGCATAATGGGAAAATTGCTTCTCCAATTTGGGATTCAGTTTTTACCTACCTCAGATGTGAAGTAGAAACTAACCTTTCTGAAGTGATAATTGTGCTCAATTGTGTATCTATGGTGAACCGATTGTAAGTTTATCTAGGAGTCGGCCTTTGGCCAGGTTTCCTTATAGTTATATGAGGATTGGAGTTGTATAAACTTTTTTTTTTTGGTCATTACACCCTCTCTGTGCAGTGTGAATGGAAGCCTGTCAAGGAGGGAAGTAATGGGTATCTGAGTGATTTCACAGACTGGATTGTTAGCCACGGAAAAGTTTGATACATAGTCTAGCTTTGCCCACTCAGTAGCTAGATGAAAAAATTGAGGCACAGAGAGGGCAAGTAGCTTTCTCAAGATGACATAATTAATTGGTGACAAATGATGGACTATTCTACTGGACCCCTTGACACTCTGATTCTCTGAATCAGTGATAGGACTTGCTATCTGCATTTTTAACCCATTTAAAATATACCCTAGGAATTTCTAATATGTAGCCAGGTTTAGGAATTCCTCTACTTTATTTCTTTTAATTTATAGCAGTGGTTTTCAACTGGTGGCAATTTTGAATTGCAGGGGACATTTGGCCAGTTCATTGGGTGAGTTGCTTCTTATGGGAGATATTTTTAATTGTCACAAATGTGGATTGCTTCTGGTATCTAGTCAGTAAAACCCAAGGATACTGCTGCACATCCTACAATGCATAGCAATGCAGAGCAAAGAATTATCCAGCTGCAAATGCCAGTAGTGCCAAGATTGAGAAACATCTGCTTTACAGTGATGAATAGCATTGCCTCTAGAGTGCCAAATCCCGGTTCAAATTTTAGCTCTTACCAGCTCTGTAGAACTAGGCAACATAATCAGTCTCTTGAAGCTCTGTTGTCTCGTCTGTAAAATGGGGATATTAACAGTTACTTCACAGGGTTGTGGTGAGGAGTAATGTAAAGTGCTTAGAAGAATTGCATGGTTGATTTCTACATTCTCAATAAGCATTAGGTATTATGATAACTATTAATATCATTACAGGGCATATGTTTCAGTTATTTTACATCATAAAACTGCTAAAAACATTGAATGAATAGCTCCCAACAGGAGAAAGTTACATAAAACACTTTGGTACATTCTAGAAGCTTAATACATTCTTGTTCATTTTTACTTAACTGAAGAATATGCATGTGGTTGTCTATGTGCCTGTTTCCCTTGGCTGTTTTTCTGTATATATCTAGTAAGAGTGATAAGTAGCAAATTTGCACAGTTTCAGGGCAAGGGCTATGTTTATCTACATTAATTATGGAGATCACTGAGGTTCCTGAGGAAAAGATTAACAGTGGATAAGCTCCATGGGTACCAAATATGATTCCAGAAAAAGAAACACGTACCAACTATGTGGTTCATTAGCTTTGCAAAAAATCTCAGCGAGATTGTAAACTCATTCCAGGTAAAGACCTTTGTTATAATTCTTCTGTAGTCCATAATGTCTGTGGCTATGTCAGACATATTGATGGTACTCCATAAATAATTGTTTTGGGGTTGAGGATTTGAGAGCAATGTCTATATTTTCATGAAACCTACATAAAAGCCAGGAATTCAAATAACTCAGATTCTGCTTGAGTCATATTAAAAAAAAACTTTAATGTTGGCAGTAATGAAGCCAAGCCCTTACGTATATATGTATACACACGGTATATGTGTTATATAGATGTATATATAGCCACATACATACATATATATGGATATGGATATATATGAGGAGTCTTCAAAAAGTTCATGGAAAATATGGAATAGGATAAAACTAGACATAGATTTCAACTTTTTCCCCCACAAGAAACTCATACTAACTTGTTATAAAGTAGCTGAACAGGATCTAGTTTCAGATACTAAGAATGATGAGACATCAGTTTGAAAAGAACTTCTAATAGAACAATGTGAGTTCTACTAAAATCGAATCAAGAACAAATATCAATTTTGGGGTGAAATCATTGATGCTTTACCAAAAGTTTCTGGGGGCAATGGCTCAGAGAAATCCACAGTTTACAAATGGATAATTCATTTTAAGAAAAGAGGAGATGATGTTGAAGATGAAGCCCACAGTGGCCGGCCATCCACATCAATTTGCAAGGAAAAAAAAAAATATCTTGTCTGTGCCCTAATTGAAAGGGACCAACAATTAACAGCGCATGTAATAACCAACGCCACGGGCATCTCAGTTGGTTCAGCTTACACAATTCTGGCTGAAAAGCGAAAGTTGAGCAAACTTTCCACTGGATAGATGCCAAAACCATTGCACCTAGATCCGCTGCAGACAAGAGCAGAGCTTTCAACTGCAATTTTAAACAAGTGGGATCAGGATCCTGAAGCATTTCTTTGAAGAATTGTAACAGGAAATGAAACATGGCTTTATCAGTAGAATCCCGAAGGCAAAACACAATCAAAGCAATGGCTACCAAGTGGTGGAAGTGGTTTAGTCAAAGCAAAAGCAGACTGGTCGAGAGCAAAGGTCTTGACAACAGTTATTTGGGCTCTTCAAGACGTTCTGCTTGTTGACTTTCTGGAGGACCAAAGGATGATAACATCTGCTTATTGTGAGAGTGCTTTGAGAAAGTTAACCAAAACTGTAACAGAAAAATGCCTGGGAAAACTAGACCAAAGAGTCCTTCTCCACCATGACAGTGTTCCTTCCTGCTCATTCCTCTCATCAAACAAGAGCAATTTTGCAAGAGTTTCAATGGGAAATCATGAAAAGTTGTTCAATGGGAAATCATGAAAAGACAGTAAAGTTGACTGTATCAACTTTACAGTCCTGATTTGGCTGCTTGTGAGTTCTTTTTGTTTTCTAATCTTTAAAAGTCTGTAAGGGACACCCACTTTTTTTCTTCGGTTAAAAATTAAAAAAGGCCAGGTGTGGTGGCTCACGGGGTCAGGATTTCAAGTCCAGCCTGGCCAGGATAGTGAAACCTTGTCTCTACTAAAAATACAAAAATTAGCTGGGCTTGGTGGCAGGCGCCTCTAATCCCAGCTACTCAGGAGGCTGAGGTAGAGAATTGCTTGAACCTGGGAGGTGGAGGTTGCAGTGAACCGAGATTGTGCCACTGCACTGCACTCCAGCCTGGGCAACAGAGCGAGACTCCATCTCAAAAAAATAAACAAATAAATACAGATAATGTAAAAAAGACAACATTGACATGGTTAAATTCCCAGGACCTTCAGTTCTTTAAGAATGGACTAAATGGCAGCTGGGCACGGTGGCTCACGCCTGTAATCCCAGTACTTTGGGAGGCTGAGGCGGGTGGATCACAAGGTCAGGAGTTCAAGACCAACCTGGCGAAGATGGTGAAACCCCATCTCTACTAAAAGTACAAAAATTACAGCACACCTGTAATCCCAGCTACTAGGGAGGCTGAGGCAGGAGAATCACTTGAACCTAGGGGCACGGAGGTTGCAGTGAGCTGAGATTGCACCACTGCACACTGCACTCCGTGACAGAGCGAGACTCTGTGTCAAAAAAAAAAAAAAAAAAAAAAAAAGAATGGCTATTCATCACTCACAAGAGAGTTTTGAACTGGATGGAGCTTACGTTGAGAAATAAAGTTTATATTTTTAATTTTTATCTTTTAATTCCATTTTTACACAAACTTTTTGAAAACGTGATGTTTGTGTGGTATGCTGGTAAATGTTTAACACCTGGCTCTGGCAGGGGATGACTGATGTGTCTGAGTACAAGGGTGGGAAGAGGTGCTAACATTTGACTCTCATGAGCCAGTACAAGCTTACTCCAGTGCACAACTGTTTAATAGCACTTGTGTGCCAGGTACTATGCTAAATGCCTTATTAAGTGTATTCATTCATTTAAACCTCACGTCAACCCTTCTGGTGTAGTTGTATTATTATCATCCCCATCTTGCAGATGCAAAAACTGAGGCACAGAGGGTTTAAACGCCTAGCCCAGGGTCACACAACTTGTTAGTGACAGAGTTAGGATGAGAACCCAAGCAGCCTGGGTTTGGAGTTCATGGTCTGAACCTCAACATTATACTGTTATCTCTCAGAAAAACCTGATGTTACTAATTTACATTTGCATTAAATTAACGAAAACATCACACAGGGAGCAAACTCTTAGTACATAGCTAAACTTGATGAAAATCCCTTGCACTGTGCCATACACATGTCCAGCTGCAAGTGGGAGTGTTAAAAAAAATTGGTTTCTTCTTGGCTGGGTGCGGTGACTCATGCCTGTAATCCCAGCACTTTGGGAGGCCAAGGCGGGTGGGTCGCTTGAGCCCAGGAGTTCGACACCAGCCTGGGCAACATGGCGAAATACTATCTCTACAAAAAAATGCAAATATTAGCTGAATGTGGTGGTGTGCTACTCAGGAGGCTGAGGAGGGAGGATCACTTGAGCCCAGGAGGTTGAGGCTGCAGTGAGCCGTGATTGCACCACTGCACACCAGCCCAGGTGAAAGAATGAGATCTTGTCTCATGAAATAAAATAATAAAATAAAATTGGTTTCTTCTTTAAGAGTGCAGAATTCATCCTGAGAACACACTTATTCCTCCTGGTGCTCTCACTTGTCCCACACATGCAGCCCTTCCTTCCCCAGTCTGTGCGAAGCACACATCACGCTTCTCATGTGGTAGCATCTCTGATGGCCTCAGAAAGTATAATTAAGTTTTACCTTCTGGCTGCTTTTCTCCCAGGAATCGACCGCCGTGAAATTCTGATGAACCAAACTCTGTTCTGTATTATATTCCTTCATTCTATTTAAATCACTTTGAAACCTCCCCTTCCATCCTGGCCCACCCACCTCTAATACCCACATACTCTAGTCCCACTTTCCCATTTTTGAATTGTCCCTCAAGGCCTAGCCCATTGCCCCTTCTTTATGGGAGCCCTCCTAATGGCATCAAATACTTTAGATAAGTGATTTTTGAAAATGAAAATGTCTTTAATTTGAACAGTTTTTTTCCTCTGTTCTCATTCTAGGCAGAAGGAATGCCACTTTCACTCACTGTGAACAAATAGGACACTGCTGTTTATCTTGCGGGAGAACATTGTTTTTCTCATGCTTATCTCTCCCAATGGGATAACTGTAGGTGTGTGTGAAGGCTTCATCTAGTTTGGGATGGATATTCTCATGGAGGAAAGGGTAGTGAAGTGCAGTGCTCATCTACCCCTAGTGGTGGACCTTGCCTGTGGTCATGAGCAAAGGGTGCAGGTGTTGAATTTCTGAAGGAGTCCAAAGCTGTCTCCGTGATTGATTTGTGATGAATCCTTGCACTGGAGAAATGAGGGTAAGGAATTTTCATCAGAATGTGGAAATGGCCATGAGGGGGAGGTTGTTTCATCTTTTCCTATGACCTCCACCACCAAGATATTAAAATAACACTTTGCAGCATTGTTTCCTGGAATTTATAGGTGTGTAGAGGAAATCCATGGTCAAATCAGTCTGGGAATTGCTCACCGAAACATATTTTAGACATGTGTCATTCCTATCTTCTCTTCAGGGCTTCTCAGAGCTTTTACTATGCTAATGTGTGATTGAATGTCTATAAGGTTTTATAATAAGCAGCATTTTCCAAACTCACCTGCCCTGGAATTTTTTCATCTCAAAGCATTCTCTTTGACTTGTGTTCAGTGGAATAGCATTTGGGGAATTCTATACTGGAGAGAAAGATTGTTGGGCATCTGGGGATGGCCATAAAAATCTATCCTGAGCAGGAGTCTTGCCATCATTGTCTTAAGGAAGTATATTTCCAAATCACTATAGTATCTCTGATTATCTTTTCTTGCTGTTTGTACAGTGCTCTGGTTACTAAGATAATAGTACATTGTGAACGCACACACACACGTGGAAAGCTTTAAAGAGGTAGGAAATTTGCTGAGAGTGACAGGGAGTTGATGGCGAACCCCTGCTCTGGATGGATCGACGTGAGTCAGTGTATCTGTGATTAGTACTGAAAGGCTCCTAACTCAGCAGGTAGACTTCTGGCTAGAATTCTGGGTAGAGTTACTTTTTCAGTGACCATATGGAAAGTGTTTGAATTTTTTTTTCCTTAATGGTTTAAAAAAGTTGTTGCGGCCGGGCGCGGTGGCTCAAGCCTGTAATCCCAGCGCTTTGGGAGGCCGAGACGGGCGGATCACGAGGTTAGGAGATCGAGACCATCCTGGCTAACACGGTGAAACCCCGTCTCTACTAAAAATACAAAAAAAAACAAAAAAACAAAAAAACAAAACTAGCCGGGCGAGGTGGCGGGCGCCTGTAGTCCCAGCTACTCCGGAGGCTGAGGCAGGAGAATGGCGTAAACCCGGGAGGCGGAGCTTGCAGTGAGCTGAGATCCGGCCACTGCACTCCAGCCCGGGCTACAGAGCAAGACTCCGTCTCAAAAAAAAAAAAAAAAAAAGTTGTTGCCTGGAAGCAAGGATATAGGCCAAACAATATCACAGCATGAGCCCTGTGTAACTGTAAGGCACTCTATGGTGTACGAATCAAATTTATCAAAAGTAGGAAGAATAGTTTTTTTTAAAGATTTTTGTTGGTTTTTTTAGCATGGTGTATCACAGTGGTTCATAAACATGGGTCTGTGGATGAGGAGCTTTTAAAATATCCAGATTTCTGGGCCCCACTGTTGAAATTTAGGAACTTTGAGGGGAAAGCCCAGGAAATGTTCCAAGAGTGATCCACATACTGTCAGTTCTTGTTTTTTTTTTGTTTTGTTTTGTTTTGTTTTGTGTGTGTGTGTGTGTGTGTGTGTGTAGTTATGTTCTATAAAGTCACCACGAACACTTAATTAGCAAATACTGATCTGCTAAGGGAAATACAGGATTAGGTTCCTGCGAACTTCTGGTCACATTTTCATCAACTGATCAATACATAGTTGTATTTTACTTGTATTTCTGTTTAATGACACTTTAATGTTCATTTCTTTCAAATCACATATGCAGTATTTCTTTATAATAAGATGTCACTGAGAAGGGTTGAACACTTTCCTGATCCTTTATAGCAATGCTATGTTCTTTCAAATTTTTTGTCCCACAAATCCACAAATTTAGCCTGTTTTCCATCTTTTCCATAGCCTCATGATGCACTGTAGATGTTACCTTAGCAATCTGTGGCTTGGCCTCAGATCAGCCAATTCCCTCTTTCTTTTTCTGGACATACATTATTGTGGATCCATTAACACCGAACTCACAGCTAGGAGCACTGTAACTCATGCCTGAATGAAGCATATCCAGCACACCGGTTTCTCTACAAGGCTGGTAAGTTTTAAAGAGGTAGGAAATTTGCTGAGTGTGACAGGGAGTCAAGGGTGAACACGTGCTCTAGGTTGATAGCATGAGTCAGTGTATCTATGATTAATACTCAAAGGCTCTTCTGCCTCAGCAGGTAGACTTATGGCTAGAATTTTGGGTGGGGTTACTTTTTCAAGGCCACATGGAAGATGTTTGAATGGTTTAGGGAGATTGTTACTTGGAAGCAAAAATATAGGCCATACACAGCCTTCTTGCACTTAGAAACACTATATAGACTTTAGCACTACAACTGGAGGTCATTTTAAATGGAGAAATTAGCATCAAAAAGCACAAAATATGAAAGAATGGCACTAAATACACTGAAAAGCACATTTGTTCACAGTGTGAGAGCTGACACAGGAGGACAGGCCATGGTCTTGTTTGATCTCCACTGGAAACATACTCATTGGGCAACTACAATTTTTCACTGCTCTGTACGTGCCCATAAAGGACCACGAAAGTGCCATGAGTATTGATTTTGAGGTTTCAAATAAAATTCAGTGAGTAGGCAAATATGCAAATATGGAATCTATTAATAGTGAGTATTGACTGTTTTTCTCCACAGAAACTGGATGAGAAACCATTGGTGTAGTAGAGTTCAAATTCCCCCCTTTGCCACTTGGATAAGTTATTTAATTTCTCTTGACCTGAGTTTTTTTTTTGCCTGTAAAATGTGGCAATATCAGAAGCCACCTTGTAGGGTTGTGACGAGCATTAAATGAGATTATGATCTGAGAACAATAGCTTATACATATACATGTTCTCTGAATAAGCACTATTAGCCTTTGTTGTTATTGGTGGTAGTAATGATGTTATTAGACTCAGAGACAGTAAACCTGAGTATAGTGTCTCCCTGGGCCACATTAAGCAACTGGCTTATTTTTTCTGGATCTGTTGTTTTCTTTTTCATGAAATACATACTGTAATAATTTCTTGGCAAAGCTGTTATGGGCATTCCATGAAATATTCTAGATGACAATTTGTTCAGCACTGAAGCTCCTTGCAATAGTAGTTGGGAACTGTTGCAATGGCATGGAGCAGTATGAATGTAGCCTACCATTTTCTAATGATCATAAGTATCACTTAGTTGAGATATATGTTTTATAATGATTATTTCTTGAGGATTTAACATTTTTGGGTTAAAGCCCTGTCTGTCAACATGACTTGACATATTATAGTTGTTATTAACTGTAACTATCATTCCTTTGCTATAGGTGGGTGGTTCACAGTGGGGTTGCTTTTGATCCCTAGTGGACATCTGGCAATGTCTGGAGACATTTTTGGTCATCGCAACTTGGGGAGGTACTACTACTGACGACTACTGACCTAGTGGGTTTAGGTCAAAGATACTGCTGAACATCCTACAGTGCACAAGGAACCCTGATGGGAAAGAACAGTGCAGCCCCAAATGTCAGTAGTGTCAAGGCTGAAAAGTTCCCCTCTAACTGAAGGCTCCCCAAGGACTGGCACTGTGGCTTGCTCACTGTCCTGAACGCTGGCACAGGAATGGATACGCAGTAGATACTTCCTGAAGGAAGTAATCTGTAAAGACACAAAGCCCTGTAGTTTGGTGTTTCTGCAGCTGGTTTCATGACCTCTGAATTTTAGGATTCCTTATTTGACTCCTCTCCTCTGTTCTGATTTTATTTTTAAGACGTTAATTGTGCTAT
Organism: Macaca mulatta; assembly: GCF_049350105.2. Lineage (NCBI taxonomy): Eukaryota > Metazoa > Chordata > Mammalia > Primates > Cercopithecidae > Macaca > Macaca mulatta. The sequence continues at coordinate 129,208,427 of NC_133407.1, read as the reverse complement.
GTATCAAACATAAGGAAAAAATAGTATAAGTGGTGTCCAAAGTGTGGTCTGTGGACTGGTGCCACAGTAAAACCATTATCAGTCCAGAGGAAGGCAAGAACAGAAATGAGAGAAAAAAGTTTGACATTTTTGTACCAATTGACCAACGCTGTGATGTTTCTGCTAAATATACGTAAGTATCCTTCTGTAGCAATATGGACATTAAAAACCCTGATAGTCTCAGAAGCACAGATAACCAACATTTGCATTTCCATTTCCCAGACTTCACACATGTTGACATTTTACTATGTTAAATTTATATTTGTATATTATTTTCAATCTCACTTTGTTACCCTTTAGTTCCCTTTTCGAGAAATAAAACATCGTGGACACATGTATTGAGCTCCCAGTATGTGCTAGGCGTGGGTAGGTGCACCTCCTTTGAAACAGGATCTTCTTGGCTCCTCCAGCACCTGTCTCTGGTCTGCCATCCATCCCCTGCCTCACAACTGAAGGCGGAACTTCAGGAGTGGACAGAACCATTGGTTAGGAAAAGAATGAGCAAAACCTGTCTACCAGTAGAATAGTGATTATCAGGGGCAGAGAGTTGGGGCAGAATGGAGAGATGTAGGTCACAATGTATCAAGTTGTAGTTATGTGTGGTAAATAAGTCTAGAAATCTAATGTATAGCATGAGGACTATAGTTAATAATATCGTATACCGGAAATCTGCTAAGAGGAGATTTTAGGTACTGTTGACGTAAAAAAAGAGAAAGGTAACTATGTGAGATGTTGGCTATGTTAATTTGTTTGTAATAATCAGTACTTACATGCATATTGAAACATCACATTGCACAACTGAAATCGATACAATAAAAAAGAGAAACATCATTAGGACATACAAACAAACAAACATATCTACCATACTGACCTCTCAAACTTCTGTTTAGATCAGTGATTGGCAAACCACACCTGTTCCACTAAAGTTTTACTGCAATGCAGCCATGGCCATTTGGCTGCGTATTGTCCATAGCTGCATTCACACAAAGTGGCAGAATCAAGTAGTTGCTACAGAGACCGTATGGTCTGCAAAGCCTAAAATAATTACTGTCTGGCATTTTATAGAAAAAGTTTGCTGCTCCCTAATTTAGACGAGTACATTTTCATTTAAACCCAGGCCAGGCTGCTCATTTGAATGTCATATGTAAACAATTTGGCTTCTCCATGGACTGAGTAGGACTTACTTGTTAATTGAGGGAGAGAGAGGGCACAGAGTGTACCCAGTGTTCTGATTATTTTTATTTTTTTCTCCTTTCGTTCATCTTGTGGTTTATTCCACTTCAGCCTCCATCCTGAACTTGTCAAAGTTCTTGATAATTCCTCTGTTTTTTTCTTGGCAGCAATGATAAAGAAATACAAAGATGATTTTAAGAATACTAAAGACAGGTAACACTAGTGCCAGGTGTCATGCTGTGAATTTTATATGCTTCCCATCACAGTAAGTTTATCCTCTGTTTTCAAATGAGGAAACTGGGCTTAGAAACAAGAAGCGGCTTGCTCAAGGTGTCTGGCTTGGAAGAAGCAAAGCCAGGATTCCAATGCAAACATCTTGACTGAAGTCTCAGACTTTAACCATGCAGCAGGGCTTGATGGTTATTCATATGTTGCTGTGGTTTATTTGGACCCACTTTTTTTCCCTCTGAAAACCAAGATACCATTTTAAGTGGCTTCTTTCCTCTGCATTTGCCCTTGTTTAATTATGAAAATGACTTGCGTGTTTAATAAGGTGCCACTTCCAAAACAACATACGGAATTCATTTTGTTGACAGGAAATCACTCATTCTGTAATTTACATATGATAATGGGGGTATGGCTTGACATTTGTTTTTCTCCCCACTCATTCTAGATTTTAGACTAGGGATCCAAAAAGGCTAATTCTATCCCTAGGGGACATATACTCACAATTAATCTAGTTATAAACCATCCTGTGAGCAAATATGTGTAAGAATATACATTGGGGGCTTTTCAATTTGTTTTTTATTTTTTAGAGCTCTAAACTGATGTCAGGAAAGATGGTTCTGTGTCCTGAAGGGTACCTAATTTACTTTAGAAAATTAGTATTCATCTTGGAATCCTGGGGTGTAGTTTAGTGTTTTGTTTGATGTGCCTGTGAGGTGTCAGTTTGATGAGAGTATTTTTGCCTGAACTTGATGCATTTTTCCCTACCCATCTGGGTCCCAGAATTGAGATTCTAATAATAATTGGTCCTTTGGCATTATGGATATGGGTCCAAAGTATCGTAATAGCTTATTATGGAAGGCGAGACATGGTGGCCTCCCATGGAGATGATGGTCCCTGTTCATCTTATTTAATTATAGCAGAATTTGTTTAATCTGAAAGTGAAAAGCATCATTAGAAGACAGATGTCAGAAAACTTTCTGACTTCCACCTTTCTGTGAGTTTAACCATAGTTTGAAGTAATTATATGTTAAGAACAAAAATCGGGTTCATTTTCCCTAATGAGATCTGGAAACTTTTCCAGAAGACAATAATAATCTTTGTTTGCATTGAATGCGTTGATTGCAGAGTTGTCAGAGGACTGTCAGTTTGTGTAACTAGACCTCCCTGTAGAAGATTAATAAATGTCCGTGTGTTATCTTAAACGTGTCTGAGTTTCCTAGGATGTATTGTCTGTGCCCCTAGACAAGGTCAAGTTTCGCAGAACATCTTGTACTTCACCCTTGTAGCGTTCACCACTATTGTGATTATTTGTACAATTATGCATGTAATGTCTATCTGTCCTTTCTGACTATAAACTCAGAGGGTGATGCCTGTTTACCATGTTCACCTTCATGGCGTTAGTGCCTTAGAGAATGCATGACATGAGGCAGTCACTTAGTGAATATTTGTGAAATGAATGAATGAACAAGTCAATGAACTTTTACCTCACCATGGTAAAAGTTCACCACAATGAGCTTTACCTTTACCTCTAAGAAAGCTGGACTTTCTTAGAGGCTGAAATTATGCCTTCTCTTTTTTTTGTATTTGCCCCACAACATGTAACAATTGGCATAATGAAATCATTTTGTAAATACCAGGTAGATCCAATGGTTCAGTGCTTTCTGTGTGGCCAACTTGTAATTTGTGTCTTGTCAGTATGGTTCTGGGTGGGTCATAAACTATGATCTTGATTTAGCACATGGAAAGATTGTAACCAAACTCTGGAAACCTTCACCACCCACTCATTTGGAGATTGGGGGATGAGAAATGTAGAACACAGGCCAACATCACTGTGACACAGAGAGTGGTTTTGATACCGGTCGGCTGGGGGAGGTCCCCAAAAGCCGGTGGGACTTCAGTCCCAGCCAATATCCAGGCTCTTGGCCCCATTGCAAGAAGGAATTCAAGGGTGAGGCAGAAAATAGTGAAAGTAGCAAGACTTATTACGAAGTAAAAAATACATAAGAAAGGGGAGTGCGGGTGTACTCAGGAGAAAGTCACGCAGTGGGGTTGTGGTTTCCATCTTTATGGGTTTCTTTAACCAAGGGGTAGAATATTCATGAAAATTCCTGGAAAAAGGTGGAGATTTCTCTGAACTATGTTACCACCCATTTTTATACCAAATATGGGTGTTTCTGGAACCATCCTGGCACTGGTGAATGTGTGGTTTAGTGTGTTAATGAGCATATAATGAGGTTCTAGGTGAAACCTAGGTCAAACACAGCACCATGTTGGGTCCGGTTGGTCTTAGCCCACTTGGTCCATAGACTGTTTTTCAGGGTCTTATCAACTCATAGCTTTTGTAGCTATTTCAATAGTCTCTTTTTTGCTAGTTATATGAAATTACTGCCTGGAATTTTCCATTCTACTGTGATCACCCTGTATTATTCCTGCCTCATTTTCATGTCCTTTTTTTTTTTTCCTCCAGAAACAGAACGGGAAGTTCTGGGCTAACTGTACTTCATAACACAGTGGTTAAGAACATGGACTTGGGAGTCAGACTGACTCTGTACTCCCTATCTGAGTGACCTTGGTGAAATTATTTAGTCTGACTGAAGCTCCCCTTTTCTTCTATAAAATAGAATAAAAATAGGACTTACCTGGCTGTTGTTGGCATTAATTGTACAAAAGGAGCTGGCAAGAAGTGTATAAAAAGGAAGCAACTATCATTAATCCACAAGGAAAGAAGGTGTGGATATAAGTTCTAGTTGATTTCTAGTATTTATTTTGCATTACTTCATGCTTGTGTGGATATGTCAAAATACAGGGCAAGAAAACCCTCAGATTTAGACTGGACACAATATTGTGCTTTGCACTTATTTCACTTGGTTTGACATTGGACAGAAACTTCCTCTGAGATAGGGGGGCAAAAGATGGCTTGTGAATGGATGCACAAGTCAAAGCTGGATTAAAAAGAGAGAGAGAGAGGGAGACAACTTGTGTTCCATAGCCTTGTTCCTTCCAGCTGTGGTCCAGGGACCAACAGCATTAGCATCACCTGGAAGCTTTTTAGACGTGCAGAATGTAAGGACTCATCCCAGTCCTACTGAATCAGAATAAGCATTTTAACCAAATCCCTAGGTAATTGAGATGCACGTTAACATTTCAGAAGAACTGGTCTAAAGAATTCATTTGTTCAGTCAGTGTTACAATTTGGTTACTAGTAACTGGAATCTCAGTGCTTATATATTGTGTTGGAGAACAGAGCAACTAAAAAATTTTAAACAGTCAAACCGGACTGTTAAAATAGCAACATTTTACCAGGTCATTAGGTTTTCTCTGAATAGCAAATGCAGGAAGTTTTGTTCCTGTACTGATGTATTGCTATTTGGTCCATCATGTCCTTAATAAAAGTCAACAGTGATATTTAAAAAGAGAACTGTAACATTCTCTAGAACCCAAAAGGAAGAGTTTTAAAGTGATTTTGAGCCAAAATCAGTTAATTATAGTCATCACCTCATTCTACCTTCTTAATACAAATTGTTCTTTTCAGCATTAAGGCTCGTTCCCCCAGGGAACATATGATAAAGTTCGTGATTTTCCTTCGTGTGACTTCCACATCATTTTATAGTCCTAGCATATTAAATTAACATTAAACCCCAAATTATTTTCTGTGTGCATACTTAATGATTCATTGGTAATTATACCAGACATTGTGCAAACCATTTCACATACATTATTTCAATTAACAATGACCCTCTAAAGAAGATATTGTTATGCTAGTTTGACAGATGAGAAAATCTCAGTCCTAGAATATAAGTGACCTTCTCAGTATCATCTGGCTCTTCAGTAGCAGACTCAAGATTTAAACCAAAGTTTTCATGCTAGCACTTCACTAGGGGTCATGATGCAAGGTGGTTTGATTTTTATTGGACTTGGCTCCAAACTTGGGAGCAAATGTCATTGCTACCAGACAAAGCTCAGCTTAGAATTCAGCCAAGTAAAGATTTTAAAGGAAACAAACAAAAAAAATTCTTTTAAAATTTCATGATGTTGTCATTCCCCAGTTGCTGTGGATTCAACTTACTGACTCCTTTAACAGAGAGTGGTGTTCATTTGGGCATTAAGTACAACTGGCTCCCTAAATAAGTAGCTTCCTGTGGCTTTCCATGTTGCTCCCTGTTGTGTGTGCAGAAGAGAGGACACTTTCCCTGACTCCTCAAATCAAAGACAAATTTATGTGTTTTTTTCTTTTTTTGGGTGGAGATGGGAGTTTCACTGTTTTGCCCAGGCTGGTCTCGAACTCCTGGGCTCAAGTGATCCTCCCGCCTCAGCCTCCGAATGTGCTGGGATTACAGGTGTGAGCCACCACGCCTGGCCTCAAAGGCAATTTTCTATTTGCCTACCTGGGAGGCAGTATTACCACTGGCTCTGAGTTTGAATCCCAGCGCCACACTTATTGTATCTCCTTGGGTAAGACACTTAGCCTGCCTCTACTTCCATTTCCTTATTTTTAAGTTGGGGATAAGAATAATACCTACTTCCTAGGGATATTGCAGGGATTCCAGGTGGGGGATGTATGTAAAGTTCTTTGCCCAATACTTGGCACGTAGTAGACATTCCATAAATATTAGCCAATGATATTATTTTCCTTATCCTCATTATCATCTTTTTTGCTATTGTGTCTTTTTTTCTTTTTTCTTTTTTTTTTTAAAGATGGTGTCTTCCTGTGTCACCTAGGCTGGAGTGCTGTGGAGCAATCTTGGCTCATTGTTCAAGTAATTCTCCTGCCTCAGCCTCCTGAGTAGCTGGAATTACAAATGCATGCCACCGTACCTGGCTAATTTTTGTATTTTTAGTAGAGACAGGGTTTCAATATGTTGGCCAAGCTGGTCTTGAACTCCTGACCTCAAATGATCTGCCCACCTTACCTCTCAAAGTGCTGGGATTACAGGCATGAGCCACTAGGTCTGGCCCTGTCTCTTTCTTGATGCCTCCTGATAATATTCTATGTTTGATGTGGAGTACAATAAATATCCTTTATTCCCGTCTTTGTTAGGTGGCCCTTCTTCAGTTCCCCCTGCCCGCCCGCCCCGAATAAGTTTGCACTAAAAGATTTTCCAAGTGTTCCTTTTCCTTTGAGGTTGTCTTATTCCATTAACCTCTTATATTCCATAACATTTTACTTGCATAAGGTTTAGAATTGAAAAGCACCTAAAACATGTGTATTGTTCTGTGTTTAATGATGGTTTAGCATACAAAATTTGGTTCCCTTGTAATCTGAGACACTTTGAAAACTGACACCAGACTTCACCTCATTTCCAATATTAAGCCCTTTGGTAGGCCAAATGGAACAGACACTTGCCAGTTCAGTGTCATAGGTAGTTTGAGAGACAGTAAACTGTATCAGAGGCAAAAGGACTTTGAGATGGATGCAAGTTTTCTAACTTCTGATTAAGAAGAACAAAATTTTCTCAATATGTGGTCCAGATTTTCCTTGGTGATATTGAGGGAATTTTTTCCCCCCAAATTTAGCACTTCTGAAACTTAATTTCTCTTTCCCTGTTGCAGACTTGATGACATTAGGAGATTATAATTTTATTAGGAAACTGAAATCCAGAATGGTTAGTGAGGAGGTCCACACCTTCATGCATACATAGGCAGCACTAATGTCTGACACAAGAGCGTTCTGGGTTATCAGTGAACTCAAGATGTAGCCAAGATTTGGAGAGAGACAGAAATAAAACCTGAAAAGATTATTTCTTTGTTAAAGAACATGACTTCACACAAAGTATGGAAGAGCTTGGACATGGGAACTGAACTGGAGTTGGAATTTACCTGGACATTGGAATTGGAATTCAACTGGACATTGGAATTCAATATTGGAATTCAACTGGAATTCAATTGGATTCAAGTTCAAATCCATTTTCTACCTCTTACTAAGCTGTGTGAACTTGGGCAACTTTCTCAGCTCATCTGTGCTTCCATTTCTATTCTCTCTTGACAGAAGCAGTGATAGTTCCCATTTCAAAGAGTGGTGAGGACTGAATTAAATAATGTATGTGAGCACTTAGCACTGTCCTGCAATAATTGTAGTCATCATGGTGATGGATGATGACAACTCAAAAATTCTCCTCTGCATGTCAAGTTGAGCAAAATGGAAAAGCTCTTTGAATTAATAAATCTGTATGAATTCCATTGTACCATCAGTGGAAGGAGAAACAGAAGAGCTCTTTATTTTGTCATCTGTGTTTTGCTGGAGTTTGACTCAGTTATGTTTCAGAAGTCACAGTTGACTGTGTATGTAATAATCTGTACCATAACTATGTATGGTTGGATGTAGATTTTTTTCCTTTTAATTAGTGCATTGCTTTATGTGTTTTTTAAGCCTTTATGGGTTTACAGTGAAGTATCTTCCAATGCCATCTGGGACTACAGGTGGTGAGACACTGTTTTTTCTCCCCTCTACGTCTCTGTCTGTCCTCCCAGTCATCATATTGCCATAATGCTAGAAGGCCGGGGAGTTGAATGAGACATCCCCGTCCTACCCTACCCTGCTTTACACTGGTAGGAAGACACACTGTGTGTAATAAAGGGAGCTTATAAAGGCTCCTATAATGATTGCAACTGAGCTTGCTATTCCAAGGCAGGAGCCAGTATTCACCTTTTGAAATTGATATAAAATAAATTGGGTAATGACAAGAAGCATTTTCATTTGAATTTAAATGATTTGACAATTGTAAAACACATATAATCACTCCATAGGCAATCTATGCTTGAACTTTTACATTTTTATAACAACTGGGCAATAAAGTCAATGTAGCTTATATTCTTACATTTGAGTCCAGCACTCAGAAATTTAGGAAAAGAAATGCAGTGGGCAGGTGACAGAGCAGTTGGTGGGCCCCATACAGATGTTTACTTCATGCCCTAACCAAGACTCCTACTGCAGCTTCCAAGTGAGGAGAGGAGAGAGTATGTAACGTTTAGCAAATGGATATCTAATCATACTCATCATGTTATACCCATAATGAAAAGGATATTCTTCAATGTAAAAAAAAAAAAAGTCATTACTCATATGTCACTAGCACAGAGAAAGAGACTCAATGGTGTGTGTTGAATGGAGATTTGAATTTGAAGCTTTTAATATTCATGGAATCTTCTGTTTGAAAATGCTGGCAGAGAAAGCTTTTTACAGATTATTAGAAGGCTGCCATACTTCGTAACGGTTTTTCTCTCTTTGTTTACAGTCATGATAGGTCACCCTTCCACAAAATAGCACACAGGCACTAATATTCAACTGCAAACACTTAACAGACTCACTGGACATTTTTACACCCTCAGTTTTGTATATCTCCATGTGCATGCGTTAAAAACCTTGGAGATGTTTGATTTTGGGGATGACATGTGAGAGCATCACATAACAACAGTTTGCATTCTGGGGCTGTTATCTGGGCATAAAGATCTGCAAACCGAGAAGAATCAGGGCAGGTGATAAATCTTTCCATTCTAAAACAATTTACCTTTGCCATGCATTCTATCTCTAGGTCCATATATTAATATAAAGACTTAAAGTCACCATTTAGAGTTTTTTAAAAATTCCATTATTGATAGTGGAACATATGTGAAAGTATAGAGTATCAAATTAATCATCTCTAATCTCACCATCCAGAGAGATTCGTATTCACATATGGCTGTATTTCTTTCTAGTTCATTTGTCTTGCATATTTCACTGTGTGTAGCAATCCCCTCCTCTTCACCATGGAAATATAACGCCTATGTGTATGCATATTTTGAACATAGTTGGAGTTGTGTTTTATATACTGGAGTCACATGGTAAGTGAAGTGAGACTCCACCAGTGTAACAAAAACTCTTTATAAAAAGAAAGAGAAAGTGAAATTTTGTTAATTATACCTATTCTTCCCCAACTTACAACCCTGCTAGATTTAAAATAACCTTGGCTTAACTCCCTTTCACTGTCTTAAGAAAAGGAAGGGCACAATAGAAATGCAAAGAGAAACTTAGAGGGGTTGATTCTTGGCTTTTGAGCTCCCAAAAGTCCAGATTCTGGAAGTTTAGGGAATTGTTAAATGCAATTTGTGCTATCAATGATTCGGGTTTTGTAAACTCCTATAGTGCTAAACCCTGCATAAGTGTGATTTCATTGCATATGACACTGTGTTCTGTGCCCTACATCCATGACTCCTTATATTAAGTCATGGTCCTGATAACACAGAAGCTTGCGGGTGTCTGTAATTTATTCTAAGCACATTGGGAAGCCCATGAAAGAATGCAAGCTGGAGAACGGCAATCAGATTCGTCTTTTAGTAAGATTGCTTTATGTCTGGTGGAAGGGGCCAAAGTGGTAGGTAAGCGACTAATTAGGAGGCTTCTGTAATAGTCTAGTAGTGAAGGGTGTTTTGGAAAAGAGTGCGCTCATTCAAGAGCTGTACGGGAGGTGGAATTAGAAGAAGGGCAGTTGGACCGGGCGCGGTGGCTCAAGCCTGTAATCCCAGCACTTTGGGAGGCCAAGACGGGCTGATCATGAGGTCAGGAGATCGAGACCATCCTGGCTAACACGGTGAAACCCTGTCTCTACTAAAAAATACAAAAAACTAGCTGGGTGAGGTGGCGGGCGCCTGTAGTCCCAGCTACTCTGGAGGCTGAGGCAAGAGAATGGCGTGAACCCGGGAGGCGGAGCTTGCAGTGAGCTGAGATCCGGCCACTGCACTCCAGCCTGGGCGACAGAGCGAGACTCGGTCTCCAAAAAAAAAAAAAAAAAAAAAAGAAAGAAAGAAGAAGGGCAGTTGATGTCATGTGAGGGATATGGAGGGAGTCAAAGGTGACTTTGGCTCCAAGAAGGTGCTCTTTATTCGTACTCACGTTGTGATGTTAATGCATATTTCCACTGGGGAAGAAAAAAAAAAAAACATACAGTGTTTCTCATCTCATTGAGATTACTCTGAAACTACAAGTGACTTTTGGATTCTTGCTGGATAAGCTCTCCTGGTAGACTTCTGATGACTGAGATGTCCTGGACTCCAGCAATTTAGGCTAATAGGTGGTCATATTTTTGATAGTAACTTAGACCCGGACTACAGCTTGCTTCTCCACAGTTTCGGGCATCACGGCTTTCTCAGGTGTGCCGCATAATAATTCTGGTCATTGGCGTCAGCCTTCTGAATTACATCTTCAGTCTGTTGAAAACCAGTGGCCAGTTAATACTGCCATTATTTCAGTCCCTGTAAATCCTCACCATGGCCTTGCATTACATGAAAACCTACTAATACTCAGGTGATTCCTAAAATGTGTTCATAAGGAAGCTAAATGGTGACAGTCATTCTATTGGGTTTGCAAACCATGAAATCCCTAGAGGGCTAAAGGAGAGTTGAGTTACACTGAGTATTCAACTAGTTTGCCCTGGTCCCTAAGTTAAAGCAGTAGTTCTCAACTGAGGGTGATTTTATTTTCCAGGAGACATTTGACAATGTCTGGAGATGGTTTTGGTTGTCACCAGCTGGTAGGGAATAAGTACTGGCCTGTGATGTCTTGTGGACAGAGACCAGGGGTGCTGCTAAATATCCTACATGCAGAGCAAGACCCCCTTCTCCCAACAAGAAAGAATTATCTGGCCCCATGTGTCAATAGTACTAAGATTGAGAGCCCTGATTTAAAGTGATAATTTATTTTTGTAGGTTATTTCTCCACGTTAGTCACTTTGAATGACTATGAATCCTATTTTCTTCTTGAAACATTTAAATAACGGCAATGGCAACATACTTAGAAGTGAAAGCAAAAATTTTTAGAGTGTTGAATTATTTAACTACCCTTTGATAATCAGAGTTTAAAAATATTTAAATAATGACTTCACTGCACAGGCGTGACTAGTCTAGACATGATAATAAAACTCATTTTAACCGTTTCTCACTTAGTTTTCATTTTGAATTGCATGTATATAAATAATTGTTGAAGTTTAGAAGTAGATATTGTTTTGTTCATCCAACTTAGCATTATTGCTTTAATTAGAGTGGGTTTTTTTCCTTCGGCATAATAGCTAGAGAAGATAGGTTTTAGATGTTTACATATAAATATTCCTAGAGCATGTTTGAACTGGAGAGATCATTCTCCAAAGATGAGCTGAAAAGTTTGTCTGAAATGTAGTCACTTTGAGATGAGTGGGGAGAAGGTTGACTTATAGGCCAAATCATTTGAAAAATTAACTTTAGAGTTGAATGAGGCACATTGTTGCTTTCAAATATGCAAAAAAGCATTCTCTGTTGGATCCTCTGGATATCTGGTGGTGTTTTCTTGGTGTCACATGCAAGGATGGCATGCCTGGGATGTCTGTCTGCAGTGAGAAAAAAGAGACAATTTAACAGTCGACTTACTGATGAACAGTAGTTAATCGACTTACTGGTCTGGTGGATGCTGATTCCACATGGCTGGCAAAGTGGACTTAATGTGCAGGTCCACATGCCACAATGTACAGGGAAAGGTCTCGATGTGCACAGCTAACCACCATCACCTCAAGGCAGTGCCTGTTTCCTGGGGCTCTAGCTGCCAGATCCGCATCCTGGAATCAATGTAGACCCAAAGATTTGGACTTGCATGGAGTATGGCTATACTGGCTACTTTGCCTTAGCTCCAGGGTGTGTTTGAACTGCTTTGGGTGTTTCTTCAAAAGATAATTATCTGGACCAATGTTTTGTTTTGTTCTTCTTATATGAAGTTGAATTGGCTAAAACCAGGCAGGTTCCTTGTATACCTGGTTGTTAATGAGCCTGGATAAGTCCATAATGTGGGATTTCATTCTGCTGTGTGACTCGTGATCCTAGAGGAGCGGAGAGCAAAAAAGACAAATGCTGATCTTCATGTAAGTCTGCTGGCCTTACAAAAGTTATCATAAAATAAATGAGCAGAATTATAGAGAATAAAATGAGGACTAGGTGGGCTTGGGGGAGTTACAATGCCTTCACCTTAAAGCAACAATTTTTTTGTCTTGCTTATTTTCATTCAGACTTTGACTGTATACACACCAAGAAAAACTAAAAATACGCATTTTTCAGATATGCACCCTACTTATTTTACACATGTTGATAACTGTAAATGCTTTCCACATTGGTACAAAAGTCACTGCTGTAAATTGTAAGAATCGTGTAGTAGTTTATATCAATGCCTCTCATACTTCAATTGTATTCTCATCACCTGGGAGTATTGCTTAAATCCCAGTTCTGATTCACAACGTCTGGATCAGGATCTGAAAATCTGGATTCCTAACAGGTTCCCAGGCCACTGATGTGGCCAGTATCCTCATTTCCTGTGGTTGCTGTAAGAAATTACCACAAACTTGTTGGCTTAAAAACACAGGTATTTATTCTCTCACAGTTCTGGAGGCCAGACATTGGAAATCAAGGTGTTAACACAGGGAGGTGCTCCCTCCACAGGAGTCTCTGTCCCTTGCCTACACAGAAGGCCCTCATTTGGCATTTCTCATTCAGTATAATTCCCTGGAGATTCCTCTAGGCTACTGCATATATTAATACTTCCTTCCTTTTTATTGCTGAGTAGTATTCCATGATACAGATGTGCCACAGTTTGTTTAACCATCTACCCTAAAAACATGTGTGCACAGGTTTTTGTGTGGGCATGATTTTTCATTGTTCTGGAATAAATGTCAAGGAGTACCATTGCTAGGTGTCTTGGTCCATTTTGCTTTGATATAACAGAATGTCACAGACTAGGAATTTATAAAGACAAGAATTTTATTTCTTATAGTTCCAGAGGCTGAGAAGTTTAAGGTCAAGAGACCTTCATGTGGCACAGGGTAGAAGAGCACCAGAGCATTTATGCAAGAGCATGCAGTGCAATGCAGACTCATCCTTTTATCAGGAACCAACCTGTTCCTGAAATAATAACATTAATCCAATCATGATCACTTCTGAAAGGTCACACCTCTCAACATTGTTGCATTGGGGATTAAGTTTCCAAAACATGGTTTTTGGTGGGATACACTTAAACTATAGCACTGGGTCAAATGGTAGTTGTGTTTAGGTATTTAAGAAACCACCAGTCTGTTTTCCAGAGTGGCTGTATCATTTTAACATTCCCACAAGCAGCGTATGAGCGATCCAGCTTTTCTGTATCCTAGCCAGCATTAGGTGTTGTCATTATTTTTGCCATTCTGATAGGTATGTAGTAATAGCTAATTGTGGTTTTAGTTTGTATTTCTCTAATCACTAATAATGTTAGACATCTTTTCATGTGCTAATTTGCCATCAGTATCTTCTTTAGTGAAAAGTTCATATTTGGTGTCTGTTCATATCTTTTATCTATTTTCTTCTTGGGTTATTTGTTATTATTGTTGTTTTACTATTGAATATTCAGAGTTTTTTTACATGTTCTAGATAGACACTAATCCTTTGTTAGATATATAGTTTACAAATACTTTCTCCCAGTCTTTTCATCCTCTTAACAGAGCCTACTGCAGGAAAAAATGTTGTTAATTTTCATAATGCCCAATTCATTATTTTTTCCTTTTATGGATCATGGTTTTGATGTCATGGCATGAGAAAACTTTGCCTAGATCCATATACCAAAGACTTCACACATTTTCCTTTATTTGATTTGTTTAATTTTTAGAGATAGAGTCTGTCACTCAGGCTAGAGTGCAGTGATGCAATCAGCTTACTATAACCTTGTGATCCTGGGCCCAGGCAACCCTTCTGCCTCAGCCTCCCAAGGAGCTAGAACTACAGGTGCACACCACCCCACCTGGCTAATTTTTTATATTTTTTTAGAGATTGGGTTCGGGGATGTCTCACTGTGTTGCCCAGGCTGGTCTTGTACTCCTGGCCTCAAGTGATCCTCTTGCCTCAGCATCCCAAGTTGCTGGGATTACAGGTGTGCATCATTTTTCACACATTTTATAGTTTTATATTTAAGTCCACCATGCATTTTGGGTTAATTTTTGTGTAAGATGTGAGGTTTAAGTCAACATTCGTCCTCTTTTGGCCACAAATGTTCAATTATTTCAGTATCATTTGTTGAAAAGGTTATCCTTTCTCCACTCAATTGCTTTTGTATCTTCATGAAAAATCAGTTGGGCATATTTGAATGAATCTATTTCTGAATTCTGGATTCTGACCCATTAATCTGTGTGTCTGCATCCCCATCAATACCATGTACTGTTAAATACTGTAGCTATATATTAAGTTGTAAAATCAAGTAAGCTGATCTTGCCTTTATTCTTGATTTTCAAAATCTTTTTACTATGCCAGTTTGTTTGCCTTTCATATGAATTTTAGAGTAATTTTGTCTATATCGACAAAAAACATTCATGGGATTTTGACAGGAATTACATTCAACCTAGCAGTTTCAAGAGAATTAAACTATATTTACTGTGGCAACTCTTTCAATCCTTGATTATGGTATATCGTCACCATTTATTTAGGGAATCTTAATTTCATCACTGTTTTCTAGTTTTCGGTAAACAAGTCCTGAATTTGTTAGATTTATACCTAAATGTTCTAACTTTTTTGAGCAACTGTAAATGACGTTATATTTTTATTTTGATTTCATTGTGTTCATTGCTAATATATAGGCATACATTCATTAAGGCCAGGTGCAGTGACTCACACCTGTAATTCCAGCACTTTAGGAGGCTGAGGCAGGAAGATCCCTTGAGTCCAGGAGTTAGTGAACAGCTTGGGCAACATAATGAGACCCTTTCTGTGTACGCACACACAAACACACACACACACAGCCTGTAGTACTAGTTACTTGGGAAGCTGAGGTGGGAGGATTGCTTGAGCCCAAAAGGTCAAGGCTTCAGTGAGCCATGATAGTGCCACTGCACTTCAGCCTGGGTGACAGTTTCAAAAAAGAAAAAAAAAAAAGAGAGAGAGATACATTCATTTTCAGACGTATATCTGGTATCCTGTGACTTTTCTAAATTCACTTATTGGTTCTAGGAGTTTTTTGTTTTTAAAACAGATTCCTTGGGATTTTCTATGTAGATAATCATGATATTTGCAAGAATAACAAGACAGTTTTATTTCCGCCTTTCTGATTTGTATGCCTTTTATTTACTTTTCTGGCTTTTTTGCCAGCACTTTGGCCAGAACTTCTAGCTCTTATTGAACAACAGTGGTGAGAGCCTTGTGCTGTCCCAGTCTGAGGGGGAAAAGTATTCCATTTTTCACCATTAATTGTTATGTCAGATGTAGGGTTTTGAGTATTCTTTACCAGCAAGCTATTTCTATTTGTAGTTTTCTTTCTTTTCTTTTTTAATTTCACATAAAGAATGGAACTTGCATGTTCATAGTTTTCTTAAAGTTTTTGCCATAAAAGAGTGTTGAATTTTATCAAATACTTCTGAATCAGTTGATATGATCTTGTGGTTTCTCTTCTTTAACATATTAATATTGTAGGTTATAGTAATTGATTTTCAGATATTGAACCAACCTTGCATCCCTGGAATAAACCCACTTGGTCATAGTGTATATTCTTTTTATATATTGCTGGATTCAGTTTTTGAGATGTTTTTTGTTAGTTTGTTTTTTTAGAATGCTTACATGTAGGTTTGTGGGAGATACTGGTCCACAGTTTGTTGTTGTTGTTGGTACTGTCTTTGATTTTAGTATCCGAGTAATACTAGGTTCATAAAATAAATTGGGAAATCTTGTTTTCCCTTCAATTTGCCTAACAGCTTTCAGAGTGTCCAAATTATGTATTTTACATGGGATGAGTAGTGGTAGTTTGTGTTTTTCAAACTCCGTTTCATCTCAGTTGTCAAATGTATGTTTGTAGATTTGTTCATAATATTCCTTTATCTTTTGATGTATGCAAGGTCTTTAGTGATATCCCTTATTTGCTTCATATTATTGGCAGTTTGTGTCTTAGGTCGATTTTTCTCTGTTGTCAGTCTTGCTAGAAGTTTATCAGTTGTTTGATCTTTTCAAAGAATCATCTCTTTGTTTCACTGATTTTTCTTTACTGTTTTTCTGTTTTTACTTTCATTGATTTGTTCTCTTTTTCTTATTATTTCCTCTTTTCTCCTTGTTTGGGTTAATTTTGCCCTTGTTTTTGTGGGTTCCTGAGGTGATAACAGAGATTATTGATTTGAATCTTCTTTTCTAATGTGATCCCTGTAAATTTTCCCCTTAGCACTGCTTTAACTGTAATTGTACAATTTTGACATGTTGTATTTTTATTTATTTCAATGTGTTTTTAAAATTTCTCTTGAGATTTTCTCTTTGATCCATGAGTTTTGTTTTAACAAGTGTTAGTTTCTAAGCATTTGGAGGTTTTCCTCCTATTTTTCTTTTATTGCTTTCTGGTTTGGTTCTCTTGTATTTAGAGAACACATTCTGTATATTTTTGACACTTAACATTTGTTGAGATTTGTTTTATCACACACAACATGACCAATCTTAGTATATGTTCTGTAGGCACTTGAAAAAAATGTGCATTTTGCCATTGCTCGGTAGATTGTCCTGTAAATGGCTTTTAGATCCTCTTGTTTGAAGATGTTAATTTTTTCTTCGTCTTGGAAATTTTCTATCTAATTCTACCATTTATTGAGAGAGAAAAAGAGAAAGATGTTAAAGTCTCTTAACAACAATTGTTGATTTGTTCCTTTCTCCTTTCTGTTCTATCAGTTATTGCATATGTATTTTGCAGCTCTCTTGTTTAGTGCACATGCATTTAGGATTGCTATGTTTTCTTGGTGATTTGACCCTTTTGTCATTACATAATTTCTCTCCCTGTCTATGTTGTTCCTTGTTGTGAAGTCTACCTTGTCTGATATTAACATAGCATTTATATTTTATTTTCATTAATGTTTGCATATTTTTTCTATCCTTTCACTTTTACCATGCCTATAGTGTTATATTTGAAGCAAGTTTCTTGTTAGCATAATATAGTTGGGTTATGTTTTTAAATTTACTCTGCTAACCTCTGTCTTTTAATTAGTGTGTTTAGGTGATTTACACTTCATGTACTTATGGACATGTTAAGGCTTAGAAAGTCTGTCTTTTTATTTTTTATGTTTCATGTATTCTGTCTTGTTCATTTATTTTTTTTCTTCTTCCTGTGGGTTGAGCATTTATTAGCATTCTATTTTGATCTATCTATAATGTTTTTGAGTATATCTCTTTTTAGCCTTTTTAGTATTGCTGTACATGTTACATTATATATAATACTAAAAGGCCTATAAAAATAGATATACTCGTGGCTCAAACCTGTAATCCCAGCACTTTGGGAGGCCGAGACGGGCGGATCACGAGGTCAGGAGATTGAGACCATCCTGGCTAACACGGTGAAACCCTGTCTCTACTAAAAAATACAAAACACTAGCCGGGTGAGGTGGCAGGTGCCTGTAGTCCCAGCTACTCGGGAAGCTGAGGCAGGAGAATGGCGTAAACCCGGGAGGCGGAGCTTGCAGTGAGCTGAGATCTGGCCACTGCACTCCAGCCTGGGCGACAGAGCGAGACTCCGTCTCAAAAAAAAAACAAAAAACATAGATATACTCGAAAGTATATAAAATATCTATATGTAGAATGGTCATTTTACCAGTTTGGCTGAATTGCTGAAACCTTACCTTTCTTTACATCCTTGTGTATAATATCACTGTCTGAAATATTTCCTCCATGTACTACTCTTCGAGCTACATCAGATAGTTGAGCTTCAAACCTAATTTAGAAAACTCAGTGGGGGAAGAGAAATGTATTTGCCCATATTTTTACTCTTTTCATTGTTTTTTTTCCCTCTTTTTGTCCTAAAATTCTTACTTTTATAACCTCATTTCAGAGGACTTCTTTAGTCATCTTTTTAGGATAGGTTTACTGTCAACAAAGTCTATTAATTTTTTGTTATCTGAGAATCTCTTGATTTCCCCTACATCCTGAAGAATATTTTTACTGGATATAGAATTCTGGGCTGACAGTTCTTTTCTTCTAGGACTTGAAAAATGTTGTACCCTTTTCTATTAGGTTTCTGTGGTTTCTGATGAAAAATTCACTGTCACTCTATTTTTTCTATGTGAGGTATTATTGCACTGCTTTCAATATTTTTTTTCTTTCCTTCAGTTCTCAAAAATTTGTATATTTTGGTGTGGATTTTTTTCTTTTTTCCTATTTATTTATTTATTTATTTATTTTGGAGATGGAGTCTTATTTACTTTGTCACCCAGGCTGAAGTATACTGGTGCAATCTCGGCTCACTGCAATGTCCGCTTCCCGAATTCAAGTGATTCTCCTGCCTCAGCCTTCCGAATAGCTGGAATTATAGGTGTGTATCACCATGCCCGCCTAATTTTTCTATTTTTGGTAGAGATGGAGTTTCACCAAGTTGGCCACGCTGGTCTTGAACTCCTGGCCTCAAGTGTTCCATCTGCCTCAGCCTCCCAAAGTGCTGGGATTACAGGCATGAGCCACTGTGCACAGCCTTTGATTTTTAATATCCTACGTGAAAATTGACTACTTTTTTTCTACTGTCTCCTCCATTTTCTTGTCGAGCGTTATCAACTGAACTTTTATTTCGTTGGTTATAATTTATAGTTCTAAAATTTCTATTTATCTTTATTTCTTCTTCTTTTCTTTGGAACGGGGCTTAGTCTGTCACTCAGGCGGAGTGCAGTGGCGCGATCACTGCTCACTCTAGCCTCAACCTCCTGAGCTCAAGAAATCTGCTTGTCTTAGCTTCCTGCTCTGCTATGTCTTCTGGGGTTTTTAAAATTTTTATTTTTTTGCACAGATTTTATACTTTTTTGTTTCGAGTGTGTTCATAATTGATCCTTGAATCATTTTTAGGATGACTGTTTTAAAATCCTTGTCAGATAATTCTAACATCTTTGTCATCTTGCGTTTTTCATTCAGGTTGAGATTTTTTTTGATTCTTCATATGATGAGTGATTTTCAATTAAAATCTGGACATTTTGGATATTATGTTATGAGACTCTGAATCTTACTTAAACCTTCTGTTTTAGATTGTTTTGTTTGACACCACTTTTTTAGGGGAAGCAGGTATGAGACCTTGTTACAGTCCAGTGTGGGTAGAAGCCTAGGTTTCCCACTCCTCTTCTTCCTTTGACACTCAATGGGAGGAGTGACTTCATATTACTGCTATGTGAGGCAGAAGTGCTGAATTCCTTTGGGGTCTCCAAAGATGACTAAGAGGGGATGAGGAAGAGGGGATGTGGGGAGAAGAGATTCCACCTATGGGGTCGAAGATTCTATCTTTACTCAGTCGTCTTTGACAGTACTCCAGAATGAGGAGCAGAGATTGGGTGACCCCAGTACAGCCTGAAAAGGGTAGAATTCTAAACTCCCTCTTCAGTCTTTGCTGCTTGGGTGGTGGTGGAACTACAGTCTTTTTCTGTGGTATTTTGCTGAAGTAGAGCAGTTATTGTCTAACAGTTTTCTTTATTGCCAGTTTCCCTTGTTCTTCCCTAATTCTTTAGCTAGGGAGAGCGAGCTTTGTTGTTGTTGTTGTTGTTGTTGTTGTTTTCCTTCATCCCAATTGGATTTTACCCATTCCTGGGTTCTTCAGCTCTGATTCTGGGATATATGAGACATAAAGAAAACCCATGAAACTCATCACCATGTTGAGGTTTGTCCCCAGGTTCCTAGTTGGTCTGCCTTTTTCTCTTTACATTTCAGACATCTTCTTAATTTCCTAGATCCAAAGCCTATAGTTGTACTTAGTGGGATGAATAGGGAAATGTATGTCTGCCCTATCTTTACAGAAGGGGAAGTGTCACCTTCTTTATATTTTTCATAGATAGCAGGTGAGACATTGACTTGACTGTATAATCCAGAACACTTACTAACAAGAGCTGTTGAGTTGGCATGAGGTGTTTGCTAGTAACATGGTTTTAAAGTAGAATAATAAGTACTAAGAAAACTAGTTCTGTGTATTTATCCAGTTCTTTTATTTCCAGCTCTTCTAAGGGACCCTGAACTGTGAAGTCACTAATGGAAGGGCAAAGTGGGTGAGGAGCTGAGAAATGAATAACTCACCCCACCATCTGGTCTGCTGCAGTTCAGAAAGTCACATGATGCTACCAAGTTAGATCTTCTCCTCTGTGTTTATTGGAGGTGCCAAATGCTATATTTAAGCCAAGAACTGATTTTGAAAATATTTTTCTACTTCTGTTTTGTCAAACGTGTTCTCTGGCATATTATGTTAGGGCTTGTTCTGCTAAAGCTTAGCAGAGCCTTCTGTTTCTTCAAGCTGATTTGGCTTGCACCACTCAAAACATTAGACCCTCATTTTGGAACAGAAGTCTTCTCTAGAGAAAGTACTAAGTATGATTTAATTTCCAGGCAGGTAATACCTATCAAATGAGAGATGGAGCTTTATTCTTGAATTGTTATTCTTTTATATAAGGTACTTTTTAAAAAAGCTATTTTCTGCTTAAGCCTGTTTGACTACATTTTCTCTTTCCAGAATCTTTCTAATTATGGGGAGAAAAGCAAATGTTAAGCTAGACTTCTTTTTATCAAGAAAAAGGATAGAAAACGTAACCGATTTACTTTCATGATTTGATTTTGCTTGAACTTTTGAGATACCAGTATGACTTAGTATGTATAAATAGAGCTTACATATCAAGGTTATAGATAGGGCGGACGTCTAGCTAAGTCATTATAAAAACACTTTATTCAAAATTTTGGTATCTGGTTGAAGAAGATGGTTTTCCGCTAGGCTTAAGTATTTTTGGTTTGCTGATGTAAAATTCTCAAAGGCTTTTCATTCCCTTAGACTCTTTTGGATAGAAGGTTTGATGGTCATAGCATCTTTGACCAGTGGCAGAATAATGTCTCGTTAAAGAAAATTGATTGTTCTTATGAGCACTGAAGGGCTTGATCAAGATATGGGAGTGGCTGCAAGCATTCATTGGTGCTGGTGCTTGAAGAAACCTTTTGAGGTAGCACATGGTTCAGTATTAGCTGGAGTGTAGAATCCATCAACGAGATAATTACCCAGCTCACAGCAGTCATGTTGAGTTGTGTTTAATTTTGGGGAGCCTTCTATTTGTTCTTTCATCTTTTCCAGCGCTTTCTAAATGTGTTGGTGCTTTGTGAAGCTTCAGAAGTCAGCCTGTGCAACTTTTAAAACATCATTATTATGATTTTAGTGTGGGAAAGCCCTGCATTTGTGATCCCAGCAGGCCCTTTCTCACCTTGCTCTTTGTCATCGATCACAGCCTGGCAGAAACCTTGGGCCCCTAACCCATCCTTTGTATTTGATGTCTGTTCTTCAAACTACATATCAGTTACTGATGACTTTTCTCAGGAATTGGTGTGAAAGAGAAAAGTGTGGCTGAGCCACAGTGAGAGACATCAAAGTACAGGTCACTTGGAGTCTCCTGATTCTTTTAGATGAAATTTCTACCCAGCTAATTTGAGTTTTCTTCCCTAGTCAGGGCAGGCAGAAACACAATTTAAATTCCCAGGGCTGTGAGTCTAAGAGGGTGTCAGAATTTTTCCACTTCCTTATATCTCATTGATGTTCTTCACTCCCATCCCACTCTGTGCACCTGGTTCAGAGTCTTATATTTCTTCTTTGAAGCTAAGGGCACTTCATCTTAGGAGATTATACAGGATGCTGCATCAACAGAAGATTCTGTGTGTATATTTTGGCAATTAGTGAATCTACTGTGAATTCACAATCCGAGAAGTAGGGTAGGCCTGGAACCCTGGCCACACATTGGAATTACTAGTGAAGATTAGAGAAAAAATAACGATGCCTAGGCCTTCCCTATAGATTCTGAATTGGTCTGAAGTGGGGGCCTAGGCACTGGTGCCATTTTAGACATGCCCCAGGTGATTTCAGTGTTCATTGAAGTTTACATCCCTGTCTTAGAGGTAACAACATTCGGTTGCCACTTCCATTCTGAGTAAGCCTGGCTGATGCCTTGTCATTAGAACATTGCAGGACACCAGGAGACAGCAGCTCTGTGCTTTTGCTGTTAGAGCAATGTGGGGAAGCTTAGTGATCTGAATTCCTTCAGGTTCTTAGTATAGCTCTCAGTCACCATCAACTACTTTTTATTTTTTGATATAGCCTTATTAGAAAGCAAAAATTCTCAGTTGTGGTTTGGTATCTCCAAGGGTGTGGGTTGCTCTCAAAGGGCATTGCAAAATTTATTTAAAGTCATGTGAATGTGTAAAGATAATTTTCTTTCTCATAAGGACTGGGGAATCGAGCCACAAAAAAAGAAGGTGTCACAGTTCCCAAAGGCTGAAGTGTGGACCTGTTTCAGTTTGTTCCACTGACAAACGTTTGATCTCCGTCTGTGTTTTGGGAACTATAACGTGTCAGGGACTTGCTTCCCTAATAGGAACACTCATTAGTTGGATTTATTGGTGCATTTGGCATCTTCCTTGCAGTTTTAAAATGTTATTTTAGGATTCGGGTAAATATGTCAGTATATAAGCAATATATTTGGAGAGGAAGCCAAGAGAATTTGACTGCTTCAACCCTTGTTGTGAGTAAACATACAACAATGTTGAATTTCTGTGAACTCTTTAGCTTCCTTCCTGTCCTCATGACAGCCCTGTCAGGTAGATGCTATTCTTTTGTTTTTTTTTTTTGAGATGGAGTCTCGTTCTGTCGCCCAGGCTGGAGTGCGGTGGTGCAATCTCGGCTCACTGCAAGCTCTGCCTCCCGGGTTCACGCCATTCTCCTGCCTCAGCCTCCTATGTAGCTGGGACTACAGGCGCCCACCACCGTACCCGGCTAATTTTTTGTATTTTTAGTAGACACGGGGTTTCACTGTTTAGCCAGGATGGTCTCGATCTCTTGACCTCGTGATCCGCCCGTCTCGGCCTCCCAAAGTGCTAGGATTACAGGCGTGAGCCACCGCGCCCGGCCCCGGTAGATGCTATTCTTGTCCCCATTTTTCTGATGAGGAAATGGAGACCTAGAGTGGTTAAATAACTTGACCAAGAACACACAGAGGCAGCAGATGGTAAAGTCAGGATGGGAACCTACCTCTGCCTAGTTCTGCTTTAGCCACTGCTTGTGTCATTTTAATTAGTAGTATCATCCTTCATTCACTCGATCAGTCACATAGTCTATGCCAGCTCCTCCTGTAGGCCAAGAGACTCTATTCTAGGCTAGGAGGATCTCAGCCCTCATAGGAAACTCTCAGGGTTTGGGGGTGAGGGGATGACAGACAATAAACAAGGTAAATACATAAACAAGAATTTCAAAGAATGATAACTGCTATGAATGCAATAAACCAGAGCAATAGAACAGACACTGATGGAGCAGTGTTTTTTAGATACAGTTTTCAGAGAAGGCCTCTCAAACCTGTGTTCCTAGCACTAAACCCTGCTGCCTCTCGCATAGCAGCCTTGTGCTAGAAGAAATGTATGGAAATACATGCATGTGCATATCAAATCTTAACAACTTGGAATTATCCCCAATATAAGCCCTTTTGCAATTATCTTTCTCTTTCCTTCTTTCTTTCTTTCTTTCTTTCTTTCTTTCTTTCTTTCTTTCTTTCTTTCTTTCTTTTCTTTTTTTCTTTCCTTCCTTTCTCTCTCTCTTTCTCTTTCTTTCTTTCTTTCTTTCTTTCTTTCTTTCTCTCTCTCTCTCTCTCTCTCTCTCTTTCTTTCTCTCTCTCTCTTCTTTTCTTTTCTTTTTCTTTTCTTTCTTGAGTCAGATTCTCACTGTCACCTAGGCTGGAATGCAGTGATGCCATCATGCATCACTGCAGCCTTGACTCCCCAGGCTCAGGTGATCCTCCCAACTCAGCCTCCCAAGTAGCTGGGACTACAGGCGTGCACCACCATACCTGGCTAACTTTTTTTTTTTTTTTTTTTTTTTGTAGAGACAGGGTTGTGCCACATTGCCCAGGCTGGTCTTGAACTCCTGCAGTCAAGTGATCTGTCTGCCTTGGCCTCCCGAAGTGCTGGGATTACAGGCATGAACCACCATGCCCAGCTTGCAATATATTTTTTTCTAATATGCTCTTTGTTCTAAAAGAAAAATAAGAAAGAAGATTCCACATATGTATAAAGGGGCACTTAAGTATAACTATCCCCAATTACTGTATGTTTCCCCATACTCAGGGTGGAACTGTCACACTAGGTTGGTCACAGTAACTAGAGAATACACCATGCATTTAGTTTGGAGCTGCCAAGAATGGGGATGCTGAATGTCCAGAGTTTCATGGAACAAATCTGCAGACAAAGAATTGTCCTGCTCAAGATGACAGTGGTACTCCTTTTGAGAAACTCTAGGCAAAACCTGCAATGGGCTTAAACTTGTGTATATTGAAGCCTTTGTGTTGAGGGGATAAGATTTGGTTGGCTGGGTCTGAAGTTTTTTGTTTTTGTGCTTGGAATTAGTTGAGGTCTTTCCTATTTGATGGCAAATAGGATCTTGACCTGATCCAGTTTACTTCATTCTGTGCCTTCTCTCCTTTCTCTGGATATGTTAAATGACAAGATAGAAAATAGCTTATTTTGTGTGTGTGTGTGTGTGTGTGTGTGTGTGTGTGTATGTTTTCCCTTATAAACATAGTTAAAAAAAAAAAAAAGCTGTAGCACTTTGGGTTGCCAGTTTGCTCTCTAGTCAAGAAAAAAATGATCATTAAGGGCAATGTTAATATGTGACCAGTGAGCCTGTCAGAAGGGAAACCAGGATGGCAGATGTGATAGGGTTGTCTTACATAAATCACCTTCCATTGTCGAGGTTGGCATATGGCCAGTGAGTGTCCTAATTACTGAATGGCTTTTATAGCCCCATTATTTATAATCACTTTTGAATAGCAGCTGGAAGACTACAGTGAGATGGAATGAAAATAGTGGAGTGTGAAAATTATAATCGTTTATGGAATTATGGAGATTAGAAATATCTGATGATCAGCCTAGAACTCTCCCCCCTAAATATTTTTTAAACAAGCGCACTATACACAACACTCTTGAAAAATGAGAGCTGTGGTCAATCAGAGAGATGAGTCTTAATGATTTAAGAATATTTAACTTAGTGGGTTGGCAACATATGAAATAAGTCTAGAACTTGTACACAACCACATTTACATAAAATAGGTGTCCCCTCTCCTCCCTTACCCCAATCCCTCCCTCTGCCCCAGGACCATGGCGATTACTTGTGACTCTCTCTTTTGTTTCTGATTTTGATACTATTTAAAGAAAGGTGCTGTGCAAAGAATAGACTCAAAGATGCTCTGTTGATGGGAAATTGTGTCACTTTTCTCAGACCCATCAAATGATGTGTGTATCACAGTGGTCTCTGCTCTTTACAGTCCAGTAGAAATTGAAGTGATGTACTATACTGTAACAGTCTGAATGAGATTTCCCAATGTAAGTCAGAGTGCCTAGAACTCTGGCCCCAGCCAACTGTTGCATGAATGACGTCAGATCATATTAGAATACGGTTTGCAATCCAGATTATCTATTCCTGTCTGTTTATAAATTGGGGTAAGGCTGGGAAGGTAGGAGAACATTTGTGTTAATTACTATGAATGGTCGAGGCTGTGGAATACCAAGGGGATCTCAGTTGTATTTGCATAAAAACATTTAAAACATGCTTACCTGTTAGCAGATTCCTAAAGCCCTGGAGTACAAGGCTTTACCCGTGGGTGCTGGTTCATGGAAACTAACCTGCTTATATGCCTTGGCTGAGTGTGCCATTCAGATGTCACTCTCTTGGTTTCTTCATATGGTAGGCATTGAGAGGGCCATTTGGACAACTTTATGATGTGGCAGTTTAGAAGGAAAGTCAGTCTTTGGTTTTTATATTGGATTCACATAGATGTTTTACAGTGTCCTTATGACTGTAACTGCTTTTTAAAATAATTATTGGCTGGGTACAGTGGCTCACACCTGTAATCCCAGCACTTTGGGAGGCCGAGGCGGGAGGATCATGAGGTTAGGAGTTTGAGACCACCCTGGCCAACATGGTGAAACCTCATCTCTACTAAAAATACAAAAATTAGCTGGGTGTGGTGGCACACGCCTGTAGTCCCAGCTACTTGGGAGGCTGAGGTGGGAGAATCGCCTGGACCTGGGAGATGGAGGTTGTAGAGAGCCGAGACCACACCTTTATACTCCAGCCTGTCTCAAAAATATATATATTTTTTATTTTACTTTTTTATTTTGAAAGTTTCCAAACCCACACTTGTGTTGAAAAAACAACAAAATATATACTCCCATAACCAGGATTCACCAGCTGTTAACATCTCTTGCTACACCAGACCCATCTGTCCATATTTACACCTGTTTCCACTTTGCTAAGTTACCTGAGTTAAGGGGTAGATACCATGATACCTCATCCCCAAATAAGCAAAAATTACCACAAAATGATGACATTTTCCTACAAGCCATGATGCAGTTGTCACTTATCAACATTCATTCAGTAACATCATCAAACTTTGAGTTCATAGTCAACATTCCCTTAGCTGAGCCATAAACATCTTTGTTGTTTTTATTTTTCTTAATTCCAGATCTAGTCAAGCTTACACACTGCATTGTTATGAGCCTTGGTAAAAGTAACATTTACTGCACACTTACTATGTATTGTACTAGATATTGGATTAGTGCATGATCTCATGAAGCTGCACAGCCCTTTTGAGCAGATACTATTATTATCTCTACCTGATCGATTAGGGAACTGAGGCTCAGAGAAGTTCAGCAACATGCCCCAGGCAAGCTGGTGAATTTGGGGCCTGGATCTGAACTAATCAAGCCTCGCTTGAAGTGCAGCTCTCTTAACCATATACTACTGAAAGAAACACACTCTGTGGGGACATTGATAATATCAACAAATTTCCACAACACCAACTATGCTTTTGGGAGACTTTCCAGAAGCAGAAATTGTCTTAAAAACCTTTGCAAGTTCAAGAACTTAAATATAGAAAGAATATGTGTTGGTTTTTTGCTTTTGTTTTCTATGCTGGTGCTTCCTGGTTTGTCTTTGTCATCATTCTGATTGTGAACCTTTCCTAGACCTCTCTGGTCAAGAACACAGACAGTCATACTCCCCCGGATTTGAGTTGCGTCTCCTCCATTGGTTGCTACCTGGGTCATGGGGCAGCTTCTGAGCCTCAGTTTATGCTTCTGTAAAATGAGACTAGCAATATCAGTGGGTGGGAGTAAGGATTATACAGTTATTGCTTAGTACTGCTATCTGGCTTATTGAAAGTGCTTAATAAGTGTTCACTGTCATCTCAAGTCCAATTGGTCCAGTTAGAATTCTAATAGAGTATCTTTTCAAGAATTTGGAGTATTCTTGAAGGGCACAGACACCTGTGTCTTTAGAGTCCACTCAGCATTCTGAATGTAGAGACACTTGATTTCAGCTTTTGGTGAGGCCATGCAGCTGTTTATGAGGGCATGCCATAAGCTCACATCAGCTATATTACTTTATCAATAGGGGAACATTGTCTTTCTGCTTTTTGTATGTAAATCCTTTGTTTATTTTTTTTCTGAACAGATGTTATTCCACTATCTTAGTTTAACTGGAATAAATACAAGAACCACCAAAGGCTGTAAATCATGAAAAAATCAAGATGATGGAATTTAAACCTAAGCTTGCTTTTCTTTCCATGCTTAATTCAAATTTTTTCTCACTGTGGGATGAAATTTATAATAAAAAGATTCACCAAGAGAAAAGAACAGAGAAGGCAGGCAGAAAATGATAATAAAGCGAATTTCCTGAAGTGCTAGCAAAATGTTTCATGCTTGCTCATGCGGGGAGTTAAATGTAAATAGTAGCTTCTTGAGCTTCATCAGCATACATAAATCTGTCTCGCAGCCTCTCTCTCACATCACACTCACCACACGTTTCTTTTTTATTTATATTTTTTAACTTTTATAGAAACATGACTAAAAGAACAATAGTCTTTGTACCACTCGGGGAATAGCTTCCATCTCTGCATGTGTGATGAGGTACCCACTGTCTGTAGTCATGTGTGGTGTGTGCCTGTTATTGTCAGCCCCATAGTGGGGTGGCAGCACTTGAGATTAGCGAGAGATGAGGACCTGCTGTGAGAAATAAAGCCTAGCTCCCCATATTCCATTAGGGGGCTTTTGGTGTGGCTCAGACCATTGGTCTACAAATCTTAGCAGATATTAGAATCATCTGGAAGGCTTGTTAAAACACAGATTGCTGACCCTCCACCCCTAGAATTTCTAATTCTATCAAGTCCTGGGGTAGAGACCAGTCATTTTTATTTCATGTAAGTTTTTGGGTATTGCTACTGCTGCCAGTCTCACGGGACCATACTTAGCGAACCACTGGCTTAGACTAACCTGGGAGACAATGAACACCCTCCACCTCCACACCAAGTATTGCTTGAACTCTACCCCAACAATTACTTAAGGAGAATTCCTTACCTGGAGAGGCAGAACCAACATCTAGACCAGGACTTAGCAAGCTGTGGCCCAAGGGGCAAGTCTACTGCCTCTTTCTGTAAATAAACTTTCATTGAAAAACAACTTCATGTACATGTTGTCACTGGCTGCTTTCACACTACAGAAGCAGAATTGAGCAGTTGGATAGAGTTCATATGCACTATGAAGGCTGGAAAATAGTTGTTATCTTAGCTTTTTATGGAAATATTTTGCTGACCCCTGACCTAGACCAATTGAATGTTTAGAGAAGGGAGGTTGGAAGTAATTGTATAAAGACAGGCCTACTGAATGTTCTTTATTTGTGTATTTTTTTAGATGTGAGAGTTTTTGTTTTTTTAGTTGAATAAATATGATCATGACAGTCATTCATTATTTCTCACTAAGCCATTCTCCAAATTAATTTTCTTACTGGAACAAGTAGTTTCTCAAAATGAAGGGAACAGTTTTACCATTGTGTAGTCTCTTTAATACATTGTTGACATCTGTTCAAATTATTGGTAGAAAAAATTTTAAAAACCGTAAGTAAAATGTGAAAAATTATTCTCATTTTGACACTGTAATTGTCAGGTGAGTTATGTTGAATGTCTTCCAGATTTGGTAGAAACTGCCATAACCTTTATATAAAGCATTTTGTGAGTATTTATCAAGAACCTTTAAAATAATATACTCATCGATCTAGTAATTCTACTTCTAGGAAATTTCAGCAAATTTTATGTTTAAAGTTTTTTATTACAGCATTATTGCATAATCTTGGCTCACTGCAACCTCTGCCTCCCGGGTTCAAGCGATTCTCCTGCCTTAGTCTCCCAAGTAGCTGGGATTAGAGGAGCCTGCCACCAAGCCTGTCTAATATTTTTGTATTTTTGGTAGAGGTGGAGTTTCACCATGGTGGCCAGGCTGGTCTCGAACTGCTGACCTCATGTGACCTCCTGTGATCCACCCACCTCAGCCTCCCAAAGTGCTGGGGTTACAGGCATGAGCCACCGCATTCAGCCGCAAATGTCTATTAACATGAAACTCATAGTAATGCCGTGAGTTTATGTACGTATTTTGGAGCCATTTAAGATAAAACTGGATGAAGGAAAGCTAATACGATGTTTCTGGAGGGAATTTGTATCAAGGACCTTAAACATTTTTGTGCTTTTTGTTCCAATATCTCCACTTCAAAGATCTCAAGAAAATAATCAGAAGTACGCAGATCGATTTTGTGCAAGGAGGATAATCAAAGTAGAAACAATTTTTATGCCTACTAATTGATAATAGGTTAAATACGTTGTGATGAATTGATGAGATAAAATACTACATAGCCCTTAAAAGTATATTTTTGAGCACTAATATTG
Source organism: Macaca mulatta (assembly GCF_049350105.2). Taxonomy (NCBI): domain Eukaryota; kingdom Metazoa; phylum Chordata; class Mammalia; order Primates; family Cercopithecidae; genus Macaca; species Macaca mulatta. The sequence continues at coordinate 129,178,281 of NC_133407.1, read as the reverse complement.
CAAATGCTTATGAATTATTTGTTAGAAAATGTAGATATAAATCCACATATGTGGCATGATCCCACACATCCTATACTTAATAGATACCTAATAGATCTCTGTATTCCACTCAAAGCTGTTCATTACTAGTTAAGCACAAACATTGGTTTCCTTTTTGATTCCATTGCATGTGGTGTCTTCCTCCATTATGTCGCCAAACTGTATCAGTTCCAGGTTTAAATTACATCTCTTCTCTGCCCCTTCCTGCCCTTCTTCCCAGACACTCCCTTAGTCCAGGCCACTTTAGGATTGTATGATCAGCTCTACTGGCTTCTTCTGACTCTCGCCTCTACACATGACCCTGTGTGTGCATACACGCTACACAACTGCAAAAGAAACCTCGATATTTAGATCATGTCCTCTACCTCCATGACTCAAATCCTGTCAGTGCATTCTTACACATGTAGAATAAAATGCAAGCTCTTTATCATGGCCTGCAAGGCACACAATTGTCTGGCCACTGCTTCTCTCTCTCTCTTTTCAAAAATTTCAATAGTATTTGGGGTACAGGTGGCTTTTGGTTATATGGATGAGTTCTTTAGTGGTGAATTCTGAGATTTTAGTGCATCTGTCACCGAGCAGTGCACATGGCACCCAGTGTGTAGTCTTTTATCCCTCACCCCCTTCTCGATCTCCCTTCCTACATCCCCAAAGTCCATTATATCACTCTGTATGTCTTTTTGTCCTCATAGCTTAGCTCCTGCTTATAAGTGAGAACTTATGGTATTTGGCTTTCCATTGCTTCACTTAGAATAATGGCCTCCAGCTTCATCTAAGTTGCTGCAAAAGACATTATTTTGTTCCTTTTTATGGCTGAGTAGTATTCCATGGTGTATAGATATCACATTTTTCATTATCCACTAGTGCTTCTCTTTTTAACCTCAACCTGAGACACCCTCTGTTGGAGCTTCATGCTGTTTCTCTAGCATACCAACCTCTTGCCTACTTCCAAAACTTTTGCACATGCCGTTCACTCTGCCTGGAATATTCTTTCTCCAACACTTTGCAGACCTAGCTAGCCTCTCATCCTTCTTTAGTTCTCACCTTAACAATTGCCTCTGCCTGGAGGTCATCTCTGTTCATCCTTCCTAAAGCAGGCATGTACCCTGCTGCTCAGGGGCTCTGTGTTGTCCTTGTTGCATCCTCAGGGGTCACAGGGTGTTTAGCTCTAGGCACTTAATAAATACATGTTGAATTAATGAATGAAACTCCGCAAATGTGTAAGTGTATTATAAATGTGCATGTATGTTTCTAGGTGTGTAGGCATACAGAGGAGACCATACCAAAATATTAATTGTGCTGTAAATGAAGTCACAGGTTATTTTAACTTTCTTTGTTGTACTTTTGTGCATTTTTAAAATCTTGTGATTAATTCATATTGCTTTTTTATTGTGCTTAAATATATACAACATAAAGTTGACCGTTTTTTCCTTTTTTAAGTGTGTGATTCTGTAGCGTTAAGTACATTTACATTGTTGTGCATCCGTCACCAACTTCCATTTCTAAAACTTTTTCAGCATCCACAACTGAAACTCCACACCCATTAAAGGGTAACTCTCCAGTGATTTATATTGCTTTTACAATAAGAAAAAATTGTAGAAAATATATTAGACAAAACAAGTAGCAAACATCCTTTTCAGACAAGGTCACTTAATTGAATTTTGGGTTGTGAGTTCGAGTGACTATAAAACAAGTTGTTTTTCAATTTGTAATTTTGTGTTTAAAAAATCCTATTCTTTATAAAACTGAAGTGCTGAACTGATGGATTTTTTTTTTTTTTTTTTTTTTTTGCTGTAATAGCTCCACTGCAGTATAAACCATTTGTTGTTGCCCTAATAAATGGACTTTTCCTACAACTATAATCATTTTTTGAAGAAATTGTGTGCTAAAGCAGAATCACCTGAAAGTGCGACCAGTTCAGAATCCTTATGCAAGTTCTCCTCAGCATCGACAATTTGAAATGTATTTCAGTGTCAATACTAATTGTAATGAAATACCGTTCTTCGACCTTCTGGATGTGGATGTAGCTGTGGAGCTCATGTAATACAGACAGGGAATTGTATTCTGCCCTCTCGGTCACAGATGGGTACATTAAGAAGACTGCAAAGTGTTCCCTCAGGAAACCTGGTTTTTTGACCACAAAGATTCTTTCTACTGAGCAACATTCCTTTTCGGATCTCTATCCTAGGAGGTAGAGATCAGTCCAAGCAGGGTCCCCTCATCATCCATCACCTTGAAAAGATGCTTCTGATAAGAGTTGGCCAAAAACTCTCTAGCAGGTGAGAGAAAAATTTGGAGAAGCGACACGTCTCAGTTATATTAGGGGATCATTTTATGTTTAAATAATGACAGGCAAAATTTATACCATAAGTAAGTGCTAAAGGAACCCTATCCAGAATATGTAAGAATATCTCTTTATCAAGAATAACTAGATAACCTCATAGGAAAACGTACAAGAAATGTGAACAGGCAAGTCACAGAAAGGAAAACATAAAAGACAATTTAAAAACTATAATAGAATGTTCAGTCTCAGTTGTAATCAGTAATTATAAATTAATATAACACCAAGATATCATTTTATAAATAGTAGATTAGGAAACATTTATAAAGTTGGAATGTGCAGAAAAGAGTTAGTGGCAGCTGGATGGAATGCTAAGGTGGCCCTTGGCTGGCATCTGGGAACTTGCATTTCAGAGAATTTCTTCTATTCTAATAACCGATAAGAGTGACTCACTATGTCTAGACTGTATGCCCAAATGCTATCATTTATACTTTTTTTTCCGAGAGTCTGGAGATTTATTTTGTGCCAGGCAAAGGCTGCTTACATGACCAACTCCCAGTAAAAGCCCTGGGCCCTGGGTGTCTAAGGAGCTTCTCTCGTGGGCAGCTTTTCACATGGTTTCTTTGGGGGATGTACATGTGTCCTATGTGATGCCATTTGGAGAGGACACTTAGAAACTTAACACCGATTTTCTCTGGACTTTGTTCTGTGAGGCTTTTTCCTTTGCTGATTTCACTTTGTATCTTTTTGCTAGAATAAAACCATAGCCATGAGTACAACTATATAACGAGTCCTCTGAAACTTCTTAGTGAATCATCCGGTCAGGAGTGGTTTTGGGGACCTGAAAGATAGTGACAATAGCAAACGTTGGCCTAAGTGTGGGAAAACAGGACTGCCAAAACTATTTATGGAAAGGCAAATTGGTACCACCATTTTGGGGATGAATTCAAAAATATTAAAATAAATCGAAGATATCTATGTCCACTTTTAGGTTTAGATAATCTAAAGAGAAAAACCCCACACATTTGCTAAAAAAAAAGTTGGGGGAGGGAGGCATTACAGAGACTTTTATAGCAGCATTGTTTATATTGGAAGTAGCTTAATTTTCTATGAAGGATAAATATATTTCGGTTTATTTTAATATTAAATATTATACAACATTTAAAATAACAAAAATTACATCCATCAAACGTGATTAACATTCTGTAAACTCATATGGGTGAAAAAAAGCAGAGTTATATTGCTGTAAATGTAAAAGACACAGAATTCCAGATGTATAGAGATAAGATACAGAAATATAAAATAATGGCACATCAAGAGAGCATCTAAGCCCCATTTTCCCCAGTTAAGATATAAAATTGTCTTACATCAAGCTCTGAAACCCTTTCTTGGAAAAAGCTCTACATATAGTCGTATGTTGCATAATGACTGGAATACGTTCTGAGAAATGTGGTCTTAGGTGATTTAGTCGTGCACACATCATAGAGTGCACTTACATAAACCCAGTTGATATAGCCTACTACACACACTTATGCTATATAGTATAGCCCATTGCTCCTAAGCTACAATCTGCACAGCGTGTTACTTTCCTGAATACTGTAGGCATTTGTAACACAGTGGTAAGTATTTGTGAATCTAAACATATACAAACAGAGAGAAGGTACAGAAAAAATACAGTGTTGTAATTTTGGACCCATGGTACATATGGCTTTGACTGGAACTCTGCTATATAGTGTATGACTGTATTTCTGACCTATATTCTCTTTTCTATTTACAAAACAAATCTTGAATTTCAGAGAAAGTGAAGATGCTATGACAAGCTGTCTTCCAACTTATTTTATTGGCTCACTGCCCTTGAAATTAGTAGACGATTTATAGATATGTCCCTTGAATAACTGGCAATTAATTTGATATTAGATGCCAAAATGTACAGTATTTTTAATAAAATGTGAAGGTTGAGGCTTTTCATGTCCAAATGTGATGGAACTCAAAGTAAATGTTAACTGGCAGCATAGTAAACCCTGTCCTTTTGCACATCTGCAGTAGAGGGGAGTTTTAGTTTGTTGACCATAAACCCTAGCTACCTTGGTTAGTTTGAGTATAAGCTTAGGTGTAAACCAAGAGCTTATACTTAAGAATGCCTTCTAGGTGGGGCACGGTGGCTCACACTTGTAATCCCAGCGCTTTGGGAGGCTGAGACAGGAGGATTGCTTGAGCCCAGGAGTTCAAGACCAGCCTGGGCAACATAGCAAGAACCTGTATCTACAAAAATTTTAAAAATAGCTGGACATAATGGTGCATGCCTGTAGTCCCAGCTACTTGGGAAGCTGAGGCTGGAGGATTGCTTGAGCCTGAAAGGTCAAGGCTACTGTGAGCCATGATAACACCAATGCACTCCAGCCTGGGTGATAGGGTGAGACTCTGTCTCCAGAAAAATAAAAAAAATAGAATGCTTTCCAATCTATATACCCCTGGTTTATCTTGATAGTTACCACATATGATCCATAAGGATGTACAAATCTTTGTTATATATGTGATAAAAAGATATTGTATCTGAAAACTCCTTTGGAATGTTGCTTTTGATTTAAGCATTTTGGATATCATAGACATCTTGCCATGGCACAAATGATAACTGTTAGTGTCTTTTTAATGTCAAGAACTCTTGTCACCTAAGAGAAATTTAAAACCCTACATTGCAGGCAATGGGAATTTTAACTCAATTTCTAGAGCGCCTTATACCTCAAGCTAGAGTTAGCAGGTCGAGATATCACATATCAGTGACTTACTAGTTGATTTCATTTCCTGAACTTCAGCTCCAGCACAATGCCTGGAATATATTAAGCACACACTAAATGTTTGTTAATGAGTTTACATAGGTCCACACTATTTTAGCACAAGTAGATTTTTATTCACTTCTAAAAACATTAGAAATATCCTTTCATCCAAATCTCCATAAGTCTTTATTTTGTTTCTAGCTATTTCTAAGCCAATAGAATAAATTTTGTTTGCATGGATTTTTTTTTTTTTAAAGAGTAAGAGTTCATGTTTGGACTGATTTTCTTTCTTTGGCCCCTCACCTCAACAATCATCCATTCAACAACATAACAATTATAATTTCCATCTTTCACTGAGTGCTTTCTTTTTGCCAGGCACTGTCTGAATGTATCATCCCATTTAATCCTCACAACAATCTTGTGACAGAGCTAATATTACATCAGTGTTCTATTTTTACAGTTGAGGAAAGCAAGGTTCAGAGATTAAACCCTGTGCTCAGACTCACCAGCTGATAAACAGTTGAACCAGGATTCAGAAGTAGGCACGTCTGGCTTAACTACCTAGATTTACTTTCTTTTTCCTTCGCTTCAACTCTCTAAAGAGAGAACTATGCAACCTGAACATTGACTCACACCTAGAACTCATCCAATCATCCAATCATTATATGTATTTTAAACTTTTGAAATCGATTTTATTGGTATAGCTTACATATAATAAAACATACTTGTTTGTGTATATAGTTCTGTGAATTTTGACAAATATATAAACCCATGTTATTAATCTCGATCAAGAATATTATATTGGGGCCAGGAGTGGTGGCTCACACCTGTAATCCCAGCACTTTGGGACGCCGAGGTGGGCAGATCACTTGAAGGTGGAGTTCAAGACCAGCCTGGCCGACGTGGTAAAACCCCATCTCTACTATAAATATGAAAACTCGCCACGCATGGTGGAAGATGCCTGTAATCCCTGCTACTCGGAAGGCTGAGGCATGAAAATCGCTTGAGCCTGGGATGCAGAGGTTGCGGTGAGCTGAGATTGTGCCACTGCACATGAGCCTGGGCAACAAAATGAGGCTCCATCTCAAAAAAAGAAAATATTATATTGGCATCTCCTCCAGAATCTTCCCTTGTGCTCCCCATTTTAAAAAACTGGTGTTGAAAATATTATATATTCACAGGATATTACAAAAAATAATATAGAGGCCCCATGTATAGAATCCTGCATGTAGAGAAATCATATAGAAGTCCTTCGCCCTGTTTTCCCCAATGGGAAAGACCCATAGATCCATAGATCTTATTCCCTTATGCCCTTTGCAGTTAGTTTTTACTTACCTTCAGCTCTCTGTAACAACAAAACTGTTTTCTCTCACTATAAATTAGTCCGTTCCAAATTTTTTAGTGCATCCCCAAACTTTGTATATGAATGAAATCATGCAACATTTTATCTTTTGTATCTGACTTCTTTTGCTTAACATTCTGTGTTTGAGATTCATCAGTATTAATGCATGCATTAGTAGTTTCTTTTAATTGCTGTATAGCACCCCAGTGCTTGATTATACCACAGTTTGCTTATTCATTCACCTTCCGATGGACATTTGGATTGTTTCCAATTTTTGGCTATTTGTAAGTAAAGTTGCTGTGAAGATTCATCTGCAAGATTTTTTTTATGGACTTGTTTTCATTTCTCTTATGTAAGTAAGGGTGGAATTGTTGGGTCACTTGGCTATTGAAGGTATGACTTTCTAAGATATTGACAAATTGTTTCCCTAAGAGGATGAACCATTTTGTATGCCTGCTAAACAATATATTTGAGTTCCTGTTTCTCTACAACCTTGCCAACACTTGATATTTTCAGTCTTTTTAATTTTTGTTATTCAAGTAGTTATTTAATGGGATCTAATTATGATTTTATTATTTTTCCTCTAGTGACTAAGGATGTCTAACATCTTTTTATATGCTTAATAGTCACATATATTCCATTGTGAACTGTCTGTTCAAACCTTGTGCTGATTTTTTTGGGAGGGTGGGTTCATGTGGCATGGCATGTGGGTGTCTTCATTCAGTAAATACTTGATGAATGATTGAATGACTTAAGATTGGTTTGAATATGTGTATTTTCCTTTTGAGCACTTGAAACAGTAGATATAATACCAAATAAAATAGCTCAAACTGGGTTTTATTATCTATTTCAAAATGAGCAGGTGTAGCCAGAATCTTATATTGAACGTGATGTTAAAGTAAAAGATCAGTAGTTTCCTGCCCTAGGTAGGAAATACCATCATCTTAACCATCACTGTCATCCTCATGATTTACTCTTTTTGACCATAGGGAAGTTATCGTTTGAAGACATGAGTTTTATAGCTCACGTGACTCCTGGGTTGCTGCATTGTTTCTCTAAGGCTAAAAATGCTCTTACCTAATTTATATCTTGTCTAAAAATGGAAAGACAGTCTCAGCCTAGTTAGTTTTAGCTGTCATTGAAGCATCTTTCTCCATTAAGAGTGAATGCTAGTTAGGTTGATCTACAAGACTTCTGTTGATCCTGTAGACTGTAATTTGTGATTATGATTTTTTAAAATGTGTCTCTTTTCGATGACACATTTTTGTGATAATATCATATTTTTAGCTTTTCTTTTGTTCTGTTAAGTGTAGACAATTGCAAAGAAATAAACACAGACTCACTTAGATAACTATGCTTTAACAACAACAACAACAACAACAAAGCAACATACATTTAGTGTTTGAAAAGCAACACAGGGTAGGGAGATGTCTGTGTCTATGTCTGTGTCTGTCTGTCTGTCTGTGTGATGAAGAGTGAAGTCTACGTATTTATCCCGAGCTCAAGTCCTTTGTCCTAAAAGAAATTGCTTTTAAAACTTTCTTCTGATTCCTCCTATTAATATCCAGTCTCTCCTTTTCCAAATTCATTTTTACAGAAAAGGAATCAGACATTATGCATAGTCCCACACATTTTCTCCCAATATCAACCCATGAAAATCTAGCTTATGCAAAGTAGTTGTTATATGGATGAATTGTGCTTTAATTGCTCCCTTTTGGTTGTTACCAGGTTTTTGTTTTTATTTATTTACTGTCATTAAAAAAAGCTATATTAGGGCCAGGTGCAGTGACTCACACCTGTCATCCCAACACTTTGGGAGGCTGAGGCGGGCAGATCACTTGAGGCCGGGAGTTTGAGACCAGCCTGTTCTACATGGTGAAGCCCTGTCTCTACTAATAATACAAAAATTAGCTGGGTGTGGTGGTGGATGCCTGTAACCCCAGCTACTCAGGAGGCTGAGGCAGGAGAATCGCTTGAATCTGGGAAGCAGCTCACTTGAATCAGTGAGCTGAGGTCGTGCCACTGCACTCTAGCCTAGGTGACAGAGTGAGACTCCATTTCAAAAAATAAAAATTAAAAAAAGTTAAAAAACTATAGTAAATGCTCATGGAAATTTGAGGAGATTACAAGTATACCTGTAGAGTAAATTCCTACCAATCAAATCCCTGGTCAAAGAACATTTTATAATTTGATAGTTATTGCTGGATTGTCTTCTTTAAGGTTTCAGTAATTTACGCTTCTAGTAATAGGGTCTACAAGTGTCGATGGCACATATTTAAATGTAATAGCCTATGTTAAACACTTTGATATTTTGGCCTTCTAGTATGATGTGAGATAGGAGCTCCAAATTAATGCTTTGCCAGTGCTGTTTTATCTTTATGACATTCCTTCTTGACTTTACCCTAGCAGAGGAAAATCTAAAGTACATCCTCCTAATGACTAGGGGTGGCAGGCTAGAATTGCATCCTGTGGCTTTCTCGCACTCAGTTCTTGGCTACTCCTTTTCTAGGAGGCCCTGTTGTTGATGTGGTATGTCTATTTTATGTATTTCCTGCAGGAGGAAGGCTGAACAAGGACCTGCGACATTTTCTCAATCAGCGGTTCCAGAAGGGGTCTCCTGATCATGAGCTCCAGCAGACCATAAGGGATAACCTTTACCGCCATGCTGTGCCTTGTAAGTAGCCAGACTTTGGCATCTCGCTGCTGGGTGCGTGTGTGTGTGTGAAAGGTCCAGGGGAGAAAGGAGATCTCAACAACCGATTGTGGAACACCTGGTGGCTTGCCTACTGAGTGACTCCTTGACTCAAGTAAATCATAATTGAATAATACAGTGTCGTGGTGTGCCTGGGTTTCAGTCATTTCTCTGTAATGTGGGGCAAATTATCTACCCTTTGTAAGGCCCACTTTTCACATTAGTGGAAAGGACATGTCAGTAATACCAGCTTCATGGAACTGCTATGAGGAGTCAATGAGATCAGGCACAGAAGGCGTTTTGTAAGATAATGGCGTGCTGTAAGCCTCCATAAATGTGAACCATTGCTGTTATTAATGGAGTAGACTGGGCCAGCAGCCTTCAGACTGACCTTTGTGGAGACCCCCAGTGAAGGGAATACCCCAGTGGGCTCTTTCTTCCTTCCCAGGGTTCTCCTTTTGGTCAACTTCATCAGATTGTTAAGTCAGGATTTTATATAATTTTGTTTGAAGAAATGATTTCCACAGATAAAAAAATCCCAAACCCCCAAACCATTAGATTACACCAAATCTGAAAAAAACAAGACACAGAACACAGGATCGCTGAAAGCAGAGTGTCTGTGTAAAGAAAGGCAGCCTGTCCGTCTGTCTGTCTGTCTGTCTGTCTGTGTATGGGTGGACAAATTGACAGCTCCATTGTAGTGAAGTTTCACTGTGCTGCGGCACACTGTGTTCCTGGTTGTTTAATTTCTTTTAAAATACGAGGAAAGAATGATTCTGGTTTTATTACTTAGAATTTTTCTTTCTCCTGTTACCCAGTCCTTCAAAGTTTGGAATTTATTTTTCTAGAAATATCATTTTTTAAACCAGCAAAAGAAAGGAGGAATAATTTTATGTTCAAGGTACCCTGTTTATTTCTATGTTTTGTTTGCTATAAATGGTTTGCTTAAAAAAAAAAAAAAGCCTTGCAAATGATATGCTAGAGTGCTAATGTTTTCTGATACTGCTGTGAAAGAACAAGCAGAACTAATCTAAGGCATTCTGTAGATTCGAAAAGACTTAGACTGTAGTTCTAGATGATAACCTCCATAGATCAGATTCTAGAATAGCCCCTGGCTCTCTATTTTACTCATAAATAAAACAGAAGCTCTGAGAGGAAAAGAAGTTTGCTACAAGTAACTTGGGACAGGGCCCCAAGATTGCCTCTGTCCATGGAGCGGCTAAGCTGCATTTGACGGAGAGGAGTGTGATGATGTGTTAATGTGAACTTGTGGTCCTCAGTTCTTTTAGTCTTTTAGCTTTGAAGTTGTAAACTGTAATCCTGGTAATACCCTCATAATAATGTATTATATTTTGGCTTAATAATAATTAATTCCTAATGCTAATCACATAGATGGGGCAGGGATTATCATTCTATTTTTGTAAATCAAGAAACTGAGGCAATGAGGAAGCCAATAAAATGAAAGCCAAAGGTGATCAGGGCTTCGAGTCGCCTGAGTTCATCATTGCCCTGCCTCTTCTGCACTGTCAGGCATTCCTCCTGTAGTAACCCTTTGAAGTTGGGAGTCTTTGACACCCATATTACAGATGAAGAAACAAAGTCACAGGGAGGGTCAGTAAGTGGCAGATCTGGTCTTTTTAACTCTTATGTCATCTAGGGCTGTTTTCATAGCTGCCCTGTAGCTGCCTCTGAAGTTATAGCACAGCAGGTTGAATACAATTTTGCAGAAATCAGTAATTGCAGAATCATGATTGTTCTCTGTGTAATTTTTCCCCTACTTAGATTCCAATTTAAGAAATGGGGATGAAGCAAATGAGCGCACCATTTCTTGATGCATCTGTGGTGTTACCATGGTTACATTTTGGCATGCTCTCCCGTTTATTTTTTCCACTGATTTATTGGACCTGACTGTGAGCTAAATGGCTTGATTTTAAGCTTACCACTATGTAGGAATTGGGGCAAAAACGACCTCTGTCTTTTAAAAACAGTGGAAAAATCATGTTTGTTTTTGCTTGTATAAAGCCCTTGGCATTGATGTTTTATGGCTGTGAAACCAGTAAATCAGGAATTTGGAAAGCAGAAATGGTGTTCCTACTAAAAGAGAAAACAGGTAACAATTCATTTTACACTTCCTTCATAAAATGGGAAGGAAATTCAGAAGAGGTCTGTTTTGGAGTCTGGTGGAGCGTGTGTGCCTTTGAACATGAGTAGACTGGGGCTGACTTGGGATTCTTTCGACTTGTGTTCCTCTGGCCACATTTGTGTTTATTTTGATTCTCTGGCCCATATGACTGGGAAAGCCAAGCTCTCCACCAGCCCGTTGTGCTAATGGATTAGGAAGCCGTGGATTTGGGGAATGGATTCTCTTGATGATGATGTAACTGTGCTGCAGGGAAATGGGCTCGTGTAATCTGTACGTTCCAGAACTTCCTGCCACTGACATTTCAGTGACTTCAGTATTTTGAGAAGAGATGACCTCATGAACAGGTGCTTGTGGTGGGGGTAGACTTCTTTCCTTGTACATTTTAGGAGGCTCATGGGTCATTGGCAATGAAGAAATAAAGCTCCTTCACTCTCAGGTTATTTTTAGTGTTGCCGTAATGTATTGGAGCTGTATGTGCAGCATAGCACACTTTACCACTTAGGGCTCAGTTTATCTTAATTCTCTGGCAGAGGAAATGCAGATAATAGCACCCCTGTTTTACTGGCCAAAAGATGAAGCAACAAAATTGAACTTTCTCAAAATTGTACCATTTGAAATGCCATATTACTCATTTCTCATCTGCTGCTATTTTACTTTTCAAAATTTGTAACGGTGTTGTTGAGATATAATTCACATACCATACAATTTACCCATTTAAAGTGTTCATCCAGTGCTATTTTTGTTACGGTTATTATTATTCTCGACTCCCCTTTTATTTTCCCTTTATTCAAGAACTTTTATTATTTCTGCAGTAAGAAGAAAGGGTATGTTAGTTGAAATTTAATTATATTTACCATTGAAAATACCCCTAGAAAAACCCCAACAGAAAAGAGATGCAGTTGTAGAATGAGTTCAGGGGCCTGCTGTGAAGTCTGAGGGCTGCTCTGCTGGCTGTGTGGCCTGGTACAAGTCACATAACCTCTCTGAATCTCGTTGACTCTTCAGTAAAATGGAAATAGTAGTACTGACTCAACCATTGTCTTATCAGATGCACATAGCAATCCTATAAGGTGAGTTTTATTAAGGGAAACAGGTTCAGAGAGGTTACCAGTTTGCTTAAGGTCACACAGCAAGTAGCATGGTCAGGGTTAAACCAGTTCTCTGTAACTCCCAAGTTGGGTGTTATTAGTAATAGCCTGATTAGAGTAATATACAGACTATTGAGAGTAAAAGGAAAAAATATTTCTGATGGCTGAATTTAGAGCTCTAGTTGTTGAAAATAATGATATTTTCTGTCTTGGGGTTGGGAGCAATGGCAGGCATAATACCTTAAAAATAAGTATATTCTCTCTGATGTTCAATTAATTCACTGGTATGTACAATATAATTTTAATTAATGATTTAGATTCAGAAAAATCATTACATGATTTTCTTAGCATATCTAGGTTATCTTATTTTCCATTAGATCTTTTCTTTGTGTACCTATAGAAAACCATAATAAATGGGTTTGCAATGCTTGTAAACATGCCTACTTCTCTCATTCCTCAGAACCATCTAGCTAATATTTCTGTCTTTCTCCCCTTCTAGTTTTGTTCACATTCCCAACCCCTCCCAATCTGCGCTTCAACCCTACAAACTTCGTCTTCCAAACACACTTTGTGTCTTCTTATAAATGGGTACATATTATTTTTTCTGTTCCGCCGCCTCTCTATCTGACCAGTTCACAGTCTTCTTTTTAAGTTTTAGCCAGATGCCACTTCCTCCACGAAGTCCTCTGTTGCTTCTGCAGATTGGGCCTGTTGCCCTCCTCCCCACTCCCCAAGCCGCACTCTGTGACTTCCTTCATGCCTTTTTTGTGCCTGATTGTAGTGCCTGCTGCGTGCCTGCCTGTTCTAATTAGATTCCAATTTTCAGGAGTCAGGCAGCATATCTAACTGAGTGACCAGGCCACTCCTAGGTTAGTGCCTGGACTATAGGATAAGTATTTGTTGAACAAATGAACAAATGAAGAAATGGAAAAAGATGTTCTTTGTTTTTCTTCTTTTATTTTTTTCTTCCTTACTTAGCATTTGAGAAAAACAGAAGAATTGCTTTGACCCTAAGACTTTCAGCATAAAAAGAAGGTCAGAGTCTTGAGCCCCAAAAAGGGTCATAGATGACTGATAAGGATTTCACTAATTACGTGGCTGGTAATCGAGGCACACAAGAAGAATGTCAGAGCTCCCATGAGCTTGGAGCTGGAGTGCCCGTTCACAGCTCCTCCTAATTGTAGTCTAGATATCACTGTACCTCCTGCAATGATAGCCTTCCTGTTTTATGACTTCTTATCCTAGCTGATGTGACAACATCTGAGATTCTTGCTTTGGAATGGCCGCTTTTCCCATGAAGATAGATGCATTACCTGACAGGGCTTGTCATTTACTATACTGCTGCTGTCAAAACGAGATACAACTCATCCAGTAGTGCCGGTTCTCTGGAATGCTGAACAATGCCCCTCCCATTCCTCTTCACTTTTCTAGGCTCAACTGTCATCTTTCTTTTCAAGCAAAGGTTGCCTAAAAGAGGAAAGGATAAGTCAGTTTTGTTCTCCAGCTTAACACTTGGTTCATCAAGGCTCTTCCCAATACTGAGACCATTGTAACCAGTCTAAGAGGTATTGATCATTGACTTAAAGGACTTCACAGAGGGATTACGTGTATTTGATCTACAAGGCAATTTAAATTTGATGTGGTAAACATAGGTGATACTGGTCTTTATACGATAGCTATATTCAAACGGGCGTTTTAGCATCTGCTAACATTGTCTATTATTTTAAATGGGGCCACAAATTACCATTAGTTCTATTTGAACTTACAGTTTTCTCTTAAGCATAGTTGTTTCCAGTATGGCTTGCCTAAAATCAACCCCTTTTCCTGTGATCTTTGACAATTAGAGCTGATGACATAAACTAGACCTATTTGTTGGCAAGCATCCAGGATACAGAACTGGATGCTGAAAAATAGTTTGTCTCCTGGAATGTGCATACCTGTGTTCAGGTTGTATTGGACACTGGTAGAATGCTTCTGGTCATAACTCATGAACTAGAGAGTTTTGCAAGCATCATAGGACTGATCAGATAAAGAGATAAAGGTCACTGGAAACTCTCTCTCTATTGCTATTTCTCTGCCGTTGTCCTCTATGTAAACTAAGGGCTGTCTGAAAGGATTGCTTTAGCCTTTGCAAAGTCTAGCCTGTGGCAAAACTATGACTACTAACAATAGCAATAGCTCTCCAGTTTTTGGACACCTACTGTGTACCAGATTCTCTGTCATGATATCTCTCTCTTTCCCTTTCTTTCTCTCTATCCTGTCATCTCTAACTTTAACTTCATCTAAAGTACACAAACTCTTAAGGATCTGAACTCTTCGACTCTACCCCTTTTCTATTTAACCACAGATGTTTGTTGCTTATAATGTAAAACATTTATCTTGATCAGTTTTCTACTGTTTTTCTCCCATTCTCTTCTACCCATCATGACTGCATTTTCCCATGTGCCCTTGGCTTGTCTATGATACGGGGACTCCTCCCACCTACTGGCCCACCCCTTGACTGCTTACACCTGTCCTTCTCCATTGAAACTTATTTGCTATGCATTGGTTTGCTATTGGGCTTCCTTTAAGAAGACAAGCATTGGAACAAAGAAGTGAATGTTTCTTGCTGTGGTATGAGGTTCCCCTGTCCATCATATATTTGTGACTTTAAATGTGGTTCTGTCCAAAATATCCTGTGTAAGAGGATGTTCCAACAGAGGACATTCATGGATAGCAATGACTTCTTATGCTTTTGATTTGTTTTTATACTCCTCATGATGTTTAGCACAAACTGTGTGCATAGAAATCACTTTAAACACCAGATTGCCCACGTCAAGGGTGTTACTGTGTCAAGGGCATCACTGCACTGCTTATACGTAGTTTCCTATTTCACCATGTATAAGGTGAGCTATGATTTATGTTTCACAAAGTAAGGTAATAGTCCAGGCAAGGAGTTTTGTGCCAAATGAAAAAATCATGAGACTAGATAACAATGCTTTTTGTTTAGGTGTGATTTGGAGCCAGAGTATGGGCTCAGATAACTGTAAACACATTTTTATCCATGGGACTCTCCGACGGAGCACTGGAAGGTGCTGAGGGAAGCAGGAAGCTTCTTTGTTATTCTGGAATTTTATTCATTGAGGAACTTGGAGCATCCCTGGAACCCTCCTCATAAATGCCAGCAGCATCCCCCATATTTGTGACAACTCCGAGCAGAAAACCACTTCGCATTTCTGCAGTGTGCCCCTTCAGGAGCATTGAAGTGTGGAATCTCTATTTCCCTCTTGCCAGGGGAGAAGTGAGCTTTCCTGTCAGTGAGCTTATGAGAGGGACCTGGAAATTCCTGACCATGACAATTCCTGTTCTCTTGGGGGCTCTGTCTGATCCCAGGGAAGCGTGCATTCAGTGTCCATCTTTGCTGGAAATCTTCTTTGGGTGGACCTCATGGGGAAGACAGTGGTTTTGAGATTTGCTGGGGAATGGGTTTGGTAGTGTAATTTTGGGGGTGATTTATTAACAATCCCCTTGTTAACAAAGATCTAAAGCCATTTTCTCCATTGTAGCTTTTGTCAGTAATAAAAGTGACATTGTGATCGGTGGATTGTGCTATTTATTACAAGGTGTTGTTTATTCTAGTCCATGTCAGGTACTTCTGGTGATACTCTACCTTACTTACCTTTTTCTGTCTTGCTTTTTCTTTTTCTTTTTTTTCTTATTTATTTATTTATTTATTTATTTATTTATTTATTTATTTTTTGAGACACAGTCTCACTCTGTCTCCCAGGCTGGAGTACAGTGGCATGATCATAGCTTAGTGCAGCCTCCAACTCCTGGGCTCAAGTGATCCTCCCACCTCAGCCTCCAGAGTAGCTGGAACTACAGACACATGCCACCATCCCTGACTCTTTTTTATTTCTGTTTTTCATCTTATGTATTTTATGTATCCTTCTCCTTAGAGCTTATCTAGAGTCATTTTTTTAAAGCTTTAAGATCGGTTCTGAAATTCTTAATTCTGCACTAGACAGGGCAGCTGGCATTCATCACTCTTTGTCAGTAGAGAGCCTATGTACTTTACAAATATTGTTTGATTAGTTGTACTATGATGCTAGTGGTAGTTATTACTGTCATTACATATGAGGTAAAGCGGGAGTAGAGAGACTGAATAACTCATCTGACACCATGCTTTCTAATTTAAAAATTAATAACTTTTTTTTAAAAAATCAAGTCCTGTTTATCAAGTATGCCCAGTGTGTCAGGAACTCTGTTAAACACATTACTTACATTATTGCCTTTAATCCCCTTAATGTTTTGAAGTGTAAGCTATTATTATATCCATTTTCCAATGAAGAAAATGAGATTTAGAGAGGCTCAGGTACATACACTTACAGAGCTGAGTTTGATTTCAGTCTGATGGATCCCAAAGTTATTATCTTAAACCACTGCATTTTACAGCCATTTGTACTATTAGTTTTCTTTGGCACAATGGTGTATGTAATGGAAAAGAGAACCACTGGAAAGGCCCTTCAGCATCTTCAGGCCACTGGAAAGAGCCCATTCAGCATAGTACACTTGGACTCATGCCCTGCCCCTGTGTGTCATTAGCGCTTGTCTTGTTGAGTCTAGAACATTCAGATGTGATGGGCTTTCACGTGTGGTGGACCTGAGAAGCTGGCAGGCTCTACCACTTACCAGTTTTGTTGGCTTGGGCAGGTTACTCATGCTTCCTGTGACTCAGTTTCCTCATTATCTTTACTGATGTTTACAAGAAGTATGGATGCACCCAGCCATGAGCTTGACACTTCCTAGGCCCTCTGTTAAGATTGATTGTTCTTCCTTACCCCTTTCCCTTCCCTTTCTAGCATGACTTCCCAAACACTCTTTTCAATTTCTCTTTAGGCTTTGAGGCCTTATTTATACGAAGATTCTTTTTTTTTCTTTAAACAAGCTAAGTTTTAAAAAACTGACTTTCCAGCATTTGTTGAGTAACAACCCAACACTAGATGCCAGGCAAGAATATAGTGAAGATTAATAATTGGATGATTTAGCCAATAATAGGCATGCTTGAAACAGCACATTTTTTGCCTTTTCCCAGCATCAGCTAATTCCCCAATGTTCTGTGTCTTTGTATTTCTTATTATACATTGTTAACCCTAATTGCCATTGTATAGTTGCTGAGTGGATAGAGTCCTATTGGAGAAAAAATGGGGAAAAAATTACAAATGTAAAAGCTTGTAACACTGGACTTCATTTATGTGTGTCTGCTAATAGATTCAAATAAACATGGTTTGGCTGGTGTTCTTTATTCTAAGGTTCTCAGGGATGTTGAAAAAGGGAAAGCCAAAGGAGTTTTAGATTAAATTTAATTAGAGTTGTGGTAATTTATAATCTTCTTATGAAAACATGTTAGACCAGACCTCACCACTTAATAATAACGTCTGTCATTAATTGAGCACTTACTGTATGCACCAGGCAGTGTGCTAAGTGATTTACAAGCTTTGTCTCTGTTAACCTTCTCTGAACCCTGCAGGGGGTGGTGTTATCAGACCTGTATTCTGTATTCTGCAGTATGAGTGCAGCAATTGAGGTGTGGAGAGCTTAGGTAGTGGCATCTCCAAGGAGGCACAGTTTAATAATGATGGAACTCAGATTCAAACCTAGTTCTAACCACCTCCAGAGTCCAAGCTCTTGGTTTATTTTTCTGCCTACCATCACCTTAAAGACCGTATTTAAAAATTAACATATTAAATTGTAAAAAAGAGTCTCCTCCTAATAACATATGGATTAGTCTTTGGCTGAGTGTAGGATACTAATATATCTATTTGGCAGTCATGTTAATTTATTTAATTGCTTTATAATTTTAGCTGACATTTTTCATCAAGATTTGTTGCAATTATAAAGCAATTTCCATGACAATTTATGAAGGTACATGAAAGTTTTCACAGTATCCTTACCATGTATTATTTATTTTAAGGAAAGGATGTTTTAGTTTCCCAAGAATCATTTGAGTCAAGAGAATGAGGAATAATATATTTTTAAAAATTTCCTTGTATCAAATGTGTTCAATAAACATAAGTAAAATTTCTGGCTTCTGTAGTGGATTGTGTGTATTTCTTCTGTGGTCCAAGTAAGGAAATTTCACCAGTTGTGTTCTGATTCCCCTGCCTAGTTTGTGTTGGGGAAGGAACTGCCCAAAATTTAAACAAGAAAATGTCAATTGTGTTATTTTCACTACAATATGAATAAAGTAGACTTTTAAAAGGATCAATGACATATTTTTCTATTGCATTTAAAATTAACCAATAACACATCACTATTTTCAGGAAATATATGCAAATGTATTTAGGGGTAAACACATTTCAGTCTGATAAATGTGTGATGCAACTTATGCTCAAATGACTACAAAGCATTAAAAATGGTTAAAAATATATTATGTATGGGAAGAGGGAGAGAGAGAACAAATGACAGGCTGGTATGTTAATAACCGGCAAGTCTGAGTAAAATGTGTATGGTATTATTTGTACTATTCTTGTTCTTGCACTGTTCTGTAAATTTGATATTTTCTATAAAAGGAAAATTAACCTATATCAAAAAAAAAGTCAACCGATTATAGTTTGGGAGAAAGGGGATTACATGTGAATGTTATGTTTTTGTCTCTCTTCCCCCTCATTTATATCAGTGTTTTTAGCTTATAATTGAGATTTTGTTACTACCTTGATAGACTATGTTCATTAAAGTGCAGAGTGACTAGCCTGAAAGATGTTGTGCACATATTAAAACAAGAATCTAGCACTTACAGAATACCAAGTTTATGCTAAGTGTTTTCGTTATAGTTTCCCATTGAATACTTGTAGAAATCTTATAAAGGAAGTAATTACTACTAGTATCTTCACTGATGAGGAAACTGAAGCTAATAAAGTTAAGTGACTTGGCTTACAATTATCAAATAGGACTGCACACTCAGTCAGGTTGGTTACTAGAACCCCCACTAATAACCACCACTGTTTCTTTCCTCAGACTATATATGTGTATATATACTATGTATATATGGTATATACACATATATAAACATATACTATACTGTATATACACATATATAGTATACTGTATAGTGTCATATATGTGTATATACTGTATATAGTATATATAGTATTCTATCTGCTGTATATACATATATAGTATATATGTGTGTATACATACGTGTGTATATATAATATATATACAGTATACATACATATACTATATATGTATATACAGTACACTGTGTATACTGTACATACTATATGTGTACAGCATATACTATATATAAGCAGTATAAACAGTATACTATGTATATACTATGCACAGTATACATATATACTATGTATGTATATACAGTACAGTGTATACTGTACATACTATATATGTATATGTACTGTATATACTATTTATGTATATACAGCATATACATATACTGTGCATACTGTCTATACATATATAGCATATATGTATGTATACTGTGTATACAGTATATATAGTATACTGTTTATACTGTATATGTACTATGTACACATGTGTATACACACATATACCATATGTGTATATATAGCATAGATAGAATACTGTATATATACTATATACTGTATATACACACATGTACTATACTATATATACACTATGTGTGTATACAGTATATATGCACTATATACATGTACATACTATATATAGTATATAGCATATATACTATATATGCATCATATATATGCATATGTAGTATTTAAATACATAGTACATATACACATATATAGTCTGAGGAAAGAAACAATAGTGGTTATTAGTGGGGGTTCTAGTAACCAACCTGACTGTATACTGTATATGGTATACTCTATATAGTATATGTATAGTATATATAGCATATGTGTACAGTATATAGTGTATATATATTATATGTACATATAGTATATACATATAGAATACTATACAATATGCTATATACTATATACTATATACTATATGCTATATGTATATGTACATACTGTATACAATATGCTATATAGTATATAGTATATATATGTATGCACAGTATAATATACAAATATATATACATAGTCTGAGGGAAGAAACAATGGTCATTATTAGTACATCTATATAGTTACATATACACATACATGAATATATCAAGACAGTAAGTTAGGAAAAATGATTTTAAATGGATCCTGAGTATCTGCTAGTTGGATTCTAGGTGAGTATAAAATTATGTTAATAATTATTATTTGTCATTAACATATATTGAATACTTGCCTCGTGCTAGATTTGCTAGATTTTATTCTTTTGTTTTTTTTTTGAGACAGAGTCTCGCTCTGTCGCTCAGGCTGGAGTTCAGTGGCGCGATCTCGGCCCACTGCAAGCTCCGCCTCCCGGGTTCACACCATTCTCCTGCTTCAGCCTCCCAAGTAGGTGGGGACTACAGGCGCCCGCCACTACGCCCCGCTAATTTTTTGTATTTTTTATTAGAGACAGGGTTTCACTGTGTTAACCAGGATGGTCTCGATCTCCTGACCTCATGATCTGCCCACCTCGGCCTCCCAAAGTGCTGGGATTACAGGCATTAGTCACTGCGCCCGGCCTAGATTTTATTCTGTAATAGTGTTATAACTCATTTAACCCTCACAGTGATCCTATGATATAAGTGCTTTTATTCTCCATATTCAAGGAAACTGAAGCATGGAAGGTTAAACAACTTGCTATAGATACCACAACTAAGGTAGAGCTGTGTTGTGCCATTCTAGAAGTTTCATTCTAAATCAGTGGCTTATACTGCCTATTATTTAAACTTCCAAAAAATATAAAAACAAAAAAATAGGAAAAAGAATAAGTAATTAAACATTCTTTTTCTTGGGGAAGGGGTGTCACTTTTTAATTCTCTCTTCTGTAGTGTAATTATATCCTAGTCTTAGATCCCATCAAAGCCACCACAGTACACAACTCTGGGGGGAACTATTCCGTTTCTAATCTGTGTGAATAGTGCCCTTGGTGACTGACTGCATGGCCTTATGCAGAGGCCATGTTTCAGTAGCAGATACTCAGCTAGATATAAAACCTCAAAAATAGGGAGAATCAAACTGCCATTCATCTTGGAGGCAAATGGCTCAACCATGCTTTCTAAATGTGTTGAGATGGTGCCTTACTTATTGCGGGTAATATCCATGAATACTTGATCATCAGAAACCTAATCCAATCTGGTTACAAGATCTCTCCATTCTTAATTCAGCTTATTACAGGATGGAGATAGTATTAGAATTGGATCTTACGGGGTAGTGACTCTTGCTTTTTTTTTCTATCTGTCAATCAGTTGATGCATCTGTTCATTCAGTCATTCTCCATTAATCTACTTCTCTGCCCATTGACCAAATGTATATTGAAAACAACTGTGAGCAGGTGACCCCATGTTGGGTGGTCAGCATTTAGAGGTAAACTGGGCAAATTTCCTGCTCGCAGGGAGTTTCCAGTGTAGTGGGAAGACGAGAGGCATTTACAATAGAATTTGATGAACTCTGTGATAGGATGAGGCCAGGACTATAAGATGTACAAGGAGGGGTACTGAGCTAGATCTTGAGACCAGTGAATCAATGTGACACAAAAAGTGAAATAAATACCAAAGAAGAGGCCAAAAAAATTTTTTAAAAAATTTTAAAAAGGGCATGGGACCTCTTTCCCAGGAAGAATCAGGAAACATGTACCTGTGTGATCTGGGCATGGGACTTAACATATCTAAGCCTATTTTTTCTTTAAAAAGTAATCTGTGTATTAGGGGAACAATAGACACATTAAGCATCCTAAACTCCCAGGCCCAATCCCAAGATAATGTAGTCCTGTGGGTGGGACTTGCTCCTTAAGACCTTGACCTCTTAAGTGTTGAGAGATCACTTCTGGTTTTGAATCTCCAGAAATATTTAAAAACTGAAAACCGGTGCTACAACAAATGTTAGGACTTGGTTTTAATGGTTACAACTTAATTAATGCTTTTAAATATACTCAGCAATGTAGTATCATTGTGCTATTCACTAATTGCCATATGTATAATACATTAACTCAAATATGCCAAAGATGGTATAGTCTGGCAACTGTCCTCAGGTTTAAATATCTTTTATTCCTTCTAATGTGTCTTTGTACTGTAGACATAACTTTATTTGAAGAGAACAACAGAATTCTAAATTGGAGGCCCTTCATGAATAGAGGACCTGGGGCAAATGACCTCCTTGCCCTGCCCCTCCTTGCCACCCTTGATACGTGTGGGATGCAATGGGATGATTCCTTTGGACCAAGGTGTGGCTGCTTCAGACCCAGATTCAGTTGCTTCAGTTAAAGGGAGAAGCTTAAGGAGGGTAAGGAACAAGTCTCCAGGGACCATCTAAGGAAGCAACAGGGGCTCTGCTAGAACCCTAGTCTTTTAGCAGGGCCCTTTCTTTTTACTGTATTTCTAATTACTCCCATCACTAGAAGGAAAACTCTTTATTCCTTGGACCATTCCTTCTGAGGTTGCCATCTTTGAAGTTGGGACTTCTCTACTCTTGTGACCTGCTTTTAAAAGAAGGGCCAAGGCCAGGTACAGTGGCTCATGCATGTAATCCCAGCATTTTGGGAGGCCTAGGTGGGTGGATCACTTGCAGCCAGGAGTTCCAGATCAGCCTGGTCAACATGGTGAAACCCCATCTCTACCAAAAATACAAAAATCAACCAGGCATGGTGGCGGGCACCTGTAATCCCAGCTATTCAGGAGGCTGAGGCAGGAGAATTGCTTGAACCTGGTAAGCGGAGGTTGCAATGAGCTGAGATTGACTCACTGTACTTCAGTCTGGATGACAGAGTGAGACCCTGTCTCAAAACAAAAACAAACAAACAAAAACCAACCCAACAAAAAACAAGTAGGGCCATTCTATTGTTGTCTTAAGTGCTTCGCTTTGAAAAGTGAGACAAAAATGGGTTATACTGGAAATGAAATCATTTCCAATGTCACCAAGACCTATAAAAGATTTATGACTTTGACTTTCTAATCATTGTTCCTGTACCTAAATGAACGTGATATTTTTCTCTTTTCTCAACTCATAGGATAAGATTACAAACAGACCTTATAGAATTATTGGAGTTGCAGTCTCTATATTCTTAGATTTCATCAATTGACTTGAGAGATACATATTCCTTATTTCCATCTTGAAATGACTTTACACAGTCTCAAGTTCACTTAATGAGTGACTTGGGGGAAAAAAGATAAATCTGTTTCAGTGGAATTTTGAAAAAAATGTTGCCTGAGTTGTAGGTAAAGTGTTCTTTAAATGTGTAATATGACTGGAAATAAGACATCATGTGAAATAATCTGGTAGACTGAAATTCTGTTCGAATTCTATCAGTGTTGTCTGCCTGACCCTAGCTAATTTTGGGAATCTAGATGGCTTTTTCCCCAGTGGATAGAAGTTTGTGGCTAATACAGGTTTCATTAACTTTTTTGTTTGCTGTTCAATTCTAGTTCTCCCAGAGGCGAGCTATTGAAAGGTGGGCATTCAGCCTCATGCATTGCTTGAGAATTAGATACACCATACCAACCCACTTGAGTCAAGGATGCTGTAGGGGAATTTTGTAACTTCTTAGCTCACTGTTGAGTGGATCATTTACAAATCAAGAAATGGTTAGATATCTAAGGAACATGGAGTAGGTAAAAAAAAAAAAAAAAAAAACTTGTTGATATAATAATTGCTGTTTTGTTCTGAATTTGTATTATATACTTAAGGGTCTGACCTGTCCAGGCATATCAAAGTCTCTTTCCCTTCCTCTGTTCTTTTCTTATCTCCCTCTCTCCTTCTCTTCTTCCAGTTCCTTCCCCTTCTCTTTTTCCTTCCTTTCCTGCTACCTCAGACTGGTCCATTTCTTTCCTTTATTCCAGATTCTGGCAGTAGAATGCAATGATTCTAAACAATTACTTGTGCTAGTTATATCTGGGTTCTAACAGAGACTCTTAAAAAAATGAAGGAAGCAGGGCATGGTGGCTCATGCCTGTAATCCCAGCACTTTGGGAAGCCAAGGTGGGCAGATCATTTGAGCCCAGGAGTTTGAGACCAACCTAGGCAACATGGTGAAACCCCATCTCTACAAAAAATACAAAAATTAGCTGGGCCAGGTGCAGCGGCTCATGCCTGTCATCCCAGTACTTTGGGAGGCTGAGGCAGGTGGATCACTTAAGGTCAGGAGTTCAAGACCTGCCTGGCCAACATGATGAAACCCCATCTCTACTGAAAATACGAAATTTAGCCTGGCATGGTGGTGGGCACCTGTAATTCCAGCTACTCAGGAGTCTGAGGCAGGAGAATCTCTTGAGCCTGGGAGGTGGAGGTTACAGTGAGCAAAGATCATGCCACCGTACTCCAGTCTGGGTGACAGAGCAAAATTCGATCTCAAAACTAAACAAACAAATAAATAAATAAATATCCGGGTGTGGTGGCATGCTGTAGTCACAGCTACTCTGGGGGCTAAGGTGGGAGGATCTTGCTCTGTCACCCAGGCAGGAGTACAGTGGCACAATCTTGGCTCACTGCACCCTACCAGTTTGGTTGCTTTAAGAACCCATATCAGTGTTGCCTAGGCCGATCTCGAACTCCTGAGCTCAATTGACCCACCCACCTCAGCCTCCCAGAGTGCTGGGATTATGGGTGTGAGCCACCACTCCTGGCCTAAGACTGCTTTTCCTAACAATTCTCTTGAAACCCAGATTCTGGTCGATACTGGTCGACACTGGTCGACCAAGAGAGGCTCTGGCACATAGTAGGTGCTCAAACTGCAAAAATACGTCCATGTATCTGATGAGTAGAAATGCACATTTCTGTGCTAATTGAAATAATCATTTAGGAGGCAGAGTTGAATGGATGCAAAGGAAGAGGGAAAGGGTGTTTTACATGTAACTACCCTGCACACAGTAGGACTTACTGGATCTCCTCTCTGGGTTGTGGGTAGAAGTGGACTTTCATTTCAGAGTTTGGTTCTGTAATTCTTTCATCAAAATATTTGTTGTTTCCTAGAGCAGTTGCAATTGAGATGTGTCTCCTATATAAGTAATCCACCATTGAACCCAAGTTGGATAATGTATACTTTACTAATATAAGGCACACTTCTGGGCACACTAAAATAGTAAGTGTGATTGTAGACTTATTTTTTCCTCTCTCCTTCATTAACTCTGATCTGCTGAAAGCCCTTCAGCATGCTTTAAAAGTAGGTCAGACACTATAGAAGGGTCTGGTTGGCCTATAAGGACTGGTTTTTCTTTTATTGCCAACTCCTGGCTCTCCATCATTGAGTTTGTCTGTCTGAAGGAAGATGAGCACTTCCTTCAGTTGTGCATGGCCTACAGGGAGCACAATTACTTTCACATCATACTTCCCAGCAAGTATCAAATCTATAATTTCTGCCGCCTTTATTTATTCATCGTGACAGATTTTTTCAGGAGCTCATTTGGCTGGTATGTGAGTGTAGTGTAAAGTTTCACCGGTGAAAATTTTCAGAGATGCACATGGTGAGCATGCTGTCGAGAGCCCTAATTTGTGTTCTGAAGCCAGCAAGAGTCACAACACAAAATACAAAAGGATGATACCAGCACAGGTTCACTGTAAATTGCACAGTTTTAAGGATAAAGGGATGTGTTCCTGTAAAACAGGTCATTTATAGTGAAGTCTGGTCAAACAAATTTAAAGGGTCGTTATGACATCCCTTGTACAATCAATGTTTGAAGTTTCTGGAACTTTATCTTTGATAGAGCTGTTGCAGAATAGTTCTTCTCTCATTAGCCATCTTAAGTTGCATATTTTCATGGCATGAGTCATTTTCAGGCGTAACAACTGGAAGCTTGCTGCTTTTGTGTTTTCTTGGAAAGCCTGTAAAAGAGCCCATTTGAGTACATTCCAAAAAGATGGTCATCTTTTGCACCTTGGAGGGAAGTCATGCTAGATAGTAACACATTAAGGAAAATGTTCCACATCTGTTCTATTTTCACTTCTTGTTGAAATTTACAGTCATAGGAATTCTGTTTATTCCCCATTTGCTGTTTGATTCTCCAGTTGACTAATAAAAGCCAGAGAGTTGTCAATGGAGTTTTTTGTTTTTTGTTTTTTTTTAAAAATAAGCAGTTCACTTCTTCACACATTTGTGGCAATTCAAGGTAAATCCAGTGGGAAAATAGCATTTCAAGTTGGTGGTTTTGGTTTCTTTTTTCTTATATGGTGGAAATCAAAGGTTCTTATAAGGAAAACACCCATCTCTATGAATAGATAAATAACAAGTGATTTATTGTTTGTCTTTGACATTATATGAAAGTCATCGTATTCCACAAGCCAGGAAAAACATCCACAGTAGCAACTCTGATAGCATTTCTCTGTTATTATTTTTAGGCCCTTGGCCAATTTAAAAAGCATCAGATAAATTGAGTCATTTTTGTTTTGCTTGCCTTTCCCCAGCAGTGTTTGCTATTTCTTAAATAATCTTTATACATTAATGTCAATATCTAACTAAACATCATTATCCAGGCACAACTTTGCTGTAGAATCCAACATAGCTTAACATGTTATCATTGGAAGAGTGTTTTGCATTTTTATCAGTGTCTTCTTTCTCATATAACACCAATATTTCTTGATCCTCAGGTGCTTTTTTTTTTTTGCATTTGGGTGTTTTTAAACATAGATGTATATATTTAATGCCGTAGTTTTCTTTTTTCCTGAAAAGCCATAAATTGAAAGTTGTATCTTATAATTAATTACATCTTAGAACTAAGGAAATTTTGGTATTGTGAAAATTACAAAGTGCTATAATGTGAATGTATCACCCAAAATTCATGTGTTGAATCCTAATGGCCAGTATGTATTAAGAGATGGGGCCTTTCTGAGGTGATTCAGTCATGAGGGTGGAACCTTATAAACAGACTTGAGAGAGTGGGTTTCCTTTCTTCCAGTGTTCTGCCATGTGAGGACCCAGCGTTATCCCCTCCGGGGATGCTGTAACAGGGCGCTATCTTGGAACGAGAGACCAGGCCTTCAACTGACAAACTTGCCAGCGCCTGGATCTTGGAATTCCCTGCCTCCAGAACTACGATAAATAAATTTCTGTTCTTTATAAACTACTGTCTCAGGTATTTTCTTATAGCAGCACAAAGAAAGACAAGGCTCTTCCTTTTTGTTAGTTCTGCTTTAACTTTATATTCAGGCTTACAAGACCAGCATGTAGGAGGCTTTTCAGTTTCTTAGGGATTTTACCTACAATTAGAGTAACTTTCTGTTCAATGGCAATAATGCCTCTCTCTTATCTGCGCTCTGTGGTTCAATCTGCTAGACAGAAAATTTAATGCATGTTTCCAAATAATGCCTTAATTTTTTATTCCAAATAATTGTCAAAATTTTATTATGTAAATTGTCATATAAATTATTTTATTCAAAATAGAAGCAGCACCATGAATTTCAGTGTCCCCTTTGACCATCTCAACACTGTGCTGTATCTATTTTTAGGTCTTGTAAGCATAGATTATCATTTTTTAAATATTCACCTGAGATCTTTTTCTGGTTATTCATAATATGCATGAACCTGTAGAAAATATATAATAAATAGTACAGAAAGTATGTGTGTTTGGATGTGCATGAAGGGTATCACACTCTTCTTTGAAAGCTTGGTAAAATCTGTCCGTAACATATCTTGGCCTGATACGTATTTTTTTCTTTGCAGTAGCTAGGAAAAGGGAAGGAGGAGATAGTTCTTTAACTTCATTTTAGTTATAGTCATTGCTCTATCCACATTTTCTATTGCTTTTTAAGATAGTTTCATTAATTTGTTATTCTAGAAAATGATCCATTCTGTCTAGATTTTCAAATTAATTGGTATAAAGTTGTACATGGTATTCTCTTATACATGAAAATAAAGCGTTTTAATATTTGTATTGCCTCCTTTTTTGCTCCTAAGGTTGATGATATATGATTTCTCCTTTCCCCACTCATGGCCTTATTTGCCAAAGGTTTTTCTATTTTAATAGTGCTTCCCTAGAAACAGTTTTTCTCTCGATTTTTTTTTATTGCCAACAGTGTCCAGTATAAATGTCTACCTTAATTTCATTATTTCTTCTTTCTACCTTTTAAAGATAGCTTTATTGAAATATAGTTCCCATACTACATAATTGACCTATTTTTAAAAACTCATTTTTTTTTTAGATTATTCTCAAGGTGTACAACTGTCACCACAAAATTATAGAATGTTTTTATCACCCCGAGAAAGAAACCCTATACCCATTAATAGTCACATCCCATTTCCTTCTAACTCCCACAGCTATAGGTAACTTCTGATTTACCTTCTGTCTCTATATATTCACCTATGGTGTAGATTGCATATAAATAGAATAACACAATATGTGACATGTTGTGTCTTCTTTTACTCAGCATAATGTTTTCAGGTTTATCCATGTTGTATCAGTATTTCATTCCTTTTTATTGCCCAGTAGTATCCTCTCATATGGCTGTGCCACATTTTATTCATTCATCAGTTGGTGAACATTTGAATTATTTCTACTTTTTGGCTATTATGAGTAATAATGCTGCTATAACGTTCATGTATATGTTTTTATTTCTCTTGGGTGTATACCGAGGGAATCATTTGGTCATATCATAAATTTAACTTTTTGAGGAACTGCCAGACTATTTTCCAAAGTGGCTAAACCGTTTTATATTAGCATACAGGACACTTCCAATTATCAACATCTTTACTCACTTGTCCTTTTGATTAGAGCCATTTTAGTGGGTATGAATGGGATCTCATTGTAGTTTGGATATGTTGAGCATCTTCCCATATGCTTGTTGGCCATCTGTGTATTGTCTTTGGAGAAATGCCTATTGAATTCCTTTGCCTATTTTTATTGGATTATTTGTCTTTTTATTGTTTAGTTGAAGTTTTTCACATATTCTAGATACAAGTACCTTATCAGATAAATGCTTCACCAGTATTTTCTTTCATTCCATGGGTTTCTTTTCACTAACTTGGTAATACTGTTTTCAGCACAAAAGTTTAAAATTTTAATACAGTCTAATCTAATTTTTTTTTTTATTTTTGCTTTTGGTGTTACCCAGGATAAAAAAGATTTACTCCTTTGTTATCTTTTAAGATTTTTTAATTTTAGATATCACATTTAGGTCCATGATGCATTTTGAATTAATCTTTGTGTTTGGTGTGGAGGTAGGGGTCCAGCTTCATTCTTTTGCATGTGGATATCCAGTTGTCCCAACACTGTTGAATTTTATACTTTTGTTTTTGAATCTATTTCATTTTAATTTTTATAGCATCATGCATAGAAAGCATAATTAATTTCTGCCTTTCTTATTCTCTAATAAATGCATTTAAGGCTATAATTTCCTTCTGTGTGGGCATATGGGTATATCCCGCAGATTTTATTATGAATTTTTGCTTTCCCTTTGACTGTTAATGGCTGTTCTTATTGCATTTTAGTCAGTGAATGTGGCCTGTGTTATGTGAGTTATATTTTATCCAAAGGATATTTCTGTTAAAAAAACAAACAAACAAACAATAAAACCCCTTTCTAACCCCATGGATGTATTCTACCTCTTTATTATATCCAACAGAGCTATATGCTTGGTATGTGCTCAGTAAACATTTGTGGAAAGACATATGCAGAGCAAGCATTTAGAGGGAATTCACACCTAAGAGTTAGCAGTGTTGATGTGCCAGTAATAATACTTAGCACTTTCTCTGTGCCGGGAACTCATCTAAGTACGATGCCCTCTATTCACCCAGTTAGTCTTCATCACAGTTCCATGAGGCAGGAACTCTTTTTACTCCCATTTTCCAGGTGAAAAAGTAGAGTCATTGTAAGGTCAAGTTTGCCCAGTGGTTCACACTGAGAAAGCCAGAGGTGGGGTTTTGAACTGGTCTGGCCCCAGATCCCACTCTCATAACCCGTATGTTCTACTGCCTTGCAAGTGGTCACTTTTCCACAACATTTAATCTGATTCCTAAACATTTCTCTAATTACTTTGAATGTGTTCAGTGAGAGAAACTCTCGACCTTTTTCTCACAGTTATTTTTCAAAAATTGCTAGTAAAGAAGTGTCTACATTTCACTGCCTCTCTAAACTGCACTCTCAAGGCACTGCAGCCATAGCTTGCCCTTGGGCTCTATAAGCCCGGCACCCATGAAGCTGGCTAGCCCAGGACGTACTGGTTTTAATTTTGTGTGTGCGACAAAAGAGACTTTCAAAGAAATGCAACTAAGCATCTCTCCTGGCTCATGTTGGAGACCACACAAGCTGGGAGAGCCTTGGTTTTTGAGATCGAGTGTGTCGAGATACTACACCTCTGAGAAAAACCAAGTAGATTTTCATGGACTCTTTTCCTTGTGCTTCTCTTGCACATAGAGAAACCTGGTCTTTGGAGCTCTGATTGAAAATAATTTGTTATTATTAGGGATATTTCCTAACCAAAATGACAGCTATTTTTCTCTCCCTATTGAAGATTGGAAAGCTACATCCTTGAATACTTAT
The DNA here is from genome assembly GCF_049350105.2 of Macaca mulatta. Lineage (NCBI taxonomy): Eukaryota > Metazoa > Chordata > Mammalia > Primates > Cercopithecidae > Macaca > Macaca mulatta. The sequence goes on along the minus strand of NC_133407.1, from coordinate 129,147,399 downwards.
TGAATAAAAGTTCCCTTCTTTCTCTCATAAAAAGAATGCCTTTTGTATTTTTGTTCCCTTCAGGGAAGTTTCTATGCAGCTTCCTTGCAAAAGAGCAATTTAATTTGTACTGCACAATCATTTTCTTGTGGAAAACTAATAAAATACAAATTCCATTTTTCAGCATTAGGTTGTGGCTAAAGGCTTTTGAAAGTTTTATGTAGTATCTGCTTTTCTTTTTCCGTTTTTAAAAATAATGATCAAGAGGAAAAATGATGTAAATGCTCATATGTATTATGTACATGGTTGATAAAGTATTCCCTTAAGTTTATTGTTTTTCTCAAACAAAACATGTAAGTGAATACTTTGCATGTAACTCTCAAGGCCTTTCACCTTCCTGCAAGTAGATGTGAATCAAGAATGAAGCCGGCGAATCTGTGTTTCTTCTGAGACATCTTACTCACTTTTTTCTGGCAGGTCCAGGATGTCTAGGGTTCTGCTCTTTGCATTTCACTAATTAAAGCCCTGGGAGCTGTTCCATTTTGCAGGTCCCCTCAGAAGTAGAAGATGAGCGCTTGCATTTGGCTGAGATGTTTTACACAGAAACAATCATAATAGTAGCAGTAGTGATAGGTGACATTTAGGGAGCACCTGTTGTGTATGGTGAACTGCACCAAGCACTTTGTATGTATGATCTGCGTAATAAGTAGAGAGTTATTGTTCCATTTTATATGCCAGAGGAAACAAGCAAGTAATTTATCTGCAGTCGCACAGCTGGAAAATGGAAAGATGGGGTTGGAACCTACTGAGTCTGACTCCAGTATTGAGTCTTTTGACCACAGTGAGTGACTAGAAGGAAAAGGAGCCTTCAACATGCTGTCCTTCCACACCCTGGATTTTTCAGATGGACATGACTAGGTTTACTGAGTAGCAAATATGAAGGAACAAAATTTATTTTCTCATCTGCTGTGAAATCCAGCCAATACTGCCTTCGAAGGAAGGATCTATGCTGCCTTGTTATCTGAATGGCTCACTGCCCTCTCAGCTTTCTCCTGCACCCGTAAGTCTGCATTGCCATCCTATGATCCACCCATTTGTAATCTAGCTTCTGCATTGCCTCCCCTGACACACCCCAGAAAGAAGCATGCCCTTGCTTCCTTTCCCCTCTTGCCTCATTTTCTTGGCATTCTTCATCTCAGAACATCTTCCAGCCCCTTTATCTCCTCCTGTCCAAGTCGTAGTAATGAATTCTTGGAGGATGCTTGCACGCGACTCTGTAGCACCTGGATTATGAGAAGGAAGGCAGTAGATAGAGTCCTTTCTTTGACAGTGTGGAGGCATTCACTCTCTTGCTACAAGGTATAGCTTCAGCAGTGACTGACCGTTTGAAAATAGAGAAAACTTACCTTTCCAAAGCTAGAGGCCTCTCAATAAAGTTTTCTCACTAAGGTGGATGAAGAGGAAGGATCCCTCAAAAGAAACAGGATGGAGATGATACCACTGGCTCTTACAGAATCTTTTAAAGAGGCAGCTTTGCCAGGCATCTGCTCCAGAGCCCAGCCTCTCCCTATCCACTATCCTATCGCTCCTTAAAAACAGTGAGTTTTATTGACAGAGAGGTGAGCAGTAAAGAAGCAGCTTGATTCTGAGTCAGATTGTACCCTTGATTCTTGAAGTGTCAATTCCTTGAAAGTGGATTCTTCAAATTCATTTTCTAAGCCACTCCATAGTCTTTAGTTTAACTCCAAAGGAAGACAATTATTTCAAACATAAGAGTTATTATCTATTGGAATTTCTTACAAAGTTGGGGAAGAGGCAGAAGGGCAGAAGTCAGTTTCATCAGAAGGGACTTCTGTCCCTTGCTCTTGGGAAGTGAGGGTTGCATCCCTAACCAAGAAAGGGAGTCACGCCCCTTCCCTCAGCCTCATCCACCCACTCATGCACTCAGCCTCCAGCATGTCGCAAATGGGGCAACCCTATTTCCCGCCTTTCCATGCCCAGGGGCTCCCACAGGGCCAGGCGGGTGATGGGGACCTGACACGCCCCAGCAGGGAGAGGCTCGCTCGGTCCCCGCCCCGTCCGCAGGTGCGGCCCTAATCCCCCCCGGCCTAGATATCCGGCAGCCTCTAGGAGCCCGGGCTCTGTGATGTAATGCTCTTTTTTCACACTCCGGGCTTAAATACAGATGGAAATTGTTGTCATGTGTTAGAAATGTCGCCAGTAATATAAAAGGCGCAAGCCTGGGCATCTTCTTTCCCTTCTCGCACCATCAGCTGTTCCTGCTGCCAGCACCTCTTCCCTCGAAAACCCGCTCTGTGGTCAGGTGGCCCAGGCGCCCCCAGCTCTCCTAGGAAGGGGTTCGGATCCCACCCCCCTACCCCCGCCTCTCTTTACAACCGCTGCAGAGCCGAGGACCAGCGTGGTGGGAGGCGGTTTCAGGCTCACAAAGGGAAGGATTAATCTTGGCGATTGGGCTGGGGTTTGCAGGCAAGTACAAGTGGTCCATGATCTCCTCTCGCCACCCCTCCACCGCCCCCTGCCCACCTCTGGATTCGAACGCTCTGCCGCTGGAGGAAGCCTGGGGACAGGCAGGCGGCGGCAGAGGCGCCCTGCCACCGGAGGTTTGAGCTTGGGTTGTGGGAACATCCATGGAGGTGAAGATGCCGTGTGTGGTGTGTGGACCAGGGAGGAGGGGCGGGGAGAAACCCGGCCAGCTTGGGAGGGCCAGATGGCTGCGGCTGCGTTTTAATTCACCAGGCAGGCCCGTTTGGCCAGGATGGGAGGAAGGGGGAGGGGGGGGGGGGGAAAACAGAGGTCAGTGGATAGGGAGAGGCCGGGCTCTGGAGCAGATGCCTGGCGAACAATGGGGCTTTTGAAGGGGATGCTGGAGGAAGTGTGGCGCGCGCTTTGTATTGCCTCCTCCGCATTGCAGGTTGGAATCGGGCAGCTAAATTTTAATGAAGTGCATTCCAAAGTGTGCTCGTCAGCCCGGGCTTTTGGAGCGAGGGGCTCGGCTGAATGGGGACTGGGGGTGGGAGGGGGAGGGGGCCGGCGAAATGAGTTCCTGATGGATGGTAAAGGAGGAGATGAAAGCCTGCTCAGTGTGGAGGGCAAGGGAAGGGAGGGGGGAAAAATCAATACGTCCCCGTGCATATTAATAGGCTCCAGCAGGTGTTGGTAAATGTATGTTGCTGCATTGTTCCGGCGCCCAGGCTGGGGAAGGCGGGGGAGAGGGAGAGCTGCTTCCCCGGGCAGCTCGGTGGGCAAATGCCTTTGCACTTTGGAGGGCTTTGTAAGCTCTGGGGGAAAATAAGAAACGGAAGAGCTGCGATTCTCCTCTGTCCTTTTTCCTATTTCTAAAAGGAAGAATGTACGTGCAGAAGGCTTTTTAAGTTTGCTTCCTGGAAATTAACATGTGTATGTTAGAGCACTGTCTTATCTAGGTAAGAGATGTATGTCTGTGGGTATCAGAAAACAGAATCCAGAGTCTGGCTTGCTGAGTGCTTGGGAGCTAAAAGGCTTTTCTCCCTGTCTGGTTCCCTAAGTGAATGGGCGAAACCAGGAAGGCTGGGGGATTTTTGAAGATTCAGGAGGGCTATCCCTCCCTTCCTCTTCCTAAGTCCTAAGTCTGACTGACCTGGGTACCAGGGGGCAGTGGAGTGCACAAGGAAGCTGTCTTGTCCACAGTGTTGGTATATAGACTTTGTCTCACACACAAAGGGAGTGGATTTGTGCCTGAACTAAATTATTTGAGGGTATGTATAGCTTATTTGTAAGGATTAGGTATGTTGGACCCTTTTCTCTTTCCCAGAGTTTACCATGCTCAACACCCTGTCAATTGAGAATCAATTAGGAGACTACTTATGAGTGTGTGCTAGCCAAATAACCCTTGCTGATTTATAGTGTTGTTTGTTTTACTGCTCCTCTTGGATGAGTATTCAGTGCTTTCAAAAGGTTCAGACATATTTGTTGGGGTTTTCAGTAAAATGGGAAGCTTTTGCATGAGGGCATTGTGACTTTTATATTGAAAACATAAAAACTCCATATGCACATGGTAACCCACGGAATGACGTACTGTCTTTGGGGTTCTGGGAAAACAAATGCATTTCTTAGTTGAGAAAATCTTGTCTTTTATCATCTATAAGGCTCATACTTTCTGAAAAACTGGTGTTTTTTTGATCACTTAGAAGCCTGTATTAATTAGATGTGAAGTTGGATTCTTTTCGTGATTTAACTTGCACTGAAACTCGTCAACAAGGCGCAGCTCATCACTTGCCAATGAATTTTAGTGCTGTTGAAAGCTTTAGCAGATTAATGGTATCAACAGAGACTTGATTCCTCCATTTCTCAACTGAGCAAACAGAAGCAGTCTGGCCCTGTCTCTCAATGCCTTTCCTCTTTTGGCTTTGGGAAAGGGGATGGGGCAGAGAGAAAGGATTCCTGATGAGGACACTTCTAACTCCTCACCCCCATCGCACCCACCCCGGGGAGTTAAAAACTGAAGCTTACCCATTTGCTTCCCTGTGTAGTTTCTTTCTTACGCTGTATATTTCAAGTTGTATTTCTGTATTTAAAAAGATGCTTGAGGTCTGGTGTTTGGATTTGTTGTGTTTGTGCTAGAGAGATGTGGAATCGGTCCGTTATTCTTTTCACTCAATTATGGCTCTTAAATTGGTCTGTTCTTATGATTAGACTTGAGGCTCTTCTCTTGATCCTTGCTGAGCAAAAGCATGGGCATGTGTGTTTGATATGAAACCACCCCCAGGGGAGACTAGAGCCTCACTGCCTCTTCAGTTAACTGTGGCCAGAAGAGGCAATTTGTGAGGTGGCCCCTGGTGTGTCCACTGGAACTGCCAACCCTGAGTCTAGATTCTCTAAAAGCTTGTGGCAAAACAGTTTCATTCACATGGGCTTTATTAACAGAAAGGAGCTCTTTGAACCTTTATGTATGATACCCAAGACTGTTTTTGTGATGAACAGTTGTATAGATCTTTTGGCATTCTTGATAAGAACAGAAACTATGCCCATGAATTAATGGTGCCATAGAAGTAATGTTTATAGCTGATTTTACCAAGACACATCTAGCAAAGACTTTGGATGAGACAAGCTCTCCTTTCCCCTTGTTTTCTATTCATTCTTGGCATATGGATGGGGGTAGAGGAGTGGAAAGAGAAAACAGAAAGAATGAGATCTCCATATTTACAAAGGAGTTAAACACCGTGCTTAATTGACACCAGTTATTGAAAAATTTAATTGTAATTTCTCTTTGACCCTGTGTTGTGTAATATAAAGCAGGTGATGTGATACCAACTGAAACTGCCTATTTAATGACTCCAATAAATAAATACACAGACCCATGCATTATTCTGATGTTGGCTTATTAGACTTGTATGGAATAGAATTTGGGAGACACTGAGCACTGAAGGTAAAAGGATTTCTAAAGCTGAAAGTAAATATAGAGATGATAGTACTAGAAAAAGCTAAATCAAAAGCCTCCCCCCCCACCAGAATACCGCAAATATTTCTTTTTCTTTGCAACTGTATTTGCATAATAAAATTCTGTTCATTTAGTAATCACCATTTTCTCAGCATGTTTGTTTCTTCCTTTGAAAAAAAAACATTTCTTATGTTGATAATCAGACCCCAAATATTTGAATGTAAGCACATCCCTCGCAGTCATACTGACACCCTCTGGCACCAGAAAAACTGTCAGCATTTTTTGAGATGTCTGGTGGGAAGACAAGGCAACAATGCCAGCCATTAATTCAGTAACTCTGCTGATCTCTCTGTCTGATAGTAGGCCAGTTCTTCATGACTTTTAGGTTTTTGAAGTGTTATAAACACTAAAAATGTAAAGATGCTGCCTTCCTTTGCTTCCTGGGTCTTGTTGACAAGTTTCTGCTACTGTTGGCCTTCAGTAAATTTACATGACTAATTTGGGATGTCAACAGCCAGGAAAATTATGACTAAACAATGTTTCTGAATAGTGGGATCTGCCGTTTTTTATTGGTAAACCTGTTTGACAGGTGGTTCCATTTGATAAAGATGGCACTCAATCCATTTGCTTTTCAAGAATCTAGTGAGTTGATGACTGATGCCATCTAGATATCTGGTTTTGTTTTGTTTTGTTTTTTCAAATACAGTCCTTGTGCTGTTGTTGCTGATTATTATTTCTTCATCCATGGAGGGTGACATCCTTAAAGTTTTGATAGGTGGTCACATGCAAGAATAAAAACAGGATGGAGAAAATGTTACCTGACTTTTACCAAGATGTTTGAGAAGATCTTAGGCATGAGAGTAAAAATGGGAGGTCTTGGGCTTGAAAGTGACTCACCAGGCTGAATGTTCTTGGATGAAAAGATTTTTAAATGATTATCTGACCTGAAAGGGGGGGAAAAACATATTTCTTTTAATTCCATTCTGTGAGGCTCACCCTTTTGTTTGTGGAGATTTTAAAATTATTTCTCTTTCAATATCCCAATATATCTATATCTATAGAATGAGATATCAGTATGTATTCCAATATTTCTATATCTAGTCCTAAGCACAATGCTTTGCACGTAATACGCGTTCAATAAATACTTGAATGGGCCCATTAAGAACTTTGACCTTATGAAGTCATTATGAAGTTCAAGCTGTTTCCTAGAGTGCTATTGTAATTATCAAAGCAATGCAAAAAAGTACAACTCCTTGAAAAATCATTTTGAAAATAGAAAATGAAACATAGGTTTGTTTGTATTTAATGATACATATTATTTTCCACCAACCAGATAGTTTATCCTGTATTCTTTTGGAAGTAAAAAAGCATTTAGATTTCTGCTCACCATTTAATTGTTCTGAAAAGTTGATACTGCTCTCCTGATGAAAGAATCTCCTTTTCCCCCATCCTTCACAATCTACTAGTCCTTGCCTCTGAATTACTGCACTGGGTATATTTCTTTGCCACAGTAAAGATTAGATCAGTGGGAATCTACAAATTTGACAACAACTGTTTGAAATAACTTGGCTATAAGACAGCAAGTGCTGTAATTTTCTCATTAATTGTGGAGTCATGCCAAAGAGAGTTGCTTTAAAAATATATGATTATAGATAGTGACCTGAAAGGGAAGCAAAAAAGTCTGTAAACATTTAAACTCCTTTTTATGAGGCTTAACACTCCAGTTTATGGACACTTTTGCTATATCCCTTTCTAGCTTGGGACTTTTTAATTTACTGCTTATAATTTTACATGAAGGTTACGTCATATTGAGAATAACTTATCATATTTGAGTGCCTACTGTGTGCTAGGCGCTTTTTAGGCACTGGAGATCATAGCCCCACGAACAAAGTATAAAAGCCCCCTGCCCTCCTGTAGTTTGTATTAGAATCTGTCTTAATTTACTTCTAGTAAGATCAGGGAATAGGGATTAAGGTAGAAATGATTAGTTAAAATGAGATCTTTCCACTATGGGAAGTTTTCCCAAAAGTTACTGTGGTTGGCAAAACAGAAGTTGTGTTGATTGCTTGCAAAAATGTCAAGCACAATGGAAAAATGCAACATAAAATTACACGCTAGCCCTCATTCTTTCTGAAGTCCAACTCCCCAAAAGTAGCTGCATGTGCATGTGTGCCTTTGTTTCCCTCCCAACTTTTCTCCACTAATACATATATGCACACAGCTTTTTGCTTTTTTCTTTCAAAGAAGATACTATCATACTCTACCTCCTGTTCAGTCAGTAAGTCAATTTCTTTTTCCCATCTGAAATTGACATCTTAACATATAACACAAATATCCTACCTAATTCTTGGTAACAACCACCTAATGTCCCCAAGTATGGTGGGAGGATGGTATAGTATGTTTAACCCTAGCCCTGATGGTGAGATGTGAGCATGTTTCTATTTTTTCAGTATTACTGATAGTGCTGTATTAACTCTCCTTTGCATGCTAGTTCAGTTGCACACTTTGCATTCAGTTACAACTTGGCTTTTCTTATTGTCGTTACATCTGGGTAACTTTCCATGTCAGTAGATGCATGCCTACTTTATTCTTTCTAATAATAACTGGAACCTACTTTTGTTAGGTTGCTATGTGCTAGGGCTGGCTGATTTAGTCCTCACAAAAACACTAAGATATATTTATTTGTTCAACAAGTATTTATTTAACAACCTTTATGTGCTAGGAACTGTGTTCTGCCTGCCTGGTATATATGATCAACCAAAACAGATGAAGATCCCTAATAGAGTTTATGTTCTAGTCAGGTGAAATCAAAGCAGTACATGTAATAGTTGAGTAAATCATTTCGAATATTAGAAGGCGGGACATTATATGAAGGTGGGGGAGAAGCAGAGCAGAGTAAGGGGGTTGAGTGTGGAGACTGGGCATGTTGCAGTTTTTAAATAGAGTTGTCAAGGTGTCAAGGGTAGACCTCACTGGGAAAGTAACATATAAGCACAAACTTGAATGCGTGAGGGAAGGAGCCATGTGCATAACCGGGTAAAAGCCAATCCAATGCAAAGGCCCTGTTGCAGAATTGGTACCTGCATTTTCAGAGGAACAGCAAGAAGGCCAGAGTGGCAGAAATAGAGTGAACAAGGGTTAGAACTGTGGGAGGAGAGGTCAGAGTATAAGGAAGAATGACACATTATGCTAGACATTTTAGACCCTAACCAACCACACCACCCAGAATGAAATAGGAGCCATTGCAGAGTCTTGATCCAGGCAGTAACATGCTCTCAATGAACATTTGCAGAGCCTCACTGAAGGTAGTAGGATGAGGTTTTCTGAAGGAGCGGAAGCAGAGAGCACTGACAAGAAGTTTTTATAATCCTGGTGTGAGATTATGGTGGCCAGACCAGAGGAATAGTAGTGGAGGTGTACAAAGTGGTTATATATATTTTGAGAGTAGACTCATGCCTGATGGATGGCCTGAGGGGTGTGAGAAAAAGAGAGGAGTCGAGAATGACTCCAAGGGTTTTGGTTTTTTGTTTTTTAACATAAACAGCTGGAAGGACAGAGTTGCCATTTGCTAGATGGGGGACACCGGGGACTGGTCATCTCTTAGTTTAAGATCAGGAGTTTCATTTTGGACATAGTGAGCTTGACTGTCAGGACTCTCAAGAAGGCAGTGGTTGTAGATTGTGGAGTTTATGGAAAATTTTGCTGTACCATGATTTAGCCCATCATTCCCCAGTTTTTGAATGATGGAAATAGTGATGAAAGGAACATCCTTGCGCACATAGCTTTTGTGTATTGTGAATTCTTCTGTAGGTTAAACTCCTGAGAGTGACATCACTGAGTTAAAGAGAATGCACGTTTTAGGGTTTGAAATACTCCCAAATTGTTCCACTAAAAGAATTATATAATTTACATTCCCACCAGCATGTGTAAGCGTGTTTGTTTTCTTGTTTCTTAAAGTTTTGCTGGTTTGATAGATGAAAAAACATGAACTTGTTATAGTCTTTACTACAAGTTCATGTTTCCTTTTGCTTTAGAGACTCTGTCCAGGTTCTGGAAGATGTAGGAATTTATTCTGTCCTGTGAAGATTTGCCTATCCTGGACACAGTAGTGACGTAAGTCACATTTGGTAGGATAGACTAATTGCTTGAGGACTTAGCTCTCCTCAAGAGGATGTAACATATTCAGCATTGTTCAAGCAGCTAATTAAAGAATAATGGGGGGGACAGCTAAGTAGCAGTTTTAAAGTACATCTCCTTTAAAAGGGGAAATTTTGAATTATATCATCCTCAGAAAGAACAGTTTATTCTGACATTTGGACAAGTTTTAATAGCAAGTGTTGAATTAAAATAGTTGGCACAACCAAGATAGTTAAGAGCACCGAGTGAATTCAGATTTCTTTACAGTTATACGAGGTCAAAGGAGTACCAAGTTGAAATCTTTATGATTTTTTTTTTTACTGATTAATCAAATAGTTGTTATGACCCAAATATGTTTATAAGCCTGATATTATGCTGGGTGTTAAAGATACAAAGTTGTACAAAACAGCTTTACCCTCACAGGTGAATTGGTGGTGGTGAGAGACACAAACATGGCCAATTACATCCCACTGTCACATTGGTTGTAAGAGAAGTATGTCAAGGTGCTGGGGGAGCACAGAGACTGACCTGACTTTGTCTAAAATTCAGGTCAGGGAAGATTTCATGGTAGAGGAGATACTGGTGATGGGTTTTAAAGGCTGGCTGGGAGTTTTTCAGAGGAAATGGAGACATTCCTGGAAGAGGACCCAACCATGTATATTTCAAGTCTTAAGAGGCTAGTGTTTCTGGGAAGGGATTAAGTCATGGATCATTGAATGTACAATTTTAAGAGTTATGAGAGACAGGCAGGGGGATGGACACAGAGATGCCAAGGAGCCTGGAACTTATCCTGAGGGTGATGGCTGTCTTGGAAGAGTTTAGGCAGGAGAGTCACATGGTTCTATTTGTGTTTTTTTGAAAACCACCCTGGCAGCTATCTAAGGCAAGGATCATTCAAGTAGGATCCTGAGGTCAGATTTGGCCCATTGCATGCTGTGGTAAATAAAGTTTTATTGGAACCTGGTCATCTGGTTATTGCATTTTTTTTTAATGACTGCTTTTGTGCCACAGTGGGAGTGTTGAGTAATTGTGACAGAGACTACACAGCCTCCAAAGCCTATTTTCTATTTACTCTCTGACCCTTGACAGAAAAAATCTCCCAACCCTTGATTTAGGGAATGAAGTTCATGCAGGGGGGTCAACAAGGAAGCTATGGTCAAAGTGAAAGCCCAAGTTAAGGCAGGGAAGATAGGGGAGATACCCAATAAATAAATATTCAGGGAGAGAAAGGACTTGGTGAGTACTGGAGCAGGAAGTACAAGGGAGAGGAAGAGGTCCAAGATGACATGCATGGTCCTAGGAAGAGTGACTTGGTAGATAGGAAAGTCACAAGGGTCATGCAAGTGGGCTGTCCAGCAGAGTGTGGGATCTGTAAGCCTGGGAGTGGCCTAAGTGGTTGTCCAAAATGGCGTGTTTAAGTTTGGACCTGTTTTCGTAGTGTCTTGTTAATATATAAAAATATAGAAGCATGTTGTTTCACTGCCCCATTATAAGGAAATGAATCCTCATTGCTGTCATTTTAAATCATTTTTAACTATTCAAGTTTCCTGTCTCCCCAGTTTTCTGTCCACATACTGCAGGAAGCCGTCCATGCATACTGTAAACTGTTTACTCTGACCTATCCCTGCTGTGAACCTAGCAACATTAGAAAACTCTTTACTTCCTGGATGGTTCTCTTCTTAAGCTAACATTTCTTGTTTCGCTATCTAGAATATAGGTTTAAGGATAACTTCAGTGTCTCATACATTTTTGTGTTCCTAGGGTCTATCATGAAATCACAATTTAGGTGTATAAATATTTATTTCTTAATTACAGAACCCGATAGTCGAATGCTGGAGCCAGGCAAACTTATCCTGACTCTACCATCATTCATCATTTGTTCAATAAAAATTTATTGAGCATGTTGTATATGCCAAGCACTCTGCAAGGTACCAAGGGTACAATAATTAACGCTTCTTTCCCTTAGGGAACTTTTATTTTAGTGGAGAATGACAGACAGTACATTGACCTTCGTACTTTCTTAAGTCCTAGAACTACAGAACATAATATTGCAAGAGAACTCTGAGGTGTTATTTCTGTTCAATCCTCTCAGTTTACAGATGCTTAACTGCACAGAGATAGAATTTCAACTGCCCATCTCACCAGTAGAGTGGTGAGACTTTTATCTGTGTTGCCTAGATTGAAAAATGTGATTTGATTCACACTGAAGGGCATAATCACCCACTGTTTTAATGTGCCTTTTACATATGGGGAGTAGTTTGTCATCTTTGGTCAATGTTGATTCTGAAGGTAGCATTTTTTATTTTTGTTATTGATACACCCCTACCAGACTTGCCTTTGAATGCAAGCGCTCCACCTTAATGGGGTCAAATTTAGGGAGGAATGCTTCACCCTTAAAGCAAGTTCTTATCTCATATAACATGCTGCTATCTCTATTCTTGAAAACTGATGTGGCAAATAAGGGAGCATAGAGTTTTCGGCAGCTTCCCGTTTTCATCGTTACAGGAGTTGAAAGCATCAATTTTCATTTCATGCTTTGAATTGCTTGTTATATGGGTTTTTACCGAGCCTTTGGTAAGCAGATGAGCCAGCACTTTGGGGCTGTTCAGAAAAGGAGCCTCTAAGGAAAGCCAGAGAATAGGCTCTAGAGTCTTGGGGAAAGAACCAAATGTGTGCTGGAGAATTGAGATCCAGATGTATTGCTCACCCAACACTGGGAAGGTGAGCTTCTCTCAGACTTGCCATACATTTTGTAGAATTACTCCCTGATTGAGAGCTTCTATTAGTTTCATTGTGTTGTAATGCAAAGAAGGGAGGGAGGGTGTGGTTAATACAGCTGGTCGAGTTACAACTCAATTTCTCGACTTTAGAATGGTAAAGTAGGCTGGGCACCGTGGTTCACGTCTGTAATTCTAGCACCTTGGGAGGCCGAGGCGGGTGGATTGCTTCAGCTCAGGAGTTCGAGACTGGCCTGGGCAACATGGCAAAACCCCGTCTCTACAGAAAAATAGAACAATTAACTGGGCATGGTGGCATGTGCCTGTAGTCCCAGCTACTTGAGAGGTGGAAGCTGGAAGGTGGAAGCCCAGGAGGTGGAGGTTGCAGTGAGCTGAGATCACACTAGTGCACTCCAGCCTGGGCGACAGAGTGAAACCCTGTCTCAAAAAAAAAAAGAAAAAAAAAGTAATAATAAAATAAAATGGCAAAGAAATGCCATATGCATTCAGTAGAAACCATACTTCGAGTATCCATACAACTGTTCTTTTTTTAACTTTCAGTACAGTATTCAATAAATTACATGTGATATTCAACACTTTGTTATAAAATAGACTTTGTGTTAGATGATTTTGCCCAGCTGTAGGCTAACGTAAGTGTTTTGAGCACGTTTGAGATAGGCCAGCCTAAGCTATGATGTTCAGTAGGTTAGGTGCGTTTGCAGTAAACCAGTGGTTTATTGGAACATAACCCCATAGTGAGTCGAGGAGCATCTGTATTCTAATGACATTAAGAAAAAAGCAGCAAGGTCTTGGGCCCAGCAGTATCTTATTGGGGAATGTCAAAGATTTCAAAAGAGCTTCAATCCCAACTCCAAAAGCAAAGCCCTTACACACCAATAGATAGGGATCCCAGGACAATTCACCAGGTTGTTTTATGGTGCCTCTTCCATAATGGGAAAGCAGCAGGCCTTTGGGAAATTTTAGCTTCTCCTGTGAAGAAAAATGTTCTCTGCACCAGCTTTTGTGACCTGTTACAGACTAAGGGGAAACCTTCATTCTCCTATACCAGAAGCTTCCCTGTGCCCTGTTTGCATTTTCCAGAATGCAGAATGAAGGTATTGGAGTGAACCGTTCTGCTTGCCAACCAGTGAGAAGGTGTTAAAAAAAAAATTGGTTACTTGCCAATTTGAAATTGTTCATGTTCCAACATTTTGTCATTAAGAATACGTCTTGTAGTCTGGGACAGCTTTAGGCAAAATTTTAGTATTTTTGTATATCTTTAAGAGGTGTTTAATTTCTGTTATTCAAATCACAATTTGTTGAAGCAAATTTTATTCACTTTTAAAATTAACTTGCAATAAAAGTTACTCTTTTTGGTGTGCAGTGCTCTGAGTTTCGGCAGTTGCATACAATCATGTCACTACCACTTCATTCAAGCTATAGAATAATAGTACTATCACCCCTAAAAATTAGCATTCCTAAAATTACTTCCTACTGACCCTTTGTAGTCAATCCTTTCTCCCTTCTCCAAGCAATTATATCTATTTTCTATTCCTAATAATTTTGCCTTTTTTCTGAATATCATGTAAATGGGATAATCTAGTGTAACGGTTTAGATTTAACTTTTCTCACTTAATAAAATGGACTTAAACTTCATCCATTTTGTTGCTCCCCGCTGCCCGCCTTTTTTTTTTTTTTTTTTTTTAGACACAATCTCTTTCTGTTGCTCAGGTTAGAGTGCACTGGCATGACCAGGGCTCACTCACTCCAACCTTGACCTCCTGGGCTCAAGAAATACCCTCACCACAGTCATCCAAGTAGCTGGGAGTACAGGCATGCGCCACCACACCCTGCTGATTTTTAAAATTTTTTGTACAGACAGGGTCTCACTATATTGCCAGGGCTGGTCTCAACTCCTGGGCTCAACTGATCCTCCTGCTTCAATCTCCCAAAGTACTGGGATTACAGGTGTAAGCCACTGCACCTGGCCTATGTTTTTGCTAGTGTCATTATTTTGTTCCTTTGTATTGCTGCATATTATTCCATTGTATGAATATGCTGTAGTATGTGTAGCAGTTCACCAGTTAAAGAACAGTAAAATTGTTCTCATTTTTGAGAATTAAGAATGAAGTTGACAAAGGAACCTTCAAAGATAGCGAGAGAATAGGTTCAGAGGGCCAGAGAGAGAACGAAATATGTATTAGATAGGTTTTTCTGTCAACAGTGGTTTTCTTTTTGCTTGGTAAATACCTAGAAATGAGATCTCTGTGTAGTAGGGCACATATATGTCCAACTTTATAAAAAACTGTCAAGCTTTTTCCAAAGTGGCTGTACCATTTTTCATTTTCACCAACAACATCTAAGAGTTCCAGAAGCTCTGCATCTTCACCTGCCCTTGGTATTAAAATTGAAAACATTTTTTCTGTGCCTTTCTAGCAGTGTGGTGGTATTTCATTGTGATTTTAACTTGCATTTTGCAAATGATTAAGGATGTTGAACATGTTTTCATCTGCTTATTTGCCATCTGTATATTTTCTTTTGTGAAGTGTCTGTTCAGATCCTTTATCCACATTTAAAATTGGGTGGTTTATAATCATACATTTTAATGCATTGCACAAGCTGTCAGTCAATCCTGCTCACCATTGATTTGCCTGATTTTTTTAATACCAAGATGATATCTTATTTTCAGACATTAAGTTTATGATAGGAGTTGGACAGATCTGGGCTTATATCTTTGCTTTGTCCTTGACTGTTCTGAATGGCCTTGGCAAATCATTTGACCTCTCTAAGGCTCAGTTACCTCATCAGTAAATGGTCTTAGTGCCTAATTGCTGATGTTGTTAGGATTAAATGAGTCCCTCACATAGAACCTGAAACATGATAGGCATTCACTGAATGGTAGTTCTTATTACACGTCAGTAAGTGTTTCTGACTTAGGTGAATCTATTTGGCCCATCTCCCTTCCTCATAATGGATGTGAAGGTCCCTGAATGCGGGTCCCTGTTGGGTTCAGTTTCCCATTGTAGCACCAGTGTCTAGCACAGTACCTGGTACAAGAAAGACTTAAATGAACTGGTCGAATGGACAAATGAATGGAATAAAGAATGAGTACTGTTATACTTGACTTGACGAGAGTATCACAAATATAGTTTTGTGAGGCACTATCCTGAATCTAGAAATGTTTGTTGAACTATATCTTTATTACATTTTCCATTTATTTTAGTTCTATAGTCATTGATAATCTTTGTACCACACACTTCAAATTTATTTTTAGGTAGGCTGAGGGCATAAAGATGTGGCAATGTGATGTACTTGCTTCCTTCCTTCTGATTTTACATGCTTTTTCAAAGGCCGAAAGAGCTGTGACCTGCGTCTTGTTCCTAGGTTGCTCGTCCACTTGAATGTGAAATCTATGAGTAACTGCAAAGTAAATCAATGGCTTCCCAGCTTTTTGCCAAACACTGCTTATCACTCAGATCTACTGAGGTTGTTGCCAGTTGTGTCTTGGCTCTTTTTAGGATAGTGGGTATGTTGTAGTCTGGTTTTTTTCTCTCTCCAAGAAACCAGGCCAGTAGATAAAGCATCTGGGTTCCTGTAAGCTGACCCCATTTTAAGGAAATTGCTGACTCTGGCAGGGTGCTGTCAGAGCCTCACCAATTCCAGCATTGGCCTCCTGAAAACCATTGTTCCAACTGGTCTCTGCTGAGTCAGCTGTTAGAACTAGGCCAGAGTAGCTCATTCTGTAGACTGAGCAATGCTTGATAACAACCTCCCATGGAAAGGAAAAAAATTAACTTTAAACCAGTTTGCTTTTTTTTTTTTTTTTTTTCAAGAGGAGATTATTGAGGCCCTGGCTAATGGAAATAGGGGTAGAGAATGTCAAAGTCTGGATGTGCTGTGATGTGTTAATTATTATTTTATTGCTATGAACTTCACACCACTGTCACTGTGGAAAGTTCTCCAGATTGAACTGCCTTTCATATTCTGGTGATCCATTTCACCTTTGAAAGACTAGTAGAAGCCACAGTCTCATCTTCAGGGAGAAAATGGCAGAGCTTTTCTTAGTATAGATTGTCAAAACAACTTTCATCTGGTGAATTAGCACCTAACCTGAAGGTGTTCTTTAGTTCTTCTTCATTTAAAACTTGGTTAGAATATTCCTTTGTGTCCTAAAAGAGCCCTATTTTTCTTCAGCCTCATTTTGGTTATACCTGTTCAAACACTAAGAGCTGGTCCACGAGAGTGCAGTTTATAATGAGAAGGTGATTGTACTTGAACTTTTTCCTGCTTCCAACCTCCTTTCTGTTGCTGTTCAGTTTATCTTTTGGTGATGGTGTTGGCAGAGCTGTTTAAACAAAACAAAACAAAACAAAACAAAAACCCTGTAGTCAGCACACATATTTCCCTGCTGTCAGTAAGAAACACCATTCTTAGAATCTTAGGAATGTCATTGGAGTTCAACAAAATGGGGTTCTAGTTAGAGATTAGAGAAACAAATGTATTATTTGTGACTCTCAGAGACAGGGTAACTCTATCCTAGTTAGCAGCCCTCTCCCACTGTAACATTGCTTCATTTAACTGTCTTGCAAGATGCATGTTTTGGTGCTGAGAGTAATGAAAGTAGTGTCATCATAGGTTAGAAGACTTTCAAAATCAGTTCTAAGATCCTTAAGTAGTGTAAATCTAAGAGCAACAATAACATCTTGGGAGAGAAGGTGCTTGACATCTGGACTCACACTGTCCAGGTCAGTAGTCACTAGCCACATGTGACTGTTAGAGCCTTTGAGATATGTGGTCAATGTAAAGTGGACCCCAATTTTGAAGACTTAGTATGAGAGATAAAGGCAAAATATCTCATTAATAATTTTATATTGATTTCATGTTGAAATTAGAGTAGTTTGGATATATTGGGTTAGAGAAAATACACTATTAAGTGCATTTCACTTGTTTGGTTTGACTTATTTTTAACATTATAGAACTTAAAATCATATATGTGGTTTACATTATGTCTGTGTTGCACAGTGCTGATGGACTGGCGTGACAATGATACCTGTAATTCTAGAAGTTGTAGAGGGAGAAGTCATGTGTCATGTCAGAGTTCATTTGCTGATGAGGTGTGTGTATCTTTGGAAAACACACATTCATGGAAGTAAAACCTTTAACAGTCACGGTCGGTCAGAGGTGATTGGGGTAGGTGACTGCTCAGGTGACTTCCATGAGGCTTTGGGCTCGTAGTGGCCTTGGTGTAAAGTTCAAGACAGAGAATTGAGGTAACCAGGGTGCAAAGGGAAATCCCTGCAATTTCTCTGGAAAAGCTTGTTTTCAACAGAAGTCTTATTTGACCTAGATTTTGTACTCAGAATCGTCAGGCGTGTCAACATCAGAGAGCCTCTCTTTGATGTGATGCACCTAATAGGAATTCCAAAGGGCTGCCACCTGAAGTAAAGCACTTATGTAGCAAGTTTAAAATCATCCTCTCCATTAATACCCCTGAGAATATTGAGGAAGGCCTGTGCATATTGTTGCTAACTGTGATTTTTTTAACCAACCATGAGGAGACTAGGTAGAGTACATAAACAAGGCTGAGCCTCTCCCACGTGCCTGGTGCTCTTCCTACCTGCCGGATAGAATCAGAAATGTAACACATACAAGACTGTTATTCCTTGTTCACAGGGAGCTTACTCATTCACTAAATATTGCATGCTTCTCTATGTCATGCACTGTTCTAGAGCAGGGAATGCAGTAGCAGGAAAGCAGCCTAAAATCCTTGCCTTCAGGGTGCTTACACTCCAGTAAGTGTACAGTAAGTATAGTACAGCCTATAATCAAGTTTAAAACTCAAGCCTGTAATCCCAGCACTTTGGGAGGCCGAGACGGGCGGATCACGAGGTCAGGAGATCGAGACCATTCTGGCTAACACAGTGAAACCCCGTCTCTACTAAAAATATAAAAAACTAGCCGGGCGAGGTGGCGGACACCTGTAGTCCCAGCTACTCCGGAGGCTGAGGCAGGAGAATGGCGTAAACCCGGGAGGCGGAGCTTGCAGTGAGCTGAGATCCGGCCACTGCACTCCAGCCCGGGCGACAGAGGAAGACTCCGTCTCAAAACAAAACAAAACAAAACAAAACAAAACAAAACACTCACTTGGAATGCATTTATGAGCTGAAGAGGGACTTGGCGATTATGTAGGCCAACCCGTTTATTTAACAAAGTAACAGTTATTTTACATGTTGAATCTACCGTAGGGGCTAGCACAATGCCTGACATACACTAGGTTCCAGTTGTGTACACTTTTTTTCAAAAGATATTTATCAAACATCTACAATGTTCCTGGCACTTTTCTAAGTGTCAGGGATATAGTCAGGATTGGAAGGAAGATTGTTATTCTCAAGGAGTTTAAGATTGTAACTGGAGGTGAGTAAGGGAGAGATAGATAAAGACCACAGAATATTAGTGAGTGAGTTATATGGTATGTCTGAAAACGATAATGCCTATGAGTGGAAAAGGAAAAGTAGAGCAAGGTAAGAGATATTGGGAATGCTGATGGGAGATGAATGGCAGGTTTCAGTAGGGTTTAATTAGGAATGTGATATTTGTGCAAGAGATAGAGTGGAGAGTATTAACTTTACAGATGGCAGGGGAGGAGGGATTCCAGGTAAAGGGAACAGCCAGTGCCAGGTCACTAAGGGAGGACCATGCCTAAATTGTATGAATAGCAGCAGGGTGGTGGGGGCAGTGTGGCTGGGACAAAGTGAGCAGAGGAAGAGAAAGTACTAGAAGATGAAGTTAAAGCAGTAGTAGGGAATCGGGTCATGTGGCAACTTCAGCACATACAATATAGGTTTTCGAGAGAGAATTTCTGTGGCCTGATTTGCCTCTTTTTTTTTTTTTAATAGTAATGTTTCTTTTCCTTTTTACTAGACAGTAAAATTCTCTTATTCGTGTACATTTCTGTGAACTTTAGCAAAGGTTCACATTCAAGTCATATAGTCACGCCATCATTTCAGAAAAGTCCCTTGTGCTGCCTCCTTTTTGACTCAACATTTCAAAGAATGATTCTGAAATGTTAGGACATACAGTGTGCCTCTCAGACTATAGGGAGTCAAGCTTGGATGCAGAAGACTGGTTATGAGGCTTGTGCAACTATCAAGGTGAGCAGTGATGGGAGCTGGCACAGGGTGTGTAGATATTTTTGATGGGAGGTGTGAGAGGAAGGCAGGAGAAAAGGATGATATTAATATCATGACTCTCGCCCTAAGCCCAGAGGAAGGCTGGAGTCATCATTTACTGAGATGGTGCAGATTGCAGGTGGAGCCAATTTGAAGGGGAAGATTATTGTTTAACTCTGGATATTTTTAATCTAAATATCTATTAGATATGCAGGCAGAAATATCACCAGGAAAGTCAGCTGAATTGAAATGCACACATTAATGTGTGGAAACTGGTGTGCACACTGTAAGAGAAACAACTAACCAAAAAAATTGTGATTCTTATAGAAGCCACTTGTCAGTCTTTAGCATTCAGAGGTGCTTGAGCAATCTGATAGCCCAAGATTGGTATCTGCCACATATTTTTTTTTTAAATTGTCCTTCACTTCTTTATTCATGCTTTGGTAGAAAGATATATTTACTTTCTGTGCAGAAAATACCACAAAGTTCAATACAATTGTAATTGTCCTGGTGTTTGCGTGACTTGTTAATTGAAAAAATAACCTTTGTTAGGAGTAAGGAAGAACTGGTTCAGAGGATTCTTTTTATTCTACAAAAGTTGTTTGACTCCGGGAAGAACTTTTGGTGTTTGACTTTGGGTCACTGTGTATCGATTTGCTCATTTCTGATGTCTGTAGCTGTCAGTGTACTTGAATTGAAGAAGAGAGAACTAAAGAGAAGGTTAAAATTAAAAGCAAGATGCGAGATTACTTGGCCAAAAAAAAAAAAAAAAAAGGAGAAAAAAGAAAAGACAAACCAAATGGGATACAAAATTCTTTATATAGTCTAATCTCAAATTATGAAAACTTGTATGTACATGTACAGAATACATTCTGGAAAGTGCTAACAGTTGCTATCTCTGTGTTGCTAATTGATGGGAGAGTTTGCTTCATTTTAAATGTTTTTTCTATGCTTTCAGGACTTTCTCAATGAACAGATACATTTTTCTTTTTAAAACTTATTCAGGAACTGTTTATTTTATATTGAGTTAGGACCTGGACTAGGGATAGACCAGTGAATGAGGCAGAAAAAGTCTTTGTCCTCAGGGAGCTAAGAGTCTTATAAGATCATGTGAAGTTTTTATACTTTTTTAATCAGAAAAAAGGATACATTAATTAATGAAAAAAGAGTGCCAGCGAGCTTGTCTAGTTTCATTGGCTTTTTTAATGTCCCAATGATACTGAGCGAGTTCTTTTTCTTTTTTTTTTTTGAGATGGAGTTCCGCTCTTGTTGCCCAGGCTAGAGTGCAATGGCGCGATCTTGGCCCACTGCAACCACCACCTCCCAGTTTCAGGTGATTCTGCTGCCTCAGCCTGTCGAGTAGCTGGGATTATAGGTGCCCGCCACCATGCCCAGCTACTTTTTCGTATTTTTAGTAGAGATGGGGTTTCACTATGTTGGCCAGACTGGTCTTGAACTGCTGACCTCAGGTGATCTACCTGCCTTGGCCTCCCAAAGTGCTGGGATTACAGGCATGAACCACTGTGCCCGGCCAGTGAGCGAGTTCTTTATGGATCACTCTCCATTCATGTTTATCCCTGTTACAGTTTTCTCAGAGGTTCTAAGAACAGACATTTGTAACTGTGGGGACTCCTGGCTGCATTTTGGAAGTCACTTGTGTACTGTGGTGTATTTTAACCACAGAAAGGAACTGTATAAGGCCCAAGTATGTGGCAGTCCTGCAATCAAATGATCCCACCACAGAGCAGCAGAAAATATCCTAGATTTTTGGCAGAAGCTTGGGTAGATGGTCGCACCTGCTGCCATCATGACCTAGGTAAGACAAGTCACCTGGTCTTGCTAAGCCTCTGTTACCTTATCTGGAAAATACTTGGGATGAGCTAGTAGAATCTGAGATGTTCTGACTCCAGGATTTGCACAGTGGTGAGACTGGACAATGTGATTCTGACTTCAAGGACGTTTGCCTGATGGATATGTGTATGAACGTAATTATCCAATCTTCTTTCTGCTTTGGGAGGCTCAGTGCCAAGGCAATATTTTGTATTAGTGACCCCCCCACCCCCCGCTGCCAAAAAAAAATGCCTCTGATTTAGGAGAGCTTGCAGGGAATTTTCCCTTCCCTCCCCTCCCCTCCCCTCCCCTCCCCTCCCCTCTCGGAGACAGAGTGTTACTCTGTCACCCAGGCTGCATTGCAGTGGCACGATCACGAGTGCTTCTCGTGCCTCAGCCTCTCAAGTAGCTGGGGGTACAGGGATGTGCCACCAAGTCCCGCTAATTTCTTGTGTTTTTAGTAGAGATGGGGTTTCACCATATTGGCCAGGCTGGTCTTGAACTCCTGACCTCAAGTGATCCACACACCTTGGCATCCCAAAGTGTTAGGATTATAGACGTGAGCCGCAGCACCTGGCCTGAATATCTGTTCTCATTAGATTTGGACCCGTGAAGATTTCATTTTCCCCCATAACTGTCTCTCCTTGTAGGGTTAAATATGTTTACTGGAGTTGGCATCCAGCTCTTATATTTGTTGGTGATTGGCTAGATGCCACAAGTGGGAACAAAGAAGAACAGGAGAGGACAGTTTATACTTCAAGATTTGGAACTTGCAAAAAATGTTTTTCTGATATCTTCTCTCTACTGGATCTCATAACTGGTTGATTTTTCACCCTCCTCTTTTATTTCCCTTTCTTCTTGTGTGCAAATGTTGGTAGGGTGATTTCTTTCTAATTTTATCAAATACAGTATGTCCAGAAACAAAACAGAACCATGTTTCTGTGTGTGATTCCTGGCAGAAATGGTGCGATTTCATCTCAGGATAAAACTGTGAATTTATGGGAAGCAACATGGTATGGGTGCTTAGGGAAAGCAAAAGGAATACATAGCCTGGCTGCCAGAGTCGCCTTTGTCTTGGCGACTGGAGGAAATCACTAGTGATTTGTGGGAGCTGAGGCTCCTGAGGATGGAGGCAGAACCCGCCAGTCGCTCAACAAGCAGGCATGCTGGGTAGAAAGCCAAGGGGCGGGCAGCGTTGCATTTCCAGTAGAATCACATTATTTATTCATTCAAGTTACACAAGTCATGTGTGTGAGAGTGTGTGTGAGAGAGAAAGAGAGACAGAGACAGAGAGAGCACAAACAGGAGTGAATAAAGACAAATAAAATAATGTGGTTGATTCCGCCTGCCTTGGAGTCTGTGCCTGAGCCAGGGTGAGATGAGAGACATGGTTCCACTGTTCTTGGGTCCCAGGAGCCTCCCATAGCATCAGCACCCCGCCGAGCCAAGTGTGAGTCTGCTGTGTAAAGACACGTTTTGTATACAGCCTGGCTCCTTACGTGTAAGCCATCTCCTTCATCTAGGGCTCACTTGGAGAAAAGTAGCACTGTTCCAATACTAAAGGCAAACTGGTGCTGTTGAATTTAGTGAGAGTAGAATATTATATTTTGTAGATAGTTAAGTAAGGGATTCTTCAAGGACTATTTTGACAGCTGTGCAGGGCCAGGTTTGGGGTGACACGAGGGAGGCACTCACTTCTGGCACAGAATTGAAGGGAGTGCTAGAAACCTCGGTAATCAGGATAAATAATATTTTAGTGCAATATGTTTTAATCAAAATTATTTTACGTGAAGACAGGAGCCGTGTTTGATTTTTCATTTTGCCTCAGGCTTTGATATGGCTCAGTCCTGCACTGTTACTAATTTTGCCTTTGTTTAAAACTGATGTTTTGTTCATCATGGATTCTTTGCATTATTTTTATTTTAAAAAACATTGCATGAAATATTATTTCTCTCATATGTGGGGTTTTTTTTGGTGTATCCTTTAAATTTACATTCCAGGATTATGATTCATTTGTTTCACTCTAGTCCAGCTCTGCCTGTGATATTTGCCTTGACTTCTAACTATAGAAACCCTGAGTAAAATATAGCTCCAAGGGACAAAAAGAGCATCTAGGGTGACTGTCTTCAAGTAGCTGAGTCATTATAGAGTATTAATTGTGTATGTGGATCGAATTTAATGTGCCATGATATGTGAAAGACTACTTACATATTTACTTAGAGCTATTTATTGAACACTTACTCTGTGTCTGGCACTATTGTAGGTACTAGGGTTATACAAACTAGACAAAATGTCTGAATTTGTGGAGTTTACATCCCAGGGGTAACCATACGTCATCTCTAGTCCTGAAGACAACTCTGCAATATAAGTATCAATTTACAGGTAAGAAAAGTGAAGCTCAGAGAATAATCCTGGCGGCAGATACCTAAATGTGGTATTGTCTAGCACGGAATCTAGTATTGAAAGGATTCAGAAAAAGTCAAGTTTATTATGACCTGAGCTTGGTCAATAGGAGGCTTCCTGGAATATACGAGTTCTGAATTGGCTCTTAAAGGAAACCATTACTTAAATGTAAGACAAAATTCAGGTAGCAATACAACGCTCATTTTTCTTGATTTAAGCAAAGCAACAAGATAGCACAGAGATAGCCTGGCAAAAAGATGAAGATAAAAATGTATTTGTCTACTTCAGTCAGGCATCATCAGCGTCATCAACAAGACCCCTGGATGGCAGAGCGGGTTCACCTTTTGTATTAGCTCCAGCCTGTTAGAGCTGGAGTCTTTTATTCAGGCTCAGAGAGGAAGAGTGTGGGGTTTGATTAACATTGTCTGTATAGGACTGACAAGGATCACCACTAATTTCATGCTAATGTGTCACACACGTCATGATATTGGTGTCACTATATTGATTGTTCTAGCACCTCGAGCTGAATTTTGAGAGGGCCACTGTTAGAATTATTATTGAACAGATTATTAATACGTGTTACTTGATTAATGAGAGATTTAGAAACAAGAAGCAAACAGAAAACTGCTAAAAATGCTAATTATGCATGCTTTACATTTTATAAAATCTATGTGTATATAGACATAAAGGAATTAGAAAACAAAATTAGACAAATATCTAATGACTCTTTAAAAACATCTTTATCGAAGTAGAATTAATATACAATATCCTGTCCATGCTTAGAATGTATTATTTGATAAGTCTTGACTTGTGCATACACCCATAAAACCAGCACCACAATTAAGAAAACGAACATACATTACGTCCCCCAAAAATGTCCTTGTGCCCCTTTATAATCACTCTCCTCTACCCTGTATCTCCCCATTTCAAGACAACCAGTAACATGTTATCTGGCACTAAGTTTGTTTTATCTGTAATTATATGTGAATGTAATCATGTGGTATGTATTCTTTTTGTGGCATGAGGAATCTGACTTCATTCGTAGCATAATAGTGAATTATACATCATTTACTAGCACAGTTTTTTGAGAGCCATTCATGTTGTAGCATATAGCAACAGCTCACTATTTTTGTTGCTGAGTAGTATCTCATGGTATGGATGTATCATCTTTTGTTTGTTTATTCACCCATTGATAGGTATTTGGTTTGTTTCCAGTTTGTCTACTTCAGATTAAGCTGCTGTGAACGTTTGTGTGTAAGTCTTTATATGGATGTATGCTTTCATTTCTCTTGGGTAAATATCTATGGGTGGAATTACTGGGTCACATGATCATCTCTCTTTTTAAGAAATCTCTTAACTTTCCCAGAGTGATTGCATCACTTTATATTCCTGCCCAGCAGCGTAGGAGAGTTTCAGTTCCACATTTTCGTCAGTACTTGGTTTGGTCAGCCTTTTTAATTTTAACCTTTCTAATAGTATATCATGGTACCCCATTATGGTTTTAATTTTTATTTCTATAATGACGAATAATGTCGCATCTTTTCATGTGCTCATTTGCCGTCCATATGCCTGTTTTGTTAAAGTGTTTATTCAAATATTTTACTCTGTTTTTAGTTGGTGTTTTGTTGTCTTACTAAGTTTTTGGAACTCTTTATAGATTCTGAATATAAGACCTTTTTTCAGATATATGATTTGTACATACTTTTTCCCAATCTGTGCCTTATGTTTTCATCCTCTTAACAGCGTCTTTTGGAGAACAGAGATTTTTAACTTTGAAGCAATACAAATTACCAATTGGTTCCTTAATAGGTTGTGTTTTTGGTGTGATATCTAAGTTTATTTTACTTAACCTAAAGTCACAAAAGTTTTCTTCTATAAGTTTTATAGTTTTGGTTTTAGTTTTATATCTATGATCCATTCCGAATTGAAGTTGATTTTTTCAAATGTGAAAGTCCAGTTGTTTGAGTGTCATTTGTTGTAAAGATTTCCTTTCTCTACTTAATTATCTTTGCATCTTTGTCAGTAATTAGTTGTCCATATATGTGAGGGTTTATTTCTTGATTCTCTATTCTGTTTCACTGATCTACTCACCTGTCTTTACACCAGTGCAGCACTGTCTTGATTACTGGAGATGTATAATGTCTTGAAGTTAGGTACTATTGGTTTTCCAACTTTATTCTTCGTTTTCAAATTTTTCAAATTTGTTTTGGCTATTCTAGGTCCTTCAGTATTCCGTGTAAATTTTAGAATCACCTTGTCCATTTTGACAAAATGTATGGTGGGATTTTGGTTGGGATTGCATTGAATATCTAGATACAGATCAATATGGGGAAAATGGACATTTTAAAAGTATTGCCCATGAATAGGGTAGATTTTAAAATTTCTCTCAGTACATTTTTTTTTTAGTTTCTATGCAAGTCATTTACATCTCCAGTCAGATTTACTCCTGGGTATTTTATATATTTTGTTGCTGTCATAAATGCTGTGTTAAAATTTTTGTTCCTGTAAATACTATTGGGTACTATACTTATTACCCAGGTGATGAAATTATCTGTACAACAAACCCCCATAACATGCAGTTTACATATATATATGTAAACTGCATATATATGTATATATGTATGTATATATATGTAAACTTCATGTGTATATATATACATATATACACACGTATATATGTATATATACAGGTTTTTACATATATATGTACATATGTACGTGTGTGTGTATATATATATGTAAAAACCTTCACATGTATCCCTGAACCTAAAATAATAGTTAAAAAATAAAAAATAAAATTTCTATTTGTGATTACAAGTTACAAGCAGAAAGAAATATAATAGATTTTAATATATTAATCTTGTATTCTGTAGTGTATCTGAACTTGCTTATTACTCCTAGTAGTTTTATTGTAGATTTTATCAGATTTTCTACGTAGATCAGGGGTCAGCAAACTTTCTTAAAAGGCCAGATAATAAATAATTTAAGCTTATGTGTCTCTGTGGCAATTACTCAACTGCCCATAGTAGTTGAGTAATTAGTAGGGTGAAAGCAGCTGTAGATAATACACAAGTGAATGGGTGTGACTGTATTCTTACAAAAGTTAATAACAAAACTGCCACATTTTGCCAAACCCTGACACAGACAACCATGCCATCTGAGAAGTAATAAAAATTTTACATCTTCCTTTTCTATTCTAAATGCCTTTTATTTTCTTTCGTTGCCTTACTGCACTGGCTATAGCCTCTAGTGAAGTGTTAGAAAAGGGGAATGAAGATATTCTTGTTCTCAGTCTTGGGGAAAAAACATTCACTCTTTCACCATTAACTATTATGTTAGCTGTAGGTTTCTCATAAATTATTTTTATCAGGTTGAAGAAGTTCTTTGCCATTTATAGATTATCAGATTTTTTTAAAATCAGGAATCAATGTTGGAATTTCTGAAATACTTTTTCTGTGTCTACTGAGAGGACTAGTTGGTTTTCATGTAGTTTATTAGTGTGATATATAATTTATTAGTGTGATAAATTATAGCAATAGATTTTCCGATGTTAAAATTATCTTACATTACTGGGATGAACCCTATTTCCCTATTTGCTCATGATGTATTCTGCTTTTTATTTATTGTTGGATATGATTGGTTAAATTTTTATTTTGAATTTTTGCATCTTTGTTCATGTGAAATATTGGTTTGAAATTTTTTTGTTCTAATGATTTTATTTTAATTTTTTTTTTTTTTTTTTTTTTTTTGAGACGGAGTCTGGCTCTGTCGCCCAGGCTGGAGTGCAGTGGCGCGATCTCGGCTCACTGCAAGCTCCGCCTCCCGGGTTCACGCCATTCTCCTGCCTCAGCCTCCCGAGTAGCTGGGACTACAGGCGCCCACAACCGCGCCCGGCTAATTTTTTGTATTTTTAGTAGAGACGGGGTTTCACCGTGGTCTCGATCTCCTGACCTTGTGATCCGCCCGCCTCGGCCTCCCAAAGTGCTGGGATTACAGGCGTGAGCCACCGTGCCCGGCCTGTTCTAATGATTTTAAATGTCTATAATATTAAGTAGAAAAAATGAGTGGTATAATATGTGCAGTTTGTTTCTATTTGAATTAAAATAAATTAACTCCTTATATATGTATCTATATGTTTATAGTTTTGTTAAAGGAATGAATATCAAACACCAAAATATTAGCACTAGTTGTTTGGGGCATGTAATTGGCAGATAGGGATAAGATGGTTAACTTTGTCTTCATATGTATGTAACATTTTTTTCACTTGTCAAAATATGTGCAAGTCTAAATTAAAATTCTTGAATAGACTATACCTCTGAGAATTGTGAATGTTGGAGAGAAACAATCTGCTCTTTGGCCAGAGTTTGACCCTTCTGAAAACAAATCAAATGTTCCTATGATCTAGTTGCTCCTTTGGGGAAAAAAGGTGGTGTAGTGGGCATGGGTTTTTGTAACTAGACAGGTCTGACCTTGAATCCTGGACCTGCTATAGACCTTTGATTTCTCTGTGTTTAAGATGAACATAATAATACTTATGGGACAGTATTGTTATAAGGATAAAGGATAATAAAGATAATAAAGGAAAACAGCATATCATAAATAGTAATTTCTACTACCACATATATGGCTGCTGCTTCTACTTATAGGATCAGAGAAACTCAAGGTCTTTAGTTCAACTTTGCACTCAATGCCTGAGTCCCGTCTCCATGTTTGACAGGCAGCCTCTTGCCTCTGCTTAACTACTTTGAAGGATAGATGTCTGTGACCCTGTGATGCAGTCTTCTTTCTTCCCCTGGAGTGGACAGTAGTAACTCCTCAGCGGATTATTCAGTTTCCCCTCATTTTGTGCAATGCAATAGAATGCACTCTGGAAAGGGTGGCTGGCTTTCTTTCCCTTTAACACCATTCACTCGTTGCTAGTTGCTGGTGTTTACATTAACTGCCCTCATAGCCTTGGCAAATTCAGCTCTCCTCTAAGGTCATTTGACCTTAGATCATCCTCTAACCTCTTTGAGTCTTAATTTAATTGTTGATAAAAATGAGATAATAATAGTTCCTTTCTATAGGGTGATATTGATGAGACATTATTCTTAAAGTATTGAGGATGGTACCTGGCACATAATAAATGCCCAGTGTTATAAACTTGTCTACTCTGCCTCATTTTTGTTAGAATTAAATAGGATGAATACCTTCCTCGTTTTTCACATTACTGTTCTGTTAAAGGATAATCTCTTTCTGTCCCTTTCTCCTATAAACTTTTTTTCTAATTTGTGCATATATGCTTATTTTTTATCTCCACCCAAAGAGTAGAACTTTTGTTTTTTAATCTGTTATGAGGTTGGGTATACTTGCCAAAACTGAAGAAATGAGTTAAAGCCCTCATTTGGTGCATAATTTTATGCATCAAATGATCAGTACTGTCTTACAGCTATTTTTGGTCAGCATGCCACTTATGTTTTTGTTTAATACATGTATACATTATTAACGGGACCAAATCAAACACAAAGGCCAGTGACATCTCTCAAAATGTGTTCATCGACTACACCTGTGGGTGTAGTTGTCCTGTTACTCATGGCTCCTCCTTTATAGAAAAACCCTACCAAGTGTCTTTTTGAAATCTAATTGCCCTTTGCTACGTTCTTTGACCTATTGTCTAAAATAAAGTGTAATAAATTACTTCAAGAACTTGGTTGCTTATAGCTTTTTCTGAATAAACCTATGGTATATTCCAGTAATCATATCTTGCTTTTGAAGGATGCATTTAGTGAACTCATTAAGTAGTAAGATTTGTTAGTCTTCTGAAATTTTAGCTAGGGATTCAATTTAAGATCATTTGGATCCTCTTACAAATAACACTATACCATTTTCTTTGAGTGGTAAGCCCTTATTACATGTATTCATCATTTAAAATACCATTTAAAGAGCATTTATTTCTTCCACATTTTCTGAAACACAAAATTTGAGGAAAAATTTATATCATATATTTGTATTGCCTTGATGAAAAGTTATATAAAATAATTTGCATACAGTTGAGTAAAGGGAGGAAAATGACCCTCAGTTTCATTCACTGCAACTTTTAAAATAGAATTTTTCAAGCAGTTAATCAGTCCCTAATGTGGGCAGGTGCATTTGGGTTTTTCATTTTCTGCAAGTATTTCATGTTCAAAATTGTAATGAAAAACAATAAAAAGCAAACTGGTTTATAGGTTTTTGGAAAAAGAGTTGCTTTTCTGTTTGTTCTCTTCAAGTTAACAAAATTAGTAAGTGCATCTGATTTTGAGGCTTTTCAAAAAAATGTAAGCCTCCTTTTCTACAGATGCTATTGGCAAAATTGAGTGTTATTTGGTAATTGAGTTTGGTTTGCTTGTTTTGTCCTAGCAGTTCTTTTGAACCATTGCATTTGAAAGAGCCCCCCAAACAACCAGGCAGCCTGAAATGGGGTAGGAGAGTGAGAAAAAGAGTTTAGTCTCTATTTCTTGCTTATTCTGTTTTCTATAGGTAACATGATCTGGATTTTTTCTACATAAGTCAAAAGAATGGTATAATGAATCTAGATGCCCAGATGCCCATCACATAGCTTTAACAATGGTCAACTTTTAGCCAATCTTATTTCATCTGTATCACCATTCTGGTTTATTTTCCTGCCACCAAATTATTTTGTAGCAAACCCTGGATATCATATAATTTCATTTTTAAATATTTCCCTGTGTTTGATCTGGTTTATAAGCCTTAAATATAAATGGCATTCCTAATATTTGATATTCTTTATACTTTAGTGCACCTTTTAATTTCTAAGCTATATATAATTTTTCTTCATTGTTGTATTTTTAATCTGAGCTGATTAAACTTTTTTTTTCTTTTTTTTACGAAGTATTGTAGAAAGGCCAGGTGTAGTGGCTCATGCCTGTAATCCCAGCACTTTAGGAGGCTGAGGCTGGTGGATCACTTGAAGTCAGGAGTTTGAGACCAGCCTGGCCAACATGATGAAACCCCGTCTCTACTAAAAACATAAAAATTAGCTGGGCGTAGTGGTGCACGTCTATAGTCCCAGCCACTCAGAGGCTGAGGCAGGAGAATCATTTGAACCTAGGAGGCTGAGGTTGCAGTAAGCCAAGATCGCAACACTGTACTCCAGCCTTGGCAACAGAGTGAGACTCTGTCTCAAAAAAAAAAAAAATAAAAAAAAAAAATAAGAAGAAGAAGAAGAAGAAGAATAAGAAGAAGAAGAAGAAGAAGGAGAAGAAAGAGAGAGAGAGAGAGAAAGAAGGAAAGAAAGAAAGAAAGAAAGAAAGAAAGAAAGAAAGAAAGAAAGAAAGAAAGAAAGAAAGAGAGAGAGAAAGAAAGAAAGAAAGAAAGAGAGAGAGAAAGAAAGAAGCATTGTAGGAATGGAAAGAGCTCACCTAGTGGTTGAGACAGTATACTACCTCTCATGTTTCTAATGTTGCAAAGTCCCCCCCTTGCCTTGTCCCATCTAAGTATTTCAGTAAAAATAATTCAAGAGCCAACATTCACCAGATAAATATTCCTGAAACTTTTTTTTTTTCTGAGACAGGGTCTTGCTGTATTGCCCAGACTGGAATGCAGTGGTACAATCATGGCTCACTGCAGCCTTGACGTCCCAGGCTCAAGAGATCTTCCCACATCAGCCCCCCAAGTAGCAGGGACTACAGGCGCATGCCATCATGCATGGCTAATTTATTTTTTTGTTTTTAGAGACAGGGTCTCATTATGTTGCCCAGGCTGGTCTCCAACTCCTGGGCTCAAGCAGTCCTCCCACATTGGCCTCTCAAAGTGCTGGGATTACAGGCACGAGCCACCGTGCCTGGCCTCTTAAACATTTAAATCTTAAAGGATCCTTTAAAAATTGTGGAAGGATTTATATACTTTAAACTTACCTACAGTTTTGATTTCCACAGTGCACACATATTCATTTGTATAAGTGGAGAAGGTTTTTTCAACCTTTTTTATAGTGGTAAAATATACATAACAAGAATTTACCATTTTAACAATTTTAAGTGCATATTTCAGTCACATTAAGTACATTATGCTATTGTGCAACCATCGTCAACATCCAACTCAAGAACTTTTTCATCATCCTACACTCAAACTATGTACTCATTAAATGACAGTTCTCCATTCTCCTCCCTCTCACCCCTGGTAACTGCAATTCTCCTTTCTGTGTCTATGAATTTGGCTATTCTAGGTACTTCTTATAAGAGGAATCATGCAATATTTTTCCTTTTGTGTCTGGATTATTTCATTTAGCATAATCATAATGTCTTCAGAGTTCATCCATGTTGTAGCATGTGTCACAACTTCATTCTTATTTAAGGCTGAATTGTATGTATGTACCACATTTTGTTTATCTGTTCATCTATCTATAGACACTTGGGTTGCTTGGCAAGTTATTTAAAAAAAGAATTTAAAGTACTGTGTGAGCCAAATAAAACATTTATCAGCTGGCAGGATTTAGCACATGGGCTGCTATTTGATGTCAGCTGCTCTATATGGAAAATAAAATTACACATGGATATTATTATGAACTCATTGCTATAGGTCATAGAAACCTTGGAAATGCAGAGGATAAAGTAACCCTGGAAATCACAATAAAATGACAGACCTCTTTCTATTTAAAGGCTTGACTAATTAGAAATTTATGGAGCATTATCAGACTTTTCTGAACACCCTGAACTGGCATTTAATAGTCAACATGGCTCAAGCCCTAAAGCAAACTTGGCAGCAATCCTCCTCCTTTGGGAGCCAACATACAGCACCCTGCACAAGATTTTGCCCAGAGCAGGCGCTAAACAGGTGTAGAATGAATGAATACATTTTAGACTTGAGTGTGCAGTCCCTATTATCCAGTACACTGCTATAGAAATTAAATCTATTGGCGAATCAGCCAACCTGAGCAGAGCATGAGTATAATCAAGTGAGAGCTCCTTGCTCATACACAGTGACCCCCCGACTCAGCGTTTCACCAAGTTGACTCTATTGTGTGCCTTGATTTGATGAAGGTTAAGGTTTTACCTGACCAACCATAACAAGAAGTCACCTAGATTGCTTGCATGGATATAACAAGGGCTTTCTAGCTTCTGTGCACAACCAAAAAGCAAAAAACATGTGTTCAGTCAAAAAATACTTTATTTTTATTGCCACGAAGCTTGGAATATGAACTGGGGAAACGAGAGGGAAATGAAATGGGAAATTCCAGCTTCAATATCAACAAGCGCCTTGCCTGCTGCTTACCCAGATGTGTGAAGAATGAATGATGAGTTGGTCTTTGGGCAGGAGTTTGGCCCTTCACCAGTCTTCCACGTTAAGTGCCTCTGGTTGTGTCCTTTACCTAATAAATAGATTCACTTGGGATTGTGCTTTGAAAGGTTTCTGTGTTGGTGTTGGCATGGATGCTGACCTCAGGATTTATATCCTGATATCCCTTTGAAGGAAACACTTAACTACCAAAGAGATTTGCTTAGAGTCAGATTCAGCCTAAATTAAATGTAAATATCACATAACATGCCAGTGGGATGTTACAGCAATGTATGAAGATAGAATGAGCTTCTCTCTCTTTCTTTTTTTTTTTTTCTTTTGATTTTGGAGACAGAGTCTCCATGTGTCTCCCAGGCTGGAGTGCAGTGGCATGATCATGGCTCACTGCAACCTCTACCTCCCAGACTCAAGCGATTCTCCTGCCTCAGCCTCCCAAGTAGCTGGAATTGCAGGTGTGCACTGCCACACCTGGTTAATTTTTGTATTTTTAGTAAAGATGGGGTTTCCCATGTTGGCCAGGCTGGTCTTGAACTCCTGACCTCAAGTGATCCACCAGCCTTGACCTCCCAAAATGCTGGGATTACTGGTGTGAGCCACTGTGCCCAGCCATTCTTTTCCTCTTTCTTCTTTAGTTAGATGTGAAGAAATGATTTGGGATACAATTATAGGGCTTTCCATCAATGCTTTCTGTAGTAGGACTTTTTTTATTTTTAAATTTTAGTAGTTGTCCTTCTATTAGAGGTATTTTCTGGTCTTCATCCGTCAGCCTTGCCTGTGTAATTTTTTTTTTTTAATGGTCAGTGGGGGTCATTCCTTTTCATACTTTTTACAGGGTCAGCATGAGTGTGGAGGGAGCAGGGAGCAGGAATGGCCTCAAATACAGACTTTTGTCATTATCTCCAAACAAAATTTGATGTACAGCCATGTAGATACATTCACAAGATTTTAATTAATATATCTAAAAATAATAGCTCAACTTTTAAAACCATATTTAGCTATTTCATACTAGAGGTCTTAAAAATTATGAGTGTCCTGGGCCTCTTCTGACATCTCAGAGGTCCTGTCAGTTTTGTTTGCTTTCAGAAGCAATCCCACTTAAAAGTGTCTGTATGTCATTTCTTTTCATACAAAATTTTACAGGGTCAGCATGAGTATGAAGGAGCAGGGAGCAGGAATGGCCTCAGATGTAGACTTTTATCATCATCTCCAAACAATGTTGGTGTACAGCCATGTAGATACATTCACAAGATTTTAATTAATATATCTAAAGATGGCCGGGCACGGTGGCTCACGCCTGTAATCCCAGCACTTTGGGAGGCCGAGGCAGGTGGATCACCAGGTCAGGAGAGATCTCAAAAATTACGAGTGTCCTGGGCCTCTTCTGACATCTCAGAGGTCCTGCCAGTTTTTCCTGCTTTAAGAAGCAATGCCGTTTAAAAAACATTTAAAAATGTGTTGTCTTTTGGGTTGTTTATTGCTAAATGACTAAACTCTTGGACACAAGTATATGATCCACATTCCAAAGCAAACAAACAGAAACCCAGTAATACGGACTTGGGAAAATGGACCTCTGAGTATGTATGCCACCTTAGACAAAGCCTTAACTCTGGAACCAAATTTCCCTGGGTTATTAGTGTGAGGTATATGCTTTTTGCTTTTGCTGCCATTTACATGTAACTATCACAGAGATCATTTGTATTAACTATGAAAAAAAAACAAAGGTGAGCAAAACGGCAGACATAAAAATCACCCTGAATCTTTACTACTTAGTCCCTGTTAATGTTCTGATGTTAATAACCTTCATGCCTTTCTGAGTATATAGATAATACATGTAGATAAGTAATGTGTGCCTATATTAACCAAACTTGCTTTATGTCTTTTTTTCTTTTTTTGAGATGGAGTCTCACTCTGTTGCCCAGGCTGGAGTGCAGTGGCGTGCGTGATCTTGGCTCACTGGAACCTCCACCTCTTGGGTTCAAGCGATTCTTCTGCCTCCTCTCCCGAATAGCTGGGACTGCAGGTGCCTGCCACCATGCCTGGCTAATTTTCCTATTTTTAGTAGAAACCCCATCTGGTTTCACCATATTGGCCAGGCTGGTCTCGAACTCCTCACCTCGTGATCTGCCTGCCTTGGCCTCCCAAAGTGCTGGTATTATAGGCATGAGCCACCACAAACTTAAAATATTATGACATTTTTTCTCTGCCTGTTAATATTACTGTTGCATCGTATAGTAAGGACTCCCTCCAAATCCACTGTCTATTGTGTCATAGCAATGTTTCTTTCTTTCTTTTCTTTTTTCTTTTTTTTTGTTTTTGAGACTGAGTCTTGCCCTGTCTCCTAGTCTGGAGTGCAGTGATGCGATCTTGGCTCACTGCAGTGTCTGCTTCCCGGGTTCAAGCAACTCTCCTGCCTCAGCCTCCTGAGTAGCTGGGATTACAGGTGTGCACCACCACACCTGGCTAATTTTTGTATTTTTAATAGAGACAGGGTTTCTCCATATTGGCCAGACTGCTCTTGAACTCCTAACCTCGAGTGATCTGCCTGCCTCAGCCTCCCAAAGTGCTGGGATTACAGGCATGAGGCACCACGCCCGGCCATAAGCAATGTTTCTTAATGAGAGTACTGTTGTCTAAACTGAGCCACACTGTCATACTGGAGAAGTTGAGGAGCTGAGAAGTGAAGTGACTCAAAACACTGACTTTAACAACCGTGAGCACAAATGACCACTGAGTTTTGTTTTTTATTTTGTTTTTGATTTTCTTAAGTACTACTGTCGAAATATTTGCTGGCCATGAATGGTCCTCTGTATTTTCTAATTAGTATTTACATACTGGGTTTGGCTATATATTGTGGATTAACAGTAAGGAATATGATAGACTATTGATAAAAATATTTTCTATGGGAGTTAGCCTGCACCTGACATAAGCTACAGCATCTGATACTGAAGAAAAGGGAATGGAAAAAGATGTCTTAAATCATGCACCTTTTTCCGGTTGCTCAGCTGTCACTAGAGATGTGTTTCACCTTTTAATGAACTGTTTGTGCACGTATATGTGTATGTGCACCCGTGTGTATGCAGAAGTGCTTGCAGGCTTGTTTTGGAGCCTATTGGTGGTATCCAGGTTTGGAAAGAATGAAATAATTGTCACGGTATCTCAGCAGTTCAGCTGACCTTGACTGAAGGTCAGTTGTTTTAATGTCCTCTGGGTAGCAGTATTCAGGAGATGCAGCCCCTACTGGCTCATCTCTTAAGTTGTCACCTCACTTGGTCTACAGCCTTTGGAAGAGTATTGTGTTTCTGCCATTGATGAGCTGGTTGGCAGTATGGGGCCAGTAAACTTACTCTCACACAGGCATTTAATGATGAGAAAAAAATTAGTAATGTCATTTAAGAGCACTTTTGACAACTAGTCCCTCTGCTAGAGACCCTAGCTGCAGGTTAGAGTACTGTTAGGACATCGAAATGCACACAAATAAATCTTTCGGTTGCTATTGAACATGAGATGAGGCTGTGCCTATGTTTAATTTCCCAGGGGATTCAGGAATAGCCACTGCATGGCCTACTATTTTTACTTATTTATTTATTTATTTTTGGTCTTCATGTTGTTACTATTGTAAATTGGATGACAATTCTTTGTCCACAGTTATTTCAAGATTTCTGCAGGGAGTTATTTATAAGCTATCTCTTTTAAAAATCTCATTCATTCTTATGCCATCTAATTGTCTCTTTGCCTTGGCTACATCTATTCAGCAAACAAGAAAAATCAGAATTAGATGTGGAAGAAGGCCAAAAACAGGGGCAGAAGATGGCAGTGGAAATATTCAAATCAGGGCATTCGTGAAGCACATTGTAATTGTAAAAGGAAGGAAAGAATCTTTAAAATAGATTTGTTCTGCTGTTTGTTTTTTTCTTAGAAGATTTGTTATCCATTTTTGAAGCCTTGTCTAAGGCAGAGGAGCTGGTCCCGGCTTCATGAGGTCACTTGCCAGCCCTGCACTCCGTTCCAGTTGGTTTTTCCTGACCTAGTCAGGAGGGTGGCTTTGGATAGAGTGAAACAATGGGAAAGCGTAAATGCAGGAGCTCCGGTGGCCCTTTTAGCTACTGGAGATCTGCATCTTGTTCCCTAGGAACCCAGTTTCCAGTTGCATGAAAGCCTTAATGTCGTTACATGTGCTGTTGCTGGAAGCCACATTTATTAAGTATTTTCCATGTGCCAGGCACTATTATCTACTTTAGTAAATGAGAAGAGAAGGGCTTATGACCATGATAATAATGAATGTGAATATAAAGGCTTGACATAGTGGTCTCATACAAGTAAGCACTCAGTAACTATCAATTGCCAGCAATATTTGTCTTGAATTTGTAACAACTCCTGGTAACTACCCTAATGAATCAGCACCATCGTTATCAACCCATTTTACTGAAGAGAACATTGAATCTTAGAGAGCAGAGTGACCTTGGGTAAGGTTACTCTGCTACTAAGTGGCTGAGTCTGGGTTCATATCCAGGTTGGTCTGATTTGACTGTTTGATCCACTCTCAAGGTATCTCACTGGAATATCTGGTCAGTTCACACTGGGTTTTGGCAGGAAGCTATGTGGACTTCTCACTAGGGTTGTTTGAGGGATCTCATGGCATGGCAGGCAGCATCCCTAGAACAAAAGACCAAAGACAGAGCAAGTTGGAAGTTTTCATGTCTTTTATGACCTCACTTCAGGAATCACATTCCATCATTTCTGCAACATCAGGCCAGCTCTCTTCATGTGGGAGGGGGACTAACTACATTGGAGCTTGAACACCTAGAGGCAAGAATCATTGAGTGTCACCTTCAAAGCTGGTGTTCA
Source organism: Macaca mulatta (assembly GCF_049350105.2). NCBI lineage: Eukaryota > Metazoa > Chordata > Mammalia > Primates > Cercopithecidae > Macaca > Macaca mulatta. The sequence continues at coordinate 129,109,609 of NC_133407.1, read as the reverse complement.
GTTGCATACTGATGTTCCCACTGTGAGTTGCAAGCTGTCCAATAGTCTGTTGTTTGTTCTCAAACCTGCTTATATCATGTTGCTCTAACAATATAATTTAATTAAATATTATGTAAACCAATGAAATGTAAGTGGGGAGGGAAAGCTGATATTTCCCTGAAAATTTGTTGGAATGCATTAGGATGGCTTCATAAAGGTCTGTTGCTTAAAAATTGCTGTTAAATTAGGTGTACGTAAAGACTGTAAAATATAAAGGGAAGTCATAAAAAATCTAAAGCACTCAAATTGGTTTGCAAGTATCTTTACATTATCACTCTGTTTCAAATAAGCCCAAATTAGAAATCATAGACACTGAATTATAAGTATGGTTTATATCATGAAAGATACTACAGAATCCCAAACAGGGAACTTAGGTTCAAAAAAAGTTCTCAGTCTACTTTAAAAGATGGATGCAAGAATGAACACTGTGTGTGTTAAAATAAAATGCTTTAAATATGTATGAATAATTTTATATGATTTCTTGCTTTGTGCAAGAATTAACTCATCGTTTACTGGTCTCAAATGTGTTGGAAAAAGGGCTTTTAATTTATGAGATGTTCCACAGGTTCTTTCTTACCTGTTAATTATTACAAAAAGAAGTTTACCATATTGTGTTCTTTCAAGAGTCATAAATCAGTCTGGCAAATTGGCTTGCACTTGTAATCCCACCTGCCCAGAAGGCTGAGATGAGAGGATTGCTTGAACCCAAAAGTTCAAGACTGCAGTGAGCTATATAGCCTGGGAAACAGAGAAAGACCCTGTCTCTAAAAAACAAAAACAAAAAACACAGCAAAGAACAAAGCATAACAAAACAAACCAAGGGTCCTATAAGTCATTACTTTTTTACAATACCATATTTATCAATTCTAAGATGCATAGTGTTCTACATTTTAACATTTCAGAAATCAAAATGCATTCTATGAGTGACATTCTGTAATTTAATTGCCAGTATGTTTTCTGCCTTGTTGCTTCATAAGCTATAATTGTTGCCTCAGATTTGATAAAACATGGTAAGTTTTATTATTTTGTTATCTAGAAAATACAGTAGTCCCCTTCTTATCCTCAGGGGATACATTCCAGGACTCCCAGTGGATGCCTGAAACTGCGGATAGTACATAAACCTATATATACTCTGTTTATTCCTATACATACATACCTATGACACAGTTAAATTTATAAATTAAGGACAGTAAGAGATTAGCAACTATTAATAAAATAGAGCAATTATAATGATATACTGTAATTAAATTTATTATGAATAAATACATGTAGTGAATATGGTCTCTCTCAAAAAATATCTTATTGTACCATAAGCATCTATTTTCGAACTTTGGTTGAACGAGAGTATCTGAAACCATAGAAAGTGAAACTGGATTGGGGGGACTACTGTATGTTAAATTCATGTGAATTACTGGTTTGTTAGAGTTGAGTTGCGTATTTCTGCCCAGTTGTAGTTTGACTCTGTCTCAACTTGCTAATAAAGTTTTATAAAGTGATGGATTAATTTAAGAAGTGAGAAACTCATTTGATTTTATTTCAGTGAAGTGGTAAATATCACATCTGTATGTCTTAGTTTTCTCATGTATAAAATGAGAGTTGATGTAAATTATTTCTAAAACTCCTTTTCAGCTTGTGCATCTCAAGATTCTGAGCCTTTTCTAGAAGAAACCAGAACTTCATACTTAATCTGTCTCATGTATTTTCAGGGGGTTCGTAGACCCCCTAAGCTTGTTTCTGAATACTTCAGGATCATTTGAGTTCAAGTTAAGCACCTCCTTGAATTTTGCTTCTTATGTTTAGATTTTTCTGGGTGGTGGGTTTCGTTTCTTAAGGCTTAAGCCTTTGCAAATAATCCCTTCCTTAGTCCTGCTCGAGTTCTTAGTACCATTTGCCCCAGCCATAGATTGAGTGTCCTGTTGCTAAGGGTGAGGGAGAAAATACAACAAAAGAGGGGAAACAAAAGCTCTCAAAATACTTTAATCAAATGATCTTTCTTCTATAAATAACTCATAGCTCTGCCAAATAGGGAAGATTTATTGATAGAAAAAGATTGCTGTCTTATTTCCAAGTTTTCCTAGCAGTGTTTGAAGATCTATAAAAGCTTTTTCTACCTGGAGGTACAAAGTCTTGACAAAAACCTCAGGTACAGAGTCCATTAGAGAAACAGGGAAAGTACCAGGTGTAACACTGTCTAAGTGCCTTGGACAGCTTGTTTTTATTTATTCCCTATATATCTGCCATACATATTGTTTTGTGTCCCTAAGAATTACTGAAGGAAGGATCTACCGGCACAACCATTTTCAAAAAGTGGGCTTCATTTGTGCTCATGCAAAAATTTATGGATCACTTTCTCTGATGCTCAAATTAGCCAATGTAGTAGTTCCCATCTGGACTAATCACTGAGCAGTCTTCCTCCCAGACTTCCCAGTGTCTGGAGATTTTGCCACATATCTTTTGTTGTTTGTGGTGGGTACCATAGTAGAAAACCCACCCACATTGGCCTGCCTCATCACTGTGACTGTACCAGATGGGTTTCACTTGGTGACTTTTCTTTGTCCTTTGCAGAGCTGTTTCTTTCCTATGTCCCTCTTTTCCTATCTGGAGGGGGAGGGGGTGGGAGGAGCAGGAAACAGTTTACATTTCCTCCAGTGTCATTAAATTAATTGCAGATGACCAGTTCCTTTAGAATCTAGAACTATCTTTAGAATTTGTTCTAGTAGTTATAGTGTCTCCTTATTAAAGGATAGAAAAGGTGATGAGTACATTTTCAAAAATTCCTTAAAAATTTTATCTTAAATTTTTGTGGGTCCGTAGTTGGTATACATATTTATGGGGTACATGGACATGCAATGCATCATAATCACATTATGAAAAATCGGGTATCCATCCCCTCAAGTATTTATCCTTTGTATTACAAACGATCCAGTTATAAGGAGTACATTTTTCAGTGCACCATCATAATGGATGCTTTTAATTCAAAACAGGCTAATTTAGTAGCAATAATGTGATACTTTCACTAAAGTGATAGAAAAATCAACACTGATATGTACCAGGGAGTCCCCTATATAGTTCTCTTAAAATAGTATTTTTAACGTCACAGTGGGAAGATGTTAAATATTTTATCCTATATATATGGAGTTTTGTATTTTGCTGAACAAACAAGCTTTGAAGTCAGATGTGTGTTTTTTGTTTTTTTTTTTTTTGAGGCAAGATCTCACTCTTTTGCCCAGGCTGGAGTGTAGTGGTACAATCTTGGCTCACTGTAGCCACGACCTCCCGGGCTCAGATGATCCTCCCACCTCATCCTCCCGAATAGCTGGAACTACAGTTGCGTGCCACAGTACCTGGCTAGCTTTTTGTATATTTTATACAAAATAGAGTCTTACCGTGTTGCTCAGGCTTGTGTCAAACTCTTCAGCTCAAGGGATCTTCCTGCTGGCCTCCCATAGTGCTAGAATTACAGGCATGAGCCACCATGCCAGGCCCAGACGTGTTTTAAATCCTGGTTTGTCACCCGTGAGCCAAGAGAACTTAGACAAGTTTTGTAGGCTCTCTGACCTTCCACTTTCTGATCTATAATAAGGGAATAACGATCCCTACTTTGTAGGAGTGTTGGCTGATGAAAAGAAGTAGGGGATGAAATCACATAGTGTAGTCCCTGGCACACAGTAAGCACTGTATGAATGTTAGAATATTAGAGATAAATCTATTTCAACAGAGAGCAAAGAAAAACAAGTAAAAGTAAATTTAAAAATTTAAAAATATGTAGATAAGTATTTTCAAGTTATGATTAGTATTTTGGAAACTGAAAATATTATGGACTTCATTCAATCATGTGGAAGTGTCCCTCAAATTTTCAGACAGATTGATTTAAAAGTAGTTTGAGAGTTGCGGTCAAAACCTTCTTCTTCTTCATGACCCATGAAGGATGAGAAAGACTGGCTAAGAAAACTGTTAGGATTATTTAATCCTCTAATTTTGAAAGTACTGTTTTTTAATATAATGAATAACTGACAGGAGAAAATAACCTTTCTGGTAATTTTTCTTAGATGCTCAGCTTCTGAAAGGGATATTCTTAAAGAGATACTAAAGTCAGTTTTTTATTTGTGAGTTCACTGAGGAAAATGGACTCCAAGAAGAATTCTGTTGTCTTCTTTGTTGTTGTAAAACCTTTTTTTTTAACTTCACCTATTGTGAAAAGGACTTTGAGCTGTCACGTGTGCAGTATGTATAATTTGGCCCTTTGGTTCCTTTGTGAGAAGCCTAATCTAGCAGAGGAGTATACTTGAGAACGAAATTACTTAAGTTTTTTGCTTTAGAAGGTTTGTAGTTTTCCTCAGTTTTCTGTCATTTGACTTACAACAAATATTTGGATTTGTAGCTCATTATAATGGAAATAGTTTTAGGTGATGTATGAACTTTTATGTATATAATCTAGTTTTTTAGTTAGTGGTTAAAATTGTAGATTGCCAGGCTCCTCCTCTGAAAATTCTGACTCAGTAGATCAGGATGGGATCCCAAATCTGCAGGGTATTTTTGTGTGTGTTTGTTTTTAGCATGCACCACATTTGAAGATCAACCAACCCATTGGAAGTGTTGGCTGAAACTCATGGGTTTCTTGGAAGTTAAACTTAGCTTTTCTCTACCATAAAACCTGAATTTGAGGAAATGAATGAGAGAGAATGATGTAAGAAGATAATAGGATCTACTGTCAGCTGTTTTTTTGTTTTTGTTTTTTTTCTAATAAAGAGACAGGGTTGTGCTATGTTGCCCAGGCTGGTCTCAAGTTCGTAGTCTCAAGTGATCCTCTTGCCTCAGCTATCATCAGCTTTGAATAAACATTGTGTGCTGATGGCCTTCTGCTCTCTTCGTGGTACTACTGGCTGTATTTTGCTTAGTAATTCTTTCCACTTGCAACCAATAGTCATAATGTTCCAGAGAGGAGGCCAGTAGAGTGTCTGTCATCCATGAGAAATAAAAATCAAGCAATCAAAAAATGGAAACATTTAGACACAGATGGGGACACTTGGACTCCTGATTGGGTGTTGATAGCATCTATGTCTATTAATAAAGCAGGACATTGTACTTAACATGAGAATGATGATAATTATCCTTCAAGGGTGAGAAAGCCTGTTGGGGCTCTGGACTCATAGATCTGTAAGACAGTGACAGTAGAGAGACTGCAGTCTGGACAGACCTGGATCAGATCCTATTTTATTGTTATTAATTGACTCGTGGGTGGAAGGCAGTTTATCTCCCTATTGAAGGCATACTGCAGAGTGAAACTGATGGTGGATGAGGCCGTGGTTGGGGGACCTCTCTACATGGTTATCTTCTATTAATTACTGACTGATTTTAGGGCTCACATTACGTGTTAACTCCCTACCAAAAGCAAATTTAGCAGAGCAATTAAGTTATTGAAGGGAAGTCTTCCAGTTGTATTGCTAGGACAATTAATTCACCCACCTAATGTTTTTGAGGGCCTACTTTTTGCCTGTCACAAAGTTCTGGAAATACTGTGGTGAAATTAGGAGACAAAACTGATGAGGAGACTGACACTGATCGATTTAGTTCAACAAATATGTAATTACCAAGTGAGATATGCAAAAGGAACAAGATTCCATGAGAGGATATGACAGAGACATCTAACCAAGCATGTTCATTATCTATTGCTAAGTTTTAGGGTAATTTCTTACTGAGAAAGCTAAAATGATATACTGTAATGATCTCATACAGTTTCTGAGGGTCAGGAATCCAGGAGTGGTATAGCTGGGTGGTCTTGGCTCAAGAACTCTCATGAGGATACAGTTATCTGTCGGGCAGGGATACAGTCATCTGAAAACACAGCTGGGGCTGAAGGATGGACTTTGACTATCACTTACATGGCTGTTGACAGGAGGCTTTAGTTCCTCACTATGTGTGACTCTTACCACGTGGTAGCTGGCTTCCCCCAAAGCAGATACTCCAAGAGGAAGACAGAGAGAATGCATAGAACCAAGGTGGAAGGAATAGTGTCTTATAACCTAATTCTAAGGGTAACATACTGTCACTTCTCCTATATTCTATTAGTCATCCAGACTAGGTTTGTTCACTGTGGAAAGACAATACACAAGAGTCTGAATACCAGGAAACGGGGCTCATTAGTGTCCACCTTGGAGGTCAACAACACACTGAGTATGGGGATTTGTTGGAAAGTTCTTCTGATAAGTTGCTGTTCAAGTTGACACACAAAGAATAAACAGGGGGAAGGAAGGGTACTTTGGTAGAGAGCCTTTCCCAGGTGGTCAGAGCATGGAATGTTTTGAAGCAGTGAACAAAGGCCAGTGCGGATTGAGCAGAAAGAGTCTGGAATCTGAGAGATGATGCTGCAGAGGTTGGCAGAGACCAGACCATAAAAGGACATGTCCTTTTAGGTCATATTAAAGATCTTGTTCTTTGGAGACTCAAGCTGGGGAATGACATAATCAGATTTACTTCGTGTTGGTTTTTACTTTTTAAAAAGATCTGTCTGCCTTCTGTGAATAGTGTGGATTATAGGTAGGGAAGCCAGCTTGAAAGCTATTATAGTAGTCTAGGCAAAAGATCATGGTGGATGAGAACATTGGCAGGAGAAATTGTAGTGAACTCATGAAATATATTTAGGAGGAAAATTGTCAGAATTTAGAGACAAAGTGAAGAGAGTTTTCCAGGATGATTTCTCAGGCTTTGGCTTTTATAATGAGATGGATGCAGATGGCATTCACTGATAATGAGAACTCTGAAAGTGGACCAGACTTATGAAATACATTACAGAACTGATCTTGAAATTAGTGACATCACTATATGTAGTGACTAAATGTCTCAGGTGGTTCAGGGCAGGGGGACCAGCAGGGAGGTATTTCTAAGAAAAATGTAATTCTAGTCTAAGTGACAAAAGCATGTTGCATTTTTAAAGCCATATGACAAATTTGGTTTTTATTTTTAATTTGTGTAAGTAGCTAATGTGTGGAAAAGTACATCAAAGATTTCTTGGTGTTTCTCTTTTGATGATCATTCTTGTCTTTCAAAGTGAGAAGATGCAGTCTTTTAAGTACCAGCTTATGTCTTGAAGTGTTAAGGTCCATTGGGATGTACTAGTTCACGCCTCTATTTCTCCGTTCCACTACTTCCAAACTAATTCACTAACTCTCTCTCATACAATCTCTCCCTATCACACACACACAAACACACATACATTCTTGTTTGTCAAAGAATCAAGTATGACATATAAAATTATAACATTTGAGAGTCTGCAGAGACCAACAGCTGATCATTCTTATATTCTAGGCAAGAAACATGTTAAGTGAATGCCTATTTTCACCAGGCTCTGTATCAAGGGCGTTTGGTTTTTTGTTTGTTTGTTTGTTTGCTTTGTTTTGAGACAGGGTCTTGCTCTGTCACCCAGGCTAGAGTGCAGTGGCATGAATATGGCTTACTGTAGCCTCAACCTGTGGGCTGAAACGATTTTCCTGCCTCAGCCTCCCAAGTAGCTGGGACTACAAGCACACATCACTATGCCTGGCAATTTTTAAAATTTTTTTGTAGCGAGGTAGTCTCACTTTGTTGCCCAGCCTGGTCTTGACTTGGCTCAAGCGTTCCTGCAGCCTTGGCCTTGCAAAGTGCTGGGATTACAGGTATGAGCCACCGCACCAGGCTGGGTGTTCATATTTTTTTTAATTTTTTAAATTTAACCTCCTCTCACCTATCAAAGATCTACTATGTTCAAGCAGTGTTCTAGGCATGTGCTACATACCAGGCAGTGGACATAGGAGCTCACCTCCCCATCCACTCCCATGAGTGAAAGGCAGAGAACAGGAGCCATTCCCTGTCCCTAATGTGAGGAGATATGACAAGAGCAGATGAATTTGACATGGCAGTAGTAGACAGGATAAGACTTATAAGGCATGGCCTCATAGCTATTCTGAGGCAGAAAGGAATTCCTAGAATACTATGTTAACCATGATATTAGCGATGATTGTCTTGTTTTGTTCATAGCTGATTCCCAAGCCTCTGGAAGGGCCTAGCATGGGTAGGCCTTTAAAATACATTTGTTGAAAAAATTGAATGAGTAAATCACCATTTAAAAAAAAAACTTTTAATTTTGAAATAATTTAGACTTGGAGAAAAGTTGCAAAAATTGTATGGAGCATTCCCATTTATTCTCCTCTCAGCTTTCCCTAATGTTGACATCTTACATAACCATGGTATCGTGATCAAAATCAAGAAATTAACATTGGCTATTAACTAAACCATGTACTATTAACACGTACAGTACTATTACCTAAACCATGACTATTTGGAGTTCACCATTTTCCCCTCCACTCATGTCCTTTTTGTGTTGCAGGATCCAATCCAGTGTCTCACCTTGCATATCTTTGTTATGTCTCCAGTGGAGACAGTTCCTTAGCCTTGCCTTTTCTTTCATGATGTTGACACTTTTGAAGAAATGTTCTGGTTATTCTGTAGAATGCCCTTCAGTTTAATTCAGGGTTGTCTGATGACTGAGGGTCCTTTGTGCTAGAAAGATTTCATGAAGGAAGGGGGACTTTTAGTGTGTTTGATGTAGGGATGAGACTTGGATGGACAGAGGGGTAGAAAGGAGATTTTTCAGGCAAAATGAACTGTGCCTAGAAGTATCTATTCTGGAGCACTTTGATGTTGTGTTGCTGCTTCTTTGCATGTGTAAATGATGGGTAGTCTTAGCTGACTTGTTAAGAGATGTGATCACCCTTATCCAGCGCCCTAATGCTTGGCGTCTTGTCTTTTCCCCATTGGTAAGAAAATAAGAATGTCTTCTTGGTTCATGCACAACCCCAGCCTCCAACAGACTCTTTGTTGTTGAATTCAGGCTTTGGTTTCCTGGGTGTCAAAGCTGATGTGCCTCTTGTCATCTTTTACCAGACTTTACTCAGACCTTCTCTAGTCTAGGGACATAGAAGTGTATTATTTATTTTGGAGATTATTACTGTTATATTTGCTAAGATTCAGCAAGCACTGCATGACTCTATATCACATAGTGTCCAAAGTGACTCTTGACCATGCCTTCTCAAAGGGAAGTGATGTCTCCCCTAAGGGAGGTGAACACTGGTTCTTAGGGGGTGAAACAAAGCTTACCCTTTTTATGTAGAAAGTACAGATGTACCTACAATACCTAAACAGATATACAGTATATCTGTGGTATTACAATATCATTGGAAAGCAGGGGTTGATTAGGAGAAAAAGAAATCTAAAAAAGCTAATTGGTTAGAGCCATAATGAAGAAAAGGGTGAGCAACACTACTGTAGTCCAAATGGTTTGCCTATATTGTCTCATTTAAATTTTACAACATTATCTTGAGGAAAGTATTCTCAGTTTCTTCATTTGTATTTTCTAATGGAGATAATGAGAATTAGTGAAACTGAGAATTAGCTCAAGGTCACAGAGCAAGTGAATATGGATCATGGGGATACCCAATCAGGACAGACAGACTCCAGAGTCCAAGGTCTAAACATAGTTCATTGCTGTCAATTTGTAACCTTACTCACATTAAAAAAACAATTAGTAAGTCCGTGGAAAAAATATATGCATATCCTAAAACCAGGGAAAAACTTTGTGAGGCTTATTCATTCATTTGTGTTAATATGTCGCATTGCACTACTGTTATTAGGGCTGATAATTATAGTGCACTCTATATATACTTGCAACATTGATGTCAGGATTCTGGTCAGGCACAAGTATATCATCACCGTGTCTATTCATTGTTACATCTCCATCATCTAAAACAATGCAGCACATACGAAGTGCTTTAAAAAAATGTGTTGAGTGAATAAAGGAGAAAGGATGTTATATTCAATAACATTTTTTCAAGACCAAACTGAATTCATGCTGTTTGATGTTAGGGCAATACTGTTTACACTTAAAAAATAAATAAACATGACCAAAATGTAGGACAAGACTCATACCTACCACAGAGAATATAAGTTCTGGGTGGCCAAGTGAGTTTGATGTAGAAACTGCCTCTAGCTACTTACACTCCAAATATATGACTTAATATTGTTATACCATGCATAGCTGATAGATTAAATCAGACTTAATTTTTCCATCCATCTTCAGGGGCTCAAAAAAAAAAATCCAACAACTCAGTATTGTTATTTTAAATAGAATGGTATTAATGCAGTTGAGTGAAGTTATAATTAAGGCATCTTTTTTTCTTTTTCATCTGAGTATCAAGAATAGCTATTTATGTTTGAAGTGGGGACTAAACATCCCTTAGATGTATGACCACACTGAACAGATCAGCAAAAACCTCAAGTTGCAGGAGGATGTAATTCCCTCTCCTGGAGAAATGTTACGTTTACCATCTGTGAACAGGAGACATAAGTTAATCAGTATATTACACAAAACCTATGAATTCATCTCATAATTAAACCAAGGCATAACACATGCATCTGGTTGAGGTATGTTGAAGGTTCATATGTCATGTCAAGAGTGGCTATGGAATGAATTAAGTTAGATTTCCTAAACTTCCCTCTATAGGCAGATGCAAATTTCAGTTTTCACAGGCCCTTCCCAAAGTAATTCATAGGATCAAGGCCCCAAGAAAAGCTAGATTTGCTCAAAGGAGACCCATTTTCATCTCTATGAGTGGAGACAGACAAAAGAATGGTGACATCACCACCAAGCCCTCATTTTCTTGTCCCCGACGGCATTTACCCATAGTCTTGAGAGGGCTTCTAAGAGAATCTATCATGAGTGCAAATGAAACCAGGAAGTTGTGTAGCTCAGAATCTGAGAGTAGTTAGGAATTTTGCTGGCTGCTTCAAAGGATAAACCACTCTTTTACCCCTGTATTAAATGCAAGCTTCTTTTGGAAATGGGTTCAAATATCTTTTTTCTCTAAATCATTGTTTGCTTTTAATTCTCATTTTCCCACTCCCCTGAAGCTTATCAGATTTGGCATAATTAGATGTTCATGTTGGGAAATTGGAACGGGCACACACACACACACACACACACACACACACGCACACACTCCTGAGCTGAGCCCTATTACCTGGACAGGCTGTACTCCAATCCACTTCATCAGAGAGGGTGGGTGCTTCAGGGCTTCTAATTACAGGCTTTCTGCCTCCTAACACTCAGCCTTCGAGAACCCTCTCAGCAGGAATGCTGTGTACTAGACACTCCATTCCACACAATGAATGACCTAATATAATTATTTGAAATTGAAAATCACTTTCACTCTGACGGGAATATCTCAACGCCTCCCCCACTTTGGAGTTAACAACTTACACATTCCTTTTCTGCCTCTTATCAGCATCGGGCTTATCTAGTCCTCTGATGAGCCCCACATAGGGAAATTGTACCAGCTTTGCTTTGGGGAACCTCTCATGTCAAATTACTCCTCTGTGTCTGCTTTAAAAAAAGAGGAGTAAATGTGATGTTACTCACTCTCTTAGCTAATGCATTTATGCATTTCCACACGTTGGAAGGAAGGTCTGTTTCAGAGGCTTAGGGTGGATTGTATAGTCTTCTGCTTCTGTAAGTCACATGAAAAAATCATTCTAATATTATGTGAAGTGTAACAAATAATTGCTTTTGGCTTTCTTCTTGGGTGTGTTAGTCCATTTTCACACTGCTATAAACTTCCCTGAGACCGGGTAATTTATAAAGGAAAGTGGTTTAATTGACTCACAGTTCCTCATGGCTGGGGAGTCCTCAGGAAACTTAGAATCATGGCAGAAGGGGAAGCAGGCACCTTAACAAGTCAGCAGGAAAGAAAAGCAAGCAAAGGGAGAAGAGCTCCTTACAAAACTGTTAGATCTCCTGAGAACTCACCATCATGAGAACAGCATGGCAGAAACCACCCCCATGATCCAGTTACCTCTCTCCCTCCACACATGGGGGTTACAGGTCCCTCCCTGGACACATGGGGATTACAATTCCAGATGAGATTTGGGTGGGGACACAGAGCCAAACCTATCATTGGGGATTCCATTACCATTTTTTTTTTTTTTTAAAGACAGGGTCTGTATTGCCCAGGTTGGAGTGTAGTGGCACAATCACAGCTCAGTGCAGCCTCAGACTCCTAGGCCCGTGCAATCCTCTCACTTCAGCCTCCCAAGTTGCTGGGACTACAGGTGCATGCCAACATGCCCAGCTAGGTTTTTTTTTGTTTGTTTTTGTTTTTTGTAGACACGGGGTCTCCCTCTGTTGTCAAAGCTGGTCACGGCCGGGCGCGGTGGCTCACGCCTGTAATCCCAACACTTTGGGAGGCCGAGGCGGGCGGATCACAAGATCAGGAGATCGAGACCACGGTGAAACCCCGTCTCTACTAAAAATACAAAAAATTAGGCCGGGCGCGGTGGCTCACGCCTGTAATCCCAGCACTTTGGGAGGCCGAGGCGGGCGGATCACAAGGTCAGGAGATCGAGACCACGGTGAAACCCCGTCTCTACTAAAAATACAAGAAATTAGCCAGGCGCGGTTGTGGGCGCCTGTAGTCGCAGCTACTCGGGAGGCTGAGGCAGGAGAATGGCGTGAACCCGGGAGGCGGAGCTTGCAGTGAGCCGAGATCGCGCCACTGCACTCCAGCCTGGGCGACAGAGCGAGACTCCGTCTCAAAAAAAAAAAAAAAAAAAAGCTGGTCACAAACTTGGGGGCTCAAGTGATCCTCCTGTCTTGGCCTCCCAGATTGCTGGGATTGTAAGCATCAGCTATGGTGCTTAGCTTTGGGAATTCCATTTCTTCTTGCCATTCCAGGTAGTGATGTGAGCATGCTGGGGGCCAATCCCAATTTAGCCAAATTGATTATTTCCCATCACTATTGCTGTGGTCCACCTGAAACTAAAACTAAAATTGTATATGAATAAAAGGAAGAGCTGCCCAGAGGTGACAGGTTCAAACAGGGCTCACTGGGATTTTCTTCTTGGCCTAAGGAGTCCAATTTCTTTCAAGTTTTATTCTTGCCAATGAAGAGGTGAGATATCATCCAGAACTCAAAAGGGTGTGATGCCCTCTTGGCCTTAGAAGTTTACTAAAAGCAGTAGCATGGAGAGACCAAGATCCAGGACTTTGCACTTGGACTGACCTGGGGCATTGCTCCAGCATTTCTTAGCTGAGTGACCTTTGGCAATTACTTAACCTCTCCAAGCTTTGTCTTTCTGATCTTTAATAAAAAGACAAATACTTAACGCCCTCCTGGGGTTTCTTGAGGGTGAGATGCGTCAGATTTGAGGCTAGAGAGTAGGGCCAGGATAGAAACGTAAGGGCCCTTGAATGCAGAGCTAATGTGGGTAGCTTTTCTTCTATGGAATGGGGCCAGCAGAGGTTTCCACTGAGAAGAGGGCAGATGTGATCCTGTCTGTATTAACCGAAGTGCCAGGTGGTGGACCCAGGATACACAGGCTTTTAAAATGTTCTGTACCAGAAGAGAATTTTTTGGCTCATAGTTATCACTTAATAAAATGGCAGATGCTATTTAATAATAATCATAAGTAAAATAGTGATGATGATGATAATGAAAGGTTCGGCTTTCTTCCTGCCATATTTCGAAGTCAACCCCACACTCCAGTGTTTGATCGGCTCCTCCATATTCATTTTAAGGTGGTAGCAGTTCTTGGTGGGCCCCTCTTACCCTGGCTACCCAGGGCCAGAACCATGTGACTCCCTTCCCCTAGTGGGTGCCCTGAAAGCCGTGTTTGTCCGCCACCCCCACCCCTGTCCAAGGCCCTGTGGATGGGGGCGGGCAGGCAGTCGCGCACTCCTGGGGGGTGTGTAGGGGGGTACCAGCCGCAGCCCAGAGTGTGAATAGCGCGCATTGACGCTGCTGCCGCCCGAGCGGGCTGGGGACACCCTGGCCGAGCCTCCAGCCTGCGAGCCCCATAAAAGGAGCAGCTGCCGCCGGGCCGCTCAGACGCGCGGGGATGAGGCGGGCGGCCACTGAGCGCGCGCCTGGGCTCCGGCAGTGACCGAGGCGGACCTCGGGGCCGCTCCGGGGTCCTCAGGTAACGGTTTTGTCCTTGGGTTTGGAAGTGACAGCAGGAAGAGGGGAGGTGAGGGGGTTAGGAAGGGAGGAAGGAGGCTGGGCGGGAATGAGGAAGAGGGAAGACGGAAAAAGGGAGGAAAGGGAAGGAAGGAGAAGGCGAGGAAGTGGCGGCGCCGGGGAGCTGCTGGAACGCGCTGCACTTGCCGCCTGCCCGGGCGTTCAAGTTCCCCCCTCCCGCCTTCCCGGGCTGGCGGTCGCGTCCCTCCCGCGCCCGGCGCTCGCAGCTCGGAGGCTCCAGCCAGCCATGTTTCTTGGGCGAGCATCTCTGGCCGCGCCGCGGAGCGCAGGGCCCGCGCGGGGACTGCCTTGGCTGCGGCGCCAGGGCAGGTGCAAGCAGACGCGGGCGGCCCATCAGCTGCAGGCTCGCTCCACCTGGGGCGGGAGTCCCTTGGAGTACAGTTTACTTTGGCTCCAATGGGTTGAGAGCCAGGTTCCCTTCCCCCTTGCTGCCTCCCGTTCCCGCCGTACCCGCTTCCCTGAACTGCTGCCACTTAATGAACTGTTGGCTCACCCCCACCCTTCCAGTAGCCTGCATTTTGAGCTTAAGAGTGTTGTTTGCAGCCGGGCGTGGTGGCTCACACCTGTAATCTCAGTACTTTGGGAGACCGAGTTGGGCGGATCATTTGAGGTCAGGAGTTCGAGACCAGCCTGCCCAACATGGTGAAACCCCGTCTCTACGCAAAATACAAAAATTAGCCGGGCGTGGTGGCGCATGCTTGTTGTCCCAGCTACTAGGGAGGCTGAGGCAGGAGAGAATAGCTTGAACCTGGGAGGCAGAGGTTGCAGTGAGCCGAGATCGTGCCAGTGCACTCCAGCCTGGGCGAGAGGAAGAGACTCCATCTCAAAAAAAAAAAAAAAAAAAAAAAAAAAAAGAGTGTTGTTTGCATAAAGCTGGGCTCAGCTGGAGAAAATGGAGATGAATTGAAATGGGAAGCCCTTTTATGCAGAGCCTTATTGTAGAGCCGCTTTTCTCCACTGGCCCTGAGCCTCTCGTGGTCCCCAGTGCAGGGAGAGGGGATAGTAGGGTGCCCAGGCCTTCTTGCGAGCTGTGTACCAGCTGCTCCTTCTCTCATTGGAATGCTTCATCTGTGGGCAGAAGGCTCCTCTGAGGTGGTGAGAGCCTCATTTCACCTGGGATGCCCCCAATACCCCATGGCTCCAGTTTCCATGGCTTCCTGCTCACTCACAGGAAATGTAACTTCTGGCAGTCAGGCCTATCTGCCATGAGCAGAGCTTCTTCCTCCAGAGCAAAGTGTATTCACATCAGGCTGAATGGGTTCCAGTCTGCAGGACTGGTTATTGCTCCATGGCTGCAGGAGGTTATTGGAGACCTTTGCTTGAGGAGCTCTAGGATGGTAGTTTTGGAGTTCCTCAATTACTTCATTTGTTCCTTATTTGAACATTGTTCTTAATTTTTCTTCATTGTTCTAAGCTCCTAATGAAGGTTCATAGTTGGCCTTTTTTCTCAACATGTGGTATGTTTGAACTCCAGGCTCTGCCCTGAGTCTGGAATAGAACATACCTGATTGTAATTCTGTTATGGAGTGAATATGGGCAGATAACCATAGTTGCAAGCTATATGGAGTATCTAAACATAGGCCAGACACTGTTATTCCTCTTCAATACACTCAGACACCAAGAATATCATTCCCACTAAACAGATAAACAGAAGTGGGATTTGTCCAGTGCACACAGCTACCATGTGACTGTGCTCGGATTTGAATCTAGGCAGTAGCCCTCCAGAGCTCCTACTTTTAACCCTGCCTCTTTGCAGAAAGTGGGCAGTACAGCTTCTCCATGGTTTCATTCTGGGGTACATCGAGGTGACCAAAAAGAATACCCAGCTGTGGAGTAGATAGATGTGGGTTGAATCATGGATCCCACATTTACAAAAAGCATCAGTTAATCTATATAAATCCTACATGATGTTTTATACTGTGGTAATAGATATAAAATGCCATTTCATAATTATAAGCAGGCATTATCAGATGTATTTAGAAGTTACAGTAGTGTCATACCCTTTATAGAGATTTTAAAGCGGAGGCCGTCTATGCTGACGTTCAACTCTGTCGCTTAGAGGTTGAATAAATGTGGCAAAGTATCTAAGCCGCTCTAAGAGTCAGCTTTCCTATCCTTCATTGAGTTATTTTGCGTAAGAGGTGCACTTAAAACAGCACGGAACCTGGCACACATTTTAGGTGCTCAAGAGATGTTGGGGTTATTGTTTTATAAGTCAGCATGGACTCTTGTATTGGGTATGTATTTATTATGTAAGATGGATTGATGTAACAGTGGTTCAGCATTACTCCTTCAGCTGCAGTGCATCATAGACCTTCTATGAACGTTAGCTTACATACATGTACATGCACCCTCACATGTATGCATACACACATATATACACATACATAGTGTCCAGAAGGTCTACATTTGAAATTATAAGAACTTAGTGAATTCTGACTTGTTCAGTAAGGGCCCTGTTTTTCTTGGCAAAGCAATCGTTGACCTTTTTTTTAAGGGTTAGAGAAACTTCAAAGTTAATTTTAAAGCTGTCTGAAAACCAGCTGGGAGAATTAACACCACACCTAACAGTTGCAAGGAAAAAAAAATGGATTGACTACGACATTTATTTTCTTCATAGGCTGTTAAAAACTGTAATGTAATTTGCTAAACTGTTACAAATAATCAACCGGAAACTTAACTTAGTTAAACAGTTCTAGAATGAATATCTTCCCTGATGTGATTGTATAGATGTTGATAAGTGAAAAATAAGTCATTGAATGAGGCATTTTCAAAATACAACCTTGACGTAGATGAACATGTTTTAAACAGCTCTTCAGGGTTTGGCCAAAATATTTGCTTATAAAAGAAGAGGATGCTGCAAGCCCAGTGTTCATAAAAAAGAATGTGCAAAGTGGAAAGCAAACTGAATGTCGATCCATAAAGGACTGTAAATTGTAGCATATACTTACAACAGCGTGAATATGCAGTTATTGAAATAATGAGGTATTGTTTATATGCTGTATGGAATGGCCCATTGAGATACCACCTCCATGGGGGCAAGAGTTTTGTCTGTTTTGACTGCTTTTTTAGTGGTTCCTAGAATAATTGTTAAATAACAAGTAAATGAACGTGTGAATATTGTTCAACGAGACAAAGCAAAGTATTTAACAGGGTCCATAGTTAGTGGCCGTTTATGATTTTAAATGTATGTATATATGCAAGTGTGCGTGTGCATAGAAAACATTAGTTGTTTCTGGGGAGGGACTGGAAGGCTATAGTTGAGAGGGAGGGAGATTTGCTTTTATAGTTTGAGAGAGAGAGTGTGTGTGTGTGTGTGTGTGTGTGTGTGTGTGTGTGTGTGTGTGTTTTAAATCATACCCCATTATGCCCATGTATTAATTAAAAATAAAAGTTCAGAGGACCTGGTTCCCCTGAGTTTGGTGTTATTTTTTATTCTGCATAACATAACCTTTCTGTGATCCCTTTACTACATACAGGCTGTTTAATTTTCTTGCCTCGGTTAAGTGCCTGCAAGCTTTTGGTGGGATAATCACATTTTTTTGAGGGGATGGGTGTCTACTAGATGGAATTCCTATATAACAAATGGTGCATCATCCTGTCTGTGGAGATTGCTCATGAGGGAGTCCTTTGGAGAAGTCTTCATGGACCTCTGACACCTTAGACCAAGCTAGGTCCTTCTTAGGAACCCTGTAGATACTTAAGAATGAATAGATGGCTAGAATATGAGTCACCTAAGAATTTATAATTTCATCACAATAAAGGCCTGTCTGAAAGTAAGCAAGTTTTGCTTCACTGTGGGTACTTCCTGGCCTTTGACACACATCTTATGTACAATTCCACTATTCTGACCTCTTGTCATTAGGTCTTTTAAGGAAGTAGTCTCCAAAGTGCGAGATGACCCATGAGAATACAGGAAGAAACCCTCAGGAGTTCCAGGTATATACATTTTTTAAATGTTACCTTTTTAATATCACATATACACCACATGTTACTGGTTTGCCATATTTTCCTCTCTCTCTCTCTCTCTGTCTTTCTCTGTCTCTCTCTCACTCTCTCTCTATTTGGCTGAACCATTGAAAGTAAGTTGCTGACATTATGCCACTTTGCCTTTGGCCACATTTTCCATTTCTTAAATTTCTTTTAAATTACTATGTTTTGGGATAGGTGTTAAATTTTTTTCTTACGGATTTGTCAGAAGTGACACATTATGAGGGGATGCCTATTGTAAGACTTGTGTCTGAAGTTTTCACATGTGTCCATTTCTAAGATTTAGGTCTTAATTTCTGTCATCTCTGACCATTTTGGTCAACTGAAACTAATGTACAAGTTTCTGTTGCAGCCCACCCCTTTCCAAAGATACAGATCCTCCTGCACTAGATGGTATTGATATAAATGACAGTGATGGTGAAGATATTAGCAACATGGTAACATGCATGTGGCTGTTTATATTTATAAATCACACTCACATGTATTACATAATCTACAAAATAACCCCATCAGGTTTGCATTATGTTTGTTTTCAGAAATAACCCTAATCATATTTCTTGCTTCTGAATATTTCTGACAGCTTATATATTCTTTGATATTTGGGAACTGGCCTGGTACTATCAGGCATTGGGGTTGCTCGTGGCTTGGTGATGGATCAAAACAAAAACGAGACCCCTTGTAATCACGCCTTAACACAGACAAAACATGAAAAGTGTCCAAACCACAAAAATGACCACACATCCTCCCATTCTGGCTAATATGAGTGACGGCTGCTTCTTTAAATATTATAGTTGTAGCATAGCTTCCTTCTTTCTGCATGCTAGGTAAGATTTATTAGGAAACACAATCATAGAATTACCTCCATGTCTTAACAGCATCTAGTCCAGAACAAAGCCCTACTTCCTTGAACCCTCCCCCAAATCACGTAAAGTTACCCAACACATGTGCAACTCCTATAAAAGTTCTTTGCAATCTCCTCTTTCTGAGATCCCACAGTTCCTCACAGTGTGCATTATCCCTGCTGCATTGAGTGATAAATTGACTAGTACGACTACAGGTATGTTCCTAATGGTCTCGGAAGCATTTGCTATTTAGTTGTTTACAAACAGAAGAACTTTCCAGAAGTCATTGGGTAATATTTTATGGTAAAATACAGCATTTTAAAATAAAGTAGTCATTATTTATTATAATTTGTAAAATATAAAAATATAAAAGGCACCAAGAATGAAAGAAAAATGTACATTAATTTCATAATCCAGGAATAATCTTGTTGAATATCTGGATATATCTTCTTTATATATCAGCTTCTATGTCTACTATACCTCTCTCTCTCCCCATATATACCCACACACATACACACACTCATACACATGAGACATAGATAATTGGTATCATCCTGTGTATGTGGTTTTTTATCCTGCTTTTTTCATTTAACATGATTATCATGACTATTTCTTATACAATCTGATTTTCCTCCAAACATATTTTTAATCATTAGTATCTTGTCATATGAGAACAGAAAGGTGTTCATTCGTTTTTCTGTCTAAAATGATTGGGTTTTCCTTTTTAAATAGCTGTGATAAACATCTTCATGTTTTTTATTATTATTATACTTGTAAGTTCTGGGATACATGTACAGAATGTGCAGATTTCTTACATAGGTATACACGTGCTGTGGTGGTTTGCTGCACCCATCAACCCGTCATCCACATTAGGTATTTCTCCTAATGCTGTCCGTCTTGTAGCCCCCCAACCCCAACAGACCCCACAGTGTGTGATGTTCCCCTCCCTGTGCCCATGTGTTCTCATTGTTCAACTCCCACTTATGAGTGAGAACATGTGGTGTTTGGTTTTCTGTTCCTGTGTTAGTTTGCTGAGAATGATGGTTTCCAGTTTCATCCATGTCCCTGCAAAGGACATGAACTCATCCTTTTTTTATGGCTGCATTATATTCCATGGTATATACGTGCCACATTTTCTTTATCCAGTCTATCACTGATGGGCATTTGGGTTGGTTACAAGTCTTTGCTATTGTGAATAGTGCTGCAGTAAAAATATGTGAGCTTGTATCTTTGTAGTAGAATGATTTATAATCCTTTGGGTATAGACCCAGTAATGAGATTGCTGGGTCAAATGGTATTTCTGGTTCTAGATCCTTGAGGAATTGCCACACTGTCTTCCACAATGGTTGAACTAATTTACACTCTCACCAATAGTGTAAAAGTGTTCCTATTTCTCTACATCCTCTCCAGCATCTGCTGTTTCCTGACTTTTTAATGATAGCCATTCTAACTGATGTGAGATGGTATCTCATTGTGGTTGTGATTTGTATTTCTCTAATGACCAGTGATGATGAGCTTTTTTTCATGTTTGTTGGCCACATAAATGTCTTATTTTGAGAAGTGTGTGTTCATATCCTTTGCCCACTTTTTGATGGGGTTGTTTGGTTTTTTTTCTTGAAAATTTGTTTAAGTTCCATATAGATTCTAGGTATTAGCCCTTTGTCAGATGGATAGATTGCAAACAAGTTCTCCCATTCTGTAGGTTGCCTGTTCACTCTGATGATAGTTTATTTTGCTGTGCAGAAGCTCTTTAGTTTAATTAGATCCCATTTGTCAATTTTGGCTTTTGTTGCCATTGCTTTTGGTGTTTTAGTCATGAAGTCTTTGCCCAAGCTTATATCCTGAATAGTATTGCCTAGGTTTTCTTCTAGGGTTTTATGGTTTTAGGTGTTATGTTTAAGTCTTTCATCCATCTCCAGTTAATTTTTTTATAAGGTGTGAGAAAGGGGTCCAGTTTCAGTTTCTGCATATGGCTAGCCAGTTTTCCTGACACCATTTATTAAATAGGGAGTACTTTCCCCATTGCTTGTTTTTGTCAGGTTTGTCAAGTCATATGGTTGTAGATGTGTGGTGTTATTTCTGAGGCCTCTGTTCTGCTCCATTTGTTTATGTAACTGTTTTGGTACCAGTACCATGCTGTTTTGGTTACTGTAGCCTTGTAGTATAGTTTGAAGTCAGGTAGTGTGATGCCTCTAGCTTTGTTCTTTTTGCTTAGGATTGCTCTTTTTTGGTTCCATATGAAATTTAAAGTAGTTTTTTCTAATTCTGTGAAGAAAGTCAATGGTAGCTTGATGGGGCTAGCATTGAATTAAAACTTACTTTGGACAGTATGGCCATTTTCATAATGTTGACTCTTCCTGTCCATGAGCATGGAATGTTTTTCTGTTTGTTTGTGTCCTGTCTTATTTCCTTGAGCAGTGGTTTCTAGTTCTCCTTGAAGAGTTCCTTCACATCCCTTGTAAGTTGTATTACTAGATATTTAATTTTCTTTGAAGCAATTGTGAATGGGAGTTCACTCATTATTTGGCTCTCTGTTTGTCTATTATTGATGTATAGGAATGCTGGTGATTTTTGCACATTGATTTGGTGTCCTCAGACTTTACTAATGTTGCTTATCAGCTTAAGGAGATTTGGGGTTGAGACGATGGGGTTTTCTAAATATACAATCATGTCATATGCAAACAGGGACAATTTGACTTCCTCTTTTCCTAATTGAATACCCTTTATTTCCTTCTCTTGCCTGATTGCCCTGGCCAGAACTTCCAACACGATGTTGAATAGGAGTGGTGAGAGAGGGCATCCCTGTCTTGTGCCCATTTTCAAAGGGAATGCTTCCAGTTTTTGCCCATTCAACATGATATTTGCTGTGGGTTTGTCATAAATAGCTCTTATTATTTTGATATGTTCCATCAGTACCTAGTTTATTGAAAGTTTTTAGTATGAAGTGGTGTGGAATTTTATCAAAGGCCTTTTCTGCATATATTGAGATAATCACGGGATTTTTGTCATTGGTTCTGTTTATGTAATAGATTACGTTTATTGATTTGCGTTATGTTGAACCAGACTTGCATCCCAGGGATGAAGCTGACTTGATCGTGGTGGATAAGCTTTTTGATGTGCTGCTGGATTCAGTTTGCCAGTATTTTATTGAGGATTTTATATCAATGTTCATCAGGGATGTTGGCCTGAAATTTTCTTTTTTTGTTGTGTCTCTGCCAGGTTTTGGTATCAGGATGATGCTGGCCTCATAAAGTGAGTTAGGGAGGAGTCCCTCTTTTTCTGTTGTTTGGAATAGTTTCAGAAGGAATGGTACCAGCTCCTCTTTGTACCTCTGGTAGAATTCGACTCTGACTCTCTCTGGTCCTGGGCTTTTTTTGGTTAGTAGGTTATTAATTATTGCCTCAATTTCAGAACTTGTTATTGGTCTATTCAGGGATTCGACTTCTTCCTGGTTTAGTCTTGGGAGGGTGTTTGTTTCCAGGAATTTGTCCATTTCTTCTAGATTTTCTAGTTTATTTGCATAGAGGTGTTTATAGTATTCTCTGATGGTAGTTTATATTTCTGTGCAATCAGTGTTTTAATATATGTTCAGATTTCAGTTTTTTCTTTAGGATAGTTGTCCCTTGGAAAGAATATATCTTTTCAAACTTTTTTATGTGTTGCCTGATTATTTTTAAAACGTTGTTTTTGATACATACATCATCCAGATTTAGTAACAGTTGGGCCCTGGGGCTTGCTGCAACACAGGGAGCCCTGAATCCCTTTCTCAGCCTCACTGCTCTTCCCAGCACATCTGCTTCCTTCCTCTGTCACAGCAGACTGGTTATTACATTTTAGCAACATGGCTGCATTTGCAGTCTCCACGTGGAAGAAGGGAGAGGAGCACCTACCAGTGAAGGAAGAATGATTGTGCATTGAGGATGCAATCCAGTGTGTATGAACTAAAACCTCTTTAAGGGCAGACTCTGATGAATCATTACCTCTTTCTCAGCACCTGGCAAGCAGCTTTGTGAAATGCTCTGTCCAATAGATATTTTTTTTGAATAAATAGATAATAAATCCATTTTAGATGTAAAGCAACCTGCAGTATCAAAACTCCTTTTAATAAAACACAACCCCATCTCAAAACAAATGTAAAAATTGATAGCCCCCTATATTTTTAAAATGTATATTCATTCTACCATCTTGCAGGTATTTATTGAGGGTGTATGTTTGCCAGGCACTTTTTTAGGCACTGAGAATGTAGTAATGAGTTCAACCAAGCTTACATTATGGAGCATGAATATAGAAGAAACACCCAAAATGAATATAAAATGCCAGGAAGTTATATATGCTGTTATGTAAAATAACGAAGAAGGGTGAGGGGGGTAGAAAATAAAGGGGGTTTGATGTAATTTTAGATAGAGTAATCCAGGAAGACATGTATAAAGTAAGAAGTCTCTCTCCTATTGGTTGTGATTACTGATCTCAAATATTCCTTTTAGCTTAGAAGTTACTGAGTATAACATATAGCATAAGTTGTTATAGCATAAGTGGCCATTGTATGTGGTTTATGACTTTCCCTTTGAGCCCATCTTGGTGTTAAGCACTTCCCATATGTTGTTTAATATTCCCGTTGATCTTACGAGAAAGCTCTTAAGAGCTTTTCTGTGGAAGGGAGTGTAGGGGAAGTGAGAGAGGTTACCTTACTTGCCTGAGTTCAGGTAGTAAGTGGCAGAGCTGATCCCGAAATCCAAACTTTGTTTAAAACCCCTGGAAACCTATCGTTAGCAAGGACTGAGAAGCCTAGGGTTAGTCCTCTCCCAGGTTCCTGAGGCTAAGATGGGAAACGCACTTGTGGTCAAAACTACTGTGGTGAAAGGTTAATTAGAAAGCATTGGTATGTAAACTGTATTTATATAGACGACAGACTGCTTTTGTTTCCAGAAAGTGGGTACAGGCACCGGCCTCTCTTCATATGCTAAATAGTTGCCACAGTCTGCTAGAGTGCCCAGGAAGCCAGCTCCCTTTGTGTCTAGGAATAGTGTGGAAAGCCTGGCCAGGCTTTTGATCCAAATATATTTCCTTGCACCCTCCTCATTGAGCACTTCTGCTTTGGCCATGATCACAAATGAGGATACAGGTTAAAAGGACACAGGCATCTTTTTTGTTTGTTCTTGGTCCCAGAGAACACAGTATCCATTTCAGATGGTTGCTTGGCAATCTTGTGCAGAAGAGGTTTTCTCTTTGACAGTGGTTGGTATGTGTTTCTAGTTGACAGTAGTTGGTTTGTGTCTGTTTGATGGTAGTTGGTGTGTGTTTGTTTGATAGTAGTTGGTACGTGTTTCTGGTTGACAGTAGCTGGTATGTGTTTCTGTTTGATGGTAGTTGGTATTTGTTTCTGTTTCACAGTAGTTGGTGTGTATGTCTGTTTGTTGGTAGTTGTTACATGTTTCTGGTTGACAGTAGTTGGTATATGTTTTCAGTTGATGGTAGTTGGTACATGTGCCTGTTTGACGGTAGTTGGTATATATGTGTCTATTTGATGGTAGTTGGTGTGTGTGACTGCTTGATGGTAGCTAGTATGTGTTTCTGTTTGATGGTAGTTGGTACGTTTGTCTTATTTAATAGGAGAAAAATATTGAGGATCGAACAGAGAAACGAGTGCTCTGGGTCTGACTGCTGCCCTTCCTGTCCGTCTGGCATGGATATTAATGTTGCTCTGAGGGTTAGATGAGAGCACGACATCTAGCGGACCTTCCTGATTGAAGAGAATCACATTGAGGCTATAATTAATTTTTCAGCTCAATTACAGGCTTCTTTTGATAGCCTTAATGTTGTATTTGCCAGATTTCTAAGAGCTTTGGTAACATTGCAGTTCAATGCCAGCCTAACTTGGTATAAATTTAACTACAGGGAATTGATTTCTGGATAGTTACTTCTTTTAGAAAATGCTTAACACACGAGAAAAAGTGTTTTTGGATGAGAGAGAAGGAGGTAGATAGAGATCAGTGTTTTTTATCACCACGTGAAAGGATGATGTGTATCTTTTAATCTGGCCAGAGAATATCCCCTGAG
This sequence comes from Macaca mulatta, assembly GCF_049350105.2. Classification (NCBI taxonomy): domain Eukaryota; kingdom Metazoa; phylum Chordata; class Mammalia; order Primates; family Cercopithecidae; genus Macaca; species Macaca mulatta. The sequence goes on along the minus strand of NC_133407.1, from coordinate 129,084,618 downwards.
TCCATGCCACTTAAAGCATTATTCTTAGCTGTGGTATTTTGTTGTTTCTATTGAGAATTTAGAAGTCTTGAAGCCATTGGTTTTCTGGTTCCCAATAATGCTATCTTCTGGTTTTATCCTATACTCCAACGTGTAGGTTAGTGGAAAACGCAGAGGGTGTTGTAAACATAACTGTTTACATTTATTTATGTATTTATTTTTTATTGAGATGGAGCTTTGCTCTTGTTGCCCAGGCTGGAGTGCAGTGGTGTGATCTTAGCTCACTGCAACCTCCGCTTTGTGGGTTCAAGCGATTCTCCTGCCTCAGCCTCCGAAGTAGCTGAGATTAAAGGCAGCCACCACCACACCCACTGTTTTTTATTTTTTTATTTTTACTTTTTATTTTTTAGTAGAGACGAAGTTTCACCATGTTGGCCATGCTGGTCTTGAACTCCTATCCTCAGGTGATCTAACCGTCTTGGCCTCCCAAAGAGCTGAGATTACAGGTGTGAGCCACCGCATTCGATACGTTTAAAAGATAATTCTCTTCATAATCTGTCTTTTTAAATGTGTGATTTTCAGGGTGTTGGGGAACAGCATGAGATCCTAATTTGACTATTAAATAACGACTGTTTCCTTTGCATTTACTTAAAAAGTCTAGTGATTTTTTTCACTGGAAGGTGAAAAGTTGGGAGGTCATTTCGAATCCAGGAATGATTTCCTGATATCGTTTTCATTACAAGCTATGCCCAAGTTCTGAAGACTCTTAATCAGAGTTCATCCTTCTTCTCTGCCCTGCACAACCATAACATTCCCGCACTGCTTTTCTTTCCTCCTTCTCACTTATTGAACATTAAACTATGAGGAGATAAAGGTGAATAAGTTACAGTTTGGGGAGAAACACATGAATAAATAACAGTGAACCAATGTGGCAAATGCCACAAGATGCCATAAATTATGGGGAAAATGCAAAAGGGAACACAGAGAAAGGAGTGAAAGGGACCATGGAGAAGGGAGTGCTTGTTCCTGCTTATGAATATATAGCTTTCAGAGAAAAATGGGCTTTGTAATATCAATAGGAGTTTCCTGGGCAGAGAAAGCAGGAAAGATCTCAAAGGGACAGGTAATAGCTTGAGCAAAGTCATGTTGGCATAAATGTGTTTGATCTATTCATGGACAGTGTGTAGTGGAGTGCATTTAGAACTGAAATTCACAGAATGGATGAGGGGTGATGGCAGAGGAGCTTAGACTACATAGGTCGGGATATATTGTAAAGGACTTGAGTTTTATAAGCCTGTGGAATCCCCCGTAACACTTCTGTTTCACTTAAAATTCATTCCATTGTCATAGCCTGAAGAATTCAGACTCAAACAGAAAAGAGAATTTATGTGCTTACCTAATGAAAAAGTCCAAAGATAAACTACCTACAGGCATGGCTGGCTTTGGGTACCCAAAACATGTTAGCAATCTGCCCTTGTATCTCTCTTCTGCCCACTGCTGTATTGGTGCCATTCTCAGTCTTATCTCTGGTGGGAAGCAAATTGTTCCTAGCAGTGTTGGAGTCCCATCCTTGAAGCTTAGCATCCTTCATGAAAAATGAATTTTTCTCCTTTTTCTCAATGGTTATAACCCGTGTCCCAAGATTGAATCCAGTTAGATTAGCCAGGGTCATATGGCCATCCCTGAACACTTTGACTAGAGAATGGATTATGCTGATTAGCTTGGTCAGGGTCATATGCACCTCAGGAGCTGGGAGCTGGTGGGCAGAAAATGGGTAATAGTGACTAGATAGACTGAAACAGTGCATTTCCAATCTAAATCCCACCCTACCCTATTGGCTCCTTTGAAAAGGTCCTGGAATCCTTTTTTTATTCCTTTTGCCTTTATAACTGTTGCAAGGAAGCCAGCCAGAAGGCTCATTATCATTTTTGTACAAATGCCCAGGAAGGGTAACTCTAGCAGTATTTCAGGGAGACAAATATGTATGTATCCAGGTCACTTTTTATTTTCATTCGTATTATCCCATACAGGTTTCCTGAGACCTTCCAATATGGGAAATTCTAGAAGCTAGGAATCTATAGTATGCTAGGAGCTATTATACAAAGATGAATCTAGGCTTCACAGAACTTGTAGCTTAGTAGGGGTGATAAGATTAGAACAACAACAAAAATATACAGTGAAACATCAGTATATATGTATATAACAGACACAAAATCAACAGTGTGTACCTTTATAATCAACATATAAATGTAAATAACACAGTCCACGCCAGCTACCTTTGCACATGGTGTATGAAGGTCCCGAAGTGAACAGGAGTTTAGGCTTAGGCTTGAGTTGGATGTTTCCATTTGTTTTCAGGTCCCACGTGCCCCTCATGGGGTGAGCACCTCACCAAGTGGGTGTGATTGTAGTATCTTACTATGTATTTTTAAAAATCCAACATGGTCCTTAAAGTTAAGCAGCTTCCTTAGCTGCTGTTTAACCAAAGAAGCTTTAAGCTGTCAAGAAAAAATATTGAAGTGTCATAATTAAGATAGAGGTTACCTAACTGATCTCTATTTTAAGAAATACTAATTTTCATTTTGCCAAATAAAACCTTACCTTTTTTCCTTTGAATCATCCCCTTGTAGTTACATGCATAAAATAGCTTTCAGTTGAATGAGTGATGGTATTTGAATGCCATTGATATTTTCATTCCATTAGAAGAGAAAGAAACAGAACATTTAGATTGCTTTTCAGATTTGAAAGAGTCCGGTGTTCATTGTTTTCCTGGTGTGAAGCATGCCTGAATCCTTACAGAAATTCACTGAGTCCTTGTTCCCTGTTCTTTTTCTTGAACACAAACTTTACTTATAGAAAATGGGTAGGGTTGAATCTATACAGCTTCCTTCTTCCTATTCCTGTTGCTATCTCTGGCTTATTGACTGGAATCAGCAGCTTATTTTAGAGCTGCAAGAGACAAGGCATCTCATTTAGTTCACCTGCCTTCTTTTGGAGACAAGGCGAGTGAGGCTGTTAAGCTTCTTCAAAGTTAACAATAGTCTTCTCTTGAAGCACATCTTCCCTTTGAAGAGCTATTCATGCACCAGGCTTTTAGGAAAAAGGAAAATTGTTTTAATGAGCTGGTATTAGAACTCTCCACTATCATCAGACTTCCTTTTCCTCTTTCATATCTTTTTCAAATTCATGGTAAGGAGTGTCAGTAAAGTCCCTTGGGGAACAAGAACACCACCACCAAGAAGGAGCTGACCTGGGCTGACTTCTTCTACCAGCCGTGTTGTATTCTGCCAGAGTTATTTTTGTCCTTGGCAGTCTTCTTCCTTCCTAATTGCTGGGCCATATGGTGCCTTGTCCCCCACATGGAGAGTTGGCACTTCCCCTCCATTCAATCTCTATCATTTCTGTTGCACAAATTACCTGCCATGGTGATGGGGTTGAACAACCTCACCCCCTAGAGGCTCTGCAGCATCCATGCCTTAGAAATCAGAGCTGAAACCTCCTACTGATGCCCTGGATTGGTGACCAGGAATGAATAAACTGAACAAGAAATAGTGAAATGGGATTGAGTTTGGAAGCAGCCAGACCTGGGTTCAAATCTTTCTGCTCTCTTGCCATCATCGTCAGTGATCTTACTGACATCACAGTCAATGTGAATTGAGTGCTTACTGTATGTGTATGCCAGGCACTGTGGTCTCATTTCCTGATCTCATTTGTTTGTCACGTTAGCTCTTAGGGAATAGTTATTAGTGACATGGAATAGTTATTAAGACACTTGCCCAAGTCACATGACTTGGGCTAGTTTCAGACGCTGATCTCTCTCTTTCCAAATCCCGCACTCTTTTTTTTCTTTTTTAGAGACAGGATCTCACTCTCTCACCGAGGCTGGAGTGCAGCAGTACATTCACAGCTCACTGCAGCCTTGAACTCCTAGGCTCAGGTAATCCTCCACCTCAGCCTCCTGAGTATCTGGGACTACAGGTGCGCACCACTACGCCTGGCTAATTTTCATTTATTTATTTATTTTTGTAGAGATGAGATCCTGCCATCTTGCCCAGGCTGGTCTCAAATTCCTGGACTCAAACGATCCTCCCACGTTGGCCTCCTAAAGTGCTGGGATTGTAGGCATGAGCCCTGCACCTTGCTCCAAATACCACACTCTTAACCAATGATGACTTCTAACTCTGAAATATTATCCGAGATGGATATTAAATTGTGCCTTTAAACTGTATTCCATGCCATTAACATAATTTGGAAATAGGACTGCCAGTGATCATGCTTTAGAAAAACACACACACAAACATACAACAAACATTTATTCTCTCACCAGGTTTCTAAGTATCGGGAATCCAGGAGCAGCGTAGCTGGGTAGTTCTGACTTAGGTAGTTCTGGGTAGTTCTCTCTCTCAGAAGCTTGCAATCAAACTGTCAAGCTTCAGTCATCTCCAGCCTTGAGTATGGCCAGAGAATCCACTTCTAAGCTAGTCTTTGTGCTTTTTGTAAAACATTCTGAGTCTAGAATTTACATAAGCCATATAAGCGCTCATGAATGATCTTATCTAGTAGTGGAGAATTTTGGATTGGATGGACGTAATATTTGGGATGATTTCATGAGACTTTGAAGGTTGAATTTTTAAAGCCGCCACCAAGAAATGGCCTTAACCACATGGATTCAAATGCTCAGAGAATGTTTTGATAGAGGAGATCTTTTAGAAGCTGCCGCATTGGGGGAATATTTGGTCTTGTTAAAAGAAATGTGTGTATAGCTTTCTATATGGTTTTGGTAGAATCCTACATGTCACTTTCCTCAGAGGGTAGTGAAAGTCTTTGAATTCTAGAAAGTGATTTTGGGGCGATCATGGTACAATGACAGAATTTTTCAATAATTACATATTTAATGACATTTTGAAACTGTATTTTGGAAGTTCTCTGTATTTTGTGATAGTCACAACACTAAAGTAATGATTGCAGTGTGTTTAAAAATGAATCTAAAAATGACAATTATGGGTACAGTCTGAGTTTCTTCCTAAGTAAACACAACACAAAAGTTACTGTCAACTTGTCTTTTCCTTCAGTGTTTGATTCTGTGATGAGAAGAGCAGACTGCAGTGTTATCATGAAGCCCCTGGGGTCAGTGACCACACCTTCTTTTGTCTTTATTTCTCCAGTGTCTACCACAGTGTCTCCATCCAATAAGTGCTTCATAAATGTTGGACTGAGCTAAATCTACTAATTTGAGATGATAAGGAAAACCATCCAGTATTTGGAGGAAACACAGAACCAGGTCATTCACACCTACCATAAGGAAGCCAGTCAAAAAATAGGGATTGCCTTCTTTTTGCAATACCGGAGCTGTTTTAAGTGTGCGGGGCTACAGAAGATGTCCCCCAAAAGTTTATCTTTAGGTAGAAGGAGACAGACGTTTACAAAGTAGATAAAGAATTCCTGTGCTATCACATGCTGCAAACAAGAAAGCATAGAGTCACATGATGTAGACCAGGAGAGAGGGAAGGGTCCTGCTAAACCAGTGACACCCCTAATGTTGTACCATTTGAGGGGAGGCTTGATCAGTGAGAAGGAGGCAGCCACACATGGATCCATGGGGAAAATTGCTCTGCAAGGAACGGGGGAATGATCATAAATTAAAGCAGCTTACACGATGGGAGTGCATTGTCTGTTTCTTCTTCTCAGAGGTAAGTAACCTAGAGCTGATGATGCAACTTGATGATCACCTGGACCCAGACTCCTTCTGTATGTTTGCCTTTCCCTCCACAGATTTTTGGCTCCTTCTGTCTTGTTAATTGCATTTTTCCAAACACATGCTCCAAGCTTGGGCTGCTGTTTTTGCACTGCAGCCAGTCTGACCCAGAAAGAGCAAAAGAGAGATGTGCCTTCTCTATTTAAGGTCTCTTCCCGAAAGTTACACATACTTCTGCTTAGATCCCATTGGTAGAATGTCATTGTTTGGCTATGTCTAGCTGCAAAGTAGGCTACATATGTAGTCTCTATTCCAGGGCACCATGTGGCCCTGACAAACTGAGTGTTTGAAAGCATGGGAGAATGAACATTTGAGATTAAGTCACAGTCCATGCCACAAACAGCAAGTGCAAAAGCTTTGGCATGCTCAAAGCCATTGTGTCTTAGTGAAGAGAACAGAGGCAGATGAGGTCAGAAAAGAAAGCAGGAGTGAGATCATATAGAATTTTTTAGCCCATTATTAAGAGTTTTTCAAAGAATTGCTCCCAATAGGAAACGATTGGAACATTGAATAGAAACCATTGGAGTAAAAGATAAGATGATTTGTTTTAGAATTTAGAAAGTTTTCTCTAACTATTATGGAAAATGAATCCTAGGAGGAGAAGGTTGGGAACAGAGATATGATAGGAACATGTACGGATTTATAGGAATTGATGATGGTGGTGGGGTTATACTAGAGTTGTTGGCAGCTGAGAGGATGAGAAGTGGTCAGGTTTAGAATACATGTTGGATGTAAGTGTAGGGCTAAGGGAAAATAATAATAATGATGGCTAATTCTTTATTGAAAATCTGCAACGAGAAGTGAACCATTAAAAGAGTGAAGCAATTCACTCTTTTAATCTGTATAATAACTGTGTGCTATAGATTCTATGTATTCTCATTTTATGGATAGGGAAACTGAAATTTAGAAAAGTCAAGGAACTGGCCTGAGGTCACTTAGCTGGAAACTGGAAGAGCCATGACTCAAACCCAGCAGTCTGGCCCCAAGGCATGTATGTTCTTAATGCTGCTGTATTGCACTTGAGGGTGATGCCCAAGTGCTTCATCTGAGCAGTTGGTTGGACAGTGGTTCATTTACAAAGATGGATAGGGAAATTGGAACTGGAGAGCAAACCTATAGTAGTTCAGTTTGAGAATGTTAATCTTATTATTAGAAATAAGTATTATAACTATAATAATTGTGTTACAAATATTATTATAAATAAATATTGTAACTTTAAATTTTGAAATAGTTTGACTCATAAAGTTGCAAGCATAGTAGAGTTCCTGTGTACCCTTCACCTGAGTTCCCCTGATGATAATGTATTAGGCATGCATTGTATTAATTCTAAGCTGTCTCTTAACAGGTCTAGGTGGAAATTTCATGTAGGCAGTTGGATGATCCGCAAGTCTGTTGCTCAGATGGCAACCCTAGCTATAAATTTGAGATATAATTTGAGATCCATTAGTGTATTGATATAAAGCCATGGATCTGGATTGGAACATTTGGGGTTGTTTTTTTTCAGATTTTTTTTGTGTCCTGAGAGAATTTAATGTAAGAAAAGAGATTTTGCTTATGCTAGGAACCTACTTAATTAATGATAAGCAGTACCATTAATCTGTGGGCCGAGCACTTTGTTAAGCATTACACGTGACTTATGTCATTTAATTCTCATAGCAACCTGAAAGCATGGGGATTATTGTCCTTATTTTTCAGAGAAGCAAAGAGAAATTTTTGAGAACTACAAATAATATACACACACACACACACACACACACAGACACACATCATACACATACCACACACACATACGTGTGTGTCTTGCTCTGTTGCCCAGGCTGGAGTAGTGTGCAATCTTGGCTCACTGCAACCTCTGCCTCCTGGGCTCAAGCGATCCTCCCACCTCAGTCTCTCCAGTAGCAGCTGGAACTACAGGCACACACCACCACACCCAGCTAATTTTGGTATTTTTTGTAGAGACAGGGTCTCACTACATTGCCTAGGCTGGTCTAGAACTCCTGGGCTCAAGCAGTACACCTACCTCAGCCTCTCCAAACCTGTATTTTTAGCCACTGTGCTATATGGTTCTGGAGGAGTTTGTGATGGAGAAAAGGAGCGAAAGACTCACCTAATTCAATGACGTGGATGAATTAGCACTCATCTAATTCAGTGACATGGATGACATTAATGACGGGTATCCAGAAAGTGACATTCAAAGGAGCACTCTGAACACTAGGGATCACCTTCTCTATGTTAACCTTGGATATGATTATGGAGTTGATCTTGCTACAGGTGCGTGCTCTATTTGTGCTATATGCAAGGTATTGCTTCATTCGTTCATTCATTTGTTCATTTTTTTTCCAACAAATACCTACTGATCCCCTAGCTAGGCACTCTCACAGATATATGGGTGATGTGTGAACAGGTGGAATATGGAGAGGACTTCAAGTCATTTAAGACATTCCAAATGTGAAGATGGAAGAGGGTCAAGATCAGCTAATGATAGAGAAAGAGACGGAAAGGCCTTAACCAAGCAAGTACAGCAAAGGCTTACTACTGCAGAAACGAGCTAGTGTGTGTATATTATATTTATGTATATATGTATATAGATTATATGTGTATATATTATATGTGTATATACATTTTTATGTGTGTTATATCTGTATCCATATATTATCTATGTGTGTGTATACATATGTAAAATCTATTTCACTCCTAGGTATATACTCAAAAGAATTGAAAAAGATTTTTAAATAATAACTCATACATAATGTTCATAGCAGCACATAATTCACAGTAGCCAAAAGCTGGAAACGACTTAAATGTTCATCAACTGATGAATAGATAAACAAAATGTGGCATATCCATGTGAGAGCATACCACTGCTCAGCCATGAAAAGGAATTAAGTACTGATACATGCCACATTACATGCCTTGAAAACATTTCACTACAGGAAATATTACACTACAGGAAGACAGACACAAATGGGTACATATTGTATCATTCCATTTTTATGAGAATAAGCAAATTCATAGTAGTTGCCAGGAACTTGGGGGAGAGGAGAAAAGGGAATTAATGCTTAATGGGTATGGCATTTCTGTTTGAGTTGATGAAATGTTCCAGAACTAGATAGTGATGATGGTTGGACAACATTATGAATGTACTGTCACTGAATTGTACAATTTAAAATTGCTCAAATGATGACTTTTATGCTAAGTGTATTTTGCCAAAATGTGAAAAGTATCTACTCAAAACCTCTTTCTTTTAACCTGGGAGCAGAAAGTCCAAGACTTTTTTTTTATTTTAAAAAAAGAATATTTACCAGTTAGGCATTACTTAATGGCAGTATTTTGTTTTTGTTTTTTGTTGGTTGGTTGGTTTGTTTTGAAACAGAGGCTCCATCTGTTGCCCAGGCTGGAGTGCAGTGGTGCTGTCCCAGCTCACTATAACCTCTGCTTTCAGGGTTCAAGTGATCCTCTCACCTCAGCTTTTTAGTAGCCGAGACTAGAGATGTGTGCCATGATGCTTGGCTAATTTTTAATTTTTTTGTAGAGACAAGGTCTCACTCTGTTGTCCAGGCTGGTCTCAAACTCCTGGGCTCAAGTGGTCCTCCTGCCTTTGCCTCCCAAAGTGCTAGGATTACAGGTGTGAGTTGCCACGCCTGACTCCATAGTATTTTGAATGATAAAATAATGTTTTGGTACAGGGGCCAATTTTTACCTTGAGAAAAGGGGAAATATTGGGAGTTGACATTTGCTGAGCATTTGTTCTCTGCTACATATCATGCAAAGCACTTAACTCTTATAGATTACCAAATTGAAATGATCACAATAACCACAAAGGGTAGGTGATATTTTCTTCACATTACAGATTCAGAAATTGAGATGCAGATGGTTCAGTGACCTGCCTTGTGTCTTACCAAAGAGAGGTACAGTCTCTGGAGTGCCAAGCTCATAGGATTTTCCACTCCAAGGGGACAGACACTACATGTCCTTATATATCCATGGTGACTTTAGGCCCTAGTCCCTATCCTGCCATGGCGTATCTATTGAATCTCTTCCATGAATGAATGAAAGACTGGCTATGTAGAGTAGCACCGTGTTTGACAGCAATTGCACTGTGTTGAAAATCTCAGTTTTGAGAAATGCTTAGATAAATTTTGCAATACTGGATGAATTTTGCAGTGTTATATCAATTTGTATCAGTTGACATGGAGTGAAAGAAAAGGGAGGTAAAAATAAAGTGCTTCTGTTAGTTTTGCAGTCTAAATTTCAGAACACCTTTTTCAAGGTGTTTCACTTTTTTCTTGATGTAAATGAGCAGTGGAGCAAAGAGAAATTAATAAGCCATTTTTGGTTAACTTACGATACTCTTAAAATCCTTGTAGTCTTTCACCCAACCAAAAAAAAAAAAAAAAAAAAAAGCAGTCTGTAAAAATATCATTGTTCTATGTGAAGATCAATACTCCCCACCCCACTTTTTAAAAAATTTCCAGTTGGTACTCCTTATGATCTCTCTGATATATAATTAACTTTTTTTTTTTTTTTTTTTTGAGATGGAGTCTCGCCCTGTTGCCCAGGCTGGAGTGCAGTGGCATGATCTCATAACCTCTGCCTCCCGGGTTCAAGCAATTCTCCCACCTCAGCCTCCTGAGTAACTGGGATGACAGGCATGCACCACCACTCCTGGCTAATTGTTATATTTTTAGTAGAGATGGGGTTTCACCATATTGGCCAAGTTGGTCTCAAACTCCCAACCTCAAGTGATGCACCTGCCTCAGCCTCCCAGAATGCTGGGATTACAGGAGTGAGCCACTGCTCCCAGCCCTGACATATAATTAACTCTGAACAATATAAGTTAGGTGTGAGACTCAGTGCTCGTATGGTAGCATCCCAAGTTCGCCAAGCTGTGGAAACGCCAGTGTTGAGGGCTGGGCCTTTGCTTCCTAAAAGGAGCCACTGGTGTGACAAAGGAGCTGTTGTTCGTCCTCTGCAATCTCAGCCTAAAAGCAGTGATTTAGGTTGGCTGTTTGAGAAATCAAGACAATCACCAGTGGAAGAAGAGAAGATATGTGAATCTTAGCCTTCCTAAAATACCATAACCATTCTAGATTTTTTTAAAGCCTGCATTCTTTGCTTTATATGTATCTTTCAGGCCTGGAATTAAGGACTTAATATTCTTTTTTCCTTTTTCACTCCTGCCTGCTGGTGGCCTTTGAAGGTCCCAGGACTTAATGTTAATGATTGATGGCAAAGCTGGGAGCTAACAGCTGTGGGTTGGATGACCATTTAAGTTTTTAACTATTAGAGGATTGTAGGAACGTTTAATCTCGCTGTTACCCCTGCTGTCAGTTGAAGGAATGCTCCCATGATAGCACTGAAAGAGTCAGGCCTGTAAAAGGTAGCCTAGAAATTCCCCTCCTGGTTGTTCTTGTATTTAAAGTGATGAGAAGGTGGGTTAAATACAGTGGTCTGGGCATGTGAGGAGGGAATTGGGCTTTTCACTTTGTAAGCAATTGCAGGTATGTCCAATGTGTTATTAAGGTAATTGAACTGCATTTCCATAAAGAGGATCGTTTCATTACCAAATTCTTTCTTTAATACTGTCATAATGGCAGCTGTAGCACATATGAACTAATTTGCATGCAGATAAAGAATTCTGGGCAGCTTGGTAGCATAATTGCTGCATAACATACGTTGCAAGTAAGAGCTGGAGCTTTTACTAGAGGTATGCTCGTGGGACCCATCTCCCTGACTTTGTTAAATTTCAAATGAAATACAAGCAAGGAATAGCCATTTCAGTGATGCCCCATTTGTTTTACAGGCAATAACTTCCCAAGTTACCTTAATTTGAGCAGTCATTTTGGCAAAAAATGGCAAAGATGTCAACAACACCTTCACAGTGAACTGAACATCAAGGAGGACAGGAAAAAAGAAAAATGAAACAAGCATATATCCCACCCTGCCACTGGAGTGGAAAAGCACAATAAATATTTCTCACTTGCAAATCACATTAATTAGGTGATGTAGATTATGATGAAAGTGGAGAATGTACAATGAGTTCTGTAAAAACTAATCACACATAACAAAAGATTCTTTGTTTTTGCAAAGATTAGGAAGCCTTTTTCCATAGACATTTTCTATGAACTGTGATTTTCCCGTAACTGTGACGTGGTGACGTTACCGAAGTCCCCAGCAAAGTAAGCAACTAAAACAGGGGACAATGTGTGCCTCCCTTGTATGGGGCACATGTAGGTATATTGAACACATAGGTATTCAGGAAATAATACCTACTAATTGTCTACCTGTACAATTGTGATACCTAATTATATAATTAATAAGTGGCTTCCCACCATCAAACCCCAGATGTTGAGTTAGGCACATTCTACTGCTATATTATTGACAAGATAATTGTTTTGTTCTTTTGTTTTTTCATACGTTTTTACAACTCAGAGGCTCTCTGTGACTGTAATTGAATGACCATGTAATTATAATCTCAGATGGTCATACAGTGCTTATTCCAGACCACAGCATTCATTGAAAGTAAAGATGTCCTTTTTTTTTTTTTTTTAACCATTTTAGAAGCCATATTAGTGGACTTAAAAACTCAACATTCCAAACAGAACATTTCTCAGATTACTGTTGATTCCTTAGTGAGGATGAGATCTTTGGGTAGCATGTGTGTATCTTAGTTCTACAGATTTTAAAAGCATTCCAAAGGTTAGTCAGTTGTTTTTCTGCTGATTATCTCAGTACAGCAGACAATGTGTTTGGCTACAAATACTGTAAAGGAGAAGAGAAAAAAAGAAAAACCTACAGAGGGTTGCGGTTGTTTGTGAGGGTCATTTTGAAGCAGAGTTGCCGATTTGAGGAAGCTACTCCTCTGCTCAGCATATGTCTGTCCATAGAGAGGTGGTGTGGAATTCTTCTGGGAAGGTTATCCACAACAGGGTGGCTTTGACATCGTTGCAGTGGAATAGTAGCATCTGGCAGTCTTGCTGATTGATGGCAGTGAGCCGGAAATAGGTGTATTATAGGGAGATGAAAATGTGTAAATTTGAGTCTAGGGATGCAATTCCAAGTAGGTGTTTAAAATTATGACTGAGGGTGGTAGAGCCAAGGGGAGAGGAGAATGATTTCTAGTAAACAGTGCAAGTGGGCCTCGATGGTGAAATAATTGTTTCTGGAAGCCATACGTGAGGCTGCACCTCCAAGGCCTGTGGCTTGAGTATTTGATCTAAAGGGTACCATTTGCAGATCATTAATGGGCTGGGTTGGGACCTTTGCCAGTTTTCCTATTACATGTTTCTGGATTCTGGCCAAAACCTTGTGGATGAGTTCCAACGTCTAGACAGAGCACCTTGGAGCTGAGAGAGAGTTAGAATGCGAGTGACCACTAGGAGTTCTGCATGGCCTGATGTATCAGATATCCACCTGTTGCCATCTATCGTTCAGCTTATCTTGGATCTGCAGTAGAGTCTACATAACTTTAATGCACTTCACTGTTTTCAGACTCACACACCAGGGCAGCACAGTAGGATATGTTGACACTTTGTTGACTGGGCTGCATTTATTTGTTGGTTCTACATCCTCGTTTCTCTTTGAGCATGGTCCACTGTGGAATTGAATGATGCACTGAAACCCTTCCATATTTGCTTTGGGAATTTGACAAAAGACAGTCCAATTCACCCTACATGTCTCATTTTTCTATAAGCAAAAACAGAGTAATGAAACATGACTAACATATATTAACTCCTGTAAGTTCCAAGTCCTGTATGAGGGAAACTTTCTATTCATTATTGCTTAGAAATTCTTACAGCAATTTTATGAGCTACTGATTAGGAATGAGTACTTCTGTTTTACCTGTGGCAATTGTTTTTCTTCTCATGAAACCTGGGAGAGACTCCATCATTTCCAGATAGAATGCATCAGATATTTTCCATTGCCTGTTGCCATTGTGCACCAACTTTGTGATTTGAGAGTATACAGTAAAATGTTCATTGTGAAAGATTGCTGTCAAAACTTTCCCAAAGACCAAAATCAACTTTTCATTCTTCCTTCCTACCTTTCTTCCTTTTTTCCTTTTCTTCTCCCCTTTTTCCTTCCTTTTCTTCTTGCTTTCCTTCCCTTTCTTCTTTCCTCTCTTCCGTTTTCAAAGTTTCATTGACTATTTGCTTTGTAACAAACACTGTAGTAACTTGAGGTCTGTGTTTCATGTGATCTTTGCATTTGAATTTCTGTTGGTGACAGCAGTAATAGGACATCATAAGCTCTTCTGTAGCTTACACTCCCAGGCTTCCTACTCTGGAAGTATTTGTGCTTGTGATTTTAAATGATACAAAATTATAGAAGGGATATTTTTACCCCTATGGCTAATTTCTGTTTGTGTTTCACTTCTAACCACTATTTCCAGTTATTTCCAGGACTGAGAGAAAAATTCTTTCTTAAAATACTTGTGCAGTTGAGTTCTAACTTACGTATGAGTTCCTTTTCAAGCATATGAGGCAATCAGAATTGCTTGAGGTCAAGATTTCCCTTGAAATTCTCTTAATCTGTGCAATATCCAACACTCCATGGGACAGTATGCATGTGAAACAGAGACTAGTGGGAGAGCAGCCTCCAGTCCCTGGTCACTCCAGGACAGAAGTTCGTTTACAAGAAGCAACACTACTCTTTAACTTGCTTTTTTTTTCTTGCATTCTTTGCTTTTTCTTCCCTCCCCCACTCCTTGCCTCCCTCTCTTCCTTTTTAAAATTTCTGACCTTGCTTATATTATTAAGGTTGCCACATTAGATGGTGTTTATAGTGACTCCACTAACCCTCTGTTGTACCTTCACAGTTGTGTAGACTAGAGCATGGCCTCATGAAACGTTCTTATTATCTGAATTAGAGTTTTCTACTCTTGAGATAAATGGTGGGCATGCATTAGTTCAATAATAACTGGCTAATATGGTAATAGTATCATACACGGTAAGATTATGTGTACTTTATTGGTTGACTGTGGTGTAAAAGACTTTGGCAAACGTAGTATGTGTGCGTAGATTCCATCTTTAGCATGCAGGAAATACACATTCTGGTTGAGGAGATCAGTTAGGGTGTCATTTCAATGGAGAGTGGGATTTTCTACAGCGTGGGAAAGGAATGAATACTATGAGAACCCATAGTAATAATACCAAGCCCAACCTCTTTGTATCAGACAAGGTTCCTGGAAGAAGTGATGTGTAAGCTCAGTCTGAAGCCAAAAAAACACATGGGAGTCTTCCCACCCCTACTCCAGCAGGAATTGGTGGCATAAATATTTTTTTGGTAGAGGAATTATAGGTATAGAATCTACAAGTGCAGACAATCATAGTAAGTGCCAGAAGTACCACATTCAGCTAAATTAGCCAGGACTTGTCTGCCTTTGAAGCGTTTTACTTTGGGGAGAGGTTTGTGGGGAGCTAAAAGTACCCAAATGGACGTCTTGAGTACTGACACCTATGACTGGTGAAGAAAAGATGAGCAGGTCATACAGAAATTTTCAAAAGCTTGATTGACAGAATTTGTGTTTTACCATGTAGGCTTTGGGAAGCTACTGGAGGGACTTCAAACAAGTAAGTGATGTAATTAAATTTGTATTTGTTGTTGTACCCTGGGTCTAGAAAGTATGCCCTTTCTCATACATCATTGTGAGATTTCATCCTAAACTTGGCTTTATGTAGAGGAGAAAATAAGAACAGGAATCCTTTCTTGATTTAGAGATCCTTTAAAAACATGACTAAGTTACCTTCGAGATTACGGAGAGTGATACTTAAACTCCACCAGCCTATGCTTGTGCTTATAGAACACTAGTCCTGTGAAATGCTCTGTAAAGAAAGAGTTGAGTAAACACAGCATAGTTTATTCTTTTTGGAAACTCTCAATTAATATCAGGATATTCAACACCTTTGAGAAGTCTTGCAGTGAAGAATTCTGTTTAATTGGGTTGAATCCAGTGCTTTTCGACATTATTTGACTCATATCTCGTTATTGCTGGATATATATTAACATTTTTAGGCCACGTTGTGGCAAAAAATATTGCTCTTGATGAAGGCCATTGTAAGAGTGAAGGAGGGTATGAAATTTCCGTTTGAATTTTTTTTCCTCTGTGATAGAATTCCCTCTTTATTGCTACTTTTCTATTATAATAGAGATTTGGGAACCCATCATTACCTTAGGCTTGTGTAGCTATAATGAAGAATAGAAATGTCAGAGGAACACATCCCAGATACATTAAGTCCCATTGAAATAAACAATCAGATTAATCACCATTATAAATTTTTTAAAATAGCAGAGTTATGGTTTATGTATCAGCAGAGGCATGGTGGCTTCTTGGTAAAAATTGAGTTTTCCGATGGTTATCTTATAATGACTTTCTAATGCCTTACAACATAACATTCAACTTTTCATAAAGCTCTTGGGCCTGAAATGAATCATTAACGTATGGTAAAGAGTATAACATTTATTACGATGTAACAGCCACCCAAGAGGAAGATAAATCACTCAGGAACTCAGGTATGCATATTTACATTAAAATAGTGAATTTTCATTGTCCATGAATATTCATTGTATTGTATATTAATACTCAGTAAGTAATACAGGCCTCAAGTCAATATTCCCTGAAATCTATATTTCATAAACTAATGGCATGTTGGCATATGTATTTAAATATTTATTAAACCAATTCTAAACATCTGTCGTACTTGCTCCTAAATCGTGGGGTATTGATATTTTTAAAGCAGCATTTCTTTCCAACATCCTTCCAGTGATGTATCTTGAAGGCTGGTTGTTTAATATAGAGATATATGCTAGGAGGTTTCTCTGTTTTGCTATCGCTGTGAGGTCAGAATTTTATTGCTTCTTGCTAAAGGCCACAGAAAGACTTTTATTGTTAAAAATCTCTATTCAGTGTAATCTCTGTAATAAAGTGGAAATGGGATGTGAGTAGTATCTCTAACAGTGATCTGTTATCAAGCTTAGGTTAATAAAGTGGTAAATTGATCCTTCTGTTTGAAGTCCCTTCCACTGTCTGAGGTAGATATTACATCTCACATCTAGGCTTTTATAATGGGGTTTGCACTAATTATCAGCATCAAGATTTGGGATGGATTGATAAAATCATGCCCTTTTTCCTCTCCTTGAATTTGCAGAATCTCTTAAATTGGTGTCATAATAGTTTGCCCTCCACTGAATTGGCTAATATGTTTGCCAAAATAGATGTGATAGTGTTAAAATTTTGGAAAGCTATTTTGCTGCGGGTTGGTAATATAGAGTTAGCTCCCATGACTACCATGGTTCATAAGTCACAAAAGGCTTCTGAACGGCAGTCTGGCAGTTAATCCTATGACATCTTAATAAACACTGTTGATGCATAGAAGATGGCTAGTCAACTGTAGCTCTTGTTTCTCCTGGGACTAACTCTTTTTGCATCTGGCCTCTTAATATAATGGAAATCCGGGAGTCATGCCACAAAAGCTTCCATTTTTGAGAATGTTGAATGATATGGTGCTATTTTTAAAAAGGTAAAAAATCAATCCTATTAATAGCTCACTTTTTTTCTTTTTTTGAATACTCATTAAGTGTCAGGCACGGAGCAAAGCATTTTACATACATTATCTCCTTGTAACCTCACAACATCTCAAGAAACTAGGCCTTATTACTATTTCCATTTGCAGATGAGGGAACTGATTGAGGTTCAGGAAAACTAATTAATTTGCCAAGGGTCACCTGTTAGGTGATACAGCTGTGTTCATATATAAGTTTTTCTGGCTCCAAAACCCAAGTTCTTAACCATATTATTCAAGGATCTTCCACATAATTGCCTTAGGAACTATCTTTTCTCTTCTGGCTGGTTTGAGCTACTATGAATTCTTTTTTTGGTTATCCGTTGCTGTGTCACAAATCACTCTAAAACTTAGTGGCTTAAAAAAAATAAGCATTTATTTTGCACATGAATCTGTAACTTGAGTAGGGCTCAGCGGGGTGGCTTGTAGTCTGTTCCAGGAAGAGGAGGTGGGGTGGTTCAGCCGGAGCTCCCCAGTCCACTTCCAAGATGGCCGACTCATTTTGCCGGAAAGCTGTGCTGGTTGTTGGCTGGGATCCTTTTTTGTTTTCCTTCTGGGTCTCTACAGCTTTCTCCGAGTGAGGCAGTTACGGTCTAAGAGCTGCTGTGCCAAGGGAGCAGAGCTGCAAGTATTCTTCTTATCTAGCCGTGGAAGTAACACAGCACCATTCCTGCCTTACTCCTTCAATCAAGCAAGCCACTAAGGCCAACACAAATACACGGGGAGTGGAATTGGACTCCATATCTTAATGGGAAGAATAACCTATCACAATCTGTAACTTCAGTTACTGTAATAACCAAACTGTTGTTCCTCTTTCCACTCTAGTCCATCATAGAGTTTATTCTATTCAGTAGATGGAGTGATCTCTTTAAAATCTAAGTCAGGGCCAGACAAAGTGGCTCATGCCTGTAATTCCAGGCCGAGGTGGGTGGATCATGAGGTCAGGCGATCAAGGCCATCCTGGCCAACATGGTGAAACCCCGTCTCTACTAGAAATACAAAAATTAGCCAGGCATAGTAGCACGCGCCTGTAATCCCAGCTACTCGGGAGGCTAATCCAGGAGAATCACTGGAACCCAGGAGGCGGAGGTTGCAGTGAGCTGAGATTGCACCACTGCACTCTAGCCTGGGCGACAGTGTGAAACTCCATCTCAAAAAAAAAATACACACACACACACACACACACACACACACACACACACACACACACATATATATCAGATCATGACACTCCTGTGATGAAAATTCTCCAATGGCTTCCCATCTTCTTCATAAGATACAAAGTCCTTATGGTGGCCTCTATCTCTTTGTGTTGTCAAGTCCCCATTATCTCTCTGATCTATTAGGTTGGTGCAAAAAAGAAAGTAATGGCAAAAACCACAATGATGTTTGCACAAACCTAATAACGTCTTTCTCTTACCCCACCCACTCTGCTTCTTACTGTAATTCAAACACATAGCTTGCTTCTGCCTCAGGACATTTGCGTTTGGTGTTCCCTGTTGTGCCTAGAACACTCCTAGGCTTGCCACGTGGCTCCTGCTCTCATTTCCTTTAGTCCTCTGTGCATATTTTACCTTCTCAGTGAGGAATTCCCTCATCATGTAAAATTGTAATTCTACTTCTACCATTGAAAATTTCCTACCACTCTTATTCTGCTTTTTCTCCCTCACGTTAAGTGACATATTGCCTATTTACTAGTTTATTTAATGTGTATCTCTACTGACTAGAATATCAACTCCATGAAGACATAAACTCGGTTTATTTATCTATTTGTTTATTTTTTGCTGCATCCACCATCTTAAACATTACTTGGCACATCGTATGTGTTTAGTAGATATTTGCTGAAACCATAGCGGATTTCAGCACAGGTTTTAACTTTCCACGGTGTTGATGTTTGTGAAGTATTTTAATTTGTGACTCTAACAATGTCTCATAATACCGTCAAACCAAATTTGGCTTAACAGCTCTTTGGGATTCCAAGTCACATAGAGGAGTTTAAGGTACAGGTTCTCACTGAGATCACTACTAATTCCCATCTCCTACCTTTTCTTTTGGGAAAAACAATAAAATGTCCAAAGGATTATTTTCTTATGAAGTTAAGCCCCAGTATACCTTTATTTCCACAAATAATCATGCAATTACCGCGTGCCTAGCCTGCGCTAGTCGCCGAAGATATAGTGGGACAGACACAACTCTATGGTGTTATGGTGTTAGTATTATGGTGTTAATATTATGGGGAATAAGGAAGATAAATAAATAAATATACAGATACAGAAAGTCATTTTACAGATTGTAAAATGTGCCATGATAGACTTATACAGTGGTCTGTGAAGGAGAACTAGAGGGGATCTACTTTAGTTAGGGTCAGAGAAGCCTTTGAGGATAAGACAGTCTTCAGGCCAAAACCTAGACAATGTCTTCTGGTTAGTTTTAAACTACTAACTAGAGGGATACATTCATTCAGCTAATGTTTATGCAGCACCTAATATGGACCAGATACTATTCCACGTGCGTAGGATTCAACAGTAATGAGACAGATAAAACCCTCTGTTCTAATGCAGTTTACATGCTACTGTGGAAAGATTATTTTCTAAATGTTGTTTATAAATCTAAAATTATTACGTATTAAGTATATCATTTGCAGTCCAGTCAAGACAGCGAAAATCATACTAGGTTTTTCAACAGAGGGACTCTATTATAGGGATTGGTATTGGAGATCTGAAAAAGCAGAAAGAGAGCTCTGAGGTCATACAAAGGAAATAACTTCAGAAAGCAGCCTATATGGTTGGATGGTGGGAGGATCAAAATAAAGAGTTTAGAGTTGTTTGAGACTCATGGCTCAGAGGAGGGATCCCTGTGGCAGAGAGCTCAGATGTCCGAGGAGGTGGCACTGGTACCTCTTGGGATGCTATGAGACTGACTCTGAGGAGCTGGAGACTGGAACCAACTTATGCTGCCAGGGCGAAGGGCCTCTGCTGGGGACATACTGACAGGAACAGCAACCATACAGGAAGTAGCTAGTCCACTCTGACCTCCCACCTTCTTTAGTTTCCCCCTATTGCAGAATAATCCTAGGAAATAGAGTTTGTAGATTCCTCGCTTGAGCTTTGCAGAAGAGCGTTTGGAAGGGTAGATTTGGAGCCAAGCCACTAGTTTAATAATCAGCACAAATGGTGATATGTGCTGTGGAGAAAGATAAAGCAGGATAGGTAGTTCAAGGGTGGGAAGAAGAGCTTACAATTTACAGTAAGCCACTAGGAAGCTCTTTAACAAGAAGGTGACTTTGGAGCAAATTCTTGAAGGAAGTTTAGGAGCAACCATTGGGGCTGCCTTGAGAAAGAGTGGCCAACTGAGACAAGAGTGTTGTAGGGATGAGTAATAGCAAGTGCAAAGGCCCTGAGGCAGGATTCTTTCTCCAGTATTCTAAGAACAGAGGCCAACATGTTTGATGCAGAATGAGACATGAAGCCATGTAGTGTAAAACTTTAGAGCTTGGCTTCCAGAGTAGGAAATCCTGGGTTTTAATCCCAGTTCAGCTCCCTTAAATAGATGGGATGTACTATATTTCTTTCCAAATCCTCATTTGAAAAGTGGGCTTATTTTAGTATTTTGCTCATGATTGTGATAAGGTTTTAGGGGAAAAGAGAATACAAAGTACTTGCAGTACCTGACATGTAGTAAGTGCTTTATAACTCTTCTGTGGTGATAGTGATATTAACAGACCTCTGTTATTAGGTGAGTACATGCTACTATTTATTATTATTATGCTTTTAAAAAGAGACTGGGTCAGCCAGGCCAGGAGGCCGAGGCGGGCGGATCACAATATCAAGAGATCGAGACCATCCTGGCCAACATGGTGAAACCCCGTCTCTACTAAAAATACAAAAATTAGCTGGGTGTGGTGGTGCCTGTAGTCCTAGCTACTCGGGAGGCTGAGGCAGGGGAATTGCTTGAACCTAGGAGCTGGAGGTTGCAGTGAGCCAAGATTGTGCCACTGCACTCCAGCCTGCCAACAGAGTGAAACTCCATCTCAAAAAAAAAAAAAAAAAAAAAAGAGAGAGAGAGAAAGAGTCTTGGTATGTTGTCCAGTCTGAACTTGAACTTCGGTGCTCAGGCGATCCTCTCACTCTCAGCCTTTTGAGTAGCTGGGACTATTGGTGCGTGCCACTGCACCCAGCTTATTATTACACTTTGTAAAGGACCTAGAGCTTAAAAACTAGGGCAAGAAACTGTTTTTGATAATTTCTGCTGTTTTAATCCCCTGTACCCCTGTAAAGATTTTTGAATTGTGCATCAGTCAGTACTACCTTCTCCAATAAACTTTATGATGTGTTCTCACCCTCATTTTCAGTATTTGTGTAACCCGAAGCATGTAAGTGACAGGTTTGCTATTATGGTTGTAAAAAATAGAAATACTTTTTCTCTGTAACATATTGGACCATATGATTCGGTGTTGATTACAATGAAGCCTGAAGTGGCAAGTGACAATTCTGATGGCTGAGAGTTTGGCTGAAGATTCCCGGAATTCATCCCCGGCCATGAGTTGGTGCCATGGACTTCGGATACTTAGCTGTTGATAGGGTTTATTTCTGGATGGTGGGGGTACTTGTTGTCTTTGGTTCTTTCACAGATTCTACATTGTTTACAGCATTAACTTTTTATATCTGAAAAGAGAAATAAGGGACAACTACCAAAAATTTGATCAGGCCCTATTTTGTGAATTTTATATTTTCCGTGGCTTGCTTTTAGTATAAATATCATTCATTGACATTGGTTGGTATTCATTTAAGCATTTAGAAGGCCACTTCTTTTTTCTTAGATGTCTCATTTTCTGTTTTGCTTATGTAAAACAAAACAAAAAATTATTATACAACAGTTTATGAAGTGGTTAATTTAAGAAATTATTTTCTTCAAATGTAACGTATGTTACATGTTGAGATTAGGAGCTCTCTGCATTTCCCAACTGGTTCATTTAAATACCTTTGGAGTTTTTAAAATTATTATTATTGTTTTGTCTTGAAACAACAAACCCATTGGAGACCAAGGCAATAGCTTCAGAATTTATTAAACACTTTGACTCTTTGCTTCCCTCTGGGCAAAAATGTGGGTTTCCCAGAAGATGAGAGCCTAACTGCTAGGTAAATAGGTTAAGAGGCAAGTATCTGGTGAAAACTTCTTATAAGAGCTCCAGGATCATCTATCATATCACCAGGTCTTCCCTGGCTGACAGGAAGCTAATGGCAGTCTCACCCTGCTGCCAAATGGAGGAAATAAAGATTGCCTCTGCCCTCTTTTTGCCCTTGATCAGCAGTTGCTGTGACAGGGATGACAAATCATATGGAACCCAAGAGTGAGAACCAGTAAGCATTGTGTGATAATGACATTCACTTAATACACATGAAACAAAACACAACAAAAACAAAGCTCCCCAGATTTTCTTTTGGTATTTATATGTCACAACAAAGGTATCCATTTCCTTTTCATGAAAATTATATCTAATAAATATCCATTGATTGGATTTTATCTGGACTCACATTGGGTCCAGTTTGAATAGATGACAAAGGCATAATTTGCATTCTTGGATTAATGAAAATCCTGTAGGCTTAAAGTAATGTGACTGTCTTAGAAGGCAAAGCACTCGCCTGACATCTCTGAAATAAGGCCCAATTTCTATTAGATTCTATTTGAACATTATTGTCTTTATGTAACTTATAATAATAATTCAAAGTAACTTATAATAATAGAAACTGCTTGATTTTATTTTTTAAAAATTGGCCACTACTTTTCTGATAATACCTTTGATACCTCATACAGTATTCTAATGATATAGTTATTTTTAAAGTCAGTGTGGGTAAAGACCAGAACTTGAGTTTATCACATCAGCACAGGCTTCTGTTCCTCACTGTCTGCGTTTTCCAAGCAAATGTTTAGAAGCATTAGTAATTGGGTTTTTTATGTTGCTGTTGTTAAAAAAAAAAAAAAAATCATCTCTAAAAGCTACCTAATTTGGCTTAACAATGAGACTGAAAAAAATAATTTCTATGACTCATCTATCTAGAAACTATAGTCCATAACATAAAATGAGCTACAGTTGTAGCCAGAGAAGTACCACATAATGTGAGAATGTAATTGCTCATTGAGACATGAACTAATTGAAATGAGGGCAATAACAGTTAATCAGCTGGGTCTAGATGATTTTGTAGTTGCTCCAAGTCCATATATTTTTGGATTGTGATTTATAGTTACAGAGATCATTGGCAAACTTTAGATAAGGTAATGGACGGGGATGGGGAGTCAAAGCTATAGTTTAGTTTTCTGGGAATCTGCTGATGTCATTATTTATGGAGAAAAACATAAGCATGTTATGAACAACACCAGAGTCCCAAGAGTGAATTCAGCTGCCTGAGAACCCATATTATGACCAGGCTAAGCATTTCACATGTGTTGTCTCATGTAATCCTCATACACTTTTATGTGATATTTAAATTCTCATGTTTCTCAGCCTTTGCTCATGAGACACTTTTTGAATGTTTGAGTTTTTAATGCCAAATCTAAACCCCCTTCAAGGTAAATACCACTATAAATATGAGGGAAAAAAGCACATGTTAAAAAATGGAAAGATATGTTCAGTTTTATGCTACTTACTCTGTAGGCCTTCTTCAACACGATACTGCTGTGTGGCTAGAAATTTTACTGTTCCCAGTAAGTTTTCTTCAATACCATGAAGACCATGCGCGGGTAGTACTATAGTGTACCTTTCTTTGGTATCGGGTTATTAGTATTGTACCTAATTCTTCTTTATTTTTTCAACAAGTTATATGTTGTGCTCTATGATATTTCCTCTTGTTTACTTTGATGTAGCCATATGTATACTTGATGGGAGCCGAAATAAAATTTACGTGTTCAAGGCTGTACACTTGAGAAGGCTTCAGAATTCTCATGCCTATGTCAACTGAGAACGAATGTATTTATTAAATGAACATGAACTCCTTTTTTCTTGTGTCTGTTTTGAATTGCTGTTGTAATTGCTTTGTTTTAGTACCAGATAGAAATTTATTTCTTTATATCCAGTTATAATTTACTCAATAAATATCACATTCATTTAATTATAGAAGGCTTTGATTATGTGAAGAATAACATGGTTAACATGGAATTCGGGCAATTGAGATCCTCAAATTTAGACATTGTATTTCAATAAGTAGGCATTGTCTTATGGATCCTTGCTAGTGGCTAATGACTAGAATGATGGTATTTATAGAATGTGTTGACTTTGTGATTTCTTATTGAAAGATAATACAAAAAGTTGTGGTTAGGAGCTATATAGATTCTTGTGTGACTTTGAAAAATGGTGATTAGGGATGGAAAATTTCGTCAAGGTTGGAAAAATATACCCCTCTTGGAAGAATTAAAGTAGGCATTACGTATAGAAAACTTGTGTTCCTTGTTAGAGATATAGTAAGTGATCCATAGTCTTTTCTTTCTTCCATAACCATTTCCCTTTAGAAGCACAGAGTATGTTGTGGTGGGGGGGCAGATACTGTTGTTGTCATGGCTAATGCTTACCGAATGCATATTATGACCAGGTTAAGCATTTTACATGTGTTGTCTCATGTAATCCTCACACAGTCTTATCAGGCATGCATTATTATTATTCCCATTTTAGAGATGAGAAAACCAAGGCCCAAAATGTTTACCTTGTCTATGGTTGCACAGTTTGCAGATACCAGAGCTGAGATTTGAACTCACCAAATCTGGTTGTAGAGTTTGTAACAATTTCTCTAGATCGCCATTCTGAAAGAGTTTTAGATCCCTGCAGTTTTTAGGAAAATGACATAACGTGGTCAGTGATTGCTGATCTCACTCTTTCTCTGAGTTCCCATATTGGGAGGACTAATGAAAGCAGCTGTTAAATTGATGAAGAGTAAATTATACTATGTATTATTATTTATGGAAATGTAACAACACCTCAACTAAATTATAATATTCATGAGAACAGTGATCAGGTTTTACCCATCTTTACATCTCTGCAGTGTAATAGTTTTTTTAACAACTTTATTGATACACAATTTATACACAATAAAATTCATTCCTTTAAAGTATACAATTCTTTAGTTTTTATTATATGCACAGAACTGTGCAACCATTGAAACGATCTAATTTTAAATAATGTTCATTATTCCCCAAGGAAACCATGTAGCTATTAGCAGTCATTCCCGATTATTATTATTGTTATTATTATTTTAGACAGGGTCTCACTTTGTCACTCAGGCTGGAGTGCAGTGGCATGATCATGGCTCACTGCCATCTCAACCTCTGCTGGTCTTAAGTGATGCTCCCACCTCAACCTCCCAAGTTTCTAGGACTACAGGCACGTGCCACTATATCTGGCTAATTTAAAAAATTATTTTAGAGACTAGCTTTCACTATTTGCATAGGCTGGTCTTGAACGCGTGAGCTATCATGCCTGGCCCCAGTTATTATTATTTTTTTTTAACTAAGCAAGAAAGTTGCCAAATATTGGAAACATTCAGTATTTAGCATTGAGCATGCAAAATCACCTAATTTGTAGAAACTTGATATTCTTAATCACAGCTTTTTACCAAAATAATTATTTTCTTTTAATATGCTTTTGAAAATTATCTGATTGAAATCGTTGGAAGTAGTTCGTTCCATTTTACACAAACAATTGCTATAATTAATCAGAGAAAGCAAAAGTATTACTACCTGCCATAATAGAGAGAGTCTATCTGCTCTAATCCCTTTTCTCATAGACAACTTTTAGTGCTAGGGTATAGCATTACTGGTTTCCTGAATCCCTCTTGGAACAAAAATGCCTCAAGGATAATCCTCAAAAGTTGATTTCTGATAAGTATGTATCTAATGTTGAAGATTCTAATCCTTTATTTCCTGGATGCTTTTTAATACTGTTTGAAATGAATCGATTACAGCTTGAGAATTCTCACGTTCCTGACTTTAATGAATGTGAGGTTTCCATGAGTTTGTATGTGTCAAAAGTTCCTTCCCTGAAAAATGAGGGAAAATGGTTAATGTTCAGGTTCAAGTTGACTTTCCTGTGGAATGTTTTCTGGTCCACCTCAGTATTCTGTTTAAGAGGCAGTAAGACACAGTTCCTGACAGTTTAGGTTTGGGATCAAAGAGGTTGTGGGCAAGGGTTTTATCAGCTTGCTTCTCCCAGACCCTCAACTCCATCAGCTCCCCGGTATGTTTCCTGGATGAAGACAGTGCTGATTTATTCAACCCTGGGTGAAGAGCTGTGGAAATTCAGCTGCACCTCACTCCTCCACTAGTTTATCCTCCCACCCCTCCCCTTGTCTTCTCTGTGTACAGAAGTTCCCACCACTCTATAGTAACAAAAACCTGGTTTCAAGTCCTGGTCCTGCCACTTACCAGCTGTGTAATTCTTGGCAAGTCACATAATGTTCTCATCTGTGACACAGGATAATAATATTACCTACTTTATAGTGTTGTTGCAAGGATTAAATGAGATAATGCATATAAAGAATAGATGTTGACCTAAATACAGATTTTTTAAATGAACATAATTTTCTAATGCCTTAAATTTGCTGAGGGGTTTGTATCCTTGCACATAAATTTATTTGGTCTCACAATCTTTCTGTGATATAGTCAGAGCAGTGGTTACCCTTTTTGTTTCACAGATAAGGAAATTGAGTGCATAAAAGGGAATTTTCCAAGGTAGTCACATAATTAATTTAGTGGCAGAGCTGGATCAAGACTGGTTCTTCTTATATCAGCTCCTTGAGCTGCTGTT
The DNA here is from genome assembly GCF_049350105.2 of Macaca mulatta. Lineage (NCBI taxonomy): Eukaryota > Metazoa > Chordata > Mammalia > Primates > Cercopithecidae > Macaca > Macaca mulatta. The sequence goes on along the minus strand of NC_133407.1, from coordinate 129,057,533 downwards.
TTTGTTTATTACTGGGAACCATTTGCTTGCCCTAGACAAATATATACTCTCTTTTTGTTTTATATGATTCATTCAATAATGTGGAAGGTCCACATTTTGCTTTGACATAATGTAGATCTCCTTGAAAGGTAACATGTTTACACTTAAGTGAGAGCACGTGGCTTCCAGGAAAAGGATGCATGGTCAGTTTGCGTAGTTCCTGTGGAGCTCCTTGGATTTGGCACTCAATCCTTCATCCCATGTCATAGCTATGGAGAAAAGAGCTAGAAGTAGGATCATGAAAACAAGATCGGATGCTTCTCATCTCTCATGTCTAGGCCAATTTTGCAAATCATCAGCACAATGGAATAAATGCCAAGTCCTTATTTATTTCAAGTATTTTAGGTGTGGTTTTTAAAATGAGATTCCAGTACCTTCATCACACAGTGTTCCTCCATGCAAGATGGAATCTGAAAGGGTTTGCTGATCCCAAACATGCAAGTTATAACTGGAATAAAATAATTGTCTTTACACACCTGCTGTTGAGTGGCTTGGCATTATTCCATTTATGAGACACCAATTACTGACACTTCTGTGTTGAGATCTGGGATAGAAAAAATGAGGTTCCTGTTTCTGACCTTTGTTATCATAGTTGAGAGTTTTGGACAGAGAATGCCCCATTATTCAAAATGGTGCTTCTAGAAAGGATCCATTCATGTTGCCCTGAGTGGCCTTGCTTCCTTGTGAAGTGATTTGTAGATCACCACATATAAAGTGTTAAATAACTCAGCAACTTCCCCTGACCCCCGAGGAGGAGGCAGGCCTTCTTTATTTCTGTTTATTTTATAATGTGTTATAGGGACGACAATCAGTCAAATCTCTTTTAGCTGCTTTCTCATTTACAATGAGGCATCAATTCTGATTGGATACAGACCCAAACTGATTCCAAGTTCTTTGAAGACAAGGATCTTACCTTTTCAGCTTTGTTCTGCTGGAGGAACAGCACCACTGGGGGTGGGTGGAGGGGTGTGTGTGTGTGTGTGTGTGTGTGTGTGTGTGTGTGTTGCTTAGTGACACTAAGTTTGAGTCATATTTATTCACGTGACCCTTCTGAGTCTGCATAGCTATCTCATCTGGGATTACATCATGGATTTTTACCCCCTCTCTCCACTGTTTGTTTTCTAACCACTCCCACCCTCGAAAGTAGTATGAGCCATAGATTTTCTTTCAGCCCTTTCCATGGTACCGTGACCACCTTGCACACACACCTTTTCTTTTCACATTGGAATTGTTTCTGCTTCGACACACCCTTCTGTCTCTCTCTCTCACCTTTGGGTCCCTAATTCCTACTGTGATGGTATTTGGAGGCAGGGCCTTTAGGAGGTAATTAACCGAAGGTCAGATTCTCATGATGGAATTGATGTCCCATGTGAAAAAGAGGATGGGCTCTCATTTCCTGCCATATAAAGATACAGCAAAAAGGCAGCTGTCTGAAAATCAAGAAGAGGGCCCTCTCACCAGATAGTTCTTGTTATGTTCCCCAGGCTGGATTTGAACTGCTGGGTTCAAGCAATCCTCCCACTTCAGCTTCCCTTGTAGCTGGGACTCCAGGTGTATGTCAAAATGCCTGTCTCAACAAATGCTTGTTGTTTAGGCCACCCAGTTTATGGTATTCTGTTATAACAGTACAAACTAACGAAGACAAGTCCTTATACTTATGTTAAGGAGAAAGTCTCAAATTGACATTCATGGGTGTCTTAAGATATTTCTGATGTTTGTCACTCCTGTTTTGTGATAATAGGATAATTCAGACCTCAGGCTCAAAGCCTTAGGCTGCAGATAAAACAAAATGGCTTTATTTTTGTTGCATTTATTTTTAGTTACTTACTCTTTATGGCAGGATGAAACCGATTCTCCATTTGAGGTAAAGCTAAATGTTTCCTTTTTAAAAAAATTATACGCAGTAAAATTCACCATTTGTGGTGTGTGCTATGGGTTTTGACAAAAGCACAGTCATGCAGCCACCACAATAGGCAGGAAACAAAACAGTGTCCTCCTCCTTTCCCTAATGACCTGTGCTGCTCCCACCCTACATACCTGGTAACCACTGCTTGATTCTCCATCTCTGTAAAATATGTGGAATACAAACGGAGTGGTCATACAGTGAGTAATCTTTGAGTCTGGATTCTCTTTCCCTGAGCATAATGTATGTGAGACTCGTCCATGCTGTGTGTATCTGTAGTTTTGCTGAGCAGTAGTTCTTTGTAGGGATGTGCCACAGTGAATTCATTCACCAAATGAACCACATTTGGTTGTTTTCCAGTTTTGGTTGATTATGCACAAAGCTCTTCTAAACATTTATGTACAGGGTTTTGTGTGAATATGTTTTCATTTCTCTAGAGTAAACATTTAGGAGTGGGATTGTTAGGTCATATGAGAAATTTATGTTTAACTTTTTAACCAACTGCCAAACTCTTTCCCCAAATGGTTGTACCATTTTGTATTCTTCCCAACAAGGCATAAGAGTTCTAGTTGCTCCATATTTTTGCCAGCATTTGGTATTACAGAAACATTTTTTAAACCATTCTAATAGGTATGTGGTGGCTAAGTATTTCCTTTTTACCTAAATATGTTTATTTATTTATTTATTTATTTTGAGACAGAGTCTCACTCTGTTGCCCAGGCTGGAGTGCAGTGATGCGATCTCGGCTGACTGCAACCTCTGTTTCCTGGGTTCAAGCAGTTCTCTGCCTCCGCCTCTTGAGTAGCTGGGAATACAGGCGCCTGCCACCATACCTGGCTAATTTTTGTATTTTTAGTAGAGACGGGGTTTCACCATCTTGGCCAGACTGGTCTTGAACTCCTGACCTCGTGATCCACCCACTTCGGCCTCCCAAAGTGCTGGGATTACAGGCGTGAGCCACTGCACCCGGCCTGTTTAATTTTTTTTTTTATTAAATAAAATGTCTGTTTCACCACAAAAGGCAGTTTGATTTGAGGGGTAGATATTGAGTAAATCGTAGTGCTGATCATCATATATGGCAAAAATTGTGCCAGAGGTAGGGTAACTGAGTGAATTTGGAGGACTAATACATTCTACTGGCCTCTAGCTCTGTCAACTAAAGAATGAACTGCATGAGGCTGTCCTGGATGTCTAACTGATACTCTGGATATTTACCAGATGCAAATGATTGTGTTAGAATAGGAAAATGATGATCTGTTCTTAATACGGAAGCAGTTGCAGTGACTGTCATTTTTTGAAGTCTTGTTAGGTTTTGACAAGCAAGACCCAGATTAATTTAACAGCAGGTGATATCGTGGAATATTGACAGTTTAATCTTTGTGGGCCGATTAGTTTTCTTTAATAATCTGGCCATAAGACCATTTAGACAGTTACTGAGTGAGATCTCAACATCTTGAAACCGGATGGCTTTGGGAACGTGAAGCAGTAGGAAATGGCTTATCAGAATTTCACCAGTAAGATTTTTCTTTTTCTACCTCAACTGGATTTTTCAAGAGAATTTCTAGAATAAAAAGATAGAGTGAACAAGTTCCCAGTGCAGTTTCCTTTTTGTAGTCATGGTTTGTGGATTTTAGTGATAAGTAAGGTCACTTTCTCGTTTCCTCAGCAGGAGTCTCTGAAGCCAGATACACTGCAAGTTTATGAACCATAAAATGTGCATAAGAAGCAGGTAGCCACTCAAGCTTTACTGGGTGAACTTTGAGGGCACTGCTAATTCATTCTGAGACACTCACTAGGACATAGCTCAAATTAATTACTTAAATTATGATCCAGTGGTGGGAAGGGTTGATATTATTCACTATTCTAGTACAAATCTTGGAGGTACTTAAATACTTGAAAAGGACCCTATTTAAGTGATGAGCAGTTTGAGATTTAAAAATAAAATCAGGTGGAAAAATAGTACCACTTTCTCAAATGTACTTGTAGTATATTCCTATTCATCAGTAAGGCAAGTAAAGTATTGTTGACCTTGAGGCTGGCTTTCTAAGAGATGCGAAACCTTGGGACATTGTTTGTGTGATTCAGCTGGAGTCTATAAGTCTTTTGCATGTTTTTTGTGAGGACTACATTACTATTGAAGATACTTGAGTAAAATACCCAAGAATCAGGTCTTAAAATATTTCTTAGATAATGATTTCATTCAGTTTATAAAATGCCAAGACAATTACCTGCCTACTGATACCATTCAGAGCATGAGAAGTGTGTAAAGAAGGAAACCATCATTTCATCTCTTCCCATTTCTGAAGTCACCTTCCTGAGGTGGCTAACCACTCTTAAGGGTATAGTATTATTATACCCATTTAACTATGTGAACTCATAAAACTCATAAACTTGTAAAACATGCCATATTCTGTTTTTCAATGAAATGCAGTGATAGTTTACATCTTATTCTGTAACTTGTGTGTATCACTTCAATGCACATTAAAGGTATTCCTTCAGGTAACTGCATGTAGATTTAACCATTCTTTTTTTTTTTGAGATGGAGTCTCGCCTCTGTTGCCCAGGCTGGAGTGCAGTGGCGCGATCTCAGCTCACTGCAACCTCCGCCTCCCTGGTTCAAGTCATTCTCCTGCCTCAGCCTCCCGAGTAGCTGGAACTACAGGCGCCTGCCACCATGCCCGGATAATTTTTTGTATTTTTAGTAGAGATGGGGTTTCACTGTGTCAGCCAGGATGATTTTGATCTCCTGACCTCGAGATCCAGGCGCCTCGGCCTCCCAAAGCGTTGGGATTACAGGCGTGAGGCACTGCACCTGGCCAATTTAACCATTCTTTACCATTTACCATTACATAGCTAAAACATTTTCCCAAGGGTGGATCAACCATTTTTCATTCGATCATTTCCATATTCTTGGACACTCATTTTTTTCAAAGCATATGAGAGGTTTTGTTTGTTTGTTTGTTTGTTTGTTTTTAAGAGAGGTTTTCTTTTATCTGTTTGAGATGTCATGCTGTTTCGAGTAAGTATGTTTCTTGTTCTTGAGTGCTAGAAGTTGTTTGGGACATGGTACTGGATGTAGTGTAATGAAGGCAACTCAGACATTCTCATGGTTGAGAGCTGTACTGACCAGTCCAGTAGCCAGTAGCCACATGTGGCTATTTAAACTTAAAGTCATTAAGATTAAATAAAAGTTCATATTCAGTTTCTCAGTCACACTGGCCAGCCACTTTTTAACAGCTACATGTGGCTAGGGGCTACCATGTTAGACAGCACAGATGGAACATTTCCATGAAGACAGGTTCCATCAGACAATGATGGTTAAGGATGAGGGATGCTGCCATCAGATTACCTGCATCCAGACAGATCACGGCTCTGCCCAACTTGTTACGTAACCTTGGACAGGTTACTTCTCTGAGTCTGAGCTTCCTCATCAATAAAATGAGGGTAATAATAACCCTTACTTCTGGGTTTCTTGTGAAGATTATATACAATAATAGTACTGATTAAGTGCTTAACACCTTGCTTGGGACATAAGTGAACATCTGAGAAATGGAAGCTATTATTTTTTTCCCAGTGTTATATATTTTTTTCTTTTTTGGGGGGTTGGACACTGTGTTTATTATTAGCTTAAAGCTAATAACTGCAAGATATTGTTGGCCCAATTTCTAGCTAGAGAAACAGAAGGCAGTATTGTAGGCTAAGGAAAATCCCAGTTTGTCAGCCCGGTGGCTTTTTTTTTTTTATTTTTATTAATACGCTGTCCCTGAGAAACATGGTTGAATTTGTTTTACTCGTCTTCTGTCAGGAAGTAACCCTTCTGGCTTTGTTAGAAGCATGGTTTGTAATAATTGTACCCAACCCAGATGGCTCCTGAAAACCCTTTGAAATGCCATCTGCCAGGCGTGTGTCCAGCCAGCAGCCTGTCATTCTGCTACAAGAAAAGAGAAGGCGGGGTCCCCTCCCTGGGTCCTTTTCTCCAGAGCATCGCTGAATGGAGCCTGGTCAGGCTGGCCCAGACCCAGGGCAGGCTGCTCAGAGGATAGCTGGGAAACCTCCTGCTAGCCTGAGCATGGAAAGGTTTTGTCTGGGTAATAAACCCTGAACGGTTTATGGGTGGAGACTTGCCCGCCCACCCACTCCCTTCCCCTGCTGCTCTAAGGCATCCTAAGCATATTTATTTACATGGAAAAATGGGATCTTAGTTTCATGTTTCCTCTGAAATCTAGCATTTTTGACATTCTTGATTATTTTGAATCCTCTCAGGAAATTAAGACCCCAGGGTGATTGTTGTCTTTAAGGTAAACCTGATAAATTGGATCTGAAAACATCATTGAAAGAATGGCAAAGATGGCTGCAGAAGGAGAAGAAAATCAACGTTGTCTGGTTTGGCAAGACTATAAAACTCAACACATTTTTTGTTTTGTTTTGTTTTGTCCTCATTTTTTTTTTTGAGATGGATTAAGTTAATGGAACTTTGGTATGGAGGCTGAATATGAGAGTTGCCATACAGAACATATTTAGGACAGATCCTTTCACAGCAACTTTCAAAGAGCTTCTATTCTTGCACTGCACTGGAATTCCCAGTGTGATGTAGACTGTTTGTGTTTTACAAGTAGCTGGCTGAACAGCTTTTTCACTTGGCTCCAAGACATCACACCCTCCTTTTTTGCTCCTATCTTGCTGGCTACTGCTGCTTAGTCTCCTTTGACGATCTTCCTCTTACTCCTATCTTCTAAAAGTTAAAAGTTCTTAGTGTTCACTCCAAACTTCTTGGCTTTTTTTTCCTAAACTCTCTCTGTAGATTTTATCTTTGTCTCTTACCTTCAGATGCCTTTGGTTTACTAATCAACTGATCACCCTTATTAAGTTTACATTCCACCCTCTACTCTCACCTTCAGACTTTTAAGATCAACTGTGCTCCAGCTCTTTGCACCTAGCTGTCTATTAGGCAGTTCAAACCTAACACGTCCAAAAGTAAACTTTTGATTTTCCCTTTTCCCAAAACCATTCCCCTCAGCCTTCTCAATCTCTGCAAATGGCACAGCCCATTTGCCCAGATCACAACATAAGTATTTCTGTCTTTATTCTTCTTTCTTACATACAACATCCAATCCATCAGCAAGTTCTATTAGTTCTGTCTTCAAAATATAGACCTAACATGGTGTGATGAGCTGACATACTTTGTTTTTAACTTTAATTTAATTTTAACTGCTGGGATACTTACGTAGGACGTGCGAGTTTGTTACATAGGTAAACATGTGCCATGGTGGTTTGCTGCATCTGACAATCCATCATATAAGTATTAAGCCTCACATGCATTAGCTATTTATCCTGGTGCATCTCCAACCCCCTGATGCTCTCTGTCCTCCATCGGTGGGTGGCATGGAGAGCATCAGGATAAATAGCTAATGCATGCGGTGCTTAATACCTTGATGATGGGTTTTACTTTTAATATGTCTGTTCTATGGACTGTACTGTAGCTCTTTAAAATACTCTGTTTGTAATAGAAATCTCACTGCTTCTTATCAGTGCTGTCCTACTATTCTAGTCCATATCTTGATTACCATTCACCTGGACACTATGGTAACCACCTAACTGGTCCCCCTGCTTCTATTCCTGTCCAACCCACCTTACTCTGCCAAAACGTGTTCTCCTTGAAGTCAAAGAGCTTTAAAAAGGAAAACCAAGCCGAGTGTGGCGGCTCATGCCTGTAATCCCAGTAATTTGGAGGCCAAGGTAGGAGGACTGCTTGAGGCCAGGAGTTGGAGACCAGCCTGGGCAATATAGTGAGACCCCCCCCCATCTGTATAAAAAAAAAAAAAAAACTAGCTGAGTGTGGTGGCACATGCCTGTAGTCCTAACTACTCACGAGGCTGAGGTGAGAGGATCTCTTGAGCCCAGGAGCTGTGATTACTCCACTGCACTCCAGCCTGAGCGATACAGCAAGACCTGTCTCTAAAAAGAAAAATAAAAGAAAAGCCAAATCAAGGCACCCCCTTGCTCAAAACCATTCTAAGAATGGCATTCCATTATCCTTAGAATAAAATATGAAGTGTTTTCTGTGGCCTATGTAATCTTGCCCCTTGCTTTCGTTTCCAGCCCTTTTTTCATCACTGTACTGCAACCATGCTGGCCTTTCTGCCCTTTCCTCGACACACCAGATCACACCTGTATCAAAGCCTTTGCCCTTCCCTCTGCCTGGATGCATTCCCCATCACCTTTGCATTCGCCAGGCTCTTCCTCATCACCTAGCTAAAATAGCTTCCCTACTTTTCCCTTGCTTCCTCCCTCCATGACACTGTCTAAACCTTTAACCTATGTTGCTCCGAGATACCTTCTGATCCTTCAGTCTATAGAAGAATGATTTCCTCCTGACACTATATGCTGTATTTATTTATATACATATTTGTTTTCTGTGTCTCACAGTAACATATAAATTCCACGAGGGCATGAGCTTTGTCTTGTTCACAAGTGTTTCCCCAGTGCCTGAACTAGTGCCTGGCATATGTTGGGGCCTCAATAAATATTTGTTGAATAATGCCATGGCATTATTCATGGCAATATGTAATGCCATGAATACACACACACATACATATACAGATATATATATAAAATAACAGATTATTATAGTGGGATTTGAACAGTAAGATTCCATCAATTAATTCTAACAAAAACATAAACTATAATGTCTACTAAAAATTTTTGAGCAAAGCCTTCAGAAAGGATTATCTCATTCAATACACACAACAAACTTATGGATTAGGTGCCATTGTTGTCCCTATTTTGCAAACAAGGACACTGAGAAATAGTAGACACTAAGGAACCTGTCCAAGACCACAAGTTGGAGAGGTAGACCATGAACCTAGCATTCCCGCTCCAGATCACTGCTCTTTAACAGTATGTGATACTGTCTCTATGTTTCCTGTGCCTGACACTTGATATGTAAATTTAAAAGTTGTGAACTACCTCAAGGGATTTGTCATCACCTGCCAGGGGAGGCACGAAATGGGGACAAATTAGGAAACAGTGTAAGAGTATCTGACTTCTTTAACCCCAAGGCTCTAGCATGCTGATTATGAGAAGCAAACATCTATAATATAACCATTATATGCCCAATTTGCAGCTATTTAAAATATTCAGATTTCAGATAGAAGAATTGTGTACACTAAAAATACATTTTGCCCGAGTAACGTGTGTAGTAAGTGTTGAGTGTTTTTGACTTATGAAAATTATGAATATCCAGTATAGGTGTGGATGCGGTCATTCACATGGGCAAATGATCAGAGACTGCACAGCGCTAAGAACTTTAGGGCCACTAGGCACATACAGTTGGTTATTTAATTCCTAGGCATAGGGAAATATCCTTGCTTATTATATGGGAAAACATTGATGTTAAATCACCACCACAGGTAATAATGCCTTGCAAAATGAGCTCTGTTGAATGTAACAGCAGAAATCACATTTTTTGCTCTCTCTCTTTTTTTTTTTTTTGGTCTCATAATATTTAACATAGGCTCCTAGTACACGGTACATAGTTGCTGCTTGGCTTATTTTCCTTTCTTGACTAATGTGTAAACCACAGTCTGCTCATTGCTTCTACTTTGTTGACTGAGATTGGACTAAAATGTTAGATCCACAGCCTAGCACCTGAGCTAGGTGACTTTTGTTCTCTGGATGCTCTGCATGATTTCATAAGAGGAAGTGTTACATTTGTCAGCCACTGAGAAGATGACCAGATTAATTCAGGGGGAGAATTTTCTAGCAAATGCAGTGTCCTTTCTTCCTAGTCAGAATTCATGGATGGCCTCTTTTTGCCAAACATATTAATTACATGAGGAGCAGCAGCATTTTAATCGCTGGGAGATGTCCAACCACAGATCTTGGGCAGTCAGATTTCTCTAGTGATGTGTTTATGCAGCAGGTGTCATTTTCTTTAAAGAGCTTTGGAACTTGCCGGTTGTATTGAGGAACACAAGAATTTCAAGACCTGTGATAAAAACACAGACCCCTTAGGATCTGAGCTTAAGGTGGATACATTTTTAGTATTTACTAGAGTCCTAAAAGCTGCTGACTGTGAATGTTGTCTGTATAAAATCCAGTTCACCTTTTCTATTCAGTGCATTGTCAAAAATGGTATAAAACTCTCTCTAGGTGACCCAGCTGTGCTTGTTTTTCTCTCTCTCCCATTTGGGGTTCCCAGGCACTAGAGTGTGGCAGTGAGAATGCTATTGTGTTGTGTTAGAAAGAAGTTGCCTTTACCATGTCCCTGTCTGGACAGATGAGGCGGCAGAGTCTTAGGTACGCCAGCTTACTAAACAGGTTATTTTAATTACACCTGGATGTGGAACTTCCTGTTTTAGTTGACTGATGGTTTGTTGTGCCTTTGTATTTTCTGCTACAGGCACAACCCGATCTCCCAGAGAAGGAGAAGTGCCTGGCGTGGACTATAACTTTCTGACTGTGAAGGAGTTCTTGGACCTCGAGCAGAGCGGGACTCTTCTGGAAGTCGGCACCTATGAAGGTGAGTTACTTGTATGACAGCATAAAAAGCTTCTCTCCTGGGTACTTCAGAGGAGCCCAGAGCCATGCAGGCAAAAATGTTTTGTGGAATCTGGAGGTCTAAACAAATAACAGGAGATTGCAGTTCACTTTAATATGACGAATAATAGCTAAAGTCTGTGGAATAAGGCTTTGTGGAGCTCTTTAAAAATAGTTTTTGTTTTTCTCTAGGAGTTTTCTTTTTTAATTTACCTATTCAAGTGCGCAGGTGTGTTTTGTTTTTTAATATGGACATGTGTGGTATTAGAAAAGAAGGAAGAATCATGGTTAATCACAAAATGTGACCCTGTAAGTAGTGTTGTTTTAATCTTGAAGAAATAAAATGTCACTTTCCTACTGATTGATTTTTAATGTATTTTTATGTGATTCATAAAGCAAACTATTTTTGTTTGTTTGTTTGTTTGTTTTGAGATGGAGTCTCGCTCTGTCACCCAGGCTGGAGTGCAGTGGCATGATCTCGGCTCACTGCAAGCTCTGCCTCCCAGGTTCACGCCATTTCCCTGCCTTAGCCTCCCGAGTAGCTGGGACTACAGGCGTCCGTCACCAAGCCCGGCTGATTTTTTGTATTTTTAGTAGAAACGGGGTTTCATCGTGTTAGCCAGGATGGTCTCAATCTCCTGACCTCATGATCCGCCCGCCTCGGCCTCCCAAAGTGCTGGGATTACAGGAAAGCAAATTATTTTTAAAATATGTACTTAAGTAATCTGTGTATACCTGTCTCCCACCTGCCTAATTTAGGATTCAATATTATAAATAATCTGATTACTCTTCTGAAGTTGATATCAATACAGACATGCATGTGCATGTGCATATATACATGTGTGTATACATGTGTGCATGCATGTTGTATGGATATTCCCATTTCTTCCCTGTTTTCCCCAAAAGGCAGTATACAGTACATGCTGTTTGGTACCTTGCTCTTTTTGTTTAACAATATGTCTTAATAGGTCATTGCAATTCGGTAATAAAGCACTTCTGGTTTTCTTCTTGAAATATAATTATAAAAATTTTATTTCCTTTGTATGGGCATACCATAATTTATTTAACCACTTCCCTCTGAACAAATATTTGAGTCAATTTCAATGTTTCATATTTCTAAACACTGCTGAGTTGAATGACATGAATGTATCATTTCACATAGGTGCAAACATATCCATAGGATCAGATCCCATTGCTGGGTCAAAGCCGAATGTGGTGGAAAAAAGTCATGTTTTTCTGAAAACAGTATTATAGCTTGATTACTTTTTGTAGTGTTATTATTGTTTGAGGCAGAAGTGGCACAATCATACTATTAACTAGGACAGATTATTAACTTGGTCAAGTTATTATGTGTATCTCTTTACTAACTCTTTAAAATTTGGATTTATTAGGCATTCACAGGAACATTTTAAAGATTAGGCATAAACATAAAGGGTAAATACAAAGTAGATTATTATTTTATTAGGGACATTCTAGCTTTAATGTGATAATTGCTCCTGTTATGGTGACTAACAGTCATATCATGATCATGAATCTTAAAGATGCTGTTTCTGGTTTGATATTCTTTGGAGAAGGGGAGGAGCATTGTCTTTGTACATACTGCCCGTTTCCAAATTGTGAATATACAGTAGACAGTGTATATTAATCAAACTCCTGCTCATGAAGTCAGGAATTTTTATTTGTTTGTTTTTGAGTATTGCTAACTATCAGTTGGCTTAGTTTCCTGAAACTACATGTTGGGATGTGACTGGGTGGCTGGTGGGCTGGGCAGGAGTCCGAGAATAATCGAGGTCTAGGAGTGTATAGAGGGAAGGGAGGGGGACTGCGGGAAGGTACAAGGAGCTTCTTCAACTTGTTGTCAGCATGCTGTCCTCACATGTTGTACATGTGAATTGAGCTAAAACTTCAGTGGCCATGGATAGAGCATGTGTGACTCCTCTTTGGTTAGCAGAGAGAGAATTGTCCTCCTCTGAAATCAGTTATGCCCATCTGGGGGGCTTCAGTCATCAAATATACAAAACATCTATTTGCATTTTTGGAGAGGCTGGGGTAGGAATGTTTGTACAAAGCAAAAGAGGATTGGGTCGGACAGGAAAAACTTGTGATTTAGGCTCCAATTTAACTTGAAAGATGGAAAGTAAACTCGCTTTATTCAATGTTAATGGAACAAATGATATATAGGTGGAGTCAGTTCTTTTTCTCATTTAATTTTATCATTGCAACAGAGGCAGCTATTATCTTCACTGAATTTTTAGATGGAGACACTGGAGCCAAGTGGCATTAAATAACTTTTTCAGAGTTGCACAGCCAGTTCTAGAATGCTAGAACAGGAACCAAACCCAGCTCAATGTGACTCTCAGATCCTACACTCTTTCCTAAAAACCCCAAGAATATCCTAGATGTAACTAAAAAGCTAAGGAAAGTAGCCATTAGTACGTGAAGCTAACTTCCTTGTGTGTAGCAACAGAGGAATGTTTTTCAGAAAATGTCTGATTGTCTTATAGAAAATGGTGCCTTTGTGAGTGTTGCGTCGTTATTTTGGAACTGGAATTTTCTTAGGTGCAGGATTAATCTTTTCCACTTCTAACCCATTTGACTGTGCAGTGTTCTTCAACCTTTGGCCTATTAGCAATGAAATTTCCCTACCACATGAGATGGCTCATAAGTTTTTTTTTTTTTGGAAACAGAGTCTCACTCTGTCGCCCAGGCTGGAGTACAGTGGCACAATCTCGGCTCACTGCAACCTCTGTCTCCCGTGTTCAAGCGATTCTCCTACCTCAGCATCCTGATTAGCTGGAACTACAGGTGCATGCCACTGTGCCCGGCTAAGGTTTTATATTTTTAGTAGAGTTGGGGTTTCACTGTGTTGGCCAGGATGGTCTCAGTCTCACAACTTCGTGATCTGCCTGCCTCGACCTCCCGTGGTGCTGGGATTATAGGCATGAGCCACCGTGCCTATAATTTTTTGGAACTGACCCGAGTATACTATATTGACTCTTAAAAACTGAGAGCCAAATGGAATGTTTATTAAATGCCTTATGCCCTCAGAGGAGTAGGGCTGGAAAGACATTTAGAGAACTTTCTCTGTCTTTGCCTCTCCTGGATAAGTCCCTTGATGGTGGCTGCTGTCTATTGGTGGACACTAACAAGCTTGCAAGCCCTGCTGTCACACTGCCTGAGTTTGATTCTCAGCCCTTTTGCATTGAGCTGTGTGCCCTCCGGCAAGTTACTTAATGCTCCATGTCTCCATTTTCCCATTGGTAAAATTAGGATAATAATAGTGCTTCCTCAGAGGTAGGGCTAAATGAGACAATAATTGGAAAGGGCTTAGCAGAGTGTCTGACACATGTAAGCTCTCCATCAGCGTTAGCTCTTGTATTTACACGCACCTAGTTCTAAATTGCTCCCGTAGTGGATCCCTTTCCTCTCTACTAGTCAGTAAACCAGCAGATTTGCCAGTGAAATGTCTTTATTTACTTCCCAGGTACTCACCTTATTTTTTACCCTCCTGAAATTGCTTTCTCCACACCTCTACTGGTTCCAGAGAGGAAAAGTCTACCACAACAACACAAAGCACTCTTTAAAGCACGACATGTATAAATGTTTAAGTAATAGTAATAAGCGTACATGATGGAATAGTTCCTACAGTAAAAGACTTAAAACTAGCTAAGTCCTAGTTGCTTCCCCTCTTCCATATAGGTAACCATTATTAAAGATGCTAGTGCAAATGTCTGGAAAACTTATATGTACACAGCATATATGTATATCTTGTTTATTTCACTCTGGTATTGCCCTTTGCCCTTAACACAGCTTGGAGATCTTTCCACATTACCCCATACAGTTTCACCTCATTCTTTATAAATGCTGCATAGTATCCCAGTGAATAAGTGTGTGTGTGTATGTGTGTGTGTGTGTGTGTATGTGTGTATATAAAACTTATTTAACCAGCCCTCTGCAGATGGACGTTTTAAATGTCCCCTGCCTTACCTCCCCCTTCTGTTTTTGGTGGTGGTGTTATAAACAGTGCTTCAGGTATCTTGTTATACAATTATGAGCATAACTGTAGGGTAAATTTCTGGTAGCACAGTTTTAAAGCAAGCCTTTTAATGCATATATAATTTATTTCAACAAGTATTTATTGAGCATTTATTTCAGGCCAATAATCTCTTCTTAGTTCACATGGTAAACCAAGGATAGAGCTGGGATTCAAATTCAGGTACTCTGGCTGCAGAGTCTATACTCTTCCCCCGCTCAGTCTTGTGAGGCGGATTAAACATAAACAATTTTGTTGGGCATGGTGGCTGACACCTATAATCCCAGCACTTTGGGAGGCTGAGGTGGGAGGATTGCTTGAGCTCAGGAGCTCACAGCCAGCCTGGGCAACATGGCAAAGCCCATCTCTACAAAAAAAAAAAATACAAAAAATGAGCCAGGCATGGTGACGTCCACCTGTAGTCCCAGCTACTCGGGAGGCTGAGGTGAGAGAATCACCTGATTCTGGGAAGTTCGAGGTGCATTGAGCCACGATCACACCACTGCACTCCAGCCTGGGCAACAAGAGTGAGACTGTATAATATATGAACGAATGAATGAATGAATGTAAACAATTTTAAGAAAAGTGATGAATGGGTCGGGTGTGGTGGCTCACACCTGTAATCCCAGCACTTTGGGAGGCCAAGGTGGGCAGATCATTTTAGGTCAGGAATTCGAGACAAGCCTGGCCAACATGGTGAAACCCCCTCTCTACAAAAAAAAAATACAAAAATTAGCTGGGCTTGGTGGTCATTCCTATAGTCCCAGCTACTTGGGAGGCTGAGGTGGGAGAATCACTTGAACCCAAGAGGCAGATGTTGCAGTGAGCCGAGATTGTGCCACTGCACTCCAGCCTGAGTGACAATGTGAGACCCTGTCTCAAAAAACAAAAAAAAAAAAGAAAAAAGAAAAGTGATGAACGTTCTGAGAGAAACTACACAGCGCTCCAGAAGCTTATAGGAAGGGCACACCATTTCTTCTAGTTTTGGCAGACACCCTGGAGGAGGCGAAGCTATACTATATTTCTGCCACTTTGGGTCAGGTGAGAGGCTGGGAGATGGTGTTTGAGTTTAATAGTCGGCATGGGTGGTGGGGCCTGAATCCACAGAGAGTGATGTGATGATGAACCAAGAGAGGGTTAGAAGGGTGGCTTCTAGAAAGGGGAGGGAAGCAAGCACACCCTGTTTCCCTTAGAACCACTGCTGTCCCATAAGAACTTCTTTCCTTGCTGGTAATGTTCAATATTCTGTACTGTCCAGTACGGCAGCCGGTAGCCACCTGTGGCTCTTGTGATTGAGAAACTGAGTTTTAAATTAACTTTAATTCAATATAAACTCATTTAAATGTAAGTAGCCACACATGGCTGGTGGCTCCAGTTTTAGAGTCAAAGCTTCTGAAAGGAAGGTTAAGGACCTGCTCAGCAAGATCTTCTCTGTCCTCACAGCTGACTTCACAAAGCAAAGCATGTCTTAAGAGTTAAGCTCCTTTCAGAAAGAAGCATCATTTTGATCCTCCCAAAGAGGATGTTATGCAAAGGAGTGATGATCTTCTTTTGTGGATACATTCTTTGACAGGCGAGATGCAGACAAATAGAGTGAACCAGTGAAGCCTCAAGGCCCAGTAACCTTCAGAATTCTCTTTCAAGCCCAATATTTGCTTGATTGAGATTGGTAGGGATGTAGGACTTTACAGCTGGAACTGCAGTAAAGTTAGTTTCTTCAGATAATAGAACTGAGTTCCAGAGAGAGCTTGGTTTAAGATACTGCAAGGAATTAGGAACATAGCCTGGCCAAATGTTGCAGGACTGGGATGCTTTTATTTCCCTGTTGCCTGAGAAGTAATGCTTCTTTTGTGGCCTCAGTTACTAGTTTGTGAGTTCATTCATGTATTTATTAAAGATAAAATGCTGAACAAAAGCAGATATGGTTGTGGTCACTGTCTTTATGGGTCTTAACTGTCTAGTGGACAAGACACATTATTTAAATAAAGAAATAAATATCCAATTTTAAGTGTGCAAAGGTCTTTAAAGGAGACCATAAGATGGGGAGAGTGGATGTCTATGGAATTGAGAAAAGGTACCCCTGTAGAAGTAGTAATTGAAGTGAGGTCTGGTGGGTGAGCTGGAGTTAGGTTGCTGGATTTCGCAAATAAAAACACAGAACACCCTGTTTTGCATATCATCTGGCAACACCAGTTGGAGTTGGCTTTGGACCACATTGGTGATGGTGGTGGTAAATAGTCAGCTGAATCTAGAGATATTTATGTGAAAAGCTGAATTTGTTAATGTATTGGTTATTGTGAGAAGGAGGTAGAAAAGACAGATGATGGTAATCCTGCTAAGATGACTCCTAGTTTCTGTCTTCTATAACTAGATAGATAGTGGTACCATTTGTGAAAATTAAAAAATACTAGAATTGGGGTAGGTTTGACGGGCAGAGGCTCCATCCTGAAACTTTCTATCCCCCCCAGCAACTGTAACACTGAGAGTTGCATATACTCCCAGCAGAGTAGAGCCCCTTCCTAGCTATGTAAGGAATCTGATTATCACCCCTCACAAGGCATAGAAGTTATTAGTAGAGTTTGTCATTGATTTCCACTTTATAATTTGAACCAGCTCCTCATTCTGCCACTGAACAGAATTGGCATCATAGCAAGGCAAAGAAGACAAGAATAAGCACATCTTTCCAACTTGGGCCAACTTCCTAATTGTGGCACCAAGCTGATTTATTTGATATGGTGCTTAAAATAAGTCAGCGGAACCATTTCCCTTTTCCCTTGCCTTTCTTGTTTGTCTGTTGACATTTTTGCTCTGCAAGACAGGTCACTGCCTCAGCCATCCCTTGGGACTTCTCTAGGAGAGAGTTTACAAGGAATGAACTGTTCAGTGGAGGGTGAGGGTCCAGACATGGCTGTTTTGCAAATGCCTCTGTGTAGAAGAGGCTGATTACACACTTTGGGCATTGCAAAGGTTTTCCTTCCGCGTAGAAGTGCAGTGCCAGGGTGACATTTCAAACTGGAGTTATGGGTTGCATATTTCTGCATGTTAATTAGGAAGAGGATGTCAGCATTCAATAATGTTGTTGTTTTGCTTCCTAGAAGGTCTGCAAAAAGGCAGCTGCCAATGGTTTAATTTTTGGGGACACAGAGGTAAAACAGGGGTGAAGAGAGTTCTTGTTTCTGGTTAAAGAAAATGAGACTGTCTGGAGTCCTGTTCTTTGGCAGGCCTTAGAAGCAGTCTGTTGTGATGAGCTCTGTTGGCAAACTCTGCCGTGGAATGTTCTCTGTTGATAATGAAAGTGACCAGATGAAATCTGTGCTATAATTGGCTGTTCTTCTGCTTATGAAGATGGGGAGGCTGGAGAAGCTTTCTTTAATTCCCTGCTTAGAGATCCCCAAAGGTTCTTGGAGTTAAAAGCATAGATGTCAGAGACAGACTAATCTGTGTTTAAATGCCAGTCATCATTTTTGACTTGTGTGAATATCAGTTTCTTTATGTGAAAATGGTAATATTGATGCCTTTTTTTTCTGTAAGATTGTTTATGAAGATTAGAATAAGTGAATATATGGGTAGTGATAATCGGTGCACAATAAATGTAACTTTAAAAAATGTTGTTATTTGAATATGTGTTTTGATAATACACTCTTCTACACGTTAACCCTATTATCTGTCTACAACATCAGGCCTGACTGGAGACTGCCAGAGTTTATTATAGGCTAACATTGTGCCAGGCACAGTGCTGGGTGCTTTATGCACATTGTCTAATTTAATCTTGACAAAAACCCTATTAGGTTGCCATGATTTTTATCTTTATCCTATGTGAACTGAGGCTGAAGACAGAGAGGTCCCTTATGTCACTCAGGGTCATAAAGCTCTTATATTGTCCTCTTTGATCAATTAGAAGAGGAATTGCACTGGTATTAGAAGCCAAATGGCACTGGCAAGGACAAACTGCTAATTATAGGACAGTGGTGTATTGCCCTTCTGTGCGTGAACATCGTATTTTTGTAGGGTGGGGCAGGTAGGAAAAGGAAGAGTAAAAAGAAAGGATTGCAGTTTTGTGAAGGAACTATCGTGTGCTGAGCAAGCAAGTAGCAAAGTGAAGTGAGGCAGATCTTGGTAATTCAGATGTAATTGATGGACTGGAAAGAAAGTGTTGTGAGTCATGCTATTAAAAACTGGATCCACAATACAGGTTTTTAGGAGGATCCCAGGCTGGAATTCATGTGCACGCTCTGCACTTATTCATTTACTCATTCTGCAGTGAATTACTGGGTAATAGTATGTGCCTGGCACTGTGTCAGGCCTGAGAACACAG
Organism: Macaca mulatta; assembly: GCF_049350105.2. Lineage (NCBI taxonomy): Eukaryota > Metazoa > Chordata > Mammalia > Primates > Cercopithecidae > Macaca > Macaca mulatta. Next base: position 129,038,705 of record NC_133407.1, on the reverse strand, counting down.
TGGTACCCAAAATCAGATGTGGCCCCTGGCCTCTTGGAGCTTATAGTCTAGAGGTGAAGACTGGCACTAAATAATTAAACAGTCTGCTATGTACAATAAAGGGCATTAGGAAGGGGAGGTACATGGTTCCTTGAGAACATATAAGAACTGATAAGGACAGCTTTGATCTAGTCTTTGGGGTCAGAGATACTGTTGCTGAGGATAAGCAGGCAGTAACAGGGTGAGGAGCAGAGGGAGGAGTGAGTGCAAGAGCTATGAGGTGGGGAAGGGGGCACAGTTTACATGCTGGGGGCCAAAAGGCAACCAGTGAGGTCAGAGCAAAAAGAACAAGGTGAAGGCAATCAGGACAAGTGCTTGGAGAGTGGGCCTGGGGCAGACCTCTCAGGACCTTGAGGCCAAGGCAAAATCAGATATGCTGGATGTCCATGTATTCATGTACTCTATACATATTTGCAATATACGTAAAGAAAGTAAGGTTTTTGTACCCCTCCCCCCCAAAAAAAATCATTTTTGCCCCATTGGGGGTCATATTGCCCCGGTTAAAAATGCATGCTGTAGATTCCCAGCCATGGGTAGTCACTACCATCCTGTTCTCGGGCTTATTTTCAAAAGCTTGTCTCGTAGGAAGAAGACAGACAAGTACCCCCAATTCCCACCCCCATCTACCCTGGACTAGCCATGTAACTCCATGGCAGGCGTTTCTGCCACTTTGGGCCTCTATGTTTGTCGTCTGCAAAAGAGGAATGATTTTCTGTCTCCCAAATGGCTTTGCTACACAAACAGTGATCCATGGATCTCAGGCCCACCCTGATCATTATTTAATGTAATTTAATTGTTTGCACATTGAAGCTTGACAAAACTGATGTATGCCATATAGAATGATTGCGAAGATCATGTTTCAGTCCAATTTTTACTTTGTATTTCCCATGCTTGGCATTAAAAAGGTTCTCTGTAAGGAAATGAATGAATGAATGAATGAATGAATAGTAAATTTGTATAATTTGAAAGCCATACAGATTTGGTTCATCCTAGCTTAAATTCCAGGGTTACAATCCTCCTTAAATATTTTATAAAGCTCTAAAAATTGATTCGCAGTGCCTATTACTTTTTAAATGGGTGTCAGAAAAATATTTTTTTTGGCTTTGTCCTGGCCAGAGATTGTGCTTCTTAATTAAGGCCAGCAATGGCTTCCTCTTAAGTCCTCCTTTGCCCTCCGCTTTCCTCCCTGGCCGCCCTCCCTGTTGAGTTTTGTTGTAGAACCAGTTCTGAAAATAGCAGCAGAGAGAACAAGTTTCCACTTGGGAGGGAGCCCAGCCACTGCAGGAAACGTGTGTTGGATAACGCAGAGCCTGTGGGACAATCAGGCACACGGCTCCTAGACACTGTGCAGCCTACCAAGTGATAGCCCCAATTAAGTTTTTAATCACTTATAATTTTTCAGATGATTTTTATTTAATACCATTAAGTAGCGCATATTGTCTGTGAGGTTTGTGTTTCTACATGGCTAGACATTGTAAGGTTTGTGTTTCTGCTATGGCTAGACTTTGCTTGATTGTGACAAGAGTGCAAACCTTTGCAGAAGGTGGAGTGTTTCTGGAAGGTTAGAGTCATGAACTCAAATGCCTGAGGGGCCATACAGGTCAGGTAAGAGGGTGAATAGTCTGCGTAAAGGCAGAGAAGATCAGTGGTGACTGTGGCAAACTGGAGCATACGTGACCCATCCTGCCCATTGCTGCACGGTAAGGACAGTTCGCAGCAGAATAAGACAGCCAGAGTTGAAATAAGACAGCCAGAGTTTTTGTCCAAAAGCCCAGGGCCAAAAGCAAGTCCTCCAAAAATCAATTCACTCAAAGGCTAATCTGTGAATTATTGAGGACTTTTTGAAGTTTGAGGTTTTCTTACATCTACTCATGCCTCTGCTCATGCCCCTGTATCTGCCCATGCCCTTGCATTGCTGCAGCCTTAGGGCACTGTTCTAGATGGGGTCCAAGATCTTAGTCTGCCAAGGGTCAGGCAAAACCAAGAGGGGGAGCAAAAATGTCTCTGCAGAAATCCTTGATTTAGTATGTTCATGTGAATTGGCTTTAGACACATACTTGCTTTTCAACGTCCTCTATAAGAGATGGAGTCCCTGGAACCAGACTTTACACTTTGTCAAGCAGGGAATCCAGACTTCAACTAGAAGCTTTCTAATTTAAAATGTTGGTCACTAATCCAAATTATTTTAAAACAGTGGTGTATGAAAGTTTGAACACTCTGCAGTTAGAAAACCACTAGACAGAAACTTTTCTATAAAGGTTGTAGGTTTCAGTATGGGAAATAAGAAATAGTGGAGAGATTTGGATAATAACAACACCGTCTCATATTTAACACCTTATAGTTTACAGAGTACCTTTGAGAACTCTGCGTTAGTTAACTGTCACAATCCTATGAGGTTACTACAGCTGGTGCTACCATTCCCATTTCACAGAGAAAGTACTAGAGAGACTGAGTGTAGAAGACTTGGTTATTTGGTTATTGACAGGTTTGCTTGCTTAGTGCTCAGTTACCATGTGTGGCACTTTGGGTACGTGATCTCTTTGATCCTCAAAACAATGTAGTATGGGTGTCATTTTAAAGATTGGAAACATGCAATAGCAACTTTAGGTAGCATTTACCTACCCTCACCATAGTGGCAGAATTCAGCATAGGTTAAAGGCAGACCGTCTCATTTTGTCCTCCTAACAGCTATTCTAGGTGTAAACTAGGTTCTCTTGGAATCCCAAGTTAAAGGAGGACAAAGACTTGCCCAGAGTCCCACAGCTAGTTAGTTAGTAGTGGGCTTTCAACTCTGAGCTGTCTCTTCCAAGCCTTTTACCCCATGATATGGTGTGCCAAGGCTCTGCAGTGTTGCTCATGGGCCACTCATTAGATTAAAGCCAGTGAAATTGCTTATGTTTGACAGTTTATATCTTCTACAACAGCAGTTTCATATGGTTCAACCTAATATTATCTACTTTATCTGCCTCCACTCAATGTTAAACTAATTTTCAGAAACGGGAAACCATTGTGAACAAGTGGATTTTTCTGGGTTGTATGTAGTTGCATTGACAAATCTGCTAATCATTTATTAACTTAAGAAAGATTTTGAACTTGAAAAGTGAGGATGGGTACCTAATGGAAAATTCACACATATATGTCAAATTTAAGTGGAACTTTTATTTTCCAAGCACTTATTATTTCTGCCATAAATGCAGATGTTGAAGTTTTAATTGACTTTAAATGATTAATAATTTTAGGAATGCTACTTCAGTTTAATGGCACTGAAACTGAGTGATATGGTTAGGAAATTATACATATAAAAATTATGAGGGAGGGGTTCCACATCTTTCAGTAGAAGTTTCTTATTTATAGACATTAGCCTTAGTTTAACATCAGACTCGAAAATGTACATGATGTCTTGATATAATAATGATTGTAAGGAATGAAAATTAAATTCATTAGAGCCTAGTCTCTCTCCTTTTTTTCTCACTGTGCAGATTATTTTTAAAATAGTTAACAATCGTACTTTCCTAAACTTCACTAGATAGTCTTCAGTTAATGAGAAAGTTAACAGTTTGGCCTAGTTACTTACACCTTCAGTGAAGGCATGAGACATCCTTTGATACAGCCTCCATAGAAATGCAAGATTAAGTGCATTTCTTGGTTGACACATGTGCTAATTTCTTCTTTGCTCAAGTGTTAGCCCCTAAAGACACGCGTGAGATGCCTTTCTTCAAGCTGATTCTACTCAATTCCAGCGCCTTTAAGTTGAAAACCTGAAAGAAGATTTTTGAAGATATGGATAGATTACTTCCTATGAAAACACTTCAATGATTGAGTTGAATATAAGCCACCAGAATGTTCATATCAGGTTTCTACCTGGCACCCTTCAAATTTGAACATGGTGCTCTTTCATGTACTGCATTTAAAAAATGTTGAGTTTTCCTGCTGATACAGACTATTACACTGCTCTCAAAGAAAATGGGTGTGTATCTCTATACATTTTGATGATTCAAAAAACGTTTTTAAAAACTATTAAATCTTTTTCTCTTAAAAAAGAAACCTTATTGCCAGGTGTGGTGGCTCATGCCTGTAATCCCAGCATTTTGGAAGGCTGAGGCAGGTGGATCACCTTAGGTCAGGAGTTCCAAACCAGCCTGGCCAACATGGTGAAATCCCGTCTCTACTAAAAATACAAAAAAGTTAGCCAGGCATGGTGGTGCATGCCTGTAGTTCCAGCTGCTTGGGAGGCTGAGACTGTAGAATCGCTTGAACCTGGGAGGTGGAGGTTGCAGTGAGCCGAGATAGTGCCATTGCACTCCAGCCTGGGTGATGGAGCAAGACTCCATCTCAAAAAAAAAAAAAGAAATCTTATTGATAAGAATAAAGGCCAATAGAAGCAATTTTTTTTTTTTTTTTTTTTTTTTTGAGACAGGATCTAGTTCTGTCACCCAGGTTGGAGTGCGGTGGCACAATCTCTGCTCACTGCATCCTCGACTTCCCAGGCTCAAGAAATCCTTCCCTCTTCAGCACCCCCAAAGTACCTGGGACTACGGGAGAGTACCACCAAGCCCAGCTAATTTTTGTATATTTTTTAGAGATGGGATTTTACCATATTGCCCAGGCTGGTCTTGAACCCCTGAACTCAGGTGGTTAGCCCGCCTCAGCCTCCCAGTGTGCTGGGATTACAAGCATGATCTGCTGTACCCTGCTGAGAAATGAATTCTTTATCTCTATATCTCATGAAGACCAGGCTATTACTGTCTCCTTTTGCGTTTTTTTTTTTCTTTTGGTGCTTGTGTAATAAAATGTGTTTCTTATATAGCTATGTACTGAGGTTAGACAATGGGGTTGGATCCTTGGGAAGAAAGAGTGTGTATAGGATTTATTATTATTTACAAATTCTGCTTTACTAAGCATAGAATTACAAACATTAGTTAGGATTGATTCAGTATCTCAAAATCATTTCCTATCTTCCTGGCCTTGTTCTGAAAGATGCGAAGTGGTAAATGGAGTGATAACATTCTAAGGTTGCCGGGCGCGGTGGCTCAAGCCTGTAATCCCAGCACTTTGGGAGGCCGAGACGGGCGGATCACGAGGTCAGGAGATCGATCGAGACCATCCTGGCTAACACGGTGAAACCCCGTCTCTACTAAAAAATACAAAAAAAAACTAGCCGGGCGAGGTGGCGGGCGCCTGTAGTCCCGGCTACTCGGGAGGCTGAGGCAGGAGAATGGCGTAAACCCGGGAGGCGGAGCTTGCAGTGAGCTGAGATCCGGCCACAGCACTCCAGCCTGGGTGACAGAGCGAGACTCCGTCTCAAAAAAAAAAAAAAAAAAAAAAAAAAACATTCTAAGGTTGATGTCTTTTATCATGTAGCCACTGAGTATTATTGTTATCAACTGTGTTTTTCAAACTTTGATCTTGATGAACCACCCTTTATGATTTTGTTCATATGGAGAACACGTATTATTTATTTAATGTTATCTTTAAAATAACTTTTAAAAAATAGCTTACTTTTTAACTTTTCAAAAGGAAACTCTTATTACTGCCATCACTGTTATGTATTCAGCTGATTAATTTCTTATTATATAAAACTGTCTTTTTAAACTTCAAGTGAAAAATAAGTCAGTTTTTTAAAGTATTGCTTTTTTTCTTAAATTCTAAAGGCAAACTTTGTATTGCTATCATAACTTACCAGTGAGATTTCTCTATGGCAAATTAAAAATATATGTTATCTATTAAAATAAAAAAATTAAAATGTAAAAATCTATATATGTACAAGTGAGAATCACATAGCACACTATAGAGGGACCTAAATCAAACTGGGAAAGAGTGGCTGAAAGTGAAGATGGGCCACTACTGGAAGAGTGACCCATACTGGGTGCCACCATTGACACAGGGTTTTCTGTTAAAACTTGGCAAGGGTTTGTTCCTACCCCTCACGACTCTGAGAGTCAAGCCTGCCATTCAGCTAAAGAGGCGCCACGTGGGGTTTACTGTCTTCTTTTTTAAATATTGCCCTGGTTCCCTCTTGACGAGTCCCCTTATTAACGGAAGGTGACCTCAACTTTTTAGGCCTGTAAGGATGCCGGCAGTAATGAATTTTTTATCTTCTGTGAGTCTTGCTCTAAATTGGATTCAGCATTATGCTGGTGCATATATGTAAAAAGATTGACCAATTGATATTCAAATGTAATGAGGAGGAAGGTTTACTATTCAGCATAGCCTCCTTTGTTTTTAGCCCTAGTAGGTTCTTTGCACTAAAACAATACAGCTTTCCTCTTCCCATCTGAAATCACTGTGTCTAGCTGGATAGGAAAGACATCTTTTCTAACCCACTCCAGAAATAAAATACAGTTTGTTCTGGTTTTCTAGTTTAATTTTTTTTAATGTGACTAGAGATTTGGATGTGAAGTCTTAAAAAAAAAACAAAGTATTCCTTTTGAAACATGCAAATGTGTCTCTCCATCACCTAGGAAACTATTATGGGACACCCAAGCCTCCTAGCCAGCCAGTCAGTGGGAAAGTGATCACGACGGATGCCTTGCAAAGCCTTCAGTCTGGCTCTAAGCAGTCGACCCCGAAGCGAACCAAGTCCTACAATGATATGCAAAATGCTGGCATAGTCCATGCGGAGAATGAGGAGGAGGATGACATTCCTGAAATGAACAGCAGCTTTACAGGTAAAGGTCAGACCATGTTGCCCTCAATGGACCTGGGGAAGGGATGACAAGGAGGCTTTTGCATACAGTTTTGAAAAGGATGCTGTTCTCAAGAGAGATTTTGTAGGGTCGCCAAAATTCAAACTTGGACCACACAGTGCTTGCAGAAGAGATGGTCCTTTCCCTGATCGTCTTTTCATGCCCCTTTACAGGAATATTTTAACTTCACCAGAATACCTTAAAGGAGCTGGGGGTGAATGTATGAAGAAGGAAAATGAGAAATCAGCATGGTTTCTTTCTCTTCAAAATGATATATGTGTATAAATAGCTGTATTTTGTTCATTGATTTTTTTTTGAGGGGGGGAACTTGCAGCATCTCTATCATTATGGCTGATTGCTATGAAGCAAAATATGAGAATGTGTTTTATCAGTGTAATGTCAGTTGATGCTGTACAGAAGGCCAGCAGGACCCTCTTACATCTTTGAAAGCAGAGATATAATGGAAGGATATTATGTGCTCCGTTAACTTAAGCAAAATTGCTATATGCCTTAAAAGGGGGAAAGATGGAAAAGTAAAATTCTAACATTATATCCTATATATGCATTCTATATTATATAGCCTATGTATTACTGGCTATATATATATTTTATCTATATTCAGGGCTGTCTACCTCTGAGCTTAAGTATGTTGTATTTTATGAAGGGTTTATTATTATTATTATTATTATTATACTTTAAGTTCTAGGGTACATGTGCACAACGTAATTGTGAAGGGATTTTCAAGGACAAGGCCTTTGGGTAAGGCCATACAGGCTGATTACTGCACAACTCCAGGGGGCACCATTCACAGGGTATAATGTGTGTTCCCTGGAGGGCAGAGGTTGCAGTGAGCCGAGATTGCACCACTGCACTCTGGCCCAGGTGACAGAACAAGATTCTGTCTCAAAAAATATAAATAAATGAAATAATAATAATAATAATAATAATAATAATGATGTTGTGTGTTCCTTGGGTTAGTGCAGTGACCCAGAAGAGCTCAAGAATATTTTTTACCATATGAGGATTTGACCTTACACAGTAACTCCAAATGTAACAACTGAATAAGATAGAAGTAACTTCAGTCTATAGTGTTGTGCATTAGAAGAACACCTTGTTTCTTCTGTTATTCCTGTACTTAAATATTGTATTTAATATTTTGGAGTTATAGCTATGAATAAGTTATCCATTTTCAACATATGAGATTATCCGCTCCCATAGTGGCCTTTTCTCACGTTACCATACTTTGGTTATTGATTAGCATCAGCCCTGGGGAAGGGAGAGATTACTAGACTGTTTTCCCCTGTGCTGCCAACTCTAACAGAATATTTAGGAAAAGTTTCTTATTTATGAATGCTGTCTGCAACCTGTATGGGCCTCACTGAGATTTTTAAAATTTATTAACTAAGCTCAGAAGCCCACATTTTATCAAATGGCAATAAAAATTTTTGGATGAGTTTATGGTTACAGCAACTGGATAGCCCAACACTTGTGGAAGAAGTGTCAGGTAAAGACAGACGAGATTTGTTTGTTATCCTGGCTTGGCTCTTGGTAGTTGTCTTCTTAGGAACATTATGCCTAACTCCTCCATGTATAAAATGACTTGCTGGGATTAGGTCATTTCTGAGTTTCCCCTTCTAGCTGTATGAATTTGACTCCATGGAAATTTCTTATTTTCTCAATTAGAATGGGTTAGGCCAGTGCCTGCCCTATAGTTGTAATATCTAGAAGAAATTTGCCACCTTGTACCTATGTTTTAATTGAAATCAGCTGATTTCATTCATTTAGGAATCTTCCATATGTTTATAGTAGCCCTTACCAAAATGAAAACAGATCATGAAAACATGTTAACATTTCTTTCAAATAATCTCATACTTTAATGCCTTGATATTTTGATAAATAAGAATAGCAAATGATGGTATAACCTAAACCATAGTTGTGGTCACAGAAACAGAAGACCTTGGGGGTAGTGTGCAGCAGAACAGTTCTGCCAGGCAGATTGGGTGGTCCCCAAGAAGCTTGTGTGCCTGTATTTGTCCTTCATTTATTAAATAGATTTTTTGGTAGAAATAAGGAATAAAGTAGAGGTAGTTGACTGTAAGTCTAGATGCAGTTTCCTATTTCTAACTACTATCAATCTCTCTCTAGAAGCCATGCCTCAGAAAATCTGACCCCATAAAATCCCCACTTGAAATCCTGGCATCTTAGAACAGCTTGTGGACCCTGATCATCATTGCCAAAGTCAGTCTGATGATTAGTTTCCACACAAAACAGAAAGCTAAGTGGCACCTGATTGTGCTCCTCACGTTCTTGTCTGATACCAAGAAGGCCAGTAGGATGCACTGAGGAAAAAGTGGCCTTGAGATATGCACGTGATGGGACCTCTTCACAACGTATGGAGCATGTTGACTGTCCCCTCACTTATAACACTACACCTGCGACAGCTGACAATCTGTCATACGCTAACGCATGCTAGATCTTTCACATAATTAACACTACCCAGTCCATACGTATGTGAAACTAGTGGTGTCAAAGCATTTCATATTCTGAACCACGTTAAATAGGAATCCACCAGCCACTTTGCACGTAGAGTGACAGTGGCATAATGAGGTGTTGGTTCCTGCTTGGGCCAGCTATGATAAAGGCATGAGCATCATATCAAAATGTAGAAATATTATGGAGCCATTAAAATGATATTTACCAGGATATTTTTAATAACTTGCTGCTATTTCTATCTTAGCTGCCTTTTGCTTGAGTCTTTTGAAGAAGGTTTGTCTCAATAACATGCCTAAGTAACGCTGGGACTGTTTGCAGACAAAAGATCAGGGAGCCTACTGGCCAGAAGCATCCTGAGAAGGCAGCCCACCCCTCCTTTCTGCAGTCATTGATTAAGGCAGAAGCTGAGCAGTGGGCAGTCATCCCAGATGCTCACCGTGGAACTGACTGTGAACACAAAGCAATGGGAGAGTCTTCTACAAATTATGCCGAAATTATGGGCCTAAAAAGAGTCCTTGAGAAAGAACACTTCCTATATGGGCTTAATGAAGGTAGAGTTACACTGTTGGCCAAAACACAGTTATATACACAAAGACTTTTGCAAAAATACTGTGTTTTTTAGAGACACCTTAGAAAGTGTGTAACAAGGGCGGGGCACGGTGGCTCATGCCTGTAATCCCAGCACTTTGGGAGGCTGAGGCGGGCGGATCACCAGAGGTCAGGAGTTCAAGACCAGTCTGGCCAGCATGGTGAAACTCTGTCTCTCCTAAAAATACAAAAATTAGCTGAGTGTGGTGGCCGGTGCCTGTAATCCAAGTTACTCAGGAGGCCAAGGCAGGAGAATCAGTTGAACCCCGGAGGCAGAGGTTGCAGTAAGCCGAGACTGTGCCGTTGCAGTGAGCCGAGACTCTGCCATTGCACCGCAGCCTGGGTGACAGAGTGAAACTCCATCTCAAAAAAAATAAAAATAAAAATAAAAAAATAATAAAGAGAATGTGCAACAAATCACTACAACTAAAAAAACTAAAAGTAACAGGTTCATTCATGAACACCTCTGAGAGACATCAAAACATTACTTAATCATGTTTCTAGGCTTTTTTCTTCCAATAATCCCTGATATTCTTAAACATTAGGTTGCTGACATTTTTTTTTTTTTTTTTTTTTTTTGAGACGGAGTCTCGCTCTGTTGCCCAGGCTGGAGTGCAGTGGCAAGATCTCAGCTCACTGCAAGCTCCGCCTCCCGGGTTTACGCCATTCTCCTGCCTCAGCCTCCCGAGTAGCCGGGACTACAGGCGCCCGCCACCTTGCCCGGCTAGTTTTTTTTTGTATTTTTTAGTAGAGACGAGGTTTCACCATGTTAGCCAAGATGGTCTCAATCTCCCGACCTCGTGATCCGCCCGTCTGCACTTTTTTTTTTTTTTTTTTTTTTTTTGAGACCGAGTCTTGCTCTGTCGCCCAGGCTGGAGTGCAGTGGCGCTATCTCGGCTCACTGAGAGCTCCGCCTTCTGGGTTCACTGCCATTCTCCTGCGTCAGCCTCCCGAGTAGCTGGGACTACAGGCGCCCGCCACCACGCCCAGCTAATATTTTTAGTAGAGAGGGGGTTTCACCATGTTAGCCAGGAAGGTCTCGATCCCCTGACTTCGTGATCCACCTGCCTCAGCCTTCCAAAGTGCTGGGATTACAGGCGTGAGCCACCTTGCCCAGCCTGATACTTCTTTTTTGTTGGTAGACAGTGATAAAGCATTGCTTTGGAACGTTAAGAGATAATCATTCTATAAGATCTAATGTTTCTCAAATATGGACTATATGGCAAGCACTTTGCTGAGTTCTTTATGCTTATACCAGGGAGGTCAAATACCTTGTCCAGTATCACAGAAGCAGTGAGGGAGGGTCAAAGCTGCCACTGCAACCCAGAAAGTCTGACTCCACACCTACTATGCTATTTGTGTTTTAAATCAAATTCATCAGCTTTATGGAACCTCAAAGATTATGACTAACCGGTTGTACACAGTGGGAGATACACATAAACCTGAAAGCATGTATAATTTAAAACAAACTTTAGAAATTTTCTTTGACTTGGCTTATGTTCTTGAAGTCACCTTTAAAAGTTCCCGTGTGTGTCAGGGTGTGTGTGTGTGTGTGTGTGTGTGTGTGTGTGTAAATACTTGGAAGCTTCTGATTTACTCTGAATAAAAATGTCATTCATGTTCGTTTATGTTTTACAAACCATTTTTTTTTTTTTTTTTTGAGACGGAGTCTCGCTGTGTCTCCCAGGCTGGAGTGCAGTGGCGTGATCTCGGCTCACTGCAAGCTCCGCCTCCCGGGTTCACGCCATTCTCCGGCCTCAGCCTCCCAAGTAGCTGAGACTACAGGCGCCCGCCACCACGCCCGGCTAGTTTTTTGTATTTTTAGTAGAGACGGGGTTTCACCATGTTAGCCAGGATGGTCTCGATCTCCTGACCTCGTGATCCACCTGCCTCGGCCTCCCAAAGTGCTGGGATTACAGGCTTGAGCCACCGCGCCCGGCCTTTACAAACCATTTTTACATGTATCCCATAAACCTCCTGAAAATCTTGAGAGAGAAGCAATCCAGAGATTACCTTTCCAGTTTTGCAGATGAGAACCCTGAAGGACTGTGTACCTGTTACACCACTGAACAATGGGAAAACCAGGTTCCCTGTCTCCTCATTCCATCTTGTTCCAGTATTCCATTCTACCTGTCCTCTTTGGTTTCAGTGGTAACCTTTAGTAAGAAAGTGGTGGCAGTGCTTCTAAATCTTTGGTAAATTAAATGAAAGGTTTTGTTTGTTTGTTTGAGACAGGGTCTCGTTCTGTCACCCAGGCTGGAGTGCAGTGGCACAATCACAGCTCACTGCAGCTTCAACCTCCCAGGTTAAAGTGATTCTCCCACCTCAGCCTCCCCAGTAACTGGGACTGTGGACATGTGCCACTACACCCAGCTAATTTTTAATTTTTTGTAGAGATGTGGTCTCGCTATGTTGCCTAAGCTGGTCTCAAACTCCTGGGCTCAAGCAGTCCTCCCTCCTCAGCCTCCTGAATAGCTGGGATTACAGGCACATGCCACCATGCCCAACAAAAGATTTTTTTGAAATCACAGCATGTGTCAAAGTGAAAGCCATGACTAAGGCTGTGAATTCTTGAGTCTGCCATATGTCTGTGCCAGCAGCTCATTTTTGGACTTTCCATTTTCTTTCAGAGAATGAGATTCAGATTCTGTTGAGCTGAGAAGAAGATATAGAAAGCATATAAAATAAAAACAAATACTTGGATAATTTAAAGTAAGATCTAGTTATGGAGGGGTTTTTTTTCCTCCAGGAAAATAACATTACTGAGAGATTTTCCCAGAGATATTCCCTTCATGCAGTGTCTGAGACGGAAGGACTTTTGTTTTTTTGTAAACATGTATACACTCAGTGTTAAATTGAGTGCCTCTCATTTCATATGTAGTGGCTCACCCATTGGCACTACCCTTTTCCTGTTACATCCAGTTTCTATTAAAATAGGTTAATTAAAATTTTTAAATGAAATTATTCTTTCTCCTTATCATTCTGACAGTTTGCTGTCTCCTAAGTGAAAAGTCAGTCACTGAGTTTGGACAGTTGTAGTTCCAGTAAGAGGTCTCAGTCCCAAGCACCCACTGAGCACGCCGCAGGTACCAGGCACTTCGCATGTGTTAATTCTGTTCTCATGCATGTACATTATGCCCATTTTACAGATCGAGAAATATGTGCTCAGAAAGGCAAAGCCGCACAGCTAGAAGCAGACAAGACTATGATCTGTGGTCTGCTGTTATAACCTATCCTTTTTCTACCTATTTGTAACGTATTTGCAGGCTGTGGGCCAGGTCTGGCCTGAAGACAAAATTAATCATAATTTTGATGAAGATAGAGGTACTTTTGCTGCTGGCAGCTGTTTACTGTGGCTCACTATGTGCTAGACACTATTCTGAGTGCCTTATCCACTTAATCCTCCCCACAACTCCGTGAGATAGGGATTGTTTTTGTCCCCATTTTCCAGATGAACAAGTGAAGGCACACAAGGTTAAGTACTTTGCCCACATTAGTAAGTGGTAAAGCCAGGATTCAAACCCGGGTAGTGAGGCTCTCCGGGGTCAGTGCTCATAATCATGACCTTTCATTTTTCACTGGTGTCGTACTGCATTATTTTTTAAAGAAATTATGATTGAAAACTTGGGAGATTTTACATAACAATACAGATTTCCAGCTTGTCTTGAAAAGTCAGAAGTTTGGCAACCCCAAGTCCACTCTCCTCCAGGGCACAAACTGTCTGACACTGAGTGCCCAGCTCCCTTCAGCCTAGACCCACTCTCTACACATCTCATTTGCATCTCTGGCCTGGCACTGGTGCACGGAGGAGTATGTAGCCGGAGACTGCCCCACTCTCTGCTCATTGGCTGCCGGCAACACCTGTCCTAGGAGCCAGAGGTTCTGGTGATTCTGGAACATGGCAGGTTCAAACCAAGAAAAGGGTAGAGTAATTCCCAACTGAAATTAGAACTTTTTAAACAATTGATTTTCTGCATCATTTTTTCTTTTAGTTGGTAAGAGAACTCTTAGTGTCTTTGTCTTTAAAGTGTAGTTATTATGCCACTGGAATCTTCATCACCTGGGTACTTTAAAAGTGTACATTTTGGAACCTTACCCCAAACCTGTTTTCTGGAGGACAGAGCCAGAAATATGCATTTTAACAATCTATCCAGGTGATTCTTTTATGCACTTAACTGTGAAAAGTCTACTTTCCAAGATATGCCAGAAATGAATATTTGTTGGCTTCTAGAGAATTAAAGGTGACTCTTTTAATTCTTGCCAGGTTTTGAATTTATTTTGTTATTGATTGGTCATTTCAAAATTTTTCTTCTGTGTTGGCCTAGTTCCTTTCTGTTCCCTTACTTTAGTTGATCTATTAATCTGCACTCTTGGATGCAAGTTGCAAAATTAACTCAAATTATTTAAGCAGGAAAGTGAATTTGGGGGTTCAAGCAATCAAAACGACGGGCATCCTTGATTTCAGGTATGAAATCAGAGATCAGAGGCTCAGTCTGGGATATTAGATGACTTTCTCCATCTTTCACCTCACCTTTCCTCTGTGTGCACTTAATTCTCTGGCAAGTCATATCAAGCTATGTCAAGATGGCTGCCAACACCTGCAGCATGAGAACCTATTAGCAAATAGGCTCCAGCCTCAAGCAACCACCTCTGGCTTCATGGTTCCAGTAAATCTTCCATGTCTAACATTCAAATTTGTTTGCCTTAGATCACGTACCTATTCCTGACCTAATAACAGACAAAAATGATAAAATACTCCAGATTGGCAAGGAGTACAATGTGGAACCAGGAGTAGGTCCCCTCCTAGACCATGTGGGACCTGGAGTGGAGGGAAGCACCACAAGGATACCTGAGTGGTGCTAGCAGGAGAAGAGCAGATAGATGCAGGGCTGGGAATACCTACAGGCAGCCTCCTCAAGGGTAGTACATCTTTGGTGGTGGTGGTGGTTTAGTAGGCTTAGCATGTCCTCCATCCAGCTTTTAGATTACCTTTACTCTCATGTGTGTCATTGGGAGTTCTCATCAGAGAAAGCTTTGAAAACAGCCTTTTATCATTCTTCAGTCTGTTTTCACTAAATCAGAAATGTCTACAGAATTACCGTGGGAGATAGAAATTCGCTTCGTACCCCGATTATTCAGTTTTAAAGTCCCATAGAGATTGACATTTAATATCATCGGCCTCTATAAAAATTCAACCAGAATGTCAACAATGCCATTTGGGGATACTTCGATGACATCACCCCTGATGTTTCTAGTTAATAAGAAGGCAAGGAGACTCAAGTATTTCGAGCCTTCTTTTAAAACTCAAGTCGTATCAGTCTGCCCACATGATACTGTTCTCGGGGTAACTGTCTTGGTTTTCACAGGAATGTAACTTTTTCAAAAGAGGTTCCAATCTGACTCACTGGTATAGCTCTCTCCATATTCTAAACTTTTGTATATGTTTCAGCTTGATTTACCATTCTTTGATCTTTGCCAGTGTCTACCAAGATATTTATACAAATATAAAAATAACGTAAAATAATTTCTACAAGAATGGGTAATAATGCCACTGTGTCTGTGTTTTCACCCTGGATACTTTTTTGTGCCCAAACATCTTCTGAATAATGAAATCAAGTGATACCTATGGAATGAGGGTGCAGATCCATCTGTGTTTTGATGGCCTTCTTAGTTTAAGAGTTTGAGTCATGAATTTGTTTCTTCTTTGACATTTCCAAGATTGTGAGCAATATATTACTTGGGATTTTCTCCCCTTCTTCTTAAGTAAAATAAGTTTCATTGATCATTTCGATGCTTTCCAATTAAGGGACAGACATCTAAATAAAATAGGAGTAATAGTTAATGGCCAGGAATTAGGAAAAGATAAGAGCGTTTAAGAATATAGATGTGTATAGTTACATACTTCCCAGGTATGGGTTATGATTGCTGAATACCTTTTTTTCCCCTCCCTCTCTTTCTCTCTCTCTCTCTCTCACCTCTTCACATGATTAAGCAGCCGATTCTGGTGAACAAGACGAGCACACTCTCCAAGAAACAGCATTACCACCTGTGAATAATAGCATCATCGCTGCTCCCATCACGGACCCTTCTCAGAAGTTCCCTCAATACCTACCTCTTTCTGCAGAGGATAATTTAGGTCCTCTACCTGAGAACTGGGAGATGGCCTATACCGAAAATGGAGAAGTCTATTTTATAGAGTAAAGTATACCATTATTTCTACCTAAATCTCTCTTTCTTTTCCCTTCCTTCCCTCTGTCTAGCAGCTGCCAATGTAAACTATATTTAAGGGATTGATCACCCACTGATGGTATTTTTTAATAAGGTTTAATAAGTTTTGCATAAAAAGGTAATTAATTTTCTACTTATTGATTCTGAACAGTTTGAGGAAGCATAAAGTTAATCATTTCCCTAAAGGTTTAGACAACTACATTATGGTATATAGAAATTATGACATAATATTTAAAGAGCATATTTAACCATTAAAAATAGTAAATATGTTGCTTTTTTTTTCTTAATTGAACTGCAGTGTCCTTATTGTTTTAAGACTTCTTCGTATATTCTGGATGCAATTCCTTTATCATATATGTGATTTGTATGCATTTTCTCCAAGTCCAGCTTTTCTTTTCATTGTCTCAACTATGTCTTTCAAAGAGCAAAAATTCTTAATTTTGATGAAGTCTGATTTATCAGTTTTCTTTTTAGTCAATTGTGCTTTTTCTGTAGTGGCTAGGAAATCTTTGCCTAACACAGTCAAAAATATTTTCATTTTTTACATTTTATGTTTAGGTCTGCAATACACAAGTTAATATTTTTACATGGTGCAAGGTGTATGAATTAAGATTTGAGAACAGACAGGAAAGTCTCTCAGATTTATAAAACGTAAATGCTATATAGTTAAACATTTAATAATCTTTTCTGAAAAGGAAAAAAAAATGGCTACATTTTAAACCATTCTGGAAAATCTAAGATAATGTGGTTTTCCTAACCAACAGTAGTCAGTTTTTAAGTGCAGTATTTTGACTGTATTATCCTATCATTGAGATTCACCATGTTTTAATGTACCACTAAGAAAAAGAAAATGATTAAATTATTTTAAAAATAAAACCACAGATTCATCTATTATACTCACATAGATTGAAATTGATCTACTGTTAAGTCAACAATAACAAAGGGGAGGACATTGCAGAAAGCTATGAGAAGGATCTCAATTTTGCAAAATATGCATGTATACATACATATCCTACATCTATTCTGTGTGTTCATTTGTTTCTGTTAATATGTAGATCAAGTTCTAGATGCAGAAAGTTCTAGAAGTATCTATTAATAGTTGGGTTTGAGTTAAGTAAATAACTTACTTTCTAGCCAGATGTTTCATTCATGTGGGTTGTGAATTTTTTATACTTTGTGTGTGTGCGTATACACACACTTTATTTATTTATTTAGTTAGTTAGTTAGTTAGTTAGTTAGTTATTTCCCTTCCTGAGATGGGGCCTCACTGTATTGCCTGGGCTGGAGTGCCATGGCATGATCATAGCTCACTGCAGCCTCTATCTTCTGGGCTTAAGTGATCCTCCCACTTCAGCCTCCCAAAGTGCTGGAATTACAGGTGTGAGTCACTAAGCCTGGCATACTTAAGCATATGTTTTATAATTAGAAAAAAACAATGAAAATTAGGTAGTATGATTTTTCTAAGCATATGGGAGTTAGAGAAAAGGCTTGGATCTCAGAACACCCTCTTGGACAGCCGGGTGCAGTGGCTCACGCCTGTAATCCCAGCATTTTGGGAAGCCAAGGCAGGCAGATCATCTGAAGTCATGAATTCTAGACCAGCCTGGCCAACATGGTGAAACTCCATAAAAAATTGGCCAGGTATGGTGGTGCATGCCTATAGTTCTAGCCACTTGAGAGGCTCAGGCAGGAGAATCACTTGAACCTCGGAGATGGAGGTTGCAGTGAACTGAGATCGCACCACTGCATAGCTTGGGTAACAGAGCAAGGCTCTGTCTCAAAAAAAAAAAAAAAAAAAAAAAAAAGAATACCCTCTTTGAGAACCTACCCAGGAAGAATTCTGAGATAAGTGAATTAGAGCTTCTGTGCTATTTTCCAGCTAGAGGGAGGGGACAACTCATGTTTCTGTCTTCATGTTAATGACAAATGCTTTTTAAAAATAAGGATAAAAGAAGTAGTCTTTTCTCGAGAGTCAAGAAGTGTATTAATTAAGAGCTCAACTAAAGGGTCATGTTGTTTCCAGCATTTACAAGTTATCTGACCTTAGGAACTTTAGTTTACCTCTTGCATCTCAGTTTTCTATATATATATAAAAGGAGAACATGAATACTATGAATTGTACCTATCTTGTCAAACTGTTGGCAAGAATTAGAGGAGATAGAGAAACTAAAGTTCTTGGGCTAGTACTAATTAGTGATCACTATTGTTATTGTTACCATTGTCATCATCATTACCTGTGGTTATTCTGAGGAGTTTAAACATTGTTATAAAAATGGATGCCAACCATAAAATCAAAAATTTACTTAGCTTTTGCAATAAATTGCCTTTGAAATTATGTCACATTAGTAAAGAAGAATTATGCTGAGAAAAGGGAAGGATATTAGGTGTTCCTGGTACAGAATAATCTGTGAAACTCAGATTCTTAGAAAAGAATGTACCAGTAATTTTGTTCAAAACTAACTTGATACATTGGAAAAAGGGAAGTTGGATATCTTGATGGTTAGCGGGATGCTGGCCTTCTAAACTATGGCTGGCTTTCAAGAGAATGTAGTGATTTGCCTAGTTTTTATAACTTAGCTTTTAGGTGATATAAAGCCAGTGCTTCACTTGCCTAAGGTTTAGTAGAAAAATTATACAAAAATGTGGCTTATGATAATTATGGGATTTGTTTGCGACTATCAGATTTCACATGTATTAAGTGATTAGATACATATCATTTATATTTTTAGCCTAAATTGTATATACCGGTTACTTTGTTTTCATGTGTTTTTTCATTCTAAAAAACTTCTTTTTAGGATGTCTTACATTGAATAGCAAATTAAACCGCATTAGAACCAGATCTACCTTGTTTATGCATGTGCGTGTGTGTACACTCACATACAAATATATATACATTTGTTTTATAGTTTTTGGGAAATTGAAGAAATAGTAGAAATTTAAAAGAACTTTAAAAAATCAAGCATGGATTTGTAAACCTTTGGCATTGTGTAGAAAACAAACATAAGAAGTCTTTGAAAGGAAGAGCAAATAAGACAGACTAGCTAGGGAACCTAGGATCAAAGGAATACTAGGTGATGAGTTCCCTTTCTGTTTTACTTCATTTATCCAGACTTAGAGCTAAAGAGCCAGCAACCCAGAAATACCAACAGATGGAGGCAAATAAAGCCCTAATAAAAGCCTGCTCTCTCTAGCCAAAGGATCAGGAAAGGGGCATCCTACAAGACAGAAAACTTTTATTCAACAACCATTCTACTCTAGCAACAGCACAGAAAAACGTGTGATCCCATGCCCCAAGGGTAGAAGCTTAGACTTCTATCCTTGACAGGCTGTGTGACTAGAAGCTGAAACCTCCCTGCTGGGTAGTGTCAGAAAAGGCCAAGTGTAGAGCTGGCACTTTGCATCCAGGCAGTAAGGAGATTCCCCTTATTTCCACATAGATTTAGTGGAGACCACTTGAGGGAACTCAGGACTTCCACCCCACCTGGCAGTAATGAAACACCCTCTTCCTCCCCACTGGTGTGGTGTCAGAGGAGGTTTAGAGGAGAATCAGGATTTTTACCACCATCCAGTGGTAAAGAGCCCACCCTCTCCGTATGGAGTCAGAGAGGCCAGCTTGTGAACAATAGTGAGATAGTCCTACCCCTCCCAGCCTAGCTGGTATCAACAAAGGCCTAGTGGGGAGCTCAAGCCACCATCCCCACCCAGCAGTAAGAAGGAGCCCATTCCCCTCTCCGGTGTCAACAAAAGCCAAGTGGGGACCCCACCTAAAAGTAACAGATAACCCCCTTTCCTCTTTTCAGCCATATTAGGAAAAGCCAATAGAAGGTATAAGATCCAGACCCCTATCATGTAATACCGAAAATATCCACATTAATAATAATAAAAAAAAATCACTTGTTATCCTAAGAATCAGGAAGATATCAAAATGAGTGAAAAAAGGCGATAAGTGAATACCAACACAGGGATAATAGCACTGTTAGAATTACCTAACAGATTTTAATGCAGCCATTATAAAGTTACTTCATCAAACAGTTATACCATGCTTAAGCCAAATAGAAAATTAGAATGTTTCAGCCAAAAATAGAAAGTCTCAGCAAAGCCATAGAAGATTTAAAAAAAAAAATAGTAATTTTTCAACTGAAAAATACAATAGCCAAAACAAAAAGCTTAGTCGATGGATTCAACAGCAGAAGAGAGTGGGGAGAGGAAAGAATCTGTGGACCTGAAAATAGAAATTACCCAATAAGAACAATAGAGAGAAAATCAACTAGGGGAAAAAACAAACAAAAAAACAAACAAACAGAGCTTCAGGGGAATTTGGAACAATAACAAAAGATCTAACATTTATTTCATTGGAGTCCCAGGGGAAGAGAAAGTGGGTGGTACTGAAAAGAAAAGTACTTGAAGAACTAATGGTTGAAAATTTTCTAAATTTGGCAAAAGAAATAAACCTACAGATTCAATAACCTGGCTGAACCCAAAGAAAACTACAGCAAGACACATTCATAGTCAAATTTTTGAAAACTAAAACCAGAAAAACGTTGAAAGCAACAAGAAATGACACCCTATGTATGTTAGTGAAACAAGTAAAATGACAGCATATTTGTCATCAGAAGCAACAAAGGCTGAAAGGAAGTGGCATAGCATTTTTATAGTGCTGAAAGAAAAAAGAATTAACCCAGAATTCTACATCCAGTGAAAATATCCTTTAGGAATCAAGGGAGAATGAAAATATTCTTAAATGAAAGAAAATTTGCTGCCTGCAGGCCTGCTCTCAATAAATGGCCAAAAGATGTTCTCTAAACAAAAAGAAAATTCTAAAACAAAACCAAAATTCTAAAAAAACAAACAAAAACAATCAGGAAAATAGAAGAATGGAGAAAGTAAAACTATAGATAAATAAAACACTTTTCACCTTTTGAGTTTTCTTTTTTTCCATTTTTATTGAGATATAATTGACTTCTCTTTAAATTTTCCAAATTATGTTTAAGTGTTGAAGCAACAATAATACTGTTCAATGGTTCTAAATGTGTGTAGAGAGAATATTTAAGATAATTTATTATAAGTGAGGGAGGGTAAAAGAATATCAATGGAGATAAGGTTTATCTACTTCAGTCAAAGTGGTAAAGTGATGATGCCAGTAGACTATAAGATATATTAAATATATTTATAAATAATATATATATATAATGTGTGCATATATATGTAATGTAGTATCTAAAGCAGCCACTTACAAGCTATACAAAGGAGATATACTCAACAGTACTGTAGATATATAAAAATGGAATTCTAAAATATTCATGTAACCCACAGAAAGGCCAGAAAAATAAAACAGAGGAAAGAAAAACAGAACAAAAAGAAAATTACAAACAAAATGGAAGACTTAAGCCCTAACATATCAGTAACTACATTTAATAAAGTGAACTAAATACAACAATTTAAAGTTGGGGAATGGCAAAGTGAATTAAAAAGCATGACCTAATTGTGTGCTATCTGTGACGCATTATTTCAAATGTAACAATATAGGCATGTTGAAAGTAAAGGATGGGAAAATATATCTTGCAAATGTTAATCGAAAGAGCAAGAGTTGACATATTAATGTCAGATACAGTAGGAAAATCTCCAATGAATTAGAAGTAAACTAAACAACATACTTTTAAATAATCTATGGGTCAAAGAGGAAGTCTCAAGAGAAATTAAAGATAAGTAAATAAATTGAACTGAATGAAAATGTAAATACAGCACATTAAAATAGGTGGGACACAGCCAAGGCAGTGATGAGAGGTAAATTTATAGCACTAAACATATATATGAGAAAAGAGGAGAAGTCTCAAATTAACAATCTAAACTTGCAATGCAAGAACCTGGAAAGAGAAGAATAACTGAAACGCAAAAAGATGGAAGGAAATAATAAAGATAAGAGGAGAAATCAATGCTATCAAGAGCAGAAAAACAATAGACAAAAATCAATGAAAGAAATAGCCAATTCTTCAAAAGGATTAAAAAAATTGAAGAGCCTCTAATAAGATTGAGAAAGAAAAAATGAGAGAAGACCAAACTGTCAATATTAGGATTTAAATAAGGAATCACTATGGACCCTAAAGTCATTCAAGATAATAAGGGGTGGAGATTCCTCCTCTCCACAGGGCATCCCTGAAAGAGAGGATAATCAAATAAACACAATTAAAAAATGATAAAGGGGATATCTCCACTGATCTTACAGAAATACAAACTAGCATCAGAGAATAGTATAAATACCTCTACACAAATAAACTAGAAAATCTAGAAGAAATGGATAAATTCCTGGACACATACACCCACCCAAGACGAAACCAGAAAGAAGTTGCATTCCTGAATAGACCAATAGCAACTTCTGAAATCGAGACAGTAATGAATAACCTACTAACTAACAAAAGCCCAGAACCAGACAGATTCACAGCCAGGTACTACCAGAGGTACAAAGAGGAGCTGGTATAATTCCTTCTGAAACTATTCCAAGCAATAGAAAAAGAGGGTCTCTACCCTAACTCTTTTTGTGAGGCCAGCATCATCCTGATACCAAAACCTGGCAGACACACACACACACACACACACACACACACACACACACACACACAAATTTCAGGCCAATATCCTTGATGAACATTGTTGTGAAAATCCTTAATAAAATACTGATGAACCAAATCCAGCAGCACAGTAAAAAGCTTATCCACCACAATCAAGTCATCTTCAACATATGCAAGTCAATAGACATAATCCATCACATAAATGGAACCAATGACAAAAACCACATGATTATCTCAATAGTTGCAGAAAAGGCCTTCGATAAAATTCAACACCCTTTCATGCTAAAAACACTCAATAAACTAGGTATTGATGGAACATATCTCAAAATAATAAGAGCTATTTATTACAAACCCTCAGCCGATATTGTACTGAATGAGCAAAAGTTGGAAGCATTCCCTTGGAAACTGTCATGAGACAAGGATACCCTCTCTCACCACCTGGAAGTTCTGGCTAGGGCAATCAGGCAAGAGAAAGAAATAAAGGTATTCAAATAGGAAGAGAGGAAGTCAAATTATCTCTATTTGCAGATGAAATGATTGCATATTTAGAAAACCCCATCGTCTCAGCCTAAAAAGTCCTAAGCTTATAAACAACTTCAGCAAAGTCTCAGGATACAAAATCAATGTGCAAAAATCACAAGCATTCCTATACACCAATAGTAGACAGAGAGCCAAATCATGAGTGAACTCCCATTCACAACTGCTACAAAGAGAATAAAATACCTAGTAATACAACTTATAAGGGATGTGAAGGGCCTCTTCATGGAGAACTACAAACCACTGCTCAAGGAAATAAGAGAGGACACAAACATATGGAAAAACTCTCCATGTTCATGGATAGGAAGAATCAATATTGTGAAAATGGCCATACTGCCCAAAGTAATTTATAGATTCAGTGCTATCCCCATCAAGCTACCATTGACTTTCTTCACAGAATTAGAAAAAACTACTTTAAATTTCATATAGAACCAAAAAAGAACCTGTGTAGCCAAGACAATCCTAAGCAAAAAGAACAAAGTTGAAGGCATCATGCTATCTGACTTTAAACTCTTCTATAAGGCTACAGTAACCAAAGCAGCATGGTACTGGTACCAAAACAGAGATATAGACCAATGGAACAGAACAGAGCCCTCAGAAATAACACCACACGTCTACAACCATATGACCTTTGACAAACCTGACAAAAACAAGCAATGGGGAAAGGATTCCCTATTTAATAAATGGTGTTGGGAAAACTGGCTAACCATATGCAGAAATCTGAAACTGGATCCCTTACTTACACCTTATACAAAGATTAACTCAAGATGGATTAAAGACTTAAACTTAAGACCTAAAACCATAAAAACTCTGGAAGAAATCCTAGACAGTACCTTTCAGGACATAGGCATAGGCGAAGACTTCATGGCCAAAACACCAAAAGCAATGGCAACAAAAGCCAAAATTGACAAATGGTATCTAATTAAGCTAAAGAGCTTCTGCACAGCAAAAGAAACTATCATCATAGTGAACGGGCAACCTATGGAATGGAAAAACATGTTTGGACTCTATTCATTTGACAAAGGGCTAATATCCAGCATCTACAAGGAACTTAAACAAATATACAAGAGCAAAACAACCCTATCCAAAAGTGGGCGAAGGATATGAACAGACAGTTTTCAAAAGAAGACATGTATGTGGCCAACAAATATATGAAAAAAAGCTCATCATCACTGGTCATTAGAGAAATGCAAATCAAAACCACAATGAGATACCATCTCATGCCAGATAGAATGGCGATCATTAAAAAGTCAAGAAACAGGCCTGGCGTGGTGGCTCATGCCTGTAATCCCAGCATTTTGGGAGGCCGAGGCAGGCAGATCACGAAGTCAGGAGATCAAGACCATCCTGGCTAACATGGTGAAACCCCATCTACTAAAAATACAGAAAATTTATTGGGCGTGGTGGCGGGCACCTGTAGTCCCAGCTACTAGGGAGGCTGAGGCAGGAGAATGATGTCAACCTGGGAGGCAGAGCTCGCGGTGAGCCGAGATTGCGCCACTGCACTCCAGCCTGGGTGACAGAGTGAGACTCCTTCTTAAAAAAAAAAAAAAAAAAAAAAAAAAAGTTAAGAAACATTGGGAGGCCCAGCTGGGCGGATCACCAGGTCAGGAGATTGAGACCATCCTGACTAACATGGTGAAACGCCATCTCTACTACTAATAAAAAAAACTAGCCAGGCATGTTAGCATGAGGCTATAGTCCCAGCTACTCAGGAGACTGAGGCAGGAGAATCACTTGAACCCGGGAGACAGAGGTTGCAGTGAGCCGAGATTATATCACTGCACACCAGCCTGGGTGACAGAGCAAGACTCCATCTCAAAAAATAAATAAATAAAAAGTCAAGAAACAACAGATGCTGGAGAGATGCTTTTACACTGTTAGTTGGAGTGTAAATTAGTTGAACTATTGTGAAAGACAGTGTGTCAATTCCTCCAGGATATAGAGCTAGAAATACCATTTGGCCCAGCAATCCCATTACTGGGTTTATACCCAAAGGATTATAAATCATTCTACTATAAAGATACGGATTATAAATCATTCTACTATAAAGATACGTGCAGACATATGTTTATTGCAGCCCTATTCACAATAGCAAAGACTTGGAACCAACCCAAATGCCCATCAATGATAGACTGGATAAAGAAAATGTGGCACATATATATAATGGAATACTATGCAGCCATAAGAAAGAATGAGTTCATGTCCTTTGCAAGGACATGGATGAAGTTGGAAACCATCATTCTCAGTAAACTAATATAGGAACAGAAAACCAAACACCACGTGTTCTCACTTATAAGTGGGAGTCGAACAATGAGGACATATGGGCACAGGGAGGGAAACATCACACACTGGAGGGCCTGTCAGGAGGTGGTGGGTAAGGGGAGGGATAGCATTAGGAGAAATACCTAATGTAGATGACATGTTGATGAGTGCAGCAAACCACCATGGCATGTGTATACCTATGTAACAAACCTGCATGTTCTGCACATGTGTCCCCGAACTTAAGTAAAATTTTTTTAAAAAAGAAGAAGAAATAAGTAATGCAAGTAGTACTCCCAGGCTTAAATGAGGAGTGACTCATCACACACAAAAAAAGATAATGAGGAATGAATTTGTATATTTAAGAACTCCTGAAAAAGAAATATTGAACTATTAACACTATTTCTACATAATCTCTTCCAGAAAATAAAAAAGGAAGTTATTTTTCTGAAGCTAATATTACCTTGATAACAAAACTAAACACAGTACAAAAAAGGCATAGATGCAAACATCTTTAACAAAATATTAGTAAGTAGTAATCAGCAATTTCCCATGACCAAGTGGGAATTGTTCTAGTGCTGCAAGGCTGTGTCAGTATTCAAATAAATCAATCAATGTAATCCACCATTTTAACAGGCTAAAGAATTAATGCTTATATTAATTGATGTGGAAAAAGCATTTGACAAAATTTAGCACTCTTCACATTAAGACTTCTTAGAAAAATGGGAATTAAAGGAAATTTCTTTGACTTGATAAAGAACATCTACAGAAAACCTATGGCCAACATTATACTTAATAGTGAAAAGATGAAATGTTTTCCTTGCAAGTGTGAAAACAAGTCAAGGATGTCAGCTGTCCCCACTCTTTTTTCTTTTTTTTCTTGAGGCAAGGTCTCACTCCTGTTGCCCATGTTGGAGTGCAGTGGTGTGAACACAGCTCACTGCAGTCTTAACTTTCCTGAGCTCAGGTAATCCTCCCACCTCAGCCTCCCGAGTAGCTGGGACTACAGGTACATGCCACTATACCCAGCCAATTTTTTGTAGTTTTTGTAGAGACAGGGTGTCTCTGTGTTGCTCAGGCTGATCTCCACCTCCTGGGCTCAAGAAATCTACCTGCCTCAGCCACCCCAAGTGCTGAGCTGTTCCTACGCTTATTCAACATCATGCTGGAAGTTCTAGCCTGGGTTATGATTCAAGATAAAGAAGTAAAAGCCATACAGATTGAAAAGGAAGAAATGAAACTACTCCTGTTTGCAGATTATATGGTTACCTTAGTAGAAAATCAGGAGAAATGTACCAAGAAAATTTTATAATAAATGAGTTCAGCAAGGTTGCAAGATAAAAGATAAGCATATAAATAGCAATTGTATTCCACATTCATGGATTGGAAGAATCGATATTGTTAAAATGTCCATGCTACCCAAAGCAGTCTACACATTCAATGCAATCCCTATCAATATACCAAAGACATTCCTTACAGAAAAATGAAAAACAATTCTAAAATTTATATGGAACCACAAAAGTCCCAGAACAGCCAAACATAACCTGAGTAGAAGAATAAAACTGGAGGAATCACATTACCTGACTTCAAATTATAGTACAGAGGTATAGTAACCAAAACCGCACAGTACTGACATAAAAGCAGATACATAGACCAATGGAACAGAATAGAGAACCCAGAAACAAATCCGTACATCTACAGTGAACTCATTTTAGACAAAGGTGCCAAGCACACACGTTGGGGAAAGGACAGTCTCTTCAATAAATGGCACTGGGAAAACTGGATATCCATAAGCAGATGCATGAAACTATCCCATATCTCTCTCCATATATTAAAGTCAAATCAAAGTGGATTAAAGGCTTTAATCTAAGACCTCCAACTATGAAACTACTAAAAGAAAACATTGGAGAAACTATCTAGGACATGGGAGCGAGCGAAGATTTCTTGAATAATCCCTCATAAGCACAGGCAACCAAAGCAAAATGGACAAATGGGATCACATCAAGTTAAAAAGCTGCTGCACAGAAAAGGAAACAATGTGAGGAAACAACCCATATAATGGGAGAAAATATTTGCAAACTGTCCATCTGACAAAGGATTAATAACGAGAATATATAGGGAGCTCAAACAACTCTGTGGAAAAATCTAGTACTCTGAAAAATGGGGGAAAGATCCGAGTAGACGTTTCTCAAAAGAAGACTCCAGATGGCAGATAGATATGTGAAAAGGTGCTCAACATCACTGATCATCAGAGAAATGCAAATCAAAACTACAGTGAGTTATCTTACCCCAGTTAAAATGGGTTTTATCCAAAAGACGGGCAATAACCAATGCTGGCGAGCATGTGGAGAAAAGGAAACCTTCTCACACTGTTAGAGGGAATGTAAATTAGTATAACCACTATGGGAAACAGTTTGGAGGTTCCTCACAAAGAAATAGAAAACAAACAAAAAAGCCGTAAAAATAGAGCTATCACATGATCCAGCAATCCATTGCTAGGTATATACCTAAAAGAAAGGAAATCAGTACATTGAAGAGATACCTGCACTCCCATGTTTATTGCAGGACTGTTCATCATAGTCATGATTTGGAAACAACCTAAATGTTCATCAACAGATAAATGGATAAAGAAAATGGAGTCCATATACCCGGTGGAGTACTGTTCTGCCATAAAAAAGAATGAGAACCAGTCATTTGCAACAACCTATGTGGAATTGGAGGTCATTATGTTAAGTAAAATAAGCCGGGCACAGAAAGGCAAGCTTCACATGTTCTCACTTATTTGTGGGAGCTAAAAATTAAAACAATTGAACTCATGGAGATAGAGTAGAATGATGGTTACCAGAGGCTGGGACGGGCGGTGGGGTGATGGTAAGGGGGAAGTGGAGACGGTTAATGGCTACAAAAAAAATAGAAAGAATGAATAAGATCTAGTATTTGATAGCACAGCAGGGTGACTGTAATCAATAATAATGTAATTGTACATTTAAAAATAATTAAATGAATAGGATTGAATTGTTTGTGACACAGAGAATAAATGCTTGAGGGAGGTGGTCACTTCATTTACCCTGATGTGATCATTATACATTATATGCCTGTATCAAAATATCTTCTATACCTCATAAATTTATGCACCTACCATATACCCACAAAAATTTAAAATTTAATAAATAGCAAGTGTGTGTCTATATACTAGCAATGAATACCTGGTCACCAAAATCAAAAATAAAATATAAAGTTGCTCAAAAAAATAATACAGATGTCAATCTAACAAAATGTATATTGGATCTTATATGCTGTAAACTATAAAATGCCAATGAAAGAAGTCA
The DNA here is from genome assembly GCF_049350105.2 of Macaca mulatta. Classification (NCBI taxonomy): domain Eukaryota; kingdom Metazoa; phylum Chordata; class Mammalia; order Primates; family Cercopithecidae; genus Macaca; species Macaca mulatta. The sequence continues at coordinate 129,009,977 of NC_133407.1, read as the reverse complement.
AAGAAGTTCCTTATAAATGGAGAGACGTACTTAAACATATACATGAATTTTTATAGTAAATTTGTCCACATAGCCAAAAACTAGAAATGATCCAGATGTCTTTGAGTGGTTAGACAGGCTGTGATACATTCATTCCATGGAATACTACTCAGCAATAAAAAGAATTGATTATTGATATATACAGCAATCTTCATGAAAATTATGCTGAGTGAAAGAGCCAATCATAAAGTATTACATACAATTCCATTTATATAACATTCTTTTTAAAATTGTTTTTATTTTTATTTTTATTTTATTTTGAGACAATGTCTCATGGACAGACAGGAAGACTCAGAATTTATAGAGATATCACTACTCCCCAAATGGATATACAGGTTTTATGTAATTTCTGTTAAAATCTCAGTCTTTTTATAGATACAGACAAGTTTATTCTAAAATATAAATAGAAAGGCAAAGGAAATAGAATAGCTAAAACAATTATGGAAAGGAAGAATGAAGTCATAGTAATTAGTCTGCTTGATATCAAATGTACTAATTTATATTATTGTGGCTTTATTATATAGTCACAATAATAAAGACTGTGTGGTGTTGGTGAAGGAATAGACTCATAACTTAATGGAACAGAAGGTAGAACCCAGAAGTAGATCCACAAGTGTGCTCAACTGATTTTTGACAAAAGCAATTCAATTTGAAAGCAATCCAATGGAGGGCAGATAGCCTTTTCAGTAAATGGTCCAGGAGCAAGTGGATGACCAGAGGCATGTAACCTCACCTCCACCTAAACCCCACACTTCATACAAAAAAATTAACCCCGAATAAATCAGAGACTGAAATGTGAAACATAAGGCAATAAAACATTTAGGGAAACAGAAAACCAGAAAATTTTTGAAATACAGGACTAGGCAAAGAGACGTCAAAAGCAAGATCCCTGAGAAAGAAAAGATGATAAATTCGACATCATTAAAATGAAAATTTTTTGATTTGTGAAAGAGCCTGATAGAGGATGGAAGGACAAACTACAGAGAAAATATTTACAGACTCCACATCTAAAAAAGGACTGGTATGTAGAATATACAAAGGACTCTCAAAACTCCGGAGTGAAAAAAAAATCAAACCATTCAGTTAGAATGTGAACTGAAGACAGGGAGAGAGGGACAGACATTTCACTGTAAAGGGTATATAGAAGGAAGAGATGCACATGAAAAAATTAGTTCAGCCCCATTAGCTCTGGGGAAATGGAAATGAAAACCACAATGAGATATCATTTGCTTATTAAGATGGCTAAAGTAAAAAATAGTGACAACACTAAGTGATAGTAAAAATTCAGTGAAACTGGATCTCACATCCATTGCTGGTGGGATCGTCTGGCATTCTAGAAAACAGTTCGTAACAAACTAAGCGTGCAGCTCATACCATTCGGCAATGGCGCACATGATCATTTATCCCAGAGAAGTGAACAACATAAATTCACACAAAAGCATGTACATGAATGTTTATAGTACATTTGTCCAAATAGCCAAAAACTAGAAATGATCCAGATGTCTTTGAGTGGTTAGACAGACTGTGATACATTCATTCCATGGAGTTTTACTCAGCAATAAAAAATAATTGATTATTGATATATATAGCAATCTTGATGAGAATTATGCTGAGTGAAAAAGCCAATCATAAAATACGACATATAATGATTCCATTTATAAAACATTCTTTTTAAAATTATTTTTATTTTTATTTTATTTTGAGACAGCGTCTCACTCTGTCACCCAGGCTAGAGCGCAGGGGCACAATCTCTTCTCACTGCTACCTCTGCCGCCTGGGCTCAGGTGATCCTCCTACCTCAGCATCTCCAGTAGCGAGGACCACAGGTGCGCACCACCACACCTGGCTAGTGTGTGCCGCCACACCTGGCTAAATTTTTTTTGTATTTTTTCGTAGAGATGGCATTTAATCACATTGCCCAGGCTGGTTTTGAACTCCTGAGCTCAAGCAAGCTGCCTGGCTTGACATTCCAAAGTGCTGGGGTTACAGGCACTTACCACCAGGCCCAGTGCTATATAACCTTCTTGAAATGACAAAATTATAGAAATAGAGGACAGATTCATAGTTACCAGGGATTAAGAAGAGGGTTGGAGGGAATGGTTGGAAGGGAACCAGATGTGACTATAAAAGGGCAACATGAGGGACCCTGGTGATGATTAAAATGTTTTGTATCTTGACTGTGTCAGTATCAGTATCCTAGTTGTCACAGTATACTATAGTTTTGAAAGATGTTGTTATTGATGGGTTCTAGGTAAAGGGCGTGTGGGATCTCTCTATTCTTTCTTTTAACTGAATGTGAATCTACAATTATTTTTGTTTCAAACACAGTTTTTTTCTTAATCCTGCATAACCTACTCTCCTAACAATGATTCTTGTTACTATCTTACTGCATAGGAATAGTGCAGACTATGGATTCTAGTGCAAAACTCTCTGGGTTTAATTCCCAGTTCTGTGATGTTTCAGCAGGGTGTCCTTAGGCAAATTGCTTTACCTTTCTGTTATCAATTTTCTCATTTGTAATATGGGAAGCAATAATTTTAATGCTAATAATACTTCTCTCATAGGGTTATTGTAAGGATTAAATAAATTTTAACATGTAAAAGAATAGATTCTGGCAGTCATATGTGGTCACATTAAGTAGGATTGGTGGTGGTGATGGTGGTGGTTGCTATATTACCTTTTGTAATTTTTATTTTAACACAGTTGATATGACGTGTTTACATTTGCAGATTCTATTTTTCTCTTAAGCCGTGTATTTTTTTTTAACAATTAGTAAGATTTGAATCAAAAATAAAGAACTTTGGCAACCCCTCTGCCCTGCCAACTCCCAAATTTACAACCGAAATGTCACAATTCAAACAAAGTTTTAAATTACTGCCTAAACTTAATTTTTAAAAAATTTCTTGTTTTCATGTCTAGTTTGTAGCCAGAACTACTGGACTGGAGTTGTTTGCCTCACCCCCTTAGCTGCATAGTGCCCTGGGGGCTCAAGCAGAACTTTGTCCCAGCCACTACTTTGGGAAGCACAAAGGCTGAATGCTTCCAGCCATTCTGGTGACATTTCTAACATGATTGAATGACGATATCTTTGGGAATGTGTCTGTATACTTTCAGATCTGCAGGGCCCCAGTCACCATCTGTTGAAATACTTCATCTAGAATTGAACTATACTCCTTAGAAGGCAGTTGAGTGACATATTTAGCCTCTCCAAGCTTATCCTCGGCCCAGATTCTATTTATGACGAGTAATTGGGGGCTGCCATCATTATGTCCAAAGCATAATTTAGGACACTGTGATTTAATGATGTATATTGGCAGTTTTGAGTCATTTATGTGAATTGAGGTAGTTCATGCTGTCAGGAGAATTCTTATGTAATATAATGAATGAAATAGCAGCCCTCTTTGTGAGTTTCAGCATCCAAGATTCAAATCATAGTTAAATTTAAAATAAATTGAAGTTTTCTCTGTGACAAATGCGAAGTCTAAAATAATCTAGACAAGGGTAGATGGTATAGGCAAGGGGTATCATTTGCAACTCATTTTTCAAAAATGAAACTGGTATTACTTTTTAAGCTTTCAGTAATTGAATAATCATATGTTAGGTAAGTAAAAAGCCTACCTAAGACCCTCCCCAAGCAATTTTATAATTCTAAACTCAGGCCGTCTTCTGGTTTGGATTTGCTGTTAGAAAGTATCTTTGTTGTGGTTAAGGAAGAAATATTCAAGACTGTGTAATTCCATCATGGGCTTCTTGCTTTTTTTTTTGTTTGTTTTTTTCAAACAAATTCCTTATTTTTGTTTCTGGATTGCAGCCATAATACGAAAACAACATCTTGGTTAGACCCTCGGTGCCTGAACAAGCAGCAGAAGCCTCTGGAAGAGTGTGAAGATGATGGTAAGGGGCCAGGCAGGTCTTGGGTTAAGTGAATTGGGGGCACTGTTCACATGTGCAAATTTTAAAGAGTCGTAGCCAGGTCAGTCGGGTCTTAGGTTGAGTTTTTAAAAGGTAATCCAATTTCTGCTAAATGGACTGTGGTTTACAAAAGCCAGGAGGAAAGTCAGAGTTGTTTCAAGAGAAGAATTTGTTTACACATGAAGACAGATGCATACTAATATCTCCATTAGGAGCAGAACAGTCAAACTGTTCAAATGAAGATACATCCTCTGTCTTCAGGAACTTAGAGAAAATTCTAGAAAGTCTCTAGGAATAAAGAAATCAGAGATGCTCTGGTCACTCACACATTCTCAGCTTTAACCCTACCTTTTAAAAGTCTTAGGGGAAAAAGTTGGGAGTTTTTCTTGAACTCTACTTATTTCACATACTTCCCTAGTCTTGGAGGTAGGGGAAACAGATCTAGATACATTTGAGAATCTCTGTGTAACTTACAGTATACCCACAATACGTAGTAAGTGTATTCTTTTGAGACAGAGGTTGAGGTGTTACCTAGAGCACCACTCTCCCTGTTAATCTTGGAAATGAACTAACGGGCTGTAAGAGCTTTAGTTGAAAAAGTTCATTTCAAGGCTTTGGGTTTTTAAATTACTTCTCCAAAATGAAAAAAAAAAAAATTAAAACAGAGCTACTGTGTCCCTTTTCAGTACACCAACGTCTATCCCAAGTTTTACCAAAATTATTTTTTGATGTGGAAAAATGAAACGGGAAATGGTTTGCTTTGCTCTGCTTTGCTACTCATTATTCAAGTCTGGCATGTGAATTAGTAGTATAAATATTAAATATGTATTTTACTGTAAGATAACAGAATGTTATTAATTTGTCCTATAGTACAGAATTGTTGTATATATAAACTTGAAGATTTTTTGAAAATGCAAGGCAGTAAAGTATGATACTGTCAAAACCTTGTACTCCACAATCCTTCTATTATACATGGTTTTCAGATTACATTAAATGACGTAGACTATTGTGTCGGTATTTATCTGAGTTACTTAAAATGGAAACAAAAGTCCTTCTAACTTAGGAGGCATGACCAAGATGCTTGTTTTATTTTGGTTGCTTTGTTTCATTCCTGAAGAAGGAATAGAACAGGTTCATTCAGCTGTGGTGTTTTGCATGCCTGGGAGATAATGGACTGTACTGATTATTTCAGTATTCTGTTTAACATATAATACCAGTTGAGTATCCCTGATCCCAAAATTTGAAGTCCAAAATGCTCCAAAATTGGCCAGGCATGGTGTGGCTCACACCTGTAATCCCAGCACTTTGGGAGGCTGAGGCAGGAGGATCACTTGAGCCAAGGAGTTTGAGACCAGCCTGGACAACATAGTGAGATCTTGACTCTACAAATAATAAAACAGAAATTAGCTGGGCGTGTTGGCATGTGCCTGTGGTCCCAGCTACTTGGGAGGCTAAGACAAAAGGATCACCTGAGCCCAAGAGTAGGAGGCTGCAGAGAGCTGTGATTGTGCCACTACACTCCAGCCTGGGTGACAGAGAGAGACCCCGTCTTAAAGAAACAAACAAAACAACAACATGCTCCAAAATACAAAACGTTTCGAGTGTCACCATGGTGCTCAAAGGAAATGTTCACTGGAGCATTTTCGATCTTGGATTTTCAGATTAGGGATGCTGAGCCAGTAAGTATATTACACAAGTATCTCCCAATCTGAAAATATGCAAAATCTGAAACCCTTTTGATTCCAACCATTTTGGATAATACTCAACCTGCACATAAATAACCAATTTTCAAAGATCAGAGCATAAAACACATTCAACCCTAAAACTTCGTGGAACAATAATTTAATCATTTGATGCCTTATGATTTTGAAAGCAATTTAGGCAGTCATTACCATAGGGTCTTCAATGTCAATATCCTTTCTGTAATTATTCTGGGAAGGTATGAAAATGCCTGTTAATACAATATTATAAATGATAGAATATTGCAATAGCTTTTTCTGAGAAAAACTGTACATAGATTAAAAGTATTGAATAGAATTGACATTTTTGTTACCAAATCTAGTAATTTTTAATTCTTAAAATTATCTTTTTGTATTAATGTTATTTCCTTTGGAACAAGAATATATTCATACCAAATGCAATAAGTTTAGTAATCATCTCTTTAATATTAGAATTCATATATTCTGTTTCTAGTAGAAATTCTATGTGTATCTGTGTGCCTGTACACACAAACAGTATAAATATATAATCAGATTATGATAAGTATCAATTTGCGTTTTCTGTTGCCAGTTAACGCAAAGCTGCCTTGTTATTATTTATATTATAACACAAAGCAGAAAAGCATATTGGTTGCAAATATTGCCCCTGTATTTCTTTCTGTTCTCTGTAGGTCATACATATGGGGTGTAACAGTATAGCATCATACTTAATTATTGTAAAGATTTAATATGTTCTATCTCATTTAATATTTAATTAAATATTAAATCACATAGATTTAATATTTCCTATCTCAGAAAATCGAGAAACTAGTTTGAGATTTTGATGTTAGTGAATGACTCCTTCTGTCATTGTTGTGTCCAGTTCAGTTAGAAGCCCTCAACCTTGCCTTTGAACTCCGGGCCAATATTTTAATCCACCTGATGGATAGTGTCAACGGTTGTCTCAAAGAGACTTCTGACTCAGTCATATTAAAACCATTAAAACTGATTATCTTTCCCCAAAATTTGGTCCTCTCTAAGTGTTTCCTGTCTCCATTCCTGGTAAATTTATGCATACTCAAAATTCCCCCTTGATCTGTCACTTTTTTTCACACCTATTTCTAACCTGTGAACCAGCTAAATTCACTTGGCATCCTAAATATCTCTTGGATCCATTCACTATTTTTTTCACCGCGTCTACCATTCTCCTCTGAGGTCATGCTCATCTCCCATACAGATTCTTTTCACTCTCCTTTTTGTGTTGCACTCAGAGCAATCTTTTAAAATGTAAATGTGATGATGTTATCAGTGACAACCTCCACAGGGTCTGCTTAGGAAATGCCAAGTCCATAGCTTGCTTCTCTGAGCCCTGTGCGGTCAACCTCTCTAGGTTTTCTCACACTATTTCTCTGCTCTCTGCTCTCTGCTCTTCATCCCCACTAGTCCTCATTGAGTTCCTGCCTCATGTCAGTTAAATGTGCATTTCTGTCTTAGAATACCCTTACATTTCACTATACTCTTACATTTCACAATAGTTATTGAATACTTTCTATATGTCACATGCATCCTAGGTATGCATATCCTTCAGGTTATATTTCAGGGAATTTTTCCATGACTTTGCCCCCAAAGATATGATTAGATCACTCATGTATCTTACTCTGTTGAGAACTTATCATGATTTTAATTTTAGTTTCATTCGTGTGAGCTTTGGATTTGTCTCCTATTCTGGAAAAGCAGAGATGTCTGATTGTGTTTTTTGAGACAGAGTCTCACTCTGTTACCCAGGCTGGAGTGCAGTGGCACGATCTCTGCTCACTGCAACCTCTGCCTCCCTGTTCAAGCAATTATCCTGCCTCAGCCTCCCGAGTAGCTGGGATTACAGGTGAGCGCCACATGCCTAATTTTTTTGTATTTTTAACAGAGTCGGGGTTTCACCATGTTGGCCAGGCTGGTCTCGAACTCCCAACCTCAGGTGATCCACCCACCTTGGCCTCCCAAAGTGCTGGGATTACAGGCATGAGACACCATGGCTGGCCCCTGATTGTGTTCGTTTTGATATGTCACCTAGCATAGTGACTGGCAAGACCTATTTATCATAGGTCTTGATAAATAACTACTGAAGAAGTGAACAAATGCTCCCAAAGACATTAGATAATATACAAGTGGGCATTTTCTCAGGTAACTTTGTGTAAATTAGATTCTCCTTTTAAGAAACAGTGCCAATCAAAACTTACCATTGGCATTGGGATCATTTTTAAATTAAGAGTTTACAAGGTGTCTAGGCCCATGTTGGTTATTTAAGTCAATCATTGATTGATTGGTTCATTCATTCATTCATCAACAAATATTTAGTACCTAACATGTGCAGAAAGCTACACTGGGCATTGATCCTATTGTGGTGGTGAAAACAGGCTCGATCCCTGTGTTTGTGAAGCTTATAGGAGCCACTTGCCCTATAGCTGGGGAAACATTAGGTATGAAATGATTTTTGTGTGTTCTCCTGTGTTTCCTTCTCAGTAATAAAATGTTTTACTGACAGCATGGAAAGGATTTGGACTTGTTTTGCTCACTGACATTTTTGAGGACATTTTAATTCTAATATTTCTGAGCTGCTTGACTTAGAAAGTGCGTGTGTGTGTGTGTGTGCGCGCGTGTGTATGTGTTCTCACAAAACCAATAAAATGCCTCCCAACACTCCTTCAGGGCAGTTTTCAAGGCTTTCTTCCTTGATATATTTTATCTTGACATAAGTCATCTTTCCAGCTCCTTTTTGAAAGACATCAAAGTTAGCTCATTATATAGTCCACACTCAATTTGACCTCACCTTCCATTTTTCAAGCAGCACTGTTACTTGTAAGTTAAATAATGCTTTAATTGTGAGTATAATTGCCTCACTGATTAGAGGATTATTGAAGGATTAAAAGGACTGATATTGAAAGTCTGACAGCTTTGTTTACTCCCAATAAGGTCTGTAATAAGTGACTTCCCACTTAAGAACATTGAAACCGCAAAGGTATTTGTCATCTTTTACAACCAATCAAATCCTATTTTGACATGCAAGGAAATGAGCCATATAATTATTTTGCCAATATCAGCTCTTCCTGTTTTGTGATTTACACTGAGGTTGCGAGTTTACTATCCAAGCCAATGAAATAAGCCACAATGCAGGTAAGGACGAACTAGAGTGATGTGTTTGCTGCTGTTTTCCTGAGGAGATTTCCTTTCTTGGTGCTGGTGTCTGAATTTTGCTTTCTCTCTTTTCTGTCTCATTCCTGCTATTCCTTTGGAGAAGAAGGGGTACACACCGAGGAGCTGGACAGTGAACTAGGTAAACCCTTCCTGCCTGCTGCTACTGCATGACACGTGCATGACATGACCTGCATGGTTTTTTCCCCAGTGAATTGCTTAATCCCTCTGTTTCTTTAGTTTGCACTCCTCCAGTTATGATTTTTGTTTTAGTTTATCCAGGAAAGGTCAGTCTCACAACCTGCGTGTCTGACTGCAGGCATCACGCAGAGTTGTAATATATTATGTTTACAAATAAAATGTCTGACTGAACAGAGACTAGAACGAGAGTTAGCAAACTGGTAATAGGTAGTCTTGTGAAGTGAGGATTGGGAAAGAACCGAAGAGATGCTTGCTGTGTCCCTTGAACTTTTGTGTAACCTGTCTCAGTCTTATTTCTTTATTTGTTTAGTGTGGATGGTTATTTGGGTAATACAAAAAAGCCAAGCAGAACAAACAAAAATCTATTAACACTAGTTTAAGGAGCATTATAGGAGCACTTGCAATAAAAGAAGGTCACTGAGGAATTGAATAGTTAAGACTTAGGATCATGTTGTTATTACATCACAGACCACATGTTGTTGACCTTGCCGTTATAGTGAGTGGTTGTTTATATAATGATGCAGCACCTATATGTACTGTTTGCCTTCGAGTTGTGTCAATACAAATCAAGTCTTGACTACTCTAGTTATTGTTTAGGAATAATTCATGCTAGCAGATGATGCCAAATTCTTGTTTCTTTGCTATTGGAATATATTGAATTATGTTCGCTATTAAGTTCAGGCCTTTTATGTTCAACCTTGAACAACATTAAAATTAGCTTGCATTCCATCAGATACATTTACTGATGGATAGATAGGAAAGCATAAATTTCAGCTAAATTGCAGATGAAAGCCTCGGCTGATGGGAAGATTCTTTAGCAATTGAATATTGTTTAAGTAGAAGATTGTTTAACATCAGTATGAGTGGAACTGTAGTAAGATTATTGAATCTGCCTGGCATTTTTGAGATTGCCTGAAGACCTGAAAATATAAATCTATTTAATACAGATTATTGTATTCATTTGGTTTTCTTTATTTTTGTTACATGAGATAAAGATAATCTGTCTTGGTTGGCTAGAATTATGATAGAATAGAACCAAGCTCTGTTTTTTGTAACATTTGAAACGTACCTGTTGTAATTGATGCACATGCCAACAATGGTCGATAACTATTGATCGATCTATTTTTAAAGATGTTTAATAAGTTGTCTTTGTGGTCATTGTGAGAGGAATGACTTAAGGTTCACCCTGAATGATAGAACAATTTGAAACTAATTTGATCGAAAAAAGAAATTGTCAATCCAATGATATTAGTTAAAGTAATTGAAAGAGACAGAAATAGGTTTTCCAGACACAAAATGAGTGTCTTAATCATTTGTTCAGCCGATTTCAACTACTCTTGCTACCTGAGTAATATGTGTGAGAGATCGCTCTGCTGTCTGCTGGCAGCCAGTGGAGATAGCACAGCTGTGTACAGGGGCACAACCTTATTTGCTTCTCTGGAAATTTGAATTTGAAATTTTCAGGAAAGATGTTTCTGCATTTTACCCATATGTAACTGTGATATCGTGGAGACTTGCTTATGCTGTTAAAGACTCTAAACATGAGTTGTCTTGGCTTTCTCTGGGTTCAGATCAAGCTGTCTGACTCCCCTGCTTACTGGCTATGCAAACTTTGAGAAGCTATTCACCTTCTTTTAGCTTCCCTTTCCTTATCCATAAAGAGGGGCCGAAACAGGAGCTCCCATGGTCCTTATGAGGTGATTTAATGAAAGTGTGTTTTATTATTTGTCCCTGTGATCAACACATGCTATTAGCTATTTGCAGCTTTATTATTTATTACCTAATTCCCTCTTCTTGGATTTTTCCATACTTCCTTATGGTACTTTTATCCATTAACACAGCGCAAGGGAGGAATGTGTTGTATACTATAGAAATGACCCAAATGTGTTCTTGTAGGAAGGGTAGAGATAAAAAAAAAAAAAAAAACCTTTGATTTTTGCCTGCACATGTCCACTGTGTAAAGAGTAGCACACGTGCGCACACACTGTTTTCTGTTGCATTCACTTCAGATTCTGTTGACAAGCTCACTGCTCATTTTCTTAATAAGAGGGTCCTAATTTCAAACAATAGCAACTGTCAGGTTTTCAGTGAACAATGCAATTCCAGATGTGACAAGGAAACCCTCTTTGTAATCGGCCTCTGAGAGGCGTGGGCAGTTGGCTTGGGTGTTGGACACAGATCATTTGATTATAGAGTTGTCATTTCTGAACTCTGTTGTTTGAGCTGGGTCAGTTGCTCCATTATGTACTTTGGTTTGCAGAATTTATCACGTCCTCTGCAGACATCTCCCCAGAATTAAAAAGCACCTGCAGAACCTTCTTTTGGAATTATAGGGTGTTCGTATGGTGAAACCAACTAGGGGGGATAGAGCCAAGAAAATAAGTTCTTCTCCCAACCAAAACTAAGTCACAGTTTTGAAATGTATCTCTGGTTTTGAACATGATTTTCAATCTATACACAGACAAATCTCTTTGAAAAGAAATTAGAACCTTTGCTCAATATTTGCTCTGTGAAGACAAAATAGTGCAGCATGAGATTTTCAGAGGCAGGAGTAGCAAGTACACAGGCCACAGACATCTGTCTTACTCCTTTTGTGCTTTCCTGGAGCAGCTGCGATTTGTGGGCACTTTCTATGTACCAGGAACTGTGCTAAGTGTTTAGAAGTATCCTTGTTTAATCCACTACTGACTTTTGAGGTAAACCCAGGGGAAAGATATGGTTCAGAGATGTTAAGTAAGTAGCCCGAAGCCACAGAGTAGTAGGCCTAAATGAAAGAACTAAAGCTCAGTCTTATATCTGGGCAATGCCAAAAGGATCTTAGCCACCTGAAATCTCTGTGATAGGTTGTGCAGTCTCATCTGCTCCCTGACTGTGGTTAGTCATATGAGGATTCCTTTTTAAGAGTCTTTAGAGTGTTTGCTTAAAAAATTATAATGTCATTATTTTCTGGACTTAAATATTTTCTACCTTTTTCAGTTTTTTTAGAACCAAATGGCAAATTCTAGGACAAACATCTTCCTATTTAAAATCGATGACCCATTTCTATTTTAAGCATTAGGAGACTAATTTCTATGATTAAGTTAATCACCACATTGGAAGTGAGAAACTATCTTTTCAGTTTCTGGAGTTTGCTCATCTGTTCCAAAAGATGTGTTTAAACTGACGAGTGTCCAGAGATGCTAGTTGACTGGCCCCATCTTTCAACTCTAGAATATTAAGTTGTTGACTAGGCACTAGGAAAGAAGTCACGGGTACCTTCTTTTCTAGTACTCTCCTCGGATCTCCATCAAAGCACTACCACGTGGCTGAATTTTCTGCTTAGATGATGCACTTGGCGTTTGTCTTCGTGTCCCTGATGCCTAACATACCCTCAGGCAAACAGTAGGCATTCAACAAATGTTTGTCAAATTAATAATTGAGTAACTTGAAAGCTTAATATTTCCCCTGTTTTATCTAAAGATAATCAGGCCACATATTTCAGGTTGCAGATTTTGAAAAGAGATGGTGTTTCTGTGGAACTTAATGCAGTCTCCTCACACCCACCCACCCTTCTGCCCTGTACAAATATATGACTGTGCACCAATTTGCATTTTTTTAATCTTCGATTTCCCAACTCTTTGGAAATATTTTCCTGGTTCATTTTCATTTAAATGGTAATTTCCAGCTTTGTAAGGGGCAAGCATTTCCCAGGCATTTAATTTGCATCGGTCCGCAAGACTCAGTATATAAAAATGCCGAGTTGTATCAACATCTGCAAATTGGACCTGTCTTGCATTTTAGTAGCTTATGTGTCCTACAAGTCAAAGACTTCTTTAAAACCTGCTAAATGTTTTTTCTTTTTAATTTAGAAGAAAAGAGGGGAAAACCTGTCTCTTTGTTTGCAAACAAGTAACATGTGGAGCAAAAACCATGAAATTAATGTCTCTTGATGTGCAGCCAAATCTGAACAAAACATAAACTTTAAGTAATTAGTCTGTATAAGTTTGTGTGCATGTGCATGGCTCCACCTCAGTCTGGAACTGTTTGTAGCATATGTAAGCCTTCTGCCCTGATGACATGATCATTATTTAAATTAGTGACCACATGATTCCTTGAATTAAACAAAAATCTATTTCAAATATTTCAAGTCTGTAGTATTCTATCAAAGTTGGTCTTAATACCTACTTCTAGGACTAATTATTCACTTTAGAGTGTGGTGTTACGTAAGTTTGCCTTGACTACATATCAGGGAAGCTTTAAAATTAAGTTGAATAACTGTTGTTCTACCTGAAAGGGTTGTTGAATGACAAAAAAAACACAACCTAGTCCCTTCTTTCACCAAGTAAAATAATGTGGTGCAGTGGGCCTTTCCACAACAGATTCCTGTTCAGACAGAACTATTACCTGTTTAATAAAGTTTTGGCCTTTGATATGAAACCTTAGGAAGTTCTGTAGAGCGTGGTTGAGTTTTCAGAAAGGCACATACATCCCCTAGTGTGATGGTACCACCACATTTAAAGAAATAAAATCGTCCACCTTAGATAATGAGCTTTCCGGGATCAGGAGCTGTGTTACTGCTTTCACAGGTTAAGTGCTGGAAACGATGGGCCAGCCTAGAGATAGCAATTGAGTGATAGATGTGTGCAGTTAAAAAACCCAACTACATTTTCATTAGGAACAAGGAGAAAATAAGATGCAGATTTTATTTTATTTCAAGGAGAGCAAAGCAACACTACTGTACTGAAAATGAAACATTAATTTTCATCCATTTTTGCTTGTGTAATAAGATGGCCTAGAAACAAAATGAGAAAACTGTGAACATTTAAGATAGGAACTATGCATTCAAGGCAAGTTTAACCTATATTTTCATTAAAATCTAATTTAATAGTGATTTAGAATAAAGGCATCCGGGGCTGCATTTTATTAAATTTTATTTTCTTGCATTAAATACCAGTCAGTAGATGAAGAATTGCTCTTCATGTAGAAAAATACACTGATAAAATAATAGATACTTTTTTTTTTTGGTTAGGATATACAGTTTTAATTGGATTTAAAGCATTTTTATGAGTCTTTCTCTTTTTGCCTAACTCAGTTGTTGAAAATACCCAGGCTCTTCAATAATATGCTCTTCTTGCCGTAAATGTTCTTTTATTTTTCAGAACTGCCTGCTGGTTGGGAAAAGATTGAAGACCCTGTCTATGGTATCTACTATGTAGAGTAAGTGCCCATTCACAATCCACACATTAGTTTATACCTCTCTATAATTATGTACATTTGTGTTAAGTACAGCCTGACATCATTAAAAGGCACAAATCAATTAACAGTGTTAATTTTATGATGAAAATATGTATGCATATTTTAATGAATGAGAAAATATTCAATAAATCTGAAAATAGCAAATCATATTATTAAATTCACATGGGCAGGATCCATGTCTTTTGTTCGCCACTGCATCACAAAGGCCCAACATGGTCCTGGCATATGGCAGGTACTTGATGAGTATTAGTTGAATGAATGAATGAGAAAAGCCAGGATTCAGTAGACCAGATGAAGAGGGATTGTTTATCTTTACAAGGAGTATCTGATTTGTCTACTTTTTGCTCTGCCCAGATCTGAACTCCTTAGCGATTACTTCTTTATTCATTCATACATTCCAAAAGGTTCAGCCAGGTAATTTATGAAATGTTGCCAGGATTGAGGAGGAAATGGAGAACTAGCCTAGGATGCAGACCTTGTGTGTTTCTTTGTTTCTCTCTTGTCTGAGGTTCTTGTTTCCCATTTTTAAAAGTCTAAAACCCTCGTGACTTCTTTATTGTGTGCCTTATTCTAGCATTGGGCTCCCACTTTTTCCTTTCATCAAAACTATTGATTGATAGGATGATACTAAAAGAAACCAAAGGTTAGGCCATTGAAAAAAATAAATAAATAAATAAAAATTTTAAAAAAGCTTTGTATTATATAACTTCCTCTGAGAAAAATGAGAGGTAACAAATAAAAGTTCCTTCAAAAGAAGCGAATGCCATATAAATGTTGTAGAAACATAATCCTACCTGCCACACTGAAGATGTAACTATCATATTTTCTTTCCTTTTTGCTGCTGGTGATGAAAAGTCATTTGTATAATACCCTGGTGATAAGAACGTAAGACAAAAAAAGTGCCAGGCCATAAAATAGATGCCCAGCATCTTATTGTAAAAATTATGAGTTCAATATAGCAAGTGTCCTTGGCCAATACTAACTTTCACCTCCACTTTGCCTGACAAGAGGGATTGGTAATATGGGGCATCAGAAAGGCAAACTTGGCTGTCCCTCTGACCCTCAGAAAATAAATTTCTATTGTGTGCCCCAAAGATCATCTTTCTCACAGATGTACTGTGGGGTTTTTACTAGATGAAGCTCATTTTGAATTGTCCCTCAACTAGTTTATGCATTAAGAGAGAGCAGGAACAGATGACAAAAGCTTTGATGGGTGAAGACACAAGTTGTTATCTTACCATGCAGTTCTCCCTGTGTCTTTTCAGACTTATGTGCCTGTTAATGATAGACCATTTCTTAGAATGAAATTGTTGCAAGAATTAGGAAATAAACATGTAGGCCTTTAATAGAAATTAAGAGCAATCAGTCTATCCATTCTATTGATAAGCCTGCTTAAAAAAATAAAGCCTAGCTTTTTAAAAAACTTAAGAGTTCTAAATAATCATAATAGTATGCTTCTAAACTTCTAATAAACTATTATTTTGAATTAAGAAAATAAGTCCGGGCATGGTGGCTCATGCCTGTAATCCCAGCATTTTGGGAGGCCAGAGGACGTGGATCACTTGAGGTCAGGAGTTCAAGACCCGCCTGGCCTGCATAGTGAAACCCCATTTCTACTGAAAATACAAAAATTAGCCAGGTATGGTGATGCACACTTGTAATCTCAGCTACTTGGGAGGCTGAGGCAGGAGAATCGCTTGAACCTGGGAGGCAGAAGTTGCAGCGAGCCAAGATCGCACCACTGCACTCCAGCCTGGGTGACAGAGAGAGACTCTGTCTCAAAAAAAAAAAAAAAAAGAAAAACATATATGTATATGCTTACGTTGTGTGTGTGTATATATGGTGTATATATGTGTGTATATATACATATATATGGTGTGTGTGTATATATACACACATATACATATATATGGTGTGTGTGTGTATATATACATATATATACACACACACATACACACACATATATGGTGGCGTGTGCCACCATACCCGGCTAATTTTTGTATTTTTAATAAAGATGGGGTTTCACCATGTAGGCCAGGCTGGCCTCAAACTCCTGACCTCATACGTTTGTGTGTGTGTGTATATACATATATATACACACATATGTGTGTGTGTGTATATATACATATATATACACACATATGTGTGTGTGTATATATACATATATATGTGTGTGTATACATATATGTATACACGTGTGTATGCATATGTATATATGTATACACACACACGTGTACATACACTAAATAAGGCCATAGCAAAAAAAATTTGTAT
This sequence comes from Macaca mulatta, assembly GCF_049350105.2. NCBI lineage: Eukaryota > Metazoa > Chordata > Mammalia > Primates > Cercopithecidae > Macaca > Macaca mulatta. Next base: position 128,993,433 of record NC_133407.1, on the reverse strand, counting down.
ATGTATGCATATATAGAGGTGTGTGTATGTGTGTGTGTATTTTTCATTTTGCCATGCAGGGCCTAATTAGTTTTGTAGCCATCTAAGTGTTTGGATCTTTGTCATTTTGAGCACATCACGTCTACTTAGTTAACTTTATTTGGAGTCTCTCTGCCTAAGGCCTGTACTTTTAATTGTGCCTCCATGTTTAGTGATCAAAATAGTTAACAGATGTGAGTCGAGTTCTTTGTTTAACTTCATTGTTTGGATGAATGCTTATGCTTCTGTGAACCCTACTGTAGACACAGCAGTTCTGGCATTGTATGTTATAGACAGTGTCACACAGCCATGTTAATCTTATTTTTCAATAATTCCTTAATCTACTTCTTGTTGAATTAAAGCAGCTTCCCCTGTCAGGTGGTATCTTGGACATTTGGAAGGGGGTCAGTGGTTAAAATCCTGGGATTTGAAAGCAGAAAACCCTGAGTTTGCATGCCTGTTTACTGCTTACTAGCTATATTATGCTAGATGAATTATTTAACTGCCCAGACACTTACTTTCCTTATTCATAAGATATGAATAAAAATAGGACTTACCTCCTGGCATTTACTGAGGAGTTTTAAATAAAATGCATATAAAACTAGTAGCCAGTGCTTAGTGCATATAAGCAGTCAGTAATGGAAACTTTTCACTTTTATTTCCTCTTTCTAACTGAGCATTTTAACACACAAGGGTTAGCATCTCAGACCACCTGCTTTGCTCAGTTTGAATCCAGGGACTTGGTCTGACTGGCATTTTGCTGGTGGGATGAAGTGTTTCAAGCTGAATACTATTTGCTGTCTTCCCCAGCCACATCAACAGGAAGACGCAATATGAGAACCCAGTTCTTGAAGCCAAACGGAAGAAGCAGCTTGAGCAGCAGCAGCAGCAACAGCAGCAGCAACAGCAGCAGCAGCAGCAGCAGCAGCAGCAGCAGCAGCAACAGCAGACAGAAGGTTGGCCTCTTTCCTCGAGGCTTTTTCTTGAGCAGGGGAGCATGGGGCGAAATCTGAGCGCTGACACCCTCGTGTGGTCAGAACTGGCCTTGATGATTGAGTCCTCTCTTGCCACACTGAAGAGTTAATGTCCTGTGGGGAGGAAGAGAACTCCATCTCCATGTTCCTCTGGATGGCCAAAGTGGAGATCCTAATTCAAAGGCACCCAAATCTCCCCTTTAATTTAGAAAGGAGCATCGTTAGATCAGAGAACTTTGGGGAAGTTGTTCTCTCGCCCCCGCAGTATTTGCATTGCAACTGGTAGCTAAATCCAAACCACTTTTAGCATTTTTACTTTAAGTGGAGTTACTGGGCATGAAACTAACTTTTAATTTTAGGAACATTACATGCAAAGAATCAGAAAGAGCTGGTAGTTTGGGGTGCTTTTTAAAAATTACAGACTAATTCATGCTGTTTGTAAAAATATGGGCAGTTCAGGAGTATAGAACATTAAATTCTCCCCTGCTTGCCCCCTTCCCATTTTTGGAGATAAGCCCTGTGCAGAAATTTTCTAGGGATATACATATATGCATATTTTAACAAAAATCTTATAATAATTTATACATATATAGTATGTATGTGAGACCTCTTTTCTCACTTTTTATTTCTTGCACATATTTCAAAGTTAGCTAATATAGATTTAGCTTATACTTTTTAATGGTTACATAATGTTCCATTTTATGAATGCCTCTGTTTTATTTAGCCATTCGTTTATTACTAGATACTCTGGCTTTTCCCACTTTTTCATTCTGATCTTTTGGAATCATAGGCTTAATACTCTCCTCAATATAATATGTGAATATGAAACAGAATATCAAGTGTAGTGCTTCTGTTACTATAATATTGAATATAACAAATATAAACCATAGCCTACAGGTTGGCAAACTTTTTCTGTAAATAGCCAGATAATAAATATTTTAGGCTTCGTGATTCATACAGTCTCTGTTAGAACTACTCACTTCAGCCATTGTAGTATACAAATAGCTGTAGACAATACATAAATGAATAGATGTAGCTGTGTTCAAATAAAGCTTTATGGGCACTGTAATTTGAACTTCACGTCATTTTCATATGTCACAAAGTATTCTCTTTTTTGTTACTTTTCAACCATTTGAAAATGTAAGTTATTCTTGGCTCACAGGCTATATCTAAACAGGAATTGGCCCCAGATTGGCTAGTGGGCCATAGTTTGCCAACCACTGCCCCGGACTGTACAGTTTAGAGAGAGTAGGGTATGTATGTCTATGTATATTCACCCATTGAAATGTTATCTACCTTAGTCTCTTTTTTAGCTAAAAAGAACTCTTCTCATATACATTTAGTGGGTACAAATGCAGCTTTTGACACATGGGTATATTAAGTGGTGGTGAAGTGTGGAGTTTTAGTGTAGCCATTACCCAAATAGTATACATTGTACCCATTAAGTAGTTTATCATCCTTCATCCCCCTCCAACCCTTCCAAGTTGCCATGGTCTCTTATTCTACACTCCATGTCCATGAGTACACATTATTTAGCTCACACTCATAAGTGAGGACATGTGATATTTGACTTTCTGTTTCTAAGTTGTTTCACTTAAGATAATGGCCTCTAGTTCCATTCATGTTGCTGGAAAAGACATAAAATTTTATTCTCTTTTTTATGGTTGAGTAGTGTTCCATGGCATACATACCACATTTTCTTTATCCAGTCATCCACTGATGGACACTTAGGTTGATTGTGTATCTTTGCTATTGTGAGTAGTGCTGCAGTAAACATGCAAGTGTAGGTATCATTTTGATAGAATGATTTCTTTTTCTTCAGGTAGATACCCAGTAGTGGGATTGCTGGATTGTATGGTAGTTCTGTAGAGGGTGCAGTCATTTACATTCTCACTGACGGTGTATAAGCATTCCCTTTTCTTCACATCCTTATCAACATCTGTTATTTTTTGTCTAAAAAGAATTTTTTTAATGTATCTTTTCTGAGCTGATAAAACTTGGTAGGGTTAGAAAGTGCCGTTTGCAAATGAGAATGTACAATTGAAAGTGTTAGCTGAGCTGGAAGTGATTCTGGGGTGCCATCTCAAGGGTCACTCACTGTGAGTTATGTCTGGCCTTCCAAGGGGAATAAGATTACAATTAGGACCCAGGAATATTTGTAATCGGTCTCATTTGGATTTCAGAGATAGCAGAAGAGAGCACTATTAGCAATCTGCTGAAATCTACCTTCATCTTCCTCTCTACCTAAGCCAAGCTGGCCTCAGCAGCCCAGCTCATGTCTCAATCACATTAGAGAAATTTCTCCCTTATACACATGCCATTAGTTGGCTGTATATCTTTCCTGACAGTTTTTAACTGACGTTACTTTGGACTTTCCAGCCAGAGAGAACTGGAGTTTTTATTCATTATATCATAATATTTCTTTCTTAAAACGTCTTAGACAAGAAAAAAAGAGCTTCATACAGTGAGGTCAGATAACAACTTCTTTTTAATCTAAGCTATCTGCCCTTGGTTTATTGCTTTGGATATTATTAATAATAAGGGGAATCATAAGGAAGTCAATGAGCCATTTGAAGGAAAAATAGGAAACTTTCTTTTCTTTTTCATAGAATGGACAGAAGATCACTCAGCCCTTGTGCCTCCTGTTATTCCAAACCACCCGCCAAGCAATCCAGAGCCAGCCAGAGAAGCTCCACTTCAGGGTAAAGTACTTGTTTTTCTAATTGTGTTATGGTTTTAGCTCAAAATCTAATTTTTTTAAAGGTATTTTAAAAAGTGCAATCTTGTAACCCCCAAGTCATTCCTTTGATAGTGAAAACCATAAATAATAAAAGCAATGATAAATGTATTGTTAGACTTGTCAAGAAAAATTAGGAATCTTCCTGAATAATTTTTTTCCAACTATTTGTAATATTTTAAAAATAAAGACTACTTGTTAAATGATCATTCAAACCAACGTTTCTCAATGTCAGCACCATTGCCATTTTGGGGTAAGTAAATCTTTGTTGTGTGGGGCTGTCCTGGGCATTGTGAGATGTCCCCTGGCCACTAGATGCCAGTAGCACACAGCCCACCTCTCATTGTGACAAGGAAATTGTCCCCAGACATTGTCAGATGTCTCTGGGGAGCAAACCCATCCCAGAGATAGGAATCACTGATTTAGAGATCACAGATATTTAATAGTATGTTAAAAAAGATAAATCTGAAACTCAGCATTAGATATTTCAAGATTCTAGCCAACATATTAGGTTTTGTCTAAGACTTTCCTATAAATGCAAATGGTTTGATATTGTGTTTTCAGTTCTCATTCCCTATTCTTGCTGCAGTTTTGGTATTTATGCATGTTTACAACGTTTCAATGTATCTTGTTTGTTTACATTCACACATAGGATGAGGCCTTTATAGAGGATTATTCTTGAAAATTGGAAGTTCCAGAACCTTGCAACTTTCAGGCCTCATTACTCTTAAATTATAGAAAATATTTGTGTTTAGTTTTCTTTTTCTTTTAAACAAGCATCATGTTTGACAGAGTTGGGGAATGTTTGTGGTACAGAAGCAATAAAAATACTATAAAATTTTCCTTCCTTTCTGCATTTTAAAAGAGATTTAATTGTGTTAGATATAAAATGATAAGTAGAATAATTCATTTTTAAAATTTTAATTCCTTCATTATAATTTTCATAAGAAAGAAATTGTTTCTCTGCTAGCTGACATTGTCATGAGATTAGAATTAATATCAATTTATGTAAAATAATTTCAGGCATGAATATACTTTTTAATGGTGATAATGGCTTTAATAAAGATAGGATATAGTAGATAATAATATGTTGATTAATATTAGTATGACTGTGGATTCCTCAGTTTTGTGGGGTTTTTTGTAAATATAAAATTCCTTCTGTCGGCTTATGCCTTCTTACCTTCCCCTCTCTCACAGTAAGTTAGCCTCCTTTCAGTTCTTTTAACTAGCAAAACTGTGGACCGCTTCTGAGCCTTTGCAGAGGCTGTTCCTTCTATTTGCAGTTTTCTTTTCCTCCTACTTCTTACTCTGCTAACTCCTGTTCACCTCAGGTCTTTGCTAGATTCCCCTACCATGTTTACTCTTAACCATCCTGTACTTCACATTTATGAAATTTAACCGTTGTAACTAGTGTTCATTTATGTGCTATTATTTAAAAATAGTTTCCTCATTAGACTTTAAATCCTATGGAGACAAGAGACTGTGGTTCTCTGTTTTTTGTTTTTTCACTGTGAGATAATCCCAAACAAGGCATAATCCGTTGGTATCTATTTCTCATGACATTATTGAGTGAAACAGTATCCATCCATCTATCTATCCATCCATCCACATATACATATAGAATAGCCAACCAGACTTTCTTACATAACTATCTTAGAAATTAAGTAAATTAAAGCTATAAAGGTTCAGGTTCTGGGTGCCAAATGCTTAGTGCACCAACTAAGAATTGAGATGGTATTTATCTGTATTAGACACTTCATCTCAGATTCTTACTTTTCTTTCACTCAACCTTTTTTTCTTTTTCTTTTTTTCTCTTCTTCCTTACTTCCTTATATCTCTTCCTTATTTCCTTAGTCATCTAATGATTGACTAAGACATCCACTGGTGCCTTCGTTCAGGCTTCTATAACAAGTTGCCATAGACTAGGTGGCTTAAACAACGAACATTTATCTATCAGTTCTGGAGAGTCGGAAGTCGAAGATCAAAGTGCTGGCAGAGCCAATGTCCAATGAGGGTCCACTTCCTGGTTTACAGACGGCCATTTTCTCACCGTGTCCTCGCGTGGTGCAGAGTAGAGAGACAAAGGACTAGTCCTCTTCCTCTTCTTATAAGAATAAGCCCATCATGTGGGCTCCACTCTCATGGTATAATCACCTCCCAAAGGCCCCACTTCTAAATACCATTCAACAGTGTCTGGGAATGTTCAAGCTCATTGAACTTTCCTTGGGATTGACTCATTTATTCTTACAACCCTTCTACTGTGTAGTCTCTCTGTTGATCCACACCTTTCAAGCACCTTTATAATCTTTGGAATATAACTGATACCCAAGAAACCAGTTAAAATCCATACCATTTGACTCCAAGTTTTGATTTCAATAAACATTAACCTAGACTTAAGCCTCATTGGTTATAAGTCTGGGTTACCTGCCTACTGGTTAAGTGTCTTGATTAGCCATCTAGTGTTTAATCTTGGGCAGTATCTAGCGTTGACAGACTGTCAGGAAGAAGCCATATAGCTAATTTGGTTAGATTGTTTGGTAGTAATTTTGCCAAGTTCACAGGCCAACTAAATTCTCCCCGATCAAGGGTGTACTTCTAATCCCAGCAAGTGATAATTTGGAGATTTGCTCTTATGAAAACTCTCTAGCTTCAAGCTTATGCTTGGAGAGAGATTTTTGCAGCTACCCCTCTACCACACTCGCTCTACCACCACCACATTCAAAACAATAACTCATTTATTGAGCTCTTAATTATGTGCCAAGTACCTTCCTAGGCACTTTACCTACATTATCTGCCATGGTTGTTTCTCACAACTATCGTATGAAATAGGTATCATCATTACCTCCATTTATGTCTGTGATACTCTGGCAGAGAGGTTTAGTAACTTGCCCAAGGCCATATAGCCACTAAGTAGCAGAGCACAGATTTGAACACTATTCATGAGGAATAGTTTAACTTCTGGTTGAAAGGTTTTTGGCTGTTTTGGTTTTTGTGTGATACCTCATTTGTGTAGTCTAAATCTATGTTGTTCAGTATGGAAGCCGCTGGTTACATGTTGCCATTTAAATTTAAATAATTACAGTTAAAAAATAAAACAAAATCAGTTTTTCAGTCTCACTAGCCATATTTCAAGGGCTCAGTGGCTACATGTGACTAGTGGCTGCCATGTTGGACAGTGCAGACACAGAACATTTCCATCATCACAGAAAGTGCCATTAGACAGTACTGGTCTAGGGTATTTAAACAGTAGTGTCAAGAAGTGACATTTCTTTCCCCTCCCCTCAGCCTGGCAGGGAAACATGCACCTAAGGTTCATTCAGGTGCAGAGTTTCGGGGCAAGACCCAGAACATCCTGATCAGTGAGTCTAAGGAAGGAGCTGAAAATAGGTACATTTTAAAAAGCTACCCAGGTGATTTTCCCTAGGTAAGACACAACCAAGCCTTACCACTGGTGACTGGTAAACAGAGGTTAGGATATTAGAAAATTACATGTACCACAGGGCTGCAGCTGAGAGCTCCAAATTCCACTGCTTGTGGGGTGAAAAGCATTTCTTTCCAAAAGCTGCATTAACTAATGATCCACCCCTATGTAAAAAGGAATAAAATGTGCATAAATGTGAAACCCTCTGATCTTCCCTCCCTTGTTAAACATTGGAAAAGGAAGTCAGTTGTATAATTTCAAAGCTCTGCTCTTGTCTTTATTAAGTTAACATTCTCAGCACAAAATATGTTAATGTATTTTTTTTAATTAGATAAACTGCCAGGCACATTTTCACATTTTCTAACTTAGCCTATAATAAGAGTGAAAAGCTCCAACACCCAAACACCTCTTTTCAGCCTTCTCAAAGACATGTTAAATATCATTTCTATGTGCTTTTATTTGTTCATTCATTCACTCACTCAACAAACATTTTTGGAGCACGTAAAATGTACCAGACAATATTCTAGATACTGGATATAAATACAAAAATCCTCATAGAGCTAACATTCTAGTGGTTTTATGTACCTGCGTATCAATGCCCCTCATGCATGGGAGTGGGGGATAGTAAGAAAACCAAAACTGTAAGTAAGATGTATATTCTGTTGGAAGGCGGTAAATGCTAAGGACAAAACTAAAGCAGGGAAAAGGGATTGGGAATGTATGTTGGAGGTGCTGCAATTTTTAGCAAGGTGGTTAGGGAAGGTCTTGCTGCGAAAGTAATGGCTGTTGATGATGTCTCTGCGTAACTGAAATGTGTTTCCCTTCAGGGCGCCTGGAATGCCCTAGCAGCACCTGCTGCAAGAGTGTAGGCCACTCACCCTCCTCCCCCTAAAGTAAACTTTGGGGGTTATCTTACCTCACCTCGATTTCCATCTGATAATTATCTTGGCGGCTGTCTCCCCAAAGCTCTTAGTACAAGTGACACCACCCTCCCGATGCCTTAGCGGATGACTTTGCCTGGCGAATCCTTCTAAGTCCTGCCTTTCTTTAGCCACTGTGACAGGGCTGTAGTTTGTCAGGCTTCCAATAAGCTTTAGGACTGTGCTAGAGAGCAGGTTAGCGAAAGGACCTCCGATTGCCGGCCATTTAAAAGAGCCTTCTTTGCAGGAGCCAGAAACTTTTAAAATATGCAATTAAAAATTGTATGCATGCCCAGAGACCTTTTAAGCCCTTTTAGATATAACTAACCAAAAATAACTTCTTTCCTAGGTGCCAGGCTCCTAGTGAAGGGGTGTAGGGAACTAATTTCTCCCTCTTTCTCTCTCTCTTTTTGTTTTGGATAACATTTTTAATAGAAAAGAAACAGGGCAGATGGAGAAGCTATGTGTGGCAAGAACAGGGTATAAGAAGTAAGTACAGTTAGAAGAGATGAAAGAAGCTGCTCATGAAATTAGGTCTACTAGTTGGGATAATCAGAGAAGTTCCAATAAGTTTCTCGATTACAGAGAAGTGCCTAGTAAAACCCAAAAGAAAACGTTTTGGTTTATGTTCAAAATGTTATTTGTGAATGTATCAAGAAAACGTAATAAAACCTTAGGTAGCATGTTTGGGAGTAATTTAGCTATATCTCTATCTGTACATTTATTTTATTTTTATTTTTATTATTTTTTTGAGACAGAGTTTCACTCTTGTTGCCCAGGCTGGAGTGCAATGGCATGATCTCAGCTCACTGCAACCTCTACCTCCTGGGTTCAAGTGATTCTCCTGCCTCAGCTTCCCAAGTAGCTGGCATTACAGGCATCCGCCACCTCATCTGGCTAATATATATATATTTTTTCTTTTTCTTTTTCTTTTTTTTTAAAGTAGAAACAGGATTTCACCATGTTGGCCAGCTGGGTCTCGAACTCCTGACCTCAGTGGTCCACCTGACTCAGCCTCCCAAAGTACTAGGATTACAGGCATGAGCAACCACGCCCAGCCTAACTTATTTTAAATAAGACAGCTGTATTCGGAGCTGTATGGCTACTGTTAGTAACTACTTAGTTTAGGGATTTTTTTTTTTTGGTGGGGTTTCTTTGTTTTTTGGTTTGTGTTTTTTAAACAAATATCCTAAACTTGTTTTAAACAGTAAATCTTAGCCGTAGACATGTGTTGGCTATTTCATAAATTTAATAAAAGGTGCAAATAAATAGGAAAAATAGTTGAATTTGGAGTTCAATTCAAAGTGAATTGACCCTTAATTTTGAAAATAGTCATTCTACATTTTTGTCAAATTATTATTTGTGACTCTAATATGTTTTCTGGTATTATCTGTGCATTTTCAGCCTGGATTTTCTGTTTGATTAAAACTAAAGTTTTTGTTCAGTTGATTTTTCGAGTGGAAGCCAGGCCCAAAGCAGCACATCAGAAGCCATATAGCAAAATAAAATTAAAACAAAAGACATAAAACAGACCAGTTCCATTTCCATTTGTGAAGGGGTTTGTAGCAGCTCAGTTCCTGTCAAACTGCATGAATGGAAACCAAGAAGTATGTCACCTGACAGGGACTAGTTTCATCCCTCTCTTGTAGCTGCTTTTGGACCCTGGAGTTGACATACTCTGTGCTTTACCTCCTTCCATCAACACTGGGGCCTAGGAACATCCTTATTCCTCAGATTAAGAGAGGACTTTCTTAAGATGCTATGTGCCCAAAGGCTCTAGGGCATAAGCTTGAAGAATTATCTATATGTTGTCTCAAATCTTGTTAAATTCTCCTTTTCACCAATGGTGACATTCCTTATGCTTTTCTTATTTTAATCCAGGCAAACCCTTTTTTACACGAAATCCTTCTGAGTTGAAAGGCAAGTTCATTCACACAAAGCTGCGGAAAAGCAGTCGTGGCTTTGGCTTCACGGTGGTTGGAGGGGATGAACCTGATGAGTTTCTGCAGATCAAGAGTTTGGTCCTAGATGGTCCTGCTGCATTGGACGGCAAGATGGAAACAGGTAGCGTCCACATGGCCTTAGTGTGTTCTGTGTGGTGAGACTCCAACCCAGAACATAAAGATGTGCAATCATGACATTGTTTGGTTTGAGCAAGACCAGACAGCGTCATGATTGCACATGTTTATACCTTTAAACACCTTGAGAATGAGCCCGGTCTCCACATTATATAAATTCATCCCTTGGGGCAGATTGAAACCTGTGAAGTCATTTTAACTTTGGGAAACTGTGTGACTACAGTAAAGCAATAAGTTACTAAAAATGTAGATCCCCATTTAAATAAATGAATTCTAAACTTGGATTTCTGCAGTGAGATTTTTTTTTAGGAGAAAGCTCCAATGTTCTTTCAGGGATTATTATATTCTCATTAGCAGGGAAGATACTAGGTGCTGAAAGAACACTTTATTAGCTGTTAAAATCAGTAATAGAAGCAGTTCATGCCCTATAGTATCACACCCATGTGCAGTTTCAGTTCAGTTTCATATTAGTGGAATATATTATAATACTGATGGCAATTTTATGGGTGCTGTTTTCTTAACCCCCACACTCTTGCCTTCTACAGGGGATGTGATTGTCAGTGTGAATGACACCTGTGTTTTGGGACACACACATGCTCAAGTTGTGAAGATCTTCCAGTCCATCCCCATTGGTGCCAGCGTGGACCTTGAACTCTGCCGAGGTTATCCATTGCCTTTTGATCCAGATGACCCCAATACAAGTTTAGTGACCTCGGTAGCTATTTTGGATAAAGAACCAATTATTGTGAATGGGCAAGAGACCTATGATTCACCAGCTAGCCACAGTAGTAAAACAGGCAAAGTCAATGGTATGAAGGATGCCCGGCCAAGCAGCCCAGCGGACGTGACTTCAAATAGTTCGCATGGTTATCCTAATGACACTGTTTCTTTGGCTTCCTCCATAGCCACTCAGCCAGAACTCATAACTGTTCATATTGTCAAAGGGCCAATGGGCTTTGGTTTTACTATCGCAGACAGTCCTGGTGGGGGTGGCCAAAGAGTGAAACAGATTGTTGACAGCCCAAGGTGCCGAGGCCTGAAAGAAGGGGATCTCATAGTGGAAGTTAATAAGAAGAACGTGCAGGCCCTAACTCACAACCAAGTGGTGGATATGCTGGTTGAGTGTCCTAAGGGAAGTGAGGTCACATTGTTGGTGCAACGAGGAGGTAAGTAGGTTTGTTTTGTTCTTTGAATTTTTTTTTTAGTCCCAAATTCATTGCTTAACTTACTCATCTTCAGATGACCACTGGGGGCTTTTTAAATGTGTATTCCTTTAAGTTCGTTTTTATTTAAATGCTTCAAAATGCCTACTGATTTCTCCAAATACTAACCTCTTTCGCATAAAAATTATGGTTTATACATTATGGCAGACATATGCAGTTAGAGTGGTACTTTAAAACAGAAATCAGATTATGCCTTTTTAAAACGTTAAGATTTAAAAAACCTAACTTGGGTGTGGTGGTACCTACCTGTAGTCCTGGCTGCTTGAGAGGCTGAGATGGGAAGATCACTTGAGCCCAGGCATGTGAGTCCACACTGGGCAACATAGTAAGACCCCATTCTCTAAAAAGTGCTTTTTAAATAAAAAATAGTAATAATAGCCTGTATCCTTTAAGCCTCCTGAACTAGGCCTGCATAGCCTGCAAAATGTGGCTGTGATCACTCCTCGAAACTTGTCTCATGTTCCTCTCCTCCATCTGATGGTGCTTTATCCACACTGGCTGCTTATATGGAACTCCTTTAATGCTTCAAGCCTTTTCTTGCCTCAGGCCCTTTGTACTTACTGTCCCCTCTACCTGGAATGGTCCTTTCCCAGCTCTTCCCAGCTGGCTCAGTCTCATTTAGGTCTCCTTCTGAGAGAGGGCTTCTCCCATCACTTTTTCTAAAGTAGCTCCCAACACTTCCATATAATCTTGATCACATTTCTTCGTAACCTTGATCATCATCACCTTTTTAGCACAAGGCATTATTTCATGCTTTTATTTATTTTTTAGTGTTTGTCTTTCATGAGAATATAAATTTCCATAAAGCTAGGGCCCGTGTATGCATGTGGACAGCTGTTGTCCCCAGCATTTAACACAACACCTGACTCCTTTTAGGTATTTATGAATGAATAGGTATTAAGTGAATAGGTGTGTGATTATTTCTATTTGGCAGAAGCAAGAGGTCTGCTAATCATATTAAACACTTCCCTCAACATGCTCACATTTTAATGAAGTAGTTGAGGATCTCAGAGATCTGGGTTATTCTAAATCTTGAGGCATTAAACTTCCTCCTTTCTCCTTGAGTCCACATCCCACCCTCTGCTTCACCAGAAAACACAGGACCTCACACTGAGCAATATTTTCCACCATATTGAAATGCCTTGCTCTTGGAATACGTATATATATGTGATTAGTCGTGACTGATAGTTTCACACAGTGGGCCTGAGAATAGCTGTTTCCCTGATCCTTGTCACCATGATATGTTTCATGAACAGCATATTCAGGCCTTTTGAAAAGAAATCAAGAACCATACTTTTATTTCCTTTTGGTTTGTTGCAACTGAGGAGTTCATTTGTGTCACAGCAGCCCGATTCTCATGTTTTCGTGAATCTGTGTGTTCTGCGATCAGAATGGCTGGGGTCATTTGAAGGAAACCCAAAATACAGAGCACCTATCTACGTGAATTGAAATGCTCAATGAGCCTGGCTTAGACAGTTACAAAAGGCACTGTGCAAATTTTATTTTTCTAAATGTCGTTTCCACTAACTAATTTTCAAGTCTCTTCTTGTACCTAGATCACTTGACTGCCCAGAGAACTGGTTTTAAACAGTAGCCAAGATGTATGTAGTGGGAAATGACTTGGGTATAAGAACGATTATGACAATAATGATGATGGTGATGGTGAAACCTGGCACTTATAGAAGAATCAGTGATAGACAAAGCACTTTCATACCTGCACCTACCTCTCCTCTGATATTTGTCACTTTGCTGTGAAGTAGGAAGGTGCCACCCCACAGTAGTTCTGAGCTGTTCACCCTGGCTCTGTGGTTTCCAGTCCAATGTTCTGTCCCACTTAACTGAGTGACACTGATTTTTGTATAGTTGCTTAATACTGTGACTGACAACCTGGAAACTTTCAAATGGTTCTTGGTACATCAGGTGCACCTCTGTTTCAGCCACTGCTCATTTGACAGACACAAACCACCTTGTTCTCCAAACTCATCTATCTGCTTTCTCATTTCTGTTATTGATGTGTTAAGTTTATTATCTCTTTAGATTCACTTCTAAGGACACCAAACATAAAGTTTCATTATAGCCAACTAACTTACACACTTAATGAACCATATTGTAATGAATTTGCCTAAGCCAGCAAACAACTGATTATAGAAACATACTCCTTGATTTTATTTTTTATTTTATTTTTTTTGAGGCAGGGTCTCACTTTGTCACCCAGGCTGGAGTGCAGTGGTGCCATCTCAGCTCACTGCAGTCTCAACCTCCTAGGTTAAAGTGATCTTCCTGCCTCAGCCCCCCAAGTAGCTGAGACTATAGGTGCATGCCACCACTCCCGGCTGATTTTTGTATTTTCAGTAGAAACTATTTCTCCATGTTACCCGTGCTGGTCTTGAACTCCTGTGCTCAAGGGATCCACCTGCCTCGGCCTCCCGAAGTGCTAGAATTACAGGCATAAGCTGCCATGCCTGACTATACTCCTTGATTTTAAATATGTTTGCATTCTCTCTTCTTAATTCCCAATGCCATCTTCTTATTAATGCTGTTACATTTTATACCATTTATATGAAAAATCCAGAATATATCACCATATTCATCAACATCTACATAGTTTATTTCAGAACATGAGTAATTTAAAATCACTGTGACATCAGCAGTCTTTAAAATACACCATATGTCTTGTGTTTGATTTATGTATAGGATAGAAAGTTTGTACATCTGCACTTGGCAGGCTAGCGCCAGATACTATTAATCTTTCTGGAAGGCATATAAATATATTTGTTTCTGCCATACATTAGTTGCTTGAATCAGAGCTGACGTTTAATCATCTCTTCTATATAGCGGGGGTGTAATGAGGAGGCTTGATGAAGGTACAAGACAACAGCTAGGTTGAATGAGAACGTAAATGACCACTTCACCGATTCTTTCTAATGAATCTAATTGATTTTGTAACTGCTAGTAAGATGACTGATAAACTCATCTACACTGTTCCACGAGTCTCAGGCATTCCTGTCATGAGGTTGTAGCTTTCTGTGCTTTAAAGAACGGGCCATTTTTACTTTGGGACAGAACTGGCTTTTATGTTTGTAGCATCCATTTTAATTCCTAATCTCTAGAGCTTGTTTTTGACATTTGTTCTTGTCAAGATCTAATACATTTCATTTTTAGTGTTTTTAGTCCATCCCCCTTCCCTTATCTGGAAATCGAGCTGAAAGTTGAAATATCATTTGTAAATGTCCAGGGTCAGTTTCCTCAGTCAGGCTTAGAGCTGCTGTGCAGTGTTCATCTATACTCCCAAGTAGCCAGGACCAGTCCTGATTTGCTTACAAATCTCCTCTTCGTCAACATCTCCCTGCTTGCCAGTCGATCACTCAGGTTTTTAAAGGGCAGCTCCTTTCTGTGTCTGGTTCCCCTCTTCCAATTGTGTGTCCTTACTCCTCCCCCTCTGCTGTGCAGTCAGGAAAGTGCTTTTTATCCTTTTATTTTGCACACAGCATCTGCATTCAGAAATTCTGTCACCTGACACCAGTGTGCATGTAGAGGCTTCTTTGAAGTGTTTGGAAAATCAAGTTAGTTTGTGGATTTTTATTTTTAATTTGTAAAAGCTATCGAACTTGTCCCATAAAGATTTTTTACTTTTTTAAAAGAAGGCTCATGTAGATAGCATGACTACCTGTGCCCCTCTGTGTCAAATATTTTGGATATTCAGCAAATTCACACCTATCAGTAGGTGTGACACTCTTTAAGACTTAATTTCATGCTGAGTCACAACACTGTGTTTCAAGAAAAGATTTGGCAACACTGTATGCAAGTGAAGATCCTATGTTTTACTTTTGAAAGAAGGCATGTATTAAAAAGAAAACTGAACCCGGGATGCCAGGAGCTGACCTTGAGTACAAACTCTGCCCGTAAGCTGCTGTATAAGCTGCTGTATGTGCTTGAGAAGGGTACTACTTCTACCCTGACACTTATTTTTTTAATCTAAAAGATGAATGTTTTGAGCTAGAGAATCTTTCAGGCACTCCTTTCTGGCTCAAATTTTATGCATGGGATGACCTTATTGCTGTATAGAGGAGAGACCACAGGACTCTGGAGCCAGAGGATGCAAGTTTAAATCCTGCTCCTGCGTTACTTGCATTGTGACTTTAGGCAAGTCACTTGGCTTCTCTGAGCTTAGACTTCTGAAAAAAATGGGCATGATGTACATAGATTAAATAAATAAGGTAGCATTTGTGCCAGTTCCTGACATAGTAGTCATCACATGATAAAGCAATAGTAGCAATTGGGTGGGGAAGGATTGTTTGTATTTTATTTTTTATAAAAAGTTCTAGCTGGGCCATACAGATTGTATGATACTCAGGCATCTTTTTTTTTTTTTTTAAAGAAGTTCTACGGTAGGTTTTTTTTTTCTTCTTCATCTTCTCTTGATACAGGGTCCTGCTCTTTTGCCCAGGCTGGAGTGCATGATCATGGCCCATCACAACCTCAAACTCCTGGGCTCAAGTGATCCTCCTGCCTTAGCCTCCTGAATAGCTAGGACTACAGGCATGCGCCATCATGTGTGACTAATCTCTTTTAAAAAATTGTTTTGTAGAGACAGGGTCTCACTGTGTTGCTCAGGTACCACTGGTGATTCTGATGTACAACCAGAGTTGCAAAAAATGTTAGGCTTCTGCCTCCACGGTCCCTTCTAGTTTTGATTCTTTGACCTATAAGTTGGATGAAAATAAGTTTATAAAGCTTATTTAATATTTTCATTTCTGAGTAATGTTCATCTTTGTAAGGCTGTTTTGTAAGTGACAGATTTCTCAGTCTTTCCTAAGGTCCATTTCAGCTCCCACATTCTACATTTTTATACTTCCAAGGAGAATAGAAGGGGGACTTGGCTGTTGGAGATGCTCGTTTAGAGTGCCATCTCCCACTGGCTTTTGCTGATCACAACAGTAATGGAAGTGATATTTTCCTTTCTAGTTTGCACAAACCATATATACTGAATACTTTGGTCAGGCCACTGAGTTAATTTCAGGGTCTGTATTTTTTTTTTTTTTTTTTTTTTAGTAGAGATGGGGTTTCACTGTGTTAGCCAGGATGGTCTCGATCTCCTGACCTTGTGATCCGCCCACCTCGGCCTACCAAAGTGCTGGGATTACAGGCGTGAGCCACCGCGCCCGGCCTCAGCGTCTGATTATAAATTCATGGAATGTTAAAATTCCTAGAGGGCAGTAGTGTGTCTGACTCTTACTCTTGTGTCCCTGGCACTTCCTGGGGAACCTGGCAAGCGATAAGGTCTCAGTAAATCGTAGCTGAATAAATTAAACTTGATCTACCAGTCACAATAGAAGATTAATCCTCTAGCTTTATAAGCACACTTCATAACTCTAGAAAAATGATAATGAGTTAAAAGGCAAAACTTAGATAAGAAAATGGTGGTGGTGATGATAATGATAATGTTACTACTGTCATTTCCTGAGTACTTACTATGTTCCAGCTATGTTACCATGATACATGCAGTACACATACATACATTCATGCGCACACAGATGCCCAAGAAGGTAAATAAAACCTTTCAAGACTTCATTGTTGCTACCACATTGAAACTGCCACCAATTTGCAATGTGATAATGGGTTGGATCCTTGTGAAATGAAGACAGTGATTGTTAACTTCTATGCTAGGACAAAATACAAGAAGGAATTGTTTTTGTTTTAGTTGCTGAAACCCTACAGCGTAATTTGGTATGAATTAGTATAAAGCAAAGGAGAAAAATTCTGTTTTAGTTGGGAAAAATTCTGCATAAAATTTGTAATGAAAACAGTAAATGCTTCTACAATGTGCCAGGCATGCTTCTAGACATTTTACATATCATAATTCATAAGAGTCCTCTGAAGTAAATACAATCTTAGCTCCATTTTAGAGAAGAGGAAGCTGAGGCCCAGGGAGTTTCTGTGGTTTACCCAAATTAGCTGGTTAGTGGCAAAGCTAGGATTGGAACCTAGAAATTCTGGCTCCAGACAGTGCTTAACCACTCTGCCCAACAGCCTCCTGCCTTACAGGCAAGAAATTGCTCCAGTACCATAATTGTTGAGGACTGTATCTTATGCATAAAGAAATGAGTAAAGCCTGAAGTCTATGGGCAAAGTGATGCTTCTTAATTCTCATCAGAATTTACTGATGATATTTAGTTCATTAAATCGTCATCGATCCAAACAGAGAAAGCAGTATCTAATCTCGTTACCTAAGTGCATCATTAGCATTAGCTCTTCTGTGTGTGTGTGTGTGTGTGTGTATGTGTGTGTGCATGCACACATGTGTGTTTCTGAAATGATACAAAACCATCATAATTAGAACCACAGTGAGCCATGCACAGAGAGTTAAACCCAGGTGATCAGGCACTTCTCCTCTTTGCCCTCTGGTGTTGGACCAGAGAATGAATTGTGCATTGTACTGCTTAAGTGCTTGACTGCCACAATGTCTCAGATTGAGCTGTAGGGCCCCAGAAAGGGGAATTCAGGTTGTGTATAGAGTGATATCTTAATAATGTTGGAACCCTGTATGTTCCCATCAGCAAATACCCTTTATGTTCCCATCAGCCAGTTCTCCCTTCTCAGTGTACTCAGACTTGGTTTACATCTCACCCCTTCCCTGGCCTCTACCACCCATTGTAGGGCACCTGGCCTTGCAGTGACCTGGCAACAGGTCTCAGTGCTTCCTCCAGTCTGCCCTCCGGCTACAGTGCTTTAAAGTACATCAGATCAAGGCAGTCCTCATGTCAGAATAGCTTCCCATCATTAAGCGTGAACTCCAAAGTCCTGTGTCAGGGCCCTAGCACTTACATCTCCCTCTGTCTGTATTTTTTTCTCCCAGGTAGCCACAGGACCTCCTCACTCACATCCTTCAGGCCTTGGCTCAGAGGTTATTTCATCCGCTTTCATCTGAGAAGTCTGTTCTGACCATTCTTTGTAAATCAAGCAGCATCTCCCATGATCGCTGTCTGCTCTCGTGATCTTTCTTAGGCACTATACCTACCTGTGATCCCCCTGAGAGAAGGAACTTCGTTGCAATCACTACATTATCCCTGCTACCTAAAACGGTGCCTAGCCCATTATAGGTATTCAGAAAATCGTCTGCATTGAATGAAAAGATGAGTTAATGCAGGACCCTTGGTTTTCGTAAGTGCTAATCCTGAGAGAACTTTCTGAGGTGTGAGCATTATAATAGCTGAGGAAATGGGCAGCGGGAGACTGACCACCCCCGTCACACAGCTAAAAGGTGACAGATCCTGGCTCTGAACCCCAGGTCTGTTTGCTTGCAATAGCTGTGTGCTCAGTTCACAGGCTGCCCTGAACTACTAGTAGATGCATTGTTCATTGTGTCCGTAGGCCAAGATATGGGAGCTTCATGTCAGGGAATCATGTTGGTTCCAAAGCCTGTTCTCCAGCATCTTGTAACGTAGCCACTATCTCATGATTAAAATTACGTAAGATTTAAATTT
Source organism: Macaca mulatta (assembly GCF_049350105.2). Classification (NCBI taxonomy): domain Eukaryota; kingdom Metazoa; phylum Chordata; class Mammalia; order Primates; family Cercopithecidae; genus Macaca; species Macaca mulatta. The sequence goes on along the minus strand of NC_133407.1, from coordinate 128,974,578 downwards.
CAGTTTCTCAGTCCATCTGGCCACACTTCAGGAGCTCGGTAGCCACATGTGGCGAGTGGCTACAGTATTGGACAGTGTACATAGAGAACATTTCCACTGTCGCTGGAAGTGCTGTTACACAGCACAGTTCTAGAGATTTTAATTATTTCACCCTCAGAAGTGAGAGGCCGAGATCCTTTATTTTACCCTTTCTTTTGTTTTTATACATTTGAATAGAAGAAAAATATGGAATTGAAGGCACCTTCATGGTTAATGGATTTCTTTTTATGCAGAGAGTAATAAACATAGGTCCTGTTTATTACATCATTTCCATGTTTAGTCACTGCTCTGAGTTCTTTATATGTGTTAACTGGATGTTAGGGGATGCAAGGAATTGACACTCAGAGGATTTAAGACTTGTAAAGTATAAGTGCTTGGGGGCAATCTCGACTTTCTCTATCCTGGCATGGTGTCATTAAGTTTATAAGCGGATTACAGGACCTCCACCTGGCCGGGAAGCATCTCAGCTTTTATACTAGACTGATGTTATGTAAGGAGCTTAAATTAAATGATTTCATTAAAGTAGCTTTAATCCAAAAAATGGAAGAAACTTCAAAACACAAGAAAAACACAAACAAAATTTTTATATATCAAATATGTATAATCTGCCATATGAGTTATCAGCAAGTTACAGTTTGTCAGAAGTCTATTTCAAAGAGGAGACTTTGAAGTCTCCTTGGTGTGTTTATCTGATTCATTGATTAAGTATCTCAAACTAATTGACCTCACTCACCACTTATCTATGGCACTTGTATTTTCTAATAATTTTATAAGTTGAGTCCTCTTGTCACATCCAACGTGCTGCCTAACATCTTCTAGCTGTTAAAAGTTGTTCAAGTTAAAATTAGCAAATTTCCTAGCACTTCCACCATGCTAAACAGGATGGCATTCCAATTTGGTATTAAAGGAGCCTTCTGGCCTTTATTCATAATGCAGTTTTAAGTTGCTATTTTGATTTATTGCCATGGTTTAAAGTTATCAGGGATTTTATTTGAGAATTCTTTGTAGACTGATAGGTCACATTTATATTTGAGATGACTTACAGCAAGAGATGAGATAAATATAAAAATGTTTCTATTTTGATTCTGTCTTTCATTACATAATGCATAAAAATTATTCCTCACTTTCACATCTTAAGGAACTCTGGTTTCTTTATGGTTTTTTGATCTCATGGTTTTTAAACTTAAGCAAGCTTTGGTAAATTTAACATTTGTATGCAACTCAGACTTTACTGGATGATTTGAGTTTTATTTCTGTTATATTCATAATGCAAAGTGGTTGGCACACCTAAAACTTTTAACTTTTGTTCTACAAGACAATGTCTCATTCTCCTTGAAGGTAAACTTAATGCACTGAGTTACTTACTTATATGCATTATTTATTACAAATGTGTTCATGTGTGATTTATAATTCTCATTAAGGTGTGGTGGCATCCCTTCCCCTTTCTGGAAGAGTGGTAGAATTTCATTCCCTTGGCTGGCAGGCTGTAGAATTATTGTGCTGTGCTTTTATTTAAGTGCGGAATTTGAATATAAAGAAGTTCCTTTTTTGTCTGTTTTTGGGGGACAAAGTCATTAACATCACATGCCTGTCATCGTCTAGGCACTGGGAATAGAGCAACATCACCTGCAAATGAAACAAACAGGCTCCTGATTTCATGAGGCTTTTATTCTAGGGGAAGCGGGGGGAAGCACAAAAATAAACAAATGAACAAAATCAGGTCAGCTAAAGAAAAGTGCTGTGAAGCAAATCAGAGCAGGTAAAGTGAACAGGTGTGGCAGGCCTGGCGGTGAGGGGGCTCTTCTAGATTAGAGGTGAAACTTGAGTGACCACAGAGAAGGGAACGGTATTCCAGCAGGAAGGGACAGTTAGTGCAAAGGCCGCAAGAAAGAATTGGAACAGAGTCCTGTGTGCCTGGAGAAAGGGGAGCAGGGAACGGGATGGCCGAAGTCAGAGACTGGAGGCCAGACCTGCAGTTCGAATTCCATTTGCAGTGGGAGGTCCAGATTCACACGGTGAAGGGACAGGCTCTCAGTAACATGTTCAGATAGTCCCTGTGGCATATATGTGAAGAATGTATTTTAGGGGAGCAGGAGTGGAAGGGGAGACCTGTGAGGGCTTTTGCAGTAGTTCAAGCAAGAGTGTTAGCAGCTTGGACTATAGGGCAGACAGAGGATCATGGCAGTGGGGGACTTGGGACACCTAAAGAATAGTCAGCAGGACTCCATAGGTTGACTGTAGAATGGGGGGACATACTTTTTCCATAAAGAGCCAAAGGGTAGACATGTTAGGCTTTGTGGGCCCTACAGTCTCTGTCCCCACTACTCTACTCTGCCCTTGGAGTGGGTGATATGTGAAGGAATGGGTTGGTTGTGTTCCAAGAAAACCGTATGTGCCCCATGGGCCATATTTGCTGACCACAACTGAAGGAAAGGAAAAGGGAGGGAGCCAAAATGACCCCAGAATTTTTGACCTGGGAGGAATCTTGGTTGAGATGTGGATCCTAGGATAGAAGTAGGTAGGACTTGAGCTGTAAAATCAAGGGTTTCTTGTCACACTTGTTAATTATGAAAGCCCATTTGACAACTGAATGAAACAGAAATGTAGGCGAGTTGTCTGGGATCTGGGGTCTGGTGGTTGTGAGGTTAGGTCAGGAGAAATACACATTTATGGAGCATTATCGTCTCACTGAGTATTCTACAAACTGTGGGCTGTGACCTATTACTAGGCTGTGAAATCAATGTATTGGGCTATACCCAGTGTTTTTCTTGGAAGTGAAATGGAAAACATCAGTATATCACACTCACTGAAGATAAGTCCTTTTTTTATGAAACATTTACAGTGTGTGTATACCCACACATGCATACATGCATACACACACACAAATGTTTCATAAAATGGGAAATACATTTTATAACACATTCATACACACATGTATGTATTTCCCATTGTGGACCATAGTCACTTAAGTTTGTAAAAGTCAGAATCAGAGGGTATTTAGAGCCATGGGGCTGAATGAGATTACTGAGGGAAAGAGCGGGAAGGAGAGAGAAAAAGTGCAAGACAGAACCCTGAGGCACATCACCATTCAAGGGTCAGACTGAGCAGGAGACCCCAGTAAAGATGGAACCGCCAGTGCAGATAGGAGAAAGAACAGGAAAGCGTCGTATCACAGAACCCAGGAGAAGACAGTGTCACAAGGAGATTCTAGCAGCACTCGTGGGCCAGGAGTGGAGGCCTGCAAGGGTGAAAACGCTGCCTGTGGCTGGCGTCCCCTGAGAGCAGGACCCATGAAATGTGGCCGCGAATGCAGTTGGGCTGGAGAGGCTGGAGAGGGAAGGAGGTGGGATAGGGATTGGGGTAAGCCGTTCAAGAAGATCTGCTGCAAAGTGGAACAAGTCCTGGAGAGGGGTGTGGAGTCAAAGGAAAGAGCATTGTTTTGTTTTGAAGATGGGAGATACTATAGCATTCTTGTGTATGGATAAGGATGACTCAAAAGACAGGGAGAAAGTAATGATTGGAAGAGAAAGGGAGATTCATTGCACTCCCTCTTTGCAGGAGTGAAGTCTTTAAGAAGCGGAGGAAGATGGGATGCAACATAGGCGAGAAGGGGTAGGCGTTGGAGTTAGTCTGTGTAAACTGCAGAAGATGGAACTAGATTTGATGATTGTTTTTCCCTCTAAAAGCAAACTATTGAAATTTCTATTTATTTGAGGCTTTCCTATTTAATTTCATAGTCCTAGTGATAATAGCAACAAGCCTCTTTCCATTTGACCCATACTTGTTCATGGAGGACTGAGGATACTGTTTGTGCACAGTTCTGAAATAAGGAGAAAATAATACTCACAATCTAGTTAGGGAGGCAAGACTAACAAGTGAGCTTTACCAGCAGTAACATGTAGTCTGAGTCAGTGTTGAACATATTTGGATAAGAAGTGAATGGTGGGGGATGGGGGACAGATAACAGAGTCTACTTGAACTGGAGCAGAGTGCCCCAGCCTCCACAGTTTGTGATTTTGGACCAGACAGTTGTTTGTTGTGGAAACCCCTCCTGTGCATTGCAGGATGTTTAACAGCATCCCTGGTCTCTACTGAGTAGGTACCTGTCATATACCTGCCCTCTTTCTCCAATGGTGACAGTCAAAAACATCTCTGGACATTGACAGATGTTCCCTGAGGGGCAAAGTCGCCCTCTGCTAAGAACACCTGGACTAAAGCAGTGCTTTGAAATGTAGGAAGGATTTAAAGTTACCAACTGGTCCTTGGGCAGTATTTGACATGACCCACTCATGTATTTTTTAATCGGTCTTTTAAAAAAGTATTTTCAGATCTGAATGCATTTAGCTGGAGCCAACAATCCCAGTTTCACCCTGGCCTGCTATTTCCTGCATCTGTCCTTACTCTTGCCCATTGTGTACCTGTGGCCCACAAGGCAACTGAGTTTGAGACTGAAAGACAGTATACACAAAGACACCAAGAAAGGCAAGGATATCATGCATGAATGTGCAGGCCTGTTGCGGAACCATTTCCTAGGAATTTCTTTTCACCACCATCTCAAAATCCCAGTAACTGGTAACTTCTCCTTTCTTTTTTGTTTAATTTATGCTTAAAAAAAAAAAAAAAAAAGAGAAACCATATATCATCAGACATTTCTGCCCTTAACTTTGGAGTTTGTTTCCTACCCTTACTTTGGTTCCATGTGAAAATTAATTAGTTGTCAGCAACTTTGGATAGCGTTTCCCATTTGAAAAGTCTTTGCTATGAGGAATATTATTATTATAGCATCCTCCCTTATATCAGTTTTTATTCCAACTTTAAGTTCAGGGGTACATGTGCAGGATGTGCAGGTTTGTTACATAGGTAAACGTGTGCCATGGTGGTTTGCTACAGATCATCCCATCACCTAAATATTAAGCCCAGCATTCATTAGCTATTCTTCCTGATGCTCTCACTACACCTCTGACAAGCCCCAGTGTACGCTGTCCGTCCCCCACCCCTCACCCCTAGTCCTTATATCGGTTTTGCAGCCTCACTTTGTTGAGCTTCTCTTTATTGCAAGAGATACCATCCTACTTCTATTAGAAGCATTTTTTAGTTCTGAGCATTTTCAAAACCGTTATCTGAGACAGAGTTTACCTTGTGTAAAATGTTCCCACCTTCTTTCATTTTCCTCAAATGAAATCACATGTTCTTTACCACCATCTGGAGGGAAGTATTTGCCATGGTGCCTACTGAGTCTGTCTTTGCTGTGTCACCTGTAAAGTTAAAACTTCTACCTTACCTGGTATTTCCTCTGTTTGTATTTCTGCTTAAATATTAATCATGTCACCTATTTGTGAACATAATCCTTTTTGGTTCAAACATCTTGCTGGTAGAATCTTAATGTCTTCAAAAATAGCCTGGAGCCCTTAGGAGTAATATGTTGCCACTGGCAACATGGAGAATGCCCTTTATTGTGTGTCAAGTTGTTTTCTGGGCTTATTTCAGACTCTTGTTAATAGTGTTCATTTTTGCATTTTATTGTTCTCAACGTTTTCGGTTTCTCACCATATGCAATAAGTCTCATTCATTCATTCATTCATTCAACAAACTTTAGCACTGTGCTCTTCTCTCATTATAGAGGAGTGCCATGAAGGAAACATCAAAAATACAGTGTGGTTAATCACAGCTTCCCCATTGTCTCGGGCCTCATTCTTTTTCTGGAAATCTCATTTGATGTATTACCTTTGCCATGAAAAATTCTAATATACCATTTTTGTGAACTTTGTATTTGTTGCAAGGTTGTTTAAAGTTTCTTTTCCACTGTGTCATAGAATAGCAGTCATCATAACTAGGAAGCTGCAAGATGGACCAGGTAGGCCAGGCGCGGTGGCTCAAGCCTGTAATCCCAGCACTTTGGGAGGCTGAAACAGGTGGATCACAAGGTCAGGAGATCGAGACCATCCTGGCTAATATGGTGAAACCCTGTCTCTACTAAAAACTACAAAAAACTAGCCGGGCGAGGTGGCGGGCACCTGTAGTCCCAGCTACATGGGAGGCTGAGGCAGGAGAATGGCGTGAACCCAGGAGGCGGAGCTTGCAGTGAGCTGAGATCTGGCCACTGCCCTCCAGCCCGGGTGACAGAGCAAGACTCTGTCTCAAAAAAAAAAAATGGACCAGTTATGACTTTGTGATGGAGGGAATCCCTTTCTTTCCCTAGCATTGGCTGTCGACTCCACTCATTCAGTAACCTGAGTTTTTAATTAGGCTTTTATTTTTGCAATCGGTACGCAAAGGGGGTCTTGGCATGATGAAGCTGTGTAAAAGCAGTGTTTTAAAAACTTTCTTATAGTTACATAAACATGAATTTGTTTTCAAAAATCACTTGGAGATAGTTGGAATTAGGTCTGCATGCTCTGAGGTATTTTTGTTGTTTCTAAATTTAAAAATGGCTTACATTCTCTGTAGTTACTTTTGCCATAGATACCACTTACCAAAATGGCAGATGATTGCATTGAAAAAAATAACAGCACTGCCCATGAATTAATGGGATTCTATGTTTATGTAGTTTGTCTGCATCTGCAAAGCAACTTCACTTAGACTTTGGCAACTGAAGGAGGAAGAGAAGGCTGTTTTATAACCTAGCACTAACTGCCAGTAGGACCCCCTTCTCCCCGGTTTTAACAACCAATAATGTCTTCAGACAGGGCCAAATGTCCTGTAAAGAGCAAAACCAGATGTGCTAGAGAACCACTGCTTTAACCCCTTCAACACCCATTTGGTTTGGCTTGTTAGAAACGCTGTGTTCTGTTTTTTTAGGTACAAATGAAATCCACTTCTGGGTTATTTTTTGTTGAATATGGATTGAAGAAATTTTATTGGAGAATTCCCCACTTCTTCTTAGTGTCGCATCTGTGTCTCCTCAGTAATGGAGTGGCCATGTAGTCAGCTGTGAGGATCCCCAGCATGATCTCTGCTATCAGCCAGCAGTGTAGCCTGAGCCAGTCCTGGGCTATGTCCATGAGCCTCCAGATTATCATCTGAAGTATGAGTAGGACTGCACCCTTCTCAGCGCTGTCAAGAGGATGGAATAAGATGAGGGCCTGTCACACCTTCAGCACTGCCCTGCTCTGATGGAGAGTTTCTTATTTTCTGGCCCCTTGCTCTGTCACATTGAATGGGGCTTACGAGAAAAGAGGTGGAGGAGAGGCTGAAGCAGACCTACTGTTTTCAGTACCTTTGACTTAGTTGTCTGGAGTAGAGAAAAGATTAGGGAAGGTGAAAAGGAAGAGCCTGGAGGGAAAGGTGGTAGGAGATGTGTTCCTTTTGGTCTGTGACAGCATGTTCCTTCAGCAAACAATGATGAGAAGAACCAGGATGGAGTAGTAGGTTTTCACGAAGTGAAGATTTTCCAATATGAAAGATTCTCCTGTTTAGGTAATGATCTTCTTCTTCTTCTGTTTTCTTTTTCTTTTTCTTTCTTTCTTTTTTTTTTTTTTCTTAATTTGAGATGGAGTTTTGCTCTTGTTGCTCAGGCTGGAGTACAGTGGTGCGATCTCGGCTCACCACAACCTCTGCCTCCTGGGTTCAAGGGATTCTCTTGCCTCAGCCTCCCAAGTAGCTGGGAGTGCAGGCATGCACCACCACACCCGGCTAACTTTGTATTTTTTTTTAGTTGAGACGGAGTTTCTCCATGTTGGTCCAGCTGGTCTCGAACTCCGGACCTCAGGTGAACTGCCTGCCTCGGCCTCCCAAAGTATTGGGATTACAGGCATGAGCCACCACGCCCTGTGGCTCTTTTTTTTCTGATGAAAAGATTGTTGTCATTTATCTCCTCCTTTTCAATGTTCTTAGTTCACAAAAGAAAGAATTGGCAACTTAGGATCAATTGCTCAGTTCTATGTTGTCAAAATCTGCTGTCTTATGAAATGTAGAATCCAGGAATCACCGCTATAGGGAAAGGCCCAGAGGAGGTTGAGAATAGAACAGGATACAAAAGCAGAGCCTCCAAAGTAATGTGTGAGTGGGGCTCTGGCATCCAAACCTCAGGCAGAGCAGATGGGAGCTCCCCTCTTTCTTTTATCATTGCTTCCCCCAGCTCTTCATTCAAGAAGAAAGAGTTTAGATTCAAGGCCAGGGTTACATTCGTCACTCTTATGTAATACAACATTTATTAGTCGCACCCTTTTATGAAACTCTTTTGTCCTATATAAGTTATCAGGGTAACCCAGAGAAGTGAAATCCAAGAGCAAGACAAAAATTGGGTGAATCGAGCATATTTAGTATGCTTGGGGGCACCCCAAAATAACCGTGGCTGATTTCTTGTATGTAAAAAGCAGTCTCAGAAACTTTATGACAGCTTTAAAAACTTCATTTCAAGTTGTGTTTGCTTGCATTAAGATCATCATCTGCATTGACTCTAAGCCTGATTAGAGCTTCATTTACCAAAAAATAAATAAACGATAGCAGACAGCCAGAATCAGACAAGAGAGAAAGCAAAAGGATCTTGGCATTTATTTTCCACAGTGAGAAACTTGTTGACTTGAGTGCTTACTGAGTCAACATGTATTTCATTTCCATTGTACTTACTCTTCCCTGCTATAAATGCAATTCTCTGTTATACTTCTTGTTCCCAGCTGAAATATTTCATTCAAGGGCCTCGCAGTTCTTGCATTTTCTTGCATCTCCAATGTACTTGACCTATAAAAGTTACTTCTAATTGAGACTTGTCCTAACTGGGATATTGTGTGGGTTGGGGTGTATGTGGGTGAAACTGATTCCCGTACTCAGCCTTTAAGCAAATCCGGTTGGTACAGTGAGCATTGCCTCACCGAAACCTGAAATCTAATAGCTGAACAAAGCCCGAGTGTCTCTTGCCCCTCATAACTATATGGGGCAGCAATTCATTAGAAGTTGACTTCGTCAAGGAAACAACTTTTTCCCCTCTAAGTCACATAATCACTTAGACCAGTTCAGATACTGTTTCAGCAAGAGGATTTTGAAGACATTTAATATCTCCATGGGAGATGGTTGGGGCTGCTCACTCTATGTCCTTGCTCTGTGGAAAAACCTGACCCCTCAGTAAATGACTTCTTTAGGTCTGACTTGCAGACACTTTGAATAATGCAGTGCTGCAGGACTTGAAGCCTGATCGTCTTGCTATTGTTAACCGTGACCTGTGTTTTCTAAGGCTTATATGATTTCTTAAATGTAAGATATTGGAGTAAAGCTTGATGTGGTACCAGGCATTGCCTCCATTGCAATTAAGCAGTTTGGTTACAAAGCTAATTGAAATTGCCAAATAATATATACCCTTCCAGAGCAAGTTGGAAAATTTCCCTATTTTGCAGAAGTATCTTGTGACAAAACAGTGACCATCACATCAATCAGTCTGTTGAAACTGCTCAAGACATTCATGGATTTGCCCTAAGAAAAGGACCTGATATATATATTTTTTTCATCAGCATGTGTTTGGTTTTTGTAGGGAAGGGTGAGGCATTGAGAGGCATTGAACCCAGTGCTGTAATAAAAGTTTGCTTTAGTAAGTAAGGATATGAAGCTATCCTTACCTGAAGATTTAGTCTCAAAGAATCCTTGAGAACATACCCATTTGCTGGGGTGGGGAGCTTATAGGGTTTGGTGTTTCCCTCTGAGCTTTCAGTTTGTTCTGAGACCAAAGCTCATCTGTTGTGATGGGAAGTCAGGACACAAGGTGGCACAGCGGAACCTTGTTCTCTGTGCTGAGTGAGGCAGCTGTGAGTTGAGCCGAACCTGGCAGCTCACCAGTAAATCAAGGAACAGACCAAGGATCAAGAGCTGTTAAACAGTCACTGCAACGATGATGGCAATAAAAAGAAAGGCCAAGCAGCTCCTCCCCTTTGCCTCATCAGCTCTTCCTGCAGCTTTCAAGGTATAAACTCATTTCATGAGCTCTGCACATTCATACATGCATTTGAGAGATACAGGTATTTATTGAACTGGTGACCAGATACTGTTCTAGGGATAGACTGATAAAATAGAACAGGTCCCTGAAATAGAGACAATAAATAGGTAAACAATAAGCAATATAAATAATAGATAAGTAAACAAGGTCATTTTAGAGAGTGATAGGCTCAATGAAAACAAAGAAACTGGATTCTGTGAATAAAGTGGGTCAGAAAAGGGCCACTTCAGATCTGCTGGTAGCCTGCCTGGATCTCTGGTTGGCTTTTGAGGAGGGTCCTGAGTGACAGGCAGGAGGCACCCACACATAGATCTGCAGGCATAGAGTTCCAGGCCGAGGGAGCAGCCAGAGAAGATGCCTGGATAATTGCAAGGAAGCAGTTCCGCAGTGGAGGGTGCCGACCTGGCTGGAGTGTGTGTCCAGGAGGAGGACATAAATGAAAGAGATAGGAAGGGTCACATCCAGGAGGGCTTAGTGGGACACTGAACAAAGAGTTTGTCTTTAATTGAAATGGTGTTGGGAAGCCATAGGGACATGGAGCCAGGAGACGGTACAGTCTGATTTCTGCTGTATAAAGTTGTCTCTGGCCTCCGTGCGGATAATAAAGAGGATAAACAATAAAGCAGAGACCAGTTTCTGAACTCAAGTGGTTATCTAGGCAAGAGAAGGCAGTGGCAGTAGAGATGAACTCGGATGGATTGAGAATGTATTTGGAGACGGATGTGGTGGGAGAGAGAAAAAGAAGCCTCAGGCAGAGTCTTAGGTTTTAGGGGTTTGGGGTCCTATAAGGTTAAAAGCCTGGTTAGTATTCTGGGTTTCTGTCTTGGTCCTGAGCCTAATTTACATTGCTAAAAATAAGCAGTTGGGATAAGAAACAACCTAAAAGTCAGTAATGCAAAAGAAAAGGGCCTCAGCATGTATTTTTTAACCTATAAGCTTCTCAGCACCAATTACAGTGATAGGTTTCCCTTTGGGGCCGGTGACCTTAAAAGAAAGGCCCACATAGCATCCTGTTTTCCCAACCCAGAAAAGGAATCCTTATCAGTTTTTTCTTTCGGTGAGCTATTTTGAGCTATTGTTTCATAATCCCCCCCGTACATCCTATGTAGTTAAAAATCACACTTTCAAATTTGTAGGAACTACATGGGGCTATCAGGCCACCATAGTTTCACCTGTCTTAGGGAGACCTCTGTGAATGAGCTGTTGATAAGAGGAGTGGGTTACGTGGTCAATCCTTAAGTATTTGCATAAAAAGCAATTCAAATTTGAAATATAGGTAGTAGAAGCATCAGGTTGTCGGTATAGTAGTTAAGAAATCTTCTTTAGAGGTAGAAGCATTTTTAGGTGAGGACAAGACCCAACTTCTAAATGCCACACTTACAGATGTTTTTAACTTACACAAAGTTAGAGAGCTTTCCTAGAACCATATGAGAAACTAGCTTAATTCTACCCTTAAAAAGTAGATCTTGGTAGGAATATTCCCTAGGGTAGAAAGATTGACCTCGTGATAGGTACATCTTGACAAATTTGTGGTTAAGTTGACGATTCTTTTTCTTTCCCTTCTGGAGAGAAGATGCCATAATTCACGCTACTTCTGACTCATTCCATATCTTTTCTCTAAGCCCATTAAAAGAAAAGAAATCTTGTTATTAGGTAGTGTCAGGAAACATTTGCAAGCTAGAAAAGCTCCTGCCCACTTTGAAACTGAATTTCATAAAGTCTGGTGGCCAGCCAACCTGTTAGTTGTGTAGCTTTAAAGACGTCCTTCATTGTCCCAAATCAGAGACTGATCTTGTTATATTTTTAGCATGTATAGCCTTGAATGACCAGTGATTTAGGTACTGAGACTTGGAGTAAAATATCAGGGATGTGTTAAGAAATTGATTGACTGCGAATAGACTCCTCTGCTATCTGTAGAAAAGAACTGTCTTCCGAAATGCATGTCACAGTTACGAGTTCTAGATACCTTGACCCATTGACCTAGCTGTTGTCAGTGGTAGGTCCGTGTACTTCATAAAGCTGTATTAAAAATTTTCTGTAAATGCATTTGGTATATATGAATGGCTGTAGGATTCATCTTATCATAGCAGGCTCTAAACCAAAACAATTAAGGAACCTTTGAATGAGAGCATATAGTTTAATATTTAAAAGTACAGGCTTGGTTTTAGACCAAGTATCCCCAGCTAGTCAACTGACTGTGTGACATTGGCCATGTTACTTGACCATCAGTGTCTTGGTTTTCTCATCTGCAAATGAGAAGATATTAGTACTTAGAGAACAGGCATGAAGAATATATTTATGTCAAAGACAGGCTCTCAATACTTTTTAGTTATTTTTGCACTCAGTTTTCAACCCTTCAGGTATACTTCACATGTTTTCGAGAGTAGCAACAATAGGATCCTCCATGTCATTTCAATGACACCTTCTCTGGAGTGACCATTTATTTCTCAGGAATTGCACGAAGACAACTCATCTATCTTACCTAGGTCTTTGAGGAGCCCAAGGTATTAATGACTTTAGGTCTCTCTTACCTGTGCCAGTTCAAGGCTTGTGACTTTGAGGTGAAAGGCTCTGTAAGCCATCAGCAATCACCAGCTTTGCAAGCCATTTATTTCTCCTGGGACATATTTATTAGACTATGTGTACTGTGTAATTGAAGCAGACTTCTCTGTAGCTGTAAAACCAATACAACTATGTTCTTAATCTTCTTCACAAAGTGCCAGCTGACACTACCTTGGGAGCTACTTATTTCAGACATCTGAAGTCCAACCATCTCTCTAAATTATGATGGTCAAAATACTTCATAATGACGATTATTAAGTCCCCAAAGGAAAGAATGTCTTCATCTTTTTGGAGACATTGGATCTGATACTTATGTTGTTGGCAGCTGGTATCATATTTGTATTGAAAAATTACGCTACGGGGTTATGATGGTATTTAGCCAGAAGAAGGAGAAAAAAAAAAATCAAACATGTCCAAACTAGGATCATTTTTTCATTCCTTTTTATGGATTCAATTTTGTGATATATAGTGTTTATAAAGTCCTTCAGTAAAAATGTACTCTGGTTTCAGCTTGGCCTTGAGTTTATGCTGGTACACCGATTTAGCTAAAACAAAACAACAACAAAAGCTTATCATCATTATTCACTCAAGCATCAATCATTGCATGTGTTTCCCACCCACTGCCCCACCCCACGATTAAATGCTAGCCATTCTTCACTTCAGCTCCTCCCTCTGCCCCCTTCTTCATATTGGATTAGATTTCTTTTCTCTGTATTCCTAAAAGCGACAGTGCTCCCTTCTCTCCCAGCATATAGCACTTACCACTGTGAATTATAAAACTGTTGCTTTGCTTTTTCTCTTTTAAAATAGACTATGAGCTCCTCCAGGGCAGGGGCCCTGTCTAATTTACTTTCATCTCTTAGTGATGCTTTGCTAGGCGCATGGCAGAGCTCAATAGATCTTGTATGAATAAATGATGTCATGACTGGTTCCTTCTCATACTTCAGGTCTTAGCTCAAACACGGTCTCTTCAAGAAAGACTTGCATGATCACCCAACATAAAGTAGTTGTGCGTCCCCGGCACAGCCTGTTCCATTGTCCTGCTTCATTTTCATCACAGAAGTTATCACTCTCTGAAATTATTTGCTAAGTTGTTTATTCTGTCTCCCCACAGAGTATGAGTGCTGTGAAAGCACTCATTGGAGGTCTTGCTCATTGCTTTATTTCATGCCAGTTCCTAGGCTGTCAGCACAGTTTGGTTACATGAGTGAGTGAATTTTGCCTGTTTTCCTTCCTGCCCTCAGTGGAAACTGTGAAGGCTGAATGTACCTTTTCCTGTTTTCTGGACTGTCCTTAGCATTTTATTGGTACAGAGAGAGCAGTTTAAATTTATTTCATGGCTTATATATTCTCTATTAAACAAAGAAAACAAAACACTGGTTGGCAGGAAATGATGCAGATGGCTTTTTTTAGAAGGGTTGCTGGCCATTGATGTTCATTGTTTAGAACCACTGGATTGCAGTCAAATAACCCTCAATTCTGATTGGCTGGGGAAGTCTCAGATTGTTCTCAGTTTGTCTTTCCTGCACCCCATTGCGACTTTGCCTCGATGATCTCTTACTGTTTTGACTCATCATCATACTACCCCCAACAAATAAAAGCATGGCCTAGAAGGCACATTCCTTTTTTCAGGGAGCAGCACTTTTGCTGAAAATTACCTGTGTTCTTTAATACAGTTCCTCTCCTCATAATTTTTTCAGATGTGTCTTTTAGATCTTTCCAAGAAAGAAGGCGAAGTAAGCAATGCAAGTTTTACCTTTCTGTTTGATCCTTCTTATTGTCCCCTCTACTTACATGCTGCTCTTACTGAAAATAAAAACTTAGCTAAAGTAAATCTCACCCTAGGAATTGCTTCTAATGGTATAGCCATATACTTGGACAAGGATGATTTAACTTAAGGACTATATATAGGCCCCAATAGAGTGGGTTTCTGAGGGTCATTAGTGAAGGTTTCAAAGACTCCCTGAAATTATATGCAAAATTATGTGCTTCTGTGCAGCTTTGCTTGAGAGGGGCTGTAACAGCTTTGTATCACATTTTTCAATCAAGGCCATGACCCAGTAATTTAGGAGCATAAACACTTGAGTAGGAATGGCAGTGAGTCATTGAGCCAAAGGAGAGAGAGAACAAACTCCAGTTATTCTTTAACCTAGCACTGTACTAAGGCCAGTGTGTGCCGTTGTCCAGGCATGCTAAATATTGGCTGCAATACCGATCCTGTTGATGATTATTGCCACATTATATGTAAAATCCAGCAATCTTCGAAAATACTGAAAATAAGAATATGAATTACCTATTAGTCCTGATGTTTAGAAAAATATTTTAATACATTTCCTTTAGTCTTTGGGTATATGATGTGTGTGAATACATATGTATATCCACTTTTTAACAATGAGTTTATATATTTGACGCAGTTTTTACCCTGCTGTTCATGTCTTATATCATTACTATTTCCCCTAATCACTGAATGTTCTTTGTTGTGGTCATTTTTAATGGTTTCTAAATTTTTCATCTTATTGATATAACACATCTGTCTACTCAGTCCTCTGCTCTTGGAAGTTCAGATTGTTTCCTTTTTTTTTTTTTTTTTGACACAGAGTCTTGCTCTGTCTTGCTCAGGCTGGAGTGCAGTGGTGTAATCTCGGCTCACTGCAGCCTCCGCCTCCCGGGTTCAAGTGATTCTCATGTCTCAGCCTCCCGAGTAGCTGGGATTACAGGCATGCGCCACCACACCCAGCTAATTTTTGTATTTTTAGTAGAGATGGTGTTTCACCATGTTGGCCAGGCTGGTCTCAAACTCCTGACCTCAAGTGATCCACTCGCTTCAGCCTCCCAAAGTGCTGGGATTACAGGCATGAGCCACTGCGCCCAACCTGTTTCTATTTTTTATCTTCTTAAAATAATGCTGTGTTGACTATCTTTTTTATAGGAATTTTTGCAAGACTGATTATTTCCTTAATACAAACTCCTAATAATGAGTTTACTGAGTTAAAATTCATTGTAAATTTAAACTCCTACATTTAGGAATTATGCATTGATAGGTTTTTGAATAACAGAGAAGGCTTGTGGGGTCTGAGATTGTGTTCAGAAGTACTTTTATCTTCTTTGGTATCTAAGAGCAGTCCCTGACCAAGACCTCACCATCATTTTCTTTCAGTGGCTTTCAGTGGTCGCTGATGACTCCGTCTATAGCTCCTACTCTCTCTCTCTCTCTCTCCATATATATATATACACACACACACACACATATATATATTCTGAAATATATATATATTCTGAAATATATATATATTCTGAAATATATATATATTTCAGAACACACACATATATATGGAGAGAGATCTATAACTGTGTTTTTTTTATACACACACACACACACACACACAAACAGTTCCCTACCCCTTGCACACTGTATCACCTAATCCAGCTCCAGGACAGTTTTTATTGCAACATTTGCCTTGCAAAAGTGTAAAGAATCCCATGTGTTCAGTGACATGTGGATTAGTGACACAGCATTTGTTGGAATGCTTAGGAGGAAAGCAAAATGTTTCCACTAAATGCTGAAGTCTGGAGACCCAAGTACAAAGGGGAATGAATATCACAATGAAAAAATGTAAATTGATGACACAAATAGTACATTTTTCTTATGCGTAGATCTATTTTGTATGTGACCAGACACTTTAGGATTCACCCTTTCAAAGCCCCTTTGTGCAGTTTTTCTTGATTCATTCAGTTAGTGAGGTTGGTTGGCATTCCCCCTTCCTTTAAACCTGGAGGAAAATAGGTCCAGAGAGGTCCACTCTGTTTCCCAGCAGCTCAGGTTTTGTTTGTCTCAGTGCTGAAAAGGCAATGCTCGGCTTCTGCTTGGTTTCCCTGACAGCCCAGCTGAGCTCCCCTACTTCTTCCATATTTCTGTTTAATCAGTAGGACAAGCACAGGTCCTAATCTATGAGGGTTCTTTAATAAAGCTATATGTATGCATTCATTTTGGGGAAAAGTAAGCAATTCTTGGAGGATATAGAGGTCAGTAATGCTCAAGATATTTTAAAATGCAACAAAATTGTTCTGAAATGTGCTGCATTTATCTTAAAAAGCAGTATAGAGGCTGGGCGTGGTAGCTCACGCCTGTAATCCCAGCACTTTGGGAGGCCGAGGTGGGCAGATCACGAGGCCAGGAGTTCAAGACTAGCCTCACCAACATGGTGAAACCCCGTCTCTACTAAAAATACAAAAATTAGCTGTGTGGTGGTGTGCACCTGTAATCCCAGCTACTCAGGAGGCTGAGGCAGGAGAATGACTTGAACCTGGGAGGTGGAGGTTGCAGTGAGCCAAGATCATGCCATTGCACTCCAGCCTGGGTGACAGAACGAGACTCTGTCTCAAAAACTAAACAAAACAAAGAGCAGTATAGAGTTTTGTTTATTGTGGTATCTGTGGATATGTATGTGTGTATTTATAAATAAATAAATGTTTTCTTGATGTAGAGATACTAAAAATAGGTAATAAAGCCACGCATAATCCCATGAACCAAAGAAAATACTGTTTTCACGCATAACCTTCTAGCCTTTCTTTGCAAAATGGTATGTATTCTGTTATAGCTTTACTTTTTTCATATAAATTATTTGTATACAAGCATTCTAAAATTTCACCAACTGTGACATTCTGCCATTTAATTATAGCTTATGGTCTTGATATTTAGAGGAAAACAGATTTCTCCTCCTTACATTAGTTGCTCAGGTCCCAGTCACCAGCAAAGAATTTGCCATTTGTTTTTTCCGAAATGACACTATTTTAATAGGGAACTTTAGATATTCAAGTCCCAAGCTTTTCTTGCTCCTGCAGATCACACTTTGAACAAACACTTCCCTGGAAAAGTTTTCTAGGATCCCTTAGAAGTAACATGTGCTGCCCTCTAAGGCCCTAAGAGTGGATGCTGCCATCCATAAACTCTTCTGCCTCTTCTGAAAGTTCTCCTTCCTTACCCTGAATGGACCAGACAAACCCATTAAGACAGGTGCCGTTTCTGCCCATATGCCTTATATGTAATATGTGATATGATTTATAGAACACAAACTTCCTGTTGCCACAAGGCATACAAAGTGTTTGCTTGTCTAAGGAAAACCACGGATATGCCATGAAGTATGGGATGATGTTGCTTCCTGCAGCCTGGCTTATCAGCAGGGACATGTCTGCAGTTAACCAGTTACATACGTGCTATCTCCTTTGATAGGTCTTGGAGCATTCTGTCGTGTCAAGCAGTGACCTTTTGAGTCTTTTCTGTTAGGTCTCCCAGCTGTTTTCAATCCATCGAATAGTTTGGGCTAAAATAAATTATAAATTGTAATAAGGTTTTTCCAGCATTCATATGTATTCGATTTTAAGATTTAATGACCATGTGGGCCTAAAACAAATCTTTGAGTTCTTCTTTTTAAAAAAGCAATCAAGTGGAGTCTCTTGATTTTGACTATTTAAAATATTAATTTGTGGTCGTAACCTGCTTTTGGGCTGCTGTGAAAGGTATGGCTTTTTAAAACGAAGGTTTTCAGCAACTAGCCAGCAAAGAGGAACAAATGCCTCTTTAAACAAAGATGTTCTTTTTTTTTTTTTTTTTTTTTTTTTTGAGACAGTGTCTCGCTCTGTCACCAGGCTGGAGTGCAGTGGTGTGATCTCGGCTCAATGCAGCCTCCACCTCCCAGGTTCAAGCGATTCCCCTGCCTCCCAAGTAACTGGGACTACAGGCGCCCACCACCACACCCAGCTAATTTTTGTATTTTTAGTAGAGACGGGGTTTCGCCATGTTGGCCTGGATGGTCTCGATCTCTTGACCTCATGATCTGCCCACCTCGGCCTCCCAAAGTGCTGGGATTACAGGCGTGAGCCACCGCGCCCAGCAAAACAAAGATTTTCTTATTTGTTGTAATATACAGTTTGTTGTGGCAATTGGACTGGGATTTCTGGAATATTCCATGGACTACTTCCTCAGAGGAAACAGACCTTAATTGGTTACTCCTATATCCTTCAGACTGGTTGACTTTGTGCCATTAACAATGAAAGGGCCATTAATTAATGAATATTTATTTTTCAATTAGTATTTTATTGTCTCAGTGATATGTGAAAATGCTGGTCTTAAAAAAAGAATTCTAAATAAGGCTAAAGTCTCCTTAAATGAGTCCCTCTGATCCTTGCCCCTCCTTGCACTATTGAACATATCCCCATTATCCATTTGATATGGACGTTCATGGAAGGCAAAAGCCACGCGTGTGTTTGAGTGTGTGGAACACCTGTCTGCTGCTGTGCCTGCCATTCTGCAGCGTGCCATTTTACTGAACATTATGTTTTAAAGATTATGTTGTTACCTGTAGAGACAGCTCATTCCTTTTAACCTAGCTTTGTAGGTTGGCTGCCTCACAGTTTTTCAGAACTTCCAGTTGTGTCCAGTTTTCCTTTCTACCAACAATAGTGCACTGAACATCATTGTGAATGCACCTTTGAATGTACATCAGTAGAGAATGTAAAATGCCCCTTATTTTGTATATGAAGCTCCTAAGAGAAGGGATTTGAAGATCAGCCACAGTCTTACAAATAATTAGCAGAGTGTAGATTGAAACCATTTTCCCTGACTCTGCTTACGTAATGGGGGATTCTTTCCAAATTTTCTTGTCGGTCATTAGGATCCTGGGGAGAGTCAAGTGCAGTAAAAGATAACTATGGTGAAACCTTACTGATTCCAGTTAACTAAGAAGGTCTCTCTGAATTAGGAGAAAATATGAATTTAAAGATGTCATCTTATATAATTTTGAAGTTTGTACAGTGACCCACACTAATACAACCTAATAATATTTCTTAAGGGAATCATATGAATAAGTCAAGAAAAGCACCTGATCATTATTTAAAAAAAAAGACATATCAAAATTGTTCAACACAGTTATTTGTATCCATAGGTAAAATATTTTCTCCTATAACCTTTTTTATATTTTAATATGCTTAGCAGATGATTTTTCTCTAGTTAGTGCAAGATAACCGTACCACTTCCTTTCTGAATGACGTAAATTAGCCAAGGAAGGAAAAAAGGTGTAGTCATTTGAGTAACTCCTCTGTGCCAGGTAGGACGCTCTTAAACATTTTCTCTTGTTTCATTATCTTAATAATCTTATGAAGTGAGTCTTACTATTTTCACTTCATAAATGGAGAAACTGAGACAGAGAGGGCCTCAAAGCATTTTGTTAACGGATGCCTATCTGAGTTTGCCTGACTTGAAAGAGTAATAATCGACTGTATCAGAGTTTCCTTAAATACAGTCCTCGGATTCTCTGTATCAGAATCTCCTGGAATTTTTGCTAATACTGCAGATTCCACGGTCCCCAAGGGTGGGACCTGGGCTGCTGCATTTCTAACAAGCTACCAAGTGTGCTTTATGCCCTCTAAGGTCTGGGAGCCAGACTTCTATGGTGACCTCATTTTGGTGACGCGAGGAACCTTGCCAGAGAGTGCCCCCGTGCCTCCCAGCACGAGTAATCCTCATCATGCCTCACTCCCAGTGGGCATTTTGCAGGCTCATCTGGACTGCTTCCTCCTTACTCACCCACTTGCCTTGCCTCACCTCATATTGCTTGTGCTGAACTTAGCATCGCTTATGGTTTGACAAGTCACTTCCAAAAGAGTTGACATCATCACACTCCCTAGGAATCACTTTCAAAAACAGGTTGAAATCTCCAGTGCAGCATCACCAGATCCCAGGCTTCTCTTGTGTGCTTTACACAGATAGAATCTGCATTTTGTATTGTAACTGCTGCCCAAAGGAAAAAAATCAAAAGAGGCAACAACTTGCAGAAATGATTACTTTTGAAACACCAGTATACGCTTTATTTTCCTTTCTCGCCTGTCTTTCGCACCCTTCCCTGGTAGTAGATTTCCCGTAAGTCTGCCCCTAATTGCTTCTGACTTCCCTAGAATTGGGGAGATCACTTGTCCCTTCCAGCTCCAGCCCTCCCACTAAGGGGGCAGGGTTTTGGAACAGCCACCTAGATTCAATGACCACCTTTGCCTTTCTTTCTCCATTACTATCTTTTTCTTTCAGCTTTGTGCAATTTTTCTTTTTCACTCCCAAATGACATGCTTTCCCTTTTGAAGGGCTAGTCCTGCTCCAGTCCTTTCCAACAAGCTGTGAGTAGGAGGTTGCTTGGATAACTGGCAGACATCGAGACAGACGTGTGCTGATGATCCAGAGGGGACCCTAGACCAACTTGGATTTGTGTTCATTTGTTAGCATTCTGTGTTGGCAAAAGAGCATCCGTCTTTGTTTTGGTATTGAGCTCATCCAAATAAAGCAGCATTTCCTCTTCTGAAAGGCAGAGGAACAAAAAAGAAAAGACCAAAAAAAAATTTTTAATTTTAACCATGTACTCCTTTGAAACTAAATATATACCCTTTCCTCTGTCCTGATTGGTCCGTTTCAATTGACAAGTGGATCGTGTGGAAAGGAAATATCCTGGACTTAATTGTAAGTTAAGTCTCTCTTAATCCAGAAGAGCATTTGAGATTCTGTCCAAGTGTTCAATTTCCCAGGCCGCTGAGGTCTGTGAATTTCTTTTCCCAGCCTCCAGGCTGCTGCAGTACAAGTCAGCATAGCTAATGCAGATAGATCTCCTGCCTCTCGCTCTCCTCCTCCCTCTGCTTTGATTCGATATGAACAGCCTGGTAACTCCGATGCTGGGGAGAAATCTGACATAACTCTGCAGATGGCTAGGTTGCCATGGAACACCTGGGGATTGTTCTTTAAGGAAAAGGTAACATTTATATGCTAATGATTTCTTCCCCCCTCCCCTCCTTGTTGCATTTTTTCCAGGGCTGCCAGTTCCCAAGAAGAGCCCAAAGTCGGTAAGGACTTGTCAGTTACTTGGTGCTTGCTGGGGCTGGGGTGGATGGTCGGGGGCTGGAGGTGGGAGGGTACTCTGTGGGGCTTCACTTCACTAAATGTGTTTTACAGTGGATGGGGGAGACAGGAGCCGGGGCTCATTTTCTTAAGTTCTGGGGATCCGTTTGTTATAGAAGGTATTTGGGCTTGTCTTTAACTGTATAGTGATTTGTGGGCAGGCTGCAGGAGCAGGATAAAGAATGCATGTTTGAAATCTTCTCTATATAAATGCGTCCAAACTCTCCTTCAAAGGGATGAGTTTCTTAGCCGTTTTAACTTGATACAAATGCTATTGTTTCCTTTGGAAGGAGAGAAAAAAAGAAAGCTCCACCTGCTCCGTGAGTAGCATTGCTCTCAACTGGTGTTCCCAGCCATCCACTTGTCTACCCATTCTCTCCCTTAGCTTTCTTAGGCGCCAGAGGATGAATTATTTACAAAATAAAAAGCCTGTAGGTTTAAGGAAGAATTGCTCTGCCCCATATATGTGACCATGCTCAGATGGAACAATGTTCACTGCCCCAGCACTGAGAATAAGACATTTCCTTGCTATAGAAATGTCCTTTGTTGTTTTGCCAGCTTTAGCAGCATTATGCTGCAGGTATAGGATTCTTTAAAAAAAAAAAAAATCAATGTTTTGCTGTCTTTTCTAATCTGGTTTCCCTGAAGATGCATTACCTAGTTGACATGTTTAGCTAATAGCTTAGAGGCTATAGTGTTTTGCTTGGTGGTATGGGTTTATGCTCCCAGGGCACTAATGACAAATTAAAATGCTGCTTAACTCAAAATCTGGAACTCCAATGCCTGTGAAATTGATCTGGGTGGAAGGGGCTTCCCAATTCATTAATATTAGGATAAAGAGGGATGTTTCCATGTGCTTTAGAAGATTTGGGGGAGGGAAAATGTACAGCCTCGTGCCATCCAGGAAGGGAGAACCTTGAAAACTTTGCGGCTTACGGTGCTGCAGCTGAATTCTTTCCACCTGTCTCCCAGCCTGGCAGCACGAGGCAGAAGTTTATTAAGATGAGAGAGGGAGCTTCCTGCATTTTTAAACCTCACTCCTAAGTTCTCCAAAGAGAAAAACCTGCAATAGTTGATGTGATTCTGATGGCATAGTGCCGTGGTGATTGGAATATTGACTTCAGGGCTGGTTTCCTTGTCAGTGTGTGTTAATGTCCAGGCAGAAAAGTGCTGGTTGGTGCCCACATTGGAGCCACAAAGACGCCAAAGTGTGTGCATGTGCACATGTGTGTCTCCCTGTCCTTTGGTCATAGCCAGTAACCCATCTGCCTTCAGAAAAATGGAAGGAAATCCAGAAGATGTGTCTCATAAGCTTGAGTTAACGTGAACCATTCTTTTTTCTCCCCCACCCCAGCCATGCTATATTGATACATGGGCTTATTTTACACACCCCATATGGAATGGAGTCTTAACAAGGAGTGTGCTGACGGAGACAAAGTAGTTTTGCACAGGTAGCATGACGTCAAGTAGCAAGGTGTTCTTTTCCATTTTGCATTCCATTTAAATGTAGTGTGCAAAAGGAATTTTGTAATTCATTTGCATTCCTTCTTCCCCCGAGTGTTTTGGAATTACCTGGTGAACTCAAAGGCTATCAAATAGGTATTGAACCTGCATTCACCAAGTCAGTTAAGAGAATTCCCTATGACAGTTAATTTTTGCAGAAGCCATGTCATTAGCAAGCAGCAAGCCAATTACTCGGGCTGCATTCCTAAGAAAGAAGCTCTCAACTGCTTTGCCCATAGTCTGCTGGCTCTTAATTACCACAAGCTAAGAGAGTGATGTGTTGCTGGGTTAGAAAAGAATAAGCCCCCAGCTTGGGACTTGTCCTTACCTGATTTCTGCGCCAGGACAGGGATGAGGGTTTTCACAGCATTGCTGGCACGCACTGGCAGCTGCTGTACAAAATTTGGGAGCTGTTGGCCAAGGTCTGCTGTTGGATGTAAAGTGCTGTTAACATCTGTGATCAGTGAGAGTCCTGTACAGGTGGGTTGAAAGTGGTTTCCCTTTCCCAGTTTGAATTTTGATGATGTCCTGCCAGGGAGACAGATGATTATGGGATTTTTCTGGTGGGGTCAGAGGGAATTCACAGGGAAGCTGGATGTCCTGTTATTCAAATAATGACAGATAAGGTCCATTATGCAGGATGCATAATGAAAAGCACACTGATTGTACCTGGGTTGTGACTCACTTAGATTTGGCAATAGCTCTGAGCATATGTGCACGGTGGTCTTAGCCCAGGACTGTTGTGTTGTGGTTGTTTTGTTTATTTGATTAGAGGCTCCTGACAATGTTGGTTTGCTCATGTGACTGGCAGCTTCCTTTTGCCCTCATACCTTTTTTTTGTTTTTTTTTTTTTAAGGTTTTCAATAATTAAGTAGTTGGGTTTTTATTAGAACAGAAGGACTTATCTTTTTTTATCTCGTTTCTTCTCCTGGATAGTCCCTGTAGCTTACTCTTAATAAGCAATTTCACCTGCAAGATTTAGTTTAAATGTTGAAATTGTGGTTTATATACTCATTGGGGACAATGGCAGTATCTTAATAAAATTTTATTAATTTAATACCTGGACTTTCATAACATCAGGGATTTTTCTGCCAAATAGCAGAGACAAAAATAAGACATATTTTCTGTCAGGCTTTAGACCTCTCTGGGAAACTGATTCTGTGGCCCAACTTAATCATCCTTACTGAAAACTCATTTAACTGAGACTCTCAGTCTAAATCACCCACAAGGATCTTGTGTATGAGAATTTAAAACTAAGTATCACACCAAACCCTGAATTTTAAGTCAGTATCCACCTGTTTTCTTATGAATTCATTTCGCAATTATTTTCCCTTCATCTGTCCCCTCTTTTTTTTTGAGACGGAGTCTCACCTTGTCATCAAGCCTGGAGTGCAGTGGCACAGTCATAGCTAACTGCAGCCTCGAACTCCTGGGCCCAAGCAATCTCTTGCCTTAGCCTTCCAAGTAGCTGGGACTATAGGTATGCACCACCATGCCTGGCTAATTTTTATATTTTTTGTAGAGACGGGAGTCTCACCATTTTGCCCAAGCTGGTCTCAAGTGCTCCTCCTATCTTGGCCTCCCAATGTGCTGGGATTACAGTCATGTGCCACCGCACCTAGCTATCATCTTCTATTTATCCATCTGTTCCTCCACCTACACATTCATCTTTCATCCTTCCATTCATCCATTATTCAGAAAACTAGTATTTAGAACCCATTAAATATCAGGTTTGGTGTGAAGCGCTGGAAATACTATAATAAATAAGATGGTCATGGCACCTCTTTTCTTGCAGTTTGCAAACAAACCATTTATTGATTGCTCCTTACAAAAAAAAAAAGATTCATTGTCACAAATTTCCAAAATGTTTGTGCAGTCATTTCATCAACAAGTATTTATTATTTTATGTGTGCCAGGCCCAGTGCCAATATTTGATAAGAATTAAGCAGAAAACATCCCTGCCCTCATGGAAATGGGGAGGGAGAAACAATAACCACATCAATAGGCAGATCTACAGAGATCCTCCCCTCGTAGGGATTAAAGTGTGATGAGCGTTAATAAAGCAGAAATATAACACGGAACCAAGTACACACATAATGTAATCATTCCACTCTTAATTATAAGAACCTATAAGTCATCATAAAGTGCCAACACCCACAATTGAGTAAGTGCTGTGATTGAGCTGTAGAGTACTTTGGAGTTCCCCAGCAGCCTAGGCAACATAGGAAACCACATTCTTTACTCAGCTCTTATTGTCAGATGAAAGAAAGTGTACCATATTCACTAAAGAGACAAGATTTTCCTATTTACAAAAGAAAAAAAAATATCCTACAAGAAGTTTTCATATAGAGGACCATGGATGGTGGGGAAAGCATCCAGTGCCCATCCACATTGAAGAGGCAGTCTCTTCAACAGCCTCTTTACAGCAGACATAGCAAGCTGTCTGCAGGGTAGCCACAGTGATAGGTTTTTGTTCCACTATCCTCTCTGTCCCTTTCCCCTGCGAGAGATGCTAAAGGAAATTGCTGAAAACTAGTCATTAGGAAATGTGAGGGAGATACTCCTTTTACACACACATACACTGAGTGACTCTGGCCTAGATCATTCCATTGTATGTACCCTGCCTCTTTCTCAGACTCACCCAGTTGTGTGGCACCTGTCTTCCTTTTCCCTAATGCCCCCGGGTGATAACCAGCATGATGATTGATCCCATCAAAGCTTCTACAGCCTACAAGAAGAAGCAGTGAGAGTAGTAGATGGGTGAAGGCATAGGATCACTTAAGTCAGTCTCCTTGCCTCTCACTTCCCATGGCAACTCCCCTTCTCTGCCTTTTGGAACCCTGGAAGATGGACTTTGCCATTGTATTACATTCCTTTAAAACATGCAATGTGAACCAGAATCCATTTTCATATCCACTCAGTGCCTGCCTTTTCTTCTCCATTAACTCCTCTTGCCCACCTTTTTGGAAGAAATCATTTGACTTAGACCCATAAATGATAAAAGAAACAAACAAAAAGAAGGACCATCCTCTGCATTGGCTTGGATTCGAGTCTCTGATTTTCACACAGCCTTTAATGACATTGGCCTAATGCCTCATCAGCACTTGGAGTTTTTCCTGTTGTCCATGTAAATCGCCGCAGTAGCCTTCGCTCTTGGCAGATAAGTGAACTGTAAATAATTTTGCTTTAAAATGGATCGATTTGTCATTTTTAAGCCACATGAATTCTTTTCATCATTTAAGCTCCTAAGTGCTGTCTGTATTCATTTGCTCTTCCAAGCAAATATTTTCAGTTTACTTTATAAGTACCTACATTTTGAAATCATTCTGGGAAATACTGATGAGTTGATTTTTTCTTCCCGTTTCCATTTATAAAAACCATTATGTCTTCCCAATTTCCCTGGCCTGACAGTAAGTAAGGGAATCATTCATTTCAGAGAGGTTGGTACAGTTTTAGTTTAAAAGGTCTTGTGATACAGGTTCATGGTCAACATGTGGCCAAAGACCTTTATGGAATTTTTAAAATTGAGCCCATTTCCATATTCCTAGCTGGCTATGAATTGAGACTCAGCAATAAGACTCTTGCTTCAAAAATACCAGCATAGTGACAACAGTTAGCGCTGGAAATTCCTTTCTTAACATATGGGACCCCTTCTCAACCAGTTACTCACACTAGAGATGTGGTGGGTGGATATCCTTGTTTCTAAGCTCTCCTCCTTTTGGTGATCCTCTTCACCTCTCTTCTCTCCTGTCCCCTCCATTCTCCTGCTCCTCAGCCTCCTCCATTCAGTCTGTCAGCAATCCCTGTTGAATTTGGCACCAAAGTGTCTTCTGACCTCACTTGTTCTTTTCCTGGGTAACTCCAGCTACCCTGGTGTTGCCCACCTTAGGTTCCCACATTGACTGTAGCTGGGGCTTCCTGACTGGCCTCTCTGCATTCACTCCTATTCCCCACCAATCCATTCACCACCCAGTAGTGACACCAAACTTTCTGGAAACATGTTGGCTCTTGGAACATCCCCACTTGAACTTCA
Organism: Macaca mulatta; assembly: GCF_049350105.2. Lineage (NCBI taxonomy): Eukaryota > Metazoa > Chordata > Mammalia > Primates > Cercopithecidae > Macaca > Macaca mulatta. Next base: position 128,947,587 of record NC_133407.1, on the reverse strand, counting down.
TTAATGGATTCCCCCTCTTGAAACTAAGAATGAAACCCAAACTCCTTACGTAGCCCACAGGGCTCATGCGTTATGTGGCCTCCCAGTTCCTCTCAGGCCACCCTTCCTTGCTGTGCCACACTAGCTTTTTTGTTCAGAAAGTCCACTTAGCACACCCTATGTTTTGTTTTTTTGTTTTTTTGTTTTTTTGTTTTTTTGTTTTTTTTTTTTTGAGATGGAGTCTCACTGTGTCACCCAGGCTGGAGTGCAGTAGTGTGATCTCGTCTCACTGCAAGCTCCACCTTTCCAAGTGATTCTCATACATCAGCCTCCCAAGTAGCTGGGATTACAGGTGCATGCCACCACGCCTGGGTAATTTTTGTATTTTTAGCAGAGACAGAGTTTCACCATGTTGGTCAGGCTGGTTTCGAACTCCTGACCTCAAGGGATCTGTGTTACTCGGCCTCCCAAAGTGCTGGGATTACAGGTGTGAGCCACCATGCCCAGCCTTCTCTTTCTGTTAATAGATTTTTTCCAGAGTCCTCTCTTTACCACCTTTCTAAAGGACGTTGCAGTGTGTTGCTATCAATATATTATATTTGATTAATATTCATCTACACACACTACGTATACACACACTTAGATACATGCCCAGGGATAAATTTCAAGAGCTCGGGTACCATCTATTCCTTGTTTACACGTTGTTTCCCTCGGTATCTGGCACACAGCAGGTGATCCTATGTATTTATTGGGTTAGGTGAATAAATCTATTGCAGGTAGGGCAGCCCACTTAGGAGGGCCTGGGCTGGATGTTATATCATTGGTGTACTATTTTTCCATTTTTCCATGTTCTTAGTGTGCACAGGGTTTCGTTAACAGACTTAAAAGTATACCTTTAACTACAGCTACTTGTCTTTGGACTAGTGTCTCACCTAGGAAAATGAGGTGAAATAAAATCGCGTTAAATGCAAATCTGATCCTGTGTCATAAATAGTTCAGAAGTGAACATATTCTCATGTCCCTAGTCTTCTAGGAGATGATCCAGACTACTGAAAATGCATACAAGTTTTCTTTAATTTGGGAGATATATAAACGTGGTTTTTTTCCTGGACAATTCTGGGCTCTAACCAGATAAAGGACAACCTCATAGCCGATCAGCATGCTCACAGAAAATTAAAAAAAAAAAAACTTCAAACTCCTCCCACACCCACAGCATAGTTTTAAAAAATCCAGAGTGCCAACAAGATACTAAGTTACAGAATGTATCTTCAAATTAATGAGTTTTCATAATTGAACTTGAGAAGGAACATAGAGTGAGGTTAAGTCTTAGCAGGGAGAACATCCAGAAAGCTTCCAGATTATTGTGTATTTAGCCCATTAGTGTGCCATTTATATATGTCAGTTAGAGATAGTTGAGTGGTGGCACAGTTTTTCGAGCACATTCTCAGGATGCTCCTTTACTTTTATTTTCTAATTTGAGGTATAAAGTTTAGATGGCATTTAAAAGAGACTCAGAGGTGCAGTTTGACCAAGAGGCAGTTTTGCAAACTCATTCCAGATTGTGTCTGTCATTTGGTGTTAAATTGGACCTAAATGAGTCATTTATTGGGGAGGTGAGAAAGGGTGTTATAATTTGAAAAATGGCCCAAGTGTTTCCAGTAGACTTCATTTGCACTCTCTGTTTCTGGTGGAACCATCTCTTCAGTTAGACGTAAGAGATCTAGGTCTTCCATGTCAGGGATTTGTTATACTGGGACAGACATGAGAGGGTTTCAAAAACCCATGATGTAACATGCTGAATCTCTGCACACGCATGTACAGGTATGTATGTAAAAGCACATACGCATTTTCTCTGGGATACAGGTCCAATACTTTTATCAGACTTTCTCGGTGGGTCAGGGATGCCAGAAGGATATTTCTCTGCAGTTCAGGAAGAGGGATCAAGTGGAAAAGGTTTGAGTTAGTCTTCAGGGGGTAATGGCCCAAGAAGACAATGGAACAGAAACTGCAAATAACCCTACAAAAGAAGCAGCAGCACAGGGCTGTTTCCTGCAGGTAATCCTGCAGTGTGCACACCTTTGTGAAGAGTAGTTTCCACACGAGGAGGAGACCAGAGCTTCCAGGGTCAGAATTTAGTGCTCATAGGCCGGCCCTGCAATCAATCTGGCATCTACTAATTTGAGGAACCAAAAGAGAGTGGTCCTTTGAAGGGAGGCATGCCACTCTCAGGTAAATGCAGAGGTCTTTTATTGAGTTTTTTGCTTTTACATTTAAAATATCTTCCCCCTTCAGAGGTGAACAAAAGTAAAACATTACTAAAATGTAAAAAAATAGGAAGTAGCAGTTCCCATTAATTCTATTTACCAAGGTTCATTTTGAAATGAAAATGACTTTAAATTTTGTCTTGATTATAAAAAGTATTCTCTGTGCACTATAAAAATAAAAAAGGTAGGCCGGGCGCGGTGGCTCACGCTTGTAATCCCAGCACTTTGGGAGGCCGAGACGGGCGGATCACAAGGTCAAGAGATCGAGACCATCCTGGCAAACATGGTGAAACCCCGTCTCTACTAAAAATACAAAAAAAATTAGCCGGGCATGGTGGCGGACGCCTGTAGTCCCAGCTTCTGGGGAGGCTGAGGCAGGAGAATGGCGTGAACCCGGGAGGCGGAGCTTGCAGTGAGCCGAGATCACGCCACTGCACTTCAGCCTGGGCAACAGAGTGAGACTCCATCTCAAAAAAAAAATAAATAAATAAATAAAATAAAAATAAAAAAGGTAGGTAATATGGGAAAGTATAATGATAAGAGGGAAAAACTCCACCCGTAATCCCATTTTCTCTATGCATTGTTATGTATGTTCACACAAAAATGGGCTGATGCTATACATGGTTGTTTATAATCAAGACCCTTGTAAAGACCATATTGAAGAGGGGGAAAAAAAAACAAAAACAAAAACAAACAACATTCCCATGTGCATGCAGAAGAAAATGGATATGGTATCCATCATTTACATTTTTTGACTCTGGCCCTGGGAGCTGAATTCACTGTTGGAGGAGAAACTGTTGAAGTTGGCAGAGCCGGCTTCTATCAACTCTTTGGAGTGGCAACCAAATCTGAGCTGAGCACTTGATCCTCAGAAGAGAAAAACGGTGACATGGGGTTATGATGGTGTTTGTTCCCACCCAAACATCAGCGTGTTTTCCTGGCATCTGCACCAGTGTGTTTTTCCCCTTGAATTGGAGTGAATTAAGCCTCTCATACAGTTTTCCCAAGACCTTCAGAGTAGCTTAGAATATGGTCCTCAGATTTTTCCCACAAGCATATCAAGTGTAATTTTAAATGGTCTATCTTGCCTTCATTAAATACATGTCCAATTGTTCTCAATTTTGAATCCTTGCCAATATCTGCATTCAAATCTGTAATAGTCAAGAGCAAATGAAGTTTTTGTCCTCCTTGGGCTTTCTTCAGATACGTGTTTCAAAGCAAGGACTGGAAGTAGAGGAAATACAGGGACCTGAGAATTAAGTGAAAGGACCTTGCAAATTTCCAGCAGAATTCCAGGGGAATGAAAGATGAAGGATCCCTGGGGAGACAGCAAGGAAAAATGGTCTTGATAGGATTGATCGGAACACCCGGTGGAATATATGGGCTCTGTAAAGAACTTCAGGGATCTAGAATGCTCAAGGTCAAAGCTCTTACAAAGTACTTTAAAACCATGAGCTCTACAGGATCTATAAAAGTGAAGGGAGAGCCCCTTCCTGCCCTCAACCCCATACAGTGCTTTAAATCAGATAAGTATAGTGACGTGGTGTCTATGGTGTATGAGGCATGACTGCAGGATTTTTTTGTTTTGAATAGGGAATGCTAAACACCTGAGATTACCACAGTCTTTTATTGGAGAAAATAAGAACTACAGTTATTTCCTGTTCTACCTACTATTTTCCTTTCCATTAGGTCTTACTCTCCATTCATTAGCCATTCTAACAGAGCATTTCGTAAAATGAGAAGGGTCTTTGCTGAGCAGATTTTAATAAACAAGGACTTGGTTATTCAATTGAAATTTAAATGGAACTCTTCCCCTTTGAATATTATAATACTTGAACTTTGGAGAAGTTGCAAATCTAAGAAGGGTGACCCCCGGAGGTCAACTCATATACAAAGTTTGATCATGGTTTTCAACCAACAGTACTATCGGCAGTTTAAGAGGTGAAGTGTAATGATTGCAAAATTGATTAGCTAAGAATAAAGGAAGTTCTTCATATATTAGTAATTTATACACATAGAAATACCAGTAAACATATAATGCCTAGGTATGATGTTTGAAAGATCTGACCTCTGTTTTTTTGGGTTTTTTTTGTTTAACAGTCGAAAAGAATGGATAGCAAACTCTTAGAGAGGAATTGGGTATTTCATTATTAAAAGATACAAGACATGGAGTCCTGAGGTGCATCTTTAGTCCTGATTATATTTCTTCTGGATATTATAGCCTTATCGTAAACCACTCATGGTATTTGGTGTCACATATTTTTGTGAAAATGAGGATGTTAAAACTGATCCATCTTGCAATAAACGAGCATAGCATCTTAGCTGAGAACCTGTGATGAATATTGGATTTGTTTTCCGCTATAACCCAGAGAACAGTATGGGTTATGATTATGTCTTTCTATCTGGCCCACCCCTCTGTTTGTCTGCCAGTCACCTAGGGATTTATCTGCATTCAGCATTAGCTGGAGAAAGGTGGGAGCCAAAATACTATTGATATACTTATGTATGTGTATGCAGAAGTGCTAAACAAAGACAAGCTGGTGGAAAACACCCACTCAGAGAACCAATAATGATCTTTTCTTCTTGCCCTTCTCACTTGCTTACTTTCAGCAACCACTGGAAAGGAAAGACAGCCAGAATAGTTCTCAGCACAGTGTTTCCAGCCACCGGAGCCTGCACACAGCATCCCCAAGCCACAGCACACAGGTGCTCCCCGAGTTCCCACCTGCAGAGGCCCAAGCTCCAGATCAAACTGACAGCTCTGGCCAGAAAAAACCAGATCCTTTTAAAATCTGGGCCCAGTCCAGGAGCATGTATGAAAACCGACGTGAGTAGCATCCTGGCCTCTGTCTTACCCTGACCCCTCCACAGGGCTCTACCTTTCTTTTGAAGGTTATTGAAAATAGAGGAGTTGCAGTATGTAAACCGGATAAAGTGAAATCCACAAGAGGCAAAAGTATGGCCAAGGGAGTGGACTCTGCTGGCTATCCATGGAGGCCTCACTATGCCTTCAGTCTGGGGAGAGGGTAGAAGTGGATGGTTATCAAATAAATGCCCTGGGTGAAAATGGGTTTTTTTTCCTCCCTTCAGTTAAAAGGCATGGTAGATAAGAGCTGCTGTCTCATTAATTCCCTGAGTGGAGATTGTGATGTGCTCTGAGCACAAATCCAATATGCAGTAGAACTTAAATATGATTGACTGGGATTGTAGGGCTAATGAGAAGAAATTAAATGCTTTTTAAGTGGTCTCTTGATTTTCAAAAATACTGGTAACTTTTTTTAACCATTATAATCTCTCTAAACATTTCCCACAAAAAGGAGAAAACAATAGCAGTGAGTGGTTGTGCTTTAATTACTTATCCAGTGCTTTACCTTTTCTATAAATACAAGCTAGTGATAGTATATTTTGTAACTTCTTGGCTCATATAAACATAATATCACTCTCATGTTTAATGTCTTACTTTTTATTATGAAATGATTTCCAAAAACTATTCGCCATAAATAATATTCATTTATCTTACCAATGGAAGTTCCTAAAATGCCTTAATTTTAGGCGATGCAAACTCCTTGTTGTTGTTGTTGTTGTTGTTGTTCTTGGGTTGCTGTTTTCTGATGTTTTCTTATGAGTATAATTGGTCAGGGTGAGGCAGCTATGAAGGACAGATACCTCATTTTCTCTTTTTGGTATGGGGTAGGGGAGAGGTGTTGTGACGGTGGAGATTCAGTTTGTTGAAGGGTCTGAGAGAAGCTGGAAGAGTGAAGAGTGAAGAGTGCTCATCCTCCCCTCAGCACAGGTTTCATTTCTAGCTGCAACTGTGGTCACTGCTCAGCAGGGACATCGAGAGTCGTGGCAGAGAGGTTGTGTGAGGTGTGGGGCCCTGGCCTCCTGTCCACCACACAGACTTGGCTGTGCTGTGCTTCCTTTGCCGGCTGAAGTGTATGCTGAAAGTCAACTTCTCTGTGACCAAGCAAAATGGGGCAGTGAGGCCAGCATCCTTGTCTGAGGAGGAAGGTTGGTCAGTCCACTGAGTGATACTCAGCAGTTTGGGGGCAGAGGTGAGCCTGGAGTCTTGCTGGTTATCAAATGTTAGGAGTTGCTCAGGGCTCTATCCTTTTCCTCCTCAAGGGAGAAATATTACTGCCTTCTTACTACCACAATGCATGGAATTAAATGGGCTGTTTTGGCTACAAGTTCACTCTGCTGACAAAAAGCCCACTGATTTGAGCAGGGACTTATTTTAGTCGCTGGACTAGAAAGACACCCCTAAAGTACCCCCGAGGCCTGACTAAAGGAAATGAAGTTCCATTTGGAATGACCTCATATGCAGTGGATGCTAACCAGGAACCAGATTCTGTCCTCATTGTGTCTCCTCACTCATTGTAGTGATTTCACTGAAGTAAACCGTTTAAGAGATGTTTGTAAAGAGGAGCGTTTTCACATTCCCTCCACATTTCTCTCTAAGCATGTGGCTCGTCCAATCAATGGCCCGACTTCAGTTAATGTTGAGATATTGCTTTATTGACCGAGCTCCTGCTTTCCTCAATACAGTACACATTTATGATTGAGTTTTCCTGTATGAATCTTTTCATGATAAAATGAATTGCATTCTGAAGGGCTGGCAGGGGCATCATGGGTTGACAGGATAATTCTAAAACATCCGTTTAATAGAAGGCTTTTGCTCAAATGCCATTTTTACCCTGGTGGTGGCAAATTTTCTTAAGAATTTGACCTAATCAAATGTTTCTAAAAAAGTTTTCACCAGGAAAAAAAAAATAAGAAAAAATATGTAATGTGGCCATAGCCAGCTGCTATAAGTACTGAAATTGCTCAGGTGGCAGCCGGACTGAAATATTTGGGGCCAGGCATTGTGACTTACTCATGTAATCCCAGAGCTTTGGGAGGCCTAGGCGGGCGGATCATGAAGTCAGGAGTTGGAGACCAGCCTGGCCAATATGGTGATACCCCGTCTCTACTAAAAAATACAAAAATTAGCCAGGTGTGGTGGCGTGTGCCTGTAGTCCCAGCTACTCAAGAGGCTGAGGCAGGAGAATCACTGGAACCTGGGAGGCGGAGCTTGCAGTGAGCCAGGATCATGCCACTGCACTCCAGCCTGGGTGACAGAGTGAGACTCTGTCTCAAAAAAGAAAAGAAAAGAAATATTCAGAATGGTGCCAGTTTTGTTCCTTCACTTTCTTTAACATCTGAGGAATCGGATAGAGCAGCACAAATGGGAATCTATTCCTTTTTGGTAATTGGAGGCTCTGTAGTTGACTGATAGATAGTAGCAACCTAATTGATGTTAAGATTCACATTGATTTCTTCCTCACTACTAAATGAGGATAATGATGAGACCTCCCCCTGGCCCCCATGGTGATTATTCAGTATCTGTCACAGATTTTATTTTCACAGCACCTAGTAATGAACCTGCATCAATCTTGTGTTTGAATCAGTATTTTTCTTTATCTCAGATCAGTTTCTGCCATTCCCTTAGGTTGTTTCGTATCTTGTCTTTCAAAGAGAAAAAAAGTGTATAGCCTTGTTAGTTGTGATTCCCTGCCCCTTCTCCCCAAGACAGTAAAATGAGCAGAGTACTCCAGGAAAAACAGGAAAATTGAAGTCAGCAACAGCAGCTTAACTGTGCCATATTACCCTCTTTTTGTTGAAAATACATTGTTCTTTTTCTTTTATTATTAGGGGCAATGTGGAGATTAACACAATCTGTGATCGCATTCCTTCACATGGTCTAAATTTGTTGCGATGTACCATATTTTTGATATGGCCATCTCTCAAGGCAGCAGCATTAGAGTGAATCAGTCTGAATTACACATGTGTTCATGAATCCCTTTGAAGGGTTTCAATGTTTAATTAAAAACAAAGACTAGCACTAAAGTCCTTTAAAAGCCATGTTGCCTGTTTTATAGTTTCTCTAGAATTGTGCACATCTTAAAAACAACAGTGATGCAGTCTTATTAGTAAATGTTTAGGAGAATCAGATCACATCCAGTAGCATTTACTACAAAAGAAATTATAAGGCTTGTAGTTGAGACTTTGCCTGTTCACTATATAGCTTGGAAGAAAAAGCTCAAAACTGTCCTATTAACCAACATTGTAAATCTGTCCTGCTTTGGAGAGACATGCTTACAAGTTTGGAAGTGGCGATTGAGCTTCTTTATCATAGTAAGCTTAAGAAGCTTGGATGTACCTCCAGATTTTAAGAGCTATTATGACAGTATTTGTGTGTTTGTTCAGTTCTCCGATAGATCCATTGATTTGTGTCTCTAAATATAAGACTGTTCTGGCTTGAAATGCTTAGAATTCACCTGAACAGATATTAGTACAAGAATGAATTTCATCCTGAACTTGATACACTTTTGAATAAATGCTGTAGTTTAATGGTAGCACAAATATACTTAAATTTTTCCAAAAGCAATAAGGGTTTAGACAAACCGTGATTGAAGTAAGGCCAATCAAGAATGTGTACTTTAGAGTGTCATTAAATAAGGAGAGTTTAAGATAGTAATAGGAGTTATAGGAAACGCTCAATGGTGCAATTGTAAATTCTAGCTTTTTGATAGGTAAAGCACTGTGAAAAAAAAAAGAAAGAAAAAAATGGAATCAAACTATGGTCTTTTTAAATAACAGCCATGACCTTTATTGTGAAAGCTGAACTGCCTGTTCCTTATCAGTCAAAACTAAATTAAAGTGAACTAAGAGAAAGAATGTACATTAAGCTTTGCAAAATTGTGAAATTAATATTCCAGCCATGTCACCTTCACCTGCATCGGGATTGAGCAAGGGTGAGAGAGAGAGAGAAATCAATTCCACGAATTTTGGAGAATGTCCGAGTAAGGATCTGCTGAAAACTTTTGTCTCTCCATTTTCATTCATCTTGTTTGATGTTCTCATTGGTCTGGGGGCCTGGGGAGAAGTTCAGAAAAGAGAGGGAAGAAAAGAGGGGCATGAAGGGAAGTGCCTTGGAGCTCTTGTTGACCAAATGCAAACCAAAGACAAGATGGAATAAAAAGGGTTTTGCATGCCCTTGTCAAGTCTGGAAATGTGTTAGTATGTCTGTAGTAATGGAGACACCAGGAGGTTTCTCTGCAAACCTGGTGGTTCCATTCTCTCTAATTATCAAAGGAAGTCTTTTGACTGCTTTATTGAGTTGTCACTGGCATTGCCAAAAGGAGACTAACTGCAGAAATTGTTCATATGCAAGGGCTTACAAATGAAAACTGGACAAGGTTTTCTTAGCTCTATTTGATTTAGCCTCACTCAAAAAAAAGGGATATTAATATCGGAAAAATGGTTCTACCTTACTGCCGCCTAAAAACTTAATTGTAATAAAACCTGCCTGAAGTAAGGAAGGAAACCATTTCGGGGGAAGTAGTTTAGAAACTTCAATGCCTCTAAGAAGAGGTGGCCTCGGAGGACACAGAAGAGAGAAATTTCATAATCCCATAATGTGTTTCAGTACTGATTTATTGCCAAAGTTATATATTGGGGTAAATGGCATTTAGTTGGTAGAAGAGTAGAATTGTTAAAATGCCAAAATTGAAGTAGCAGAAGACTTTCTTTGTAACATGTCTGTGTTTTGATGTTTGTATCTGTGTTTTCTGGCTCGCTGTTGTGTCTTTAACATCCCTAGTGTCAGTGGGCATCTTCCTTTTCAACAGAAAACCTTTAAATAAATTTGCCATTTTCCCACTGATTCTCAGAAGGAAATGAAGCTTTTTTTTTTTTTTCATGTGGACTAAACGGTGTGATAAGCCTAAATCTGTTGGCCACAACCTCCCATACCATGCTAGCTCACACCTAAATGAGCAACAGTAGGCAGAAACTTGTTACATTTGGTGTCACTGTAGGATGGGCAAATGTTCCTGTGTTAAATGATGCTGAGAAAAATAGGTCTGGGCTGGAAGTCTCTGCAGAGGCCCTTTCGTTGTTCCCAGAAAGGCCACACACTCAGCAGACCTAAAACAGACTCTGCCAGGAACCCAGTGCTGGCTGGACAGCACCAGTGGTCTATTTCGGTAATAATCCTCCTGCTTGAGTGAACCAAAGACGGAGACACAACTTGATTTAATTTGTTGTTTCATTGAGGCTATTACAGCAAATATCCTTTAGCCAGCTACTCGAACAGAAAGAAAATATTGTTACCTTAGCGTGCTCAAGAAAATATTACTCTCAAATTGTGTTTATGGGAGTCCTGTGCTGTAGCTTAGCTCCATGTTCCCGGTGTTTTGCAGCTTAGCCTCAGCAATTATAATAAAAGCAGTGGATAGAAAGCACCCATTTACAGCCCTGGCACTGAGATAGCTCAAGTAAAAAGATCAGATTCGAACTCCTCTGACTTGTACTTACTGGTCATTTGGTTTCTTGTTTGTTGGTGCATTCATTCACTATACATTTTAAGTTTGTGGGTGAATCACTAAAAAGGGACATCTCTTCACCAACCTAAAATCTAAACATCCACCTTCTTCTTCCCTATTCCGTTGTACAAAACTGGAGAAGAAAAGAATTAAATTCTCAGGCCCGCACTTTCCTTCAGCCCCAAATCCAGTTAATTAAATAAGAAGGTATGCACTACAGCGTTTGAAAATCTCCTTTAGGATTCATTGCAACCGAATCGTATTTTTTTCTCTTTAAATAAAAGATACGTCATTTTATAGGTCATAAAACACCCTATGTATACATTAAAATATTAAGTAAGAATTAAATAGAAATAACCCTCTTTTACCTTAGTGAAGTAACAGAGTGGTATATAGAACGATTTCATATATAGTAAGTATTTTCTTATGGAAATTACATTTCTTTTAAAAAACAAGATATTCATTTTAAAGCCCTGGACCATTACTGGGCGTTGAAAGTAAAATACCAAGTTATTGGAAAATGAATTAATACTTTTAATGCTGAAATATCATAGGCAAATTCTAGAGTAAATCAGCGATTTTGGCAATGAGATATATGATTCATTAATATAGACTCTTTGTCATCACCATTGATCTTAAGGATTTGGAGGCCTGGCTGATTTTGGTAATAGTATTGAAATCCTAATAAACTTTGTACAGTCACCCCTCAGTATCTGCCGGGAATTGGTTTCAGGACACCTGCATCCCCCATCAAGGTTGTAAAAATCCATGGATGCTTAAATCCCTTGAAAATAGCATAATATTTGTGTGGAACACACACATACACACACACACACTCTCCTTCCTGTATTATTTGTTTGTTTGTTGTTTATGTATTTATTTATCTATTTGAGACAGCGTCTCACTCTGTCACCCAGGCTGGAGTGCACTGGGGCAGTCATGGCACACTGCAGTTTTAACCTCCCTGGCTCAAGCGATTCTCCCACCTCAGCTTCCTGAGTAGCTAGGACTATAGACACACACCACCACACCTGAACCATTTTTTATTTTTTGTAGAGACAAGGTCTCACTATGTTGCCCAGACTCAAATGCCTGGGCTCAAGCGATTCGCCGGCTTTGGCCTCCCAAAGTGCTGGGATTGCCACTGTAAGCTACCGCACCCACCTCCTCCTATATACTTTAAATCGTCTCTACACTGCTTATGACATCTAATACAATGCAAATGCCATGTAAATAGTTGTGATACTGTATTAGGAATAACGACAAGAAAAAAAAAATCTCTACGTATTCATCACAGCTAAAACCATTGTAGGTCTAACAAATTTTCTATCTGTGATTGGTTGAATCTAAGGATGCAGAACCCACAGATATGGAGGGCTGACTGTATGCAGAAATACTAGAATGTTTGAGAGTAATTTTTGGCAAAAATGATCTAACAAATTATTAGCATTGCTAGTCTTAATTATTTTAAGGAAGAAGAAAGTGACTTAAAGATAAATCAGAAAGTCTGTTTAAACCAAGCTGTTCTCTTTCATCCTCTAGTAGAGGAAACATCTGGTGACTTAACATGACTTCAGAATCCTTAGAGCCGGCTTCAGAGGTGGCTCTGACTTAGCCTGAGTTCTGTTCTTGGACATGGACACCTGCTTTGCAGTGTGGCACATCATACTTTTAATTTACTTAATTCCCCTTGCAAGAATACTGAGGAAAGCAGTTAATGCTGACTATTTGTAGTTAAGGATCATGGCTTGGGCTTGATTCGGAATTATCAAACAGTGATGAGTCCTTTGAAGAACTTTAGGGCTCAGTGACTATTCCCACTATTTACTTTATCCCCATGTCTTCTGTTATTTCACCTGTTCAGAGTATTTTGTTTCTTTGCCTATATTGAAAAGCTTCCATCTGATCAAGCACCACCATTCTTGTCTTGCAACTGTGTTCATCTTGGGGGTATCACTGCTTTTATCAGAAAAATAATCCATGTCTTTTTTCTCCCCTCTCTGCAGTTCCAGATTACCAGGAACAGGACATCTTCCTCTGGAGAAAAGAGACTGGATTTGGATTTAGGATTCTGGGTGGAAATGAACCAGGGGAACCTGTGAGTCTTTTGCTCGTCTCTCTCCCCGGCATATTTTTCTAAGGCTTCAAAGCAAATTGGCAACAGTGACAAATCACCAAGATTTGTCCAGCTAGATGCAACACTGACTCTTTCATCTTGAGTAGTATGGGTTTTTCATTGGATTTTGTGGAGCACTGTTTGTCTTGAGGAAGAAGAGACTAGATTCTTTCTAAAAAGTTTGTATGCGTGTTTGTGAAAAGTGGCAGCTGCAGCCTCTGTAGACCACCCCTTTCCCCCAAGGGAGACAAAAACAGAAAGCAAAACAGGATAATCATCACCTGATGTAACAGTAGCCTGGTCCTTCTGGCCAGGTCCCTTCACTCTGCCAGCAGGTACTGGGCTTTGTGTGTTGAGTTGCTGGTGTGCAGAGAGTATTTCACAAAGCCTTATGGGACAGTGATTGGAGAATGTCAGAACCCTGCCTTTACAAAACTTGAGAAAGAACCCTGAGTAAGGGTCAAGAAACGTTGAACTTCCCTGGATCTCAGTGACCTCCATTTTGGAATAAATTTAGAATAACATAACAGGGTTCTTTTGAAGGAAGAAAAGAAAACTAAAATAGGTATTGTTAATTTCCTTGTGATAATAATAGCCATTATTCATCGAGCGCTTACTATGTGCCAGGTTCTGTGCTAAAGGCTCTTAACATACATTCTCTCATTTATCCATCAAACCCACCAGTTTATCCCGTTTTCACATTGAGAAAAAGAAAAGCTAATTAACTTGCCCAAGATTACGGAGCTACCAAACGGAGGGACTGACAAATAAGGTCTGACTCGAATCCATGTTCTTAGCAACTATTTTGTCAAAGTTCTTTGCAAACTGTAAATGCCATGTAAAGGTAACTATAGCATTATTGTCTGCTGGAAAGGCAAGGTAGGCACAAGTATTTTAGCTAAGGTTTAGTGAATGGCAAATATAACAGTAAGACATTAACTATAAAGAATGCTCTGCTTTCAGGTGCTAAAAGACTTCGAAAATGGAGATGTCCAACTAATTTTTGCTTCATTCATTCATTTAAGAGTATTTATTACATATTCCCTATTCCTAGGCATGATGCTAGACTCTTAAATAAAAGTAATATTAAAATTTTATTAGCAGAGTTGTATGGAAAGAGAGTTTTTAGGTAGGTAGGAAAGAAGAATAGGTTGTACAATGAAGGGAGAAAAGTGATTTATATCTACAGCGGAGAAAAAGAAAGAGTGAGTTGTCAGTAGGCCACAGATAAACAGCTGGAAACTAAGCAAGAAATATTCTTTCCACCATTTAATAATTGTGACAATACTTAGCACAATGTCTTGTACACAGTGGGTGCTCAATAAATGTTTGTGGCATGCCTGCAGACATGAATGAATGAATTGTTCCCAGAGATGTGAAGGCCATTGATGTCACAGTAAATGTAGGAGAGAAGTGTTTCATCCATCGTTCAATTATTCAACAGATTTATATTGGTCACATTGTACCACTGGGTGCTGCTGATACCGACGGCCGCCTGAGGTCTGGAGATGAATTAATCTGTGTGGATGGGACGCCAGTAATTGGAAAATCACACCAGCTTGTGGTCCAGCTTATGCAACAAGCTGCCAAACAAGGCCACGTCAATCTCACAGTGCGGCGTAAAGTGGTTTTTGCGGGTATGTATTTCATTCATTCGTTCAGACAGTGCGTTGTCACTTGATTCACAGAAAAGGCCTCCTTCCTGTGTCTGCCTCCTTGAGCATCTATTTTAGCAAATGTTTGCAAATGTGATCAAGCTCAGAATTTCCAGATGGCTTGCTTCTCTCAAACCCTGCAAAAATTACTGTCATTCTAAAGTACTTTAATGTGCCGTTTGCATATGTTCAACAAAGTCTTCCAGAGGAAGGCTTGTTGAATATATATTACTTCCCTTCTATCTCCTTGCAAATCAGAACTTAGCCATCCTCTTCATTTGATGATAATCCTCAACAAATGAGGTCATTATGAAAGTCAGAAGAGTTGTAGCTTCATATCAAGAGAACAAAAATTGGGTTTGTGCTACAAAATAAGCTCATAAAAAAGTTACTGATTTCTTACTGTCCTATGTATTAAACCAAGATTTTTTTTTCTTTCTACAAGAAAGTTGTAGAGCCAGCCAGTTCTAGGTCAGCTTTGATTCCTTCTTCCTGCCCATAAGCTTTGAACTTTAATTCTCAAAATACTACATATCCTTTCAGGCTCAGCACAAATATAACCTTCTTCCCTCGGAAATTCCTCCTTCCTCCGACTACCTTCAGATTTTAGCATTCCCTCCTTGCCATTCTAGTGACTCATGGTTTACTTCCACATCCGAATCTGCCATTTTGAGACAGTGAATTGTGTGTCTGTCCTTTCCCTTGACCTACCAGCTTCCTGAAAGCTCACGTTGAATACACCTTGTTGTTCACCTTTGGATGCAGCTCCCACTTTGAAACCTTTGAGACAGAACCCAGAATACAGCAGAAGTGATTGTCTTCTATCAGTTGAATTACTGGAGAAATATGACCTGAAATATTATGAATTCTTGTGGCATTAATATTAGTGAAACAGATACCTGCCAGATCAAATTAATTGGTACCTTGTTTTTTTTTTTAAAAAAAAGTATAACCCATTTTAAATGGTATATGATTAATTATAGAATTAAGATGTTAAATTCCAGTGTGAGAGTCCTACCTCCTGCATCCATGGAAAACAGTGTTAATCTGCTGTAGGTTATGTCCCTAGAGCTTGTTTGTGGCCTCACAATCCTTCTTAACATAGTATTCCATGCAGCTAAAAGCAGTCAGTTAGAACTGGTTTTTGAGATGAGATGAAAACTATCTGGCTTCCCTGGCCCAAATAGAAATAGTAAGGCAATGTGATATTTTGTGTTTCAGGTTTATTTTTTTAAATATTAAATATTTTGGATTTTTAGCTCTGTGTAAAAGGCGTGTCAAAACTATGAAGAGACATTATGCAAAGCGAACTAGTCACAAAAGGAGAAATATTGATTCCCTTTATATGAGGTACCTAGGGTAGTCAAATTTATAGAGACAGAAAGCAGAATGATGGTCGGTGGGGAATGGAGGAAATGGGAAGGGGAATTAGTTTTTAATGAGTACAGAGTTTCAATTTGGGAAAACGACAAAATTCTGGAGATGGATGATGATGATGGTTGTATAAAAATGTGAATGCAGTTAATACCACTCAACTATATGCTTAAAAATGGTTTAAAATTTTGTTATGCTTATTTTTCCACAATTAAAACAATCTATGAAAAGAGAAGCTTTTGAAAATAAATACAGTCTGATCCAAAACTTGGACACAACACACATTTTGTTTTTGGCATAGTTGGTTCCACCTACTGTGTTGGCTGTTTAGGAGCGCTTTAGTAACACTAGCACGGTGACTAAATTCAGAAGGAGGCCAGTGTATCCGGTTCTGTGATCAGAGTAGATGTTGACACCTGGAAGCTAAGAAGAGAAGCATATGTGTCTCACAGGTGTTGTCATGAACCCCACATAGGACAGGTAGCCTCAACGTTACCGTCACCTTACTGTTCGTTGCCTGATGGAAAAAGCTGAGTGGAAATGTGATTGGAAAGTAATGACAATATGAACGTGCATCCAAGGTTCTATCTATGAAGCCAAAATGGTGGTCTTCGCGGATGTAGCCCTCACCTACGCTTAGGCCCATCCCTTTGTGCAGTGGGGAAATATTTCACAGCAGGTTGATCTTGCTGCAAACTTGATTCTGAGTGTGGATGTCGACATATAGCATGCTATAAAATAACGAACGCTATTTGCGAGTCCCATTTGGTGTTAAGTAGGATCAATGTTCGTAGATACTGAATGGTTAATATTTGTCAAGAGAAGCTGCTTTCAATCCGTATATCCAGGTTTTGTGAAACCAGGTGCTGTCTCCTCCCCTCGGTTCATGTTTTGATTTCTTGAGGGAGTTGCGGGAAGGAGGGATGGGCAGCAGGATGGAGGGGCTGCCGGACACGGTAATGTACGCGTGCATCTCTGTTACAGTACCCAAAACCGAGAACGAGGTGCCCTCGCCAGCCTCCTCTCATCACAGTAGCAACCAGCCAGCCTCGCTGACGGAAGAGAAGCGCACCCCGCAGGGCAGCCAGAATTCGCTGAACACGGTGAGCTCGGGCAGCGGCAGCACCAGCGGCATCGGCAGCGGCGGCGGCGGGGGCAGCGGCGTGGTCAGCACTGTGGTGCAGCCCTACGACGTGGAGATCCGGCGTGGGGAGAACGAGGGCTTCGGCTTCGTCATCGTGTCCTCGGTGAGCAGGCCCGAAGCAGGCACGACCTTTGGTGAGTGCTGAATGTGAAATCGCCCAGGATTTCCTACCATGCCTGGGAGTTTTTGTTCTCCTGTGAGTGAAAGCTGACGCAGACCTCATGAGCAGAAATGCTTTATGGCTTCTTGCTCTGGGTAATTAAAGACTTAATTGGGGATGGAGTTGATTTGGTAGCTTTTTCCCTTTTGAAGGTTGGGAATATTTGTTTGGCCCTTTCAACTTCCACCCTGAGAATGTGATCACGCACAGACGACTTAAAGCATACACCAGATTTGCGTGAAATTTGAATAGCAGCCGGGTGCAGTGGCTCACGCCTGTAATCCCCGCACTTTGGGAGGCCGAGGCAGGTGGATCACTTGAGGTCAGGAGTTTGAGACCAACCTGGCCAACATGGTGAAACCCCATCTCTACTAAAAGTACAAAAATTAGCTGTGCGTGGCGGTGCATGCCTGTAATCCCAGGTACTTGGGAAGCTGAGGCAAGAGAATCGCTTGAACCTGGGAGGTGGACCTTGCAGTGAGCCCAGATCGTGCCACTGTATTCCAGCCTGGGTGACACAGCGAGACTCCATCTGAAAAAAAAAGAAAAAGAAAAAGAAATTTGAATAGCAACCCCTGGACAGCATACAGAGTCTACAGTTTTTGCCAAAGCAAAGCTTTTGAAAGGTATTGAATAGGACAGCACTAATTGCAAGGGCCTCAGAATGGTCTTAAGAATATCTTAAGAGTTTTTACAAGGAGCATACGGCTGTAGAAATGCTCTAGGAAAAATAGAGGTATAAGGAATAAAAATACTACAGGAGATGCTAGTCCACCTCATCTGTGTTCTTTCTCTACTGTATTCCCATAGGAATTTTTAAAAAATTTTAAATAATATTTTTACTGTTGCTTGATTTAAAGTCTGGTTAAAATCTGAGTTAAGAGTCATTTGATTTTCCTGTCTCATCCAGACATTGAGGGTTTCAGCAAAGTCTGTAGAAACACAATTGTCACTTTCTCAGAAGGTTCACTCTCTGCTGGGTACACTAGCAAAGACCAAGAGAAACCCAGATGATTGCAGAAACTAGTGATATATGAATGTTTCCCATTGCGATGGATTGATTATAGATGTACACTCCAAAAATGATCCACCTTCCTGATTGAGTAAAAAGTCATTTGTTATCTCCCGAGCACGTTTGTTACTTACTATGGAATACAATGGGAGAAGGGAAAGGGCTGTGCAGGCTGTGCAGGCTTTTCATGTACCTCAGCTCTATCCCTGAATGACTTACCCACGTGGAAACTGGCTAGGACCAGCAAGGTGCTACACCCCTTTAGCATTCTCATCCAGTAGAACTCACTTGGCCTCCATTTAGTCTTGGTGTGTTGCTTCCTGCTAGAGCTGTCTCCCCGTAAGTTTTATGTTTAACAGGGGACAGTGACCCAGCCAGGTCTATGCATGTGTGGCTGCAGTAACAAATGCCCATTACTAACAGTGCTTTTTGAGCTACATTAATAAAGTCATCATAGCATGTCATGGATGGATGACCTGAAATCAAAGCAAGGTTTGTTGGTTTTGTTTTAAAATTTATTTCAGAGACTTTCCTGCTTAATATAAAAATAAAGAGAAGGAAGAGGGGAGAAAGAAATCCCAAATTATTTTCTTCAGATTTACAATTTGACTGTCTCCATGCATCCTGTGATGTTCCTAACTATTTCAGAATTGTCAGTTTCACCTTCGAGAAAGAAATAGCATATATGTCAAGTGGCAGGTTATGTGTTATATAATGAATATTGTATTCACACTCACAATTTGGTCTTTGATTGTTTTCCTTTGGCTCTTACAACAAACAAATTAAACTTTCCCTAATACCTTGCATGAGACTTCTGAGCTTTGCTGAGCTTTCCTCAGACCTGCTATTCGATACCTTTGTGATACCAATTGTCCTTGGAGATCAACTAAACTTAGTCAAGACCTTGAATTTGAGTATGGGAGCATTCCAGCACGCCTACCTGTTGTATTCTAATAGACTGTTAACTTTTAAAAATTATCTTACCTTGATGTTCCATCCTGTGATACAAGCTCAGGCAAATCTGCTGAAATTCAAAGGAATTAAAGCGCATTTTCCCACACACGTTACCCTTAAGGTCCAAATTATGACAGAAGAGCCTACTCAGTTAGTTGTAATGTCCCTCATGTTAATTTTGTCACCCTTTCCAAAAGGTAACTCAACTGCATAACTACCTTCATAGTCCCCAGAAAGACAAATT
The DNA here is from genome assembly GCF_049350105.2 of Macaca mulatta. Lineage (NCBI taxonomy): Eukaryota > Metazoa > Chordata > Mammalia > Primates > Cercopithecidae > Macaca > Macaca mulatta. The sequence continues at coordinate 128,928,316 of NC_133407.1, read as the reverse complement.
CTCAAAGTAGGTGAATATGCATAAGAACTTTGAAACTCAATACATGATTAACTAGATTAACTAGAAATCTATATCAGGCCTCAAAGCCAGCCACCTCTCTCTAGAAGTTAGCAATGACATGCAGTGCCTCAAAGTGCATGATAAACCTTTCTCTCCAAATGCACTTTTCCCGGTCTTTGATATTGTGGATGTGCAGTAACTGATGATGAGAAAGGAGATGATTAAAGGAAAAAGGGTGAGGAAAGATTTGAACCTAGCTTTGGATCAATGTCCTCAGCCTAAATAGGTACTAGATTTTCATAGTCCTTTGAGGGGATTTTTGTGAGGCAGGAGGATGATTTCAGAGCTAATGAACCAGTCGGGCCACACTCTGAAAGCACATAAGACTAGCTGCTTGAGCAAAGGTCCTAAAAGGAAAAATAAGCTTCAAGGTTGGGTGCTTTCTTAGCTCATCTCTTACAATTACACCCATTTTCTAAAGCTTTCATCATTCTGGGGAGAAGGCAGAAAATCTGAGTGTTTGTTCATTAGGTGTTTTCAGATTGAATTTTTGGTGCTAGCAGACTTATGCCTCACCAGATGCCCAGTGATTATTTTTCTAAACGGAGAAGGAACAAAACATTGGCAGAAGCTTAAACAACAGCTGGCAAAAATGAAGTGACATGAACACAGAATGAGTAAAAGCATCCATCCCAGCCTTGGGTTTCACATTTGCAGTCCCAAAATAAGCCAACAGCGAGTTATTTTGGGGCTCTTAAAAATCTTTGAAGTTGCCAGCTATCCCAAATTTTGTAATTGGTTTAAGGAGGAAACCTGGGGGTTCCCCTGATTTTGAATCTGGAAAGGATGGCAGCAATCGATTCTAGTTTCAGGGCAGTAGCTCCTTATACAGACACCCTGAGTATTGCCAATGTTTTGACCATCGGTGCAGAGCTCTCCTTTAATAACATTTGCTTAATGCTTTAATTAATTAACACTTAACCTTCTCTTTCCCTTTTCAACCCTTTTTCTCTTCCCTTTGCTATATTCCCACGTAACTTTAAAAAAATTAAAACTCAATATCAAAGCAGGCAATGCATGTGTGGCTATGCCTCACAAAATAGGTCGGATTATTGAGGGGAGCCCTGCTGACCGCTGTGGCAAGCTGAAAGTAGGAGACCGGATCTTGGCAGTAAATGGATGTTCCATCACCAACAAATCCCATTCAGACATTGTGAACCTAATCAAGGAAGCAGGAAACACAGTTACCCTCCGCATCATTCCTGGGGATGGTAAAGTATACCTATTATCTCTCTCTCTCTCTCTCTCTCTCTCTCTCTCTCTCTCCCTCTCTCTGTCTTTTCCTTTTCTCTCTCTCTCTTTCATTAGTGTTCATGTAACTGAATAGTGTTAATTTAGTGGCAGCTTCATTCATCCTTAACTAAATATACCCATTAAGTAAATGTGAGCCATTGTTACTAACCCATTATCTCACCCTCTTATGTAATTAATCCTTTAGCCCTGTGACCCTGTCTTGCTGCAGATATAAAAGTTTCAGAAAAATCTTCACCCTTTCCTCAACTTATTTAGCTTTTTGTGTCCTTGTCTTCAACACTATAAAATAGTTTTAATACAGGTAGTACAGATCCTCTGATATGTATAATATGAACTGTATAATCTGGTGACATGACAAAACCTGCATGGTAGCAATTCAGAGCCAATACTATAGTTTTTTAGAATAAGTGAATGTATCAAAGTTTTTTATTTAATGGGAGAATCTAAGAGTTTGTGTCTACTGGATTTGTCCCTAATTTTTGTATGTGAATGAAGAAAGAATGAAATCTCTCTATTTTTGATAGATTATATCTGCATTAAACTAGGCCTATCCTTATTTGTTTGTTTGATTAGTTAAATTTAAATCTTTGGTTCTTTTATATAACTTCTGCCCCCCAGGGAGCATTGGCATTGTATGCAGTGGGTGCAAGTAGCATCTAGTGAGGTCAGACATGCTTCAAAACATCCTACAGAACACAGAATAGCCCTCACAATAAAAAGTTACCCAGCACAAAATACCAATACTCATTGTATTATTCATGTTTAATAAAAATTAAGTTGAGACTGAGTGCGGTGTCTCACGCCTGGAATCCCAGCACTTTAGGAGGTCAAGGCGGGTGGATCACCTGAGGTCAGGAGTTTGAGACCAGCCTGGCCAACATGGTGAAACCCTGTCTCTACTAAAAATATAAAATTAGCCTAGCATGGTGGCACATGCCTGCAGTCCCAGCTACTTGGGAGGCTGAGGCAGGAGAATCGCTTGAGCCCAAGAGGCAGAGGTTGCAGTGAGCTGTGACTGCGCTGCTGTACTCCAGCCTGGGCAATAGGGCGAGACTCATCTCAAAAAAAAAAAAAAAAAAAAAAAAATTTAAGTCGATACACTAATGTCAGGAAGTATAGATCCTTTAGAAAATTAAATCCTGAATATTCACTTTATTCTAAGCTTACTCTGCTCTGGAGAGGAAAATGACACTTGTCCCAAAATGTTTAAATGTCTTTTTTTAGTCTTGCTATACATGTTATAAAATATATATTCTAAAAGTCAGTGAGTATTTCTCAAAAAAAATCTGGTTTATAAAGATAGTGTGATAAAAACTCTATGCCATGTATCTATAAAATAAGAAAATCAGACATTTCATCTGAAAGTTATTTACCAAATGAGTATTTTCATATACTAACTGCTAGAAAGTGAACTTTCTAGTTCAAGATTTGAAAGGTATAGCTGGTGCCTTAAGGAAAAGGTAAATGCAAAACCAAACAGTAAATGTTTGAAAATTGTTGGTTCCAAGAACAGAAAACTTTCTCTGCACCAAAAATATCCCACACTAAATATGGAGCAAAAAAATGGCTTCTTGAATGATGGTCTACTTCACCCTCCTTCAAATGCATGGTTAGTCATTTACCAACTGGTCTGGAGTTCATTCCACCAATTCACCACTCTGGAAAGCTATTACAATTTAGGAAAGTGGTCACAAGATGATAGAACATAGGTTCCTAATGGGAAGGATGAAGGAAGCCAGAAAATACAGTGAGAAGTGATTGAGAGAGCCAAATGTGGTCCAGACATCCCTCCTTTCATTGCACTTCATTTTATTGCACTTTGCAGGTACTTTATTTTGTACAAATTGAAGGTTTGTGGCCACTCTGCTTCGAGCAAGTCTGTCAGTGTCATTTTTCCAACAGCAGTTGCTCACTTTGTGCCTCTGTGTCACATTTTGGTAATTCTAACAGTATTTCAAGTTTTATTAGTATTAATTATTATTATATCTGCTGTGATGACCTGTGATCAATGATCTTTGATGTTACTATTGTAATTGTTTGGGGGTGCCACAAACCATACCCACATAAGAGGACAAACAATTAATAAATGTCATGTGTGGTCTGACTGCTCCATTGACTAGCCATTCCCCATCTCTGTTCCTTTCCTCAGACCTTTTCCAAGATAAAGCAATATTGAAATTAGGACAATAAATAACTTTACAATGGCCTCTAACTCTTCATATGAAAGGAAGAGTCACACATCTCTCACTTTAAATCAAAACCTAGAAATGATTAAGCATAGTGAGGAAGGCATGTCAAAAGCTGAGATAGGCCAAAAGCTAGATCCCTCATGCTAAACATTTATCCAGGTTGTGAATGCAAAGGAAAATTTCTTAAAGGAAATTAAAAGTGCCACTCCAGAGAACACACGGATTTTGAGAAAGTGAAACAGCCTTATTGCTGATATGGAGAAAGTGTGAGTGGTCTGGATTAAAATCAAACCAACCACAACATTCCCTTAAGCCGGAGTCCAATCCAGAGCAAGTTCCTAAGTCCTCAATTCAGTAAAGGCTGAGAGAGGGGAGAAAGCTGGAGAAGATAGTTTGAAGCTAGCAGAGGTGGGTTCATGAGATGTAAAGAAATAAACCGTCACCATAACATGAAAGTATAAGGGTAAGCAGCAAGTGCAAATGTAAAAGCTGCAGCAAGTTTTCCAGATGATTTAATTATTAAGATCATAGATGAAGGTGGCTGCACAAAATGACAGATTTTCAGTGTAGACAAAACAGTATTCTATTAGAAGAAGATGTCATTTAAGACTTTCCTAACTAGAGAGGAGACATCAATTCCTAGTTTCAAAGCTTCAAAGGACTGGCTGACTCTCTTGTGAGGGGCTAATGCAGCTGATGACTTTAAGTTGAAGCCAGTGCTCATTTGACTATTCTGAAAATGCTAGAACCTTTCAGAATGATGCTGAATATACTCTGCCTGTGCTCTAGAAATGGAACAACAAAGCCTAAATGACAGCACATCTGTTGTGCTGTGGTTTATTGAATATTTTAAGCCCACTACTGAGACCTACTGCTTAGGGGAAAAAAAATTTCTTTCAACATATTACTGCTCATTGACAATACACCTGGTCACCCAAGAGTTCTAATGGAAATGTACAAGGAAATGAATGTTGTTCTCATGCCTGCTAACACAACATCCATTCTATAGTTCATGGATCAAGGAGTCATTTTGACTTTTAAGTCTTACTATTTAAGAAATGTATTTTGTAAGGCTATACCTGCCGTAGATAGTGGTGGCTCTAATGGATTTGGAAAATCCATTTGGAAAGATTTGGAAAATCTTCTGGAAAAGATTCACCCTTCTAGATGCCATTAAGAACATTTATGATTCATGGGAGAAGGTTAAAATTTGACATTAACAAGATTTTAGAAGAGGTTGACTCCAACCTTCATGGATAACTTTGAGGGGTTTGAGACTTCAGTGGAGGAAGGAACTGCAGGAGTTCTTTTGTGGTGGAAATAGCAAGAGAAGTAGAATTGGAAGTGGAGCCTGAAGATGTGACTGAATTGCCATAATCTCATGATAAAACTTGAACAGACGAGGAGTTGCTTCTTATGGATGAACAAAGAAAATGGTTTCTTGAGATGGAATCTACTGGTAAAGGTGTTGTGAACTTTGTTGAAATGACAACAAAGGGTTTCGATTATTACATCAGTTAGTTAATAAAGCAGTGGCAGAGTCTGAGAGGATTGACTCCAATTTTTTAAAAAACAGTTCTACTGAGGGTAAAATGCTATCAAACAGCAACACACTGCAGAGAAATCTTTCGTTAAAGGAAGAGCCCCGTGATGTGGCAAACTTCATTGTTGTCTTTTTTTAAGAGGTTGCCACAGCTACCCAACCTTCAGCAACCACCACCCTGATCAATCAGCAGGCATCAACATCAAGGCAAGACCCTCCATCGGCAAAAAAAGATTACAACTCACTGAAGGCTCAGATAATCATTATTAGCATTTTTTAGCAATAAAGTATTTTAAAATTAAGGTATGTAATTTTTTTAAACATAATGCTATTGCACACTTAATATAGTATAGTGTAAACATAAATTTTATATGCACTGGGAAACCAAAGAATTTGTATGACTCACTTTACTGGAATACCTGCTTTTTTATTGCCATGATCTGGAACTGAACCCATGATATCTCCAAGGTATGCTTTGTGTATGAATTTAGACACATTTATTTACATGCCATGGCAAGATATCAAACAGACTAACCCAAAAGAACAGGACCCAGGGATTGACTTTCTGGGTTTATAATTGGTCAATCTTATTGTGGGAATGAGAATGTCCAAAAAAGGAAGGAAAGAAAGTACTCCCCAAGTGAAGAGCTTAGAAAAAGAGTTTGAAGTCAGTAAAAACATAAATACTTAGAAGAGACTTATTCTACAGTGTAGATAGTAGATGTTGACTTAATGAAATACACAGCTGGATGCAGTGGCACACGCCTGTAATCCCAGCACTTTGGGAGGCTGAGGCAAGAGGATCACTTGAGCTCAGGAGTTCCAGACCAGCCTTGGCAACATGTTTAGAGTAGTAGAGACGTCATCTCTACTAAAAATTCAAAACAATTAGCTAGGAGAGGTGGCTTGCACCCGTAGTCCAACTATTTGGGGCAGGGGACAGGAGGCACTGAGGCAGGTGGGTGGCTGGAGCCCAGGAGGTGGAGGTCGAGCTTCAGTGAGCCCTGATCATGCCACTGCACTCCAGCCTGGATGACAGAGTGACACCCTGTCTCAGAACAAACAAAATAAAACAAAATATCCTGGAAAAAAAACTTTTAAGCCTGAACACCAAAAATTATCATGCAGGGTGGATTATCCAATAACATTGGCATTATAAAGGCAATTTTAAAATTTAAATACATAGGAAATATAAAATTCACATAGATATCTTGTGCTACCTTGGTTAGAAACAAGTAAACATAAAACTGGTACAAGATAGTTGAGGATTGTTATTTTTTATGGCAGTACATGTTCTGCTGAGCATCCAAGATGTTTCAGAAATTTGGTTGATATGATAATAAACCTCTTCTCTAGTTACTTTGTAAGTGCCAGAAGCCAGGTAAAGGGAATCAAGTCTGGCAAAGGATGAATATGTGATGCGCTTTTTTTTTTTTTTTTTTTTTTTTTTTTTTTTTTTTTGAGATGGAGTCTCGCTCTGTCGCACAGGCTGGAGTGCAGTGGCACGATCTCGGCTCACTGCAAGCTCTGCCTCCCGGATTCACGGTGATGCTTATATTTTAAGTGGGTCTGAGAAACAGCATCTTTGAAATTAGAGTTGAAGCAGGGGAGTTAGATTTCTTGAAAGATGTGGGAGATCCAGGAGGATTTTGCAAACCCCTAGAAGACAAAGGTGACCATTACAGTTCAGTGAAGAGATAATCACGCTGGATCCACTTCCTTTCGGTGAAAGTGTGTTGGACATAGTTGATTCCAAGGTACAATGGAGGTGCCGATGCCTCAGGTCTCCTTCAGATCTTTTACTCTAATATTTACTTCATCAAGTGGCCCAAAGGCCATTTGTTTCATGATATCTACAAGGAGACTGAAGGCCTTAACTCAGAGTAGTTTCTGAGCTCTTAGAAATCTATCACGTCTGCAGCCAGGCATGGTAGCTCCCGCCTGTAATCCCAGCACTTTGGGAGGCCAAGGTTGGCACATTGCCTGAGCTCAGGAGTTCAAGACCAGCCCAGGCAACATGGTGAAACCCTGTCTCTACTAAAATACAAAAAATTAGCCAGGCATGGTGACACATGCCTGTAGTCCCAGCTACTTAGGAGGCTGAGGCACAAGAATTGCTTGAAACCAGGAGGCAGAGTTTGCAGTGTGTCAAGATTGTACCACTGCCCATTCCAGACTGGGCAACAGTGAGACTGTCTTCAGAAAAAAAAAAAAAAAAGAATCCATCACATCGGGATACTATTCTTGAAACCCCAGGAGGCCCTTTGAAAAGATGCTGTGTCATTTGTGCAGTGCTTGAGTCTACTCTGAGTCTATTTCCATGTCTAGTTCATGCTACCTAATTCTTTGTTCTTGTCATCTGTCACCTCATTCTTTCTCCAGTTTCACTTATCTCAGTCTTTAGTTTCCCTCACTCTGCTTCCCACATTTCTCTCTAACTTTTCCAACAAAACCTCCAAAACGTGATTCCTCTTTCCTTGGCATTATTGTATGTTAGAAGGTCTGGCAGGAGTGTTTTCACAGCCTTGGTCAGGCCAAGGTTTGGGGAGTCCTCACCTTTGCTAATTTGATTCTCTTTGGGACCAGGGTGGACAATGGGGGAGGGCAGAACCTTTTCTCCTGTGAGATTGGGCAAGGAATGAATGAATAAATACACAATGGCAGCACAGAAGGGCCCAGAGCATAGCTGAACATACTGAATCTGAACTTGAAATCTAAGAAGTCAAACATTTGCATTGTATAGAGATGCCCCATGGAGTAGGAGAGAGACTTTAATCAGACAAGGACAGACACTTACTGAGCCAGGTAACATAGAATCATCAGATTGAGTCAAGTTCAACATGAAAATCTTTAGGAGCTTAAAAATGCTTTATTTGAATAATGGTCCTAAATTTGCACTTCAGATCACTCTGATTCAAAGTATTTGCTTGCGTAGGAGGTAGAACTTGGCAACATACAGATATTGCTGTTTCCTTGGCAAAGGCATTAGAATAGTAAAAAGTCTCCCAAAACTTTTCAAATATTTATGGGATTCAAATTTTCCCGTGCTGCCCGTAGATATTTATTACATACGTGTTTATCCAGTAAAATATTTATGACAGGAATGATTGTATCCGTTGTTGATTTGCTTGGCTTTCAATGTGGATTCCACAAGGGGAGGCTAAGGATATTAACATGGGAACAAGGTTAGAATTGTAATCGCTTGTCACAGATAGATAGGTTGAAACCCAAGATGGAAGCTGCTGTCGGAAGAGTAAGTGCTGAGATTTGGAATAGTCCCTGGACAGGGCTGTGAGAGCTAGGATTTGCTTCCCTTGATACATGACTGCTATGGAAAGTGTAGTAATCTCCATTTTCACTCCTCTGGGAAAGCTAAAGTAGGTGTAAACACTGTTTAATAAAGGGTGTTGGGTACTTTCTGGAATTTGTCATAAAAGTACCTAATCTGTCCACGTCCCTTGCAGTTTTAAAAGTCGAATACATTGACACCTCTTTCTAATACTGTTGCTGGAGGGCAGGGAGACTCATACTCTTGTTACAGGCCCTTCTTTTATATTTTTTTCTACCATAAGTGGCCACTTTTGCTTTGGGATAAAGCTCTTTTATAATGGACTCATCTCTGTATTTTAAATAGCTAGAGAGAATTTCAGCACATATAATCCTGGTTTAATTCCAAATGAAGAATTAAAAGTTCACTAAAACAAGTATAACTTTATCGATAGTATAAAAACATCCTGAAAATCTAGGGTATACCTAATATTATTTTGGTGCTGCTCTGAAGATGGTTTATAAAATCTAGCCGTCAAAGCAGGATATTTCATGTTTTAATTCATCTATGATACTGCTTGGTGAAGTTGATAGTATTTATACAGTAAAATAAAATTATTTCTTATTTGAAAGGAGTGTTCCAGTTGGATGTGATTTCCTTGATACCAGCACATAATTCCTATATAAACCAAAAACTAAAAGTTCACTGTCAGGCAGGTCCTGGGTTTCATTCCCAGTATCTCCACCTGCTGCCTGAGTGACCTTAGACATATTACCTACATTTTCTATACCCCAGTGTCTTCATTTGTAAACTGGGGCCATAATTATACCTATTTTATTGAGTGGTGAGAGTTAAATGAAGTAATATATGTGGTAATGGACTTAGCACAGTGCTTGGCACATTTAAATGATCATTGAATGATGGTGGTTCATAGATTAAGATAAATAACAAATGAGGAAAATTCAGCAAGCTCAATTCGACATTTGCATGTTAAATGTTAATTTTACCATGCTTAAAATTATACTTCAACCCAAAAAAAGAGTTTCACAGACATACAGATGAGGAAAAAAATAGCAAATAAAGGATAGGAATAAAAATAATAGAGGAATTCTGTATATTGGGTGATTATCTCATGAAATCATGAAAGCAGCAGAAAAATAAAAATAGTTTGAAAATGGAATCTGATCTGCTTAGAAAACTCTGGCTACCAACAACACACAAGAACTCTAAAGAGGAACCTCTGTACAATTCAATAATTATAATCACTTTGATTACAAGGAGACATTGTTTTTAGTATCCTGATTATGATTTCCCCATGGCCTGAACAACCTGGTGATTTCTGAGAGTCTCCATAAAATTAATTGCAGTGAGCAACATGAAGTTTGCTAAAAGACCAATACAGGAGTTTATGAAAGTTCTGGAGAGTCACAGTGATGGCTATACAGCTTGTTTGTCCTATTTAGTGACACAGTGAGCATACTTTATGAAATATCACTGATTCATCACCTTGGTTCTGCTGGTTAACTGCCCTCAAATGGGAGTTATATGAAGGAGCTAGCGTTCCTTCAAAAGCTATGAAAATAATTTTCTGTTATAATAGCAGTCATTAAAATATACCAACAATATGCTTTTAACATTATGACAATAATAAATACATGGTACCAAAAATATGCTTATCACTTCTGAGCAGTTTTTGTGTGCCAGGGACTATTCCAAACAATCTTCTTGGATCATCTTTACCCCAATTTCCTTAGATAATTCTCTTACTCCCAACGTGCAGACGAGAAAACTGAGGCACTGAGAATTTGAGTAACTTTGCTTAAGTCCCATCCAGGAAATCGAAGAGCCTAGAATGCAAAGTCAGATAAGACAGTCTGATTCCAGAATCTGACCTAGTCACCATTGTGCTAAACTGTCTCCCAGCAAGCCTGAGAAACACCACCTCCCCAGCTTGGACGGTCATAGGCTTATTGGTGTAGTAAAGACTCAGAGGAGTGCATAGGAAATGATTGGTAAAACAGATTGTGGGAAACATTGTCCCAAAACATGAATGGGATTCACCTAACAATTCACTTGACTGAGTTATTTTCTTCTTCTTCTTGTGCCTTAGCATAATGGGCTTTTATGGCTGCAGTATATTAACTGTTGAAATCGTATTTCAACTTTCTCATTTTGCAGAGAGTTTAACTTATACAAGGTCTCATAGTAATAAAATTAGTAGCCGTAATAAATGTGTACTGAGTGCTTATTGTATGTCAGGCACAGAGCTTAAACATTGCACATACTTTTTTCCATGAGAAGGGAATTATGGTCATCACCCCCTTTTAACAGATAAGAAAAATAAGGCACACAGCTAATGAGTAGAAAAAAAGTTGATTTGATCCCAGGTCTGAATCTCAAGCCCATGCTTTTAACCACTATGTATCATGAAAATAAAATAACAGGAAGCCAGACCAAAGCTGAGTAAGATCCTTGGGAAATGTAAATGGAAGATAGACCACAGATAGTTGGGATTTGTGGGATGTCTTTTGTTCCAGAACTGCAGTGGAAAGATATATATTCCAGGTATCTCAGTTTGGAATAGTTAACATATTTTCCCATATAATAGTTAAATCTGATGGGAAGATACATGTATTCAGCAAACGTGAAAGTGCCTACTATAAGCCATAGGTCTCCTGGTAACTTCTAGGCTTAATGGTTCACTGAATTAAATGGGCATGCACAGGTGAATCTTATAATGGAACCTAACACCACATTTAGCATTTTCTTTATTAGAAAATGTATGGCAAGTTTCAGTCAACCTACAATTAAATATTAAAAATACAACTTGCTCATAGTTGGTTGCTACTTGCCTTGATCTTAATGAAGAAATTATTAGTAAAGAATATATAGCTATCACTATAGGAATGATTATATTTTAGTAGTGCATGTTCGTGTGCAGTCTGTAGTTGCACTTTGAGTTTTTGGATTCAAAATCTCCAAACTTCTGGAGATGATGAAGTTGCTTGTGAATGTGATTAGCGGAGAAAAAGGTCAACTTATATAGGGATATAATCATGTTCATTTCATGGAGGTGGCTTCATGATTTGTATAACTTATATTTACAAACTCTGCCTCTGACTAATGCAAATTTTAAAATTGACTTTTCATGAGTGATACCAAACAAGATCTGTCAAGAGTTCCATTATTTTCAGTTGTGCTTTATTAAAAGCAATGGGAAAGAAAGTAGATATTATGTGTGTGTTTAACAAGATGTTAGTACACTTCTGATTTTAATATTCACTTGAGGAAATCAAGCAGACCCACTAAATATTGCTGATAAATTGCAGGAAACATTGGCAGAGACATTTATTATCAGCCTTTAAAGTTCTGGGAGAGAATTGTGCTGTGGTGCAGCACTTTGATGGGATTGCCTTTTTGCAGTGGCAGGGGAGGAGTGAGAAACACCTACCTTGGCTAGAATTTTAGAGCAGTGTTTTCTTTGGCAAACTGCGTTTTATTTGTGGAGGTGTCTGTTTGGGAGGAGGGTCATGGGGACATGCATGACCCACATCAGAGAAGATCTTAAAATGGTTTATAAACTCCTAATTGTCTAGAAATTCAAGTCAGACTATTTGAAATGGGGACAGAGAAGTCACACTTGTTATTCAGATACAGGGCTTCTGCACACCTCCTGGCTGGAGGATGTCTTCTCTGGAGCCTTCATTTCTTTATGCTCTGTCCCTCTTTGCAGAATCCTCGAATGCCACCTTGCTGACCAATGCAGAGAAGATCGCCACCATCACCACCACACACACCCCTTCTCAGCAAGGGACCCAGGAGACAAGGTCAGACATGGCTTTGGTTTCCTTTGTTAAAGGGGAAAAAAGTAACTCCCAGCATGACAATATATGTCCTTGATTCTTTCTCAGTTTCCTAATGGGTTGCTCTTGTATTTATTTCTCTCACTTCGGCAGGAATACCACCAAACCAAAGCAGGAATCTCAGTTTGAGTTCAAAGCACCCCAGGCAACACAGGTGAGCACCATTTCTCTTTTTTCTCTATACTTTGCACATTTCCTTCCAACTTTCTCAAGCTATTTTTATGGGATATTTTTTGAAGCACCTTTAATTTAAAAGAAATAACCTTTTGTGAGGTGATTTACCAAATATATACTTATATTTGATTTTCTAGGAAATAACATTTTATTTTGCTACCTTGAAATATTCCTAGATAGCCTTTTTTGGGGAAAAAAAATGAAAAGCAGTAATTGTCACAAGGACCGCCAGTTAGAGAAAGCAAAACAGCCAATATCTACTCATAGTTTTCATAAACATGCTTCTGCCCAGAAAATGTCTTTTTGATAAGGTGTTTTGCAGGCTTGGGAATTTAAGGTGAGATCCGTAGAGCAAAATACCTGTCCTCAGGATGGCAAGGGAGAGTGTGAAAATAATAGCAGGTAAAACAAATTTGAGGAGCTTTGGGTGATGCAAAATTAAACAGATTCCCTTTTTTTGTTTTGTTTTGTTTTTTAATGAAGAGACCGGGGTCTTATGGACTGAAACTCCTGGGCTCAAGCAGTCCTCCTGTCTCAGCCTCCTGAGTAGCTGGTATTACAAGTGCCCAACTGGGTTCCTTCTTTACTGGTCACCTGGGGGCTTTCGGTTGTCCCTTTGTAATTTTCCTTGACTGGGATTTGGAGAGGTTTTGTTGGTATCCTCATGATGGGCACAGTCAGCATTTATTGGACACAGGTCAGGGAGGCTGGGCATCCAGCAGCCAGGTGACTGGTATCATGTAATGAGGAATTGTCCTTCCCCAAATGCAAATCATGGCCTCACTGATTAAATTTTAATCCACATATGTTACATTAAATACACACATGCATTTAGACATGCTCATAAATGTTTTCAAATTCTGGATCTCTGACTTCTGAGATTAATGAGGATGAATCAAGATGATTAATAAACAAGAGTCACCAAGATGGGGATAGAGGTTGTGCCTTTTTGCCAAGAATGTTTAGGAAGACTCCTATGGATATTAATTCTCCTAGAATGATTGCATTTAATTTCTTTAAATAGGAGCAAGACTTTTACACTGTGGAACTGGAAAGAGGAGCCAAGGGATTTGGCTTTAGCCTTCGAGGAGGCCGAGAGTATAACATGGACCTCTATGTTCTGCGCTTAGCAGAGGATGGTCCTGCAGAGAGGTGTGGAAAGATGAGGGTAAGTGGAGAGAGGAGTCTGGGGTAGGTGCAAATAAACCATCTGCAGTGAATTCTTGTCATATATTGTTAGAATGTTAATGTTCATAAGAATTACATTTTCTGTGGCTTTCATGATTCTCTTAAATGCATGACTCCTACCCTACCAAATATTTCTCCCTAAAGCACAATTGTAGCTGCTAAAGTTAGGCGAACACTTCCAACTCTTGGGGTTGATATAGGGAATAAGGGATTTAAATTACTTATAAACATATTAAAGTAGGTATTTTTCAGAGCCTATTTCTGTAGTTCTTGTGCTTAATGTCATGGGGCAGGCACATCACTTGACAGGAATTCTGGGGTACCCTGGGATGCTTAGAGAGCAGGAAAGTCATGTGGCCCTGTAGATTCTGGGCAGTGAGGTCTACTCATCCTCTAGCTGGCTACCAGTGGTCTTACCTTAGGCTTAGAGAGAGCAAGTCTACTCTCTGTCTTAGCAAAGAGCCAGGGCTCTGTGGCATGAATATTCAGAGTTGCTCTGTAGTAAGAGCTACAAATTTTAAATACATAAATGCCAAAAGTCCACTCTGCTCTGTTTCACTAATATCTGTTACTGTAGATGAATGTGCTGTTCTCCTGGGCGGATTAGATAATTAAGAAAACATAAATCATCTACTCATAGATAGGTCACATAGATTGGGACTTGCCCATGGAGAGCCATTTACAACAAATTAAAAGAAATCAAGACAGTCAGGCCAGGAAAGGAAAAAAAGTGAATGCAGTTGAGCCTCAGCAGAAAAAGGAAAAAACTGATTAAGGATGAGGATCATAACACTTGAACTGAAGCCACAATCTTGATGTTTAAGTTTCTTCAGAGTGAATTTTTTAACATTTAAAATTGAGAAGGTAGAGCATGAATGTATTTTACGAAAATGGTATGTAGTAAAAATATAGTGTCCAGGGTCAAACAGTATACCAGTTTCTCTCATATCCTTTTTTTTTTTTTGCATGTACATATACGAGGGAAGATACATGGTGGTATATATTTCTTTTGTTTGAATTTCAGACATAAGGAATTTATTTTCCCTTGCCTTTTAATCACTTAAAAATGTTTTTGATCAAGTGAAATATTATTATGCTATTTTGTATAATGGCGTATAGTTTACAAGACAGGTTTACATGTATTACCTGATTTGATGCCAGCAGCTTAGTGGGCATGGGTGGTGTTACCAGCCTTTTCTACAAGTAAGAAAGTAAACTCCAGAAAGTTAAGTACTGGGAGCAAATCAGTTACCAAATGATAGGATTCAAATTAAAGACTGTAGACTTGAAAGCCAGTGCTATTTCTCTTCTTTTTAGAACATAAGCTCTATTTGAGTGGGGATCTGCCCTGTCTTATTTATTCTTTAATTCCAGTGCCTAGAACAGTGACTGACACAAAGTGAATGCTGCATTCAGTCTATCAGTTGGGATTATGGTCTCATCTGAAGTCTCACCTGGGGAAGGGTTTGCTTTTTAAACTCACTCACGTGGTTGTTACCAGGATTCAGTGCCTTTAAGGCAGTCCCTCATTTCATTATCATGGAACTCCAGAGGATGGCTCATAACATGCATCAGGGCAAACAAGTGAGAGAAGAAAAGAGAGCAAGTAAGACAGATGACAAAATCATTTTATGACCTAATCTTTGAACTGATACCATGTTTGCTATATTCTGTTTATTAGAAGCAAGTCACTTGATCCAACTTACATTCAAAGGCAGGGGGATATTACACAGATTGTGAATGCACAGAGGCAGAAATCATGGGAGCCTTCCTAAAAGCTCCCTCCCCAACCACTAACATGCCCTTACTGCTTTTTTTTTTCCCCTTTATCATGTAATTCGGCATACATGTAGTTTTCTAATTGTCTTAATTGTCTTTCCCTCTTTAGAATATAATCTCCATGAGGGCAGGGATTTCTGTTTTGGTCACTGCCACATCCAAAGCAATAGATGTTCTGCCACATGCTCAATAAATATTTGGTGAATCCATACATGAATTTTAAATCTCACCTAGTTTTCTTTTGCTCTGACAGATTGGTGATGAAATTTTAGAGATCAATGGTGAGACCACCAAAAACATGAAGCATTCTCGAGCTATAGAACTGATTAAGAATGGTGGCCGCAGAGTTCGTCTGTTTCTGAAGCGGGGAGACGGCTCAGTACCAGAATATGGTGGGTCAAACTATGAAAACATTCCTTCCTTCCCTGGCATGACTCCATGAATTTGTCTCCAGAACGGCAGCAGGAAAGTCTTTTTTGTTTCCCCTATTCACCAGTGTCTTACCAGCCTCTCGCACCATGTGATTATTTGCCTCGCTTGTTCTGAAATCTCTACACATTTCATCCTTTTGCTTGCTTACGTGGACTGGGGCATGGCCTAAGACAAGATCTTTATAGCCCCCTTTCTGATAATCAGAGAGAACATTTTGTCTAGTCCGACCGAGAGCGAAGGAATGTTTGTTTGAACTGTGCCAAACTGTTCCTCAGATCCAATTGTTAGCACAAAATGACTATATACTCCTTTTAAGAAGCAGGAAAGCAGGTTTCCTGAGTGATATGTTGAGGCACAATTATTTTTTCCTTTTTGGTTACTTGGTGTCTTTATTTAAGAGGCATGAAATTTTGAGAGATTTGGGGGCTTTGCTCACCTCCTTTATGCTCTGTATACAACACTTCTCCATCCCCCAACTGGTTTCTTACCCCAAATCAGACCATCTGAGCCCACTACTATCAAACAAACAAAAACTGTTAATATATTAGCCATAATGTTTTTAAATGATAAAGGATGAAATAAATTCCCAGTGCTCATCATGAGGGAAACATGTGATTATACCTTTCCTATGAGGAAAGCCAGGTTATACATAGAGTTCCTTTGTCATATCTTTAGACTTGATTTGAGTAGACAGTAATGATCTTTACATAGCTTAGTGTTCTGATGGCAAAATATTGTATATGATAATAATTATGTCCTATTTATTTGAGATTTGTGTTTAAAATTAAAAAAAAAAAAAAAAGAAGAAGCTATGCCCTAGATGTAGGGCTTTTTTTCCCAACCAAAGGTCTACAAAAGTTTCTATAGAAACTGTGATTGAATGGTCCCCATATACGTTGGTCCCCTTTATTAGGGATTTATCTATTATCACCCTCTTTTCTGAAAGTCATTCTGCACAATTCTCAGTTGCATTTTGGACTTGATGATATGTTTAATTCAGATGCAGCTCAAGGAGAAGGATAGCTCTTTGGAGGGCCAGCCTTCCCAGGTGTTGGACATTTGTACAGGTGCAAAATACGAGGGGTCCGAGGTACAGGGGGAGGGTGGGTATTAGACAAGGCCCCTATAGACATGGCCAACCACAGGGGAAGTATTTTGACAACATTAAGATGCTGTGGCTGTGCACTGTACTAAACTTCTGACCATTAGGTGTGTTGATACCACTGAAACTGTGTAACATTGTCTCCCTTTTCTGTCTTCCCTATGCTTCTGTTGGATGTGATATTTCATTTGAGAGTCATCGTCAGTAACCTGTGTACCTTCTCAAAACCTATGTCTGTTGCACTGAGGATGAAAATCCAACACTAACAAATGTTCTTTGGGCTAAAAATAAAGATCATTGAAATACATGGTTTTCCAAGAAGGGTTGAACCTGCCAGGGTTGTGCTACTGTAATGTCTCCATGCGTCACTTGGACTAAATCTCTCTAATTCCATTGATTAGAGTCACAAATGGGTTATAATATGTTAAGTTCCAATATTTTTCTGACCTGATTGGAACCTGCTTCTCTGTGAGGCTATTTTTGTAATGAGTTTTTTGTACTTAATTTAACTGCCGCGGTCTTTGGTGGGGGTGGGAAGGGATTTTGTTCTTTTGTTGTTTATTGTTAATGCTCTCCTATGCCAGTCTGTCATTGTTCCAGTTGTTTGAAAAAAACAAAACAAAAAAGGATGCATTCATTGTCTGGGTTCTCGAGTCACCTTATGGCTGTCTGAAAATGTCACTGTTCCGATTGCGGTCTCTGCAGCCTTATTTGAGTGTTGCCTTAGACTGTCTGACTGGACAAATAAACTCTCTTTGCCCTATGTTAACAAATGCAGATTTTTTTTTCTTTCCTCTGTGTTATAGGGAATCTAAATGTTCAACTTTTTCTCTTTCTCTCTTTCTCTTTCTCTCTGACTGTTCTTGGTGCTGGGCCCTCCCTTCCACAGCGATGATACCTCCTAATATCGCTGCATGTATGAGAAATGAAAAGCTCGGGGAGGCTTGCTTCTACCTTATGGGCCATAATCAAACTACGGTTTGTAGCTCAATCAATACTAGGTGTTTCTGTGCTGTGGCCTAATTTCCTCATTGCTTCTGCTTAGCTCTGTTTTGATATGTTTGGCAATTCATTCTGAGCACCCTGCGTTCTTTGAATTGTAAGTACAATGCTGACCCTGTTGAAGTGTTGCCCTCCCTTGTCTTAAAAGTAGGCATAAGAATCCAGTGGTGATCCAAGTACCTTCATGTATCCAAGTCTTCAAGTGACCTTTGTTAAGAACCTGTTTTTTGTTCATTCTTGTAGCCAACCCAGCATTTAGAAAGAATGAACTTTGTATCATGGAGCCCTGTATCATAGGGCTTTGCTAGATGGGAAGATGAGATTTCCTGCTTGGTCAGGTATCTCTTAGCAAACTACAGTCCCTGGGCCCCATCCTGTCCATAGCCTGTTTTTGTAAGTAAAGTTTTATTGACACATAGCCACGCCCATTACTTTTGTGTTGCCTGTGTTTTTATACTACAGTGGCAGAGCTGAATAGTTGTAACAGAGATGGTGCGGCCCAAAACACCCAAATTATTTACTATTGCCCTTTAGAAAAAGTTGGCTGACCCCTGCTTTTGGCTTTTCACTTGCTTTTGTTAAAAACCCACTCTAGGTTTTGGGAAGTTGTCATAAAACAGGTTAATTGCTAAATATTGACCTTGTTGGCTCATGAAAGATCCTTAAAGAGCCCCAGTGACCCCTTAGTCTCTGACTGTCATACGAGTCTGCCCTCCAGACTGCAGCACCTTGTTTCAGGCGCTTTGCTTGGAATGGTGTCATGTGGATGACTTGTTGGGTTTAGTTGCAACAAAGCATCCCAGCTTTGAAAAGAGCTCTCCTCAATTCAGGACACTGCCTAAAACATTTGCACTGTCATTTCAAATATTGAATAATGATAAATAGGGGCCATTATGGGCTGCCCTGCTTTTAAACATATAGAAACCTTGATGTTATAGGAAGCAGCCCAGTGACTCCAAGCTCTTAGATGTCATTATGACTACCTCCCATATCATAAAGAAAAAGTGCCTCTAAACTGAAAATTTTATCTGACCTCCATCCAATCTCAAATGTGTACCTAGCAACTTCTCTTCCCCTCCCTTTTATTCTCTTCCCCTCCCTTTTATCTATCAGAAAACACCTTTTAAAAACAATTCCTTATTTTTTAATGTATGCAAAAGTAGAGAAAGTAGTTGAATAATACAGATAGAACAGTTTAATGGGCCTTTGTGTACATATCCCATTTGCCAGTCATCAACATCTGACCAGCATGTTGCCTCTGTAATCCCCTTTGCCTGCTAGGTAGCCTGGATTTTTTTTAAATAGAAGTATACTTTTGCATATGGTAAAATGCATAAATCCTGAGTATACAGTGCAGTAGATTTTTTCACTTCTGTATGCACCCATTTAATCACCACCCAGATAAGATGTAGATGATTCCTGCCCTACTCCAGAAAGCTTCCCAGGTGCCCCTTCAGATCAATACCCTAAATTATTTTTAAGTAAATCAAAACAAGTATTCTTTAAAGCAAAGAATATTTTCTTGGGGGTGGGAAAGGGGTGGGCGCAGGGGAGAAGGGTTGGGGGTGGGAAAGGAAGAGCAAGGGATAGCTACAGAGGAAATTTTGATGCCTCTAGACAGACTATTTGGATTGTGCCTTTAAAGACTCAAATCATGACTGATTTTTGTCAGTTCTTTAATGATCTATGTCTCGGGTATGGAGAACATTCAGTCAGCTAGACGTTGAAAGCTACAAGTACTAGTTTTTTTAACCCTAACTACGTGCAGTTACCCTTAAATTAACAAGATTCAGTTGGCTTTGAGTCTGACTGCTTTAACAGTTGTTTGCTTGTTGTGACTAATGAGGTCTCGAGTGTGGGTGGGAGCGGGGACAGGAGCCGAGGGACCCTCATACCCAACTGTTGCTCTCGTTTATTTTCCTGGCAGACCCCAGCAGCGACCGCCACGGCCCCCCAACCGGTCCACAAGGTGTTCCGGAAGTGAGGGCCGGGCCCGACCGCCGGCAGCATCCGTCATTGGAGTCCAGTTACCCACCCGATCTTCACAAATCATCACCACATGGGGAAAAGCGGGCACACGCAAGGGATCCGAAAGGCAGCAGAGAGTATAGCAGACAACCCAATGAACACCACACCTGGAATGGGACTTCGAGGAAACCCGACAGCGGGGCATGCCGACCCAAGGACCGGGCGCCGGAGGGACGGAGGGACGCGCAGGCCGAGCGCACGGCAGCCGCCAACGGCCCCAAGAGGCGGTCCCCAGAGAAGCGGAGGGAGGGCACCCGCAGCGCCGACAACACTTTGGAGAGGAGGGAGAAGCACGAGAAGAGACGAGACGTCTCTCCGGAGCGGAGGCGAGAGCGGTCACCCACCCGCAGGAGGGACGGCTCCCCCAGCCGGCGGAGACGGTCTCTGGAGAGACTCCTGGAGCAAAGGAGGTCCCCCGAGCGCAGGAGAGGGGGCTCGCCCGAGCGCAGGGCCAAGTCCACCGACCGGAGGCGCGCGCGCTCCCCCGAGCGCAGGAGAGAGCGGTCCCTGGACAAAAGGAACAGAGAGGACAGAGCCAGCCACCGAGAAAGGGAAGAGGGGAATCTGAAACAGGATGCCGGCAGAAGTTCCAGACATCCCACGGAGCAGAGAAGGCGAGCTTACAAAGAATGTAGCACCGACCTCAGTATCTGAGACGCTGAGTCACATTCCAACCTTTACCGTGTCAAAGGTTCTAAGAGGAAAGTCACAAACGTGAAATTATTTAGTTTCTTACCTAATGAAGCATCTGACACCTGATGATCCTATGAATAACAACAAACATTTTATGCATTTGAAATCTTATAAGAAAAATATATATGAAAAGTATTGTGCCTGATGTATCATATTAAAGAAAGTATTTTTAAATGCATACTTTTTTGGAAATTATTTGCCAAATGCTGGCCCAAAGGGGTATAAATTTTGTTTCTACGTAACCTGTAGAATCGTCAAGAATTGTTCCCGTTTTTGAGCAATCTTTTTCTCTCCTGGTTAAATGGGGCTGTTGATCATTTTCTCTAAGTAAGGGAATTTATTGATTAAGTTTAATTAATTTGATATAGACTGTTATGTAGTGATATAGTGCTATACTGTAGTCGGCAGTTTTTCTTAAAAGCAAAGAACAAAAAGGCAAAGTTTTATTTGTAAAAGCTGAGGACCCTTTGGGATGGATTATGTTTGCCGATCCTAAAAGTAAGCAAACTGTATGACAAGACTACTATTGCAAATGAAGGATATTTATAGCTAAACTGCGTAGCACAAAGACGTTTTATATTGTGAGTTATAGTTGGTTCAGAAAACAGTTTGTAATCTCCCTGGCCCAGGAAGGCACAGAGACAAAAATGTCGGCCATCTTTACCCGAATACAACCCAAGCACAGATAGTCAGGTTCGTGAGCATCTCCAGCATCTAATTAAATCTCATTGAAGGCAACGCCATCACAGCTTTGCTCAATTACTACAAGGAACAGACAACAAGCATTTTTCATGTTGTCTTGTCTGATCGGAGGCTGAATAGTAGATGGAACGGGGGACAGTGTGCCTGGTGTGAGGAAGACGTAAGATCCCCAATTTGGAAAGCATGCCCCTCCCCCTTTTAGTATAAGCCCATAGTTGCCCTTAGCCAAATTGGGGAGGAGGGAATGAGCCTTGGTGGAAGGAACCTCTCTGTTGATATTTAAAGAAATGAGGGCTGTGGGTATTCATAGAAATGCCAATTTCACTTTGAAACCATAGTCCAAGTCTCTAGGTTGGTAGAAGAGAAAGGAAGGAAGTGGTCCCAGTGGTTCTAGATCTGGTTGGGAAACTTCTTCCTCATGACTCTGTCCTTTGAGTCCTTTGGACAGCAGCACAAAACATAACAATTTTTATTTTTAGACAGACCCATTCTTTTTGACCCCACAGGAGCTGTGGTTGGGTCGGCTGTAGCCCCGGGATGTGGTTTAAGTGGATTACTGCCTAGCTGAGCCAAAATGTTTGCTTGTACCTGTTGGACCACTACAGCAAACCGCTGCTTACAGTGCATTGTGTATTTCCGTAGTACTGTTTTGCATTTTCCATACACAAAACTTTGCAAGTCAATCACTGTTGTTCCCATGGTACTGTAAGGGAAAAAAAAAAAGGAAAAAGAAAAAAAAAAAAAAAGAAAACCAGCCAATCATTGCGTGTACAGAGCTGAACATTGTAATTAATAGAGCCTGTTGGGAAAAAAAAGAAAACAGCTGTTGCCTTTTTTTCTTGTATAAAAGAGAATTTATGACAAAATTTAGCTGTGAGGAATGTGATATGTGTTTATATTTCTGAATATGGAACAAATTGATTCATGGGGATATATTTTAATGTAAACTAAATCAGGTATGTAAAGTTGTTTTAAAATGGGAGACTATATAAGTAATTCTCTAGAGCTTTAGTTGGTTTGAATATCATCATTTCCTCCATGGTGAGCCTGCTTGTGAATTATTAAGCACTTGTTTGCATTCTCTGTTCTTCACTCATTTATTTCTTGCAGTGTGCTATGGACTTAATGCTCTTTCTGTATTGATGAAAAGCAGTATGTGGGCCAATCTTTTTATAAAACACTATGCATATATAAATATTACATTGTTCATAGCTTTATTTGACTTATGGGTTTATACATAACATTAGAATGAGTAGCTATAGTTGTGTGGACATTTATAAAACAAGTTCCTTTCCTGGAACAGACACAATATACATTCTGTAGCTAAAAAGGAGGGAAAAGTCTGTGAATGCTATTTTTATTATTAAAGTTTTCCATACAAAGCATACATTGAGCTGTAGTAAGGCTGAGGAAGAGTACAACTGAACAATGATGTTCTTTTTCATCAAGTTCCTAAGAGCCGACTTGGAGATTTTATTCCCAAGGCTCCACTGCTAGGATTCTTCTCACTAGTTCTAACAAAATCTGTGATGTTAAATGACTGATGCTCTCAATTGTGGTCCAGAGTTTTAAGTAAATGAAATCAAGGTGGATTTTGGGAATATATCCTGAAGTTAACATCTTGATGTCCTTCTTGTTGTAAGATGATTTTTGACATTTTAAAATCTATGTGCTACCCACCTGGGCTTATCTCAATCTGTGGACTTCTTGGTGTGGCAGTTTCTCCTGAATTCCACACATCAGATTTGTTTGGAAATATTGTACTGTACAGGGACTATGCATTAAGCAGAAAGATATAGTTTTCTTTGAACTACTGTAACCTTAAATTGGAAACTGATTCTTGTGAGCCTACTTTCCTTAATCCCGCCCTCCCTCACTTAATGTAAATGTCTTGATGAGAGATGATGGATGAGTATTTTGTATGATGAAATCAAATGATTTAGGAATTTGTCTCCCTCCATTACACAGTTGATGCCTGAAAGAATGTTGGGGGGGGGAGGACTCAACACCCTAATTGTATTTTTTAAGTTTCTTTTGTGAAAGATTTTTTAATGCATTTTTACTGTAAAAATACATGGAAATGTATGCATTCCACAACCACTATTGCTTCTGGATTGATATCTTCCTTGTCTCTGTGTTGTCTCAAATGTATCAGGGTCAAGTAATCAATTGAGGGCCCCTGACTCCAACTTGATGAAATACCATTGTGTTGAAAGAGCAGGACCTATGCCCTTGCAATAGCATAGTGCCTTGCTACTCGAAGTGTGGTCTGTGGACCAGCTGCCTCATCATCACCGAGGAGCTTATTAGAAATGCAGATTCTCAGCCCTACTCCAGACCTACTGAGTCAGAATGTGCATTTAATAAAATCCTCAGCTATGCTGTATGCACATGAAAGTTTAAACAGCACAACACAGTATAGCATAGAACCCTGGTAATAAAACAAACCCTGCCAAGCTAAGAGCTTCATCACTTCTGGTGTGATTCTTGGGCACATTCCTTAACCTCCTCTGAAGACTCCGTTTCCTCATCTATAAAGGGACATACATCACAGAACTAAGAATAGATGCACATCTTTGGCAATTAGAAGAGTCCTCAGTAAATGACACAATTTTTTTTTTTTTAATTGAGGAAGATTTCTGCATGACAGTGAGTACTCCTTTTCTCGTCCTGGCTTATTTTTCAAAGAAAAAAATTTTTTTTTTTTTTTTTTTTTTGAGACAGGGTCTCACTCTGTTGCCCAGGCTGGAGTGCAGTGGCACGATCGCAGCTCACTGCAGCCTCAACCTCCCAGGTTCAAGTGATCCTCCCTGCTCAACCTCCCGAGTAACTGGGACTAGAGGGGCATGCCACCATGCCCAAATGATTTTTGGTATTTTTATAGAGATGGGGTTTTGCCCTTTTGCCCAGACTGGTCACAAACACCTGGGCTCAAGCAGTCTGCCCAACTCAGCCTCCCAAAGTGCTGGAATTACAGGCATGAGCCACTGTACCCATAAGAAAAAAAAATGTTCTCCCTCTATTAAAATGGGGAGGAAGGCCTTTTAATTATAAATAGTATGGTACATACTATTCAACAAAATACTACACTTACCATTGCTGAGGAATATGAAACCAAAATGCTGTGCTGTGAAAACTGAGACAAAGTCATCTCTAAGTCCAACTTCAGGAGGTAGATATGTGTGTGGAATTAGACATACTCCCAAGTCACACTAGATACAAAAGTTAACCATTCTCAAGTGACCTAACATGCATGTGGGTGGATCGGGTAGTTTTGAATAACTTTGCAGTTTCCTTCACACAGTTTTTGGGTTGTTCCTTTCTAGGACTTAGTGTTTGGGGTTTTCCTCCAGAACCTAAGCTCCTGGGCATTCGAAAAGCATTTTGTTGAATAGTAGGCCTTCCTCCAATCCATCTCCTTTGCTGTATTTTGTTTTGTCACCAAGATGGTAATTATGAACTCTGCTCACTTCTCTAGTATCTCCTTTATTAAAGATGGCATCTCAAAGTGGTCCCTGGCTTAACCAACAGTTGAAGCTGTTTGTAAAGCCCTTATACCATGCAAGTTCTTGGCCTGCCATAAATAGCCACACCAAATGTGCAGAGACTCAATTATGCCGTCAGGATTTTTCCAGCTGGTGGGCAGTCCGAGACCACCTGTGGTGGCCTGCATTCATCGTAAAAGGAAAAGCCCTTTCAAGTTCCTCCAGGTGATTTCTCCTATGAGGCCGAACACCATCAGCATCGTGGATGTTTAGCACAGTAAGATCCAAGTACTTTGGCAATAGACATCATTAGAAGCTAATGTGAAGGGAAATGCCCTCTCCAACATAATTATTTGGGGTGTTTTTTGCAAGAGTGGATCTTCTGTGAAAAATTTTTGACTACTTCCTCCCACCCCCAAGTGATGTTTTTATGCATTGTGGTCATTGTTATTGTCAGGGACAAGAAGCGTGTGGCTTTACTTCTATTAGTGTAGATATTAGGTGTCCAATGGATCCAAAGCACAAGATCTCTTTGCAAGTACATGTATTTAAGCAAAGTAGTGATAACTGTTGAATTATACAGTAAATACTCAAGTATTACATGCAACTGCTACCCTTGACTGCATCACCTTTCCACCTAACTGAAAAGTCTTTATTGTCATGTCCCTGGAGGGAATAAAGGCATGGTCTTCACAGCTGAGAGCTCTAAACACCACTCCATTAAGTACTGTACTTTATATTTATCCTAAATTCTCTTTGGTCTCATAAGATTGTAGAATTGAAGGGAAAATAGCTCAGAAAGGCTGCTCATCCCTACATGTGTAATAGGCAAGGCTTGCAACTCTATTTCTCATTTTCTCAACACATTTATTGACGATCAGCTCTGTGCCAGGTACATGGTGGGGCCTAGAAATGCCTGGTTCCTGGTCTCAAGAGCTCGTAGTTGGTGGGGAGAAGACAAATGCTTGCAAACTGCATACCAAGCAGAAGCACAGGGTCCTCTGATAGCAACTAGTAGGAGATTTAGCCAGATTGAAGAGGTTATAATTCAACTGAGGCCAGGAGGAAAAGGAAACTAATCAGTGAAAGAAGGAACAAAGTGCAGGCTGAGCAAAGAGGCCCAGGTACGAGGGAGTGTGGCCTAGAAGGGAAAGGTTGCATTGTGAAGGGAATAAGGGTTGTGCCAGGCTGGCCTTGTTCCGGATTTTAGAGTTCAGAGTAACAGAAGACCATTGAAGAGTTCTAACAGAGCCTCTGGTGAGCTGTGTTGTGTTCAGGGAGGGAGTGGTGACCAGCTCAGGTTTAAGTTTGAGAAAGATGCCTCATAGCACCATGGGAGAGCAGACTTGGAGAGAGGTGGAAAGAATCCAGTTAGGCCGGGGCTGTCCAGCAAAGCAACTGTTACCATGAAAACTCTCCTGTACCATGCAGTTCTCATAGTTCAGAAGTCCCCAAGCCCATGTTTACCTTCCTCTTACTAAAAGAGTTCATTTTCTTTCCAACCTAAATCCTTCAGCTTCTCTTCCCTATACCTTAATTAATACATGCAGAATACTTTGTACCCAATTTCTTCTGTTAGATAAGGTCCATCATTTACTATTCTACTGGGTTTTCTACAGGTTTACAAATTCCCGCCTCACTAGCCTTTTTTTTCCAGATCCTTGTTTCAAACGTAATCTTATTTTCTTATTTTTTTTGAAGTTGACCGCATCTTTCTCAAGTTACAGAAGCCTGTCTATGTATTATCCATTCTTTGCTAGCCATTCCCCACTTTTGAGTGTGAAGAAAGGAACCACTCACTCCTGCGTTACCCCATTTTTAAAAGCAGTGTTTTTATTTACAAAACAAACGCATATTTACAATACGAATGCATATTTACAATAAAAGATTCAAGCATTTCAGGAAAGTATAAAAAGTGACATTCTTCCCTACACCTGTCAATCCCAATCCACAGAAATAACTGTTATTAGCAGCTTGATTTGTGACATTTCTAGTCTTTTTCTACGTGTGTGTGTGTGTGTGTGCGTGTGTGTGTGTATATATATATAACTGTATGGGTATGTGTATGTATATATAGTTTTTATGGAAAAATGGGCCATTAGCCCTTACTATGTTATGAACTGTTCCTTTATCTTACATATTGTGGGTATTTCTTCAAGTTAGGAGTATGTATGTATATATAGATATACACACACACATTAAAATAAAGCCTCTTATACCTCACTCATTCCCATTCTCTGTCCTTCTCTCTCCCCCACTCTTGGATTAGCTTCCTCACGGTTCTCTGCCTTTTGCCTATGCCACCTACCGATTCCTCTCCCTGTAGCAGGCAGAGCTCCTCTCTTAAAATGTCAAGTGAAAGGTTAAAGTCCTTAGAGTAGGCTCTGAGGTCCTCTGGGATGTGGGACCTCTTTTCCTCTCTGGCATACTCCCAGGCTTAGGGGCTTTGCTCTAGCTGGTCCACCGCCTGGGACTGCTCTTTCCCGAGATATCCATGGCTGACTCCCTCTCTTTTTTCAAATCCTTGCTCAATTGTCATTCTTCACATGCATCCTACCCTGATCACCCTATTTAAAATTGCAAGTTGGTTCCCGCATTCTACTCTTTTCCCCACTGCGGCACTCAACACCTTCTAACATGCTGTGTAATCTATGTGATTACTCATGGTCTTTTTTCTTTTTCTTTTTTTTTTTTTTGAGGTGGAGTTTCACTCTTGTTGCCCAGGCTGGAGTGCAGTGGCACGAACTCAGCTCACCGCAACCTCCGCCTCCCAGGTTCAAGTGATTTTCCTGCCTCAGCCTCCCGAGTAGCTGGGATTACAGGCATGCGCCACCACACCTGGCTAATTTTGTATTTGTAGTAGAGTCGGGGTTTCTCCATGTTGGTCAGGCTGGTCTCGAATTCCCGACCTTATGTGATCTGCCTGCTCAGCCTCCCAAGGTCTCTATTGTTTATCACCTGTCTCCTCTATAATCAGGACCAGCTTTGTGGACATGCAACCTGTGCAGTCACACAGCGCCTTGCACTTAGAAGGGCCCTTTGCTTGATTTAATGCTCTGCTCTCGTGGTCTTGAATTTTCAGTAATTTTTGAATAAAGACCCCCTACATTTTCAATTTGCACTAAGTCTTGCCAGTTATGTAGCTGGCCTTTTCTAGAATAAGTTTCTTCATTAAGTTTCACGAGGGCAAGAATCTTTGTTCTGAATCTGATGAATTCCAAGGTCCTGGAGTAGCGCCCAGTACATAGTTTGTATACTCAGTAAACAAAAGTATTGTGCTGTCTCTAAATAGCTGCATATTCTAAAGTTGACCACAATTTACTTAACCAATCCCCTATGGACATGCAGTTGTTATTATAAAAACACGCTGCAGTGAACAACTTTATACTTTAAAACCTGGTACCGTTAAGTGGTTTGTTTAAATAGTTTTGAAGGGATAAATTGTGACTCCTAATCCTTCTTTGTTTCTGGTGACACCAATGTTACTGAGAATTTGCATTCTTTTATTGGGAGCAGCTGTTTTTAGCAAAGTGCTTGCAGTCTGTGGGACCTTTTCCCATCAGATGAGAGTTACCAGGCTCAGCAGAGCCGCTAAACCAATGGTTTGTACCTTGGGTGCACATTGGAATCACCTGGGGAGCTTGAAAAGCGCTAATGCCTAGGCCCACTTCCAGAGATTCTGATGTCGTTGGTCTGGGTGTAGCCAGGGTTTATAAAAGGCCCCAGGTGATTTTAATAGACAGCCATGCCCTTGTCCATCAGCTTTAACCCCATAGCCTGAGGGGGATTGAATGCATCTGCATTGCTTTCTCTTTTCTTCATAAGGTGTCTATGCTTGCCTTTTTAAGGTTGCAGTGATGCAGCAGCTCAAAGAAAAGATGGTGTGAGATTATTTTCCCAAAGTAAACTGAAAAACCTTCCTACTTGCATAAAGTTATTAGCCAAATATAAACATAATGGACATGTATATATCAATTGTGAATTCTGTTTTACATTCCTGTCACCACTGAATTTATTCACTAATAAGGATAGGTGTTTTCAAGAACAGGTCAGAAACACCATCATTTAACCAAGATTAAGCTATAGTATTTTTTCACTTACATTTTTTTGAGAAATATTTTACGTTCTTATTTAAATAGAACGTGTGGTATGTTAAAACTTAACAAGAGAATATTGAATAGTTAACACTCAGCAGGCATGAAGAAGGAAAATTATTTCTAGTAAGTTCTTAGTTTCCAAAGTATGTATGTCTCTGCCCCCATCTCTACCCACAACTAACTTTAGCAGGCAACTTTGGGGCTGAGAAATAATTGTGTTATGAGTGAATAAGTGGAATGTGACCTTCCTATGACCAAAATAACATACAAACCTTAACATGTAGCGGAAAAATATTCTTGGGAAAATGCTACCGACAAAAAGTATCATTTACCTAGAAGCTCTAGTGTTAATGTAAGCAACTCTAACATTGGTCCAGTCCAATGACCCAGAAGGTACCATTGATATAACCAGCCCTAGTTTGGGACCAAAGGAGAAATCAGGAGTACATTTGAAATAGTCATGAAATCTAGAACTAGATAGTATCCCTTTTTTTATTGGCTGCAGAATGTGTCAAGGCTAGTGAAAATGTCATCTGTCTCTCCAACCCATCTATTTGACAGTCCTCCCTATAGCCACCCCTTCCAGGAGGAATTTTATGAGGCAGATTTTCCACTTATCCCTTGGAAATTATACCTTAGATGACCTTAACTCACTCCATTGTCTTCTAAAAATATAAATCAGGTCAAAGCAGTTTGTTAACAAATATGTACTGAGTATTATTTTCCAGGCTTGATGCTGGGCACTCAGTGTCAATAAAACTGCAGCCTTCCTGAAGTTCAGAGTCTGCCAGGAAAGACAGACATTGGATAATTGAGTTAAATTGTGGTGAGAGCTATGGAGTGTATGTGGTGCCCTTGAGTGTCTATAATTGGAGGACTTTATCTGGATAGAAGAAAAAAAGGAGGCAAGAAGGAAGAGCTCTCTCCAAGGAGAAAGCAAGACCTGGGCAAAGGCCTCATGGCTAAGGGTGTGTGTTTTATTCCGGGAGTGGAGGGAAGGCCCATGAGACTAAAGATCTACCATAGCCACAGGGGAGAAATAGAAGCAAGAACTGAAATGTGTCTGTGAACCTTAGGGAGAAAGACTGCCTATTCCCACAGAGGGAGAAAGGAGAGACCAAAAAAGCTATTTAGAGGGGACCAAGTGACCCTCCGCATTGCTAAAATAAAAAGCAGTGAGAACAACCCACATTCGACATCTGGATCATCCTAAAACCTCTTAGAATTACCACAAACTATGTGAAAGGAAAATGATGGGCTGGTCTCCTTTTTACAAAGAAGCAAAGATTTTATTTATTCTTCCTACAAGAGCCAACAAGTAGGTTCCAGAGAACACATTTGGGCTAGGAGTGCCTTTGTTTCCAGTTGCTTTCTTTTAACTGGTCTTATTGGAAACTTGTAACGGGGGAACCATTTGCTGTAGATAGATGGGCAAAATTATTGCGCACTGTCACGGGCCCTGTGAAATCACCCCAGGAGTCTGGCTGATGATGTTTTCTCCCCTCAACCTATTTCAGTTTTATTTTTGAAATCTATTTCATGGGGGTTATTTTTATCACTTTGGTGTATTTTGTCTGGGTTGGTTTTGTTTCACTCTTTATTTTTATTAAAAATGTATTCCCTCTCTCTTCCTGGATTCCATTAAAATGGATGAGAAATTCCACAGGCGCATGCCTGGATAATTAAAATGTCTCAATCTTTGTTCCTATTAATGAGCTTTACTTTGGATTTTGAGGAAACTGTTCTTTCTTCGTGCCCCTCCCCCACTATGTCATTGATGGTTACACTGGAACAGTGGGAAATGGTCTGGTCCATTTATAGACTTTAGACCAGAAAGAAGTCCATATTCTCTATGATTTCATGCTACTTTCAGCAGGGGCCAGATGTGGGTGTCACCAAGAACATGATTCAGGCTTTGAGAAGACTAAGAAAAGGAGTTGAGACCAAAAAAAAAGAAAAAACAAAACAAAAAAACCCTTAATATTTTGTTTTACGATGCAAGTAATGCATACTACATTAGTTTGGTTTTTAAAAAAGTCCAAATAGTGTGAGATAAAAACTCTTAACCACTCTCTTCCTCAATTCCAGTCTCTTCCCAGAGCTAATCACTGTTGCCATATTGGCACTCTCCTTCCAGACATGTCAGGATATCTGCTAATGCACAAAAGCATATGTGTATGTGTGTATGTTTTTTGTCTGTGGGGTTCTAAAATACAAGTGCATAATAATGTACCTATTGTTCAGTGGTGTTTTCTCCCACTTAATTCATCTTTTGAATCTATGCCTTTTTTTTTTTAACTGCTGAATAATACGGTCATCCCTTGGTCTCCATGGGGGACTGGTTCCGGGACCCTCTGCAGATACTAAAATCTAAAGATGCTCAAGTCCCTGATACAAAATGATGTAGTATTTGCATATAACCTACATCCTCCCATTTACTTTAAATCATCTCTAAATTACTTGTAATACCTAATACAGTATAAATGCTATGTAAATAGTTATACTGTATTATTTAGGGAATAATGACAATAAAAAGGTCTGTACATGTTCAGTAGACAATTTTTTTCTCAAACATTTTTGATCCACAATTGGTCGAATCCACAGATATGGAGGGCCACCTGTATTCTATAGTGTATTGGTCAGCTGGGGCTTCCATATCAGAATACCACAAAATGTGTGGCTTCAACAACAGAAATGGATTTTCTCACAGTTCTGGAGGCTGGAAGTCCAAGATCAAGGTGTTGGCAGGGTTGGTTTCTGGAGAGGGCCCACTTGCGACTTGCAGATGGCCACCTTCTCACTATGTCCTCATGTGGCCTTTTCTCTTTGTGCATACCTCTGGGGTCTCGTCCTCTTCTTGTAAAGACACCAGTCTTATCATATTATGGCCCCACCCGTATGACCTCACTTAACCTTAACTGCCTCCTTTAAAGGTCCTATTTCCAAATACAGTCACATTGGGGGTTACAGTTGCAACATGTGAATTTGGTGGGTAATTCAGTATATAGCAGATAGTATACATCTCCTATACTTTAATACTTTGAACTTTGTCTGCCATGGGATAAATTCCTTTACATTTTTTCTTAGAAAGCTTAATATAGTATGATTTTGCCTCCTTGGTCTAAAAGTGATTAAGATTTCCTTTACCTCTGAAGGTAGGGGGAGGCAAGAGAGAGGAAATGGAGATGAGAAGGGATGCGGGGAGGGGGGCGAAGAGATTGATTATTTTTGAGGCTGATATCCAATTACGCATTCTCAATAGCCCACAGGGTTTTCAGCTGCTTCTCTGCCTGCTAAACTACAAAGTGGGAGAATTTGGCATTTGAGGATGCAAAGTTGGAGGAGGCAGGCAAGGCCAGAAATGTCCTGTGTGGGATGCAAGCCTTCCTTGAAAATTAGCATTGCCAGTGGGAAGCCTGGGAAGATTTTAAAAGCTCTGGTCCCCAGGCAGACACCCCCAGCTCTCTTTCCAGTCGCTATGCAGACTGAGTTGTCTGGGTGAGTAGAGTAGCATCCAGTTAACAAAATTCAGCATTCACCATTTTGTGCATCTTTAAAGGACCGTCTGTGCTGGCTCACCCAAGTCCCCTTATGTCATGGGAAAATCTGAAATTCTTTTGGATGAGAGTAATGGCTCAGGTGGGAAAATCTGAAAATATTTGTTCATTTGGATCAGAGTAATGGCTCAGGGAAGACAAAAACAACTTTTTTTTTTTTTAAATATAAATCTACAGGGGCTCTCTGGATATGTGCAATACTAGAGAGAAATACCCTGACCTCTTGTCTAAGCTAGTGGTTCTCAGGGGCAGTTTTGCTCCCAGGGTACAGTTAGCAATATCTGCAGACATTTTCATTGTCACAACTTGGGGAAGAGTTTGGTGGGCTACTGGCATACAGTGGGTAGAGGCCAGGGATGCTGTTGAATACCCTACAATGCACAGGAAAGCCTCCCACAATGAGGAATGATCCAGCCCTGTATTAGTCTGTTTTCACACTGCTATGAAGAAATACCTGAGACTGGGTAATTTATAAAGAAAAGTGGTTTAATTGACTCACAGTTCCACATGGTTGGGGAGGCCTCAGGAAACTTGTAATCATGGTGGAAGGCACCTCCTCACGGGGTGGCAGGAGAGAAAGAATGAGAGCTGAGCAAAGGAGGAAGCCCCTTATAAAATCATCAGATCTCACGAGAAAAGCATGGGAAAAACCATCCCCATGATTCAGTTATCTCCACCCGGTCCCACCCTTGACACATGGGGATTATTACAATTCAAGGTGAGATTTGGGTGGGTTCACAGAGCCAAACCATATGAAGCCCCAAGTGTCAACAGTGCCCAGGTTGAGAAACTCTGCTCTAAGCCAAATGATAGATTTGCTGGGGCCTTGCCATTGGGAGAATAATTTCAAAGAATGTTGACATCTTAATTTTGCAGAAGATGTAATTTTAGGTAAGTCTGCATCCCTCCAAAATTGCTGATTCGAATGCTTCTTTGAAACAGCGGGTGTCTCAGTAAACGATTTCCTTTTCTATGTTTCCGATGGCTGCTGAGGCAGTCTTCAATTTCTTAGTCATAACATACAGGATTCTTGGAGAGCAGTTTGTGAAATCCAAAGCCATTCTATGTTTGGTTACATTTTCAGTTACTTCTCACTATCAAGTGGCCTTATTTAAATTTCAGCCACCAACTAAAGCTTCACCTTGAATTTAATAATAATGCACACCTCACAAGGTGTTATGATGATTAATTAGTTAACTTTTGTAAGGTGCTTTGAAGGTAGGAAGTCCACTCTGAGTTCTATTATAATTAGGCAAATTAGGCAATTTTTAACCCTGAGTAGTGGCTTTGATCCTGCCTGCCCTCTCACATATCTGAGCAGTTCGGTGGGAGGAAGGATATTGGAATAAGTAGTCATGATTAGCAGTGGAAAAATGCAAACCTAATTTTGATAGCTATTTTCAGGTTCTTTTAATGATGAGATGAAGAGGAAAACATCCGAAGGGAAATTAATATCCCTTCGTAGTGATGGAAGACTTCAAGTTATTACCCCTGAAACCCCAACAGGTAAATTAGAGAAATGGTGTATTCTCTCACTCATAGTTGTTCATTCATTCTGTCTCTTCCCCCTCTTTCCCTTCTTACTGCCCCTGCCCTTTTGCCAAGAGGAAAGCATGATTACGAGACTCTGCTGAAACTCTATCAAGTAAACCACAAGTTATATCCAGGAAACCTTCATTTTCTGTGTGACTTCTCTCTTTTAACTCCTCTAGGGTTTGCCTCCTTCTTCCTTTATAACCATCACCACTGTTGTTGTCATCATCATCTTGTATTTGCACAGTCCTTTGCAGTTTGACAAAAAAAAAAAAAAAAAAGAAGAAGCCAAAAAGCACCTCCAATGTGCCAGGCACTGTCCTGGGACTCCATGTAATCTTCAGAACACCTATTAAGATGGGTACGATTACCTCCTGTTTACAGTTGCGATAACTGAGGTTCAGAGACTGCTATCAAGACCGTGACGGAAATGGTCACTGAGCTGGGAGGTGATGATGCTGGGAGTGCTTGTTCTAAAGTCGGCGTTGTATTCTTTCCGGAACCTCAAGCTAGAAGAAATTTCACAGCACCTTGTTTTTCATCTGACTTTCGTCCTCTTGGGAGTCTAGTAGGGAAGGTGGTATCTTCTCTGCTTTTCAGATAAGGAAAAAGAGGAGTACAAGAGTTTGCTTATGAATACCAAGTTAGCTGGTGCATCACTCATACACGCCTCACCTCCGCAATTTGGCTTCCACATCGCCCCCTGGTGGCCCTCAGCCATCAAGGCCACCTGTCCTAATAGACAAGTCCTCTCTTTCCTTTCTGCAGCCCTGGACACAGGGGACCACTGCCTCCTGGATTCTCTCCCCTTGGCTTTGACGTTTCCTTCCTCCCCCTGTGATGGGTACTCTCCCTTTGTTTTCTCCTGGTCCCTCTGCCCGCTTTATGCACTGATGGCTCCGCAGGAATCCCTCTTGGGCATTCTTTTCCACTTTGGTGATTTCATCTATTTCCATTGCTTAGATCAGTGGTTCTAAACTTTGCTGCATATTAGAATCACATGGGGGAGCTTTCAAACTTCCAGACTGCACCATAGACTAATTAACCGAAAATATCTGATCATCAGTATTTTTGTTTTTCCCCCATATCTTTCCTGGTGATTTCAAAGTGCAATCAGGTGTGCAAACTAGCGGCTGAATAATCTTCTATATACGACTCTCACGTGTGCACTTCTAGCACGGACCTCTTCCCTCAATACAAGACCTGTATCTCCATCTGCTTACTCTGTCCCACGGACACTTTAAACTCAGAACATCCAAAGAGTAGGGTTGTCAGATTTAGTGATTAAAAATACAGAGGGCTCTGTTACATTTGAATTTCAGATAAACAACAAATCATTTTTGAGAGTATGTCCCAAGTATTGCATGGTGCAGTCTGGAAGCTTAAAATCTCCCCCAGGTGATTCCAATCTGCAGCAAAGTTTAGGAACACTGATCTAATACATGGAAATAGGTGAAATGCTTTTAAGATAAGTATATCCCAAGTATTTCATGGGGGTATACTTACCCTAAAAAATGATTTGTTGTTTATCTGAAACTCAAATGCAACTGGGCCTCCTGCATTGTATCTGGCAGCCCTTCCAAAGAGAAAATGACTTCTCTTGGAATTGCCTGTCTGCCTCTGCCCGGTAGCTCAGGGAAAAGCTTCACCATCCTATCAACCCAGTGGTGAACCTCGGAGCCTCCTTTAACCCATTTCTTTCTCACCCTTGCATACAATCAATCACCCACTCTTTTGACCATCCCTCTGCAATCCTGAAATGCTTTGCAAATCTTTCCCTGTCACTTCCTTTGCCAATGCCAATGTCATTGCTGTAAGTCTGCCCTTCTCTCCCATCTCATTCTTTTGGGATTATGTTAAGTTTGTACCTGCATCCCTTTGCCTCTACACTTTCCTCTAACAATCCAATTTTCATGATTGGCCAAAATAACCTTTTAAAACATATCTGATCATGGTACCCTTCCCCCAAAAAGCTTCCGATGGCCATTGATTGCTGAAAGACAAGGCAGCATGCTTTCTTTTTCCTCCTGGTCCCTCTGCCCACTTTATGCACTGATGGTTCCCCAGGAATCCCTCTTGGTCATTCTTTTCCACTTTGGTGATTTCCACTTTGGTGATTTCATCTATTTCCATTGCTTAGATCAGTGGTTCTAAACTTTGCTGCATATTAGAATCAGATGGGGGAGCAAAGAAAATGTGCCTCGCAGAATCAAACCCCAACTCACCCTAGATCCAGGCCTCCAGTCCTAGAGCATGGTCTGGCCCTTTCCTGCACCTTGGTTTCTGATTGGCCCGGATTACCTCACAAAATTCTGCCCATTCAAGGCCAGACAGGACAAAATAAAAACCAACAAAACCAAATCCACCTTGGAGTCACCCTTTTCACGTTCTGATCTATTAGTAATTCCTGTGAACCCTTCCTTCCTTATAACTCTTTGCAGCTGCCCACCAGCTCGCTCCTTTCTCTCCACTAATGCTCTTTCAAGACCTCGGCATCTTGTGCCTGGACTCATGACATAGCTTTCTGGTCGGTCTCACTGCTTCTACACTTGCCTCTTCCTCGTGTGGACCTTTTTAAGCAGGTAAGATCTCATCACCTATGTGCCTACGTATGCCTTCCCTATTTTGTTACACCCACTCCCCTTGTTGGTATGACCAGCAACTGTTTCAGAATACACCGACTAGACCTCCATCCAATGGCCAGGATCTGAGCTTCACCGCCTGTGAGCTTTCTCTGGCTGGTGGAGCCAGCTCTCCTCATGCAGGCAGCAGGCTGGCAGTGCCCAGAAGCCCTCAACCCATGATCGACAAACCTTGGGTGGATAATCCGCACTGTTTCTCAGAGTTCCCCAGCAGGATTAAGTGCAGTTGCCCACAGGGATGATTTGCTTGTTAACAGCGTTCATTGGCTCCTTCTGTTCTTTCCATATTGGTATTTACTGGGTTTATCTCCCAAATAAGCAATTTGCCCTCGAATCCTTGACTCAGAGCCTGCTGCTCAGGGCCCCCAAACTAAGACACTGGTAAACTGTTAGTAATCTTCTCAGTGTGTTAGATCATTCTCACAAACACGCCTGATGAGTGGGAGAACATACAAAATTGAAGGACTGTGCAGAATCAAGAGAGTTTGAATACATGACTTTTGATGATATCACAAGGTTGACCTTCTCTTTTCCTCCTTCTTATTGAAAGCTGTTCCTAAAACTGGAGAGAATTCCTATTATAAGCTCTTTTGAGGTATACTTATGTGACTCCCAACAAACCCTTAAGTGCCTGCTTCACCCACAAAGGAGGGGTCCTGGGAACCTTGTTTATAGTCTCTGACCCTGGTTATAGATGATTGAACCAGAGTGGACTTTATTTGTTAAACTGGGCAAATAAAGTCTGATCTCCCAGGGATATGGAGTGAGTTAGGACTTAACACAGTTTAGCTCAATCCCAGCTGAGAAAAATAAAACCTAGGAACAATGAGACAGCTATTTTCCATCACATAGTTATCACTACATGGGCTAGAGCTAGTTTGCAGAGAGAGAAATAAAGGAGGCAGAGATGAGAGGAGGAAAGTATGCTCTTGGTCCCTGGCTGCTTTCCAGCCCCTTCCTAAAGCTCAGCCGCATCTCTGTCCATGGCTTCTGAGAGACAACCTGTATCCTTGTGATGTGTTTTTATTTCCTTCCTCCTTTAAGAGCCTTAGCTAGCTCAAGTTGGTTTCTGTTACTTGCAGCCAAGGGGTTCTAATAAATACTGTTTCCATGGAGCTTGCTACAAAGAAATGAGACATCTTTGATGTGATTTCCTGGTGGAAGACTTTGTCCAGACTACTCAGGTGGCCAACATTAAGCATCCAATGCCCAAGGGGGGCTGTCTAGAGGAAGGTGGGGAGCACAGTGCATTGTGTTTTTGTTTCCCGACAGGCTTTTGTTTTTAGTTTTTTCTTCCTTTAATTTGACTATACAACTGTAGTATTTTGGTGCCATTTGGCTTCTTAAGATATCTCTGTTAAGACCCAACATTGTGACGTATGGCAATCATCCTTAAAATTATAAAGCACTTCTCTTAAGCATGGCTAAATATGGGAAAATGAGCAATGCCATCTTTCAGCTATCCAAAATATTTAGTGTATTAAAACATGGGTTTTCAAAGAACCCACATCAATCCGTTAATTCTCCCACCCTCCCTCTGCTTAAGTGGTATTCCTATCCTGAAAGCATGCCAGTAATGAGCTGGTGTCGGAGTGGTCATGGTGGTAGATTGGCTCCACCGATGACCCTAGTTAAGGGCTTCTCTGTATTCAATTCTTTTTGTCCTGAACCTTTATAGTCTTGTTTCAATACAATTCTGGGCTAACCTTGTGACTTAACTGTAATCAAATGCATGGAAAATGAGATCATGACTGTTCTGGGTCTAAATCTCAAAAGGTCTTATGCACTTCACTTGCTGTCTGACACAGTTGGTCTTGCTCACTCTTGGACTCCAACCATGCCATGAGAACGATCCCTGGATAGTGTGCTGGGGCATGAGGGACCATGTGGAGCAGGACCAAGTCATTCTAGTCAAGGCTGTCTGAAACAAGCAAGCCCTACCCAACCTACCAGTTTGCTACAGACAGTTGGGCAAGCCCAGTCAAGATTAGCAAACCAGGCCAGATTAATCCAGGTGATCCATAGACTTTGGATAAATGGTTGTTGTTTTGGGCTACAAAGTTTTGGGGTGATTTATTATATAGCCCTATTGTAATAACAAGCATAACCGATATACCACCAAATACTTACTCTATTGGAATTTCAAATGCCTAAATCCCTAACATGAAACTTGAAAGGAAAAGATATTATAGTTCTATCTATAGGTATTACGATAGATTTTCAACAGATCTATTGGAAGCTTTATTTTTGTTTTGTTTGGTTTTGTTTTGTGTTTTTGAGATGGAGTCTCACTCTGTCACCCAGGCTAGAGTGCACTGGCATGATCTTGGCTCACTGCAACCTCTGCCTACCCGGTTCAAGCAATTCTCCTGCCTCAGCCTCCCAAGTAGCTGTGATTGCAGGCGAGCACTGCCACGCCTGGTTAACGTTTGTATTTTTGGTAGAGACAGGGTTTCACCATGTTGGCCAGGTTGGTCTCGAACTCCTGGCCTCAGGTGGTCCACCTACCTCAGCGTCCCAGTGTTGGGATGATAGGCGTGAGCCATGGCGCCTGGCTAGAAGCTATATTCTAAATGATTGACTTAATATGGGCTATACTGTGTACCTGGAAGTCACTCTACAGACACTGGGGTATCATCTAAAAGATTAATTCTCCAGAGCAGAGGCGAGTGGTCATTTACAGTCCATGGGCCAAATCCTAGCCATGGCCAGTTTTTGTAAATAAAGTTTTATTGGAACACAGTCACACTCGATGATTTACATATTGTCTGTGGTTGGTTTTGTGCTGCAACATTAGAGTTGCATAATTGGGATAGACTGTACAGCCTGCGAAGTCTAAAATATTTACTTCCTGGCCCTTCATTTAAAAAGTTTGCCAACTCCTATCCCAGAGAATCTGAAATTAAGGTTCCTTGTGCTAATAATTGGAAGTGATGTGTTGTATGGATTAAGATGGCCAGGGAAGAGAAAACAATGATTTCAAATAAAAAGCAAAAGCCTGAAGTTGCAGTGGTAGGTGCTCTTAATGGCAGCCACCCACTTGGGATGGAGCTGCTTTGCACAGAGAGACATGCGTGCAGCATGCTCCATGGAGAATCCGCAGGAGGTTAGTTAATTAATGACCAACAGCAATTTCTCGACTCAACAACAGGGAGCCCAGTTTGCCGTAAATATAAACATCGCCCTCAAACTCCTTAAAAAACACTTTTTTCTGTAGTTAACAGCTCAGAGTGTGTAATCTTTCTCCCTAGAGTGTAACTTTTTTTGGAATGTGAGAAAACATAGAGAAAAATATTATAAAGATATTTGTTTCAATTAACTCTGCCACTGATTTACTCCTTAATAAATAAACAGAGGGAGAGTCATGAAGATTAACCAAGATTCTTATGGATGATGGATTCCAGATACCCAAATAATTTCTCTTATCAACTCTCATATTTAAGGAAACGATCGGGAGCAAAAATGTATAGGTAAATGACGTAGATAAAATTTTGTGGCAGGGTGTGGTGGCTCACGCCTGTAATCCCAGCACTTTGGGAGGCTGAGGCGGGTGGATCACTTGAGGCCAGTAGTTTGAGACCAGCCTTGGCAACATAGTGAAACCTTGTATCTACTAAAATTACAAAAATTAGCCAGGCATGGTGGCGCATGCCTGTAATCCCAGCTACTCGGGAGGCTGAGGCGTGAGAATCACTTGAACTCGAGAGGTGGAGGTTGCAGTGAGCCAAGATCGTGCCACTGCACTCCAGAATGTCTGACAGCATGAGACTCTGTTCAAAACAAAACAAAACCAACAAACAAAAAATTCTACCTAAATTTGTCTTAATTGAAACATATGAGAGAGATGCGGAACATCTCTCTTTAAATGAGGAGTTCAAAGGCCTTGGTAAAGTAAATAATGTAAATCATTTTATGCTGTTATTGTCCAGGCATGTGTGCTTTTCCTCTCTTCTTGCCCCCTTGACTGATCCCTTGCTATGTATCAAGCATTGTGCAAACCCCCCACCTGAATGCTGAAGAAGCATATCAAAGTAGACTTGCCCAAGAAGACAGCCTACTGATTCCTCCACCCAAACCTGCTTTTGCTCAGTTCTCCCCAGTCCCATTTGATGGCAGCAGACCCATCCAGTTGTTCATGCCCAGTCCTAGGCAATTCCTTGGCTTCCGTTCCATTTATTTCCCATCCAATACATCATCAGATTCTGTTACTCCTTCCATTGAAGTAGAATTCAAATCTGGCAACATTTACAAATCCCCATTGCCATCACCATAGTCTATAGTATGAGTGTCTCGCTTTGATGCCTGGACAAGCCTCCTACGTGGTCCTGTTGCTTCTGTTCTACCCTATGTTCAGTTCTCTGCACAGCAGCCAGAGTGAGCTTTTCAAGGTGTAAATCAGGTCAAATCCTTTTCCTGCCAAACTTTCCAGTAGTTTCTCTTGCCACTCCAAGTCCAAACCTCCCCACTGCTGTCTACAAAGCCCTGTGTGACCTGGTTCCTCACTACTTCTCTGACTTTCCCTTTGACCATTTCCCTCTCCTCTGACTTCGGCAGTCTAGGTTCTCTAAACTTCTTCCTGTTCTTTCGAATCACCCGGCTTATTCCCACCTACATGCCTTTCACTGGCCCTTCCTTCTACCTGGAAGACTGACTCTTTCATTGTCTCTCTTACTCCACTTCCAGTGGTTCTCAGCTGGAGTGCCCCCATAGGGGACACTGGGTAATGTCTGGAGACATTTGGTTGTCACATCTGGGATAGG
Source organism: Macaca mulatta (assembly GCF_049350105.2). NCBI lineage: Eukaryota > Metazoa > Chordata > Mammalia > Primates > Cercopithecidae > Macaca > Macaca mulatta. The sequence continues at coordinate 128,886,965 of NC_133407.1, read as the reverse complement.
GGAGTGCTACTAGCTTCTAGTGGGTAGAGTCCAGGGATGCTGCCAAGCCTCCTACGTTGCACAGAACAGCTCCCATAATAGAGAATTTTTTGGCCTTATATCAGTAGTGTGGAGGTTGAGAAGCCCTGCCCTGTTGAGTTCTCTGCTCAAATATTTTCTCTTCCAAGAAAACTTTTTCCACCCACTCTTTCCAAAAGGGCTTTTCCCCTCTTCCTCCATCACTCCATAGTTCCTCATCCAGTTTGACACTACTTGGAATTTGAGCATGTATTTCTGTTTTTTGTGTCTCATCCCTACTCGAATGTAAGCTTCCTGAGGGCAGAAGCTCTGCCTGGTTTGCCACTGGTTCTTCAGCATCCAGGCCAATATCCAGCACATAGTGGGTTTTCAAAATATGCTGACAGCTCTCTGAGGCTTGGAAAGGTTAGGTAAACTGCTCAAGATCACACAAGGCTAGGGAGAAGACAAGCCACTGGGTTGTCCGTCAGCCCTTTTAAGCCACTGCACATATGCATGCAATCCAAGGAAAAGTTTATGTTGATTATGAGATTGCAAATTTAAGACAGTTTTCCTAGCTTTCTTCTTCCAATTTTCCATGCTTTCCCCATGCCCTGTTGCCAGTCCCTCCTATGTAGAAATTCTATTTTCATTAAAATCCAAAAACTCTCACCACTCCCACTTCCCTACCAAATACTTATTTCTTGAACACCTCTGATTTCTCTTTCTAATTCAAATATGGCTACAAGTGAGGTGGAAATGCTAGGCAGCCTGGAGCCCGATCACACATGAGTTGTCTGTCTATCAGCAAACCCCACTGTCAATATTGGATTAATTGCTTGCATAACCTCACATTCTCTGTAGCTTTCCCCTCTGAGACAAAATTACCAGTCTCCTTCAGCACCAACTTGGCAATAACAGAGGAAGCCTTGAAATGATTATCCTAATTTAAAGACAGCTTGAATTCCTGGCTCTTTTTTAGGAGTGTAAAATTGTGAGTGTCCTTTGTTCTTGCAAAAGTGATGCACTTAAAAAAAAAAAGTCATTTAGTTTGCCTTCTTGACTTTTCTGAACTTAAAGATTACTTCCAATTTTATTTTTCAAAGACTTGGCATTTCAGTATTATAACATTGGACATTTTAACTTCAGTCTTTGAATGTTTCTATAGATTTTTTTTTTCTATTCCATTTCACCCCTGCTTCTCCAGCTCCCTCCTCCCCACATTCACCAATTGACTGCTCATTTCTCATGCTGAATAAATAGCCATCATTACCATGGAAATTGATGGAGGATGGCTGGTTGTCAGAGGGAGCCCCCAGCTGGACACCCCCAGGGTTGCAAAATGAAGGATGCCACTCTCTCCTTGGAAGAAGGTCCCAGACTTTTGCTGTGGGCTTGCCTTTTTGCCCTTATCAAAAGTGGTGTACTTTTCACTGCTCCAAAGCCTGTTCCTCAATGAATTAATTTCTTGGCAACCCTCACGGTGTGCAGCTGAGCACTTCAGTTTCTCATTTGGGATTTCCTGTCAACCTTGACCTCCCTTGGCTCTTGCTGGGAAAGTAGCCTGCAGACTAGCCTGATTCTAGCCTCACTTAGGCTGAATTACTTCTTTCTTAGGAGACAAGCTGCATTTGTTCCCTCTCGACAGTCCCTCTGAGGTCTTCGACTTGAGACAAGCCCCGAAGCTCTTTGAATCACATTTGAACAGCAGTTGTGTTGGCTGCAAAATTTAAATTAGCCAAGCCCAGGAGAAAGTGACTAGGACAATCAATGTTTCAAGGAAGTAGTATATATGGAACATGAGGTAGGAGGTCACAGAGTAGAAAGAATTCAAGCTTTTGTAAGGTGCTGGGTCAAATTCGATTCAAATGCATATACACTGTGTGACCCACTGTCAGCCACTGAACTTCTCTGGGCTTCGATTTCCCCCACAGCATGGGGTTTATGCTACCATTTTAGAGTTCATGGAAGGATTCAGAATAGAGTTTTAATAGTGCCTACTAAAGTGATGGACTCATATTAGGAGCTATTTATTTTTTTACTGAAAATCTGTTTTTTTTTTTTTTGAGACAGTATTTCTCACCCAGGCTGGACAGTGGTGCCATCATCACTTACTGAGGACTTGAACTCCGGGCTCAAGCAATCCTCCCACCTAAGCCTCCCAAGTAGCTGGGACTATAGGCACATGCCACCATGCCTGGCTAATTTTTGCATCTTTTGTAGAGGCGGAGTATCACCATCTTGTCTAGGCTCCTGGGCTCTGGTGATCCCCCCACCTCGACCTCCCAAAGTACTGGGATTCCAGTGAAAATCTTAAATATGGCTTGTTACTCTCTGTGAAAACCCCAGCCTAGTGCTTATGTTTCCATACAGATTCAGTCACAAGTGGGTTCTAATCAGACTTCTTTCAGTACCTATGTCTGTGACCTGGGCTCATATCCTTCCCTTCCCTGGGCCTCTGAAATGCCACTCATTAAGGAATCTGAGATGTCTTTTTAGTGGGTGTGCTAATGTGGATCCCCTCAACCTCATGGCTTTGTTCGTGGTAAATTGTTTGGGTGATTGACTGAGTTTCTAGCCTCATTCTCTGAGCACTCTGGGCCCGGCTAAGGTTGAGTTGCCTCAGCCCAGCCTATTCTTCTGGGCATCTGCTGAAGAACAATTACAACTGGCTTTGAAAAACAACAGCCCTTATGTTTGTATTGAGTTTTAAAGCTTTGTAAAGTGCATGACAATAAAATTTTTCATTTATAATCACATATAACCTTGGGAAGTGTATATGATCATTTTCTGCCCATTTCGTAGGTGAGGAAAGTGAGGCCTTGGAGTGTAATGATTTGCCCAAATTTGGACAGTTAAGGGAGTAGAGCCAGATTTCCCACCCCACTGGCCTCTTCAATACAGTGCTGGTCTTCACTTTCAGAATGATGGATGCCTTGGCTCCGGGGACTCAGAACAGTCTGACATTGTGCTGATGTTTAGTTTCTATTAAAGTATCGCCTCTTCAAACCTGGGTAGTTTCTCCTTGTTTCCAATTTGCAGTCAGTAATGGCTTTTTAAAATTTTTTTACTTTTTTTAATGTTTTAAGTTCTAGGGTACATGTGCACAATGTACATGTTTGTTACATATGTATACATGTGCCATGTTGGTGTGCTGTACCCATCAACTCGTCAGCACCCATCAACTCGTCATTTACATCAGTTATAACTCCCAGTGCCATCCCTCCCACCTCCCCACTCCCCATAATAGGCCCTGGTGTGTGATGTTCCCCTTCCCATGTCCAAGTGATCTCATTGTTCAATTCCCACCTATGAGTGAGAACATGCGGTGTTTGGTTTTCTGTTCTTGTGAAAGTTTGCTGAGAATGATGGTTTCCAACTGCACCCATGTCCCTACAAAGGACACAAACTCATCCTTTTTGATGGCTGCATAGTATTCCATGGTGTATATGTGCCACATTTTCTTAATCTAGTCTGTCACTGATGGACATTTGGGTTGATTCCAAGTCTTTGCTATTGTGAATAGTGCTGCAATAAACATACGTGTACATGTGTCTTTATAGCAGCAAGATTTATAATCCTTTGGGTATATACCCAGTAATGGGATGGCTGGGTCATATGGTATTTCTAGTTCTAGATCCTTGAGGAATCACCATACTGTTTTCCACAATGGTTGAACTGGTTTACAATCCCACCAACAGTGTAAAAGTGTTCCTATTTCTCCACCTCCTCTCCAGCACGTGTTATTTCCTGACTTTTTAATGATCGCCATTCTAACTGGTGTGAGATGGTATCTCATTGTGGTTTTGATTTGCATTTCTCTGATGGCCAGGGATGACGAGCATTTTTTTGTGTCTGTTGGCTGTATGAATGTCTTCTTTTGAGAAATGTCTGTTCATATCCTTTGCCCACTTTTTGAAGGGGTTGTTTGTTTTTTTCTTGTAACATCAATGTAAAAATCCCCAATAAAATACTGGCAAACTGAATCCAGCAACACATCAAAAAGCTTATCCACCATGATCAAGTGGGCTTCAACCCTGGGATGCAAGGCTGGTTCAACATACACAAATCAATAAACGTAATCCAACATATAAACAGAACCAAAGACAAAAACCATATGATTATCTCAATAGATGCAGAAAAGGCCTTTGACAAAATTCAACAGCCCTTCATGCTAAAAACGCTCAATAAATTCGGTACTGATGGAATGTATCTCAAAATAATAAGAGCTATTTATGACAAACCCACAGCCAATATCATACTGAATGGGCAAACACTGGAAGCAATCCCTTTGGAAACTGGCACAAGACAGGGATGCCCTCTCTCACCACTCCTATTCAACATAGTGTTGGAAGTTTTGGCTAGGGCAATCAGGCAAGAGAAAGAAATAAAGCATATTCAGTTAGGAAAAGAAGAAGTCAAATTGTCCCTGTTTGCAGATGACATGATTGTATATTTAGAAAACCTCATCATCTCAGCCCAAAATCTCCTTAAGCTGATAAGCAACTTCAGCAAAGTCTCAGGATACAAAATTAATGTGCAAAAAATCACAAGTAATGGCTTTTTAACAGAGGGCGTGGATGCCTTTTGAGAGAGCATGAATGGACAATAATGATGGTGATGGTGAGAGTAATAACAGCTAATGTTTTTTCTGGGACTTTCAAAGGCACTGTGGTAAGTGCTCAACAAAAGTGACCTTATTTAACTCATTTAACAAGCTTCATAATGCAGAAGAGCTTCCATGCAGAAACTTGTGTATCTGTCCTATCGTGATGGAAGAGAAAACTAAGACTTAGAGAGGCAGGGTCAGTTGTCCAGTATCACATGGCAGGTATGTGGAAAAGCCAGGAGTAGAGCTCGGATTCTAAAGCCCGTATGCTTCACAATTCAATGTTCTGCAGTAATAGTTCAAACTTTTTTTTTTTCTCTTTTTAAACAGAGTCTATCTCTGTCACTCAGACTGGAGTGCAGTGGTGCAATTTTGATGCACTGCAACCTCTGCTTCCCAGGTTCAAGCAATTCTCATGCCTAAGCCTCCTGAGTAGCTGGGACTACAGGTGTGCACCACCATGCCTGGCTAATTTTTAATATTTTTTGTACAGAAGGGTTTTGCCATGTTGCCCAGGGTGGTCTTGAACTCCTGAGCTCAGGCAATTTGCCTGTCTTGGCCTCCCAGAGTGCTAGGATTACAGGTGTGAGCCACCATGCCTGGCCAATAGTGTAAACGTTCAATGGACAAACTCACTTAGAAAAACTTTCCTGTATGCTTGCTAGATGCCCAATTAGGTTCTGGGCAGATGTCACTGTATTAGGTGCTGGAGAAGCTGTGAATTTATGGGGAAGATAGCCATAGAAGCAAGTCATTCCAGTTCTACAAGCCAGGTGTTATAGTAGAGGGATTCACAAAGCAGTGTGAGGACATAGAAGGGGGAATAGGTAACTCTTTCTGGGAGTGTCAAGGCCACTGTCTCAGCAGAACTTGAGGATGAGAAGGGTTTATTAGAAGAATTCAAAGTGCGCTCTGAGGAATAGAGTAGTATGTGAATAGAGTAGCACTGTGAATAGAGCAGTAATGGCCCCTAGGCATAGTGTGAAGCTTTGAATTAGCTTGTTGTTTTCTATTAAAGGGTAGGAAAACCCCGGCTACAACTATAGGGCTGGAGTGGAGTAGGGCTGAAACTGGGGTTGGACCTTCTACAGCAGAGGGAAGTCAGGGATGGAGGCCGAGTTGAGCTGATTTTTCTGTTGCTGCTAAAGGAGGCCTATTAATGGGAGAAAATTTGAATTGGAGTCTAGGATGAGTATTTGTTGAAAGTCTCATGAGTTATAATGTAAGAGGAATCATGCCAGGGTTAGGATGAAGCCAGTATCACCGATGCGGTTGTGTAAAATTGCTTGGATGGCTGCGGTGTTAGTGTCTGTTCAGGCATGTCATCAGCTGATTAGTAGGAAGGATATAATTCTTCCTATGTGTGAGCCCACCACATATTAACAGTAGGTATGGACATAGACACACGAGCCTACTTCACCTCTGCCACTATAATTATTGCTATTCCTACTGGTGTTAAAGTCTTTAGCTGGCTTGCTACACTCCACAGAAGCAACATCAAATGATCCCCCGCAATGCTTTGAGCCCTAGGCTTTATTTTCCTCTTCACAGTAGGAGGCCTAACCGGCATTGTATTAGCAAACTCATCATTAGACATCGTATTACACGACACATACTATGTTGTAGCCCACTTTCACTACGTCCTATCAATAGGAGCTGTATTCACTATCATAGGAGGCTTCATTCATTGATTCCCCTTATTTTCAAGTTATACACTTGACCAAACCTATGCCAAAGCCCAGTTTGAGTATTTGTTGCCATCAGCCACATTGGAATCTAGGATCTCGAGTAATATCAGCAGGAATCTATCTCCCTCTCTCCTTACCTAGGTTCTTTTTACAAGCAGTGCAACTTGAGATCTTTGTGTTCTGTAACTAGAAGACACAAGAACATGCTTGACAAGCACAGATGACAGCTTCTACCCTCTGCCACTGAAACTGGTATCTTCTAATGCATTGTTTGTATATGCACGAGTTTTCATTGTGGAAAGTTAGAGCTGGGAATAACCTTAGAAATCTGCTATTGCCAGTCCGGGCGTGGTGGCTCACGCCTGAAATTCTAGCACTTTGGGAGGCTGATGCAGGCAGATCAGTTGAGGTCAGGAATTTGAGACCAGCCTGGCCAACACGGCGAAACTCCATCTCTACTAAAAATATAAAAATTAGCCGGGTGTGATAGTGCACACCTGTAATCTCAGCTACTTGGGAGGCCGAGGCAGAAGAATCACTTGAACCTGCGAGGCAAAGGTTGCAGTGAACTGACATTATGTCACTGCACTCAGCCTGGGCAACAGAGTGAGACTCCATCAAAAAAAAAAGAAATCTGCTATTGCCAGATAATTTCCACCTCAGCCACCTAAGATGCTACATGGTGCCACCCAGGCCAGGAGCCCAACTCTGGTGATTCCCAGTCAGTAACACATATCTGTGAAGTCACCCTGGGATCTCACTGTGGAGTTCGATCAGTTCATCCAGGGGACTTTCATATACTCCCCATCCACATTGTCAAGCAGCCCAAGCCTTTACTTTTGACTCAGATGTTGAGTTGCTTTTTCATAGTTACTTAGTAGGTAGGTCTAGAAGTCCTGGCTATTGAATAAAACTCTGGACTTCTGTGGAAGAGACTGTTGACTGGACACCAACAGTCGTATCTTCTTCTTCCCCTCAATTCTGTGAGACCCTGAGATAGTCAATATACTGTCCATGGAAGCCGTGAGCTCCACTTCAGCACTGGCCCATGCCTCCCCCACTTCTTCTGGGCTGTTTTTTCTTCCTGCTGGTTCAAATGGGGACAACTCCCAAGCAACCATGGAATTTATATCTTGAAGAAAGTAGCTGTTCTGCCAGCTTGGCTCCTCCAAATGACTGCATGGGAAGTACCCCTGGCACCCTATTTACCTATCCCAAACTGTTATACAAGCAAGAAATAAACCTCTAATGTTTGGGGTCTATTGGTTTTGTCAGTTAGCCCACCCTAACAATCAGAGGTTGTTTGCCTGTTAGTTTGTTTCACTATGCCAAGCTCATTCTGTTAGATGGGCTTATGTAGGATTACAAATAATATTTCATTTTCTTAATGCAAAATAGGTGAATTCAGATGCCATGGCGATCATATTTTGAAACGGATATCTTGCTGTTCATCTCCCTGTTGAATTTTCTCTGTGAGTTTGCTTTGCCCTGATTACAAAAACTGGAGAAATGACATCATTTCTTCAAGATCTTTAGCAACACTACAGTGAAATTGAAACTAGAAGCAGAGAGCCATGCATCATTTTTTTACAAGAAGCTTTCAGCTTCATCACAATAGCTTTTTTCTTGAGTTTTCCATGACCGTTGGTCCAGTTCCCAAGGCCTTTACCCTTAAGGTTAGTGTGCCATCTGTGTTCTCAGAGGACTCTGTATTTCCCTTCTCCCTCAGTGGTTCAGAGAAAGACTCCAAATGAGTACTTTTTTTGATGAAAGGGGAGGAAGGCTTGCTTGTACAGTCTTTAGCTGAGAGAGCCTGGCACCCAGGAAAGAGTTGCAGGAGGCCATGACAATGGGAATGAGGGAGGCCTTTATAGAACAGCAACAACAGTACAGCCACAGCTGCTATTACTGCTCCTCCTTGTTAAACTCTTCCCTTATGCCAGTATGTATATGACAGGCATTGCATTATTAAATCATCACGGCATTATTAGGGCAAACATTACTACTGCATTTTACAGGTGAGGAAACTGACGTTTGCAGAGGCCAGATAACTTACCCTAGTTAGTAGTGACACTGAAGCCTGGAGCTGAAGAAACTTGCCTGGCTTCTAAAGCTAGAGCTCAGACTCAGTCTGATAGATTTCTCTCCCACTGGTGTGCTGGGGAAGGCAAATGGTTGACTGAATTCCCTGAAGGTAGGAATTTCTATTTGAAGAATACGTAGCAGGAGGAAGATTTTTTAGGAGAGAAGCAAAATAGAGAATATTTTATGGATGGTGGAGTTGTGGGTATAGTTGTTGATAAAGAGAGGTGTGTGTTGTGTTGTGGTGTGGTGTGGTGTTGTGCTGTGTTGCAGGGTTGTCCACAGGAGGAGTACAGTGACTTTGCCATTGACTGAATATCTGACCCACAGACATGTGAAGATATCTGAGCTTGAGTTGATCTAGTCTGAGTAGCCCCCAATGACCCACATGTAGCTTCTGATTCACCTCTTTGTGACACACAGATTGCATCTGTATACTCTCCCAAAGTCTCTTATTTTGTACTATGTCATGTCATTTTATTCCTCTATTTTTCTCTCTTAAAAATATTTCTTCAATTTGTGGGTGTCTTAGGTTGTACTACCCCAGAAGCAGGCCGTGAGGCAAGGAATTACGTGCAAGTAGTGTATTTGGAAGGTGATCCTAGGAGGCACTGGAAAGGGGATGAAGAATTGAGATAGAGAAAAGAAGGAAGCCATTACAACGAATGTTAGGGACCAGGCTACGGCTGGGGGAAACAGGCTTAGTCCCTAGGGAAGAATCCCAGGGAGACAGCACATCTCTGAAATGTCCTGCCAGTAGTAGAAGCCACCAGCTGAGAGGTGAACGCTGAGTGATAATGGTTCAGGAACACTAGAAGCATCTATCACATTGGACAAGGTGAAGAAAATAGAGTCTGGGAAAGAAGAGGGCTGAATTCTATCAGGGAGTCAGTGCAGTCTTGGTAAAAGATTCCCAGGCCAGGAAATCAGGATTGCTTTCTAATCCCAGTTTACCTCTCTTCAGCTGGGTAAGCTTGGGTAAGCGACTTCCCTTCTTCAGAGAAGGGAAGTTTTCTCAACCATAAAGGAAAGAGCCTGGGGTAAATGATTCTGAAGACCCCTTCTGACTCAGAGGGTCCATGGTTCCTTGAATCAAAGTCTTATGATGGACTCAAAGAAACAGATTGATGTTCTCCCTCTGCATTTTAATCTAAAGGATAGATTGTGGTAGCTATCTTCTATTGAACAAGTACTTGTAGCAAACTTAAAAGTATAATAGAGTATTTTATTTCATCTTCACAGCAGCGCTATGAAAACAGGCACTACTTTTATCTCAATTTTGTAAAAGAGCAAACAAAGCAAGGTTGATTAATTTGTCCACACTGCATAGACAATATGTGATATAGCTGGGGTTTGAGCTCATGCCAGTCTGAGTCATAAGCACTATATTCCGCTGCCTCCTACTTTCGTGGTGACAGCCCAGAACATCTGTGATATAGAATCTTCGCACATGTGAATGTTTATGTGAAAATACAGTGGAACCGGTTGCTCTATAATGTGTCATGGGACATATGGATTATGAACATACTCTAGGTCTGTTCAGTAGACATCTATATTATGAGCTGTGTCCCAGAATGGGAATCAATAACTGAGGTACAGTTTTTTCCCAAGATCATCCTCATCATCATCACTGTCATTGTAGTGTCAGTCACTTTTTGATGGCTTACTATATGCCTGGGACTGTTCTTAGTGCTTGACATTACAACACTGAACATATCAACTTGTTTAGTCTGTACATTAACCCTATGAGGTAGTTACAATTATTACCCCCATTTTGCATATGAGAAAACCCAAGCACAGAGGAGTTGAGTAGTTTGGCTGGGCCATATGGCTAGTATGTGGCACAGCCAGGAGTCTGGCACCAGAAACCATAGTTCTTCCCCTACCACAGGTCTACCTTTCCAAAGGCTCAGAAGCGTAGCCACTGTGGCATTTGTATTTGCATGGTGGCCTGCTAAGTTAGAACTTGGACTTCATTTCGCTGTGCCACCTAGAAAGTGACAGGAAGGAGTGACTGAGAGTCATTTTAGTCAAGGTTATCAGGTGTCAATATGTGACTAAAAGGGAGCATTCCCAGGTCATCTTTGTTTCCTGGTATGTTCTACTTATTGCAAATGCTCTTTGTCTGAAAGTTGGGTAAAGTCCAAAGAGATTTTTTGTTTTTTAACCAGTTCAGGGACATGGCATCTGCCTTGGTCCTTAGGATTGTTTGAATGCTGTGTTGCATTCCAGTGTTCTCATAGTACCCATCCTTCATCTGCTGCCAGTTACTCCCGAACCACGGCAAGCAGGGTTTTTCTGCATGATAATGAAGCCCCATTGGTAAATGTGCTGCTGACTGTAGGATCTGAGTGAGGACACCCATGCTGAGACTGGCCATCTGTAGGCACTTGTGTTGATTTCTTCACCTAGTTAATCTGACATCCATTCATCGACTCATTTCTTTGTTCATTAATTCAACAATTACACCCCAATTCATTGTCAGATTCTGTATGAAGTACCACAGGGAACACAGAAAGATGAAGAAGATTTATTCAGAATCCTTAAAAATTCACTAGCCAGCCTATTAAAATAGAAAATTGGGGCATAGATAAGGGAAGAACCAATTAGTCATAGAACAAAATTAGGAAACAATTATGTTATTCATGAAACAAACATTAAATCGTGAAGTCACCATGTTAAGACTATGTAAGACTATGACCTTCAGAAAACAATAGGAATATTTGACTGCGACATGAGAAAAGAATGTCTTGAACTGGAAAAAAGGAGGAGGGTAAAACATGGCATGTTTTTAAATAAATAACAATTTAGTTTCAAATTAAAGTTCATCTTGAGATTTTATTTTTTGAGAAGTATACTTAATTTTTTCCTTTGGTTATTTAACAGGTTTAAAATCAGATCAAATTGTATTGGTAGCTCATTTGAACTCAACCTCTGATGTTAGCCTTGCACAATCTCAAGGCTTGTTGTCAATCAGGACATATTTACAGTTCCTTCATGGATCTGAAAGCAGTTTGTAATTAAGCAAGAAGAGGGAGAAAGACTTAGTTTGTTCCTGAAGATGACAGTTACAAGTGTTGCAGTGCAGACTTCTCTCAGCAGTGATAGATTCCTTTGTCCTCTGGAGGGCAGAGAGTGGAACACAGGCAAGGGAAAATATCTCCTTGTATTAGTCCATTCTCACGCTGCTCTTAAAGACATAGTTGAGATTGGATAATTTACGAAGGAAAGAGGTTTAGTGGACTAACAGTTCCACATGGCTGGGGAGGTCTCACAATCATGGCAGCAGACGATGGAAGAGCTAAGGGACTTGTTACATGGTGGCGCGCAGGAGATAATTTGTGCGGGGAAACACCACCTTTTAAAACCATCAGATCTTATGAGACTTATTCATTATCACAAGAACAGCACAGGAAAGACCCATCCCCATGATTCAATCACCTCCCACCGGGTCCCTCCCATGACAAGTGGGAATTGTGCGAGCTACAATTCAAGATGAGATTTGGGTGGGGACACAGCCAAACCATATCACTCCTTTTCAGGGAGCATTGCCCACCCTGACCTCTGCAAATGGCTTGGCTGAATTATTTAAAGAGCATTAGAGATAACATGTATGGGAGATGTCTGTGATGAACCAGGATGTGGGCCCCATGATCTATTGAAATGAAAACTGATGATGATCATTCAAATTCTTTTGCCTTTTCTTCCTGAGTCTTCCAGAATCCTTGAGCTGTAAATAGTAAGTGTACCCTACATTCCTCTTCCTTGTTTATCTCACAACATGAATGTCAACCACTGAAGTTATAATGTTCTGTCCACCTATCTTCATAATCGGTCCGCTTCCTATTTTCCAATCCACTTACCCATTTTCTGATCCCTAGCCACAAAGAGGATTTTATTCCAGTCCTGTCTTTACTTCTGACAGTTGTGCCATGTGTCCTTTATCTCCAAAGACTGACAAAACGGATTTCTGAGTCAAGGAGGCATGTTTTACATGGAAGATGTGCTACTGTAGCAGCTTGCTATTTGCAGGTCATCTACCTAATATCTCATCAGGAACATCAATGAAAAATCAAAGCCAAGAAATAAAAGATCCTGAGGGATAAAGCATAGGTCAGAAAGCCCAGGCACAGAATCTTGTAGGAAAATTCATCAGGCCTTGACTGATATTCAGCTTGTTCTTACTATGAATGATTTTAACAAGTTTGGTTGGTTGGTCCCTCAAATTAGAAAATTAATTACTTTGAGGGTAGTCAGAAGTGGATGTTTTAGACCAGTGCTGGCCAATAGAACTTTCTGCAGTGATGGAAATGTCCAATATAGCAGTGGCCAGCCACATGGGTCTATTGAGCATTTGAAATGTGGCTAGCACAACTGAGGGACTGAATTTTTATTTTACTTAATTTTAACTGATTAAATTTAAATCCAAGTAGCTGTATATGGCTGGTGGCTCTCATGTTGGACAGTGCATCTCTAGACAGACTCATTGACTGTAAGGAAATGAACAAAGCACTTGCTATGAGGTTATTTAGTATACAGACAAAGAGGCTTCTAAAACTCCAAGAACTCCTAAATCTCATTGAGTTATAGCTCTGATCATTCACTTATTTATCCATTGTTTTATTTGGTAAGTATTTATTAAGCAATTACCATGAGCCTGCACTGTTCTAGATGCTGGAGACGTAGCAGTGAACAGAATGGATAGAAATCCTTGCTTTCATGAAGCTTCCTGAAGGGATGTCTCCACTAAACAAATAAATAATAAAAATATATAGGATGTCAGCTGATCACAAGTGATATGTACAAGTCAGCAAGAAGGGATAGGGAGAAGGGGAGGATGTGGGAATTACAATTTTAAATAGGAAGGCCAGGGAAGTCCTCAGTGAGAAAATGCAAAAGGGAAGGATCAACTCTGAGGTTACCTGGTAAAGAAAGAGCATACAAGTTAGAGGGAACAGTGAGTTGAAATGTCCTGAGTTGGGAGGGCTCCTGGCAGGTTCAAGGAATAGCAACTGGAGGAGTATGGCAGTAAAAAGAATAGGAGGAGATGACACATGATGTTAACTCATGCCAGGGTGGCAGCAGTGGGGGTGAGTATTTGTTGATGGTAGAGCCATTAGCACTTGCTGACAATTTGGTTGTGATGTATAAGAACAAAAGATGAGTTCAGGATGATTCCAATGATTTGGATCCATGCAAGTAGAATGATGATGTTATTTCCTGAAACGATGGACCATAATTATAATGTAATCTTGACTTATCAAGAAGAGGTTAAATCAGGTATGATAGATACTTGGAAGCGAAGTTATTTCTTCATGCGGCATCCATGGCAGATATTAAGAATGGGCTTGAATGTGGCCTCAGAATCCTTAACATAGTTCTCCTGGAAACCAATATATGTCTAAGTTGGCACTCAAGATAAAACCATCACTAGATTTCATTATGTGTGTAATCGAGTTAGAAAGGTGAGAAAAGATGTGATACATTTCATGAAGCATTCAAACAGAATGACTTCATTTATATATAATATAACTGCTTATATTAATGGGAGTGGATTCTCCAAAGTACATTTTTCCTGAGAACCAATGCAAGTAAAAGATTTACAGAAACTTGGAACGCTCTGTCACCTGACTATAACATCTTTCATTGTTGAGTGGAGTCTCCTGTGATGCGGGACTGACCTGTACCACTGTATCATGATTCTCTAAAGGGCAAGAGCCATTTTCATTCATATCCATCTCTCCAGTGCTTGGATCATTGTAAATGATTGGTAAATCCTGGTTAACTTGAACATTTCTGAATTTAAAAAGGGCCTGATTTTAAGGTGACCTCACCATATTTAATAACACTATTAAAATTTTATTAAATACCTACTATGTGCTGGATATGGGACATCTAGTAGTGCCGAGTGTGAGAAGACCCATATAGGTGGTATTTAATCATAATTAAACCAATATTTGTTGAGAACCTACTGCATGTTACAAACTAGACGAGACATTAATACACAGAGCTGCGTAAGATTCAATTTGTGCCCTCATATTGCTCAAACAAGGATGCTCTCAATGTAATGTAATTGTTTCACTGAGTATCACAGATTCACATAAGCATGCATCGTGGACAGAGATCTCAGACTTCCTGTCCTTAGGCATGTAGGGTAACATTTTCTCTATTTTCTAGGCAAACAACTGAGGGCCAAACAGGATTAGTAACTTGCCCAAGAGCATGCACCTGAGCCTTTATGGAAATTGTTCTCAACTGGGTCAGTTTTGCCCTGCAAGGGATATTCAGCAATGTCTGGAGACATTTTTGGCTGTCACAGCTGGAAAGATGCTACAGGCATCTAGTGAGTAAAGGCCAGGATTGCTGCTAAACTTTCTACAGTGCACAGGACAGCCCCTACAACAGAGAATTATCTAGCACCCAGTGTCAATTGCTCCAAGGTTGAGAAATTCAGCTTCATGTCTACACTATAGTGCATCAGAGTTGTGGATTTACTTTTTCTGCATCTGAAGGAGGGGATGAAGCAAGAAGTATAGTTTTGGAAACTTATATATTGACACCTTGCATCTTTAAAATACGAGGACACCCTGTATGTCCACTCTGAAGAGTGTGGAAGTATTTGCTGACCCAGGTGCTATGGATGGCTCAACTTCGTTTTCATCTTACTAGGGTTTGGACTTTGTTTTGGCTGTGTTTTTGTATTCTTCATCAAACTAGATGGTGTCTGTTCAGAGAAAAATCAGGAGGTGTGCTTAGAAAAAGAAAAAGGAGGTCGAGCACGGTGGCCCACGCCTGTAATCCCAGCACTTTGGGAGGCCGAGGTGGCCAGATCACTTGAGGCCAGGAGTTTGAGACCAGCTTGGCTAATGTGGTGAAACCTTGTCTTTACTAAAAATACAAAAATTAGCTGGGTATGGTGGCACACTTCTGAAATTCCAGCTACTCGGGAGGTTGAGGCAGGAGAATTTCCTTAACCCAGGAGACAGAGGTTGCAATTAGCCAAGATCACGCCACTGCAGTCCAACCTGGGTGCCACAGCGAGACCCTCTCTCAAAAGAAAAAAAAAGAAAACAAAACCCCAAAACAAGGTTTTTGCTGTCATGTTGGAAACTTACTATTGACCTCACAAATGAATCCAAGAGGAGAAAAGGGACAAAGGCTTTGGTGCAAGGAGACAAGGAGATTAGGTTCATGATGGTGAGCCTTGCCCTGTGGGAATGCCACGGGTTGACGATTTGTAAATCCTCCATCCTCTGAAACAGATAGAAGAGAAACTGTCAGTACAAAGTCAGGACAACAGTAAGAGTCAGAAAGAGCTCCCGAAATACAATACGTTGGTCTCTCACTACATGACTGGATCTTGAAAAGAAATTCCTTACCCTCTGGCAACTTCCTGACACACTTAAAACACCAGAATCCTTCCTATGCGCTTCAAGGCCTTGCCAATCTCTCTGACCTTCTCTTTTGCTTGTTCTCATCCCTCATGCCTCACTGGCTTCCTTGCAGTTCCCGGAGCACACCAGGCATGGTCGTACCACAGGGCCTTTGCCTTTGCTGTTCCTTCTGCTTGACCCTCTTTCCCTACATTTCCTCCTGGCTTGCTCCCTCATTTCCTTCATGTCTCTACTCAGAGAGGCCTTCTTTGACCATTATCCCCCCAAACATCTTTTACAATTCTTACTCTGCTTACCACCTGATGTAATTTAATTTTTTGGTTTGTCTGTTTGTTGTCTGCTTCCTCCAACTAGTATGTAAGTTCATGATAACGGGACTTCTTCTGCTTCATTATTACTGTCCCTCAGCACCCAGAACAGTATCTGGCACATTGTAACCGTCCAAGACATATTTGTTTAAAGAATGCATCTGGCTAGCTGGGACTGGTGGCTCACACCTGTAATCCCAGCACGTTGGGAGGCTGAGGCAGGTGGATCACTTGAGGCCAGAAATTCGAGACCTGTCTGGGCAATATGGTGAAGCTCCATCTCTTCGAAAAACACAAAAATTAGCCAGGCATGGTGGTGCTTGCATGGAATCCCAGCTACTTGGGAGGTTGAGGCACAAGAATCACTTGAACCCGGTAGGCAGAGGTTGCAGCCAAGTGACAGTCAAGTAACAGCCAAGATCACATCACAGCACTCCAGCCTGAATGACAGAGCCAGACTCTGTCTCAAAAAACAAAACAAAACAAAATGCATATGGCAAATAGAGAATTTTAGGTCATGCACACAGGCAGATGTTGTGTAGCAGTGTAGAAATATTGGAAGTGTTATGCATATCTGTGTTCTGCCCCTCAGCAGCTGTGGAGCCTTGTGGAGTCGGCAGCTTCTAAAACAAATCCCAATGACCCTTGCCTCCTGATGTCCATGCCCTCATGTACTCCCCTCCCCTTGACAGAGGGTTGGACCTAATGATTTACTCTAATGAATACAATGTGGCAAAAGTGATGGAACAGCACTTTCAAGAGTAGGTCTTTTTGGGAGGCTGAGGCAGGAGGATCTCTTGAGCCCAGGATTGGTGAGCTGAAGTTGTGCCACTACACTCTAGCCTGGATGACAGAGCAAGATCCTTTCTCTAAAACAAACAAACAAACAAATAGAATAGTTTTTTTTAAAACTGTGGCTTCTGCATTGCTTGCACTTTTTCTCTCTGACTCTTCTTGCTTTCCTCTTTTGAGGAATCCAGCTGCCATGTGATGGGCTGCCCTATGGAGAGGTCCACATGGCAAGGAAATGAGGGTGGCTTCCAGCCAATAGAAGAACTGAGGACTTCAGGCCAACAGCCTACAAGGAATCTAGTCCTGCTAAGAACTATATGGGTGAGCTTGGAAGTGGATTCTTCCCCAGTCAAGCTTTCAGATGAGACTACAGTCCCAGTGACCCTGTCTTGTAGCTTTGTGAGACAATGTAAAGCAGAGATTCATTTGCACCCAGATTTCTAACCCATAGAAACATAAACAATAAATATCATTAAGCTGCTAACTTTGGAAGTAATTTGTTAGGCAGCAATAGATAACAAAAAAATCTCAGGTAGGGGTTTGGTGAGGATTAAATGAGAAAAAGATGAATACGAAATGACCCTTCCCATCAAGGAGGGTATAGCCTAGTGGGAGGTTGTATATCAACTGTGGAGCATTAAGTATTAGAGTGAGATGAAAAGACATTACAAGAACAGAAAATGGCATGACCAAAGGAATGGTAATGTGACAATGCAGGGCAGGTCATCTGATGAATAAATATTTATGCAAGGGGTTGAGGCAGGGATCAGGCCAACAACAAACCCTTGAGAGGCTTTGTGTGTCCTGAGAAGGCGCCTGAGAGATTTTCTGGCAGGTAATGGGTACACTGAAGTATTTTGAGCACTGGAATATGTTGGGAGGGGCTGTGCCATAAAGAATTTTAAGGTCAAAGTCAATAGGATACACCCTTAAATATTTACTTCTTTTTGTATTTTTAAAATGTATGAGTAATGCATATATTTTCATTGTAAACAAATAATTAATACAAAGTAAAAAAAAAACACACTTAAAGTCTTTAATTCCTCATTTTCCCCTTCTGAGGGCACCATAATTTTAATTTGTTGTGTCACACACAGTGACACAATGTACAGTGGTGTGCTGAAGCTGGCTTATAGCAACCCTTGTGTTTAGTGACAGCATGTTAATAGCTTGAAATTGAGCATATTTGCATCATAGACATTGGCAAAGACTACAGGCCACTTCCCCTCCAAAAAAATAAGCTTGCTTACAGGGACAGCACTGGTTGTGTATATCCTTTAAGATCCTTTTCTACCAAAGTACATGTAAAAATTCATTTCAGACAGATAGTAGAAATATGCAGTTAGTGGCTGAGAGCACAAACCCTGGAATCAGACCGCCTGAGTTCAAGTCTTGTCTCTGTCATATGCTAAGTGACCTTGACTGAGTTATTGACTCTCAGATCCTCAGTTTCCTTCTCTGTAGAATGCAGATAATAATAGTGTCTGCCATAGACATATAATGAGGATTAAATGAATGAATGTGTGTGCAGGGCTTGGAATAGTGCCTGCCACACTCTAAGTATCTATAAAGGTTAGTTAATATTGACATAAAAGGGGCCATACTGTAAATAATGCTCTACAACTTAATTTTCTTTAAACAATACATCTTGGAGAGCTTAGAGATAGCATTCCTTTTTTAAGAAAAAATTAAACTTTTAATTTTGAGATAACTGTAGATTCACCAGCAGTTGCCAAAAAAAAAAAAAAAAAAAAAAAGAGATCCCTTGTACTCTTTCACAAGTGTTGCAGAATGGTAACATCTTGCAAAACTAAATTAATATCACAACCAAAATATTAATATCATACAGTAAATATATAGGATGCCTCTTGTTGCCTTTTCTTTGGCACACCTACTTCCCTCCCGCCCCACAATTCCTCCTCAAACCTTGCAACTACTAAAATGTCCTCTATGTCCTCTATTTGTATAACTTTGTGATTTCAAAGATTTTACATAAATGGCATATTACAGTAGTTAACCTTTTTCAATCAGTGTAATTTTCTGGGGATTCATTTAGGTAGTTTCATGTATCAGTAGTTCCTTTTTATTGCTGAGTAGTATTCCATAGCACAGATTTGTTTAACCTTTTTACGCATTGAAGAATATCTTGGTTGTTTCCAGGTTTTGACCATTAGGACTGTTACAAACATTAATGTGGAGATTGGGTTGTCAGCATCTTCAGCTCCAAATCTGGGGTTATATAAGACCAAAAAGAAAACCCAGGGCATTTCCCACCATGTCATTCCTTTGATCACAGATCTCTAGCTGGTTTGCTTTCTTCATTCCTCCTTTCAGAATTTACTTACATTTGGGTTATATACAATGTCCAGAGCTTTTAGTTATTCTAAACAGAAAGAATAGGAAGAAGTGTGTCTAATCTCTTTTCCTGCAAGCAGAAGTCCTAGCATTCTTTTGAACTGCTGAGTATCACCCTATACAAACTCCTATATTTTGATAGGTACTCCAAATTGCCCTCCAAAAAGGCTTTCCCAGTTTAAATTCATACCCATCCTAATACATACCTGATAATATTTTGTGGGCATTGCGCTCATCTGATGTGAACGGGTTCGTGTGGAGTGAAATGAGTTAGACCTGTCACGATCTGGATATGGATTCAGACTTGAGCTTGTTTTTTGTGCCTCTGAGCATGAAATATTTTAAGTGGCAGCCAGGTAGCTGGTGAGAGACCAGTCTCACAGCTGTTTGCTGTGAGCCAATAGCGAGGGCCTTGTTGAGTTGACTGGAGAGGCTGCTGACTAACAGGAAGATTCCTAATTAAACCCTCATGCCTCCGTTTAAGCATGTCAGAGAGGGTTTGGTTGGCTGGGGAAAATTAGCATGGGTTCAAAGCCATGAAGAAACTGGGTCACAAGTCTAAATCTGGGGGTGTGACTAAAATTTGGAGTGTTGCTAGAGATTACTTTTGTTGTAGAGTGAGGAGAGGGGTTGAATGGTGGAAAAGGAGGTGTGATAGGCCCAGGGAAGCACCATCAAAAGGTCATGAGGAAACAATCAGGCAGAGAGAGTAGAGTACTGAGCATATATGTGAATTCATGATGATCCCTATGGAATATGTAGGACTGTGTGAGACATTAAGGCCCAGAGTCATCCATGCGGGAAAAGGGTGTTGAAAAGAGGCTGAAAATCAAACTACTTGGGAGGTCCTTGGAAAAACTGTCAGCTTTTAGGTGAGAAAAAGGTGAAGGAGAGATTTGAGATCTGATTCTTGACAAAGGGGCAGGATTTCCAAAGAAGAAGAACATTCTAGAAGGACAGCACAGCACTAGCTGAACTGGTTTCCTTGTCTGTGTAATAAACTTAGTGGCTTAAAGCAATACACATTAATTATCTCACAATTTTTATGGGGCAGGAAGCTGCGTTCTCTACTCAGGCTCTTACAAGGCTGTAGTCAAGGTGTTGGCCATGGCTGGGTTCTCACAAGAGATGTGACTGGAAAAGGATCCACTTCCAAGTTCCCTTAAATTATTGGCAGAATTCATTCCCATGTGACTGCAGGGTTTGTGGCAGCTTGTTAAAGTGGACAGAAAAATGAATGAGAGAGAGAAACTCCAAAATGGATCTGCTAACCATACAGACTTTAGAGCATAACATAATCACAGGAGTAACATCTCATGACCTTTACCACGTTCTATTTGTTAGGAGCACACATGCAAAGGGATAGGACGAGAGAAAGGTGAGCACCAGGTGTTGGTTATGGTGGCCACCTTGAAGTTTGTCTGCCACATACCAGAGGCATGAAGGGTTATTAGAATATTGGGCTCAAGGAGTAAGAGAAGAGATAAATTAGCTGTTGAGGAACATTAGACATAAGGATGGATCTAAAGATTGGGACTCCATCCTGCAGAAGAACCTCGAAAGCCAGTCTGAGAGCTTTATTTACCCTTTGGCATTGTGGAACCTATGAATGGACTCTTCCAACCTTGGCCTCCTGTTGCTTCCTGAAGCCAACATGCTTGCTAAGAAACACAGTTTTCCTTTCCATTCTCTGCTCACTCATTTCCTAAGCAATCATTTCTTTTAAAAAGCATTTTAGAAACGAAATGATAATTGTATTTAAAGTGAAGTATCTGCATGGAACTAACCTTGACCATTTTTTATAGTTTCATTATTTGGGGAGTTGTTGAAGCAGTACACACAAATGAAAGCATTGAGAAGCAAGATAATAGGTAACCTTCCCAACCTTTTCTTTAACTCAACTCCTCGGTGGGACTAATTGTAGAGAATAGAATGAGCTACTTGCTAAATGCATCGTGTCTTTATCCTCTCCTATGTGTGTCTGTTTAAAGAGCTATGTTAGAAAATTAAAGATTCTTATGGAAATATTCAGGAAGGTAAAAATGCATGGAGATGGAGTGCATTTGAATTATGTCAGAAATAGTTCTCAAATATAAAAAAGATTAAAAAATAACTGCAGTGCCAAATAAACAGTTCCCTATAGATGGAATTTATAAGCCTTTAATATAGTGATTTGTACTGTTTTAATTGTCAAATGTTTTGTGAACTTCCATATGATGGTGGTGGTGTGTGACTATTAGCATCCCTTGGTCAATAAGGTATATATTGACCAAAAGTAAACTCTTTACAATGAATTCATAATTTTTTGAAGATGACAATCACATGGCTGATTATTATTAGTAGTATTTTGGTGAATCTTATTATTAGTACTTTGTGAATCTTGGTGGGAGCTATGGACTTTTCTCTTGAAAAATGCTTATACACAGAAAATTACATACAGTTTTAAGAGGTTCATGAGCCCCCTGAAATCATCCATTGTGGACATCTGCAAATCTGACATTGAGAAACCTTGAATAACATATCTTTGAAAATTATAGTAAATCCACATATAAGATATATAACTGACTCAGTCTGTATCCAGTGATAGATGTCCTATGGATTTGAGAATCTTTCCAGGGCTATTTTGGACCAATGGTCTAAGTGACAGATTTTATTATATGTTTGAAGTTCTCATGTCAAATCCTGGATGTAGAGGACTATAAAGAACAGCTTTGTGCTGGTATTGGAATTTTGTTTTCTAATAATGTTCAAAATTTCTCTGCATAGAAACTTGTTCTTCAGACAGAAGTTTTATTGTAATAGTGTGGGAGACATGTAACAGTCTATTTGGGGTTGATGATAAAGATAAAACAACAATGCCCTTATGTGTTTGTGTGCATATGCATGTGTGTGTGTGTGAGAGACAGAGAGTCAGTGAGAGAGACCGGTGAGAAGAGAAAGGGAGATAGAAACAGAGAAGAGCGGGGAGAGATACATACAGAAAGGACCATAGAGAGAGAGACATGCAAACATAAAGGCAGAGGGAAACGTACATAGTGACAGAGAAGTACAGTTAAAGGGAAAGGAAGAAACAGACATAGAAATAAAGAGAGATTCAATCAGTCAGTGCTATGATCTGAATCTTTATGTTCCCCTAAAGTTCATAAGTTAATACCTTAATCCCTAATGCAGTAGTATTAAGAGATGGTGCCTTTGGGAGGTGATTAGGTCATGAGGGTGGAGCCCTCATGGATGAGATTAGTGCCCTTATAAAAGAGGCCTGAGGGAGCTTGTTTGCCCCCTCCACAATATGAAGATGCAGCTAGAAGGCACCATCTATGAGGAACGGGGCCCTCACCACACACAGAATCTGCTGTCATCTTGATCTTGGAATTTCTAGCCTCCAGAATTGTGAGCAATACATTTCTATTGTTTATAAATGATCCAGCCTAAGGCATTTTGTTACAGCAGTCTGAATGAACTAAGACAGTCAGATTGTTGGGAATATGGACAGACAAATATAAGAGACAGGCAGAATGAGCGGCAGAGAGTTTTCAAACCAGTGAGCACCCAGGGGTGCTCCTATCTGTTGTCTGATAGTAGGATGTCAGCAATACATTTTTTCATCATGATAGGGCCAGGAAGGGGTTGGTGGGTGATTAAAGAGGCAAGGGCTTGCTAGATGAATTACTTCCTGGCTAAAAATTAAATGATTCAGAAAGGACATTACTATTGGCCTTGTGACACCATGTGTTAAACATTGTGTGGGACAGTGCTGCTGGGCTGGAAGGAACTGACACTTCTTAGCTTTCCAGGAATTTTTGTTGAATTTCTGAAAAGTTTTACTGAACTTTTGAAAATGTGTTTATCTTATCCCTCTATGAAGGATTAGATGAATATTTAAAACAGAACATGCTTTCATCTCTTCCCAAGAACTTGCTAAGGTTTTTTTTTTCTTTTTTTTTTTTTCCTGAATACCTAGTTTGTGAATGTTACATAAGTCAAAAAAAAAAAAAAGTCATTTAAAAAGACATTATACTAGTCTTTCATGAGGGATCAGCCAAGGCCAACATTAACACCGAGAGGGAGGTAGTACATTTAGAGACAACATCTTTTGATGTGCGAAGAATTACCCACTGGTTTCCCACATGGCACACGGCCATAATTCATATGGTGAATGATCAGTGCCTTTAATGTCTTGTAACATAAAAATACTTAGAGTTTAAAATCTTGCTTGAAAAAATGATAACTCACGTGTTAGTGCATATGTCCCTGATAAACATATGCTTTGAGCAGATATTCAATCTCGCCTGTATGCTGAGCTGATGGAAACTCTAAGGAATTTACTGGAAAGGCTTCTTTTAATGTGTCCATCACATTACATTAGAAATGTAATTTGTGTAAGAGGAATGACTTATTTTTAAATCATACCTTGACATGAACAGTTTTTCAACTACCAAAATTAAAACATCAATTGTGGTTTACACTGTAGAGGGTTTGTTATGGGACCCACTAACTTGAGAAACCATGAAGTAGAGAATAGAAGTGAAATAAAAGAATCTTAATGAACCATACTCCATAAATACAGAAATTTTATAGGTAAAGATGATATGAACCATCTTTAGGGGATGAAATGTTACAATAATTGACCGGAAAGTACATGATCTGAAAGGATCTGGAAGGACATTTAGGACCGTTGGTGGAACATAGGCTTGACTAAGATACTTGGGATCAGGAACCTGTCTACCTTGTTGATATTATTTAACAATGTTAAACTCAGAACAGTTCCTGGTTCTTAGTAAGTGCTGAAAAATACTTTTAATGAATGAATGAACAAATAAATAGTGTGTTAAACGGAAATATAAGTACATTAAAAGAAGGATCTAGAAAATACACTTCAGCAATATAGAATTGCTCATTTAAAGAGAAACGAGATGACAGGAATTTTAGAAGACCACAGTAGATAACATGAAACAGATGTAGCTAACTCCATAATGGCAAAAGCATTCAAACAATCACTTAATTTGGTTTCTTTTTATACCTCCAGTCCCCCTACTTATTTACTTAAACAAAACACTTTGTCTTGATGAGAACTGAGTCATTAGGGACAGTTTTGGGACCCTGACTTTTTGGTAGGAGAAGGATAAACCTGATCAATTAAGAATACCAGTCAACAATGGTGGAAAGCAGTATGGTGATTCCTCAAAGAGCTAAAAGCAGAATAGCCATTTGACCCAGCAATGCCATTACTGGGTATATACCCAGAGGAATAAATCATTCTACCATAATGACACATACACATGAATGTTCATTGTAGCACTATTCACATTAGCAAAGACATGGAATCAACCTAAGTGCCCATCAGTGACAGATTGGATAAAGAAAATGTGGTACATAAACACCATGGAATACTATGCAGCCCTAAAAAAGAACGAGATCATCTCTTTTGCGGGAACATGGATGGAGCTGGAGGCTATTATCCTCAGCAAACAAATGCAGGAACAGAAAACCAAGTACAGCATGTTCTCACTTATAAGTGGGAGCTAAATGGTAAGAAGTTATGAACACAAAGAAGGAAACAACAGACACTGGAGCCTACTTGATGGTAGAGGGTGGGAGGAGGGAGAGGAGCAGAAAAGATAACTATTGGGTACTGGGCTTAATTCCTGGGTAATGAAATAATCGGTACAATAAACCCCCATGACATGAGCTTACCTGTGTAACAAACCTTCACATGTACCCCTGAATCTAAAATAAAAGTTAAAAAAATACCTGTAATGTGCAAACCCTTTATTAGTGGGATTAATAATGTTTGAACAATCATCATCACTGCAGAAGTAGCTGTAAAGAGTGCTTTCCACTTGCTCTGTGATGGGCACTGTACTATATGCTTTACTAGCTTTTTAAATATTAAAGACTCCTTCAGTGTTGGATATTATTACCCTTGTTTTCTTCATGAGGAGAATGGGGCTCACAGAGGCTTTGTAACTTACTCAAGGCTGCTCAGCTAGACCGGAAATGGAAGTATGCGTACACATACATTTCATTCCATTTCCAATTATTCTTAATTGTGAACATTAACTTCCATGTGATACTAATTTGTATGTGACATAAGTACTTCATGGTTCAAGAATGTCCAGGATTCATTCTTTTATTCTGTGCCAGGATGTATTTGCATGTGTATCAGTGTCAATATTAGATGATCAACTCTTAGAGGATAGAGTTGGCTCTTTAAACCTCTTTACAAAGTGCCTGGCTTTGTGTCCCCAGAGCCTGACACTTACAAAGCACTCAATTATTTATCCAACAAGTAAATGAATGAGTGAGCAAGCATCATATGTAAATTAGGACCTTTCCTTTGGGCTCATAAAACTACTTTTAGTGTATTAATAAGGTTGTGCTTTACATGCTTATTATACACAAATTCAAAAGTATCAGAGAAAATGATCAAAAATAATGTTGAATTTTATAACGTAAAAGCTTTTGTAATGCTGATGAGACACCTCATTTTGTTTCTCTTGGGGCCAGCAGGGGAACCTGTGGCTCATGTCTTACTCTCTGGATTGAACACTGGAGATTTCAAAGTTCCTTTGGGAACAATTATAAAGGGACTCGTTGGGGAAGGGGCTGGCAGTGCTTTCTCTACCTATTCTCAAGATTTTTGCAATAGCTGTTCTTTGGGGGTTAGACACATTTTAAGCTACCATAGCCCCCTTTATGATTATGTTCACGTTCCACTTCCTATGGGCTTTCTTAACGTAAAATGGGAAGAGGAGAGAACGCATAACTAAAAAGTGTGTTCTTAAAAGAACCCTTGGATTTTCTTTTGCAGGTGCCCATGAGGTGGTCCTGACTGGTACATCATAGCATTGCTTCTGGCTGCAAGTATGATGGTTAATTTTATGTCTCAACTTGACTAAGCCATGGAGTGCCTAGGTATTTGGTTGAATATTCTTCCCAGCGAGTCTGTGAGGGTGTTTTTGGATGAGATTGACATTTGATTGCTAGACTGAGTAAAGCAGATTGCCTCCCTAATGTAAGTGGGCCTCATCCAATCAGTTGAAGGACTAAATACGCCAAAATGGCTGCCCCACCCATGAGTCAGTGGAGACTCTTCCGCCCCACTGTTGGAGCTTGGAACACTGGTCTTTTCCTGCCTTTGGACTCCAACTAAGACCTCAACTCTTCTTGGGTCTGAGCCTACCAACTTCCAGACTAGAACTTATAACATTGGCTATTTTGGTTCTCACGCCTTTGGACTTAGACTTAACTTATACCATTGGTTCTCTTGGGTCTCCACTTTGCTGAATGCAGATGTTGGAACATCTCAGCCTCTGTAATCATGTAAGTACATTCCTTATAATAAATCTCTTTGTGTATATCTGTATCTGTATTTATCCCCATCTCTATCTCTTTTGGTTCTGCTTTTCTGGAGAATCCCAACTTGTAACAAAATCCTAACTTGTAACAAAAAAAAAATCAGGTAAACCTAAATGAATAAGATGGCTATTTGTCACATGAGAAGTAACCCAGGACTAGGCAGGACAGTGCTGGACATGGCAGTACAGTGATAGCTTCAAGGACTCCGACTCCCTCTATCTTCCTTCCATAACTTTTTGGGTGGCTTTGTTCTCATGCTCTCAGGATGGTTGTTGTACATCCAGGAGTTGTGTTCACATTCCAGGCAGGAAGGAGATGGAAGGTCAAAAGGCCAAAGGAGCTTGCAGGGAGCCTCATTTGAGGGTGCTACTTACATATGTCATTGGCCAGGTTCATGCCACATGGACACCTCTAGCTTCTGAGGGTCTGGGAGCTAAAGCATTAGCTCAGCACGTTACTACCTCAAATAAATTTGGTATTCTTTTGGAAGAGTGGGGGATAGATGTTGGTAGGGCAATGCTCTCCATGGATTGTTAGATAACCATGTCAAAAAAAATGTTAGTACTTCACTGGTTTGGGAGGTTATATAAATTCAAAATAAGTGTGAATTACATATTATTTATAAGTTTCTCTAGCACAGTGCATCAAAAATTATTTCATGGAATGAGGCAAGAATATTTACATTTACAGAGCTTCTATGATATGCCACACACATAGCCACTGCTTTACGGGCGTTGTCACTTTTGATTCTCACAGCCCTATGAGGTCATTTCTATTGTCCTCATTTCACAAATAGGGAAAATGAGTCAGGGAGAGAGTTCACTTAAGTTATCTAAATTTGCACAGCAAGGAAGTAGAAGAATAAAGTTAGAACTCAGGCCCATCTTGACCTTACAAAGTCCTTATAAAACTTTTTTCTTACAAGAAAATCCCGAATATGTATTTCATACATGATAACATATTTCTTTAAAACTCTGATGCTTAGCACAGTAAGCTCCCAGGAAATGTCTGCTGATTATATCTGCTTTTCTCATTGTAGCCACTGAATTTGATGCTCCTTTTACAGGTATCTCTTTAAGTCCCAATCCAGAACAGGCAGCTCACACCTTAAGTCAGAAAATAATGTCAGTAATATGAGAACATCTTCAGTTTTAAGGATATTCAACAAATATTTGTTGCACACTTATGTTGAGTCAGGCACAGTGCTAGGACTTAAAGGTACAATGCCACACAACTCAGGAAAGTTCCTTTGTTCATGAAGCTGAACGTATTTTCTATGGGAAAGAGACAGGCAAGACTCTAGTAGACAAATAAAGATGACAATTGGAGAGAATGATGAGTGTGCCAAGGAAATGAGGAGCACAGTGGTATAACGACCTGAGAGGGAGGCTGCTTTAGAGAGGATAGTCAGGAAAGGCCTTCTGAGGAGATGCCATTAAAATGAGGACTGAAACATGAGGAAAAGCCAACCATAAAAAGAACCAGAAGAGCATTCCTGGCTGTGAAAACAAAAACAAAAACTGTGCAAAGGTCCTCAAGCGTTTACAGGCTTAGAATACTTGAGCAACAGGCCATAGATCTGGACAGTAAGGAAGGGGCAGAGTTGTTGGGAGACAGCGTACCCAAAGACAGGAACCAGATATATCCTTCTAGGACATGGTAAGGGCTATGCACTTAATTTGGGGCAATTTTAAGCTAGAACTTGATTTATGTTTATAAAAGTTCAGGCTTGGAATCTAAACAATTAATCTTCAAGGGAGCATGACGTATTGCAGAAAATAGTCTGTGCATCTTTCTTTGTTCGTAACTTTTCTGTTAAACAATGAATGCAACATATTCCAATGGATGCAACATATTCCAATGGAAGGCTAATGTTATCAGTAAAGGAAAGTACACCCATTAAGAAAATTTAACAAAACAAAAATGTCAAGGAGACAGCTAACTCTCAAAAATTACGTATTTTGATCCTGCCTTTCTTTCCCTGCAAACCTTTAAAAACACATTTTAAAAATTATTTCACCCAAATTTGGAAGCCCCAAATTGACTACTAAAGTCTTTCCACTTGAAGTTAAAGTTTTACTGTTGCTTTTAGTTTATTTCAAGATTCTTAAATGTGAGTGTTTACAAACTTTCCAAGAAAAGATGCTTCAGTCTTCTGCTTGTTTGTTACACGTTCTTTGCTGTCCATTGCTTCTTGCTAATACATCTTCCATCTGAAGTCACTTTTCTTTTGACTGAAGTTTATCTTTTAGAATTAGATTTTTGTAGGCAGTCTTAGTTTTTGTCTAAAAATGTCTTCACTTTTGCTCTTGAATAATTTGGT
This sequence comes from Macaca mulatta, assembly GCF_049350105.2. Lineage (NCBI taxonomy): Eukaryota > Metazoa > Chordata > Mammalia > Primates > Cercopithecidae > Macaca > Macaca mulatta. The sequence continues at coordinate 128,858,058 of NC_133407.1, read as the reverse complement.
GGAGGTGGATATAGGATTCTTGGTTGGTTGTTATTTGTCTTCAGTAAATTGACAATACAATTCCACCGTTTATTATCTTCTGTTAAGAAGTCAGCTGTCAGTCTAACTGCTGTATTTTTTTCCTCCAAAAAAGATCTTCTTGCTTTTAAACTTTTCTTAACTTTAGATTCCTGCTATTTTACTCCAATAAATTTAGGTTAAGATTTTTTTTTTAATGCCCTGTTTAGAAATCATTTAGCTTCTTGTATCTGTGGACTGACATCTTTCACCACTTCTAGAAAATTCTCTCCTCATTAATGCTTCAAATATTGTCTCCTTCCTTCTCTCTCTCTCTCTCTCTCTCTTTCTCTCTTTCTCTCTTTTCTCTCTCTCTCTCTTTCTCTCTTTCTCTCTTTCTTTCTTTCCTTCTTGTCTCTCTTTGTCACACAGGCTGGAGTGCAGTGGCATGATCACAACTTACTGCAGCGTCCACCTCCCCTGGGCTCAGATGATCCTCCCACCTTAGCCTCCCAAGTAGCTGGGACTACAGGCATGCACCATCATGCCTGGCTAATTTTTGTATTTCTTTATAGTGACAGGGTTTCATCATGTTGCCCAGGCTGGTCTCAAACTCCTGAGCTCAAGCAATCTGCCTGCTTCAGCCTCCCAAAGTGCTCGGATTATGGATGTGAGCTGCCACCACATTTTCTTTTATATCACTTAAAAAAAAGTTTTAAAAAATGTATATTAGGTTTTCTCTTCCCTTCTCTTCTTACTTCCCCTCCTTATATTCTTGTTCCTGAGCCTTTTTTTCTTTTCAATGATGTGCTCTGTGTGCTGCATTCTGGATAAATGTCTTCTATTCTCTCTTTCAGTTTACTTAGGTCTTTTTCATCTGATCTGCGGCCCAATACAATACATTAAGTTTTAAATTTTGGTTATTGTATGTTTTATTTGTGAAAGTTCAATCATGTTCTTCTTCAAATCTGCTATGACATTTTGTTTAGTTTCCTATACCCTGCATTTATTTCTAAGTTTGTCTTTTATTTCTTTAAACATAGAACATAATTTTTAATAATTTATGTCTAATAATTGCAATATCTGAAATAGTTTAGGTGTCCATTATTTCTGCTGGTTTTCACCCATGGTGTATTATTTCCTTAAGTACTGTGTTGTCTTTGTGAAATGTTTCTTTCCCTGAAACAGCTCTATAGGGGGTGTTTCCCAATGACTGAAGAACTATTTTAAATTAAAATCATAGTTTATACTGTTTGGATCACTTAGGTGCTTCAAAATTGGTGATGTAAATCCTTGAGAGAAAGTGCCCATGCGTTGCCTCCTCTCAGGGATGATTTGTCTATGTTTTCTCTTTCTTTCCTTCCTTCCTCTTTATTTCTCTTCTCCAGCCCTTCTTAGTCCAAGGTATGTCTCCCTGCAAACTCCCCGGGTGGAAGGAGATAGGTGGATATACTGATTTATCTGTTCCCCAATACTGTATACCTTTGAGAGCTCGGTGCATTATATATGGAGGTGATTTACTAGACACATGACATTGAATGGGCCTCATCCTTTAATTGTTGCTTCCTCGATACCACAAGGCCATTGAAAGGACAGCTTAGTTCTTTCCAGATTGGCAAATGGCTTCAGACCTAAAGCTGAAGTTTTCCATTTACATCTTTTATTTTGGTACTTAGTATTTCCTTTTTCATTTTGCCAGCTCTTTGATGCTGTTAAAAGGACTAAAAATGTTTACTACATCAGTTTTAGTTGTTTTTAGTGGAAGAGTTAGTGCAAATATCCTGATCTGTCATTGTTGACTCATCAACTTTTAAAAGCTTAAACACTTTAACAACTTTTTCCTGTTAAAATAACTTTTTCTGACTGGATAGTAAGAAAAAAGCTAAGACATTAGGGAATTCTTCCATCCTTTATGTGATTTGTAGCTCAGTCTTTTTTTTTTTTTTTTTTTTAACTTGGAGATGATTTTTTACTTCTTGGGACCTGTACTATTTTCCAGTGGTGCCATCCATTTCAGAACACTAACAGGAGATGAGGTGAGCATATGGGAAGTATGGCAGATCTGGGCTTCACTCACATCTACACTGGATGTGGAATTGCATACATAGCCCCATTTATTTTTGTAAATTTTGCCAAATTGGCTAATTTAACATGTTATCAGAAAGAAAGTGGTCAGAAATATCCATGAAGAGGTACATTGGGAGGGGAAGTGTGAGCCACCCACTTCCTTAATAGGAATGCAATGCCAGGTTGCACAGATTTTGCAGGTCTTAAAACTAACTTCCTTCATGCAGGCTTTTCATTAGCCTGGAGCTGTATTTTCTTCATGCTTCAGGAAGTACACCTAGGACCTCAGTTTTGTTGTTATGGGAATGTTACATAAGCTGTGTTATCTTCTGTTTAGTGAGTTTTTTAAAGATTGTGATTTCTTCCTTCACTCTCTACTATAAATGTCTTTTTTCCTTCCCTTTTAAATTATCTGTGGTTCTACTTCGATGTTTTATGTTCACTACTCATCTCACATATATTCGATTTGCCTTTTTTTTCCTAAATGGAAATAGTTTTGCTTTTATTTTCTCGTTATTTGAGTGATGTATTTCTGTGAAAAGGACATCTTCTCTAACAGCCCTTTCCAGAGATAATTACTATGAACCTCTATTAAGAGTTTTGGCGGATACCATTCCAAACTCCACTTTCTCATTTCTATATAGCTGTGTAAATTTATGATACACATGTGCACACACACAGATGCATACAGTCATGCACTGCATAAAGTTGTTTCAGTCAATGATGAACCACATGTATGAGAGTGATCCCACAAGATTATAATGGAGCTGAAAAAATCGCGACATCTAGTGAAGTTGTAGCTTGTATCAGCACCCTGAAGTTAAACTCCCCCATTCATACAGAGCTTCTAATGTGATTTTTTTAGTATTGCACTTTTCGGTAAGGACATCAAACGATCCACACGTTTGAGGAAAGCCTTCAACTTGAAAGATGGAGACATTTCTATCTTCCTGGAAGAAACAGAAACAAAGCAAGAACCCAAGAAAACATTGAAAAGAAAAACATAACAGCAGTAGCAGCAGCAATAACAACCAGTAATTAATTTCCTCAGAGATATTACAAGATATTGCATCTGTGACATGAGAACAAGAGGCTATAAAAAAGGGAGAAATCTGAGAAAAAGAAAGGACTTTTGGAAATTAAAAAGCTGAAATGAAATGGAAACTAAAACTGAAATGTAAAGTTCCATAGATGGGCATTACAAAAAGAAATGGACAAGAGAGCAAGGATAGGAAAATTAAATGATAATTCCAGGAGGTTCAGGATGCAAGTTACAGAAATTTCAGGGAGCAAAACTAGAGGAAAGAGAGGAAAGGAAAGCATCAATTAATCAAGAAAAATGTCTGAAAGTGAAGGAGGTGAGTTCCAGAATGAAAGGAACTCATGAACACTATAGTGACTTTGATATGGTCCCAAATGCCAGTGGGACTTTGACCCCAGCCAATGTCCAGGCTCTTGACAACATCACCAGAAGGAATTCAAGGATGAGTGAAAAAATATTGAAAGTACAGACATTTATTACAAAGTGAAAAATACACACTCAAGCCATGTTTGTGCCACTGCACTCCAGCCTGGGCACAGAGCAAGACCCTGTATCAACAAAACAAAACAAAACAAAAACGGGGAGTGTGGGCATACTCAAGAGGGAATCATACAAGAGGGTATGGGATTTCACCTTTATGAACTTTTTTTAACCAAAGGGTGGAATATTTACGAGGATTCCTGGAAAAAAAGTGGAGATTTCTCAGAACTGTGATGCCACCCATTTTTACACCAAATATGGGTATTCCTAGAACTGTCATGGTGCTGGTGGGTATATGTTTAGTATGTTAATGAGTGTACAGTGAGGTCCTAGGTGAAACCTAGGACAAATCCAGTGCCATGTTGAGTCCAGTGGGTCTTAGCCAGCTTGGTCCACATCTGTATTTTAAGGTCTTAGCCCCTAGCTTCTGCAGCTCTTTCAACAGTTTCCTTTGGCTAGTTATGTGAAACTGCACCTGGAATTTTCTATTCTTCTGTGAACATACTTTATTATTCCTGTCTCGGGTTGAATAGTGTCCCCCCCAAATTTATGTTGACCTGTAACTTCAGAATGTGATTGCGATATTGTGAAATATATATTTGGTCTTCAACCCCCTTTCCTGGCATAAAACTCCTAAAATTCTTAGAATTACCAAAATGATGTCTTTTTATATGCTACTGATTGACTGGTGGCTGGCTACCCCAGGGTAGCTTCAGGATAGGACAGGTCACAAGAAAGATCAAGGCAGGATTACAGGGCTGGGACTTTCAGCCCCACCCCTAACCTTCAGGGAGGGGAGAGGGGCAGAAGGGTAAGTTGATTACCAATGGCCATTGGTTTAATTAATTATGCATATATAATGAAGCCTCTATAAAACCCCAAAAGGACAGGGTTTGAAGAGCTTCCCGATAGCTGGACACATGGAGGTTCCTGGATGATGGCTCACCAAGGGAGGGCATGAAAAGTCCATACCCCTTCCCATACCTCACCTTATGCATCTCTTCATCTGTATCCTTTGTAATATCCTTTCTCATAAACCAATAAACGTGTTTCCCTGCATTCTGTGAATCACTCTAGCAAATTAATCAAACCCGAAGAAGGAGTCATGGGAACCCCAACTTGGAGCAACTGGTGAAAAGTTCCAGAAGCCTAGACTTGCCACTGGGGTCTGGAGGAGGAGGGAGGCAGTCTTGAGGGACAAGCCTCAACCTATGGCATCTGACTCTATCTCCAGGTAGAGGGTGTCAGAATTAAATTAGGGGACACTCAGGTGGTGCCTGCTGCTTGGTGAGTGAGGAAAAACTCCCACCCATTTGGTCACAGAGGTATTCTGTGTTGGTGGTGGTTGGTGGTGTGAGAGAAAAGGATAAGTCAGTTTGAGTTTTTCCACACCTTGATCTTATTTGGAAATATGGTCTTTCCAAATAAGTAGCAGATGTAATCAGTTATGCTAAAATGAGATCACACTGGATTGGAGTGGGGCCCATATCCAGTGACTGGTGTCCTTATAAGAAGGCCATACAGAGAAATAGAGGAGACGTACAGAGAAGAAGGCCTCATACAAATAGAAACTGGAGTGATAATGAGACTTGAAGCCAAGGAATGGCAAGGATTGCTAGCAACCATCAACCCTTAGAGAGAGACATGGAACAGATATTCCCTCAGAGCCTCCAGAAGGAGCCAGGCCTGTTGACACCTTGATTTTGGACATCCAGCTTCCAGAACTTTAATAGAATACATTTCTGTTGCTTTAAGCCACTCAGCTGGTGGTTCTTTGTAACAGCAGCCCTAGGAAATGAATACAAGCATCCAGTGTGATGGATGAGATCAGACCTGCATGAAAGCACATCATCATGATGTTTCAGAATCCCAAAATTGAAAAGCCAGTTCTGCAAGCTTTAAGAGAAAAAAAAAAGTCATGTACAGGATATTGGGAGTCATGTATGGGGTATCAGGAGTCATATCTCATCAGCAGGAATCCAGAAAACTGGAAGCAATGGAGCAACATAATTTTGAGCGAGAAGAATCTTCAAGCTAAAATTCTACTTAGCCTATCAACTTAGAATAGACAAATAGTGTTGTCATACTTGTGAGGATTCAAAATATTTGCTTTTAGGGCAGCCTTCCTTAGGAAGATTCTGGAGGGTGTGGTTTAATAATGCGGTCAACAAAGACAACAAAAGCAAACATGGAATTCAGAAACAGACACTCCAAGACAGAGAATTGCAAAGGACAGGACCCAGAATGTGACCTGGACAGCAGGCATGGAAAGGCAGGTCCAGAGTAGAGCAAAGTGGATGTGAAGTTCTGGGAGGGAGGTCTTTGGGAAAGAAAATAATGGAACTGATGTGTCTGAGTAAATGGAAAACATTATTCATAGGTGTGAAGGCAGAGGTGTTGGAGCATTTGGAAAATATTAGCAATTTGAGCTTAGAAAATCAAACAAATTAAACAACAACAAAAAAGACAATTCTGAGACAATGATTGCCTCCAGGAAAAATGAAGGATTGCTCAAGGAAGAAGTTATGGTCACAGTATACAGATTGACTCAAAAGTAATATAAAATGTGTAGATAATGTGTAAAATTGCTAAGTTAAGAAACACTAGTATTTGGATTTGTTAATGGGTACAGAAGTACAGGTAGACAGGAGAAATAAATTCTAGTGTTCTATAGCCCTGGAGGGTGACTATGATAAACAATAACTTATTGCATATTTTCAAATAGCTAGAAGAGTGGACTTTGAATGTTCTCAACACAAAGAAATTATCAATGTTTGACATGTTGGATATGCTGATTACTCTGATTTGATCATTGGACATTGCATACATGTATTGAAATATCACACTGTACTCCATAGAAAAAATGGTCATGGTGGCTCACACCTGTAATCCCAGCACTTTAGGATGCCGAGTTGGGTGGATTGTTTGAGCCCAGGAATTCGAGATCAACCTGGGCAACATAGTGAAACCCGTCTCTACAAAAAATACAAAAATTAGGTGGGTGTGGTAGTGCATGCTTGAAGTCCCAGCTAGTTGGGGGGCTGAGGTGGGAGGATGGTTTGAACCCAGGAGGTTGAGGCTGTAATGGGTCATGATAGCACTCAAGCCTGGGCAACACAGTGAGACTGTGAGACCATCTCAAAAACAAAACAAAACAAAACAAAACAAAAAAACCAAAAATGACATAAGTGTAATTTAACTTCATAGAGCAATTTAAAATTTCCCATTTAGTGTTAGGAAAATGTTGAAGTGTTTCATTTAATCAGTTATCCAAATAGAAACAATAAAATTTTCATTATACCAGAAAAAAAGCAAAAAGGCATAGTTTTAAAAAAATAAATATGAAAGTAAATATTAAGGGGAAAAGAAGGATTGAGGGCTTGTTGCCTATGGAGAATTGGACTGAAGTATCCAGAGAGTTTGGGTAGAGGAATGCTATTTTTCATTATAAGTCATTAAGTGTACTATTTAGTATTTGAAACGATGCACTACATTAGTTTGATAAACATTAATTAATCTAAGAAACAGACTATATATATATATATATATAATATATATATAATTTTTTTTTTTTTTTTTTGAGATGGAGTCTCAGTCTGTCACCCAGGCTGGAGTGTAATGGCACCATCTCTGTTCACTGCAGTCTTTGCCTCCCAGGTTCAAGCAATTCTCCTGCCGCAGCCTTCCAAGTAGCTGAGATTACAGGTGCCCTCCACCACACCTGGCTAATTTTGTGTTTTTAGTAGAGATGGGGTTTCACCATGTCGGCCAGGCTGGTCGCTTGTCCAGGCTGGTCTCGAACTCCTGACCTTGTGATCTGCCCATCTTGGCCTCCCAAACTGCTGGGATTACAGGCGTGAGCCACTGAGCCTGGCCAATGTATGTTTTTAATACAGCATTTGATAGAGCATATTTTAATATACAATTTAAAAACTTTATTTGGTGTTCAGTTGAGAAGTTTTTCAACACTCAAGTAAGATAATTTGTTTTGGAATTGCTGAGAGATATAAGAGCACAATGATATAAAATCAAGTAGACTGTATTTTGAGTGATTTAAAAGATTTCCCGTGATAATTTTTAATATAGGCAATTTTTGCCTTACTTGCCAATTAAGAAACTAACCCTGTGTGAGATAGGATTTTATACCAGCAGAGACTGGAGTTGCAAGATATGGCAAAAACAGACAAGCAAGCAAGCCAGTTACCAGTTAGATTCAAGTTTCAGACAGACAATACCTTTCCTTAGTGTAAGTATGCCCCATATACTGACTGGGACCTTATTATACTAAGACCTTATTACACTGGGACTTTATTATACTAAATATTATCCATTGTTTACCTGAAACTCAAATTTAATAGGATGTCTTGTGTCTTATGTGACAACCCTAATAGAGGTTCAATAAGCAATCACTGAACTTTTTTTTTTTCTTGATAACCCATTAAGATCTGTTATCCAAGAATTGTTAAAATCTGCTTGCAATCTACCTCTATTTTCAGACTGTATCCAATTCTGGTGTTAATGAGTTTCATAAGGTAACCAACCACCCACAACTTCAGAAGAGTGGTTCCATCGATGCCGCTCCATCGTAAATTTGTCTGACACTAGACAATGGCCAAAATAATGACTTGAATGCAAAACTTAAGGACAAAGCCAGGAAAATGTCATGGTAAACAAATATGGTAGCTTTTTTTTTTTTTTTCCTCTGGTGGGTGAGGAAAGGACAGGGTGTATGAAATGGAATGCCATATCTGAATAAGTTGGCATGTACTTGGTAGAGAGTTGTAACCTTGTCTAAAGGTGGTCAAACATAAAGTTTCTTTTATATTCTCTTTGAACTCGGTCTCAATATCATAATAGTCTGGGCTGTCACCAGTCAAGCTTTTATCCCATGTCAGTACAATTTTTGTTAGAATTGTTCCCTGGGACCTCTTTCACCTTTAATAGAATTGCAGAGTAATTCATTCTTCTTCATTGGCAATTAGATGGTTAGGATTGGTATGCCCAGTTTTCAAATCCTTTCCAGAATTCAACTCTTCAAACAGCCTGGAGAAATCAAAGAAACCAGAAGGTGGTCAATTGCCTGCTTCTGTTTTTCAATTATTTCCAGCATTGGTAAAGATTTTATCTCTAATTGCCTTATGAGTATTAAATCTCTAACTTTATAATGTGGTGGTTTCTGGTTATCAAAGAACTGTCTGAGACTAAATGTGTCCTGCTGTAATTACTCCCCCAGCTTGTGCTGGTCTTCCCTCCTCCTGCCCCTCATTTCTAAAAGTCACAGTCATTTTCTCCTCCTAATTCCCATGTCTTTGATTTTCCATATCTATCCAAAAATGTCAATATGCTTCTCTGTCTCAAGAATGTTGGCTTCGGAAAGTCTTGTAACTTCAATTGTGTAATTTCTTTTTTTTTTTTTTTTTTTGAGACGGAGTCTTGCTGTGTGGCCCAGGCTGGAGTGCAGTGGCGCGATCTCGGCTCACTGCAAGCTCCGCCTCCCGGGTTCACGCTATTCTCCCGCCTCAGCCTCCGAGTAGCTGGGACTACAGGCGCCCGCCACCACGCCCGGCTAGTTTTTTATATTTTTAGTAGAGACGGGGTTTCACCATGTTAGCCAGGATGGTCTCGATCTCCTGACCTTATGATCCACCCGCCTCGGCCTCCCAAAGTGCTGGGATTACAGGCTTGAGCCACCGCGCCCGGCCTCAATTGTGTAATTTCTTTATTTTTTTCAACCTATGTCTGTTTCAGTTACTTTATTCCCCTCCTAAAAGTTCACCTCAAACTATGAAACCCCAAATGGCCTGTGTTAGTAAGACTTTTTTTTTTCTTAGAGACAGAGTCTTACTCTGTCGCCCAGACTGGAGTGTAGTGGTGTGATCATAGCTCAATATAGCCTCCACCTCCGGGACTCAAGCGATCTTCCTGCCTCATCCTCCCAAGTAGCTGGGATTATAGGCATGTGCCACTCTGCCTGGTGAGATTCTGAATTGAAAATAATAAGCCACTGGTGGAAAGAGTCATACAAGTCCAAATTGGAATCCTGGCTCTATAATTTTCTGTGTATTTATTCTGATTACCCATTTTCCCGAGCTGTAAAATAGCGACAACAGTACCTGCCACAGAGTTTGGGCTTAAATAAGGTGAGAGTAAAGGGTGCGTTGTAGTATCTCTCACATACAGGTCACACAATAAAATGTAGCTATTTAGGAAGCACTTCCACACAAAATACCATGGTTTTTGGTCAATCCCATGCCCACCACCCAAACCCATAGTGTTGGCAGGAAATATCTCAACCCCACATAGATGAATTGCTTCATGCCTAAGGGCTTATACCTGAAAACGTGGGGCTTAGGATTCAAGGATTCAGATGCTCTCTGCTTTTCTAACACACCATAGCACCTCATGACTTCATTGGTAAGAAGGTTTCTTAAAAAGCATCTACTTTTCCTGAATTAACTTGAAAAGCTCTCTGTCTTGCACTTTTGTTAGATTTTTAAATATTTTTCATTGTAGAATGTATCTCTAGAGTCTCTCTGGCCCAACAAGGAATGAGAAATAGTAACTCAAAAAAATCAAATTTGAAAAATAATGAAAAAAGGGATTCATTCTATGCTAAATGCTAAGGTGCATGATATCTGTGATTTTGAAATGTGAGAACATTTGGTGCTACCTCCCCAGACTAAGAAGTCGTCTCCTGAATTATGATGGTGAGTGAAGCAAGATCAGAAGTATGTAGGGACAGTGACAGTATGCTTTAGTTGAATTGTCAAATGGTTTTATTGGTTGATGCCCATGAAGAGCCTTCAGCAAGAAGAAGCCAGATTTCACTTATCTATCTGCCTCCGAGAAATGATGTCAGTAAGGTTAGATTCTTCCAATGGGTGAATGGGCATTTGCCCCATGGCTCACCTGCAAGTTTTGTCTCTCTGACATAGAAGCTTTTCAATTATGGTAACTCTTTTCAGTTATCATGCAAGTATTTCACTTTAGATGAATGTGGCCTGGCAGGAGTGGAATAAACCATCATAATTTATGGGTGCTTTTCTGAACATTTTTTTTTTCCCAGAAAAAACCATTGGGGCAGCAATGTGCTAAAGCCTGAGGAGTGAATTGTGATTGGCTTAAACAATACCCTTGCCACTTACCCTTGTGCTAGGATAACCATTGACAAAGCTCTAGCTTACCAAGTAAAGGAAAGTCTGCTGAAGCATCTTGGAAAAAAGCAGGGCTTATTGGTATCACCCTCATCCCTTCCTTTACTGTGGATGTGTCACCTTTTCTGGGAGCCTTTCTCTGCTCTACTTAAAACAGATTCCCCTCCCCTGCTATCACAAAACTACTTACAACATCTTCTCCTTAGCCCTTAGCTCCAACTAAGGTCCCTGAGAGCAGTATTGTTTTACTCTGTTTTGTTTAATGCCATAGCCTCAATACCCAGAGCAGTTCAGGCTAGAGGCAATATTTGGGGAATGAATGAATGGTTTTTTTTGTTCTACAACCTGCGCTTAACAGCCTGGCTCCATCTCCCACCTGTCTCACATGCAAAATAATACATAAAAATATCTACTGGCGTGTCAGCTTTTGTTTTTGAATCTGAATAACCCTTTGCAATAGGATAATACTAATTTTAAGCCACATGGCTATCAGTTCTTGCTCCTCCTCTTATATCTTCTTAGTCTAGACATTAATAAAATGGAAAGAATTTTAGGTGAGATGTCTATCAAAACAAGCAGATCTGAATTCTAACTCCAACTGTACCTCTAGTTCATTTGTGACTGTAAAGAACACAGTCTCTTTCATCTAATTTTTGTCATCTGTTAAATTTGCATTTTCTCAAGCATGTTGTCTCAGTCTTGAGTTATATAACAGTAAAAACGAACTCTTTTCCTAGTTTTCTAAAAACGGTGCCTATTTCATCTGCATTTATACTGTAAAATTTGCTTAATAAATTCCTGATGATGATCTTAGGGAAAAATAAAGTCCAGAAGGGTTGTAATTGCTTGGTCTTGTCCTCAGGGCTAAGAGTTGAAGGAGCCTTAGACTAAATACTTGGAAGATTACAAAGCTAGTTTTCAAGGCCTCACATTGACCACCACAATATAATTTGTCAAAGAATCAAGGCCAGGGGCATCTACCCAAGGCTTTGATCTAGAATAATTGCTAATCTAATAAGGCTTTTATATTAAGGGTATTATTTCACCCAACAAACTCTTCTCCATGGAAGGAAGTAGAGAAGAGGGTGATGTGATAATAGAGTTCAATTCATATGAGCAGCTTTGGAAAGAATTATTTAAAACATTATACTTCTTGGCTGCTCAATACTGGCTATTCTTTGTCATCTATTCTCTGTTCTAAGGAGTTTTGCTAATATTTGGATCATTCTGTGTTTTTGTTAATGTTTAGCTCATCTGTTTTAAGTAGTTTACACCCTTCCTGTGTCTGAAAGTGGCTTTTGTTAAAATTTTGGGTTAGTGGCCATCTGGTGTCTTCCTTTATTTCTCTTGCAATCTCTCTCCCCATCTCTTTCTCTGTCCCTTTTTCTCTATATATCTTAGGATATTTCAATTGAAAGTAAGAAAATTCTAGTTTAAGCTGCTTTTGAAAATAAGGAGAATTTACTGGCTGGCATACATGAAAAGTCTAGAGATAGAGCTTCCGATGTGGTTTGATATAGAAGTTTATAATATCACCTGATAACCAGATCCTTTCATTTAAGATTCACTTGCTTCTACCCTCTTCTTCATCCTAAGATTATTTTCCTTGTGATTGCAAAAATGGCCAAGTTCCCACTTCAGTAAACTGTACATCCTGGGGGAGAATGTGCACCTGTTTTTCTGGATACCAAACCAAAACATGAGGATCTAAAATAGTCTAGGCCACATGCCTGGAAGAGGCTACTGGGTTGACCTCTCATATCTTCTATCCCCTTCTTTTCTAGTAATAGAATTTTATCCAGGCACATAAATGCCTGAAAAAAAAAAAAAGCCTATATTTTCCATCTTCCCTTGCTGCTAGCATGGCCATGTGCCTAAGTTTTAGCCAATAAGATAAAAGTGAAAGGTATTGTGTGCAATTCTGGTGTTTTGCCCCTAAACTAAAGAAGAGGAAACATGGGAGCTTTCCTAGTTGTAAGCAATCCTGAGACCACACAGACGAGAGCAGCACTTCAAGAATGGAAGAGCAACATGATAGAAGGTGCTCGGGCCCCCTGGTGACTCCACAGAGCATAGCCATTGTACCAGCTTGAGTTTTATGTGACAGAGAAATAAGCTTTGACCTTGTTTAAGCCATTGGTAACTTTGGCTCTCTGTCCCATTCATAGCCAAACCAACATTCTTTCTTAAATACCTACCTACTCCTGAATTGTGACCAAGTGGATGGAATGTGTGACTTGGAGTGGGTGGGCTCAGCTTCCCAGAGCCATGTGGGTCTCTAAATGAAAATAGAAGCCTGTTGAGAAAGAAGTGGGAGGAAGCATGGGAGATGACCATCAACTGTCTACTCATTTCTTTTCCTTTCTCTATCTCTGTTATTCTGGTTTTAATACCCATGACCATCTTTGCCTGCAACCCACAGATTATTGTTGGCTTAAGTAGCTCAGACAGACAAGCAAACAACACAAAAACCAGGAGGTTGCCCCAATATCTTCGAAAATGGCAATACCCAAATGATAATTTGAAGACTGCTGCTTCTTTAGCAGAACGAGGGAAGATTGAGATGCGTGCTTTACCTTGATTTTAGGTTTTTATGAGTAGGAGCTATGTCTTCTTCACAAAGGATATGCTCAGTACATGTTTGTCACTTGAATGTGCTTGAAATAGAGACAAGGAATAGATTGTAAAAATATGGAAATAACTTACTAAAAGAGAACAAATTTCCCCAATGGCACAAAAGTACAAGTTTAGGATACATAGTTATATTTAGCACATTTATGGAGAGAAAACAGAAATAGGGATAGAAAAATCTTATAGTAGCTATCCCCCAAGTTTGCCTGCTTATATTTACTTTCATGGTTTTTGCTTGTTCATCTGAAATTCAGGGATGGGGTATTTAGCATGCTGGTGGCTTGTTTTAAATACATATTCCAGGCAGGAGTGGAGGGAATAGAGCTGAAAGGCAGTTTGCTTTTCTGCCTGTTCACATCCTGAAGAGATCCATCTCATAGATTGAAGTAAATTGCCACCAAATAGCGTTGCTTACCCTCAAACCTTCCCTTGTGCAGAAAAATAAGGCATTTGAGCCTTCAAAGGGCATTGCCCGTATGCTTCTTGAACAGAGTTAAACATCTGTATGAGAAATCCATGAATGTCAGTGGAGGAAGTCTCAAAATGTACTCTGTCAAGAAGGATGAAGCAAAAGTAATAGTATAGAAAAACCACCAGCAGATAATGAGGAAATTGCCACGAAGATGCTAGTGTTTATATTTGCACAAGGGCTCCAGCTATATGCATTGTTTCAACTAAATATTTTATAATATGTCACCTTGGGCTGTTTCACACATCAGTCAAAGCTGGGAGCTTTTTCTCAGTGTCTCTCTTTCTATTGTTGTGTGAACAATGTGCTTCAAACACTTGTCTAAACAAGGTTTATTGCTGCAGCAGGCAGCAGCAATGACTGCTGGGATGTTATACTAGAAAAGGGGGAAAGAATTTAGCAGCTGAGAGGTGTCACTGCATAGACAGTCCCGCTTGGATTAACCTGGTGCCCATTGACTTTGGATGCTGTTGGATGTATTTTCCTGAGTTGTTAATCTATGAGTAATAATCTATAGGTACCACACACCTTTAATGACTTGCTGGGATAATATGGTGAAAATGGTAGCTTCGTTTGGACTGAGCTGACAGCCACATGTATACAGCCCTCAGCTCTGGTGGTTTTTACAGATTATAGAGAACAACTTCTAGTCTTAGTTAGCTGCCTGCTGAGAGCAAAGTTCATTTTAAGTGTTTCCAGAAAATCCACAGAGCTTTTACTTGTTGCAGTGAGTTTGTGCCAAGCATACAACAAGACCACTTATACCATTAACTCCTCTGCTCTGAGCCTGCATGGAGAATCACAATGGGACCTTTTGGCTCTGAGTTACATGGAGAAGATTGGTTATCTCCTTGGTCTGACCATGATTTGGGCGACCAAGGATGGTTTTTAATAGACAGCCTAACATTCTATGAGGGAGTGGGATGAATGGAGGAAGAGCTGGGTCACAGACTTCATCTGTCTCTGAAGTTCAAGATATTTTAAAGGACTGTGATCACAAGTCACAACTCACGATTTATAATGGGAGTGAAATTAATACTTGAGTGGCCCTTATGTCTGGGCAAAGAAAACTCTTGCCTTTGATGTGGAGAATTGGCACCTGGAGTGAGTCCCTGCCTGCTGAGTTATACCTGGTCCCAAGTGAGTTTGTACTGCAGGAAAACAATTCTTTGATATTGATGGGAGACAAGGCTCTGTCTACTCTGAAGGCCATGGTGAAGGAGGGGGGCTACAGTTAACTCTCTTCCAGGGACTTGGTTTTCTACAGCTGGGGTTTCTGAAATCTTTTTATCTCTAGGATCACCTGGAGAGCTTTAAAATGCTGATTCTTGGGCTTCCCAGCAAACTTACTGAGTGGGAGGCTCTAGGTCTGGGCCTTGAGATAAAGTCTTTGAAAAAGTTTCTAGGGGGATTCCTAGGTTTGGACAGACCTGAGCAAGTGTGGGGACTTTGAGTTAGGTGTACAGGGTCAATCTCTGCTTTGCTACTTCTCAGCTGTATGAGCCTAAACTAGTAACCTAACTTCTTTATACTTCATTGATGGCATCTGTACATGGGGGTTATACCAGAACATCCTCACTGCACAAAGACTGAGGACAAATGTAGGAAAGAGCTCAGCATAATATCTGGCACTCAATCAATTCTCTGTAGAAGGTAACTATTATTTGGCTATTAAGTCGATGTTAGTCCTTAAGAGCCTAATCTATCCATACCTTCCCTACCCATCAAAGTCCAGAACAATGATAACAATGGCAATAGCTAAGAGTCCTTGTTTACTGTGTAGCAGTAAACACAAAGTTCTTTCCAACTATTTTCTCTTCATCAAAACTATTCACTGAAGTAGGCAGTATTAATATTGCTGTTGTTTAAAAGTGGTGTGTGTCTGATGCTCAGAAAAGTGAAGTAGTATCTCCAGAGTCCTGTGTCTTACAGCTCTTGAGTGGCAGTGTTGGCCTTCAGACATTGGTCTATTGGACTGACCAGAAAGACCTTGTCCCCAACAAGGTTACATTCCATCACTACCCTGGGCCTCTTCTCTAGATGAAGCATTTCTAGGCCTTTTTAAAACCCAAGTTTCCTCTATAATTTTTACTTTCTTATGTGTTTCTGCACCAGCCAAATAGTTATCATTTTTTTGGTTTGTGTTATGGAATCCTTTTTCAAATTTCACATGTCTCCTTTCTCTCTGCTGAGAGTCACTGTCCTTGAACATGATTTGTCTGTTTCACAACTATGCTTTTGGATAAATGCATTACTCCTATTGTTCATTGCTGTGAGCCTGTTCAGGACAATGATAGTGCTCTATGGTTCTTCAGCCTCCCACAGGAGGCACTGGGGCCCTGCCGCATGCTGGGGACACAAGAGAAAATGGGCAGATGCTCATGGAGTTCTTCCTTGAGAGCAAACTTACCATGTTTGGGGTCACTAAGGATTTTCTGTCAGAGAAGTCTTTACGGTGTTCCTTGCTCTGGAAGACTGAAATTTTCTTATTCTCAGCTACATCCGAGGCCTATATTGGGAACCTTAAAAAGGAGGATTCACAAATGAAACTTACCTATCTGGTTTGGCTTGCCTCTCACTTCCCTTGGTCTGTCCTAGAGCTGACTCTCTGCTGCTCTCTAACATCAACATTCTCTTTTTAACCTCAGACATTTCATAATTTTCTTTTGTGTCCGGGGATGGTCAGAGGGGCCTTCTTTGCAGTCTCATAGCACTCTATATTCTCCTTCTCATTCATCATAATCATTTCAAGCATATTATCTGTATGTTTGCCTGACTAATGTCTCCCTGCAGCCCCAGTCTCTATGTCTGTTTTGTACCTAGCAGAGGGCCTGGTGTGTGATAGGTGCTCAGTGAATATTGGCTGAATAAGTGAATGAATTTATCATTCTTCTATTTGTGGAGAACAAGCATGGACAGAAATACAACTCAAATTGGCTCAATTATGAAAAAGGAATTATTGACTCACACTACTGAAAATTCAGGTGTAGACTCAGGAATGGATGCACTAATGAATGTGTCCTAATGCTCAAGTAGGGAGGTTCAAAATCTGCTTTTCTCCATCTCTCAGCTCTGCCTCTCTTTGTTATCTTTATTCTGAGGCAGTCTATTACTGTATGGTGAATAGATTGCCACTAGCTAAGACAGCATCCTCAGACTTTAGTCATCTGAATGTAAAAAAGCAACTGTTTTTCAAATCTTCCATCAGGAATCCCAGCCTTAAATATCACTGGCCCAACTTGGACAATATGCCCATTTCCTGAACGAATCATTTTTACCAGGGGGAAGGATGATGACAGTTGTCCGGTTTTGCTCATGCCCGTGCCACGATTAAGAGAGGGTGTGGTCAGACCCACTAGGACCATGTGGTCTGAGAGTAGAGGAGGTGTGTTTCTCTCCTGCCAGACTCAGATGCTATTTCTGGAAGGAAGACCAGAGGGAGCTGGATAGGCAAAACTAATACATCTCCACTGTGGTGCCAAAATGCCTCCATGTCGGATAAATATCCCTGAAGCCAAGAAGTGGACCTGCCATTAGCAAGAAGAGCTGATAGGCTGGTGCAATCCAGGCCTCACTAGATCACCGGGTGAGGCCCACGGTGACAAACTCCAAATTAGAGGCAAAAATGACCTGTGCAGGTTTAGTCTTCACTTCTTTCCTGTTAAGAACCCCGCTATAGTTACGAGCTGTGGCTTCTTATGGTGGAGTGAAGTGGACTGAACTGGCAGAGCATTGTGATAGATGTTGCAGTGCAAAGCAGCGCTTAACCAACACAAGCCTTTGTAGAAGCTTATTTCTTTAAGGAGCACTGGAAATGTCTTCTTCTCTGACTCCAGTACATCTCACAAGGCTAGGAAGGTGTTGTGGGGTTTCATGTGTCCTACTAGCTTCTGTTTTCACTACTTTAACTAATGGACCCCAAGAAGGATCCACGTAATGGCAGGTGGTTCAGCTCTCTGCTTCTAGACTTTAATTTCCTGTAAAATTATCTTGGAGAATAGATTTATGTATAACCTAGAATAGCAAGCACTTGACTTTGATTGGCTCAATAATCATTCATCTTCCTAAAGCTTAGTGCTAACAGCTTTTTTTTTTTCTTGTAGAGAATTACTCCTTCTCCATGGGGTGTGGACTTCTGTCTTATTATAGAAGCTGGGACACGGAGGTGGGAAAGAGAGAACCAATTCTGCCTCTGCCTACTCCTGAAAGGCCAGGAGCTGGATCTCTGACTTGAGCTCAGCCAGTCAGGCACTTTCTTCCGAGACATTAAATCTTGAACTTGTGATAAAAACATAAAGAAAATATTTGGAGGAACTTTCATGACAATTGGGGATAATGGCAGTAACAAGTGTTGTTAGCTGCAATATTCTGATCAAACTATTTCTGAAAGGAGACAGTTGCTGTGCTTCCTGCTCCCATAAAATTGGCCCCCAGAATCCCAACTCCTAAACCCCTCCTTCCAGCCATCTGTTGATATGGAGCCCTTTATATTTATAATCTTCCAATAAACTCTTCCCTCTAAAGGTGGTTACAATTGGTTTCTCTTGGGAAATCCAAAGTGATGCACTTAGGTTGTTTTTTTTTTTTTTTTTTTTTTTTGAGATGGAATTTTGCTCTTGTTGCCCAGGCAGGAGTGCAATGGCGTGATCTCGGTTCACTGCAACTCTGCCTCCTGCGTTCAAGCGATTCTACTGTTTCAGCCTCCTGAGTAGCTGGGATTACAGGTATGCGCCACCACACCTGGTTAATTTTGTACTTTTAGTAGAAACGGGGTTTCTTCATGTTGGTCAGGCTGATGTCGAACTCCCGACCTCAGGTGATCTGCCAGCCTCGGCCTTCCAAAGTGCTGGGATTACAGGCATGAGCCACCATGCCCAGCCGCACTTAGTTAAAAAAATGACTTAACTGTATTTTGTAGACAAACTTCCACCTTAAGAAAAAGTCACAGCGTTGGGAAACAGAAGAACTGAATTTAAACCATAATTCGGTAGGTCTTTAGCAATACAATTTCCAGTACATTATGTAATGTCCATCTCAGTTTCTTCACCTATAAAATGAGAGTTGGAAAATTTTCTGCTTGTGGGGCTGTTATAAGTGGCAGTGAGACAGTGTGGCAGAGCCATGAGAAACGTAAATGCCATATCAATTATAAATGTGCAATGCAATTATATGGGTCATCCATAAGTGGATGGATTTGATTTAATCCTTTAGTGTTGCAATTGTACTTTACCTCTACCCACTGCGTGCTAATTACTGACTTTGGGATTCATGAATTCGTTCTAGAGAAATTTATTAAATACCCACTATGTGCAAGATATCAGCTTTTAGTTAGAATTTTTACGAAATATCGATCATTTGCTGTCTGTCTGTCATCTTCTTCCAATTCTATGGAACACATTACTCAGATCTCTATGCCTACAGGAGGAAACGCTGACTACTTTGCAGGTGTCTTGCCTCCTTTGCCAAGAGTCATTTTTTCCTGCAGAGAAAACACTGATGAAATAAAGGCAACCAGGAGGCAGCCTTTGTTTCTTACAGTATCCTTCCTTTCCCCAGGAAAAAACTTTCAAGACGTAAGTGGCTTTCTTGGTGCCATATTCCCCTCAGGCAGCTTCTGTAGGTGTGCTTGTTGCCCAGGGGAGAAGGCCATGATTAGCAAGCATTATGACTGTTGTGAGTAAGGATTGGCAGAGCCAGCGAGGGGCAGATGATAATTTCAAACACCAACTGCAGCTGACACTGCTTTTTGGAAACAAAAGAAAAACCATATAACAATGTCATAAACACATTGGCAAATAAAAAAAAAAAACAAACCCAGCCTCTTAAGCACAGTACCAGAAGAACTATTCTTAACTAATGAAGTTTTTTTTTAAAACTTTATTGCTTAATTAACAGTTGACAAAAAGTGAGAAAATAAAAGGCGAGGTCTTCAATTCAATTGAGTACAATGCACATGCCCTAAAATCAAATGTCTTTGATACACATTGAGAGCTACATTACGTGAGCAAGCATGCAGAATTTCGGAAGAAGGTTGTGGTTAACAATGATGGCTGAGAAAGCTCAGTAAGTAGGATTTATTTGGAATGTGCTAAGCATCTCTTACTCTTGTGAGAGCCTAAGTGGTCTCTTCTTTCCTAGTCAAAAGTAGAGATAATTTAGCTGGGAGATTTATTTGTCTGCTTTAATAGAGCTATGAAATTACACTATCTTCAAATGTTAATATCTAGCTAATTCCCCTGAATGTTGGCTGATAGCTGGGGTGAAGAACCATGTTTAATGTTGACTATTTATAATTCTAAAGAGAAGACAGAAGAGAAAGTTTCCTTGCTGCATAATTATTCGAGGTGATTCAATGTTTCTGGAGTGCCAGCTCTACCATGCGCATGCAGGAATGAGCACAAAAGCCCCCATCAAGAGGGGTCATTAGCTTTTGTTCCATGAAGCTGATTGTTTTCGGTGAGGTGGACAAGCTTATGCTAGGACTACTTTTGGTTTACCATCTAAAAAGCAAGCCCTTGCAAAATCTGATCTGTTAAATATTGCTTCACAGAATGTGAGAACTGAAAGGGACATTGGAGACCATCAAATTCAGCCTCCCCGTTTTCCCAGAAACTGTAAGCTAGAAAACCTGGATACTAAGAATCATGACAAATGTCATACTGGAATCCAAGACTTTGAGAATTTCAAAATCCTGCCCCCTGCTATATTGTCTTTTCATTCTTTTAAAACAGACCCATTTGAAGATGTAGCACAGTTTAAATGAGTGACTGCAGTGGCTATTTCAATCTACCAGGGGAGGTCTTTGCATTTATTTTATTATGGATTATCTTGTGTCTTTAAATAGATTGCTTTCTAAAGTAACATGGAGTGGAGAAAGGGAGGAGCAAATGCCATTTTCTATAAAACATCTCCTGTGGGAGCAAATAGAAGAGAAGCCTGGAAAGTGTGAGAGACTCAGCTTCCTGAAAGAGGCTCTGTGGGCTTGATGACCTTGATGTTCATGCTATAGTTGTTATGGCAACAGGAAAGTGAAATTATGGTTGCTAAGGGACACTGAACTGAAGAAATCTCCATCGCTTGCTGGTCACTCCACTCTGCAACTCAGAAATCCACCCAGAGCAGGGATGAGTCAGCAATACAAATTTTGAAGATTGAGCTAAAATCAAGCTTTATTTAGTAGTATTTGTTCTTGAAGAAAGTCCCAAGGTTTTGAAAAAGTGTGGCAATTGCTTTTAAAGTCTTAAATGACTTAAATGTGATAATCTTCCAAACAGAAGGAATGCTCCCAGGCACCACAACACCATTTCATTTACAAACAGATGATTTTTGAAACAGGAAATATATTCACAGTGTAAATCTTTGCCTCCAGAAAGGTCAACATAATTAGTGAAGAGAAAGCTCAGGCTATACCTGAAAATGATAAATGAGTCACTAAGTGGAATGTTTCCCAGTACTATCCTGGGAGGACAGTCAGTGACATCAACGTCCATTTTCCTGAGTGATAATCCTCACCCTTCCACACATTTGTCAAATTGCGCTGTGCACACGGGATATTTTGTTGACCAAATTGTGCGGGGGAAAACACGGATATCCATTACATACGGTAGAATCAAATGCCTCTGTGTTTCCGTGCCCAGGATGGAGACCACATATGTAAGTCACATGTTATCTCTCCATCTGGCACACAGAAAATGCTCAATATATATTTGTTAACTGTTGGGTGGATTACAGAAAAGGGCAGGCTACTGTATACATGCAGCCTGTGGATGAGCATTTTTGAACATCAGCTGTGAGCTGAGTTATGCCAAAAATGGTTCCTATCCTTTAACTCTTCCTCCTTCACTTTGTTCTTCCTGCCTTTTCCTTCCTCCAATATTTGCTATTTGTGTCTTATCTACCAGGTACTCTGACAAGTGTTGGGGGATACAGAAATAAATATGGGTGTGCCCTTAGTCTTGGAGGAGCATGTTCACAGTGGAATCATGGACTTGTGAACAATGATGACATGGTGCACTAAGTGTTAACACGGAGATACGAAAGGTGCGAAGGGACTAGAGAAGAGCTAAAGCTGCCTGGGGTGTGGGTTTAGCTTGCAGAGGGGCTGCTTCATGCAGCATACTTAGCCACAAGTGTGCATGCACACAAATACCATTTTCTCTCATGGGCGTATAGGAGAACGTGTAGGTCTGTTGAGTGACTTGTGGCAGGTTCTTTGAGAAGCAGATACCAAGATAGAGGTAGAAATGTGAGAATTACTGGGGATAATGCCTATGAATGGTAAAGAAGAAGGTGGCAGGAGCAGGCAGGAAAACGCTTCAGACCTTGAAGTAGGTCTGTCATCTATGAAAGGTAAAGGGAAAGGAAGGAGGAAGAGCCGTAGACTGCAGAACAGCCCACAGGGAGCAGTGGCACGAAGATCGGCTATAGAGGCATCTAATGTTAGTGAACCCTTGACTGGAATGTGCCCAGGAATTGGGTGATCTTTGCTAAAATCTGGTGCAGATTCTGAAGCACCCACAGCTTAATAGCACTCCTTGAGTCCGCATCTCTCTCTCTCTCTCTCTCTCTCTCTCTCTCTCATTATGGTCAAAAACATATAACATAAAATGTACCATCTTAACTATTTGTAAGTTTACACACAATAGGGTTAACTATATGCATATTGCTGTCTAACAGATCAGATCTCTAGAAGTTTTTCATCTTGCAAAACTGGAACTCTACATCCATTGAACACGACTGCTCCTTTTCCACTCTCCCTAGTCCCTGGCAACCACCATTGCACTTTCTGTTTCTGAGTTTACTGTTTTAGATACCTCATATGGGTGGAATCATGTAGTGTTTGTCTTTCTGTGACTGGTCTATTTCACTTAGCATAACATCCTCAAATTTCCTTCATGTAGTAATGTATGACAGGAGTTTCTTCTCTTTAAGGTAAAATGATATTCTATTGTTTGTGTATACCACATTTTCTTTACCCATTTATCTGTTGATGGGCCTTTACATTGCTTCCATCTCTTGGCTGTTTGTGCCATGTTTCCTGCACAGTGAACATTAATATGCGAGTATCTCTTTGACATGCCGGCATCTCTCTTGAAGGGACATCTCAGTAGTGTAACCTTATGGCTGCAGTGCTGCTGGAGTCCACATTTCTTTTTTGGATGGATTGTCATAATGTATAAGTGAAGATGCCCATCATTGAGCTGTTTAAGAGAAGCCAGATGATTGAGACAAAACATTCATTTTCACATCTAAGGGTATTCTTGGGGCTACTTTTGGGCTGCCCTGTTTCTGAGAAATTGTCACGCTCCTCACACAAAGAAATATGACCTTGTAGACATGATTCCATTACCTAATTATACCTCTCCCTGATGCCAACAGATTGGATAATGATAGACAGCTGAATTAGGTGAGTCCATCTATTGGCTGGTGTCAACCAATCAGATGTTCTCACCTGGGAATTTGGAACTGGGATGCAGGGATGGTAGTTAGCTAATTGGAGGCATTAGAATTGGAAAGCAGTGGAAGGCATCCAGGCAGCCACGTTTTAATCATGTTTTTGAAGAGGCAGAGAAAGCTGAGTTTGAGGAAATGTGCACACGTAGAGAGAGAGAAAAGTGAGAGACCAGGAGACGATGTGGCAGCCAAGAAGGGAAGAAAGCAAGATGGAGAAAATAGCTTCCTCAGTCTGAGTTAGCCTTTGGTTTTCAGTTTCTCCAGAGCCTTGAGATTACATAAAATATTCCTGATTCTTTAAAATGAATCTCCTCTTATTTAAGGCAGCCTGAGTGGGTTTCCATTTCTGGAAACCAAGTGACTTTGAATCTTTGCCAAAATGAAATTAGCATTTATCTCATCTCTTTTGACGTGCAATCTAAAGTTTTCACCATGAGTCTGAGAGAAAGGTAAACTGGCTATGAAATGATAATGGCCCATTTGTGGGATGGAGGAAAGGATTTGGGTTCTAGACTCGTATAATCTGAATTTTAGCTACCACTGTGCTACTTTTTGTGTGACTTTGGAGAATCACTTATTCTGTGGGCTGACATTACCACATCCTTAAAATAAAAGCTGCTTCCTGTCTTAGTCCATTTTCTGCTGCTATAACAGAATATCTGTGACTGGGAAAGTTATAAAGAAGAGAAATTTGTTTCATTCGTGGTTCCAGAGGTAAAGTCCAGGAGCATCTGGTGAGGGCCATCATGCTGCATCCTCCTATGGTGGAAGGCTGAAGCGCAAGAGAGTATGCTTGAGAGAGCAAGAAGGTACTAAACTCACTTTTATAACAATCTACTCTCACGGTAGCTAATCTACACCCAAGATAACAATATTAATCCATTCATGAGAGCAGAGCCCTCATGACCTACTCATCTCTAATTAGGCCCCACCTCATAATACTGTTGCATTGGGGATTAAGTTTCCAACACAGGAACTTTGAGAAACACATTCAAACCATATCCCTCCCGGTTTGTAAAATACTGTGTTTCAGTAACACTTACAGTGCAAAATGTATTAACGAACCTTGACAGTCTGTAACAATAGCCAGCATACAAATGGGGGCCATTTTTTGGCTACAGGGTTGGGTGAAAGGCAAACCGGTTAGCTGGTGCTTTGTAAAAGGTGATGTGATAGAAATATATATTTAGGCTTGCATATAATAAATACTAAACATTTTTAGCAGCAGCTTTCAAGCCCATTTCTTATCTCTTTACATACCTTTTCTTCCTAACATGATCATGACCATCATTTCCCTTAATAGTTAATTAATAAATATTCATTAAAATGACTTGGTATGCCTAGCACTGTGAAAGTGAAAATGATGGAAAAATGATCCCCTATTAAGTGACCTCTGTGTGGCAGATCATGTAAGTTTTTCCAAATGTCTTATTTCATGTAATTTTCAAATGATTTTGCAAAGTAGGCATTTGTTCTTTTAAAGATGAGAGACCTAAGACTCAGAAAGGTTAAGCGACTTGCAAGATCACCCAGCTGGAAAATACTAATACCAGGACTGGACCCTGGGTTTCTAACTTCTACTATTCTGTACTCTGTGGCAGGAGTAAAGATGCAGCCCTGGCCCTCAAGAAGCATGTATCTAGCCTAGGGCAGGGTCAGGTGGGTTGGTGGATGGGAGTGCTAGGCAGAAACAAAACACAACCACTCAAGGAATATCAGGAGAACAAAACCTGACTCTGAATCCAGTTAATGTATTCAAAGGACAGCATGGAGGAGGAGGTCTAAGGGAACCTGGTCGAGTTATCTAACCTCTCTAAGACAGGGATCCCCATAGTTAAATAGGAATAACAATATTTGTTCTTCTTTCTTCATGGTCATTTTGTGAGATCAAATTGCTTAAGTGTGTTACAGCACTTTGAACTATCCAAGTGCTTTCTAAATGTGAGGGAATGGCTTTATAAATAAGGATAGGTAGGATTTTGTACTGCCAGAGAGAGGGAAAAAGAGAAGGAATTCTACAAAGGGAGAAGAGCATAAGGACAAACAGAGAGAAATAGAATGACTTCAGACATCTCTCTCTTTCTTAATCTCTGAATCTCTTGATCTCCGTATCTATCTAATTTCTGTTTCCATTATGATTGCTATTTCTATCATCTCTAGAGAAATAGCTAATAGAGAGAAATATATAAATCCAAATATAGGAAAGAGTGAGCCAGGGAGAATAGGGGAAGGGAATGGATGAATGGGGGTAAGGAAACTGACTTGACTCCATAGAAAATTTCTAAATGAAACTCTAAATTGTCAACTATTTGTTAATGGCAGCATCTTACTTAATACAGAAAAGTATTTGAGCATGCAATGGACATATGCCATTTTACTTGATTGCCCAGTATCTATGCCCTGTCTTATTTATGCAAAAATTCCTATTATGTGTAGTTCTTTTTGGAAAACTGAAGGAGGCTCTCAAAACAGATCCTGAGACATATGTTTGCCTGCACGTGGTTCGCTGGGGAGTACTCTTAGGAACAACACAGGTAGGGGAATGAGGAAAGCTGGATGGGGCAGAGGGTGAAGTTGAACTGTAATGTAGTTTGCATAAAGACCTCAGTCAACTCTACAAGGAGCTCTGAGACTAAGATGGCTCTTCGGAGATGTCCCAAGTTGAGGCATAGTTTGCAGGCTTTTGTATTCCTTTATCAACTGTCAGAGGCATTAGAACCAGAGTGACTCCATCTTGAGTGAGGGCTAGTAAAAAATGAGGCTGGGGCTTGCTGGGCTACATTCCCAGAAAGTTAGGTATTCCTTGCCTCTAGATGTTTATGACTAAGGGAACAGATTGATAACGTTTACTAAACAGACCCAGACCCAGGAATGTCCTGATATCCCAATATCTTGAGAACAGAAACATTCCTAATTTTGCTTTAAAGATAATAATATCAATTCTTGCAAAATATAGTAATTAAGAAAATAAATTCTTCATCACAAATCCTTGTAGCAGAGCACTTATCCCCATGACTTCTTGTTGTTGTTGTTATCATGTATATAAACAGCATTGTACCTAGACTGGGCACGTTCTTCCTGTTACTATTGGGAACACCCCACTCTGTCTATGGAGCAGCTATTCTTTCATCACTGTGATTTCTTAATAAATTTGCTTTCGTTTTGCACTGTGGACTAGCCCTGAATTCTTTCTTGCATGAGATCCAAGAACCTTATCTTGGGGTCTGGATCAGGACCCCCTTCCAGTAACATACCCAGGCATTGAAGGCAGGCTGCCCCCAGTAGAGAGTGTACCCTTGGGTGAGGCAGCTCCTCCCGGTGGAGGACAATTCCTGGGGAGGGATTTATCTGCGAGCCATCAGCAGGCAATATCCCCAGCAGCTGGAGGAATTGAGAGCCTGGGTCTTGAGAAATCTGTCAGTGCACCACAGCATCCCCGCCAAGGGTCAGCTTCCCCTTCTCCATGTTGCCTGCCTTCTGGGTCAAGTGCACATGAGCTAGGTTTGGCCCATCAGATTCTCTCACCAACAACTTTATCTTGAGCAGTTGAGCAGATGACACAAAGATGAAAGATCCAGTAACATTCACTTATGTTAGCAGTGGATGTTAGTGAATGAATTCACTTAGGCAGCAGTAGTAGGCACGGTTATCTTTTGAGTTTTGTGGGGGTAGTAGCTGGCCAAATTACTCCTGAAACACAGCTTTTGCCAGTGTCCTGTGGTTCCTTAATATTTTCTAATCCATGGTCTTAAATCTCTGGTTGATGCTGTGAGTCTTTTCTTTCTTTCTAGTAAACTCCATTTTATCTTTAGACATTGAAGCTTGGTTTTGGTTTCTTAAAACTAAGGAACTCTGATAAAGGGAATAAATGACAAAAGAGAAAAGGAAAGCATGTTAAATTCTGGAATAATGCTTGTTATCTATACTAGTATGAGTATAAAGAAGGTATCATACCTTTTAATAGAATATGACGGTGGCAATATTAATTTGATTATTATTTTCCTTCAAGAGTTTCATTTGTTTAACCCCAGAGAAGGATATATGTATATATCCTATATATATGTATATATATTTTCATTCTTCATTCCAAGAAGTGGAACAGGAGGGTGAGGAGTAGGAAAGTAATTCAAGTATTAATGACAACATGTTTAGGGTATTGAAATCTTTGACTAATGGCTTAATAAATCATGGATTAATAGTGAGATTTCCAGCGGGAAAATCAAAGTTCTCTCTCTCTCTCTCTCTCTCTCTCTCTCTGTGTGTGTGTGTGTGTGTGTGTGTGTGTGTGTGAATCTTACCTCTTTTGACAGACTGTTTGGCAAAGAGATACTCTCCATTATATATACTTCTTTTGTATCATATTCTCAAGCGTGTTTGTAAAACTGAATGAGTTTGCAGAAGACAGATCTCACGAAATAGGTTAATTAGTTGAGAAAAATGAGAAGCCACTACTGGGCATTTTAAAATCACTTACAGGGTCAAGGTGAGCGAAGTCGGATTAAGAAGTACAAAAATTCACTAAGACTATGGTGGCAATTCTGTTAAGGCCCCTTTGGATAATGCAGAGTTCAAGGCTGAAGAGTGTGTGTGCAGAACATAAGGTGAGATGGAGATGCCAGTGGGGTGTGCAGCAGATACCCAGAGGCAGCAGCCTCCAGAAATCATTCCAAGAAGTGGAACAGGAGGGTGAGGAGTAGGAAGGTAGTTTAACTATTAATGACAGCATGTTTAGGGTGTTGAAATCTTTGATTAATGGCTTAATAAATCATGGATTAATGGTGAGATTTCCAGTGGGAAAATCAAAGTTCTCAACCAATTTACTTACATGTAGATACAGTGCTCCCTGGGTTAGGTCATTAAAACTTCATTAGAATGTACTTAGTAAAGCAAGTGGTACTAAATATGAGGCTAAATTGCCTCGCCTTGTTGACCGGATTGAAAGCAAATCAGCTCAAGTGGATTCCTGCCATCCCTTTTGGAGTGTGCCTGCTGACAGAGGAAATGGATCCCAGCGGGAGCAGATTTCCGAGTATTTAATCTCCCATTGCTGCTGTAGCAGCATCGACAGGTTTGAGATGGCTAGGGTAAAAACTGGGATTTCTGTTTGTTGGTCTCTTTGAAACAAGGGAAAAAGGAGGAAACCCTAGAAGAAGGTATTAAGCTTTATCTTTTGGGGAGGTGGTGTTGCATGATGTTGGGTTTTGGAGGAGGAAACACATGTTCTTTGGGATGGGTGGTCAGAGAAAGGCTCATTGACGAGGTCATATGTGGGTTGTGACCAGTAAGATCAGAAGAAGGCAGCCATAGAAGGACGCTAAGAGTGAAGCTGGGAGAAGTAAGGAAGGATGTTCCAGGGAGAAGGAACAGAGCATTGCAAATACTCTGGGGGAGGAAAGAGCTTGGAATCTTTGAGGAAGTGAAGGGTGGCCAGGGTGGTTGGAATTAGTGAGAGGGTGAGGATTATGGTAGGGAGGGGTATATTTGGTACCAAGACCCAGGTAGAGAGGCAGGAAGTGACCCATTATTTTGGCCAGCTGGTTCATTATATTATACAAAGCTGGGATTTTGTTTGAGGTGCAACAGAAAGCCATGGAGGGGTTTTAAGGCAAGGAGTGTCATGAACAAATTTCTATTTATAAGACGCCACTGTGGCTTCTACAAGGATAGTATATTGGAAGAAAACAAAAATGAAATCAGGCAAACTAGTAAAGAGGCAATTATTAAAGTGTAGGGGAGATGTGGTAAGCGCTTGATCTAGGGAGGTGGCCAATGGTGGTCAATAGAAGCGGACGGATTAAGTGTATAATTAGGAGGCAGAAAAAGAGGATTTAGTGATGAATTGGCTGGTGGAGAGGGATAACTAGAATGAGATAAATCTAGGATAACACCCAAATTTCTGTCTTGAGCTACTACTGGTATGTAGCAGTCATTTTCTGGCATGCCTTTTAGCCATTGGCCCTGTTTTAAAATTCTGCAATTTTATTCCCTTCACCTCTTGCTAAGTCAAGGTCTCAGGCACTGCTCTTCTTGTCACCCTCATGCCTGCTTGGTGTTCAGAGAAAAAAACCAGCTCCTCTTCTGAGTGAGTTGTGTCTCTTGTCAATAGAATTAAAAAACAGAGCTCCTTCTCGGGTATCAGCACCACACGACCAGCCTCTTTCCCATGCAGTGCTGGATCCTTGAGTGATTTAGAATCAGCGTTTCCTACTCAGCCTTAATATGAATGCATTGCCTGTTGATTATCTCAGTCACAACTTATTACCCTGAATTTAAGACTCCTTCAGCGCTGTTTCAATTAATGTGGTGGTGAGTGTGAGCATTAGAATGGCCAAGCACAGCCAGGATTTAATTGATTTTATTTGCATATCTCATTCTGAAAGAATTATATGTTGTAAATTCACCCACTGGCAGGACCTGACCACTGCTACCTTCTTTGTGAATACAAAATTAGCTTCTCTGAAGTTTTCCCTAACCCTGGTTGTCTTTGGATCACTTCAGACTTTTAATGTTTGTTCCATCTTTTTAGAGAAGAATATAGAACCCTCTTGGGAAATAAATGCCAGTTTGGGGGAAGGCTGTGAGTATGACTACATTGCTTGTAAGAGGAGCATGTGCACTGAGAATAGTGTCATTTTTGAGCCATCTGCAAGGGATCTTTTGGGGACTCTGGTTTTGGGAGCTGAAGTCAGAGCAGATGCTTCTGTGATGGAGACTAGCATGGGAAAAGGAGTTATTGTGTCTTTCTAGGCCAAGACACATTTTCCAGAAATCTTTCTGTGTACTGTTAGAAGTTTTATTATAAAAAATGTATAAAAGACAAGCTAATGAAAATCTTATATTGCATACATACCTGTGTATGCAACATATTTAAATATATTATACACATGAACACCCACACAAATAGATATACATCTGGTAATCACCAGGTATTCTTCAGTACACGTGTACCAGTTGATGACTTATTGAAATATTTTCATTGCACTTGGTAAATAGATGTTGACCCTGAGTACCCCTCTGGCTACCTGCTGTACCCTCTGGGGCTCCCCTTGATCTACTTGATGTGTCCAAGTGGAAACACTTGGCTCTTGAAGGATGCCTCCAGGCCTCTGTCCTGATACTACAGCCAGAGTCCTTTCTGATGAGTCTGTGAATTTACAGGTTGTTAGCCATTTTGAATACCACCTGTGTGCATGTGTGTAAATGTTTGGGATTTGACCTCATGTTGAAATTTCTTTCATTAATTCATTTGCATAGTGAGGCTGACTACCTACTATACGCAAGATACTATGCTAATTTCAGGGGATATGAAGTTGAGTTAAATAGTCCCCTGCGCTTGAGGAGTTTAGTCCAGGAGTGGAGACTGGCACATCAATGTGAAAGTGTCATGATAGAGATAAGCAAACAGAATCACAGGATTGTTGGGAGCTCCTAATCCAGCATGGGGTTATGGTGATATAAG
Source organism: Macaca mulatta (assembly GCF_049350105.2). Lineage (NCBI taxonomy): Eukaryota > Metazoa > Chordata > Mammalia > Primates > Cercopithecidae > Macaca > Macaca mulatta. The sequence goes on along the minus strand of NC_133407.1, from coordinate 128,827,306 downwards.
TAGTCAGGGAAAACTCCTTGGAGGGAGGGTAACTGAGATGAGTCTTCAGGATGAGTAGGGATTACCCTTATGAAGGGGTGGAGGTGAGGAAGGGATGGAGGTGAGAAAGGGTGTCCACTGGGATTCACTGGCAGGAAGTGTCCAGAGGGGTGGGAGAAGAGGGTGAGGCCAGAATAGGGAAGATCTGGCATATGCAGTAATTGTTCTTTTGTCTGCACAGCATTCTTTCTGCTAATAGAATGTATCTCTTTCTTTTGGGTTACTCTGCCTCTCCACTCTCTGACTGGTAGTTTGGAGGCAATGACTCCTACTTCCTGTTACGGGACTGGGTATGTAACCGAGGTCTGGGTAAATGTATCCTCTGTTGCTCTGACACAGGGATTGGTTCTAAGATACGCATGGACCCATGTCAGTCCAGTAAGAATCAGCTCCAAGGTATATGAGGGATGCATTGGAAAAAGGAACCCTCTATTTTTCTGCTGATAAGTCTGCCTATTGGCCAACTTACTATTGTGAGAAGAACCAACCAACCAACCACCATTTTGGAAGGCAGAGTTGAGACATAACAAAAACAGATTCCTGATAGGTACATCTGAGCAGTTGGATTCCACTGTTCCAAAGAAAGCCCATATTCCCTGAGGTTTTTAAAGTTATGTGAACAATAAACTTTTCAGTTTTGGCCAAATCAAGGGCAGGGAGGGCCTACAGTGTGCAAGTGAAGGAAACCCAGTGAGCCCATGTCATTCAGCAGAGTGAGCCATGAGGACTCTTGGGAACTGTGCAAACTAAGAGGTGAGTGGATACAGAGGACTTCACCAAGGATGCAAAGATGGAAATGTCAGAGAAATGGGAGGAGAACCTAGACAGTTGCTTGTACAGAGAGTTTTCTGACAGCTTGAAAATAGTTTTTCCTCTTAAGTATGTCTGAGCAGAATCACGTTTGCATTCTGGCTTCTTGTTTCTGTTTAGATTGGTCATATTCAATCCATATAATCTGCATTTCACCATTGTATTTGTTTAAAAAACATTTTTTTAAAATCAGCAGTTCAGAGGGAAGTGTCAGTGAGGCATTTTCCTTAACATTCCTGAATTTGAAGTAATGGATTTTGATTTAAGAATATTTGTCAAAATGCCCCCAAACCTATCTTAAAACACCGTACTCCCTCCCTTCTTAACTACTACAAGTTTGTCTGGGGACCACTTTATTTTGTCATTTGTTCTTTGGATTTCATGGCAAGCTAACTTAATAATGTGGTAATATAAACAATAACATTATTAATCACTTATTCCATGCCGAAGAGTGTTCTAAACTCTTTGTATGCAACTGGCCTGTGAGATGGCACCATTGTAAACCCCATTCCATTTTATTTTATTTTTTTGCTTTTTAAATTAACCAACTTTATATTTTTAGAGCAGTTTCATGTTTTCAGAAAAAGTGAGCCAGAAGGTACAAAGGGTTTCTATTTATCACCCCTAACCACAGTTTCCTATATTATTAACATCTTGCATTAGTGTAGTAAATTTGTTATAGTTGATGAACTAATATTAATGCAATATTATTAACTAAAGCACATAGTTTATATTAAGATTCATTCTTTGTTGTACAGTTCTGTGAGTTTTTATAAAAGTATGATTCATATATCTACCATCATGGTATGGTACAAAATAGTTTCACTGCCCCCAAATTCTCCTATTCTCCAACTATTCATTCCTCCGTCCCTCAACATGAATGCATGGAAACCACTGGTTTTTTAAATTGTCTCCACAGTTGTTCTTTTTCCAGAATGTCATATACTTGGCATTATTCATTGTGTAGCCTTTTCAGACTGGTTTCTTTTACTTAGTAATATGCATTTCATGTTCCTCTATGTCTTTTCATGACTCTGTGGCTCATTTTTTTAATCACTAGAAAATAGTCCATTGCATGGCTGTACAACAGTTTGCTTATGCATTCACGTATTGAAGGACATCTTGGTTGCCTCTCAGTTTTGACAATTATAAATAAAGCTGCTATAAATGTTCATTAACAAGTTTTTGTTTGGACATAAATATTTATCTCATTTGGGCAAATACCAAAAAGTGTGACTGTTGAATTGTAAGGTAAGTGCATGGTTAGCTTTGTTAGAAACTACCCAACTCTTCCAAAGCAGTTGTGCCATTTTGCATTCTCACCAGCCATGAATGAGGGTTCCTGTTGTTCCACATTCTTGCCAGCATTTGGTGTCAATATCGTGGAATTTAGCCATTCTATAGGTGGCAGTGATATCTCAATATTGTTTTAATTTGCAGTTCTCTGATAACATATAATGTCAAGCACCTATTCAGATGCTTATTTGCCATCTGTATATCTTCTTTGGTAATGTGTCTGCTCAGACCTCTTGCCCATTTTTTAATTGGAGTGTGTATTTTCTCATTGTTGAATCTTAAAAGTTACAATTTTAAGTGGTATCTAAGTTATCAAATTTGTGGGCATAGAGTTCTTCCTAATATTTATTATCCTTTTAATATCCATTAAATCAGTAGTGATGGCCTGTCTCATTTCTGATATTAGTAGTTTGTATCTTCTCTCATTTATCCTTAGTTAGCCTGGCTGGAGGTTTAACATCCTATTGATCTTTTCAAAGAACAAGCTTTTGATTGCATCATTTTTCTCTATTGGTTTCTTATTTTAAATTCCATTGATTTCTGCTCTGATGTTTACTATTTCTTTTCTTTTGCTTACTTTGGATTTAAATGTTCTTCTTTTGCTACTTTCCTAAGGTGAAGCTTAGATTATTGATTTTAGGTCTTTCTTGTTTTCTAATATTTGCATTCAATGCTACAAATTTCCCTTTGAGCACTTCCTTTGCTGCGTTCACCAAATTTTTATGTTTTAAAAACTTTTTTTTTTAGGTTTGGGGGTACATGTGAATGTTTGTTACAGTGGTAAACACTTGTCACTGGAGTTTGTTGTACATATTATTTCATCAACCAGATATTAAGCTCAGTACCCAATGGTTATCTTTTCTGCTCCTCTCCCTCCTCCCACCCTCTACCCTCAAGTAGACCTCAGTGTCTGTTGTTTCCTTCTTTGCGTTCATAAGTTCTTATCATTTAGCTCCCACTTATAAGTGAGAACATGCAGTATTTCGTTTTCTGTTCCTGCATTAGTTTACTAAGGATAATAACTTCCAGCTCCATCTATGTTCCCTCAAAAGATATGATCTTGTTCTTTTTTATGGATGCATAGCATTCCATGGGATATATGTACCATATTTTCTATATCCAATCTGATGTTGATGGACATTTACGTTAATTCCATGTCTTTGCTATTGTGGGTAGTGCTGCAATGAACATTTGTATGCATGTGTCTTTATGGTAGAATGATTTATATTCCTCTGGGTACATACCCAGTAATGGGATTGCTGGGTTGAATGGTAGTTCTTCTTTTAGCTCTTTGAGGAATTGCCATACTGCTTTCCACAATGGTTGAACTAATTTACCCTCCCACCAACAGTGTATAAATGTCTCCTTTTCTCTGTGACCTCACCAGTCTCTGTCATTTTTTGAGTTTTCCATGATAGCCATTTTGACTGGTGTGAGATGGTATCTCATTATGATAAACTCCATTTTAGAGATGAGCAAACTGAGTTTTAGAGAGACTGAAACATTCCCAACTCATACAACTAGTGAGTGACAAAGCTGGGCATAAAGCTTACCTTTATTCCATTTTTGTGAGGAAAATATTTTTTCTATTACAGACATCCATAAGAAAACAACTAACCTTAAAGGCCTAGATTTTTAAGTTTTCTGAAATTTCTGTTATATTACTTTTAACTTGCTAGTCCTTTGACTGTATCTCATTGCTCTGTGTATCATCTCCTTGTCAATAATTTACAGGACCTCTCAATAACAACAAATAGTAATGCTCTTTTATCTATGCAAATGTGATGATCTGCCTGTCTAGCTGTTCCCCCACCTGTTAAAAGTTACTGCCTCCCATGAACCATTTCATGTGATTTCCAAAACATTGCAACTGATATTTTGTCTTTGGTTGCTTAATAAATATAATCAACACCACAGCCTTTAGCATTTTGTGGAAACTGCTCTAATTTCTCAGCAATAATGAATACATCTACCAGAGGAACAGCCTTGGGGGACTCTATTTATTGTAGAACAGAATGAAAAATGTTGCCCATAAAGCAAAACCAGAAAATCTGGGACTTCCCTTGGTGCTATTTCATGATTTTTCACCACTCAAATGACTTTAAGCTCTGTGATTGCCATCCCTTAGTGTCATAGCAGAAGCAAATAATTTCTCAAGTGACTGTTCAGAAATCTAGGCTTAGTCCAGGTCTGATCTTTGATGAATACTAAAAGTAGTCATGGCTTTCTCTGGAGGAGCATTTTTCTGCAAAACACCAAACCAAAACATATACAAGATAGTGAAATTTCCTATATTTTAAAACTTTAAGTTCTTTATAAAACATGTTTGAATGAAGCCTCCCCCTTACTTTTATTGTTTTATTTTTGCTCACTGAGCAGAAATTGTTTTTATCCAAATCATCTTTTCTGTTCTGCCAAATAAAAATGAAATATGATCATATACACACACACAAAGCTTCCTGAGAGAATCATTCCAGAATATCTCAGCTTATTAGTAGTGAGGAGGAAACAGAGCAGTAGTCAGAAAAGAAGTCATTCCTAGTAGCTGCCTCATGTGTGAAAATTCCCTATCTCACCATGAAAAGGCTGCTCCTTGACAACAGTGTTTTAGTCACTGTTTTGTTTGAAGGGAAACCAAAGTTTTGGTTATTATGTGTGTTAGTCTATTTTCATGCTGCTAATAAAGACATACCCGAGACTGGGTAATTTATAAAGGAAAGAGGTTTAATGGACTTACAATTCCATATGGCTGGAGAGGCCTCATAATCATGGTGGAAGGCAAAAGAGAAGTAAAGGCACATCTTACATGGTGGCAGGCAAGAGAGCATGTGCAGGGGAACTGCCCTTTATAAAACCATCATATCTCATGAGACTTATTCATTATCACAAGAACAGCATGGGAAAACCCGCCCCCATGATTCAATTACCTCCCACTGGGTCCCTCCCACAACCCATGGGAATTATGGGAACTACAATTCAAGATGAGATTTGGGTAGGGACACAGCCAAACCATATCATTAAGTTTTTCAAAATGGTTCATCCCTTGAGTGTATCCAGACTGATTTTCTACCACTTTGGATAAAATTATTGGGTCATTCTATACAACTTTCTAATGTTTTGTTGTTTGTCTGTATAATGAGTTGGAGTGGGTTTGAAAAGCTATCTCTGGATCCCAGAAAAGTAAAATTCCCCTGGATTATAGCAGATTTTGTAATTTGGACCAACCCTCCCACTGATGACAAACCAGAAAGCTGGACAAAATATTATCTATTTAAAAATCTGTTTTAAGGCTTTAGGGAACTAACCAGGTTATGAGGAATTATTGAACCCAGATGTAAGAAATAGAAGTAATCGAGAGAGGTGCAATAACATTTTTGGCTGCTGTAACCCTAGGTGCGCTTGCAGATTCCAGAAGAGGCAGCTAAGACTGGAGTAGCACTTTCAACAGCCTAATAGAGTTGGGAGTGGGGGTCAAAAGTTGGAGTTCAGGACCTGCTTGTGGTAGAAACCTAGTAAGAGCCCTATACATTGAGTTGGGAATGTAAAAGGCAGATCCTAAATTAGAAAGTGTGAAGTTTTTATCTTTTCTTGACTTTTTCTCCTGAACACTTATGTCTTAGCAAGTAGTCAGCATGGGGGTTTGAACACCTAATTGTTGCTAAATGGTTGAGGCATAACAAAAATATTAATATCCACTGTTTACTGTCATGTTATTTGAAACAAAAGTGACCATGTATACTATCTTGCTTGAAGAAGTCTTTGACAGGAAAAGCAATATCATGTCATTTATAAATTTTCTTGTTCTAAAGAAAGCAGTTACATATATACATATATATATAAATTATGTAAATAAAAGTTATTTTATACAAAAGAAAAAGTAAAAGAAAGTGTGAACCAGAAGCAAAACTGTTCTCAAAGTCCATATCTTTGGATTATCTGGGTGGTTCCTGAAATCAGATAGATACTATTCTAGATTTCTAATGCCTCTAGTTGCCTGACAAAAATAAATAAAAAATCCTCCTTAGAAGAAAATAGCATAATTTGAGTTCACATTATTTCTATAAACATTTTTTCAAATGCATTTATAGGCACACAACTCACAGATAGTCAGGCATGTAAGACTACACATTGAGTGAGTACAGACAGAAAAGCTGGCACGAGATAGGCCCCACCCAGATGTTGGAAAGTTCAAAAACATTTAAAAATAACTGTGCTTAGAAAATTAAAAAAAATTGTGAGAAAATTGGAAAAATGACACAATATATTTTAAAACAAAATAGAAACACAGAAATCGAAACTAGCAATAATCAAAATTAACATCTTAAGAGATGAGTTAAACAGTTGATGATAAAGAAGATGAAGATAGAATTATAGAGCTGTAAGATGTTAAAAATAAAAAGAAAAGGGTATCTCAAAACTGCTGGGAGCCACAAATGATAGGATGAACTCATGGAAGGTATAGCCTGATTCTGCTAAGATGGATTCCATGAATCTATCATTTGTAAAAAGGATTCAGAACAAAGTTTTATTTGTAGAGCATTGTTCAGAAATTGTAGTGGATAACTGTGTTAGGATCCATACTCTACCTGATTTAAATAGAAAGGGATTAAATATACAGAGATTTAGGGGCTTACACAATCATTGGAAAGACTAAGCAAACAGACTGCAGGCTGGGCTTCCAAACTGTCACAGAGGTGATTTACCAAAAGAGTTCATCTTCTGTAATGATTAGGAAGCCACCACCACAGCTGGGGGCTGCGAGAGAGACTACATTGCCTTAGCCATGACCCTTAGCAGCAAATTAGGTTCCTGAGCTCTATTTCTTGCTACACATGAAGCTGGGACCATCTGTAAGGATCTGACAAGTGTGTCCATGAATGCTCTTGCTAGAACAAATGGTGTAAGCAGCTAGATTTTGCATGATTGTATCTGTTGGCAGAGGCTGCCCGGTGTGAGCCTGAGTTGGAGGGAGCCTTAAATGAGTAGTTTTTAGCTTCTCAACCTCTAGCATCTGTAAGGCATACTACAAAGGGAGGAAATAAAGAGGCATGAGTCCATCTGCCACATCTACCACATCTGTTGTTTGTGTTTGCCTGGCACCATATCATCCTGTTTCTTATGGAAACAGAACTTTTTTATTTTTCCTGTAAGGGAATAATGCAGTCAATGGTACACACTGACTCAGATCTACCAGTTGGACTAATCTGTCCCCTAGACACTGTAATTGGTTTATAGATGTGCCCTTGATCCATTTTGGTTCTGTAAGACTTGTCCCCAAGGCTCCTCTGCCAAAGTTATGAAAAGAGACTTGTTCTTATTACCAAGAATCCTAAACATGCAGGATATGAATGTGGGCTGCTGTTGGTGGTTTCCCACCATGAATCGAGGGCATATTTGAAAGTGAAATGAAGTAGATTCCAGAAGAGAAAAGAAATGGGAGTGGGGAGTGTTCCTTTGATTTTGCTTGAACCCTTGGGTCAAACTGTGCCTAAGCCTGTTCCCCCTTTTGATTCCTCAGTTATATGATCCTATAGATTTTCTTTCACTTTTTCTGTATGAGTTGGGTTTTTGTCACCTGCACTATATAGTTCTGATTAGGAATTATGTGAACTAATGTATTTTGATATGCACCATCTTTACAGCTGGAAAACATCTGTCTTTGTAAAAATGACATAAAGATTGTGGCATCTTATTTCCCATAGAAATCTACATTGTACTGGTCAGAGGTCTGTGGGAGGGATTCTGAGAGGTTCCCTTCAGGCCTATCCTGGACCTCCCTGTGGGTGGGAGTCTGAACAATCCAGCGCTTTGTGGTAGTAGAGTATTTGGCAAGTGAGGTTGTGCCATTTAAGACTGGGGTGACTGTACCAGCAATAAGCCTTACATTATATCTTTATTTTTCTCAGGAATCTTCTCAAGAATTCAGCTATTTTGATACAAGGCTTGTTTCTGCATTCGTTCATTTATTCATTCAACATTTTGGAGTCTCCACTTTGTAGCTTAGGGCAACTAATTTTCAAAGAAATGGCTATCCAACTCCACTGTTTACAAACTTTTAGCAGCTCCATGCCGCCTGGGGAAAATGGCCAGCATCTAGATCCTTCTGCATCCAAACCTGACCTGCCTTTGCAGTGGTAGCTTGGCCTGCTTCTTTCCAGAGGGTCCATGTGGCAGGTGCTTTGTGATATTCACCTCTATGTGGCAGGAGCTTTGTGATATTCACCTCTATGTGGCAGGTGCTCTGTGATATTCACCTCTATGTGGCAGGAGCTTTGTGATATTCACCTCTATGTGGCAGGTGCTCTGTGATATTCACCTCTATGTGGCAGGCACTTGGATATTCACCTCTATGTGGCAGGCACTATAATATTCACCTCTGTGTGGCAGGTTCTGTGATATTCACCTCTATGTGGCAGGCACTCTGTGATGTTCACCTCTGTGTGGCAGGCACTCTGTGATATTCACCTCTATGTGGCAGGCACTCTGTGATGTTCACCTCTATGTGGCAGGTGCTGTGATATTCACCTCTATGTGGCAGGCATTCTGTGATGTTCACCTCTATGTGGCAGGTGCTGTGATATTCACCTCTACATGGCAGGCTCTGTGATATTTGCCTGTATGTGGCAGGTGCTCTGTGATGTTCACCTCTATGTAGCAGGTGCTGTGATATTCACACATGGCATACATGGCAGGTGCTATGATATTCACCTCCATGTGGCAGGCACTCTGTGATATTCACCTCTACGTGGCAGGTGCTGTGATATTCACCTCTATGTGGCAGGCGCTCTGTGATATTCACCTCTATGTGGCAGGTGCTGTAATATTCACTGTGGCAGGCACTGTGATATTCACCTCTATGAGGCAGGCACTGTGATATTCACCTCTACGTGTCAGGCACTATAATATTCACCTCTATGTGGCAGGCATTGTGATATTCACCTCTACGTGGCAGGTGCTGTGATATTCACCTGTATGTGGCAGGTGCTGTGATATTCACCTCTACGTGGCAGGCGCTGTGGTATTCACCTCTATGAGGCAGGCACTGTGATATTCACCTCTACGTGTCAGGCACTATAATATTCACCTCTATGTGGCAGGCATTGTGATATTCACCTGTATGTGGCAGGTGCTGTGATATTCACCTCTACGTGGCAGGCGCTGTGGTATTCACCTCTATGAGGCAGGCACTGTGATATTCACCTCTACGTGTCAGGCACTATAATATTCACCTCTATGTGGCAGGCATTGTGATATTCACCTCTACGTGGCAGGTGCTGTGATATTCACCTGTATGTGGCAGGTGCTGTGATATTCGCCTCTACGTGGCAGGTGCTGTGGTATTCACCTCTGTGTGGCAGGCATTGTGATATTCACCTCTACATGGCAGGTGCTGTGATATTCACCTGTATGTGGCAGGTGCTCTGATATTCACCTCTACGTGGCAGGTGCTGTGATATTCACCTCTACGTGGCAGGTGCTGTGATATTCACTGCTATGTGATGGGCTCATGATATTTGCCTCTATGTGGCAGGCGCTCTGTGATATTCACCTCTACGTGGCAGGCACTGTGATATTCACCTCTGTGTGGCAGGCACTCTTTGATATTCACCTCTATGTGGCAGGTGCTGTGATATTCACCTCTATGTGGCAGGTGCTGTGATATTCACCTCTATGTGGCAAGCACTATGATATTCACCTCTACATGACAGGCACTGTGATATTCACCTCTACATGGCAGGTGCTGTTCTATTCACCTCTATGTGGTAGGTGCTGTGCTATTCACCTCTATGTGGCAGGCACTCTGTGATATTCACCTTTGTGTGGCAGGCACTCTGTGATATTCACCTCTGTGTGGCAGGCACTCTGTGATATTCACCTCTGTGTAGCAGGAATTCTGTGATATTCATCTTTATGTGGCAGGTGCTCTGTGATAGTCACCTCTCTCTAAGGAGCCATGCTTCCCACCCATGCCCCCACTCTCTTGCTTACATGACCCTCTTGGATATGGATGCATTTCCTTGCCTATTCATTTTTCATAACTTGGATCAGGTGGCACTGATTTCAGGCCCTGATCTTTACAGTAAGATCAACCTTTCCTTTGTGCTCCCAATGTATTTTTTTTTCATGTCACTCTTGTTAGATTTATCACGTCCCAATGATGTTATTTTATTCTTGTTTTTTTCCTTTATTACACTGTAAACTACTAAAAACTAAATGTAGTACCTCATTCACCCTTTTATCTTCAGTGCTCAAAACAAATTAACTAGGTCAATTCCTCATTCCTCAATTACACACTTTTATGGCATCACGTATTTCTTTGTAATATTTGTCAAGATTGGAATTTTATAGTTGTTTTTGTGAGTTTTGGATTAATTTGTGTCTTCTTTACTAGATCAAAAGCCTTTAAAAGGGGTAGGGTCATGACGCATTTTGCTTGCCAACATATTCCTCCTGCCTAGTGCAGTCCCTGACACACAGTAGGTGCTAGACACAGTTATTGAATAGATGAGTGAAATCTTTGTTGAATAAATGGATGGATGATAGATAACAGACTGTGTTAATCCCCTTCAGGAATACTAGTAGTTTAAAAAGAGAAGCCTAGAGGAGTTTTCTTATAATGGAAAGGACCAGTAATGTCACTATTAGTGGAATTTCAGGCACCATAAGACCCTGGGTGATTTAAAAACAATGTTTAAATTTCTTTCTTACAGAAAAGTTGAAGAAAGAGTACAAAGATTTTTTTCCCCCTGTAAGTTGCGAACAGTCCCCAATCATCCTCCCATACTTGAGTATATCTGATCTAAAGGAGAATATTCCCATATATAATTATAATACAACCATCAGTATCAGGAAATTGACATTAATAAATGACTACCATTTAATCCATGGGCCCCATTCAGCTTTTGTCAATTGTTCCAATAATGTCTTTTTTTCCCAGTCATCAGGCTACAATTTTATTTTTGTTTTCTTTTTTAAATTTTAAATTCAAGGGTACATGTATGGTTTTGTTGCATATTGTATGATGCTGTGATTTGAGCTTCTAAAGCTCTTGTTGCCCAAGTAGTAAACATGGTACCCAATAGGTAGGTTTTCAAGCTTTGCCTTCCTCTCTTCCTCCCCGCTTTTGGAATCCTCAGTGTTTGTTGGTCACATCTTTGTTTTTGTTTGCACCCAATGTTTAGTTCCCAGTGGTAAGTGAGAACATGTGGTATTTGGTTTTCTGTTTTTGCATTAATTCACTTAGGGTAACAGCCTCCAGCTGCATCCATTTTGCTGCAAAGGACAAGATTTCATTCTTTTTTTGGCTATGTAGTATTCCATGGTGTATATGTACGACATTTTCTTTATCCAGTCCACCATTGATGGGCACCTGGGTTGATTCCATGTTTTGGCTATTGTGAATATTGCTGCAATAAATATATAAATGAGGTCACGTGTATTTTTGGTAGAATGATTTCTTTCCCTTTGGGTATATATACTCAGTAATGGGATGCTGGGTCCAGTGGTAATTCTATTTTTAGTTCTTTGAGAAATCTCCAAACTGCTTTCCACAGGGGCTGAACTAATTTGCATTCCCACCAGCAGCATGTAAAGTGTTCCATTTTCTCTGCAACCTTGCCAACATCTATTTTTGACTTTTTAAAAATAACCATTCCGACTGGTGTGAGATGGTATCTCATTGTCGTTTTGATTTGCATCTTTCTGGTGATTAGTGGTGTTGAGGATTTTTTTTTTTTTTTTTGGTATATTTGTTGGCTTCTTGTATGTCTTTTGAGAAGTGTCTTTTATGTCTTTTGTCCACTTTTTGATGGTTTTTTTTTTTCTTGCTGATTTGTTTATGTTCCTTATAGACTATAGATATTAGTCTTTTGTTGGATGGAGAATTTGCAAATTTTTCTCATTCTGTAGTTTGTTTACTCTGTTGATAGTTTATGTGGCTGTACAGAGCTCCTTAATTAGGTCCCAGTTAACAGTTTTTATTTTTATTGCATTTGCTTTTCAGGACTTAGTCATAAATTATTTGCCTAGGCCAATGTCTACAAGAGTATTTCCTAGGTTTTCTTCTGGAATTTGTGTAGTTTGAGGTCTTACATTTAAGTCTTTAATCCATCCTGAGTTAACTTTTGTGTATAGTGAGGGATAGGGGTCCAGTTTCATTCATCTGCATATGGTTAGCCAATTTTCCCAGCACTGTTTATTAAATAGAGCGTCGTTTCCTGTGTTGACAAAAATAGACAATGCACAAAGAGTATCCTATTCAAGAAGTAGGGTATCCTTTATTTCAGTGGTTTCTATTCTGTTCCTTTGGTCTATGTATCTATTTTTGTACCAGTACCATGTTGTTTTGTTTACTGTAGTCTTATAGTATATTTTGAAGCTGTATATAGTGTATTTTGATATTTAATATCATGCCTCTGGTTTTTTTCTTTTTGCTTGGATCGCCTTGCTATTCAGTTTCTTTTTTCGTTCCATATGAATTTTAGAATAGTTTTTTTTTTTCTAATTCTGTGAAAAATAACATTAGTAATTTGATAGGAATAGCATTGAATCTGTAGATTGCTTTGGGCAGTACAGACATTTTAACAATATTGTTTCTCTGAATCCATGAGCATGAAATGCTTTTTCATTTGTTTGTATCATCTATGATTTCTTTTAGCAGTGTTTTGTAGTTCTCCTTGTAGAGATCGTTCACCTCCTTGGTTAGATGTATTCCTAGGTATTTTATTTTTTGTGTGCCTCCAGTAATGTCTTTGTAGCAAAAGGATTATCCAAGGAAGGATATTATTGAAAAAATTGATGAAACTTGATCTAATCCTGGATCACACGGTACATTGGTTGTCATGTCTCTCTTAAGTCTTCAATCTGGAAAAGTTCCTTAGTCTTTCCTTGGCTTTCATAAGCTTGAGACATTTTTGAATATTAAAGTTCATTTACTTTGTAAAGTTTCCCTTGATTTATGTTTGCCTGATGTTTTCTTATGATTAGATTCAGTTCATGCCTCATTGGCAGGACTATCACAGAAAGCAGTGCTGTGTTCTTTTCATTGCTTCCTATTACAAGGGAAGTTCACTTTGATCAGTGGATTCAGTTGGTGTCTTCTAGGTTTCTTTACTGTAAAGTTTTTCTTTTTCTTCCCTTTATAATTAAGTATTTTTTTAAGGAAAGAGACTCTGAGGTTATGTAAATATTTCACTTCCCACCAAACTTTCAGTGAAGGAGATATATTTGAGCAAAAAATCCTTTCTGGCATTCCTCAGATGCCGTTTTACCCTTAGACTTAGACAAGAGGGACTCCTTGCTATCGGTGAGCCCTTAATTTAAAGGAACCTCATCTCCTTCCCTTCCCTTCCCTTCCCTTCCCTTCCCTTCCTTTCCCTTCCTCACTCTTCCTTTCCCTCCCTCTCTCTCTCACACACACAGAGCTTCTTAATTTAGGTCCCAGTTATCAATTTTTATTTTTGTTGTACACACACACACACACACACACACACACACACACACACACACACACTCTTAAAGAATCTATGTGAGTACATCTGTCATTTATGACCCAGTGCTCAGCTCTGCTACAGGGAGAGTTGTAACCCTAAACATCAACTGCCATGACTAGCACCTCTCAGGTCTCAGAGAACCACTTCACAACTTCTCTTGTCCAAGGTTCCTGAAGCAAAAGATGACTCAATCTGAACTCACTGAACCTGGAGCTTTGTGGATTGTGCTGCTGCTATCAGGGACACTGCTCCACAGTACAGGAGGGCTTAAGTGACAGAAGGTAAGACAGAAATAAGAAAACATACATATTACTTAACATGCAAAATTCTTCCTTTTGGATAACATAAATGCAAGAATAGATTTTTGCATAACATGAGTCTTGTTTTAAGGCTACTTGAGTCAGCTGTGGATTTGTAACTGTCTCATAAGGTAGCTAAAGGATAATGTACAGTATTAAACAATTTTCATTTATTTAGTTCTAGATGAAATGTGAATGAAGCATAATACCAATTCTTTGCACATTTCAATAGTAAGCATTAGAATTGTGAGTAGTTTTATTTCTACACAAATACTTAATGAGATTTAATAGAAATATTAAATATTTAATAAGAATTTTAAAAAATTAAATAAAATATTTTATTTAGTGTTGATTTAAAATTTGAATACTCTTAATTATTTTAAATTTTGTCTTTTAATTTTAGTAGATAATTTAAAACATGTTAGAAGACAAAATGTGAATGCAATACTTTAAGTAATATGAGTTTATTAATGTATAATAGACATAAAATGATATAACACTAAGTAATAATTTAAATAATTCTTTTTACCTTGTTACATTTACTTTAATATAACTTTTGAATAAAAATATTCTCAAATTTTGTATATTGTGAATATAAATTACATTTTATCTAGAATCCTTTAAATTATTACTGTTAATAGAACAGATTATGTGAAAATCTTGATTGTAATATTAATAAAATGATTATAAAAATGATTGTATGGAAATAAGGGCAAGAAAAGTAAAGTTTATGGAATAGTTAGGTAACAATTTGTTACTATGTATGGCTTTATTTTATTACTCATTCAAATGCTGCTGGCCCATTTACAGAATACCCAGAGCTGTACAGTAATCTTTTCATTCAGTCATCTTTGATATGTCATTGATTTTTGGTCACTTAAAAGCCATGGTTTTACATATTTTCCATTTCATCTTTGTGGAAAAAATAGTCATTAAGGTAGGGAGATAGAACACATTTTATTTAACAGTTTTTATGCCTGATTTACAGCTAATGGGCTTCCATTTGAATTCTTACCCTAGGCTCTGCAAATGTTATGGGTGGGCTTTCTCAGACCCACTACCCACTCCACCACTTACATAACTACCTAGATTTATGATGATCCTGAACTCTGGGGACAACTCATATTATTTTTCAAATTCTGTGCATAAGATAGGATTGGATATTTTTGTCTGTAGAGTAGCCATTGGCATCTACCTCATCATCAGATAGCTTTGTGCACTATTAGGGGACTTCTGTGCACACTGCATCGTCTTTTGGGGAAGCTCTAATGGCCATTGACAGTCGAAGTTGAGCTTTAACAAGAAGGTTAATAAACTTCAAAAGTGAGTCCAGTGTTTTAGGGCTGGCTAGTATATCCTTTAATGCTCTCTCCATTGGTTGGCATGGATCTGCAGGGTGGTTGATATGGTTCAGATGTTTGTCCCTGACCAAATCTCATGTTTAATTATAATCCTCAATGCTGGAGGTGGAGTGTAGGGGGAGATGTTTGAGTCATGGGAGTGGATCCCTCATGGGTTGATGCTATCTTAGAGACAGTGAACGAGTTCACAGGAGATCTGGTCATTTAAAACTGTGTGGCATCTCCCCATCCCCCACTCTCTCTCTCCCTTGCTCCTGCTTTCACTGTCGTGTGCCTGCTCCCTCGTCACCCTCCTTCATGATTATAAGTCTCCTGAGGCCTCCCCAGACACAGATGGTGCTAGGCTTCCTGTACAGTCTGCAGAACCGTGAGCCAATTAAAATACCTGAGACTGGTCAGGCATGGTGGCTTACGCCTGTAATCCCAGAACTTTGGGAGGCTGAGATGGGTGGATCACTTGAGGCCAGGAGTTCAAGACCAGCCTGGCCAACATGTTGAAATGCCATCTCTACAAAAAAGTACAAAAATTAGCCATGTGTGGTGGTACATGACTGTGGTCCCAGCTACTTGGGAGGCTGAGGCACAAGAATCGCTTGAACCTAGGAAGGAGTTGGAGGTTGTAGTGAGCCCATATCACGCCACTACACTCCAGCCTGGGTGACAGAGCCAAACTCTGTCTCCAAAAAACAAACAAACAAACAAACAAATAAACAAAAAACCAACAACAATAAAACCCCTGAGACTGGGTAATTAAATTACCCCACCTTCTCCTAGGAGGCCCTGTGGGATTGCAATTTGAGCAGTGCAGCAGGAAGGTTCAATGTTATCTCCCTTCTAGTAAGGGACTAGGGGATGTTGAAAAGTATCTACATTCTACCCTTGTCTCCACTTGTACTTTGATGGCATGTGAGGATTTTTTCTTTTCTTATCACAAAAGCAATACATGTTTATAAGAGGCGAAAAAAAAAGATAATCAAAGAGAAGAAAATAAAAAACACCAACAATTCCACGAGGCAGAGACAGCCTCTGATAACATATCAGTTTGTATCTTTAGAATCACTTGGGAGCTTTTAAGGAATATGAGTGTCTTTTGCCCATTCCCAGAGATTCTGATTCAAACGATCTGGAGTGTGCAGGACTAGTTTTTTAAGGTCTAATTTGTAGCCATGGGTGAAAAACCACGAGTCTAGACATTTAGTGTATAAAATATATATTTTTACTAAAATGAGCATTCTGTAATACAGTTTTATTACATAATCTTTATCATTTAAGTTTATTACAAACATCTTTCTATAGAAGGATGTGAGAGCAAACCCATCTTTTTTAATGGCCTCACAGTATAATTTAATTTGCTTACTCATTTCTTTGAGGTTGGAAAGGCAGAATGTTTTCACCTGGGCTGGGGAAGCGGGTGGGGTGGGGAGGGTGTAGGCAAAAAAGGATTGAAATATTCACACTGGCATCAGAAAGCTCACAGATGCAGAGAAAACTAAGACAAGCTCTTCTTGGGTTATGACAGATGACACAAAGACTGGAATTGTTTGCTATAAAGCTATGGTTGTCAGTGAGAAAGTCTCCAAATAATTTCTTATTAGTCATAGATACATCTGGAAGTTTATTCCGTTACATATTTCTCATTCATTCATTCAACACATACTGAGCATTACTTAGGGCCTAAAACTGGGAATACAAAGATGGATAAGATTTTGTCCTTTACTTCAAGAAATTTATAATCTAAGAGAAAGCAGAGACAGCTATACAAATAGCTACATGTATATTTATTGAGCACTTAACTCTGTTCCAATCACTCTTCAAACCATGTTCAGTGAATTTCCTCAATATTCACCATTACCTGAATGAAATCAGTAGTAGTATTTTTATCCCTTCATGCAGATGAGGAGACTGAGGCACAGAGAGATTAGTTTGTCCATGGTTACATAAGCAGTAAGTGGTTGAACTAGGAATCAAGACAAGGTAGTCTGGCTCCAGAGTCCAAGCTCCTAATCTCTATTTTCTGCTGCATCAAAGAGCACATCAAAGAACAGTAGGTTCCAGGACAGGATTCATAAAGGAAGAAGTGGTAAGCTCTAATGTGGGAAGGGAGTAGAAAAGAGTAGTTTCAGGAAAGACTTTGGAACTCAAAAAATAATTTAATTTTAAGAGAAGGTCCAATAAGGAGGGAGAATATGTAGATGCTTGGCATATGGGTATGTATGCTTCAACTCTGGTTTGTCAGAAATATTTTATTTTCTATTTGTCCTGTATCTGCCTACTGTGTCCCAATATTCCATGGGAGCTGCAAGAGGACCAACTGAGGTAGTCTGGTAGCCCTTCAAGTGTGGGTGGGCCCACAGATGTATCAGTTTCTAGTGGGACAATGGAGCCACTGGGCTGAGGAGAAGGATGGAACACTTGCATTGGGAGTAAGGCCAACTCTGTGGCCTTCATCCAGGGGCAGATAAAAGTGCATCACTGTATTAGTTAGTCTGTTCTCATGCTGCTAATAAAGGCATACCTGAGACTGGGTAGTTTATAAAGAAAAAGAAGTTTAATGGGTTCACAGTTTCATATGGCTAGGGAGGCCTCGTAATCATGGCAGAAGGTGAAGAAAGAGCAAAGGCACATCCTACATGGTGGCAGGCAAGAGAGAATGAGTGCCAGCAGGGGAAATGCCAGGTGCTTATAAAACCATCACATCTCGTGAGACTCATTCATTATTGCGAGAACAGCATAGGGAAAACCACCGCCCGTGATTCAATTACCTCCACCTGGTCCCTCCCATGACACATGGGGATTATGGGAACTACAGTTTCAGATGAGATTTGGGTGGAGACACAGCCAAACCATATCAACCACCAAGGAAGGAAGGTAGCATCATTCAAAGACCCTCCTCACAAGGGGAAGCTATTGAACCAAGTGCAGAGAAGATAAGACTCAGGAGAAAATTTAACTTATTGCTAGATCTGAGATGAGTGCTCAAGGAGCTCTCATCAGTGAATTTATCTAGAGGGATATCTCAGAATGCCTACTGCTAAAATTCACATTGCTATAGGTTCCCTGGCTAGCTGGAAGAGGATGCTTCTTAGGAAAATTCACTGTACCCATCAAAGCAGAAATAAGCACAGAAATAGATGTTCCCAAAGGAGAAGAAAATCCCATTAGAAAACAGCCAATATCATACTGAATGGGAAAAAACTGGAAGCATTCCCTTTGAAAACTGGCACAAGACAAAGATGCCCTCTCTCACCACTCCTATTCAATATAGTATTGGAAGTTTTGACTAGGGCAATCAGGCAAGAGAAAGAAATAAAGAGTATTCAAATAGGAAGAGAGGAAGTCACATTGTCTCTGTTTGCAGATGACATGATTATATATTTAGAAAACCCCATCGTCTCAGCTTAAAATCTACTTAAGCTGATAAGCAACTTCAGCAAAGTTTCAGGATACAAAATCAATGTGCAAAAATCATAAGCATTCTTATACACTAAGAACAAATAAACAGCCAAATCATGAGTGAACTCCCATTCACAATTGCTCAATTGCTACAAAGAGAATAAAATACCTAGGAATACAACTTACAAGGGATGTGAAGGGCCTCGTCAAGGAGAACTACAAACCACTGCTCAAGGAAATAAGAGAGGACATAAACAAATGGAAAAACATTCCATGCTCATGGATAGCAAGAATCAATGTCATGAAAATGGCCATAATGCCCAAAGTAATTTATAGATTCAATGTTATCCCCATCAAGCTACCATTGACTTTCTTCACAGAATTGGAAAAAACTACTTTGAACTTCATATAGAACCAAAAAAGAGCCCGCATAGCCAAGACAATCCTAAGCAAAGAGAACAATGCTGGAGGCATCATGCTACCTGACTTCAAACGATACTATAAGGCTACAGTAACCAAAACAGCATGGTTCTGGTACTAAAACAGATATATAGATCAATGGAACAAAACAGAGGACTCAGAAATAACACCACACATCTACAACCATCTGATCTTTGACAAACCTGACAAAAACAAGCAATGGGGAAAGGATTCCCTTTTTAATAAATGGTGTTGGGAAAACTGGCTAGCCACATGCAGAAAACTGAAACTGGACCCCTTCCTTACACCTTATACAAAAATCAGCTCAAGATGGATTAAAGACTTAAACATAAGACCTAAAACCATAAAAATCCTAGAAGAAAACCTAGGCAATACCATTCAGGACATAGGCATGGGCAAAGACTTCATGTCTAAAACACCAAAAGCAATGGCAACAAAAGTCAAAATTGACAAATGGGATCTAATTAAACTAAAGAGCTTCTGCACAGCAATAGTAACTATCATCTGAGTGAACAGGCAACCTGAAGAATGGGAGAAATTTTTTGCAATTTATCCATCTGACAAAGGGCTAATATCCAGAATCTGTAAGAACTTGAACAAATTTATAAGAAATAAAACCCCATTGAAAAGTGGGCAAAGGATATGAACAGACACTTCTCAAAAGAAAACATTTATGCAGCCAACAAACATATGAAAAAAATGTTGATCATCACTAGTCATTAGAGAAATGCAAATCACAGCCACAATGAGATACCATCTCACGCCAGTTAGAATGGTGATCATTAAAAAGTCAGAGAACAACATGCTGGAGAGGATGTGGAGAAATAGGAACGGTTTTACACTGTTGGGAGTGTAAATTAGTTCAACCATTGTGGAAGATGATGTGGAGATTCCCCAAGGATCTAGAATTAGACATATCATTTGACCCAGCAATCCCATTACTGGGTATATACCCAAAGGATTATAAATCATTCTACTTTAAAGACACAGGCACACGTATATTTACTGTGGCACTATTCACAATAGCAAAGACTTGGAACCAACCCAAATGCCCATCAATGATAGACTGAATAAAGAAAATGTGACACATATACACCATGGAATACTATGCAGCCATAAAAAGGATGGATTCATATCCTTTGCAGGGACAGGGACGAAGCTGGAAACCATCATTCTCAGCAAACTATCACAATAACAGAAAACCAAGCACTGCATGTTCTCACTCATAAGTAGGAGTTGAACAATGAGAACACATGGCCACAGGGAGGGGAACATCACACACCGGCCCTTTCGGGGGGCAGGGGGCTAAGGGAGGGATAGCATTAAAAGAAATACCTAATGTAGGTGAAGGGCTGATGGGTGCAGCAAACCATCATGGCACTTGTATACCTATGTAACAAAACTGCATGTTCTGCACATGTACCCCAGAACTTAAAGTATAATTAAAAAGAAGAAAAGAAAAAGAAACCAGACCACCCCTGGAGAGTGTTAAAAATATCTTACATTCATTGATAATCTTTTTTAACAAAGTAGATCCTGGCCTTGGTTCTATGAACATCTTGATGGGTTTGTTTATACAAGTGTGAAGGTCAGAACTGTAGAGATGTGAATTACTGTTGAGATGTTTTAGGCTGAAAAAAGGAAAACAATGCCCCAAATGAGCTTAAGGATTAAGTAAACTATTATCTCATAAGAGGAAGGTTAGAGGTGGAAAGACTTCAGAGTTTGTTGATTCAGGAGTCAAGGAATGTGGTTGTATTAATCAGGTTGAGTAATGGTATGTGCTATAACAACAAATTAGTCGTAAGATCTCAGTGATTTAACACGCAAAAGGACACTACTCATTCATTTAATCATTTAATGGAAATAGAGGCCTCTACTACATTCAAGAACTTTGACTTCTTCTATGTGATGGCTCTGTCATCTTCAATATGGCTTCACAATCACCCTATCATCATTCAGCCTGCTGATGGAGAAGGAGCAATGATGGGGAGGATGAAGCAGGCCATTTTAAAGGCCAGGCCTAGAAGCTGTAAACATTACTTTCATACACAATCGGTTGGTCAGGACTCAATGAGTCAGGACGCCTGACTTCAGGGGAGGGGGCGGGGCAGCTGTTAACTGTCATTTATTCTGTGCTCAGGAGAAAAATAAAATGGGTTTGGTGAATTCATTGTCTCTGTCTCCTGAGCTCTTTCTCCTTTTCTGCTCTGTTGTTTTCAAAGTCACTCCTTCTCTTCTGGTAGCAAGATGGCTGCAGCAGTTCCAGGCGTCCTGTCTAACTACCACAGCTGAGAGAAGAAAAGAAACAATTTCTTATTTGTGTGTCTCCCATGAATGAGGAAACTTTCCTCAGAAGCCCCCAGCAAATCTTCCCTTATGTTTCGTTGGCCAGATTTGGATCACGTGCTTTTTTCTGTAGCAGTCCCTGAAAGGGAAATGGGATTTCCTTTGACAAGTCAAACCTGTCCCTGAGGCTGGTAAGGGGCAATGTCCTCTGAAACACACAGTTGTTTGTACATGTGAATCTCTAAAAAATTTCAGGGTTCTTTTAGAATGCAAGAGGGAGATGTGGTCTGGTATCCATGCAGCAGGTTCTGGTGTAATTATTCTGTGTACTCAGGAGGAACTAAGTTGGTTTCTCTGGGCACTGAGTGAGGAGGGCTGTGAGAAGGATGGGTGATGTGGCAGGAGATCTGAGGTGACTGCTCTCTCAGTTCCGTGTCCTTCAATACATTCTTTCTCTCAGACTGCTTTTATACAAACTGGCAAGGGGCTGAATTTCTCATCTAGGTTGACAAGGAGGGAAAAGGAACATATGCAGAAGCTAGGGATAGAGGATATCTAGGGAAGTGGCAGAAGCCATTGGGAGGACAGTGTAGTTGGGTTTTAGCCAAGTTAATCTACGTCACAGGTTGCAGACATCTCAGGTGGTTGTGGACAGGGTCTCAGCAACACCTGGGTAACAAGATGGCAGTCATGGACTGTATGGATTTTAACCTGATAGCATCATTCTTCCAGAAATTGTAAGTAACACTGGGAACAAAATCTTGGGACTGGGTGAATTCTTTGGTTAGTTTAATTAATGTATCATTTGCTAACCACAAAACACATGCTGATTTTGACTTCTTCCCTTTGCGTTGACAAAAGAAGACATGGAAGTCAAGAAATAGAAGACCGTCTGGGAGAGTGAGATCCTAGAATTATGGATGGGAGCTGGGCTAGGTGGAGTGTGATTTACTTCCTAGGAAGTGATGCAAAGATTTCTCATGCTGAATTTTTTTCCATGATGAAAATTCCCCATAGTCATCCAGTGAAAGGGTGACAATCCAAAGGTATACCCAATGAATGTCCCAAAGGCTTTGAATGCTGTGCTCATGGGTGACCAGAGCATATTCCCTGGGAAGTGACACAGAGGTTCAGAGCATTGCCTCTGGGGTCAGACAGTCCTGGGTCTCAACTTTCATCCTCTTTCCTAGCTCCTTGATCTGGAGTAGCTGACTTAACCTCTTTACACTTAGTTTCCCTTTGGCAATATACTTCAGGGTCGTTGTGCGGCTTGTAAGAGATATTTAACGTAAAAGTGATTGGTAGAGTCCCTAGATGGCAGAAAATGCTGTTCTTTCTTCTGAAATTTTAGTCTGTAACATAGCAGCTATGGTGGCAGAAACTGAGATGCACTTTGTGGATTACATAAAGGTGAATAAAAGTGCATGCATGGGATTTTGGAAGAAGGTAGTCTCAAATGCCTTTTTAAGAGATTACATTGTTACCTCTCTGGCAGGGTTGAAGATAAAACAGAGGGTACAGCACTCTTCTTGGGAGGAAGAGCCCTGCTTTGAGCCTGACATCTGTTGGTGCATTTAGCAAAACTTATTTTAAGCAACTCCTAAGAATTTTATAAATGTAAAACTTCTGTATGTATCTAGATGGAAACACTGATCTGCCCTTGATTCATTTGACCCACAACCCACGGTATCTTTTCTTAAAATCTTATCTTATCTTATCTGTCTTGTCTTGTCTTTCTGTCTGTCTATCTCATACATCATCCATCCATCTAGTTATGTCCATAGGGTATAAATGATAAAGAACTTTGCCCTCAAGTTGTTCCTCAGTTTGGAGGGAGACATTCCAATAGATAGAACAAGAGGACAAAAGTATTCATGGGATGCTTTAACCCAGAACAGAGGGTATCCACTCCAGATTGGCAGTGGACCAAGAAGGCTTCTGAAGCATTAGTAAGAAGAATCCAGGTAAAGTGTATAGACAAAATGTGGAGAAGGATGCTGGTAAGGACATTGGCAGTAGAATCCCCAGTTGATGCAAAGGCCTGGGGGCAGGCAGGTGAAAAACACCTTAGGAACCCATTGAATAGTTAATCATGGGTAAAGTGATGGCAATGGATCCTAAATCTACTTAGCATAGAAGTCACCAAGAGAGCTTGTTAAAATGCAGACACACACACAAAATATATTTGAAAACAACAACAACAACAACAACAACAACACAGACACCATAACCCACCACAGAGATTCTGAACCAGTGGATGTGGGATGAGGTCCAGAAAAACCAGCATTTGACACAAAAGGCCCTAGATAGTTCTGAGGCAGGTGGTTCTCCTATAGTCCACTAAGAAACAGTTGTGTGATGTTGCAGAGAATTTTATTTGTGTATCTCTGGAGCGAAAGCTGTAGTCCCTTGCTACTCAAAGTGTGGTCCTTGAAGGAGTAGACTTCACATCCCCTGGGAGCTTGTTAGAAAGGTAGAATCCCAGGCCCCATTCCAGACCTTCTGAATCAGAATCTGCATTTTAAGAAGATTCCCAGGTGATTTGATGCACATTAAAGTTTATAAAGCACTTTATCAGGTAGGGATAGCACCTTAAATGGTCTTATCAATAATAGTGAGATACTTTATATAATAGGTGATGGCAAATCAGTGAAAAGCTGTAGTTGAGGGAGTGGTGTGTTCAGTTTGCTCTTTAAATTAAATATATTATTAAAAACATTGTTTTGAGGAGTCTGTATTCTCCCTGCCTTTTCCTTTCTTTCTGTTCCAAGAAGGAGTCACGCCCTTGATATTTCCTTAACTCAGCCTTTTTTATTTTCATTTTTGTTTTCCTAGATTGACAGCCAAATTTGCCTAAACTAAATACTGTTCTTGCCTCTCCGAGCCTCTCCGAAAAGCCTAAGTTCGTAGAAGAGATGGGACAAAGGGTCTAAGCATGTAGAGCAGAAGGAGGGTGTTTGAGGTCAAGGATTGAATGTAAGGATGTGTTTCTAAGAACTGGAAGTGCCTAAAGATGGTGAAGCTCTGCCGGAACTGAGGTTAGCAGATCCATCTAAGGTTTTTTCCCTAGACTGGGGAGGGGTGATGCCTACCCAAGGCACCCAGAGATGGGATCATAAACTCAGGACTCAGGACTAGCCCAAGATTCTCAAGTCACTAGCTTGGCACAGCCGCCACAGAACCTCTCCTTGGAGACAGTGTGCCACAGATGTCCTAGTGGGTAGACGAAGTGTCACTTCCCACTCTCTTGCTTGGGATTGGGTAAGACCCTGGGATGTTGGTGCATCCCTGTGAGGGCAGCAACAGCAATAAGCACTGAGAGGTATTTGAGCCCACGGTCAGATGGGTACTGGGAATCAGACAATTTGATTTAAATTAAAGAAATATTTCTTGCTCATCTGAGATTAGGAACTAGATTCATCTTCCAACATTTAGAAGGTTCACCTTGATGCTTTTGTGAATTTCAAGAAGGGTTAAAAAACTGTGGTGATGTAAGCACAGTTGTCTTTGATGGCAGAGTCTGGGCTGCCTTCTCCTGTATTTCCTCACCCTCTCAGCAATGCAGAAGGGCAGAGAAGTAATCAGAGCTCCCTCACTCACTTTAGGATATTTAAGGAGGACAATGCACATGTCAGTCCTGCTGTCACGGTCACATCACCCATCTGCCCCCTTTTCTCAGCTGAAAGGCTGAATGCAACATTTCTTTTAACAACAGGATCTACTTTTTTGTTTTACCATTTTATAATTCTAAACTACAGAGCTGTACTAATTCCAAACTTCCAACAGTTTTAAGTCCTTTCTGTTTTCCATCAAGCTGTGCTTTACCCTTGGTGGATGGACTATCAAATGCTTCCTTGCACATCTGAGTTTGATAATTGTCTTTAAGTATTTCTAATATCTTATACCTTATGATTACTGTGCCTATTTAGTTCTCTAACAGTAACTAGTAAGTATTTGCTTATCTGGGCCTGGGCACTTGGATGATATCACATATATGTTCTACCAGCATATTAAATGTTATATACATATTAAAATGTCATCTTTTCAATGAAGCCACCCTCTCGTTCTTTCCTAGAGCAAACAACTTCATGTTTTCTGAATCTCCATATCTGTCTAGCTATACCAATACTTCTCAAACATGGTCACACATCAGAATTACCTGAGGATACTTTAAAACAAATATTCAGAGCCTTGCCCTAGACAGATGGAATCAGGATTTCTAGGGGAGGGACAGAGGCATCTGCATATATATATTTTAAAACTCTCAAAGTGATTCTGATGCACGCTGAAGGCCAGGATCCACCAATCTCCACCTCTCTGATGGTACTGATGCTTTTCTACTTGGTGATGTAGTTATCAGTGGATATGACTCTTCTGCTTTTCTGGATATAAAACTCTGAATCTCATCAGTCACTGTCATTTCTCCTATTCCCAGTACACGTACACTGACTACCTCAGTGCTATATACATAATAGGTAATGATTTATTGGGTGAGTATGATTATCACCCTACATCTAATAGTAATCGCTACTGCTGCAAAAGAAAAATGTCTATAATGTATGATAAAGGGAAAGGTATGATTTTAACATCCAAAATTTGGTACAAAGTTCTTAAATAAAAAATTGCAAGTATCCAAATCCATAAAAAGTCTTCAAAAAATTGAAAGTTTGAAAAAAGTTTTCAAAACATGCTTGTTTTTCTTATTGCAAAAACATTTTATGTTCATTTCTGAAGGATTAGTAAATACAAGCCAGTCAAAACAAAACAAAACAAAACAAACAAAAAAAGAAACACTTTTTTTAGTGGCTCCCTCCTAGATAAATACTATCATTGTTATCCAAAGAGGCTTTCTGGTAGTTCAAGACGTTTACAATTTTCAGAGCCTTAGGCAAAGCTGAAAGTTCTGGACATAGTAAAAAGAACTGATCATAAAGCAAACTATGACCTAAAAGGGAGGGGAAAAAGAACTCATGGGCCACCTTTCTCTAAGTACATAATCTTCAGACATCCATCACTGACCAAAGCATACATTTTCAAAGATAATCATGGGGATGGAGGCTAGATAAAGAAAATCGAATGGAAATAGAACAGTCGTCAGAAGCTGTGCTTCTGGAAGAGCGAGCAGCATACCTCCAGAGACATGGCTTATGCAATTCCTGCCTTTATCTCCTTATCTTAGAGGTCAGCTTGGCTGTATTTTTTCTCCCTCAATGATTTATAGAACGTTCAGCATTTTCTGAATCATTTTCCCACCCGTCATTTCTGCCCATAGTGCTGAGGAGTGGTTAATCAAGAGAAAAACACTAAGACCCAATTTTTGAGCTAGGAATAAGGCTCAAAAAGTGGCAATTTGTGCGTTATTTGATGTTGGGTTATGCCCTTAAATTACTTATTCCTTACAAATACTTTACTTTTTTGCAAACCAGAATCACTGACTGTCAATTTTATGAGACACATTGCTCTGAAGTCTCCAGAGCATGTCCCCATTTAAAAAAAGAATTCTTGATCTGTTTGACTGAGTTTAGTTTTAGGTTGTGATTAGAACTCCTAATTAATCTCTGCAAATATGGAGATGTGGAAAGGAACTCAGCAGAAAAGCAATTAAGGGGCTCTCTATGATTGTTTTCCCCATTAACCAAGTCTATTGCAATCCCTAAGCCAGCTGTGGCAAGTCTATTTAATAACTTTCTTTTCATTTCCTGATTTTTTTACTCAGTTTCTCCTGCACTCCTCATTCCCGGGCAGCCTGGATTCATTGTTTGCTATTTCCGTCCATATGCTACTTTAAAATAATCACAGGTGGATTTATGTTGAAGTCTGTCCTTAGCAATGGTTTCCTTGGCCAGCAGTTGTCAATGATGGAAATCAATGTAACAAAAGACTTGGGTAAACCATGAAGGGAGAAAAACAAGAAATACATCCACTCCTCCAGCATAATGTTCCATAAGGTGCTGAAATGATACGTTTTATTTTTAATTGAAAATAAATTTTTCCACACAAAGGCCCCTTGTGTGGTGAGGCACAAGAGGGCAGTGTTACGTTAAATTACGTTAAATTAAACTTTATGAAGATGTGATTAGTTGTGGAAACCTGGAGGGATTCAATTAATCATAGTGTTGGAAATGCAGCTTCTGTGCTAGTGGCAGTGAGAACATGCATAGTGCACAAGGAGAGATCAGAACCCAAGTCCCAGGGCTCAGATCTGTTGACCGTGCTTTGTGACCTTGGCAAGTAGACAAAGATCTGAGAAGAGATAGGAGATTAGCCCTCTGCAACTGAGCCATATCGGGGATTTTGCAGGCCATGACCTCTAGAATACCTTTCTCATGACCCTTGGATTTCAGAAGTCTTGCTTTTCTTGATAATTTGATATTGCTCTAGAAGGCTCTAGAGAGCTGGTACAAGGCCAAGGAGAAGGGAGAGGATGAATGGTTGAGATTACTATGCAGCCATGAAAAAGGATGAGTTCATGTCCTTTGTAGGGGCATGGATGCAGCTGGAAGCCATCATTCTCAGCAAACTATCACAAGGACAAAAAACCAAACACCGCATATTCTCACTCATAGGTGGGAATTGAACAATGAGAGCACTTGGACACAGGAAGGCGAACATCACACACTGGGGCCTGTCGTGGGGTGGAGGGAGGGGGGAGGGATAGCTTTAGGAGATATACCTAATGTAAATGACAAGTTAATGGGTGCAGCACACCAACATGGCACATGTATACATATGTAACAAACCTGCATGTTGTGAACATGTACCCTAGAACTTAAAGTATAATTTAAAAAAAGAAAGTATCACAGAAGATGAATAGATAATGCTTCACTTCTGTTTGATACAATTTCAAAGAAGTGAATTTTATTAAAGACATCAGACAAGAGAAAAAAAAAAAAAAGAAAGTGTTTGCTCTCAGTGTTTTAGGGTCAGAGGGTTCTAGGGCTTCACTTAAGCTTCTAGGCAGCTGAAGGTTTCACTCAAGCTCCAAAGCCAGGAAGCACTGGTGTTCCCCCATCTGCAAGGTGCTAGCCAAGGAGTAAGATGGGCCTTGAACCAGGCAAACTTCCTTGTCTTTGCTTTGTCTCTCTTGCCCTGCCTCTTCTGCTATCTTCCTCATTTCCTCCTGGATGCCTTATCTTTCCTCCACAGTATCTCATCTGCTCCCTGAAGATTCCACAAGTCACTTCTTTGTGTTTCATTTCCACATTTGTGGAAAGTGGCCCCATATGAAGCTATAATATTTGCACATGAGATAAAACGAGGAAAGCACCTGTCAGAATGACTAGGATATACTTCCTTTTTAATAAATGGTAAACAATTTTGTTATTACTATGACTGTCAATCTATAATATAGATGATGTTGAAAATGAGTTTAACTTCTCTTATATTTTAAAGTATTTTTGCGAACTCGGGAGGCAGAGCTTGCAGTGAGCAGAGATCGCGCCACTGCACTCCAGCCTGGGTGACACAGCAAGGCTCCATCTCAAATATATATATATTTAGCATCCAAACACTCACAAGCTATAACAAATTTTAAGGAGATTTACTAAAATTAGGTTGATTCTATAGGTATAATTTATCATTCAAGCTGGGACAACTTTGAAAGTGAAAAGTAATGCTAGTAATAATTACACTAGGACAACAGGTATAAACCAGGACTATCCTAGCCCAATCAGGATATATAGCCATGCTAATATAATGTGCAGGATTTACTGAAGCAATAAATTCAGATTTGAAATGCTAGGGGACTGATAAGTGCACAAGCATGCAATGGGAAGTATCTGTTGGGATAGAAGCCCTATCCTTAGGGCTTTTGGTATGAGTATCTCTCATATCCAAGGAAAAAAATCCATGGACACATCCCTATCTTGATCCCCTGGTCCCAATGCCTTAAAGAATAGGAGTTTCTTCTCCTCCTGGTGATATTTTCTTCACTCCAGTTTTCATAGCACTTAAATCTGGGTAGGGAGTTGTCCTTTTGTTTCCTGACACCTGTGGAGTGGTATTTGCAGATCCTCTTGAGGAGACAGCTAGGCCTAGGGAGAGGAGGCCTTTTAAATATCACCCATTCAGGGTAAGACTAACTGAACCCAAGCCCACTCCAGTGTCCCTCCTCGATGGCCGATGGGTTTCTTTTTCTTTCTTTCTTTCTTTCTTTCTTTCTTTCTTTCTTTCTTTCTTTCTTTCTTTCTTTCTTTCTTTCTTTCTTTCTTTCTTTCTTTCTCTCTCTCTCTCTCTCTCTCTCTCTTTCTTTCTTTCTTTTTCTTTTTTGCACTGATCACATTACATTGTGTGTGTTGTCTATGGAGGACAAGAACTGTCTCATTTATCATCATCACCAACCAGGAGGACAGTAGCTGGCACACAGTTTAATATCCTTGACTTAAAGGAGGAAGAAAATAATGACTGGAGCCCTTGAAGAGTTAGAAAGGAAAAGGCCAGCCAACTTACATAGAGACCCACAGGACTCTTCCAAGCAAGACATACAGTTTATAATGATAACAACTAAATATTTATTGAGCTCTTGCTATGTGCCAGACATTGCTAAGCACTTTACCTTTTTTATTTCATTTAATATCACAACAGTCTTATTTCTGTTTTAGAGATGGGGAAACTGAGGCTTACAGATTTGGTGCAGCTTGCCTTTGATTCCACCTCTGCTAAGTTAATTTAGATCAATGCTGACCGTTTCAGACAGAGCTACAGAAGGAACTTCTGAGAGGTAACAGAGACAATGAGGCCCAAAGTAGATGAGAGCCACTCAGATATTGCAGCTAACATGGGACCATCACTGCAAAAACTTTTATGAGCTTTTCCTTCCAAAAAATGCAGACCTATCTACCAAATCATCTGCCTATTCTTCCTCTGTTCTCAGAGAATCCTTTTTTCCAGGTTGAGTTTGGACTCCAAGTGACTTCTCCACTTTTTAAAGATTTCTCTTCAGAGAGATCACTTGTGCTACTTTTAAGAAATCCAATACTGGCCTATCAAGGGCCTCTTGCCACAGTGGATAATGCTTGTGGACTTGTGCAAAGAGTTTCAAGTGGTTAAGAAAGATGCTCTCTAAGTAGTTAAGAGAAGTCATTTACTTCTCTGGTTGGTACTGCTGATGAGTTCACTCCAATCCCACTAGCCTATTATAATTCTTCCTTAGAAACTTCCTAAGGACTGGGTACATTTTCCCTTTTTCTTTCTCTCACAGTTTCACAGATTTAGTGGACAGTGGTTTACTTTACAATGTGCCCACTGCCCTTCTCTGCTGACTCACAGGCAATGGGGCTAAGAGGACAGATTCTAGAGTTTTGCAAATGTTCTTGTCATTGCTTTGACACCACTCTAGAATGTATTTTCGGTGGTTAGGAAAGAAGGAAACAGCAATCGGAATCATTTTCCTAGTATTATTTAACAACACAGTTATCTTAAAAGAGTGATCACATGGTGTTTGGTATTGGGCCACAATTTAATTGCAACTTTGAAACAGCAACAACAACAACAGCAAAAAAGTCAGTATTTTAGCCTGCTCTGAGTGTGTGCTTGAAAGCTCCTATTTGAGCTAAGGGTCTAAGAGTTAAAGCTTCATGGTTAAATCTTCCAATTATTTAGAGGTTGGAGTATTGTTTTTTCTGCACAGTATCTATTCTATATCAGGATAATTTAGGTTTTGCCGCTGTAACCAACAACCCCCAAATCTTGGTGGTGCATAACCAGAAGGACTTATTTCTTTCTTAGGTGCATGACCATAGGGGTTTGTCTGAGGGCTGTTCTCATATGGTCTCTCAGAGGCTGAGATTGAGGGAGATTTCATCTTGATATATGCTTCCTTGATCTCTGCAACAGTGGGAGGGAACATAGAGAATCACAAATTGGCCTACAAAGCTTCTTCTAGAAATGATACTAGTTCACATCTCATAGGCCAAAGCAAGTCACTTGTCTACATCTAACTTCAAAGAAGCTGGGAAGTATAAACTCACCATGTGCTTTGATGGCAGAGAGCTGAAAATTTTGATGAATGGTGCTCACGGCCTCTGTGACTTTTTTCCCCATAACACAAAAGTTACAGATGTTCAACATTCGTTGAAAATGAATACATGGAACATCCATATACCATTTATGTTTAGATGCAACAATTGTTAATTTTTGCCATATTTATGCTCCTCTCTATCTTGCGCTCTGTGTGTGTGTGTGTGTGTGTGTATGTGTGTGTGTGTGTGTATGTGTGTGTCTCTTGCTTCCTCTTCACATTAAAATACATGAATTTTGCCTTAAGGGAAATGGATTTCCCATTCTTAGTCATGTGCCTGTGGGGGACTGACAGCCTCAATTCTGGCAAGCTCTTTTGCAGGAACTACCAGAGGAGACTTTGCTTCCTTCTCTGGACGGTGCAGGACAAGGAAGTGATGCTCAAACTGCTGCAGTCATTTTACATCCATGAACAGAGAGCTCAGAGCTGCCAAGGGCCCACTATGAGACAGGCAGCACTGGAGGAATCAGACTGTATAGACAGGCATGACCTGGGTACTTGATGGCATTGTTTGTGTCTCCCCTGAAATCATCTTTAGACTTTTCATTTAAGTAAGAAAATAATTTGCTTTTTTTTTTTTGGAAAATACATAAGAGTATCAGTGAAAGACCAGGGAAGAGGACCCACATGAGTGCCATGACATCTGAGGTGTGTTAAATGGCATTTGGTCTGTGAATGATGACAGAGTGAATGAAGCTCATATATCATACCTGTCTTCTTCATGTGCCATCATCAGTTTTTTAATAATACAGAGAGTGATGATTTATAAGAAGAACAGTATCCTTATCTAGGCCCTTGTTTTCTGGTGTTTGTCAGGCAACTTGAAGTTGGAAGTCATCAGTGCCAAAATGACTATAAGTCAAATGTGGCTCACTTAACTGGTAGGTTTTGTGTTGAGGGGCCAAGTTCAGGCATTCAAATTATATTCCCTCATCCTACATGCAGGATATGCAGAATATCTCTTCTCGAGATGAAAGGAAAGAACTCTGACCATTCCAGAGTCACATCGCCCCAGTTAAGTCATCTCAGCAATAAGAGGTGCTTCTCTCTACCTGTGTCCATTTATGACTATAGAGAAGGCATCTCCTTGAACCATCCACCCCTTGTGGATCAATTGCTGTTGTAGGGAAATCAGGAAAAAATTTTGCCCAGGTGATCAGGGAGGGGAGTGGACACCATACTTGACCACTCTTGGAGTAGGTGGTAATGGTGTTGATCACTTCCAGAAATAAGGATGCTTGGCAGATGAAAACAGCAAGGCCCTCAGCCAACTCATCCATCTTGCCAGCCAAGACAAACAAGCAAAAATAATAGACATGTACTAAAAGCTTATTATAGGTAAGGCAGTGTGCTAAGTTCTGTGTGAGACTCCCAAGGAGTGTTGGGCACAAATGTTGCCATTTAGGAGCAAATACATCTCACAAATAAATATAATGCAAAATCAGAAGCGTCAAGAAGGGGAATCTGGGTATAGTTGAAAGGCTACACATTTTTAGAGAAAAGAGCTATTTCCTATTGTTGGGGAAATTAGAGATGACTTCTCAGAGGTAATGCTGACGTAATGGTTAAACACATACATTAATGACCCCTAAAAGACAAGGGTTTGAATCCTGGCTCCACTGGTTATTAGCTGTGTGACATTGGACAAGTTATCATCTCCATATCTCCTAAGTGGGAGTATGATAGTATCTGCCTCATAGGGATGTGGCTTGGAGGTGAGACACGTGTGATCCCTCAGCACAAGGCCTGGCATGAAGGCTCAATGGATGACAGATGTCGTGGTTTTGTTGTAATTGTTTTTAGAGCTTTATTTGAAAACTTCCACCTGGAAAAGAAATACAGTATCCTTAATGACAGCTGTGAATGTGCTGAGGCTATTGAAAGTTGGTGTGATTTTAAGAACAATAGGGGCTAGGCTGTGGGAATGAGGGTGGAAGGGGGTCCTTGTTTTCACATGATGGACAGTAGCCACGTGGTGGGTGGCAGCTGGATTGTGTCATACCCATTTGTGTGCCCAAAGCTTTGTGTTTGCTATTGGAGAGGACAAAGAGACAACCAAAGAAAAATAGACATGAATTATGGGCAAAAGGATGCTGGGTCTGTTTTGGATTAGTGGAAATAAAATGGGTGGAAAACATTTGGTTGTTTGATCATAAGGAGAGCTATTTTAAAAAGCCCCAGGTTTGTATGTTCTCCAGAATATTTATTCTTAGTAATAATGCCAGGAAGTCATGTGATGTAGGAAAAAAGATGTAACTTGGAAGATGTGACCTGAGTCTTGAATCCACCAGGCTCTGTTATGTGAATATGGGAAGGCCCACTTAGAGTCATCAGCATCAGTTTCCTCTTCTGCACTTTAGGGTGATGCTCTACTTTCCTTGCAGGATTTCTTTGGTGGGGGTGATCAAGTGATATAATGAGTTATAAACTGTTGGAAGAGTCATTAGCACTGTGGAATGAGCTGTGGAATAGAAGAAAGAGTATCGGATGCAGGGGACAGGGGAAGTGTGTGATCAAGTGAAGACAGCACAGGTCAAATCATAGAGTGGAGCTTTTCTAACTAGGCGATTTGCTAAGGTTTGGAAATGTAGCCCTGTCTTTGGAGGATGACTTGTTTGTTATGAGGGTATTTCTGTATTTTTCATTTTGATGAAAATCTGACAAAAACAATATAAGCCTGTTCTGGATCATATGGTTCTCCTTACAACCAAGTACTGCCATGCAATGCCAGTGCCTACATTTGCACTGGTGTTTATAATAGTGTTGGAGCCAAGACAAGAAAGACCACTTTGATTATCACAGGCTAAAACAAACGCAGATCTTACACATAAATGATGAATTCTAGATAAGCAAAGGCCATATATTATTGTATAAGCAACTCATGTAAATTTACAAGTGGTGATTTAGGGTCAGCAAAATCATCTTTCATATTATTACTTCTAGTAGTGGGAATTTTTAGCTTTGTTTGGATTCAATTTTTAATTTTTTATAGTTATATAAATAAAAGTATAATGTATAAATAAAAATGCCTTGTTTTATGTTGCTATGTATTTTGTTCATATTATAATAAAATTAAATATCATTATAAAAGTTATTTAAAGGAACTTTGGATACTGGTATGGTTTAATTTTTTTCATTTAAGAAGAATCATACTGTATGTTTGAGAAACAGTGATGTTGAGTGTAAAAGCTTGCACTTGAAATAAGTACATGAAAAAATGCTCAAGATCATTATTTAATGGGGAAATATAAATTAAAGCCACAATGAGATATCACAACATATCTATTAGAATTGCTAAAATTAAAAGACCTGGATCTTACCAAATGTTGGCAAGGCTGTGGAGCAACTGGAATTCCCTAAGCTGATGGTGGGCATGGAAAATTGTACAGCCACTTTGGAAAACAGTCTAGCCATTCCTTGAAAAGTTAGATATATAGTTACTGTAGGACCCAGTCATTCCACTCCTAGGTGTTTACTCAAAAGAAATGAAAGCATAAGTTCATGTAGAGATATTACAAGAATGCTCACAGCAGGTTTATCTCTAATAGTCCCAAACTGCAAACAATCTGAGTGTCCATCAACTGTAAACTGACAAACCAATTGTGGTATATCCATACAATGGACCATTGCTCAGCAATGAAAAAGAATAAACCATTGATAAATCCAAGAGCATGAATAAATCTCAAAATCAATGTGCTCAGTAAACTAAGCCAAAAAATGTGCATAGTGTATGATTCCATTTACATAAATCTCTAGAAAATGCAAACTAATGTATCATGTCAGAAAGATTAGTGGTTGCCTGGGGATGGGGTGAAGACAGGGAGGGAGGGATGGCAAAGGGCGTAGGAAAACTTTTAGAAGAGATGAATATAGTCATTCTTTTGATTGTGATTATGATTTCCTAGGTACATAAATATTTCAAAACTCATAAAATAATACCCTTTAAATATGTGCAATGGATTTGCCAACTATACTTCAATAAAATTATTAAACAAGCAGCGGGGAGAGGACATGAACAAACACTTCTCAAAAGAAGACAGTCATGTGGCCAAGAAACTAGAAAAAAAGCTCAACATCACTGATCATTAGAAAAATGCAAATCAAAACCATAGTGAGATATCATCTCATGTCAGTCAGAATGGCGATTATTAAGAAGTCAAGAAACGACAGATGCTGGAGAGGTTGTTGGGAAATAGGAATGCCTTTATATGGTTGGTGGGAATGTAAATTAGTTCCACCATTGTGGAAGACAGTGTGACTATTCCTCAAAGATCCAGAACCAGAAATACCATCTGACCCAGCAACCCCTTTACTGGGTATATACCCAAAGGAATATAAATCATTCTATTATAAAGACACATGCACACATATGTTCATTGCAGCACTATTCACAATAGCAAAGACATGGAATTAACCCAAATACCCATTAATAATAGACTAGATAAAGAAAAAATTTGGTACAGATGGGCACGGTGGCTCACACCTGTAATCCCAGCACTTTGGGAGGCTGAGGCAGGGGATCACCTGATGTTGGGAGTTCGAGACCAGCCTGACCAATATGGAGAAAACCCGTCTCTACTAGAAATACAAAATTAGCCAGGCATGGTGGCACATGCCTGTAATCCCAGTTACTCGGGAGCCTGAGGCAGGAGAATTGCTTAAACTTGGGAGGTGGTGGTTGCGATGAGCTGAGATCATGCCATTGCACTGTAGCCTGGGCAACAAGAGTGAAACTCCATTTCAAAAAAAGAAAAAAGAAAATGTGGTACATATATACCATGGAATACTATGCAGCCATAAAAAGGAACAAGATCATGTCCTTTGCAGGGACATGAATGCAGCTGGAAGCTATTATCCTCAGCAAAGTAACACAGGAACAGATAACCAAACACTGCATGTTCTCACTTATAAGTGGGAGCTGAACAATGAGAACACATGGACACAGGGAGGGAAGTAACACACACTGAGGCTTGTTGGAGGGTGGGATGGAGGAGGGAGAGCATCAGGAAAAATAGCTAATGCATGCTGGGCTTAATACCTAGGTGATGTGTTGATAGGTGCAGCAAATCACCATATAGCACATGTTTACCTATGTAACAAAGCTGCACATCCTGTACATATACCCTGGAACTTAAAACAAAACAAAACAAAAACTTCACCAAACTTTGCCATCAGAAAGACTTGGTTTTGAATCCCAGCTTTGACTCTCACTATGGTTCACTTGGGCAATCGCTTAACATTTTGAGTGTCACATATGAAATGAGTCTAACGATACCTACTCCAGAGGGTTGCTGTAGAGCCAAGTGAAATCTGTGTCTTCTAGCAAAGTATTAATAGTTAGTACACAGTAAGTAACCAATAAGTGGCATTTGTGGGTTGGAGATTTCACCTGACAGAAAGCAATCTGGACCTTATTTCCATGCTGACATCTATTTTCTTGTTTTGGAGGATCACGCTGTGCACTTATGATCGGTGAATATTCCAATAAAAAAGTGCTGCCCTCTCACCTGAAAGCCTATGTGCAGCCACGAACAACAAAAACGCCCATTGCTCATGCTGGCCTCTGAGTGAAATCAGAATCTTGAGGGTGAGGGAGTGAGAATCAGACATCAGTATTTTAAAAGCATCTGCATTATTCAAATGTATAGTGACATTTGAGAGCTAGGGCTCTTTTGCTGTGCTACTCAAAGTATGGTCCTTAGACCAGCAGTATCACATCATGTGGGATCTTCTTAGAAATGCAGCATCTCAGGCTAATACCCATATCTGCTGAATCAGAAGCTGCATTTGAGCAAGAACCCCAGGTGATTTATATGCACATTAAAGACTGAGAAGCAACAGATGGGATGATCTTGGAGGGTCCTTTTATTTTTTTTCAAATACTGTGCCAAAGTTTTGAATGCGATATGATAACATAATCTCCCATGTTAAATCTTATTGGGAGGAATCAATGAGACCAGAAGATTATACTTCAGAGAGTAAAGCAGGTCAGAAAAAAATTTACCAGAGAAGAGGCTTACTTCCTGGAACAGAAGGCCCTCAATTAGTCCCTTGTAAAATGATAATTGGGGAAGATTTGGGAAAAACTGACCTCAATAGAAACTCTGTATTTACGTACTTACCATTTATGTGGGTCGTTTTCAAACTGTTTCCAAGTATTGCAGTTAACTAATTTTTTTTCTCAGAAACCTGATTTCATGACCAACATTGCAGTTTGCTTATAGTTAACTTCTACATATTAAATATGTCTATCTGCTAGCCTCTGTGAAGAGCTCTTGCTACCCTGTCTTGTTTAATTTAACCCTCATATTAACCCTATGAAATAGTTACCATCAGTAAACCCATTTTTAAAAATAAGGGCAGTGTGGCTTAGGGAGCTAAGTGACTCCATAAAGGTCCCATCCAGCTAGAAAATGGCAGCACAGGGATTTGAACCCATTTTGATTTGTGTAAATCAAAGCTTGGGTGTGTACCAAAGCTAGCAGAGCAGAGAGATGAAGACCATGATGCTGGCCTGCCTGGGTTTGAATCTTAACTCCATGTCCAATGGAAGAATGAATGAATGATTTTGTTGTGCGTAAATAAGTGCGAGTCAGGGGACAAGGTCCAAACCGGCAGATGCTTTAGACTAGCAGAGATGGGGCAGTGATTTCAGGGAAAGAAAGAGGAGAACAGTGGCACTCAATATCCAATCCGGAGGGTTTTTTTTTTCTTTGTTTTTTGAGACAAAGTCTCTCTCTTGTCCCCCAGGCTAGAGTGCGAAGGCGCAATCTCGGCTCACTGCAACCTCCGCCTCTTGGGTTCAAGCAATTCTCCTGCCTCAGCCTCTTGAGTAGTTGGGATTATAGGCGCCTGCCACCATGCACTGCTAATTTTCGTATTTTTAGTAGAGACAGGGTTTCACCATGTTGGCCAGGCTGGTCTCAAACTCCTGACCTCAGGTGATCTGCCCGCCTCGGCCTCCCAAAGTCCTGGGATTAAAGGTATGAGCCACCACGCCTGGCCCAGTCTGGAGGTTTCAGAGTAGGGCATGGAGTAGGAGGTGGAGGATGGAGAAGGGGAGGGGGATAATGTAGTCAGGAAGGATAGAGTTTCAGGGAGATGGAGGTATTGATCACAAACATGCCTGCATCATATCTTTGCCCAATTTAAGTGACAACGTGTAACAATTGTGTTTGGCACATGGCCCGACACCTAGTGAGACTTAGTAAATGGTAACCTATCACTAGATCCAAGGACAAATCTACTGTTACTATTTTCTATCAAATAAGAGCCTCTGCAGGAACCAGCTGCTTCATCTCTTGTCATTCCATTATCTTCCGTTTCTAAAGAAAGTTACTGCAAACTGAAAGCCCAGTTCCACCCAGTGCCATTTAGTCCCATACTAAGACTCTACTTCAAAGATTATGAAATACCTCTTTGCAATTGTTTTCCTGTATTCTTTACTTTATTTAACTTGATTTTCATATCACCTTATTTTAAATATATATATTAATCAAACAAGAAATACAATTTTGTGAAAAAATAGAAAAAAAATGTAAGCAAAAATAAAGAAAGCACAATATGTAACTCCAGTCTTTCACCATGTAATATTTAGGTAATTGGCAATATGTTACCATTTATAAACAACGTTGGTATGAACATCCTTATCTACAAACCTTTGCACATATCCTTTATTATTTCGTTAGGACATATTTTTGAAGCAGAGACAACAAAGCTGTTTGTCACTGGTTTTCACGGTGTCCTCTAGCACTAGGTTCAGGGTGTAAACCCCCAGGTAGAAATTTTGAGGAAAATGACTTAATAAATGGTAAAAATTTGCCCTTCCTGATTTACATCTATAGCTTCCCCTGAGACTGAGTCTGCCTTGGGGTATCTCAGAGGTAACATTTCAAAATGGTATTTGGGAAACTCACCTATTAAAAATGCCCAAGAGCTGCATTTAATTCTGGAATTCCTGGCCCCTTACGGCCCCCTACCTTGGGTTTTCCTGCATAGCTGCCTCTAGCTCCAAGGTCTGAAATGCCAATAGGAATCATGATCTCTCTTTTGAGTATACAAGTTTCTCCACTCTTTGAGAGAACTCAAGCTACTATTTTACTTTTATACAGCCTGAATCCTGGAAAATTGTATCATTTTACCATAAATGAAGACAAACTAGTTCAAATTGGTCATTCCAGTGATCACAGAGAGAACATCTGTATGAACAGGAACCCGATTTAAGTCAACCAATTATATTTGTTATAAAGCAAACTTTCTCTAAAAGCAAAGTGAAAATTAGAAAGAAAATCAATACTCTTCATTAGGAAAAGAAAGAACATAAAAGAACATTGCAAGTCTTGATGTTGGAGAAAGCTCACCTGGGCCTACCAAGAAAACACGAGCGCTGATGAATGATTTCCCCAGAAGCTGACAACAAGATTATTTTTGAGGTCCAGTTTGGTTTATAAGTGCCCTGAGTCATTTGTGCTGTGTTCAGATTTCTTATGAGAAAGGAGAGAGATGTTGCTGACTTGAAAGTTAAGAAGTAAAATCCTCTCCAGCTGGCTCCTGGGGGAAATACCACAGCATGACGGTGGCAGTATCTCCAGTTTTGTGGCTTTGAGTGGACCTCTAACCTCAAGATTCGGCTGCCATGTGTTTTTTCAAGGCTTTTGTCTGTCCAATAAACAAAGGGAGGTAACCTAACCACATAGCAAAATAGAATTCCTGTTAACATCCTCTCGTTTATAGTACTCGAACAGCTAAAATGTTTGTCACATGATTTTTATAAAATACTCATGTGGAAAACTTGAAACTAAAACCATGTTAGAGATGGCAGCGTAACTGTTTTTTAAGTGGCCAGAAAACTTGTACCAACACGTTACAAAAGACGATAACCAGATGAACAAGAAATATTTGAAAGATGACCTACGTCATTTATTACCATGGAAATGCAAATTAAAAACACAATGAAACACACTACAAATCCACTAAAATGGCTAAAATTGACTGTATGTCATCAAGGTGAATGCATGTATATTCAGTGACACAGTAATTCAGCACTGACTTACACATCCAAAAGGAATGTGTGCACCAGAAAGCATGTACAAAAATGGTCAAAGAAACGGTCTTTTTAATAGCCATAAAATTGGAATCCATCAAAATTTTATCAACCATGGAATAGATAAATTGTGTTGCACTTCTGCAAGGGAATACCATACAGCAATGTAAAAGAACAAAGTATCATGACACACAACAACATAGATGAGTCTCAGAGATGCAATGTTGGACAATATAAGCAGATACACACAGTAAATACCATCAGATTCCATTATATGAGGTTGGTGCAAAAGTAATTGCGGTTTCTGCCATTGCTTTCAGTAGTAAAAACTACAATTACTTTTGCACCAACCTAATATAATATTTAAAACAGACCAATCTGGTCGGTGATATTAGAGATCAAGACTGGTTACCTCTTGTGGGGAGGGGCAGTTACTGGGAGGGTGGACGATAGAGGCTGGTCACATTCTGTTTATAGTGCCTGATTACCTTAGTGGGAACAATTTGTAAAAATTAATTGGAGCTGGCTGGGCGCAGTGGCTGACGCCTGTAATCCCAGTAATCTCAGCACTTTGGGAG
Source organism: Macaca mulatta (assembly GCF_049350105.2). Classification (NCBI taxonomy): domain Eukaryota; kingdom Metazoa; phylum Chordata; class Mammalia; order Primates; family Cercopithecidae; genus Macaca; species Macaca mulatta. The sequence goes on along the minus strand of NC_133407.1, from coordinate 128,786,247 downwards.
GCTGAGGCAGGCAGATTACGAGGTCAGGAGATTGACACCATCCTGGCCAACATGGTGAAACCCCGTCTCTACTAAAATACAAAAGAAATGAGCCAGGTGCGGTGGTGCATGCCTGTAGTCCCAGATACTTGGGAGGCTGAGGCAGGAGAATCACTTGAACTTGGGAGGCAGAAATTGCAGTGAGCCAAGATCGTGCCACTGCACTCCAGCCTGGCAACAGAGCGAGACTCCATCTAAAAAGAAAATAAATAAAAATAAAAAATTAATTGGAGACATACATTTTTATGTAGGGCGCTTTTCTGTAGTATGTTACAGGTCAATAAAATAGTTTCTTTTTAAAAAGAGATTGCAAAGGAAGATGTCTGATAAATAAACAGACCATCCCATTTTATCAGGTGAAGAAAATGACTGTGATTGATTCAAGGACAATGATTTTTTTTTTTTTTTGAGACGGTGTCTCACTCTGTCGCCCAGGCTGGAGTGCAGTGGCCGGATCTCAGCTCACTGCAAGCTCCGCCGCCCGGGTTTACGCTATTCTCCTGCCTCAGCCTCCCGAGTAGCTGGGTCTACAGGCACCTGCCACCACGCCCAACTAGTTTTTTGTATTTTTTTAGTGGAGACGGGGTTTCACCATGTTAGCCAGGATGGTCTCGATCTCCTGACCTCATGATCCGCCCGTCTTGGCCTCCCAAAATGCTGGGATTACAGGCTTGAGCCACCGCGCCCGGCTGATTTTTATAATTATATCTTATTTTGCTCAGCGAAGAAAATTTGTGGGCAAACACATTTTGCTAAATTGAATCTATTCTTTTTAAGGAGATCCTGTTATAAATCATTTTGAGAAGATACTTGCTCTCTAATTAATCTCATCCATGAATTAAGACTTTTATTCATTAGGCTTGCTTTCAGCAAGGTGCACCTGAAATGCTTCAAATATAGGTCCTTTGCTGTTCTGTTTTTATTTAAGTTAAGCTCTATACTCCAGTAGCACCTACATTCACCATAGCACTAGTTTCCTAGGGCTGCCACAACATATTACTGCAAACTAGGTAGGTGAAACAACAGAAATGTACTCTATCATGATGGTTCTGGAGGTCAGAAGTCTAAAATCAAGTCATTGATGGGGCCTTGATTTTTATCATTTAATCTTCTCGACAATCCTGCCACTTTGCAGATGTCATAACTGCAGTGGCACAGAAAATTTACGTAACTTTCTCAAAGTCACATGACTAATGAGCGATTGAGGTCAGCTCCATCTGCTCCAAAAAGCATATGCCTGCTCTTAAAATTGTATCACATGGCAAAGAGCATTAATTGCATGCGCATTACACACCAGGCCACAAATTAGACCATAGGAGATAGAATTAGACCATGGGCCCTGGCTCTGAGAAGCTCATAACCTATGTACCTAATTAACTTGAGAGTATAAATGGCAAACCATTCAGTGAACAAATCTGCAATGAAAACTTTGAACACGCTAGGCATGGGTTTAAGCACTTATGTGACTTTAGCAAACATGACCCACAAGACCCTGGTCTCTTGGGGTTTATAAGTCTATTGGGGAAAATAGAACACTAATAAGTAAGCAAAGAGGAAATCAGATGTGTCCAGATTGTGATAAATGATCTGAAGGAAATGAGCTGGGAAATTAATAATAACTTGGTTTCACCCCTTCTGGGCAAGTAATAATTTAGCAGTGACCTTTGAGAGCAGAACCATGTGTAGGCACTGGAGGTGCTAGAGACTAGTAGTTAGGTTATAAAGCTCTGCATAAAGACTTGGGTAACCCCTGGCAAGTTACTTGAAACCTCATCTGTAAAATAGGGATAATAATAGTCCTTACCTTGGAAGGTTGCTTCACCAATTAAATTAGTTAATAGACTAAAAGGATTTTGCATTGTGCCTAGCATGGAGCAAGTGTTCAACAAAAGCTGTGACTCATAACTACCATGGTCATTGTTATGTAGGCAATAAGGTTAGAGAAAGGGATGGGCTGGTAAGGAGTTGCTAAAGCACTCCTGTCTCTCCCTGCGCACGAATGCCACTGTGCATTTGATCTGTCTCCGAAGCATGGGAGGCTGGGTTTCATAGCAAGCACATACTCAGTTTAGGGAGAGAATGACCAACCATGAGAGAGGATGAATGAAGTGTTCTCTTTCTTAGCATCCTGCTTTTATTACTCCTGATGGCATACAGCCTTTAAACCAAGCCCTTTCTCACCCTCTGTTCATTAATACTGTTTCCTACCTCCTCAAAGCTGCCCATGGAGCCTCCCCTGCCCACTGGCTAGTACTGTGTTGCACTGCTATTGCTGATAGCATCTCATGATGCTTGCAGGGCAGGTTTGAATATTGACAGCAGTGACTGGTCGCTAGACACACCTGACTATTGCAGAGCTGATTTCTCTCTCTGCCCCTACAGTGATGTGATGGATTTCATTCCCGGAGAGCTCTGCAGGCAAGATTTAAGTATGTTTTTCCCTGCTGTGAGCCTGGAATAAAGTCTTCACGGATTGCCAAAGCAGGCTCAGTGAATCACTCTGGCTTTCCGGTGCTCCTTGTTCCTCTGCATGGAGGACACAACCTGATTTAGTAAGTGTCACTCTCACCTTCCATTCATCACCAGCCTTAGACACACTGCCGGGTGGTGAAATTCAGTTGCAGATGTTCCTTTCAGCCCATTACATGAGCAAAGAGCCTTTTCCCAACGTAGCCTTTCAAATAGGAGATTGACCTTCTTCAAGAGACAGGATTGCAATGTGCCAGGGTCACTGTGTGGCCTAACAAGCCAGTGATTCCTGGGTCCAATTCTGAAGCATCAGCTCTGGAAAAAGTCTATGTTAAAGCTTATGGCTTTTGACAGGATACAGAATTTTGTTTACAGAAGTTAAATATACTGGCTTAGGAGTGATCTGGCACAGGTTTGACTCTATGAATTACTGTCTTTCTAACTTTGGACAAGTTGTTTAACCTCTCTGATCCTCAGTTTGTTCATCTGTAGAACAGCACTTAATTTAGGGGGTTGTTAAGTGGTACAATGCTTGTCAAGTACTTAGCTCAGTGCCTGGCACCTAGTGCTCAATTAAAGTTAGTAGTTTTTAATGCTGTGGTTATTCCTGCTGTGTTAGTGTTATCATTGATGTTATTTACAACCAGGCTAACAGTTATCCCAATCCTGCCTTTTTTCTTAGCCTTGCTTTCGTGGAGGAACTGGAGGGACAGTCTTTTAGAAAGTGTCATTTTGCCCCCTCTGGGCTGACTATAAGTGAAAAAGTTAGGGTGCTATGGTTTGAATTTGTCCCTTCCAAAATCCAGGTGTTGTCAATGTGGTAGTACTAAGAGGTGGGGCCTTTAAGAGTGATTAGGTCATGAGGGCTGCTTCCTCATGAATTCGATTAAGGCCCTTCTAAAAGAGGCTTCATGCAGCGTTCAGCAAGCTTGCCCTTCTGCCATGTGAGGACACAGCCAGAAGGCCCTCTCTCGATCAAATGCTGGCACCTTGATTTGGACTTCCCAGCCTCCAGAACAGTAAGAAAACAATTTTCATTTCTTATAAATTACCCAGTCTTAGGTATTTTGTTATAGAAGCACAAAACACACTAAAACATGGAAGCAACACATTATGATGTTAAGAAAAGAGACAGCATTGGACTTAAAGTCCCAAAATGTGATGTTAAGTTTGTGCTTCTCCACAAACTACTTACTGGAGTTAGGTCAAGTCCCTAAAGCCCTTTTGAGTTTTCCTTTCCTCTCATGCATCCTTCAAATGGTTGCTGTGAGGATTAACAATGATTTCTCACTCTTGTTAGTGCAATATCTACTATCTATTGAGTGCAGAGTATAGCTCAGACATTGTGAACTATACAGCTGTACATACAGACATAAACCTAATTATCTCAACAATCCTGTGACTCCGCAGCCCTTATATTTAACCTTCACTGTCTCATAAAATAAGATCATGTGTTTGAAGATAAAAATTCTCAAAATCTTTTTGGTGTCCTGCAGTATTAAATCCAGACTTCTTAATGTGCCATTTAGGGGCCATTCAGGTCTCACCCAAACCACAGTTTCATCTTCAGGTCCTGTCTATAGCTGGGATCTGTGCTTCCTCTACTGCAGCCATAATTCACTTGCCATTTCCCAGAATTTGTAATTCTCAAAGAGACTTCTGAACCTTTGCATATCTGTTCCCTTTGCTGTAATGTCCTTCTGTCTGCTTGTTTACCTGGGAAACTTCTACTACTGTTCTTAGGCTCAGAATAGGTAACCTTTACTATGATTTGTGACTCTGACCTCTCAGGTGTTGCCTTGTCCGTTATGTTTTCAGTGCACCCTGCATATGATTTTCACACAGCACATATCACACCCTGCGATGATTATCTATGAGAATCTGTGGTTATCTCTATTCAAAATGCTAAACAGGAATCAAATTGCCAGCACCAAATACAGTACCTGGCACACAGTGCATGCTTGATACATCCTTATGGAATGAATGAATGGAATGTGCCCAGTTGCCTGGTGGGATTTGCTCCCTGCTACACTTCTTTGACCTTCTCCAACCTCACATGTGATGGGGAGGCTTTTTTGGCTCAGTATTGAGTTTAACACTGTAACATATGCTAGGACTGGAGACCTATATTATTATTATTATTATTTTAAAATTTTACTTTAAGTTCCAGGATACGTAGGCAGAATGTGCAGGTTTGTTACATATGTATACCCGTATTATTTAGAGAAGTCTGGTTTGCTTTATAGGAGAGCTCAGGTAAATGGCTCTTGGCCGTTGCTGGAGCTGGAAAGCCCACTTGGCCTTATATGTATCACAAACACTTACTTGGTCCTAAAATTCCACATCAAGAAATTTATCCTGAGATTGTAATCAGTACTGGTGAGAATATTTTATCTCTTTGATATTCATCATTGTGTTGTATATAATAGCAAACAATTTATGAAAAAATCTAAATGCCACACAGTGAGGGATTGGTTGAATAAAAGATGGCAGTTCTATATAAAAGAATTAAAGTGGTTCATTAAAAATAATACTGTAGATCAACATTTTTGATATGGGAAAAAATGTTCCCATGCAGAGTAAGAAAAGGTCACAAAAGGTTATATACAGCATGATTCTTTATTTATAATGATTTATCTGTAATTTTAAAATTTTAATTTTTACTATATAGATAATATAAATGTTTCTGTGTGTGTGTGTGTGTGTGTGTGCACGCGCATTTGACATAGTTGGGAAAAGGTCTGAAAGGTTATGCACCAAGGTTTTGATGGAGCTTTCTGTCTGGCTGGTGGAATTACAGGCATAACAATTTTTTAGGGGGTACAAAAATATATTTTAATATTATATTTAATATTATTATATTTAATATTAAAATATATTTATATTCACAGCAGTGTTCAGTAGAATTTGTTTTCTAAATGCTAATGTTTCCATTACATTAAAACAAAAATTTTCTTCTTCAATGACATAGCAAAATGATGCTGGCTGCAACTGATCAAAGTCTCCTCTCCATTATATGTGAGAAACTATTCTGAAAGTGACGTCTTTTGGACAATTCACGATTGGATTGCTGAGTTGAAAAATTATCTTGGTACAGGCAGGAGGAAAGGGTAAATTATAATTGCTTCTTTAAATGGATTTTATGTTGAGACTTCTAACTGATGGATTTACGGTTTAAATCAGGCTTTCAAAAAACTCTCCCAAATAAATCAGCCAACAAAAATGGTGAACCAGTTGAGGATCCAGAGATAGTATTATAATGAGACATTTAAAATAGAGATCATGAGAAAGTACTCAATTGCCGGCACGTTGCCATCTGCAAGGCTAATGTAATTATATAGACCAAATCTCATATAGTTTTTCTTTTCACCAAGTTCCTCTGGTACTTACACCCTTCCTTCACAATCTAGCCCTTGATTATGCAGTGTCTTATATTCTTCCCTTCTCGTTTTTTGGAATAAATTATGTTCCCACATCACATTGTGAATTTCTGAAGGTAAGCATGTGCCGTGTACTTTTTTTTCTTTAGCAAATCGACACCCAGCTAGGGATATGTGAGCAGAGAATAGTGGGTGAGGATCCTTCACCTATTTTTACTATTTCAAAATATCAGCCAGACATGGTAGATTTTCCCATCCTAAAGCCATTTAGGCTAAAATGTCAATTTTCTTTGCTCTTGGCTGGAAGTGTATCAACAGAATGGTAACCTTGGTTATGTTTTGCTGGCTAAATGTGCCAATTGGTTGCTGAAGACATTATAGAAATGTCTGGGATGTGTGTGAAGGACCAGTTATCAGAGCCCCATGGTTTGACAGTGAAGAATTGCAAACCATTGACTGAGCTGAACACAACGTTACTGTTTAATATGTGTTAGTTGACTCGGGGAAAAATACCTCTATTTCATCAAGATAATTTATTCAATTTGCTTGACCTCAAATCAAGCAGACCCAATAGTTGGCTATTGACTGAAATTTTCAATTCCAACTGTTTTGAGATAGTGGTTTCCCATATGTTGCATCAGAATTACCTGGGCAACTTTTTAGAATACAGATTATCTGACTTCTCCTTTTCCTCCCCTCCAAGATTCTGATTTAGTAGGTCTGGGGTAAGGTCTGGGGATCTGAATTTTACAAGCACCCAGGTAATTATTATGCACAGTTAAATTAGCAACTGCTAACACAGATCAACATTGAATAACTTAAATCTAATAATAGATTTAATATTTTTAAGCCTATGAAACAAATTATTTTTCCCGCTATCAAAAACCAAAGGAGATTCCTACTCCCCTGCTTTCAAGTGTCCTGCCTTGGAGGATCGCTAGAATGTCCCAGATCTTGTTGGCTGTTCTTTCTCCCCCGTCTTATCCCCGGTAAGCATCTTCTGTGGGACGTTCCCTTGATGAAATGTGAAGACTGCATTACTTGCCCTGATGTCAGTGGGGAATTCTCTGCTGGGAACAGAGTCTCTTTTTCCGCCTTATTTCAAGGATATGGAGGCTCTAAAGGCAATGAAGGAAACACAAGAAATAAGCAGGTGACTTTAGTATAAATTATTAATTCAGAAAGGAAAAAAGGGCATAATTTGCTTCCAGATCATATTCCAAGAGATGCACCTGACCTAACTATTATTCTCCTCTCCTTAAAAGATCACTTGTGTTTCCAACAGTATAGGCAAGGCAGACTGTGATCCTGAATGAGTTTGAATTCAGAGTGTTTTTCCAGTTTGGAAGCAGAACCCCTGGAAATGTGAATGTTTTATTTAATGTAACAATACAGTGAGAAGTCCCACTGCTGTTAGGAAAGTTGTAAATAGTTATCTAAGTAATTAAACCCAATAATATTTTAATACAAATAATGCCTTGAGTTAAAAATAAACCCATGGAAATCCACATAGAAGAATTTTATTCGTAGTAAACACATTTTGGGGAAAGAATAATAACATTTAAATGTTCAAAACACATTGCTAAGTGATAAAAACAAAAAGCATATACTAGCATGAACCCAATTTTGGCAGAAAAACCCAAATAGAAAAAAAATTGGCTAGCAAGAACACTGCAAAAATATTATCAGTGGTTATTTCTGGATGATATAATTAATTACAGTAATTTTTATTTATCTTATATCATAATATTCCCTTTATTTTCTAAATTTACTACACAAAACATAACTTTCTAATCAGAAGACACATCAATTTATTTTGTAAAGAATATCTGCATATATAATACCTTAGGTATTAGTCCATTTTCATACTGCTATGAAGAAATACTTGAAACTAGGTAATTTATAAAGACAAAGGTTTAATGGACTCACAGTTCCACATGGGTGGGGAGGCCTCACAATCATGGCAGAAGGTGAAGGAGGAGTAAAGGCACTTTTACATGGTGGCAGGTAAGAGAGAGTTTGTACAGGGGGACTTCCCTTTATTAAACTGTCAGATCTCGTGAGACTTATTAACTATCATGAGAACAGCATGGGAAAAACCTGCCCCCATGATTCAATTGCCTCCTACCAGATCCTTTCCATTACACATGGGGATTATGGGAGCTACAATTCAGGATGAGATTTGGGTGGGGACACAGCCAAACCATCTCACCTGAGATGCTCACCTAACTTTTATTTATCTATATCCATACAAAGGTTTGAATCCTGGATAAAGAATGCAGATAGAAGTTTCTTTAAAGACATGAGGCTGTAGGGTCAAATAAGAAGGAAACTGGGGCCTGGGATTGCAAGGATGGCAAATGCCTGGCAAGCTTAGGGTCAACTATCACCTGCCATATGAAACCCCTGGCAGATATTATCATTGGCGTTGACCCTCTTTCCCATAGAACCTGGGTATCAAATTTCCCCAGATCCCACCAATTACCAGCAGTTGTCTCGGGAAGGCACACAGGGAGCAGCTTACTGTCTTTGCAGGCTTAATATAGGGACCTGCCCCCAAGGCCCTATATATACTGAGGAGACACAGCAGATATAAAAAAAGAAAAGCATAGGATTACATTCCCAAGTCGAAATCACAAGAGAAAGAAGAAATGTCACAAGGCTGTCCATGATTAATTACCAAATGTATGGTGGGAGAAGATCATTTTATTTTGGGATGGTGAGAACATAAAATATTTTCCGATCTGTACCAGCTGTGTCAATATGATGTCAAAATTTCCAAAAGAAAAATGTCTGTCTTGGGGCAGCCTCCTTTCCACTCCTGATCAAGGCTGACATGCATCTAGTCAAACAGTGAACTTGTTGCACTTGAGCATGTTGGTTTATCTCTCTGTTTTTTTTTTTTTTTCTTTAAAGTGAGTTGGCAGGCTTTGCTATGAGAGGTTGTGGCAAATATGATAATATGTAAATATTTTGCAACTGTAGGAGAAAGGCATGAAGGTTATTTAAGTATAGTAAAAGTCCACTTTAAAACTGTCTTTTATTTTCATAGACTCAGTTTATTCCAAGTTTCAAATGATAACCTCCCTTCTGCTGTGATAAAGCATTCTTTTCACTGTGCTTGGGATGGTTCCCAAAACAGATGAATTGTGGCATGATAATTAAACTCTAACCCCCCTCTCCCCTACTTGAAGGGTGTCTGTATTGCTTTTCATTCATATGTTGATATAGTTACAGAATATACTAAAGCATATTGCAGAAGCCACAAGACAGTTACTGAACAAATGAATGCAAGTTTTATTGCTTTCCAGTAATGGACTATGACAACTTCACTTTAATTTGTGAAAGCACAGTATTTTCTCATGAGGTTTCATAGGAGCAGAACATTTCATATACATTTTGGGCTGCTTGCCAAATGATGAAGAACATGAGGGCAGAGATGAATATACCATGTAAAGTCAAAAGTGGGCATTTTCACATATATATTTCACAATACTTTTTCAGTGTTGTGCTAGTAGTCAGAAAACCTAGGAGTTAGTCCCAACTTGGCAATTTACTAGTTATAAGTCCTTGGGTATTGTGAACCTCCGTTTTATTTTGTTTTTTCTACACCCCAACTCCCACTTCTACTTTATTAGGATAACAGTAGCCCAATATTCATTTGAATAACTGTGCTTTTGCATTCATTGCCCATCTCTGAGGGACTGGCATACAAATGGACCTAGTCAACCAGAACAACAGTGACTGAGAGATGAGTATGAAATCCAAACTTGGACAATTAGAGTGACTCCTGAGATATTACTTGAACTTTTAGGAGGAATTATCATTTACACTGGATCCTAAACCTGTAGATATAAAGAAATATATGAAGTTGGCTAATTTATAAAGAAAAGAGGTTGATTTAGCTCATAGTTCTGCAGGGTACAAGCATGGCACCAGCATCTGCTCAGCCTCTGGTGAGGCCTTAGGAAACTTATAGTCATGGCAGAAGATGAAGAGGGAGCAGGTGTGTCACATGATGGGGGGACAGTGAGAGACAGGAAGAAGGAAGAGGAAGAGGAGGAGAGAGAGGAGGAGGAGGAGGAAGAGGAGGAGGAAGTTCCAGGCTTTTTTAGACAATCAAATCTTGCATGAACTCATAGAGTGAGAACTCACTCATTGCCATGAGGATGACACCAAGACATTCATGAGGTATCAGCCCCCATGACCAAAACACGTCCCCAAGCCTCACCTCCAACACTGGAGATCACATTTCAATGTGAGATTTGGAGCAGACAAAACATCCAAATTATAGCAATGACCATCTCATCACTCCTGGGAATATCTGCCTAAGAATGAAGCCAAACTAGAAGAAGAGATATAAAAGAAGATAAAGACATATTCTAGACAAATATGACTTGATTACTAAGACTCAGCCACTACTAAAACTAGAAATACCTCACTGGGCCTCAGTCCTGCGAGTCAGTAAGTTAGTTGATTTGCTTAAACTTTGAATTAGGATTTTGTGATTTGCAGCCAGAGTTTTAACCAAATGGGCAATATTCCCCTTGTGTGATTCAGGTTTCTTTTCTTTCAAGGGTTAGACATTTTAAAAAATTATTATTTTGCTTTCTAATTAAAAAGTCAATATATGTTCATTGTAAAATGATAACATTATAGAAAAGGATTATTAGGTTGTATCTGCACTTATCCGTTATTTATTGCTGTGTAACAAATCTCACCCAAATCCAGTGGCTTGAAATAATAAGTGTTTATTATTGCCCATGACTCTAAATGTTAGTTAGGTGGTTCTGCTGTTCTGGTCTAGGCTTAGCAGATCTAATTGAGGTTGCTTATGTGCCTGTGGTCAGCTGGTATATTAGCTAAGTGTTGACTGCCAGGGACAAGGGGGAATGGGGTGTCCAGACTGTATTTCTCTTATCATCGAGCAGACTAGCTTGAGGCTTGTTCTCATTGAGGCTGAATAGGGCCTTAAAAGAGCAAGTGAAAGCCTTTTGAAGCCTAGGTTTGTGACTGACATGTCTTTACTCCTGCTGCTTTTATTGGCCAAAGCAAGTCACCGTACCAGCCCACATTCAAGGAGAGAAAAAACGGACTCCACATCTCTGTAGGAGGAGTTGAAAAATCACATTGCAAGCAGCAGAGATATGGGAAAGGAAATAACTGAGGCTAGTTTTGTAATTTCTATGTTACTTCATTCTCTCGGAAATAATCGCTGTTAATATATTAATGTATAGTCTTCTAAATTTCTCCACAATACATATCGTCTACTCTATTTTCTAGAATATATAATATATACTTCCAAAAAACATATTTTCTACTTAGTTTCATTTTTGTGGTTATGTTGACAGACAATTGATATGTGTATTATCCTGCAATTTACTGTTTTCAACTTGACGATACGTCTTGGAACATATTTCCATGTTTATGCACATTAAGCTCTTCTAAGAGATTGAATGTAGATGATTTCACTGGCTCCGACCTTCTGAGACTCTGGGATTCTATCACTCATTATGAACTAAATTTCCAAAATCCTCAAGCTCATATCCTCAGAGTGACAGGAGAACTGCTAGATACCCAAGTAGCTAAAAAGTGGAGCCTATAATCCTGACTGGGCATATGTGTCAATTTCAAATGTTGAGTGATTTCACCCTGGCTGGTTAGAAAATTACTTAGCATTATTATTATTAATTATAATGATAATTAAAAAACTGTTTCTGTTGAAATCCCAGTAATTGACTCTCATTAGCCCATGGAAGAATGTGCTGATTGTTCCAGATATAGTGCTTGTCTTCTGGTTTGCACCAATTCAGCAAATAAGCTAAAATTGGAAGACAGAACAAGCTACTAAGAATAGGTAACCCAGTTGTAGTAAGTCAAGTGCTCACCAAACGGATTCCACAGCAATCCAATTAATGAAGGACTGGGCTCTGGCTTCTTTCTGGCTACTTGGTTTTGATAAATCAGTGAAGTCTCCAGGGCTGTTCACATTTCTTCAAAGCAAGCCCTCATAGTTCTTAAGCATCTTCAGCCTGAAGACAGCTTATACTGTAGAAACTGGCTTTGGGAATCTGAAGGACTCTTTTATGTTATGATTAAGATCTTTTTGGAAATTTCAGTTAATAAATGTTAGCTAAAAAATAAGGCAGTTATGGATCCTACAGTAAGTAATTAATTACTAAAATAATATCCTTTCAATCACTTTCCTTTAGCATTACCAAAGTAAACTTTGGTAATGTCATCAGTGACACTGACTGCCAATTGATCAGATCAATGTGATGTGAGCTTGGCTTCCGTTTCAAGATAGCCCAATAGGAACAGCTCCAGTCTGCAACTCCCAGCATGACCAACACAGAAAATGGGTGATTTCTGCATTTCCAAACTGAGATATCTGGTTCATCTCATTGGGACTGGTCAGAAAGTGGGTGCAGCCCATGGAGGGTGAGCCAAAGCAGGGCGGGGCATCGCCTCACCTGGAAACTACAAGGGCTTGGGGATTTCCCTTTCCTAGCTAAGGGAAGCTGTGACAGACTTTACTGGGAAAATTGGGACACTGCCACCTGAACACCAAGTTTTTCCAACGGTCTTAGCATATGGCACACCAGGAGATTATATCCTGCGCCTGGTTCAGCGGGTTCCATACCCACGTTGCCTTGCTTACTGCTAGTCTGAGATTGAACTGCTTGGTGGCAGGCCTGGCTAGGGGAGGGGCTTCTGCTATTGCTGAGGCTTGAGTAGGTAAACAAAGCAGCCAGAAAGCTCAAACTGGGTGGAGCCCACTGCAGCTCAACGAGGCCTGCCTGCCTCTGTAGACTCCACCTCTGTGGACGGGGCATAGCTGAACAAAAGGCAGCAGAAACTTCTGCAGACTTAAACGTCCCTGTATGACAGCTCTGAAGAGAGCAGTGGTTCTCCCAGCACTGTGTTTGAGCTCTGAGAATGGACAGACTGCCTCCTCAAGTGGTTCCCTGACCCCCATGTAGCCTAACTGGGAGACACCTCCCAGTAGGGGCCAACTAACACCTTATACAGCTGGGTGCCCCTCTGAGATGAACCTTCTAGAGGAAGGATCAGGCAGCAATATATGCTGTTCTGCAATATTTGCTGTTCTGCAGCTTCCACTGGTGATACCCAGGCAAACAGAGTCTGAAGTGGACCTCCAGCAAACTCCAATAGACCTGCAGCTGAGGGAACTGACTGTTAGAAGGAAAACTAACAAACAGAAAGGATTAGCATCAACATCAACGAAAATGACATCCACACCAAAACCCCATATGTAGGTCACCATCATCAAAGTCCAAAGGTAGATAAAACCACAAATATAGGGAGAAACCAGAGCAGAAAAGCTGAAAACTCTAAAAACCAGAGCACCCCTTCTCCTCCAAAGGATCGCAGCTACTCGCCAGCAATGGAGCAAAGCAGAATGGAGAATGAATTTGACGAGTTGACAGAAGTAGGCTTCAGAAAGTCGGTAGTAACCAATTTCTCTAAAATAAAGGAAGACATTTGAACCCATCACAAGGAAACTAAAAACCTTGAAAAAGATTAGATGAATGACTAACTAGAATAAACAGTGTAGAGAAGACCTTAAATGACCTGATGGACCTGAAAACCATGGCATGAGAACTATGTGATGCATGCACAAGGTTCAGTAGCCAATTTGATCAAGTAGAAGAAAGAGTATCACTGATTGAAGATCAAATTAATGAAATGAAGTGAGAAGAGAAGTTTAGAGAAAAAGAGTAAAAAGAAACAAACAAAACCTCCAAGAAATGTGGGACTACGTGAAAAGACCAAATCTACGTTTGATTAGTGTACCTGAAAGTGACTGGAAGAATGGAACCAAGCTGGAAAACACTCTTCAGAATATTATCCAGGAGAACTTCCTCAACCTAGCAAGGCTGGCCAACATTCAAATTCGGGAAATGCAGAGAACACCACAAAGATACTCCTCAAGAAGAGCAACCCCAAGACACATGATTGTCAGGTTCACCAAAGTTGAAATGAAGGAAAAAATGCTAAGGCAGCCAGAGAGAAATGTTGGGTTACCCACAAAGGGAAGCCCATTAGACTAACAGCGGATCTCTTGGCAGAAACTCTAGAAGCCAGAAGAGAGTGGGGGCCGATATTCAACATTTTTAAAGAAAAGAATTTTCAACCCAGAATTTCATATCTAGCCAAACTAAGCTTCATAAGTGAAGGAGAAATAAAATCATTTACAGACAAGCAAATGCTGAGAGATTTTGTCACCACTAGGCCTGCTTTACAAGAGCTCCTGAAGGAAGCACTAAACAGGGAAAGGAACAACTGGTACCAGCCACTGCAAAAACATGCCAAATTGTAAAGACCATTGATGCTAGGAAGAAACTGCATCAACTAACGGGCAAAATAACCAGCTAACATTGTAATGACAGGATCAAATTCACACATAACAATATTAACCTTAAATGTAAATGGGCTAAATGCCCCAATTAAAAGATGCAGACTGGCAATTTCAATAAAGAGTCAAGACCCATCAGTGTACTGTATTCAGGAGACTCATCTCACATGCAGAGACACACTTAGGCTCAAAATAAAGGAATGGAGGAAGATCTACCAAGCAAATGGAAAGAAAAAAAAAAGCAGGGGTTGTAATCCTAGTCTCTGATAAAATAGACTTTAAACCAACAGAGATCAAAAGAGACAAGGCCATTACATAATGGTAAAGGAATCAATTCAACAAGAAGAGCTAACTCTCCTAAATATATATGCACCCAATACAGGAGAACCCAGATTCATAAAGCAAGTCCTGAGAGACCTAAAAAGATACTTAGACTCCCACACAATAATAATGGGAGACTTTAACACCCCACTGTCAATATTAGACAGATCAATGAGACAACAGGTTAACAAGGATATCCAGGACTTGAACTTAGCTCTGCACCAAGCAGACCTAATAGACATCTACAGAACTCTCCACACCAAATCAACAGAAGATACATTCTTCTCAGCACCACATTGCACTTATTCCAAAGCTGACCACATAGTTGGAAGTAAAGCACTCCTCAGCAAATGTAAAAGAAGAGAAATCATAACAAACTGTCTCTCAGACCACAGTGCAATCAAATTAGAACTCAGAATTAAGAAACTCATTCAAAACTGCACAACGACATGGAAACTGAACAACCTGCTCCTGAATAACTACTGGGTAAATAATGAAATGAAGGCAGAAATAAAGATGTTCTTTGAAACCAAGGAGAATGAAGACACAATGTACCAGAATCTCTGGTACACATTTAAAGCAGTGTGTAGAGGGAAATTTATAGCACTAAATGCCCATAAAAGAAAGCAGGAAAGATCTAAAATTGACACCCTAACACCACAATTAAAAGAACTAGAGAAGCAAGAGCAAACACATTCAAAAGTTAGCAGAAGCGAAGAAATAGCTAAGATCAGAGCAGAACTGAAGGAGCTGGAGACACAAAAATCCCTTCAAAAAATCAATGAATCCAGGAGCTGGTTTCTTGAAAAGATCAACAAAATTGATAGACTGCTAGCAAGACTAATAAAGAAGAAAAGAGAGACGAATCAAATATATGCAATAAAAAATGATAAAGGGGATATAACTACTGATCCCACAGAAATACAAACTACCATCAGAGAATACTATAAACACCTCTATGCAAATAAACTAGAAAATCTAGAAGAAATGGATAAATTCCTGGACACATACACCCTCCCAAGACTAAACCAGAAAGCAGTTGAATTGCTGAATAGACCAATAACAGGCTCTGAAATTGAGGCAATAATTAATAGCCTACCAACCAAAAAAAGTCCAGGACCAGACGGATTCACAGCCAAATTCTACCAGAGGTTCTACGAGGAGCTGGTTCCATTCCTTCTGAAACTATTCCAATCAATAGAAAATGAGGGAATCCTCCCTAACTCATTTTATGAGGCCATCATCATCCTGATACCAAAGCCTGGCAGAGATACAACAAAAAAAGGGAATTTTAGCCCAATATCCCCGATGAACACTGTTGCAAAAATCCTGAATAAAATATTGGCAAACCGAATCCAGCAGCACATCAAAAAGCTTATCCACCACGATCAAGTTGGCTTCATCCCTGGGATGCAAGGCTGGTTCAACGTATGCAAATCAATAAACGTAATCCATCACAAAAACAGAACCAAAGACAAAAACCACATGATTATCTCAATAGATGCAGAAAAGGCCTTTGACAAAATTTAACAGCTCTTCATGCTAAAAACTCTCGATAAACTAGGTATTGATGGAACATATCTCAAAATAATAAGAGCTGTTTATTACAAACCCACAGCCAGTATCATACCGAATGGGCAAAAACTGGAAGCATTCCCTTTGAAAATTGTCACAAGACAGGGATGCCCTCTCTCACCACTCCTATTCAACATTGTGTTGGAATTTCTGGCCAGGGCAATCAGGCAAGAGAAAGAAATAAAGGGTACTCAATTAGGAAAAGAGGAAGTCAAATTGTCCCTGTTTGAAGATGACATGATTGTATATTTATAAAACCCCATTGTCTCAGCCTAAAATCTCCTTAAGCTGATAAGCAACTTCAGCAAAGTCTCAGGATACAAAATCAATGTGCAAAAATCACCAGCATTCTTATATACCAAGAACAGACAGAGAGCCAAATCATGAGTGAACTCCCATTCACAATTGCTACAAAGAGAATAAAATACCTAGGAATCCAACTTACAAGGGATGTGAAAGACCTCTTCAAGGAGAACTACAAACCACTGCTCAATGAAATAAAAGAGGACACAAACAAATGGAAGAACATTCCATGCTCATGGATAGGAAGAATCAATATCATGAAAATGGCCATACGGCCCAAGGTAATTTATAGATTCAATGCCGCCCCATCAAGCTACCAATGACTTTCTTCACAGAATTGGAAAAAACTAGTTTAAAGTTCATATGGAACCGAAAAAGAGCCTGCATTGCCAAGACAATCCTAAGCCAAAAAAACAAAGCTGGAGGTATCATGCTACCTGACTTCAAACTATACTACAAGACTATAGTAACCAAAACAGAATGGTACTGGTACCAAAACAGAGAGCTACACCAATGGAACAGACAGAGGCCTCAGAAATAACACCACACATCTGACCTTTGACAAACCTGACAAAAACAAGCAATGGGGAAGGAGTCCCTATTTAATAAATGGTGCTGGGAAAACTGGCTAGCCATATGTAGAAAGCTGAAACTGGATCCCTTCCTTACACCTTATACAAAAATTAATTCAAGATGGATTAAAGACTCCAATGTTAAACCTAAAACCGTAAAAACCCTAGAAGAAAACCTAGGCAATTCCATTCAGGCCATAGGCGTGGGCAAGGACTTCATGATTAAAACACTAAACGCAATGGCAACAAAAACCAAAATTGACAAATGGGATCTAATTAAACTAAAGAGCTTCTGCACAGCAAAAGAAACTACCATCAGAGTGAACAGGCAACCTATAGAATGGGAGAAAGTTTTTGCAATCTACCCATCTGACAAAGGGCTAATATCCAGAATCTACAAAGAACTTAAACAAATTTACAAGAAAAAATCAAACAGCCCCATCAAAAAGTGGGCAAAGGATATGAACAGACACTTCTCAAAAGAAGAAATTTATGCAGCCAACAGACACATGACAAAATGCTCATCATTACTGGCCATCAGAGAAATGGAAATCAAAACCACAATGAGATACCATCTCACACCATTCAGAATGGTGATCATTAAAAAGTCAGGAAAAAACAGGTGCTGGAGAGGATGTGGAGAAATAGGAACACTTTTACACTGTTCGTGAGACTGTAAACTAGTTCAACCATTGTGGAAGACAGTGTGACGATTCCTCAAGGATCTAGAACTAGAAATACCATTTGACCCAGCCATCCCATTACTGAGTGTATACCCAAAGGATTATAAATCATGCTGCTATAAAGACACGTGCACACGTATGTTTATTGCGGCACCATTCACAATAGCAAAGACTTGGAACCACCCCAAATGTCCATCAATGATAGACTGGATAGAGAAAATGTGGCACATATACACCATGGAATACTATGCAGGCATAAAAAAAGATGAGTTCATGTCCTTTGTAGGGACATGGATGAAGCTGGAAACCATCATTCTGAGCAAACTATCGCAAGGATAGAAGACCAAATACCGCATGTTCTCATTTATAGGTGGGAATTGAACAATGAGAACACTTGGACACAGGGTGGGGAACATCACACACCAGGACCTGTTGTGGGGTGGGGGAAGTGGGAGGAATAACATTAGGAGAAATACCTAGTGTAAATGGCGAGTTAATGGGTGCAGCACAGCAACATGGCACATGTATACATATGTAACAAACCTGCGTGTTGTGCACGTGTACCCTAGAACTTAAAGTATAATAATAAAAAAAATGTGGCACATATACACCTTGGAATACTATGCAGCCATAAAAAAGGATGAGTTCATGTCCTTTGTAGCGACATGGGTGAGGCTGGAAAACATCATTCTCAGCAAACTATCGCAAGGACAGAAAACCAGACACCGCATGTTGTCACTCATAGGTGGTTATTGAGCAATGAGAATGCTTGGACACAGGGTGGGGAACATCATACACCAGGGCCTGTTGTGGGGTTGGGGGTTGGGGGAGGGATAGCATTAGGAGAAATACCTAATGTAAATGACAAGTTAATGGGTGCAGCAAACCAACACGGCACATTAATACATATGTAAAAACCTGCATGTTGTGCACCTGTACCCTAGATCTTAAAGTATTAAAAAAAAAAGTGATATGAGCTAAGAGCAGGTGGACTTCTATATCTTCCATAAAGCAATTTTTTCATTCATTCATTTGTTCGTTCAAAAAATGTTGAGCATGAACTGTTTGCTAAGCCTGCACTATGATCTGGGAATATAAAGATGAATAAAACACACTTTTTGTCCTTAAGGTCTTACATTTTGTAGTGGGAGATTGATACTTACAATGTGATATGAGAGTTTCATGAACAGAAATTGATTTAATAGTCTAAAAGAAAATTGAGATAGCTTATAAAGATACATAAAATATGGCCTGAATTACATTATAATAATATAACAGCACATGTTTATGTAATATTTCTATCCTTCCTAAGCACTTTGTATGAATTAACTTATTTAATTCCCTTAAAGCCCTACAAGTGCCATTATTTTCTTCATTTTACAGAAAATACATATGAGGCATAGAACGGTTAAGTACTGTGTTAGTCTGGGTTCTCCAAGGAAACAGAATCAAGTGTGTGTGTGTGTGTGTGTGTGTGTGTGTGTGTGTGTGTATGTGTGTATAGGAGCCAATTTCCTAAACTGTGCAGTGAAGGCCCACAGGCTAGAGACCCAGGGAAGAGATGTGCTTGAGTGTGAAGGCAGTCTGGAGGCAGGATTCATTCTTCCTCAAGGGACTTTAGTCTTTTTCTCTTAAAGCCTTCAACTGATTGGATAAGGGCCACCTCCATTATGGAGAGTAATCTGTTTTTCCTAAAGTCTATAGATTTCTGTGTTAATCGCATCTAAAAAATAACCTTCACAACAAAACCGAGACTGGTGTTTGACCAAAAACTGGATACTATGACCTAGCCAACTTGATGCATAAAATTAACCATCACAGTTCACCCTTTGCCGACTTTGTACCCACACACATCTTCTCAAACCAGACTTACTCCCCAAATAAAGACAACAACAAGGTCCTACTTCTGCTTAACATGATACAAATGTCCTGTATACAACTGAAAATCCACTAATCATTTCCCCTTGGGGAAGAGGATGCAATGGCCTTGAGTAATATTCACTCTTCTCCTTGATATCCTGTAACTTAAATACTATGGTATAAAGTTAACAGTACTTAAATACTATGGTATAAAGTTAACAGTACTTAAATACTGTAATACAAAGTCAATATAGCTTATGTTGTATGACAAGGGGATAAAAGGAAGAAAACAAAGATACTTGAATATGTGTATATATTATGTATATATGTGTGTGTGTGTACATCCTCTCATTCTCCAGGGTCTCTCCAGGAGGGCTGTCTTCCACCAAGCTTGCCTGCACATATTTCTATATATACACATACACACACACACACACATATACACACACTATATATATATACACACACACACACATACACACCTAGGTACATACACACACATTCGTAATAAAATGAGGAAATATTTATAACAATTACAGACCTCCTTTCTGCAGTAAGTCAAATAGTCATAGCTGGTCTTTACCTTCTTTCGCTACCCCTTCCATATTCCCTTTGCTCTCAGCAAGCACCTCAGCTGGTCATGATTCTATTCTTAAAGATTAGAATAAATTTACAATTCCATTACTGAAGGATCTGGGACATTACTAGTCCTGCCTGAATTGGGCTGGTATAGTTTTCCATTGACTTTAATCACAGGGCATGGTAGTGTTAGGAGACACCCTAAGAGAGCTCCTGTACTCCAGCAATACCCTTTCTTACCTTCAATGTGGAGTAGCAGTCCAATTTCTCCCTGGTAATCAGGATCAATCACCCCAGCCATCACACCCACTCTCTTCTTTGCTCATTGATTCAGAGCCATGAGGAGCCCAAAGTGTCAGAGCAGCGGTCTTAAATTCCAGGTCAATGGATTAATTTTTGTTTCTCCTGGTGGAACTATTCCTCCTTTTAGAATAAGGCCTCTAGACTGGCAGAGAATAAGGTCTCAGGGACAGAAAATAAAACTTTTGGTAGTGGATCACTAGGGGTCTTTGCCAGTAGACCACCCCTTGATTCCTGGACCCATGAATGCTAGCTATGGGAGAAGTAACACCATATATTGGATACTGATTCAGAACATATACTGCCTCCTGGAGCACTTTGCCCCAGACCTTCACTGTAGCTGGCACTGTAATTGAGTCTTCAAAAGGCTATTCCATCATTCTATCAAGCCAGCTACTTCAGGATGGTGAGAAATATGGTAAGATTAGTGAATCCCATGAGCCACACTTCATTTGCTGTGAAGTGAGTTGCTTGATCAGAAGCAATTGTAGAATACCATGAGGCTGGATAGGCATTCTGCTAGTCTACAGATGCTAGTTCTGGCAGAAGCATTACATTTAGGGAAGGCAAATGTGTATCCAGGATAAGTGTCTATCCCAGTAAGGACAAAATGCTGCTCTTTCCATGGTGGAAAGGGTCCACTGTAATCAACCTGCCACCAGGTAGCTGGCTGATCATGCTGGGAAAAATGCCACCATCTTGGGGACTTAGTGGTGGTCTCTGTTGCTGGCAGAGGTTACAATCACACAGGTAGTAAGGGAATGTGGTTCCAAAGTCATGTCTTAACTGTTATGCCTTAGCTGGCCTGTTACAGTGAGAAGTGGACCAAAAAGCAGGCACAAAAAATAAAGTCCCCCATCCAAAGTTTCATGTGTTCAAGATGAAGTACTGAATAAGATTGAGGAAACCTGACTTTGATTACAAGTCAGTCAGAAACTTCTTATACTTCTTGGGAAGCTTCCTTTCTCCTTCTGTGCCTCATCTGTAAAAATCATGGTCTTGATTTAAATCATGGATCTTGAATAAGAAATACTATTTGACCCAGCAATCCCATTACTGTGTATATACCCAAAGGATTATAAATCATTCTACTATAAAGACACATACACACGTATGTTTACTGCAACACTGTTAACAATAGCAAAGATTTGGAACCCACTCAAATGCCCATCAATGATAGACTGGATAAAGAAAATGTGGCACATATACACCATGGAATACTATGCAGCCATAAAAAAGGATGGGTTAATGTCCTTTGCAGGGACATGGATGAAGCTGAAAACCACCATTCTCAGCAAACTAACACAGGAACAGAAAACTAAACACCGCATGTTCTCACTCATAAGTGGGAGTTGAACAATGAGAACACATGGACATAGGGAGGGGAACATCACATACCAGGGCCTGTCAAGGGCTGGGGGGCTAGGGGAGGAATAGCGTTAAGAGAAATACCTAATGTAGATGACGTGTTGGTGGGTGTAGCAAACCACCATGTCACATGCAGACCTTGTAACAAACCTGCACGTTCTGCACATGTATCCCAGAACTTAAAGGGGGGGCGGGGGGGAAAGCTAACTTAAAAAAAAAGAATGATCTGGCACTGGGATTCAAAGACCTCTGAGGGGGTAATTAGAGAGACCAAACAGGTGAATTTCTGAGTGTCTTCCCCTGGCCATCCTACCAAGAGAAACTTAACTTTCATCTAGTTCATCTATTAGAGTTTGAAGACCTCTAGACTAGAAGATTGAGACCTTTTTTTTAACATTATAGAGAAATGAGACTGAGATTTGATCAACATTACTATATTACAAGTTCCTATCCTTATGAGTGTTCAACCTAGAAACTGTTTTCAGTTACTTATGGCTTAGTGGCTTAACACAACCATGTATTTTCTTACAATTCTGTCAGTTGACTAGGGGGTCTTTTCCCCAACATAGTGTTGACTGGAATACCTCATTAAGTTTCAGTCAACTGGTGGCTAGGCTTGGCTGTGATCCTTAAGCCCTTCCCTCACATATCTGAGGTCTCAGTGCTTGCTGATTAGGAAGGCTTTGTTCTTCACCTCCTGTTCTCTCATCTTCTAGGGCCTCTCCATGAGGCCCCTCTTTCACCAGGCTAACCTGTACTTGGGTAGCATGGTGACCTCTTTAGGTAGCACTTCTGCCATATTCGATTGGTCAATGAAAATCACAACAATCCAGATTCAAAGAGAAAAGAGACAGACCCCCACCTCTTGGTGGAGGAAGCTGCGTGTGTATACAGGGAGGAGAGGAATTATTGGTGGCTTCACTTTGTTTCCATTGATTTTTCTCTATTGTTTCTGTCTTCTCTATTTCATTAATTTCTGCTCAAATCTTTGCTATTAATATTTCCTTTCTTCTATTCGCTTGGAATTAGCTTACTCTTCTTTTTCTAGTACCTTAAGTTTGAAGGTTATGTTATCGAGATCAAGACTTTCTTCTCTTCTAATGTAGGCATTTACAGCTATAAATTTCCCTCCAAGCACTATTTTACCTGCATCCTGTGAGTTTTGATGTGTTGTGTTTTCATTGTTATTCATCACGAAGTATTTTCTAATTTCCCTTGTGATTTCTTCCTTCATCTATTGGTTATTTAGGTATGTGTTGTCTAATTTTCACATATTTGTGAATTCCCCAAATTTCTTTTCATTAATGATTTCTCATTTTATTTTCATGTGGTTACAGAATATTCTTAGTATGATTTCAGTCATTTTACATTCATTGAGAATTGTTTTATGGCCTAGATATGGCCTATCCTGGAGACTGTTCCATGTGTAATTGAGGAGAATGTGTATTCTGCTATTGTTGGTGGAATGTTTTATAGATTTCTGTTATGTCTAATTGGTTGATAGTATTGTTAAAGTTTTCTTTTTCCTTGTTGATCTCCTGTCTAGTTGTTCTATACATTATCGAAAGTGGAGTATTAAAGTTCTATTATTGTTGAATTGTCTATTTCTTCCTTCACTTCTGTTAGTTTTACTTCTTATACTTTGAGGCTCAATTTTAGATTAAAAAGTGTTTATCTTTCTGTATGACTGGCCCTTTTGCCATCATAAAATATCCCTTTTTATCTCAGAACTTTTTGTTATTATATTTTTGAGATGGAGACTTGCTTTGTCGCTCAAGCTGGAGTGCAGGGGCGTGATCTTGGCTCACTGCAACCTCCACCTCCTGGGTTCAAGTGATTCTCCTGCCTCAGCCTTCTGAGTAGCTGGGATTACAGGTGCCCAACACCACACCCGGCTAATTTTTATGTGTGTGTATTTTTAGTAGAGACGGGGTTTCACCATGTTGGTCAGGCTGGTCTCAAACTCCTGACCTCAAGTGATCCACCTGCCCTGGCCTCCCGAAGTGCTGGGATTACAGATGTTAGCCACCGCACCTGGCCTCTCAAAACTTTTTATTCTAAAGTTTATCTTAACACTTTTTGTTCCAAAGTGTGTTTGTCTAATATTAATGCAGTTTTTAAAATGGTTGCTCTTTAAATAATACATCTTTGTCTATCCTTTTACTTTCTCTGCATTGTGTCTTTGAATTTAAAGCGTGTCTCTTGTAGAGGTATATAGTTGGATCTTGTTTTTTATCCATGTCTGCTTTTCAAATGAATTGCTTAATGCATTCACATTTACTGTTACTACTGTCTAGTTGGCTTTGTGTCTGCCATTTTGCTTTTTATTTTCTATATGGCTCATGTCTTTTTTGTTCCTCTGTTCTTCCTTTACTACTTTCTTTTGCATTAAGTATTTTCTTATAAACATTTTAATTCCTTTAATGATATTTTCACTTTTTATTTTTAAGTTATTTTCTTAATAGTTGCTCTGGGGCTTACTACACACATTTTAAATAATCAGAATTGACTTAGATTTATACAAACTTAATTCCAGTGAGATACATAAACACTACTTTGATATAGTTCTATTCTGTTATCCCCCTTTTAAGTCATTATTGTTATATGTATTATATTCATATATGTTGCAAACTCTATATTTTTGTAATTATTGCTTTATATAATTTTATGTCTATTAAGGAAACTGAGCCTGGGAAACATAGCAAGTCCTCATCTTTACAAAAACAAACAAACAAACAACCATCAAAAAAATTAGCCAGGCATAGTGGCACATGCTTGTGGTTGCAACTACTTGGGAAACTGAGGTGTGAGGATCACTTGAGCCCAGGAGGTCAAGGCTGTAGTGAGCTGTGTTCATGCCACTGTACTTCAACCTAAGCAACAGAGCAAGATCCTGTCTCCAAAAAAAAAAAAAAAAAAAAAAGAAAAGAAAAAGAAAGAAAAGAAAAAGAAAACAGAGAAGACAGGAGAGTACATACTTATTTGTAGAGTTTTCTTTTAATATTAATCATCCTATCTGCCATTTCTTGTTCTTTTCATTTATTTCTGTGGATTCAAGTTACTGTTTGGTGTCATTCCTTTTCTTCAATACAGCTTTGCTCTTACCCACCATCGTTGTGCTCTTATTGTCAAATATTCTACACTTCTATGTTACAAGCCTGTAGCAATACAATTATATACATATGTTTTATGCAAGTGCTTTGTAAATCAGTTATTATAAGAGAAAGGAGAAGAAATTCATACTATCTTTTATAATAACATATTTACTTTTACCAGTGTACTTGTTTTTTATTTTGTTTTTCATGTGGATTTGAAGTAGCATCTGGGATTACTTTGTTTCAGCCTAAAGAACTTCCATTAGTATTTCCTGTAAGAGGAATTCGTGACAATCTTTGGAGAAAATCTATCTCAAATTGTTACAGAATTCAATAAAGCCACACACTGGACTAGAAGCATATCAACTCTACCCACCACCAACAGATGGCATTAGAGGGTCCATCAATAGCATCATCAGTACACTTATGATGACCTTGCTTGCAGCCATAACTGTTAAGTAGAGGGAATTTCAATGATGCTGAGGCGAGTGCAAAGCAAGCCTTCTGGGGAAAGATCCTAGGGTCAGAGGAAGGGAAACTCTCAAGCATGGGCCAAGGCTGCAGAGCTGTCAAAGTGGTTCCCTTGGTTGATATGATCCACAAAGCAGAGGAAAGGAGGCTTATAGCTCTGGCTCCTTCCCAAGACAAAGAAAATATTCCCAATTATACTGTGGCAGCTTGAAAATAGGTCATATCTACTGTCTCAGTTATTTTGCAGTGACCCTGTAATCTAAACCAGCTTCCTTGCTCTCTATTTAATTTGGAAAAATCATTAAAACAAAACAGAACAAAAGCCCAATTAGGAAGGACCTGCTACGTAACAGATAATTATTGCTTTTTCAGAAAATGAGTATCTTTGGCTATACCTGGATTGGGAGAGGCAGTGCCAAACACCCTGGGTCTGGCACTATGCTGGACATCATCAACAATTTCTCACTAATGTCTCATGAAAACAATGCTGTGAGTCAGATGTTATTATCTTCTGTTTATAGAAGCAGAATCTGGAGCCCTGAGAATTTAAGTAACTGGCCCAGGTCCCAAAGCTAGTAAGTGGAAGAGAGTTGAAATGTGGGTCTTTGTGTCCCAGATCTCGTGACAGTTGTAAGGGTCAAAACAGTAAATTTTAGATTGTGAGAGTTCCTTTTAGCCCTTGGTTCAGCTAGGACCATTTTTCTTAACATCCCAACTTTCTGTCTGCACCCAGTTTATGTTCTGTAGTTAACTCTTGTGTGTGTAGACTGATGCCCTAATGTAAGTACATTCTATTGATTCAATGGTTTGCAAATTTTAGCAAAATAATGATTGCTTTCTAGTCTTCTCACTGGTTCAAAGGAACACATGGTGCCACATTTTTCTTCTCAGTAGTAAAAGCTTAAACTAGGATTTGTTTGTGTGTAAAGTTGTCTTGCAGGTCATGATACGCTGAATGCTTTCATGAGAGCATTACAATAGAAGCTAATTAGATACCTGGTTGCTGGGTTAAAAAATGCCAGTCTGGCTGCCAGGAGATCTTTGTTGCATTTCTATTTCTACCATGAACCATTGCATGACCTAGAGCAAGTCATTTCTTCATCTGGAAAAAGAGAGGGTTTTATTTGATACTGCTAAGTTTCCATTGCCTCAGTACTAAGACTTTGTTGTGGCTTCATCAGATCCCTAGAGGTTGGGAGAAGAGCAACTTGACAGACCTGGGAGCTTGTTACTTGTCCCACCATCTCTCCAGCTACACTACACTACAGGACACACTAGCCAATTGCCCAGACACTTGCCTATCTAACTTCTTCTTTCCCACCCAACTTGTCCATTCCCATTTGAAGCCTCATACATTATTACTCTCTGAGTCTTTTGGTTTCTGAATTCATGAAGTCACTTTTTTGGTACCACTTTTTCCCTGAAACATTAATATAATGGTCACATTTGCTGCCTTACGTTGAGCCCCACTATATCCTTGTTATGTTCTGAATACCTACTATGTGAACTGCTAAAACAATTTTGCATGGACAGTCTCATTTAACCCTCACAACATGCCCTTAAGGAGGGGTACCATTGTAATCCCCATTGTAGAAATGAAGAAAATGAAGGCTGGAGAAGGTAAGAGGCAAAACTAACATTGGAACTTAGGATCTAATACCAGCACCTGCGCTGTTAGCCTTCAGGGCACCCTGCCCTCCATGATAAATGAAAGACTGGAAAGCATCAGCACCATTCATCTGGAGTGAGTCTTGAGGGTGAGGCTCGTCTTCCCAAACTGTGTGTCTACTTTCCAATGGGGAAGGAATGAAGTGAATATTAGAAAATCACAACAATGTCCAGTCTAAAGGTTTTAGGTAAAATTACTAAAAATAATTTGTGTCCATACAGGAAGTTATCAGTAGTTCGTAGCTAAGAGCTATTTATGAAGGTAGGGGGCCAGAACATAAAAAAGGTCACTATGGTGTTCCCAAAGGCAGGTAGGAAAGATAGGACCTTCCCACTGAGTTGGAGGATTTGAGAATTAAGACCAACAGTTCAAGCTTTTGGCTACTATGTCTCCTGTCACAATTACACCCAGCTGAGTTATATACTCAAGCCAGTTCCTTCAAAATGGCTTCAAGGACTATTCCATCTGGGAAGTTCCTGGTGTCGTGGGCCTCTGGCGTCATCCCTTTGGCCACAAGACCTGAGAGTTGTTCCAGTGAGCTCAGACCCTCCCACCCCCTCAACATGAGATGCTTCTCATGGAAAATACTGAGTGAGCCAACAGAGGGGAGACACTTGTCTCTTACTACATTGCCTCCATTCTTTTGGTTGAAGGGATTTTAGGAAGAGGGAGGAGCATTACTCACAGAAAACTCCAAGCATTAGACTTTGTGCTCAGGTTGTTCATAATTAGCTTGGGAATTAACATTAAGGAAGGTTTGTTACAATTTTGAAGATCAGGAACACTGGTCTGCAATAGAAAAAGCATCAATTTTTCTATTGTTATTTTGGTGATAGAAAGCAGTTTTGTAGTAGAGCTCTCTGTTGCCATATAATATTTCTCTGTAGATCACATATCCTGGCTTAATATCTAGATGGCAGGTTATGTGTTGTGTTCTTGAGTGAACTTGGCACATATACAACTTGAGTCAAGCTGAGCAAATTCTCATGTTGCCAAAACCAATCCCCTATTGGGGATTTACCCTCCACTTCTGCATTGGCCCTCCACCTGGGAAATGTGCACACGAAGGAGATCTTCAGGCTACTTGCCATTGCCTATTGTTCTCCAAGGACAATCTGATATTGTCTTTTATATGGATAGGAAAATAGAGGCACTTGTTCGAGAATAAATAGCAAACATGCAAAATCTAGATTGTTCCCCTCTATGTAGTAGAAAAAAGCCCTAAAACATAATAAATAATAGTTCCTTCTATAGGTACTTCTCGAAAAAAAGTGAAACTATTTTTTAGAATAAAACACCTTGGGGAATAAACCTTCTTTTAAGATTCTACTTTCAATAATGTTTATGCAAATGATTTCATTTTTATTCCTTGTGCCAAATACAAATAACGATAGTCCACTCCTAAAGCTTAACAAAGAGCTGTTCTAATGGTGTTGTTTTGGTTTTATGGATTCATTTAGCTAGAGGCACATGTTTACAATAGCCAAACAGGATTTTATGGAGTAATTAGTGGTTAGAAAGAAGCAAACATAAACATTTTTCAAAACAGAGAGGACCCAAGTGCTTCTGATAAGCAGATAGCTTGCAATGTTTTTACCATTCCACCACAGTTGTCTACTCTGAACACTAGCTGTAATTCCTACAGGCTCAAAGGCACTATGTTCCTAAGCAGTGGTGCCAGGGAAGAGTGCCCTCAATGGCTTGGATAGGAAGACCTGGGTCTAAGATCAATCTTCCTTTAGACAAAGAAAAGTGTGGCTTTTGTGTTATGATTCAAAAAGTTCTGATGCTGGCACACTTGGGGCTTGGAAAAGGTCTAATGACATCATAATATCCTTTTACTATACCTACCCCTCAATGGCTCACCAACAAGCTAAGTAAAAAGAATGTGCTTCCTAGGTAAATGCAACTTTAAGGCAAATCAAGTTTTCACCCTCTAACAAGACTGTTGACCACAATCTCCTAATATATGAAAATTCTGGAGCTAACTAGGTTTTGGAAAACCCTTCCCTTCCTAGAGGGATTTATCTGCATCATCAGTTTCTGTACCTATAACGCTGTCATAGACACTCTGGCTTTAACTTTCATCTCTGAGCACATAGAAGCCTCTGTGAAGTGAGGATACTCCTGGAAGGATACCTGGCTTTTGATGATCCCTGCATCTTGCCTTCATGGTCTTGTGTAATCCTCTTCTGTTAGGAATGATGGACCTAGTAACTTGCTTCTAAGGGATAGAATAGGGCAAAGTGATGGGATGTCACTTCTGGAACTGGGTTATCAAAGTGTGTGATTCCTGTTTTGCTTTCAATCCCTCACTCTTTCTCATTTGCTTTTCCTGATGGTAGCCAGTTGCCATGTTCTTAGCTGCCCTTCAGATAAGTCCATGTAGCAAGAAATGGAGGGAATCCTTTGCCAACACCCAGTGAGAAACTGAGACTCTCATCCTATAGCCTATGGGGAAATGAAACCTGCCAACAATCATGTCAGTGAGCTTGGAAGTGGATCCTTCCCCAGTTGAGCTTTCAGATGAGACCCCAGCCCCAGAGAGACACCTTGATTACAGCTGAAAGGATGCTGAGACAGAGTCCCTGTACACTGCTCCTGCATACCTGACCCAAAGAAACTCTGAGATAAAAAATGTTTTAAACCATTGAGTTTAGGTCTCAAAGTAAAATGTCCAGCCTAAAGTAATATAATTACTAAAGCTGATTTCAATCTTTATCCTGAACCTTCAATTTTGTACTTTTTATTTATCTTCCTTTATAAAAATAAATTACATATTTTGTTTTTTCACACAGGCATGTAGCATTTGCTTGAATAATTACAATCATAATTTATTTCTGGCTAAAATTGTATACACCTCTTTGGATCTTTCCTGGACCTTTTTTTCTAAAACCATATTGAATTCTTAAATATGAAAGAGACCTCTTTGCAATTAAAAGAAACCAAACTTAAGTTAAGGGAAAAAGAGACTTTATTAGCTCATGTGTCTGAAAAGTCCAAGGCAGCGAATCCTGACTTCAGCATGACTAGATGCAGGAGTTCAAATGCTGCCATCATGATTTAATCACTCTCTCTGTTTCTCCACTATCCTCAATCCCTGCTTTCCATACCTCTATCTCTGTATTTTGCCTTCTATTATCCTGTCTTTATTCCCAGGGCAACTTTCTCTTTCCTGTTAGCCAAGATACCACCCCAAAGCTAGAAAATCTAGAGAAAAGGACATCATCTCTTTTCTCCAGAGTGGGCATTGATCTCCCTGGAGGTCTCTAATTGGCTCTGCTGGATCATGTGTCGTGTTCCTTGAACCAATCACTGTATCCAGGATATTCTGATGGGCCAGGTTGGACCACATATCTGTCCACAAGGCAAAAGACTCCAAGTTGCTTGGTAGATAGCCCAGAAAAATCATATGGCATTGGGATAGGAAGAGTTCCTAAAAGGGAAAAAGAGTCGCAAGCAGTCAAAAGGTACCATAAGCACACTAAGTAGAAAGATAATTTATTAGAATGAAATTGTTTTTTATTGCCACATAAAAATCACCCCAAACATAATGGCACAAAGCAACAATAATCATTTATTATTATTGCTGTTAGTCTTCAGGGTTGAATAGGCTTAGCTAGATGATTCTCACATGGGGTCATTAAAACAGTTGCAGTGAAATGGTGGCTGAGCTGGTGTCACCTCGAAGGCATCCTCACTCATGTATTTCGTGCCTGGACTAGGATCACTCAAACAACTCTAATTCCTTTCTCTCGCTCTTGCTGTCTCTGTGGTCTCTCTACATGGTCTTTCCAGTATGGTGGTTGTAGGTGACCAGACTTCTTACATGGTGGCTCAGGGCTCCAGAGGCCTATGTCCCAAGAGGAGAGACAGCCCGGTACCTTTTATGGATCTAGCCTCAGCAGTCATACAACACCACTTCCACTGCCCTTCTCTTTGTCAGAAGTGAGCCACATTCAATGGGAGTGAAATGAGATTCCATTCCTGATGAAATACACATCCAAGAATTTGGGGACACATTTTAAAACTATCACATTCAGATTTTAAAAACTGTTTTCTTTCTTTCTAGACCAGCACATAATTATGAATTATTCCCTGCTGTGGTCAAGATTTGACTGAGACCCAAGTGTGGTCGATAGAGGAAAGTGATAAAGTCATCAAATCCAAGGATTGAGGTTTTTAATTTCTGAACTAGAAAACATTGAAATTTATCTTCTTAATCAGTACTTCTAATCCTAATGAAACATGATTTAATACTCAGAATGTATACACATGCAGATATGTATTTTTTCATTTGTTTATTGTCTTCAGCAATCCTCATGGTGAAGGGCGGCCAGTGCATGAGCTCATTTATAAGCCATTGTATTTCTCCTGCATATGGAGGATTCTGGATATGTTCAGGGGTTTGTTTTCTTGTACAGATAATCATTTTTATTGAGGAAAGATATTCCAAACAGTAGAATTGCTTTCTGCTCTGTAAATTTGTCTGCTGTCTGCATTCCACTATTTGTAATATATTTCCCAAGGGTTTCTAAACTTACAATTCTGTGTGTGTGTGTAAATAAATGATTTAAAATGCTTTATTAGCAAAGCCAAGGGAAGTGGTCCTTCTTTTCTCTGTGGAAGAAATGTTAACGATTGGTCTTATCAACTGTATTTGCAACAAACTGGGATTGTGATGTTGGGTAAGTCACATCATCTTTATGTGCCTCAGTTTGTTGGTCTACATTGGACATGGAGTTTAATGCATTCAGTTTATTGCACGTATCTAAACCCACAAACTTTACAACCTGAGGTTCGGCATGAAACAAACACAAAAAAAGCCCTCCTGTCTGTGTACATCACCAAATTCCTCCTAGATGTGCCTAAACCCCACAAATTTTAAAGTGGACGTGCTCAGTCTCCCAGTAATTCTCTGCTGCCTCTGGGCCACTACCATTTACTTTGATTCCTCCCCTGCTGATGAGATACAGGAAGAGATGAAGTGGCAAAATGGATTTTCTAATACTATTATTTCCCTACTGGTAAGATACAAGGAAAAGAGGAAAAACAAGATGCATTTCACAATATCATTTGGGGTTACTTGCTATGGTGGGAGTTGTGAATACAGCTGAGTCTCCTGGTATTACAGTAATTGAGCTCATTAATGCAGGCAGAGTAACAAACCAGGCTGACTCTTAGGAAGGGAATCCTCTTAATGTCTTTTATCTGTAAACAAGGTCCAAACTAGGGGAACATTGAAAGTCCTGGTCAGCAGTAAGCCCTTGCTTTCAGAACCATATTTACCCATTGCCTAGTACATAGTGCGAGTTCAATAAATATTCATTAAGTTAATTTATCCAAGTAGCAAAATGTTGTGGAAAGAGTATAGCTGTTGAATGCAGACAGACTTGAGTTCCATTCTCAGTTCTTTTAACTATGACCTTGGAAGTGTTACGTGTGGCCTCTGTATCAATCCACATGCAACTGAAAAAAACAGAAATCACTCAATGTATTGAAATTGCAGGGATATAGTGCAGAGAATTCATTATACAGATGATAGAAGCAAGGCTGAGAAGCCAACAGGAGTCACTGAGGCAACTCAAACAGAAGCAATGGAAGGAAACTCATCCCATGCTTGGGGTGGGGGTCAAAGAGAAGAGGTAAAATTACTGACGCTCTGGGCCTGGGGTCAACTGACATGAGGCCACCAGCCAAGAAAATTTTGGTTAAGGTCTCTCTCTCTCTCTTTTTTTTTTTTTTTCCTGAGATAAGGTCTCACTCTGTCACCCAGGCCAGAGTGCAGTGGCACAATTTCGGCTCACTGAAGCCTCTGGCTCCTGGGTTCAAATGATTCTCCTACCTCAGCCTCCCAAGTAGCTGGGATTACAGGCACGTGCCACCAGACCTGGCTAATATTTGTATTTTTAGTAGAGATAGGGTTTTGCCATGTTGGTCAAGCTGGTCTTGAACTCCCACCTGCCTTGGCCTCTGAAAGTTCAGGGACTACAGGTGTGAGCCACCGCGCCCGGCCTGAGCTCTCATTTTTATAGTTTGTATCATGGAACAGAAAATAGAGTAATTAAAATTATGTGTTTTTTTTCAAAGTACCTATGTCTCTATCCCAAACCTAAACCTAATAGTCTCACTTTGTTATGAATTACTGAATAAGACAAATGTAATCAGTGAACAGAAAGACTGGTTCATGGAAGATGCTTAATTAGTTTTTCAGCAAAATAAAATTGTAACGGAAACATCTGTGGAGAAGGTAGCATATTAAGTTGCTGTCACCTTGGGGAAAAATAGTTTATGATATCTTTTCCTGTACATTGGGTGATAGATGGGCCTGGTATCTGCTGTGGCTCCTTACGGAGAGGCACATAGAGAAGTCAAAGCTACTTAAAAATGTGAACAACCCAGATCTTTTGGCATAATTGAATTACAAATGTCTGGTCTAAAATCTCCCATCAACCCCAAAGATATTACCTGGTAGGTAATTCCTTGCTTTAAGCTAAGCTTTGATATGGGTATCTCATGTACATTTTAAGAATTCAAAACAACTCTAATCCCATCTATCCTAATAAAAGAAAGTGCATCCAGTAATACAGAGACTCAGAGTAACCATGAATTAGCAGTTCGTCTTTCCCTTTTTTCACCTCCTTGAGAGAATTAAGCCTTATCCTGTTTTCTCTATAGGACAGTCTTTTTGATAATAGTTGAGATGACACTTCATTTGTTTAATCCTGATTTTCTAACAGGGATAGAGATAGACTTAAACTGAAAGAAGGCATTTTTAAAAGTCCAGATAATCTTCCTGTGAGCTAGAGGAGGGGTGAATTATTAATAACAGTCTGGGAATTCTTTTTCCCAGAAGTACTGTCTTTCACAATATTTCTACTGGCCCCACATATCCTCCCATGTCCATGATCAGAGGACATTCTTTTGAATGCAAATCTATAAGAATGCAAAGTCTTCATCTAACTATGAAAAATAATAAACTGCATCTGAAAGAGAAGCTTGTTTATTTTCTGGTAAGAAAAGAAGCCAACATTTTAGAATTACTAGAAAATTATTGGAAAACCTTTCCCTTGTTGTTATACAGAATTGCCAAGCTGGGCCCTATCTCATGGTCTTTGTGCTTCTGTCCTGGCAGGACCGCTCTTCCTCCAGCTTAATCCTTCATGTCTTTCAGGGATCACTAAGGTCCCTGCTCAAATGTCATCTCTTCAGAGAGGCCTTCCTTGACCACCTGAATGATGAAGTTCCTGCTTTCCAGACAGTTGACCTTTCAGAGGGGGAATTACAAGCAGATTAATGACAAGAAACAAATTAAGGGTAAGGGACATCCAGAATAACGGGGTGGGAGGCTGGGAGAGGGCTCTATCGGCTGGTCAGCTGAGCCCACCCTCACGAGTTGACATTTGAACAAAGGGCAGGAGCTTGCTCTGTGCATTCAAAGAAAAGGAATCCAGAGGCTGAATTGGAGTTACCAAGAGGACAAAAGTGGGAGATGTGATCAGCGAGGTAGCTGATCACAGTCCAGGCCATGGAAGCTATGATACAACTTTAGATTTTGCTGAAGGAGATGGAATGTTCTAAGTAAAAAAGGTAACATAGGCTAATTTCCTTGTGATCATTCTGTTGCCTTTTGGAAAATGGACTGTAAGAGATTAACAAAGGAAACAGAGAGACAGGGGTTCCTCCTTTGTCATTTCCTTGGGTAAAGAGATCACGTATTGTGAACTCCCTTTTGGTTTCTGAACTGTGATCCACTGACTGCCGCTCTCTGAACTCCGTCAAGGCTGTCATCCTGGACCCCGGGATTTATCTTCTTTCCTTGTGCATCTGGCGTTTGTGGTATGCCAGCTGCAGTGCCAAGAGTAGGGACAAAAACCTGGCAACCCACAGTTATTGATAAAACCAAGGGATGGCATAACCTGGAATAAGGAAAAGTTACACGTTTTCAGATGTGCCTATTTCACCCAGTGATTTTTGTAGGTTTGTGAGGCTTATTTAACAGAAGAATGTTTCAAGGGGTGGAGTGGGAGAATTAGCTGTTTTGTTTTTCCTTTTCCTCACTCTTTTACTTGTAAAAATGTTTGTGAGACACGCACATGGACTGAACATCAGAAGGAAGATTAGCAAGGAAGAAGAAAAATCAGATTCGTGCTTTGAATCATCTGGCAAGGGCAGAGAGGTCCCGAGCTCAAAGGAGGCTCTTCTGCCTGAAATAACTCATTTTGTCGGCTCAGCTCTGTGGCAGGGAGATGTTTCAAAGCCAAGCTTGTGTCCCGGCTCTAGCTTACTTGAAGGAAACCCCTGGAGTGGATTCTAGCAGGGACACAATGCCATTGGTTCAGTTTGGGACCCCAAAGTGCCAGGGGGTGAAGTGTCCATGTGGTGTGAATATTATTTCCAGGCTCCCAGTGGCTGGCAGCCAACCCAGTAGCATCCTGTTACCATGACAACAAGGGGACCACATCTCCTGTGACATCCAGTGATGGCTGCAGGCGAAAGGACCATGAAAAACCATGCTATAAAGCTTTCTGCCTTTGTGTGTGATTTTGAAGAGCCCACTGTCTTGAGCCTGTTTGAAACAGAAAATGAATTGCAGATGGACTTGTATAAGAGTTGCTCTGGAGAAAAGCCTTTGGAATCTTAGAACATTCCTGTTCCCCCTCCCTCTTTACTTGGTATCAACTGGTAATGCAATGGCTTTTATTCATCCTAGGTATCGCCTTGAACTGGAGTTGAAAGTGTCTGCAATTCCACCAGGACCAAAACTTGGGGAGATAAGAAGATCGGTACGCCAAGACCAACAAATAAATTACATCTGTGTCATAGTTACTCGGTTTTCCTAACATGGCCTGGGCTCAGGTTAACATTCATTACATGGAGCCTCTCTGGGTCTTAATTCTAACTTGAACCTTAACATTCCAAGATTTAAATAACTGCCTTTTGTGGCTTATTTTGCCTTGTTTCCTTAGGGGTACCAGGAATTTGCATAATGCTAGATCAAAAGTCCTTGAAATATATGATACAGGAACGTTTTGCAGAACAAGAATGATCTTTGTGCTGTGAAGGAAACCAGGTAGTGGCAAGACTTTACACACTGACCTAAAAACTTAACCTCTGCCAATCAATTATCTCCATGTCTGTTCTCTTTTTGAGAGATAGGAAATGTAGACCACAACACCAGGCAGACAATAGATCTATCAACGTGCCTCATAAGGCAGACATTGCAAGGGACATCAACTGGATGGCTCCTCAGAAGAATGTGAACAGCGGCTATCTGGAATTAGGATTTACTGACTTCTGGAGTGGTATGCACTCCAATCTGGTCAATCTGATGGGTGCATAAATACTCTGCAGGAATCTCAAGCTCCTTTGTTCTCCTAGTAGCATCCATTTGCCTTTGATTTGACTCACCCTGTGTCTCTGTTTTCACTGGGAGTCTTTTGGTAATGGATGGGATGGAGCAGGGCTGCTGCCTTTGCACAGTTCCAGGGCTCCCTATTCTCATTTTAGTCTGTCACTGAGTTTTAAATGGGGATGATTTTACCCCCAAGAAAACATTTGACAATATCTGGAGTCATTTTTTGGTTGTTATCACTGGGAGGGGGCTTGCTAGCACATGTAGTAAGTGGAGGCCAGGGATGCTAAACATGTTGCAATCCATAGGACAGACCAGCCCCCCTCCATTTCCCTGGCCATCAGTGATTATCCTGCCCCAAATGTCTATAGTGAGAGGCAGAGAAACCCTGCTTTACATAAAAGAGCCGATCTTCTATACAAATGGCCAAAAAACATATGAAAAAAAAATGCTGAACATCACTAACGATAGGGAAATGCAAATCAAAACCACAGTGTGATACCACTTTATTCCCAGAAGAATGGCCATAATAAAAAAAAAATAGCTGTTGGCGTGGATGCAGTGAAAAGGGAACATTTCTACACTGCTGGTGGGAATGTAAACTAGTACAACCACAGTGGAAAACAGTGTGGGGATTCCTTAAAGAACTAAAAGTGTAACTACCATTTGATCCAGCAATCTCACTACTGAGTATCTACCCAGAGGAAAAGAAGCCATTATACGAAAAAGGTACTTGCACACGTATGTTTATAGCAGCACAATTCACAATTGCAAAAATACAGAACCCGCTCAAATGCTTATCAATCAAGTGGACAAAGAAACTGTGAGATAAATATATATACACACACACACATACATATGTATACATACACACACACACACACACACAATGGAATACTACTCAGTAATAAAAAGGAATGAATTAATGGTATTTGCAGCAACCTGGATGGGATCAGAGACTATTATTCCAAGAGAAGTAACTCAGGAATGGAAAACCAAACATTGTATGTTCTCACTCATAAATGGGAGCTAAGCTATGAGGATGCAAAGGCATAAGAATGATACAATGGACTTTGGGGACTCAAAGGGAAAGGGTGGGAAAGGGGTGAGGGATAAAAGGCTACAAATTGGGTTCAGTGTACATTGCTCTGGTGATGGGTTCAGCAAAATCTCACAAATAACCACTAAAGAACTTAGCCATGTAACCAAATACCACCTATTCCTCAAAAACCTATGGAAATTTTTTTTAAAAAAGAAAGAGTTGATCTTCAACATACTCCCACACTATTCTCCCTCACCCCAGTATCCTTCAAGGTGGCCCTACAAGGATTCAGGACAGAAAATATGCATGCATTTTATTTTACTTCCAGATTTTAATAGTCTCTGTCCCACTAGGGAATATCATGTTGTTATTGAGAGCAAATGGACCGTGGAGTGAACTAAACTAGGATTGCTTTCTTCAGGTCCGCCTAATACTAGCTGCAAGGCCTTGAACTAGTGACATAACTGCTGCTATGAACTCAGTTTCTTTATTTGTAAATGAGGAGAGTATTATCTGTGGTGAGGAATAGAGAAGAAAATGGATTTAAAACACAGAACACCCTATCTGCCCCATAGTAACACCGAATAAGTGATAGTTACACAAAAAAGCTAGGGCTAGACTTCTTAAGCGGAACCTTTTAACAGGCACCATCAGCAAGCAACTGTACTAAGCAGAATGAGTGATTGCTGCATTTATTATTTTTATTGCAGGTAGTTGGGAAAATATATAGCAGTCTCTGTGTCAAATAAAAATCCCCTTGACCACCATCCACTCTGTGGGAAACTGGTACTGTATGTATAGTGTATGATCTTTGGTATGGAAGTATAAGAAATCAAGATAGAAAATATTTGCAACTACAAACAAAAGCAACTGAGAGAAGAAGAAATGCCAAAGTCATAAAAAATTAAACAATCTCTTGGATTTTGTTGTAACATCATTTTGGAAAAACTCTTAATTAGGAAAAAAATGCTCTTTGGGGGAGATACCGCTCTAATCTGGAGCCATTTAGCCTAATGATATTTGCCTGTACCTCCACCCCCAACCTGCCTCCCCAGAAATGTTTTGGAGATGTCAGAATTTCCAAGCAAGTTTCCCTGTGTTCTAATAGGATTCTGAGAATGCCTTCAACATGGCTTATGATGGATGTTTGTGATGGAAGGCCCCTGTGGTTTTCATTTTGGACTTGACTTAATCAAAAACAATCATGCTAACAAAAGAGGGGGGAAGGGAGTTTGCTTCTCCCAATTTTTCTATTGTGTGGCCAATTTAATGTCAGGATTTCTCAAGGGGCTTTAAAATACAAGACAGCAGGAAAACAATTTAATATAAAAATGCCAGTGTGGACTAAATCTAAGTAGAGTAAATCAAGCATGAAGAGATAGAGCGTCTTAAGGGTATAGATTTTTGTGTGTGTGTTTTAAATTTTAGTGTTCAATAGCCCAGTGCCGTGGTGTTTGAAGTTCCATGCACGAACATAACTGCTCAGAAAAGGCTTTCAATAGCCACACACCAGCAGGTACAAGAGCACCTCTCGCAAGAATCTTCAGCCAGTCTGATTTCCCTGTTGGTTAAATGTGATGAGAATTTATGACACAATGCTGGCATTCCGTGCCTAGATGGAAGAAGAAGCTGATTGCATCATGTGACATCCAAACCGACTGAAAATATTTCTGCCAGTCAACGAGCATACCTGAAATTACTCTGTAAAATTTTCCTTTGGGTCAAAGCATTGTAGACCCCTAAGTACAGACATGGTATTCTAACTGGCAATAGCAATGCAGTGGCTATCAACCTTGGCTGCATATTAGAATCCCATGGCGAGTCTTTCACAAAATATTGATGCCAGGCAATATCCACCAGGATGTATAGTTTAATTAGTGTCAGCATGAAAATATTCTCCCACGTAGTTTTCTAATCTGTAACCAGGGTTGAAAACTACTGCAATAACAATTTCAGCTCTGGTCTTTGGATATATTTTTTTCTGCTTCAAAACACCTGTGGATTCCCACAAAACTTCTTCTGTCACAGTGACTCAC
Source organism: Macaca mulatta (assembly GCF_049350105.2). Taxonomy (NCBI): domain Eukaryota; kingdom Metazoa; phylum Chordata; class Mammalia; order Primates; family Cercopithecidae; genus Macaca; species Macaca mulatta. The sequence goes on along the minus strand of NC_133407.1, from coordinate 128,746,750 downwards.
TTTGACATTGATTCACGAGATAGAATCTTGGGCTGGAATAGGGAAATAGAGAAACTGGAGAGAAGTACAGGAATGACATACATAGCTGGAACAAACTCCATGAGCAGAGTAATGTTAAGGTATTTAATGACCAATATAGCATGGGCCCTGAGCTATCAGAACAGAGGCTACTTAATACCGGGTCTGTTTGTTGATATGCCCCTAACTTTGAGAATCTCAGTATGAAGACGTTGGCACCTGCTGATTCTTTTACACTGTGAATTTGTACTACTGCTAGCAGTCTCCTAGCAAACACCCAAGTCAGAGGAGGAAAGGAGGCAGTTAAGAGAATTTGGGGACCAAGGGTGCAGCATGTGTGACTGACTGTCTAGTTGGGGAGAGAAGGGTTAAAAATAGAGCCATACTAGAGAGAAGGCTAATAGGTTTGGGATAAAACACCAGATGTTACCTACTTCCCAGGGTTGCCTTGCTTCAGCCATATTCTTGGGTGTTCAGATGTTTTATAAACATAGTGCCCTTTGTAAGAATTCTAGAGATGAACTATAAAAAACTTGGAGTTTTTTTAAAGGCCTTCTAATGAGAACCAATGGTTCTCAATGAATTCCCACAGGTCATATAACAACCAAACCATAAATTGTAGAGCTTGAGACTGAAGCAAGGGGTCACCATGATATTGTGCATCATTAAACTGGTGACCTTCTACTTATCTCTTGGTGGCCCAGGGAGTCAGGGTGGGGGGAGCTTTCTCCTGCAGATTCAATCATTTCTGTTCCCTGAGAGCACAAGAATTTCCAGGGGAAAGAGGAGATGCTTTTTTTCCAACTGTTCCCTGTTCCTCCAACCCCATCTTGGCTTCAATCAGCATTTTATTTTATTTTTTTTTATTTTTTATTCTCCTGCAACCTTCCCTCTGACAATCCTGGTCTGTTTGTATAAGGCAAAAGTTGAAAATGTAACTTGGTGTATAATTGAAAATTCATCCTTAAAAATTGGCGTGTAATTGTCCTCTGACAGGGGAAATTTGCCCTGTTCCACATTAGTCAAAGATGTTCTTTGACGTTAGTCCACCTTTGACTAATTTCAAGTTGATCTGGAAAAGTGATGAGAATTGAAATAGGCATGTTTTTGCAGATATTGAGCATGTTCAAGACCTTAAGATAAGAAATCTAAAAATCAATTTATGCCATGTGCCTTTAGATACATTTCTAAGTTATAGTGATTTATGAAAACATTTGCCATATACCTTCTCCCTACTTTCTCTACAAATGCTTAACTGCTGGTGGACAAGATTTTCTTTGACAACAATGAAGCATTACATTGCCGAGCTGTTACTTATGTGATATTTGAGGTCAAGAGGATATTTGATCCCACCATCACTACCACCTTCAAAGACAAGACGAGTTAATCTTATTTCCTAGAAGTTCACTAGTAAGTGAAAAATGTCCCAGTGGTGAAGATAGACTGTTAGTTAAAGGTCATTCCAGCTTTATTGTGGAACACCCTTCATTCCTGGTTCAGAATCAGTGTTTAATGTTTGTAGAAATGATTAATGATAGGTTTTCATAGACAGCCTTGAGACTGTATTCCCAGCCCTGCTGAAACTGCATCCGTATTCATCTTTTATTCATTTTTAAAAATGTGTTTGTTGTTGTAGATCTGTGGCAGAATGGTTTCAGGTTAATTATACTTTCTGTCACATTACATCCTTGTCCAGTGAAATGATCTTCTTTTGTTCTATTTGGTCACCATTCACCCATTTCATTTTCACATGTCTCACCCCCATTTATGCAGATGATATTCTTTATTATTTTATAGATTTTTTTCTGTTTTTAACCATTTCCCCCACTAAGCACTATACATTTAAGATTTGCAATGCCCAATAGGACATCAACTGCATGATACAGTGTTCTCTTCCAAATAAGGGAAAATGAGCTGGCTGGGATTGGGAGCTCCTCCCCTCTCCCAGTTGGATGGGCTGTATCCAGCCTCAGGTCCCCCAAATTCTCTAGATGCTATGAGCATGAGCATACAGCTCCTTTAAATAGCCAGCACCCAAGCACAGGCTATTTTGTCCCTGCTTGCAAGGGCTCTCACTAGTCCTATAAAAACGGATAGGTTTCTCTCCTGGAGCATAGCTCAGGAGACATTTAGCTACCCTCTGGCCTGAGAACACCTTTCCATAGAATGCTGTGATAAAAGGCAACTGGGCATCCAATATCCTCCTGCAGCCCTTCTCCCTAGACCTTCTATTCTGACCATGTGAAGTTTCTATAGTGCACGACAAAGCCTTGCACTTAACAAAGAACTCCTTTGTTAAGTGTGTAGCCCTTTGCTTCTGCCTGCTGCATAATGCTCTGTGATGTACATCTAATGCTTACCTAATCTCTCCCAGTAATGGACATCCAATTTCTTGCCCCCACAAACTGTGTACAAAGACCATACCCCTGCCTTTTCATGAATCTTTGTGAAATTTCCCCTGGAGTAGAAGTGCTAGGTCACAGGAAATATATATATATATATATATGTAATTTGCCTGAGTAGTTCCAGATTGCTCTACTATGAAAACTTGCCTATCTGCACAAAGCTGATTGGCCTCAGGTGGACACCTGATCCAGGCTGAGTCAGTTGGATTCCCTCTGGAAATTTAGAGTCAGGAAAGGGAGTCTGCCTAATCATTTGACTTGGGGATCTGCAGTCTTGAGAGACAGGGGAGTGGCCTGTTTCTACGCACATGTAGAGTGATAGAGAAAGCCTTTCTACAAAGAAATGAGTGAAGTGAGCTGCGATGAGGTGAAGAGAGGAGAGACCACCAACCACAGAGTTGGGGAGATCTGTTACTGGTTGTCTTGATTCATTCTGGCTATCTAGTGCTGGGGTCCCATCCGTACTGAACTGAACTGTTTCCTCCCTTCTGAATTCCATAGTATGTTCTCGCACATTTCCCATTCCAAAGCAAGACTCAATGAATTTCCATTACTTGTGACCAAATGAGCTTTTAATATAAAAGGGATTAATCCTCCTGAAAATCAATAAGAAACCCAAATTTGATCTGAATATTTTACGAATTTTGCTGAAACCTGTGTTCTACAGGTTTTGATAAAGGAAATTTTGGTTTTGAAGAAATGCTGAGTTTTCCATTGATTTTCTCATGAGAAATGGGATTCTTCTATCAGATATAGGCAGTAAATACTCATTCTTGAATTTCTATTAAAAGATTAAAATAAAAAAACCAATAATGTATATTAGAAAAATTTTATAGGACCAAGACCCTATAGAAATTAGACAGCAACTAGCAAATGTGAAGACAGCTGTTTTAATGTGTGACTTTCAAGTAACCTGGTTGGCATCATGTACAGAGTGCATATCTGGTGAACTGAACTTTTCCTATTTAAATCTTTTGTATCATAGTATATACATTGCCCTTCTGCCTTTGGCTGTAAATGTTAGCATAACCTTTAACATTGTAGGCTTTTCTTTCTCTTTTTTTTTTGAGATGAAGTCTCACTCCTGTCACACAGGCTGGAGTGCAGTGGTACAATCTCGGCTCACTGCAACCTCCGCCTCCTGGGTTCAAGTGATTCTCCTGCCTCAGCCTCCCACGTAGCTGGGATTACAGGTGTGTAACATTATGCCTGGCTAATTTTTGCATTTTTAGTAGAGACAGGGTTTTGCCATGTTGGCCAGGCTGGTGTTGAATTCCTGACCTCAGGTGATCCACCTGCCTCGTCCTCCCAAAGTGCTAGGATTACAGGCATGAGCCACTGGCCCAGCCCATTGTAAGCATTTCTTTAGTCAAGTGATTCTTCTCTAACCTGTCCTTTGACTAAAATGTTTGGATGGCTATACTCAGGTTTGGTTGGTCATTAGCTTTTCAAAACATCTTTTCATAGGGCTGGTTTAAAAAAATGTCTGATTGAGTTGTGTTGGGCCAGATATATGGGAGTAGATGGATTTAGTATCATTGAAAATGGTTGCCTGACTAAGAAATATATGGAGGCAGTGAAAAGAAATTCTTGATGGCAGTACATAAAAATATGGTTGATAAAATGCCAAGATACCTTCTCTTCTTCTGGGTAGCAACAACACTAAAGGTAAACACTGCTGTTTCTATAGTTTTATGAAGAAAATGGTTTTCCTCATTCTACTTCACTGGGACTACCCCCTTCACCCTCCTTTATATCCTGTCTCAGGGTTGGTCCATCTTCTGTGTAGTCGTTGCCCAATAATTTTATCTTTTCTTTCCTCCCATTGTATTTTTCTTGGTTCATAGCCCATCTGTTGTGAATCTCAGATAAAATGTAGTAAAAATTCAGATTTATGGCTAGGGAAAATCAGAATCAGGTGGTTTGCAGTTAAAGCGAAACAGATTCGTAACGGCAAAAATCTAGCAAAATCACTTGTGAAACTAGAATATATCAAGGCCTCTTTCTAGAAAAATAAGAAAGATAAGTAAAAATGACCGGGTGCTTTCATTTGAACATTTCTACATGGTCAATGCATAGATCAGAAGAAAACAATTGAGGTGGAAGGGAAGCAGTGGCCAAAGGCCTATGAGTTTACCAAAAAGAAACCTTCCCCCCAACCCCAGTTTGTAAGCTCTTGCTTTTCCCAGGAAGATAAAAGGCAGAATTTCAAAGCCACATTTTTTTTTGGTCCCAGGAAATGTTTTTGTGTTCATATTATTGTTACAAAGTTAAACTTTTTTCTCTTATTTGAACAAATGAATCGCTGGATTATGCCACATGTTGAAGTTGTTAACCTCTTTTAGTAATTTAAACTTTATGAATCAGAATAAGTGAATGAGGGCATTCCAGTCCTTGGCTTCCAGGTTACAGGACAGTCCCTCTCACTGAACTTGGACTTGTATGGATACTCTCCTTCCTGTGAACAGAACTTGCCTTTTGAAATCAGATGACTTGTGGGAGAGAATGTGGTGGTCATCTGTTGGCTGTCAAGCCTTTCTTTCTCTGGGAGTTGCTTTTAAAATAGGTGGGATCTGGGGGGAGTAACTTGTTGGAACAGAAAGCTGCAAAAAAGTGAAGCTTGGTCCACAACCTAGGGTTTAAAAGAAATTTGAAAATTTCATTGCATGCTCTACAACTCCTTTTTAATAACCCCTAGCATAATTCACACATTTTTCTACCTGCTTGGCCCCTGTGGGGATTTTGTAATTCCTGGTTTAGAGGATAGACAAATGGCAGTCCAGACTATTCATTCATTCATCCATCCATCCATCCATCCGTCCATTAACAAGAGTTTACTTCGTGCCTTTTCTGTGCCAGGCACTGTGTTACATGTTGAAGATAAAACTGCAAGCATTATCAAGTCTCTGTTATCCAGGAATTTAGAGTTTGGTTCAAAAGATAAGCATTACTCTTAGCAATTCTACTGAGTGAGTGCATAATAAGAAACAATTAGAAATATATTTAAGTCCTGGAAAGGAATGAAACTGGCTCTAGACTTGGAGAAGGCATGTGATAAAAAGATTCTTCCCAGCAGAACAACTGAGCTAGGATCTTTAGAAGGAGCATGGGTTAATGGATGAGAGAAGGGTGTGAGAGGACACTGTAGACTATGGAGGCAGTGATCACAAGGCCATGTGACACCAAGGGCTTGGCAGGGCCCACAGGACAGTCAGAGGGCCAGTGCAGCTGAGCACATGGGGAACTGGCTCCATTCGAGGCAGATGAGCTACATGCACAGTAGGCATCTCTGCGAGGGCCTCACAGATTGATTAGGGCTTTTGCTCATTATACTAAGAGCCACGGGAAGTTATTGAAGGAACGTCAACAGAAGGCAGTGCTGTGACATGGTAGGTGTTTCACAAGGGACACTCTGGCTGTTAAGTGGAGAATGGAGGGGAATAGAGCAAGAAGGAAGCAGTGAGACAGGAGTAGGCTATCTCTAGGAGAGAATGGTGGCTTTGTCTAGTATGGTGACAGGGAGCTAGTACAGTGGTTGGTAATCAATTGATGGGAAATAACAATAGACAGTCCTAGGTGATGGTTAGGTGTAAGGTGAGGGAAAGACGAGTGCAGGCATCAAGAATGAAAGAATGATTCCAAGATTTTTGACTATGGAATAGGAGGGAAGGTAGTACATGTTGATGCGGTAGGCTATTATGGAGGGTGAACAGCCCTGCTGTATCTTAGTCACTAGTGTCTGGCAGCCTCCCTCTGTTTGTGTTTCATTTCCAAGTCAGTCTTCCCTGAGCTGCAATTTGAGAGATGATGTAATGCAGAGATTTTGGAAGGTGACCAGTAGCAAAAGGAACAACAAACTTTTACCAAACACTCACGTGCCAGGCAGTGAGTTAAGCACTGGGATTCCTGGAGTGAGGAAAAGGAGATCACGTTACTGCCCTCTAGGAGTGTCCAGTCTAATAGTGTAAACAAACAATAAATAATTATGATGACTTTGTTAACGATTTTTGCTTCTGTGATAGGTACCATGAGAGTATGGCTAAGTGAGCTGATCTGCTCTGGTGGGAGGGGGCAGGATCAAGGTAGGTGGAGAATTGCAGCTTAAGTGAAGACCCGAATGATTAGCTGGCAATAAGAAGAAAAACAAAACCTTCCAGAAAGAGGAAATAAACAGTTTTTAAGGTCTAAATGAATCAAAAATATGAAATGTTTAAAGAACTGGCAGAGATGTCCTTCTATCTGGTGAAAGTGGGGGATACAAGAGACAGTGACTTATGTCAGGAGTGGGGTATAGACAGGTTCTGGCAGATTGGCGCTCCTGGTTTCCACTTACTTGGCATCTGAAAGCTGTTTTTTGCCTCCTCTCCCCATTCCTTAGAACTCAAAGGAGACACGAGGAATTGAATTGGGAGGGGCTTGGCACTAACAAAGCAGAAATTGTCAAGGGAAGGGGGAAGAGGAGCTATCTACCAGTGAGAGCAAGGAGGGTGGTCTCTGGGAAGAGCTTTTGACTCCCTATTTCTGACTCAAGCCCTGATTCATCCCTTTTATTTTTTGCAATTAGCTTCTTGGTCTGCGATAATTTTATTTGATTACCCTTTAGTTCCCATTAGTTCCTGAGCTTATTTTGACCAGGGTTATAGAAAATGTACCATATGGTGACCAGCTTCTTCAAGTCACCCACAGAAGTGTTTTCTCTTGAGTACTTCCCTGGCTGCCTTCTCCAGATGATGTGGCTGTCATTCTTGTCCTGGATGAGAAAGGAGATTAAGATGGTTTATAAGAAATAAGATGTCACAGTGAAATAGTCTCAAGGCACCATGTACCTTGCCAGTTTTCTGTTCTAACATATATTATGTGGTATAAGATGCCCTATAATTCTTAATTTTTTGTTTAAAAAGTGTTCTCCAGTCTCTTTTCTTGGCTTTAACCTCTTTGACCCATCCAACACAGTCCTCTTTTATTGTGTTTTAAGTTCTTGCTGTGGGCTACAAGAAAAATAGGCCTTATGAAGAGCTCTGTCTCATAGAATAATTTTCTTGAAAGGAAGAAAAGTGTCAGGGAGCATTTTAATCTTTCTCATTTTCTAGATACACTCAGCTGAACATTAATTTGAGGTACCTCTTTAGGAAGGAGATCATGCATGTCTTATCTCAGCGACTTTTCTGATAATTCGAGCCGTGTGCCTGTTCTCAGATTGGGAGTTTCTTCTCGGGCGGTTCTGGGGACAGCATGATTGGTTATATCTTGGAAATGAAATAATCTCCCACTTGTACAGTTTTGCTATCACAGGTTTTCAAGCAATTGCTCCTCTGTATTAATACAGAAAAACATAAATAGCTTTTAGGTTTGTTTTGCAACAGATTAGGCACCTTCAATCTTTTTCCTTGGTGTGTGCACATGCACATGCCTGTGTGTGTGAGTGTGTGTGTGTGTGTGGTTGAGGAGGGGCAGCAGAGAAAACACATTGCCACGGGAAGAGTGCACAGGACAGGGAATTCGAAATTCCAAATTAGAATCTTGGCTCTGTTTGTCTTCCAGCTATCCATGTAACCCTGAGCTAATCATCCCAATGCCCCAGATTCAATTTCTCCATGTGTAAAATAAAAAAAATTTACACAATAAAATAATGTAAAAATTATGGAAATAACAATAATAATAATAATTCCCACCTATCCTCATCAAAATGAGGTTTTGAAAATATGAACAAATGCTTTATGCATGAGAAGACAATTATTAGAATTACTACTTCTCTCTCTCTGGGTAGTCGATAATTCATTAGTCCCTTCATTACCAAAGATGGGGAGTGGCATGATCTGACTTGCTGGTGCAGCATGGCCTGGAGGAGAGCTCAACTGGAGGTGGGGGCGCAGAACTATGGTGGCTGTAGTTGTCCAGGAAAGAAAGAGCACAGTGGCAACAGAGAGGCTGGAAAGAAGTGGAGGAATGGAAGATAAGATAGAGTGGACTGATTAGAATTTTTATGGGGGAGATAAAACTTGAGTTTAAATCATTCAAGAATATGGTGAGTTCTTGGGGACAAATATGTAGAAAAGTGTGCTCTGGGAAGGAATAGGTCGGCGAGGATTGGGTGGAAACTACTCCTTATTTTGTTTTTAATGTCCAAAGTCATGTATTTAGAAATGCAAATGAAGAAAGTTGTTTTCCATGTAAAAGATCACAAGCCATCAAATTGATGATTTTTCATTTTAAGTAACACATGGCATGAATAATTTCTTTATTAACTTCCAATCACTTTAAACTAATTTCTTACAGTATGGCAATGGCAACCTCATAACCCCAAAGAAACTTAAACCTTATAGCATATTGAAAATGACTTTTACGTTTTATTGAACAAAAGGATCACTTAAAGCAGAATCACAATGTCCATGGAATACATTAAAACACAGGCTCACATTGGCTGGTACATACTCATTGTTAATAGAATCAGAATAAACACATATCAATACCAAACTATGCAATAAAACCTGCATTATTTATCTACAGAATGGTAATAGAGCTATGACCCGATTTACTTATTCTTTTTTTAAAAAAATATTGCTGAGGCCAGGGGCGGTGGCTCACGCCTGTAATCCCAGCACTTTGGGAGGCTGAGGCAGGTGGATCATGAAGTCAAGAGATCGAGACCATCCTTGCTAACACAGTGAAACCCCGCCTCTACTAAAAATACAAAAAATTAGCCGAGAGTGGTGGCGGGCACCTGTAGTCCCAGCTACTTGGGAGGCTGAGGCAGGAGAATGGCGTGAACCAGGGAGGCAGAACTTGCAGTGAGCCGAGATTGCGCCACTGCAGTCTAGCCTGGGCGACAGAGCAAGACTACGTCTCAAAAAAAAAAAAAAAAAAAGTATATATGTATATACGTGTGTGTGTGTGTATATATATATATATATATATATATATATATATATATATATATAGCTGAGTGGCAAATGTACAGCATGTGGATATGAGTTAGGTGTGTTGAAATATCGCAGCAGCAGACAGTACATTTTGGAGACTGTGACTGAATTAAATGAACTACAATAAGTATGTGTACTTTCATTACATTCTCTACTTCTAGATCTGCTAGTACACACTTTTTTATGAGAGGAGTTAATATACCATTATTATTCATTGAAATAAATGAAGGACACATGTGTATGTCACTTTTCATTAACAAATTATTGTATATTATCTAGCTATATTTGGAAGAAAATATTTTTTAAATCTCCTAATTTTTCTTGCGTTTGATAAGCATTTGTTTTACCATATGGGAGACATTGTTCTAGGCATGGAAATTCATGCAGGACAGACAGATATTATTTCTGACCTTCTGAATGGGAAGACTGACACATACCCCAAAATGAGGACATGCCAATTAGTAAAATAACTGTAAGTTGTAACATTATGCAGGGCCTAGTATATGTGAGGGGGATTTGGGCTTTAGTCTGAATATGATGGGTAGGTTTTGTAAAGTTCTGGGCAAGGGGGTATTGAGTCCAGCTACAGATTAAAGACTATAATTTTGCTATCTGGTAAAGAATAGATTGGGCAGAATAGAATAGCCAGTAAGTGCAACCCAAGAGGCTCAACATCATTAGTCATTAGAGAATGCACATCGAAACTATAATGAGATACCACAGTGAGATATCACTTCACACCCACTAGGAAGACTGTAATCAAAATGACATATATAGTAAGTGTTGGCAAGGGCATGGAGGAATTGCTAGTGAGAATGTAAAATAGTGCAGCCGCTTTGGAAAATAGGCAATTCATCAAAACGGTAAACATAGAGTTAACCATATGACCTACCAATTCTACTCCTATGTATATACCCAGGACAATTAAACACTTGCACATGAATGCTAATAGCAGCATTATTCAAAGTAGCTTAAAAGTAGAAGTAAACTAAATGTTTATCAGCTGATAAATGGATAGATAAAATGTGGTATATCTACACAATGGAATATTATTCAGTCATAAAAAGGAATGAAGTTCTGATATATATCACAACTTAGATGAACCTTAAAGATATTATGCTAACTAAAATAAGCCAATCAGGAAAGACCACATAGTACAGGACTCCTTTTATATGAAATGTCCAGAATATGCAAATCCATAGAAACAAAAGGTTGATTAGAGTTTGTCAGGGGTTTGGGGGTGGGGATGAGGGATGACTGATAATGGTTATGGGTTTTTTGGGGGGAGCAATGACAGTGCTCTGGAATTAGTGTTGATGGTTGCAAAACTCTACAAATATACTAAAATGAATCATATATTCAAGTGGATGAATTCTATGGTATGTGAATTGTGTCTAATTACAGATGTTGAGAAAAAGAGAAAGATAAATGAAAGGGGAGACTAATGAGAACATGTGTTACGTGATTACCCTCTCTTCTTGCTACCAGTTAGAACGGGCCAGGCCATGGAACTACTCTTGGGGAATGAGTGTGCCAAATATATAAGTGCTAGCAGTGAGAATTCCTTCCATGTCTCCTTCTGTACCTCTCCTTCAGTCCCACAAAATGACCTGCCATTTCTCTGAGTGAGCCATGCACTTTCTTTCTACTTACCTTTGCTGAGGTGTGACTATGCTTTCTTTTCTTTCTCTCTCTACTAGGAAAAAAAATTCACGTGTTCTACAAGCTTAGTTCATATTCCTCCTTGAAACTCTCCTTGGTTGCCTGGCCCTATAATACATCATTCTCATTTTCTGTAAGCCCTTGACATGTGGCTTGTGCCTCTGCAAGATCTCAGCCACATAGCATTTCAAAGACTCGCTTTGAATTCTCTTTCTCTATCTCCTTCTCTCCCTTCCTCCCTTTTATCTTTCTCGCTTTCCTTTCTCTCTTTTTCTCCAACTCCTATCTCTGTCTCCATCCACTCATTTTTCACAACCAAAAGGAGTTTCTTTGCCACTTTAAAGTCCCTACACTTTTCTCCTGTTATCCAGTATCCATAGTTCTGTTCACCATTGGTTTCCTAAGTAAGGGTATATGTATAACAGACATTCATTCTTCTTACAGAGGTTCGCCTTATTCTCGTTACAACAATTCTCTTCCTCCTTACAGAACTTAAGTTTTGTTGGAGATTTTCAGCAGGATATAATGAGTAAATTTTTCATAATCCATTCAACAAAAGTTTTCAGTAAGTATTTATGGAGCACTTACAACATGCCAGGCACTAGTTCCCAGGAATACAGCTGGGAAGAAAACAGTCCAAGGACTCTGATAATATATAAGATCAGAGCATGACAAATGCACTGCAAAGACTTATATTGGGTAATGTGCGATAGGATGAGTGAGAGGCAGCTTAAATTTGGGTGGGCAGGCAAGGATGGTGAGGAGGTGGCATTCGAATGTGATCTGAATGACAAGGAGGAGCACAAAAGCATTTTTGGTAGAGAGAACAGCTCAGGAATAGCCTAGTGTCAGAAGGCACTTGGAATGTTCAATGAACTGCATAATGTTTAGCATAACTGTAATTTGGTACGCAAAGGAGAGAGAGAGGCATAGGCACAGTTGAAGAGTTAGGCAGCGGCTAGATCTTATGTTTGAATGTTGGCGTAAGGCATTGAGATTGCTTTTAACTGCAAGGGGACACCATAGGAAATTTGACACATGCACCAGTCTTTAAGTGGGTTGGAGTTTAGAGATTTCATGTGTTTATATTTATTTTTTGCCTATAAAGAAAGTAACACACCAGTCCAGAATGTGGAAAAAAAAAAAAGTGGAGAAATGGGCAAGAGGAGAAATGAAGCTGTTTATTCTACTTGAGCATCCAAAATGAAATACACAAAATATTGATCTCCAAGTGAACAAAAGATAACCCCTAGGGATGCTATTGCCAGAGGTGGCACAATAAGTATTGTGGATTTCATGTATTTGCATAGTTCGATTCCAGTTCAAAGACAACAGGAAAGGATTCTTTTTTAAATCAGGGAGAGTTTTAAAAGCCTTTCCATTGCCACACAGAAGAGAATGTACATCTTTTTTTTGATTTTTTTATATGGTATCTCACTCTGTCTGCAGGCTGGAGTGCAGTGGCGTGATATTTGCTCACTGCAACCTCCACCTCCTGGGTTCAAGCGATTCTCCTGTCTCAGCCTCCCGAGTAGCTGGGACTACAGGTGTGCACCACCATGCCCAGCTAATTTTTGTATTTTTAGTAGAGACAAGGTCTCACCATGTTGGCCGGGATGTTCTCAATGTCCTGACCTTGTGATCCACCTGCCTCGGCCTTCCAAAGAGCTGGGATTATAGGCGTGAGTCACCACGCCCGGCTGAGAATGTATATCTTATAGGGGAACCGATGAGAGATCCTATTGCTTAGAGAGACAAAGAACTGTAGCATCACATATTTCCAATCAGAATTTGAAAGAGCATTTTGGGGGAAGCAGTGCATCCCAATAGAAACCCAGTAAATAGATCAAAAGCTTCAATAATGTTTATTCCTTTTGAGTATCACAAATTCCACTCCCAGGAATTTATCTTAAAGTAAAGATCATAGACCTGCACAAGCATTAAAGTTTCAGGGATGTTCCACCATTTTTTAAAAAAATAGTAAAATTTGGAAACCTAAATAGCCAGTAATAGAGGAATGGTTAAAGAAATACTCCTATGCAATGTAGTATTCTGCATAAGGCACAATAATGTTTAGAAGACTATATAATGACAAAGATTTTTCCCATAAAGTATGAATAAGTGAAAAATATGACATCACTCCTTACCCCATAATTGCTGGCTAGATGGGAAAAAATTAGCTTATAAAATACCATATATACTTTGCTATTAATTGTGAAATTGTATATTTTAGAAGAAAACTTTTCCAAAATGTTTAAAGTGGCCATTTTCAAGATGTTCCATAGCAGAAGGTTTAAAACTTTCTCCCCTCCACTTTTTTTCTGAAATTTCTGAAATGAATATAAGTAAAAAGTTAATAGAATTAATCCAATGATTAAAAATTAGTAAAAATAGCTAAATATTTGCCTGCTGTGTGCCAGGCACTAAATGGTTTACCTTATCATCAATAAACTTATTTATGATAAAGGATTACAACCACTTTCTGACACGGATACTATTATCAATACCATTTACTTTTGATAAGACTGAAACAAAATTAAGATACTAACAATGGGCCTGGCGCGGTGGCTCACGCCTATAATCCCAGCACTTTGGAAGGCCGCGGTGGGCGAATCACGAGCTCAGGAGATCGAGACCATCCTGGGCAACATGGTGAAACCCCATTTCTACTAAAAATACACAAATTAGCTGGGCATGGTGGCACCTGCCTGTAATCCCAGCTACTCAGGAGGCTGAGGCAGAAGAATCACTTGAACCAGGGAGTTGGAGGTTGCAGTGAGCCAAGGTCGCACCTCTGTACTCAGGCCTGGCAACAGTGTGAGACTGTCTCAAAAAAAAAAAAAAAAAAAGATGCTAACAATGTACCCAAGTTGTGCACCTATCAAATATCGGCACTGGGTTTAGCACTGCAGGCAGTCTGACATCACAGTCCACCCCTTCAATGGTGACATTATACTTTTATTAATAGCAAATGCTTAAGCAGAAAGTAAAAAGTCTGTCTGTGACCAGAGAGTATGAGAGCTGTTTGCTCAAAAAGTCATTGTTTAGAGATTATCACCAATTCCTCAGTGAGGAATGGCTAGAGACTATGTGTCATTTATTACAAATTTTATAGAATGTAGATTTCCTTATAGAATTCAGGTTCCATTGTTTTTCATGAGACTCTCAGGTTTTATGATTAAAGAACACATCAGGGTATTCTCCTATGTAGGTCCTTGGACAAGTGAATCATACTAGACTTTATGAGTCAAGATTCTGATGTCTCCACAGTGGGAAAAATCAGACAAGCTGACTTTACATAATTCTGACTTAGCTGGGCTTCATTCTATCTGGGTTTGCAATGTACTATACCACCTTCACTTATGGTGGCCTTATTGTGCCTGTTGGCTTGGGTTAGATCTTGTTAGGTACACTTTTTATAGAGTTAGACACTATCCTTGAAATAAGAGCATGCAATACGAGGCATGAAAAGAAGACTTTGTAGCTGGTGTGAGACTGGAATGAAATTTAGAAAGAGGCTGTAGTGAGAATTGTCCATAACTGTGACAACAGCATGGATCATGTGACATATATTACTGAGTGCTTGGTACTTGCCAGGCTTTGCACTAAGTGCACATAATATATGTTATTTGCAATTACTCCTCACAATAGTCTATGAGATGGGTATTTTTCTCCCACTTTAGACATGAAGAAGCTGATGTATAGAGAGGTAAATTGTCCATGGGCATGCAGCCAGTACTAGTGTTTCTGATCACAAAGCTATCTTTGCTTCCACAGTGGCAAAATGTATCTTTCACAGCCACTAGCATGTCTCTGTTCCTTCCTCAAAAATAAATCCTTAAATTATTGTTTTAATTCTTAGTTTACTTCTACTAGGTGATAAAGAAATTAAACATTTTTCTTTTCGTGAGCTTTCAGCATCCTTTGGAGAGAAAGAATCTTTTCCCTTGTATTATAAACACTCTTCATTGAAACGTCTGTATTCCTTCAGCTGCCCCTGGGGATTCATGTTCCTGAGTTGGACTGGCAGAGAACGTGATGTTTCTCCACGAGGGACTCTGGGAGTAATCTGATCATTGTGAAATGATTTCAGTAGTCACTGAGTCAGAGTGGCTGGAAGATTTTGAAATCTGACAAATTCACACCCTTTTTTATTTACCTGCCACTGTGACGTACTCTGGATATTCCCAGGCAACATGGTTGATGTCCCGTTACTCTGGCATCTGTAAGGAACTGAGAGGCTTTCTTGCTTTACATCTCTCTAGCCTGTCCTTCAAGCAGCATCGGTGGCTACCACTACAGGAAGAGCTAGTCTTTGTCAGAGGATTGGGCTCTTTTTTGGCCTTGAAAGAAATCAGAGCCATGTTACTGGGACAGCTCCTCTGTCTTTACCTGTGTCTTGCCAGAAATTCCTAACTGTCAGCAGTTATGCTGTGTTCCTTCCCAACTGGACATTCCCATTTAAATGTATCGTCACTGCGGCCAGGGTCATTTGCAGCTTGTTTTTAACATGGCACCTTTCCCCCATGGGTCTTCTATACCCCTGTCCAGTCTCATGTTGGTCCTGAAAAAGATACCCTTTTTCACTCTGATGTTTAACACACACTCTCAGGGACTACGGTGTTTACAACCTCACTTTCAGCACTGCATTTTTCTTTTAGTTTGTTCCTCAATGAATGATAATGCATTTAAAAAGTAATCACTCTTTTTCTTATACAAATAATAATCAATGTTAATTTTAGAAAATCAAATAGAAAAAAATTAAAGTTGCCTACAATTAAAGTGGCCAGAGATTGCTAGCGTCAACATGCAGGTGCCTTCTCTTCCTATTGGCATGTGTTCTATATTTTATGAGTAGAGGTACACATACAGCTATGTAGTTGTGAACACTTATTTTGAAAATTTGGGAAGAAACACAGCATTTTTAAAAATTTTGGCCTGGCATGGTGGCTCACATCTGTAATCCCAACACTTTGGGAGACCTAGGTGGGAAGACCTAGGCTTGAGGCCAGGAGCTTGAGACCAGCTTAGGCAACATAGGAAGACTCTGTGTCTACAAAATATTTAAAAATTAGCTGGATGTGGTGGTGTGCACCTGTAGTCCCAGCTAATCAGGAGGCTGAGGAGGGAGGATTGCTTAAACCTGGGAGGTTGAAACTACTGTGAGTCATCATTGTACCACTGCACTCCAGCCTGGGTGAGAGAGCAAGACCCTGTCTCTCTCAAAACACATAAACAAACAAACAAAGAAAAATAAAATAAAATCTCCCAAACTTACTGTGGTTTTAGCTAGTCTTCCAAGGAAGATGAATACATTTCTGTTTGAGATAATTGTTGTTTTGTTCAGGCCAACACTTATGTTTCCCTTAGTAAAAAGTTATAATGTGCATATATTATAGTATACAAATATTTAGTGTAGAATTTGAGAAATTCTTACATATATATACACGCCTATATAACCACAGCAAAGATCAAGATATAGAATATATTCAGACCCCATTCCTAGAAGATTCCCTCATGACCCTTCCCAGTCAATAACCCCTTTTCCTTAAGAGGAAACCACTATTATAACTTCTATCACCATAGATTAGTTTTGTAGCTCTTGGACTTCAGGTACATGGAATCATACAGTAATTATTCTTTTGTGTCTGACGCTTTTGCTTAATATTGCATCTGTGAAAGTCACCCATGTTGTTGAGCTTAATGGTAGTCCTTTTTTGTTATTACTACATAGTGTTCCTTGTCTCAGTATACTACAGTTTATTTTGTTGATGCAGCTTTGTATTGTTTTCCATTTTAGGCTCTTATGAACAAGAACTGTGTTCCAAGGCTGAGGCATTTGCTGTGATTGCATCTTCTCCAACTTCTTCCTCTGGCCTTCCCTTTCCCGACCACTGTCAATCTTGAAGAACCCCCTAATAATCTTTTCTCATGCTAATAATCTCCATCTCACTGTCTACTTCTTGACCCGACCTGCAACAACAACCCTGACGGATTTATTATATCAAATTGGCTATGGTGTTTTACTTTGCTGTGAGACTTGGAAATTCTGAACCTTATGAGTCAAGTTTTCATAAGGCCCTGAACACAAAAGAGATGAAAACTGGCATGCTAGGTGCAATGTCAGAGTGAATGTAATAATCAAAGGTGATTTTCCAAACATGAATGAACATTTTCTAGGTTTTTAGGCAAAAATTTCATGTAAAATGAGAAAAGTGGTGTGTTAGGAGGTATAATCTGGCTTTGTATGTATAAAATGAATTGGAGAAGAAACCTTTAGACAAATACAATCGTTCCAACATAAGGAAACAATAAGAAGGAAGGGATGTGAGAGCCTTTGTGGAGAGAGGAGGAACAGGTTGAGGGCACTGTGGCTGTGTGTAGAATTGTCAATGTGGAAAGTGGAGAAGTTAATGATGCCACCAATGCTCTGAATCCAGATGGCCAATGTAGCATTTTTCATTCCATTCATTTCAGCTTTGGAGAAGAAGAAAAGAGTGTAAAGGAGCATGCTTTTGAATAATATAGATGTCAGGAAGAAATACTGGTGTGTGGGTAAGAAGATGCAGAGTTCAGTTTTAGAGCTGGTGGAATGATAAGAAAAGTATACATCAAAGGATAGGAGAGGTGAGTCTTTTGTGTAAGGAAGGAATTAACAAAAGAGATAAAGATTGGTATAGCAGGGTTATGTCTTGTATTAGTTATCTATTGCTGCACAACCAATTACCCCAAAATGTAGCAACTTAAAATGATTACATATTTACGATTTCACAGATTCTGTGGGTCAGGAAATCAGGTGCCACGTATAGCCGGGTCCTCTAGCTTTGGGTTTCTCACAGGGCTGTGGTCATCTCAAGACTTGCCTGGGGAGGATTCTCTTCTAAGAACAGTCATGTGTTTGTTGGCAGGCTTCCAATCCTTGTGGGTTGTTGGAGTGAGTTTCAGCTCCTCATAAGCTGTGAACCACCCTTGGTTTCTTGCTATGTAGGCATCTCCATCGGGCAGCTCACAACACGGCAGCAAGCTAGCAAGAGGGTAAGAGAGAATGCCAGCAACAGAGACAGAAAGCCAGCGAGATGCAGGTAAGACTGCAACGACATCATGGAAATGACATCTCATCACCTGTGTTATGTTCCGTTTGTTAAAACTGAGTCAGTAGGTTCTGTGCACAAAGGAAGGGGATTCCACAGATGCCTGCATACCAGGAGGCAGAGGTCACTGGGAGCCCTGTCAGAGCTGCCCACCACATCTACATAAAGCAACATTCCAGGATATGGTGCTAATTCACTACAGAAAAACTCTCTAAGCATTTTTTGCCTCCTACAACCTTGCTGTTAGAAACTTCCATAAAGTATTGGAAATGTTTTCCTTCGATAGAAGACCATATGTCACTGGAGGTGTTTTTGTCTTTACTAATGCACCCAGTAGCTTGATTTTAAAAGTGAACTGTGCAATACTGTATAATTTCAAATGCTTTGCTAGCAAAAATGTATTACCTTTAATTAGACTGATTTAAAGCTGTTAAGATTCTTGTCAGAAATAATTTTTAAGTGGATGTGTCAAGATAAAAACAGCAGTTGTCAAGTGAAGAAAACGGTAATTTGTGCATGTGCTGTCTGGCTTATGAGCAGTTGGGTCTTTAAATACTAGCTGAGCATTTGTGCTTAAAATCCCTTGTATAACAGCCACTCTGGCAGTTAAAGATTCAAACTGTTGAAATGCTATTGTTTGTGGTAAATATTTGTCCTATGACTAGAGAATTAAATTTGTTTCCTACTATGTAATATAGACAAAAGCACCACTAAGAAGAGAATGCATTTAAGCGATTCAATTTACCAATTGGTCCAGCAGAGAACATGAGCAAAGCATTCTGGGTGATTACAGTGGAATAAAGATAATAATAAAGACCGTTCTTTGATGAAAGCAAACCAGGTGACTTGAAGCATTTGAAAAAGCTTGAATTCTGTTTTGCAATCTTTTTAGGCTATTCATTTCTTTAGCAAGCTTTTGTTACTGGGCAGTGGAAAGGTGGACTTTTTCTTGACTCTGTGGTGGGGTTTCTTAGTAGTGGCACTATTGACTTTGGAGACATACAATTCTTTTTTGGGGGCAGGGTGTCTGTCCTGTGCACTGTAAGCTGTTGAGCAGCATTTCTGGCTTCAACCCTCTGGATGCCAGTAGCTCTGTTCTTCCTCATCCCCACCCTAGTTTTGATAACTAAATATATTTCCAGACAATGCCAGACGTACTCAAAGGTAGGGGGAAGAAGGGAAAATCACCATGCTCTGGGAATCAACATAGCTTTTGGATATACTTTGGCTTTGTGCCCCTACCCAAATCTTATCCTGAATTTATCATCTCCAGGTGTTGAGGGAGAGACCTGGTGGGAAGTGATTGGATTATGGGGGCTGTTGCTCCCATGCTATTCTTGTGATTGTGAGTAGATTCTCATGAGATCTGATGGTTTTATAAATCGTAATTTTTCCTGAGAAAAGCTCTCACAGGCTGTTCTGTCTCCTGCAGCCATGTGAAGAAGGTCCTTGCTTCCCCTCCCATCACGATTTAAGTTTCTTGGGGCTTCCTCAGCCATGTGGGAGTGTGAGTCAGTAAAACTTTTCTTTATAAATTACTCAGTCTTGACCAGTTCTTTATAGCAGTGTCAGAAAGACTAATACACTTTTGGATTAGGGAATTCTAAATTAACAAGATTTAATAGATTAAGTTTATAAATATTTTGTCTTTTCTGTTAGTCCCCCAAAGCATCCACATGCTATGTAAGATTATTTATTCTCTTATTGATTCAGTTAATAGGCATTTGTTAAGTGCTTACTACCTGCAAAAGACATTACCCAGGTATTAGGGAGATATGGAGAAAAATAGATATAGATTTTTTTGTCCTGAAGAAGCTTGAGATGTGAGGCAGTGGGGCGGGGATTTAGGTCATTCATACGCATATATTGTGCACACTATAATGCAAGTAGAAAGCACCAAGTTTGAGCAAAGAGCTAAAATTTTCTGAAATGTTGTAGATATCAGAAATAATCGAAATAGAAGGAAATAATTTACATTATTTTCTTAATTATTTCCATAATTTACATTTTTCCTTCTATTTCAGAAATTTCAGAAATAATGTAAACAGAAGGAAACGAACTTCTATTTTTCTCTTGCAGACAAGTGGTGGGTTAAAAGCTCAACCCTGAGCTGAATTTAATAGGGTGAGGTTGACCTGTAGTTTAGGCATATGAGAATAGGTTTTGGGTTGGGACTGAAACTCTGGAATATAGCATCAAGTCTAATGCAGCAAGGCAGAGAGATGGAAACCCAGCCTGAAGCCCATGGTTCTCAATCAGAAGTAGCAAAATGGAGGCAGCACATTCAAGGGGACTAACAGACACAGGTACTGGAGAAGGTCCCAGAAACACAGACAGCACCTGGTGCCTTTGATAGGAAAACTGCTCATAGCCCCATGGAGCAATGAGAGCTGTAAAAGCACCACACTGGTTTGATGAAAGAGAGGCCTTTCAGTGGAACCAAAATTATTCCTCTCCAATGTATAGTGCTCAGAAACTCAGCAGTGGTGTATGGAGAGCAAGTCCAAACCAAATAGAGGCCGCAGAAGACGAGATATCAAAAAGTTATCTTTCCAAGTACCTACCACAGGCTGGCTGCTTGCCCAACATCTCCATCATTAGAGCTTTGATGTTTGAGCCAGGCTTCTGAAAAAAGCAAAAATTCTCCCAGAGATGGCATTAGTAGCCACAAATCTCTTGGTGGTACAATTCTCAAAGTATATTCCTAAGACTTTTAATGGGTGTTGTCATGAAGAGTTCTATTAACAAGTGTGTTTTTGGAATGACAGGTAAAACAAGAGAAACATACGCCTTCACTGTAAAAATTGTCAGTCTTTCAGGTACACCATAAACCTCAAATCGAGGGATATGATGGGAAGCCTTTCCCAGATTTATTTGACTACAAAGCTATTTCATTGTGTAGCATCTGTGCTTTGGTAACCCTGCCTTGTTATGAATGAGTTTGTGAAATAAGTGGCTTTTGCCAACTGTCTGAACTTTAAGTGATAGGGAGATTGCAGGGAAAATACATCAGCATGTGAGTAGTCACAGACCCCTCCCTCCCTCACCTGCTATGAAAAAACTGACTTTGCCTGCTTGGCCCACCATTTCTCCTGCTCTGCCTAACAGGTTGCTGGCTTGATAACCAACTTCTTAGTTTTTATTATTACAATCACTGTAAGTGGTCAGGAGATTGTAGCTCATTACTCTAGAAAGGTCAAAGAGTAAATGGTAGGGTAAAAGAAATAGAACTATTAAAGGGGAAATTAAAAGTGGGACCATTTGAAGGGGATGGTTGTCAGTATTTGAGCAGGCAGGTGAGTGGCCTTGAGAGCAGCCTTCATGCATCTTAGAACTTTCAAAAGGAGGAATGGTTGGTATTTGAATGTTTTTTTGAGTTCTACAAAAGTAATTTTGAAGTTTTTTTCCCAAACCAAACTGTAGTAAATACAAAGTGTTTTTTATTTACTTATAACTTCTAGGATGGATTTCTTTAAATGTGAAAATGAGATCAAGTGGGATTTTAAGGCAGGATTTAAAAGGTCTGTGTTTATAAGAATTATTCCAGAAAATATTTAATGGGAAGCAGAGGTCATGGGTTAAAGTGAAAGAGGGTCAGAGGATGTGCGTATCCTGGTAACAAAGACAGAATGGGATGATATGGTAAATACCTGTCATTTTTTTGTCTTTTCTACTTACCTCTCAGAATACCAAGCACCCTATTTCTAGGGACAGCTCTTCCACTCCATGTGGTTCTGAAGAGCCGCCAATCGCAGGACATGGCCCTGCAGCCGTAGGAATGAACATAAAAAGTAGGCCTGGCCAATCATAGTAACTGGTTTCCATGGCCACAGGGATGAGCACATGACCCAATTCAGGCCAATCAGAGTCCTTCCCTGCAGTTTCATAGAGAGAGACAATGGAATAGAGAAGCTCTGGTGTTACTAAGCAGGAAATGAACGCCTAGAGTTGTCTGCATCCACACCTCTTTTACCATTTTCTCATTCAACCTGGCCATGAGGAAGAAGCCAATCTATAGAAAAGGAAGAGGACAACAGGTAGAACCTGAGCTTGGAGATAGAGGGAGATGGCAAAATGTAATCACATTATCTAAGTCACTGGGCTTCCTGGGCCAGCTTACTACTGGATTTCTCTGCTGTTTGAACCCATTGTTCCAGTTTGGCTTAACTCAGTAAGTTTAGTTTCTGACACTTGTAACCAAAGGAGTCCGGGTGAATCAATGTTCTGAGTGCCTTGAGGACAGAAATCTGTCAGTGACTGCAATGAGGGAGAAAGACCATACTGATGGGGTGAGAAGGTGTTGCTGTCAACTTCCCATGAGCCCCATTTGCTTAGAGCAGGTCCCGATGGTCTAAAGAGGGAGTGGGAATCATATAGGAGTGAAAAGTGAGAAATTAATGTCCTCTTTTGACTTGAGTTGGCTGCCTTCCTGGGGTGATGTGGCAAGAAGAGCTGGGTTCCTTGGATGGTAATTTGATTTTGCATTACCAAAATTTATGCTCTAAATATTGATCTGTTTTCCCTCTTATCTGTTTCATGGCTGTAGTTGCTACACTGCATTTCAGTTAAAAAATACATGTCCACAATTTTTATTGGTTGCTTGTTTTAATTATTTCTTTATGGTT
This sequence comes from Macaca mulatta, assembly GCF_049350105.2. Lineage (NCBI taxonomy): Eukaryota > Metazoa > Chordata > Mammalia > Primates > Cercopithecidae > Macaca > Macaca mulatta. The sequence goes on along the minus strand of NC_133407.1, from coordinate 128,724,029 downwards.
AGATGAGGCTGTATATGCAAAGAAACATGTGATGCTTCTTTATGGTCATCTGGCATGGTGTGCAGACGTGATGAAATGTGGCACAGTCTACCCACATTGGCTGAGTGTGATGATTCATAACACCAATGCAGGAAGACGTGTTTTACTACGTTGGCCTCTATAGTTTCTCCTCAAATACACTCCCCATATATTTCCTTCAGAAATTCAATTCATGCTGCACAAATTAATGTCTCTTTTTCGTGTCTTTTTGAAAGGCAATAACTTAGATGACACACTTTGAAGTAGGAAGCATTCGAGTTCTTGAAAGAAAAGACAAGAGACCATGTTGACTTTTCACTGTGAACCAAAAACGCACGTAAGAGCACTATATGTTTTCTTTTTCTTGTTATTTGTGTATTTTTTCTTTTTTCTTAAACAGAAAATCCTTTTGCAACTGTCCTGGGTCTTAGACTGTCATCCCCCTCCTCTTCTATTCCTATTGTGTTGATGTAGTATAGACTCAAGCTGGATTAGAAGGCCAATTCTAAAGTTAATTGAATTGGGAAATTCACTTATTCTTTGGTGTGTGTACATGGGCATTAGTTGTGGGCCTGGCTTGGTAGGAGGAGATGTGGCAGTCAACTTGTAGTCTTAGTAACCCCCCATAACTTGGCAGCAGAGCTAGGGTACTTCTTATGATAATCTAAGACTTCTCCCTAGATAAAAGGGCATTAGGCTATATGTCCTGGGGGAACTATTAAATGTTAGCTGATTTTTAAATAGTTAATGCTATTCTGCATTGGTTGAAGAAACTCAGGATGTGTAGCCAAGTGAATGGAAAGGTATGTGGTGAAAGTGATGATGATAATGATGTCTAATACTTACTGAACACTTACTATGTGTAGGGCACTGTTAGGAATATTCTACACCTGTTCTCACTTAATTGCTGCAACTTCATCAGGTTACCCATCTCTGATGAGGAAACTGAGGCTTTGACATTGACTCACACAGCTAGGGTGCAATGGAATAGGACATGGACCCAAATCTCCACGACTTCTGAGCCCAAGTTATAAAGGAACTGATTGGGACTCAACTAGGGAATGATGATTTGATGTGTCTGTCAAGAGAATGGCTGTTCTGCCAGGCTATTCCTGGGCACATTCAAGCCTAGGTTGGAGGACTATTGTCAGGGGAGTTGTGAAGGGAATTCTCATACACTGAGTAAAGAGATTAGGGTGCAGACTGAGAGGGGAAATGCGGCATGTTGGGGAGTGACTCGAGCAGAGGTTGAACAAGTAAGCTGGGGTCATATGTTATTATAAGGATTTGTTGTTTTAATCCTAAAGGCCTTGGGAAGCATTTTAAAGGCTTAAAGCCAAGAGGAACTTGCATTTTTTGTAAGATTAAACTGGCTTCACTTTAAAAAACGGAACCAAATGGGTTGGCCGGGTGCAGCAGGACCTTTTAGGAGGTCATTCCACTTATACCATTGACATGGGAGAGCTAATGATGGCTTGAACTAAGCCACTTGATTAAAACAAATTAACCAATTTAGACAATATCATCCCCAAATGTCTGGTCTGCCAGACTCTCACTCATTCCTCCTGCCTTGTAAATTCTCTCCATTGCTCATCACTTTCAGCTGGTCAGGAAAACTTGGGGCAGTTTCTAAAGAAGCCATTCATCAAATATTGACAGACATGGAGGATTAGGGCAAATAAGTGACTTATTTAACCCTGTCCTTGGATGCACAGAGATTTGTGGGTGAGAGGATGGTTATCTCTTTAAAGAATATAGAGAAAGGCAGATACCAAGGGCTAGGTTTGCTGTAGGGAAGAGGTGGAAGAATGGAAGTTAGCATTTGTTTCCAAGTCAGGCATCTCAGGGAAGCAGAAAATGCTATTAACTGAGAATCAGGACACTCTTCTTTTTAAATTATGGGACTTTGGCCATGTCACTTAACTTCCTCAGTTGCTTTATCTAGAAAGTGGAGATTCCTGCCCCATGTCTCTCATAGGATTACTGGGAGGATTCAATACAATGGCACATATGGAAATGCTTAAAAAGGCACAAATCATTCCATACACACTGATTGTCATGTCCAGTAATCGAGGTAAGAGGCACTTTACAGGTGCAAAGGGCAACTTTACTGAGAATGCATGCTCATGTTTTAAAATCTAAGTTTTCTCAGGATCATTCCTAGTATCTGATTATACTTTCCACTATCAATTGCCACTTAATTTGTACTTCTGTTTTGGGGAAGCAGTACTATCCAGTGTTAAGAACATGTGCTTTAGAGTCATACAGATATAGATTTAATTTTCTGCTCTGAAATTTGACATCTTTTTAATATTTAACTTCTCCAACTCAGTTTTCTCTTCTGCAAAGTGGGTCTATTAATAGAATGAACCTTGTAAGCCTGGTTTGAGGATTAAAAGAAACATTACATGTAAAGTTGTTAACACAGTTGTTAGCCCATGTTAAGAGCTCATCACATGTTAATTATTATTATTTCTATATCCTTTAAAATTTTCAGTGTACTTTCTAGCTGCATTTTCTAATTTAATTATTCTTAACATTATTAATAGGTGTCTGATTATTATCTGTCTTCCTTCATTTGTCCACTTAGGTAGGTTTTGCATGGACTACACGAAGAGTTTTCCACCTCCCTCCACCTAAAAATTCCTTGGGAAATGATTTAGGAGAAAGAACCAAATCGAAAAGAGGCAGAGACAGCTGATTGTTGTAAGGGATAGTGAGACCAAATGACGTTAGGCCAGTTCAAATTATTGACGTCCCCAGGGCCACTGAGCACCCAGAACTATAGTGAAGTTCCCAGCAGCCCTTGCATCATCAGTGGTGTTCCCTCGTTGCAGACCCATGGGAGAGCACGTAGGTGCCATGTTCCTAACGTGATGCTGACGCACAGCTTTGCGAGGTTCCAACCAGTTACCGGGAGGCAGTGGGCGCTGGGCCAAGCTGGGACTCATGACATCACAGAGGAATCTCAGCACTTGAATGGCTGACAGTGTCTGCCTTTGCCAGCTATGCGCTGGAAGTTGGAAGGGAATTTGGCCTCCAGAAAGCACATTTTTACTCCAGCTTGGAGCTTGTCAAAATCAACACGAGACTCTTAGCAGCTACAGAGTTATTCTGCTAATTGTTGCCGACACTGAAGAAAGTGAGGAAATGTTAAAGGGCTGTCTCCTTGTCCTGAGTAGCAACTCTGATCCTCTCTAAGCAGATGGACCAATAATTACTCCCATCAATAAGGGGCAAATGCACAGCTCTGCCTTCTAGTATCTGACCTAGGGGTTCTCTGTGTTGTTTGCCAAAGCCGAGGATGAGAATAGAACAAAAACTGTAGGGGGAGCTATTTTGTTTTGAATGCAGAATGTAATCTGCCTTTCTTGAGTAAGCAAAATATCAAAATTCTCTGAGTCTCTTTTAGAGAAAAATTTTACTTTCTGGGGTGCTATGAAAATGCTACAGAAATAAGCCTTGTTCACAAGATAGGAAATGTCATATAATATGCATCAATATGAATCTAAATTAGAAAATGAGTTCCCCCAGTTATTTAAAGTGATATTTGGGCATTTGGTGGTGGTGGTGGGGGAGAAGGGGTAAGAAAAAAATGCATAGGCTTTGAAGACAAACAGACCTGAGTTTGGATCCCAGCTCAGCTGCTTACTAGCTAAGTGGCCTTGAGCAAGTTGCTTCATAGCCCTGTAATATGGAAATAGGAAAGACTGCCCTGCCACACCCAGGGTTCTTATTTGGATTTAATTTTGCAGTGCATTTAAAGCTTGACTAGTAGCAAGTGTTCAAAGAATAATTTTTCCCACCTCCCTTATTTCTCTAGAGTGTGAGATATCATACCCATTTATAGCTATCTATGAATTTTGGCTAGGTGTGACGGCTCATGCCTGTAATCCCAGTACTTTGGGAGGCCGAGGAGAGAGGATCATGTGAGAGGTGAGAGGCCAGGAGTTCAAGGCTGCAGTGAGCTATGATTGCAGAACTGCGCTGCAGCCTGGGCAATAGAACGAGACCCTATCTCACACAGAACAAAAGAAATAATTTTGCTTCTCTGATTGGCTTCATACTTTTGTTTGTTGTTGTTGTTGTTGCTTGTTTGTTTGTTTTTTTCCAAGACAGAGTCTTGCTCTCTCACTCAGGCTAGAGTGCAGTCGCATGATCTCGGCTCACTGCAACCTCCACTTCATGGGTTCAAGCAATTCTCCTGCCTCAGCCTCCTGAGTAACTGGGATTAGAGGCGCCCGCCACCATGCCCATCTAATTTTTGTACTTTTAGGAGAGACAGGGTTTCACAATGTTGGCCAGGCTGGTCTTGAACTCCTGACCTTGTCATCTGCCCGCCTCAGCCTCCCAAAGTGCTGGGATTATAGGTATGAACCACCTTGCCTGGCTGGCTTCCTGCTGTTTATATGGACAATGTGATTAGGTTTATAAAACAGGGCTTGTAGTCACAATGAGTTCTACTGTGAGGCTGAGTGTCCTGCAGTTATTTCTTTGATAGGATAGTTTGAGGATGAAGCCTCTGCAGAACAGTGTTTGATGCTGCTGGACAATGTATTTGTGCCCAAGCCCACGTCAGGATGAAAAACAAGACAGAATGGCATTTGCTTCTTTGGAGAGGCCTGGGTAGTAACTTGAAAATGATCCTGGAACAAAAGTATATTTCCTGGCATACCACGGATCTATAGCTGTGGCAGTTCAGGGACTGCTCTGTTCCTTACCCAGACATAATATTCTTCTCAGGTTAAGCCTCTGTCCAAATCCAGAAGGCCATGAGGTACAGCAAGTCAAAATCTCAGCTTCCAATGAAACAAGGATTGCCTTTGGAATCTGTTTTCTAAATAAAAAGTGGGGGTTACAACCAGGTTAAGAAAACTATTAATATTAGTAGTTAACCAATAAATGGAAACAAGGTAGGAAAAAAAAATACAGATCTGTGAAAGACCAGCAACATATCACAAGGGAAAACCTGTTGCTGCTTCTTCCTCCTTCTGCTGTGCTGGGCCAGGGTCTCTTAATGAGGAGCCATATCCTCTCAGGATATTACCTCAGACACTATCAGAAGCCTTGCTCAGAGGTTGCTCTCTTACATTTTTTTTCTCCAGTCACATTTATACAAGAGAATTCCATATTTGACAGCACACTGGTACTTCCCTTGTTTAACAAAGGCATCTTAATTTTCCATGACGGTAACATTTAAGTTACCATAAGTTCAGTCTTAAAATAATTGTTACACTGAACGGGTATTCTTAGAATAAAGCCGGAAGGAAACAGAAACAATCACTCCAATTTCCTCATTTTATAGGTGGCAATCTGGGGGCCCAAGTTTAGTGCCTTTTCAAAGCAACACTATGTCTAGGCTCAGGGCTGGGTTGAGAAGTCACATTTGTATTCCCACACTGACGCTCTCTGATTTTGCCATCTCATCATTTAGGGGTAGGTGGGTAATAGAAAACTTAGAGTGTTAACAGGGGTTTCAGTATAAGAGAATACCACCAAATAGTCCCACTGTGGAAAATCATGATACACAGAATTTTATGAAGGAAGGATATCATGAGGTTTACACAAAAATCATAAGGGTTACATTTCACAGTTAAAGAAAATGTGGCAAAGAGAAGTTCAGTGACTTGCCCAAGGCAACATAGCTAATAATTAATGGAGCCAGGAATTGAACTCATTGTATCTGGCATATCTGGTACAAGTTAGAAATTTAGCTGGAGTTGCTTATAGGCATTTGTGTTATTCCTTGAGGTTTACTGATCCTACTTCACTGGTCTGGGGTGAAGCCTGCACTTTGGGAGCACATAGGGAAGACTGGGATTGGGAATTCTGCCTCGCCTGAATGTAGAGAGTTATCCAATTTTGTCTCCATTCCTGTATCACATGAGTGAATGGGTTGGCGTAACAGAAAGACCCTAAAGGGTTTTGGAATATGTGTGTATTATGGTAGGGACTGTGTTATGCTGGGACTGTTTCCTCTTCTGTCTGTCTGCTTTCTTGGAGACTCTGCCTTAATGCCCTGAAGAGGAAATCTTCACAGGTCCTCTGATTAGAGTAGGGATAGACACAAAATGACTTCTATCAGAATCTCTCTCCATGGTTTTTGAAATTAGCAGTGTGTTTGAATTAGTTTCCTTTGGAGAGATGAGTTGGAAAGTCATATAGACTTGTGATCGGAAGTCACCATCTCAGGGATGCTGTGGTCATTGATGTGCTTGTAATCAGAAAGCAACTGCATAGAGAGAAACGGGAGTAGATGAATGAATGAATGAATGAGTTCAGTCAAATTCAGTGAGGTACAGTGAAAATCTTGCATATACTTCCTCTTCCCCCAGCTATAAAAAGTAGTTGAGCCTTGATTTTTCAGGTGTCACTACAAGCTTTGATTTTTCAGGTCCTGACCATAAAACCAACAGAGGAAGACAGAGTGGAGATAAGGAATGAAAATGAGTTCAATGACATCATTTGGATCCTGAATTCATTTGTGCCCTAAGCCAACCTCTACCCTGAACATTTCTGATAGAGGGGAAAATATCTTCTCTCTCTCTCTCTCAAGTCAATTCAAGTTAAGTTTTCAGCCCCATGCAAGATAAAGAGTTCTGACACATGAACCTCACATTGCCACTACATTTCTTTGTTTTGCAGGCTGCCCAGCCAAACTTCAAGAAAAAAGGAAAAGAAGTGCTGGGCCAGCTGCCTTTTGATAGTAGTTGTTTCATTTATTATTTTCTGTTTTGTTGTTTTTGTAAAGAACATGTAAGAAACTCTTCAACTTCAACTGAATTCCACATGGTGCCTAGATCCTAATCCTTCTGAAGCAAAAAATGTTTTTCTGTTCTCTGGGTAGTTCCTGGGATACTGTTGTTCTAAAAGAATAAGACATGGAAAGAGTTGGCCAAAGTTAAAACAAAACAAAACAAACAAACAAACAAAAAACCTGAAGAGAGGGAGTAGAAATGATTAAGCAAAACAAAACAAAAACTGAAAGTGAGTGAAAAGGATGAAATATCCATGAATTAAAAGCAGTATGCATGGAAACAGAGCATCTCTCTTTCAAGTTAGAGTCCTGGCATTGAAACTCATTGGCTACAATCAGCCTTGACTGAGCTCCTTTGTTCATCTCTAAACTAATAACTATGGTTCCAGGGATGTGATGCTGTAATTGATCAGACTTGGATCACCTGGCCACCTAAACGATAAACACCATCCTACTGAGATTATGGAAGGGGCAGTTCCACGTGGAAATCAGGATGCAAAAGACAAGTGAATGAAAGTGAGGCAGATAACAACAGAAAATATCCAGACTAGAGTTTCCTCTAAAGTGGCCACTATGTAGAATCCAAAATCCTTTAATGACATATTTCTAAGTGAAATGTTTTTGCCTAAGATAAGCATTTCTGTAAGATTTATAAAAATTATGGCATTTCTCTATGTTGGAAATTTCACACTAACAGGAATGGTTCTGAAACACTGAAAATCTTAGAAACCTATAGAATATCTGTAATAATACTGAGAAAGTAAAGATTGAATATTATGAGATTGTGAAAATTTCATTTTCAGTTTTTTTGTTATATGGCCTTATAGACTCAGGATTTCCTTTGGAGTTCGTTAATGTAAATAATTTCAACATTATTGTAATGTAATGTAAAAAGTTATCTGATAAGTAGGCCAAACCTAATGCAGGGAAGAAATATCTTAATTAATTTCAAAATTATTTACATTAATAATTTTTATAAAACTGTAATTTTTCTGAAACTCAGCCCTGGTCTCTTTGAATGTGTCATATTCTACAACTCTCTCAAAGCTGTAGCTGTAAAGAAAGAAGAAACTGCTTGGGGTGACTCGTTGACCATCCCAGAATGGTTTCTTGAATCATTTTGGCCCCTTACAAGAGGTTTCTTTAAAAAAATGAAAGTATATATTGTGTTATTTCAGACTAGGGTTGAAAGTGTGATTTTTCTCATCACACTCTTCATAATCTTTTCAGATAATTTTGATGCAGAAATAACTTATTAATTTGGAAATCTTCCCCCACACCTAGAAAATACATCTCACTCTGAGATGAAGATGGATGGTTACAATAAAAATTAAGTGCATGTATGGTAAATGGGCATTGTTGGATAAATGCAGTGATGGAAGAAAACAATATGGTGGTCATGCCATTTCTGCCTGACTTCCTTTTCTTCAACTTGATGATATCTACCTTCAGAAACAGGTGAACAGGTCATCCATCATATTCTTTATTTTCTTTGTAGTAACTTTTATTGGTTTGAATTACCATATGTTGTTCACTTGTAATGTGCAGTGTTTGAGTTGAAAGAGGCATCAATAACTAAAATTATATCTTCTTTTCTTTTTAAGGAACCTTTGTTCTTAAACACAGGAAGTTGTAAATTCTCCAATAGCAAATTTTATTGACTCATAGGCAATACTATAAATGATGGTACTCTATTGAGTCAATGCCTTCAACATGAATCAGGAGATTAACTTTTGCAGCAAACTGTCAATCTTTACTCCTAAATTATAGTAAGCAGTTAATTTTTTTGTTGTGGCTTTGAAGTTGAATGATTCTCTTTGCTCAGTTGTGTCAGTCAGAAAAGGGGATTTTTCTTCTCAGCTGAACTCTGCATGTTTTTCTTTAACAAATTAACATCTCCCCACCACCCCCAACTTTGTCATTACATTGTTGTTATTAACATTCATCAATTTCTAAATATTTCTCTAAAGTTCTGAGGGATTTGACAGTTTAAACTGTATCCCATTATTGACAATATTAAATAAAACTTTCTGAAGACCCTTCTGCAGGCTTTTGTGGGGTTTCTGTCAGATTTGCAGTAAAATGTCATATTTGCATCTTTTTTGGAGAGAGAGAAAGAGAGGACAAGAGAGATGGTGTTCAGAGTCACTTGCTGAAGCTTTTTATACACATTTTTAGAGCAAAAATACGGTCTAGGAAAGAAGAAAAAGTCAATTTCTTAGCAGCATTCTATGATATCCAGTCAACTGGCATATCAGCCTAAGTGCACATGATAGTTGCACAAGAAAATTCATTGCTGCCTTATTTGTATCAGCTAAAAAACAAAACCAGAAATAACCTAAATTCATAAATCAATGAAAAGTTAAATAAACCATGACATAATGTAATGTTATGTAATATTTAAAGTAGATTTACCTGAACTCACTTAAAATGAAACTCAGGAAAATATTAGTAGGAATAAAAAAGCAATTGCACAACATTTGATATAGTAGAATCATTTTTTTCTGTAAAATATATGTCTTCATGTCTTTACATGTATGAATGTATACAAACAGTTAACTACAGTTACCTCTGAGCAGTGAGACTGTTGGGTAATGAGTAGGGAGGACTTTGCTGTTATCTTGACATACCCACGCATTAAAAAAAAATGATAAGCATGTGTAAAGATTGTAAAATGTACATGCACAAAAGAAAATAGGTTATCAAGCACTTTCATTTTACAAGTGAGAGAATGGAGCATAGAGAAATTAAATGACTTCCTCATGGCAACACAGCTCTTAAGAGTCAGAATTTGAATTCAGAACTTTAGACTTCAACTTCTGTATGATTATTCCTCTACCAGATCAGTCCTCTTTATATTAATGCATCAGAAAAAAAATTTAATCATGAATGCCTGCATCTTTGAAATACAGTAGAAATAACCCCTCCTGCCCCCAAACCTTGGAATTTAAATTTTAGAAGTTCAGATCTTGCTTTTCCTCATGATATCTATCTACAAATGTGCTTTTGTATATGACTTGGAATTAAATGTTTCTCTTTAGTTTTCAAATGAGTTTTATTATCATCTGATAAGTAGGCTAAACCTAATGCAGGGAAGAAATATCTTAATTAACTGATAAGTGGTTAAATCAATCTACAAAATTAAGAGGAGGAGGGCAAAGGGGTAGGAGGGAAGGCTGCCCTCTATGCTGCTTTGTGTAATAATCTAATCACCCAACATTAGCAAAAGTCTCCATGGCTCAGCTATTCCAACAAAGGTGTTCATTGTAGTGATATCCGGGAATCAACCTCACAAAACCATCTTTCCAGGTGGGCTTTGAATTGAGCTCTGTTTCTTCTACTTTAACTTGGTCTGATTCATTTCTTCCTCCCTGGCTACCCATAAAAAGTTGCTCTGGAGAAATGCTCCAGCACCTAAACTCACCCTGTGGAGTACTTTATTCATTGTTTTCTTGTAGTCCTCTTTAAATTGCAGACATTTAAACTTATTAAGCTGTGATATTCTATTTCCATCTGGGGGTGGGATCTGAGTTCACTGAGTGCTGAGGAACAAACATCGTTAGGGATGTAGAATGGGCATGATCAGAAGAATAGGGAGATTCTGAGCTAAATTTCAATATCAGCTAATATTCAGTATCAGCTTATCAACATCAGTCACCACCGTCATCAATCTAGACCTTGTTAACTTCAGATATACCATTTACTGGGCATTGACTAGGAGCCAGGCAGTAGGGTAGGCATTTTACAGGAAATTATGCCTCATTACAATCTGTTGGGGGCAGATACTGTTATTATCCCCATTTGTATATAAGGAGATTAAAGCCAATAAAGCTTGGATTGGTTCAAGGTCACATTGACTAAGGACTGCCTTGCTTGTTTTACAGGAAAATTGTCTTCTCTCAGGATTCAATCTTTGTATAGGAAAACAAGCCAGGGGACTATAACAAGACACTCATCACAGAACTGGGATCTTCCTACACTTCTTACCCCCAGTGGATTCAGCTTGCTAGTATAGAGGGAAACTGACTTTTTGAAAATATCTATTGACTTCTTTGTGTGGGAAAATTTACAATTTATATGCCTCAGATGCCATTGAACCATTCACTGCTTTGTTTCTTTGTCATGGGTAGGAAAGATGTTTGTGAAAGGAAGGCCAGGTGGCATCCTCATTTGGCCTCATTTGTGCAATAGATAACTGTGATCCTGGTACTGAGAAGGATGCCCCAAAGCCACTTGAAAGATGAAAGGGCCTATCTTGAAATAAGATTTGCTGAAAGATCACAACCCAAGCTTCTAAAATGTTAATTCAGAAAAGGGATGGCAAAGAACTACCAGAGTCTTCGAATAGGAATTTCTAATTAGAATTTTAACAGCATGAAATTGTCCTGGCTCCACCCTTGGAAACTGCCTTTTCTTATAGGAAGTAGATAAAATTTTCCTATTGCTTGGTTACAGACTTCAAAGACACGCAAGGATCAGTTTTTTTGTTTTGTTTGTTTTGTTTTGTCATTTTGCCCAGCTTTGGTATCTGGGTATTCCTGCTGAATTCTACAGTCCAAATTCTTGTCTACAGCTCGAGACTGATCTTAATATAAATGGCAGATTTGTCCTACCTCAGATGCTTATTAAAATGTCATTCAGCAATTAGCTGAATCAAGGAAAGGAACATAGTATGCCTTTATTCTGTCTCAAAACTTGCCCATATCTAAGCTGAGAATCTCGGTTTGCTCCCATCACATTGAAGCAGCTGTTGGTTAGGGTGCCTAGGTTATAAATATAGAAGGAGCAAGTGCTGTGCTTTGGAGATATCTGAAGGAAAATAACTTCTGCTACCTTCTACTAACAGCACCAATCAATTTTGGAAGTGATAAGGATAGATTCCCTGGGGCCATCAGCTGCTCTGTAACACATCCTGAAATATAAGAATTATATTGAAACGTTGCTATTTCATATAGCACTTTACAAAAATTTTTAGATTTAACCTTGAAAGTTGAATAGAAAGGGCTATCAAAAAAAAAAAAAGAAAGAAAAGAAAAGCTTAGCTCCTACAAAATCCATACTGCATAATGTATATATATTAATATTATTGGTGGGACTTTTTCTTCCTCCAGTGAATTAGAGGGAATCCCTGAGATACTGCCATCACACTAAAGGGTTAAGTTTTTAGGGCAAGTCTGAAAGAGTTTAATTTTTCTCAGCACTTCGCTTCATCTCTGGAAGTTGCCACAACATGCCTCACTTTGGTAGCACAGCTATGAAGACATCCTTTGGGCGTAGAAAAAGTAATAAAAACAGGGAATCTCCCCTTCTCACTCTCACTAGTGAGTACCATGAAGAAACATAATAATGGATTTGCATGCTTAGTATACTAAGGACATTATTTTCAATACTGTTTGGATCTTAATTGATAGAAAGCAAATAAAAAAGAAACTTATAAAGAATGTGCTGCATCACTTAAAAAATATTTCAAATACTTTAAATTGGCAAAGAAATTTTTCTTTGTTTTTTAAAACTGACTACTTCATCAATGCCCAATTCTTATTAAGTGCATTTTCTACTGGCTCAAGTCCTATCTTTGATTGCTCTTTTCCGAATTCTGCAGTAATATCTAAATAAATAAATAAATAAATAAATAAATGCATTGGGCTGACTTCTAGAATGGTTGAGTAAGGATCTCTGAAAATTCATTTCTTCATAAAAGAAATGAAGAAATAAGAACATTTGCAAAAACACAAACAAACAAAACCAACCAAACAAACAAACAAAAAACCCATCAAAATCAACTTTTGAAGAACTCTAGAAATAACTAAAGGCTTACAATAATCTGAGGAGTGTTTATTTAAGAAAAATAATTGAAACTCAGTAAGAACAATTAGATTTATAGCGTTTTAAAATTTATAATTCTTTCCTCTCCTCCAGCCATAGTAGCCTTGAAAACCATCAGGATTACAGTTATGATTGCTCTGAAAACCAGTAGCCTACTAGCCACTAGGACAAAATAGATTTGGAGTTTTCCTAAAGCCTGATCTCCAGAGAATTTCTACTATTTGGCTTGTCTGAAAGCTTGCTGAAAAGCTCCATTCTCAGGGCTTGTTTTTATTTGACTTGATTCAGAACTTACTCTGTATGAATAGTATTATCTTTAAGATACTTGTTGAAAACAATTGGCAGCAAATGTTTAATATTATAGCTGTCTGAGATGCCATTACCAGTTAGGGCTAACAAGAGGTTGACCAAAAAACTTAATTGGAAAAACTGAGGAATGAGACATTTGCAGTGGTCTTTGAAGGGCTCTGACATATTCCTGGGACTCTAAAAAGACACAGAAATTCTATATAAAAAATCATAGTGAATCCACAAAAGAATTATTGGAGTTAATAAACAAGTTCAGTAAGGTTGCAGGACACAAGATCAATACACAAAACTCAGTTGTATACACCAGCAATGGACAAATTGAAAATGAAATCAAGAAAGAAATTCTGTCCACAATAGCATAAAAAGGAATAAAATACTTAGGAGGAATAAATTTCACAAAAGTATTGCAAGATTTGGCACTGAAAACTAAAAACCATTTCACTGAAGTTAAGAAATACCTAAATAAGTGGGAAGGCATTCCACGTTTATAGATTGGAAAAATTAATACTGTTAAAATGTCAATACTCCTCAAATTGGTCTACATATTCAATGCAATCTCTTTCAAATCCAAGCTGCCCTTCTTTGCATCAATGGAAAAGCAAATCCTGAAGTTCACGTGAAATGCAAGGGGCCCAGAATAACCAAAGCAATCTTGAAAAAGCAGAACAAAGTTGTAGGCTTTGCACTTTCTGATTTCAAATCTTCCTATGAATTTATATGAATCAAGATGATATAGTACTGGCATAAAGATAGATAAATAAGACAAGTACATACGTAATGTAGAATCAAAAGTCTCGGGAAAAAACCCTAGCATTTATAATTAATTGATTTTTGCCAAGAGTGCCAAGACAATTTAATAAGAAAAACAGTCTTTTCATCAAATGATGCTGGGACAACTGGATACCCCCATGCAATAGAATGAAGTTGTACTCCCTACCTCATATGATATACAAAAATCAACTTGCAGCAGATCATAAACTTAAATTTAAGAACCAAAATTAATTTTTTGTGACATTGGATTAGATATGGTTTCTTAGAAATAACACCAATGGCATAAGCAACAGAAAAAGAAATTGGATGCCATCAAAATTAAAAACTTTTGTGCTTCAAAGGACACCATCAATAACATTAAAAAACAACGCAGATAATGGGAGAATATATTTTCAAATCACATATTTGATAAGGGTCTACTATCTAGAATATTTAAAGAACTTTTTACAACTCAACAATTAAAAAAACCTAATTTAAAAATGGAAAAATGATTTGAATAGATCTTCCTCCAAAGAAGATATATAAATAGCCAATAAGCACATGAAAGATGTTGACATCATTATTCATTAGAGAAATGTAAGTCAGTGCCACATGAGATATCATTTCACATTTATTAGGATGGCTATATCAAAAAGACAAAAAAAACAAGTGTTGTGAGGATGTGGAGAAGTTGGAACCCTCATACGTTGCTGGTGGGAATGCAAAATGGTGCAACCATTTTGAAGACAGTTTGGAAGTTCCTCAAAAATTCAAGATAGAGATACCATATGACCCAGAAATTCCAACTTTAGGTATATACCCTAAAGAATTAAAAACACATGTCCACATAAAAACTTTTGCATGAATGTTCATAGAATTAATAACAGCCAAAAGGTGGAAACAACACAAATGTCCATCAATTGATGAATGGCTACACAAAATATGGTATGAATATACAATAGTATTATTTAGCCAAACAAAGTAGTAAATACTTCTACAACATGGATGAACCTTGAATAAGGGAAAGGAGTCCTTCATAAAAGGCTGCATATTGTAGCATTCCATTTATATGAATTGTCCAGAACTGGCAAATTTATAGAGACAGAGATGGGTTAGTTGTTGCTAGGGGTTGGATGAAGGAGGAGGTGGGGAATGACTACTAACAGGCATGGGGATTCTTTTTGGTATAATGACAATGTTCTGGAATTAGATAGTGGTGATGGTTGCACACCTTTGTGAATATGCTGAAAACAGAATTGTATACTTTAACAAGATGAATTTTATGGTATGTGCATTATATCTCAACAAAGCTGTTATTAAATGAAAAAAAAAAAAAAAATGCAGTCATTCCCCCAGCTGTTCTCAATTGCTGTTCTCAGGACTTTGTGGATGAATGACTCAGCAGAACTCAATACTTTATTTTGTTTTATTTTCTTTTATTTATTTATTTTGAGGCAGAATCTCGCTCTGTCGCCCAGGCTGTAGTGTAGTGGCACGATCTCAGCTCCCTGCAAACTTGACCTCCCACGTTCAAGCTATTCTCCCACCTCAGTCTCCTGAGTAGCTGAGATTACAGGCACCCGCCACCACACCTGGCTAATTTTTGTATTTTTAGTAGAGACGGGGTTTTGCCATGTTGGCCAGGCTGGTGTGGAATTTTTGACCTCAGGTTATCTTCCTGCCTTGGTCTCCCAAAGTGCTGGGATTACAGGCATGAGCCACTGCACCCAGCCATTTCTTTTATTTTTTAAAAAGCAAGACTATTTTGCAACACAGAAAACATATATTAAACAAAATATATTAATCACATATCACTGTTATAAACTAGATAAACAAATAGACTTCTTCACAGACACCATATGGAGATGGGATTCACCTACAAATATAGTCAAAATACTGTGGTCATTTCACATTGAGCTTGGGTTGGCAGAGATAAAAAGAGGGAGAAGTTAGGCAGAATAATTCAGGCCTGATGATTCTCCTCTTGATCAACAATAAAAAGCCTTGTTTTAGATTCTTAACCGTCTAGCCTGGTTCTCTCTACTGATTATCTTCAACAGATAATAGTTTGTCTGCCAAGTACTGGTAATTATTTTAGATTGTGAGATTTCACTGTGATTAAGTGAGTTAAAATCTGTCTCCCTGGCATCCTAAATAAAGCCTATGCCTCTCAGAGTTTAAGCAATTTTTTTTTCTTAAGATGGAGAATGGTTAAAAGGAGATTGATCTCTGCTTGTAAAAAACAACTGCCCCCCCACCGCCGCCCCCAAACACACACACACAAACCCCTCTGACTCTTCTAGCTAGTGTCACAATAAAAGATGACAATCAACAAAAGACTGAGCCTTTTGGCAACGGAGATGGCTTTAAACCTGAACAATTCTTTTGAGGTTTTGGTTGGTCTAGTCTGTTCCTTTCCAGGTAAACATCTTTGTTTATTTAATGCACACATTTTGTTCTAACATTCTAATGCTAATGTTTTATTTCTATCCCCCTGGACCTAAGAATACATTATGAAAAGATAGTATCTGGCCAAGATTTTTTTTTTTTTTTTTTTTTTGAGACGGAGTCTTGCTCTGTCACCAGGCTGGAGTGCAGTGGTGTGATCTTGGCTCACTACAACCTCCACCTCCTGGGTTCAAGCAATTGTCCTGCCTCAGCCTCCCGAGTAGCTGGGACTACAGGTGCGTGCCACCATGCCCAGCTAATTTTTGTATTTTCATCACTGAAAAGGAGGCACATAAGAAATTTCAAGTTTGAGTTTCATGGTTTTCATTTTTAATGTGTTCACAGGCATACATATTTATATTTTGCTCTGCATTTACTAACTTAAATCTTGCATGCTTATATAATCTTGATATAACCAAAGTGATACACCTGAGGAAATGTAATTGTAAAATTGGATCGTAATTTAAATGTTCCATGGAAGCAAACTAAGGATATTATTCATCTTATGGATTTACAAGTTATTTTGGGGAGAGGTTGAAACATAGATCAAGCAAAACTCTTCACCTTGGTGAACCTGTTTTGGCCATTTGACAGTTTTTCTACTTTGGACATATTTATCGTAGGTTTGTCACAAGAGGGCAAAGAGGAAGGCTTTGAACTGTCATCTGCAAACTGAATTATCTGATGTCATTTATACATCTTACGCAATCTGGGGGCAGAACTTATTTATTTAGATCTGATTTATACTGTGGAATTCCCATGTGGATATGAATATGGTAATATTGAAAAGTAATTTAGATTTTCTGTTGCTATTTCCTAGTGACTAGTTTTGCAAAAGAATGCATATAAATTACAAATTAGAAGGAACCATGTCTTTAGAATTTTGTACTTATATTAGTGATGGAAGCAGACTGGCATTGTTAAAAAAACAATTGAAGGATCTGAAAATGTTTCCAAATAAAGTGGAAAGGTATTGTCCCAGTCCTTCTCAGTGACAGGACTCCTAAAAGGAAGAATAAATTAGTAGGAAATTGGGACTGGCTTAATTTTGGAAGAGTTACATCCAAAATGGAAGTGAGTTTTTAGGTCTTGGTCAGAATCTACTTAATTTCTGAAAGTTTTGGGAATTAAATCCAGACATTTCAGGGAAAAAGACCCTCAGCATGCTAGCATGCATGGCAGCACCCTCATGCCCCATGCAAGGTGGACATCATGAATGAAACAGGACAAACTTTCCTCCTAAACGCTAAGACAAAGTATGATAGCCAGCCTCCAAGATGTCTCCTAATGATCCTAGTCTCTCTCGTGTATCCATACTCTTGTATAGTTCCATCCCATATTGCATGAGGCTGCCCTGTTTGACCAATAGAGTGCTGCAGAAATGACTGCGTTTGACTTCTAAGGCTCAGTCATAAAAGATATCATGAGTACCGATCTGCTCTGGTGGATCGTGTTCTCTGGCGGAAGCCAGCTGCTGTGTCAGGAAGACCCTTAAGCAACCCTGTGGAGAAACTCACATGGTAAAGCCAACTGCTAACAGACAATACCAACTTACCAGTCACCTGAGTGAACCATCTTGGAAGTAGATCCGTCAGCCCTAATCATACCTTCAATTGATGGCAACCTCATGAGGGTCCTAGAGCCAGAGCCTCTCAGCCAAGCTTCTCCTAATTTCCTGACCTATAGAAACTACAAGAGGTTATAAATGTACATTGTTTTAAGCTGTTAAATTTGAAGATAATTTGTTACATTGCAATAGATATCTGATGTGTAGTGTTTGAAAGGTGATTCCCGGAAGTTTAAATGAGTGAGGAAAATGAGACAGGGAAGACAGAAGTCAATATGTTGATGAGTGAGTTACTGCTATAGACAAATGGGTTCAATCCCACTGGTGATCCTGCGATGGTTGTATAGGATGCACCTGAGAACAATGTCCATGAGGGAAGGGGATGCTTGCTTATTTTCCCAATGATTCCCATTTCTTCACTGGATAAAGGTTTCCTCTGGAAGCATTAAATTCTTAGTACTTGCAGGCTGCCTTGCCCTTGGGTTTCCAAGGAATCAGAAAATCCTCAGCCAGAAGAGCAGAAAGCTGCAGGTAGTGGAAATGGGAAGCTACCCTATTGCAAAAGAACTGTTCACAGAGCCCACAATTGAGCTCAGGGGTGAAGTTGGACTGAGTGAAGGATGGGTTGGATGATGGGTGGGACTTGGGCAATGCCTGCCACATAGCTTCGTAGACTTTGTCATCGCTACACTTTGAGAATGCACTCCCAATCAATTAGAGTTGGGATCTGAGATAATGTTCACTTTTCTTCAGTTGATAATATACTCCCCACTCTTTGTTCCAGCCCCTCCACTCAACACCATTTTCCACCTGCTGAATTCTCGTTTAACTCACAAAGGTCAAAGGGTACCCACTCCATGAACCTTCCCTAATCATGCCTCCTTAGCCTGGCTAAGTTAGCTTCCCTTTCTTCTGATTCCCTGTTTCCAAGAGTTACATGGATTGTCACTGTTTCTTGATGTATTTGTCTCCCACCTGTGTGTGAGCTTTTGCTTATCTTTGTATTCTCAATGTCTGGTATGTATTAGGCACTCAAAAAATGTCAGCTGCTGCTCATAAGTGGAAGCTAAGAAAAGTTGATCTCATAGAAGTAAAAAGTAGAACAGAGAATACTGGAGGCTGGGAAGGGTAGGGGGAAGGAAGGGATAGGGAGCCGTTTGCTAAAGTGGCAAAATGACAGTTAGCTAGGAAGAATTAGTTCTAGTGTTCTATAGTGCTGTAGGATGTCTAGAGTTAAAAATAATATATAGTTTCAAATAGTTGGAAGGAGGATATTGAATGTTCCTAACACAAATAAATGATAAATATTGGAGATGATGGATATGCTAATTACCCTGATATGATCACTACACATTATATGAATTGAAACATCACTATGTATCCCATAAATTTGTATAATTATTTTATGTCAATTAAACAGAGGAAAAAAATTTAAGAAAGAAAAAAATGTGAGCTGAAAGCAAAACTAGAGGAGTTGGGGAAATGTCTAAACCACAGTGTTCTACAATATTCTCTCAGTTTATTTTTCCTACAGAGGTACCCAAAGATGTTTTATTATGGCTAAAACTATTTACATACTTCAGGATTACCTGGATTTCTCTGTATAGCAGTAAGCCAATTGAGAATAAAGATTTGCCAAACTGACCAGGTTTGAGAAGATGTAATGTTAAGCCTCAGGCCATCCAATACCTGAGTTAACTTACCATATGTACTTTTCAATCTGTTTTATCTTGGTAGAGAAACTTTTGCACTTAAAAAAAAAAAAAGATTCTCCAAGGCAAAAGCATGAAATGGATATGTTGCCATGTTAACTGTGGTGCATGAGATTTGGTTCCTATTATTAAAGTTTGAAGAATAAGGTTTACATCTGAAGGGAAAAAGTGACCGGCAGCATTTCAGAGCATTGTTTCTAAAAGTGCCCAGGGAACAATCCCATCCCCAAACATTAACAGATGTCGTTCTCTTGTCCTGGATTGACCCGGGGCCCTTACCCATGGTTCACTTGTGATTTAGCCAGTGTGGATTAAGTCATCTTTCCCTTCAGGACAGGACAAGCAGAGAGAAGTTTCATTTTGGCTCATTCTGTTTTGTTTTTACCCCCTCTGAGCCATTCCATGGCTTATGTTGAGGGCATCGAACAGTTGCTGGACCCGGAGAATCCCTTGTTCTCAGATGCCAAGAGTTAAATGGATTCAGTACGTTGTCCAGGGGGCGTTATGAAAGGTGCTAACAGATGTGGATTTCAGCTTTGTCATTAAAATGCTTCTCAAACGCCACCTGATGTCCCTGGGTTAGAGGTTTTCTTTCAGCCTTTTCTCATTACATTTTAGCTCTGTTTTGTGAACTAAACCTTTGAAGAAACTTGAGAGCTGTTTTGGAAACCCAAGAATTAGAAAACATGAAATGTCTATAGCTCTGAAATATGCATGTGACCTTATTCCCATGCCTGTGGGGCAGGCAAGGCAAAAGCAGATGCTGTTCTTCTGTGCTCTGAAAATATCATATTCCTTAAAAGTTTTACCATTAATTGTATTATAATGATCTATACACAATAGTTTCCACTGCGGTCTTTGTGGAAAATCCTTAAAATTGGGTGCTAAAAAGATTCACACCATGTTTGGATCATAATAATGTCTGGAACTTTTGAATGCTTTTATTTTTCCTAAAGGTGTACATAATAAATCTAATAATATGCACCCAAATGCTCCTTCTTCTTATAGCTTTGTATTCTTCTGTAGTAAAGACAAAGACTAAATGGCAGTATCAGGCTCAGGATTTACATTAGAAGTGGTTTGGGACCCATCTAACTGCAAGTGAAATAGAAATTTTTTAATTCAGCTGATTTCATTTCATGTCAGCTCTAGTGGCACAATCGAGTTTTGCTGGGGTCTGATTCAATTAGGATTGTAAGCAATTTCTGGCTATTCACAGCAGAAAAGCAGTGTCGTGTATATCTCTGAAGATGCCCTTTACACAAATAATCCCGCTTTCACCAATTAGCAAATGACCTATTATAGGCCTGAAATGTCAAGGATAAGTCTAGTATTTGTTGGCCAAGCATCCCATCTCCTTTCCTTGGAGAACCACCCGTTTCCAACTCCCACCCTCCCCACTACCCTAAGCCCCAGATGGGGATGATTCTATTTTGAGGGTCAAGGGGTGCGCTCAAGACTCAGGCCAAGCCAGTTCAGGATCAATTTTCCCTGATTGCAGTGATTGGTTCAGGGATGGGCACCTGTATTAAATTAGGCCAATCAAGAGCTTTCTGAGGACTTTTGCTGGAATTATCAGACTCTGAGATTTTAAGAAACTTTTTTATTCAGAATTGTTAGTGGCTGCTTTTGGCACCAGATGGAGAGAACCCACCATCAAAATTAAGAAATCCAGAGGAGACAGAAGCTAAGGAAAGGTGAGAGAGTTATTTTGAGGAACAACTGACTTTAGCCTTCCCCGTTATATGAGCCAATAAGTCCTCCTTTTGTTGTTGTTTTGGCTCTAGAAGTTGGAATCCAAACTAATACACAGAACTACCTTTGAGATCCTTGGCAGGGTGAATAGAGTGTGACCTCCTGTAGATGTGACACGGTCCTGGGAGGTGAGGCAGGGGTTTCCACAAAGACATGACCTGCTCTGGCTATCACTTCAATTTTTTGACTTGAATACCCTAATTTTAGGCAACTTTTTGGGCCCATTTTTGGGGGGTGGAGGAAGCCAGAATGAATGCAAGACAGGTACCTGGGTTCTCATCCTTGCTCTGCACTAACCCGTGACCTTGTGCAAATCCCTTCCAGTGCTACAGCCACTGGCTTCCCCTCTGTGGATAGAAGTTTCTTTGATGTTGAACCTAGGTTGGTAAAGTTTAAACTCTTCTGAGGCACCCTCGCATTTGTGGGAGGAATTCACCTTAGGAAACAGAGATCAAGTCATCCCAATTCCGGCTCTTTACCACATTTTCCTCCCTGTTCAACCTGCAAGTAATCTTTTACCTATTTTATGTTTAAGATTGCACTTGAAAAAGAAAAAAAAGTCCCTTTTTAAAAAATGTTTGAAAACCACTGAAGAGGTCTCTAACCTTCCTTTCAGCTTGTTTCTCTGACGTCGTCAAGATCCTAATCCCTGAGAACATCATGTTGAAGGAGTTAGAGTCTGGTCTGCACCTGAGCTGGGCTAAGCCTCTTTACATATCCTCAGGCCCTATTGATGCAATGAGCCAAAGGCATTATGTTGCCCTTTGTCATTTTTAAATGGTGGGTTTGCTTTCTTGGTAATTCTAAGGATATTTAAATCCCTGACCTTCTTTCCCAAAAAGACCTATTTGATGAACAGTGTATTGTATTTGCTTCTTATTAAGATGAATGGCTTACACAATTTAAAAATTATATAACTAGTACTTGCTCATTATAGAGATTTTTAAAAATCAGAAATTAAGCAAAAAAAAAAAAAAAAATTCCATAGTCTCATTATCCAAAGACAAGCCAGTCTTCTGCTGAAGTCTCCCTGATAGCTTTCCACTGCCTTTGGGAGCAAATTTCCTTGCCTGGGGCTGACCCAGCATAGTTACAACCCTTGTCCTTTCCCCTTTTGCATTTAATGTCTTCTCTGACTTCTTTCAGTTCATTGAAAGGGCTCACTTGCTTTCACCACTAGACCTTTGTGCCTCCTGTTACCACCTTCTCCATCTTGCTGGTTCCTCCTTAAGTTGCAGATCTCAGCTGAGATGGCTCTACCTCTGGGAAAACTTCTTTTCCCAACAGGGGTTCTGATAGACCCTTGCTCTCAAAATATCTTCTCCTTTCCTGAGCATTTACCACAAGTTGGCATTGTTACTGGTTTATTTACCGATGTCTCCTCTGTAGCTCCATGATAAGAAAAACTAGTTGAATTATTTTCCCCATTATTACTGCCAGTGCTTAGCCCTCATCTGATACAGTGACTCAGTGTGGATTGGTTCAATGAATCAGTGTTGTTTAGCCACTGAATTTTTCAATATATTTCGATTGTCTTTTTTTCCTTATTATTTTTAAACATAGTTTGTGCCAACTGTTGAAGTGTTGGTTGTGCTCTGGAGGTTCTGTTCAACAATTCGTGCAGCATGTGAGAACCTTCTCTCCTTCTCAATTGTTGTCTCTTCCATGCCATATTATTTATGTGCCCCCTTCTCTGTGCCAGGCACTGTGCTGGGTGCTCGTCCATACACCAGCTCTGGTATATTGTCTAGGGCTATGCAGAACAGGGAGGCTTTATTGTTCTCATTCTCTACATTAGAAATTGGAGCCTCTTAGAAGTTAAGTAACTTACCCAAGGACACCCAACTGTCAAGCATCTAAATTGAGATCTGAACTGGGATTCAGATGTTTCTGAATTAAAAGTATCACTTTACCTCTTTTTTTTTGTTTGTTTTTGTTTTTGTTTTTTTTTTCCATTCAGGTTGCTATAACAACATACCATAAACTGGGTGGCTTATAACCAATGGAAATTTATTTTTCATAGTTCTGGAGACTAGAAAGTCCAAGATCAAGACATCTGCAGATTTGGTGTCTGATGAGGGCTTTCTGATTTCTAGATGGTTCCTTCTTGCTGCGTCCTCGAATGTTGGAAGGGGCAACGTAACTCTCTGGAGTTTCTTTTATAAGAACACTAATCCCATTCATGAGAGAAGAACCCTTTTAACATATGAATTTTGGGAAAAACATAACATTTAAAATGTAGCACCCCTTTGTTTCCTGGCCTGTGAACTCAGGCCAATCTACAAGGAAGTTTTGTTGGTCTTTATTGAAACTTTCACTGGGCTGCAAAGTAAAGAACTTTAAAAAAGTAACATCTCTTAATTCAATCTGCTAACCAGAGGGTAAAGTGACATAGTACAAATGCAATCATAGGTAAAAGATTAACCTATTTTAATATGGAAGGTCTTTTGTTGTTGCTGCTTTGGAGGAGTTGACTTAGCCCATCTGGGAATGAGGTACCTTCCTGATATGCCAAATAAATACTTCCTCTCACTGGCAAGAGGTAGAAATGAAAGAATTCTATTTTAAAGATCAAGCCTTCCCTGTCCTCAAGGAAGTGACAACCAAATTTTTCCTTGACACATTTGGATTCTGTTTTAAATAAGGCACTGAAGGTTTCTAGTAGGCCAAACAAAGAAAACAGGATTAGGGGGTGGTGGATAGTTGATCGGTAGTCTCTCTCTCTCTCTCTCTGTGTGTGTGTGTGTGTGTGTGTGTGTGTCTGTGTGTGTGTGTGTGTTGGGGGAGGTGGCAGGGAAGCACAAAGAAAGGAAACTAAAGTCTGTGGCTCTGGGAAGAAGGGATTCGAGGTGTCTCGGCTCTGCTTAGAAGGTGCCTGGTAAAGTGGCCCTGAGAAGAAGCACTGGGTCGAGAATTTATCAATACACTTATACAAATTTAGAAAATAAACATGACCTCTGCAAGAGCTCCACCCAATTGACAATCCAATTTTCACACCAGGGTCCTCTTAACTACTCTTAACAGTGACTAGCATGAACAGCAACTGGGCCCAAGCCACAGCCCTTTTTCTACCTTCAGCTGAGGACATGGAGGAAAGTACGTGTGTAGGTAGAGAGGTAGGGAGACAGGTAAAGAGGTAGAGAGATAAGTAGGTAGAGAGGTAGGGAGATAGGTGGGAGAAAAAAATACATAGATGAGTGTGAATTTATTAGGGGTATTGGCTCATGCAATTATAGAGGCTGAGACATTCCATGACAGGTCATCTGCAAGCTGGAGACTCTGGGATGGTAGTAGATTGGCTCAGCCCAAGTCCAAAGGCCTTAGAACTAGGGAAGAGGATGGTGTAACTCTCAGCTAAGGCCAGAGGCTTGAGAACCCAGTGGGCTGCTGGTATAAGTCCTGGAGTCCAAAGGCTGGGGAGTCTGAAGTTGTTACCCAGGGACAGGAGAGGAGGACTATATCCCCGGCCAGCAGACAGATTGACACATTTGCCTTTTCTCTGCTTTTGTTCTCTCCAGGCACCCAGTAGATTGGATGGTGCCTGCCCACACTGCAAGCTATCTGGGATTGTATGCATTAGTTCCCCACTAACCTGCTGTTTCAACCTGCAGATTTATATCACAGTGACTGGCATAGTGCCTAGAGCTTCATTCAATTTATTGAATGGATTAATACAGTTGTGCGTGTACGCATGCATAAAAAGCAAAAAGTTATTCATCTATGAATACCATGATGAAACTGAGAAGCTTAGAATACTGTAGCGTGAAGAGTTACTATCTCTTATCTGAGAAGTACACTAAATATTAATACAACACTGAGAACCAACATAGGGAACTGCCTCTCAATCCCCAGCAGTGAGTAGGTGTTCCACGTAACTGAGCCAAGCCAGCTCTCTTGGTCAGACAATGCACAGGGAGAGCCTGTCCTAGGTGGCCTCTGCAAGAGCGACAAACTCACTTCTCACTGTTGGGACATTACTGGTACTGCTTCAATCCCCTATTTGAGTTATTAAACTTAGGCAACCTTAGAGAGTATCTAGCCTGGCCTCCCATTTAAGGAATGAGTATATGGGGAGTGAGGTGATGTTACCAGTCTCCTAGCTAGAACCAAAATCCCTTTATCTTGCCCTTTCAGAATCCTTTCTCTATGACTTCTCCTTTCCTCTAAATCAGGACCCACATGTTTCAGTGCTTTATGGGAACCTAGTAGGAAACATAAATGAGAGAAGCTGTCATATGTATGACAATAGGGAGTAGTGGTGAGTATGACAAACCAGAGCACACGCCCCATCTAAAGGACAGACCTACATTTCAGCTCTAAGTGTTGTATAAGGGAGGATGTGTCCAGCATGGATAAACCTGTTCCTTTTAGAAAAGCCTAAAATCTGAATATTTATGTGAAAAAATTCAACTTTTACATTTTGGCAGCAAAGTTTTAAAAGATTTGAAAATACCATATGGGCAGAACAGGACATGTATTCAAGACCTGCCCGTGGGCTTTCACTGGTGACTTCTGTTCTATACCTTCCACTGAACTTGACCACAGAGCAAGGATATACAGGTATAAGTGGTGTTTCAAGCCATTAGATAGTAGTGACCGTCTCTATACCAATGTCTGAAGGTAACCTTCTTTTAAAACATATATCTTTGTGTGAATTTAAAGTTCTCACTCTTGTGCTCCTGTCAGTCTCTTTGCATTTTGTTGAGTTGTATTTAGGATATGTAGGCTACTCTTAAATTTAAGGTATTTAGGGTATTCCTCAGAAAAAGATGCAGTTAAATTTATGTCCCTTAGCGAGCTGCAGAGTTAGTGGTCAGAAACACAATCTCTGGAAACGTTCTGCCTGGGTATGTGAACTTAGGCAAGTTACTCAATCTCTCCATACCTTTGTTTATGTGTCAAATGAAGATAATAACAGTAGTACCGACTTCAGAGTGTTGTCACAAGAAGAAGCTAAGCTGTACATAAATCGCATTAGAATAGTGCCAGGTAGTGCCTATGAAGCACACAGTGATGTTTGCTGTTATTTGTATTAGTTTGTTAGTATTGCTAGTGAATTGTGCTTTCCCTTGAATCTATCCAAGGATTGTGTCCTTCATGTGGATAATAGCTGAACAGATGTATGCACTGCTTTTTACAACATGTACGCAGATAGGGGCTGATAGTAGTTAAACATAATCCCCTGGTCTTTTCATTTGGATATCCTCTTGTGGGGATCAGGAAACTACCAGGCTGTGGAGACCTTGGCAAAATAGAAGGAATAGAATTGGGGTGGGGTGGGTTTGAGACCCTGCTGAGGTGGTTTCTGAAGTTCTGAGATAGGGCTCAGGATGATTTAAAACTGGTATCTCTTTTAAGCTAGACTACTTCTGACCTTATCACCAATATGCCATTAAGACCAGCAACCTCTGTTGCTCTGATTGGCTATTGGGCTATTCAGTCTTTTTAGAATTTCTACCAAGTTTTAATATTCTTGGTGTCATTTTCTAACACTTCAGCTTTTTATTAACTTAAACTACATTATTGAATTTAGTAATTATCTGTGTCATTATCTTGCAATACACATACATCATCTTAAAGCATATGTTTTCTAGCTGATGGAACAGGCTGGAACATCTCGTGCAGGTGGAAGAACAAACCCTTTCTATATAGACAGGGAAGTGTCCAGAAACAAATCATGTAGTTTCTTGTTTGTTTCTCAGCAATGCAAATTGCAGGCATATGATAGTTGTCATGCAACATAATGGTGGGAGGACAAGTTCAGGATCTGATTTCATAAACATTTCAAAGAGTTGTACTCTGTGTCTCCTGACCTGCATCATTCCTTTAACTTGAGGCCACCTTGCTATGTGCAGAAACCCTCTCAGGAAATGAGATGAGTACATCTCTGCAGGTGGCAGGCAGGTGTAATAGGAAAGGAATGTGGAGACTTAACATTGAGTTTCTGTGATGTGGAAATCACTGCAGTTTCTCTTTGAGCTGTCGGACAGGCAGTGGTGGTTTGCATTGAGAGAGCTCCTCCTCTTTAAGAAGGGTTCTCTTTCATTAGTCTTTTGTCTTGGTCTTACATTCCTTTTTAGGGAAAGAACTCTCTAGAGGGTGGTGTCAGAAATTTGCTGGGGCCTGTTCTCCAGACCCGCCCACCTCCCAGACAGACATTTATGAGACAGAAAGAAGATGATCTAGAGAGTCTAGTTGATGTACAAATGATGGAAGGGATGTGATCATTTCCTAAGGTAGAGGAAATCTTGATAGGAGGACTGTAACAGATAGCCACAGCTGATCTCCACTGCCTGTTCTTAAAAACCCGTTTAGTGGTGGACTGTGTAAGATAAGGCTGTCCATGCTGACCCTTTTGGGTTTACTTCCAACATCTTCTATGTCTTATCACTCTAGTTTCTTGGTCAGGCCTTTCTCTTGCCATGAAATGCTTAGGAGGACCTAAACTCCATTTATCTACACTTCTGCTTATTAGCATCATGACTTCATTGCCCTCTTATGCTTGGAGTTAAATGGGTTTTTTGAACTCTCTTCTAAAAGTCCAATCATCCTTCTGAATTTCATCTCTGATTAGTAGAACATAAAGTTTATTTCTCTATTTTGATTTTTTTTTCTTGAACCATGATATCCCCCTTTTGATTGGAAGAGAAGTGACTTGATTATATTCTTCCTCCTTCCAGAAATTGTATCAAAATGAGAGACATCACGGGCTGTCTCTTGAGCTGTTCCTTGCATAATGTCTTCTTGAGAGGCCAATTACAGTGAACAAGACATTTTAGGTGACATCTAACTGGAAACTTAAAAACTACATTGTCACTTTGATTTCTGTTCTGTCACTTATTATTGTATTTTTCCCTATTTTGGCTATAATCTTCCATGTGGTTTTTAATTCAGCCTAGGTTCTGAAACTTAAAAATATGTTTGTGTGGTCAACATGTTACACCAGAATGGTCTCTTTTTATTCACAGTAAATGTGGGACTTGGTTTACATGTATTTGTACCAGTTCTTGTTCCTAAAACTGAAAGCCCTTTGCATTTTTGTGGATATTACTAAAGAAGTTATTCATACACTGGTATTGTCATGATTAATACACACTCCATTTTGTGGCTTATAGCATCTCTGGCTGTAGATGAAAAATTCTTGGTAGCTATGCATTCTATTTGAAGTTGTGATAAAAACTGACTTTTATGTTTACTGCTGATAAAGGGATTTTTAAAGATGTCTATTTACTGATGCAGCATTGGAAATCCTTTATAAGCTGAAAGGAAAATAACACCCCCTTGGCATCTGGGATTCTGTGTCTGGAAAGTCTCTACCTAAGGCCTTCAAGCAGCAAAGGTGGCAACATTGCTGTCCGGTAGAACTTTCTGCAATCCTGGAAATATTCTATTCACAGCTAGTAGCCACATGTGGCTATTAAAATTTGGCTAGTGTGCCTGCAAAACTTAAGTTTTCATTTCATTTTATTTCATTAATTTGAATTTAAATACTCACATGTATCTAATAGCTATCTTATTGGACTAGGTATAATCATGAACAGCAGAAAGTTGATTATTGAGGCTTCCATTAAGTTTGTAAACTTTTCCCTTGTTCTCTCTTGTGTTTAAGTTTGCTCTGAAAACTTAATAATAGTTATAAAATTTTTGAGTCCTTATTATGTACTATCTGTGATATATGTTTTA
Source organism: Macaca mulatta (assembly GCF_049350105.2). NCBI lineage: Eukaryota > Metazoa > Chordata > Mammalia > Primates > Cercopithecidae > Macaca > Macaca mulatta. The sequence goes on along the minus strand of NC_133407.1, from coordinate 128,695,204 downwards.
ACAGGCATTATTTCATGTAATCTTCATTTCAGACTACAAAGGAGCTACTACTTCATTATTGTTAAAAATGGAGACAAAGAGAAAGGAAGTAACTTGCCTAAAACGTTACACAGGGAGTTGGAGTTATAGCCTGAGGTCAAGAGACCTCATATAGGTGCTTTTAGCTCTCTTCCAGTGCCTCAGTCTATCTGGGCTGGCATCACAAAATACAACCAGCTAGGTCATTTATAAACAATAGAAATTTATTCTCACAGTTGTGGAGCCTGGGAGGTCCAAGATCAAGGTGCCACCAGATTAAGTGTGTGGTGAACATTTGCACTTTCCTTTCAAGATGGCGCCATGTTGTGTCCTCACCCACTGGAAGGGACAAACAGATTCTTAAGCTTCTTTTGTAATGGTGCCAATCCCATTCCATGAGGGTTAGGATGTCATTTTGGGGGGAGTGGGATATGAAATTCAACCCACAATAGGAACCTGTTTTATTCTGTTAGGATTGGAATTTCCTGCATTTTGAGAATGCAGAAATCTCGGGTAATTTTACATTGAGATCTTCCCAAAACACAGGTGCTCAATTCCATAAAAGTTTATTTCTCATCAACACAAAATCTGCTGTGAGCCAGCTGACTCCCCAGGGCAATTACTACCCATTCATTGACTAATCAATGATCTAGGTCACCTCAAACTTGTGATTTTGCCACTTCAATGCAGTGCTTTAAGAAAAGCAAGAGAGAGCTTGGGGGAAGGGGGATCATTATTCCCCCCCAGCTCTTAAGTGCTTCAGATAGGAAGGGACAGATGTCACAGCCCGCTGGTTAGAACTAGTCACATGGCCTTACCTAACTGCAAGAGGGTAAGACCATGTGGGAGAGCACACACGAGTAGGAAATGAATCAGACATGGTGTAGCTGTCACGATTCAATATTTGACGATGATGATGACATTTTGAGAGATGTTTCCTTGAGAACAGAAGTTTTATTTCTCCTTATTCCTCACCCCTTCCTCCCCCTCCACAAACAGGTAGTAATCAGTACGTGTTTAATACCCTCTAAATGTCTGCTGAATAATGGAACACAAGGGGGAAAAAACAGCCACATTCAATAAATGATAGCTTCAATGATGAGGATGATGGGATTCCAATGAAGGAGCAATAAATTGCAGCTAAATACACCAAGAAGTCTTCATGGAGATACTGAATGTATCTGAACTGGCTATGCAGGTCAAATAGGATTTCAAGGGGGATGTGGGGAATCAAAAAAGAGACTAATATGAGCAATGTTCCCAAAGCATCAAATATCATGTGTGAAGGGATGTGATTGCGTGTGGCCAGGCCAGGAGAAAGGGATAGAGGCAGACATGAGTATTCTCATGAGGGGAGCATCTCAAGTATCAATCTGCCTTTAATAAAAGTGTTGACTTCAACTAGACGGATGGTGCAGCCCATTTCTCACCAGGTTCCTGTCCCTATCCAGTTCTCCATCTTTGCTCCTTCTACTTTCAATGTGCCAGATCCCTAAGAAAGGAAGGAGCTCACATTTTTTATAGACTCTGATATTTAGTGAACAAAGAAAGCCTTTCCCAGTCCCCTGACCTACTCTATAATTTTTATATACTTTGTGATAAAAATATGGAAAATTGGCTTTGAAACAAAAATATCATCTTTGTATTTTCTTCCTGACACTTTCGTCTAATCTCCCTGTTACTCTCCAATAGCTGTCAGGGTTGGGTTAGCTCGATGTGGGCCTCTATCTCTCTCATCTATTTAAGAAAGAGAGGTTGGCGAGGAGACCTTTGATTTGTCTTTTCATCTGTTGTTTTTCACGTTTTCAGAGAGTGAACACATGTCATTGGCCTTTATTCTCCTTTTCTGAGTAAAATATCCTTTCTATTTCTATGGAAACCCTCTGGAAGCACTACCATTATTTTTGGTAGAAGCCACTGATTCTTTATGCTGTAGGAATTGTTTCTCCCTGCTGTAAAAGTGAGACATTTTCACTGGATGGGGCCAGATTCTCTTAAAGTGTGTTCTATATTTCTTCTAAATGTATGTTTTTCATGATATCCCAAGAAGGGGGCAAAGATACAAAATTTATTGTGGAACTTAAGGTGAAGGATGGTTTTCAAGACATCCCAGCTCAGAGGGTGAAGCTCCAAGTTGAGTTTGAGGGAACTTGGGGAAAGAATAGCATTCCTAGGTGGAATGTGGTAGCTAACAAGATCACACGTTTCTGAGAGTGATTAGGAACTAAAAATGAAGGCTCTTGTGGAGTGGAATGGTACATTAATCAAGGAAATTGGAATCCTCATGCTTTCTTTATGTATGCTGGAATAAATTAAGGTAAAAACTAATTCATCATGGCCATTCCACGATGCAGGCACCTTGCCTGGAAAATGAAAATTGAGGGAACGGAATTGCATCGGGGGGAAGGCATGTTACACTTGACCCAACTGAATTAATGAGTGCTTGGAAGGGGTCTGGCAGGCAAGTGAGTTGTCAGCTTGTTGGTATCACTCTAGTAGTCTGGGAATTTAAGATAATGGGAAAAGAGAGGGAGGACTGGGGCATAACAGGCTAAGAGAAAGCAGACTGTATCAGATGCCCATGGGAGCAGAGAGCTTAGAAGTCGTTAAAAAAATGACCTGACTAGCAACAAAGATTGATGTGAAGAGAAGAAAGAAAAGGGAAGGGCCTTTTGAAAGTGCTTTTGGCTTGATCAGGAGGTAATTTATTTACTGTTTAACATGGCAAGAAATGCAAAATGAGATTCCTGGGTTGGAAAGGGGGTTTCATATTTGGCAATCAGTCAGGGGCTTAAAATAGAGTTTCCTGAACCTGTGGGCCAAACAGGTATGGCAGTTTAGCAGTCTGTGCCTCAGGATTAGCCTGCAGCAGTGTTGGAGGATGGCAGACATCTGGTGACTGTCATGGCACATGGATTTAGAGATGTAATATAGAAGTTGTGAAATCAAGTCAAAATATAATGCCAAAAGTGCAAGGAGGAAGGTTTCTGGGCCAGAGCAAGTTTCCATCAAAGTAATAGTTTCCATTATTGAGATGAAACCATGAGTATATTGTTAGATTTAATCCTTATAACAATTTATAAGTTAGATCACAGTGTTGTACCCACTTTACAGATGGATGGACTGAGGTTCAGAGATGTTAAGTGATATGAGGAGAGCACCCAGCTAAGATGAGGTGGCTTAAGATTTACAATACCTAATGCCAGCTAGGTATTAGGTATCTCAAATCTTAAGCCCCATCAGGCAGAGTTCAAACTCTGAACTGCTGCCTTTCCTAAGAGACGCCTAAAAGACAGAATACGTGCATGAAGATCAAGGTAGGCATGTATCTTGACTTAGGCAGCAGTTAAAGGGCAAAAATACATGTTGGAAATCATGATGGTTCCTATGCACTTTTCTTGACACCATTACCTCAGATCTCTGGACTGATCTTTTTTTGTTTTGTTTACTGTTCTTTTCCCTTGCTTTATTTGTACCCACCATTTAGACTGTGGTTTTGATCTGCCTTCTCATTCCGTGCTGTTCTTTGTTTATATCTAACCAGTCAACATAGGATGGTGGTTAAAGGTGTGGTTTCTGCTGCTGGGTTGCCTGGGTTCAAATCTTAGCTTTGCTACTTGGCTAGCTAAGCCAGTGGCCTTTTGTGATCTAGTTTCTTCATCTGTTTTAGTTACCCATGGCTATATAACAAACCACCCCACAACTTAGAGGCTTAAAAACATCACAATCACTTGACCAGGTGCAGTGGCTCACACCTGTAATCCCAGCACTTTGGGAGGCCAAGGCAGGCAGATCACAAGGTTGGGAGATCCAGACCATTCTGTCTAACACAGTGAAACCCTATCTCTACTAAAAATACAAAAAAAAAAAAAAAAAAAAAAAAATTAGCCGGGCGTGGTGGCGGGCACCTGTGACTCCAGCTACTCGGAAGGCTGAGGCAGGAAAATCGCTTGAACCCATGAGGCAGAGGTTGCAGTAAGTCAAGACCGTGCCACTGCGCTCCTGCCTGGGCAACAGAGCAAAACTCCATCTCAAAAAATAATACAACCCCTTAGTTGTTCACAATTCTGCAAGTTGGCCAGGGCTTGGGATGGGTGGCTTGGCATGGGAGGCTCATCTCTGCCCCATGTGCTGTTGGCAGGGGAGGTGGGGTGGAGGTGGAAAAGAGGAGTAGGGAGAGCTTGATTAGAGCTGGAGGTTGCAAGATGGCTTTGCTCACATGCCTGGGGCTTCTGCTGGGGTAGATGGAACTGCCAGGGCCTCGGTGACCCTCTCTGTCTCTCCATGTGTTCTTTAATCATTGAATAATCTAGCCCAAGCTTCTTCACATGAAGACTGGATCCCAGGAGGCCAAATGCAGACCCTGCCACGTCTCTTAAGGTATAGGCCCAAAAATATTAATAGATGTCATATAACATCCCTTCTGTTCCATTTTATTGATCAAAGAGAGTCATGAGGCCAGCCTAGGCTTAAGGGCTGGAGAAATGGACTACACCTCTTGGTGGGAAAGATGGCATGTGTGTTAAAGATGGATGGAATTCTGGGAGGCCATTTTTGCAGATAATCTATAGGGAGGATAAATGATCTTTCCTAACTGGGTTATTGATACAGGTAGTTAACATTACCAACTTACTTAATTCTCACTACAACTTTAAGAGTTATCAAGAGAAAAGTATAATGATTTATAGACTGTGGGGTTCTATTTTAAGATGAAACATGCACCAGAGCAGATTTGAAGCAGGACGTGAATTTACTGGCAGTAACCCTCATTATAAGCACGTGGATGTGCTAAAGTGAGAAATTAAAACATCTATCAGTTAGGTGACGTTTTGTTTCCTTCAAAGGCAAAGATGTGCTAAGTTTTTCCAAACAGCTCATTCTCTCATAATTACCTAAATTATAATTCAATTTCCATGAGGGTTTAACAAAATTGTTATTACAGAAATGAATTTGTTATTTGCAATAAAGTCTACTTGCTTGACAAACCGGAAACTTATAAAGGTTTTTCTTGTAAGTGGTTATTATAGGCAACATGCAATAGTTCCTGTCCAGTGCTTTCGATACCACCCATGTCACAGCATGTTACACATCATAAATACATGGACCCTTTTAGTGCCAGTGCTCCCATGACCTTGGTTACTGAAATTTATCATGACTTCTGAAAACGATCCCATGAGTGATGGCATATACAAGGTCATCCATGATGGGATCACATAGGAGCCTTAGTAAATCCAGTAAGCTAAAAATCTTCAATCTCATGTCATGTTATAGATATGAACAACTCATTTTCCTTTTTCATGTGAAATCCTGCAAAGCTCTTTTTTGAAACTTTCCATGTCCCACTCCTCACACATAGAGTGAAGCACTCAGTCTTCTAGGCCACTTCTGTAGGAGGACCATCATATGCCCATCTGTCTTAACTGACTTCAAGCATACTCAGTTGACACCCCTAATGCTTTACCCATAAAGAGGCAGTGAATGAAATTTAGCCAGGTGGGAAGGTAAAACACAGAGGAAGAATGAGTGAATAATTTCAGGGGTTTTGCCCACACAGAAACATCAGATACCTTGCTTAAGAGGCAGTTACGACTTCCTCAACCTTCTGCAGGAATAAATGGAAGGATAATTTAAGGGTCATGAGAAACATTGACTATCACTATGCTTTCTGGATGACTTAGAGGAAATTTAGATTGTGCCCAATTTTCATCTTTAAACACTACTGTCTTGGTAAGATTAGGCTTTCCCTCTATGATTCCATTGTTACTGTACTTAACATACTCTATTGTGTTTGCTTGCCTCCTCTCTTTATTTATTTATTTATTTATTTATTTATTTATTTATTTTTTGAGATGGAGTCTCGCTCTGTTGCCCAGGCTGGAGTGCAGTGGCTGGATCTCAGCTCACTGCAAGCTCTGCCTCCCGGGTTTACGCCATTCTCCTGCCTCAGCCTCTGGAGTAGCTGGGACTACAGGTGCCTGCCACCACGCCCGGCTAGTTTTTTGTATTTTTTTTTTTAGCAGAGACGGGGTTTCACCATGTTAGCCAGGATGGTCTCGATCTCCTGACCTAGTGATCCGCCCGTCTCGGCCTCCCAAAGTGCTGGGATTACAGGCTTGAGCCACTGCGCCCAGTCCTCTATTTATTTTTTTGTTTTTATTTTTCTTAGTGGCAGGATCTCTCTCTGTTGCCCAACCTGGAGTGCAGCAGCACAATCATATCTCACTGTATCCTCAAACTCCTGGGATCAAGTGATCCTCCCACTTCAGCCTCCTGAATTACCAGGACTACAGGCATGTGTCACCATGCCCTAAAATTTTATTGTTTTTATTTTTTGTAGAGACAAAGTCTTGCTGTGTTACCCAGGCTGATCTCAAACTTCTGGCCTCAAGCCATCCTCCTGCCTCAGCCTCCCAAAGCACTGTAATTACAGGTGTAAGCCATCATACGTGGCTACCCCCTCTATTGGATAAAAGTTAGGTTACAATAACAGAAACCCCAAAATATAGTGGCTTAAAGAAGATGGAAGTTTTGTTTCTCCCTCACAGAACAGTCCAAGGATGAATAGTCCAGAGTAGTTGTGCCATCCTAAATGTGTGGCTTCCATCTCTGGGCACAAGAAAATAGCTAGAGTTACTGTCATCTCCCAGCCACTGGGAAGGGAGGAAAGGATAAGTGGGGGAATGCAAGCAGCTTCCTTCATAAGATCATAATCTAGAAGTTGCATGTATCATCTCTGCTCACATCCCATTGGCCAGATTTGGTCATGTGTTTATACTTGATTAAAAGTGAGGTTGGAAACACTAGACCTCAGCAAGGCAGCCATGTTCTTCACTAACACTTGAGTTGGCAGTGGAGATTCTATTAAAGAGAAAAATGGGAAACAGTTATTGAAGGGTGATTAGCAATTTATAGTCCTCATTACACTGAGCTCCCTGAGGGTCAATACTTTTAATCATTTGGCACAAAGCAGGTCCTCATTAAATGCCTATTTAATTCAATTAAATGTAATTGTATAGACTTTTCCTGAATGTGTATTTATGTTCATGTGTCTATCTTATAAACTCCATGAGAACAAGGAATACTTGTTTGAATCAACTCACCAAGATGTCATATAGCAGTTTTACACAAGGTAGGCATTCATTCATAGACAATAAGTATTTATGAAGCACCTACTGTGTGCCATATACTTTGCTAGGCTCTGGGGATTTAGCAGAGAATGGCAGTTACATAATCCTTCCCCTCCATGATCTTCATCTAGTGAGGGTGGCTGACATCTCCCAAAAATACTTCTAAATAACTAAGTAAATAATTTTAAGAGTACAGAGTCTCACAAAGGAAAAGTCCAGGAGGCTATGGCGTTATATGATATGGAACTCAACTCAGTCTAGAGAGTTAGGAAACCCTCCCTGAGGAAGTACGTGTTGAGGTTCAGTCAGTCAAGAGGTAATTATTGAGCATCTCGTATACCCGGGATACTTTTCTAGGTGTTCAGGATAGAAAAGGAAAAAGGAAAGAGTAGAAAATGCCTAGAATAAGAGAGTAGGGAAGGACATCTCAGACAGAGGAAATGCCATGTGCATGGAGACAGCTGGGAATATTCCAGGAATTAAAGGAAGTCAACATAGCTAGAGCCAACAGAGGGAAGGAGGAGTGGAAGAATGGAACAGGGCTGGAGAGAGGGGCAAGATTCAGATCACACAGGGCTTTGTAGTCTGCATTAAGGATTTGGGTCTTAATTCTACCACCACTGGGAGGGGTTAGAGAATATAAACCAACGAATGGCATTCATTCACTTATTTTCATTCAACAGATATTTTGGGGACCTTTATGTCAAAGATTGGTCAGATAGTGGGTACAGAGCAGCAAATACGACGTAAGTTTCTGAGATTAACTGCTTTCTGGTATCAGTTTTCCTCTTCTTCTGCAATAATAAAACCCCTGCTTTTTGTCTGGGCCTGTGCAGAAATATAGGCTACATTTCCCAGCCTCCCTTGCAGAAGGCACGACCATGTGACTAGGTTAGACCAATAAGATGTAAGCAGAAGAATATTTAAAGGACAGAGGGTCTTGCCTCTTTTTACCCAGTCTTCCTTCCACCTGGTTGGAAAACAGATGCCATGACTGGGCCTGAAGATAAAAGACTTGTAGGAAAGAGAATAAAAAAGAGAGAGAGAGAGAGGCACCTGAGCCCCTTAGAGATCTTGGAGCCACCTTAGCAGCCCTGGACTGCTTACCTCTGGATGTAAGAGAGAAATAAGTTTTGATCTTGAGTCACTGTTAGTTTAGATTTTTCATGACCAGCAGAGGAAGCTCATCTTAACTGGTGTAACAGGTCAGATTCCAGTTCTCAAATAATTTATGTTCTATTTGGGGGAAACTGGTAATAAACAATGGAAGGGAAAGTTCACTTGGAGATCAGCATTATGAAGAATATAATGCTGGATGGCTCCTTCAGATTAATGGTCAAGGAGATGTCTTTGAAGAAGTGACAATTCAGCTGCTGCGTGTGTAAAAGATCACTGGCAGAGGTGTAGTAAATGTGTTATAAAAGGGTGCATTCTCCCCCTATGTAGACAGGGAGAAGGGATAGAAGGTAACAGTCTGATTTGTGTTGATTTTCTTTTCTTTTCTTTTTCTTTTTCTTTTTCCTTTTTTTTTTTTTTTTTTTTTTTGAGATGGAGTGTTGTTGCTCTGTCACCCAGGCTAGAGTGCTGGAGTGCTGGAGTGAAGTGGCGTGATCTTGGCTCACTACAACCTCTACCTCCTGAGTTCAAGAGATTCTCCTGCCTCAGCTTCCTGAGCAGCTGGGACTACAGGTGCCCCCCACCACACCCAGATAATTTTTTGTATTTTTGGTAGAGACAGGGTTTCTTCATGTTGGCCAGGCTGGTCTCGAACTCCCAACTTTGAGTTATCCACCCGCCTCAGCCTCCCAAAGTGCTGGAATTACAAGTGTGAGCCACCGTGCCTGGACTTATGTTGGTTTTCTAAGATCAGTCCCCACATACTCTCATTCAACTGCCCAAAACCTGTACCATACAAATACCAGAGGAGAAATATCAAATAGAAGTCTAAGGGGACATCAACTTAGTCAGCTTGCACCGCCACACTCACAACAGTTACCAAAGTGTTCTTCTACCTCCAGCCAAAGGGGCAGGCTGCCCCGAATCTGAACCAGTGACCAGAGGTGAACAAACTGTGTTTCGTTTGATGACAGACTTTGTGGTTGATCCCACCAACCTCCATCTGCAAATCATAGATTTTAGACTAGCACAGTGGCATCACCCCATGTTAAAGCTGATTAACCCTTTGGAAAGTATCTAGTAGACACTTAGAAAGGAAAAACAATGATTTGCGTGGGTCCTCCTCCTGCAGAGAAGCTGAACTTCACCCGCCAGTGAGGACACTGTTTCCTTAGCACTCTGAAATTAGGACAATTGTTACTGGATTAGAGGTCGTGTTCAGAACAGTTGTTATATATGTTTCTCTCTCCTGACTTTGCTCTCTCCTTTCCCCAGCATCACTTTGATTCAGTAGGGCTGACAGGCTGACAAAGACGCTGTTTTGAATGATTGGGGAAAAGATGTGGCATCAGCAATCTTGTCCTGTGGACAGAGCATAACCAGATACTTTACTGATCTCTTCTTCAAGCAAGCAGGAATTCCAAGAAAGGCTTCTATAATCAGGGTGTGGAGGGGGCATTTGGATACCTTTTATGGCTATGGTACCATAACTTGTCTTGTTGGCATGAAAAAACCACCACACTTCTCCCTTATCAAGTTTGCTGCTTTCTTTGTTTTGAGACAAGGCCTCACTCTGTCACCCAGGCTGGAGAATAGTGGTACAATCTTGGCTCACTGCAACCTCTGCCTCTCAGGTTCAAGGGATCCTCCCACCTCAGTGTCACAAGTAGCTGGGCCTGCAGGCATGTACCACCACACCAGGCTATTTTTTTGTGTGTTTTTTGTTGAGGCAGGGTTTTACCATGCTGCCCAGGCTGGTCTCAGGCAATTCCTGGACTCAGGCAATATGCCTGCCTCAGCCTCCCAAAGTGCTGGGATTACAGGCATGAGCCACCGTGACCCACCAGGTTTGCTTCTTTCTATCAAAGTTAACATCATTACCTAATATTTACCAGGGAGGTATGAAGAGGTTCTGAGATGATGATGGTAAGAACCCTGGAACTTGATGGGAGAGTGATTCACGTCCTGGGTAAGGCATTTCATGATCTACAGGTGAGCGCACTGGCTAGGAGTCTGAAGACTCTTGTTTTATTAATAGTTCTAGGCTCTTCCTTTGATTGACTCACCTGGTGACCTACAGCTGTGGTGCTGATGACCCAGCCCACTTTCAGTACTCAGGAACTCTGTGAGGGTAAAATATCATAATGTTCAAACTCACTGAGCTATTAGGAAGGCCAGAGCTATCAGTAATTCTGAACATGGAAGCTGATTAATCATCGCATCGACTCATTCACTAGGCTTCTGAATATCTGGAAGAAAACATAAAATAGTGGTTAAGAGTATTGTGGAGTCAGAGAAGCATGGGTTCAAGGACCTGTTCTGCCACTTTTAGCTGTAAGACCTTAAGAAGGTAAGTCTCTTCACTTCTCTGAGGCTCAGTTTCTTCATAAGCCAAGCAAGAATGAGGAAAATATTACCTTCCTCTGAGGGAAATGTGACAGTGACGTAAGTCATGCATGCAGAGCACTTAGCACAACACCGGGCACCTGGTAAACACTCAGTAAAAAATGCCTTTAAAATGTATTATCAATAATGATTCACAACTGAGTGAACATTTTAAACACACTATCTATTGATATTGTCTCTTGGCTTGATTCATTATTGGACTGGCTAGCAGTGTCATAGCCATTGATGAAACCTTGAGACCACATAGTTTAAGATTTCTCATCTCTGTTTTTAAGTATGATTTTCTAAAAATCCAATTCTAAAGGGCCAAGCTTAGAAACTTGCCCAATCCCGTGGCTTGGCAGCCTCAGAGAAGAGGCAATCAGACAGATAGTTCTGTATCAACAACAAAACTAGAAGAGAATGCAGCTTAGGAAAGAAGCAAAAAAAACCCAGCACTATCTAGAAGGTACGAAGTATGAAAGAAGTGCTCGAAGGATCCTCAAAAGAAGGAAATTTGGAAAATGGAAATTTCTTCATAGCTTGTACAAACTTATGTGGTAGACAACATTGCATTCTCCCTCCACACACAGAGAGAGAGGTGTGTGTGTGTCATTTTCCTTTTCTTTTTCTTTTTTTTTTTGAGACAGAGTCTGGCTCTGTCACCCAGGCTGGAGTGCAGTGGTGCGAGCTTGGTTCACTGCAACCTTCACCTCCCGGGTTCAAGTGATTCTTCTGCCTTAGCCTCCCAAGTAGCTGGGACTACAGGCACCCATCACCACGCCCGGCTAATTTTTGTATTTTTAATAGAGACGGGGTGTCACCATAATGGCCAGGCTGGTCTCAAACTCCTGACCTCATGATCCGCCCACCTCAGCCTCCCAAAGTGCTGGGATTACAGGCATGAGTCACCATACCTGGCCTTTTCTTTTCAATAAAACCCCATTTTCTCCCCCCAGATATCTTCCTATCTCCCTTCAGGGAAGAGGACCCTCCCTCCAGCCAAAGGGTCAATTTGATGTGTTTCAGTCAATTGAGTAATTCCTCTTGCCAATAAATTATTTTAAGGGTGGGCATAAGGCCTAGCTCTGGCTGATGAAAATAGTGTGACTGGCTAGGGGACTTCTCACAATTTTTCCAGAAGAAAATTCTGTTTCACTCTTAAACTCAGGAATAGATCATCTCTTTCTTGCCAGATCTTGTTTCATCCCCGTAGGAAGCCTGGAGCTGTTTGGCAGCCATTTTGTGACCATGAGGAGAGTTATCCTGAAGTAAAACTCCTACATTGAAGATGGTGGAGTCTAAAAACTAGAGACAATAATTTTCTAACGCAGGCAACACTTTGAGACAGTGACTAATTCTCTTGAAATATACTTTGTGTGAATTTGGGTCTTGACATTACCCACGTGTGTCCTTGTCCTGTTTTGCCAACATCGAAAGTATAGAACTTGGTTTGCCATATTATTTTTAGCTATTGCCTACTTGAGGGTCAATCACGGAAATGATCCATTCTCTTCAGGGGGCAAATTATCCAAGGGGCAAAGGGGTATCTTCTGGTAAATCAGTGGTGGAATAGAAAGAGCAAAGTATTCTTGGCCCAATACATGAATCCTTCTCTTTGAATGGCCACTTGGTAACCATGGGGCTTTAGACAAATTACTTTTCTCTCAGTCTCAGTGTCATCATCTTTAAAATGATGTTAATAACACTGACTTTTTTTTATATCCCTTGCTGTAAAGGATCAAGTAGGATCGTGTGTATAGAGTGTACAATGACACTTCTACAATAGTACAGGAATGCAAAACATCAATGATACCAATAGCAATTATGATATCTCATCACTGGTCTACAGCTAGGTGGGGAAGCATACCGTTGACGTTTTGAAGTGCTTTCACTGTTTTCGTTTTATCTCTGTGATTCACCAGAAAAGAAATGCAAACTGACTTTTGTTCCAGAGTAACTTAAGAAGGACAACCCAGAGGGAATAATGTGTGCCTCTTTCTCTTAGAAGCATTAAGCAGTAAAAAAGAGAACTTACTCATCCCCTTTCACAACAGGTGAGGGCATTCCCCCACCTCGGGTTCCCATTTCACAGTCAGATAAGAAGTTTACTTTTCTCCGTGGTGAGAAACAGAATCCAGTGTGGAAGCTCAAGAATGATACTGATCATTTGTGGACACAAGCAAGCCGCTCTCCTGATTCAGATATCACAAGGTAAATGTCTTTTGGAGTTTCAGTGCCGCATCTCAAGGGGAGTAGAGAAAACCTTATAACTTCTGCCTAAAAGACAAATCTCAGTATGTCTGTGGAGTGGGCTGTTTTTTTTTCCTTAAATTTTTGCCATTTTTCTCTACAGGTATAGTCCTGTGGCAGGCCATGGAACTGGCAGGTTTCTATGTTTATTTCATTAGAATTGGACTTTTAGAGAACCATACTTAGAAACAGAGGTGAGGCTGTGCACAGTGGCTCATATCTGTAATTACAGCACTTTGGGAGGCTGAGGTGGGAGGATTGCTTGAGGCCGGGAATCTGAGACCAACCTGGGCAACAAGGTGAGACTCCATTTCCATAAAAATTTAAAAAATTAGGTAAGCATGGTAGCACATGCCTGTAGTCCTAGCTACTTGGGAGGCTGAGTTAGGAGAATTGCTTGAACCCAGGAGTTTGAAGCTGCAGTGAGCCATATCATACCGCTGAACTCCAGCCTGGGTGACAGAGCAAGACACTAGTCCTAAAAAATAAAAATAAAAACAGAGATGTAAAAACTTAGAGAGTGTGTGGTCTCAAGGTCTCATCAATGGCTATGATACCACTAGCCAGACCAATAACGAATTCAGCCTGAAAAAAATATATATCGAAAAGAGGCTATGAAACCAACCATTTAGTGTTGTGGAAATTGTGGGTGTCAGTGAAATCACCTCTCTCTAGGAGTTGTATAGCAAATACATGGATGCAATTTTGATTGCTCCAAGGATTGGGGAGTATCTGTAGCTCTTGTGCTTCTATGTACAGATGAAATCATCTGACTGCTTTATTATGATTTCCAGGTTAGAGCCCAAACATGCAAATATTAAATGCATATTATAATACATGACTTTCTTTTTTCTTTCCTTTATATTAGTTAATACCTGTTTGTTTATTTAAATTACATGTCAGTAGGTTATATTATCTGTGAATTTTATTTCAGAATGGTAAAGAAGATGTGGCAAAAATAAATGGCCGATAACCACAAGAGAAAACTTCCTTGTGGTTCAGCAGAATTCTTTGATTTTTATAACCAGTTGATTCAGGGTTGTGGGGATATAACCTCACCCCTGGCAGAAAGCATTTTGTCTATGCCAACTTCTCCAAGCTCAAAAAGCGTTTGAAGAAAAGAAAATTCATTCACTAGCAAATAATTTAGCAGTGAGTCAGTGGAGAGCTAGTACATTAGGAGAACAATTTAGAGGATGATTTTGTATGTTTCCGGATAATTAATCTGTTTCATGATTTATAGTACTGATTACAAATGTTTATTTGCCACATGTGACTCTCTCTTTCCTCCTAGATTATTTTTGTATAGGTAGTTTATTTCTTAAGCTGTGTTTCTTTGTTACCAATTTTCAAAAGAACTGAAATGTGCATGAGTAATTAATGGGGAATGTTGAGCTAGTTTTAATGGGTAAATTGTGCTATGGTAAAAATTGCAACCCAGATCTCTTTTGTATGCTCACAAGATGCTGGCCCATTCTGTGCACAGGTTGATAGCTGATTTTTTTGTAGCACCTCTGGTTATCTTGAGGTAACCAGAATTTTTTTATCGTTGTTTTCATGAGCACAGAAAGTTAGCATGCCATTCCTGAGCTGACATCATAAAGACGGCCTGGCCGTTTGCGTATGATGCAATAAGCCACGAAAGTCTGTGAGTGCAGATGTGTGTGAGAAAGTTTATTCATCATGCCTCTTAAAGCCCACAACTTGAGTTAAAATGTAAACATATTATTCCAAAAGCATAATTCATTATGACATTCTCACGTAGTCTTACTCTAAAACAAAGTACTTACAGAATTAGCCTGGAAACTGGAACATAACGAATGAGCCATATCATGAGCCATATCACAGGTCAATTGAGGTTGAAGGGACACTCCAGGGTCTAGCCCCTCATGTAGAGGTAAGCTGAAAAAATGGGAGCAAAATATTTGGTTAAGAGAGGCTAGCAAGTGATGGGGTGAAGTATGTGTCTAAGATGAAGCCTGTCAATAGAAAACACACAAAGGAACAGACTGGAGAAAGGTAACTTGTGTCCTTGTTTAAGTTCCCGTTCCTGTAGAAATAAGACCTGATGATTTTGGCACTCTTTCCTGTTAAGGAAGGAGATAGCCTCAGAATCCTCCTAAACACAGAGCTCTAAGATCCACTACCAACTCAATCTGTGTTTATTTTTCTTCTTCAACTTTTAAATTCTGGGGTACATGTGCAGGATGTGCAGGTTTGTTGCATAGGTAAATGGGTGCCATGGTGGTTTGCTACACAGATGAACCCATGACCTAGGTATTAACCCCAGCATCCATTAGCTATTCTTCTTGATGCTCTCCATCCCCCCACACCACACTGACATGCCCCAGTGTGTGTTGTTCCCTCTATGTGTCCATGTGTTCTCATCATTCAGCTCCCACTTACAGGAAAGAATATTCAGTGTTTGGTTTTCTGTTCCTGCTCTAGTTTGCTAAGGATAACTGCTTCCAGTTTCATCCATGTCTCTGCAAAGGACGTGATCTCATTCCTTTTTATGGCTACATAGTATTCCATAGTGTATATGTACCACATTTTCTTTATCCAGTCTATCTCGTTGTTGGCACATGAAATGAAGCTTATCTTTCTGTACACACTGGGGTGTCTTTTTAAAGTGATGTCAGCATATGAATGATCCCAGGAGTATAATGGAGCCAAAGCTCAATCTGGAGATGTGCATGAAAACATTTCTTTAATTGATATGGAGAATTGCCTAATAATTATGGAGTTCTTAGACTAGAAGATATCTCAAGTAGTCGGCTTATCCATAGGATGAGTACCCTTAAATAGGTGTTCTCTTGAGCCAGGACAAGTAGAAGGGTTATGGGATGCAACTTATTTTAATAGGGCTATGGTGTTTTTTTAGGGAGAGAGAGACAGATAGACAGATGGACACAAACAGGGCGGGAGGGAGAGAGAGAAAGGGAGGTGGAAGAAAGTGGAGACATGATAACAGAGACACACAGAGGGAGGCACATGCACATGCATGCACACACAGAGAATAATCTTTAAGCGTACACCCACACACATTGATGGTCCAGTTAATCTCAGGGGAAACAAAAGTCAAAACAAAAATTCAAAATAACTTTTAAAGGGAAATAATTTATCAGTTGTGCATGCAGGCAAGATATAATGATGCCTTTGATTTTGCAGACACAATTGCCTATCTATCATTAGGCACACTTTTCAGATTTGCTTTTTAATATTTGGATTTCATGAAAATGTACAGCAAATATCCAGCTTACTGGTAGTATTCTCTTGTGAACACCTTATAGTTTTGGTCTTAATTGGAAACTTTCACTCTAACCCAGATAAGAAAAAGTAGATATGGAAATTAGAAAAATCTCAGTGATGTTCACTAGGAAATATGACTATATAATGAGAAATATCTCCTTTGCCTTATTCTATTGGGAAACAAAATGTCTCACAACAACTAAATATATTGTATCTTTCCAATGTCTCCCCTTGGATTTTCTAACTTGATTCCTAAAGTAAATGGCTGGTGCCTTATTCTTCTTGGCTTTGCTGAGTGTGAGATGCTCCGGAGGAAGTGAATTTTGATGTTGTGAGTAATTCAATCTCTCAGGGCAGAAGCAATGGAGGACCAAACAGAGCCTAGAGTCTTCTTAGGAGCAAATAGAAAATGCCACAAGTCTATCTACCCCCAGGCAGATTTATGGCTTGGTGTCTGGTGAATCTTTAGATTAACGCTCTCCAACCCCTATTGTCTAGACCTGGCAGAGGCAGAAGATTAATGTCAACAGGGAGGCAGCCCGCACTAGATGTTGGAAATACAGATCCTACCTTTGTCTGGGCTATAGATCAAAAAAACCCCTTACTGTTTAGACAGACTCTGGAAAGAGATTTGCAAATCAGAGAGAGGTATTCATGTTGAGAGTGAAAAAGCAAGGTGCCTGAAAGAAAAAGAAGGTGTATAATAACTTACGTGGAAAAGACCACAGCCATCTCATGTCTTAACCTAGGCAACTTCTGGCTCCTGTTATTTGGAAGTCAGGGCAAGGATGAGGGTAGAAATATTGACTGTGGTTACAAACTTCATTCTGTGATGACAGACATGGGGTCACCTCAAAGATCCCACATGTAGAAGTTGGGTATTTTTTTTTACCACCATTCAGTTCCCACTCAAATGTGTGGGTTTAAAAATTTGCTTTCATAGAAAAAAGTTTAAAGGGTATATTTGGAGAGATCATTTACCTTCTCTCCTCCCCTGAGGAAAGCATTTAGATGATTTACTTCTACGGGAGGTAGGAGGATTAAGATTAATCATAAAATGCATTCCGTCTGAAATATGAGCAGAGGGCTGGCTGGCACCCAGAACAGGAGTGGTCAGTGGTCCTGACTTCTAACTGGAAGGGTCACCAATGGATATGGGGTGAGTTTCTAGGACTATAATTCACTCCTGGCTTTGACTCATTCTTTGGTTCCACTATTTATTAATTCTTCATTGTTGATTAGTTCACTCAACAGCCAAATGCTACTCTTTCTTTAGTTCCGAGCCTGGCCTTAGGTTTGAAAGTCTTTTTTTTTTGAGACAGAGTCTTGCTCTGTCACCCAGTCTAGAGTGCAGTGGTGCAATCTCAACTCACCGTAAGCTCTGCCTCCTGCGTTTACGCCATTCTCCTGCCTCAGCCTCCCCAGTAGCTGGGACTACAGGAGCCCGCCACCACCTCTGGCTAATTTTTTTTTGTATTTTTAGTAGAGATGGGGTTTTGCCGTGTTAGCCAGGATGGTCTCGATCTCCTGACCTCGTGATCCGCCCGCCTTGGCCTCCCAAAATGCTGGGATTACAGGTGTGAGCCACCGCGCCTGGCCAGGTTTGAAAGTCTTGACTGTCACAGTGGGTCTCACCTGATGTCCTTCCAGCCTCCTTACATTCCATTCCCCACACAGAGCCAGTGTGCATGCTTTAAAAATATAAATCAAATCAGATGGTACCTTTACCAAGAACCTTCAACGGTTCCCCATCTCACTTTAAAGAACATCTGAACTCCCTCCCCTGCCTTCCAAAGCTGACGGGAGTAGGGCCTCACCTCGCCTTGCATCTTATCCTTGTCCTCAATGCTTGCTGTATGATCTTTTCCTTTTCCTCAAATTTTACAAATTTGTTGCCTCCTAGGGACTTTGCACTGATGTTCCCTTTGGTCCCATATTTTGGCATGACTGGCTTCTTCTTGTCATTCAACTCTCAGCCTAAACATTATCTCCACAAGAGTCCTTCCTGACACCTGTATGACTTTCTTTTTTATTCTTGAGAGGCAGTGTCTCACTCTGTTGCCCAGACTGGAGTGCAGCAGCATAATCATGACTCACTGAAGCCTCGACCTCCTGGGCTCAAGTGATCCTCCCACCTCAACCTCCCAAGTAGCTGGGACTACAGGTGCGCTCCACCATACCGATTAATTTTAATTGTTTTGTAGTGACAGGGTCTTCCTATGTTGCACAGGCTGGCCTCGAACTCCTGGGCTCAAGCGGTCCTTCTACCTTGGCCTCCCAAAGTGCTAGGATTATAGGCATGAGCCATTGCATCCAGCTCCTGACTTTCTATATTAATACCCCATTTTATTTACTTTGTATCATGTATTGATGTCAAGTATCCTTTTGTTTATTTACTTGTCTTTGTCTCACTTTAAAATGTAAGCACCAGGAGAGCAGTAGCCTTGTCTAAATTGTTCACTGCTGTCCCCTCAGCATCTCAAAGGGTCTGGTACACAGGAGGATTTATTCAGTATGTATGGAATTAATGAATCCTGGGAACACTTCAAGATCTCTAAAGGATCTGTTTAAAAATGCAGATTCCTGCATCCCATCCTTGGAGACCCTGAGGTGAATCGCAGGCATCATTGCTTTTAGCAGTTTCACAAATGATTCTGATACATATGAGTCTAGTTTTCTCTAAGCTTTTTGACCACCCCAGCAATAGAAACATTTTGAGAAAGGAATACAAAAATATATGTATTTACTTATTTACAAATTATGTTTGCACTATGTTACAAACAATATTTTAAAAGATAAGATAAAAATATTTAAGTCATTTTTATTAACATAAAAACTTTTATATTCTTAAGTAGATTAATAATCTGTATGCTTAGCTTTGAAATGTTCTTGCTAACTATATTTTCATATCATCAATAGGTCAAGGTTCAGTATATATAAAAGTTAAGGATCATTATTAACAATAGTAAACATGAAAATAAGTTCAAATGCTTTTTTTGATAATCACTTTCTTCCTGGTATTGTGGCAAATCTGACTCTGTCATCGTTTTTAACATGAAAGAAGTATGGATTTGGAGTATGAGAAGTGTCTGTTCTGCTTTTTTCTTGTGGTTGCTTGTGTTTCCTTTTTTGGTATTATCTTCTAACTGGAGTTTCTTAGTAGGCATTAGCTTTCATAGTCCACTGTTCATTTTGGCAATTTAGTTATCATTAGATAATGTGACTTTAGTTTGACTATAAAAGGCACACATCACCTGCAATATGTAGACTGATGAAAAGATGTGAGGGCACCACTGTGCACGTCTCCACGGTCCAGAACTCCTGAATGGTGCCCAGCTTACCTGGTGAGTGAGCCAGGATGCCTGGGGTCACCAGGGTAAAAGTGTGTGTTGGTGTTACTGCACCTTAACTTTTAAGATAATAAATACAAAGGAGACTGATGGAAAGTAATACAGGATGAGTCTGGAGAGGATGGCAAGGCATTTTAAATAGGAGTAAAGACTTTTACTTTATCCTAAGTGCAAGGAAAATCATTGAAGGGTTCATGCAGATCGGTGATATGATCATATTTTTGGGTTTTGTTTTGTTTTATTTTTGGAGAGTGCTTCTTTTTACTTTTATTTTTTTAAAACTGAGGCACAGTTGACAAAAATGCATATATTGATGGCATATGAGGTGATATATTCATATAGGTATATGTTGTAAAATTATACAATCAAGCTAATTAACATATCCATCACCTCACATACTTATTTTTTGTTTTGAGAAGAGTTAAGATCTAATCTCTTAACAATTTCCAAGTATTCAATACATTATTATCAATTATAGTTACTACCCTACAACAGATATCCAAGCTTATCCAATTTCTGTTTATCAGATCACTTGGGTCTCCATGTAGAGAATGCATTGAAGAGGCCAAGGATGTAAGCCTGAAGCCCAGGGAGGAGAGCACTGGAGTAGCTCAGGTAGTGTGGGGAAGATTGGAAGCAAAATTAATGGGGTTGTCAGACTGGACATGGGGTGAAATGAGGGACAAAGGAACCTTGGTTGATTTATGGTTACCAGCTTCTGTGTGAGGTATCCTTTCTTATTATCCAGGATTCAAAAGTGGCTACTTTGAGAACCATTTCCAAAGCCAGCTTGTTGGCCTCATCTGCTGCTAACATGCAGAGTTTAGCTTTTGCCTGTTTTGGCAAAAGTCCGGCTCACCATGTCAGGAACATATTGGGCTTGACTTAAGAGACTCTGTCAAACGAAGATGTTCCAACAGCTTTTCTTGAAAGTGAATGAATCACAACATTTTCAATAAAAGTTTATGGCTTTAGAATAAAAAAACCAAACATATGAGTTGTGACATGTTAATGATACTTATCTTTTTTTTAGAAGAGGATGGTGAACAAATACATTGTCTTGAATAATGGAAATGTAAGTAAAAAGTCTAAAATACAAGATGACTAAAGACTTTCTGATGTGGACCATCAGAATATCATAGAACCAAATGCATTTTGACCAGATCTTACAAAAATACAGAATACCAACAGTAACATATCTGTAATATACAGTTGAAAGCCTGGCACCGTGGGGATTCTCTGAATGAGATTCTTTCGCTAAAAATCATGGCTGTCCTGAGTACCATCTTGCAAAGTGTAATGTCTTTTTACATTTTCAATTAAAATAAGCTAATAATTTGGCCTAACAGTCTGGTGCTGCCTAAGAAGTCCTCTCCCACAGTCTGAGTTTTGCATGTGAACAGTTAGTCATTAGTCTTCATTCTATACCACTTACAGCTGGTCCTCATATTGTTCAAAGCAGTGACATCATGAATTTTCCCAAAGATGGTTAATGTCAGTGGCAATACACCAGCTTCTAGTGATTCTCAATGCCCTCTGAAGTCCTCTATTCTTCCCCCAAAAATGTATTAACCTGAAATCAAAATTATTAATGGTTTGAGTATTGCCAACAGGAAATGTAGTGTTCTGTTTGTCTTTATAAAAACAATTTTAAAATCATTATTATTTATAATATGCTGTTGGTGTGCCACATTTGTTTGGCATATCCTTCAAAAAGGTTACATAAGCCTTTTCTTCTTCCAGAGTAAGGTTTTAATCAGGGATTTTTCTCTTGTACTTCATCTGACATGTTTAAGGACTTACTAACCCTTCCTCTGTCTTCTTTTTCTCTCTCTGCCACCTTTTCTTCTTCCTTCTTATCATTCATCTTCTGTCTCCGTGTCTTCCTCCCATTCTTCTGCAAGCAGCTGATCTTTGAGCTCTTTCATATGTGGCAGACCCTGACAAGGACCCTCTACCTGAAGATCAGATAATTAAATGGGGGAGACCAATTCAGAAATAAGAAATTTCAATATTAGTAAAAGGGACTCTGAAAGATGTAAATGATTAAGGTGACTTACGGGACTAGCTGACTCCTATCTCTTCTCTGTTTTATTCATTCATTCAGTTAACAAATATTTATGGAGTCTCTATGTGCCAGACAGATAGTACTTAGAAATATGGAGCTTAAAGCCTAGGAGAAAAGGCAGTAAAAAATAATTGCATATATAACAGTAAAACTGCAATTGTGGTAGATGTTTTCATGGAAAAGTTGCAGGTCCTGTGGGATCGCATAACAGAGGGAACAAACTACCTAGTTTGAATGCCGAAGTTGGGCTTCTCCTGATGCCTTGACATTTGCACTGTGACTTGATGGATGAAGGGAAGAGAGAGGTTAGAAATGCAGTGGGCAAGGGGCAGGGATGTGGGTAAAGGCCCCGTGATGGGGGAAAAAGAACCAGCATGGCTGAAGAATAGTCGGCTAAGGGAAAAACGCTAAGCAGGAGCTAGGGAGCTGCCAGACTGCGCAAGACTGTGTAATTCATCCTGCAGATCTTGACCTTAATTTCGAGAGCCATGAGAAAACATTTAAGCAAGAGATAGACAGCATCTTGTTCATTTCAGCATTTTGCTTTCCCTTAAAACTCCCTGGCCTTGACTTTCGGCCAATTTCTCCAATGGATCTGGCAGCTGTGGGATTGGAGATCAGTACCTAGGAATAGTGTATTAACTGTAATTAGAGTTCATATACTGATGCCTGAAGCCAGAAAAACACACTGACCCTGGAGCATGGCCGAAGGACTTGGGTGTCTACTAGTAGATATGGTGCTTGTGTTATGGAGGTTTACATAGTGAGCATTGAGGACAGCAATCAACTCAACACAATTTCTTGCCATCATGTTTGTATCATAGCCTGTGAAACACTTGAAATGTTGCAGCTTTGATAAAGCGTTTGTAAAGCACATTTAGATCAGCAACCTTCCTTTCTCTCTCTCTCTCTTTTTAAATGTGGAAGACTTCATGATATTCCCACCATCAATTAGAAGTAAATCCTATACAAATTGATTACAGGTACCCTATTTTGATAAAGTTTAGCACTTTTCTCACCATCTCTGTGTGTGTGTGTGTGTATGTGTGTGTATGTGTGTGTTTTAAAGGTCTCTTGCCATGGGTTAATTAGATACTACCTCAGAGAGAAAGGGCACCTAGTCTCTTCAAAGTCTTTGAAATTGTGCTGCAGTTGAATGCATGGTAATATATCTAAGTCAAGTAGGGTTGCATGTTACCACATGTAGGTAATGCAGCATCAAAGACTATGCTTATGTTAAAACAAAATTCTTTATTTTTGTTGTCGTAAGAATCCCCAGCTGGGTACGGTGGTTCATGCCTATAATCCCAGCACTTTGGGAGGCTGTGGTGGGCTCGATCACGAGATCAGGAGTTCGAGAACAGCCTGGCCAACATAGTGAAATCTCGTCTCTACTGAAAATACAAAAATTAGCCAGGCATGGTGGCAGGTGCCTGCAGTCCCGGCTACTTGGGAGGCTGTGTAGGACAATCGCTTGAACCCGGAGGTGGAGGTTGCAGTGAGCCAAAATTATGCCACTGCACTCCAGCCTAGCCGACAGAGTGAGACTCCATCTAAAAGAGGAAAAAAAAAAAAAAAAAAAAAAAAGACTCCCCCAACCTTGAGTTTAAATCAAACACCAAAAGGAGCAAAAGAGTCAGAGTTTCTTTCTGATGTTTTCTCCTGGTCTAAAAACTATTTTTAAAATAAATGTTTATGAGAGTTGTTTTCCAAGGAGAACCATCACTTCATCTCTCATACCATTCAAGATTTTTCACAACGTGTTATTTTTTGCTTTGTGATTTTTTTTGATATGGAGATTATACAGAGCAGCCATAGGTGCTGAGGTTATTATATTCTACCAAGTTTGATTTATGAATTCCTTTTTTTACTATCACTATCATTGATTTGAGCTTCAAAATGGATCCTCTTTGTTATGTACATAGAAAGGATAATGATCGTTTATGTTCAAGCAATTCATTTAGCTAAAAGCCAAGGCTGGAATATTCTTACTGCTAATTTAATTCCACAAGTTGGATATTATTTTCAATTTGTTTTCCATTCATACTAGACATAGAAATACAGAGCTAAAATCAGCTCGAAGGATCTATCTGGTCCATCTCTTTCTGATGTAACTGGTAAATGACAGCTATTTGGGGATTTAGCTCTAATTTAGCATCATTAAATAATTCAGTGCAGAGATCTATGAAAGTCAACAGAAACATTGTGAAACAATGAAAAAAAATCCTTCCTTTTTGGAAATGGTATAGAATGGGAACTGCATATTCCTAGATTATAGGACTTGTCTTAGATTTTTATTGCCTTTTCCACCCTCCTACCTTAGAAATGACAACTAATATATAACTAATATAAAGCTAGGGTTTGTAGTAGTAGCCCCTTCTCATCTGGTTTCACATAAAAATTTTAGTAGTGACACACAAAGACAGTTAAAAAGAAATTTAAATCTCTTATGAAGTCTTTCAAGGAATGGCTGATGGAGACATTGTATAGCAGAACTTCTTCAAATTTGCTTTCCCTCATCTCTTTCTCTATGTATTTGCAATTGCCCTCCATTTCTCTCTCATCTTGTCTCTACATTTCCCTGAACTTTCCCATAATCTCCCCCACCTGAATATTTCTCTTTGCATTTCCCCTCTCTATTCGCCTCTTCATTATGTATGTCTGCTTAGCCTCTCCTATCTCTTTCAATTCTCTTGCCTATCCGTATGTAGATAAAAATCAAAGACAAGGCAATTACAAAGTAAGTAAGGAGGCTTTCTCCTTAATAGGGTGGATAAGTTGGAGGGGGCAGATATAACCTAGACCTGTGTTTTCCACAAATAAATGTGCACGTGAACCACCTGAGGGACCTTGTTAGAAAGCCGATTCTGATTCGTTAGGTCTGGGATTGAGCTTATATTCTGCATTTCTAATAAGTTCTCAAGAGAGTCTCTTGCTGCTGGTCCCTGGACAAGTCAACCTAGAGACCAAGAGAGAGAAGTGTTGGATGTAAAGAGAGCAGCTAGACATGATCTCCTTAAAGATGATGACAGTGTCTGCATTATTTACCACTGTAGTACATGGTCTGATACACAGTCCACCCTGTTCAGTAATTTATTTATTTTTTTTGCCTGATGATCTTGAATACAACAGGCTCTGAAGATATGTTCCTTTCTTTCCTGTCTTCTCTTAAAGCTTGAAATGCCTGAGCAGTGCTACATTTCTTAAAGCAACCCCATTTATTCCAGACATCCATCTGGCATGTGATTTACACTGAATCCAGAGGCACTCAAGGATTTTTATCTGACCCTTGCAGTCTTCAGAGATTCATTCTTCACTCCCAAGTATACTCACACCCCACACTTGGCCATAGCTCACTTCTGACAGGCCAGTTTGGATCTTAATCACAGCTCCCGAAGTTTTAGTTAACATAGCTTTATCCATGAACTTAATCAGCAGGCTCTCCACTCTATCATTTCAGCCGTTGATCAAACAACAGCCACTAAATCATAGAGAGCCCTGGCTGATCCCTGAAAACTATGCCCATGCTTGATGCTGGGCCATTGATGGAAACTATTTTGTATTGCCTTTTAACCACTTATTTGCCAGTTGTATTTCAACTGGATTATCTCAGAATAACTCATAATTAACAGTTCTAAAAATATTTTTATTTAATAACAAATGTAAGACCTGATTTTATTTTAAAAATGCAAAAATGTGGAAGCATATAATATAAAAGAGTAGAATTTTTCTTCATTCTTTCCCTAATTTCACTTGTCTCCTCAAAGGTACTCACTAGATAGACTTTTTTTTTTTCTTTCTGGAGCTTTTAAATTTGCGTTTTGCATCCTCTCTCTCTCTCTCTCTCTCTCTCTTTCTCTGTGTGTGTTTGTATGTGTGTGTGTGTGTGTGTGTGTGTGTGTGTGTGTGCTGTTAGAAATATTTACTGTTAACTGGATATCCATGTGCTCTTCCCAATTCCAGTTTCCTTGTAGCTCATATTGGCCTTGAGACTAGCTTAGGCCCATATACTATAAACAGAATTGAGGCCAAGCACAGTGGCTCATGCTAGTAATCCCATCACTTTGGGAAGCTGAGGCAGGAGGATTGCTTGAGGCCAGGAGGTCAAAATCAGCCTGGGTAACATAGTAAGACCCTCTCTCTACCAAAAATATTTTTAAATTAGTTGAGTGTGGTGGCATGCACCTGTAGTCATAGCTACCTGGGAGGCTGAGGTGGGAGGATTGTTTGAGCCCAGGAGTTCAAGGTTACAACGAGCAATGATTACACAATTGTACTCCAGCCTAGGCAACAGAGTGAGACCCTGTTTCAAAGAAGAAGTAATATTTGTCATTGCTGGGCTGATGCATAATGGTAATAATGAGTTTTCTTCCTTTCTTGCAAAGACTGAGGAGGCTCCATCTTCTAAATGTTACATATACAATACGATGGAAGCCTGGGTCCCTGAATGACTATATGGATTAGCATTCTTCTCTCATCATGCATATGTGTGTTATATATGTACCATGAGCAAACTATATCTTCATTGTGTTTAATCACTAAGATTTCAGGATAAGCTAGTTAACACAGCAAAACCAATTATAACCTAATACATGAATCTGTACTTATGATGTTTTTTAAAAATTCAAAGGATTATAGTATGTGTATTGATCTGCAGCTTATTTTTTCACTTAACATTTCTAGACATCAGTCCTTGTCAGTACATATCAACTATCCTGATGTTATAAAATCATACTCTCAGAACCATATTTTGACATGTTAATAACCATCCACTTAACATAGAGTCAGACTAAATTTGTGTATAAGGTAAATATTTAATATGTACATGTCTGTAAGTATGCATCTGTAAGCATTTGCCATTTAGTCATTTGTAAATGCATTTACAATAATTATATATAATTTTGTATGTAAAGTAGTATAACATGACAGGTTCTGAGAGACTTGAAGAGCATTCTCATGAAGAAAAAAAGTTGAAAAACATTTTCACAAGATTAAAAAAAAATTAAGAATGCAGCACAAAGTTTGCCAAAAGGAAAAAAAAAAAACCAGCCACTTGTCTTTTAGGAAATGTCATAGAAAAGCATCAATTTGTTTCTAGAGGACAAAATTTAGTATACCTAAATCATAAAAGTCAGGGGGCATAATAAAAGATGAAAACATAAATATGACAACTACAAAAATGACTGAAAGTATAGCTCATTTTAGTTTTCAAGAGATGATCAAACAATATTTTTACATTTTTAATGAAAATGTTAAGAGGTCAGAGTTCAATTAACCTAGCGATTTTATTCTTGAAGCAGACTCACAGGATAGGAAAGTTACATCAAGCTTTTATTTCCATTTCTGATCTGTGAGGTTAGGGAAAGCTTCATCTCTTATGAAACATTGCATATATATACTTTTTGTTGTTGTTGTTGTTGTTATTTAGCATCTTTGCTTTTTCAGCTCCCCTTCATTACGTTGTGAATGGTTGGAGCTCAATGTAAGATAAGACTAGCTCACAGAATCATTCCTGTGTGGATATTGTGTTTTGGTTGCTCAACCTCATGGTCCTTTCCTAACAGTACCCTGATTTCCTTTTGGGGAATCCCATTTTATGCTGTCTTAGCAGGAGAGAAAATCCAAGTTGTGCATGGCAGCAAAGGGGAGCCGGGAAGCATCTCTGGCAGTTCCTTTCTTTCCCAATTCTGAAGTAAGAAAAAGTGAGAAAGAAGAGAAAGTGGAAGTAATGATTAAGCAGATGTACAAAGACTGACCCTTACTGATGTGCACCAATGAAAGGGGGACAAAGCAGGCTTCGACCTCCTCTTCTTTTTCTTTCCTCTCTTCTCATTTTTTTTCCTATTTTCATTTTTCTTTCTCCTCATAAGCTTTCTTCTCACTTTTTACACTCTCCCATCACATTTCATCTTCGTCTTTCTTTTTCTTCCAATCCTGTACTTTCTTTGGTACCCACGGGATATATCTCAGGAAATTTGTTACCCTATGTCTCTTTGCTGTCTAGTTATCTGACAATGTTTCCTTCTCTAATAAAGTTTTCTCTTTCTCTATGTTCCCTCTCATATGTTATCCCTTCATTATATTAAGATACTCAAAGAAAGGAAAATGCCTTGGCCATCTTTTTGACCAACCAAGCTGGATGTAATTCCATTGTTTGCTGAGAAAAGAAGTGCATGTGACTCACAGGGTTTATCTTTGTCTGGACACTCTGCTCATCACGGGTTATGTTGTTTGACTGTGAAAGATGTATACTATGCCCAAATTACGTCATCTGCCCAAAGATTTGCAACAAAAGCTGGTCCTTGTTCCTCCAACTTCTGCACATACCGATTGCTTTGCTTAGTTCTCTGCATCTAATTTTTATATTTTTAAATCCTCTCTGCTGAATTTTAGCTGGAGCAGCATAACCCACCACAATTTAAATGGTTTTTTCAATTATGCACAAAAGGCCAAACAGCTTCAAGCACCTTACAGCTCCCTCAACTGCGACCTCTATTCCTGTCTCTTATTCTTTCCCTACCACTGCCCTTCTCCCCAGTACACTCTTCTTTTATATTTTATAGTAACAATACTGTTAGAAAAATAACACATAAAGGCAAATTCTACTGGAAACTGTAAACCACTGGCTGGTCATCAGACCAGTATCACTGGTATTATACAGACATCTATTATTTTTCAGCAGAGAAAAAGATGTTGTCAGAAATTCTTATTCTGTGTACTCTATAAAGACAATGAGGTTATACAAATGCATAGACTCAAGAAATATGATCAACGCCCTTGTGGTTTGTGTGATCGGTTTCTGTGATGAATGGCAAGCCACTAAGAAGGATCAGTTAAAGTGGAGGGAGGAAACCTCAGGGTTATATTAGATGGTGCTTTTTAAAGTCAGCTTTGAGTATTTCCTTGTGCATTTCATCATGAATCTGATTATTAGCACTGCTCATGAGGATATAGTGTGGCTATCTCAGAGAAATATTGGGGCACATTATTATGTGATTGAAATAAATGGGAAGAAGGAAAACTATACTCAAAATATCATTCTTTTTATACCAGAAAGAAGTTCAAGATGACCCGGTCCAACTCCCTTATTCTTCAACATAGAAGCTGAGGCTTAGAGAAGTTAAAAGGCTTGCTCATGTCACATAGGTATTTCTAGGCAAAATCTCATCCAGGATCAAGGTCTCTGGTCTCTAAGATCGGTGCCCTTGCCACCTCTTTGAAATTCATGACTATGTAATTTTCTCTCATGCTCATTCTCATGATAATTTTTGTGTTTCTCTGCATCACTAGGTCATTTTTGATAGTTGTAACAAATTCAACAAATATATATTCATTAACAATTTTCATTTTTTTTCTTTTTTCTTTTTTTTTTCTGAGACAGAGTCTTGCTCTGTCACCTAAGCTGGAGTGCAGTGGCACGATCTTGGCTCACTGCAACCTTTGCCTCCCAGGTTCAAGTGATTCTCGTGCCTCAACCTCTCCAGTAGCTAGGATTATGGTGCCTGCCACCACACCCAGCTAATTTTTGTATTTTTAGTAGAGATGAAGTTTCACCATGTTGGCCAGGCTGGTCTCAAACTCCTGACCTCAAGTGATCCGCCTGCTTCAGCCTCCCAAAGTGCTGGGATTACAGGCATGAGCAACTGTGCCCGGCCAACACCTTTAGTTTTTAAAGCTTATATGCAAAGAATTATGCCTGTGGCTTGAATGGGAGTGGGGATAGCACAGCTATATTAGTTTCCTGTTGCTGCTATTACAAATAGTGAGAAACCAGGTGACTTAAAATAGTAAAAATAATAATAATAATAATAATAATAATTATCTTACAGTTCTGCAGGTTAGAAATCTCACAATAGTGGTAAAGAGTTTAGGGTTTCAGAGCTCACCTGGCTCAGTTTGAATGATAGTTGTGTGATTTTAGACAACTCACTTAACTATTCTGATTCAGTTTCCTTTTCTGTAAAAATATGAGTATCGATGGTACCTGCCCCTTAGGGTTGCTGTGAAAATTATAGGAGTTGATTCGCATTAAACATATAGAACAGTGCCTGGTACATTGTAAGTGTGTGCGTGTGTGAGAGAGAGAGAGAGAGATTGAGTCTTACTATTATAATATTTCTTACTCTAAAACTTGCACAACAGAATTCCTATTAGCTTACAGTTGAATTGTCAAGAAACAATATGAATCGTCTGAGTATGTGAATGGTTTCAATAAGATGAGTGGGCTTGGTGTACAAGAGAAGGCAGGACATTTTGAGAGGCGGCGGCACAAGAAAGGCTTAAATCCAAAAAGAAAGTTGAATCCAAGTATGGTTTATCCAGCAAGCATGCTGGACAAATGTTGCAAATAGACCTCAACTCGTTTGTTTGTTCACATTTGTCAAGGTCTTTCAGTAAATATTGTTAGCCCCTGATAATGAGAGTTGGGTGCAAGCTAAATGTTCCTTTCCCTGTGTGTAAACTTTTCTGCCAAGTGGTACGTTCATGAGAGCAAGGCTCAAACTTTTTTCTGCCACACTTCCAAAGGTTATTCACAAGTCTCCTCTGTAATCCAGTGGCCGACTCTGCTGTCTGTTGTTTTAGGTTCTCCAACCAATGTCATATATGAAAGGGTCACTTGGACACAGATGTGACTATGATCTGAGGTGTCAGTAACTAACTGAATTGCATCAGGCAGCAGGAATATCCACAATGTGCGCCTACACAAGACTGAACGACACCACTGTGGCAGCATCTTTAGGCTCCTGACTCACCAGATTCTTATGCCCCGTCTTGGTAAGGGTGACAGCTCCTCTATAGCTTTTTAAATCTAATGCATCCACTTCACCAATGTACAAATTATTTGCAATATCTGTTATGCTTATTCATGAATCCTCTGGTGTAACTTTAGATAGAGATACAGCCATGCACTGCATAAAGACATTTCAGTCATGATCATACATTTCAGTATCATGGTGGGCCCGTATGATTATAGTAGATCTGAAAAATTCCTATTACCTAGTGATGTTATAGCCATCATAATGTTGTAGGACAATTACTGTATTTTTAAAATAAATGTAAGTAAACAGTGTTCATAAAGTCTACGGTAGTGTACAGTAATGTCCTAGACCTCTACATTCACTCGCCACTCACTTACTGACTCACCCAGAGCAACTTCCAGTCCTGCAAGCTGCATTCATGGTAAGTGCCTTATACAGGTCAACCATTTTTTATCTTTTATATTGTATGTTTACAGTATCTGTTTTATGTTTAGATGTGTTTAGATATACACATACTTTCCATTGTGTTACAGTTGCCTGCAGTGTTCAGCAAAGTAACATGATGTACAGGTTTGTAGCCTAGGAGCAATAGCCTATATACTATATAGCCTAGGTATATAGTAGGCTATATCACTTAGGTTTGATTGAGCCACACTCAGTCATAGTGTTCTCTGGTTCTTTGTGCTTGTATATTTATTCTCTCACCCTAGATCACCAATCTACTCATCATAGCCTTAAGAAAATACCTGTGTTGGTTCCTCTCAAATTTTCATCAAAAATATCTCCTCTGAGTTTTAGTCTTATATATTCATTACTTATTTTTCTCATGGCATATTCATAGTCTGATATATTCGATCATTTATTTTTCTCACAGCATACATGATATGATGTTTGCACAATGATGGAATCACCTACTGACAGAACGCAGTCCTGTCATTGAGACACGTGACTGTATTTTAATGATCTCCATCTTCTATGTAAGAGACTTTCCTCTCGATGTCTTGGTAGTGTGCTCCTGATTAAAAGAGGGCAAATGCCCTGATTGGATGAACTGAGTGTATAGGTAGGGCTTGTCAACTTTGAGGTTTACTTCGGGGCATCTGGGTAGATCATTTTTGGATGAACCCTCAATGTAAGTATCTTTAGCTTCTTTTCCCTTGACTTGGTCAGGTTCCCAGGTATATTAGGGTTCTCTAGAGGGATAGAACTAATAGGATATATACATATGTGTGTATATGTGTATATATATGTATATATGTATATAAATGTATATATGTATATAAATACATGTATATATGTGTATATATAAATATATATAGAGAGATATATAGGAGCTTATTAAGTATTAACTCACACAATCACAAGGTTCCACAATAGAGACTCTAGTTATTTGTGTCTTATATTTATTCTGTCATCCTAGATCACCAGTCTACTCATCACAGCCTTAATAAAATACCTGTGTTGGTTCCTCCCACATTTTCATCAAAAATCTCTGCTCTGAGTCTTAGTCTTAAATATTCGATTAGTTAATTTTCTCATGGCATATTCTATTTAATATAGTTATTTGCATATCGAATTGTATCCTCATTTTCTTCTTAGACTCTGAAGCCTGTTAAGAAGAAACTGTGTCTATCTTCCTTGCGATTGTTTACCGAGTATAGTACCTGTCACATGGCAATAATGTTAATGTTAGTTCATGTTCACACTGCTATAAAGATACCACCTGAGACTGGG
Source organism: Macaca mulatta (assembly GCF_049350105.2). Taxonomy (NCBI): domain Eukaryota; kingdom Metazoa; phylum Chordata; class Mammalia; order Primates; family Cercopithecidae; genus Macaca; species Macaca mulatta. Next base: position 128,663,142 of record NC_133407.1, on the reverse strand, counting down.
TAATTTATAAACAAAAGAGGTTTAATTGACTCACAGTTCCACACCTTGTCTGCAGGCTGAGGAGCAAGGAGAGCCAGTCCGAGTCCAAAAAGTAAAGAACTTGGAGTCTGATGTTCGAGGGCAGGAAGTATTCAGCACGGAAGAAAGATGTAGGCTAACAGGCTAAGCCATTCTAGCCTTTTCACATTTTTCTGCTTGCTTTATATTCTATGGCAGCTGATTAGATGGTGCCCACCCAGACGAAGGGTGGGTCTGCTTTCCTCAGTCCACTGACTCAAATGTTAATCTCATTTGGCAACACCATCACAGACACACCCAGGATCAATACTTTGCATCCTTCAGTCCAATCAAGTTGATACTCAGTATTAACCATCACACCAGGGAAATATCTTCCCATGGAGAAGGGTCTGAATCTCTGTGATCTTGGAGCCAAGCAGGAAAAGAGGGATAGCCTCTCTGCATTCAGCATTCAGTATGCATGTGGTCATTTGATCTACCTTTTTTTCAATACAGCATCCACTTTATCACCCAGAGAATAGACCTGTGTACTTCAGTGTGGTAGAGAAGGGAGAGTTAACCAACAGGATAAAAGAGGGGAAGGAATCTAGGAATCTAACTGCATTTCAAACAGATTTTACCCAGTACTTTTCATTTTGGTAAAAAGAACTCCTTAGACCTCCCCCCTCTCAGTTCTAGCAGTACCTGTGGATAATGCTAATTCCTGTGTCTTTTGAGAAGTCCGTGGTGTGAATTGGTTTGTGCTCAGGTTTCCTTATGATTAGCTTGGAATTCAGCTTTTCTGACTCTGCTAAGCCAGGTACCACTCATTCATCTGCCTTCAAGCTTCCAAAATTTTGTTGTGTCTTTTCTCCTGCTCTCCCTATTCTTGTAGGCATATGGCTTTAGAGAATAATAAAAACTCTTTATTGTAGTCTTACTGAAGTTTTGGAAGGAAGTGAATTAGATGTGTGTTTGGTCCATCAGCTTAACCCAAACAGTCCCTATTATTCTTCAAGTTGCTTTGCTCTGGTTTCTATTTCTATTGCACCAATAAAAGTGATCTTATTTAGATCACTAGTGACCTCCAAGAATCTAATTCAACATCTGTTTTAGGTATGCACTTCATTGGGCCTCTTGACACATTTGACACTGAAATCCACACATTGAAACCACTGTCTTGGCTTCTATGATATGACTCTTTCCTGGATTTCTTCCTACCTCTTAATTAGCCTCATTTGCTGGCTTCTCCATTTCTGAGCCACATACAATCAGTGTTCTCCAGTTCTTTGTGTCTTGTATTTATTCTCTCATCCTAGATCATCAATCTACTCATCACAGCCTTAATAAAATACCTCTGTTGGTTCCTCCCACATTTTCATCAAAAATCTCTGCTCTGAGTCTTAGTCTTATATATTCAATTATTTATTTTTCTCATAGCATATTATATTTAATATAGTTATTTGCATCTAATTGTATTCTCATTTTTTTCTTAGACTCTGAAGCCTATTAAGAAGAAATTGTGTCTATCTTCCTTACCATTGTTTACCTAGTATAGTATCTATCACATGGTAGGAGTTTAATAATGTTAATGTTAGTTCATGTTCACACTGCTATAAAGATACTACCTGAGACTGGGTAATTTGTAAATAAAAGAGGTTTAACTGACTTACAGTTCTGCATGGCTGGGGAAGCCTCAGGAAACTTACAATCATCTTAGAAGGCGAAGCAGAAGCAGGCATCTTCTTCACAAGGTGGCAGGAGAGAGAGAGCATTTTAAAAACCATCAGCTCTCATGAGAACTCCCTCACTATCATGAGAACAGCATGGGGGGAACTGCCCCCACCAACCAATCACCTCCCATCAGGTCCCTTCCTTGACACCTGGGGATTACAATTCAAGATGAGATTTGGGTGGGGCACAGAGCCAAACCACATCAAATGTATACTGGATTAATGAATACACATCCACACCCATAGGAATATGACTTATATTTTGGCCCTATATTCTTCATTCTCCACCATATTATGCCCCTTTTCTAGGACTGAGTTAAGGACTTTTCAGATCATTGATGACTTGCATAGATGACTGCCCTTGTTTTATTCCCCACCCCCGATATGTGTCCTTAATAAGGCTTTAGAGAAAAGATTCATCCAGATGGTAACATACATTTAAAATCAGACAGCTGAGGAAAAAAGTCATCCATTACATTAGGGGAGTTGAGTGTTGAGTGAGACCTTTTTCTAAAACATCCATTCAATTTGTGAAAAACTCCAAACTACCAGCACTTAATTTCTTGCCACAAATCCCAAATTAAAAAAGAACCATGGTTCTCCTTTTTTTGTGTTCTATAGTCTTCCATAAGGGAGAAAGCACATCATGAGGTTGATCAGGCACCACCTGGTTATGGGTTCTTGCCTAGTTCTGGAGTCTGCATTAACTCCTGACATCTTTATTTGTGGAAATATTACTTTGGGGAACCAAGTAGAGCAGACATTAAAACCAGGGGATTTCTGACAGCTTCCTGGCTTGAAGTTTCCTCTTTAGTTTTTCACATTGCCTAAGGAAGATAAGCTAAAGATTACTGAAAAGAAAACAAAGCTTTGCCAGGTACTGTGATATGGAAAGCCAGGGCTCACTGTTCAAAGAAGTCCACCTCCCATGCTGTTGAAACAGCCTTGCTTTATCGTGTGTTGAAATCATATTTTAGACTCTTGGCTATTCTTCCATGTCTCTTGTGGCTGAGCCTGTCTCTTATATGAGTTCAACTGGGCCTAGATTAAAAACCAATTCAGTTCAAAGAGCATTTGAATCTAGATACTAACTATTCTTCGCCAGTGAAACAATCCCATGGGAGACTTTTTTTTTTTTTAATTTAAATGATGTAAAAGTCACAATTAGCTTGATAATGATTGGTACAATTTAGTCATTAAAATAGTCTAAGCCATTTTATTCACATACATTTTGAGGAGCTACTATAAAGCAGATGCTGTTCTAGGTACTGTAGATATTGTAGGAGACAGAAAAGTTGGAGGAAGACAGAAAAGAAGCAAATATATTGACAATAATTTTGATAAAAATATAACTCAATTGTGTCAATCATTAATAAGCTAATTGTGGTTTTTAAAACTCACTTAAAAAGAAGGCTCCCATGGGGTTGTTTCACTGACCCAAGTATAGTTCATATCGAGGTTCAAATGCTCTTTGAACTGAATTGGTTTTCTATCTAGGCCCAGTCAAACTCACACCAAGGATAGGCATAGCCACAAGAGACATGAAAGCATGGCTGAAAGTATAAATACAATTTCAAATGAAGAGTGTGATGTGATAGAAAACATCTTAGAGTAGGTGTGTATGTATAGGTTCTTTAGACCAAGGTGATCATGGAAGACCTGTTTGAGTAGGTACATCCACGTTGAAATTTGGAGAATAACAAGGAACTAGTCATTTGAAGACATAGGAAACAGCATTCTTTGTGGGAGAAGTGAGGCCAAAAACTTAGGTCATTAGAGAGCTTGGTGTGCAGGCAGAACTATAGGACCAGTGTGGCTGAGTATAGTGTGGAAGGGGGAATAGCATTTGGTGGTAATGTTAGAAAGGTGAGTGGAGCTTGAATCATGGAGGACAAAGGGTCTCGAAGACTCTACTGGAAGTCACCAAAACATTTTGGAGAGTTCACAAAGCTAAAATAATTTTCATAATAATACTAAATATTATTTTCCCTTTTCACATTTGTTCTCTGATGAGCACACAGTAGAGTTTTTCAGAGGCTACATACAATCATTCCTAAATCTCTCAAATTGCTGATGTCTCAGGGAAATCAACTCATCGTAAATTTAAGCACAGACAAGTACATATAAATGGAGATGGCCTAACTAGCCATACAAGCTGATAAAAGTTTTAGCTAAAAATTTAATGAATGAGCTAAAACAGAAGGTGGCTAATATGAGAGTATAGAATCCTTGGGAGCTGCAGACACAAGGGGACTTGACACTCACTCTCAGGTTCTTTTTTGTGGACTTTATTGGATATTCATGAGAAAGATGAGAGGCAGGTGAGAGTCCAGAGGAAACCTCCCTTGTGGTGCAAGGCATGGAGAAGGGGAATAGCAACATCCCTGGGAAAGGCATGAAGCCCCACCCAGGTCCTTCAGTTGGAGATATCAGACAAAAAATTTAAATGTAATTATTAAATTAATGGATCTAGTAGAAAAATGAATAGCATGCAATGTCAGATGATGAACTTTAGCAGAGAGATGACAATTAAAAGAAACAATCAAAATGCTAGAAGTGAAAAACAGATTAAATGCCTTTGATAAATTTATCAGTAAACTCAATACAGCTGAGGAAAGAATCCGTGCGATTGAAAATAGGCCAATAGAAATTACCCAACTTGAGACACAAATTAAAAAATGGAACTGAGTATCCTAGAGTTGTGGAACAATATCAAATGGTCAAATGGTCTAATACACCATATGACTGAAATCCTAGAAAGAGAAAAAAAACTTGAAAGAATCAATATTTGAAATATATGTCTGAGAATTTTCTAAAATTAATGATGGATGACAAACTACAGCTCTAAGAAGCTTAGAGAACAACGACGAAGATGTTAAAAACCCTAGACACGTCATATTCAAACTTCTGAAAACCAAAGATAAGGAGAAAATCTTGAAGGCCATGAAAAAAAAATTGCATAAAGAGAAGCAAAAATAAAAATTATTAGCCACTTCCCCTTAAATCTCTCCAAGCTAGAGGACAAAAGTGACATCTTTAAAGTGCTGAAAGAAACAAATTATACAAAATTATTACATGTACCCTAGAAATGCATACATCTATTAGGTATTAATAAACAAATTTTAAAAACCCAACTGTACATCCAGAATACTATATCCAGCAAAAATGTCTTTCAAAAATACTTTTTCAGGCAAAAACTTGGTGAACTCATTACCCGCAGACCTGTTCTATGGAAAAAATGTTAAAGGAAGTTCTTCAAACAGAATGTAATACCAAATTAAAGAAACTTGGACCTACATGAAGAAATGAAGAGTACTGGAAATGGCATTAATGAAGGTAAGTATAAAATTATTTTTTCTTCATTTTAAATTGCTCTAAAAGATAACTTTCTATCTAAAGTATATACTAATGTACATTTATAGCATATGTATGAGCAAAATGTATAAAACGATAGTAAAAAGAGGGGAGAGAGGAAGCAAAAGAATACTGTTTTAAAGTTTCTTGCCTGCCATGTGAAACTGTATATTTGAAGGTAAACTGATTAAAGATTATATATGTGTGTATACATACATATATACACATACACACATATATACATATATACACACATATGTATATATAAAACCCTGGAAGAGCAACCACTAAAAATTTATTTTAAAGAGATATAAAAATAATCCAGCTTTAGTTTTTAATCTGGTAAATATCAATAGATATAACCAAGCTCTTTGCTTTCCTCACTAATTTCTAAAAGTGTGACAGAGTCTTGAGGCCAAAAGTTTTAAAAGTTTTAAAGTAGCACCTTGAAGGCCCTGGTAAGGAATTTCAGTTTCATTATAAGTGCAACTGGAAGCCTTTTGAGTTTTAAGCAAGGGTATAATATACCACATTTGCATTATAAACAGATGTGGAGAATGGACTGTAGAGAGCAGGCATGGAGGGAAGACCAGTCAGGAGGCTACCATAGTCATCCTAGCCACATGTGGTTGGGGCTTGTACAAAAGTGATGGCAATGGCGATGGAGAGCAGTGGATGGATTAGGATGATTTTTACATGTTGAAGGGATTGCATTTATAAATGACTTGAGGATGATGGGAAAAGATCAGTCAAGGATAATGCCTAGACTTCTCATCAACCTTATTGATGAAATTTCATCCATTTAAAACATACACCAAGATGAGTATGGAAAGATATATATGCCTACAGAACCATACCACTGTAATACAGAAATATCTTTTTTTTTTTTTTTTTTTTTTTTTTTTTTTTTACCAATTCTAAACAGTTCTTTGTGCTCCTTTGCAGGACCTCCTAGATTTTTTTACTTTAGCAATTGAAAAAAAATAATGGTGCACATTTCCAAGGTACATCCATTAAGGAAGGAATATAGTTAGAAGAGGGAAGTGGATGGGAATTGAGAATTCTGGCACTAGATTGATAGGCTGTTTCCAATGGTTATGCTTCATATCCTCCAAGAAGACGTCCATACCCATTGCTCCTTGCTATTCTTCAGCTGGTGGAGAGCCCAACTCTGCCCCGCGATGCCATGCTGCAGTACTATACTATACTATACTATACTATACTATACTATACTATACTATACTATACTATAGTACAGTTACTGTGCAGCTGCACTGTAATTACCATTATATCCCCCAATACAATGAGTGCCTAAAAACAATAACTGCATATTTCTGCATAGGGTCTTGTACATATGGACATGCAATAAATGATTGCATGAATAATCATTCATGAATTATTGATGAATAAATGAATACGAACAATTCCTAATTTGCTAGAGTTTGCTGTCATTAATGATGCCATTTTTCATACCTCACTGGCATACATACAAAAAATCCACCTTCACCACTAGTTGCATGTGGGCTGTTTTATTGGTTGAGAATCATCTTCCTTGATGTGACTCTGGCTTTTCTAGACAGGAGATAGTGTCTGAAAGATGATTGGTTGGGATGAAAGGGCATTCTAGGATTAGAGTGATGATAACTGATCAGTAGAGATTCCAGCTTCTTGAGCTCTGAATGCTCACATAAGGCATCCAGACAGCCTTCAAAATATGCCCTACCCATATTTTCTGTAACATACTCAATGTTATTACAGAAATATCTCCTGTGTGAACAATGAGGAAGGCTTAACTTGTGCATCTTGAAAAAAAATCTAAGTATAATACATATACAATTAAGTACATGATAAATTTTTACACATGTATCCACCCACATGACTATCACCCAAGTCAAGATATAGAACATTGTCAGCACCCCAGAATATGAGAGTAAACTAAGAGTAAAGAGAAGAAAATTGACTGGTCAGTCTGAATTAGTGAAAATAGACTAAAATATAGAGAATCATAGCTTAAAGTATATTTTAATTTCCATCTATTAAATAAGGAATGTGATTCAAATGCCAACTTGCATGCCATAGACTTACTTTCAAGTAAGTCTAACATTACTTGAAAGTAGATTGATTAATTAAAGATGTAACCCTAGGGCAACCACTAAAGATTCTTTTAAAGAGGTATAAAATTTAGGTAATACGTGAGTACCTACATTTATTCATCACATTTCTTGTTCTTTTACATGAAGATGTATTCAAAACTTTTAAAATATTTTTAACATTCTCCTCTAAACTCATTGTATTTATACTTTCATTTGCTTCACAACTAGTTTTATCAAAGAGAGCAGAAAGAAAAAAATTCAGCATAAATACAAAGAAAAAGAAAAAATTCAGCACAGGCTCAGTTGAATAATTGAAATGTCCAAATTAGTGGGATCTGAGCTAAAATGGTTGTACAAGTATTAATAAAGAGTTACGTTCTGCATTTCTTGTCCTGGTCAGCTGCATTACAGGTAATTAGTGATGGTGCTCTGGGGTGAGAAGACCACACTGCCTCTTTGAGTACCTTATGGATTCACTCACCGATCTGCAATATGTCAACACTCAGAGAATGAAAACAAGGGATATGAAAATAATGTCTGCCTGCATAATATCTAAAGTCAGATTTACTGGAACAGTTTTAAAGGAATAATGCATTTATCCAGGAGAATACTGTAGAAGAGACTGACAGGCATTGCATGACTAATGTTCTTCCAATAATAACAATAACTTGCATTTATAAGCCGCTTTTAACTTTTCACTGGCTTTTACATATCTCATTTAAGAGCATTTTCAGTGTCTCCTAAAGCACACGTAAATGCTGGATTTCAAACATAGATGAAACTTGCAACTGAGTTTGAAGTAGTCATAAGTTGCTGTGGATGTACCCACAAGAACATGTCCTCTGAAACAAGAACAGTGTGTGTCTTTAAACCTCTAGTGTTAAGAGGCTGACAGTTGATAGATTACTATAAGCGCCAAGCTCTTTTCCAAGTCCCTCCCAGGAAAACATCTGCACTTTTTTCAGATATGGAATATTCAGGATTGTTTTTAATTTGCAGCCAAGAACTTTGTCTTCTCAGCTGATTCCTTTTCTTGTTTTTACCTGTATCCCCTTAAGCTGGGATTCTAAGGAGAGTGATTAAAATCAAACAGATACCTTCTTCTGTGGCCAGGGAGAGAACATTCTTTAAGGCAGGAGGAATTGCTGGTAGAAGAAACGGCAGATTTTAAGGAAAATCTTCCAAAATGACATTAAACTAGACATTTCTTGGGGAATGGGTATTGCTTGAGGGCATTATAAAGTCGGGGACAGACTTTATAATGTGTGTCCATTATTGTGGTTCCAAAGATATTGGTAAAGGAGGAAAACAGTTAGAAACCTGCTGAGATCTATTCAGTGCTGTTCATAGTGAATAATCTGAGAACACAAAGGCTGCCACTGACTGTATGTGCAGTTACTGTGGTAGAGCTTCAGAACATGAGTCTGGTTTAAGACTGGATTATGTTTGATTCCTAACTTCATGACCTAGGGTGACTTACTAAACCTCTCTAGGGCCTCAGGGTTTTCCCTGTACAATGGGAATATGCAGGAAAACTCAGCACAGAGAAGTTGAATTATCCACCCAAGATCACACAGTCAACAAGCTGCAATGTTTGTGTCTGAACCACGGCAAATGACTCCAGAGCCCTAACTTTTACCATCAATGGCTTGATCAAGGCCAACATTAAGCCAAAGTATTATTTGCTTTTAATACAGGGTCCATATGTTCCAAGTTGCCTGAGACAGTCCAGTATATGCCTGGTATAGCTATTAAAAGCACTCCCTTTCACTTTCCAAATTGTCCTGGCTTTGTTTGGACCATAAATGCTATGGTCTTCCTCATCCTTGGTTAGTCTTTATTCTCGTCTCTCATTGGGCCTTACACCTCCATTTATGACTTTTCTCTCAGGCTCCCAGGGCCTTATGATGCCCTGAGCTGCTTCCACTCCTCTGTGTTGCCACCTTTTAAGGCCAGATGGCTACAAATGCCAGCAGAACTGCTTTAGCTCCTGCAGATGCCGTAGCTATCCCTCTTCTCACCATGATACCCCTCACTCATCTTTGGGCTTCTCTGCCCACTCTGACACTATGTCTTGATTCCCCCTATTCACATGGTGGTCCTTGCTTGGGAATGATCTCAGCATCCACTTTGGATCTGGCATTTGTTCCTCAGTTCCATGCACCCATATGCCCCTGATTCCAGAAAATTCTCTACTGTGGTTTTGAAACAGCCTGCCTTGGCTTTGTGACTATGTTTCTTTTCATAAGAGGCTGATGATTGCAAATTATGACAAATGTTCTCCAGCTGGGTGCCCTTCCCTAGAAAGAGGCTGTTTACCCTCTAGGAGGAAGGAGAACATTGAATATCTACATATTTTCTGTTGAAAGTGTCACTTGTTTAAAAATTATTCTTTTGAAAAATATTTGTTTCACATAAATGTGTGTCTATGAATAGGTTATGAAAGACTTGCCTCTGATGTTACAAACAAAAGAATGTGAGATTAAAACAATGAGCCTGTAATTTTTACCCTTTTAAAGGGGTAAAACAGTGAGTTCTTTGCTTCTGGTCAGCACCCTGTTGTGTCTCCCTGGGGACTTGGCTGCAAGGCAACAGCAGCCTCTCTACCGACCCCGCCCCTTTGCTGAGTGAACCCATTCCACGTGCGCCCAGTGGCCTGAAGCTAAAGATTTGGAGGCAGGAAGCATCTTTTCTCGAGATCAGTTCCAGATCTTGATGGTCCAGCACCTTCTGCCATTTTCAACTCAAAAGACCCAAACTGAAAGTTCTATTGCAGAGCTGGGGAGATCATTTCAAGAGAAAGCATGTGCCAGATACACAGTGGCACACACAGTAAGTACCCAAATGTGTTCCTTCAACTAAAATGGAGTTTAGAGTGGGTCTTCCTAAAAACAACTCATAATAATCATTCAATGAATTCTGTAAACATGTAAAAACTCCTGATAATCTTCTCTATCTCTATTCCAGTTACAATCTTATTATGACCTTATTTATCCTGTGACATAAATAATATGGTTTCAATGTCATCAGGTGAATGCCTAGCTCAAGGTCACATAGCTAGCCAATGCCTAGCCCAGGCCCAAATTCAATATTCTGAAAAATTCCTTCATATATCTCTTCACTTCTTTCCAACATAAAACCAAAATAGCCAAAGAAAAGATGTGAAAATCTGTCATGTGAAAGAATATTCCTTTGGATAGCTTGTTCAAAAAAAAGACCTAGTATTGCATGTAAATGAACATTGTGGCCTTCATTTATATTCAGGTGATTTAATGTGTAGAAGTGAAGCGTAGAGCAGGGTGTGACCATTATCATGCTGTGTTCATCTAACGCATCTGGACAGTTTTAAAGATATACACGCAAAGAATTTGGCAAATGTAAATGTCCTCTGACATTTACTTGGTAGTAAACATAAGCATCCAACTTCCTCAGCTTTGTTGGCTTCATTACTCAAAGTATACTCTTTCCTCTTTCTCTTACTCAGTTTAAAAATTTCCATTAAATTACTTTATATTTTTTTAAAAATTTCAGAACACTGGGGAGAATGACAGGACACTAAGTTCAGCAAGAAGTGAGTTTTATATCAGTAATTTGCCTAAGTAAAAACCAGAAAGGAGGAAAGTAAAGTGGGGGACAATCATTTAAAAGTTGAATCCTTATACCCAAAGGAAATGGAGTTTGAAGTTACAGAATTGCCTCCATGTCACAACTTAAGTGCTTAGCGAGGATCCCCTCCTTGCCAGCATCTTGAACTTTTCCATTTCTGTCTTCATCGGGGATAGCTGATGTTTATAGAAAGAAATTCTCAAGCTTGCTCAAATAAAGAGGAAGGTAATTTCAGGGTACAAGAAATTCTTGGTTTAAGAAGAACATGAACTTTGGAATAAGACAGAATTGAGTTTGAATCCTATTGCTACCAGTCACTAACCATGGGACTTGTGCAAGCACATAACTTAAGCTCTCCAGGTCTCAGTTTTCTCAGCCGTAAAATGGGAATAGTAATAGTTCTTTGTAGGGTTGCGGATGAAATGAAACAATGTATGCACAATGCCATGTGGTTATGTGTTCAGAAATATTGACCATTATTTGTTTATTGGATACTGAGTTTGGATACTGAGTCTTCATGAAGATGGAAATGAAAAGTTGATAGGAATAGAAAATACTTCTGTGTCCGGAATTGGTTCCTTCCTGTGGGTTCTTGGTCTCACTGACTTCAAGAATGAAGCCGCCGACACTTGCGGTGAGTGTTACAGTTCTTAAAGATGGTGCATCTGCATTTTGTTCCTTCAGATGTTCAGGTGTGTCCGGAGTTTATTCCTTCTGGTGGGTTCGTGGTCTCCCAGACTTCAGGAGTGAAGCCACAGACCTCCTCAGTGAGTGTTACAGCTCTTAAAGGTGGTGTGTCTGGAGTTGTTTGTTCCTCCCGGTGGGTTCGTAGTCCTGCTGACTTCAGGAGTGCAGCCTCAGACCTCTGCATTGTTACAGCTCATAAAGGTAGTGCAGACCCAAAATGTAGCAGCAGCAAGATTTTTTGCGAAGAGCAAAACAACAAAGATACCACAGCAAAGATGCGGGGAGTGGGTGACTGGGTTGCCGCTTCTGGCTTGGGTGACCAGGTTTTATTCCCTTATTTGACCAAGCCCACATCCTGCTGATTGGTCCATTTTACAGAGTGTTGATTGGTCCATTTTACAGAGTGCTGATTGGTGTGTTTACAAACCTTTAGCTAGATACAGAGCGCTGATTGGTGTGTTTACAATCCTTTAGCTAGACAGAAAAGTTCTCCAAGTCCCCACTGGACCCAGAAGCCTAGCTGGCTTCCCTTCTCACTTCCAGCTCTGTGGGGCCGCACATTCATTCATTTTTGTCTCCTCTGTAGTCTTCCACTGTTTTCTTTTAGTATTTTCTCTCTCTTGATGGAACTACTCAGTTTTCTATTTGTGTCTCTTGACTGACATGGCCCAATGGAACTGCTAATCCTAAATCTACTTGACTACATTCTGGTGCCCATCAACAGTTGACTATAGATTATCAATATCTTAGTTCAAACTAAGTTCAATAGAAACAATCTGATTAGCTGCTGGTCAGCCAATGGATGAATACTCTGGGTCAATTTTTCACTCATAATGTAATCAAGCTAATGGTCAAGTTGTTGACTTTTAAGGTCAAATAAGTATTGCCATTCATCCTGACTTTGAGACACACCATGGTTCCTTCCACCAGCCTAGGTCCTCTGGCCGGTGGACTCAAGGCCTTGAGTAAAATGCTTTCCTTGTCTAAAATCCAAAAGATCTGTTACTTAATATGATTAGGCTTCTTGTAAGGTCTGCAAATCTTTCAAAGGGACATTTCAAAAGCTTCTGGACTTAGATAATTGTGTCAAAAGGGAAACAGCTGTTTCTGTATTTGCAGAGAAGAATGAAATTAAACAAATGCAGAGAAGAGGCTCGTGTATAATTAGAACTGGATTTTAGCAGTGTTTGGACTCACCACCCGGCAGCTTCATTCTTCTTCTCTATCCAGCCTCTTACCATTTCTTGATTCTGTCTCACGCTGTATACCCATCTTTCATTTAGCATTTCCCTTACATTTCACTGGAATCCTTCGCTTCTTGCTTCATAGTACATTTCCCCGTCCTTAGATTTTATCACCACTTCTTTCCTTTCAAGATTCTTTTGTTCATTTGCTTTTTGTTTGCATTGTCTGTTGTGTTTTGATTTTGGCTAAGAGAAAGATAAAGAAAAAATATAAATTCCTACATTGTTTTTGTTTATTTCTGGGAACAATCATTTTCTCGTTTTCTATGGTGAAATCTCACAGGCCTCATTCAAGCCAGTTTCAAAAACATAGTATTAATCTCTTGCTGTTTACATGTAAGATATTTCAGTGAGTTTTCCAAATGTTTAAATACATGGTCAGAAGCTGTGGTTTACCTCCCAACTTTGTTTGGAGAAAACAAACTAAAACAGCAAGGCTTTTTCTCTTTAGCCTTGGTTCATGACCACAGAGTTTCTCCTTTGAATCCGATTTTCATCGTTCTGTTGTATCTTGAATGTTGTAAAGTCACAAGTAACTCACTCTGAAAATCTCTTAAGTTCACATCACTCAGAAAAGATTCATGTATGGTTATAAAGGTGTCAACACTTCTACTTTTATTAAAATATCAGCAACTGCTGATCAGCAGTAATTTTAATTAGTTTGTCCCATAAATATTTGTTGAGCACCTACTAAAAACTAGAATCCAAAGGAGGAAAAAAATGTAGAGGGTAGATACATACTGACAGTTGTTTAATGGAAGAGTAAAATAATAAATGGGTAAATTGCACAATTGTATGAATTTCCATATGATTGTGGAATAATTATGGTAAAGATTATTAGAAATTTTTTACACATTGATTTTATCCTTAGAAGAGGAAAGATCACTGAATACAAGAGTTTTGAATGTTCTTTATTCATTTAAAAAGCTGACTAAATTTCAATCTTAATATGAAATTTTAATTTATGTCCACTTTGTATTCACACATTGGACAGCGATTTTCTGAATCTCTTTTATGAATTATGTTTTGGCTCTGCTTTGCAAATACAGTGATATTAAAAAAATTGTTGATTGCAGAGTCAAGAATTAGGCAAGTAATCATGTACATATATTTTAAAAAATCAAGTTCAATGTTATGAAGAAAAAGTAAAAGAAGCTGTGAGAGCATCACAGGAGAACTAATTTGGTTTGTGGTGTTATGATACCGAGCAGCATTTAAGCTTGATTCAGACAGGCCTAGGGGGCAGATCTGACTGCACTACTTACTGGTTTTATGACAAGACCTCATCTGTGAAATGGGCACACAAATAAATATTTCCTATTTCGATGGCTTATTGCAAAGATGAAACAAGCACTTATCCATAATATAAGTGCTTTTAAAACAATATTCTTTACTGATAATTCTAATAAGGCAAGCAGAGCTAGGAACCACAGAACAAGAGGTAGAAAAATAGACATTATCTGGAAGCATCTATGCATTCAAAATCCCAGTGCAGACAATGATGGCCTGAATATCAGGCACTGTCAAGCCATCCTTTATTCTGAAAGCCAGTGCCTCTGTTTTTGAATGTTATGGCTCCATTTCATCTTGATCCTGAAGTGGGGTGGGGGGGCAGTGTGGGCATCTGTGTGGGCCTGGTCGTTATGTTTTACATCCGTTTCCACTGTTATCTGCACATCATCCATCTTGGTTCCTGACATGCCTTGAAATACGAGCTTGCCTCCACCAGGCCTCTCTTCACATTCTCCTTTCCAAAGCCATAAGGAAAATGATTGCTTTTCAAATGTATTTAGGGCTTCAGGAAGGTAATAGCATGGACAGCCTGAGACCCAAATGCCCTACTGATTTCTTAAGCATGCAACTCAGAGGCAGGCAGGCCATCTGCTGCACATGGTCCTTTGTGGGGTCAGGTTTAGGAGGCCCTTTCCACTCTCCAAGCCCAAGAAATGGTTTTTCAAAACTCAGCAAGAGTGGGGCAGCTACTTCACCCATCAGTTTCTTCCTAGTCCTGTGTCAGAGCTCTTAGAACAGATGAATGATGAAATACGTAGGTACAGAATTCTGTTACATTCATGGGAGTATTATTCTGCATTCGTTAGTGGTTTTGAAATAAAGACAAAAGCAGTGTTAGTAGCCAACATTCTTGAAGCACCTACAACATGCCGAGAAATATGCCAAACAGTGTCATGGCATGCTCCTTTTTCGTTGTTACAACCTCGTGGAGAAGGAACTATCATCTGCTTTTCAGGCATGAGGAAAACTGACACTCAGAGAGACTGTCCCTCATCTAAGGCCTTCCAGTTCATAAGTGGCAGAGCTAGGTTCCAGCCAAGTCTTCCTGTTGTGTCCATTAGAACACAAGATAATGAGATGATATCCATGGTTGTTTATACTCAGTCATTCACTCAGTCACTCCACAATGATTTATTTATCGACTTTGTCCAGACAGAATTCTTGACAGTGGAGACTGAGTAATAAGAAACAGGTAAAATCTTTACCCTCATGAAGCTTATATTTTGGTGGAAGGAGATAGAAAATAGACAAAATAAGTAAATTTTATAGTGTAAAATGATAAATGCTAAGGAGAGAAATTAAGTAGGAGGGGGCATAGCCTAATTTTAAATAGGGACATCATTTAATATATTTCATACATGAAGCTTATTCGGGGACCGATGCTGAGAGTGCACTTGATATAAGATCTTTTCCTTCCTCCTTAGGGAATCTCAGGCAGTTTCATCTAGCAAATATACAAGCCATTTGTACCTTGGCCCCCAGATGCATAGACATTCACAAACATCCTGGAATTAGTGTGTTCTTTCATAGGCTCCTGTCTGTTGAAAGTCACTAAGTATGGAAATAAGCAAGTGCTTTAGCCTTGGAAATTCTATAAAGACCTCTTTTGGTTAAGAGCTGATGTTGAAATGGATTTGGACATAAATGCTGTTTTTCCATCCAGAATAGGTTTGAAGATATACACGTGATGGGAAAACAGAGCTGCCAGATGAATTTTCTATTTGTTTAAAATCCACCAGCAAAATTTACTAGTGAAGAAAAGCCCTGGTCATCATTCCTATATCTTCCCAATACCCTGAAAAAGAAAAACCACAAAATGAATTGTTTGAGGCTCAAGTTTGCATACTTGCCACTTAGAATTCAATAATTAAAAAAAAAAAACTTAGAGCAACACAGAAGATGGCAAATATGGGCCTTATACACATGTGCATACGCACCCACATGTGCATACATACATACATATGTTCCAATTTTCAGTCTTTCCCCAACTGTAACAGTAAAAATTTCTAAGATCAATGGGACCATTTCAATATGACATATACTACCAATGTGAATTTGTCACTTGGGAAAGCACTTGGACTAAAGTAAACTTTTCTACCATTTTTGGAAAAGATGGTCAAATGAACAGCATAGATAAGGTAGCAGGAGTTATGCATAGCTTTTTAAAATCAAACTGTTTTAAAGTGATTGGTACAACCCAAACACCAGCCCCTGGTCTATAAAGAATGTGCTAAGTGCAAATGATTTTTATCTCTTAGCAGTTCCAGTGGGACCTTGCAGTCCTTTGAAAGTCATTTGTTGTTAGTCTCTGCCTTGAAAGCAATATCACTACCTGTCCTTAAAAAGTGTCCACACTTCAGGTTTTCCAGTGATTTCAAGTGGCCATCACCCCATTATTCCTAATTAGTGAGATTTGCTACTTGTGGGCTTTCCCGTAGCTATATGTGAATGTCCTACAAATGACTGGTCACAGATATTTAACATCCACATTCCACTTCCCTTCAGGTGCTGGCTTTCAGCCTGCCTTGCCCTTTCGCCAGTTTTAAGAGTTAGGTAAGTAGGACTAATTTCTGTTTCAATATCTCCAGCTGTTTTTGAATCATTAATTCTGCTTTTACTGCAGTAGATTTCCTATTCATTACAGAATAAAAATGAACATGCCTCAGGTATTTCACATTCTCCCAGCCTTATTTTGTCAAAAAAAAAAAAAAAAAAGCCCCTTCTGTACCTCCTAAAATTTAATGTATTCTCTGAGCTAATTTGTGTCTGGTGGTAATATGCTTTTATTGCTAAAAATCAAGTTATTTCACAGATTTGACCCATTTTATTTATTCAGCTCAAAGTTTTCAAGCCCCTCCCAATTAGGTCAATAATATGGACCATGCCCTGAACTATGCCAGAAAGTAATTCTGTACTTTCATTGAGAAACATTTCCTAAGTTTCCCCAAGTTTCACATACTATGATATCACCCACTCAGGAACAATTAAATTCTTATGGAGAAACCTGGCCTTTCACTAGTGAGATGAGGAAAAAATAAGAGGCAGTTAGATTAATAGGAAAATAATGCTGTTGTTGAAGAGAAACTTTCTAAACTATATAGCAACGGTCAAAAACTCAAGTCTTTCCAAGGGATTGGCCAGTGACTTAAAGGTTTCACCCAGTCCAGGCAAAAGATATCAGAGACCACTGGGCAAGGTTGCACACAGGAGACTGAGTGCTCCATTTAACTCATTCAAGTTCAACATTTAAAGGCACATCAACAAGCAGCAAGAGATGCAGGTTGAACAAATCACACTTGTGGGCCATTAGCTTAGAAAACCAACTAACCTTTAATTATTTGGGCCAGGTTAAGGAATAGCCATTTAGATAGCTGATATTGTAGATAACCAACTCCTAAATGACTTTCCAAATCACTTGCATTTGTCTTTAAGGCTGGATATTTACTTATGCAACTTATTATGCTCTTACTTGATGTTAGTGTAAGGCTATTTCCAGAGCAGAGCAAAATGACCTCTTGATGTCAGAATTTCATTCTACTTGATCTGGGAGGAAAGCTATCCAAATGCCAACCCGTGTATTACTCCTTTCTGTGTCTCACAGTTTTATAACCTAGGTCCACAAGCCCTCTTGTTCTGTAGCATTCAGCTTGACAACTCAAACCTTTGAAAAAAAAATCACATATATGTGGACCTATGTACACATATCATTGTTCTCACAGATAATGTTGCACTTTCTCTCCACATATGTATTTCATAGAAATTGGCTCTTTCCCAGTGCTTCATTTTACTCTTGCCATGTATGTCTCTAGTAGACAAAAAGGTCATGAATCTGGAAAAACGCCCTTTCATGGACAAGAAATATATTCAGGCTTTTTTTTTTTAAAAAAAAAAAACATGTGTTGAAACCAGACCCAGGAAACTGGAGGCAACTTTAATCATCATGTCAATTAAATGGGAGGGTGTTATTGTCTGTATGAATGAGATGTGCTTCTTGAATTGATGAGTAAAAAATTCCTCTGTAGTGGTTCTCATCTTGCCATTAGCACCTCCATCCCTTAGAGTGTCAATATTTTGTATATTACCTCTGATTCCTCAATAATATACTCCAGATAGCACACCCTGGCTTCATGTTTTGCTTTTCCTTTCAAGTCTGTGTTTCTAAACTTACCTGTCTGGTGGCATTATTAAGCTTTGATATGTGCCATGCACTATGCTTTGCATATATTAGCTCATTTAAAAATGTCTCAATTCAGTTACATGGAAATAAGTTCAAGAGATCTATTGCACAACATGGTCACTACAGTTAATAACAATATATTATATTCTTGAAAATTGCTAAGAGGGTGAATGTTGTGTTCTCTCCACAAAAATAGCTATGAGAGCCAATAAAATGTGTTAATTAGCTAAAATTGGTCATTTCACAATGTATGTATACTTCAAAACATCATGATGTACATGATAATTACATATCATTTTACCAACTTAAAAAACCAAAAAAAGTTTAAATAGTTAATAAAACAAAAAATTAAAAATTAAAATATAATATAAAGATGTTTCATTGTGAAATATACAAAAATACAAGTTATAGGCAGGTTTTTGCCAAATGGTTAAAAAGTAAATATCTGTATCCACACAAAAACCTGCTCATAAATGTTTATGGCAGCTTTATTCATGATTGCAAAACTTGGAAACAACTAAGATGTCCTTCAGTAATTGATAAATAAACAATGGTACATCCAGGGAACAGAATATTATTCAGCAACAAAGAGAAATGAGCAATCAAGCCATAAAAAACCATGAAGGAATCTTAAATGCATACTGATAAATGAAAGAAGCCAATCTGAAAACGATACACACTGTAGAATTCCAACTATATGACATTCTGGAAAAGGCAAAACTATGGGTTGGGGGAAGGGAGGGATGAATCCACAGAGCACAGAGGATTTTAGGGAGTGAAACTATTCTGTATGATATTATAATGGTGGATACATGTTGTTATACATTTGTCCAAACCCATAGAATGTACAACATGAGTGAACACTAACATATACTATGGACTTTGGGTGATAATGATGAGTCAATGGAGGTTCATCAGTTGCAACAAATGTACCAGTCTGGTGGGGGATGTTGACAGTGAGAGCTGTTGGAGTGAGGTGGGGGTAGGAGGTATACAGGAGCTCTGTATTTGTGCTCAATATTTCTGTGAACCTAAATCTTCTGTAAAAAATAAAGGCTATTAAAACAACAACAACAACTTACCTGTCCTCTGTCCCATTCCATCAGATCCCACATGTGAATGGCTGTGGGTGGCTGAATGTTACCCATCCTAGAGAACATGTTGATATTTTAAGGCAGGATGAGAGAGTCTTTCTGGCAGGCCTTGTATTGTATCTATATAAGTTAGTAACTAGTTTTCTTAAGCAGAGTATTATCTCCAAGAGATGTAAAATGCAACATGAGGAACTCTTTCTCCCTCAACCAAATACCTCTTAGAGCAACAATGCTCATACTCTCCAGCCCAGTGGTATCAGCGCCATCTGGGAACTGGTTAGAAATGCCAACTCTTAAGCCCAAACACAGACCTACTAAGTCAGAAACTGCAGGTAGCAGTGGTGGGGGTGGAGGGTGGGGTGGAGTGGGAGTGCACAATCTATGTTTTCATAAACCCTCTAGGCAATTCTGAGGCATATTAACCTTCCAGAACTACTTGCGAGTATTTCCCTCCATAGCTCTGCAGGTAACCTGTTTTTCACCACCAATCTCCCCAGCCAGATTGTAAATTCAAAAGAAAAGGGCTCATCTACTTGTTTATGATTAACCCCCCAGCTCTAGCATTAATGCCTGGCACATAGTAGGTGCTCAGTGTATATATGTTGAATATATAAACAAATACATGAGTGATTGGCTAAATGCCTAATCCTCTAGCGAGACATGGCAAATACACACTGTAACTTTCCTAGCCCATTATGCAGGCACAATACTGTGGGGTTAAGCAGGGATTCATATGAGCTCTACTGCTTGGGTTTATCTCTTTGCTCTATCAACTCTGTAACCTTTGGTAAACCCCACCTCTCTTTGGATATTGATTTTCTCATCTGCAACATGGGGATGATAATAGTATCTTAACCTCATAGGGTTGGCTTTTTTTCTTTTTATAAGATTAAATAAGTTGTGGTAGTGATGTTTGTTATGATTTTAGCACCATGGTTCTTTCTTTCCCAAGTGGTAGCCAGGACATTCTCCACCCAAACCTGCAGATTTTGACAAAGGTCTCAACAGAGATTTCCCTGCCCCTTTATTAGCATAATATTGAGAGAACTAGAGTCCTGCAGACCTTAATCCAACTCCTATTTTGTAATTATTCACATCACAATTTATTCTGTCATTTATTGCTGCTGTTACTATTTACACTGCAAATAGTGCATTGTGGAAATATTTAAGTGGAATCTTTTAATCTGGTTGCATAAACAATATCAATGATCTGATATGACTTCCATGGTAAAGCCTTTCCTATGTTTTCTCACTTCTTGATGGAAATGAGAAACCTATGTTCCTATTACCTTTACTAAGACCTCAAACTGTTGTCATGGTTAAACCATTAAAATACAAACAAGTTGGGCTTTCTTTCTTTCTTTTTTTTTTTTGGCTTTTGTCACATGTAGTAATGTGCTATTTATTATCTCTTTCTGACTAATCCTCATTTTGTTTTTGATGCTCAGCATATTCCTTTCTGTGGAGAGCCATAGATTTGGCAGAAACTCAAGGAAAGGCTGAAAATACTTCTTAGAAACTATTTTAATCCCAAACAGTTAACGTTTGGAGAACAGGTTGAAACATATGTAATATAGGCACCAAAGTGTAGGCAATTATCTCCAAAGGGCAATAGGGGACAGAGAATAAAGGCTGTAGTGCCCTGAGGTCGAGGGTAAAGAACCGGAGAAATGCCTTCTTTGACTTCCCAAGGGTCACAGTGTCAACTGAAGAATGAAATGATAAGACAAATGGAAAAGCTTGGTAACCCCCAAATGGGTGTATTTATTCACACAGCTCAAACCTGACTACTGGAGCTCTTTTCCTGTCTGCTGACAGCCATTCTGAGCATTATAACAAGATCCAGAACAGATTGTCTAGAAACCCTAATGATGCTCTGGACAAAGTGGATGAAAGGTGACAAGGCAAAGGGGAATGTGCACAGAAGTTTTGGCTCAAAAATCATGTGACTTTCAGAGGTTCTTTGTGTTGGCTTGAACCTTTGCACAACACAAAGACAATACAGTTCCTGTTTAATGTTTCTGAAGATAGAAGTGGATGTCCCAGAGTTAGGATTGCCTTCTAATTAAATGATGCCATTTGTGATGTCCTTGCAATATTTCATGGGTCAAGATGAGCTGCCTCTGCTCTTCCTTCCTGTAGTTTCATCCTGCCATTTAACCACATGTATTTGCGGGTGCGCACAAACACACACACACACACACTCCTCAGTAAAGCACTACCCATTACAGTATTGCTGTAAGGCAGTATTAGTTATTATTCAATGTCTGCAGTGCAGCTATTATACAACATGGATTTCAGGAAGGACATACACTATCACAAACATAACACCACCTTGCAGGATCAATTAAGAAAAATATGAGCTAAGGAGGCAGAAATCCTTGCTTAGTATTACAGAGAAATTATGACAAACTGTGAAAAGTTCCATAGGTTTTTGTTGCACTCAAATCTTTCCTTTAGGACCAACTTCTATGAAAATATACTATGCCTGGAATTTGCCCTGTCAAAGCCAGACATATTTTTTTAATTGAATCTTGCTTTGAGAGTAGTGAACTTTTTTTTCATCTGTAATTTGCTTTTTATGTGAAGGGAGAGACGTTCTGTTTCTCTTCTTTGGGGGAGTTGTCATATTCCTATAAAAACAATCAATGTTAGATCATTTATCTCCTGCTCCATCAAGCTGTGATGTGGGATGTAAGTATGTGTATGTTCGCAATATAGATTTTTCGTTGCTATATTTTATAGTCATATTATTGGTGAGTGGCCCTCATTTATTTTCCAGACCATTTTGAACCCGATGACAACTCTTTAGGCTTTGTTTGTTAACTGTGTCCTGCCTGTCTACCTTTTCATGTAGTAATTGCTTTCAGGGAATAAAACAGAAATGGAGTATTGCTTTGTTTAATATTTTTCAAATCAAGTACATCATAGCACAACCATCTGTAAAAATACCTTTCAGCTTTCATCAACTTCTGCTACAGTTTTTTTTTTTTGAGGATTAATAATTCCTTCACATGGGTGTGTTTCTATGGCTAATGTAATATTTTTGAGCAAAGACTCGGTTATATTTACGTTCTGGCTTAGGTAAAAAAGAAAATGACTTGTTGAAGAAAAAATAGAATATTTTCACTCCTAAAATTCTGTTACTTGCAGAACAAGTGCTTTTGGAATGAAAAACATAGTTGGGAAGCTTTTTTGGTGAAAAATGTGGAAGTAAAATCATATTCGCTTTTTCTGCATGTAGAGTGCAATTCTCTAGCAGTGGGAATATGGCCCCTAGTCACATACTAACACAGTGTGAACTGCCTGGTTTCCTTCCAAGGTCCCTCTCCTTGATTGATTCCGGGGAAGGAGGTTTGTGTCTCAATTATTTTTTGTTGGCAACTGTGGCCCCTGTCTTTTCTGCCTATCTTTGTCTCTCATATGCCATTCTCCTCTCCTTTCCTTTCCCAAATCTTCACAAAGCCACAGTTGTTGCAGGTACCCAGGCTGGGAGGTGGGGCAGGCTGTGGTGGAGATTGCAAGATCATGTAGAACATGAAGCAACTAGAATTTTATAAAGAGACATGACCATTTTTTCAAAGTTCCTTGGCAATTGCTTTGTCTTAATTTGGGCTGCTATAACAGAGACCATTGACTTATGGTGGCTTATAAAAAACAAAAATTTATTTCTTACTGTTTTAGAGGCTGGAAATCCTAGAGTAGGTTGCCAGCATGGTTGAATTCTGATGAGGTTCCTGTTTCAGGTTGCAGACTGACAATTTCTGGTTGTATCCTCACTGGGGGAAGGTGCAAGGGAGTTCTAAGGGGTCTCTCTGATAAGGGCACTAATCCCATTCATGGAGACTCCACCCTCATGACCTAATCAATTTCCAAAACCTTACCTCCAAATGCCATCATTTTGCGGGTTAGGATTTCAACATATGTTTTTTGTGTGGGACACATTCATTCATTCCATTGCATTCCATCCTTAACCCCCCACCTGAAATTCATGCTCTTCTACATGCAAAATACATTCATTCCATCCCAACAGCCCCAAAAGTTGTAATTCATTCCAGCATCAACTCTAAAATTCAGGGAAAATTTGAGCATAATTTTGTATTTGCTTATGTGTGATTTCATCCATGAGAAACATTAAGTGAACATAGAAAACTACAACCAGGTGAGCCAAGCAGTGTAGGGATACACAAAATGCAAGGGCTTTGAGCATCCACCACCATCTGCCCTCAGTTCATCGCATTCTTGCGAGCCACACCCACCTACATCCTACGTGACAACTTTCCCTGGGATTCCAGATAACCCATTCCCACCACTTCACAATAGCTCACAAGGTGCACCTCTCCCCACACCCATGACATAAGCAAATGCAAGGCTGAGTGCCATATTTCTTCTAGTATTTATGTCTTTCTTATTCAACCAGTGTAACACTGTACCATTTTTATTAGGTTCCAATCTTCTTAAAACATGTCACAGGTGTTATTTTTGTGTATTTGCCTCTAGCCCCATTTTGCCCTAAGCCTTGTGGTTTTTATTGCACAGTTTTACATAGTATGATGATTTTCAAGAATGCCTGTATCACATTATAGCAGAGCTGACTCTATGTTGAAGCACCCTGTGGCTGGCAACAGCAGGGAGCTGTTACTACTCTTATGTCTGAAGGAGGAGAGCAGAGAAGATGTCGTGGTAATCCTGAGAGGGAGACAGACCCTGCAGGAGAAGGATGCCTTGCTTCCACAAATGCCAAGTGCTGCTAGCCCATGAAGCAGCAGATGGAGAGCCTGGGGAATAAACACCCCGACCTCACTTTCCAGTCATTGGCAGTTATCACATGTTGGCAGAACCCTGCTGGAAGCTGGTGGGCTTGGCAGTCTGCTGAATGCAGTCCCCTATGGTCAGATGATACACAGGGCAGAGCAGGGTGGGGAAATGGATATGGAAGATTCCCTTGCCCAACGCCACTGGGGAAATTTTAATTATTTATTACATAGATGAGCTTTATTTTTCTTTTTCTAGATCTCTGTTATGTGGTCTGGAGAGTTGAGGGGTATTTTCAATTCTTTTATGTGATGTTCAGTAAGATGCAACCACAAGAGGAGACTCAGGAGTGGCCCGGGAAAGCAAAGTGTGTTATACTCACAGATCCTAAAGGTGGGGCATACCACTCAGGGACACAGGGGCAAGATAGCATGGTGGTCAGGAGGCAGGAAACAGAAACACAAACAGGGAGTGGATTGGGGCCATGGTCCATGGGGATTTCTATGGGAAAGGCAAGGCAGGGCAAAGTGAACAATTTAGGACTAGCTGGTTTGAGTGATATGTGGTGCGTTCTAAATTATAGAGGTGGTCCCTTGTTGCCTGGAATCTGGCTTTGGGATGTTTAGGGAAGAGGAATATAGTCTCCTGGGGTGTCTGGACCAAATAGAGAAGCTCGGGCTCTGGGCTGCAGATTGGTTAGTTTGCATATCAAAGGCATGCCTGGCTGAGCTCTCCCTATCTCTAAGAGCTGGCTGTTCCTGGGAGGGGCAGTCCCTCCCCAGCTAGAACGGTTTTTTTGAGATGTCAAAACATCAGAATATATAGAAAATAAAAACATATACAATACAGGGAAACTCATTGATGTGTTTTTCTAAACAAAGGAGAATTTTCTACCAAAGAAGAGAAACTGCACTCTTCTCAAGTCAACCAGTTCAAAGTAGCCAACTTAAAAAAGAATACATTTTCCCCATTTCTTGTTATATATTCACACTTATCTTTATTTATGGTCATTTCCATAGGAACCGCTTTCTAAAGGCAAATATGTTTTCATCTTTAATGCTGGAATAGTGATGAAACATAGCAGAATTTTGCCCAGATTGATTGGTTAATGTTAAATAATTTGTTACCTTTTGTGCTTGGTTAATACAGTGAGAAGATATTTCTGAAACCTCAACTGTGTTTACAGCCATGAAAATAATGTTTCAGGGGGAGCGTTTTTGGCATCTTGTTGTTATGGTAATGTATGTCTCTTCTTCAGTCACGCTGAGGTGTAAGATAAAAATACTGAAGAATTGGGATAATTCACTTGCCTGCATACCTCCCCTTGAATAAGGAGATTAATTTTTTAATAGTCATATTACAAGACAACTGTCACTTTCATCTAATCTTCAAGTACTGGGGTGGGAGGAAAGTGGCTTAAAATGAGACCCTGTAGGGGCTGCCAATTTATCAGTTGCCCCAGCTTGATCTGAAATTCAGAAGAGACTATGAGCTCAATCTCAAAGGCAATTATACCAAAGGATGTGAAAACTTAAAGAAACCAATTTGTCATTGATTAGGATTTGTCTTCCCTGTCCTGCAACAAGCCTGTCAACAAAAGGAGAGAGATTTTGTATGGTCACGTAGAGCTGAGATGTTTATGGGGGAAAAAAAAATACAAAAACTTTAATCCTCAAAAGATAAGTAAAATATATATTTTAAAAATTTCCCCCAGTTTCCTTTTTTTTTTTTTTAAACAAGAGGCTCATGTCTTATTTTTTCACAAGTAAAATTGATTTCAACATTAGCCTTAATTCACTATGTTATATGCTAAGGTGAAGCGGGAAGCTCATATTGGTTAACTGTTGACTGGGGAAAATGATTTAAGGATATGGGCAATGTTAATAGGGATAATGGAAATGAAGGTTTACAAGCTATTGGAGGCTCATAGACTTTTACAAGTTGAGATATAGCTCATATATCATAAAATCCACCTTTTTAGTGTACAGTTCAATGTTTTTTAGCATTTTCACAAAGTTGTACAACCATCACCACTATCTAATTTCACAACATAGTCTTCACCCCCAAAAGAAACCCAATACCTTTAAGCAGTCACTCTTCATTCTCCCTACCCCCATCCCCTGGCAACCATCAATCTACTTTCTGTCTCTGTGAATTTGCCTGTTCTGGACATTTCATATAAATTGAATCTTGCCGTATATGGCCTTTTATGTCTGACTTCTTTCATGTAGCATACTATTCTAAGAGTTCATCCATTTTGTGTTATGTTTCAGTATTTCATTCTGTTTTAATTGCCAAATAATATTCCATTGGATAGATACACCACATTTTGTGTATCTGTTATTCAATTGATGAAAACTTAGTTCTAGTTATAAGCTATTATGAATAATGCTGAACATTATGTACTTGAACATTTATGTACTTGAACTTGAACATTTATGTACAAGTTTTTGTGAAGACATACATTTTTATTTCTCCTGAATGAATATATCTAGTAGTGGAATTTCGGGGCCATATGATAATTTTATGTTTACCCTTTTGATGAACTACCAGCCTATTTTCCAAAGTGGATGCAAAATCTTATGTTCCCAATAGTGTATGAGGATTCCAGTTTCACATATCATTGCCAATATTTGTCAGTGTCTCTTTTTGATTATAACCATTCTAGTGAGTTTGAAGTCATATTTCACTGTGGTTTTTATTTGCATTTCCAAAATGGCTAATAACGTTCAGAATCGTTTCAAGTGCTTTTTGGCCAATTGTATATCCTCATTTGTGTATTTCTCTTTGGAGAAATGTCTGTTCAGATCCTTTACATATTTTAAAATTTGGGTTGTCATTTTATTGTTGTATTATAATAGTTTTTAATGTAATACAGATACAAGTTCTTTATCAGCTATATGATTTGAAAATATTTGCTATCATTTTGTGGGTTGTCTTTTTACTTCTTCAGTGGTGCTCTTTGAAGTACAAAAGTTTTTAATTTCGAAGTCCCACTTATCTATTTTCTTTTGTCACTTGTATTTTCATGTTATATATAAGACAATACTGCCTAACCTAAGATCTTGAAGGTTCTCCTAATAGTTTTACAGTGTCATCTCTTATATTTAAGTCTGTGATCAATTTTAATTTATGTGTATAGTGTGAGAAAAAGATCCAACTTTATCCTATTGCATGTGGATATCAACTTGTCCATTTGATATCCAAGTTGTCCATTTAAAGTACTATTTATTGAAAATACTGGTTTTTTTCCTCCATTGAGTTTTTGGGCCCTCTTCTTGAAAATCAATTGATTATACATATAAGTTTCTAGACTCTCAATTGTATTTCAGGTCATGGAGTGTAGGAATCACACACTCAAATGATTGTCAAGGGCATTGAGGCAGATGACATAAATGACTTAAATGTAAGACTTAAAACCATAAAAGCCCTAGAAGAAAACCTAGGCAATACCGTTCAGGACATAGGCCTGGGCAAAGACTTCATGACTAAAACACCAAAAGCAATGACAACAAAAACCAAAATAGACAAATGGGATCTAATTAAACTAAAGAACTTCTGCACAGCCAAAGAAACTATCATCAGAGTGAACAGGCAACCTACAGAATGAGAAAATTTTTGCAATCTATCGATCTGACAAAAAGCTAATATCCAGAATCTACAAAGAGCTTAAACAAATTTACAAGAAAAAAAACATCAAAAAGTGGGCAAAGGATATGAACAGACACTTCTCAAAAGAAGACATTTATGCAGCCAACAAACATGAAAAGAAGCTCATCATCACTGGTCATTAGAGAAATGCAAATCAAAACCACAATGAGATACCATCTCATGCCAGTTAGAATGGCAATCACTAAGAAGTCAGGAAACTACAGATGCTGGAGAGGATGTGGAGAAATAGGAATGCTTTTACACTCTTGGTGGGAGTGTACATTAGCTCAACCATTGTGGAAGACAGTCTGACAATTCCTCAAGGATCTAGCACCAGAAATAACATTTGACCCAGCAATCCCATTACTGGGTATATACCCAAAGGACTATAAATCATTCTGCCATAAAGACACATGCACACATATGTTTATTGCAGCACTGTTCACAATAACAAAGACTTGGAACCAACCTAAATACCCATCAGTGTTAGACTGGATAAAGAAAATGTGGCACATATACACCATGGAATACTATGCAGCCTTTAAGGATGAGTTCATGTCCTTTGCAAGGACATGGATGAAGCTGGAAACCATCATTCTCAGCAAACTAACACAAGAACAAAAAACCAAACACTGCATGTTCTCACTTATAAGTGGGAGTTGAACAATGAGAACATGTGGCCACAGGGAGGGAAACATCACACACTGGGGCCACAGGGAGGGAAACATCACACACTCAGGAGGTGGGGGGCTAGGGGAGGCATAGCATTAGGAGAATGTATACCTAATGTATACCTAATGTAGATGACGGGTTGATGGGTGCAGCAAACCACCATGGCACGTGTATACCTATGTAATAAACCTGCACGTTCTGCACATATATCCCAGAACTTAAAGAATATATATATTTTAGATGGAGTCTTGCTTTTTCACCCAGGCTGGAGTATAGTGGCACGATCTCGGCTTACTGCAAACTCCTTCTCCCAGGTTCATGCCGTTCTCCTGCCTTAGCCTCCTGAGTAGCTGGGACTACAGGTGCCCACCACCATGTCCGGCTAATTTTTTGTGTTTTTAGTAAAGACCGGGTTTCACCATGTTAGCCAGGATGGTCTCGATCTTCTGACCTCGTGGTCCACCTGCCTCAGCCTCCCAAAGTGCTGGGATTACAGGCATGAGCCACCGTGCCTGGCCTTAGTGTGTGTGTGTGTGTGTGTGTGTGTGTGTGTATGAAATAAGTTATGATTAATGGTGTAAATAGTAGACTATAGTGGAATAGAGCAGTAACTTCTAATGAGGAGAGTTAAGCAAGTCTTCACATTGTGTGGACATCTGCACATCCAGGATGACAGATTAGCACCCACCAAGATGAAAACATGCAAACACGTGGAGATGCAGAGCTAATGGACTCCATCTACACTATGTTAAATCAGGTCAAAGATTAATGATAAAACTAGATTATTCTGAGTGTTTACCTGTTTATCATCAACCAACTACATGTTTGATGTTTAAATAAGCAACTGGGTAATTCATGGGATTGTACTTTTCATTCAGTTGTTCAGAATAACCAATAACATACAATTTGCTAAATGTTGACAGAAAACTTTATTGCCCTCCTAATTTATTTCTAAGTGGCAGAGGGGAATTTGGAAATAACCAAGAGGTTGTTTGGGGAAAGTGAAGTTGTATAAGATGGTCAAAATTTCTTTCTTGGTTTCACAGAGAGGTACCTTGGGTATTTACAAAATATGTTTATAGCAGGTTATTTTTACTGCATGATAAAATTTTTGTATTTTCTTACTTTTGCAGATGACCTATTTTTCTTGAATTTCTCAGAAAGGGTGGTATGCTAATCTGAGAAGAGATGCCAAGATGAAATTAAATGAGCAAGGATTTAATTAGCAGATTCATCTGTGAGGGAAAATGGGGCAGGAGCTGGTAAGGTTGGGAGAACCATCATAGGGTAAAACAAGTCTGCCCTGAGTGACCACAGAGGGAAGGAAGGTTGGGTCTAAGTTTCTTAGACTGCCATGCTGTCTAAGGAAGTTTTGGCAAGGACATTGGGGAAATCTTTGAGCCAAAGATGCCTGTTATAGGAGTACCATGTCTCCCAGGAATAGGACTGCTTTAGTATCTCTACCATGCCCAGTCACTATGCAGGAGCAGCTTGTGAAAGCATGGTCTGGGTACAAACATGGTGGGGGATTTCAGATTGTGGCCACTGACTATTGGTGAATTGTACTCCTTGCAGTTGAAGTCTGCAAGGAGCATCTCATGGCAGTCAAAAATGGTGATTTCATTAGGATACAGATTAGCTGTCATAAGAGACCCCAAAATACTGTGGCTTAAGCAAGAGAGAATTTTATTTATTTCTCAAACTGGAAACTCAGGCTGAATATTAGGGATCTGGGTTCCTTCTATCTTCCTGCTCTGCCATTGTAGGGTTGTTACCTTTATTCACATATGGGTGGTGGTCCAAGATAGCTCACCACCATGTCTGCCTTCTAGCCCACTGAATAAAAGAGAGAGAGAGAGAGAGAGGAAGGGAGGCTATTGCCTTTCCCTTGAAGGGCATGAGCTGGTAGTTGGGCACCTCCTTTCTCCTCATATTTTATTTGCTAAAACTCATACTAATTTGTATTAGTTTCCTGTGGCTGCTGTAACAAACTACCATAAATTCAGTGGCTTAAAGCAACAGAAGTTTATTCATTCACAGTTCTCTTTTTTAGTGACTGAACTCAAGGTGTCAGCAAGGCTGTGCTCCCTCTGGCGACTGTGGAAGGGAACCCCCTCTTTGCCTCTTCCAGCTTCTGGTATCTATTGCATTCTGCATCACTCCAGTCTCTACATTGGTGGTCACATTGCCTTCTCCTCTGCTGTATGTAATTTTCCTCTGCTTCCTTCTTATAAGGGCATTTGCGGTTGCAGTTAATGCCTCCCTGGATAATCCAGAATAATTTTCCCATCTCAGGATCCTTAACTCAATCACACCTGCAAAGCCCCTGTTACCTTGTAAGGTGACAATCTCAGTTTCTAAGGATTAAGACCTAGCTATCTTTGGAGGTTGATACATCTTGGCTGTATTTCATCTTGAATTATAGTTCTCATAATCCCCACGTATCATGGGAGGGACACAGTGGGAGGTAATTTAATCATGGGGGTAGTTACTCTTATGCTGTTCTCATGATAGTGAGTGAGTTCTCATGAGATCTGACAGTTTAGTTTTATAAGGGGCTTTTCCTCCTTTTGCTCAGCACTTCTCCTTCCTGCCACCATGTGAAGAAGGACATGTTTGCCTCCCCTTCTGCCATGATCGTAAGTTTCCTGAGGCTTCCACAGGCATGCAGAACTGTGAGTCAGTTAAACCTTTTTCCTTTATAAATTACCCAGGCTCGGGTACGTCTTTATTAGCAGCATGAGAGCAGACTAATACAGAGGTCATAATTCTGCCTACCACATCAGTCATTTGGCCACACTTAGCTACATGGGAACTTGGGAATAATAGTCTTTTGCTGGGCAGCTATGTATCTATCACAGGTTAGGGGATTCTTTCACTAAAGATAGAGGAGGAGAATAAATATTGGGTTTCAATTTTCTTTCTCAGAAGTTTCTTAAAGGTATTGTCGTTTGAATCTTAGAGTAAAAAGCTTCACATCATCAACTCCGAGTTCTGCATTTCATTGAGTACTTTGAGATCCAAGAGATGTTGGAGTGAAAGTAAATTGCTTTGGCCTGCCCATCATTTATTATTAATTCCCCACTTTTTCTTGTAACATTACTCTGATTTTCCTTCAGGCAAACACCCCCTCCCAAATTGTAGTTCATATAATATGTGGTGCATGTACCTGAAACCTGGCCAATTTGCATTTTGCATTGGTTCATATTTGAGTCTGAGATCTAAAGGGGTTTTCCAAAGACCATGGGTCTTTTATGGGAACTATTAGGAATGGGGTGCTCTCTTTCCACTGGGATAGCTAAACTGATAGACATAAACTGGAAGTGCTAGTAACTATCTTCCCATGGGATCTGAAAAGGCTGCCTGAAAGTGAAGCCAATCTACAGAAAAAGAGGAGTTGAGGAATAGGGGTAAGAGGGAACACATTCTTCATTTAGGCCTAGATCTAGCCACACCTGAACCAAATATACCCCCATGTTTGTATGTGAGCCGATAAATGGCTCTGCCCTACCATTGCTTTCACTTGTTCTTTTGGCAATTGGATTGGATTCTGAAACTTGTAACCAAGTGGCCCATCTACTGAAAAGTGAAATGATGTGCTAATGGAAATATGTCAAGTTTTAAGCAAAGTCAAGGCTAGAATTCATGTCTTCTTTTAAACTACTCTCTTTTGCCTTTCCTTTATTTCACGTAATGGCTGTTGACCAGTTTCTTTTTATTGCACTTTTGATTTTTAAAGATGGCTCGAGTTTTTATGTGGTTTCCTCTCATCTAGCCTACAAGTTTCAATAGTTTACGAAAAAAAAAATTGTTGACAAATAGAAGTTGTGACAACATTGAATACCCTAGTTTAATTTGGGAAACAAGAAAGGCAAAGAGAGTAATTTTTGAAAACCAACAAGAAGTGAGGAAGAGATCGATGACCTTTTTTTGTTGTTGTTTCCAGCCGATTTATAATGCAATAAAAAATTTGTTCTGCAATCATTTAGCCCATGTGGTCGATATTAAACTTTTTAGTCAAAACCGTTCATGTCTTCAAGAGGCTCTGAAACTTTTTTATTTAAGTTAAGGATGCTGCTAAAATGTTGAACTCAACATTCCCCCTGAAGTTCTTTCAAGACTGTTATTATGAATGTTCAGTTTTAAGAAATTCCAGATGAATTGTACAAACCAAGATGAAAGATGAAGTATAACAGCAGCTGCGCACAAGAATTATGCAGAAGTATGCAAATTGTAACCCCAGTGATGATGGAAATGTTAACCTTATGTTTCAGTAATAATAACTACTCTGATCTAATAGTGAGCCAAGAGGCACAAAGGGCATTCGGAGCTAAGAATTAGTAAGTAAAGAAGGCTTTTCCCTCCTGCATGACATCGGGTTATTTGTCTGAAATACCTTATTGTTCAGTGCAATTTGCCACAGAAATATTCACAATGACATGTTCATGGCATAGGTACTTGTCATTAAATGTAAACCTGTGTTACAGAATTTTGAGCCCTGAGCTCCCATAAAACAGGGTACTGATTTATTTTTATAGATGCTGAATCCTTGAACTTAATAAACCTTCTGACAGTGTTAGCATTCAGTGGCACTTATAGGTCAATCCTTTCTATGTTAAGAGGGGAAAAAGGAAAAGCTAAGGAGTTCAAGAAAATGGCAAAGAGAAGGTTCTAGAGTTGGGAAAGTGCTAAAACATACTGGAAATAATAATTGCTGTCACTAATTGAGTATGCACTGTGTGCCAAGCACACTAAAGTTCTTTATAGTTATAATATCATTAAGACCTCAGAATAGCCTTATGGATTGGAGAAAAATGGAGGCCTCCCTAAGGTTTCAAGGCTGGAAAGAGATGGGACAACATCTGTTCAGGTTAATATCATAGCTCTTAAATGTTCTGATACAGTGTTGGTACCCTCAGATGTCATCCTGTAACACTCATTATGCCAGAAGCCAGGATATTGTGTTTTCCTCTTGTGTAACTAAAGTTTGTCAGGTGGACTTTGGAGTACCTTCCTGTTTTCAAGTCTTTCTGTTTTGATTTCTTTTAGGTATTGAAAATCAATGTTTATTTTGTAAACAATTAAATACATTATTTTATGAAAATAAAATAGAACACTGCAAGTACGTCTTGAGTTTGCTTTGTCTACAAGGTATGCAATCTCTACCTTGTTCCCTCACTTCCTTTTTGCTGGAACTCTATCCTCACCAGCCCCCAAGATTCATCTTGGTCATGCTTGGCACTTATTTCTTAGGCTGGGAAAGTCTAGAGAAGCTCTCCAGGAGGACTCTAACTAGATCCTGTCTTTCTCAGAGCCCCTTAGCTGTGTGTTCTACAATCTTCACTATGCTGCTTTCATGTCATGATCTGACAATTTCCAGCTCCTGCCATCATGCTGACTTTCAGCCAGTAGGGAATGAGAACAAAGGAAGAAGAGGGTGTATTCATTTTCTTTGAAGATGCAAACTAAAGGATACATGTATGACTTCTGGTCACATCTCTACCACCCAAATCAAAATTACTTGATTGTATCCCTTGTGTGTTAGTGTAGAGTTATAATGGATAGTGCTAATAGTTTCCCAGTATCCATTCTTCCTTTACCTTTTCAATAATGGATTCTCCAAATTTTAGCTAGACAGATAAATGGCTTCCAGGTGACAGTCTCCATTCTCCAGCCTTCCTTGCTGCAGTAGTAGAATCTAGCCAGTACCTTTTTCTGGCCTGACAAGTAGGTTTCAAAGCTGACTAGGCAGACTGTGTTGCTGACCACCTTGGAGTTTCTGTAACACATTACTGATTGCAAATTAGATCTCATTCTCAGAAATTTCTGGAACAAACACCTGTGTGACCCTGGCCTCTATGTACACTCAACGTATGGCCACCCTAGCTGCAAGAGAGGCTGAGAAATATTATCCTTAGTTGGAAAGCATATGTTCATCTAACATTTTGGGTGGGTTTTTTTTTTAATAGAAAAAAAGATCAGGATGGAAATTGGAGGACAACTTACAATCTCTATTATATTTAATCAAAACATATGCAATGCAGCTAGATCAATACTCCAGGTTGAACTTTGTAGCCATAAATATATCTATTGAAAAAGAAAACAGAAAAGTAGTAAGCCCAGAACTCAACTCAATTTAGAAAAAGAAGTTTATTCCCTAAGAAAGTTGAAAGAAGAAACTACTAAAGAGCAAACATTTAACAGAAAACAAACAATAAAGATGGTAAACAAAAACAAAGTCCACTTATTTGAAAAGGTGAAAAGAATGAAGTGGAGAAGGAGAACAAACATCTGGCAAGACTTAGAAACAAAGACAGAAGGCACAGAAAAAACAGGGGGCATAATTAAATATAAAATAGTGACTTAAAATATTGGAAGGGTGATTATAATTTGATGCTAACAAATCTGAAAACTTATGTAAAGTTGACTCTTTTTCTAGAAAAAAAATTAGGTTACCAATATGACATGAGTGAAGAAAAAGGATTTATGAAGCTGTCAAATAACTTGATTTAGGAGTCAAACATCTATCCAGCCTCACTTCTAACTACACCCAGACCCCTGCAACTCATGGCCCAGACCATTTTTAAGTTGAGTTTTATCACACAATCAAAAGAATAGGTAACGTTTAGCTTCTACAGATTGTTTGACTCTACAAAAGAAAAACCTCCCCAATTCTGGTTTTGAGAAAACAATATTCTTGGTTACTATAGTTGATGCTGTGGCAAATTGCCTAGATCTACCCTTTATGAACAGGGCATACATTCCCCCAGCTTCTGGGAATGGTGGCTGCTGGCCATGCATAGCTGAGTCTCTTTCCAGGAACTGCCTTTTGCTGGAAGGACCTGCCTTGTCCAAAATTACATTCTTTCCCCGGGGAGAACCAACTTCCAATTATTGGTAGATGCAATGGCATAAGGGCCTGGCCACCTGGAATCAATTTAAGATAACTTTGAAAGACCATCCTGGTTCTATCACTGAGGCTTCCACTGCACCTACATCACAGTTTATAACTCTACCCACTGCCCTTGCCCTGATAGGGATTGATGCTGAGCTTAACTTCCTGAATAAACTTCCTGAACTTACATGTCTGCCCCAGGGTCTGCTTCCTGGGAAACATGACTGAAGATAATAACAAAACTGGGCAAGGATAACAGAAGAAAGGATAGTTATGGGCTGGTTTAACAAATACATCGTGATGAAGTTGGTTTTTTTTTCAGGACTCTAGACAATGTAACATTTGAAATCTGGTAATGGACTTCAACAGCAAAAAAAAAAAAGAGAAAGACTGGGTGTTTGTCTCACTAGCAGAAAAAAATTATTATAATTCAGCTTCAATTAATCAGAATTTTAAAAATTCTTACCCGCATCTTATGAGAAAAGCCTTGCAAATTCTAATCTAGGGGCATCCTTCACTAAACCTCACCAGCACTCCTCTAAACTGTAAAGGTTATGAATAACAAGGAAAGTCTGAAAAACCCATGGCTGAGAAGAGCCTAAGGAGACATGATGAGAAATCTAATGTGGGATCCTGAAGAGGATCCTGGAACAGAAAAAGGACCTTGGCAAAAACTAAGCAAGTCTAAGTGAACTGTGGATCATAGTTAATCACAATGTATCAGCATTGATTCACTAATGGTAACAAATATTTCATGCTAGTGTAACATGGTAATAATAGGGGACTTTGGCTGTAGGCTATGAGAGAACTCTCTGTATAAGCTTTTCAACTTTTTTTTTTTTTTTTTTTTTGGTAAATTTGAAATGTCCTAACAAAATGTATTTTAAAAAAAGACTGAAGGGAATTATATCAATATTAGTGGCTGTTTTTTTCTGGCTTGTTTTGAAGATAAGATAATGCTTATAGGGCCGTGCACAGTCGCTCATGCCTGTAATCTCAGCACTTTGGGAGGTTGAGATGGGTGCATCACCTGAGGTCATGAGACTGAGACCAGCCTGGCCAACATGGTGAAACCCCCATCTCTACTCAAAATACAAAAATTATCTGGGCATGGTGGCAGGCACCTATAATCCCAGCAACTTGGGAGGCTGAGGCAGGAGAATTGCTTCAACCCGGGAGGCGGAGGTTGCAGTGAGCTGAGATCCCACCACTGCACTCCAGCATGGGTGACAGAGTGAGACTCCCCTTCAAAAAAAAAAGAAAGAAAAAAAATAGGATAATGCTTATGAAGTGCTTAGCACAGAACCTGGCATATAGTGAGCATTCAATAAACCTATTAATATGTCCTGTTGTTGATTACATCTTCTTTATACTTTTCTATGTTAAAATTTTTATCATAAACAAATATTGCATCAGAAACTTCTTTTTCAAAGAAGAGCGACTCCTAGGTCACTACCTGATATGCTCTGAAGCGAGAGTGAGGGAACTCAATGGCACGTGGAACTACTCATTGAAATCTCACTTTGCCCCTCAATTCTAGAAGCCAGTCTCTTCGCAAATGATAATGGGAGGATTTCCTGTTATGTTAAATGATCCCAGAAGGTCTAGCCTTTCTTGAAATAATTCTCTATTTGAAGGATCTTGGAGGAATTCATTCTTCCTATGGGTCCGTGTGGAGGTTGATTTTACCCCTAAGGCTAGTACCAAGAAGGACCACTCCTCCTACAAGTGTTGACCTGTGGACAAGGCTGGTTGCCACCATCTTCATGACATCATGAACTAAGTCCTCTGAGGCTGGAGGGTACGGGGTGCTGGGGGCTTCAGAAGAAAAGAATGCCTGGAATGGCAACGATGAAAGTATGCTAGGAAATGATAAAGTGATAAATAAAGGAAATTCCAGGAAGCCCTATGGATCCATTTGAGGCTGAATGTGAGAAGGGAACTAAAGTTGCAACATATAGGTCAGGCTGCAGCACTCTGGGGCTTGGTAGACAGGACTGGTGAAAGCAGGTGTGAGCACGGCCCACACTTAAGAAAAAACATGGCAGTTAGGGCCAAATGGGAAGGAAAGAATCATGGGAGATCACTTATTAAATATATTTTTTGTATCTTTTGACAAGCAGACTTATTTACCAATGTCTAGTGGATAATGCCATGTGGCAAGAGGAAACAAAGCCAAGAAAACAGTCAACCCAAGCCAGAAATCCATTGTATACTGCCACATGTTAGGACCACTACGGTCTCACAGCACTGAAAATAGCAAAACGGTACCACAGACCCAGCTCCCAATTCCTGGAGAACTTCTACTCATCACCCTGGAATGATTTAGTGAGGAGCATAAGTCCAAGCTAATCTTTAAAAAAGCAACATAAACAAAATATTCTTTTGTCAATTAAGGTAGTCATCTCTATCTCTTCTACTTTCTCTTCTATCATTTTATCCTTTTTTTCTGCTATTAAACTGTAACTGTCATTTAAAAGTTTGTGTACAAGTCCTCAGATGTCTGTACTTTATTAATATTTTTTAAATTTTTAATAAAGGAACTGAATGATGTGATGGAACTTGCACTAGAAAAAATAAACTTTCTTAGTCAATAAAAAATGTATCGCTAACATTATAGTTAATGGTTAAACATTAGAAGCATTCCTTTTAAGGAAAATATAAACAAATATTGCCCTTGGATATTATCCGCATTTAATTAACTGGACATTCTAGTCAACTGAATAAGACAAGAAAAATAAAATATATCAAAAGTAAAATGGAAGATACAAAGATATTTATTCTCATATGATTTTTAACTTTGCAAATCCAGGAGAATCTGCAAACTAGCAGTAGTTAGAGAGTTCAGTAAATTTTTTGGATAGAGGATCAATATACAAAAACAATAGTGTTCTTGCTTTAACCAATTAGAATACTTAGTAATACCCCATTTAAAAATCTATACAGTCCTTTGAAGCAAACCCAAGAAAAGATATGAACGATCTTTTAAAAAAGAATTCTAAAAGTATTGAAAGATATAAGACAATCCTAAGTGAGAAATCACATTATGAAATAACAAGACTCAATATCATACCCATATCAATCCTCCTCAAATTGATCTATAAATTCAATGTAATACAAATTCAAGATCTGTTTAATAAAAGGGATTGTTTAGTTCCTGTACTTAATAAGGCTGTACCACTTTTACCTCACCTCTTCTTAAAAATCAGCATGGGATGCTCTTTTTTTTTTTTTTTTTTTTTTTAAAGGGTACAGATAGATTGATACTAAAAAGTAGCCTCTTGTTCTCTTGCTGCCATTGTAATTGTTTCCAAATAACATACAAATATTTAGAAACGATTGTTTCTCAGATCCCCAAATTCATTGTAATTCTCTAGCTGTATTGAGAAGATTGACTTCAAAGAGAAGAAAAGTAATAGTTTAAAAAATGCGACTATAATTTTTTAAAAATAAAAACGTCTTTTTGGATCTATGAGAGAATTCTGCCATAAAAATAATAAGTAGCATTTAGAAAACACTTTCTATGTGTCAGGGAGTGTGCTAAAAGCCTCGTGTAGATTTTCTCATTTAGACTTCAAACTAATGTGTCATTATTAATTAGTCTCAATTTATTGGTGAGAAAAGGGAAACTTGGAAAAATTAGGGAACTAGCAAGGTCACCTAGCACATAACCAACTTGAAGAACAAAGAGTCTAAAAAACAGAGCTGGGTTTTTAAATAGAAAGTGCCACAACCTCTTAAGCATAATTCCCCATATATTGCTTGTGTTAGGAAACAAGATAAGTTGGGGATTAAGAGACTTATATCCTCATCCAAGCTGGATAGCAGTAGCAGTATACTCAGAGGGTTAGTTCTGAGTCCATCTGTTGATGCACAAAAAATGTATTAAGTGCCTAATATTCATAGGACACTAATAGAAGTACTGGAAGAACATATAGTCCCTACCCTTTAGGAATGGACAGACTTTTAAGGGAGGGAAGGGAGTGTAGTAGTGACTATTGTTTCTCCGGAGCAACATCTATTTAAGTCTTACAGCCTCACTTGTGGCTTTCTTCATGCACAAAATCTCATGTGAGTATCTTATTCTGAATGGTTAATACTTCCTCCTCTTGGCAGTGACAGAACTGAAAATTCCCCCCAGACATTTCCCATTAAATATATTAAGCATTCAAGACAAATGCATTGGTAATTCTGCTCAAGGTACATAATTATTACATGGGAATTATTTATGAAGCATGATGTCAGCAGATACAGTTTTGAGTTAGAACTGAGTATGAAAATCTTCAGGTTAGAACACAGTGTTGTATTATTTAGTGCCTTCCATTTTTAGAGGAGAGTGAAAAATGTAGTTATTTAGACTTTTGAAAATGTTGATGTTTTTAAAAATGACTGTGACTATGAATTTTATTCTAGAATTACCCTTTGATATCCAAAAAAGAAACACACATTTGGGTTACTTACTTATCTGTAGACACAGCAAATTATATGATTTCTTCACCCTAGTTAAGTCAATCCTAGTCATGGTACACATCATGCATTTGAGGGGTGGCTTCTCTCAAGTACCTATTATGAGGTTAGCTCATCCTCTGGGCCAAAACTGTTTTATGAACTGCCTCTGAACAAAGTGTTATTTTGCCAAGTCAGTCACAGGCCACTGCTTGGTTGTGTCTCAGGTCAGGAGGTGGCACATTCTTTTATGACCAGGCATAAGGTCATATTCTCATGTCACAGATGCCATATATCATATTCTAGATCAGTGGCCCTCACCCTGGAGTGATTTTTCCCTCCAGCGTACACTGGGTAATGTCTGGCAACATTTTTAGTTGTTACAATGGGGGTGGAGGTGGGGAGTGCTCCCAGCATCTAGTGGGTGGAGGCCAGGGGTGCTGCTAAACATCCTACAGTGCATGGGACAAGCCCCCACAGCAAACACTTATCTGGCCCAAAATGTCAGTAGTGCTGAAGTCAAGAAACACTGCTCTGGAAGGAGAGCATGGCATAGTCAGTTAACATTTTTTTTTTCTTTGTTAGTATGTACATGGAATACTAAGAATATTTAATACATTTGAATTTAGGATTCAAGCTACATTGTCCAATGTACTACATAACCTGAACCTATGGCAGGGCAGGTTAGATATGTGAGAAGGGCTTTCCTAATCGATTTAACCTGTCCATGATCTTTGGTGATGGCATGGAGGCCAACCATAGAATGAGCCTTTCATTTTTTAGAGGGCAGGATTTTCCTAGAGCCTCACTCTTCTTCTTTCCCACTGCAGCTCTGTCCATTCAACACAGATCCTAAGGATTGTGTTCAACTTAGGATTGAACACAGTCCTAAATGTGTTGTTCAACACAGATTTGTTTGACAGAATTTTATGTGATGATGAAAACATTTTCTGTGTGTCCTTTCCAGTATAGTAGCTATTAGCTACAAGCAGGTATGACATACTTGAAATGTGGCTGGTATGCCCGTGAAATGGATTTTTAAATTTTATTTAATTGTAGTCCATTTAAATGTCAATGTAAAGAGCCACACATGCTACTGGCTACCATATTGGACAGTGCAGGTTTGACCTCTTCACACCTCTCTAGGTCAAACTTTCCTTGGAGATGAAGTCAGGCATAGATTGTCATCATTGTCAACTTCCTCCCATTTTGTTTCTGAACCTTTGGAGAGGGATATTTGGGCCCTGAGAGGGAAGGTGGACAAAGAGGTTCCCATGTGACCCGGCCTCCAAAGAAATATCTGCGGGAAAAAAAAAAAAATCAGATATTTTGAACTCCCAAAGTTAGACTCTTTGAATTTACAAATCTGTATGATATATAACCTATCTTCTATAAGTAATTTTGCTAAAAGTTTCTCCCTCTGTCTTAGACTTAAGTGATTATATGAGTACCCTTCCATTACAGTGATGGAACCTGGTTCTTAAAGAAAACACTGGATCTTCCAAGAATAAGAGATTGTTATTCCAACAGAATTAGTGAAGGCATTATGTTTTTCCTTCCCCCTCTTCCAGGAACATTCTTTTAAGTTTGCCTCCCCAATGCCAGCCTCCCTCTCATTTCGCCCCATCACTTTCACCTTTTTCTTCCTTTCTCTCTCTTTCTCTCTTGCTCTTTCTTTGATCACAAATCCTCTACCACTCAGCCCATGATTATTTCTTCTACTTTAAGAAAACCTTCATTAAATACTCTTTGGGATTGCATGTCTATGCCTAACTAACAGAAAAAAATTATTTGTAACTGTGCCATCTCCCCATACAGGGTAAGATACATGGTTGTCTGGAATTGTTAGTTTGGGTCCTCTGAGAAGCAGACACTATGGCAGGATTAGATGTGCAAGCATTTTACTGGGGGAAATGCCTGTGGAGAAAAATGGGGAGGAGCTGGAGGACGCAGAAGGAACCATGGAACTGCACACAGGTCTGACCTTATGAGAAGAGAGGGAAGGAAGGAAGGCTGTGTAGGAAAAGTCTAGACTACAGTGCTCTTCTGCAAGGCTGAAGAGGGATCCTCCAGCGAAAGCTGCCCATTAGAAGAGCTCTCATATCCCCAAATGAGTCTGTCTGAGTGTCTGCTGTGCCCAGTCACTGGCTAAGACCCACTGGGAAGAATGGCCTCAGGCAAATATGCGGTAGGTGGCTTAGAAGTTATGGCTAGTGATCAATGACATCTGTCTTCCATGAAGTACGGCATCTAAGAGGTACGTGGCCAGCACATCTGGGTTAGTCCTAAGCTGTCCTGGACTTGGAAAAAACAGACAGGGCTGCTTATGCCATGAGCTGCATCCAAGAAGTGTTTCATGACTGATAGGGTAAAATACTTGTCAGTTTAGAGGAAACTTACAGAATATTTTTGGCCATTCTCTTTCCTACATTGTACATTATGAGGTATTTTCAGTTTTTCCCAGTCTCCAGGCTCTTGTTCATGTGTTCCTAAACATACACATTCTTTCTGCCTGAAGTGAGTCTTCTGCAACCATTTCCCCAGCCTAGTGGCTTGAAATTTCCACTAAACTCCTCTCCACAGGAGAGTACTTCTGACTCCCCAACTAAAGTAGATGCCCTCACATCTCTCTGGAATTCTTGTAGCCTAAGTTATTTTTCTGTATTTAATGTTGTCCTTTTGTCTACTAAATATATCACTCATGAAGCCATAAGCTGTAGCCGTCTCATTTACCATTGTATTCCTAGGGCCAGGCATAGAGC
Organism: Macaca mulatta; assembly: GCF_049350105.2. NCBI lineage: Eukaryota > Metazoa > Chordata > Mammalia > Primates > Cercopithecidae > Macaca > Macaca mulatta. Next base: position 128,620,683 of record NC_133407.1, on the reverse strand, counting down.
TGATTAATATTTCTTGAATGAATGAATATGTTGTGCAAGATGTGCTAAAGTAAAAAAAAAAATGATGTATAAGACAGTACTCACTTTCAAAGTTTTTACAATCTAGGATAGGTTTCTCAGCAGATGATGGTGCAAAACTACCAAAATTACTGAAATAACTGAATAAAAAGACTTTTCAGAAGACTTAAGGCTTTAATTTCCTAAGTCAAGAATTGTATAGCCAGTAGTTAAAAGTCTACCAAGTTAAAATCTTATCAAGCCCACTTTCTTTAAAAAAAATTTTGTTTTTTATTATACTTTAGTTCTAGGGTATATGTGCACAATGTACAGGTTTGTTGCATATGTATACATGTGCCATGTTGGTGTGCTGCACTCATTAACTCGTCATTTACATTAGGTATTTCTCCTAATGCTGTCCCTGCCCCCTACCCCCATCTGACAGGCCCTGGTATGTGATGTTCCCCACCCTGTGTCCAAGTGTTCCCATTGTTCAATTCCCACCTATGAGTGAGAACATGCAGTGTTTTATTTTCTGTCCTTGAGATAGTTTGCTGAGAATGATGGTTTCCAGCTTCATCCATGTCCCTACAAAAGACATAAACTCATCCTTTTTCATGGCTGCATAGTATTCCATTGTGTATATGTGCCATATTTTCTTAATCCAGTCTATCACTGATGGACATTTGGGTTGATTCCAAGTCTTTGCTATTGTGAATAGTGCCACAATAAACATATGTGCACATATGTCTTTACAGTAGCATGATTTATAATCCTTTGGATATATACCCAGTAATGGGATGGCTGGGTCAAATGGTATTTGTAGTTCTAGATCCTTGAGGAATCGCCACACTGTCTTCTGCAATGGTTGAACTAGTTTACAGTCCCATCAACAGTGTAAAAGCGTTCCTGTTTCTCCACATCCTCTCCATCACCTGTTGTTTCCTGACTTTTTAATGATTGCCAGAATGGCTTTAACTTTCTAAAATCACATAGGCATATTCTCCAAGTCTGTTCTTGGATAGCCAAGGTTTCCTGACCTCAGGGGCATCTCAGTGAGGGCTGCTGGAAAATTATTTCCCGCACACAACTCACCCGAGTTCCTGATTGCCCTGGCCAGAACTTCCAACACTGTGTTGAATAGGAATGGTGAGAGAGGGCATCCCTGTCTTGTGACAGTTTTCAAAGGGAATGCTTCCAGTTTTTGCCCATTCAATATGATATTGGCTATGGGTTTGTCATAAATAACTCTTATTATTTTGAGATACGTCCCGTCAACACCTAGTTTATTGAGAGTTTTTAGCATGAAGTATTGTTGAATTTTGTCAAATGCCTTTTCTGCATCTATTGAGATAATCATGTGGTTTTTGTCTTTGGTTCTGTTTATATGATGGATTACATTTATTGATTTGTGTATGTTGAACCAGCCTTGCATCCCAGGGATGAAGTGAACCTGATCGTGGTGGATAAGCTTTTTGATTTGCTGCTGGATTCGGTTTGCCAGTATTTTATGGAGGATTTTTCATCAATTTTCATCAGGGATATCGGTCTAAAATTCCCTTTTTTTTTGTTGTGTCTCTGCCAGGCTTTGGTATCAGGATGATGATGGCCTCATAAAATCAGTTAGGGAGGATTCCCTCTTTTTCTATTGATTAGAATAGTTTTAGAAGATATAGTACCATCTCCTTTTTGTACCTCTGGTAGAATTTGGCTGTGAATCTATCTGGTCCTGGACTTCTCTTGGTTGGTAGGCTATTAATTACTGCCTCAATTTTAGAGCCCATTATTGGTCTATTCAGGGATTCAACTTCTTCCTGGTTTAGTCTTGGGAGGGTGTATGTGTCCAGGAATTTATCCATTTCTTCTAGATTTTCTAGGTTTATTTGCATAGAGGTGTTTATAGTATTCTCTGATGGTAGTTTGTATTTCTGTGGGATTGGTAGTGATATCCCCTTTATCATTTTTATTGTGTCTATATGATTCTTTTCTCTTTTCTTCTTTATTAGTCTTGCTGGCAGTCTATCTATTTTGTTGATCTTTTCAAAAAAACCAGCTCTTGGATTCATTGATTTTTTGAAGGGTTTTTTGTGTCTCCATCTCCTTCAGTTTTGCTCTGATCTTAGACATTTCTTGCCTTCTGCTAGCTTTTGAATGTGTTTGCTCTTGCTTCTCTAGTTCTTTTAATTGTTATGTTAGGGTGTCAATTTTAGATCTTTCTTACTTTCCCTTGTGGGCGTTTAGTGCTATAAATTTCCCTGTACACACTGCTGTAAATATGTCTCAGAGATTCTGGTATGTTGTGTCTTTTTTCTCATTTGTTTCAAAGAACATATTTATTTCTGCCTTCATTTTGTTATTTACCCAATAGTTATTCAGGAGCAGGTTGTTCAGTTTCCATGTAATTGTGTGGTTTTGAGTGAGTTTCTTAATCCTGAGTTCTAATTTGATTGCACTGTGGTCTGAGAGACAGTTCGTTATGATTTCTGTTCTTTTACAATTGCTGAGGAGTGCTTTACTTCTAACTATGTAGTCAGTTTTGGAATAAGTGCGATGTGGTGCTGAGAAGAATGTATCTTCTGTTGATTTGGTGTGGAGCGTTCTGTAGACGTCTATTAGGTCCTCTCAGTGCAAAGCTGAGTTCAAGTCCTGGATATCCTTGTTAAGTTTCTGTCTCATTGGTCTGTCTAATGTTGACAGTGGGGTGTTAAAATCTCCCATTATTATAGGATGGGTATCTAAGTCTCTTTGTAGGTCTCTAAGGACTTCCTTTATGAATCTGGGTGCTCCTGTATTGGGTGCGTATGTATTTAGGATAGTTAGCTCTTCTTGTTGAATTGATCCCTTTACCATTATGTAATGGCCTTCTTTGTCTCTTTTGATCTTTGTTGGTTTAAAGTCTGTTTTATCAGAGACTAGGATTGCAACCCCTACTTTTTTTTGTTTCCCATTTGCTTGGTAGATCTTCCTCCATCCCTTTATTTGAGCCTAGGTGTGTCTTTGCATGCGAGATGGGTCTCCTGAATACAGCACACTGATGAGTCTTGACTCTTTATCCAATTTGCCAGTCTGTGTCTTTTAATTGGGGCATTTAGTCCATTTACATTTAAGGTTAATATTGTTATGTGCGAATTTGATCTTGTCATGATGATGTTAGCTGGTTATTTTGCTTGTTAGTTGATGCAGTTTCTTCCTAGCATCAATGGTCTTTACAATTTGGCATGTTTTTGCAGTGGCTGGTACTGGTTGTTCATTTCCAGGTTTAGTGCTTCCTTCAGGAGCTCTTGTAAGGCAGGCCTGGTGGCAACAAAATCTCTCAGCATTTGCTTGTCTGTAAAGGATTTTATTTCTCCTTCACTTATGAAGCTTAGTTTGGCTAGATATGAAATTCTGGGTTGAAAATTCTTTTCTTTAAGAATGGTGAATATTGGCCCCCACTCTCTTCTGGCTTGTAGAGTTTCTGCGGAGACATCCACTGTTAGTCTGATGGACTTCCCTTTGTGGGTAACCTGACCCATCTCTCTGGCTGCCCTCAACAGTTTTTCCTTCATTTCAACCTTGGTGAATCTGATAATTATGTGTCTTGGGGCTGCTCTTCTCGAGGAGTATCTTTGTTACGTTCTCTGTGTTTCCTGAATTTGAAAGTTGACATGTCTTGCTAGGTTGGGGAAGTTCTGGATAATATCCTGAAGAGTGTTTTCCAACTTGGTTCTGTTCTCCCCATCATTTTCAGGTACACCAATCAAACGTAGATTTGGTCTTTTCACATAGTCCCATATTTCTTGGAGGTTTTATTTGTTTCTTTTTGCTCTTTTTTCTCTAAACTTCTCTTCTCACTTCATTTCATTAATTTGATCTTCAGTCACTGATACCCTTTCTTCCACTTGATCAAATCGGCTACTGAAGCTTGTGTATGAGTCATGTAGTTCTTGTGCCATGGTTTTCAGCTCCATCAGGTCCTTTAAGGTCTTCTGTACACTGTTCATTCTAGTTAGCCATTTGTCTAGTCTTTTTTCAAGGATTTTAGCTTCCTTGTGATGGGCTCAAACACCCTCCTTTAGCTTGGAGAAGTTTTTTATTACCAATCTTCTGAAGCTGCCTTCTGTCAACTTGTCAAGGTCATTCTCTGTCCAGCTTTGTTCCGTTGCTGGTGAGGAGCTGTGATCCTTTGAAGGAGAAGAGGTGCTCTGGTTTTTAGAATTTTCAGCTTTTCTGCTCTGGTTTCTCCCCATCTTTGTGGTTTTATCTACCTTTGGTCTTGATGATGGTGACCTACAGATGGGTTTTTGGTGTGGATGCCCTTTTCGTTGATGTTGATGTTATTCCTTTCTGTTGTTTGTTAGTTTTCCTTCTAACAGTCAGGCCCCTCAGCTGCAGGTCTGTTGGAGTTTGCTGGAGGTCCACTCCAGACCCTGTTTGCCTGGGTATCACCAGCGAAGGCTGCAGAACAGCAAATATTGCAGAACAGCAAATGTTGCTGCTTGATCCTTTCTCTGGAAGCTTCATCTCAGAGGGGCACCCAACTGTATGAGGTGTCAGTCAGCCCCTACTAGAAGGTGTCTCCCAGTTAGGCTACTCGGGGGTCAGGGACCCACTTGAGTTGGCAGTCTGTCTGTTTTCAGAGCTCAAACACCATTCAAGCCCATTTTCATAATAGATAAAACTGATATTAATAAATGCTTTATCTGCATATAAATGAATATTCCTGGGAGGAGAGTTTTATTTATTTTAAATTTTCATTTTTTTCAATAATTTAAGCTTATTTTAGATTTGTGGGTACATGTATAGGTTTGTCACATGGGTCTGTTGCATGATGCTGAGGTTTGGGATATGAATGATCTCATCACACAGGTAATGAGCATAGTACTATACTCATGGTACTATGCCAAATTGTTAGTTTTTCCACTGTTACCTGCCTCTAGTAGTCTGCAGTGTCTACTGTTGACATCTTTATGTCCATGAGTACCCAGTGTTCAGCTCCCACTTATAAATGAGAACATGTAGTATTTGGTTTTTGTTCCTGCATTAATTCACTTAAGATAATTATCTCCAGTTGCATCCATGTTCTGCAAAGGACATGATTTCCTTTTTTTTTTTATGGCTGCATACTACTCCATGGTATATATGTAGCACATTTTCTTTATCCAGTCAACTGTTAAAGGGTACCTGGGTTGATTCCCTATCTTTGCTATTGTGAATAGTGCTGCAATGAACATAAGTGTATGTGTCTTTTTGGTAGACTGATTTATTTTCTTTTGAATATATACCTAGTAATGGGATTGCTGGGTCAAATGGTAGTTCTGTTTTAAGTTCTTTGAGAAATCTAGAAAGATAATTTTAGATGGCATTAAGGAAGTGACAGTGATAATTGCATTATGTCAATGATACCTTCTTGACCACTGAATCTGGCCCTGTCCCAAGCCAACCAATTCTCTTTTTCTTTTTAAGATGGTTTAAGATATTCTGTTACAACCAAGTAGTGTGCTGAATGAAACACAATAGAAAGAGTTTGAATTATTTAGGAGTATACATTTTTTTTTAGTATAACATTGACAGCAGATATTAACATGTAAGTAATGAATGTACTAAGAATCATGGCATAAATAATAATACTTTATAACTTCATAACTCCATAGTTTATAGAATGCTTTCACATAGTCTGTTCACAGTTGCTATATAAGATGGGCAGTGATTGTCAGTCTCAACTGAAGACACAGCTTCATCCAGAAACTTCTTCAAAGTCAATGAAAGTAATGTGAACAGTCATTATCAAAACCCAGCTCATCTTCCTCCTAACACTTCCATTAGTTCCTAATGACCCTTTGCTAGAGACTTCATGAATCAACGGTTCTAGGTTGCTATGAACATCTAACAAAAGATACAAGTAAATAATATGTATTAAGAATAATTAAATTGTGTATGTCTATGTTTCAGTGTAAGGTGAACAATACAAAAAAACTTATCTGATAATCTAGACAACATTCATGTACAGCTGCCATTTTTTAAAAACCTGGCAAAAACTTCCAAAAGAAAATATTATTAGTCCTTTTAAAGAAGTGCTTAACTAGCAGTATTTAGCTTTGATCTCATGATCCAAAGTAAACTCAACAACTTTTCTCAAAGAACCAAGACTTTTAAATTAAATCATTGGCTTCCAAAATCTTGGCTGAGAAATCTGACATGGTAAACTATCTTCTGCTCCATTTATCTAATGTGAAGAGATGAAGGTCCAGGATGAAACCTGGCAGGATTTGAACCCAAAGTTCCGGGAAGTCTAAATGAGCCCAAGATTATGTTTGGCGGAGAATCGTTCCCCCTGGCAGGGAAAACACACAGCTTTAAGCCTGTTGATACTGACAAAGCTTTTTAAGATAAGGGATTAAAATGCTCCCTAAAAGCAGAAACTCTTGGTGTCTGCCTTAATGCAACAGGTAGATAATTCCAAAACACTTCTGAAAAAGGTCTTTGTTTGGGATACTCTCCCTGGAAAGGAACAAGGAGATTATTTATCTGTGACCGAAAAAGAAAAGAAAAGGGCAAGCAAGCAACTTCTTTCCTTCTTTAATAAGAGTGAGGTCCAGGGAGACAGACAATCTCACACTACTCTGAGAAACAGTTAAAAGCAGGCAATTTTCTCCTCCCTCAGGCTCTGCGGTTAGGTGGTTAGAGTCTGAACCAAGGAGAAAGACTAGCAGCTTCTGTTCACAGCTTAGATAATCACTTCCTGTTTGTCCTTAGGCAGATTGCCTCATCAGTTTCAGGAGGCTTGATTAAGAGTGTCTCAATTTACCCATCTAAAATAATAGCTGTTTCATCAGGGATATTGTGGGGTTTAATTAAAGCCTGTGAAGGGTACTGAGATCCTCAGATAAGACTCTCTGTGTAAACACTAAATAATGTATGTCTGCCTATACACGGGTATAAGCTAGGCCTGCAAAATTGAATTTATCTGACAAAATATTTTTTCATCCCATCAACATGCCTCACACTAGTTTTGTTGCCCCAGACTTAGAACAAAAATTCCTTCAGGCCAGTATTCTCCAAGAATTGCCAAATGCTTAGATAAGGTGCCTTGGTAAAGCTTAAGTGTCCTGGCCAACTTTAGGTTACCTGCCTTCTTACAATGTTTTTCAAACCTCAGGTATTTGTTTCACAATTTCATAGATTTTACTATTTCTGCTTACCACCTGTACCATTGTTTAATATTTTCCAAATGGGATACTTATTTGCCTTAAAATGCCTTAAAAAGTTTATTTAGGGCAAAAATTTCACATGACTATTGTTCACAGAAAACGAGTGTTTTCCAATAGCAAAGACATAGAATCAACCAAATGTCCATCAGTGGTAGACTGTATAAAGAAATTGTGGTACATGTACAACACGGATTACTATGCAACCATGTAAAAAGAACAAGATCATGTCCTTTGCAGGAACATAAATGAAGCTGGAGGTCACTATTATTAGCAAACTAACGCATGAACAGAAAACCAAATACCACATGTTCTCACTTATAAGTGGGAGCTAAATGATTAGAACGCATGGACACAAAGAGAGGAACAACAGACATTGGGGCCAACTTGAGAGTAGAGGGTGGGAGGAAGGAGAAGATCAGAAAAAATAACTATTAAGTACTAGGCTTAGTACCCAGGTGACAAAATAATCTGTAAAACAAACCCCTGTGACAGAAGTTTACCTATTTAACAAAACTACACATGTACCCCTGAATCTAAAATAAAAGTTAACGAAAAGAAAACAAGTGTTTTCTAATATACATTAAGTATATACCTATTCAAAATTTTAAAAGTTTATTCATGTTACTTAAAAATTATCTTGCATATCAATAGTTTATGCATATCATATTTTGATGAAGTAAAAAGTAAAAATCATTCAAAATTGTGTATAATCTCCAGATGATTTATACTTTATATATATAATACATTTTGATGCTATTCTTTTTGGCAGCTTTATCAATGAGCTATTGCAGTTTAACAAACTATAGAGGCTTAGAATAATAATCATTTATTATTCTTTAAGGGTCTGTGGGTTGGCTGGGCAATTCTGCTGTTCTGAGCCAGGTTTGACTGATCTTGGCTGGCCTTAGTCATGTGTCTGTGATCAGCTGGCAGACTGGCTGAGGCTGGCTGGTTTAGGATGGCCTCAGTCACATACCTGGTGATTGTCCAGCTCTTGTCTTAGGGCAATGCAGTGACTGGATCACACGTCATTCGTTTTTCAGTAGACTATGCTAGATGTTCCCAGATACGATTTAGGGTTCTAAAAGAAAGCAGAAGTTGCAAGGCCTCTGGAGGACTAGGTTTGGAAGGAGAACCACCTAGCCTCTCCTACATTTTACTGGCTAAACAAAATTACAGTGCCAATTCAGAGTGGTTATGGTGGGGTCCAAAACTCATTAGGGTTCCATATTCCTCCTAGCTTTCCACCAAGCCATCCCTAGGCTGCAGTCCTCATCCTCATGGTCCAAGTAGCTGCTGGAGTTCAAGCCATTACATGCTGAGTTTGACCTGCAGGAGGCTGAGGGAGGCTGGATAATGGTCCCTCAAGGCCTCCATGTCCTAAGTTTTACACCTGTGAATGTTATCTTACATGGCAAAAGGGGTTTTGCAGATGTGATTAAATTAAGGATCTTCAAATTGAGAGTTTATCCTCAATTACACAGGCAAGCATAATGCAACTACAAGTGTCCTTGTAAGAGGGAGGGAGAGGGAGAATTGATTGTAGCAGAGACAGTAGGCAACATGATGAGCAAAGTAAGATACGACACTGTTGGCTTTGAAAATGGAGAAAGGAGACAAGTAATGCAGCTCTAGAAACTGGAAAACGCAAGGAAATGAATTCCTCTCTAGAGTCTCCAAAGGGAGAATGTCCTGCTGACACTTTGATTTCAGCCCAGCGAAACTAATTTTGGACTTCTGGACTCTAGAACTGTAAAATAATAAATCTATGTTGTTTTAAACCACCAAGTTTGTGGTGATTTGTTGTAGCAGCCACAGGAAACTAAAGCAGAGGCTCACTAGATGTTCCATATAATACTTCCACTTGAACTCATTGGTCAAAATTTGGTTACATGGCTACATATAGCTATATAGCTGCAAGGGTGCCTGGGAAAGGCTTTTTTTTTTTTTTTTTTTTTTTTCCTGGATGCCATTAGTGCCTACTAAAGAAGAAGTGAATGATGTTGGAAAACAACTCATCATGTCTGCCACAGATGGAGAGATAGTACTCAAAGTAAATTCAATATATACTGAACATTTAACAAATGTCAGGTATGTTCTGGGTTCTGGTTATATACAGGTGAACAATACAGGCAAAATTCCTGCTCTCATGTAGTTCATATTCTAGAGAGGGAAGACAGAAAATGAACAAAGCTATAAATATATAATGTAAAATGGTGATGTATGCTAATAAAGAAATAAAGCAGGGGCTGAGTATAGAGTTGGGAGATTCATGACTATTTTGGAAAGGATTTTACAAAAGAATATGAGAATCATCCTGTCATAAGATAATAGGGTGTAGCAGGCCAGGTGGTCAACTGGATAGAAACTGCTGTGCCTAAAGGTATTTGAAATCAAACTTAGAATCTGCTTCCAAAATGACAATGTGAGGAGCTCTGTGACTCTCGGCCCAGTGGAACAACCATAATTGATAAAAATTATTTTTAAAATAATTTCTCTGAAAATTATTATAATGGCATACAACAGATGATAAAATAGTTATTTTTAATAATCAACTAAATCTTATTAAGAACAGTGAGCATCTGTAGCATTTGAGTCATGACACACTCTCTCCCTATCCTCCCTCCCCTGCCCCACAGTTCAATGTGGCAAAAACTCCATTCCAAACAGATGTGGCCAAGAAGATAGGGTGCCCTCCTCTCTAAGCTCGAAGTCAAGGGGTGTAGAATCTTCCCTGGAGAGGCAGGTTTTAGCATTTCTGATTCTCCTATGCTCTGTCTTACGGAGGCTAAATTCCAGGCAAATGTGAATGAGAGGTTGGGGGATTCCCTTTCTCTACTCAGACCCCAATCACAGGGCAGAGGCTCTACTCAGTTACAGCAAGCTGCGAATACTATAGCTCAGATGACACTCTCCCCAGATCTCTCATAGGTAGAGGTTTTATGCCAGCTGCCAGCAGAGGCTAGTCCAGAAGACCAGAGGCTGCTTCCCTTACTCAGTGTCCTTCTCATAAAGCAGGAGCGTCTCTTCAAGAGAAATGAGCCACCGTTCCCAACCCCAGCTCCACAGAATAGGTACAGATGTTTTGCCAAAGGGGGTAGGCATAAGAACAGAGTTCTGAAGTCTTCCTCGTAGGAACTGACTTTTTTTGGAAGAAAGTGTGGGAAAGAAAGTTCAAGCCTAAGGGTGATCTCAAAACCTTGGAGATTTTTAGTGGTAAGGAGGCTGGTTGCAACATGAGAGCAACAAACTAAACCATAGAGCAACTAGTTTATTGAAGAGAACCAGGGAAAAAGCTAAGAAGAGACTTACTTGGGTCAGAACAAACCTCAAAGACTGGATTTAAAGCCTACCCTTGCAAAGGGGCCTGAATTTATTTGCATCAGACTATGGGGCACTTTATGCTCTAGGACATTGCCAAGAAATAATAGAGCAATAAATCAGCAATTAGTGGAGCCTAACAGCTGGGTGTGATACCAACAGAAGCAGACAGCTTAACAGAAAGTTCAGAAAAAGAGACAGTGAAAGAGAGCCCTACTAAAAACACTGTCATCCCTGTTTAACTGTGGGCATGCCCAAGCTTCTTAGTAAAGAGCAACAAAGTTGACAAGCCTCTGGCAAGTCTGATGAAGAAAAAAAAGAGACAGACAGAAGACACTGATGGCTAAATTAAAGATCGGAGGAGCGGTTATTACCACTAACTTCACAGAATAAAAATGATTACAGACGTATATTATGAACAATGGTATGTCAGCAATTTAGGTAACCCAGATGAAATAGACAAATTCCTAGAAATATACAAAGTACCAAAACTACTCAAGAAGAGATAGGAGAGCTGATTAGATCCATAAAACACAAAGAGATTGAGTTCAGGAGTAACAAAGTTCCCACAAAAAAAAGTCCAGAACCAGATGAATTCACTGGTGAATTTTACCAAAACTTAAAACATTGATATCAATTATTCACCAAATTCTCCCAAAATATAGACGAGAAAGGAACATTTCCCAGATCAGTCTATGAGGGTAGTATTACTCTGATACTAAAATCTAACAAAGACATCACAAGAAAACTACAGACCAATACTTCTTACGAATATAGACACAAAATATTCAACCAAATACTAGCAAACTGAATTCAGTAATATATAAAAGGGGTTATATTCCATAACAATGTGAGATTTATCCCAGGAATGCAAGTTTGGATTGACATCTAAAAATCAATTAATATAATATACTATATCAGTAGAATCAAGAACAAAAAACATATAAGCAATTTGATAGATTTAGAAAAAGTATTTGACAAAATTCCAAATCCCTTCATGACAAAAGCAATAAGAATAGAAGGATATTTCCTCAACCTGACTAAGGGCATGTACAAAAACTCCACAACAATTTATTTATTTATTTATTTATTTGTTTATTTATTTATTTAGACAGAGAATCTTACTCTGTTGCCCATGCTGGAGTGCAATGGTGTGATCTCAGCTCACTGCAACCTCTGCCCCCCAGGTTCAAGCAATTCTCCTGTGTCAGCCACCCAAGTAGCTGGGATTACAGGCATGCACCACCGTGCCTGGCTATTTTTTCTATTTTTAGTAGAGATGGGGTTTCATCATGTTGGCCAGGCTGGTCTCAAACTCCTGACCTCAAGTGATCTGCCCGCCTTGGCCTCCAAAAGTGCTGGGATTATAGGCGTGAGCCACCGTGCCCAGCTGCTAACAATATATTTAAAAGTAAAACATGGGAAGCTTGCCCCGTAAGATCAGAAACAAGACAAGAATATCCACTTATGCTATCTCAACCTTATACTTGAGGTTCTAGTCAGGGATATTAGGCAAGAAAAAGAAATAAAAGACATTCAAATTAAAAAGAAAAAGTGAAACTACTTGTATTAGCAGATGACATGATCTTGTATATAGAAAACTCTAAAGAAACTATTAAAACTAATAAATGAGTTCAGCAAGCTTGCAAGACACAGATCAATATGCAAAAATCAACTGTATCCGCACACTGTAGCAGTGAATAAACTGAAAATGACATTAACAGATTAAGTCCATTTACAATAGCATCAAAAGAGTAAAATATTAAGAAATAAATTTGTGAAAGAAGGACAAAACTTATACTCTGAAAAGCTATAAAACACTGTTGAAAGAAATTACAGATAACCTAAATAAATGGAAAGTGATCCCATGTTCATGGATTGAATTACTTAATATTGTTAAGATGTCATTACTCCCCAAAATGATTCATAGATTCAATGCAATGCTTTTCAAGATCCAAAGTAGATTTTTTTTTTTGCAGACATTGACAAGGTGATCCTAATGTTTATATAAAAATTCATGGGATTCAGAATAGCTAAAACAAGCTAGAAAAAAATGAGAAAAGTGTTAGTGTACTCACATCAATTTTAAAACTTGTTACAATACCAGTAATCAAGACAGTCTGGTACTGGCATAGGGATAAACATATTGATGAATGGAGTTGAAATGAGAGTCTGGCAATAACCCCCGACATTTATAGTCAACCGATTTTCTACAAAGGCATCTGAAGAATTAAATGGTAGTAAGAATGATCTTTTCAACAAACGATATTGGGAAACTTGATGTCTGCCTGCAAAAGAATTAAGTTAGCCCTTTCCCTCACATCTGACACAAAAAATAACTCAAAATAGGTCACGGATCTAAAGATAAGAGTTAAAACTATAAAACTCTTAGAATAAAATAATCTTTTTAACTTTGCTAAGCAATGGATTCTTAGGTGTGACACCAAAAGCACAAGCAACAACAACAAAATAAATAACTTGGACTTAATCATGATTAAAAGCTGTTTCACTTAAAGGACACCATTAAGCAAGTAAAAAGACAACCCACAAAATGGGAGAAAATATTTGCAAGTCATATCTCTGATAAGTGACTTGTGCCTAGATCATATACAGAGCTCTTACAACTCAACAATAAAATGACAAACCAATTAAACAATGGGTAAAGATGTGAATAGACATTTCTCTAATGTCAATAAGCACATGCAAGGATGCTCAACATTATTAGTTATCAGAAAATGCAAATGAAAATTATAAAGAGCTATCAGTTAACACCCATTAAGATGGGTATAATAAAAATTACAAATAATAACGTGTTGATGATGATGTGGAGAAATCAGGATTCGCATACACTACTAAAGGGACTTTAATATTTTGAAGCTGCTTTGAAAAGTAGTCTGGCTGTATCTCAAAAGTTTAAACTTAGAGTTACTATATGATCTAACAATTCCACTCCGAGATGTATACCCAAGAGTAATGCAAACATAGTCACACAAAAAGTTGTATACATATAAATGTTTATAGCAGCATCATTCATAATGGCCAAAAAGTGGGAGAGAAACATCCAACAGTTGAAGAAAGGGCAAATAAAATGTGGTATATCCATATGATGGAATATTATTAGGCCATTAAAAATGATAACATGTTACAGCATAGATAAACCTTGAAAACATGCTGTTAAATGAAAGAAACCAGTCAAAAATGCCCACACATTATAAGATTTCATTTATGGAAAATATCCAGATAGGCAAATATATAGAGACAGAAATTAGATTAGTCATTTCCTAGGCCTGTGGGATTTAGTTAAGGTAGATGGGGAGTGACTATTCACTGGCACAGAGTTTCTTTTGGGGGTGATTAAAAGGTTCTAAAATGGACTGTAGTGATGGTTACACAACCTTGTACATATACTAAAAACCATTGAGTTTTACACTTTGTAAAAGGGTGAATTGTATCATATGTGAATTACATGTAAGTTTATATATATAAGAGAATATGCTAGCCAAAATAAAACTAAATGAACTACAATAACAAAAAACACATCTGGGGTTATATTCAGCCCATGCATAACCAAATTGTGGTACCTAAGATAGAGTCTTTATAGGATCCCCTTCAACTTCAGGATGTTCATTTTATGGCAGAAAATCATGACCTAGGAATAAGAAGAATTAATATTTGGTACACAAGATGAAGAAGAGATTATATTTATTCAGCTGACTAGCCTTAAAGGAAAACAAGGAATAAAAGCTATGCATAATTGACCAAGCAGAGGAAAAGAAAGTTGGCTTCTAATCCCAAACTTAAAACAACATGGTCTGAAGACTAAAATTTTCTCCATGGCTGAGAACACCTGATCTTATGAACCGAGAGGCAGGAAGGGGTTTCTCGGGAAGAGCAAGCAGTTCTGTGTTGATCAGGTGTTCTCAACGATGGAGAAAATTTTAGTCTTCAGACCGTGTTGTGTTAAGTTTGGGATTAGAAGCCAACTCGGTTTAGAAATAGGAGTCCTGGCTAGGCGCAGTGGCTCACACCTGTAATCCCAGCACTTTGGGAGGCCAAGGTGGGTGGATCATGAGGTCAGGAGTTCAAACCAACCTGGCCAACATGGTGAAACCCCGTTTCTACTAAAAATACAAAAATACAAAAAAATCAGCTGGACGTGGTGGTGGGTGCTTGTAATCCCAGCTACTCAGGAGGCTGAGGCAGAGAATTGCTTGAACCCGGGAGGCAGAGGTTGCAGTGAGCCGAGATCATGCCACTGCACTCCAGCCTGGGTGACAGAGTGAGACCCCATCTCAAAAAAAAAAAAAAAAAAAAAAAAAAAAAAAAAAAAAAGAAAAGAAATAGGAGCCATTGGTTCAAATTCAGGTACTGCCAACCATTATTATAAACTTGGACTTACCATCCCCAGTCCTCATTTTCCTTGTCTATAAAAGAAGGCAATCATTGCTATTCTGAAAACTTGTTGAGAGGATTAAATAAATATGGTTATTAAGTGCCTGACATATTAATTTCCACCTAATTCACTAGCATGGATCCAAATCTACCATCCTGTTCTATATTGTCATTTCTCTCTTTTAAAAAATTCACTATGTATGGTCTTTCTATATTCTAGGGGAAGCCTAATTAGTTATCAGCATAAGAGTATGTGATTTAGGAAATAGTGTTATTTCATCTAAGGGAGAAAGAAGAATTCTCTATCACCACCACTACTACTACCAAATAGCACCAATCTGCTGGATTTCTTTCTTTTCTTTCTTTTTTTTTGAGATGGAGTTTTACTCTGTCACCCAGGCTGGAATGCAGCAGTGCAATCTTGGCTCACTGCAACCTCTGCCTCCCAGGTTCAAGCGATTCTCCTACCTCAGCCTCCCGAGTAGCTGGGATTACAGGTGCCCACCATCACGCTTGGCTAATTTTTGTAGTTCTAGTAGAGATGGGGTTTCAACCTGTTGGCAAGACTGGTCTCAAACTCCTGACCTCAGGTGATCCACCTGCCTCAGTCTCCCAAAGTGCAGGGATTACAGGCGTGAGCCACCGCACCTCTGGATTTCAAAATAAATTGGGATAAAGGACAGAAAATGATTTCCCTGAGCAAAATAAAACTCAGCTTTGAACCTGTAAGTTTCCTAAAGAATAATCTGGTATAAAATCCTGTGCATGCAACCAAATGCTGCAAAGGAGAAGTACAAGGTGTTGCTGGAGAATATAGAGCAGGATGACCTAACTTTGCCCACTGGGGTCTTAAAGGAGCTGTATCACCATTTCTGCTTCCCCACCGCTCCCCACCGAATGGTTTGAAACTGGCCTTTTTGAAGCTGGTCTTTTAAACAATCATTTGCTGTCTTTAAAAAGTTTTAAATGGCTGTCTCAGTAAAAGTGAAATCAATATTCTTTCAGCCCTGGCTTTTAGCAGATAATGTCTCCCCATAAATCATGAGCATAATGACACTGGAATAATTCATCATCTCATTACATTTACAGATGATGCGCCACATTGTTCTGAGGCGAAGGTTATCTTCCCTGCCTGGGACTCCATCCAGAAACAAATAAAAGACCAAGGAACCTGATTATTTCATGGTCCGTTTATAGAAGTTGTTGTGGATCAGTTTTCCGTCTGTCAGCTACTTTTTCTTTACAGTCCTTCTGTGAACTCACTGCAGGGATATATCCTTCTAGCTCAAGACTTTCAATAACCTTTAAAACTTTATTGTTGAAGAGGCACTTGTCTAGGATGAAGATGTTCTGTGGGCTTCTTTTTATATCAGTGCCAGGTCTAAGGTCATTAGTGAAACAGTCAAGGATTTATTGAGCAGCTACTATTTGTCAGGTTATGGCACTGGATGCTGACATGTTCTGTTCTCATTGACTGTACCATCACGGGGGAAGATGATCAAGAACGCTTTACAAATAATCATACCATCATTGCTAGTGGTAAGTACTGGGGAAGGGAGACAAAGGGTGCTATTAATAAAAGAACCTCCTAATTGAACTGGTGGGGCATGAATTATAGAAGGCAGCTCTAAAGTGATACTTAAGGTAAGACTAAACATCAGGTATATCATATCTGTGGACTCAATACTTGATGAAGGACTGGATGAATGAACAAAAGCAACAACAGAGAAGCAAGGGAATGGAAAAATAGTTCAGATAATGGCTCTTAATGTTAAGGACTGATTCTTTACCCAGTCAAAAAGAGCTGAATTGGTAACTGTCAATTAAGATTTGTGTAGACCTGTGGCATTATCCCTTTAGTACAAAACCTTACTATTTATACAGACTGCTGAAGTCCTGGTTTGGGTAAGTGCTTCAGAAGTAAACAGACTTGAGTGTAAATTTCAGTTACCATATTTGGTTAATTCCATTGAAGCTTTTAGTGATAATTTCTGAATCTCAACTTCTTCAACTGTATAATAGGGATAATAAGACCTCTTAAGGTTGCTGTGAAGATTAAAAGAGAATATGTGTACCAATGCAGGAAGATACAGGGATTAAGAAGCTACGCTGGGTTTTCTAGCAAGTTTTGTTTGAATCCCTGCTGGGCCACTACCTAGCCATGTAACCTCAGCAAACAGCTATTGTTTAACATAACATATATGTTCCATAAACTCACTGCATTATGCTAAATTGGGCAGTACAAAGCACAAGGCTTATGAGGAAAATGGGGCTCAGGGCACAGCACAAAACAACTTTTTCAGTGACATGTTAAAAAAAAAGATAGAAACCTAAAGTTAAAAGAAAAACTTTAGATAATTAAATTTAGTAGAGTTTATTTCAGCAAAGAATGATTCATGAATTGGGAAGCCCCCAAAATTTGACTTAAATAATTTTACTAGAGAATGAGTGTTACTTCTTGGTGAACAAGGGATTTGACTTGTTGCACAGGAGAGCTTGAGAGAGCTTCATGCAGCAATGTGGGCAGTCAGTATTTATAGACAGAGTAAGGAAGTGAGGTATAACAATAGCTTGATTGGTTGCAGTTCAGTAGTTTGCCTTATTTGACATGTTCTAATCATTTGGCAGCCTGTGATTGACTGAAGCTCAGCTGCTATGATTGGCTGAGACTCAGCCATTAGTTACAAGAATATACTTGTAAGTTAGGTTGCATTTTGATACATACAGACTCAAGATATGGAGATAGCTTTAGGCCAAATTTAATTTAACACTAAAGAAACAGTAGACAACTTTACACTTGATAAATAGCTAAAAAAACAATAACAAATACAACAATATATAAATATGGCACTCCACCTGGAAAAAGACCTAGGGTTTGCCTATGGAAGTGGGGTGGAAAGGGTTGCAACTTGCAAGCTACTGTGAAGTGGCAGGAGCTGGTTATCTGGAATCCTAGGGAAAGTTGTAGCACCAGATGAGGATGGTGTGGCTCACAACACGCATCAACCGTGTTGGAGCAAACATGCGTTGTAGCAGAACCTGATGTGCTTATCATTGCTCTGCCTCAGTTCTCTCATCTGTAAATAAAAATGATCATGGCACCTGCCTTGCAGGGTTGTTCTAATCGTGATTACACTAGATAGTTCCAGGTAAAGTGTTTAGCACTGGGCCTGGCATATAGGTTTGGTGTATTTCCCCTGGGCATTTATGATTTCATATTATGTTAAATTTGACTTAAAGAATTTTCCTAGAGGGCTGCGTGTGATGGTTCATACCTGTAATCCCAGCACTTCAGGAGGCTGAGGCAGGCGGATTACTTGAGGTCAGGAGTTTGAGACCAGCCTGGCCAACATGGTGAAACCTGTCTCTGCTAAAAATACAAAATTTAGTTGGATGTGGTGGCAGGTGCCTGTAGTCGCAGCTACTCAGAAGGCTGAGGCAGGAGAGAATCTCTTGAACCCAGGAGGTGGAGGTTGCAGTGAGCTGAGATCGCGCCACTGTACTCCAGCCTGAGTGACAGGCGAGACTCTGTCTCAAAAATTTTTTTTTCTTTTTACTACAGGATAAGTGTTACTTCTTGGTGAGCAAGGAATTCAACTTGTTGCGCAGAGCCTGACAAAGGCTCACAAACCTACACAGTCATGATACCTATACAGGGTCTCCTACTCCTTTTTCTCAAACGGGCCTGACAGGGGAGGCTGAAGACCATTTCTTCCTGAGGAGGAGGCAGGGAGAAGAAATGGCAGCCATGGCTCCCTAGACTCAAGGAAGAGACGAGGACCATAGGTAAGTGTTTCCAGTCCACCAAGAGAGTAGTCCTGTATTAGCCATCGCCTCTGTTCTAGCTGTTCCTGTGCATGGTGCTGGAGTTAAGTCATATAACCTCCCATTAGCTGTAATCCACTTCTTGGTGACTCTCCAAACTGAACCTGAATTCCAGAGGTTTCCCTATCAGTTATCACAGTTGGCCCAGCCTGCCCTGAAACCCAGAGAGGTAATTTCATCTTTCATCTGTCCTCCTTCCTGAGTGTCTGCAGACAACTGGCTAAGAACAGATATGAGGGGGCCAGGGCATGACTCACATGGTTTGTTTGGCTGAGCTAGAGAACAAAGGAGACCGGCTTGCGTGAGGAACATGAGAGTTGTTTGCAGGACACTCCTGAGGCATCAGTGCAGGCGGCTGTGTGAGCTTCCCTGGTGTGGTTTGCTTCCAGCTAAAGCTCCTACAAGCTCCTGAGTCATATACTCCTGAGTCTGTATGTTTCTTCTCCATGGGTGTCTACTCCCACCTGTGTGCTAGGAGGGTACAGTGCTGCCTCCTCCTTAGCCTTCATCCCTGGAATGCCTTCTGTTATAGGAGAGACCCCACTCTCCTTCTAAGAGTGACCTTAACCCCTGCACCTCCATTGCCACCTTCTATTGTCACTCCTGGCTCTGAATTCATCCCTTATGCCCTTACCAATATCCCCTTGGCACTTCATCCTATATGTCTCTGGGACCCCAAGTTCTTTGATCATTGTCTTTTATTGTACCCCCACCTCCTATCACTCAACTAAGAATAGAAGGGTGGTGCGGTTAAGAGCATAGGCTTTGGAGGCAGACAAATCTAGAATTCTGCCTCTTCTGCTTATAAGGGGAAAGATAGTTCACTTCTCTAAGAATTAGCTTTCTTATCTGCAAAATGGGAATAGTAGTGCCTGCCTCCTTGGGGTTTCTGAGGATTAAATAAGTAATGTCTGTGAAATTCACAGAAAGCACCTGACAGATTAAATACTCTATTAATGTAGCTGTTGTTATTATTAAGATGCTTAACTTCTTATGAACAGTGGCAGTGGCATTGCAGAGCTAAATCCACACAGTAGGAAATTTACAACTATTTATCCAATGAATGAATTATCACTCATCATTAATGTTGAGTGTTCAGTTCATATATTTTTATATGAATGATGCATTCATTCCATACATTTTTAACAGACCATACCTACATTTGTCTTTTATTTTTTATTTTTTAATTTCAATAAATTTATGGGGTACAAGTACAATTTTGTTACTTGCACAGATTGCGTAGTGGTGAAATCAACACTTTTATAAAGGGTATCCATCACTCAAATAACTTACATTGTATTCATTAAATAATTTTTCATCATCCACTCCCTCACCCTTCTGAGTCTCCATTGCCTATCATTCCACATTCTACATCTATGTGTACACATTATATATGTATGTACACACATATGCATACATATACATGCATATATATTGGTGTGAGCAACACCAATAGGCACTCTGAATGAGAATGGGTGTAAATTTGTACAGTGAGAATTACATCTAGGTGGAGAAATGACTTGGAAGCTTGAGTTACAGTCTGGATTGCTCCACATTTACATTTTCATATATCCTAGAAGTATGAAACTCATTTCCTCAAACTTTAAGCTTTATTAACTCAACCTTGGTCCACAAGTGCCTCCATAGAACTGTGTAGATAGAAAATACTAAAAAGACTTCTTTCAAGGACTTTTCTGTTGATTTGGGAGAATAAGGCATGTTCATACGGCTTTTAAATATCAGTATGGGTTAGCAGATAATTAGTTGTTGATATTAACCCTAGAAATAATCAACGTAATGGGAATTCAGAAGTAGGAGAGTTCTGGTCCAGCTAGCAGGCGAAAGGCAGGCCATGTTGAAGGTGAGAGACTATATGAGCTCTATAAAGGATAAAGGGTGTATCTGGGAAGAAAGTGAGACTAGGGCATCCCTTGTGGGGACCACAGCACAAATTCTGTGGGAAAGCATTGGAGAGTGTTGACTTGATATTTCCATCAGACATTGGTTCTCAAAGGGAATATGACTATCAGAAGGCTTTTTAGAAATCTTTGGGAATGATTTAGGTTGTCACAACTGGGGAGACACTACTGTCATTTAATGAGTCGAGTCTGGAAGTTGCAGACATCCTACAATATGTGAAGTAGACATAGAAATGGTAAATTTTCCTGAGTCCTGGATAACTTTCAGATGTCCTGCTGGACATTTATGTGGTTGAAAACCTGCATATATTTATTTTATGTATAACTGAGGCTACATGATTGATAGAGATAGATATAGATAGATAATGCTTTAGTATTATTACATTTTCCAGGACTGCAACTACAGAGGATAGGTTATAGTTGACTACCTTCAGAGTTTTACCAAGCATTGTTCACCATTTCAGAATATCATATCACCAATCAACAATGATGGCACCACTCATGGAAATTTCACTGTAACAGCTGGTTTGAGTTTGTAGCTGTCAGACTCACGGTAATTCTATGCAAGTATATATGATTGTCCTTAGTTCTTATTTCAAACTGTCAAATGGAAAGTGAAAGAATGAACAATATTCTGTGAGTATTCTAACTTTTTAAAAATCCACAATGATTTTATATAAATGGATGCACAGATCAGTATGTCTTCTAGTGTAATCATGCCTGAGCACTTACATTTTAAAATATGTTATTTTATTATAAGTTAATTTTCTCTATTTCTCCTCTATCTCGTAGTAAAGTCATCATGTTAATATTTTTGAAACTGTTGGTTGTGTTGTCAAATATTCATAATAGAAAGGAGATGTAGGGCTTGATAAGCAATAAAAACTCCTGGATTAAGAAATCAAATCTGAGAATTACAAGGACATATTTGCTTAAATTCACTGTAGTGGGGGCTGGGATGGGCATGGAGTGGGGTCAACCTTTGTTTAGCTTTACATCTTTCCCCATAGTGCCAAGGTAACTGGTTTGCTCAAATACATCAATTTTTAGTGATTTATTTTAGCAAGAGGTAGATACGCCTTTATACTTTTTCCATATTTAGATTATTTACATCTGATATGGATGTTTATGGAATAATGGATATGGCCAAGGAAATGGTTGTTGTATGGCTTCTTTATCAGCGTCTTCAATGCATCAAAACGCTTTCCTTCTGTTTAAATACCATAGCTGTAGAAGGGTCTCCACTGAGAAGGATTATCTGAATAAGCCATTTTTGTGATAAGAACACACCCCAACAGACTTTCCCCTGTTCAGCTTATGTAGTTAAGCTCTACAGAGAAGTTTCTCTTTTTTCTTTTTACAAACTAAGCAGTGCTTTTCCCCTGACAGATGGCTGAGGCTTTCCAGAATTCCATGCTTCTCCAGAAACTATCCCTCAGGCAAGTCTTAGGTCCACTTAAACCAAACTTTGGCAAGAGGGAGAAATCTCACGTTTCCTCAAAGAGAAAATAAAATGGCAAGGCATGGGAATAAAGTCTCCAGCAGCTGGAGCTAGAAATTGTTCATAATTATGGCGAGAGATTTGGTGTCAGGATAAATCCTAAGCCTGGTTTCCCAATATTTGAGGATGGCAGGATGTATCACAGGGTCTTGTAAGATTCTATCAGGAGAAAATAAACATGTTGCTTTCACTTATGAAACAAGTATATTTTATATGTCACTTTAATAAACCAGAGAATGAAGTCATAAAATCAATAGTGATCGGTTACAGAAACACGAGCTGCATAGTGCTGGTTAGGTGTTTAACAAAAAGATCATGTAGACCCGGGCTCAAAGATCCCCCAGTCATTGTTTAAGATGGGTTTCCATGTTGAGGGCTAAATAACCAGGAAACAGCAAATGTAGTGCTCATTTCATGTTGAGATTGCAGCCAAATGCCATCGTTACTGTTCTTGGGCCTGACATACCCATTAAGGAGAGGTTGTTTAGACCCCAAATGGTATGCTAAATAAATAAAGCTTATTGGTGGTGAGGATGCAGTTTTGATTGCTCTGAAAATTAGACATTTTCACTGAGAAAATGCTTTTTGTAATGTGATACACTCAATAATTTTGATCTAAGAATCATTTCAGGATGGTTGCCTGCTGCTGAGTACACCAAATATGCTGACGTTGGTTTGGGTTTTGGTTTTCTAGGAAGTTGTTTTGGCATCAGGTAGACATTGGCTAAAACTGTCAACTGGGCAATATTCAACAGCATGGTCATGTTTAAGAGCTTGGGCTTTGCAGGCTAATAGATTTGGGTTTAAAACCCCAGACTCTACTCATGAGCTAGGGGTCTTCTGGGAAGTTACTATAAAAGCAACAATAACAACATTGTATTATGAACAATTTTAAACATAGACAAAATTAGAGAAAATAACTCAGTGATCCCCTGTGTACCCATCACTAGCTTCAAAAATTGTCAATATTTGGAGCAAGTTATCTAACCATGTTCTCATCAGTAAAATGGAATTCATAATAATTCTCACATTCAAGAGTTCATGTAGTGATTATAAAAGCAATAGTATATATATATGACCTTTAAGCACAGAGGCTGTAATATAATAAGTGCTCTCAAAAGTTTATTCCATTTTGAACTAGGAATACCTTTGGTTTAAAGACACAGCAACCTATGCTGAATGAAAAGTAGGATCTTTGTGGTTTTACTGGCCTTTAGAATTTCACAAAGAATATAGCCCCTTAGCATAAAATGATCAGATCTTATATTTAAAAAATAAGCCCCCACATAGTACAGGGATCTGATGCTGAGCTAGCCAAGGCTGTGTCTCAGCAAAAATTCCAAATGACCCATGAAAGGCAAAAATTTCCTTGAAGAAGATGATACTGTCCTCGAAAAAAAAAAAAAAATCATTGCAATAAAACAAAAAGTTTGTGGCTAGAAAATCTTACCCCAATGAAGGAATACCCTTTCTGCTCAGGTCTGCAGGCTACCAGTGCTATAGATGACCTCAGAGTGAATAGCAGTTCTGCCATCTGCCATTCCCTTTTGGCTGTTCTCAGAGGCCTTTATGGCAGTGAGGGAGAGCATTCTTTTGGTGCGAGAAATAGTTACTGCTCTTGGGTTAGACTGAGAAAGTTTTGCTGAGCTTCAGGATCCAGAGTGAGTAATTTACAGAAAGCGCTCAAGGGTCTATTAGATGGGGTTCCCCTGCCAGGAGAGGTGTTGGGGAAGACTAGTTTTCTAGGACGAAAACTGAGCTGCTTTGCCGAGCACACCAAAAAAGGTGGTGCTGGGGGGGAGAAATGTAGTTTTAACCTTGATTTGTAGCAATTATTATGACCTTCAAAGAGTCATTTGTTAGGGCAAATAAGGATATAGAATTTTAAAAATCCACAAATTGGGTTACTTATTTTGGGGCCAAAGCAAGTTAATTTTAAAATGGGATCAGCACCATAGAATAAATACTTTTAGGTCTTATCCTGCCATTTATACTGGTGTGACCTTAATCTATCCTATCTTCAGTTTCCTTGTCTCAAAAATTGAGATTATAGTAGTCTCCCTACGCTGAGGTTTTTGCCAGGGAGAAAGAGATAACATAGGTAAATACATGTGCATTGCTTTTAAATACTAGGTAAAGACTCATATCATCATCATCACAATCATCATCATGGTCATCATTAGTATTACTATTTTGGTGAGTTGATCAATGATGCTACTGGATGGAGAACTTTTTCTGAATGGCATTTCTCTTGCTGTTGGCTTGGACATAGGCAGGTAAACTCAATGTGGAAATTTTTATGCAGTAATTATTTGTTTTTCTTCTACCAAATTGCAGAGAATCCATACATGTAAGTACTGTCTGCTAACTGATTCCACCACTGGAGCTCCATGGAATCCATACAAAGCACACCTCTTCTCTTCTCCTTGGCATCCAATTTGGTGGCTCTACATCTGCTTTCAACAATGAGTCAAGGCTGTATCTGACAAGATGGAAGTTCAAAATCAACAACAAAATCTATTTATTTTGGTTTTGATCCTAGCCCTGGGCCTTTTACTAAGTATTCAGAACTGATTTAATGAATGAAAAAATGAATGAATGGTATACATTTCCATTGTCTATTCTGCTTCTTTTGCCTAGGGAATTGGGTTAGGCCATGATTTCCTTGTTGTTTTTTTCATGTTTGTTTTATCTGCACAACCCTAAATTAAACCGACTAGTTCCATTCATGTATTTCTCTCTTGTTTTATGAGCACCCAATTTCTTATTTTTATTTAAACAGAAGTTAAATAGTAAAAACTTTGGAGTATTTAATTTTACTTAATTAAATTTTGTTTTAAAAAAATAAGCATTTACCTGAAAGGAGTATTGAATTTTGAAAAGCAACTTCAACAAATCCCTTTTTGGATGAGTACAATAATGGTTGAAGAGGGCACAATTCATGATGAATTCATTTGAAAGTATAACAGATTTAAAAGTTTTTTAAAAGGGCTAGTATAGAAAAGCCCAAACAAATTACTCAGGATTTTTGGATGTTATTTAGAGAACACACTTTCTTGTATGATTGTTTCTTATTTTTCTCCTTTGTGGTTGCTTGAGTACCACTATAGTGACTCTGTTACAATGGAATTGTTTAACACAAAGTATGCTAAGCAGTTAATACTTTACAATTATATTTTAAGGTATGTATTGTTATGCTTTTTAAACCATAAATTTAAAAATAAGGCTCAGAGATGTTGAATATCTTATCCAACGTTGCACCAGTGGAAAGTTACAAGTCCAAGGTTTGTGTCCTGATTTAACAGGCTCTGAATTCCAGATTCTAAATTTGCTGTTGAGCAGAAAGTGATGTGCACTAGAAAAGTAAATTGATTTCCTATGTAGGCAGACTTCTCACATAAGTAAAGGACTTGTGAGATCTTTAACTTTACATTGCCTATACATTACACTGGTCTAGTCAGTAAATAGTCCCATGATTGCCCATTCTCCAAAGTTAAGTGACCAGTTAGAGAAATAAGATCAGGACCTGTAGCCTCATATTCTTGAGATCTCCTTTAGTGACAAATCAGAGATGATATCTTTCTTGTTAAGAGAAGGTAAATTTTTGCAACTATTCTGTGTGTTGAAACAAATAAAAATAGATAAATTATAATATTTAGGAAAAATATTCATAGGCCATAATTCAAATTAGAGTTGCAGGAAGAGTAAGTGGGAGGTAAAAAAAAAAAAAAAAAGGAGAGTGAACTTCTGATTCATTTGGCAGTGAATAAGGAGGGAAAATAACGTGTTTGGGCTATAACTGGGAAGGAAGGATATTGAAAATAATACTAAGTGAGGGTTGGAGATTAAACACTTTCTTTCCCCAATGTTAATGGTGGCCTACTCCCAACTTCTCTTCTCCCCCTTCACCAAATTACTTCTCACCATGGTTACCTCCACATTCCTAAATCCAACAGACATTCTTTAGTCTTCATCTTAGTTGGCATCCGAGCATCACTGGTACTATTGCCTACTGTACCTTCCCTTTCTCTGATTTCTGGGCACAATTCTCTCTGTTTTTTTTCCTAGTGTTCCTTGTCCTTCTTTGTAGGTTCTTCTTCTTTTGCCCAGCCATTAGTTGTTGGAGGTCCTAGGCCCTCTCTTCTTATTCTGATTTCTCTACCCAGTGATCTCATCCACCCCTGTGGTTTTCAAGTTGCATATATACTCAGAACGCTCATGGTTTTATCTCCAGTCTTGATCTTGCCCTTAACTCCAGACCCATATATCAACTGTCTACTTACCATCTTTTGAATGCCTTGAAGGTACCTCACATTCAGCATGTCCAAGACTGAGCTCATGATCTTCTCTCCCAGGCCTGGTCCTCTTCCAGGGTCTCTCTCGCTGAACAACACCACTGTTCTGTTTACTTGTGCATGCAGAAGCCAAACAGCTAATCTCTCCCTTAACCCCCTTATTCATCACCAAGTTCTACTGACTTCACTGACTAAATCTCTCTTGAATCCCATCTACCTCTGTCTACCTCCTTGGTCATTACCTTAGGCCATGCCACAATGATGTCTTTTCTGAACACTGCAACTTACCCTTGGACTGATCTACCTGCATCCACCCTGGCCTCTCTACCATCTTGTCTCTACCCTGCATTTTCAAAATGTAAATTGCATCGTGTCACTCCCAAGCTTAGAATCCTTTCATTATTTTTCATTCTTCTTAGGACACAGTCAGAAATCTGCCCCATAACTCACCAGGTGCTACCTAGTCTAGGGGAGTGGTTCTCAAAGTGTAGTCTTAGAATACATCAGCATCACCCAGTAGTGTGCTTTGAAATTCAACATCTTATGTCTCACTTTAGATCTGCTGAGTCAGAAACTCTGGGGAAGGGGTCCAACAGATTGTGTTTTCACAAGCCCTCCAAGTGATTCTGATGTATATACTCAAGTCTGAAAACCACTGCTCTAGGGCCCACCTACCTTTCTGGCTATATACAGCCTCTTGCTTTCACCATTCCAGCCTCTCATAGCTTGCTTTTATTCCCTCATCAAGCATATGTTTCCTCTTACCACAGGGCCTTTGCACAACTCTTCCTTTTTCCTTGAGCACTTCTCCCTCTTCTCCTTCCCTAGTTAATGTCTACTCCTCCCTCAGGTCTCAGCTCAATACAGCTGCCTTGGACCAATTTCTCCTAATGATATATATTGCTCCTTTATAATACTTAAAACAGCTGTGTATTTGTCATTTTTGTGTGGTTATTGATTAACATCTATCTCCCCTACTATACTATAAACACCAAAAGAATTGAGATGGTATGTATTTTTGCTTATTATCTGCACTATTTAGTTCTAGGATAGTAATAGTACATACTCAGATATTTGTTGAATGAATGAATGAATGAACTTTCCCTTATAGTCTCTGCATACTGTTTGAGAGCACAGGCATATTGGAATCCTCATGGGCAGCTCCCAGTCCCCTCATTTTATAAAATGGAGATACCTACCTCATAGACTGGTTGAGGCAATTATATGAGGTAATACATAAACAAAACCTAGCACAGGACTGGGCACACAAGTCCTTCATAAATCTTAGCTCTGATCATTATTATTATTATACTCTATTATTATTATTTCAGTTTCCATACTCTCCCTCAATCGTAATGGTTGAGTGTGGATGGAACCAAACAGTATAATTCTTGGTAAATATGTACATTTTAAAATTATGAGATGAAAACAAATGGTTGTGCATTTTCTCCATTTTTTAAAAAAATTGTGTATCACCCAATGTATTTGTCCCAGAAAGTTCTTGTTAGCCCTGTCACTGGTTTCTAATACCATTCATTTATTAATTCAGCAAATAATTAGGGAATACCGTGATGTATTGTGCTGGATTCTAGGGATGCAGTTATGACCAAGATAGGCATGGATCCACATGGAGTTCACAGTCAAGTGGAGAATAAGATATTAATAGTGCAGTGGGGAAATACTTCACCACAGTGCCACTGAAAATGATAAAGACAAGTACAAGGTCCTATGTGTTTGTGAAACTGGAGGACCAATAGGCAAAGTGGGGATTTTCCACCTTGAGGCCACCTTTGGCTTTCAGATAGAAGCCGCCTGACATAAACCAAACTAACTGGTGTTCATGGCAGCATGTTATACAAACCAAATAGGTGAAATTGATGCATTTCTCCCAATCTGAATCAAACTGGTCTCAATATGTGTTAATTCGGTGTGTTCCTATGAGCAAGGTTTCCATGAAAACCAGCTAAAAGGGGAACACAGCTGGGAGCAGTGGCTCACACCTTTTATTAGTCCATTTTCATGCTACTGATAAAGACATACCTGAGATTGGGTAATTTATAAAGAAAAATAGGTTTAATGGACTCACAATTACACGCGGCTGGGGAGGCCTCAATCACAGCAGAAGGTGAAAGGCACATCTTACATGTGCAGGCAAGAGAGAAGTGAGGCAAAAGGGGTTTCCCCTTATAAAGCCTTCAGATCTTGTGAGACTTACTACCACGTGAACACTATGGGGGAAACTGCCCCCATGAATCAAGTATCTCCCATGGAGTCCCTCCCACAACACATGGGAATTATGGGAGCTACAATTCAAGATGAGATTTGGGTGGGGACACAGCCAAATCATATCATGCCTGTAATCCGAGCACTTTGAGAAGCCAAGGCAAGTGGATTACTTGAGCTCAGGAGTTTAGGCCTGGGAAAGGAGAAACCCTGTCTCTACAAAAAAAATTACAAAAATTAGCTAGGCATGGTGGCACACACCTGCAGTCCCAGCTATTTGGAAGGCTGAGGTGGGAGGATTGTTTGAGCCCAAGAGGTTGAGACTGCAGTGAGCTATGGTTGTGTTACTGCACTCCAGCCTGGGTGACCAAACGAGACCCTGTCTCAAAAAAAAAAAAAAAAAAAAAGGGAAGTGGGGAGCAATATAAGGGAAAAGCCAGGTGGGAAGCCTGCATTATTAAAATGCCTCCCAGTTGCTTTCTATGCACACTTAGCATTTGAAAACTATTCCTTTCTAGGCCCTCTGCCTGATTTCCCTTTGGCTGGCTCTGATTTCTTTACCACTCTGAACACCTGGGGCCGAGGCTCTTTTTCATAGTAGTTTGAAAGCAATCCTTTCTCTTTCTTTTTACTCAGTTTGATCCAGGCCTTAATCTTTGAACAGCATCAAATATTCTTTGCCATTTGATAAAGCTGGGGTTGGAGGAATCCAGAGTTTTCAAAAGCAGGTCTTGCGTTACCGTTGGAGATCCAGTGAGTCTTTCAGCAAGACTAACTCTAAATCATCCAGGCTCAATTAGTTTATTTCAAAGAAATACCCAGGTGTTGTTTGACCTTCAAACATATGGGCTGCTGAAGTAAATGAAAGTCTTGCCTGTTCCCATAATGCTGAGGGAACTAGATGGGGCAATTCTTTTTCATATTCTCTGAGTTTTGAGGAGGAATTATTAGGTTTGGGCTAAATGAATCATTTGCTTTAGTAATATACTCAGTAGTGGGCTGCAGTTGCCTTGCTGAGGGTACAACCAGATGTGAGCTGTCACTAAGCACCACTAAAATAGGGAGAGATAGGTAGAAAAACTGGGCCACTGTAGGTGGAGCTTGAGCTCTGAGATGTGGGGATAACAACCTAGGCTACAGGGATGAATCAATAAGGTAGGCGGATCATTGTGTGCTGTGCGCAGTTGCTTGACAGCGGGGAGGTATTGGTACTGCGGAACCAGGGTGGCTTTTTTTTTTTTTTTTTTTTTTAAACCTTTTTCCAGCACTACGAGTGGGCACTATCCTTTAAGACTAAGACTCCTGACTTGGTATGCAAAGATTTTTTTTGGTTTTTGTTCAGACCGTTCTACCCAGAGTTGTTGGGGTTTTAGTATAACAGCCTATGTTTTTGTACCTTACATGTTTTCTAAGAATTGGAGCTGCGTTAAAAAAAATTGTTCAGTAGCCAAGTGTATGTTTTTGGAGCTAGAAAGACCTGGTTTCAAATCACAATCCCTCCCGCTTATTAGCTGTTTGACAATAGGAAAGTTGCTTAACTTCTCTGAGGCCCAGTTTTCTCAGGTATAAAATAGCGCTGATAATATTTTAGCATTTCACAAAGTACATTTCAATGAAATTTTAATTTGCATCCAATCAAAATGGGATTTAATGATCAAATACATCTGGAAAACCCTTTAGACTGTTTTCCTCTATCTCAGATATGATAATGCATATTTTCAGATTAAAGTCCCTGGGAACTTGTGCAGGAAATGAAACTGTTTAACCCCAAATGTGAAAATGTAGTTAAGATCAGGAGGCTTTTTCTTTTGTAGAAATACAAATGATCTCATAGCATGATTGTAAGGGTTAAATAAAAATTTAATATAAATGCTTTTCAGAGCATCTGGGTCATAGTAATCAAAAGTAGTGAGAATTATCAGTGTATAAATATTATTGAGGATTTTTGTCTTCAAAAACAAAACTAAATTTGATACACCTGGGTTTTGACCACAGCCATTAACTGTATCAGCATTTGCCAGTTGGAAGTTTACAGAATTCAGCTCTCACTGGTGGCTACTGGAATGGTTGCGATTTATTGAGTGGCTACTATGTGTCAGGGAATCCATTAGGTACCTCAGTAGAGAGTCATCAATATATTTAATGGTCCCAACTACTCGACAAGCTAGATATTATTCTTTTGTTCATAGATGTGGAAATTGAGGCTTAAAGAGAATAAGCACACTGCCCAAGGCAGTGTAGACACTCAACTGTGGAGGTTGGAAATTAGCTTGATTTTTTCTGACCAAAGCCCTTGACTATTCTCAGCTGGCATTTTACAAACCCTGGAAGATATTCGCAATAAGCCTAATTGAAATCAACCACCTGACCAACGTGAGGCAGCACAGGACTAAATGTGTTGGGAAGGTCACACTTCAGCCACACCAAAAATGTTTCCTTTATGGAATTCAGCTTGTTCACTCATCCCAAAGACTTGCACACATCGTTCCCTTTGCCCAAAGCATTCTCCCTGTGTTGTCTTTCTTGGCTGTCTCTCACTCATTCTTCAGGTCCTGGGACTGATGTACTTCCTCCAGAAAGTCATTCCTAACTCTCCAAGTCACAGGCAATGCCTCTTCCATAGACTCCCTTAACACTCTGCACTTGCCTTGTCACGGCTCTTTCTCACTGTCATGCCTTTCACTTGTCCATCTTCCCAACAAACTGTGAGCAGGAACCAGGTCTCTGTGAGCATTGTGTCCCCAGCACATTACACATAGTACTGCATAGACATTTACTGATGAATGAATGGTGTTCATTCAAAACCTCTATGGGAAAATTATTTATACCTTAGATTAATAAGAAATGGGACAATAATTTGTTGAATAAGTATCACCTATTTGGTATGCAAGAGCTTCAAAAACATGATTTAATGGAATTTTTGGCAATAGAATGTTGAAAATCCCTGCATTAAACAATACCTGCTACTAAACTATAAGGAAACCTTTGTACTACGGTGAAGATTGTTGAGAGATGGGGCATATTTTGGCTGAGTCTATAGAAGAGTGCACAGTTTTCCAAGTTCAGAAACTTATTTTCTAACAGGACTCTGAGTTGGAGGTGGTAGAGGTGTGCAGTGGTGCGATCTCGGCTAACTGCAACCTCTACCCCCCAGGTTCAAGTGATTCTCATGTCTCAACCGCCCATAGTAGCTGGGATTACAGGTGCGTGCCACCACACCTGGCTAATTTTTGTATTTTTAATAAAGACAGGGTTTCACCATGTTGGCCAGGCTGGTCTTGAACTCCTGGCCTCAAGTGATCTGCCCACCTCGGCCTCCCAAAGTGCTGGGATTATGGGCATGAGCCACTGTGACTGGCCTCTCTCTCATTCTTAGAATACATTTTTAAAGTCCTGGTTGTTATTCCCATTACAGTTGAGAAAGCATAGGCTTTGAGAAGTTTTGCAATTTGACAAAGACACACAGCTAGAGTGGTGGAGCAAGCATTCAAATCCAGTTCTGTCTGCCTCCAAAGTCCATTTTGCCCCACTTATGCTGCCCTATCTTCTAAGATATGAGCTTTCTTCTCCATGGGAGTAACACTGACAAAGTAATTAGTACTGGATCTTGGTGAATAAGTTCCCTCTGGAAATTAATCTTTGCAGCAGAAGGGTCCAGTGAGCTTAAAAATCAAGGCAAATATGCTTAAACGTTCTGTATTCTCCTCCTATTTAGGCTATTGTGTCATCTTCCTCAATGCCAAAAATATTCTGATGGTGACAACAAGAAATATTTATTAATGTCAGAACACCTATTTCCTTTGTTAATTCTGAATCTGCACTTAGCCAAATCTAATTCTCCTTAGGTTCCATTTTTTTCCTTGTTGATCGAGAGTACCCAATGTTAGGTTTACTCTAATTTGACATTAGTTATGGTTTTGTATGCAGGGAATCACCCTGGTTTTAAGGGCCTGCCTATCTCAAAGGTTGATGGATTATCTCCTGCAAAGATTTCTATAGATGAATTCTTAGAAGCATTTGATTTTGATCTTATCTACTTCATGGCATAACTGGAAGGCAAGGGGAATGTGGGAGATTGATTCCTTTGAGCACGTTCTCAAAAAGTGGCATATTTTCAATCATATATTATGGTAATATCTTGACATGTTAGTTGTTTCGGTTAAAATGAAAAGATGTTAGGGAAGCAACAAGAAAGCAAAGGGTAAGCCTGTTCGCTACATAGTGGAAACATCAATGCCAAATGAGAAGTTAGAAAAGCTAACCAAAGCCTGTCATCATTTGTGATGCATGCTCCTCACCACAAAGGTCAAAGGCGTCCTTGCTCCCTGCTTGTGCCCCCTAGCTTCAGAACCTGACCATGCAGCCCATCTGCCCGTGCAGCTGACTGTGACTGACAGGCACTAATGAGTATCAAGTGCTTGGCATGGGGCAGGGCACAGACTACAGCACTAAGGGAGGATTTTTATTCTGTCCATTTCACTTCTTGAGATGATCTATTCTTATTTGGTTTCTACGTTCTAAAGGTTTAATTGGGGGTTTGAGTCTCCTTTTGATGATTCATAGGCCAATGCCTAAAGGAGTGGGCCCTTCCCAGGCTTCATTCCCATTTAAATGAAGAGACTCATTTTTCTCAGAGTTTCTCAAAGCTTTGACGAATCCCTGCCTGAGATTCACCTGGGGTACCCCCTTTTTTTTAATGTCCCCATTTACAATACCTGCATTTTGGAGAGTGAGTTTAGAACTTTAACGAGCTCCTCAAGGGTGACTTCTTAGCAGTTCTTCAGCCTTATGACCACTGGCCAGGATTCAGAGAAGGGAGGAGCTGGGAGAGGCCTGGGAGGTCATATAGTCAGTTAATCCCTGTTATTTGACAGATGAGGTAAACCGAGGCACAGAGCAGAACCAAAGTTGTTGACAGAGCTCAGGCAAGACCCGAGTGTGGGCTCTTCAGATCTCTCCCAGGCTCCAAGGCCAAAATCACCTTTCTAAACTGTAGTTGACATTTCCTTTACAGCTCTGGAAGCAGAGTATGAATTTGTTCTACAAGCCTATATTTTATAAGGACAAAATGGTAACTTATTGAAGTGCCCATTGCAGTACCATCCGCTTTTGATCTCAAGCAGTAACGTCTCAATTAACCTATTCAAAATTGCTTTGTGATCTCTCATTGTCTTCAGAGTAGGGTTCAAGTGGGTAACAGCCCCTCTCTGTGATTGGCACTCCCTTCTCCAAAGCATCTGTCATTCTTCTCCTCTCCTCCACCTACTTCACACTCTACTCTCCAGATAATAACTTTTTTCAGTTTGAGAGAGCCGTATTCATTCCTCTCAAGGGTTCACACATGTATTCTCTCTGCACTGTTTTTCTAGCAAAGCTATTTTGGATGTCAGGTGATATCTTTTCTCCTCTGGAAAGCTTTCTCTGACCTCCCAAGTGCAGGTTACAGACATTCCCAGGAACCTACCTTGCACGCTATGCAGCTCCTTTCAAATGGATTGATACCATGTTGCAATTGTTTTTATGTTTTTCTCCCCAAATATATTTTATGTTCTACAGGACAGGAAGCATGTTTAATTGAAGTGTACCTAGGACACAGTACCTGGCACCTAGAGGCACCTAATAAACTATACACCAAATAAATGGCGGGATTGGTAAATGGTAGAAGGTGATGTGGGTTAGGGCAAGCTGGGGTCCATCATGAAAGGTTTTGGTTCTGAGTAGAAGATGCTTGTCTGGACCTAGTCCATGACAATGATCCATCTGAGGCTTCTTGATGAGGGTGTAGGGGGAATATTACCCTGGCAGCAGTAAGGAGCTTGACTGGGAGTGCAAAGAAGCTAGAAACCACATGAGAATTATAATGTGGCTGCCACAGTCCAGACTCAAGGCCATGACAGTAAGGAGCAGGCCTATGGCTGTAGGAATGATAAAGAAATGAATTCATCCCAGAAATGCTGCTTGTGAAATAAGAGCACTTGATAGAAGAGAGTCAAAGATCATTCCTAGAGGGATCATCCTTTCTTTCACAGGTTTATTAATTTATTAATTCAGCAAACATTGATTGAGGTAAAAGGCACTGGTGTATAGCAGAAAATAAAACAGACATGGTCCTTGCCCTCCTGAAAGTAAGATAAATAATAGATAAGTAAACCAAAAGAAGGAGTGCTTAATATAACCAGCAAGGAATCAACTTCATGAATGAAATTCAATAATTCATGTAAAGCATTTGGTACAGTGCTTGCTTGGCATGTAGTAAAAACTCAGTAAATATTATCAGGTTCCTCTCCTCCACCAATCATCTCATGAAAATAAAGGGATCTTCTGTTGTGTCTCATAGCTATTAAATGAATCACAATAATGGCTGCCATATATCAAGTGCCTATTACATACCAAGTTCTATATCATGGGCTTTGCATGTACTATCTTCTTACAACAACCTTGTAAGATAGCTACAATTATCCTTTTTCAGATAAGGAATCAGAAGCTAAAATAAGTTAATTTTCAAAAATTTCCAGTGCTAGTAAAGAGAAATCCTTAGGCGTGCTCATCTCACAAATTCTATTCCCTTTCCATTGTCAAATATGGTTGCTGTCAACTAGTGTTTTGACCATCTGCTTTATGATGGATCTGATGGGTTCTTTCGACTTAGCTATCCACTCAGGTAACTGAAAGAACATGCAAGTAATAAGGAGTAAATGGAAGCAATTACATATGGCTCAGCTACCCACATCCAGGCATGGACAACTGTGTGCTCCTTCCTGACTTCCAATGTACATCTTTGAACTGAGAAGACATTTGAATAAAGTCATTCTGTGACTCTTTGAAGAAAGTGTTTATTTCTGTATGTTTGGAACTCTTAGATCATAGAGCATCTACATTATTGTTTAACTCAAATTCTGAGTGCCTACAGTGTTAGGACAGAGTGTAGGCTCTGTTGACGTCCTGTCTTTAGTAAACTGAAATTGAACAGGTCACTTAATACATTCTAAGCCACATTTAGTTATTTATAAAGTTGGAACAAATAGGATCATAACAGAAACACTATCTCATAGGATGCATTTGGGATTTAATGAGTAAAAATAAAGTATATTCTTAACTCGTGGCAATTTTGCATTTAGCAATGTCTGGAGACATTTTTGGTTGCCACAACTTGGGGAATGCTGCTGGTGTCTAGTGAGTAGAAACTAAAAATGCTGCTAAATATCCCACTTTGCAGGAGACAAACCCCTCAACAAAGAATTATCTGGTCTAAAGCATTACTAGTGCTACTAGTGCCAGAGTTGAGACACCCTGATGTATATCCTAGGAACACTTGGAAAATCCCCTGGAAACACTCAGATGCATGATACCCAGATGAAAATACATCTAGGGTATTGACTAAATATTTCACTTTTCATCTAAATATTTTGAAGTCATGAAAAGAATATTTCCATTTGGGATGTGGTGTGGGGCGGTAAAGTTCTTTGTCAGTTGTTTAAGAGTTTCACAAAGCTGAATTCGCATCAGACTCTAAGTTCTGTTTCTTTCATTTCAGGAGTGGTTCACATATAACATCACTTTGGGAATGGAGGTTTATTTGTTTTTATGTAGTTCTGTGTAACTTAAAAGCATCTTGAATTATTAAACCAGTTATTTTCCAGGCCTGCAAATGTTTTCAGCATGTCGCCCTGTTTCCCTGAGTCAGCACATAGTATTGTGTCTTGGAAGACCTCACTCAAAACCATTTCCTTAAAATGTTGCTATTTTTCTTTTGGATTGTTATATTTGGGGTGCTTATTCTGACCAAAGAGGGCATGTTTCTCCCAGATCTCCTCATTTAAGGACCTGTTGGGAATTCTACTCAGGGTGAAAAGGGTATGGACCATAATTTCAGGCTAAAGAGGATCTTAAGGGGTCATTTAATATTTTCCCCTGATGCACTGGACTCTTGCTTACTTCCAGCCAGCAGCCAAAGCATAAGGTAAATCTTCCAGCTCACATTTTATGAGACAATAAGAGTACTTTGAATTACAACTAAAAAATTCTTTTTCTGCTTCAGAGCCAAATGCTTTTACAAGAGGCAGAAAAAAAAAAAAAAAAAAAAAAGAAGAAGAAAAAGAAAAAAACCCGCTCAAGTCAAACTGATGAAAACCAGTCAAAATATGTCCTTGCTGTGGCTGATACAGCGCTCCTGGCTGGTCCCAAAACACAGAAGGCGTCTTCAGGCACCACCACTCTCCACACTGACTAAACTAGATTTGTGTCAACTGCTTGAAAGCTGCAGTCCTGCACCACACATTTCCTGAGATTATTATTGAGAATTATCAGACCTGTTTTGTTCATTACCAGGAAGCTGAAAAATGACTTGCAAAAAGAGGCTGAAAGCTTTCTACAAGCCAGTACAGGCTGACTTTTAAATAAAGCTCTTGAATCCATCATGCAGGGGCTAAAACCTCAGGGAAGTTATCCTTCATAATAACTCCATGGAAATTTCTATTGAAATCCATGGGCCCCCTAGGGATGGTTAGTCCCCCCTCCCATCTAAGTTTGTTCACTTAATATGCACTCATCTCATATGATTTGCTTTTAAGGAGCAAATGTGTTCATTCTTAATTTTTATTTTAAACAATATTAACTCATGCAGAAGCAAGAGAACGAGATTTTCCCCTCTTAATGTCAAGAAATTTGAATTCTGCTTAAGGAAATCATGCAATTATATCCTGTGAGAACTGAAGACCTACCTCATCATCCAATTCAGTTTCATAGACCCAGAGAGGCTCCTAAGATACCCAAACTAATTATGCCTGAATGAGGAATAACGGAGCCCAGCCAAAGATCTTTGTGCTGTAATACACATGGCACCCGAGGTCTTACTGATGTTAATTGTTCTCTTTGTTGTTTTCATCTGAGACTAGACTGTCCAGCTCTTATTTCTCCTGATATTCCTAACAGTTCATTAATAATCCCTGTCCCCTTCATCCCCATCTGACTTTGAAGAACCTGAATTCATCTAGGCTTTGATTAGTGGTAATTATTTACCTGTCAGACTCCAGCTGGAGTGCATCACCGAAGCTGAGTCACATAGCTTTGCTTCCAGTGACTGCTTTCAAACAATTAAATCAGAGAACCACCTGTGTAAATATGTAATATTTGGTGATAAGACAATGATTAGGCAATGCAGCCTGAGCTGAACTCGTGAAAAATACTGAATATTTCTCCCTCGGGCTTTTTACACATGCCTTTAAGCATTTCTGATCTCAAGAACAAGGTCAGGTTATTTTCCCACCCTTCCTACACCTTGTTTGTTTGGAAAATGTAGCTAATCTAATATCTCTAGATTTGGTTTGTTTGAAAGCATTAAAATTTTAAGGGAATCATCTCATGTGCAAGCTGAAAGAGAGGTTGAAATAGGGTGAAACACTAACCAATAATTTTCTTTTTCAGAGCCAAAAAGTCGACGTCAACAGATAAACTGACAATCGAAACTCATTTTGGACAATGGTATCTGTCGTTATTTGTATTTAGTACTTCTTTGGTGGGATTGCAAAGGTAGGATCATGGCAGGAGCAAGAGCTTTGTAGTCAGATAAACCAGGGATTTGAATTATCACTTTAGCACCTAGTAGCTATGTGACCTTTAGCACATTTTGAGCCTAGGTTCCAAATCTGTTAAAAAAAAAAAAAAAAAAAAAAAAAGGAGACATAATTCCTAACCTTATCTACCATGTCATGCCACATGTAAATTACTGAGCTCTCTTCCTGCTAAGCAAACATCCACTCTGCCCCCACTCCAGAATAATAGACCAGAAAATCTATCTTCTTTAGCAAGCCACAGTCTTACATTGTTGGTGATTTTTAAAAGTTGCTTTTTGGTGGAGAACAGTAAGCAATAAGTGATACTGCCAGAAAACAATTCTGAAATTTCCTTCTTTTCTGTCAAACAGTACACTGCCCTACATTTGGCATTTGTTCCTTCTTTAACAGAAATTCATGTAGACTAACCATAGAAAAGATCTTTTCAGTTCTATAGTTGGACATTGAAACATACTGACCCTACCTATCAGTTGCTTAGGTTTTTGCTGTTTCAATCTGAAATTTTTTGGCAGAAGGGCATTCTCTGGGTGGGACTTCATGGACCCACTCCTATTGTATTCCCTTTGCATCTATGGGGTATCACTTTATGCAAAACTCAAAGCCCTGCTTCATTACTTCCTAAACTCTGTGATCTTGGACAAGTTATTCTTTGTGCTTTGGTTTCTTCAATTGCAAAATAGAAATAACCAATGAGTAAGATTATTCAGAGAATTCAGTGGGTTACACATAAAGGACTTAGAATAGTGATTTGAACAGAGACAACAGTAGATTTTCTTCCTTTTTTTTTTCACATTTTGGATGCAGAGGGTACATGTGCTTCTTTGTTACATGAGTATATTGCATATTGTTGGGGATTGGGCTTCTGGTGTATCCATTACCCAAATAGTGAATATTGTACCTGGTAGGTAATTTTTCAACCCTCACCCCTAACTCTTCTCACTTTTGGAGTCTCCAGTGTTTATTATTTCCATCTTTATGTCCATATGTACCCATTGTTTAGCTCCTATTTATAAGTGAGAACATGTGGTATTTGGTTTTCTGTTTCTGAGTTAGTTCAGTTAGGATAATGGCCTCCAGCACCATCTATGTTGCTGCAAAGAGCATGATTTCATTCTTTTTTATGGTTGAATAGTATTCTCTCTCTCTCTCCCTCCCCTCCTTTCTCTCTCTCTCTCTATATATATGTATATATATAAAATATAAAATAGGATGTGTGTGTGTGTGTATATATATATACATATATACACACATACATACACATACACCCTATTTTCTTTAGTCAACCATTGATGAGCACATAGGTTGTTTGCTATTATGAATAATGCTGTGATGAACATACCAGTACAGGTGTCTTTTTGATATAATTTATTTACCTTTGGGTAGATACTCAGCAGTGGGATTGCTGCATCAAATGGTAGTTCTATTTTTAGTTCTTTGAGAAATCTCCATACTGTTTTCCATAGAGGTTGAACTAATTTACATTCCCACCAGCAATGTATATGTGTGACTTTTTCTCCATATCCATGTCAACATTGACAACAACAAATAAATGTTAGTTGTAGTTGTGGTTGCTATTATTATTGAGACAAATGTAGGCAGTTAACAAGAGTTGGTGTCATGGAAAGAGCTAGTGTGCACAGCACAGTATTCAAACTCCTAGTCTTCCCAAGTCAAAAAAGTCACTGCTAAAAATGTTATCCTCTTTCATAAAAGTCATTTTTAGTTTCATTTAGTTTTAATACAATGTTCTATTTGCAGTTTCTGAATATGACAGTGAAAAGTGAGAAAGACTTCTGTGAAATACTACTGTTACTTTTACAGGCAGGTCCAATTGCATTTAGACCAAAATTAATCACTGACTTCAAGTTGATACACTCTTGAGGGAATAAACAGCAGAAAGTTATAAAAAGTTAGATTTATTTACTATCACTTTTTAAATGAATATTTTGAATAGCAGTATGCAAGGTTTGAGGATATAAACCTGTCTCCTGCTGACTTGAGCATCTAAGTTGCCCACAATTACCTGATTGTTTTGTCACTTTGATGGTACCTTCTATTTTTGGTGAGCCCTTTGCTTGTTTTTAGATAGGTTTTACTAGTGTAAAACATAAACATCCTAAACACCCCCAAATTTTCTGAAGCCAAAAGATATACATTAAATTGTGACAGGAGAGCTAATACAGATTTGTAGGAGGCTGTGAAAGGAGTTTTAAATGCAAAATGTTAAGAAGGATCACTCTTCTTGGAGTGCATCCTTTCACCTCCTAATCTTTTAAGCAAACTGATCAGTACTAAACGAAAAGATGTGGTGGGATGAATTGCTTCGGAATAGAAAAAGCACTTTAAATGATTAGGCTTCCTACACATCTTAAAATACAATTACTCTGAAATTCCCATTAGATCCCATTGAATTCACAGGGCAATATGGTCTCCTTGTTTTGTTTAACAGCTATACATTCCCAAGGGTGTTAACGACTCATTGTGCTGGAGTTGAGCTCTAATATTCTTCTTCTCTGAGGCCTTATCACTTATCTAGTCTGTTGATTAACTATGTATAACGATATACCATTGTCCAATTGAGTAGGCTGTATTATAAGCATCTCAATAATACCATAAAATCTAAGCAGAGAAAGAGAGGGTGCACTGATAAGTGTAAGTGCATGCACTGAATTTCTGAAAAGTATCTTCTCATTCTGCACTTTCAGTGCCACAGTTTAAACACCCAAATGTTCTTTCTGTGCATTTATGAATGTATAATTCTCTACATTCGGGATGCTTTTCATAAACTTTGGTCCATTTTTGTAGAAAATTGAAGAAATCATTCTAATTCCACATTTTGGACACTTTATAATTAACCTGAAATTTTTTCATCTGGTTTAAATATTCTGCCAACTCCTCTTGCACCTTACTTCCTGGTCAGTTCCCACATAAATTTCTGCAGCTGTAAAATGTCAGGCTGCTATTGATTCTATGTCTCCTTGCTAAAGGTTACTAACTTCATCAACAGTAATGCTATAAATTACATCTGTTAAGATTCTCTTATTCCTTGCTGCTAGCTCACAACATACCTTCAGTTTCTGGCTGCTTAATGTTGCTGACATTCATTTTGCCCATCATTCTACAAAGACTATAGAACTGAATTATTCTTGGATACTATCACCAAGTTGACACACTTTCAGCTTCTGGATCATGAGCTGAAACCAAAAATCTGACGTTTTTGGCAACAAAAACCCACAGTGTATTATCTTTGGTCCAAAAAGGCTTTCAAATAATGAAAGCATGACTACAGCTGTTGAATCTTATTCCAAGTTTCTTTCTGCCTTCCTTCACCCATGCACCCATAACATTCGGATGCATAGACCTGGAATAACATTCTCAGTTTTTATTCAGAAGAAAAAAATAGAGTTGTTAGAGATCTGTGTAAGCAAAAATTAATGGATCATCATGGCATTAATGCGAGCTAGAAGATTATAGATTCATAGATCTCAATTCATATGCTACAAACTTTTCACAGGTTTGCCACCTAATTGGGAACAGTCTGTGCAGTTTTCGTTTTGTACCACTGAAGTTATTCACTATCATGACAACTGTAACTAATTATGTTTGTCTGAGCTGGTCATGAAGCATGGTGGTGGTGGTGGGGCTGAAACTAGGAGTAGGAAAGGAAAGACAGCACAACACAAATCTGAAAAGAAAAATTGAAAAGAT
The DNA here is from genome assembly GCF_049350105.2 of Macaca mulatta. Taxonomy (NCBI): domain Eukaryota; kingdom Metazoa; phylum Chordata; class Mammalia; order Primates; family Cercopithecidae; genus Macaca; species Macaca mulatta. The sequence continues at coordinate 128,578,740 of NC_133407.1, read as the reverse complement.
GTGTGACATGAAAGATGTATGGGTGGGAAGCCTGTAGTATCTTTTCCCTAGGAGAGTATAAATATGCACACATTATTGACCTTATTGAAGTATAATTTACGTGGGAAAAAAATCAGTGTACCTATTTTAAGTGTCCAGTTTAAGTTTTGATATGTGCATACATATGTGTAATGATCACAAAAATCAAGACACATAAAATTCCCAATTCACTAAAATAATATCTTCTGTTTCTGCCCAGGCAACCTCCCACCCTAACCCCAACTGCCATTATACTTTCTATCAATAAAGACTAGACTTACCTGTTTTAGATCTTCAAGCAAATTGAGTCATGTGATGTGTACTTTTTGGGGATTAGGCACTTCCCAGCAAAATATTTTTGAGATTCATTCATATTGTGTTCAACAAGTGTTCATACATAAGTAGACAAGCAGTCTGTGTAGCAGACATATGTTTTTATTTTTCTTGGACTAATACCTAGAAAGGGGGTTGATTAGTTATATGATAAGCATATCTGTAACTTTATAAGAAACTACCAAATTGTGTTCTAAGATGTTTATACCATTTTACACTCTCCCTACCCATGTATGACATTTCCAGTACTCCTAAATCCTCTCCAAATCTTGTTAATATCTGTCTTTTTCATTTTATCTATTTTAGTGGGTGTGTAGTGGTATCTCATTGTGGTTTAAAATTGTGTTTCTATGGTGACTATGATGTTGAGTATCTTTCAGTGTTTACTGACCCTTATATTCTTCTGTGAAGTATATGTTCAAATCTCAAATCTTTTGCTCCTCTTAAAAATTTGGTTGTCTTTTTATTGAGTTATAAAAATTATTCTTATAGTCCAGATACAACTCCATGATGTGCATTGTGAATATTTTCTTTCAATCTTTGACTTGACATCTTATTTTTTAATGATGGTTTGTCAGTAGCAAAAGTTTTTGCTTTTGAGGAAGTCTTATCAATTTGGTCTTTTTTGGTTAGTACTTTTATGGTCTAAGAAATCCATTATGGCTAGGTCATAAAATTTTATTATTTTAGGTTTTACATTTAGTTCCACGATCTGTGTCTAGTTTACTTTTTGCCTGTGGTAAGGGGTAGGAACAAAAGTTAGTCTTTTTCAATACAGTCTGATTGTTACAGCACTAATGGTTGAAAAGACCACACTTTCCTCTCTGTTCTATTCAAGCTTACTGACCTTTATCTTCCACAATATCAAATGGTTACTGCAACTATCTCGTGAATTTTTTCACTTCAGATATTATATTTTTCTGCTTTGGAAGTTTCACTAGGTTCTTTTTTTACAGTACCCATTTCTCTCATTGCATTTATGTTTTTATACACATACTTGGAACTGCTGATAGCTGTTTTAAGGTCCTTGTCCACTAATTTCATCATCTCTCTCACTTCTGGGTCTCTTTCTGTGGATGCATTTTTCTCCCGGTTATGGAAAGGAGATTTTCTCTTAATTTCTTGTGTGTCTAGTAATTTTTTTATTGGATGTTGCTGAACATTGTGTTACAGTATTGTCTGGATTTAGTTTTGCTCCTTTAAAGAGCACTGTGCTTTGTTCTAGTAAGCATTTAAATTTCATGTAGATTAGCTTAATCTTTTTGAGATTTCTAAAAAGTTTTATTAGAACGAGTATGGAGTACAGTAGCCCCCCCGCCCCCTTATCTGTGGGGAATACTTTCCAAGACCCCTATGGATGCCTGAAACTGAGGACAGTACCTCCCCACACCTGATTACTATTGATTGGAATGCCTCTCTGTTCATGTCTTGCACCCACAAATGTAACTCTTTTCTGTCTTAACTAAGCACTTTGCCTGAACCGTGGTGGTAACTTTTGCAGTTTGAGGTGGGACAGCAAAACTAGCAAATATCTTTTTCCTTCTTCAAAATTCCACGGATAGAAGATGTGTTCTTACTGTAGATCTCAGCCACCTCAGCATATGACTTTTTTTTTCCTTAAGTCAAGAACTTTCACATTTTTATTTAAAGGAAGTACTTTGTGGCTTCTCTTTGGCTTATCCAAATTTCCAGCATTGCTATTCTTGCATGTGGGGGTTGTTATTAAACGAAAAAAGGGTTACTTGTGTATAAGCACTGCAATACTGCCTCAGTCATTCTGATAACCTAAGTGACCAATGGGAGGGTAGCATATACTGGACAGAGGGATGATTCGTGTTCTGGGTGGGACAGAGTGGGATGGCTTGAAATTTCATTATGCTACTCAGAACAGTGTACAATTTAAAATTAAATGACGAGGTGATGGGTGCAGCACACCAACATGGCACAAGTATACATATGTAACAAACCTGCACGTTATGCACATATACCCTAGAACTTAAAGTATAATAATAATAAATAAATTTTAAAAAAAAAGACAAAAAAAAAATTATGAATTGCTTATTTCTGAGATTTTCCATTGAAAATTTTTGGACTGAAGTTGACTGTGGGTAGCTGAAGCTGCAGGAAGTTAGACTGTGGATAAGGGGGAGCTACTCTAGGTTTTATTGTAGGGACAATTTTGCATTACTACTGAGGCATGGATATTTTGGGGTCTCTACTAAATGACACATAAATTCAATGGTGTGTCTCGACTTTGGCTGGAACTTGAATACATTTCAGTTCAGGAGGAGCTCTGGTAGTTTTTCAGTTTATAGTTCGTCAATAATTGTCTTTCCAAGTAGCTGTTCTTTAACTTGTGGTGTCTTACACTATATAGTTTCATAATCAGCCAAAAACTCAAGAACATCCTTGTGCATATTTTGTTTTTATTTTTATTTTTGAGACAGAGTCTCACTTTGTCGCTCAGGCTGGAAATGCAGTGGTACGATCTTCACTCACTGTGACTTCTGCCTCCTGGGTTCAAGCGATTCTTGTGCCTCAGCCTCCGAGTACCTGGGATTATAGGCGCCTGCCACCATGCCTGGCTAATTTATTTATTTATTTATTTTTGAGATGGAGTTTCACTCTCTCAGGTTGGAGTGTAGTGGCACAGTCTTGGCTCACTGCAACCTCCGCCTCCTGGGTTCAAGCGATTCTCCTGCCTCAGCCTCCTGAGTAGCTAGGATTATAGGCATGCACCACCGTGCCCAGCTAATTTTTGTATTGTTAATGGAAAAAGGGTTTCACCATGTTGGTCAGGCTGGTCTCGAGCTCCTGATTTGTGATCTGCCCACTTCGGCCTCCCAAAGTACTGGGATTACAGATGTGAGCCACTGCACCCGCCCTTTGTGCGTATTTCTTGAGCTCTTTCCCTACATAGCTCCTTCCTTCCCCATACTCTGCCCTACAAATTCCAGTCATTTCAGCTTTCCCAATGTTGATCCCTGTCTCCTCTACTCGGTGAGGCCCCATGTTTCACCTGGGTTTTCCTTTCCGGAGTAGCAGTTCGGACAGTATCTCTAGGCAAAAAATCAGGGCAATTGTAGGCATCACCTCATTTCCTTCCTTTTTCTCAGGGATCATAGTTTTGTGCTGCCTATTGTCCAAAAACAGTGACTTCGTATATTCCATCCAGTTTTCTAATTGTTTCTGATAGATGGTCTCTTTAATGGCAGTTAGCCCATTATGGTCAGAAGCAGAAAAAGTATATTTTTTAAAAGTTCAAGTAAGGCAATTATTTTACCATAAACAGGAATAAAGGGCCCTCAGCTAAATGGTATGGTCACTTGAATTGTGACTTAGTCCCTTTGAGAGTACTAGTGAAAGTCGGGTTTTAAGATACATGCCATGAGTACTGATGAAAAGGCCTATTTCTCAAATAGCAATTGTTTGTGTCCTACCATTGTGGTTTGTGCTACATCTGTGTAGAACTTGCATTGTAATTTACTTAAAATATTTTCTTTAAGTTGACTTCCTTGTACCTTAAATTTATGTGAATAATAAACTATAATATGACTATAAATGGAATTGAGAAACTCATTCTGTTTTTATAATATACATTAAACTAAGCAAATGACTCTTTACGGGGTGGGGGGAGGGAGAGTCCCTGGACTACTGAAGTCATCTCATATCAGTTAGTACTTTCCTACACCTGGTTGGTTGTACTCAAACAGACCACATAGGCACTGAAAGAAGATGTGAGATGGGTGATGGAGATGAAAAAGGAATGGACATTTTCATTTATCATTTCTGATAGAAACATACAATTTTTAAAACTAGAATAAGCTTAGAAAACATCTAATCTAACCGACTCATCTCACAGATGAGAAAACAGTCTTACAGATGGACTAGCTGCTTTCCAAAGTCTCACCACTGGTTGATTAATTCAACAGTCACTTACCAACAGATACTAAGTGCTGGACACTCTTCTAGGAGCTGGGAATACAGTAGTAAATGAAGAGACAAAATCCTTATCTTCTTAGAGTTTACATTCTAGCAATGAGTAGAACCCCTTTTCTTGGGTCTGTGTTCAGTTGTGTATTAATAGGCTACAGGCTACAAAGGACAGCACCTGGACACCTTAATAACTGTCCCCATCTTGTCCTTCAACACCCTTAGGAATCAGGTTTTTCTCCACGTAAAATCAGCCCAATTTTGTAATGATCTCAGTCTAACCTACCTGGAATATACCAGCTCACTTCATATTTCCTAATGGAGCTACATCCCATGCTTTCAAGCTTTATCCCTGTAAGAAAAAAATATCGATCGTTTTTATGAGAAAGTGCCCATGACCAATTACATCATTTAGAATTTTCTTGAGTGTAGTTGGCCTCTGGTTGCAACACAGATCAGCCTGTAGACAGGGTCTCTTGGCTTCTTATCTCATGTAGCTTTAGGATTGTGTTCCTGCCCTGTTTTGGTCTCTCTTGGTGTATCACTTACCCAAGGTGTTTGTGCTGTTTATGTGTACAACCTCCTATATCCCAGTCCTGTCTTTGTTTAGATCTGGAAACTCTTCTGGTCTGAGGAAAAGAAGACTCTACTTTGACATTCCAGTCTTGAAAGCCGACTGTGTTCCTGACAGCTTCGATGTTTTTCACAGGCATAACCACCCCCAGAGAGGCAGAAAAGGTAGGATGGAAGAAATCATCAGAAATGAGTTTGGGCATGCAGTTGACCCTCCTTTTTGTCTTTAAATCAGTGGAATTAGTGAATACTGCTATGAACTCATGGAATTTTCAGCCTTCAGAATTCCCAGATGTCCTCAAGTTGTCTTTGAAGGATTCTTATTTTACAATGTGTGTTTTTCCTGAGAAAAGGAGAAAAACAGAGTGTGTCTTGTTAGTGGGATAGCTAAGATTTGAGGATAACTCCCTTTCATTACGGGATTGCTATGTCTCAGGCATGATGCTATGTACTTTATCATTTTCACCTTCACAACAATCCAGTGATACATGAATTATATGCGACCTCATGCTACAAATAAGGAAGTAGAATCTTGGAGAGGCCACTTAGTTTCACTAACATCAAATAACCAGTATGTGATTGGGGCAAGATCCAGTTCCATTTGTTACCAATGAAAGCCTTCTACGCTATAGCTCGTTAATATCAGTGTTGGGGTAAAAGTTATAAATACACAAATATGTGTAAAACATTAAATGTAGGTTTTTTCCTCATACAACCATCTATAACTGAACAAACTGAGTCAGAATCTGAAATTGTCTCAAAATCACTAAGTAAAGTGGTGATCTGAATGAGAATGCTAGTCTTTCTAATTTTGTCCAAGCTTCTTTGTAACACAGCATTTTAATTCCAGGAAAAAAACAATTCAAATTGAATTAGCTGGAATTGTTCGGTTAAAACTCAGTGTTTTTACAGTTGAAACCTAGAAGTTTTTTAAGTGCCAGTATTATAACTCTGCTCTTAAATCCTCTAAACTCAACAGATATTTATTCAATTATTGAGTGACATTCAAATACTTGAACGTCTCTTATTGATCATACTATGTTTTTTATTGCTACCTGTATATCCCAAATAAACTATTCTATTGCCAGACCAAAATAAAAGATAAAATATTTTTTTTTCAAATTCAAAGAAATTGTCTTTGGTCTATCTAGACTATCAATTATCCTGAAAGATTTGTAGATGCTTAATAGGTGAGAATAAAATAGAAAATGCCTTTTTCCTCAAAGTATTCTGTTGGGATGTGCCATTTGAAAGAAAAAAAATCAGTTTAAGGAGACACATAATCATTAAACAATCTTGTTTCAGTCACTATCACTGCAAATGCAATTAGAGCCAATTCTCCTGAGTCTATGCTAATGGAAGGAGGGTGTAACATGCATGGTTGACAGGCTCAGATAATCTGAATAACTGATTTTCAACATTTCCCCCTACTAAACCTATTTACCAGAGTTGCTAGCAAGTAATGGAAACTGTCGATTCTCGTTTCCTTCCTCTCCTCCCCACACCTGGCGCCCCAACACAGTCACCCTTTGATGGAGATGTTAGTGAGCAGTGAATTGGCCAAAAAGCTGTGGGAGGAAGAAGAAAGAAGGAAAGTCGATCAATCTTTGAATAAATAAAAGCTATTTTTATGTGATGCTTCTGCAATGGAAGGTCCTGCCACATGTAGAATATTGTCTGGGTTAATATTCTTATACATACTGGTACAATAAACCCACCTCAAATAATAGTCTTATTAAATTCATATAGGTAAGCAAAATAGCAATTCATTTTATTTGTTCAATAATATTAAAAGTTACAGATACAGTTGAAGTTTCTTTTGACATTTACCCTCAATCTCTCAGACCTGCCTCCTTACTCAAAAGGAGCCACATCTCTCTGATATGTACTTATTATTATACAAAATGTCCAGCTTTTCATCCAAGTTTTTTCTATGAATTTACATAGAAATTTAGTCAGAGAAAATAAGCATGTTTTTTGTTTTTACAGTAATAATAGCCTACCTATATAGTTTAGCTATGTGGGGTGACACTGTTATGCATTGCCCAAATCCCCCTTCAATGAAGGACTCATTGCCTCATCAGGGAGCACTTTCAGCAGACTGTCTGCATCTCTCAGCCCCTTCCTGAACCACCTCTGCTGCAACAGCCCCCTCACCCTCAGGCTCACCCCTGCCGAGACAGGCAATGGTCAGTGTCTGATCCAGTTCCATTTGGTACCAAGGTACTAGTTCCCATGCAAGCTTATTGTAAGACTACAAATGTCTTGCCATATTGGCACAGAGTGGGGCAACTCAGAAAGATCTTCCTAGCCTCAGAGCTGCCTGTGGGGTGGCTGAGGCTGCTGTGGAGTCCACATCATAGCTCAACTTCTGTCTTCGCCCAATCCTGCTTCCTTAGATGCTGATGCGAAGAAGTTTCCTAATAAATTTCCAGAACAGTAACTTCCATCTCATAGTCTGCTTCCCAGGAAACCACCCGATGACATGTCGCTTGCTTAGTTTTTCACAGAATATGTCCTGGGAGCCCCATTTGCTAGTAAACATAGACCTATCTCATTATTTTAATCTTGTATTTGTGTCAGAACTGAGATGTTGTTCATCAAAGCCCTGGTTCCCTACATTTCTGAACCTGCATCTAGACTACATCATGATTAACTATGACTAAATTAGTGTGTTCTAGCCAACGGACTGTGGAGAGAAGTGATATATGGCACTCCCAGGTCCAATCTGTTGACGCTTCATGAAATTTTCCACATCCTTTCTCATCCTCCATGTGCTAACTAGATGCAAAGGATCTAGCAGAAGTTTCCAAGGTCCTAGGGACAGCAGAGTCACAGAAAGCTGGGTCACTGAATCACCACAATGAAGGTTACCCGTAAACCTCCACCTCAAATTGTTAACCTGTTCAAATATGTAGGGGCATTTCTTACAAGAATTAGTCTCTCCTCCTTAAAATTAAAGAACTCTTTGGCTGTTTCCAGTCTCTCACTATTACAAAACACATTGCTCTGAGTATTTTGTACATGTCTCCTTGGGTGCAAGTGTTTCTCTGGTATAAATAGTAAAAACAGAAGCGGACTTGCTAGGTCTTGAAATACACAAGCTTTAAAATTCAATATTTTGTACCATTTCCCAAAGTGGTTATACCAATTTGTATTCCTACTAGGAGTGCATGGAAATACCTCTTTCTCATAGCTTTCAAATGTGGGACTGTGCCAGGCACTCTACTAAGTATTTTACCTGCCTTAAAATATTTGAGCCTCAAAGTAACTCTGAAGTGTACTTTTCTATTCCTTAGCTCTGCTTTTCAGATGAGAAAACTGAGGTCAATAATTTACTGCTGAAAGAGCTAAGATCTAAACTTAAGGTTGTCTGACTCCAAATTTAGAGATAGATTTCTTTTCTCTTACATTATATTGCTTGTATACAATTCTCATTCAAAGTTAGAAGTTGTCAGGTAAATTATTTAATTAAAGGTTATACTTTATTGGGGAGAATTAAGGACTGTAGTGGTCTTCGTGTATGGAGATTAATTGGTCATGAGGAGGTATCATTCATAAAGGTCAAGGGTTTATTTTCATGGGTCAAACAGTGTGCAGGAGGGTTAAGCCTTCCCTCTCAGCTTTGAAAAAAAAAAAGCATAAATGTATATAGATCTGTCAGTCATTTAAAAGGCTTTTCTAAAAATAAGTAAAACAAAAGCTAATAAAATCTGCATTCCGGGTGGCTGCTTGCAAAGTGGCTGTAATTACTTGGCCAAATCACATCTTGCTCAGTGTTCCTCCCTGAACTTCCTTTGTCCTCGAATTGAACATAATGCAGAGGAGGTCTGTGTGGGTCTGGGACAAGATGGAATTTGGACCAGCTGTTTTCAAAGGTTACATTAGAAACTCAAAGGCTAAAGGCAGTTACTGTGAAAACTGCCTTCTAAAGTGGGAATCTCCCCATTGTATCACGTGCCTGTACCAAGAACTGTGGCAGGGGTGAAACTGGAAACACACAAATCTTCACAAGATGAACAAAATGTTAGACCCTATAGACAAGGCACAGGGACACATTTGAATTCCCAAATTCCTTCCATTTTTGTGGTTTTTGAGGTTACAATAGAATTTAAGTCTCTCTGGGTTCATGTTCATCTAGTTTTGACAAAATATGACTTCCTGTGTCAGTGAAAGAAGGTTTTGATTTACAAAAAAAAAAAAAAAAAAAATGACGCAATTAGATGAAATAGTTTCACTAACTGTAAATTAATCAAAGTTAGATTTTTCTTAAAATATGCAGGGGTCAAAAATCTGGGCATGAAACAAGCACTGGACTGATTTGGGGTTTCCCTGGGTCTTACCATGTTGAAAATCCCTGAGTTCCTATAAATACCAAATTTGTTAAGGTGGCAAGAGGGCAGAGCAGAAAAAGATAAAGAGGGCTAATTGGGTATATATAATTGTTGGGCAGAAAGCTTAAATTTGGACTCTTCTGAGGCAAATGTGTCCCTTTAATGCTGTTACCTCTTTCTATGATGATATACATTCATTCATTTAGCCAACATCTATTGTGCTTACTACATGTCAGGCACAGTTACACACTTGTTCTACAGTGGGAGATGAAATAAACACAGATTTACAGTCTTCGAGTGGAGAGAAGATGAAATATATAAGTCAATACAACTATTCCTAAGTAAGTATTTAGGAAAACTGAGACAGTTGCTATGAAAAAAGTAATTGGGGTACATCAATGAAGAATGAAAGCAGAGACCTATGTAGATAAAGTCCTCAAGGAAGACGTGTCCACAGAGGCACAGTTTGAATGGAGACAGATGCAGAATGAGTCAGGGGTGAAATTTCTTAGGCTGGGAGGCTGCTCACATGAAGACTCTAGGACAGGGAAGAGCTTGGGATAACTGGAGGCTAGAACATACTGGGACAGTGGCTCAAGCAGGAGGTGGAGAGGGAAGCAGGTGCCAGGGAGTTCCAGAGAGTGGAATGATCCTGGAGAGTCTTAAGCAGAGAGATGACACAGTCAAATTCACATTTTAAAAATATCACTCCAACTGCAGTGCTCACACTCTATTCGAAGGAAAAGATGGTTGAGAAAGTAAGATGGAGGTAGGAAACTGACATAATGGGTGACTGCAATAGTTGAAGTACTGCAAGGCAGAGGAGCAAAAGTGAGATGTATTTATGTATCTGTTCCTTTGTCATTGGATGTACTCATTTGGACCTCTATCAAAGCTGCCATGAAAGTGAAAATACTGTATGAATCTGACTGTATAGCATGAATCCCATTAAGCTTTCTCAGGAAAGTATACTCAGGCAAGCTGGAAGGCCATTACTTTGGTTTCAAGCTCTGACAATTGTCAGAAACAGAGTATCCAAAGTGCCCAGATCTCTGATTATAGCAACGTGCGGAACTTCTGAGATTTTGCAAGTGTTCCCATGTGACATGTGGTGCATGAGGTTGCCATGGCAGTGAACTCCTCTAACAAGGATATTAGGAAGTATACTTACCTGAGTCTCTTTTCCATTTCCTTGACATGAGATTGAATGGAGAAGGCAGAGAGTAACAAGTGTAATGAGATTCTGTTTTGTCTATGTTTATGCTCATGGAATATCTGAAAAGAAAAGAAGGTATGACATCTATTTTTTCAAATGGCAGTGTGTGGGGGCGTAGGAGCTGTTCATTTTGAAACTTCAGTGGAGATTTTTGACTGGCTTTTACATATCCCACTGTTTGTGGATATGCTCCATCACAAGCAGATGTTTTAAATGCTGTAGTGGGCCAAATTTTGTTTTATTTTAGTATTTGTCCACCAAAGATTTCTGTGAAATTTCTAATGTTCATTTTTGAACTGTTTTGGAGAAACTAGGGAATTGGAAGTCCTGAGCAGTGGAATTGCCAGGCACTGGTTGAACATGTATTTGAGATCTCTAGTCATGAATTTAAAGTGATGCCAATCAGCACTTTTGCTTTTAAATAGCTACAATGTCTTCTAAGGCAAATAATATCTCCAATAGGAAATTGATTTATTGTCCGTGGTATCTGTGGTTTGGGGTTTTCTTTCATTGAGTGATAAATATTTTTTGAGCATCTATTTTGAGCCAAACACTGTATGGACAAAATAAGCTAAGGGGAGCAGAATGAGGAAATAAAAAGGACAGAAGATAGAACTTAGGGATAAAAATAACTCAGGAAAAGGAACTTTAAAATCCCCTTGGTATTCACTTCCCAGTCTTTCATTTTCCATCTACATCACCTTAGATGAGTCACTTAATCTATGCTTTTGTTGATCACTTTAAATTTGAAGGCTTAACTAAACTACAGAGTCTTCAGTGGCCTTTAAGGGAAAGATGTAATCAAAATGCTAGGCATGACACATATATTTTACATATCTCTGAAACAGATAATCTCCAAAGATCTTGGTATCATTTAATAGGTAGACACAGCAAATAACTTGGATAAAGTTCTCCCTAGAGGTTGAGAAGTTGGTGAGGTTTTTTGTTTCCAAAAGAAAAAAAGAAATTGCTGTCTGGTGGGCTTATTTGCTCTGATTTTTTGCTGTCTCACCTAGAAAATGAGCATAGAAACTTGGGAACTTGAGAGAGAGAGAGAGAATGTGTGTGTGTGTGTATGTGTGTGTGATGTTGAGTTAAATGTGGACAATGTTAGCCATCTGTCTTTTTTTACATCAAAATTAAAAAGCACTTAGAACACAGAAATCAAAGCCCCACTTCACTGGCTTTTACTTTCTGAGTTCCCATGCTGACATAATCCCAAATGCTAATTTAGTCAAGTATGGCTAATCCTCTAGAAGCCTCAGCAGTAAACCACGTAATTTAGTGCCACTTTACAGAACTCTCAATTTAATTTTTCAGATTTGTCAAGGAGAAGGATAAAAGTGTGTTCACCCTATAAAGTAGAAACCACACTGAAGGAACTGCAATAATGCAGAACTTCCTATCATCCATGATGATGCACCAGCCTTTCCAACTCCATTATCTAGAGCTGTGGTTCTCCATCAGAGGCAACTTTGTCTCTCAGGGGACATACACAATGTCTAGACACATTTTGATTTCCATGATTGGGAGGCAGAGGTAGGTAGAGGCCAGGGATGCTGCTAAACCTCCAAAAATGCACAGGAGAGTTTCTCACAACAAAATTCTCTGAACCAAAATGTCAATAGTGTTAGCGCTGAAGTTGAGAAACTCATGTCTGAATTGCTCCTTAACCCCATAATTAAATATGTCTGATTTTTGGGATTGTAAGCATGCTAAAAGAAAAAGCTGGCTGCGTGTGGTGGCTCATGCCTGTAATCCCAGCACTTTGGGAGGCTGAAGTGGGCAGATCGCTTGATTCCAGGAGTTCAAGACCAGTCTGGGAAACGTGGCAAAACCCTGTCTCTATTAAAAATAGAAAACATTAGCTAGGCCTGGTGGCATGCACCCGTGGTCCCAGCTACTTGGGAGGCTGAGGCGGGAGGATTTCCTGAGTCTGGGAGGCAGAGGTTGTGGTGAGCCCAGATCACGCTACTACACTCTAGCATGGGCAATAGAGAGAGACTCTGTCTCAAAGAAAAAAACAAAAAAACAAAAAAAACCTAAAACCTTAATTTAGATTTTAACAGGGTATACCAATAGTTTTCTAAAGCAAAGTGCTTTTTAGTTTGTAAAATCAAATATAAAACATGGTCCATTTACAATACAAATGATATCTTTTATACATAGAAGGTATTTTATAGTATGCAAAAACAGAGTCACATATCAGTCAGGTCAACCTGTAAATTTGTTGTTGCTCCATCACATTGAAATTTCTACTGCTTTTTTTCTTTTGTAATCTTTTATTTTGAGATAGAGTCTCGCTTTGTCACCCAGGTTGGAGTGCAATGGTGAGATCTTGGCTCACTGCAACCTCCACTCTTGAGTCTAAGCAGTTCTCATGCCTCAGCCTCCTGAGTAGCTGGGATTACAGGTGTGCATCACCATGCCTGACGAATTTTGTGTTTTTAGTAGAGATGGGGTTTCACCATGTTGGCCAGGCTGGTCTCAAATTCCTGACCTCAAGCAATTCGCCCACCTCAGCCTCCCAAGGTGCTGGGATTACAGGTGTGAGCCACCACCCCTGCTTCTACTTCATTTTTGATTTACATTATCAGTAATAATTGGAAAGGTTTTAGGATATTTTAAGGTAACCACATATATTTTTGTATACCTTGAAAAATTACATCTATTTTCTCAACAAAAATCTTTCCTTGTGAAGTGACTTCTTTTGCTACTAGCAATTTTTAAACATTGCCGTTGTCATGGTAATGTCTAATTATTATTGCAAGTACATTCTCCAGATCTAAATTTGGGAACATGCAAGATATTCTCCAAGAAAGAAAAATCAGTGGTAAAAAGTCTTAGCCATTCTTTCTTTTGTTGCATAGTTGCATTCAGGTCATTTAATTCTGCCCATGGCATCAAGAATGCCTATTTTTATGAAAAGCTGGTTTTACAGCAGGAAAATTGGTCCATCTCTCGGTTATGATGCCTAATGATTCATGGTTGTTAGATAACTTTCAGAACACAACAGATTTGATTCACTGATGGAGTTTGCATTCCACAGCATCTCTTAGGATCTTTATGGGGGTCACGGATTTAGATCTTTTGTTGTGTTTAAACTCCAAGGTGTTCGGTCCTACTTTCTGCAGTCGTTGAGGGCAGCTGTAGAACTGGCAAATAAGCAACAGTGTGAGTTGAGGCAAGGTGGTGCTACCCATGAAAAGAACCAGGGGCCACAGGGGGTCTCAGCTCTTAATAATAGAGACAGAGATTGCACCTGAGAAGGGAAAGAAGCACATGCCATAGAGAAAGGTGGCTATAATAGGGACAACCAAAATGTAAATAGAATGACTTAAACTTTCTTTTTTTAATTATACTTTAAGCTCTAGGGTACATGTGCACAACGTGCAGGTTTGTTACATATGTATACATGTGCCATGTTGGTGTGCTGCACTCGTTAACTCATCATTTACACTAGGTATATCTCCTAATGCTATCCCTCCTCCCTTCCCCCACCCCATGACAGGCCCCAGTGTGTGATGTTCCCCACCCTGTGTTCAAGTGTTCTCATTGTTCAATTCCCACCTATGAGTGAGAACACGTGGTGTTTGGTTTTCTGTCCTTGCGATAGTGTGCTCAGAATGATGGTTTCCAGCTGCATCCATGTCCCTACAAAGGACACAAACTCATCCTTTTTTATGGCTGCATAGTATTCCATGGTGTATATGTGCCACATTTTCTTAATCCAGTCTATCATTGATGGACATTTGGGTTGGTTCCAAGTCTTTGCTATTGTGAATAGTGCCGCAATAAACATACATGTGCATATATCTTTATAGTAGCAATGATTTATAATCCTTTGGGTATATACCGAGTAATGGGATGGCTGAGTCAAACGATATTTCTAGTTCTAGATCCTTGAGGATTTGCCACATTGTCTTCCACAATGGTTGAACTAGTTTACGGTCCCACCAACAGTGTAAAAAGTGTTCCTATTTCTCCACATCCTCTCCAGCACCTGTTGTTCCCTGACTTTTTAATGATCGCCAGAATGGCTTAAACTTTCTAAAATCATATACACATATTCTCCAAGTCTGTTCTTGGATAGCCAAGGTTTCCTGACCTCAGGGGTGTCTCAGTGAGGGCTGCTAGAAAATTATTTCCTGCACACAACTCACCCGAGTTCCTGATTCTTTCATTTAGATCTGTGCCTAAGGGCTAGTTTTTGGTCATTGTAAGGCAGATCACATTTTAACAAACTGATCCTGTGCATCTGCTACATTCCTTATTTCCCGAGTTCTAGAGACACCATTCATCAAACTAAAGTGCAGAGAAAACACTGAACTAGGAATACGTTGTAAGATGGATCCCCAGTTCAGAAACTTAAAAATGTTGGGGAAAAATGTTTATCTTATGATAAGGTACTTGTGGACTACTGGAGACAGTTACATTAAGGATATGGCTTTAAATTCGACTGCCTTGGGTTTACATGCTGGCTCTGCCATGGATGGATGAACTTGAATAAGTTATTTAACCTCCCTATGCTTCAGATTTCTCGTCTTTAAATCAGGATGATAGGAATTCCTTCCCAATTTTTTTAAGAGACTCAAAATAATGTTCATCAAGCATTAATACTATCGTCATTGTTCTAGATCTGGGCTAGAGATTCAAAATATGGCAGTTGTCAATACACAGGAACTAGGTACAGAAGCAAGCATGGTGATTAAGAATTTGGAACTTGATACCTGGGTTTCAATTTCAGCTCTGCTACTTCCTGGCTGTGTGACCTTGGGCTTACTTAACCTCTAAGGGCCTCAGTTTCCTTATTGATAATGACAATATCACAGACATCAAAGAGTTTTAAAAATCTTTAAATTAATTTAAGCATTAAATGAACTTAAATGAGTTTAATATTTGGTATATGATAAATAATACAATTAAGTTTAAGCATAATTTTAAAATTTTTTTCTTAGAAAATAAAAAAGTTATTGTGGAACAATATACATAAAACTTACTATTTAACCATTTTTAAGTATACAGTTCAGTGGCATAGTACATTTGCATAGTTATACAACTATCCCCACTATCTATCTCCAGAATTCTTACATTCATTATCCCAAACTGAACTCTGTACCCATTAGTAATAACTCTCCCTTTCCCCTTCCCCACATCTCAGCTCCTGGTAACCACTTTCCATCTCTATGAATTTGCCTATTCTAAGTACCACCTTCAAGTGGAATCCTGCAATATTAGTTTTTTTGTGGCTGGCTTATTTCCCTTGGCATAATATTTCCAAGTTTCTTCCATTCTGTAGCATGTGTACAATTTCATTCAAGGCTGAACAATACTCCATTGGATGAATATACCACATTTTGTATATCCGTTCACTTGTTGATGGACATCTGGGTTGTCTCCACCTTTTGGCTATTGTGAATGGGCTGCTATGAACATCGATGTATACTATCTTTAATAAAGTACACACAGAGAGAGAGGGAGCCCCAACATTGAATGGGCAGGCGAAGGAAGATGCTCTTTTAGGAAAGTGAGAGTCTTTGAAGGCTTGTAAGTAGAGGTAGGGTTTGATTACATTCACAGGAGGTTTGTAAAACTTGTTAGGGGTCTGATTGAGGACAGTGGCATTGGGCTCAGGGAAGAGTGAATATATATGTACACTGAAGAAGTATCACAAAAAGAGATCATACCAGCAAGAAGGGCCATAAATCAGAACTTCACAGCCCCTTTGAGAAGGATTTCAGATTCCATGCTAAGCCTGTTACATCACACCTTTAATCTTCATTGCTGCCCCAAGAAGTATCATCTCTACTTAGCAGGTGAGGGAGCAGCAGCATTCTGTAACTTCAACGATTTCCAATAACTAGCAAGTGGTCAAACTGACATTTTATCCCAAGCCTGCCTCCTCCTCAAGCCAGGGTTCAAAAAGTAATGTGTTCAATGCCAGTCCTGAATGAGACAAGAACTCATTTCACATTCAGCAAAGACTCTTCTGAAGTCATGTCTCTGGCCTGATTCTCTCTCAGTGATTTCTGCCCTTACGGCATTTCAAGAATCAAAGGAGCCCTTTGAGTGTCCAATGAACTTGACACGTTTATATTCATATATGTTTAGTTTGCCAAGGGGACCTGAACAACAGCTCAGCATCTGATTTCCCTGATCTTTTCTTACTAAATTTTCAAGTTATGCTCTATGGATCACAGCACAGTAAAAGCCATACAAAGAATAGATCAGAGGCTGGGAATTTTCATGACCATCACCCCTTCTGTACCAGTTTCTATAAAACAAGGTAATTCAGGAAAGAAAATCACTTCTAATTCATTCTTTGCCCTTCAAAACTATGGATGTTTATAAATCAGGCATGTGGCACAATTGTGACACATACCATATAATTTACCACTTGCAAGTCAGTCCCTGAAATTTCATTTCCTCCTGGGAAAGTTCACTCATTCACTCATGACCAGTGAGAGACACATGTGTAGCCTACACCCTGCCTTTATTTCCTTCTAGAATACTTGACACATGACAGATTTGTTGGTGACTCCTCAATAATTAAGGTGTTACAACAGTTGAAAAGCCATTTCAAGGGATGCAATATGTAAAAACAATTTTCTTTCTATAAAATGGTTATGATGCCAGGTATAGTTCTTTAATGTGATTGAAGTGATGTTTAAATGTGATATGTGACTGTTTTTGCATACTATAAAATACCTTATATGTATAAAAGATATCATTTGTATTATAAATGGACCATATTTTACATTTGATTTTACATACTAAAAAGCACTTTGCTTTAGAAAGCTATTAGTATACCCTGTTAAAATCTAAATTAAATTTTTAGCTCTTTTTTTTTTTTTTTTTTTTTTTTTTGTGAGACAGAGTCTCTCTCTATTGCCCACGCTGGAATGTAGTGGCATGATCTTGGCTCACCACAACCTCTGCCTCCCAGACTCAGGAAATCCTCCCGCCTCAGCCTCCCAAGTAGCTGGGACCACAGGTGCATGCCACCAGGCCTAGCTAATATTTTGTATTTTAATAGAGACAGGGTCTTGCCACGTTTCCCAGACTGGTCTTGAACTCCTGGGATCAAGCGATCTGCCCACTTCAGCCTCCCAAAGTGCTGGGATTACAGGCATGAGCCACCACACGCAGCCAGCTTTTTCTTTTAGCATGCTTACAATCCCAAAAATCAGACATATTTAATTATGGGGTTAAGGAGCAATTCAGACATGAGTTTCTCAACTTCAGCGCTAACACTATTGACATTTTGGTTCAGAGAATTTTGTTGTGAGAAACTCTCCTGTGCATTTTTGGAGGTTTAGCAGCATCCCTGGCCTCTACCTATCTCTGCCTCCCAATCATGGAAATCAAAATGTGTCTAGACATTGTGTATGTCCCCTGAGAGACAAAATTGCCTCTGATGGAGAACCACAGCTCTAGATAACGGAGTTGGAAAGGTGGTGCATCATCATGGATGATAGGAAGTTCTGCATTATTGCAGTTCCTTCAGTGTGGTTTCTACTTGGAAAGAAGAGGTATGAGCTTCTGTTTACAGAGGGCCTTGAATTACTCTAATCATCAAATATTTATGTTACAAAAACTCCACAAAATGCAAGTTTCTAAATAAATATCAAGAGTTTAGATGGCATTCAGTGAATGATTCCAAGAGGAGCACAGTGTTTCTTTAATTAAAAGCAAGCAAGAATGATAACTAATTAAATGTCATGATGCAACAGGGAAATGTGGGAAAGAAAGAGCTCTGTAGGAAACCATACCAGAGAATTGGAATCTGAATTTGAGGACAGAAGCCTACATGGAAAGTTAAGGGCAACTTCCACTGCTGCAGAGCCAGGTTCAAACAATACCAAATAGTAAAACACTAGTAAAAATGCATCCATAGAAGGGGAGCTTTAGCGTCCTTTTAAAGGGAAGGAAACCATAGTAAATGTAGTTGCCAACATATGTTGCTATTATTAAAAATAATAATAGCTAGCAATGCATGAGTGCCTCCTCTGTGCCAGGGAGTTTGCTAAGCACTTTACTGAACACTATCTCACTGAATTAAGCTTGTGTGAAGGGCACTAGCAAAGCACACAAAATCCTTTTTTTTTTTTTTTTTCCCAAGAAATTGGTAGTTTGCATTTCTAAAAAAGCATTCAATGAGTCTCAGAGGAAAACTTGGAATGTTGCTGAATCGGTATTGTTTTTATCTTATATTATGTAACGGGAAAGAGTAGGCAGCACCACAATTTTTTCGTTATTCAAAAGCTCTGAGGCTTTGGCCCTAGCCACTAGGTCTCCACTGCCATTCCTTTTTCAAATAGCGGCCATGAGATAATTCCATGAGGAGGTGCAAATGAAGGCATATAAGTTTAAGTGAGATTGGACACAGGTCTCCCTCCTATTCTGAACTTGCTCTGAACTACTTGACTGGAACATCTCCTGTCCATCCTGGGTGCACTGCCCATTGCCAATCTCCCTTGTTGTTTTGATCTGAACTTTGTGTCTGATTCCATATCATCACTCCCTGGGATATTTCTACCCAGGTTGAAAACACACATCCCACTTCCAGGCATCTGCTTCATGTTTCCTGGATGATCCAGTAATGTGTTTGTTTAGCTCACTTCTAGTTAGGCTATAGATTTTGCTGGTGGCCTTTTAAACACCGCCTCAGAATGTTTGTTTTTTTAAGTTTTTGTCTTATCTCACTTCCTCTGAAAAGGCCTCACTTTTCACAGCTTGGCTGAAGCCTGAATAAGCAGCTTCTCTGTGAACCCTGCCTAGACATCTTGCCAAAATGTGAGGCTAAACTATTTGCAGTTTGAAAATCATAATCATTCTACATTGTAGTATTTCATCAAATGGCCAAGAGAGCAATCCAAGAACGTGGACAAGAGTACAGTAAACTGTCTTAGCAGTGGTCTGTCTCCCCCACATCCCTGTCTTACAAGTGCATAGCTGTGTGGAGTGCACTGATTCTCAAATGCATGGGAAGCACCTGGGGAACCTGTTGAACTGCAAACTCCCAGTCCACATCCTCAGAGATTCAGACGCAAAACAGCTGCGGGGGGCGGCCTGGAACTCTTTTTAACAAACACTTCCCCATATCATTTTGATGAAGTGGTTTGTAGATGTGAACATGAAGAAAACCCCAGTAAAGTGGTTAAAATCAGACACTTGAATGTCTTAGATCTGGCTTTGATTCCTTGCTAGGCCACTGCCTAGTTGAGTAAAACTTCTGAACTCCAGTTTCTCCCAAAAGCTGATAAAATGAAAACATTTGTGAGACTTCAATGGGCTTGACACAATGTGAATGTTTAATAAAAGGTAGCTTTTATTTTAAAATCATTGTTTTCTAAAGAAACACAGAAGAAACGACCATAGCTACAAACTTATTAATAGTCTTCTAGGAGGGGAAATTGGTCTTTAATTTGTAAATCTAAAGGCAAAACTTGAACGAAAGCATGAAGGATAGAAAGCAAATGTCTAGCTCTGTTATTCCGATGATATACATCACATACCTGGAGAGTGTGGTACCCTCTCCAGCCCCATCTCCACTCAGTATCCTTCTGGAGGTATCTTGATTTCCTTTCCTCAGGGAAGTGGCCCTCCTGACCCCTATGTTAAATACACAGCGCAGGTTCCTTCTTCCTGATGCCTTCATTATGTGTTATTGTTAATTACTAGTTGATGGCTATCTTCCTGCTAGTCTGAGCTCCACCAAAGGATGGGGTCTTGTTGCCTATACATAGCCTTATATCCAAGGTTCATAGTATGAGACTGATACATATATTTTGTGAGAACAAATAATCGTAAGAAATTAAAAAAAAAAATTCAGTTATGGAATGGAAAGTCTTGGGGGATACTGTCTTACCTGTCACAGCAGATCCATTCAAAGGGACCACTTGGATATCCTGCCAAGGAAATCAGTGAACTTAGTGACTCTTAAGTTTTTTTTTTTTTTTCCCCAAACTGGCCAAATAGTTTTCTGCAGCACCTGAAGGAAATCTTGGGTAGTTTCTTGAAGGACAAAGTCCTAATGAAGAGAGCTCTGTTTTGCAATTTGCATGGAGCTAGACAAATTGCACAAGGAAACACCAGATGACAACATCAATTTTAATTAGGTCTCAGTGAAACACCTGAAGGTACTATTTAAATGATGTACTGCTTCAGCCCACAGGACCTCCAAATGGTGAAAGGGAGAATTAATGGGGTAGGGACAGAATGATTTTATTTATCAGTCTAGTCCCAACTCTGCTGTATTCACATGGTTTTTTTCCTTATTCATATGGAGAAATTTTAACTTGACATTAATATCCCCACAAAGGAAAGGTGATTCGCCAGCTGAAAGAATTAAGCATTCTACCAGACCTAGTCTCAAAAGTTGGAGAAACTACAAAAATCACACATTATTTCAAGTCTGGAAAAGCTGAGCTAATATTTTTTTTCTCCATTGTTTTTCCTTTTCTGGTTCTGGCCCCAAACAGAAAGCCCCTTTTATAACCTTTTAAATGTGTTTCTTGGGGGGAAAGGATACTTTCCAAGTGGAAGTAGAAACAGAAAATAAATGCAAAATTCTATTTCTTTTGGCATGCAGACTTCATATGCGTTCTGTTCAGATGGCTGGAGTTCCCATTCCTGCAAAATAAAGGGCTACCTGGAAGCTTAGAAAAAGTGAGGTTAAGAGGCTACATGATTCTTAGCCCTATGTTCTTAATCAATTTAGTTCTTATTACAACTTAACTGGACTTCATCAACAGAACAATCCCTCTGATTGAATATTTATATTCCATTTTCAAAGAAAATCAGCAAAGTAACAAGAAATCACAGTTATATGTAAAGCGAGTATACGTATCTAAAATATATCTTCATTTATTTGGCAAAGTCATGGCGATGCCATTTTAAAGAGAGTTCTGCACGTTCCTCTATTCATTTACTTGAGACTATTAGTTTTCTTTCTTCTGAGAAACGAAAAATACACTGAAAAGGAAGACAATCTATTTCCTGGCAAAGTGCTAACTGCTCCAGCAACAGACTGCCTCTGAGCTCCGGGAAGTCATTTTGCAAAGGCTTTGGACTCAGGTGGATGAAAGCCCCTGAGTAGCCCATTAGTAGTTTCAGCTTTATCAGGCCAATGACTTGCCATAAGTAAAAGAAAAAAGCCAGTGTGGGGACAATCATCATCAGGTGGGAGAGGATCAAAACCCGTTCTATATCACACATTCAGTGAAGCGTGGGTGCAGCAGTGAGAGATTACTGTAGCAATTTGCAAAGCATATTCCTCAGGTGATATTCTATGGTCGAAAAGCTTTGGCCCAATAATTCTATGCTATTTCTACTTCTGGAAAGTCACAATATATTTTTGTCAGTTACAGGCCCTAGGAATTCCTGAAATGACATATACCTTTTAAAAACCTTGGTTTTCCCCAAATTCATCTGACTCCTCTTTATTTTATAGCACACCTATTAACAGTAACTGGCCTTCTATTGAAAAATAGTACGTTGACCTATAAGCCACTATCCAACTCCCACCCCCTGGCCCTTCTTTTTTTCTTTTTCTTTCTTTCTTTTTTTTTTTTTTGTACTTTATTTAATGAGGGGATGACCTATGGTAGTTCTAATGCTTCCCAGGTCTTTATATGTCATGACACACATGGAAAAGGATAATAAAAATCATAGTAGTTGCATGCTAATGGCTATTAACATCCTTTTTCCACTTAATGTTTTCTTACTTTCTTTACCTGCTATAGAAGTATTCTGTGAATTCCTCTATTTCACTAATTTATGAAGTGCCTGCTGTCAGAACTGCTGGCCCGGAGGTGAGGCCATTACCTCTAGGACTGATAGGATCAGTAGCATAGGGAAAACCAGCGTGCCATGGCTCAGCAGCTGGGAAATTCCACCCTGAGGAGCTAACAGGTATGCAGCGGTTAAACCCACCTGGCTGTTGGGAATGTGAGTGCGCTGACTCTGGAGTCCTCCCCACTCTCCATCGTTTGGGGTCTTTAGGTACCTACTTTTTCCCAGTGTGAGATCAGATCTGAGCACTATGATTGGTGCCTTTTGTTTCACTGCCCACCTTGCCCAAAACACTTTCCAGGGTTCTGATACTGTATCATTCAAATGACTACCCTCATTTCCTGTGTTAGGTACATTTCATTTTTCCTGTCTTGGTTTCTATAAGAGGCAGCAGAACAGATGGAGGAGAACTGAGGGATGATCTACCAGTTCTCCCTGCAACATGTGGAGGATTTTCACTTCCTTTCAATTAGGAGCAGGCTGTTCTCAGAGGATCCCTTCACCTTCCCCCACCCCACTGCCCTACTTACTTCCAAAGCAGACAGCCAGAATTTGATTTCACTATCAGAGCTACGCCTGCTGGGAAAGGAGAACCAAGTGGGTGGCCACTCGTAGGGAAAAGTTATATTCAAATGGGCTCATTGCAGCTGGTAGGATTCCAGGTGTTTTCCAAATACACATATTAACGAATACCACATTTCTTATTTCCATTTTGAGATCTCTAGGCTCTTTTTTCATTATTGTTTCCCAATAGAATATATTATCTCCTTTTATTTCCTTCAAAAGTAATCCATATTCATTGCTCAAAATTAAAACTATACAAATGAGCAAAACAAAGAAAACAAAAATTGCTCATAAAGTCACCACCCAAATAGAATCATAGTTAACATTATAATGTGTTTCTCCCAATTGTTTTTCATGTATTAGCATTCAAAGTTTGTTTTAAAACATTGAAATATCTGTGCATAATGTATGATAAACATCATCTCCCACCTAAATATATATCTCAATTATCTTTAGAAGCCATGAAATATTCTACAATTTCTAGAGGCTGTGTAAACTCTCTTCTGTGTGCAGTGAGGTATTTGATTCATTCTTTTACATAATCCAAAGCAGTGATTCAAAGTTTGGAGTTTCCCCCTATAATAGACATAGTTATAGTTAATACTTTATAACTAAATATTTGTGTACACATCCTTGATTTTGTACTATTTTTGTTTCATTTATTATAAAATACAACAAACACACAGGAAAAGTATATATACATACATTTTGTAGTTAGTGGAAATAATTATAAAAATAAATACCAATATAATGGCCAGCAGTCCATGAGCTTCTCTCCATCAAAACTCCCTCCTGTTCTTCTGGAGGGACTATCATTGTGATTTCCTTGTTTCCTTTTTAACTTTACCGCTTATAAATGAATCCCCCACAATGCTCATTTTTTAACTTTTATGGATATGGATTCATATTTTTGTGTCTGGCTTCTTTGGTTCAATATATGTTTGTTAAACTTATCTATGTAGCTTGTTCATTTTCATTATTGCATAGCATACCATTGTATGAATATGCCATAGTTTTTCCATTCTATGCAGGATGGGTATCCCAGATTTGCACAATTACAGGCTACAATAATCCTGGGGCATGTGTGTACCCATTTTTTTAAAGTATATCCCCGAGATTGAAATCATGGAGGATAAGTTGTCTTCAGCTTGAGTAGATAACAAAAAAAGTAACATTTACACCAGCTGTGTATGAGGGTTCCCAATATTTTGCGTTCTCTCAACATTTGGTATTTTCAATTGAAAGTGATTTGTCAACTATTAGATAAGCAAGAGTATTTCATATTTGTTTTCATATACATATTCCAGATTCATAATGAGGTTGAGCACCTTTTCACATACAGCATGTATTGGTCATTTGAGTTTCCTCTTTTATAGAGGAAGATACTGGAGTCTGTTGCAGACATTTTTCTATTGTGTTGTCCCTCTTGTGAGTTAGAAGAGTTCTTCATATCTTCTCAAAAGGAGCCCTTTGTTGGTTTTACAGGTTTCAGATATCTTCTCCCAATCGATGGCTCATCTTTTCAATCTTTTAATAGTATCTTTCTGGTGATCAGTTTTTTAAAAATGTAGTAAAATCTGTAAACTTTTCCTTAGAGTCAACATTTTTGGGTTTTAGGACATTCTTTACTACTTTTCCCTCATGAAAATGTTTCTCTATATTACTTTCTAAGTTCTATATCCTCTCCTATTATCCTCTCCTATTCTAAACAAGTTGGATTATTTTGTATATTGTGTGAAACAGGTGTAATTTTTTTCTCATCTTTTGAAAAATAAAATTGGTGAAAATCTTTTTTTATATTGTGTAAAATAGATGTGTGATTTTTTTCTCTTTTAAAAAGTACATGAATACTGAATTTTCCTGGCAATATTTATTAAAGTCTGTCCTTTCCCTACCAAACTGCCATGTAACTGCTGCCATACAGCAAATGGCTATAACACAGGTCTGTTTCTGAACTGGCAATGTTCCACTGACATTTTGGACTATCTCTGACCGCAGTTAATTCTAACTTAATAGTCACTCTTGATACCTGGTAGCAGATGTCCCCTCATGGTATTCTCGCCTCTTATTTATCCTTTGAAACTCCATATACATTTTAGAATCAGCTTATTGGGTGCAAAAATATTGGGGAATTTCATTGTGATTTCTTCAGAGGACAATTTATATATTTATGATATTGAGGCTCCCAATCTATGATCATTTATCTAGGTATTCTTTAATACCTATTAATAACATTTTATAATTTTACTCAAGTCTTGCAACTCTTTTGTTAGACTTATTCTTACATATTTTTGATACTATTATGAATGCTGTCTTTTTAATTGTTTATTTTCTGGTTTCTAGTATATAGTACTATAACTGATTTTTGTGTATTGATTTTCTATCCAGATTTTATATCTTAATCAAAATAATGCATCTGAGGTTTCTTTGGGATTTCATATGTATAAAATAATATTTTAATATGACAATTCTGGTTTTTCCTTTCTAATCTTTATGCTTTTTATTTTCTTTGCCTCACTGTACTGACTGGAAACTGCAGTATAATTCTGATAAAAAAGTGGTAATAGTGGGCATTTTTGTCTTTATCTGAAAATGGGGATTTGCTATCAAGTATAATGGGTATTGTGAATTTTTTGTAGATTCCTTTTATCAGATTAAGGAAATTAACTCTCTGATCCCAAGTTTTGCTTCAGAATTTTTTAAAATCATGAATAAACGTAGATTTTTTTCCACATGGGTTATCTGTTCTCTGTAAGCTTAAAGATAACCTATTACATTTTTTTCTTTTAATATGTTATCATTGTCCATTGTTTTATAACAAACTATGCAAGTAGTGAGTGGATTGAAATAACTACCATTTGTATTATCTTTCACAAATCTGTGGGTGAGAGGGGTCAGCAAGATGGCTCTTTTGCTTTTGTTTGGGTGCTCTCTTGCCATTACAGTGAGACAATGTCTGGGGCTGCAAACATCTAGGAGTTTAATCTGGATGTGGGACTGTCCAAGATGGCCCATTACATGTCTTGTGCCTAGGTAGGGATGGCTAGAAGTCTCAGTATAGCTGGTGTAATGAAATGAGTGAGGCTGTCCTTTCCTTGTAGTCTCAGGCCTCATTCTCTCTATGTGGTCTCTACAAGGTCTTCCCAGTTGGATAGGTGAACTTCTTACATGGTGGCTAAGGGATCCCAAAGTGCAAAAGTAAGACTGCCAAGCCTTCTTGAGGCATGTTTCTGGAATAGGCACAGCTTCTCTTCTGCCATGTTCAATTGGTTACAGAAGTCACAGGCCAGCCCATATTCAGTGAGGGAGGAACTTCTAGGGATGTGATGCCAAAGGTCACCTTTAGAGACTATTACAGTATATTAATGTGGTGAATTATAACAATTAGATTTTCTAATGTCTATTAACCTGACATACTTGGGACAAACCCAACTTGGTCATCACAAAGAATTATCTTTAAGTCTAATATATTACTTGCTTAGCTTGGCTCATTTTGCTTTTTTTCTCATAATACATTTCAAGAAAAATAGTGGATCAACTTTGCCCTAAAAAGAATCCAGTATAATACTTGATATGGTCTGGCTCTGTGTCCCCACCTAACTCTCATCTTGAATTGCGATCTGAGTTGCAATCCCCATGTGTTGGGGGAGGGACTTTGTGGGAGTTGATTAGATCTTGGGGGTGGTTCCCACCTGCTGTTCTCATGATAGTGAATTCTCAGGAGATCTGATAATTTTACAGAGGATTTTCCCCCACTTCACTCTGCACTACTATCTCCTGCTGCCATGTGAAGAGCGACATGTTTGCTTCCCCTTCTGCCATGATTGTAAATTTCCTGAGGCCTCCCTAGCCATGCAGAACTGTTAGTCAATTAAGCCTCATTCCATCATAAATTGCCCAGTTTCAGGCAGTTCTTCACAGCAGCGTGAAAAGGGACTAATACAATACTCTTATATGATGAAAGTAGTTGAAACAGCAAGTTCTCTCCTCTCCGAATATAAGTCCTGAGACTAAACTTCCTTGATTTCTCCATAGAGGGGATAGGACCCTGGGCCAATCTCATTGCTCCTAGCCCAGCAGGCATCAGAACCTTAGAAGCTATGATTTCACTCAGTGACTCACTGTCACATTGGCACATCCTGTTTCCTGTTGGTGCCACCTTTTACACAAAAGCACTCAGCACATCCTGCATTGGCAATGAGATGGGTCTCCCTGCCTGCCCCTTCTTCTATGTGACCTCACGATGATTGCATTGGAAGGATTATGACAGCAACTTCCTACAGTCCCATGGTGCCCAACAAATTGAGAGTGACTCAGTGCCTCAGGCAAGGAGGTAAATGTTTCTTTTCAATGATTACAATCGTCACTCTTTCCTGTCCCCTCCTCCCCACAGTTGCTGATACTATATTCCATTATGTTCATAAAAATATTAAGGGACATTAGTATAAGGTGATTAGGATAATATTTAGTTACTATTGTAATAGATTCTGTTTGAAATACTGTAACTTAAGATGTGCCAGACATTGCACCGTAGGCTTTATACATTGTGGCGGACAAAACATGGCCAGAAATTTATCAACATTTGTGCCATTGAGAGATGAGTCTCTGACCTTTCCCCTTGCAGCCAGTTGAGCACTGTAACAGCAGTGAGCAGGAGGATATGGAGGAAGTGATGCTGTGACTGTTTCCAGGGCTTAACAGACTAGCAGCTTCTACTTCCTGTCTCTTGGAATACTCATTCAGAGAAAAGCCAGCTGCCATGTGAGAAGTCAGCAACCTTGAACCCACCATTCTGTGAGGAAGCCCAAGGTAGCCACAAGAGAATAGAGAAAACTAACTAGACACCATCAACTATTCTAGCTATCCCAGCCCAGGCAGCAGACATAAGTGAAGTGAAGAAGCCAACAGATGATCTAGTCTTAAATGCCAACTGCCTGCAACCATGTAAAGGGACTCTAAGGGAGAACTATCTAGCTGAGCCTATCCACTCCCAGAACCATACAAGATAGTATCAATTGTTTTAAGCCACTAAATGTTGGGGTAATTTTTATGCCTCAATAGAAAACAGGAATATTTGTTATTTCATTTTCATTAAATCTCTGTGAGATAGGGGCTATCACTATGCTTATTTTACAGATGAGGAAACAGAGACTAAGCGATTCCCTCCAGTCCAATTAAATCATAGTAGAGCTGAGATTTGAACTCCAGCCTATGTGATTCCAAGGCCTGCAGGTGCTTAGCAGGCATGGCGCAGTAATTTTGATCCTTCTTTTTAACAGATATAAAAGCAGTATTGGTTTGTGCTCATAGGATATTTGCAGCCTGCTAAGATAAAAATGACAATAATGACAGCAAAGGAGGGAATATTTGGTGAATTCGATTGATTTTACAAAGATAAACTATGTTCCTATTCGAAGACTGAATGTAGTGAGGGAGACTTTTGTGAAAATTTAGAAAGTGTGAGGAAGGCGATAAGGGAGAGTTCATATACCATGCTAGTTGGTCTCCTAAGCCCCATGTGCCTTTTCTTATCAATCAAAGTGCTCCCATCAGTCAATGGGGATTTTAATACTTAGGGTAATATCAACAATCTGGATCTTTCTTTAGACCAAGAATTTTAGGGCTATCTTTAGTGACTAGCATTGTTTGGTAGCTCTAGATTTAGAGTGTCACTGAATTCAATTAAGAAAGAAGATGCAAGAGGCCCAGGAAAAAGATTACTTCAGGTTTAGTAACAACTAATAAGTGGGTCTTAACTGGGATGCACATGATAATCAACTGGGGAGCTCTGAAAAATCATGATGCCTTGACCACACCCCAACAAATTGCATGGGAATATCTGGGAGTGGGACCCAGGCATCAATATTTATTTCAAGGTCCCTAGGTGATTCCAATGTGCTGCTGAGGTTGAGGGCCAATGCCCAGTGGACTAGATCTGGGAGCACTGAAAATGCAGTCCTGTAAGACACATGTTTGCCAGCCCTCCTCCTTCCTATCTTAGTCTCCTCTCTCTTGGGTCCAGAAGTTGATTCATTTGTTCATGTGACAGTTATGTAGTGAACATCCACTACTTGCTAATTAGGAGTCATATTGATACCAACATAGAAGATTATAGGAGGAGAAACTAGCCATTTTATGGATAAAGATAAGTTGAGTTTTGGTCTTGTTGTGTTTGAGGTGCTGTGGGACCTCCTGGTAGAGAGATTCAGAGAGTACAGATGTCTAAAGCTTAGAGTGAATGAAGTGGACTGCAGTTTAGGGTGAATGAAAATCCTAAGCATGAATATGGTTGGTTTTGGATGCCAGTGGATATCTCCCACTCCTGTGAGGAGTAGCTCAATATGGGTAGCGGTCCCACCACTAGGGCAGTGTGAAAAAAAATCACGTCTATGGGGAAGATGGGTGATGTGGGTGCCATACAACTTGAAAAAACTCCTCTTCCAGGCAATTCTCATGTGTGTCCCCAAGAACAGTACCAACTGCTCCTCCCCCTCCAAAAACTCAAGTGAAATGTAACTGAAAACCATTGCATTAGAATATAGGCCATGATTCATGTGACTGGTACGGTCTTTCAGTAGATATTTTCCCACTGTTAAAGTTATTTGAGACATTATCACTTCCACTGTCTTTTTTATGGTCTGTAAAGACCTATGCAATCTGGTTCTCAGCTACCACAGGATGTCATTTCCTTCTGTGCTTTACTCCTCACTCATTCCCTTTGCTCCAGCCACCCTGACCTTTCTATCTGTCCTTTGACTATACAAGGCTCATTTCTATTTGGGGACATTTGCACTTATTACTCTTACTGTTTAAGATTTTGCTCCCCCAGATCTTCCTGTAGCTCCTCCTGTCTTAGAATTTGGGTGTCAACTCCAAACCCAGATACCACCTTCTTAGAGAGGCTATGTCTGCATACTATACTGACACCCCTGTTGTGCCTTCTTTATAGCTACAATTTTTTTTTTTTTTTGAGATGGAGTCTTGCTCTGTCGCCCAGGCTGGAGTGCAGTGGTGTGATCTTGGCTCACTGCAAGCTCCACCTCCCGGGTTCACGCCATTCTCCTGCCTCAGTCTCCCAAGTAGCTGGGACTTCAGGTGCCCGCCACCATGCCTAGCTAATTTTTTTTTTTTTTTTTTTTAGTAGAGACGGGGTTTCACCACATTAACCAGGATGGTCTCGATCTCCTGACCTTGTGATCCGCACGTCTCAGCCTCCCAAAGTGCTGGGATTACAGGCGTGAGCCACCGCACCCAGCCTATAGCTATACTTTTTTTTTTTGAGATGGAGTCTCGCTCTGTCCTCCAGGCTGGAGTACAGTGGTGCGATCTTGGCTCACTGCAAGCTCCGCCTCCCGGGTTCACGGGTTCACGCCATTCTCCTGCCTCAGCCTCCTGAGTAGCTGGGACTACAGGCGCCTGCCACTGCGCCTGGCTAACTTTGTAGTTTTAGTAGAGATGGGGTTTCACCGTGGTCTCGATCTCCTGACCTTGTGATCCGCCCACTTCGGCCTCCCAAAGTGCTGGGATTACAAGTGTGAGCCACCGCGCCCGGCCTAGCTATACTTTTTTATACCTAAAACCTTTTTAAAAATTATCATTTTGTTTGTAGTACTGTTAGTTCCACAAGGACAAGACTTCTGAATTTCTAATTCCTAGTGCCAAATTGGGACGTAGCAGATGACTATTAAGTAACTGTTGAGTGAATGAATGTATGAGTGAGTGAATGAATAAATGGTCCTCTGACGCAGGAGAGAGGGGACCAAGACAGGAAGGAGGAGGACTGGTGAGCATGTGTCTTGCAGGACTCAATTTCCAGTGCTTCCAAATCTAGTCTACTGGGCAATGGCTCTCAATCTCATTTACACATTGGAATCATCTAGAGACCTTGAAATAAAGTGCTGATACCTGGATCCTACTCCCAAGATTCCAGTGGGTCTCTTGCACTTTCTCACTTAGGTTAATTCTGAGCCTCTAAATCTAGATGCACCAAGCAATACTAATCCCTGAAGATATCCCCAAAACACTTGGTTTAAAAAGAAAGATCCAGACTACTGCTTTTTACCTTAAATATCAAAGTTCCAATGACTGGTGGGAACTTTTTGGTTTATAAGAAAAGATATATGGAACTTTTGTTAGGGGACAAACTAGGAATGGTAAATGAGGCAAATTCAGAATTTTCCACATTAGCATCTGCCTTGGTCATTGAACATTAAAATAGAATAGGGAGAGTAACTTAACAGTCCTCCTGGGAACAGGAGTGGGTTTTGACATTTTGAAGGTCACATCTCTGTCCCCAAGGGAAGCACAGAGGAAAAGGGAATCAGGTTCATTCCCTAAGCCCATCTCTTGGCTTATATGGGAAAGGTACCAATGGCATTGATGGAGCCTGTGGAGCACCATGCTGATTGAGAAAAATGTTAAAGCAGCAAAACTCTCTTTTCAAAGGGAATCAAACTGTAATCCCAATTTCTAAAACTGATCAAAGTGGAGCAGTTCTGTTTGAAGTAGAGTTTGTAGCCTGGAGGCCAGCTCAGTCCAGGCTGCCTCACACAATCCCTATCCCCAGGTGGCCCTGCAAGACTGAAGCCTAAGGCTCTGCCAAATGTAATTTGAAAAACACTGTTCCAGACCATGCTTTCAAGAGGAGCAGTTGCACATTTCTCCTGGTTCAAAAAGCCTCCCATCAGAAAAGCTAAACTAATGACTAAAAGATAAGGAGTAGTATAGTTTCTTTGGTATCAGTGTTGATCATGGTATTGAAATTGACCAGGTTGGGACCTTTCTAAGGACATTTCAGTGCACATGAGCATCGTTCCCATAGAGTGTCCTCAGCAGCCCTGGGCACATACACTACCAGCTTAGCATCCATACAGAAAGAAAGTAAAATGCAGATTCTGATTCAGTGGATCTGGGACAGGACCCCAGCTCTGCATTTCTGATAAAGTCCCTTGTGCTGTCATTGCTTTGAATACTAGGGTTTCAAACCAGAATTGGTGCATCGGAATCTCTTGCAAGACTTACTAAAAATGCAGGTTTTTGGCCCCATCCCAGAGTTTCTGGATCCAGCTCTCTGGTTATGGGTCTGGAGGTTTTTGTTTTTAACAGGCTCCCAGGTTTTTCTGATATTTACTATGTTTGACAACTATACTCTAGTATGTATTGACCTACATAACTTACTCTTGAAGAACCCAGGAAGAGAATCTGTGACTCAACAAATTGCATTGCTGGAGGGGGGCTTGGAGATCATCTAGCTTACCCTGGTTGATTAGAAAATGGAGGTCCCAAAGGGCAAACAATTCTGCCAAGTGTCTGTCACCAAGTGGCTTTACAGCAAGCAGATACCAGAATGAAAGCATCTGACTTTCTAATCCTCGGTTTCCCCTAGAGTACAACTGGCCTGTGTTTGTCATTGCTTCTCTATCTGTGCTGCTTATGAGGTCAGACACCTTGTTTTCTGCTGTATTCCCAAAGCCCAGCACAGTGCCAGGTTCAGGGAAGGCACCCAGTAAGTATTATGTTATGTACTCCTGCTATGCTTGGGCCTAATCAGTTACTTCCAAAATTTCTTATTAAAAGTTCTCGTTATAAAAATAAAAATTCTACAGCTCAGGAAAAGCAGGGAAATTTGTTTTTTGATGTGAAAAATATATGTTCCAAAGTAAAAATAGCAAACTTCTTTTAAGAGTCTGAACATATAGTAGGAAACATTAAGAACGTGATCTATGGGAGGAAAAGGGGATGACTCTAGAATATAGCTCTGGCTCCAATATTTGTTAGTGTGTAAATTTTGCTCAGCTACTCTGAGTCTTGGTTTCCTCAGGTGTAAATTGGAGACATCAGTAGATTCTATGTCATGGGGTGTTATGAATATTTAACTGGTAAATGTAAAATGTTTAGCATGGTGCCTGGTACATAGTAAGTGCTTAATCCAGCAATTGTCCTGTTGATTACAAAAGCAAGATAATGGCCAGGCATGGTGGCTCATGCCTGTAATCTCAGCACTTTGGGAGGCTGAGGCGAGTTGATCGCCTGAGGTCAGGAGTTCAAGAACAACCTGGCCAACATGGTGAAACCCTGTCTCTACTAAAAATACAAAAATTAGCCAGGTGTGGTGGTGAGCACCTGTAATCCCAGCTTCTTGGGAGGCTCAGGCTGGAGAATCACTTGAACCCAGGAGGCAGAGGTTGCAGTGAGCCGAGATCATGCCACTTTACTCCAGCCTGGGCAACTGAGCAAGGCTCCATCTCCAAAATAATAATAATAATAATAATGATTCCATCAGTTATACCAGAAGCTAAAGTATTATGCTCCCCTTGCCAACTGCCTACCCATAAGAAATGAAGATGGATCATCTCTGAAGTGGTCATGTACAATATATAGACCACAGGATGGCAGTGAACAAATGTGGCTTTGCGCTGCTTACGAGTACCTTTCTAAGGCATAGCAAGGCACAGCGTGTCACCTCTACAGGGTCAAGTGATTATTGAGATTCTGAGGAACCAAGTTACTGAGCTGAGTCACTCCTAAATAGCCAAGATGGCAGGAGGGCTGAATTGTACGCCTGGGACTCTTTGCAGCGTCCAAACATTGGCTAGCTAGCTTAGAGGTGGGGCAAGGGCTCCTTGAGCAGTGTGTTTCACTCTGTAACCAGAGAGTATCAGCAAGATATTTTTAGCCCAATTACTAAATGGAGAAATGTGAGTTTGAAATGCATGCCTCAGGAGTTCACTCGGGTAATGAGACTGTGTGATTATGGCTCTCAGGATGTGTGTTTCCTTCACATGTCCCGGATTTTCAGAATAGTTCTGATTTTCAAACATTCTGTTCCATCATTCTATTAGTAAAATTCTGTTCGAGCAGATATTCTGATTCTGTAGGGAAATGGTTGGGAAAATATGGTCGCTGTAGACCAAGACAGAGATCCCATTAAAGACTTGGTTGAGCAAAAATTGTCACATCCTATAAATAGGTATGTCTTCCCCTTTACCTCAGTGATGAGTCAGATTATGTTTCACTTGCAAGTGACAGAAACTAACTTCAACTGGGTTTGGCAAAAAGGGAATTTACCAGCCTTGTGACTGAAAAGTCCAGGGGATGCATGGCTGGCTGGATGCAGACTCCTGAACACTGATCCAACCGACCTGCCTCTTTTCACCTCTTCACTCCTTCCTCTGCATTGGTTTCATTCTCAAGCAGATTCCTTTTGGGATGTCCCCAGCAGCCCTGGGGTCATATCCTGCCAGCTTAGCTTCCACAGAGAATGAAAGTGACTTTCTAAATTATTTCAGCAAAAGCTCCAAAAATTCCCTCTGGCTGGACCCGGGTCATTTGTCCCTCCCACCCCCACCAGTCAAGGGAACGGTTTCTGCAACACCTTAAACACATAACCTAGAAGATTCCCCAAGGGACACCGAAGTTTCACTATCAAAACAGGGACAGCGTGAACACTGGGTAGGCAAATGTAATAAATGTTCTTACATCCTTTTCCCCTGAGTTGGGATTCTGCTTCCCACTATTTCTTTATGCTTAGTTGTTCTAGAATAAAGTTCCTCCACACACCATTGTCATCTACCTGCAAGAGATCTACCTCTTGCCCACAAATGATGTTCATTTGGCCTCTCTTAAATTTTTCTGTCTGTGCCACCGGAACCTCAGTGAGGGCTTGGTTCTGCCTGTTGACTGTCTCTCCCCTCATGTAAGATGTTCTTTTGCACCAGTTTCCTTTCGCCTCCCCAGTCTCCATAAAAGTTTGTCACTAAACCCCCACAATCCTCTTCTAACTGTGGAAGGAAGGAAGATGCCCGTAGCTGCAGCCATCTGGGAAGAGATGCTTTTAGGATTTCATAGGGGAAGAAACAGATACAATTTTGCTACCATATGCAGTATCTCTGGCAAACTGCAGAATGGGCCTACTGTTCCTCTTAGCTCACCAGAGCAAGTGCTCCCCAAATGATTTGTCCGGATCCAACTTGCAAATTGTATTGAGAGAGCTAATTAGATCTGAGCTGGCAAATGAGAACTCTGCTACCTTTGTGTGGAACAATTTGCTTTATTACATGAGAGGTGATGTGTATATGTTATATACTTAGCATGCTAAGATTCAGTTACACAGATGGCGGAAAAACTCCAAGACTGCCCTAGTGCTTAACATGTAGCTGAATGTCAAAAGGTTTCAACAGGGTTTCAGAGAGCGAAACAGGGACATTTTTATAAAATATACTTTTCTACCCAGCATAGCACATCAGAGCTTCCTGTGGGATGGATTAAAAAGAGCCAACCTTTATGGACTACTTGTTGTGTCAGATATTAGGCAGAACCCACTCACTTCTCTAAAGCCGCTATAGGGAAGATACTATTATTATTCTTCTTTTTCGATTAAGGAAACTGAGGTGCTGTGAGGTTAACTGAAAGTTGGACTGTGAGGAAGATTTAGGCCATCAGACTCTGGACCGCAAGCTGTAACATACTATGTAGGTCTGATACAATGATCATCTCTATTTAGAGATGATCCATGGTTACCTACTGTGTTTTTAATTTGATTTTTATTAAATATGTATTGTATGCCTTCTCTGAGATAGATATTAGATGTGTTCAATGCTCTGAAAATTTTTGAGAGGTAAGTCCCAGGTAGCACTTGAGATGAAAAGCA
Source organism: Macaca mulatta (assembly GCF_049350105.2). Taxonomy (NCBI): domain Eukaryota; kingdom Metazoa; phylum Chordata; class Mammalia; order Primates; family Cercopithecidae; genus Macaca; species Macaca mulatta. Next base: position 128,543,324 of record NC_133407.1, on the reverse strand, counting down.
ATAACTAAAATCTATTGAATACTTACTAAGTATCATGCTTGTGGTAAGCACTTTACAGGTTTTCATTCTCTCATGTATTCAATCCTCCTACAACTTTTCTAAGACACTCTCCCCATTTTAGTATAAGGAAACCAAGGTTCAGAGAGGAGAGAAAACTTGCTGAAGGCACCCAGTGAGTAAATGGCAGAGCTGGGAATTGAACTCAAGTATTTTGGCACCATAGCCTTTGCTTTTGACTTCTGTTCCACTCCACACCAACCACATCCTACTGGCCATTGGCAAGACCAATGATGCCTTGTAGAAACCAATCAGTTTTCCGCTCACTATTCCTCAATCATCACACAAGAGTATTTTTCCTTTTTTTCTATTTTATTTATTTATTTTTTTTTTGGTAAGCCATCACCTAGCAAAACTTTAAGTGGTAGGTGGTAGGTATTTCATTTTTAAATTCAGTTGCAAAAGGAAAATTTTTCAAAGAATGAGACTTTTGTCGCTGAGGAAAGTGACAGAATGCTACACTATCAGTTCATTTAACAAATTTCCCAAGAGGTTGCCAGTGCCAGGCTCTGTGCCAGGCGTTGGGATGCATGTGAAGACACAGGCAGTACTACAAGAATAAATACAGTTTGGTGTTGAGTTTTAAAGCATAGAAGAGGGCCAAGGTGCCTTAGAGGGCTGTTCTGAGCTACCCACGACAGCTAGAAAACTGGGTCACCTGTAGCAGGTAATGGAAGGCTTGTTATTTTGTCAAAGGGATCACATTTTTCAAAGTTGTATGCTTAGACTACGAATAACTGTGGTTGCAAAATTTTAAAAATATAGCCTATCAGAGATTTAAACAAGTAATGGGTTAACTAGGCAGTCGACAGCATTTGTTCAGTCGCTCCACAGTATCACCAGGTCCCTTCCATCCTGCCTACTCTAAATTCAGCTGTTGGTTTTTCATAGTGATGTGTTTTACCTCATTATCTCAAGATGGGCACTGTAGCTCCAAATAACATCAAGGCAGGAAGTGGGCAACAGAGTGGTATTGAAAAAGATCTTTTCCTATAGAGGTATTCTCCTTTTTATTAACAAAGATAAAAGCTTTTTCCATCCCAGACTTCCTTCCCATCTCATTGGGCAGAACTGAGTCACGCAGTGATGCTTACCTGCAAAGGAGGATGGGAAAGAAGCAAGTGTCCAGCTTTGTCCAGCTTTTTTCCAGTCTCTTTTGTGCAGAGTGGACAAGGAAGATACATATGGCTAAGTTATTTAACCAGTAGTTTCTGCCACAATGTGAAAGAATGTGATATATCTGAAGCATCTTTAACCATGGAGTTACAAGTTCTGTGATCACAAAAACATTTAATTGGTCAGTTTATTGGAGTTAATAAGGTAGAAGTAGGTCACATGTTGGAGGCTGGGAAATTCTTGCATTATTGCTCAGGAGTTTTGAAGACTCTCACCAGGGACATCATAGGCTGAATATTGGGGGCTTAGCTCTTCCTGCTAGAGTTGTAAAAGGGCAGAACATTTTTTCATAACTTAGGGCTGAACAACATCTTCCAAAATTAGCTTCTAGGACTTTCCTTCAGACTGGGCAGCAATTTCAGCTAAACTCTATGCATTTTAAAGCTTTGTATTAATTATAGCTTAGGTACTATGGATAGCACTGACTGTATTTGTGAAGCCCAGTGCAAAATAAAAACATGGGACCTCTTGTTTAAAAATTATTAAGTATTTAAAGATAGCAAAAACAAAGTACTAAACCAAACGTGGGATGCTGTGCAACTGTAGAGATTGCACATCCATGGAGCTGGGGTGGCAGAGGGCGGCTAGTTCACAGGTGAAGTCTTGACTTGCAGGAGTGACAAATTCCAGTGCTTGGTTACAAGTGTGGGGTCTGCTCCTGAAATGTATGGCATGGTGGTTAATAGTTGATGCTTTCAAACAGGCCCACTCTGTATTCTAATTCTAATTCTGCTACTTAATTGTGCAATGATTTTAGAGACTTGTTTAGTCTTTCAACAATTTTATTTCCTGGCTGGATACAATGGCTCATACCTGTAATTCCAGCACTGTGGAGGCCAAGGCAGGGGGAATCACTTGAGGCCAGGAGTTTCAGAGCAGCCTAGGCAACATAGTGAGATCGCAGGTCTACAAAAAATAATTAAAAATTAGCTGGGTGTGGTGGCACACACCTGTAGTTCTTAGCTACTCAGGAGGCTGAGGTGGGAGGATCTCTTGAACCCAGGAGTTTGAGGCTGCAGTGAGCTATGATTATGCCACTTCTCTCCAGCCTGGGTGACAGACCAAGACCCTGTCTCTTAAAAAATATTCCATTTCCTCTGTTTTAAAATGATGACACTAATATCTCCATTGTATATTATTAAGAAGAGTAAATTAAATGGTAGACACTTTGTTTTTTATCATAGCACACCTCTAGTAGATACTATACTGCACCCTCAAGGAGGGGTTGCTGTGACCTTGAATTTTGCTGATTCAAAAACTCATTTTACCATGTTAGACAGGGACAGATTCTCATACACTAAAGTCACAAGAGAGTAATTTATGAATTGAAATGTTCATTTATTCGTATGTAAGGAGTTGTCTTGACTTTGGAAATATTGTTTAGATTAGTAGGTTGCTGTCTGAATACAGAATCATTATTTTCCTCAGATGCATGTGTCCTGAGGTTTCCAAGGCCAAATAAGATGAAAGCCTTTGGATTTAGTCGAGGTGCTTTTTCTTTTTGCAGGACTTGTCAGAGCCTTAGGCATGTTTATGGTTATTGGAATTCCCAAGAGGATTTCCAGACTTACCTAAGACTGTGTTATAGGATCAATGTGGTGATTAAATTTAATTAGCATTTAATATAAACAGGATAGTGTTTTGCATATGGAAACATGCATGTGTAAAGTACCATTAGCCTACCCAGTAGGTAAATGTAGAAAGCGTTTGCAGCATCCTTAGCAAGAATCTAACTGCAAAGGTAGTTACTCAGACATTTTGAATGTCACCATTATAATCAAGACCATAGATTTTGTTAATTTGCACAAGGAAAATTAGAAATGCTTTTTTATTGTTCAAATAGATGATGGCTAATTATGCTGTAGGCTAGAATAATTGCAGAGCATCCCCCGCCCCTCATTTTTACAAACAAAGTGTGTAAATCAATAAAGCCTAATCTCTTTATTCAAAGTCCTGCATTCCCACTTCATGGAAGGCTTTATCACTTGACATGGTCCAGCCACCAGTCATGGTCTCTGTCTTAGGCAAAGTGAACATTTTCTGCAGGGGTTTATGCAAGATCCCAAAGACAATGTGGGACTTAACTGAGCTTACAAGAACGTATATGCATTACTGTTTTATTGTGCTTAATGGCTGTTAAATATATGTGCATGTGCTAGAATTTTGATCCGAGACATGCTTGCATTATGACTTCTTATCTGGCAGGAGGATTGAGATGTGGAGGGTACATCTGAAGGCTGAAAATGTTTATGAAAACAACCCAACTGTTTTACACAAGCAAATGGCCTTATGGAATTCACCATGGAATGCTTTCTTTGTGTTACAACCCATGGAGCTAGTGTTCTCAGGAACACACTTTGGGAAAGTGTGGCAGTAACACACAAGCAGGGAGTTTATGTCTTAGGAGCTATTTTCTTCAGTCTAGAGTAGACTGGAACAGTTGATCTAGTTCTTTGCTGTTTGGGTTTTCTTTTTCTTTCTAATCTGTGATGTAATGTAAAAGGAAAGTCTTAGGCATCAAAGTGAAATCTCATTTGATTTTTGCACATAAGGAGCTACTTTTATTGAAAAGAGTAAACTTGAGGAAGTTTGGAGAAACCAAAGACGCAGTCACTCTACCTGTGCACTGATAATATATCTGTATGAAAAATGAAGCACTTAAGCACTTAGACATCACCTGAGTGTTGCTATGTGTTTAAATGCTTCTTATAGAATGACGTTTAGATAACTGCCTAAAAATTTCACTTTCAAAGGTATGATGCTATAAGACTCATCCTAAGTTAGAAAGTCCTTTGTGGTTAAAAAACAAAAAAAAAATCACTGCTTTTCTCAGCACACATTGAGTAATCAAATGGAGAACTGCATGGAGTAAATACAGTAGTTGACTTCTGCTAAAAACATTTTGAAAAGAGGAAGTGGGGGCCTTTCTGCTCTTTGACATACAAAGCACATTGCTTTCTAATGGATTCCACAGCAAAAGCAAAATCCAAACAAAGCAGCATCTTTTTTCTCTAACCTACATGCAATGTAAGTGAGATTCCAAGTATGCAAATGGTGGGAGGAAAGAAATGCATTTTCACTACCCCAATTATTGCATATGGTTGAGAATATGAATAGTAATTGCCCCTGAATTGGAGGATTAACGTGCACTATTTTTTTTCTTCTTTTTAAATATTCGAATCAGTCTGATTTTTATTTACTATTTCTTTGATTCTTTTTCTGTAAAAAGTTATGTGGCCTTTGGAGTAAAGTATAAGCTTCCTCTAACCAGGCCAGTTGTCTCTTTCTATACGTCAGTAAGACTGTCTCATGTCGGTCATAAGCTCAGTTTTTAAAGTAAGCTACGATTTCATTTATTCTTTTAGTCCAAGTGTGAGTAAAATTGGTGCCATTTTACAGCAATTTCTGCAAAGTGGGCACTCCAGACCCCCAGTTTTGAATTCTGAGGCTACAGACCTGGACACCCAGCCCTCCCCCAACACCATCCTTTTGACTGAGCCCTTACGATGAGTTAGTGTGTAAGTCTAACTCCCCCACTTCACCGTTAGACAGATACCTTGTCTTACTTGTCTTTGTGTCTCCCTCCACTCCTCCCCAGGACCTGAGCCAGTGTTCCATCCCAAGTAGACACTAGATGTTTGTTGACTACTTCAGTACTTCTGGAGGGACTGTTTAGGGCACTGTTGAAAGAGTGGGGAAAATCACTTTGGAGCCACATGTGAGAAAGGAGGCTTGATTCTACAGGCTGGAATGAAGTAAAGTGGGAGGATAAAGGATGTTTGAAGAACAGCAGGGAGAGGACACTAGGGGAAAAAAATGCAGAGGAGAATTCTGTGGTCAGTCTTTGGAGTTCAATTTATCAAGACTGTCTGTCAACCGTAAGGCATCAACAGTGATACCATCTCAAAAATCTTAGATTGTACTGTCTACTACAGTTGTCAGTAACCACAATGTGGCAATTTAAATTAATTAAAATTAAACAAAATAATTCATTTTCTGAGTCATACTAGCTGCATCCCAAGTGCTCAGTAGCCATGTGTGTCTAGTGACTGCTGTATAGGATAGCACAGATGTAGAACATTTCCATCATCTCAGACAGCTCTGCTGGACAACACTGCTCTTAGGGATGATAACATCTCCATTTTGTTTCACCCCTTGTTTATTTATTCTACAAATAGTGACTGAGTACCTACTTTGTTCCTGTTACTGTACTGAGAAGCAGCTGAAATGCTTAAAAACATAGACCCTAGGGCAACCTGGGTTAACAGCTCACTCACTGTGTGACGTTGGGATGGGTCACCCATCCTCCTAGTGCTCTAGTTTAATCAGCTGTTAAATGAAGATAATAAAATTATCTACCTCATAGGGCTGTTGTGAAGATTAAATTAGTGTGGTTTTTTGCATGCATATGCACATGTGTGTATATATAAATGTATATACATGTGTATATGTCTATATATTTGTGTAAATAAGTGTATGCATATACATATATATTCATATGTATTTTAGAACATTTCTGGCATGTACTTAGTGCTTGGTAAGTGGGAGCTCTTATTATTTGTGTTTATTTCAGGGTTCTTAACAAAACAACTATGAGGTTCTTGCTGTCCTGGAGTTTGCCATCTAGTAGGAGCAGCAGAGAATAAATCTTTAAACAAATTAATAATTACAAACCATGTCAAGAATTACAAAGGAAATGAATGGGCTGAAACAACAGAGAATAACAGAGGAGAAGCCACCTAGAAAGCATCTTAGAGGAGGTGACATTTAAGCTAAAACAAGAAGAGAAGAGGAGGAATACCAGCCATGCAAAGGGAGGAGGACAGTGTTCCAGGCAAAGAAAAGCAGGCCAGCAAAGAGGACCATGTGACTATAATACAGAGGTCAAGGGAGGGGCTTCAGATGAGATTGGAAGGAGAGGTAAAGAGCAGCCATTTCCTACAGGGCTGAAGCCAGGGTTAAAGCATACGTGCAGGGGAAATACACATACAGTGATCACTCGGGGTTGTGTGAGGCACAGATTGGAGGGGCAGTGAGAGTGAAAGCAGAGAGCCCATTAGAAGTCTATTTTAATAGATCAAGTGAAGGGGAATGATTCAGAGTCAGTAGTCATGGAACTGGAGAGAAATGGAGCAGTTTCTAGACCTGTTTGAGAGACCCAATGACACTTTCTGATGGATTACATGTGGTTGACAAGAGGGAGGCATTGAGGCTGATGCTCAGGTTTCTGAGTTGGTTAACCGGGTAGATGGTGGTTTCAGTTACTGAGATAAAGAGGGCCTGAAGAAAACATTTTTGAGGAAGAAAAACCAAAACTACTTGATGACAAGTAGTCTTCTAGATATGGAAGTCTGGTGTCCAGGTGAAAGGCTAGGCTAGAGACAGGCACATGGGCATCATGAGCTCATAGATGACGTTTAAAAGATAGGACAGAAGACCAACTTCTGGCATGATGGAAGGGGGAGACCTGCAGACTTTCTCCCCAGTTAAGTAACCATTTAATTAAAGAAAATTATAGTTTTAAAAAATCATTTAAAGCTTCTGGAAATTGTCCTAGGGTCATACAATAATTGGAGATATATTCACTCAAGTATATTTACTAAATCTCAATAAGAATAGTGATTGTCTGTGACATTTGAGACATGACACTTCTCTGCCAGGTCCATCTTATGGAATCATCTGGGAAGGAGTGGACTGCTAACATTTTCCATCCTCCCCCACAAGTGCCACATTGCAGAAGCTCTATTCAGAGAGGACTGGTGCTCCTTCCACCTAACCCCCACTTTAAGGACAGAAGTTATAGACCAGACGTTGCAGGCCAAGAATTTTGCACCCTAATCATTCTTGATCAACTTGCTGGTAGCACAAGAGTCCCATATTAGGAGGGTCAAGCTAGAAAAACCACAGACCACTACCATTTCCTAATGTCTGCTCATAGAGTAGGTTTGTCACTCTAGCAGTAGGCTTCTCTTCCCACCCTGAGCTCTTGAGCAGTGGCATAGAGTTTTAGCCCAGGGGAAAAAGCAGGTTACTGTAGTTCTGCCTGAGGGGACTGACTTCATTTGGAGCACAGCATGGAGAATTTCATGTCTAGAGTGTTGTCAAAAACAGGGAAATCTTGGTAGAGAGCAATTAAGAGAGTGCTCATAGCTCCATAATACAAGCACAACAACAGAGCAATTAGAAGTTTAATAGACTAATTCATGGGAAGAAACAACTAGGAAGAGTCCTCCTGGGAGCAGTCAGCCTTGGGGGTTGGAAAGGCTGTACATAAGTGATTGGTTGTACCTACTTGGCAGCGTCAGAATAGGAAATAAGGCAAATCTGAAAAATTTCCCATGCTGCACACAGATCCATCACCAAAAAAAAAAAAAAAACCCAAACAAAACAAAAACGCAAGCTGGCACTGACACTATGGCTTAAAGATAACCTCCAACTCAACACTGGCTGAATAGTAACCTACTCTAACCCAGAAGCAACTCCCAAGAGCTATGTTTAAAAATAAAACCGTATGTATTCCTAACAATCTGGAAGATTGTCTGTATGCCCAAAGTTGCACCCTCCTAGGAGTGAATGGAGCGGGGAAAACAAAGCAACTAGTTCCTGGGTAGACAGGAAGCAAAAGTGTAAACTTCTTCACCTGTCAGAGCAGCCTCCAAGTTACTTATACATCCAGGGGTAAAGGGCAAAAATTTAATTGCTAAGGGGGTAACTTTTGATCAATAAGTGGCTTACATGCCAATTCATGAATGATCCTAAATCACTCAGCAAAAAGTTTTTTAAAAAGTAAATAATATGAGGAAGGACGTCAGAGGCTGCACACTAGAGGGAAAAATACTTCATAGGATTAGTTAACTAAGTCGTTAAACAAATAAATCAATGACATGGAAAATAGCAGCAATATAAACCCCTTAGGTGCAGAGGGGTGGGGGATGGACAGGAGCTGGAATCAATATCCAGAGTTGCTACAATGTATTATCTAATATGTCCAGTTTTCAACAAAAAATGTATAAGACATTTAATGAAGGAGAAAAGTGTGACTCATGTTAAAAGAAAAAAAGCAGTCAAAAGTAACTGTTTTAAAGAAACTTAGATGTTGGAATTAGCAGACAAAAACTTCAAAGCAGCCACTATAAATATGTTCACAGAACTATAGGAGAACATGTTTAAAGAATTAAAGGAAGGTATGAGGACAATGTCTTACCCAATAAAGAATATCAATAAAGAGACAGAACTTATTTTTTTAAAAAAGAGCAAAATAAAATTCTGGAGTTAAGTATAACAAAATTTAAAAAAACACTACATGGGCTCAGAAGTAGATTTTAGCTGGCAGAAGAAAGAATCAGCAAACTGAACATAATACAGATTACCCAACATAAAAAAAAACAGAAAAAATAATAAAATGAGCATGATATCAGAGAAATGTGGTACACAATTAAACACATCAACATACAAGTAATAGAAGTACCAGAAGAAAAGCAGAGAGGATAGAAAAACCCAAAAAAATAATGACTGAAAACTTCCCACCTTTGATGAAAAAAAAATTACTTATCCAAGAAACTCAAATTCCAATTTTAATAAATACAAATAGACCACACTCAGACATATAATACTAAAATATGTGAAACTCAAAGAGAAAGAGAATGTCTTGCAAGTAATAAAAGGCAAATCACTCATCACAAACAAAAAAAAACTCCAATGGGATAGATGGCTGACTTATAGGCCAGACGTTGCAGACCAAGAATTTTGCACTCCAATCATTCTTGATCAGTTTGCTGGTAGGACAAGAGTCCCATATTAGGAGGGTCAAGCTAGAAGAACCACAGACCGCTACCATTTCCTAATGTCTGCTCATAGAGTAGGTTTGTCACTCTAGCAGTAGGCTTCTCTTCCCACCCTGAGCTCTTGGGCAGTGGCATAGAGTTTTAGCCTGGGGAAAAAGCAGGTTACTGTAGCTCTGCCTGAGGGCACTGACTTCATTTGGAGCACAGCATGGAGAATTTCATGTCTAGAGTGTTGTCAAAAACAGGGAAATCTTGGTAGAGAGCAATTAAGAGGCCAGAAGGCAATAAAATGATATATTTAAAATGCTGAAGGGAAAAAAACTGTCAACCAAGAATCAGCCAAATTATATTTTAAAATGAAAGGCAAAATACACACTTTCCTACATAAACAAAATCTGAGGGAATTTGTTGTTAGAAGACCTGCCTTACAAGAAATGCTACAAGAATTTTCGTAGGCTAAAAACCAAGTGACATCAGTCAATAATTTGAATCCACACAAAAAACCAAGGAACCAGCAGTAAAGGTGTAAAAGACAACTTAGAGGGATGTCATTGTATAGGTGGCAAAGTAGGAAGCTCCAAAAATCAGTCCCTCCACTGGGAAAAAAAAAAAAAACAAAAAACACCTATTGAGAAAGAGTTAATTGTCAGAATTAACTATTTTTAAAATCTAGAGCCAGGTTAAACACTTGCACTGTCCAGGGGAGTGCTTGAAGAAGTAATATATTTTGGTAAAGTTTAGCATTTGATGGAGCAGCTACCATCTCTTGTTCCCTGGGGCAACTGGTATCCGTGTGGATGACAGTTCGTGTTCCTGGTGCGGCTTCTATTTCCAGGTTGGAGATAAGAACTATGTGCTTCAAAGATCAGGGTTGCAATTTTTTTAAGGGTCATATGTTTTGATCTGGCTGGTGGATCACTGAGGGACTAATGCAGGATTTAGCCATTGTTTCAGCTCCCTTGGACTGAAATGGCCTTCCAGGCAACATCTGTCAGGGGGAATTTAAAAGAACAAAACACCTTATTTACTCTTTCTTTATTGAGTTAAAATATCCAAGAAAGTCTCTGCCAGGCCATTGGTTGACTGCTGAGATAACAGAATAGAGACATCAGTGCCACACCTGACAAGGGATATAGTCTTTGCAACACAGTTTAGGAAAGTCACTAAACAAACATGACTACACTTCTCAACAAACAGCATCAGCAATTTCTGGAAAAGGAAGATAATCTGACTCCAAGAGTTACCCCATCACGATGTTCAAAATGTCCAGTTTTCAACCAAAAAGAACAAAGCATACAAGGAATCAGAAATGCATGGCTCACAGAGAAGAAAAAATGAGAGGAAACATCCATGAGGAAACCCAAACATTGAACATACCAGAAAAAGACTGCAAATAGCTGAAAGAATCCGGGGATAAAGAACTAACAGATATCAGGAGAATAAAATCTGAGCAAGTAGTGGTATACATACTTAATACAGAAAAATCACTTGTGTTTCTATATGCTGGAAATGAGCTATTTAAAAAGGAAACAAAATCCTTTTGACAATAGTGTGCAAAACTATAAAATACTCAGGAATACATTTATCCAAGGAGGTGAAAGACTTATATACATAAAACTACAAAACATTGCTGAAAAAAAATTAAAGAAGACCTGATTAAATGGAAAGATGTTCCATGTTAATGGATTGGAAGATTCAATGTTGTTAAGATACCAATATTTTCCAAAGTCACCTACAGATTCAATGCATCCCTATCAGAATTCCAATGGTCTTCTTGGAGGAATGGAAATGCCAATCCTCAATTTCATATGGAAATGTGAGGAGCCCCAAGTAGAAAAAACAGTATTTTAAAAGTTGAAGAACTCACATGTACTGATTTCAAAACTTACTACAGAGCTACAGTAATCAAAACACTATGGTATCAGCAGGACAACAAACGTATGGGCCAATGGAAAAAAACTAAGTGTTCAGAAATAAACCCAAACATCTATGGTCAATTGATTTTCAACAAAGGTACCAAGACCATCCAATGGGGTAAGAATAGTCTCTTCAACAAATGGTGCTAGGACAACTGAATACATGTAAAAGAATGAAATTGGGCCCCATCTCACTATATATGAAAATTAACAATGGATCAACAAATTATAAGAACTAAGAATATAAAGCTACTAGAGTTGTAAAGCTTAGGGACACATCTTCATGAACTCATTTGGCAGCAGCGGATTCTCAGATTTGACATCAAAAGCATGATGGACAAAAGAAAATACAGAAAAATGTGACTTCAGAAAAATTAGAAACTTTGGGGCATCAAAGGACATTACCAAGAAAGTGAAAAGACAATCTACAAAGTGGAAGAATATATTTGCAAATCATACACCTGATAAGGGTCTATTTAGTAATTAGAATACATAAAGAACCCTTACAACTCAAAAACAAAAAGACAATCCAATTCAAAAATGAGCCAAGGGCTGGATGCAGTGGCTCACACTGTAGTCTTAGCAATTTGGGAGGCTGAGGCGGGAGGATCACTTGAGCCTGGGAGTTAGAGACCAGTCTGGGCAACATAATGAGACCCCATCTCTACAAAATAAAAAATAGAAACATTAGCCAAGCATGGTGGCTTGTGCTTGTAGTCCCAGCAACTCTGGAGGCTGAGGTGGGAGGTTTGCTTAAGCCCAGAATATTGAGCCTGCACTGCAGTAATCCATGGTCATGTCACAGAACTCCAGCCTGGGTGACACAGTGAGACCTAATCTCAGAAGAAAAAATAATGGGCAAAGGACTTGAATAAATATTTCTCTAAAGAAGATATACCAATAACCAAACACACATGAGAAGATATTAAACCTCATTGGTCATTAAACAAATGTAAATAAAAACCACAATGAGAATACCACTTTATATCCACTAGGTTGGCTATAAAAGAGAAACAGAAAATAATGTTGGTAGGATGTGGAGAATTAGGAACCCTTGATTATTGCTGGTCAAAATGTAAAATGGTCCAGCTACTAGGGAAAAGAGTTTGGTGGTTTCTTAAAAAGCCAAACATAGAATTACCATATGACCCACAAATCTATTGCTAGGTATACATCCAAAAAATGAAAATACTGATCTGCACAGAAACTTGTACACAAATGTTTACAACAGCAGTATTCATTATGGCCAAAAGATATTATAGAAATGTAAACAATGCAAATGTCCAATAGGTAAATGCATAAACAAATTATGGTACATGCATACAATGAGTATACATTCAGCCATAAAAAGGAAAGAAGTACTGCCATGTGCTAAAGCACAAATGAACCATGCCAACATTATGCTAATGAAATAAACCAGACAAAGGTCATATATTATATACTCCTTTTATATGAAAAATCCAGAATAGATAAATCTATAGAGACAGCAGTTTAGTGATCACTAGGGGATGGGAGAAGATGAGTATGGGAAGTGATTACTTAATGAGTACAAACCATAATGATGAAAATTTTTTAAAATATATTTTAATTTTTTTGTACAGATGGGGTCTCACTAAGTTTCTCAGGCTGCTCTCAAACTCCTGAGCTCAGGCAATCCTCCCACCTTGGCTTCCCAAAGTGCTGGAATTACAGGGGTATGCCACTGCAGCCAGCTAAAATAGTGTTTTTGTTTTTGTTTGTTTGTTTTTGAGACAGAGTCTCGCTTTGTCACCCAGGCTGGAGTGCAGTGGCACTATCTTGGCTCACTGCAACCTCCGTCTCCCAGGTTCAAGCAGTTTTCCTGCCTCAGCCTCCCAAGTAGCTGGGATTACAGACACCTGCCACCACGTCTGGCTAACATTTCTATTTTGTGGTTTTGTAGAGACGGGCTTTCCCCATGTGGGCCCAAAAAAGTTTTAAAACTAAAGAAGACGGTGGATGCATAATATTGTGAATGCACTAAATGATATTGAATTCTACACTTTGATATGTTTAACTTTATGTTATATGAACTTCACCTCACGCATACAAAAAAAATAATTAAAAAGTCAATGAAGGCTGGGTGTGGTGTCTCACACTTGTAATCCTAGCACTTTGGGAGGCCTAGGCAGGCAGATCACTTGAGGTCAGGAGTTCAAGAGCAGCCTGACCCACATGGTGAAACCTCATCTCTACTAAAAATGAAAAAATAAAAAATTAGCTGAGTATGGTGGCTGACAACTGTAATCCCAGTTACTCGGGAGGCTGAAGGAGGAGAATCACTTGAACCCGGCAGGTTGAGGTTGCAATGAGCTGAGATCATGCCACTGCACTCCAGCCTGGGTGACAGAGACCCTGTCTCAAAAATAAAATAAAATAAAATAAAAGAATAGTAAATAACTGCACATTCCTTCTCCCTTTTTCTCTTAACTGATTTCAGAAGAAATGTGTTTATAGAAAACAATGTGCATATAACTGTACTGTTGAACTTACAGTATATAAAAATGCAATACATCTGAAAACAACAACACAAAGGAGGTAGGTGTGAGCAAAGCAGCTTTGGGAAATAACACCAGCTGATGACTTGAGTCCATAGGAAGAAATGAAGTGAATTACAAATGGTTAAGATCTACATAATAAACTCGATAAATACGTACTTGATCTCCTTCTTCTACGTTCTGTAAAATACATAAGATTACATAAAGTAATAATTATTATAATGCACCATTGGGTTTATAGCATATAGATTGAATATATTGAACAATAATATTATAAAATGGAGAGAAAATAGAGCTATATAATAGGAGTAAAGTTTCTATGTTTCACTGGAATTAAGTCAGTATAAATATGAAGTAGATTTCGATAAGATGTATATTATAAGCCCAAGAGCAAACACTAAGAAAATAATTCTTTATGAAAAATTATTAAATAAATTAAAATGTTGTACTAGAAAATATTGATTAATCATAAAGGAAAGCATTAAAGGAGAAACAGAAACAAAAACGAATTGAGGCGTAGAAAGCCAAAAGCAAAGTGGCAGAGGTAAATCTAGCCTTAACAATAATGCCATTAAACATAAATAATTACAAAATCCATTTGAAAGTTGGAGATAATTGGATTGAATTAAAAAAACAAAACAAGGTCCAACTCTATGCTGTCTACAGAAAACACACTTGAGATTCAAAGATACAAATAGGATGCAAGCAAAAGGATGGAAAAAGATATCATGCAAACAGCAACCATAAGCAAGATGGAGTAGCTATATTAATATCAGAGAAGAAACGTTAAAACAAGAACCAAGAAAGAGTGAGATCACCCACAGAGAAAGCAGTGCTAGAGAAGAGCAGAAGGTTTGGGGTGGAACTCTGGGAATTCTCAAATTTAAAGGTGGGATGGAGAGGTAGGATCTTGAAAAGGAGACCCCCAAACTACATTTTCCCAGGCTATGATGTAAGCACATAGGTTAGAATCCTTCAGTGTTAGCCCTAAGAATGTAGCAGTTGAACCACTCTGCTCACATATTTACCCACCTTTTTTTTTTTTTTTTTTTTGAGACGGAGTTTCGCTCTGTCGCCCAGGCTGGAGTGCAGTGGCGCGATCTCAGCTTACTGAAAACTCCACCTCTGCGGTTCACGCCATTCTCCTGCCTCTGCCTCCTGAGTAGTTGGGACTACAGCCCCCCCCCCCCCGCCACCAAGCCTGGCTAATTTTTTGTATTTTTAGTAGAGACGAGGTTTCACTGTGTTAGCCAGGATGGTTAACCTGACCTCGTGATCCTCCCACCTCAGCCTCCCAAAGTGCTGGGATTACAGGCATGAGCCACCGCGCATGGATTACCCACTCTTATTTGACTAAAGAGTCAATGAAAGACATGAACAACGACTTCTCAAAGCCAGAGAAATGTAGTAACAGAGCTGAAACTAGAAACTACGATTTCTTCTCCTACATCACACACGCTCATACATGGCAATGATACAGATGCACTGTCTTACGTTTCCTTCTCTCATAGTCACCAAATCTGCATCACTGTTTTGGGAGACGCCCAAACGTTAGACATGTAGAGGTACAGCCTGCCTAGGACCCTGGTAGAAAGGTTGAAATCAATTGAATTAGCTAGGTTGACCATACATTACGTGTGTCATTGTGGATGACTGGTTAAATTTCCTGAATCTTAGTTTCCTTTTCTGTGACGTGGAAAGACCCACACTGTGAGGGAGGTATGACTATGAAGAATGAATGAAGAGCACAGGATCCCTTAGAGTTCAGCCTACATTTCAGGAGCCAAAAAGATTTGAAAACCAGTCACTCTCTCCAACCCTTTAAGGCTCCGCAGTGAGAACTTATTTCCATAAATACAAAGAAATAATTTGGAAGATTCCAGTGAAAATACTGTGCTGTGTTTCAGATGCCAAAGACGAGCCGCCACGAAATTCCCGCTGTTTCTGACAGCTAACCACAATGCAGGATTTATTAATACCTACTATAGAATGAATGCACAACTAATCTTGCCATGAAAATGCCAGAAAAAAGTGATTTTTGGCATGTAAGTGTGTTATAACCTAAATGGCTAAAGACATTTAATTAAATGCCCTTGTGTGTTTTATGTTTGGGTAAACCATCTATACAGTCAGGGTGTCTCATCCTCAGAAGCAATGAGAGTTCCAATAGAGATAAGCCCAGCTTTTATCCTTCATAACTCATTTGCCCCTTGCTGTTCGCTATGATAAGAATTCTACCCCAGTGCAATTGTAGATTCTACTGCAGCAGAATCAGATTGGTTTGTTAACAACAAAAAAAACCAAAACAATAATTGTTTTTAGAATAACAAATCAATATCGTCATAAACACAAATTAAGCCAGCTCTCCTGAGAACATGAGCAATGATATGGGAAGAGATTAGACAGTTTGGGAAATCATAGGACCCCCATAGCGTATACCATAGAGTCTGATGCAACTTGGAAATGCAGAATGACTGCAACTTGGGCCAATTTTCAGCTTAAGGAGTTTTCACTGGTAACATCCTATTGCCAGATACCATAGAAGATTGAGCTAAACATTGTGTTACTTGCAACCTACCATATGTTGTGCCGTTGGCCTGGGTTCCAGAGTTAAACCATATATTTTAGTCTGTTCCAATTCTAGGCAAATTGGGAGCAATCACAATCAGAAGGATTCTGATGCTCACTGGAAGACAGATTTGGGTGATGCCAAGTACTTTTTAAATAGTATCACTGCCAGTAGAAGGAAGAAAATTGCAGATAGAGTAGAAGTTTCTGCTTTCCTGCTGGAAAAACAGAACATTAAGATATGAACAAGTCTAGAATAGTTGGATGCTAAATAGAGTGATCTTGACTCATTGTTTGATACTACTGTCTACAGGACTTTACAAGTGAAGTAAATTGGAGTTCTAAATGCACTTTCTTGGAAGAAATTGTCTCCTCTTGGTTTTAGATGCCTGATGGGGGAGTAAGGAGCATCATTTATTTAGAAGAAACTGGGAGGGAGGAGAAAGAATAGAAAGCAAAGGTAATCATAATGCATTTCACTGCTATTATTCATAAAATTGCTCTTTTAGGTGGTGGGTTTTGTTTTCATTTATTTATTTTTTGAGATGGAGTCTCACTCTGTCACCCAGGCTGTAGTGCAGTGGTACGATCTTGGCTCACTGCAACCTCCGCCCCCCAGGGTTCAAGCAATTCTCTGCCTCAGCCTCCTGAGGAGCTGGGATCACAGGCACCCACCATCATGCCTGACTAATTTTTGTATTTTTAGTAAAGACAGGGTTTCACCACCTTGGCCAGACTGGTCTTGAACTCCTGACCTCGTGATCCACCAGCCTTGGCCTCCCAAAGTACTGGGATTATAGGCGTGAGCCACCATGCCTGGCCTTTAGGCAGGTTTTTTAATGGCATTAATCAACGCTTCAATTAAATAACAGGTACTATTTAAAAAGGGAAAATGAATTTGACATAGGAAAATTTTTTTCTCTTCCTAGCAAGAATAGATGCTCTATTCTTGCCTGTATATGAGTTTTTTCTTTCTTGTAAGTTGATATTTGCAATTTATGGATATTTTATTAAAATATGTTAAAAATATAATGTCCATTCTTTTTTCTGAACGGTAGGAATCAGCTTAGCACAATGCATTCCTTTTTGGTATAAATAAGGGGAAAAGTTGAATTTATGAAAATCAATCTAAAAACACAATTTGTTTTGATTACAGCTGAATCTTTTCATGAGTTTTCCTTATTACAATGTAAGTCCTTTATCCTTTAAATCTCTATTTGTTAATACTTGAAGCCAAAAATCATTAAGAGTACTGCCTCATTGTAAATTACTGGGACTAGCTTTCTATGCTGGAGTTTTATACTGACAATAGCTTCTAGGATTATAACATTTTCTTTAACTGTTCATGTTAACTGGCCAGCATTACATCATTGTTGACAAGTCTCCAAATCAGAGTGACTGCTGAGTGTGTCCATTCAACAAAAATACCATTGCATATTGTTTTGAAGAATAGCCTTAAGAGCAGAAGTGTATCTCTCATCTTTCCAAATGCTTTCCCCATCATTAAGTAGTTATTCTTTCTAATAACCTCATAACAGAGTCCACTGTTAAGATGCCCACTTAAAGAAAGGAAGAAGAAAGAGGAAACATTCTACAGAAAGAACTGTGTCAGAGGTTGCATGTTGCCAGTGTCGTGTTCTGATGGGAACAGCTGCCTTTCAATGCTTTGCCTCGTCAATTACATTCCAGAATGGCTGATCAGATCAATAATAGTTCTTAAATTGCTGAGGAATCTGAGGCTGGGTTGACACTTAAGAACAACATCCTCTCCTCCTCATTTCAGTCAAATCAATCAGCCACAGGCCTCCTACAAGGTAACAAAATTGGCAGGGCTGTGGGGTCTGATATTCCAATTGTCCTTCCAGGGAGGAAAATCATCCCTGGAGTCTCAGAGTCACAGACTCTTATAGTTTAAAAGAAATATCCAGTGGTTCTTAACTGTATCTTGGATCGTGGACTGCTGTGAATCCAACACAAGCCATGTATGGCATCTCTTTCCCCAAAAATACATATAACATCTTCCTGTAATTAAAGCTCATTCATGAAACTCACCTTTGCTTTTTCAGGTGATGAAATACAGACTCAAAAAGGTGAAGTTACATGCCCAAGTTCACATAACTTCCAACCAGGGCCCCTATCAAATTCTCTATTGATACCTCTTGAGAGGTCTGAGGTAATCAGATCATCTTCCTCTGTCCTAGGAAACAGTACTGTGGTTTTATATAGTTCAGCTTCATTCATGCATTTAGCAATATGTGTTGAGTCCTAGAGTCAGGCACTGTGCTAGTTCATTCTCATCTTCCATAGCGCTGGTCCCACAAACCAAAGAAGAAGCAAAATGGCAGTCTTACATGTCGATTTTGCCTGTTGGAAAAGTTACAGAGAATGCTGTTTTGCTGATTCTTTTTGTCAGATGAGGAAAATAGACCTCTAAAACAGATCTAACTTGCCTTAGAATCCTTAATGTTCCTCTGGTACTTTTAGAATCAAACCAAATTATTTGCCTGGTGTCGAAGACCTATTCATACATGTAAAATTTTATGTTTTGTCTCATCTTTCCAGATTCCTGTACTGAAAACCACTTTGCTTAAGGCACACATTCTACTCTGTACCAAATCATTAAAAAAAAAAAAATCAGTACTATTCTTCATTCAAGTGATTCCCACCCAGAAATTACTATAACTCTATCCCTCCTTCAAGGCCTGAGTCCGATCACCATTTCTCTCTGAATCCTATCCTGATCACCTGACTTACAATCTCCACCTCCCCTTTTCCTCATAATTCCTATAGCTCATATGACTATGTCCACTTGGAGGCTAATGGTTGAGAGTCCTGTTTTATTTCTTCATGCATATATGACTTAGCACCACTAAGAATGTCTATTGTTCGTTATATACCCAACTTCCCTTGATAGACTGGTTCAAATGAAGTCTAGTAAAAAATGGCCTCCCTTCAAAGGAGTCCCAAATTATTTCTATTTTTAGTAATTGATGATTAACAGAAAACCCAGTCTATCCACATGTTGAAATCCTGGAGTCTGCCTTGAATGTGGATCCCTTGGCCAAGAATATGCTTTTCATTTTTATTTTCTTTCAGAGCCCAGAAAACCTTGGAAAGCTGCCTTAAGGGGTGATGGAATGAAAAACCAGACCAAACCAAGCAGACATGGGTTCTCCTCTAAATGAACATTCCATGAGCCCAACACAGAGCATCTTCCATTTCACTGCTCAGTCCCCAAATGCCTCCTAGTTATATTTAAGTACTTCAAAGTTTTCCAAACACCCTTTTAGAAATCACGGTCCCAAATACAAAATAATGTTCAATCAGATGTAAATCATTTCACAGCAGGGCAGGAGAGGCATGGAAAGTGGTCATCTGCACTTGGACTAATCAGCAAGTCTAGTCCCTTGATGAGGATTTTCATTTTCTCATTTGTCATTCTAGCCACTGAATTCTCAAGTGGCCAATTTGTTCCCTATTGGTAATCAGCTAGTTATTTTTCTTCTCATTTCTCTCTCTGGGACTGTCGGTCTGTTTGGAGCAATTCATCACCCATTTGGGACTAATCCTTCTGTGGAGGGAAGTAGGGGAGGGAAGTAGGGGAGGGAAGCTATTATCCTGGAGAAGATAAAGTAGAAGACAATTTCCCCATTTATATTTGGTTGTTAAACAATGATTTCCCCAATGAGGTAAGTAAAATAATGACATAACTGCCTAAGAGTGAAACAATGAAAGCTTTAGGGGTAGATGCCTTATGCAATGGAAATTATCCCCGGCTGTGAAGTTTGTTACTCCAAAATGACTTGTTCTTAGATTGTCTTTACAACCCCCAAGGGAGCATCATCTTACATTCATTGCTTAAGTTTGGAGGAAGCTGCATCTATGAAAATTATAAATGCAGAAAGGAGAGTTTTAAATATGTATAATGCATTGGTGGAAGCAATTTTACCCCATCAAATAGGAAAAAAGGTAGCCTTTGAAGGTTGTTTTGTCTGCAACAAGGAAGTTTGAACGTTCTTCATTTGTTCTCGCCAAGTCTTCTCGATTACAGCATCTCACTTTGGTTTGCTTTTTGTCCTCTCCTCCTCACTCCAGCAGTTGCTGTCTCTCTCTGTCTCCGATAAAATCATTTCCAAACGTGTTTTCAGCGATTCCATTTTTCTGAGTTCACGTCAGGTGCCATGGAAAGGTTGACCCCACCACTCATTGCAAACAAGTCTCTGGTGTCGGCGCATTTTCTAATTAGTGGGTGTCTAAGTTGATCTCTCAGATTTCCTTCGGTCCTTCTGAAGAACCTAATTTCAAACCCTCAAGGCTGACTGTGTTCACCGGAGCCAAAGGTTCACATTTCCGAAGTCCACGTTCAGCCTTAAGAAAGATGTTAGTGTGACACAAATTGGCATTTTCTTGGCATGTTTTTTTTGCTCACAGCAAACTCTTTATTCCTTGGAAGGAAGCTGAGAGTTGAAAACCCCTTCTAGCTATTTCCTTAGAGACACACTGAATTCGGGCAGCAACATGATCTGAATCTTGAAATGTTTATCTTCCTCCACCGTTTTTCATTTCTTGAATCCTTTCTTGTGCCCTTTATTCTTCATATAAACATCCACATATGTAACTTCACTTTTAGGTGTGTCTAGCTATGAGGAAAATCAAAGGAGACAGAGAAAGCACGTTTACACGCCCCATATCGAGTGTTCTTGCTTTTCATCTGCCAATTCCCTCCACGCATGACTGTTTTCACAATGGGTGATATCACCCAACAGCTGTCTTGGACTGGAAACTAAAATGCTTGTAGAATTTCAGTTTTTTGTCTTACCTACTTACATTTGTCCCTTTTCCAAAAATACTAAAAAAATAAAAATAAAAGAATAGTTGCCTTCAGTGGGAGATTATTCCTATAACTTAAAATAAATTGTTTCATAACTTACTCTCCTAAGGTTTTGTTGTAATTGCCCCTAATTCTAAATTTGCTTTCCAGAATCATTAACTGTGATTATATGGACATGAGCTTTTATATTTGGTATTTGATAAAACAAGAAAATTGATTTTGTAAAAATCTGTTTTCCATCTGCAATTTGTGAGCAGGAAATGGGTGGAAAGAAGTAATGCGTTACCTGCCTGATGTTCTCAGCCTGACCTAAACCAGAACTTCAATATCTCATGTACTGCCTATTGGTTGTTTAGCCTATGGATTTGCCGAACACAATGAGCAGAGATCTCTGTCCCTCATTCTAGGTAATTAATCTGGTTATTTACTGATGTCCCTCAACCTCACTCCTCTGAAAACAGGAAGTTCCTTCATTATCACCAAAAATTGCTTCCTCACTAAAGTCTTGATTTCTGAGATTCTTATTAGGTTGGTGCAAAAGTAACCGTGGTTTTTGCCATTACTTTTAATACTTTTCTACCTGTTCTTCCATTGTCTTATCTTGGGTCCCATCCTCATTACAGTATCTGTCCCCTGACCCTCTCCCCTACTTTGAACACTGTGTTATTCCCAAACAAGTGTACTCATGAGAGAGTATGAAGATCTCCAATGAGTACTGCTCCTGAAATCCACAGACTACCACCCTTTCACGATGGGTACCTGCAGACATTGCTTACCGCTCCACAGATTTTTGCAAGCTAAACAAATCTATTTAATCAGCACCTAGATCAAGGAGAATTTCTGAATTTTTATAGCCGCTGGACAGAATAATGTCTGTTGAAACTAATAAAAAAATGCGGTTTATATTTTGTCTCTTTATTCCATTTGTAATCATTCAATTTTCTTGAATTAAAAAAAAAATGTATTGGCCTGTGAATGGTTACAAATAAATAACCAAACTAAATGAAACAAAACTGGTCCTTCGCCTCTGATCATTTGGGAAGAACTGATCTAAATGACCTGAGAACCCCTATCAGATTTTGTGTCTGGTTATTTTCAACTGCTAATTTGAGCTTTCCTCTGAGAACCAACCCTTCACATAAGGACCAGCTCTCTAAACAGTCAGGATAACACCCCTACTCATCGGAGGCTGCTTCACTCACCCAAGAGTCCATGTCTGTGGGCTTAAATTGAGTTAACACAATGGGTCTGTTCAGGGCCTTGAGTTGATTTCTTTGGGGTCCCTGCCTTGCAAATATCAGTGGGGCTTGGATACAACTAGGAAAAGAGTCCCTGGCTGAAGGCCCACCTCGAGCGTAATGATTATATCATAGTATACACTATAGAAATTATCTTCCTGGTTCTTATATAGAAGCTGACAGGCAGTACTGGACTTTTCCTCCTTGCATGCCAAGATTATCTGCGGATGTCAAACTTTCCTGTTGTGAATGGGTACAAGTTGTGATATTGCCATTCAAGGACTTCCAGTAGCAGTAAGAGGAAAATTACAAACCAGCTCCCCTCAGAGAGGAAGTGCTTTTGCAAACAGGTCGTCAGTCATGAGCATAGTGGCTGCCTCCTTCCTACCAGGAACAGCTCTGCCTCCTAAATTGCTGACTCTCCCCTCACAGTCTGTTTGTATTGGCATGACCATAGGATGTGTGATAGAAGCAGCATTTGGCGTATTCCCACTTATCCCACAAGCACTTTGGGGAAGAATTAACTATGTGTATTTTCCTGGAAAGACATAATTTCTGTTGCTCATTGATTGTGTCTTTATAACAAAATGCTTTGAAAATGGGCACATGTGACCTGATAAGCCTTCTACAAGCCTCATTCTCTAGGTTTTTTAATTCCTTTAGGAATGAATTATTGGAATGGAAGAGGTGAGACACAGAGCCACACATTTGGAAGAGCCCTTCCTGATCAGCTAACAAATTTCTCTCCCATTTTTTGGATGGTAAAACTAAAGCCCAGAAAAGGCATGTGACTTGACAAAGATGAGTTTCCAAAACACAAAGTGGATTTCAGGGCTTTTTTTTTTTTTTTTTTTTTTTTTTGTAAGCTTGTGATGCAAGTAGAATATACCTACAAAAAAGTTACAAGTAGCAACTGTAAAACTCAACACAACTCATAAACACATCCAGGCAACCAGCACCCAGATCAGGAAGCAGAAAAATCTTGGTCCTGGCAAAGCCTTCATAATGCACCCAAGCTACTGCTTCTTCCTAAGGGTAACAACTATTCCACCTTCAAGTATCATGTGTTATTTTTGCCTTTTTTTGAACTCTCAATAAATGGAATTAGAGTGCGTTATGTTTGAGTCAGTCTTCCTTCATTCACCACTGTCAATGAGATTCATCTATTGTTATATTTCATTTTAATGCATTGCTTTTCATTGCTATATGTCATTCTTTTGTGTAAATATAGTAGACAATTCATCTTTTCAACCACCGATGGACATTTAGGTAGTTTTCAGTTTGGGCCTCTTAATAGTGCCGCTAAGATTATTCCTGTACATATTGTTTGTGAATATATGTATAATTGGATTGGGTTTTACTCCTACTTTGTGTCTAATGTTGCTCCCCAAAAATGTTAACAGAAGCAACTATCAAAATTGTGTGCAGGTGTTTGAGGTGTGTGAGATTGTTCCTGCATGCATTCCTGTCTGTGCCAACTGTCCAAAGGGGACCATTTGAGGAATTACAGTAGCCTCATGACAGCCACCAATACAACATTTGTGGTTGGGACTATTTGCAAGTACTCTCAAAATCCAAAATAATCAGCTGACATTTTTTTTTATCTCAAATTGTGAGTGATTTCATTATTAGCTTTTATTTTTATTTATTTTTAATTACAAGTAATATATAAATTCCTTCTTGTTCCATACACATGCTTAACAGTAATACTAATGCTAGAATATTGGTGTCGTGATTCCAAGGATTTTGGTCTGTTCATCACAGGGTAGCATCAGTGCCTGGCAGAGAAGGTGCTAAATAATATTTGTTGAATGATGGGTGGTTCTCTTGACTGTTGCTCTCCATCCCTAGAACTTCCCCAGAAGTAGTCTCCTCTTTGAGTCTTTTGTGTACCTCTGCACTCTTTTTTCTATACACTGGTGCGTGTGTGTGTGTGTGTGTGTGTGTGCATAATTGGATGATGCCGTGCTGTATGGGTTTTCTAAATTAACAGTATGTCTTATGCATTTTATTTGTTGTCAGTCATAGAAATTTACCTTTTCATGAGCTGTGTAATACTCCATGGTATGGACATATTACATTTCTATGATTTTCAGCTTTTGGCCCCATAAATTATGCTGCAGTGAACACTTTTGTGAATATAAGTGTTTCCTGGTGGTAGATGGCAAGAACTAGAATTCCTGGCTTACAGGTGGTATATATTTTTAATGGTTTCAAATCACCTTCCAAAATAGCCATTCCAATTCATCCTTTCATTGGCAATCTATGGAAGTACCTGCTTCTCCTCACATTCGCTATGATCGATATTATCAAAACTCAGAAGTTTTTGCCAAAATGATATGGAAAACACATCATTTAATTTTAATTCCCTTCCATAATACTGATGTTGGCCATCTTTTTGTATATTTGTGAATGAAGTGCAAGTTTGACTTAAGCTTGCTGCAAAGATCAAATGCGTAGGGAGTAGGTGAAGCCTGCCATTCCCTATCAGGGTACCTCTTTATGGCCATGTTCTTTATCCTGATTGTCACGGCTGTTAAGAATCCTAGATAATCCCTAGATTTTTCTCCACCCAAATGCTACGAGTATACAAAAGTAATTTAAACATTTCTTCAGAATCCCAGGGGATAGACAGGAGGGCATCTTAACCTATCCAATTTAGCGTTGGTACAATGCAAAACATTTGGAGAATGAATTTTCCAGTTAATTATTCTAGGGCTTTCTCTTCGTACCAGGAAATAGAAGAAGAAAAAATGTTGTACTATGAGGTTTAAGTATCTGCCACCATAAGGAGTCTCAAACTGCAACAAGACCTGCAATGAGCACTTTGATTATATTCCTGAATGTTGGATTCATTACTAACCAACATTAAGGGCAGAGGTTCCAGAGGCTAACTGCCCAGCCTTTAATCCTGGTCTTTGCTGGTTTGCAAGCTCGGGCATGTTGAATGAAGTTTGGGAGCTTCTGTTTCTTTCATTTTCTATCAGATAGAGCAAATAATAAAACCCACTTGATGAAATCATTGAGAAGACTAATTGGTCAATATAAATGAAAGGTGCTTAGCACAAAGCCTGGTACATATTCAGTATTCAATACAGGTTGTTATTGGTAAGGTTCGTTTTGATTGGATCTTTGATCAAGGTTTGAATTGGAACTTAGAAAATGTTCAGTTCTTTTCTGCTCTTACGCTGGGAAAGAAGATCACTCTGGTGTGCCCTCCACAGTTCATCTATCAGTTTATCCTTACTTGGGATAGAACAGGCCACGCTGGCCTTTGTTGTTGATTTTATACACAGCTCCTTGCAGGTTTTTAGTTTAGGACATGGAAATTAGTATATAACAAATGAACCTGCCAGGATGCTGAATCTCATAGGAATTTTTACCCAGAGCATAAATTGACACAAGTTTCTCAGGACTTGACTTCATAAGCCCTTGGCTGATATTTTCGGTGGCTATCTAACACCTTGCCAGAAAGTGTCTTCAGTTTGAATAAAATGAAAAAAGATGGGCTTAATTCCAATAACAGACCCAGCAAGGCCAGAAGTTGGTTCCAATTTTTATTGTCTCATAAGAACCCCACCTTCTAGGCCCTGACTCAGAACTTCTCCATATCTGCCTTGCGTTCAGGATAGAATAACCAGAGGCTCACAGGGAGGGAATCCTGAGAGTATGAAGTCAGGCCCCAGCTGCCTTTCTTCTCAGCTTCCCCAAAGTTCCTGTTCCTTGAGGTCCAACCACTGTTGGTTTTGGTGATGGGGCTGAGTTAATACCCAAGGGGCTGCACGGTGCCATTTGAGAAACACTGAGAAAATACTCTCATCCCATCTCATAACCACTCATTCCAGAACAGGCTGTTCATGTGGAATTCCTTCCCTGTGAAAATCCTAAAGAGGTTAAGATGCATCTTCACTGAGAATCTTGGAAAATATGAGTGTTTCTGAGAAGAGTGACATGTGAAATTATTGTTACTCCATCAACACTTCACGTATTCATTCATACAGTTATTCCCCCTCTCTTTGGAGAGCTTACCCAGTGACTGACATGACCAAGGGGACAGCAGTTAACAAGGCACACATAGTTCTTTCCCTATGTAGCTCCATCTAATGGGGAGACTGACATTGGATAAGCAAATATATCAAAGTGTGATGAGTGTAAAGGAGGAACCAGGAAAGGCCCCAAAGGTCTGGGGGTTTGGCCTTGACTCTAAGCAACCTGGATCATCTCTCCTACTGTGTGAGTCTACACCATCATGGATGCTATCATACATGCTGCCCCAAGTGAGGATTTGATCTGCTGTAGGGCACCGGAGCATGCAGCCAGCTCTGGACTCCAGAGCAATTTATTAAGGTCTCAATACAAGGTCACTCTTGGGGTCCCTGTCACAGGATCACCTTGTAGGTGAAATAATCATATAATGAGGCTTTTCTGCACATTCATCTTGGAGTAAACTTAAATCCAAGGTGAGACAGAGAAAAAGAAGGTGAGAGAGAGGAAAGAGGACAATAGAGACATAGGCACGAGAGAGAGACAGATGTAGGGTAGGGTGTGATCATCCTATACCTATAAATGAATCTGGTATCAAGCACCCTTTCCTTGTCAGGGAAAACACATGAGAGCTTGACTCTGGACACTTGGACATGAATCATACTCTCATCATTCACTGGCTTTGACCTTGGACAAGTTACTGAGCTGCTGTGGTCTCTGATTCCTCGTTTGAAAAATAGGGATTTAAATCACCACATCCCATTAACTAGGTTGTTTTGATGCTTGACTGAGATTAAATAAATTAATGGCCATGAACAGTGCCTTCAAAACATGAAAATATTTTAATAAATACAAGCTGTCCTCATACTATATAAGTATTTAATATATGTATGTACAGTGGGTGCAAGGAACAGAATCTATGCCTTTGGGGTTGCCTTGGGGTCATAGGGTGGACTGAGGCTGTGAAACTCCAGGCTACCCAGAGAGGATTCTACCATCCTTCTCCCAGCTGCTGCTGCTTCATTATTTCCAAAGTATATTTCTGTGGTGCTCCTAATTTCAAAGCACTCATGTCATTTCACATTCATGCCTAAATGTCTTGGTAGAATTTTATATTGAATGACCAAATTCACTCAAGCAACCCACTTCTTTTCCTTGCAGACTTCTAAGTGGATGTCATTTACTTACAATATTTATATTGTATTATATTTATATTTTCATGAGTTTACCACTCATGAAGCTGGTGGGAGACAGAATACAAGTATAGGCTGGGTAGAATTACCTTCAGCAAGTCCCCTTAGATGACGTGCTCCTAATGTCCACAAGAAGGAGGAATTGCAGCATGAGGGAATGAGGTCAGACTCGGGGAAGACCATTGATGAGAGCCACATTTGCCAAGTCAAGAATGAGACTCCAACAAGTTTATGAACAGTTCCTTCAAAAGCGTGCTAGGAAGATGCTTAGCCTCTACCACCCGGGGTTCCACCATTCCTTGGTGAAAGAGCAATGCTCTTAATGAGCTGAGGGCAATGAACTTCCAGAAACCTTGCATTTTTCTGACATTTGCAAATGGTATAGCTCTTAGGAACTGCGTCTCCACATCTGTCTGCTATCACCACTAAAGAAAGAAATGTCAAAATCATGTAAAAGAAAATTGAGGATGTGTAAGAGAGAATGCAACACAGGGAGAACTGAGCAGGTCAACCAGGCCGCCTACAGGTGTGAGCACCCAGACTCAGCATCCTTGTCTCACGGAGCGGTGCAGGGCGACTTCTTCAAGTCAGGGCTGGCTGGCTTTGTGCAAAGGTGAAAGGAATATAATCTATGCCTTTGAGGTTGGCTTGGGGGCTGTGCATCTCCACTCAGCAGCCCTCAGCCTCCCCATGCTCTTTGTCAGTCCAAGAAAGAATGGAAGCATTGTGGTAGTCAAAACAGCAGGGGCTGTGGAGCCGGAGGAATGGAGTTTAAATCCCGGTCCCATCACTTACTAGCTGATCTTGAACAATCTGAGTTTTTTAAAAAATTATTTTTATAGACACACAGTCTCCCTCTGTCACCCAGGCTTGGGTGCAGTGGCAGAATCATAGCCCGCCATAACCTCAAACTGCTGGGCTCAAGCAATTGCCCTGCCTCGGCCTCCAGGGTAGCTGGGACTATAGGTGCGTGCCATCATGCTTGGCTAATATTTTAATTTTTTGTAGAGATGGGGGTCTTGCTATGTTACCCAGGCTTGTCTCAAACTCCTGGCTTCAAATTATACCCCTGCCTTAACCTTCTAAAGTGCCTGGATTACAGGCATGAACCACTGTGCCCAACTTGGATAATCTTTTTTGTTCTTGCTGAGTCTCGATTTCCTTATCTGAAAAAATGAAGATTACATTATTCTTATAGGGTTCAATTAGAAATTATGGATAAAGTGTTTAGCACAGCCCGAGACATAGTAGGTGCTTAATCAATAGTAGTTTTATTCACTCACTCATCCATCCAATCATTTTAAGGAGGCAGCCCAAACGTGGCATAACATAGCATAAAGACCTCTTACAAGTCTTCCCTTCTTTCTGCAAGTGTGACTTGATCATCAAGGCCTGTTCAGACCACTTTGTTTAAATTGGAAACTTGCATCACAGATGCCATGTGCACAGCCTCCCACCCACTCCCCATCCTTTTTGCACTGCCCGTTTTTTTCCCCATAGCACTATCTTTTTTTTTGAGACCAAGTTTTGCTCTTGTTGCCCAGGCTAGAGTGCAATGGTGCCATCTCGGCTCACTGCAACCTCCACCTCTTGGGGTCAAGCGATTCCCCTGCCTCAGCCTCCCAAGTAGCTGGGATTACAAGCATGCGCCACCACGCCCAGCTAATTTTGTATTTTTAGTAGAGACGGGGTTTCTCCATGTTGGTCAGGCTGGTCTCGAACTCCCGACCTCAGGTGATCCGCCCGGCTTGGCCTCCCAAAGTGCTGGGATTATAGGCATGAGCCACCATACCTGGCCTAGCACTATCACTTTCTAACAGATCACAGAACTTAGATTTGGCCTGTCTCCTCCTGAGAGAATCTAAGTCCCACAAGAACATGTGTCTTTGTCTGTAATATAGTCCTTGTAATAAGAACAAAACAAAACAAAACATGGTACATACAAGGTGCCCATTAAATATTGGTTGACTGTGCTAAGGAAGGCTCTGAAATCATTGATTAAACCTGGTTCCAATGCTGGTCTTGCCTCATACAGATGTTTGTAACATTTGGCGTATTACTCTTAGCTTCACTTTTCTCCCCTGATGATACTGATGATGATGATTTCAATCCCTTGGAGTCCAAAGAACTAAATGAGATAATGTCTGTAAAGTACTAGAAACAGCATCTGGGGCCTAATAACCGCTAACTAAATGAAAGCTATTAAAATGAAAACTTTCATATTTCTTGATTTTCATGCTAGTGTAGACACACAAGCACTCATCCAGTCATTCCCAAAAACATTCACCCGTAGTCTTATTCTGAACTCCTTTCCCCAATGTGTGTTAAGCAACCAATAATGTGAATTCCACCTCCCTCTGTGCCCCTCCAGTCACCCATTTCCTGAGAATCACAGACAGCATGATGGCCAATGAGGAAATCCAGAGATTATCACAGTTCTTTGGCCCCATCATGTTTGACTAGTGCTGGGATCCAGACTGTGTTACTGCTCACAAGTTTATCATCAGTAAATCACAGGACTCCCGTGGATCTGTCTTGCAGAGGATAGATCATGCAAAACCATGGTGACTGCTTTCAAGGAGTTTATTAACCAAAATTTTCTCAAGAGTAGAAAAAGGCCAACAGAGCCATCTTAGTCTGCAAATGTGTGTGTGTGTGCGCGTGCGTGTGCGTGGATTACATCCGTGGAGACTGAGGGCGTATAAGAGACAGACAGGTCTCCAGCTCCTTCTAGCTGACAGAGACAGCCTGCCATTTCTTCCTAGATCCTGTCCCCCTAATATGAAAACTTTAAGGCAGAAAAATACAATGAATTACAAACAAGTCCCGTAGACTAAGTTCAAATCTCAGCTCTGTTGTGCGTCTTTGGTTAAAACACCTGGCCTCTCTGAAGATGAATTAATAAATTAGAGACAGGGTCTCACTCTGTTACCCAGGCTAGAGTGCACTGACATGATCATAGTTCACTGCATCCTCAAACTCTTGGGCTTAAGCAATCCTCTCACCTCAGCCTCTCGAGTAGTTGGGGCTACAGGCATGGACCACCAAAGCCTGGCTAATTTTATTTTTATTATTTTTTATTTTCTAGAGATGGAGCCTTACTCTGTTGGCAAGGCTGGTATTGAACTTCTGGCCTTAAGTGATCCTCCCACCTTAGCCTCCAGAGTGGCTGGGATTACAGGCATCAGTCACAGCACCTGGCCTGAAAATAATTATAACAGGCAACATGTGTTACATACTTACTGTATGCCAGATGCTTTACATATATTGGTCATTTGTTCAGCCATTTGTTTAACCAATGTTTATGGAGTGCCAGCTTCACACCAGGTGCTGTGGATACTGCAGTGAACAGGACAGCCCAACTTCCTATCTTATTGAGCTTTGGTAGTGGAGACAGAAAGCAAGTAATCCATTGCACATCTCTTTAATCGTAATTAGATATTTATTCATTAAAGAACGTGTATTAAGCCTCAAACTACTTGATCAATGAATTGTGATCATTGTCACAAAGCAGGAGTGTATGAAGTGTTCTCTGAAAATGTGTCCTGGGAGGATGGGTGGCTGGACTGGTCTGAAAGCTCAGTCAAACCTTTGTAGGAAAAATGACATTTTAATTATAAAACTGAAGGATGAAGAGGGTTAGCTGTGTAGTCTCATTTTGCAGATGAAGAAACTGAAGGTTAGAGAAGTTATATTACTTGTTCAAAAAACCACAGTTAGCATTTGATGGATTTCAAATTTGGAGCCTGGTTTTTCTAATTCAAATCTGCGGTTCTTTCTATCAGGCTAGTGTTCTTAGACTGAAGTATATGTCAAAATTAACACGAAGGACTTCTGCAAAATCTGCTTGCTAGGGTTCCTTCAAGAGATTCTGATTCAGGTTGAGGGTAATGGCTCTTGCCTATAATCCCAGTACTTTGAGAGACTGAAGTGGGAGGATCACTTGAGGCTAGGAGTTTGAGATCAGCCTGGGCAACATAGCAAGACCCTATCTCTACAATTTTTTTTTTTTTTAATAGCAGGGCATGGTGGTACACACCTGTAATCCCAGCTACTCAGGAAGTGGGGACAGGAAGATTACTTGAGCTCAGGAGTTGGAGGCTGCAGTGAACTATGTGCATGCCACTGCACTCCAGCCTGGGCAACACAGGGAGATCTTGTCTCTATTTAAAAAGAGAGAGATTCTGACTCAGTAGGTCCAGGGAAACAAGGAAAGTGAAGGCAGATTTAAAAGAGCTTCCCAAGTGATTGGGATGCAAAACTCTAATAACACTACTGTCTAGGTCTTTCTGCCTCTCTACCCCAGGACTTACTGACAGCATAACATTTTGCAAGAAAACACCACTGGCAATGAAGGCTCCACCCTATCACTAATGGTCTGTGTGATCTAAAGGAAGTTTCACATTCTCTGGTCCTTAGTCTCTCCACGAGAATATGAGTCCATTCAGTACTTCCCAGTCCTGACTATACATTAGAATCAACTGGAAAGCTTAAAAAAAAAAAAAAAAATTCCTGTGCCCTACTTCCAAACAACTGCTCCAGAATCTCTGGGGAAAGGACCCAGGCAGAGATATTTACTAGAAGTTTCCATTTGATTTAGCACTAAATGATCTCAGAGGTCCCCTCTGACTGGGAAATCCTCTGCGTCTACAAAATCCTTCATCCCCTCCTGCCTGGAGAATCGAGAATGAGGGAGACGTGACGGAAGCTCAGCTTAGGGGGCGGGGAATCGGGGAGCAATGCATTGCCAAGACCTGCTGTTCCACGCTGGCAGTGTCTTTGTGAAAGTAGTAACCTTTTTTTTCTGACTGATTTATGTGACAGTTGGAAAGCAGTCCCCAGAACAGCCTGTTCCTCCCCTCAGCGCTATTAACATAAATATGTGCACGGGGCCTTCAGCTCTTGCTTCTCTCTGTGTACAGGAGGCTTAAGGGGCCTTGAAAGCCGGAGGCCGAAGAGAAATCAGAGGAGAGGAAGTGTTGTTAGAGGCACAAGAATGAAAAGGGGAAAAGGACAGGACGTTGCTAAGAGACAATGTCAAGCTGGGCCATGGGATTAACAGTCAGTATCAAAGCAAGTACTTAATGGTATGTTCTTCTAGTAGGGCCTTTTCCAAGCACGAGCGAAGGGTGAGATTATCAAAGTAATTCCATTCCAAATCGGGCGTAAAAGGCCCCTTTCCTTCTTGGGTAGGACCAAAATGTTAAGTGAAAATTAAGAGATTTGTTTAAAAAATTATATCTTCCAGCTTGGGGTAAACTGGATTCTTCACTGTGGAATTTCTCTGGGTCTTTAATATGCTAATAAGCATTGAGAGTCACTGAGAGTAAGTCGCAATTTGCACACATGCTGAAATAATTTGCAACCTTTTTATTTAGAGGGCTCAAGTATTTTCCAAGACATATTTGGACAGCCCAGGTATAAAAAACAACTAATATAATATTGAATATTACTGTGCTAATTGACATGAATTATTTCATTTAATCTAAATGACAACCCTATGAGTGAGGTTCTTTTGTTTCCTTCTTTGCACAGATGGAGAAATTAAGGCATTGAAAGGTTAAGTAACTTGCCCCAGATGACACAGCAAGTGGACAATCGAGGAAATGTGGGCCCTGGAGTTGAACAGGATCTAGATTCAAATCTTGGTTCTGCCATTTGCAGAAGGGACATGTTTAGGCAAGTTAACTAACCGCTCTGAGCCTCGGTTTCCTAACTGCAAAGTGGAGAGAATAAAATGTACCTCGGAGAGGTGCTGCAATTAGCAATAGTGTATATAAAGCATATAGTAAATATCCCATAAATAGTTACAGATATCATTGTCATCTTTTATTTAATGCTCAAAAGGGGAGTTTATAGTGGTATCCAGAAAAGAATATATGTTTTGGTTAAATAATGAAAAAAAAAAAATCAGCAGTAGAATTAGACATGTATCACTCTTGCTATTTTGGGGGCCAAACCTGCCTCTTCTCAATCACCAGTGGGCATTGAAGCATCCTCTTTGGGGCATATAAAGGGAGATGTGGTAGGCTTGGGGGTCTCGTGGGGTGGAGTTGTGATTGGGACCAGGGGTTTGGGGAGGAATTGTTGGCTCCTATCTGGCTGACCATCAGAGTCCTTGAGGAGCTTGTTAAAACATATTCCTAAGCCCTGGCCCTGGTGCTTCTGAGTCCACGGGTCTGTGTCAGCTCCTGGGAATACGTAGCTTGTGAGAACCTCCAGCTGATTCTGAATATTGGCCTGCTTTTAAAACCACTGGACCTGATGAAGACTTGGAAAACCTTCCTGCTCAGTTACCCAGAGAGGACTCAGAGGAGCCTGCTATGGTTATTTTCAGAGTCCAGAGAGTCTGCGGCCTTTCTTTGAGCAAGAATCCAATATCATAGCAATTGAGGAACAAATTTTCTCTATGCTTTGTGGTCAGTACAGTGGCCTGGGTAGGTGAGACAAAGGACTGTGTGAGAGGTGGTTCATTAATGATAATAGCATAGTCTTGGGCACCAGACAGGCCTGGGTTCAAATCCCAGCTCTGAGTAAGGGAGGGAGATATGCCACTATTCATTTGGGACAGTGGCAATAGCGTAAGGAACATGGTGGGTGTGTGCCCACCCTGGAAAGCCATGATATTATGAATTGTTACTGTCTGTGCTGTCACCTTCATGATACAAGTGAGAAGCCCAACAATATCTTGAATTGCATTTTAGTAATTGTTTTCAAGACAACAGGAAATAAAAACATTTCTGTATTCTTATATATTGACATATTTTCTTTTCTTGAATAAAATGCAAGTGAGTAGTATATTAGTGGCTGGCTTTAAATTTTTTTTTCTCCTTTTATACCAGAGAGTTATTTTCTTTTTTTTTTATTATTATTATACTTTAAGTTCTAGGGTACATGTACACAACGTGCAGGTTTGTTACATATATATGCATGTGCCATGTTGGTGTGCTGCACCCATTAACTCATTTACATTAGGTATATCTCCTAATACTACCCCTCCCCGCTACCCTCTCCCCACAATAGGACCTGGTGTGTGATGCTCCCCTTCCTGTATCTAAGTGATCTCATTGTTCAATTCCCACCTATGAGTGAGAACATGTGGTATTTGGTTTTCTGTTCTTGCTATAGTTTGCTGAGAATGATGGTTTCCAGCTGCATCCATGTCCCTACAAAGGACACGAACTCATCCTTTTTTATGGCTGCATAGTATTCCATAGTGTATATGTGCCACATTTTCTTAATCCAGTCTGTCACTGATGGACATTTGGGTTGATTCCAAGTCTTTGCTATTGTGAATAGTATCGCAGTAAACATACATGTGCATGTGTCTTTATAGCAGCATGACTTATAATCCTTTGGGTACATCCCCAGTAATGGGATGGCTGGGTCAAATGGTATTTCTAGTTCTAGATCCTTGAGGAATCACCCCACTGTTTTCCACAATGGTTGAACTAGTTTACAGTCCCACCAACAGAGTAAAAGTGTTCCTATTTCTCCATATCCTCTCCAGTATTGTTTCCTGATTTTTTAATGATTGCCATTCTAACTGGTGTGAGATGGTATCTCATTGTGGTTTTGATTTGCATTTCTCTGATGGCGAGTGATGATGAGCATTTTTTCATGTGTCTGTTGGCTGTATAAATGTCTTCTTTTGAGAAGTGTCTATTCATATCCTTTGCCCACTTTTTGATGGGGTTTTTTGTTTTTTTCTTGTAAATTTGATTGAATTCTTTATAGGTTCTGGATATTAGCCTTTTGCCAGATGAGTAGATTGCAAAAATTTTCTCCCATCTGTAGGTTGCCTGTTCACTCTGATGGTAGTTTCTTTTGCTGTGCAGAAGCTCTTTAGTTTAATTAGATCCCATTTGTCAAGTCTGGCTTTTGTTGCTGTTGCTTTTGGTGTTTTAGACATGAAGTCCTTGCCCATGCCTATGTCCTGAATGGTATTCCCTAGGTTTTCTTCTAGGGTTTTTATGGTTTTAGGTCTAACATTTAAGTCTCTAATCCATCTTGAATTAATTTTCGTATAAGGAGTAAGGAAAGGATCCAGTTTCAGCTTTCTACTTATGGCTATCCAATTTTCCCAGCACCATTTATTAAATAGGGAATCCTTTCCCCATTTCTTGTTTTTGTCAGGTTTGTCAAAGATTAGGTGGTTGTAGATGTGTGGTGTTATTTCTGAGGGCTCTGCTCTGTTCCATTGGTCTATATCTCTGTTTTAGTACCAGTACCATTCTGTTTTGGTTACTATAGTCTTGTAGTATAGTTTGAAGTCAGGTAGCTTGATGCCTCCAGCTTTGTTCTTTTGGCTTAGGATTGTCTTGGCAATGCAGGGTCTTTTTTGGTTCCATATGAACTTTAAAGCAGTTTTTTCCAATTCTGTGAAGAAAGTCATTGGTAGCTTAATGGGGATGGCATTGAATCTATAAATTACCTTGGGGAGTATGGCCATTTTCACAATATTGATTCTTCCTATCCAAGAGCATGGTATGTTCTTCCATTTGTTTGTGTCCTCTTTTATTTCACTGAGCAGTGGTTTGTAGTTCTCCTTGAAGAGGTCCTTTACATCCCTTATAAGATGGATTCCTAGGTATTTTATTCTCTTTGAAGCTATTGTGAATGGGAGTTCATGCATGGTTTGGCTCTCTGTCTGTTACTGGTGTATAAGAATGCTTGTGATTTTTGCACATTGATTTTGTATCCTGAGACTTTGCTGAAGTTGCTTATCAGCTTAAGGAGATTTTGGGCTGAGACAATGAGTTTTTCTAAATATACAATCATGTCATCTGCAAACAGGGACAATTTGACTTCTTCTTTTCCTAACTGAATACACTAGATTTCTTTCTCTTGCCTGATTGCCCTAGCCAGAACTTCCAACACTGTGTTGAATAGGAGTGGTGAGAGAGGGCATCCCTGTCTCGTGCCAGTTTTCAAAGGGAATGCTTCCAGTTTTTGCCCATTCAGTATGATATTGACTGTGGGTTTGTCATAAATAGCTCTTATTATTTTGAGATACGTTCCATCAATACCGAATTTATTGAGAGTTTTTTAGCATGAAGGGCTGTTGAATTTTGTCAAAGGCCTTTTCTGCATCTATTGAGATAATCATGTGGTTTTTGTCTTTGGTTCTGTTTATATGCTGGATTATGTTTATTGATTTGCGTATGTTGAACCAGACTTGCATCCCAGGGATGAAGCCCACTTGATCATGGTAGATAAGCTTTTTGATGTGCTGCTGGATTCGGTTCGCCAGTATTTTGTTGAGGATTTTTGCATCGATGTTCATCAAGGATATTGGTCTAAAATTCTCTTTTTTGGTTGTATCTCTGTCAGGCTTTAGTATCAGGATGATGTTGGCCTTGTGAAATGAGTTAGGGAGGATTCCCTCTTTTTCTGTTGATTGGAATAGTTTCAGAAGGAATGGTATCAACTCCTCCTTGTACCTCTGGTAGAATTCAGCTATGAATCTGTCTGGCCCTGGACCTTTTTTGGTTGGTAGGCTATTAATTATTGCCTCAATTTCAGAGCCTGCTATTGGTCTATTCAGGGATTCAGCTTCTTCCTGGTTTAGTCTTGGGAGAGTGTAAGTGTACAGGAAATTATCCATTTCTTCTAGGTTTTCTAGTTTATTTGTGTAGAGGTGTTTATAGTATTCTCTGATGGTAGTTTGTATTTCTGTGGGGTCGGTGGTGATATCCCCTTTATCATTTTTTATTGAGTCTATTTGATTCTTCTCTCTTTTCTTCTTTATTAGTCTTGCTAGCGGTCTATCAATTTTGTTGATCTTTTCAAAAAACCAGCTCCTGAATTCATTGATTTTTTGGAGGGTTTTTTGTGTCTCTATCTCCTTCAGTTCTGCTCTGATCTTAGTTATTTCTTGCCTTCTGCTAGCTTTTGAATGTGTTTGCTCTTGCTTCTCTAGTTCTTTTAATTGTGATGTTAGGGTGTCAGTTTTAGATCTTTCCTGCTTTCTCTTGTGGGCATTTAGTGCTATAAATTTCCCTCTACACACTGCTTTAAATGTGTCCCAGAGATTCTGATACATTGTGTCTTCATTCTCCTTGGTTTCAAAGAACATCTTTATTTCTGCCTTCATTTCGTTATGTACCCAGTAGTCATTCAGGAGCAGGTTGTTCAGTTTCCATGTAGTTGAGGGGTTTTGATTGAGTTTCTTAGTCCTGAGTTCTAGTTTGATTGCAGTGTGGTCTGAGAGACAGTTTGTTATGATTTCTGTTCTTTTACATTTGCTGAGGAGTGCTTTACTTCCAACTATGTGGTCAATTTTGGAATAAGTGAGATGTGGTGCTGAGAAGGATGTAAATTAATCTTGATTTCACTATCGAACAGACCAAAAATTCACTAAGATATTTCATTTTTTTCTTAAAGTGATGATTTCAAGCCTCCTAAATATTTATACAGCCTTTTCTTCTTAGGGAGAAAGAGAGAGGGCTAACTTTGGTCACTGTTGTCAGCTTATAGTTTTAACATACTCCTTAAAATATTTCATACTTGAAAATTAAATTCTTCTTTAAAATATCGCTATAATAAAGTATGTTCTGAAAAAAAAATCAGTCTCAGCACTTCCTCTTGCAAGCTGTGCTGTCAGAGGCAATATTCTTAAACTCTCTGAACCTTAGTTTCTTCATCTGTAATTCAAGAATAGCTGTGTTCCCAATTTTAATAGGTTTCTAGAAGGATTAAGTAAGAGAACTCAAATCAAGTACTGGTAAAAGCCCTGGCACATAATAAAGGCTTAGTAAACCATTGCAGTCACTATCATTTTGTCCAAATTCAGTTTACTTATAATCTGTATGTCTGTGGACAAATCACTGTGCCCTCATGTGTGTCAGTTTCCTCATTTGAGACATAGGAATAATGATACCTAACCACAGTGTTGTTGTAAACATTAAACGAGATTACTACATGTAAAACACCTAGCACCACACTTGATGTGCCAAAAGTATTTAACAAATGCTAGCTGATGTTATTTTTAAGACTGACAGGTGTTCTTTTTACTTTGGTCTCTTAAGTTATTCATTCATTTGAAAACACATGTCAGGAACCTCCAATATGAAAGAAAGCACTTGATGTAAATTCTTCATGCATGTGGCCACCCTAAAATCACAGTGCCTTAAACGTATGATGTTACTGCTTTCTGCTCGTAGGACAGCATCCCAGGAGAAAGCAGAGTCCAGGAAGCAGATGTCTGGAAGCAAATCCTGAACTCATCAAGTCCCATAGTCCCTTTATCTATGGACCTTCTGCCAACATCTTCTGTAAGGTACGTTCTTTTACCCATGGTCGAGTACCACTGTGCACCATCCTAGCTACTAAGGACAGAGTGATAAACTAACAGGCATGATCTCTGCCCTCATGGAGGTTCTAGGTAAGAGAAAGGACTCCCCTTTTCTTGGAGTGCAGAGGCTGAAAGTTAAGGGGTATATTCAGCAGAGGTCCGACAGGTGAGTGAAAATGACATGTTTGAAGAACTGATAGAAAGTAAGTATGGTGAAACTTGACAGGAGAGACAGGTGAAGGGATTGGAGAGGTAAATGTAGGTTCCGTACGCAGGGTCTTCAAAGCAAAGGACATTGAGAACCCATTGTAAGGTTTTGAGCAGAAGGTGGCATAATCAAATTTGGGTTTTAGAAAGACTATTCTGGCTGCCTTGCGGGGAAGAAAAAAAAGTATGTATGGAGTGGGATAGAGGAGGCATACTTAAGTTTTCTTATGTCTGGTGGCACAATAATTGCTCCATCATCTGGGGTTGAACCCAAGGGAAGTTGGGGAAGTTCCTACCTGAGCAGGAGAATATAATGTCAAATATGGCCATCACTTACTCACATTGAGCAATACGAGGTATGGTACTCAGTAGATATTACATGTGTTTTCTGTGGTGGGCCAACAGTCCCCACCTCCTGCTAGTCACACTCATATAATCCACTGTTCTTGAGGGTGGACTGGATCTAGTGACTTCCTTCTAGTGAGCAGAATACAGCAAACATAATGAGATGTCGCTTCCACACTTATGTTAAAAAAAAGACTGTGGCTTCCACCTTGTGGCATTCTCTCTATTGCTGTCACTTACTTGGTCTGATGAAGCTCTCTATGGAGAGGCCCACATAGCAAGGAATTGAGGGCATCCTCCAGTGATCAGCCAGTGACTACTGAAGGTTTCAGTCCAACAACCTATGAGGAACTGAATCCTTCCAGCAATCAATGACTGGGTCAGGAAATGGATCCAGCCCCAGTTGAGAGGACTATGGCTCTAGCTGGCACCTTCCCTGTAGCCTGGGCAAGACCCTGAAACTGGATCCAGGTAAGCTGTGCCTGGCTTCCTGACCCACAGAAACTGAGAGATACGAAATATGTGTTGTTTTAGGATGCTAAGTTTTAGGGTAAGTTGTTGCACAGCAACATAGAACTAAGACACATTATATTCTGATATCACAGAAAGCAAGAGAGATACAGTATTGAGAAAAGGAAGTGACTAGCATTGTCAAATGTGGCAGGGAGATCGAAGATTACCCAGGATCATAAGGAACGAGAAAGCATTGAGTCTGACAAGTAGGCAGGTAGCACGATTTGCAAGGAAGCAGTGAGAGTACGCTGGGTGGGCTGGCGTAGAAAAGGTAGGAGGCAAGTCATCCATGGGTTTATGTTTAGATCTTATGTGATGCAACCCAATTTAAAGCACCATTACTGCTGCAGGTGGAAGTATGATCTTGTGAGGATGAATAATGTGATCTGTTTTGCTTTCTATTTCTTGTTGAAATTCTTGCTTCAATCTTATGATCCTGAGCTTCTAAAAACTCTCCAAAAGGCATCTATTAATGAATTTAGCATCTGGCTTTGCAGTGCTGATCCAACTTCTTCATTCTGTTTCTCTGGATTCTGTTCCCAGTGATACACTTCCTGTGCCCCCGAAGTGCGTCTTTTCTACACATGATCTGGTGTCTTTGCAGCCAACTTGGGAACAACGTGGAAAATCTATCCATGGTGACCTGGGAGTGTGAAGTCTTGGTAGAGAATCAAGTTCAAGTTGCTTGAATTTTTACCTAGGAAAAATTTAATGGACTGTCACATGACACCCCAGGTATCTCCCCTCTCTCTAGCCTTAACTGTTCCCATTTAGCTCAGAGCAGGGGATTTGGAGACAACACTTAACTGATGTGTGGCTTTGAGGAAATGACTTTACCTTTCTGAGCATCAGTTTCCTCTACTGCAAAATGTTGGTAGTAATATATCTTTCTCTTGGGGTTGTTTTGAGGAGAATGAAAGGAGCTGACATGTATAAGTAGCTGAGCAAGAGCTTAGCACAAACCCTTTTCTGAACCCCTTGCTGCCATGATACAGCAGCTAACCTCGAGTTTGCTTACCTGTATGGCCAACTCAGAAGCATTCTAGAGGCTGCCAGGCCAGCTGCCTGAAACATGTCATAAACAGCCGGGGAGGCAATTTGCTTTCAAAGAGAAACAGACAGAAGGAGTCAAAACAAGACTGTGAGCAGTGGGTCCACCCCCGAGCCAGGACAAATTTGGCACTTGGCAGTAGCAACAGCAAGATGTGCACTGCCTAGAGAGTATGCCTCTGCAGGACCTCACAAGTTCAGGACCGTCCTGAAACCTGTATTCTTCACATGCTTGTGGAAAAGATCTGTCAGGGTTACCCACGGTACCTGGACTGACCTATTTTTAAAACTAGAGTAGCTTGGAATTACCTTGCTGTAATTTGTTTTTTTTTTTTTTTTTAATGCCATAAAGGCCTACACCTCCTTCTGTCAACAGAGTTTGTTTTCTCTCTTTCATTCTCTCTTGAGAGGTGTGGAACAGATGCAAGGGCTGCCTGAGAAAAGTATGTGGGACACTAAACAGCTGTCGCCAGCACTTCACGGCACTAAAACTCAAAAAATGACTTGATGCTGGCTGCTGGCATATGAGTTGCCACGCAGGAGTCTTCCCTAGGATACTTATTTTTGTGTTTTCTTTCTTAGAGATAGTTATTTAGTTCCTGGAACATAGATCCTGGCCTCCTACCCTGGATTATAATGTGGCTGGCTCCATTTCATTGCTGAGTTTGCAGGTACCTAACTGATTGCCTCTTCAGAGAGGTTCTCCCTGTTAGTCCTATCTAAGCTCTTATTCCAATCCCCTTCATGGTTACTCGCTCTCTCAATAACCTGTTATATTGTTGTCTTAGTACTATCTGACATCATTTGTTTATACTTATAGCAGTAAGTTGTCCATTGCTCCCCCTAGAATATAGCTCAGTGTAGGCAGCAATTTCATCCAACCCACTTGTCTCTATATCCTCACCTACCCTATGGTGAAGGAATGATTATTATTATCTCCATTTTACAGATGAGGAAACTCAGGCTCAAATAAATCAGATAGGTTTCCCAAGTTCATAGAACTAGTGAGTGGTAGAACCAGGATTAAGATCAGGAAATATGGCTGCACTGTCCAGTATAGTAGCCACTAGCCACATATGACTACTGAGCACTTGAACTGTAGCTAGTCCAAATTGAGATGTGATATATACTGGATTCAGTATGGAATACATACTGGATTTTGAAGACTCAGTATAAGAAATTTTTTAAAATATCTCATTAATTTTTATATTAAATGATGAAATAATTTTTTATATACTGAATTAAACAGAATATTAAGATTAATCTCAATTATTTCTTTTTACTTTCTAAAATGTGGTTACTAGAAGTCTTAAAATTACATATGTGGCTCAAGTTGTATTTCCACTGGACAGCATTGGTCTGTACCTTTAATCACTTCACAGAGTATGACCTGAAATGTCAGTAGACCTGAAATAGTGTCCCTATTAGTGCTAATGGTAACAGTAAAATTCAGACAGTCATCCAATTTTGAATTCCCTTTTCTGCCTTCTAAAGTTCACCTGTTAAAAAATAAAAGCAGTTGTTCTTTAACCCACATACATTAGGTATCTACTCTAGGCAGACCACTGTGCAAGGTGCTTCTTAATGCAGTTAGAACCCGAATTAATCAGGAAGGGACAGAAACCTAACCTGAACTACCTTTAGTAAAAGAATAAAATGGGATGCTTAATTGAAAGAGTCTTGGGGTAGCTCATATATTTCAAGGATGAGCTGAATGAACAATACCAGAGATGGGACTCATAATCCACTCTCTCCCTCTCTCAGTTCTACCTCTTTCTGAGTGTTGGCTCCATTTCCTTATGTCACCTTTTTCCCATGGCCAGAGTCAGGATTGATGGCAGCTTCCAGGCTCACCTCTTCCCAGTTTCATCACCAGAGTCAAAGGGGTACCTCTGGTGTCAACTTCAGCCAGGACTCACATTGGCCTATGTTGATCACGTGTTGTCTCTTGGGCCAATCCTCCATGGGGCATGATGACTGGCCCAGTTGGGTCACATCCTCACCCATGTAAACAGGGGTGTGTTAAACTGATAGGCAACTCCCATTAAAACCAAAGTATTGAAGTCAGGGAAAGAATATTTCCCAACTCAAAGGGGATTCTTTCTTGATGAGAGGAGATAGGCTGAATATACAGAATGATGGATTTTCAAAGTCTTTCCTGATGTCATTGTCTTCTTTGTGGGAATGAATTTGAGAAATTATGAAAGTCTTGTTTAAAAGTAAAAATAAAGACATCAGTGCTCAGGCTCCTAAGATATTAGAGAAATTCATTAGAAAAAATACAAAGAGCATAGAAGTCCTTTTGTTGAGGGCATACAGAAATAAATAAGCATCTCAAGCATGAAGATCCCTGTAAAGGTGCCTGCCTTGGCTGGCAGCGGTAGGTCAAACCTGTAATCCCAGCATTTTGAGAGGCCAAGGCGGAAGGACTGCTTGAGGCCAGGAGTTAAAGACCAGCCTGGGCAACATAGTGAGACTTCCTCTCTACAAAAAAAAATAAAAACATTAGCCAGGCATGGTGGCAGGCACCTGTAGTTCCAGCTAATCGGGCTGAGGTGGAAAGGTGGCTTGAACTCAGAAGGTTGAGGCTGAAGTCAGCCACGATCACCTCATTTCACTACAGGAAGGAAAGGGAAGAAAACACATACTAGTCTAAGTGACAGAGCGAGACCCTGTTTCTAAAAAAGAAAGCGCCTGGATGCCTTTATCCGTTATGACTGTGTTCAAGACGGCAACTACTAAATGCAAATAACGGAACAATGAATGTACTTGACTTCTTATCATTGTTGGAATATTGCTGCTAACAATTTATTAAGTATCAATAGTGCAGAACATAGTATTAAGAACAGTTCTGGTCTAGTAGATGAACAATCTTATATAGGTAATATTTTCTGTTGAACTACGTGCCCCTGAAAAATCCCTTTAGAGGAACTAAAAACTTCCACTCACAGTCAAAATGTCTCCCTTTTTCTCAGAAAGGAGACTTGTTGGTTTTTGTAGAAGAAAAAGTGGTTCTTCCTCCTTCTGGATTCAAATCCCCCATTTTCAGCCTTTGATGTAAAGCTGTCAGCCTTATTGTCATCTAATCACCAACTCCAACGTCCAGGAGCTTATCTTTCCTTTTTTACTTAGTCGTGGGAGTGACGTTTGGACACATTTCATTAAAACTGAGAAAAAGCGGGCTTCAGAACTTGAAATATAATTCAGGTTGAATATGCAGCCACTAAAGAGATCTTGGAATAATTTATAAGCCAATCCATCCATGCCTGGGGAACCCAATGGGTATCTTGAAATACATTTATATCTACATCTATGTGAGCTTCATAGAGATATTTTTAAAAGTGTGTGCTCATATTCATTATCTTTTTCTTTATTTCTGGAAGATATAGTATGAGTTTACCCTCTTATTTTCTTTCTGGTTGGCTACTCAGTCGCACAAAGACCAAGATGTGAAACTCTAACTTTTCAGTCCAGATGATAAGGTCTTGTCTAAACTGGAGGGGCAGAAAGAGCTGCTCTTTTGCTGTGCATGCCTGAAGCATTATAAAAATAAGAGTCAGGTTTCTTGTCTGGAAAGATCTCATTTGTGGGGGAAAAGGGCAGGGAGGGGAGTTGTCTTAGGAGGTAACGTGGGGCTGCTGTGCATTGTACCTAATCATCATCTTTGCAGGAGTCTCTGAGTCCATATTTCCACTACCTTACCTTCTCTGTGCTTCCTGGAAGCCAAGGACAGGTGGGCACAAGAGATAGCCTTTATAGAAATAGGGTGAAATGAGTTTCCTTTAGAAGTGTGCTGTGGTCAGAGAAAACTTGGGAGTTTTGTTTGTATCAGTACTCATTACAGTTTTTCTGGGTGATTTGTGACCAATGAATGCT
This sequence comes from Macaca mulatta, assembly GCF_049350105.2. Classification (NCBI taxonomy): domain Eukaryota; kingdom Metazoa; phylum Chordata; class Mammalia; order Primates; family Cercopithecidae; genus Macaca; species Macaca mulatta. Next base: position 128,498,774 of record NC_133407.1, on the reverse strand, counting down.
TTATACAAATCATTAAAAATTAGTTATCTAACGTATGTAACATCTTTGGAATGAAGATCAATAGATACATTTTTTAAAGTGGGGGATGGTGGTTGGGAGATGTGTTTTCCTCCCTGCAAACTTTCATGTTTAATTGAATCTGTAAATTAAACTTTTTTACCCTTCTCATTTTAAATCCTGGCTAACTGGTACCTGGGCTTTCTGGCACAAGATGCGAATCTACATGTCTAGCTTTGCAGGTAGTGGTGACTCATTGTTATAACCAAATGGGAGCGAAGAAAAAACACACAAAAAAGTTCTCCATCTTACTGAAGAACACAGAATGTCATTTTTGGAACAGTCAGCAATTTCTAGTTAAACACTGCCAGGTTTATCTTAAAGGGACCACTACATAATCTTGTTTGTGTTCATTTATAATTTTTGTATCTGAGGTTATTTCAGATGATAAGGAATGGAATTGATTGTTCATACAAATAGCTGACTGTCCCTTGTAATTATTTGTTTGCCTGCATAAGATGACATCTATGATGCCAATGGTCGTAAGAGAGGAATACCCACTTCACAATATTCCTTGAACCATTCACTTTAATTTTGGACACTGAAAGAAACCAGAGCTGTTAGCAATAAAATTATCTGTTAAACTTTCTCTGTTCTATTTCAGATGTTTTTCCTATGCTATCAGATATAAGAGAAGGTTTTTCTAAGATGTGCCCCATAACTATGCCTTGATGTTCTGGAAATCTGGAAAATGAATAATGTACTTGTCTTTATCCAGAACTGAAAGAAGAAATAATTTGGTATTAAATGACTAAGACTTTTCTTCTAATAATAAGCACTGAGCCATGTGGATCTCAGTTATCAGTAACTCCCAAATTATAGGGCAGGCAGTTCAGGATTCAGAGTTCCCCATATTCCCACCTCATGGCCTTTGCACATGCTGTTCCCTCTTACCTACAACTCCCTCCCCACGCTCATTTCTTCGAACATCTCCTACTCATCACTTCTCAATTTAATATCACTTCCCTGACATTGACTAGTCCTCACAGCATACTATAATTTTTCTTATGAAAATTTATAATTCATTAATAAGCTAAGTATTTATAGGAGAAAACTGCTTTCTCTTCATTCTGGATTCACATCCCCCATTTTCAGCCTCATGATATAAAGCTGTCAGCCTTTTTGTCATCTTATCACCACCTCCAATATCCAAGAGCTTATCTTTCCTTTGTCACTTCATTGGGATTACTACTGGGACAGTCACTATTCATTGGGACAGTTGAATATTGGGATAGTCACTATTAAGCAGAGGTAGCTACAGTGCCAAGTACTGTGCTTCACACATAGTAGGTACTCTATAAAAATTTTATTGATGGAATGAATCAATTCACTGATGTTCCATTTAGTTCTGGGGCGAAGGATCTCAAGCTTAGGAATAACTTGGGAGTAGATCCAAGCTAGATCCCAGACACCCCTTAGAGGTCAAATTGTCCATCCTTTTCCTCCAGACAAGGTTGTAGCTCATCTTGTGATTATTCAAAACTTCCAACTCACAATCCAGGCTTTGATAGCTTCTACCAAGAGTACCATCTCTGCCCAACACTGCTTCCAATGCAAGCTCTGAAAACTGTCAGCATATATTGGTGCCTAAGGGAACCAACCTTCAAGATGGCCTCCAATAACCCTCACCTCCTCTCAGTTACTCCTTTGTACATTTCCCTCCCAATGATTTAAGGCTGGTCTATGCTGACTTCTGAAGCTATTACATGACTTCATGGCTAGGTAATAAAAGAAGGAATTGCAGCTCCTGCCTCAGTCTCTTAGATAAGCAGCTTTGCCAACATCTAGTCACTATGCTGAAAGACACATGAGCAGCCCTGTGGAAAGTCCCATGTGGAAAGAAACTGAGGCTTCCACCAGCACCATCTTGCAGCCATGTGAGCAAGCCACCTAGGAAGTGGATCCTCCAGCCCCAGAGTTACCTAAGAACACTAAGCTCATAGTTTCATTGACCCAGGTAGAAATAGAAATACAATGGAGATGGTTTCAGATGCTTCGTATCTTGTCAATATCCTCTTCAGAAGATAGAAAGGCAAGAAAGTTATTTTTGCTCATCATATGTTGGTAGAGAAATCATACGATGAATATTCATTACAACCAGAATGATGCAATAAATTTCCTTTTCCCTCTCTATTCATTTAAAACCAGCTTCTTGGGTTAATTATAGGTTCAAATGCTTTAATCCGTTCAGCAAGCTTTTCTTTATATGTTTCACAATTATTTTCTAATACTCAGAACACTTCAGTCAAAAATGGCCCTATAAATTCTTCTTCACTTGGCAAATAGACTCTATATTGTCTTTCAAGAGAAATTTATGTTTTCTCAAACTTCAGTCACCTAAACTACAGGCCAGACACAGCCACGGACAGAGGAATAAACGTGATCTTTGTCAACGCCAACACAAAGTACCTTATTCCATTAAAAATGGTGGAAGGTGGGTCTTATCTACTTTTGGCATGAAAAATATTGGGTGTTGTGTGGATGCCTCATGCACTGTGCATTTGGTCTCATTTTGTATTACTAAACACTTCTGCCTTCTTTTTATTTTCATTTTTCATTCTTTCTCGCAAGAAGTCTTATTTTCCTTTCTATCCTTTAGGCTTGCCTTGGCAGGGAACACCTGTTTATTTGTCAAGGATGTCCTGGCCAGCCTGTCCTCCTAGAGACCCCACATTATGCCCCATGCTTCAGGGTCAGTAGTCATTTGATTTGTTCCTTTTATAGTTGTATCTTTATTTTCTTATTATAATAATACCTGCTTATTATAAAGATAAATACCAAACAATACAGAAAGATATAAGGCAGAAAAAAATCACTTCTATTCCTTATGGTTAATAGTTTGAGTTTAGGTTTTTATGGTGTTAGAAATAAATTTTCGGTGCTGCAAAAGAAATAGCACTCGAACATAAATTTAATTTCTCAGCAAGGCAATTTTACTTCTATAAAAGGGTGGGTCTCACAGATTGAGCAATGATGAGAGCACACCTGAACAAGGGAGGGGAAGGGGCTCTTATCCTAATGCAGCTAATCTCTACTGCTGTGTCTTTCACCTATTGGCTAGGGTTGGACCACACAATCTAAGCTAATTCCGACTGGCTGTTTTAAAGATAGCATGGGTACGAGCCAGAGAGGTGGGGTGAGTAGTTTGGCAGGAAGGACAGTTACAGAACAGGTGACTAAAGGTGACTCAGGTCAGAGCAGGTGACTAGGGCTGACTCAGGACGGAGCAGGTGACTGGGGGGACTCAGAATGGAGGTAGGTGATAGAGGCTAGGAGGGGGTTGTTTACTGAAACTAGGGGCAAGGAGATGTAAAGAATGAGGAAGTTAAACTTTAAAATGAACAAAGAACAGGGGAGCTGAACATACTGATACATTGGTTCTTTGGAGAGGGTCTCAGAACTCATCGTACTTAACAATCTATGGGCTAAAACCTTTGAAGAGGAATTTATTATATCCTACAATGTTGTTTTTTTCTTTTGTGAGTATTTATTTATGTATAAAGAAACTGTTTCCATAAATGGAATCATTTAATCATATTCTGTAACTTACACATCTTTCAGCAATATATTGGGGACATATTCACGTAATAGCAACGTCATACTTTATTGCCTTATTTAGGTGCTAGACAAGTTCTCAAAAGAGCACCATGAGACAGTTACTATTAATGGTCCCATTTTATAAATGAAGCAATTGAGTCTTAGAGAACTTAAGTGACTTGCCTGATGCCACAAAACTCACAGGAGGGAGCTGGAATTCAGCCTCCAGATGTAAGGGTCTAAATTCTTAGCTGCTACACATGTCAGTGTTTAGAAATGCAGCTCTTGCTCTTGAGAGTAGTACATACCACTAATGCCCTTCACATGTGCCATGTACCTTCACTGGCCCTGTGCTCTAGACCCTTGACTTGTTTCCCTTTCCTCTCCTGTGTACCCCTCCAATTTACTGTTCCTTTTGTCTACTTTCCCAAGCTTGTTACATTTTTGCTTTATTTGTTCACTCTGAATAGCATTTCCCTTCTCTCGGGGTGTGTTTTGATCTTAATGATCTGGTGTTAGGCTGGTTTTGACAATGACGGGGAGAAGTTAAGGACTTTATACAATTTGGGAATCCTATTCAAGACTCCTACAAACCCTATTATCTTAGGAATCAGTAGATTTAATGAATAATGTTTCCTTTTTTCCCTCCTACTCTAATTTTGATTCTGCTCATTCCTAACCCAGGTCACTGTCTCCTCCTGAACTTTTACTAACAATGCCTTGGGTGTGTCCATGAAGCTCTTAAATCCTCTTCCCAAGAAAGAGAAGGAAGAAAAGCATCATTATGTGTGGGCTAGAGTGTGTCAGGGGGGATGGTAGGGGAACCGGGGGCACAAAGAGGTGAACCCACTGGGCTTGGTTTAAGGACTAGGAAGCCAGGGTAACGGCCCTCCTAAATCTGTACTGTGTCATGATCCAAGGGCACTCCCAGCCTCAACCCAGTTGTTTGGCCTATGAGAACACTGTCTGAGAATGAAACCTAAACCCTCAAAGAAAAGGCAGGACTTAAGGCCTCATTGCTGGCACACAGCAGTGTGCAGTTTTCCTCCTGTGGGAAGCAACAGACCATCACAGCAACCACAAGATGTTGGAAATGGTGGCTTCGCAACTGGCTTGGTGGCAGAGAGTTTCAGGCTCCTCACAGTGCACCCTCTTTTTTTATAAGTGGCAGTTAGGTTGCAGCAGGCTGCAGCCTCTGAACCATCACATCTCAGATGGATTCCATTTCTGGGAGTTACCAAATGGTCCTTATAGAGTAGCATTAATCACACAGCAGTCAGAGTTGACTATTTTTTCACTGTAGCTGTAAAGATAAAGGTATTGAGCAGGAGGAGATGATCATAAGTAGCTACTAGGTATGGCATTGAATGTTAGCGACAGTTGACCAATAGTGGCTGCCCAAAGTAATGTGTATATATAAGGATTCTGCAGTCACTTCCAGACTCAAAGGGAAACAGCTCCATAATCAACTAGTAATGTCTGCAATAGCCATGGGTAAAGAGCATGGCAGCATGTGTGTGTCATGTATTTGTCATAAGAATAGGTTATGGAATGGTAAAGATCTTTCCAGGGTGTCTGGAACATTAAAACTTTACAGTAAATGGGAATTATGCAGACATATCACCAAGGGTTATAGCACCATAAAATATTACTGGGGCCAAGGGAAAAACAAGTATGTTGATAATCCTATTGCTAAATGTAATAGTGATTTTGAAGATGCCTTTTTCTTTTCTTGATACTGACTGGTTTTACTATTCTAGGTGACTGTGCCTTAAGTTTTAGGATGTGTCCTGCCATTAACAGAAGTTGAGGCTAGGCTCCAAACTCCTACCTTGACAAACATGTTCTGTGTTATAAAACCTGGTATGCAATAACATGGCTCACATACTCACTACAGGTGAAGATGTGAAGATCCACTTTATTTTAGTTGTTCGCCCTTTGGGCAAATTGTGTAAGGGCCCTGAGGCTCAGTTTTCTCATTAATTAAATGAGCATATTTAATTTACAGGATTGTCATGAGATGACATTTAGATAATCTAATCTTCATGAAAAAGCTGCAGAGATACTATTCTACGGTATTAACATTTTCATAATTGTTATTCTATTTATGCATATAACTTCTGAATTTACTTGGGCTAGAGGAACAACTGAAAACAAATGTCCAGACCTGGAAATAACAAAGGTGGTAGGAGTTACCACTTACTCATTTACTAAGGCCCACTCAGGACTGGGAACTAGATTAGTTCCTACCTTATCATTTAAGGGCAGGGTTGTCAGGAAAAATACAGGATGTCCAGTTAGTTTTAATTTTAATTTCAGATAAATAATCATTGGGACATATTTATATTTTTAAAACTGTTTGTCATTTATTTGAAAATCAAACTCAACTAGGCATCCTTTTAAAAATAAAAACAACAACAACGAAGCAGTAGCTATAATCTAGTATAATCTAGGGCTTATGAGAGTAATTTTTTTTTTTTTTTTTTTGAGATGGAGTCCTGCTCTGTTGCCCAAGATGGAGTGCAGTGGCACGATCTCGGCTCACTGCAAGCTCCAGTTCCTGGGTTCACACCATTCTCTTGCCTCAGCCTCCCAAGTAGCTGGGACTACAGGTGCCGGTTCACTGCAAGCTCCGGTTCCCAGCTTCACACCATTCTCCTGCCTCAGCCTCCCAAGTAGTTGGGACTACCGGTGCCTGCCACTACCTCTGGCTAATTTTTTCTTTTTGTTTTTTGTTTTTTGTTTTTTTTTTTTTTAGTAGAGACGGGATTTCACCATGTTAGCCAGGATGGTCTCAAAATCCTGACCTCATGATCCGCCCTCCTTGGCCTCCCAAAGTGCTGAGATTACAGGTGTGAGCCACCGTGCCTGGCCGCCTTGTGAGAGTATTAAGAGTTTGTGAACATGGCCGGGCGCGGTGGCTTAAGCCTGTAATCCCAGCACTTTGGGAGGCCGAGACGGGCGGATCACGAGGTCAGGAGATCGAGACCATCCTGGCTAACACAATGAAACCCCGTCTCCACTAAAAATACAAAAAAATTAGCTGGGCGTGGTGGCGGCGCCTGTAGTCCCAGCTACTCGGGAGGCTGAGGCAGGAGAATGGCGGGAACCCGGGAGGCGGAGCTTGCAGTGAGCGGAGATCGCGCCACTGCACTCCAGCCTGGGCGACAGAGCGAGACTCCGCCTCAAAAAAAAAAAAAAAAAAAAAAAAGAGTTTGTGAACATAAATTACTTAGAAGAGTGACACTCGCGTAGTAAGCATGTTATCAATGTTAGCAATTAAAGAGATGACCCCATATCAAGGTTACAAGGAGAGGCTCTGGAGCCAGACAGCCTGCACCAAATCCCAGCTGGGCCACTTATTAGCCGGGTGACCTAGGGCAGATACTTTACCCCTCCATGCTTGAGTTTCCTCATCTAGAAGATGGGGATAATGACAGTCCCTTCCTCGTAGGGCTGTTGTGAGTGCCACTGAGTTAATATGTGTGAAGGTTTTAGAAAAGCACCCAAGACAGTGAAAGGCTCCAAAAATGATAGCTCTTACAATACTACTGTCATTGCTGTTCTTATCTGTTTAACTGGCTCTAAGATTTGAGTATTTGTGCTTACTGTAATAAAAGAATCCATACCTGCTGTCTGCCAGAAAGGTTTGGGACAACTAGGAAAGTGTTACCTCATCCCCAATTCACAAAGGACATAAATAAGACCATAGAGGCTACTAACTTGCCTAAGGTCACATGGCCAAAGCTGGGGTTCAGATCCCTGACTGTCTGACTCTAAAACTGAATCTCTTTCCACTCCTCTGAGGAGCTGAGATCTATGATCTATGAGCTGGCAATAACACCATCTATTAGATGTGTGAGCATTTCGTAAATTCTGGAAAATGCTATCTGAATATTAGCATAATATTATAGTTCATTATGTTTATTTATAAAAAAGTCAAAATGCTCTAAAGCATTTTATCACAGTTGTTGTTCTTGTTGCCTGAGGTGAACAGAGCAGGGATTATTGTCACCCCTAGGCGGCAGGTGGGGAGTCAGAATCCAGGCAGGTGAAGTGACTTGTTCCGAGTCACCCAGCAGAATAAGGAGGAGCAGGAATGACCAGCATCCTTGGTTTCAAAGTCCATGTTTGTTTTCCGACCTGTGTCATTTCCTTCATTTTAAACACATTCCTCTGTTAGAGCTTCCAGCATGGTCTACTTTGGTTGTTATTAAGTATGTCATCCATATCCAAAGACAGCTCGAGTGTTCTGTCTTAGAAAAGTTCCCCCATGTTGGATTTTTTTCCCAGTTTATCTTCAAAATAATAAAAACAAAGAATTCACAAATCCAGGGGAAGGATTAGCAAAACAAACTTTGCTATTATTTTTGAGCTATAAGGAGAGCAAGTAAGCACCATAATTATTAGCAAATGTTCTATAGCCTGCATTATCTGATCGTGCTAATTATAAAGCAAAAGCCACTTCACCTCCGATTTTCTTTAGAAATTACAGGTATAGGCCGGGCGCGGTGGCTCACGCCTGTAATCCCAGTACTTTGGGAGGTAGAGGTGGGCGGATCACCTGAGGTCAGGAGTTTGAGACCAGCCTGACCAACATGGAGAAATCCCATCTCTACTAAAAATACAAAACTAGCCGGTCATAGTGGTGCATGCCTGTAATCCCAGCTACTTGGGAGGCTGAAGCAGGAGAATCACTTGAACCCGGGAGGCAGAGGCTGTGGTGAGCCAAGATGGTGCCATTGCTCTCCAGCCTGGGCAACAAGAGGGAAACTCCATCTCAAAAAATAAAGAAAAGAAAAGAAATCACAGGTATAATTCCTACCATGTTCTTACAGCATCTTAAATGTTCAATCATGCTCCAAATGGTCATTTCGCAGCTGAACGTATTCTGTGAATCTGTTTTTGGATTCCTGAAACTATTGTCCATGCAGTGTGTCTCTAGATCACTATTAATATATTATATGCCCATCCTTAAATTTCTTTTCACTTAAGAAAAAGGTAGTAAGATGTTTATGGAAGAAGCTGATTTTAGAGACTTTAAGAGGAAAGGGCTATGAAAGACCAGGCAGGAGTCCAAGCTGACCTAAGACCAAAGTCTATCAAAGCTGAGCGTCTCCAGCCCGGCAGCATGGCGCTGAGCAGGAAAGGAGTTGACAATCGGTAAATGTCACAGGATAGTTTCTTGCCCTGTGAAATTCTTCCTGCGGGGCAGAGGACGGTGGCGGGGGGGGCGGGGCGCGGTGGTGGGAGGCAGCAGAAATTCTCTATCCTCTCTCAGAAACACTTGGAAGGTAATCATAGGCAGTAAATTTTATAACAGAATCAGGAAGGAAAAAAGTGTTAAAATTTGTAGATCAGGGCCCCTTTTTATTGTTTAAAAAAAAAAACTATGTATGCAAGAAAATAAGAGGAAAGAAAGACTGAAAGGATGTATACACAAATGGAAGGGGCGCTCCTTCTGGAAGGCTGGCCAAAATTGCTTTACTTGCAAATAATAGAATGTCAACTGGAACTAGCTTGAGCAGAAATAAAATAAGAGAAAGTACATTCACTTATATAATTTTTTGGCTCATATACAGAGGCTACTAATTTCACATATGACTAGATCCAGGTCTTCTGTCTTTGGGGATCTCTCACTCCTCACCCTTCTTTGTCTCCATCCAGAAAGCTGTTCTCTATTCTTCACCATCGGAAGCTTCAAACTTGTTAATGATATGTCTTCCTGGTTCCAAAAGAAAAGATCATCTTTCAGTAGCTCCAACAAAAGTCCCGGAGGAGAGTCTGGTCCATTGGTCCATGCCTGCATCTGGGTCATCTTCACGAAAACCATATGGATCAAGCAGGATTGCTACATAATCAGAATTGGTTCCCAAAAGGGAGGAATGCAGGCACATAAAAATCATACATCCTCTACTCTGTGATTTTCATCTGCTTTTTGCTAGACTATTTTAATATAATTTTAATGAACCTATATTATTTTATAAGGTTTAAACATTTTAAAATTTATTTTGAAAGCTACTGTGATGTAGAATAAAGGATCTAGGAGATTCTAAGTGCCCAGGAGATACTATACTTCTAATGCCTACAAATGCCTTTCAAGAAAATGGATACCAGTTTACCTACAGCATAAACCATCAGAGTTTGCCCAAGACAGCCTGCTACCCTGGCTACAGTTAGTGGGAGGGGAGATAATCACCATAATCTAATGAAAATAGCACTGTTCTGTCTACTTGTGTTAACTCATTTAAATTTCTCATAAAATCCATCACTGGTAGGTACCACTGATATACACCTTTTACAGATTAGGAAACTGAGGCCCACAGAGATGAAGCAATCTGCCCAAGGTAAGTATAAGTAAGAGATGATGCTCACGCTCAAATAGAGCTTCTGTCTAGGGGGTTGTTGAAAACAAGATACCAAGGAAAGGACCCAGAATTAAAGGGAACAATCAAAGGCAAAGGTAGTAAAGACAGGAGAATGAAACTTCTTTGGAGGGGATGTCAAAACACCCAGCCCTCAGAACTGTTATTGTAGCCTGAGGGACAAGGGCCCATTGTTTTAGCGCCTCATGAGCTGTTTTCCTGTCCTGTTCACTTCCCTGTTCCTCTTCATAATACTCCATCATCTGACATAGTGTGGTCTCTTCCTCGCAGCCTGAAAAAGCCCATTACATGAGTGTGACAAGGGACACATGTAGTCCTACATGCCTCTAGTTGGCCTAACTAACTGCCATCAAGTGAGAGAAAGCCAATGAGCCTTTTCATTTCTCTCCCCTTGCTCTCCTGAAGTTTCTTGTTTGAACATCTCTTCTGACACAGATTTCATTCTGCCTGGTATTACCAGGTGGTCAGATGTTTCCTTCTGCCAGACATCATCTTTAGAATAGGACCTGTGCTTAACTCATTCCTGTATGAGTTCAGTTCTCAACACCTACCAGGGGCCTAATAACCTCTTGTGACATAAAACTGAGGCTTCTCTAGGTCCCCAATGGTGATCCCATGGATGACAGATCTCTGCAAGAATGTCTGTCTCTCCAGAGACCAAGAGTTGCCCTCTTCTTCCTTCTTTTCTCCTGGCCTTGACCTTGCCAGATCGTAAAGAATCAGCCTTCTTTTCCATATAGAACTAATTGCACTCCCAACACAGATCCTTTAATATTGTCCTCAGGGGCCAGGCCCCGGTGAAGCTTTATGGCTGCACCACTGGGAATCCGGCCTCCAGAACCACTGACTAGTGGTCCACAAGAGAACTGCCTGGAGGATGCCTTCAGGGCTGGATAGAGGCCACCCACTGGCAAGATCAGATTTTGTACACTCCTTCCAATAAGAAGTAGCCCCCAGCAAGACTGTTCCCTGTTTCTTTAAACTACTGCCTTTTGGCATTGGGACACAGGGCCTTTGAAGGGCAGGTTGACATTCAGCTTTTAGAGACTGGTTGTAATTTGTGAGGCCACTGGAGATCTTGGTGGAAGATGCCGAAGAACAAGATGAGACCATTGGCATGGCCATATGGAGAAAGACCTTGATGAATTTCCTTCTGAGGGTTCCTCTGACATCTAGGAATGCAGGAGCATCATTGGGTGTTCACCAAATGTTCTTAGATACTTTTTAAAGCTGTTTATTAAGATCAAAGAAATGGAAGACAAAACACGTCAAATTTCCACCCAATAATTTCTGCCTGCAGCCTTCCTTGCTAATCTTTTCTAACCTTACCCTGCCCTTCACTTATAATACTGCAGGTTCTTCTTTTCATTCCTCAAATATTCTAGTCTTGTTCTCATCACAGGGCCTTTGCACTTGCTGTTTCCTCCTCCTGAGATGTCTTTCATTCTGACCCATTGCATCAAGGAAGTGCCAGCTCATATTTCACCTTCTCAGAGATGCCATTCTGGATCACTCAACCTAAAGTAATTCTCTCCCAGCTGCATTCTCCCTCATTATCCTGTTCATAATCCCACCAGCTACAATGATTTTCTCTGTTGGTTTGTTGGCATTATCTGACTTCACTAACATGTAAGTTCCTTAAGAGCAGGATCCTAGTAGCTCGATGTCAATGTCACCATCCATAAGGCTCAGTTACTATGCCATTCTCTCTGCCTCTGGCTGTGGGAAAGATGACTTTCCTCTTTCACAGACAGATCAAGTTAGAGCCTGGATCTTAGTTTGGAGCCTTAGAAGCCTTTTTGATGTAGCATCCCACAAGCTATGATTTTCCAGGGTTATTTCTACTGAGCCTTGAGATTTATTTGTTTGTCATTTGGTGGCATTTACAGGAATTCCTTTTGGAGTTTGACCAGCTATAGCATAATGTTGGCTCTGTGTGTCTAACTAAATGATAGCTTCTTGAAATTCATGGAACTGCTCAGATGTCTTGGGCATTCTGTTTTCCAAATTATGTTCCTCAAGTACTAGTTCCTCAGGTATTACTGGGTGTCCCCCATGAAAAACAAAAAGGCAGAGGGGGACATCTGTGCAACAGACATTGTCCCATTAGTCTCTCCTCAACACTCACAGTTCCTGTGCATGATGACTCAAGTCCTCTGTTGGAAGCAACTGCTAGTCTCAGCTTAAAGTTGTTCTTGGGGTGCCAGGCAGGGCAGACTGAAAGTGCCAGTGAGTTAGCACCCCTGGAAGCAGCCCTCGGTTTATGACTGATGAAGGCTGTTAGATACTCGGCATCCTCACTCCTCCCGTAAACACCTCTGAGCGTGTTCTTCCTAGCCATCCCTAGCAAGATTGAGTACCAGCTGTCCACAGAGGTAAAATTTTTTCTTAATATACCCTAGGTCAGTGTCCTGCCCTTTCCAATTTCACTTTCTGTCTCCCCTTATAATACTTCCTACAAATTGACCTCCCAAATAAAACTCCTTCCACTTAAATCTTTATTTCAGGATCAGCTTCTGGCACATTCTAGCGTAAGACAGCATTCTACAGCCAAACATGGCCAAATAAACTTAGAAAGAATCGAGCAAAGTCACATTTTTTTCTTCCTTTTTTTTTTTTTTTTTCTTTTTTCCCCTGCAGGACCTCTCTGCTTCTCTAATGTGCTAATATGCATTGTGAAATTCCATTTCCTTTATTTGGCCGTGGAGTTCCAGGGGATGGTGTCCTTTTTCACAAGGAAGTGTGCAGAATTAGTGAGCCTTAGAGAAACACACTTTAGGAAGCATTTATTCTGCTCCTCCACCAAAATATATATTTGGGGACAGTTCTGTGGACTTGAAGCTTCATGTTGTCAAAGAAGTAGTTTGAGTGCAATAGCACTACCTCCAGAGCCCTTCACAGCTTCTCTTGGCAAAAATGGCATGTGCAGATCCAAGCTTCTGTTCTGAAAGGAACACAGAACGGACGAGGTTTTCAAAGACCTTTCCTTCCTAAAGTTACAGTTTAACTGAGAAATTTCACTCATCTCCTCTTCTTCCCCGTTGGTCATGCTGAAGGCCACAGAATTAGAACTGAGCTGATGGGAATGGACCATATTAATGGTTAAAGAATTGAGAAGGATATTTACTAATAAGTCAGTCATCCACACTGTGGAGGGGGGATATGGATGTGAGGGAATCATGTGGTCTCCCTCCAGCAAGGAGAGGTGGGTGTTGAACTCATAGTTACAAAATGAACTAATCCCCATCTAAAAACTGCTCTAAATGAAAGTGCAGGTTGCCAAGAGAATATATGTCAAGAGCACTAAGAAGGCTTCCTGAAGCAAGTGGCATTTAGAAGAAGGAGTGAGTGTTGTGAGGCAGCGCTAAGGCTAGGGATGCTAAGGACTCAGACTTTCAGGGAAGTGACCAACGGGACCTGACTTCCAAAGGCTAGTTGAAAAGTGTGGAACCTCAGTCTGGTGATGTGGGCATGGCCAGATCAAGTGCATGTACTTACTTTGTGAGCTGAAGTATTAAACATTCCTTAGTCTCTGTTCATACCCTCATCGGCAAAGTAGGAATAACAATGGTACCAGCCTCATAGGGTTATAAGGATTAAGTGAAATTAATACACGAAAGGCCCTTAGCAAATTTCCTGCTATGTAGCAGATGCTCAATGAATGTTATTGTATTATTAATTTATATATTGTTCATGCTTATTCAGTGGGAGAACCAGGATTTAAATTCAGGTCTTTCTAACTTGCGTCTCCACTATTAACTACCATGATGCGTATCCTGGGTTGATTTTATGTAATTTCACAAAGAAGATTTTGTGGATTATTATGTGACCCTTGAACAGCCTAAGTTTTTAAAAATATTTAGGCATTAAGTATATACAAAAATGGTCACAAGAGTTTTAGTAACAAAATGCATTCTGCAAAAGTTTATGCACCATGAATCACAATTTTATTTTTAAAAAATTTAAGACTAGATTTAAAAAAAATTATTGTTAGATCATGGAATTGTGGGTGATTTTCAAAAAATAATCTTTAATAAAGCTCTTATGAGCACCCAAAAGGTGAAAAGCCTACTGAAGTTCCAGGTTTTCTTCTTGGCCCATTACTTAGGAATTACTCATTTCCCCATTTTTGGAAAAAAAAAAAAATGCATGTATGTAGGACCCACTTCCTACCAGGAATTGATTAAAAAAAACTATGAATCAAGCTTGAAAAAAAATTAAAGCTAGTTGACTGTGCTTCCGGGTCTATTTTAAAAGGAAAGGGATGCTTTTCCACTTTTAAGGGAATTCAGTGAAAAAGTACAGGAGTGGTCCATTCCAGTCCTGGCAAGCAGATCAATGCTCAGAGCATCTGTGGATCAACTGGCTGGCACAAAAACAGAGCGGCTAGATTAGCTTCATCACCTGACTCAGTGGCTTAGCTCAAATGCTTAGGGCATTTTTCAGAGCACATTGGACCCCGGACTGGGCTTGGATAACATCTTAGAATTATTAAAGAAATCATATATGCACCTTGGTTTTTGTCCCAGAGAGAAAACATGAGCACCAAGGCCCTGTGTCCCCTTTGCAAGGTGTTAGCCACAAACATGCCACCAGCAGACTGTGGGTTAGACCAAACATAAAGCATTCCTCAGGCTTTTTAAGGAATACAATAGCACATGATCCCTTTGGGATTTGAAGTCCATCTTCAAGCATCCATCCATTCTTCTTCTACCCACATACATCATCAGATCAAAATGTGCCCCAGACTGAGAGCTGAAAAATGTTTGGTAAGGAAACTGCAGAGGTATTGAGTCAGAATGTCGAGGCAGCACATGCAGCTTTAATTTGGATTAGGATGACCCAGATAAAAAAAAAAAAAAAAAAAAACTGTGTAGTCTTGCCAGATCCGCCCTCCTCCCCATCCACAAAAAGGTGTAGCTGCAATTTCCCAACTCTTGTTCCCCAACAGGTAACTTTTTTAGCATCCTAAAGAGCATCCCAACAGACAGTCTTTTATTAAATGTCTACTATGTGTCATTTATTGCAAAGGTGTGCCACAAAGGGGGAGAAACTGGTAATTTTTCTAGCAAGCAGACTCTTGGCAAATGTTTCTGTGGTAAATCAGGATTTATTTGAAGCTTAAGACAGAGGATGTGGGCTCCAGATGGTACTTGTATGAGTGCAAATTTTCAAGTAAAACAGGGCTGACCTCAGAGTGTAAGGAGCACGTTTTTGCAGATTATTAGACCATCCGTCACTTGAGGACATTTGAATAATGTCTTTCATAGGAAATGTGGGGATATTATGTGCCTCTTTTTGAAGGTTTCAGTTCTGAAAGAATATGCTCATGAGGCATTCATTGATTTCAAAAGGTGGACCCTCAGGGTATGTAAAAGGTGTGCTGAAATCCTTAAAAATGCATGATCCCCCTCAACAACCATGATCAATCACTGCATTAAAATAATAAATAAATGAAATACTATTTCCATGTGTTGGTGTAGAAAGCATATGTACAATGGCAGGCTCCAGAGATTCAGGGCAGATCTACTGAAGTTCTACTTGGAAGATCCCAAAGCATTTTGAGAGACAGATAAAAGGTATATCTTGGGACTTTGAAATCAATAGTCACATCCCTGGCATGCCTGGATTTAGACTCAAAAGCACAATGTTTTTAGTGGTTTAAACATTCTTCTTTCCCTTCCCTCCTGGATGAATCTTTTTCACTCTTTAAGATTCTCTTGGACAAAGCCTCATTCACCCGAGATGTCACCTGCTTTTCTCCATGACAACCCCACTGTCATTATATGACTGCCTCCCCACATGCCTGTGAGTACCCTGATGTCAGGGAATAAATCTTATTCCTCTCTGTACCACATAGCACCTCTCACAGAGGCCACACAGAACGCAGCCTAAGGTGGTTCTGGCCAAAATAAACTAGAAAGGGAGAGAGACTTCTCCAGGACATTAATCATAAATTCAATTCTCTCTTTTTTTTTTTTTTTGTGGACCCAAAGACACACAATGAGAGACACTTGATGATTACCTGGGAAAATTTTGGAATAAAGCTCAGGGGTCAGTCACCTGGCAAAGTTCTTGAAAGCTAGTATTAGGCAGTAGTGCAGTCATATGGATGTATGGCATTTGGTAGTCAAACAGGTTTAAACTGAAAGTACTTACATTTGATCCAACAAAACTTTTACTAGGTTCCCATTGTGTTACATAGTAGACTGTGTACAGGGTGCTGGATTGAGGAAAATGAATGGGCCTGCCACTGGAGTCTCACAGTCTCACAGCCAAAACTAAAAGGGAGGTAAATAACTAAAATATGTCCTATAAGCTGTTAATAGAGTCATAAACAAGGTACTATAGCAGAGATGTCAATTAGATGTTGGCTGTTAACTATAGTCAATTTGTTGAGACTGACTGCTTTGGAATGCTGTGTTGAAGATTCTCCTGTCCCTGAGTTTCATTGAAAAGGGGAGCTGTGATCAATTAGTAATGTCTGCCAGAAATGGAAAGTGAGGGGATTTGTGGCTCAACTGCCATGTGTTAATCATCAGAACTTTACCTGCAGAAGAAAGGATAACAGAGAAGACATCCAAGAGGAGTAGGCATTTGCATTCTATAGCATACCATATTCTTAAATTGAGCTAAAGAGTATTAAGAGGGTAAACTCAGGCACAATATAATTTTTAAAGAGTTTATATGAATAAATAGTGATTCATCAATCCAGGAACTCCAAACCAAAAGTAGTTCAGAAACTCCACCAAGGGATCACAAGGGGGAAGAAGCTTTTATAGGATGAACATGGAAGTAGCGCAGAGAAAATATTTCACTGGTTACAGTTATACAGTTGCCTTATTTGATCAATCCCCTGGTAAGTCTGTAGTTATATAATCATAAGTTTGTTTGCTGCTTCTTACTGGTTGAGCTTAAGTTCTATTTTTCTCTAATACAGGCATTTTAAAGAAATAGTTCAAATTAAGTTTCACTTATGTTTGCAAATCAAGCAAGGCTGAGGCCTAACTGGCTTTGTCCACTCAGGGATTCTTCAGACCTGGTCCCCATTTTAAATTTGCTTTAACAAGGGTCATATCAAAAAAGCAGACAGTCTTAAGTTTAAATCCAGACTTTGCTTTCTGCAAGTTACTAAGCATTTCTAAACCTCATTGGCCACCAAAGTGAAGTGGAGGCAATAATACATCCTTATTGTGTGGATTAAATGGGAAAACACCTAGCAAAAAGCCCAGCCCTCAGAAGATGCTTAACAAATGATAGTAATTATTGCTATAATGATTATGGACTTCCTAAACTTCCTTGGTATGTTGACATCTCAGCTTTGCTTTCTGCTCACTCAAATGAAAGACTCATTTGCATTTGAAAGTGCAAGAAAATGTTTAAATTTTTATCTCATTAAAACCACAAGCTCAATGGACAAGACAGGAAGAGATAAGAGAACGAACTGCTTTCTTTCTGGCACAGTTTAGTAACACAAAAATAATCTCATTCCCAAAGACTACCTTTTAAAGTACATCTTGTCTTTTTAGCAGGTAAACTCTGTGAAAGCAGGAATTATGTCTTACATGGGTTTTGTAGATCCTCAGCCACACATTGCAGGTGCTTAGTAAGTGATAAAGATCAAAATAGCCCAAGAAAATAGGATGAGTATTAAAATTGTTTCATTTAGGGAATAGGAGTTGTGAAAACACAAAAGTTCAAATATTTAATGTTGGCATATTACCCAACAATTTTTTCCTCTATATAATTATTCTTCTTAAATATCATAGATAATAGGACAAACTCATATACTTGGCACTAATATCAACCACTGAGAAATAATTCATTTTATATGCCATGCAAATAAACCCTATATTACATAGTGGTTAGATACTGGGAGATATAGATATTGAAGGCTTACCATGTGTTTGATTTCACCGAAAGCTAGAACTGCATTAGGTCATGCAATACTTGGTCATGAGCCTTTGTCATAGGTACTGTTATCTTCTAAAGGTTACAGATAACAAAACTGAGGTTTAAATTAACTTCAAGGATTTGACGCTAGGTGCTTCTGATTCCAAAGCCCGTGCCCCTTATACTTGGGATTCACAGTCCTCCAAATATATGTGTATAATTTTAATGTTTGCATTTAATGTTCCATTAAATGGAAAATATCTTAAGGTTTATTATTTTAATAATTCAACAGTGTATCTTTGTGTAAGTCTCACTATATCCATTCTCTTAATTCAGACTTTTACTTAGAAGGTTTGGATAAAGTACACCTAGGATGACTACCAAATTATGAATACGAGGGCATCTAGTTAAATGATGACACATTATCTACACTTAATAAATGACTTTCAGAATGAATAGTCAATTGAATAAAAACATTTTGTTCAGTACATATTACTATGCAAATATCTACATTATCATTTCCAATAACTCTGATGTTTTCTGATATTCTTAACCACCAAATTATTTCACAACTGTTTCTGGAATTTAGCTTATCTTTATCAGCACATTGTCAGCTCTGTGAATTTGAGCACATACTGTGTCTAAAGTCATCACTGGCCCTCTAATGATATTTTTAGAGGTGTGGGTCACTTCCTTTTTGGTTAAATGGACACTACTTTGGGAAATTAGTTGATTCATATAAATGGACATACTTTTTGGCAATATAGCATTAATTACTTAATTTCAAAATCTACTGTCTACCAGAGAAAGTAAACTTGAGACTGTTCTTGTGAATATCAGTGATTCCACAAAAATACAACCCACAGCTACTTTATCAAGTTGGATGCTTAGAACATTACAGTCTGAAAACATGGAGGCAATATACATTGCCCAATTCAACACTTATGTGACTGAGTCTATAATGTGAGTTAATAGATGTTTACACTTTTCATGAAGAAAAAATTCAGTCATTATTCCCAATTCATTCCTGATTCGAGGACAGGCATTGAAATCCCTTTGTGTGTGTTCTCAATGTGAAAAGTAGCTCTGTTCCATTGTATCTAAGTAAGTGAATGTGACTATAATGGATATTTGGCATGCTCAGGAAATATGGTATTCTAGTTAATCCAATCTAAAGTTTCTGTACATACTATTTGTGGATGATCACGTGCCATAGAGGTTGAATGCAATACGACACCCTGAAAAACTGTTTCCTGAGGACTCTGATTCTAGTTAAGATAGAATAAACATATTTCACGCAGTTTCTCCCATTGATTGCAACCAAAAACTCTGGACAAGATGCATAGAACTTTGGAGAACTCTGAAAAGTAAGTAGTAGCAAATAGATTGCAGAAGGAAACCAGAATTCTCACATTTGAGATCATAAATCTCCTGGGTATTTTCCTCCCATGTCTCCCAGCCTGTGCTCAAAGGCAACGTGAATCCTGAAATAGAGTTCTCAGAAGTGCTAATAGGTGATCGCTGGCTAAGTAATGTCTGCTTATTAGCATAACACGGAGCCTCCTGAGATAACATCTCCTACTGTCCCAGGAGCTGTCAGGGCCTAACTTCCTCACGTATTTTCACTAGGAAACGATGTCCTTTTGGCTTTATGGAGGAAACGCTGTTTTGGGGAGATTGCCCTCCTCACCCCCTCAGTTATGCTGTGTTGAATGTTAGAAACAATAACTCTGGTCCATATTCAATTTATTAAAGGCTTATGATGTTCTTGCGACTGTAGTGGGAGCTTTATCTAATTTAATGCCCCTGGCAAACCTCTTCTATAAGCGTTATTAGCCAGAAAAAGAGAAACTCAGAGAAGTAAAGAAACATATTCGCAATCAACAGCTAGTAAATAGTAGAAGAAAATTGAAATCTGGCGCTGTGTGCCTCCTAACAAGTCCGAGGTTGTAGTTCTCTACATTATCATGGTTGGAAGGAATTCACCTTTGGGCTAGTTTCTCAGCTGCTTCAGTACTGAATGTCCATTCTAAGCTTAAACAGCCAAACAGAAACAAGATCAATTCCCTGTCCAGACGGCTGGAATGAAGCACCGGCATAGAATCGCTACCTGATTCTCTGTGCACTTCACACTGGAGAGTGAACTTTGAGTGCAAACACATTATTTATTTCATAAAGTGATTAAGGACAGCTGTGTTATTCCTGTCCTTAGGCAGACGGAGTCTTGTTCTATTACTAAAGATGCTTCTTCGTCACAGGGCAGAGGTCTGACGGTGCCACGCCCCTGTCCAGGAGCCCTTAGAGGCTTCATGCTGAAGGCCATGTGCTCCACTCCCACACTCTGAGATTCTGCACAGCTTCCAAGGCTTTGGGAGTCTGGAAAGGTCCCATCCTCCTCCTAAGCCTTGGTCAGTGCATGGCACAGAGCAACCACTCAGCCAATGCAGGTTAGTTTGAAGAGATGTTAGTTTTCTTCCCTGCCTGCCCCTACCTCCCCCAGGACAAATATAAAACTATCCCAACTTCTCAAAGCAAGTATTTTTCATGTAAAGTAATGAAGTAGTTGGGGAAGGATACACCAACAGTGAATGCATTTGCGGAGGCAAGAGAAGAGTTATGAATACATGGTGAGGCACAGCCTGAATTCATAAGAGCCAGGGAAATGGAAGTGTGGTAACAACCTCCAGCCGGTAAGGGTGTTCCAGGAAGGCTTCCTGGAAGGACTTGCATGTGAACTCCCTAACCTGGTGTTCTTCAGACTGTGGGTTGTGACCCTAGGGTGAGGAAATCATTTTGGTGAGTCATAACCGGAGTTTTCTTCTGAATGAAACTGAATAAATAGAATGGAGGCTGAGTATATTACTAGCTCAAAGCATAAAATGTATTTCTTTCTGAGGGTTGTGGTCCACAAAAGTAAGAAACATATTGCCCTATCTTTTGTCTTCCAAGAAGTTGCTCTACTCCTATGATTTTAAATTCACTAGCCCCTGCTGACCATGATCTTTCATTCGGCTCAAAAGTGGAGATATGGTACCACTGTCTCGTCTTCAAAAAATCACCACTCTTTATGTTTCTGTTGTGTCCAATCCTACTGGAGGGTGTTTTATTAATGAAGATAAGGGATAACACATATGTAGACCAGTACTAGGCAATTTATATGCATGACCCACTTGTAATCCTCACGTCATCTTTTTCTAACCCTGTAATAACCTTGCAAAGCATGGTTCATCCTTTCCATTGCACTCATGAGAACACTGAGGGACAGGATGAAGGTTATTGCTGATCACTTTCTAGGGGGTGAGTGAGCTGAGATTTGAACTCCATTCTGTCTGACTCTGATGCTAGTGTAAAGCCCCAATAATTATTAAGCTGAATTTATGATGCAGCAGTATGGATTTATAAAATCCATTACTATTGCCCAGTAAGACTGAATAACCTTCTGTTTTCTGTCTTTGGAGGCCTGTAAATTCCAAGTTATTTCTGAGAAGAATGAAACTATGCATTTTCTAAAATGTTGGTATCTCATCTCAGTTCAATATCTCAGATCCAACATCTACTTCTCTTTACCTTCAGTGCCCGTCACCCCGGTCCATGCCACCACCAATCTCCTGATAGCCTTACAGCCTCCCAACTGGTCTTTTCAGTCTAGTCTCTTCTGAACTTTTTGAGGTACAAACTCTGTCAATCTACTGCTTATGGTATTTCAGTGGCTTCTCTTTGCTCTTGCCATAAAGACCATATTTGCCAGGTGGCTGTGTGTCTCCTTGGTCTGACCTCCCTTTCCTTACCAGCCTCCTTTTGTATCAGGCTCTTTGCTTTTATAATCAAGCAGGACTTCTTTCAGTTGCTCTGTCATGCTTATTCCCTTCTGCCACAGGACCTTCACATATGCTATTCCTTCTGTTGACATCATTCTCCAAACCAGTCCCTTGCTCCCATCATCTGCATAACTCCTGCCCATTCACCAGATCCCATTATTTTGCCATGTCCTGATAGAAGAGTTCCCTGTCTTCCCTGTAGACAAATAACGTATGACATGATCTCAAGGCACTCCTGAGTCTTTGCTTCATTGCACTGTTCATTGTAATTTTACATTCATTCATGTGATTCTTTAGTTGACGTCTATCTCCCCTACTGAACTGTGAGCTCCATAAGGGCAAAAATTGTGCGTGTCTACCTTTTACTCCCAGGGCCTAGAATTGTTCAGCTCATAGAGCAAAGAGTAAGGCATTCAACACTGAACTTATCTGACCTCTGTAGAAGCTCCAGGTGCTCAGGTTTGGCCATAAGCAAATCAGAGCAAGGAGATCAACGGTAAATCTCCGAGGCATTAAACAGCCAGATTTTGTAGTAAGAAGAGCCTTCTGAGTATAAATGTTGATGTCTTAGAGCCCTCTTATTTATGGTTTGTCCTCTATTTGGTTTGGACACAAGATATTCCTCTATCTCCTTCGAGTACTCTCATTTCCTTATTTAGGAGTTTAACGAAGTCTACACCTAAAATGCTACAAACAGCTGGGGGTAGAAGGGTATCTGGTTTATGGCACTAAGAGAAATGTTCACTGTGTACAGATTGATGTGGCCACAAAATTTTCTGTGTGTATGACTCCAAGGTGAATTTGCATGGGGCTCCGTTAGCCTAGTCTCAAATTTTAAGCTGCTCCCTTGGTTATGTATCTCCTAAGGGAATCTAAGGAGAGGAAGCAGAAAAATACAGAGATAAGCCTTGTCTCCCCTCCATGAGCAAAGAAAGACATCTTTTCCAGGCAAGACTCTTACCCCAGCCACCAGTAGACCCTGTTGAGAAAATACTATTAATAATAATTAGTAGTCTTCATAATCATTATTATAACAATAGCCTTCATTGGAGTTTGTTTGTTTATTTGTTTTTTTAATGTGCTAAGTGTTTTGCCTGAATTTTCTTATTTAATATTCACAACCATCCTAGGAAGGGCTGGGGCTGCATGTACTCAGGAGTAGACTAAATCTTAGAGAAGCCAAGCTCTTTCCTCAAGACCACACAGAAAGCAACAGGTGGTAAGGGATTTGAAATTAGGCGAATTCATCTTTCTGTCCCCTTGCTCTTGACCACTGTTTTTACTGCCCTCTTTCAGTCTTTAATGATTCCTTTAATAAATCTTTTCTTTGTTGGCATTTATTGTGTGACAGGTACTGGGGATTTGAAGGAAAGTAATTTATAGATGGATCCTTCCCTGGGGAAGTTTACCACCCCTTGGGGACAGATCACCAAAATCCTCTTCCTTGCTGACACCCATTGAGCACTTCCTGTGAACCAGGCTCTGTGCTAAGCCCTGTGCCTGGGATATCTTATTTAAGCCTCAGAATTCTTATCTCCAGGTAGGTGCTAATATCACACCCTTTTTCAAGATAAGAAAATGGAGGCCTCAGGTAAAATAACTTACCCAAGGGCCAAGAACGAGGAAGCAGTTGGCTAGGATGGAGCCCCAAGTTTATCTGGCTTTGTCAGATGCCTGTACTTCCTACCACCACACTAACTTGCAGAAATGTGGAGAATGTACAAACAGAGCAACCTCCAATGCACTTTGAAAGTACAGGGCAGGACAAGCTCAACTCTGTCTGAAAGAGCCAGAAAAGCCTTCCTGTGTAGATGTTTGGGGTAAGTTTGGCCTCTACCTTCCTGTTTAAATACACGTCACAGCTGGCAAGAGGTGGAAGTGTAAGAAAATAAAAGCCAATGTGCAGACATTCCTAGAAGACATATTTGTGTTCAACATTAGAACTTTCTGATAATTACTGTAGAGTAAAAATAGAAGGGGCTGTTTGGGAAGTAGTGAGTTCTTCACCATTAGAGGTATGAAGAGGGAAACTGAGCTGTCATGCTGAGGATACTTGAGAGACTGAGGTACAGGGTTGGCAGTTGGATTAGATCAGAGGTAACCAGTTTAGCTGTGCATATGAATGGGTAGGTGATTTGGTTAAATACCAGTTCCTAGGCATTCCCACTAGACATTTTGGGTCAGTAGGTCAGGACAGGATCCCAGGAATCTGCATTTGTAACAAGCTCTCCAGGTGATTCTTAAGGACACTGTATTAGTCCTTTTTCATACTGCTGATAAAGACATACCTGAGACTGGGTAATTTATAAAGAAAAAGAGGTATATGGACTCACAGTTCCACATGGCTGGGGAAGGCCCCACAATCATGGCAGAAGGCTAAAGGCACATCTTACATGGTGGCAGACAAGAGAGAATGAGAACCAAATGAAAGGGTTTTGTATAAAACCATCAGATCTTGTGAGATTTATTTACTACCATGAGAACAGTATGCGGAAAACTGCCCCATGATTCAATTATCTCCCACTTGGTTCTTCTCCACAACACATGGGGATTATGGGAGCTACAATTCAAGATGAGATTTGGGTGGGGACAAAACCAAACCATATCATAACATGGTCGTTGTGAAGTCACAGCTACAGAGGGCTAGATGACCTTTAAAACCCTTTTCAATATTGAGGTTCTCTAAACACATGTTTCCTAGTGTGTATTCCATGGAATACTCTGCCTCTAACAAGAGAGAGAATTTTTTTTTTTTTTTTTTTGAGATGGAGTCTTGTTGTGTCACCCAGGCTGGAGTGCAATGGTGTGATCCCGACTCACTGCAACCTCTGCCTTCTGGGTTCAAGTGATTCTCCTGCCTCAGCCTCCCAAGTAGCTGCAACTACAGGTGCCTGCCACCATGCCTGACTAATTTTTGTATTTTTAGTAAAGATGGGGTTTCACCATGTTGACCAGTCTCCTGACCTCAGGTGATCCACCCGCCTTGGCCTCCCAAAGTGCTGGGATTACAGGCATAAGCCGCTGCGCCCGGCCAAATTTCTTCTTTTAAAAGCCAAATAGTGAAGACTTTAGGCTTTGTGGGGTTTCTGTAAAAACCACTCAACTTACCATTGTATTAATAGCATGAAAACAACCATAGACAATACGTAAATGAGTGGACATGGTTGTGTTCCAGTAAAATTTTGTTTATAAAAATAGACAGTAGACTAGATTTGGGCCATAGACCGTAGTTTGCTGGCCCTTGGCCTGTGAAAATAAGTTTGTAAAAAGCTAAAAATCATATTCCTTCATGAATATTCACAGTATATGTGAGCATCTTCAAGGTTCTGAGAAGACCTAAGAAGTAGAGAGACTTGTTTAATTTTAATTAACCCAGAATTTCTCAAATGTATTTAATCACAAAACTCTCTTAGTACCTAACACATCCTAACACACTTTGGGAATGACTCATTTATGTCTTATAAGTGGGCAGTATACAAACCATTTGCATGGACTGTTTTCTGAGAGGTTAGGAAGGAAATGTCTCTAAAATACATGCCTCACCCAGGTCATTGGTGCCTAAACTTAACTCAGATGGTGTCTGTGGCTTAAGGTGATGTGCCCATATTAAAATGAAAATACTCACAATGTAAATGCACTTGGCAGGTTTCTTCTGCAGAGGTGGTTTTGAATGCAACTGATGAAACAGAGGGCATAAGAGTCATTTGGAAATGGATGACACCATGTGGGAAAGGAAGAGCAAAAAGGAAAGTGAAAAATAAAAAGACTTACTAAGCATTTGATGCATGCCTACCACTGGACTAAGGCCTTTATCTAGATCCATCGTTTTGAACTGGGGGGCAATTTTTCTTCCCAGGAGACACTTGGCAATGTCTGGAGACATTTCTGATTGTCATAATTGAGAGTGTAGTGTACATACAGTGCTAGGATGTAGCAAGTAGAATATAGGGCTGTCGTTCAACATCCTACCATGCACAAGTTGCCAACCTCCTCCAATAAATTACCCAGTCCCCAATATCAATAGTGCCACTGTTGGAAACCTTTGATCTAGATATTCTGATTATCTAGAAATGCTGAGAATAGGGCAAAGAGAAATTTAATCTTTTCTCCAGCCTTCCCATAGTTAGTGATGGTTTGAGCCACACTCTTAAAAATTCACATTCAATTAAGCTTGGCAAAGACAAATTTCACTTCCTTAGTCATTGATAGCCCATGGCTCTAAGCGGTCCTATCCACAGCTCCTTCATATCACCATCTCCTCTTGCCACTCTATCCCTTACCTTCTGAGGCTCCTGATACATTAGGTACCTACCATCCAATCTTATCCATGTCTTCAAACTTTATCTCCAATGACCACTAAAATACTACTTACTTAAGCCTTGAACTCCATCTACTGCCAACCTGACCAGTTACGTTCAATTACGTTTGTGACACCAGGCAAATGACTTTAACCTAAGGGTCTTGATTTCACCATCTGTAAATGGAAATGATGACAACATGTGCCCTTTCTACCTCAATTCAATTCCACCCAAATGTAAACCATAGGCTCAGTACTAAGCTTGGGGAGTTGGGGGATGCAAAGAATGTGAAACCTCCCAGGGAGAGTATGCTGAGGGGAGGGGATGGGATCTTTAAGGAGGCGGCAAATTCCTAGTTTTTATAAGCCAGCCCAGCTCCAGTTTTCCAGCAGCCTCCAAGAATGCTGCAGAGTGTGAGAGTGGACTGAAGAGGGTCTGGACAACATCACCAAAGGGCAGTCATTAGCCCTGGTATTTGGCCTGGGGTTAGATGGAGCTAAGAAGTCCATGTGTGGCAGCACATTACGAAGTTAAAAATTTCTACTAGAACTGGCTCTCCAAGGGGCAATCAGTAATAAACGTGATTTGGGCTTGTTAGGAGATATCATCAGGACCTGCCTTGGCCCCCAGAACTCCAAGCTATTCTCCTTTCTGGTAATTATGGAACATGAAGCACTTGTACTTTATTTTTATCACAGCTAAATTGAGCAATCAATTTCAGACAGTCCATGAATAAGGAGGTTGCTTCTGGGAAGATGATCCCCATAGATTAGCATTAAGCACTGAAACTGATGCTTAGAAAATAAAGCAACACAATGGCAGGAATGTTTAAAATGATCCCTCATGGAAGACTCGTCTTTCCCCTCCCCTTCTAATCTTCTGCCTGCTTTTGAGCCTGTCAGCTCTTTTTTCTGTCTTTCCATCCATACTGACTCTGGCTGTTCAACTATTTCACAGTGAGAGGAGCAACTCCTGGAACTGGAAATGACAAAAGAGAACCCACGATGATGATGGGACTTTCTTTTCAGAACCTCAGATCCTCATGGAAATGGGTGATTGCTGAGCATTGCACTCTTGGTGCTCACAAATACTAGGAATTAAATCATTGAAAATGCATGGCCCACTAATGGCTGTTTCCCCTCTTCCCAACAATTAACAAGATAATAAATATAAATATGGTGCTAGTGTGGGAGGAGGGCATCTGACTGGGGAACACATAGGGGACACTGAGGCGCATGCCCAAGGAGACTCATGGAGACTGATTGGCACGTGTGAATTCGGACATGAGTTTGGTCAGTTATCTCATAGCAAAAGGTGTGTCATATGTTATGGATCTGTGTGATAAGTTGTGTTTCCCTTGACTGCTGTGCTGAGTCCCACTGCTTCTTGCTTTTCCTAAGTCTTTTCTATAGTTTCTAGAAACACAATAAGGGGAATGGAAAGACATATAGTTTGAAACAGATAAAACTTGGGGTTCATATCTTGGCTGGGCCACTTATTAACTAGGTCTTAGTTTTCTTAACTGTTCAGCAAGGAAGCGTTAGCTCATTGGATTCTTGTGAGAAATAAAAGAAATTATGTATGTTAAGTGCCTAGATTATACTAGGCACTCAAAAATGGTCATTGTTATTTTTTGATCAATAAAAGTGAAATGATATTGATGCTCTAGAGAAATCTCTCTATTAAAGATACCTAACCATATACCCCATAAAGGAGAGCTGGTCCTTATTATACCTGGTAATAAGTAACAAACAGAATTGATTATAATTTCAACTTGTCACTTTTTCTAGGTGGAGCCTCTGACCATTCAAACTTGTCGAGATGCAGTACAAAAAAGAAGGCAGGAATACCTTAGTACATGGAGTTACAGGAATTCAGATTTAATTGTAGATAAATAATTTTTGAAAGAATTCTTGTAAACACAGGGTTAACAGCCCTCAGGAGTGCAGTTGATGATCTGTTCCACGTTATCATTTCTTGGTTTCTTAAAACCAGTGACTCAAACTGGGCTGCCCTTTTAGCCTGGGAAATCCCTAAAGCGGAAACAGAGGGGAAAAAAGGCCCTTTGTGATTTTTCAAAATGAATCACCAGTGATTAGGGCTAATTTCAATGCTGGATTCATTCAAGTATGTTACCTTGAGAAGTGGAAGCACCCTTGCCTTTCCCTTTTCCTTTCTTTGTTCGCCTCCCAGGCAGGACTCACTCACTTCCACCCACCCCTCACCTCTCACACAAAGACATTCAGAGTTGGGAAGTTTCAGCAACCTCCCTAGGGAAGAGCCCAGCGGAACCTGCTCACTCCAGCCCCACCCTCTAGTCTTTTCTGGCAGGTGTTAGTTGGCTAAGTTTTCCCTCTGTGCAATTTTGATGTTTTGCTTTTCCTCTCTTTCCGTAACCCCCACCCCTCCACCATTAGCTAGGTAATCATCATTGTTCTGTGACATTAGCAAATGCTTGGGTGGGTGAAACCTGCCTTTGTGGTAAAGAGAATCCTTGGCTAATTGTGTTAAAGTCAAAGAAAGCTCTTTACACATCCATAAGTAGGCTTTAGAGCTGGATAGAAAAATGAGGAAGAAGACATAATCAAACAATGGCATCCAGTGGGGTTCAATTAGGATAGGCTTCTGTAGCGGTCTGTCTGGACCACTTGGAGATGTGTTGAGAAGCAGAGCTGTGATTTTCCTTCCCATCTTCCTGCTTTCCCTCTGTTCCAGGGATTAGCCACAATAGTGCTTTGAGGAGGGAAAGCTAATGTTGAGACAGAATTTTTAAATTCAATACAGCATGACTCAATTCAGCCAACCATCCCTGAGCACCAGTTCTAGGAATTACAGGGCTGGTTCAGACCCTGTCCCTGCAATCCTAGGGCTGCCTCCTAGGAAGGGAGAAGGACATGAAGACATTTATGTTAACAACACATCTGCCTGTTAATGGCCAGCCTGGTGCTCAGAAAATACGAACATTCACCGCACCTGCAGAAATTCTGCTATAAAACCATAGCAAGCGAACTATTATTTACTTACTATTTTTCTTTAACCTATGATCTCAATTTCAAATGTAGACTCATCCTAATCAATATTCTCTGGGAAATAACGCGCAGGATATATGGTTACAATGTTACAAATGCACATTAAAATAAATGAATAATCTAGTAAACATGTTCTTCTGTACTCAATGTACCTTATGTATTCTTAGCAATGTCACAGGGAATCATTGTCATGTGATGTGCTACACATAGGTACCTGACAGAGGTCTTCCAGAATCTCATGGGATGGAACCAGGGAGCAGGGAGGAGGCAGAGAGGGGAAGAAAGTAGAAGATGGAGGAATTCCCTGAGAGCTCTGAACTTTCATCCCCAGGACACCCATGGGAGTTTCCAACGGATTTCTGGTAGAGAAAGGTGCTCCAGACAAAAGTGATAGAGAGCACTAAGCTTAAAGTGCTAGGGGAAGGAGTAAGGAAAGGAGTAGAAGATTCATCTATTCAATCCATAATATCGGAACCTACTTTATAACCACATGTCTGCCCGTCTGTTAGTTCTCTACATGATACTGGGGGGATATACCAGGAAGTATGATAAATGGTCTTGCTCTCAAGTTAGACAGGTGGTAACATTGCTTGCAGTCAAGTTAGACAGGTGGTAACATTCTCTCTCTCTCTCTCTCTCTCTCTCTCTCTCTCTCAGACATCCAGAGATAAGCATTCAAAGAGAATGTATGCTTAAGGACCAAAATAGCAACACTGAGAGTTACTGTGAGTTCAGAGGAAAAACTTCTGTAGATAGCACAGGCTGAGAAAGGCCTCCCTAAAGCAGGGGTCTTTAAAGAATGGAGCAGAATTTGGAGAGTAGAAGTAGTTCAGGCTGGAGAAACACATCAGAAGCAACAGCTGCATGTGTAACCTGTATCCCCCTCACTGCAATCTTGGCTTCTGGATTGGACCAATCACAGCTTCTAATTCCAGTTTTCAACCTAGTGTCCTGAATGGATACTAAGGGGTCTGTGAATTCATAGACAGGCAAACGTTTTGTGAATTTACATATGTATTTTTTCTTGGGAGAGTATTTCTAGTTTTCATCAGATCCTCCATAGATCAACTCAAAATCACTTAAGAGTTTTTGCGAGTCTATTCCAATTTATGTCTTTATTATCACAAGCATCCATTTTGTTGTTTCTTTACATCGTACTTTTTTTCCATTACAAGGTGAATCCAGTTTTCACAAACCTGAAGGGAAACAAAATTTCTCACAATGATTAGATTAGTGCCCAAGGCCACTTAGTGAACCCAGGCCTCCCTGGTGAGGTCAAGCTCTAACGCTCACCCATGCTCATAACCACGG
Source organism: Macaca mulatta (assembly GCF_049350105.2). NCBI lineage: Eukaryota > Metazoa > Chordata > Mammalia > Primates > Cercopithecidae > Macaca > Macaca mulatta. The sequence continues at coordinate 128,468,445 of NC_133407.1, read as the reverse complement.
ATTCTCTGCTTAGTCAAGTTTCCTACGGAGAGAATCAACATACGTCCTGACTCAGTCTCATCTCCTCTGTTAGGGCTTCTTATATTCTCAGCTCGGTGAAACTCCACTCCAAGTATTTGTCTTGTCACTGACCATGACTTGAATGTTAATTTTTTCCCTTTGACAACAGCCTTTGCTAAACATCACGCTCTACTCAGCATAGTCCATCCTTTGGAACCTGAAGAAAGTAAGCATGCTTTAAATACTTTCAGCCCAGCCCATGTTTTTAGCATGATATTTCATTACAGTGGCAACACACAAACCCTACATTCAAAAATGGCATCTCTATTTTAAAATCAGTATTTATATGAACCTGCTTGCAAATCCACTGCTTGTACATGATTTTTAAATGGACTATTCTTCTTTTTCCATTTATTATTCAAAAGTAGGGAGAAGATGATAACCAAGCCTCATGTTTTCATTTCCTAATTTCATTCAACTCATGGCCAATCTTGTTTCCTAGTAGCACCTCCCACATACTGTCCAAATCCAGATTATTTTGAAGCAAATGTTACATATATAATTTGCCCTTAACTATTTCAGCATTATATAAGATTTTAAGTAGACTTTGTTATTAATAGTATGGGCCACTTGCCAGGTCATGGAAAAGTCTTGTGACAGTGGCATGTGAAAGAGTTTGTATAAACAGGGCCCTACTTATTTCCCTAAAATATTTCAGTTTGGTAATTTCTGTGGGTTAAAACTCTCTTTGCTAATAATATCTGCCATACTTTTAGGAATCACTGGTGCTATAAATTACAATTTTAGCCAAGTCCATTCAGTGCAATTAAGTATGTAAAGTCAGTTCTGCTATAAGGCTTGTTTTGAAATCATGAATTTGTTCCAATGGCATTAATATATTAGGGAACAATTTGAACATAACTGGATTTCACGTTTGCTTATACACAATTTCATCCCCCAGAAACACTAGATGAATGCCGAAAACTGCACCCAGCTGAACTGCACCTAATAGGAATACACAAAATGCATACACCTCCACCATCTGTCATCTATCTCAGTCCACCATGTTGTCAAGAGCCACACCATGCACATCCGGTGCTGCAACTTTCTCTCTGATTCTAGATAACCCCCTCCCACCACTTCACAATAGCTCAAAAGCAGCAACCCTTCCCACCTTCACTTTCATAGGCAGACGCCAGGTCTTTGACAAGGAAAAGCGCAATATTTATTGTATCTATGCATTTCTTAACCATTTAACATGGGTTAAATGGTGTTACCATTTGTTGTTGTTGTTGTTAATTCCTGTTTGGTTTGTTTTTTAATGTGTCATTGACAAGTTTTTGAGTTTTGCGACCTCAAACCTAGGGTTTCTTAACTTCAGCAATTCTGATACTTTGCGCTGGATAATTCTTTGCTGGGGGAGTGGGGTGGGGCTGTCCTGTGCATTGTAGGATATTTAGCAACCACCCTGGCCAGCATCTACCTACTAGATGCCAGTAGCCCTGATTCCCCTACTCCCCAGTGTAGTGACCCAAAATGATTATAGACATTGCCAAATATAGCCTGGGGAGAGGGAGAAAATCATGGAGGATTGTGAGTGGTTGAGAACCACTGCCGTACCCCATCTCCCATGATATATTGCACTGGTGTTTATTGCACTGCTTTGCCTAGCATGATGATTTTTACAAATGCATATATCTTGTTATAGCAGAGCTAGTTATACATATTATATGAGTGCCTCTGCATGAGTCTTCATATTAATATTATTTACAGTGTACTGTCAGATTCCATGCACTTTGCCTTGAGCTCAAAATGTAAATCCCTGAATTAAGGGACTCAATGACCTCCAACAACATCTTTACTTTCAAAGTACATAGACCTTGAACCATGTAAGAACTTATAACAAAAATAATATTAGTAACAATGGCTATTATTTATTGGGTCCTTCCTAAGAGCCAAGCACTATGCTGCAAGCATCTGTATTCAGTGTTGCACTTCACCTTTACAAGAGTCCGTTCTGGAAGCCACTATGTCACCCCCACCCCTTAACAGGAGAGAATTCCCAAAAGGAAAACTATGTCCCTGAAGAGTGGAGTGACTTGCCTGAGGTCAGCCATCTAGCATGAGAACAAGAGGCATCAGGGCAGAGTGTCTCTACTTGTGAAGTCTACATTCTCATGCCTCTGGAGCCTCCTTACTTAAGGATATCAACAACTATTTACTGAACGCCTACTTCTTTTATCAAAGTAGTAACTATAACACTAATAGTACAGCTCGTAGCCAAAAAGCCAAAATGCTCAACCAAAGGGGCTGAGCTCAGTAAAAATTATCTCACATTACTACACTGAAATCGTATGCTAACATTAAAAATATTGTTGTAGAAAAAAAGAGCTAATTATATGGAAATATGTTCATGCTTTATTTATCCAACAGCCTGTGTATCTATTTTTACAAAGAAAAATGCTAGAAGGTTTTATCTCAAATCAGGAAGCACTATTATCTCAGCATGCTAGGATTACTGATGATTTTCTACCTCTTCATTTTGCTTAACCATATTTTTGAAATTTTTAGCCATGAATATGTACTACTTTTATATATATATATATATATATATATATATATATTTTAAAGAAACATGTTTTTAAAGAGAGAATTAAAGCTCAAGATAGTACAAGAGATAATAAAAGAGGAACTAGACATTTAATGAATTCAAATTGGATTGGATTCTAGAATACAGAAAGAACTTGCAGATGTGATTACAAAACCACTGTCAGCAATCTTAGAGAAATCAGAGACTGGGAGCAAGGCCAGGGAATTGGAGACAGGAATATGTTATTCCAGTTTTCAAAAATGAGAAAAATGTGGATTCTAAAAACTATAAGGCAATGTATCTAGCATTCAGAATCTTATTATTATATACATTTTATGAACATTTAGGAAAATGAGTTCAGCCAGAGACGGCTGGGAGCATGCAGAGGTTCAAGTCATCCTGGGATAACTTTATTTCCTCTTTTAATGGTTTATTTTTGATAGATCAATAAAATATTCCAGACAGCATGCACTTTAATTTCAGCAAGGGCATTTGATAAACAGATGTGTGCTTTTTGTGTTGGAAAGCATGGGCTAGATGATAATTTGATGAGTTGGATTCTCAGCTAACTGAATTATTAATAATTACCTCCAATGACTGCAAACTGCCTGAGTCAGGTACTGCACTAAGCCTTTTGCATACAATACACCACCTTGCCAGATGGGTGCCATTGTTATTCCCACCTTTGTAGATGGATAAATGGAGGCTTGAAGAGGCTGAGTCATATTCTTGAAGACCCAAAGCTTGTAAATAAAAGAGTTAGGATTCTTGCGTTTAACTATACTACCCTCTTTGCCTTTCTAATAAATAAATAGGGATTGAACTGAGGGCTCTAATTGCAGGCCACAGGTCTTCATCCCATGCAATATATTGATCAATGCCTTGGAAGAGAATGTAGAACTGATATTTGTCAGATTGGCAGATGACATACAGCTAGGAGTTGGGCTGTCCCTCTCTTGAATTCCACTCCGTTTCCTTTGATTGAAGGAATAGACTTCCCAACTGGAGGAGCTGGGTCAGAGTGCTGGAAAAAGGCCTGGTTGGGGCAGGGGTAGAAAACAAACTCCAATCTTTTTCTTCCAAAAATATAATCTCTAAGGTCACCACGAGGTTTGGCCTTTTCAGTACTTTCCATGGACATTTTGCCTGAATAAGAAAGAGGCCTTTGGTCCATTTATTTCACTAGTTCTTTCAGCTGCAAACAAATCTTTGGCCAAAGGAAAAAAAAAATCTGGCTCTAAAAATAAAGGATTTCTCTCTTTTTAGAACTTTCCCCCAAAATTATTTGTTATGGAAGGTGGAAGAGGAATAAGAGAGGAAAAGAGAGAGAAAAGAAGAGGAGGGGGTTAAAAAAAAAAAAAAGCAAAAAAAAAAAAAAAAAAAAAAGCAAGGGAGTCAGGGAGAGAATGAGGAAAAGAAAAAAAAGTCAAAGGGAAGAAAGAAGGAGAGGGAAAGAATGAGAAAAAGAAACTTCTTCCTTATGTGGTATAATCAAATTCCTCTTTAAGGCAGCAGAGCAAAATTAAAGAGGTTACAGTTTCCCCAGCTGTTTGGTCTGGGATGCAGTGTAAACAAGTCCGCCCCTCATCTGGCCCCCAGGAGGCTGGAACCTCAGCAGAGCCTGAACCCCAGGCTGCCAAACCACCATGAATTCTCTGGGGGAGTCTCCTGCTTGCTGAATCAGCAGAAACAACGAGGGCAACTTGACTGTTTCCCATTTTAATTCTTCTGAGGACCAATAGCATAGTATGTAGGTGAAGGGTGATGTCCTAGAACAATCAAGGTCAGCTCCAATCTGGAAATTGGAACACAGCTCTCAGATCCTTCCTGACTCTGCAGAGCTTGAGTTTGCAGCAAGATTATTCTTAGCTGGTGTTATGAAATATGCACAATGAGGATTTGGCCAAGCTCATAACCCAGGACGTGTGCTCTATTGGACTTAACTTTATTTTCTTCTTTGTCAATAATGTATCCTGGCATATTTGCATCAATGGAATGCTCTACAGTTATTTTTAAACAATGATAGAGACTACAGAGCACTATTACTGGAGATGAAAAGATGCCTGCAATATACTGATTTCAGGAGCACACGTGTAATATGACACAGGTAACATCAGTCATCTCTGGTTGGGAAAATTATAGGTGGTTTTTAAATTTTATGTTTTTCTGTATTGTTTGTACTATTTTTTAAAAAACTAATCATAGCTAACGTGTACAGAGGGCTTTCTGTGTGCTGGGTGTCATGCCAAGTATTTCATATGAATCATGCCATCGGATCCTTGCAAGAGACATATCAAGTAGATATTACTATCATCCTCTTTTTACTGATGAGGCAACATACTCAAGTCCCTTGCTCAAAGTTATGCAGCCTGAAAATGCCAGGAGGTAAGACTCAAACCCAAAACCCACACCAAAGCCACCACATGAGGACTCTTCTCCCAAAAAACAATAAATGGTTTAAAGGTAAGTGTATCCTGATAATTGTTTAAACTAGTTTTCAAACAAAATGCAGCTATTTAAAATGAGCTTGTTGACTCATAGTTAATGATATGCAAAATGTTCCTGGTACTTGATTATGTAGAAAAGTAGGCTACGGGGATCATTCTGTTGTATGTGTCTGTGTGCCTGTGTATGCCTCTAAGCATAAAAGTATGAATTCTAATATGTTAAGAACTACTCTTTCAATGTTGGAATAAAGATAATTTTAGACTCTTCTTCTGATTTATAGTATTAGCGAAATTTCTATAATAGTGAGTGCTACATTTAGAGTAAGGAAGCAAAAAGGACAGAAGGCAGTCCACCTGCCTTTCTGACACCCCAGTGTAGCTACTAAGACCCCCCTTTCAAGAGAGCTTCTTGAATAATAGCTTGCCCTTTCCTTTTCTCTCCCTTGGGACCTGCCACTCCATGGGCTTTAGCCTTCTTTGGCAAGAACTTGAGCAGGTGCCTTAGAGACAAGGAACAGAATCGATGACATGCAGGGAGTTGGCAGAGCCCTAAAAGATAAGCCTGCCTCCAAAGTTTCACATCTCCCTTTTGTTTGTCTGCACTTTGTGGTGGTTCACAGAGGCCAAGGCCTGGCTTCTCGAATAGGGCTTGTTAGAGATAAAGACTCTTGAATCCCAGGGCTTCAGATAGAGGGTGTGGCCACTGGATTCTTTCCAGTTCCAACTGGAAATTTAAAAATCATGTCGTAATTTTCTGCAAAGGCCTCCATGAATAGCAGCTGAATAATTTCTCTAACATCTGAAGAAAAGGCCATGTACCAGGGAAGGGGACTTAATGTGAACCAAGTGACCTGTACTTACATAGGCTATGCCCTTTGGTGGAAATGCATTCATTCATTTGAGAAATATTTACTGAATGCCTACTATATGTAGAATACTGTTCCAGGTGCTTGGGAGGCAGCAAACAACAAAACTAACTCACTGGGATACTTACATTATAGCCCTTCTACCATCCTGCCTCCTTAAAGGACACCTACTCATGCTTTGAGACCCAGAATTTTAGATCTAACCTGGAGACTTCCATGATCACCTGAAGGAAAAGGGTTAGGCACACTTTTCTTAGATTCCATGGTTTTGTTTGGATATATATATATATATATTTGACTTTTGTTCATAGTAATATAACCATTTGCTTATGTGTCTTTTTCCCCAAGACCATGGGCTTGACACATGGTTTGAAATCTAGTTTTCAACACTCAACTAGCTCTGTAACACTGGGTCAGTTATTTAACTTCCATGGGACCCAATATTTTCATCTGTATTATAGAGATATGAATATCTACCTCACAAGAATGTTGTGAGATTTACAAGACAAATGAATACCTGCTCATACCAAAACAGCAATGTGAATATTTAAAGCACCTTATTCCTAAGAATACCAAATCAAAGCCAACTGTCTTTCATCGCATGAATGAACTATCAAACTGTGCTATATCCATTCTACAGATACTACTCAACAATAAAAAAAAATTGACACATTCAACAACATGGATGAACATCAATATATTATGTTAAGTGAAAAAGCTAGAAGAATCAAAAGTCTACATATAGTGGGATTCCATTTTATGTGATATTCCTACACAGGTAAAACATAGGAACAGAAGAGAGACCAGTGGTCATTTATATGGCTAATAATGAGAAAAAAGGAATTTTTTGAGATGATGGAGCTTTTCCTTATCTTAATTATGATGGTGGTTACACAATTGTATGCATTTTTCCTTACTCATAGAATTGTACATTAAAGAACTGTGTTGGATATGTTGGGTGGATGAATAGAAGGAAGAAAGCAAGGAAGAAAAGATGTGCAGCTTGAAACTTCAGGGGATTTAATGTCTCTGAACCTTTTACCAATAGGAAATGAAAACCAATGAATAGATTCTCCAACCATATACATGGCCTCTCAGAAGACATGGTCCCACAAGAACAATTGATCTCACTTGATACCAAGAGTTGGTTAACTCAGTAATGCACCCTCCTGTTTGATCTAGTTCCTTCCTTGCACATTGAATTTTTTACTCACTTCTGCTTCTTGGCATGGTATTCCCTAACAGCACAAAAGCATTTGCCCCATGCTTTGCTTTGCAAGGAACTTAGAAAAATGCCCTCTGCATGGCTATGTAACTGGGTTCTTGCCAGTAGAAATGGGAGCAGAAATTATATGTGTGGCTTTGGATTCTGGGCCTTCAACCTGTGGGCATGCTCTCCTTCATACTTCCTCTCTCCCTTCATGTGAGCTGTAACCGAATCTATGATCCAGACTTGAACATGCAGACAGACCGAGCCACTTAAGAGATGGTGGGATAACAGTATGGAGGGAACTTTGGCTCCTGGAGGATCCTGTGGAAAAGAAACCCTGCCAACTTGGATGACGTTCATCTCAGGACTCTACATAAGAAGTAAATATCCGTATTATTTAAACCACTGTTTTTAGGGGTCTCTTTATTCTGGCAACATAACTTTACCTAAACTGAAACATTGTGATCTTATACTTTATCGTTGATATTGCAACAATTTTAGGGATGAAAGGGGTTCTATTAATAATAATGCTGGTAAAGAAAAGGTAAATATGGTAGACATCCTAATTACCCTAATGCAATCTTTACACATTACATGAATATACAAAACATCACATGTATCCCCCAAATATATACACCTATTAGGTATAAAAAATGCAAATGCTAAAAAGAAATAATGCTGAAACAATAGGAATAAATTAGTCTCCCTACCTAAAAGCAATCTCAAACTTCTTCTAAGAAGATATTTTACCTGGTTTTGTACTCTTATTACCAGAATTGGGAGGAAGGATAGAGAGTAACACTAACATTAATAGCAGCTAATGAAGTAGGATTGTTGGCCAGAAAGTTACTAGTGTTTGTATACAGAGTGCTTATAGGAATTTCCATTCCCAGGAGATATGCATGTGGCAATTGGTAGCCCTGAAGATCCATGTACACTGGAATCCTAGATAAGCCTAAGAGGATTTCTAACATGTCTGGGAAAATGTAAGAGTAAGAGGAGCCAAGGATACCTTCATTTGGATTTGGGTGGAGAGGAACCTGTAAAGTAGATCTTGAGACCACATTCACAGGTAGACAGATATGAGGCAGCCATGGTCCAGTATCACACCTTGGAGTTGAAGTCTAGAGCCCATTTCAGACCATCTCTGAGATATGGTGACCCCAGAGTGTTGTGTTAGGGCCCAGTTGACAAAGTGCTACATTGAACTTGAAAGATAGGTATGTTCCTACAGCTAGAAATTGACTAAATGAAAATGGCAGAACATCTAGAAAACCCTAGTGCCCCATTGGTAACTGCAGAGATGGCAGTTTGGTGAACCTCAGAGTTCAGTTCTACATCAGTTTCTCCTCTTTCCTTCCCTTCTCCCTAGATGATCACACACATGCCCATCATAAATGCACATTACTAAGTTAATGAAACAAGTTTTCTCTTTAAAGATGCTAAACATGCCACCAGAAAATCAAGCCATTAGATAAACATTGAAAAATAGTAATAATTAAGAATATATTTTTTAAAAATTTTCACAGCTCTGTGCCTGTGAAATTATTTCCATTAATTAAAAATAGTGGAATGGCTTTTCAGTCTTCTTTACAAGGACTAAACCCTTATCCACACAAGTTTCCTTCCATTGCAAACCCTGCTGGTGAGAAAATTAGGACTATCACCAAACCCACATGCTCAATTTGACCTCAAATCTATTAATAGTATTTTTGTTCTGTTTTCCACTATCTTCCCAACTTCTATCCCATCTCATCACTACATGATGCAATGTAGTCTGAGATAGGCCCATATCAAGCAAGTTAAATTTTAGATAGACTAGTAGCTACAGAAAAGTCTATCTATAGGGCCACATGATTCAAGTTACTAAGCAGTTAGTTGGAGAAAGGAAATGTTAGCATTCAGATGCAAGAAATTTTAAAATCATACTTTGCCAAATAAAACTGTTTCCTTGGAGCTAAATAAATATTCTCCCAAGGACAGACCTGAGGACTCAGACAGCTGCATCTATTTATGGTTTCCCCTGTGTTTCCCTCTCTCCTCCAAATCCAATCAGCTGTACAGAAAGCAATGAGGGTTCCTTTATTAAGCCTCCCTATTCCCAGCAAGGGACAGAAGTAGTGAAACAGAGAGCCAGCTGCCATTGAAATGTTCCAGCCATCTGCTTCTTCCTTATTTTTCCCCTTCTCTGTACACATTTAAATGTTCTTCCTTGTTTATCTATTTGTAGGGAGCAGATGGAATCGTCATCATTATCACTATATTACATTTACTGAACACCTACCATGTCCTAAGTACCATGTTAGTAACTTCCTATAAATTATCTCATGTAATCCTCACAAAATTAATAATGTATTATTGCCCCATTTTACTGATGGTAAAACTGAGGCTTAGGAATGTTAAGAGACTTGACAAAGGCTACACAACTGTAAGTGGGATCTTCTAACCTTAAGCCTCTCTCTTTTGAAAGAAATTACGGCTACAGTGATAAATCTGCACAAAAATTATAAAGTAGGTAAAAGTATTTTTAGCAGTCTTTCAATACCCTCTTTTCAAGCCATGTTATCACTCTACTGCCCTCTACCACCTTTCCCCAAACTGCCAAGGATCCAACAGTTCCAAAAGTGTGCTTTCTTACTGCTGTTTGCATTTGAATATGAGTTTCTTAAAAAACAAAGTTGAAAGATCCAAATAAACAATCTCTAAAGACTGAGTTTCAGCCCATGCCGACAAGTGACAGGGAGGGTCTTTGTAGGTTGTTGGACCTCCCCAAGGCTTCTTTGGCGACTCCAGGTAGATAGCTGCTATTCTCAAAATTTTAACAACCCTGCACCCTTAGCAATGTCAAGTTTACATACAAGATTTCTGAAAATAGGCTACACATCAGACTTTCCAGTTCATCAAAACCAGAACAACCATGCACATTCTTTAAGACCACTGCCATGATTCCATAGTATTTTGAGGGGAGTGGCAAGGGCAGTTATTTGTTTTTTTTTTTTTTTTTTTCCAGTAGAGTAGAAAGATTCAGATCCCTGACTTTGTTATGATTAAATGAACAAGGTGGTTGTTTTCTAGCAAATAAAAATGTATTCTTTGGAAACTCTTCTTCCTCGGGTCCCTAGGACATGCCCTCAATCTGCTGTTGAAAATCTAAAGCATTCCAGTTGGCAGAACAATAGACTTTTCTCTTGGTGGACTACTGTGAGTTGAGTTTGGACAACGATTGTTCTGTTTCCAGAAAGTCACTGGGGAGTGGGGAAGGGAGGACTTGGAAACTCAGCCTGGTGTTAGACACCTCCTCAGGGGGTCCTTTTCTGCCAGGACCCGAAATCCCAGTCCTGAAACAGACCCTGCTGACTTTTCCCAAAGTTTTGACTTTATTAAAGAGCCAGAGGCAAGGGATTATTTTCCATGCACAGTCCTTCAGCTCTGGAATTCTGGATCTGACCTCCAGGTTTGAGAGAACTTGAATACGTCAACCTCTAAGACATGGTATAGCAATAAAGTGCTCAATTGTTTTTCTTTCCATAGCCTTTTCTCATTTCCAGAGAGAGAGGTTGAATAAGAGGGGTATTTGGGATGTTATTGGGCTTACAAGCAGGTTTGTGGAAAACAATGTCACCCTAGGGATTTTTCTATGATAGGTAAATTTTTCTACTTCACTAAATGAATAATTAATGTTGTTTTAATATGGAACTGGCCCTTAATGCAGACAATTTATATGCGTGAGTGCCCCCTTTTTCTCTCAAACTAGCTGGGTTTTAAATTATTTTTTTGAAACCCACTAGGAGGATGGTATAAAATATGTAAACATTTGCGTGGTCTGTTGATATTCACAGAGCACATTTGAAATTAACTAATTTGCCTTCTATGAGAAACAGACTTTAATGCTATTCAAAAAGCTGGAACTTTGAAATTAAGTAGCTCAAGTTGCCTTTGCCTATCCTCCAATTTGCTTAGGTTGTTGTTTTAATGGCAGCATTTACTAACAAAGGGAAGAAGGTTGCCAGAACTCAGAACCATGACGGGCCTCCTATATAAAGAGAATTTCAACCACCAGGAGTGAATAGGCAATTAACCATATATTTGACTCCAGGTTTTAAAAACATAGTTATTCTCTCTCTTTCTCTCTTCCCCTAAAGTAATGGTTCACCTATCTCTTGTCCTAGGAGGCTGACACCTATAGACTGCATCCCAGGCTCTCCTTGACCAGCTAGCTTCAAGTTGAGTTCAGCTAGAAAACGACCCTGACAAGGAAGTGAGAGGGTGAGAGAGACAAGTCGGAGGATTTCTGCCTTCCTCCCTCAAATTCTGAAACAATACTTCCTCCTCTATCTTCAGCCAAGGGATGGTCACGACTGCTTCGGTTTGTCAGTCTCTGGGTGCCTTGCTACCTCCTATGTGTTTCCTAAGCCACACCCTTACCTCCATTCATTAACAAATTACCACTTCAACCAACTTAGGGAGTAGTGATGCATCCTGTTGACTGCCGGGATCCAATAAAACACTCAACTGGCTTTTCTCCAGGAATCCTAGGCAATACTAGGAATTGGCCTCTTTATGATGACCCCAGAGTTGGATCAGTAATAATAGCACTGGGAATTAACAGTTACTGAGTGCCTTCCATGTTCCCACGCAGTATGCTAAGCAATGTATGGGAAGAATCTCAGGAAGTAGAGGCTGAACAAGTTTCTTAAAATAATGGGCTATAGGGAGCAGAAACCATTTAAAGGGCACTGACAGCCAAAGCCTGTTTATGCCCAAAGGAAGGACTCTTTAGTAATATGGTAATACTCTTTTGAGTAATGTAGTATAGAGACTAATAAAATAAAAGTAATACTAAAGGATCCCTTAAGGGCACTGGGTAAAGGTGAAGAAGAGGCCTATTTTAGCAAAAATTATTTCACTTAATACTTGCTACGAATTTACCATTAGCTCTCATTCCATCTAGTGGTAATGCCAGCACTATTCAGCCTCACCACTTCACTTGGTGAAGACGTTAGTGTTGGAGCAATGGTATTTTTATTTTATTGAGACGAAATATAATTTACATGCCATAAAATTTACCCTTTTAAATACAAGTTCAGTGGTTTTTAGAATATTCAGCGAATTGTGCAACTGTCACCACTACTGAATTGCAGAACGTTTTCATCATCCCAAAAAGCAACTCTGTACCCATTAACCATTACTCTTCTTTCCCTCTCCTCGCAGCCCCTCGCAATCACTATTTCCTGTTTCTATGGATTAGCCTCGTCTAACATTTCATATAAATAGACAAAGAATATGTAGCCTTTTGTGACTGGCTTCTTTCACATAGCATAATGTTTTCAAGGTTCACCCATATTATAGATTTAGTACTTCATTCCTTTTAGTGGTTGAACAATATTCCATTGTATAAATATGCCGTAATTTGTTTATTCATCAATTCATGGACATTTGCATTGTTTTACCTTTCGGCTATTGTGACTAATGCTGTTAGGTACATTAATACATAATAGTTTTTTCTATTCTCTTGGGAACCAAGACTGCCCAGCATCTTTTAGGAGCACAATTCCTCCTTCATACTGTGGAAATCATGGTCAGTCCCTTTGGTTCAGACGTGCATGATTTCAACTATTGGCCCCAGGGGTGGTCATGTGACCCAGACTAGCCAATGAAAGTATTTGATTCCCATGATTGTGGTGATTGGCTCATTGTTAGGGATGTGTTTCAAGGTGAGTCAATCGGTGTCCTTTGCTGGACGGATGTGGCTGCATAGTCATAGGTAGAGGGTGAGCTCTTTCTGTATAGTAGCTAACTATGTCCAGTGCAAGCATTCCCTGCCAGGAAGAGGGCCTGCGCAAAAGATGGAGAGCACTTATGTCATCGTGTGAATGCCAGAGTCCAGAGAGAACAAGGTACAGCACTTACGACATTTGAATGCCAGAGTCCAGCTGGGACTCGTCAGACCTGTTGAGCTTGGATTTCTTTCTGAGTAATGGGAGTCGGTGACAAGTATATGGGACTAAAAGATATACTATTTGACTGTTTCTCCTCCTCTAACTTCTTGAGAAATCGACAGGCATACATAATGGTGCCTTCACACTACCATCGGCAAAGCAGCAGAACCTTGGTTATGTGTCCCTTGGGAGCTGGGCCTGGGAGAGGGATTCTCCTAGAGAGTCTGTCAGGGCTATTTTGGGTTCTTTGGAGAGGCATTTGCTTATGAACCTCCCTTCTCTGGGATCTTCTATATACTAACAGGCAAATTGCTTTAAATTATGTATTCTAGAAGGCAGAGGAAACAAATCCTCTGCCCCCATCCTAGCCTCTTTCACTTTCTCTTGAAATCCTTTTTCTTTCTTTCTTTGCCTTTACCAGCAATAATTTTTCAAAATGGAAAATTCTGGTGAGTTTTGGGTAGTGTTTGGTCATTGTTTGGGTGGTGGTGGTGGTGGTGGTACTGGTACTGATATGTATATGTTTCTGTGTATCTTATTTGATGTTCTTGATTCTTCACAGTCAACTAAAATAAGTTTCATTTCAGAAAAACTGAACCCATAACCTAACATCTATCATGGATGCCATGCTTTCCTGTCTAGGGTATGTGTACTTCTGATGATACCCTGAGCTTACCAAGAAGAGGCAAAGTCAATATAAATATGGCACATCTTTACTGGATATATTTGGGAGGAAATTATGTACAAATTAAAATGAAATAAAGCATGGAGGAGAATGCATAATTCTTAAGAATTTTCAAGATCAGATGGGAGACATTAGATGTTGCCTTTTCGATAAATTACTTTATGGAATTCTAGGTTCCCTGAAGTGATGACAAGAAGAACTAGTATTGATCCAGTCCATACTATGTGCCAGACATTATCTAATTTCATCATCACAACTGCTGTATAATCTAGTTGATATGATTTTTATTTTATAGATGAGGAAACTGAGGTTCAAAGAAATCAGACAACTTATCCAAGATTCCACAGCTAGTAAGTGGTAGAGTGTTGACTTTAATCGTGTTATGTGTGGTGTCAAAATCTTCTTAGTCACAATACTAAGTTGCCTCCCTGTATATGCAACTTTTATTTTTACTTTATGTATTTCTGTGGGCTCATTACTTTAAAAAATGAAGCTATATAGTATTATACAAAATAGAGAAAGGTGCTGGGTGTGCTGGCTCACGCCTATAATCCCAGCACTTTGGGAGGCCGAGGCGGGCAGATCACCTGAGGTCAGGAGTTCGAGATCAGCCTGACCAACATGGAGAAACCCCGTCTCTACTAAAAATACAAAATTAGCTGGGCATGGTGGTGCATGCTTGTAATCCCAGCTACTTGGGAGGCTGAGGCAGGAGAATCACTTGAACCCGGGAGGCAGAGGTTGCAGTGAGCTGAGATCGCACCTTTGCACTCCAGCCTGGGCAATAAGAGTGAAACTCTCTCAAAAAAAAAAGAAAAGAAAAGAAAAAAGTTTCTACCCTCCCCTACTCTTTCTCTTTTAGTTTGTTTCTGCTACTTTCTTGTGTATCATCTTGACAGTAGCCTCTGTGGACCTTGACCCAGCTCTTCAAAGTCTAGACTCAGTCTCTGTGCCATACTGCTGAGTTGTTGAAAAAGCCAAGAAGCATTTACATAAATTTTGTCAAGAGAACAATCTGCCCAATATTGAATTTAGAACCTATTTAAAGCAAATTCCTACAGGGTGCATCTGTTCAATCCCTTTGTCAGAGTATAATTTTTAAAAAGTTAGAAACATGATACTCTCACATATATGGTGAGCACATGTCAAGGATTTCTTTAACTCAGTAGCAAGGAACAGAGGACACAGCAGGATGACAAAGCTGGTTTAAAGGAGGATATAAGAAACTGATATATATTTAGTCAGTTAAAAATGCCAGAACAAGATTGCAAAGTTAGATACAAAACTGGTTAATTTCCTTTAAGGCAAAAAAAGAAAAAGAGTAACCTGTAGGGCTATCTTTCCTTCTGGATAAAAGTGATTTGCATCTCTAGAGAACAAAAGTCATTTGCAATTAACAGTCTTCTACCAGTTAAAGTCTAACTTTACAGAGTCTGAGCTGTAATTAATAGTCAATTTTAAGGGAACCTTCCCTTCCCTTAGAGCAGCTGTCCAACAGAACTTTCTGCAATGATGGAAATGTTCTCTAGCTGTGCTTCCTAATATGATAGCCACTAGCTTCATGTAGCCATTGAGTCCTTGATGTGTGGCTAGAGTGACTGCAGAACTCAATTAATTTTATTTAATTTTAATTACTTCATGTTTAAAGAGCCACAAATGACTAGTGGCTACTATAATGAACAGTGCAGTCTGAGAGCATCATATGACCCTTACATGGCTTGTTAGAATAGTTAGTATGACTTTGAAAGGCTCACAGTAATCTTTCTGCCTGATTTCCTAGTTTAGGGGCCTTTTCCTGACACCTTTTGCTCTCCTACAGTTTCTTCCATCAACCCTTATTTTTCTTTGCTGTGAGGACAAGGAAGGAACCAGTCTATTTACAAACTGTTGCCCGCTGGTGGCTCCTTGCCAGCTCTTAGATAACACTGATGGTCCCTCTGAGGGCTGAGGATGCATTCCCCGGGCACTGCAATCAGAGCGGACACATGTGCAGCTGTGGATGGAGGGAACTGACGTGTTCTCTCTGGGAGCAGAGGAGCAAATGTCACGAGAAAAGCCCTTGAAAATGGTTCTCATCCCCTTTCTCCATCGCAGACAACCCAGAATAAACTGTTCTGAAATGTTGACGTTTAATAATATTAATATTAGTAATGGCTGGGAAGGGCTTCTGGTAAGGAGATTCCAGGATAAATAGGTCACTAGGTTTTCACTGCTTATCAATGAAGTTCCCAAAAAGATCTTTTTAAAGGAAATAGGCTCATGTAGACTTTTCTTCTTCTTTTTTTTAAAGGAAGGAAATACATTATCTTTATAATAAGGCAATGCAAGAGGGATTTTTGCTGATTTTTTTTTTTGAAGAACTATTTATAAAATAATGAAGATTTAAAAAAACAAAAAAGGCTGGGCATGGTGGTTTACGAATGTAATCCCAGTACTTTGAGAGGCCAAGGCAGGAGAATCGCTTGAGCCCAGAGTTCAAGATCAGACTAGGCAACATAGTAAGACCTTGTCTCTAGGAAAAATAAAAAAAAATTAGCCAGGCATGGTGGCACATGCCTGTGGTCCCACCTACTTGGGAGACTGAGGTGGGAGAATCGCTTGAACCCAGGAAGTTGGGGCTGCAGTGAGCCTATGATTGCACAACTACACTCCAGCCTGGGTGACAGAGCAAGACCCTGTCTCAAAAAAATAAAAATAAAAATAATTTAAAAAGAAAACAAAATTGAGAATCCTCTGCTGATCTCTGTTATGTCTTACTCAGAAAGTGACATAAGTGAATTTTATCTTAGGAAAATGTACTGCTATTGTGTTTCCAGCTGTATCAGTGCATTCTTACCTTCCCTAAATTAAAAGCCCATCACTGCTAGCTCCTAAGGACTCCTTTCAATGCCCCCTTTTCAATGCCACTTGAGCATCACTATTCTAGCAGTTAAGTTTGGCTTGCTTTGCACTGAAACTTGCCTGCAAATAGCTCGGTGGTCTGTCCTGGATTTGCCAGTAGCCTGTCTCTTGAAAGGGGCTTAAGGTGCAAGGTTGCTGAGTTTGGAATCACTTTGCCAACCCTGGCAGCCTCTGTGACTCTATGATTTCTTTAATGTTCCCGTCTTTCTCATTCCCCTAAATAAACTGAAGCCTTTACTGGAAGGTCAAGTAAATGTTACTGTGAATCACTACTAGTAGAGGCTCCAGAAAAGGGAATCCTGGTTGCTTTCAAATAATCTTGAAATTTCACTCTTTTAATTATTTTTAAGCCCCTGTACTTTAAAAAAAAAAAAAAAAAAAAAAAACTATAGAAACATATGTAATATATAAACCAGAATGTCCACTGATTTTCAGGCTAACTGAAGACTAACTAGAAGCAAGTTTATTACCCCAATGCTGTTGTTCAGAAGCTTTCTGATATGTTCATTCACTTTCCTGCCTTATGAATCAGAGTAAACGTGATGAACTGTATGTTTCTATGTAACATCATATACCATACTAATTTTCACTTGAGTTCTCAATGTAATTTATCTTTTTGGGAATTGGACATTGAACTACATTAAGTAGTTTCAGTATCTCCCCTTAAATGTGTTGAGGGAATCTTTTGAAATCAACTTTTACTGTCATTTCATTTTCTTTTCCTATACAGCTAAGATTTATTGAGTGCTTACTGTGAGCCAGACAATGTGTTAAGTGTTTTAAATGAATGATCTATTTTAATGCTTTTCAAAAATCAACATTGACTTAGTAACAGTGTTTTCCCTTTATTAAAGATGAGGAAACTGAGTTCAGAAAAGTGAAGTGACTTACCATGCTTACTCAACCAGTAAGTGTTGAAATCATAACTAAACTCTAGCTGTGTTTGACCACACAGCGTTGCTCACAACTCACAAAAGACTTGCGTTCCATTCCCAGCTTTGAACTTTATAGACCAAGTAATTCTTGACCTCCCCAGGCATCTATATCCTTATTTATAAAATGAGGGTAATAGTACCTCCCTTCCAAAGTTGGGGCACTGAGACTTGTGAGAAATTATTTCCAAACTCTAAAGCGCTAAATACATGTAATGTGTTATTGCTTTTACATCTTTATTAGCTAGCAATGTCTTTAGTTAATTGCATTCTAATTAATATGTTATGCTTAGATTATAGGTGGGAAGCCTCACTATTAGCTAGCGATGTCTTTAGTTAATTGTATTCTAACTAATTGATATATTATGCTTAGATTATAGGTGGGAAGCCTCATTGTCTACCATAGGACAGAAATTGGTACAAGACCTCCTGGCTTTGGACTTGATCCAATGTGGCCTAGTTATTGAATTACCACAAGGAACTCAATTAAAGGTGGTCTGGCTAATGAAACAGGCAACTCACAGCTTCTAGTACTGGTCCCAGTTTTGACTGTTTCTCTATTAATATTTACAAAGTGTGAATATTCAGTAATCCAAATAATTTTTTCATTAGCCTTTGAGATTTTTCTCTCTTACTTGTATTACAAAGTATGTAGATATTCAGTAATCCAAATAATTTTTTCATTAGCCTTTCAGATTGTCTATTACAGTGTTTGTTTTGTATCTGTTTGGGTGGGCTAATTAGAATAGTTAGTAGTATCACTTTGAAGGGGCTCACAGTAATCTTTTTGCTTTATATCCAAGTTTGGGATAATTTTTCTTAATATCTTTGCCCCTCCTACATTGTTATTTTTATCCCAATTATTGGAATGGTCTTCCTAAGTTTGAATGAGATTCTTTTATGACCTACGATTCTCTTTTCCAACAAAGAGCAAAGAAGAGCAAAATGGACTTAATGCAAATCAATCCTGCATGGGCCCTGCATTCTTTGGAAACTCTAATGCAATGTTCCTGAAAGCAGAGAGATGCCACTAACAAATAATCTTGTTTTCTAAAGGTGGCCTTGGTAGGGTGAAAATTTTTAAAGAACATTACAATTCAACGTGTCAAGGGATTGTTTCACAGAGTATTGATATTTAACTTTTAATTTTTTTTATATTTAGAAAAACAAATGCCTTCTTAGTTCAAACAATGGTTTCTTTAAGGAAAACTGCAGAGAAAGTGATTAAGTCACTTGGAGCTGAACTTCCAGGCAGCACTGCTGAATATTCATGATGTTTAATTTTTAAATCTCTCTCAAATGTAATTCCACAGAGACATCAGACTTCATCATCTAACATCATCATCATTAATCAGTCAAATATATCCACAGACATTATCAGAGAATACGATTCATACCATGTGCATTCCCTAGTCAGCCACTTTTGAAGATATGGTGATAGAGTCTGCACCATCAAATAACTTACAATGAGCAAGAGGATACTGATAGTTGCTACCTATATAAAAATTTGTAGAAACAAAAATGAGAGATGCCTGTGACTGTTTGGGTTGAGGGGAACCATTACAAGCCAAGTCATATTCTCTACTTTCTCAACAGACTTGGCTCCTTTTGCTTTCTTTGTATAAAGTACTTCCAAGTAGGTGAAACAAGAGGTTTAACAAAGCCTCAACACTGGCTGTACTCTAAGGGCAAGAATAAAAACTCTATTTGGTTCTTATATTCAATCACCTGACCTCCATGTCTGAGACATACTAGCAGTAAACTAACAGAAAACAATGGTTAAACAAAAAACAGAAACCAGCAACATTTAGCTTAGACTGTACATCAGAGAGAAGTTAAACAAAATATATGGCAAAAGAAGTATTTATCCAGTAAATCCTACTCGCCACCATTACAAACTTGATATTAAAAATCCCACCCACAACTGTAAACTAGTTCAACCACTGTGGAGGACAGTGTGGTGATTCCTCAAGGATCTAGAAGTAGAAATCCCATTTGACCCAGCAATCCCACTACTGGGTGTATACCCAAAGGATTATAAATCATGCTGCTATAAAGACACATGCAAGTATGTTTATTGAGGCATTATTCACAATAGCAAAGACTTGGAACCAACCCAAATAGCCATCAATGATATACTGGATTAAGAAAATGTGGCGCTTATACACTGTGGAATACTATGCAGCCATAAAAAAGGATGAGTTCCTGTCCTTTGCAGGGACATGGATGAATCTGGAAACCATCATTCTGAGCAAACTATCGCAAGGACAGAAAACCAAACACCACATGTTCTCACTGATAGGTGGGAATTGACCAATGAGAACACTTGGACACAGGGTGGGGAACATCACACACTGGGGCCTGTTGTGGGGTGGGGAAGGGGGGAGGAATAGCATACCTAATGTAAATGATGAGTTAACGGGTGCAGCAAACCAACATGGTACATGTATACATATGTAACAAACCTGCACATTGTACACATGTACCCTAGAACTTAAAGTATAATAAAAAATAATAAGAGAGAAATGGTGGTATGTACATGTGTGCATTTTTTAAATAAATATTTTTAATTCTTTTAATAAATTATTGAAAGGTTAAAAAAAAATCCCACCCACGTGTTTAGGAAACAATGATAGAGCCAAGTGAAGATAAACAAAACTGCCCATCTGTTTTTATTTAAAAAGATATTCAACTTTCCTTATTAAATACTGTAGGTCTCTTTAGAATGTAACTAACACATGCCTCTTTGGAAAAAGAAATCCAGAAAAGAAAATGTAAGCCCTTTAAAATTACAACATACTGTGTAAAGAAGATAAACCATTAGAAATTTGATTACGCTGACTTTTTTTTTTCTTTTCTGAAAGGGGAAGAATGTCTTGATTGTTTTTGCTGACTATAGAAGCAAGACCTACTTCTAATCATGTTTCTTACTGATGAAGCCTCAGAGGACAGTGGAGGAGATCGATCTTATCATGATATAACTTCCTTTTTTATTTGATTGATACAGAAAAGCTGCAGCCTGTTGGAGGCTTAAAACAGCCTTCAGAATATACATCAAACATCTCTTTGGCCCATATGGTGCCTCTGAGTTGCAGGCTTTGAGGATTTCTTTAAACGCTTCTCCTCCTTTTCTGTGTCCACATCAGAATACTCTGCATCCCCATCAGAACGTTGTGTACCATGGAGAAACAATATAAATAAATCATGTAATAAAATGACCTTTCCCAAATCACGTTTTGGCGAGAAGATGCTTTTCACAGCTGTCTCTTTGCTCTCACTGCAGATGCCAACAACAGTGGGACTTTTACAAGTCCTACTAGAAGTTTGACATCCAGTTGAATTCAATTCTGGGGGAAGCTAAATTCAGCATGCTTCCTTTTCACATTTTTGGCAGATTGAAAATATATACTGCCAATGAACCAGAATGTGTACAAATAACATCTTCAGCCTTAGAGTTTGCTTGTGAAGAGAAGACAGTTCTGGGAGAAAGACCTTGAGGAGGGAATATAGAGAGAGATTTTTTATTTACTGGACTTGTTTATTGGCTTGGTTAAGATAGCTGATTATGTCGTCCTGGGAATTGTTGACCACAGTGACATGTAAATAAGGAAATGACTTGAAAAGTGATATGTAAGACCTCTGATACATATGAGAAATGATGGAAAGTGATATGAGACAGTCCCATGTATGCCAGGAGCTGAGACGCAGTCACTGAGGGGTTTATTTTCTACAGGTGGCAGTGTTTTGTGGAATATTTGACAGACCACACTATTTGTCAACACAGCCTAATCCACATGTCAAACAACATTTCAAATATGTTTTCAGAATATGGCCTATTCATGTTGATTACCAGAAAGGTCAAAATTCACAGAAACCCAGCAATACCCAAAGGGTAGGCTGTAAAGGATGAGAAAGGGATTCCAGAGAATGCCTGTTGCTTTTTTTTTTTTTTTTAACTCTAAATTTGCTAATTCAGGTTGTCTGGGCCACTGTATGGCACTGGAAGAAGAACAAGAAAAAGAAGTTAAAGCTATAAACTCTCTCTCAAAGCAGTTCTAGAATGTTCCTGCTCCTTTGCTGTCCTAGTCACTGTAAGTTCTTTTGGAAGGAGGTGAAGAATAAAGTCATGATTAAAGAGACAACATTTACTTCCTTTCTTTTTTGTTATAGTGGCCAAGCTAGTGATCATGGATTAGAAACCATGAGTGCTCTCTTCCTTCTCATCCTCCTCCTCCTCTTCCATTTGTTTTCCCTCTACAATTCTCTTCACTTCTTTCCCTCTTTCTCCCCCAGTTCTTCTTCTGTTTCCAATTCCTCTTCTCAAAGTTCTCTGAATGTTCTCACTTCTTCTAATTATCCTCCATTTCCTTCTAATTCTCCTAATTCTTCTCCTTCTCCTCCTCCCTCCTTCTCTCCCTCCCTTTAACCCTCAGCCTCCATGTCTAGTTTACTTCTTTGCTAGGTTAAAAATGGAATCTGCTATAGATTTCCACAGTATCTCAGAGTAGACCTGGCAAAACTAGACCTAAACAGAGGAGTCCATGCCCCATCGCTCTTTCTACTCCAGCCTCCATGACTTTCTCCATGATCACTAAGCTAGAGTTTCTTATTTTGGAGGCCATTTCCACTAGAAATTGTTACAAACTCTACAAGGAAAAAGTGGAAAGAGAAAGCAGAGTCTTAAAACTGCAAGTGGGCTGACTGTATTTATTAATGAACAACCTTTCTTTCAAACAGAAAAATAATAACTTTCTGTTTTTCAGACTAATTCATTATAAATAGACACCTATTCTTGTGTTGTCACTTTCAAATTCAGTTATACCTAGAATTTAGAAGATGGTAAAGAATAATCAGTGGCAACTATTTAATAAATGTCCTAAAACAGATAAAAATGTGATTTATATGCAGTTCACATAAAGGTGATAATTATAGGTTAACAGCTAAACTTTTGAATTGCAAGAGGAGAATCAAAGCCCTAACCCAAAGACATACGATTCTAACAGCTATATGTGAAGATGGAGATGGTATTTTATGGGATTATATTCTGTTGAAGCTAGATTCAACCTTAAATACCATTTTATACAAACCCTTCATTTTAAAAATGAGAAAATGCAAAACTAGATACACCATGAGTGTTAGGACCAGACTCTCATAGAGTGGATGATGGTGCAAGTTTCATTGCTACTTCACTTTCATTAACTCGATTCCACACACCCTGTGCCTATTTTCTAGTCCTTTTTTCTTCCTCACCACAAATTGCAGATTCTACCTCTATTCAGAAGGAGTGGGAGGAAGGAGGAATAGGAGAAAATGGAGCCATTTTCCCTGGCTCTGTAATAAACACTCTTCATTCCAGGACAGCAAACTAAACACAAGCTACGACCTCTTCCACCAACCTCAAATCTTCCAGAAATGCTAGCAAACATATCTTAAATGAGTTTGTACACAGATGTGCTACAAAACTAGAAAGAAACTCTCTGTGGGCCATAAACAGTGAGGAATCCCTAAAAGGTAGAAATTAGGTAACATCAGATTGAGAAGTAAAACTACAGCCCAACACATGTCTGGGACAGTCCATTTATACTCTACCAAATTCCATCTCTCCTTCTTCATCCAGAGCTAAATCTGACTCCCAGTCCTTCCCTCCTCAAAGCCTTCCTTGCCTTAGAACTCCTTTACTGGCTTGTTCTGTACCAGTTTTTATCCATCTTCTTTTC
Organism: Macaca mulatta; assembly: GCF_049350105.2. Classification (NCBI taxonomy): domain Eukaryota; kingdom Metazoa; phylum Chordata; class Mammalia; order Primates; family Cercopithecidae; genus Macaca; species Macaca mulatta. The sequence continues at coordinate 128,445,158 of NC_133407.1, read as the reverse complement.
ATCATCACACCCTAAGAGTAAGGACTTTTTGCCCCCCTGAGCCAATTGTTGCCCCTTAGGGATGGTATTTCTTCTCTTGAGAATGTCTTACAGAGCTTCTTTTAGAAGATGCTCTGAAAGGAGAGGTTCTCTGACTCTTCTCAAATTATGCCATGGAACTGACCAATATTTCTGCCCCTCTGGATGGCCAACTCTGGGTGAATAGTTGTCATATATGTGAATAAAGTCTTTTTCCTTAAATGGCTTAGGGGGAAAATTCACAGGGGAAAAAATCCAAGCACCAAAACATGGTTTAGAAACGTTTACTCTTTGTTTTAATTTTCCTCTGGTGTCCCCAGGACATGCTTTGCAGAGATGACTACTTCTGGATAATCTATAGCATGTAGCTATCGGCATATAAAAAAAACTCATTGGTGGTAGGCAGCCTCTAAGATATCCTCAGTGATTTTTTTCCTTTCGGCATTCATGACCTTGTTTAATCCTTTCCTTCTCCTTGCGTGTGGGCCAGACTTACTGCCTGGCTTCTAACACACAATTTTGCAGAACTGATGGTGGTATGTTTGGGCTCTGTGTCCCCACCCAAATCTCATATCCAGTGCTGGAGTTGGGGCCTGGTGGGAGATAACTGGATCATTGGGGTGGTTTCTCATGGTTAGCACCATCCCCCTTGGTGCTGCCATGGTGACAGTGAATTCTTACGAGATCTGGTTTTTATGAGGGTTTAAGTATCTCTGACCTCTCTTTCTTCCTCCTGCTCTGGCTGTGTGAAGATGCCTGCTCCCACATTGCCTTCTGCCCTGAGTAAAATCTCCTTGAGCCATGCTTCCTGTACAACTGTGCTTCCTGCAGAACCATGAGCCAATTAAGCCTCTAAATCTCCTTGAGCCATGCTTCCTGTATAACTGCGCTTCCTGCAGTACCACAAGCTAAAATTAAAGAGTTTTTCTTTAAAACTTACCCAGTCTCAGGCATTTCTTTATAGCAGTGTTAGAACAGACTTATACAGATGGGATGTGACTTCCCAAATTAGGTTATAAAAAGACTGTGGCATCCATCTTAGATTCTCCTTGTCCCTCTCCCTCTCCCTCTGTTTCTTAAATCACACACTCTTGGGGAAGCCAGCTGCTGTGTTATGAATAGTGCCCTGGATGCCCACATGGTGTCTAACTGAAGCCTCAGACCAACAGTCCTGTGAATGAGCTTTGAAGCAGCTTCTTCTGCCTGTGTCATGCCTTGTATGACTGTTCTCTGGCTGATACCTTGATTGCAGCCTCATGAGGAGACCCTGAGCCAGAAACACCAAACTAAGTCCTTTCAGATCCCTGACCCACATAAAGTGTGAGATAGTTTGTGTGTGTTCTTTTAAGCCCCTAAGATTTGAAAAAGTTTGTTATCAGCAGTGGATATCTAACACATTCAAATTAATTTCCATGTTTTTTTTCTTTCCTCCAAGATTATTTACTATTCATTAGCTAGTGATATGGTTTCGCTGTGTCCCCACCCAAATCTCATCTTGAATTCCAGTTCCCATAATCCCCATGTATTGTAGGAGGGACCAGTTGGAGATCATTGAATCATGGGGGCTGTTTCCCCCATCCTGTTCTCATGATAGTGAGTTCTCTTTAGATCTGATGCTTTCATAAGGGGCTTCCCCCTTTGCTGGGCACTTATTCTTCCCCTTCCTGCCACTGTGTGAAAAAGGACATGTTTGCTTCCCTTTCTGCCTTGACTGTAAGTTTCCTGAGGCCTCCCCAGCCATGCTGAACTGAGTCAATTAAACCTCTTTCCTTTATAAATTACCCAGTCTCAGGCATGTCTTTATTAGCAGTGTGAGAACGGACTAATAAAGCTAGTATGCCTGTTTTGTATTAGTTAGATGTCTATTTCTTTTAGACAGACATTGGAGATAGGACTAAATGCTTTACCAAGGCAAAAATAAATACAAGCACATCAAATTAGAATTTAGTTTCCCATGTTATTAAGAGAAAAGTGATCAATCTGGTAGAACAAAATGTGACTAGTTCAAATAGAAGTAACCATACTTGGTTGTCCTTTATAAAGTTATATTTTATTATTATTTCAATAGTTTTTGGGGAACAGGTAGTGTTTGGTTACATGGCTGAGTTCTTTAGTGATGATTTCTGAGATTTTGGTGTACTTATCACCCAAACAGTGACTATGCACCCAATGTATAGTCTTTTATCCCCCACACCACTCCCACCCTTCCCCCTAAGTCCCCAGAGTCCATTATGTCATTCTTACATGTACGCATCCTCACAGCTTAGCTCTCACTTACAAAAATGAACATATGATGTTTGGGATTCCATTCCTGAGTTACTTCACTTAGAATAATGGTTTCCAAATTGCTTGAACCTATAAGGTAAAGACTGCAGTGAGCCGAGATTGCACCACTGCACTCCAACCTGGGTGACAGAGTAAGACCCGTCTCAAAGATAATAATAATAATAATGGTCTCCAGTTCCATCCAGGTTGCTGCAAATGCCATTATTTCATTCCTCTTTGTGGCTGAGTAGTATTCCATAGTATATACGTACATATGACATGTATGTCTATATATGTCCGCATATGTCCACATTTTCTTTATCCACTCATAGGTTGATGGGCATTTAGACTAGTTTCATATTTTTGCAATTGTGAATTGTGCTGCTATAAACATTTGACTTTATAAGAGGACTTTATGAATTCCAGTCCCAACAATTCAACATTTCTTATTTGGTAGAGTCTGGGGAGTTCATTACCTTTGCATCTTAAAGAGTTAGTTAAGAAAAGTACAGCTTAAAAAGATTGCAAGGGGAATGTCCACCACCTTATGGGAACAGCTTTTTCCCCAAAAACTATAGTAGCCCCTTGACCTGTAAGTAAATTAAAAACTATATTCAAAAAGCCCTCATCTGTTCATCAAACTAGGCCCAATGAGTTCTCCACATGGTTCTATTTTTGCTCAGTTGATATCATTTTATACTTTCCACACTTGTTTGATTGATTCATTCATTCATCAAGTATCAAAAAGATAATGACTTTCTTTTTTTAACCCATATTTTAATTAAAATATTTTATTAATTCAGAATTCTCTCTCCCTTCAGTCACTCTAAATTAGTGAATTCTTTCTTTGAGACCATTTTGAATATTTTTCTTTTCTTGTGGCTGGTGGTGTTGGACTGGTTTGATTGACTTGCATAGAACCCATTTCCTTTTTTAAAATGGCTACTCAGAATTTTTCTCTGATAAACAAGTAACCTAGAAAATATTTATCCAGAGATACTGGCTGACTCGTCATACTAAAAATATATATTTTGTGCAGCAAGGCTGTGAAGAATGACTCATTCATAATCTGGCTTAATGAATCAACAAGGCCAAAGTACACAGATAACATTTACTATGTCCCTTGCTCAAATGCAGCAAGCAGAGATACTGGTGTGGAGGAGAGCTAGGTGTGGATTTACATGTCAGAAGGAATATCTTCTTCACCACTGATCTGTAGCTTACCTGCATCTGGGCAGGTGATCAAAAGCTTTGACATTTTGCAGACCTGAGTCTGAAACTTGGCTGTACCCCTTTAGCAGGTTATCCAAACTCTCAGCGTGTTTTTGCATCTTCAAAATGAAAGGAAATAATTCCCCTTCATACTGTTACGAAGTTTAGATGAGATGAATGGCATAATACTTAATTCTTTACCTGGGGCCTGATACATTGTAAATGCATGGTGAATGACCAGGTTATTACGTAAATGGTGAACTTGAACTCTGTTTCTAATAGGTGACTTCTCAGGTATCAATCATTGAAACATAAATTGAAGAAATAAACTACTTCTCTGCTCAATGCATTAGTTTTAAATCTTATGGAATTTCCTTTATAATCGGTAAAAAAAAATGGTCAAAGGTTAGTTCACGTAGTCAAATCTACTGATAATTTTGTACTCAGAAAGTTACATTCAACTCAATCCTACAAACCATGGAAAATATCAAGGATAAGAATAAGTTGATTATGGTTTCCCTTGTAAGCCCAACAAGCCACTATATTTGGTTTTTTTAGAGCAAGGATAGGTACCAACTTTAAAACTACTAATTTACTTATCTTTCTAGCTTACTAACATGGTAATCTGAATGTATTAGGGCCAAATGCCTATTTAGACAGTTGAGATAGAAATGTCCAATAGTTTACTGACAAATTAATGTGTTTGAATTATTTTCATTATAATTGATCTAAGTTTTTGATCCTCTTTTTATAGAGACATTTAAAATCCTCCCTTATTAATTGCTTGCCTCAGCATTGCATACATTCTCAAAGCCACTCCGACAAAACCTGGGCAATGAAGCAGAATGATGATTTTCTGTATTAACTTAGAATCTTGTTTGTTTCTAAAGAGTTTCTAAGTCCCCAGGGTTTGTTGTCTTAAAAAGTCAAAGTTGTCGTGGTCTCCAGAGTCTGAGCTATCTAAACATGGAAAATCAAGTTCATAGATACAGTAATAGAAGAGCAAGCAGAAATCTTGATTTCCAGGCTTCCAGTTGACACATCAGCTAATCTAGACATCGGTTAAGGGCAGAGTAAGGACATTTGAGTCCAAAAATTACTTTAATCCACTTTTATTATCTACTAAATTCCTAACCTACAGTATTTAACCCTCACAAAATTTCATGAAAATATATTCTATTTTTTTAAGCTTCTTTTACCAATGGGAAAAGTTGAAGTATTTAAAGCACCTTCCTGGAGTTCCCACTCAACTCATAACCCCTAGGCTGAATCTACAACATTGGTTCTCAGGCCAGGGATGATTTTGCTCCCTCTTTCTAGGGGACACTTGGCACTGTCTGGAGACATGTTTGGTTGCCACAGGTGGAGGAAGTTTGCTGCTGGTGACCATGAGTCGTGGCTGCTAAATACCCTACAAGGAATGCACAGGATAAGTCCCTGTAGCAAACAGCCAGCCCAAAATGTCTAGTGCCAGAGCTGAGAAACTAGAGTTCTGGTAGACGGAGCACTGTCTACCAGAACTTTCTGTGATGGTGGAAATGTTCTACTAGACACTTGAAATGTGGCTAGTGTGACTGAAGAACTATAATTTTATTTAATTTTAAATAAGTTAAATTTAAATAGCCCCATGTATCCAATGGGTATTCTGGTGGACAATAAAAGTCTTACTTGATATATTATTACTTCCTCACCTATACAATGTTATAATCATAACAATTTTATTAGGTTGTTCTAAGAACTGAGATTACTAGATATGCAATAAGTTATTAGCTGCTATTTTAAAATTTAAATCAGTCCATGTATGCATACTAATTATGCTGTTACATATTTATATTCTGTGTACATACACACATGAATGAAACAATTTCCAAAGAATGGTCTCAAATAATAACTGCATGCTTTGATATTCCACAGACTATTAAAATGCACCAACCCAAGGTCTCCAGTCCTGCTGAGTCCCCCTGTGTCACCTCCTGCAACTGCCACAGTTGTCAGGAGCTCAAATACTAGAGACCTTCTTCACTAGGTCAATGACTAAACTTTAACAAATAAAGGGTAATTATTAGCTTGCCCCCCATCCCCCCAAGGCCAGGTTTCCTTAAAAGTCAATACCTTGGTAAATATAAATATGGTTTGATTTTTAAAAGTGACATTTGTGTGAGCTTTTTGGAAGCCCACCTTTTTTTTTTTTTTGAGATGGAGTCTTGCTCTGTTGCCAGGCTGCAGCACAGTGGCACAATCTCATCTTACTGTAACCTCTGCCCCCCGGGTTCAAGCAACTCCCCTGCCTCAGCCTCCCGAGTAACTGTGACTACAGGTGTGCACCACCACTCCTGGCTAATTTTTTGTATTTTAGTAGAGACAGGGTTTCACTATGATGGCCAGGATGGTCTCGAACTCCTGACCTCGTGATCTGCCTGCCTCAGTCTCCCAAAGTGCTGGGATTACAGGCGTAAGCCACCGTGCCAGGCCTGTAAGCACACCTTTCAATGGCTTCTAGCCTGAAGGCCTAGCCCACTTCTGTAGTTTGAAGATGTCTCTGGAAGACAGATAGAATGGCCCACCAACACTGTTTGCACGAAGGCGAAAGGATCTTGGTGAGCATACCAATGACTGAGCACTTTGAGGCTGGCAGTTCGGGCTGGACTCAGATCTCTGCTGCTGGGGAATAAGGTCAATCCTTGCATCTCAAGACTTACATTTGTCAGGGAAGGGGCTCAGCCTCTAATGAGTGTGGGCGTACAAACTTGATATGGGAATAAGGACCAGTTAGATTCTTCTGGCATCAATGTTCTAATGCTCTTTGAGCATAATTTCCTTTGGAACACAGGGTTTGAACTCAAAAAAAGGTTGGGGCCAAAGAAGAAATCAGAATAAAAATAAATAGGATCATGGTCTTTCTTTCCTTCTCTTCGAGTTTCAGCTTAACTATCACCCCTCTAGAGACTTCAACCTCACCCTCTGCCCTTTTGTTATTTTATCTCATTATTAGTTTCCTTCACAGCACTTTTGAGAATTAGTAATTATATATTTGTAGAGTTTTGTACTTGGTTTCTCTCTGTCTCTCTTACTGGAGTATAAGCTCTGTGAGGGATAAGACTATGTCTGTTTTATTTACCATGGTGTCTTCATAATTCAGCACAGTGCCTGGAACACACTAAGATGAGTGGACAAATAAATGTTGGATGAGTGGATAAATGAAAACAAAATTAATTTGGGTATAAATGCCACTGATGACTCTTCTGATTGGAATAAGCCATAAAAAGCAGTCCAAATATTAATATATCTTTCCATATTCCTGGAAAATAATGCTCCCAACTTGTGTTCGTTTTTCCTAAATCTCAGAGAACTTTGATTCAGAAGTATTTACCAAATTGTATTTGTCCCTAATTCTAGGATCCTGGCACAAGGTCTCTGGGGATGAGGCCACAATAGAAAGAATTATTTGAGCAATTATATGAGACATGTAAAGATCAAACCCAAAGTCCACACAGCCCTTGGTTCCTAAGGATTTCATGTCTGCCAAGAGCAAAAGAGAATGTGGGCATTGCCAATCATTATATTGCCTCCCACCAAAGTCCCTATTTGGGTTCCCTTAGATATATAGTTGCTGAGACTTTCTTTCTTTACACGAACACTCACAATGAGCCTAGCATGCACATTGTGTCAGGAGTCGGGGCTGAGTTACAAAGAATACCCAGTAATACAGGTTAAGCTTAAGCTTTTAAATCCTACAGATCTGGGTTGAATTCCAAACCTGGGCACTCACTGGGGACCTTGGATAAGTTACACATACCCCCATCCCTGTGATCCCTTGTCTGTAAACTGGGGTGATCATAGCACATATTTCCTACTGTTGCGATGAGCTTTCAGTGAGTATCTTTGGTTAAGCATCTAGCAGAGTGCCCAGCACATAGGAAGCACTCCATACATGCTAATCATATGTGATAATTTTAAAACTTGGCTCCAGACTCTTTGGTGTTCTTCCCATTGAAAAGTGGAGCTATGTCTCCTCCTTTTGAATCTGGAAGTTCTTATGAGTGCTTTAACAACAGCCTGTGGTGGAGATGACACTGTGTCTTCCAAAGCTAGGTCAAAAAGACATCAGCCTCCACCCTGCGCTAGAAGCACTGATCAACCTTGGAAGAAGTTCCACTTCCCCAGTGCCACCATGCTGAGGAGGGCACATGAAGGACCTCTGGTCAAGAGTCCCATCTTAGTCCAGTCTTCCAATGATTGCCACCAGGATGCTAGGCCATGCTGCTTGTAAGTGGGCACTCCAATGCCAATTGTTCATTGCCCCATCTAGTCAAGTTAATACCAGCTGAGGCCCCAGACACTGAGAAGCAGACTCAATCCACCCAACCTTTGTAGTCAGAATTTCTTATCCATAAATTCCAAGAGTATAATAAAAAATTGTTTTATGCCACTAGGTTTTGGAATAATTTATTACCCAGCAATAGGCTGTGGAACACTACAATCACTATTCACTCAATATTATAATCAGTTGTGATAATTATTAAGAATAGTCCCAATTATACCATAATCACTAATAATTATTGTCAATAATTGAGTAGATTGTTATGCTTGCCACCTTGTATCCTTTCACCCTTCTCCTGAGAGAAGTCTAGAGATGCCTGGAACTATTTTATCTTTGCTCCTCCTGCAATGCCCTTCCCACCCGCCAATCTTTTTCCAACTCACCCTTACTCATCCTTTAAGATCTCAGATCTGGCACCACCACCTCCAGAGAGCCCACTCCCCATCCTGGGTCAGTCCTCCTCTGTGATCCTGCAGTGACCTGCGAGTTTCTCTTTGCACATTGCACACTGCACTGGCTCCATTATATTAAGAATTTCTGTGAGCTTCCTGAGGCAAGGAAGCTTGCCTTGTTAATAATATTATTTTCCAAGGGCCTTCCATTTGCACAGGAAAGACAGGATGAGGTAGAGGCAGAGGTTGAGAGCACAGGCTGTGGATCCAGACTGCCTGGGTTCGAAGTTTGGCTCTGATACCTACCAGCTGTGTGATCTTCCATCTGCTTTAAACTGTGTATGTGTCCCATGTGAAGGAAGCTTCACTCATAAAGTTTCTTATACTTCAAAGATTAAAAGCTTGAAGGAATAGAGAGCATTTGGATTAGTACTGGATACATAAGAAGTCTTCAATTAATTACCCTTTATTGATTACAAAATTGTACCTATTGGTTTGGCTCTAGACAAAGGGGCAGGCCTTCCATCTCATTTTTCTTGTTCTGTCTGCAGTTTTCTCCTCTAGGTATTTGATCTGCTGTATTTTTGTTTGTTTAGCCTGGGATCTACCAGTAATTCCCAAATCTAGCTGTATACTCTAATCTCATCTGGGGAATTGGTTGGAAAAGCTCAGGCACTGCTTCCAGTGTTTCTGCGCAAAGTGATACCAGGGAACCCACAGCGTTAACAAGTTCACTCAGCAGTACTGGGGATGTGGCCCAGGGATAGGGCCAGCATTTGGGAACATTGACCTAGAATTTCTATCCTATTTAAATGTTACTGCTTTATCTTGCTCACACTTTCAAGCGGGCATCCCATACACACAATTTCCCCTTCATACGGCAAACGGAAGTCTGTTTAAAACAAACATCCAATGCCATTTCAATCTATTTTCACAAGATATCCCTTTTCTTATCTCATTTTGTCCCCTTCACTGGTAGTTAGTAGCTGACCCTGTTCTTGTTCACTAAAAGAACTGACCATTTGTGGTCGGTGGACAAACAGCTGGTGGCCTCTTTTTTTTCTGGGCGGGGGAGGGGTTGGTGGGAGGCAAGTAAAATTGCAAATAAGGGTGTTAAGACTGTTTTCTAAAAGAGCCACTCTCTTGACACATTTTGTGCTTCTCTCTATCAGAGGAGGAGAAAACTGGGGCTTATTCATAAGGGAATGAATAAGTGGTCAGACTCATTGCAGAGTCAGATGCTAATCCTCTTTTCAAGTGGGAAATGCTTTTTTCTATTTCCTGTTCGTTTATGAATTTCACAGCATATATTCCTAAAACACCATTCCTTGAGGGAGATGACCTGTAATTTTGTCAGAATTGTATTACCCTATCACCTTAAGTCAGTATACATTTTAGATAGAAAAGAGATAGCAGAAAACCAATCCTTAGAGCACACCTGTGAGACCCTTTGAATAGCACTTTGTGAATGAATTGGCCTTTATCTCTCTCCCCAATGATGCTATCACAGCTTAACTGGCATGAACACAGCTGTTCACAGCTGCACACAAGATGTTAGCAAGAACACAATGTCAACCATTTGTCCTCGTGTGGGGCAGCTTAATTTATTTCCTTTGAGGATGAAGTCTGATATTGTGTTCTAGCAAGAATCCAATCAGCAAATCTAAAAGACATTCAGAGGTCAGATTTAAGGGATGAGATGAGATTCTATGTCTGATTCTTCTCATGGCTATCTCCCCCTGCCCCTCAAAACCTGCGAAGTTGAGAACTAATCTTGATGATGAATTTGTTTTTAATAGACCCTGAGCAGGAAGTGAACTAAGGTGGAAAAAATGTTATTATTTGACAGAGAACTATAGCCACTCTTCACCTCTCAGCTGGGTCAGCTGATGCCAGAATGCTCTTCACATACCAATTCAGTGCAATGTGAGATAGATAGATAGACAGACAGATAGATAGATAGATAGATAGACAGACAGACAGACAGACAGACAGACAGATGATAGGTAGGTAGATATAGAGCACCTACTGCATGCCAAGCAAATGTGCAGGACCAAAAAAGGCAATAAAAAGATTTGATTTTCATTGGAATTTAAGTTTCATGTCTTGCTCCTGAGTGCCTTTAACATGCCTGGCACAGTTTAGATGTTCAATAAATGTTGAATAAATGAATAAATAATGCACTCTGTAAATCAATCTCGTAAGCCAACCCACATAGATTGGTAGCAGCTGCCCGGAGGGCTGTATCAAGAAAAATCCTGAGGCTATATTTAAGCTCAGTGGGAAATGTGACCTGATTGATTAGCAGTGTCTGTCAAGGGCAGAAGAGGGGTGAAATCAAGTGTGTGATATATTTGCCTTTTTGGGGCTAAACATAAGTAATATAGCTACTTTTACCCTCCCTCTCACCATCCTTAAAACAAAAAAAAAATTTCTTTTCCTTTAATTTCTGAAACAAGCTAGGTAGCTGTCAGGGTCCAATCAGAAATAAATATCTTCTGCATTTATGGCCCCTATCTATTCTGAATCCATCATTCTTTCTCCACTCAAGAGGGAAGAGCAAATACATCGGGGTTTGAGTCATTCAAAGAGACTGCTGAGGGAAATTCTATTTCACTACTATCGCAGTGTTCACTGCATCTTGTTAAACAGAAAAACATTAAAACGTAAAAATTTAAATCTCACCCTCAATTAACTCAGCTTCCCTATTACAATTCACTTCATCAAAGGCAGAGGAGCAAGTTTTGGCACTACTTACTGGGAGAAGATGTTGAAAAACAACATATATTTTAGATGTTGTCTCGAAATTCATAAAATCATCTATCCAACTGACCCAGAGCTCTAGGGGAGTGCCACTGTGCCAGTAATTTGGCAAAAAAGGTTCACTAACAGCTAACCTCTAGTTACAGAAGCCATGCCAATTTGCCTGATCTTTAGGCAATTAGATCCAAAGATGTGGCAACAAAACACAGCCAACTTTTTTCTTTATACACTTTGGTTTGAATTTGTGATAACAAGTATGTGTTACTTTATAAATGGTAAAAAAAAGAATTTGTATGGATATAAATAAAATACATATGGATATATTTAAAAAGGCAGTGTTTCTAAAAGATACCTTTCTCTGAGGTTAGAACAAAATGAACCAAAATATTCAAAAGTGGATGTTTTTAAATAGAATTGCAAATACTTCTATTCTTCTTTAAAATTAAGCAAGAAAAATGATAGAAAATGTGTATTAGAATATGAAAGCAAGAGGAAGTAAAGAATGAGGTTAATATCCATATTGTATAACAAGTTATGACTATAAATTAATGTGGCATAATATTTGATTTGATAAGATTCTACCTTTTCCTGTTTTTGTTTCTAAAAGTATTTGCTAAGAAAGTAAATAAGGGTGAAGAAAGATCAGCTTCAAGTATATCTAAATCCAGAAGCTGATATATTCTAGGGATTTTTGACTCTGAAGAGTCAAAAAGGTAGAGATTCATATCATGGGACAGATACAACACTGGAGACTATAAACAGGAGTAAGCCAAATTTGGTATTCTGAATATTTCCTTTTGGAGATTTGACAACCAAATGAATGTACAACAGATATATAATTGGCTATCAAGCACATTAAGAAAAATGCTACATAATTCATTAGATACAGTAGTAGATATTGGAAATGTGTCAAAATTTATTCTGAAGTGCCAACATTTTCACTTACATAAAAGAAATCACTGCGTAAGAACTGTTGCCCATAGCCCAGACCAATAGAAATATAAAATCCCTTAGCTACAAACTAGAGATGATGAAAAAAGGAACCTACACAATGTGGCAGACTAGAAAAAGACTAAACTTTGCACAAGGCATCAATCTCAAGACCTAATTAGTGCCCCTTGGAAACTAGTTTTCCAATTAGAGATTTGAATCAATGCCAGGGACATGAGAATGAATTTGCAAAATGTGCTTCCACCCACCTTTTTTAGCTTGAGGATTTCAGTTACAAGAAATTGTACCAAGAAAATAAAAATATATGACAGAAGAGAGAATCCTTGACAGACCGATGAAGAAGGAAATCTTTTGTGTTCCAAAACTTATGAAGGAAGTCTTAAAGACTTAAGTAGACAGTGGTTAAAGGAGAAAATAAACCTATCTATGTGTAAACTCCAAGCTATTCAGAGCGGGCCTCTTCAAACCTTCTAGGTATTGATTTGGCCGCAGGATTATCATAGGGGATGATTAAATATCATTGTTGATGGGGCAGGATGGTACTGTGGAAACTTGCTATGGGTCCTCCTTGAGTTTTCCTACTATTAAAAAAGGTAGGCAGGCCTCTGTGTTCTCTTCCTTCATGGGGTTTGAGTTGCACGGCAGAAAACAGAATTAGCCTCAAGAGAACCCTTGCTGCCTGTTTTCCTTTTGTTTTTTGTTTTTGTTTTTTTCTTTTTTTCAAAAGTCTGCTTATTGATTAGGCCACTATTCTTTTGGGTCTCTATTACTTGTAATTGAACCTAATTCCATTAATAAATGAGATTGAAATTACTATCAACCTGAATAGGTGGTAGTTCAAAGTAAATTTAGTTTGGTTTTAGATAAATGGTGTTAAATTATTTTTGCACAGCAGAGCTTGGGATATTAATACCTGTTCTTGTTGTAATAAATTTGGAAAAAGGTACACTTATCCTGGAGATGGTCCCAGTATAACCAAAACTTTAGTATGCATAAGAATCACCTGAAAAGCTTGTTAAAATACAGATTGCTGGGTCCTAGCTCAGAATTTCTAATGCAGAAGATCTTGGTAGGGATGAGAATTGCATTTCTAACCAGTTCCTAGGTGATTCTGATACTGCTGGCCCAGGGCATAGTTTCGAGAACTGTTTTTCTAGATCAATTATCAAACTCTTTGAAATAAAGAACAAGTTTTATTTTGTTTTTCAATATGACCTGAACTGATGCTTTCATAAAATACAAGAAAAATAAATGACTAGAAAAGTGAAATAATGTGTAAAGGTAATACAAATACAAGTCCCAGTTTTAAAATTATCATTTGGATCTAACAGACATAAAATTACTCTGCAAATTACTATGAAGGTTTCCAAAAGCTGACTCTCAATGTCTATGTTGACCTGATCTTGGACTGGTTTCAGAAAGTAGACAGATGGGCCCCAGATCCCTGGCCCACTATAGCATACCCAGCCTGATTGAGAAGTACTGGTTTAGAGGCTCTTCTGATTCTTCCTGTCTTAGAATTTCTGGAGTAGAATCCAAAGACCTCAAGCCTGGGCCAAAATCTTCTACTCTGACAAGTAATCATTAGCAGTCTTTTTTTCTTGATGACACTGATATAAAGGAGGAGATGGTGATTCCTTTGAGGGCTGGTTCAATAATACAGAGAGCTTCCTTTTCTCTAAGAGCATTCTAGGGCACCCTCCACTGACAAACCTTCAAAGGAAGTTCTCAGCAAACAAGCAATTGTCATCCGATCTCTGTCCCTACCATGGGATTTTCACTTTTAAAGCACTACTGACCAATAATTGGCAACATATTTTGAGCAATCGCTATGTGCCAGGAACAATAATAAATTGCTTATAATTAATGTGTGTGCTTTACAGGCATTTTCTCTTATAAGTTCTCAACACCTTCACAAGGCAAGTGTAATCATCGTATTCATTTGCAGAGGGGAAAAAAAGAAGACCGCAGAAAATGAAATAACTGGCATGAGATCATACAGTGGGAAGTGGGCACTTACACCCAAGTCCCATGTGTCTTCAGGGATCATGTTTTTAACCTGCAGGCTTTACTTCTCATTTCACCCAAGATTCTTTCCTGCAGAAATCCAGGACAGAGCAAACTGTGTAATTTGTACAAAGCATCCTGGATAGGAAGCAGGAGATGCAAGCTTATGTCAGGACTCTGCCCACTACTAGCTAAGAGCCTAGAAGTCATTCTTCTCTTTGGGCATCATTGAGTCCTCATCCATAATTTTCTTCAAGAACTAATGTTCCTTGAAGGGTTACAAGATATTCTAGAACAAATGCGCTCTGTGGTCAAATAAATTTAGGAAAGACTGAATAGAGTATCACTCTCTGTGAGATTCATATTGTCTGCATGTTAAAGGATCTTGACAAGGCTCAGCACACAATACCCCAAAAGATGGTACCTTGGCATACAAGAAGTTTAAGCTGAAGGAAACTGGAAAAAAAACTGCAGAAGCAGGAAGGTCTCTCTGACCTTCTCTCCAAGTTCCTCCCCTCCCTTCCAAGCAGGCCATAAACTTGAATTCCTGATGCTCTTATTACCTGAAGCAGGCCATAAAACCAAGGAAGGTTACTCTCTGGCCCTCTTTCTCCCTTCTTCCCTAAAGGCTCTGTGACAGTGTCCTGTCATATACCCAGGGGAAAGGGAAGTCACATGGATGCCAAAAAGAAATCTGAACAAACAGGCCTTGCCGAGATTCTCCTACCCCATTTATTACCATCAGACCACACCTTTTTGTCCTCCAATCATACTTTGGCATGACTGTCCGTAAATATACATGGTTTTCCCCTGTTTCTTTGCATCTTCATTTCTGAAGGCTCCTGTGTCACATAAAATTTATATTGAATAAATCTGTATAGTAATACAAATATGAATGTGTTTATGTTAAATACACGACATTAAATACATTTGCTTTTCTTTTGTTAATTTGTCTTTTGTCATATGGGTTTTGGCCAAGAGCCTAGTGATGTACAAGGAAAAAATAATTCTTTTCCTGAACCCTTGCCCTCTAAAAGACCCTATGGTAAAAACGGTTTTGATTTTATTAAACCTACCATTTCCCAAAAGTTATTGATCAGAGAAACCCTTTTTCATACAACAAATATCTTAAATAACAGTGGATGTTCATGGACCACATTTCTGGAAGCAATACCCAAAAGTTCTGAAATTCTGTGAGTCTATTCCTGGTGTTCCTGCTCACATAGAATGCGGTGTGGCGGGGGGGGGGGAGCCAAAAATAATAACAAAAACAATAATAACAGCTAGACCTTATGGTACGTGCTATCATTAACTATGTGCTGGACTAGAAACCCAGACACTATTCTAAATGTTTTACATTTACTAACTTAATCCTTATAACCATCCTATTATAATAATTATAGACATTATTATCCCCATTTTGCAACTAAGGAAATTAAAGAGAGGCCCCAAAAAGAGCAATTATATGTTCCTTAAACTGAATCCTTTCATTGAGACTTAGGTTTTCCCACATGCCGTAAGAGTGTCAAGAACTGAAACAGAAGCAAGCCGTTTATATGTTATTTTGTTGCCCAGTGTGCTTTATTTGCATACCAAAAGCATGCTGATGTGACTGTAATCTGCACTGTTGAATGTTTCTGACTTCCTTTTACTCTCCCTCCGTTTAGCATGGTTCACAGTCATTACTCTCTTGATCAAGTTACAGACAAAAGCAGACTCCAAATTAGGCCTATTAAAATTTGTTTTTAATGAGGAGATAATTTTTCTAACAACACAGGCCAGATTCGTGTGGGTATGATTACAAAATCAGGCCATATTGCAGAAAGGAAAAGCAGATTTTTGCCTGGTCTTCAAATAATTTCAGCCAGCCTTGATTAACTTGATGACACTTAAAAGCACAAAGCAAATATAGGATCTGGGACTTCGGAGTGATGAAGCAATCACATGGCCTCTGCTCTGCTATGACAGTGGGAAAGTTTCTGTATCCGGGATTAGAACTTCTTAGAAGGCAAATGCTCAGATTTAAAATATTAGAAATCACAGAGGAAAAGATAAATGCATTCTTTCTACCACTGTGAGCTTTAGAAAGAAAGTTGTCTCACTTCCCTTAAGTTCATTTGCCAGTCCTTTTGTTTTTCAGGAAGAAATGCCCTGCCCTGTGTGACTGAGAAAAAGTATTTGATAATTAACCCCAAGATTTTGGGGTCTCTCTGCATGTGTTTTATTTTCATTTTAGTTATAATAATAATGTAAAAATACTCTTCTGCATACTTACTTTCTAAAATATTCTTTGCCCAAATCATTTCTACATACATTTGTAGCCCCTGCATACTCACTTTGTAAGTATTGGCTTAAGAAGTCTTTATCTGGTTGGGTGTAATGGCTCATACGCCTGTAATCCCAGCATTTTGGGAGGCCAAAGTGGGAGAATCACATGAGCCCAGCAGTTTGAGACCAACCTGGGCAATGTAGTAAAACTCTGTCTCTACAAAAAATACAAAAAAATTAGCTGGGTGCGGTGGTGTGCACCTGTAGTCCCAGCTACTCAGGAGGCTGAGGTGGAAGGATTACCTAAGCCTGGGGAGGTTGAAACTGCGATGAGCTGTGATTGTGCCACTGTACTCCAGCCTCAGTGACAGAGTGAGACCCTGTCTCAAAAAATAAAAAATAAAAAATCTTTACCTGTACCATAATAAATGTATAAATTATCCCTTTATATTTAAAATCTACCTAAAGTATTCATTCATCTGACACTCTTTTACAATAATATATACAAGGAGAATTGATTTGGGCCATCATGCCCCAATTTTGGTCCAAAGTCTCTTTCATCTCTCATTGTAGCACCACAATGCCTCATTAAATATTTAAAGTTGTTGCGCAATTTCAACTTGTTAGAGTTGTTTGTGCAAAACCGAATTTAGCCTGAATGTCAAGGAATAGCTCTTAACCACAGGCGGGAGATGGAAAAGAAACCTTTAGCAAGAACATGGTTAGAACACAATACACGACTCTACATGTAGAACCGGACACAGCCAAATGGCTTATTTGTTCTGTATTAACATGGCAGAAACTATCATGTAGCATTTGGGGGCTGAGTGAATGAATCACAGGAGAAAAAAAAGGCCGAAAACAGAAGGCCAAGTCTAACTGGTCCTTGAACAGCATCTCACCCCCTACACTCCATCCTGGCATACTCACAACCACACACTCTCACACTCACAGATGACTCAGCATGATCACTTGTACAAGGCAAATGTTCAATACGTGTAGTCTCATTTCACTTCTGTAAATATCCCCATTTCTTTCCGGATGCAGTCCTTTCACACAGTATTTTGGATTTCTAGAACTCTCTTTACCCAAACATTATACGGCTCACTTTTTCTCTGTCTTTATTTTTCAGCTCAAATCAATCAGAGCAGCTTTTCCTGAGCATGCTTCCTAAAAAGCATCTACCCAAACCCTGTTATTCTCCATCTCTTCTCCTTGTTTATCTTCAAACATAACACTTACTTGATTTATTCTTTTATTATTTTTGAACTTGTACCCCTTATTCCAGTGTATGATCTTTGAGGGTAGAGAAAATATCCATCTTACCCACTGCTATATCTCCTCCATAATGTGATAAAAGAGACACTTTGTTTTCTTTACTTGGAAGACTGTATTTTCTTGCTTGTCTCTCATTGGCCATTTTGATTTTCATTTCCTATTGTAAATTGGCCTCACTGGAGACAAAAGTTGAGTTTTATGTGGATCCCAACCATCCTTTAATAAATGCCTGTAACCTCCTTCCCCATATATTTTGAGTGTGATTTTAGCCACTCTCAATGAGTGTAGTAGGTAAAGATGTTGGAGAACTCTGTCCTTAGAGACGTCACTTAATATTTCTCTCAGATGAACTTACTGCCTCACAAAAGGACTCTTTGTCTTTTGAATTTAACCGGCTCTTTGTCTAGGCTGGCATCCAGCACCACAGGAGTAAAATGTCAATGCTCTCTATTTAATCAATGTTTTATTCTTGGCTTGTATTTCAATAGGGGGGGATGAAACAGCAATTCAAATGTCATTGCAGATATATTTTTTGTCCCTTTTTCATTCCGGGTCTATGTTATGTGAATCTCAATAATTTAGAATTTATTTTCAATCTGTACAAATCCCTTGGAGAAATGTGCTATTCATTTGCTAAAAGACACAACAGCTGTGTTGACCTGACACCAAAACCAGGACTGTCTTTCCCCCAACCAAAGAGGTCATTTTATTACATTCAGCTTTTTTTTTTTTTTTCAGTCAAAATTGCCAGACTGTATTGCTTGCAGACCAGTGGTCCCCTAGGTGCATTTTGTGGAAGACTAATCTATAGTGATAGTTTGGTAAAAATTGTTTCAATGAGCCAAAGAGTTTGAGAAACCGAGAATTTGCATATTAAAGTTCTGAGAAGACCTGATAGAAAATCACGTAGCTTAATTTTGCTTAACTTTTAGGAGTTTCTTCATATATTTGACTAGCAATGGTTCACAAACTGTGATCTCCATACCACCTGGGAACTTGTTAGCATTGCAAATGATTGGGTACCACTCCAGACTTACAAAATCCAAAACCCTACAAGGAAAGGGAGACTCTGCGATCTGTTTTCAGAACTCTTTCAAGTGATTTTGATATATGCTTAAGTTTGAGAATTATTGGAATGTGTGCTCCTTGTATTGGGACCAGCTTTTCAGATGTCAGAACCATTGTATTCAAATCATCTCGGGAACTATTCAGTCGGTCTAGGGTATGGCCTGAGATTCTGCACTTCTCCCAAGTTCCCAGGTGATGTTGATGCTGCAGGATGGTGGAGCACACTGTGAGCAACATGGCCTGAAGACACTTCCAAGCTAGCACAGACATGGCTGACATACATGGGGATGAATACTTAAGACAGGTTCTTACCATAGAAACTATGGGCCAACTGTCTCCTATGGCCCATCGGACCAGTCCCTCTTCACCTCTCTGTGTATGTTTGATGAAAGATGAGTGGAAATGGCAACTGGATGCTCATCACCTGGCCACACCAGGTGTTCAAACACAGACACATGGGAAAAGAAGTGGTAAGGCCAGACATTCTTGAGTATGGGAATTTTTCTTACACTTACAAGTAAAAATTAGTAGCTATGTGGTCTTGGGCAGCTTATATAACTCTTGAGAAACTCCAGCTCCTCATCTGTCAATTGCAACTATTAATGGCACCTGTGTTGGTAGTTGTATTGAAAGTTACCTATGTCATTCTTGTAAAATGCCTATACTGTAGTACATAGTAAATACTTAAATGATAATGATGATGATTCCATTAAACTGAAATATCTTAAAGTCAGCCTCATAATTCAATGGAAAAAAGGATGTTGGCCAGGCGCAGTGGCTCATACCGGTAATTCCAGCACTTCGTGAGGCCAAAGCAGGAGGATCACTTGAACCCAGGAGTTTGAGACCAGCCTGGCCAACATGGCAAGACCTTGTCTCTACAAAAGTTAAAAAATTAGCCAGGTGTGATGGTGTGTGCTTGTAGTCCCAGCTACTCTGGAGGCTGAGTGGAGAGGCTTGCTTGAGCTCAAGAGGTCGAGGCTGCAGAGAGCCATGTATATGTACTCCAGCCTGGGCAACACAGCGAGTCCCTGTCTCAAAAAAAAAAAGGAATTTGGAAGTAAAGGTCAAATTATGTTATTTTTCCTTCATTCCTGGGGAATGCAAACTACCTACTTTCACCTTGATTCCCTTCTTACAGCTCCATGTGCTGAAACGACCTACCTAGGTATCTACTAAATTGTTAATCATGTGGTTTGTTAGTAGAATTGCCACTGATTCTTGTTTTCTTCTTTATAGTATGACTGTGATAAAAATTAGTCTTATGTAAAGGTTGACAACTTGCCTCATCTCAGAACATTCCAAGGGAGATTCCAGGCCTTTTCTTGTGTGGATCTAAGTAATGGGTAAGTCAGCCACATAGAAGAGGTTACAAGGATCTAGCTGGAAAGGCCAGAAGAAACGAGTTGACAGGTACTAAAGCATAGACATGGAGAGGATACAGGACAGCTAGGAGGGGTTGGAATGTGGGGTCAAGTTTGAGGGAGAAGAGAGATTGTGAAAGAGTAACTGTTGTCTGCTGTGATGAAAGCAATTAATAGATAGCGAAGAGGGAATTTAGGGCGTTTCGGTGGTCATGAACAACATTTCCTGTCTCCATATCTCTTAGGGAGATTTTGGTGGAAAGTTAAGTTTATTTTCATTGATTTTTGGATGTCAGACTTGTGCTTTTGTTGAGTGTGACAACATGTGGAGACTGACCTTTCAGTCATTTTCAATAATACCAAATTGCAAAGTAATACCTTGGCATTTTGGTATTATTTCAGTAATATGTTTCCATATTTTAAAAATATAAGTATTTATTACATTTATGATCAGAAACAATAACCCATACTTTTAATAAAAGAGTTATCCCATTACATTTTAAACATCTAAACTTGTCTAAATGAGTGAATCTCAACTCAGACTATTTCACCTCACCAAGGGACACCTGGCAAGGTCTAGAGACAGTTTTGGTTGTTTCAACTAGGGGTGTGTTAGTGGCTTCTGGCAGATAGACACTAGGAATGCTGTTAAACATCCTATAATCACAGGACAGCCCCCATAACAAAGAATTGTCTGGTCCCAAAGGTCAATAATGCTGAGTTTGAGAACCCTGGTCTAAATTATTAGAAATGTTCTCTCCTTGATTCCAACTCCAGTGTGTGATCTGAATAATTCCTCTGGATATAATTTATGCACTTTCAATAATCATAATTAAAAGGGGGAAAATATTCTATATATCAGATAAGAAACATTAAGTATTCTTAGGCAACTTTTTCTTCCACTTTTTCTGCTATAGTAAGTACTGTGAGTAAACTACCAATTTTATCTGGAGACTCCTACTATGATAATAAAATAACCAATGAATAAAATGTCCAATTCTACAGTATCAATTAGTTTGGAAATTTTCTTGCCAGTAACAAAATTCAGTTCAGAAATTTTCTTGTCAGTTACAAAATTCATGCTGACCTTCATCTGATTTGCATGGCCAGTGTTTTCCACGAAATTGCCATCTGAAGGAGATGCGGCCAAACATTTGAAGAGGCAGTGAGGTCAACTGAGTAGAGCCTTGTCTAGTCCTGAGCTTGTTTCTAGGCCCAGCTCTACCATCAGTGAGCTTGTGTCCTTGGGCAAGTCACATTACCTCTCTGAAGCTCAACTGCCTCATCTGCTAAATTAACAGGAATTGGATTATGTTCACCCTAAGGTTCCTTCTGGTTCACTCTAAACTTTAGTTGAGTGCCTTCTCCATGAGGAATAATGCCTCTCAGTTGGCCTTTGAAAGGGCATCAAATAAAGTTCAGGTCAGCCTCAAGTTCAAGGAAGTGTTTGTGCTTTTTCTGAAAAAATAAGAAATGGACAACAGTATGGCAACTTGCCACTGGCAAAGCAAATATATCTAAATGGAAATTTAGCATTTTCCTCTGCTAAGACAAATCTGCATCCAAGTAGAATTTGAAAAATAGTAAAATGTAGATTCCTGCTGAAAACAGTGAATCAACACCAACATCTGTTGGACTTCTTTTTTTTTTTTTAAGGTCAGGCCACACCATATTATAAACCATAGTCAGTACTTGTTCACTCCCCTTATTATCCCCCTTCCAAAAACAAGTAAAATAACAAATTTTTTAAAAACAACATAAAAACAATTTGCATTGACTTCATTGTAACAGAATGTAAACCAAAACACATCTTTGAAGTTTCCTGCACAGATGGCTTGTCCCTGCTCTCCCATGGTAAATGCTAAGCAAAAAAGTGACTGAACCACAGGAAGTTGAGGAGACCACAAATATCTAACACCACATAGATGGCCCAGAACTGCCATTGACAAATATGAAATACATTAAACCAATGCATCTTTTCATAGCAGTCCATTTCTGGGTCGTTTGAGGCAAATCTTTTCAATTTGAACTTGTTGGTAGGTTCTTCAGTATCAGCAATAGGGCCTGCTCTCTTGAGCCCATTTTTCTAGTGAGAGAGATGGATTTGTGCTGCTTTGTTGATGGCTGGCACCTGGTTCCCATGGTGACTTGTAGCAGGCATTTGTAAGGCTTCCTGAGGTCTGGAGTCATGCTGAGCAAACTTATTTGACCTCCACATATAGAAATACATTTGAAGTCATTACCCAGTAAAACTGCATACACAACCACACAAGCTCACACAGTAATCTACATACTCACAGTAATCTACATAAGACTTTCATGAACCAATACCCTTACATGTGCAATGTGCTCTAATATTTATGTTCTTTTATTTTTTTCTTCTTCCTTTTTTTAAGTACTGGCCATGCTCCAGTACATTAATTTCATGACCCAGTTTGAAGAAAATGCTGTCGATTTTTTAATACAATTTTTAGTAATACTAATGATGATTAGTCCAAGGTCTTATCTCACCTCTCTGTCCCCAAACCAAACCATACTCTGTCTAGTCTTCAGAGTGATGTTTTCAAAGTGTAAAATGTATCATGTATTTCTTCTACTTATAACTCTTCACTGGTTCTTCCTTGTCCTTAGGATACATGCCTTAAGGCTCATTGGTACATAGTTACCAGTCAGTCTTTCCAGTTTTAACTCTTCTACCCCATCTCTGCCCTTGCCTTTATCATAACACATACCCACATACAGAGTTCCCCAAAGCATCACATCCTCTTGAATCTCTCTTGGATTTCTCTTGGATTTATTCTTTATGCCAGTTCCTTCTGTCCAGATAATTGTCTCTACCCTACTCTCCTATTGCCCTCTCATCCCTCAGGCTGAAATACCTGCCCTTCTTAATTGGGTCTCATGTCTTTGATCCTTCATAACAATAACACGGGCTGCATAAACACATACAGAAAAGGCGAATCAACCATGCAAGAACTGACTCTTGAACAGTCTGACTTACAACATCATAGAATTTTAAAGCCAAAAGTGACCATAAAAATTACTAAGAGAAGTGGTTGCCAACTTATGCTGTTTATATTTCAGGGGCCAATGATGGCCCCAATGAGTGTCTGAGTACTGTGGTTCAATATTTTAGAAAGTCCAGAGGAAAAGTGTTCACTAAATTATAAGACCGAGCAGGGAACCCAACCTAAGATGGTGAAGAATATTCCTTCCCATGAAGGAATGATTCTAACGTGAGTCATACACATTTCCCTCACTGTACTTGGTACTCTCCAAAATTATTGTTACTTGTCTGCTATATATTATCCACCTCCCCTAATTGCAATGTATGTTAAATGGGACTTGGACTATTTCATTGGTCTCTATAGCCCCCTGGCCTTGTGGCAGAGTTTGGCAAACTATGGCCAACCAGCCAAATCTGACCCACTACCTGTTTTTTTTGTAAATAAAGTTTTATTGGAACACTTCCAGACCCATTGGTTTACATATTGTTTGTGGCTGCCTATGTGATAAAACAGTGAAGCTAAGTAGTTGTGTCAGACACTGTGTGGCCCTCACAGCCTACACCTTTTATTGTCTGGCCCATTATGGAAAATATTTGCCCATCCCTGGCCTAAACCATTGACTGACAAATATAAAGTGTTTAATAAACACTGATAGAATGAAGGAGTGGAAGAAGAAATAAATACACATGGATACAGAGTGTAAGAAAATGCAGATAAATCAAAACTGTGAAGGGGATAGGACTGTGCTTAGATTTTTCTTTCTTTTTAATCCTGTTATATTTTGTTAACAATATAGGTAGAGCATCCCTAATCTGAAAATCCAAAATCTGAAATGCTATAAAATCTGAAACGTTGTGAGCACCAGCATGATGCTCAAAGGCAATGCTCATTGGAGCATTTTGGATTTCAGATTTTCAGATTAGGGATGCTCAACCCATAAGTATAATGCAAATATTCCAAAATCCAAAACTATTTGAAATCCAAAACATTCCTGGCTCTGAGGTGGAGATTTGCATGGAGAGGGCATGGGGGTGAGGGGAGGAATTCTCTTGAGATGAAATTCAATGGGAGGTTGCAGGAAGGAGAACTGGGCAGAAGGAGATGCTGAATTATAATGCAGTCACAACACAGACTTCAGTTGCTCCCAAGGGACGCTCTGAAACTAGAATGGTCCCTCAGGTCATCTGACATCAGGGGACTGGGTCTTTATACACCTCTCCTTGCCCTTCCACTCCATGACATTTTGACAAGTTACTGGATTGTGAGCTCTAGAGAGTGCACATGGTCTGGGACAAGCCATCATTTGGCTGAGGACAACTCCTAGAGAGAGAGACTCCAGTAACCAAGACTCTGAGCTTCCAGCAGTTGGAGGTCAGAGGAACCCCAGTCCTTTAGGAGGAATCCAAGCAGCATACAGTGGCATCTATTACTCTTACCATCTCTTCATCCTTAAACATTTATGAGGTTGATATTTTTACCCCATATCACATGCAGCTGATAATTGTGTTTGTGTGTAGTTTTGTTGGTTATTAGAAAAGGGTGGCATATTTGCATACAAAAAGGGCATGTGTTGACAAGAAATAGATCTATTGCTTTAAATTCATCTTGCAAGTGGTTTTCATTGAAATAGCAGGAAACTAATGTCCTTTTAAAACTTTATTAAAATCATCTGGATATACTCAACCTAATAAAAGCACAGTGCACGGCTGCTGGACTTCCTGTAGCTTTAGATATGGAGCAAAAAGAGGCTTAAGTGATATTGTACATGTGAAATTATATAGAAAGATGTTATTAGCTTAAAAAATATGTCTTTTACGAAGTAGATTCACAAATAGCATTTCTGCTCCATTTCTGGTGGCATGACTTTCGCGTCTGTTGGCATTTTGTTGCAGTTCGCCTCTTTCTTTTCTATGTGTTCATATACGTCAGTGCCATTTTATCAGGGCTGCTGCCTCATCTTGTTCAGTCCAAGACATTTCATCTCTTCACTCAAGAAAGATCAATTATGAAGTAAACCTTACAAAGAGCTGTATCATCCTGAGCTTCAGAAGAATTTTATTTCCTCTCCCAAATAAAAGAGCAAGTTGCACCTTCATCATAAGTGGATGCTACTTAACCTAGCCATGTTAATGGCTAACTGCAAAAAATGGGAGTTCTGGGAGGGACAGGGTAGCCATATTTAATGAGGTCACTCAAGTGGCCATGTCTCTTTCTAGGGTATTTCATCTAGTTTACCAACTTCTGTTTAAAACAAAGAAAAGTCAGATTTTCCACCCTGTTTTGAGTCGCTTTAGAAAAATACCACCACTTTAATATTCATTAAAGATATAAATGCATGTAAATTCATACACATGCCCCCAAAATCCAGCATGCAACCTCAATTGCATTTGATTCCAGGGCTTTGAAATGCAAAGAAAAACACCAAACACAGTGGGGTAAAAGTCTTTTGCAACAGTGAACTAGGAGGAAGTCTTGAATAGCACTACTATGGCCAACATACACAAGCTTAACATTACTTTTTGAACCTATGGCCATATGCATTAAGATGAATATTTTGCCTGTGAAAAGTTAATGTCCCAGAGCTCTTACAACCATTGTTTCTTTGTGAAATGGAGTAGGCAAAATGACTTTTTAAAATGCACCCTCTTTGGCGAATAGATTGATTCTCCTTTTCTGGCTTATGCTACTAGTTGGAGAGGCCCCAAAGGACCATTAAGCAAATGAACAAATAGGTACAAAAGAGCCAACCAGATTCACAGGAGCATAAAGATGGATGAAGCCAGTGAGTGAGACCAATTTTTGTCCTTGTGTGAAACAAATAAAATGTCTCTTCTGTTTTCTTTCTTTCTTTTTTTTTTTTTTGATCTTTTAAAAATGTAAAGGCTCATTAATCTTTTCTTGGCTAATAGATGGAGTTTTATATAAAGAAGGCTTATTAAGAAGGCTAAAGTAAGAAGAGCTAAGCTAAGGAGGATGGAGCTGGTCTGGAAGCTCTGTGAGTTATCAGATAAATGTTATGTCTAGAGGAGAGACTAAGATAACCAAGCCTCATGGGGCCGCATATCAATTTAATTTTGATGAATGACCAGGTCAGTGAATATTATTTACATTACTATACAAGTTGGGTCTGTTCCATTCATGCATGGACAACCCACATAGTCTGCTGTAAAATAGCTTTGCAAGTAATCCCCACGGGCTTGCTTTCCCCACTGTTAACTCACAATTAGAAGGGTAATTAGTGATGAGGGCACTTTGCTTTTGAACTAAAAACAAAAACATGAGCAAACCACTCAGTAATCTAGAGTTGCAGCAATTCTTGAACCACAAGACCTCCAAACTATATTCTCAGTAATTTACATAGGTGGTAGTATTACTTTTCAAATTTGGTTCTGCTTTTTAAAATAAAAATATATATAGTTTGAGTATCCCTTATCCAAAATGCTTGGGACCAGAAGTGTTTCGGATTTTGAATATTTTTGGACATTGGCATTATACTTACGGGTTAAGCATCCCTAATCTGAAAATCTGAAATCCAAAATGCTCCAATGAGTGTTGCTCACAACGTTTCAGATTTTGCAACATTTCAGACTTTGAAATTTTAGATTAGGGATACTCAACCTATATTGGTAAACAAAATATAACAGGATTTAAAAAGAAAAAAATTTCTAAGCACAGTCCTATCCCTTTCACAGTTTTGATTTATCTGCATTTTCTAACACTCTGTATCCATGTGTATTCATTTCTTCTTCTACTCATTCATTCTATGACTGTTTACTAAGCACTTAATATTTGTCATTCAGTGGTTTAGGCCAGGGATGAGCAAATATTTTCCTTAATGGACCTGATAGTAAAAGGTATAGGCCTTTTTTTTACCTGTGAGGGCCACACAGCGTCTGATACAACTACTTAGCTTCACTGTTTTATCACATAGGCAGCCACAAACAATACATAAACCAATGGGTCTGGAAGTGTTAGAATAAAACTTTATTTACAAAAAACAGGTAGTGGGTCAGATTTGGCTGCTTGGCCATAGTTTGCTAAACTCTGCCACAAGGTCAGGGGGCTATAGAGACCAACAAAATAGCCCAAGTCCCATTTAACACACATTGTAATTGGGGATGTGGATAATATATAGCAGACAAATAACAATAATTTTGGGGAGCAACATGTATAATGAGGTAAACGTGCATGACTTATGTTAGGATCATACTGTTACTATAGTTCAGTGCTAGGCTTTACTCAATATGATTTTGTGAATGCTGTCTGTGCAGCTACTCAATCTTCTATTTCTGATGTCCATGACCTCCTAATATCCTGCCCAGTTGCTATCCCATATTTAACTAAATCCTTCCACTATATTGCACATTTAATTAAACCTAACTTATGAGCATACACGTACAGGAACAAATAAATCAATGTATAATGTGTTCATCTGATAATAAGTTTTTTCTCAATTACTTGTTTCTACTTCTGCCAGAAGAAGCCCAACATTCTAGATCAGGACAAAGGCACAAGTGAGGAACGCCAATGTAGAAAGTGTTTGCCCTGCACTAAGCAAGTTTTAGTTAGCTTCCGGTTTCCTACAATTTCAGGGTGTATATCAGGATGCAGATGGCTAGGGGGCCCAGAGAAAGGGGGCAGACCAAGGGGACCTCATTCACACTTCCCATTCAGGGCCAGTATATTGCTACCGGGCAGCAGCCCCTCACTATTTAATCCGATAAGAATGCAATATCTCAGAAAAAGATGCTCATCTTCAAACCCATCAAGCACTGCTTGAGTGCCAACTGGAGGCAGAGCCCAGTGTGTGGCCCTACAGGATGGAAGGATATACTGATGAATATGACAAAGCTCTTTCCAGGTAGAGACAGGGACCTGCAGAGGTCAGGTTGTTGGAGGCCAACTATGTCAAATAATAGAATATGGGGAAAGTAAACCTTTCCTTCCCTCTGCTCAATGTTCAGCAAAGAGGGAGGGCTTCATACCCCACTCCTCAGGAAGGAGAAGTATGGGAGCAATGCTTCTCTTCCAGCCATCTCATTGGCTCTTCCCCTGAGGAGAGGAATAACCTCTCTGTTAGGAGTTTTGAAGAAGCATGTGTGGAGCAGTGCTTTCTGAATTCTCCTCATAAATATTGATAATGACAAACATATATTGGAGATTCTATGTGCCAGAGATCAATATTTGCACTCATTCAATCCTCACACTTGTCCTAGCAGGTAGTACGACTATCATTCCCATTTTACAGATGAGGAAACTGAGTCACAGAAACACTGAGACTTGCATTACTGCTTGGCTGATGAATGGCACAGCCAGGATAACTCACAAAGTCTAGCTTCAGGATTCAGGCTTTCAACTTCTCTGTTCTGTGATTCACCTGAGGAAGGGGCATGTTCTCCTCAGTTTTTCCATGATGTAAGTAAACCTGGGTGAGGACCAGCGTTCATGTCTTGCTCATACCCTTTCTGAGGGAGGCAAGGGAGAAATTATGATGTACAGATATACAGGTTTCATTGAGTTATCTGTACCAATCGCTAGATTTGGCAGAAAAGCCAATCCACATTCCTGAAGTTAGCAATATCAGCAATAAAGCTAATTATTTCATCTCTCTTGGTTTGACACCTGTATCTGTTTACTCAAATTTTGGTACCCAACTTAGAGGGAAAAGGATGTAATTAAATCTCATCCTAAACCCCAACATAATATAGGTATGAGTAATAGCAGTAGTAAAAAGTAATTAATAATAAGTATGATCTTACAGGCATTGTGCAAAATACTTTAGATGCATTCTCTCTTTGCATCTTCACCACAGTCCCATAGAGGTGAGTACTACATGTTATGGATGACAACAGAGGGCTTAAATTTGAGGTTGACAAAAGGGCTTTTGATACATAAAAGGGCAATGACTGTTTTATTGGCTATGTAATATATTAATAGCCAAATGCAATACTTGCTTTCAGTGGTCTTTGATGTTTACTCACACAATTCTGCCTTTCACAGAGTCACTCACAATAGTTGATAATTAATATTGCCTGAGAGCACTCAAAGGTCAAAATAACTCAGATCTACTGGCCAATAAATAACAAAGAGTGAGATTAGGGCACGACATTCCATTTGAAAATCTCTCTGATCTGTCTACTTATCATATTCTTTGGCATTGCCCCAGAGCAAGCCACCACTACCTCTCACTTGTGTTGCTGCAACTGCCCCCATCTTGTCAACTATATATGTTCTTGTCCATATCAAATGCCTTCTCCATAACGCGGATAGTGCAATGTAGCAAAGGTCACTCTCTTGCATAGGACATCCAATGTCTTGCAATTTTTCTTAGGATGAAGACCAAAATTGTCAACACATTCTCCAAAACCCTGAAAGGTCTAGCACCTAACTGTCTTTCTAGCCCCATCTCCTCCCTCTCCCATTTCTGCACCCCAGCAGAATTCCTTGGCTATCCTGTACTCTGGCCTGAACTGCTTGCCGTTCTCTCTTTCTGAAACATTCTCCCCAGTGCCAGTATTCACATAATATAAATATACTTGCTCTTCAGGCTTCAACTTAAATACTGCTTCCTTAGAATTTCTTCCCCGCCAGTCCAGAACCGTAGGTCTCACTGTCAGAGGTCCATAGACTATCCTGTCCCTATACTTCATAGCACTTATTTAAATTCATATTTATGTGATTTTTATAATTATTCATTTTTTTGTAGGCCCTTATCTAAAATAAATCTCCTTGAGGGCAAGATCAAGTCTGTCTTGCTCACTGCTCTATACTCAATGCCTAGCCTGGAACAGCACCTGGAACACACTCATCCAGTAAATATTGTTTAGTTAAGGCCACTGAATGTAGTTGTGCAGGCTGTGTACTGCTAAGCTCCAGGGGCTCCATCCACATAGACAATGATATGAATAGTGCTGCCTGGAGATGCACAACACAGCAGTCCTGTATTGAGTGAAGGAATGAATACATGAATATTTCAATGGATAAGTGAATGAAACCATTGGTCATTGGTACAGAATTGTCTCATTGGGGAAAACCAAATTTGATGTCCAGTATTTCCTAAAAACTACAAAATCCTATGCAGTTGTATATACCATCATGTATGTCTCACAGAAGCAATTATTTTGGTATTTTATGTGTTCTGAATGAGATCTCTTTTACTGCCATTTGAATTCCACGTATACTTTTTCATAAACTAGAACTTGGGTTCACAATCCTCCAGGCACCAGTAAAAAGTCCCACTTTGGCTTTTTAATTGTACAAGTACCTCATTTTAGACTTGCAGGTGAAAAAGCTGAAGCTGCGCTCCATTTGTGAGCCAAAATACATTTGTAATGTGCTATTTTTATTCAATAGGACCCACGAGTAATATCTGCATTGTATTATAATGCTCTGGTAAATTACATACAATCACCAGAGGGGGAAAATGTGACATCCAGAAGAAAGTAATGGATCATGGTACAAGACCTGGATTAGCTAAGGCAGGGGATTTCAGATGACTCTGTGGCTATTGGTGACAACAAATTTTGGCCATGACACCGGTCTCCAAGTTTTGCCACAGAGCTACATTCTGTTTCTGACTCCAGGCTTCCATGCAGCAGAAATTGAGCCATGATTGTTACTAATACCATTTATTAGTAAGCTTATAAGGGGCAATGGCTAAAAAAATAAAATGAGAATTCTGTATGCATTTGAGTTCGCTGAACCATGGTTTCTTAGGACCAGGAATCACTGTATCATCCCAATACTGTCACTTTTCATTTTACCTTATAACTCATATTCCTGAATTCTCCTAAAATGCTATAAGCTCTCTGAGGACAAGACTCATGCCTTGAATTTTTGTATCTAACTCTCACAGACAACAGTATCTTACATATAGAGGGTTTGCAGGTCTTGATATTCATAAGATGATTGAATGAAGCTATTAAACCAAATGACTTAATTAAACCGACTGAAACTTTCACACTGCTTCAAAACATTACTACATTAATTTTTTGAAACTGGGAACAGAGCACTGACTTGAGCAAGTTTCTCTTCTAGACCTTACCTATGAGATGGTAGACATGCCATACCACCAAGAAACCCCTGCAGGAATGAAGGGCTTCCTCTCCCAGTTACTGGGAGTGTTGTCAGAAGCCAACACTTGGTTGTTGACCCTCTTTGCAAAAAGATTCTGCTGAAGAGAGCGCCTTGCCCTTCTTGGAGTAGCCTCAGCCAAAAACTAGTTAATACCAGTGTATAAAGGCCAGACTCCCTCTCTCCAACTCTGGACAATTCTGAAGGGCCACCCCAGCTCTAGAGCTTCCAATGGGATCAACTGAGGCCTTTGTTGAGACTGTAACACAACCCAGCTTCTCCCTCTGCCCATCCCACCTCTCTCCCACTCCAATCCACAAGTATTGATCCCCAGAGCACTCCCTAATAAGTTTTCTGAATGCTAATATTTGTCCTAAAGTTCGCTTCCCAATAAACACAACCTACAACCCATGCCTCTGTGCTTCAAGAGAATCAAATAAAAAGGAATCAATTAAAGGAATATTTTTCCCCATTAGAACAATCTAGAAACAACCAACATTATAATTGGAGAAAGCAAGTGATCTTGGTAGCAGCTGCAGTTGAGGGCTGGAGTCACACTCTTCGTGTAACACAATGCAACAGCTCTTTCAGAGCCAGGAGTACCAGGCAGCGTTTTCCTACCATGCATGAGAGCGCTGCTCTCAAGACCACATTAGGAATTTAGGAAATTATGGTGGTAGACAAAAGCACACCCTTAATTATGGGCAGTGTCAGGGTTCTTGTGTTTCTTAACCTCTGGAAAACCATTCTTTAATGCTTGGTTGTTGTCTTTTTGTATCGAATTCCCCAAGATTGGCACGAACAAGATAACTCTTCAACAAGTCTCCACAACACAAAGGATTAAAAAGTAATTATAACTATTATAATGAAATATAACCACTGATAACACTAGTATAATTATGTTTAATAAACTATTAATATTATAACAACTGATGATGCTCTTGTATAGAAGTCAGCAAACTACAGGCCAAGGGAGAAATTCAGGCCACTGTGGGCAGAATCCAGCCACACCCAATCATTTACAGATTGCCTATGGCTGCTTTCATGCTAAAATGGCAGAATCCTGTAGTTGTGACAGAGACTATATGGCCCACAAAGCCTAAAATCCTTACAGTTTGGCCCTTCACAGAAAAAATGTGCTGACTTTACTCTAATACAATAACATTTAGTGGTCCTGATAAGAGTATTAAATGAAATAAGAAAATTTTGTTGAAGGAAAAGTAACACATTATGTATACATGCAAAAAAAAAAAAAAAAAAAAGGAAGCAAAACAGAAGAATTATCATCTCTGGGCATTGAGATTAGAGGCAAATCTTTGCATTTTTTTCTTTTTGCGTTTTTGTATTTTCAATGAGAAATATACATTGCTTTTATAATAAGAAAACCAATAAATACTACTTGTATTTAAAAAAAAAAAAAAAAGAGGCTGAGCATGGTGACTTGTGCCTATAATCCCAGCACTTTGGGAGGTGGACCACCTAAGCCTAGGATTGCTTGAGCCTAGGAGATCAAGACCAGCCTGGACAACATGGTAAGACCCTGTCTATAAAAAACAAAAACATACAAAATTTAGTTGGATGCTGTGGCATGCGCCTATGGTCCCACGTACTCAGGAGGCTGAGATGGGGGGATGGCTTATTGAGCCCAGGAGGTAGAGGTTGCGGAGGGCCAAGATCTCACCATTGCATTCCAGCTTGGGTGACAGAGGGGGTCCTTGTCCCGCCACCCCCGAAAAAAAAATGTGTGTGTGTGTGTGTGTATATATAAAAATAACTCATGTTGAGTGTTTTTTCTTCTCCACCATTTAGGATTTTGCTATTGGCTAGCTGGGTGTAGAGAAACTCTGAATTTGAGAATGCTAAAGGATTTGTTTCCCAACACTACCTCGTGTCTAAGGAAAATATGTAAACAATGCAATGTAGAGAAGTTGGCCAGCTACTGGATTAAGCAGCCAGTTGGTCATCAGAAGTTTAGAAAAAACAATAGCAACCCTAGGTTGTTTTTGCGACAGCTGGCTGCATTTGGTAAGCTTATACACACTATGATAGGAAATATGAGTTATTCAGCCTCTGGTTTGTAATGCTTTTTAAATTTCCCAGTAGAAAAACAGCCTCCATTTTCCAAAGCCAGGACATTTCTTGACTATAAAAATAACACAATGGTCATACTAATACAGTTAACTATTTTTGAGGAATTTTCTTTTTTTTTATTTTTAAAATGTTATTTTCATTATTATTTGTTGAGACAGGGTCTTGCCACATTGCCCAAGCTAATCTTGAACTCCTGGCCTCAAGCTGTCCTCCTACTTCAGCCACCTGAGGTGCTAGGATCACAAGCATGAACCACTGTGCCCACCCTTGAGCAATTTTTTTAATAAACAGCAAGCCCCAAGCTAGGTACTTTGTACCAACATCCTCTCAACAAAATGATAAGAAAGATTCCATCAGCCTATTTTTTACAGCTTAGGATATCAAGCTTCAGGCAAGTTGAGAAGGTGGCCAAAGGGCCACCAGCTAAGATGTGGCTCAGCCAGAAGTCAAGCCATCTCTCTCTGAGTCCTCACTCATTAGCTGCCCTGCCTCCTGACCATTTGCATGTTCTACAGCATAGTTATAACCCTAACACACATCTTGGTGGAAAGAGATAGTCAGCACTCAAAAAATATTTGCATAATAACCAAAAGACTGTGCTTCTTTAACCCATTAAATAACGACTAGCACAAGGAAGTGGGAGCTGCGGCCGTAAGAAGTGTTGGGAGATAATGATTTTCACGTATCAAATTACTTTGGGACAGTATTTTTTTAAGTTATGTAAAAACACTAGCAGACTCATTCTATATGATACCAAAACACTTATTTTAAATAACAGTTTCAAGAAACTTCTTGATATAAACATGATTTCTTTACTCAATTAAATATTAAATTTTATGTAGTGTTACATAGAAGTCATATTTGCTGATTCCCATGCTTAATTTGACATTACATATTATCGTCATATAGAAAAATATCAGAATATGACTTATATTTCCATTTTCTTCCATTCTCTCAGGCATTTTAGAGTGATGTGTTTTTGCCTACTGGGAACAGGGTTTTTGTTTTTGTTTTACTATTTGAATTAAAGTAAATATCATCGTATTTCCAATTTAGAAACCATGGATGTGTGTACATGCCATTAAATGTATATGTTAAGTATTGATCTTTCCCTAGTAACAGAATGGGTTTTTCACATTTTGAATTTAATATTACTTAGTCATGGTAAATGAAAAGTTTTCAAATCCTTCGATCTTATAGATAGAATTATTTATTTTATAATCTTCTATTATGCATTAATTTAAAGAGAAAATAAAATTTTGGTTTGGAATGGAAATGGAGATGTTTATAGTTTCCCCTCAAAACATGACAATAGGCATTTCCATTTAAAGTACACTAATATTAATAGATTAAGAAAAATAGAAAATATGTTTAAAACTTCACAACTACCAGGCTTGCCAAAATGCCAACAAAGAAGATGCTTTATCACTATTTTCATTTTCTAGAAGAGATGCCTGAGGCTCAGAGAGATCAAGAAACTCTGCCGAGATCACACAGCCACTAAGGAGCAAACCTAGAAGTAAATTCAAGTATATCAGATTCTAGGGCAGGGTTTTTCTCAGCCTCAGCACTACTGACATTTGGACTGGATAATCTTGTGGTTTTCTGAGGGGGTGCTATGCATTCATTGTAGGATATTTAGCAACATCCCTCACCCCTACTCATTCGATGCCAATAACACCTTCTCCTCTTACCCCAAGCTGTAACAACCAAAAATGTCTCTAGACATTACCAAATTCCCCTGGAGGACAAAATCACCCCTGGTTGAGAACCACTGCCTTAGAGATCCTGTCTTAAGCACTGTTTTTCTGCTTGCCTTTCAATACAGGTCAAGGTCACCCTTGCAGAATGGACCCCTGGCAAGCTTGTCATAGTCTATGCACATCTGAGCCTCAGCCAATTTAGTTTCTATCTCATTTTACCTAGAAAGGAAATGCCAGGTGCCCACAGTCTCGGGTGGTTTGGGATATGAACTCAAAGCTAGGGTTAATTAAAAAAAAATGAATTGCCTTGCTCTTATTACTAGAAATCTGAACTAGAACAGAATCCATGTGCTTGGGGATGAGATTGTTAAGGAGTGAGGGAAGTGGGAAGACTCATTTGAGTTTAGAGTACTTACTATTTCACATAGCATTAATCTGATGAAGAAATAGAATAAGAATTGCAAAGTCATCAAAGATGATGGCTTTTCTTTATGACCCTTGGCACCAGAACAAAGAGCCTATTTTTTGTGGGTTTTTTGGATTTCCAGAATAAAGGGAATAAAAATGTTTAGGTAATGTTTGGATGGTTTAGAGACTGTGCGTACATTAGTGATAGGTCAATTAATATCCGAAGAGTTCAAAGAAGCAATTATTTTAATTTATAAATCACTTCAGAGGTAGAGCGCTGCCATCCATTAATGTGGTTTTTACAAATAAGAGAGCTCATGGTTGTGTGTGTTTGTGTGTGTACTTCTCCCCATGTCATTCTATCTGGCCTGAATTTTCCAACCAGATTGCATACCTCCATGATTAATGTATTTGTCTCTAGAGCGCTGCCAAACACATAAAGCATCGAATCTGCAATTTGACCCTTGGCTGAGACCACCCTATTTTTTGAGTTTTTGCTGGGCTGAAAGGTACCACCACAGACAATGTTGCTTCCAGAAATGACCTTCTTATGTTACACTCTAAATGGCAAAAGGTCTGTGAGCTAAGACTCCCCAGAGGGTTACAATGCCTCCTGGTAATCATGCAACAAGGAAAGGGGGCCAAAGTGACTTCTGGGCATGGTGGGCCTAGCAGACACTCGACAGCTGGTGAAAAGTCTCCAAGTTGAAACTTAGAGATTTCCTAAACAAAGCATCTCTTTATTTTATTCTATTTTTTAATTACTGAGGCTGTGCGCAGTAGCTCACACCTGTAATTCCAGCACTTTGGGAGGCCAAGTGGGGAGGATCACTTGAGCCCAGAAGTTTGAGACCAGACTGGGCAACATAGCAAGACTCTATCTCTACAAAAAAAAATTAAAATAAAAAAGGTATCCAGATGTGGTGGCGCATAACTGTAGTCCTAGCTATTCAGGATGCTGAGGCGGGAGAATCGCTTGAGCCCAGGAGTTTGAAGTTGCAATGAGCCATGATCATGCCACTGCACTCCAGCCTGGGTGACACAGGGAGACCCTCTCTCTTAAAAAACAAACACTGAGTGACAACTAAGTGCCAAGATCCATGCTCAACACTAGAGGTATACAAGACAAATGCAACCTAATGAGAGAGGCAAGCTAGGGAGCTGGAAATGACTGTGTAGTCTGAGTGCTATAGTGGGTAAAGGTGCAGGAGGAGCCCAGACTGGAGACAGGGTGATGGCTGGGGAAGTTTCCAGAAGGAAGTGACCTCTGCTTCAAAGCCAAAACATGAATTGGTGTCTGTGTGTTGAATTGAGGGTATGGGTGGGAATGGCGGTGTTCCAGGCAGAAGGAA
The DNA here is from genome assembly GCF_049350105.2 of Macaca mulatta. Classification (NCBI taxonomy): domain Eukaryota; kingdom Metazoa; phylum Chordata; class Mammalia; order Primates; family Cercopithecidae; genus Macaca; species Macaca mulatta. The sequence continues at coordinate 128,408,616 of NC_133407.1, read as the reverse complement.
GAGCATGTGCAAAGGCCCAGAAGCAAGAAAGAACATGGTGACTTCAGGAAGTGGAAGGAAAAGTGGCTGGAGCCTGGGGAGGAAGAGAATAGTGAAGCTAGAGCTGTGAGCACAGGCAGGATTGCAAAAGATTCTCCAAGTCGTGGTAAAGTTTGACTTTATCTTAAAGGCACTGGCATGTGATGAAACTGGGGAATGACATGGTCAGGTTGGTGAAAACCAATAGGAAGAAGGCAAAGCAGCTGTGGGGGAAGAGGTGACGGGATTGGAGCAGGGAGGGTGGTACATGGCTTCCATCAGTGAGTTCAAGAACTAGAAAGAAGGCGCTTGTAGATGATGTGTAATGGAAATAAGAGAATTTAGTTGAGACTAAAAGAGATTGAGCTAATAATAAATTCACTAATAACCTTTCCCATTATAAAAGTTCCTTTCCCTTTTATCTTGGGTACTTCTATTGTAAAAACACCCCCGTGTCCCCCCACCCCCAAAAGACAGTGATATAATCTGCATTTCTGTCCTTGGTTTCATTGCTTTAAACTTCCAAGTATTTATTGAGCATCTACTACATGTCTGGTGCTGTTCTAGGTGCTGATCAGAGACCATTCTTGCTTTCTAGGAGGTTTCCTTTTAGTCATGGAGACAGTGCTATATGTCACAGGGAAACAAAGCACAGGTATTCAGACAGCAATCAGTTCTGTAAAGATGAGAAATCATAAGGTCAACTGGGAGCGGTGGCTCACACCTGTAATCCTAGCATTTTGGGAGGCCAAAGCAAGTGGATCACTTGAGCCCAGGAGCTTAAAACCAGCCTGGACAACATGAAGAAACTTCATCTCTACAAAAAATACAAAAAAAAAAAAAATTTAGCTGGTATGATGGCACATGCCTGTAGTCCCAGCTACTCAGGAGTCTGAGGTGGGAGGATCACTTGAGCCTGGGAGGTTGAGGCTGCAGTGAGCTGCGAGCATGCCACTGCACTCCAGGTGGGGTAAGAGAGCAAGACACTGTCAAAAAAAAAAAAAAGGAAGAATAGGAAGAAGAAGAGGAGAAGAAGAAGAAAGAAGAAGAAAGAAGAAGAAGAAGAAAGAAGAAGAAGGAAGAGGAAGAGGAGGAAGAAGAAGAGGAAGAGGAGGAAGAAGAAGGAGAAGGAGAAGAAGAAGGAGAAGAAGAAGGAGAAGGAGAAGAAGAAGAAGGAGAAGGAAGAAGAAGAAAGAAGAAGAAAAAGAAGAGAAAAGAAAAGAAATTATAAGGTCATGTGAAAGGTCATGCCCAACACAGAGGAAAGACTCTGAAAAAGTGACATTTTAGCTGAGATAGAATCAAAGATGACCAACCCTGAGGAGATCGTGGGGAGAGTATTATTCTAGTGGAGGGGACAACAAAGGCCTTGAGATGGGAATGATCATGACCTTTCAGGGGAGAAGAGAACTGATGGGCACACCATGGAAGGCCTTTTGGGCCATGGTAAGGCATTCAGATACTATTCTGAGGGTAGTTTTAAATCTTGGAGTCAGTGCCTTTTTATGATTAGACATTATCAGACCCATTCCAATGGCTGGAAAAAATAAAGCTCTTTGAGCTGTGACACATCCTGGTATTCAATAACAAAAATGTTTTATTATGGGATTTCTGCTTTCTACCTCCAGAAGATAAAATTTTTGGTGCAACGCATTTCATGGGGAAAGAAGGCTAGACAGTCTGATTTACAGCTCTTAATTGGGGTAATGATCATTTGTAACCAAAGCTCAGGCTGCTGGGCACTGGCCAATTGTCCCGGCCATTTCTCTTAGGAAAAGTAAAACCATGCTCCACAGTCCATCCAACTCTCCGCTTAGAGGGAACATACCCAATCCGAGTGGGACTTTTCTATGTGCTGGCCAGCTGCCTCGTCAGTAATTAATTCAGTTCTGTAATCATACCCAAAATGTTTAGGCAACTGAAGTAATGAGGAAGAGATCACCCACAGGAATGTGTATGTTTCAAGGACCCCCTTGTGTTTTGCCAACTCTCCTGCCCCAGCGTGGAATGACGGCAAGAGCGTGTATTTACAGGCAGACTGATGTGGGTGTCATCTGGGTTCCACTCCCCACTGGTTGTGTGGCCTCAGGAACAAAACTTAACATCTCTCAGCTCAGCTTCCTCAGTCTATACAATGGAGATAATAACACTAATACAACTATGATGAGAGAAAACCCAGGAAACTATGATCACACCCTCCATAGAGTGTATTTTCTTATACTCACATAGTAGCTTTGCTTCATTGGGTTCCATTTTTTCAGCAGAATATTGGGCTCGACAGTCTCCAAATAAAACACTGATATTTCTTGTACAGCCACTGTCCTCAAGGGGAAATGAGAGTGGAATGCTATTAACTTCGCTTCATTTGATCATCACCAAACGGTGGTGGTTCATCAAAGCACTGTTTATAAAGGGAACCTTGAGATTCTCTTTCTGATGAAAGACTTACCTAAAGGCTATTGTTTGTTGCTGAAGTCCTATCAGTGTCTAGAAAAATTTAAAAATACAAAACCAGGAGGAGGTTGAGAGGAAGAATTCTCAGAGAAGTTCAATTATATCTGACTCATCTCTAACAAGTTACATCGTACTGTTATGAAAACATCGTGGTATTACAAAATGTTTGTGAATGTACTATTAAAATTGTTTTTTTGTATTCCAATGGCATTATTTCATCACATGAAAATCAAGAACTTTGGCTACAGTGGCAAATAAGTTAATAGCTTTCTGCTTGGAAATTCAAATAGTTGGTTTTTCAGGGGTAGGGTAAACTTCAGTATTAATACCTTCTACCTTTTCCTTCTAAAGTTACATTTCGACAAGACGGGGTGGCTCACGCCTATAATCCCAGCACTCTGGGAGGCAGATCACAGTGGGTAGATCATGAGCTCAGGAGTTTGAGACCAGCCTGGCCGACATGGTGAAACTTCGTCTCTACTAAAAATACAAAAATTAGCCAGGCGTGGTGGCGGGCGCCTGTAATCCCAGCTACTCAGGAAGCTGAGGCAGCAGAATTGCTTGAACCCAGGAGGCAGAGGTTGCAGTGAGCTGAGATCGTGCCGTTGCACTCCAGCCTGGGCAACAGAGTGAGACTCCATCTCAAAAAAATAAATAAAAAATAAAGTTACATTTCATGGTAGCTAATCTCAGTAAACAGGGCAGTGGGATGGTGTATGACATTGGAAGAAATATAGATGGGAACCTGTTTTGCAATTAACTGCTAATGCTTCACACGATTTGGAAGTAGAGCTGCATAGTTTGACATCTTGGGCTCTGGAATTAGAAAGACTACAGTCCAAACCCCAAATCCACCCCTTCCCAGCCCTTTGACCTTAGGACAAATTACTTATTATTGCTAAGCCTCAGTTTTCTTATCTGTACAATGAGTATAATAACAATAATAGGGTAATCGTATTTACCTTAAACATTATGATTAAATTTAAAAATTATAAGGCTCAACAATACTTAGAATAGAACCTGAGGCTGTGGCACAGTGCCTTTTGCCTATAACCCCAGGACTTTGGGAGGTTGAAGCAGGCGGATCCCTTGGGGTCAGAAGTTTGAGACCAGTGTGACCAACATGGTGAAACCCTGTCTCTACTAAAAACACAAAAGATTAACCAGGCTTGGTGACACATGCCTGTAATCCCAGCTGCTACAGAGGTTGAGGCAGGAGAATCGCTTGAACCTGGGAGGCGGAGGTTACACTGAACCGAGATTGTGCCACGGCATTCCAGCCTGGGGGACAGAGCGAGAAAAAAACCAAAAATACCAAAACACAAACAAACAAAAACCAAAGAAAAGTTAGACTAGCACTTGGTACATAATAAGTGTTCAAAAAAGCATTAACCTTTGTTCACATCAATTCACTGTGTTACTTTTAGCAGATTACTTTATCCACCTGGACTTTAAATTCCTCATTTGTAAAGTAGAAGATTGGGACTAGAATTGGTTTCCCAAATGTAATCTTTCTTACACAGCCTTCAGAATTTTTGCCATTTTGGGGGGAAATATTCCCTCAATATAGCATTGAAAGGAATAAAGTCATACACACAGATATTCAGTATACCTGTGTAAATCTGTAAATTTAAAATCAATCTAATTTAACATAGGTGGATTGGCTTTACTTTAGTAGGATAAAACATTATACTCCCCATTCTGAAGATCTTGTTACTGGAGGATTGACCAATTCGTGGGCCTACCTGGGCACAATGCCTGTATCAAAGAGATTATCAGTACCCTGCATACCTTAGGCTTATCTGAAGCAATCATAGCTAGTTATCTTTTTACTTCAGATAGAGATTAATATAAACACATGTGAAACCAACAGTAAGCGTAGGAGCTGAGAGCACAGGTTGTGGAGTCAATCAGCCTGCCTCCAAATCCCAGTTCTGGCACTTGCTAGCTTTGTGATGATGGGCATGGCATTTAACACCTCTGTGCCTCAGTTTCCTCATCTGCAACATCCAGACAATGTGACTATCTACTCAGAGTGTTATTGTGAGATTTTACAGGAGTTAACAGATGTAAAGTGCTTAGAACAGTGCCTGGTCCCAGCACCTAGTAAGCAAGATATGCCTATCCACATAGGGAAATATATCACAATTTCATACCATCTTGGATCATATCCATATTCCGTTTTGGATATGGAGTCTTTAAGGAGTTAAGGCAGAGATCTCGGTCCTAATTCTGTATACATGGAGTAGACATTTGATATGCCTGGCTTAGATTTTTCCTCCTATAAAATTACTATAATACTGTCTCCCTCTAGGTACTTCCTAAGTGTGATAATGCCCCTTATGGGTCTGTATTTGAACAGCTTTCACCCCCACAACACATGACAGTAGATGATCTTATTGTTAACTTATGGCCTCGTGACTGTTTATCCTGAGCAGAGGATCAACGTGAGAACCAAATGCTGGGTTGGTGACTCTCCACTACTTAAGCAAAACCATAGGGAAAAGAAAGCCATTTCTCTTGCTATGGCTTTTCCGCCAAGAACACTGAAGAAAATCAGACATAATGTGAATTCCATATGTCCAAATATGTTACTACCCCATTCAGTCATAAAAAATCTAGTCTCTCTGACCTACCATATTTGAAACCAAATCACATATATCCGAGACTTAGATCCTTTCTCTAAATCTTCACAGACCTGCATCATGTTGACATCCAAAATAAGCATGATTCATTGAAACAGGTGAGATTTATGACCAAAAGTAAGCTCCACGAGGATAAGGGAACCAATGTGCCTGGAGATTGGAAGTAAAACATGCAGACAAGGTGGTGTGGCAAATAGATTCCAGCTTAGTATGTATTGGGAGAAATTCAAGGGACAAATCAAGTATTTAAATTATTCAAGGACAATTACTACATGCTTAATTATTATGTCTCACATGAGAAAGTTTTTGTAAAACACAGTGAACTAGTAATTACACTCTCAGACACACTGCAGCAAGTTTTAATAGACCACTGAGCCCCTATACCTCTCAGCCTGATTGTGGTCATGTTTCGTTCTGGGGAATACATGATGAGTTCCTGTGTCAGAACTGTAAGCGGGTGGACAAATCCAATCTAAGGCGGCAAAAAGGGATGATGCAGAATGGAGCCAAGTGCTGGGCATACTGTCTTAATCCAACGTTGCTTTTTTCAGCTTGAAAAGAGATGCTCCAAAGTTGAGAGAATGTGTGTCATTGAGTTTCACTTCATCTGTTACCCAGCTGACTATGTTTGAGACAATGATTCCCTCATCAGAGATTACCTGATTCTTCAGAATCCACTTACTTGTTTTCCACAACCACAGTTGAGGTTGTAGACTGCCCGTTTCTCACGAAATGTGGTAATTTTTTAGATAGGGAAATTATAGTATATAGATAATATATAGTATATATATAGACATTATAATTTATATGTAATATATAATTTATGATTTAGTATATAATACATATTATATACTAAATTAAAACCTATCCAACTGAATTTGACATCATCTTTGGTCATGGCTGGTAGAATTTGGAGTGTATAGCACCCTCTTCCAATAACTTTCATTTTGAAACTAAATCTACCTTACTCACCGTATTCCATAACTAGTGAATAATATTCATCATTAACCTGAAGATAATAGTGAATTAACTAGAATGAGTCCATCTCTCAGTTCCACTGCAGCATCTTTTCAGCATTTTCCTCTCTGAGACGATCTCCTTTGCTCTTTGTACCTGCCTTGGCCCAGGAAGGTGAGACCGTGAGGTGTTCTTGGCAGGCATAAGGTTCTTGAATGTTCCTCAGAGAACTTAGTTCTATTGTTCTAGACCAGAGCTGCCTGCCCCACCCTTCTAATGAAATCACATTTTGCTTAAATCAGTCAAAATCAATATCTGTCTCTTGCACTCAACCCCATCTCATATTTAAAAATTAAGCAAAATGTCGTATATACATTGCACATATAATATATAACCACATATTATGCGTACATATATTATTTAATGAGAATATATCATGCTAAGCACTATTCTAAGCTCTTAGCATGTAGTTATTCTTTTATGCTTACAAGTTTATGGTGATACCCTTCTCTGCACACATTTCAGCACTTCCATTTTGATTCCCTGTTTTTCAATGCATTGATCTCTTTCCAACATACTTTATCATTTTCTTACTAGGTGTATTACTTGTCTGTTTCCTTCCACTGGAATGGGAGCTCACTGATATATCTTAAATGCCTAGGATAGTCTCTGACACATGGCAGGGGCTCAGTAAATAAGTCTAATTAATTGCCTAATTATTGAGCTACATACTATTATTTAATTCATTACAAGTATTTCTTTAAATCCACAAGGTTCTCTGACTCACCTTGCAGGACATGCTTACATAAAATGTTTGTTCCTCTCTTTAAAGCTTTTAAAGTATGAGCTAGATTTTCACATCTGTGCCCTTTCCCGGCAACAGGGGGCTAGATCAAATGACCTCCTGAGAGCTGTCTGGCCCTTGGCATTCTATTTCAATTCTACACAAATGTCCTAAAAGTAATTTGTGGAGAAATACTTTTCTTCCTCCTCTCCCTGATTGCAGTGTACATTTATCTAATTATTTCCTTGGTAGATTGACCTAGCTTTTAAGAAGCACCATGTTGGCTCTTATGCATTTTCTCTGAGCACTCACTTTATAAAACTAAGAGACGAAAGACTCAGCTCTCTAGGGAATTAAATTGCATTCAAATAAGATTAAGGATTTTTGACTCACAAAAGCAAGGACAGAGGCTGAGAACTGTTCATTTGTTCAGTTGTTCAGCAAACTAATCCAGACATGTTATTCACAAAAGGGACTCAGAATTGGTCAGGGAAGAAAAATGGCTGTGGAGGGATGAGCGGGCTGGATTGAGTTAGGGAGGCTTCTTCTTTCCAGGGCTGAAACCCTGTCCCTTACTTCTAGATGGTGGATGCTTCGTTTCTAAATAGAGTTGGTTGGGCCCCATGTCTTTTCACTGAACTCAGTGCAAGCTTTAGATCAGATTGTCCAAGCCAGGCAAGTGGTTAGTTCCTCTGAAGAAGCATTAGATTGGCGAAGTGGCATCAGGTGCAGAAACAGTGTTAATGTGTATCTAAGGAGGTTAGTCTGTTGCCCCTTGGTTTGGAGCAAGATTTCTTAACCTCTTATGGGCCATGGATGCCTCAGAATAATACTTTAAATTGCATAAAATAGGTAGCATAAGATTGCCAAGAAACTAATTAGACTGAAATATATTTGTAAAAACATATTTAAAAAACAGGTCAGTATACATGTATTTATCAATGCATTAAATATCAAGGGCCAGTAGTAGAACTGATAAACACTATAATTTTAAAGTGTGGATGAGTTTAAATGATAGTTTGAAGTATCTCAACAATTGGAATGTGATATGAAAATATCTACAAATTACAGAAGTGCTAAAGTCACAGGTACAGCTAATACTACTGTGGTTTGTTGCCTGCATTCATCATTGAAAGAAATGCTAAATCTCAGACATGAATAAAAATAATGATGTAATTTTTCTTCCCATTCAAGTTCATGGACATCCTCCAACTTCTTCCCCAGATTAAGAACTCCTGCTGTAGAGGTTGGAGTGACAGAGTCCATGAAGCCTCTGCTCTAAGCAGCACACCCAGCTTCACTGTGAGATGCCTGTGCTTGCCAACATTTGTTCTAACTATTCCTAGTCCAGTAAGAAAATCTTCTTGCTGGCTTAGGTCAACAATGAGAAAGCCTGAAAAGTTGGAAAACTATCAGTACCTGCCATGTCTGTTTTATGCTTAATGAAAAGGCCTCTTTAGACTGGCAGGCAAAGGACCCCAAGTTGTCGTAATTGAATAAGGAAGAGTTTTGGCACTGGAGTGACCAACTTGTCCTGATTTGCCCAGGACCATCCCTGTTTTAAACAGGAAGCCACATGCTCCAGGAACCCCTCAGTTGCCAGTAAACCTGGATGACTGGTGGGTGCTTTGGAGTCAGAAATAACCGTGCGATCTTGGTCAACTTACCTATCTCTCTGAACCTCAGCATCTTAATCTCAAAATGGGAACAAGAAGACCTAACCCACAAGACTCTAATAAGGGTTAAATGAGGTTAAATTTACAAAATGCTCAGCACAGAGTTCGTCACATTATAAGCATTCAAGAAACAGTGGCTATTGGTATCATTGCTGCTGCTGTTACCCTATTAACTTCCTTCTCTCTGCTGGAGTCCATCCCCTGGGAACAGCCTTACCTTCCTTTATGCCCATGTAAATTGCATGCAGTCTTGTAGATCCCCTGAAAGTCCACTTTTTCATAAGAACTTGCTAATGTCGTGTGCATTGATGAAACAATGTATTAGGTTGAATCATAAGAAACCGACAGTATCGTAGGACAAAAAGAGTCAAATACTGATAATATCACACATTTCAACCAATTCTTTCCAATTAAGATAATTTGTTAAATGCTTAAGTAGAATTATTTTTAATGTGTCATAAATTGCATTTAAAAATTCACAAATCAGAGAAACTATAATTTTGCAACTGTATTTGCTCAAGAGACAGTAGCCATTGTGTATCCCTTGCTTTCTGGCAATGAATACCATACCACTTTGTATTATTCTTATGCGCATATATCTTGGGCATCATCTCAGCCATGTAATATTCTCCTATAACTTTTATAATATCCAGTGTTACAAAGAAACATATTGTGGATTATTGAAAAGGGGACTTTAAATGTCACAGAGACTAAATGGAGAATGTATATAGCTGATGTTTGGGACTGAAAGGAACATTATTAAGAAGCCCAACTCACCCCACCCCCCAGGCAGGTGTGGTGGCTCCCATCTCTAATCCTAGCACTTTGGGAGGCTGAGGCAGGAGGGTTGCGTAAGACCAGGAGTTAGAGACCAGCCTGGGCAACAAAGTAAGAGAAGTCCTACTACAGAAAATCAGAAAACTAGCTGGGCATGTGGAGGCATGCCTGTAGTCCCAGCTACTCAGGAGGATGAATTGGGAGGATTGCTTGAGCTCAGGAGGTTGAAGTTGCAGTGAGCCATGAGCCATGATCATGCCACTGCACTCCAGCCTGAGCAACAAAGCAAGACCCTGTCTCAAACAAACAAACAAACAAAGAAGGCCCCCCAACTAAATCTCTGGAGTGGCACTGCCCAGAATAAGAGTCCTAGCTTCGGGTGGTTTTTTAGCACCTGAAAAGCAGTTAGTCTGAATGAAGATGTGCTATAGTGTAAAATACACACTTAGTAGTAAATAAAGGATATAAAATGCATCATTAATAATTTTTATAGCGATAACTTCTTGAAATAATTTAGAGACATTGCACTAAATATATCCAATATCGTTATAAATCTAGAATGTATCCAAAATATAGAAAAATATTGATTAAACTTCACCTTTTTCTTTTGGCTTTGTTTAATGTGGCTACTACAATATTTAAAAATTCATTTGTGAGATAACACAAATAGCCATTAACAGATGAACAAATAGACAATGTAGAACATACATGCAAGGGAATGTTAGCCTAAAAAGGAATGACATTCTGATATACTTTACAATATGGATCACCTCTCAAAAAGATTAAGCTAAGTAAAGTAAGTCAGATGCAAAAGCACAAATATTGTATGATTCCATGATGTGCGGTGCCTAGAACAGGCAAATCCATAGAGAAAGAACAGATGTGCCCAGTGTGCTGGGGAAGAAGGGAATCGAGAATTATTGTTTAATGTGTACAGAGTTTCTGTTTGGGGTAATGAAAAAGTTCTGGAAATGAATAGTGGAGATGTTAGTACTACATTGTAAAGTGTACTTAATGCCATTGAATCATATGCTTAGAAATAGTTAAAAAGGTAAATTTCATGTCATGCATATTTTATCACAATTTTTAAAAATTCATATGTGGCTCACGTGTGTGGCTTACATTGTATTTCTATTGGATAAAGCTGCTCCAGAGTTTAACAAAGGGCCAGGCAAATGTGCCCTTCCGTCTGAGATACTGGTGGTGGTTAGGAGGTCAGCCTCTGGAGTCAGAAGAGCTTAGGGTTTGAGTTCTGATGGCTAAAAAACCTTAGTCAATCCAAGAGCCTCTGACAACCTCAGTTTCCTCATCTGCAAAATGGGGATTATAAAAACATACCTCATCATTTTAAGTGTAGGGTTATTGTAAGGGTTGTTCTTTTCAGCGTAAGTTTAGAGTTGTGATAAAAGAATGTATATAGAGTGAGGAGAAGAAACACAGAAGGTGCTACTGAACAGATGCACTCATTGCCACTGTAGATGAAAGTGGGGCCTTCCATTTTGATCGAGACCTAGCTATTCTGCAAATGCCTGGGAAACAACCCAAAAGGCTCAATAGCATTCCACTTACCTGAAACCTTCATCAGTAAATGTGTCCCCCTTTCTGGAGACTGTGGAGAATGAGTTCAGGTCTTCCCCATATCAATAGTGCTCATTTCAGAACTTCCCTTTCCTGTTGTCCACAGGCATATCACCTCATAATGTGATATATGCTTTCCTAAAAATCCTCTGTTGGACAAAAGTAAGCCCTAACAATAACCAAGATCATGTTTTATAAAGTTAGGGACAGACCACTAAAAACTTACCCACCTTTGTAACCAGAACATTAACAAAAACAGTTGGTCTGTGGGGACCAACCCAGGCAGGAAACTTAGCAAGGCTGCAGTCTGCTGTGATGGATCTTAAGAATGTACTCACATACATGCACACACTCACAAATAAAGTGGGAATTCTGGCAGTGCCTTGGCTACAGCAGCGCTGGCAGGTGCAAATGGAAGTGGAGCTCTAAGTAGTGGGGCTGCCATTGAGGTGGGCATGGGAGGAAGTACAACCTGTCATGAATTGAGAGCTGAGCAAGGCTTGGGGTGCCCATCTTTGGAGAAGGAGCCCCAGGTGTGGGGATGTGTGTTAAAATATTCTTTAAAAACAACTGAAAGGTCTCCTGCTGTCAATACAGAAGGCCAAGGTGAGGACATTTTCCTGTTTTGCTGAAGCTTTCAACTGGACTCCTGCTAGTCCAATTCCCCTTGCCTAGGAGAAAAACATCACATATGAACCAATGTCTTCTGCAGTACGTGAAGGACATTCCCCTGTTATAGTAACAGATGGCCTAATTCATATTACAGAACCATACATGTCTGTATTTTCTTCATGCCAAGGACAGCGCTATATATATTATTCTACTTAATAGTCACAATATCTCTAATAACTTGTGCTACTATATGCCCATTTTAAAGTTGATTACTATGTTCAAGGATCCCACAGTAGCTTTGGGATTCACATTCATTCAACTTATCTTAAAAACCATCCTCTTAACTACCACACTATATTTTCTGTCATTTTAGCCATTTGGGTTATGACCAATGTGACCAGATTCCTTGGCAGATTTTAGAGTAAACCTTGCCTAAGCTCACCCCTCAACAGATTTCCCTTCCCGTTTCTGAATTCACTGTTAATCATATAGTGTTAGTGGAGGTAGATGAAATGATCCAAGCATATATATACATATTTTTTTCTCTAAAGTACTTGGGGGAGGTGGAAGCTGTGTGTTGTTATCTAAGATCTCTAACTCTGAGGCTATGATTGAATTTATCTCTTGTCATGTATGAACATGAAAATCATCAGGTTATAAGTTATCTGTGTGCTACTGAGATTTCAAATGATGAGCTAAAGAGAAATATGTCCAAGTAGAACTGGGTGTATGCCCCGACTACCCAATCAGTTACTATTATTATTCATAATATGCAAGTATGGTGAATACAGCCATACTTAACCAGTATGGCCATACATATGGTTAAGTATGGCTGTATTCTTAAATTTAAATATTTCTTTAGTAGTGGGTAAACAGCCACTGCCCAAGCCCTCCAAACTATCCCCTCTACGACCTTAGCTTCCCTTGCCCCTTCTCTGTGTCCCCCAGACCTTCACATATTTCAGAAACAAAGTGCCTTGCTTCCTAAGGGGGGTCCAGTTCTTCAGCTAGCATCTATTCTCAGTGGCCAATTTCTCTACCATACTGCCTATTAAATATTTTAAATATTTCCCCTACCTGATTCTCATTCTATAGCTATAGAACGTGCCTGAGATCTCAGTGGCCCATTTTTATATTGACAGATTAGGGAAAATAGAAGGAAGTGAAGAATTGGAAAATAACCTGACCCTGCCCAACAATTAATCTATTATTGGAGTATAGGGGTATATGTTTAAAATGGTTTAAATTCATTTATATAAAAGTGTTTTAATCCAGGGTTAAAGAGTCACATGAACTAGGCAAATTTAGCCTGAAGATGAGTTTCTTGAGTGGCCAGGAGAGTGCACAAATATCGAATTCACTCATGAAGCCAAAAGAAATGCATTTATCACTACTTCTCTCTACTCTTTTATCTTGTCCTAATCCTCACCTGGACATTTGGAATCCCAGCTTGTCTGTGGTTTGAAACCCTTGTTATAAATACATATAATGCTATATCCGTTCTGGTAGTGTTCACTCATCCATGCAGGCTGACACCCAGCATACCGTCCATGACTTGCACTGTGATACTTCTATTTAGTGTTAAGAAATGGATGTGCAAGGCTACGTGCAGAGGTAGCCAATTAAGATTAATTAACCATTTCACCAGACTTATACAGGTCTAATTAGATTTGATTCATCTCTAATTTTATTACCAATGAGCATATTTTGATGATTACTTTAAGTCTTGTTAACTTCAGGGCAGACAAATTCTTATCTCTTCCCTTGGACTGCTTTTCACTTCCCTCATTTCAGGGATGAGATGATGGCTCATCTCAAAGACTCTATGTACCCCCTAAGTCTTCATGCCATGAAATGAAGCCCATTTGAGAGTGGGGGATGGGATCTTGGTCACTGGGGTAGCTTCTGGCTTCAGGCCACCTCCCTGGATTATTCAAGTGGAGCCAGAGTTGGTGAATGTCCAGCCACAGACATCCAGAACCAAGGCCAAGGGGGAGACGCTGGTTTGAAATAATTGCAGAAACCACCACTGGCGCCACTGACTTGGAAGCCCCAAGTGGAACCACATGACTTCGGTTCAGGCCCAGGTGCCCCTTGACCCACTAGACAGCACTCTTGTGTTAACTATCAAAGGAGCTCCGAGGAGCCAGAACTAGTGTAAACCTGGTCCTTTGAGTCACTCCTCTCAGCCACCCTGCAAGAGTTTTTAGAAAGCTTTGGGATTTTCAGAATAAACAGCAATCCCCAACCTCTAATTTTCCCTTTGCTGCACTCTTGTAATTATCCTATTAGCGTTAAGCTGATTGTATGTTTTTGGTATATTTACTGAGTACCTATTATGCGCAAAGCACTATGACAATCCTGGTAAGGGGATACAAAGGTGAACAGGACACAGATCCTGATCTTTGAGCATGGTAAGTTTCATTTGGAGCCGACCTGATAGTGAAGGCTGGAAGGAAATCTTCAGAAGAGTTGTAAGGCACCAATGAGAATCAGTGGGAGAGAATGCTGAGATCATGTCATGACGTGTACTCTGGCACAGCAAGGGCGGGTGGCAGAGTATCCTCCCTGACCAACAGTCTAATAAGGGAGACCGTACTCTTAAAATCCCTCACACACCTATAATCACATACAAAATGGAGAAAATAATCACTACAATTTACTTTATACCAAATACATGCAAGATGTTAGGTTGGTGCTTAATAAGCGTTTACTCTCATCTCAAGAATACTCGGCATTGTCTCATCTTGGTCACTAATAACTATTTTTATACCCTGAATTTGACGTGCGTGATCTTCATGGTTATCCCAGCTCTGGATGCAAAGATACAGACTCACGTTTTTATAGTGTGGCATAGGAAGAGTGCACTAGCAGTTAGAAGACTCAGATGCTCATAAGCCATTTGACATTTATAGCCCCCGACTTCCAAAATGTAAAATGTTAGGGGCAACCTGATGATTTCTCAAGTCCCTTTCAGCTCTGCAAGTCCTATCTCATTTCATTAATGTGTGGATGGACTAACAAAAGTGGCTGATATAAAATGACCAAAACCATATGCATTTCTCCTCTCCAAAAATATCCAAGAATGCTAATTGTTTGCTGTCATCCTGAGAAAGAAAAGGGATGTTGCTGAAGTGACCCCACACAATTCATCTGGGTAGGTTTTGGAGTCTCCTAGGTCTGGAGAAGATACAGTCAGGAAAGTTGCCTAGGGTACAATGACCTTAATACACAGAGTAAAATGAGAGAGTTATTTGTCTCTAGTAGTTGTGACCAGGTCACTGAAGGCATGTGGGGAGAATATGTTCTGATAAAGGCTACAAAATTCTTAACACTTTTAATTATGTTTGAGGCACACAGCATTATAGAACCAGCTGAGTCACATTATTGAAAACCTTGTCAGCTGCCAGTCAGTGACCCAGCCAGCCAAGGAAACTCTTGGGAAAGTTTGCTCATTTCTTTATTCAGGCTGTTTGTCCATCCATGTAATTTTAGGAGTGTCTTTCGAGCAATCCAACAGCCGTTAATCCTAACAAACAATAGCTTTTTAATTCCAGATTTTCCTTCATCACATAAGAGTTAGGCTAGAAGATAGCAAGGGACTCTTCTAGTTTCATTTTTCTATCCTTTCCAGAATACTGTTTTAAACAAATACAAGGGCATTTGGTATGTGGCAGCAGGAGGGTATATTCCTTTTCTTAGACGAACATCTTAGATATTATTCCTTAGTTAAACTGTGTTGGAAAACACATTGAAACTTAAAGATTTAGAGGATGTCATTTTATTTTATTGATTTGATATGATTTTGATGCATAATTACATTTGAGCTGAAACAGTAGTTCTTAGGTTAAAGAAAAAAGGTTTTAAAACCTGTAACTTTCTAAGTTTAGTATTAAATTTTGTAGGTTAGAGGGAAGGAATTTGCATTACTTCGTGGGTAACTACTTACCTTCTAGTTGAAGTGAGAAAGAAAAACCCCAAAACTTGCACTGGTAAAGCCACACATTGATACTTGTGCCAAGGACAGCAGTTCATGTTTCAGGATGTCAAGTGTATGAAACAGGCCAGCCTATGAGGATATTAATGTCATGCCTCAGAACACAATAGCATTCCATTAAAAGATAGTCCCTTGGTGTTTAAGTGTGTCAATCAGACATAAGGTTTTGTTCCCTCAAGAAACATTTTGGCTAGGTGTAGTGGCTCATATCTGTAATGGGAGACTGACATGGAAGGATCATTTAAGGCCAGCAGTTCAAGACCAACCTGGTCAACACAGCAAGACCTTGTCTCAAAAAAAAAAAAAAAAAATTAGCAAGGCATGGTGGCACATGCCTGTAGTCCCAGCTACTTGGAAGGCTGAAGTGGGAGGATCCCTGGAGCCCATGATTTTGAGGCTACAGTGAGCTATAATTGTGCCACTGCACGGGCAACAAAGCAAGACCCTGTCTATAAAAACAAAGAGAGAAAGACAGAAATAGGAAGGAAGGAAGGAAGGAAGGAAGGAAGGAAGGAAGGAAGGAGGGAGGGAGGGAGGGAGGGAGGGAGGGAGGGAGGGAAGGAGGGAGGACTTTTGAAAAAAAATGTTTGAGACAGAGCAGCAAGTTTTATTTCCTTAATCTTAACATTCTGTTCTGCTACTCAGTCAAGGAGAGCCCAGCATAGCCATCCAAAAAAAAAAAAAAAGAAACAGAAAAGCTGAACAGAGAATAGAATGATCTGAGAAAGGGAAAACCATCTCTTTCTTTTGTGCTCTCTTACCTTTTTCTTCCTTCATCCATGTGCCCTGTCTTTTCATCTCTTAGCCCCTCATGGTGTACAGGGAGAAGTCAGCCGCATGAATATATTAGGTGAACAGCCAGCACTCATGGAATTTGTCAATCTCTACCAAGTCAAGATAGGTGTCTCAGTTATCTATTGCTGCATCCAAAGCTTCTGAGCTTAAAGCAGGCATTTTATTTGCTCATGATTTTGGGTCAATACTTTGGGCTGGGGTCAGATGGGTGGTTCTTCCAGCCTCAAACATAAAACTACAGTTATCTAGCTTAGGCTAGATGGCCCATGGTGACCTCACTCATGTGTGTGGTGTTTGATGCTGGCTGTAACTTGGCTCACATACCTCCAGAGAGATACTTTTGCTTCTTCATATGGTGACAGCATTTTGAAAGACAAGCTCCAATGCATAAGCCTCTGCTTGCATTACATGTTTTGATGTCCCAGTGGCCAAAGCTCAGTGTGAGAGATGACTGCACAAGGGCATGGAGACAGAAAGGCATGTATCACTGGGGGCCATAACTGAATAACCTGCCACAATAGGCAAGAGTAGATGGCAGAAACAAACTTTTTATAATTGAACTATGTAGCATGGGTAATGGAATAGAAGAAGCAGACTCCAAGACTTGGGATACTGCTTTTGCTTTTGGCTTCTGAAAATACAAAGGAGAATGATGCTAGCATTTTTTCTGAGTCCAGGCTCTATTTTCCTTAAATGTTCATTTTTGATGGGTCTGAATTAGTTTCCAGATATTTCCAAAAGCACCTGTTATGCATAGTGAAACAAAACAGAACTTCCTTTTTTCTTGAGTGAGGTCATGAAGTGCTATTGCTGTGAGCAGAAAGACATAAGTCTAATGTTTTAGGAGTCAATTATTTAAAAAGCTAACAGTGGCATCAGTGACCCACTCCTGGGAGATCAAAATGGGGAAATTTCCTTGGTATGCCCACTAACCTGAGCATTCCAGCTATGTAATGGACATTCTAAAACATACTTGCTTTAGAGAGATTTGTCAAAGGGACCATGTGTAAGATCAGAGAATTGCAAAGTTGAGAAGAATTTCAGCAGTTTCCTCTTTGGTAGTCAACTTGTGGTCTAAGTTATTCAAGACAGATGGACCCTCATCCCATTTTAAAGTCTTAAACTGATGTTTGCCTATTGCCAAATTCCTCTCCCCCACCACACATCCTTTTGTTATGATATAAAAGAAATAGTAATCTCTGGCTGCTTGATCTGTTTATAAGCCTACACAACATAAATGGAACCTGGAAATGTTTTAGAATTTGGCCAAATCCATACAGGACTTGTCATAAAAGACAGAGAGACAGAGAGAAAGAGAGAGAGAGAGAGTGATCCATTCATATGTAACGTATCTTCCATAATCAAACTAGCATTTAATTTAAGATGCATGTGCCTCTACTAAAAATTTCCTCATGTATATAATAACAGGAGCAACAAGTAACATTTATTGTGTGCTTATTGTATATCAGGAAGTGGAAAGAGTGCCTTGGAATTTGGGATTTCAGCATAGAAATTGTGTGTCAGGCTAGGTTCATACTGAACAGTAAGCTCACCAACAGATAAAGGAGATATTAACAGAGAAATACAAGTCAATAAAGCAGCCATTAGGGACTGGGCAAATATCAGTCCCATCATTTTACAGCAAAATAGAAAGCCACGGGCCAGGAAGGAGATTTGTAGTAATTCTTATATTGTGAAAGTTTCTTTCCCAAAAAATATCTGAACATACTCACAAAACTTTGCACACAATTTCCAGTGTGCTTGCAGAGAATGAAACCTAATCATGGGCACCTTGGACTCCTGGATTAAGAAAAAGAGAGAAGGAAAGAGAGGGAGCCTGATTCTTACAAGGAGCCTTCTGTGTGGCAGGCACATGACATACACATCAACACACCTTCACAGCGGCTTTAAAAGACAGAGCTGTGGTCCCCATTTGGCAGATAAGGAAACTGAAATTCCCTGAGAAGTTAAACATCTACAGAGATCATACAGCTGACAGGTAGTAGGTAGGGATTCAAAACCGCTTCTTCCTGTTTTCAGTCTTAGCATTTCAATCTACCATGAAAGATCAAAGAGAGATTGAAAGACTAAAATACAACGGGGACAGGCATTTTTACAAGAGACAATTTATATTAGAAGCTACCTAATTATCCAACAATAGTTACCATTAAATATATCATGACTCATCCATACAAAGGAATATTGTACAGCATTAAAAGTCATATGTTCTATACACCATGAAATACTATGCAGCCATAAAAAAGGATGAGTTTGTGTCCTTTGTAGGGACATGGATGCACCTGGAAACCATCATTCTTAGCAAACTATCACAAGAACAGAAAACCAAACACCGCATGTTCTCACTCATAGGTGGGAACTGAACAATGAGATCACTTGGACTCGGGAAGGGGAACATCACACACCGGGGCCTGTCATGGGGAGGGGGGAGGGGGGAGAGATTGCATTGGGAGTTATACCTGATGTAAATGACGAGTTGATGGGTGCAGCACACCAACATGGCACAAGTATACATATGTAACAAACCTGCACGTTATGCACATGTACCCTACAACTTAAAGTATAATAATAATAAATAAATTAAAAATAAATAAATAAAAATAAAAGTCATATGTTCACACAGCATTTAATGATATGGAGAAATGTTCCCAATAGTTAGATCACAGAGTAATATTTACATATTAATATTAAGCATAATCTGAACAGTCATGTATTACTTAACAATGGGGATACATTCTGAGAAATGTGAGAAATGCAACATTGTGGGAACATCATAGAATGTCCTTCCATAAACCCAGATGGAATAGCCTACTACTACACACTTAGGCTATATGGAATAGCCTGTTGCTCCCAGGCTGCAAACTTGTACAGCATGTTTGTACTGTAGGGAATACTGCAGGCAACTGTAATACAATGGTAAGTATCTATGTGTCTAAACATATCTAAAGGTGGAAAAGGTAATGTGTTGTGCTACAATGTTATGATGGCTACTGTATCACTAGGTAATAGGAATTTTTCAGCTCCATTATAACCTTATGAAATCATCATCATATATGCAGTCCCTCTTTAACCAAAGTGTCATGTGGTGCATAACTGTATATGTAATGTGTGTTTATACCCACACACACACTTAGGGAGAAAACTTTGACAATGGAAAAGAAGTTACTTTTGTTTTCTTATTCATTCATCCTTGTATTACAATGACCACTTATTATTTTTATAATCAGAGAATAGTCCACCTTTTTTAAGTTGAAGTATAATACTTAGATGTTCAAACTATTTTCTGAAGGAAGCTGGAAAGGACTATAGCACTATCCCTTTTCAGTGACGGGAAAACTAAGGCCCAAGCAAGTGACCTAAATTTCAACAAGGGCTTGCATAAAATTGCTTGCAATGTTGTAATGTATAGCATAGTTTTCCATTTTTCCTTTTTATGGCTCTTATGGAAGAATACAACCTTATCTGGAAAACAAAATATTCTTGAACTGAAGCGCTGTTCTGAATCTTTGTGGTTACCATGTGTATATGAAAACTAATGTAGGAATGTAATTAGAAAGACAGATTGCCCAGGCCCCTGCAAACTCTGTCTATTGTCCTTCCCTTCTGTAGTCCTTCAGTGCATCTCACCAAGGGGTTGGGGGCAAGGGGCATCCAGTTTCACCCCATCCAAGATTTGAAACCATGAGAGCAAGGAATCCAGCTTCCATTTTGGAAGGCAATTTATTGAAAGGGGCTCCTTTGTAAGAATCTCCTTCCTATACACCCCTTCTAGAGCCTGAGGCGGCTTAACAGCAGAACACCCAAGGGGCACAACTTCCTGAGAAGAACCCACCAAAGAGACTCTTTCTGACAAATGTTACAATGGATAGATTTCATCTTCTGGAGAATATTCAAATATGTGTACATTTGTTTCCCTAATTGTCACAAATATTTACATTGTCCTTATCAGTAGATTATATTACATATTTATTTAGAACTATCATTTACACTGCTCTCCTCTAATTGGGAAATGAACCAGCTGTTTGGCACTTAAAAGAATATGTCATGTCCTCTTTGAGTGATCACTTAAAGAGGACAGGGATTATAAGTATTTACTTGAGGATTTCTAAAATAGAGCTGACCAGTTCTAGGCAGAAAGAAAATGATTTCTTAGGAATCTTCTGCTACAGTAGATTATAGAGACACATGGGAACCGTGATGAATGAAAGAGCAGTTATTTGGGATTAAATGGCATTTGTCACCAATTTAAATGGGACTGAGCAATTGTATAGCTGGTGTTTGAGTTTGAATTGCGCTATTTACTTGGTCACAATCCTTCCTGTTGGGTGTGTAATGGTGTTTATGCAAGTCCATGGGGTCACTTCTTGATTTACTAACTAGTTTGCCTCTTAGCAGCTCAAGGGACTTTCTTCAAAATTGATTGTTTATTTCAAAGGGAAAAAAAAGCTCTTTTAAGTTATTTTTGTCATTAATTCAAATTATAAAAACATAAAAAATAAAATGTCTGAAGTTTTTTAAATGGCTAATTTCCATTATATAACGATATTGTAAATAAGTGGGGAAAATACTTAAAACCAAGTTTGCTTTTTAATTAAACTAGATGGAAAGCCAACACTTCTGCTAATACTTATCTACAGGAACTGTAAAATACATGGTGAATATTGGCTTTGTCTGCCCCTGCCCACATAAAAATGTATTGCTCATATAAGAAAAACTGACTATAGTTTGGGGAAAAAGAACTAAAAGTGAGTTCATGCTCAGTGTAGCTGTGTTAATATAAGAGGAAATAGTTGGTTTACTAATGTCATATCTAGTTAATAGAGTGTGAAATTTAATTGAAAAATCTTATATGAATAGTTTATTGTATACAAAATGTGTTTCCTTAAAAAAATTTAAGCATAGCAAATTTAAACAATTTGTATCACCACTGCCTTCCAATCCACCATCATTATCAAATTGTTTCAGATTATCTTTAAGGGGAAATGGTTTTGCACCCAGTGGTAAACATAGTTTAGTACTCCACTTTCAAGGGTTGTGGGGGTTGTGTGTGAAGTGCGGAAATAACTCACCACTTTAGTTCATGGTATTAGACATTTTTGAATAATAGCCAAAGAGTTCTTGTCAGTTTCAGGAATTTACTGAGTACATACTTTCACTTTTCAGAAGTGGGCTTGGAATCAATCTCTTAATAGAATGAGATCTAAAGTCTGTGTCATAGACTCCAGAAATGGCTTGAGGGCTCTTTTAAAAATTTCCACACACTGGGAATGTTCAAAAGAGTCAATAAAACTAAACTTTGGAGCCAAGCAGTCATGGTGGGAAAATGACCACTTAAAGATTGCCAACAGAAAAGACGGGCATGTTAAACTTCAAACAGTGATGGAGAAAACAGACATGAGGTATGGCATAGTAGTTACCAATGGGACTTCCAAATCAGCAGTCCTGGATCAAAAGTCAGACTCTTCTTAATTTAGGTTGTGACCTGGGACAAATTACAAAATTTCTCTCAAAATGATTTATCTCTCCTCTGCAACCAGTTTAATAGCACCACGTAGCTCCTGCTGGTAGGCAGTATTTAATGCAGTTGTAAATGTTACATTTGCTTCTGTGGCTCTTTGCTTAATATTTGCCTCCTCTTTTAGACATGATGTTACTTTGAGTCAAGGCCCCTGTTCATCTTTATATTCCGCAGCACCATTACATGCGTGGCACTCAGTAGGTATTTGGTGATGATTTGTTGAATAACACCTGGTTTCGCTGGAAAATTGTGGACAGCAAATGAAACAATTAATGTAGAGTGTTTATCTTTATGGCTACACAGAGTAAGTCTTCAATGCATGTGAAATACCATTATTATTATAAGTGTCTATTAAATAAATTAATAAATGTCAGGACCTTTCAGAATAAGGCTCACCATGCAATTCAAATTTGGAGGACTAAGGAACTACACTTTATTAATTCAATTTGTAGTGGTCAGGTCTAAAGAAATCACTAAAGTCTGGTTTCTGAGCCAGAAGGGCAATTCGTCAATTTACGACAAAAGATATATTTTTTCTAGGGGTCAGGACTTCCTGAAATCAAGGTACTTGAAGCACGGAATTAACACTCAGAAGGTTGCTTGCGATCTCTGAGGGTTCTTGCAGGATGTATGACACAGGCCAGAGACTTACCCTGATTCCACTATCATTTGTACTTTTCTGGTGGTTGAAAAGTTTGTAGCCACCAAATCCGGAACTTTCTGTTTGTCTCTCCTTAGAGAATGAAAGATAAATATTTCAGATCTGTCTTACTTATGCCTAATATAATTTTGAAACAAAAAACTTAGGGATATCATCTGTCTCCTTATACCTAATATTCATTTTATAGATAATGAAAATGGGTCTCAAATAATTGACTTTCCCAAGGAAACCTAGACAAATTCCAGGACTTGAGCCTGGTTTCCTAACTTCT
The DNA here is from genome assembly GCF_049350105.2 of Macaca mulatta. Classification (NCBI taxonomy): domain Eukaryota; kingdom Metazoa; phylum Chordata; class Mammalia; order Primates; family Cercopithecidae; genus Macaca; species Macaca mulatta. The sequence goes on along the minus strand of NC_133407.1, from coordinate 128,385,855 downwards.
AGTCCTTCCAGCTCACTATTCTGCTTTATCTAACATTCCCCATTGTAGTAGTCTTAAAAATGCACCACCCCACAACATTAATCATGTACAAATCCCTGGAATTTACAAATGGTGCCCTACATGGGAAAAGTCTCTTTGCAGATGTGATTAAAACTACATTGCCTGAGATGGGAAGATGATCCTGTATTATCAAAGTGGACCTTAAATGCAGTCATATGTATCTTTATAAAAGGTAGGCAAAGGGAGATCAGAAACACATAGAGGAAAGGGTGACATGAAGATGAAGTAGAGAGAGATTTGACAATGCTGGCACTGAAGACTTACATGACATGGCCACCTTCAAAGAACGCAATGCAGGAGCCACCAGAAGTTAAAAGAGGCAAGGAATAGATTCTTCCCTAGAGTGTCTAGGGGAAGGAGGGCCTGCCAACACAGCAATTTCAACTCTGGTTTCAGACTTTTGTCCTCAAGAACTATGAGAGGATACATTTCTTGCTGTTTTAAGCCACCAAATTTGTGGCAATCTGTTATATCAGCCACAGGAAACTAATACACCTATAAAAACGGAAGTTATATTTTCCTATTTAAAAAATCATAGATGCCAGGTGCAATGACTCACACCTGTAATCCCAGTACTTTGGGAGGCTAAGGTGGGAGGATCACTTGAGGCCAGCAGTTCAAGACAAGCCTAGGCAACATAGTGAGACCCCGTTTCTACAATTTTTGTTTAATTAGTCGAACATGGTGGCATGTACTTGTAGTCCCAATTACTCAGGAAGCTGAGACAAGAGGATGGCTTGAGCCCAGGAGTTCAGAGCTGCAGGAGCTGTGATAGTGCCACTGCACTCCAGAATGGGTGACAGAATGAAACTGTCTCTAAGTAGATCAATAGAAATCGATAGAAATAAAATAAAATGAAAAGGAAAAATCCTAGGCACATGATATAACTACAGGGCAAAAAAAATTTCATATACAGACAGTCCTGGAAATTTCACACAATTCTCTGTATAAAAATCACCTTTTGTGGCATAATATTTCAGTTAAGTGGGCTGTATTTTGTATTGCACAAATATTTAGAAGGGATTCTTGCTGATGAGTTTTTTTTTTTTTTTAGATTCCTTTAGGGGACACACTTGTCTTACAAGCAATGCATACATAGATTATTATTTAGTATGTTCCTTTTGCAAAGAACTAATCTCATGACATGTTGACATTAGTAGTTTTAGTTTCAGAGAATAATTTTTTAAAAACTTTCTCTAAAACCTGGGCTTACTCCCTTTGGAGGAACCACACCCCAAATAATCCCCATAGCAAGAGTCTCTCATCATTCTTCCCATGCACAGATTCAAATGCATTGCATAATCTTGGCTTGTATGTAATTGGATGATTTTTTTTTTTTACCTTAAGAAAAATACCTCTTTTGAAGCTTAAATCTTAAACATATGCAACCCAGCATTGTGAAGAATGTGGTAGTATTGGTTGAATATTAGTAAGCTACCTCTTGTTTTATAAGAAAGCACAGTTATTTCAAGTAAATGTCAGAATAAAAGGGTATTTATTGCTAAAACTAGATGTGTTTTAAAATAACTTTAAACTGAGAATAGTATTTTTAAATAGCCAACAGGTTATTGGAGCAAAGGCTTTGTGATTATTAATAGTTCACATACTTCTAGGCATTAGCTTTCAGTGGCAATCAGATTTTATCGTCTGGAGTTATATTGATTTGTTTGTGTTCGTCAAAAGTACCATATGGAAAACATAGGGAACAAAGTTAATACAACTTAGTTAATTCACAAATAAAAAACTAAATATTGTGACAAAGTTTGTCTACTCATCTGTCAGATATTTCATCAGAGAAACCATCAGAGAAAATTCTAGCATCCACCCACTAACGTAAGGAGAAAATACTCACAAGAAATGGGCAGGAAATGAAAGTTATGTTCTCTTAAAGCACAGCAAGAATCATCTGTTATTTGAACCTAGGAAATTGTCATTTTGTAGGTCAAAAAATGGTAGAATATTAGCAATTCCCTGTGATTCAGTTTAGTAGTCTGCTTGAAATACAATGGCTTTGGATGGTATAAAAGTGATCTTATTCAAAGTTATGCCATGGACACTTGAATCATTACGATTTGTTTCTCCACTTTGACCCTTTGAACCAATGTACCTTTTATTTACAAGTAACAGAGTTTTTCTTATAGGATTTGGTGTCAATATTTAAAGAGAAGAGTGGAGGGTTATTTGTTGGATATTATTTATCCAAAAAGATGGGTTTTTTGGCTTTTGAAGTGGATAACCTACACGGAACAATTTTGAGATTCAAAAATGATCAAAAGCCCATTCCCCCCGCCCCCAACCCAACCCAGGGGGAAAAAAATCCTCAACTGTTTCTTATACTGGGCTCATTATCAGGTCATTTATAATCTGTGAAACCCAAATGAAGGACACACCACCATGCTCCAGAAGAAAGTAGAGGTCTTCTTAAGAAGGTAATTATTTTAAACATTAGCTACATTTAAACAAAATGTCTCCATTCAATCTGGGGAATTTCTCCCTTTATCTATAGAATGATGAGTTCATTTATCTCAGCTGATTTTTTGAGGGGCCCTCATCAAATGAATGATGGCATCATGTTTATCCTTGGTGCCAGAGCTAGTCGGGGCCCCAATAGGGAAACAATGGTAAAGTCAAATTGGGTAATTTGAGGAGAAATTACTAAAGGCGTAATTAGCAAAGGTGAGGGCAGGGGGTAGGGACAGCACAAGGGTTAGTGCCGTGCTGTGATGCTAGTAATGGTCAGGGTGCTGTGTGTGTTTCTAAGCCTGAAGGAACAATGGAAGGAAGTGGTTATCAGGAGAGAGAAGGGGAGAAAAGAAAAGAACGGGAGGTAGGTGGAGAAGGCTGTCTGACAATAACTCTCATAACTTTACAGGAAGGGAATTTTTGGAATATGAACTCCAAATTGACTCTATTTCCTCCCTGCATCTCTTGTTGGCTTCCTATTTCTTTGAACCTACTGTTAGGTAGAGGGCATGGGAATTAGTTACTGCAATCCTAAAAGGCCAGCCTCCCAGGGTGCTGGGCAAAGAAGAGAATAGTTACACAGAGCCCAATCAGAGCTTCGAATGCTGTGGTCAACAAGTGGTCACTATGTGTGTAATTAAACAAATCAATTTCATGCTCTTATTAGAAACAGTGTGGGTGTATACAAAGGAAGAGCAGGGAGAGAGAAAGTAACTAGTATTTAGTGAGTATCTGTTATATCCCAGACACCATTTTGGGTAACTCAGTTAATTCTCACAAAGACAACATGCAGTAGATAGGTCACCCTCCTACAGATAAAAACATGAAGGCTAAAATACTTAAATTACTTCTCTGTGGTCATACAGCCAGTAGGTGGCTGAGCTGGGATTCATACCAGGTTGGACTGAATTCAAAGTCCCTGCTGATTTCACCATTGCATGTAATGTGTCCATGCTTGTATATAATTTCAGAGCTGAAGGCTTATGTATGTGAATATTCAGTAAATGCATATATATCATCAATGACAGGGAAACATTTCAGGCCTCAAAGGTCAGAAATGTCTTATTTGTATCAAACTACAAGTCCTCATATTTGTACATTGCTCCCTCTGCCTAGAACGCCCTGTCCCAGCCTCCCCACTTATCCTTCAAGGCCCAACACAGATGTTGTCTTTTCTAAAAACCCTCATTGATGTCTAGATTTTCATAATTAATGGCTTTTCATCTGTGTTTTCCAAATACCTCACTTGAAACACCTAGCACCATTAGGTTTTTATGAGAGTAGGTAGTGTATGTTTCTCCTTCCTTAGCCTGGGTAGTAGACATTTATGGATTCTGCCTTCACAGCTTCTATTCCCCCTTCTTTGGGTGTCAGTATCCTGGGTTTCCTTTGGAGAATACCCCTCCCCCCACACCCCATCCCTGTGGTTAGGTTAGAGCTGCCTCTACTCCAACTCCAGGACTGGGCACAGATCCAAGCTTAGCCAGTCAGAGCAACACCTCATCCTGGACTCAGGGATTGGTTCAGGACCGGGACCATGACGCAATCACAGTCAGTCAAGGAGAACCCTGGACTTCTACTGGAATGAACTAGAGAAAGGAGCTGGGGGAGGGGGTAGGGGAGTCTTTTCCTTTTCTTTTTAAAAAATGTCAACTAGAATATATAAAATCTGGAGCCACCACATAGAGAAAGCCTGTGTAGAAGTGAAGCAGACACAGAGGATAGAGGAGTAAAAAGACTGGAAGAGGCCAAATACTGATGACATTTGCTTGAACCATTTGGTTTGGCTAGCACTACCCCAGATTTTCTGAGTACATGAGCTGATACATTTCAATCTTCAGATACTTAAAACCAAAACATCCTAACTATAACTACCTAACAGAGCATCTGTTGTACTGGACATGCTCAGAAAATGTTCCTTAAAGTGATTACACAGAATCCTTGCAGACTGACATCTGCCCATGCGCCAAGGTCCAAAAACTAAAATCAAGTGGATTATCAGGTTTACCCTCTTCCATTTGGTTTTCAGACAGACAGTACTTGAAACATGTTTGCTAAAGACAGACAGAACTTCACATTCTCCTCCAGCACATGACACAGACAGAGGGAGATGCCTTGTGCTTAAATAATGCATGAGGTAGCAAGGGCCAAGCCTGGTGTATCAAGGTGTTAAAAACTGATGACGAGCCTGCTGCTTTTTTCAACCCATCTGCTAAGTTGCACCCATGGATTATTTGTCAGTTTCTGTGGAGGAAAATGTTTGGGATACTGACTCTGTAGGAAAAATACAATTGGGATTTTCCTTTCTAGTGTCCTGTTACTGTCCCTTACCCAAATTCATCTGTCCCTGGGCATTCTCCCCCAACAATAGTAGATAACTTTTTGGTGAATCTGAACAGCTCACAATTATTCCCTTTGTTTTCACCTAATCCAAAGCAAGGAACTAACAGAAGCTACGCTTGGAAATTTCGCAGCCCACTGGACCAAGGGTGGAAGCCTGAAGTGAGCTGGGTTATTTTTCCCCAGGAATTTGAAATAAGAGCAGAGATAGAGAACAGAATGGATTCCATCATTCCATGTGGTTGAAGCTCTAACAGATGGCCTGGGGGGCTGTGGGTAGGCATCCTTCCCCACCATGCGGGATGAGGAGCAGAGATTGTGAGTCTGCTGAGACAAAGAAATAAAGCAGATGTGCAGACAGAAGCAGAGATGAAGAGCGTGTACTCCCTGTTCCTGCCATCCCTCGAGTTGCCTATTCTAGCATTTCCTGAGCCCTCGCTGTATTTCTGCTTACACTTCCATTGCAACGTTTCTGCATCTTTACACTAGATCTTCATTTTGTGAGTAAGCTAGATCCTCATTTTGTGAGTAATACAAGTTGATGTCTGTTCTAGGCAATCAAGAAAAAAAAAATTAGCCAAAAAATTCTTAAGATGGGAAATCACCCAGGTGAGAAGAAATATCCCAGTTAAGAGAAACAAAACAAAAATTTTCAAGAAGAGTTGGCAACAGTCATTCCAAAACTATTAAAGAGACGTCACTCAGCTCTAAGAAGAGAAAAATAAAGCTTTACAGTTGGCCAGCTGTGCAGAACTGAAATAGCATGGACCTACTCCATGAATTCACAGAGTTGCTGAAAGTGAATTCCTTCCTGCAGTCTTCAGCCTTGCAGCTGAGCCATGAAATGTATTCCCAGTTTAAAATTCCTTTCCAAGTACTATCCCATGACTTCACAAAGTTGTCTGCACACAAGAGCAACTCTCAAGCTGAGAGATATCATGTTTGCATCATCGCTGACATGTAGGCAAGTATTCAGATGGCCCATTAAGTAAATGCCCCTTACAATTATGGGGCACATCTGGTGGTTTGACAGCCTTTCTCTGCCTCTATAAGTTGGAAATCCCCAGCCTGGCTCATTAAGGAGAAACAGGCACGATTATTGTGTCAAAACACATTAGCGTATTTTATTCTGCCATTGCAGTTGCTTATTGGCATTTGATGAAGCTAAAGAGATTTCAGGTTATGAAACCTGTGTTTCCTGCTTGTCTTTGTTTCGAAATTATATGTGGGATGATGTGGAAGAGGAACGTCAGTTAAGCTTCTGGACAATCTCCCCAACCCACAAATGAATTGACATTCTTATCAAAAAATCTGTCCTTGCTCCCTTTTTCTTGTGTTTGCTGAGCAAATGAGGTATTGGAAACAACAGAAAACATGTCCCCTTTTCTCCTCCAAAAAAAAGATGACTTTTCCCTTACTTTAATTGTAAGATGATTATCTGTATTATTTGACATCCTTTTGAAATATCTGGATAAAAGTGCAAACAACACATTAATGAATTCTACAGATGATACAAAATTAGGAAATGCTGTTTTTCTTATTAATGACAACAATGTATCAGGCAGCCATACCCAACAATAGCATCTGTGAGAGGGAAGGATGGAGTAGAGAAAGTCACATTTGCGACAAAGGCAAAAAGAGCCATGCAAAATTAAAATTAAAATATAAAACCCAGATGTGGTGTGAGTAGTGGACAGGTGAGCCTTGAAATCTTGTCAAACTAATGTGGCCATGTAGTGGATGGACACTTAGAGAGCTGCGTGCCCTGGGGACTGAGAGCTGAACTATTTTTAGTTCCACAAGTAGAGGCATTGTGTCTCAGAACAGATAGTCTTTTCTTCCAGAACTTTAATAAGACCGCACCTGGCATAGGGTGTTCAGTTCTGGAATAGCACCACATGATGTACAAAAAAAAAAAAAAAAAAAAAAAGTCTCATGTAAGATTTCAGGCTTTCTTTTTCTAGACAGTAATGTAGCCACTTTTTTTTTTTTTTTTTAGTAATTCCTAGCAGTATATTGGCTGTTTTTATTAATTTGGTTCATCCTTGAGAGTATGAATAAAACGGAAAAACTGGATGCCTAATAAGCACCCCAAAATGAACACATTTAAATCTAAGCTCTGGTCACCTCTCTGATACCTCCACTGAAACCTGCCCTTTCCTCAGTCTTCCTGGCCTTGGTTCTTGGATTCCATCCCTCCAGTTACCCAGGCTTTAGAATAATCCTAGACTTCATTGTTTTTCTCAAACCCCAAATCCCATATATCAGCAAATCTTGGTGGTTCTAGTTTCAAAACAGATCCAGAATCTAACCATGTCTCACAATCTCCACTGCTACCACACTGATCACCAGGATCCCTCTGATCACGTCACGTCTCAAAAGTCTCCAGTGGCTTCCAAATCAGGGTGTCCAGGCCAATACGATGCAGTGTGGCACTTCATTCCTCTTAGATCACATCTTCTACACTTGCCTTGCCCACTCAACTCAACCATACTAACACGCCAGGCAGAATCTGGTTATGTCTTTATAGATGTGATTCCCTGTTCTTAGAATTCTCTCACCCAGATATCCACATTGTTCACTCCCTCAGGTCTTTACTCCAAAATCATCTCTGTAGTGAGGCATTTCCTGACTGGGAAGGGAAACTGCAGCCCACATTCACGCCCCTTCTCCCCTCTTCCCTGCTTTATCTTTCTTCATTGTCCTTCTTATCAGCCAACACACTATATATTTTGCTTATTTATTCATTGTTTGTCTCTCCCATGATATACACAACCGGAATATGCATTCCTGTTGTTTGCCTTTGTCTGTTTCATTCCCACACCTAGAACCGTGCCAATTGCACAGAAGGGGCTCTGTAAATATTTGTTTGGAAAGCTGAATGCAACTGGATGCCTGTTGTTAACGTTCATAATCAAAATACTTGATCAGAGTGAGCAAATTCTAAAAAGTATCTAAGTTCAAATCCAAAGGGCAAATCTATGGCAGAGCTAGGAATAATTTCAAAGTAACTTCCTTTGTCCATACAATGCAAGTACACTCCTTTCAGAGGCTAAATAGAGTTTTCTATACTGGCATCACCTCTAGCTAGAATATTGATGTGAAATTTGTTTAATCAGAGGGAATATATTTACAGAAGCATGTAATAGCTAAGGTAAATAGGCTTTAAAAAATCTCAGAAATGGGTCAGACACAGTGGCTCACACCTGTAATCCCAGCAGTTTGGGAGGCTGAGGCAGGTGGATCACCTGAGGTCAGGAAGTTGAGACCAGCCTGGCCAATGTGGTGAAACCCCATCGCTACTAAAAATACAAAAATTAACTGGGTGTGATGGTGCATGCCTGTAACCCCAGCTATTTGGGACGCTGAGGCAGGAGAATCGCTTGAACCCGGGAGTCGGAGGTTGCGGTAAGCCAAGATTGTGTCACTGCACTCCAGCCTGGGCTGGAATCTCAAAAAAACAAAACAAAACAAAAAAACCTCAGAAATATGGACAGCAAAGCTTGGAAAAGTGAATCTAGTGGAAAGAACACTCACTCACAAATTAGACAAGAGCTGACTGATCTGTGCCCACTTGTTCATCATTCGTAATATCCCTAGAATGTAGGAACTATTGTTTCTATATTCCTTATACAACCAGTGCAGACAAAGTGGGAATAATTTGCCCAAGGTCCAACATCTCTTCCTATATGCCCATCAATGACAGAGTGGATAAAGAAAATATGGTACACATACACCATGGACTACTATGCAGTCATAAAGAAAAATGAGATCATGTCTTTTGCAGGAACATGGGATGGATGGAGCTGGAGGTCATTATCCTTAGCAAACTAACCCAGGAACAGAAAACCAAATACGCATGTTCTCACTTATAAGTGGGAGCTAAATGATGAGAACCCGTGAATAGAAAGAAGGAAACAACAGACACTGGGCCTACTTGCGGGTGGAGGGTGGGCGGAGGTAGAGGAGCAAAAAAAATAACCACTGGGTAATAGGCTTAGTACCTGGGTAACAAAATAGTCTGTACAACAAATCCCCATGACATGAGTTTATTATCTACATAACAAACCTGCACATGTTCCACTAAATGTGAAATAAAAGTAAAAAAAACCCAAACCCACAGATAATAGGATATACCCCGGCAGGCCTGGCTCCAAAGCCCATGTTCTCATGCACTAGGTAGGATCCTCAAACTTTTTGCTCTCAGAAACCCCTTACACTCCTAAAAAGTATTGAGGACCCCAAAGAGCTTTATATGTAATATACCTCTTAATATTTACTGTATTCAAACTTAAAACTAAGAAGTTTAAAAATATTTATTCACTCAAAAATAACAATAAACTCCTATGTTAACATAAATAGCACATTTTTAAGAGAAATAATTATATTCTCCAAAATAAGGCATTTGGTATACAGAGTAGTGCTGTTTTACATTTAACATCTGTATTACTAGAAGACAGCTTGATGATCGTATCTGCTCTGCCTTCAATCTGTTGTGATACGTGGTTTTGATTGAAGTAGATGAAGAAGATCCAACTTCACATAGAGACATAATTGGAACAGAGGGGAACTGTTTAGTAGCTTTTTTAGATCAATGTAGCTGTTCTTCTTTAATACTACACAAAACTTGAAAAGTGATATTTCATAAAGGTTAGTTGTAATGTGGAATCTAAAACCATGTCAATGAACTTTCCATACCCAAAATCCATGGGTCCATTTTGTATTTTCAGCAGTTCTTATACCCATGCATGATTTTTAAACATTATACAATGGACATTTGGAGGCTCTTGGTTCACTGAGCTTTACGAATCTTCAACCCTCCCAACCAATTTTTTTTTAAACCAGTCTTTTAACATCAACACTACTCTCATTTTAAAAGGGCATCAAGAACTAGGAAGCTGACAAGCTCATAGTAGCAGATCCAAGTTTTCCAAAATTCTAATTTTGGAAAAGCTTGAAAAGCTCTCATGATATTATTGGCAACAATTACTTCTGGGGTATCATCCTAGAGGCCTTTATGATAATTGATCTATCATATATTTCCAGGCATTAGTTTCCAGTTGCAGTTATCTTTTTATTTTATCTGTGTGAGTGTTTTTATGAGAAATCCTTGGCTGGGCCTGGCGGCTCATACCTGTAATCTCAGCACTTTGGGAGACCGAAGCTAAAGGATCACTGGAGCCCAGGAGTTAGAGATCAACCTAGGCAACATGGAGAAACCCTGTCTCTTAAAAAAAAAAATGCAAAAGCAAATTAGCCAGATGTAGTGGTGCACACCTGTAGTCCCAGCTACTTGGTAATCTGAGAGGTAGGAGGATCACCTGAGCCTGGGAGGTGGCGGTTGCAGTGAGCCAGGATTGCACCACTGTACTCTAACCTGGGTGACACAGTGAGACCCTGCCTCAAAAAAAAAAAAAAAATCATATATCTAGGGAAAAAGCTAGTTCGACTTACACAGTTAACATCACTAATAAAACATTATTTTGCTAAAGCACTGACAGCTTTACTCACCATTGCTTTTGAGTCATCATTACAAATGTCAACACAATTTTTAAAAGGTAAATAACATCTTACTGTTAGTATGAGAATAGTTTTGACGACCTGTTCCCTGAAAAGGCCTGCAGACTACACTTCGAGAACTGTTGCACTACGCTAAACGACCTCTCAAACCCATGCCCTATCTCTTACAAATTTTGCCGCTTTACCTTCTCCAAGTTTCATTGCCCCACCAGTAAAATGCAGATATTAATATATAACTCTGATCTTGCAAAATAATCATTTGTTAAGCCTTAGCAAAGTATGTAGCAGACAGAAAGTGCTTGAAAAGTGGTCACTGTCATGACCACTGTCCAAACCCCTGGCAAGTTACTGGCAAAGCTAGGGCCCAAAGTTTCCTTATTCCTGACCAGAGCCTTTGCTGCTACAACACACCAGCAGGAGCAGAACAGTTCCCAATATGGCTGCTGTTAAAACAAGGAGCTAAGAAGCTGATACAGTTGATTCAACAGTCTTTCTGGTTAAAGTCCTGGATGATAACTTGAAACAGTTAAGTGGTTCTGTGTTTGGGTCATGAATTTGCTATGTGCTAGCTGTGTGACCTTGTGCAAGCTCTCTGAGCCTCAGGTCTCTCCACTATAACATTGGATATTAGGAGGTTGCTGTGAGAATTAAATGAGATAATGGACAGATATATACCTAGTACTGGCCCAGAGGAAATGTTCAAATCATGGCTAGCTGCTCACTATGATGATAATAATGACTACTGTTATTATCTTCATAGCCAATACCTTTCCTCGGGGAAAACTTTTCCAGCCATCTAATGAAGGCACCTATTTTAAGATCTCATAGCACCTGTACCCCTTCTTCATTAGATTTACTACAGCTGAAAAATTGTAATATATGATTATTTGATTAAAGTTTGTCATACATACTAGGCTCCAAGCTCAATAAAGACAGGCACAAGGTCTGTCTGCTCACCATTTTATCCCCAACATCTGGCATATTGCCCAGCACAAAGCAGGTTTCAATAAATACCTATTAAAGGAAAAACTAAAATAATTAATTTACTAGATTGGCAAAGCATAGCTTTACTCCACTATATAATTTATCTGAACTTCCTCCAGCACTTGTCACTCAAAGTGATCTGTGGACCAGTAACAGTACCCTAACCCGGAAGCTTGTTGGAAATGCAGAATATACAGACCAACAGAGTCAAAGTGTGCATTTTAACAAAATCCCAGGTAATTCATATGCTCATTAGAGTTTCCGAAGTACTAACCCTTGACTGCTCTTCACTAATGTTAAGAGAATGAAAGAGAGGGAGAAAGGAAAAGAAAGAGAAAGAAAGAAAGAAAACCATCAAATTTTCTGAGTAAAACAGCACTCACTTCCAAAATTCCAGGTCTCATTCTATTCCTAACACAAATACTAGTACAAACATTACCATTTCTAAAAACCAGCTGCATTTTTTTCTCAGCCCCGGCCAGGCTGCTCTTATTTTCTATTCACATATGATTATTTTCCAGAGACTATTTTGGCCTCAGTTGAATAATTTATTTCAGAAACTTTACATCCAAAAATATTCTCTGGAGGAGACAGAAACACCATCTGTGCCTCATCCTAGAAAAACAGCCCCAAACCATGAAGTAGGGGTGTCATTTTAGAGTTGCAAAATTTGAATTCCTGTTTGTCCACCACAACCTCAGAAAGAAGACAGAAAAATACAGCAAAACCCCTTCTCCTATTATAACACCAAACCAGTGCTCCAACAGCCCAAAGAGATTTATAAAAATATGCATGTTATCCATTTGACCCTTGGAAAAATTATAGTCTAGCTTTCTAATGAAAAAGTTATTATTTTTAGGATTTATTCCCATGTGTGAATGGTAAAGCACATCTATCATTGGATAATAATATACAAGAACTTCAAGGGTTCTGAAGAATGGTTCATTTTCCTGTGTTCTATCTTACATAATCTGTGGGGCCAGCAAAATTCCCTTTGCTGCAGTGTCCTCTCCTCCAAAGGGTAGAAAGGTGCCTGGCCAGAAGCAAAAACACTTCACTGGATCTGGTACTCCCTCCCATCACTGCATTGGCCTGGTAAGACCTGAGTCGGAGAGTTGATGATGAGCAAATGGCACTTGAATTTATTGCTGCACATTCTCCCACAGCTTCTTGCTTGCCTGGGACTCTTGTTTCTCTGACTCTCTTCCTTCTATCTCCTACAGATGTGGGAAATACCTGCTTTGAGAAATAAAGAAGCTGCTGAATCTATAGAATTAGCTTCCATAGAGTCAACTCCTATGTGGGTGTCCCCTGTGGTCATGGAGCTCCCACCCATAACTTTTTACGTGTGTTCTCATTCTTCCAGGGTCACAGGCATAGACATTTGTTGAGAAGATCATGATGGAAGTTAGGATACAAGATAGAGACCCAAACTGAAATCAGAGCTATCCTGATGGTCTAGTCTAAGCAGGTGAGCCAAGGGGCCTTTTCTCCATCTGTAGACACATCAAACAGAGTATCACTGATTGGTTGGAAGAGGGCAGTTACCAGCCACCTCATTGTAATGTAAAGAAATTGGACTTTGGAATCACATACCTCAGAATTTGAATCCTGGCTCTCATGCTTGCTAGCTATGCTTCCTTAGCAAAACTGTATTTTATAATCTGAGCCGGGTTTTCCTCATTAAAAAAAAAAAATAGGTATATAATATCCCTTCATGGGGTTTTGTATGGATTAAAGGAGATTCTGTGACATAATGCATGCGGCATGCAGGCAACTCTCAAGAAGGGTTGGTTGTCCTTCCTCTCCCCTTTTCCCTTCTCTGCTGAGGGTACCATCATATATTTTCCTGGCCCCTGAAAATGCTGATTGGAAAAGAAAAGAAGAAATGGCGGAGGAGCACAGGAAAAGCAGAAAAGGAAAAGAAGAAACTTCGAGCTAGTACTTATCTGCAAGCACGACTTAAAAAAACTTGACTGTCAAAGTATCTATTGTCCTTGAAGTAGTGTTTAAAGAGAATGTTCTTTTCAACATAAAATCTACCATAGGCTTGTTTATTATTTAATGTTTTCCTCATTATCTCCCCAATAATTTGAGCATTATTCACATTTTAAAAGCCAGGGTTGCCTCTCCTACATAATTCGATTGAAATAAACTCTTTTCTGGTAGCCAGACGTGTCATTATTGGTCCTAACCAGAGTTCAAGAAGAGGATGACCGTAGCTCACAGTCAAAGCTTTGAGTCTTGTTCCAGTGGCACTGGGGCCCGTCCCAGTAAGCCACCTCCTTGCCATCACACTCAGGCTGCTTTATCAGAGAAACAAGGTCAAGAAGAGGGAAACACTTGGAAAGATTGATGGGGAGCCAGAAAAGGAGGCTTAATCCATGGAGTTCTTGGCGCCAGTCATCACAGACAATCTCTAAATTGTAGCCAAGAGAGAATACCAGTCTCAAGATGTCTGTCGGCCTTGCTTCTACAGAGAGTGGTGTTTCAGAAACTAAAAGTCTAAGCTGACAGGAAGGGAATCCTCCTACAGTCCTTTGGTGCACTGTTGATGAATGAAGTTGGTTTGCCTGGTGAGGGCAAGAGGGGTGAGCTATGTAGACTGAAAAACAAAATGGAAAGTTAAGTGTAGTTTAGCAGCTACAAGAATCATCCACAGGCTATTATAGATGCTCGCTGACTTTGGCATCATTCTATTCCAGAAGTCCTAACCATCTGGAATGTTACGCTAGTTAAAACATTTCTATGAACACTTCAGTTGTTTTAGTATGATCACACCACTGCCAGCAGGCTCATCATACTTTAATTTTATTGAAAATAGCAAGACCTGTTGATTTACATAACTTTTCATCCTGAGCCACAGTTTAGTCTCCTTCTAGGTTTTCTAACCCGGTGGCTTAAACCTATGGCTGGACATTGGAATCACCTGGGGATCCCATGCCCAAGCCATTACTCATGTTAATTATTAATGTATCTGACTCTTTTGGGGCAAGACACGGGCATCAGGATTTGTTTTTAAAGCTTCCCAGGTGATTCTCATGTGAAACCAAGTTTGCAAACCAGAGTCATAGTTTAAAGATGTTGAGAGTGGATGGGGGAGTGAACAGACCTAATACAACCAAGAAATAGGCAGCGTTCTCAATATTGATCACCCTCTTACTGGGCAAATTAGGGAGGCAATACAAAAGTTCTCTGCACCTTTTTGCATGTTTTATGAAACATTTTATGTAAAGTCAGATTTGCTTAGGGTGAGTGACAAGTTCTACAAGAAGTATAGTATATCTGTCCAGAACTCTGATCTTCTTAAAAAAACTTTTATACTTATGCCCACGTTCTCTGTATCAGGCACAGTACAAGTTGCTAAGGATGCGATGATGATGATGATGAAACATGGAGCTAAATATTATTAGCATTTCCCTGCGATGTGTGAGATTTGAAGAGGTTCAATAATTTGCCCAAGGTTACATAGCTAGTATATGTCAGTGGGGGAGGCTTTAAGCCAGGGATTTGAAATCTCACTTAGCATGTAATGATGACTTAGGCAAATATGGCACTGTCCCACTTTTTAATCAGAGTTTATTATTCTATTTTGGCATCACCAGAATTAATCCAATGGTAGGCCTGTGATATTTTGTATAAAATATTTGCTGAATTAGATATTTTCTCACCCTCTCAGCCTAGTATGGAAAACAGATACATACATGATGATTATAACATAATGTATCAATGGATGCCCAAAGTATTATCAGAGGAGAAATAAAGGGGCAGTTAATTCTGCTTAAGCAGAGAGGATGGTGTCAGAGGAGGCTTACAAATAGGAGCATGGTTTTTGAAAGGCTTTAAAGACTGAATAGGAGTCGGCCAGATACAGAAGGAGGAAGGATGCTGAATGGAAAGAACAGAAAGACCAAATACACAAGAAAGTGAGAGGCACACTGGAGAAATGATCAGCCTGTATCAGTCGTAAACTAAGTGTACATTGTAATCGCTTGGAGGCTTGTTATAAACACAGGTTGCTAGGCCAAATCTCTGAGGCTTCAGATTTAGTAGGGCTGTGTGAGACTGAGAATTTGCATTTCTAATGAATTTTCAGGTGCAGCTGATGCTTCTTGTCCAGGGACCCACTTTGTTGGGAGCCTCTGGTGTATATGAGCATCATCTGGAAAGCCCCACAGCTTTTGTGTGTATGAGAGGCATGCCAACGTCAGCAAGACTTGCACCAAAAGCAAATCCCCCGAAGAGATGAGGATCTCCTTTTCCTGCAAGGAGTGGAGGTTAAATTTTACTGTTGGTTTTGGGAGCAATTCATACTGAAGCTGTCCAGTGGGAGGAAACGGAAAAACCACAACTTGGGACTGAAACAAGGGAAACTGGGATTTTATCGCATCTCTGCCCCATCAGTGCCCCTATTCACAGGCTAGTGGGGCCTGAGGCTAAGGAGCTGAAACACACTAGCTCTTTGTTGAACCACTGAGTGTTTGTGGCACTTTTTGCAGGGAAGATGGCATTTTTCACAGCTCTTCCTCCATTTTTGGCCCCGTGGGTGCTGACCACAGGTGAGTTCCTGTGTTAATCACCAAAGTGATCTGTTGACCATCAGTGTCCAGCCATGAGGGATGAGGGGATGTGTCGAGAATGTTTTCATGCAGAGAATGAAGAGGGTAGAGGAATGTCAGGCTAAGTTGGGTGGGACTGGGACAGATGACACCCTTGTGAAATTCTTTTTTCCCCCACTTCTAACTCAATTACCATGCTTTGCTTCTCTCATTTTCCAGGATAGAAAAACCTAGGATGCATCTGCCATTGTTTTCCAAACCCTTTAAATGGGATGAGCAACTTGGAAAGGTCAGCCTCCAAGAATGCTATCTATTTCTCTCTCTCCACCCCACCCACCTAGGACAGACAAAACCAGATCTGGAGGTCATATTTGTCCAATAATTGAGAAGCAAGTGGCATCTAGCTCCAATACTCTCTGTCTTCACTGGGTTGCTTTGCCAGCTGACAGCCATCAGCTGTGTGTGTTACATTCCAGACAGGGACCCCTCTAAGCCCCACTATAACTGCCAGGGAGTAACATAGGAGAGTGGGAATCGCCTACCAGAGGCAGGGAAAGGAAACAAAATCATGAAGTTTGGATTCTGTGTTCCAGCTTTGTTTTCTTCATAATGCAGTTCCCTATGACTCCATTGCAATCTTCTGGAATACTTCTAGAAACCCACTTAGTAGTCTGTGGAGTTACTTGGCCAATATGGTCCTGGAGATAGTCACATTTCAAGGTTTTGCTTTTCCTCCTGTTGAGCAGGAAGCAGGGAGACAGAATCATCACCCAAAAGGCAAATATTCCCTAACACAGGGTGAGCATGGTACTGGGGTTTGCACTGGAGGCCTGTACTCCATTTCTCTGGAGGATGGGATCTTTACTATCAGGATTATTGATGAGATTCTGGCTTCCTTTCCAGAGATGAAGTATTTTTGTCATCATGTCTATTATTCCTCACAAGAACCCAATTAGAAGAGATTGCCTCAACAGAGAAGGCTGATTAAATTCACAGATTTACTGCAATACCACTTTGGGAGTTGTGGAAAATCAGTTTCACTGCTAAGCTGCCTTCCTTTAAAAAAAAATCAAGCTGTGAGCCTGCACCTTTAATTATCCATCTATAACAGAACACAAAATACCCATAACCTTGCAAGCAGCTTACTCTTCCCCCAGAGAGGCTCAGAATGCTTCTTCCAGGCTCATAGTACCTCCTCAAGGGGCAGGTGATGGCTTCTATGTTCATGGGACACAAGGGGAAATTTTGACCCGGCAGTAGGGTAGAGAAGACAGAGGCCTGCTGCCTGTTGACTAAAGAAAAAAGTCAAGCTTTGAAAGAATTAGAGTTAGTTACATTCAGAAGTCTTATAAGGACTATAGACTGAGCCTGGGAATTAATTCATTTCATAATAGGGCAATATTTCAATTCATAGTTTACATATAGGGGGTGAATATTCAGTATGTGCAAAATCGCAGCAAGGTTTGGGTGTGAGAGGACATCTGGGTAGAGATTACAGAAGCATAATTACTGACTTGGCTGGATGTTATCTTGAGTGTAAAAAAAGGCAAGGACTAGGGCCCTTTACCTCTTAAAGAGTATAGTGACTCCGGCAAAAGACATTGCGGGTGTGTGGGTTTTGTCTTCAGAGCATCCCTCCGGAGAGCTGCATGTTGTCAGAGTTAAGGCTTTATGAAATTATGCTGGAAAGCAGAAATGACCAAACATAGATTCTTACATTTGCTATTTTGTCTCACACCTGGAGACGGGTCAAAAAAGAAGACTTTCCTTTGCAAAGTTTGCAACCAACTTGGGCAAGGAGTCTTTGTGTTAGTTGGGTCCCAGAAAAGCTGCTGTCAAGTAGCAATGATATAAATGTAATCTGATTCTCCATAGAAATGAGGACTGTACTGATGCTGCAATCAATCCTGACCCCAAACCTCTTGCTCCAAAGTTACAGGAGCAGCCACAAGCACCACTTTCAAACTTCTAATTTTCTATTCAAGATAGTTCCTTTTCCCCCAAAGTCTTCTGTTTCTTTAAAGCAGCATTTCCCACACTGTTTTTAGCAGAATCTTAACCTCCCAGGGTGTTCTGGAGGAAAAAACAAGGTTTCATGGAGATAAATTTTGCATAGTACTGTATGCTCTATACCCCTTTGTTCAAGATCCTTACTAACATACTAAAGATAAGAGCTAACTCTCAATGAAAATCTACCTGAAGCCAAACACTAAGTACTTTTTATATGTTTTATGTCATTATATCTTCAAAAAATAATACTCTGAGAAACGTATTAATTTATCCCATTTTACACATGTGGAAATTGAGGTTTGGCGTGGTTAACTGAGTTGTCCAGTTAAAAGTACAAAGGCAAAAGGTGGAGCCAGGTTTGAAATCTACTCTCATTCCCAAGTCTGTGCTCTTAATCTCTAAGCTTTATCTTCTTCCCACTAACTATACAGACACTTTCTTATATTGCTGTTAATGTCTTTTTCATTACTGCTTCTTTACACACAAATGAGTCCATTCCTAACTGTAGCAGTTAGTCATCTTTTGTTTATCTTTTTTTTTTTTTCATGTCATTACATGGGCCAGCTCAGTATCATTTTAGGTAGTATCTTCCCTTAACATCAGGTGTTTCCATTCCTATCTTATTTGGCCTTCGTGTAACTGCTTCAAGCATGCTTTAGTGGATTTTCATCTGTATCTTTGACAGTTTATGGATAAACAGAGATGTAAGGAAGACAGGATGTGACTGAGTTTATTTACCCTGCCTTTGGCAAAGGAGGCTTTGTTCAGTAAATGAAAGTCAGTAAAAAGTAAAAGTAGGATAAAAAGTGATGCCAAGAGTATATAGCTAGTTCTCCATGTTATGTAGGATATGGATTTCTTCCACTACTGAGGTCTTTGTAATTAGTAGATAAGTCATTTTATTGGAAGTGAGAGGTAGGATAAAGAGAGGGAGAGAGAGAAAGTGATTTTGTAACCTTCAGTTTTATCTGAAAGTAATTGTTCACTAAACTTGGAAACCGTGTTGACCACTAATGACCTTACCAAAGCATATACTTGCTCAGGAAATGGGCTGTTTGAGAGGGGATAAGAGAAAAACGTGAGTTATTAGCAGTAGCCCTGTCTCAGCAGGGGCAGGGCCAAAAGGAAAAGGTACTAGAAGTGCTATCTTTGGTTCCATTAGATTGCACACGGTTCCTAATCTCCCCCATCATGCTTGATCCTAACTAAGTCAGCTTCCTTTTACAGCTCTGTGTTCTTTGTGTTCTTTGAGAGCCCACGTATGATAAGATTGACTCTCTCCTTCCCCCCTTGATCAGTCGGGACTAATTTAATGAGCATCTACACTGTCCTTCATATGCAGGCCAAATGTCTTGTGTGGCTTGCATCATGTATGAGGAAGTGTTTTGTGGCTGAGACTGTGCTTAATGCTCTCTAGGGATGACTGATCTCCTTCCATCTTCCCGACGGTCTTACCACATAGAGCCTGTTATGAGCTATGCTTTAGGAAAGAGTCCACTGAGTCTGAGAGAGGAGAAATGACCTGAAGGACACTCAGCTAGTACGGTGTAAGCAGGGACACCAACCTCACTCCTTTGATTCTGAAGCCTGCACCCTTTATGACTATCGCATATCCCTGCCTCCCACATTACACGATACGTGAGTGAGTGGAAGCTCCTCCACTGCCATCCCATTCTTCCTGCAGGGTATTCTGTTTTGGAAATGTTAAAAAAAAAAAAAAAAAAAAAAAAAGGAAAAAAAAATGTTTGACTCATGTATTAAGAGCAAATGTTATTACTAACTAGGTAAGTGGGACCTGCAGTGCTGCTAGGAAAAAACTAAATCAATCAGGAAATCATTAATTTTGGAGGAAACACTAACTATAGGAATATAAATTCTGGGTAAAATTGTCAAGAACACCAATGTTGCCTGCAGCCCAAGTAGACTTTCTCGAGTTTTAGGCTGTGATTGAGATACTAGAATTCACTTTTATTTCTCTAGCTTTGCAAAAGGTACTTGGAACTGGTCTGAAATGTCATTTAATTCTCTCAGTGCATACAGTAAGCCACCTTTTAAAACACAGGTAACCTCTCATAATCAGGAAAATACCCATAAAGGAGGGGATGAGGGGTGGGGACAACTATACTGCCGTTTTTGTTTGTTTGTTTGTTCGTTTGTTTTGTTTTGTTTTGTTTTTCTAAGGCAGGATCTCACTCTGTCACCCAGGCTGGAGTGCAGTGGCACAATCATGGCTCACTACAGGCTCTAGCTCCTAGGCTCAAGCAATCCTCCCACCGCAGCCTCCTGAGTAGCTGGGACTACAGGCACACACTACCATTTCCAGCTAATTTTTGTATTTTTTAAGGAGACAGGGTTTTGCCATGTTACCCAGGCTGGTCTCAAACTCCTGGGCTCAAGTGATCCACCTGCCTCAGCCTCCCAAAATGCTGGGACTACGGGCATTGAGCCACTGCACCTGGACTATACCACTTTCTTACATTAAACACTTTGAAAATTAAGCAGGAGCTAAGCAGCAACAGAAAGAAATGAACTATTGAGACACACAAAGTCATGGAGGAAAGTTCAATGTATATTGCTATGTGAAAGACATCCATCTAAAAAGGCTATGTGCTGTATGACCCAACTACCTCACATGCTGAAAAAGGCAAAACTGGAGAGAGTAAAAAGATCAGTGGTTCCCCGGGGGGTGGGAGGGAGGGATGAACAGGAGGAACACAGGAGATTTTTAGGGTGGTGAGATTCTTCTGTATTGTACTATAATGGAGGATACAGGTTATCATATATTTGACAAAACCCATAGAATGTACAAGCAAAGAGTGAACCCTAATATAAACTGTGCACTTTAGTTAATATCATATAGCTGTTGGCTCATCAGTTGTAGCAAATGTATGGAAACAGAGTTGAAAGGGTTGAGAGCGAAGATGGGAACTCTCTGTACTTTCCCTTCAATTTTTCTCTGAACCTGTAACTGCTCAAAAAATAAAAGTCTTAGTTTAAAAAAAAAAAGGCCGAAGAGAAGCACATTATTTCGCAGCATCATAGCATCTCTCTAGATGATAGTCTCCTTGTTGTGGGGGAAAGATCCTCTCAACACATTATAACAACTCATTGCTCTGATTGCGACAACCAAGGAATATACGAAAGGCCAATTTAAACATGTCAGCGGGTTCGAAGGACAAAGCAACTTTGTGTCACAATAGAATTCATCCCTTGGAACGTGGAGATGGCAGGAGATAAAACAATACTCTTTATCACCGGCAGATTAACCGGCAAGGACATGTTCTTTCTGTTTATCCTATAGGCTCCAAAGGACAATGAGCCTTTTGTCTTTACACCTGTTGCAGGGAAGGAGCCTAGGACAGAGGTGTGGTGGGGTTTATGTGAGGCCATGCAGTTCAGGTTTCTTACCTGCATCTCTGATGGTACACCCTGTTTCACAAAGGAACTTGGAGACTGAGGGAAAGGAGCAGGTCCAGGTGTTGCTTGAGGAGAAAGTAAAAATATACAAATCCTTGTTGGAGAGAAATATAGCAAAGCTGCGTCATGCTTCGGCTTTCAGCCAGACATCAGAGTTTTTTGGGGGTCTTGCTCTTCCTTATCCTCAGCTTCTCACTCAGCACATGGTAAAGGCTGGAGCACATGGTAAAGGCTGGACAGAGGCTTGCTGAATGAATGAACCTCGAGGACTTTGCTGTAAGAAAAAGAGTGCAGAAAAGTGATTTGTCAAAAGTGACACTAGGTTTATCCGGCTGTTTCACTAAAGTTTCCAAATACCCATTTTTTGGGACTGTGTGCATTGATGGCTTCCTTCATTCTAAACCCTTGCTTGTGGCCGGGCGCGGTGGCTCACGCCTGTAATCCCAGCACTTTGGAAGGCCGAGGCGGGCGGATCACAAGGTCAGGAGATCGAGACCACGGTGAAACCCCGTCTCTACTAAAAATACAAAAAATTAGCCGGGCGCGGTTGTGGGCGCCTGTAGTCCCAGCTACTCGGGAGGCTGAGGCAGGAGAATGGCGTGAACCCGGGAGGCGGAGCTTGCAGTGAGCCGAGATCGCGCCACTGCACTCCAGCCTGGGCGACAGAGCGAGACTCCGTCTCAAAAAAAAAAAAAAAAAAAAAAAAAAAAAAAAATAAACCCTTGCTTGTAATGGAATCTGTTGGTTTTAACTGGCTTCTTCAGGAACAAACCCTCCAATTTCCTTTGGGGTAGCCAGTCTTTCCCCTATTCTTAGTATGGGAAGTCGGAACTTAATAATTCCTTTTAACACTTCCTTTTTTCCCTGGAGAGCTGCTTGATTTGCATCTGTTCAGCTGTATCATCCCAAGGGGATACGGTCTGTGGCCTCAGCTCAGCCAGTCAGAGCACTGTTTCCCTTTGCTGTCAGTAGGATCAGAGAAGGACACATATCTCAAGTTAGACCCATGAGAATTCCACCTGAGATTTTGCTGGACTGATGTGAAATGTTATTTTTTGGCTGGAATTAATAAATTGGTAAAACACAAGCCTAGAGTTCTGAAACGAGCCAAGCCTAAAGTCAACACATTTCCTGGACCCTTGAACAATATCAGCCACTAAATTCCTAGGACTTCAATTGCCTTACAACAAATTATAATTTACCAATGTGTCCATTTATTCTCCCTTTTATTGAAATTCTAAGTCTCCACTGTTCTTTTACATGCTGATGTCCTTCAGATTAGAATTTAGGAAGAAAATTCTGACTGGGAGGTGGTCTGTCCAGAGCCCCAACCACTCTCTGGTCTAATCGCACCTCCAAATGGATAAAGAGAACATCTGAAATGGAGAGCCCTAGAAATACCACTTCCAAATTCCAATAAAAGGCAGAAGTATTTGCTGAACATCTCACTACACCATGAATTCAAAAAAAATTGTGGCTTAGACAAAGTTGGCATGGGGTAGAGTCCTGCTGAATAGATTGAGACATCAGAGAATGGGCCCTTGGGCCACGCCTGGCACACGCTCCGAGGACATGGCCTGATGCCATGGCTCCCCCTCTGTCTCAATGCTCCATTAACACCTGGAGTGGAACTCAGGAGTTAGGGCAGCTTGCACTTGAAAAATAACCTCAGCATCATGGATGGGCTTGAAAAAGGAAGAGCAATGTTCTGCATCTCTTGATCCCACTCTAGCCACTAAATCTAGTAAGAACTAACACCTATTGTGTGTTGCTGGACCAAGCAAGGTACTGAGTACTTTTCTGGCATCAGCCCCTCTAACCCCCCTCACAACCCTATGTGGTATAAGTCAAATGGGGCCTAGAAAACTTACAGAGCTTGCCCTGGATCACTCAGCAGGGCTCAGACCAAGTAGAATGACCCAGGTGCTCAATCACAATATTGACTGTTCTTTGTAGCAAAGAATAATAACGGTGCCTGGATCATGGCTTTAAAATTATGAAAATTAATGTTACAACTGGGAAGAAGCCTCAACATCACTTAGCATGATGGAAAAGCTGAGGTACAGGGAATGACATGACTTCCCCAGAGTCAGCAAGTGAAAGCACGGGGTGATGAAATTTGGTCCTGGTCCACCAATTCTTTCTCAGAAAACACCCTGTTGTTTTAGGATATATGCACACCGTACCACATACAGGCATCACCAGTATAGATGCACAGATATCAAAGTTCTAAAATATTTCCAGACCAGTTAGCAACCTGCACTGTCCAGAGACTATCTCCCTCTCCCTTCAGGATTCCTGACCTCCCCACAATTAATCAATTAAAGGGTTAAGGTTTAGCATCACAGGGGGCCCCCAGGACCCTGCTCCATCCCAATGACCAGCATCCATTCTGAGTAGTCAACACCTCTGCTGTTTCAATTAAGTGTTTTTAATATGAGTCCTTTACTAATACAAAAGCCAGCACAGATTATGGGAACGTCATGGGTGAATTGCAGGACACATCTCAGTCATTAACATTGTTATCTCAAATATAACAGGTAGACAAAAGCTGATCATGCTAACCATGCCCAAGACAACAGGGAGAGGCCAGAATGGGGAAAGTTCATCTCTGGCATTCAGGGACTCTGGAAGCCTTTCCCTCCTCTTCCAGGCAGCATTCAAGGGTACTAGGTTAAGAGATGCCCTCCCTGCAGAGAGGAAAATTTCAGGGTGTCTGAATTGTCTTATGGGAGGCAAGATAGGTCTTGCCTCTCTCACCTTCCCTGTTTCTTTCTGGATGGCAGCCTCAAGCCACGGGAGCTAAACTGACAGCTGGGAAATAGAAGGACAGGAAAGCTTGCCAGACACAGGGACAGGCAGGCCAAGGCTCCTTTCAAAGTCAGCGGGAAGTAGAAACACATCAGCTCTGCCAGTGACTAGAGACCAAAAAGGACCAGTGGAGCCACACTTTCTGACTCTTCTCAGCGTCAGAGATGGATAAATGAATTGCTTATGGAAGAGAGGCCCTAATGCATATCTTGCCCACCATGAGTCAAGTGTGCCCTGCTAGTCAGTCTGAACCCACCTAGATCCTAATGGTCTGCCTTCATAAGATGATGGTATATTGGTCAGTTTTCACAGTGCTATAAAGAACTACCTGAGACTGAGTAACTTATGAAGAAAAGAGGTTTAATTGACTCATAGTACTACAGGCTTAACAGGAAGCATGACTAGAAGGTCTCAGGAAACTTACAATCATGGCAGAGGGCAAAGGGGAAGGAAATGCATCTTAACATCCTACCATAGCAGCAGGAGAGAGAGCGAAGGGGGAAGTGCCACACACTTTTAAAGCATCAGATCTTGTGAGAACTCACTATCATGAGAACAGCAAAGGGGAAATCCACCCCCGTGGTCCAATCATCTCCCACCAGACCTCTCCTCCAACATTGAGAATTACAATTCAACATGAGATTTGGGTGGAGACACAGAGTCAAAACATATGAGACAGTTTGCAGAGGCCTGACTGAGATTATTGCTGTCTTAACACCCTGAGTATTGTGGTGTTACAATGGATAATATTACAAAGCAATGGATAAGGTGACACCTTTATTTGCATTTAGCTTTATGATTGCATTGGAACTACACTGTATTTATTACAGGATAATGAGAATAGAATCAAGGCAGACTTAATAAATGTACATCATACAAGGGATAAAGTTTTCTAGTGGTTTAAATAGAGAAACGTGATAGGAAAATGGCTCATCACACCCAACTCAGTGTTTCAGATGGGCTGATCTCAAATGAATCTATTTTTTCTAAGTGAGCATCTATATTTTTTAAATTGATACATGGTATTTGTACATGTTTATGGGCTACATGTGATATTTTGTTACAGGTATATAGTGTGTAGTGATCAAATCAGGGTATTTAGCACTATCCATCACCTCAAGTAGTTACCATTTCTTTACACTGGGAATATTTCAAGTCCTCTCTTCTAGGTATTTATTGTTTTTTTGTTTTTTTTTTTTTGAGACGGAGTCTCGCTCTGTCGCCCAGGCTGGAGTGCAGTGGTCGGATCTCAGCTCACTGCAAGCTCCGCCTCCTGGGTTTACGCCATTCTCCTGCCTCAGCCTCCCGAGTAGTTGGGACTACAGGTGCCCGCCACCTCGCCCGGCTAGTTTTTTTTGTATTTTTTTTAGTAGAGACGGGGTTTCACCGTGTTAGCCAGGATGGTCTCGATCTCCTGACCTCGTGATCCGCCCGTCTCGGCCTCCCAAAGTGCCGGGATTACAGGCTTGAGCCACCGCGCCCGGCCTCTTCTAGGTATTTATTTTGAAATATACAATAGATTGTTATTAACTATAGTTACCCTATTCTGCTATTGAACATTAGGCCATATTCCCTCTATCAAACTGTATGTTTGTACCCATTAACCAGTCTCTCTTCATCCCTCCCTCGACCCCCACACCCTTCCCAGACTCTGGTATTTGTCATGGTAGTCTCTTCCTTTAAAGGAACTTTTGTTCAGTCAAAACCATGCTCATAGCCTGGCACAGTGGCT
This sequence comes from Macaca mulatta, assembly GCF_049350105.2. NCBI lineage: Eukaryota > Metazoa > Chordata > Mammalia > Primates > Cercopithecidae > Macaca > Macaca mulatta. The sequence continues at coordinate 128,359,959 of NC_133407.1, read as the reverse complement.
CACGCCTGTAATCCCAGTACTTTGGGAGGCCGAGACAGCTGGATCACTTGAGGTCACGAGTTTGATACCAGCCTGGCCAACACGTAAAACTCTGTCTCTACTAAAAATACAAAAATTAGCCAGGCATGATGATATGTACCTGTAATCCCAGCTACTGGGGAGGCTGAGGCAGGAGAATCACTTGAACCTGGGATGTGGAGGTTCCAGTGAGCCAAGATCGTGCCAGTGCACTCCAGCCTGGGCAACAAAGCAAGGCTTCGTCTCAAAAACAACAACAACAACAACAAAACCACCATGCTCATGCAGCAAACAGCTACTATGTTTCAGCAAAACAACTTTGCAACTACATTTAACAAATACAGTCATTTTTTATTTTATTGGTTTTGTGTTGCTTTAATTTTTCCTCTGATTCAATTTGACCTTTATAATTGTTTACATCTAGTTTTATATGTATACATTTAAGTAACATAAAATGATTCAAGTCAACACCAGAGACCTACAATTATTTTTTCTTTAAATGAAATCTTAACTTTGAGAATCAGTAAGGGAAGCTCTTAAGAAAGGCATAGGCATCTGTAACATACTGGCATCTCATTAACCACTGTTAAATGAAGCACTATTCATCCTAGAACATTCTTCATAATTGCCTAAATATGAAGCAGTTCAATTGTACATCTTGGGGTTAGTGTATGCGCATTTAAGTCTCCCAGTTTAAGCCTTGTTTGAAATCCCCGTTAATGACAATGGTTTTCTAAGAATGTTAGTACATAGAGCTCTACTTTTTTGATTGACAGTAATTTATTCCTCCTGTTTACCAGTTGCTGGTTTATTACCATAATAACAATACAGGTTAAGCATCCCTAATCTAAAAACCCAAAATCTGAAATGCTCCCAAATCCAAAGCTTTTTGAGCATCATGATGACATCACAAATGGAAAATTCCATACCTGACCTCAGGTGATGGGTCCCAGTCAAAACAAAGTGAAAGCTTTCTTTCATGCACAAAAATATTTAAAGTATTACATAAAATTACCTGCTACACGTATAGGGCATACATGAAATATAAATTCATACAAATATGAACTTATATATGCCAATATTCCAAAATCAAAACCCACAACACTTCTGTTCCCAAGCATTTGGATAAGGGATACTCAGCCTGTAATACCAATCATTTATTGTAGTATTGAAATACTTCACAAATGTGGTGTTAAACATTTTATTTATGTTATTTCATTTAACCCATACAATTTACTCAATGACTTAAGTAAAACTGTCATTTTACAGAGACTTAGAAGGATTGTCATTTGTCCAAAGTTAACATAACTGGAAATGAAGGAGCTGAGATTGAACCCAGATATGTCTTCCTTTATCAACTCAGTTTTTTAACTTCTTTAAATTCTCTTGATTGTCCTTACTTTCTGGGCTTACCATATTTCCATAAAGCTAAGTTGTCATCAGTTGTAAGACAGTCCATTGCGTATGTGCCAATACAATGAGCACAGGCTGACAAACTGTAACACTGAGCTTTATCACTAGAATTTTTATTTCATATTGATCAAAAGTGCTCTATTTAATAAACAGTCCTAGTGATATATATACATATATATATGTGTGTATATATATATTTATCTAACATTACTTCTGTGCACATGAAAAAAATAAAAGCAGAGGAGTCCAGCTTTTCTTAATCATTTTTTAGATCAAGTTCATCAGTGTCTGTCTTTTCATAGTGTCATTCTCCATGTCAGCAAGGGCATTGATGGTATAGTGTTTCTTAAAAGAATGTTCCATTATTGGATCTAAAGTTTTCTTCCAATCTGCTGCCATTCTTTGCACAGGTTTTGATATGTATGTGCAGGCAAAGTCAACACTTCTCATTTGAATATACAAAATACACATCTTGGAGTCAATGAAATATGGTATTATTATGCTTACTGTAGACTATGTTAAAAAATCAACCATCCACAAATGTAAGGAGTATTTTACAATGTTTTGGTTACACTGGGCACCTAGATCTAATATCATATTTTAGCCTGCTAAGAATCATTAGAATGTATTTATGTTCCTTTACTTACATTATCTCCATTTATTGAATGCTTATGATATATTGGTCTAGAGTCTTTGCACGTATTTACTCATTAAACTGAAGGAAGAGCTACATTGTCCCATTGAAGAAAATAAGGTCAGAGAGTTTAGATAACATGTTTAAAATCACATTGCTTCTTAAGCGGCAAAGCTACAATTTGACTTCAATCTCTCTAACACCAAACTCCATTCTACTAACTACCACGTGACACTACAATCCACATAAACACACACATTATTAGTGTCAGAATTGGCAGCTGATATTAATGGTCCTTATTATGTGCTATGTAATAAGCTATTTCTATTTCCCTTAGCCTTCTTTCTGCCTGCATGTGAGTATATAAAGTATTATGAACATGAATTCTTATTGACTCCTGTCCCCAAAGCCAAATATGAACAGTAACCCTCAGGGACTGATCTGGAGGTAATGGGCCAGTATTTCCTGCATCCTGGCAATGTATCACTCCCTTGACCATCTTGCTTTAAAGGTTTCTCGGAATTATCTATAAAAATGACCATAGTCCTGGCCGTTTTATAGTACTCTTACAGAAGATAGGTCCATGCATTCCCTTTTTAAAACAAACGATCAGAAAATTTCATTTTGGCAATCATTTTATAGAAATTCACATTGGTTTCTTTACATGTTTATGACCCATAATATGAAAAGAAAATATGCAGTTGTTTTATGTTGAACCCAAAGCAAAAGATTTTATTACTTAGCTGCCGTGCAATATAGCCATACTTAGGTCATTATTTTGCCTTTAAAATAAGAAAAATAATTTCAGAGGAACCCTGACCTCATTTTATAGTCTGGAAGTCAATGGCACAAATAGTTAGCAATACTCCTAAATGTTTTGCTATGGAAATAATGAATCTAGGAACTACTTTGAAAGTCAAGTGAAACAGCTTTTATAATGTGAGCTCATGGATTTGGGAGACCTTTATTTAAAGGCTCCTCACATGGTAGCTGTGAGGAGTGTCTCTTAATAATTCAGTCCAGGTGTTTAGAAACAAGAACAGGATATCTGTCATTTCTAGAGCCTGTAAATCAGACGTGGTTGGAGAGATGTCAGCTTCATCTGTGAAGGCTTTGAGATACTGTGAACAAATGTCTAGCCAAATGGGATGCGTCATTTAGGAAGATTTGCATGTTCTTTCTCCCAAGTGCCCAAGTCCCAGTGTCTGTCACTACTATCTCCTTAGCTGCCCATATAGAAAATTATTCTCGATATTCCCCTCTTATTTGATCCCTATATCCAATTGATCTTTGAGTCTTACCAATTCCACCTCCTCGATAACTCCCTAATCTGCCTACATCTCTCCATCCTGACTGTCAACACTCAGTCACCACCATGGCTCACCTGGATAACTGACCCAGCTTCTACCTCATCTAACTGATGCTTTCTGCCTCTGGTCCTGCTTTTTGTGAAGGGAAAAATCTAATTATATCACTCCCTGGCTTAAACTCTTCAATGACTTCCTGCAGCTCTCAAAATAAGGCCCAAAGAGTATCATATATTGTCCAAGGCTCCCAATGATGAGGCCCCTGTCAAATTCCCAAGCCGCATTTCTCTCCCTTTTCACTCCCATGTTTCCCTGCTCCAGTGAAATGGAACAACTTTTAGCAACTCAAATATTCTACCTTCAAGTTCTTATGCATGGGGTTTCCCTGCCTAAAATATCTGTCTGTTTGAAGCGCAGGGTTAGCTTTTACATCCTCTTAGGATGACTTCGGCCATTCCCAGGCTGGTTTCATGCCCCCTGCCATGTGCTCTTACTTCTTTATGATTATCCTATCACTTCGTGGATTCTACTATAATTACCCACGTTTGTGCCTCCCCTACCAGCCATAAATTTCTTGAGAGAAGAAGCAGTCTTTTACTCACTGTCATATGACAGGGCAGTGATTTCCATTCTGTGTACAGCACTGATGGTACAGAGAATGATTTCACAGATGCTCTCTTTAAAGCTTTTTAAAATTGTTCTACTTTTTGAAATACATACTTTCTCTTTGTAACAAGCTTGTTTTCTTCAAGAACCTCAGATGCACAGATTTGGATTAACTACAACACTTATTCCATGACACAGCCATTATTGGTCCTTGCATCACCCACTTGTATTTATTTTGCTAGTTATTTTATACCGTAATCAGTAGCCCTAAACTCACCATGCAAGAGAAAAGCTAAGATCTTCACAGTCGTGGACATTATTCATCTATCAATACCACACCTGTTCTGTCCTTTTGCATCCCTCTATCTGACCCTGTGTGCCATGCTCACCATTCTCCTGCCTTCTTTTTAAATTTTTTAATTGCCTCTATATTTATCTCTAACCTTTTTTTCCTTATGTTTGGTTGTTTTAAACTTTATAAAAAGGGTATCATGCTTACACAATATTTAGGAACTTTTTTCACTTAATATATTGCTGATAGTATCCATATTGTTGATGTTGCTGCAGGTCATTTGGTTTGATTGCCATATTTCATTCCATTTATGAATATACCACAGTTTACGCACCCACTCGCCGATCGATGAGCACCTGGGTTATCTACAGGCTTTTGCCGCTGTGAGCAGCAGTGCTCTGAACACTCGTGTGCATCTCTCCTGAGCGTGTGCAAGCTTTTCAATGGGGTAGAACTGCTGGGTCAGAGAGTATGGGAATAATGGATAATGGATATGGAGACGGGATAATGGGTATGGATAATGCCAAACTCGAATCCAATGGGATGGCACCAACTTATACTCCTACCAGTAACAAATATGAAATCCTGTGGTTCTACATCCTTTTCCATACGTGGCACTGTCAGCATTTTACATTTGGGCCTCTCAAGTATCTATAAAATGGTATCTCATCTAATCTAGATTTGTATTTTCCTCATCACTAATAATACTAAAAATTTATCCATGCATCTATTGCATACATGTGTTTATCTCTTCTGTGAAAGGCCTATTTCTGTTTTGTGCCCATTTTTCTTTTGACTTGTTTGTGCTACTCTACTGATATTTAGTCACTTTAACATATTTTGGTTCTAATTATTTGTAGATTGTGTGTACCTATTGCAGATTATCTTGTTGCAGTCTGCAATTTACCTCTCAGTATCTTTAGGTTTTCATAATGAATAAAAGTTCTTACTATACACATTTATCAATGTTTTCTCTTACAGTTAACTGTTCTTTGTGTCTCCCTAAAGAAATATTTCCCAACTAGTATTGGTTTTCTTTTTATAAGAGTAATATAGCATTTGCTTTAAAACTACATTTGAGTAAAAATAAGACATTTTAAAGAAAAACTAAAATGCTCCAAATTATACACAGTATATACCACAATTCATAATAGTGATGTGTAAATAATTGAAGTTTGGGAGACATTAACCATGTTCTCAAAATAGCATAAATTTATATTGAATAAATGAGCTCAGTTATTCATGCAGTAATTCAATTAACATATGTTTCAAATGATTCTCTCAGAGTTTCTATGTTTGAGACCTCCAGCTGGATCCTCTAGAAATGTTTGCTAAAACTATTTGAAGACACTCATCTAAGAGGTGTGTGTGTGTGTGTGTGTGCGTGTGTGTGTGAACTGTGTGTATGTATAGAAGATACAAAAGTAATAGAACAGAAGCAAAGAGTATATGAGAGCTAGGTGAAACCTTAAGGATGCTCGCTTTATGGTACATATATGAAAACCAAACCTAGGCTTGTCCAAGTTCAGGAACAGGTTGCACCAGAGTGGGATTAGAGTATTGCTTAGTCATTGGCTCCCAGCACCTCCCCTGGTGAACTTCAGCCATAAGGATATGCTTCTCAGAGTGAGCAGGAAGTCTTTGCATTTATCAGCACTGACGGCTTAGTTTGCATGTTTTCCCCCCTCTCTTTCCAAATCAAAAAATATGCAATTCCTAGTCCTTTGCATTAAACTCCATACCTCACATATGACATTCAACAATACCAAAGTAGACTTTTTCATAATATGGCAGTGAGTGAAATTTCGCAGCTCCTTAACTCATGAAGTAGGTTGTGGTAGAGGTTTCTGTATTTGAGCTGCTTTTGAACTAGAACCTACCGCTGTCCACACATCTTTAAGGTGCTAGGCACATCGTGGCATTCAGCCAGAACTTGCTGGAATAAACTAAAATACTCTGTGGAAACAGGCAAACTAATAAGAACGTTCACCCTCCAAGTTGTTTAAACAGACGGTTTATTTTTGAAAGACAAAAAAAATGTGTAAAAGAAACTAAAATTAGGGTTGATCTCAGTTGATCCTCATGGTGCTAGGGAAATGGTTTTTTGGGCCAGCTGTCATGTGATTAGAGTGGGCCATTTTTCTCCTTTTTCTAAGATTATATTTTGGGGACATCTTGGTACTGGCATTTCTTTACTGACTCATTTGAAAGAGACTTATACATATATTGTAAACTCTATGTCTGGAGCTAAAGAAAGGAAAGAAATAGAATAAAATGCTTCTCTATCTTAAAAGCTATCCATGACCTCAAGTCTACCCCAAATGGACCTGCCCATCCGTTTCTTTTTCTCTCTTTAGCTCTTATGCAGAACAAGGCAGGACATAGCAACATGGTCATTTTGATGTAAAATTGTAATTTAAAATGATGTTTTTAAATCAACTTTTTACCTAAAATATGAGAATAACCAAACTCTCTGAGGCTCATTTTGTGACTCACCAACCCTACACCCATTGCTTCTACCCTCTTCCTATGAGGGCAAATGTAAAGACCCAAGGCAGAGGCAACAGGAAGTTGGGTCTGAGGGATGGAGTGAGGATGTCTGTTTTTTTCCTCATTTTGGTAATATGTTCAATATGGAAGTTCAACAATGTATTTTTTAATTTTAAAATTTATGCCGGGCGCGGTGGCTCACGCCTGTAATCCCAGCACTTTGGGAGGCCGAGGCGGGCGGATCACAAGGTCAGGAGATCGAGACCACGGTGAAACCCTGTCTCTACTAAAAATACAAAAAAAAATTAGCCGGGCGCGGTGGCGGGCGCCTGTAGTCCCAGCTACTCAGGAGGCTGAGGCAGGAGAATGGCGTAAACCCAGGAGGCGGAGCTTGCAGTGAGCCGAGATCGCGCCACTGCACTCCAGCCTGGGCGACAGAGCGAGACTCCGTCTCAAAAAAAAAAAAACAAACAAACAAACAAAAAAAACAAACAAAAAAAATTTATAACATTTTATGGCTGGGTACAGTGGCTCATGCCTGTAATCCTAGCACTTTGGGGGCTGAGATTGGAGGGTTGCTTGAGCTCAGGAGTTTGAGACCAACCTGGGCAACATGGTGAAACCTTGTCTCTGTAAAACATATACAAAAAATTAGCCAGGTGTGGTAGTGCACACCTGTAGACCCAGCTACTCAGGAGGCTGAGGTGGGAGGATCACCTGAGCCCAGGGAGGTCAAGACTGCAGTGAGCCAGAATTGCACCACTGCACTCCAGCCTGGGTGACAGAGTAAGACCCTGTTTTCAAAAAAAAAAAAAACAAAAAAACAAAAAAACATTAAATAATACAAAAGTCTATATACTCACATCCATGTAGTATACAGAATATTGTTACATACACCCTGCGTACCCATCATCCAGTTCAAGTAATAAAACCTTTCCAGCCCTACTGCAACTGCCCATATCAATCCCCCTTTCCTCTTATTTATTTCTTCAAAAGTGTTTATTTAAGTGACTGTTACGTGTCAAGTAATGTTCTAGGCACTGGAAAACAGTACAATTAAAAATAAAACAGACAAGAAGACCCGAACTCATGGAGCTTTTATGAAAGGAAACTATTCTTCTGAATTTTGGGTTCATCATTCTCTTTTTCTTCCTCATACGTTTTCTATGTGTATAAGAATTTCTAAACAATTTATGTAACTTTACTATCATACTGCATGAATTCTTCTAAGTTTTGTTTCTTTCACTTAATATTTTTGTGCATGAAGTTTGAATTCATTAATGTTCAGTTTTCATGGTCTTACATTATGTGAATATTTCACAGTTTATCCATTTTCCTGTTTATGGATATTTAAAGTATCTTTAGTTTTGCTATTGCAAACAATGCTCCTATGAAATGGTATCAACCATTTGAATACAGGAAGCCCTTGACCAACACAGGAGTCAGGGGGGCCACCCCCATCGCAGTAAAAAATCCAGGCATAACTTTCGATTTCTGTAAAACTTCACTACTAATAGCCTGAGGTTGGCCAGAAGAAGCCTTACCAATATCATAAACAGTCAATTAACATATAAATACACTAGTATCTACAAATATTTTGTGCATTCAGGACATACCTTTTCTTAATTTTTGCAACATTTCTAGGCTACATGGTTTGTCTGTGAGTTTTTTCAAATTGTTGCAAATCTCCAAAAAATTTTCCAGTATATGTATTGAAGAAATGTGCATGAAAATGGACCCACGCAGTTTAAGCCTATATTGCTAAAGGATCAACTGTATACCAGTTGTGTTTCTCCATTCTGCTATTGATAGACATATGGGTGGTTCTCATTTGTTGCCTGTTATGAATAAAACTGTTGTGAACATTAGTCTTTCAGTAGGTATATGTTTTCACTTCTTGTTAAATGCCTAGGAGTGAAATTGCAGTGTCATATGGGAAATGCATGTTTGACTTCATAAAAAAACTGCCAAAATGTTTTCCAAAAAAAAAAAAAAAAAAAAAGCTATACCATTTTACACACCTAGTTGCAATGTATGGGGGTCCCAGTTGTTCCACATCCATGCCAACACTATTATTAGTCATTTTCGCTCTAGCCATTCTAGTATTGTGAAATGGCATCTTGTTGTGGTTCAATGTGCATTTTCCAGAAGACTAGTGGCATTAGGTATCTTTTCATGTGTTTATTAACTTTATATCTTCTTTCATAAAGTGCCTTTTCAAGTCTTTGGCCTGTTTGTTGTTGTTGTTGTTGTTGTTGTTGTTGATGTTCTTGTCATTTATTATTGAGTTTGGGAGTTCTTTGTATATTCTGAATCATATATTCCAGATACAAGTCCCCTGTCAGAGTCGTGTATTAAGAATATTTTACCCCAGTCTGTAGCTTGCCTTTTGACTTTCCTAAAGGTATCCTTTCAAGAGTAGAAAGTTTTTATTTTGATAAAGTCTAATTAATTTTTTTCATTTATTTAATCTAAGAATCTTTGCCTACTCTAAAGTTAAAAATAAATCTTTTATTCTACAAATATTATAGTTTTGGCTTTTATATTTAGACCTAAAATCCATTTCGAATTAATTTTGGTTTATGGCATGAAGAAAACATCAAAATTAATTTTTTAATATGAATGTCCAGTTGTTCCCACATCACTTATTATAAGAAAAAAACTTTACCTTTTCAGTGTAATTACTTTAAAATCTTTTCAAAAAATCAATTGTGGGCTGGTGGTTCTATTTCTGAATTTTCTTCTGTTCCATTGATCTATATGTCATTTGTATTTCAAGACCACATTGTCATGACGAGCAGAGCTTTATAATAAGCCTGAAAATTAGGTAATGTAAGTCTCCCAACTTTGTTCTTTTTGAAAATTGTTTTGGCTATTCTTGGTCATTTATGTTTCCATATAAATTATAAAATAAACTTGTTAGTTTCTACATAAACATTTTCTGATATTTTGACTAGGATAGCACTAAATCTGTAAACAAATTTGATACAACTAACATCTAAACAATATTCAGTGTACCAATCCATGAACATAGTATGTCTTATTATTTATCTAAGCCTTTTTCAATTTCACTCAGCATGCTTAATGATTTTCAGTGTGGACATCTTGAACATGTTTCATTCGGTTTCTTCCTAGATACTGGCATTTTTTTATGCTTTTGGTTTATCTTTAAGATAACCTTTTAATTTGGGAATATTTTCAGATTTACAAAAAATTGTGAGGCTAGCACAGAGAATTCCCATATACTCTACGGGAACCAATATATAACCCCTGTTATTAATGTCTTACCTTAGTGTGGTACATTTGTCACAATTAATTAACCAAGATTGATAAATTATTATAAACTAAAGTCTATACTTTATTTAGACTTCCTTAGTTTTTACCTAGCATCCTTTCTCTGTTCCAGGATCTCATCCAAGGTACCATATTACATTTAGTTCTTATGTATTCTTAGGCTCCTCTTGGCTGTGACAATATCAATTTACTTTTTATTATCTTCACAATATTACAATTTTTCTCCAAAATGGTAGGGATACTGAATATCCACATCTAAAAGAGTAAAGCTGGACCCTAACCTCACACAATAACAAAAATTAACATTAAATGTATCAATGACCTAAATATGAAAGCTAAAACCATAACAACTCTTAGAAAAAAGGACTAAATCTTCATGACCTTGGATTTGGCCATGGGTTCTTAGATAAGATACAGCAACAAAATAAAAAATAGATAAACTAGACTTCACCAAAATAAAAACATTTTTGTAATTTCAAAGGCCATTACCAAGAAAGTGAAAAGACAAACTATAAAATACAATAGAATATTTTGTAAATCATATATTTGATAAGGATCTAGCATGGAGAGTATATAAAGAGCTCTTACAACACAACAATAAAAAACAAACCAATTTAAAAGTACACAAATGCCTTAAATAGACATTTCTCCAAAGAAGATATATCCAACCAAGAAATGGCTAACAAGTACATGAAAAGACATTTGACATCACTATATAAGGAAAATGTAAACCAAATACACAATGATAGCTACTTCATACCAACTATGATGACTACAATCAAAAAATGAAAATAAAGGTACTGGTGGAGAAATTAAAACTCACATAGATTTTTGGTATGAATGTAAAGGCTCAGACACCATGGAAAACAATTTGACAGTTCTTCAAACTGTTAAACACAGAATTGCCGTGTGATCCAGCAATTCTATTGCTAGGTATAAACCTACAAGAATTGAAAAAGGTACTCAAAGAAGTACATGTACACGCATGTTCATAACAGCACTATTCATAATAGCCAAAAGGTGGAAACAACCCACATGTCCATCAACAGAGGTAAAGATAAGCAAACTGTGGTATATCCATACAGTGGAACATTATTCAGCCTTAAAAAAGAATGAAGTTTTGATACATGCCACAATATAGATGAACCGTGAAAATATTGTTCTACGTGAAAAAAGCCAGACACAAAAGGTCACAGATTATATTATTCCATTTATAGGAAAATCCTATAGAGATAGAACATAAATTGTGGTTACCAGGGGTCAGATTTGGGGAGTAGAGGGTGACTGCTTCCCAGGCACATGCTTTCATTTTGGAGTATGAAAATGTTTTGGAACTAGATAGAGGTGGTGCTTGCACAACACTGTTAATGTACTAAATGCCACTGAATTATTCACTTTTAAATGACTAATTTTATACTATGTAAATTTTACCTCAATTAAAAAAATACTTAAAAAATGGTAGGGATGTTTGTCTATTTGATCACTGCTGTATCTCTAGCTACTTTAAGAGTACCTGACATGCAGAAGGCCCTCGATAAATATCACTGAATGAAAGCAATACAGCACGTGTTTTTTAAGCTTAGGAATTGTATTGCATAGTTGTAGCTAAAAAAAAAGAAAAGTCTAAATTTACCACTATAAAACATTTCTAAACTCAGACGTGAGTTGTAGTGAAAATTCAGCAGCCGCAATTTCCCAGAAAGATAGAAGATAGGCCCAGATGCTAGAAAACAACATTTGCATCCACTGTCATTCCTGTTTCCTTTTGCTTTTCTTTTTTTAAAACATTTTATTTTATTTGTCCTGCTTTCTTTTTCTAGAAAGCTGAAATTGCAGACCATGGCTAAGACTACTGACATTCCACTATCTTCCTACCAAGTATACCCCAACAACTATAAACTTTATTTGCTATATTTACTATAAAGGAAACACTATGTGCTTGTCTTAGCTCGGGCTATCGTAACAGAATATCATAGAATGAGTGGGTTAAACAACAGGAATTTATTTATTACAGTTCTGGAAGCTGGGAAGTTCAAGATCAAGGTGTTGGCTGACTTGGCTTCCCAGGGAAGGTGCTCTTCCTGACATGCAGATGGCGGCCTTCTCTTTGTATACTCATATACTGGGAAGAGATGAGGAGTGGGGACGCTCTTTAGGGTATCTTTTTATAAGGGCACTAATCTCATCATGAAGTACCCATCCTTATGACATCATCTAAATCTAATTATCTCCCAAAGGCACTATCTCCAAATACCATCACACTGGGGGTTAGGGCTTCAACATATGACTTTGGGGGAAACAAGTTTCAGTTCATTGTAGTACAGCGAAGCTGAGCTATTATATAAGCTATTATGAGTACTGTGGATTAGCTTTGCCAAGAACTACATAAATAAAACAAGGCAGAACACAGAGCAAGGCAGTTATTCAAAATATATAGAGATAAATACAGCAGGAGTCTTATTTAGCCTCTATTTTAGTTTTTAGCATTTATGATGTATCAGACACTCAAAGTGGTACTTTTTTTTTTTTTAATTATTCTTTAAGTTCTGGGATAAATGTGTAGAACATGTAGGTTTTTTACATAGGTATACATGTGCCATGGTGGTTTGCTGCACCCATCAACCCCGCATCTACATTAGGTGTTTCTCCTAATGCTATCTTTCCCCTTGTCCCCCACACTCCAACAGGACCTGGTGTGCGATGTTCCCTTCCCTGTGCCCATTTGTTCTCATTGTTCAACTCCCACTTATGAGTCAGAACATGCAATGTTTGGTTTTCTGTTCCTGTGTTAGTTTGCTGAGAATGATGGTTTCCATCTTCATCCACGTCCCTGCAAAGGGCATGAACTCATCCTTTTTTAATGCTGCATAGTATTCCATGGTGTATATGTGCCACATTTTCTTTATCCAGTCTAACACTGATGCACATTTGAGTTGGTTCCAAGTCTTTGCTATTGTGAACAGAGCCACAATAAACATATGTTTGCATGTGTCTTTATAGTAGAATGATTTATAATCCTTTGGGTATATACCCAGTAATGGGATTGCTGGGTCAAATGGTATTCTAGTTCCAGATCCTTGAGGAATCACCACACTGTCTTCCACATTGGTTGAACTAATTTACACCCCCACCAGCAGTGTAAAAGCATTCCTATTTCTCCATATCCTCTCCAGTATCTGTTCTTTCCTGACTTTTTAATGATCGCCATTCTAACTGGTGTGAGATGGTATCTCATTGTGGTTTTGATTTGCATTTCTTCAATGACAGTGATGATGAAGTTTTTTTCATGTTTATTGGCTGCATAAATGTCTTCTTTTGAAAAGTGTCTGTTCATATCCTTCACTCACTTTTTGATGGGGTTGTTATTTTCTTGTAAATTTGTTTAAGTTCCTTGTAGATTCTGGATATTAGCCCTTTGTCAGATGGATAGATCTTTAATCTATCTTGAGTTGACTTTTGTATAAGGTGTAGGGAAGGGATCCAGTTTCAGTTTTCTGCATACAGCTAGCAAGTTTTTCCAACACCATTTACTAAATAGGGAATCCTTTCCCCATTGTTTGTTTTTGTCAGGTTTATCAAAGATCAGATGGTTGTAGATGTGTGACATTATTTCTGAGGCCTCTATTCTGTTGCATTGGCATACATATATATATATACACCAGTACCATGCTGTTTTGGTTACTGCAGCCTTGTAGTATAGTCTGAAGTCAGGTAGCATGATGCCTCCAGCTTTGTTCTTTTTGCTTAGGATTGTCTTGGCTATATGGGCTCTTTTTTGGTTCCATATGAAATTTAAAGTAGTTTTTTCTAATTCTGTGAAGAAAGTCAATGGTAGCTTGATGGGAATAGCATAAATCTATAAATTACTTTGGGCAGTATGGCCATTTTCACAACATTAATTCTTCCTATCCATGAGCATTGAATGTTTTTCAATTTGTTTGTGTCCTTTCTTATTTCCTTGAGCAGTGGTTTGTATTTCTCCTTGAAGAGGTCCTTCACATCCCTTGTAAGTGTATTCCTAGGTATTTTATTCTCTTCATAGCAATTGTGAATGGGAGTTAACTCATGATTTGGCTGTTTATTTGTTCTTGGTGTATAGGAATGCTTGTGATTTTTGCACATTGATTTTGTATCCTGAGACTTTGCTGAAGTTGCTTCTCAGCTTAAGGAGTTTGAGGGCTTTTTTTAGATGGGGTTTTCTAAATATACGATCATGTCATATGCTAGCAGATATAATTTGACTTCCTCTCTTCTATTTGAATACCCTTTCTTTCTTTCTCTAGCTCGATTGCTGTGGCCAAAACTTTGAATATTACGTTGAATAGGAGTGGTGAGAGAGGGCATCCTTGACTTGTGCCAGTTTTCAAAAGGAATGCTTCCAGCTTTTGCCTATTTAATATTGGCGGTGTGTTTGTCATAAATAGCTCTTAATATTTTGAGATATGTTCCATCAAAGTTTATTGAGTGTTTTTAGCATGAAGGGATGTTGAATTTTATTGAAGGCCTTTCTGCATCTATTGAGATATTATGTGGTTTTTGTCACTGGTTCCATTTATGTGATGGATTATGTTTATTCATTTGCATATGTTGAACCAGACTTGCATGCCAAGGATGAAGCCGACTTGATCGTGGTGGATAAGCTTTTTGATGTGCTACTGGATTCGGTTTGCCAGTGTTTTACTGATAATTTTTGCACTGATGTTAATCAGACATATTGGCCTGAAATTTTCTTTTTCTGTTGTGTCTCTCCAGGTTTTGGTATCAGGATGATGCTGGCCTCATAAAATTAGTTAGGGAGGAGTCCCTCTTTTTCTATTGTTTGGAATAGTTTCAGAAGGAATGGTACCAGCTCCTTTTTGCACCTTTAGTAGAATTTGACTGTGAATCTGTCTGGTCCTGGGCTTTTTATGGTTCGTAGGCTATTAATTACTGTCTCAATTTCAGAACTTCTTATTCGTCTATTCTTATTTGACTTCTTCCTGGTTTAGTTTTGGGGAGGGTGTGTGTGTCCAGGAATTTATCCATTTCTTCTAGATTTTCTAGAGTATTTGTGTAGAGGTGTTTATAGTATTCTCTGATGGTAGTTTGTGCTTCTGTGGGATTAGTGGTGATATCCCCTTTAAAATTTTTTATTGTGTCTATTTGATCCTTCTCTCTTTTCTTCTTTATTAATCTGGCTTGTGGTCTATCTACTTTGTTAATCTTTTCAAAAACCAGCTCCTGGATTCATTGAATTTTTTGAAGGGCTTTTTGTGTCTCCATCTCCTTCAGTTCTGCTCTCATCTTAGTTATTTCTTGTCTTCTGCTAGCTTTTGAATATGTTTGCTCTTGTTTCCCTCATTGTTTTAATTGTGATGTTAGCATGTTGATTTTAGATCTTTCCCACTTTCTCCTGTGGGCGTTTAGTGCTATAAATTTCCCTCTAAACACTGCTTTAAGCTGTGTCCCAGAGATTCTGGTACATTGTGTCTTTGTTCTCATTGGTTTCAAAGAACTTATTTATTTCTGCCTTAATTTAGTTATTTACTCAGTAATCATTCAGGTGCAGGTTGTTCAGTTTCCATGTAGTTGTGCGGTTTTGAGTGAGTTTCTTAATCCTGAGTTCTAATTTTATTGCACTTTGAAACCAACAAGAACAAACACACAATGTACCAGAATCTCTGGGACACAGCTAAAGAGACTCTTTGTTATGATTTCCATTCTTTTGTATTTGCTGAAGAATGTTTTACTTCCAATTATGTGGTCAATTTTAGAGTAAGTGTGAAGTGGTGTTGAGAAGAATGTATATTCTGTTGATTTGGGGTGGAGAGTTCTGTAGATGTCTATTAGGTCTGCTTGGTCCAGAGCTGAGTTCAAGTCCTGAATATCCTTGTTAATTTTCTGTCTCATTGATCTGTCCAATAATGACAGTGGGGTATTAAAGTCTCCCACTATCATTGTGTGGGAGTCTAAGTCTCTTTGTAGGTCTCTAAGAACTTGCTTTATGAATCTGGGTGCTCCTGTATTGGATATATATATATATTTAGGATAGTTAGCTTTTCTTGTTGCACTGATCTCTTTACCATTATGTAATGCCCTTCTTTGCCCTTCTTTGCCCTTCTTTGTCTATTTTGATCTCTGTTGGTTTAAAGTGTGTTTTATCAGAGACTAGGATTGTGACACCTGCTTTTTGTTGTTTTTTTGTTTGTTTATTTTGTTTGTTTTCCACTTTCCATTTGCTTGGTAAATCCTCCTCCATCCCTTTATTTTGAGTCTGTGTTTGTCTTTGCATGTGAGATGAGTCTCCTGAATACAGCACACCACTAGGTCTTGACTCTTTATCCAATTTGCCAGTCTGTGCCTTTTAATTGGGGCATTTAACCCATTTATGTTTAAGGTTAATATTGTTATGTGTGAACTTGATCCTGTCATTATGATGCCAGCTGGTTATTTTGCCCATTAGTTGATGCAATTTCTTCATAGTGTCAATGGTCTTTATATTTTGGTTTATTTTTGCAGTACCAGTTTTTCCTTTCTATATTTAGTGTTCCCTTCAGGAGCTCTTGTAAGGCAGGCCTGGTGGTGACAAAATCTCTCAGCATTTGCTTGTCTGTAAAGGATTTTACTTCTCCTTCACTTATGAAACTTAATTTGGCTAGATATGAAATTCTGGGTTGAAAATTCTTTTCTTTAAGAATGTTGAATATTGTCCCCCCCGCCACTCTTCTGGCTTGTAGGGTTTCTTTTGAGAGATCTGCTGTTAGTCTGATGGGCTTCCCTTTGTGGGTAACCTGACCTTCTCTCTGGCTGCCCTTAACATTTTTTCCTTCATTTCAACCTTGGTGAATCTGATGACTTTATGTCTTAGGGTTGCTCTTCTTGAGGAGTATCTTTGTGGTGTTCTCTGTATTTCCTGAATTTGAATGTTGGCTTGTCTTGCTAGGTTGGGGAATTTCTCCTGGATAATATCCTGAAGTGTATTTTCCAACTTGGTTCCATTCTCCCTGTCACTTTCAGGTATACCAATCAAATATAGGTTTGGTCTTTTAACATAGTCCCATATTTTTTGGAGGCTTTGTTCATTCCTTTTCATTCTTTTTTCTCTAATCTTGTCTTCATGCTTTATTTCATTAAGTTGATCTTCAACCTCTGATATTCTTTTTTCCAATTGATCGATCCAGCTATTGATACTTGTGTATGCTCCATCAAGTTCTTGTGCTGTTTTTCAGCTCCATCAGGTCATTTATGTTCTTCTCTAAACTGGTTATTCTAGTTAGCAGTTCCTGTAACTTTTTATCAAGGTTCTTAACTTCCTTGCACTGGGATGGAACATGCTCCTTTAGCTTGGAGGAGTTTGTTATTACCCACTTTCTGAAGCCTACCTCTGTCAATTCGTCAAACTCATTCTCCACCCAGTTTTGTTCCCTTGGTGGTGAGGAGTTGTGATCCTTTGGAGGAGAAGAGACATTCCAGTTTTTGGAATTTTCATCCTTTTCGTGCTGGTTTTTTCTCATCTTCGTGGATTTATCTACCTTTGGTTGTTGCTGTTGCTGAGCTTCAGATGGAGTTTTTGTGTGGTTGCCTTTTTTGTTGATGTTGATGCTATTGCTTTCTATTTGTTAGTTTTCTTCTAACAGTCAGGGCCCTTTTCTACAGGTCTGCTGGAGTTTGCTGGGGGTCCACTCCAAACCCTATTTGCCTAGGTATCACCAGCAGAGACTGCAGAACAGCAAAGATTGCTGCCTGCTCCTACCTCTGGAAGCTTCCTCCCAGAGGAGCACCTGCCAGATGACAGCCGGAGTTCTCCTGTATGAGGTGTCTGTCGGCCCTTGCTGGGAGGTGTCTCCGGAGCCATCAGGAGGCACGGTGGTCAGGGACCCACTTGAGGAGGCAGTCTGTCCCTTAGCAGTGCTTGAGCACTGTGCTGGGAGATCTGCTGCTCTCTTCAGAGCTGGCAGGCAGGAACGTTTAAGTCTGCCAAAGCTGAGCTCAGAGCTGCCCCTTCCCCCAGGTGCTCTGTCCCAGGGAGATGGGAGTTTCATCTATAAACCCCTGACTGGGGCTGCTGCCTATCTTTCAGAGATGCCCTGCCCAGAGAGGAGGAATCTAGAGTGGCAGTCTGACTACAGCGGCTTTGTGAGGCTGCAGTGAGCTCCACCCAGTCTGAATTTCCCAGCAGCTTTGTTTACGCTTTGAGGGGAAAACCGTCTACTCAAGCCTCAGTAATGGTCAACGCCCCTCCCCCAACCAAGCTCAAGCATTCCAGGTTGACTTCAGACTGCTGCACTAGCAGTGAGAATTTCAAGCTAGTGGATCTTCGCTTGCTAGGCTCCATGGGGGAGGGATCCGCTGAGCAAGACCACTTGGCTTCCTGGCTGCAGCCCCCTTTCCAGGGCAGTGAAGGGTTCTGTCTTGCTGGTGTTCTAGGCATCACCGGGGTATGAAAAAAAAATTCCTGTGGCTAGCTCAGTGTCTGTCCAAATGGCTGCCCAGTTTTGTGCTTGAAACCCAGAGCTCTGGTAGTGTAGGCACACAAGGGAATCTCCTGGTCTGTGGGTTGTGAAGACCGTGGGAAAAGCGTAGTGTCTGGGCCAGAATGCACTATTCCTCATGGCATGGTCCCTCACAGCTTCCCTTGTCTAGGGCAGGGAGTTCCCTGACCCCTTGCACTTCCCGGGTGAGGCAACGCCCCACCCTGCTTCTGCTCACCCTCCGTGGACCGTACCTGCTGTCTAACCAGTTCGAGAGAGATGCACTGGGTATCTCAGTTGGAAATGCAGAAATCACCCACCTTCTGCATTGGTCTCGCTGGGAGCCACAGTCCGGAGCTGTTACTATTCGGCCATCTTGCCCAGGAATCTCAAAGTGGTACTTTTAATACACAATATAACTTACCTTTCATCTTGGTATTCCTATTTCTAGATGAAGAAACTAAAATTCATAGAAGTGATGTAAGTACCCTAGGATCACACAGGAAGAGGCAGTACAAACATTTGAACTTAGGACACTCAAACCCTGAATGTTGGCTTCATTCTATTTTTTGTCACAGTGCTTCTTCACAAAGTGGAGTTTGTAGTAACCAGCAGCCCTAATTCTTATATCAAGGTCCCTTAATCAGAATAAAAAAGACTTCAAGTTCCAACAAATCTTAGGAGAGGTCTCTGATTGGACTTGTGGGGGTCACATACCAACCTCCAGGCCAAAGGTCAGAGCACTATCATGCTATACTCTCTTAAAAGAAAGCGAAGACTGTTTGAGACATCTAAAACAAAAACATTCCCACATCCCATATTTGTGTCAGGCAATGGTTTAAAAGACATCTACCAAGCAACACTGTTCATTAAAAACATAATACAATTGTTGGTCAATGCTAGTGTGATGAGGAGGGCTCCAGTCTATTGGCAGACAACATGACAGAACAGACTGGAGGTCAGGCTGCGCTGGCTCAGCCTGTCTCTCTCTCTCTCTCTCTCTCTCTCTCTCTCTCTGCATCCTCAGGTAAGCCCAGTCTAAGGCTTGGTTTTCTACCTATAAATGCAGCAATCGTCATAAATATTTCCTAAAGGCTTTCTAGGTCTAATCTTAAATTTTGGAGAAAAACTCCAAATAGCCATGCATGGGAAAAGAGCAGCATTTTACTGCTGTTTTCAGCCCAAATACCCCTTTTCTAATCTTTCTTTGGCCTTGCAGTGCTGATTTTGCTTGTAGGACCATGAATCTTCTAGTTTTAAGGCCTGATTTTCACAGCCATAGCAGGGAATGTATATATTCCATGCAATGCCCAGCTTAATCTAGCCAGAACTTCACAGAGGGAAATGAAAAACTAAGTCATTGCTGAGTGAATTGAATCCATATAATGGAAACTGGAATAAAAATACAACTTTTAGCTTTTGCTGGGTCAACATAACTTTCAAGTAACAGAAACTGGGTTATAATTTAGTTCATTTGATCAGTGTAGATGGAACTTTCTTAGCCTTTTGCAACACATGCTTTTTTTGGGATAAGCCTAAATATCTCATACCAACCTTCAGCATTTCTGAAATATACCCCTTGCAGGGAGGGGCTCACCTCTTCCCTCTTCCTCCATTAAGTCACTGTAACTCCGAATAGAAACTCCTCTTCTATATACCACTACATTGTAAGATTTGATAACCTTTACTTTCCCTCAATTATATTATAAAAACTGTAAGTTGTTTTAAAATTTCCAACTATTAAACTACAATATTGATGATGCTCTTACAACCTCCCTGTTCACTGCATATCCCACCCATGGAGAGGAGGGTCTGATATGCCCCTCTAGGAGAAAGGATCCCTTCACTGAGGGTCACAGGTCGAACCTGCTTGTTAATAATACTTGCTGATTGTAGACTTTACTTTTCCCCTGATACATTACCTTTTTGTAAACTTCCTCAAGGTAATTTCTGAACCTCAGTTCCTTCCATGTAAAAGATACACAGCAAAACTTGAAGAGGTTGTTACGAAAATTCCTGAGATTATCTGTGGAAAGTGCTTGGCACAGGGTCTGCAATATAGTACGTGTTCAATGAACATCAGATAATAGTGATCAGGACTGCTGTGTACAGTTGTATGAGCTGTACTACACAGCTCCAGGGGTTGCGAATTTAACTACAATGTGAAGGCTGGCCCCTGGAATTGGGATAGGTAGGAAATGACAGTTAGATGGATAGACAGATAAATAAAAATATCTATGTACAGTCATCCCTTGGTGTTGGCAGGGGATTGGTTCCAGGATCCTTGCAGATATACCAGAATCTTCACATACTCCAGTCCTGAATTCAACCCTGCAGAATCCACATATATGAAGTCAGCCCTCTGTATCTGCAGGTTTCACATTCTGCAATTACTGTATTTTTGAGCTGCATTGGACTACAGATATGAAACCCAAGGATACAGAGAGCTGACTGTATTTATGGAAAAAAAAATCCATGTATAAGTGAACCAGGGCAGTACAAATCCGTGTTGTTCAAAAGCCAATTGTATATGGATTACATAATACTATGGTCCCTGCTTATCTGCAGAGACTGAGGTGTGGTTTCAGTTACCTGCTATCAACCACAGTCTGAAAATAGGAGAGTACAATACAATAAGATATTCTGAGAGAGAAAGAGCACATTGACATAAGTATCTTGTTATAATTTTTCTATTATTGATGTTAATCTCTTACTGTAACTAATTTATAAATTAAACTTTGTCATAGGTATTGTATGTATAGGAAAATCATCGTATATATAGTCTTTTGAAGTATCTGTGGTTTCAGGTATCCGCTAGTGGTCTGGGAACATGTTCACTGAATAATGGGGAACTGCATATTAAAAATACATCATATATAATTAATATATAATTATATAATTGTATATAATTAATATATATCATATATTTTGTACAGTGAACCTTATAAATTGCCAAAGAACAGGGTGACTGATTTATTAAGACTCATTCTCTGTTCCTGCTGTATAGTATCATCATTAGAGCCAGGAAGTTCCAGCCAGCCAAGTATGCAGTATCAGGCCAGCAGGATCAAATCCAAATGATCTCCCAAGCCAGTGCTTGAAAAGGAACAGCATTTGTGACCCAAAATGATAGTGGGTATAGAACTGAAGCATTCAAAAGGGGCCATGTGAGGCTCCCACACTTTCAGTCTCCCAAAAAAAAGGTTTAAGTCATTTTAAATCTTGGTTGTTTAGATTGGGATGATACTGAGAGCAACATGCTGCTATTATTGCAAAGACCGCTGCCCAGAGGAGAGCAGCTCTATCTGCCTGGGCTAGAAGCAAGTGCCTGCCCTTCAGCCTGTGGGCTGTGAGTGTTTCGTAACTGGGGGATGCTTTCGTTCACGCTGGAGACGTGTGACATGAAAATAATATGAAAAGATGGGACAAGTCGAGGAAGGAGAGTCTGGAGAACATTCAATTTGCCGCAGGCTTCCTAGCCATGTGTTTTATGGCATGAGACACTCCAAGCAGAATGTGACATTTAGGGAAGTAAAGGGAGTGTGTGACCAAATAATATTAGTGTGGAAGATTCTAAATGGGCTTCCTACTTGGAGACGATCAAATACTTCCAACTAGTGGGAAGTGAATTTCCCAGATTAACTACACATGAAATGATACTGCTGCTCACTTCTCCTTCCTGCTCACCTAATTTGCTGTTACTCAAATATTGCCAAGGTTGGCCTTTCTCAGCAGGAAATACCTAAGCCATTCAATTCCATTTCAAAGAACATTTATCTCTTACCTATTATGTGCTAGGTGGAAATAGGACAAAAATAAGAAGAAGTAGATCCTCCTTCAAGGAGCATGCTATCCATTCAGACAATCAACAGAAAAAGAAATGCTTGCAAAATGGCAAGTATGGACTTTAATAGCAATGCTAACATAGTTCTTCCAGAGTGATGGGCAGCAAAAAAATAAAAATAAAACATGGGTTCCCAATTTATTGTTGTATTAAAGTTAGAAAGAAACTGATGCACAAAGAAATTGTGGACCAAAGCAGAACCCTATTTGTTCAGGGGAGATATTTGAGGCATTTCCATGAAAGATGTTCATCAGTTGTTTTGAAAGAATTGTGTTTTTACTTACAAAACTGCATTTTTATATCTACATGGTAAAATCACTTTGCCTTAGCCATTGCATCCATGATTAATTAGTTGATGAATAAGAAAATCATGCTTTAGTGGTATCTAATTTCTTTAGTGAGCTCAATTTATTTGGGAGGAAATGTGTCCAGATAGAGTGTTTTAAAAAATCTTTTTCTGCAATCTTATTTTCCAATCATCCAATCCTTTGATCCTTCAAAAGTAATCACCGCTTTCAAATAAGAATGGCAAAAATGGCTGAGTTCAGACCTGGGTAAATGAAAGGTTATCCTCTCAGTTTAATATGCCTGACATTTTAAAGAAATGATCCAGTGGAAAAGACAGGATTGGACATTTTAAAATACATCTACCAATTCCAAGGTTAGACAAGCAACTCAAAACATAGTTCTGTCGTGTCTATCCCAGGAATTTCATTGATTTGGCCTGTTTTGTGGAAAACTTGTTGCCCTCAGTTATGGCCCCCAAATTAGTATATCTGCATAATCTCAGACCTTGCCTCCTGTTGTCTGGACATATCAGAACCCAGTTCCTTCCCTATGAACAAAATGTTATACTTTGTGATCTGAAGAGATCATAGCAAAACTCAGGAAATCAAACCATCAGCTGAGTACTTTCAATAAGAATGATTACCATTTATCAAGTACCTACTATAAGCCAGGTGTGGTGTTTAGATACTCTATTTAAATAATTTAGGCCAGGTGCCGTGGCTCACGCTTGTAATCCCAGCACTTTGGGAGGCCAAAGTGGGCGGATCACTTGAGGTCAGGAGTTTGAGACCAGCCTGGCCAACACAGTGAAACTTTGTCTCTACTAAAAATGCAAAAATTAACCAGGCTTGTTGATGCATGCCTGTAATCCCAGCTACTCGGGTGACTGAGGTATGACAATTGCTTGAATCTGGGAGGCAAAGGTTGCAGTGAGCTAAGATCATGTCACTGTACTCTAACCTAGGTGACAGAGTGAGACTTTGTTTCAAAAATAAAAAATAAATAAATATAATTTTTACATTTAGAGTGCTCAGAGTAAAGCACATTTTAGAGTTTAAGACACAATTTTATGTTGTGTCTTGTACAAAGTCAGATGGCCAATAAATGGCAGAGTTGAATTAAAAACCATGTCTGCCAACTTCATGGAATCATGGTCAACTAGATGAAAGCAGGGCAGGTGCAGTGGCTCACACCTATAATCTCAGCACTTTGGGAGGCCAAGACAAGAAGATCGCTTGAGCCTGGAGTTTGAGACCAGCCTGGGCAACATGGTGAGACCTCATCTTTACAAAAAATTTGAATATTAGCCAGGTAAAATTACCTGGCTCATGGCTGTATTCTCAGCTAATTGGGAAGCTGAGGTGGGAGGATCACTGCAAGCCCAGGAGTTTGAGGGTGCAATGAGTTATGATCATGCCACTGCACTCCAGCCTAGGTGACAGAGTGTGATCCTTACCCTGTCTCAAACGTAAATAAAATAAAGCAAAAGTAGGTAAAAGCAACAGGATATATATCTACGTATTTTTACCCAAAGTTTGGCCCTGAAGTAAATAAACATCTCAACTACACTGACTTCCCACTGAGATGCTACTTAATATAAAACATGTGCCTAGAACAAGACTCTTCTGTTATAGGGTAGCAAGACTCTATACTAACATCTAGAGCATCCATTATATACAAGGTAATGGATGGGAAACTATGATGGGAAATACAGGACACAGAGATGGGGGCTCTATGGCTTATCACCTAATTAAAGAATAAATTATCATAGACCAGTGACAGGATATCTACATACACACACACCAGGGGTGGGGTATATTCATTATTTCATTTATTCAACAAATATTCCTTGGGTGCTACTTTTTCAGCATTTGAGCCTGTGTTTACTCACCTGAAAAATAAGGACAGTAGTTTCCTTGCCTGCTTTCACAGGCTGCTGTAAGGATCTAATGAAGTAATATGTGCAAAATCATTTGGATGACTCTAAACTGTCCCACTGCCACACACTTAGTATTACTGTAAGGCCATCTGCACAGGGTAAGAACTTGCAGTTTTGGAACAACCACACCAGAGTTTGAATTCCACTTAGTCCCTAGGTGACTTAGGGAAATGTGTGTCCTTGCTATAAACCCCCATCTCATGAGGTCATCTGTGAAATGTTTGTTCCTTAACAACAAAAGTACCTGATAAACACTACCATTATGAGGTGGATGGGCTCTAGACACAAATATGGCACCAAAAGTATCACTCCAAAGATAGGAGCTGCCCAATGTATCAGGAAAAGAGCATGTATTTGGGATTCACAAAGACTAAATCTTGGCTCTGCCACTTACTGGCATGAGACCTTGGACATGTCATTTAAACTATTTAAACCTTCATTTCTTCACCTATTAAATGGAGGAATTAATATCAGTCTCATAAAGTTTCAGAACACTCACATGAGAATATGGATATAGAGCGCTGGTGTAATTAGAACTGCTGGATAAATGGCATAAGTCATACGTCGGATGAGCATGGCTCCTGATATTAATAAATATGATCTATTTCTGGTTTCCTCATCTCTTTCAACTAGAATCAGTGAAAGTAGTCTTGGGAAAGCTGGAGAGAATGGACAGAGCACGGCTGCCTCTCAATATCTCTTACCTTCCCTATTACCTTCTCTGTGTTAACTGCTATCTGGATAGAAAGGTTTGTACATGGCTGGGCAACTACTGGGCTAGCAGGAAAGCAAAGCATCAGTTATTCCAGGTAATCCCTGTGACCCCTTTCTCAACCTCTAGGTCTTTAGTGGGAACCTTTTCTTGATGAGGACCCCTCCGGGGAACCAAGAAAAGCCCATACCAACCTTCTCTCACCTGTTATATCTGATCCTTGGGAAACGCTCATGCATCCCTTTCCCAGCATATACTGGAAATGCAGCCTGTGCCAACATTCTCCCCATGATAGCATCAGAGGAGCTGGTCAACCCTTCTTTAGCCTTTAATTTCCTGAAAGGAGGAGGTCCCTGGGCCACAGTTCTTTTAGCCAGACTTTTCAGGCCTGAGTCAGACACCAGTCATGTAAGTCTTCCAAGCACAGAGGGTACAATTCAAAGCTCTCCAGGGGACCCTTAAAGATAGATGATATATTCATAAATGAGTGTAGCTATATGGAATCACATTGTATTTACAGATGCTGAAATTTGAATTAAAGTTAATTTTCACATCATAAAATATTTTTTGATTCCCCACACCCGACTCCAACCATTTGAAAATGTAAAAATCATTCTAAGCTCAGAATACAAAACGAGGCCATGGGCTGGAGTTGACCTGCCTAGTGTAGTTTCCTGAGCCTGGGTCACATGATAGTATTTGTACCCCTCTCCCAAAAAGCAAAATGAAGGATAACACAGCACTTACTTGCTTGCACACAAAAAATTGCTTTGTCAATCTGTTTACACAATCCCACTCTCCATAATTTGGTTTCTTTTGATATCTTCAAAGGTGGGTCTTGAGTGCTGTTTTTCAAAGGTGGTGCTATTTTTCAGATTAGAATCAGTATTTTTAGATTCAAAGAGACCTTAGGAGGGTAGGGAGTGGAGGTGAAGGGTGGTCTGTCAAGAGTACTGGATCAGTTTATTGTAAATTTTATTTAAAACTCTATCTGGATTTGTCTTACTCGCCTAGTAATTTTGAATTTGTCATACTGACACACCTCAGCTGAAATTCAGGCAGCATTCCATTCCAAAATCACGTAGCAATAGCCATGGCTACCACTCTCATCACTGCTATCTAGAATCTACGGGTAAGAGGTCAAGAAAGATTAAGTGGGGCAAGTGATGGCACTCTCCATTTTCTTCCATTTCCTTGCTTTAGGTAGATGTCGCTGAAGATGTTGATGAATCAAAGTGACCAGGAAGAAGCAAAATTATTCTATTTACCTATCCTGGTGTATCTTCTCTTCTATCACGGGAGTCTGTCCAGTGTGAGATTTGAGGGCACTTTGTCCCCCTGTTTTTGATACAGTCATCCTTGGGAATGTTGACTTTGGGGAATAATGTGACATCTTCCAAGTTGTGACATCATTCCCCAGAACAGGCTCTGGCACTAGGATCAGTTGTCATCACTCTTTACAGGACCAAGATATTTCTGTTCTATGTGGACTCATTTTTGTGTATTTTCAACAGCAGGTTGGTTTTAAGCATATTTAAGTAACAAACATATATCTACCCCTGTGGAGGCCATTTTTGCCAAGTGGACTACTCCAACACCAAGCTTCTTTCTGCTCTATGTTTTTAATCTTGGTGGAGACCATGTGATTTACACTAAGGAAAGACAAAGCTCAACTTAAAAGGAAAATGATGGAGTCTGGATTTTTTTTACCCATTTCTTTTTCCTTCTGGAAGCATTACTGTGTTACAATAAAGCTGTAGTACATCAAATGGATATTAATGTGATTCGTATCACAATGATATGAAGCAATTTCTGGGCCACATTTTTATCTGAATACTCATACTTTAGCATCACATAAGATCTGTCTTCTCACAAGTTCAAAGGACTGTAGAAACATGACTTCATTAATTTGCTCCACATCTCAGAGAGTTAGGAGGGGACAGAAATCATTTTTCTTCCATTTTGCAGGTGATGAAGCTGAGGCCCAGAGAGGTTTTGACTGAAATAGGGGCACACAGCCAGTGAGCAAGAAGCTTTCAACATAACTTCATTTACCAGCCTATGCACCCTTTCGTTTTATGTTATGATGAATGCTACTCAAAACACAACCATAGAATAACTTCACATAAACAAATGGACTTAATGAAAAATGTTTTTTTAAAAAAAAAGTGTATCAACATTCCAAACCTGTGAAACTGTTGTTTTTCAGATTAAAATCAGAATTTTCAGGTTCAAAGAGACCTTAGAGATAAAAAAAAAATTTATTGCTCTTTTATTTTATATTGGGGAAAATGAGACCCAGAGGGAATAAAAGATGTTCCCATGTTGTCCAGCTAATTGGAGGCAAAGAGACCAGTTCTCCTGACATGCTGTGACCTTTCTACTAGATTCAGGATGGCAAATACACCTTCCCATTCTGTGCCTTAGCAGACATCAATAATTGATCACCCGATACATTTCTGTAGAGCCCCGTCAGGCAGTCATAATGAATTACTCAGAGTTGACACTAGAAATGAAACCTATTTGCCATTCATGATATTAAAATGCTGAACACGATTTTTAAAGCTGCTGATTTTTGATGGGCATATAGTATATGCCAGACATGGTACATGTAGTGTTTGATTGCAGTCTCACAACATCTCAATGAGGTTGGCACTATTATAGATTTGGAAACTAAAATTAAGAGAGATTCTGTAACTTAAGATCACACAGCTAGTATGTAGTAGATTAAAGATCTGAATCTAGGTCTTAAAAGTTCACATATATATGCACATACACATACCTACACATACACATGTATATGTACACATACATGTATACACACATACACATGAATTTCACTTAAACATTCTCTATTTATTTTGAATACTCCCTTTTGAATACAATTTTCAGATCATCTTCATCCTATTTTTTCCCCTTCACTTATCTTAACTTTGGATACGTGAGTTTCTTTTTCCTTGCTGAATTTAACAATGAGATGAGATGCTCCAAGTTCACTGAATTTGAAATTCAAAGCAATTCTCTATTTTTCAATCTCCACTCAGTTGTGATTTGCTATAGGTCAGAAACGGCCTCTTCCTGAAAGGCAGATTTGGTAGCACAAATAAACAATCTTTTGTTGGAGATTTGTTGTATGGCCTTCTCCATACCCTACTCCCTCACCCCATCCATTTCCAAACGCCTTACACAACTTCCTCTACTTCCCTATCCTCAAAGGAACATGCACAAACTCAGCCCTGCTGTGTATGGCATTTTAAATGGAGCTGAGGCCAGGCCAAAATAAAGTATTCCAGCATTTTCTAAAAATTCACCAACAAAAAGACTGAGAAGGATTTACAGCAATTTTCAGTTATATGTAAATATCACCAGAGTAGCTTAAGAGATGAGACATGAATCCTAGACCCTTTTGTTTTTATCTTGCTCTATCAAAAGGGAAAAATAAAAACAAAGACCTAGGAGAAGTGAAAGTTACACTACCTAAAAGGATTTTTAGCTGTCT
Organism: Macaca mulatta; assembly: GCF_049350105.2. Taxonomy (NCBI): domain Eukaryota; kingdom Metazoa; phylum Chordata; class Mammalia; order Primates; family Cercopithecidae; genus Macaca; species Macaca mulatta. The sequence continues at coordinate 128,331,173 of NC_133407.1, read as the reverse complement.
CTAAATTAGTTAACAGTCCACCCAAGTCTGCAGGGAAAATTTCAGGGAAGATCACAACAAAATGCCCTTTTCTGGACCCAGAAGTAAATCCACAGCGATGATCTTTCTTAAGTAAATGTGGCCAGTTTCTGGTGACCCAGCTTGGCTCCTGGACTAGAACTTGGGAATTCCCATTAATGCCTCACAACATTAGCACATGGCATTAGGCCTGCTTACTAACAAAAGGACCCAGCTTTTAACAGAGAGGCTCCCTCTCTGTTGCTTCTATTTGAAGTTAAAGGAAATAAATGGCCCCAAATGATCCTCTTCTAAGAGTAAACTACATTTATCTTCCTGGTAAAGAGGTGAAAACAAACATCCTTAGTGTTTGCATATTGAGAGCCGAGATTCTAGTTTCTCTGGTGGAAACCGAGCACTTGGTTTGTTTCTAGACTGTATTTAAACAGCTTCAGATGCCTGGTTTTACCTGGTTTCTTAGAAAGATAAACTGACTCCAGGCCCCCAAGGGTGTTGACTGTAACAGCCTGCTTTGCCAATGTAAAACATAAGCTACTGCGAAGAGTTCACCCTATCTGAAGGCTAACGCATCATCAGCAAACAGTTTATTCTGCATCTTGTTAATACTGAGAGGTATTTAATGTAAACTCTGAATTATTAAAACCCCATGTGGCTTTTAGAAACACAGCTGCACCTCCCGGTGTCTAGTTGAAGTTCCCTTGTTTGGTCTCTATCAAAATCATGTAGCAGTAATGTGTTGGGAAGAAAAGGTAAATAGTTCTTGATTTCCTAATTTTTTTACAGCTGTGTTTGTAAACATGTGGTTGGTTGGTTTGGTAGGTGAATGCCATTTGAGATGCTTTGATTCAGTTATACAGCTGCCATCACTCAGGAAGCACTGAGTCCACACAGACAGAGTGCAAGGAAAAGCTAATCAATATAGACAGCCAATCTAAGTAATTGAACAGAAATACATATATACAGATATACATATAACCTATACAGATAACATATTAACACTTAGGGAAGAGAAAGAGAGAGACAGAGAAAGAGCGAAAGATTGAGATTCCTCCCGTGACCCTTTGATCATGTGGAAAGACTCCTCAGGGGATGTAGCATTGAGGGTAGATATTGTGTGGTATTTCACCAGACACAGATGAGAGAGAGGACATACATGTACCTACAACTTGATTTTTAAAGAAAAGGTTTGGATGTCTGTGTGTAATTTATACACCTGCTTCTCTATCTGTGCCCTTCCTAGTTTTGTTCTGGCTTTTCTTTTGATACCCTAATATCCTTTCTACACTTTCATATTTTTCCCAGAGTCTAGTTACAGGAGTTCTGTCCTTGTGGGCAGGGATCATATTTGTATCCTCTATAACTCTGTACACAAGATCATTATGCCCTGGAGTATGATACGAGTTTAGTAAACATTTATTGAGTTAAAATTGTCCACAGTCTACTTCTCTTCGCTTACTTTCCATCAGCACTCTAACTGCTGTCACTTACTCATGGTTTGGATATAAGATGTGATCCACAAACATTCGATAAAAACATGGATGGAGCAACTTGGTGACAGTGATATTAGGAAACAGTGCCCACAGCTCTGTAAACATGACCACCTTGTTATATCAAGTAGTGTGTGAGATGTTTGGATCTTGGAACAGAATTCTAATACCCAGGCATAGGCTGAACCTTTGCTGTTGGAATCTGATTAAGTAATCTCAACAACACTATGAAGTCAGAGACATTCTCTTGGCATTGTAGGTGACAAAAATAAGTCTGTAAGAGGGGAAATTGCTTGCTCAAGTTCTCTAAGATCATACACAAGGGAGTCACAAAGGTACAACTCCTTCTCCACATCTCACTTCAGGTCCAGAGTTCTTGTCTGTTCAACAATAAAGCCATTATTTCAAGATTCTGTTTTATTCCACAGCAAACAAAGTACTAACTAGACCTCTCCTTAAAGAACCCCTGATCCCTATGTAGTGTATAAGAAGAAGAGCAGAAGCAGAAGAAGGAAGATTGTCTTAGTCCATTTGGGCTGCTATAACAAAAATGCTATATATAAACTTGGTTATTTACAGGCAATAGAAACTTATTGCTCACACAGTTCTAAAGGCTGTGCGAAGTTCAAGATCAAAATGCCAACAGATTTGGTGTCAGGTGAGGGCCTGTTCCTCACAGGCAGCACCTTCTATGTGTGTCTTCACATGGTGGAAGGGTAAAGGGCTCCCTCAAGTGCCTTTATAAGGGCACTAATCCCTTTCGTGAGGGAGCAACCCTCACCACCTAATCAGCTCCCAAAGGCCCCAACTCTTTTTTTTTTTTTTTTTTTTTTTTTTTTGAGACGGAGTCTCGCTCTGTCGCCCAGGCTGGAGTACAGTGGCTGGATCTCGGCTCACTGCTAGCTCCGCCTCCCGGGTTTACGCCATTCTCCTGCCTCAGCCTCCCGAGTAGCTGGGACTACAGGCTCCCATCACCTCGCCCGGCTAGTTTTTTGTATTTTTTAGTAGAGATGGGGTTTCACCGTGTTAGCCAGGATGGTCTCAATCTCCTGACCTCATGATCCACTCGTCTCAGCCTCTCAAAGTGCTGGGATTACACCCAACTCTTAATATCATCATTTGGGGGTTAGGTTTCAACTTATGAATTTTAGGGAAACACAGACATTCAGACCATAGCAAAGGTAGAAGGAGAGAGGGGGGATAGAGTATCAGCCTTAGTCAAGTGCCTGAGCTGGCTCACATATGCATACATTTTCTCTAGTTTTGTTCCCACATGAGTTGCTTCCATACACTTCCAGCTGCTTAGTGAATAAAATAGTGCAGAAAATTAAAGTTTATCAAGCGAAATCTAAGTGGGAAGGCAAAAGGTGCTGGGGGATGTATTACAGAGTCATCTCCATGCAACAACCACATGCAGCACATCTCCATTTGTGGATGTACTGCGTGTGATTTTTCCTGCCACTGTTGTGATTTCTGAGTGCATAACTGAGAGCTGTCTGTAAAAGAGTTTGGGTATCTGTCCCTGCCCAAATCTCATGCTGAACTGTAATCTCCGTTGCTGGAGGTGGGGCCTGGTGGGAGGGGTTTGAGTGTGGGGGGTGGCTCCCTCATGGTTTGATGTTGTCCTAGAGATAGTGAGTTCTCACAAGATTTGGTTATAAAGTGTGGCTCCCTCCCACTTCCCCTACACTGTCTCTTTCTCCCTCTTGCTCCTGCTTTTGCCATGTGAAGTGCAAGCTCCTGCTTTGCCTTCTGCCATGAGTAAAATTTCCCTCAGGCTTCCCCAGAAGCAGAGCAGATGCTTGTGCCAAGTTTCCTGTACCACCTATAGAACCGTGAGCCAATTAAATCTCTTTTCTTTATAAACTCTCCAGCCTCAGGTATTTCTTTATAACAGTGCAAGAATGGCCTAATATACCTTCCTTCTCTCAGCTTCTGATAGGGCAGTGGTACTCCCAACAGCACTGTGAAAAACAAGGTTTGGCTTCAAGTGTCAGCCAGGTATACAGCTGTCTATGAAACTTTATTGTAGAGAAATCTTTGCTTCCTCCATCCACTCTGAACACCCATTTCTTGCAAGCTGGACCATCTTCTATCCTCCAGACAAGGTTCAAATCCAATCAGCTAATACCTTAGTTATCATTGAACGCTTGACAGGGATTATCAGAACCCTGTCTATTATTCAGCTGAATAGAAGGCCTGGCTTATGACCGAGAAGGACAAAGGAGGCATGGGAAAGTGCTACATACCTGCCTGCACCAGGCTTTGCTGCAACAGCCTGCCTGTTATTAAAAGCTCCAACTTTTGAGGTTCCTGTCTGAGGAGATAAGAATGTTAAAAGTCTCAAAGAAGTAACTTTCATGAATTTAAGTTGGAAACATTTTAGCAAGTTTTACATTTAGTAACTTTAAGTGAAGGAACCAAAAATATGCCTCTAGCAAGAAAGTTTTGTTCCTTTAAATAAAGAAGCAAAACTAAAGCCCCAAATACATTGAACATAGAGGATAGCTATTAATTATTTCGTAAAGGTATACAATAGTTCACATCCAGAAATACAAAATATATTGTTTCCCTTTTGCCTCTTCCTTAACTTCGCCTACTGCAGGTGTGATCTGTCTCTATCCTTTTCCATGTTCCTTTCATAGTATGACTATTAAACTCTCTTCTTAAAATCTGATCCCTTGCCAGGCAAAATCAATCCATTGTATTTCTCTGCATCCTCATTGGCCCTGCTATATTATGTGTTGAAAGGAAAGTCACTTTGAGAAAAGGGCAATGAGATTCCTTGCACTGGGCCCAGTTCTTCTGTTACTATTAAATTAAACTGTTTATCCCATTACTGCCACTCAAATTTCTGTCTGGAGGCTGAAGGGGCTGCAAGTGTCAAGTGGAGAAATTGGATCCTAAGCCCCCACTTCCCCTGCTCCTACATTATGCATAGGACTAGGCAGCCCTCAGTGGGGAAGGACCAGACCGTGGCAGAGTGGCAGGCCACAAGGTCATGTGGGTATCCCCAGGCCACCAGGGCAAGGTCAGATAGTTTTGGACACTTACACTGGCCTGATTCCAAGAGGCTAAATATTTTGAGAGGTGGAGGAGGGGGAAATGGGAGGGAAAGGAAGCAGTCCACTTTCAACCCATCCTTTGCTCACTGTACTCCACTGCAGAGTGAACTTTGAAGAAAGCAAACTTGATCAGCCCTGCCTCTGCTTAAAACTTTCAAGGATCCTCTTGACTTTTGAAGAATCATAACATGGCCACAGCCCACATCTCTGGTCTGGCCATTCCTGCAGTTCCGAGGACTCACTGCGCTCTCTTTTATCTCCCTGTTTTGGCACAGGCAGTCCACTCTGTCTTGGCCTCCCCTGACTTCTCAGCTTTGTTTGGTTAATTCCCGTGCATCCTTCGTGTCTCAGCTTTGGTATTGCCTCCTCTGGGATACCTCCTCAGATTCCACCACCATCTTCCTATTCTGGGATATGCACTATGGTCCGTATCAGGAATTGGAAAACTTTCTCTAAAGATCCAGATAATAAATATTTTAGGTTTTGCCTTGCAACTACTCACTTCTGCCATTAAAGTACAAGAGGCTGTGCAAATGAGTATATTCATGTTTTATTAGAACTTTATTGACAAAAACAGATGGTAAGTTGAATTTGGTCCATGGGCTGTAGTATGCCAATCCCTACTTTATATGTTCATAGTTTCTTAAGATTTAATCTATTAAGACCTTAATCAGAGAGCAGGAGCATCTTCGGGACAAGGACTAAGTAAGTCATCTCTGCACTCCCAGATGACCCAAGGCACACATGATGTCCGATGGCAATTGGGTGCACACATGTGTGGATGAAGAAACTGGGAAGCTTCGGTCAATCAGTCAATCGATCTTCTATGACTACTTCCCTCTTTCACAATCAGTCCTCTCTCTTAGTATTTTCTAAAATACTAAAATTGTCTTTGGATTTGGGGTAGAGAAGAGGGAGGTGGAGTAGTTAGCAAGAAGCTTGTCCTTTTGTGTTCTCTGAAGGGGAAACAAGGACACAGGAAATTTCTTCCTTTCAAATATCCAGGCCCTGAATAACTGGCTCTTCAAAAGATTCCAGATTATACTTGGTAGGCCTTCCAGCTCCCAGATTGCTGGCAGCATCTGGTCAGCATCATTCCTTGGGTCTACACATCAGGGCTGTCAATGATCTGACCCCCCCAATATCTTGTGGAGGCACATTTTTGTCCATTGATCCTGTTGAATTTCCAGAAAACCTGGGTAGCTTCTGGGCAAGCATTTCTGGCTGTTTCTTTACAGCAGTGAAAACTAGCTATGGTATCTCCAGGGACCTTACAGGGAGTAGAGGATTCCCATCTGTACTCCAATAGCTCACGACCAAATGAATTTTAAAATGCTCTCATTCTATAGCAACCACCACTACCACTATCATAACAGAAACCACCCTCCTAAAGCTCTTTGGAGAGGTAGAGGGAAAGAGAAGAAGGAACGGCAAAAGGACGGTGAATTTTTGCTCTTTTTCCCTGCCCAATTCATGTCCCCTTTTATCTGGTGTAAGTACCTTTGTTTTCATACAGGAAATCATTCCTTTACTCCTTTCTCTCTCTCAGTTCATATGGTCTGTAGAAGATAAGACATAGCACTATGATCCAGGGGTGGGTGCATGATTCAGGCCTCACCAGTCTATGTGTTCTATCTCCCTGGATAGAGAGGCTATTTCAGAGGGATTGGCCTGTGGCCCACGTCAGGCTCATCAGAACCATTTTTGGTACTTTTGGTGGAACTACTGGGAAAACTTAGGTGAATGAAGGGGATACTATATAAGTTAAGAGTAACCAGCAGCCAGTTAGTCAAAATAGGTGGATGCAGCATTGAGAGACAAAGAGAGTCAGAGTTCTAATGGAATCTGAGCCCCTGATCCAGCCTTACCTGAACCTTGACATCCCCCCTGAACTTTTCAGGATTGTGAGCCAATAAACTACCATCTTTGCTTCAGTTAGTTAGAGTCAGGTTGCCGGCACTTGTGGCTAAAAGAATCTTTACTACTAGAAGGAGTGTTTATATACTCAAAGTACTTAAGACAGAATGTTCTAAAGTACAAAAGCTTGGGATTCCCCATTCTAAGAATAGAATTTTCTGCCATCAGGTTGGCTAGTACTTCATTTTGACACCTCCTACTGTGATAAGCAAAGATGTAAGTGGTGACCCACTTTCTTGCATGGGACCTTTGTTAGAGCCAGAGATAGATTGGAGATAATTTGGGTCCATGAAATTAAATGTATTAGGAGCCAGATGCAGTGATGTGCAGTTGTGATCCTGGCTACTTAGGAGGATGAGGTAGGAGGATCACTTGAGCCCAGGAGTTTGAGACCAGCCTGGGGAACATAGTAAGACCGCATCTCAAAACAAAAAATAAAAAATAAATGTGGCAGAAATGGTCTCTACTGATCAATCATGGGTATTTCCCTTTAGGGTCATTGGATAGTAAAGCTGAAAGAGACCTCAGACTATCTGGTCTGGCCTCCTCATTTGACAGAGAAGGAAACTTACAACCCTGGAGAGAATGTTTACTGAGAATGTTTACTTTAGTGGCCAAGCCAGCATTAGAATTTAGGTATCGAGACTCATCCCTTGACAAAGAGGTGCCACAGGAGGTGAAAAGGAAGCTGCATTTGGAGTCAGAAAAGTTATGCATGACCTTTGACAAGTCACTTGATCCTTTGAAGACCCAGTTCCTTATTGGGAAGATAAGGGATGGAATTAGCTCTTTGCATCTCACAGGGATGTTGTGATGAACAAGTGGTAAGTTATAGATAAAAGTGTTTTATAAACTTGAAAGTATGATTTTCACATTCAGCCAAAAAATGATTGGAGGTCTACTCTTGTGCTTGATACACATATAAGGTTCAACAACGCATGAAGTCATGTTCATATGAAGCTTATATTTTAGCACAGGGAGACAGAATAGACAAAACAGAAAAACATTAAGTCAGGATGTGTTATGAAGAAAAATAAAGCAAAGAAGAGGTACAAAGGTTACAGACATAACTAGGCTGCGCAGGGAAGCCTCACTGAGAAGATGACAGTGGAGCATCACCTACCTAAGGAAGGAGAGAGAACCAATCCTGCAAATGGAAGAAGCTGCTTTGTAAACATACCTTCCTTGGCCGGGCGCAGTGGCTCAAGCCTGTAATCCCAGCACTTTGGGAGGCCGAGATGGGCGGATCACGAGGTCAGGAGATCGAGACCATCCTGGCTAACACGTTGAAACCCCGTCTCTACTAAAAAAAAAATACAAAAAACTAGCCGGGTAACATGGCGGGCGCCTGTAGTCCCAGCTACTCGGGAGGCTGAGGCAGGAGAATGGCGTAAACCCGGGAGGTGGAGCTTGCAGTGAGCTGGGATCCGGCCACTGCACTCCAGCCTGGGTGACTCCGTCTCAAAAAAAAAAAAAAAAAAAAAACCTTCCTTCTGTGAAGTCATAGTTTCTTAATGAATTCCAAACTCTCGTATCTACTTGGTCAAATAGCAGTAAGCTTTGCTCAAATATATGTCTGGTTGTACTTACCAAAGTGGCAATAATAATAATAAGTAGAGGAGAATAAAATAATAGGTAGAGGTTTGGAGTACGGGAGAGTATAAATTGGCATATTCTTTCTTGAGGGGAAATTTAGCAATAGATCATTTCTATTCTTCCACCCAGAATTTCTCCTTCTAGGCAGTTGGACTAAGAAAATAACATAATTACATGTTACATGATTTTTTGTAAAAGTAATTACTTTAAAATGGCCCCAGAGAGTCCACGGTTCTTTCAAAAATGTGTGCAATTACTTGGCTATAAAAATATTCATTATCTCAGCATTATTTATAACAGTACAACATTTGAAACATCTTAAACATCCATCTCTTTGGAACTGGCAATCAAATATGGTATTTTCACCAGAAATTCCAGGAATGGCTCAGTTTGGGCTGACTTGGCTTATGGTCCCATCCCTAAACCAGTCTTTATGATCAGGAAAACAGAAATTACTGCTTGGTAAGAAGCAGTTCTATGCAGCCATTAGAAATGATATTGTAGACATTTGTCTGTATTTGTGTAAACATTATTCACTTAAAATGGGTGCATTTTGCCATCTGTGCATTTTATGCTCAGTAAAGCTTATTAAAACAAAAAAAAGTGAAACTATAGGAGTATTTATTGATTTTATTATTTGTTCATTTATTTAATAAATTATTCATTTAATTCATTTAACCACTCTTTCTATGAATGAACAGTTTTAACTCTTGTGCACATCTCAAATGTTGTCATTATCTTTCCTTAATATGACTCTTTTGACACATATGTAAATATTTCTCAATGACAGGATGCCCAAAAATTAAATTGCTAGGTCATAGGATATACACATTATTAGCTTCGTTTCACGTTCCTATATTTCATACATGCTACAGTTACATGTTGTATGACACATTTTTCAAAAAGTGACCATTTGGTCAACAAAGTTTATCCAAAATGAACAAAAAAAGATGAAATGATAGGAATACTTGTTTACATGAGAGATTTTTATTTGGGGAAAGCACAAATCACAAAATGGATGCACTATATTACCTAATATATGTCATGTATAGGTTAAAGCAAAGTCTAGAAGGATATACTCCAAAATATTAAAAAATGTTCTGACTAGTGGGCTTACAGATGATTTTTATTGTCTTTTGTATTAAGTAAAGTGATTTTTTACTAGAAAAATTAGATCATGCTCCTGGTTTCAAAAAAATCATAATACAAATGAGTACAAAATAAAACAACTCTAGCTCTTTCAAATAACCATTTTGTTTACAGTTTCTCAGGTATTCCAATTTTTTTCTATGCATATACAAGCAGGTATGTGGGCATCTGGGGCTTTCTTGATATAAGTAAGCCTCCTGCCGTTCACAAATAGAAGCAAACTAAATACACTATTCTACAACTTGATTCTTTTTCTTAATGCATCTTAACTATCATTAAATATCAGCACTTATAAATAAATCTGGGTCATCTTCAAATGACTGCAAATTAGTTCATTGTAGGGATGTCTTGTAATTCATTTAACCAATCTTTTTTCATTCATAAAAGACAGTTTTAACTCTTTTGCAAATCTCAAACATTGTCATTATCTCTCTTTAATATGCCTCTTTTGGCACATGTATAAATATTTCTCAATGATGGATACCTAAAAATTGTAATTGCTAGGTCATAAGATATATGGATTATTAGCTTTGTTTCACATTCCTATATTTCATATGTGCTACAGTTACATGTTATATGACACTTTTTTAAAAAAAGAAAGTTACTTTAAAATGACATTGAAGAAAATAACACAGTTCTTTCAAAAATCCTCACTTAGCTAAATGATTGTTCCTTTAACCCTGCGAGAGAAGGGCCCATGTGCTGGACTTGTAGAACCATGCCCAAAGGACACATTCTTATTGGGTTGCCAAATGTGAGAGGATGGTGGCTGGAAGCTGAAACAACAGCCTCAATATATAGTCCATCTTATCATGCCAGAAAATCTCAGGGCTCCTTAGCAGGATGTACACCCATTTAATAAAGCAGCCAGGAAAGACAAGCTCTTGGCTGGGGTAAATGGGAAGGCATTGCTGATATCTTTGGCATCAAATTGCCCTGAGAGAGGCAAAATGGTCAAAAACGCATAACACTTTCACAGCCTATTAAAAGTAGCATGGCAGGCCTGGCGGAGGCTAAGAAAAGAAGAGATAAACTTGCCTGAAATTGAAAAAAATGGTTGGACTGAAATGCCGTAGACCTTCATTTGTTCAGGCAGAACAGCTTAAAGTTATCGAATCTGATTGCCAAGCAATGTAAATGAGCCAGGGTTGAGGCAACACACAAGTGACAGACAGACAATTCTCATTGCAGCTGGGATCTTAGCAGAAATCTGTTAATTGTGTGTTCAGGGATAACATCAGAAAAGGGCATTAAAACAACTGTCTAAACAGGATGAAATGAAAGCATATTTGGCATGTTCCCTCAAAAGACAGGAGGGCAAATGTTGGCAACTTTCTTCAAATGGCGAGAGGAGTTTGCTCAGAACAGCCAGACATGGGATTAAAATAACGTGATCCAACTAATTATTTTCCACTCCTTGGTATGCTTCTTAGGCCGATAATCGTTTTCAGCCTGTTTAAAAATATATTGTTTGCTTTGTGATTCCACCTCTAAAAATTGTTTGGTTTGCAGTATGTTTACACCGATACCAGAAACTAATCTGAGAAGATTAAGTTACATGAGGAAATAACTCAGATATTAGATTAAATACACTGAGAAGTCAGAGTGGGAGAGCAGTAGAGGATTTTCAAAATAACTGATAGAATGAAAAGCTTCAGATATGGTAGACATTTTCTGTGCTGCCCATTATAGGAGCCACTAGTTACACGTGGCTGTTTATCAAGTAATTAAAATTAAATTAAAAATTCAGTTCCTGCGTCACACAACTCACATTACAAGTGCTCAACAGCTATATGTGGCTACTGGCTATTGAACAGTGCAGATCTAGAACATTGTTCTCTTCATAGCAAGTCCTACTGGACAGCATTGGATCAGACTTTGGAAATAATTCTCGAAAACTCTTGTTTGGCCTGCTCAATTTCCACAGATTCCACCCGTATTTTCTGAATACCACCACTAGTTGCCCCCATCTTATTTTCTTGCCTTGCACATCACCTGGAGAAAGAATATGAACAGCAATCACTTGACTAACTGGAAGTTCTTGGAGGGCAGAGATGATTTCCCATCTACCATGCCTAACACAATGCATAGAACATAATCAGCTTTCACTGAATGTTTATTGACTGATTTACCGATCTAATAAGGAAGAAATAAAAAAGAGAGAAAGGATCTCATGTCAGAATTCAATTTATTATTCTAGACAAAGTATCATCTTATTAAAGGATAGATATCAAATGATAAGTCAGAGTTTAAGCAATGGTAATTGGACATTAGAGACAGCGTTGCTCTCAGACCCTAGTACAGCCTTTTTAATTATACTTCTATAGTCCAAAATATTTTCCATCTAAAAATTGGATTATTCTTTCCCCAAGGGAAATATCAACACAGAATTCCACTCTGAGCCTCCTTAAAAGAAAATCATTCTCCTATTTAATTTTATGCTTAATCACCAGTCTTCCTTATTTCAGTGCACTTTCAGAAGATAATATAATTTCCCCAAATTCCAGAACCTAGAGGGCCTACTTCATAGTACCATCTATGGAACACTGAATTGTATCAGAAAATGCTGTCTGAATCATCTCATTGAACAGGTTGCATTTACAATGGTGTTCTATCAACAGATAATCCCATGCATGATCTGTGGGCTCTTCTGCCAGAGAAGAAGCTGGTGGCTCTGGGAAGAACACAGGCCTTGCACTCTCCAGACATGGGTTTGAATTTTGGCTGTCACTACCATCTGTGCAAGTTATTTAACTTATAGATGTCTCGGTTTCTTCTTTCGTGCAACTTACTTTGGAGTACTTTTATTAAAATTCAAAAGAATGCCAGCAGGGCACTGCCACCTTCAAAAGTGACTGACCCATAGTAGGCCCTTAATAAATGATAGCTGCTCTTAGAATTATGATTGGTAAATAACTTGGATCAAAGAGCATGGTTTTCCTCAAATGAACATCTTTTTTTGAACCTTGTCCCTGCATTTAAAATTCCAACTCCCTTTTGAATTCTTCCATCAGCTACAAAGGAACAACCTACCAACAGTTTATCTTTTACTTGCTGTTTCACCTTAGGTTGCATAACAGGATGTGATGGGCAAAATTCTAAGATGACCTCACGATGCTCACCCCTTGGTGTTACTCCTGTGGTTACATGGTAAAAGGAATTTTGCAGATGTCATTGAGGTTCCTAATCAGTTGACTTTGAAATAGGGAGATTGTCTGGGTGGACCTAATTCAATCACATAAATTCTTTCAAAGCAGAGAGTTTTCTCCAGCTGGTTGCAGAAGTTAGAGAGATTCACAGTGTGAGAAGAATTTGATGCAAGAGAGATATCCCATTGCCTGCTCTGAAGTTGCAGGAGGTCTTGTGGGGAGGATCTGGAGCAGCCCCCAGGATCTGAGAGGAAATCACCAGCAGGCAACCAGCAAGAAAAAGGTGACCTCCATCCCACAGCTGCAAGGAACCGGATTCTGTAAAATTAGAATGAGCTTGGAAGTGGATTCTTCACACAGCCTCCAGGTAAAACTCCAGTCAGGATGGTGCCTTGATTCCAGCCCTGTGAGACCCTGAGTAGAGAACTTCTCCAGGTAGCCACCAAGACTTCTGACTTACAAGACTGTGCGCTAACAAATGAGTGTTATTTTAAGATGCTAAATTTGTAACATTTTATTTCAAAACAATAGCACGCTAATACACAGGAGGTGGAGGTGGGATATAGAGAGAAAGAATTTAGAGTGAAAGAAGACTGGAGCAGCTCAGAAGACAGTGAAGAGGAGAATTATGCCAGAGATTGAGACAAGGCAAAATAAATGAAAATGGAGCTGGGCTGGGTGCGGTGGCTCATGCCTGTAATCCCAGCAATTTGGGAGGCTGAGACAGGAGGATCACTTGAGGTCAGGGGTTTCAGACCAGCCTGGGCAACACAGTGAGACCCCTGTCTTTATTAAAAAAAAAAAAATTAACCAGGTGTAGTAGTATGTGCCTGTAGTCCCAACAACTCAGGAAGCTCAAGCTGGAGGATCCCTTGGGCCCAGGAATTCGAGGCTGCAGTGAGCTCTATGATCATACCACTGCACTCCAGTCCAGGTAACAGAATGAGACCATGTCTTTTAAAAAGCTAAAAATAATAAATACATAAAAATAAATTAATGATGCTGTAAAAATATCACCTTTCATAGTAAGTGTAAGATTGTACAATGTGCAAAAATCACTAGCATTCCTATACACCAAGAGTCTGGCCAAGAGCCAAATTAGGAACAAATTCCCATTCACAATTGCCACAAAAAGAATAAAATACCTAGGAATATAGCTAATAGGAAGGAAAAATATCTCTACAAGGAAGCTCTACAAACCACTGCTCAAAGAAATCCTATTAAACTACCATTGATATTCTTCACAGAACTAGAAAAAACTATTTTAAAATTTATATGGAACCAAAAAAGAGCCCAAATAGCCAAGGCAATCCTAACCAAAAAGAACAAAGCTGGAAGCATCACTCTACTCGACTTCAAACTGTACTACAGGTGTACAGTAACCAAAACAGCATGGTACTGGTACAAAAACAGACACATAGACCAATGGAAGAGAATAGAGAATCCAGAAATAAGACCATACACCTATAACTATCTAATCTTTGACAAACCTGACAAAAACAAGCAATGGAGAAATGATTCCCTGTTTAATAAATAGTGCTAACTGGCTAGCCACATGCAGAAGATTGAAAACTGGAACCCTTCCTTCCACCATATAAAGAAACTAACTCCAGGCTGGGCGTGGTGGCTCACTCCTGTAATCCCAGCACATTGGGAGGCCGAGGCAGGTGGATCACAAGGTCAGGAGATCGAGACCATCCTGGCTAACACTGTGAAACCCCGTCTCTACTAAAAATACAAAAAAATTAGCCGAGTGTGGTGGGGGGCGCCTGTAGTCCCAGCTACTTGGGAGGCTGATGCAGGAGAATGGCGTGAACCTGGGAGGCGGAGCTTGCAGTGAGATGAGATCGTGCAACTGCACTCCAGCCTGGGCAACAGAGCGAGTCAAAACAAAACAAAACAAAACAAAAACTCCAGATAGATTAAAGACTTACATGTAAAACCCAAAACTATAAAAACCCTGGAAGACAACCTAGGTAATACCATTCAGGACACAGGCACAGGCAAAGATTTCATGATGAAGATGCCAAAAGCAATTGTAACAAAATTGAAAACTGACAAATGGGATCTAATTAAACTAAAGAGCTTCTGCACAGCAAAAGAAACCATCAGCAGAGTAAACAGACAACCTAGAGAATGGGAGAAAACTTCTGCAAACTATGTATCTGACAAAAGTCTAATATCTTGCATCTATAAGGAACATAAATTTACAAGAAAAAAAAACCTCATAAAAAAGTGGGCAAAGGACATGAAAAGACACTTCTCAAAATAAGATATAATGTGGCCAACAATCACATGAAAAAACCTCAACATTAGTGATCATTAGAGAAATGTAAATCAAAACCACAATGAGATGCTATCTCATGCCAGTCAGGATGGCTATTATTAAAAAGTCAAAAAATAACAGATGCTGGTGAGATTGTGGAGAAAAAGGAATGCTTTTACACTCTTGGTGGGAGTGTAAATTTGTTCAGTCATTGTGGAAGACAGTGTAGTGATTCCTCAAAGACCTAAAGACAGAAATACCATTCGACCCAGCAATCCTGTTACTGGGTATATAACCAAAAGAATATATATCATTCTATGATGAAGATATATGCATTTGTTATGTTCACTGCAGCACTATTAACAATAGCAAAGACAAAGAGTCAACTTAAATGCCCATCAATGATAGACTGGATAAATAAAAGGTGATACATATACACCATGGAATACTACGCAGCCATAAAGGAGAATGAGATCATGTCCTTTGCAGGAACATGGGTGGAGCTAGAGGCCATTATCCTTATCAAACTAACACAAGAAGAGAAAACCAAACATTGCATGTTCGCACTTTTAAGTGGGAGCTAAATGATGAGAACACATGGACACAGAGGGGAACAACAGACACTGAGGTCTTTTGGAGGGTGGAGGGTGGGAGGAGGGAGAGGATTAGGAAAAATAACTAATGGGTACTAGGCTTAACACGTGGGTGATGAAATAATCTGTACAACAAACCCCTATGGCACAAGTTTACCTATGTAATAAACTTGCACTTGCACCCCTGAACTTAAAATGAAGATTTTTAAAAAAGTTACTTGGAAAAAGTTAGTCCTCAAATAGTCAAGTTACAGTTATAAAAATAAAAATGAATTACACATTCCCAAAAAATAAAACTAAAATAAATGAGGGATTGTGAAAGTGCAGAGAGGCAAACCTTGGGTTTGCCTAGAGACAGAAAAGTAATTTTCCTTATTTCATAACAGAGGGAAGATGATGTGAAGACAGCAGGAAGAACACCACACGAGCTTGAAGACCCTCTATAAGTCAAGGAAAGAGGCCTGGAACAGAACCTTCTCTTACAGCCCTCAGAAGGAACCAACCCCGCTAATATGTTGATCTCAGACTTTGAGTCTACAAAACTATGAGACAATGAATGCTGTTGTTTAAGCCACCCAGTCTGTGAAGGTTTTCTTTTATGGTATCCCTAGGAAATTAACATGAAAATCTGTTTCAGTTTGCTAGGGCTGCCATAATGAAGTACCACAGGTGACTTAAACATTAGAAGCTTCTTTCTTCGTTCTGGATGCCGGAAGTCTGGGATCAAGGTGCCAGCAGGGCTGGTTCCTTCTAAGGACTGTGAGGAAAGGATCTATTCTAGGTCTTTCTCTTGGATCATAGATGGCCATCTTCTCCCTGTGACTCTTCACACTATCTTCCCTCTCTGCTAGTCTCTTTGCCCAAATTTCCTGTTTTTACAAGGACACCAGTCATACATACTGGATTAGGGTCTACCCCAATGACCTTATTTGAACACAATTACCTTTGTAAAGACCTATCTCCAAATAAGGTCATATTCTGAGATACTAGGGGTTGTATGAGGTAATGTAAATTTTAAGGGTAATATATTTAAAATATATTAAAAATACTTGCGGCGATAAAGGAAGTTTGTGGTAAGCAGAATCTCATGTTAAGCGGGCGTGACCTGAAGCCCATCTCAGTCCTGCTGACTCTGTGACCTTGGGCAAGTCACATCACCTCTCTGTACCTATTTCCTCATCATTAAAATGTTATCCTTTCTAACACTCAACTTTGTTATTGTATTTTATCATATTCTATCATGCTGTGCTTATTAAGGTACTTAGTGTTATGCAGAATCACAGAGTGAAATGAGACCATTTAATTCAGCAATCACTTAATCCATACCTTCTATAAGCCAAGCACCATGCTAGGTGATGACACAGAAATGGGCCTAGAACAGCACTTGACCTAAACAAGCTCTCAATCTGGGCTGAGTACAGTAGGTCATGCCTATAATCCCAGCACTTTGGGAGGCCAGGGCAGGAGGATCACTTGAGTCCAGGAGTTCAAGACCAGCCTGGGTGATATCATGAGTCCCTGTCTCTACAAAAAATTTAAAAATTAGCCTAGAGAGAGAGCCCTTGTCTCAAAACAACAACAACGAAAACAAAAACAAAATAGGGTGGACTCTAGGTATCAGATTTTTAAATTGACAAATGAAAGAAAGTCAGCACATTAATTGTGAGAACTGGCTATATAATAACTCTCCTTTTCACTCTAAAGTCATTTTGCACAAATTTGAAGGATTCTAAACCTTCTACGATCAGAAGAATGAACACTGTGAAAATGGTGTTACTGAGCAAATTGTGTTCACTGCCCAATGTGCACAGAAGCCAACACTGGCACCATCTTTTGAGAAAAGAAAGGGTGTATTGCAAAGCCAATTGCCAAGGAGACAGGAAGCACAGCTCAAATCTATCCTCCACAATGTTTTAAGGAGTTGGAGGACAAGAGAAAGGGCTTAGAAATGTTGGCATGGCAGGGTCTTCAAATTTGGAGGGCTTCAAATTTGATCATCTGCAGTAAGGTATGTTGAGGTAGGTTTTAGCCCTGGGTCTTCTGGGCCAATGGACCCCTCACTTTTGAAAGAGTTCCAGAGTTCAGGTGCCAGTTATGCTGATTCTATGAGGTGTTCTTGGTTCCATGAGGAGAATCAGAGAAGGTCTTCTTGGTTCCAGGAGGAGAGTCCTCAGTTCTGGATATTGTTAGAGGCCAAAGCTTTTTCTATTGCATATGCCCTGGCTACATGACTTACAGGCTTGGTTCTTATACCTGCAAGGTACCTTATCATTCTGTTATCAATAGAGTAGGGCCAGTTTGGGCTGGTCCTGCAGTTACAGGGTCACAGTGGGAAGGGAACTAAAATGTATTGATGACTGATTATATATCAGATAGTTTACATCCATCCTTTTCTAATACTCATAATCATTCCAGGTAGAATTTGTCTAAGAAAAGCAAAATCCAAGAGCTGAAGTCAAGGGAAAAAAATCAATTCCTACAGCAGTAGTATTTTGGGAAATTTCTGTTAATTTTATTTTTACCTTATATCTAAGCATAGTAGAACCACTGAAAAAAAAAATATTTTTAAAGCACCATCCATGAGCATAAAAGCTACATCCAACCTAAATGCATATAAACACGAATTGCAGCTTTACAGTCTATGAGTCAAAGTTTAATGGCCAATCTTAAACAGACAAATAGGAGCAGGGTAACCGTTGGAAAACATCAAGATTGGATTTAGAGCTGGAAGAGCTGAAATCTGCCCTAGACATTTCTAATGACTGCTGCACAGAAGATAAGTGATCTGTGTCTTAGTTACAGACTTGAAGGTAAATTGGACCCATTAAAGAATAATTTGGGAAGCAACAGTGATGATGATAATGCTAATGCAGCAATAATAGCATTCCACTCTGACCTTGGCTGGGTTGTGGTTCCAGCCAGCTTCCTGCAAGCCCAACCAGTTAGCTTGCACTAGCTTTCAACTGCTAATCCTCATGGCATCTACATTCATCCCCAGAGGAGCTGTGGGGCAACCTCCTACCTCTGAAATGAGTAAATAAACATGACAGTGAGACCTTCAATGAATGCCCACCCATGGTTATTGTGAAGGTTTTGGGTCAGTCTGTTCAGGACAGATTTAAGGGGCCTTTGCCATTTACTGAAAATCCATGTTGAACAGGAAGACTTATTGGAGCCAGTGATTCTAAAACAATAAATACAAAGGACACGGAGTCAAGTCCAAATGCACACAAAACCGCCTGGCAGGTTGCAGAGCAAATCTAAACACACAACCTTCTCCAGGAGCAAACGTAGAGAAAAACCACCATGCTCTTGTCTTTCCATCCCAACTATTTATAAACACTCTTTTAGCCAAACTTCAGTTTTAGCTAACTTTCATGCAGGATTTCTACAGTTATCTGGAATTAAAAACAAAAGATTACCTTTATCAATGCATTCAGACAAACCTAGGGTTGTTTTTTCACTTTTTTGTTTCACCCAGTAACACACCTGGGGTCAGAAGTTTGGAAATAAATTGAGGAGCAGTCATTTTGTGGACTAGAAATATGGTGAAATAATGGATTTCTCTGATAAGAAGAAAAACACAACACTCACTCCTTATCATCTTCTTTCTCCATTCCTGATCTTCTTCATTTTTCCCCTTGTAAGACTTTTTATTTTTGGTTGCATTTTCAAACAGATAACTGCTTACTGTCATATGCTATTTATCCTCAGTGAAAGGTTGAAAAAGGTACAAAACACACCCACAACTGTACTTGCCAATAATTTCTGGATCTGTTTGTGGCTGATCTCATCCTTATCCTCCCTCCAGCACCCATCAAAATAATGGATGGTATAACTTCTCACTAGCAACGCCGGTATGAATAGTAACGTGCTGTGGTAGAGATTTTTTGCTTTTCTCTGATTAATAGGTATTCAGGAATCATAGCCCTTTCACTGTTTTCTTTAGATTAGGAGGAAAGCTGGGTGCATAGGGTTGGAGTCTGAGGAGGAAAGGGGAGTTTTTTGGATCATGATGGAAGGAGTCACTGTAGTTTACTTTCCTCTTGCAATTTCACCTGATAGAGAGTACAACTGGGCTATGGAGAATATGGATTTGAGATCAGACTGATCTGTGTGGAGTTCTTGCTCAGCAAAGAGCCATATAACCTCTTTTCAGCCTCAGTTTTTCCTTTCTGGGAGGTAGGCAATTAGTCCCTACCTCACAAAAATGGTGAGAGGTCTAAATGCCATAATGCCAGAAAGCTATTAGTAAAGTGCCTGCTGCCTATACATCTCTGTGCCCTTCAGAATCCCTGGGAGCCTGGTCAGTTCCTAAAGTGAGCTCTTCAGTCCAGCTGTGGTTAACTAGATGCTGAAAGGAGGGCAAAGAAGAGCTGCCAATTGCTGAAGGAAGGAGGGGGAAATTTTAGGTTTTAATACAGTGAACAATTAAGAGAAAACTTGGATACTGATATGGTTTGGCTGTGTCCCCACCCAAATCTCACCTTGAATTGTAATAATCCCCACGTGTCAAGGGCGGGGCCAGTTGGAGATAATTGAATCATGGGGGTGGTTTTCCCTATACTGTTCCCATGGTAGTGAATAAGCCTCATGAGATCTGATGGTTTTATAAATGGGGGTTCCCCTGCACATGCTCTCTTACCTGCTGCCATGTAAGATATGACTTTGCTCCTCATTTGCCTTCCACCATGATTGTGAGGCCTCCCCAGCCATGTGGAACTGTGAGTCAATTAAACCTCTTTCCTTACAAATTACCCAGCCTTGGGTATGTCTTTATTAGCAGCATGAGAACAGATTAATATAGGTGCATAGGCACTAAAAGTGATAATGGAGTT
Source organism: Macaca mulatta (assembly GCF_049350105.2). Taxonomy (NCBI): domain Eukaryota; kingdom Metazoa; phylum Chordata; class Mammalia; order Primates; family Cercopithecidae; genus Macaca; species Macaca mulatta. The sequence goes on along the minus strand of NC_133407.1, from coordinate 128,311,095 downwards.
ACTTTCCTGGATTGAACTGAAAATGATGTTGTTGCCCTTATATAATGAGATTCAGAAAATATAATTAGTATAGAGTTTATTTCAACCCCAATGGAAGATGACTATCCCAGAGCATAGACTCAAGTTGCCTTGAATATACTCTGATTAGCAACAGTTATAAGTGGCTTTTTAAGGAAAAAGTGAAGAGGCAGTTCCTAAGATGTTTACCAAGAATTTACATTAAAATAGCATAAGCTATTGATTGGCTATATGCATTGTTCTCTGCATCACAAACTCCAGAAACAAGAAGATAATGGGTAAGGCAACTATTTAAATAGGAACAAAATGCCTATAAACAATTGCTCCCGGGGCTGGGCCCGGTGGTTCAAGCCTGTAATCCCAGCACTTTGGGAGGCCGAGGTGGGTGGATCACGAGGTCAGGAGATCGAGACCATCCTGGCTAACACGTTGAAACCCCATCTCTACTAAAAAATATGAAAAACTAGCCAGGTGAGGTGGCGGGTACCTGTAGTCCCAGCTACTTGGGAGGCTGAGGCAGGAGAATGGCGTAAACCGGGGAGACGGAGCTTGCAGTGAGCTGAGATCTGGCCACTGCACTCCAGCCTGGGCGGCAGAGCAAGACTCTGTCTCAAAAAAAAAAAAAAAAAAAAAAAAATTGCTCCTGAGCATATGTGTGGGAGGGGGTCATAAATGAAGTCCCATATTCATGTCTCTCTGAGACTGATAAATTTTGCATAGCTCACATAACTCAGAGGAGTCTGAGTTATTTTTCTTTTCTCAACATTTACAAATTTGTAGTCAGATTTTCAAAAACAAGCATGATAAACTATGGACAAATTCTATTCTCATCCCCAAATTGTCAAACAGGATCATTATGGCTCAGTGGTTCTCAAAGTTCAGCCCTTGCAGAAGCAGCACCAAGAGGCTTGTCAGAAATACAAATTCCTAAGCCTGACCCCTGACCTAAGAAATCAGAAGTTATGCATGTGGAACCCCAAAATCTGTGTGTTAACAAAACCCTCCAGGTAAATGCAATGAACCTTAGAGAAACACGTACCTTTTCTTTTCCTCTTTCACTAAATTCCCAACTTAAGAAAAAATCCTCACTTTTCTAATCTGACAGCTGGTAGAAGGAGGTCGAGCCATCCTTGAAAGAAAGTTTTTAGAATAGGTGTAAGCAAGCAGAGTTTTATATGTCTGTGTGCCAGAAGTGATTGGTTTTTCTGTGGAGCAATTAAATCTAAATAATCAGACCTCTTGTGAAAGGCTTTCTACATATGGGTGCTAAATGCAGTTCAACCAACTTAATAGTATGTTTATTCATTCTATGTTATGCTTTGTTTATTAGAGATTAGCACTAGGAATTAGTAGAGAGTAGGCTTTAAATCCATGAAAACACTGTCACCAAGAGTAAAAGATGAAGAGGGGCAAAGTGTTAATCTCCCGATGGGTACCAGCTGTAGAGTCAGATTTGCACCATGCCTAGCTCCAAGGATGGGCCCCAATGAACTAAATGTAGGGTAATCCTCTCTCCTTTACCATAGTGATTGGCCAGGAAACCCAGCCTGGCCAATTAAGACAGGTATTCCTGTAGCCACTAGATCAGAGTAGTCCAAGGTGGGGGTGGCAGTAGGGGGCTATTGCTAGAATTAGGATACAGAACCTCCATGTTAACAGTGTGTGGAGGTGGGGAGCTGTCCAGCCCCCAGGCAGGATGGCTACCTGCTGACAAAGTTGGCATGGCATCCTAAGTGTTAGTTGCTAACTATTATCAATATCCTTCCTCTCCTCACCTACCCAATTCTTGTAGAGAATAAGATATCTATAAGAGCTTATAAGCAGGGCAACCTAAGAGAAAAAAATAGTAATAACTTGCCACAGAGACGAGAGAAAGAAATACTCAAGAATTTCTAGAAAAAGAATCAAGAAGAAAAATGATTGGAAAAATGTCTATTAACCTGGTTGGTAGTACAAATTCTAACTATAAAAAATCTTGAGATATTAATTCAAACGTAACTGTCCCACCTTACCCATGGGAGGGATGGGAGTGGTTAGGCAAACTCTCAGGAGGAGGTGAAGCTCTTGAGGTGAAATCTGAATAATAAGGCAGAATGCAAGGAAAGACCCTCCTAGCAGGCAGAGATCCTGAAGCAAATGAAAACATGCTAAGTTAATGACGGGAACATTACAAAAAAGCCAGAGGGTCTAGAACAGAGCGAGTGAGAAGCATAGTACAGGACACTTGGCACATAGATATGAAAAATGATTATGGAATTGATCTCCCCTATTGAAGTGATAATTGTTCAAGAGATGGTCAAGGGCTAGATCACACAGGCCTAGGTCATGTTTTGGTCTTTATCCTAAGAGCAACAAGAAGCTACAAATTGAAGGGTAGGTGTAGTATTATGATCAGTTTTGGAGGGAGACAAGTCAGATGCCTAGTTCTCATCACTCAATCACAGACTGTTGGAAATGGTGTGAAGACTTTAACACTCTTAGCAAGAGTCCAAAGGGTTTCTGCAATGGCTATGATGATTCTTCAGGTTGACTACACATTTGAGGAAAATAGAGACAGGTTAGTTTTCAGATACAGGAAGCCCCAAACAGACAAACCACCCCAAAATTTGATACTAGTCCTCCTTGGCACCAGACCCTGCCATAGCAATGAGTTGCTCCCCATCTAATGAAAAAGACATTCCCAGCTGAAATTTTCCTGCTGGGGCTCTAGTCCACAGACCTGCAGCTAGCTAACCAAACCAAGGTTGTGTCATCTGACAATACCAAAGTAATTTACTCCCTCCAATAACTCTTTTAGTCCATTTTTGTTTTTCTTTACATATTCATGTCTTTGAAACTAACGTGGGACTTAGAATCATTATATACATTTAATTAAAGATTTTCCTTTACCTGATGTTAAGTAAAGAATGTCTTATAATTTATGATATCTTAAGGAAATGCCACAGAGTTAATGACGTTGATTGTTTAACTCTCTCTTCTCATTTTAATAACGTGTTATACTGCACATTTTTCTCACTGATCTGCCTCTTTAATTCTTTTCTTTTCCACTGAGCAGTGAGCTGCTTTAAGGACAGAAACAGTGTTATTCATTTTGGTGTATTTCCTGTCCCCTCCAACAAATAGTACTGACTATGACCTGACACATAGTAGGTGTCAAATATTTTTTGAGTAAACGGGTAAACCAATAAGCGATAAATAAAATCATAAATGTGATTCAAGAATATCCTTGAAAATCTCTTGAAAAAATATAGATTTCTTTTTTCTCTGAAATATGGGCTGAATCTGTAATACTCAGCCTTTTTGAGTAGTTCCAATAAAACAAGCACTGTGCTAAGTGCTGTGTATGCAACGTCTCATTTAATTTGCAAATGAATCCTCAACTGACAGTATCATTTTTTTTCACTTACTAGCATATATATGGAGATCAGTGATTATTTGTCCAAAAATAACCAGCTGTAAATAGAAATGCCATTTCTCAACTTGGGCCTAGCTGACTTTGCAGCCTATCCTCTTAGTCACTGTGCTGAAATATTTAAAATGCACCCATTTCAGACATAAGCTTTGAAAGAAAAAAAAAACACACAGATTCCTCTGAAAGTCCAGTCTTTGCACCTTTTTCCATTCTTCTGGTAGTACAGTGATGATAGGATCTGGTTGCTGAGTCAGGAACACTCCACGGTGAGGCATAGATTACCTCCATTTCCTTTGTTGTATAAAGACACAGCTCAGGAAAAGATACACATGGTAATAGAACTGTTTGCATATTTCCCTCTATCCAGGGGATTTTCTTTTATCCTATTCCAAGTGGGTGAGGTTTATCTTCACATTTCAACTTTGAATGCAGAAATGCATTCTTGCCAAATCAGACACCCCTTTTCCTTTGGAAAGAAAAGTGGAAAGAATTACAAGGCACCATAATGAGATGATGGTACAAAATATGCAGCCTAGATTAAATTTAATGGGGAGATACCAATATGTATTTAGATTATATGCCAAATCACATTCCCTGAAATATGCTGCTAGGAACTGCTAGTTGTTCCCTAATACTTCCTCTGTAGTCAGAGACATCTGATTTTTAGCTGGATTCCTGACCACCCAAAACAAAAACTATACTTCTCAGGGTTGGGGGCCACATGGTTGGGGCCAGGTATCTGAAGTCTAGCCAACAATCTGTAAGTGAAAGCATCATGCAGCAGTTCTAACAGCCTTTCTGAAAGGTCTGCGGCAGTGCTTGTTTTGCACCAACTCTTCATCTCTTCTCTTTAATGAGACAGCAGGAAGTAAAGCAGCCATCCTGGACCATGAGGTCAGCTTGAGAATGGAGGCTAGACACAGTGAAAAGAAACAGAAAAAGTCTGGGTACCTGAGGTCTTTATGAAACAGAATTTTTATAACAATTCCAGTCTATCCCCCAGATTTTGACATGAGAGAGAAATAAACCTCTTTTTTTTTTTTTGAGACAGAGTCTCCCTGTGTTGCCCAGGCTGGAGTACAGTGGCCGGATCTCAGCTCACTGCAAGCTCCGCCTCCCAGGTTCACACCATTCTGCCTCAGTCTCCTGAGTAGCTGGGACTACAGGCGCCCGCCACCTTGCCCGGCTAGTTTTTTTGTATATTTTAGTAGAGACGGGATTTCACAGCGTTAGCCAGGATGGTCTCGATCTCCTGACCTCGTGATCCGCCCGTCTCGGCCTCCCAAAGTGCTGGGATTACAGGCTTGAGCCACCACGTCCAGCCTATTTTTTGTAAACTATTATTAGCAGTTTAAAAGCTTAAGCCAAACCTAATCCTAACTGACACACATGCCAACAGCATTCAGAAAGCCCTTCGTGGTAAAGCGGTAGTAATACCAAGTTAGTAATAACGGCCTGCCTACAAATATAAGTGTCAAACTTTTACCACCCTTATAATGAAGTCGTGTTATCTTTCTTTTAAGATACAGATATTTTATATAATTGCTACTTGGAATTATGATGGAAATAGCGGTCATTTATTGAGGGGCTAGGAAGTTATAGAATCAATAGAAAGATAAATAAATGAACACCAAAAGAAAAATCAGTAGTTCAGCTGCTGAGTAAAAGGCAAGAAGGAGAGTCACCTAGGAATTAGGGAAAAAAACAAACACATAAAAAACTATGTTAGTCCAACCAAAAGTGGAATTTGGGGCTGGGTGCAGTGGCTCACACCTGTAATCCCAGCACTTTCTTTGGAAGGTCAAGGTGGGAGGACTGCTTCAGCCCAGGAGTTGTAGACCAGCTTGGACAACATAGCAGGACCCTGTCTCTACAAAAAATTTAAAATTTAGCTGGGCATGGTGGTGCATGCCTGTGGTCCGAGATACTCAGGAGGCTGAGATAGGGCAATCACTTGAGCCCAGGAGTTCAAGGGTACAGCAAGCCAAGCTTGGGTCAGCCCATTGAGATCTGTCTAGAAATCTGTCTAGAACTATCCACTTTCTACACCTGAGAAAAGAGTTAAGGGTGGGGGCTTGTAAAGCTGTTTTTCCTCATCTGACCCCATCCATTCTCTACAAGAGCAGTTCTCAAACTGGGGATTCTATTAAAAATGCAGATGCTGCTTCAGGCAACCTGAGTGCATCCCAAAAGTCTGCCTTTCTGAAAAGCTCAGAGATGATGCTCATGCTGCCAGTCCATCTACACACCAGGCTTTGAGTAGAAAGGCTACACAACTGCCAGTAAGATTTCTTTGAAAACTAAATCAGATCATGTCATGCGCTGCTTAAAAGCCTCTATTGGCTTCCACTGCAATTAGAGTAAAACCCACACTCTTTTCTGTACCCCAGGAGACCCACCAAGACCTGGACCTAGCACTAGCCCAAATCACTGACCACATTTCTACCCACTCCCTGCCTTGTCCACACTCCTTCAGCCATACTGGATTTTCTTCTTGCTCTAAACATGCCATCCTTATCTCAGGGCCTTGTTTCATTTTTTTTAAGGGCACTTACCAATATCTGGGATTCCAACTTACTCTAAACCTGTAGAATATAAACTCCTAGAATTTAGCCTATAGTGTGTAGCATTGTATTCTCAATATGTAGCCCAGTGCCAGCTAGAATAGGACATTCAATACAAATGAATGTCAGAAGCTCAAGTTTGGATCACAAAAATAGTGAAAGTAATTGATCCTAGGGCACAAAAATTTAGTGGAAAAAGGAGCTTGAAGACTGAATGATAATACCCTTATCTGCAACACACACACACACACACACACACACACACACCCCACAGTGTCCTAGAAGAATTGACTCCAATTTAAGTCAATCCCTACAGCAAAGAGCATCAGAACCAAAATCCCAAACTCACAGTAGATGATTCATCCCCAGCAATGTGTGACACAACAAAAGTCCATGACAACAAATGCAGCTTAACACTGCCATACTGTTTGTTGTAAGTGCTGGCCTTTGAGCCCCAGGGAAATGCTTTTGTGATACTGACAATTTCTGTGGCAGAGGAGATTGAGCACAGGGTCATCCCAACTGAGATGAATCTCTGAATGTGGCACCATTTCCCAACAAAGCCCTCCTGAAGAGAGTGCACCCAACTCTTTCTTCCTGCCTCCTTACTTGTAATGCTCTAAAATCCAAACAAACATGCACAGTCCAGAAAGGTTAGCCAGCTCGTGACGTGGAAAATGGTCATCACATGTTTTCTTTAGACTCACCCCCCATTCCCTCCCCAAGGGTGGAAATAAAACATTTTGAAGTTCTGAGAACATTCAAAACAAGCCATCATTTAGAAGTAACGACTGCTCATGCTATGCACATAAATAAAAATCCATACTAAGCTTAAACACATTTATAAGGTCTTTGTAAAGACTTTGCCGTTTCTCTATAAATGTCCAGAAAGATTAATTAGGAGCAGGATGGCTCATCCATCTAGATTGATTAAACATATATTTAAGGGTCAGACTGGAAACAATGCCTAGATACATTAACATACAATTTGCCCACAGTCATTAGTCTATTTATTTTACTGGCTGACAATATTTCTGGAATTAAGTCATTGTTAATCTATGTCTGGAAGGAGCGACAGGACCACCCAACTCCCCATCCAAGAAACCATCTTCTCTCACTTTCCAATACTAGCATTCTTCCCCCAAATTTTCAGGCTCCCTGAAGCTTGAGAAGGAATCAAGATATCACAGTATACGGAGAATGTGCTGCATTCCACTCTCAACCCACTGCCTCTCCTATTAGTCCTCTGCACAAGGTCTCTGCCCTCTCAGAATTTATGTCTCCTGTTTTCACACTGTCTCTTTTCATCAGGGCACATTTTCCAAAAACCGGTTGGGAAGTAATGTACCCTTTCCAAAAACAAAGCACTGGGGACATGCTGATGTCTACACCTAAAGAATAACGGCTAACCATGTGTGGCTTAGCATGTTATATCCCTCATGCCCTTTATCTCAATTAATATTCACAATATGTCTGCAAGGAGTCTGGAATGTAAGTATTCATATCCCCATCTCACGGGTAAGGGAAAAGGGGGTTCAGAGAAATGGAAAATACTGACTCTTTTCACCCAGCTAGAAGGGAGGGAAGCAGGCCTCCCACCTGAGTTGAAGCGTCGAGCCGATGCTCTTGACTCCGGGGCCGTGTTTTCTCACAAATGCCATATTGAGTCTGAGTCAGTTCTGCTTCTCCGAGGTAGGCCTCTGGGGCTCCAGGGTGAGCAGTGGAGGACTAGGAATACTTTCTTCCCATCTGTGCCCCTAGTAGGGGCGCATGCACATTCATCATGCATCCAGACGCATTTGTTGATTCTTAGAACACACATTACGTTGGTAATTTTCCTTTGGCTGGTCTTTGGTTATGGTGGCCAACTCTCAAACTTTATCTGAGCCATGTTTATTAACATAACTTTTAGGAGGTTTTTTAAAGAGCCGATCATACTTCCAGACTGACCACACAGTTCTAAAACAAGTCTACCAACACAGCTCTAAAGAAAACAAGACACTCTGAGTAGAAAGTAAAAAGAACCAGGATCTAATCTTCCTCGTGAAGGTAATGCAAGGCTGGATTTGAGGGGAAGGCTTCGATTCAGGTCCCCAACCCACCACTGTCCTGGAGTGAGTTAGTTACCTTCTTTGAGCCTCAATTCCTTTATCGGTAAAAAGAGATGGCTAACTTATAAGGTAGTTGAGAATATTAAATGAGATAATGAAGGCAAGGTAAGAAGTACCATGACTATCACATAGTACATGCTCAATCAATGAGAACTATTATTATTATTGATCCCTGCATTCAGTTCCATGTAACATAAATAATAAATGGTGATCGTGGCTGGCCATCTATTGAAAGTTAACTATGTGCCAGGTGTTGTTCTAAGTACCTTACTACCTTAACATGTATTGCTCAAAATAGCTCTGTGAGGAAGTGCTAGTATTCCCCTTTTACAGACGGATATACTAAACTCCAGAGAAGTTAACTTACTTGCCCAAGGCTACATTGCCAGTCTTTCTCAGTGCCTCCTTTGGAAACAGGCACTTTAGCTTCAGGATGTGCTCTCTTAACCATAATGCTACGTAGAAAGTAGTTACATAGCCATAAATCCAATGGATAAATTACTAAAATAGAAGAGGCAAGATGCCTTAAGATAGGCCCATATGTCTCCGTTCTTGCTCTTCCTCCCCTCCCCTACCCGACTATTTGATTTTTTAGCCAACATATAGGTAAAGAGAAAATGGAGGGGAGGTTTGTTCCAGAGCTTATTCTCAAAAGTGGAGCCTCTTCAACAGTTTTTAGGATAGTATGATGATATCATGGTTGCCAAGACAACAATGAAAAACCATAGAGAAGCATGATGAAAGTGAAAATCCTACAAACAAGGAACAGTGGCGTAGGCCCTGCATTTCTCCAGTTTAGCTCATCTACCAGGCTCACTCTCCCCATGAGAGACCTGCTATACCTCTGTCCCTACCTCCTCCTCACCTCCAACCACCAACTTTCCCCAAGCCTCAAGTTTCACACAGCTGATTCCTACTCACTCACCAGATTTCAGCTTAGACTTCGCTTCCTCCAGAAAGCCTTCCTGGACCACCCATGCACACTCCACTCTGTCAAGATTAAGTGGCTTCTCCTGTGCTCCTGCAGCATCCATCATAGTTTTGTCAGTTCCTATTGCCCTTTCTGGGTCTTTTAATGGCCTATAAGCTCCATGACTGCAGGTTCTACATCCAGCAGGCACTCTTCTATATCCCCAGAGTCTAACTCTGTGCCTGACACATAATTAGACACTTCAGGTAATATACATTGAATGGCACCTTTGCCAACTACAAAGCATGTCTCTTTTTTAAGGTTCAGAACTGTATAATAAAATTATTAAAGATCAAGTTTTTTCATGATCTGAAAGAGATATAGACAGTTGCAGAAAAGTAGCAGCAGCCAATCTGTTTTTTTAGGTCACTGACTAATATAATGAGAGTTTAACAGCATTTGTTTCTGGAACATTTTTCTCCAAAAAGACCCCCAAAATTCATTCTTCCATTAGTTAAAATTATTCTACTTCATTTGGTTCCCTGTGAAGATAACGTTCAGGGACTTAATTGTGACACTTGTCGTTAACTTTCTCTCCTCTGGATTTAATAACACCAGTTTCTTAAGCTTTCCCTTATAAAAAATTATTGATAATTTCCATCGCTTCCCCACTTCTCCATATTATTCATCTCTTAACACTTACTGTTAAACGTTATTTAAAAAAAACAAGTTTGAAGTTCATATTCTAAAATTTGTTTTTTGGAGTCTTAAAGACAAAAAATAAAAACAAAAAGTAAAAGTCCTCATCTGTTTATTTACAAGGTGAGGAGTAAGATAAGGGTTCAGTTAATGGTCATTTCTCTCAGTCTACCCAATTTTGTTTTCCTATTTGAGGCTCATATTTTGAAACATGCTGTACTTTCTACAAAGTTCTAGAAGGCAAAGATGACATTCTATTGAGATATTAGAAAATCGATATTAGATATTAGAAATCATTCTATATTCTTCAGAATGGCTGTATTTCAAATATTCTGTTTTTCCATGAGTGGACTCAAAAGCATCATATCTATTTCCTAATGTGAGGCTCAAAAAAATATTCTCAGCCTACACATAGCATACAGTCTCTAGGTAATGACATTAATCTCAATAGGAAACAGTGACTGCAGCCTCTGTCTATGGCTGATGCTATGTTAGCCATTCCATAGGCATTATTTTAAGAATCAACATTTTTAGGAGACAGAGATAGATGCTACTTATGTCCCCCATTTACAGATGAGAAAATCAAGGCTCAGAAAAACTTACACAGAATCACCCATCAGTAAATAGCAGGACAGGGATCCAACAAGTCTGTCTTAGTGTGGACTCTAAGCTCTAGGCACTCTGCTTAAGGCTCCGGAAGCATTCATTTGGGGTTTTCTTTGTCTGTTTTTTTGTAAGTGACCTAATCTGGCATCATGCTAACAGGAGATTCATTATAATTGTTTGATTCTGACATGAGAAAGCAGAACTTTCTCTTTCTTTCTTTTTTTTTTTTAAATAGAGGGAAGTTCTCACCATATTGCCCAGGCTGGTCTCAAACTCCTGACCTCAAGTGATTCTCTCACCTCAGTCTCCCAAAGTGCTAGAATTACAGGTGTGAGCCACCACGGAACTTTCAAACTTCATTGGTAACGCTATAAAATGGGTCAGCCACATTGGCAATCATGTTGGCAATATCTAGGAGTCCTGGGGACATGAATATCATGCAGTTCAGCCATTATTCCCTGGGTAGTATGGCAGATACAACTGGTCAACTGACCCAGCTTTCTTGTACACCATTCTGCCTTCTAGAAAGTTTCCCAGAATTGGCTGAGGGGTGAACCATGTGACACTGTGCTGGCCAATGGGGTGTAAGTGAATATCATTCTGCCTCACTGAGTGGGATTTCTAAGAAAACTTGCTTGGGAGGACAATATGACTAATTGCTCTATTGGCCTTTTGCTCCTTTCCCTTATTCCTGACTAGAACATGGACATGATGCCTGGAGGTGCTGGAATTATTTTGTGACCATGAGAAAAACCAAACCTGATGATTAACATGCACCTGATAAAGATGGCAGACCAGAGAGAAGGAATAAACCTGGATCCCTCTGGCATCACTCAAGTGCTGTGATAGTCCTGAGATACCTATTGCTATGTTAGGAAGCGTATGTGCCATTAATCCACTCATAGTCAGAGTTCTTTTCATGCATGGGCACAAGGTGACATACACAAATGTTTATGATATGAAAACTTGGAGACAAGCTTAAACTTAATTCATCAATAGGGAAATGGATACATAAATTGTGGCATATTCATACAAAGAAACACCACATAACAACTAAACAGAATTTGACTTGGCAGGGCACGGTAGCTCATCCCTGTAATCCCAACACTTTGGGAGGCCAGGGAGGGCAAACCACCGGAAGTCAGGAGTTTGAGACCAGCCTGGACAACATAGTGAAACCCCATCTCTACTAAAAATACAAAAATTAGTTGGGCATGGTGGTGCATGCGGGTAATCCCAGCTATTCTTGTGGCCAAGGCAGGAGAATTGCTTGAACCTGGGAGATGGAGGTTGCAGTGAGCCAAAATTGCACCACTGCACTGCAACCTGGGTGACAGAGTGAGAGCCTGTCTCAAAAAAGAAATAAAAAATTTAAAAAGAGTGAATTCGATCTACATAGATAATTCTTGAAACAATAATGTAAAGTGGAAAAGGGAAATTGTGGAATGACATGTGTTTGGTACAATACCACCTAAAAATATATATTTTTTAAAATTATTATACTTTAAGTTCTAGGGTACATTTGCACAATGTGCAGGTTGGTTCCATATGTATACATCTGCCATGTTGGTGTGCTGCACTCGTTAACTCGCCATTTACATTAGGTATATATCCTAATGCTATCCCTCCCCTTCCCCCAACCCCATGACAGACCCTGGTGTATGATGTTCCCCTTCCTGTGTCCAAGTGTTCTCATTGTTCAATTCCCACCTATGAGTGAGAACATGCAGTGTTTGGTTTTCTGTCCTTGAGATAGTTTGCTCAGAATTACGGTTTCCAGCTTCATCGATGTCCCTACAAAGGACATGAACTCATCCTTTTTTATGGCTGCATAATATTCCATGGTGTATCTGTGCCACATTTTCTTAATCCAGTCTATCATTGATTGACATTTAGGTTGATTCCAAGTCTTTGCTATTGTGAATAGTGGCACAATAAACATACGTGTGCATGTGTCTTTATAGCAGCATGATTTATAATCCTTTGGGTATATACCCAGTAATGGGATGCCTGGGTCAAATGGTATTTCTAGTTCTAGATCCTTGAGGAATCGCCACACTGTCTTCCACCTAAGAATATTTTTAAAACACATAGAACAACATGGATATGTGCACATAGGCTGAAAGTATAAAAACAATGATATGGAGGAAACATACCAACTTTAGGGAATGAGGAAGGGGATGAAATTGGGAAGTGACATAGAAGTCACTTCAATTGAACCTGTAGTATTTTATTTCATAAGAGTAATCTGAGTCAAATATGTCAAAAATCTTAACATTTGTTAAATTTGGGTGGTGGCTATGTGAATATTTGCTAAGTAATTGTCTGCATTTTACTATTTAAAATGCCTTACAATTTTAAAAAATTGAATGAAAAAAGAAACAGACTATTTCAAAAGCCAGTTGGCTATTTATGAAAATGTACTTTGCCAAATGTAAGGTGACCTGGAAAGCAGTATATTTTATTATTGACCATTATTGGTATTTTGGTATATGACATTACCATTGACCAAGAAGGCTGCATTGAGGAGTGAACTTCCCTTGGACCATGAAGAAAAAGGAGAATGAGAACATGGCTAGGCAATAGTTTCGGGGGATGTTATGAACTAAACTGTGACTTCTCAAAATGCATATGTTGAACTCCTAACCCCCAATGTTACGGTGTTTGGAGATAGGGCATTTAAGGAAGTAATTAGGATTAAACAAGGTCCTAAGGGTGGGCTCCTCATTCAACAGGACTGGTGTCCTTGTAAGAAGAGAAAAAGACGCCAGGAGCACGTGCACACAGAGAAAAGACCATGTGGGGATGGAGCAAGAAGGTGGCCATCTGCAAGCAAAGGGGAGAGGTCACAAAAGAAACCGAATGTCAGGCCAGGCGCAGTGGCTCACACCTGTAATCCCAGCACTTTGGAAGGCCGAGGCGGGTGGATCATGAGCTCAGGAAATCGAGACCATCCTGGATAACATGGTGAAAACCCGTCTCTACTAAAAATACAAAAAATTAGCCGGGCGTGGTGGCGGGCGCCTGTAGTCCTAGCTACTCAGGAGGCTGAGGCAGGAGAATGGCATGAACCTGGGAGGCGGAGCTTGCAGTGAGCCAAGATCGTGCCACTGCATTCCAGCCTGGGCGGCAGAGCAAGGTTCCATCTAAAAAAAAAAAAAAAAAGAACCCAAAACTCCAACACCTTGATCTTGGACTTCCAGCCTCCAGAGCTGTGAGAATATAAATTTCTGTTGTTTAAGCCACCCAGTCTGTGGTATTCGGTATGGCAGCCCTAGCAGGCTAATCCGGGCATCATGTCTAGGACTCTGCTTCTCAACAGATGTTACTGCGCAATGAGAGAAGCATTAATAAATTGGGGGTGGAGGTATTTTTTGGTGGCACAGAGACTGGGAGCAGAAGAGCCATTTAATGTGCAGGGATCAAGGAGGCAAAACCTCTGTCAGTGCCCAGTTTAGTCCTTGCAACGAAAAATAATTCTGTATCCCAAATGCCTTGAAAATATCACATAGGACACTCATACAGATGGAAAACCTGTTTATAATTGTCTAAAGCTAATTAAAAATAGGCTAGGTGATATACATCAAATTTTCCAGAAAAGTAACTACTCTGTAGATTGAGAGGATTTCACTTTGCTTTCTTCAGAACTTTGCCAAAAGGTACCACCATTTTGAAAAATCATATCACTGACAGTAATAGCCTTAATGATATTTGAATTGTCCACATAATATATCCTTATCAGTCTTCATCTCTAACTATTGTATACAGTAGGAGTCAGCAAACTACGGTGAGCTGGCCAAATATAGCCTACCATCTGTTTTTGTAAATAAAGTTTTATTGGAACGCAACCATGATCACTTGTTTACATATAACCTATGGCTGATTTCACACTACAACAGCAGAACTGAGTATGGCCCACAAAGCCTAAAATATTTACTATCTGATCCTTTGCAGAAATGTCTGCCTACCTCTGGTATAAACAATGATTCTACGTACTAACATCCAATTACTCCTGTACCTAATCTAGTTGAATCTTAGAAAATTTACCTATTAAAATATGCATGATTCTACTACAAGTTACTTCTCCTTTAAGTTATCCTTTTTGTTACAGCTAGTACATTATGAGCGTTTTTTTTTTCTTGCAATTGTGTAGATTTCTATGTATCTGTGAAATTCATCTCAGGACAGTGAAGGCGGGGTGGGGAGAGTGTTTCTAAATATTCTTAGTGAGTTAAGAACAACTCTTCTAGACCTAGTAAACAAAGACCATAAAGGACAAAATAAGAGTCATATGATTAAGGAAGAAAATTGAAAACAGATGTCATGCTGGAAATGAACTGACTATAATCTCCAGGAGGGAAGCTACTAGGTTAATTTGTACCTCTCTTAAATCAGGGCCTCGTACACAGGAGGTGCTCAATAAATACTTGCTGAATGACTCAATGAATGGAGGGATGGTTGAGACATATGGGTGACTGAAGGGAAAAAGACTGGAGTAGTGAGATTCTGTCCAATGCATTCATCAAGCAGATTCTTGATGGTCATTTTCTGGGCAATTGGTAGAGCGATCTCCTTCCTACAAGAGGTAACTGACTAGACTAGAAAATTCTCTAGGTCCTTGAAGCTCCATTTCTTTTCTTTTCTTTTTTTAAATTATACTTTAAGTTCTGGGGTACGTGTGCAGAATGTGCAGTTTTGTTACATAAGTATACACGTGCCATGGTGGTTTGCTGCAGCCATCAACCTGTCACCTACATTAGGTATTTCTCCTAATGCTATCCCTCCCCTAGCCTCCTACCCCCCGACAGGCCCTGGTATGTGATGTTCCCGTCCCAGTGTCCATGTGTTCTCATTGTTCAACTCCCACTTATGAGTCAGAACATGCAATGTTTGGTTTTCTGTTCTTGTGATAGTTTGCTGAGAATGATGGTTTCCAGCTTCATCCATGTCCCTGCAGAGGACATGAACTCATCCTTTTTTATGGCTGCATAGTATTCCCTGGTATATATATGCCACATTTTCTTTATCCAGTCTATCATTGATGGACATTTGGGTTGGTTCCAAGTCTTTGCTACTGTGAATAGTGCTGCAATAAACATACGTGTGCATGTGTCTTTATAGTAGAATGATTTATAATCCTTTGGGTATATACCCAGTAATGGGTGGGTGTGTGTGTGTGTGTGTGTGTGTGTGTGTGTGTGTGTGTGTGTGTATATATATCATGCCAGTTAGAAGCTCCATTTCTAAGGTTGAGATTTAACACATCACAGATG
Organism: Macaca mulatta; assembly: GCF_049350105.2. NCBI lineage: Eukaryota > Metazoa > Chordata > Mammalia > Primates > Cercopithecidae > Macaca > Macaca mulatta. The sequence continues at coordinate 128,295,502 of NC_133407.1, read as the reverse complement.
CAAGGTTCATTACCAGGAGCAGCAAGAAAGAACCTTGTTTAAATTCTGGACTGAATATGATCGAAAGCAGTCAGGATCTGCTGGGCTTCCTGAACTCATCCCTCAACCAGTTACATGAGGCAAAATAAAGAGGGAGGAGAATGTGGTAGTTAAATATAGAAACTCTGGAATCCAAAACAAACCTGGGTTGCAAGGTAGATTATTGGTAAAGATGGATACAAATATTTCTCATATTCTTGAATGCACATCCCTTTGCAGTGATGTTGCAGAGCTTTCTATCAGGTGGCAAAGTCTACTGCCCCACCTTTGGATCTGGGCTGGTGGGGTGACTTGCTTTGACCAACAGAATGCTGTCTGATTTCTGAGTCTAGGCTTTAAGAGGTCTTGTAGCCTCTGCCTTGACTCTCTCTGAATGTGCAGCCTTGTGTGATAAAGTTTGGTCTAGCTCAGGGATCAGCAGAATATGGCCCATGGGCCAAATCTGGCATGCCTCCTGTCTGTAAATAAAGTTTTGTTGGAACCCAGCCATGCTCATTTGTTTCTGCATTTTCTATGATTTATTGTATGCTACAACAGCAGGGTTGAGTAGTCACATCAGAGATTGAATGCCCTGCAAGGCTGAAAATACTATCTGACACTTTACAGGAAAAAGTTTGCTGACCCCTGGTCTAGCTGCTGGAGGATGAGACCCCACGAACAGAGAAGCTGTCCTAGCTGAGGTCTCCCAAGAATAAGTAGCTCCCAGTTAAGCTACCAGATGAGTACAGTCCCATGAGTGACCCCAAGTGAGACCAGCAGAAGAACAGTCCAGCTGAACTCAGCCCAAATTTCACACCCATAGACTCGTGAATAAATATAATGTTTGTTTTAAGCCACTAAGTTTTGGGTTGGGTTATTCCGTGATAAGAGGTCACCAAGAGTGTTGTGGCCTTGGCTTTTCCATTATGTGTATGTAGCAGAAAGTGTTGGTTCTTAACAAATTCTTTGATGCTCACTACTTCGGTGTGGGGGCTGCCCAGGAATCCCTGGTAGGAGCTTTTTCCAAACTGAAGAATGAACACACCATTTCCACATCACCCACCCTTAACCAATGACTGGCAGAGGTTGGTGTAAAAATATACTCCAGATTCCTCATCCTTTGGAAGGGGTGACCTGGGGTATCTGTTCTTACACTGTTTTCCAGAGTTTCCCTGTGGGTTGACACTCTGGTTTCTCACTATATTAGCAAACTTCTCTTCCATGTCTAATTTTCCCATGGCCTTACTGCTACTTCTGAACATCTCAAATAAGCTCTTTTCACTTGATCCTTGTCATGAGTTCTGCTTCAAGGCAGAATATAAACCAAGATACTGTGTAACCTGAGACAAGTTTCTTTATCTCTATGAACCTTAGCTTCCTTATCTATAAAATGGGAATAATGGGAACAATTATATTATGGGAAGTGGCAGTGAGGATTTATTTGAGATAATGCCAGTAAAGCATTATCTCAAGCACTGCTTACGGTAGTGATGATGTACAGAATGAAAACCCCTAATCTGAAATTCAAGATCCAAAATGCTCTAAAATCTGAACATTTTTGAGCACCAATATGATGCCACAAGTGGAAAATTCCACACCTGACCTCATGTGACAGATCTCAGTCAAAATATAGTCAAAATTTTATTTTATGCACAAAACAATGAAAAATATTGTATAAAATTACCTTCAGGCAATGAGTGTAAGGTGCATGTAAAACATAAAAAATCATGTTTAGACTTGGCTACCATCCCCAAGAGATCCCATTATGTATATTCACATATTCCAAAATCTGAAATTAGCAACAGTTCTGGTCTCAAGTATTTTGAATAAGGAACACTCAACCTGTACATCATCGCTACCATGAGCAGTGCTGGTTGCTTTAATATCATTATCTCAAATAATTCCTCACAACCATTTCCCATGATAGAATTATTCCCATTATTGCCATTTTGCAGATAAGGAAACTAAGGTTCTGGGAGATAAAGCTCAGCCTCCTCTCTCTGCATGGACTCATGGCCAAGCCCCCTCTAAAGATCCAGAATACTATTTAAAGATAATCAAGTACAGTCATGCATCACATAATGATGTTTCAGCCACAATGGACTACATATATGACGGTGGTCTTGCAAGATTATACCACCAAATTTTTACTGTACCTCTTCTATGATTAGATACATTTAGATACAGAGATAACTATCATAGTGTTACAATTGCCTACTGTATCCAGGAGAGTACCATGTTGTACAGGTTTGTAGCCTAGCAACATTAGGCTATACTATTAGGATAGTAGGCTATCCCATCCAGGTTTGTTAAGTACTCTTTGATGTTGGCACAAACTCAAAATCACCTAATGACACATTTCTCAGAATGTGTCCCTGTCATTAAGAGCCATGTGACTGTACCATTGTAGGGCGACAGAGAGGCAGAGGACTCCGTGAATTCAGCCACGGTTTCTGTCTCCCCAGTCACGTCCCAGTTTAGAAGTCTGAGTCCCGCGCAACAGATCAATGTCTGAGGGACACCGTGGCTCCTGACTTCTGAGTTGGCACGCTGGGCTGGAGCCTGCTGCGTGCCTGACCACAGGAACCTGTCTCTTACAGGAAGAAGGAATACAGTCAAGGAAGTGTGGCAGACCTGACTCCAGACAATTAGAAAAACATCACCGTGCCTCACAGTGGAAGGTGAATATGACTTCAACTGTGGTCTTAAAAAGAAATGGGGGGAAGGCAGGGGAAATGTTTTTTTCTTTCCCTTTCAATAGAGAAGTTTATCTACCTAAAACCCTGTACTCCTTCTAACAGCCTATAAATACACACCCAAACCTGGAGAAAAAATTAACACACTTCTGCTTAACATGGCATGTTCCATTTGCTCTGGTTCCTTCTTTTCTTGTTTAAAGGTTGACTCCTTAACTCTCTTTGTTCATGACTTGCCCCAAGACATTCAGAGATGTCTAGGGGAGAGCTGGTCTGTAGAACCTACTCAGAATGCTCAGCTGGTCCCCACATCTGGATGAAAGGGCTCTATCAGACCCAAGACAAAGAAGCAGCAGGTAATGAGAGCAGAGTCGTGGATCACAGCCAGGCCAAGAATAATGGAAAAGCTATAATTACCCTGTAAGACTTTGGATGGAAGTGACTGTTTTAGAACCTGACAACATTTCAATGACATGTTGGAGTCACATTCGGGAAAGCCCCTTCTTGCCACTGTTGTCTTCTTGTCATGCAATAGGATGTCAGTGTCGGGGACATTTCCTACCAGAAAACCATCAAGGGCTCTGTATAGCACTGGAGAAGCTTAAAAGGGTGCCATGGTGTATAAGCCTTGGCTCCAGCTGAAAATGTTATTATTTCTTCCTTTCAGGAGAAAATATTTTCATTCTGTTGTTCATCAAGTCAACACGATTATGACAGTTTGTCATAATCTCCAATCTCCATAATCTCCAAGGGCCATGGGCTCTCCAATCACAGAACGTAAAGTCTTTACCATGTATCTTGGTATAGCCACACAACTATTTCAAGGCCTTATAACTGTTAGTTGCTTGGGGAATATCTGTGGTGGAAAATAGAATGTCTTTGGGTTATGCAGCCAGAGAGCTCCTTGGAAACTTTAGGTAATCCAGCCTCTTAGAGCCTCTCAGAGCCTCCGTTCCCTCATCTGTTAACACGATGAATGCCTTTCCTCCCCGCCTAGGACTTTTAGAAATGTAAAAGAGGAATTTTTGTGTCCGTAAATAAAGTTTTATGGGAACATTAAAAAAAAAAAAAAAAAAAAGAAGTGTAAAGGGAGAAAGAGGAGGAAAAAAATTCCCAGCACATACTATGTGCCCAAGGAATGTGAGTTCCTATCATTAGAGCATCTCTTGTGGTTCTTCAACTTGTAGGAAAAAGAATATGGAGCGGGTGGGGAAATGGCAAAGCAAACAAAGACTATTGGCTGAGCACAGACTCTGAAGTTAGACTACTTGGGTTCAAATACTAGATTTGCTATATCCTATTCATATTTTCAAGGGCAGTTTACTTCATCTTTTCTGACCTCACTTTTCTCAACTATGAGGCAGTACAAGGACTCAACTTAAAGATTGCTATAGAAAATCACATAAGTGCCACACAAAGTCTAGATACAGTAGCCACCAGTAGAGGATAGCTGCTCCCATTAGTATCATAATGATTATTTTAAAATTATTATTATTGAAGACCAGTCTTTTTTCATGCCTAGGAACTTGAGCTGTCAATCACAAAGCAGGTACTTGGCAGCCATACAGAAGGACACCAGGCAGTCGGTAGCAATCGGGTGACTGTCCCAGACCAGTACACCTGTGTGAACATGGTGTCAATACAACCCTGGCGGCTCCCAATCAGCTGTGTAAAGATCAGCAAAAGAAATGTGTTACAAATTTTACTTAAGGCATCAATGTATATAAAGGTTTCTATTGGAAAGAATAAGTTGGGCCAGAAACAAGTTATTCAGACCAACCACACTTTCACTTCTTTGCATTGTGAATCATTGTTTTGTTTTTTTTTTTTTAATTTATTTATTATTATTATACTTTAAGTTGTAGGGTACATGTGCATAACGTGCAGGTTTGTTACATATGTATACTTGTGCCATGTTGGTGTGCTGCACCCATCAACTCGTCATTTACATCAGGTATAACTCCCAGTGCAATCCCTCCCCCCTCCCCCCTCCCCATGATAGGCCCCGGTGTGTGATGTTCCCCTTCCTGAGTCCAAGTGATCTCATTGTTCAGTTCCCACCTATGAGTGAGAACATGCGGTGTTTGGTTTTCTGTTCTTGTGATAGTTTGCTAAGAATGATGGTTTCCAGCTGCATCCATGTCCCTACAAAGGACACAAACTCATCCTTTTTGATGGCTGCATAGTATTCCATGGTGTATATGTGCCACATTTTCTTAATCCAATCTGTCACTGATGGACATTTGGGTTGATTCCAAGTCTTTGCTATTGTGAATAGTGCTGCAATAAACATACGTGTGCATGTGTCTTTATAGCAGCATAATTTATAATCCTTTGGGTATATACCCAGTAATGGGATGGCTGGGTCATATGGTACATCTAGTTCTAGATCCTTGAGGAATCGCCATACTGTTTTCCATAATGGTTGAACTAGTTTACAATCCCACCAACAGTGTAAAAGCGTTCCTATTTCTCCACATCCTCTCCAGCACCTGTTGTTTCCTGACTTTTTGATGATCACCATTCTAACTGGTGTGAGACGGTATCTCATTGTGGTTTTGATTTCCATTTCTCTGACGGCCAGTGATGATGAGCATTTTTTCATGTGTCTGTTGGCTGTATGAATGTCTTCTTTTGAGAAATGTCTGTTCATATCCTTTGCCCACTTTTTGATGGGGTTGTTTGTTTTTTTCTTGTAAATTTGTGTGAGTTCTTTGTAGGTTCTGGATATTAGCCCTTTGTCAGATGAGTAGATTGCAAAAATTTTCTCCCATTCTGTAGGTTGCCTGTTCACTCTGTTGGTAGTTTCTTTTGCTGTGCAGAAGCTCTTTAGTTTAATTAGATCCCATTTGTCAATTTTGGCTTTTGCTGCTGTTGCTTTTGGTGTTTTAGACATGAAGTCTTTGCCCATGCCTATGTCCTGAATGGTACTACCTAGGTTTTCCTCTAGGATTTTTATGGTATTAGGTCTAACATTTAAGTCTCTAATCCATCTTGAATTAATTTTCGTATAAGGAGTAAGGAAAGGATCCAGTTTCAGCTTTCTACTTATGGCTAGCCAATTTTCCCAGCACCATTTACTACATAGGGAATCCTTTCCCCATTTCTTGTTTTTGTCAGGTTTGTCAAAGATCAGATGGCTGTAGATGTGTGGTATTATTTCTGAGGACTCTGTTCTGTTCCATTGGTCTATATCTCTGTTTTGGTACCAGTACCATGCTGTTTTGGTTACTGTAGCCTTGTAGTATAGTTTGAAGTCAGGTAGCGTGATGCCTCCAGCTTTGTTCTTTTGACTTAGGATTGTCTTGGAGATGCGGGCTCTTTTTTGGTTCCATATGAACTTTAAAGCAGTTTTTTCCAATTCTGTGAAGAAACTCATTGGTAGCTTGATGGGAATGGCATTGAATCTATAAATTACCTTGGGCAGTATGGCCATTTTCACGATATTGATTCTTCCTATCCATGAGCATGGTATGTTCTTCCATTTGTTTGTGTCCTCTTTTATTTCACTGAGCAGTGGTTTGTAGTTCTCCTTGAAGAGGTCCTTTACATCCCTTGTAAGTTGGATTCCTAGGTATTTTATTCTCTTTGAAGCAATTGTGAATGGAAGTTCATTCCTGATTTGGCTCTCTGTTTGTCTGTTACTGGTGTATATGAATGCTTGTGATTTTTGCACATTAATTTTGTATCCTGAGACTTTGCTGAAATTGCTTATCAGCTTAAGGAGATTTTGGGCTGAGACAATGGGGTTTTCTAAATATACAATCATGTCATCTGCAAACAGGGACAATTTGACTTCTTCTTTTCCTAACTGAATACCCTTGATTTCTTTCTCTTGCCTGATTGCCCTAGCCAGAACTTCCAACACTATGTTGAATAGGAGTGGTGAGAGAGGGCATCCCTGTCTTGTGCCAGTTTTCAAAGGGAATTTTTCCAGTTTTTGCCCATTCAGTATGATATTGGCTGTGGGTTTGTCATAAATAGCTCTTATTATTTTGAGGTACGTTCCATCAATACCGAATTTATTGAGCGTTTTTAGCATGAAGCGCTGTTGAATTTTGTCAAAAACCTTTTCTGCATCTATTGAGATAATCATGTGGTTCTTGTCTTTGGTTCTGTTTATATGCTGGATTATGTTTATTGATTTGCGAATGTTGAACCAGCCTTGCATCCCAGGGATGAAGCCCACTTGATCATGGTGGATAAGCTTTTTGATGTGTTGCTGAATCCGGTTTGCCAGTATTTTACTGAGGATTTTTGCATCGATGTTCATCAGGGATATTGGTCTAAAATTCTCTTTTTTAGTTGTGTCTCTGCCAGGCTTTGGTATCAGGATGATGTTGGCCTCATAAAATGAGTTAGGGAGGATTCCCTCTTTTTCTATTGATTGGAATAGTTTCAGAAGGAATGGTACCAACTCCTCCTTGTACCTCTGGTAGAATTCAGCTGTGAATCCATCTGGTCCTGGACTTTTTTTGGTTGGTAGGCTATTAATTATTGCCTCAATTTCAGAGCCTGCTATTGGTCTATTCAGGGATTCAACTTCTTCCTGGTTTAGTCTTGGAAGAGTGTAAGTGTCCAGGAAATTATCCGTTTCTTCTAGATTTTCCAGTTTATTTGCGTAGAGGTGTTTATAGTATTCTCTGATGGTAGTTTGTATTTCTGTGGGGTCAGTGGTGACATCCCCTTTATCATTTTTAATTGCGCCGATTTGATTCTTCTCCCTTTTCTTCTTTATTAAAGTCTTGCTAGTGGTCTGTCAATTTTGTTGATCTTTTCAAAAAACCAACTCCTGGATTCATTGATTTTTTGGAGAGTTTTTGTGTCTCTATCTCCTTCAGTTCTGCTCTGATCTTAGTTATTTCTTGCCTTCTGCTAGCTTTTGAATGTGTTTGCTCTTGCTTCTCTAGTTCTTTTAATTGCGATGTTAGAGTGTCAATTTTAGATCTTTCCTGCTTTCTCTTGTGGGCATTTAGTGCTATAAATTTCCCTCTACACACTGCTTTAAATGTGTCCCAGAGATTCTGGTATGTTGTATCTTTGTTCTCATTGGTTTCAAAGAACATCTTTATTTCTGCCTTCATTTCGTTATGTACCCAGTAGTCATTCAGGAGCAGGTTGTTCAGTTTCCATGTAGTTGAGCGGTTTTGATTGAGTTTCTTAGTCCTGAGTTCTAGTTTGATTGCACTGTGGTCTGAGAGACAGTTTGTTATAATTTCTGTTCTTGTACATTTGCTGAGGAGTGATTTACTTCCAATTACGTGGTCAATTTTGGAGTAAGTACGATGTGGTGCTGAGAAGAATGTATATTCTGTTGATTTGGGGTGGAGAGTTCTATAGATGTCTATTAGGTCTGCTTGCTGCAGAGATGAGTTCAATTCCTGGATATCCTTGTTAACTTTCTGTCTCGTTGATCTGTCTAATGTTGACAGTGGAGTGTTGAAGTCTCCCATTATTATTGTATGGGAGTCTAAGTCTCTTTGTAAGTCTCTAAGGACTTGCTTGATGAATCTGGGTGCTCCTGTATTGGGTGCATATATATTTAGGATAGTTAGCTCTTCCTGTTGAATTGATCCCTTTACCATTATGTAATGGCCTTCTTTGTCTCTTTTGATCTTTGATGGTTTAAAGTCTGTTTTATCAGAGACTAGTATTGCAACCCCCGCTTCCGCTTTTTTTTGTTCTCCATTTGCTTGGTAAATCTTCCTCCATCCCTTTATTTTGAGCCTATGTATGTCTCTGCGTGTGAGATGGGTCTCCTGAATACAGCAGACTGATGGGTCTTGACTCTTTATCCAGTTTGCCAGTCTGTGTCTTTTAATTGGAGCATTTAGTCCATTTACATTTAAGGTTAAGATTGTTATGTGTGAACTTGATCCTGCCATTATGATATTAACTTGTTATTTTGCTCGTTAGTTGATGCAGTTTCTTCCTAGCCTCGATGGTCTTTACATTTTGGCATGTTTTTGCAATGGCTGGTACCGGTTGTTCCTTTCCATGTTTAGTGCTTCCTTCAGGGTCTCTTGTAAGGCAGGCCTAGTGGTGACAAAATCTCTAAGCATTTGCTTCTCTGTAAAGGATTTTATTTCTCCTTCACTTATGAAACTTAGTTTGGCTGGATATGAAATTCTGGGTTTAAAATTCTTTTCTTTAAGAATGTTGAATATTGGCCCCCACTCTCTTCTGGCTTGTAGAGTTTCTGCCGAGAGATCTGCTGTTAGTCTGATGGGCTTCCCTTTGTGGGTAACCCGACCTTTCTCTCTGGCTGCCCTTAAGATTTTTTCCTTCATTTCAACTTTGTTCAATCTGGCAATTAGGTGTCTTGGAGTTGCTCTTCTCGAGGAGTATCTCTGTGGCGTTCTCTGTATTTCCTGGATTTGAATGTTGGCCTGCCCTACTAGGTTGGGGAAGTTCTCCTGGATGATATCCTGAAGAGTGTTTTCCAACTTGGTTCCATTTTCCCCCTCACTTTCAGGCACCCCAATCAGACGTAGATTTGGTCTTTTTACATAATCCCATACTTCTTGCAGGCTTTGTTCATTTCTTTTTCTTCTTTATTCTTTTGGTTTCTCTTCTCGCTTCATTTCATTCATTTGATCCTCAATCACTGATACTCTTTCTTCCAGTTGATCGAGTCGGTTACTGAAACTTGTGCATTTGTCACGTATTTCTCGTGTCATGGTTTTCATCTCTTTCATTTCGTTTATGACCTTCTCTGCATTAATTACTCTAGCCATCAATTCTTCCACTTTTTTTTCAAGATTTTTAGTTTCTTTACGCTGGGTACGTAATTCCTCCTTTAGCTCTGAGAAATTTGATGGACTGAAGCCTTCTTCTCTCATCTCATCAAAGTCATTCTCCATCCAGCTTTGATCCGTTGCTGGCGATGAGCTGCGCTCCTTCGCCGGGGGAGATGCACTCTTATTTTTTGAATTTCCAGCTTTTCTGCCCTGCCTTTTCCCCATCTTTGTGGTTTTATCTGCCTCTGGTCTTTGATGATGGTGATGTACTGATGGGGTTTTGGTGTAGGTGTCCTTCCTGTTTGATACTTTTCCTTCTAACAGTCAGGACCCTCAGCTGTAGGTCTGTTGGAGATTGCTTGAGGTCCACTCCAGACCCTGTTTGCCTGGGTATCAGCAGCAGAGGCTGCAGAAGATAGAATATTTCTGAACAGCGAGTGTACCTGTCTGATTCTTGCTTTGGAAGCTTCCTCTCAGGGGTGTACTCCACCCTGTGAGGTGTGGGGTGTCAGACTGCCCCTAGTGGGGGATGTCTCCCAGTTAGGCTACTCAGGGGTCAGGGACCCACTTGAGCAGGGAGTCTGTCCCTTCTCAGATCTCAGCCTCCGTGTTGGGAGATCCACTGCTCTCTTCAAAGCTGTCAGACAGAGTCGTTTGCGTCTGCAGAGGCTTCTGCTGTGTTTGTTATTGTTTACTGTGCCCTGTCCCCAGAGGTGGAGTCTACAGAGACAGGCAGGTTTCCTTGAGCTGCTGTGAGCTCCACCCAGTTCAAGCTTCCCAGCAGCTTTGTTTACCTACTTAAGCCTCAGCAATGGCGGGTGCCCCTCCCCCAGCCTCGCTGCTGCCTTGCCGGTAGATCACAGACTGCTGTGCTAGCAATGAGGGAGGCTCCGTGGGCGTGGGACCCTCCCGGCCAGGTGTGGGATATGATCTCCTGGTGTGCCTGTTTGCTTAAAGCGCAGTATTGGGGTGGGAGTTACCCGATTTTCCAGGTGTTGTGTGTCTCAGTTCCCCTGGCTAGGAAAAGGGATTCCCTTCCCCCTTGCGCTTCTCAGGTGAGGCGATGCCTCGCCCTGCTTCAGCTCTCGCTGGTCGGGCTGCAGCAGCTGACCAGCACCCATCGTCCGGCACTCCCCAGTGAGATGAACCCAGTACCTCAGTTGAAAATGCAGAAATCACTGGTCTTCTGTGTCGCTCGCGCTGGGAGTTGGAGACTGGAGCTGTTCCTATTCGGCCATCTTGCTCCGCCCGAATCATTGTTTTTGGAGTAGGAGACAATGGAGTGGATTGCAGCTAGCCATGCCTGAAATTTCCCAAGACCTTGTGCTAATGATAATGATACGCAATGATGATATGATTGCAGATAATCTTCACTGACTACTTATGCCATATGCATTATTACTGCATTTAAGTACCTAGTTTTTTTTTTAATCTGATACTCATCAGCTTTCCCTGCGTTATCTCACCTGATACAAGGAGGGAGAATATTCTTATTGTCATTATTTTATAGATAAGATGACTAAAGCTCAATGAGGTGAATAACATGCTCATGGTCACACACTGGTATGTGACATCTGGGGATCTGAACTCAGCCCTGCAAGAAATAGGAGTCTCAAGTTTTATCTGTGCCAAAGCCCATATTTTGGGTATGCCCCGACTGGCAGGGCATGGAGTGAAGAGACAGATTTGTAAAGAGTGGACCTCATTCATGGTTTCCTTCCTTTCCCAGAAAACTTCTAAAGAAGCTGGGAAGTGCTGAGAAGTCAGTAGATTAGAAAGTCAATTTCTTGATCCATCACAACCAAGAAGCAGTTTAATGGGCAGAAGGATACTGTATATCTAGAATGAAATAGCAATTTAAAACTCTCACATTTGCATAGGGATTTGCACTTTGCAAAGAGCTTTATCTGTGTCCTCTTACTGATCCCTTCAAAAATGAACATAAAACCACTGGAGACACGAGAAGAACTGGCAAGGAAGAAAGCAGCTTAGAAACTCTAATATGCAGAAGTTACATATGAATGATTATTCAACCCAGGGCTTTGCAAATGTGATAAACACATGTTGATTTACCGAATAGCACAGTTACACTTACTGTATTCTATTTTTTAAGAAGAAATGATTTTAAAGGACCTTGATTGCCCATTAATTGTATGCCTGTAACAGATTGTGGAAAGTTAGCCAGAAGAAACACTTCATTTCAAAGAAGTCACTGGGTTTCTTGCACATTGCTGCCACTCTCTTGGTGTGTACGAAGGACATCCAAAAAACATCACTAGTAACCTAGGAAACTCAAGTTGAGAAACCTGCTGGGCCTGAGGAATTATGAGGTATAATACATTCCAAAATCATCTATCTAGCAGCAATGTTTTTAAAATACCCACTTTAAAAAATAACATTGTTACCCAAACAGACATTTGTTCAACACCAATTACTCTGCCTACTAGCACAGATGGTTTTGGAATTGGTAGGATCAATAGGAGGAGGAGGAGAAGTGGAGGCAGAATCAGGGAGCCAGGAAGGAGATCTTGTGTGTTAGGCCAATCCTTCCAATCCTTTTCAAGATACTGACCAAGAGGGCAAAAGCCATACAGCAAAGGAACTGAGCTGTGTAAAGCCTGCTACATTTAGTCACTAGCCAGGGTTGGATGTGCATGGAGGGGAGGTAAGAGACAGCAAAGAGCCCTTTTGGCCATACTAAGGCGAGCTTAGGTATTGTCCTGTAAGCTCTAAAGAGTCAGCGAAGAGATTTCAAAACAGAAGTGGCAGGATCAAGATTTGCTTTCAAAAGATTGCTCTGGCAGTGGCGTAGCAGTCAAAGAGAGAGAAGGCTGTCTTACCGCTGCGTTTGAAGACCATGGTCCCAGCACTTTTGGCAGCCACAAAGAGCTTTTTAGAGCTGGGGACTTCTTCCATTGAATGCAGATCAGGAATAACTAAGCCTGGCATTTGCATAGGCCCTTTTACTTCTAAAACTCTCTCTTTCAGTTCACCAAACAACAATTTGGGGAGGTGGAATTGTCCGCCATTCACAGATGGGGAAGCATCTGTAAGTAGCTACAGAACCACAGAACAATTTCCAGTTAGAGTAATTGCATGCTAGCTCTGCCCCATTTAAGACTGGAATTTGATTTGTGTGGCTAGAAAACAAAGCATGTTTAAAACTCTGGGGAAAAAAATGAACCCTCAGTGTCCATAAGTAGAAATCAGTATTAAATAATAACCTTAAAAACATTGGTTTCAAAAAAGAAAGAACAAGTAACTATCTCAAAGACACACACATCATACCTGAAAATCAAAAGGCTGCTAGCTAGGGATCTGTTTTGCAAATTTAAAAACATTTGATGGAAAGTATTATAATTTTGTGCATCTAATATGCATAGCTTTTTAAAATATGTTCAAATATAGACCTTAAGCTTGTCTAATTGTGCACGTTATACCTCTTAATCAAATTCTGCTTAGACTTAGCTTAAAAACCATTCCAAAATGAATTACAAGTGAAAGCCAGTGGTATAATTCAGTTTGTTTGAAAATCTGAGCCCCAGGGGAGCTGATGGTATAAGTCCCAGTCCAGAGATGCGAAAACCAAGAATGCCAACATCCAAAGACAGGAGAAGATGGATGTCCCAGCTCAGACAGAGATCAAATTTTCCCTTCCTGAACCTTTTTGTTCTATTTGGGCCCTCAGTAGATTTGATGACACCCACCTATATTGGTGAGAGTGCTCTTCTGTACTCAGTCTACTGATTCAAATGATAACCTCTTACCAGAAACACCCTCACAGACACATCCAGAAATAGTATTTTACCAACACTCTGGGCATCCCTTAGCCCAGTCAAGTTGACACATTAAAATTAATCATCACAACAGAAGAATGTCCTTCAGCTTTAGCTCACCACCTCTTTCTGCACTTCCCCCAAAGCATATCTATCTATATAGTCACGACTTAGAAAAGAGAGAATGAAATATCTTTAACATACAGTATAATTAACATGTTGAACTTTTGGTTTCTGCAAGATGAACCAGAAAAAGATTGGGCCAGGTTTGTAACATGAATCTATATAGTCAACAGAAATTCCAGATTGAAGTAAACCAGAAAGGCTCTTAGTGCTCTTAAGCAGCTTCCAGAGTGGAAGAGCAGTGTGTTTAGATTAGGCTTGGTCACTTATTTTCTCTAGGCCTGAGTTCCTACATTGTAACATGGCCCTCAAGGCCCTAACTAATCTGGCCCCTTGCTGTATCTCCAACCTTTGCTCTTACTATCCTTTCCCTTACTCACTCATCCTCTGTCACGAGGGAGATCTAAATGTCTCCTGGACATGCCAAACACACTCCAAACTCAGGGCCTTTGCACTTGCTGTCTTCACTGCTTAGAAATAGCTGTTCCCTCAAGTATTTGTAGGCTTACTCCCTCACTTCTGTCAAGTTTCTGCTCAAATGGCCTTTCTGCAAAAAGCCTTCCCTTGGTCCCTAAAAAGCATCTGCTACCCCTTAACTGTCTATCTGACCTTCCATGTCTGTTTTTCTTCACAGCATTTATCTCTACCCGACCTTATTTATTTTCCTGTTTATTGTCCACTCCCACTAGAACGTAAAATCTGTGAGTGCCAGAACTTTGTTCTCGTCCCAATTCCCCAGATCTTCAAAGAGTGCCAGTAAACAAGTGGAAGCTCAATAAATAATTGTAGAAGGGAAGAAGGGAGGGAGGAAGGGAAGGAAGTATCATTGCTCCCTTTTATTTTTCATCTAAATTTCCAAACTGGGACCATAGTTCTAAATTATTTCCATTGACTGGTCTATACGGGGCAATTAATTGATTAAAATAAGTAATAATAATTACCTCCTTTTAAAATTTTTTAAATTTTTGTTTGTGGTAACATATACATACCATAGAATTTACCATCTTAACAGTTTTAAAGAGTACAGTTTAGTAACATTAAGTATGCTCACATTGTTGTGCAACCATCAGCATCATCTTTCTCCAGAACTTTTTCATCTTGCAAAACTGAAACTTTAAAGCCCATTAAAGGATAACTCCCCCATTCCCCGCTTCTCAGCCCCTGGCAACCACCATCCTACTTTCTGTCTCTATAAATTTGACTACTCTAGATATCTCATATAAGTGGAATCATATAATTTTTGTTTATTTGTGACTGGCTTATTTCACTTAGCATAATCTCTTCCAGGCTCATCCATGTTGCAGCACATGTCAGAATTTTCTTCCTTTTCAAGCCCAAATAATATTCCATTTTATGTCTCTTCCACACATTGTTTATTCATCTGTCGATGGACACTTGGGTTGCTAATCATTATCTCTTTCACTTATAATGTGCTTTTTGAGTTACAGAATTTCCAAAAAGCACGTCATTCTGGTCACATTCAATCACCACAGGAATTCCATAGAGCATCTCAGAAGTCAAAAAGGGCCCGGGTCATTTTCTTTTTTTTTTTTTTGAGGTCTCTAGTATTTTTTAATGAAGAAATGCCCAATATGGATGAGACACATACCTGCAGCCAGGGTGGAAGTCAATAGCTTTAATTCATTTGGCCTCTACCAGTGTGCCCAAAGCCCCTCCAAGTAAATTATGATACAAGTAAAAACAGCAAGCTTCTGCATAAATGCTGCCTGAAGGGGAGACCCCAGCCCAGGCTTCCCATTGCACTGCTTCTCAATCAGTTAAAGAGATTCTAGAGCTGCCTCAGTCCAAAAAATTAAGCTACATACTTAAATATTACATTAAGCAGATTAATGCTTTTAACAGAAGAAGGAAAGTGCAATGCACCATACTTGTGCTAAAGCAAGACAATTACAGAATTTATAAAACATACATATATATATTTGTAATATACCATAAATTAATAGTGTGGTCCAGCAATGGAACAAAAATCTAAAGCAATATAATTAACTTCTTTCCATCTTGTTAATTTTTCTAAGGAACATTAAATGAAACTTCATTTGCTGATTATGTCAAACATCTATATTTGAGACTCTTTACAAACATGAGACTTGTTCAATGACCCTTCTGATACCACTGTGCTGGGTCAAGAGATCTATCCCTGATTTACGGATGGGGAAACCAAGCCTCAGGAAGGTTATCACTTGTTCAAGGTCAACACAGGGAGGATCCAAACTGTCACTTACACTGAGGTCTTCCGATAGCAAGTTCTTAGACTCTCCACTATACAAGCCTGCACAACAACATTCCTGAATGTAACCGGCTAATTTTTCCACCTACTTTTACTGGCTGCTTTGCTATTCAAAGTCATTCTATACTGAAATTTCGTCCTTAAGGCTCATTTAAAAGGGTAATTGTTTTGTTTTTGTTATTGTTTTAACCCAAGCCATGAATATTTTGAGGTTAGCTTCTGAGAAATAAACACCTCTCCCCACAAAGTGGCCCTACATACCACCTGGAAGCTCAGACCTCATTTTAGTAAATACAATTTAATTTAATGGGGTCCAAGGAGGCGGGTTTGGGATGCATCCAGCATTTTCATATAAAGTTTCTGACCAGATGGTATTCACTTGCTCCTGAACTTATCCTTCTATTATTGCAAGACTGTTTTTTTCTATTACTTATAGCAATAACCAAAGAAGTGAAGGTGATGGTTTTGATCCATGTAGGGAGCAGTTCCCTTTGCTCAAGCTCTAAGATGGTATTGCTATGATTGGCCCCACTCCATGGGCAGCCCCATTTCAAGTAACAGAGTGGAATTGGGTGGATGGATCAGTGCAAATCCATTACCAGGGAGCAAAACAGCAAATAGTCAAATCAGGTCAAATCTTTACTCTTTCAGTCAAAGGCCATTCTAGAAATTTCCAGTGGAAATTTATTTTATTTTCATTGGAATATATGAAATGTATTTCAGTATATGGTGGGCGTCTAATGCACTGCAGGATAGAGTGAATGGTTACAAAGCAAGTTTAGTCCAAACTCAATGTTAATCAACTATTAATAATGAGTCCCTACTATATTCTTGGCACTGTGCTGGGTACTATGTATATAGCAAGAATCAAAGAAGACATTACCTGTGGAGATCATAAACTAGAAACTATAGTAAGTCTGCTGCTATAGTAATAAGTCAATATCATCTGATAAGTAGTTATTATA
This sequence comes from Macaca mulatta, assembly GCF_049350105.2. Taxonomy (NCBI): domain Eukaryota; kingdom Metazoa; phylum Chordata; class Mammalia; order Primates; family Cercopithecidae; genus Macaca; species Macaca mulatta. The sequence continues at coordinate 128,278,936 of NC_133407.1, read as the reverse complement.
TACAAAGGACTACAGGAGCTATGCAGATCAAATATCATTGCTGCCCTTAGACTCCCCACATATAAAATAAAAAATGATAAACTAAAAATTATATCCTATACATGTGTTCATAAAACATTTAAATCATTGACTGATATTCTCCTAAGAGCATGGATAAATGCTCAATAATGTTAGCTACTGTTATTATGAAGCACACCTTCACAGTGTCCCTGAAATAGAGCCACTGAATCTTCACCTCCCTCCTTACATGCAAAAATAAGGGACATAGTCTTAGAAAAATAATTCCGGCTGGGCGTGGTAGCTCACACCTGTAATCCCAGCACTTTGGGAGGCCAAGGTAGGTAGATCACTTGAGTTCAGAAGTTCAAGACCAGCCTGGGCAACATGGGGAAACCCCATCTCTACTAAAAATACAAAAAGTAGCCAGGCATGATGGTGCATGGCTGTAGTCCCAGCTACTCGTGAGGCTGAGGTGGAAGGATTGCTTGAGCATGGAAGGCAGAGGTTGCAGTGAATGGAGATTATGCCACTGCATTCCAGCCCGGGCAACAGAGTGAGACCGTGTCTCAAACTAAAAAAAAAGAAAAGAAAGAAAAAAGAACAGAAAAGAGAAAAGAAAAAAAATCCCTAACGACTTAGGATTTTTGGTTTTTCTTGTAGAAAGGCAGAATTTATCTCTATGGCATTGCTGAGTGTCAGATGTCTAAGAGATGACTTTCACTTCATTTGTACCTGGACATAGACTGAGTACTGTGTACTCTTTAGGGGAATTGAGAAACATGTTTCATAATGTATTTTTTAAGGGTAAGTATCAGTTATAAGCTAACTTGGAGAATCTAGGTCATGAGAAATTGGGTCACTGTAAGTTTCCCCTCGAAAGAGTTTTAAACTTTAAAATTTAAAACTTTCCCCCAATAAAGTTTTTGTTAGAAAAAAGATAACTCAATCTTTGGACACACAGATAGCATAGAACAGAAGCTGGCAGGCCCATCACTCTGAGGTTAGCATATGCATGTAGGTATTCAGATCACGAACTTGGGCATCAGAGAGACCTGGCTTTGAATCCTCACTCTGAAATTTACTAACTGGGTGTTCTTGCATGAGTTGGACAGTCGATCAGATCCATGGTTTTGTTGACTATAAGATGGGGATAATTAAGCCTACCCGAATAAATAATTAGGAAGATTACATTAAATGTCATCTAGTGCCTGGCTCATAATAAGAACATTAGAGCAGTGATGATGTTGATGATATCGATGATGACGGTGATGATAATGATGATGGAGAAGACAACCAAGATGACATATTGATGAGCATATTAATAAGCTGATTCTCCTTCTCTCCCACCCAACCCCTACCTCAAACTATTAGGTTGGTACAAACGTAATTGTAGTTTTACACTTAATGGAAAGAACCGCAATTACTTTTGCACCAACCTAATGTGTGATGCTATTCTGAAGTCTGGTTTAATATATATGCATAGAGAGACAAAGATATACAGACATATATTGCCTTGAAAAATAATAGAACCCTATCATTACAGGACAAAACTCTTGAATAGTATGTTTTGACTGCTACAGACAACTTGAAAATGTTTCTCTAGAGTCCTTAGGTCAGGCAGGCCTTTGAACAAGAGCTTTTGCTTGTAAGATGGTTATTTGCTTCCACAAAACTGACAGGCCCAAAGAGGGCTACAACTTGGATAATACGGTGCTTTCCTAGTATCATCTCATACCCAACTGAGCTAACTAGTCTGACATGAAGGATGAATGACATCCCAAACTAGTTCCTGGGTCATTTTCTTTGGTTCCACCATAGAAGTGACTGCCAAAAATATTTTTATTATTTGGGTCCTTTTTTTGTCTTCAGTAAACTTTCCTTTTGAATATTTTTCTTCCAATTATAATGGCTCCCTGGGCAAAGGCTTGAGAAGGTGGTAACATACCTTCTTGGGACTTAAGAATAAACACTGCATTTCATTATGATGATCTAATGGCCACAAAAATATAAATGTCACAGAAAAATAAAGAAGTCAGGACAATTTGAATATCCAAAGGGAGAGCAGCAAATGGTAAATAACTATTCCACTTTGTAACTATAACTTCTTTGCAGTGTGAAAAATAATCTCTTACTCCATACATAAGAAATGGTTATCTTCAAGACACCCTTTATTTTTCATATACTACTTCATCTAGGAGGTTTTAATGTCCTTAGATGGTAGAATTTCAGCATACTGGATGAAGTGAAGGCTGTAAATAGCTTTCAGCTTGAAATATGCTGAAAAGAATCAAAGCAACATGTTAGCTTTTGACACCACTGCTCAAGACTTGGCTTCTATCTTGGCAAAAGGACACACTGAACCTGTAGCTATTCCAAATTAGTGAAATGTGCCATAATATCTTCATAGTAATAGGGCTTTTAAGAAACCCTAATAAATTTAAATGGAGTCGGGACAATTTTCAGATAAGTATCTCATTATATGACATTTTTATTTAGGAATTAGAACATCAAAGATTAACTTAAAGTCAATCTAATATTTTCATTAAATACTTTATTCTTCCAATCTTAGTTATTGTATTTTGTACGTGATCACATTTTGGTAAGGGTCAGAAGTTATATGTTTCAGTGCAAATAATGAAAACCCTGGGCAATGCAAATGGAGTCATTCAAGGGAAATGTAAGTTAGTAGCACTTCTCAGCTTTAAACTACTTCCTCTAACCATTTGGGTGAGAAGACTGATGTAAACTGAATTTTTCAATCATAATTTAACAGATTAAGAATTAGCATTTAGTATTCCTAACTGCCTGACACTGTTGTACTAAGCACTTCGCAGGCATATTTCATTTAATTAGCACAACTCTTTGAACTTGGTAGCTACCAGGGAATGAGAAGAACTATTTGCTGAGCTACTAAGTTTAAATGGCATCTTGGGAAAGGAACATCCAAGCCTCCCAAATAATGTTAAAATCTTTTTTAAAAAGTATTATTTATTTCATTTGGCACCCCCTAGTGCAAGAAATGGGGAAAGCAATTACCAACCAAAACTACTTTTATGTTTCATTCATTCATCACTCATTCATTCTACAAATATGCATTGAGTCTCTGTTATGTGTAAGACACTTGATGGGTGCTGGTATTGAATAAGGGATAAAAGAGATTTGCTCCTGCCTTTAAGGAACTTATAGTCTCATGTGGGACAACAAAACTAAGGTTTAAAATGTGCAACTGAAAATTGTGATGAGGGCATTGTTGGAAACAACCAGAGTCTTTTGATAAAAAGTAATTGGAGGTTCCTAGGTGAATGAGTGCTGAGTCAGACTGCAGAGCACTCTGTGCGGCGAGCAGCACATAGGAAGGTGCTGAAGTGCACAGATGCTTGGTATAGGTTGGAAGAATTCCACCATGGCTGGAGCACAGTGAGGCAGGTGCACAAAACCAGGCTGGAAAAGGACCAGGACTCCATGAAGATGAACGCAGTGGAAAGTATTTTTCCTATCTACAAGGGGAGGCAGGTAAAATATTCAGACTGAGAGATGAACTGATGAAATTCACATGTTATAGAGACCTCACTGCTACTCTTACTCTGTGGAGAAAGGCTTTAAGGAGTATAAGGACGGGTCTTATTCTTACTGGGGAGAGACCAGTCAGAAAGCTCTGTAGGAGGTGAAGGAGAAGATGATAGTAATTTGTATTGGATCAGAGGTTTCCAACTGGGAGAGATTTTGCCCTCATAGGACATTTGGCAAATATTTTTGGCGGGGAGGAATTCTATTGGCACCCAGTGGGGAGAGAACGAATTCTGGTAACCATCCTACAATGTCCAGGACAGACTCTCACAGCAAAGAACTGTCTGGCTTCAAAATGTCAGTAGTACAGAGGTTGACAGCCCTGGGCTAGAGGTTTGGCAATAGGCATAGAGATCAGTAGATAAATTCTGTATTTTTTGAACTATGAAATGAAGAGGGCTCAACAGAGTGGCTCAAGCCTGTAATCCCAGCACTTTGAGAGGCCGAGGTGGAAGCATCATTTGAGGCCAGGAGTTTGAGACCAACCTGGACAACATAGCAAGATCTCATCTCTATTGTACTTTTTAAAAAAGAAATGAAGAGGACTTAGTGATAGATGAATATAGTCTTGAGAGAGAGAAAGGTATTAGGAATGACACGCCAGGTTTCTAGCTTGAATAATGTGGGATATTATTTACTAAGATGAAGAGGGCTTTGGGAAGAGCCAGATTTGCAACAGAGAATAAATAACTCAACTTTGAATGTGTAAAGTTTGAAATACCTGTGAGAGAGCCAAGTTGAGACATCAAATAAGAAACCAACTTTCTGTTTCTAGAGCTCACTTACAATAGCAATTAAATTTATTGAACAGTTATAATGAGCCAGGCATCATTCTAAGAATTTTTTTGTTAATTATAATATTAACTTTATGGACATTAAAGATCAGTATTCATTCTTTGAATCCTCTCATTGCACACTGAAGTTTCCAAGTTATGGAGCAAAGACTATCATTTCAGTTTTCAAAAATTTTCCTTCCACACAGGAATACATTGCTGAAAGCTAATAGTAAATATTATGCCTTCCCTAATAAAACAGAATATGTCAGTAAGAAAAAACATCATAACCACTATGCCATCAAAATATTTAAAATCAAATTTACCATTGTGCAAAAAGCTTTCATCGTTTTTATTTTAGACACTATCCTGAAATTATGCATGTTCTTTATTGTTTCTGGTTTGGATAAAAAATAGCAAAATTTTGCCCCAAAGAGGACACTAAGAAATATAAGCATGAACTCCAGAAACAATGAAGTACTCCAAGAGAGGCTTCTGCCATTTAATATTCTTTCAAAGCCATCTGGCCCTCCATTTTCTTGGCCAAATGATACAATATCTTCAAAACACATTTGTAGCATTAGCAGATGCCGCTAACTAAATTCAGGAAGCCTGAAGGAATCGAACGACCCAGTTCGAAGTTATATGATATGCAAGTCGGTCTGTGATACTCATGATGGATGTCTGGGAGCAGTTTTGCTTATTTAGTCTGAGAGAAAGAATCTTAAATAGCAGGGCTATGAAAGCTCATATTGTTATAGTGAGTCCTCCTGCGGTTGTAAGGTTCAGCTAGACCTTAGTCAAATGGGACTCCAGTTAGGAATTTGTGAACAAGGCCAAGTCCTAGTAGGGTATATTTGTAACTTGGCCAGGGCCGAAAGTTTCAGGTCAACTCACACTAAAGTGGAAAATAAAGTACTTTGTTCAGTTAAGAATCCAGCTCAGAATTTAGGAACACAAAGATTCGTGATCCTCCCATGTCTCAGGGCAACACTATCAGAGATTTCTCTTGTTGCTCATTTCTCCACTCCACGGAGAACCTGATAGAATTATGTCAGGTAAGAAACAACACTGACAGTCTGGGCATGGTGGCTCATGCCTGTAATCCCAGCACTTGGGAAGACAAGGTGGGAGGATCGCCTGAGGCCAGGAGTTCGAGACTAGCCTGGCCAACATAGGGAGACCCCCGTCTACAAAATTTAAAAATTAGCTGGGTGTGGTGGTGTGTACCTATTGTTCCAGCTACTGGGGGACTGAACTGGGAGGATGGCTTGAGCTCAGAAAGTTGAGGCTGCAGTGAGCCGTGATCACACCTTTGTACTACAGCCTGGGTGACTGAGACCCTATCTAAAAACAAACAAAAACAAAAACAACAAAAAAAAGAGAAACAACCCTGACAAGCATGAGTCCTTCCTCATAATCACTGAAGCTACTCATCCATCTGCAGGAATGACAAATAAGACTTCAAATTGCATAGTGCCATATATTTTATGTTTTTCTAGGTTCTAGGCCTGCCAGTATTTCAGAAAAAGAAAAAAAAATCTAGAATTTCTAAATTTTACAGTTGGTTAGATCATATTGTAAACGCCTTCCTTAGAGTTAACAGCCTTTCCTTCCCATCGTTACACAACTTCCTTAGCTGTTCTAAAAGTGACTTAAGGATTTTTCCCCACTAGGGAAGGAGGAGGATCAGGAAACAGGGTTGCAAGATAAAAAACACTGAAACTGGCCCTAGTTTCAATCTCACTACCAAAATTAGCCACATGTGCTGAACAAGTCCATAGCACCTAGATATTCTTCCAGTGTTTTGTGTCAACTTACAAGGGCAGCCTGATCCAAGAAACAACTCTCTTACTTATCTCAGTGGTTCCAAACATATTTTACACCAAGACTCTACAATGCCTTTATATTTTTATTTATTTATTTATTCATTTATTTATTTATTTATTTTTAAGACAGGATCTGACTCTGTCACTCAGGCTGGAGTGCAGTGGCATTATCTTGGCTCACTGCAACCTCTGCCTCCTGGGTTCAAGTGATTCTCCTGCCTCAGCCTCCACAGTAGCTGGGATTACAGGTGCCTGCCACCACATCTGGCTAATTTTTGTATTTTTTTAGAAACTGGGTTGGGTTTCACCATGTTGGCCATGCTGGTCTTGAACTCCTGACCTCAAGTGATCCACCTGCCTCAGCCTCCCAAAGTGCTGGGATACAGGCATGAGCCACTGCGCCCAGCCTAGAATCCTTTTTGATTGAAACTTCAAGGTTGTATACTAGTCTAACTTGCAACATATTATTTACATTTCTACCCATCTTTCCAGAGGAGAGTATGTTTCTGGGGGAAGGGGTGCATTCATGGCATTTGCAATTCCACAAAAATATATAATTGATAAATTTCTAATAAATATGCCAGTCTACCATTGAGGAATACAAAATATATATTCACTAAAAAGATTGAATTCTACTAATTTTAAACCTACATACCCTCTCCTTCTACCTCCTAACCCAAATTTTAAAATTGTATTGACTCTCGGTTTTGTGTCTCTGGTAATACAATCATTAGCTAACCCTGGGACACCTATATCCTGCTGTATGGTTGGAAACCAATCTGAACTACACATAAAGAAGGAATTCGTCTTGAGTGAGTTCATACTCTGGAGTCAGCTTTAGGTCAGGTGTTTATACCTGGTGGTCAGCTCATTTATTTAGTAATGTATAAAGAACTCACAGATATTTTCATACTGGTGGTAGATAATTTTCTTTAATTATAAAAGTAATACATGGTTATTAAAGAAACGAAGGCAAAGATGAAAACGAGCTGGTGGGGAGAGGACAGTTATAATCCCATTCCCCAAAAGTAATCACTGCTCAGTATATTTGCTTACATTAATTTTTCTATGATTAGGCTTTTTTAAAACCCAACTGTACAATTACATATACTCTACATACAGTTATGCATAATTGCAATAATATACACACAATGATTTTAAATTATTTCTTCAATTAACACTAAAAAGACTTTAAAAATGCATCATTGATTAGAAGGCATAAAAATGCTTTTGATATGATATTGTTACTTTAAAAAACTGAATTTTATTCCATCTATGGCTGTATTAGTCTTAATCACACTGGGGTTGAGCCTGGAAATTTTAGGCAACTTACACAGTTCAGGGAAAAATAAAACAAAAAACAAACAAACAAAACCCTGTCTTTTTAAGTTAAAAACAAACAAACAAGTTAGGACATAGAACAAAGAGGTCAAAACCTTTTAAAAATATATTAATATTAATTTTTAAATTATCCTATAGGCTCTGCTTGATTGAGAATTTTATTAAGCATATTAAAATGCATTCAAATTAATAAATATGACCGACAAACATTTTTGCTTCCCTTCCCACCGAAAAATAACTCTACTGAAACCTGAATTCCCCGAGTTCTCTATGCACTTTTAGATGATAGCTAAGAAAGTACAAGAGCTATGGAAGGTAAGCTGCTGTTCTCTCCTCAAAGAGTGACCATGGCCCATTGGCAATATCCTTTGGTGAAAAGAGTGATCTGACTTAGTATATTAGATTGTAAGAGCTTCCATAATAAAGTATTACAGACTGGATGGCTTAAACAACAGGACTGTATTTTGTCACAGATCTGGAGGCTAGAAGTCTAAGATTAAGGTGTCGGCAGGTTTGGTTTCTTCTGTGTCCTCTCTCTTTGGCTTACAGGTGGCTGCCTTCTTGTTGTGTCCTCATATGGTCTTTCCTCTGTGTATGTACATGTCTGTGTCTAAATTTCCTCTTCTTTTAAGAATACTGGTCATATTGGATGAAGGCCCACCCATTTGACCTCATTTTACTTTAATAAGTTCTTCAAAGGTCCTATGTCCAAATACAATTACATTCTGAGGTTCTACGGGTTAGGACAAATTTTGAAGGAACACAGTTCAGCCATACTACTTCTGCAATATTACAATGACAAGATCTCTCCTTTTTTCTTTCCTGCTAGGATGTTTAACAAGGAATCATCCTTTAAAAAAAAAAAAAAAAAAAAAAGAAAGAAAGAAAAGAGAGGAGAAAAACAGATGTGCCTTCTCTCTAACACTCCCCCAGCCTACACCACCAAGAAAAATGTTTTTTTGAAGTTATTTTCTTCATTTGAAGTATCAGATCACATCTGCATTGGGCACATTTTCAAATCTTGGGCAAGATCTCAGAGTAGCAAGGGGCACAACTTTTGCACTAAATTATTTTAAGAAATAGCCACAGACTTGTTGCAATCTCAAAAAAAGAAAGAAAAAAGAAGAAATTGAAAGAAAATTCTAATAAAAATGGTGCTGCTGACATACTCGAGGCCGTTCTTTTAAACCAGCCCCCTGGTATTTGCTGCCACCTTGACAGTCTCCTAATTGCCTGACCCAGTGCGGCCCCAGACCAAAATTAACCACTGTTTCCTTCTTGGGACCTAATCACAGCATTTCCTACCAAATCCAAACATCCAAAAATCCTCCATGAATGTATCCTAAATAGAAAACAGAAAGTAAAATAAAATACCTAACTTTGTAAAGATTTTCTTAAACAAGCAGCCACCTAAACTTCAATGTAAGAAAGCAGTCGCTTTTAAGTAGAAACAGTGCAGCGAAGGCTCTTCTATTTTTGCAGGAAACACGGTGAGAGATTTTGTATCCCTTTCCACATCTTTTTGTGAAATCTAATCCTGTTTTGCTAGAGGTTGCCTTCTCTGTTCCGTTTAGTTTGCGATGCCAGTGGGGGTGAAAAGTTGCGTTTAACCCAGCATAGAGCTCTCTCAAAGTTATTATAATAACATGGTGCCACTGAAGAAAGTCAGTCTCCCTGAGACTGCCTTGGTTCCCAGGTGAAATATCCTCTTTCCCTATGATATGTTATCGTAAATATAATACCGAAAGATTATTATATTTTGGACGAGGTGGCTGATTCTGAATTTCCTGGCATTGCTGAAATGAAAATAATAGATGATTCGATCCTGTAATGGAAACACATTTGGAAAGCCCATTTTTCCTTTCTTGCAGTTGGTGATAGAAAGGGTTAGAATGTAAGACTTTTGGGTTTTTCCACATTTTGTTACTCTGGGCAGGCAAAGGCAGACCTGGTTCACCTGCATGGATCATGAATGGCCTCCCCTTGGGTCAAGAGCCTACTATGAATCAGTTGTGAGAAAGGGAATAGGACAACCCTGTATTCCTTCAGTCTTCTGCTCATTGTGTTAAAACATTAAAAAAGAAACCCCAATCACCAGACCAAATGTGGTCATTTCAGGCCAATTGGCTTTCTCCTCTCCTTTGGCCAACAGCTGTACTATAAAGCCCAAGGTGTCCACTTTGTAAGAAAAGATGATCACAAGTGGAAACATTTGAGAATGAACAGATTTAGGGAAATCCCTAAAAAATTGACTGATGACTGATTGCCTGCCACTACCATCAAATCTATTTAGTATAATGGCAAACTGAATTATTGGTAAGATAACTATTTATTGAATGTGTTCTATTCTAAATTGTAAGCTCTATGAGGGAAGAGATGAGTGAATGAACAAAGAATTGGATGAAAGAATGAATAAGAGCACACGGGAAAAGTATAGGATTTGGATATTTAAGGCTTACCTGTGACTCTTAAAGGCTTAATTCTGCAGCCAGCACAGTGATGTGTGCTGGCTAATCCTAGCTACTTGGAAGGCTAAAGCAGGAGGATGGCTTGAGCCCAGGAGTTTGAGACCAGCCTGGGCAACATAGCGAGACCCCATCTCAAAAAAACAGGTTTAATTCTTTCACCATAAAAGGTGGTTTTTAAAATGTGTTCCTCACATCATGCTAAGTATTTTCATATTCACTTTTCTCCTCTGAAATAAAAATAGCTAATACTTTCTGAGAGAGTTGTCTGAGTTCATGACTCGTGGCTGACCAACCATCCTAGTTTGCCTGGGATTGAGAGTTCCTAAAATGTGAGATTCAGGGCACTAAAACTGGGAAAGCTCCAGGAAAACTAGGATGAGTTGGTCATGCTGCAACACTGAACTAAATGTTTTTTCATCCTTTTTATTTCATCTAATCCTCACCAAAGCCCTATTAGGTATTTGACACTTTTATTATCCCATTTTACAGATGAGGTTATGGAGGCTCAGACATGTTAGATAACAAAAACTCAGGATCATCTTGTTGGAGAAGCCAAGGGCCAGTCATCATGGCCTCTTGCATTGCTGGCAACCATAGCAATGCATTTCATGGCTATTGAGATAATGATGGTAAACTCACAGGTAGCATTTTACTATCTGCAAAACTTTTCCTCATTTAAGCCAACAGTGAAGGGCGGCCACTAAAGCCAAGTTAAAGTCAACCTCAGTTGACCTCCATTGGGAATTTCGTGGCCCATTACTCTGGACTCTGGTCAACCATTTTCTTGCTTTTGAGAGAAGACACACATAAAATAGGAGAGGAAAAGAGGGGAAAATCAATCTTAATCAGCAAGTTATTTCCTCCAAAGGGACTTTTTAATCATTATTATAACGAAACACATTTCTTTTTTCCAAAGTCTGTGCTAAGGTTGAGAGAACAACTTTAACTGAAGAATAAATGAGTGCCTTGAAGTGGTGAGTTGTAAATTGCCCATCAGGTCTAAGGATACATGGTTGGCTGCATTCTTTTTATTTATCTCTGAGAGTTCCCTGGTCCTCCACCTGGGATTGCCCATACTAATATGTATTTTTCAGTTTAGCCAAACCCTGAAGTTACAGGCAAGAGGAAATTCAATCAACTGATGGAGATAGATGCATTCAACAAATGTAATAAAACTTTTCTCAGTAGTAGGTTACACAAGCTTATATACTTTAATTGAAAATAAATGCCTTCTAAATGAAGAATAACTACATACTAGACCCTGAATAAAATAAATGAATTTATTTTAAATTCTACTTGATGATGTATTGTATTTTCAATGTGTGATGATATTTCTGGACACCCCTTTAACTCCCTATTGTTTTTAAAATTGGGCACAGACACCTTACCATGACTCTTAACACTTTCTACAGCACATTTCCAGCTTGATTTTTCTCTTTTCCCCAGTATTCCTGCCCATCTGAACTTCCTGTACCAGCATATCTCCAGGCCTCCACTCAGGCTGTTGCTTTCACTTGGAACTCCTTCCTCATTCTTCAGCGCCACCTGTAAAACTTGTAATGGACATCTGTTGTTCCATTTCTCACCTTTTTCTGTTTTATAGCACCCTTTTGTTCTTTTGGAAAACCACTCCTCCCCAAGCTCAATCCATGGATTTGATATAGCTGGGCCTGTCTTTGACAAAGTGGGTGTGAGATCCAGACCTGGCCGAATGGGAGCACTGTTTGTATATGTTGCTGGATTTATCAGGAGAAAGGCACTGTTGGTTTGCTTGTTTGTTTGTTTGCTTGTTTTTTGCTGTAGTAATGAAGCTGCTAACAAGGTGAGCCTGGGAGAACTGGTATCCATTCTTTCCTCCACCACGAACAAGGCTGTCTAAAAACAAAACCAACCCAGGGTAATAAAGCCAAGAGATGGGTAGGGACCTCTCTTTAATGGAGTCATTAGCTATCCTGGATCCAACTGTGCCTGAAGCAGGATGCCCCTTTTTCAATTAGCTAAGCCAACACATTTTTCTATTTTTGCTTAAACTAATTTGAGTTACGATTCTGTCACTAAAAACTAGAAATTAAAAATCTTGATTATGTAAAACCCTACCCATAATTATGGATTCATCTTAAAGGTCACTGAATTTCTAAAGCTTTCAAAAAGCTTTTTTCAAAAAAAAAAAAGGGTGGCTTTGATCACCCAAGAATAGCTTTCATATTGTTTAGAAGTCAGAAAAATATTAAGTCAGGAAAGTTAGAAAAGATATAATTTTAGACACTTATTTGTATATCTTCAACAATGTGAATATTGTGATTTATAATGTGTATAAAAATCTTACCATATAGTCAGCAAGGTAGAGGTTTGAAAATTAGGTTCCTACAAAGGTGAGATATAAGAAAAAATATATTTGGACTTTGTCTGTGATTCCTGGTACAGAGCTCCTAAAACGCTTGGAATTTCCTGAGCAACAGGAGTGTCTGTTATTATTCCTAAGGAGCCCCAGGTAATCACACCTGATTTTATGCTAATGAGGTGATTTAAGATAGTCTCAGGATGGGACTGATCACCACAAAGACCAAGTGATTAGAGTATTAGAACTTTCATATCCACCCACAGACCTCTGGGAAGGAAAGGGAGGGTTTAGATAAAGCTTTATAAAAACTCTCGAACCATCAGACCAGAATGAAGGGTTAAAAAGAAAAAGAAAAAACAAAAAACAAAAAACAAAAAAACTCTTGAACAAGAAAATCTGATAAGCTTCCAGGTTGGTGATGACATCAACCAGGTGCTAGGAGGGTGGTACATCTGAAGAGGGTAGAGAAAGTCTGTGCCCCTTCCCCGATACCTTGTCCTGTGCGTCTCTTCCACTTGGCTGTTATAATAAACCTGTAAGGGTAAAAAGACTGTTTTCCTGAGTTCTGTGAATCATTCTAGCAAATTGCCAAACCCATGGAGGGGGTTGAGGGAACTCCCAATGCATAGCTCGTCTGTCCTTACTAAGGGAAGTTTGGCACTTGTAAGTGTCATCTGAAGTGGGGATGGTCTTATAGGACTGACCCTTTAACTTACTGGATCTAACTAACTCCAAGTCCAGTGTCATAATTAAACTGAATTGTAGCACACCCAGTTGGTAACCATTGAATCAGAGCATTGCTTGTTGGCATTAGAAAACATTCCAGAAAAGGACTATAAATTCTTCTGGAAAAGAACAGTGAGAAAACATTGACTTTGCAATCAGACACCTGGATTTCATCTAGACTTCCCTGTTGTGTGAAGCTCTGGAGTGAATTCCTTAATATATGCAATCCTCCAATTTCTTAATTTCTAAAATAACTAGCACTAAAGGACGGAATAAGAAGACAAATACTGTGTATGAGTTAGGAAACAGGTCCAGCTGCTGTCACAGAGATCCATAATACTGATGGTTTAAATAAGAAAGATTTTCTTTTTCTCTCCCATATAATGAATAAGGCACAGTAGTCTGGGGCTGGTGTGGTGGTTCCATAGTGTCATGGACCCAGGCTCCTTCTATCTTCTCTTCTGCCATCCACCCTCGGTTGTTCTCATCTTTAATTGTACAAGATGTTTTCCCACCATGCTCTCATTCCAACCAACAGAAACAGGAAAGGCAAAGTGAAAAGCATGCTCCTTTCTTTTAAAGGCATGAAGCATTTTCCATATTGATTGTTCCCATTTTACCGGACAGAACGTAATCACATGTCTAATATGTAACCATATCTAGCTATGGAAGAAGTTAAGAAATACAGTTTTCTTTCTCAGCAGCAATGACTCAAATAATATTATACATTTTTAAAGTATAATTATTACTAGAGATGAAGAAGAAAGTGCATATTAGTGGACAACATAGGATTTATTTAAATTACCAGGCAGATTTCCCGGCACAATGGCATTACCTCTTTCTGTCTCCTTTTTAGTTACAGGTATATTGAAAATTCTGAGTGGCATTTGCTCATTGCTGGTAACTTTGTTAATTGGCAAAATCCTCTAGACAGCAGCATACAAATGCTTAGGAGTTATTATAATGTAACTCTTAGGGATTTATCCAAATGAAATAACACAAAAGGAGAAGCTGTTCATTGCAGTGTTACCTGGGAGAGCACAATTGTAAAGTCTCTGTATTTTACAGTAGACCATAAGCCATCGCTTCCACTTCTAAGAACAGCTTGCTGGACCATGGGAGAATGAGCACCTCAATCTTGAAGTGGGGATCTGGGCTGTGCAGTACTGTGGCCCTACAGGGGTACACACCAATCCATGATGAGCCAGTAAGATACTGTTGTATAAGAGCTTGGAATGAGAGATGAAGAAACCAGAAGTGAGGGGGCAAGTTTACTGCAGTGTTTCAAGCAGCCTACAAACTCGTGCAATCCTTAAAGCCACTTCGTTCCTATTCTTCCTAATGCCTGGTAGTTAAATTATTCCTTAAATTTAATTGATTTTTTACCAAATTAATCTTAAATAATTTGCCAACAATCCAGGAATGACTAGGAATATGACAGAATGGTATGCAGCCATTAAAATAATAATAATGTGTAGAAACACAAAAATGTGTCCAAGATACAATTTTAGCTGAAATTAGAACAGAAAATAAGAATATTTCTCTATATAAATATGAGTAACAAGTACATCAAAGGACATTTCCAAGAAACTGAAGACAACCTATAGAACCTTTTTCTCCCTGGAGATGAGAGAAAGTATTTGCAAATCATATATCTGATAAGGGTCTAATATCCAGAATATAAAAAGAATTCCTACAACTCAACAACAAAAAGACAACCCATTTAAAAAATGAGGAAAAAACTTGAATATCCCTTTCTCTAAAGATATACAAATGGCCAATAAGCCATTAGACTCAATGTCATTGGTCCTTTAGAAAAATGCATATCAAAACCAAAGTGAGGTACATTTTCATACCCACTAGGATTGCTATTTTTTTTGAAAATGGAAAATAAGAAGTGTTGGAGAGAATGTAGAGATACTGGAACCCTTGAACATTTCTGGTGGGAATTTAAAATATATATCAGCCATGTGGAAACCAGTTCGGTAGTTCCTTAAACAGTTAAACTTACAATTACCATGTTACCCAGTAATTCCACTCCTCAACACATACACAAAAGAATTGAAATCAGGGAGTCAAAACAGATATGTGTACACAAATGTTCATTGCAGCACTATTCACAATAGCCAAAAATAATAGCCCAAGTGTCCATCTGGAATGAATGGATAAACAAATTGTGACATAACACACAATGGAATATTATTCAGCCATCAAAAGGAATAAAATACTGGTACATGCTACAATATAAATCAACCTTGAAAGCATGGTATGTGAAAGAAGCTAGACACAAAAGGCCACATATTGTATGATCCCATGTCTATGGAATGTCCAGAATAGGTAAGTCCATAGAGGCAGAATGCAGATTGGTGTTTGCCAGGGGCTGGGGAAAGAGAGAAATGGGAAGCAACTGCTTAATGTGTGCAGGGTTTCCTTTTGGGAGAATTAAGATGTTTTGGAACTAGGTAGAGGTGGTGGTTATATAACGTTGTGAATCTGCTAAATGCTAATGATTCACTTAAAAATGGTTCACCTAAAACTGGTTAATTTTATGCTAAGGGAATCTCATCTTGATAAAAAAGTAATAAAAAAGAAAAAATAATATGATTTTAGGGGGTATTTTGTGGGAGTAATTTGATTAGAAGTAGTTTTTAAAAGCATTATATCACCATTTATATATGTGTGTGTTATATATGTATTATGTGTATTGTTTTTGATTTGAGGTAAATATTTACATGCTTCCTTAAAAGAATAAAAATAGTTCAGTCTGAAAGTAACAATTCTCAAAAAGTGTCAACACGTTCCATATGGAGACAGTGCCCATGATAACGCATCCCTTGACAATACCACTTTGGATATAAAGTGATTGACAACTGGCTCTTGTCCATCTCAGAAGTCTCAATTCTGTCGTTTCATCAACCTCAGTTTAATGCAGTGCTGCTTTTTATGCAGCTGAATTTTCAGCACCACACTTATGATGGTGGGATTTACTTGTAGTACTTTTAGAAAATATCCTCATTAATTCTTTTTTTTTTTTTTTTTTTTTTTTTTTTTTTTTTGAGACAGAGTCTCACTCTGTTGCCCAGGCTGGAGTGCAATGGCACAATGTTGGCTCAATACAACCTCTACCACCTGGGTTCAAGCAATTCTCCTGCCTCAGCCTCCCGAGTATCTGGGACTACAGGCACACACCACCATGCCTGGCTAATTTTTGTATTTTTAATAGAAACAGGGTTTCACCATGTTGGCCAGGCTGGTCTCAAACTCCTGACCTCAGGTGATCCACCTACCTTGGCCTTCCAAAGTGCTGGGATTACAGATGTGAGCCACCACTCCAGGCCTAACTCTTTTATTATAAAATTTCTAGCATAAAACATAAGCCTAGTATAATTCCTTTTGGAAATCCATATAAGTATGAAAATTAAAATACAAAATCCATTATTCTATTACCTAGAATAAAAGTGTAAATTTCAGTTTTATACACGGGTGAGCATACCTACACAAACAGTTATATAGATGCATTTTTGGCAACAAATATTAGGATTACATGCTGTATACTTTTCACTTAATATTATGAACAATTTCCTCTGTCATTAAAGATTCCAAAATTGCTTTTTTAATATATAGCTGTACCATAATTTATGCAGAACCTCTATTTTAGTTTTTTAATTTTTAATTTTTAAATTTAATTTAATTTTCATTTTAAGTTCCAGGATACATGTGCAGGATATGCAGGTTTGTTAGATAGGTAAACATGTGCCATGGTGGTTTGCTGCACCTATCAACCCATCACCTAGGCATTAAGCCTCACACACATTACCTATTTTTCCTGACACTCTCCCTCCCACCACCGACCCCCAACAGGCTCCAGTGTGTGTTGTTCCCCTCCCTGTGTCAATGTGTTCTCATTGTAGAACTTCTATTTTATATGTCTAGTTTTTTGTGTATTTGTTTGTTTGTTTGTTTGTTTTTGAGACGGAGTCTTACTCTGTCGCCAGGCTGGAGTTCAGTGGCACAATATCGGCTCACTGCAACCTCCACCTCCCAGGTTCAAGCGATTCTCCTGCCTCAGCCTCCTGAGTAGCTGGGACTAGAGGCACGCGCCACCACAACCAGCAATTTTTGTATTTTTAGTAGAGACGGCGTTTCACCATGCCGGCCAGGATGGTCTCGATCTCTTGACCTTGTGATCCGCCCGCTTCAGCCTTATATTTGTAGTTTTTCCCAATATTTCTGCAGTCCAGGCCTTCAGTGTGCTCCATTATAGCCATACATTCACTGTAAGGTTACATTCTTTTTTTTTTTTTTTTTTTTGAGACGGAGTCTCGCTCTTTCGCCCAGGCTGGAGTGCAGTGGTGTGACCTCAGCTCACTGCAAGCTCCACCTCCCGGGTTCAGGCCATTCTCCTGCCTCAGCCTCCCGAATAGCTGGGACGACAGGCACCCGCCACCACACCCAGCTAATTTTTTGTATTTTTAGTAGAGATGGGGTTTCACCCTGTGAGCCAGGATGGTCTCGATCTCCTGACCTCGTGATCCACCCGCATGGGCCTCCCAACGTGCTGCAATTACAGGCATGAGCCACCGTGCCTGGCCGCAAGGTTACATTCTTAAAAATAAATTCTTAGGACCAGAAATATGTATTCAAAAGGAAACTTTGGAAGCTTTTGACATGCTTTGACAAACTATCTTCTTGTTGTGTTGTCTGAATTTACCCTTCCAATAGTACTTTGTGAGTTTATACCATCATTCCACATCCTTGGCAAAATCGGGGGTTTCTTGCCAAAGTATTATTTTATATACACTTAAAATTTTATTTTTGATGTGACAATACATAATATGGTTCAAATATCAAAGGAACCACTGGGTATATGGGAGAAAGTCTCTCCTGCCCATGTATACCATCCCCCTCTGGGGACAAACAAATACTCAGTTCCTTGTATAATTTATGCATTCATAAGTACAGTAGTCTAAACATACTGCTCTGAACCTGATATTTTCCACTTATCTAAGATATATTCCACTTATCTACGTATCTTGAACGCAGACAGCTTCTTCATTGTTTTTTATAGATGCACACTTTTCTATTGGTAAATGTCATATACTTAACCAGTCCCCTTTTCACTGGTTAAAGCATTTAGGTTGCCTTTAACCTATTGCCATTCATACACTGTAGCTGTGAATTACCTTGTAAATATATCACTTTGTACATGGACAAATGTGTGTGTGTGTGAGCGCGCGCGCACGCCTGTGTACACGCGCATGTGTCTATGTTGAATTTCTGAGTTACTAGGTTCAAGGATTTTTTAAATGTTTTTGTTCATTTTATCAAAAAGGGAATGAGGGAGAGAAAGGAGACAGAAAACATTAGAAAATTTAGTGAGGCTGGTAGTATTAAATGGTAGGAAATGTCACATATTTTTCCTAAATTGCCCAGTTTCTGGTTTTCTCTCACTATTCTCTCTTGTCTGTTTAAGTGTTTGGAAATTTCAAAAGATTAGGGACAAGAAAAAGGATGGGTGCTAAAAACCAAATAGCAGAGCTGCCTCCAATCCTACAAGAGCTGTTTTACCATTAGCTGAATTCTGATAAGAAAGAGCAAAGGCCTCAGAACAGAGAGAGCTAAGCCTTTAAGCCCTGGAGGTGAGTTTACACACTATATCTTCAGAAATGTGAAATGAAAATATGTTTAGAGATGGAAAATAATTTTCCAAAGATAGGATCATCCACAACATAAAGGATCAAAATTTCAAAACCTCAGTTACTTGCCTTTATCTGACAGTAATTTTTTTTCTGGGAAAAGTTGATTTATGCTAAATAAATCTGTAAAACAACATGCAAAGTGCACAAATCATAATTGTATAGCTTAATGATTTTTCACAAAGTGAACACATACATGCAACCAAAACTCCAATTAAGTAACAGAACATGACCAACATCCCATTAGCCTCCATTATTCCCTCCCAAACACTACTCCCCAAAAGTAACCATTTTCTATCACTATCAATTAATTCTGTCTGTTTTATAACATTACATAAAGGGAAAATGTAGGATGTATTTTTCTGTTTGATTTATTTTGCTCAACATTATACAGAATTCATTCATGATTTTATTTTTCTCTTTCTGTTGTATGACTGCATTCATTCCACAAATATTTACTGATATTTACCTATTTGCCAGGTGCTGTGCTAGCCACTGGAGACACAATGCCAATGATACAGATAAGGTCCTTGCTCATCTACAACTTACACATGGGGAGATTGTCTTCCCACTCTGAAAATGAATATTTGAGAATTTAAAAGGCATTGCTTTCCAGGGAGACAACTGAGGTTTCTCAATACAGATAGCTCAAAGGTATTCATCTTTCTAAAAACTCAAAAGTATGTTCAGATTAAAACGAGCTTCAGTGAATTTCTTTATCCTTACTTACAGAATCTTCCAGCATCATTTACCTGCTGTTTAAAGGCAGAGGCCTGCACCATATAAATCTTGGTTACATTTTCAGAGCTGTATTCAGTGCAGCCCCCTGACTAAATAACTGTAATATGTCTGCCAGTCAAGACTCTGGGGAAAGGATGATGTCTGTATCATTGAAATGCTATTTTAAACACACTTTTTTTTGCAGACAAATTCACAGAAGAGTAATGGCTAAGCAATGTTTTCATTTTTTTCTTCTTTCTTTAAATTATAGGTTTTGTCCTATTTCAGTTTAGGAAAAGGATTGGGAGATACATTCCATCTGGTCAGTGACGATTTTGAATTGACCCAGAAATCAGAAGAGGATATAGATAGCATTATTTCAGAACCCCACACAAAGTCAAAAATTCTAGTGTCTACATACATTAACTTTAGAGTTGATAGGTATTATTGACATTTGTAAGCAATGTTTAAAAGTTTAAATTAGTACAACATTGAGGTAGTTCAACATGTGCATTGATCCTAAAGGCTTAACAATTTTAAGAGCATTACCAAAAAATCTAAAGTGCTTGTACCTATCCTCCACAAACTTGTCCCCTCTTCCGTTCACCAGATAAGAATTTGGAGTAAATCCTTCTAGACCTTTTTTATATCTTTATATACAAACGCATGTATGTGTAAGTTGTTTTTCCTATAAACGATACACACATCATAGCGCAACTTGGTTTTTTTCCCTTTGACACTATTTTTTGAGATCTTGGAAGCTGATGTCTACCTGGTTCACTCTTTTGAACTGCCGTATAGTGTTCCACTATATGAACATACCATTTTATAAAATGTAGCCATTCTTTGACTGAGGACAAGTAGTCTCCAGATTTTCACTCTTACAAGCAATGCTCCTATGAACATCCTTCAGCATATGAGAAAGTATCCCTCTAGGACACACATCAAGACTGATTATGCCATCACTTCTTTATAAGAACATCTTGGCCCTTAACACTAAGGAAGCTCCTGAAGGCTGCGTAGGTCTTATTTGTATCTGTGTCACCAGAATCCATTGTAGATGGGTGGGAGTTAATGACTGCCTTCCATGACACCAGAGTATAGGTCCCGGGTGTCCCAATATCTCTCCACTTCTCAATCTCTTGGTTGGTTCCTTTTTGCCTACTAGTCATTTAGAAGGCAGACATCCTAAAGCCTTTGTTCTTGGCCTTCTCTCATTTCTCTGGCATCTTTTCCTAGGTCTGAAGCTCTCAGCTCAAGCTGCATGTCAGAATTAATGGGAGAGCTTCTGTATATTACTAGTGCCCAGGTCCGCTCTCCAGAGGTTCTTACTTAGCTGGTCTGCAGTGGAGTAGGTCCCATATAATCACATTTTTTTCCCTTAAGACTCTCCATGTCATATAAATGTAAGGCTAGAATGGAGAATCATTGCCCTAGGCTGCTGGTTCTCCTAGTGGGGCCCCCAGTCAGCATTATCCGTATCCCCTGGGAATTGTTAGAATTGCAGACTCTTGGGCCCTACTCCTGAATCAGATATTCTGGAGGATGGGGCTGTACAACCTATGTTATGACAAGCCCTTCAGATAATTCTGATGCATGCCAAATAAAGTTTGAGAACCACTGCCTAGAGTGATCTGATGCATTCCCCCTGAATTTGTAGCCACGCAGAAAACTCCTTTTTTCTCACCTCCACCCTCACCCCTCTCCTGGACACCAACTGCCTCACTGACATTCTACAGCAGTGTCTCCCCAGTATCTCCACCCTATTCCCACCTTATCAGGGTTTTTTTTTTCCTCAGTCTTCTCCAACCCAGTGAATGGCACCATCCTCCAAGTTGCTGGAAGCAGAAACTTGGAGTTCATTTTTAAGATATTTTAAAATAGGTAATGCATTTAGGAAGCTTAAAATCAAGAAGGTACAAAGAGGTGAACAATGACAGTCTCCCTCCTACCCTTATCCCCTGCTATGGACTGAATTGTGTTTCCCACAGAATTCATATGTTGGAATAAATTCTAACCCCCTAACTCCCAACATGACTGCATGTGGAGATAGGGCCTTTAAAGAGGTAATGAGATTAAATTAGATCATAAGAGTGGGGCCTAAATCCAATATTAGTGTCCTTATAAGAAGATGAAGAGCTAGAGAGGAAAGGCCATGTGAGGGCACCCAAAAAGGTGGCGGTCTGCAAGCCAAAGAGAGAGGCCTCAAAAGAAATCAACTCTGCCAGTACTTTGATAGTAAATTTGGCTTCCAGAACTGTGAGAAAATAAATTTCTGTTGCTTAAGCGCTTAGTCAGTGCTATTTTGTTATGGTAGCCTGTGATGGTTAATTTTAATGTGTCAACTTGACTGGGCCATAAGGTGCCCAGATATTTGCTCAAACATTGTCATGGGTGTTTCTGTAAAATTATTTTTGGATGAAATTAACATTTAAATAAGTAGATTGAATAAATCAGATTGCACTCCTTAATGTGGATGGGCCTCACCTAATGAGGCCTGAATAGAACAAAAAGGCTAAGCCTTCTGCAAGTAAGAGAATTATTCCCACCTAACAGCTTTCAAACTGAAATATTGGCTTTTTCTTACTTTGGGACTCAACTGAAACATCATTTCTTCCTGGGTCTCCAGCCTGCCAGCCTTCAGATGGGAACTACATCTTTTTTTTTTTTTTTTGAGACGGAGTCTTGCTCTGCCGCCCAGGCTGGAGTGCAGTGGCCGGATCTCAGCTCACTGCAAGCTCCGCCTCCCGGGTTCACGCCATTCTCCTGCCTCAGCCTCCCGAGTAGCTGGGACTACAGGCGCCCGCCACCTCGCCCGGCTAGTTTTTTGTATATTTTAGTAGAGACGGGTTTTCACCATGTTAGCCAGGATGGTCTCGATCTCCTGACCTCGTGATCCGCCCGTCTCGGCCTCCCAAAGTGCTGGGATTACAGGCTTGAGCCACCGCGCCCGGCCCTGGGAACTACATCTTTAGCTCTCCTGGATCTCAGGCCTTTGGATCCAAAATGGTGCTATACAATCAGCTCTCCTGATCTCTAGCTTGCCAATTCACCCAGCAGGTTTAGGGACTTTCCATCCTTCATAATCATGTGAGTCAATTGCTTACAATAAATCATATGTACATATACACACATACACACACATATATATATACATATATATGTATGTGTGTGTACACACATATACTCTGTTGGCTCTGTTTCTTTGGAGAAACCTGACTAATCCATAATGTACAACTGTAGCAAATTAATGCATACCCCATCTTCCCAATTCCCCATCATCCTCACACAGTAACCACTGTCCTTAGTTTCTTACACATTCTTTCAGCATTTCTTTAGAATATATACACAAATAAAATTATGAAATACTATTTTTCTCCAGTTTATATATATATATATATATACACTCTTTTTGCAGATGCATTATATTTCATTGTCTGCATATATCTTGATTTGTTAAATCAGTCTGCTATAGTTTAGGTTTTCATTGTTTTTGAATTATAAATGATACTGCAGTAAAGAAGCTTGTGAATGCCATTTTCCACACATGCAAATATACCTGATATATAAAATGTAGGCTGCTGGTTCAAAGGGTCTATGATTTTGCAGTTTTGATAAATTTCAAATTGCCTCCTTAGAAGTTATATCAACTTACTCAACAATGCGTAAGAGTTGTAATATATCCCCCAAAGCCTCAGTAATTGACTGTGTGTATCAAACTTAATAGTTTGCATATCTGATTACCGAAAAGCTCACATTGGTATAGTTTTATGAGCACCTTTTCACAAGTTTGTACTGTTTGTATTTCCTTTCTTGTGAGCTATCAATTGGTATCTCTTGTAGGTTCTTATTGTATATCGAAGGAAAAATCTCTCTTTGTGCTATGAGCTGAAAATATTTTTTTCTCAGCTTGTCATTTAACTTTCAATTTTGATTATGATGTGCTATGGTTGGAATGTGTACATCAAAAAGCATATGTTGGAAACTAATTCCTAATGCAAAAGCACTGGGAGGTGGGGCCTAATGAAAGGGGATTAGGTCATGAGGACAGAGAGAATCAATTAATGCTGCTACCAAGGGAGTGGGTTCATTATAAAAGGGAGCAGTTTAATCTCCCTTCTCTTTCTCTTTCTCTTTCTCTTTCTCTTTCTCTCTCTTTCCCTCTCTTGCCCTTCTGCCATGTGATGACACAGCAAGCAGGCCCTCTCAAGATGCTGGTACCTTAATGTTGGACTTACCAGCCTCCAGAACTATAAGCCAATAAATTCCCATTCACAATACATTACCCATTCTGTGGTATTATATTATAGCAACACAAAATGGGCCAAGACATAATGTTTCTTATCATGCAGAATTTGTTTGTTTTATAATGTAGTTAAATATTTCCTTAATTTTTTTCTTTTATGGCTTGTGGATTTTGAGTCATAGTTAGAAGGCCTTCCTTATGCCACAGATGTAAGGTAATTATTCCTTCCTATTTCCTTCTAAATCAGTTTCTGGTTAAATTTTTTACATTTATTTATTGATCCATTTGATATGGATCAAGTATGTACTTAAAGTATGAAGTACAGATTCAACTTTATGATTATTTGTGTGAGTGTGTGTTTTACCAGATGACTACCAAATTATTTCTGGCAGTGTATATTGGGTAGCCTAGACTTTCCCAATCAGTTTGAGAAGCCATGTCTATCAGAAACTAAATTCTCACAGTTACATCTCTTTCTGGATTTTCTACTTTCTTCCATTGGGTTTTCTGTCCATTTACAATCCAGTATCACCTTATTTATTTATTGTTGCTCTAAATTCTCTATTAACATCTGGCATTAATACTAGATTTTCCATATTGCTCTTCATTTTCAAAGTTTTTTGAGATGTTTTTGTTTGTTTATCTTCCCAAATAAAATTTTGGATTAATTAGTCTCATTCAAACAAAACGAAATAACAGAAATAAATTATTGGTATTTTTATTTCTAGTCATTTTATAAACTATCTTAGAAAGAACAGGCATCTTTGTGATATCCAGTCATCCTAAGAATACAGTGTCTTTCAATTTAGTCACATCTCCTCTGAGGTCTTCATTAGTGTTGTAAAACATAATTCATATAGGCCATGCAGGTTTCTTGTCATTTCTATTCCCAGTGATTTTGTTGCTGTTGTTTATGGAAATTTTATTATTTTATATTCTTTATGTGGGTGTTATTTGTATATAGGAGAGAGCAATATCTGCAGTATAATTTTGGAACTCATTATTGATACCCTTATTCTCATCCGCATCATAATATCCTTCATCATGTCCTATTAATCCTACCTTTAAAACATACTTTACATGTATCCGATTCTTGCCACCCCTACTAACAAACACCACCCTCACTTCAAGTCACTTCGATTTCTCATCTGGATAGCAGAATAGCCTTCTCGACTCTGTTCTCCACATAGCAGCTAGAGTGATCTTTTAAAAATAACAAAAAGGGCATATTGCCATGCCCCTGCCTAAAATATTTCCATGGCCACTCCTTCTATTTTAAATGAAATTAGATTCCTCACCTTAAAGGCCCTATATCAGCTGGCCGCTGGCTCTCTCTCAATTCCATTCTTTTGTCCATTTATTTACTTTGTAAATTTAAAAGCATTTTTTAATTTTTAATTTTTATGGATACATAACAGTTGTACATATTCATGGGGTACTTGTGATGTTTTGAGACAAGCATACACTATAATGATTAAATCATGGTAATTGGAATAGCTATGACCTCAAACATTTATCGTTTCTTTGTGTTAGGAACATTCCAATTCCACTCGTTTAGTTATTTCGAAGTATACCCCAACCCCATTCTAAATCATCTTCTCCTCAATCATAGAACCCTAGGTGCAATGGCTTCTTGGGTTATGAAAACCTCCACCTTCTTTCCTAGCTCAGACCTGGCCTTACTGTTCTCTGCCAGGAATATTTTTCCTGCTGTTCTTTTAGGGCCTGGCTCCTTCTTATTCTCCTTCTTATTCTCTAGGATGCAATTTGCTTATCACTTCTCAAAGAGGTTTTCTCCGTTCATCTGATCTACGCTCTCTCTCTTTTCATCTCTTTTACAATACTTAGAACAATATTTAATTATATGCTTGTTCATGTATTAGCTTATTTTCTGCTTCTCTTCCCCACTAGCTGTGAACGCTTCTGCTATCTGCAAAGTGCATAGCAGATGGTAGGTGTTTGAATAATGTATTTATTGAATGAATAAACAAGTATCTTTCTTGTTTACTAGTCAAGGGCTGGGAAAGCTTATGTTTTTTTCCTGTTATTCAGCTATTATTCTCCATTCATGTCTTAAATCCAGGGTTACCGTATATCCAATACTTGTATTTCTAAGTCACAAGTTTCCCTCAAAAGCCTGACTCAACCATCATAAATCTCTTCCTTGTATTTGTTCTCATATATGCAAAATATGTAAGGTAATTTTCAAATAATAAAACACATGTTGAATATTACAGAAAAAGCTAGGGCTATACATAATTTATGAGAAAAGTTTTCCCTAAGGGTGGTGATACTATCATATATATTTTTTATATATTACCTGTATATTTACAAAGAAAAACATCACTTTTCTCATTAAAAATATACTATATTTTTGTTGTGAAAATAATCAAACGGTATAAAAATGGGTATCACTGACATGTACAAAGTATAAAATATCTCCAAAATTCTTACTCCAGAGAGAACCACTGGTGACAGCTGAATGTATATCCACCTTTCTAGACATTTTTTCTTTGCATATCATATTTTAAGCACAGGCTGAGATTTTGTTGTAGCTGTTTTATTTCATTTTTACTACAGTAGAACCCAATTAGACTAACAACACTATGAGATTTGCTTGCTGAATAATGCATTTTGGACATAGTTATATGCTAAACATATGGTTCTTCCCTCCTTTTTTTTTTTTAACAAGTGCCTAATATTTCATTTATTTACTGTCTCTAGATGGTTCCTTTCCCTTTTCACCTCGTCAGTGTGGAGGAGAGGGTCTTGAATTTTGTCAGGTTTCTTTTTTTTGAGAGCTCTGCCACTCCTCAATGCAGGGACCAAAGTCACCAGTCAGAGAACAAATCATTTCTCTACCTCAGCCACCATTTTGTTCGAAAAGGTAACATAGAACAAATGTTAAGTTTTCCAAAGTCCAGATTTATGATCAGAGTTAATGAGCCGAATAATCAGCTGTAAGAAACACTGATTAAAAACATTTACATGAGTTAATTTGTATTACTGACTATAACCAGAATTTAGGCACCCTCATCAACATGGTGAGGGTGCCTAAAAGAAAACCGTACTGCCAAACTCTTGCTTTAGTAACTGTATTGCTTACAAAGAGCCCAACAGTAGCTGAAGTTTATTACAGTTATGTTGCTGTGAATGCCACCAATATGTACTGTCAGACCTATTTTGAGTGAAAAAACTGCAAAACCAATTATTTTGCCAACATTGATAGGGACTGACAAAGCACTGATTGCTAGGTTTACATTTCAGGAAACAACTTATTTTATATTATGGGTGCCAACTAATCCAAAGGCAGTACATGGCAAATACACCATTTATAACTAGCATTGATTTGATGCCCCAAAACTCTCATTACCAGGTCGAGTTGTCACATGCGGCACATCTACACTTTTGTACATTTCAAACGTATGCAAATTAGTTTGGATAATGAAGGTATTATTTCCTGCTCCCAGCCCCTTGCCATTGTGTTCGGTAGTCACAGTAGTTGAGATTATTTGAAAGGTTTTCTGAAAATCTTCTTTGTAGTGGACCCCCAAATTAGCTTATCATGGGGAATTTAAATCCTACACCACTTTTGCAACTACAAGACAGACCTCTTCACCATATGCTATTTTTAGAGCAGGGCCCACAGCACAGTCTGAACAATACAAAGACTTGGGCTGAGCTGAGGGCAATGAGAGTTTGTGAGACTGGTTGTGGCAATGAGACCAACGAAGAAGAATAGTGCTCCCAAGGGCCAGTCTAATCGTTAGGCGAATGAGTGGTTTGGGATGCTGGGAAGACATTCTCCTCATCTCCAGTTGGCCTGATATCCTGAATCCCACATCTGTGAATGACTCCCTAAACCATACCCTCTTTTGGCCTCCTGGTCCCCAACTGTCCGGATATCTGAATTTCTACTAATGTCTGAATTTCCACTCTTTGACACTGCATTCCTAAGCATGACAATTTATCCTATATTAAGCTTGATAAAACATAAATACATATGAGAATCAGTACCATGTGGCAATTTAAGAGGGCAGGTTCTGAAATCCCACAGCCTAGCACTGAACTCCCACTCAGCTACATACTGGCTGTGCAACCTCAGGCAAGTTACTACTTATCTTCTCTGTACCTTCATTTCCTCCAGAAAGTGGGACTAATGACATTACCTGTTTCATAGGGTTGTCAGGGGGACTGAATATGGTATTATCCACTGTTCCTGAAAGTTAAGCATTAAGATAAATACCATTAGGACAGACTTATTAAGCATCATCTGGCAGAAGTGCTTACTTTTGAAAATTACTTTTTTGCATGTGTAAAAATTGTCATATGAAAATCATTTTTTGTTGTTGTTTTTTTAATATTCAGAGGGAAAATTATGTTTTGGCTATTTGAAAAATTCTGCCAGAAAGAAAAGCCCAGTACTTGAGAACGTGCTAAATTAAATCTATATAAACTACTAATCCAAGCAGACTGTAGGGAGTAAATCTGTTTAAAACATTAAAAATTTCATAGAGGGATGAAGGGCTAAGAGTAAAGATGAGTATGAAAAAATGCATACTCATTTGCACACAAATGGCTGTTTTGTTTTGTTTTGTTTCTTTTCTAGGGGCGAAAGGCCCATAAATTGGTTATGGAGTGGGGTGAGGGGGAGGTTAACTGAGAAAGAAAAGCTAGCCTGCTAGTGGCTCTCTGGGTCAGGAATCAGGAACCACTCTTCCTTGACTAGTGGGTGGGTGCAAGTAAGCTCGCTGATTTGGACATGCTTACTTCCTCTATGTCAGGCACTAAGCTAACACTTTCATTGATCAAGTCATTTTCATAACATCCCTATGAGGCAGGAAACCATTATTACCTCCTCTTTAGGACATGCAAAGGATACCGAAACTGCCCACAGCATAGGCGTAACTCTTACTTACTGTGCTGAGCAATTAAGGGAGGCCCTGTGCCTTGTTACTCATGATCCTGAAGTACCCACTGGGGAAAGCCTAGCTCTGGAAATGTCTCGTTCCAGAAAAAACGAATCATGATGATTCTGATTAAAGCAGGACTTGCCTCCCAAGAGTAATAATAATACAGTAAGAAACAGAAATTACTTCAATCATTCCGGGGGGAGGGGGGTGTGTGTGCATGTGTAAAAACAAAAACCTGGCTCTGAAACTAGAACCAAATTAGTGGCAACAGTAAGCTCACTCATTTAAGGCATATTTGTGAAGTGCCTACTATGTAACCATGGAGGAAATAGATTTGTCCTTTGCCCTTGTGTACCTTAAAGACTAACAAAGGACACCAAAACACAACAACATGTGTGAACCAAACTAGGACAGGGAAAATTCTGGACTCAGGGAGCATAAAGTGCTCTGGCACGACTCAAAATACTCCTAGGGTTATCAGACTCCCTGCTAGTTAAAGATGCCATATATTTAACAATTGTCGACATCAAATGTGCACTTTTAGAGAATAATAAAATTGTGCTTGCATACATTGTGTTGCTAATTTGGCTGCAGGTTAGAAGTAGTTTGGATCAAAGCTAGAAGTCTAGCACTTCTGAATTCCATTTGTAGTTATGATGTTGAACCCCAGGTGTGAAGCTCTCATTTCAAGGATAGTAGAGGGAGGAGAAAAAGGATTTGAAGCCCTAAGAATACAGTCAAAGGAAAGATTAGTGGGATTCATATGGGGCTTTAAAGCCTGAGCAATAATGTGAGTATGGTCTTCCAGGATGACAAGTAAACAAAGAGCTCCTGGTGAGTGAACAGGCTGAAGATGGGATCACCTTCGTAGAACTGCTATAAGCTGGTCATGAGCTATACAGAGCCACCTCCAAAATGGAACTATGACTTTCAGAGTAGGGTCAAGAAAAGCTAGTTAGAACTTTAGATTTAGCATTAGAAGAAAAAATGATATTCTTACAGATGGTATTCATCAGGCCAAATATAAATGCTGAATGATCAAGATCAATTAGGTGAAAATCTTTATGTTACTAGACTGCTCTGATTAATGGCAATCACAAGCTTTGGAGGTAACTGGACCCCAGTGTAAATCCCAACTGCACATTCTGACTCTGTAATGCCAGGCAAAGTCACTTAATTTTGCTGGGTCTTATTTTCATCATAAATGAGGAGGGTAAAACCCAGAAGGCAGGATAGCTATGAGGATTAAAAAGTTAGCACAAAGAACTCAATGAAGGGAATCTACTGTTATTATCAATAATGACACAAACTACTTTCTCTACACTACCTGTTGCTTGAAGTCAGTAGTTAGAAGACTTTTAAAAAATACACTAAGGTCATTCACTCACAGGGCAAGGAAAGACAACACAGTTTCTACCCACCACAGTCTGCAAATAGGAAATTGGATCAGAGAGGACATAGTACACATGGCCTGGTACATAGTAAGTAGTCAAGAAAAGATTCTCATTATTATTATTCAGACAAAAGATTGGAACCCAAATTATTTAGTTAGCACAATTGTCCTTTTCATTTCTTGTGACGTAAAACACATCTCCCTAAGATTCTTTAGGCCCAAGGTCACAGAGCTGAGCCACCACCAGGTCCCAGGTTGGTGATTCATTCACCAGAATGCAGTGCTACCAAGTACTAGGGGCTTATCTGTTCCCCAAATCACCTGACACTGCTGACCACTCAGGAAACTATTCACTTGAATTCTGGCTCCTGGGCCCTCCCTACCATTTGGGTGTGGGTTTCCCCTTTCTGTGGAAATTGATGGCTTTGCTTCAAGTCTCCTTCCTGCCGTTTCCAGTGGCATTAGGCAAACAGAGTCATTGGTGATGTCATCACTTTCATTTCCATTGGCCAGATTATCTCTCCCTAGTGACTAATATCAATCATCACTCCTCTGGGATCTAATTTTCATGAACAATCAGCCAATGAAGACTTCCACTTAACCTACAATACCATTCAATTCCAGTAAAGTCCCAAAACAAAATGGGCTAAAAACTGTCCCTCCATTAACTCCAGGTGACCTTGAAAAGGTTTGCTTCTTTCAGAGCAAATTTTTATGAGGGACCAATTTATTTTATTTTATTTTATTACTTCTTTTCTCTTTTTTTGTAGAGACAACGGGTTGCTATGTTGCCAAGGCTGGTCTTGAACCGCTGATCTGACCTCATGCACTCCTCCCACCTCAGCCTTCCAAAGTGCTAGGATTATAGGCATGAGCCACTATGCCTAGTCTTAGTAAATATTTCTTGAATACCTACTATGTGCCAGATCTCTTCTAACTGCTGAAGAAAAAGTTGTGAAATATCAGTGAAATAGCTGACACGATTATCATTAAATACTTAGCATTAGAAGAAAAAGAGAGCTAAAGAAAAGTTATACATAGAATAAGAGCTTGAGGCAATTCTCTGAATGATTTTAGTCATTTTCCCACAAAGCAACCCTCCAAAAATCTAGCAATGCTTCTGATTAATCAGTTATTCATGACATATGATAATAGTTATGAACTTGGATTGAACGACTGAAGCGGAGTTTTAATCTTGTTTCTCACTTACTGGATTGAGGGGGGTCAAATTATTTCACTTATTCAGAACTCAGTATCCTTATCGGTAAAATGAGATTACTGCCTTCCTAAAAGAGCTGTTTTGAGAATTAAGTTAAATGCTGTATGTTACCTCATGGTAAGTACTGAGTAAGAGTACTTATTTAGACAAAGAGTAATTATTCAGACAAAAGATTTTTGCCTGAATTGTTTAGTTAGCTCAACTGTCCTTTTCATGTCTCACGATTTAAAAGACTTTTCCTAAGATTCTTTAAGACTTTTTTGCAGATGTAAATGCAGAAGCCAGCTAATACATTGAAGAAGAGATGAGCAGCCTCACTAAGGATGAGAAATTCAGAAACCTAGGCTCTTGGTCATCTCAGGAGGTCACGAAGAGATATTTTGTATCTTCCTGGCCTATCAGTTCTTGTGGATCAGTTTTTTAAAACTGTAGCCAAAGTTCGTTCTTCAAGCAAAGTCCTAAAAAGAAAGCAAAGGAGAGAGAGTACACAAAGGAGGCTTCTGTCCCTACATATCATCATTTCTATACTGTTAGTTAACTTCTGTTTGCCAGGAGGGATTTGAACTGAAAGAGAAAGAAAATATTTAATGGAAAATACTGAAAAGTGCTATACTTTTGAGTAATTTTACAATGGAAGTACTGGAATATTTTCCACAGGAATCAGCCAATAAGATTGATTTCTTGATATTTTTCTGTTCCTTACTAAATTCTCAGCAACTCCCAGACACCGTGATTGTGGGGAATTTTATTACAATAAAAAGAAATACTGTGTATTAGAAGAAATGTATTTTAGTGAATTAATTTGGAAGTTCAAGGTTTAAATGCCATTCTCTAAAAATCTCTAATTGTGCACAATACAGGTGTTATTTTTCCATTCTTACATTTTACATACCCATTATGAAATTCTAGTAATAAGACGATGGTAACATCATCAATTTGGGTTAACAATTATTTAGCAAATTCGTCTTGCCAAGTCATTTTTACCCTTCACCGGAAGAAATATTTGTATTACTATCTCAAGAACAGTTGACATTACTAGCATATTGTGATTTGGTTCCTAGTGTTGGCTATCTTTGGTATTTCTAGTCCTGAGTGCTAACCTACCACGCAATCCTATAACCTATCCTCAACCCCGGTTATAGGATACTTGGGCAAATATATATTTATTAGTCATATATTTATATATTTTTACCGATATTGTCATGTCTTTTATCTTGAAATTAACACTTTCTATCTTCCTGAGGGCTGGTTAAAGAAAAAACGCCACTGAACCACCTAGGATTGAACAATTCACACACACACACACACACACACACACACACACACACACACACACACGCGAAGGTGTAGCTTGAAGCGTCTGCTTTCAGTCTTTCCAAGCATCTCTCAGGCCGAAAGCAAGCGGAAGTGATTGAGAAATCCCTCCAGGGACTGGTGCTTCCCACAGGGATCTACAACTTTACACTCCATCCCCCCTTCCCCTCCCATCTCTAAACCCCCGGGTAGTAAGGAGCGCCAGAGTCCCCGCCCCTTCTCGTTGCCAAAACGCCTTCTTAACCTTTTTTTTGGGCCAGGGACCTAGAGAATGCTATGGACCCTCCACGAATGGTGACAGAGGTTGGTGGAAAGCACAGCTTAAACATTTTGCGAAATTTTCAAGAGACCACGTATTCGAAACTCACTCCGAGCTGCAGGATTAATAACCCCATTTCTAAAACTCTCGACTTGGGGCGATTAAATCGAGAGCGGAGCTCAGGTGCCAAATCTCCTCCCAAGTGAAAAACTGTAGGAAGGGAAGGCGCTTCTGCGCTGGGCCACTTTCACTTGTAAGAAACCAAAAGAAGGGGACTGGTGGCAAGAGATAGGGACGGGAGAGAAAGGAAAGGAAAAGGAGAAATGTGAGAAACAGAGAGGAACACGGTGGGGCGGGGAGAAGACGGACATCACAGGGAAAAATGAGGAGAGGGGACAGAGTCTGAGAGGCACAGCAACAGGGAGACAAGGGGGAGGAGAAAAAAGAGACTCGGTAGGGAGGAGAGAGAGGAGAGGAGAGGAAAAAGACGAGAGGGGAAGTGGCTGCACGCGCGCCAGGAAAGGGAGAGAACTTTCCCTGCTTTCCCTCCCCGGGGCAGGGAATCTCAGAAAACCCCACTTCAGCGAGGTGGCGAGGACCACGACCAGCTGCCCCGGCGCTGGTGACGCCTCTGGCCTCCGCCTCTTGCAGCCGGCAGGGCCTCCGGCTGAGAGTCCCGCACGGGCCGGCCGAGGAGGGGACATGGTCTGGAAGGAGGCGGTCCCCGTTCGTCTCGCTTTCTCCTCCCCTCTCCTCCTCTTGGAGGCGTGCACCGGGGGCATTTGAGAGGCTGTGGACCCGCGGCCCCCCCGCCTCCGCCCCCCCAGCCCCCCATTCAAGAAGCCGCTCAGCTATCCCGGCCAGCACAGGGCGCCCGGCGCGCCTCGGAGCGCAAGTTCCTCGCCTTCTCCTGCCCGCTCGCTGGGCATTATGCGGCCAAGCAGCCGAGCCCCAGTCCTCCTCCTCCTCCTGCTCCTCCGGCTCCTCCTGCGGCCCGAGCGGCTCAGCTCTCGGCAGGCGGCGGCGTTGCTCAGCCGAGCGCAGACGGGACCCTCGCAGCGAGACCTCAGCGACTCCTAAAGTCAAAAGTTGGCGGCGGGCGCCGGGCTCCGCGCGCTCTCCACGGCCGCTGCCTCGCGTCGCCGCCGCAGCCAAGGAGGGCAGGAGGGAGGGGGGTGGGGGCAGCGGAGGGAGGGGTGGGAAGCACCATGCAGTTTGTATCCTGGGCCACACTGCTAACGCTCCTGGTGCGGGACCTGGCTGAGATGGGGATCCCAGACGCCGCGGCGGCCGTGCGCAAGGACAGGCTGCACCCGAGGCAAGGTAACCAGGCTCCGGCCCCCGGGACCCCGCCGGCCCCGACGCCGCCTCCCGGTCCTCGCTCCCGGGCAGGGGCACCCCACAGCGGAGGCCTCTCTCCTTTTCCTAGAAAGAATTATCTCCCGCTTTGCAGCCTCTCCCTTCTTTGGGTCATCCCCAATCAATTGCTAGGGAGGGACACTGTGGAAACGAATTTAGGCACCCCCCCCCACCTTGCTGTTAGCCGGATATATCCCCCATCCCCACTCCCACGCTGCAAACTAAAGTAATTTAATAATTGGGGGCACCAGATAGCGTCATGTTTTATTTTATTCAGGTTATTTATCAATATCTTAAATCATATATATTTTGACTTGTTAATTGTCTGGCTCGGAATAGTGTATCCTCAGCACCTAGCACAGGTCCTGTTACTGGCACATAGTAGGTGCTTAGCAAATATTTGTCCGCTGATTAAGGGTGAAGGGATTGGCTCGAATGGGCTGGAAAATAAAGTCAGAACAAAGTCCCCACCTTCGTTTTAAATTAAAGCTTGAGGAAAAATGAATTATTGGTTCATATACCTCTGCTTCTCTCCGCAGTGAAATTATTAGAGACCCTGAGTGAATACGAAATCGTGTCTCCCATCCGAGTGAACGCTCTCGGAGAACCCTTTCCCACGAACGTCCACTTCAAAAGAAGGCGACGGAGCATTAACTCTGCCACTGACCCCTGGCCTGCCTTCGCCTCCTCCTCTTCCTCCTCTACCTCCTCCCAGGCGCATTACCGCCTCTCCGCCTTCGGCCAGCAGTTTCTATTTAATCTCACCGCCAATGCCGGATTTATCGCTCCACTGTTCACTGTCACCCTCCTCGGGACGCCCGGGGTGAACCAGACCAAGTTTTATTCCGAAGAGGAAGCGGAACTCAAGCACTGTTTCTACAAAGGCTATGTCAATACCAAGTCCGAGCACACGGCCGTCATCAGCCTCTGCTCGGGAATGGTAAGTGGGCGCGCGCCACCTCCTCTCCCCTTCCGCCTCCTCGCCCGCCTCTGGAAGACTTAATTGCCCTCTAAGCCTAGAGACCCTCACTGTGGCGAGGCTCCCCTCCTCTCCGGCGTTAAATATCAGCTAGAAACTCGTAAGGTTTGGGTAGCTAGCTCTGTGCGTGCGCGTACACTGGCGTGGAGCGCACACACCCGCCCCCAGGGGCTTCTGGATGTTTCAGAGCTTTCTGGAGTTTGGACTCGGTTCAGCGGCGCATTGCCCAACGCTGCGAGGCGGCCTGGAAGTCAGTTTCCAAACTCGGAGAAAGTTGCTGGAGTTGCGGTTCCCTGCAGCAAACTTGGCCACCCGGGAGCCGAGCAGCTGAGCGCAGGGCGAACCAGACTCCTCATTGGTGCGCCTTGCATCGGGGATGTGGGGCTGAGGATCCGCTGCCCAAGGCACTGGGAGTTCCTTGCGTGTGTGTTGTGGAGGGCGGTGCGTAATCTAGAGTCCCCGCTTTCTCTCAGGGCCTTTATTCACGCGCCAGGAACCCTGAGGCTGAACTGGATTGACAGGGAGCAGGTCCCGTCCCAAGAACGGAAGGGTGGGCCGAGGGCTCTGGGGGCGGAGGAGAAGGCGGAGCCTACCCCGGACGCTTTGAATTGGGGTGGAACCGAGAGTGGGGGTGCAGCGCAGTCCAACTCTGCACCCTACTGGTGGGGTGGCCGGGAGAAACAGGATAGTGGGAGACAGCCTGGAGAGGCTGTCCGGACGTGATTTCGGTTCCTCTGGGGTTTCTACTACTTAGGGGTTCCAGAGAGTGGAGAGAGGGAGCCTGCGGCGCACGTTTCCCTAGGGACTGAGGCAGGGCGGGGAGACCGCCTTCTTGCGCTTCCAAATACGCATTTAGCAGGGAATCCACGATGGTTCCCCGACTCTCTGCCGACCCCTGCACGTGCCCTCCAGTGGATCTTACAAGGCATCTGCCCCCGACTTCTCGACATTTGAGGAGTCGCTGCTGTACGGTTCTGGCCCGAGCAAGGGTGGTCCTTGACTTTCCTAAGCGACGTGCGTTTCTGCCACGCGCGTGTGACGCAGAAACTTACCCGGGTCAGTCTCTCCCAGCGCATGGCGCTGTACGCGCAATGGGGTCGTAGGCAGTGTGCCCGGTGATGCCTTTACTCTTCCCGAAGCACCCACAGCCCCTCCCTCCCTTTTCTAAGTGGGGCCTTGGATACTCACCCCCGGACACTGGGCTGCTCCATCAGTGCGCTGTCGTTCGCGGCTCTTAGAGTTCCCAAGCGCATCCTTCCTTCTCTGCCTCGCATTGGAAGGATCGGGTGGGGAGCATGGCAAGCCTGAAGCCTGGGAGGGGGTAGTTCTAGCCTGCTGGGATTCAAGGAAAGGGATAAACCCCTTTAGCCCCCAGCAGAGCGCCCGGAGCCGTGGCTCCCGAAATGCGCTGTCGAGATTGTTTGGGGGTGGGCGGAGACGGCAGCTTGGCGAAGTGGGAGGGGGTGCTGCGGTGAGTCATCGCTGCCCCAGGACTTAGGGCAAGAGCTCCGGAATCCTTCCCGTCTTTGAAAGGTTAAGGCTCGGATAGGCAGAAGTCAGCCGTCTGAGCCCAGAGCCTGGAGTGCCCCCAGATTCCAAGATAGTAACCCCCAATCTCAGGACCGTAGGGATAGGACTGCGTGTGTACGTCGTTTGTAAACAGTCTTTACTCCTCCTCTCTCCCCGCCTCCACACCCGCTGAAGCCGAGTGGCCCCAGCAGTTGTATAAATATTTTACTGCGCAGCACCTTCATTTTCATTGGCAGTTTTAGGTGGTAATGGGCACGTGGTTTCTTTGGGAACTGAGGACTGGGGCTTCAGAAACGACTACCTGTACTGTAATAACCTCATTTATATTGCGTTTAATTCGCATTCTGCCTCTTTTGGGGAAAAGGGCCCTCATACATCTTAAGGATATGCGCTCTGGCTCTTTGTATCTTCAGTCATTAATCTAGCTCCAAAACCCCTGCCCCTCTGTCTTCCTTCTGGAAGTTATCTCCTCCCAAGACTTCCCCTTACCACATATGTAGCAGTGGCGTCATGATGTTGCTAGTTCTTCGCCTAGGAGTCTTCCAAGAAATCTGGTAGACTCTTGGGAGTCTACCAGATTTTGGAGTGGGCCGTGCCATCCTGCCACCCCTAGTCACTTGTCAGTTTTTCTGAATTTCATCTGAGATGGGTCGCTCACCTCTCCTGAACATCTCTACCCTAAATCTATACCCCTTCACTTTTCTCTCCCTCTCTCCTTAGGACTGATGTCTAAGAAATATTACACTGGGCTGCTTCTCCGGTCTTTCTCCTCGATCGCTAACTCCATTTGGCATTTGAGACTATTTACAGTGCAGTCAGACTATTTACACTGCTTTCTCTGCACCCCACTCTCAATCCTAGTCTTCATTGCCTTTGTGCCTTTGAATTTACTTGGTCTTCTCACTCATCTTCACATACTCAAATCCTACCCTTCTTTGGAGGTGTATATGATTTATATCTCTTCTTTCCCAGAAGACCTTTTCATAGTTCCCCAAGTTGATGTCATCTCTCCCCCTCCACCTTCATAGACACTTCTGAGAGTCTCTCTTATGATGCTTAGTATGTTCTCCCTTACATCAAGGTTCTTGGTACACATGTTTTATCCCTTTCTCCTTGGCAACAGGGTCAGCATCAACTCATTTTTCTTCTATATTGGAGCTTTGTATGTTGTGCTTAGTATGTACTTAGTATGTACTACGTATGTATACTTAGTATACATGTTTGAATAAATAGTCACCTTAACCAAGAAAAGGTAACTCTTAGGCCCACCTTTGTGAATCAACAGCACGATTAATTTTGGCATCATATTGATAAGATTTATTGAGCTCTTATTATCGTCTGCCTGGCTATTATAAGTAGTTTACATATGTATTATCTCATCCAAATCCTCCAATAACCCAATCCTCAAAACAACGCATTTTACTGACAAGAAAAAAAAAATCTGAGACTTTGAGAGCCGGAGACTTGCCCAAGGTCTCACAGCTCATAAGTGGCAGGGTTGGGATTTCAACCGGGTCTTTCTGATCCTTAGCACTTAACCATAGACCAGAGACTGATCCTGTTCTCCTGAAGAGAATTTCAGGGTTCTTTTCTAAAAAGGCACAGGACTAAAGTCAGGTTAGACTCAGCACTAGCACTGTCCAGCTGCTTCTGTACCATCGACGGGGAACTTGGGCCCAATCACTTCCTCCTTCTGTGTCTTGGTTTTCCCATTTACCAATCAAAGGTGGCAAATCGTCACCAGCTGAGCTCCCTGGCTCTTTCCCAGGACTCGTGTCTCTGATGGGTTTCACATGTGATATGCGCTCTGATTTGTGCTGGGAGAACACCAGAGTTGTGTATTGAAAACAGGCAGAAAGTAAATTTATTAAATCACTTCTCTGGCAACTAGCTACTCTGTCTCTTAGTCTGACCACACCTGAGCTGCCCTTTTCTTAAACCAGGGGCTCATAAATCATGTGGAGAGCTTTCAAAACAAAAAACATTCTAGATCCATCCCTAGAAATTCTGAATCTGTGAGTAGTGGGTAATGCCCCAAATCTAATTGAAAAACAAAAACAAAAAATCTTCCCAGGCAATTTTGAAGCTAGCTGTTTTGGGGAACCAATGGCTTAGCCTAGTGCTGCTCATACTTTATCATGCATAAGAATACCCTGGGAGCTCATTAACATTTCAATTCTTGGACCCTGCCCCTAGAGATTTTGATGCAATAGATCAGATTTGAGGTAGAGCACAATTATTTGAATTTCTAATAAGCTCCTGGATGATGCTGATGCGGATGCAGTTGCTGATGTTCAGGGAGTCATTTTTCCTGTGTCAATGGAAGGATGCAAGGCATCAGATTTTTTTTCCAGCATGGGAAATGGGAAAGTGGAAGAGAAGAGAGGAGCTTGATTTCTTCTCTTAAACACCACTCAGCAATGTGGCATAGGGAATTTTTCAGCGTTCTTGTAATTTTTAGTTTGGGTGGTTCAATCTTGAGGTATCATTTATCATTTGCAAAAACTGGATATGTGGGGTGAAAAGGAGCAAAAGTGACTTGCAAGGTGCTTAGAATGATTAGGAAGAGCAAATTTTATCCTAATGGTTAGAGGCTAACGCTGGCAACACCAAAAACCGTTCATGAGTCCTAAGTCTTTGCAAGGTGTCAGGCATTTTGCTAAGCACTTAATTATCATTATCTCCTTTAATCTGCACAGTAACTCGTTACATTAAGTATCTATCCCCAGCTGACAAACAAGGAAGCTTAAGCTCAGAGTGGTTAAGGAACTTGCCCAAGGTGAATGGGTAGGTGGTGGTGCTGAAACTGGAACCTAGAGCAATCTGGCTTCAAAGCCTTGCAGGACATCACTCCCCTATTTTGCAAAGGAAAGGGCTGGTGAGAGGATCATGTGCCAGCATTACAGGTGGTACCACCTTGAATGCATTGTGGCCAAAATATGCTTCTTGAATTTGAATCAATGGGAAGACTTCAATAGGACAGCTTTTCCTGCTGCAATGCATACTTGTCCCTAAGTTTCCAGGCTCTTTAAGTTTCCAAGACTCTTTCAACAGCCTGTAGTAATGATTGGAACTTGAGCCCTAAGGAAGTATTTCTTAGAGACAGATTTGGATAGCAGGTACAATCAACTGGAATCAAACCAAGAATCAGTTACTGATATGACACTTTGGAAGGCTGAGCCAGGAGTTCAAGACCAGCCTGGGCAACATATTGAGACCCCCATCTCTACAAAAAGTAAAAAATTTAGCTGGGCATGATGGTATCCTATAATCCCAGCTACTCAGGAGGCTGAGGGGGATCGCTTGAGCCCAGGAGTTCAAGGCTGAGTGAGAGGGCGAGACCGTATCTCTAAAATAATAAGAATAGTAAATAATAAATAATTTTTAGAAAATGTACTGATATGACAGAGAGTGAAAATAAACCACTTCTCCACATATGTTGCAGCATTTTCAGTTGAAACAACCCTTCTGAAAAAGAATTTGGGTAAAATGACACCATCTTTACTTGAAAATGTTCTTTTGTTTTTCTTCCTCCCAATGACTGAGTTATGTTAAATCAACCTCCCATCTCTCTTCATTTGCAGCTGGGCACATTCCGGTCTTATGATGGGGATTATTTTATTGAACCACTACAGTCCATGGATGAACAAGAAGATGAAGAGGAACAAAACAAACCCCACATCATTTATAGGCGCAGCACCCCCCAGAGAGAGCCCTCAACGGGAAGGCATGCATGTGACACCTCAGGTATTTGCTTCTTGCTTACGCAGAGAGCCCAGCTCTTTGAGATGGGTAAATTGCTCTACTACAGAAATGTAGCTCTCTTTCAGTCTACAAAGTGCTACCATATGTATTATTGTTTATTCAGTCCTCAAATGAGGTAG
Organism: Macaca mulatta; assembly: GCF_049350105.2. Lineage (NCBI taxonomy): Eukaryota > Metazoa > Chordata > Mammalia > Primates > Cercopithecidae > Macaca > Macaca mulatta. The sequence goes on along the minus strand of NC_133407.1, from coordinate 128,238,379 downwards.
GGATACATACCCCACTGTACAGATGTGGAGACTAAGGAGAGGTTTAGTACCTTTTCAAAGGTGCACAGCTAAGAAGTTACAAAGTCAGGATTTGAACTCAAAGTAGTAACTCCATGCCCTCTATGGGCAGAGCTGCCTTTTTGGTTGAAGTTGCTGATTTTTAGGGTTCAGCTTGAGTAATATTCAGGTCGTGATAGTAGCACCCTCAGTCACCAAATGCTTGTGTTTTTTTGGCATCTTCTGTTCATTTGGGTGTTTTTTGTTTGTTTGTTTCACCATGTACGGTTACAGAAATGTCTTATAAATGGAAGTCACAAAAACATATATGTGTTTGTTGAATGTTTCCTATAAACTTCAGGTTTGCTCATGTTCTGTGACTTAAGGAACTGTAGGCAGGTACCTGTATGTTACGCCGTGAGGTACCAATCAACCAGTCAAATCCTATGTGCCCACTGCTAGTCTCCTTCCATCCTGGCCAGATTCTTTGAGGTTTTGTGCTGATGTGTTTGGCCATTGTCAGGGATACATCATTCTGGGCACCCTGGAAAACTTCTGTCTGTGTTTCTCCATCTGCAGTCTTGTAGCAACACTCCACTGCCTCAGAAGCCTGGTTACTTTCTGCCTGATGATAGGTTATCCTATGAAATAATTCCTCAATTTGGTCCTGCGTCTTAGGTTGTTCATGAAAATACTTAAAAAAAATTCTTGGACTTCCTGTCTCTAAAACTTTTATCTTTCTTTCTATTCTTTATTTTTAAAATTGCTTCTCCAAATTAAATAGCATCTCAGGGTTTTTCTGGTATCTCCAAACAAGGCCAAAATTCAAGACCACCAGGGAGTTTCCTCAAATGCTCCCCAGAGGATCACTTACTTCATCTTATACCTGTACCAGGTTGTTCAGTGGGATAGCATGTGCTATCCTATTCTCTCCTGGAATTATTATTTCTAAAGTGAATCCTTTAATAAAAGATAACATTGACCATTTATAACCTACAAGTAGCCAAATTTAAGGGTGTAGCATTGTAGGTCTTTTGGCTTTATCGCATCCAGTTCTGTGTTCTTACCACCACAACAAGATGGAATATAACTGAAGCATTCTGTCAGACTCCAAAGAACCAAAGGATACGAGGAGTAGAGGGGCAAGTATACTTAGATAGATCAAAAACAATAGTTGCAGCAGCGGGTACAGAGTCAAGACTGCCAGACACCAGCAAGTTTAATGGACAGGACATTTATCACATTTTTGACTGTGCTAATAAGACCATTAGCACATTGTACCATAACTTCTTGACTTCCCAAATCTGTATGAGCAAGTACACATTTTAGACATGTGTATAAATGTAAGTATAACATGAAATGTATATGTAACATACAGAAATGAAATTTGCAATTTCCCTCCTTCCATCTTATTTGTATATATTCAGAAGACACTGAAATATTTTTTTCACTAATGAATTTATTGACCAATGACACTTTAGGGGAGTGTCACTGGTCATGACCAATTTATTGACATGACCAGTGACACTCCCCTAAAGTGGCTACAGGTCAACATTTTTAAAAATGACTATTTATTATTGTTTTATTCTGTACATGCATTATGCAAAGCACTGTACCTGCACTACCTTGCTTAATCCTTATCACAAACCTATGAGGTAGGTACCATTCCTAACTCCATTGTATAATACCTGGAAAAGGAGCTGAGATTTACAGAGATGAAGTAGTTTGCCCAAGATCTCACAGCTAGTCCACAATGATGACCCATGTTTGTCTTATTCCGTGACCCATTTTCTCTGTGCAGGAGTCTGTGTGGAAAAGAGAGAGGGGGCAGAAAGAGAAAGTCTTAATTAATATTGTGATTCAAAAAAATCTTCAAGGTTCATTTTAAAATATTAATTATGCAAGTTAATGGGCATTTGATTTCCTGGGCTGGAGGAAATGTCATTGTCAAACCCTGTTAAAAACACAAAGAAGAATGAATCTTAAAAATGTCAAGTTCGAGAACAATGAAGATGCCTTAGTTAAAAAAAAAACAGTATTTGGGTTCCAGTCATTATTAAGGTTGGTGCCTTTAAGTACCACCTTCCAAATCACCAATGCCAGTATTTTTAGTTTTCCTCCTAGTGTGTGCTTTCTCCTGACCAATATGGCGTGCCGTTCCTTCATCCCATGTGATGAACCAGGAGCCCAGCAGTTTTGATCAGCTCTTCCAAAGATTGCTGCTGGGCTGTGCCACTCTGGTCTCTCTCTTCCAGCTACTCTGCACCTCTTCTTTGAATTCAGATGCAATTTCTCAGGACAGTTTAGAATATGGCACGATTCACCAGCAGGCGTCAGAGGAATGGACCAACAGGTCAAGGACACCTCTGAAATCAGGTAGCCTTTGCACAGGGAGTGAAAGTAGGTTGGGGTGGGAGTAGTCCCTCTTGCCAGAGAGAAAAGGGGCTGCCTAGCAATAGCAATCCATTCAGATTCAGTGATACACCTTCCTTCCCAACCACCAATCAAGAGCAGTGGTTGGTAACCAAAAGTAACCTTTAGAAGTACTCTGGGAGCCTCATACAAATGCAGATTCTTTAAAACAAAACAAAACAAACCCCTCTCCCAGGCAAACGTGATGAAGCAAGAATCAGTGGTTTTAATAGTGCTCCAAGTGATTCAGATGTTTAGCTAAATTTGAGAGTCACTGCTAAAGTTGGGTTTAAGGTAGTAGTCATTATCTGTCACTTGCTGTTGGCATTGCTGTGAACTTGACTTTCTACATCAGGGCTTTCCACGTCTCCTCTTCTCATAGAATGATAGAATATTGGAACTGGAGGAGTCCTTAGCAGTCTGGTCTAGGCCAACACTCTAATTCTGTGCAGATAAGGAAACTGAAGTTGCAGGATGTTAAGATGCTTCCTCCCAGGAGTGATACCCTATATATTCAACACCAACTCATCCAAACTTTCCCTAGCCTTGGGAGAGAGATCCTGCTGAGCTAGGTGTAACCCTTTAGTTACCAAATCATGGGAGTTGGAGCAGGGCAAGACACAATGGCTGTGACACTTTCACATGCAGATGGAATATATCTTGGTCATTTCTGAGTCTTGAGGTATGCCTAATTTTCAAAAAAGGATTCTGAGATAAGTTAGAAAGGGAAGCATAGAAGGAGTCTTCTGCAATGAAAGCTTTATGGGTTTAGAAAGGAGTCTACAACTCTGTTTCTTCATTCATGTGTCCATTCATTCAGTTAGCCATCAAGTCTTTATTGACCAACTCCTCTGTGCCAGGAGGAGAAAACCAGTAACCGTCCGTATTCCTGGTGAGTTGTATGACTTTAAGCACACTTTATAATATAAAGTAAGAATAACATGTACCTTTCAAGATTGAAGTTAGAGCTAAATGAGTATGAAATAATGAAAGCTGCCAGGATAGTGTTTATTTAGCAGGTGGGAGACAATCACAGAATGGTAAGATTTTTTTTTTAAGGGTTCATGAAAATAGAAAACAAAACACCACAATAAGGAAAGGAAAACTCAAAATACAAAAATTTAGAGCTAATAGCCTAGTTCTTCTGGGTAATCATGAAGGGTTTAGGGGACTTGCCCAAGGTCACCCTGCCAGCTAGTAGCAAGGCTGAGGGTGCTTTCTGTCCCCTTGTTTCCTCTGTACCCAATGCAGCATTTAAACATTTTCTTTCTTGCAAGTTTCTCTTGGCCCAGTGGCTGCCCTTCCCGATTGTATCTGTTTTGTCATCACTGGTTATGTCTATGTGTATACATTTGGGTCATTTGAGTGTCTCTGCATTTGTCTGTCTTTTCATCCTATTTGTGAGTTCCTTAGGGTTCAGGATGGGAAGTGGGGTGTCTTCTCTCCCTATGACATGCCCTTGTGACTGCAGTGTCCTCTGCACACCGGGTCCTCAGTAAAATTCACTGTGCTCACTGCCTGCCAGCCCCACACACCAGGGGGACAAGCGAAAGGCCTATGGGAACCCTTCGGAGAGTGGCTTGCTTTTATAAGCCACTTCCTGCGGATCCTTCCTATTGCTTGTTTCCGGATGAAATCCCAAGTTCTGTTTCACAGACACTCTCTATTTGACCCTGAGTTTTGTACAAGAGGATTTAGTGGTTCTTATCAGTGCTTCCTGGTAGGTGGGTGAGAGAAAGGCCGGGAAGAAGGCTGTTTTGTTTGCCTGGGCCTGGAAGACAAGTGTTTTTTCTCTAACTCAAACTTCTCCCTCACCTTCCCATCTCAGCAAGGCCAGGTAATTTTTGTTTCTTAAGGCATTTAAGAACTGTCTACTCTGTGACCCATCAATGCTGTGCCTAAAGAAATAATCGGAGAATTGTGTAAAGGTGTTTATGAACGAGATCCAGTACAGTGTTATTTATTATAGCAAAAGACTGGAAACAGCCTAAGTCCTCTTTGGGAGGAAGATAGATCAATACATTATGACGCAGGCATATAATGGATTCCTATGCATCTGTTAAAAATGATGGCCTGAATTTATGTTACCAAACACAGAAATATATATTCAGTGAACAAGCAGGTGATAAACTAGTATGTTTGGTAGGATTTTTTTTTTTAATGATAAACTGTATTTGTGTACATGTGTGTAAACAGAAAATCTGAAGTAAAGACATGAAAATCTTAACAGTGATTATTTATGGTTACTAGGAACATAGGCAGTCGTTACTTTTGAAATTTTATATTCTTATATTTTGTGACTCCTTTGCTATGTTTCTATAACAGTTTCATAATCAGAAAATACAGATAAAATGAAATGGGGACAGTGGCATGGATTTATTTTGCTAGACCCATTGAACTTGTCACTGGAGACCAATAGCCAAGCCACATTTTGGTCTCTTAGGATCTTAGGACCTTAGAAGTGGAGATTATCAGTCCTTTATTTTCTTGCAATGAGGCAGTCTCAATAACCAGACAGATAAAAATCCTGCCTCATGTCTACTTCTTTGGGACATCTGTGGCTGGTTAAAGTTGAATCTCATTCAACCCAGCTAAATTGCCTTGTGCCTGTTGGACTGACCCTAGTGTTATTAAGATTTCATCTCCATTAGGCACTGGTGACTCTGTTTGTCACTCCCATGAGACGGTACCATCACTTCCTGATTGGGATTTCCAGGCTGCCGTTACAAAGGCTGGAAAACTTAAGATGATAATTAAAGACATCATCTGTTAGGCTCTTATGTGCATATGGGATCACTATGCTACACACTTTGCACACATTATCATATGTAATACATTCATCAACATTGTAGGTTAGGTATTATTACCCCTATTTTACAGTTGAGAAAATTAGCTCAAAGAGGTTGAGAAACTTGTCCAGAAGGTCACGCAGCCAGGAAGAAGACAGTCTGAGCCTTAACCCAATCTGATTCCAATGTGCTATACTGTGGGTCGAATTGCATTGAAAACACAAATGGAAACTGCTATCTAGAAACCCCTTTTTTGGTTTGTTTGGCTTTTTGAGGCAGAATCTCACTCTGTTGCCCAGGCTAGAGTGCAGTGGCACGATCATAGCTTATTATAGCCTTCATTTCCAGGGCTCCAGGGATCCTTATACCTCAGCCTTCTAAGCAGCTAAAACTAGAGACATATGCCACCACGCTTGGCTCATTAAAACAAACCAAAAAACATTGTAGAGACAGGATCTCCCTGGGATTACAGAACCGAGCCATCATGCCTGGCCTACAAACCCCTTTTTAACTTCAGGTTTTGGAACATCTTCTTTGACTACCATCTAATTTCCATTCTCTAGATGATACTAATAAGAATTGACATTTGCTGAGCATGTATCATGTGGTAGGCTCTGTTCCAAGCACTTTACATGGATTACATATTTCAATGCTTACCGCAAACTCCATTTTGCAGATTGGAAAACTGAGACACAGAGAAGTTCATAATGTTGACTTGCCCAAGGTTATAAAGATCATAAACATACCATTTTCTTCAGCCCTTATGTCCTGGTCTAGTTAGGGGATATTTTTTGGCCTCGGCATTGATTTGACTGCCTTCATATATAAACTATTTCTGCTGGCAGGAATTTTTAAATGCCTGTCTGGAATTTGATTTGATTTGAGGAAGGCTGCCTGGTGCCTGAAATTCCCACCAAGACTCTAATGACTCACAGAGGCCTTGTGTCTGTCTCCAGCAGGCCTCTGATGAAGTGTATACTTGTTACACATTAACCTCTTGGATCCCATTAATAATTTAGCATAGATTAGCTGATTAGATTAGCTGCCCTTCTAGTGGTGACCAAATGGAGTGAGAGACAGAGCTGGGGAGCAGACCCCTGAGGGGGCTCTTGGTAAAACATTCTGGGGCAGCCTGTGGGTTCCAGGCAGTGACAAAAGCTTCGGCTGACTTCAGAATCCTGCCTGGGCCCCAAGCAGGTCAGTGGTTGGTGGCTAATTAGTGACTTATGCTAGGAACTGGTCTGCCTGCACTTTCTCCACACACTTTCTGCATTCTTAGACCCGTTCAGCCTTGTAGAGATCAAGAGCAGGCAGCATTTAAGGAACTGTGTACTTGGCAATGTGAAAGCACATTATGATTATTTCATTTACTCCTGCAACAGTTCGTGGGAGGAAGATGCTCTGATTATTCCCATCTTACAAATGAGAAAGCTGAACTCAGAGAGGTGAACAAACTTGTCCACAGTGTGCAGAAAGGGAAAAAGCTGGCACTGCAACTCAAGACTGATTATGAATTTTTAAAGACAGTTATTGCCATTTGGGATGGTTTGAGCCTGATTTCCTTTCATTTTCCCCTTTTTGTTCTTCATCGGAGTTTATACAGTTTTTCTCTTTTTTATAGTCTTCAGTGACTTTCTGTCAGATAAACAGTCAGTATAGGCAATGACCTCTAAAATCCTTGGTACATTATTAGAAAATCACTGTTTTAAATACATTAATTCTTTATTTCTTCAACTTGATCTACTGAATGGTACTTATAAAAATTCTGCTTTCCTTTTTTTAAAAAAAAGAACTTTGGTATTAATAGGGCAGTACTCCAATAAAGTCATTAAGAAATAGTACAAAAGAAACTTCTAATACAGGAATTGTACCTTCTTTCATCTGTTCCCATTTATTCATTAATTTTTTTTTTGACAATATATAGTAATTTTATTTGAAAGGATAGGTAAGAAGCTTGACAGTGAGCAAATGTCTTACCAAATAAATAGAATAGTCTAAAAGACATACTCTTCTTTATTTGGGGGGGAGGGGGACATTTATTTAGATAAACCACATTCACATAATTTACTTTCTACTTATATTTAACAAATCGGATTCTATTCAGCTTCAAATTTTTGTATGCCTTCCTATTGAAATTCAGCCCTTCATACATTTCGACCTTTTCAAGAAAGCTTTTTTAAAAATCATTTTGTTTTTAAAAACCATTTTATTATGAACATCTTCAAGCATACATAAAGGTAGAGACAATAATAAAACGAACCACTATAAACACCATGAATCTTAATAATGACTAAGATTTTTCTACATTTGCTTATTTTTCTTTATGCTGAGTATATTAAAGCAAACCCAAGATGCCATCTCTAAATATTTCATGATAAATGTTTGAAAAGTGGAGATTTTTGTATGTAACTATAATAGTATTAATATTTGATACATAATATGTATCAAGTAATATTATAAATAATGTTTCAGCAAAATTAACAATGATTCCTTCATATCACCTACACAGTACCTATATTCAAATTTTTCTCATTGTCTCCAAAATGCCTTTTTACAATCATTGGTTAGATTGTGATCTAAACAAGGTCCACACATTGCAACTCATTGTTGTCTCTGAAGCTACTTTTCACTTTGTTGTCCTTATTGCTATTGTTAAAATTGCTATTTTTGTTCTAGTTTTAGCTTTGCTGCATATAGCCCCTTTTTCCCTTCCATAGTCTTTGCTTCATCTTTATCATCATAAGGTCAGGCTGCAGTTGCAAGGATTTGAAAAGCAAGGCCAGCCTCCGAGGCCAGAGCAGGTACCCAGAGCAAAGCCCCTGGGCCATTAAACCACTTCTCAGAGTGATTTAATTGAAGGGAAAAGGCAGTATCTTTGGGAGGTGTTTTGACTCCTTGTCTGAAGTGCCTTAATAGCTCTCATTGTGCTGTTCCTATCAATAGAAAGATCCTCAATTTACAGTGTCATCATGCATAGGGTGTGTGTGACCCATGCATTCTTGTTAGGTAATTTTGTGAACATCACAGAGTGCACTGACACAAACCTAGATGGGATAGCCTACCACACACCTAGGCTAGGTGGTACATAGCTTATTGCTCCTAGGCTACAGACCTGTACAGTATGTGACTGTACTGAATACTGCAGGCAATTGTAACATGATGTTAAGTATCTATGTATCTAAACACAGAAAAGGTAGAGTCAAAATTTAGTATTACGATCTTAGGAGACCACTGTCATATCTGCATTCCATCATTGACTGAAATGTTAAACTACCTTTTCTATCCTTAAAGGATCTCCCTCACCTGTGTTTTGAAGCCCAGAAGGGCCAGTTTGCAATTAGGAATGTAAGGTGGCAAGTTAGGTTTGTACCTGAGATTAGGACTCATTTACATACAAAATACGCTTATTCCCCAAAACCTTTTTTGTGTTGTTGTTTGAGAGTCTTGCTCTGTTGCCCAGGCTGGAGTGCAGTGGTGCAATCTTGGCCCACTGCAACCACCACCTTCCAGGTTCAAGCTATTCTTGTGCCTCAGCCTTCCAAGTAGCTGAGATTACAGTGGTGCACCACCACACCCAGCTAATTTGTATATTTTTAGTAGAGACAGGGTTTTGCCATGTTGGCCAGGCTTGTCTCAAACTCCTAGCCTCAAGTGGTTCATCTGCTGTGGCCTCCCAAAATGCTGGGATTACAGGTGTGAGCTACCACGCTTGGCCCCCAAAACTTTTTAATTAAGCTTCTGGATCCAAACACAGCCATAATAGCTGCCTGCTTTACACCTTCTGTGCCATCTCAGGACCTTTCCCTGTTTCTTGCTAATCATATTTTAGGAATTCCTGACACTTTGCTTCAGAAACCCATTCCCTGCTGAAGAAAAGGGGTGCTACAAGGATGAATACTTGATAATATGTTCACCTTCACAGGAACCACCTGAAACTGGTTAAGATGCACATCGTTCTTTAGAAGGGACTTCAGAATCAGTAGAAGGCTCTGACAGAGGGCCATCTAGCTGACAGAGGCAGGAAGATTTTGGTGTTGACCTGAGAACCCTCCAGATCTTTCACTTGAGTGGGCTTTCTTTTTAAAGTAAGACATGGCAAAATTTCTTGAGTTTCTTCATATGAGGGGATAATCCCACTTTGGTTAATAAAGTGCTATTTTATCATGCATCGAGGTTTAACATTTGCACCTTTGTATCTGCCAAAGATGGTTTCTTTATGATAATTGTATCATTAAAGAGTCTTTATTATAGCCATTTATGGCTGTGTTTTCTCATTTGACTTTTTACCTCTGGACCAGATATCTGCATGGATGTTCTGTGCAACTGAAAATCATTAATAAATAATAATATCACAAAAAGAGCATGGGTGAATGCAAGATCTGATATGGTGTGCACATGTGACTGAATAGTGGGCTTTGAGAAGGAGCAAAGTCAAACATGGGGCAAATGTTGGCACAAGTCTTCCTTTTTATTGATTCTCAATTCTTATATGACGTTAGAATTAGAATGAGTGTTAAAAATGCAGTTGCTGTGTGGAAAAAAGTTCAAGTTAATGTGATTGGCTTGAGAATTTTTCTGCTAATTTTTTTTAAATTTTTGATAAATCTTTTTATTTTCCATTAGTGTTTCCTAGTGTTTTCCTTCCATTTCTCTATTAATGTATAATTTACATACCATAACATTTAACCTTTCTAGTGTATAGCTCTGCAGGTTTTAGCAAATGTATAGTCGTAGAACCATCATGATAATCACGTTATAGAGCAGTTTTTGGTGTCCTTTGTAATCAGCCCCTCTCCCCACTCCTGTTTTCTGTCTCTATAGTTTTGTCTTTTGCAGAATATAGAAATAATCACTAAGCACAGTGTGTTTGAGGTTCATCCACATTGTTGCCTGTATCAGTAATTCATCCTTTTTTATTGGTGAGCAGTATTCCATTGAATGGATATGCCACCATTTCTTTAACCATTACGTACTTGAGCAACAGTTTTTGACCATTACAAATAAAGCCACTATAAATATTTGCATACAGATTTTTGTGTGAATATAAGTTTCCACTTCATTTGGATAAATACCTAGGCATAAGATTACTGGCTTAGGTGGTTAATGTATGTTTCACTCTATTAGAAACTGCCAATATATTTTTCAAAGTGGTTGTGCCATTTTGTAGCCCCACCTGCAGGGTATGAAAGTTCCATTTCCTCTGCATCCTCTCCAGCACTTGGTATTGTCAACATTTTGCTGTTCTGCTTTTGTTTTTTGAAGTTTAGCTATTCTAATAGGTGTTTAGTGGAATTTCATTGCAGTTTTCATTTACATTTACCTAAAGACTAATGATATTGGGTATTTCTTCATGTGCATATTTGCTGTCCAAGTATCTTCTTTGGTGAAGTATCTGTTCAAATCTTTCAGCAATTTTTTAAAACTTAGAATATTTGTTTTCTTATTACTGAAGTCTGAAAGTTCTTTATTCTGTATATAAGTCCTTTGTCAGATATAGTTTGCAAATATTGTCTCCCAGATTGTGGCTTGTCTTTCAAAAAGTCTCTTAATTTGTAAATGCTTATTTCATACACAGCTTCTTTATTTTATTGCCAGTACTTCATGCACCATAGATTTCATGCAGTCCCAGAACTACATAGCAAGTGTAGTGGAGCATGCAGTATAGAGCTTGTCCAAAAAATGGAATAGGAGAGGCTTATTTAGGATTTATTATTCAAAGCCATGGTCTAGGCCAAGAGAAGAGGCAGTTGTTATTTTTATTGCTCTTCTGTATCCAGAAACACAACTCTCCATGTCCAACCAGTATACTTTGTGATGGCAATGTGTTGTCTTAGCTCATGGGTGAAAACAGGTCCAGAGGAGCCTCTTCATAGGTAAGAATGCAACTGTGTTGTTTTGCATGTATGTTACATGTGTGTATGTGCATGCAGACAGCTCGAGAGAAAGAGTCAGAGGGACAATGAGACAGAGACAGAGGTAAAATAGTTTGGTGTTAATAGTATGAGATTCAGCCCTTACGACCACATGCCCTGCTGCTGAAGAGGGATAGAAGATGTAACTCCATAAATCCTGAAAGTTTCCATCCTGTGCTTTGTGGACAATTTAAATGCTTTTCCAGAGATATCTTTGATTGTATACTTTTTTGTTTCTTTCAAGCCAGTTTCATAATTCTCACATTTGATGTTATTTCATTGTAACACGTCAGATTAGAGAAAATAGAAGTGGTTTTTCAGAAACTATTATCTGTTTCAGCAGGTCCGAAATAAAATTTTCCCAATGAGTAATGGAGATGTGTAGACTGTACTCCCCTTAATATAATTTAACATCAGCAAAAGTCCACTTCTTTTGTGTTGGTCTCTCTCTTTTGGAGTTACTCTGTCTTCTTCTTCCCTGCCACCCTGCTGACTGTTTCATCCATACCCTTTCTGAGAGTGACAGTGGCTCAGAGGGAATCTCTGTTGGGTTTTGCCCCTTTGGAAACTGAGGACTTCATTTTTAATCATCATTCACTTTTATCTTATAAAATACAAGAATTCATAAATTTTTAATACTGGGGGAAACTTTAGCGAGAACTTCTATTCCAGGCCTTCTCTTTATGGATAAGAGGATCAAGGCCCAGAACTTCGAAGGGACTCCTAATATTGGAGCTAGAACGAATGGCAAAATTGAACACAGGCTTCTTACTTCCCAGTCCTGTGTTCTTTCCAGGCTGTAACACAAGGAAAAGCTGCAGATGGTGCCTGGAAAGGGGATCAAAAGTATGACTCAAATGAGCTTTGGGAAGTGCCATTGTATTTATTTTAAGTGTGGGAATAATTAGGAATGAACTGGTGAGACTGTTCAAGAAGTTGTCTCAAGCTGATAGAGAAAGATAGAAAGGTTTCAATTCATTTAAGGGATTAAGTTGTCACATCGAAAGCTGAGTATACAGCAACCAAATATGATTTTAAAATAAATAAACCCATCAAGCCTTTTCTGAGCTGGACCAGGGTATTGGGGAAGGTGGCCTGTGGCTGGGGAGGAAGACCAGTGAGGTCCACCGGTCACTGGAGTACAGCATGCCCCTGTGGTCACTCACTTCCATGGTCATGGAACATGGACATTGGGACGAGAAAGGGTTTCAGTTGCAGGCCCTATAAACCAGTCCTCAGGGCCTATAAACTAGAAGACCTGTGTATCAAAAGAATGTGGGAGATACACTCCCTACGAGTTGCTTACATGCCTTTTCAAAGAGCTCCAGCCCAACTGCGCTTTAATCTCTGATATGAGAATGATACCTAGACCCACCACAGGCACCACATTCAGCGTCAGGGCCACCCACAAGCTGCAGTGAAATGTCAGATAGCAGGCAGATCCCAGCAGCAGGCCTGGGAGCCACTTCATTCCAGCAGCCTTAACCTGCTGCTCATTCTAAGTAATGAGAGTTAGCACAGCCCGTGCCTCCAGAGTACTTCCTACCCACCAGGCCCCGTTCTAACACTTTATGTAGACTAAGTCATTTCACCCTCCCTACTGCCCTATTAGGCACGAACTGTCATTATCCCCTTTTCACAGATGAGGAAACTGAGGCACAGAGGGCTGAAGTGACTCACCAGAGGTCACAAAGATTGAATGCAGAGCAGCTGGGATTTACACACAGGTCTCTCTGATTCCTGAGCTCACACTCTTATCTCCCACAACACGCTGTCTCCTGTATCCACTCTGCAAACACTTCCTGCCTAGAATGCATCATCCTATACGGTCACCAGGAGGCCCTTGAGATGTGGCTAGTGTCACATTTTGAAATAATATTTTGCATAATTGGGTTCAATAGAATCTATTATTAAAATTAATTTAATCTGTTCCTTTTGACGTTAAAAAAATGTGGCTACTAGAAATTCTTAACTTCCACGTGTGGCTTGCATTTTATTTCTACTGGAGAGTGCAAGCCTGGGAGATGCCAAGCCGTGGCACAAAGCAGCCTGAGAAGCGGCCATGGCAAGCGAGCTGCAGCCAGGACAGGGTGGCTGTGGGCAGCTGGCACCCTGCCAGGCAGAAAGATCACTCTCCCACTACTGCTAAGAGATAGAGTGAGTCGAAACCAACATTTCCCAAATAGTACTTCGCAGGATATTGATAGCAAAACTAAATGTCTCTTAGTAAAATACAGGCCCTAGGATGTTCAGCATCTTATACTACTTCAAATAGATACTTTAAGTATTTTCACAAGTTATTTCAAGTGTCCCTCAGTTTCCTCATTTATGAAATGAAGGTAATAGTTCCTACCTTATCGGGTTGCTTTGAGGAATAATCAAGTGCTTAGAAGAGTGCCTGACAATGCGGGGTCTTTTTTTTTTCCATATGAACTTTAAAGCAGTTTTTTCCAATTCTGTGAAGAAAGTCATTGGTAGCTTAATGGGGATGGCATTGAATCTATAAATCACGTTGGGCAGTATGGCCGTTGTCACAATATTGATTCCTCCTATCCATGAGCATGGTAGCTTCCATTTGTTTGTGTCCTCTTTTGGAAACCATCATTCTCAGCAAACTATCGCAAGAACAGAAAACCAAATACCACATGTTCTCACTCATAGGTGGGAATTGAACGATGAGATCTCCCACTCGGACACAGGAAGGGGAACATCACACACAGGGTCCTATTGTGGGGAGTGGGGGAGAGGGGAGGGATAGCATTAGGAGATATACCTAATGTAAATGACAAGTTAATGGGCGCAGCACACCAACATGGCTCATGTATACATATGTAACAAACCTGCACGTTGTGCACATGTACCCTAGAACTTAAAGTATAATTTAAAAAAAGAGTCCCTGACACAGAGAAAAGCACTCAACAAACGTTGGCCAGTACGATTATGGCCTGTAGTCATTGTTGTTATCACACTTAGTTGAAGGAGTTATAGAATGGAGAATGAAAAGGACACAGAAGGGCTTTTGGGGCTAGTGTACCCAAATCTCAAGCCCAAGTCAGCAAATTTAACTCCCCAGGTAGCTGAAGACACCCACCCCCTTAAAAGGTAGTGAGGGGACCCTCAGACACCTCCCACTGCCCACCACTGCTCCTTGAAAGCCAAGAAGCTTCTCAGTTGTTGCCTTCCACTCGCACACCCTTCTCTCCCTGAGAGGGAAGCCCATCCACACATCCCACCTGCGTTTTGTTATAGTGCCAGTGATGGTGCTGTCCCCATCACTTGCCTCTTAACTTGGCAAAGATCCTGTAAGTTTGGCAATCACGCGTTTCAACAAATGTAAACTGGTTTCTTTCCTGCAAGACTTCTCAGGGCTCTTAAAATGCTAATATGCATGGAGAAAGTTCCAGATGTGCAAGCTGTGTTAAGTGTTTTGCAAAGTTAATTGATTTGTTTTTGAAACTATCTTATGGGACTAATGTTCCATAAACCACTCTCATGGAAACATTGTTTATAAAGGTTCAGGCCAGCCCAAAATGAGTCTTAGCCACAATCCCTTCTGCCATCACTCTTTGTATTTATTTACTGTCAGCACTGTGCATGTGGTGCTACTTGACACTGGGCACATCACTTAAAAAATAATAATAAAACAAACAAAAAGAAAAAAACAGCTCACACTGTTGTTTGCTTTGTTGATTTTTGTAGAGATAGGGTCTCCCTATGTTGCCCATGCTGGTCTTGAACTCCTGGCCTCAAGCATTCCTCCTGCCTTCGCCTCCTAAATTTCTGGGATTACACGAGGAGCCACTGTGCCCCATAAAATATTCTTTCTAAAACAGAATTGTTTTGTTTGAGAATGTCAATATCCTAATTTATAAAGAGCAGATGTTTTGCATTCTTCAAGTAAAACAATACCACTAATAATTATTATTACATTAAATGTGTAATGGACCTGTCTTCTGTGCCATGCCCTGCTTTAAGGGCATTTTATGTATTATCTCTTTCAATCTCCACAGTTACTCTTTGCAGTATGCTGTTACTATCATCATTTTACAGATAAGGAAACTGAGGCTTTAAAGCAGGAAATGACACAAGAAAGGGCAACTAGAATAGCTTTAGGGCAGGAATGGGAACCAGGGTTGGCCTGGCTCCAGAATCCAAGTGGAAAACCACAGATGATTCCTGTGCAGATTTGCTTCTCTCTGTCAAGCTTGGGTGGAACAGAAAGGGGTCTCGCCTTGCTCCTGAATCCTCCCTTTGGTCCTGTGCTATGTGAAGTCACAAGGTAGCCCAGCGCCTGCAGGAAATTCAGTTAAATTTTGATAAACCTTACAAAATAGAGAGCAATAATTAACTTCCCAACTGTTAATGTTAACATTCAGATCTCCTAGGCCCAACCCCATTTGGTGGGAAACACTTCAGTGAGTTAACCACTGAATAACAAGGCCTGGCTGGTATTTGCTGAAATAATCCCAGTTATTTAGTAACATACTGTGCATTTTATTGTATTAAAATGTGAAATGAAGCTCATTTAAAACATTTTTACCAATAAATCAGCAGATGTTAAAAGTTTTTCGCTGTGAGATTTTTTAAAAATAAGTATATCATCTTAAATTTTTATAATCATTTTTTTTAAAAAGATTGGACCCACGTTTTATTCTTGTTTTGTCATTGCTGTTGTTTATTTCAACTTATCTAGCCCAGTACTTGGCACAAAATCGATGTTCAAGGAGTGAATTTTTTTAAAATTTAACTTACAATTTATGAGAAATTCTCTATATGATTTCTTATTTAATTCTCAAAATAGCCGTAAGATGGAAGCAAGTATTTATACACCCATTTAAAGGTCAGGAAACTGAGGCCCAGAGAAGTGACTCAGAAAAGATCCTTCAGATGGGATAGTAGGGTGAAGACGAGCCCTCAGCACTTCTGGTCTTGTAGTTCCTCCTCTTTTCACGGTATCATAAAGCTGGATGTCAGAAATGCAATCAGGCACACTCTGTGCTGATTTTCCCCACTAGGAGTATACAGCTCATGTCTTTGAAATTGTTATTGTAAGCCAGAAAATTGTTTTTAAGCACACTTAGTCTCTCTACCTTAAATGGTTCCTTTTACTTCTAACTCACTTTATGACTTTATGACTGGCAAAAAAAAAAAAAAGAAAGAAAAATATGGTAACGATATTTATTCATTCCTTCCTATGCACTAGGCACTGTGCTAGCACTTTGCATGCATGATCTCCAATTATTCCTCAAAGCCACTCTATGAAATAAGTACTGTTTTTAACTCCACGTTATAAGCAGGTGTCAGTTGTTTGCCCAAGGTCAAATAGGACTTAAATCAGGCTGCCCTTCCTTCGCTGCACGAGTTCTTCAAACATTGGCTGTTTGTGGCAGTGTAAGCATGACTACTTCCCTTTTGTGAGCATCAACGCCAAAGTAGTTGCAAAAGCCGATATTAACTCATGTCCTTGTAATAAAATGTTAGAACTGTAATACCTATGATGTGGTGATAGGAAACATACACTTGCCAGTTAGAGCTTTTTTAAACGTCTAAAATTATTTACATGCATATATGAGGATTCAGATTGCTAAGTATTACACTTTTCTTCTAATGCAAACATGCACTTACTAATTGGAGGCATCAGTATGCTATTTTAGGATTTGAGCTAGGCCAAGTTTTTCATTAAGCTATTTAATTAAGTAAACATGATTAACTTTCGAGGAATCCTCAAAGAAGAAGAAACATGAAAAAATGATGTCCTGTTTCCAGGTGTCTTATTTGAACTTCAAGAGGAAGCAAGAAAATGGTGTAGCCACTTTGGAAAACAATTTGGCAGTTCCTCAAAATGTTATACGTAGAGTTACCGTATGACCTGGCAACTCTACTGCTATGTATATATACAACAAAAACAAAAATATATTCACCCAAAACCCTGTACATGAATGTTCATAGCAGCAATGTTCTTATTCAGTTGGGTTGAATGTCCACCCAAATGTCCACCAACTGATGAATGGATAAACATTATGTGGTATATCCATACAGTGGAATATTTAACAGTAACAGGTAATGGAATACTGATGAATGCTACAACATAGAAGAAACTTGAAAACATTGTGCTAAGTGAAAGAAGCCAGTCACAGAAGGCCACATATTGTATGACTCTACTTAAATGACATGTCAGAATAGGCAAATTCGTAAATACAACAATATAGGTTAGTGATTGCCAGGGGCTGAGGAAAGGGGAGAATGTAATGACTGCTATGAGGTATGGGATTTCTCCTTGGGAATATGAAATTATTCTAAGGTTAGATGGTGGCCTTGATTGTGGAACTCTGCGAATATCCTGAAAACTATTGATCTTCATACTTTGAAAATTGTACTTTATACAAATAATCTTAAACTATTATTGAAAAGTTATCATAAATGTAAAACTATATATGAGGAAAAAAAGAAGAGCAAGAATACACAGACCATTTTTACAGTGCTTTCCAGGGCAGTGAAATTTTATTATGTAGCCTATTCTGATTAAACTGTAAGCAAAGTGACTTTGCAAATTCCTGAAACACGAGCCTCTATTCCTCCTTTAGCATTATACTAAAAGCTCACAAAAGAGAAATGTGGATGACTTTCTGTTTATCCTAACAGTGTGTACTCTGTGGGTGAAAACTATTCTGTTATTACAATTCTATTCAGAAGCAAGAGAGTTGAGTGGGTATACAAGATATAGTGTCTATTTTTAATGCTATTTTTAATGAGAAATTCAAAGTTGCTTGCTAAAATGGTGAATGTGATAGAAATTAGTTGGACTAATTAGGTCAATAAATATGATTCTAACTCATTAGGAGAAAAGGTCAGATTGATAAAAGACTGAAGAGCATTCTGTTTTAGAAGAAATTGCTTTTGATCCTGAAGAAATAATTTGGGTTTTGCATTTTCATGCCATCTAAAGTATGCTGAATTATTTCTTTGATACACAGATTACTTGTGGGTGAAATATCCTCTAGAAATATTACAATTACATGAGTCGTTTGCTAGTAGAGATTGTAGCCTTTTTCTGATTAATGCCTTCATTTATTTGATTATATTTATAAGTATACTTTGTTTCCAATTATGGCCTTGATTCATCTGCAGGTTTTCTTGTGCCCAAGTCCCCTCTGATGATTCTGATAGTACATTTGTTTTTCCCCTTAGTGGTCAAAAAAAAAAAAAAAAAAAAAAGAATTCCATACAACATTTCCTGAGTGCTGTTCTCACTCAGTAGTTTTCTCCAAGTAAATCCAATAAATAAAATTGTAATATTTACAGAAAACATTAAATAAGGATTATTTACTTTTCACAAACTTAGTGATATAGTTTCTCTTTTTTAAACAGCTTTATTGAAGTATAAGTCTCATACGTACTATTCACCCATTTAAACTATACGATTTGATGATTTTTTGGTAATCCACAGATATGTATAATCATCATTTCAGTCAATTTTAGGATATTTTTATCACTTGAGGAAAGAATCTGTACTTCTTAGCTAACCACACTTCCATCTCCCCACTCCATCTCTATCCAAAATACTTCAGACTAGAAGTCTTTCAGATTTTGGATTTTTTGGATTTTAGAAAGCTTGCATATACTACACAGAGTGAGACATCTTGAGCATAGGACCCCAGTCTAATCACATATCTTTCATATACACCTCATACACATAGGCTGAAGGCAATTTTATTCAACAGTTTTATTAATTGTGTGCATGAAATAAAGTTTGTGTTAAATACTTATGTGTGGAATTTTTCACTTGGTGGTGTCATGTCAGCATTTAAAAGTTTTGAATTTTGGAGTATTTTGGATTTGGAGTTTTCAGATTAGGGATGCCCAACTTGTACTACTCTACTTTCTGTCTCTGTAGATTTCCCGGTTTTAGACATTTCCTATGACTGGAGTCCTTTGATGTGTGGTCTTTTGTGACTGGCTTCTTTCACTTTCCTGGTAGAATAAAGTCCATCAAAGTGTTTTATAATGATAAAAAAGTCAATGTATCAGGAAGATATAATAATTATAAGCATGTATGCACCTGATAACGGAACACCAAAATACATGAAGCAAAAACTGACCAGAAATGGAAGGAGAAATAGACAATTCAGCAACAATAATTGGAAACTTCAGCACCCCACTTTCAATAATGGATAGAGCAGCCAGGCAGAAGATTGACAAGGAAGTAGAAAAGTTGCCCAACACTATAAACCAACTACTAACAGATATCTATAGGACACGTTACCCCACAAACAGCAGAGTATTCTGAAGTGAACATGAAACATTCTCCAGCACACACCGGATACAAGAACATAAAACAGATTTCAATACATTTAAAAGGATAAAAGTAAGACAAAACATCTTTGCTGATCACAATGTAACAAAATTAGAAATCAATTACAGACAAAAAATGAGAAGCGCAAATGTGTAAATTAAACAGCACCCTTCTAAATGAACAATGATTCAAAGGAGAAATCAGAAAATTTTTTGAGATGAATGAAAATGAAGACTCAATATACCAAAACATGGGATGCTGCTAAAGCAGGGCTTAGAAGAAAATTTATAGTTGTAAATACTTCTGTGAAGAAAGAAGGTCTCAAATCAATAACCTAACCTTCTACTTTAAGACAACAGAAAGAAAAGAGCAAGTTAAAACTAAAGCAAGCAAAAGAAAAGAAATCGAGATTAGAGCAGAAATCAACAAATGAGAAATAGAAAACCAATAGAGACTTTAAATCTTCTAAAATGTCTAACACTTTACTTACTATAATAAATCAAACTATAATAATTACAGAAGACATTAAGCAAGGATTATTTTTCCCAGTGTAAGTGACATACTTTAATGTATTAAAAAATTTAATTTTCAACATAGCTTCCATACACCTGTTGTAAAAAACAAAAATCTTCGTGAAAATATCCACCAGGCACTGTCTTTTTCTCAACTCATATTTATTTTGGGAGCTGTTCACCATATCATGAGCTCATTTCAAACTGTAGCTGTTGAGAAAGCTCACCTCATAGAGCACGGTTTAGGGAATTGAGCAAATCTACGACTGATTCCTTGTACCTCCACTTCCTGCAATGTGACTTTGAATACGTTGCTAATTTCTTTGAGACTTATTTTCCTCATCAGAAAAATAGAGGTAATTTTCTCACTTTGAAGGGAGTAAGATAGCATACGTAAAAGAGCCTAATTCAATGCCTGGTACATAATAGGTGTGTAATTAATATCTCGTCTATATTCATTTGATGATTTAACAATTAATTTGGCCTTGGTATGCATATACTGAAAACTCATATATGTATACCAATGCCAGTTGGTAGACATGCAATAGCCATTGGCATTGGTATACATATATGAGTGTTCTTGAAAGAAAAACTAGAAGAAGAAGAATGTAATGTTACATCTTATGTACCAGGTTTTAGGCTAGTGATGTTATCTATAACTGGACTGCATATAACTTGTTTGACAGTTTGGACAGATTTTACTATAGTAGTCCTCCCTTATCCTTGGGGGATATGTTCCAAGACCACCAGTGGATGCCTAAAACCACAGATAGTACCAAACGTGATTGCCGTTGGCCAGAAAGTTTCTGTTCCTGTCTTCCAACCACAAATTTAATGCCTCTCCATCTTAAATAAACTGATTGTGCACTGTATCCGTAACTTTTGCAGTTTGAGGTGCGACAGCAAAACTAACACCAGTTTCTTTTCATTCTTCGTAATTTTACAGAGGGAAGATCTGTTCTTACCATAGACTTTAACAACCTCGGCATGCAGAGTTGTTTTTTTTTTTCTTTCCTTATTAAGTTGAGAGTTTTCACCTTTTCACTTAAAGCTAGCACTTTACAGCTTCTCTTTGTCTTAATCCAAATTACCAGCATCACTACTCTTGCACTGTGAGGCCATCATTAAGTAAAATAAGGATTCCTTAAACACAGCACTGCAATACCTCGACAGTCAATCTGATCACCAGAATGGCTACTAGGTGACTAGGTGGGGCGTGTATACAGGATAGATAGCTAGCCTAAAGGATGATTTCCAACCCCAGGCAGGATGGGGCAGGATGGTGCCAGAGTCCATCACACTGCTCAGAATGGTGTGCAATTTAAAGGTTATGAATTGTTTATTTCTGGAATTTTCCATTTAATATTTTAGGACTGAGGTGACTGCAGGTAACTGAAACCAAGGGAAATGAAACCATGAAAAATGGGGGGACCACTGTATTTTAAGAATGACTAAAACACTCAACTTGGGTAAAATGCACATCCTGGCCTAAACTGATTTTCTTAGCAGTTGGTTATAATGGTCAAATATTTAGTCCTTTCAAATATGAAATCACTTACAATCTAACTGTTTTTAATTTTTATTTTTACCTTTGGTATTGATGTGACAAATTCTATCCCTTATGGTTAGGTAAGCATACTTCTTCATTGTAGAATTCTGTTGCCTATTTTAGACCACAAGCTGGTGGCATTAAAGCATTAAAGCACATTTATGATCTGATTGTCAAGTTAACTGATTAAATTCTGTTTTTACTCAAAGTGTATTTTGGCAGGCATTTTAATGCTTATTCTGTTTATTGCATAGTTGATGATGCAAAAATTCAGTATTTTCATCAGCAATATAAACTTCAAGCCAAGTTGGAAACTAGTGATTCTCAAAATGTCAGTGTTAATATCAGTCACCTGGGGATCTAGTTAAGCGTAGATTCAAGCCTGGGGTGGGGCCAAAGAATCTGCTTTTTAACAAGCTTCTAGTTGTTGTCAATTTTGCTGGTCCACGGACCCTGCTTTGAGTAGCAAGACTGTGGAGAACCCAAGAAGAGGCCTAGGCATGAGTTGGAAATCAGTAGAGCTAATCTGACATTATAAATCATGGTCCCAGCTGCCTGCCCAGACTCTCAGAGTTTATTTCCTTAACTGAGCCCTGGAGTAAGTTAATTAAAAATTCAGAGACATTGAATTGCTGTGATTCTATTCTTATATTTTAAGTACTGAAATGATCTAATAAGGTAATAAAATACCTGGTTGTGCATTTTCTACAGTTCCTTTGTATCGTCTGTTAGCCTGTCCACCTCTCAGACCTCTTTGTATTAGAACTAATTGAATAGCATCAGTGGTATATATGGTGTATATATATATATATATATATATATATATATATATTTTTTTTTTTTTTTTTTTTTTGAGACAGAGTCTCCCTTTGTCTCACCCAGGCTGGAGTGCAGTAACGTGATCTAAGCTCACTGCAGGCTCTGCCTCCCAGGTTCAAGCACTTCTCGTGCCTCAGCCTCCTAAGTAGCTGGGATTATAGACGTGCACCACTATGCCTGGCTAATTTTTGTATTTTTGTTAGAGACAGGGTTTTACCATGTTGACCGGTCTAGTCTCAAACTCCTGGCCTCATGAGATTCAACTGCCTTGACCCCCCCCCGCAAAGTACTGGGATTACAGGCATGAGCCACTGCGCCCAGCCTCCATTTAAGTTTTTTAGAGCTCTGTAGCTACATATTGGCCCTTACTATACCTTTGGCAAGAGTGGGATTCCTTGAATCAGTCTCAGCAAGGCTTTTGTTACCAAATGAAAAGAATAAGAATCACATGCCTTGTTTCCCTCAAGCTCAGGCCTGATTTTCTAATACCATAAGTGAGCAAGTGTGAAAGCTTCCCAGGGAAGCAAACCTCAAATCCTTAGTCACTTAGGTGGGAGTACAGATTGAGGTGCATCTATAGAGTCCACGGTATGCAGGACTTGTTTTTGTATGTAATCTGACCACAGAGGCATCAATTTAAAATGTGTCAAATTAAATTCTTAATATAAAATAGCTGTGGCTTGAAATGTAATGCATACCATCTGATTTGTTACAGAACACAAAAATAGGCACAGTAAAGACAAGAAGAAAACCAGAGCAAGAAAATGGGGAGAAAGGATTAACCTGGCTGATGACGTGGCAGCATTAAACAGCGGCTTAGCAACAGAGGCATTTTCTGCCTATGGTAATAAGACGGACAACACAACAGAAAAGAGGACCCACAGAAGGACAAAACGTTTTTTATCCTATCCACGGTTTGTAGAAGTCTTGGTGGTGGCAGACAACAGAATGGTTTCATACCACGGAGAAAACCTTCAACACTATATTTTAACTTTAATGTCAATTGTAAGTACATTCAAACGAAGGTGATTTATGAGGTCTCTAAATGTGCCTTTGGGGAATGGGTTTCCACTCAGTGCTTTGGAGAACCATTCAGAACTGGCATTTCAGCCATTCAGGGAAGTGACTGAACAGAACATAAGATTATTTGTTGGTTGCCTTTTTAAACTGACAACAGTGGTTATCAATATGGAGTATTTATTCTGCGTTAGACAATGTGCTTCTTACTTAAAAGGTATAATTTTGAATCCTGGCAACCCTGCCGGGTGAGATTATCAATCATGCCCATTTTATAGATAAGAAAACTGAGTCTCAGAGGAGTTAGGTCACTTGCCCATGGTCAGGTAAAGTTAATAAATCACTTGGACACTGCCTGTGACCTTTAGCTTGTCCAGTTCCCAAAACCAGTGCTTTTTACCTCACTTAGGAACTTTGCACAGCCAGTTGTGGATATTCAGTAATTCTTAGGGAGGCTGGTTGTGAACCATAGTCACCTGTGGAACTTCTAAATATAGCCTCTTCCCCGGGATTCTAATTAAGTAGCCTGGGGAGTGACACCTAGGAGGCTTTCATTCTATTTTTCTACTCCCATTTTGAATTAAAACCACAATACATTTGCATGATTTTTAAAAAATCAGACAGAACAAAGACTATTGTTAAAAAATAAGTACCATTCTCTATGCAGACTGCCAGGCCCCTTCCCAGAGGCAGCCACTGTTGAAAGTTTTCTTACATGTTTCTAACAAGCACTGCCCAATAGAAATATAATGCAAACCACATATTTAATTTCAAATGTATTTAAATTTTTCAAAAATTTTTTTTTCCTAATTTTAAATTTTCAAGTAGCCACATTAAGAAAAAAAGTTTTTAAGAAAATGGCCAGGTACAGTCACTCATGCCTGTAATCCCAACATTTTAGGAGGCTGAGGTGGAACAATCTCTTGGGGCCTGGAGTTTAAGACCAGCCTGGGCATTATAGCAAGACCTGGTCTCTATAAAAAAAAAAAAAAAAAAAAAAAAATTAGCCAGGTGTGGTGGCATATACCTGGCTCATATATAGTAGGCTGAGGTCCTTGGGAGCTGAGGTGAGAGAATCTCTTGAGCCCAGGAGGCTGCAGTGAGCCTTGATTGTGCCACTGCGCATCAGCCATGGCAACAGAGTGAGACCCTGTCTCAAAAAAAAAGTAAAATATAAACAGGTAAAATTAATTTTAGCAATATATTTTATATCAAATATTATTTTAAAAATTATTGAGGTATTTTACTTTTTTTAATACTAAGCCTTCAAAATCCAGTGTTTTACATTCTCAGTATAACCCAATTTGAGCTAGCCACATACCAGTACTCACTAGCCACATGTGATGAGTGGCCACTGTTGGGCAGTGCAACTCTAGGTATTTCTTATGCAAACACGTTTGCATATACAACTTCTTTTCAAACAGGAGGCATTTTCGCATACTGTATTACACATTGCTATTTTATTGAACGATTCGAGATGGTTCCAGAAAAGCCCATATAGACCTCCTCTTACTCCTTTTCAGCTGTAGCATAACTTTTCTTTCAATGGATGAGCCCTAATTTACCTGAACTAAAACTTATTTTTAATAAATCCCCCAGATGGATATGAAAAGCAATCCTGTTTGGGCATAGCTTTAGGGTTTCTTCTTCCCCCCATGTGGGCTGTGGTACTCCTTGCCTTTTTGTTCACTGCTGTGACCCATTCCCCTCTGCCCTCCGTCAACCCCGCCTGGCCTTCATGCCCCTCTCGCCCCCACATGCTGCTCAGTCCCAGATACCCCAGCCCTCTCATGCCCAGGAGGGAAGGGAACATCTAATCTGGCCCTGCACATATGCATAACCTCATTTTCACTTCTTAATTTCAGATCTCTCATAAGAATTTTTATTATGAACATGGACTTTGGGTCAAACTGCCCTAGGTTGAGAGTTCTGTTTCTGCTACTCACCAGTGTGTTGCCTCAGACAAGTGACTTAATTTCTCTGAGTGACTTAGTTTCCTCATTTGTTGAACAGAGATTTTAATAGTACCCAGACCAGAGTTTTGCTGTATAGAGACTAAATGCATGTGTGTATGTAGTTTTCAGCCAGTTCTCAAGCATTTAGTAAATGTTAGCTCCTATAATTAATTATAATACTACAAAAATAAAAACCCCACCAGGTTAACAAGGTTGTCAAGGACACAAATTGGTGGTAAACATTAAAGAACAGCAGTGTTGGCTAACATGCACCCAATGTGAGATTCTATAAGGTGGCAATCTAGGACTTCAGAAGAGAAGAAAGAGCTTAATGGAAAATTAATATCCAGTGTTCTGGTACAGAGAACTGTTAAGTCACGTGGCAATGCAATTTCAGAGGAATTTAAACTTGTTTGAATTCACTGTTACCTAAAACTGTGATCTATGAATTTTACGAAGAGACTTTACAAAAAGGATTGTTGAGTGAATGAAAAATTCACAACCACAAAATGCATATGTTGCAAGAAACGTAAAAAAGAGGTGGAGCCCAACGTAAGACGTGACTTGCTTATTGCTTACACGGAGTTCACAATTAACTTTGAAAAATTTATCTCGGTTGCAGGTAGCCTCTATCTATAAAGACCCAAGTATTGGAAATTTAATTAATATTGTTATTGTGAACTTAATTGTGATTCATAATGAACAGGTAATAAAGTTTTTTTTCTTTTTTCTTCTATCTGTATCCGAAATGGCATATCTAATTGGTACTGGTACAACAGATTAACTATAATTCTTCTCTGTATTTAGGATGGGCCTTCCATATCTTTTAATGCTCAGACAACATTAAAAAACTTTTGCCAGTGGCAGCATTCGAAGAACAGTCCAGGCGGAATCCATCATGATACTGCTGTTCTCTTAACAAGGTATATGGATTTCTTATTCCTCAGATCTTTCAGTCTCAGGTCAAGTTGATGGGATGTAGTCACGCATTCCTGATAGTCAGCTGCTGGTGGAGGGTTTCTCAGCTTAGGCACTGTTGACATTTTGGGCTGGATAATTCTTTCTGTGCATTGCAAGATGTTTAGCAGCATCCCTGGCCTCTGCTCACTACGTATCAGGAGCACTCCCTCCCCTCAGTTGTGACAACCAGCAATGTCTCCAGACATTGCCACTGCCCTCCGTGGGAAGGGCAGAATCACCTTGGTTGAGAACCACTAACTTATAGATGCCAAGTGAGGAATAAATGTGTTAGGCAGACCTGAAAATGAATGCCTTATATAACAGGCAAGGGCAGCTGCTATTCAGATGGACCTGGCATTGCCATGTAGTATATGAGTTCAGTGTTGCCAGCTTTTGTGATTTTGCAAAAGCCAGAAAAATGAATTTTTTTAAACTGTGAAACCTCCCAATTTTTCTATGGTAGCTACTATCTCAAAATGTTAAAACACTGTAGCAACACAGAGGCATGCTGGCTTAATTGTGCCTCCCACCTCCTGCCATCTCTATTGTGGTCCTGAGCATGTCCTCTTTTTTTTTTTTTATTATACTTTAGGT
This sequence comes from Macaca mulatta, assembly GCF_049350105.2. Classification (NCBI taxonomy): domain Eukaryota; kingdom Metazoa; phylum Chordata; class Mammalia; order Primates; family Cercopithecidae; genus Macaca; species Macaca mulatta. The sequence continues at coordinate 128,211,570 of NC_133407.1, read as the reverse complement.
TCTAGGGTACATGTGCACAATGTGCAGGTTTGTTACATATGTATACGTGTGCCATGTTGGTGTGCTGCACCCATCAACTCGTCAGCACCCATCAACTTGTCATTTACATCAGGTATAACTCCGAGCATGTCCTCTTAAATGAAAGTAAAAGGTATCTTGCACCTTCTCAGGAATGTTCTCAAAGAGTCTTTACAAAACTAGAAACCAGGGTATTGGGAAAATCCTGGTTGGAGAGATTTTTTACTGCTCTGTGACCACCCTGACCACAGAAAAAGACTTCTTAATGTAGTAGTTTATAATTCTTAAATCAACAATTCCAAAATTTTTTCAGTTTTGAAACTCTGGTCTTATGAATTTACTTTTTGTAACCCCCACCCCAAAGTGTGTGCTGTTGTGAATGCCTAGACAACCCTAAAGTATTTACTTATATTGACACTTACTCTTTGATGTCATCAAGGCCTAAGTCTGCTTTGCTTTCAGACAGGATATCTGCAGAGCTCACGACAAATGTGATACCTTAGGTGAGTTCTCTGTGCGTATCTTCTATGGCTAAAACAGTTTACTGCATGTTTTTATTTCAAGCCACAGTTGCTTTTTAGAGTAAACCTTGTTGTTTTTCCTTCTAATAGGCCTGGCTGAACTGGGAACCATTTGTGATCCCTACAGAAGCTGTTCTATTAGTGAAGATAGTGGATTGAGTACAGCTTTTACGATTGCCCATGAGCTGGGTCATGTGTGAGTTTCCTTTCAGTAATTTCATTTAATTCAGAGTGACCTAAACCTTTTATTCCTTCGCGTCAGTGAGCATTTACTTGACTTTCAAGTGTGTAAGACACTTCCCGAGTCATAGTAGAGTTTGCAGGGTGGAAGAGCTTTGAACCTAATTGGGTGAAATGACTTTGACTTCCGATAGTTGAGTAAATGCAGTGCACTCTCTTCAGCCATAGCTTGTGTGTATCTTTGGTTTAACTGCTCAAGTTCAATACATAAGGTCTAATAGTCTCCTTTCCTACTGGGAACTGGAGAAATGGGGTCTTTCCATTCCTTCTACTGAAGCAGAGGATATATTAGCCTAGAGAACTTTCCTGATTTAACACCTTTGTCCAGGAGGGTCCCCCACCATTACTGTGGCCCCCAAGATTTTTACAAAGCCAGACCATTCCTGATTCTAGTTATACACAGTTCTAATTCTGATATTTAGTATCTGGGAACAGTAATATCCCTTTTTTCAGGAAAGAGAATGAACAAAGATAGAAAGAAGGAATCATTTCCTAATTATGATCACTAAGTGGCTATTATGAAATGGCTTTTCCCTTTTGCTTTTTAGAAATAGAGCATGGTTAGAACATGGGGCAAAACACTGCAAATTTACTAGAAATTATTCTGAGTTTTGATCTGCATTATTTTCTTTCTAAGATGATTAAATTACTTATACTATCTATTTTGAAATAATTTTCTGAAAAGATATTATTAATATAGCTGCAGATCAATTTGTGTGGCAGATGGTAACTTTACTTAGAGCTAACATCATTTATAAAACAAGCTTTTCATTCATACATTTAAGGTCCTCTATGTGCAGTGTAGTGTATGAGGCACAGAACAAGATGGATATATACACAGGTGTCTCCAATTTAGCTCAATCGATAACAGGTATATTTTTAAACTAGTACCCTTCAAATGTATTTTAAGAGCACACCCCTTTTCTTTTCTCCAGAGGAAATATAGTCAAATGCCCCCTATTTAGAACATAAAAGAGGTATGGCTTTCCATTAAGCATTTGTGGCAGGCCCAACCTGCTTAGTCAACATCTTCTCTATCCTTGTGTTTTCTGAAGCACCTTTGTGAAACTCAGGGAAGCCTTGAAGAGAATTCCCATTCCAGCTTCCCCAGCTTAGTGGCTGTGGGATTTGATCAAGTAATTAAAGCTCTCTATGGCTCAGTTTTCTCATCTGCAAAATGCAGATAATAACAGTACAGATGTAGAATTCCTTATCCAAAATGCTTGGGACCAGAAATGTTTTGGATTTTGGATTGTCTCAGATTTTTGCAATATTTTCATATACATAATGAGATATCTTGGGGATGGGACTCAAGTTTAAGCAAGAAAGTTATGTTTTGTATATACCTTATGCACATAGCCTAGAGGTAATTGTATATGATATTTTAAATAATTTTATGCATTAAACAAAGTTTGTGTTACACATTTATGTGTGGAATTTTCCACTGGTGTCATGTTGGCACTCAAAAAGTTTTGGATTTTGGAGGATTTTGGATTTGGGGTTTTGAGATTAGGAATGCTCAACCTGTACTATTCATTGGGTAAAATAAGTGATTAAATGAAATAAAGCATCTCAAGCATTTAGCACATTTTCTGGTGTGTTGTGAATACTGAAAAGTCATGGTTATTGTTGTTCGTACGTGTCCAATAAGTATTTATTACTATTTAACTCCTTCAGTGAGCAAATGTGAGTAACATTTGAATGAAAATAAATTTTCAGCTTATTTACATGCTGAAATAAACTTGACTGTATCAAGTAATTGTGAGAGTGGGGAATAAACATCATCTGGGGATGGGAAATAAACACCACTATAGAGAAACTGCTAAGATTTGAATGCCTTGCTTGTTTTAAGTTTGTTGATGCAGGTATTACATTGATTATGCATCAGGGAACTGGAAACCAAGGCATTTATTCTTTTAAGAAAATAGATTCTTAAGCATAAGAGTCTCACGTTTTAAGAACTATTTCTAAATTCAACTAAGATCAAGTTTTTCTGTCTCTGTTGGTGAGTATTAAGAGACATAAACTTTAAAGAAAAAGGGAAAATGTGATAAATTAATGGAATAGACTCCATAGGCTTTTATTCCAACTTTTATATGATGCAAATCTACATGCTTCTGTCTGACTCACTTATTTCTGTAATCAAGATGAACTAGTGAAGGGAATTTCTCCCTCAATGCTAAATTAATTACATGCGTCAATTTTGTGATTGGGGATAGTCATCCAGACAGAGGGAAGGTGACCCTTCTGAGGTTGTCACCCAGTGGATAATTGCCTGAGCTGAGAATGGCATGTGGGTCACAGAATTGGTGTTTCTGGATTTAGGAAATACTTCCTACTTTTTTCCACTCCTTCTGGCTAAGCCAAGAATGGCAAGTATGTGTTCATGCTGCTGCATTCCCTTCCAGGCCCATAAGGATGTTGGCAGTCCTTCACAGCCTTCTCACAGGCGGAACCTGGATTAATTTAAGAATCCTTTTGTGCCTGGCTTTTCAGGAAGCCAGTACCAATCAATTGGTGTTGGCATGAAGCATGAAACTATTTGCCATCTCTGAGTTACGCCAGTAGAATTGGCATGCCTCTGGTTTCCATGCATACCACTACCTTTCATGGGTTTTATTGTGCACAAACTTTGCATGCCTTTAGAATGATATACCTACACAGGTATATAATTTGTCACCCTGATCCAAAAAAGGGAAGATGCCAAGACCCATAGTGAGCCTCTTATTAGAAAGCTCTTGGCTTCAGTTTTTGACACTTCCCTGACTCTTTATATTCACATTATCATAAGTTGCCAAATTCTTGACTCTATAAATTGCCCTTTAACAGCTTATTAGGAATTCCAACTACTGTATTCTAGCACCAACTACAGCTTATTCAGAGCCTCTGCAATTCCAAAAAGTACACTTAAACCAAATACATGGGCCAACCCACATCTTTTTAAATGCATTTTATGCATTTACACTTCGTATTAAGTTGGGTGAGAATTATATTTTAATCTACAGTCTATCTCGAATTGTCTTACATTTTGTTCTACTTACCAGAGTTCAGGTTCTTATCTAAAATGCAGTTAAATTTTTTTCTCTTAGATAGATGCATTCCTGAAGCAATTAGAACAGCATGATCCCTTGGTATTTATTGACATTCTCATCATTGTCTCATTGGCTTTAGGTTTAACATGCCTCATGATGACAACAACAAATGTAAAGAAGAAGGAGTTAAGAGTCCCCAGCATGTCATGGCTCCAACACTGAACTTCTACACCAACCCCTGGATGTGGTCAAAGTGTAGTCGAAAATATATCACTGAGTTTTTAGAGTAAGACTTGAACATTCTTTTAGCACAAACTTCTAGTGCCTGGTCTACATGTAGTGAATGAATTGTGGGAAAGATAATACAAAGTCAAACATTCCTTTTCTGTTATTTTTGTTGACACTCCTTGGAGAAGGCAAAACAAACAAACAAACAAAATACTCTCTGACATCTGTGTACTTCATATCCTTGCCAGAGTTTAGAAGATTACAGACTGAGCTAAAGAAAAGGTTGGAATCTTAAAGAGGATGTGGAAATGTTGCTTCATTTTGGGTAAAGTTTTGAGATTTGTTCAGACATGGGGAGAGGGACTATGAATCTGATTTCTTGATGAAGGCCGCAAGTATTTATGCACTTCTAATTTAGTAATTTTGGCCTGAAAAGGGGTGGGGTAGTGAGATGATCCCAAAGCAGAGTCTGTGGATGAGTGGAAATTTTAGTAGCTCCCACACTGTTGAATTGAGGACCTTCTCTCTCTGCCTCACTCTTCCTCTCCCCCTCTTCCCTCCCCCTTTTCTCTTTTTTCCCATTTTCTTTCTTTTCTTGTTTTGTTTTTTAAGCTTCCTGCTAGGCTGCTCAAAGATCCAATTACATTATACAATGCCCCTGTGTCACAGATTTATTGCTCTTCTCTCTCAGAAGTATGAAAGGTTAAGTGATTGTCCCAGAGTCACTGGGTGTATATTTCTGCAACCACAGGGAAGAGGAGGCTTTATTAATCAGAACTCAACGGGTGTGAATTTTCCAGGAGAGGTGTTTGCTGAAAACGGAAAGAACCGGAGGGTTGCTGTTTTTCTTTTTAACCAGATGGTGTAAAGTGTTTTCTTTCTATGAGTCATTGATTTGCTTATGCATCCCTTCAACAAACATTTACTAAGCACCTGTTGTCATGGACAGGGCCCTGTGCTTGGATGAAAAAGACACTATCTTTGCCCTTAAGAAGCTTACAGTCTATTGGGAAAGATAGTCAAACACAAACAGATAATTGCTGTGAAGTGTGATCAAACATTGTAGCAGATGTATATTTCCTACTGGCTATGTTGTATTCATTGTGTGTGGTTCTACAAAGTAAAGAGCAAAAATGTAACTTCAGCATCTGGATTTAATCTTGGCTGTAAAGAATAAAGCACATGTTAAAAAGTAACTGTCCTCTCTACCATTACAATGGTGGGGTGGCCTTTACCATTATCTGGAGCTCTTGACAGCCACCGTTCTCACCATCTGTGTGTTTCTGTGTATTTCCATAGCACTGGTTATGGCGAGTGTTTGCTTAATGAACCTGAATCCAGACCCTACCCTTTGCCTGTCCAACTGCCAGGCATCCTTTACAACGTGAATAAACAATGTGAATTGATTTTTGGACCAGGTTCTCAGGTGTGCCCGTATATGGTAAGTGTAGGAGGGCCACTTCTGCCCTCATCTACTGATTCTGCTCTTCTTTTTATTCATAGTTTTCCATTGGATTCTAACTCGAATATAAACTACCCAAGGAAAAGCTGAGAGTAAAATTGTATATTAGTGATCATAATAATTATGAAGATGACACAACAGTACTATTGCTCAGTGTTAAATAATGCTTTACCTGCACTTTCTCATGTCATCCTCATGGCAGCCCAAAAGGGAAATGCCATCATCACTTTCATTTTATAAGTGAAAGTGAGGCTCAGAGGCAGCAAGGTTACAGAGTTGGGAATTACAGAGCTCAGCTTTTTTCTCTCCTTGTCGCCTTTAATGCCCTTCGACTTGTCCAGGTGACCTAAATTATAGGGACTCTTCAAGATTCAGAAGAGGTAACTCATGAGACAAACGTGTCTCTGTGTTTTAGCTTGTGAAGGTAACATCCTGTGACCAACTGGGGCTTGAAATCATTTCTGCTGGGGCCTCAGCTGGGATGGCTGTGTGATATAGCCTGATGCATGTGTTGTGGAGGTTTGGGCCAGTGACATCATCTAGCAGTTATCAGGTTGCAGATGAGTAGAACTGTGCTTCTATGGGGTGGCCCATTCTGTCTCTTTGGGGTGGCATGTGTGTGTTTCTTTTGCTGGGAGTGTCTTCAGAGATTGCCTGGTGAATTGAGAAGTACAGTAGTATTCCATGGAAATAATAACAAAATTTTGAGTAAACTTGATTCATGGCAATATTTGTTTTTGTGTTATTTATGATAGGAAAAATTAGGAGTCATTGAACTGCCAAGCAAAAGAAAAGTTAAGCAAATTATAGTGTCTCCCTTTTGTAGCAACTGAAAACGATCTGCATCTGGGAACATGCTCCTGGTATAATTTTAAGTTAAGATAACAAGATAAACAATTTTATAAAGTATGATCTCAACCCTAAAAGGGGAGAAAAAGCTACAGAAAAGATAGAGTAGTTTGAAACCTTTTCTATTTAAAAAAATAAACTTTTAATACTTGTGCAACTTTTCTACTGTAAGTGTGGTTTATTTTAATAATTAGGAAAAATTAAAAAATCTTTTAAAAGTGTGCCCTGAAATAGAGTTAAATATAGCAAATGGAATAAATCTAAAAAACAGAGCATTTAGAGGAGGAAGAAAGCAAGTTGTAGGATATGTCAGTATGGTGCAGTTGTAAAGCTTACATGCTGTCTATTACTGGAGATTTATTAACATTTGTAGTAAAAATGTTGGGAATGATGAAGTGATGAACACTACTCAGGACTGTGGTCACTTCTGGTAAGAAAGGGAAGGGAAAGGGACCTAGGATGAGTACATCGGGCCTTCAGCTGTGCCTGTGAAGTTTTCTTTCCTCTAGCTTGGTGGTGGGTACATGGGTATCCATTACCAGGCATAGAAATGTGTTTTATGGGCTGCTGTCTATATCTCTTTTAATATTTTAGCATTTATCATGCCAAGAAAAGAATTTCCTTTCCAACTTACCCTATAACATTAGCGAAACATTAGTTGAAAGCAAGCTTTGCCTTGTTTGATACTGTCAAATAAATCATTTGTCTCTCAATTGCCATTTCATTGAATTGAGCAGATGCAATGTAGACGGCTCTGGTGCAATAATGTCAATGGAGTACACAAAGGCTGCCGGACTCAGCACACACCCTGGGCCGATGGGACGGAGTGCGAGCCTGGAAAGGCAAGTAATGCCCTGTTCTGTCCTTCTGTCTTAGGGCAGAAATGTGCACAATTTTGGCTGTATAATCAGACACCAATGTTTAGAATATAAAACAATGCAGTCTGTTTTAGCATGCGTAATATTTTTTAGAGGACAGATGTTTAGCTTACTATTAAAAATTGTGAAACTTAGATTGTGTAATGCTGATACCAGAGAATATACCTATCATTATTGCTTCAATATTAAGATATTCTCTCAACTTAAGACTTTCTCTCATTTAAACATGTCTAAAATTCCAGTGTGCCTATGGGAACATTTAATGTGAGATTGTATTTCTTTTTCTTCTCTTTTGGGGTGACACTGGAAAGCTATTGGTAAGTTGATGGAACAGTTTAGAATCAAGGAAATATAGAAATATAGTACATCTATTGCAGGTACTACTATGATACCAGGCTTTTGCCAACCGGCATTATTCCCTTTAAGGAGCTATAATGTCATCTAGGATATATCGAAATCCAGGTTCTCATGCGCTGGTTATAATTGTTTCTACTGATTTGTTAATAGCTAAACAGAATCTGCTACTTTTGTGGCCCAGTGGTAACAGTGTCTCATGCACCTAGGAGTATGATTAACTTAACCTTCTGTACCTAGTGTGCATTTAAAAAAATGGTGGCATGTCAGTGATACTACCATCAGCCCAAAAATTTGGTTACAAAAAGTTTTAGATATAAATCCCAATTTAAAAAGAAATACACATGGAAAATGGCATTCTATCTGTAACTTACCAAGGATACAATTCCTGAATGATATTTCTGAGTGGTTTGCTATCCTTCTATATGTTTTTCCCTTTTTTCTCTCCTCTTTGCATTGTCCACTTTACTTACTTTTAATAATTCTCATCTCATTTCGCTTTCGTCCGCTTTACCTTATAGAATCAGTAGCACCCAGAATGTTTCTGTGGAAGAGGTCCTAAGAGATGATGGAACTTCATTACCTGTTCCCTGATCTTACAGAGAAGAAACTTCTCAGTTTCTTGTCTCACAATGAGTGATTTGTCCAAGGTCACTCAGATCATTTGGCACAGCCCCTCCTCTGAAGGGGCAGCAGGTCCTACTGGAGTGGCCCTAACTCAGGCTCACTGAGCTCCTCCAGTTTGTGATGGTCAAAGAGGAAGACTAGTGGATTTTTCAGTGTTAAATGATCCTGAGGATATGAAAGTTTAAAAATATAAAGGCCAATGCAAAAATAAAAAATTATAATAAAGATGCTTTTGTCTTTGACTTAAATTGGAAACAGAGTCAGCTCATGTGCTAATTTCTCTGTGGCTGGGACCTCATCAATTGAGAATATAGCTTTCCTCAATGACAGCCTAACAAAAAGTGTATACGGATACAAGCGTGTAATAGCTTCTAGAGCTTTCATTGGTGTAAAGGGAAATATATCTCTTTGACCAAAGAGTGAATCTTTGCAAGACGTAAAACTTAGTGGATTGGAGGCTATAAAATCATAGTTTTGTCTGAGAGTCCATGGCAGCCATTAAAAATTGAATATGGCACTCATTCTTACAAAATCAAGATGTAGCCTCAGAGTCCTTCTAAACACAAAGATCCAAACAACTGCTACCAGTTGGTAGGAGATAACAATAAACTTAACACCTATTTGACAACTTGGTTAGTTGGCTTGAGTTAGAACCAGCCCGTTATATTACTTAAATTGAATGTTTGATCTCAGCAAAATCACTGGTATTTAGTTGTGGTTCTTAACCTGATAGACCCACCCACTGTGTCTATTTCTGACACATGTTATTACTGAAAAAGAAACACAACAAAGAAAAATTTTCAATTACGTGATGAAATGACTTGTATTTAGTAAAATTGTCATGAACGTGCTATCAAGCTCCATATAGCAGTATGGTTACCCAACCAGTTCTAGAATGCAGAATAACTTGGAGGATGTCAATTGTGTCTTTTCCCAATCTTCTGTTTTTGCAGAAGAGGAGGGATAGTAGGGTAATCTTCTATCTTCTGAGGGATGGGGAGCTTTGGGAGAGCTTTCAGCAGACCCTGCTCCTGCTAAACACAAGCAAGTGGGTGTGCTTGTAGCAAGAGCAGGAGCCTTCAAGGCATTCCCAAGGTAGGCTCAGGATGCTTTTGGAGAAGAACTGTGCAGAGAAAATGATAGGTCCAGTTTTAGTTGTTTTAGAAAAGTGGCCATGTCTAGCAGCTTTTATTAAAGATGTGGATATATATAAATACCCTGAAGAGTATTTACACATTCTAGAAATGCCAAAGAAGGTGAATATGTTGGCATAGAAATTCTTTGAGTTTTTTGCTTTGTTTCTTTTTCATAGAATTGCCAGTATGTGTGTTTTCTCTATATGCTAGCACATTCTGCCTCCCTTGGCCGCTGGGTTAATGTTTTTTCTTTCTTTCCCTTCTTTCTGTTCTGCTCCTGCAGCAGTAATCTGTCTTGGGCTGCTGACACAATGTTATTTTGATGAATGACTCACTAATGTCTCTTTATTTTCTCCACTCTCTTAAGTCCGTTAGCATTTTCATTTTAACCTTATTTGTGAGTGTGAGGTTTGAAACCCCTTTGTTTCAAGTTTCCTTTGGACAAAATCAACCTCTAAGTCCCCATTCCAACCTCTTAAAAAGATACATTTGTATAAAATACTATTTAAATGGTTTTGGACATTTTAAATAAAGGCTGACTCTATTTCAGCTCTTATTTCACCAGCCACTTAATGCTTTGCTATGATGTAATAGTAATTTTGCTCTGTGATTATTATTTGTAGAATTTGCCAGGTAAAATAGATTATCTTGGCGCATGTTTCCCAAACAGCCCCCATTCCCAGCATCTGTCACGTCAGACACTTTTCATATTCCTCTGAAGTTCCTCCTCTCTTTTGGACACCTGTCAATGGTCATATCACTAAGAAATATTTAATTTCCATCAGTTTTGAATTAGAAGTTTTCTTTTAAAAAGCAACTGTGAGGACATTTGAGTGCAGTGCTAAATGGTAGCGCTCTGATAAACCTACCTCCTTGTTTTGTTCTGAGGTTTATAGGAATGCTTAATGAGAAGAATGGTCATTTGGAAGTTGCTCTCTTGTGGAAATAAAATCTGTAGAATAAAGAGATCCAGAAACTGAAGTCTGAAGTGCTAAGAGGGAAAAAATATATTTCCAGAAAACTCCTTAATTTTGTCCTCAAGGTACAAAATGGCTGTGTTAGCTCCAGCCAAGGAGTCTGACTTCCCCACGGAATGAAGCCAAAGAGTTCAGAGGGCCTCTTGAGTAATCCTACCCAGTGAATTCTGCTAACTTCCCTTTGACCACCGCTATCCATAGGGAAACTTTGGAAAATATAGGTTCTATTGCCAAGATAAAGGGGAGGATGGATATTGAGTGAATAATCTGGAGACTCAGCCTCACCTAGGCATCTCATTAATCTTACTTTTGGTGAAAACTTCAGTCCTTTATTTAGATGTCAGAAATTGTCCCCTTTGCTCACAGTTAAGAGGCAGTATGTGTCCCAGTTAAGAGTATGCACTGTTAAGTCTTGTCTATGTTTCAGTACCATTCCTGCCTCTTACTTATGTTTGGCATCAACCCCTCTGTCCCTTCATTTTCTTTCCTGTAAAAATGGAAGTTATAATAGTACCTACTTCGCAGTGTGTTGTGAGGACTAAGTTTGTATATATAATGCTTAGAACAGTGCCTGACAAATATTAAGTGCAGTGTACACATTTACCATTATCATTGCCACTGTTATTTAAGTGGGGTCCCGTATGTGCTAAGTTATATACTAAGTATGTTACATACTTTGTCCCATGTTAAACTCCAAATAATTTTGGCCAGTAGGTCCCGATTTTTTGGTTGTGGAAACAGACTTTAAGGACTCACCCAAGGCCACAGAATTATTTTGTAAAAGAGTTACCAGTCCTAGTGAGACCTGTTATATTCTGTTAAGTTTTGTCTGTCTAGACCCGCTGTGTCCAGTATGATGGCCACTAGCCACGTGTGGCTATGTTAAAATGTCAACATGAACTGAGATGTGCTTAGGTATAAAATACACCCCAGGATTTGAAGACTTAGTATGAAAAAAAAGAGCATTAAAAAACTCATTAGTAGGCCAGGTGTGGTGGCTCAGTCCTGTAATCGCAGCACTTTGAGAAGCCAAGGAGGGCAGATTTCTTGAGCCTAGGAGTTTGAGATTAGCCTGGGCAACATGCTAAGATCCCCCACCCCCAACTGTCTCTATAAAAAATAAGAAAATTTAGCTGAGCATGGTGGTATACGCCTGTGGTCCCAGCTACTCGGGAGGCTGAGGTGGGAGGATCACTTGAGCCTGGGAGGTTGAGGCTGCAGTGAGCCATGATTGCACTATTGCACTCCAGCCTGGGTGACAGAGGAAGACCCTGTCTCAAAAAAAAAATAAATAAATAAAATAAAAAATATCTTGAGTAATGTTATATAGATTACATGTAGAAATAATGTTTTAAATAGATTGGGCTAAATAAAATAAATTAAGTTTTTTATGTGACTTTAGAAATTCTTAAATTATATATGTGGTTCATGTTTTGTGTCTACGGGACAGAGGTACTCTAGACAAAGCTGTACGTCTGTTCATTTATTTTTATATGTATATTTTCTAAGAAATGTTCACAGCCACTGTAAAGACAAATATGAAGTGATTTCCAGAGAGTGACGTAGTCCCCACTGCCTTGGTGCACATTTCATGTGTCCTGAGTCACCCGGGGTTCAGATGCAGAACGTCTTAAGTCTCAGCCAAACAGCCCAGGGAAAGGGACGTGTCCTCAGATACTGTAAGAGGATAATTACAAGGGAGGAGGCCAGGCAGACTGGAGAAAGCTTAATTGCACTGTTTAAATAATTGTTTACCAAGTATTGTGTGGGGGTGGGGCCTGCTATTCCCACTGAGACCTTCACCTACCTCTTATTTTTCCACTTTCCCTGCATACTGCCCCACCCCCTGGTCTTCAAACTTCTCTGCCTCTCCCCTCTTGGCGGCTGTGTCCTCCCTGGGGATAAATCATGACAGCCGCCACCAGCTCTGCTTCAGAGATCTGAGCGAGCCGCGGGGCGTCACCCTCCTGTGGCCACTGCCGCCACTGTTCCTTTGTCCATTGCTCAGTGACCTCGGCTTTGTGTCAGGGCTTCACACCCCAACAATGGCAGAGGGTTGGAATGGCTTCTCTCCTCCCTTGTCCTGCTGAGGAGTTTTATTTTGTTTTATTATTATTTTTTAAACATCATGGCCTTCTTCCTGCTCCAGGCTGGAGAATCTGAAACCATTAGTAACAAACAAGTAATAAAGTTTAGGGCTCTCTGTAGTGTGTCCATTTTGCTTTCGTCTCATCCTGACAGGTTTCCTGGAGTGTGTTTATAGGAATCATGTAACTCGCTTTTTTTTTTCCCCTCTCCAATATAATTAAAATTGGGAGCAATAAAGCATTATAGTTTACCAGACTTGTAACTTCTCTAGGCCTTATTGATGGAAATTCACTATGCAAATCTTAGAACTCATTTTGGCCCTGTCTATAACCACCCTTCCCATTTCCACTCCTGGTTTTTCCAAGTAAACTAATTGAGCCGTTTGAAGCTTGCCATTGGAGTTACCATGTCAGCCTGGAGCCAGTCACTGGCCAGTTTTATTCAAGCAAGCTATAAAGGAAGACCCAGCCTAAAATCACTAAGTGTGAGATTAAAATCCCTATAGTTTCTAGTATTCATATAGATGATGAATCTGCAGCATTTCAAACCCACACATGGAAAATAATTAAAGTATGGTGTGTTTAAAAGGACAGCCAGTCCTGTAACAATTCATAGCGCCAAGTCTCCCTCACTATTCCCCTTATTAAATACAGCACTGCAAGTATGGATTTTGTGTTCCCAAAGAAATGGATGTCCCTGTGACAGATGGATCCTGGGGAAGTTGGAGTCCCTTTGGAACCTGCTCCAGAACATGTGGAGGGGGCATCAAAACAGCCATTCGAGAGTGCAACAGACCAGAGTAAGTCCTAGAATGTATAACTGTTATTATTGGTATGTCAGGAACAAGAGATTCCTAAAGGGAATAATTTTGGTGGATGAAGAGCACGTTCCAAATTAGAGAGCTAGAAAGAACATAAACTTCAAGGGCTGCTTAGACCCACGGTACCCAAAGTCTATTCCCAGGCACCCAAAGTCTATTCCACGGTACCCAAAGTCTATTCCCTGTATTATTGTTTTTCTCTCAAGATCCTTTTTTATTCACAGTTTTATCTACCAAACAGATGATGGTTTTGGGGTTGGTCTGTTTCCCAGTGTTGACAATCAGGCAGGTCTCACTCTCCCCGCTACACTCAGAGCTTAAGATAGCACACTAATGGAGTGACTAGATAGATTTTCACATGGAAACAAAAACATTGGGCATTTTCATCCAGTTTGTAGACTAATATACTCCCTCTAGTTAGACCTCAAGGGACCTGGGACCCCAAATCAAGAATTACTTTGTATTTTATTTTTTTCTTTTTTTTTTCCACCAATAATGTGTTCTGTGATAAGAAATTACTTTTTTAATCAATCTAGTTGTATTACAGGTGAGACAGCTGAAGTCCCCATCCTACAACCTGACATTTTACAGATTGAGAGTCTCTTGCCTTTCAGAATAATTCTCATTGTGTGACTATGGCAACTTCTACCAGCCTAACCTTGTCAGGACTGACATGTTTAAATAAAGTCCATGGACTTTTTCCCCCAGCATTTGTCATAGCAGACATGGGTAGGGTGGGGTGGGTTGGAGGGTTGGGGAAGCCTGTTTATGCATAATAAATTGCTATCTTCATTTTGAAAAATGGCATCCAATTTTACATAGATCTAAGACATATATAGTTGAAAAGGAATAGAAAATAATAGGTAAGTAAAAGTAAGTAATAGTTTGTATGGCACTTTCTCAGACTTGCCATGGAACCTATTTAGGCTGGGGAACCAAGAAATCTATAGGGATAGTTTTTCAATGTAAAAACCCACAACCACTTTGAAGACCCTAGCTGCTTTGGGATTTTGTAAAATGATTTCCTCTAGCAGTCTCATTTATTTTTAATAGCTTAGATCATGGATAGCAAACTCTATTGTACTGAGAAGCAAATAGGTGAAGTAAAGGAACTAAGTAGGCTAGGGTAATACAATAGTTGTATTGTAGAGATCAAATGCAGGGCACTACTCAGGTCTGGCTGATTGTTCAGAGGTAAGAAAAGAGTCTAATATTGGCACAGCTTCCAAATCTTTTCTATGAAAAATCTGAATTGTGTGAATCAAAAAGAACATAGCTGTAGGCAACTGGTTTGCAAGCCCTGGTCTAAATACTCTGTACTACAAATCTCAGATGATGATTAATTTACTTTAACTCATTTTTGTTCGTAACCCAACCTTATTTCATGTCCATGTAGTGGTCAACAAGGAAGATAACTAAAGGGCTATGAGATATAGACTCTGTTCCATAAAACTAATACTGTAGCTATGAATAAAAATGAATAAGCCTTAGATTTTCGATATAGCCTATATTTTGAATTAGTTTTTAAAATATTAGTATAAATATAGATCATGCTTAAAAAGATTCATACACAAACATATAGAATATTTTAGAAGTTGTCACACTATTCCTACTTCCTGCTTATTCCCCATGAGAAATAATCACTAAAAAAAATTGGGTGTGTGTCATTTCAGACTTTTAGAAAAGATTGTGGATGTAAATATGTATTATATGAAATAAGTACCATATAATATAAAATAAGTATATATAATATAAAAGAAGCTTCATACTGCTTTTTAAACTCAGCTATACATCCTTGTTGCTGGTGTTGTTGAAGCTTTAAAAGAAAATCTTGTAACAACTAATATGATGAATTTTTACATATTAAAAACTATTTGTTGGCTACGTTGAGCAAAGTTATTAGTTTATAGTAAATGCTATCATGAGGGTATGAACTTGCAAACAGTGACCACTTTATAAGCACTTAAAACATTTTTGACTCAAGAATATTCCATGCAAAATAAGTATTTGGCCTTTTTTTAAATACTACTTTTTTAAGTCTTGAGCAATTCTAGAAGTAATGTGAAAAGTGGAGAGAGATAAATCACTCCATAATTGGAATGGGCTAGACAAAGAAAATCACCCAGTGTAAAGATCTCAGCAGAAAAGGATCTTGAGCTTCAAAGTGCAACAAAGATCCTCACATTCAGAAGTTAAGAACCAATCATTAAAGACCTCAATTAGAGGTCCTTGTCCCTGCTGTTTGCTATGGGAGTTTTTAAAAAAAAAAAAAAAAAAAAAAAAAAAAAAAAAAACACCTAGTTGAGTGTCAGCACTGACATCATTTCATTAAAACTCCTCCAAGTTATTTGCACTTTAGGATGTCCCTGTTAATTGAGGAAGGAGACTGCCTCTGAATACAGAGGTTACAATGGCTCTGGGGGAGTCAATCTGAAAAGAGAAAGGAACACAGAAAAGGGAAAATCAGATCCAAATCTCAGTTTAAAAGCTTGTTCAGAGAAATTCACAGAGCAGATGGTTCATTATGTAGAACGTAGAAGTGGTTGCTGTCACGCTTCTCAGGGAGTTTGAGGGGAACAGCTGCCCCCCTCACCGGGAATATGCCTTTTGTCAGTTTGACGAGCCCTTACAATATAATGGAGTACTCTGTTTTTAGAACCCAAGGTACAAGGTATGTCTCTATTAAGGACACTGGATTGTTTTGTCTTTTTTCACAGTATTTATCTGATTCAAGAGTGTATTTATTTAGCATCCAGAGACTTTATAGTATATTCTTAGGAGTTTTTTCCCCCCCGAAAGCATAAAAGCCAAAAAAGATGAGATTATGCTCTACTCCACGAGCAAGCTGTAGAGACCATATGCTTTCTAATTTTGGTCACAAGATATTTTGGTCTCAAGTGGTATATATGGTGCTACAGGTGGGGCCCTTATATTTTGTCTTTAGGTGCTTTATTTTTTTAATCTCAGTTTTGATCCATGCCCTACGGATAAGATGATCATAGTTCTGGTTTGCAACAACAGTCCCTCGTTCTATCTGTTGCCCTGGAGGAGTTATTAATAGCTCCCATTTTCACTCTCAGAACGTTCTTGATTGGGCAATTAATTATATGGTCTCCCGGCCTATAAGAAGTGTATAATAGAGTAAAATTTAAAATCAGAACCACCAAAATATAACTTACAGTACCAAAACCAGACTGAGCTTTGGAACTAGAAGATGTATTTTCAGGCTTTTGGGCCCTATACTTGTTTTGTGCTCACAATTTGGCTCAGAGCTTCCTTGTGGCTGAAACAAAATGGTCCGTAGAATTGTTACAGTCTATCAAAAACAAAAATCATACCAGTTCCTCAGGAAAGGCACAGCATTTTGTTTTTCCAATGCTTCTATTTTGCTTTTAAATTAGGAGATAGGTTAAAATTTGAAAATAATAAACTCAAAAATTTGAGGAAAAAAAGATTGTGAACTAGATATTTCCCCCTTAGGCTCTCTCCATAGCAACTGCTTATGAAATCTTACTTTAAAAACATATTCAAGACATATGTCTATTTCATCCAGAAAATGAATTTCTCGTTTGGCTGTAAGGAATTACAGCAAGGCTTTTTTTTGAGGCACTCGGTTTGGATGAACTTGTTTCGAAATGTTGAGAATTGGTTACTGTGGAAGAGCGATTAACTAATGAACACATAAAAGAATCCAGTTTCATAGACTGCCCCATTTGGAAAGATCATTAAAGATGGGCTGGTACAGCTCCCGCCCCATCCCATCTAATTTTGAATAGCCTTTCAGCATTCTCCATAATTGGCCATCAGGCCCCTTCTTAAAAACCTCCAAGCACAGGAATCACACTACCTTCTGGGGCTGCCTGTTATATCTTTAGAAATGTCTTGTGCCAACCCTAAATCTGCCTACCCTAATTCATTGTACATAAACGTAGAAGTTGAGATTTCTGTTCAAACCCTTTTGCAGACCAAAGTTTAGCTTTCCTTGAGAATAGACTGTATCTGTGATGACCTCTGCAAAAATTTCGTTATAGTTTTGGTCATGCATCATCTTGAATTTCCTTTCTATGTATCAACAGGCATGGCTGTGTAATATGTGCTTGAAAGAAAGATCCAATTTGGCTGTGCATAATAGGAATTACTCTAGCAATTTCCTTAAACCCTTCCCATCCCTATTTGACATTCAGTATTTTAAAAGGATCTTAATAGTTGGGAAATGTGGTTACTATTTTTTAAAGCTATATTTCCTATTATTTTCAATATTTGCCTACCTAGAAAAATACTCCTATTCCACTAAATAATTAAATTATAAAATGATTTTTTTTCCTTGCTGAAAGATGAGTTTGGTTGGCTAAAGTTTTCTCTATTATATAGTCCATGTAAATCAGGCAACAGTCACATTGCCTAGGAGAGAGGAAACATATATAGTTTAGAAGGCCAATTTATATTTGTTAAAGTCATGTCCATAATTAAGGAAAAAATTGTAACCTGCCTTTACATAAAAGCAAATCAACTTGCAGACCAAGTTTTGATATGGAAAGAGGCCTGTCTCAAGGGAGACAGCCTGAAAGAGAGGCCAGGTCTTGAGCTTCTGGTCAGGGAGAGTTGGATTGGGCTCCCCTCTCAGTATAGTCAGTGACAGAATTTGGAACGTAGCGCAGTGACACAAGAATAGTCCAGGGATCAGGAAACCTTTTCCATCAGGGCCAAATAGTAAATATTTTAGGCTTTGCACTTTATGTGGTCTCCATCACAATTACTCAACCTTACTGATACACGGAGAAACAAACATAGACAATGTGGGTGTGGCTATGTTCCAATAAAACTTTATTTATGGACACTGAAATTTGAATTTCCCATAGTTCACATGTGTCCCAAAATCTTCTACTTTTAAGATTTTTTTTTCAATTACTTTAAAATGTAAAACTTATTCTTAGCTAACAAGCCATGCAAAAATAAGTGGCGGGCTGGATTTGGCCCACAGGATGGTAGTTTGCCAAATCTTGTAATAGCTAAACTTTTATTAATCACTTACTGTAAGCCACACTTTGTTCAAGTGCTTTGAATGTATTAATCTAGTTAACCCTCACCACAGCTTTATGAAGTAGATAATAGTACCATCTCCCTTTTACAGACAAGCAAACAGAGGCTTGGCGAGATTAAGCAACTCACCTAAGATTGCATCATTATTAAGAGGCATGGCTGGGATTCAAACCCTTTGTTTCCAGAGTCCATGTTTCTAACCATCAGGAGTATTGCCTCTCACATATAGTATTTTTTGTGTGTTTATAAAAAATGTTTTTTATAAAAATAAATCCCAAAATACTACTTGCCATGTTATAGTGGTCAAAGCAAGCAAAGGTGGAAACTGTTACCATCTGAAGGGAAGCCACCTGTAAGTCATAACTATTTGCAGTCCGAAGAACTACTGCATTTGATAAAGTTCAAGAATCAGCTAAGACTTGTTATATAAGAGAACAAAAAAATCAATTTTAAAAACTTTATGTTCAAAGTGAAAGAAATATGAGTTACTTTCAGGCAATAAATAAATGATTGATCCACCATAGTCAGCTGGGACATCTAAAAAGATTCCATAATGATAATTTCAACTGGAGGAAAAATTGAAGGGGGTCTTCCTTGTAGTACATTTAAAACAAGTTTCACCTGAGCAGATATACAGTCCTCCTCTATTATTCATGGATAATCTGTGATATTTTATGCATGAGACTGGGGTGCCTTGTTACTGAGAAACGGGCTTGGATCTAGGAAACCCATTCTGCATCTCTAAATGGCACCGAAAAAGAAAACAAACAAAAAAAAGACTCTGAACCACAGCACACAGATAATGTAGCAGACGTGCACAGAGAAGATTCTGGGAGACTTGGATTCCAGTCCTGACTCTCCTCGTTTGTTAGCTGTGTGACCTTTGGGCAAAGTACTTCTCTAAACATCCTGTTACTTGGTATGAAAGCACCTCATCTTCCTTAGTCTTGGACAAGATATGAAGGAGCTTTTCCAGGTTGAATGAATAGTGCAGATATACAGTATATGAGCTTAATTGTGCTTAATGCAGAAACAGACAGACATAGACACGACTGTCTTATGTGCCATTTTGCATCCCTAGATGCAGTCTTCCGTATGATAAATAATGGTGAATGTTGATCAGACTTCTTGCTAAGTTTTTCAGAGTCACAACAAGCCTTTTAGGTACACAGCATCATCTCTGTTTTACATGTGAAGATAGAGCCCAGGGAGGTGAGACAGCTTATACAAAGTCATCCCTCCAACTTGTAACCGCAAAGCCGGTGCTCTTACTTTGTGTTGCAAATCTTTGATCGAATGAGTACATTTATAACAATATTAGGACAAGCTTCCCTAGGAGGGCCTTTTTGGGACCTGGGCACGCTGCAGGAGCACTGAGTCCTGCCTCAGTGCTCAGAGTGGGTGCTGAAGCCAACTGCAGAATCAGATCAGATTAGATTGGGCAGTGCTGACATGTACTATCATAGTAGCTAACATTTTCTGGCATCTACTATGTACACTCATTTTAGAGAAGGGGAAAATTGAAGCTCAGGAAGACTGAGAACTTTGTCTAGGGCCACACAGAGAGGGCCAGATTGGAACCGAGATCCGGATAGGATAGAGATAGAGGATAGGGCCAGATTGGAACCGAGATCCAACTCCAGAGCTCCTTCTACCTCTCATTCTATATTTTGTGAGCAGGGATATATTTCTCATTCCCCAAAACTCCTGTTTGAAACAAACCAGCCAAAACCCCATTTTTTATAGTCCGATTACTGTGAAAGATTCATTCTAAAGGAAAAAAGGTGAAAAATGTCCTTTCAGTTTCAGGGTGTTCTAGGGCAGTTGTGAAACCCGAGCTGTTTGAGCCCTGGGTGGGTGAGCCCCAGCTTCCTATGATTCTGTGATCTTCCCATTTCCATGATGAATTTGGCATGCTGGTGACTGCTGGTAGATGTGTTGTATAATTTACTCTCTGGATCACATCTGGAATATACATGCACAGGGTTGCATGCCGAGATTAAATTTGCACTGTGATGCTTTGCAAGGCGTACGCCATACACTCGTCACACAAAAACTAATGAAACCAGTCTGCTCTTTCCTGCTTCTCCTCTTAAGTTAGTCAAAATGTGAACACATTCCCATTATTCCATTTTATTTGTGAAACAAAACAAACAAAAACAATGGTCTGGAGAGAGGGTGTAGAGGGACAGAATGAATGGAGGTGTGAGGGAACAAGTTTTCGATGGTCTCCTGTGAATATGTCGAGGTACAAAAGGAAGATAGGGAGCATTCCAAACCACTCTTGGGTACCTTTCACCTTCTACAGTTTTAACATTGAAGCACCGTGAATGTCGGGAAGAAAAGGAACAAAAAGTGGCCTAATAGATTCAGATTCAAGCTTTGTATCTCATACTTTAAGCTATACATTCTAACATTTATCCTCACAACTGCCTACAAGGTAGCTACATTCAATTTTGCAAATATAAGGGAGGCTTGCGGAGGTCAAGTGACTTACCCAAGGTTGTACGCATCATGGTATTGACAGCAGGAATGCAAAACCAGGATTCAGAGTTCTTGCCCATTCCTCTGTCATTTGCCACCCTAGATTTACTTCTCTAGAAGACAGGAAGTCACGAATGAGGGAATGATGTTCAGAGGAATACATGATAATACAGTGTGTGTGCTCTTCACTTTTTTTTTTTCCAGGCCAAAAAATGGTGGAAAATACTGTGTAGGACGTAGAATGAAATTTAAGTCCTGCAACACGGAGCCATGTCTCAAGCAGAAGCGAGACTTCCGAGATGAACAGTGTGCTCACTTTGACGGGAAGCATTTTAACATCAACGGTCTGCTTCCCAATGTGCGCTGGGTCCCTAAGTATAGTGGAAGTAAGTGTGTCTGGTGTATGTATCCGCCATTGGCCGGCCGGCACCGAGGCCAAGCATGAAAGTCAAGTTGTATTCTTTCTCCTCTCCAGTTCTGATGAAGGACCGGTGCAAGTTGTTCTGCAGAGTGGCAGGGAACACGGCCTACTATCAGCTTCGAGACAGAGTGATAGACGGAACTCCTTGTGGCCAGGACACAAACGATATCTGTGTCCAGGGTCTTTGCCGGGTAAGTCCCAGATAGTGTTTTCTTCACTGTGTTTTCCCGCTGCCAAGCTGTGGTTTGTGGCTTCCTAGATAGAATAGCAACTGCTAATATCTGTGCACTATTGCCAGGGCAGTGGTTCTCAAAGTGTGGCCCCAGGATCAGCAACATCATCAGTAACACTTTTTTTTTTTTTTTTTTTTTTGAGACGGAGTCTCGCTCTGTCGCCCAGGCTGGAGTGCAGTGGCGCGATCTTGGCTCACTGCAAGCTCCGCCTCCTCGGTTCACGCCATTCTCCTGCCTCAGCCTCCCAAGTAGCTGGGACTACAGGCGCCTGCCACCGCGCCCGGCTAATTTTTTGTATTTTTAGTGGAGACGGGGTTTCACCATGGTCTCCATCTCCTGACCTTGTGATCTGCCCGCCTCGGCCTCCCAAAGTGATGGGATTACAGGCGTAAGCCACCGCGCCCGGCCTAGTATCTTTTTTTTTTTTAATTTATTTATTATTATTATACTTTTAAGTTGTAGGGTACATGTGCATAACGTGCAGGTTTGTTACATATGTATACTTGTGCCATGTTGGTGTGCTGCACCCATCAACTCGTCATTTACATCAGGTATAACTCCCAATGCAATCCCTCCCCCCTCCCCCCTCAACATGATAGGCCCCGGTGTGTGATGTTCCCCTTCCTGAGTCCTAGTGATCTCATTGTTCAGTTCCCACCTATGAGTGAGAACATGCGGTGTTTGGTTTTCTGTTCTTGTGATAGTTTGCTAAGAATGATGGTTTCCAGCTGCATCCATGTCCCTACAAAGGACACAAACTCATCCTTTTTTATGGCTGCATAGTATTCCGTGGTGTATATGTACCACATTTTCTTAATCCAATCTGTCACTGATGGACATTTGGGTTGATTCCAAGTCTTTGCTATTGTGAATAGTGCTGCAATAAACATACATGTGCATGTGTCTTTATAGCAGCATAATTTATAATCCTTTGGGTAGTATCATTTTTTCTAATGCACGTTGTGCCAAAGTTTGGAAACCATTGCCCTTGATTTTTCTTGACATTTTCAGTCTCTGTGAGGGTCTTGCACAAAACCTCTCCTTAAAAATTTATTATAACAATTTACACACACACTCCTTTGCTATAACCTCAATGCTTAAGCAAATGCTTCCTGACAGCAAATTTTTTAGATTGAATAGCTGAGGTCGAGAAATATGTCAGGAAGAATAGCTGGCCTCACTCTAGTTTCTCTTTGCATTTTTAACCATGATCATTTCTACCTGAGACATGCCTGTTAATTAATTATTCTTGAAAGGGAAATTGGGAAACTTCTGGGAAACAGCAAAGCATCAGAGTAGTGATTTCTCAGGGGCTAGATATCATTTCACTGTTCTCGTTAGTCAAAAGTTATTTCTGATCTGGTTGGGCTCTGAGATGATGCCTCTGGGTTTTTTTGTTTGTTTTTGTTTTTGTTTTGCCTGTGGTCCAAAAGCACATTGGAGTTCCTGGTTGGAAGGATTTGATTGAAAGAACCCCTAAGGGTATCACCCACTGACTAATAGCTTATACTGCAGATTTCCTTATCTGTCCATTTCACAGCAACACATTGAGTTTTTCCTCAAAGATTAGTTCACACAAATGAACAAAATGGACAAGAATGTGGACTGTGTTCTCCTGGTCTTCTGGTCATTGTCAGTGTATGTTTCAGAGTTCAGTGTACGTGGCTGCATTGTGTTAATATGGGGAGAAATTCAGGAGGCCACTCGATGGAGCCTCAGGCTTGAAACTGGCGGCCCATGGTCATACTTTGGCTGGCATTCATAGCCAATATTTAAACGTATGGGATTTTACATAAAATCAATTTTTCCAGCTTCTTTGGAAAATTGGGAAAAAATGTCAACACAGGGCTCCCATCCCTCATGGCAGCAATAGTCTGGAGTGGACAGCGGCAACTCCCTTATGATGGGGCATGAGCTCTTTAATTAGATACAGTCCTCACCTATGCCCTTTTTTTTCATTCCTAAGCAATTTTTTAAAAAATTACTGTGCTTACTTACAGACTAGTGCTTTTCAAACTTTTATCTGTAGGTGAAGCACCTGAGGAATCCTATTAAAATGCCAACTCTGATCCAATAGATCTGGGTGGGTCCTGAAATTCTGCATTCCTGACCACATCAGAGGTGCCCATGGCTGCTGGTCCAAGGACCACATTTTAAATAGCAAGGCAGTAAATAATTTCAGTTTTCAACCTTTGCAAGTTTAAAGGGACTTGACTTTCTTGTCATTTTGAGTGCACAAAAAAGAAACACATTATTTGACATTTTATAATCTCTATAATACTTACATTTATTTCAAATCTTTTCTTTTTAAAAGCAAGCTGGATGCGATCATGTTTTAAACTCAAAAGCCCGGAGAGATAAATGTGGGGTTTGTGGTGGCGATAATTCTTCATGCAAAACAGTGGCAGGAACATTTAATACAGTACATTATGGTAAGAATCTGCTCCTAAGAACCGTGAGAAGGAATATGGTCAAAGTTTGAAAATTGTTAACCACATGTAATACTGAAAAGTATTAATGTTGAGCATAAAAATCAGTCTTGTTATGGTGGATTATCCATCGACTAGAAGGCACCTAATAGAATTATATGAGAATACATTCTATTCTTTTGTTGTCCACTTTTTATTCCATACTTAGAGAAAGTGAACCATTTTGTGGAGTACTGAATTTCTGCTAAATTCTTTTCAGGTTACAACACTGTGGTCCGAATTCCAGCAGGTGCTACCAATATTGATGTGCGGCAGCACAGTTTCTCAGGGGAAACAGACGACGACAACTACTTAGGTGAGATGGGATGCCCTGCCACTTGTGAGTTCTGGTTCTATGGAGCAGTGGCCAGATACTACTTCCTTCCTGCTCTGGCATGCAGAGGGAGAGCTTTCAGATGTCATGGATTTGCATAAAATAAGTGCATCTCAAAATTCATCATTGTTTCTCCCTCATACGTACACCCTCAGAGTATTGATTGAAAAGTTATGTAGCTGCATTATTTGATATCAAGGGATTTACTCTGGATCTTAAAAAATACAAAGGCCCCAAGTCAAATTTTGAAAGTACTTATCTTCTAATTTTAGCATAAAATCCTTGCTCTCATTGGGTCTTTTCAAAAAGCTGTCCTGTGGGGAACTGACTTGCAAATGTTTTATTAGAAGCATTACTTGACTTAATTTTTATATTATCAGCTCTAACCAGTAGCAGACCACTGGTAGACTTATTCAGTATTTCATTATGCCTGTTCATTGCAAAAGGTTCTATGGTGACATGTATTTTTCTTAAGTCATTACTAGAATAACAGTACTATACAGATTTTTTATCCTTTTCTCACTGAACCTAGGTGCATGATTAATTAATATCTATTCCTTATATTTAAACCACGCATACCAAAATGACACTGTGTTGATTTTCAACGGTTTGCTCAGCCCAGTCCCATCTTATTTTATTATTTATTTATTTATTTCTTAATTTAAAGTTCTGGGGTACATGTGCAAGACTGTAGGTTTGTTACATAAGTAAACATGTGCCATGGTGATTTGCTGTACCTGTCAACCCATCATCTAGGTATTAAGCCCAGCATGCATTAGCTATATTTCCTGATGCTCTCCCTTGCCCACACATCCTGCATCCCGCAAGCCCCTATGTGTGTTATTCCCTTCCCTGTATTTTTGAGATAGGATCTCACTCTGTCACCCAGGCTGGAGTGCAGTGGTGTGATCACAGCTCACTGCAGCTTCAACCTCCCAGGCTCAAGTGATCCTCCCACCTCAGCCTGAGTAGCTGGGACTATAGGCACTCACCACTATGCACAGCTAGTAGTTTTTTATTTATTTTTATTTCTTATTTATAGAGATGATGTCTCACTATGTTGCCGAGGCTGTGCTTGAACTCCTGGCCTCAAGCAATCTTCCTGCCTTGGCCTCCCAAAGTGCTGAGATTACAGGCATGAGCCACCATGCCTAGCCCAGTCTCACTTTAATTTATTTTTATGTAAATTTCTGTAAGTGATTGTGAAATTTGCCTAACTGCCATTTGAAAGAAAGAGGACATGGAGAGTAGAGTCATGACCGAAAGTGATTTAACTGGTCACCTTACACAAAACTCTTCCCAGCCATGAAGAGCAGCATGGCTTACACTCAGATCTAGAATAAATTAGAGCAGTCTTGCTGGGCAGTCAATCTTTAAAAGAAATGAATGTACTTTCTTTCTTATAATATCCAGGCAGGAACTCTATTTATTCATCTGAATTCAACCAGTATAGAGGCCCTTAATATAAGCATTTAGACATATTGAGCCAGAAAGTGAGTATTTGTTGAATTGAATTAAAGCCTATATCTCTATTTTGGAATGTCTACACGAAGCTGCATAGATAGACAGTGAGCCTTTAGCTAAGCATGCTAATCAAGTATGATATTTATACATGACTCCATTATGGCATTTGCTATCACCATTCATTCACTCACTCACTTATTTAATATGTGCCAGGCACGCACTGTTCTAGGCACAATGAACAAAACAGATAAAAAAATTTGTGTCTTCTTGGACATTACTTTTTAGTGGGACAATAAACAATAGGCAATAAACAGTAACCTGACAGATAAGAAAACTCCATACTGTTACAGGTGATAAGTGCTGCTAGAAATCAGAGCAGGCTGAGGGAAATTGGGATACCAAGTGTGAGATGTGGACAGTAGAGTTGAAATGTTTGAATCACAGAGCAAGATAGCAAGCTATTTAGAGGAAGAGCATTCCAGGTGGAGGGAATAGCCATTGCAAAGTCCTTGAAATAGGGAAGA
Organism: Macaca mulatta; assembly: GCF_049350105.2. NCBI lineage: Eukaryota > Metazoa > Chordata > Mammalia > Primates > Cercopithecidae > Macaca > Macaca mulatta. The sequence continues at coordinate 128,185,372 of NC_133407.1, read as the reverse complement.
ACAGAGGGAGGCAGTGTGGCTGTTGCTGAGTGAACACAGAGGACACTCCTAGATAAGGTTAAACAGGACTAGGTCATAGACAACCATATAACCATTATAAGAACTTTGGCTTGGACTCAGAGACATCAGGAGCCACTGGAGGTTTTGAGCTGAGGAATGAGATCTTACTGCATTTATGTTTTTAAAGGAGCACTCTGGCTGGCACATTGAGAAGACATGGTGGAGGAAGTGTACAGGACAGAAGCAGTGACATTGATTAGGAAATCATTGCAGTAATTCAGGAGAGAGATGCTGGTGGCTTGGCCCCAATGGGAGCAGTATGTGGTTAGATTCTGGATATCTTTTGAAGTTGGAACCAATATGATTTGCTGATGGATTGAACATAGTGTGTGAGAGAAATAAAGGAGTTAAAGTACAAAGGAATCTCAAAACTCCAAGGTCAAAACCTGAGCAATGGGAAGGATGGAGTTGTCATCAACTGAGATGACAAGACGACTAGTTACATATTTATTATACTACCACTAGTGTTTTAAAGTTCGGGCAGGGTCTTTATGTCTTCAGCTACTGATATGAAGCCTACATATGATAGGTACGAAGCAAATGATTGCTGAATTGTTGAACAGCCATTGTCCATGCTGTCTTTAATGAATACCTACTGTGCGCTTAATGGAGAATGAGGTTACCTTGGAAATGTACATTGACCTCTTCTTTCAAGGGCCGTAAAGCCTTGCTTGGAATTAATTACTCTATGACGACATCAGCTTTTCACTACCCCAAATATCCAAATGAGTGGCAACTTTATAAGACAATTAACAAAGTTCTCGGGGAACTGTTTTCAAATTATTTTGCGGGGGGAATCCTTCATTTCTCCTTGAACAGCTGCAGAATGGGGCAAGTATCTTTCTTTGTACACTTGGTTATAAATTTAAGCATGTGATTGCTGTGTCCTTACTACTTCCTAATTAAATCAAACAGCATTGCATACAGCCTGCTTTATAAATTAATTTCCTGAGAACTGAAGGCCGTGTTGAGTTGCTCCTTTCTTCTCTTCAAAAGAGAGAAGGATTCTCTGCTATTCTTCTCTTTCTTGGAAAAATAATCTCCCTCCAAGTGGTGGCCTCAATTCAGTTCAACTTAATGAGTGCACATCAAGCACCTGAATTCAGGAGGGCCTCCTGATAACCTTTTATTATTCACTGGAGGTTTCTTAATCTCCTTGTAAAGAATGAAAACAAAATTAAAGATTTGTCATCTGGGACAGGCAGTCTGAACCAGTTATGGCTCTTTAATGGAATAGAATGGGAAAGTCACCTGTTGGCATAAGGAAGTCTCTCTAGAAGCAAATGAAAAGTGTGCAAGCCTACATTGCAAGTCACAGTCCACTGAGTGTGAAAGTTGAGACCTCAGAGCCTTTGAACCTCACAGTGGTTACTCAACAAGTTAGGAGGAATTTGATGTTGTCATCAAATCTGGCGTGTGTAAATATTTACTCTTGGCTTGAGGGAAGATGCAGCAAATGCACTGAGAAGGTTTTACAACCCACACTGGGTCTCGCATTGAGTCCAGTCACAGATGTTCCATTGCTAAGCAAAGCAATCTTCATCCTTATCCCTTATGTGTGTGTGTGTTTTTTTTTCATGTGAGCCAAGCCATACTTTTCTGTGTATTCTGGAAGGGAGAGATTTCCAGGAGAGAGGGCCTTTTGTAGCAACCCAGCTCTGATGGGTGCAATGGAAGGGAAACCAACCCAGGAAATTAGCTCCCTTAATCGCATTAGTGGGAGGTTGGGCATTAGGCTCTTGTTTTCAGGAAACTATTTGTTTCACAAAGTACCAAAGCAGAAAGCCTCCCTGTCAAAGGTCATCCTTTCACGTGGACCCCTTCCTCCTGTTCAGCTAAAGCCAAGTTGTACCCAGGGCCACCATGTTCATATCCCTTTAGAAGAAAAAGTAACCATTTCTGTGATACTTATTTGTCTCCAGTGCACTTAGCTCTTGATTAATTGTGGCAATGGGAAGATGGGAATCTGTGCGGTGCAAGATAAAATAGGAATTTTTTTTTCATCTGATGATTTTAAGGATGTCTGGGGCCAAACCGTTTATCAGGGCAGATCGTAAGAGGAATCCTTTATCATTTGTGCTCCTCTCTTTCACCCCACTCACATCTACTGGAATAAAGAATATGCAGTGAAGGGTGAAATACCCTGAGTCAGCAAAGCATGAAAGGAAGCCTGGAGACATTGGAAAAGCCCCCCAAATTAACCCAGAACAGACTATCACTCTTTACATATGACCACACTGGATTATCACCTGATTTACAGAACCAGCATGGGACATTTTACTTTCCCCTTTTTAGCAAGACATCAGCTGGGTAACTAGCATGCAACTTCATTTGAAAGAATTGGGTGATTTTGTTGACAGCTCATCATACTGTCACCATTTGAATGACCCACATTAGGGAGCAGCCTCAGGATACCCGAGGTGCCACGGAAACAACCTAAACAACCTCAGCTTCAGTGACCCATTGAAACTCCTGCCTCTTTCATGGCTGGTGGATCTCACGCTGCAGGAGCTACAGGCAAGACAAGGTTGTCAGAGGTTTACACTGACTGAAAAAGAGTCATTTGGCTGGAAGCACTCTATCCTCCTTGTCATGAGTGTCAGACTCCATCAGTCACTTATTCTTTCAGCATCATCGATTGAGCACCTACTATGGGTTGGGATCTCTCTTGGGCTTATAAAAGTAAATTTTTATTTTTATTTTATCATTTTATTTATTTAAGGGGTAGGACTACAGGTTTCTTACATGCATATATTGGGTAGTGCTGAAGTCTGAGCTTTTAGTGTACCCATTACCCAAATAATGAACACTGTACCCAATAGGTAATTTTTCAACCCCTATCCTCCTTTTACCCTCCCACCTTTGGTAGTTTCCAATGTCTATTAGTCAAAAAAGTGGATTTTTAAATGGCTGCTTTGCTCAAGGGCTCATGCAGTCTAACAAAATGAACAATTTACATTTAAGAAAATCTACAACACAAACATACTTAGTTTCTATTTGTATACAAGAGAACGAATGCATGAACTCATTTACTCATTTAACAAACATTTGTTGACCCCCTTCTTGGAAAATTTTAGTAGTTTATAGACTCTGGAGATGGATTTCCATGATTAGGAGCCACCTGGCCTTGGGAAATTAACTATTTTAAGTTATGCTTTTCTCACCCATAAATTAGGCTTCTATAATAGACCCTACCTTAGAGAGGTGTGATAAGGGGACAGAACATACAAAGGCATTTTGATCTGCCAGGAACTAAAGCTCATATGGGTTCTTATTTAATCCATATAACAATCCTATAAGAAACTCATTATACAGAGGAAGAAACTGAGGCTTAGAGAGGTTAAGTAATTTATCCAAGTTGTTACAAATAGAAAATGGGAAAGATTGGTATCCTTATTGGTCTGACTTCAGATGCTACACACTTAACCACTTCACTTTACTGCCACCATGTAGAATGATATATGGCTGACCTGGAAATATACAGGACTTGAAATTTAGGTTTATTGGTGGGAGTGAACAGTGAGACTAGGAAGATAGGTGAAGATAAGATTTGTAAAGTTACAGGGAGGTTATGCTAAGGAAGTTGAACTATCTTATAGGTAGCGGTGACTACCAAAGGATTTTGAGCCAAGAAGTTGGAGGGTATTTTATCCTTTTAAAAGCTAATCTTGACTTTTCCCTGTGTCACCACATTCTTTCCAATCATTTCAAATGAAGGCACCTTACTCTTCTCTAGGGACCAAATATTGTTTACATGGGTGAGAATTCTGGTAAATGAAGTGCTGGATTAGGAACAGAATTCAATGCAGTTAATTCCTAATCCTGAAATGAGTAGCCTTGCATCAGTAGTGTCCAATTGCATGAACTCTGTGAGGTTCCCATGTCTACGAAAATAAGGATCCTACTGCTGCTGAACCACAAATATTCAGAGCTTCATCTCAGGCCTCTTTAATATCCACATAAGGGTATAATATTTACTTAACCTAAATCCTTGGAACCTCTTTTATGTACACATTGCTTCTCTCCTGAGTGGTGAAAGATAGTGTGTCACCTACATTGGTGAGATAACCTATATCAATGAAAGATGAGTTAGGATCTGGCTAATACCTCAGTCATCTTAGCCACTCCTCATTCCACAACCAAGACAGATATCATCAATATGATGCTAAGACATGATGCTATCGGTGACTCATGTTCAGCATGGTTTCTTGGGCAGCTGGTACCAAATGATTGACATTGGCACTGGGGATGAAAATTATTTGCCATCTGTGTGTTAAATGTCCTTGTTCCTTTTATTCACCTAAGTATATGGCCTGTACCTTTCAAGGGCATCCTTACTACTAAAATTTGCTACTCTTGCACAAATTACAGATGGTAAGGGGACCTTTCTCTAGTGTTTGTTCAGAGCCCACATTTTACGTAGCTCTAATTTTATTAAATACCTGCTTCATGTCAAGCCCAATACTCAGGAGGATGTATTCAAGGAGCAGTGGTACCAGGAGAGAAAAAAGCAGTGCTATCAAAATTTTGTATTAAATACTAAAAGGAAAAGATATGATTGAGATTTTATCTTGAGAAATTAATCCAAAATTGTGAAAATAAATTTATTTGTATTTGACCTTCAACAAAATTATATCTTCTTTTCAATCATGTCAAGGTTTTGAAAAGAATAAAGCAATTGATAAATATTTTTGCATACATTGTTCATATCAAGTCACATAATAGCAAAGTAGTATATTCTTGACTGAAAGTCTGAATTTAACAGTAAAATCTGAAAGGGAGTCAATTTTTGAAAAGCTTTCCAGAGATTTATTTACTTTCCCAGTAAGCTCTCTTGACCTTTTAATAAATAAATAATTTCTTCTGAAGCAGCTGTTGTCTCATCCTCCTTGTCAACTTTCTTTCCTGTTTCTTTTTTCAGCTTCATCGAGGGATACTTGACAAATAAAAATTGCATATATTTAAGGTGTTCAACTTAAGTTTTTTTAATACTCCTATACACTGTGAAATAATCACCAAAACCAATCTAATTAACGTATCTGTCACCCACATAGTTACTATTTCCTTTTGTTTTCTTTTTTTCTTTCCTTTCCTCCTTCCTCTTTCCTTTTCTTTCTGTCTCTCTTTTCCTTTCTTCTTTCTCTCTCCCACTCTCTTTGTTTCTTTCAACACTTATAATGTTGAAAGAAACATTATACCCTTTAAGCAAATTTCAAGTATGCAATACAGTAAGGTTAACTATAGTCACATTGCTGTATGCTAGATCTCCAGAATGTATTCATCTTGCATAACTGAATCTTTGTATCTTTGACGAGCATCTCCCCATCCCCTCCTCCTTCTTGCCCCTGTCATTTACCACTGTAATCTCTGCTTCTATGGGTTTGACTATTTTAGATTCTATAACTGGTCTAACTCTGCCAGGTTCTCATTTGGCCAACATTTTGGCACTCGATTCAAGCAGTTCTCCAATATCACTTTTTCAGCATCACTGATTTTTTTCATCTTTTGCAAGATCCAGAGTAGATTTATTCGTTCTTCCCCAAAGATACATATTTACTAAGCACCTGCCATGTGCTCTTTCAGAAACTGGGATATAGTAGTGAATAAAATAATCCCAACATTTCTTACTATCATGGGTCTTACATTCTTGTTTGGGAAGAGAGAGTATAAACAAAGTGCCATGGAGAAAAATGCAGGTGAGAAAGGGGATAGAAAGTATGTAATCTGTGCTAACAATGGGAGGCAGTTGCAGGTTTAGAAATAATGGTCTGTGTAGGTGTATTAATCTTTTACGTGTAACAAATCATCTCAGGACATAGTGGCTTAGAACAACAAATATATCCTATCTCTCAGTTTCTCTTGTAAGGAATTTGGGAGCAGCATATATGGGTGTTTCTGGCTTGAAGTCTCTCATGAGGTTGCAGTCAGGATGGCAGTTAGGAATATGGTATTATCTGAAGGCTCAACTAGGGCTGGAGAACCACTTCCCAGATTACTCACTCAGAGGCTGTTGGCAGAAGGAATCAGTACTTCCCTGCTACTTGCAGGCCTCTCTATGGGTTCTTTAGTATCCTCAAAACATGGCAGCTGGCTTCTTCCAGAATCAGAGGTTCAAGGAAGAGCAAAGCAGAGCCACAGTGCCTTTGGCCTTGCCTCAGAAGTCAGGTTCTATTGTTCCTGCATTATCCTAGTGATTGCAGTCATTCCTATTGAATGTGGGAGAGATGACACATAGTGTGAATACCATGCAGCAAGGCTTATTGGGGCCGTATTTGAGGCTGGCTACCACAGTGAGCTACACTGAAAAGGAGACCTTTGAGCATCATATTAACCATGGATTTTCAAATTTCAACATCTGTCCAACAAAGAAGACTTAACAAAGATTCATCAGGCTTGACTAATTCTAATATATATAGATTTGTGTAGGAATCAATTTTATAAGGGTTCAGTTCACTAATACATATTTTCAAATCATATCAACACTTTTGCTTCCATCTATAATTCTGTAACTGTCACTCTCATATAACAAGCTCAAGGTTTATTAGGACACTAGGTTACATTTTATTTTTCACAGATACCACGAGGGAGTAGGTGCTTTTATCTCCACTTTAGAGATAAAGAAATGGAGATGGATGGAAAATGATTCCCAAGGCCACACAGCTGGCAAGTGGCAAACTTAGGACTTGAAGCCATGCCTGTCTGGCTCAAAAGTCCCCACTCTGGGCACAGCGACTCTCTGCCTATCCAGATGTTACTTCATATTTCAAACAGCTAGTCATTGACAGCAGATCAATGTATTATTCTCTTTCCTCACCTACAGCTTTATCAAGCAGTAAAGGTGAATTCTTGCTAAATGGAAACTTTGTTGTCACAATGGCCAAAAGGGAAATCCGCATTGGGAATGCTGTGGTAGAGTACAGTGGATCCGAGACTGCCGTAGAAAGAATTAACTCAACAGATCGCATTGAGCAAGAACTTTTGCTTCAGGTGAAAACTTATCCATGAGCCCACCACCCTTTTCTTCTGCTTGGCATCACCAAGCCCACCCACTTCCTTTCTGTTTTGTCCACACATTCTAGGTTTTGTCGGTGGGAAAGTTATACAACCCCGATGTACGCTATTCTTTCAATATTCCAATTGAAGATAAACCTCAGCAGTTTTACTGGAACAGTCATGGGCCGTGGCAAGCATGCAGTAAACCCTGCCAAGGTATCTGCTTTGAATTTGAGTTCTGGGGATTTGAGAAGTTTTTTTATCTTTTTTTTTTTTTTTTTTTTTTTTTAATAACAGCCAAATACATGCAAACTGAAAACTCTTCTATTTGCATACATTCTCTAATCTCTTTTCTTTGAATGTGTCTGATTATTTTTGACTGGGAAGTTGAACTTTTTAAGGGATTCAGGAAATTTTAGTTTCTTAATCCTAAGAAATTTTTGTACACGTGTAAAACCAAGCAAAAATCACCTCTGCCATTGTAATTTTCCAGAGGCATGGTTTTAGTAGTCATAGCATATGTTATTTATTTTGTTTTCTTTTGTCTAAATGAGGAGTCAGCAAACCACAGCCAGTAGGCCAAATCCAGCCCACCGCCTACTTTTTTTTTCTTTTTTGTCTTTTCTTTTTTTTTTTTTTTGAGATGGAGTCTTGCTGTGTCACCCAGGCTGGAGTTCAGTGGCATAATCTCAGCTCACTGCAACCTCCGCCTCCCGGGTTCAAGCAATTCTCATGCCTCTGTCTTCCAAGTAGCTGGGATTACAGGTACATGCCACCATGCCTGGCTAATTTTTGTATTTTTAGTAGAGAATGGGTTTCACCATGTTAGCCAGGCTGTTCTTGAACACCTGACCTCAGATGATCCATCCACCTCAGCCTCCCAAAGTGCTGGGATTATAGGCGTGAGCCACTGCGCCCGGGCTACCTACTTTTACAAATAAAATTTTATTGGAACACAGCCATGCCAATTTTGTTTATGTATTGACTTTGAGTGGCTGCTTTTGCCCTGTAAGGTCAGGGTTGAATAGTGTAACGGAGATCATATGCTCTGAAGATATTTACTATCTAGCTCTTTAGAGAAAATGCTTGCCAATCCAGGGTCTAAATAGTTTATGGAATAGATTGTTTTCCCTGAATACTTTTTTTTCCCTCTCTGCTTAGGGGAACGGAAACGAAAACTTGTTTGCACCAGGGAATCTGATCAGCTTACTGTTTCTGATCAAAGATGCGATCGGCTGCCCCAGCCTGGACCCATTACTGAACCCTGCGGCACAGACTGTGACCTGAGGTGGGCCACTGTTTTCTCAAGACCTTTATTACTGAATTGTGAGAGTCTTGCAGGAGGTCCCAGCAGGAGAAGCAAAAGGGGGGGATGCTGGTCTTTAGTTCCCCTTTCTTGTGTTTCAGTGAAATAAGCCTTAACCAGTTCTCCATCCCTCTGGAACTGATTATCCAAGACATACATGTGCAGATTTCTTATTCATTTAAGAATTAAAAATAGCTAATAGAGTATGGCACTTGCCAAAAAAAACATTCTCAGTTGATCCTCACAACTTGTTGGGTAGGTATTAGCATTATGATTGAGTCACATTGTATGTGAAAACTTGTTTTGAAAGTCAAAAGAAAAGGAGGAGAACCTCGTCCCTCAAAGTACCCATAATGACCTATATCTACCTAAAGTGTATACCTCCTAGTAGAAGAACTCCTACACACATGACAGTTGCAGTGCACTAAGGTAGCATCATGGAAGAAACAAGAAGAAAATGTATATACAGATGTCTGAGATATTCAAACAATTCTGCGTTTAAGAAAAGTGTAAAATCCAAGGCAGGAAATATTGGGTGGGTAGAGCATTCTGAAGCTTTTCTATTTGCCTGCAAGGTTGACTGCGTCATATTGAAATATTAAATAGTCGGTGCTTGCATTGTATAGTCTGCATGACAGTTAAATGCAGTTAAGGTGAGTTGCTGTTTTATCCTCCTTTTAAGAAGGGAAATTCAGTGGAGAGTAGTATGGGAATGTGTTAAGGTCTCACCATTTGTAAGCCGAAAAGTAAAATGCTTAAGCATTTTGAAGGTTCCACATTACAATGCCAAATCCAATCAAAGGGTATTGGCTGCCTGTAGTGCTTTAGTGCAGATTATAAGGCCTACTTGAGGCTCTGAGAAAACAGAGGAGTTCTGATATTGACTACTAATGTCTGCCATGGGAGTGAGAGGAGCTATGGTATGAAAGTCATATTTTTGTCAGTTCTGACTGGAGGCTCTGACTTCAAAGCCCAGGATCTGTCTAGCCTCTACCCAGTGTCACTGACTTTCTAGCTCATTGCCCTACTGAAATTGACTTGCCAAAATATAGTGACAAAAGTCATTGTGAAAAAAAAACCAAGAAGACATTAAAAGGCAGACATTTATACTAGGCAATATTCTTGTTGTAGATAGCATCCATATAAACCCATTGTTTCAGCCAATTGAGTTAAGTTAAAGTCTATTCAGGAAAAAATAATTAGTTAATTAACTGCTAAACTGAATTAATCACTAAAGTTTGGGGGAAAAATGAATTGTTGGATAGATTCCTTGAGGCATAACCTTAATAAATTGAGAATGGTGACATTTTCTGAGTAGCCTTATATCAAATTATCACTATATTCCCCAGTACTCTGTAATGGTTATGGTAATAGAGTCAACTATTTACTAAGAACTATTTTTTAACAGTTATATATTATCCTATTAATATTCTTTTACTAACAAGATAGTTCTTATATTATCCCATTATCTATTATCCTGTTAATATAATTAATACGCTACTAATTCTTCAAACATTATGACGTTATATATTATTATTATTACCATTTTACAAATAAGGAAAATAGAGGCTGAGAGTCATTAAGCAAATTGCCCAAGCTCACACAACTAGTTAGTGGAGTGATGGAAATCTAAATGTGGTTAGTCTGTACCTAGATCCTGTGCTTAAACCCTAGAAGAAAGTTGTTTTTATTCTTAATTCAGTTATAATGATGAGTGGTACTCATGGATTCTATTCTGGGTATCTTCTCTTCCTTTGTGAAAAGAAATAATTCCCATGAGTTTTTTTGCCCCATCCGTGTTCCCTACCTTGCTTGGAACCCCTTACCTGGTTTTTCTCCACTGATTGAATCAGAACGGGACTGGTTGAGTCTCCGATGATAACTATAGATACAGCAGAACTCCTGCCTGCAGTGCTAAGTGTGCTCCTATGATCACAAAGATGGTGAATTTATACATAGCACTGTGAATAATTGAATGCGATCATAAAAATAAATAATTATTTAAGAACCCTCTTTTTAAGTTTACCCATGGAGCACCAATTTGAGGGTGGAGATAATGTTTGAGCTGTTATTTTGAAAAAATATTTTTCACTTTGAGCAGATTCCAAAGTGAGCCACTATTTAATTTGGGATGATGCTGGCTTATGTGATGTTCTCCAAAATTTCTCCTGCATTGGAAGCCTTTAGATATAAAATTTAAACAGTGCTTACAAAGCTAATACATTAAAAGATACCCTTGAAACCATGAGTTTTTGTGTAAAATGATGCAAAAGATCTCAAATAGATTTCTGCTCATTGATTTATGTGGAATTACCTGATACTTAAAACTTGGTTGGAGAATGAAACACCAAGGATAATGATAATAATAATAATAAATTATAACAGGAATAGCTACTTTTCTTGAATGTCTGCCATATGTGTGAAATGCTACACATGCCTTGCTTCACTCAATCCCCCAAATATCCCAGTGAAATAGATTCTGTTTCCCTCTGTTTCACAGATGAGGAAACTGAGGCTTAGTGAAGTTAAGTGACTCAACTAGGGTCACTTAATTGACACTCACATCCAGGTCTTTCTGATTCCATAGTTCATCCTCTGGATTTTTATTAAAAATAACATTACAATACCTAGGTGTAAGCAGGGCTTCAGTTATTTTTATTTCATATAGTAGGTACGCTAGCATACTAAGCTATTCTAAATTCTAAATTTCCCATTTGGAGAAAGTCACTATTTTTTTAACACTTACCCTTTATATATACTCTACTCAGACTAAACAAGGACAGCAGGTCAGATCATAGGCTCCAATGGTAATAATAGCACCTCTAATTAAAGAAAAGGCGAAGGGATTATGTCCAGGTCTTTTGGTAGATGTAAAGATCATAGGGTTAGGAATTTTAAAATGCAAAGAAAACCCATGAGTTTAGGATTAGACAGGTGCTTGCTCATTCCTAAAATTACCCAAAAGCTCATGCCTATTTGTCAGCATTGAGACGCGTATCTTACTGGCCTGTATAGATTGTGGGGAAAATAAAATTGTTCACTGAAAAATACACAGACACAAACCAAGCCTATAAATAAGATGTTCTATCTTGCATCTATCAAAGTGACAGTCAATATAACCTTGATTTATAGTAATTATTGTCAAGTAGCTGTGTCCAAAACTGAAAGACTGAAGAGAGGATTGTTACTGATTGGTCAAACTCTGAAATAGCTTTTCAAAAAGCATGGTTGTAGATCACTCATTTTGAAAGACAATCCATGACACACCAGTATGTCTGAGAAGCCTTACCAAGAATCTCCTTCCCCATGTGGAGATTAATAATGCTGATCAACATTTTGAAGGCCTTGAGAAGTTCTATAATACATAAAACCTTTTGAATTCAGTAGTTCTCAAAATTATTTAATCCCACAACTGTCCCTGCAACAAAAACACACAGGGTTACTCTTTTTGTTCTCAGTTTCTACTTATTAACAACACTTTGGAATATGGTTTTCTGAAATATAGCAATAAAATATAATTGTATTTTATGTCCCTTGAAATGAACTAAATGAACACGAAACATTGAAGACCACCATCCAGGGAGAGACTAAGAAGCAGGGGGTAGCATTTTGAGAACTTTTCTAAGGCAGTGCTATGCCCTTTCCATAGACTCTTCAAGATTCTCTGCTCAGATTCTGGGGATGATGTTACTATCAGGGGCACTTGAGCCACTCTGCCATGCTAAGCTGCTGGCGTGTTGTCTTGTGGAGGCAGGACACCTTCCTTCTTCATCCAGGATGGAAAATAACCTTTCCACAAGGAAATGGTGACGAAGGCAAAGAGAAGGTAGCCAAGAATCAAAGAGCAGATGAAAGTTCCAGATGCTTCTGTTGAATTGGGCCACATTTTTGCCACACTTCCTGAAGGAAGTGAGAGTTTGCCCCACTAGACTGTGACAGGATGAGATAAAGCATTGTTTTACAATTCCTCATTGAACATGTTCCGGGTTAGAACAAAATCCCCCAAATACGGTGTCACTCTATCGGAAAATCTCCATAGCCCACTTTACTTGCCAGATGGTCAACTCTGACCTACTTTTGGACATTCATGAGAAATTCCAAGATAAGCATGAGGCCAGAACTCTTTTTATTTCCCCTGAGTTCTACCCTGGACAGGTACACATAGAAGTAGTCTCAGGACATTGGCAACCAACAAACCACCCAATTTCTGAGCAGTAAAGAGTGAACGGTCAAGAGTGAAATCCAATGAAGAGTACAAAGAAATCACCCTTTTTGGATTTCTAAATCTAATCAACAAAATACATTTTAAGGTATTTTAAATACATTTATTTAGAATATACTATTTAATTTAAGAATATTATTTATTTTCTTTTTAAATTTAAGCACTGCTGATCATGGTCCTAGGGTATTAAAGAACCAGATGATTGGCCAGCACATATGGAATACCTGTGTCACCCCATAATCTCATTATAGGTGGTACAGATACAAAGGTGACAGAGATTTATAGATTCAAATCTAATTTTAAAGTGTAAAATTGAATTGTATAAAATATAGTCCATGTCTTCAAGGAATTTAAGAGCCTTTATTTACAGATAATAATGTACACAGGTTTTAATACACTTGAATTTTTTTTTTCCTTTTGGTAGCTTTAATTTCAGATTGACTGTATCGGGGTAAAATCATCACAAAGATAACACCTCTGGCTGTCATTCTGTGACTTGTATGTACATTGGCAACCATGAAAAATATGCGGATATGTTGGTTTAAAATTAGATTTTAGTAACTGACTGTGGCTTTGGGCTTCATGGTATTTGAGTTAAGAAAGAAAAAAGAACTCAACTCTTCTATGAATACCAGTTGACTATAGATAAGGCATATATTTTTAACAGAAATGTTGGTTTTGCCCCATTATTTTTGCATAGGTGGCATGTGGCCAGCAGGAGTGAATGTAGTGCCCAGTGTGGTTTGGGTTACCGCACATTAGACATCTACTGTGCCAAATATAGCAGGCTGGATGGGAAGACCGAGAAGGTTGATGATGGTTTCTGCAGTAGTCATCCCAAACCAAGCAACCGTGAAAAATGCTCAGGGGAATGTAACACAGGTGGCTGGCGCTATTCTGCCTGGACTGAAGTAAGTTGGCTCTCACTCAGAGAGTCTTCTTGGATGCTGTCTGATTAGTTGGTGGTGGCTCCTTGCAGGTGTGTAAGCCCCATTTAGGCTGTGTGGAAGAGATGACCATGATTGATTTGTAATGCCTGACCCCATTCAAGCTTTCCAGAATAGAGTAGCATGATTGATTTGTAATATCTCACGTGGGCATGACGTGTGGAAAATTGAAAGAAGTGGAACAGCTCAACTGATTTATTTTGCATACTCTACAAGCGATTTCCAATTTTACTTTTGTATGTCAATAAGCTAATATTGACTTTAATTATAAACCTGGTAAGCAAACTGATAACATGAAAAGATCTCCACCAAAATAACAACTAGTGTTGGCCAGCTTGTGTGTTTGTTTCTTAAGAGCTGGAAGAGACAACATAGCCAACATCTTGAGCATACTTTATAAGAAACTTAGCAACAGTTTTATTTATTTATTTTTGTCCCTACAGTGTTCTAAAAGCTGTGATGGTGGGACCCAGAGGAGAAGGGCCATTTGTGTCAATACCCGAAATGATGTGCTGGATGACAGCAAATGCACACATCAAGAGAAAGTTACCATTCAGAGGTGCAGTGAGTTTCCTTGTCCACAGTGGAAATCTGGAGACTGGTCAGAGGTAATATGGGAGGGCTGTTATTTCCCCTAGGTCATCTCTCATATTCTAGTTCTGGTGCTCTCTATCTGTTTAAGGTGAACCCTTGTGCACCTTTCTCCTACCTCTCCCTTTCTCCCATGTCTCCCTTGAGAAAACAACTCCAGTTCTCTGCCTACACCATGACTGTAGTACTGGATGTAACGAGTCTACCAGTGACCTCAGAGGCACTTTGGGCTTGGCTGGATCACTCACTGTGGTAGCTTCTGTTGTGATTTTGAAGTTCCAGTCCATCACCTTCCCTCCTCTTTGAGCCCTAGCTAAGTCACTGAAAGGAAATCATGGATTTATTAATCATAAAGCTATACTAGCTCACATCTGAAGTCAACATGAGGTTTCCTACTTCCTTGACTTTGAAATAAGAGAATTAGACCCCAGGGAGTGACCTCTCTGACTTACCCATCCAACTGCAAGAAAAAAAAAAAAAACAAAAAAACTCGGAAAAAAAAAAAAAAGAAATGGACCAGACTGAATATTCCAGATTTATGCCTTTTTCATCCTTTACTTTATGAAGCACAAGGCAAACCCTCCAGTGCTTAGCACAGATGGTCCCAGGACAACAAGAGAAAGAAGATGCAGCCTCTTTCTTGCTTTTATGGTATAGTATTAGCACGCACTACTAACATAGCCCACTGTTAACACAGCCCAAGGAGATTCTTACCAAGCAGGGACTCACTCCGCCTTCCTTAAAGGGAAGAAGGGAAATGAGAAATACAAAACAGAAGTTTCCTTTTTTATGGGCCAAATCAGGAATAAGGGGAAAGAAAAAGTTTCCCTGCTACAGCTCTTACATCCATGCTCTTATCCCATCCTTATAAGTGCAGTATTAACTGTTTATTTTCATCATCAAATAAATCTGAAAAGGATACTATTCATGCCCCTGAAATAGTAGTCAATTAACAGTGTATTTGATTAACAGTATCTGATTCCTGGACAAATGAACTGCAAACCTAGTGCTTTAGTTCTAGGTTAACAAATTACTTTAGCTTAAAAATCTCTACTACTTGGTTAAAAAAGAGAAAATAAGTAGTGGGTTTAAATTTTACTTAGATAGCTAACATCATAGTATAATTTCAAACTAAGTAACAAACCTTTGCAACAATATGTGATAAAATGCAGGTTGGGAGATCAAACTGTAAATTCACTATAATCCAAAGTTGCTGAGAAAGACTGGAAAGAAAATAATAAAATACTGATAATGGTTATCCTTGGGTAGTGAGATTTGGGATCATTATAATTTTTTCTTTTATGTTTTTCTATAGTTTTCAAATTTTCTACGATAAGTACGGATAAAATGATGATTATGTTCAACATTTATTAAATGAACATTGTGCCAAGAGCTTTAGTTGGATTTGTTTCGTTTAGTCTTCACAACCCTTTGCAGTAGACACTAATTCTCATTTTACAGATAAGAAAATTGAGGTTCAGAGAGATCGTGTGACCTGGTTATGTAAGTGATAAAACCTAGGTTGATCTGATTTATAATTACCCACTCTTAACTCCTATGCTAGAAAATTATGGATGTTGTTTTTCAAATTTTATAGCATGGTGCTATGTTGAGTTTATTTTGTGCTTGAAACTGGCCCAGAGACTATAATTATAGAATGAATGAATAAATGAACGAAAACGAAAAAAATGAGGCTTAGTATATTTACAAATTGCTATGGGAGAGGGATTGCTGTGGGAAAAGGACACACCTGTTCCTACTCATCAATAAATCACCCCAGAAACCACAACACATTGATCAGAAATGACCCTGACTGGCTCCGCTTTTCATTACAGTGCTTGGTCACCTGTGGAAAAGGGCATAAGCACCGCCAGGTCTGGTGTCAGTTTGGTGAAGATCGATTAAATGATAGAATGTGTGACCCTGAGACCAAGCCAACATCTATGCAGACTTGTCAGCAGCCGGAATGTGCATCCTGGCAGGCGGGTCCCTGGGGACAGGTATTTTGAACGATAAGATTCTTAACTACTACATTCTTTCCTTCTTATCTGAAGAGGGCTTGCAAAGGAGCATTCCAGTGGTGGAGATTTAACCGGTGTGCCGGGTGGCATGCAGGACACCACCATGGCACTGGATCAAGCACATGTAACTCTGCAACCATTTTGCCCCCCTTCCAAGCATTGCTGCCTGCCCTCCTGGAGCTGATTACCCCTTTTACAGACCCGCATGCCTATCTTTGCCCTTTAGCTTGAGCACATGAGCGTTTGAACAAATTCACAACAGATTTCATGTCTGGCTGATGTTATCTTCTAGCGTGCCTCTGTGGGTCTGTTACAGAAGGTGATCTAGCATCAGAGTCTCTGGCAGGAAGATCTGGAATGAGATTTGGAAAAGATATTTTGGCTCCCAATATCACAATTACAAAGCTCACCTCTCATAAATAAACCAGACTCTTCAAACATAATTAATTAGATCAAAAGTTGCAAAACCCTCACGCTTGGAAATAATCTTCTCCGAGTCCTCTGGTCTGTAGGTTCCGCAGTCTTAACTTGAGCTATTCTTAAAGGAGAGAGTGAAAGTCTCCCTTACGCTTGCATCTGAAAAGTTACTACTCTCGGTATTAAGTCCTTCCTAATATAGAAGCAAAAGCATTCAGGGTACTATTTAAGTAGCACTCTGAGTTCCCATTAGAAGTAGAACAGCTGTCTGCTGTCACTTACGTAATCTCTTGAAGAATGACCCTCCCTTCACCCTGACCAGCCACAGCCACTTCAGTCTTTTAGCCTCTATCTTCATTTCCAAATATGCATGCAACAAGTGGAAGCAGCTTTATTATGGCACCCTTACAATTTCTTTCACTGATATGGACCCTCTTCTGAATCTTCCCCATTTCATAGCATCCACAGTCCAAATAGCCAATCATATCTGAATTAATAGGGAGAGTTCACTTATACTTCTAATCTCATCTTTTTCTCTATGTCTGTATAACTTTTAGGGAATAATAAGAGGAGAACACAGCTTAGGGTCACTGTCAAGATCTGAATATAACATCTATTAGAATTGACATGCCTGTTTTTTGTCTGTCTCCACACCAGGCCATTCCTAGCACAGCTTATAATCAGAGACCCTTTTTTTCCTTTAACTGAACATGCAGTTCAGGGGAACAGATTTTTGAAGATGTTATTTAAGAGTCATAAATATTCATAAGAGAAATTTTCAAAATGTAGTTCAGCAAGAAGAAAACCAAACCCAGTTCTACCTCTACACTGAAGAAATTTGTTTTTGCTAACATGTTTATGATTTTCTTCTAATATTTTTTAAATTAATATTATGGCTGTATTCTGACAATTGTTTAATAGAAGTGAAACTCACATAATACAAAATGAACCATTTTAAAGTGAGCAAATCAGTGGCATTTAGTATATTCTTAATGTTTTGCAACTACTACCTTTTTTATCTGGTTACAAAACTTCCTCACCCCAAAAGGAAACCCTGTATACGTTAAGCCATGGGTCCCCAACTCCTGGGTCATGGGCCATGGGCCGTGGCCTGTAAGGAACCAGGCTGCATAGCAACAGGTGAGGGTGCATAAGCATTACTGCCTGAGCTCCACCTCCTGTCAGATCAGCGGCAGCATTGGATTCTCATAGGAGTGCAAACCCTATTGTGAACTGTACATGCGTGGATCTAGGTTGTGCACTCCTTATGAGAATCTAAGGTCTGATGATCTGAGGTGGAACAGTTTCATCCTGAAACCACCCCCACCCACCCCATCTGTGGAAAGTGTCTTCCGTGGAACTGGTCCTGGGTGCGAAAAAGGTTGGAGACCACGGAATTAAGCAATCGTTTCCCACCCCACTCTTCCCTCAGTCCCTGGCAACCACCAATCTGCATTGTCTTTATGGATTTACGTTTTCTGGACATTTCATAGAAATGGAATCATGGAATTTGTGGCCTTTTGTGTCTAACTTCTTTCACATACCGTAATGTTTTCTAGATTCATCTATATTATAGCATGTATCAGTACTTGGCCGAATAATATTCCATTGTATGGATGTACCAACATTTGTTTATCCATTTATCCCTCAATGGACATTTGGGTTGTTTCTACCTTTGGCTATTGTGACTAGTGCTGCTATGAATATTTATTTCAGGCATTTATTTCAGTACCTGATTTCACTTCTTTTGGATGTGTATCTAGGATTGGAGTTGCTGAATCATATAGTAATTCTGAGTTTAACTTTTTTTTTTTTTTTTTTGAGACAGAATCTCACTCTGTTGCCCAGACTGGAGTGCAGTAGCGCAATCTTGGCTCACGGCAACCTCTGCCTCCTAGATTCAAGCGATTCTTCTGCCTCAGCCTCCCGAGTAGCTGGGATTACAGGCGTGTGTCACCACGCCCAGCTAATTTTTTGTATTTTTAGTAGAGATGGGGTTTCACCATGTTAGCCAAGGTGGTCTCAATCTCCTGACCTCATGATCTGCCCACTTTAGCCTCCCAAAGTGCTAGGATTACAGGCCTGAGCCACTGCGCCCAGCTCCGGGTTTAACTTTTTAACTACCAAATGATGTTCTATAGCAACTGCATAATTTTTCATTTTTATTATAATATACAAGGGTTCCATTTTCTCCACATCCTTGCCAAAATTGTTATTTTCCCTTTTTAAAATTCCAAGTAAGATAAATTTATCTTACCATGGTTTTGATTTGTATTTCCCTAATAACAAAAGGTATTGAGCATCTTTCCATGTGCTTGTTGGTCATTTGAATATATCTTTCTTGGAGAAGTGTCTATTAAGTTTTTTGCCAATTTTTAAAAAAATATGAATTGTGTTAATAGCAAAATAAACTCATCATATAATTTATCTTAACCATTTTAAATGTATAGTTCAGTAATATTCCTTTTCTCATTTTTTGATCTATTTGTTTTTCTTGTTATTGAGTTGTAGATTCTAGATGTCAATTCCTTATCAGAGATATGATTTGCAAATATTGCTCCTATCCCCTGTGTTGCCTTTTTACTTTGTTGATAGTGTCCTTTAATGCACAAGGTTTTAAATTATGATGTCGTCCAATTTGTCTATTTTCTGTTGCCCTTGTTTGTGATGTCAAACAAAGAAGTCATTGCCGAATCCAATGTCATGAAGCTTTTCTGCCATTTTTAAAAAAAGAGTTTTCTAGTTTTAGCTCTTATATTTAGGCCACTGATCCATTTTGGGTTAATTATTGTATATAGAGTGGGGCAAGATTCCAACATCATGCTTTCGCATGTAGGCATCCAGTTGTCTCAGCACCACTTGCTGAAGAGACTGTTTTCTCTCCATTGAGTGGGCTTGGCACTCTTGTTGAAAGTCACTTGGCCATACATATATGGGTTTATTTCTGGACTTTGAATTTTATGTCAGTAGTCTATACATCTATTCTTATACCAGTAGACTGTTTTGATCACTATAGTACATTTTGAAATTGTGAAGTATGATTCCCCCAGCTTTGTTCTTTTTCAATATCGTTTTGGCTGTTTGGGGTCTCTTGTCATTCTATATAAATTTGAGAATCCGCTTTTTCATTTCTGCAAAAACGTTATTAGGATTTTGTTTGGAATTTCACTGAATCTGTGGATTAATTTGGGGAATATTGTCACCTTAGCAATACTAAATCTTTTAATCCATAGACATGTAATATCTTTTTATTTATTTAGGTCTTTAATTTCTCAAGCAAAGTTTTATAGTTTTTAGCACAGAAAGCCTTTTACCTCCTTGTTTAAACTTGTTCCTAGGTATTTCATTCTTTTGGATGTTGCTGTAAGTGGAATTTTTTTTAATTTCCCTTTGGGATTGTTCAGTGCTGATGTATAGAAACACAATGGGCTTTTGTTTATCTTGTATCCTTCAATGTTGCTAAATTTGTTTATTAGCTCTAGTAATAGTTTTAATGGATTCTTGGGATTCCAATGTACAGTATGATGACATCTGCAAATAAAATTAGTTGTACTTCTTCCTTCCCACTTTCTTTGCCTGTCTTTTGTTAATATTTCTTTTTCTTTCCTAATTTATCTGGCCACAACTTCCAGTACAATGATGAACAGCAGTGGTGAAAGTAGGCATCCTTGTCACGTTTCTGATCTTGTGAGGGAAAGTTTTTACTCTCTACTATTGAGTATGGTGTTAGCTGTGGGGTTTTTTTTTCCTAAGTGCCCTTTATGATGTTGAATAAGTTCCCTTTTATTGCTAGCGTTCTGAATGTTTTCATCATGAAAAGATGTTGAATTTTGTCAAATGCTTTTCTTTAATTGAGATAATCATGGTTTTTTTTCCATTGCTCTACTAATGTAATGTATTGCATTGATTGACTTTCTTATGTTGGGCCAGCCTTATGTTCCTGGACTAAATCCCACTTGGCCATGATGTATTATCCTTTTAGTATGCTTTTGGATTCAATTTGTTAGTACTTTGTTGAGGATTTTTACATCTCTATAAGCAATATTAGTCTGGTGTGTGTGTGTGTGTGTGTGTGTGTGTGTGTGTGTGTGTTGTCTTTGGCTTTGGTGTTAGTGTAATACTGGTCTCATGGAATAAGTTAGGAAGTGTTCTCCTATTTTTTTATTTTATTTTTTTCTGGAAGCATTTGAAAGGGATTGGTATTAATGTTTATTTAAATGGTTGCTAAAATTCATGAGTGAACTGGTGAAAACTATTCTTTTTGAGGAAGGCTTTGATTAATGATTCAGTCATTTTACTTCTTATACATCTGTTAATATTTTT
Source organism: Macaca mulatta (assembly GCF_049350105.2). Lineage (NCBI taxonomy): Eukaryota > Metazoa > Chordata > Mammalia > Primates > Cercopithecidae > Macaca > Macaca mulatta. The sequence continues at coordinate 128,164,492 of NC_133407.1, read as the reverse complement.
TATTTCTTCTTGAGTCAGTTTTTGTGATTTGTCTGTTTCTAGGCAATTTGTGTAAGTTTGCATGTTTTAGCTAGATTCTCTAATATATTTGCATGCAATTGTTCATAGTACTCTATTATAACCTTTTTTATTGCTGTAAGGTCAGTAGACATGTTCCCTCCTTCATTTCTAATATTTAGTAATTGGAGTCTTTTCTCATTTTTTCTTAGTCATTCTAGCTAAAGGTTTATCAATTTTGTTGATCTTTTCAAAAAATCAATTTCTGGTTCTGTTGATTTTTTTCTGTTGTTCTTCTACTCTCTATTTTATTTATCTCCATTCTAATCTTTATTATTTCTTTCCTTTTCTTGTTTTTGTTTGTTTGTTTGTTTTAGTTTGCTCTTATTTTTCTAGTTCCTTAGGAAGTAAAGTTAGGTTGTGGATTTGAGATCTTTCTTCATTTATTTTTTTTCTTTATTAGCTGTAGGTAATTGCAGCTATAGATTTCCTGTGAACATTGCTTTCATTGCATCTCATAAATTTTCTTATATTCTGCTTTCATTTTAATTTATCTCAAAGTATTTTCTAATATCCCTTATGATTTCTGTTTTGACCTATTGGTTAAGAGTATGTAGTTCAGTTTTCACATATTTGTGAAATTTCTAGTTTTTCTTGTGTTACTGATTTCTTGCCTCATTCCACTGTGGTTGTGCAATCTCATTCTTTTAAAGCATATTGAGACTTGTTTTGTAGTCTAACATATGGTCCCTCTTAAAAAAAAGATCCCTGTACATTTGAGAGGAATATGTAGTGTGGTATGTGGGTAATCAGAAATGCCATGACACTTTCTCACCAAAATTGAGTGGCTTCTTTTTTTTCTTAAGCATTCACCTAGTTTCTGCAAGGTTTTGTTTAAATTCCAGAGTTCCAAAAAGTTGGTTCCAGTTTTTGCCAGCTTAACAGTTGCTTCAGTGGAGGGACCAATTCTTGGAGCTCCCTAGTCTGCCATTTCTGTGTTATCACTCCCTCTACTTATTGTTTTTAGACTGCTTTTTATAATCTAACAATTGGCCTTTTAGTGGCTACATTATTTTCCTAATTACTTGTATGCTGTGATATTCAACTTTTGGTTGTTGCATACTTTGGTGGTGTCCAGTTTTTTTGTCTCTTATAAATAATATTGCAAAGGCCATTCTGTATAAAAATATTGATGCAAACTCCAGTTATTTCTTCAGGATAATTTCCTAGGAGTCAAATAAAGTCACAGAGCTCTATTAAGTACCTATTTTAGCCACAGCACTCTGCTATGTAGTGTGAAAGATGTAAGAATGATGGAGATACTATGAACTTCTTCTAGGAGTTCACAGTTAATGAGTTGAACCCCTATAAATATAATTTCAATGGGAGGCAGAAATAATTCCAAGGGTCATCATAATAATGAATCAGTATAATTTGTACAGAGCAGGATTGCCTACTTCGACCTAATTTATTTGAGTGCCCGCCCTCTGGCCTACCATGATGGAAATATTTCTCTCTTGCAGAATATTATGGGGAAAGTAAGGGAAAGAGAAGATTTACTGAATTGTATATACCTTTTGTCCTCCTTCTTCCAGTGCAGTGTCACTTGTGGACAGGGATACCAGCTAAGAGCAGTGAAATGCATCATTGGGACTTATATGTCAGTGGTAGATGACAATGACTGTAATGCAGCAACTAGACCAACTGATACCCAGGTAAATTTCCTTTGTCCAACTCAGTTATTGACTTTGGGGACCAAGATACCAAACTGCCCAGCTGTTCAGACAAAATTGAAACCCTTTCTTAGATACATATGTCGGTAGAGCAACCAGTAGATTAACTTGTCCAGATTTACCTATATGTTACATTTATAATCAAATATCTTGATGTGTCAGTTTTGTTCTTCTCTAGTTATTTGAAGTATATGTAGGTTTGCTTTTAATTCTTATTGGATGATGAATGTTGGGTTTTGGGCTCATTTTCTTAAACTCGTATTTCTAAAATGATTTCAGTGTAGTATTCAGTAACTAGTGTCATATGTTCAGGCAGTGATTTGCTGGAGCTAATTTGTACCAGCTCACAAGAGCCAATCGATAAATTTTGCAGGAGTTTTGCAAACTGATTTTTAAGTATAACCATTACTAAAAACTGAAAATATAAACCTATAATTAAATATGTGGTATTAAAAACAAAGTTTATAAACACTCAGAACTTATATGACATACGTATGTGTCTGTATGGTGGATGTACTATGTAAGGGTGGGCTACCACATATCTCTCCCCAGCTCTGTGTTCATTGACATCAAGTTCATAGCTTGAAATTGGCCATGATGAGAGTATTTACACCACAAGAATCAGCAAGTGCTGCAATTCAGGGCTTAATTTATTATTTGGTTGATTGGTTAGACTTAAGAAAGTAATGGAGAAAATGTTAATGATGCAGATTAAATGTAAAAGAGTCTTGTGTCTGTAGCAATTACATTGTGAATAGAACAAAAGCATGTGGAGATATTCTTCTAATATCTGAAAAGTATCTGATTCAGCAAAGACATCTTCCACATCATTGGTCAGTGAGTCAAGTTCTGGCCATACATCTTCATCATTACACTTTCATCCTACCCTTAAACATAAAGAATATATCAACTAACATTCATGCCTGAACTATACTCATTTGGCAGTTACAAATATAGGTGGGCAACAGGTTCAAAAGTTCAGCAAAAATCAACAAATGTATTCTGTGAGAATCAGTTGATTGTATGGAATTTAAAATAAATAATTGTATATTTTTTTATTATTTCAAAATTGCTATACATCCTTTCTATCAGTAAAATTTATAATAAATAAACATATATATACATATGTATGTGTATGTACATCCATGTAATATGTGTGTGTTTGTGTACACACAATGTCTATAAACACACACACATACACATCTTTTTTTCTCAAGAAGCTGGTGGATAACCACTCACGAGCATACTATTCTATACAGACCTTGATTTTGGCATCATGTATGTAAAGAGAATGTATAAAGAGAACACTTGTGTTTGCATAGCAGCTTTGCTAATTGCTGAAGATGGCATTTGAACCCAGACTATTCCCAGAACTCACACTCTGAGTGAAGCCCCATGTGGCTGATGTACTGTCTCCATCCTGAGCACCCTCAATCTGCTGCCTTTCAGAGTGGGTTGTTGATGGTAAAAGAGTGTTAAAAAATAAATTAATATGGCAGTGCTGTTCATGTTGTCATCATCGATCAATTAACCACCCAACACATGTGACTTATAATAAAAAATATGTTATTGTATTGAAATGTTCCAAACCACAGTATGATGAATGCCTGGAAAATGTTAGCTATGGCATCTCAAGCAATCAAGAACTGAGCATCAGCAAGCATCAGCAGCTTGCTTTCAGATTCAAAATATATTTCCCTTTAAGTTATTCTATTATATCCATTTGACTATGGGATGGCTCCCACCATTGCAGTATGTGGATAATTTCTTCACTTTGTAAAAAGTTCCCTGTGCCTTTCTTTGGACCAAAAACGGAGGAATAGGCAAAGTCTGGAGCCAAATAACAAAATTTCACATTCCACACGTAGATTTTCTAAGGCAAAGATGTCTCAGTCATATTTGACACCAAGCCCCAGCACTTTTGCACTGTGCCTCAGTACTTTTTCATTGTGCACAGCACACTTAGGCATTTGAGGAATATGTATTAAATCATAGGGTAGTTGCTAACCACTGAGGCTGAGAGTGAATCTGAGCAGGTGTGTACTTTCGTTCCTGTTTGCATATCTTGGAATATTACCTGTACACAGATGACCTTAGTTCATAACAAGGACTTCGTCTGAATGATTGAGGGGTGTTATATAAATTCCAGGCATTGGCCAATTGAATACACCTTTTATATCTACATTTGACATTCTGGGATTCTAATGTTATCTTTAGGCAAACTGGGAAAGCAAGTTCATGATTAGTAAATTCTGATTAAGAAATTAATTGAAATGTGAGAACATCATTTGGACTTCAGAATTGTAAAACGTTAACAACTAATGATTTTAAAATGATAGCCAGGCCGGGTGCGGTGGCTTAAGCCTGTAATCCCAGCACTTTGGGAGACCGAGACGGGCGGATCACGAGGTCGGGAGATCCAGACCATCCTGGCTAACCCGGTGAAACCCCGTCTCTACTAAAAATTACAAAAAACTAGCCGGGCGAGGTGGCGGGCGCCTGTAGTCCCAGCTACTCCTGAGGCTGAGGCAGGAGAATGGCGTGAACCCGGGAGGCGGAGCTTGCAGTGAGCTGAGATCCGGCCACTGCACTCCAGCCTGGGAGACAGAGCGAGACTCCGTCTCAAAAAAAAAAAAAAAATGATAGCCTTCTATGTCATGACTTACATGTCCTTTTACAATATTTTTTCTCTTTTTACACAAATGGATGAATAAATGTGGCTTTAAAAATCATCACGCTGACCCCTGCCCTTTATTAAGGCACCCACAAACGGACTAAGATTATATCTCATTTTGCAACTGAAGACATTGGGACTGAGAGATATCATGTGACTTGCCCAGATTCACACAGAAATCTGAAGCTTTAGAATTCTTAGCCTTTACATTTTTATCCACCGTGACCATTAACTTGAAAGTGCATTGACTTGAAAGTGACTTTGGTTTTTTTTCCCCCATCACATCTAGGACTGTGAATTACCATCTTGTCATCCTCCCCCAGCTGCCCCGGAAACGAGGAGAAGCACATACAGTGCACCAAGAACCCAGTGGCGATTTGGGTCTTGGACCCCAGTAAGAAATAGACTGGGAGAAGTGGGGAGGGCAGGATGGGGGCTAATGTTCTCTGGCATGACTATAGAAAGTGGACTACTGTCCAGTAAACAGCCATTCCAAGTAACATAACTGCATGATTTTACTCCAACACCCAGTGCTCAGCCACTTGTGGGAAAGGTACCCGAATGAGATACGTCAGCTGCCGAGATGAGAATGGCTCTGTGGCTGATGAGAGTGCCTGTGCTACCCTGCCTAGACCAGTGGCAAAGGAAGAATGTTCTGTGACACCCTGTGGGCAATGGAAGGCCTTGGACTGGAGCTCTGTAAGCCAGTGGATTATTTGGAATTGGAGGAATGGGGGGAACACTGAGGGGTATGAGGAGTCAGCGGAGGGGGCCGCCACTTGGAAATGTCAATGGGTAATATGTCAGAGCTGGATTTGTTTTATGATTTAAATTGTTCTGCTTCACTTATGTGTTGTTGGCCAAGTGTGCAAGGATTCTTAGCTAAGTGTTTAAGGAATGCACGTTTTCAAAAAATGAATAAATCAGTTTACAGTCTGCTTGAGTGCCTGTCCTGTTGGGTTGATCAGAAATCCCAGTCTTCACTGAGTCATATTAGTATGCAGTAGGTTTGTAGAGGACCAAAAATGTCAGGAGAGTGAGGGGAGAGGCTCTTACTCTGAGTCTGGATTCCTCCTGCATCCTGTGGTCCCTAAAAGTCAAGAGGCTCTTGGTTTACCCTGCCAAGAATGGGAAGTGGGAATCCTCATCCAGTGCTGTGAACCTGCCTGCTGTACACCAAGCACCATCTATGGGTTTTTATAAAAGTAGAACTTTTATCTTTAGGCAGCTTCTGTTTTCTGCCCTGCAAAAAGCCCAGGGTTCAGGAAATAGATTAGGATAGGTGAGGAGAGGTCATAGGGAGAATGGAGATTAATATCTCAATAAATATCAATATGGAGAGAGAAATTTGCGAGGTGCAATAAAATAGAGCTGTGTAAAAACCCAGACCTTGGCATTTACTTGTTGCATGGCCTTGAGCAATCTGGTTTAAGTCCATGAGTCTCAGTTTGCTCTGCTCTTAAAGAAGACGGAAAAGAATACTACTTTACAGGGCTGTTGTGAGGATTATTTGAGATTATGTATGTTAAATGCTTAACAGAAAGTACTACTCAATAAATAGTAGATAATCTCACTCTCACATCTTGAGCTTCCAAACACTGATCCATGCGTCCATCCATCCATTTGTCCATCCATCTGTCAGTTCATCTTCTCTAAGATCCATCTGCCTACTCACCAGATATTGGTGAAAGCTTGCTAGAGAAAGAGCAGTGAAGAATGAATAATAAAGCCTCTACCTTCATGGAGATTATTCCAATGGATGATCCAGTCAATGAACAAATAAGGAAGTATGTAATGTAGCAACAGGTACTGATAAGTCCTAGAAAGAAGTCAAGACGAGAAATGGAATAGAGAATGATGGGATGTGTTTTTAGAGAGGGTGGTCAAAAAAGGCCTGACATTGAGCAGGACCTGAGTGAAGTGAGGGAATGACCCACATGGGTATCTAAGTGGTATGGCAAAAGGTGCAGTAGGTATGAAGTCCCTCAGATGGAAGTGTTCTTGGCTTGTTCGAGAAGCATCAGTAAGGCCAGCATAGCTGGAGTGCAGTGAGTGGCGAATGGTAGATGGGTCAAAGAGGTAGTCAGTGGCCACATCATAAAGGGTCTAGTAGATCAGTGTAAGGATTTTGGATGTTATTCAGATGAATTGGAAAATCACTGGAAGGAAGGATAGGATTTGACTTTTGTTGTAAAGGGTTATATTTTGTGATTTTGAATACTGAGCTCACAGATTTCTCACTGAAATGTATATGGGGTGGGAAAACAAGAGAGGAGACAAGGGTGATTACATGGTTTTTGGCCTGAGAAATTTGGGAAAGTGGTGGGCCATTTACAGAAATGCACATTCAGGAATTGTCAACCCCTCCACCAAATGACTAACCCTTTCTCTTTCTGAACATTCAACCTAGTGCTCTGTAACCTGTGGGCAAGGTAGGGCAACCCGGCAAGTGGTGTGTGTCAACTATAGTGACCATGTGATCGATCGGAGTGAGTGCGACCAGGATTATATCCCAGAAACCGACCAGGACTGTTCCATGTCATCATGCCCTCAAAGGACCCCAGACAGTGGCTTAGCTCAGCACCCCTTCCAAAATGAGGACTATCGTCCCCGGAGCGCCAGCCCTAGCCGCACCCACGTACTCGGTGGAAACCAGTGGAGAACTGGCCCCTGGGGAGCAGTGAGTATTCCCTGAAGTCTTTCTTTAGTTTGCTTGCTTCTCTTTCACTTGAGGTTGGTTTGGGGGAAAAGAGACTAGAAACACCTTTAGAGCATTTTTTTTCTTTACAAGGGATTGACATTGTGCATTTTCATTTGCTTTGAGTAACTTGTGATGGGTTAATTACAGCCCTTGATGATACTGATACTGCCTGCACCTATAAGCTGCCTCGATTGGGTGGAGAAAGGGGATATCGTGACTAGGTGATATGATCACATGACCTCCTGGAAGGTACCAAGAATACCATCATGATTCATCCTGGAGGCCACAGGCAGCTCATACCTGTAGGGGAGTTAAGAAGACAGAGAAACTTTTCTGAAAGGGAATTCTTAATGAAAGTCACTTTCCTTTCTACTATTTTCCAGAAGGATGCCGTCTCAAAGTGGCATGGTTGTTGTGTAATTTGTAGTAGTAGGTCATTGTCCTGGATTAAGGGGAAGTACTAGTCTAGGTAAGATTTGTGCTTAGGAGGGTTACCAGCACAATCACTGAGGGAAGATGCCTTGGTTTGATCCAAAGACTTACACTTTTAAATTTGGGGACCTTCTGCAGGTCCCTTCTCCTCTTTGAGCCTCAGTTTTCTTATCTGTAAAATGAGGATAACAATAATTCCTGCTTTCCTGGGTTGCTGTAAGAATTAAATGAGATGATGCAAATAAAGTGCTTTGTGCCCTACCTGCCACAGAGTGAGAACTTAATATATGTTGACAAGTTGTCTTTATTACTATCATTATCATTGTCCTTCAAATTAGGAAGGCCTTGACAGATATCTGATATCAAAAGAAAAGTATGCTTTGGAATGTTTTAAACTTTTTACTAAATAAAAAAAAAATATATGCTGTGCAATACCAGACATGTTAAATGGAACTGCAGGAGCGGGGCGGGGGTTTAAGGGATCCTGGATAGGGACATAGTTAGGTGTTTACTAATTATTCAGGGGTCTTCTTTTTAATTGTTTACTATTAGTTTCCTTCTAGTACTGCTAATTCTGTTTAATTGTTTCTGGGCTAAAAAGAATTAGAAGGAAGCTGTCTGTTTCCCACCACGGTTATGTTTCAGTAAATTAGATGTACTTTCTGATGAATACTAATTAGCCACTGAGCATTTGCGCACCCACTGTCTGTGCTGGTTGTGTGCAGAACAGCTGCCAAGTTGCCCAAGACCCTCACTATCCCATCCCCCTCTCTTGCTTTCCACTGTTGGGCTTCCTTTGCCCTAGATTAGAAGAGATTTCAGTTCAGAGAAAGTAAAAGATGATCCAGGGAAGTAATCGCTGAGTGTCTCATGGTTTTTCCTTGTTGACATAATTCAAAACTCACACATGTGTAGTCTAACGATAGCGCTAGGATTTAAAGAAAGCTTTTTAGTGCTATACTTATTTAGGACTACATTTGGGGATGATGCATTCCTTTAAGATTGAATGATTCTGCCCTTGGGCAGAGCTCCCAATTAGGGAGGATTAGGTAAGCTTTTTGTGGCGATGGGTAATACCATTCTTTTCCTCATTGTGCCTGTTTTTTGTTTGGATATTTTTTTCTCCTAAGTTAAGTGAGGCTGAAGCTGGACAATGTGATTTTTCAGCCCTAGCTTGACGTGTCTGACCCACTCCAGGAAGATGAAGGATGTACGTCATCTTTGCACTGCATTGCATGGTACACAAACTGAACATGGTCTTCCTGCTTTCCATGGCAGAAAAGGCAGCAAAGTGTTATAAACACTGGAGAATGGGAATCAAGTTTTTCAGTGGTTTCTGGAGTAAGAACTTCATTTTATGATAGATTCCTATATACACTTGAGCAAGGTGTGTTACCAATTAGGAGTTTTGCAAACAAAAGAAACTGACTCTTTCAAGTGAAAGAAAAACAAACAATGCTGTTCATTTAGCCCCAGTAGGGACAGGGACCAGAGCATCTTCAGGGCTGTATCTCAGGGGCTGGCAAGTTTTGTCTGCAGAGGGCCAGATAGTAAATCTTTTCAGCTGTGTGAACCATACAGTCTCTGTCACAGCTAATCAGCTGTGTGTTGCAGCACAAAAGCAGGCATAGACAATATGTAAATAAGTGGGCACAGCCCTGTTCCAATAAAACCTTGTTTCTAAAAACAGGTGGCAGCACACATTTGGTCTTTGGGCTGTGGCTTGCCAACCCTTGATCTAGATAGAGGAGTAACTAAGGGATAATTTCTTTAGAGAGTTTCTGTCTGAATGAATCGCTTTTAAGCCTATGCCACTCTTGAGTTATTCTGCTGAGGATTCAAATTCCCAGGAAAGTCCAGTTGTCCACCTCTGACCACAATAGGGCAGAGTGTCTTAATTGATAGACCAAGATGGCATCTGCTGTGGGGAGGAATGTTTTCTTAAAGGAAATTGGGCTGCCAGATGTAAGGAAAAGGATGTTGATTTGAGCAGGTAGAAAAAAACAAATGTCTATCACCCTTTGCTTCTCTAAAGGCCATTCTCCTTTATTTTGTCCATTGTGGATGACAAATTTCAAGTGCGTTTCACTAATAGATACAAAGTTTGTTCAAAAAAATGTTTACCTAAGAAAATGTTGTCATTTAAAGAGGACAGGGGACTTTGTTAACAAAAGTCCAGACTGAAAGTCTGCAACATGGAGGAATGGAACTAAGAATCCCTGTTAATCAAATAATGGCAAAATTAGACCTGGAGAAAGGTTATATACAATACTTCATCTGTCTGTGGGAGTATAAAGACCCAAGCAGGCTCAGTGTTCAGACAGCTCAAGAATGTGCAGTGCAACTGCTTGACCCAAGTTGAGAGCTGTCACCAGCACTTTAGTTGGATTCTCAGTAGGAAGCATCCAGTTGCTCCCTGGGTGGCCAGTGGATTGGTTGGCTGTGGATCAGGTGTTCATCCTTATACCCATCAGCTGTATTGGAGAGAGAATACCATGGAGTTTCTAGAGCTGTTCCTTCCAGAATCTTTAACTGGACCAGGTAGTATATCCTGTGACCAGCACTATGGGACATAATAGGGACACAAGTTATAACACTGAGCCTTTCCTCAAGGAGCCTGATATTTTACTCGGGCAATAAAGCTGACAGGTGACATAATAAAGGAATGATACAAGATTATATTATCAAGGAGAAAACCCAAGGACCAAGATATAGATGACAAATCTATTTATACCGTGAAAGGCCCTTCCTAACATTTTAAATTCTGGTCCCCAAACAAAGCTAATTAAAATAATAGTTCTCTGTTTTTTATTATGTACTAAGCTGTTTAAAAGTAGGAAGGCAGGAAGTAAGGCCAAGCATGGTGGCTCACTCCTGTAATCCCAGCGTTTTGGGAGGCTAAGACAGGAGGATTGCTTGAGGCCAGGAGTTCGAGACCAGTTGGGGCAACATAGTGAGACCTTGTTTCTACGAAAAATTTAAAAATTTTAACCTGGTGTGGTAGTGTACACTGACGGTCTCCAGCTATGCAGGAGACTGAGGTGGGAAGATTGCTTGAGCTGAGAGGTGGAGGCCATAGTAAGCTGTGATCATACCACTGTGTTCCAACCTGGATGACAGAGCAAAACCCCACCTCAAAAAAAAAAAAAAAGTAGGAAATGAATATTTTCAGATTTAGAGTAAGTATACCAGAATCCTCAGAGAATAAAGGTAACATTTTTATAACTTGAAAAATACCTAAATATTTTCTCAAGAAGAACTAATAAATCTATTATCTGGCTCTAAATTTAAAAATTAAACCCAATATAAAATGAAAGTGCAGGTACTGATTTAAAAACACTTATAATTTGACCATCATGGGCAGGGAAATTAACAGTGGTCCAGTTCAATAAGCAACAAAATGTATTCACATCTTGATATGGAAGAAGTTGACCAGCAAGAAGCAATGTTTGATCGAGCCTATTTTGAAATAACACTGATATGAGCTACAATTTGCTGGAAAACAAAAATCAGCCTTCAGAACCTGGAAGTAACAACATGCTTGCAAATGCAGTTTGAGTCTTGATAAATTGTGAGAAATACATTGCTTTGAGGACCAGATGGTTATTTTATAGGCAAACTGATTTTACAAGGGTCAGAGTAAAGGACACTAGCAAACATTTTGGGTTTAAAAAGATAAGGAAATTATGGAAAGAAGAAAACACTTCAGGTGTAAATAAGTAAGTGAGCTATGAGAAGCTCATGTGGGAAATGAAATGAAATACACACAACACCATAACAAACCATGAAAGAGAGGGTGTTAGGCTGAAAGTGCGGCCAAAGAGAGGTTTGTCGTGATGAAATTCAATTAAGTTCATTGAGGAAGTAAAATATAAAATATTTTATAAAACAAGTCTTGCTACCATTAGCCACCGAAGTTCAGGCTGTTGTAAACGGAGAGAAAGGAACACTTTATCTGCTAGGAAGTGATGTCTAAATGACATTCCATGATGTTTTCCTGGAGTAATTGAATGAGTTCATACAGAAGCTTAATTTCAACAACTGGCAATTCATTAAGCATGTAATTTGACCTCTGTGTTGAAAGGGAAATCAAATATTGGTTCTAAATAGGCACTTGAAGTTTTGAAAAGAATTTTCAAATAAACTGTGGTGTCCATCCACACCTCTGTGCCTCTTAGAGATGCAGAGGGGAAAAAGACAGTAAGTGGCCTGCTTTGGAAGTCACATTAGGCATTTATGGAACCCCTGTGGAGGGCCTAAGGCATGCCAGAAGAGAAGACACATTTCTGCCCTCCAGGTGTGTCTATAGGATATGTACATGAAACAACCCCACAATGGGGAAGTTGTCAGGTTTTCCTGATTGCTTTTTGTCCTTCGTGGATGACTTGAAAATGCTTTTCAGCACGTTTGTCTTAACCTTTCAACCAGCTGCTTTTGTGTCCCTAAGATGGAGATTGAGGTAAGAATTAACTTGTCAACTGATGTGTTTAGTGTTCCAGTACCTGTGCTGGCGGATCCCAGCGGCGTGTTGTTGTATGTCAGGACGAAAATGGATACACCGCAAACGACTGTGTGGAGAGAATAAAACCTGATGAGCAAAGAGCTTGTGAATCCGGCCCTTGTCCTCAGTGGGCTTATGGCAACTGGGGAGAGGTGAGAGTGAACTATCTATCTATAAACACAGAGGAATTGTGTTAACCAAACTGTATTTATCATTCAGATTTTATTTTAAGGAAGAAGAACTAGCTCTAATAGAAGCTTCTGGAGTGGCGATTAACTAGGAAACCTGTCTTCTTAAATTCTGGACTTATTTTTAAGTGTTCCTATTACCACTAAGAGTTTGGGTACATAGGTGAGCAAAATTAGAAGAGAATACAGATAAATACTGGTTTAAGTTGTTTGTTCACCTCTGATGAATAAAAAGTAGATGCTTTTAAAGTGATTGAAAATATGTGTTAAACCGGTCCATGGAAGTCTTGCCCTCTTTCTTCTTCATAGTTTTGGGGTGTTTGTGTTATGCCCTGTTCCCATGGCATAATGTCTCCCAACCTTCCAAGTTCCTAATGAAGCCAGATTGAATAGGTGTTATAATTCTCATGAAAGATGATATGTTTTTATTGCGGAAGTGAGTAGTTAGCTGTGTATTCTCAAATATGGAATTCTTTAGCTACTACCTTTTCAGAGTTGCCCGTGATGACTGATAAGGGGTAATTTAGTACTGGAAGCTGAGGAAACCATGTCCTGTTCCCAGCTCTGGCTCTTAAAAGTTTTGTGACCTCAGCAAATAATGTAGTATCTTTGCCAAATATTTATATCCTCATCTGTGAATAAGGATAATAATAGCACCAACCTCTTAGTATTTATGACCATTATATGAGGTAGTATCTATCAAATGCCTAGCACATAGCCTTTAATCAACTGATACTATAATAATAATTAATGTTAAGAATAATTATTAATAATACTGTGATTAAGTGGGGGTTTGAGCCCATATTATACATAGGGCCTAGATGCTTATTGCTTTGTGTTTAATTAACTAAGAGTATATCTCTCTATTCTTGAATCCACAGGGAGAGCACATATTTAAAGTTTGTTGAGTTGTTCTGTCTTGACTATAACATTTATCAAATAAAACATGAGAAATAACACTTGGGAGGTGCCAGTGCCACGAGGGGGAAAAAGACAAATGAAATCGATGGGCGTGTTAGTCCACACGCTTGGCTAAATGAAATCACGTGTCCACAGTTCATGGTTTCAGCCACATAACCTAGTAGTCATAGGCAGTCATAACGGGATTATTGTTGACTTTCATTGACAGTTATGTCATTCTGGAGAGCTTTGTTGAAGAGAAAGAAAAGGGAATGAGGCTTTGTGACTCATGTATTGTGGATTTCCCAAAACCTCCTCGAAAAGTTATGTCCTGTGGGGCCTGTGATTAAGCTTCTGTAATTGGATTCAAGCCAGGAGAGTACACGAACTTGCTGGGATGCTTTGCTGTCAGCACAGACCAGATCATTCCAAATTCTGTGGGAGATCTGGCCTTGACACAGCAGGGAAACCAAATGTCAGTGTTGCTGGATTTGAGCGTGGCAACACTGTCCAAGAAACACAACGTGTTCCTGCCTCAGAAGTTTAGATCTAGCCAGGAGTCAGAACCTTATCCAGTGTTCCCACCACACTGTTTATTCATCCAAGGGGAAAGTCATAGTTGTCCTCAGATTCAGAGATACAGTAAAATAGGTTAGCGTCATAAAGGGCTATGGAGACTGGAGTCAGAGAAGAGTCAAGGATTGGTGACAGCTTCTTGGAAGTTACCAGAAAATAGAACCGGTTAAGTCACTATCTCCTTTGTTTGGTATTGGGTAGTTTTTGTTTGTTTATTTTTGTTTTGGTTTGGTTTGGTATTTCTCAAAGAATCTTTGTTGGGAGGCCGAGGTGGGAGGAATCACGAGGTCAGGAGACCGAGACCATCCTGGCTGACACGGTGAAACCTTGTCTCTACTAAAAATACAAAAACTTAGCCGAGTGCGATGGCAGACGCCTGTAGTCCCAGCTACTTGGGAGGCTGAGACAGGAGAATCGCTTGAACCTGGGAGACGGAGGTTGCAGTGAGCCGAGATCATGCCACTGCGCTCCAGCCTGGGTAACAGCAAGACTACGTCTCAAAAAAAAAAAAAAAAGAATCTTTGTTACTTGCTAACAGATTGGCCTTGATCGAGTTAATTAACCTCCCTTCACCTTACTTGCTTCATATATAAGATGGGACAAATAATTATACTCCTCTTGATTGGATAATATATGCAAAAGCCCTCAGTGCAAGTGAAGAGAAAGCACTTAATAACTAATACCTGCCATTAGGGGAGGAGAGCCTTGGTCTGTTTAACATATCTCTATTGTAATTCACCTTGGTTCCATCTGTCAGAGGCTTACGTTGCCCAATGCCATAATTGAGTTTGGCTATGAAATTAGAGAGAAAGAAACTTTGTCATTGGCCTTTCAGACAAAATAACTGCAGCCTTCCTTTTCCTTCTTCCAGTGCACTAAGCTATGTGGTGGAGGCATAAGAACAAGACTGGTGGTCTGTCAGCGGTCCAACGGTGAACGGTTTCCAGATCTGAGCTGTGAAATTCTTGATAAACCTCCCGATCGTGAGCAGTGTAACACACATGCTTGTCCACACGACGCTGCATGGAGTACTGGCCCTTGGAGCTCGGTACGGCCCTAACTATTCATGTTTGTTAACCAAACTATCTAATTTCAAGGTATTCTGGGACACTCCTCTGCGGCAGATAATTGTCACACTTACAAGGGCATCCCGGAAACTCTGCTATAAATAGTCTATTATTTTCTCCATATTGGCGCATAATAGAATTAACTTTTTATGATACTGCCAAAGTGACTTTACAGAATATGTGTACCTCATATAGGACCTGGTGCCAAGAAGTAGCTGCCTTTTCTTAGCCTAAATACACACACACACACACACACACACACACACAGTGATTTTAACAGACAACTCAATAGCACACGTTCTTTCCTTTTCTAAGCTATAGTAGTTTTGACTTTTTGGGAAAGATACCTGCTTATTGAGGCCGAAGCAATTTTTCTTCAGTGACTGTAATTTGCCTGTGTGACTCAGGTACAGCTCTGAACATAATTTTTACAAAGGCTGTGCCCACAAAATAGACTAAAATCGTTTTGAAAATGCAAAAGACCAAAAATGGAACAAGTGACCTGGTGCCTTTCAGGGTGTCAGAAATGTTCTCTCTCTTGCAGAGAGACAGGAAGCCCATTTGGGACCATTTTTTGCTTTGGTCCTAGTCTTCCTTTGCTATCTGCTTAGCCAGCAGCTGACATGGTGAAACAGGTTTGCCACTGTAAATATGATGCAAACTTCAGGGGCAGCTCTTGGCAAACAGAAGGATCAGCTGTGTCAAAACTATACTTTGGCTGAGTTGTGCCCATAAGCTGTGGAGCTAGCTGTTAGGGCTGCTTCATGTAAATAGAGTAAAAATGGTCCTGTAAATACATTAATTGCACTGAAGCTGAATTAAGTATTATATTAAGTCATATCCAGAATGTTTTTTACCCAATATGGTTCTGAGAAGTCTTAACTATCCCTGAAACCAGCTAAAGAGTAGATTAAGTGAAGTGACATGGTTAATACCTGTTGACATTTCTAAGAGTCAAGGGTTCCAATGGCTGGGGTCATGTCTGCAGGTATAACACTAACTATATAATCAACATACTTCCTATTAAGTAGAAATCTAGAAGAATTTGGAGCATTATCTCCACTGGTACTATTTAGCTGGACTGTAAGTATTTTCTTCCAGAACTTAAGAAATGCCACTCTGAGTCAGAGAGCTCTGATCTGTTGTTACTCTAGTCAGTTCACTAGGAGCATTTTCCCTACAATAATGGCACCTTCCCCAGATGAACATTTCTGAAGATCAGAAATAACCTTAGAATGTCAGGAACATCTTCTGACATTCCCAACTTCCCTCATCTCCTATTATATATTATTTTTCGTGAAATTCCCTCTTGAGCTCATTATATTTTCACCAGTTCACTTGACCAACAGCAATACCAGTGCCAGAGTTATGTTTTAGAAAGTCTACTAGCTCTCCAAAAAGTAGTAGTTCATTAATTTTGACCAAAAAAAAAATCTCTTAACCTTTAGGAAGAAACACACAAGCCTATTTATTGTATGTTCTTGTGGTTTGATGAAAAAAAGAAATCTGCATTTCCCTTCCCAGACTCAATTCCATTGATCATCTCAGTTCCATTGATTATTCTATATTTACCTCTCCAGGAAGAATTATTTGGGAAAATGGGGAAAAACATAACTCTTAGAGAACTGTAAATTAATTTCCATGGTATTTTCTTCCTTAAACACTTTCTAAATACGCTAATTTTTTTTTACACAGGATCACTACCCTCTCCTGCAGACATTTTAAGAGCATAAATATTTAAATTTTAAAACAAGAACTGCTAATTATTGTAACTGAAAACATAGGTTTATTTCATGTAGTTGTTCTCCTTGGGCCTGCACACAGTTTTCTGAAACAGAGGAAGAAAGAGAGAGAAAGAAATTATAATACTCTAGTATGCACAGAAGCAAGTGCATGCATTTTTAAATTCATTTTGCCACCTATATGATTTCAATGGTTTCTTTATAAAGTTATCATTATTCAAATATGTGTTTAAAAGCCTCTATAGTCTAAGAGCAAGGCCACTTCTGCAAGGCTTTTAATTGTGATTTTAAAAAATTAAATCAAAAGCATTTTCTTTAAATAGATATCTTTGTAATATATTACTTTTCTTAAATATACGAGTGAGAGGGCAGTCTTTCAGATTCTTACTGTAGAATTTTGATTTTGGTTGTAAGTTTATTTCTGTGGATGCTTTGGTGTAATATCTTAGTAATTCCAAATGTAAGCATACCTCAGTAATTGTGTTAATAGCCATAAGCCACTTCCATGGTGCTTCATCATTGTAACTGACGGTGAAACTAACAACAACAAAAAGTATGTTGGAGGTGCTAACATGTTGCTTTCAACAGCAAGCAACTTAGATTTATCAGAGACCAAGGGTAGCAATTAGTCCTTCTGCCTGGTTGCTTTCTCTCTCCAAGTACTCCCATGCAGTAGACGATGTCAATAAGCAACTACTGCTGTGTGAATTAGCCTTCTCCAAGGTCAAAATGGAGATAGCCTACTTCAACGCTTGTTACTAAAGAGCAGTATTTAGAAAAGAAACCCCAAATCACTATTAATATAGCTTCCAGCATCCCTAAAATGAAGCTTCTGTGAACCTAGGGTTTAAGTCCCCATCTTAGATCAGCCATTGGTTCTGGCTCAAGTCATTGCGGATTTAAGAATCATGATGGTGAGAAACATCCTCCAGAAATTCAACCTTTTCTATCCTCTTTAAAATGGGCCTTTGGACTCTTTTTTTTTTTTTTTTTTTTTTTTTTTTTTTTGGTAATGTTTGTTTTTGAAATAAGGTTCTTTTTTTTGAGACGGAGTCTTGCTCTGTTGCCCAGGCTGGAGTCCAGTGGTGTGATCTCGGGTCACTGCAACCTCCTCCTCCCAGGTTCAAGCGATTCTCATGCCTCAGCCTCCCAAGTAACCAGGATTATAGGTGCCTACCACCACACCTGGCTAATTTTTGTATTTTTAGTAGAGACGGGGTTTCGCCATGTTGGCCAAGCTGGTTTCAAAGTCCTGACTTCAGGTGGTCTGTCGCCTTGGCCTCACAAAGTTCTAAGATTACAGACACGAGCCACCATGCACAGCCTGAAATAAGGTTCTTAAACTCACATACCTTTCAGTCGACTCCTGCAGTCAGTCCCAGGACATTAAGGGGACAATGCATATGTCCTATGACTAGAGGAGTAAATTGTAAAGAGAGCTCTATACCATTAAACCACAGCAGAAAGTAGGCTAAAAATCCAGAGCATTCTAGAGAAAGCTAACTCATATAGATAATCACAGATTAAAAGTCCGCTAGGTGATACCATATATCCAAGATGGGTCTTCAGCATTCCTTTGTGCATTGTCCTGTCAACCTGCTTGCTGATCACCTTGGAAACTGTGCTTTTCCTTAGGAGAAATTGCTTGTTTGGGGTTTTCATGACAAACCTAAAAATGTTCTCTGAGCCTTGCTTTAGGTGCATTGGAATAATGCTTGTCGACCCAAATAATGAGAATTTATGAGCTCACGAAGGAATTGTGCTTTTGTTTCTGCCTGGCTAACTTATGAATTTGTGTCTACCTCATTTTCGTATTAAAGTTTGCAGCTTCTGTAGGTAGGAAGAGAAAATGTTTGATGTCAGTATTTTATAACCTCACTGTTTCTCTCCCTAGAAGAAATAAAGATTGTAAATATCACTACCATATTTTCTAAACACAGTTTTAAGCAGCCACACCTAGAATTTTCTGAATATTTTGAGCAGTACAGATTTCTATGTGTTATATAATAAAGCATATTTATTTTTTCATGTTATTTAATTTTATATACAATGTTTAAAAAATCAGTGTTTATCAGCAGACTGTAAAGGCAAGTAGGCTCTGTGGGTTAGAAATGAATGTATATGTTTCTTTTGGTTTTAAAAAGATACATTTTAATTTTGTAAATTCCCTCCAACCTGTACAACCCCTCCCTCAAATCTGAGTAGCCAAGTATCTAGCTTTGTGTAATTAGACAGATTCAAGTATGTATTTTAAAGGGATACTTTAAAAACGTATTTCTGAGTTGGAAATGATGCTTAGATTTATAAACAAAAATATATGAGGCTTAACATTTTGTTGGGTATTTTTTCTTTTCTAATACTGTTGTCCTGAGTTATTGAGTCTCAACTATGAAATATGCATGCTCCATTTATTGAATTTGTAGATAATGACAAAATATAGCCAGAAGACAAAAAAAGGTGATTGGAAGAAATGGTTCTGAACACATAAGAGACAGCTAGGTACAGGAAAAAGCAAACCTAATGTGCATAAATTTGATTACACTTTATTCTGTGTGTTCAGATAACTGTAAAAAGCTTACAGCATTTGTCAATTTTGTTATTTGTTCACTGCAATACATTTCAGAAAGCATTCCTTATTAAAGGAAAATAAAATATGACAGCAATTACCTTGGAAGTTTCAAGAGAGCCTACCCTTTTCAAAAAAATCTAAATCATAGAAATGACCTGGAGGCCTATTGAACCTCATCCCCCTCCTGAGCCTCCTTTTTGCAGTATAGGTTATTATGGTATTCATGGGTGAAAGGACCAAGGTAAGGAGGGTCCCTATATGAGTTAGACTTTATTTTTAATAAGGTGAGAAATAAGGTAACTTCTCCAAAGGAAACGAAGATAACAATAGCTAACGTTTGCTGTAACAAGCCAAATTAAGCAAATACACATCACATTAACCTGGTTTTAATCTATGAGGGAGGTGCTGTTAGAAACCCATTTGACTAGCAGATAATCTACTTCCGTGATAGGATCTCGTTGATAGGGTACTGACTATTAATCTTGTTTTGGCAGAAAGAAACAACCTGTGTTCAGAATGAACTTTTAGGCTCCTGTTTATATTCTATAAAGGATATGCCTAAAACTCAAACTTCATTTAGCCTCAACATTATTTAACTAATTGTGACATTGTCCATTTTATTCCGGCAAAAGAAAATCCAAATTCATTCCTGTTATTGGTAAATTCCCATAACCAGGAATTACAAAAGCTTCAAACAACTGTTGTTTAGGGAATGGCAAAATATTCCTTTCTTTCATTTTACGGATACATTTTTAGCCAGATTAGGAGGATGACATCAAGATTTTGACTATAAGGAATATCACATTAAATGCATATGAATTTTTTATAAAATATGATATTTTTATTACAATGAAGACATGTTTAAACATATTGCTAGCATCTTTAAAAAACAAGAGCCACATTATTTGGCTGTATCAGTATGGAGTATAAAAAATAAGATCGTTTTTTGTGGAACAAAGTGTTACGACATATGAATTTACAAAGTTTACCTTAGTTCTGTGTAGCACTCATCTCTAATGTGTTCAGAACAATCAAAATACTTGCCTGCATCTATTTCACTGGAGACAAAACTTAGGCTTTTAATAATCTTTTTCCAGTATTTACAGAGATTATATGCCTATGAAAGACTGATCCTGCCTTCTGATGCTATTTCGTGGTAGCTTGACAGATTCTATTTTCATGGATTTAAAAAGTCCATGTGTCGGGGGAGCAGGATTAGGAGGGTTATTGGACTCTGAGGAGGAGTCCAGGTCCTCTCCCTCACTCCTGTTGTGGAGTTGCCCTTCTGGAATGGAAAGAAATAGAAACTTTGGAATGTGGAGTGGGAGGTAGAGGTTCAGTCCAAGCATAATTGGCTAGGAGGGAATCCTGGCGATTAGTGATGGCAGTTGAGGAAGATTTATTTTAATACCAGGGGTTGGTGGTTGGGGGAGGATAAAAAAAAAACTCTGGTCATTTCTTTAAAAAATAAAATAAAACAGTCATTCAATTTTCAACAAATACTTTCTAAGTGGCTACTGTAGGCCAGGGACTGTTCTAGGTGCCAAGGATACAGCAGTGAACAAGTTAGAGCTCTTCGTTCTAAGGGAGCAAGAGAAATTTTAGTATTAAGTGAATACTAAACACATGTAATTAAAGAACTGATACTTTGGTTTTCCTGGCAGCTTCACCATCACCATTAAAATAAAACTACAACTTGTTATTAGGGTAGGTACCTTCATGGATACTGATGACATTTATTCAGTAAGTATAAATTAGCAATTTTATCTTTGCTTTTAAATGTGCAACTGGCCAGTCATTTTAAGTGACAGATGCTGCCTGGCTGATGGCATGGAACTTTTAAAAACCTCCTATCAGAGAATATGCTTCCAATCACCATTCTATTAGAACCCAAATGTGAGTTCAGTGGTCTAAGAGCCAGGATAAGTGGAGAACCTAACCTTCAGCCTTTTCCCTACTGGGTTCTTGGCCTCCACACAAGGTGGAGAGTTGTGGTCTGAGGGTACTTTTTCCCTTTGTTATTTAATGGGTACCAATTAAAAGATGTGGAATGTGTGGATCTCCACACCATCTTCTTTGCTTGTTGCTGTTGTTTTCTCTAAAGTGGGATCATTGTTATGAATCGTTTTAATGACCATAACCTCTCTTTCCTGAAATTTATAAAATAGAAAACTGGCAGCCAAGGAAAGCATGTCCAGGGGTGGTATGGAAGATGACTCATGTAGGCTGAACCCAGAAATCCATCACTCTTAGCAAGATCTGCATCCCCTTTCTCCTATGAGAAAGAGCTTATGCCTTGGCCAAAAGAATCTAGTAGCTTTCTGCAGCGATGTAAATGTTCTCTATTTTTGCCTTCCTTTAATGGAAGCCACTAGCCACATGTGGTTAAATACTGAGCACTTGAAACATGGTTAAGTGACAAGGAAACTGTATTTTTAATGTAATTTTAATTACTCTAAATAGCTACCTGTTGCTGGTGGCTACCATATTGGACAGGGCAACCTCAGGCAACAGGACATCTCTAACAATTAATAATAAACTAGCAAAGAGATAAATAAATTTATAAAAATAAATTGGGGAGAAAAACCCTATTCCACATGTAAGGGGTCCCCCCATAAGATGCCCATGTATCCAGTGATTAGCATTCTCTTGCCTTTCTTGTGTTTCATGCCTTTGTTTTGGAAAACTTCAGTGGGTGTTCCCTGACAGCTGGGCATTCGAAAATGCAGAGGACAGTGAAAAGACGGCCTATCAGAACCAGGGGTCTTGAGAGTAGTAACTCCAGGGCTTCATTGTAAAAGCAGCTGTTAAAACAAACTCTCCTCTTGTGCATCTCAGAGTTCAAGTTCATCGTGGTCATAAGTTCAGTTAAGGAGAAAGCATGTTTATGTGTTCAGTGGGTTGAAAGGGCAAGGCTTGATTGATGCTTTTTAGGAGAAGGCAAAAGTGGAAAACACCAGGTAGCCACCTTGTAGAAGCTTGAATTCCAAGAGATCATTCCCTCTTTGAAGGAAAAGTTTCAGGAAGGCAGCTTTTCATATTCATTGAACCCAGTAGGTGAAGGTTGAGCAGATTAGCTTTGCAGGGCTCTGTTTCAAAGACATATCAGAAGAAACCAAGTTGAGGCAATGTTTCTCCTCCATGACTGTAAATGTAGTCAATTAGTTTTGCAAAACTTAATGTCCACAGTGTTAAAAAAAAAAAAAAAAAAAAAAAACTCTTATTCATTCACATTTTTACTCTACACTGAGGGCCCCAAGAAATTTAAATTTATGCAACAACATTGACTGCAAATTGACTGATAATTATCAGTTCTCTTTCTCAGTGGCCAGATAGAATGTTTTCCCCACCTTTAGGGCAACATCCTGAATTAAACTATAATCTGACAGATGGTCTGTTTTCAGAAGCACTGATTAATCTGTTATGTTCATTCTCAGGTTGTCTATGCACTAAAATGAGAAATAGTTCAGATGATTCTCCCTAAGCCATTTTCTTCTGAAATATCTCAGAAAGTGAATGAATTGATATCTTCAGTTATCCACAAAAGAGCAGATTTTTTTCCCACTTAATTTTTTACACAATGTATTTCCTCCCATAATTATAGGGAGGACTTTATTATTATTATTATTATTATTATTATTATTATTATTATAACAGCCACTTACATTTTGGAACATTTACTTTGAGCTTGGAATTATGCGAAACAATTGACCCACATTTGTCTAACTTAATCCTCTCTACTTGATGAAGTCAGCACCATCGGAGAAGTTGCTTAGTTGATCTCACTGCTCAGTAGTGGTCTCTAGGTCTCACTGCTGGGAAGTGGCTGAACTAGGATTTGAACTTAGGATTTTATGAATTTTAAGCTACTGGTTTAAGCCAAGATATAATCCCCTCATCTCATTGTTTAGTTGATGAAATGGTAAAATGTAACCTGAGTGGAAAGAGTATGTCTACAATGTAAGATTTTATGTTATCCCAGAGTGTAATTACTAATATTTGAAATGTTCCGAAATGAATTTGAGCCATTTACAAGTTTTGCTCTAGGGGATAAGCAAAGAAAATCGGGAATGAATATAAGAAAATTGTCTTAAACCAAGTAAAAGAGCAAGATTTGGGGTTTTCAGAAGATTTTAAGAAAAAAGCAACAACCAGTATTAAGCACATATTGGGTGCTATCTCTGGCATTTTTAATATAAATGGAATAACTTGAGGTAATAAATCTAAGTATTTAGTAGGTATATAGATAGTCAGGATGATAGATTTTGTTAGAGCCTGTTAGGAGACTTTATAGATGTTCATGGTGATGAGTTTCCTTGCAGAAAGTAAGATGCTATAGCACTTACAAGTGAATTATGAAAAATGATAAAATTTACTAAAATGTAATCTCACCATAATAACTCTCTGGTTGAAATAAAGCATATTCAATGCATTGGAATGTCTTCCAAACTATTTATTGAGCTAAAATTAAGCTACAGGGACTGAACTCTTCTTTTAGCAATGCTGAGTATTGTTCATTCCCATTGGTAGGACAGTCAACCACCTTGAACCCTGTTCTTGCATCCTCTTCCTCTCATCACTCCTCATTCTCACAACTACCTCTGTATTCCTTAGTCCATGTGGCAGGTGAATAAAACAGTTATGTTTTGGGAACTTGGTAAAATGAACAGAGGGAAATATAACAGGGAAAAAGCAGACTGTGTTTGCTTCTTTTTTCTTTGCTAGGACAGAGGAAGAAATATAGACAGAGCCAACACATTTTAAGTGAAAAACCTGTCTCCCCAATCATTTATTTAATTGCCCCATACCTTAATTTCCTTCTGCCTAATGAAACCCACAGTTCAAACTGGGTGCCTTTCTCAAACTAGGCATACTATAAACAATTTTGAAATGAATGAATGAGCTCAGCTACCCAGGTGCTGAACCCCTTATCACATTAGCCCAGAAATATGGAAGTAAAGAGCTAACTGGTAGAAGGGAATCATTAAAAAGAAAGACATAGGATTATTTAGTGCTGTTGTATTAATAATGATGATATCCTGACTTAGAGAGTCGTATGGTATTTATGTAAAAGAGTGTCCTTGATTTGAGGAAACAGAGTTTTAGAGATGATGGGATGTTATGTCTCTAAATTACTCTCAAATTGTTCAGGGAAAGACAAAATGATAATAGCATATAGAAAGAGATGGGAGGAGGAAATGTGGTGAAACGTTGGCAATTGGGGACTCAGGATGAGGAGATAAGGGACATCTTTATGATGTTCTTGCAATCTTTCTGTAAGTTGGAAAATTTTCAACATAAGTTAATTTATAAAATTTCTTAACATAAATATATTCAGAGTGTGTATTTTCCTTCACGAGGAAATAAAGAGTAGATCTGGATTTATTTCACAACTTTAAAAATTCTAACACATTCTAGGAAGCTGTTTTTAATCTCAGATCTGCACTGTAATGTGATAAAAAAAAGGGAGCGGGGTGTGGCAGTCAGAGCTCAGCAGAAATAGAATCTTTCCTACTTTTTTATTGGCTTTTTCCCATGATTTCTCTTTCCTAAGCCTTCTCTCCTCCTCCCTCCTCCCTCCTCCCCATCCCACCCATGCAGCTAAACTGAAAGGCTTCTGGGAATGGTGCATGTTTTTGCTTCCCTTTTCCCAGGGGAATCTAGACTTTCATTGCATCTCTTCCTAGTAAATTCCAGTAAAT
Source organism: Macaca mulatta (assembly GCF_049350105.2). Lineage (NCBI taxonomy): Eukaryota > Metazoa > Chordata > Mammalia > Primates > Cercopithecidae > Macaca > Macaca mulatta. Next base: position 128,139,710 of record NC_133407.1, on the reverse strand, counting down.
ATCTGGCCATATGCAGACTCCCCCTTGTTTTTAATCGACTGCTACCCAGTCCACATCCAGATTCCTTTGAAAATGAAAGCATTTTCCCAAAAATGTGTGCTGTTTGTTTTCCTTGAGATTAATAAAAGTCCCGCCTAGCCCACTCACCTATTCCTGCCTTGGTATGTGTCCTTTCTTGGTGAAATCATTATTTCCTTCTTTTTGGTTGTCTTTGAATCAGACATAACATATCCGAGACCCCTGCAGGGTGCAGGGTCATGGACATGATGTCAGGGAGGAAGTGCTGTTCAGAAGAACGTGTTTGTTCATTGTAATTGGGATCTTCATTGTTGTGCATGGGAATTGATTTCACGTTGTACATGGCACGTTTTCTATAGATGGGGGCTTCCCAACCCTTTTAGCTGTAGCCCCTGACTTCGTTGAGTGGATGTTCAGCAGGCCCTTTACAACCCCCTTCCACAAAGAATCTCTGTGTGCCCTGACCTCACCAAGTCAATTTGAATCAATTCAGAACTTGCTGAAAGACTTTCTGAGAACTTTAGTATAATTCAATAGTTCTCAACTGGGAGGTGATTTTAGCCTCCAGTGGACATTTGGCAATGTCTGGAGACAGTTTTGGTTGTTATGATGGGTATGCAGGTGCTATGCGCATCTAGTGGGTAGAGGCCAGGAATGCTGCTTAATAGTCTACAATGCACAGCACAACCCCAACAACAAAGAATTGGCTTACCCCAAATCTGGAAATAGTGCCACCATTGAGACATTTGGAGCCTCATTCAAAAGTGAAAGTTCAAAGTCATAGTTGCAACTCCCATAGCTATCTGAAAGCTCTTCTCTCTGGAGAGTTGAATTTCCCATAAAATGTAGGTGAGATTCCAGGGAGCCATCAAGGTCAGTCAAATCCAAGCAGGATTTTCAAGGATGAGCTGAAAATACGAGGTCTCAAACTTGTCTCACCAGACCATGAATCTGCAAATCAACAAGCAGCATCACTCATTTTGGGGGGTGGGGGTGAGGGTTAAAAGAAGTGGCAGATATTGTAAGTGTTTACAGATGTGCCCAGCTGATCAATAGACATTCTGCATGGTAACTTTGACAAGAGTAATAAACTTCAAAAGAACAGCATAAATGTGGGTGGGCATTTCTAAGAAACAAGGGTTATATCCTCATCATGTTCATTATGTTAGTATTATGTGATAGCACTGATAGTTCATATATAGAGATTCCTTTTTAGGTTTATGTTTCACACAGAGCTTCCCATATCAGTGATATAATTTGAATATATGAATATGCCAGCAGTATCTAGGAATTGGTCCAACTTGAGCGTCAGAGTTGAGTATATAGTTTCTCTTTGGGGAACTCTTCTAGAAGTAGGATTAATTCTAGTGAGCATTCTACCTGAGAATTTCTGATTAGGGACTAAGACAGCAGTACATAAAGTGTTCCATGGAATGTGAATAGGTATGAAGCAGGATTTCCCAACCTTGGCACTATTGTCATTTGAGGCCAGATAATTTTTTGTTGTGGGGACTGTTTGGGACATTATAGATGCTTATCAGCATCCTTGGCCTCTACCTACTGGATGCCAATAGCATACCCCCTCGGTTGTGACAGTGAAAAATGTCTTCAGACATTGCCAAATGTTCCCTGGGAGGCAATATCACTCTTCCTTTTCTGCCAGGTAGTTCTATGAATTTCTCACAGCAGAATTTCTCTTTCCATATTCCTATGGGCATTAGATGGGTAGAATCGTCAGCATTTCCCAGACATATTTGATACCAAGTCCCTATTTGTTAAATCAGAGAAGTCTGAGGTTATAAAATCATTCCCTTCCTCCTCTCAGGGAAATGAAATCCTTATGTTGTAGAGATCACCAGGTTTTCACAGTCAGACGTTTCCACTTTATCTGGGTTTTTAAAAATCCCATCAGAGAAAACTATACTAGGGGATCACCTTTTCCAAATATGTGGCATTAACTTGACTTTCCTATACATGAACTTCTGGGGAAGCAATTTTCTACAGTTCTACCTCCTCGTACCTCCTCTTTTCCACTCTGCAAATCTTTGCTTCTCTAGCAGATGGCAAATGCTATATATTTCCCAACCCCAACCCCCATGCCACACAAACACACTCAAAATGGCAGGCACAACTCTGAGACCAGAGGGTCAGAAAACATTTTAGATGATATGTTTTGGTCCCAGAAGGAAAATCAATCTCAACTCTTTTCCTTTAAAAAGGTCATTATCAATGGCCATAAACACTAGTAGTGACTCCAAAGCTTTGAGACTGGAGACGAAATCTACTGATAGAGGAAAGGCAAAGAAAATAAACCCAAGACACTGTCATCAACCTCAGAAATTTTATGGTGGAACCTACATTCTAATGAAACATTGGATTTTCCCTGCAATGTTCAAACTTTATTTGATGGAAGACTACAGAAATGTTTATTAAAGAACAGACTTATGCACTGGTGCCCAATGTGGAGGAGATCTTGGTTTTCCATAAGGAAAGTGGATGCTGCCTTTCAGAATTAATTGGAACCTTAAATTACCAATTGGCTATGTGAAAAGCCCTTTAAAATTAGAAATTGAATTTTGACTTTTACCTAACTATAATCTTACCAGTAATTCTAGGCTATAAATTGAGCACATGCAAATGTTTTGCCTAGGAAAGAATCCCTAAAAAAACGAGAAATCTCGGCCAGGCGTGGTGACTCATGCCTGTAATTCCAGCACTTTGGGAAGCCCAAGGCGGGTGGTTGCTTGAGCCCAGGAGTTCGAGACCAGCCTTGACAACATGGTGAAATCCCATCTCTACCAAAAATACAAAAATTAGCCAGTCTCATAACCTGGTCTCTAAATAAATAAATAGATTAATATTTTAAATAAAATTAAATTTTTTAAAAAAAACAGAAATTGCCCCTAAACAAAGACAGACCACCACCACCAAAAAGCTCACTGCGCTGAATGAATGACTTTCTCCACTTCAGTAGTTATCAACTGATGGACAATTAATTGTCTTACATTTCCTGATGTGACACATAAATGCGCCCATTTGCAATTGGCCAAATGGATTTGACTAGAAGTGGAAAAAAATAACAAAGGCCCTCATTTATTAAACATCTGATAGAGCCATGGCCTTGACCAGGCCCTTTGCATACATTATTGCCAATCCTCTTATAATCCTTGCAGAATAGGTCTTATGATGTCCATTGTGCAGATAGGACTTCTCTGAGATTCAGAGAAGTTAAGAAAGGTTCCCAATAATTATGCAATCAGTAATTATTGAATCCAGACCTGATGGACTCCAAAGCCCCATGTTTTTCCACCGCCTGTCTTGGGGAGCTTTCAAAACTTCTAGAAACATGAATTTTGATTTGTGATGCATAAAAGAAACAAGCCTGAGTAGAAACCAGTTCAGCCTTCTTTTGCTTTGTAAAAGTCCCTGGGACTGAGTCCTTGGGATCTGAATGTTTCCCAAGGGTTTTCAGCCAGATTCCTGATTTTGTTTATTTTGCTTATCACAAGTCAGAGATAGCTGAATATTTGCATTTCTGAATAGGACCTTTTTTACATTTCACTTGGTTTTGAATGGCTTTCAAAGAAACTCAAAAATTGGACTGGGTCACCCAGCAACCTCAGGCCAGAGCTTTGAAATAGATCAGTTTCCCCGGACTTTCACAGCATCCTAAAATGATGAGAATTAGTACATTTGTAAGGAAAGGTTCTAGTGAGTTAAGAAAATTTGGTCTTTCTGGACATGGCCTGATCCTAATATTTGGGTAAAAAGTACTCTACATAATAGGTAGACTTGGTGGGAACTGGCTGTAGAGAGTTTGCAGGAGAGTGACTATGATTTCATTCTATCAAATTCACTCTACAAAATCTTGGGCTCAGTGTTGGTTTTAGAGTCCTGAATATCCTATACTTTGAAAGCAAGCCTTTTTCTAAATGGAAGAAAACTTATAAAAAATTGGTCAGGATCACTGAGAAGCATTGTTTTAGATCAGAAGAGTGAATCTTCAGTTTTCTGCTTTTAGATGTTTCCAGCCAGAAGAAAGAAAATACCTGGCCTGGATAAAACCCATTTTTACGTATTGCATTTCATTGTATTCTGTTTTTCCTCTCTCTATATATATATATGTGTGTATATATACATTTTTCCACCCATCTGACAAAAATGTCGCTCTAAGATGACATCTTCAGGGAGGGGAAACAACATTATATGACGCTCAGGGTATGTGGTGGGATCAGTGGCTAAGAATGCACTGTCAATGTTTCTTGCATTTGCAGGGCAGTGTAGTATTCTGAGTTCCTAGCTTCTGCTTGTTTTACATGATATTCTCAAATAATTTTCCCTTTGGATGTCCCCTGTGCATTTAGTTCTGTAGATATGAGTTGAATATTAAACCACAGGAATACGTGGCTAGTTTTGGACTGAATGGATATAAGAAACAGGAGACAATAATCATTATTTATTTGGTTCTAATAATAAACTGAGCATTGTGCAGAATGTTTACTTAATCTTTATTCTTGTGAGATAAGTGGTTCTAGGTTCTATTAGATATTATTTATTCACTTGTTTCATGAATTCATTTGTACATTCCATAAATGTTTGAGTGTTTTTTATAAACCAGGTACCATTCTAGGCATTTCAGATATAGGAGTGAAAAAAAAACAAAAAAACCTTTGAACTCATTATGCTTACATTCTAGTGGGGGAGTGGAGACAAGCTACAAATCACAAACAAAACAAAAAAGTCAAATATATATTATGAAAAAGGATGGCAATTGCCATAGATAAAAATAAATTAGGGAAGGGGGATAGGAGGTAGTATGGGAGAGTAGGTGGGAATTAGATTAAATTAAATTAGAACTTAATTAAATTAATTTAAAGGCGGTTTAGGGAAGTCTCCATTACAAAAGTGACATTTGAGCAAAGATAGGGGAAAACACAAAAGCAAGCCATGTGAGTATCTGGGAGAGTATTACAGGTTAAGGCCTGAAAGCAAGAATACACCAGGCATCTCTTAGTGATAGCAAAGAAACTACTGTGGCTAGAAGAGAGGGTGTGAATGATAGGATAGAAAATTACAGATAAAACTGAGGGAGACGAACATGAAGGCAGACTGTTGGGCAAGGAGAGGAAGGAGGGTTAGCCTATTGGAAGAAGTTTTTGTTTTCACTTTGAGTGAGATAGGAAGGGACTGGCAGTGAAAGGGTGGGTGGAGGCACTAAGTAGGAACATGAATTTGCTTTTAAAGGTTGACTCTGGCTTCTGAATTTAGCAGAGGGTACACGAGGAACACAGATGGAAGTGGTAAGACCATTGTAGTAACTCAGATGAGAGAAAGCATTGCTCAGATGACAGTGGTCACAAGGGAAGTGGTAGGATTCAGAAGAATTTTTGAGATAGTGCCAGAGGATTAGCTGAGAGTTTGACTATAGGGTGCAAGAGTCAGAAAGGGGTCAAAATGACTCCCAAGTTTTATGGACTGGACAGGTGAAAGGATGGAGTTGCCACCAGTTAAAATGGGGAAGCCTACAGGAAGAACAGATTTGTGGAGGAAGATCAGGACTTCCATTTTGAACATGTTAAGTTTGAGATGTGTAGGCATCATCATTTCATATCTCTGTTAAACAGAATTGAATATAGATGCTTGCAGTGGTTAAGTATCTTGCAAAAAATAATAAAGAAAGATATCTCCAGTCAGACCAGGTCTGACTGTCCTAACACTGTGTTCATAGCTACCTTCTGCCTCGATCTTTCGATTTCCATCTGAATACATCTCAGAGTAGTGTAGTAATCAGTTGAATTTGCAGAAAACCATCAAACATAATTTTAGCCTTTGAAAATGCCAAGTCTTCCGTGTTGTGAGCCATTTACATTTTCTCTGGTTATTTCTTCTCATCCCATCCTTTCATAGTGGTACTTTTGAGCCTTTTTTTTTTTTTTTTTTTTTTTTTTAACCAAAAGGAAGGCAGGAAAAGGAGACAAGAAAAGCCACAAAGGATTTGAATAATGCATATTGAGAGTGACTGTGTGCTGTCCAAACTCCCGATAGAGCAATGCTAAATTGGAGGATGAGCATCTAATTCGATAATGGTTAAAATGACCTTTATCCCCGCTGCTGAGATACATTTCTCTGGATACAGGCTCAGACACATGTGCACATCTTAGTTCTGGAGTTGGCATTAATATCCCCCCACAAGTAAATTAATTACATAAGCTGCTCCCCAAAAGAAATGTTATAAAATTTTCAGGATAGTCTGCCTGACATGCTGGCCTGTAAAGATGCTCCTTTCACATCGAGCTAACATAGGAAGAGCTAGACAGTCAGAGAAAGCAAGACTGGAGGAAGCAATGGAATGAACTGTGTCCCCGGTGTCTTTTAAATGACTTGTTGACACATAGATAGTTCTTTGGGATGAGGACAAGATCCAGGGGGCAGACATTGGTTAGGTACATGGATCGCTTCTCTACAGAAGCATTTCAGAGGGTGGCTGAAGCTTTCCAGCTCTGTCCCCTGACTGCTTTTGACAGTAGCATAAGTCATGTCAAGTGGGTCTGCCCCAGCACTGTCATCTCCTAGCAGACTGACATCTCCAGGTAGCCTTGAACTCTCCAGTCCAGGCCTTCAATCACAGTCCACCTTGAGAGTACCAAGAAACTTTGGTCACTGTTTCTACCAGTCATAGCTTTCCCACCAATTACTTAATCAGACACAACTTCACTCACCTCTGGAACAAATCTCTCACCCACTGCCCTCCCTGTCTTCCAGACGGCTTTCATAAATAATCCCATGGCAGGCACAGAGTGGGTCCTTGTATTATCTTCACCTCTTTCCTGAAAAATGTGAACATCATTATTCTGCTCATGTCAGGTTACAAATAATCATTTGTAGGGCAGTGTAGTAAACCTTAAAAAGGAAAAGAAGTCCTACAAAAACAGGCAATGTGTTTGGGAATGAGGAATCAACTGGGTAATGGAGCCCTGTTACCCCCATGAGGGGTAACACTGCCTGGTGATTGTTGTCTTCAGTTCTCCAGGGTATCCCTGGATATAGCCACGATAGAATTCGCCAGGTGCTACATTTGTGGATTTCCTTGGTTTTTGTTCCTTTCTTGATGGGGAAACCAACTGTAAAATATTTCCACTCTTGCACAACAAAAAGAGCCCTAACTTGGGTTTCATAGCTTGCATAACTAATTTCATATACTGCTATATTTAATGTTGAAATTTATTTTCCCTTCTAATATGAAGTTGTTACATTGTGAGATCAAAGGTTGGGGAACTGGAGAGCCCTATCCCCCATATTCCTGGGGGCGATGGGGTGGGAGTAGAAGGTGTGAACCCCTCGCTGTCTCCCTTTATTTGCCTGGCCCTGCCATCTCCCTTACAAAGCATATGCAGGGCCACCTACTTGGTTCTCATATTGACAGCAGCCTTCGACTGTGCTCCAAGAGTTGACATGTGAATCTTGGTTCCTTTTCTTAGACCTTTGTAGCATTGCAAAGGCTGGAGTGTTGGGGGGCAGTGGGGACGGGAGGATGGCCTAATGCCCCATCCGGCTGGGATGACCGTGACTCCCACATCCGCTTTCTTCCTTGGTGTTCCCTGCCAATCTCAGGCGCTCTCAGCTCCTTTTCATGGTAATAAGTGCCAGGGTGGTCCCAGACATAAACAGCCATCAGGCAGGCCTTGTCAACACTGGCTTTACGCCCTGAAGTCACAGCCCTTGTTTCCTGGTAAAGCTTTCTCTCCCTTCTTCCTCAATATTTTGGTTGTCGCTGCCACTGTTCAGAGCCATTCTCGTTTTGTGAGAAGCCTGTAAAACCTCCCCTAAGTGGGTTCATTGCCAATAAGGAGATACGTTTTTTGACAAAGGACTGTGACAACTCTCACAGCAGAGCAGGGCGTGGCAGGGAAGTGAGTGACTGTGGATTCCGTAATGGTTATCATTGACGCTGCTTCTGTGACTCAGGACATTTAAAGAAATGGCATAACAAAAGACAAGGGAAAAGCGCAGGAGTTCTTGAGAAAAAATAAGTGTAAGCAGGGAATGATGGAGGAGAAAAGGGATGTGGCATTCAGATATAGCATCTTTCTTCTTACTCTGTTGAGAAGAGACAATATTGATAAGTAATAGTCTCTAAGAGAGAAAGGGGCACCATGGAAGGAATCTTCAACATGTATGACTGCTCTGTGGATTGATTTCTCTGGGACCTTTGGAGAGAAAAGCACTTTGCCCATTTACGGGGATGAGATCTTGCCAAAGTCCTACCTTTACCTATCCATGCCTCTGTTAGAATGTTAGACTCCATTAGTTAACAAATATTTTTTTTAAAACTCACCTTTTAAACTTGGTGTTAAGAGATATTCTAAGAGTCCACTGAATAGAAATAATAGTAGTGATGATGCCCAAAACAATGTACCATTTGTATGCCGTCTGGCTGAAACACAAAGAGCTTTGCGTGCATTATCTCATTTAATTGTAGCACAATGACATTGGGTACAGATACTACTATTCTTCCATCTTACAGAGAACAAATCTGAGCTGAGAGAGGTGAAGTCACTTGCCCCTAGTGGCACCTTGGTAAAATGACAGGTAGGATTGCGGCCCAGGTCTGTCTGACTCTCAAACCTTTGCAACATTTTAGAGCAAAATGAAGACATGCACCCTCCCCACCACCCCAGCTGCCATTTCCTGTGTTGGCAGCACCCAAGCACAGCCACCCCTTGGAATTTGCTCTTCACTGGTTGTTTTGGAACAAGAGGTTGTTACACTCTTGCTTGGGAATGAGAAAGAATCAGAGTGCGTGGTTAGCTCTGGTTTTTGAACAGTACCAGAACCTAGCCCCAGGCCTCCATTGCAACTGAAACCAAATAGCGTTCTGTACTAGGGACAGAAGCTTCTTCAGCCTGCATTTTCTCCTTCCCTGCTGTGTGACCTTGAGCACAACGTGTCTCCTTTTCTCTAGTCTTGAATTTGTAAAATAAATAGATGGACAGGATAATCTTTGAGATGCCCTGCAGATTGAACATTTGAGAGATTTTTCCTTGGTGAATTGCCAGGGGGCCAAAATTTACAACCTGCAGCCTTTGCTTCTTGACCATGTAAAGAGCATTCACCCGTCAATGGAAACAGTAATTTACTATGTGGCATCTGGCAGGCCTCAAAGAGTTAATAAACCCTGAAAAATGGCCAAGAGAAAAGTAGTGTCGCTTCAGCCAAGGGGAAATGTGGCCCTTTATTTATGGGATTGTATGTTTGCTTTTTGTAGTGTCTTTCTTCACAGGCACTAAAGGTGTTGTGAGAAAAGGTATTAAAGTCAGAACTATTAACATTGCATAGCTACTCTCTTCCTGGAAGACTGAGGAATCAGGCAACTCTAAAATAGTCTTAAGACACATTTCTTGAGGTCCTTGCTTTCTGTTGTTGCCGTGGGTGTAAGTAGAGGTGAGCAACTGGTTGTCTTAACCAGGCCATTTTTCCAGTGTAGCCTAAGGATTAAAGTGGTTGGGGTGTGTGTGTGTGTGTGTGTGTGTGTGTGTGTGTGTGTGTGTGTGTGTTTCTTGCCCTGTCAACCAGGTTGGAGTGCAGTAGCACAGTCATAGCTCACTAACCCCAAACTCCTAGGCTAAATCAATGTTCCTACCTCAGTCACCCAAGCAGTTGGAACAATAGCCATGCACGATGCCCAGCTAATTTTTCTTTCTCTTTTTTTTGTTTTTTTGTTTTTTGTTTTTTGTTTTCTGTAGAGATGGGGTCTTGTCATATTGCCCAGGCTGGTCTCAAACTCCTGAGTTCAAGTGATCCTCCCACCTCTGCCTCCCAAAATTCTGGGATTAAAGTCATGAACCAGAGTGACCAGCCCATGCTGTATTTAAAGCCTAACTCTCCTCCTTACTAGTGCTGTGACCCTGGGCAAGTGACATCACCTCTTTGACCATCAGTCTCCTTATCGATATAAAAAAAATCCTAATAGCGCCTGAGCCACCAGACTGCTGCTGGAATTAAATGAGAGAAGTCAATGTTCTTTAGCCCAGTATCCTGCTCTTAATAAGAACACAATGAAAGGTAGCTAGTATGATTTTCAGGAGTTCTGCTCAAACTGAAAGAGAGTGCCCTTGGGGTGGCCTTTTTGAATCTAAATAACTTGTGCCAAATGAGTTCGGCGTTAGCACCGTGAGTCGGATTCCAGGTGGTTCTTTCTTTCCGACCTTTACAAAAACATGACATTTGCTTTATAGTACACCTCTGTGATGGCTATAGCTTTCATATGTTTGTTCATTTCCATAAATATTTGCTGACTGACTACAGTGTGGAAAGCAGCAAGTAAACATATGTGAGTTGCAGCTACTATCTTTTTTCCATGTGGTAAGCCCCACATGGTTTTCCAGGCCTTCCACTGAGCAACGTTTGAAACTTTGATCACTAAATCTATATCCTTGTGCTCATGGTCTTTCTTCAGTGGAACAATAGGTACAGGCTGGCATCTCCTTTGCTTCCCCCAACAGTGTGACGCCCAGGCAGTATTCACTGCATTTGTCACTATAATTGGCAAAGGCAGTCCTGAACCTTGGGCGTACGCGTTGCATCCTTTCTGATGACATACTTTCCAGATGAGCTGTGATTTTATGTTTTGTTAAAGTTAAAATGAGAGTAGAATCAAGAAGAGCTTGTTGTTGTATGAAAAGATACAACTGAACATTTTTTAAATGAAGTGATTTAAATCTTACTCTCATAGTCTGTAGACTCACAAAGGAAAGACCTTGAATAGTAATTCAGTCTCCTGTCTCAAAACACCTATCTGAGTGATGGTTAGCCATCTGTTGTCAAAAATCCTTAGATCAGAAGAGCCTTGACAACTTGGTAATAGGTTCTAGTATATGACATTTCTCTTGGCTTTTCAGTGCTTGTTATTTCTCACCTGCTGTCAGCCAGTCCTGTGGTTGGAAATATGGACTAGTTGGTCAATACCCCCATTTCATATTTCATATATACAGATTTTCTCATCGATAAAGAACAATTGGAGATGGGAATCACCTAGATACATAGAACTGTGCCCAGACACTGTGCTAGGGCTGTCCCCCTGGCCCATCCATTAGTCCTTGTGTAGCGGGCATCTGCCATAACTCAGGTAGTCCTGGTCCTCATTCAATCGCCTTCTAGTGGTTTTTCTAAGCCCTTGCTTTTTCTTTTCTCTTTTCTTTTTTTCTTTTTTTTTTTTTTTAAGATGGAGTCTCGCTCGCACTGTCGCCAGGCTGGAGTGCAGTGGAGGATCTCGGCTCACTGCAACCTCCGCCTCCCAGTTTCAAGTGATTCTCCTTCCTCAGCCTCCTGAGTAGATAAAACTACAGGTGCATGCCACCATGCCCAGCTAGTTTTTGTATTTTTAGTAGAGAAAGGGTTTCACCATGTTGGCTAGGATGGTCCTGATCTCTTGACCTTGTGATCCACCTGCCTCAGCCTCCCAAAGTGCTGGGATTACAGGCGTGAGCCACTGCACCCAGCTGCCCCTGCTTTTTCTAAGCCCCAGCATCTTCCACCCCCACCCAGAAGCCTCCTTCTGGCCAGATCCTGTGTACATCTCTGACCTCTACCTTCCCCTTCTTATTCCTTCTTGGTTCCTTATGGTATCTTTAGCAGCTCTGTGTAGAAATCCATCTTCTTTTGGATGTCCAGGTTCTTGGCAGCCTTGGCAACCCCAGGGATCCCATTCTCTTTAGTTATCCAGCCCTTCTCATTCAGGTAGACGCACCAGGGCTGTTTTCTGGCTTCTCAATAACTAAGAAACCATGTTCCTCGGTATAGGTGAAAGGACCAATGTGGGGCACCCCTAAAACCAGAGACAGCACACCAAACCCAAATTCGTCTGCACCATATCCAGTGCTACTGCTTGAGAGAGAGCCCTCGATAGAGGTTAAGAACAGACGGCCCATGTCTTAAGTTTCCTTTCCACCAGATAAATTGAAATGCAAGGATTTCAAGCACTTAGACCTTAATTAGTGAAAAGTTTTATCACAACATCTGAACAAAATGCCACATTTCAACATCCCCTTCAAACCACCTCACAGAAACAAAAGCCTGAATACCCAAGCACTTGGGATGCTGACCTTGGTACTGCTAAGTAACAAGCGGATATTACATTGTCTGGGAGTCTTGCTCAAAGTTGGGAGGAAAATCATTCTGTTACACAAAGTTGGGTTGTTTCCCAAGAAAAAAAAGTGAGAGTCCTATTGGCAAAGTAGGAGGCTTTTTGGCTGTGAATTTGAGGAACTAAATATTCCCTAGAGCAAGAACTTGTCAGATGTGTAACCAATAAACAGCATGTACTAGGTGACGCACTAAATTTGACCATTATGTCTCGGTGACACATGGTGATGTAAAAGTCAGTGCCTGAGAAAGGACTGGAAATGATCAGATGGAAATGTCCCTCAGAATGTAAGAGCTGAAACTTGTGTTTATTTGATGATCAAAATGACAGCCCCTCTATCAAATCATAGTAGACCCATTAATAAACCTGTTAGATTTGAACATTTCCATGAGCAGCTGCTTTTCTTCATTGGTAAGTTAGAAAGCATTAAAAGAAGAGTGTTTGCTATCAGATTAGATACCTTGAGAATTTCCTAATTGCCTTTAGATCTTAACAATATTAGGCAAATAATATGTGTGGCAAGTGCTTCATTGTTTTTTCCAAGTCAATTCCAGTCAAGTCCCCAAATTTAAAAACAAAAACAAAACACTGGAATGGGTAGCTTGCAGCTAGTCCAGACAGTAAAAAGATAAGGCATTGTATGTAGAAACTACTTCATTCATCTTCATTCCATGAGCAATAGATGTCAGTTATACCTCAGATAAATTTTTATCAGTAAGTTTGGTGATAATTTAACTATTTTTCATTGTGCTTTTATTGTTTCCAACAGAAATGTATTGATTTGTGTTGAAGTCATGTGGGAAGCACTATATAAAGCACTGCAGTTATGCCATTCTGAAAACACCAATGGTCTCCACTAATAGTACCTACCTCTATTACTGAGTTTCACTGGATTATTGGGATGATTAAATTAGATGATGCATATAAAGTCTTAGGGTAATGCCTGGCTCATAAATGTGAGAGAGTTGTACCTTTTCCAATTATTCTTCTACAGATTGTTGCCAACTTTTAGGCTGTACCTTCTGATGACCACAGTAGATTGCTAAATTAATATTTCTAACAACTCTCTTTTCCCTTATATATTAAGAGACAGCTTGTTTGGACTATTTGTATATTGAAATGAGTATCCTTACAGATAGACTTGTGTTAAGGTCACCCATGTTCGTTTCTTTACCCTAGTCAAGCAAATTTTATCACCCATAATTCTATATCGTTTAAGTTTAACTCATTTCCTAGAAATAAATGTATCTTTGATTCCCAATGCTGTATCTCCCAGTTTTCCCCCATCTCTGTAAGTGTTATCACTGTCTACCCAGTGGCCCAAACCAGAAACCTGAAAGTTATCCCTGATACTGCCCTTTCCTCTCCACCCTAGAGTAGATCCATCATTTCTACTTAAAAAAAAAAAATACATCTTAATTCCACCAACTTCCCCTATCCAAGCATTCCTGAGTCAGTTTCTCATTTCCACTCACACTGTATTCCCATTTGGGCTCTACTCAACAAAGTAAATGTTTTGAAACAAAAATTAGACCATGTCTTACTCTGACTTGAAACTCTTCAGTGATCTTTCATCTTGTGCAGAATAAAATCCAAACTCATAATTGTAGTTCATAGCTTTGCTGCCTGACCCCAGGAAGCCCCTCAGTGAGCCCTCTTCCAACCACTCCAGCCTGTTTGTTTCCTAGTACTTATCTCAATGAATAACCATATATTTATTTTTGTCATCACTTAAGTGATGTCAGTTTCCCTCACTGGTCTGTAAGCTCCATGAAGGTAGAGACTTGTCAGTTTTGTTTATCACTATATTTCTAGTACTTTGCATAATTTCTGGAACATAGTAGGTGCTCTATAAATGTTTGTCGCATAAATAAATGAATTCATTCCGAATTCAATTGAACCCTTATATTATTTTCTTTTTGGAGAAACATTTTAAAATATTAAAATTGGTCACTATTAATAGGGATTATCTGTGTGCAAGTCATCAGTCCACTTTTAGAGTTTGTGGAGATACTTCTAGGAACTTCATTCTAAAAGCCTTTTAGAATTATATCGCAAAGTCTTTATATAGATCAAACACTATAGGCTGAATGATGAATATTTTTGTTTTGGTATAGAGATTTCAAGTTGGGTGCCTTCCTTCCATCCTGTATACTCTATTAAGATTTTCAGAATGACTACTCCAAAACATAATATTCATAAAATTAGAGCCCAAATGAAAACAGCAATATTTTTACCTCCTAAAGTTAAAAAAATTAAAGCCAAATGTATTAATATGCATACTTTACATTTCTCTATGAGCAACTATTGAAAATTTTATAGTGGTTTGTGTTTACTAGAAAAACATGTCTGGTACATTTATGAATGGATAACTGTGAGTATGCTTGGTAATAGTGGCTGAATTAATGTGAGGCTACATGTTTCACATGGTGCTATTTATTAGGCATAAAAGGGCATGTTGGTAATTTAACAAAATCACAAAGTTAGTGGGGGAAATAAGAAATATTGAATGGAAGGAAGTGACACTTAAAATCTGTTTTCATTGCATTTTCACATTTTGTTCTTCATTCTTAAACTCATTTCCCTCTAAAAAGCAAGACCATTATATTGGGAAATAATGTGTCTTGAAAACCTGAGCCAGCAGCTTATGATCCGAGTGGTAATGACTTCTGTAATCACTAATGAGGCAATGGACATTGCATATCTCAGCACACTCAACTGGGGCCAGCCTCTTGCCTGTTTTACAAAAAGCTGTCATATCAAATTTTTGTCCCGACTCCATGGGCACTTTGATTCCTAAACCTTTCTGAGAAACCTAATCTGAAATCAAAGTCAAGTTTCTCAGATGTGGTCAGACAAGGTCACATTTAAAACAGTCCAGTGAATCTGCAGATCAAAGTTGAAAGGTAATGCCTCCCTCCCAAAATTGGCACAGACTTACCTGCTAGCTTACCTTTCAGTTTCTAACGTGCCTTTTTCACCTCTTCCCAATGCACTGGGAAAATGAGAGCTTATCTTCTGGAAAACGGTTGAAGAGTTTTATTCTTAAATCATTTAATGAAGAAATTGAACATAGTTGTATTTTGGAAATGCACCTTTATCCCAATCAGTGAATCACAAGGCATTTTGTTGAAGAAATATCTCACTATTTCATAGTAGGACTTCTTAAAATCAGAATTTCATGGTAATTTCAGGTTCATGAGCTTTATTTTTGGCTCCAATGATCAGGATTTACCCACACTCTTGAGTGAGCCAAAATGCCACACAGGATTGCTGCTGTAATGCTATGGACTTTTTTTTTCAATGCCACCTTCCTTCCCTATTGAGCCTTGAGATATTATCCAAACTGGTGCTGTAAAAGAGGGGAATGGTAACTCTTGTTAGGCATTGTCTTAACATCTCACAACGCAGGTTTTTTCTCAAACTCCATGTGATTAAAAAACAACAACAACCTTGCCATTGCTTTATATTGCAGTGTTCTGTCTCTTGTGGTCGAGGGCATAAACAACGAAATGTTTACTGCATGGCAAAAGATGGAAGCCATTTAGAAAGTGATTACTGTAAACACCTGGCTAAGCCACATGGGCACAGAAAGTGCCGAGGAGGAAGATGCCCCAAATGGAAAACTGGCGCTTGGAGTCAGGTGAGCAATGCTTCTCCTCTACTGACTGCTTCCTTACTTTTGGCCACGTGGCTGACACCAGTGTGTTCACTTGTGTTTCTATGCATGGTTTTGGTTTTACCGACGGGAGCTCGGGGACTGGGAGGGGAGAATCATTACCTAGATAGTCAGGATACTTACTAGCTGTGTGACATGGGGCTTCAGCCTCTGGAGCTTTGGATGATACCTATAATTAGGGGTGGCAGTGAGGGTGAATTCTAAGTGGAAATAGGGGTCAGATGGAGCACAGAGCAGTCCTTTAATACTTCACTGATGGCATTGCATTATCACCACTTAGAAAACTACTAATTCAGACTGCACTGAAGCTGACCATGGTCACCTGGCAGAAATTGAGTCTTGGTTTACCTTGGTGGTTCTTGAAGAAAGGGCTATCAACAGAAAGTATTAGAAAATACCTCTGCCCGTTTGCTTATTTACAAAAGGTGAAGGACAGGAGGGAGAGTTCTCTGTTATTTTCCAGCTATATGACCTTGGGTAATTTAGTTTTCCCGAGCCTACTACACCTGGCTCTTATGACGACTTAATGCAATCATGAATGCCCCGTGCTTTGCAGGGGTCTTGAATCTAGTAGGCTCTCAAGAGTAATATTTTATTTGAGCAAGTGTGCTGTGTGTATGGGATGGAGAAGGGGGTGAGTGCCCAAGACACTGATTACAGTTAGACTCCACTAATTCTAAACATTTCATAAGCTAGTCAGGAACTGGGTGTGAGTTTCCCTGTTGAACTTGAAACAGGAACTTTAGAAGCTTCTGTTTAATCTATAAACACTGGATATGTGAACTAAAGCCATTCATATCAAATCTTTAGAATAGATCTGGTAACTCTACACTTGCACATTTTCTTAGTTTGGTTGAAGGTGCTAACTTAAAAGTAATAAGGCTCAATTTCTTTTAAAATATTCTGTATTTAATGCTGCTCCTTCTCTCCACTAATCTGAATCAATGAGGTTTTACTGTATTTCTGGTGCTTCCATGCAGTGGAGAATCATTCAGATGACTCCAGATAATCGATGGGAATCTAGATTCAAGGTTGGCGGGCTCTAGAATGGATTCTTCCAGAGCCTAGAATCTTTATTCTTAAGGCCCCAAAATAGCTTTGGTCATAGCTACATTAACATGGGGAGGATTTGAGAATCCTCCATTTCAATATGACTAATGGAAAATTCCTTCAGAAACCTGAATGTATTTTCAGTGCCCTGATCTGGCATCACTGCCCTCCATATCTTCCATCATCAATCCCCAGGACAGTGGCCTCATCCCTCTCAAGGCCTTGATCGTAATGAAACACGGGGGTTTTGTTTGTTTTAATTTAACAATAAGAAAATAAATCTGTACCCAGCCAGAGCTAGTTCCTCCTTTGCTTTCCTTCAGGGAGCATATTCAAGGCAGTATTTCATACCAATCATCCTTCTTAATGTTTTTCTAAGTGATCCTTGTCATCTGTTAACTTTCATCCCTTTTATTTTTTGGAGCTATTTGATTCATGTAAAAGCTCGCAGCTAGCATTACTTAAGATACCATGCTAATTAGCGTGTCCTCTTGTGGACTTTCATGATCTGTTACTTTTGTATGTTCCTTGGCCTCTACTTATCTATTTGTATTTACCTCTGAATATCAAGTTCAGAGCATGTAAGTGATGCTCATGTTAAAAGCCAATATTCACAAAGGATAATTAAAAGAATATTTTGGTCTTTATTGGTAAACACAGAGTGAGTTTTAATCCAGCATCGTGTGATCTTGATGGGAAGCCTAAAATTGCTTACAAAGCTGAAATGATTAGGTTTAAACCCTGGGGGTTTTTGCCAACATAAGGTAATAGGATTATCAGAATGCCTCCCCAGAAAAAACTGCACCTGTTCAAAATGATTGCTTGGAAAAATCAAGTCACTTTTGTAGAAAATGCAAGTAAACACAGTTATATAATGGTCTGTGGCCAGCCTTATAATGTCCTGATTTGATTTGTAGAAATGAATTATAAAAGCAGGCAAGACAAAGTACTGCATGGGTAAAATTCAATTTGGGTAATTTAGAAGTGTACCTGAAAATAATCAGACCCAGTGGTTAATGGAGAAAGACGGTCTGCATGATTAAGGATTATTGGCTTCCTAATGATCCAGTGGTAAACAAGAATATCCCTAAGGCTGTGATATTAAGCAAGAGTAATGATTGTCCACTTGCAGCAATATTTAGAAGATTTTATATCTGGCCTTTCTGTTTTCTGCCAGTAGTTACAGCCTAGTCATCCTGTCTTCAAGGTAGGAAAAATAACTGGTTTAATTTCTCATCACATCCAAAGGTCTGATACATAGAATATGATACATAGAATATTGGGATAGAAACTAGGATAGCCATGGTAATCTTTACAGTCTCTCCCCCAATATTGATGTTTTGAGATTTAAAGTGGGTATTTCATTTCTGTGTCTTCTGAAATCTTGAATTTGTAAAGAAAATCAGCTTTTCTTGAAGGGGGCGGAATTATCCTTACTAGGGCCTCAAAGGGTTTTTCTCTCTCCGAAAAGGTTACATTTAATTTGTTTGGATATTTTTAATCAAGAGCTAAGGAATGCCTATGAATTTTTAAGACAAAAATTAGCATCAAGTTCTTGATTCAGACTGACAAATGTGAAGACTCTATATTCCCATAATGCAAAAGCGTTTCACAGTAAAACTTTTTTAACGTATACTATCTCTATAGAGTTTTTAAAATAAAGATCAAAAATAAAAAGAATAAATTATCAGATTATAATGAAAGTAACACACCAACACATTCATCACTCATGAGTTCATTCAATCAAGTCATTCATCAGTCCTGAGACGCAGGTCTTTTTCACAGTTTAACACGTTTGTGGTCAGGATGGGCTTCACAAACTATGGAATGTCATGATTTCCTTAACAGCCCTTGTTGTCTTTCTTAGTGCTACAAAATATAATGATGTGTCTTGCAATCAGTGTTGTCTTACATTCAATGAAGTAAGCATTAAGTTTTAAAAGATCTTCAGTGCTAATGCCGAAATAGAAACTGGCGAATTACATTAGGAATATACCATCCATTCTTGATTAAGACTTTTCTTATAATTACAGTTAGAGCAGCTGGGTTGTGGTATCATTCTGAAGTGTCCTTCCAGTGTTTAATAGAGAAATGTGGCAAATGTGTGGCTTGTGTTATTTGAGAAATTAAGGAAGCCATATGCATGTGGTCAGTGAGGAGAACCAGAGTTGCTTTAGTATTTTGTGCTTTCCATTTATTTTGTTTTTATTTGAAGCATGAGCATTGATATTGAATTGTCTGAAGACAGGCCTCTCACCCACACCCTCACTGACCTAGTATAAAAGACTGCATCATATTAGCACCAATTTAAAAGCTGGGATCACAAATGCACATTCACAGTAGCTATGCTACCTTGTCTAAGACAAATTTTACTTTGTGTTTTTGGTTTTGTTTTCGCTTGAGTTAGGGTGATTATCTCTGTTTTTTGTTTTATTTGTTTATGGAGTATCTGCCTAAAAGGTTTATTGGGAAGTATCAGAGGTATTTTATGTAAAATGCTTAGCCTAGAGCTAAGCTTTGAACTGGGGGTGATTTTGTACCCCACGGGACATTTGGGACTGTCTAGAGACAGTTTTGTTTGTCACAACTTTGGGGGGAATGAGGAGGAATGCAACTAGCATCTGGTGGGTACAAACCAGGGATGCTGCTAAACTTTCTACAATGCACAGGACAACCCCCACACAAAAAAAAATTATTTAATTGAGAAACCTCAGTATACTAGCATATACTGTATGCTAGTATAGAAAGCCTAGCATATAGTAAATGCTTAGTAAAAGTTTGTATTATTGTTATTATTGCTTATAAAAGTTGGTTTATATAGTTATTTTTCAAACTAATCGCTGCTTTAATGTCATCACCATAATTTCAGCAGTAATCCTGGAAGAAAGTACTTTAAAACTCTTTCTAGGTTTTCAAGTATGTATTATGATTTCCTAAACATCAAAAGTTCCATGGAGATTCTTTCTCTCTATGGAAATAAGCATCAAGTTTCCTTTTTAAGTTGGTGAGTTCTGCATACTAGCATTGCACAGTGGGGAGTAGAGAGAGATGAAACATAGCTCCCAGCTCAGTAGTTCAGACCGAAAAACATCTACTTTCAAACCTGCACGAATAGACTGTGGTGGTGGGATGATGGCTGTGGAGGGAGCACATTAATAGAGGCCATTCAGAGTTCGTTTTCATCTGCAAACGAACTAAAAGGCGTACTGAACAGAACAAGAAAACTTGGATTTACACACACACACACATACCACCACCATCACTGCCTCCAGGGTCACACAGAGGTCTTTCTGATGCTGTTTTATTCATGGGGGTGCCTGCACAAATCTCTCAGAATTCCAAGCAAGCCTGGCTGGCTCTGTATGCAAACTGTTGCCTCCCTTGAGACAGCACAGGAAGAAAAGTGGAACACAGAAAACTAACTCCGATGGAGTGCACCTCATTTTGAGCAAAGATTACTGTGAATGCATTATTCAGAAAGGCAGGCTTGTACCTTGCTGTGAGCACTTAAGTCATGTAGAAATTTTGAATGTGGTATTTCAAAGCTGGCTTTGACATCATGAAAATCAGAAGCCAGAATGGCATATTGTATAATTGAACCTTCCTGTGTCTTAATTTGTCTTTTGAAAAATTATCAAACACTGTAGGAAGTGATTTTTTAAATGTTGGATACTTATGGCTCTTAGTACCGTGCCTTCATTGAACCATAAGTAATTTTTTCAATTACAATAGCATCAAAAAGAGGTTTCATTTATCTAGTAGCCTGAATAGTATTATACATTCTAAAAGTCTTTAAATATGTTTTCATTTTTCTTTAGGTTGTTAAAACATTATGGGATTCTGCATATATTTAAGCCCTATGCCAAACTCAAATTTGTTTACAATATTCTTTCAGTATTTCTATTTGGATATATTGTTCCAGAAATGTGCTCTTTTATATTTAAGACCTCAAATTGAAATAGTCAAAAAAGACTTTTTGGTTGTTGTTTATTGATGATGATAATGTTTGAACATTTCTGTCATTTATGGGGTAACTCTACCATGTTACAGTACATTCTTTTCCAATGTAATCAACAGGAAATATTATTCATGTAGCTCTAATAAGCATTAAATGGCCATTCTCTATAGATAGGGTTATCACTTGTGTTCAGGAACCCTCCCATTACACCCAGGACATAATGACTTTAAAAGTCTGATTTCTTGTGGGTCACATACTCATTCAATCCAATTAATACAATTGAACCCAAACAATAGTAGCTACGTTGATCCAAAATATTTTCTTCTGTTCAGCTAGCTTTGATGTGAACATATGGTTCTCCTCTCTGGCATAGATTTATCTGAAACAATATGCTTTCCCAAGTTACCTTCTAAATATAATTACCTATTTTCTTAAAATCTGAAATGGAGAGAAAATTAACATTCAGCAGAATCCATTTGGATGTGATTCTTGATAGTAAATTTCCATTAATAGCCTCAGAGAAAGTTGAATGATGCTACAGGTTAATTGGAAAATAATTTTTTCAAGTTTGAAAGAGCATGGTTCTATTCTTTAAGAAGATTTCCTCCTAGGAATATGGCTTTAATGTACGTTAAGCTTGTTTTCTCAACACCAGACCAATAAATGGGGATGGAGCTATCACAAAATTTGGAACTAATTTTTAATAGCTAAGTGTAATAATATGCCATTCTTTCCAAATGTTGCCTTTAGTTTCTGGCTGTCAAAACCTCAATCAAGACAATAATTCTTGGCCTGGCCATAAGTGAGATTATGAAACCCAGCAATGAGGAAACTATTAAAAAATTAATTTAGAGGAAAGTTAATTGCAGATTTAATATGGTGTTTTGCAACTTGGTCAACAAAATGTTTCAACATGATTAACAATATTTTTCAAGGGCTGAAAACATTAAGCCCGAGGAAATGGTTTTTCCTGTCAGCTTTTATTCTTCATATATTCATCTGAGGTTGTAAATAGACACAAATTCTTTAGTGAATTCTGTGGTTAAAAAAATATTCCCTTATCTCCATGAATAGGAGCAAGAAAAGGAAGAGACTGGAGAAAATAATTCTACTTATAAGGTCCTAAAATCTTCAGTGGTTTACTCTCCTTGGGTTATATTTTTAATCTGCCAAGAAATTCTTCTTGTACAACACTGTCTCTCCAGTTTTCATGAATCTCAAATCCTCCAGGATAGAAATCATTTCAAGTTTTCATTTCTCATGGCAGCACTATTTCTAGGTTGTGCTAAATGTTTCATAATGATTTCTATCAACCTCTTCAATCCTTCAAGAATTTCATTAACTTGAGGGATTCCTCCAAACTTGAGCACCTTCCTCACTCTCCAGCATGGATAAGATAAGCAGTGAGTTTCCAAGTTTAAGACATGATCTGGGATCCCTTTCATTGCAAATTAGAAAGCGATGTGATAGCTATGAAAGTCATTGGATTAGGAGTGCATTCCCCTCCTCTGTGACCCTCGACACCCCCCACCCCCCCCAAAAATAAATGAGCCGAAGCTCCCACTTACGTCCTCTGTCTTCTTAGTGCTCTGTGTCCTGTGGCCGAGGCGTACAGCAGAGGCATGTGGGCTGTCAGATTGGAACACATAAAATAGCCAGAGAGACCGAGTGCAACCCCTACACCAGACCGGAGTCGGAACGCGACTGCCAAGGCCCACGGTGTCCCCTCTACACTTGGAGGGCAGAGGAATGGCAAGAAGTAAGTAGAGCCACGAAGGGGTACCTGCCAGGCATTTCACATGTGTGCCCCTTGCTATCATCACATCTGTTCCCTATAAAGCCAGAGAAGTCATCGAGCACGGTTACAATGCTGGCTCTTTCCCAAAAGGTTCAATGTTAGACTCGCGCGTTCGCTCCAACAAGGGTGGGAGAACTTCTTGTTTTTAAGCAAATCCTACGTCTGTCTGCGTTCCTGAGTGTTCCAAGTCTGGCCGCCTCAAAAAAAAAAAAAAAGTAACAGGCCATGGGCCAAATGCATTCAGATATCTTTCACAGAAGGAGGGGGAGATAGAAGGAATATTTTAAATATGTCATTTTTGTCCAGATTTGGTCATTCTGTATTTGTTTAAATAGCCACAGGGCAGACTTTAGGTAGAACCTACTCTGTATTTTTCCTCTTTCTATGACTTCGGCTCTCGGGTAGAAGATGGGCATTCATGTGAAACCTTGATTAATTAGTGAAAGATTTCTAACATTAAAAAAAAAAAAAGGAATAGTATCTGAAGAAACTGCTCCATTGATGGTCCATGCAGAAGTGGACAAGACTTGCTTTTTCCCTGGCTTCAAGTTAATGTTTGGTTAAAGAAAACATTGTGTCCATGGGGAAAAGTTCAGCCAGGGAAGTTTTGTAGGAGGTAACCTCTGTTTCCAGAACAGAAGATTAAATTGTAGAAAAGGTGGGGAAGAATTAGAAAGCAAAACCACATCCACTGATGTTTACATAAAAAACAAAATGCATGCCGTTTGAGGTGCAGAGATAATGAAAGATAAGACAGGAAATCCCCCACCACGAAGAGCTTTTCAGAACACAAAGAAAGGGTATGGTTTGGAGAACAGTTAGACTGTACCCCTGGCACTGTGCTGGGTACTTTTTGTTCATTGCTTCACTTAATCTTTTTAACCACCAGACAAGGTGAGTATTATTATTATCATCATCCCATTTTGCAGGTGAAAAAACTGAGGTTCAGAAAGTCTATGTCATTTGCCCAAGTGTCATATACCTAGCACCTAGCAAGTAGAAGAAGCAAGACTTGATGCTAAGTTTGTTCTGTTAAACCAGTATGAAATACTAGAACTGCATTCTTTAGCCCATTGAGATTCAGCCACCCATCCCTGTCTTCCCCTTCCCTCGCTTCCTCATGGATTACTTCCATTGTTTGCAGTAATTTCTTTTCTTTGGGAAACTCATCCTCTCCATCTACTCAGTCTTTTTGCTGTTTTCCTTCTTTACCTTTATATTCCCACCAGACAGTGGCAGGGAGGAAATCCTAAAGCAGTTACATTTCAGATTTACAGCTCTTGAACCACATGAGTTATTTGGAACCCTAGAGATCATAAAATTCTACAGACTTGGTTCATATCCCAGCGCTGCCACACATTAGCCAAGGGACTTGGAGCAAGGATTTTTGATTTCTCTGAGCCTTGGATTATCCATCTGTAGAATGGGGATAAAATAACTTTGCAGAGTTGTTCTGAGAAAACTGGAGATAATAGTGTTATCTATTACCAATTACGGTTTGGGGATTGGCAATGTCAGATATAGAAGGAAGAGGAGACTCCCTCATCTGTCTCTCTCTCCCCCTCAGTATGACCTCTTGATTCTCTTTGTTTCAGACCTACCATGGCCTGCTCTCTCCATCTCCCTCTTTGTGTCATGCTAAACTCGACCCTGCTCCAAGGAGCAGAAAGTAAGAGAGTGTTCAGAAATGAGTCTAAGCTGACTGTTCGTGCTTTAGCCAGTTTTTGAAAACGCTAGAGACAATCATGAAAATGCAGACTCTGTTTACAATTCCTTTTGCATCCCAAAGAATAGAAAAACCTTGCCACATGTGCACTGAAGAAATTCTTCTCTGATCATGCAAAATATGCCTAAAATTTACTTCTTTGCATGTGTCGTGCAGATGGGTTTTTTTAAAACCTTACTCAAATATTGCTGTTAAACTCTGTGGAAGAATACAAGGCTTCAGGAGACAGCCTGGCCTGGGCCTCTATATCAGATATAGAGATAAAGAGATACTCTATATCATAGGAGTATCTCCTATGATATTCCTATGGTATCCTATAGGAGGCCTGTCATTGGCAGAGTGATGCCCAGGGCAGCTGGAGGTGGGGAGAAACCTCACCAAAAGTTTTCATGTTTCCCATATATGCAAGGCCTGCTGACAGCCTGCTCAGAATGTCTCTGCAGCAGCAAGAATGAGAGTGAAGGATGACAGTAACTGGGCAATTACCTTAATTGATCAAATCAGGAAAAGGGTGGCCACGCCTCCTGTTTGCCTAGGGTAGTCCTCGTGTAATTATTAATTGTTCCTACTTTTATGATCAAAAGCGCGCTTGTTCAACAGTAAGCTGGGTGGTCACTTGGTAAGACAGCACCCTTCAGGCTCCCCTAAATCACAGCCCTCACCTCCTTTCTTGCTCCCACCTCGTCTCACATCCATTCATTCAGCTACCATTTTACCTGATATCCACTGATGCAGGCACAGGTTTCCACTTTTCTCCCACACCTAGTTTCGTCTTGACCTGAGGTCAGAGAGTGTGCCACAGGGCAGCCTCTCAGCCAACTGAATGGGATGTGTAGGAGCCCCCCATTACAGGATACCCCTTCTTTCTTAGCAGTCCTTGGTCACCACCTCAGAACTCTTGTTTGCTTGAGTGTGCACTTTGCCTTTTGCTTCCCCTTTTAATAGTCCCCTATGTGAACTACTAAAACCCACCAGTTGGTTGGCAAGGTGTATTTCCTGCTAGGTCTGTGGGATATGGCACCATCCTCTTTTTGATAAATAATCCAGGCATCTGCCTAGAGAAGCACAGTTTCTGCACCCTCACCATGGCATGGTCATCAGGGATGTTCTGTACAACCACACAGGTTGTACACTGCACAACTTTGAGGGGTGCCTTTTTTATCAGCTACAATGTGAGGAGCATCCCCTAGACTTGTATAGTACAATGGCCCTAATACTGATGATAATAAAAATAATAAAGCTTGTTGTTTACTAAGCTACAAACCAGGCACTATGTTGAGTATTTTCACATAAAGTACTTCTTTTAAGCCCTTTCCATAACTCTCTGATGTAGAATTTATATTTTTATCCTCATTTAATAGGGGCAACTTGGGGCTTAGGTAGTATGGCTGGAATTGGAAGCCTAGAAGCTTGTCCTCTGACACCTACACGCTGAATCATTATCTTCACTAATCCCATGCCAACATACACCTAAAGTGAATTATTTTATTTTCCTCTCAATGACTTGCCAAGCCTCTTACTGGAGAGTTGCTATCCAAGTGTATTCCCTTTACTGGGTTATAATACCTACCCCTTGTAAAAAGGAGATTCTTGATCTAGTTGGCTATCAGACTTTAAACCATGTCACCAGATGAGTCTTGATGTTGGAGCCCCTCAGTGGACTTGCCCTGTTCATTGTGAGGTCCATTGGTTGTTCAGGGGCAAGGGGCATCAGGATGCCTTCTTGATACCATGAGAGTAGAGCCCAGACTTTCAGATATAGGGCAAAATAATTGGACAAGAGAAAAATGCTGTATCCACACATCCACATCTCATTTTGTTTACACCCTAGAAACAACATGTTGTAAGCAAAATTCTATTCAATGTGTGGCTCTGAAAAGTTGACTCTGAATTTCTAGACTTCACTTAGCTCATCTGCAAAATGGGAATTATATGGCAGACTTAGCTCAAGGGTCACAGTGAGGATTTGGTGAGATGACATGATTCGACATGGTGACTAGCACATTTTAGTCTTCCCAAAGTAGACCTCTTTTTAGTACAGTGGCCTTCCGATGGAGGTTTCTGGTGATGACAGCAGTTTGGCTCAGCCTACACCTTATGATGTTGGGCTTCTAAATATCACCTGCCAGCTTCAGGTGAATAATTTGTCCTCACAGTGGTCAGTTTTAGCCACTTTAGAATTATAATGCTCATGAGGCTGTTTGGGAGAAAAAAGTTTAAAAAGACTTTTTAATTCTTTTGAGAATTATTATCACAAAGGATTAACTTGTTAGTAATATTACACTCTGACATATAAATTCACTTAGAGCAGCAGAGGTCCTTCTGATCAAATTTGATTTGTGATTGTATAGGGCTATACATCTGCAGCATTGAGGAATAGATCTCACAGGTCCTGCACATGTTCTTTTTCCCTTTTATCTGGAATACTCTCTTCCCTTGTGGTACCTCTTCATCATAAGACCACCTTGCTCTGAACTTCACCTCAGTCACCCTTTCTCATCCTTCAGGCCTCAACCTAGGTGTCACTTCCTCTCAGAAGCTTTGCCAATCACATCACCCCACTAAATCTGAGTCAGATACTCCTCCACTCAGCTCTCACAGCATCCTCAAATTACTGTATTCTGGCAGTTAGCACCCAGAATTTTCATTGCCTGTTTTCCTCATCTATGTTATCAGTTATTTAAGGTCAGGAAGCTTGTTCACCAGAATCTTCTCTATCATTTAATAAGGTACCTACAGCATCAAAGACACCTGTTGAATGAATGAATCTGCGAATGAATGGAGGAACAAAATAATGGATGGCTGGAAGGAAAGAAGAAAGAAAGGGAGGGAGAAAGGATGAAGGGAAAGATGGAAGCAAAGAAGGAATGAGGAAGGGAGGGAGGAAGGAAGGAAGGAAAGGAGGAAGGAAGGAACAAAGGAAGGAAGGAAGGAAGGAAGGAAAGAAGGAAGGGAGGGAGGAAGGAAGGGATAATAACATAGAACAGTGCCTGCTAATTGATGGACTTTCATCTTTCACTCTATAGAATAAAGGCATTTTAAAATGACTTTTAGAACATGAATTAGGCTGGACACAGTGGCTCATGCCTGTAATCCCAGCACTTTGGGAGGCCAAGGAGGGAGGATCATTGAGCCCCGGAGTTTGAGACCAGTCTAGGCAACATAGTGAGACTCCATATCTACAAAAAAAATAGAAAATTTAGCCGAGTATGGTGGCATGGACCTGTAGTTCCAGCTACTTGAGAGGCTGAGGTGAGAGGATTGCTTAAGCTCAGGAGGTCAAGGCTGCAGTGAGCTGTGATCGGGCCACTGCACTACAGCCTGGGTGACAGAGCAAGACCTTGTCTCAAAAAAATTAAAAATTAAAAAAAAGTACAAACTCTGTTTTTCCTGTAAGAACAGCTGTTTTATTTTTTGTCACAATGCTACAGACAAGCTGTGGCTCAGATATGTCTGACTGTTGCAGAACTACTCACCTCGTTGCTGTTTGGTGCAGTATGGGGACTTGGGCAACTCTGATACATACTTGGATTCTGAGGACTTTTAGTAAGATCAGCTGTAGAATGATTCCCAAGTTCATCTCATTAACACAGAAAAGTTAGAAATGAGCAGCAGGTCCTTGGTCAGTTGATTTCAAAGATTTTCCTGAAGTTAACAGTAGGGAATGGCCAGGTTTTGATGTGCACACAGAGCCAGATACGAACTCTTTATTGCTGATTTTATTAATTTGTTGAACAAACATTTATCAATCACTGGTGAAGTTCCAGGTGTTAGGCATTAGGGATGCTCTAAAAATCTCAAACCACACATAATCTGCTCTGAAAACCCCAAAATGTTGTGGTCATTCTCCTCCCCACCTTCACCACCCATGCCATTTCTCACTTCCAGCCACCATGCATGCTGAGCCCCTCCTGAGAATGTCCTCTTCCCCTCCTTGCCTGGTGAACTGATGTCCTCCGTCATTCCTCCTGCTCATCGGCTGCTACCTGGGCCCCACTTTGCAGCATCACGGGAATTGCCCTGTTGTTTTTCCTCTTCTCTCCTTGGTGGCTTCTTACTCAGTTACACACTCTGTTACGAAACCCATATCTGCTTACACAACTGCACAAGGTAGCCCTAGGTGTTAAACCCCAAGGGTCACCAGGTAGCCAGCTGAGCTAACACCTGAGACCCCAAGCTGGGAATAGCCGCCACCCTGGGTGTTCTAACAGGGAAAGAGGCAGAGTAGGAAGCCATGGGGGCTGCCTCCCGGGGCCCAGCATAGACCTTGGCTCATTATAAAATCGTGATTGAACTAATGAATGACTTTAAAGTTACAAAGTGTATCCATAGTGTTATTTCTGCCTCCTTCTCCCCACTCCACCCCCTAGCAAATATATACTATTTGGGAGCAAAAATGTCTAAATTCTATATACCTGACTTTAAAATGAGCTTTGAAGTAAGGACTGCTTTTTTTGTTGTTGCCATTTAAAGCAACGCTAGATAAACCGATTTTTCATTGCTGCTTCTCATGACATAAAAACCCAGGAACCCTGTGGTTCTGTGAGTTGCCATCCATACACTGTGCAACAATGGTAACCCGGCACTAGAGAATACAAGGTCTTTCATCCATGGAGAAAATCAACAACCTTAAAAGGTAGAGCCTGTGACTATCTAGTGGTTTTCTTCCCCCCATGGTTAGGGAATTGCACCAAAAGATATATTTGAAAGTGTAAAGCAACTTGATCATAATCTTTAAGCAAAGAAAATTTCTACCCGTTGCATTAAATGATCCTTTTTAGACCATCACTCTGTGGCCAACCTACCTGGCTGAATAAAATACCACCTTCAGGGTTTACTTTAGGTCTTCCTCACCTGCAAATTTGGAAAAGTTCTTTTCCCCCTGTTAATTTCAGCACATTGAAAGGCACATGTAGCTTGCAGAACAATGGACGAGCTGCCCGATTTAGTCCAGCACTGTGATTATTTTCTTTCTGAATTATAGTGTGTAATGAAATGCAAGGAGGCTGGTGGCGTTGCTCATGCTAGCGATTTTTCTAAAAGTCATACTGAAATTAGAGAAAACCTTTTGGAAATTAAAATGAGGCTAATTGAACTTTCCAACTGTTTTTCAGAACTTCTAGATCATATTCCAGGACAGGGAAAAGAGTCATAAATCCTAGAGGGTTGAGGGGGAAGCCATATTACAAAAAGTTGATAAAACCTGATAGCAAGGGCTTTGTTTTCTGATTACCCAGCCCCCATACCCTAGTTAGGATTTAAGATTCCAGGAGAAAACCCTTGCCATGTGATTTTCAGATCTGCTGTTGACTAATTAGGAAACCCTGGGCAGGTCACTTATTAGTTTAATTTTTAATTTTTAATTTCGTAAAAGTTACATTCAAGGTAAATTTTTCCAGCTCCCTTTTCCACCATTGGCAAAATAGTTTTTATGGTAGTTAACCATTCTTTAAGACTGAGAGAGAAATGCTTAACAAGCATAAAGTATTTAGGAACCATTGTATTTCTGCTCTGAACTGTTACTTATTGACGCAGATTAAAGCTTTGTGGATTAGTGAAAACAAGAGAGGATACTGGAAGATTTAGTCCAGGTTTACTGTGCAATAATTAGGATCTTCTCAGAGTTACCTAAGTCCTAATTTTCTAAGGAATTACTTTTTCTATGGGTAGTTAAGTATTTGCATATATCTACACATCACAAATTAACTTTTTCTTTTCTTTTCTTTTTTAACATTCAGTGGCCCTCTATCTCACTTTTTTAATGAAGAAAAAAATGTTATCACTTTGCAGTAGTTCCCAGTATACTCTAGGGGAATAGAAAAACCCCAAAACCACTGAGCTAGGGATGAGCTAGGGAACTGGGCTCAGCCGGCCTCCTGCACTAATTTGAAGTGATTCTGCTCCTCCATGTTCACCTCACAGTGGTTTCAAGTTATGTTTATGCTCCAGAAAAATGAGGAGTGACTCCATATTCTAGATATTGAGGTTTACTCCCAAGCAGCAGAAATTTTGAGTTAAGTTTGCAAGTGACAAGGGGCTACCAGGAAATGCCAGCATATCCCTTCTCCTTCCTAAAGGATCAGGATAGCTCACGAAAGACACAGGTCATACTATATGACCCAGCAATTGCATTACCAAGCATATATACACAAAAGAATGGAAAATAGGTGTTTAAATGTGTACATGAATGTTCATAGCGGCACTATTTACAACAGCCAAATGAGAAACAACCCATATATCATCAACTGAGGAATAGATAAACCAAATGTGGTATATCCATACAATAGAATATTATTCAGCCTTAAAAAGGGATGAAGTATTAATACATGCTGCAGTATGGAAGAACCCTGAAAACATTAAGGGAGAGAAGTCAGGGAGAGAAGAAGGCCACATATTGGATGATTCCATATATGTAAGATACCCAGAATAGGCAAATCTACAGAGACAAAAGGCAGATTGGGGGTTGCTACGGGCTGCAGGAAGGAAAGAATGGGGAGTGACTGCTTAATGGGCACAGGGCTTCCTTTTGCGGTGATGAAATATTCTGGAACTAGATGGGGTGATGGTTGCACCATATTGCAGATGTACTAAATGCCACTGAATTGTACACCTGTGATAGTTAAAATGGTGCATCTTATATTTTGTGTATTTTGTCACCAAAAAAAAAAAAAAAAAAAGGCATGGGGCATATCATCGAAGACATTTCTGAATGAAGCTGAGTTCCAAACACAAGTGCCTTTGAGGCAAGGCAGGTGCTAAAAGGAAAGGCTGCCCATTAGATGAAAAAGAGAGGTGGGGTCTGTGGTTCTCCGTAAAGATACTAAAATAAGACATTTAAAAAGACAGTGTGCTAGCTGGGCATGATGGCTCACACCTGTAATCCCAGCACTTTGGGAGGCCAAGGCAGGAGGATCCCTCGAACCCAGGAGATCAAGACCAACCTGGGCAACGTAGTGAGACTCATCCTACAAAATACTAAAAAATTAGCTGGGCATGGTGGCTCATGCCTGTAGTCTCAGCTACTTGGGACTAAAATGTGGGAGGATGGGTTGAGCCAGGGAAGTTGAGGCTATAGCAAACTGTGATCACACCACTGCACTCCAACCTGGATGACAGAGGGAGACTTTGTCCCAAAGAAAAAAAAAAAGAAAAGAAAGAAAAGAAAAGACAACATTCTAACCACACAACAAAAATCACAGTTGTTAGATAAGCCCTTTGCCAACAAGATATTCAATCCCTGGCCTAAAAGAAACCGCAGCAGTCTTTGGCACGGTTTTCAGTTAGCTCACCGGGGCTTCCCAGTGCAGTCAAGAGTCTTGAAATGCTGGGGTGACACAGAAGCTTTAGATACAATAGGCTTTCAGTGACCTTTAGAACACAGGGCACTAAGGATAAACTTCAGGGGTAGGGTTTGCTGTTGGTTAAAGCAAAACAAAGAAGAATCTGTGGATGCAATGGAGATTATCCTAGAATGAAACATACCACTTGCTCTGTAATCATCCCTTGACTTATGGGAATAAACATAGCTGTCCCATCCACCTCACAAAGAGATGTGTGACCTGGGGCAAGTAACTTAGGCTCTCAAAGCCCCATTTTCTTCATGTGGAAAATGGAATTACAGTAATTGTTAACTCTCGCTACCTAACTGTCTTCTTTGTTGTCTGCCTTTGCTACTAACATATAAGCTCCTCTCTGAAAACAGGGAATGTGCCATTTGTGTGCACTCTTGTTCACCCAGGAGCTGTCACAGGGCCTGACACCTAGTAGGAACTTAGTGAATATTTGCAGAATGATGTGGGATGAGAGCAGTTCCTCTGGAGAAGAAAAGGCACCTGGGGCCACAGGAAAGCCCTCTTCAAATAGCTGGAGGAGATTACTTGTGAGAGCTGAAACTTTCCTTTACGCTTCCCTGGAATAGAAAACTAGGACAAGGGCCTGGAACATACAAAGAGATTTGTTTGATTCCATGTTATGAAATGAGACGGCTACCTGGGCAGGTACTGATGTCCCTGACCCTGGAGGTATTTAGACACCAGTTTGGTAAACATTTGGCCATAAGTGTTAAAGCAAGTCACTTGTGAGTAGGGGTTCCAAGTAAATAGGATTTAAGGTCCTTTCTAAACTGAGATTGACTCATTTATAATTTTGTTCCTTCATTTAGACAGCCCGGTGGTGAATGCCAGGAACAGAGTTGTTAGGTAACTGGAGTAAAATGAAGAGTTCTCGGCCAGGCGCGGTGGCTCACGCTTGTAATCCCAGCACTTTGGGAGGCCGAGGCAGGCAGATCACGAGGTCAGGAGATTGAGACCATCCTGGCTAACACGGTGAAACCCCGTTTCTACTAAAAATATAAAAAAATTAGCCTGGCATGGTGGTGGGCACCTGTAGTCCCAGCTACTCGGGAGGATGAGGCAAGAGAATGGCGTGAACCCGGGAGGCAGAGCTTGCGGTGAGCCGAGATCGCGACACTGCACTCCAGCCTGGGTGACAGAGCGAGACTTCATCTCAACAAAAAAAAAAAAAAAAAAGAGGAGTTCTCTGGCAATCCCTGCCCTCAGGGCTCTTATGATCTTAAAGGCTATATAGACAGGTAAACACATAATTACAGTCATAGGATATAAATAACTATGGTTTATTCTTCCCTTTTGTTTGTCTTTAACAGTGCACCAAAACCTGCGGTGAAGGCTCCAGGTACCGCAAGGTGGTGTGTGTGGATGACAGCAAAAATGAGGTGCATGGTGCACGCTGTGACGTGAGCAAGCGGCCGGCAGACCACGAAAGCTGTAGTTTGCAACCCTGCGAGTATGTCTGGATCACAGGAGAATGGTCAGAGGTACCGTCCTGGGGACTGTAACTGTGGTCGGCTCAGCCATGGCCTAAGAGCAGCAGAGGGATGAGTGCAGGAATGTGGGAGACTTGAGGCTACCTGCCCGATCTGCCACTGTGAACTGTGTGTTTTCTGACAAGTCCTCAGCCTTCCCAAACTGGAATTCCTTGTATGCAAAGTGGGAGAGATGTATGAGATGGTCTCTGAGTCCCTTCAGGTCACATTCTGTGATTTACCTTGATGTCCTATTGGCATAAAGAAGAAATTATTGCAGGGGCTGCAAACTCATAGGATGCTTTGAGGTGCCTGAAGACAGTTAAGTATAAGAAAATATTGTAGTGCCAGGGATACAAAAGGGAGAGGTGGTGACTGTGACAAACTAGCATATGCTGTGTGAAGGAAGCAGAATCTCTTTCACTCCAGCTGTGGCCATGCAGAAATGTGGTCTAGCGTTACCAGACCTGATTTCTCAAAAGAGGCTAAAAATCTGGACTAGTATGTGAGATTTCCTAACTTGAAAATGGGGGCTCAAATTTTTGGTTTTAAAATGTTGTAAGGGGCAAACAAACCCTTTCATGAACCAGATGTGTTTTGCCTGTTTAACAAACAGCTTCAGAGGAACAAAATAATTTTCTATAATATCCAAAGTATCTCAAGTACCATTTTTTTCATATATCCTCCTGCACACAATGCTTATCTAGATCCTTTTTACTGGTAACAAACCAATAGTAATTATAGCATGATTATATTATTTTCAAACATCATAATATGTTCATGTCTATATGAGAGATCTATAGCGTTCAAACCAGTTGTCATTTGCACAAAAGTATTTAGAGCTTTGAAAGGGAGGCATCTGGACTCACAGTAAAGGTACTGAAAATTGTTAGGTAATATGATTGCTGCCACTGGGTCTCTTCAAAGTTTGACAGGGCAGCAATTTCACATGTTAATGAGATGAATATTTGCATTTAGATGATGTGTGTGTTGAGTGTTGAATTGCTTCCTGCACTAAAGCTGATCCCAAAGTCTTTTCTAATTATCTCTTCCTATCCTTTATTCCTGTAAATTTTGTCCTTCGAGGGGGCATTTGGCAGTGTCTGGAGACAGTTTGGTTGTGACAACTGGGGAAAGGGGACCCTACTGGCCAGGGTTGGAAGGTGAAGGCCAGGGATAGGGCTAAACATCCGATAGTGCACAGCGCAGCCCTCACAATACAGAATTATCTGGCCCAAATGTCAGTGGTGCTGAGGCTGGGAAACCCTGCTTGACCCCAACCTTGCATCTTCTTGGTATGCCCTGAATAGTACCGTATGCCCTTAGAGAGTGAAGAGGAGACATGGTTCTGACCTTTAGGAAATTGATTTGCTCTTGGCCAGCCAGGAACATGTGGAATCCAAATGAGTGTTCAGAATAGTTCTTGACATTGGGTTTGAGGCATAGGTTCCAACCCATCCAGATCCCAACGCAGGGGGATCTCACCTTTCACCTGGCCAAGACTGACCTCTTAATCTTATCTCCTGTGTAGTACTTTTGATATGCTGAAAGAGTTTTGATCTCTTTCTAAGACTTGAGTCAAATTACTCCTATAGCTTTAATATAACCGTAACCCCCAAAAGATGAGACAGGGAGAAGATTGAAAAGAAAAAAGGAAGCCTTCCACATTTCTGTAAATTCGCAGGTGTATCATGAATTGAAAAGTCTGAAAATTTATGGGCAACAACTAGAGGGCTGGAAACAGTATTTAGTACAGATACAAGGACCATAGGGAAAGAAGCCTGCAACGAGGGGAGAGGGGCCGAAAGGGACTGGCACCAGCTTTCTCTCTAGAAAAGAAGACATACCTTCTCTCTGGGACCTCTATTACCTGGAGGCCTCTTTGTATGTTTTTCTCTGAGCTCTGCTCCACCTGAATTGGAGGAGGCCCGAGCTAGACTCGCAAAGAAGAGCTCTGTCAGTCCTGATTGACACATGCATTTTCTAGTGGGGACTGAAGTGTACAGCTCATGCAGGGAGCTCACACTCTTACTGTTTTGCTTTGCTGTTATTTTCAATTTAGAAAAGTAATACATGCTCATGTGGAACCAAGCACATACATGAAGACATGCAGAGTCTACAGTATGAGCTTCTCTCTGAAATGGTTTGAGGAAACCAGCAGCAGTCAACATTTTCACAATGCTGATATCAGCTGGCTGAGAGCATCTCTTCTTGCCAGCTTCTTTACAGAGATGTGGAGGCCTCTACATTTAGCCTGACCATATTTGGGGCTCAGTTTCATCAGCAAATGCCTGTCACCCACTGGGCTCCCCCTCCACGTAAATAGCTAGGGGACTGCTTTTGCTCCTGGTTTGTAGGGGTCAAGAGTCTCATTCCTTGCCTCTCTCAAACACACAACTTTGTTTAAGTTAGTATGGACTGATGTCAATGCATGCAAGCACTGGGTTAGACACTAAGATTACCCACAGCTTGGACAGAGTTTGTTAGCCATCTGCATGAAACACCCCGGGCTGGCCTTACACTTTCCTGGCCTGGTGTCAACTTGGCCTTCAAACATTTGAACAGCAGCAGCCAAAGAAGGAAGAAATGTACACAGAGCATTTCTATGTCTCGAGCCAACTGGAAGGGAAGGCCCAGGGATGCTCTGCATGCCTCTAGCCGGACTTGTTCTCTCCTGCCTCTGGGATTTCTTCAAGGAGAGCCTTTTCCCTGGAAAAGTTGCAGGAGAAGAAAGCCATGTGACTAAAAGCAGGAGGAGACATTAGGGCAGAGCAGACACTGTGGCTTCTAACTGCCCTTGAGAATTGATGAAAGCTGTGGTCCCTTACCCCAGAAAAAGCATAACACACCACATGTAGTATACTGTTTTGGGGTGTTTATCCCACCCTCACCCAAGAACCTTAAGTCTAGAGAATACCGGCGCTCTACCCCAAGTTTATGAAGCACGTTTACAAAAGATGACCAGTTATTTGATGCCGTTGTCTAAAAATATCATCAAATATCATCAAAACTAAATTAATTGTAACTTAGTTTTATTTTTTAAATAGAAAACAATAAAAAAAATTTAACTAAGGAGGTTGAATGTTGGGACACTATAACAATGTGTATTTCTTCTCCATTTCTGTATTGATTGAGTATGTTTAAATGCCATCGAGTTAGGATAGAAGAGTACAGATGAGGGCATGATATAGAGCAAGAGGTAGAAAAGCAGAAAGGTAACATGCCAGTCAACATCTATAGCCTAGCCGGGTGTGGTGGCGCGCACCTGTAATCCCAACTACTTGGGAGGCTGAGGCATGAGAATCACTTGAACCTGGGAGGCAGAGGTTGCAGTGAGCAGAGATCATGTCACTGCACTCCAGCCTGGACAACAGAGTAAGATGCAATCTCAAAAAAGAAAAAAAAAATCTATAGCCAAGGAGAGAGAGGGGAGAAGGAAATTAAATGGAGAGCAAGTAGGAAAGCAAACAGCACCAAGGAGGGAAGGAAAACAGTCCCAGAGTCCCCTTTGGCTCAGTGCTTGGATTTCACACTCAAAATGCCAACTCACGGGTCAGCTGCTGTCTCCTCTTCCCTCCCAATTTGGTGGTCATCATAGATTTAGAAAAGAGCAGTTTGCCAACCTGTGCAGTTGGGCTGAAGATGCAAACCAAATGAATGACAGCTGGAGCACCTCCCCCTCCTCCTCCCCTCAAAACCTCCAGAAGGGGCTTGAGGGATCCCCACCTGCAGTGGAGGCTGAGAAGATGCCAGTGGAAGCACCAGATCCCCGAGGCACCCTGTAGGGTTGCCTGTCTCCTGTGTGCTCAGGGCCTGCCGCTTGAAATGAATAAATAAGCTAATGAAGTGGGAGCTTTCTGCAGCATAGTCACACGGTCAGCGCTCGGTGTGGAGGTCAGGGGCCTATTGTGGGCTGCCCCAGGAACTGCTCGAACCTCTCCTCTCAACCCCTGTCTTTGCAGTGCTCAGTGACCTGTGGAAAAGGCTACAAACAAAGGCTTGTCTCATGCAGCGAGATTTACACCGGGAAGGAGAATTATGAATACAGCTACCAAACCACTGTCAACTGCCCGGGCACGCAGCCCCCCAGTGTTCACCCCTGTTACCTGAGGGAGTGCCCTGTCTCGGCCACCTGGAGAGTTGGCAACTGGGGAAGTGTAAGTAGAAGACTGAGCGCTCAAATCTGAAAACCCTTGGATCTCAACCCCGTATTAAACATGTCCTGCCTAACCCACTCTCCTTAGTAACTCTACTTCCGGGAGAGACCCTGGAGTTAGCAACTTGAAATGGGCTGACAGAGATCAAAGGGACTTCTTTCTGTTTACCAAGGTGGCTTGGTGCTTAGAACATGGGCTCTGAAGCCAGACAGTCTGGATCTGAACCCTGGTTCTGCCACTTCCCAGGTGAACAACCTTGGGCAAGTTGCAAAACTTTTGTGTCTCAGTTTTCTCATCTGCAAAACTGGTAGTTGTGAAGATGAAATGAGTTTACACAGGTTGAGCATCCCTAGTCCAGAAATCCAAAATGCTAGAAAATCCAAACGTGTTTTAGTGCCAATATGACACTGTAATGAAATGCTCCTTGGAGCATCTTGAGTTTCAGATGTTCAGATTAGGGATATCCAACTAGTAATACTGCAAATATTCCAAAATCTGAAAAAAAAAAAATCTGAAATGCAAAATACTTCTGGTCCCCAGCACTTCCAATAGACCTGTATATATAAAGCACTTAGGTTATAATGGCAAATATTTTGTGTATATTTTACTGCAAATTTTTTTTTTAAAAAAGCATTTAAATCTGATACTCATAAGAGTTACGGAAGGAGTAGTTATTGTTGCTTATGTTGTTAAGAAGTCTGTATGTTCTAGTGCTTCTGTGTAAGAAATACTTCATTGCATTGGGGTACAACAAGGCAGAATATTTTAAATTGGGACTGCCCTGGAAGACTGTCACAGCCCCCCTGGCTCTGCACCAGGCAGCTCTTAGTCTGGAAAACTGGTCAGGCAGCCAGCCACGATAGCTCACACCTGTAATCCCAGCACTTCGAGAGGCCGAGGTGGGTGGACCATGAGATCAGCAGATCGAGACCAGCCTGGCCATCATGGTGAAATCCTGTCTCTACTTAAAATACACAATTTTTAAAATTATTATTATACTTTAAGTTCTAGGGTACATGTGTACAGCGTGCAGGTTTGTTACATATGTATACATGTGCCATGTTGGTGTGCTGCACCCATTAACTCATCATTTACATTAGGTATATCTCCTAATGCTATCCCTCCCACCTCCCCCCAGCCCACGATAGGCCCCAGTGTGTGATGTTCCCCACCCTGTATCCAAGTGTTCTCATTGTTCAGTTCCCACCTATGAGTGAGAACATTTGATGTTTGGTTTTCTGTCCTTGCGATAGTTTGCTCAGAATGATGGTTTCTAGCTTCATCCATGTCCCTACAAAGGACATGAACTCATCCTTTTTCATGGCTACATAGTATTCCATGGTGTAAATGCGCCACATTTTCTTAATCTGGTCTATCATTGATGGACATTTGAGTTGGTTCCAAGTCTTTGCTATTGTGAATGGTGCCGCAATAAACATACGTGTGCATGTGTCTTTATAGCAGCGTGATTTATAATCCTTTGAGTATATACCCAGTAATGGAATGGCTGGGTCAAATGGTATTTCTAGTTCTAGATCCTTGAGGAATCACCACACAATCTTCCACAATGGTTGAACTAGTTTATAGTCCCACCAACAGTGTAAAACTGTTCCTATTTCTCCACATTCTCTCCAGCACCTGTTGTTTCCTGACTTCTTAGTGATCGCCATTCTAGCTGGTGTGAGATGGTATCTCATTGTGGTTTTGATTTTGCATTTCTCTGATGGCTCGTGATGATGAGCATTTTTTCATGTGTCTGTTGGCTGCATAAATGTCTTCTTTTGAGAAGTGTCTGTTCCTATCCTTCACCAACTTTTGGGGTTGTTTATTTCTTGTGAATTTGTTTGAGTTCTTTGTAGATTCTGGATATTAGCCCTTTGTCAGATGGGTAGATTGAAAAAATTTTCTCCCATTCTGTAGGTTGCCTGTTCACTCTGATGGTAGTTTCTTTTGCTGTGCAGAAGCTCTTTAGTTTAATTAGATCCCATTTGTCAATTTTGACTTTTGTTGCCATTGCTTTTGGTGTTTTAGTCATGAAGTCCTTGCCCATGCCTATGTCCCGAATGGTATTGCCTAGGTTTTCTTCTAGGGCTTTTATGGTTTTAGGTTTGACATTTAAGTCTTTAATCCATCTTGAATTAATTTTTGTATAAGGTGTAAGGAAGGGATCCAGTTTCAGCTTTGTACATATGGCTAGCCAGTTTTCCCAGCACCATTTATTAAATAGGGACTCCTTCCCTATTTCTTGTTTTTGTCAGGTTTGTCAAAGATCAGATGGGTGTAGATGTGTAGTATTATTTCTGAGGGCTCTGTTCTGTTCCATTGCTCTATATCTCTGTTTTGGTACCAGTACCATGTTGTTTTGGTTACTGTAGGCTTGTAGTACAGTTTGAAGTCAGGTAGCGTGATGCCTCCAGCTTTATTCTTTTTGCTTAGGATTGTCTTGGCAATGCGGGCTCTTTTTTGGTTCCATGTGAACTTTAAAGTAGTTTTTTCCAATTCTGTCAAGAAAGTCATTGGTAGCTTGATGGGGATGGCATTGAACCTAAAAATTGCCTTGAGCAGTATGGCCATTTTCACGATATTGATTCTTCCTATTCATGAGCATGGAATGTTCTTCCGTTTGTTTGTGTCCTCTTTTATTTCGTTGAGCAGTGGTTTGTAGTTATCCTTGAAGAGGTCCTTTACATCCCTTGTAAGTTGGATTCCTAGGTATTTTATTCTCTTTGAAGCAATTGTGAATGGGAGTTCACTCATGATTTGGCTCTCTGTTTGTCTGTTATTGGTATATAGGAATGCTTGTGATTTTTGCACATTGATTTTGTATCCTGAGACTTCACTGAAGTTGCTTATCAGCTTAAAGAGATTTTAGGGTGAGACATACAATCATGTCATCTGCAAACAGGGACAATTTGACTTCCTCTTTTCCTAATCGAATACCCTTTATTTCTTTCTCCTGCCTGATTGTCCTGGCCAGAACTTCCAACACTATGTTGAATAGGAGTGGTAAGAGAGGGCATCCCAGTCTTATGCCAGTTTTCAAAGGGAATGCCTCCAGTTTTTGCTCATTCAGTATGATATTGGCTGTGGGTTTGTCATAAATAGCTCTTACTGAGATATGTCCCATCAATACCTAGTTTATTGAGAGTTTTTAGCATGAAGGACTGTTGAATTTTGTTGAAGGCCTTTTCCGCATGTATTGAGATAATCATGTGGTCTTTGTCTTTGGCTGTGTTTATCTGATGGATTATGTTTATTGATTTGTATATGTTGAACCAGCCTTGCATCCCAGGGATGAAACCAACTTGATCGTGGTGGATAAGCTTTTTGATGTGCTGCTGGATTTGGTTTGCCAGTATTTTATTGAGGATTTTTGCATCGAGGTTCATCAGGGATGTTGGTCTAAAATTATCTTTTTTGTTGTGTCTCTGCCAGGCTTTGATATCAGGATGATGCTGGCCTCATAAAATGAGTTAGGGTGGATTCCCTCTTTCTCCATTGATTGGAATAGTTTCAGAAGTAATGGTCCCAGCTCCTCTTTGTACCTCTGGTACAATTCAGCCATGAATCCATCTGGTCCTGGACTTTTTTTGTTTGGTAGGCTATTAATTGTCTCAATTTCAGAGCCTGTTATTGGTGTATTAAGTGATTTAGCTTCTTCCTGGTTCTTGGGAGGGTGTATGTGTCCAGGAATTTATCCATTTCTTCTAGATTTTCTAGTTTATTTGCATAGAAGTGTTTACAGTATTCTCTGATGGTAGTTTGTATTTCTTTGGGATCGGTGGTGATATCCCCTATATCATTTTTTTATTGTGTCTATTTGATTCTTCTCTCTTTTTTTATTAGTCTTGCTAGCAGTCTATCAATTTTGTTGATCTTTTCAAAATACCACCTCCTGGATTCATTGATTTTTTAAAGGGTTTTTTTGTGTCTCTATCTCCTTCAGTTCTGCTTTGATCTTAGTTATTTCTTGCCTTCTGCTAGCTTTTGAATGTGTTTGCTATTGCTTCTCTAGTTCTTTTAATTGTGATGTTTGGGTGTCAATTTTAGATCTTTCCTGCTTTCTCTCCTGGGCATTTAGTGCTATAAATTTCCCTCTTCACACTGCTTTAATAAAATACAAAAAGTAGCTGGGCAAGATGGTGCACACCTGTAGTCCCAGCTACTAGGGAGGCTGAGACAGGAGAATCGCTTGAACCTGGGAGGTGGAGGTTGCAGTGAGCCGAGATCATGCCATTGCACTCTGACCTGGGCAAGAAGAACAAAACTCCATATCAAAAAACAAAAAAAGAAAAAGAAAAAGAAAGAATTGAAAAGTGATCAGGGAAAAGTGTATGATGAGTTGGAAGCAGTTAGGGTATGACCTTGAACAAATTCCTTAATATTTGAGCCCCAATCTCACCTGTAAAAATAAGATAATGGTAATACTATCTCATAGGGGTACAGTGAAGCTTAAATGAAAAAATTATGTGTGTGTGTGTGTGTGTAAAATTACACAAATTTTATACATACGTATAAGTGTTTTATACATATATATGTTTTTATAAATGCATGAATATGAATCTGTAACGCTTAGCACAGAGACTGGCCCATAGTGCACAATAAATGTCAGCTTTTTGTATTCAGTGGCACAGAGTCTGAAGTGACACCCTGTACAGGATGACATCAGGGCTCTGAGCTCCACACCACCGGAAGCCTATGCCTCCCACATTCCATAGCCACACCGCCGACTCCCGTTTGTCTTACAGTGCTCAGTGTCTTGTGGTGTTGGAGTGATGCAGAGATCTGTGCAATGTTTAACCAATGAGGACCAACCCAGCCACTTATGCCACACTGATTTGAAGCCAGAAGAACGAAAAACCTGCCGCAATATCTATAACTGTAAGTTGGCCAACTGAAATTATCTTTCTTTAGCATGAAGAACAGGATTATCATTTTTCATTTGATTGCCTGCCCTTTTTAGAAATATGAATTTTTTCTTAAAGAAATCATTCCCTTTGCTAAAAAGTTTTAGTGTGAACAATGTCATTCATTCTATAGGCAGATAATTTACATCTCGGAGCATCACACCCTATTTTTTGTGATTTGTGTTTTCTAGGTGAGTTACCCCAGAATTGCAAGGAAGTAAAAAGACTTAAAGGTGCCAGTGAAGATGGTGAATATTTCCTGATGATTAGAGGAAAGCTTCTGAAGGTGAATGTCAGATACCAGTCATTATTTCAAGAATATTTTTAGAGTAAGTGAACACTGCTCTCATTACCTCATTTCTGAGCCTCTCTTCCTGGGTTATTTATGGTCTTTCAGATATTCTGTGCGGGGATGCACTCTGACCACCCCAAAGAGTACGTGACACTGGTGCATGGAGACTCAGAGAATTTCTCCGAGGTTTATGGACACAGGTAGGAGAGCCAGGCTCAGAAGATCCCAGAGGCCTGGAGATCCCTAGAAATGCTTTCCCATCCTTACCAGAACATTCTCTGTATAATTTAGGTTACACAACCCAACGGAATGTCCCTATAACGGGAGCCGGCGTGATGATTGCCAATGTCGGAAGGATTACACGGCGGCTGGGTTTTCCAGTTTTCAGAAAATCAGAATAGACCTGACCAGCATGCAGATAATAAGTAAGTTAGTGAGGTGTCCTGTGGGAACGTGTGCGTTCTTCTTTCCATTCAGACAGCAAGCATTTCTTGCATATTGGCTAGCAGGGAGGTGCTGAGGGTATGGAGAGGAAGAACACTGGAGGCTTACAGTGCAGCGAGGACAGTCCTGCAGGCAGAGTTTTGTCTTTTTTGTTCACTGCTGTATCCCCAGTGCCTGGAAAGTGGTTCGCACAAGGCAGGTGCTCTCTCCAATTCGTGATGAATGAATTGAATGAATGAAGTAGATGAAAGCACATGAAAGCAGCACCATTGAAATGTGGGAGGTCAGGGCAGCATTCCAGAAAATATGATATTGAAATGGAGACCCTAAGGTCAAGTTAAGGTTAGCCAGGCACAGAGGTCAGTGTGGGGGAGGCAGAGGTGGTAGCAGAAGTATTCAAGGTAGAATAAACAGCAGATACAAAACCCCAAAGCTAAGAAATTCATGGGCAACATTCACCCCCAACCCCAGCTTTCACCAGCACAGGGTACCTGCTTACACGGACATAAAACTAATTTTATTCAGTTGTCAATTTGCAGAAGAAAAGTGGAACACAGAATTACCTTTTCTAAACTAGCCTGTGTGGGGGCTGATTTCATACTCTCGCCAACACTGCATCTCTGTTGGGGACATTAATCATAGAAGTGGTTAAGCACAGCTAAAATACCTCAACATGTTCCCTTGCATAAAGGAAAAACAGAAATAATGAATAATTAATTTTTCCTCATTAACATTATACCCATAATATTGCATTGCTTTTCTCTTGAGATAGATTAAACGTGATTTGGACCAAGATACTTTAAATTTCCTTCAGCTAGACTAATGAGGGCTAAAGGCAGAGGGTTTGCAGTTTCTCCACTTAGGAAGAGACCCCAGCTAAGACCCAAGGGTTCTACATGCTGAAGCAGGCAAGGGCCGCTTTCCTTTCACAATGGAGCACTGGGATTTCCCTCTCACCAAAGTGTGGTGAACTGTAGAAAGATTAAGACCATTCCCGAAAGACAAGGCGGAAAGATGGAACCTGCCTCTGGCCTCCAGTCTCTCTGGCAGATAGCTTTTGCAGGATTCTTAGGTTAACTCCTCCCTTTTCATGTGCAGAGCTCGTCTCAGGAGTTATAATAGGGGTTAACAACATGCACTTTGGGTTGGCCTTGTATTTATTGACTGTTTAAAAAATAAAAAATTACAAGCTAGCCCCAAACTTGAGAAACTGCCATTAATAATTTCAAGATGGGGGTTCTAATTGCTCCACATTTTGGCAATAATAGTGCCTAGGCCACAGGAGGACAGAGGAAACCTCAGGGAATCACTCCTAAGTAGCTGGAAATGCTTTCTTTCTGGCTTATTTCCCCCTGGCCTGAAGCCCGTGACGCAGGATAACAGGAGGTTCTCAACCAGCCAATTACGCTACATTTAAGTGAGGTGATTCACATATTTATTTATGTAGGAATCAATTCCAAAGTCGTTTGAAACCCCCTTTTTGGCTTCCATACTGTGGGAAGACAGACCTTCAGGGCTGATGAAGCCCGGGGAATGAAGCTCCCAGAACCACAAA
This sequence comes from Macaca mulatta, assembly GCF_049350105.2. Classification (NCBI taxonomy): domain Eukaryota; kingdom Metazoa; phylum Chordata; class Mammalia; order Primates; family Cercopithecidae; genus Macaca; species Macaca mulatta. The sequence continues at coordinate 128,095,163 of NC_133407.1, read as the reverse complement.
TATAATGAGGAAAAAGCTAGTGAGCATCTGGATCCATTTGCCCACTAATAGTTCACATTGCTTCTTTCTCTCCCATTCCCTCTTATTCTTCTTCTTCCCTTCTGTCTCCTTGTTAATGTCCCATTCCTTCCTTGCCTTTCTCCCACTCTTAACTTCCCCTGCCTTTAACCCCTTCTCCACCCCACAGCCACTGACTTACAATTTGCAAGGACAAGCGAAGGACATCCCGTCCCTTTTGCCACAGCCGGGGATTGCTACAGCGCTGCCAAGTGCCCACAGGTATGTCCTTGGTGCCTTCCCCCTTGCGAGGGATTTACTTCCCACTTTCCCGGGGACACCCTCAGTTGCATCTGTTCCTGGGAATGTGATTAGAACAGTTGCTCTGGAGGGCAGTTTGGCCACATGTATCAAGACCCTCACAAATGCTCTGGAGTCTAATCTCGTAATTCAGCTCCTGAAAGTGGGCCCTAAGGAAACGATCATAGCTACATGCCTAACTTCTGCATTCAACAAAACATGTCAGCTTAGAAACAAATTAGATGTCGGGTAGCGAGGGCTTGGTTAAACAAATTATTGTGGTTAATAAAAGGAATATTGTACAGTCAGCAGAGTGCTAGTAAATATTTAATGACTGACTCTTCTAAAAAAAAAAAAAGGTCCTGCTTTGTAACATTTGTCAATTGCCATGGTATAAATACTCTCCCCATAATTGATTTCATCAACATTATGTCATCAACATTATGTCACTAAATGGAGGGCTAGGAAGAAGGCAGACAGTTGACTCTCAAAAGTCAGTTCAAGCGAGTGCCAGCACACCACTGTCAGCCTTCATGAATCTGAATATTGCATGATATAGAAAAACACTTTACACGGATTAGACAGAAAACACAAGATGCAAAACAGTACATGCATTATGATCCCATCTGTATTTTCTTTTAATGTATAAACAGAGAAAAAGTTTGGAAGAACTTTTTCAAAATATTAGTTGGGTATATTGGTAAGTTTTTGGGTTTTTTTATGTTTAACTTTGCTGGATTTCCTAAATTTTTCAAAATAAGCATGAAACCAATTTTTTTTTTTTTTTTTTTTTTTTTTTTTTTTTTTTTTTTTTGAGACAGAGTCTCGCTCTGTCGCCCAGGCTGGAGTGCAGTGGCGCGATCTCGGCTCACTGCAAGCTCCGCCTCCCGGGTTCACGCCATTCTCCTGCCTCAGCCTCCCGAGTAGCTGGGACTACAGGCGCCCACAACCGCGCCCGGCTAATTTTTTGTATTTTTAGTAGAGACGGGGTTTCACCGTGGTCTCGATCTCCTGACCTTGTGATCCGCCCGCCTCGGCCTCCCAAAGTGCTGGGATTACAGGCGTGAGCCACCGCGCCCGGCAAAACCAATTTTTTTTTTAAATAAATAAAGGTTGGACCTGGAGATCTCAGAATTTTCAAGACTTATCTGGGTTTCCTTTGGTTCCTGAACAGTACTCAGAAGTGGCTCTAGAATAGTCTTAGCAACAAATCAGCTGACCTTTCTTGAGTGCTCACTTTGTGCCAGGCACAATCCTTTTTACTGGAGACTCATAAACATTCATCCCTTGAGAAATTTAAAGCCTATTAGAGAGGATGACAGGTTAACGAAGACCCATGAGATAATAATATATTCTAGAAGTCCTCCAGGACCAAGGTTTGGGGCTCTGCGGATGTCATTGACTCAACCTGTTACCCCTACTTCAGTTCTACAGAGTTTGCAGTGTTCAGACAAGAAGTGCAAATTCATCATCTTCTGCTGGATGACTTTTCAGCAGAGCCACTCAGCAGCAATCTTTCTGCCCATTCTGCGGTTCTACACTTTCTTGCCTGAGAGAGGCGTGGCAAGTTTTAGCTTGTCTTTTGAAACATGCTGTCATAATCAGCTCCGGCTTATTTTGCAAAGCAGGCATTGGTCTTTGCAAAGCAGGCATTTGGTCTGCCCTTGGAAGGCGGGACAAACCATGAATTCAGTGATTCTGGACAGGAGAACTTGGCCACAGTTTTCTCTTCGGTTTGAGGGAGGTCTGCACAAATCTGTTGTTAAACTCTGTCAAGAGTTTCTCACTTTGCCTGTGCACCTTCAAAAGTCTGAAGATTGGGACTCCGTGATGCACTCAGAATCCCAAGCCCTGTCTCCATAGGATGGATTTACCCCCAACTACAGAGAACGTCCAAAGACAAACACATCTGAACATTCTTTTAACGAAGTGTTTTTTCAGCCTCATGCTTTAGAAGAATGTTGCTAAACATTTTAGAGAAGGGAGAGGAAGCTCTCAGGGGAGAAAGAAAATAAACAAAGGACATAATGGTGAAAAGACTTTCTTCCATTACCCAGGAATCGAAAACTTTTGAAGTGCAGTGTTTTTTAGGGCAATTGATGGCTTCAAAATCCCCATTGGTATCTGTTGCATTTTAGTGGCTAATATATTGACCCTGTCCTGCTTTCTTCAAATGTCTCAGGATTTTCTCGTTTCTCTATGCACATCCTTTGGGAAGCTTAAGTAAATGAAAAGTAATTTGCATTCATTTATTTTAATAATTCACAGACAAATGAACTGATTGCTTTGCTAAATCCTGACAATGAAGCAATTCCTAAATGGGAAAACCCAAAGCTTGTGAGAGGCTAATTTATTTTTTCCCAGCTCATTCTTCAAACCATATTGGGTACTTTAAGAATTCAATTCCTTAGACATGTATATTTAACACCAGCTATACTGATGCAAGATGTGAGTTTTTCCAATCAGTTTTCCAGGAAAAGGTTTGTAGAAAGCGCAATTGTGGAGGCTGCTTCAGAGTGGATGCTTCAGCCTTTGACCTAGTGATTGCCCAGAAATCGAAGCAGAATGATGTTGTGTTTGAGAACTTGTTTCTTCTACCTCAGTGACCACTATTGCTTTGTGGATGTATTTATTAATAAGAGTGGGTTCCCCGATAGCCCTCATCTTGAAACATAACCAGAATTTTTTTATCCTGACAGTAGATGTGACACTGTTATTGTTGATGGTATTAATAGCTAGCATTTATTACGCATCTATGCTTTAGTCACTGTACTCAGTATTGTCTACTCCATGTAGCATTTAAATCACCAGAGTATTCTATGAAAATGCCTCCTTTCTAAAGAGGAAGAGGGTGAGGAGTAGAAATTGGGAGGATTTGCCCAAACCTACACAGCTGCTGCTCAGTAGAGTCTGGATTTGATCCTAAGTGTGTCTGAATTCATATCCATGATAGTAGATGTGTCTTTTGATTCTGTTTTCAGGCAACATTTCTGCAACATTTGCTCTTGTACAACAGAAAACAGGATTATCCTTTGGTCTAAGCACATCTTTTGCAAACCTTTAGGGACCATCTAGTAAACGTACAACTCTTAATCACTCTTCTTTAGAATAGGCAACAGAAGGTAGTGTTTACAACTCATGTGCCCTTTAGACCTTGAAGATAAGGCTCTTAAGGGCAAAGATGTCCCAGAGCAGAGGCAAAAAGAACATTAGGTCTTCCCTGGTGGAACTCAACTTTCAGAGTGCTAACAATCAGCTAGGACATTTGCTGAAATGCAGATCCCTAAACTGGAAAGGGCAGAAGGAAAATGAGGACGATGATCTGTTGCATCTGGGTTCCTCAACCCTCTGGGAAGACGGACCTATTAGACGTATATATTGAGCGTGTTCAGACACTGGACACCCAGGTCGGCTGGGGGCATTGTCCAGAAAGAAGCTGGATCAGCAACCTGAACCTCCCGAAAACTTCAGTGCCAAAGCAGATCAAGTCTCCTTTCTCTTGCAGTACAGGTGGGACAGGCAGGCTGAGTGGAAAGCAGAATTGAGGGAAAAAAGAGGGGCATTCTTGGCACTAGGATGGCCTAGGCACTTTGAACTATGTGGACCCACTCCTGGGGACAGAAATTGTAGTAAGATAAAAAAAATTTGGGGGAAGGGGGTGGCAGGCCTAGTGGCTCAGGCCTGTAATCCCAGCACGTTGGGAGGCTGAGGGAGGTGGATCACTTGAGGTCAAGACCAGCCTGGCCAACATGGTGAAACTCCATCTTTACCAAAGAAAAAATTAGCTAGGCCTGGTGGTGCACACCTATAGTCCCAGCTACTGGGAAGGCTGAGGTATGAGAATCACTTGAACCCGGGAGGCAGAGGTTGCAGTGAGCCAAAATCACACCACTGCACTCCAGCCTGGGTGACAGTGAGACCCTGTCTCAAATAAACTAAAAGAAAACAAACAAAATGGCCAATTGAATAATGCAACATACAAAACCCAGTGTCTGAGGAGGCTTCAGTGCAGCTACAATTAGGAACACCTGAGCACGGCATCCATGCCACCACATAAGAACCACGAACCTCTGTAGCATATTGTCATAAAAATTTTGACACAGAGCCATACTCTGTTGCCCATGCTGGAGTGCATTTGCATAATCTTGGCTTACTGCAACCTCCACCTCTCAGTCTCCCGAGTAGCTAGGATTACAGGCATGCACCACCATGCCCAGCTAATTTTTGTGTCCGGAATTGGTGGGTTCTTGGTCTCGCTGACTTCAAGAATGAAGCTGTGGACCCTCGCGGTGAGTGTTACAGCTCTTAAAGATGGCATGTCCTGAGTTTATTCCTTCTGATGTTCAGACGTGTCCAGAGTTTTTTCCGTCTGGTGGGTTCATGGTCTCTCTGCCTTCAGGAGTCAAGCTGCAAACCTTCAGTGTTACAGCTCTTAAAGGCAGCACACACCCAAAAAGTGAGCAGCAACAAGATTTACTGTGAAGAACAAAAAAACAAAGCATCCACAGCATGGAAGAAGCAGTTTGCCACTGCGGCCTCCCGCAGCCTGCTTTTAGTCCCTTATCTGACCCCACCCACATCCTGCTGATTGGTCCATTTTACAGAGAGCTGATTGGTCCGTTTTGACAGGGTGCTGATTGGTATGTTTACAAACCTTGAGCTAGACACAGAGCACTGATTAGTGCATTTACAATCCTTTAGCTAGACAGAAAGGTTCTCTTAAGTCCCCACCAGATTAGCTAGATATAGAGTGCTGATTGGTGCATCCACAAACCCCCGAGCTAGATACAGAGTGCTGATTGGTGCATATATAATTCTCCAGCTAGACATAAAAGTTCTCCAAGTCCCCATCTGACTCAGGAGCCCAGCTGGCTTCACCTAATGGATCTCCTTGGGGGGCCACAGGCAGAGCTGCCTGCCAGTCCCCACTCCTCAGCCCTTGGACTTTGGATGGAACCGGGTGCCATGGAGCAGGGGGCGGCACCAGTTGGGGAGGCTCAGGCTGCCTGGGAGCCCACTGCCGGGGAGGGGGAGTGGGCGGATGGGGGGCCAGAGGGTGCGGGGAGGGGGTGTTGGGCATGGCAGGCTGCAGGTCCAGAGACCTGCCCGCGGGGAGGCGGCTGAGGCCCGGCAAGAATTCGAACGCAGCGTGGGCGGGCTGGCAGTGCTGGGGGACCTGGCGCACCCTTCGCAGCTGCTGGCTGGGGTGCTAAGCACCTCGCTGCCCACGGCCAGCGGTCCCGGCCGGCCGCTCTGAGTGCGGGGCCTGCCTAGCCCATGCCCACCCTGAGCTCGCGCTGGCCGGCGAGCGCAGCGCACAGCCCTGGTTCCCGCCAGCGCCTCTCCCTTCACACCTCCCCGCAAGCAGAGGGAGCCACCTCCAGCCTTGGCCAGCCCAGAGAGGGGCTCCCATAGTGCAGCAGCAGGCTGAAGGGCTCCTCAGGCACGGCCAGAGTGGACGCTGAGGTCGAGGAGGCACCAAGATCAAGCGAGGGCTGCTAGCACGTTGTCACCTCTCAATTTTAGTAGAGATGGGGTTTCACCACGTTGGGCCAGGCTGGTCTTGAACTCCCAACCTCATATGATCCACACGCTTCAGCCTCCCAAAGTGCTAGGATTACAGGCATGAGCCACCACACTCAGCCCAAAAATATTTTTTAAATATTACCTACTGTCTGCCAGGTAATGAGTGACATGCATTATGCCTTCTAGCTAATCACCTCCTATTCACAGGTTAAGTCTTACTAATCTATTTTACAGATGGGCTCCTTGCCTGAGGTCACATGCAAGTAAAGAAGGGAGCAAGATTCTAGGGTAAATCTATCCTTTGTACCAGGTTTTCAATCAGCCTCAGCACTGTTGACATTTCAGGCTGGAGAATTTTCCGTTGTGGGCTGTCCTGTGCATCACAGCAGCATCCTTGGTCTCTACCCACCAGATGCCAGTAGCAGCACCACTCCCTGCCCCCCACAGTGTGACAAAAATGTTTTCAGATACTGCCAAATTTCCCCTGGGGTCAAAATCGTCCCCTGTTGAGAACCACTGATTTAGTCCAAACTAAGTCCTCTGGTCACCTCTATCTTGTGGAATCTAGCACTCCAGAAATGTTTATAAACTTTTGTTAGTCAATATTTATGGAACTGGCATTGAGAGACCTCTAAGCTACACCTAGTCCTGGAAATCTTAATTGAGGAGCTAGGATATAATATTTAAGTGGCTAGTCATATGTTACAAACCATAGCTGATTCAATAAACAAAGCAATAGTAAGGCCCTGCTCTCAATAAGCTTCCTGTTCATATTGAAGAGATCAGACGAACACTTACAAAGCAACTAGAAAATGTAAGACAGATGCCATCTTTTTGCATATCTAAGTGCCAGCCTTAGCTGATTTCATTTAGTCCTCTGTACAGTGCTCAGAAGGAAGAGAGTTTTAGTACCTTCCATTTTACAGATGAATAAACTGAGGTTCCAAGAGGTGAGAAAAGATCTGTCCAGGATCTAATCACAGGTGAAAGAACTTTATTTACATGTGGGTCTGATCAGCTGTGAGCTCCTCCTTGCCTCTCTTCTTGTTTATAAGAGATTGTTTTGACAAAGGGCTGGCTTGTCAGGTTTAGAAAGAAAACAATCAGGAGTGTTCATGTGGAATATTTTTAGCTCTGAAACTGCTCATTGTGAAGTAGGAAGCCTCAAGAAGAAAGTATTTCAGATGCCTTTGCGAGTCGTTTTTGAAAGAGTTAGACAGTTGGAGAAAGCAGTGAGAGGGTCTTTCTTCTGCACCGTCTCTTTAGAAATCAATATAGAGGCACCAGAGGCCATATTCTGAAAGGCACCCTCGGTGGGGTTTGGAAGATGTCCCTTACCAGACGGAGCCTGGAAGCCGCATCCGCCAGGCCCAGGTGGTCTTGAGCAGGCCAACCCTGCCCTCTGCTGACCGTCCTGGGGAAAGCGCCTCTTTGAAGTCCCGCCCTGCTGTGCTTAGTACGCGGTGTGCTAATCGCCCCAGGGAGCTGGAAGCCCAGGAAGCTTGGCACCAAGATCTTGTTAGAAAAATTACACTGTGACATTTTGTTCCTGAAGGAATCTGATAATTGTGAGCAACATCAGGACTGCTATGTTAGGGAGGCCGAATGGAGCAAGGACTTTGAAGTCAGGAGGATGTGAGTTGGACTCTTACCGTATCCTGAAGAAGTTAATCACCTCCGTCACGCCTCAGTTTCCCCATCTGTAAAGAAAACCTCCTTCATAGAGCTCTTTCGAGGATGATTAAGATGATGCATGAAGAATGGCTGGTCCTGGGCAAACAAAACTAAATACAATCAATAATTAGTAGCTATCACAATTAATCAACATCCTTCCCTTTTCCAAAGTACCTTTTATTGTATCACCTTTGCCTTTGCTTTTGTTGGGGACATCACGTGGACTGAAAATCTCTTGTTGGTCGTGTATTCCAGGGTCGTTTTAGCATCAACCTTTATGGAACCGGCCTTTCTTTAACTGAATCTGCCAGATGGATATCACAAGGGAATTACGCTGTCTCTGACATCAAGAAGTCTCCGGTAAGGTTCTACAGATGGGTTGAGAGATGAATTTTGATTTCTTTCTCTCGTTCTTGTCTTTATAACTGTGGTAGTGGTGCTGAGGGAACAAACGAATGTGCTTTCCCACTTAAGCCATTTTGCAGTGTCAGGAAGACCATTTAGGAAATAAACCTAGGGTGCAGTGTTTACATGTGATTAAAGTCTGAGAGCCCTGTTCACTTCTGGTGAATTCTTCCTCGAGAGGTGAACATAGAACCATCCAAGTAATTAGAAAAACCACCTAACCAGGAAGGTAAAACCAGGAAGAAGCCTCTGTCGAGGGTGTGGCTCAGACATCTTTCAGTTAGCCAGCTTGCAGTTCATTCTGTGAACCAAGGGGAAATGACCTCTTCTTTTATTTAGAATAATTGAAATACAGATGGAGCTAGAAGACAGATAACTTATTAAGTGATATAGCTGGAGAGCTAGCGATACACACACAGGGTCTATAATAATAAGTTTTTCACACTTTAAAATCTGGCTGGTCAAGGTGTGGTCTACGCAGTGCATCAGTGTCACCTGGGGGTGTGTTGGAAATGCAGGTTCTGCGGCCCAGACCCTAGTGAGTCAGAGTCTACAGCTGAACAAGGTCGTAGGTGGTGATGGGCACGTACAGCTTGAGAAGCACTGTGCTGTGCAGGCGGTTCCCGACTTAACGACGGTTCCACTTGATTTTTCAACTTCACCATGGTTCAAAAGCAAATCACACAGTAGAAACCCTACTTCGGGTACCCATACAACCGTTCTGTTTTTCACTCAGTACAGTGTTCAATCAATTACACGAAATATTCAACACTTTGTTATAAAATAGACTTTGTGTTAGGTGATTTTGCCCCACTATAAGCTAATGAAAGTGTTCTGAGTACATTTAAGGTAGGCTAGGCTAGGCTGTAGTGTTCAGAAGGTTAGAGATATTAAATGCTTTTTTGACTTAATGGTATTTTCGACTTGAGATGTGTTTATTGAGACGTAACCCCATTGTAAATTGAGGAGCATGTCAACTCTGTACTGTTTCTCACCTTGGGTGTATAGTGGAATCACCTGAGGAATTTTAAAATGCACCTGCCCAGGTCCTTCCCACACAGATGAACTGAATCAGAATCTCTGAGGGTGGGGGAGCCCTGGCAGGAGTAGAATGTAAAGCTGCCCAAATGATTCAGATGTACAGCCAGGTCAGAAACCGCTGCCACTTACAGCCTTCCCTCTGAAGTCCTAAGAGTGTGGGGCAGAAACCCGGCTCATGAAAAAATATGTTTAAGTTTACCCAAGCATGGCCCATTTCTCCAATCCCACCTCAGCCAGGAGCCCTGCCTGGGGTTGCCTCAGAAATGTGGGTAGGGGAAGACAAAGAAGAGAGCTGGGAAAGTAGGGTATTATTACAAGGCAGAACTGCCAGATAAAATACAGGACACCCAGTTAAATTAGAATTTCAAACACACATTGAGGATCGCTTGATCCTAAGAGTTCGAGACCAGCCTGGGCAAGGTAGTGAGACCCTGGTTTTGCAAAACCTTTAAAAATCAGCTGGACGTGGTGGTGCATGCCTGCAGTCCCAGCTACTTGGAGGTTGAGGTTGGAGGATCCCTTGAGCTCAGGATGTTGAGGGGGCAGTGAGCCATGATTGCGCCACTGCATTCCAGGCTGGGCTGCAAAGTGAGACACCATCTCTCTTTTTTTTTTTTTTCAAGTACACAATGAACATTGTTTACAACAAGTATACTGTTACCATTACATGGGACATAGTTATACTAAACATGTATATGTTGTTTATCTGAAATTCAAATTTAGCCAAGCATCCTGTATTTTTATTTTCTAAATCTGAAAACTCTATTGCAAACACTTCTACCTAATCAAAATAAGAATGTAAAAAAGCAGCTCAACCTGCCTCCCTCACCTAAGAGGAGAAATGTCCAATTGTGACATTCCAGGAAAATCTGTTTCCTGATCTCTTTTTCTAGCTGCCATGATTAAGTTTGTGTCTGTGAAAAAAGCTATCTCACTCTCTCTCTTCTCCATCTAAGCCAATCAGTGACCTCAAATCTGATTAAATAGCCATATTGATTACTTGTAAATTAGTCATTAAATATTTTTCCTTGCACTGAAAGGAGTAAAGATAGCTGAGAGAGAGAGAGCATGAGCTTTAGAATGTGCCCTGAAATTATGTTCTTCCCCCATTTCTTCCCTCCAAAATCTATATATTATGTTTCTTATCTATTGACAAATAAAAATTGTGTATTTTTATTGTGTACAACATGATGTTTTGAAATACACTGTATGTTTCAGTGACCCAGAACCAAAAAATTTGCCTGTCTAGTGCCGCTGCACTGCAGCCTGGGTGATAGAGTGAGACTCTGTTAAAAAAATAAGTAAATAAATAAATAAAAATGTGATTGTAGGAAACCCATGTAGATAAACTGTAACATAAATTATATTTGTTAGCTGGTTACTACTGTTTCAGCCAGAAACTAAAAATTATTAAAGCCAGGAGCACCACCTTATGGAAAGAATGATCACTACATGGGCTGTTCCCCAAGGCTTTTGGGAGATGCCTGGGCTGGAGGGAGCTGGGTTTAACAATTGCCTGTCGGCATTTTTTTTTTTTTTCTTATTCTTGGTGTTCTTTGGCAGCTCAGAGAGTCTGAACTCAAAATTAATCTCCAGGGCCTGTCGAGTACTCCTTATGAGTATCTGGCAGCTAGGACTGAGCCCTCTCTAGCCCCCGGCTGTCAGGAGAAATGCTGCCTGACTTCCCCTGTGTGGTCCAGAAAAGCATCTCCTAGCGATGCTTCCTGAAAATACGCTTCCACCGCCCAACACATTTGGGAGAAAATGCTAGTATATTGTATTTCATTCCTGAAGAGTCACAGTAAGCATTAGCATGTGAGATGGGACCAAATTATACAGGAAATAAACCTGTGTAACTTTAGCCAGCATTCCACTAAAGCAGTGGTTCTCAAACTCACGAGTGCATCACCATCACCTGCAGGGCTTGTTAAAACACAAACAGGTGGCCAGATGTGGTGGCTTGTGCCCATAATCCCAGCACTTCGGAAGGCTGAGGCAGGAGGATTGCTTGATCTCAGGAATTCAAGACCAGCTTGGGCAACACAGGGAGACCCAATCTCTACCAAAAAAAAAAAAAAAATAGCTGGGTGTGGTGGTGTGCACCTGTAGTCTTAGCTACTCAGGAGGCAGAGGTGAGGAGGAGCCTGGGTGGTCAAGGCTGCAATGAGCCATGATTGTACCACTGCACTCTAGCCTGGGCAACAGAGTGAGACCCCATCTCAAAACAAAACAAAACAAAACCCACCACATGATCAGTCTGAGGAGAGGCCAGAAATTGACATCTGTAACCATTTCCCAGATGATGCTGATGCCCCCGATCTGGAGTCACATTTTGAGAACCACTAACCTAAATGAAGCCAACCACAAAACCTTCTTTTCAAAGTTACAGCTTTTAATTTCCCCCAAATAACCAGGGTCCCATGAAACACACTTCAGGAATTGTGCCATATCCTGTTCCCACTCGATACCTACCACGGTCTGGCCCCCCAGGGCCTGTGGCCCAGTCTTCTCTGGGATGCTCACACCCTGGCCAGTTATAACACTCTTTTTTCCAAATAGCCCTGTTTCAGCTCTCAAATAATCATTCCTCACTTTCTTTTGCTTTTCTGCCGGGAGCTACGGGGTGGGGGGTTGGGTGGAAAAGAAAACCTCAATTTTCCAAATCTCCTTGGCAATAAAATGTTTTCCCCAAGCAAAACTAAAAGAGAGCTGTAGTCCTTCAGGGTAAAACTAGATATCTGGTACCACTTGGAGAATAGCAACGCTGTCTCACTTCCAAGGGCAAAACTGGTCAAAATCAGTCTCAATATCAAGTTCACTGTTGTGAACAATGGAGAGGACTCTTTCTCTGGTTTACCCTAATTATAGTTAAAATAGCTAGTATTTATTGGGCAGCTTACATACATTAAATCTGCATCTTCCTCCCAGCTGTGCCGTCACTGGGAGATTGGAACAACAAGGTGAGAATAAGGTCAAATTCTTGGGATGTTAAGTTGAGCTGGTGGTGGGATCAGCCCCTCTAGCCTGTAGCAGCTCAGCCCTCGGTGCCACAATGAAAACCATCAGTGGCTGCAGAGCCCAGAGGTCAAGTATGTGGCCTCTGAAATCTGACCGCCAGAGTCTGTGCCCACTGGCTCTGCCATCTTGGGCAAGTTATTTAAATTCCGGGAAAATGGGGGTGGGGAGAGGGGGGACTCAGTTTGTTCATCTATAAAATAGGGACTGTAGTGGCCCCTTTCTCACTGACTTCTTGTGAAGCATAAATGAAATAAAAATGTAAAGCTGTTGGTATCCTACTGGGCAAATAGCAGGAGCACAAGTATTAGCTATTAATGTTATAACGTTTTCATAGCCCTGAGGCTTGCCACATTGTTTCAGAAGTTTGGCCAAGGTGACTAAGGAAGGGAGCTGGCTTGAGACAGCTGGTGGGAAGGACATCCAAATGCAGTGTAAGCCCAGGTTGGGCCTGTCCACATGGCTACCACCTGACCCCAGGAATAAGTTGTGTGAAACACCCCTTGGTTGGGGGTGGACTTCTGGGCAAGTGCTTTAGCTGCACCAGCTCAGCTAGGGGTCTAGTAAGTCTCTCCTCACTCTGCTTAGATCTCTGCATGAGGGACAGACAGACAGAAAGGAGACCATGGGCCAGAGACGAGGGCTGAAAGAAAATGTCAGAATTTCAAGCTCCTCTGTCAGCGATGCGGTATACCCTCAACTCTCCAATGTGCCAGAATGTGAAAGTGCCCTTCAGCCCCACCCAGAATTCCACCACAGCTCCCCATGCCCATTCTCAGAGCTGCCCATTTTGGTCTCCTTCAGGTAGAAGATTCTGGAACAGGCCTTCAGAGACAGGCAGCATGAAAGGATGATCACGTCTTGGCTGGGTGTGAGAGGCGCTTACAGGGCTTTTTGTCTTCCTTGTGTGCCTGGGGAATTTGCAGGGTCAGGGAAGAACTTGGGCCACTGTTCTAAGGGATATATTCTAACAGACATTCCTGTGCTAGAGCAAGGGCTGTAAATCAAAGAACTGCTTTGAAATTAAAAAATAACGAAAGTTATATTACCATAGAGGGGATGGATTCAGTTCCTATCCTTCAGTTCACTTGCAAACAGTGGAGTTCAGGCACCTGAAATAAACACACGTGTGTACACACACACATGCTCAGTGCCGTCTACTCTCATGTATCGACTTGGGCTACCTCCGAACTTGCTGTCAACTTATGAAAGTCCAACTATCCACCAAGTGTAAAAATCATACCACAGACCAGTAGACTAAAATGCTGTACATGTACATTTTAGGTAGTCTAATTTTTATTCTATATAGTCCTATACAAATTAGACATTTATACATATATTCATATATAGGTAAGTGTCCAGGGCTATATTCAGGAAAAAAAAAAAAAAAAACCTATATGCTGTATTTTATGGGCAATTTCAGGGACATTCAAGGGTAAATTTCATTGCACGTAACCTTGACCTTAACAGGCAGATTTTAACCCCTATGATCATTATAATCTCTGTTCATTACTATCTGTATGGATTTTCTTAGCAAAATCCCCACCTCCACCCCCAACTCAGCTTGCTTCTACCCCCAGCACCCTCTGACGACTTTAAATAAGTCTTTAAATAAGCACATTCCAGTCAAAGACATGCTGGTCTTCCCAAATCAAAGAAGCCAATCTGCCCTCCTCATATAGACTGAAAAAAATAGAAGAATTAGTGAAAAGTGTGAAATACAAACTATTCTTAATGGAACAGAGATTCATTCACTTAATTATATGTAATAGCTCAAACCAGGCTAGCAAAATAGTCATCGAAAAGAGATTTTTAGAAGGCCTGCTTTAATGAAGAAATAAAAATTAGTGTTTTAAGGAATGAGAGTGGGTGCTTCTAATATATTTGTTTTCTGAAATAGACACTGTCTGCTTGACAAGGGTTTTTGGTATTTACTTGCTCAGTGTGACTGTTTTTATTCGTTAGGATAAATAAGTTTTAGCTCAGCCTTTATCTCAATTAAATAACGGAATCCCAGTTAAGGAGATAGCAGTAATGGTGTAAACCCAGTATTGGATTTATTTTTTTAATTTTATAATTACCCAGACTTTTACTCATTTCCCTGAAAACAGGCTGTGATGGATATTTACACATTAAAAATGCCTTTATGATAATAGCAGTTCATATTTATTGAGCACATATATTAGGCCAAGTACTATGCTAAGCACATTACATGCATTATCTCATTTACAGCAAACCTGTGGGGGGGCACTATTATTATCCCTATTTTACAGATGTACCAGGAACTGAGGCATAAAGAGGTTGTTCAAGATGCAGTACAAGCTCCAGGCAGTCTGATTCAGGTTCGCTCCTCTGCTGGGTCAGGAGAGTTTGAGTAAAGCATAAGTTTTGATGATACAGAAGGCATTCTTTGCCTGCCTGTATCGTGAAGGCCCTTGGCCCTATACTTAAGCCTGGTGAGAAAGTTCCTCACGGAAGACCAGTTAGTCTGGCCTCAAATCCAGTCGCTGGTGGCATGGGCCAGCTCCAGAACTACCACAGGCCCCAAAAACCAAGACCAGGTGGGAGGATAGAAATAACTCTCCCAACTCAGTTCCATTCATCATCAAATGCATGCAAATTTTTAAAAATTAAAAGAAATTATTTTGTCCTATTTTATTATTAAACTGGCACTGTTTTTCTTTTGTCTGTCTTTTGTATTTTTATTGGTATATCGTAGTCATACATATTTTTGGTTATACAAGTAATATTTTGATTCGTGTATACATGTAATGATCAAATCAGGATAATTGGGATACCCAACACCTCAAACATTTATCTTTTCCTTGAGGTAGGAACATTACAATTCTTCTAGCTATTTTGACATATGTAATTAATTATTGTTAACTATCTATAGTAAATATATTTATATTAATTAATATATATTATACTCTATTATATTGTTTTATTGTAATATATAGTATATATCACACATAAGATTATCATAATACATTATATTTTATATATAAATATATAAAAATATGTATAATTTTATACATAAATTTTATATAAATATTTATTATATTTACATATTATATTATTAAATATAATTTTTCTACTGTACTATCAAATGCTATAACTTGGCTGGGCATGGTGGCTTACGCCTGTAATCTCACACTTTGGGAGGCTGAGACAGGCAGATCAGTTGAGGTCAGGAGTTTGACACCAGCCTGGCCAACATGGTAAAACCCTGTCTCTACTAAAAATACAAAAATTAGCCAGATGTGGTGGCACACACCTGTGATCCCAGCTACTCAGGAGGCTGAGTCAGGAGAATCACTTGAACCCGAGAGGCGGAGGTTGCAAAGAGCCGAGATCGTGCCATTGCACTCCAGCCTGAGTGACAAGAGTAAGACTCCATCTCAAAAAAAGAAAAATAAAAATAAAATACTATAACTTATTTCTTTTAATTATATTTTTGTATTCATCTTTCTTTTTTTCAAGTGATATTATCCATTGTTTTCAAGAGGCTTTCTTAGTTTGGCTGTGTGAAGCACATCTTCATGACTTTTGACCTAGTTCTGAGAATGTAACCCTAAAAAATCCTAAAATGTAGGCACAAATACATTCATCATAGTGTTATTTCCAGAAGTGGAAAATATGAAATATTGTGCAGGCGCAGAGGGTGGAGGGGTGGAATTATGTGACATGGTAGTTATACAAAATGGAATATGAGGCCAAAATTAAACAAGGACCTTTTCATAGCATGGTAACACATAAGGGGACCTGATTAGCAGGGCATTCTTAACTGCAGTTCCAAAAGAAGAATTCAGCTTCAGCCTTTCATTCATTCATTCATTTAACAACTGTATATTTCATATCATTATGAGCCACACACTGTGTGGTAGGTTCTGGATACTCCCAGGTTTTAACAAGATATTGGTCTTGTCATAATGGAGCTGACATTCCAGTAGGAAGACAGATGCTTTGTCTGTCTTTGCAGCAGATAACCAGGGTGCTTTGCAGCAGATAACCAGGTCAGGAAGGTTTCTCAGAGGAAATGGGCTTTAAACTGAGTTCTGAAGAATTTACCAGGCCAAAGTTGAGGTGGTACAGTATGCACAGAGAGGGAGAGGAGAGCTCCAATCAGAGAGAATGGCACATGCAAAGGCCTGGTAATGTAAGGGACATACCAGAACAACAACTAAAAGAAATGCATGTGTTGAGTAGAGAATGGTACCAGATGAATCTGCAAAGACAGACTCTAAGGATTGCAGGTCTTTAGGAGTTGGCATACTTTGTCTACAAAGTGCCAGATAGTAAAGATTTTAGTCTTGAAGGGCCAAGAGGCAAAATCAATGATATTATATATGTATTTGTATGTCAAGAGAGAAAATAAATTTGCACAAAATTTTTTTATTGGTTAAATTCAAAATACAATTATGATAACTGAGTATAGTTTTTTCTAATACAGATCACCTGAGGAGATGAATGGGATATTGGAGGAGGAAAATATTTTGCTCAATTAGTGTTCTTTATTATCAAAAGAGATTGTAAATGTTTATCTGTTAATGCTGACCTGAAATGAGATATTATATATTTCAATCTTTCTAAATGCCTTTCTGCATGCATTGATATTGCCAAACACTGATATCTGTCCATAACCATATAATGTTAATTAAACATATTCATGACTTGGCAGGCATGTATAGAATTCTATTAGAGTTTTCTCTTGATATTTGCCTTTTAGCATGTCACTACATTGCATATTAATCACTTGCAATTAAACATGAGATAGAAGCTCCTCAATTGTTAGTTAAATGGATTTTGACATATAAAGATTTCCTTTGCATTTATATCAAAGTCTGAAAAACAGTGCTGGAACTGCAGTTTAAGTTCAAAAAATATATTCACTTTAAATTTGTGTGTAATAGAGAAGTCATTTCCTGTTTTAACTTTTGACAGCATGGAAAGTGTATAAAACAGTCTGTGATCCAAACAGTGTTGTCAATGAAATTACTTTATCACAGTGTAAGTTTTGCCTGTAAGAACAGTGCCTTGTAATTTTAGGTACAATCCATTAGGAAACATGATCAACTCTGAAGCAAAAGCTAATATTCAGAGCCATTAAGTGTTGAATTACAGTGATTGAGAACAGTTCTAGTTCAAAAAATTTTAATCTTGACCCTGAGCTCAAAAATCAAAATAAAACTTTACCCCACTGCTAAACCATCAAATTGCTGTGTAGTAGGACAAGTCAAGGTGTTGAGCTTTCAGTTCTGACAAAAAAAAAATTATAAAATGGATGATGGGCAAGTCCGTGATAGAAAATAAAGTTCACTATTGACACTACTAGTTCTATAGCACTTGATAGATCAAATATTTTCCACAAAGTACCAGGTAATGAATAGTACAGTGAATAACCATAGGCTTTAAACACCTAACAGTTTCATAAGCTTTGTACATTTGTCCAAATAAAGCTTTTTATGCTCCACACATATTTTTACTATCATCAGTTGTCAACACATCTTAGCAGATTCCACTTCAGTTGTTTTGCAGTTCTTTCCCAACCTTTTTGAAATATTCTCATCTGTACTTGTTCCACAGACTATTCCACTAGTTCCACTAGACTCTTCTCCTCAAAGAAATGATAACACCTGAATAACATCAGTAATATGTGTGGACCCATCAAGAGCCAGTGAAAACCACTCAAAATAATCTGCTTTGTTTTTTTTAATTGACTGTTGATGTGGTTCCCACTGTTATTGGCTTTTCAAGCAATAGTCGTTGCCAAAAGGGTAGTTAAGTTTATTTTCTCTGGACACGTTTCTTCAGATGTTGCAGTTAAACAGGATTTAATGAACTCACCATTAGTAAATTGTTTTCTTTGCTTGGCTAACAAATGAGCAACTTGGAAACTTACTCATTTTCATTTTTTTTTATTTTTTGTGGAGGGATTATGCTATGCTGAGATATTCCATTTTAAATTTTCTAAATTTTTGACCATTGTTTTTCTGTGAATTGGGAATATTGTGATGAGTATTTAGTTTGGTGATGATATATATTGTATTCTTTTAGCACAGCTATAGTGTCATTTCATAATAATCATAATGCTTTGTCATGTAAATTTGATAACAAAATAATCCACATGCCATTGTACCTTAAAAGGGCAACATTCAAAGTCTACTTCCTCTTCTTTTCTTATTTGTCATAATGGTATACTCTGGTAATAAGCACATAAAGTGTAATGATCTAGCAATACACACATCACTCAAAACACTCTCAAGTTAAAACAATGTCACTGTGATTTGTTGTGCACCAAGAAGTAGTATGAAGCTGAGACTCAATTCTGTTTTTGCATCGTGAAAGCAGCTATAGACATCAGGTAAATTAATGAATGTGGCTGTGTTCCAATAAAACTTTATTAATAGACACTGAAATTTGAATTTCATATGATTTTATGTGTCAAGAAATATTAGTTTGTGTTTACTTTTTCTCAATTATTTAAAAATATAAAAATCATCCTTAGCTTGCAAGCCATATAGAAACAGGTGGTAGGGTGGATTTGGCGCACAGGCTGAAGTTTGCCAGCCCCTGCTTTAGATCATGGTGAGTATGTTGGGCTTCACGTCAGTTCAGAAGGCCTGCTCACTGTGTGTATAAGAACATTTTTCCAAAAAGCCAGTGCAGGTCCTGAAAACATTAACCAAGCAGGTAGCCTAAGATGATGCATCTCCTTGCAGGATGGTACCCGAGTCATAGGGAAATGCGGTGGTTACTGTGGGAAATGCACTCCATCCTCTGGTACTGGCCTGGAGGTGCGAGTTTTATAGCTAAGGTAAGTAGTCCTATGTCTGTCTGTCTGTCTTTTACTTTTTTCTGTAGCCTATATGAGCAAATGTGGGAGGATCGGGCAGAGTTACAGTTAAGCATCTTGAAGCTGACCCAATACTGTTCTGTCTTTTTATCTCCTGCTCCTCTGTCCTCATGTGACTGAAGCTATCAGTTCTCTACTGTTTAACATGGGTTCCCCTCTACAGAGCTGGCCTATTTATTTATTTGCTTTTAGATTTTAGATTCAGGAGGTACATGTGCAAGTTTATTAGGCTGATACAATGTGTTGAGATGTAGGCTTCGTTTGAACCCATCACCCAAATGGTGAACGTGGTATCCAATAGGTAGTTTTCCCTTTCCTTCCTCCTCCCTTTTGGAGTCACCAGTGTCCATTATTTCAATCTTTATGTCCATGTGTACCCAATGTTCTACTCCCACTTAATAAGCAAGAGCATGTGGTATTTGGTTTTTTGTTTCTGTGTTAATTCACTTAGGAAAAGGGCCTCCAGCTGCATCCATATTGCTGCAAAGGACATGATTTCATTCTTTTTTATGGCTGCATAGTATTCCATCATGTATACAGACCACAGTTTTTAAATCCAATTCACCATTAATGCGCACCTAGGTTGATTGTCTACGTTTGCTATTGTGAATAGTGCTGCAATAAACATGTGAGTGTAGGTGTCTTTTTGGTCGAATGATTTATTTTCTTTTAGATGTATACCCAGTAATGGATTGCTGGGTCTATTTTAGATTGTTCTATTTTAGTTTTTTAAGAAATCTCCAAACTACTTTTCACAGAGGTTGAACTAATTTACGATCCCATCCACAGTGTATTCCATTTTTTCCTGCAGTCTCACCAATATCTGTTATCTTTTTACTTTTTAAGAATAAACATTCTGATTGGCATGAGATGTTATCTCACTGTTGTTTTGACTTGCATTTCTCTGATGATTAGTGATGTTCAGCATTTTTTCATGTATTTGTTGACTGCTTGTGTGTCTTCTTTTGAGAGGTGTCTGTCCGTGTCCTTTACCCACTTTTTAATAGGGTCGTTTGTTTTTTTCTTGTTGATTTGCTTAAGTTTCTTATAGATTCTGGATATTATTCCTTTGTCAAATGTTTAGGTTAAAAATGTTTTCTCCTATTCTGTAGGTTTTCTGTTTATTCTGTTGATAGTTTCTTTTGATGTGCAGAAGCTCTTTAGTTTAGGTAGGTCTCCGTTATCAATTTTTGTTTTGTTGCATTTGCTTTTGAGGACTTAGTCATAATTTCTTTGCCTAGGCCAATGTTCAGAAGAGTATTTCCTGGGTTTTCTTCTAGAATTTTTATGGTTTGAAGTCTTACATTTAAGTCTTTAATGTATCCTGAGTTATTTTTTGTATATGGTGAGAGGTAGGGGTTCAATTTGATTCTCCTGTGTATGGTTAGCCAGTTTTTCCAGCATCATTTATTATAGGGTGTGCTTTCCCCATTATTTATTTTTGTTGACTGTGTTGAAGTCCAGTTGGTTATAGATGTATAGCTTTATTTCTGGGTTCCTTATTCTGTTCCATTAATTTATGTGTCTATAGTAGTACCAGTACCACGCTGTTTTGGTTACCTTTGGTTTGCTGCCTTAGAGTACCGTTTGAAGTCCGGTAATATGATACCTCTGGCTTCATTCTTTTTGCTTAGGATTGCTTTTGCTTTTAGACTCTGCTTTGGTTCCATATCAATTTTAGAATAGTTCTTCTTCTAACACTGTGAAGAATAACATTGGTAATTTGATAGGAATTTTTTGAATCTGTAGATTTCTTTGAGCAGTATGGACATTTTAACGCTCTTGATTCTTCCGGTAGATAAGCATGGAACGTTTTCTATTTGCGTCATCTATGATTTCCTTAAGCAATGTTTATAGTTCTCCTTGTAGAGCTCTTTTACCTGCTTGGTTAGATGTATTCCTAGGTATTTTATTCCTTTTGTGGTGATTATAAATTGGATTGCATTCTTGATTTGGTTCTCAGCTTGAATGTTATTTATGTATAGAAATGCTCCTGATTTTTGTAGATTTATTTTGCATCCTGAAAATTTACCGAAGTCATTTATCAGGTCTAGGAATCTTTTGGTGGAATCTTCAGGGTTTTCTCTGTATAGAATCATATTGTCAGTGAAGGAAGATAATTTGACTTCCTCTTTTCCTGTTTTGATGCCTTTTCTTTCTTTCTCTTGCCTGATTGCTGTGGCTAAGATTTCTAATACTATGTTGAATAGGAGTAGTGAGAGTACACATTCTTGTCTTGTTCCGATTCTTAGGAGGAATGCTTCCAACTTTTGCCTATTAAGTATGATATTGGCTGTGGGTTTATTAGAGATGGCTTTTATTATTTTGAGGTATGTTCTTTTGATGTCTTATTCCTTGTAGGTTTTTATCATGAAGGAATGTTGGATTTGATCAAATGCTTTTTCTGCATCTGTTGATATGATCATATGTTTTTGTTTTTAATTGTGTGGTGAATCACATTTATTGATTTGCATATGTTGAATGATCCCTGCCTCCCAAGAATAAAGTCCACTTGATCATGGTAGATTATCTTTTTGGTATGTTGCTGGATACAGTTTGCTAGTATTTTGTTGAGGATTTTCATGTCAGTGTTCATCAGGGATATTAGTCTTTAGTTTTCTTTTTTTGTTGTGTCTTTGCCAGGTATTGGTATCGGGATGATACAGGTTTCATAGAATGAGTTAGGAAGGAATATCTCTTCTTCGATTTTTAAAAAATTGTTTCAATAGGATTGGTACCAGCTCTTTGCAGAGCTTATTTAAAATGCTGTTTATTGGGCTTGATCTCTAGGGGTCCTGCTTCATTAGGTCTCTAGTGGATTCAGGGATCTGTAATTTTGATAAAGGGAATTCTAATGCAAGTGAATCACAGCTCATCCTTTGAGAAATACTTCCCAAGAATGTAATAGTAAAACCACAGTGGCATTTGTTGAGCAATATTTCATTGAATCCGCACAACAAAACTGTGTGGAGGAGCTGCTATTTTACATATGAGGAAGCTGAGGCCCACAACAATTAAGTAACTTGCTTAAGATCATGATGAGGCTGGGCATGGTGGCTCATGCCTGTAATTCCAGCACTTTGGGAAGCTATGGCAGGCAGATTACTTGAGGTCAGGAGTTCGAGACCAGCCTGGCCAACATGGTAAAACCCCATCCCTACTATAAATTCAAAATTTAGCTGGGTGTGTTGGCACATGCCTGTAGTCCTAGCTACTTGGGAGCCTGAGGCAGGAGAATCACTTTAACCTGGGAGGCAGAGGTTGCAGTCAGCCTAGATCATGCCACTGCACTCCAGCGTGGGTGACAGAGTAAGACTCTGTCTCAAAATAAAAAATAAAAAAAATAAACAAATAAAAGGTGATGATGAATTCCCTCGGCAGAACTCAGAGTGTCCTACACTAAAGCCAGTGCTCTTAATCACTCCACTGTGCCACACCCCTGTTAACTCATAGTGTGGTCCAAGAACCAGCATGATCAGTTTTACCTAGGAACTTGTTAGAAATGCTCAATGTTAGGCCTCACCCTATACCTGTGAAATCAGAATCTGCATTTTAACAAAGTCCACAGGAGTCATGCATGTTAAAGTCTGGCAATCCCTGACCTAAGTACATTATGCCAGAAAGTGATTCTTCTGCTGAATATAAGACAGAATTCGTCACTCTTTTTATCATCCCAGTGACTTCAGCTACAAGGGATGAACTCAACCAATTCATGTGACCCTCCTGCATCTTCCCTCAAGCTTCCAGTAGCCTATTACCATGTAAGGCTCTTGAAGATCCTGATGCAACAGTGCCTATTTGACATTTAGGATTATTTCTGTTGCAAGGAGCTAACGAAATGAAGGAAATTTATTATCTTAAGTAACTGAGATATCCAAGAAGTATGCTAGCGTCAGGCATGGCTAGATCCAGAAGTTCAGTCATCAGTACTCTTTCTTTCCTCATCAATCAGCAATTATTGCCTCTTAAATGGCTTCATTCTCAGACAGATTATCGCCCCCACACCATGGTCCTGGGCAGCTCTAGGATTACCTCATTCTTACAACTCATGATTCAAGTAAACACTCATCCCCTAGCATACCTTCTGCAAAATAACTGTGTTTAGCCCTGGTTAGATCACATGGTCACTTTTGAGCCAATCACAGCATCCAAGGATCTGAGATCATATACCTACCTAGAGTCAGGTGATCGACAGCTTCAGTTGGAAGAGGGATGGTTCCTAAAGGACAAGAAGGTATTTTGTTATCAGAAAGGGGGAGATGGGATGGAAGCGTGCAAAAGTCAGCAGGTATCCACTAGAGATCACCATTATATATGTACTTTATATATTTTATATATAAGAAGATAAACTTTGTATGTATGTTATATGTAGTAAATTTTATGCATAAGTACAGATATACAATATTTACATATATAAACATATATTTATAGAAAAAAGACTAGAAGGAAATACCAAAATACCAATATATGAAGAGCAGTTATCTCAGGTAAGGGGATTTCAGGCTAGTGGGTTTTCAAATTTTATTGTTTATTACTTCCCTGAAACTTCCATGTTTCTTACAGCAAACAAACATTACTTTTAAAATCTAGGGCCAGCTGTGGTGGTTCATGCCTATAATCTCAGCACTTTGGGAGGCTGAGGCAGGAGGATTACTTGAGTCCAGGATTTTGAGACCAGCCTGGGCAACATAGTGAGACCCCCATCTGCAAAAAAATAAAAAATAAAATTAATTAGCTGGGCATGATGGTACACACCTGTAGACCCAGCTACTTGGGAGGCTGACATGGGAAGATTGCCTGCCCAGGAGGTCAGGGCTGCAGTGAGCCATGATCATGCCATTGCACTCCAGCCTCAGTGACAGAGTGAGACTGTGACTCAGAAAAAATAAAAATAAAATCTAGACAAAATAATAGGTGTTAATTTTAAATTATATATGTAAAAATGTATCAGTTGCCTATTATAGCATTTGAGGCAGAAGGTTTATATTTTCTGGTTTGTTTATTTCAGGTGCTTTGAAGAGGAAGCCATTATGGGATGGATGAAGGATAGTAATGCAATACCTCCACCTTAATTTGGGTGCATGTGTGTATGTGTGTGTGTGTGTGTGCATGTGACTTGTATGCTTGTGTATGTGTAAATGTGTGTACATATACATATATACACATACATATATACACATATATGTGTGTATGTATATATGTGGACTATCCTAATGATGTAAAGTTTAATATTTATGTTTGAAATTATTTATTGTGATGTAATATTTTTGTACGTAAAATGATTCTATTATGACTGCCTTTGCATGTAGTAATATGACAAAGTGATCCTTCATTATCACGGTACACTATTGTTTACTTTTCATCTGTAAATGTTTTATTGTTACTTTTTTAAAATGGATTTTTTTTTAAAACAACCTAGCCGTCATCAAGGTGCTATAAGAGTTGTATAAAAGGTATTTCTGGCATTTCTAGGCAAGTATCAGCCAACAAGTATGTTAGTGATATCACAGACTGTACCAACTATTAACTATGTTAAATATGTATTCAGTTTCATGTGATCTCTGGGAAAAAAAATATGCTGCCTTGGTGCTAATATTGTATGTATTTAAATGATAATCTGACTCAGAAATATAAACACTTTCAATGAAAGGGAGGAACAGAAGGACAATTTCCAGTGCACAGAATCACTTGGATGAAATAAGACCAGCTCTCTACCCTTATTTTTGGACATGCCTTTTTTGGAAGAGACTTGGACTTTATCCTTATTGTTGTTAGTGTTGTTAATATTCTTTGCTTCAGCCCATGGTGCCTTGGTCTCTCTACAATCAAATGGAGGATCCCCCACCCAGCTTCATTACAGAGTGATATTGGGCAAGTGAGATCATCTCACCATTTTGCCAAGATACTCTAAAATTACATCCAAGTTTACCAGTAGAAAGACAGAGGATGCACCGAATGGGTGTGACCTTCAGCTTACCAGCACACCTGGAGAAGTTCAGAACCAGGTTCTGAATCATCAGGATTGCCTTTTGCATGAAAACATTGGCTGGTGACATGACTTCTCTTCAGGCCATGAGCCTAACACCCTGCCAGTTTTCATGGCCGCTGCAGTAATGGACGTTTGTGTGAAGAAATGAACTGTGGAATACAAAATGCTTTGAGTCTTTCCAATTGTTCATTAGTTCACTTTTTGTTACTTCTTTCCAAAATGGAAGTGCTGAAGCCATGGTCTTTCTGCCCTTCCAAACTGATGAAGAGAAGTCTTTGCCAATGGTCCATGGAAGACACTTGGTTTGAGAAACCCTGCCCACTTCCAAAGACCAAAGAGATTAGGAAAAGCCTGGCAGTATTCTCCAACTCCAAGCAAGCTCTAGAGTGCTCCAGGAAAAGTTATACTCAGTATATGAATAAGTGTTATTCTCCATTATTAATATGTTCTGAAAATATATTATGAATAAATACATCACCACACCCAAACCATTTGTGTTTCGCATAGTTTCTGGACTCTTGATTCGAGTTGGAGTAAGAACGTCTCTAGTTTCCAGATTGAGAAGAAGTGAAGATTTTATTGATTTCATTTATTACAATTGCAATTCTAAAGACAGATAAGGATGAGGATTGTCCATAAGATCTGTCTTTTCATCATGAAAGTCAATTAAAGTGGTTCTTCTGGAAACTGGGAATTTTCCCCTCTTGGGAAACAAATGAGCAAACAAAACAAAATATTTATGTGCACTTTGGGTGCTCAATTGTTCATTTTGTGTGTAGTTCCTACCCTGTATGGTGTCCAAGGAAAAATGAGAGCTTTCTAAACATGTCTACTAGAAGCAAATGATAATCAAACTGCCACCATATGCCAGGCCTTTTACTTTTATTGTTTCACCTCATCCTCACAACCACAAAATACACCAAGGAGACAGAGCCTTAGAGTTGCAAATAGGCTCAAGTTCACACACAGTGAATAAGTAGTCATCTCCCAAAGAAGAACTCTGTTTGGCTCTGATTGGGTCACATGACCACTTCTGGACCAATCACAATATCAAGGGACCTGGGATCCTGTGCTAGTCTAGAGTCAGGTGATCAACAGCTTCAACTGAAAAAGAGATGGTTTCCAGAAGAGAAAAGGGGAGATGGGATGGAGACATGAAAAAAGAAGCAGGCATCCACTCAAATTCCCATTTTGTGTGTGTGTGTGTGTGTGTGTGTGAGAGAACACATGCATGTGCCTGTGTACAAACTCCAAACCCCAGAGCTTACACCAAAGTCCCACCCCTTGCCATCACTCAGCATCATTTGAGGCTTCAGTTCTCGTCCTTTCTCTGGTGTTTACTAACTGTATGATCTTGAGCCTTAGTTTTTTTAATGTGTAAAATGAAGCTATTGATAGTCTTCCCACTTACTTTCCAGGATAAAGTGTTTTCTCATATCCTTTTCAGCCCTGCATCAGTGCTAGCAAAATAGCTGCCCTCAAAATGTGCATCAGCAAGCTTAAGCTGACAGCAGTGAAGGCATGGGCTCCGTAATCAGTTAGGAATTGTGTTCAGCAGCTAATTACAGAGATCTGACTGCAATGGCTCACATATTTAAAAGTGTATTTCAGGCCGGGTGTGGTGGCTCACGCCTGTAATCCCAGCACTTTGGGAGGCCGAGGCGGGTGGATCACGAGGTCAGGAGATCGAGACCATCCTGGCTAACACAGTGAAACCCCGTCTCTACTAAAAATACAAAAAAAAATACAAAAAATTAGCCGGGCATGGTGGCGGGCGCCTGTAGTCTCAGCTACTTGGGAGGGTGAGGCAGGAGAATGGCATAAACCTGGGAGGTGGAGCTTGCAATGAGCTGAGATCGTACCACTGCACTCCAGCCTGGGCGACAGAGCGAGACTCTGTCTCAAAAAAAAAAAAAAGAAAGAAAAAAGTGTATTTCATTATTATGTAAAAGTATATTTCATTGTTATGTAGGAGGTAGGCAGTCTAGAACTAGCATGGCAGCTCCACGACTTCATCAGGGACAGAGTTCATTTCTCTTTCTCCTTCTCTCTTCATTCTTCCATATTTCAGTATGCCTGTTGGAGCTCCAGCAATCACTTCCAAATTTCCAGGCGACAGGAAAAAAAAAAAAAAAACTTGGAGTAGGGGGAAGGGTAGAAAGTGGCATATTTTCAGTTCTCTATTGTTCTTTTAAAAAAGTTTTTCAGAAACCTTACCTAACATATTTTACTTATATCTCCTTAGTCAGAATTTAGTCATGTGGTTGTAGGAGTAGTGGAGAAATGGGGTTGTTTCACAGGGTACATTGCCATAGAAAATAAAGTGAGGGATCTGTTCCTAGGAAAGAAAGCAAAATGAATTTGAAAGAGGCAATTAAAAATCTCTGCAATAGATCAAGTACAGAGATTGAAGAGAGAAAGTTTTGGAAGCATTTATAGAGTATGTAAGGGATAAATGAGACCTGGAGTGGTGATCATTGTAATGGTAGGAAAAAGAAACAACTATAGAGAGATATAGGTGGTAAAATTAATAGGAGCTGACAACTGATAGATTTGGGATGGGCTGTGGGAGTGAAGGAACCAGTAAGAGCTTAAAGATGAGACTTTATTTTCATTGTAAACACAACCAAGGTGACAAAAAGATGAATGGGTGGGTGGATAAATAGACAGATGTACAATTATGAGAGTCCAGTAATCATTTATATTTGTGTAGCACTGCCAAAATTAAATATTGCCTTTGCATTTTATTTATTTAACCAAGTAATGTTTATTGCATATCTACTAATTTTTAGGCACTCATCTAAGGCTTGGGTGCAGCAGTTTCAGTTAAGGTCAAGGCTAAGACAGCATGAGTTTGATACCACAAATAGGGTGGTATCAACAACAGAAATTTATTCTCTCACAATTCTGGAGGCTGGAAGTCCAAGATCAAGGTGTTGTCAGGGTTGGTTTCTGGGGAGGCCTTTCTTTCTGGCTTGTAAACAGGCCTCTTTTCCCTGTGTTCTCACATTGCCTCTTCTCTGTGTGTATGCGCAGAGAAAAAGAGACAGAGATTTCTGGTGTCTCTTCCTCCTCTTAACAAGATCACCATTTCTATCAGATTAGAGCCCTGCCCTTCTGACCTCACTTAACCTTCATTACCTCCTTATAGGTATCTCCAAATACAGTCACATTAGGGTTAGGACTTCAATATAGGAATTCGGGGGGTAGGGACTGGGGACAAAATTCAGTCCATAAGAGAGACTGTAACAAAGAGACTCCAAAGTAAGGTAGACTTTAATTTCTCTTACTTGCTGTCCAGAGGTAGCAGGTACCCTGGGACTGGTAGGTGACTCTCCTCCCTAACATCAGAGGACTAAGATCCTTCTTTTTGTATCTTGGTCATTCTCAAAGCCGTTGTCCTCATATGGTTCCTCCTCGCAAGGTCTGCCTCCAGCCTGCAGGAAGGCAGCAATTGTTTGAAGGCAAGACAGGGAAGGTAAAGCATAATTGTTATTTACAACGTATTGGCAATATTTTATTGGCATAGCCACACCTAGCTGCAAGTGAGGCTGGGGAATGTAGTTTCCAGCTGGCAACCACATGCCCAGCTCATACTAAGTGGAGGTGGGTTGTCTGTTACTATAAGGAAGAAGGAGAGAATTGTTTGTTACCGAGGAAATTAGTTGCTTCTGCCACAGACAGTGAACAAAAGCTACAAAAATCTCTCTCCCTTTGGAGCTTACATTTTGGCAGTGACAGATGAGATATAAAACAAGCAAATCAACAACTAAACCACCCTGCAATTATTTTCCAGTCATAAATCTGACCATATTGTCCATCATGGCCACTCATCTACCATCATGGCCTGGGATGGCATTCCCTGAGCACCAAGAACTTTCATACCCCCAGAGTGCGCAAAGATGCCATGGTTCCCTTTGCCTTGGCATGCTGATTTTAATTTATGCCCTGATTGGTACAGAAGTGAAAAATAGCAAGCGAAACCTGGTGTGTCGGAAGGTGAGAAGTATCAGAGAGAGAAATAAAACAGGGAAAAGGAATTGGGAATGCCAGATGCCATGGGGTGAGCATGTTGCTGTTTTAAATAGGATGGTCAGACATTTCTTCTTTACAAACTTCATAGCTATGAGCAAAGCTGTGGGTCCCCATCAAAGTCTGCCACTAACCTCAGTGAGCATGGGAAACCACCTATCACCAACAGATGGCGGGAGAGGTCTTGCTCTATTATGTCTGGGCCATTGCACTGATTATCTGCTTATTTTATTTTATTTTATTTTATTATTATTTTTTAATATGGAACACTTCACGAATTTGTGTGTCATCCTTGCACGGGGACCACACTAATCTTCCCTGTACAACTCCAGTTTTAGTATATGTGCTGCCCAAGCAAGCTCTCTGCTCATTTTAGAGGTGATTTTGCAAAGCAGCTCATGATCCTTAGAAGTCCTAAGCCCTAAGAAGATGATACTACTTCCCTTGAATGTGTACCTCAAAATGAAAAATAACTCCAAGATGCATCTCAAGATGCAGTGGCTCAGGCGTATAATCCCAGGTAGGAGGATTGCTTGTGGCCAGGAGTTTGAGACCAACCTGGGCAAGACAGAAAGACCCTGTCTCTAAAAATAAGTTAAAAAATTAGCCAGGTGTGGTGGCACATGCCTGTAGTCCTAGCTACTTGGGAGGCTAAACTGGGAGGATTTCTTGAG
The DNA here is from genome assembly GCF_049350105.2 of Macaca mulatta. Taxonomy (NCBI): domain Eukaryota; kingdom Metazoa; phylum Chordata; class Mammalia; order Primates; family Cercopithecidae; genus Macaca; species Macaca mulatta. The sequence continues at coordinate 128,065,654 of NC_133407.1, read as the reverse complement.
CTCAGGATTTAGTGGCTATAGTGAGCCATGATTGTGCCACTGTACTCCAGCCTGGATGACATAACGAGGCCCCATCTTTTAAAGAAGAACTCCAGACCAGGAAGCTAGTGTTTTTCCATGAATATTACTTTTCCTTTTAAATATCAAATACTGATTTCTCCAAAAAAAAATTTGAAGGCAATTTTTGCTTTAGCTCTAGGCGCATGTTTTGTCTGCCAGGTAGGCGATCAACTGGTTTTACAACATTATTCACCCCAGTGATTTCCAGTAGGGACAAAAGGAACAAATATTCAAAGTGCTAATAAGAAGGGCATCCAATTACAATGGGAAAGAAAAAGTGACTTTGCACAGAAATGTACATCTTCATATGTGGCTTGCATCCTGCCACTTGGTTTGGACTTAGGATCAAATGCCTTATAGGCCACTGATAATGAGATGTCACAGCTTGGTCAAGGATGGTGCTGGGTGTAAAAAAGAATTGATATTCAGTTTTTTACATTTACAAGTTCAGAAGCCTAGTTGTTCCTTAAGCTTTTGAGTCAACCTTACAAATTCTATCATTTTATTTATTTACTAGCCTAGTTTTATTCAATTACTTTTAAAAAAACCGTTTGACTAATGTGTGTCTCATTTGTGACTTGATTAAAAGGCTTGAAATATTTTATATCACATTTGTACATTTGGCAGATTGTATTTATGTCTTAGGTCCTTCAGTTATCTCATTCAGCAAACCTTTCTGAAGACTTAAATGATTTAGGCCAGGCGCAGTGGCTCACACTTGTAATCCCAGCACTTTGGGAGGCTGAGGAGGGCGGATCACCTGAGGTCAGGAGTTGGACACCAGCCTGGCCAACATGGTGAAACCCTGTCTCTACTAAAAATACAAAATTAGCTGGGTATGGTGGTAGGCACCTATAATCCCAGCTACTTGGGAGGCTGAGGCAGGAGAATTGCTTGAACCATATATATGTGTGTGTACATATATATGTGTACACACATATATATAGAATATGAATATTATGTAAATCAATGGACTTAAAGTTATTTAAAATATTCCAAAATAGAAAATCAGTGTACTATAGTTTTGACTTAATATCACAAATCTAAATCAAGTACTCAATGACATGTTTTAAATTGGCATTATAAGCTGCCGCTCTAAAAGTTCAAATTTTTAACACCATGACGATATAAACAACTAAGTAAGTTTTAACATATTCTTCAACACAAAAATCTTAATGTTTCTGATGTATTTGAAGATTTTTATGTCTCAGATCTCATTCTTGGTATAAATAAAAGTTGTGTGCTCATATACCTATTGTAGAGCCAGAGGTTCCTTTGGGCACAGGTCTGGAGTGGAAGACAACCAGGGCAATTATTTTTACTCCAATTAAGGAAACTATGAGATCATCCCACGTAAATCTGAGGGAAGCCTTCTATATTGGTTTCCTATGTTGCTGCAGCAGATTACTTCAAACCTATGTGACTTTAAACAACACCCATTTATTATCTTACAGTTTTGGAGGCCAGATATTTAAAATGGGTCAGCAGGGCTGCATTCTCTCTGGAGGCTCTAGGTGGAGAATCCGTTTTCTTGCCCTTCCCAGCTTCTAAAGTCTGCCTGCATTCTTTGACTAATGACCCCTTCCTCTATCTGCAAAGCCAGGAGTATAGTATCTTCAAATCTCCCTCTCTCTCTGACCTCTGTTTCCATCATCATATCACCTTTTTCTGGCTTTAACTCATTTGTCTTTCTCTTGTAAGGACCCTTGTTATTCCACTGGGCCTGCCGGGTACCCTAGGATCATCTTCCCATCTCAAGATCCTTAACTTAATCATATCTGCAAAGTCTCTTTTTCCATGTAAGGTAATATAAAGGCATGTATACAGGTTTTGGAGATTAGGACATGGGCATCCTTGGGAGGCTGTTATTCTGTCTACTCCCTCTTCTGCAAACACCAGATGCTGGTCTGTCCAAATCCCCAACAAGCCACACTGGACTTTATGTCAGTGACCCTTAACTTCAAGTGCGGGATGTTCCCATAGCCCACGTTCCTGGATTCATATTCCATGTATTGCCTAATTTTTCTGTCTACATTCCAAAGTCTGCAGCCATTTTATTGCTTGATTGATTTTGTATGTGGCTGTTATATACAAATCTCATTCTGCTTTGATCCAAAGACTTTTGAACTTGACAAGAATCCTACATTCTTACACATACTTCCTAGGACATAGAATTCTTATAGTGCTAGGTGATGGCACACTGAATTCTGGATGTCTCTCGTGGCTTTTTCAAGGCTCATAAGACCTCTCTTATGACAGACATTTAGTACATGGGCCATTATTAGGTACAGAAACTTCCATTGGCATACTTGGTAGCAATGCTGTCTTCATCTTTCTTGGTGAGCCAGGATACTTCTTCAGTGCTTATTGCTCAGCTTCACAATACCACAGAATGGATGCACCTCTGTGAGCCTTCTGAGCCCCAGCATGACCACGGCAAAAGCAGGAGACTTAGTGGGATCCCGGGTGGATCCTGGACATACCCCAGCCTTATTCAGTCAGTCTCTCTAGGGGTGGGACCTGAGAATCCGCCTTTTTAACAGGCTCTCCAAAAGACCTTTATGCACGCTAGGGACACCCACCTTTAGAGTGTCCTTGCCATACAGCAGTGGAGTCTCTAGGCAGTGGCAATGTCCCTTATCCCATTACTTTAGCTCTACAATTTTTTGCATGGTGGACATGTGGTCAGGACCTACAGGCTCTAGAACAGGACACAGCGGCTTATGTGGGTCTCCCTGCTCCCCAGTTGTATGACCTTGAACAAGATCCCTACACTCTCTGGCCTCACCTTCCTCATCAATGAGATGGAACATATTATTGGCACCAGCACCCACATCATATGGTTGCTGTGAAGCTCATTGTGTTAATACATTTAAAACACTCAGAACACTGGCTGGTACATAGTAAGTACTCAATATCTCTTAGCTATTTGAAGTTTATGTAATACATAAATGCTACATATAATCTGTGTTTTAGTTTGGGAAAGGTTATCATGGAGAAGGTGTTGGCCCAACTTTCATCTCAACTCCACAACCAAGTGTTGAGAAAACTGGATTTTCCTGTTTATATATCCTTCTAAGATTTCATTTGCTTGCACAATACTGCAGTTTTTTCTGTTTCCTTTCCCTAAATGCAGATGCATGTTGTTCAACAGAAAATATCAAGACTAAAAGAGGCCTGAAAGGGCATATAGATAGATCAACAACAACAGAAATAATAACTATATCATAAGAAAAATATTAACTACATTTGTTGACCATGCCTTAGTCTGTTCAGGCTACTATAACAAGATAGGGTGGCTTATAAACAATAGGAATTGGCCAGCTGTGGTGGCTCATGCCTGTAATCCCAATACTTTGAGAGGCCGAGGTGGGTGGATCACAAGGTCAGGAGTTCAAGACCAGCCTGACCAACATGGTGAAACCCTGTCTCTACTAAAAATATAAAAATTAGCCAGGCGTGGTGGTGGGTACCTGTAATCCCAGCTACTCAGGAGGCTGAGGCAGCAGAATTGCTTGAACCTGGGAGGCAGGGGTTGCAGCAGGCCAAGATCAGGCCACTGCACTCTAGCCTGGGCGACAGAGCAAGACTCTATCTAAAAACAAAAAAAGAATTTATTTCTCACAGTTCTGGAGGGTGGAAAGTTCACGATCAATGTGTCAGCAAACTCAATGTCAGGTGAGGACCCACTTTCTCATAGATAGCTGTCTTCTCATTCTAACCTCACATGACAGAAGGAGTGAGAGGTCTCTTTCAGGCATCATTCATAAGGGCATTAATCCCATTCATGACGGCTCTACCCCTGTGACTTAATCACCTTCCAAAAACCCATTTTCTAACCCCATCACCTCAGGGAGTAAGTATTTCAACATACAAATTTGGGGGAGACATGAACATTTAGACCATAGAAGACCATTTACTATGTGTGATGGTTAATTTTATGTGTCAACTTGATTAGGCCATAGTATACAGTTTTGGGTCAAACACCAGTCTAGAGGTTGCTGTGAAGGCGTTATTTAGATGTGATTAACATTTGAATCAGTACTCTTTGAGGAAAGCATATTACCTTCCATCATATGGGTGGGCCTCGTCCAGTCAATTGAAGGTCTTAAGAGAAAAAGATGGATGTCCCCCAAGAAAGAAAGAATTCTGTCTTCAGACTGCTTTTAGACTCCAGCTGCAATGCCAGTTCTTCCCTGGTGTACCAGCTTGCTCATCTGCCATGCAGATTTCGGACTTGTCAGCCCTCACATTCACATGAGCCAATTCTTTAAAGTGTCTCTTTTTCTCTGTCTCTCCATAGATATAATAGAGAGACAGATAGAGATTTAGATAGATGATAGATAGATAGAGATCGATAGACAGATCTAGAGATAGATCTATCTCCATTTCTATCTATTCTATTGGTTCTGTTTCTCTGGAGAACCCTGACCTAGACCAAAGCAGTATGTGACAGGCCAGAACTGATACTTCACACAACTCTGGAGGGCACCATTCACCCTAAGCTGAAACATGCCAGGAGTTTTGTAAATGCTTTGCACATGGCCTCTCATGGAACCCTCACGATAGCTCTTTGAGGGAGCTGCTATTTTTATTCCCATTTTAAAGATAAGGGAATCAAAGGGTAAGAGAGTCAACTCTCAAACCCAGGGTCTTAACAGCTTAGTGTGGGTGTGACTGAAAGCAGCTGTGTCCAGTACATTAAAGTAGTTAAAGCGCAGTGCCGAGGCTAGAGCCAACACCTCCTCATTCTTACCACACTGCCTTTTCACACCAGCAAGCTTCCTTACAGAAAGAAGAGAAAATTTAGAACCTTGCTTCACAAGAGCAAGCGGAGAAAGAAAGAAAATTAGTCCCGACTGGAACATTTCTGGTGAGTGCTCAACTATATTTCGTATTAGCTGCCACTGGTTAAGAGTCATAGGCCCCTGAGAACTCAAGATAAAGCAATTTTCCAGTTAGTGACTTCAACTTGCCTCCTATTCTCTTGCTCTTTGTATCTCAACTTTCAATATGATTTCGAGGCATGTAGAAATGCCTGCCTGGGTGTCCTTCTGGGCTTTCTGCATGAGCTTTTCAACAAGGAAAGGTCAGGCAAGAAGTGCTGGGCTTATTTGCATCCCCTCAATCTTGAGACTGAAATGAAAAAATCTTTGTCCAAGAAAAGAGCCCAGCTCTTCTCTCAATGGTTGTCTGAGGCAGAGAGACCTGCAGCTTTTAAGAAGCCCTGTGTTGCCTTTCTGAAGTGAGGTTTGTTTTCTATCTCCCCACCAGGTATTAGTCCATTTAGGAAATAGTGTTAAAAGCAATTGCTTGACCAGTTCGGGCTAACCCAGGGGTTGCCAAATCCATGCTTCTTGCGCAATTTACAAAATATTTTCTTTGTAGTTGTCCTTGAAGCCCAAGAGGAACTAATGGCTTTAACTACCAGCCTACATGTTTCAAAGTGATTTCCACATCAGGAAGCCATTGTCGGCTTCCCCAAACACTTAATTGGTATAGGATGTGAGCAATTCTGAAAGGCCACGCTTCTTATTCCAGCCCCAATTCACCGCTCAGATAAGAGCTGGTTTTCAGCAACGATTTCCATTTCTGCCTCCTTGTGTGTGCTAAATCATTTATGGCTCCATTTTTCTATGGACTAAAAGTCTTCTTTGGTCATGAAAAAGCATTATAATTACCCCTGGCACCCAAGAAATGGAGTTGGCTTTGCGGTCACAAAGACCAAAGTGATCTGTGTTGGCATAAAACCAACGAGGAATGGCATTAAAAACAGCCTTTGCAAGTGCATGGTGGTAAAGAGCACAGCCTCTAAAATCTAAACAAGTTAACTTACTTCTCTCTAGACCTCAGTTTCCTCATTTGTCAGTTGGGGTTATAATGATACTTCCCTTATAGGGTAATTCAGGGAGTAAGTGAAATACGCACAAAGTTCATAGAACAGTAACTGGCACATAACATATTATACAAAGCAAGCATTTATCATCCTCCTCCTCTCTTCCTCCCTCTGGCATCACCAACATCATTCTCATTGGCAGCATCTTTGAGTAAGAACATCTTTTTAGAAATTATGCAAAACTCAGAAGTCATAAGGAAGAAAAGTTAAAAGTTTAACCATATAAAAATAAAAAATATATATATGAAAAAATAAAGAAATCCATAAACAAAGTCCAAAGATAAATTCTAAACTAGGAGAAAAATGTTCTCCACACATTTGCCAGATTAAGGCATTATTTCCATTTACAAAGATAAGCAACCTGCTTTTAAAACAAGTGTTTGCTGAAGAAATATAAAAGAACAGTCAAAATAAAGAAGAAAGAAAGAGAAAGAATGAGAATAAAAGGAAAAAGAAATAAATATGGTGAAAAGACACAGGCAGTTTTTAGAACATTTAAAGGAAATGACAAGCAAATGAATTACACCCAATTTATTTCATAATCAATGGAATATACATTAAAAGATCAATGAGAATTTTTTTCACCTATCAAATGATGAAAAAATTGGTAGTACTCAGTATTTGCAAAAGTGTTCTCCACCTCTGAGGCCACGTTTGGTGGCTCATACCTGTAATCACTTTGGGAGGCCGAGGCAGGCATATCACTTGAGGCTAGGAGTTCAAGACCAGCCTGGCCAATGTGGCAAAACCCCGTCTCTACTAAAAATATAAAAATTAGCCGGGCATGGTGGTGCGTGCCTGTAATCCCAGCTACTCAGGAGGCTGAGGCAGGAGAATGACTTGAATCTGGGAGGCGAAGTTTGCAGTGAGCCAAGATAGTGCCACTGCACTCCAGCCTGGGTGATAGAGAGGGAGACTCCATCTCAAAAAAAAAAGCGTTCACCTCTGCAATAGGCAATTTGGTAATTCTCAAAATCATACATTTTTAAGTGTAACTTAAAAATAATTTCCTTAAAATATAACAGGACTAATAGAAGTGTATTGTAGCATTCTTTTCTATAGCAAAGTATTAGAAATAACCTAATGCCCCTTAATAGTAGATTAGTTAAATGAACTACCTATATAATGGTATATTAGTTATCTATTGCTGCATAGCAAATCACCCTGAAACTTAGCAGCTTACAACACCACACATTTACTATCTCATAGTATCTGTGGATCAGGAATCCAGGTATGGTTTAGAGACCCTGAAAGGTCACAGACTATGTAGACTACAATCAGTCGTTGGCCAGCATTGTAGTCATTTCTAGACTGACTGGAGAGGGATCTGCTTCCAAGCTCACCCCATGGTTGTTGGCAGAATTCGGGGCTCCTGGCCAGGAAGCTGCCCTCAGTCCCTTGGATCTCTACATAGGGCAGTTCATGGCATGGCAGCTTGCTTCCTCAGAGTGAGCAAGTGGAAAGAGCCTGAAAGAAAATGACAGCAAGATGGAAGTCACAGACTTTTATAACCTAATCTCAGAGGTGACTGTATTAGTCTGTTCTCACACTGCTAATAAAGACACACCTGAGACTGGGTAATTTATAAATGGAAGAAGTTTAATTGATTTATAGTTCCATATGGATGAGGAAGCCTCATAATCATGGCAGAAGGCGAATGAGGAGCAAAGTCACGTCTTACATGGTAGCAGGCAAGAGGGCTCGTGCAGGGGAACTCCCATTTATAAACCATCAAATCTTGTGAGACTTATTCACTACCACAAGAACAATATGGAAGAAACCACCCCCATGGTTCAATTTTCTCCACCTTGCTTCATCCTTGATATGTAGAGATTATTACAATTCAAGGTGAGATTTGGGTAGGGACACAGCCAAACCATAACAGTGACATTCCTCCCCTTTTGCTATATTCTATTCATTAGAAGCAAATCATTAAGAAATTCAAACATCATGAATTTTCACTCCTAACTTCTTCAGTATTCATCTTTAAAAAATAAGAACATTCTTCTCCTTAACCACAATGCCATTGTGACATCTGACATAATCAAAATAATTCCTAAGGCCTTGTTTCCATCTTAAAATGTTTCCAGTTGTCCCAAAATGTCTCTTACAGATGGTGTATTGGAACCACGTGCCAATTAAGATCCATATGTTGCATACATCTGATTGTTAATATCTCTTACCTCTCTTCTAATCCTAAGCACCTCCTTTTTTCATGCTACGAATTTGGTGAAAAGGAAGCAGTGATCCCATCTTCTGGATTTTTCAGTGTACTTTCTCGTGATGTACTTTAACTTGTTCCACTAACTCCTGTATTTCTTATAAACTAGATGCTAGATCTAAAGCCTTAATTGCATTCAGCAAGACTATTTCATAAGTGACACTGTGTCCTCCAAATTCTAAGAGGCACATAATGGCTGGTTGTGCCACCACTGATGATATATAAATTGATCAGAATGATCTTTTTAACTATTCATATCACTCCCCTGCTTAAAACCCTGTAAACTCCATCACAAAATAGAATAAAACCCTAGTTGCTTACCACAGTCTTGCCCTTGTTTACTTCTTTCCCCATTGGTCACTACTCATCAACCACATTGTTACTATCCCTCAAATTTGCCAAGCTCTCTCTCAGCTTAGGCGCTTTCCACTTACTGCTTGGGACACTCTCCCCCTAGAACTTTTCGTGGCTGGCTACTTCTCAGCCCTTTCCAAAAGCCCTTCTTCCCAAGCCACTCTCTGACTCATAGTCCTGTTTTATTTTCTTTGGCATTTATCGCAACTTGAAGCCATGAAGCAATTTCGTCTTTTTTTTTTTTTTTTTTTTTTTGCTTGTGTATGTCTTTAAGTGTTTATGAATCTGCCTTCCCACACTGGAATATAAACTCCTCAAGGGCAGGCTGCTCACTACTGTACCCTAAAAATTTGAAACAAGCCCTGGTACTTAGTAGATTCTCAATAAATATTTGTTGAGCAAATAAATGAATCTTACCAGCAATTTTTCAAGGTGGTTTATGTTAAGATACAGTTTCTAGGACACCTAACTTGATGAGAATAAAAAAGCACTAGCCACTATCTGTATTTTGGGGAGGGGATTGTTTGTTTGTACTTCTTTCTTCACTGCTCTTTTTGGTGGTATGTATAATGCTTTCATACCAGAGAATGTTGCTATTCAAACTGTGGTCCGCAGACCAGCAGCATCAACATCACCTGGGAGCTTGTTAGAAATGCAAAATGTTAGACCCTAGCACAGACCTATGAATCAGAAGCTGTGCTTAACAAGATCCCCAGGTGATTTGAATACATTTTAAAACTTAAGAAGTACTGATCTAAAAATCCTGGTCTATTCCACTTCTCCTTCCCACCCTACTCTCCAACTGCACCGAACCTCCCATTGTTAAGCCTTACTGGCCCATCCCAGGAAGCAGCTTCTGGTGCCTCTTGAACTATTTACCTAAAGGCTTATCTTCTCAGGCTTCTTCCCTCCGGATTTTGTTCTGTTTATAAATACTGAGGCTGAAATGTAAACCATATTGAAGCTCTTCTCTAAAAGGCCTGCGTGTCCTGGTAAGCCTTCACATCTGCAGGTATCTATTGACATATCTTAAGCAAACAATTTTAAATGATTCCACTGGTGCCCTGCGTTTAGCTTTTCCCTTTATCTTGCCTGGTAAGCAGATTGAGGTTAATGTTTATTTTTAAAGCATGCAATACTCACAATATTTCTTAAACATGGGTTGAAGTCACATACCACCAGCCTTGGAATTGGGGTTTGAGCTCATTCTGTCTGATTCTAAAGCCTGGGCCGTTAATCTCTATGGAGTAACAGGCACAAAAGTATGCTTTACGAAAGCACCATTTGTTTGTCCATTAGTTCATTCACTCATTCAAAAGGCATGTGAGAGTGTTGGGTGATAAAGAAATGTAGAACTCTTCAGCCTACCGCACAAAAGTAACCTTACAATGTTGAGTCATGTAAATGGTGAACATACTCTGGGTATAGTGGAGGACTTCATGGAGGAGGTAGCAGGCATAGGTGCCTTTGAGGAGCAGAAGGCCCAGTAAATCAGTGTCCTAGGACTGTCCCCAAACCCTTGGATCTAACTTGATTCAGGATCTTGGGTGTCTTCTAGGCAATCACTAGGCTTTAGTCTCTTTAGGATGTGCCCAGCAATCCTGTAGGACTCAGGGCAAAGGGCATTTGCCTTCATGCAACAAAATTTTCCTAAGCACCTACTACATGCTAGACACAGCCCTAGGAACTGGGAGTCCAATGATAAATTAGGCAAAATACCCATTCTTGTGGGGCTTATTTTCTAATGAGGCATCAAAGAGATAAATAAATAACGTTTGAAATCCTCGATGGTTTTGGTGCACAGAAAAGACCATTTCAAAATGTATCTTGGTTTTAGAAATTAATGATTAATTTATTTAAGGCACATGTTTTTAAAAGGCAAGGGTTTAAGCTCAGCTTATATGTCTACTTGTATCAAAAAATGTGAGCTGCCATTTTTAAAGATCATTTGAGTGTTTGAGTCCACTTGCAAACTCAATTAATTCCAACATTATCAAACATTTTAAGCTACATTTATAAATTCTGTGTATTCAGTTTCACTTTTTAGTAGCTCATTTGTGTTATTGATAAATCTTCCTAGGTGCCTAAGTAATTTACATAAATCTGTTAAATTAAGAGAATAAATGTAATTTTTAAAGTGTCTTAAATATTCTAACAATATATATAAACTTAATAAGATCTCAAATTAAAATTCTAAGCCAAGATCAATTATTACTCAATTACATATTTGAAATGAGTATTAGTAGGCTGATCTGTTCATGCTAATAGACTAAATTCTTGTAAATATAATAAGCACATAAAATATACATTTTAACATGAAATATTTATATACATATTAATATTATGACTTGATTATCTTAAATATTTTAGTAATCATAAATTTCCCCACGGTTGAAATATGCTTAATCTTAAAGGAAGCAATGATACTGGCACTTTCAGATTTGGGGTTTGCTGAGTTTAATACCTAAGGTGTGGCTAGATTTTGGGGTGTCTAATTGGTCAGCTGAATTCCTTCTTAAGAGAAGCCTGAAGAAGTGGTGGCTTCACCTACATTCTTTATATTCGTGTAACTCATGACTTCTCACCCACACACTGTTGGTTTTTGCATTTCTTCCACTCTGTAGATAAAGGTGTATGATGGTTAATATTGGGTGTCAACTTGATAGGCATGAAGGATACAAAGTACTGTTCCTGAGTGTGTCTGTGAGGGTGTTGCCAAAGGAGATCAACATTGGAGTCAGTGGACTGGGAGAGGCTGACCTACCCTCAGTCTGAGTGGGCACCATCTAATCAGCTGCCAGCATGGCTAAGATTAAAGCAGGCAGAGAGACGTGGAAAAACTGTACTGTCTAAGTCTCCCAGCCTCCCTCTTTCTCCTGTGCTGGATGCTTCCTGCTCTCAAACGTCAGACTCCAAGTTCTTCAGCTTTTGGTCTCTTAGACTTTCACGAGTAGTTTGCCAGGAGCTGTCAGGCCTTCGGCCACAGACTGAAGGCTGCACTGTCAGCTTCCCTACTTTTGGGGTTTTGGGACTAGGACTGGCTTCCTTGCTCCTCAGCTTGCAGACGGCCTATTGTGGGACTTCACCTTGTGATCGTGTGAGTCAATAGTCCTTAATAAACTCCCTTTCATATGTACATCTATCCTATTAGTCCTGTCCCTCTAGAGAACGCTGACTAATACAGAACACATGAACTTCACCAGAATTTGACTTTTTCTCCCCCTTCAGAATCTAAAGGCCACACAACTCTTGCAGATTTCAGATTAAATTGCGGCTATCTGTCAGGAAACTGTGGAATTTTTAAGCCTAATATCCAAGGTCATTCTGTGGACAAGCCATGCAATATGAAAAGAAGAAAACTAAAGCAGAGGGATCAGAAAGTGACAGGAAAGGCACTGTTATATAGGGTGCTCAAGGGTGACCATGGGGTTAGATCCTGAATGATGGAAGTGATGGGCCTATGCTGGTATCTAGGGTAATAGTGTTCCGGGTAGAGGGAACAGGAGATGCAAAGGCCTTGTGGAAGGAGTGTGCTTGGCTTTTTTTTTTTTTTTTTTTTTTTTTTTTGACAGAGTCTTGCTGTGTTGCCCAGGCTGGAGTACAGTGGTGTGATCTTGGCTTATTGCAATGTCCACCTCCTGGGCTCAAGCGATCCTCCTGCCTCAGCCTCTTGGGAAGCTGGGATCACAGGCGCCAGCCACCATGCCCAGGTAATTTTTGTATTTTTAGTAGAGACAGAGTTTTGCCATGTTGGCCAGGCTGGTCTCAAACTACTGACCTCAAGTGATTCACTTGCCTTGGCCTCCCAAATTGCTGGGATTACAGGCATGAGCCATCTTGCCAGCCCCACACTTGGCATTTTAAAGGAACAGCAAGGAGGCCAGGGGACTTGAGTTATGAGTGAGGGGAGAGTAGTAAAAGATGAAAACAGAGAAGAATAGGGCAGGATATTGGGATGGGGGCAGTTGACACATTTCCTTAGGAACCAGGATCAGGAGCCTGAACTCCTTTCTGAATGAGGTAGGAAGCCATTTGAATTGACTTGGGTTTTAAAAAGCTTTCTCTGGCTGCCTATTGGTGAATAGAATGTCATTGGGCTGGGAGAAAAGCAGAAAAACTAGTTAGGAAAAAGCTCTTAAAATAGACCAGTCCAAGCTGGGTGCAGTGGCTCACACCTGTAATCCCAGCACTTTGGGAGGGAGCACAAGGCGGGTGGATCACCTGAGGCCAGGAGTTCGAGACCAGCCTGGCCAACACGGTAAACCTAATCTCTACTAAAAATACAAAAAATAGCCAGGTGTGGTGGCACATGCCTGTAATCTCAGCTACTCAGGAGGCTGAGGCATGAAAATCGCTTGAACCTGGGAGGTGGAGGTTGCAGTAGCTGAGATGACACCACTGCACTTCAGCCTGAGTGACAGAATGAGACTCTGTCTCAAGGGAAAAAAAAAGGGACGGGGAGATCCAGAAGTCACAGTGATTCACAGATCCACAGTCACCAGTGGAAACTGTGCCAAGTGACTGGATTCTAGATGTCTTCTTAAGGCAGTACCAACATGATTGGCTGAGGGATGTGAGACCAAGGGAGGAATCCAAGAGAACAGTGTAACTGGAAGAATTGTTTCTGAGATGGAAGATACTGGCGAAGTAACAAATGGGGTCGGGGGATCAGGGGTTCAGTCGGACACATGCCAGGTGAGAGACATCGGGGGGGAGAGTCAAGGAGCAGCTAGACACATGCACCTGGAACTCAGGCTGGAGGCGAGAGCCATGCTGTGGGCTGACTCTGATCCACCCTGAGCTCTAGATTGAATGTCCAGCTGCTCTTTGGTGCCCCCATCAGGATGTCTAGGTGGCATCTCTGATGCTCAGCAAGAAGCGGTTACTATCTATTAGCACTATCTGCCATGGGTGGCTGGTCTGGGTCAGGCTAGAGGAAGAACCTGGTGTATTCTTCCAGGAAAATAAGTAGTGTCATCTGAGTGGCTTATTAGAATTTCTGGCTCCTTTTACAATGGAATTTCCAAGATTAATGTACTATACCCCAAATTTCTAGATCATAGTTAAGCCAGCTTGGATAACATGCTTTGGGTGTACAGTAGAGTTTAAGGATTTGATATCAAAACATGAGCCCAAATCCCTTCACTTGACTACTTCCAGTGTTGAAGCATTAAGTTCCAGTGTTAAGCATGAGTGCCTCCTGTGTGCTGGTGTGTTCATTTACTAGGGCTGCTGCAACAAATGATCACAAACTGGGTGGCTTGAAACAACAGAAATGTATTCTCTCACAGTGGTGGAGGCCAGAAGTTGGAGCGGAAGTCAGTCCAAGTGTGCAGGACCATGCTGCCTCTGGAGGCCCTAAAGGAGAATCCCTCCTTTTGCTCTTCCAGATTCTGGTGGCTCCAGCTGTTCCTGTGGCTACATCACTCCAATCTCTGCCTCCATCTTTGCATGGCCTTCTCCTCTGTGTCTGTGTCTTTGCCTCTGTCTCTCATAAGGACCCACTGGATTTGGGTCCCACCCAGATAATCCAGGAGATCCTTACATTAATCACATCTACAAAGACCGTTTTTCCAAATAAGGTCACATTCACAGGTTCTAGGGGTTAGGATGTGAATGTATTTAGGGGTGGAGTGGGGACTATTCAACCCACTACTGCTGGTTAGTGCCAGTTACAGGAAAGATGTAACCCATTCCCACGCTCCTCTGTTAACTCAATAAACATTTATTGAGTACATACTTTATGTAAGACCTCATATTTGGCATTGCAGACACCAAGATGAAGATAATAGGCAAAGGCCTTACAAAGACCTCACAGTTTTATTGGGGCAATGGGATCAAAAAGGCTCAGCTCACCTAGGTATGCTGAGCCTTTCTGATCCCATTCCACTAATAAAACGTATTAAAAGTAATATGGTATTCTCATATTATTTAATTCCCCCAACTCTGGAAGGTAGCTATTAGTGTTCTCATTTATGAATGCATATGCTGTGGTTCAGAGAAGTGAAGTGACTTTCAGAGGGTGATGATTAGTAGTGGGATAGCCAGGATTTAAACCTGGGTCTGCCCAACTGCAGCATACCCTGTTCTGTGCACTTCAACGTCAACTCCCCAATTATACCCGCTGGGATATCACACGTGCACATAATTAAATGCTGACTTCTGTGACACAGAGTTCAAAATGGGTGTACATGGATTTTAAAAATTGATTCTCATTTAAATATGCAAGGGAAATATTCTTGGAATCTTCTGCTCAGCCCTTTTAGGGAAGCACTCACTTTTATATTCCGCAAATCTACACGTGCCGGTCTTAGGTTTACTTAAAATATGGTAGTCTCAGAGGCCTCGATCCTATTAAAGAACAAGAGAATGATAAAACTTGTCTTTGCCCGGGCTTTGGCAACCCAGGCTCTGTATTTTGTCCGACAGAGATACTCTCAAATATGTTGTATCAAAAAAACTACTATTAATTATAATCAATACTGTTTTTGTGATTGATTATAATTTGATTGGACACAGACTCACCAACCAGTACCCTGGAAAAGTGCCCCTTGTATAAAGACCAAGTAATCAGAAACATGGGTTTCATGTACAATTCTTACCTGGTAAGGAAGTGAGGTTTCATTTTCTTTTCTTTTTCTAGTGTGGCCCAGCAAACAGGAGACCTGCGTATACTCTTAGCAATGACCTGAGCCCAGTGATGCAGGGCACATTGCTTTCAACCTCTGAGCCTCAAGCTTCTCATCACTAAAGTGAATGTTTGTACTAGGTGGTCCCTTTTGGCTCAGAAGTATATTAACTGTGTGGCTAAATGTTTAGTGCTAATTATATTTGCTGGGATATGTGTTCTTTATGGCTAGGCTTAGTTTACATTTTTTATGAGACAGATGAATGAGGTTAATAAGAATAGTTAATTAAAAAAGATATTGAAGTCCCAGAAGGTATTTTATTATGAATTTAATTATGAAAAGTGCTAATTGCTTCACTCCAAGACTTGAAATTTGTCCAATTGCTCGGTGCACAAAGTAAGGGACAGTTTTTTCTCAAGCCTGCCTCATCTCTGTACTAATACCAGTGATGCAAGAACATCTCGCTTTAAAAAACATTTCTTTTAGAGATGGAGACTCACCACATTGCCCAGACTGGACTCGCACTCCTGGGCGCAAGTAATGCTCCTGCCTCAGCCTCCTGACTAGCTGGGATTACAAGTGCCAACCACTGCACCCAGCTTCAATTTCTAACTATAGAAAGAAAGAGTGCAGGAGAGCTAGTCGGTTTGCATAATGGGTATCTTATCTTATCTTCAATGTCTTCACAAGAGACAAGAAATGTACATGTTAAAATGTAGCTCCATTACTATCAACCTACTGTGTGTTCTGACTATAGGGTTGCCACTAGCCTGTGTGGCACCTTCACTGCAAATTAGCAAAAATAACCCTTTTTCAAAGAGCATAGCTCTGCACAAAAACAGCTTGGGAAGCAGATGGCTCTGCACCAGAGTGTGGTTTGACAAGTGGAGCTTGGGATGTGTTGCAGTTCCTACTTGTTTCCTTAGCTGAGCGTGTCTGTGCAGTGCATATGCTACCCCAGTGGACAAGGTGGTCCTGCCTGGCTCAATCACTTACGTTCTTTCTGCTTTTCCAGGGAAGTGGCTGGTCTTTACTTTGAAAAAGCCCTTGATCACTGCTTTAAAAATAGCCTTGTCTGAGGTTGCAAGCAGAGGGTCTGGAACACTTAAGGGCCTTGAAATTAGGAGGGGGAATGGTATCTTTGAGAAATGGAGAGATAAAACATTGTTGCTGAAATTAGCAAACAAGATGAAGTTAGGAGACAGGCTGTAGAGATGCACCAGGGTCATGTTTGTTTCATCTCTAGCCCATTGGTGAAGGGCATTTTCCTAAGAACAATGGGACTTAGTAGATTGGTTTTAAGCATGGAATGGTTTAAATAGGCCAAACTGGCTTCTCTGGTGAGTGAGAATTGCAGGAAGCCTTATTCAGAGGTAAGAGATGCCAGTGGTTTGGGCAAGGGTGCTGTTGGAGAAAGGTAGGTGGATTTTAGAGTAAAATTATCTCATGAATTTAAATTATCTAGAAATGATGATGGATTTGGTTAAGGAATGAGGGGAAGGTAAGGACTAATTTCAAAAGTAATAAATAGCTAATATGGTGCCAGGCATCATTCTAACTGCTTTACATATATTAGCTCATTTAATCCATGAAGTAGAAACTATGATTTTCCTCACTTTATAAAGGAGTAACTTTAGGCACAAAAAGTTCAAATACCTTGTCCAGGGTTCCATAGCACACAGTCTGAGTTGAGATGTGAACACACAGCCTGAAGTTCAAGTCTGTTTTCTAAACCAGTGATTCTCAAAGGAGACATTTTTGGTTGTCACAGCTGGGGCTGGAGTGCTACTGATATCTAGGGATAGAGGCCAGAGATGCTGCTATATATCCTACAATGCACAGGACAGTCCCCACGACAAGAAATTACCCAGCCCAAAATGTCAGCAGTGCCCAGGTTGAGAAACCCTGTTGTAAATTGCTACAATACTACCTACTGAGGGTAGCCACTAGGCTTCTTAGACAACTGGTTTACCAGTACTAGGGGAAGACCAGTTTGAGGGAGACTGAGTTGCTTTCTGGACACATCCAGTTGCGGTCCTTTAAGACACCCAGCAAGATAGGGCAAGTAAACTGCTGGATGCTTGCTTGGCTCTGTAATTCAGAGACGCCTGGCACTGCTTGGAGTAGGTTTCTATTCCTAGCAACTGGATATACCCAAATATCTCCTGTATTTTTATCGTGTATTTGTTTGTTTGTTTATACCCCCACCCTCTTCCAGAAAGGATGCAAAGCTGCTTGGGAGGATAAGGAACACACAATAGTCTGATGTAAGTTAAAAGTAGGACAAAGGAACACATTCGCATAAAGGTGGAGACGTAGGATGGAGCCAGCAACGAGGCTAAAAGGATCCCTAATCCCATTCCTGGCAGCGCAGGGCTCTTCTTACAATCTTACTGAACTCCTTTATCCCTGTCTCTGCTGAGCTCTCTGCCTCCTCTCCAGGAGATGAACCCCAGTCCTCACCTCTTGGCTGCCCTGCAGCTGAGATGAAAACTGAATGTGCTTACTGTCTTTTAGGTTCCTGGCACCTAGTGGGAGACCAATATGTAGTTGTAGAGAAAAACTCCAGGGATGGGGTTGTGAACGAGACACAAAGCCTCCCCCATAGAATTTCCTTTTGAATGTGGGAGACAAACCAAAAAGGTGAGCAACCATTGATGCGAGCATTCATGCTTTGTTGTGCTTATCAGATATTTTAATAGCTAGTTCCAAGGTGTCTTTCATGCTATAAAGAAACAAAGAAAGGACCCAAGAAAAAATGACGAGAAGTATGGTGGTTGGGGAAGCCTCTGTGAGAAGGTGATACACAAGCTGAGACCTAGAAGAGGAGAAGGGATAGACTCATAGAGTGGGGTGAAGGCATTCCAACCAGGAAACAGTGTGGACAGATAGCCCCGGATGGGAAACAACTATGGTCTTTGAGAAACCGGGAAGAGGCCAGCAGGCCTGAAGCAGGATGAGGGAAGAGAGAGGGTGGGAAAACAGCCAGGACCTTGCAGGCATAGGAAAGAGTTTCGGTTTTATTTCAAGTGCAGTAGGGAGCTATGGAAGGACTATGTGGCAAAGATCAACAGTTGTCCACAAGTATCTGTTGTCCACAAGTATCTATTCTCCCCTTTGTCCTCATTCATAAAATCCACAAAGTTGAACTGGGCGTGTGGCTGCCTGGAATAAGAACAACTTTTCCCAGCCTCTTTTGCAGATGTGGTCATGTGACTTAAGCTCTGGCTGCTAGAATCTAAGCTGGGGTGGTGTATGCAACTTCTGACTAGTATCTTTGAAAGGGGGATGTGTGTCCCCACCCCTCCTTGCTACTATATTGGGGTATAGATTAAATGACTGGAACCCCAGCACCATCTCAGACTCTGAGGTGACGCTGTAAATGAAAGCCAGGATTGGAGGTGCCACAATGTAGACAGAGCCTGGATTCCTGAACCTGTTGAACCGCCATAGTCTCAGGTAGCCAGCTGCCAGATGCTTCTGGGAGGGAGAGAAAGCATCTATCTTGCTGAAGCCACTGTTAGTGTGTATTTTCTGTCACAGCTAAACCTAATTCTAACTGACAAAGGCTTTCGGGAGGAACGACATGGTTCTGTTTATCACATCAGAAGCTCCCTTAGGCCCTTGTGAGGAGCAGAAGATTGAAAGGGAGTGAGTACAGAGCAGGGAGATGGGGGCAGAGGCTGCTGCAACCATCCAGGTAAATGAATGAACGAATGAATGAGTGGATTGTAACCAGACCCAGGTTCAGCTGCTCTCTGCTTGAAAGCCAAAACTCAAGAAATGAGACTTGGTGGGAGGAAAAGCAGGTTTTTCAGAAAGCCAGCAAACCAAGAAGATGGTAGACTAGTGTCCTAAAATGCCATCTTAAGTCAGTACAAATTTCAGGCTCTTTTTTATGTTAAGGGCGGGGGAATAAGAGGGAGTTGGGATCAAGACGTAACTGATGACTGCAGACATCTGGGTGCCAGCGAGGGCCTGAAGAGGTTGGGAACTTCTTTGTCCTTGGTCAGGTCACAATGCTCCTATAAATCTTTAAATAAAACATAGTTGTTTACATACTTTCCCTTTAACCCCGGAGTCATTTTTTAAAACTACATAATTGCTGTTTTTGTGTATTATCTATATGGATCTTTAACAAAACATAATTGTTTACATACTTTCCCTATAACCCCAGAGTCAGCTTTTAAAACTACATGATTGCTGTTTTTTGTGTATTATCTCAGTGCTCTAAAATTATCCTAGCCTACATGCGGGGATGGGTAAAAGCCCCTTACACAAAAACGGTGAGTGTTACATTCTTTTGCTGTTTCACTGTTGCTGAATGAATGAGTGAATGAAAGCATCTCCCAAGGCTGCCTGCTTGCTTACCTTCTCACGTGATGCTTCTTTGCCTCTCTGTTCCTTAACGAGCTTTCCCTCCCTTCTTTCTTGTCTCACAGTCCCCAAGCTCACCAGTGTGGGCAGAAGGAGAAAAGGAATGTTCTATCCAGCCCCATACCCCAGCACCTGGTGGACAACTTTGTCTTTCCTTCTGCAAAAGAAAAGAAGTCCCCTCAAACACAGGAGGGGATAGGAAAAGGCATCTCTCTAAGCAGTAACCCTGGCAGGGCCCTTCGGGATTCCCAAATTCTCAATTTTTAGACAGGGAAACTGATGCCCAGAGAAGGGAAGGGACTTGCCCATGTCCACGCAGCTAGTGGGACACATCATGAAACATAAAAGCATGAAGAGGGTCTAGAAACCATCTAGCCCTACCCCCTCATTTAGAGAAAGGAAAACCGAGGCCCGGAGAGGGAGAGTTAGTGACAGAGCCACGACAACAACTCAGAACAGGGGTCAGCTGGTGCACAACCAGCTCAGTGACACAAAAGCCTGTGCTAGGAATTTAATGTTCTACTGTCGTGTCTTGAAATTCTTCATAATCTTATCTTTAAATATGTAGTTTGTAAATGAAGTCTGTGGGATAACACAGCAGGCACCCAGGCTAAGAGCCTCAGTTCAAGTGCAGTCCGGCCCCTCCCTCACCAGGTGGGTTCTCAGTTCCAGCTTCCCCAACCCCCTGCTATCCCCTCCTCACATCCCTTCTTCTCTCTCTTCCCCCTAACAGCTGCCACTCTGCTCTCTGCAGGGCACTGGCACGGGAGGCTGAGCATGCGCATCCCACAGCATTTGGGTAGGACATGACTGCAGCCATGCCTGCCCTAAAGGTTGATGACATCGTGGTGCCTTCAGGGAGGCAACTGGCAGGGCAAGCCTTTCCCCTGTGCTAGAGCCTCTGACAAGGAGGTTGCAAGATATGAGGGTACCTGTCCACCATGGGTTGGGGTGAAGGGCCCGTGGGAAAGGAGGATGCCTGGCTTCCCTTCCCCAGTTCCTCTTGCCTCAGTGTAGGGGACCTGGCAGCAGATGGGCACTGGTGGGCCACACTGCAGGGGAAGACTCCTGGGTGCCTGTGAGGGCCTACATGCTTCTCTCCAGTAGCTCCATGCCCAAGGGAGCATAGCATTAAATAGCAAATACACAGCACAAGAGGGGCCACAGAAGTGGGGTGGGGCTTTATGTTTGGGTACCTGTCTCCTGCCTGTGGAACAACAAGCATGTGTTTGCATTGTGCCCTGGGCTGTCACATTAGGTAGCCGTCCTGACTCAGGATTTCTGTTACTCTGGCCACCAGCCCCCAGCTCCGCTGGGCAACACCGGTGTATTCAAGTTCAGTCTAGTGCGTTCCCAGCCCTGAGCTGGGCCCCTTTTCTCTGTTTTCTTGTTTGCAGCCTTGTCACAACTGAGTGAGGTCTGCACTATTATTAGACTAATTTTACAGGTGAGGAAAGACAGGTGCCCACAGGCTGAGTTAACTTGTCCACGTCCTCCACCTGGGAAGCAAGAGCCAGGCTCCCCACCCAGGTGGCCTGGTACTCCTGTCCTGTCCCGACATGCGGGCAGTCGGGCTGTCGGGGAAGGAAAGTGCAACGTATAGCAGCTGCTTCTCACTGCCTCTCCTCCCCTCCCTGCCTTCCCTTTGCCCCTTCCCTGCACTCCTGCTCTTTGCCGGCCCTGGGCCACCCCAAAGGGAGAAGACCACGTGACCCAGGCCACTGGTAACCAGGCAACCGTTCCAAGACGCTGCTTTTCATCCACTCTGGCTTCTGCCTTATTCAATATCTGCCAGGCGGGCAAGGCTCCTGGGAGCATCCCTGAAGTAATCGTAAGAAATAAGGCTTGCTGGGGAGGCCTGCGGGGACATCTAATATTCTCTCTCTCTCTGAACTCTGTACCCCGAAGTCCTGAACCTGCCCGTTGGGGATTCTGAGTGAATAGTGGAAATCCAGATTCGTTGGGAGCCAGTTTGCCCTGCACATGATGGAGTGTGGGGTATGGGCAGAGGTGGCAAGGGAGGCTTTGTGAAACGTTACACTCTGCCTCCTCAACTGCAGGCCATTTCTCTGAGTCAGGAGCCAGCCATTCCCAAAATGGCCACCATACCTCAGGATGGAGGTTGACACCCTGTGCGCTCAGAAGCAGCTCAGAGCTCAGAGCTCAGAGGCAGATCTCTATTCATACAGTTCTGACTTCTGTGCATGCAATGGATTGCTGCCATCTCCAATCAGGTGGAACATTAATGAGGTGACCAAGATTTATTAAGACCCTATTATCTTCCCTGTGCCAGACACTAGGGAGAGAAAAATTAGCAAATCCAACCTAATTCCAATTTCATAGATGGGAAAATGGAGGCTCAGACAGGCAGAAAGAGTTTCCCTGAATCTGGCTTTTGAAAACATCAGTCCTTCCCATTTGCCATGCTGCTTTTACAGAGGAAGAAAGGAACTTCAAGTGCATCTTGGCCAGCTTCCTTACTTTGCAGAAGAGGAAACTGAAGAATAGGGAGACAAAGTGTCTCCTCCTCCAGGGTCACACAGCTTGCTTGGCTTCAAAGTCACTTTTTAAATTACACAGGGCACTCTTAACCCCAGTTACGACCTGTTCTTGGATTCGGTAACTGTTTTTTGTTTTGTTTGAGACAGGGTCTTGCTCTGTTGCCCAGGCTGAACGGCAGTGGCACAATCATAGTTCATTGCAACATTGCACTCCTGGGCTCAAGGAATCCTCCCTCCTCAGCCACCCAAGTAGCTAGGACTACATGCATGTGCCATCATGCCTGGCTAATTAAAAAAAAAAAAATCGTAAAGATACGGTTTCACTATGTTGCCCAGGCTGGTCTTGAACTCCTGGCCTCAATCAGTCCTCCCACCTCGGTTTCTCGAAGTGTTGGGATTATAGGCATAAGCCACTGCACCCAGCCCAGTAACTGTTTAGAACTCTAAACCTCCTTCTATTTTCCAAAGCCAATTGAATTATGCCTGTATATGCAGATAGCACTGTAATTTCATAATACAGGCAGCGTCATGTTGTTAAAAATCATTCTTTTCTCTTCTTGGGAGCAATTGAGATTTTGGACAGCTATTCCATCTCTTTAGTTTTGTTTCCTCTTCTGTAAAATGGGGGTAATAATAGTATTTACCTCATAGAATTATTGGGAAGATTCAATGAGATAATTTATATCAAGTGTCGAATACAGTCCTGGATATATTATAATTGTGTCAAATTTTTATTACTGGTCTTCAAAATCTCAACCAGATAAAGAATAGAGCTGACCTCACCTCATATTCATTCATCCCTTTATTTGATATCCCAAAGAACTATCCCTAGGACTATATCTCCTATCTTTTGGATGCTCAATAGATGTTTGCTTAATTGGTGAAATTCTAAAATATCTAGAATTGAACTCAAGGTAGACTTTGTTAACAACACCAAAATGGTGGACAGAAACATCTTCCTTTCTTAGCCAGGTCTGGGCTTCAGCAAATTGTACATTTAACCTCTTCTTTCCCCTGCCCTTCTCTAAACCTTCAGCCTCCTCGGCAGGAACATTGGAGACCTGTCATTACCTCTGTATGATCTGAATTTAAGATCAAGGTGGCCCTTCTCCTGGTTGCATTTGAAGTCTTCTCTATAATTATAATTATGATAATTCTTTTATCAGTGAGAGGAGATGTCTGGCGGGCGGTGGGGGGCGGGGGGTGGGACACAGAAACTCATCAGACTCTTAGGAAATGAGACTAGTTAGCTGTGAGATAACTTTGGCCACTATGCTCTATTTCCAAGCTTTTTTTTTTTTTTTTTTTTTTTTTTTTTTGCGGTTAAGTATGCCCATGTCGCTGAGTTCTGGCCAGTGCATGTGAATGGAAATGACATGCACCACTGCCAGGCCTGGCCCATCTCATGCTCCTCCTTCCCCTTCCCTAGCCACAATGGGAGGCCACCTGCTAAACATGGAAGAGCCACCAGATGGAAGAAGCCTGGGTCTCTGAAATACCGCTTGGAGGAGACAACTCTGCCTGCAGACTGGGATCACTGATTTTGGACTTTTTGGGAAAGAGAAATTTTTATTACATGAAGCCATTGAGTTTGGGAAGGAGACTGGTTATCTGCGACAGCACCTAGAATGTTACCTTAACCAGCACAGTAAGGAGGTGGGCCACTACAAAAGAACGTTGAATGAGATACTGTCTGTGCTGTGTGCGAAAGCTTGGGCAGGCTGTGCAGGAAGTTGGGCTGGGTTCAGATCCTGCCTTGCCATTTCCTGCCTGTGCTATTCTTCCAAAGGCTCTGAGCCAGCTATTTTAAAAGTCTTAAAAGTTGAGACACCCATCATGGCCTGATCACTCTCTTCTGAAGAGATTCTGGGAGAATCTGAGACCTGGAAAGTAGGGCAAGGGTTCTTTGATTTCAGCTCTATTTTAATATTTTTACCTTGGATACGAGTTTAGAGCAAAATAAAAACTGCCCTGCGGGAACAGCTTTTCCAGTTCTTTTGCTGCCTCTTTTTTCCTTCCTTCCATATCTTAGGATGAATGTGGATAGGGGCAGCCTGGATTCACGGCCCACTCTGCCACTTTTAGCTGTGTGATCTCAGCCTAGTGTCCCTGCCTTTCTAGGTCTCCATTTCCACATGTGTAAATTGAAGAGAATATGACCTTACCTTGCCCGGTTGTGTGAATTAAAGATGTAATATTAAAAGATGAGCACACAGGAAGCCCTTGGGGGACATAACAGAAGCAGGACAGGGCTCCCGCTTCCGTTAATACTATTCCTTCTAACCTTTATGCTCCCTGATTCGTGCTTCTCTTCAACCCTTCATTCAGTAATCATTTATTGGGTACCTACTATGTGCCAGGTAGTGAACAAGAAGGCAAAGTTTCTGCCCTCTTAAAGCTTGCATTCTGGCAGAGAGGTAAATGTATTTTAAGTGAACAGACATAAAATAATTGCAAATTGTAACAGATGCTATAAAGGAAATAAACAGTTTGCTGAGATAGGGAACAAGGGGTGAGGGGAAGGTGAGGAACATGTTGAATGTGACATTCAGGGAAGCTCTCCCTGAGGCAGTGACATTTCTATGAGCCCTGAAGACTGAAAGACAATCAGACAACAGAAGAGCTAAAGGGGGTGCCATCTGAGCAGAGAGAGAGGCTCTTGCAAAGGTCTTCAGGTGACTACCTGCGGTGTTCAAGAGGCAGATAGGAGGCCAGTGAGTGGTTAACAGAGAGTGTGAGAGGCCAAGAGCTAGGAACCCAACAGGACTTTTAGATTGATAGGTCTCACCCTGCCTGACAGGCCATGGTACAGAAGGTGAATTTTTAAAATATACATATATAAGTGTAATAAGTCATTTAAACAGGAGTTTCATGGTCCACCTTATATTTTTACAACAGTAGTTCTCAAAGTGTGATCCTCAGCCCAGGAGCATCACCTGGGAATTTGTGAGGCATGGAAATTCGCAGGTCCACTTCTGGCCTAGTGAATCACAGGCTCTGGGAGTGAAACTCACGGTCTGTATTTTAATAGGCCCTCCAGGAGTTGCTGCTACTGGTCTGGACTGGAAGCTCAGTGATTCTCAATCCTGGCCGCACAAAAGAATCATCTAACTTTGGGAGGCCAAAGCAGGTAGATCACTTAAGATCAGGAGTTTGAGACCAGCCTGAGCAACATGGTGAAACCCCATCTCTACTAAATATACAAAAAATTGGCTGGGTGCTGTGGCACACACATAGTCCCAGCCACTCGGGAGGCTGAGGCCGGAGAATCGCTAGAACCTGGGAGGTTGAGGTTGCAGTGAGCCGAGATGGCACCACTACACTCCAACTTGGGTGACAGAGCAAGCTCTGTCTCGAAAAATAAAAATAAAAAGAATCATCCAAGAGCTTTCATGAGCTACGAATGTTGAGAGACCTTCTACCCACTATGCCTAGATTCTGATTTAATTAGTCAGAGATTGGCCCCTGGGCGTTGGTAGGTCTTGAATGTTCCCCAAGGCATTCCATAGCTACAGCAGGTAGGACCACAGCTCTAGCTGCTGCGTGGAGAATGGACAGCACGGGGAAGGGAGGAGATGCAAGAAGATCGGGAGGATAATGCAGTGGTCCAGGTGAGAGATGATGGTGGCAGAGAATACAAAGGGGCTTAGACAGATTGTAAATATATATTTCGGAGAGAAAAACCCAACAGGACTTTTAGATTGATAGGATATGGGGTGGGGAGGTGGGACTTATGTTCAGCATCAGATTGAAGGGAATGCCAGCCATAATAGTAAAGACCCTGTGCTTGTAGATAGCCTGCAGCTAGAAGACCCTGGCAACATAGAATAACGTTGAGCACAGGGTCCCAGAGAAGTCCATCTTCTTTATCTACCTGGCAACAAAGAAGATTTCAGCAAACTTAGCAAGATCTAAGCTTATCCTAAATTCTCAGAGGAGCCACAATGTGAAAGGGACTTTACAAAAAAATATCTGAATACTCAGATAGGATGTTCCTGTTTTACAGCCCAGCCTTCTGGGAACACTCTGGGCACTGGCCCTTCTGGGGAGAACAGGGGGCTGGATGATGTATCCAGGAGGGACCAGCAGGTGGCATGCCAGACTCAGAAATGTGTATTGCAGGGAGAAAGGCAACACTTGTTTGCTGCTTAAGCAGAAGAAAAGGATTCACTCCGGAAGTAATACTCATGTGTGCATGTACTAACTGGCTACTGTGTGCCAGATACTGTGCCAAGTGCTTATGTGTATATTCTCATTTAATCCTCATAGTTCTACAAGTTGAACTCTACCACTTTACATATATTCAGAGATCTAAGTGACTTAGGCAATATCACTGACATGGTCATTGGCAGAACCAACCTTGGTCCTCTAGCCTGTCTGACCCCACGGCCACTTTTCCTGTCAAAACGGCCAGGATCCCCAGCAGTTCTTTCTTGTCCACAGTGGTGCTTTCACTCACGCTTGGGGGCAATGCCCTTGGAAGGTGGGGCCATCAGAATGAGCAAAGCCTTTAAAGTCAAACCCCCTGGGCTTTGCTGCTCACTTGCTGTGTGATGGTGAGAAAGCTGTTTGGCCTCTCTATCCTCAGGTTTCCTCACCTCTAAAATGGGGTGAGGCTGGGCTCAGTGGCTTACTCTTATAATCCCAGCACTTTGGCAGGCTGAGGCAGAAGGATTGCTCGAAGCCAGGAGTTCGAGACTAGCCTGGGCAACAAAGTGAGACCACAGCTTTACAATAAATAAATAAATAAATAAATAAATAAATAAATAAATAAAATGGGTTGAGACGTGAGGCAGCAAGCTGTGGTGAGATGATCTTATGTAACTGACCCAGAATCTTGCTTGCTTGGCCCAGAGGAGTGTTCAATGAATGGCAGCTTTTCTGCTTAAAATGACTTCACAGGAGGTAGAGACAACTCTGAAAGGTCTAAAACTGCTATCCAATGGTGCTTTGTGCAGTGATAGAAATGCTCTATATCTGTGCTGTCCAGCAGCATTGTCATAACCACATGTGGCCATTGAGTGCTTGATACATAGCTAGTGTAACTGAGAGATTGAATTTTAAATTTTACTTAATTAAGATAAATTTAAATTTCAATAATCATATGTGGCCAGTGGCTACTGTATTGGACAGTGCAAGTCTAAAATGTGTCTGCGCTCATAGTCTGTGTGTCCTTGACAGCCCCTTGGATGTGAAACAAAATAAGCTATGTTCATCATTGGAGCCTGGCATATAGCAGGCACCCAGTAAATTGGAGTTTGTCAGAAATGGAAGAGAAAGGAAAATCAATAAGCGAAGCCAAAGCAATGTTTTACGTTTAACAAATTGTGTAAAATTGTAGGACTGGACTCTCAGACTTCTCTAACAAAATCTTCCCGAGTTCAATACCCATGGGGGACTGACTGGGGCAGGTTGTTAGTTTTTTACCCTTTCAAGCCAGAATTCTCTAAATATTCCTTCAACCTGTATTCAGTGGGGACAGAGAACAAATGTGCTCAAGTTAATGGCTAAATGGCTAACGACGAAACGGCTACCGTGTGCCAAAGTGTGTGTTTCATCTAGTTGCTGACTAAAGAACTCTTCTTCCTTTTCTGTGCCCCGTCTTCAAAATTTTTTTTTTGCAATTTCACAAATCAGACAACTTCTTAGAAAGTTTATTCTCTCTCTCTTTTTTTTTTTTTTTTTTTTTTTTTTTTTGGTTTTTGTTTTGTTTTGTTTTGCTTTGTTTTGTATGTTTGTTTTTGAGACAGGGTCTCACTCTGTTGCCTAGGCTGGAGTGCAATGGTGAGATCTCAGCTCACTGCAGCCTCAACTTCCTGGCGCTCAGATGATCCTCCCACCTCAGCCTCCCAAGTATCTGGGACTACAGGCATGTAGCACCATGCCCAACCTATTTTTGTGTTTTTTGTAGAGACAAGGTTTCAGATGTTGCCCAGGTAGGTCTCAAGCTTCTGGGCCCAAGTTGTCTGCTTTTCTTGGCCTCCCAAAGTGCTGGGATTATGGATATGAGCCACCATGCCACGCCAAAAGATTTTAAAGGTTCAAAGTGTAAATAACAAAACAACTGGCCCCCAGGAAGCAGCACTATATCACGTATTTCTCACTCCCAAAATTTTATCTGTCCAGATTTTGTTTTTAAGTGATGGTCAGTTGGCAATTCTTGCATTTTCCATAGTTGAATCTTGCAGTTTATAAAAGCTAGTGGCAAAAATTTTCTCCAGGAGTAGGTCTGCATTGGCTGACACTGTCATTTGCTTCTACCTGAAGATAATTTCTATGCTGTCAATATTGGGACCCATTTGCATTCCACCCATGGTTTAAGAAAAATCTGAGTTAATGGGCATCTTATTTCCAAAGTATCCCAGTGATGTGTAGTGGTCCTTGTGGACTGGCCTCCTGGGCTGCTGGTCCATTTCCTCACCTGGCTCTGACCCAATTAAGACCAAGCCCCTCTCATCCAGAGCATCCTGTTCTGGCCACAGGGCAGATGTTCTTACCTACACCAGGCAGAATCTTTCTTACCTGTACCGGGCAGAGCCATTCTTCGCTCCTCACCATCCTGAAGACTTGCACTTTCTCTGGGTGCCCCAGCTACCAACTTGATGTAGCGATGATCACATCTCCTTGAACAAGACTTATGGCTCTGACAACAAACAGCCCCATGAATGGAGCTGCTTTTGCTTTTTGTATTTTTAACTTTTCCCTTCACTATACCTCAAAGCCCTCTAGGAACATAGAGAATCCTCTGCCGGAATGACATGTTCTTCTGTCTTTTATGGCTCTTTGTTTCTTAACATAGCTCATTCCCAACTCTGTCATCAAAGGCCCTTGGGAATAGGGTCCAGATATGAATAAAGGGGTTCCCTCCATGATTCTGCCTTTGAGTGATGAGTAAAGGGACCACTGGATCTGACGCCTTATCCATCGCTCCTCTCACCTCTGTATATCCTCCCAGGTCCCAAAATGGTTGGGCATCCTTTTCCCAAATAGTCATTTTCCAGTATTGTAGCAACCCAGGTAACTGTTAGTACACTCCCATAAGGCACTGTGTGACATGGTATCAACTAGGTAAACATCTGCACGACTCAGAGAAGCTTCACCCAGGTGATAGCTAACCCACTATTAAAACAGCAGTTTCCCCCCCAGTGACTGAATATGTTTTCACATTACATTATCGCTTGTTAATATCAGAGCCGAAGTGCAACCTCAGTTCTCTTCTTCCCCTCCTTCAGTCTTTATCTACTCAATCTACTTCACACCTGTCTCCAGCTGACAGCTCTGCCCTCATCTTCTGGGCTGGGTATCTTGAGATTCCCCTCCAGATCCCCTCCTCTGCTCCTAGTGGCTGACCATCTAGTCTAGGGAACCCTTGCTCTTTGGCACTTAGCTGGGTTCAGCTAATGCAGAACCCCCAAGGGAGATTGCAAGACGGGAGAAGAAAGGATGGGTGCCCTTACTTCCAAGGTCTCAGCCAGCCTGCGTGTCCCCAGACTAAGGTCTCTGTTCCTCTCAAGCTCCACAGCTCCCTAAGATTCTGCTAACAGCTTCCTTCCCTCGTCTCTTAGGCTTGAAGATGGTGGGCACTTGCAAGGTTACTTTGCTTGCCTTTGTGTTCTCCTGCACATGCACCACTCTAAATGCCCCCTTTCTAAATAAATCTTCCTGCATTTCTCCTAACTCAAGTGTAACAGCTGTTTCTATTGGATCCCTAATTGACATACTTTCCTTTGGCATATGGATGCATTCTGGTTTTGCTATATTTCTATTCCCGGTTGCTCTGTGAACCTCATGACTAAGATTTACCTCCCCTTCCAAACATCACTTGGATTCAAGGTATTCGCTGTTCTTAAAACTGAATTTCTCCATTTCACTCTCTTTGAACTAAACATCCACCTGTTCTTTTTCTTTCCTTCCCTCTTTTCTTCTTGCTTCCTTCCCTCCCTACCTCCCTTCTTGCTGGGTAGTGATGCATGAGAGTACTAGCGTTAGTCTGCTTGAGTTAAATTCTCAGCTCCTTATGCGATCTCACCCCCTTAAGCTTAAGTTTCCTCATCTGGCAAATAGGGACAATGATTTCATTGTCATGAAGATTAAACAAGATCTTAAGATGGTGTCTGGGCCTGGAATGGTGGCTCACACCAGTAATCCCAGCACTTTGGGAAGCCGAGGAAGGCAGATCGCTTGAGACCAAGAGTTTCAGACCAGCCTGGCCAACATGGCAAAACCCCGTCTCTACTAAAAATACAAAAATTAGACGAGGGTGGTGGTGGGGGCCTGTAATCCCAACTACTCAGGAGGCTGAGGCAGGAGAATCACTTGAACCTGGGAGGCAGAGGTTGCAGTGAGCCGAGGTCACACCACTGCACTCCAGCCTGGGCAATGGAGTGAGACACTGTCTCAAAAAAAAAAAAAAGAATTGTGTCTGCACAGCCTGAGGTTCCTCAACATTTGTGGAATGATTATTTCTGTGTCAAGCTACTCTCTAATCTCCAATATCATAATCTAAATTTCCAAAGATTCTCTTTCTTGCACCTCTAGCTGGAGGATGGCTTCTTCTTGCAATACTTCTCATGGTCCCGAAGTGACCTTTTGAACCCCGGATTTTAAAGGCATCCTTAATTTCCATGGGCCCAGTACAATCAGAGAGCAAATTCTTAACCTAATTCTTATACTTTAGTTTGCTTCCCTCCCGCCCCCACAGTTACTGGTAAAGAAAAAGAAAAGGAGTTTTAAACTGGCTTATTATTTTTAGTATCTCCTACGAAGTACTAGATATTCAGAATGCCATAGAGAAAGGCAGGAAGAGGAATTTTTTTCTTATGGAAGTGATGGGCATAGCAGGAGGGAGAATCTGACACCATTTCCAACAGGCACAGGGGAAAGAAAAGTACAGAATGCTTTGCACGTGGAGACTATGGAAGTATTTGTGGTTTTACAGTGGATTTGATCAAGATTATAGAGGAAGTAATTGAGACCAAAGGTTAGCTTGAAGATTTAGGAAGATCTGTGCCTATAAATTCTCCATTACATGTCTGTTCCATTAATTATTTTAAAAAGTGTTGATTATATGATTTTTCACTTCTAAACTCCTGAGAATTGTAGGAAAGGGACTGGGAAGGGGTGTGTGTGTGTGTGTGTGTGTGTGTGTGTGTGTGTGTGCAATTCACAGAGAAAGAGTTGAGGATGCAGTTACATCCACAGCTGAACGAATTTTCTTGATGCTCCATTTATTTCATATTTTTCTCAAGAGTCCCCCAAGACAGCAATTTATACACATTTGTCTTGCCATGTAATTTTGCTTAAACAATAGTTAGGAAAACACAACCAGATTTTTTTTTTTTTTAATTTATAAACAGGCATCTACATGTTGACATCAACATCAAAATTAGCCCTCAGTCTCCAGAAAGTCACTTTTTTCAGTTCAATTAATAATTAAGTTGGAAATCTCACCTCTTAAGTTCTGGGGCAACATAGCAGGGGTTGGAACACTGACCTGGCCTTGGGGAAATCAACCAGCGAAGCAGCTTTTTCTTGCAGTTCCCTGGACAACCATTCCCTGAACAAGGGTCCCTATTTAACAATTAAATTTTAATTACCTAAGCAAGAGATAAATGCATTCTCTTTTTTAAAACTTAATGTATCACAGATGAAGCTAAAGTGCCCTTGGACCACTATTTCTAATCATGATCTTCTTTACTGAAGGTTACAAGTTTGGGGTGTATCTTTATAGAACCCTTACTTCTCATTTTCCTAAATCTATATACATGTCCACATAGCAAGTGAGTAGCATTACTGCGTGCCCATTTTTTTCCCTTCGTTTCTTACAATCTATGGCAACTTTTCCTGGACCCCTGATCTTGAAGAACACCAAAGACTAAACTGAAAAATCCAATGGGCTTATTGCATCTCATTCTTCCCTTGGGAGTAGGGAGTTGACTTAAACCCATTGTCTATGTATGATAAATAATTGATAATAACTTAATATGTGGTTGGGAATGCTTTATTTTCATTTCTATTTTATAATTTGTTGATTGTTAAGAGAAAATAAGGGGAAATCCCTCTAACACCATATTCATAGAATTTGTGTGCTGGAAAGATCTTAGGCAGTATCTATTTAACACATCAAAAAATGGGTTCCAGAGGGGAAATGGAGCATTTGCAAATGTAGCAGGCATGGGTCCTCTCTATTTAAATAAGCAGCAACAGGAGGAGGAGGTCAGACTCTGCCCTATATTCACCTTCAGATTGTAATGAAACATTATTTTCCATGTGCGTCCTTTCTCTTTACCCCATTCCACTCCTCCTAGCCAGTCTTTCTTAGCCACATTCTCCTTTGTAAATCCATCTCAGCTATTTTGTGACTTTCTGCTTCGGATTTCTTAATAGCAAAAGCTGACTGCTAATGTTGACTGTGCTTATTCTGCAAAGGATTATATTGTGTGCTTTCGATACATTTTCCACTTTATCCTCACAGAGCACTATTTGAGGTTGGCACTCTTATTATCCTCACACGAGAAAACTGAGGCTCAGAGGGGATAGGAAACTTGGCCAACATCTCTAAGGAGGAAGTGACAAAAAGAAGGTCAAACTCTACAGGCTTCTTGACTCTGCAGCTTGCACTCTTGATTCCATGCTATACTGCCACATGTTTAGTTGTCTTTTACAACAAACAAGAGGAAATATTCAGAGTAGAATGGGGAGAAGCAGGTTACAGACTCTCAGTAGGTTTTTAGCTAACTGCCCCGTAAGCTGTAGAAACTCAATGAATGTTTGACACCTGAACAAAACACTCTGAAGACTAAATGAGTTCACATGCATAAAGGACCTAGAACAGTGTCTGGCACCTACTAAGGTCTAAGTGAGTAGTAGGTATTATTAATTTGTGTGCCTAATTGTGTCATCACTTTATGCTGTGCAAATACCACAGAAGGTAAGACATTACTTGTCCAGACTCACAGGTCATGGGAGTCAATGGTACTGTTGAGACAATTTTAAAAGACCTTTCTGAAATATCACCTCCAAGCAGTTGGAGGATTTGGGTTTGCTAACAAAACCTTCTGGGACATTCTAGCAATTAGAACAATCACAGCCAGGACTCATGAGAGAGAAGGTTTCAAACTCTTCCTTATTATTGAAGTTTGGAATTTGGGACCAACTCCTTCACTCCATTGTATTTTCTTTTGCCATCTTTCTTACTGACCAAACCTATCATTATTTCTTCCTTTCCAGGGACTTCTATGCCATCTGTAGTTTGCCCCTTCCTCTTATTTTTTCATGTATGTGAATGTTTTTTGCCTGTATTTGAAATGCCAGCCATCATTTGCAATGTCTTCTAGGGGCAACCTGCGTTTAACCCAGGTAAGTAAGCAGCAAATCACATGATCCATGCCTATACCTTCCCCAGCCATGGTAAATCAGTTATGGTGAGCGCTTGATCTTTGAGGTCATCGTGTAGTATTAGGACTGGCTGCCATTTTGGGTCAAGTGCAAGGTAAGAAAGTGGACAGACAAGCCTGAGTGAGACAGTGAAGTGGCCTCTACTTTTGGTTTTCTAGTTCTAGTGCCTATGTTTTCTACTTCTTAAATTCTGTATCCTTTTTCTTTGTTTTCCTTACTTGAGTTAAATTGAGTGAGTTTCTGTTACATGGATCCAGAGGGGCTTTTCACTAGATACTCCCTAACCAGGCAATTAAACTCTTTGAGGACATAGTCCCTGTGTGCCTCTCAATGTGTAACATACTGCCTGGTACATGGTAGGTATTCAATAAATATTTCTTGTTGATGCATATTTTATGGAGTGAGAATTATCTTGTTCTGTGAATTTTGATTATAGTTTGTTTTTGTGAGTGACAGAGGCTATATACCAACAATAATAATCATTCATTTGTTTATGCAAAGGCATTTATTCTGGATAAAATTGAGAGGTAAAATAAAGCCCAGTTTCTTACGTTAGATTCCCTCTCTAGCAGGGGAGATAGTACAACAGATAAATCATCACTTTATTGGCCCAGTACCTTTGATTGGCAGGTACTGACTGGATCTACTTTATTTTCCACTGTCCCCAGGACCTAGCCTGATGAATACCACATGGTTAATACTCAAAAACTATATTACATTTATGAATCCATCATTCAGTCATTCATAATAATTAAGTGAAAGCATTCATCAGTGATAGAACCTTGGACCTTCCCTGCTGAGGATGAGTATTTGAATTGGGGTACAGAAGGGATGGCATCAAGGATGTCACCTGGTTCACCCTATAAGGGGGAACAAAAGGCTGGGGAAGGTATAGGGGTGGATCATATGATTTGCTGCCTACTTACCTGGGCTTAATGCAGATTGTCCCTAGAAGACATGGCAAATGATGGCTGGCATTTCAAATACAGGCAAAAAACATTCACATACATGAAAAAAATAAGGCCCAGTTTCTTACATTATGTTCCCTCTCTAGCAGGGGAGATGTACAACAGATAAATTACCACTTGATTGACAAGTATAACCCAAACAAAATGTTCTCTCCCTAGATCTGCTGTGCTTGTTCCTTTTCACAAACCACAGTGACTCTGGAAAACCTGGCTATAAACACCAGCACTGCCACCAGCTAAGGATCTGTGATCAGGAGTGCTATCTCACAGTGACAGAGTAAGTGTTCCTTCCCCCATTTAATTCTAATTGGAATTCCTTGCATTCTGTATTACTGTTGTTCACTTCAAACTAATCACCAACACGTCTCATTCATTCTGGGCTGTTGGTCGTGTCTGAAGTTCAGTGGTCGATGTTTGCATATGCAGGATTTTTAATGAAATGCTGGTATACCTTTCAGTCACCTTTTCCAGACTTCACAATGAGTTGGACTCTGTTCAGAGTCAAAGGATTTTTCCCTCCTTTTGTTCCCCTTTATAGGGTGAACGAGGTGACATCCTTGATGCCATCCCTTCTGTACCTCAATTCAAATACTCATCCCCAGTGGGGAAGGTCCAAGCCTCTATCACTGATGAATGCTTTCACTTAATTATTATGAATGACTGAATGATGGATTCATAAATATAATATATATTTTGAGTATTAACCATGTGGTATTCATCAGGCTAGGTCCTGGGGACAGTGGAAAATAAAGTAGACCCAGTGAGTACCTGCCATCCTGAAGCTTGGAGTCCAGTGGGGGACAATGGATGCTCCATAGGCAGTTCACATAGAACAGCAAGACGTCAAATGCGATACACGCTGTGAAGAAAAATTGCCAAGTGATATGAGTGCATGTAACAGAAGGGTTGATGGATGTGGAGTGTCTGAAAAGTTATCATAAAGTCATATTGGAGCTCAGCACTCCGCAGGGTGAAGCAGGTGAAGAAAAGAGGGGAGAATGTTTGGGTTCAGGGAAGAACATTTCCAAAGGCCCCAAGCAGAGAAGAATAGCTGAAATAACTCAGGAATAACACCTTGAAGCTTTGGAAAATGAGGAGAATAAACTACTCATCAAATTGCTGCCTTTCAGAAAACACATGCTCTTCTGTTTTAACCAAAATAACTGGCTGCTGGGTGAGAAACCCATGATCAAAACAAGTGCCCCAGTTGTCCCTGAATTGGAAGCTGTTTTATTGACATCAAGATGTTTAAAAATATGAATGGCTTTTTTGTTTTTGTTTTTGTTTTTTTTGAGACGGAGTCTTACTCTGTCACCAGGCTGGAGTGCAGTGGCACGATCTAGGCTCACTCCCAGGTTCAAGGGGTTCTCCTATCTCAGCCTCCTGAGTAGCTGGGACTACAGGTGTGCGCCATCACACCCAGCTAATTGTTGTAGTTTCAGTAGAGACGGAGTTTCACCATGTTGGCCAGGATGGTCTCCATCTCTTGATCTTGTGATCCACCCACCTCAGCCTCCCAAAGTGCTGGGATTATAGGCATGAGCCACCGTGCCTGGCTATGCATGGCAATTCTAACATCATCCCTTCTTCCTTCCCTCCCCTCTTCCTCCTCCCCAGTCATCAGAACTCTAGACAACCCAGGGATCCCAGAGCATCTTTTCAGGAGGAGTGATAGAGCCACTGAGGCATGGAGTTTCCTGTTTTACCTTTGTGAACTTTTGGCTTCTCTGTCTTGGGGGAGACAATAACAACGAAAAACCTGAAGGGCAAGATTTGAGGGGAAACAAGCAGCTTTGGCAGTCAAGTCCAAAATCTGCCGTGAAAGCCTCGGGCTGCTCTTTCCATTCCCTTTGGTTTGTGCTTTGGCTTCTTAGCAGTCATGGTCAATGTCATCCTAGTAGTAGCACTAGCAATTAATATTTACTAGTCATTACCTCGTGGCCAGGCATTATGGTCAGAACTGCCTGTGTATCATCACATTTAATGCTGACAAAATTATATAAGGTGAGCCCTGTTAGGGTGATGTGAAATTGTCAATATTCAACAACTTTTTTAATCTATAAAAATGTCCATTTCATAAGATTGAAGCTCATATTATTATATTCCCAGGGGCCCAGGGGTTTACAAAAATTGTCCGTTTGTCCATGCTTTTATAATTGGGGAGTGGCTATACCACAGTGGCTGTGTTCTTTTGCATGATGCATGAAAGGAAGAGAAGGAGGAAGAAAATTACACCATAAAGATTTGTCCTTTCCTCTTTCCATGCCCTCGTTTACTACTTAGTGTGTCTCATGGGTTAGAAAAGGAGAGAAAAGCCGGAAGATGCTGAAGTCTGAAGATATTCCAACAATTCTCACTCTTTTTACTCTGTGCCCTGCCCCGGTCTTGATTCCATTTAAAACTAATCTTCGGCTGGGCAGTGGCTCACGCCTGTAATCCCAGCACTTTGGGAGTCTGAGGCAGGCGGATTACGAGGTCAGGAATTCGAGACCAGCCTGGCCAGCATAGTGAAATCCCGTCTCTACTAAAAATAAAAAATATAAAAAATATAAAAATTAGCCAGGTGTGCTGGCGGGTGCCTGTAATCCCAGCTACCTGGGAGGCTGAGGCAAGGAGAATCACTTGAACCTGGGTTTGTGCCACTGCACTCCAGACCGGGCGACAGTGTGAGAGTCCGTCTCAAAAAAAAAAAAAAAAAAAAAAACGAATAAAAAAATGAAAAAAAAAAACACCTGATCTTCCTGAAAAGTCCAGGGGAGTGGTGACCATAGGCACAGCCAGGCCCAGGCTTTTACACAATGCTAAGACAAATCTGTCTCTGGACTCATCAGATCTTCCTTCTACTAAGAAGTCCAGCCCGATATCCCACAGCACACCACCCCCACTAGAGAGAGGAAGAGAGAGAACCACTTTCTCAGTAGTCCCAACAAAATCCTAGCAAAGATTCCCATTGAATCTTTACCATATGCCCACGTGAAGAGACTGAGGCACAGAAATAAGGTGAGCAGCTGGGGACACAAGGCCCCACCCCACCACACTGTGCCTGTCTGAGGTCATGGACTGCGCTAATCAGCAACTATGGCCCAGATGCCTACCCCTGGCGGGAGAAGCAGGGGAATCAGCTCTACAGGGTCGGTCCCACATCAGTCACCTAGACTGCCCGTTGGGGGAAGTGATTGTTCAAAGGAAACCTGGTTGCTTTTACCAGAAGAAGGGAGATTGGGTGCCAGTCAGGGGAAGTCACAACTGCTCTCTACAATGAGACTGTAGAAAAGTTTTTGACAGAGAGGATATTTTTCTCTCCAGTCTGATGCTGGGCCCAAATTTCAAAGAACAGAAGGCTATTAAAAGGGCAAAGGAAGGAAGTACTAATTAAAAGGTCCCTGCCAAGCTCTAGGGTCAGAGAGAACAAAGAATCATCCATTAGGGAGGCTCCTGGCCTGGTGTTAACTGCAAGGGCTTTGGGCAGGACAGAGGTTCAGCTCAGGGCCCTTAGATGCGTGAAACCTCCTGGACTTCATTTTTCTCATTTGTAAAATGGACATAAAATACCTACTTCTGTGGTTTATTGGCAAGATAGGATGCTTTAATATATGACAAATCTTTAGGCTGGTGCTTGGTACACGGCTTGTTCTCAATACATGGTAACGGCTGCAGTGAATGTTGTTGCTAAGGCTACTCAAATGTTTGAGTCCTAGAGATTCTTCCTCTTAGGCCAAAAGTCTCCTCGGCTCGTCTGAAACCTTGGTTCTTTATTTTTATTTATATATTTAGGGACAAGGTCTCATTCTAGAGTGCAGTGGTATTATCATATCTCAC
The DNA here is from genome assembly GCF_049350105.2 of Macaca mulatta. Lineage (NCBI taxonomy): Eukaryota > Metazoa > Chordata > Mammalia > Primates > Cercopithecidae > Macaca > Macaca mulatta. The sequence goes on along the minus strand of NC_133407.1, from coordinate 128,027,432 downwards.
TGCAGACTCCAACTCGTAGACTCAAGCAATTCTCACAACTCAGGCTCCTGAGTAGCTAGGACTACAGGTGCACACAACCATGCCAAGCTTCATTTTTTAAATATGTAATTTTGTAGAGATGGGGTCTTGCTATGTTCCCAGGCTGGTCTCGAACTCCTGAGCTCATGATCCTCCTGCCTCGGCCTCCCAAAATGCTGATTTTACAGGCATAAGCCAACCACATCCAACTCTGGTTCTTTTCTTTTTAAGACAGAGTCTTGCTCTGTCACCCAGGCTGGAGTGCAGTGGTGCAGAGTTGGCTCACTGCAACCTCCACCACTCAGGTTCAAGCAGTTCTCCTGCCTCAGCCTCCTGCGTAGCTGGAACTACAGGCATGTGCCTCCTTGCCTGGCTAATTTTTTTTTTTTTTTTTTTTTTTTGTATTTTTAGTAGAGACAGTGTTTCTCCACGTTGGCCAGGATGGTCTCGAACTCCTGACCTCTAGTGATCCACCCACCTCGGCCTCTCGAAGTGCTGGGATTACAGGCATGAGCCACTGTGCCCAGCCTCTGGTTCTTTTTAATAATCCCAAGATCAAGGACTTATTCTAGAACTTACGTTCCTAGAAGTCCTTTGACACTTTTCCAGAACTTTTACTCTGACTTTGGGGTTATGCAATATGGGCCACGTCAGTATGGACTACACTGGTGTTGTTGGGTATCTATTAGATGCCGGAGAAACAAGAGCCCCTATATTCCTTTGATCTGGAGTATTCAAATGACTCAGTATCTTTTCCATATTTCCTTCATGTCGACTGGCTTTCCAAGGGCACCCTGCACAGCTACATTCCATAACCCATGTCCAGTTGCCTCTGGCCACCTTTCTAGGCTCTTCCTGCAGGACCCACTTCTCTATCTTGCCTTCCCTTCGAATCCTATCTTGCCTTCCCTTTGAGTCACAGGTTTCAGACTTGACACTCTAGACCTTCCTTGTTTCCTGACTGATACAGTCGGGTCAGGTGTCTTTTTGTAGCAAATCACAGACACCAGTTGAAACAGACTTAATTATTTAATCAAAAAGTCAGAACATAGCAGGATTCAAGGACTCGAACAATATTATCAAGTCTCAGTCTCCATCTCTTGCCTCTGTTTTCCTTCCTGCTGGCTTCATTCAGGGAGACTTTTCCCATCCCATAGCAAAATGGCTACCAACAAAGGCAGCTTACACTGTGGGGGTGACTGCATGATTTTTCCCAACTCCTCACCCATCCTGCATGCCTGCCTTTTGCCAGCGACTTTGTAGTCTCTTCTACCAGTAGAGTGCATTTGCCATCTCACTGATGTTGGGTGTAGCCATGTACTCTATTTTGGCCAAAGAAGTGTGGTTGTAAATGACAGTGTGCCAGTTCTGAGCCTAGGTGTTAAGAGGAACTGCCTGTTTCCATATGCTTTCTCTTGTGCTTATAGAATTACCATGAGGATATGCTGCAGGTAGTCTCTTTAAAAAAAAAAAAAAAAAAAAGACATTTAGAGAGAAGCTGCCTCAGTTGAATGCAGGCTTGCAGCTGGAAGCAGAGGCATGCCAGCTAATCTGAGGAATTGTTAGCATGATAATAAACACTTTCTGATATGTGGGGCTGAGCTATATGAGGGCTCTTTATATAGCATTGTTGTGGTCATTGTTGAGTGATGCATGAACTATTTCCATTGCCACCAAAAGAGATTTCTTTCCTTCCTGATGGTTTCAGTAAAAATCCTAAAATCCATTTCAATGCACCAAACTTAGTTATAGGGCCGAAAGTGAAGAAGAGATGGCTCCCCACAGGAATTCGTGGTGCTCTTACCAGAAGATGGTATAAAGAATGTTGACAAGTCAAAAAGACAGGTTCTCATTGCATCATCCTTAAATGGGCTGCGGATACCTATGTCCCATATTAAGCCAGGAACCAGCCTTTTCACATCTATACCCAACCGTATAGGGCAGAGCTCAACCAGAGCTAGAACCAGTTACCAGCTGGCCCACTAGGGATGCCCAATACATAGCCATTGGTGCTCCACCAAAATCAGAAAGACCTAACCTCTAACTTCTCTCCCTTTCCAGGCCAGAATGGGTAAGGCGGGCTTGTGCAGCTGGCAAGCTGCTATTTGGTAACTCACTGCCCTCCTCTGCAAGGCCAGTTCAACTCAGAAAAGTCATGGGCAGAATGGTTGCTGGGTCCTGATTTAGAGCAGTCCTTTCTTTGCCAGCTCTGGTCTTCAGCTGTACTCCAGGGTTTTCATCTCTAGTGGGGTGGGTGCCCCACCAAGTCTGTGTTCTTGAGAAAGAACAGACCTGCACTGAAAGCATGATGTGTCACAAATGGAACCCCTTTGCCCTGCTTTATAGGGTCTATTTAAGTCTAGTAAGCTTCCTGGTGAATATCATTGAAAATTAAGCTGATTTTTAAAACTGCAGTGGCTCTATTTTGCTTTCTTCCCCCAAATCCCACCTTTCTACTTTGGAGTTTTTCCTGCTGTTTGGCAGCTGCTGTCTTTAAGGAATGCCACTTGGCTCCAAGATATTCATGGGGCATTTTTGATGGGCATTGCTTAGGGAAAGGGCATGATCCTGCCTCTTTCTGACAGTATCATCTTCTAAAGCTGCATGGCAACTCATCCTTTGGCAGGGCATTCATCGTGTAGAAGCATTTGGAGCTATGAAGAGAAGGTTCTGTTTCCTCTACTCCCCAGGGGTCACCCATCAGTCTTGCGGTACTACACACCCTCCCCCTCCTTTGAATGCCAAACCTCTTCATGGAGCTGGGAGAAAATGGTGGGAGAAGGCTGGAGAGAGGGAAAGCAAACACTGGTCAGTGTGTTCGCTCTGATTACACCGTTGTGGGTGAGACAATAGCTACAGTGAATACAAGCAGGCAGGGTTCAATGCCGCTTTCTTCCCCTCCTCAATGCAATTTTGATCCAGCCAGGGCTACCCTGCAATTTTAATCCAGCTCAGTCTAACTGGGGCAGTCCAACCTGGAAACCAAGCCTCCCTCTGTGGGGGGTGGCTCCTCTCATCATTTGGGAGGTTATTGGGACCATGCTTGTAACGTCCCGTGAACATGGGCCACTCCAAACTCACCAGAGCCTCCATGAACCAGCCTAATTGTTATTGAGATACATCTTTGATATAGATGTGATTGCAAGTACCAATTACTAAGCTGCTGTCCCTCACCCTAGGCCCACCAACCACTGTTTTGTGATGCAGTGGTTGGGGCTGCCATTTCTCCCCATCAGCTGGTGCCACATTTGGTTCTGCCACTAGGAGGCACCAGAGGGAGATGGCAAAGTTGGAGGATTTAAGAGGGCCTCTCACCTTCTAGTTCCCATCAGCTTCATCCTGCCAATAGCGGTTTGTTTCAGTCTCTAGCTTTCTCAACACCCTCAGTACCAGCCTCTTAATCATTACTCTACTCCATAATTTACAAAATGTTCCTACTTTAAAAAGCCAGCCAGATGCAATGGCTCAGTGTGTAATCCCAATACTTTGGGAGGCAGAGGCAACAGGATTGCTTGAGGCTAGGAGTTTAAGACCGGCCTGGGCAGTATAGCAAGACCCCATCCCTACAAAAAGTTTGCAAGTTAGCCAGGTGTGGTGGTGCACACTTCTAGTCCCAGCTGTTCAGGAGGCTGAGGTGGGAGGATCACTTGAGCCCAGGAGTTTTAGGCTGCAGTGAGCTATAATTATGCCGCTGCACACCAACCTGGGCAACAGAGTGAGACCTGCCTCAAAACAACACAACAAAAACCTCCTCTGGTGTTTGTGTGTGTGTGTGTGTGTGTGTGTGTGTGTGTGTTTGTTGTTGTTGTTGTTGTTTTTGTTTTTTTTTCATCTCAGTTCTGTGTGTACAATTTCACTCACAACAAAGAAGAGAAGCATCAATAGCTGGTACAATAGGGAGCAGGGTCGCCTCCTTCCTAAAGATCCAATTTCATCCCGGGTGGTGGATAAGGCTAAGAAGATAAAAAATGACCTTTCACCTCCGGGGACAGTAATGTAAAATTAATTTGAGGCTTTGAAACTAATGAGCTGGCCCGTCCTGGTGCGTACCCCATGAATAACACAGTATGTACACAGCCAGGAACCCAGCGATCTTTCTTCCTCAGATGGGGCTTGGGATGGGAGGGGGGATGAGAAAGAAACTCATTTTGAAAAATAATCCTCAGAGGAGAGAGGTCTGCTAGGTCTCCATAAACCCAGTATTAGAGGGAGGAAGGGGGGGAGGGGAGGAAGAGAGAGAGAGAGAGGGAAAGAGAGAGAGAATTATGTGCTTTTAATCTGCTTAGCTTTTCACTGCTTAATAGCTAAAGGGCTCAGACAGGCAAGAGTATTGTGAGGTGGTTAAGTCCATGAACTTGGAGTTAGACCCCTTGGGGTCTAGCCTTGATTTGTGACTTTTTAGCTGTGTGATCTCCAGCATGTTTTTAAACTTGTGTTTTTGGGATGTTTGGATTAGACAGTACATGGAAAGTACTTGTGTTTAGGCTAAGAATCTGGTTATTTTTGCATTTTTTGACGGTGATTGAGGAAGGCGGGAACAATTCGAGGGTGATTTATCCACAGAATATGAAGTCTGAGGTTTCTGCTCTGACAAGAGGAAATGTCTAACAGCAGAAGACAAAAGTGAAACCGGGCTGATGCCAATCACTGGGAAACTAGCTTTGGCGCCTCCAGAGAATGAACCGTTTCACAGCCTAGCGGACCAGCCATGGAAATGGCTGCCTGGAGAGGCAGTGATCAGCCCATCCCCGCAGGTATGCAAACAGAAGCTCTCTCCACTGTATGAAAGGATGTGTTCACTTATTTCTTTTCTTTTTTTTTTTTTTTCGAGACAAAGTCTTGCTCTGTCACCAGGCTGAAGTGCAGTGGTGCCATCTCAGCTCATTGCAACCTCCGCTTCCCGGGTTCAAGTGATTCTACTGCCTCAGCCTCCTGAGTACCTGGGATTACAGGCACATGCCACCACACCCAGCTAATTTTTTTTTTTTTTTTTTTTTTTGGTAGAGACAGAGTTTCACCATGTTGGTCATATTTTGATCTCTCGACCTCGTGATCCGCCCGCCTCGGCCTCCCAAAGTGTTGGGAGTACGGGGCGTGAGCCATCACGCCTGGACTGTGTTCACTTATCTCTAAGGATCTTTCTCCCATTCAAATGCTGGCTCTTCCACTTGCTAATTGTGTTGCCTGGGTCACCCAATCTCTTGGAGGCTGGGCTGCTTTATCTGTGGAATCAGGCCAATGGTGCTATTGGCCTCCCTCTTATGATCTCCCTCCCTTTCCCTTTTACTCCCTCCCTGCCACAAACTAATGCTCATGATGTGCTGGGTACTGTGCTAGGCTTGGGAGATACTCAGAGGAAGAAGATGGTATAAGCACTCCCTGGGAAAATACTCAAACATTTAGTTTTAGGTTTAGAAGAAGACAGACAGATGAACAGATAGTTATAAAGCAATTCCATAGATGCACAGATGAGATATGTATTGAGTATTCTGGAAGCACAGGGGAATGCATCTAACTCTTCAGGTGTGAGGCAGAGATGGTCAGAGAATGCTTTGGTATTGGGCATTGGTGTAATAATTAAATGGCGGGGTATCTCCGGTAGAGGAAGCCATATGAACAAAGACCCAGGGACAAGAAGACAGCGTGGTGTGCAGGGAACTATATAAAAGGCAGCACAGCCAAGATGCAAAATGTGAGGGAAGAGTGACAGGCGATGAGGCTGAAGAGGCAGACAGGGGCTAAATCACAAAGGCCCTTGTCTTCCATGTTACAAATGTGAACCATGAAACATCGATGGCTGATTTTAAGTAGGAGACTGGCATGGTTAGGTTTCCATTTGGAAAGACCTCTCTCGAGACTGTGTAGAGGATGAGTTAGGAGGAGACAAGGCCAGACCACCAGCTAGCAGTGTTGAAGTCGGGAAGTCATCTAAGCTAGAATGATGATGCCATGAACCATGCTTCTTACGGGGTTGTGGTGAGAATCTGATGATGGAATGCCCCGGGAAGCTTGTAATAAAACATGAACTGCTTCCCACAAGCCAAGGGTCATTATAATTATGATCACTCTACAAAATATTGGTTTGGATGCCCATCATATAAACTGAGTCTCCCCAACACTTACCCAAACAGTGGCAACAAAATCCATACATTTAGTCAAAACCAGTATAAATGGTTGTTGTGCTTAACAAGAACCCTTTAAAAAGTGATGAAACCACTGGGTTGAGAAATAATTTTGCAGATGCTTCTGGGATACAAAGGACTAAATTTTGGTGCTGCTGGAAAGAATGGGGGAGAGAAGCACAATATTAAATTTTGGGCAAACTTGAAATGCACAATTAAATGCAGGCAAACTGGGAGGGCAGATGATACTCTTTGAATAAAACTTATAATAGATTTGGCACAAGAGGGTACTGGAGATGGGCCCAAATGTCTCAAATTTGCTGAACTGTTTTTGCAGACAGCTGGGAATTTACCAGCATTATCCTTTTTTTTTTTTTTTTTTTTTTAACCAGAATATTTTGGATTTTGTAGACATGCCCTGGAATGCCCCATCTCAGGGAAGGCTAGAGGAATGTCTCAGTGCAAGTGTGGTGTCTGCTTCTAGTGATGTTTATGGCAGAGCGGAAAATTGTCTTTAAAATTAACAATAGATGTGCATAAATCTTCCTCAGTTACCTAGCAACTGATACAAGACAACACTGAGGTTCACAGGGCTCGGTGGAGGTAAACCTGTTTTAGGAAATACCTGCGAGCATTTTAGTAATGCCTGGAGATTGCTTGGAGGGAAAGGAAAACAAATTAACATGACTAATTAAATGTTTAAATTCCTTTGTTTTTTGTTTTTGTTCCTGGGTTTTGTTGTTGTTGTTGTTGTTGTTCGTAAAAATTGAATCAAATAACAAAAACCTTTCCTAAATCTCTGAGGTTTCTAGCAACAACGAGGGTTTCACAAACACTAGCTAATTTCTGAGGCCCCTTTCAAGGCTAAAATTTTTGGCCACATATTAGCTGTATTGCCTCATGAGTAAAATGAGAGGTTAGACTAGGGGAATTGTAGTTTCATCCACATTTCTAGGGTGTATGGTGCAATAGGGCTTTTAGACCAGTTTTGTTGAATCAGACACCAAAGGCATGAATCTGGAATCAAAGTGAATTTTTTTAAAAAGAAAAGATGTTGAAATAATGAAGCAAAGAGACATAGGACTTAAGGAATACATACACACACACATACACATGCGCACACACACACACACATTTATTCTCCATGTGTATGTATGTATGTATTTATATATATATAAAAATCAGTTTATATATTAGATCTAGGTTACACATTCAATGCTGCATGGCCCAGCAGGTGACACAGCCACATCCCTTGCCAAGGAACCACAGTGAGCCAGAGAATGCGTCCTAGGTCTTCCAGATCTGTTGATTTTTCAAATAGCCAGAAATCCAGAATTTGTGGAGAATTTCCTATTGTTAAAATATTGACAACTGATTTGAAGTGTTTTTAAAAAGCACTCTGTGGGCTAAACAAAGTGAATCTGCCTTAAAGCAAAAGTTCCAAATGTGTAATTATCTTTTTACATATTATATGGTTAATTAAGACTCACTTTATTTGACAGGGTGAAGATAAGCTTGTGCAGGCCACTGGCTAACACAGTTCATCCCATGCCTCCTACATACCAAGCACTGTGCCAGGCGCTTTTCATGTCTGGCATCCTCAGAATCCTCCAAAAGGTGGGTGATATGGTTTGGCTGGGTCCCCACCCAAATCTCATCTTGAATTGTAGCGCCCATAATCCCCACATGTTGTGGGAAGGACTTAGTGGGAGATAATTGAATCATGGGGGCAGTTTCTCACATACTATTCTCATGATAGTGAATAAGTCTCATGAGATCTGATGTTTTCATAAGGGGTTTCTGCTGTGGCTTGGCTCTCATTGTCTCTTGCTGACGCCATGTACAAAGTGCCTTTGGCCTTCCGCCATGATTGTGAGGCCTCCCCAGATATGTGGAACTGTGAGTCCATTAAACCTCTTTTTCTTCCTAGCCAGTCTCAGATATCTCTTTATCAGCAGCTTGAAAATTGACTAATACAGTGGGTGTTATTTATCACAGAAGTTTGATCTCTAGTATAAAGGTGAGGATGCTGAGGCTGGGAACCCCAGGGGCATGCTGAAGATCAGGTAGCTCCTGAGTCCTAGACCCTCCATTTCAAGTCCCATCTCTCTGACTCTAACTCTCCAGCTGCCTGCTCTTAGGACTCTGACTCACTTGCAACATTTCTCTGAAGATGTGTTAGGAAACTGTCTTAGTTTGTTAAGGCTGTCATAACCAAGAACCACAGACTGGGTGGCTTAAACAACGGACATTTATTTTCTCCTAATTCTGCAGGCTGGAAGTCCAAGATCAAGGCTGGTTTCTTCTGAGGGCTCTCCCCTTGGCTTGCAGATGGCTGTCTTCTCCCCGTGTCTTCATATGGTCTTCCCTGTGTGTATGTGTGTGTATGTGTGTGTGTGTGTGCGCGCACGTGTGTGTCTGTGTCCTGAACTTTTCTTACAAGGACACCAGTTATACTGGGTAAGGAGCCACCTGAATGACCTATTTTTACCTTACTTACCCCTTTAAAGATTCTATTTCCAGATATAGTCACATTCTGAGATATCAGGGATTAGGACTTTAACATATGAATTTGTGGGGGTGGGGGGGAGGCATAATTCAACCTGAAACAGAAGCCATCAAATTTTTCCCCTCATTTCTTTCCCTTGAATATTACTATTGGAAGGACAGAGAGCGATGTCTTGAGCCCAGGGAATTGGAGCACCTGAGGGGTGGTGCTTATCTCCTGACCCCCACCCCGCTAGGTGACCTGGCTGCCGCAGCTCAGTCCCAAAAGAAGGTGATATATTTTTGCACACTGGAGCCACAGTTAACCAGTTCCCAAACCACAGCTTCAATGTTTTAGAATGCATAAAACATGAGATCACATTTAGCAATGGCACTGTTTTATTTGGCATCACTGGGTATATCTGCGTGTCTTCATCTAAAATAATACTGATGCAGATGAGAAGCATTATTTATCATGTCAAAAATTAGAAACAACCTCAATGTCCAACAATGGGGTTTAATAGGATAGAATTTTATGCAGCCTTTGGAAACTGCTGTGGAAAAGTATTTGTGGTGTGAGAAAATAATCATGACAGATGAAGTGGGGGGAAAAAGCAGGTTGCAAAGAAATAGGTATAGTTGGATCCCAATTTTTTGAAACAGGTTTATTACATGTATATATTTATATGTATATATGTGTGTATATATGTGTTCATCTGGAAGAGTATACTCCAAAATATTTAAAATTGTTTTCTTGCAGTGATGGAATTATGTGTACTTTAAGTTTTTTTCTTCTGATTTTCTAAGTGTGTGTCACATATTTTCTAAAATAGACATATTACTTTTGCAATTCAGGAGAAAATCTTAAAGATAAAAATCTTGATATCCACTCGGTTTATAGAAAGTTTCCTCTAACTTAGCCTTTTTCATAAGGAGCTGCCTCACAGCTTTCCACGTAGGGCTGCATTTACAAAAATATAATTTACTCACCATTTTCCAGATACAGCTCTCAGCCACAATTACCTGGATTCTAGAATAATTTTTGTGACTGGCCTGAGAACCTCTTCGCTATTTTTGTTTTTCCACCTGGCACTATTTTCTCATTAAAGGGTTTTAGGAGTGAATGCAGAGAAAGAGTGGAGCCCCACAGACCTGGAAAAAAAAAAAAGCTCTTAAAATAAATAAATCAGTGGACTAGTTTAATGTGTCTAAAATATCATCCAAGGAGACACAAAAAGAAGCAGGATGTAACTTCACAGTGACTTTGTTCCTTCTATTTCTCTTTACTTATTTGAGAGATCCTTTAAGCACACTTCCCTTTTAACAGAATGTACTTTGGCTAAATACTCCTATGATGTTATGCTTTTACAAAGGAGAGGTTTGTGGAGGATAATGCTGTCAGGCTTGGAAGCGGCAGTAGAGATCACATTGCCCAGCTCTTGGCATCCTTGGTTCCCAAAGCTCTGAATCCCCTGGAGAGCTTTTGTAAAAGGTCAGTGCTCCACAACATGACAGAAATAGAAGGGGCCTGGGTCTGTGCGTTGTGAAAGCTGTGATTCTTTTGATTTTTAGCCAGGTTGAGGAACCCACTTCCCTATGGCTCCTGCATTTCCTCCTCAATATCACAATAGGTGGTTACCTGAACACTTGTAGATATGAAAAATTTTCTACCTCAAGAGCTAGCCTTTTCCATTCTTATACTGCTGTGCCTATTGCAATTCTTTTTTTTTTTTTTTTTTTTTTTCATATAATCTGGATTCCTCCAATTCAGGGAGCAAAAAATGGAGACATTTTGCTGGTGTAACCCAAATAAATTCCAAGGCCCCATGTGGTCCAATCTCTGCATACAGTCACATCTTCCAAAGCAAAAACAATTACAATGGAAACTTTACCTGCAATACCCACAGAATGTTATAAGGGGCCCAGCTGATAACCCATGGTAGCATTTCTCAAAATCTTTTTCTCTTTCTTTCTTGATTTTCTCAGTTATACCAGAGCTTCTCATTCACCATCCCAACCCCAAACATCTCCACGAGCAGCCCACTTGCCCTTTCAGGCTCTCCGTCTTTGACCTCTGTTCTCTCTCAGCAATACAGTATTTAGATTGATTTTGCCTCTCTGTCTGCCTTCATCCCTCTCTCTGCCTTGCCCATTACCCAGACTTTTCACAACAAAGGAGAGCCCACGAAATATCCAATAAACAAAAATCTTTCCCCTCTCTTCCATTCTACCTGGGCCTGTTTCTTTTTGCCCAACATCCTGATTTTGAATTTTTTTTTAAGCCAGAAACTGGGGAAAGGAGAAGCAGACATCAAAGACAAAATTCCCTTTATTGAAAATGACAGGAGAGGGTTACAATTGGGCACTGTTGCACATTAATAAGCCTTGTGTTCATCACAATAATGACTTCCCATCTGTTCATTGCAAGACCACAGACTCCTACATGGTTTACACATTTCCTCCTCATTCTCCTTGCCATCTCCCCACCCCTAACAGGTGTCATAGGTGTTCACAAACAAATCCCATTAACTACCAACTCAGGTATGTATTTTTTTTTCCCCATGCCCTACTCTAGTTCCCTCCCTCTGATAATGTCTATGGCTGAGTTCTTCCCTGATTACCATGTTGGGGGATATTAAACAATACTGCTTCATGCACCAGTGACTTATAGTGAATTATAGCATCACACTTAGAATCATAGTCTCTTCATGCGCTAAGCCTGATGACTTAATCTCTCTCTGTGTCAGCTTCCTCATCTGTAAATGGGTTGTGAGAATTAAATTAACTTGCTTAGCACTGCAAAATGTTGGCTCTCTACATATGTCAACATTTCCATTTTTCTTTTTACCATTCTTTTTTGGAGGGGACAGGAAGAAGAGAAAGGTGAGTCTGCTAGGAAGTGAAGAGGACCTGGTAAAGACTTAGAGCAGGAGCCAGCAAACTATGCTGGACCAAACTGGACCTACCGCCTGCTTTTGTCAATAAAGCTTTATTGAAACACTGTCATGCTCCTTCATTTATGGCACTTTTGTACTATAATTGCAGAGTTGAATTGTTGCGATAAAGACTGTATGACCCACAAAGCCTTAAATATTTCCTGTCTGACCCTGTACAGAAAAAATTGCCAACTCCCGATTTAGAATATAAAAATAGAATCACTTTTTCATACACTTTGCCATTGATGAGATGAATGTTATATGAGGCTTTCTCTTTCAAGTGAAGTGGTTAACTGTTGTCAGAGTTTCTGCATCTGAGTCAACTCTTATAAACAGCAAGAGTTAACATCTCTGAGGCCTAATCCAAAATAAGGTTATGTTCTTTAGAAGCCTGGCCAGTTCTCCTAGGAATACAAGGAATGTAGTGTGAGATAGTATTGCAATTCTGATAAGGACACTGGGACAGGGATGCCAAGGGCTCATGCATGTCCATGCTTCTCCTCTTCTTAGGCACAAAGCTAGTTGATGCTTCCCAGTTCTCTTGCAGTAAAGGAGGCCATGTCTCAAGCTTGTGCCAATGAAATTTGGGGAAAATATGTCCACCACTCCTCGCTGACTCTTCACCTTCTCTTTTCTTGTCTGCAGGTCAGATTCAGACAATCCAGTGGAGCACTCTGAAATTGAGAGGAAGTGGTCCAATAGAATTTTCTGGAATTATGGAAATCTTCTATTTTGTGCATATTTAGTATAGTAGAATCTAGTCACATGTGGCTATTGAGAACTGGAAATATGGCTAATGCAACTGAGAAAGTGAATTTTTACTTTTGATTCATTTAAGTGTAAATGGTCACATATGATATCACTGCCATATTGGACATTGCAGTTCTGGAAGATGGCAGATGCAGCCCTTAGAAGAATCATTGGCCTGAATGTCTAGGCGGAGCAGAGCACCACCTTCCCACTCACTCTTTCCCTCCTCTTGCCCCCTCCCCTGCCTCACTTGCATCAGATTGTGATGTGAGCAAAAGCATGAAATAGCTCTTTTGATAGGCCTGTGAGACTTGCTGTTCGTTGGACTAGCTAGACTGCTCTGACTCATACAGAACCAAATCCTGGCAACCACTTTTATGAAGAAATGACAATTCAGTCTACTACTTGTCCATTGTTACATGCCCAAGGAATGTGAGGGGCCTCTGCTTGGATCTAGTTTTCAACCTAGTCTATGGCATTGATTATCCTGTTCAGAAGACAAAAGAGGTGACTTGATGGGCACTTAACATCTTGGCCATACTGGCCCCATCTGCATGCTATGTAGGAAGTTTTAGTTCATTTAAACTGAAGTTCTAATGTTTTTGTTTTGTTTTGTTTTGTTTTGTTTACAACCATTTAAAATTGTACATGTCCCATACATGACAGAGAAAGAGTTGTCTGGTTGGACGATTTTTGGCTTGCAAAAAGAGAACACAAAAGAAAAGTGTACATTTTAATACTCAAGAGACCAAATTCTCTGCTGAAGAGGAAATGAACTACATATTCAGAAGGGTCCTGCCAAGAGGCCAAACAGACTATGCTCTCTTGGACGAGTTCTCAGTGGTGATGAGAACACCACTTTTTTTTTTTTTTTTAAGTCATTTCCAAGGTGAGATATTGACTTGCTGCTAGAGCAGGACAACTGGTCTCTCTTTCATTGCTAGCAGCAGAGTAAGGGTCTTGCAAGTTCGAGGCAGCAGCAGAGAAAGGGTCTTCAAGTTTCAGTCCAAAGCAAGAAGAGCTAGAATTTCACCAGCTATCTCACCTACTCTGTGCCCACCTGTTTCTGGATGAAGCACTGTGATATCTGTTTTATTGTAAAGAGAACCAACTTTGGAATCAAATGGAACCTGTGTTGAAATCCTGAATCTGTCACTAGCTTGGACAAGTCACTTCACTTCTCTCAACCTTGTTTTATTCCAGTTAGGAATAATAGTAAGCCTATCCCACAGAGCTGTAGCAAGGTTAAAATGAATGATGGTCTATAGAAGCATTTAAAATAGAGCTTCATACAGAGCCAGTACCTGGGGAGACTGAGGGTTTGAACCACATAGTTCCACTCTGGCCAATCACAGAGGGGCTGTAGGATGGTCCTTTAAGGAGGATGTGTTATGGGCTAATTGGAACAGTGCTTCTTAAACTCCAGTGTGCATTCATATTGCTTAGGGGTTTTGTTTAAATGCAGATTCTGAGTAACTAGGATTATGCAATTTGAATAAGCTTGCAGATAATTTCATGGCTGCTGGTTTCCGACATCACCTTTGAGAAGCAAAGAATTAAAGGTCTTGTCCTGATCTGTCTCCTTCTCCTGTTATCTATGCAAAAGAGATATACTGTTTACTTTGCATAGTGAGAGGGCAGGTACAAAGGTAGGATGAGGATAATGTAGCATGAGCACAGAGAAGGAAAATCTAGGACGATGAGTAAAGAAATTATGGGAAAAGAGATGGATTCAAGGCTTTCAATCCTGACTGGACTTTAAATTCACCTGGAGAGCTTTAAGAAAACTAACCATTGCTTGGTCCCAGGAATACTGATTTAATTGATTAGGATGGGGCCAGACATGACATATTAAAGAAAATAACTCCCCAGATTATTCTAGTGTGTAGCCAGGGTTAAGAACTGCTGGGCTAGACAAATGAGACAACTTTCCCAGATGGAAAGAATCAGGAAGGGGTCTTATCAAGATATTATGTCAGGTTTGGTTTTCAGAGGGCTGACAGGAAAGAAAAAGAAATGCTTCATGGAAATTGCAGGTAAGACAGGCCAACTGGTTGAAACCTTGAAAAATCAGATCATTTGATCAAATTGTTCCCAAAACATGAAATCTCTGCCTCAACCGAAATAATCACTTAGCTCTGGGCTTTTAAAGAAATCTGTTGGTCTGTTGGGAAGCTAGGGTAAATGGGAGAAGTGAAATCCATGCCGTTGTTTGGAACTGGAGACTTTTTAACAATTCATTAACATTGTCGGTTTGGTTGTCCTCTGTGATCAGAAGCTGTTGCATGATGTTCATCTGAGCACAGAAGCCAGCCTTTTCTGTAGCATTAACCAGGCCTTAGTCCAGTGGGTCTCTAACAGGGTGCCATGAGCCCAGCACAAGTGCTCCAACACATTCCGACCAATGAGCATAATTAATTTGTTGTAATTGACTTTACACTCTTGAAGCCCAGGTGTAGACTTCCTTCTTGTTACCAGAAGCAAGCTCAGACATGGCCCTTTGCCAGCCTCAACACAAAGCTCAGCCCTCTTCCAGGATTCCCTAAGAGCTAGGCATGTCAAGCATCTGAACATAATATGGTTTTACAGAAGATTCCTTACATCTGCGGTGGGGCCAGCTGAGGCACTGAACAACATTTTGTTCGAGCAATCCCCATTGGACACATCTCTCCCCTGAATCCCTGTCTGCACAGCCAATAAGGTGATTCTCCTCTGTCAGCCTCCCTAGCCCTCACCCATTCTTTTATTCCTTTACAAGACAGCTGAGTTTAGCCCTGTCCTAAGTGCTCCACACTCGCTGCCTGCACCCAGGCATAGCAAACACAAAGCCCTTCAGAATCCCAGGCCCACCCTCTTTAGATATGTTATAAACTGTTACTGTTGATGAGGTCATTCCAGTGGGTATCAAGCTGGACACAGCTTCTGGTAAGAAGAAGAAAGCATAGCAGATTCAAATCTCGGCCAAAGAACCTGGCCGTGAAAAGCCTTTGCCTAAAAGGTCATGCAGTCCACAGTTCTACTGTACAACTGCAGCCTGGAATCACATGTGGAGTTCTTAAAATGCTGATGGCTGGGCTGTACCCCCTGAGATTCTGCTTTAATTGGTCTGGGGTGTGGCCTGGACATTAGAATTTTCTTAAAGTTCCCAAGTCATTCCTGATACGCAGCCAAATTTAAGAGACATTGTTCTAAAGAGGCTTAGTGCTAAAGGCCAAGTGAAAAGGGCAACCAGTCCTACATTATAGTTGCAATTGCTTTGTCCTCATTACTGACCTGTTTGGTCTTGTTTTGAGTCTTTTAATCCCTTCAGTTGAACTCTCCAAAATTCTACCATTGGACAGTATAAGCACAGAAAGGTTGGGAACCACTCAGTAATTCGGAATCTCAGTGAGACAGAGGCCATTAAATGTCTCTCTCTCTCTCATTCTCTCTCTCTCTCTCTGGGTGTATGTGTGTCAGACAGAGGGAGAGAATTTATTTTTGAGTTAGAATTGAGGAGAAAAATGAGCTCTGTGTGGCAAACCAATAACCTTGGTTTCTTGATGACACTCAAGCATAGACTAGGGAACTAGGGGAAATAGTGTGTGTGGAAACTGCCTCTCCTCCCCTTTTCATGGTTTCTATTCAATTGATGGAAGCTATGCCAAATTCAGCCAATGCAGAAAAATAATACAAAGGCTGCAGGAGAGCTCAGGGAAAGGAGCAGCTTTGCCAGGTGAGCTGGAGAGAGTGGTCGGGGATTATGGGGAAACAAATGCAGTCAAGGGGAAAACAGCAAGAGAAAGTCCACTCAACTCCCCCAAAATATGCTGTTACCTCAGACCCATGTGGGTCCTTCAAATGCCTTTTTGTGTGAAGGGGCACTGGGTGTGCCCAGAAGGTGCACAGCAGGGCAATCTTGTGTGGGTTTGCTTGTGTGTCTATGTGACAGAGAGAGAGAACATCTTAATAGAAAGCTATCCCCGAAGACGGGAAGGGATCATGAAAACTTGGGACAACAAACCTAGGCTTCGTTCCTTCTGAAACCCCCTTCTCTTACCAGCATACTTGTCAGGGAAGTCACACAGCTACAGCGAGTGTTTGTTTCCTTTTCTGACCTCACTGTGAGTCTTGGAGTCCCAATGTAATAGTTTTGAATGTACTCTGCAAACAGTAGACTGGGACACAAGTGAAAGGGATTATCCAAAAGTCAGCTTTGCATATTTGTGCTTGTTTAGGGCTATTGAGAAAACAGGGAGCACAGTACTCAAAAGTCTTCAAATCCCTGGTTAAAGGGAGTGACAGAAGAGCTGCACCAAAAATACACTTTTTTTTTTATTATTATTACAAAAGACTCATATGTTCATGGGGAAAACAACTCTAGAAAATTGCAAAGAAATAAAATTTGAAATTTTTTCCTTCTAAAGAAAAGTAGTATTTTTCATACATGATAATTATGAATATTTGAAATCCATTTATATTTCCAAAGTGTTTCTTAATTCAAAACAATACTTGCTTCCTGTAGAAATTAAGAATATATAGATAAGAAAAAGTAACAACAGCCCCCTATATTTTATCATCTAAAGATAACTCTTAGTCTTCAAGAACTTCAAAAAGTTAAGTAATTAACTGGGTGCGGTGGCTCTCACCTGTAATCCCAGCACTTTGGGAGGCTGAGGCAGGTGGATCATGAGGTCAGGAGATCGAGACCATCCTGGCTAACATAGTGAAACCCTGTCTCTACTAAAAAAAAAAAAATACAAAAAAATTAGCCGTGTGTGGTGGCAGATGCCTGTAGTCCCAGCTACTCGGGAGGCTGAGGCAGGAGAATGGCGTGAACCTGAGAGGCAGAGCTTGCAGTGAGACGAGACTGTGCCACTGCACTCCAGCCTGGGCGCAGAGTGAGACTCCATCTTAAAAAAAAAAGTCAAGTAATTATTTTATATTTTCACTTTTAATTAGTATAAAAGGAAAACACATTCATTTTTTAAAAATTAGATAAGCAAAAGAGAAACTATGAAATCACTTAAAATTCAATCCCTAAAACAATCCTAACCAGTAACATTTTTTGTTGTTGTAGTTGGTGGACTTCTTTTTTTTCCAATATGTGTGTATTTTTGAAAGTATAAGAGGTACCCCAAATCTTCTGCAAATGTAAATTCATATTGTTATTTTGTAGCCTGATTTTAGACTGGAACAATATTCACACACATTTTCTCATATCCTACATCATTTTTAACATCTGGGCAGAGTGCCATTGGAAGGATGTACCATTATTTATTTTTACTTAATGGATCCTTTAATGTTAGGTATTCAGATCACGCGTGATTTTTCTTCTCGTCTTAGAAACAACACTGTTGTGACTGTCCCTCCAACTACAGTTTTCTTTTTTTTGTAATTTACTTTTCAGGATAAGCTGAGCCCATGGCACCACAAAATTCCAAGGCTTTTCAAAGAAAAAGATATATGTTGTTTAGTGTAGTACTTTATATCTTTTCAGATATTTTTGCTTTAAATATATTAGGATATACTTATACATTCAAGATTATTTAAATCCTGTGAAATAGCCCACCTGCACTGCTCTCTGTATTCCAGTTATCTCCTGATTTCTTTCTGATGACATATGTCTGATTCATGCCTAGACAAGAAAATGTATAGACTACAGAAGAGTGCTCATTGGGAAGGAGGAGGAAAGCCCCTCTATAATCCCACCACTAAGAAAAAAAATCATCTTTCCAGTCATCCTGAACTCCCCCACCACCCATGGCTTTAAATACTCTTTTTAAAATTACCATTTGCAGACTTCTGACTCAGAGGACGCTTTGATAGAGCTGCTAAGTGTTGGCTACTATTCAGGGAGATTTTACTCCTTTTGCCACATTCAGAATTGTTTCTGGTAGGTTACGGAAATAAGTGTGCACATGTGTGAAGCTGCTCTGAGCTATTGTATTCCTTCCTAGTTTAGAAAGTACTTTTTGGACACATTGCTGAGGTTTCCCGCAGGTATGTGAGAACAGCGGGCCAGAGGCTTTGCCTGGCTTAAAAGTCACAGATTTATACAAAAAAAATAGAAAAGCCAAACTACACAAGACAGGAACCTATATATAGGTCAAGAGAAGGGGAGACACAGAGCTTCTCACTGCAGCTGATCCAGATTTGATGTAAGAAGACCTCAGGCAACAAGGGCACAGTTCTCAATTTAGATAAATACTTTTACATTTCTGGTTATGAAATGAACATGTTCATTATAGGAAATAGATTTAAGAGGCAGAAAGGAAACAAAACCTTATAATTTCACGATCAATACATTTTAATGTGTTGTGTATTTCTTTCCAGTTTCTTGATGCATATTTTAGGAGCATTTACAGGCCCAAACAGTCTATTCGGGTTTTGTTTTTCCACCTTACATTATAGCAAAGGCGTCTTCCCATGTTGACAATTGTGTATGAGGATCTCTTCAAGTTCCTTTAGTAACTGTATTGCCTTGAGAGATGAAGAAAGAACATACATCAAAGATGTCTATGAACAGCAAATGCAGTGATAAAGCAAAAGGAAATTGTCTACTATTCACCTGCAGCTGACAGCAAGAATGTATTTTCCTTCCTGGGTTACTAAACTTTGTCTTCCTAAGCAAGATAAAGTGGTTGTTGAATAGATAAGGAAGATACTACCTCTCATACATGAATCTCAGGTGTAAATAAGCCCATAGAATACTGGCTCAAACTCAGAGGAGACTCAGAAGAAATAGAGCAGTGGGGACTGGGCTTAGGAAGGGGTTCTTTTTATGGCAAGCATCAGGAGAAACCCTTGGAGCATTGTTTGTGGGTTGGGATTGGGCCACATGCACATGGCTTATTCATACAACATTTAAAGTCCACTCACATCTTCTTGGCATCTCCTCTTTGATCACACAACAAAAGTTAAAGGCCAGAAACACTCCACCCATGCTCCCAATGATGTTATCATTGCACCCTCCACCAGCCACATCTGAGGCAAGACACCTGCTCCTAGCTCTTGTAGCTCCATTGAGGGAATGTGAATAAGGCAACACTTCCTCAAGATATTCACCCTCCATCTGTTGGAAACTTGTAATGCACTAATTTTGTTACTGACTTTTGCTAAAACTTCATAATTAAAATACTGATAGGTGATAGCCACAATCACAATGTGAGCACTTCCGTAACTTCCTGGCCTTTTCCTCTAGATACAAGGCCGCAGAGCTGGGTGTGTGGTGCTCTGCTGAGAAAGCCAGGTGAGCATCCGGTCCTGTTACTGACTACAATCTCCGGCTGTGATTGCTAACATCCCTTCCCCCTCCCCCTACCTAATCTACTGCCTTAGATTTAGTTATTTAACAAATGTTTTTTGAACATTTGAAATGAGTCAGATGCTGTGCTAAGCCTGGGCTAATGAAGAGATAAAAAAGCCGGGGCATTTACCCTCTGTGGGTATATCATCTAATGGTGATAATGGGTGGTGAGTAACTTAGATAAAG
This sequence comes from Macaca mulatta, assembly GCF_049350105.2. NCBI lineage: Eukaryota > Metazoa > Chordata > Mammalia > Primates > Cercopithecidae > Macaca > Macaca mulatta. The sequence continues at coordinate 128,007,645 of NC_133407.1, read as the reverse complement.
CAATATAAGGAAATCTATGCTTAATGTCCCTGAGTATTGGAACATTTTTACCAGGGCCACGATTAAGATGAGGTGAGTGAGGCAGGGTTATATAAGTAAAGGGTAGAATCCTGTCTTTATTTAAAATGATATTCTGTTCATCATGGAGGTTTTTTTTGGTGTTATCTTTGATTCTTTAGAATATTGAATAAAAACATGGTTTATTTTGGTTACTGAGTTTCTTAGCACCCCAGCACATGTTGCTCCCAAAGTAAAGGCCTTCTTTGCCTCATCCTAATTCTGGCCTAGAAACAAAACCAAACTTGACTGTCTAGGCAGTGAAGACAATCAGCTGACACTGATCCACTGGGTATGTCTGAGTTGTGGCCCCTATTCTTTTGAATTTGGTGTGTAGGTGGTTTGGCCTTGCCACTCATTTGCTGTGCCACTCCAGGCAAACACCTTTTCTTATCAAAGTTCAGTGTCTCATCTGTAAAACACTAAGTTTGGACAGTTTTCTTTTTTGACAATGAGAAGAATGTCTTCTTTCAAGAAATATTTATAGAGAACCTACTAGAGGCAGGCATTGTTACAGGTTCTAGGGCGACTGAAGCCAAGAAGACAACATCCTTTCTGTTGTGCAACTTAGGTTTGGGTGAGGACAAATAAATAAGCAAACAAGATCATTTCAATGTATGCTACACATCGTATTAGTGTGTGCGAGATCATATTAGTGTGAGAGATGTTACAGTGGGGGCCAGGAAAGTTCTCTCAGGGAAGGTGATATTTGAGTAGAAACATCAATGATAAGCCGGCACGTGACCTGAATCTCTCAGACTTACTAAGTTTTTCCCTCTTTGACAGTTAATCTTTGTTTTTATTTATTTTATAAGGACAGGGTCTTGTTCTAACACCTAGGCTGGAGTGCAGTGGGGCCATCATAGCTCACTGTAACTTCAAACTCCTGAGCTCCAGTGATCCTCCTGCCTCAGCTTATCAAGTAGCTAGGACTACAAGTGCACACTACCATGACTGGCTAATTTTTTACTTTTTATAGAGATGGGATCTTGTCAGATTGCCCAAGGTGGTCTGGAGCTCCTGGCCTCAAGAGATTGTCCTGCCTCCCCCTCTGAAAGTGTTGGGATTACAGGCGTGAGCCATGCCTGGCCATGACAGCTAATCTTTAATGAGCCTTAGTCTGTGCCTGTTATAATAACTATATATGTCCCAACTCAGCTCTCTCAACAATGGTGTGAGATAAGGACTCTTGTTACATCATTTAAAAAATTATTATTGATAAGGAGACAGAGGCACAAAGAGGTTAATTTGGGGAGATCACCAGCTAATAAGTGTTGGAAAAGGTAATGGGAGAAAAGGCACTAAAGGCGTGATGGTTTTAAAGCTTGAATACAATGATTCAACAGTTACTTAATGAGCATCTACTATATTCTAGGCACTGTACAATTACATAGGGGCGTGATTCCTCCTCCTCCTCCACTTCCTCTTCCTCTCCCAACACCTAATGAACACTAGATTCCAGGCACAGTACAAACTTTTAAAATAATCCATTTTCGAGGGTGAGAGGGCTGTTCTATAGCTTAATTGTGGTGGTGGTTACAGGTCTGTACGAATTTGTCAAAACTGGCAGAACTGTGCACTAAAAAAGGGTGAATTTACTGTATGTGGATTATACCTTTAAAAAACTCAACCCTCATCCTTCCATCTCCACTCCCCTACCCCAGCTACAGCGGCAGGGGGGCGTGAAACGGTCCCTGCCCCTAGGCTGGGGACAAGGGTGAGGGACGAGCCTTCGGGGGCGGGACCAGGTGAGCGCCGGGAGTTGTGCCCAGTGGGCCTGGAAGCCAGGAAAAGGGAGAAAGTGGCCCCAGCTGGGTGCGGGGGAGGGATGGGAAGAGCCGGTGGACCGCGGGGCGAACCCGGGAGGGCGGGGGTATGCCGGGAGAGAGGGAGGGACCTGCGGGCGGGGAGGGAGAGGCAAAGGAAAGGGAGGAGGGGTAGGCGTGAGCTCCGGAGAGAGCCGGGGGCTGCAAGGCGGAGACAGCCAGGCCAGCGGCCGCCGAGGGTGCCCGCCCAGGCGACCCGCCCTCCCGGCCGCGGTGCGGACGGACCGACGGACGGCGCTGCGAGCAGGAGGCGTCCGGCCATGTTCAGCCGGAGCTCCCGGAAAAGACTCTCCAGCCGCTCGGTGAGTGTCCCCCGCTCGAGCGGGGCCGATCGCCGGGCACCTCCAGCCGGCCGCGAGCGCCCGCGCGCAGCCCCACTGCGCCCCGCGGCTGCGCACCTGTGGCCCCAGGTAAGCCAGCCCCGCGGGCGGGGCGCGTCCAGGGCGCGAGAGAGCGCTCGAAGGCGCGGGAGGGGTTAGGTTCCGACCCCCGGCTGGGCGACAGTGAGACCCGAACCGTGGCCCTCAGGGTCACAGTCTGGGGGATCCCTGGAAAGCCCCCTCCCTCCAGGCAAATCGGAATCCCAGCACTAAAGCTCCAGCGTCCAGCCACTTGGAGCTCTAGCGGGGACTTGGACTTTGAGGCTGTCTTTTGGGGTGTCCTCTGCTGCCCCCTTTCCGGGAGCACCAGCCCAGTCCAGCGATGCTCGCTTCTTGCGGACTCCAGGGAACTGAAGGGTCTTGCTTTTGTTTCTTAGAAACCCGTGACCAAGGTGTCTGGGGGAGACAAAGCCCCAGCCGTGGCCATTTCTAGGTGGTGTGGTGCCCACGCCGGAGGCAGCCTGCCTGGGTCCGCGCACCCTTCCCCAGGCAGACGGGAGACCACCCCTGGGGCACTGGCAGCGCCCCGCCCCGTGCCCCCATACAGAAGAGGAACAGTTGACTCAAATCACAGGAGGTGGGGTGGGAGGGGCAGGCCATCCTGCCTGGGACACGAGTGGGGCTGTGGAGGGAGCCCCCGTGGTGGAGACATGCGTGTGTTTTCTTTTTGTTTTGAAGTTGACCGGACTGGGGCGGATAGAGCGAGGCCAGCCATGTAACGCCTGTGGTGACCAGTGCCCTGGGTTCGCCTTGCATAAATGGAGGTAGGAAGCCTTAAATGCACAACACTACAGCAAGAAAAAATATGCAATATGTAATATATATATATATATATTCCCCCCGCGCCTTAAATCTCACTTGTAAGTCACATGGAAAGAATGCAAAGGCTGTTTCTTTAAGAGCGGAGCTACATCTGCTACAAATATTGGAGGTGGAAGTGGTGGCCAGACACTGGGGGATGCAGGAGAGCCGGGCTCAGGCTGCGTTTCCCTGATGTGAAAACTGTGGATCCCTAGCACTGGCACTATGTGTCTAGGTAACTCACTCCAAAACAATTCACCCTGGGCATGACAGTGTTGCCAAGTGCCACAGTGCTGTGTGTGTAGGATTCCCTGGACTAGCTGGTGTTTTCCAATTGTGTTTTTAATTCAGCGCCTGTAACTCTGGGTCCCAACCACAGACCCATTGCTGCCCGCCTGCGCCGTGTCAACCCTCTTCGGTGGCCAGATGTTTCTTATTAAATGTGCTTTGAGTGTTGACTTCCAGGCAGCCCCAGCTTGGATTGGAATGATTATGTTTGGGAGACAAGGGAGCTGGGTGCCCTCCCAATGCATCTGGCTGCTGGGGCTCTGGTTGGGAAAAGTTGGGGTGCAGGCTTACAAGCTGTCAGTTTGCTGATTTCAAGCAAGAGGTGAATCCTCCCTGGCGTCTTCATGAAAAGGAAAAACTGGTGACAGGAGAAAATTGTGCAATATCATAACACATTCTCTCTTGGATTAGTGCATCTTTCCCCCTTTCTCCACCACTCAAGCTGCTTATGAAGAGGGCTTTTTCTGGATGCTAGGCAGAAAAGCCTGCTTTGATTCCACACCCCCACCCCATTAGTGCATCTCTACTTTTCCCCATTTGTAATGTGTGCTGGGCACCCAGTTACAAGAAAACTCCCAACCAGCTCCTTCAGAAATTAAATGCTTTTGTTCCTGCTTCAGATGGGTCTGGCAGCCTCTTTGCCTTTGTTTCAGGGCACTGAGCGCAACCCTTATGGCTCCCGAGCATTTAATAACTTCTGTGTCAGAGTCAAGGCAGACGACCTTATAAATATGTAATTGGCAGACATAGACATTCATCAGTGGTACCGATGTGGTAGCCCAAATCGGTGTGCTGTAGGCCAGACCCTTGTGTGTCCCAAATATGAATATGGGTGAAAAAATGAGAATAGGTGTAGAGGTCTTATTTTGTTAAACCAAATCCAGCATAACAAAACTACTGAGTGCTTCCTTTTTGATTCGTCTTGTGCTCTAATGGGGGTGGGAGAGGCAGAGTAATGAACAGCAGAGTAAGTGATTTCCAACTTTCCTTTCCTCACCTACTCTGCAGCCCTTGGGTCAACTTCTGAACAGGGGCTTTGTGGGGCAGTGGCGCAGGGTGGGTGTGTAGCCTGACTTCTCTCCTTCACTGTGTGATCCCTGATCACCTGTCTGTCACTACTTTCCCTAGTTCCCAGTTTGCCTACTGTTAAGTGGGCATAATAATGGCATTTAATGCAGAGCGTGATTGTAGGGATTAAATAGATCTGAAAAACACAAGCTTTGTCCAGTCCCAGGCATATCATAAATACTTGCTAATTTTGTTCATGATTTTTAGCATCCCTTCAACCACTGCTCAGGAGGAGACATAACTAGTGTATCTGGGGATGCTAGGGGTCCAGGGCCACTCTAGACCTTCATGATCACAGCTTTTTGAAGAATTTTAAGCTGTTTTAATCTGGCTGATTTTGCAAAGGGAAAACAAGTGTTTTGTTTTCAGCCCAATTATGGAACTATTCTTTTGGAAAGAGACCCTTTCAACAGGCTTTGACAGATTTTCATGCTGAAGCAATTGCCCTACCCCAGCAGAAAGACCACTTCGGCTTCATGAATAGGGTTTTTATGGCACTTCCACCCATTGCTGGAAAAGAAGCGGCTCCTTGCTCTTACCCCCTCCTTTTCCTATTGGCATACTTTTGGGTGACCTTTTGGAGAAGAGAGATAACTATTTCTGGGTTACACAGCACGGTCTTCTTTTTGGCAGTTTGAAACCCACTTTACAGCCCTCTCACTGGGGCAAGCATGAGCCCCTTGGAGAGAGAGTTGGGCCTGGGTAGGAAGAAAAGGTAGGCCTGACACAGAGGCCGAATGCTGCCTTTGATCTGACTCAGGGAGAATGGAACTGTCCTCACCCCAAATGCCAAAGAACCCTAAGATGATCACTTGTTTCCTTTGTTCACTGCATCATCCCCTTCACAGGTCTCTCTGCTTCCACCCTGGTCCCCTTCCAGTACTTTGTCCACACAGCAGGCATCTCTTAAAAACAGGATAGAATTGTGTTACTGCCTCCCGGCATGACGGCACTAAAATTCTAAGGAGGAAGGGTGTTGTAAACAAACTTTGCTTCCCTCTGATATGGTGGAGCTTTGAAGTCCAGACAGAGCAGGGCTGGCATTTGCAATGGCTTCAGCAAGCTGTGTGACCTTGGGCAAATGACTTAGGTTCCCTGAGTTCCATTTTCCTCACCTGTCAAATTGGCAGCTCTCTAAGGAACAAATATTTGAGGGCTTGCTCTGCACCTGATACTCTGGTGACACAGCAAAGAACAAAACAATATTCCTGCCCTTATTCCACTAATCACATTTTAGATAAAGTAGTGAGGAAAGGATTCTCTGAGAAGGTGACATCTGAACAGAGACCTAAATGAAGCAAGGGAAGAGGATCGTGCTCATTCGCACCTGACGCAGGTACTAACAACATCATCATCTCATGGGAGATTGTTAGAAATGCAAAGTCTCTGGCCCGCCCCAGACCTCCTCAATCCAAACCTGAGCTTGAACAAGATCCCTGGCTGCTGCTTGTATGCATTAAAGATTGAGAAGCACTGAGTTAAAACACCCAGCATTGTGTATGGCAAATTGCTTTTCCTACGTCGAGGCTTCCTCAGTGCCAGGAAAGATGCCCACGGTCCTGTTGAAGTCATGTATATTTTATGGGGATTTTCCTGAGTGATCATACACTCTTTCCATTTTTGTTGTCACCCACACCTTTAGGTAGCAAATGTGGGTTTTTTTTTTTTTTTTTTTTTTTTTAGAATTTCTAAAAAGAACAAAAACAGAAAAACAAAAACCTCCAAGACAGGTATTTATGGGTCTTAGAGTACAAAGGTCTCACAATTGTCAGCAGGACCTCTCTCCTCCACCTGATGGAAGGCAGCTGGGGAGCAAAGGTGGCTATTGCAGGGTGCTCCCCGCAGATGACCTATCCTGGAAGAAACATCACTCCGGGGTGGCCTAGGGGAGACTCTGCTGGGCTGGGCGGCTGAGGGAATTTTCATTAAGGAAGATTAGGGCATCTTCATGGACTGCAGCCAGAACAAAATCATTAATAACTAAGCACTTAGCTTACCCTGCTACAGGATAGCTTTCTGAGTGGGGGTTAATTGGCCTTGCTTGTTTGCAACCAGTTTGAACAGGGAGAGAAAAATAGCCATTTTTACAGTGAAGATTTGCTTATCTACATGCCAAGAACTGATGAATAATAATAGTAATAATTACGGTAATACCAAAACAGCATCAGCAATAAGAACGAGTGCTTGCTTTGTCCGGGATCGTGCTTCCGTGTTTTACATACATTTTAATTTCATCCTCACTAAATCCTATAAAAATAGATGTGATTATTTTCCTGGTAAGAAAACTGAGGCTGAGGGTTGTTAAGTAACTTAACCCAAGGTCACCTGGCTAGGGAGAATGCTGCTGGGATTTGGCTCCAAAACCAAATTTGGCTTATTTTCTTGTGATTCTTGTTACTTGTTCTAAAGTAGTGCTCACAAACTGAAAGCCCTTGAGTCAAATCCAGCTTGCAGATAGGTTTTGTTTGATCCATACAACATATTAAATAAGGAGGCCTTTTCTAACATAAGCCCAGGTTTCTGGCTTCTGTTGAAAAATCCAAAGATCAGGTAACATCAGGAATACTTTCCTGCATTTCTGACAGTGTCTGACAGGAGCTGAGGAGTTGCCCTTTAGATGGGCGTGACCGCAGCTCACCATACTCTCCAGCAATCTAGTTGAGTTCAGGGAACTCTTCAAATATTTAGGTTACCTGTCAGGGATTGGAAGTGATTGAAGCTTGCAAATCCTGAATGAGCAATCTCATCTCCCCCAAAGAGAAAGTAAGCTTTCTCTATCAGCTACCATTTTAAAGCTTGACAATGCCAGGAAAGTGTTTTACATCTTTTCTACCTTATCATTCATGACAGCCCTAGAAGGTAAGTGCAGTTATTTACATCCATTTTAATGGGTAAGGAAACTGAGTCTCAGAGGAGTTAAGTAATTTGCCTATGGTTACACAGCCAACTGCTTAATGGGATTGTGTCCCCATCTGACTTCAAAAGTCTGTGTTCTGGGCCAGGACTTCTCAAACTTGCATACAAATTACTGGGGGCTCTTGTTCGAAATTCAGATTCTGATTCTATAGATTTGAGGTGGGGCCTGAGATTTTCCATTTCTACCAAGCTTTAAGATGATGCCGTGAAGCTGGTTGGGGGACCAACACTTCGAATAGCAAAGGTTTAGTTTAGATTGGCATCAGTAAAATACAGCCTGCTGGCCAAGTGTGACCCTTTTCCTGTTTTGTATGGCTCATGAGTTACATTTTTAGATGGTTGGGGAAAAAAATCAAAAGAATATTTCACAACATATGAAAATTACATGAAATTCAGATTTTGGCACCCAGAAAAAAGTGTTATCTGAATAAAGTCATACTCATTTACTTACATCTTATGTATGGCTCAAATATGTAGGTTACCTGTCAGGGACTGGAAGTGATTGGAGCTTGCAAATCCTGAATGAACAGGTTTTTGTGCTACAGTGGCAGACTTGAGTAGCTGCAGCTGAGATTGTATGGCCCAGAAAACCTAAAATATTTAGTATCTGGATCTTTATAGAAAATATTTGCTGACCCCTGGTCTATACCACTATCTAGGGCAACATGCAAATAGCTTATTTTAGTTTAGAATAAAGGGATCTGAGAATCTTTTGGAATCAGGGCTAGAGGAAACACCCCCTCCAACCTAGATGAGAATGGTGGTAAAATCAAAGGCAACCAAAGAGCTAGGGAACAGACCAAAGCATTTTCTAAAGGGCATGTGGAGATGAGGCTTGCAAGACAAGATCAATGAACCTCCAGTGGATTCTAAGCCCCTTGTAATCCCTTTAACGTTTCAGCTTTACTGATAAATGTAGATTCAACTTGAGCATTAAAAGACGGACTTTCCTAACAAGCCTCCTGGAGTCCCACTTTCATGGGCAACTGACACGGAATGCCCAGTGCAGGGAGAGTGTTGTGAGATCGTTATAATTATGCAGAGCTGTTTGTTTCCAGATAACGGCTGCCTTTCCAGCCGGGATGCTTTGGCCGGGATGCAGTTGCTCCAGAGGCAGCGCTTGCTGGGCTAGGCAAGACTGTGCCTTGAAAAGTCTCCCTCCTTAGTTGCCTGGGCGATTGTGTTGATTGATGACTGAGGCAGCAATTCGGGGTGATGCCGGCCTGGTTTCCTTTAATGGATTGTAATTTGGCTAAGAAATGGGTTCCCACTGATTATTTTGCTTGGAGAGGAAAAACACTCTGCCTCAGTCACTAACATGCCAAAAAATGGGAAAACAAGGAGAGGCGTTTTGGGGGGTGGGGGTGGGGGAAAGCGTAGATTGAGTTATGCCTAACACCAAGGCAGGGAAAGATACTTAGCTGATAAGAAGGTTGCAGGCTGGCTCACTTAATGTCATTGGCATTTAATAATACACCTGATAGAAGTTGAAATACCTTACAGGGTTTTTTTCTCTGCAGGAACTATATCAGTTTATGCCAGTATATCTGTATTATTACCTGTTTTTGGAAATAGACATAACTATTTTAAAGATATTAAACTATCTCACACGTTTGCACATATGAAAAATACATATCATAGAGGGGAAACCCCTTCTTTTTCATACCTTCTAGACCAGGGGTTGGCAAGCTGCAGCCTGTGGGACAAAATTAGCCTGCTACCTGTTTGGTATGGCCTACTAGCTAAGAATGGTTTTCACATTTTTAAATCGCTGAAAAAAAAATCAAAAGAAGAGTAACATTTTTGTAGCATGTAAAAATGATACAAAATTTCAATTTCAGAGTCCATAAATAAACTTTCATTGGAACACTGCCGTGCCTGTTCATCTAGTAACATCTGAGGCTGCTTTTGCAGTAGCAGAGTAGTTGAGACGGCCCTTATGGCCTGCAAAACTGAAAGTATTTACTATCTGGCTCTATACAGAATCAGTTTGCTCACCCCTAAGCTACAGATATATGTTGTTTATAGTCTGGTATTTATTTCCTTAGGTTCATTCAGATTATTTATTAATATTGCTTTAACAGAAAATACACATCCTACATGTTATCTTTTATAGCTTACTTTTTTTCATACTTAGAAATACTTTCTGGACATTTTTCCATGTCAGTATATAAAAGCCAAAAGCATCTAATATATTTATTAGTTTTCAGAATCCATTGTATGGATTATGATTAAGTCAAAATTTCTCCCTTCATGACCACTCTGTTTTCCATTGTTCCCAATTATATATCATATAATGATAGCTTTTCTCATGCTACAGCATGCCTGTGTAGTTTTACCCAATTTTAGGTTTCTGTGGTATAATTGGAATTACTAGGTGAGAGGAGGTAACATTTAAAATTTTAAGTGCTCTTGCCAAATTGTCCTCCAAAAAGATGGTGCCAATTTGCACCCCCATTCTTTTAAAAATTTGAGTACATTTATGTGCTCTTTGGGCTGAAACTTTGAAACATCTCAACTTGTATGGCAACCTGGTAATTAATCCTTGTTTAATCACCCTGAGTGACAATTTGTGCCTGATGACTACTGAGAAAATACAGAGCATTGATGTCAATCGTCTTTTGTTCAAAATAAATTTTATTTGTTTTTAACCATGAAAGCGATACCCACATTCTGTTGAAAGGTTGTCATTCCTCCTGATGCCTCTGTAGTTTAAGGTTGTTGGGATGAGGGAGAGCCTAATAAATTTGTTATTTTGTGGTCTCTTGGTTCAAAAAACTCAAAGGTCACCCTTTAACCATGTGATTAATGAGTACCCCAGAGGGATTTCCCTATGGAGAGAGGAAGCATTCCCTAATGGGAATGACTTCCAGATCTTGAGCTTTTTGAGATCAAAGGGATTGAACCTGCCTGTGTATGGGAGAGTCATAGGGGTATGATCTCTGCGGGAAATGTATATTTCTAGCCAGTGTCACAGAAACTTCTATGAAGCTTGTAAGGGTTTATATGAAAGGATTATAGCTGAGTGGTTAAAGGGACTGGCTTTGAAGACATTGTTGGAATTGTAGATTTGGCTTTGTCTCTTACTAGCTGAATAGCCTTGGGCAAGTGACTTAATATTTTTGAGCCTTGATTTTTCTCATCAGAAAAATGGGGATACTACTACTTGTCTCATGAGGTTGTGGTGGGGGAATGCATGTAGTGTGCCTCCCACTTTTCATGACCTGTAACCTGGGGTTGATATATGTTTGTGGTTTCAAGAGGGTTTAATAAAGACAGGGCGCATGTGGAGGAAGAATATCTGGGTTCAAGGTCCTGGAAATTGTAGGTTATGTAATTGATAACAAGTTACTTCCCCACTGTATTAGTCCATTTTTACACTGCTAATAAAGACATACACCACACTAGGCAATTGACAAAAGAAAGAAGTTTAATGGACTTACAGTTCTGTGTGACTGGGAAAGCCTCATAATCATGGCAGAAGGTGAAAGTCACATCTCACATGGTGGCAGACAAGAGAAGAGAGCTTGTGCAGGGAAACTTCCCTTTTTAAACCATCCGATCTTGTGAGACTTATTCACTATTATGAGAACAGAGGTGGCTTACGCCTGTAATCCCAGCACTTTGGGAGGCTGAGGCAAGTATATCACGAGGTCAGGAGTTCGAGACCAGCCTGACCAACATGGTGGAACCCCGTTTCTACTAAGAATACAAAAATGAGCCAGGCATGGTGGCCCACACCTGTAATCCCAGCTACTCAGAAGGCTGAGGCAGGAGAACAGCTTGAACCCAGGAGGTGGAGGTTGCAGTGAGCTGAGATCGTGCCATTGCACTCCAGCCTGGGCAACAGAGTAAGACTCCATCTCAAAAAAATAATAATAATGATGATAATAATAAAGAGAACAGCATGGGAAAGACCTGCCACCATGATTCAATTACCTCCCGCTGAGTCCCTTCCACAATACATGGGAATTCAAGATGGGATTTGGGTGGGGACACAGCCAAACCATATCATTCCACCCCAACCCCTCCCAAATCTCATGTCCTCACGTTTCAGAACCAATCATGCCTTCCCAACAGTTCTCCAAAGTCTTAATTCATTTCAGTATTAACTAAAAAGTCCACAGTCCAAAGTCTCATCCAAGACAAGGCAAATCCCTTCCACCTATGAACCTGTAGAATCAAAAGCAGGTTAGTTACTTCCTAGATACAATGGGGGTACAGGCATTGGGTAAATACAGCCATTCCAAATGGGAGAAATTGGCCAAAAACAAAGGGGCTGTAGGCCCCATGCAAGTCCCAAATCCAGTAGGGCAGTAAAATTTTAAAGCTTCCAAATGGTCTCCTTTAACTTTATGTCCCGCATCCGGATCATGCTGATGCAAGATGTAGGCTCCCATGGCCTTGGGCAGCTCCACCCCTGTAGCTTTGCAGGGTATAGCCCCGCTCCTGGCTGCTTTCACAGACTAGTGTTCAGTGTCTACACCTTTTCCAGGTGCACAGTGCAAGCTATCAGTGGATCTACCATTCTGGGGTCTGGAGAAAGGTGGGCCTCTTCTCACAATTCCAGTAGGCAGTGCCCCAGCAGGGACTCTATGTGGGGGCTCCAACCCCACATTTTCTTTTTGCATTGCCCCAGCAGGGGTTCTCCATGAGAGCCCTGTCCCTGAAGCAAACTTCTGCCCTGGCATCCAGGTATTTCCATTACATCCTCTGAAATCTAGGCGGAGGTTCCCAAACCTCAGTTCTTGACTTCTGTGCGCCCTCAGGCTCAACACTACATGAAAGCTGCCAAGGCTTGGGGCTTCCACCCTTTGAAGCCACAGCCCAGGCTATACCTTAGCCCCTTTTAGTCATGGCTGGAGCGGCTGGGACGAAGGGCACCAAGTTCCTAGACTGCACACAATATGGAAACTCTGGGCCCAGCCCGCAAACCCATTTTTTCCTCCAAAACCTCCTGACCTGTAATGGGAGGGGCTGCTGCAAAGGTCTCTGGAGACATTTTCCCCTTCGTCTTGGTGATTAACATTCAGCTCCTTCTTACTTACGCAAATTTCTGCAGCCGGCTTGAATTTCCCCTCAGAAAATGGGATTTTCTTTTTTAGTGCATTGTCAGGCTGCAAATTTTCCTTTTATGCTCCATTTCCCTTTTGAAACGGAATGCCTTTAATAGCACCCAAGTCGCCTCTTGAATGTTTTGCTACTTAGAAATTTCTTCTTCCAGATACCCTCAATCATCTCTCTCAAGTTGAAAGTTCCACAGATCTCTAGGGCAGAGGCAAAATGCCTTCAGTCTCTTTGCTAAAACATAACAAGAGTCACCTTTGCTCCAGTTTCCAACAAGTTCCTCATTTCCATCTGAGACCACCTCAGCCTGGACCTTATTGTCCATATCGCTGTCAGCATTTTAGGCAAAGTCATTCAACAAATTGCTGACTTTCCCACATTTTCCTGTCTTCCTCCTAACTGTTCCAACCTCTGCCTGTTACCAAGTTCCAAAGTTGCTTCCACATTTTCAGGTATCTTTTCAGCAGTGTCCCACTGTACTGGTACCAATTTACTGCATTAGTCTGTTTTCATACTGCTGATATAGACATACCCAAGAGTGGGCAATTTTTTGTTGTTTTTTGACTGAGTTGTGCTCTATCACCCAGGCTGGAGTGCAGTGGTGTGATCTTGGCTCACTGCAGCCTCTGCCTCCTGGGTTCAAGTGATTCTCCTGCCTCAGTCTCCCAAGTAGCTGGGATTACAGGTGTATGCCACCATGCCCAGCTAATTTTTGTATTTTTAGTAGAGATGGGGTTTCACCATGTTGGCCAGGCTGGTGTCAAACTCCTGACCTCAAGTGATCCACCTGCCTTGGCCTCCCAAAGTGCTGGGATTACAGATGTGAGCCACTGCACCAGGACCGAGACTGGGCAAGTTACAAAAGAAAGAGGTTTAATGGACTTATAGTTCCACATGACTGGGGAAGACTCACAATCATGGCAGAAGGTAAAAGTCATGTCTTACATGGCAGCAGACAAGAGAAGAGAGCTTGTGCAGGGAAACTTCCCTTTTTAAACCATCAGATCTCATGAGACTTATTCATTATCATCCGAACAGCATGGGAAGGACCTGCCCGCATGATTTAATGACCTTCCACTAGAGCCCTCCCACAACATGTGGGAATTCACGATGAGATTTGGTTGGAACAAAGCCAAACCGTATCACCCATCATGAGTAAAAGCCTTTCATTTGGTGAACGGGAGTGATGATTCTTGTCTCATGGACTAAACTTAGAAGAAATAGAATGGAGGGCTTCCTTGTATAGGACTTTAGGTTCCAAAGGAATGAGACTTCTGATGGAATAATAGATTCATATTACATGTTACACACTCACTTTGGGTGAAATGGAGTTTGATAGAATTGGACCCTACAACCTCACAATCGTTTTGCCTAAGTGAATTATGCATATGATATTTATAAAAACAGTTTGCATACTATAACAGAAAGATAACTTTCAAACTCTGCCCCTGGGGTCAGTACATAAAAACGGGCCTTTCTTAGACCCTGCAACCCACCAACTGGACAATGGAAATTCATGTCCGTGATGAAAACATGTCATCAAGGCAATACTTAATCAGTTTCCCCCAGCCTGCTTAATAAGTATGAATTGTTTTTGGCTCCTGTTGTGCCACATTAAACATTTCCATTTACATGATCACAAGTCCCTAAGTAGAAGCTCCCTCTTCTGAAGCATGAGAAACATGGATATTTATATAAAATTTGAACCTGGGATCTCTGGAAATTCCTGAGATTAGATCTGGCCTATAGGTATATTTTGTTAGCATTGCACAGGATTTAAATTTTAAACCAGTTGCTAACATTTAAGATATTGTGTAAAAATTCAGATTTGGGCTTTCTCTGGAAAGATGACAATATCTGGCAAAACTAGTCTAATATTCTTTTCCTTTAAGATGAAACATGTTCAACTTTTTCACAGTTTCCACCATTCCCTATTGTCTTACACCTGGCCTGCCTTGCTGATTTACATTACTGGTTGGCCACTACAGACATCAGATTTTGTGACTACTGATTTGAAAGAAACCAGTGAGTGAGTGTCATGACTGGAAGGATGAAATGAATGGTGGGGTGGCATAAAGTCACTACCTGGCAGGGGCAGCTGCCCTAAGCAAGTCCTCTTAGCAGCTAAGCCCTCCCTTTCTGGGAGATGCAGTAGAGGAGGAGCAGACACTATTGAGGGCCTGCTGTGTGCTTGGTTTCTTTCAGGAATCACTTCATTTCCTACTCAAAACAGTTTCCTGAGGCATGTCTTTTATCTTCCACTTTTTAAATATGGGGCTGCAGGGAGGTTAGGTAGCATGCACTCATTCACATTGGTCAATAAGTAATGGAATCAGGATTTGAAGTCAGATCTTCGAGGCTGCAGATTACAAGCTCTTGAATCCAGAGAGTGTTTAGCTCTGGCATTTGATTCTTCTGGTCTAAATATAAACCTGTACCTTGGGGAAAACAGTTTTATATTCTCTATGGCCTGGGGATGAGATCTGACTAGTGTCTAAAATAGAACAAAATGTCTGAAGAACCCTGGACTAGTTGGTTTATTTGGGGCAAGATTCTTAAAAGGGAAACTCCTTCAAATTAGAGGTTGTGGGGTTGAGCTTACTGGGGTGTCCGAAAGGTGCCACCTTGAGAAAAATGGAATCGAGTGCAATGTGACTTCCCGTTCCTTAGGAGGCCACTTGCAGTTTTCTAATCAGATCTGACTACATTAAATTGGGCTCCATTCAGCTTGTTAAAAACTTTGGTGTAAATTGGGCTGCCTGGGAGAGCTTGTGTGGGGGGAGGGCAGCTTTAAAAATGCCATTTGCATAATGATTCCTGGAGGAAAACTCTACAAAAGGGATCAGTCAAGGGAGGGAATGTACAGTACCTCCTTTCAGCAGCCAACTATACGTCAACAAGCCTAAAAATAAACAAGATGTTTGTTATCCAGCCTTTGAACCTAGGCTTTTGAGTATATGTAGCGACCTTTGGTGTCACATTGGCAAAACAGACACAAGCACATTTGACTGGTGGAAGGCATTTAATGAGCGCATTATTTGATTTTATGTTTGGTACACTACTTGGTGATGCAGAAACTGCTTTCACAATTCTTAAAAACTGGCTCATTATATGTACCTCTAACACCCAGAGTGGGTTCTCCTACTTTGAGTGCTGAGGAATGAGGCCTCCAGGGGACTTATTAAAAGAATGCAGGTGTTTGCTTTCTTCAACAACGCTATGAAATTACCCCGATAATATAATTTCCCAAAGTCTTTTGTTCCACAATCAGGGACCCAGGGATACTCCCTGTTATTTGCATCCTTGGTGACTCGGCCTTTGAAACTCCTCCAGCAACTTACTGAGTTGTTTGGAAATCACAATGACAAGTTCCTCTCATCTTTATGAAGCCAAAAGTTTGGAGACAATAGATAACTGAGGAGTGTTCTTCATTTTTGGGTGCATGTTTGTCGCCACAGAGAAGGACACATTACATATGTTTTCCTGGGTTCTGGGAGGTGGAACTTTTTTTTTTCTGTTTTTGGTAAAATTTTGGTGGTAACAGCATTTTTTTTTTCCTGCAAGACTTCCATGTATTTTTAAATTGTTTTTGAGCTTTGAGTTGGTAGGAGGTGCTCCTTACAACCTTTGATTTGCAAACATTTATTCCTTGGTTTAACCCATCCTTGGTTTAACCCATTATGACCGCCATCACTCAACTGACTCGCCACAAACTGGGTAAATACTTACCATACTTACCTTTCTTTAATTATCTTTTTTTTAAAATCTTTTTTATTAACCTTTCTTAAATGTAGGCATAGCTTCCATTTTATTTCAATGTTTAATATTAGAAGTATTTTGGGTCTTTATTTAAAAGTTTGGGTTTTTTCCCCCCAAAAAATTCAACTTTTCTTTTAGATTCAAGGGGTATATGTGCAGATTTGTTACATGGATATATTGCATGATGCTGAAGTTTGGGGTACGCATGATCCCATCATCCCGGTAGTGGGCATGGTACCCAATAGGTAGTTTTTCAGCTCTTGCCCTCCTTTTTCTCCTCTACCCTCTAGTAGTCCTCAGGGTCTCCTTGATAAAAACTTTTTTAAGGCAGGTTTGTTTCTTATTCTAAATTAATTTTGATCAAATTGTTGGATGATAAATATGCAGTTTAGACAGGAAAATGCAGCAAAGTCAAGTGATTTATGAAAAAAACAAGCACAACTTTGTAATCCAATCACCAGTACACTTAGCACTAGTCTGTGATTTCCTTCTAGTCTGTTTTTCTGGAGACTAGAAGTCCAAAATCAAGGTGTCATCAGGGTTGGTTCCCTCTGGAGGCTCTGAGGGAGACGGTTCTGTGCCTCTCTCCGAGCCTCCAGTGGCTGCTGGCAATCCTTGGTGTTCTTGGCTTGTCGATGCATCACTTCTGTGTCTGCCTCCATCATCACATGCCATTCTGCCTGTGTATTCGGTTTCCCTTCCCTTCTCTTATAAGGACCTATCATTGGATTTAGGCCTACCCTAGCCCAGGATGATCTCATCTTAAGATTCTTAATTACATCTGCAAAGATCCTTTTTCCAAATAAGGTCACATTTAGAGGTAGACATATCTTTTGAGATATGAGATATTAATCCACCGTAATAGTTTTCATAATAAAGCATATGCAGTTTTATATTATTTTTTAAAACTTGTTATACTTTAAGTTCTGGGATACATGTATAGAATGTGCAGGTTTGTTACCTAGGTATACATGTGCTATGATGGTTTGCTGCACCCATCAACCTTTCATTTAGGTTTGAAGCCCCGCATGCATTAGGTATTTGTGTTCTAAATGTGTTATTTGTAAAACCACTGTGGCAAGAAAGGGCTGACCTTGACTTTGGGGCAACTTTATGAGAAATATGCTGTACTTGACTTTTCGAGGCACAGTTGGATGCTTGCAACAGGAAAGGTTTGTACTGGTTGGTGCAAAAGTAATTACAGCTTTTTGCCATTAAAAGTAATGGCAAAAGCCACAGTTACTTTTTTACCAACCAAATACATGCTACTAATAGTGGATGGAATTCTGTGATGGAATTTGCTGTCTGTATTGATGAGTTCAGCTCCCTGAATCAGTTGACCCTTGGGTCACCCTACAAAGTCCATCCATCTTCTTTTAGCTTTTGCTGGGCCTTGCCAGGGGAGTGTAAAGGAAATGAACTAATAGTGTGTGGACAGTTATTTGTGGGAAGAGCTTTTGACCCTGGGGCCTTTTAATTATTGTCTATGTTATATAATTCATTTTCAAAGGAAAAAATAGGCATCCTTAGAAAAGGAAATTCCTAGCAATTTTAGGAATGGGTCCCAACTCCACAAAATCCTGCCAGAGATTGCTGTCTCTACCCCTTTATTCTCTGTCAACAAAACAAGAAAAAATATGTTAATTGTACTACCCTACTCTCTGATTTCTTTTAGATACAATGTGAAAGGATCCACATTAGCAGAGTAAATTATCTGAAACAAAATAAAAATAACTTCTGAGTTTATTATCATCATATTGACTAAACATTAAACATTTACAATGTGCCAGGAATATTATATTCTAAGTAATTATTAAAACTGTTTATGAGATGGACACCAATATTCACATTGTTCTCATGAGGAAGGGGATGTTGCAAATTTAAGTGACAGGCATACCTCAGAGATGTTGAGGGTTTGGTTTCAAACCACTGCAGTAAAGGCAATGTTGCAATAAAGCGAGTCACACACATATTTTGGTTTTCCAGTATGGATAAAATTTATGTTTACACTATGCTGTAGTCTATTAAGTGTGCAATAGCATTATGTCTTAAAAAAACAATGTGCATACCTTAATTTAAAAATATGGCTCGATGCAGTGACTCATGCCTGTAATCCCAGCATTTTGGGAGGCTGAGGCAGGAGGATTACTTGAGCTCAGGAGTTTGAGACCAGCCTGGAAACATGGCAAAACCCCATCTCTACAAAAATACACACACACACACACGCACACACACACACACGAAATTAGCCAGGCGTGGTGGCATGCACCTGTAGTCCCAGCTAGTGGGGAGGCTGAGATGGGAAAATCACTGGAGCCTGGGCGGAGGTTGCAGTGAGCCAAGATGGCACCACCCCACTCTAGCCTGGGTAACCAAGTGAGACCCTATCTCCAACAAATAAAATAAAATAAAAATGTTATTGCTAAAAATGTTAATGATCATTTGTACCTTCAGCAGATTGTAACCTTTTTGCTGGTGGAGGGTCTTGCTTGGGTATTGGTGGCTGCTGACTGATCTGTGTGGTAGTTGCTGAAGGTTGGGGTAGCTGTGACAATTTCTAAAAATAAGACAACAATGAAGTTTGCCACATCAGTTGACTCTTCCTTTTGCAACAGTTTTCTCTGTAGCATGCAATGCTGTTTGATAGCATTTAACCTACAGAATTTCTTTCAAAACTAGAGTCAGTCATCTCTAACGGTGCTGCTGCTTTATCAACGGCATTTATGTAATATTCTAAATCCTTTGTTGTCAGTGCAACAATGTTCACAACATCTTCACAAACAGTACATTCCATCTCAAGAAACCACTTTTGTTTTTCTTATCTATAATAAGCAAATCCTCATCCATCAAGTTTGATGAGATTGCAGCAAATCAGTCACATCTTTAGGTTCCCCTTCTAATTCTATTTCTCTTGGTATTTCTACCACATCTGCAGTTCCTTCCTCCACTGAAGTTTTGAACCCTTCAAAGTCATCTGTGGTTTCTTCCAAATTCCTGCTGATGTTGATATTGACCTTCTCCCATGAATCACAAATGTTCTTAATGGCATCTAGAATGGTGAATCTTTTCCAGAGGATTTTTAATTCACCTTGCCCAGATCCTTCAGAAGAATCACTATAGTAGCTGTAGTCTTACGAGATATAGTTCTTAAGTAATAGACTTGAAAGTCAAAATGACTCCTTGATCCATGGGCTGCAGAATGCATGCTGTGTTAACAGGCATGGAAACACATTCATCTCCTTGTACATCTTCATCAGAGCTCTTGGGTGACCAGGTGCATTGTCAATGGGCAGTAATATTTTGAAAGGAATCTTTTTTCTGAGCAATTGTTCTCAACAGTGGGCTTAAAATACTCAGTCAACCATGCTGTAAACAGATGTGCTGTCGTTCAGGCTTTGTTGTTCTATTTATAGAGCACAGGTAGAATAGCATTCTTAAGAGCCCTAAGATTTTTGGAATGGTCAGTGAGAGTTGGACTCAAAGTCATCAGCTGCATTAGCCCCTAACAAGAGAGTCAGCTGGTCCTTTGAAGCTTTGAAGTCAGGCATTGATGTCTCCTCTCCAGTTAGGAAAGTCTTAGATGGCATCTTCTTCCAATAGAAGGCTGTTTCATTTACATTGAAAATCTGTTGTTTTGTGTAGCCACCTTCATCAATGATCATAGCTAGACCTTCTGGATAACTCGCTGCAGCTTCTCCATCAGGATTTGCTGCTTCACCTTACACTTTTATGTTATAGAGATGGCTTCTTTCTGTAAGCCTCGTGAAGCAACCTCTGCTAGCTTCAAACTTTTCTTCTGCAGCTCTTTCACCTCTCTTAGCCTTCACAGATTTGAAGAGAGTTGGGGCCTTGCCCTGGATTAGGCTTTGGCTTAAAGGAATGTTGTGGCTGGTTTGCTCTTCTATCCAGACCACTCAACGCTTTCTCTATATCAGCCATAAAGCCGTTTGGCTTTCTCATCATTTGTGTGTTGCCTGGAGTAGCATTTTAAATTTCTTTTAAGGACTTTTCCGTTGCATTCAAAACTTAGCTCTTTGGCATAAGAGGCCTACTTTTGGTCTATCACGACTTTTGACATTCCTTCCTCACTAAGCTTAATCATTTCTAGCTTTTAATTTAAAGTAAGAGAAGTGCAATCTTCCTTTCACTTGAACACATGGAGGCCACTGGAGGGTTTTTAATTGGCTTAATTTTTATCTTGTTGTGTCTCAGGGAATAGGGAGGCCTGAGGAGATGGGAGCGAGATGGGGAATGGCTGGTCTGTGGAGCAGTCAAAACACACACATTTACTAATTATATTTGCCATCTTATATGGGCAGAGTTTGTGGCTCCCCAAAACAACTACAATAGTAACATCGAAGATTACTGGTCACAAATCACCATAACAGATATAATGTTAATGAAAAGGTCTGAAAGAGTTCAAGAATTAACAAAATGTGACACAGAGACATGAAGTGAACACATCCTGTTGGAAAAACAGCACTGATAGACTTACTTGACAAAGGGTTGCCCCATAACCTTCAATTTGTGAAAAATGCAGTATTTGCAAAGTGCATCAAGGAAAGTGTGATAAGCTGTGGCATGCCTGTACTTCCCTGTGTCATCTTGGTCACACAGCTAGTTGGTGTTGAAACTAACATTAGATCTTAGGACTCTGACCACAGACTTCAAGCTCATGTAATACACCTGGGTCTGGATGGGTAGTATAGACCCGAAATCAGTGGTTTTTTTAACACTTTATTATACACTAGAAGCACTTGGAGGGTTTCTCTCCATCTTCAGAGTTTCCCATTTATTAATTCTTAGTTGGGGCTTAGAATTTGCATTTCCATAAGTTCCCAGGTGTTACTGCTGGTCCAGGACCACAGTTTGAGAACCACTGGTCCAAACCCGAGCCCAGCCCTCCAAGACTTAACAGTCACATCAGAGAGACCAAATAAACAGATAAACATATATGGCTTAAATGATTAAATGACTGTTCAGTTCAGCAGTCCACAAGCTTTCTTATCACAAAGTCGTTTAGATTACAGTTAAACAATAGGTGCGTGTTGAAGGCTAGGAGTTTGGGTTGGAAGGAGAGTTAGTTTGTTTGTCTTGAGCTTTAGTATGTTCTTCACCTCCTCTTCTTCACTATTACTTAGAGACTATGGAGTTTAATAAATGATCTTTAGGATCTTTCATCAGATGGAAAATATAATAGAACCAGCAAAGGTATATGAAAATGACTAAAGATTTATGAGAGATTAATTGTAAAATACAGGGTGAGCCTACAGAAATCAAAATAGTATGATACTGCATCAGGAATAGAGAGATCCCTGTAACAGCCTACAGCATCTTCAAAACTAGATCCAAATCATTATAGGACAATGGTAGATGAGATAGATGATGTTTAAAAGCCCTGGGGAGATGGAAATATAATAATAGACACAGGGGAATCCTAAAAGGGGGAGGGCTGGATGGGGGAGGATTGAAGAAATATCTGTTGGGTATAATGTTCACTATTCAGGTGACGGGCACCTTAGAAGCCCAAACCTCACCGTTGTGCAATATATGCATGTAACAGACCTGCATGTGTACCTCCTAAACCTATTAAAAAAAAAAAAAGCCCTGGGGAAAAGGTACAATAAATGGTTGAAGAAATTAAGAGATGAATCAAAAACTTAAATAAAAAAATTGAAACTGTATTATGGATGAATGCCTTTACAAATTTAGTAAGTAAAAGGCATGTCTAAATTTAGATATTTTCTCTTACTTTTTCTTCCCCTTACTCCCTATCCTCTGACCACACTGGCCACCTTGCTGTGCCCCAGACAGAATATGTGTAGAATGATGAACTCTGTTTTCTGTGAATGACGGCATCTCTTTTCCTAGAAATTATTTGTTTTTAAAGCGGGGTCTTGCTATGTTGCCCAGATTGGTCTTGAACTCCTGGGCTCAAGCAGTCCTCCCACCTCAGCTGCTCAAAGTGCTGGGATTACAGGCGTGAGCCACCTCGCCTGGCCTTTTCCTGGAAATTATTAAAATAGTAAGCATACTCTCATGTTTTGGTTGAGCTTGTTTCACTTCTGTCAAGAAGATTAAAAGACCTCTTAAGTTTCCTTAGGATTTGGAATTGCCCTTGGGTGTAAACAAGATTGACAGCTGTGATAGTGTAACCCCAAAGAAGACAGGAAAATAACTATAAAACAACAACATCTACAACATCAAAAAATCACTTCTATATCTAGAGACCTGGGCATTTGGACACTCAGAGGTACATTTCTGTTTTTCATGTTACAATGACATGAGAGTGGTACTACTGGCATGTGGTGGGCTGGGTAGTGATAGTAAACATTCTATAATCTGAGACAGAGCCACCAAATAAAAGTAGTCCTGCCTAAATGCCAATGGCAACCTCCCATTCATGGAGATGCATCAGACACTCTTGCCAGCAGCAAATCCCTTTGGGAAGTGCACAGTACACTTCTGGTAGTGGAAACCTACTTAACTTCTGTAGACCTCAGTTTTCCTCATCCATAAATTGAGGGAAATAGACTGTAGAATCAGGAAAGGCCCCATCATCATTAGTACATAGTGATAGTATTGCTGGGCTTTATTGTTGAGATAGCCAACCAAGAAGAAATTCAAGAGAACAGAACTTCTTTACTCAACTCCCTCGATTTCCTGGAGAAACCAGAAAATCTCTGTTCCCTTTGTAAAACATGCAGTTAGTAGGTCCTTCTCCAAAGCTCTCCCTCTTTTGATCCCTCTAGTTGTGTTGTAGAGCTATATATTTACCAAGGGTGAGTTGTGTTTGTTTTTAAATAGGTATATGCTGTTATACCTGCTGTTGTAATTATGTAAGTTATCTTTGTAAACCCATGAAATATGAATGTGAAAAGAAAGAATTGTTGTTTCTCTGGAAACTCAGCTGAATGCTTGGAAATGTCCCAAAAATGTATGCTAAACAAACAGTTGAATTAGATTTTGAGAAAAACAACTATGAAAGATTAGGGATGAGGCAGAAATTATAAAAGGACCTAGATTTAAAGAGAAAAAAAACAAAACAGTGCCTTTAAGTTCTGACACTGCTCTTTTACGAGCAATCTTTTAGACTTGGAAATTGAAGAGAATGCATCATATGTGTGTCTTATGCATGAAATGTAAGGTACTCTAATCTGTAAACTCATGGGCGAAAGCTCTTCCCCCACTATAAAATGAATGTATGGTGATATATCTCAGGAAATACATTTAAAATTTAGCATATATATGTATTTTGTGAGTCTTTAATGTGACAGATCTGCTAGTTGTCGCCACATTTGTTGTTTATTTCTTCCTTAGAAATATAACCTTCAAATTATTGTCTGGCACATAACCCGAGAATTAAGACAATATTTCCCAGCCCTCATTGCTCCTAGGGGTTGCCGTTTGACTAGGTTCTAGTCAAAGGAATATAAATGTGAGTGGTATGTACAACTTCTGGGAAGTGCTCTTCGACGGAAACCATGCACCTTTCTTTCCCTGCTTCCTGCCCACAAGAACGTGGATGTGATCATTGGAAGCCCTGTGTTGAGGAAAGCAGAAAAAGATAGGCAGTGCCTGGGTCTCTGATGACCACAGAGGTACCATAATAGCCCTAAACTGCATAACTCCAGACTGTATTTACATGGGAGGGAAGTTAATTTCTATCTTGTATAAGCTGCTATTATTTTCAGTTTTCAATTGTTCACAGCTGAATTTCATCCTAAGTGGATTTTTTTAATTAACTTACTGAATACAGATGTTGCTTATATTAGATAAGAAGCTCTATCATACCAGGTACTGCCCAAGGGTCGAGAATTAATTTTGACTACTTCAAAAGATTTGCTAGAACAGTCATTTCTAACAATAGGATACACACTATGTTCTCAATGGTTGAAAATCCAAAATCATTCTTTTCATTTTCAGAGCACTTGCTAAGGGCAAGTGTGCTATTGCAGAATATACTGTTTTGAAGCAGGATGACTTCATTTGAAAAACTTTGACTTTTCATAAGCTACTAGATATAACAGATATTAAAAGGAAGAATTTTTTTCATACTCAACTTCTCCGTAAATTTGTGTCATTATCTATCGAGGAATAACCTGGAACATTTCAAGAATGTCACCATGTGATGCTGATTTCACCATCTGAGAAAGCACATATGCTGTTTTGGAATGCATTTAGAACTGCTTATTTTAGGATTAAAGGGTATAGAATGAAGGAATATGATTAATCCCTTTGATAGCCCCTATCATTTTACCGGCAGACTAAGCAGAGAGATTGAGTTCACATTACATCTGTGGAGAAGTATGCCACAGTGCTACTGTATGTGAGCGTGGGTGAGGGCTGAAACCCTATAGCCTTTGTACAAACACAAAAGGGCATGTGCCTTTTTAACCTCTTTAATTAAATCATCATCATCCAAAAAATTTTCTTGCTAGAAAGTCGATCTTGTTGGTTGTGTCCCAGGATAGTTTTGTGTGAAAGTCTTTAAGCTGGAATTATCTTTCTGATGGTTATTACTGACAGCTTTCTCTGATTATCTGAAGAGTGTTAAACTGGTAATAAAAAATGTCTGAGAGAAGTTCGGATGACATTTTGGGGTCAAGTTTTCACAAGTAAGAAGAACACACTGGGAAACTGATTTATAAGAAGTTTAGAGGGAATTGATTCATTCAAGAAAATTTGTTTGCCTACTATGGCCTCATATGCCATGAAATACTGTAATATGGATATCATAAATTTATATATCTAAAGTTAGATGGTCTTTCTTGACACGTATATGTAGTATATATATGTACATATATATCATATATACATATAATATACACTTATGCATACATCTAATATACATTTATGTATACATATAATATACACTACTTATGCCAGTATAAATATATATGTATGTATGTATGCATATATGTATTAATACATATGCTTTGTTTTTTAAACACAAATGGTGGTACAACCAAATAACTACCCCTCTTTTTGATCTTTAACAATAGATCTTGGAGAGATTTCAATATCAGTATACATAAGTTTTTTTTTTCTTTTTGAGACAGAGTCTGCCTCTGTTGCCCAGGCTGGAGTACAGTGGCACAACCTTGGCTCACTGCAACCTTTGCCTCCAGGGTTCAAGCAATTCTTGTGTCTCAGCCTCCAGACTAGCTGGGATTACAGGCATGCACCACCATGTCTGGCTAATTTTTGTATTTTTTGTAAAGACGGAGTTTCACCATGTTAGCCAGGCTGGTCTCAAACTCCTGGCCTCAAGTGATCTGCCTGCCTTGGCCTCCCAATGTATTGGGATTACAGGTGTGAGCCACCACACCTGGCCAACATAACTGTTCTTAATTAAAAATTTAAAACATCCATATAATATCCCTTTATGTAGCTTTATTATAATTTATTTTTACTGGTTCTCCACTGATGAACATTTAAGATGCTTTAAGGTTTCTGGTGATCACAAATGGGGCTTCAGTATACATTCTTGTCGGTACATCATCATTGCCTCTATGTGTGAAAATATCTGTAGGATAAATTCCTAGAAGTAGAATTATGGAATCAAAGGGTATATGCATTTTAATTAGGTGAATATTGCTAAATAGAAAAAAAATTGGTTTTCAAAAATGTATAGACCTATCAATTTGGATTACAGTACATGACTGGCTAATTTAAAATGACTGAGCACTTAACTTCAACTAACTTTTTGGAATCTCATTTTGAAATGTTTGTTTTTCTTTTTTTTTTTTATTGTGGTGAAATTTACATAACTGGAACACTATTTTTTTCATTACTTTCATTTGCCAACTTCACGTTCTTGTAAAACCACTAAATTGGATTTCATCCCTTGTACTTAAGATAGAAACTATTAAATAATTTTATCCTGATAGAGTCTCTATGGAAATAAGACCTAGCATCCTTATCATAGATAGGGACCAATATGCTGTCAATATGTAGCTCTTGATAATGCCATCAGCTATTGAATTTTGGTGTTAGCAGACTGTGAATCTGTGTTCAGTGTGAGTTTGTGTTCTGCCACAAGGTCAGGTGGAATGAGGCAGAAGGCTGGGTGTTAAGGATTTAGGTAGTGGTCTGTTTTGCCCCCTCATTTTCTCAACCATCATTGGGTCTTGATTTACACATCTGTAAAAGTCAAGGGGTTAAGTGCATTAGGGAATAAGACTCTTCTCCGTCACTTTTTCCATCACAACCTCTAGAAATGTTTCTTTAAATTAAACCTTGAACCCAGTTTGGAAATCACAGGATAACTGTGCCTGGAAGTATTTGGTTCTCTCCACTCCCACCACAACACTGCTGTAGTCCAAACCTCCACTACTTCTTGCCTAAACAATTGCCCTCACCTCCTAAATAGTTCTCTCCACTTCTGCCTTTCTCTTCCTCTAATCCATCCCCCACAAAGCAGTCCGATACAAAGAAATGGTTCTTATGAAATATTGAGCAGATACAAAAGTGTTGATAAAATATGTATAAGGCATAAACAATAGTGATATAATGGACACCTCTGAGCCTACCACCTGGCTTTAGGAAAAAGAACCTTGTTATTATCTTTTCTGATTCTATTCTCTTCCCACCTCCCCACCCTCTACAGGAGGTGTACCACTCTCTTGAGTTACACATTTATTGTGTCCTTGCTTTGCTTCATAGCTTTGCCAAAAGTATGTCTCCCTAACGGTATTTTGTTTGGTTCTGCCTGTGTTCTTTTGGGACATACAGGCACGAGCTTCTCTGGAGCACGTACCTAGGAGTGGATTTGCCAGGCTATGGTGTGTGTACCTGTAACTTTACTAGATAAGGATGCATTGTTTTCCAGAAGGTTTATGTTAGTTTATAGTCCCATCGGCAGGGAAGATTCTCTTTGCCTCTCATCCTCACCTGCACTTAATTTTGTCAAATCTCCCTTCAATCCTTTTTACGCATGGTTTTTTTCCTGCCTGGAATGTCCTTTCCCCGTTGATTCCCAGCGCTGGCTGCTTCTCTTCTCATCCTCCAGGTTTCAGATTAAATGCCACTTTCTTGGAACATTTCTCTGACCCATGTACTCCTTGCCCCAAGACTGTAAGCTCCAGGAGGGCACAGCTCATGTCTGTCTGGTCCACCATTGTATTCCCCAGGGCCTAGAGCTGCACCAGGCACCTGATAGATGCTCAAGACATAATTGGTGAAATGAGTAAGTGACTGTGAGTCAAGTGCTTTCCAGTATGAAGTCCCCCCCCGTCCAGTGAAAGGAAAGAAGGAGAAGAGAAAGTTAAAGCAAACTTACTCCATGTTTGCTTCTGGCTTCAAGGCAGTTTCATAATGGAGCTGATATCTGAAGGCATCTTTGAAGGAGTGTAGGTACTAAGCTACTTTGATGGAACAGATCACTTCCAGTGCTGGATACTAATAGTGATGTTTGGATGAAATAAATGAATAAATAGAGCATAAATAAACAGGAGTTGTCGACTTGATTGTCTTCAAAGAAAGAAGGTGAGTGACAATGCTTTTAGGGCATAGAATTAACTTATATTTCAGGCGTCATAATGTGGAAAAACATGTGTTGAACCTAGATGGGAGGCCTGGGGACATTTTACTCAAGAGCCCATATTCCCATTGTGGACATCCAAATTTGCTTATGAGTGTTTTATTTTCCAGCCTGTGCTGGTGGGAAGTGGATTCTTTCAGTCCTTGGCAGGAGCACAATGGCATATTTGAAGCTGGGCAGTACAACTGCAGTATTCGACAGACTGCATGGGGATGCCATACCAGTGTTTGAGGTACCCAGATTTGAGGCAAGGAGGTACCCAGACTGCTGTCATAAAGAATGAAATGTGTTACATAGCCTTTCACAGCAGGCAAGGGATTTGCTCATATATAATTTTATCAAATTGGATGTGGGAGAAAATCAACTGGTACCCAATTTTCCTGTGAAATTCCAGCAGCAGTGATGCCATACAGAGGGTATGTAACAGGCTCAGGCTGGAATCTGTTTGCTCATTCACTAGCTCTGTAAACTTGAGCAAGTCACTTAGCTTCTCTGTGCCTCAGTTTTCTCATCTGTAAAATGGGAGTATCAAAACTGAACAGGTTTCTTTTTGGGAAATGGTGGTATAATGAAAGTGAAACACTGAGCATAGTATCTAGCACATGAGAAGTTCTCAAATCTTTTTTTTTTTTTTTTTTTTTTTTTTAAAGAACTGTTATCCTTATTTAATACATGAGTGGGTAAAGGTTGACTTATCCTTATTTTATACATGAGGAGGTTGACTTACCGGAGTTATATATTTGAAACTGGGCCCAGAACCCAGATAATAGGGACTTATTGCCAGTGTTCTTTCAACCCATTACTTCCCACTGTGAGAATAACTCAGATATCTTAAGCCTCTCTTAATTAAACTCTTTGTGAAGGGGCAGCTCTTTAAAAAGTTGTACAAGTGTTTTTTTGTTGTTTTGTTACATTCTTTAATCACTTATGATTTAAAATGGGGGGATTAAAACTGAGCAATTGGTAGCAGCCTGTAGGTACAGATGATTTTGAAGATGTGATGAAAAGGAAGCAAGAGGTAACAAAAGGTGAGTAGAGCTGTCTGAGCATTAGCCACCAGTCTGCAAGCCGGCGGGGAGAGACGCTTCTGGGGGCTTTCCGTGGCTTTGCTTTTCCTGCTGACCTGGGTAGAGCCTCTTTAAGCCTTGGCCAGGAGGAAGTGCCTTTTTGTGAAAAGTCAGCTTAGTGTGAAAGGACCGGCAGGCTGCCTTGTAATTAGTGACCCAATGAAGCAAAAAAAATCCTTTCTCAGGCTTCTTACCCCCACAGCCAACACACCTCCCCCTTCAGCCCTGACCTTTTCTTGGCATTTTTCTGAAACAGGGTTTCTGAATCTGAGAGTCTACAGATAAAACGCAGAGCACCCCTGAACTCAGATGAGAAACAAAAAAATTGTATCTTTGTTTCTACTAATCCCTGTTTAAGCTGTAGCATTTCCCTCAGATATGAAAGAAGACAACAAATCACAGTAATTGCATTAGCAATACCTGTGGTTTTGTCACCAACAAAAACCCTGAATGTTTTTCTATCACACAGAAAAGTTATCTTGAAATATTGTTGGCCGGGCGCGGTGGCTCACGCCTGTAATCCCAGCACTTTGGGAGGTTGAGGCGGGCAGATCATGAGGTCAGGAGATCGAGACCATCCTGGTGAACATGATGAAACCCCATCTCCACTAAAAATACAAAAAAAAAAAAAAAAATTAGCCGGGCGTGGTGGTGGGCGCCTGTAGTCCCAGCTGCTTGGGAGGCTGAGGCAGGAGAATGGTGTGAGCCTGGGAAGCAGAGGTCGCAGTGAGCCGAGATCGCGCCACTGCACTCCAGCCTGGGTGACAGCGCGAGACTCTGCCTCAAAAAAAGAAAAAAAAGAAATATTGTTTATGCCCATTACCACTTGGAAATTATGGTAGTTATTAGACTTGTGGCTAGATCTTTGTATATCATGTGTTAATAAAATATAACCATGTATACTAAGTTGTATGTATTACCTACATATATGCTGAGTTATATGTTATATGATGTTTTATAATACATATAACTGATATACTACATAACATATACTATATACTAAGTTATATAGTGTATGTGTATATCCATCTACCCTATATACTAATGTATAAGAAGGACATATATTACTATATCCTATGTTAATTTTTAAAAATAACTTCAACTTTTATTTTAGATTCAGAAGGTGCATGTGCAGGTTTCTTACATGGGTATATTGCCTGATGCTAATATTTGAGGTATGAATGATCCTGTCACCCAGATATTAAGCATGGTACCTAATAAGTAGTTTTTTAGCCCCTGCCTTCCTCCCTTTCTCCCCCTTCCAGTAATCCCCAGTGTCTATTTCTGCCATATTTATGTCCATGAGTACCCAGTATTTAGCTCCCACTTACAAGTAAGAAGATGCAGTATTTGTTCTTCTGTTACTGTGTTAATTCACTTAGGATAATGGCCTCCAGCTGCATCTACATTACTGAGAAGGATGTGATTTCATTCTTTTTTATGGCTGTGCAGTATTCCATGGTGTATATGTACCACATTTTCCTTATTCAATCCACCATTGATGGGCACCTAGGTGGATTCCAGGTCTTTGCTATTGTGAATAGTGTTGCACTGAACATGTGGGTGCAGGTGTCTTGTTGGTAGAATGATTTATTTTCTATGGCATTTAATTGCTGGGTCAAATGGTAGTTCTGTTTTAATTTCTTTGAGAATTCTGCAGACTGCTTTCCACATGGCTGAACTAATTTACATCCCACCAACAGTGTATGTGCACTCCCTTTTCTTCGCAGCCTCACCAGCATGTGTTGTTTTTGATTTTTTAAGAATAGCCATTCTGACTGGTGTGAGATGATATCTCATTGTGTTTTTGATTTGCATTTCTCTAATGATTAGTGATGTTGAGTATTTTTTCATGTATTTGTTGGCTACTAGTATGTCTTCTTTTCAGAAGTGTCTGTTCATGTCTTTTGTCCACTTTTTAATGGGGTTATTTGTTTTTTGCTTGTTGAATTAAGTGTTTGTAGATTCTGTGTATTAGTCCTTTGTTGGATGCATAGTTTAGAATATTTTCTCCCATTCTATAGATTGTCTGTTTACCCTTTGATAGTTTGTTTTGCTGTGCAGAAGCTCTTTAGTTTAATTAAGTCCCACTTGTCAAATTTTGTTTCTGTTGCAATTGCTTTTGAGGACATAGTCATAAATTCTTTCCCAAGGCTGATGTCCAGATGGTGTTTCCTTAGTTTTCTTCTAGGATTATTATAGTTTGAGGTCTTACATTTAAGGTTTTATTCCATCTTGAGTTAACTTTTCTATATGGTGAAAGGTAAGGGTCCAATTTCATTCTTCTGCATATGGCTAGCCAACGATCCTTACACCATTTATTGATAGGGAGTCCTTTCCCCAATTCCTTATTTTTGTCAGCTTTGTTCAAGATCAGATGGCTGTAGGTGTGTGGCTTTATTTCTGGGTTCTCTATTCTATCTTATTGGTCTATGTGTCTATTTTTGTACCAGTACCGTGCTCTTTGGGTTACTGTAGTCTTTATAGTATACTTTGAAGCTGGGTAATGTGATGCCTCCTGCTTTGTCCTTTTTGCTTAGGATTGCTTTGGCTATTTGACCTCTTTTTTTGATTCCGTGTGAATTTTAGAATAGTTTTTTTCTAATTCTGTGAAAAATGACGTTGATAGCTTGGTAAGAATAGCATTGATTCTGTAGATTACTCTGGGCAGTATGGCCATTTTAAAGATATTGATTCTTTAAAAAATTCGCCAGGCGTGGTGGTGGGTGCCTGTAGTCTCAGCTATTCGGGAGGCTGAGGCAGGAGAATGGCGTGAACCCGCGAGGCGGAGCTTGCAGTAAGCCAAGATTGCGCCACTGCACTCCAGCCTAGGCGACGAGTGAGACTCCGTCTCAAAAAAAAAAAAAAAAAAAAAAAAAAAAAAAAAAAAAAAAAAAGATATTGATTCTTCTAATCCACGAGCATAGAATGTTTTCCCATTTGTTTATGTCATCTGTAATTTCTTTCAGCACTATTTTATAGTTTTCCTTGTAGAGATCTTTCACCTGCTTGGTTAGATGTATTCCTAGTTTTGTTTGTGTGTGTGTGTGTGTGTGTGTGTGTGCGCGCGCGCCTGTGTGTGTGTGTCTGTGTCTGTTGTAAATGAGATTACATTCTTTTTTTTGAGACAGAATTTCGTTCTTGTTGCCCAAGCTGGAGTGCAATGGTACGGTCTTGGCTCACTGCAACCTCACTGCAACCTCTGCTTCCTGGGTTCAAATGATTCCCCTGCCTCAGCCTCCCAAGTACTGGGATTACAGGTGCCCACCACCATGCCTGGCTAATTTTTTTTTGTATTTTTAGTATAGATGGGGTTTCACCATGTTGGCCAGGCTGGGAGTTCGGGATTGCATTCTTGATTGGGCTCTCAGCTTGAACGTTACTGGTGTAGAAATGCTACTGATTTTTGTACCTTGATTTTGTATCCTGAAGCTTCACTGAAATCATTTATCAGTTCCAGGAGCCTTTTGGTGGAGTCTTTAGGATTTTCTAGGTATAGAATCATCATCAGTGAAGAGAGATAGATTGACTTCTTTTCTCATTTGAATGCCTTTTATTTCTTTCTTTTCCCTGATTGCTCCAGCCAGAACTTCCGCTACGTCAAATTTTTAAAAAAATTGAATAACCATATTTTAATGTAATTGGTTTTCCTTATAATCTGATAATATTTTAATCACTCATTTTACTTTGAGAAAATGTTCCCAGGCTTTACCAGGTGCCCAAAGGCATCTAAGGCTCAGAAAAGATGAAAACACTGAGAGGAGTTCAGGGGTGGGAGGGGGAAGTGGAAGGATGTGGCCTCGGATATTTTTCTTGTTGCCTCTCTTTAGAATTCTGTGAACACAGCTGAACTGATGGTTTTGGGATAGTTTTGGCTTTTCTTTTACATATGTTTTTTATTTTTATTATTTGTTTTTCATACTTGGCTTTCCACGATTTCTTTTTTAAATTATTTTTATTTTTTTGAGATAGGATCTCACTCTATCAGACAGGCTGGAGTGCAATGGTGCTATCTTGGCTCGCTGCAGCCTTGACTTTCCGGGCTCAATCCATCCTCCTGCCTCAGCCTTCCATACTAAAATGCCCAGCTAATTTGTGTATTTTTAGTGGAGATGGGGTTTCACCATGTTATCCAAACTGGTCTTGAACTCCTGAGCTGAAGTGATCTGCCTGCCTTGACCTCCCAAAGTGCTGGGATTACAAGCAGGTTTTGGCTTTTCTCAACCACACTACTGAGTCGTCTTTATTTTTAAATCAAACTTTGCTTTTTACAAAGAAAAGCATTTTGCTAGTCAGAGACTTGTCCTCCTTACTCAAGTGTTTTGTGAAGCGTCTGTTTCTTTTATTGTTTTAGTACAGTCAAAATGAGAATGTCCAGAGGTGAGTCAGAGCTTCTCAAAGGACATTCATGTGTTTCCACCTTTTCCAATAACCAACCCATTCCTCCCGTTCCCTAACAACCACGTAATACACACACGCATGCCCTAAGGATTCCCTTCCTCTTCTGTTCACTGCGTAATGAGCATTTTCTTGCCAATCCTCCTCCTAACCAGTGTTCGAAGACGGGGAGAAGGCAAAACCAGGACATCACCGGAACCCTCCACGAACACCTTCCTCATTAAAACTATTATGTGCCATTTGGAAAGGGGCCAGGCCTGGCATCTCCATTTTTTCCTCCCAGACTGTATAGCTTAGAGCATTTCTTCCCAAGCCCAGTCACTCACGGCCCCCTCCATACCTCTGGCCATGTCTAAGGACCTTTCCTATTGCAGAGAGGAGCTTCTGTGTTATGCTTCTGTTAAGAACTCTGGCTCGGAGCTCAGACTGCATAGGTTTCTAGCCCAGATCTGTTCCTGAGCCCCTGTGTGTTTTGGGGCAAGTTGTTTCACCTCACCAGGCCTCAGCATCAGTTTCCTTATCTACAAAGCAGGAATTGGAATAGTACCTCCCTCAGGTGGTTGCTAGAAAGACTGAGTGAGTCAATACACGAACCATGTTGAGAGCAGTGTGTGGCACATAATATGCACTCAGCAAGCATTGGCTATCAAAATTAGTGATTGTTGACTTAGCATTTTCTTTAAAACTAGCTGTTAAAATTTTATCAAGATGAGCTTAATTTAGAAAGGAAACTAGTGGATAACAGGAGGGAAAAAAAGACGAGTGTAAGATTAGGCAGGACCATGGTTTCAGGCAGAAAGGGTTGAACTCCAAGGGCAGGAAGTGGGAATTCCTGAGTCAGCTAGAAAAGCTGGGCCTCGGCATAGTGCCTGTGGTGAGAGAGGTGATGGGAGCAAGGAGGGCTGGCAGGGCCTGAGGTGTCTGACTGTACATGGAGATCCGGGGTTCGAGGCTGGGGAAAGACAAGCTGGATGAAAGATTAGAGAGGGTAGGGGCAGAAGTTGAGAAACACAGGTTCTATAACTGGGGTGAGGTGCCAAGCTAAAGGGTCATGGGAAGAAGAAGACGTAAGTTGAAGCCTAAAGACAAGCTCTAAGAAAGGACCTGAAGGAATGGGAGGTTGGGGGCAGGTGGTGCTTTAAGGCATAGTATTAATATTTGATTAGAGTGTGAGACCTAATGGCATATAATGAAGACTCTTCCAAGGAATGTGCAAGCATGGACGTCCTTTTAACAAACTTTGTATTGAAATATAACATAAATAGATAAAAGTACACAAATCATAAGAGTACAAGATGAAAATTTTTCCCCAGATTGAACACTCAGGGCCTGGACCAAGAAACATTACCAGCCTTACTACATGGTGTTCCCATCATCGATATGTGTGCCACACGTTGGAAGACACTCAGAAGAATAGATTGGGCAGGCATAATTCCCTTAGTAGGGACTTTGTTTTTATGCTGGAGTCATGAAATTTGGGTGCACACTGTAGCAGTGAGGAGGGTTGAATAGCTCTTTCCTCAATAGTGCCTAGCAATGAGTAAGGACAACTGGCCAAGTGTATGCCCAACATTTCCCCATTAGGCAAAGAAAGAAAGAAAAAAACCAAACATAAAAGAAAGGGATGAGAATGAATGTTTGCTGGACCCCTACTTTGTGGCCCCTACTGTGGTAGGTGCTTATTAATATGCCTTCCCTTCAGTGCTAACAACAGCTTTATGAGGTAGGTTGCCATTTTACAGAGGGTGAAACTGAGTCTCAGAGTCCCAGTATTGGCTTCACTCACACTGCTGATAAATTACAGAACCTGCATTCAAACCCAGGTCTGTCTGGTCCTTAAAATCTGGGACAAGTTGCTTAACTTTGCTGATCCTTGTTGCTTCTCCTGTACATGAAGACAAGGATACCTTCCTCAAAAACATTGTTACGGGATCTAATGCAGAAGGAATGCTATGAGGTTCATGAAGTTTTACAAGGAGTAAATGAGATGATACACATTAATAAGCTTAGAAAAGTATCTGGCACATATTAAACTTTCCCAGAAATGCTAATTACAACACCTGACAAATAGAGGTATTTAATAAATGTTAACTTTTGTTGTCAAGCCCGTAGGCTCAGAGCTTTTTGTTCAATCTCATTATTGAGTGTGTGTCTTTAATGCTATTTGTTAATGGCCACTCCTTGGGGCTAAAACATCTAATTGCACAGGGAATGTTTTTTAATGATGATGCCTGATAAGAATGGAACCTCTTTTTACCCATCGACTCTTTCACCGAACAATTAGTTCACTTTCAGTTTTTGGTTTTTGCCACAGTAGGTATGGATTCCATGAAAAGAGCCCTGCATATTTTGTTTTTTAAAAGTTGTGTGTTTTTTTCTTGTCTTGATGCTCACAGCTGTCCTAGTTACTTAAAATTAAAAGAAAAAAATGGTATTTGAGAAAGCCATTTTAACATCATCTGTGTAGAAAATGAAAAACTCACAGTAAGATATTCAATTTAAAATACTATGAAAGATTAGCCCTGAAAAATGAAATGTATTCGTCTAAAAAAATTTAAAGGCATATTATTTTCACTAAAACTGAAATAGCAGCAGTGATTTTTAATTAGATTTTTTTTAACACCCAAAGTTCCCAAGCTAGAATAGAAAAAGTCAGGACAGTTTTTGTAGAAAAAGTGATCTAAGTTATATTTTTCTATTTTCTAATCATATTCTTGTTTTTTTTTTCTCTCTCTCTCTTTCTGCAGTAGCCAACATTCTAAAAATAATCCTGTGTTGGTTTGTAAGCTTCCTCAGTCTGGCCTAGGATGAAATTTTTTTTTAAGATGTTATCATCGCATTTGGTTTCCAGAGATAATTTACATGGACTTAGAAGAATTCCCCAAGCAAAATCTTGTGAGGTCAGCCGGGGCAAATGTTTAACATTTCGGCAACTTGTCTCCATGTTTATTTAGCATTTCTTAGCCTTTGAAGTTTCACATAAATAGTCATGAAGTTATCACAGAGGAAATCAGCTGAGATGGATTGATGTTATTCCCAAATGCAAGTCTAGTACCAGACGCTGGTTGGTATTTTTGAAAGATGGCAGCAGGAGCAGTATTATCTGCATGGTGGAAAGTCCCTCTTCACTGCCTGATGAACTGTGCTGTTAGTGGTTCTCTTGATGGCTAACCTTACTGGACCTTTGATAAACCTTTTGAATTTTTATTTCATCCTGGTGGGATAAAGTATGAATTGAGGCTGGGCACAGTGGCTCACACCTGTGAACCTAGCACTTTGGGAGGCTGAGGCAGGTGGATCAATTGAGGTCAGGAGTTCGAGACCAGCCTGGCCAACATGGTGAAACCCTGTCTCTACTAAAAATACAAAAATTATCTGGGCGTGGTGGTGCACACTTGTAATCCCAGCTACTTGGGAGTCTGAGATGGGAGGATAGCTTAAACTCGGGAGGTGGAGGTTGCAGTGAGCCGATATCATGCCATTTCACTCCAGCCTGGGAGACAAAGTGAGTGAGATTCCAGCTAAAAAAAAAAAGTATGAATTGAGAAACAGAAAAACTGTATTTTCAAACTATACCATTAATTTACCAGTTATGAGTTCCAATGGTTGTGGAGGGGAGGATGTAAGTACCTCCAAAATACTCCCTAAAATACATGGCCATGCCTCAAGGCCACCATCAAGTACCCAAGGAATTCAGAATAGAAAAATACATCAGACTCAATGGACTGGGTAATTGTACTAATTACCTACTTTGCTGTGATGGTAGAGGTTGAATGTTGTGAAACATGTTGTGAGGCAGTTGTATTGCTCTTTATTGAAAGTCATGCTTCAGGCACCAATGTCAGCTCCAGAAAATGATGATCCTGGAGCTCTTGGTGGAAAATACAGCATTGTGAAGGCCTTTGTTGGAATCTGCCCTTTCCCCTGACCCCTTGCCCCCTCTTATAGCCCAGTCTGGAGCAGTGTGAGGCTTGAATCTGTGAGCCGCTTCAGGATAAGAATCCTGGAAATTCAGTGACTGATTCAAGTTTGAAAGATTGAAAGAGAGGAAAAGGTTCTACATTGGGAAACTGAGTGATGCTGAATACCTGAAACAGGAAAGCTAGGAAGAGGAGGAGAGCAGATGTGGGGAGGGGAGAAAGAGTCTAATTTGAATAAGATGGGGTTGACTGGCTTGTAGACATTCTGGAGGCATGTCTTAGATTCGTTTAAGAATATGACTAGGGCCTGGGATAAAAATATCAGAGTCCTTAGTGTTTAGGTAGTTGCTATGGTTTGAATGTGTGTCCTGAAAAGCCTGTGTTGGAAACTTAATCCCCAATGCAACAGTGTTGGGAGGTGAGGCCTAACGAGAGGTGATTTGGTCATGAGGGCTCTGCCCTCATGTATGGACTAACGTCATCTCTCAGGAAAGCGTTCTTTGTAAAAGGACAGTTTGGGCCCCCTGTTGCTCATGTGTGCTCCCTCTCCCTCTCTTTCTCCCTGTCTCTTCCTCATCAGATGCCAGTACCTTGATCTTAGACTTCCAAACCTCCAGAGCTGTAAAGAATTAAATTTCTGTCCTTTATCATTACCACCTCAGGTATTCCGTTATTGTACCAAAAACCAGACTAAGACAACAGTTGAGGATTGGTTGTTGAAGCCAGGAGAAAAACATTACCAGGAAAGGGTATAGACACTGTACTATAAAATAAAAAGAGTAGTTATTGGCTACAGTGACACAGACCCCTATCTCCTCAAAACAAAGGACAGCTTAAATGACAATTAGTTGTGTGTGTGTGTGTGTGTGTGTGTGTGTGTGTTTGTTTTTGAGACAGGGTCTCACCCTGTCACTCAGGCTAGAGTGCAGTGGTGTGACTGCAGCTTCAACTTCCTGGACTCAGGTGATCCTCCCACCTCAGCCTTCCAAGTATGGATAGCTGGGACTACAGGCGTGCACCACCACACCAGGCTAATTTTTGTATTTTTTTGTAGAGACAAGATTTGGCGGTATTGCCCAGGCTGGTCTTGAAATCCTGGGCTCAAGTGATCTACCATCCTCAGCCTCCCAAAGTGCTAGGATTGCAGGTATGAACCACCTCACCCAGCCAGTTGAGCATTCAGGAGTTGTATGCCAGCTTGATGCCTCCGCTGGAACCCATGCTTCTCTCTCTGCTCATCCATCCTCAGTGTGTCCTCTCATTCTCAAGGGGACAAGATGGTTTCTTTCTGCCCAGCCCCCATTCCCCTAGCCTGCACAATCACTATACTGTGTTTGAGGCAGAGAGAAAGGAGAAAGGAAAGGGAAAAGCAGTGTTTCAATTGAGTCATCTTCCTTTCACGGAGATCCACCCATGACTTCTATATATACCTCACTGGCCAGAATGTGGTCACATGACCATCTGTGTGGGATATTAGGAAATGAAGTTGAGCTAGATTTATTGCCATCCTGAGTATAAAATTAGGGTTCTGTTTAAGGCATTTGGGTCAAAGCAATGAATAAATGAATGAGTGAAACATTAAGCACGTGCTTATTGAATGCCACCTGTGTGCACAATGTATAGGTATTCT
Source organism: Macaca mulatta (assembly GCF_049350105.2). Classification (NCBI taxonomy): domain Eukaryota; kingdom Metazoa; phylum Chordata; class Mammalia; order Primates; family Cercopithecidae; genus Macaca; species Macaca mulatta. The sequence continues at coordinate 127,968,923 of NC_133407.1, read as the reverse complement.
TCTTCGAGCAGCTTTCTTTTCTTTATTTTGAAGTCTTCTTTCAACTGGATCATGGCCAGCCCTGAATAAAATTATAAACTCTTCATTGAATACTATGGGTCAAGAACTGATCTGTATTACTGCATTATTGCATTTGATCTTCCCCTACAACCTTCGGAGGCCGGCACTGCTATATCCATTTTATAGGTGGGGAAACTGAGACACAGAGAGGTTAAGTCACTGGCCTTGTGTCATACAGCTAGTGATACTATTTTCAATACTCTTTACTTCTTTTTTGGCCCCATATACCCAACCCAACCTCCCACCTTCTACAAAGTCCCTCATTTTTGGTGCCCAATTTTCTTATACCAATTCATTTCCTGAGTTAAAAAAAACTCCTCTCTACTTAAAGGTAAGGTGGTACTCACCCTTTTTAAGATAAAAATTACTGCAGATTTATATTTCCTAAGAAAATTTGCGTTTTAAGAGGCTCATTTTATATGAGAAATGGTGGATCCAAAGGAGTGCATCTCTAATAGTGGAATTTTCATTTAACGTGAAAGTAGGAAGCATTTAGGGGATGTGGATAGAGAGAACCCAGTGGAGAGAAAGCTGGCTCTTTTGGCAAGATTGTGACAGGAGAATTCCCATTGAATCAACCCATCCCTGTGGGAAAGACAGTGAGCGAGAATTAGTAATTTAGATATGTGTTGACACTTTTGTCTGGCATTCTACTCAAGGTGCCTAGCCCCAGTGTGAGCAGGACAGAAAGGACATGACTTTCCAAGTTCTAGTTGGTTTCAGTTTTTTAATGCCTCTGGTGGTGTGGGCTTCTTGCCATGCTAAGTGAGATGTTAGTGTTTAAAGATACATATTGTTTTCATGCACTGTGGCCCTTTAGTGCAAGCCAGCAACTTTCTCTAGTTTTCAACTGAAGCAGTAGTATCTGTTTCAACATTGGAGAAAAACCTGCTGGGATAGACCAGGAGAGGTGGTTATCACTCTCCAAGATGGCATAAATGGATCATGAGGAATATTGATAAAATCAGTTCTGGAATGGATCGTTAAGGGGAATGTTCACTCTACACCAGAGTTTCTGAACCTCAGCACTGTTGACACTTTGAGTCAGATAATTCTTATTGTGGAAGCATTCCTGTGCATTGTAGAACATTTAGCAGCTTCCTGGATCTCTACCCACTAGATGCTGGTTGTGACAACCAAAAATATCTTCAGATGTTGCCCCATGTCCCTTGGGGGCAAATTGCCCCTGGTTGATCACTCTGTACTTGATCTGACATTGTGTGCTAACTTTAAAACCTAAGCCCTACCTAAGCTATAGCTCTAGTCCATATTTATGAGACTCCTGTAAAGCTGCCATAGATGTGGTGATTGGGGCTTACAGAAATACCATGCCTTGACACTGGGGAGGAAGAGACAGGTAGAATCTACCTGTGACATTCCCTTAAAGCATTCATTCATTAAATATTTACTGAGTGCATGTGCAAGGCACTGAACGAAGGACTGGGTGCAGCAGGGGAAGGTGGAGATTTAGTCCCTGCCCTCATGAAGCTTCTACTCCACTTCTTTGTGCTCATGAAGCATCTAATTATAGATTAAATAAATTGCAGCAGGTGCTATAGGGAAGGTCAAGATGGCCTGAGCAAGCTGGTGGGGGAGGGGGGCAGAGAAAGTGCCATTGAACGTGAGAAGTGAAAGGTGACCAGGTGATGGGGTGGGGGGAGCATGAGTGTCCCTGGCAGAGGCGACAGCAGGTGCAAAGGCCCTGAAGCAGGAAGCCTCTTACCACATTTGATGGGCCAAAAACCAGGGTGGCCACCTCGTAGGAAACAAGGCAGAGAAAGAGATGAGGTGGAGCAGGATGCCCCCGGACCAGACTGTCATGGATATTAAGGATTTTATCCTAAGAACAGTGGGAAGCTGTTGAATGCTTTTACACAGGGGAGTGACATGATTCGATTTGTGCTTTAGAAAGATCCATCTGTCACCGTCTAGGTCCAGAAAGTGCAGGTTTCTCTCCAGGCCATGAGAGATTGATTTTGTCCCCTGCTGGGCAACTCTGATATGGAGTCTTTTGAGGTTACCACTACCATTAGTGCCTGTACCCATCCTCCAACCATCCCAATTTTGGAACCTTTTAAAACTTTAAATAAAAGAAGCAATTTCAGTCCGTGTTCTACCTTTGTTCTCCTTCTTTAAACCGTGATTGAAGCTGGGCTTGGATATCTTTGAAACCCCAGAGAAGAAAATGATTTCCATAGCAGCTGTAACCATGGGAAACCTTCAAAATAGCTTCCGTTCCTATATTCCACTCTGCTCCTTTCCCTTCTCTATTGGTTGACTAGAAATGAGGGCTGGCATTTTTGGTCTTCTTTTTGTCCAAATATGTGTATATGACAGTCTTCTTTTCACTTCCACATCTATCTTATCATAGCTTGAAAATCAAAGGCTGGCATATTTGGGGAGGAAAAGAAAAGAGAAGCTTCTAGGATGCCTTCATTTGTTCATCAAATAGAGGAACTCAAGTGGAATGTTGATTTAGAAGATGAGATCTCAGGTTTATTTTCCTGCTGTTTGTTTCTTCCCAGGTCACATGATAGAACCAAGTACATCATCTTTGAGACATATAAAAATCAAAGGGTTTTTTTTTGTTTTGTTTTGTTTCTCCGGAGACACTTATAAGTGGTTTTCATCAGTTTCCCTTCCATTCTGCTCTCACATGCTCTTGGTAATGAGCCATAGTCAGGTCAGAGAGATGCTCAGAATTCTTCCAGAAACACATAATTCCCCTTTGGAGAATTTCTGTTGTAAAAATCATCACAATTTGTGAGCTGAATGTCTGATCCAGTGCAAATACCTCTGATGGGTACAGGGCAAAAGTGGGCTACTCAGTGTTTCTCTTGATGGACAGATTTTAATGAAATGAGGGCATGACAAGGAATCTGAAGTTATTGCTATAGAAGTTAATAAAGAGATGGGAACATATGAGGATACTGTTTGCTTCTGGAATTTAGCCAGGCCACTGGGAGAGGCTCAGGAGGAAAACTGAGAAGGGAAATATGAAGTTCAGGCAAGTCTGTTACATGCATTCTCATTTCCACAATGTTTGAGAACCATGTCAAGAAATGCATTGCGTAAGTTAAACCAGCTGCCAGCAGCTTTTGTATTCAGCACTTTCCTGGGTCACCAGATAGCAGGGTAACTTCTCCAAGATCTCTCTGTGTTATAGAAAACTAGAGGAATTTTCTTCATGCCACATCCTTATCCTAACAGGGCAGCATCCTTTTGTCTCCAGAACTCACTGTATAAAAAGAAGTAACAACTATTGTTGGGTTGTGCTTATCTTCATTGTTGCATGTTTGGGTTTATGTTTTCAAACAAGGGACAGAGGACCTGGCCATCAGTCAGAATCATGATGCTGGCATTTAAGAGATTCATTCTGGCTCAAGAGCTTGGCCTGGCCTTCCAGAGCTTTCCCATTGACACCCATGTGCCTGATTAGAGTACACTTGTAAAAATTAAATAAGATGACCTATGCAGTGTGCCTCACATATGCTCCATAAACGTCAGTTCACATCTCTTGTTAAACTTTTATAAGGTTGATCTTAAGAGACGACAATTGAGTCTAAGTGAACCATCTGGGGGGTGAGCATGTTGATATATCTTCCACAGCTTTAGTTTTCCATGAAGCACGTAGGATATAGTCAAATGAAGAGACAGGATGGTACTGATAGTTTCTTTAGTCTCTTGCTTGCTTGCAGTTAAGCTAGTTAGCCTGAATGCAGTCCTTCTCTCATAACGGTCTCCAGAGTGACTCTGTTAGACAGCTCACCTGGCTAGCATGCTGTGGCCTCCTTGAGGTCTCTAAAGTTGGCTGTCACCACCTGAGATACTGGTGCCTCAAGCTTAGAAAACTCACTTTACCAAAGTCAGCCTTCGTGAACTTGTTATTCCTGGTAGGAAAGTCACTAGTCTTTAAATAACAATTGCCTCTGTTACTTTTAGATTATATTTTGGCTCATTAAATTTTTTTCAGTATGCATCATCTTTCAAGAGTACATTGAGAAATTTCTAGATTTAAGACCTCCTTTCTTCCCAGACCCAGACTATTGCTCAATTCGTGATAAACAAAATATTTTACTTAAATAATTTCAGAAAAAACTACCTTTATTTCTTTGACTTATATAGAATCTTAGATATCAGAATATTCTTGGGAAGTACCTGGTATATCCAGTAAAGAAAACTGATTTATAGGGAGAATAAGTGACTCTTCCTAAGGAAACATATTTGGTGGCATAGATGAGACCAGAATCTGGGTCTAATGTGGCATTTTTCAAACTAAGTGCATAAGTCATCTAAAAATTTAAGACATTATTTTAAAACATTAATATTTTATATTATTTATATATTATATTATATATATTATTTATATAATAATATATATTTTATATTATTATATATATAAATACATATAATAATATATAATATATATTATATATATAATAATTTTATATTAATTATAACTAGTTATAAATATAAAACTTTTATAATGGGCTGTTCAGAACTGATAAAAGTTTTAATTGCATAAGATTTTGGTTGCCTACATTTCTCTCAAACTAAGCTCTAACCCATAGAGACTGGCAGGTGGTGGTAAGAGGGTTGAGCAGATGAGGGCACTGTGTGAGACCTTTCTCCTTTAGGAGTTTTATTTTTTTCATAAAAATTGATTTTGTGCTTAAGATATCTGATTCCAGATGAACAGAGTTTGATGTTTCAAATCTCTTTGTGCATATTATTTGGGAGAGGTTTTGGTTTTAGACAGGTCTGTGTTTAATTTCTGGTACTTCTGATACCTGTTTGTGAGCAAGATACTGAAACTCGTTAAGGCCCCATTTCCCTCTCAGCATGATGAAGTTCATAATACTTATGAGGTTATTGTGAAGATTAAATTATGTATAGTATATGTAAAGGCTTTAGCATAGTGCCTGGCAATAGCTGAAAGTATTATTAGCTGTTATGATTGGTGCCTGATTTCTGCTCTTGAAATCGAGTCCATGCTAACAAAGAAGGCCCTTGCTACTTCCCTGTAATAGGAAGAAGTTTTTCTAACTGACTGAATTTTTTTTTTCCTTTTTCCTTTTTTTTTTCCTAATCTCTCTCACCCTGACTGAATCAGACTATTCTTACCATAGGAAAAGATGATATTTGTTAGTTACATGTTAACTTTTTTCCCTCTAAAGTCTCCTGTGTCCATATTCGGATGAATCCTCTGATTTTAGGCTATTTATTACCAGGGTCCTGATAGACCTAGTGTATCTACATATTTTGTTTCCTGCCCCTTCGTTTATCCTTGGGAATCTGAGTCCCACAGCAGGGATACAAAAGTGCTATTTAAAACTATGTGACGATGAAAAGAACAAGAAATCTAGCAGGAACAATGCAGAGATGTATAATATCTCACCCTTTCTCACACATGGAACTAATTGTGACATTCATTCTAGAGCCCAGTTTCTGCACACAGACCCCAGAGTCCATGCTGCAAAGATGTTTTGGAATCCCACCTCTGCCAATGCCCAGTTGGAGAGCCTGCGACATCAGCTCACAGCTATGCAAAAATAATAAAGTTGAACATTTTTTTGGAAAGATGACCCATATGTTTAATAAATTTCAGTACGTGAACCAGAGACAGGTTTGATTACAAGCCACATAAAGGCTTCACTTAGATGGTGGTTCTTAGTTTTCAGAGTGGGGATTTACTGAGCTCGATTCTCTGTATGGCAGTTGCTCTCCCTGCCACTGTTCACCCATTCTGTGTGCCCATAAAATGAGGAAACTTTGAATCCTGTATTCACTCTTTTATGTTCTAGGATATAGATTTGTAGACATCATCTCTTCACACCAAAAGAAATGTTAATCATAATAATGAAATAATAGAGCTATATAGTTTTCCACTCTCATAATACTCCTTAAATTGCATTTTCACTTTTGATTGGCCAGTTCTTAATAAATGGATCTCATTTAAGTTCATAGGGGTTTTCATAAATAGACTTCAGTAGTATTTATTAAGTGTCCATTATTAAGCACTATTAGTTAAGTTTCACTTATTAAGCACCATTGGCTGGGCATGGTGGCTCACACCTGTAATTCCAGCACTTTGGGAGGCGGAGGCAGGCTGATCAATTGAGCCTATGAGTTTGAGACCAGTCTGGGCAACATGGCAAAACCTGATCTTTACAAAAAATAAAAAATTAGCCAGGTGTAGTGTTACACACCTGTAGTCCCAGCTACTTGGGAGAATGAGGCAGGAGGATCACTTGAGCCTGGGAGGCAGAGGTTGCAGTGAGCCAAGACCACACCATTGCATTCCAGCCTGAGCAACTGAGTGAGATCCTGGCTCGCTCTCTCTCCATATATATAATTTTTTTAAAGCACCATTAAAACAGAAGTGCCCCCTGAACATGTCCATGTGGTCTATCCAGGAATAAGAATAACCTTGTATTTTCTTGGCTGTTTACAGCTTTTAAAATTTTACATATATTATTTTATGATACCAACACCTCTGAATGTTTTGGTTTTGCTTTTTGTTTTTAAAATTACCACTTTCAAAAGATGAAACCAAAGCTCAGAAGGGTGAGTGGCTTGTTCAACTTAACTGATACGTGGCAGAGCCAGGGTAAGAATCCAGTTCTGACTCTGAAACCCGAGCTCTTGCCCCTGCCCTGACTGACATCTCCATACTGCAACTCAAGTCCATATTGAGAAGCACAGCAACATGGAATTTTCTGGGCACCTTCCATAACCAAGTAGTGTATATATTACTTCACTTCATCTTCTCTATCACTCTCTGAAATAAATAAGAGTCCAATTTTGTGGATGAAAGAATGGGCTCAGAGAGGCTGTCTTGCACAAGGTCAAAAGTTACTCAGTTGTAGAGTTTAGATTTATTTCAACAGCCTGTTCCGCATTGCCTTTTAAAACAAAATTATAACTGTGTGCTATATGCTCTGCTTGCTGAGGTATGCAAGGCTATAAAATATCTGGAACAATTACAAGTAAAAATGATTAAAGGTGGATTTCAAAAAGATAATCTGCAAATATTTGAAAAATGCACACATCTAATGATGTTCAGTGACCAAAATAACTGCATATAAGGACTCAGCTTATTTGTTTTTCTTTGCTTGAGGAGAGGGGACTTAACTTTCTATTAGAGTCAGTGAATAGGCAAAGATCCAGAGAGCTTATATAGAAGCTGGGTGGGAATGAGATGGCGAAAGAAGCCGCACTGCATCTCCTATCACCATCTTTTACTCTGCCATAATGGCATCAGTTCACCCTCTTCTACTCTAGGAAACTTCTGGAATTTGGTTCCTATACCAGTTAGCTATTGCCACTATAAGGATGTGTAACAACTAATCTCAGAATCTCAGTGGTGTGCAAAACTAACCACTTATTTCTCACTTGTGAGTTTGTGGATTGGCCAAGTGGCTGTGCTTCTCACATCTTTCATCCTCTTCCTGGGACCAGTCTGGGCGTGCTTGCCTTCTGGCAGGGACGGAGGCACAAGAGAGCAAGCCAGGAAACATGAGGCCTCTGAAGGCCTATATTTGGAATGGACACATTGTCATTTCCACCCATTTGCCGTTGGCCAAAACAAGTCATGAGGCCAAGTCAAAGGTGAAGAAGGAGTGGAAATTATACTCCATGAATGATAGCCATGATGAGTAAAGGTGTGGATGCTGGGAGATGTGAAAATTGGGGCCAGTATTGCAATCTACTACAGGTGCCAATAACATGTATTTTGGAATTCATCCTTTTATATCAGTGGCTTTCCATTTTTGAGTTCATGGGCCCTTTTGTGAACCTGATGGAAGTGCTGCACATGCTCAAGCAAATGTAGTCTACACCTGATTTAGCTTTCAGTTTTCAGGGAGTCTCTTAAGTTAAACCACAAGGCCCAAGTTAAGATATCCCATGGGGCAGTGCTGCCCTGTGTGGTGCACTGTCTTCTCCAGGAGCAGGAAGGTAAGACAACAGGTGCTTTTTCTACCCCCTTATCAAAACCTTCTGCTCTGCTGATTCCAGATGCTCAAACATGTTCAAATGCAAACACTCAGGTTGGATGGGATCTTTTCTTTTCTCCAACATGAAAATAGGTTTATCAACATTTTTGACTATTGAAGAAAGTTTCTGCAAAGGTGATGGATAAGCAAGTGCTGCTCTGTTATAATATTTTCGCTGGATCACTTTATCAAAATGTGAAGATTAAGTGTTGCGAAGTGCATTCAACTTCATCCATTCAATGTAAATAATAATGATGCTTGATGCTTGTCTTTGTTTTTTTCCTGTTTTTTTTTTTTTGTTGTTTTTTTTTTTTTGTTTTTTTTTTGTTTTTTTTTTGTAGAGTCTCGCTCTGTCATCTAGGCTGGAGTGCAGTGGTGCAATCTTGGCTCACTGCAACCTCTGCCTCCCAGGTTCAAACTATTCTCCTGCCTCAGCCTCCCAGGTAGCTGGGATTATAGTCACCCACCACCATATCTGGCTGATTTTTTTTCTTTTTTGTATTTTTAGTAGAGATGGGATTTTGCCATGTTGGCCAGACAGGTCTTGAACTCCTGAGCTCAAGTGATCCCCCCGGCTCAGCCTCCCAAAATCCTAGGATTAAGGCATGAGACACCATGCCTGGCCATTAAATGTGCTTTAAACACTCTCTTCTTCTAAGAAGTCATAGTCATATTAAATAATCATTTTTATAAATGTCTTTAAACCCTATGTAATTTCCAAAAATTATTTTGTATGTTTTTCGGATCTGTGAAGTCTCAAACTCTGAGAACCACTGACGTAGACCAACTCTCCTTCTGGAGCTGGAATCTTGAGATTTCTCTCCATCCCTAAGGAATCATCCAGATTCTGTTTGATTACCTTGAGAGATGGAAGCTCATCATCATTGGTCAGCTGTGACCACTGGATCATTCTTTCTTTTGTCAGTCTGAAATCCTCTCCCGGGTCACTGTACCATAAGAAACATCAGACCAGCATGGTTATCTTTAAGAATTTTCCAACCACTTTTAAACATGGAAAGAGGAGCGGACTTATTTTCATATGCCTATGGCTGTTTCCTTAAGCCCACCACTTTGGTATTTTGTAACAATTTGCTGTCTCTCTGAAACTTAGGGATGCTTCAGGGACTGATTAGCCTTTATTCTACTTGTGAGTCCTTAACTGGTCACAAGGTTGAGACAGCAGGGATGTGTGTGTCAGTTTGTAGCAACATCTTCTCAATCTCAGCTGTACCCGTAGAATTCTTCATTTGGTTGAGAACCCTTAGGGTTGCCCTTTTCCATTTCAGTGGGGACAGCGCTGGAAGAACAAATCAGTGTCCTCCACTGGCACAAGTCCTTCCAGACTCCTGGACTTAGATCCCCTGCCTGCCTCAGGTCTCCAAACCAACACCTACTGCACTAATGAAAATCCACAGTAGAGGGCAGTATCTCATGCACAACAAGGCTTCCTTTGTGGAGATGTGTATTTAATTGAAGAACCGATAGGAAAGTTTCTTTAATTAGGCTGACTTTCATAAAGGGGAGACAAATCCCTTGCCATCCTAGAAGCCATCTTTTGTCTGTAGGAAAGGCCATTTTGTTTTCGAAGGGGAGATTTCCCTCTTCTTATTTCCCCACTGTTGGGTCTCGTTTGTGGAGTTCAAAGATAGAAGGGGGTTAATTTTAGAGTAGCCTTTCTGATTTTTTTAAACCAACTATGCATAGTGGTAGGGACATTCGAATACACTGCAGCAAGACTTGCTGATTTCTCAGACAATCATTTTTTTTTGGTGGTGGGGGGGACGGAGTCTCGCTCTGTCGCCCAGGCTGCAGTGCAGTGGCGGGATCTCGGCTCACTGCAAGCTCCGCCTCCCGGGTTCACTCCATTCTCCTGCCTCAGCCTCCCAAGTAGCTGGGACTATAGTCGCCTGCCGCCACACCCGGCTAAATTTTTGCATTTTCAGTAGAGACGGGGTTTCACCGTGTTAGCCAGGATGGTCTCGATCTCCTGACCTCGTGATCCACCCGCCTCGGCCTCCCAAAGTGCTGGGATTACAGGCGTGAGCCACCACACCCGACCCTTTTTTTTTTTTTTTTTTTTTTTTTTTTTTTTTTGAGACAGAGTCTCACTCTGTTGCTCTGTTGCCCAGGCTGGAGTGCAGTAGCCTGATCTCAGCTCACTGCAACCTCCACCTCCCAGGTTCAAGTGATTCTCCTGCCTCAGCCTCCCAAGTAGCTGGGAGTACAGGCACGCACCACTACGCCGAGCTAATTTTTGTATTTTTAGTAGAGATGGGGTTTCATCATGTTGGCCAGGTCATTCTTGAACTCCTGACCTCAGGTGATCCACCCACCTTGGCCTTCCAAAGTGCTGGGATTACAGGAGTGAACCACTGTGCCTGGCCTTCTTAGACAATCTTAACAACCTCCCTGACTACAAAGGATAAGCCTGGAGAGGATTATTAATGCCAAACATCTGTTTTGCCTTTTTTGTGTCAGGCTTGTGCTGAGTCTGTCTGATACAATATTTAATAGTCACAGAAACCTTACAAGGGAGATCAGCTTGTGGTTGTCATTTACAGATGGGGAGACTGAGATAGTGATATTGAGAAACTTGCTGTGTGACCATGAGCAAGATACTGGACTTCTCTGGGCCTTACCTTGTTTATCTGTAAAACAAAGACTTTGAGATTAAATAGCGTCCACCATCCCCATTTTCTCTAGGCTTGGGACAAAATAAAACCAAAAACACTAAAGCCAGACTTACCATGGCAAGTGGTATTGTCTGGGGGTGGAGGTGTTGATGTTATTGACAAGGAAGCAGGCCTATGCTTTTGTCATTGGTTTAAAATTCCTTGATCTGAGCCTATGGCATGTTGGAAACCCAGCACTGGCTTGGTTTAACATCCATAAATGTTAAGATGCTGAGCCTCGTCCAATTTTAGCAGTAACCTGCTTCAGTTCCCTAGGAATGTTAAAACGGGAACTGCGCTAGTGGCTCGGAAAGCCTGGCCACTGAGCGTATGCTTCTGCTCTTCCATGAAATGCAGAGGCGAATTGTGAATGTACTGAATTATACCAAGGAGATTAATCTCATTTTGTTCTTCCCAATAAAATTCACCAAAATGACCTGACTTGTCCCTTACTCTTAAAAAAATTTCCAAAAAGGAAACAAAGAACTTTTGGTGGTCAGTCTTGTTAGATGGAAGTTTTATTCTCCCAGGCATGAACCAACTGTCAGAAGACTTATTCTGAGCAGGTTTCTAATCTTTGTATATTCTCTCATACATCCCCAGCCTGGCCCCGGATGCTGGGTGCCGTTTAGCAGAAGTGGGATAATAGAGGTAGGAGTGAGAAAGCCACGTCAAGTGGTTCTGAAATACCAGTGGGTATACCTAGGTTGCATCTGAACTGATCACTGATCCACACAGGTTATAACATGGCAGTGGGTGATTATTTATTGATTTGGGGGGTTTACAAATCATATGACCAGAAGGAATCATTTTAAAGAGAGCAAGAAAAATGATATGAGCGAGAGGTTTTTTTATTGGTTGCTATGTTAAGCCATACCATATGAAATTGCTCTTTGGTAGGGAAGGTCTGGGCTAGGGAAAATAAATTCAGGAATCATCAGCATATTGATGGTATTTAAATCTGTGAACGAGATCATTTAAGGAGAGAATGGAGCTAGCACTGAGGGCCGGCTGAAAGCCTGAGGCTCTGCAATGTTTAGAGGATTTACGGAGGAGGAGGAATGGCTAAGGAATTAGAGAAGAGGAAAATGTGTCCTTGGTTAAATATTCTGCTGGAGAGGTTTAATACACACATGCACACACACACAACACACGCACACACACAGCTACACACAGTTACAAGTCCTGGTTCCAGCATTTCTTTTTATCAGTGAATCCTCCCCTCTCAGATAACCTTGCCTGGCAAAGATGCTATTTTGTGAGAGGAAGCAGCAGGAGCTGCTAAGCTGAGATGATGATTCATTATCTGTTAATGGTTTCCCCCTGTGGTTTTTCTCTATTCCTCAACCCCCTACCCCTTTTAGTAGAGTTTTCTTTGTGCTAGAAAATTCATCTCTGTATCTCCAGAATTCTTAAGTCTTCTGGACTTTTCTTGACCCATGGAACATGGAAACTTCTACACTATTCCACAACCAATGACAGTTAAGCTATGCCTGATTTGGGGCTGCTTGTGATGGTTAATTTTATGTATCATCTTGGCTGGGCCTTGAGGTGCCCAGATATTTGGTCCTATATTATTGTGGGTGCTCCTGGATGAGATGAACATGTAAATCAGTGGACTTGAGTGAAGCAGATGGCCCTCCACCGTGTACGTAGGCCTCATCCAATCAGTTGAAGGCCTGATTTGAACAAAAAGACTGACCCTCTCCTCGGTGAGAGAATTCTGCAGCTGTGACTGCCTTTGGACTTTAGTTGCAATATTGGCTCTTGCTGGCCTTTGATGGGACCATCAGCTCTCCCTGGGTCTCCTGAACCACCTTGCTGATGTTGGATTTACCAGCTTCCATAACTGTGTGAGCTGATTCATTATATTTCTCTGTATATCTCTACCTCTATTTCTATCTCCATCTCTCCAAGTCTCTATAGCCTATTGGTTCTGTTTCGGTAGAGGGCCCTGACGAATAGAATGCTTTCTACTGCTCTTCTATACCATCTGGCTTTCTAGTCCCATGAACTTCAAAGGCCTTGTCCCGGTATGCTCTATCTCTTGCACTCAGGAGATCCCCATTTGTCCTGGGACAGCATCAACAGGAGTGGGGGTCTTGGGAATGTCACATCTAGTGAAAATATTCACATTTACTACACAGACCTTTATCCTGGTAGTGGTGCCCTTATTAGATGATGCACGCAGGCCATGAAGGACTATTTTCACCCCATTCTATTAACTACTTGAACTCTGCCTCACATAGTAGTAGTGTGCTAATAAGCTTAGCTCTTTTGATTTATTTTACAAGCCTCACAGATTCTTAAAGATGGGGTCTTACTATGTTGCTTAGGCTGGCCTTGAACTCCTAGGCTCAAGGGATCCTCCCTCCCCAGCCTCCCTACTAGCTGGGATTATAGCTGCACACCACTGCACCAAGGGAGTAATGAAGGACTAACATTTTGAATTTTCTATGCTTTACCAAATGTATATTTGGTGGTTAAAATCATGTTTAAGGTAGTATTTACTGTTTGTTTTAGAAGACATTTTCTCACACATTAGCTCTTTTAAACAACATAGGAATCTATACGGCATGCAAAAACAAGTATTTCTCAGGGTTGAGATTTAGTCACTGGGCCCCAGAATAGCTGTACTATGGTTACGCTGTTGATTGACATTGGTACCAAAGTAATGTGGTGGTGAAGACATCCTGGGAGTAGCACCAACAGAGAGGGTGATAGGTCCCTAGGGGCTGCTGAGTGGACTAAGGTGGGGCCAGTGCAGCACCTGCCCGCTGTTCCAGAGTGGCCAGCACTGGGTGGGGCTTCAGAGAAGGAAACAGGGCAGGGGATGGTGGTGCACGTGTCAATAGAGGCCAAGGTTGGGTCCCTGCAATCCAGGTTTTGTGGGAAGAGCTGATATGCAGTCACTGGCCAAGATGCAGCAGTAGCATCTGGTCACAACGAAGTGTGCCAGGATCCAGGGTCCTAATGGCTATTGATGGAATGTCCTTGAAAGAACTTAGTGTGGTTCCCTATGCCAGCTATGGTTCAGAAAGGGGCATCACTGACCAGTGACAACTGTTTCAAACAAAAGAATGTGCCAACACATCTCAAAATCTACAAATGATTTGGAAAATCTTAGAATAATTTGATATGGAATATGTGGTAGAGCTTATATCAAATAACAATTTCTGGCAACAGCTCACTTTAATGTATACATATATATTACATACGGAATAAAAGAGAATACATTTTACATTTTAGTATGCATTTATGTATCAATTTATATTAAGTTTAATATTTGGGATATAATCAATGAATAGTCTCATTTTACAGAAAAGGAACCAAGGATGTCTGATGCCAAATGCTGGGTTCTTTTCTCTTCCATTCTGCTCCTTGGAGCTTTGTTGATTTCCTCTCTGCACCATTTATATTCATAGATTGGCAGTAGCCAATCAGACCTCACGTTTGAGTCTTGTCCTAACTTCTCCCTAGAAACTGTCTTAGTTAATGTACAAATGGAAGAAACACTAAATTAGACTAGTCAGGCATTGGGTAAAATGTAGGCGTTTTTAGACAGAATAGACTTTCTGTCAGTAACTGAAGAGGATTCAGAAGCTCTGGAATTGTCTATAAATAAAGAAAGCAGCATGATAAGCCCATTGAGGCTCATGTGAATACAGAGAGGGATGGTATAGCAGAGTGGTAAAAAGCATGGAACCAGACAGACCTGGGTTCAAGTCTTCACACCTCCTTTCACTGTTTGTGAGTTGTTGGCGCAGTTGTTTAACCACTGGCTTCAGTCTTCTCACTTGTAAAATTGATATAATCATTACATATGAGAGAGAGAGTACGCATAAGTAGTTTTATTGTGAAAATTAAGAGGAATAATGGGTAGAACATGCTTAGCACAATGCCCAAGACATAGTAATTGCTGAATAAATGTTTGTAATTATTGTTGCTATTTCTGTTTTTAAGCAGTTATACACAATAAGTAAACTCTAACTTTGTAAGAAATGTACAACCTTTGTTTGGAGGTACTTTAATATTTCCATTTATTGGTGACATCCCTCTTAGTTCTCAGTACAGTCCCAGTTTATAAATATAGTCATTCCTTGGTGTCCATGAGGGATTGCTTCCAGGACCCCTAGGGATACCAAAATCTGAGGATTCTAGAGTCCATGGAGTAAAATGGTATAGTATTTGCATATAACCTATGCTCATCCTCCCACGTACTCTAAATCATCTCTGGGGTATTTATAATACCTAATATGATGTAAATGCTATGTATAGTTGTTATACTGCATTTTTAAAATTTGTATTTTTTTATTACTGTATTATTTTTATTGCTTTTTTTTTTTTTTTTTTTGAGACGAAGTTCCACTCTTGTCATCAAGGCTGGAGTGCAATAGTGCAATCTCGGTTCACTGCAACCTCTGCCTCCTGGGTTCAAGCGAGTCTCCTGCCTTAGCCTCCAGAGTAGTTGGGATTATAGGCACCTACCACTGTGCCCAGCTAATTTTTATATTTTGAATAGAGATGGGGTTTCACCATGTTGGCCAGGCTGGTCTCAAACTCCTGACTTCAGATGATCTACACACCTCGGCCTCCCAAAATGCTGGGATTACAGGCATGAGCCACCATGCTGGCCTTTCCTGGGTTTTTAAAAAGATATTTTTGATCCTCAGTTGGTTGAATCCATAGGTGTGGAACCCATGGATATGAACGGCTGACTGTATTTTTCCAAGTGACTCATGTATCACATCTCAGAAATGTCCACCTTTTGTCATCTAGACTACTCTTCCCAGGATGTGTTTTTCACTTGAAAGAACATAATCCTAGTCCAGCCTACTGTGGGCTTTAGAACATATGGCTACTGTCTCTCTAATTTTCCAGGACCAGGATGGTCTTTTATTACATCAGTCACCCTGATTCTTCCCTGCTCCTCCTATCCATGCTATTTGTGTTGCCCTCCTACTCTGACTCTGAGCTCACCCATGGCCATGGGACTGCTTTGGTCAATAGGATATCTGCAAACCTCAGGCAAACAGAGGCTTGAGGAAGTACAGACATATTTCTGCTCTCGCTCTTCCACTGCCCAGTCATCACAAGAAAAACGTGCCTAGTGAGCTGACCATTCCAGGGAAAGAATGAGAGGCACACAAAGGAGAGCAGAGTAGACCAGCCAGACTCAGCCTTAGTCAGCCAACCCCCAGGTATGTGAGGGCGTGCAGCCTAGATAGGCTGAACTCTGTAGATGCATGGAAAATAATTGCTGCAAAGGCCTTGCATTCGGCATGGTTATGACACAGGTAACTCATAAAACCAGGTTTGGAGGTTTGTTTTCTGGTGGTCAGTTTTTCTACAGCGAACGTATTGAATTTTTAAAAAAAACTTTTAAAATTTTTATTTTCCAAATATGTTTAAGCCTTAAAGGGAATGTAGCTGTAAGCTGGCACACTTTCAGGAGTGCCTACCAGATTTTCAGCTCATGGCAGGATGTTGTTAAAGTCTGTAGGGAAATAAAACCTGTGTACTCATTTGAAGCTGCTTGTAAGTGCCACAAACAATCCTCTATAAAAATAAGGAAGGGGACTTTGTTTCTCTGCAGGATTCTACTTATAACTGCTTAGAATAGTGACAGCTTGGGCCCTCAAATCACTACAAAGCAACCTCTTGGAGGTGACAGTGGCTGGTACAGGAGGGATGTGGACTTCCTGTGTACTCTGCTGCTGAGGACACAGGGTACTACCGAAGGGCAAGTCATTCTTGCCCTGAGTATTCTACAAACTGGGAACATTCACCAGAAGACCCCACTGCCAGGGACTTTAGCAGGGGAAGATGCTCATGACCACCTGAATCTACATCCTTTGGGATGCCTGCTCCCTGAGCTGTTTAGGGACCCGAAACTCCACCATTATTGCACCTTCTACTAAGTACTTGTTTGGGGGAAAGTCAAACTCCCACTTGACTATTATTTCTTCGAGGGCAGCGAGTGGGGCTTATTCTTTTGTTTATGAACTGTCTGGCATGTAATGATTGGATGAACCAACAAATGAGCAAACGGATGAATGAATTAGGTACCACTAAGTATTTACAGGTTGCTAGTTTGCTCTCCGTGGACCGTGAAAAGAAAAAGAGACATGTGTGATACCAAACAAGCTACGTAATGTTTTGAAGCTTTGGTTTTCACATGTGTAAAAGGCAGTAATAATAGTCATTGCTTCATAAGGTTGAAATGAAGATTATTCAACCAGGCCTAAAGGATGTGGCATAGTGCCTGGCACACTGTCCAAGGCTAATACTAAGTCAGCGGTGGTGGTGATGATGCTGATAGCATTTATACTTTCATACTATACATTATGCTTCTAGACATAATTTCCCCCAAAGAGAATCCATCTGCCAGCATTCAGTGGAAACATCACCATGAGAAAGACAAAGTCCCAGTGGGAGTGAGGGTACTGCAGCTGGGAAAGGCGGAGGGGGCCATAAAATGGCACAGAGTGGGCAGAGAAGAAGAAATCTAAGGAGAGACACTAAGGAGTAGGTGGCATTTGAATGGTGGGTGAGATTTTGACAAAATCTAGTTTATGTGACACAGACTTTGGGCCTTCAAGGAATTCTAAGAAGGTACAGATCTGCCTTGGTTTGTGGACCTAGATCTGGAAGAGCTTGGTGAGGAAAGTGGAGCTGCCATTGGCTTTGGGAAAAAAGAAGAGAATTCCCCTGGAAGTGAACATAGAGGAGAAAGCCTTGCTTTATTTCTTGTACTCCTTATAATTTTACTTACTTTCCAAACAGGTAGAGTACATTACAGAATACCTCCTTGGTTTCTTTTCCTGATTTCTCCTCCTGTTTCTTTCTCTATTTCTTTCCTTTCTTTTCACCACTCATAAAAGATCACAGACTGTATCTGGACTCTAATGTCAGACGCTGCTGCTTAATTGTATTGTGGCTTCAGGAAAGATATTTTGCTCTCTGGGTCTTGACTTTCTCATCCGTGAAATGTGAAAATAATTCCTACTTTAAAAGGTTTTGGGGAAGGTCACTTAAGGTATATATATATATAATATAATAAGGGTTAGGTTTAAGTGTTCTTAATGAATTATGGTGACCTTCATCATTCAATTTTTATTTCTTCTACCACTCAAGTAAAAGGGATCCTGTTCACCCTACCTGAGATGCTTTTGATAAATCAGTATAGACCCAAAAGTTCCAAATGACTCAGCTTTATTTTGTGGCTCAGTGACCTCACTCATCAGCTGAGTGGTCTTCCCGTGGGACAGTGAGTTGGTTACCATAATATGCCATCATATGCCCATGGATGTTTCCTTTGAGCATGCGAATTCCCTGAGCCCTTGCCTACCACTGTCAAGTGGCTTCACATTCCACATCTTGCCTTTTAACCAAAGGGTGCGACTCCTATAGCTGATACCCAGTGTGCAAGAAGAAAGTCTAGTGCCTTAATTTATATAGACCTCTCTTCTGATTTCTTGGTGCTTGTTACTAAATATTTTAATTATCACTCCTGGCTGCCAACTTCACAGGCATAGATTTGCAAGAGGAATGATTCAGAGGTAACTAATCCATACCTATCTATGAGGAATATAATTTAGATACTGGAAACCCCTAGCCTGTGACCAGATGTCCAGACACAGGGAAAAGAGAGTGAGGAAATTGGAGAGAATTTTCGTTAAGAAATTCGTTTTCTAGAAAGGTTAAGTTCATTAGAGAATCGGTGCTTCTGAGGCATCTGAGTTGGATCCATTCTCTGTGATACAGAACTGAATCACACATAGAACACACTTGTCCTTCACTCACTAAATACACATAGTACCAAAAATGCCCCCAAACATTTCCAGATGTTCTTGGTGGAAGGGTGGTAGTGGAGGGGTACACCGTAATGTCCTTGGTGGAGAAGCCATGTGTGATTAGCTAAACAGAAATAGTGAACATTTTATAAATATAAATTTAAAGTACAAAGGGCTACTTAATAAAAATAATTACTGAACATTTAACTTGCCACCCAGCCTAACCTTTGCCTTTCAAGACTGACAGGTAGCAGCCCTGAACAATTTCATTTAGCACAATAATTGCACTGTTGTAGAGACTGGGCTAGGAACTAGGGACATGGCAGGGAATAGGATGTAGTTCTTGCCCTTCAGGAGCTCACATCTCTAGGCAGACCAGGGTATATAAACACTTCTGCTTCAGAGCACTGGGCAGCAGAGGCCTGGGCAGGGAACTCCCGCTTACCTTTCCATCCCATCCTAAAATAAATACATCTTTATCTAATTTATCTGGAATCTTATAAAGCAACATTTACCTCTATAAGATCCTAGTTGATGGGTTTATCCTCTTACCCTTGAAGTAAGACGGGGAATGAAAAGGAGACTTGAAGTTATTTCATAGTCAGGTACATGTTCAAAATATTTTAATATTCAGGCTATTTAATAAATACTATGGTACAGATACTTGAAATTACCAACCAATATTGGCCATAGTGCTAGGAATGGATTTTGGAGACCCCTTAATTAACCCTTTGGAGGCCATGAATTAACCCTTTGGTGATGGTGGGGTTGCCTCAGGGAAGGTGCCAGAGAAATGGCTATGTGTCAATAAGTATTTCAGTATTTTAACAACTGGTATGGTTATTCATGCTCACCATGGAAAGACAGCCCTGTACGTTGGTCCTTGTAACCTTTGCTTTTCAGGGATGAGAAGATTGCCCATTAAATTCTGAGCGCTGTTTAAGTCTGTCTGCCAGGTGGCTTGCCATTTTCGGCCCGTCAGTGAGATGGCCTCATTAGGCACTGTTAGTGACACACAGGCTAGATGGAACTGCATTTGGAAAGAATGTGTCCGTGTACCTCAGGACAAACATTACAAACACGTTTAATGAGGACGTAAGGAGTTTTAAGCCAAAACAAAGTGGTTTCTCTCCCATCAAGCACTAGGGCTAGTCTTTCTTGTCTTTCTCTCTCTCTCTTTTTTTTTTTTTTTTTTTTTTGAGACTGAGTCTCGCTCTGTCGCCAGGCTAGAGTTCAGTGGTGCGATCTTGGCTCACTGCAACCTCCATCTCCCGGGTTCAAGCGATTCTCCTGCCTCAGCCTCTCGAACAGCTGGGACTACAGGCACTGCCACACCCAGCTAATTTTTGTATTTTTAGTAGAGACAGGATTTCACCATATTGGCCAGGATGATCTCGATCTGTTTACCTAGTGATCCATCCACCTCGGTCTCCCAAAGTGCTGGGATTACAGGTGTGAATCACCACGCCTGGCCATCTTTCTCTTTTTGTACAAGATCACATGGTATGTTTTTAAAAGGTGGCTCCACCCTCCCTGGGACCAGATCACTTGCACACAGCTGGCTGTCTGGGAATCTACTCCCAGTCCTGCTGTTTAGTGTTTTTGTTTCTGTGGTTTCAAGACAAGCCCCTAACATTTGTCCAATGTAGCATTTTGTGGTCTCATACATGCATGCACAGAGCTTATTGAAGTTGATTGGCATTCTTGTTTTACAAATTGCTAGCTTTGAGATTTTCTTTTGGTTTTCTTTGGCATAATAACTTCAGTGTTGAGAATCTTGGCAACATCAGATGTCTGTTTGGCTTTAGTGTATTTAATATTATAATTGCCTTGATATCTGTTCTTCTTACCTACAACTTGGTAGGAATGTTTTTGCCAGTGCCTTGGGTGTGCAAAAAGGATGCTGTAAATCCATAAATGTGTTTGATTTATGTTCACTGGTTTGTTTTAAGATGGCTTTTTAGTATAGCATGGTAGAAATGGATGCCTTTGAATCTATTTGATAATCATCAACAACTCAAATGAGAACCTGAAAAGGAGTACTGATCTCA
Source organism: Macaca mulatta (assembly GCF_049350105.2). Lineage (NCBI taxonomy): Eukaryota > Metazoa > Chordata > Mammalia > Primates > Cercopithecidae > Macaca > Macaca mulatta. The sequence continues at coordinate 127,948,347 of NC_133407.1, read as the reverse complement.
GTCATAGTCCCTAAATACATATTAGCATTTGAAAGAAAAATGTGCCTGAGATGACAGAACTACAAAATGGACTGTTTAGCAAACATTTGCCGAGTTGTAAGTCATTAAGACATCTTTGTTCATGACTTTGGGGGAAAGAACTTAATTTGTTATGTGCCTTACAGAAAAGAAATTTGTGCCTCTATAGCTTGGTAATTTTAGTCAAATCAAGTCTTTATTGACATGTATTATTGAAACTGTGCCGAGGAATTTTTTTTTTTTTTTTTTTTTTTTGAGGCAGGGTCTTGCTCTCTTACCCAGGCTGGAATGTAGTGGCATGATCTCAGCTCACTGTCACTTCTGCCTCCCAGGTTCAAGCGATTCTTGTGCCTTGGCCTCCGGAGTAGCTGGGACCACAGGCACACACCACTACATCTGGCTAATTTTTGTATTTTTTGTAGAGATGGAGTTTTGCCATGTTGGCCAGGCTGGTGTCGAACTCCTGGCCTCAAATGATCTGCCCTCCTTGACCTCTCAATGTGCTGGGATTACAGGTGTGAGCCACCATGCCTGTCCTTGCCCAGGAATAACTTTAAAATAATTATTTAGTCACACATCAAAGTCTCAGTAAAGGAAACATGTCAACTGAGCGTGATGGAGAGTGCTCCCTTTGATAAGTGATATAGCTCAGTGTGCTCCTCTTCTAAAAGTAGGAGAGACGCATTCTGGGTCATTTTTTTCCTAATCTCTTGTGGTTCTGAGCCATTTCTTGATTTCTATTCTCAAAGTCCCTATTGAAGGCCTCTAAACACTAGATAGAACATGGAAAGTAGGGGTCATTGGAGGATTTGAACACAAGAAGTGGTATTGGATGGGAAAGGAGGCATAATTCAGGATGGAGAAGGGAGGACAGAGTGAGAGCTTGGAGAAGGTAAAAAGAGAATGAGGGAACAGTTCTATACCTGGCTGAATTTGTGTGGCAGCTCTAAACACAGTGTACAACAAGCCTGGCACAATGAGCTTTTTTTGTTGAATCATGGTAGAAGTTCATAAAAGTAGTAGTAGTAGTAATAGTAGTAGAAATGGCAGCTAACTTATTATTGGGTGCTATCACCCTTTAACATGCTGTGTTTTAATTGGTTTATCTCATTTAATCCTCATAACTTGAAGAGGATGAAATTTATTATCCTCATTTTCCTACTGAGAAAACAGAGGCTTAAAGAAAGAGTTAGAAACTCAAAGTTAAAAGAAGTAATCATTAAGTTGGAAAAGGGGATTGGTAATATATACCCTTTTCTTTTTATGTGAGACATCTTTAGGTGCCCATTTGAGACCATCTCCATGAGAAAATTCATCCAGATGTGACAGAGATGTCATGAATGTGAAAGTGGAAGATATCGTGAGGTGGGCTTCCACTATTTGGGAAATATTACATTACACTGAGTCAAAGAGAGGTCAGAATTTATCAATTTGTTTGCTCGCTTTATTTTTTATTACAGGACTTGGAACTTTAAGTATGTTAATTTGTGTCACACATTTTCTAGAAAGGGATCTAATGTGCATTTTTCCAAACTTACTTGGCCATAGAACCACTTTGTTCTTTCCTTTTTTTTTTTTTAGGGACTGTCTATTGACTTCTCAAAAATAAAAATAGATGAGGCACATTTTGAGAAGCATGGATGAAAGCAAAGAATGTGGGACTAGAAGGGAAACAGCCTGAGGCTCCACCTGGTTTCACTACTGACTCTCGTCGATTCAGGGAAAATTTTCACTTTTCTGTGCCAAACGTTTTCCTCCACAGCTTGGAATGTGCGCATCTCTTGTGCTATGTTAAAGAAACGTGTTATTGTGAATAGTTTAATGAGAATCAGAACATAGTTTTTGGTGGACACTAACTGGTATGAAAGCATTTTGTAAAGAAAAGGTCCTAAAAATATGTTGTCATTTTTTAATCATAGCCCCGTAGAAAAAGGAATTTGAATTTTCTTTCATCACCTAGGAGTTTAATGATCTAAAATATTGAAATCAATTGTTTTTCTTTATGCTTGGGAAGTTGGAAAGAACATTTTTAAAAAGTTCATTGAGATGATCAAATCCTGACATGTACGTGCTGTTATGGAATCAGTTGAAACCATCAGATGGAAGGCGATCTGCTTGGAAAAAGAGCCCTCAATTCTGAGGTGGAGTCCTCCGAAACCGTGGTCTGTTCTTCAGATTTAGTGCTTATGGTGATGCTTGAACCCAAGTGAGAAACAGCTACAGAGCAGGCAACTAGACCAAGGGCAGTCAAAGAAGAAAAGGTCACGCCTCCCCAAATCCCATGGGCCAAAAGAGCCTGGACCAAATTCGGCATCCACAGAGCAAGGGAACCGTCATGCAGGAACTCATCCTTGAGTGTTGCATGGGGTTTTCTTTCTTTGCTTTTGCTGTATCAGATGTGGAGCCAGCAGAAGTCAGACTCTTCCCTAACACTAAACGGGAAAATGTAGTAGAGTCTTCTGAAATGAACTGTAAGAGAAACAGATGTGTGGAAAGAAGAATGCATTTTATCCTCAGCAAGGTTATGTGTTTAGCAGCTCTTTAACTGTACTTGACCTCTAAAGCATAACTGTAGCACGGTTATGTTGTTGAAACGTAAGACTGCACAGAAGGCTAGGGAAGCAAGGCCGCCGTCTCACCGACGGTCAACACTTCAGCTCTGGTTAGAAAAAATGTGAAATATCTTTCCATCCCAACAGTGCCAGGCTGGTGGTGGGTTTTGGGTTTTGCTTTTTCCGTCCTTCTTTCTTTTACAGTTCATTGACAATTCTGCTCATGCTTTAAAATAATCTGGGCCCAAGATGAGGCTTGCGTCTCGCTGATTTTGATTACTCCCACATACTGTATTTATTTGCCATTTAAATCATCGTTGTCTGGAGGAGATTCAGTTTCTGCAGCATCTGATCTCTGCTGTTGTGTACTAAGGAAAGGCGAAGGGGAGGCAGGTCCCTTCAGAGGGGACCATTGTGTGAAGAGGCCTCATGGGAAGGGGGGCAGATGAAATTCAAAATGAGGAGGAGGGGTTAGCCATGCACTCCAATCTTTGGTGCCTTTCACTCTTCTGGGGGTTGATGGATGGGTGTGCCTTCAGGACTGTTCTTATCATATGAAATACACAGCGCTCATTGTTTCCCTCCCAGCTGGGCCTTTCATTTGGTTCCACAGACTCCTGTCCTGGGGCTCTGTTCTCCTTTGTCACACCTCAGGGTGACATGAGGGACTGGGTGACAAAGAGCTTCCCAGTTTCCCATGAGTGCAAGAATCTGTCCCCGCCCTCCTGGCAGAGGAACAAAATATCAAAGGTTTATATAAATTAAATCAATTGTGAATAAAGACAGGACATTAACAGTGCAGTTCAGTGCCATATCAGAGCCTGAGCCCAAAGCAAATAAAAGTCATATGCTGATTTATTTAGGATTTTTGATATTTTATTCATTGTTGCCTTTTTTGGCATTAATTTCAATCTTTAAAAATAGTTCGTGAAAATATTTTTCTTGATCACCAAGGTTTTTGGTGTTTCTTAAATTTTGCACCCAAGATGAGTGTCTCACTTTCTCCCCTCAGGCCCAGGCCTGGTAATAAATTCTACATGAGCGCTTTTCATAAAATTATTATAATTAATAATGTTGCTAATGCCATTTATCTTATATTGAGCTCCTGTGCCAGGTACCATGGGAAACATTTACAAGCCCTGACTCATGAAATCTGCCTGAAGTAGGTACAGTGATTACTCCTACTGTAGAAATGAAGAAATCAAGGCACTGATAACTTATTTACCTAAATTCACTTCTTTACCGGGCTGGAAGGGTAGACATAGGATTCTAGCCTTGGTATGTTTGGCTCTAAATCTCTTCTAATCTAGACTGTCTCTGAAGGACTGAATGTTTTTCACCCGTGGAGGTTAATGCTCTGTTTCATCTGTTCAGCAACTTGAGGTGTTCCTCAAGGAGGAAATGTCTTGTCTTGATTTTTGCCCAGGAGATAATGCATGAAAGTCAAGTGGAACCTGAAATATAAGGTATGACGAAAGTATGTGGAAGTCCTTGATTCTGTTAATCCATAAAGAAAGGGTAGGTGGGTGTTAGCCCAGTTTCCTTCCACTTGTAATGGAGATGGTTTTTATAAAAATGGTTTTTATAGCTCTTTTAAAAATACGTAATAGAAAATATCTATGTGAGTACTGGCTGGTTCTTCAGCAATATTGCAACATGGTTTCTTTGCCTTCACTGGCTTTTTCCTCTAATACGTTCATCTCAGAATTCTTGTTAGGATGTTTAGGTCTTGACTTGAAATTTTATCACTGCTTTCTATAGATCTATGTTGTCTAATACAGAGGTCACTCACTTCATTTGGTTATAGAACACTTGAAATGTGGTTTGTTCTAATTGAGCGGTGCTCTATTTGACAAACACTCTGGAGTTAGAAGTCTTTATGTGATCAAGAGAATATAAACTACTTCATTAATAATTGTTCTTATTGATTACATATTGCAATGATATTTTAGATCGACTAGTTTAAATAAAATGTATTGTTGAAATTAATTCCATTTGTTTTTATTTCCCATAAGGCCAGCAGAAATTTAAAATTACATATGTGGCTCACATTTTATTTCTGTTGGACAGCACTGCTGTAAAAGATTGCCTCTCAGATGTTCCATTTGTGAGGCAAAAGGTTGATGTGTTTTGTTTATAATTGTCACAGAAACAAGTAGAATTTGTCAAAAAACACACAAAAAAGGCCAGGTATAGTGACTCACACCTGTAATCCCAGCACTTGGGAAGCCCAGGCAGCAGATCACGAAGTCAGGAGATCAAGACCATCCTGGCCAACATGGTGAAACCCCATCTCTACTAAAAATACAAAAATTAGCTTAGGGTGGTGGCACATGCCTGTAGTCCCAGCTACTTGGGAGACTGAGGCAGGAGAATCCCTTAAACCAGGAAGTCGGAGGTTGCAGTGAACCAAGATTGCACCACTGCGCTCCAGCCTGGCAACAGAGCGAGATTCCATTTAAAAAAACAAAAAACTACACATACACAATACAAAAAAGAATCTTTTTGGAGCTTAAGACTCTTAGCCAACAGATAATGGTTTGTGCCACCTCTGCAGATACTGAATTCTTTAGGCAGTAGCATTCGCTTATTTGCCAAGAGGTTTGTAAACAGCCCAGTCTGTTTTTCAGATCAGCTGCTTTTAAATGGCTTCATTGGACTCTACATAGTGTTTAGGTGCCCACTTAGGCATGGTATATTGACAGCGCTGCCTGTGTTTGCCAGGTTCAGGACTTTGTTGCCTCTTCTTCAAAGCCAGGGAGCAGAATGATTGTCTGGGCCCTAGGACCTGGCATCTTGGCTCTCATTTAGTCCTCTTGGGCCGCTATAGCAAAACACCTTGGACTAAGTAATTTATAAGCAACAGAAATTTATTTCTTGCAGTTCTGGAGGCTGGGAAGTTCAAGAACAAGGCACCAGCAGATTCAAGGTCTTGTGAGGACTTGCTGTCTGCCTTAAAGATAGTGCCTTCTTACTGCATCTTCACATGGTGAAACTCATGCTCCCTCCAATCTCTTTTATAAAGGCATTAATCCCATTTGTGAGGTTGGAGCCCTCATGACTCAATCACTTCCCTAAAGGTCCCACTTATTAATGCCGTCACACTGGAGATTAAGTTTCAACATATGAGTTGGGGGGCAGGGGACATTATCACTACTATAGCGGCTCTCAAACTGTAGTTGGCAAAAGAATCACCTGGTGACCCTGATGAACATGCAGATTCCTAGGGATTGCTCCCTGGAGTAGAGTATCTGGTTTAGCTTCTCTGCACCAGGCACATTGGCTGTATTAGTTCTCACAATCTCCCTCTACCACCTCTCCTCTCCATTTTGACATCGGTATTCAGGCCTTCCTTTTACTCTGTCTTGGGCATATCTTTGCTCTTTCCAGAAAGCATTCCTCAGTAATCCAATTAGTTTCCCATTCTTTTTTTCCACAGTCTGTAGGGTCTAATTTACTTCCAAATAGATATTGGCAACTCTTAGCTTATACTTGAAAGCTGTTCCTCTAAGTGCATGGAAGGCCGGAGATGGTGGGGAGGGTGTCTTTGTTCTTTTTTCCTCTTAATTATCTATGGATCAGTGAGGTTTATTTAACTTGAAAGATATCTGAAGTCCCCTTTGACGTAGATGAGATAAAATTTTTCAGCAAATGTTCAGCTTTAGTACTTGGCACATAGAAGGTACTCTATAAATATTTATTGAATGAATGAATGTCTTTCCTGTTTGTCTTCCTTGGAAGCTGCATTAACCCCTCCTGGTCACCAGGGGACTGACTCTAGTGCACTAAGGCAGTAATTAAGTATTAAGCAAATGCTATATGTGGAGAAATTGAGTGGAGGCTTTAATGCCACATTGTAGAATGTGCCTTAATGCAGCAAATAAAAAGGACCTTCAGGAGTAACTGAACATGTCCACTGCCCTCATGTTTTTCTCCAGCCTCTCTTGGTTCACCACATGTACCCATTCTCCATCTCCCCCTTACAGTGGAACTGTATTTGCTGACTCTATGTTGCAGGTGACAGAATCTCAAAGGAGCTTAAGTAAAACGATGATAATTTTTTTGATTGAGGTTGTTGAGATACCCAGGCAAGGCTGCATCCAAAGTCTCAAGTAGCATTATTAGAACACAGCTCTCTCCTTCACATTAACTCAACACTCAGGCTGTCTGCACCCTTGTAGATCAGATGGCTAGTCACTGTTAAATCTCTTCTCAGCACCCCGAGGAATCAGAAGACCCTGGCTCTCCGGATAGCTCCAGGAAAAATTTCTGGGATTCTGAACCTCCCCCTTGAAGTGTGGCCAAGGAGATTAAATGCTCTTATTTGCCGTATCTGGGTCACAGATCCTCCTGGATCAGTATATGAGAGCAGCCTCATCCAAACTGCTTGCATTGAGAAAAGGGAAGGAGAAGGCATCCCAAAACAAATTCAAGGTTGATTTATCACTGAAAGGAAAAGAGGGTGCTGAGTCAGCGGAATATATCAAAGGGTCATTCTAAAAACCTACAAAGGCATCATTTTTCTGTTTCTATTTGAGATTGAATCTTGCCACAGAAACACAGCCCTCCCCCAGCCTCCAAAGCCGTTTTGCCCAGAGTTCTGCAATCATCAGTAGGCCAGGATCTCCTTACAGGCAGAGGGCACACCATATTGATTTTTGAACATAGTCTAGTATATTGCACACAGGAGCTTTTAAATAATTGTCCCAATCAATAAAATTTGATTGTGTACCTACTGTGTGTCAGGACTCTTCAATCAATGAAGCATGTTCTTGCAATAATCAGTCAGATTGGTTTTTGCATCATAGCCTACTAAGAGCATGAGCTTTGAGATGATGGAAACACAGCTCCAAATCTGACTCTGCCATTTACTAGCCCTGCAGATTTAGGTGAGTTTTCAGCCCCTCTAGGCCTCACTTTTCTTCATTTATAAAATGAGGCTAATATAGCACCTCCCACATAGAGCAGGTGTGATTATTAAATGGGATGATGTATGGAGGGTGCTCTGCACAGCAGCTGGCTAATAGGGCCAACATATAGCAATTAATATTTATATTTATATATTTAAAAGAGCAAATATTCGTTAACCATTTATGTTCATTAGTTTAGCAGTTGTTAAATTTTTTCTATATGCTAGGCCCCTTAGTAGACATGGCATAAAGATGAGTAAGATAAACTTCCTGTATTAAAAAAAATTGTGGTTTCTTGGTAGAGACAGTCATAGAAACAGACAATCAAAGATAATGGTTATAATCCCAAGTGGTCCATGGGATTATATGGTCCCCAGAGCTGTGTACAGCCAAAAGTAATTTCAAACTAGTTCACTTTTCTAGGATACCATGAAGGAGAAGCATATGTTCTACCAATACTCACCATCTTCTCTTTTGTTCTCTCATCAACTATCCTTAGCCCACTCAGACAAGCAAGTCACTTTGTGTCATGGGCCTTGCTGGACTCTTCTGGCCCACCCCAGCCATTCCCTCCTGCCAAGACTCCCTGAAGTTGCCATTCTGTTTCTTACCTCAAGTTCTCTATGGCCATTTTTTCTCTGCCCGGAAGGCTCTCTTTATCTCACTGTAACCTGACTAACATCTACTTTTCTTTTAAGACTGAGCTGGAGTGTCACCTTCTATGATAGGCCTTGCTGGTCCTGTTGGATACCTCTCATCTCCTCCTCATTCCCCCAGCACCCAGCGCAGGCCGCCATGACATTGTTTAACCCTCTGGTGATGTAATTGTCGGCATCCCCCAAAGCCTTCTTAACTATTGTGTGTGGATTACAAGCTGATCCTCCCAAGAGGACATCATGATTTCCTGTATTCCTTGACACCCTAGCACCATATGGAATGGGGGCAGGAAAGAAGGAAAGTGGCCCAAAAGCCATGCAAGGAGTCTTCTAAGTTTGGCAGTCATCTGTGGGGCATTTCTAATGTGGTCACCACCTGTAACTTGTAAATGGTGATTTCTGGTCTAGGTTATATAGTGACAGTAAAAGCAGAATAGTTTAGTCCAACCACTACACAGCATAGGCGTTGCCATCAGTTAGAACTAGAATGGACTTTTAGCTTCTACTGGCGATGAGCAATTTACTTAACCTTTTAAACCTCATCACTAAAATGGACCTGTCATAGGTTGCTGTGAGCATTTTATGAGGTGATGCAGGGAGAGCCCTTGGCAGAGTACTTAGCACCTAATAAAACCCCCAGTAAGAAAGGATGCTATTATTGTAAATGCAGAAATATATTTTGGAGATCGCCAATGCTTTTTCAAGATGAACCACCAATAGTTTTCTTCAAGGAAGCGGCTTGATTTTTTAAAAATGATAATTAGGAAGAAAAAAAACAAGCATATTGGTTGCAGAGAAGGAAAATTATTTTGTTTTGGTTGTTTTTTGCTTTTGTTTTTCACACCTGTTTTCTCAGAGGAATGGGACTTAGTGTCTCGCCAAAACTTGACAACAAGTAAAATATGTGGTTTTAAGTCCTCAACAGTCCTAGCAAATGTGAAATCAAATCTCTCATTTGCTTTGGAGCATCCGGACGGCAAGGACAGCTGGAGTGTTGCTATTTTTTATTTCAAATAAAAGAGTCAGCTCCTTGTTACCATAGAAACCACCAACCTAATTATAAGGAGTTTTGTTCACTGGATAAAAGTCATCATTTCTCTTTCCTCCCCACACTCAGACAGGTCCCCAAAATATTGGCATGGATTTGATCATGGATGAAGGGATTTGCTGTCTTTCTTAAAATGATTGCAGTGCTCTGACCACTAGCATAGGAAAGAAAGCGAATGGCACTGACCAGAGACTGGGAGAAATATTGTCTGCAGCTTGTCTTCTACTTTGAAAAGAAGTCGTGAGCATTTCGTGAGAACAAGTTAATGTTTTAAAAATACAGTGCAAAGGAAGATACTCTTGATCTATCCTACCACTAGGTAGGCATACCCCTTTTTGTCTGGGGATAAAAGGATGGACTCTATTCCATCTTAATGTCCATTCTAGCTCTGGGATCCTTCTGTTCTAGGATTTTATACTGGGACTCTAAGGTTAATCATATTATATAACATTGCAGTGTTTGCAGAGGAAATGCTAAACCATGGGTTTCTAAGAGCTCGCAGGCAGTCTGATGTATGTTTGGGGCTTGCTAGAATAGTAAATAGTTGTATCTCACCATCAAGGCTCAATCCAAAAAATGTGGAGGTTTCTTGTGCATGCTTCTCTCTTACTTTGGTTGGGGATGGATTCATTTTATAGAATGTCCCTGCTGTAGGTTAATGCCGTTGCTGGGCATATTGCTTCAGTTTTGTAGATACTGAAATACTCATTTGAGACTTGAATGTTCTGTACATACATGCCAGGAGTTTGGGAAGATGCATCAGGCTATTTGGGATTGAGGGATGGAGGGACATGTTTTAGAGAGGGGTTGGACTAGGGTGTGGCCAGGTAAAAGTCTGTGAAGACAGGGGTCCCTGAAGAGATGGTAAACATGAAAAGAAGGTTACATGAATATGTGTGGAGAATGAGTTGGAGAAAGAGTGGTGGAAGAAGTGAATTAGGCCCTGTAACTTGGGTAACATCCCATGATAGGTCAGCATTTCACTTTATGCATGTCCAGAGCAGATTCCTTGATTTGGATGCAGATTTCCTTTACCTGTACTTGTTTCTTCCTCCTCTCCTTGCTTCACCTTGCCTCACCCCACCCCGCTCCTCTCCCCTCCCCTCCCCTCTCCTCTCCCTTCCCCTCTTCTTTCATTGTTTGGTAACAGGGTCTTGCTCTGTCACCCAGGCTGGAGTGCAGTGGTGTAACACAGCTCACTGTAACCTCAGCCCCCTGGCCTCAAGCAATCCTCCTGCCCCAGCAGGAGTTTGTGGCTGGGGTCACAAACTCATGTCACAATGCCTGGCTAGTTTTTACATTTTTTGTATAGACAAGGTCTTGCTGTGTTGCCCAGGCTGGTCTTGAACTAGGTTCAAGTAATCATCGCGCCTTGGCCTCCCAAAGTGCTGAGATTACAGGCATGAGCCATCACACCCTGCCTTGTACTTATTTCTTCTGTGGTTCTCTCTCCTCTTCCCGCCCCTTCTCCCCTGGTCTGTCTATATACATATATATGTATGTGTGTGTATATCAATATAATAAATTGATTGGGTGATTGAGACAGGGTCTCACTATGTTGCCCAGACTTCTTTTTTTTTTTTTTTAAATTCATTTTGTTTTTAATTGACAAACAATAACTGTATATATTCATGGGGTACAATATGATGTTTTGATCCATGTGTAGATTGTGCAATGATCAAATCAGGCAAATTAACATATCTGTCACCTCAAACATTTATTTTGTTGTTGTTGTAAGAACATTTAAAATTCTCTTAAATATTTTGAAATAATAATATATTGCATTATTATTAACTACAGTCACCATGCTGTGCAATAGACCACCAAAGTTATTCCTGTAAAAGTGAAACTGTATACCCTTTGACCAATACCTCCCCCTTTCTCTGTCTGCTTCCGTCTGCCCCCAGCCTCTGATAAGCACCATTCCACTCTCTACTTCTGGAAGTTTGACTTTCTGAATTCCACATATAAGTGAGACCATACATTATTTGTCTCTTTGTGCCTGGCTTATTTCACTTAGCCTAATGTCCTTTAGGTTCATCTGTGTTGTCATAAATGACAGAATTTCCTGCTTTTTAAAGACTAAATATTATTTCCTTGTGCATGTGTATATATTACATTTTAAAAATCCATTTGTCCATTGGTGGATGCTTTGATTGCTTCCATATCTTGGTTATTGTGAATAGTGCTACAGTGAACATGGGAGTGCAGACATCTCTTTGACATTTCAATTTCAGTTGCTTTGGATGTACACCTGGAAGTGGGATTGCTAGATCATATAGGAATTCTATTTTTAGTATTTTTGAAGAACCTGCATACTGTTTCCAAAACGGCTAATTTACAATACTACCAACAGTGTATAAGAGTTCTCTTTTTTCATATACTTATCAACACTTGATAGCTTTCATCTTTTTGATAAAAGCCAATTTAATAGGTGTGAGGTGATAGATCATTGTGATTTTAATCTATATTTTTCTGATGATATTGAGGATTTTTTTCATATATCTGTTGGTCATTTGTATATCTCCTTTGAGAAATGTCTATTCAGGTCCTTTGCCCATTTTTGGATAGGGTTATTTGTTTTCTTGTTAATGAGTAGTTTGAGCACCTTGTTATGTATTTTGGGTATTAGCCCGTTATCCAATGTATGATTTGGCAAATACTTTATCCTAGTCTGTGGGTTGTTTCTTCACTCTGTCGTTTCCTTTACTGTGCAGAAGCTTTTTAGTTTGATGCAATCCCATTTGTCTATTTTGCTTTTGTTGTCTGTGCCTTTGGAGTCATATATAAGAAATCACTGCCCAGAGCAATGTCATGGAGCTGTTCCCCTATGTTTTCTTCTAATAGTTTTACAGTTTCAGGTTTTACTTTTAAGTCTTTGATCTATTTTGAGTTAATTTTATCTAAGTGGTGAGATAAGGATCCATTTTTATTTTTCTGCATGTGAATATCCAGTTTAATCAACACTTATTCCTTTCCCCATTGTCTGATGTTCTTGGCATCTTTGTTGAAAATTAATTGACTATAAATTCGTTGGTTTATTTCTGAGCTATCCATCCTATCCCATTGGTTGATGTACCTTCTTATATGAGTACCATGCTGTTTTGATTACTATAGCTTTGAAATCTGGTAATATGATGCCTCCAGCTTTGTTTATTCATTTATTCTTTTGTGGTTCTATATGAATTTTGGGATTTTTTTTCTATTCTGTGAAGAATGGCATTGACATTTTTGGCATGGATTACATTGAATCTGTAGATTGCTTTGGGTAGTATGTATGTTTTAACAATATTAATTCTTCCAATTTATGAACACAGGATATACTCCTATTTATTTGTGTCATCTTTAATTTTTTCCATCGAGGTTTAATAGTTTTCAGTATACAGACCTTTCACCTCCTTGGTTAAATGTACTCCTAAGTATTGTTTGATGCTATTATAAATAGAATTGTTTTCTTAATTTATTTTTCAAATAGTCTATTATTAGTGTATAGAAATGTTACTAAGTTTTGTAAGTTGGTTTTGTATCCTGTAACTTTACTGAGTTCTTTTATCAGTTCTAATAGTTTTTTGGTGGTGTCTTTAGGCTTTCTATATATAAGATCATGTCATCAGCAGAAAGAGACAATTTCACTTCTTCTTTTCCTGTTTGGAAGTTTTCTATTTCTTTCTCTTGCCTAATTGCTCTGGCTAGGACTTTCCAGTACTATGCTGTCTTTTTGCTTTTGATGGTGGTGGTGATGATAGTGATTGTCATGATGGTGGTAGCTGTAATGAGGGCGGAGGTAGGATGGAGGAAGTTGTAATAATAATGGTAGTTATAATGATGTTGGTAATAGTGATAGTGGCAGAATGGTGGTTAATATTTTTTGAGCACTTTCTCAGTTCCAGACCTTACTCTAAGCAGTTGTATCTGATGTCTAGTCCTTTGCTTTGGGCAGAAACCCAAGATTCTTCCTGGATTGTTCCTTTTTCTCACACATTCCGTAAGACTCTCAGCAAGCTTGGATCAGCTCTGCTTTCAAAACCCAGCTCTATCTTACCTCTGTGGACATGTTCTTTGCTATCACCATAGGTCCAACTACCTCCCTCTTTCACTTTCTTTCTGACAGGGACCTTCTCCCTGGCCTCCCTGCTTCCAGTCTGGCCTCTTATAATCCATTCACACCACAGGCAGTGTGATCTTCTAAAAATTATATATCCCCCTCTACTCAGAACCTTCTTAACGACTTCCCTTCAAGCTGACAATAAAATCTAAGACCTTATGACCATGGCCTTTAGTCCCCAAATTCTCATTTTACCAGCCTCATGTCCTTCCACTCTCCCCTTTGTGTGTTCTGCTCTTGTCAGACCTGATCCTTGAGTACACCACATCCTCCAGTCTTGGCTCCTGCTATTCACATCTTAGCATGGCATGTTCCCTTGTTTCATTTAGGCTCTCCTCAAATTTGACTTCCTCAAAGAGGACTTCCCTGATCACTCTCTATTAAATAACCGTCTGCCCTCCCTTATCCCTCACCTTCTATCTATCCCATTTACCCCATTAATAATTTCTTCACAGCACTTAACACTCAGTCATCATATTGTAAAGTTTAATAATATATTAGATCTAGCAAAAAACGTTTCCTTTCTAGAATATAAACTTTGTAAGGACAGGGACCTCTCTGAATTATTCATCTTGGTATAATTTTGGTTTAGAACAGTGTCTGGCTCATGTTATGGCCTTCCATCATAAGTATTGGTGGAAGGAATTAACAAATGGGAGCTTATATAATACAAAATAACTCTAAGAGTTATAGTTTCCTTTTACAGATGAGGAAACTGAAGCTTAGAAAGATAAATTATGCCCTAGACTTCTGAGAAAAAAGCTAAGCACTTCAATTTTTCTGAGAAGCTGATTGTATAGAATCTTGGGTTTATAACTCATTTGAACTTCTCATTCAGAGCTCCAACCCTGGCAGGCCTAATATAATGTTTGCCCAACTATTAAATATATAATCCTTGGCATTTGTTGTGTACCAAATATTTTAGATAATTAATTGATGAGACATTTCTTAGTATGTTTTTTGCTTCAATAACAGAATAACAGAAGCTGGGTAATTTATAATGAACAGAAATTTATTGGCTCCCATTTCTGGAGCTGGGAAGTTCAAGATCAAGTAAGCAGTGCCTGGCAAGGGCCTTCTTTCTTTGTTATTCCATGATGGAAAGTGGAATGGCAGGAGAGTACTAAAGGAGAGAGACAGAGAAAGAAAGAGATAAAGGGGGCCAAACTCCTCCTTTTATAATGAACCCACTACAATATTGGCATTAATTATTCACTTCACCACCATGGCCTAATCACCTCTCATTAGGCCCTACACCCCAACAGTGTCACATTGAGGATTAATTTTCCAGTGCATATTTTTGGGGTGTATATTCAAATTATAGTAATTAGTATTCTTTATTTTTTTATTTGTTGTAGAGATGAGGTCTAGAACTTCTGCCCTCAAGTGATCCTTCCACTTTGGCCTCCCAGAGTGCTGGGATCACATGTGTGAGCCACTGTGTGCAGTACAGCAATTACTATTAAGTCACGGTGAATTTACTGGGATGGTTGTTTTTTTTTTTTTTGGCAATGGCATGTTTTAAGTTTTCATTATATTTTTAACCACTTTGTTGAGATGTAATTCATGTCATACAGTTTACCAATTTAAATTATATAATTCAGTGTTTTTTTTAGTATATTCACACAGTTGTGCAACTATCACTACAATTTTAGAACAATTTTATTACCGCTGAAAGAAACCTCCTCATACACAGTAGCAGCTGCTTTCCATTTCACCCTAACTCAAAGCACTGTCCTAGACAACTTCTAATCTACTTTCTGTCTCTTATAGGTTTGCTTTTTCTGATCATTTCTTACAAATGGATATATACAATGTATGTTTTTTGTGTCTGATTACTTTTCCTTTAGCAAAATATTTTCAGGATTCTTCTATGTTGTGGCATGTATCAGTACTCCATTCCTATTTATGGTTGAATAATACTCCATTGTATACATATACCACATTTTGTTTATTCATTCATCATTTGATGGACGTTTAGATTGTTTTCACTTTTTGGCTGTTATGAGTAATGTTGTTATGAATATTTGTGTACATATTTTTACATTGACATGTTTTCAGTTCTCTTAGGTATAGACCTAGGAGTAGAGTTGCTGGATCTGGCCAGACGCAGTGGCTCACACCTGTAATCCCAGCACTTTGGGAGGCCAAGGCAGGCAGATCACTTGAGGTCAGAAGTTCAAGATCAGCCTGGCAAATGTGGTGAAAACCTGTCTCTACCAAAAATAGAAAAATTAGCCAGGCATGGTGGCATATGCCTCTAGTCCAAGCTACCCAGGAGGCTGAGACACAAGAATGGCTTGGACCTGGGATATGGAGGTTCCTATGAGCCAAGAGTACGCCACTGTACCCTAGCCTGGGCAGCAGAGCAAGACTCTGTCTGGAAAAAAAAAAAAAAGAAGAATCACTGGATCATATGATAATTCTATCCTTAAGACAGAGGAAGCACCAAACTGTTTTCCAAAGTTGCTGCACCATTTTATATTCTCATCAGCAATGTAATGAGGATTGTAGTTTCTCCACATCCTTTTCAACACTTGTTATTATCTGTCTTTTTTTTTCTGTATCCCTTTGAGTGTGTGTGAAAGTGAGTTCATTTTTGCATTTCCTTTTTTAACAGAGAAGGTGGGCCCTCAGAGCTGTCAGTGGAGAGATTATAGGGTTTAAGGAGAATTTTCACTTTTATTGTATCTTTTTTTTTTTTATAACAAGTCACTTTCCTGTTACTTTGCCATTTTAAATTAAGGGCATTAACTTTTTTAAAATAGTTTCTTTGAGATGTAATTTACTTTCTACACAATTCATTCATTTAAAGTGTATAATTCAATGCGTTTAATATATTCAGAGTTATATATCCCTCACGGCAATTCTCAAGTATTTTTGTTACCTCAAGAGGAAACCCTGTAACCTTTAACCATCATCTCCCCAATCCCTGTCCCCCATAGCCCTAGGCAGCCACTAATCTACTTTCTATCTATAGATTTGCCTGTTCTGGACATTTCATGTAGTTTTTGTAAATGGTCATTTTCCATTTATAACAATGTATATTATTTTTTCTATGGGAATGTAAAGTTTCCTTTTAAAATAAATGTATTATGCTGGGCACGGTGGCTCACCCCTGTAATCCCAGCACTTTGGGAGGCCGAGATAGGCAGATCACGAGGTCAGGAGTTTGAGACTAGCCTGGTCAACATGGTGAAACCTCCTCTCTACTGAAAATACAAAAACTAGCCAGTTGTGGTGGCAGGTGCCTGTAATCCCAGCTACTCTGGAGGCTGAGGCAGGAGAATTGCCTGAACCTGGGAGGCAGAGGTTGCAGTGAGCCGAGATAGTGCCATTGCACTCCAGTCTAAGCAATAGAGCAAGACTCCATCTTGAAAAAAAAAAAATAGATGTGGTACAATAAAATTTAATAAGCTTAAACAATAATAAATAAAAATAATAAAGGTGATGTGTATAGAAAAGGTTGAAATTGCTACAGTGATTGATGGTGGGCTACAAGCAGAGAAGATTGCCTCTGGTTGAATGCAAATGGCCAGGATTTGAGAAACGGTAGTTGATAGATATCCTTGGTCTAGACTGGTCAAGAAAAAGACTTCATCTTCAGACTAGAATGGAGGGAGCCTTGAGTGCCTACTAGGCCCACACATCCTCATTGCCAAAGAACATCTGCCTCTCAGGAGCTGTGTGACTTTATACATCAATGTTTCAGTTTGCCGATCTAGCCAAATGGGGATGGATAATGGCAAGATCTACTTCATAGAGCTGTCATGAGGAATTGGTGATTGACATGTGAGGAGCATTTAGCATACTGCCTGACACAAACCAAGTGCTCATTGAGTGTTAGCTGCTAGCCAGTTTCAATCACAGCCAAGAGGAAGCTCTGATCCCTCCCCATGTTCCATCCCATCCCAATTTGATCTCGCAGTCCTGTCTTCTCTCTGCTCATGCTGCTCACCTTTCCAAAACAGAGTTCTGCTAGAAAAGTACCCCCTTCTGAGAGAGAGGAAAAGCTTTCTTCAGTGGAGAGTATTTGAGTAGCTGCATTGTCCTGCTGAAACATGCCACCCAACTTTCAAGCCGGAAACACATTGCCCTTAACCAAGTTTACAAAACCACAGGTTACCTCTTTATGTTTTGGCAAACTGCATCAAATCAAACCCTGAAAGACAAAATTCCATGGGGGAAGAGCGCCTTCGTTATCAGTTTGCCAAGGAACTCTTGGACAATTACACGTGTCCGTGTACGCCAGCATTTGGAACACATCAGTAGGCCAGACACATGATAAATGTTTCTTACAAAACCATTCTACAAGCAAATCGGGATTTAAAAAATGCATTTGTAAAGTGTTTTTCTTCAGTTGGATCAACCATATGTTAAAGTAAGCTTCACCTATGGCAACAGTTTTCATCTGAGGCTTATTTTAGCTTAATGAAAGAGTGTGTGGGTGGTAAGCAGAACCTTGTGCAGAGCTGCTAGAAAATTGGGACTAATGGCTTTTGTCTTTCTGTCTTGTTGATCTAAGATGGCTTGCTTTTTGCCTGGGTTGTGGATGGGTGAAGCCAAGTCACCATGTCTGCAGGACTTAAGCTAGGCTCTGGAGAAGCACTCCTTCAGGCACATGCAGAATGCCCTTGGATATCGGTCCGTCTAATTGCATGTAATTGCCACATTGGCCTCTTCTCTGTTTCTGGAGCACCAAGCTTGTTCCAGCCTCAGAGCCCTTGCACTTGCTGACTCTGTTGCCCAGCCGACCATTCCTCTGGCCCTTCACTTGGCAGCGGTTTTTAAACCTTCAGGTCTCCTGCTAATACCTCTACCCCACCTCAAGTGCTCTGCCATCTCACTGTTTCCTTTATTGCACTTGCCACAACGTGAAATTACCTTGCCCATTTATTTGTTTCCATGTGTGTTGTCCATCTCCCCCATTAGAATGGAAGCTCCATGAAGTCAGGGTCTTCATCTGTCTTATGTGAGGTAATATGGGCAGCACTCAGCTCAGTACCTAGTACACAGTAGGCACCCCTTAAATATGTGCTGAATTTCAATGTTTAACTTGGAATTCAAATACAAAGTTTCATAAGTAATGAGATAGGACATGAAGCTTTAAAATAAGTCTTGAGCTAGAACGGCTGCTTAAATACTTTAAACACTGTGCTGAACTTTTCAGTATTACCTCTTCCCCAGCTCTCCCCTTGATACAACTTGACACCATAAAAAGTCAGGCAGGGAGGGTGACAGTGACTATTGATGAAAGCAATTAGAATAGGCTTAAAGGCTATCAAAGGGTCTGGCTTTCATGCTAAAATATAGGAAGGCATATTTCACCTTGGGCAAAATGCAGATGAGGCGACGGAACGTGTTGTAGTCTTTTCGGCTAGTTAGTAGATAATTCAAGGGAGCCATTAGAATGCTTATAATGAAAATTTTATAGTGCCTCAAATGACAGACATTTAAGGGGCAAGAATGTTCTTTGGGGGCGTGATTGTCATAAGATCTGTGGTGTTCCATTTCTAGTTTCCCCAGATCATTAGAGATGGAGATAAGGAAGTAAACTAATAAATATACATATTATTAATTGCTTATTTTAATAAATGCCATGGAGGGAAAGTACAGCAAAACTATGGTTTCTGGAACAGAACTAATTATTGGAGAAGACCCACTTTAGGTTAAGTGATCGAAATAAATGAATGAATTCCTTGGAGAAAGTCAGTATGGTTTCCTGACTGTAATGAGGTGTAAGGGCCTGACAACTAGCCCTTATACCAGATTTCTTCTTCTCCATTGTTGGCACAGGGCAGAGGGGACAGCACCAATTCTTTAAGCACTGAGTTAATTTCTGTCCTTTTCAGGCTCGCAGTGGAAGCTCATTTCTCTCCTTGCTCCAGTTTTCCTCTCCCTCCCTGCCACCCTCCCCGGCTGATAGGAATGGCCTTTTATGAGGTCCAAAGTCACACAAGAGACTTGGATCTGCTGGCCAGCCAGCTGCTGGGGTCCATTCATGAGAAACCATATTCTGTTGGGAAGGAGTGAAGACAGTGGTGGCTTCTGGGTCATGTGTTTGGCAGGGCACAAGCTTACATGCGGTGTTTCAGATGCCTCCAGAGCAGATCCTAGTGCAGTTTGGAATCGCACAGATGTTTTGGCAAGTGGCTATCACTTCTTCCATCTCATTCACCCCACCCAGCTAGGGCTGTCTTACTGTTCAGATGTTGGAGAGCAACCTGTGCACATATGTTCTGGCAATGTCGTCCGAAAGAACATTGTGTAAATACTGTTTACTGATATCCGTTTGCTTCCTTAAACCTGCTTCTGTTTAAAAGTTATCGATTTATTGGAGGGCTGTGAGTCAGCATCTGGGTTAAGCACTTAATGTGTGTTGGCTCACGTCAACCTCACAACAGTGCTATGAGAAAAGCATGATTTTGAGACCTGATTCCTTTTTCAAACGGGGAGATTGATGACTGGAGGAGATTATTTTTCCCAGGGTCACATTGATAGGAAGTAGCTGAGTCTAGAACTGCACAGCACAGCCCTTTCTCTTAATCACAGTGTTCTCTCTTCCCTGACCAGCATCACATTTTCATTGTAAATAACTAGAAACTAGGGATAGGGAAAAGAAATTTAAAAATATACCTGTAGATCACTCATAATTCTATTACCTACCACCTACCCACTCATAATTCTAACCGCTGGTAAATTTTCAGTTTCTAAACTCTGTGTGGGTGTGTATATTTATATGTGTATATACATGCATTTCTGCTTATATAAAATATCTGATGCATGTACCTCTATATAAACATGTTATTATAACTTGCCACTTTTTAAATAAATAGCAAATAATAACTCCTAAGATAAATATGTATCCACATTGCTGTTTCAATAACAGCCCAATACTCTATGCATGATTTACTGTGATTTATTTCACCACATCCCTCGTACTGGACACTCACTCTTTCTTTCCACCGAGATGACAGGAATAAACATCCTGTGGTACCCTTGTTTACTATTTGAAACAACTGCAATGAGTTTCTTTTTACATGTGCCTTTTTGAACTTTTCTTGTTACTCCTATAGGCTAATTCCTAGCATAGTCACTTACCACAAAAAAAAAAAAAAAAAAAATTCGGAATAATTACGTGGCCACAGACAATCATACTTTGGAAGAATACAGTTGTGATTATCATTTAACCTGTCTCTCTGCTTCCAAGATTAGTAAATGCTGGTTGGCTGGCTGCTTCCAAGGAGCCATCAGGGTACAAAGAGCCTGAAGCATGGTGTTATGTGATATGGTAGGTTCAACAATAGAAATATGCTCAATATATGGGACAGAGAGAAGTTGCAGCTACTTAACTCCATGCAAGCCTCAGGTGCTCCTATGGAATTAGCCAGGTGAAGAGGTGATAAGCAGTTTATGCTTATTAAGTGAGGTGTCCTAGGCACAAAGTGGCCAGAGATGGGTCTAGAGAATATCAGAGCAATAGCTGATCAGAGAAGGCCTGCCTGGTGTATATTATTGAGAGTAATAGGACCTACCTCTGGATTTGGTACCACAGGTGATGAGGGGATCTGGACAGGCTCTGAGTGAAGGATGATTTGTATTTTAGAAGATCCCTTCTGACCAGTGGATGGAGGATGGTTGGGTGGAAGAAAATGTTGGAGACAGAGATACATTGGAAGGAGGGTGCAGTTGTCCAGGTGTGAGATGATGGAGGTCTAGACACATGCAGTAGTCAAATAGATAGAATAGAAGGGCTGGATGGAAGGATGTTTAAATTTGGAGCTTCAACCTAGATCTGGAGCCAAGCTTACAGGAGTACACCCCTAAAACTCCATCTAAAATTATGCACATATGCAAGATATTATTCCAAGTTTTTACAATGGTAATACTTGGATGCTGGGCATAAACAACCTATTTTGTTAAAACCATAGGATTGACCTGTTTGTTAGAGCCAGAATAAGATTTTCAAAAGGATCTGCATACATGAGTGATCTTTCTGGAATGGTAACAGTCTTTTAAAATTGAATTATGGTGATGGCTGTACAACTCCGTCAACTTACTAAAATCATCAATTTATACACTTAAAATGGGTGAATTTTGTCCCTGTAGTCCAAAGATTAAAAGCCACTAAAGTATATGTGTTTAATTAAGGTATGATGGTTAATTTAACGTGTCAACTCAGCTGAGCTATGGTATCCAGTGGTTTCAGTTGTCAAAGACTGGTCTAGATGTAGCTATGAAGGAATTTTTTAGATGTGATTGACATTTGCAGTCAGTTTACTTTAAGTAATGCCTATTACCTTCTATAATGTGGGTGTGCCTCATCCAATCAGTTGGAGGCTTTAAGAGGAAAGACCGAGGTTCCTTGAGAAAGAAGAAATTACCTCCACACTACAACCTGGAATCCCTGCCTGAGTTTCCAGGATGCTGGGCTGCCCTACAGATTTCAGACTTGCCAGCCCTGACATGAGCCAATTCCTTAAAATCAGTCTCTCTCTCTCTCTTTTTCTGTGTGTGTGTGTGTATGTTAACATAATATGTATATAAAATATAATGTATATTTTATATATTATATATATATTATACATAGACTTGCCAGCCCTGACATGAGCCATTCCTTAAAATCAATCTGTGTGTGTATGTTAACGTAATATATATAATATAATATATATTTTATATATTGTATATATATATTATACATATATATAATATTTCTATATCATATTGGTTCTGTTACCCTGAAGAACAGTAACTGATACATAGAGTGAATTGAAATATTTTGGTTGTTTTGTTAAGGTCCTCAAAACTATAGGAAGCATATTCCAACCTACCGTTCCCAGGTGTGTCATATGTAGCCATTTGCACGTTGGGCAGCCCCTTTCTGGGCCTGGTTATTGAGGTGAGTTCGGCAGAAACTTTGAGGTTCTGGATCTGCTCCATGCCATGTAGAGTTTCAGCTCCAATGTACTATGGGAAGGTGGGCATGCTATGTAGCCTGATGTTCATAGGGACAGGGTCTTGCTATGTTGCCAGGCTTATGGAAAGCAGGCGGAAGGCAGGCCAGCGCACTGACTGCTTCTTTTGTGGCAAAGTACCCAACTGAATCATGGGGGAAGACCGTTCCCATGTGCCTGTGGCTTTCAGAAACCTAGCCACCCTCCTTGGCCTTCTGTCAGTGTGTGTTTTGAAAGAAGACAACCCAGTGGTGGCCAGCTATGCACTGGGTTTTATTAAGGGCTAGCCAGAAACCACATGAAAATGACAGCCAGTCCTCAGAGGAGCTCTGCTTCTTGTCCAAGCTGCTGTCCATGACTCACTTTGTGTCCATTTTACAGCTTTGCACTAGAGAAGCTAATGGTTCCTTTCTCCTGGTTCAGTTTTTGCTATGGCCTTGAGGAATGGCCCCCTGCCCTGGCTGAGGGATGGCAGGAAGAAAATCTAAGCAGTCATTTCTGGACAAAACTCTTAGAAGAGTGGAGACTTATTATATAGGACAGACTGGGATCTAAGTCCACATTGGACTTGAAATATTCGATCTTTATTGAATGCCTACTCTGTGCCAGGAATTGTGCTGGGATTGGGGTCTGCTGGTCCACACTTTTGATGTGCTTGCTGTCTTGCTACCAGAAGGAACAAAGGAAGAAAGCATATCTTTAATATCCAAATTGGCCCCAGATTTTATTTTATTTTATTTATTTTAGAGACAAGGTCTCATGCTGTGCTCAGGCTGGAGTGCAGAGATGAGAACTCACTGTAACCTCTAATGCCTGGGCTCAGATGATCCTCCCGCCTCAGCCTCCTAAGTAGCTAGGACCACAGGTACACCACTACATGCAGCTAATTTTGTAAAAAAAAAAATTTTGTAAAGACAAGGTCTTGCTGTGTTGCTCAGGCTTGTCTTGAACTCTTGGCTTCAGGTGATTCTCCCACCTCAGCCACCCAAAGAGCTGGGATAACAGTCATGAGCCACCATGCGAAGCCCCCAAGTTCCATTTTAAAACAAAGAAGGGGAACAGACTTTTAACCACCTATCTGATTAACCTATAAATAATTGCCCAGCTATGGTGTCTGAGAAAGTCTTGGATAGAGACCCTGCTGGGTTCTACATGGTGTTTAGTACTATCCAGGTTCTAGGAATATTTGTAGAAGGTCACAAAATGGTTTACTGGAAAGGTAATGTTGAAGTGTATGTAGTCTCTGGTATTTCCTGGCTCTTTGGCCTTTTCCAAGTCCTTGCTCTTTTTGAATCCTTATTCCCTCATCTATAAAATCCTTTTCCTCACAGTATTTTGGAAAGGAACTGATACATTTATGGCCATAAAAAGAACTTGCATGGAGGTACTGTGTGCTGAACACTAAGAGCCATGTTTTAATGGTTCAAGAAATGCTCCCTGAACTTAGTAAAATTACATTGCAATGAAGGCAATGCATTTTGGTCTGTGTGTGTATTTGGTGCATGTATGTCAGAAACCAGTGTATTTAAGAGAGGTTTTGTGATCAAAGAAGCACATTTGACAACTGAAGGTAACTGCAAGATAATATCCATCCTTTCTTGCTCTTCTCAAACTTAATGAAGGGATACTCAGAAACAGTTCTTTACAAACCCTATTTTCCCCACCTATCCACTTCCCCTACCCATTGTTGGTTCCTGTCTTTCTCTTGCAAGTGCCTCAGAAAATACTCTTCCTTCAGCCCTAGCCCTCACATCTGTCCAGTTTCTCCTGCTTCACTTTCTCTCCATTCAGCTTTTCAGAGACCTAAACAAAGTCCTCTGGAAAATGCAGCTGCTGCTCAGTCCTCAGACTTCATCATCAGGGTACAGGGAGGGTATTAGGTGGAGACGAAGACACCAGCTAGGCAAATCCAGGACTTGCATCCATAGGGTGAGGAAGGGTAGGAACATTTGTGCATCAATATTTGTCTCATCACATGGTCACCTGTACCTAATGCTGCAGTATGACCTTACGAGATGCTATGGGATTTCATAGTAATGGCCACAAACTCCATCTGGAGAAGTCCTGGGAAACCTCCCACTGGAGGTCTTGGGCTTGGAACTTGGAGTTGAGAGCCAGTACATTACCGTGACTGCCTGAATCACTGTGAATTAGGGAAGAGAAAGGCATCTTGAGTGACTGGAATGTCAGAGACTTGGGAAGAAAAAGATAAATGAGGCTAGACAGGGTTTTGCGGGGGCTGTATACGGTATGAGCTGGCTCAATACAGAAAATCTCTACTCCTTGGTTTCAGATGGCTCCTTAAACCTGCTAGTTGCAAATGATACTTACCTCCCATGACCCTAAGGTGAGGTGTGTGAGATGATGTGCGTCATCCTGGGCAGCCAGGCCTGCCCCTGCAAAAACTACAGATGTATGCTGGTAGCATCTTTCGTGTTCACAGAAGGTAGTGTTTAATGTTTATTTCCCTGGTTTCACAGTCAGATCACTTTAGGTCACAAGGGACAGAAACCTAACTTAAAGTGACTGATGCAAAAAAGAATATTAGCCCATTTAATTGAGCAGTTAGTGGCTGGGGAGGCGGGTTGGGGTAGCACTGGCTTTAGGCCTGCGCAGAGGTGGTATGATGATTTCAGTAAAGCTCTCCTCACCCATGAGGTTCTCTCTCCTCTCTCTCTCCTGCTCTCCCTGGTCTTACCTTCTCTTCGGATAGGCCCCCTTCTTGTGCTTGCAGGAGGGCCCTCAGCAGCCCTAAGCTTACATCCTGTTAACATAGTACCCCAGGAAAAGAGAGATTTCCATTTCCAGACACTCCTGCATGCCTCATGAGATTTCCTTGCTCTGTGGTGAAGCACATACTCATCCCTGAATTTTCTGACTATAGGAGGATGGATGGACTATGCTGATCGACCAGTTCTGGCTTAATTTATATTGCCATGGGAGCTACCCATTCTACTCAAATCTCTGTGGACTGAGAGCAAAAGGCAGGCGGATCCCCAGAGGAAAACCTAGGTACTATTACCAGCGGGGGAATGGATCTTGAAGAGACTTAAACAACAGATGGTCCTAACATACAGCTTCCTTTTCATCTCATATTATCGTACGGATGAGCAGTGAGAAAAATGACCCCACTAGAGATCATGAATGTCGCAATCATTAGGGCTTTTTATGGAGGGGAGAGGTAGAGTGACTGCAAGGAAGTAAGTACAGCAGGAAAAGATTTGCAAAGCAGCCCAGCCACTTATTGTATTATTATTATTAATTTTTTTAGTATCTTCTTTGCTGAGGATTCTTAAGCAAGAAGAGAACTTGATTGCATCTAATTGCTTGTAAAAGCATTCAAAAGACATTTTATCACACAATTTAGATGGGTGAACACCTGGGAGGTGAACACTATGCATCCAAAGTGACAAACAGGGTGGGAAAGCCTTTCTTCATATTACAGTTATTTAGGCTTTAGCCATTGCAGCCTGAGTTCATTGCTTAAACTAGGAGGAGTTGTGTTAACTCAGGACAGATGGTGCTTGGTACTGACCACACATGAAGACTGGTGGCCCCAGGCTCCAAGGTCAGACAGAAGGTAAGACAGATTTGCTTCCATATGGGATGGGTACCATTAGATGCTAGAATGCTGTAGCTTAGGAGTGAAACTACAGTATTATTTTGGCTACGTGGATATTATTGTTACTCTTGGTAATTTTAACAACCTTGTCATAGCAGAGCTCTCCCAATTTACCTAATGCTTTCAGACATCTCTGTTCACTTTACCCTCACAATAGTCACGTGCAATAAAGTTTGTTTGTCTCCATTTCCATAGATACTGAGTGACTGACTCAAGATCTCAAAGCTTTATTGTGTTGGGGCCAACACTTGAGGATTTGTATCCATGGCTTTGACTCAAAATCCAGGATTGTTTCTTCCATTTCATAATCACTTGCCCAATAGCCCTCCTCAGTTATTAAAGCGATACATTTCTTTATGTGCCAAGCTCCATAATTAGACTGTCCACATTCAAGGCTCGGCTCACCTTTCTATCCATAGGAGACTTAGTAATCTTCCCCAGTCATCCTTGACCCCATTCTTTCATCTCCAATGCACATACATCCAATGATTCAATGCGGGAGGGAAGAAAATATTAAATCTTTTATTCACGTTTATTTTTAGATAACTAAACTTCAGTAACTGTAAATACTTTTATTTTGAAATAATTTTCAGAAAGTTGCAAAGAGCTCCCATACACCCTTCTCCCTGCTTCCCCTAGGGTTAATACCTTACAAAATCATGTACAATATCAAAACTAGGAAATTAACATTAATGCAGTGCTATTAGCAAAACTATAGACCTTATTCAAAATTCAGCAGCTTTCCCATGCATGTTGTTTTTTCCTGATCCTGGATCCTAGCCAGGATCTCACATTGCATTTAGTTGTCCTGTCTCCTCTAGTCTCGTCCTCCAGTCTGCCTCAGTTCCTGTCATTGTCTTTCCTAGAGTGTCCTTCCATCTGAGTTTTTCTGATATGTTTGCATGATTAAACTGAGGTTGGCTTTTTTTAAATTTTTGAGACAGGGTCTCCCTCTGTTGCCCAGGCTGGGGTGTAGTGGTGCGATCTTGGCTCACTGCAACCTCCGCCTCCCTGGTTCAAGCGATTCTCCTGCCTCAGCCTCCCAAATAGCTGGGATTACAGATGTGTGCCACCACGCATGGCTAATCATTGTATTTCTAGTGGAGATGGGGTTTCACCATGTTGGCCAGGCTGGTCTCAAACTCCTGACCTCAAATGATCCACCCGCCTCAGTCTCTCAAAGTGCTAGGATTACAGGCATGAGCCACCATGCCTGGCCTGAGGTTGGCTTTTTTGACAAGACCACAGAGTGATGCTGTGCCCTTCTCAGTGCAGCATGTCGGGGGTAGGTGACATGGTGACATTACTGGTGATGCTCACTTTGATCACTGGTTTAAGGTACTGTCTACTAGGCTCCTCCACTGCAAAACTCTTTTTCTCTTTGGAATGTGTATCTTATGGGGAGACACTTTTAAGACTTGGCAAATATCGTGTTTCTCATCATACTTCTGACCACCCAATTTAGCCTCCATTAATGATTTTTGCTTGCAATACCTATTAGTGTGCTGTTTGATTAATGACTTTGCTTTGACTATTTTAATACATAAATTCTCTTTAGTGCTTTTACTCAGATGTCATGTTACATGGTCATATGCCAAATATATTTCTTCCATTTTCTTTTCCTGTTTCTCTTCACACATGTGCATATTTCTTACCCATTTACAATAAATAGTTCACGGACAAGTTTATAAATACCTTACTCCTTTAAAAAAAAAAAAAAAAAAGAAACACACAAAATTTTCAGGAAGCCTATCACTGACTTATAGAATTGACAGGCGGCTGTTTCCTCAGGCCACCGAGTTCCTGAGTGCTGTGTTTCCATTCTGTTTCATGAGCGGCTTCCTGAGGCGTCTTGCTCAGTGGGCAAATCAGCATGGTGGGGGCCAGCATCTGGCAGCACCAGTCTCCATGCATCTTGGGAAGCAGATTAGGGGAAGTGATGGATACTGAGATCGGTTTTGACAGATCTCTAATTTTCTCTCTAATTGAAAGCTGTTGTTGGAGGTGGTTCTCCGTGGTGCCTCTTGTGGGTATTGAGTTTCCGTCGCCTTCTGAGCCCTTGCAGCTTTCTTCTCCTGCTGGACTCTGTGGACTCTGGGTACTAAGGGATGAGAAGGATACCAGGGCAGAGGATGAGCAGTCCAGCAATAATTGTATTCTAACTTGGGGAGGAAGCGCCAAGTCTTTCTTCCGTAGGTGGGAGTGGATTATCTGGCATTAAAGTTCACTTTTTAGAGCTAGGTTAGCAGTAAAAAGATGATGTTAAAAAAAAATTTACAGATTAAAAGGTGGGAGCAGAACCTATTCTCTTTTTCATGAATGATGGTTGTTTGCTTTCAAAGTGCCTTCCAGATGGGCAAAGGACATAAACAGAAAGACAATGTAGAGAAGCTGAGTCCACATATAAATAGGGATATGAAAAGTCCAGCTCTCGAGCAATAAGTGCAGTACAAATTCAAGAAAGAGTAGATGCTGTTTCACCTATTAAGTCAGCAAAGTCTTTTGTGGGGAGGGAAATTTGTTTGTTTTTGATTTGCTAACCATAATGCTCAGTGCCGATGAGGTACAGGCAGTGGACAATTTCATACATTTGATGCTGGGTGTATATATATTGGTTCAAAATTTCTGGAAAGGCCTTATAAAGAACATGAAAAATATTCATGCCCTTTGACTCCACATTGTCATTTCCAGGAATTCTTGATAAGGAAATAATACCAAAAGAGGAAAAAGAGAAAAAGAAAAAAACTGTATCACTCAGGTATTTATAGCAATGTTATTTTTTCATAGTTATGAACTGGAAACAACAAAAATATTTAGCAGTGAGGTTATGAAATAGTCTAGCAATAGGGGACTGGAGTATTAATAAATCAAAATAATATAGCAATTAACAATGATGTTTACAAAGAGTTTTATGAAATGGGGAAAGTTTATGATATATTGATAAATAAAAATTGTATATTTGTTCCCGTTATTTTAAAAACATTTAGAAAAACACAGAAAATATGACAAAATTCTAATGTTTGTGTCTGGGTAGTAGAAACTCTCCCCACCCCCACCTTTTTGTTAAGTTCCTGTGCATACTTAGTTTAATTCTGCCCTGTTCAGCAGTTTTTCAAAAATTAATATTGATTAAATGCCAATGATGTATCGGCATTGATTTATTATAGCTCTATTTGTGTTACGAGTATTTTAGTTTTTTATATGTTCATAAATTGATTACAGCGCTGAGAATTGCTTCCTCATGACTGCTCAGTGGAGTGTGTTTCAGCTGATGAGGACTAAAGTATCCTTGTTTTGAATGGAACTCTGGGTTTCTCGATCGACTTAGCTGGTAGCGACCAGCAGCCTGGACAAAAGCGACCCGCAGGAGATCCACCTGCGTGGGTCCCTGTAGGTGGCCTCACTGTCGGGGTGGAGCATGGGGGTCTGATTGCTGCACGGCTTCAATGACACTATCGCAATGTGAAAGTTTAAGAGGTTTTATCACTTACAGACCCTGGGGGCATACAGCAAGCCTGGAGGCCACACACAGGGAGTTCAGGGAGCCCAGGCTGGGAGGGAGAAGAGAATGTGGCAACCATCTATTCATATTTGGGAATAGATGTGGGTTACTTTAAGTTCACAGGCACATGCCTGAATGGTCCATGTAAAGGAAACTGCAGGGAAAGCTGGGAGCCCAGTCTGCTAGGTGGACTAAGTTCTTATCTCTGCTAAATTCTTACTTCTGGCTACTGGCTTGAGCCATTTGGGTGTGGTATAGAACTGGAAACTGTCAAAAGTGACACTGAGCTCTGTCTCTGGCACGAGAGAGTTAAACTTATATTTAGAATGGATGCCAAGGCAACATAAAATTATAAGCATTCAGCACAGCCCTTCTATGCTTTCCACAGTACGAATATGCTGTCAGTCTGTGACTTCTCCATCCTCCTCCCCTGCCATTACTGCATGGTCTCATGACACTATGGCCCTGTGATATCAGGAAAGGGCCTGCAAAAAATGGTGCTAAAGGTGCCATGAAGATGCCAAGGAAATCTATAAACAGTAGATGTCAAAAATGCAAAATTCACAGGAAACTGCTCTTTAGGAAGTGGCCAGGGAAACAGCATGAAAATCAACTGGTGATAGGGCTGTGGTGAGAGTCACTTAGCATCCTGCGGGCACCACAAACATCACAGCTGGAAGAATGAACTAACCATTGTGTAGAAAAGTGAGTAGAGGGTATGAGAAAATATAGCTAGAGAAATGGCATGGCTTTGAGGGCTTGGAATACACAGAGGAGGGTTGCCAGTGTGCTGATGCAGAACTTTATCTCCATAAGTCCTGGGCTATAAGGATCCTGTATAAGTGGCTTAGTTAGCCCTTCTATTTCTAGGAATGCATTTTCCAAACATGGTGAGTATACACACACACACCCCAAATTTGCTAAAACTGGCTATGCACATTACTTTTATATTGGGGAGCAGGGTAACATATTTTTAAAACAAGGGAAGAACAGAGGAAGGAAGGATGGAAGGGAAGGAGAGAGAGGGCAGGAGACAAGGAGAGACAGAGAGAAAGAAGGGCTGGGAGGAAAGAGAGAGGAAGACAGTGAAGGAAATGGGCAGACAAAAGGAAGAAAGTGCTTTTCCAGTGAACTGTCAATGTCACACCCTGGTTTCAGGTGGTTGCTTTGGACCTGCTGGACAAGTATGGTTTTGAAACTGAAAGTTAGGTGAGTTCAGGATTTTTCAAGAGTTAAGTGAGTTCATGATTTTGTAGATTGTAGATGTCAGCTGGCTGGGACCTGGGGAAATCACTGTGTCACATGAAAAGAGCTTGCTTCTGTGAATGTGCATTTGGGATGTGGGCCTTGTTCTAACCTTGGGTGACCCTCAGCTGTTTTGGCCTCAGTTTTCTCATCCATAATGTAAGGGGTTTGGAAAGTGATCTTTGAGCTTCTTCCAGTGATTTTTGTGGTCCAATATGAGTTATCTGGAGATCTTCTCAACTTTCCAAGAGAAGGAACCAAGCCTTATTCTGCCAGTAGCCCTTGAGTTAACATGTTTCTCCTTGTATAAGTAAGACTTCCACAAACGGTGGTTGGGTGCCTGAATAAGCAGAGTCACCTCATGAGGACCTTTTTTTAGATGTTGCAAGAGGTTTTAATAGCTCCACAAATAGTTGGAGGTCAAAATAAGGATATTTACAACATGCACTATGGTAAATTAAATGCCATGCCTTGTTACTATTCATCCTCACAGAGGTCCTGGGAGGTGGGTATATCATTATACCCATCTTATGGAGCTCTAAAGAGGTGAAGAAGTCTTGGAAAGTCACATCACTAGTAAGTGTTAGAGCCAAGAGAAGAGTCCAGCTCTAGTGAACTCTAAGATCTGTGTATTGAATCGTCATCTATATTCTTTCTTTCTACTGTTTTCCTACCAGAATCAATGAAATTCACAAAATACCCAAGCCTCGGTTAACTCAAGCAATGGTATCAAAATGGCAGTCACAGACAACAATACTCCTGCAAGTGTGTTTGTTTGACCCATGGAAATTTTCTTAAAGAATGGAGTCAGTTGCTAATGCTTAGAAATTGGCAGTTTCACATTGGCCATGGCACTCACTGCAAGGCTGGTAGAGCTCAGTAGCTGTTGCCTCTTTCAGCTGTTGCCTCCGACTTGCCTCCCTTATTTATGTTAGTTCTCAGTTTGAAAGAAAAATTCAACCTTTTGGATAATGAAAAAAATGGGACAGTCAGTTCCCAAATGATTATAATGCAACCACAGCGACAATAGAATTGAAAGTGCTATACATGTAAATAACGCCTCCTTTCACCCATTCCCCCTTTAAAAGTAACTGAATACCATGTCTGAAAATAAAAAATGTGCAAAACATTTTCAGGTACACACTGTGCAAAAGGATTCTCATATTTTCAAAAGGCTTTACCAGAATATCCCTAAAATGATGAGCTCATTTAAGTTATTATTCTTTTATGAAGACTTTGAATTTAGTGCAACTTCTTAGAAATGCCTCTAATACACAGACTGTGGTCTTCCTGTATTTAAATAGTTTCTATTGCTCAAGAGACCCATGATTAGTATGGCAATGCTGGGAAGGGTGAAGTGGTAGCAGTGTATGCAGGTGTTAGAATTGCTTAATGTTTTTGGAGCCTGAGAAGCCTGAGTTCAAACCCTGACTCTTACATGTACTACCTGTGCATTTTTGGGATACGTGCACAACCTCTCTGGGCCTCAGTTTTTTGTTTTGTTTTGTTTTGTTCTTGGTAAAATGGAGTTGTGTGAGTAGGAAAGTATATTCGAGCAGAAAAGTATACATACACATATATGTACTCATTAATGTATATGTTTATATAATGATTATCTGTGTTACTTTAACATGGTACCTGGCATGTTGAAATAACACACCTTATTATAACTATTGTTTTTCTCTTTATGGGATTCTCCAAGAAACCCTTTTTGAAATTTTTCTCAATCCTGACCTGATCACCTCCTAATATTCTTTGAAAAGCTTTTGAACATTTGAGAAAATAGTGCTCTATGGTGGGTGACTTTTCCCTTCTATTGAAAGTAAGAGCAGGAATAACTGCCTGTGCTTAGAAAGAAGGAATCACTTGTGATCTTTGTCGTAGTGATGGCGTTTGGAAATAAGGCCAGCAACCCAGTGAACTGGCTTGGGGCTGAAATCCTGTGCAGAGCCTGGGATAGCACTAGGCCCAGTTCAGCTCTGGCTGCTCTGAGTGAGAGCCCCTCCCCTCCACCTTCAGAAGGGATCACTTCCTCCTAAGTCATCATCCTGTTAACTCTGCACTTCCCACTTCTGTGCAGGAGATTGGTGCCCAGTGTTGTTACTTGGAAGTAGGAAGACAAACAGTGGAACTCCGTTCTGTCCCTTCTTTTGTGACTTGCACACCTTTTACTCTGCAGTCCTTTGAGTATTCCCTGTCACTTTTACTATTTCTTTCCTCTTTGTGCCCTGGGCTGCTGGAAAGGAAAAGGCACTGAGCAAGAGAAAGTAGCAGAACTAATTCTCTTTTTGTCTGTCATGATAAGGTCTTGAGGACCTTATTTCTTACCCCACTGTGGCACACACTGGTTATCTTTTTCCCATATCTTTTCTTCCTGTCTTCTTTTATGCTGAAATTTGGGAGGGCACAGGATAAAGACTATATTTCCCAGCCTCCCTTGTAGCTAGGCAGGCTTTGTCCATCAGTTCTCAAGGGTGGATGACTGAAGTTACTGGATCCTGCACTCAGAAGGAGAAGAAAGTCCCCCCCACCCCCGCCTCCTTTCTCTCCCTTTTCCCAGCAGCTAGGGAGCCACCGTTGACCTGTGGATGATGGTAACACTGTACCGGTGTGGTGCATTGGGGATGAAGGAGGCTGGGTTCCTGAAACTGCACAATTTCCAAATCAGCCCTGGTCTGCATATACTCAGACTGGTACACAAGAAAGAAATTAACTTTCTCTTCTTTAAGCCACTGTTACTTTTGTCTTTGTGATGACTAAAGATCTAGAAACTTAGACACACACAAAGATAATGCCAACCCTTTGTGATTAAAGGTTTGTTTGGATCTATAACTCATGTGGCCAGATGTTGCTGCTGATGTATCATGGGAGCTTTTGGCCAGATGTGGCTTGATTCCAAAGGCGCTGTAAAAAGACAGACTTTGGAATTAGAGAAAACTGGATTCGAGTTTTGGCTCTGCTACTTATTAGCTGTGTGACCTTGAGCAAATTAATTAACATTTCCAAGCCTCAGTTTTCCCATCAGTAAAATGGAATAATAATGCCTAACTCACAGAGTTGTGAGCATTTTTGTAAAGCACTTAGCCAGTTGCCTAGCATATGTGAATGATCAATAAATGGGTAGATGCATGTATCTGATGGGACTATCCTTAGTGAAGAATGCAGAGGTGGTCTCTGCATGACTGAACAAAAATTTCGAATGGCTATAGGGTTTAGAGTGTTGGGCGTTCTTTGATTCTTTGATTGTTGTGATAGACAGAGGCATGAAGCACCCAGCCACAGTCTGGAGGAACTCTACAAACGGCTGTCTGTGTTCTTCCTTCTTCTTTCATCCCATGTTTGCTTCATGTGGACATCTCCCCAAAGTCATTCATTAAATTATGAATTCCTTTACATATTCCTCTGGTCATGCCAAAGCTCTTCTGTTGTTCTGGAAGTTAGGACAGTACGTTTTTTAAAAACAAAAACAAAAACAGAATAACCCCAAACTTATTTGAATTCTATCTCATGGATTTTGTTTTATAAAATTATGATTTTCCAAGTCTTACTTATTTGGGTCAGTTAAATATTTTTACTTTCAGAAAGGAGCCTATCTCTCTGACACATCCTTCAATGTGTTATAGGCATATGTCTGGGTATAGCTTAGATAATCTTTGATGTTTGACTTATTAGGATTATAGTTCCATTATTTTGGTCAGTATGGAGGTAGTAATAAATACCTATTCATAGGTGACTTTCAGATTATACATCTGTGCAGTGTTTGTAGAAAGCAGGAGAGGCTAGGGATTTGAATATAAGTTCTGTAGTTAGGCTATCTGGGGTCACATTTCAGCTCTATACTTATTAACTTTGTAACATCAGCAAGTTTCTTAACCCTCTGAGCCTCAGTTTCTACATCTGTAAAATGAGGAAAATAATTTAAGTCTCAAGGGATTGTTATAAGGATAAAACTAGTGTTTTAGCCTCTTACTTTGCAAATGTATGCCAACCCCAATTGTAACACAATGGTGTTTGTGCATTAAACATAGAAAAAGTACAGTAAAAACATGGTATTATAATCTCATGAGACCACCGTTGGACATGTGAACTGTCATCCAAAGTGGTGTTATGCAGCTCACAACTGTAGTTTGCAACAGATATTGTGCAGCTTGCAAAGCCTAAAACATTTTCTTCCTGGCCCTTTACCAGAAAGGGCTGATTCTGGTTGTTGGTAAATTAAAGGTAAGGGTTTGACATGGGAGCATGAGTCTGGTCTTAACTCTGCCACCAAACTCGCTTATTTCCTTAGCCAGTTTACTTTACACTTGGTTTCAGTTTTCGAATCTGTATATGCCATAGGATTACTTCAAGAACCTAAGGAAACTATGAGAAGGCACTGAAAAGAATCTGAGTTTATGATACGTTGCTAAGTGTGGAAAACCTAGTCTATACAACAGTAAGTGCCATTTGAAACCATTCTTTGTTTTAACATGTTTCTGGAAAAATTAATAGAAAAATATATGAACTAAAATCTTAAGACAGGTGTGATGCAGGGGTAGTGGGATTATGGATGATTTTTCTGTTTTATAATTCTGTGTCTTTGGGATTTTTTCCAGAGTTTTATGCATTGACATATAATTAGAGAAGTTATTTTAGAGTAATAAAAGGATAAGAACATGATATAAAGATAGAGGGAGTAGAAAGAACATAATTTAACAATGTCTTAGGCCTCTTTAGCCCCGGTTCTATGTTGTGCTGAAAAGAAAGATTCCATGCCAGAGAGTGTCTCATGCAAACCACATCCCAGTGTTTCGTGTGCCACCTGGAAACAGATATACCATTCTTTTCATAATTTTTCAGTCTTGGCACTTGAGCCTGGTATCACCTACGTGGCCTTGGAGATTGTGCTGAGTATTTATGACTTCCTTAGAACCCCACAGAGCTCTCAGATGTTGTAGGACCTCTGTGCTCAGCAGTGAGCAACAGACACACCCGTTCCCACTTGTAAAACTGCTCCCCGCCAGTTCCACTTTTTAAGAATATCCATCTAGGACTTATGAACAGGATTGCCAGGTCCCCAAAACCACTGGCTTTGAACATTAGATGTCCCTCCATAGGGGTGTTGCATAGAGAGCTGAAAGCAGAGGTGGAGTGGGCTGGCGTAACCGAGACTCCCCACTGGTGGGCATGCCTGATCTTGGAGAGAAGGAATTCCAGTTATGGCAGACACCTCACTCAGTCTTGGACTTATCACTCCCATGCAGGCAGCCTGCTCAGTCTGTCAGGAGCCACCCTTTGTATGAGCGTGTTGTTTTGGAGCCTCCAAGATGAATGTGGTTTATACAATTCCTCCTTTGTTCTCCAGGGTCTGGGCAGACCAAATGCTCTCCAGAAGGCATCTCAGCAGGTGTCCTTGGATGTGTGTGCCTTATTTAGGCTTCCTCAAGCTATAGGACTTAGTGGACAGCCTAGCTAGAAAATGCAGCAGCCAAAAAAGAAAATTCAAGAACAGTGAGTGTTGTTCAACTCCATTAGAGGGAAGCTCATTCGCCATCATGTATCCTCAGCTCACACTGTGTTTTTGTTCCCAGGATGAAAGATAGTCAGAGGCAATATAACTCAGTGGTTAAGCACTCAGACCAGAGTCAAGTGCACTGGCCTTTTAGTCCTGGTGCTGTCATAAACTGGCTGAGTGCCCCTGGGCATGGTCCTTGGCGTTGGTAAGCTTTTATTTCCTCATGGGTAACAGGAAGATATTTAAAAGTACCTACTTCATGACACTGGGACAATAATGAGGTGTTGTGATGTGATGCTTGGCATAATGTGTGGCACACAGTGATCAGGAGTTCAGTGTTCATCTGTTAGGACATCTTTGGCACATTTAGCCCTTAGAACAGTTGCAAAGGTTGCATGTATCAGTCAGCCGTCTGAACGTTGTATGCTTTCTAAGTTTGAAAAACTGTCATGCCCAAGGTTGAACTTGGGTATGACTTACAGTTTTTAAATTTCTGTTTACCAGTAAAATCTTTCTCAAACCCAAAAGTTCCTGCCATTCTCCGATTTTTATCAATAGAACAACAACGATAATATCAACAGCAGCAGCAAATACTTAAAATCATGCATTGTGCTAAGTATTGTACTCATTTGATGATCACATTAACTCTATGAAGTTCAAACTTTTATTTCCATTTGGTAGATTAAGGAAACGAGGTAAAAAGAGTTTAGGTAACTTGCCCAAGGTTATACAGCTAATAAAGGACAGAGTCAGAATTGAAACCCAGGCTGTCTGGTTCTGGACCCCTGGCTCTTAACCACAAGGTGAAGAATTTCCCACATAGCTATCTTTGTATCATTTCCACAGTTGAATCTAGCCTGCCCCTTTAAGAAGATGGAGACAGTAATAGTCGAGCATATTCAAAGCAAGGTTTCACTCTGTTGGAAGGAAATGAATCATGCTTATTCCTTGAATGCTTTTTTATTTTTTATTTTTTTTTAAAAGATAGAGTTTCACTCTTGTTGCCCAGGCTGGAGTGCAAAGGTGCAATCTCTGCTCATCACAACCTCCGCCTCCTGAATTCAAGCAATTTTCCTGCCTCAGCCTCCCAAGTAGCTGGGATTACAGGCATGCGCCACCATGCCCGCCTAATTTTGTATTTTTAGTAGAGATGAGGTTTCTCCACGTTGGTCAGGCTGGTCTTGAACTCCTGACCTCAGGTGATCTGCACACCTCGACCTCCCAAAGTGCTGGAATTATAGGCATGAGCCACCACGCCCGGCTTTTTTTTCTTTTCTTCCCTCCTCCCCGCCTTTTTTTTTTTTTTCTTTTTAAGTTTCACTAGCTCTGTGAAATGCCAAACAAAATGAATCAGATAGATCCTTTGGTAGGAAGGTAAACTGTCTCTAGGTAACTCAAGAAAGTAATTCATTGAGTTATTAAGTTGAGAAGAATAAATATCTTTCTGTACCTAAATCTTTGTGCTTCTATTTCTTGGTCTATCAATAATGAAAGCTTCCAGTGGAGAATTTCCTAAGGCAAGGTTCCTCAGTCTCAGCACTTTTGACCTTTTGGACTGGAGAATTCCTTGTTGTGGCGCCCCCTCCTGTACATTTCAGGATGTTTAGCAGCATCCCTGGCTTCTAACCTGTAGGAGCCAGTAGCACCAGTCACTTTCCTCATGCAACCACCAAAAATAGCTTCAGATATCCCTAAATGTCCCCTGGGGTGCGAAACTGCCCCTGGTTGAGAACCACCATATTAACGTCCCACTAGTTCTCTTTTGGAACTTGGGTCCTGTCACTTCCATAGCAGGCCATTGTGACCTTGGGCATCTCATAACCCCTCTCAGCTTTGGTTTCCTCATCTGTGTTCAGAAGGTCATGCTAGTCCCTCCCTGTAGGATGACTGAGAGAATGAAATGAGAAAGCCTAATTAAATTACAGTGGATGTTACAGATAAGTATAGATATTTTACAGTTCATTTCCTTCCAGCTCCAAAATTCAACAATTCTGATCATAATTATAGTTCTTAGTTTCACTCCAGATGCTAACATATGTATGTGATAAATCAATTTATGTTTCTGTAGAACACAACTCCTGGGAATGAAATGGAGAGTAATTTTTCTCCTTTTTCTTTTTTTGCTGAATTTATATATTCCTTTCTTTTTCTTCTAATGACTACAGAAAAGTCTTTCCTATTATTTAGTATGAAGGATTTCTTCAAAGATCAAGGCCAACTCCTTTGAATATCCACTAGCAGTCGAGGAGGAAATGAGTTTAAATAACAGCCCCTGGGATTTAAGTTAGATCTAAGAAGGAACTTTCACACAAAGCTATCAAACAGTGAGAGTGCATTGTCAGGGCAGATGAGAGAATCACCTCTCTTGGAGACTGGTAAAACCTAGAAAGCCGTTCGTCTGGAACGGTCTGGAGTAAGATTTCTAAATTTGGGAAGCATTCTAAACCTTGCCCTTTTACCCTGGAATAATCTGTGAAGCTCCAATCCCTCTCAGCTTCT
The DNA here is from genome assembly GCF_049350105.2 of Macaca mulatta. Classification (NCBI taxonomy): domain Eukaryota; kingdom Metazoa; phylum Chordata; class Mammalia; order Primates; family Cercopithecidae; genus Macaca; species Macaca mulatta. The sequence goes on along the minus strand of NC_133407.1, from coordinate 127,909,742 downwards.
AAGAAAGATTCTGGAACAATTTGATGAGTGTGTTTTGTTCTTCCTCGGTGGTTTTACCCCTCCTCCCCCTCTCCTCATCACATGCTAAAAGCAGAATCTGAGAAACAGTTGGCTGAATTTTAGCACCTAAGACCTCGACAAAGGCAAAAACGAAAGCAAGAAATAAGGATTCCTTAGTTGTCACCAGTTAAGTGTATTTCGAAGGAATTTTTTTAATTACTGGAGATCTGGCCAGGCAGATTCATGATTCTTCAACAGCCAGAGCACACCTGAATCACGCCTGCAACTTCTTAAAAAAGGATGAGTACTTGGGCCCTAACTCTAGATTTTGAATTCAGGAAGTCTGAGGAGGTGCCAGGTAACTGTATCAAACACACACACACAGGCACACACACACACACACACACACACACACCCCATTCTCATCTCAGACCTGATACTTAAAAGCATGGACTTTGGAGCTTTGTGATGTTGTACGCTTCAGATCTGTGTCTCTCCCCATCTGTAAAATGATGATAATAATAGTACCGACCACACAGAGCTGTTGAGATGGTGGCATAATTCAAACCTTGTGCTTAGCACAGAGCCCAGCGTAGATGCGGCTTCAGTTTCCATTGGCTGATGTTGCCATTTTCATTGTCACCACCTCTGTCCTAGGAACTTTGGGCTGTTCTTGACTCCTCATTTGGTCTATTTCTTAATTATCCAATCTACTGGCCAAATCCAGATGATTTAACATTGTCTTCAGTTTTTGCATAGCCTACCCCCTCCTTTTTTCTATTCTCACCTCTCTGGCTCATGCCGCTATCCTTCTTGCCTAGACAACAATCAGCCTCTTCACTGATCTTGTTGCTTCTCCCCTTCCTGACTTTTCTCCGAGGTACAGCCAGAGTGATTTTTTAAATTGTATTTTATTTTTTTGAGACAGAGTCTCACTCTGTCACCCAGGCTGGAGTGCAGTGGTATGATCTCAGCTCACTGCAACCTCCGCTTCCCGGGTTTAAGTGATTCTTCTGTCTTAGCCTCCCGAATAGCTGGGACTACAGGCACGCACCACCATGCCTGACTAATTTTTGGATTTTTAGTAGAGACGGGGTTTCACCATATTGGCCAGGCTGGTCTTGAAATGCTGACCTCGTGATCCACCCACCTCGGCCTGCCAAAGTGCTGGGATTACAGGCGTGAGCCACCGCACCCAGCCCAGGGTGAACTTTCAAATGTACATTGGGTGCTACTCCCTGGCTTAAAATGCTTTATTGCATTTAGGGTAAAACGAACTTCTTCCCATGGTGGCCCTGTCTGCTGTGATCCTATAGATGTCACCTCATGCCACTTTCTTCCCTGACCACTCTGTTTGAGCCACAGTGATCTCTGGGCATATTGGGCTGTACTTCAATTAGGCTGGGTTCTTTTCTGCCTCAAGACCTTTGCACAGGGCTCCTTCTGAAAATCCCTAGCTCTTTATGTAGGCAACTTCTTCTTACTTCAGGTCTCAAGCATTATTACCTCTTAAGAGAGGCCTTACCTGACCACACCCATCCGAGTCTGTATATTACTTCTAATCGATATCTTATTCTTTCATAGCACAATGCGCTTTGTAATTATTTTGTTGGCTTACTTGTGTTTTGTCTCACTCTCTTGCCATAATGTAAAAAACATGCAGGCAGCGACCATCTTTGTTTTATTCACCAACCTGTCTCCAGCAGCTAGTTCAGTGCCTAACACCATAGCTTATGCTTAGGAAATATTTATGGGATGAGAATGAATGAATGAATGACAAATGAATGGGTGACTGAGTTTATGTTTTTTATTATCCATTCACTTATCCACAGACATTTGTTGAATAGCTCCTGTAGACAGGACATAAGCTGGGAACCCAAAGAGGAGAAGGGATGATGTTATTTAGGATGCATGGGAGTGTTTTAATTTTCCCAGAGCACTTGGACTGATTTTACTTTTTGGACACAGCAAGTTGTATAATTGTATAATTTTTCCTTTTCCACATTGGCTGCTACAAACTTAGAACCAAATTTGTGGCCCATACGTCTTCTTGGTATGCAATTTAGCCTCATTTTTGGACCCATTTCATGTTCCCGTCCTCATTTTTCTTTTCCTTTTGTTCCTATTTTTAATTTATGCCATCTTGTATTTTTTTTATATCCTTATAAGCTGCCTTAAATTCTCCCTGAAACAAGACAAAGTATCAATCAATCAATATATTAAAACGTGAAGAGAAGAGCTTTATGAGAGGTATAAATAAAGTGCTTCTTGCATGAAAGAGGAAGATCTCTCCCACGGCTTCTGTAACCCTAGGGAGCAGGGAGGAGAGGTGAGAGCCTTCTCCAGGGGAGACCCAAACACTTAGCAGGCACAGGAAATATGAATTCAATTGAGAATTTAATTCTAGCAACTGGTTATTTTGCCTGTTTTGACTGCACACTGGAGCTCTAGACTTCATGCTGTTTTTTCCCATTATCTTCTTTCCCTAGAAGTACCATATAATTTTCAAAATAATCGGGAGTCATCCACTCTACTTTCTCAGAAAAGCTCACACAAGCTTTCACATAACTCTGTATCTTAACTGAATTCTCAGCTGACCAAGGCTGTGATTGATGTGTGCCAGAGTTTGCTGGTTCTCCTCTTCTGCTGTTGTTGCATTTATTGAAGGGGCATTCTGATTCAGAAGTGGATAGTGAGGAGAATCCAAAACCTTTTCTGGATTTGGAGGGCTTTGTAGACAAAAGGCCTGTTACCATGGTGAGCTCACCTGTCTCATGGCTCTAAATCCTCCATGTGGCCCCAACTCCCAGATTTGTACCTCCCTCCCAACCACAGAAATTGAAAACAATTCCATTTATCTCGTTTTTCTCAGGCCAAAAACTTTGGGGTCACTTTTGACTCTTCTCTTGCTCCTACACCTCACACTCAGTTCACCAGGAAGTGATGTTGTCTCTACCCTTAAAATATACACAGACCCTGACCATCTCCCACCACTTCCATTGCTACCACCCTGATTGTAGTCACTGTCATCTCTTGCCTGGATTCCAGCAACATCGGGGGAGCCAGCCCCCAATATTTCAACGTAGGTTCTTTTCTATTTTCCCTAAGTGTCGGCCAGTCTGAGAAATAAAGAGAAAGAGTACAAAAGAGAAATTTTACAGCTGGGCCTCCGGGGGTGACCTCACAACACAGCAACAGCATTCCTTCTATCCCAGCCCCTAGAGGGGTCCTTGGAAAGCATGTCAGGTCTCTAATCAAAATGCTCCAGTGGTTCCCCCATCTTCCTCAGTCATCATGTGATCAACAGCTTCCTTCTCCACCCCCAGTTTCTTTCATTTCTCATCTAGTACTGTACTCTTGCAGGCCCACTGTGCTCCAGCCACACTGGGCTGTTGGTAGTTCCTGGAGCATGCCCCTGCCACAGGACCTGTGCACCAGCTATTCCTTTTGCCTAGAATGCCTTCACTTCCTTCAAGTCGTTCCTTGGTCTACTTTGACAATCTATTTAAAATTTAACACTCCTCCCGTGGCATGCTCAATTTCCCCAGTGTACTGCTTTTCTTTATTCAAAGTACTTACTACTTTCTAATATATTGTAGCATTTACTTAGTTATTTTTTGTTTGTGTGCCCCTGCTCAATGTAGTCACTCCCTCCCTCACTAAATGCAAAGTCAGGAATCTTTTTGTATTCACTGATGTATCCCAAGGACCTAGAACAGTGTCTGGCACATAGTGGGTTCTCAGTAATCCTTGTTGAATTAATGAGTGAAGCATCATGTCTTCTCACATGAGAGTGATTTTAATCTCTTACTCTCATTTAACCTGGTGCCTTATCCTGCTTTGGGAAGTACTCTATAAGGTTTTAATTACATTGATGAGGATGGGGCAAATTCCTACTAAATAAATTGTGACTTAACAGCACCTTCATATGAACCTTGCATAAGTCTTTAGTAACTTCTCTTCTTGAGCCTCCTGGATCCATCTGGAAATCATTCCAACAAACATCCATCCTATATAATAGATCGCTATTTTCCTTTTTAATATGACTTTGGCTCCCCAGAGCCTGCAGTCAGCGTCAAGATGGATTTCTTATCTCTGTTGCTTCATTAAGAGTGTACATATTTGGTTGCCAATGCTACGGTCCTCCACAGTGCAGTTTGTTGCAACAAAAGAAAGTGTTTGCCAAATGATTTGTCAGCATATGTTATAAAGCCACACAGGCACTCTTTATGTAACTGGAAAATACTGATCCCAATTAGTGACAGATGAAAGACCAAGAAGGAAAGGCTGTGTTGCTTTATTCAAAGGAACTTAAGGGCTTGATGCAAAGGTGTAGGGGTGGGGTGGAGAGGAAGAGGGAAAGAGAGGCAGAGAATAGAAAAGGAGCAGATTGTGGGTGATGGAATAACATTCTGGAACCGAGGAAATGGGGATTTAGCATCATAGGTGCCAGTTATCTATCTTCTTGACTCACAGCATTCTTCAAGGTAATAACCTTTCCAGGCCAACTGGTCTTATGCATTAGCTCTTTGGAAGAGAAACATTCATGGGCTTTCTGAAATGGCAGTGATTGGAGCTGAGCTCCCCAGGAGCAGGAGCCCTGCCTTTGTGCCATGCTGAGCCCCCAGGTGGGTTGGTAAGCTGCGATGCGTGCACAGTTGGGGAAGGAGGCCCTAACTCCTGAGGCTGGCAGCCATTTGTGAACTCAGCAGCTTATAATCCTTCCTGCCTTTGGAAGTGACTCACCTACACATCGGGAGAGCATGTTAGGCGAGCCTGGCCTCTTCTCCGAGAATAAATATTTGACCTGTTGATGTTCTCCAGGCGTCTTCCTAATTAGGAAACTCAGACAGATCTCTAAGAACAAAACCAAACATGGCTTCCCATTGCAGGGCAAAGCCCCTTTCACTTGTGTTAAATACCAAAGCCTGCAGCATGGAGATCGTGGGTGTCTCAAAGGCATCTTTTAGGCTCATCTCCTGTGAAAAAATGTAATAGTGGCATTTTTATTTGCTTCCACTGGAAAATGAGAACTCCCCATATCAAGACCAAATATTTATTGGGTAAAAAGTTTCCTTTGTTTGCCATTCTTTGGTCAGTGTCTGCCTGTAGTTGTAGATGCTTGCAGGACAGACAAATATACCTTTTCAGGTGGTGAGGTAGCTGACCTCTAAATTAATTGACCCATGAGGGAATGATGCTTTTTTTCTAATACTTTGCATGCCTGGGGGTGCCATGAAAATAGCCTCTTGTTCACACTGAAGTTCCCTGGAAGGTTTTTAAATTGAGTGAACTCAAGAATTTGCAATGGTTAGGTCATGGAGGGATTTTTTAATTGTGTGATGTAGCTGAGAAGATATCTGTAAGAGGAACTCAGACGTCTGAATCACAGACTAAATGGGACACTCAGTGTGCTCATCTTGTCACGTGTGGTTTGGGGTTCAGATTCCTCTACTTCAAGTTACTGTTCTTTAGCTAACAGTTTCCTCTGGATGAAAACCAGCCTTCCCCCCACTCTCCCTCTCATGTCAACAGGAAGATATTTTACGTTAAGAAAAGATTCCTGGGAAATGAAGAAAGAGAGCTGGGAGTTGGACTGAAAAACTGCAAACGGTTCTTGAATCAAGTGATTTTTGTCTTTCTGTCTGGTTGGCAAGGTGAATTCACCCACATCCTACTCACACGTTCTTCCGAGAGTAAGTCCAAGCTAAGGATGCAAAAGGCAGTCTGTGGCAACACGTTCCATAGAACAGCTATAATGAACATTAAACATGCTTAATTATCAGCCCAGATGTATATCCTGTGTGTTGGATAGCACAAATCTAGCAGAGGAGGGATGAGAAACAGGTTCTTCTCCGTGGTTAATAATGTCATATCTATCTTTGGGTAGCATCTGATTACAACCGTGTCTATTATTTAAAAGGTTCTTTAAAAAAACATGACCACAGGGGAAAATGGAGTGGCTGTTCTCTTCCTGCCGTCTGCAGATTATGTTTTAATCATGCCGCATCTAAAGATGCAGTGTTTTCTGATGAAATTTGTCAAAACTAATAAGGCAATTTTCTAACCTATGGTAACCCCACTTAAGTAATTTATGTAATTACTTAGGACAACCCAGGCCTGCTCTAGGTTTTTAGGCCATGTTATTCTTTTTCTTTATTCCCTTCAAGACCTACTTGGGATGAACCAATACCCCTAGGTTAATCACTTCCACTTGAATCTTGTAAATGTATGTGCAGCTGCGTTTTCAAGGGATGAAAACATTACTGTTTAGACAGTTAGGTTCATTTATATAGAAGGAGATTTTAATGAGAACAGCTTGGAGGGCATGATACTTTTAGGGTCTGGGGAGAGAGTTAAATGAGAGAGAAGCAAGACCTCCTTGAAGCTGCCATGGTCCTAGAAATCTAGACTACTAAGCTATGAAGGTATTTAGCCAAGCCTGGGGTAGTGGAGGGGCCCGGTGGGGGGGCGGGGGGGAGTGATGTTGTGGGGGAAGCTTGCAGGGAAGAAAGCATTCGTGTCAGACTGCACTCTGTGGAAGCCTGGGGCCCTACATGTTTCCTGAATGGGTAATGACTCATGGTGACATACCAAAACTCAAAGCAAGGGTCAGCAAACTGTAGCCCCTGTTTTTGTAAATAAAGTTTTATTGGAACATAGCCATGTGATTTGTTTCATTATCATATGTGGCAGCTATTGTGTTACAGTGGCAGGGCTGAGTAGTTGTGATAGAGACCATATGACCTCCAGAGTTAAAAATATTTACTATCTGATCCTGAAAGAAAGAGTTTGGGAATGCTTGAACTAAAAGGCTGGATTTTTAACTTATAGGCCACAACTTCCCAAGGGCACCCATTGATGGGCATCAGTGTAATGAAATCCCCTGAAGTTATATGCAGAATATTTTATATCTGCACATGCCCACATAGGATTTTCTGGCGAGAGAGTGCATGGATTATAATAGGGTTTCCAATGTGTCTATGATCCTAAGATGAAGATCCTTAACTTGAAAGGATATGCAAATTTTACCCCAGTTTACACTCTTGACTTCTGCTTTCCCTTGTATTCTTTTTTTATCCTAAACTCTTTAGGATCCTGCTAAGTAATTGGTCTGAAAAATAAATTATATCTGAAGTCTAACAGGAAAGTATTTTATTCCATAAGAATAGTTTCACTTTAACCAGAGCCTTTCATGCTAGAACCTTAAGGTATATGTTATAGGGGCAGCATGAGAAACTAGATCACGGATGGGGTGGGAGAGGGGGCTGCATGGCCAGGAAACTGCTGGCTGGAGGGGTGTGGAAGTTTGCACCCTGCCTAAGGAGACAGTAAGGGCAATTATCTTTCTAACCAAATAAGGACATGAAACCATAACAGTAGCTTCTCTTTAACAATGTGTAAGGCAATATGCTGAGCATGTTATATGAAATATTTGACTTCATGCTCAACATCCCAGCAAATGGATGTTTATAATATTAGAACAGTGGCCAGCACAAAGTATGCACAATGTAATTGTTAGTGATCACTATTTATCATCCTCAGCCTCACCATTCCCATTTATCATTTGAAGACATTGAGGCTCAGACTTGTTCAAGATTTCCCAGCACCTAAATAACAAAGGAGAAGCTGGAAGTTGAGTCTGTCAGTTTCAGAGAAACTGGAAGCCAAGTCTGTTCAGTTCCAAAGTTTTCACCTTTTTAAAAACCCTATTCTGACCAACTCCACAGACCCCAGGATGTGGGTCCTTTTTCAAAAGGCACCCAGAAAGGCTCCTATGATGTTGGTGTTAAGAGACACGTCTTCTCCCACATTTCCACCTTATCTCACTTCCTTGAGAACCTTACCTTGAGTATCTTGGTTCCAAACCAGTGGATCTCAAGCCTCACTGTTCATCAGTGCCACCTAGGACAGATTCTCAGTTGCCATGCCAGGACCTTCTGCATCAAAACCTCTGGGGGCAGGCCCTGGAAATCTGTGTATTTCATAAACCTCAGTAGGTAGTTATGTTCTGGCCAGCCAAGCATTGGTCCATTAGCAGCCACTTGGACACCCCTATTCTAGATGCCACCCAGACTCTGGCTATGTAAGGCCATCGGGGTGAGGGCGGGGGTGTATAACATGCTGCTAAGAGCTGACTGCTTGAACCAAGGTGACTCACCCCCCCTTTTGGAAATAGGCAAGATGTTCCCTCTTTGCAGTTGGGTCCTCCTGTCCAAACAGAGCCAGCAGTCTGTGGGTGGTCCCAGGCATGCAGGAGGGCTCCCTTCTGGCAGAGCCAAGAGAGAACAGGCTGAGATGCAGTTGGTTCTTAGGAAAGGAATAGAGAAAAGTGGGGGTGGTTGGCCCAGAAACAGCAGGATTAGGAAGTCATTCGGAACTCCAACTGGAGCTGGAGGAGGAAGAATTTTTTTTTTTCCTTTAGGCCTCATTTTAAGGTCTTTACTATATCTTCGTTTAATTCATAAGAGCCACGGAAGTTTAGAACTGTCCTGAAAAAAAAAAAAAAGAGAGAGAAAGTAAAGAAATCACATTATAACAGATTAGAGCCCTGCAGTTTAAATCCACGCAGGTCTAAATTACGTACTGACTGAAAAAATGAGAGGGGAAGTCTATGGGGTTGGAAATGGCTATGGAACACAGCAGGCGAGCTTGCCAGATTCTCCATGAGAAATCTGCACCCCTCAAAACAATTAGAGCAAGGTGCTTTGTGTGTGTGTTTGTGTATGTACATATTTGCTAGTCTGCACTGGTCTTTTGCGGGGGTCGGAGCAATTAACCTTGTTTTTCCTTTTAGCTAGAGGTTTGGAAAGAACTTGCAGCATTTAAAGTTTGGAAAGTACACAGGGAACAGACGTATTTATGTTAAACTCGATATTTGAGAGTCTTCTTTCCTCTGAAGCAACATGAGTAACTACCAGTGGGAATTGAGTACTTTGAGTCATGCATGTAGATTTCTGTCTGACTTTTCCTGGTGAGCTGATGTCCTTGGAATCTCAGGGGTATATGAAAACGTCATTCCTAGCATTTTGCTAACGCACTCTTCCCCTACGTTAACTCATGCAGGGGGGGATGTCATCAGTGAAATGTAAATTGCCCATAATATCTCGGCTAATTAAATTATTAATTAGACAAGTAAGATCCTTTCGCAGTCTAACTTCTCTAAATTATTTGCTGCTCAAACCCATCTGTATAGAAAGTTTGGATTGGGATGCAATCTCATGTTCTGTTAGTATATGGATTTAAGAAGAGATGGCGGATGGAGTCAGCCTAATTAAAATGAAAATCTCGTTAGATGAGGAGAAAGAGAGAAATTCAGTGTCACAGTTGTACCACATTAACAATCACTTCTCTCCCAACCATCTTCTTTTGGCTTAATTGTTCTTATTTAGAGACCAAGACACAAGCTCAGTTCCCTTGCTGGCTTCTCTGTCCCCTTGGGGAAGGGGGACTAGAACCTTGACTCTTCCATAGCGAGTATTGGAAAATGCCAGGGAGAACTGGCTTCTGAGCTGGTGGCTGTGTTAATTATAGCCCAGGGCCTGGAGGGACTTCATTGCCTGGCCACTCATTATCATGTTCATTATTCCTCAAGAATAAAAGTATTTCTGTTTTGAACAGCAGGCGGGTACAGAAGTGGGGCTGGGCCAGGCTTAAGGGGAGCCACTGAGCTCCAGCCTCTGACGTGAATCATTAGAAATGTCTTTAGGATGGGTAAATAATGGAAGCGGCCTTAGGCCCTTATTTTTATCCAACGGCCTTATTGAGATATCATATATTTCATGTACCATACAACTCACCCATATAAAGTATACAACTCAGCGTTTTTTTTGGTGTATTCACATGGTTGTTCAACTGTCACCATTAACTCCAAAACATTTTTATCACCCAGTGATTAGCATTCATGGCCAGGCACAGTGGCTCACACCTGTAATCCCAACACTTTGGGAGGCCATGGCGGGAGGATCACCCAAGGTCAGGAGTTGGAGACCAGCCTGACTAACATAGTAAACCCCCCCCTCTACTAAAAAATACAAAAATTAGCCAGGTGTGGTGGCAGGTGCCTGTAATCCCAGCTACTCAGGAGGCCGAGGCAGGAGTATTGCTTGAATCCGAGAGCCAGAGGTTTCAGTGAGCCAAGATAATGCCACTGCACTCCAGTCTGGGTGACAGAGCATGACTCCATCTCAAAGGAAAAAAAAAAAAAAAAAAAAAAGATTAGCATTCACTTTTTCTTCCACCTCTCCCTCTCTGAGCCCTAGGCAGTCCATAATCTACTTGCTTTCTCTATGGATTTGCCTATTCTGGGCATTTTGTATAAATTGAATCATACAATATTCAGTCTTTTGTGACTGGCTTCTTTCATTTAGCATAGTTTTCAAGGTTCAACCATGTTGGAACCTATATCAATACGTCATTCCTTTTTACTGCTGAATAGTATTTCATTGGATGGATATACCACATTTTGTTTGTTCAAGTGTTGGTGGGCATTTGGGTTGTTTCTGCTTTTTAGCTATGATGAATAATGCTGCCATAAACATTCATGTATAGCTGTTTGCATAAACATATGTTTTCTTTTCTCTTGGGTATGTTTCCTGGAGTAAAATTCCTGGGTCATATAGTAACTTCATTTTATAACATCTTGGGGTCAAACTGTTCCAAAGTGGATGTACCATTTTACATTCCCATCTGCAATTTATGAAGGTTACCAGTTCTCTGTATCATCACTAATACTTGTTATGTTCTGTCTTTCGATTATAACCGTCCTAATGGGTGTGAAGTCACATCTCATTGTGGTTTTGATTTGTATTTCCATGACAGCTAATGATATTGAGCATCTTTTTTTGTGCTTATTGGCCATTATATATCTTATTTTTCTGAGAAATGTCTGTTCAGATTATTTGTCCATTTTTAATTGCGTCATTTTTCTTTTTATTGTGAAGTTTTAAAGTTTTTTTCGTATATTCTACATTCAAGTCCCATATGAGATATATGCTTTGCAAATATGTTATCCCCTTCTATGGATTATGTTTTCACTTTCTTGATGGCATCCTTTGAAGGACAGATGTTTTTAATTATTATGAAACCCAAGTGATCTATATTTTTTTGTCACTTGTGATTTAGGGTCATATCTAAGGAACCATTGGCAATCCCAAGGTTATAAAGATTTATTCCTTTATTTTCTTCTAGAAATTTTATAGTTTTAGCTCTTATATTTAGGTCTGTAATCCATTTTGAGTCCATTTTTATGTATGGTGTGAGAAAGGGGTTCAACTTCTTTATTTTGCATGTGGATGTCCAGTTGTCTCAAAACCATTTGTTGAAAAGATTATTATTTCTGCCATTGTATTATCTAGGTACTTTTCCCAAAAATCAATGGACAACAGATACATGGGTTCATTTCTGGTATCTCAATTCTATTCTATTGATCCATATGTCCTTATGTCAGTACCACACTGCCTGTATTATTATCGGTTTGTAGTAAGTTTTGCAATAGAGAAATGTGACTCTTCCCGTCTTGCTCTTCTATTTCAAGATTGTTTTGGCTACTCTGGGTCCCTTGAATGTCCATATGAATTTTCTCAATTTCTGCCAAAAAAAATCAATTTGTATTTTCACCTATGCTCCAAATTTAAGATGGTCCCAAATTTGTTTTCTAATGTGGGAACTTGGGTAGGTGGTTCAGAGAGAGCCTAAAGAAAATGGGAGATGCAAGATAAGCAGCTGGCTTTTCTTGCTAAGATTAATGCTTATACATGCATACACATGTCCACACACATATGCACACATACCTCTCAGCCTCCTTCATGCAGGTAGATCCGAATTTTCATTTACCTTCACTGTCACCTGGGTGACACCATGAGCACACCACCTGCTATTGTGTATGTGTTGGGAGTAATATCATTGTTCCCATTTTACAGACCATGTGAGCCTCAAGTGAGATGACGTCAATAGTTTATCACACTGTCTGGCATACAGTGAGCACTTGATACATGTTTGTCGTTGCTGTTGTTATTGTTTTCATGAGTGGTATCAGTCTCTGAGAAGCAGCAAGTCCTTATACAAAATATGGACTTCAGTAGATAGTCTTTCGCTATATGACATAGGAAATCCTTCTCTTTGCCTGCTGTTAAATTTTCCCCTTAAGCTCAGACATTAATAAATCTAGAGCAGCGCATCTCAAATTTTAGAGTATAAGAATAGCTTGGGGAACTTATTAAAATGAAGATGCTGGAGTAGGGACTAAGATCCTATATCTCTAACAAGCTGCTGGGTGATGCCAGTCTGAGGACCATCCTTTGAGCAGTAAGGTGGCAGAGGTCCTGGTGGCACACCCAAGTAAGATGTGTTCCAGGTGGTCTCTGCCACTGGGGCAGACTGGAGACCAGGAGGAAAGACTTGAGTCAAATGGAAGGTGAGAAAGCAACACCTTGAGACTAGAATTATCCAGTTCCTTGTGACTAAGATAGTTTTCCTTTCACCATCCTGCATTTTTTGATAAGCATTGCCTGAGTAAGTGGTCTCCAAACTCTTTAAATTGTACTCTCTCTCTCCGTAGAAAATGTTTGAACATAGGCTACCAATCCATGTATATTTACTTATTCATAAATTTTATATTTATATATATATGTATATATATATTCCTATTATTAGCTAAAATAAGCACTACTTGCTTTGCATGGCAGTATGGAAACAAAAATAACCTTGCAAGCCAAAACTTTGCAAAAAAAAAAAATTTGCAGTGGGAAAAATTAAATTTGTACTGTGACCTTTAAATTTTTTTTCAAACCATTAAAACTTTCTTACTGTTGGTTATACATGCATAGTGAAATAAGAAAAATAGTAAAATGAATATTTAGTATACTGCAATTTAAAATTAGTAACATTGAAAATTAAAATGTTTTATTTATTTGTAAAAAATGTATCAAGACCAGTTGAATAGTGCTTATCTTTCTCTTTGTCATATATCTGTGATACAGAGGAGGCATGTTTTCTATAACTTGGCAAATTGTCTTACTTCTTTTTAAGTTGGGATTAGCTTCCAACATTTTATGTTTTGTAGTTTAAATATCTTGAAATTTCTCTGAGATTTTACCAGAGGGAATGACACTGACCAAAAACTCTACATTAAAGAAACTCCCAGAACTAGAAATACCATTTGACCCAGCCATCCCATTACTGGATATATACCCAAAGGATTATAAATCATGCCGCTATAAAGACACATGCACACATATGTTTATTGCAGCACTATTCACAATAGCAAAGACTTGGAATCAACCCAAATGTCCATCAGTGACAGACTGGATTAAGAAAATGTGGCACATATACACCATGGAATACTATGCAGCCATAAAAAAGGATGAGTTCGTGTCCTTTGTAGGGACATGGATGCAGCTGGAAACCATCATTCTCAGCAAACTATCGCAAGAACAGAAAACCAAACACCGCATGTTCTCACTCATAGGTGGGAACTGAACAATGAGATCATTTGGACACAGGAAGGGGAACATCACACACTGGGGCCTATTGTGGGGAGGGGAGAGGGGTAGCATTAGGAGATATACCTAATGTAAATGACGAGTTAATGGGTGCAGCACACCAACATGGCACATGTGTACTATGTAACAAACCTGCACATTGTGCACATGTACCCTAGAACTTAAAGTGTAATAATAATAATAAAAAGATACAATTAAAAAAAAAAAAGAAACTCTCAGAGAAATTTCAAGATATTGAAATGTGACTTCTTGTCACAATCACTTTCCTATTTACATCGGTAAGTTTGCCTTATTACATACCTCTGGCTGCATAGTCAAACCCCGTTGACTAGTAATGTAATGAAGATATAACATCTATTATGTTGTATTAGATGTTATATCTTCTAAATAGAATAGTTGTATTCTATTTAGAAGATACATAGAATTCTATAATTCTATTTTCTATTTGAATCTCACTCTCAGCATAATCACTTTTTGGTTTTTGCCTGCACTTTAAATTTTGGTGGACGATTCACTTACTTTTGAAAAATGTCACATAGGTGTATCACAGGGAGGCAGCACAGCTACATGCTTTGCTGTCAGAGAGTGAACCGAATAACAGATATGCAGTGACCAATCACTGACAGACTTTGAAAAAAGGAAATGTGACTGGTCACTGATCACAATACACATTTGTTATTTTTATTTTTATTTTTATTTTTTTTAGATGGAGTCTTGCTCTTTCCCAGGCTAGAGTGCAGTTGGACGATCTTGGCTCACTGCAAACTCCGCCTCCTGGGCTCAAGCAATTCTCCTGCCTCAGCCTCCTGAGCAGCTGGGATTACAGGTGCCCACCACCACACCCAGCTAAGTTTTGTATTTTAAGTAGAGACGGGGTTTCGCCATGTTGGCCAGGCTAGTCTTGAACTCCTGGCCTCATGATTCGCTCACCTTGGTCTCCCAAAGTGCTGGAATTACAGGCATGAGCCACCATGCCCAGCCCCATTTGTTATTTACACAGCAATTTGTGGACTGAAGCAGTGAAGCTTGTACTTTATGCAAATTACTCACAGTTAAAATACCATGGAAACTGAAATTGGAATCATGCTGGGAGACTGGTGTTATTTAACTAAACTAGGGTAACTAAAATTTGTGCATATAGGAACTGTGCACAGTGAGGACTGTCTCTATTCCAAAACATGACATAATACTAAGTCAAGGTTCATAGTCAATAATAGTATGTAAAATATATACTTTAAGAGCCATCTTGAAAATTTTGAGTTTTTTTCTTTTTACCAAATTATGGTTACTACTTCTTGGTATTGTTTTTACTTCATAATGTATCATTCAAAGAGCTTATATTAGGAGTAAAAAATGCATCAACTCAACCCCTCTCTGATTTTCTTGTGCTTACATTATTACAATTATACCCTATCTAAAGATTTTTTTGTAACAATCTGTTTAGGTCATTTGTAAATGTTAGTTCAGTAATATCAGATAGCTACAAATGCATAAATCCAGTTAACTCGGCAAACTCAACAGTATGTCACAGGGTACTAAAATCTAATCCTCAGTGTCCCCACTATTGCCTATCCCATGATGTGGCACTCCCAACCTTTTTTCAAGGCATGCCACATGACCCTCTGGCAGCAAAATCAAGTGAAGACCTCAGTGTCAAGCCATGTATTAAATCTATAAAGTCTAATCCCTTAAGTTTTAGGTAAAAATTAATTTAAAGATAAACTCTAATGTTGTCACTTAGTCCCCCATCCTAAACATTTGAGTTATAGTTGAGTTGTGCTCCAGCTAATGGAAGGATCCTTTGCTAGAAGGAGGAAGGGCTGTGTGCCTCTCTAATGCTGGCATGATGATTGGCACTTGAAGGTCTTTGAAGGTTCACATTCTTGCATAATAGATTCACCTGGGGAACTTTTTAAAAGTACCGATACTGAAACTGCCCAGACCCTTTAAATAAAAATCTCTGGGCATGGGGCCCAAGAACGTATTTGTATTTTTAAAGCCCACAGTTGGTTCTAATGCACAGATAGGGTTGGGAAACACAGCCCCATGGGGAAGAAGTTCAGTCTCTAGCAAAATCTTCCCATACTGCCAATTTTGAAGGACCCTAGTTATTATTTGTTGGGGCATCCCCCTCTAACAAGCAGGTTTTGTACTGCCTCCTTATTGATATATATTTGTCAGGGAGAGTGGCTCTTGCAGCCACTTAAACACTAGTAGAAGAAAGTTAGCTAAATGTGCAGTCGTTTCTGGTGGCTCTGCCCTTCAAGGATGGCTTCGATGATAGTACAACCTTGCAAATGCTGGAATGGGCCTAGTCCTCCTTACAGTGTTAAGCTTTAGTCTTTTATCTGGTTTGTTCTGCAATTAAAACCAAAAGCACAGGGCAGTCCCAGTGAGTAAGAGTGGCTACAATGACCATACAACAAAAGATAGTGTTATCCATCAAGAAGTTCTGAAGCAAAATGAAGTACAGTCAATTTCCCCAAAATGGGGGCCAGGGATACCCAAGAAAGGCAGAGTTGCTTTCTGTAAATAAACATTTGAAGAGTTTTGTGGAGTTGTCTAAGGCCTCAAATGTGCTGCAAAGCTAGACTTTTGATTCCCAATTCCCTGCCTATTTTCCTGGACACGTTTAATGGAGAATATGGCCTGAGACCCACCTGCATCTGAATAACCAGGGAGTTTGTTCACACTGACTCTTGGGCTCTGCCCTAAGCATGTTGAATCAAAATGGGGTGCTAGGGAGGTTAGGAGTCCATTTTTAACAGACTTCCCAGGTATATGCTCATTAAAGCAAGCTAGAGTTGGATAATTATGGTCCTGTCTTAGCTGCCACTATGCATTATCATTCCACCCCTGCATACATCTCCCCAGTCAAGTTCTAGAATTTGAAGAATGAATAGGAAAGGTTTCTTACATTCTTATAAGCTTAAAAATTGGACATATATTTTGAATACTGGACCAAAAGAATTACCATGTCTATTTGGCAAGAGCAATGCTTTCTTTTTCTAATTTTGTTATTATTTTTAGATATAAGGTTTTGTTATGTTGCCCAGGCTGGTCTTGAACTCCTGGGCTCAAGTCATCCTCCTACCTCAGCCTCTCAAATAGTTGGGATTATAGGCATGTGCCACCATGCCCAGCAAGAGGAATATTTTTGTAAAAATACTTATAGAAATAACTAAGTTTTTCATAATACATACAAGTAAGTTGAAAAGTTACTTAAACTATAATGGACACTTATATTCACAGCCATGACAGTCAACCAACCAAGCTTTGCATGACTTAGAGGGAAATGGGGGAGCTTTGGATTTGGTCAAATCTTACCTCTGCTACTTATTAGTTGTGAAAACTTGGACAAGTTATTTAAACTCTCTGAGTCTTGGTTTCCTCATCCAAAAATGGGGCTAGTTATATCCATCTTGAGGGACTACTGTGGATATTAGGTTGGAAAATAAATGCAAAGATCTCAATAAAAGGGATGCTATTTCTATTCTGGAACTGAAATGCTTCTTTTCTATTTATTGAGCAATCAGATAATATTTTAAATGTATTGTCTGGGTTGACTAAAGAAAACCTTATGTGAACTCTTGTGTAGAGGGACAAAGATTTTTACAAATTGACAACACCCACAAAGCCTCTACTGTGTTTGACATTATGTGGTTACAATGTGGTAAGAGGCACAAAGAAACATAAGATGACGTCTTCTTTTTACACAAGTAGCTCATAAGTCCAGCTGGGGAGAAGACCATGATAATAACAGCCTTTCTTTAGTTTGTCTTAAGAATTGTCACTGTCTAGTTTCCAGTGTGGTATGATATGTTATCTTCCTGGCAGCCTGAAGAGAGTAGACAGGGCAGTTGTGATTCTCATTATCACTTCCATTCCATAGGTAAAGAGACTGCGACACTGAGGGCTTCTACCTTGACCAGTGCAGCTAATACCCAAATCTTAATATATCCCCATGCTGCCTTTATCCACCCCAAAACAATCAGAGAACACAAAGCCGTGTTGCTAATGGCCAGGTGTGCACCTTGCATTTTGATGGATTGCGTCTCTTACACCCAGTACCCTGGCATGCTTTGTTTCCAGGTGCAAAGTTTGACCTGTGCTGATTTCTGAAATGGACCATGATGTAGTAGAAGGCTCTGGAATTTACTTATTGACATTCTTTTTTAAAAGAACTCTCTCTGCCTTGGCATTTTCATTCCATTCAACGTCAAGTTTGTAAAAGCACATACCACTGGCTACAACTCATCTCCTTAGTACTGACTTGAAAATAATTAAAGCACATGTAAAATCAGTGTATCTGTCTTCCAAGTATTTAAAAAAAAAAGGTGGGGGGAGGGGTTTTCTTGAAATTGAATTACCTGCTGGAATCAAGAATGCAGTAATTATTTTAAGAAATTCACATAGACTTTTTTGAATCTGTTTAAATAGGCCTATGGCTGCTTACCTACCTCAGACTAGAATGCTGTGGCTTTAATTAGGGAATATTTGGTAAGTTGTAGACATGGTCAGCAAGAGCACCATCATCATCACCGTCATCATCCTCTTCATTTTCATGATTATCATCACATACAGCTCCTTTACATCATGACCGAACTTCAAGGACACAGAAACGTTTTCCTTTAATAAGCTCCAAACTTGTTTTTTCTCTTCCTCCCAACTACCTTTCCATTTTTGTTGCTCTGGGATTTGGCAACCCAGTTTAATTTATGATGAGAAGACACTTTGGAAAATTAAAATGAGATAACATGACTTGATTGGGGGAAGAAAATAACTTCATCTTAACTCTTGAAGCAGAAGACATCAGGTTCTCTAATTCCTTCCTTTCGTCCTTGAAAATAGAACATCAGCCATAGAGCACACCTGTGCTGAGTTCGAAAATGAATCTGTGGCAGCCGTTGCCAGCGTAGCAATTAGACAATTAAAGCTAAATTTCACCTGCAGAGGCAGACTGCAAAACACCAGCGGTTTGACCTTCCACACTTGGGGATGAGGTAAATAATCGACGGGCGGTGGAATGATGTCATAGAATTGGTATTAGTGGGTAAATCAGGCAGCAGCGTTGTTCTGACCTCCACTGCCTGGGGGACTTTGGCTGTGGTGCATAATTCAACTCCTATTTGTCTACTTTTCCTCAGTGACAGACGCATGTTACACTTTCCCTTCCTCCTCCTAGAGCTGTAAATAACCAAGGAAGTCACCCAGCCTATTACTCTGTCGTTTGTTTTTTAGAGAGCTTACCATAGCTGGAAAGATCTCCTTGATTTGTTTAGCGATTTTTTTTTTGTCTTCTCCATGCTCCTCCACTTCCTCATCCCAGATGTAACCTCCACAAAAAGAGATGTTCTCATCTGTCTTGTTCTCATTCTGTATGCCCAGCTCCCAGTATGTCCCCCTGGCATGTAGCACGTGCTCAATAAACATTTGTTGCATAAATGTGTTAAAAATACTACTGACACACAAAGCAGAAATCACAAACCAACAGTCTAGAGGCCAAATTTGGCTTGCTAACTTCTTTTCTCTCTCTCTCTCTCTCTCTCTCTCTCTCTCTCTCTCTCTCTCTCTGTGTGTGTGTGTGTGTGTGTGTGTGTGTGTGTGTGTTGGCTTGCGTAGTATTTTTAAAAATATTGAATTAGTGGCCAGTATTTAAATATAGTGAGTCCTCATACAAAAGACCGCATGTCTGGCTCCTCTTGTAATTCAGTCGGAAGATCTAGAATACTGGACCAGTCTTACAAGAGGAAGAATAGCCTGGAATGGTGATTCTCAGAGTGTCCCTGGATCACCTGGGAACTTTTTAAAGATGCATATTCTCAGTCCTTCCTCCTCTACTGACTTACTGAATTGGCCCTGACCATTTTTATTTTAACAAGCCCTTCCACACTAAAATTTTATTTTAACAACCACTTCAGAATCACTTGACGTGATTCTGATGCACCCTAAAGCTTGAGAACCACTCATTGCCCTTAGTGGATAAAGAAGGCTGATTGGCTTTGGAAATAGAATGTCAGGCTTTCAATTCTGGTTTTGCCTCTTCCTAGCTGTGTGGGGTTAGACAAACTACTTAATCTTATTGTGACTCTGTTTGCTCATTTATAACCTGGGGATGATAATAGGACCTTCCTGCTAGGGTTATGAGGATTAAATGAGTTCGTATGTTTAAAGTCCTTAGACCCTTAGACTGATAACATAACAAAGGTTACTTGCTGTTAATGTCAGCTGAGGCTTAGCAAGCAGGTGCCTGTTTAAGATTGAACCTTCGCTGGATTGCCACTTTATTAGGACGCCATCCAGCACACTTCCCTTTTTCATATGACCTGCCTTGTCTCTGTGGGCTTTCAGGTTGTCATGCCTGATGACGTGAGATGGCATGCCCAATTGTCAGCAGTGATTCCCATGCCCACCCATTGCAGAGTAGTGACATATATTGTGTGCCTACTGTGTACCAAACACTACACGAGGCCCTTAGCATACTTTATTCATTTCTATTCCCCAACAGCTCAACAAGGTTAATATTGTTATGCTCACTTCACAGATGAAGAACTGAAGACTCAGAGAGGTTAAATAATTTGTTTAAACACACACAGCTGGTAAGTGGCAGCACAAGACTCAAATCCAGGTATCAAACTGTTTCGTTTTCTTTTCATACCTGTTTCCAAAATATGGAACACATGCCACAATAGCTTCCAGATGATTTTATATGGCATTGAGATGGTTTTAGTTGGTGAAGAAGGTGGTTTTAGTTGGTATAAAAATTCTGCATTAAATTAAACAAAGTACATAGCAAAAAGTTTATACACTTTTAAGTTCTCCCACAAACCTGAGAGGAAAGTCTGAGTTGGTGCTGATAAGTTTTTTTTTTCCTTTTACATAAATTCCAGTGCAATAATAATATTTAAGATTGTCCATTTTAGTTACATTAATTGAAGGTGTCTTTTTAAGAGACTGGCATAAACAAACTAGGAAAAGAAATTCTATATTTAAATTGGCACTTAGGAGCATCTAGAAAGGTTTTCCTTTATTTTGAAACATAATTGAATTAAATGCCAAATATTTTTATTTAACCATTTCTGATGGAACTTTTACTAAAATAGTTTGTCAACAGTAACCTGCACAGGGTATGGCATAAAGTATGTGTTCAGTAGAGGTTTTCCTGAGCAAAAGTGATTCATATACTCTTGAGCCTTTTCAAATGACATATCTTTTAGTTTGATCTTGATTTGGAATTACAAGATTGTTAACAACTCTCTATTACTTGTAATCTCCTTTAAAAAAGAAAACAAACAAATGAGAACCAAAGGCCCAAAGCCTTTGATAAACAGGTGTGTCTTGAAAAATTGAATAAGTTGTCAAAATTTAATGTTTACAAGTTATATTTATGGCAAGTAAAAATGGTTTTCATATATAATAATTTATTACATAAAACTTTCTATTGAAGTAGTTTTTAAATAAAACCAGAAGCCAGTTAAAACTATGCTCAATAAATAATATTAAGGGTGGTCTGCAGATACGGCATATGTCATGAAGATGGGATGGCAATTCCAGATGTGTGGAAACTGCTGCTGCTGTCATAAGAAGGAAGGATAGCAATGGCTAGCATTCCACCAAAAGAGAGTCCTGTAGGCCTCTGCATAAACCTCAGAGGGAGCTGTCCTCAACAGCTTGCCACTATGTAACAGCCAATTCCTGGTAAAAAGTCAAGTCCTGATGGAGGAAGCGTAGAGAAGGTGTGAGTCTATCAACTGAACACAGTGAGCTAGATCAGCATTTGGACATTGGAGCTCAGATCCTACTCTCCAGGGGCAGAAACCATGGCCTTTTGATTCAGTGGCTCGCTGTAGAAAAGCAGTACCCACAAGTAAATGTTTAAATTGACAAATGGATCCTGATGGGGAAGCAGTGCTGGGGGAAAGGGGCAGATGGTGTAGAGTATCAGTCTGTGGTCTCACTTCTTATAACTTTACATCTGCTGCCCCAACTCTTTGTAAAAGAAAAGAGCATCGTCAGGAATTTTCTCCCAGAAAATGAGCTACTTGCCTTTTGGTTGAGGTCTTTGGGTTGGATCAAGGGAGGCCTGAATTGGCTTCCTGGGTCTCTCAGTTACCAGCATTTTGACCTTGAGCAAGTCACTTAATCTCTTGTTGATCTGTAAAATGGGAATGGTATATTAGATGTGAAATAGGCTGATGTAAGAAAGCAAAAGATGTTGCACAGAACCTGTGTACAGTGGGTATGACTGCTGTTGAAGATGGAGGTAAAGTTGGGGAAAGGAAAGCAAACATTGCGTTCTTCCTACCTAAAACTCTGAAATCCCACACATCGTCTTGGGATCACCATTTGATTGTATATTAGTGGGGGTTGTTCAGAGAAACAAGACCAATAGGATATGTATACACACATAAATATATAGAGAAAGATATTTATTTTAAGGAATTGGCTCATGTGATTATGGAGGCTGGCAAGTCCAAAATCTGCAGAATTAGCCAGCAGGCTCGAGACCAGGGAAGAGTTGTAGTTTGAGTCTGAAAGTAGTCTGCTGGCAGAATTCCCTCTTCTTAGGAGGAGGTCAGCCTTTCTCTTTTTAAGGTTTTCAATTGGTTGGATGAGGCCGATACACATTATGGAAAATAGTATGCTTTACTCAAAGTCCACCTATATAAATGTTAACTTATCTAAAAAAAATACCTTCACAGAGACATGTAGCATAATATTTGACCAAATATCTGGGTACTGTGGTCTAGGCAGGTTGACACATAAAATTAACCATCACAGACTGTGTTGCTGTCACTGGGTGACCATTAAGGGAAGCACTGGTGGAACTCTTATTGATTGCCTTCCATGTTAAGCAGAATTCTTTATATTGCAAGGGGGCAGAACACTAATACAAACTGGTTTAAGCCGGGGGGAAGGACAGAGGAGGCAGAGGAGGAGTTACGAACAAAGTAGCTCAAACTCTCAGGGATTCTAGCTTCTAGATCCAGGGTCCCATATGATACCATGCAATAAAACCTCCTCTTTTATCTGCATTATCAGGCAAGTACTTTTTTGTGCTAGCTAGATTGCTGACAGCTGCTCTTGGCTAAAATCTTCACAGATTCTCCTTCTTCGTTGAACTTCCAACAGAAATCCTGAGCCTGAATCTCATTGGCCCAGTTGGGTCATGTGCTCACCCCTGAGCTAATTACGGTGTGAAAGAAAATGAATGCACTGATTGGCTGAGACCAGGGTCATGGGCCCTCCCTTGACGCTGAGCTTCAGCCCCACCCAAGCCAAGTGGACTGACACACAGGAAAGAGCCTTTTCCCTTGGAAAATCAGAGAGCTATTCCCAGGAATAGGACAGGATGGTGGACAGGCTAAATCATCATGTGACTACTCCTGCCTCCTGTACACATCCCTTTTCTCCTCCCTGCCTGTTCCATTCCTCTCCTTTTTCTCTTTTTTCCTCCTTTCGTCTCAGCAGACATAAACCACTTTCTAGCCCTTTAAAAACCTGGTTTCTTCTTTCCTCATCTGAAACTCCCAATTCGTCTAAGAAAGCAGATGCTTCAGAGGCAAGCTGCCTCTGAGAGCAGTTTCGAGCCTGATTCTGTACGTGTGATCATTGCCCAGGGACAATTTGGTCCTGGCTGATCAGTCAGTGCCTTGTGCTTATGTTCCCAGCGTGGGAGGAAGGAACTCAGAGTGACTTGATACTAACTGATGCTGGGAGGAAGGAGAGTGATGCTTCTTGTCTCCTTTCTTTGTCTATCTACTAAGCCAGAGGTCTAGAGTAGAAAGTTTAGATGGGAAAATGGAGACTTATCTCTGAGTTGCAGCAAACAGAAAGAAATCTCATGCTAGAAAGATTAAAAATTAGGGGAAAAGCTTCCTGCAAACACTTTAGACATAATTGTATACATGTGCGCGCACACACACACATTCACTTGACCGTTGAAAAACACGAGTTTGAACTGTGCAGGTTACAGGAAGATTTTCTTCTGCCTCCTCTACCCCTCAGACAAGAATAACCCCTCCTCTTCCTCCTCCCCCTCAGATTACTCAACAGTGAAGACAAGGAGAATAAAGACCTTTAGGATGATCCACTTCCATTTAATGAATAGTAAATATATGTTATCTCCGTTATGATTTTCTAATAACAATTTTTTCTCTAGCTTTCTTTTTGTAAGAATATAGTATATAATACACGTAACTATAAAATGTGTGCTAATCGACTGTTTTTGTTCCCTATAAACTTTCCAGTCAACAATAGGCTATTGGTAGTTAAATTTTTGAGGAGTCAAAAATTATAGATAGTTTTTTTTACTGTCCAGGGGTCAGCACCCCAAACTCCTGCGATATTCAAGGGTCAACTATATGTGCTTTTTAAGACAGCTTTACTTAGATAAAATTCATTTATACAATTTACACATTTAAAGTATACAATTCTGTTTTTTAAGCATCTTCACAGGGTTGTAAATAACATCACTACAAATCTAATTTTAGAATATTCTCATCACCCAAAAAAGAAACTTCATACCTATTAACAGTCTCCTTTTCCTCCAAGCTCTTGACAACTACTAATTTACTTTCCATCTTCATAGATTTGTGTGTTATGGACATTTCATGTAAGTGGAATTACACAATCTGTAGTCTTTTACGATTTGCTTCTTGCACTTAGCATAATGTTCTCAAGATTCATCCATGTTGTAGTATTGTATTAGTTCATTTTCATGCTGCTGATAAAGACATACCCAAGACTGAGTAATTTACAAAAGAAAGAGGTTTAATTGGACTTACAGTTCCAAGTGGCTAGGGAAGCCTCCCAATCATGGTGGAAGGCAAGGAGGAACAAGTCACATCTTATGTGGATGGTGGCAGGCCAAAAATGAGAGAGCTTGTGCAGGGAAACTCTGCCTTATAAAGCCATCAGATCTCATGAGACCTATTCACTATCACAAGAAGAGTGCAGGAAATACCCGCCCCCATAATTTCATCACTTCCCCTCCCACAATACATGGGAATTCAAGATGAAACTTGGGTGGGGACACAGCCACACCATAACAAGTATGTATCAATATGTCATTCCTTTTTACTACCTAAGCCAAATAATCTTCTGTTGGATAGAGATGCCACAGCCAATAGACGTTTGGATTGCTTCCACTGTTTTACTATTAGGAAGAAATGCCACTGTGACCATGGATGTGCAAGTTTTTGTGTTTACATCTGTTTTCACTTCTCTTGGGTATTTTTTTAGCAGTAGAATTGCTGGGTTATATGGTAACTTTATGCTTAACTTTTGAGAAACTGCCCAACTGTTTTCCAAAGCAGCTACACCATTTCACATTCCCATTATGTATGAGTGAGGGTTCCATTTTCTCCATATCCTCATCAGTCCTAGTTATTATCTTTTTAATTACAGCCATTCTAGTGTATGGAAAATGGTCTCTCTCATGGTTTCTATTGGCATTCCCCTAGTGGCTATAATGATATTGAACATTTATTAATGTGTTTATTGGCCATTTATATATCTTCTTTTGAGAAATGTCTTTGCCAATTAAAAAAAATGACATTGCTTGTCTTTTTATTATTGAGTTTTACATGTTCTCTGTATATTCTGGATACAAGCATTTTTGACATAGGTACTTGGAATTTTACTAGGCCTTGATAGCTTCTGGGTTAATGAGAATATCCTTATTAAAGTCTGAGGGAAGACCAAAGGATAGGCTAGGCTACAAATTGACAATATGGACAGCAATTTGGTTGTATTAAAGATTTCTCTGAACTTGATTCGTTATTTTTCCCCAACTTTTAATTTTGAAAAACTGTCAAAATTATTTAAATGAAACAATAGCTCAAGATTACCCTTATACCCTTCCCCTACATTCACTAATCATTAACATTTTGCTCTATTTGCTTTCTTGTTCTCTCTCTCTCTCTCTGTGTGTGTGTGTGTGTGTGTGTGTGTGTACTCTTTTTCAGAGCTCAATCATTTAAAAGTAATTTGCAGACATTTTGACTCATTAACCTGAAGAATTTTAGGATGTATAAGCTCTGAACCAGGATATTCTCCTATGTAACCACAATACCTTTTTCACACCCAGGAAATACTGTGTTAATTCAATAATATCTAATATAGAGTCTATATTCAAATCTCCCCAGTAGTTCTCCAAATGTCCTTTCATGCCTTAAAAGAAAAAAAAACCTCAGGATTCATTCAAGGTTTACATATTACATGTAGTAGTCACGTTCTAATCTCTTATAAAGGAGAAAAATGTTCCCTGTTTTTTGTCTTTTGTGACATTGACACTTTTTAAAGAGTCCAGGCTAGTTACCTTATAGAATGACTTGCGTTCTGGATTTGTCTGTTTCCTTATGATTCTAATCAGGATAAACATTTTTAGGCAAGAATATTGTAATATTCCCTTACATTGTTGCTGGAAGTACATAGTGTCTGTTTGTCCTGTAATTGGTAATGTTTAGTTTGATCACTTGATTAAGGGGATGTCTGCCAGATCTCTCCATTGCAGAGGTAACTTTTATCAATTATAGTTAACAAGTAATCTGTGTGAAAAAATATCTCGTTCTCTAAAAACTTTCCATCCAATTTTTGTAGCATCCATTGATAATTCTTGCTTAAATGAATTATTACATTGGGACTTGCAAAATGATAATTTTCCAAAAATCGTGAATATGAATTCATTCTGTATTTCTTAACTGATATTTTTATGTTGAAAGGAGTGTCACCATTTATTTTCTCATATTTTTGTCTCCCTGTTTTTGCCTTTTTCTTTTTGTTCTTTTTCTATTATGCTTTATGGACTCAATAATTATTTTAGCCATTGTTGTTTCCTAATTTTAAAAAAAGGCAAGTTATTCACTCAACAGGCCTTTTCTGAGTACCTTCTATGCACTAGGCATTTTGATTTAAAAAATTAAATTACATGATCTTTAAGGTTTCTTTCAGGCCTATTTTGTGATGCTATAACCGGTAATTCACATCATTGTATCTACCTTTTTCCATTGCATCTCTTTCTTCATATTGTGTGTTTAATTCCATTCAGAATTTTCTCTTCGCATTTTGTCAAAATATTTTCTTAGAGTTGTGTGTGTTTTTTATTCAGGGATGCAAAAGCAAGCAAAGAATTTTAGAATAATCTGTATGTCTTAGTGTTCAAGGCCTACAGGAAGTCTAACTTTGTGAAGACCTCATGAAGTTTCCAATGTTATGCAAACTGGTGGTAGCTTACCTAATTGTAGCCAAGTCTCCTTGATAAAGTAAATTGCTTCTTAAGATCACAGGCATTATGTTACTCTTTTAACTTGCATTATCTAGATACTTGGCCACTCACCTGCCTCCCAAAATAAAAATAACACAGTACTACAGGCGATTCTGCCCACCATTCTATGTCTCACATTGGATGTGAGACAAGAGATGTGCATCTAGTCTTATGGAACCCATTTGCTTCTCAAAGTGATTTCATGTGTTTCAGATTCTGTCTTATGTAAGTAACAACAATGTAAAATTACACTCTGCATATGTACTCCTAAATACATTGTATATTTTAGTCTATGTAATACTATTGTTATAATAATATATCCCTGTATGGAATCATCAGTTTTATTGTACCTTATTAGAGATTCAAGAGATGGTGTAAGTTAATTTTAAGTCTACATTATTTTTGCTTTATATTCGGACTTCAGAACCTAATCCTTGACTAAGATGTCTCTATTATGCGACACTTGCAAATCCGTATCTATATATTCTGACATACATCTCTTTTTCTTTCAAACTGTTCCTTTCTTGTATGCTGATAAAAACCCACAAGCTTAGCTTAATTAATCCCGCTAGAGTCCTAGTCTATCAGTTACATCTGTGCCCTTCTGCTTCCCTCTCATCTCCACTGTTCCCCAGTAACTGGCAGAAAGAATGAGAATTATTAACCCTCAGATAGCCTAAGTGCCAATTTTCCTGCTGTCTTGAAAATAGCTCCTCGCCTGCCATAAATAATAGTGCACACCTGGTAAATACAGTCATGCTCATTTTATTCCTTTTCTGAACTGATATGCTGTCCTTGGAAAGGCTAGATTTAGAGCTTATATCATTTTGGATTCTTTGACTGCAAACGACAAAACTGATTCTGCTACCTTCAGTAAAGAGGAAAGATATAGAATGCCTCACAGTTTCAAAGACAAAGCAGAAAAAGCAGACTTCAGAAGAACAGGGCCTAAGGATCAAGGAAGTAGGAACTAATATTTGTTGGTGCAACTTCTTCTATCTGTGCCTCTACCTAAAATTCTTAATCACACAAGAAAGAACTAAATGGGCTTCACTGGGGCCATGTGCCTGGTTGCAAGGAAGGATGGAAGTCGACTGACATTCACACCAAGACTGGGGAAGGAGGATGTTCCTAAGGGAAACTTTGGCTGTTCTTTCTGGAAGAGGTAAAGGAGGTTGGACAGGCATAAGTAGTATTGTTCTTCATTTAGCACCACCTTGCACCTTTGTAAATTATTCTTTATGATGCTCAATAATTTGGATAGCAAGGCATTCTGCCATTTTCCCTCCATAGCCACCCATCTTACAACAAGCCTCGTCTGTTACACCATTTCCCTACCCCTTTCCAT
This sequence comes from Macaca mulatta, assembly GCF_049350105.2. NCBI lineage: Eukaryota > Metazoa > Chordata > Mammalia > Primates > Cercopithecidae > Macaca > Macaca mulatta. Next base: position 127,881,625 of record NC_133407.1, on the reverse strand, counting down.
CTGCCCTCTGCCACCCTCATTGGTCCCTTAGAAGAAACCCTGGGAGCCAATTATAGCTTTATAGGCCAGAAAAAAAAAAAAAGTGGAAGGTAAGAGAAACACAAAGAACAAAGGAAAATGAGAATGGGTTAAAATGATTAATTTTCCTCTGGAAACTTTCACTTGTCAAATATTTATTCCTGAAGACCCACACCTTTCTCATTAGAAATTCACCAGCTTGGTCACTGCTGCCTGAAGCTGTGGCTACGTAAATGTCAGCTCTCTCACTGGCAAGTTGGTGGAATTTGCTGATGACACAAATCTGTGTTGGTTTGGGAGAAGGCAGGAATCTGAAAAGCTCCAGATGCATCACGGCAAACTGTGTGAGTCACTCAGACGGGTCAACGGAGAGTATGCTTGTTGGTGGCAGTGGGTAGGGAGAGAAAGAGGAATTAGTATATTTAGCACCAGAAGGAAAGAAGTCAAACTTGAGGGCAACAGTGTTATTAAATGGCCTTCTACGAAATCGTCTCAAGTTTTTTCTTGGATCTGTGTACTAAATTTGACACTTCCTATGTCAGAAAGAAAGAGAGAGAAAAAAGGAAAAAATAGAGCTGTGCATCTGTGAGCAAGGCTCCGAGAGAAAGTCCCACGCCCAGAAACTATTTTTATTGATAGAAATGTTGTTGATAATAATAATGGTTAACCGTTTATTGATTACTTGCTAGGTACTGGGCATTTTATATGTATCACTAATCTGCTCAGTAATTACATGACGAGCAAGCTAATTGTCCAAAGTGCCACAGCTAGTTAAGTGGTAAGGTAAGGAAAATGTAATAATAAAGACCTTAACCCTTCTGCCACATCAATAGCAGGTGACTGATTTCTTAATGCCTCCTACTACATTAGCGAGATTATTCTATTGGAACCTGGGAAGCCTGTGATGAAGACCCCCATATCAAAGCCCCACACCTAAGATTTAAGTATCTTTTAATATTTTCACTTAACAAGTGTTCAATTTGTTCACACTGAACAAACAGCTCATTTAAAGAGAGCCATTCCTCCATGCTGGAGAGATACTCTAATAGCCAGGGGGGGTCCCACTAGAAAAACCAACGTTTTTTTGAGACAGGGTCTTGCTTTGTTGCCCAGGCCAGAGTGCAGTGGCACAGTCATGAATCACTGCAGCCTCAATCTCTCATGCTCAAGCAATTCTCCCGACTCAGCTCCCTGAGTAGCTAGGACAACAGGTGTGCACCACCATGCCCGGCTAATTTTTAATTTTTTTTTTTTTTTGGTAGAGACAGGGCTCTTACTGTGTTGTTCAGACTGGTCTCAAGCTCCTAGACCCAAGCAATCCTCCCACCTTGGCCTCCCAAAGTGCTGAGATTAGAGGTGTGAGCCACCGTACCTACACAAAACCAACTTTTTAATTCCAACTTTTGCACCCACTGGCCAGCAGCTTTAAGATGTTTTTCCCACTTGGGGGCTTCTTTGAGCCTCTCACACCCTTATTTAACCGTTTGATTAAATTGTAGGGTGTGCATGGAATACTATGCCGCCATAAAAAGGAACGAGATCATGTCCTTTGCAGAAACATGGGTAGTTGGAAGCCATCATTCTCACCCACCTAACACCTGAACAGAAAAACAAACACCTCGTGTTCTCACTTATAAGTAGGAGCTGAATGATAAGAACACATGGACATATTGGAGGGAACAACACACACTGGGACCTGTTGGGGAGGTGCTGGGGAAGGTAGAGCATCAGGAAGAATAGCTAATGGATGCTGGTCTTAATACCTAGGTGATGGGATGATCTTTGCAGCAAACCACCATGGCACACATTTACCTATGTAACAAACCTTGGCATTTTGCACATATATCCCTGAACTTAAGAGGTCAAGAAAAAAAATTGCAGGGTGTGACAGATTTTCTGCGTTGATCCTCCTCTCCCCATTTATAACTGTAACCTGAGTTGGGTTTCATGTATTCTTTTAAGAGCAGGGCTAGGAAAAATAGAAAGGAGATTATAATAAGAGGGGGAGGGATCTGGCATTTAATAGCAAGCATGCACTATAAAGCAACTAGGAAAACAAAACTGACAATTTTGGAGCACCTGCTAGATTCCAGAACATATTACCATATTTAATTCTTACAAAAACCCATGAGGTCTATGTGAATGCCCTATTTTATTTTACCACCCAATAAACTAAGTATGGAAAGTTCTAATGGTTTGCCCAAAGATACGTAGCTTACAGATCCTGAAGTCAGAATTTAAAACAGGTCTTACTGACTCCAAAATCCTTTCTGCTTTTGTTTTGTCTTTCTGTTATCCTGTGGGTGTCACCTTTAAAATATATTCAGAATGTGACCACTTTAGGTTAGCCCCTCTGTTACCCACCCTGATCTGAGCCACCATCATTTCTTGTCTGAATTATTCCCACAACCCCGTAACTGCTCTCTCAGCTACTACCCTCGCCTGCTACAGTCTCATGTCAGCATGGTAGCCAGAGGGATGCTACCAATTGTAATTCAGAATACAGTCACACAGAGGCTCCCATTTTTCTCAGATTTAAAGCTGAAGTTCCTTACTTTGTCCTGCAAGGCCCTAGTAGGGCCTGTGTTGATTCAGAACCCCAGTGGATTCAGAACCTCAGTGACATTGTCTCCTACTGCCCACTGCCTCACTCACTCTGCCCCAGACACCTGGTCTCCTTGCTGTTCCTCAAGCATGGTAGCTGAGTTCCTGCCTCAGGACTTTGCTCTTGCAACTCCCTCTCCCTGGAATGCCCTTCTCCCAGACCCCCATGTCACTTTTTTGCTTGTATCCTTCAAGCCATTGCTCTCATGTCACTTTGAGAGTAGCCCTGCTTTTAAGTAAACATATAAAACCCAACTCAGTGAGGTTAGCTGTGTCCAAACTATTTAAACTTGTAGCTATAAAAAAGGCCTACGCTCGGGGTGATACAGTAGGCAGAATGTTAAGTGGTTTCTGTGACCTTCATCCCTGGTGTTAGTCCCATGATTGTGTTATGTTATGTTGCAAAAAGCACAAGGGAGATCATCCAGGTTGGCCTGATCCAATCATGAAAGCAAAGAGTAACCAGCAAAGAGATTTCTCTGCTTGGCAGGACAAGGGGAAGTCAGAAAGTGTCAAAGCACAAGAAGTTGACATGCTGTTGCTGGCTTTGTAAATGGAGGGGCCACACGCAGCAACCTGAGAGTGGCCTGTAGGGGCTGAGAGTGACCCCTGACTGACAACCAGCAAGAAAATGGGGACTTACTCCTACAACTCCAAAGAAGTCAATTCAGCCAACAGCCTCAAAGCTTGGAAGCAGACTCTTCCCCAGAGCCTCTAGATAAGAGGCCAGCTTGCCAGTGCTTGGTTTGTCCTGTGAGACCCTAAGCAGAGAGTTCAGCCAAGCCCCTTGGACTTCTGACCCACAGAACTGTGAAGCAATAAATGGGTATTACCTTAGACAGCTAAATTTGTGATAATTTGTTATATAGCAATTAAAAGCTAATAGAGATGGCAATCATAATTCATCTCTCATGGCAGATTTGATCATTCTGGAGTGCCTACCCATAGAGCTGTGTTGAGAAGGATTCTGACTGCATGCAGGCTCTCTGATGGTTCAGCCACATCTGGAGCAACTTCGTGTTTTCCACAACATATGCATGTTATTGTTGGTCTGGGCTCTTTCTACTGAGCTGGGATTGTGAGGTTAGATGGAGTTAGATTAAGTTGTTAGGCTGGGGTCAGAAACAGACCATAGGCTCATCAAAGAAAACCAGTCAGCAATATAAGCATAAATTGGGGCATGAAATTTTGCTTGTTTTGATCACTGCTTTATCATCAATGCCTAGAACAGTTCCTGGCATATAGTAGGTACAATAGAAATTCTTGCTTTGAAGACCTAGATAACAAGGGATTGGAGTTAGAAGATGAACTAGTAGTTAATTGAGTGTGCTTTTGTACTACAGGACCCTGAAGTCAAATTCCATTTCAACCATGTAACAGTTTTCTCATCTCAGATAGAGACAAGAATGGTTTCTTTGCAGTGTGGTTGTGAGAATTAATTAAGGTACCATGCATGAGATGCCAAGCCCATTGCCCGGCATGTGGTCAGCATTCATTCAGTGTTAGCTGTTTTAAGGTGGTATATCAGTCAATGTTCTTAGCTGCAAGCAATAGTACAGTCACGAAGTCAGACTCATTTAAGCAGTAAGATAATTATTCAAAGGATATCGTGAAGCTCACTGAATCTTAGGCTGGGGAACCAGGCTCTGAGTGAAGACTGATTTAAAAAATCACTCTACTGAGTCAGACAGCCAGAATCATGCCCAAGAATGGGTCCACATGGACGCAGCTCCACTGCACAATGGTGAAGGCTTCAGCTCACTACCTTGGTGTGCTGTCCTGGACTCCGCCCTGTTGACCCTGGGAGCCCATGTGATGGTCAGTTAAAAGAACCACTTCATCAACCCCATCCCTGATCTCTTGTACTATTAGACCCAGATTCTAGACTCTGCAAATTCATCTGATTGTTCATGCCTATGCCCCAGCTACCAGGAGAGTTCGCAAGTGAGGTTGTGAGTTTTCACTTTCTCTGGTATGAAATAGGCTGTATTTTCCCCTCATAAAGCAGAATTCTTTAAATAAAAGGAATTCAGATGCCAGACAGCACCCAACTCCTCCCTGCCAAAAGAAAATCACCTACATTCATCATTAGGTTGCTAGTCCAGGGTCAGAAATACTCCCTTTTTAGAGGGCAGAGCAAGTTCTAGGGTTCAGTCTCAGGACTATTCTAGACAAGAGGGTCTTAAATACTCCAATATATGGGAGAGTGTCTTGTTTTGTATCTGATCCTGGCTTTCGACTTGACTCCTTCTGATTGATCCTGCACAGGGGTCATGCATAATTAAAAGGTCACTTTAGTTTCAGAATGCAGTTAGTCTGGGGAGGTACCTGTAGGCTTGAGCTTTCTTTGAATCTGATAAGAGAGCTCTTTGGCCTTCATGCTCCAGTAGGATCTGCAGAGGCCTGTGACGTGTCCAGTGATGAGTCACTCCATGGTTATACAGTCAAGCCCTGACTGTTGTTCTTTATCATGGTTTTTATGCCTGAGAATACCTTCTGAAAATAATCACATGATAATAGGTAACATATACGCCTGTAATCCCAACACTTTGGGAGGCCAAGGAGGGTGGATCGCTTGAGCCCAGGAATTTGAGACCAGCCTGGGCAATGTGGTGAAAACCCATCTTTACAAAAAAATACAAAAATTAGCTGGGCATGGTGGCACACACTTGCAATCCCATATACTTGGGAGGCGGAGGTTGCAGTGAGCCAAAATTGCATGACTGCACTCCAGCCTGGGCACCAGAGTGAGACTCTGTCTCAATAAAAAAAAAAGAAAAGAAAATGATAATAGGTAACATTTATCTAATGCTTATTTTTTAGGAAAAAACTCTCTTAAACCAAGTTTTCCTCTACTCTCATACTACCACCACAAAAATCATCAACCCAGAAGAAGACTTCTGTGACCAAATGTGGGGCTGCTTTTCCCTGAACACCAAGCAGCAGACACCAGCTAGGTGTCCTCCCGTTTAATTCTGACACTACCTAGAGATAGTGTCGGGTCCCAAAGGTTGAGGCTCAGTCCCCAAGACTGCCCTTCACTCCTAGACATCAGTTGCAAGCCTGGGCCTCTGGAACCTCTGACTGCAGGGCTTCAAGTTGGGGTTCTCACAACCCCCGCTTTGGGTTCGTTTAATTTGCTGAAGCAGCTCACAGAACTTCAGGAAACAGCTACGTTTACCAGTTTATTATAAAGGATATAACAAAGAATACAGATGGAGAGATGTATAGGGCAAGGCATGGGGGGAGGGGTGTAGAGTTTCCATGCCCTCTCTGGGCACACCACCCTCCAGGAACCTCCGTGTGTTCAGCTATCCAGAAGCTCTCCAAACCCTGTCTTTTTGGGTTTTTACAGAGACTTCATTACGTAGGCATGATTGAGAAGTGTAGAGATGTGATTGGTCAAAAAGCACATGATCTAAACCCAGCAAGGCCTGTTTGTTCAGACTTGTCTTGGCCTCCTCTCTGTGTAGCATTCCTTCTTCTAGGGTATGGGGCGGGATGCTTTCTGGAATGAGGGTCTTTTGACTCACAGTCAGAGTCCTGCCTTGGACAGGTGAAAGGAGGACAAGAAAAGGCGAGAGAGAGGGATTCTGGTTCCTGAGGCCTGCTTCTGATGCTTAAAGTGTGCCAACATTAAAAGAAAAGACTAATAAGAGTCATGAGAGCTGTGAGCTAGAAGCCATGAATGAAAACCAATATATATACATTAGTTTTACATAATATGTATAATATATATTATAAACATATTAAATATGTAATATATGTATTTATAAAATATAAATATATTTTATATATTATATATAATATATGAAATGTATATTTAAGTATATAATATATTTTATATATTGGTTTTATATTATATATAAAATATAAACTTATTTTAAATAATATATGTATTTATAAAATATATTTTTTACATATTATATAAAATCATAATCACATACTTATTTTGTGGTCACAGGCTAAAAGCTTTATGTTTTAGCCCATCTCATTTAATCCTTAACTCTGTGAGGCTTGGTAAAATTTTCCCATTTTATAAATCAGGAAACTGAGGCTTAGGGAGCAGGTCAACCAGGTTGTAGATGGTAGAACTTGAACTCAAACCAAAGCCTGTCTGACACCAAAGCTTGTGGTGTTAACCACAAATTTATATGAAACTGATAGACTGTGAGCAGTTAACTCATTAAGCATGATGAAATGTCAATGATGGATACAAGTTCAGCATAAAGACTATAAAACATCCACAGAAACCCTTTTAAATTTGGGATGGGAATCCTGCAGTTTTTGGATCTCCAGGTCCTCAAGGTTTTGTCTGCAGATGAAGTTTCTTTTAAATAGTAGTAGCAGTATGATAAGAACATGTAATTTTTTTTCTGTAATCAAGATAATGAACTGAGTTGCCGATATTTATTTCCATTAGCACAGTGATTACATATAATTAAAACTAAAGCATCATCAGAAAAGGTCAGATAACAAAAACTGTAAGAAAGAAAAGACGAATTATCTTTTCACAGAAGAGACTTGGTACAGGCCCACTAAATAGGAATGCCTGTATCTGTATTTCTTCTGATATCAATCCTTAATATTTTGTTCTACTGTTTCTTTTTCCATTGCACTTCCTTTGTCACATACCGTCTACTTTGTTATTATTTACTGCCATCCCCTCCTTTTAAAATGTGAGCTTTCTCAGGGCAGAGGCCTTTGACTCATTGTCTAATAGATCTCAAATGCCAAGAAAATCGTGCTACACAGTAGGTACTCAATGAATATGTGTGAATGACTTGATGAATGTAATAAACAGTAGAAGTAGAATAAGATGAGGGGAAATTCTCTATTCAATGGCATATATTTGCGTGATTGTTTCTGTGATCTATTGTTGTGAAACAAACCTCCTCAAAATGTAATGACTTAGAACAACAACTGACCCGTTGCTTACTCTCAGAAACTGGGGCAAGGCTCAGCTCCATGTGCTGTTGGTTGGAGCAGCTGCTCTGGTTCTGGAGAATCCAAGGTGGCCTCACTCACATGACTGGGTTCCTGTTGCTGGCTGGTGGCTGAGGTACTTTTGTTTTCCTCCACGTGGCCTCTCGTCCTGCGAGGGCCTTTCTCTCCATGTGGCCTCTCTATCCAGCCAGCTTGGCTGGGCTTTTTTACATGGTGTATGGGTTCCCAGGGTGCAAACAGAAGCTCCAAGCCCTCTTAAGACCTCAACTCCCACATCCCAGAATGTCACTTTCAACACATTCTGTGAGTCAAAGCCAGTCCCAGAGCCAACCTGGATCTAAGGACAGGGGAGATGGACTCTGCCTCTTAGGTTCAGCAATGTCACATTGCAGAAAGCGCCCCAGTGCAAGGGAAGGGGCAGAGGGGACTGTTGTTTTTCTTTTCCAGTTTACTTTTTCATTTTGGTAAAACATATGTAAAAAAATGTACCGTTTTACCATTTCTTATTTGTTCATTTGTTTGAGATAGGGTCTCGCTCTGTCGCCCAGACTGAAGTGCAGTGGCATGATCACAGCTCGCTGCAGCCTCAACCTCCCAGGCTCAGGTGATCCTCCAACCTCAGCCTCCCAAGTAGCTGGGACAACAGGCATGCACCACCATGCCCAGCTAATTTTAAAAATTATTTGTAGAGATGGGGTCTCCCTATGTTGCCCAGGCTCAAACTCCTGGCCTCAAGGGATCCTCTCCCCTAGGTCTCTGATATGGTTTGGCTGTGTCCCCACCCGATATCTCATCTTTAATTGAAGTAATCCCAACGCATCAAGGGCAGGACCAGGTGGAGATAATTGAATCATGGAGGTGGTTTCCCTTATGCTGTTCTCGTGATCGTGAGTGAGTTCTCACTAGATCTGATGGTTTTATAAGGGGCTTTTCCCTTCACTGGGCACTCATTCTCTCTCCTGCTGCTAAGTTTCCTGAGGCCTCCTCAGCCATGCAGAACTGTGAGTCAATTAAATCTCTTTTCTTTATAAATTGCCCAGTCTTGGGTATTTCTTCATAGCAGTGTGAGAACAGACCAATACAGCCTCCCCAAAGTGGTGGGATTACAGGTGTGAGCCACCACACCCAGCCTAACAATTTTTAAGTGTACAGTTTGGTGGCATTACGTGTATTTACATCATTGTAAAACCACCACCACCCATCTCCAGACCTCGTTTCTTCTTCTGAAACTGAAACTTGATCCTTATTGAACAAGGTCTCCCCATTCTCCTCTCCCATACACCTAGTCCCTGGCGACCATCATTATATTTTCTGTCTCTATGAATTTGACTGCTATCAGTATAACCTATCTAGGCACCTTATCAAAGTGGAATAATGCAGTGTTTGTCTTTTTGTGACTGGATGATTTCACTTAGCATAATGTTTCCAAGGTTTATCCACGTCATAGCATATGTTAGCATTTCCTTCCTTTTTAAGATTGAATAATATTCCATTGTGTATATATATAGATTACATTTTGTGTATCCATTCATCTGCCTGTGTACTCTTGGACAACTTTGTCCTTTGGCTATTATGAATAATGCTACTATGAATGTGGGTATTCAAATAGCTCTTCATGTTCCGCTTTCAATTCTATGAGTATACCCAGAAGTGGAATTGCTGGATTACATGGTAATTCTATGTTTAATATTTTAAGGAACTGCCGTACTGTTTTCCACAGCAGCTGTACCATTTTATAGAGAGGGAGCTCTTTTTAACAATCCGTAATACTACAATATAGCCTGTGTTTACCACTTTTATGGGATTTTGTTTTCTTCTGAAACGTATTCTAATGCACATTTTCTTTCTTTCCTTTCTTTTAAAAGGTTTCTTCCTTTCTGTTTCCATGTGCATTTACTGTCCTCGAGAATTTAATTTGTGTCAGGTTTTTCATCATTGCTATTGCTAGGGAAACTCCTCCCTATAGTGCAGAGAAAGTCAGCTCCAGATGCAGCTAAATGGCAAGGGTCAGTAACCCAAGGTCTCTGCTCTGTGCCTCACTTCAACTCTGCTGCTCGCACAGATTTCTAGGCTAGGGTGGCATCATTTTCCCTGAAAAGTTTTGGAGCATTGCCCCAGAAGATGGCTCTGAAATACCTTCAACTTCTCAGCATTTTGCCAGCCCTCTATGACTAATCTGAAAATGAATCTTTTGAGAAAAAGGAGGAGGAAAAATGCGAAAAGCCACCCTCCCAAGACAAACAATGAGAAATTGCTAAAAATAATAGATGCTTTATTGTTTCTCTTTCTAAAGGCCATATTTTTGGCTAGCTTTAGCTATTATTTATTCCCATGGGGCACATTTCATTTTCTCTGAAAGATTGTATAGTAAAGGGAAACAGCTTATAATTTGGGCTACAAATTGCATGTGACATTTCCGAATCTTATTTGGTGCTTTTCTCTATTGTTATCTAAGAAGAGCGTTTTCTTTCATAGGCATTGTTTGAAGCAGGTAAAGTCCCTCCCGAACAGGCATGTCCCTCCTACTATAAAGAGATATAATATGGCTCATTTCTGTGTTTTATTTTTTTGAAGAATGGATTACTGGCCTTACATCTCACATTTACAGTACTGTTCTGTAGCCCACACCATAGCAGGAATAGTTATATTCTTATGTCCCTATAGCCTCCAATATTAAGAGGAGATCTATAAGGGTGAGTATATTGGGATTTCTCCAGGCCTTTTTGAACTGAGAACATATGTCAATTTTCCTTTGAATCTTTTATTCAAACTCTAATTTTAAAAATATTTATTTAGGTTGGGTGCGGTGGCTCAGGCCTGTAATCCCAGCACTTTGGGAGGCCAAGGTAGGCAGATCACGAGGTCAGGAGTTCGAGACCAGCCTGGCCAATATGATGAAACCCCATTTCTACTAAAAAATACAAAAATTAGCCAGGCATGGTGGCACATACCTGTAGTCCCAGCTACTCAGGAGGCTGAAGCAGGAGAATTGCCTGAATCAGGGAGGTGGAGGTTGCAGTGAGCTGAGATTGTGCCACTGTATTCCAGCCTGGGTGACAGAGTAAGACTCCATCCCAAATATATATAAAATATATAATATATAAAAATAAGAAACTCCTTACTTGTTAACACACATCTTTTCCAAGACAAAAAAAAAAAAATAGTGTGAACAGTGACATTGTCTGTCTTTTTTCTTTCTTTCCTTCCTTCCTTCCTTCCTTTCTTTTTTTTTTTTTTTGAGATAGAGTCTCACTCTGTCGCCCAGGCTGGAGAGCAATGGAGCTATCTCAGCTCACTGCAACCTCCACCTCCCGAGTAGCTGGGATTACAGGCACGCACCACTATGCCCAGCAAATTTTTGTATTTTTGTAGAGATGAGGTTTCACCATGTTGGCCAGGCTGGTCTCGAACTCCTGACCTCAAGTGATTCACCCACCTCGACCTCCCAAAGTGCTGGGATTGCAGACTGTTTCAAATATTGATGTTTAGCTTAATAAAAGACAGGCTAATCATATCTGCTTGTGTATTAAATTTGTTCTGATATTGCAAGTTTTAGCCTCTAGAAAACTCCGCTGAACATTTATTAGAGAATGAGTGAAAATGGGCCAGGTGTGGTGGCTCATGCCTGTAATCCCAGCACTTTGAGAGGCTGAGGTGGGCAGATCAGGAGGTCAAGAGATCGAGACCATCCTGGCCAACATGGTGAAACCCCCGTCTCTCCTAAAAATACAAAAATTATCTGGGAGTGGTGGCGTGCGCCTGTAGTCCCAGCTACTTGGGAGACTGAGGCAGGAACATCGCTTGAACCTGGGAGGCAGAGGTTGCAGTGAGCTCAGATCGCGCCACTGCACTCCAGCCTGGGCAACAATAATGAACTGGGTCTCAAAACAAACAAACAAACAAACAAAAGTATGAGTGAAAATGACAAATACCATCTTGGTTTTATCATAAAAATATTTTTTACATCATGGACCCCCTGGAAGGATTTTGGGGGTTCCCAGCACTCTCCAGACCATACTTTGAGGACCACTTCTTCTCTGTCCTGCTTTTCTAGTAAGAAGTTTATGATCTAGTTAGAGCAGAGAAGGGAGGGGGTATGAGGAGCTATTTCTAAGCCACCAAGTGAAATACGGAAATGGCTGGTACAGTCAAATTTCAGCTACTGTTTTTAATTTAGTTTACCTAATTGACTCAGGGAATAAATATTTTTATATCCATTTTATAGTTAAGAACAATGAGACTAAAAGGTTAAGCCTTGCTCAAAGACACCCAGTAGAGCTAAGATTTGAACCCATATCATCTGAGTCCACAGTTGCCTGCTCCTCCTGCCATTTCCTAATAAGTAGTTGATGTACTACATCGTTATGTAGACCACTATGAGAGTGGGCCCTGTATTAATTGAGACTTTGAGTTGTAAGTGACAGCACTCCAATGTAAGCTTGTTTAAACCAAAAAAAAAAAAAAAAAAAAAAAAAAAAAGGACATTTGCCAGCAAAAGCAAATGGTAGATTAGCTTCAGGCACAACTAGATCTATGGGCTCAACTAACTAATTCAGAGCTCAGATTTTCTCTCTTTATCCCTTGAGCTTGACTTCCCTTTCAGTTGGCATTATTCTCAGGCAGGATTTGACACTAGCAATTCTAGGCTTTATCTAACCAGTTTGGGAACCCCTGTGTCTGAGTTTGTTCTGCTATAACAAAATACCTGAGACTGGGTACTTTATAAAGAACAGAAATGTATTTATCGCAATCTGGGGCTGTGAGTTCAAGATCAAGGTGCCGGCAGGTTTAGTGTCTGGTGAAGGCTACTCTCTGCTTTCAAGTGCTTTCAAGATGGGATCATGTTGCTGCATACTCCAGAGGGGAGGAAAGCTGTGTCCTCACATGATGGGATACAGAAGGACAAGAGAACTGAATGCTGTGTGAAGCTTCATTTAAAAAGGTCTTCATCAAACCGGGTGCGGTGGCTCAAGCCTGTAATCCCAGCACTTTGGGAGGCCGAGACGGGCGGATCACGAGGTCAGGAGATTGAGACCATCCTGGCTAACACGGTGAAACCTCGTCTCTACTAAAAAATACAAAAAACTAGCAGGGCGAGGTGGCGGGCGCCTGTAGTCCCGGCTACTCGGGAGGCTGCGGCAGGAGAATGGCGTAAACCCGGAGGCGGAGATTGCAGTGAGCTGAGATCCGGCCACTGCACTCCAGCCTGGGCGACACAGCGAGACTCCGTCTCAAAAAAAAAAAAAAAAAAAAAAAAAGGCCTTCATCAGATTCCAGAGAGAGGAGCCCTCCTGACTTAATTATCTCTTAAGGCCCCACCTCTTATCACATTGGACATTAAGTTCCAACACCAGAATTTTAGAGTCATACCATAACAGGCTATAAAAAGAGAATCTGTTGTTTCCAAATAATCCTGGGGAAGACTGTCATTGGGCCACTTGGGGTGCGAGTCTGTCTTGGACCAATTCCTGAGCCAAAGAGGTTGAGGGCTGCAACTGGCCAGGTTTAGGACCAGGGGCCAATCCTTGGAGCCTGAAGGAGTAGTAGGATGAAATCCATCTACTCCTATGTTAGACACAATTATCTCATTTAAGAGTGGTAAAGGGGGTAGTTCCCAAATGAAAACTAGGATACTCATCACAGAAAAATAGAGCAAGGGATTTTCAGCAGGCAAAACCCCATAAATGTCCACAGTGGGTCTTATTTTTCTCATGCCTATTGTTTAAGCTCATACCATAAATGGAATTTGTTGATTTTTTTCTCTTCTCATTCTGCAGGGTTATTATATAGAATGCTGTGGTCATATCAGAATGTCAGAATGTTCTTTGTTCCCCTGCTGTAAAGGAATTTATAGTTTGTTGTTGTTGTTGTTTTGTTCGTTTTGTTTTGTTTTTTTTGAGACAGAATTTCACTCTTGTTGCCCAGGCTGGAGTGCAGTGGTGCAATCTTAGCTCACTGCAACCTCCACCTCCCAGGTTCAAGTGATTCTCTTGCCTCAGCCTCCAGAGTAGCTGGGGTTACAGGCGCCTGCCACCATGCCCAGCTAATTTTTTCTGTTTTTTTTTTTTTTTTTTTTTTTTTTTTTTTTTTAGTAGAGATGGGGTTTCATCATGTTGGCCAGGCTGGTCTCGAACTCCTGACCTCCCAACCCGAGGTGATCCACCCACCTCGGCCTCCCAAAGTGCTGGGATTACAGGTGTGAGCCACTGTGCCAGGCCTATGGTATTCTTTTGAAGACAAATCAGACATGCACACGGAATGCTCTAAAAATAAGTACCAAGTGATTAGCAGATGGAAATGAAATCATAGCACAGGTTAAATGTCTGTCAGCCAAGTGATTGTGTAGAGGGTCACAACAGACATTAGGGACAGAGAAGCATCTCTGAGGTATAAATTACATGGTAACAGATACACTTTGGTCTGTCTTTTGCAAAATAGCATTCTGAAGTCTTTTTTACTCTTCCTGGGAGATAATGTGTTGAAGTTGATAGAATATGAGTTGGCAGTCAGAAACTCAACAAAAGTGATCACTTCCTTTCTCCCACATCACCTAGTGCTGCTGTTGTTGACTTTCTAGATAGAGTTTCCAGGTCCAAAGAGAACCAGAGAAGCATGCCATTCCTGTTCTTTCCCTTTTTCTGCCCTCACACATGGAGTATGTACCTATCTCAGCAACTGATATCCAGGTATCTATTCACACATTGCCCCTTGATGAATAGGCAAAGGGAATTACTTGTGGTAGTGTTTGTTTTCACTGGAAAGAGGTATAATCCTGAAGAGTGTATGGTTGATCGTGGCTGGAATCAGGGAACTCAGCAATGCTTACACTGATAAACTGCCACAGGCTCGAATTTGTGACTAGATGCAGGCAAATTGCAAGAAAAGCAATATTAAATAAAACTCTTATTAATCCAAGATGTTATTTAACAATGTATTTCTTTTTAAAGGGTATTTTAAAAGTATTCAAGCATTTCATATGCTGTGACCTAGAAGTATTAACTGCTGGGATGCATTGCTTTAAGGAGGGTAGGAAAAATGGATAGCTTGTGTTTATTGAAACCTGTTCAGCTGTTAACCGAGCTTCAGGAATTCAGATATCATTACATTTATTTCAAGAGTCAAAAACAGCTCATTCTGAATTAGTCTTTACTTAAAGATTCTGCTTTGAAATTTTCAGGGGTTGTTTTCTCCAAAGCTCCCTTTTCCAACCCAAACATGCACAGATCGAAATTTCTTGCTTAACAATTGTAATACTTGCTCCAGTGCAAACAAGAGAGGAAATTGGCATTTCTACAACCAGTTGGAAGCTTTTATCTCCAGGTTTTTGGTCTGGTGCTTAACAGCTGTGCCACATGCATTGGCCTGAGCTCCACTTTCACTCTGAGTCCTGAATGAGGTAAGCAAAAATAACTGAGTTAGACTTTTCATTCACAACTTGCCTCCTGATGGCAATGGTAGGAGCCTTTCTCCCCCAGCTTCTATCACCCCCTGCCCCCAACTCCACCACCACCAATTTTGATCGAGTAAAAGTCTCCACACTGTAGCTGGTAGAACTCCACCTGGTAAAATGGAGACCCATTTTCCTCATGCCTAGAAAGTACTTTCAATATCATTATATTAGTCAGCTTGGGCTGCCATGAGAAAATACTACAGAATTGGTGACTTCAACAACAGAGATTTACTTTTTCACAGCTCTGAAGACCAGAAGTCCCAAATCAAGGGGCCAGCAGTGTTGGTTTCCAGTGAGGGCTCTTTTCCTGGTTTGTTGTCACCTTCTTGCTGGGTCCTCCTCTGCCCATGCACACACACAGAGGGGGAGCTTGGTTGTCTCTTTTTTATAAAGACACTAGTCCTATTGGATTAAGACCCGACCTCTATGACCTCACTTAACCTTTACTACATTCTTATAGGCCCTGTCTCCAAATACAATTACATTAGGGGTTAGGGCTTCAACATATGAAATTGGAGGCAACACAGTTTAGTCCACAACAATTAGGTATGTTTTTTCTTTCAATAAGGCTAAGATAAAAGTCTTTCTGTGCTTCCAATACATGTGGTGTTCTTGTCTACCACGATCTCTGCTAGGAGAACTCAGCAAGCATGCTGTGGGTGGAAAAAGGATACAGTAAACTATTTCAGCTGGTGAGAATGACATGCAAGATTAAAAACATAAAAAAAAATGGAATATCATCTCTTTTTGTTCTCCTTTCCTGTAAATGTAGCCTGTCCTGTTTGTAACTGCCTGTTTATTTCATAGCCCTCTTCTGATAGATGTCTATTATTAAAGTAGATGGGGCCCTAAAGTGGTAATAGCAGAGGCGACTTCCCAGGGTAGGAAGTTTGCTTAGTGTGGAGATTAGCCTTGTGTTCAGCAATCTAGTCCTTATCCAGAAACTGGGAAGAAAAGACCACAAGTAGGACTTCTAGCTTGCTTCCAGCATTATTTTTTACCATTGAATTAAGTGTGTGAAGGCATTTTCCTACATAATTAATGGCTTTGGCCTCTAATTCTATATATTCCTGTATATGCCTACTTGTTTAGGCATTTGTAATAGAATGGCGTTAGGGACCTGCTGGAAGTTATCTCCTGTTGTTCTAGAATTTGGGCCTGGTTCCAAAGTAGGAACAGAGGGCACAAGTATCCCATTCTAACTTCAGAATTTGGGACCATCCAGGGCTTACCAAACTGTTCTATTTCAGGAGAATGGACCCTTCCATCCTCACCCCTAACCCAAGTTGAAAAAGAGCCAAACTGGGGAAAGAGAAAGGTAGTCTTTTTAGAGAGAAGAGTGTTTACCGAAAGCTCTTATCTCCCTTCCCCTCCTGTAAGAGAGGTGAGTGGGACGCCCACTTGCTGTGAGCTGACCAAAGCCAATCTGATCCCATCCCTCTTAGATTCTTTTGGAAGCTACTGAAGAAGTTAGAGTTGGTGAGTGTTCACTGTTCTTCTCTAACCTTGCTCCAATTTTAATGAAAGCAGGCCTCAGACCAAATTCTCCCACACATACAGACATTTACTAAATGAATATTCATTAGCAGATCAGGCTCAAAACAGCTCATAAGCCCACTCTGCAAGCCTGATGCCATCCCAGCTCACTGTCCCGTAGAGTAGTGATGCTCATCCCTGGCTGCACGCTGGAATCATCAGGGGAGCTTTAAAAAGACACCGATACTGGTCCCACTTTGAGAGATTCCCACGTCACCTGTCTGGATGAGGCCTGGCTATTCATCTAAAAGCTCTGCATGCCATGCTCATATTCAGCCAAGGTTGAGAACTAGTGTTTTAGAGGCTGCAACCACACCCTGTAGGAAGGGTTCATTTAAGGCCAGCCCAGCAACATCACAGTCCTCTACTCAGGACTCTTCAGTCAGAGAACCTCCTAAACCAACCGGTTTTAGCTGGACATAGTGTTGGGGATTAAATTATGGGTGTCAACATAAGCGGTGCAAGGTTCTGGCTCATGTAGATTCTTATTTCCTGTTCATGCAAGGGTGGGAGGTGTCTCCAAACTATTTGAGCTGCTTCACACATCCTAAATACCTTGCAATTCACCAGAGAGACCCTATCTCTAACATCCATCATGCTAATTAAGAAGTCAGTTTCACCAATAAGAACCTGTTTTAGCGTCCCCGATGCTAATTAACAACAGCTGGTCATTGATGAAGCTAGGTTAAGAGAAGTGTGCATATGGTAGCTGTCCCTAGATTGTAGCCCTTACCAGTGGGATGCTAACTGACCTTGCCAGGTCTGTGTATTCTTGGTAACATGTTAGCTGACAACCTCTAAAATCAAGGCTAACCTAACTGGCATATACATGATATCATAATGATTATGCAGATATATTTTTAAGTAAATTACAGTCATAATAACACCGTATCTTCCCAAAGCCGAAGGAGGAGTGTTGTTTGTAAGGAGGGTTCTTGGTAAAGTCTGAACATGTCCCAACTGTCGATCGTTCCTCTCCACCCCCAGTCAAGTCAGGGCCTGAGGATTTCAACCTGATGGAACCATAGCAAAAAGATGTGTCAACACGGCAGAGATGATAGCTGAGCAGTGGATGGCCAGGCACAAATGGGGCCAGGGTGCTCTCTGGTTCTGGAGAATACAGACATTGCCGCTTCTGCTTACAGGCGCTGGAGTTGGAAAACAGAGGGAGTAGATGAGGTAGAGGCCATAGACTTGTTGGGGAATGCTGCATAGGGCAGGATGCACATGCATTAGAGGAATGGCCCATGACCACCAGCTGGGCATCAGCCAGGAGATGTGGCAGACATCTCTCAAGAGGACCACCAATGACTAGGGCAGCTGGGTGCCATCTATTCACACCAAATGCACAGAAAAGAACCATGTTAGCTATCCCTGTTTTAAGTGTAATTCAAATGTGGGTTAGCTTTTTCTATAATAATACTGCATAAAAGTCCACTCCTAAGTGGCCTGTGATGATGATCCTTTCTTCCTTTTCATGTCAGCTTCTCTAGGATAGATTGGCTGAGGGGCTCTGTCTTAAGGTGTGAATTGAGCTATGCTTGTTCATGTGGGTTGGCCTCTGATCTGCTTCTATGTGTTTAATCTGATACCCAGGTTACAAGGGCAGCAACTATCTGGGGAAATTTTTCCTCACAGCAGGGAATGAAGTACAAGAGAGCAAGCTGCACTGCTGATGTGTGCTCTAGGACTCGGCTGCTATCAGGGCTACTAACATCCTGTTAGCCAAAATGAGTCACATGTCCAAGCCCAATATCAGTGAGGTAGAGGGTAATCTTCTGAAGGAGGTATTTTGCAGAGAGCGAACATTCTTTTTTTTTTTTAAAGACAGAATCTCGCTCTGTCACCCAGGCTGGAGTGCAGTGGTGCGATCTCGGCTCACTGCAACCTCTGCTTCGTGGGTTGAAGTGATTCTCGGTCCTCAGCCTCCTGAGTAGCTGGGATTACACGCACGTGCCACCACACCCAGCTAATTTTTGTATTTTTAGTACAGATGGGGTTTCACCATGTTGGCTAGGCTGATCTTGAACTCTTGGTCTCAAGTGATCCGACCACCTCGGCCTCCCAAACTGCTGGGATTACAAGCATGAGTCAACATGCCTGGCCAAGAATGTATACTCTTGAGCAATCGTCTAATCTGCCACAGGGGCCAAAAAAGAGGCACATCTTGTCTTTCCTGTCATCTTCCTTGTCCCCAACAGCAGAGCAGGAAGCAGGAATTTCAGGGGTATGCATGAAGGAAGACCAGACTCCACTCCAAGCATTTGGGCCATCCATAATGGTGGGATGGGGGAAAGAATGTTGATCAAAGTACAAAACAGAAGTTTTACAAAGATCAGGGCTTAGCTTTGAAAAACCAGAATGAGCTACTTCCAATAATTGGAAGTTACTAAAACGTTATAGACTTGAATTAAGATGTTTGTTGAGACAGCCGTCCACCCAACAGGAGAGGGGAGTTTGACACAGCACAGTTGAATGCTGAGATTGGTGAAAATGATGCCATTCTATGTGTATATCTCCGTGTACCCAAGACCCCTTGGTAATCTGTTACATAGGCTTGCTTTGATGTCAGTGAGGGAAATGCTGTTGTAGATCTTTAGTCTGGTGGGTAGTTGTAAGTACATTTCATGTGAGTTGTGCCTGGGGAAATTCACTGAGTTGGTAGAACAAAAAGGATCAAAACTGGATGTCTCTATGAAGTTTTTCCCTTACTCTACTGTAAGAAGTAGCCTCTCCTCTTTGTGATTCTAGTTGCCAATCTGTTCATGATAGATAATGCTGCCTTTACATAGAGTAATATTCCTCAAAGTATGTTTCACAGGCCTCCAGTTTTGAATCATGTCGTAAAAGGCTCTCTGGGAGAGAAGATTCTATGGTGAAATGAATTTGAGAAAGAAATATAATAGTTATCCTCACTGCAGGTCTTTTCAGAGCTTTAATATGCTAATGCTTGTTGTAGATATCTAAAAAGGTAAATAGTTTGTACTGATTTTTAAAATATAATTTTTACTATAATTTTTTTTTCTTCAAGGAATACCAAATCTGCAGCAAATGCTGATGATGCAGCAAATGCTGCCCTAGGGAATGTATGGGATAAATTGTATTAAATTACTTTGGGTTTGGGGCAAAAATGCTAAATAAGTTCATGGGGTATTTTTTTCATTTTTACTGAAGACTTCTCTGTAATAAGATCTGTTTAAAACAGATCACCTCCACTAAAATCTACATCCCCTTGTGAGCCTGGCAATAAAATCGTTTCCAACAGGAAAATCTGCCAGTGGTAGGATCGGGGAGAAAATGTTGAAAGGAATAAAATCAGTGAAACAATTAACACATATCATGATTGATTTTTCTCATTTCCAGGCTAAAGAATCGTAGTTTTTTCCTACTGTGTAGCTAAGTTTTGTTTCAGATTAACCATCTCTTATGAGAAATTTAATGGAATTGTTTGATTCTTGGCTCCATTAACACAGTTTTCCTCTCTTCTCAGCTGCAACTCCATTGCCAATCCCTCAGTGACATTTCTGGGCATATTCATTTTCTCTCACTCCATTTTTCTTTGCCCACAGCCCCAATCAATCAACAGCCCTGGAAAAGTCCTGCCATCTGTTTTATGCTATTGATCCTGTGTTGCCATGTTTTCTAAGGGAAGACTCTCAGCCATGTGGACAACATTCCTACACATATGTGGTTTCCTATTTTAGCTGGTCCTCTCTTCTACTTGTCAGCTTTGCCATGCCAAGTCTTCAAATGGGCCCTTCTTTCCCACTCCATTCCTTCCCTCAGCATAAAGAATTAGAGGTACTCATGGGTGATATCCTCAGCTTCATTCTCTTCTAACTCTAGACATACCTGCTTCATCATTTTCCCCCCTTGCTTCTTTCTCATAAGGTCAGAGAAAGCCTGAAAACAACCCCCATAATAGAAAAAATAGCTAATTGATTTAATATCTACAACTCCTTAAAGTAGGTACTATCATTATGTCTATTTTACAGATGAGGAAACTGAGGCACAAAGTAGTTAAATAATTTGCAAAGGTCACACAGTTAACCACACAGTGGTTAAATAATTTACAAAGGTCACACAGCTGGGATTTAATCCGTAGTCTGGCTGCAGGATCTAGGCAATCTGGGTTTTTCTCCCCCGATTTCTACCAGCTTTTTAATTTTTTTTCCAAACAGCTTTGTTGGGCTTTGATTCACATGGCATAAAATTCTCCCTTTTAAAATGTACAGTTTAGTGGATTCTAGTATATTCACAGAGTTGTGCGACCAACACCAGTATCTAATTCCAAAACATTTTCATCACCTCAGAAGAAACTTTGTGTCTAATAACAGTCATTCCCCCATTGTCCCATGCCTCCAGCCCCTGCTAACCACTAACCCACTTCCTGACTCTGGATTTGCCTATTCTGGGCATTTCATATAAATGGAATGGTACAACATGTGTCTCTTTGTGGCTGCCTTCTTTTCCTTAGCATAATGTTTTAGAGGATCATCCATGTTGTAGCAGGTATCAGTATTTCATTTCTTTTTATTGCTGAAAAATATTCTCTTATATGGATATACAACATTTTGTTTATCCATTTATCAGCTGATGGACATTAGGATTGCTTTTGCTTTTTGGCTGTTATGAAGATGCTGCTGTTAATATCATGTCCAAGTTTTTGTGTGTATGTATATTTTCATTTCTCTTGGGTATATGCTTAGGAAGAAAATTGCTGTGTCACATGGTAACTACAGATTTAACATTTTGAGGACCTGTCAAATGGTTTCCAAAGCAGTTGTACCATTTTACAATTCCACCAAGAATGTCTGAGGGTTCAAATTTTTCCATATCCTTAACAACTCTTGTCTTTTCATTATTGCAGGCTAGTATGTGTGAAGTATCTCGTGGATTTTATTTATGCTTCCCTAATGACTAATGATGTTGGACATCTTTTCATATGTTTATTGGCCAATTGTATATCTTGTTTGCAGAAATACTTGTTAAAATCCTTTGCCTTTTTTTTTTTTTTTTTTTTTTTTGAGAAGGAGTCCCGCTCTATCTGTCACCCAGGCTGGAGTACAGTGGGACAATCTTGGTTCACTGCAACCTCTGCCTCCTGGGTTCAAGCAATTCTCCTGCCGCAGCCTCCTGAGTAGCTCAGACTACAGGCTCATGCCACAACCCCTGGCTAATTTTTTGTATTTTTAGTAGACACAGGGTTTCACCATGTTAGCCAGGATGGTCTCGATCTCCTGACCTCATGATCTGCCCACCTTGGCCTCCCAAAGTGTGGGATTAAAGGTGTGAGCTACCATACGTGGCCATCTTTTGCCATTTTTAATTGGATTATTTTTCTTTTTGTTGTTTAGTTGTAAGACTTCTTTTTATATTCTGGATGCAAGTCCCTTATCGAATATATGATTTACAAATATTTTTCTCCCATTCTTTTGTTGTCTTTTTTACTTTCTTGAAGCACAAAAGTTTTTTAACTTTGATGAAGTCCAATTTGTCTATTTTTTTCTTTTGTTGTTTATGATTTTGATTTTATATCTAAGAAACAGTTGTCTAATGTGAGGTCATGAGGACTCACTCCTATGTTTTCTTCTAAGTTTTATAGTTTCAGCTCTTACATTTAGGTCTCTAATTCATTTTGAGTTAATTTTTTATATAGTATAAGGAAAGAATTCAACTTCATTCTTTTGCATGTCAATTTCAGTACATCTTGTAGGGCATATCTGCTAGCAATAAATTATGTCAATATTGGTTTATCTGGGGATGTGCTAATTTCTTCTTTGTTTATAAGGATAGTTTTGCTGGATTCTTCGTTGACAGTCTATTCCTTCAGCACTTTGAAAATGCCATCCCACTACTTTCTGGCTTTCATGACATCTAGTAAGAAATAAACTCTTCATATTATAGAGGATCCCTTGCATATGATGAGTCCCTTTTTTCTTGCTGCTTTCACTTTTCCCTCCTTGTCTTTGCCTTTTGACAGTTTATGTTGTGCCTAGAAGTAGATATTTTTTAATCTATTCCATTTGGATTTTGTTGAGCTACTTGGATGTGTAGATTAATTAATGTTCCTCATTAAATTTGGGAAGTTCTTGGCTATTACTTCTTCATGTATTCTTTCTGCTCCTTTCTTTCTCACCTTTCCTTCTGGGATTCCCCTTATGTATGTGTTGATATACTAGTGTCCTGCATGTCTCTGAGGCTTTGTTCATTTTTCTATATATATTTTTTTCTTCTTATTCTTATTCCTTAGACTAGATCATCTCAATTGGTCTGTCTCCAGCTTGCCAGCTCAAATTTGTTCTTCAACCCTCTGGTATAATTTTTCTTTCTGTTATTATGCTTTTCAACTCAGGACTTTTAATTTATTTGGGATTTTTTGCTTGTTTTGTTTTTTACACTTTTTATCTTTTATATTCTCTGTCTGTTTGATTATTCATGAAAAAAATGAGTTCATGAGAAGTTTAGTTCTTTAGATGTCGTTTTCTTTAGTTCTTTGAGCGTATTTATAGTAGTTGATTTACAGTCTTTGTCCTGTACATGTGGCCAAACAATCATATGAAAAAAAACCAAACATCACTTATCATTAGAGAAATGCAAATCAAAACCACGATGAGATACCGTCTAACACCAGTTAGAATGGCTATTATTGAAAGGTCAAAAAATAATAGATGCTGGCAAGGTTGTTGTGAAAAAGAAACACTTATACACTGTTGGTGGGAGTGTAAATTAGTTCAACCATTGTGGAAGACAATGTAGTGATTCCTCAAAAATCTAAAGGCAGAAATATTGTTGGACCCAGGAATCCCATTACTGGGTATATACTCAAAGGAATGTAAACCATTCTATCATAAAGACACATGCATGTGCATGTTCATTGCAGCACTATTCATAACAGCAAAGACATGGAACCAACCTAAATGCCCATCAATGATAGACTGCATAAAGAAAACATGGTACATATATACTATGGAATACTAAGCAGCCATTAAAAAGGAACAAGATCATGTGCTTTGCAGGGACGTGAATGGAGCTAGAGGCCATTATCCTCAGCAAACTAGTGCAGGAACAGAAAACCAAATACCACATGTTCCTACTTATCAGTGGAAACTAAATGATGAGAACACATGGACACATATAAGGGAATGACACACACTGGGTCCTACCTGAGGGTAAATGGTACGAGGAGGGAGAAGATAAGGAAGGATAACTAATGGATACCAGCCTTAATACCTGGGTGACAAAATAATCTGTATAGCAAACCTCCATAACACAAGTTTACCAGTGTAACAAACCTACACATGTAACCCTGAATTTAAAAGTTAAAAAAATTAAAATAAAGACTTGGTCTTATAAATCCAACATTTGTGCTTCCTCGGGTACACTTTATATTGAATGCTTTTTTTCCTTGTGTATTGGCCATACTTTTCTATTTGTTTTCCTGTCTAATTATTTGGAATGAAACCTAAATGTTGGAAAAAATATAATATTACAACCCTGGAAACCCTATCTACTCCCCACCCAAGGGTTTGTTGTGCTTTTGTTGTCTGTTTGCTTAGTGACTTTCTTGGATGAATTCTATTATGTGTGTATTCTTTGTCATATATGTCCACTGAGGTCTCTGATCAGTTGCCTTAGTGGTCAGCTAATAATTGGACAGATATAATCTTATATACATAAGACAAGTAGGTCTTCCTTTTGCCAGTGGGGTGTGTGTGTGTGTGTGTGTGTGTGTGTTGGTGCACATCTTCAGTACTCACCTCAGACAGTTTACACTCTGCGTTGGCTTTCACTTCCTGCTTGTGCAGGTCAGATAGAGGTGAGCGATTTGAACCTTAAGTCTTTTGGTAGGCATGTGCACCGTCTTTCGCATACTCATGACTTTCTAAGTCCCCAGGAGTATATTGGAACTTTACAAAGCTCTCTAGACTCATCTCATTCTCTAGACTTTTAAGTTCTTTTTTTTTTTTTTTTTAATTTGGCCAGCCTCGTGTTTTCCCCCAAATGGTATTGTTGCCTCAGGTACCTGCAATGTTAAACAACTGCTGCTAATTGTTTTCAACAAACACCTGGGGATAGAGCTTTTCCTGCTGAGCTGCTCTGATGCAGGTCAACTGAAATAAGCCCTGTTCATGGGGCATTTCCAGGGAACTGCCAAACTAGTCTAATAGTGACAATTATCTGGGGATGGGACTCTCTGGGGACTGTAAGCCCATTCTGTCCCCTTCCAGGGGTTGCTAGACTACTGTTTTTTTGTTTTTTTGTGTTTTTTTTCTTTTCTATTCCTTTTTTTACAGCTACCATTCCTGCCAGACTGCTGGTTTTCAGGGCTGTTGCAGAGCTGAGGAGAGGAGGATGAAAATAGTGCAAGTTAAAATGCCACAAAGCTTGCTATTCTTGCTGAGATTCAGCTGTTTTTCTCAAATAAATGATCCTCTGCTTGTTGCAAGCCTTTAATTTCCCAAGTTCTGAAAAAGTTAATTTTGACAATTTTGCCAGTGTTCCTGTTGCTTTTATAGAGGAATGCATTTTGGGAGATATTCACTCTGCCATTCTGGAATTGCTTCCTCAGGCAATCCAATTTTAAGTTATGAGCACAGATTTTAGTAAATCCTTAATAAGTACTCTGAAGACCTAGTTTTGAATGAAGGCAGAAGCTATAGGATTGTAAGTAATTTATGCAAAAGAACTCTAAGTAGTGTTTTAATATTTTCCCTACTGGTTCAAGATCATCAAGAGGTCATTTGTAGCCAGTATGTGCTTACCACTTCAAGTAACATTTTTCTGTGAGTTAATTTTTCATGAATATATAGAGTTCCTTTTGTCTGGAAAAATCCTGATTTATTGTTGATGAACATTAAGGTTTTTTCCCCCCAAGCTTTCACTGCTCCCAATAGTGGTCAAGGACTTATTACTGGGCACAGTAATGGGGCCATTAAATCTACTGAAGTATACTTACTAGCTCAAAAGGTAGTAAGCTACCTTGATAGCTAGCATGGTGTATTTATTTTTAAACATTGAGAGCTTATATATTCTTTCTCATCCTAGTGTTGGAAGTATTTTTCCTTATGGTTTATTATTTGTCCTTCTTTATTGTAAAAGGGCCTAAATATGTAAAGAGTGTCTGAATAGTTGGGAAACAAGTTAAACTAATGTTAAAACTGTGTGTTAATTATATTTTAAAATATGTTTTTCTGTACCTTCCTGACATCTTTTTAGATGAAGTAGCCAACCCTAAATTGAAAGCAGTGAGGCCAATTTTTGATCTGAAAAGAGGATGATGAATATGCTATTCCCCCACCACCCTGCTGAAGTATCTAAACTTTTTGGATAGCCTGTGGGTTAGAAAGCAGTTTTATGTCATTTGACACATAACATCTATACCAGGTATCAACTTGAATGGCTAAAGCCTTTCTTTGTATTTGAAATCCAAGTTTTTCAACTGCTCCTTTTGAATATTTTTCTCTTTCCAATGAGTTGTAGCAGGATGACTCACCTTTCTGGATTTGCTAGCCAAAGGACTTGGCATGCTAAACTATAGCATGCATCCTCCTTAACTGGGTTAGATCAGAGTGTGATGGAAGTCTTGCTGTACAAGGAGAATCTGAGTGCTTGTAGTGGTTTTTTAAAAGAAGTGTTTTGAGGCTGGGCACCGTGGCTTATGCCTGTAATCCCACCACTTTGGGAGGCCAAGGCGGGCAGATCATGAGGTCAGGAGATAGAGACCATCCTGGCTAACATGGTGAAACCCTGTCTCTACTAAAAATGCAAAAAATTAGCTGGGCGTGGTGGCGGGCACCTGTAGTCCCAGCTACTCTGGAGGTTGAGGCAGGGGAATGGCCTAAACCTGGCAGGAGGAGCTTGCAGTGAGCCGAGATCACACCACTGCACTCCAGCCTGGGCAACAGAGCAAGACTCCATCTCAACAAACAAACAAACAAACAAACAATAAAAGAAGTATTTTGAGTTGTGATCTACTCTTTCTCATTACATAAAGGGAGAATAAAAATGACCTCTTGTCAGCAACCTTACTCCCCGTTACCTTAATGTTTATCTTGCCATCTTTTGATATTTTATTACTTATCCTACCTTCTGAGAAGTAAAGCAGTAAAATGTGTTTTAGAAGGACCCTGTTGAGGTATTAATTGCCTCATTAGGAGAAAGCCAGTTCTTACACTAGTACCCTCTGGCACCAGGATTCACAAAACAAGTGTCCATTTGCTAATTTCCAGTTAAGTTATAGGCTAAATCCCATTACAACAAATCCTAACACAATAGAATCTTTACATGACAACAGGGTTTCCAAATCTCAGCCAAACAATGGTCTGCTCATTGCAGGCAACAAAATCTTA
Organism: Macaca mulatta; assembly: GCF_049350105.2. Taxonomy (NCBI): domain Eukaryota; kingdom Metazoa; phylum Chordata; class Mammalia; order Primates; family Cercopithecidae; genus Macaca; species Macaca mulatta. Next base: position 127,854,718 of record NC_133407.1, on the reverse strand, counting down.
TGCCTACATATGCATCAGAAGTTTTTCATAATGGAATTTGACCTACAGTTATATTTGGAATCCGAAATTATGCTTTGAGAATGGTGATTCTGCACATGAATGCAAGGAGTAAAAGGCCTTGAGTTTCTCTGAAATATGCTTTCAGCGAACCGGAGGAGCCCTATAATAACATGATGAATCCTTGTAAGTATATAGGAGATTAGTAAAAGCCACTCATCAAAATGTGATCAATGGCTCAGGCTCCTATAATAAATGGTAGCTGCCAATCTCTGCCCCTGGCACCAGAGTTGCATTTTGGAAATATCTGTTGAATGAAGAAGAGACTAAAAACAACTTTGACTTGCGTTTCCATAGTTTCCGAATGGAAAAGGTCCACAGAATAGATCTGACTTTCCAAGGAGGCTGGATTTTAATCAGCATTGCAAACAAGCCTAATCTTTTATTAGTCTACTGGCAAAAGTTCTTAGCACCCTCCACTCTGCTCCAGAGGTGCACAGCTGATGGAGCAGGACTATTGTCATGAACTCAGGAGTTTATTCTATGGAACTTGATCAAGGGACCGTTTGTAAAGCTGCTTTCAGCCCTATAAGGACCTTAAGGATGACATGGGAGTCTGTAGAATGTGAAAATGGATCTCCTCCCACAGAACTTAGAAGAAATCAGTTGTGTTTGCTGTTATCACCTGTGCTGAGATCAGAAAAAAATGACCCCATTACCTTACCCATCATGCATAAATAAAAATATCACTAGTAATAATAACAACAATAATAGCAAATTCTTGTGTAGCACTTTTCATGTCCCAAGCATGGAATGAAGACTTTATCATTTTCATATACTTAGTAGACAGGGATACCAGGAGAGTAGGTACTGTTTTTCTCATTTTACAAGTGAGGAAACTGAGGGACAGGGAGGGTAAGTGTTTTATCCAAGGTCTCACAGCTATTAAGTACCAGAGCTGGAACTGAACCCAAGCAGTTTAATTCCAGAATTCGTATACTTAGCCATTTTCCTTCAGGGCACCTTATCGGCAAAACCTCTATATTGTGAGAGGGTATCTCTCGGTTAAGTTACTGATTATGCATGTGTATTCAATAAACATTCATTGAGTACTCACCAGGGGCCAGGCACTGAAATTACAATAGTGAAGAAAAGTAGACAGGGTGGCTTCTTTCTTTTATGATAATTGGTCATGTTGAGGAAGACTAGGAAAGAATGAAACTTGGTTCCGCGGGGACCTTGAACAAAGGAACCTGCTTTAGACCAGGAAGAAGCAACACCTATGCTGAGGTCCATAGGCAGGACAGGGAAATGGAGGGAAAATGGCATTCCACACATGTGAAACAACATATGCAAAGGCCAAAGGGCAGTGGCATCTGGGCCCTTCAAGGAACTGTAGTACAGGTAGTGAGAGGATGAGGCTGTAGAGATTGGCAGACCATTTAGGGCTCCATAGGTCATGTCGAGAAGTCTTGTCTGACAAGCAATGGAAAACCATTGGAAAGCCTTAAGGAGGATAGTAGAATGAAAAGATTGGGCTTTGAAAACTTCTCTCTTGTCTCTCGGCAGAACAGATGGAAGGGTCACCAGGGAGAGTACTGGGAAATCAGTCAGGAGGCTCCTCTGCTAGTCCAGACGAAAGACGAAGGCGGCTGGCACTAGAACGGTGGCAGTGATGATGCACATGATAGAGCTGAGAGCTATTCTGGGGATAAAGTACGAAGGAGTACTGTGTGCCATCTCCTTTGTTAGGTGGTAAAGAAACAATGACATAGACAGATATCCTGTCCTCAAAGGTTTTATAGCAGTGATTCCAACCAGGGGCAATTTTGCCTCTACCATGCCCCCCCCCCCCACCCCGTGCTGGGAACATTTGGCAAATGTCTGGAGATACATTTGGTTGTTACAACTAGAGGGTGGTGGGGTGGACAGAGGGTTTCTGCTGGCATCTACTGGGAAGAGGCCAGGGAGGCTGCTAAACATCCTGCAATGCACAAGACAGCCCCCTTCAACAAAGCATGTTCTGGCCCCAAAGGTTCATCATGCACAGGCGGAGGTGCCGTAGTTTATCCATTTGATAGCAAGCAGAAGAGTAGGCAGTGCAGTGTAGAAGAAGGCATGCTGAGGTCAAGTGTCTTCTGGGAGTGAGGGGCACTTAACCCTACCTTGGTTGGGGCAGAAGGGGAAACTGGAGGCTTCTGCCCTTAGCATAGGTTGGAGAGGGCACTGCAAAACTGCTGAACAACACTTGAGTTCTGTTTAATGCAGATTAAGTTAGGTTCTGAGGTCCAAGGGTTCAAATCCATGCACTGTCTCCACTAGCTCTGTGACCTTTGATCTCACTGTGCCTCGGTTTCTTCCTCTCTATATTAGTTCTCCTTCATAACACATGTAGAAATGTGGGGAGATGAAGGTAGATACTCCTCGTGAAGACTTGAGCACATGGCACCTTGCATATGGTAGTCACTCAATGAATGCCCATAATAAGCACCATTTTCCTCAGTTGCCTGGTTTGCCTCATTTTTATTTTCTTCAAATTCTCCTGAATAAGTAGAGGACATGAAACTGCTTGGCTACAGCACCTTCACAAAACAACTTCTTCAACCTCTTTTGCTGAGTTCCCTGCCAATTGTGAGAAGCCCCTTTCCTGCTCATAATAGGAAAAGTGAAAGAGAAGAAAATAATGCAATTCCTGTTGGTTTAATTCCTGTATTCATATTTTTTGTGGGAACATCTGATGGAAAAGTTGAGATTTTGCAATGGGATGCACGGCCTTTACTCAGAGTTGAGCAATAAATGTGGTGCTCCCTAATGCGAGACTGGGCTCATCTGTGGAGCAAAACAGTCCAGTTACAGAATGGCTGTGCAGCATATTTAATCATCATGTAGGAATTGGCTCAGAAGTTCTTGAGAATTCGAGGCATCCTGGTCTGTTAATGTGCTAAAGCCAGTTGCATTTATGCAATTGTGTTTACTGAAAAACAAGGCCAATTCTTTTTAACTCCCCAAAGATCTTACTGCATTTAAATCTTTTACATTTGATTTCTTTATATCAAAAGGATTTTTCTTTTTTTGGGGGGTTTGGGGGGTGAATTTCCACTGTCCCCTTCAATATTGGGCCCACCATTTAAAAATGATGTTAACATTGAGACATAATCTTCTGACCTCAAGAAAAAAAAAAGTGTTGGATGAGGTTGGCAAATGGTATTACTGTGAATCTGCTGCTTGCTACCAATGAAAGAGCAGTTGGCTGGGTTTGCCTTCCATGGTGGAGAAGGTATTCAGTTTTCTTCTAGCAAATCAGAAAACATATCCATCTCAGTGGTGTGGCCACTGTACACCAGACCATGGGTTGGCAAACTGTGTGGCCCATGGGCCAAATCTGGTCCTCAGCCTATTATTGTAAAAATGATTCTCTGAAACACAGCCATGCTTAGCCATTTGTGTATTGTCCATGCCTGTTTCCGTGGCAAAGTTGAGTGGTTGCAACAGAGACCACATGGCCCTCAAAGCCCAACATGCTTTTGCTTTTTGACCTTACAGAAAAAGTGTGCCAATCCCCGCTCCAGAAGACTGCTTCTCAGACTCTAATGTGCCCACGAATCACCTGCAGACCCTCTTCAGTAGGGCCGAGGATCTGCATTTCTAAAAGCTCCCCAGCAATGCCAATTCTGATGGTTCCCTGGACCACACTTTGAGTAGCAAGATTCTAGGAATTCACTGGACTGATGGGATATTTTTCTTATAGGATGCAAATGGGTAGTGGTTGAGAGCACTGGGTTCAAGTCCCATTCCTCTTATCGTGGCAGGTTACCTAATGTCCCTAAGCTTTGGATTGCTGCTCTATAAAACAAAGAGGTGCTGTCTACAAAGTGTTTAGCACAGGGCCTGGCCTATAGCATGAATTTCGTACTTGTTGGTAGCTGATATACTGGGCCTACCCTGAGACATGTTACATTACCACATATTAATCAGCCCCGATCCCTAGTGTGGCCTTCACATCAGCCCTTGGAGGCCACCTTACAAGCAGAGGTTTTTATGAGTTTTCTGAGCCCCTGGAGGGCAGTTTTTGTTTAAAGGAAAGATTATTTACAGGTGGCTTTGGTTTTAAAAATTAACATTCAATTAATTAACCAATTCTTCCTCAAGTTCAGCGTTCAGTCTTATTATTCTATCACGTTTATAAACCTTCAGTCTGTGTTTACAAACATAAATAACTTTATATTTTGAGATGCATTCATAAACACAAAGTAATTGGTTTCTTTTTAAATCATCTGGCTTGGCTCCTTCCTTCCCCAAGGAAAACACCTTTTCCTGTCTCTTTTAATAATTATTGTAATTCTCATAAATCAAACTTAAAATGTGGTGAACATTGACCTAAATATCCTAAAACTATATGTAAATTTCATGAGTTTTTTTTTTTTTTTTAGTTTCAAATAAGCTTGTACTCCTTACTCAAGTAATTGGAGTAACAAGATGTTTTAAACTGAAATAACAAGAACAACCAGTAATTTCGATGGGCCAAATTCTCTTAAATGTTAAAATGATTAAAGTGCAAAATATTTATGGATTTCTTAACACAAACAATATAAAGTTTTGTAATATGTTTGTTTCCCTTCAACATGTCTGTACCTCATTGTAAATCTGTCCAAGGTCAAAAGGTGCTTACTCACTAAGGAAACACTTGTCTTCTAAGGATACCGTGTCAGCTGGTTGAGATTGCACGATGATTGAAAACTTCAGGTGCGACGCAAACTGGATTCTTGTCCTTAATGCTATTAGGATACCCTGAGTCCTATTTATACTTACTATGTCATTGACTTCATAGATTAATAAAGTGAGTGGTCAGATAGATAGCCTGTGACCCTTAGATTTAAGCTAGATGTTATAGAAGTCTGGAACACTCCAGGCTGCTCCATATTTCCTGCGTGGGGTTTGCATTTTTTTGTCTCTTAAAGTATCTAAATGTTATGCCAGCTAACTCTAATGACCTTTGAGACTGTTGGAAAAAGGCACCTTTTCAAAAACTTTCTCTCTTAGGGCTACACATTTTCTAGATATTATTTCTAGATATTAAAGTGAGAACCTGTTTAACTTTGGATATCTTGACTTACACGTGGTCACAACTTCCAAGATTTTTCTGCCAGTGGGGTTGACTCCCAGTGGGGTTGTTAAACTCCTTTGGTGTTGAAGGCTATCACCATAGTTCAATATTATTCATGTGGTGCTTTTCTCTAACCTAACTATATAGTGGAAAAGTATTCTAGTTACAATTGTTTGAAACTGTCTAGATTGTGCCGTTAACTCTTTCATTTTAAAGAAGACCAAAGACAGATGTTCACCATTCAAGTTCAAAGTCAGGCAGAAAAGACCTAAGATATGCCTGGATTTGTGTTAGATGAAGTGGTTGAGTCTTTGCTTGGGAGACTAATGCTATCCACAACCTCCTTTTTTCATATCTTAATTTTCTATAGGTAGTTGTCATAATTTCTATGAGAGCGATGATGCAAGATATTTATTTAAATTTTGCCTACATTTTATTATTTGAAAATGTGAGCATGTCTTAGATTATATTGCCATAATTCATTTGAGATATTCATGTAAAAGATACTATTACTCCAGTTTTGGCCATTTGAAAAATGCCTGGATTGGGTACCTGATTTAGATGTTACCACTGAAAACTGCTTCTCTGGAATTGAGTTGAACTTCAGGTGCACACTGTAACATTTATTCATTTGTGTTACAAAACTGTACTTCACTGATATATAATTTTATGAGCTAAGGCTTTCCAAGAAAAGAGTACTTTGTATCTTGCCATTATATTTACCTAAGGAGGGCCCATCTCTGCAACCAAAAGCAAGTCCAATTTTGTGTGGAATTCACACTTAAGTATCTCTTGCCTAACAGAGTTTTCTCTGTTGGGTATGGATTTATTTTGTAGTTAAGAGTAAAAGAAAGTTTTTAGGCATTTATATTTGGTGGTTCCAGAAGTTAACCCTGTCAATGTTGTTATGGGTAATAAATGCAACCCTGTTTCCTTGAAAGAATAAAGAAAGGAAGCCATTGCCTTCTGTTCACGGTTACTATTAAAACTGCTGTGGCGTGGTCAATCTCTTTATCTTTTTTTGCAACATGTTTATCCACTATTGACAATTTTAAACAATGAAAGATTCTTCAAATGATATAGACACAGTTGTGTTGCACATGTAAATTTTTGTAGAATGCCAAGACACTTGACTTTCTCCCTTTCTCAGGAATCCATCTACCTTGCATTTGAATTTCACACTACCCTACCTGAGTTCTCGCTTGGGCCTCAGTGTTGTTGTTGTTGTTCACACTGAAGCACTTGAGAATAAAATCAACCTTTAAAATTTTCATTAAAGTTCTAGATATAGTCATTGCTGCTCAGAGTATTTGAGTGTTGTATAGTTCTGGGAGCTTTAAAAAACTATTGAAGTGCAGTTGAAAAAAAATAGAGCTGATTTAGTAAATCTTAAAAAGAGGTCGACCTTTTCATTTTGACTTGAGTTCCAAATTTAAGTTCCCAAGTTAGCATTTGGTACTTAAAAGCACAATGGTGATAATTAGGGTCTGACTCTAGTTCTTACATCCCGGACTAGGAACAACTTTCTGATTAGCTAGAGTCTCTTAGAATCCTCTCTGATCTACTTGCTCCTATCTCTCTTCTATGCCATGTCATCAATGCCATCCTTATAGGCAATAACAGTAAATGTGTATTTATCTGAGTAAGTTCCCATTCTGAGTGCAACTTTCCTAAGAACAGTGTCAGGCAGGGAAGACTTTCCCTCTGCCCTCTGAGGGTTCAATAATTGAGTTTATGAAATAAACTGACAATAGGCAGATTAACAAGAATAAAGATATCCATGTGCATGAGGGCACCACGTGAAAGAAGAGTGAATATCCCAAACCTAGTGATATTTGGAAGCTCGTATACCTTTCCTTAGGGAAGCAGATAGGAGGAGGTGGGCGAAGTAGGAGAGAGTAAGTGATTCCTGGGAAAGATGAGTAGGCCTTCTGAAGAACAGGCTGTGACAAAAATCTGTCTGGGTGTGGTATCACCTGGAGGTCTCTCCTCCTGTAAGCCGAAGTTCCCTGGTTGGTGAGATTCTCTGGGAGGGGATTCATGACAATTAACTCCCTTTTGCAGTATCTGTCTTCAGACAACTAAGAGGAGCCCAGAGAAAGCCCCTTCTTATATCCACTGTCTCCCAAGTGCCCTCAGTTTGAAATCATCAGCATACCAAAGTGACATATTTGCAGTAGTATCTCCTGAACTCCTTCAGCAGTAACTGTTTCTTAGCTTAGTTTTATCCACTAATTTCATCTCTGTTCATTCAATGAATCAATAAATATTTGAGTACCTTCTATGTTCCAGGTGCTATGCTGGATCTGGGGTTGAAGTGATGGATAAGTGTGGGCCCTGCTGTCATGTGGTTTTATATTCTAGAAGGGAAGACCAATGTGGAACAGATAACCATGGGATCATTTAGCCACAGCTATGATGAGCAAATACCATATTGTGCTTAGTACAATGACATTCACTTGCAGACCATATGATTAAGAATTATTGGTAACCATTGGAGAGGAACTTCTGAGATCCACTCTGTTCAATTTAGACTTTCCTGCATTGTTGGCTAATGGGTTTTTAGAGCAGTTTCCTAGGTGTTTGTCACTTATGCCAAGGTTCAGTCCTGGTAAGTTTTTAAAAGTTAAGATTTAAACACTATCAGCCAACAAACACAAATACTATGAGTTCTCCCTCTTTGTTCTTACTATTCTCACAAAATTAATATGTCTGTGTGTGGCATGATCGTGTGTATATGTTACTATGCATATTCCCTAAACTCCATTTTTTTTGGCTCAGGTTTAAGCATTTATTCCTTGTCAATGATTTATTTTTTTTTTAAATGTTCTCTCTACCTCATACCACTGACTCTATGAAAATGCTGTTTTGGTCTAACAATTCAGCAATGACTAAGATAGATTCAAGCCCTAGAAAGGCTCATAAATATGGCCCTAGTAAAGAAAAGTAATGATGAACAAGATGTATGGTGGCAGGCATAAACACAAGAAACTGATCTGATTTTCTTTTTTACAAGCCCTAATTCTGGTCCTACCACTGTAATAATAGATCTTGCTCATCATAGGAAATGACAGATGCATCAGAAGTATCAGAGAATAAGTGATTTCTGGTATACTTTTCATCAATTGATGCTAAAACTTTTATCAGTCCATTTCACTTTGTCTCTTAATATGTGGATAGCAGGGATGTCTCATGAGGGCGTCTGGCAATTGTAGAAGCCTGAACCACGAAGCAGAACATTTCTATCTGGTCCAAATGAAGAGACATCATTCAGATGCAAAAATAGCCAAGTGCCAGCGTGCAGATTAATATTCCGCAATGAAAAGATGTGCACTCTGTCTGCCAGCGCCCACTCACACATTTGCTGACAAATACATTCTCCTCAGGTGGAGTCCTGCCCCCACCTCTGGCCAAGACTTGTGTTTGAGAAGTGTTTCCAGATGCATTCAGTTGCTGACATATTAAAGAATGAGAGTGGGCTCTTAGGATCCAGCTGTGCAATCTCACTGTCCACACAGGTCCTTCCATAAATGCTGTTATCCCCTTAGTGGGGTCTCCTGAAATGCCACCTTGGAGCAGTTCAGGCATTTGCCAAGCCAAATGAGTTTGGCAACAGAGAGCTGTGCTGTTTCCATACACAGCTATGGGTGCATTCTTAGTATAAATAAATGGTGCCAATTCCTGCCAGGTGAGCAGACTACTTCTGGAAGCATGTTGGGTGGTTTGGTGGGTTGTTAACAGCTTCCGGCTGCTAGAACCTGAGTTACAAATGCAGATACCTAAGGGGGTGGAAGGCATGTAGAGTGAAGTCAGTGGAGGTAAGAGCTCCCATGAGAGTAGAAGGAACTGGAGAAACCAAAGATCACAGGTCTCCTCCCCTGTTTCTGGCTTACTACCACCTTGTGAAAATTTAGGGCCCAGTTTGTCTGATCTTAAATTTCTCAAAAGAAGCTGGAAATTCTGCTTTTTACATAAAATGTCCTAATTTTAAAAAGTCAGCAGCTAATAGAGATGTTTTGGAACACTGCATGGGCCAAACACAACACATCTGTTAGCCAGAGGGTTGTTTTGTGCTGGAGCCTGGCTGCTCCAAGTGTGGTCCTCAGCCTCATCGTCACGTGGTTACTAGTTGAAAATGCAGAATCTCAGGTCTCACCCAGGACCTACAGGGTCAGAATCTGCATTTTAACCAGATCCCAGGGAGTTCCTGTGCACATTAAAACTTGAGAATTACTGTGCTGGAGGTCTTACGCAGGTACTTGCTCACTCAATGTTAAGAAGCAACTTTTTTTTTTTTTTAATCATTGGCTAGAAATATTTTTAACGGAGTTCCATTTTAAAGTCCAAAAATAACTTCAGGTTTAAAGTATTAGCTTAGATGTACCTTATTTGGGGAGAGCTCCTCCCTAAAACCAGGATATATGTTCTTCCTCTGTGACTCTGTACCACCATGCTCTTATTCATGTTCATCTGTTGACTTGAGGACCCTATGAAGGCAAAGACCATGTCTTATTCTTTTAGTATTTCCAGCACTGTCAGAATGCCCAGCACATAGGAATGTACAATGAATGAATGAATTATGAGAAATCCCATAGTTGCAATTATTAAACATTTCATATTAACTTGAAGAGTCTAATTAGACTTGTTAGTAGGAAAATTCCTTCTGTAGCTCCACTGCAGCTGTACCGTCTTCTTCTTGTCCTTTCCTTTGGGGTATACCGTCTGTTCCACTGCATGTCCCCCTCACTCTTACATTCCTAGGACTTGCTCCGTGACCTGGCATATAGCAGATGCTCAGTAAGATCCATCTGATGTTGAATGGATGAACTAGAAAAAACAAAGAGCTCAGTGGCGGCTCCTGTGTTAAATTAGTGCTTCTCTCATCATGATCCTTTAATTACCTATCCAAGTTAGAGACTCGTGGCTTAATCATGGACTTAGAAAAAAACTATGGTATATATCATATTTATGTACATATACTCTAACAGAGTGCTCACTAGCTCTACCCTGAATTTTAATGGGGCTCTAGTGCCCTTAAAGATGGAGTGTGTATTTCATTATGGAAAGATTGGGTTGCATCACTTTCATGTTTATCTTATTCAAATAGAACGGTCAGGAGACCTCTCTTTCTTAGGTGTTCTTATGAAATCTGAATTGAATCTTCACTATCCCCACTGATCACATTCTTTATCCACAGATTCTTTGAAATAGCATGTTATTTAAGAAGAAGGAAAATGGAGCCAAGCAGATACAAAGATAACATTTCCTATGTTAGTGTTGACTTTTTATATATTCCCTAGAAGGGCTATGATATGGCTTGGCTGTGTCCCCACGCAAATATCATCTTGAATTGTAGCTCCCATAATTCCAACATGTTGTGGGAGGGACCTGGTGAGATAATGGAATCATGGAGGCAGTTTCCTCCATACTGTTCTCATGGTAGTGAATAAGTCTCATGAGATCTGATGGTTTTATAAGGGTTTCCTCTTTCACTTGGCTCCTGCTGCCATGTAAGATGTGCCTTTCACCTTCTGCCATGATTGTGAGGCCTCCCTAGCCACGTGGAGCTGTGAGTCCATTAAACCTCTTTTTCTTTATAAATTACCCAGTCTCAATTATGTCTTTATCAGCAGTGTAAAAATGGACTAATATGGGCTACTTGTCAGTGGGGTAAAGCCTTTTGATCCAAATACAAATAAGTTGGGTTTTTAAAAAATTACAATGGGATATTTTGGGATGCTGTTATTTGATAGAAGTTGACATCTCATAGTTCTTATCTACATGCAATATACACCGACACTCTTGTCTTCTAAGAGAATTTATTCCAGTCAGCTACATTCTCTTGTCCCAAAGTGGAATAGTCTCCCATTTTTGTATTTGTGCATGTGCTGGGTTTTCTGTGGTTGTTCGCTTGTGATTTCAATGACTTGTTTTGGACCTCCAGGGCTGCCTTCTAGCATGGCCATTCTGAGAATCAGACTTCAGTTTTGAAAGGCATAGTAATGACTTTCGGTTAAGAATTTTGTTTTAGACCAAATAGAGCAGAAAACTGGCTTTTTGTTTGTGTTGTGAAAGCTAACCTTTCTGTTGATTGCATAAAGTGAAAGAATAATTGTTACTTTTGCGAATTAAAATACAGTTAATAAAGATATTTGATTATAATGAACTAAGGCTTTTATAAAATTTCTTTGAATGACAAGGTTGTTAAGTATGCTCTTGAGTTTGTAGCCAACTGTTTTTTTTTTCTTATTTTCAATGTTAAAGAACAGTAACTTGGTAGGCCTTTAATAAGTGTTTGCATAATTAGAGGAAAAGTATAGAAAGATACACATTAAATTATTAATAGTTTGTTACATTAGCAAGGTGAAGTTGAAGGGTAAGAGAAGGAGAGGGAATCATTCTTACTTTATATACTTTAGACTTTGAATTTAAAAAGCTTGTATTGTTTTGTAATTTAATTGACTGAAATAAAATGTATGAAGAATTGAGGAAGTGTATGACCTAAAAAACTTAAATTAATAAAGTCTGATTGAACCTTACTCACATTACGTTTTTGAAGTTAATTCTGAAAGTCATATGTATCAGTGAGAATCTTTTAATGAAATTTGGTGTGTGGATGGGTGGGCACACTTTTGGTCCACTGTGTTCAAGGTCCAAAATGTATTCCTGTGAGATTTCCTTAGGGCACAATAGGATTTTGTGGTGTTGATTATTGACATAACTACTGACATTGATAAATTTTTTATAACTATTGTATAAAATAAATATTTCTATGGGAGAAAAATGAATATGTTAAAGTCAGTGTTGTATAGTTTAGGAGCCAGACTGACTGGGTTCAAATTCTGGCTGTGTCACATTCTAATTGTGTGTGACCTTGGTCAAAGTTACCAGATCTGTGTGCTTTAATTCCTTCATCTGTGAAATAAATAACAGTACTGACCCCGAAGGTTTGTTGTAGAGAGATGAATTACTTTGTTTAAAGCCCTTTGAGGAATGCCTTATATGACATAAATACTGTTATGAGTTAGCTTATGCTGTATAACAAAACATCTTAACATTTAGTAGCTTAAAAAAGCATACATCTATTATTTCACATGATTTTGGATTGTCTGGGCAGTTCTTCTCATCTGGGCTGCCTTGACTGAGGCTGGATAGTCCAGCATGGCTTCACTTACATGGTTAGTATAATGGCAGGTGGGCTAATAGCAACTGAGCTTGTTCCCATGTCTGTGGTCATAGGGTTCTCAATAGCAGCAAAATTCCATTGGTTAAAGCAAGTTACATAGCCCAACCCAGAGTCAGTATAGGAGGGGACTACTCGAGCACATGTACAGGTGAGGGACTTAGACAATTTTTGCAGATAATCTACTTCAAACACGTTAGAAGCATTAGCTGCTATTATTATTATTATTACTATTACTATTATTATCACCTTTCCAAACATAAAGCTACTGTATTAACTGCTCTTGACTAAGTCTTTAGTCATTAGCATTTGCTATTTCCAAATATTATGGGAGCCTCAAAAATTAATACTTGCAACAAGAGAGTTTTTAAGAGGAGCTTATTCTGCAGGGCTGAAATTATTATTTTTGTTACAAACTGTAGCTGTCCCTACTGGTCTCCCTGGGAGCATTTTGCAGGTTATAAAATACAGCGATTACTATGGTAATCATATTGCAAGTATAAAATGGCTTTGACCTACTTGTTAAAATGCAGTGTGTATTAAAATAAAGACTGTGAGCTTAAAGCTAAATGAACTCAGAATAAAAACAGAATAGCAAGTCCAAAGTGCTGGGGGGATCTTCAAAGGAAAGGAGGGCATTTGATAAAGAGGATGCATTTTCCCTTATTCTCTTCATTTTCCCCTTGGTGTGATGACTGCTGAAAAATGACACCAGTCTCAGAGAGTGCTTCTGCTCCCAGCCTGACTCGAAGGCAGAATTATTTTTTAAATAATAAGAGCTACCATTTGCAGAGCCATTTACTGTGAACCAGGCAGTGTGCTGGGTATCTCTACACACTCAGTTCCTCATCATGACATGTCCCTGAAACAGAAATTATTTTTCTGCTTTTATAAATGAAGAAACTGAGGTACAGAAAGACTAAATGACTTGCCCCAAGCATAGGAATTATTTCCCTCAAAGGCTTAGATCACTGAGGACCCATGAATCAGAATTGTGAGACCAAAAATAAGTTGGCCACAATTACATGAGTTGATTCCGTTTCCACAAGGCTCTATTTTGGGGACATTTTCATTGCTTTTGTCAATTGAATTATTCATTTATTCAACAGATATTCATTATATGCCTATTGTTTGCCAGACAGCATGCTAATTGCTGTGTTAGTCCACAGACAGGGCCCCTGAAGGGCTTTCCTGTGGTCAAAGAAGGCTTCCCACATGTCTAAGGTGGGACTTGGCATATAAGAAGACATTATTAAAGGATAAGAACCTATCTGTTTCAGGAAGCAGTCATAGTAACAGCAAGAACTCAAGAGGACCTGAAAACAGCTCAGTTTAGCAAGAATGTGGAGACCAGGATCTGCGGGAAAGTTATGATAAAGAAAATTGCCATTGTAAGCAAGAGTCACATCTCAAAGGGCTTTGTGAGTTGGGTTTCTTCATCTGAGAGCACAAGGGAGTCACAGAAGAGTCTGAGCGGGGAATGACATGGTCAGATGGGTCATTTAGCAAGATGACTGCAGCCACAGTATATAAAATAGAATTGAGACGGGGGTGAAGGGAGGAGAGGCAAGATCTCTGCCTGAGAGTCCAGTTAGTAAGACCGATTCAGCAGTGTCGGAGAGAGATGGTAGTGCCTGGAGCGGGCCATTGCATCAAGAATAGAGAAGGGGCAATAGAGAAGCAAAGAGCATTGGGGATACATGGAAGCTGTTTGGATGTGGAGGGAATGAGGGAGGTTGAGGATGGCATTTGGTGTCTGACATGGAGTCTTGGTAGATGGTTCCCCTGATGAGAGGAACTTAGAAGGAAGAAGATGATACATCAGTTGTGGACAAGTTGACTTCGCACCTGTGGGGCTTCCAGGCAGACACACCTAGAAGATAATTAGGACATATGAGTCTGGACCTTAGGAGAGATTTCTGGGCTGGAGATGAAATTTGAGATTAGCAGCACTCTCTCCTCTAGCACTTCTTTGCCTTCCCCAACATCTCTGTCCTCTCATTGAGCTTCATTTTACTGTTGGTACTTATCTTATTTGCTTATTGTCTTTCTGCACCACAGTAGAATTTAAGTTCCATGCAAGCAAGGAATTCACTGGTTCACAGCCACACCCTCAACACTTGGAACAGCGCCTGCCTGGCACTTAAAAGAGCTCATCAGCAGACAGAACCTGATAGATGTCACTGGAAAGAAGGAGCCAAAATGAGCTTGCCTTTGGAGAGTGCAGGCTCTGAGAAGAGACAGGGCCCATGGCAGAAACTTCTTTGAAAAGGAAGGGCAGAGAAAGAGGAACCATCAAATAAAACTGAGAAGAAGCCTCCTCTCTTTGCTCTGAGAGAATCTTCAGAGCAAGCGGGGAGGTTGAATGACAAAACATTCAGAACTTTCAGGGATCCAAAACAGAGTGGCTGTTGGGGACGTAATGATTTCTAAAAACAGTGGGCAGGACAGAATTAAGTATATACATGTTCTTCAGGGTTTTTTTGTTCTGTTTTCTCTCTCTTTTTTCCCCCCTACATTTAAAATTTTTTTCAGCCAAATGCAAGGGTGGCTTTAGAGCACAGGAAAAGTGTGATGACTGTTACCACATTTAATTCAGCAGGAGGCAAATGGAGTTCATCGTGCAGGCCAGTTGGAATCAATTAATAAGGGCTTTATTTATTTATTTATTTATTTAGAGACAGGGCCTTGTTCCATTGCCCCAACTGAAGTGCAGTGGCCCAGTCAGGGTTCACCGCAGCCTCAACCTCCTGGGCTCAAGAAATCCTCCCACCTCAGCCACACAAGTAGCTGGGATTACAGGTGCATGCACACCACTATACATGGCTAATTTATTATATTTTTTGTAGACATGGGTTCTCCCTATGTTGCCCAGGCTGGTCTCGAACTCCTGTACCCAAGTGATCTGTCTGCCTCAGTCTCCCTTCCAAAATGCTGGGATTGCAGGCTTGAGCCACTGCACCCGTCCCAAATAAGGGCTTCCTTTATAGGAGAGTTGTGTTGAGAAACATTCTGAGGCTGGTTCCAGGCCCAGCTGGAAAGAGTTCTGTGATCATGTAGTGGTATTTGCTGTGGAAGCTGGACCTGGGTGGTGTCATAACTGACAGGCCTTTGCCACCCTCATCAAGAAAATGAGTTGCTGTGAGTAACAATCTTCCAGAAACACGTATACTCCGTCTCTTACAGTATATGTTTGGCAGATGTGAATTCTGCCTTCCCAAGGCTCTGGTACTCTGGTTGGTAACTTGTGGACCTCTGTTTGGTCTCATTGGCATAACTCATTAGGGAGTTAAATCAGGACAGACTGAAGGTTGACTTTTTACAGGCTGGTAATTTTTATGCCACCCCAGGAAAGCTGTGACTCCATAGCTCTCAATTTTGTTCAGGCTTTCAATTTTGAACATAATTATTTATTCTTTAGGTAATTCTGAGAAATAACCCCACACATTGCAATTATCAGTCATATAAATTGACCTGCTGATAATCACAGAAATGAAAGGAAATTGTACATAAGCTGGTAAATTCAGGTTTTACAAGTACCAATTCTAGAATTCATCTTGGAAAATGAATCTGAAGGTGAAAGCTTCGTATTATAAATAGATTTTTTAAAAGTGTTCAATTATGAATTTTCAATTCCGTGGTAAAGAGCAATCGGGTCAGTAGGGATAAATGATGTCTTTGGATTTAACTTATTTTGGTTAATAGTTGCTCTGCATTCCTCTACCTCTGCTGATCATTCTAGGAAAGGCAAATTCTTGAAATTCTTTTGTTGCTCTTCCAGAGGAGGGCAGAGTGTTCCATGGGCAATAGAAATGAAAGGCCTTCTTTTGGAAACCTCCCAAATTCCATCACCTAATTAGGAGTTCAGTAACTGGAGGCCTCAAACTTTATATCCAGAGGGGAGCAGCAGCAAAGAGACTAAAATGCAAAGAGCATAAAATGCAAAGAGCATTGAGACTTTATGATTGGCAGCGTATGGTAATTGTTCATCACTTGACCCTGAGAGAGAGTACTCTCTCCTGTAAGTAAGTACTGATATATTAATAGTTCTTTGAATGCGAGCAAGTTGCTCCAAGTCTTTCAATCTGAAAGTGAATTTTGGCAGTAGCATGCAATACCTCTTCTCCCCTTATTCAGAGTGGTAAGTAGGGACTCTATTGCCGTCAATTAGTAAAGATTGAGTAAGTGTCTACAGTTGGTTTAGCGTTGTTACAAGCATTGTGAGAAATTCTAGAGAGCCTTGAAGATGTGACCTTTATCTTCCCAGGGCTGCTTTTTGCAGGGGGAGGGGAGGAGAGGAACAGATCAAAAAAAGAAAACAAAAAGCTCCCCAAAACAAAAAGTCATGCAACCATTCAGGAGATAGTCAATGGTAGACAGGATGGTAGCTTATCAACATGAGATATCACATAAAAGAGATTGTTTGGGCCACAGGTTCAGAGAGAGAAAATGAGAGAAAGAGAGAGAGTGCACACAAAAGAGAGCCAGTGGATTCCCGTCAGCATGGCCAGATGTGGTGCACACCTCCAAAGTAATGTGCCTAAAAACAGAGGGCCAAAAACTCTTTCCACAACTACCAAGAAAAGAGGCATCAAGATTTAGACCCAGAAAATGCAAATACTGACACCTAGATTCCCTATACATACAAGTTACCTCTTCTAGAAATGTTCTAAGAGCTTGAGAGGCATCTGTTTCCCCTCTGTCCTGGAATGTTTGCTTTTTCAATTTAGGGGCAGTCAAATTTAGATAATATAAATAGTTCAATTTCCTCCCTCTTTCCCTCCCTCAAATGTAGTCAAGAGATTCTATTCAGTCTTTAGAATTCATTATCAATTTACTAACCTACTTGATGATAGAGTGGAGAAATAATAAATATATTAGTTGGGTTTTGAGAAAGCTTTAAAAATACAATTTCTAGATCCTGTTCCAAACATAATAAATTTGAATTTCCAAGAGTGAGACTCAGAAATTTATGAAATTGTCAGATTCCCAGCGTGGTTCTTATGTCGACAGTCATAGTCAAACATTTAGAAATGGATAGAATGGATGGTACATGGCAGTAAGAAGCAGACTGCAAATCTCTAATATCTGCACAAGTAGGGCTGATCTAGGTACTTGCCCTTGGTACTGATTTGTTTATTGAAAGGTTGAATGAAAAATATAAAAATAAATAGAACTACACTTGAAGTCAGATGCCCAATTACCCAGCTGTAGAATAGACAGTGTAGTGAGAGATGTGTAGAGGAAGAAGAAAACACACACACACACACAAATTAAAAGAAAAACAACTGATCTTAAACAGGTTTTGGTCAACAGTTTAGTGTTTATCAAATTAATATGATGTTGAAATCATGTTTTAGGAGTGAAGAGGGCATAAACCCACTCCACCCTGCCCTGGACAAATCATGCTTGAACGTTTTTTATTACTAAGACCATTTTCAAACATAATAAAAAATCAAAAGAACAGTACAGGCCAGGTGCAGTGGCTCACAGCTGTAATCCTAGAGCTTTAGGAGGCTAAGATGGAGGGTTATTTAAGGCCAGGAGTTTGAGACTGGCCTGGGCAACATAGCGAGACCACATCTCTACAAAAAATTTAAAAAATTCGCCAGACATGGTGGCATGTGCCTGTGGTCTGAGCTACTTCGGAGGCTGAGGTGGGAAGATGGCTTGAGCCCAGAAGTTCGAGGCTGCAGTGAGCTATCATTATGCCACTGCACTCCAGCCTGGGTGACAGAGTGACCCCCTGTCTCTAAAATAAATTAAAAAGAGAGACCTGTACAATGCATCTCCACATAACAGATCTAACAAGTATTGAAGTCTGGCTACATTTTCTTCCCATGTCCCAATTTCCTGTTGCTTGACCTCCCTCCCTTTATCCCACCTTCCTGCTTCTTTCCTAAATGTTTTAAAGCACATCTAAGATGTTGTGTTATTTTAGCCTTACATATTGAAACATGTTTCTCTGGAAAGCGTGGATGTGTTCTTACCTAACTACATCTCACCTGACAATATTGACAATAATTCCTTGTTCTTGTTTAATTGGATGTCACATTTTGAGTGGTTGGGGTGGTAAAAAGGTTTGAAACAATGTCCCACAAGCAGCAGTTAACAGAACTTGAGTTGCTAGAAGACAAGGCTCAGGTTTGGAAGGATGTTGAGTGGAAGAGGGGCTGGACTTGCTCTCTGTGATCTGAAGTGGAGGACTGCTGGCTTGTGATGAACTGCACTGCCTCAGGAGTTTTCTCACCTGGAGGGTGGAGTGTGAGACACTGCAGAGAGGTTTCACATGCTCGTTTTATGGATATTTATCAAGTGCCTGCTATGTTAGATCCTGAGGATGATGTGAACAATAAGACAGGTGCAATCTCTTCCCTCATGGAGTTTTGAATCTATAGCACTGTTTCCCAAAGGATGAGATGGGTGAGGGGGATGCCGGGTCAATTCAAGAACTAACATTGAGTTCCATGTAGTTACAAACATTCTCTTTTCAGTCTTCCAAACCTTGTAAGGCATCAAGGAGGAGGTCTCATTTGAGGATTAGGGTTGACACACCTCTACAATTTCATCATTTTCTTTTCTAATGAAGCAAGAGCAACTTCAGGTTCACAGTTTTTAGCAGGCAACAGTACCTCATGAACTATTTTTTGAGCAATTCACTAAACATATTTATAAGAGCAAGTAAGATAATGGGCAAATATTTAATACAGGAATAATTAAAACCAAAATGTTACGAGGGATGGTTTTAAGTTTTGGGGTTGTGTCTGTTTTTGTTTTCCACTTTTTATATTTGCATACAATAAAATTAATTCTTAGGTTTATACTTGCATGAGTTTTTGCAAATGCATATAGTAATATACAGTATGCTTAGAGTAATACACTGTCATATAACCATTCCTACACTCAGAATACAAGTCAGTTCTATCACCTTCCAAGATTTTCTCATGCTACCTGTGTGTTTATAGAAATTTCTGCACCCCCCCCGCCCCAGTGCATTTTAAATTCTCAACTATCCTCACCTCCCATCCCCAACTCTTGGCAACTACTGATCTGCTTTCTGTTTCTATAATTGTGCCTTTTCTGGAATGTCACATAGTGCAGTCATATAGTATATAGCCATTTCAGTCTATCTCATTTCACATAGAATAATATATTTGAAATTCATCTATCTTATTGCATCTATTCATTTGCTTTTTTTTTTTTTTTTTTTTTTCTTTTTTGAGACAGAGTCTCACTCTGTCTGTCGCCCAGGCTGGAATGCAATGGCGAGATCTCAGCCCTCTGCAAACTCCACCTCCCAGGTTCAAGCGATTGTTTTGCTTCAGCCTCCTGAGTAGCTGGGATTACAAACACGTACCACCACGCCTGGCTAATTTTTTTGCATTTTTAGTAGAGACGGTGTTTTGTCATGTTGGCCAAGCTGGTCTCAAACTCCTTACCTTAGGTGGTCCGCCTGTCTTGGCCTCCCAAAGTGTTGGGATTGCTGGCGTGAGCCACCACGCCCAGCTTTATTCATTTCCTTCTAACTGCTGAGTACTATTTCATTGTGTGGATGTATCACAATTTATTTATTCATCATAAATAATATAATGTATATTCAATATGACAAATGACAAACATGGTACTTAGTGAAAGCAGATTAACAGATACACTGAAGGTGATATGTCAATGACTGAATTTTGGAGGGGATAAAAACTGGTCTAACAAATGTATGTATTACAGAGTTGTTTGAGTAGGCCATCTTTTAATTTCTTATCCATACCTTCATCAGTGCATTTAATTGAAATATAAATATGGTTCCGGTTGTCTTAAGTCAGAAAATACCTTTTGGCTTTTTTTTTTTTTTTTTTTTTGAGACAGAGTCTCACTCTGTTGCCCGGGCTGGAGTGCAGTGGCATGATCTCGACTCACCGCAACCTCTGCCTCCTGGGTTCAAGCGATTCTCCTGCCTCAGCCTCCTGAGTAGTTGGGATTACAGGCGCCCACCACCACACCCAGCTAATTTTTTGTGTTTTTAGTAGAGACAGGGTTTCACCCTGTTGGCCAGGCTGTTCTCAAACTCCTGACCTCGTGATTCACCCCCCTCAGCCTCACAAAGTGCTGGGATTACAGGCGTGAGCCACTGCGTCCAACCTTGGTTCTTAAAGTAACCCAGGATCTCCAGAGCATCCTTTTCATAATCTCCTCACTTATTTTCATTCATTCCCTCCTTCCTTGCTTCATTCCTTCTCCTCTTCCTTCCTAGCCTCCTTCTCACTCTCTCCTATCTATTCCCCCTAATATTTTACTGGAGTTTATATAACTGAATTAATTAGACCTATTTCTCAAGGAGTTGGTTTTCCAGAAAATTCACTTTGCAGTTGGCATGACAGAAGAGCTGGCATATTAATCAAATGCTACAATTTGTTCTTTGTATCTGAATGAGGCTGAGGTTGGACTTACTGCTTATCTGTTGTCCGTTTGTACCATTCTGTCCTTTGCAGCCAAGGAGACTGGATTGGATTCTTTGTGATTGGACTGGGTGATGGTTGTAAGTGTTAATAGATTGGGCAGAGACCTACTGAATGGGCACAAACCCTATCTCCTTAGTTACTGTTACAGAGTACCCAGGATATAAAGTGTCTGCATGAAAATAAATAAGAGCTTTTCTTTTCCTTTGTTTGACTGATGATATCTATACCATTTAATAGAATAAAATGATAAAAAACCTTTGTCCTTTCTTAAATAACATGTTAATTGCTGTTTTATGCATTTATTCATTTTGTGTTTCTGAAATATATTCAGTTTATAGACATTTCTATCCCTCAATGCATTTTAAATTCTCAAGCATCCTCAAATTATGTATATTTAATATAATCTTGTATATGTGGAGGGGGATACACTTTGTAGCTAATGGGGAGATCAAAGTTACTAGCTTTCTCCATTTAGTCAGCTTGTTGCAGAATACAAAGGCTGCTCAAGGATTTGAGTTCATATCTTAAAAGCTCATCAGAAATATTCTAAGCTATAGATTTTTTTCTCTCTCAGCAACATTTCAGATATGGAGGTTCTCCTCGGTTGCCCTTGCTAGTGTTGCTGAATTTAAATGCCACAGGAAAAAAAGATCTGTTCTGTTTTTTCATCTGTGGAATGAGGGGGTTGGACTAGATGGAAGATGTCAAATTTGTAGCATTAGTGCTGTCACTCCTTATCCATCCACATGACAGACATCACTAACCAATCATAGCGTGCTTTCCTGCCAACACAGCATGACTTCTTGTCAAGTCAGAACTCCAGGAAGCCACTACTAATCAACTGATGCTAGCCCAAGACGTGAGATCTATTTCCATTGTGAAACAAGTGGTGTTTACTCCCAGGAGTATACTCAAGATGGTTACAAAAGTTAGGTACTCATTGGACAGTAGAAGGAAGAATGTCAGAGTGCTTTGTTTCAAGTAAAGAAGATCTCAAATTACTACATTTTATGCTCCTGAAGTCAGGGATTGTGTTTTAGTCTTGTTTTTCCATGTATACCAGCCTACGTGGTTAAACTATATCTCATAGTAGATACTATATAAATGTTTGTTAAGTAGTGCACGAAGGAATTAATGGAAGAGCATGTCCTTGCTCAATTCTTTTCTCTCTAAAACTTTACGGTTCAGTGCTTCTTCCAAAGGGCAGGCACAACCTTTGCCATGACTGAATTTCATTCCCTTTAGTTCAAGCCATTCCTCCAGGTTGGCTAGATAGCTTTGTGTTCTTCTCCACCAAGCATTGGCACAGCCCAGCAATGACTGGCTGGACTTTCCAAGTTTCCTCTCCATCTATTATCCCCATCATTCACAAACCTATTGAGTAATGCTGAGGAGGGTTCATTTAATCCTTCTCCTGCTTGATCCTGAATTCTTTCAACTTGATGTGTAATTGGGAATCTGAAGGTTTAATGATATGAACAAGAATTTTGTCACAGATTCAAGCTTTAACACTGGAGATAATCATTTATTTGATACTTACCATAGGTAGCCCTTATTAGTTGTAGTTTGGGAAGTAGGTTTGAAATTCTTTTATGGAAAAGACCAGGTCTGATAACTCTGTATTTTGATGATGACATGTCTTTCATATGGTAGATACTCAGTAAACAATTTCTATTTCTCAGGGTAGTTTCATGAAAGTAGACTGACGTCTCTGTCTTTAACTGTTAGAAGAGGATCATCTTTGAAAACAGAAGGGTTTGTTTTTTTTTTTTCTACTCAGGCACTGGATTTTATCTAATCATAATATTGGATACCTATTTAGTAGAAATTAATTATGGGCTAAACACTCTGCTACATGCTTAATATATATTCTCCAAACAGCCCCAAGACTAGTGATAAGATTCCATTACAGATGAGATAAATGAAGCTTGGAGAAGTTACACAACCTTACCAAAGTTACAAGATAACAAGTGGCAGTACTGAGGTTTAAAGGCAGGTCTGATTCTAATCTTTTCCCCTAAAGATACCAGGTCCCTCATGGCAGATGTGACTTACTGCAAGAAGCCTTCCCTGAGCCACCACCTCTCCCTGCAATGCTAGTTGAGACATTCTTCCTCTGAGTTTCCATAGCAGTTTGTATTCCCTTATTATGATGTTCTCCGTTGCGTGATAGCTGCTTCTACCACCAGAGTAAGATCCCTGAGGGCAGGGACTTGGGGCTTTTTGTTTTGTTTTGTTTTCTGTTGTTTGCTGCTTTTGTTTGGTGGCTGAATAAATGCATCTTTCCCAGGAGATCTCTGCCACTTTGCCCTGGGCACCTGGACACCATAGAAAATATACAGCTAAGTCTTCAAGAACGTGCTATTGTTTTGTATTCCTTATATTTGGGGATGAAAAATTCAAGAAAATAGAGTCCAACTTCAAATGTGGGATGGCAGAAGTTGCCTCTCTTCTGGATTACAAAGTGCCATCTGCTACTTACTGCTGTCAAAGAATTATCACAGTGCTTTATTTTTCCCCACTTCTGTTTTTTATTAACTGTTGTTTTTTGAATAATTAATACTTGCAAGTGTTCTGTGTTTATCCTGGTTGAGATGGCTTGTGCTTCTTGAATGGGAGGATTCATGATGTTTAAAAATTTCAGAAAATTCTCAGCCATTATATCTTCAGTTATCGGCTCTTCCTGATTTCTCTGGTCTCTTCCTATGGGAGTCCTATTACACGTATGTTGGGCCTTCTCATTCTATTCTCCATATCTCTTTATCTCTCAGATATTTTTCAACTCTTTATCCTTTTGTTCTTTATTTGTGTAGTGTCATGAGATCTACATTTCTCTCTTAGTAGTGTCTATTTAACCTATCCATTGAGTTTTTAATTTTAATGGATCTATGGAGAGGAATAGTCATCATGTCTTGTTCTTTTTTAGGGTTTCAATTCTAGCTTCAGTGTTTTAAATCCTTATAAACTTATTCCATGTTCCTTTTCAGAATTTCAGTTGTTTTATGACCTGTAATTCTTGAGCCTCTTATTCTTTTATTCATTGACTTGTAACATCATTTTCTTGGATGTTGTATAATTTACTGTTGGGATCTCATGCTTGTGGGATTGGTTGTAGCATGGGTTGTAGAAGTGGCCAGAGAAACCTTCATTTGTTTCTATAAGGCATTCCTGGCATGTCACAAACAGGACTAATTTTAATATTAATTTTTTTAGTCAAAGCTTCCTGATTTTGACTTTTGTTATTCCTAGAATCTCAAGAAAGACACAGGCCTAGGATTTCTCATTCTCAGCTAAAACATTTCCCTCTCACCCAGAATACAGGTAGAGACAGACAAGTTTTGCCTAACTGGTTGCCAATTTTTCCAATCTATTTGTTCACTGAAGGTGCAGCCCTCAGTGAATATTCTTGGCTTTCTACAAAGGTCTTGTAACAGCTTCCTGCTTCTCTTTGTCCCAAGACCCAGTCTGTCTCCTATGTGGGCATTACAATCCTAGCCCCTAGGGACCCCAGACAACCCTTTTGTCTGCCACCAACCGCTCTTCCCTCTCTCTCATAGCCGCAGCATAACTTTGCATGCTTCTTACTCTTGTTTTTAATTACCTGTTTATTTCTTGGTATTTTCCTGTTTTTTGTTTGTTTGTTTTGTTTGTTTGTTTTTTAAATAACATCTCATGCTGTCACCCAGGTTGAAGTACATTGGTGCTATCATGACTCAATGCGGCCCTGAATTCCTGGGTTAAACCAACCACCTCAGTCTCCCAAGTAGCTAGGACTACAGGTGCACACCACTGCACCCAGTTAATTTTTTATCTTGTGTAGAGATGGTGTCTTGCTATGTTGCCAAGGCTGATATTGAACTCATGGCCTCAAGTGATCCTCCTGGTGTGGCTTCCCAAAGTGTTGGGATTACAGGCGTAAGCCATAGTGCCCAGCCTTCCTTTCTTTATTGTGAGTCAGCTAGGCATTAAAAATAATTTGTGTTATATTTTATCTAGCATGTCTAGGTATTTGAAGGGTTGGAGTTTTCAGGTGGTCATCATATGTCATTTTTCCAGAACCAGGACCTTAGTACAAGCTCATGGTAAAAGGTTCAAATAATATACAAGGACATATGATGAAACATTAGTGTCCTTATCCTCTTAGATCTGCCTAGACCTCAAATCACCTTGTCTGTAATAATAACCTTTACAATTTTCTTAGGCGTAGTTCTGGAAGTACTTTTTGCATATACAGCATATGTATGTGCACATAATACATGAAGATGTTTTGTGCAAGCAGAAATATGTTTTACTATCTGCACTGTACTTAGCAATGGAGCTCAGTGCTTATTGATGCACTTAGTTCTCCTTCTTCTTTCTCATGACTGTATAGTATTCTATTATATGGATGTATCATAATTTACTAACCTTGTCCCCTATTATTGGATAATTATGTTTTCAGTTACTTTGATATTATAAACTATCCTACAATAAACATTCTTTTACATATGTCTTTGCTTGTTTATCATTTAGCATAATTCACTTTGTCTATTTCCTTCTCTCCCCTTCTCCCCCCGCCACAACTGTGGGTTCCTTGTGGTCAATGACTTTATCTTTCATTGATGATCCTAGTACCTGGCATGGGGCCTGGCATTGAGTTGGCACTTAATTCACGTTTGTTTCATTAATAACTGTGCTCACTACAAAGTCAAATCAACAGTCAGACTCAGTTCAAATTTCCAGCAAATGTATTTTAATTGCAGTAATAACAACAGCTATTGACTATTCAGTTGTCTGGGGTTACTGACTGAGCATCTCCTCTAGACTAAACATGAGCTCATGTAATCTTTACCACAACACTATGGATGGTAAATTTCGTGATCATGCTTTAGAGACAAGGAAACTAAAATGCAGGAAACTACCTGTAAGAGGCAGAGTCCATATATGAACACAGTTTTGTGTGAAATTAATGCCTGACCTTTTGACTACTCTCTTAATTAACAATTGTACTGACCAACGTGGGACATATTTCCATTGTTCATTCTTTCGTGTATTCATTCATTCAATCAATCAACAAACGTTTACTGAGAGCTCACCACGTTCCCGTAGGGAGTGATATGTCTTGATAAAAACATCCCTACCTTGGTAGAATTTACAATGTAAAGGGAGTGACAGATTAAGCAAAAAAGTGAAAATGTGATGAGTGGCTGAAAAGAGACATAAGCAAAGGCTTTAGGAGCACCAAGAGCAGAGAGCCACGAAGGCCTCCAGTGTCTATGATAAACTGGATGAGCCTTGAAGGACTGCAGTGGGTTGGGGAGGACCACAAGAGGGGTGAAGCCTAGGAGTCCAGCATGCCCCCTGTTCCTTGTGTGCGCGGCACAGTCTAATCTTTCTCTTCCAGCCACTGCCAGCTCTCAGGACCTCTGGTCTGAGGGCCAGAGAGCCTGTGTCCTTCTGCTTTTGAAAGGTGGCTCAGCACTCCATTAGCCCTTTCTAATTTTAAAGTAGTAGCTCCCTTGATTGAAATCTCAATTTGGGAACAGGCCTAGGATTGGCCTGTGGCTCGAGATTTTCACCAATAAGCGGAGTGGGAGGTGGGGAGGCGTCCCTTTAAGCAGCCGGGAGGCAGCCCAGAGAGCTTGGAGCTCCTCTCCCCAGGACCTGAGCGATTTTCCTGGATCCGGAGCTGCGCACAGAGCAGCTGCCGCCCCGGGAATGTTACCCCCCTTGTGCGGAGCCCCTGCAGGGCCCCCTCCGGCTCTGGGCAGTTGGCTGCCGACGCCCCGCTGGGTTCCTTAGCTGCAGCCGCTACCCCTGCCCCTGCCCGTGGGTCTCCAACCCCCGTTCCCCGCCTCCCCCCAGTTTCCCGGGCCGGCGGAGGCGCCGCAGCGTCGGAGCAATGCAAGGCTAAGCCGGGTAAGTGGCCCCCCCATAGCTGGGGAGCACGG
Organism: Macaca mulatta; assembly: GCF_049350105.2. Taxonomy (NCBI): domain Eukaryota; kingdom Metazoa; phylum Chordata; class Mammalia; order Primates; family Cercopithecidae; genus Macaca; species Macaca mulatta. Next base: position 127,828,051 of record NC_133407.1, on the reverse strand, counting down.
AGCGGGGCGCAGGGACATGTTTGCTCTTGGTTTCAGGAGCTCCCCTGAAAAAGGGGCCTTGCAGCTGGAAACTGAGCTCTGGGAGAGATGCGCTTTGCCACCCAGATGCTGGGAAGTCAGGAGCCCCGCGGTGGGGACCTGGTGAACTGAGGGTCTGAGTGTCATCCACCTTTCGTGCAGCCACTGTATTAACCAACAATGGTAATCATAATATCACGAGGGGATGGTGGTGTTATTGTATTAGTACTACTTAAAGGGGAACATGAAAACATCCCTGGACTTGCTTTTTAAATATCCTTTATTGCCTTAGAATTCATTTTTCCCTAAATATTTCAAAGGTATTTACTGTTAATGACCTAGTTATTTTCTATTCAAAATATTTCTTAACATCTCCAGGAAGATCTACTTTAAAACGTGACTTACTTCTTCCCACATACCTTTATATTTTGAGCTTATATCCCCGAAAAGAGAAAAGTTGTTTATTTTCCCAGAACTTTAAAAATTCATTTCTTTGCTTCTTGGTGGACTTCGGTAATGAAGCAACTCTGGATTTGTTAATATGTTCTTTCTAAATTGGGGTAGGCAGACAGGGCCCCTCTCCTGGCCCTTTCTAGCTCTACATGGGGGAGTGTATAATTTGGAGATGAGAGAGTTAATTCTTACTCTCCAAGTTACCAAATGCACCCTCTTAGATGCTGCAAGAGTCAGGACTTGGTGAAGGCTGGGATTACAAATCTGGGGTTCCTGGGCAGCCATGCCCTGGGAAATTTTAAAACCAAAATAATCAGGAAAGATTGTGGGTAGGTGCTGGGTAAGATTTAAAAGATGCAGTTTTAGCTCCCCCCACCCATCTGTTCACTTGTGTGTACCTAAGCAAGAGGTTGAGAATCGAATGCAGAGGGTCAGAGTTTACTTTTTTTTTTTTTTTTAAGATGAGGCAGCTGGAAGACATGCCTTCCAAAATTGGAGCAGAGTCTGATGTGTGGATTGCCAAATTCCATTTCCGCCCATATTAAATTATTTTGGCTTCTAGAAGCCCTTATTTTGCTGGGCTGGCCTTTATTTGCAGTTGTTTAGGTGGTGTGAATCATTTGTATACTTTGAGTTCCCTGCTTTCTGTATACAAATGTTTTTATCTGTGCAGCTAGTTGAGTAATTAGAGACATGGACATGGCCCTGTCTGTACAGACAGAACAAATACCACTTGGGGAAGATCTGGGCCTTTCCTTTTCAAATCATCAATTGCCACATCTTCCCAGCCTGTTGGGCAATTCAGATAAAGGTGTCAAGTGAGCTGGGCAGTGAAGAATTTATATGTGCAGCTAATTCTGCTCATCCTACAATAAAGCATCTTCCCATGGGGCCAAAAAGTGGGGGTTAGGGAGGCATATAAAAATGATCCTGTGTTCTTAGTCACTGATTACCCAGCTCTCCCTGGATTTCTGAGAACCTGCCAGGAGAAACTGTTGACTGGATGGAAGTTTCAAGAAATGCAGAACAGAAATCAGGACAAGCCCTCCTTGAGCAACTTTTATTTCTGTTTGGAGGAAAGGAACACTTTGTTAGAATAACAAATCGTGGCTGCTTTTCAAGACCAGAAAACGGTTCTTGTTCTGAAGGCAGGTTCGTTTTAAGAGTGTGAATCATTTGGTTTAGCTTTTTTTTTTTTTTTTTTTTTTTTTTTTTCTGCGGTGGAGGCTTGGAGATGATTAAACGTCCTGTCTGCAGGAAATTACCAGGAGATTTGAGTATTTTCCTGAATCAGCCTCAGATGGTACACAGCTTTGGGTGTAATACAAGAAAGCTCTGTTACAAGGCAGTCTTTCCTCAGTGATACCCTCAATCTCACACAGGCTTTCAAGCCTCTCCATCAGCAAGCCTTTTATTTTTTATTTTTGGGGTTGTACTTCCATTTAAGAAACTGAAATAACTCTCTCATTCCCTCTGCGAGCTTAAGATGGAACTTATTTTTGAGACAGTTTTATCGAGCCCACTTCCCCACTGGCCTCCTCCCACTTAGCTTCAACAGGAAAAACTCTTGGCTCCTTTTCCCAAGACTTCTTTTAAGCCAGAATTGTTATCCTTAGGGACACAGATGTCTTGAGGAATGAGAGAGATGCAAAGGTTTGAACTAGCACTCACCAATTTGGTGGTGACATTTATGGTCTTTGTAGAGCTGTTTGCAGAGCAGGCTAAGCGGTTCTGTGTGGGGTTTGCCCTGAAGTGAATCAACAGTACAGAAAATGGGCAATGAAAAGATGGTAAGGGGCGACTGAGGGACACGCGTACTGCTTTGTGTAGTTGTGTATGCAGAGATCTGTGGGTTTTTAAAAATAATTTAGAAAACCAAATCTCAGAGATGCTGTGCTCCTGAAGCTATTTTTCTTAATCTTTCCTGAAAAGTACTCGGTCACATTAAGCACTTCCTCTAACTATCATAAAATAGGAGAGCGCTGGGTGAATATAAACTCGGTGTGATATTCTGATGTCAATGAGAGGAAGCAGAGGGAATAATTTTTTTTTAGCTACTAAAACACAGAATGGTAATCCTAGTTGAATATAATGAGACTTTATGGAAATTGTATTGAGGGTTTAAATATGATGTTCCAAAAAAGTTTCTTTGATATTTTTTATTTTCTCAAAATCTGAATGGCGAGGGATTCTTTTCTGGGATACTTAGTATTTGATTACCATTCCGGTTTTTGGGTTTTGTTTTTTTGTTTTTTTGGTTTTTTTTGCTTTTTGCTTTGTTTTGTTTTGTTGGTAATGTTTTTTCATATCCTGCTTCTCTGTGTGACCAGCAAAGGAAGGCTCATTTTTGCGAAGATTGTAATCTGGATAACTTCCAGAAGAATGGAAGATGTAGGGGTAGCAAAGGGAACAGACGCAGGTACTGTGGGACTCAATGTCTGGGAAAACTCATGAATGATCTCCCTGTAAGATTAGCCCAGAGGCCTTTGAGAATTGCTTCACATTTGACTTTTAACAGCCAGCCTGTGTAGAGAAATCATTATACCTATCACTAGAGTCTCCCTCTTCACAAAGCACCTTCCCAGGCAAGATGGCCAATCCACAGGGAGTGTGTACATGACATTGCTTTTATTACATCTTTCAAAGTTTGCTTCATTCTACTTTTTGTTTAAAACAACTACTACTTGATCTCTTGGGAACATTTGCAAAAGGTTACTCTGCATTCACCCAGGCTGCTGTAATTAGTCACTGGCTTTATTTTATATTTTCTGATGATTGAGGCTTTGTTCAGGCTTCTGGGGATAAGCAAACATCTGTTGAGTTGGATGTTAGATAAATTCTAATTTTGAACACTAAGTTGTCCAGGCTGGAGAAGAGGTCTCATCTTGGCATATTATAAATGATAACAGCAATAAACAGAATGATGCCTGTTAACTTACTGAGCTTTTGCCAAGCACAGACTTAATGTCTTACCAATCTTTCTCAGATTTTACAGTACATGGGGATATCCTTCAGAGAGTCTATTTCATAGGTCTGCAGTATGACCTAAGAAATATCCAAGTGGAACCCTGGACTTTATCTTGAGAAGCACTTTGCTGTTTGTTCTTTATTATTGAAAAATCCTTACAACAGCCCTATGAGGGTTGGTGCCATTAGCTAGCCTATCTCACAGATGAGGAAGGATAAGCTCAAAGAGGTTCGGTAACTCCCCTGAGACACAAGGCTACCAAGTGGCCATGCGGGGTACCTGGACCTACAACTGTCTAATTCCAAGCATCTACCTGGGATGCTTCTTAAATGCAGTCCGTGCTCTCAAGTATTTGCTCTTGGTGGATTGTTGGGAGGTGGGGGGCGGTGGGTGGTCTTCTCTTTATAATTTGTACCCAGTAACCACCCTGCTGCCACTCTGCCAAAGACTGCTTCTCTAGGATGCTGGCATTTTGTAGACAGCAGTCCATGAGGTCCCCATTTAGACAATCCACCGTGATGGAATTGAGGGAGACCAGATGGGGCGGAGGCCCTCGTGGCAACAACTTGAGGAGTGTCCAGCTGATTTGTCTTGGGTTCTCTAAGTTCTGAACCAAGATGACCCACGATAAGACTGATTGACTGTGAAGTGCTTTTAATTCCCCCAGCTTTTGGAATTCTTAAGACAGTTCTGTTTCCATCAAGGGCCCTTTCCACCTGGATGTAGGTGCCACTTTCTTTCCTCCAATCCATAATGCCTCCCACAGGATCCTTTCACAAGACCTCACCCTACACAGCCCAAGAAAGTTGAAGCCATTTCCTAGTGCTCATAGCCTGAGCTCACTTGCAGCCCTTCCTCCATTCTCTGTATGTCCCCCCACTCTGAGTGTAATCCTGTGGAAAGTGAACTCAAAGGGAATATTGTAAAGAGGAGAGGCAGAGACTGAACGAAGCCTCATTTAAGCTTCTTGCCTGATTCTCCCTTGGCCTGACCTGATTTCTCTTACTCTTTGGGGCACATGGACCAGGAATGATTTTTCTTGCTTAATTGCTGCAGGATTGTGGATACAGGACAGACCACTTAACCTCATGAGCTTCAGCTTCATTATCTGTAAAATGGTATGTTCATGTCGACCCTTTCTCCTTCGGGTACAAGTGATGTAATGTCCAAGAAGGCGCTTTGGACTTTGTTTAAACACATTTTGAAAACTTGCTCATGTTGCCTTCTAGCAGTGGTTCTCTTACTGTGATCTTGGGAACACCTGTTTGGTGAATTGCTCTTCTAAAACAGAAAACAAAAAAAAGGTACCGTGTGTGTGGAACCATGTGTGTGAGATGATATGTAAAATACCATCCTTCTTGAGCAATTGCAATTCAAAGGCTATGAGAAGGCCTGGAGTAGAGAAACCTGTTTAGCCTTGATATTGCATGTACTGTGCTAATGTGACCCTGGAACCACCTTGCAGCCTCACCTCTTAATGTGCCACAGAACACACTTGGGGAAAATTGTTAAACATTAAAATGGTGGCTCCACCACTTATTAGCAATGTGACAAGTCATTTACCTCTCTGAACCTCAGTTTCCTTGTCTGTAAGATGGAAATAATTGGGACATCTACCCTACAGAGTTTTAGGGAGGGTTAAATATGTTAAGAGATGTGAAGGTCGCCCTCTGCCTGTCAGCAGGGTTTGTCCCAGTGGATCATTTCCTCCTTTTGCTTCGTTCTATAACTTTCTGTCTCCTTCTTGCTTTATCTTCCTCCTACCTCCCAATTTCCTCTGCTGCTCTTTCTCCTCTTCTAATTTTTTATTTTTTATGTCAGCCGTTCCTGCCTCCTTCCTGCTTGCTCATGTCTTTTTCATCTTTATTGCTCCCTTTTTGATGCCATCCAGCCAGTGGCTTCATGTTACACTGTACTCTTGACTAGTGAAGTCACATTTCCAGCCTGGACCTCTCTCCTGAGCTCCAGACTCAGATACACATCTCATCTCAGCATCTTCATTAGATGTCCAATCGGCTTCTCAGACTTGCTGTGTCAAAACACAGCGCCACCTTTTTTCCTTTCCTCAAGCCTTTACTGTGTCAACAAATGGTACCTCCAGCTACCAGTTGCTTGAGCTAAAAACTCTTTGGCACCTTTGATTTTTCTCTTTCTCTTTCTCTTACCCTCCCTTATCCGATCCAATGAGAATGAGTCTTTTCAGTTCTACTTCAAAAACATACCCCAAATTGTAGCAGGTGAGGGTGAGAGGGAGGGAGGACTGACTAGAAAGGAGCTTGAGGTAACTTCCTGGGGTGCTGAAAATGTTTGATATCTTGATAGAGTGTGCGTTACATGGATATAGGCATTTTTCAAAATTGATGAGACTCTACATATAAGGTCAATGGATTTTGTTGTATGTAAATTATACTTCTATAAAAAATATGATAGAAAAGATATATATCTCAAACCTCCACAGTTCCAACTTTAGTCCATGCTGCCATCATTTTTCACCTTGATTACTTGACAACCTTTCCAAACACCTAGTGGTTCTGAAGCTTAAATCACATCATAACACGACCCTGTTTAACACCTTCAGACAGCTTCTCATTGCAATAAGGACAAAACCAAACACTTTACCATGACCTGTGAGACTCTCCCACCTTAGCAAGTTCTAGCCTGTGCCTACCTCTCAAGGGCATGTTCCTACCTGGCTACTAGCACCTGTGCTTCAGCCACAGGCCAGCCCTAGTTTCTGCCTACCTCTGGGCCTTTGTGCTTGCTGTTCTTTCTGCTTGGAATGTTCTGCCCCTAGATCTTTGCCTGGCTGGCAGCTTCTCATCATTGAGATCTTAGCTTAAATGTCCTTCTGTCAAGAGGACTTCCTACCTAGCCTCGCTCTATGACTACACTCCACAGCCCACATTTTTCTTGGCCACATTATCTTACCAACTTTTCTCCAAAGCACTTTTCAAGATCCAAAATATTTTATTTTCAGTATAACAAGCCTGCCCCTGTCCCTCCTTGTCCCTTAAAGACAAGGATTGCATCATTTAAATCCCATCTTCAGTGACAGTACCTTCCTTCTAGGAGGGCTCCCTAAATAAATTTTGACTGACTGATTAACTGGTACCTGGGCCAGTGTCTAACAAACACTGCAAGAAAATTGTTAGGAAATTAAAATTTTTTAAATTATTTTTATTACTCTCCTCCTTTCCTCATCTCCTTCTTCCTTCCTGGGGGATGTAGAGATTAATATGCTTCCCAACACTGTTAAGTCCATACACTTCACATTTCTGTGCCTTCTTTTTTATTAATTGTAAACCAGATCAATGATAGTTGCCCCTTGTGGAGGTTTATAAACCCCTTGGAGTGAGGTGTTATTTCAGCACTCAGTACAAATGAGGCATGAGTGTCTCATCACCTTTTAAAAATTGCAACCCCAGCTAATGTTGTTTTCTGAAGAACCCAAGCTTCTGAACTCTCCTGACTAGGAAGTCTGATCAGACAGACGCAGCTGTCCTGGGAATTGATTTGGCATCCAGAAGTTTTTAAAATCCACTACAACTCCCACAAATGGCTTTGGAACTCAGAAGGCAGTAAACATATATATTTTTTAATCTGTCAGAGTGAATCTTTCCCAGGGAACAAAGGTTGAACTGTATGTTTAGTGCCCCAAACTTGCTCTTCTCTCTGGGCCCGAAAGCCACAACCTCTTACTGAATGTTATTGGTGGAGTACTAATTTAAAAATCAGAGCAAAGGGTTGCATATTCTAAAAGTGGAGAAAAACATCAACAGATATTGGTGGGGAAGAGGATGTCCTTCCCCGGGCAAGAAGAGAATAACACAGGCATTTCTGAAAACCCACAAGCCATGGTTTATTTATTTGGACTGTTCATTGAGTTACTAAGACAGGAATAGTACAGAGGTTTTATTTGCCTGCAGCTCTGTTTAAAAAAAATTAAAGGGGCCTCTTCAGGGCTTAGGGAAATGGTGCTGTGATTGATTAGCAGTGTCTACCATGGACAAGAACTGTTGTTGTACATAAAGAATTAGAGAATGTTAGATTTGGAATGGACCATGGAGATTATCTGGTGCAACTGTTGCCCTCATAGCTACTGCACTGTGGTAGAGGCCTTTAGAAGGATAATCATGAGCTTCGCGAAGTGATAACTCTTAACTTTTCAGGCCTTTGTTCCCTCTTGGGTCCGGTCAGTGTGTTCAGTGTGGTGTACTGCAGGACTTCCTGAGAATGTGCCAGGGACAAGACAGTTCTGAGGCCGGTCAAGTTTGGAAAAGTCTATGGTACCATATCTCCTCGACGATTCATAAGGGACAATAAGCATGACATAGGGCCTGAGAAGTCCAATCATAAAGAAACCCACTTAACATTGTTTTCCAAACCTGGTGATTCTGGCGTGTTTTTCAAGGACACCTGTTGCCATTTTGTAGCACACTCTCTTTAGATGCTGCTGTGTTATGTTTAGGGAGAGTGTTCATTTCCTAGGGCTGCTGTACCAAATTACCACAATCTTGGTGGCTTAAAACCACAGAAATTTATTCTCTTACTGTTCTGGAAGCCAGAAGTTTGAAAGTCAGGGTGTTGGCTGTCTCTGGGAGAGAGTCTGTCCCGGCTTCTTGTGGCTGCCAACAATCCATCCTTGGCATTCCATGGTTACAGCCGCATCACTCCAGTATCTGCCTCCATCTTCACATTGCTTTCTCCTCTGTGCATGTGTCAAATTTCCCTCTGCCTCTCTAAGGATACTTGAGGTGACATCTAGGGCCCACTTGTATAATCCACATAATCTCTTCATTTCAAAATCCTCAATTTAATTACATCTACAAGGGCTTCTTCCTCAAATATGTTACGATTTTCAGGTTCTGGGGATTAGGACATGGACATGTCTTTGGGAGGCCATTTTGCAGCCTACCACGGAGGCATATTGACTCAAGCATTAGGAGACTTGGATCAAGTTCTCACTTAGCCACGAGCATGTTGGTCCCATGAAGAGGCAGAAGGGGTGTTTAAATCAGGAGTCAGGTCTATTTCCTCACCCCTCAGAACTTCAGTGTCCTCAGCCATTAAATGGGATATACCTGTATATTTCATAGGGGTATTATAAAGTTAAATGAGATAAAATTTGTGGTGTGCTTAGCACAAGTGAATATTGAGTAAATATTGGCTTATTGTTGTATGTTTTTACTACTGCTGTGTTGCTGCCACTGTTATCATGTTCCTTTTCTTTGAGTCTTATTGTCAAATGAAGTGATTACGGCTTACTCTGGCCCAGGAATAGTCAGGGATCCTTTCAAAATTAGCATACTGTGGGTTCCAGATCTCCCAGAGGCCATATTATATCTTCTAGATCTTTTCATGGAAGTATAATATATCCGTATAGGACAGTGAACATATTATAGGTGTTCAGCTCAATGAAATTTCATAAGCTAGATATACCAATGTTACCAGCACACAGAATCAAGAAATAAAATAGTACCAGTGTCCCACAAGCCCTTTTTGCACCCCTATTTAATTCTAACCACTCTCTTGATTTCTTTTTTCTTTCTTTTTTTTTTTTTTTTTTTTTTTGAGACAGAGTCTCGCTCTGTTGCCCAGGCTAGAGTGCAGTGGCATGATCTCGGCTCACTGCAAGCTCCGCCTCCTGGGTTCACACTATTCTCCTGCCTCAGCCTCCTGAGTAGCTGGGACTACAGGTGCCTGCCACCATGCCTGGCTAATTTTTTGTATTTTTTGTATTTTTTTTTTTAGTAGAGACGGGTTAGCCAGTATGATCACTGTGTTAGCCAGTATGATCTCGACCTCCTGACCTCATGATCCACCTGCCTCGGCCTCCCAAAGTGCTGGGATTACAGGCATGAGCCACTGCACCTGGCCTCTGATTTCTAACATCATAGATTTTTACCAGTTTTTATATCTTACATAAAGGGAATTATACAATATGTACTTTTATGTACCTGGCTTCTTTCACTCGACATTCTGTTTGTGAGATCTGATTATTTTCTTGTGTATGGTTGTAGATCCTTGATTTTAGTTGTTTTATAGGGTTCCATTGTTAAATAGATCAAAATGTATTCATTCAATTGTTGCTGGGAGTTTCCTTAGTTTCTGGTTAGAGACTGTTACAAAAAGTGCTGTTCTGGACATTCTAGTATATATCCTTTGGGAGTGCATGCAATGCTGGGACAAAATCCACAATACTTTCATCCAAGATGTCTTCCCACCCCCACCCGCTAATTGCTTGCTTGAGATGCTTTGCAACATGAGAGCTTCTTCTAACCAAGGGTATCTTAGTCTGTTTGGGCTGCTGTGAGAAAATACCATAAACTAGCTAGCTTATAAACCACAGATTTTTTTTTTTTTTTAATGTTCTGGAACTTGAAGGTCCAAGATCAAGTGCCTGCAGGTTCGGTGTTTGATGAGGGTTTGCTTTCTGGTTCATAGATGGTGCCTTCTTGCTGTGTCTTCACACAGTGGAAGGGAAGAGCTAGTACTTTGGGGTCTCTTTTTTAAGGGCACTAATCCCATTTATTAGGGCTCTGTCCTCATGACCTAATCACCTCCCAAAAGCCCCATCTTCTAATACTATCACTTTAGGGGTTAGGATTTAAACCTATGAATTTGAGGGAGAAGGATACAAGCATTCAAACCATGGCAAAGGACAATAGCTGATTAGTAGGAATGATTCTCATCCTCTGTCCCACCCACTGCCCTCCCAAGCCATTGGCCATGTCTACATTCTCTTGATGTGTTGAAATCTTTTGTGCCACCACGCTTTCCATAAGACTTTCCCCTTGGCTTGCCTTCCAGTGGGCTGGGACTGGATGTGGTAATTTTGAAGGAGTAAACACCCAACTAAAGACACAACTCCACCTTTCTGCATCCCACTCAGGGCCACTTCATTCATTTGCTCACACCTCCACTGCCAGTGCCAAGTCAGCCTTTTCTTCCCTGGCTGCCTTAAGGAGAGACATGATGGGCCACACATACCCCTTTTCTTCTCCCAACAGGCCTCCACTGAACTGGTCCTACACTCCCCTTTCATACTCCCAACCCCGGTATTTGGAACAGCCCAGACTGTCTTACAGATTAGAGCATGTCCAACTGAGGGTTGGGAACAGAAGGGTGGAGGGAGGAGTTGGCACAGACTAACAGAGTGATGTGAACATGAGCCATAAGCTTGGCACCATTGCCCAAAAAGGTTGGGAACCACTGGTTTAACTCAGCCAAATAATTTTTCTTCTATGGGGGAAGGCTGAAACTCATGCTTCAACTGCTCCTCATGATACATGTGTGAGAGACTTTTCCTGGATCCCAAATGAATGGGTGAAGCGTTACTATGATGTACTGAATGGTAGAATCATGTATGTGGCTTTGCCTAGGGTTCCATTAATTGGCACCAGGTTGGCAACTTACACATGTCAATTCTGGAATTATTGGGGAAATACCTGATGGATATTAGGCTCAGTTACCAAACCATTCCAGAAAAATGTAAATGAAATTAGACTCAGTGCCAAAAACCCCTTTATCATATCCATTTTGTCCCTTTGTGGTAGGTGGCCTTAAAAATGCATACATGACCGATGGGGTAGGGAGGGAGACATGGGAGACAGTGCATTCTAAGTGTCTTTGTTATGCTGTCATGTTTGTTTTTTCTTGCCTGATGACCAAGAAGTAGGAAAGAAGGTGGAGATGCTTGGGGTGAGGTTGACTCTGGAAATTTTTAATCTATTTAAGTCAACAAAGAGTTAAGCCATACTTTTCTATAGGATTATAATATCTCATAAAAATGAATAAATAGTTGAGTAACTTTGTGCCAGGCTCTTTTGGAGATTTAATTATAGTAGCAGGTGTCATTTATTGAGTATTTTCTTTATGATCGCAACATGTTGGAGACTTTTCTACATCATGGGTCAACAAACTTTTTCTGTGTAGAGCCAAATAGTAAATGTTTTAGGTTATGCAAGTCAAGAGGCGAAATCAAGACTAGTATGTAGGTACTCATATAATGAGAAAACAAATTTCCACAGATTTTTTTTGACAAAATTCAAAATATAATGATAATAATTGAGTATAACCTTTCTGAAATACAGGTTTCCTAATGAGAAGAATGGAATTCATTGTTGAGGAAGTGAGGTTTAGAGTTACTGTCTCCTATTACCAATTTGATTGCAAATATTTATCTATAAAAATCACTCTTAGCTCATGGGCCATATAGAAACAGGCTGTGGGGCTGGACTTGGCTTGCAGGTCACAGTTTTATTTACATTCTGGCTGAGCCTTATATGTAAGTAATGATCAAGTTGGACTGCACAAAACAGTGAAAACCTCCATGGTGGCATAAATGAGTCAAGTCTTTATTTGTCTCTCCTTAAGTTTAAAGGTGTCTGCCTAGGGCTAGTCCAGCAGCTTCACTATGTCACAGAGACCCAGCTTGCTTTTTTCCTGCCCTGCCAACCTCGGCATATGGCTCCCTTCCTCAGAGTCGCTCCATAGTTCAGCTGCTGCCACCATGTCTGCATTCCAGGCAGCAAGAAGAAAAAAAGCAGGGAAGCAGTATACAGATGCTTTCTTTTGAGGAGACTTCCCCTTGTCCCACCCAATGCTACTACCATCTCCTTGGCTAGAACTTTGACATATGACCACACATCTTTGCAAAAGAGGCTGAGAAATACAGTTGTTTACTCAAGTTGTGAGTGTGCTTAGATAAAAACTGGAATCCTGCTAGGAGGAAGAGGAGATGCTGAGATAAGTAACTAGAGTTCTCTGTCATATTCAACAAGGTAGAGAATGAGCGCTAGAGAGATTTCCATCTCCCCTGAGGCCTTATGGCAGCAGACTGGGATTTGAACTGAGGCCTGCTTAACTCCAAACTCTCCTCTTCCTCTCCCTGCATCTGCCCTCAAGCACTGTGAGGAGGTCCACATGCATCATGCTAGGAGTGAGGTGTGGGCTTGATTTGTATAAACACTTGCTGCCTCCAAAGATGCTCCCAAGGAACCTGTAAGGAAGGATGACAACATTCCCCTTTAGTGGAGGGTCCTGTAAAAGCTGGATCAGGGCACATGGCTGAGGTTGAAGCCTACATAGGGCCTCCTGATCACTCCTAAACATAAATGCAAATCTTGAGATTCTACCAAACTTTTTCTCTAGTCACATGGAACAAGAAGTAATGTCAGTGACTAGTAAGCTCAGGCATGCACACACAGCGTAAACTTGTCCATGGAGGGAAGACATGGGACATTGAATGAAAGCAGTAACTGGGCATGTGATCTTTTAAAGTGACCCTACTCACTACTATGGCTTGGAATTTGGCCAACATGGCTCACAGGTTTTTGTTTTTTTTTTTTTTTTTTTGTCCTAAATGGGAAGATGCGGGAAGTAGATAGGAGCTTTCAGGTTCCTTCAACATACATATGGGCATGTATGTATCTAGCTGTTAGGGAGAATATCTAAATGCTTGCTAGGTACTGAAACGTTTATCTCAGGTGACCTCACAACAGTCCTGTAGGGGCATCATCATTCCATTTTTAAAGATAAGTAAATATGGTGTTGAGAGGTTAAGTAACATGCCTAAGACTATACAACTGGTAAGGGTAAACCCAGGTAGTCGGACTCAAGTCTTCATTTTCAACTGTACTATTTCTGACTGTAATACTAAAGGCAATCTGTGAGAGAAAAGCTATGATAATCTTATCAACAAAACATGTAGGTTTACAACAGAAGGAATGATTAGTTTTGACTTGAGAGGAGGGATCAAGAAGGCTTCCAAGAGGTGATGACATTTGAGCTGGGCTCAAAGAATGACTAGGACTGCGTGGGCGGAAGAACACAAATCCATGAAGCGAAATTATTGTTGGTCAAATGTATAATATACTCTAACAATAAGTAGTCCTGGCCTGTTAGGAAGTGAGAAATAGATTGAGGGTTCCTGTCTTTTTGCTCACCTTCCAAATATCACCATCAGCATGAAAACAGCTGGTCTGTATTCCTGGGGCTGCTTCTCCTCTAGGTGTTTTCTTGTCTAGCTCCGTTTCAGTCTTGTCTGTCGCCTTGGGAGACGGGAGCAATACCTCTTGCCAGAAGCCTGAGTTGCACTGAGTTTTGATGGTCTGGTATTGAGCTGTTGGTTCCTCTTTCCACTGTATTCCTGACTTCAATTTGTCTAAACCTGGCTGTGTGTTAGTGTAAAGGAATCAAGCTCATAAATAAAATAGGAGGTGAAAGTAGGTTTTAGTAATGAAGCCCCGGCTTAATCGCATCCGCAAGCTAAGGAAAGAGCCATTAAATATTTATCAAATTGTTGCATTAACATTTTCACTGTGCTTGCTGTGGACATTAGAACTCTCTGGAGAATGCAGCTGTCTACCACCGAGCGAGAGGAAGGGAGTTGTGGCTATGCCGAAACATATACCTGTATTATGACAAACCTCCATCCGTCTGAAGGCCCCAAAGAGACTGCATTAGTAATCACCCATCTTGCAAGGAGACTTTGTTGAGGTTTCGGAGAGTGCAACAGTGCACAGGCGTTGATGGAGCTCCAGCAGGCGCCTCACCTTGAAACGCCTCTCATGACACTGGCCAGCGAATCTCATGCACATTCCACGGTACCCTTTGATTTTTTTCCAAGGTCACTGTTTCTTGAGAGCTTTGTTTATGATTAGTTTAACTGTGATAAACCGTGGTAAGAAGTAAGTCCTTGAATTTTTTCCCCTTCTTCTTAGTTTAAAGAATTCTTTAAATAGGGCTGTGTTTGCCTGGATGAGAGATTGCAGATTCCATCAGCAGATCCAGCACTTGTCTCATGGTTGCCTTCCAAATAAGGCATGTCGAAGGTATTCTACCAGCATAAGGTCTTGAGCCGGTCAAAGAACCAGTTATTATGCTTTAAAAAGCAATTCATCATCTAGAGTAGTGAACTTGGGTGTTATTTTTAGGCCAACCTTTTAATGTATGTGACATGCAAGAATAGGGTTTCTCATGTGAACTTCTTGAGGGTTCATGAGAGAGTAACTGGGGAAGTGGGTAGGGTGACCGGCAGAGGTGGGTGTCTGAACAGCTGTGTGGTGGTCCCATAATTTAGTACTTTTGAACAAGGACTCAGGAGTCAGACATCAGTTCCAGTTTTAGCTCTGCTACTTACCAGTTATATGATGTAGAATGGATCACTTAGACTACTGAAGTCTCAGCTTCTTCACCTATAAAATAGATTAAGTATGGTATCTACCTCAACAGATTGCCCTGAGAATGAAATGAGATAAAGCACATTAAAGTCATTAGTTTAATAGTTGGTACACAGCAATCACTTAATAAATGATAGCTGTTATTATTTCCAGAGCTTTTAATTTTAACCTAGGGCTTCTAGTCTTTAAGATTTTCTGTAAGGTCAGGTGGGAGGTGAATCTTATACAACCAAGTTATGGAAAATCAGAACTGGAAGGTACTCATAGATCGTCTAATCCAATGGTATGCAAATTATGACTCTCTGGCTGAATCCAGCCTGCATCCTGTTTTTGTCAACTTTTATTGGAACATATCCATGCCCATTTACTTTTGTCTTGTCTTCAGTTGTCACACTGCAAGGGCAGAGTTGAATAGTCATGACAGAGACTATATGGCCCACAAAGCCTAAAATATTTAGTCTGACCCTTAATAGGAGAAAGTTTGTTGACCCCTGATCTAATTCAGTGAGGTTTTACCCCTGAGGAAATCAAGATCCAGAGAAAGGAAATGACTTGCCAAAATACATAACTAAGTCTTTCACAAAAGGTTCCTAACTCCCATGCCTCTTCCCACCATCATGCATCCTGGGTCCTGGTTTAGTAGGGAAGGGTTATATGAAGCACAGGGGAAAGCTCATGCTGCTTGTGTGTTGAAAACCATGGCAAAAGTGCTATCAACCATAAAAAAACAATTTTGCCATGGAGAAAACCACTTTCTAGAGGTAAAGAATTGATGTTGGGATGTTGCTGGCTCATGCCCACCACTCTGTTACTGCATCTGCTGAGAGTTTCCAATTTTATGTTCAGTTTTCTCCAACAGTTCACCCAAGGGATGTAGAGGAGCTATGCTTCCAGCTGGCCCCTGTAGCATGTGGTTGACCTGAGTGGGCATAGTCAGTGGTGACCAAGTTTGAACTTTCCTGGGAGAAAGGAGAGTTGGTATAGGAGCCCTTATGTGGATGCAGGGTGATTTGAATAAACTTTTTTTACCTCAGAGTATCTAATCATGGTGATTGCCTCAAATTTTTCATTTTTAGTTTCCTATTTGAAGCACTTCATTTAATCTTCCCAACAGCCTTATCAGGTAGGAACCTATGGGTGTAGATTATGCCTATTACTTACTTTTTTTAGACCATGTTGGGTTGATTGAAATGCATTCTTAATCACTTTGCCATGTCTCCAGTGTGTTCCATTAAAATGTAAATTCACCCGTAGGAAGGTCTGACCAGATAGGCAGTAAATGATGTCTATGTGCAAAGTGGCAGAGACCCCCATCCTTAGGTGGTACATCAGAGCATTTATCTCCCATGTGCATTGATGTGTCCCCAAAGCCTAGAACAGAGCCTGGGATGTAGTAGGAGCTTAGTAAATATTTGTTGAGTATTTGATGAACCAGATTTCATGATGTGAAATGTTCTTAGCTTAAGTCACCAAATATAACTAGATTGCTCTGCAGCAAGGGAAAACCCAGTCTGGATGAAGGGGCCCAGATGCAGATTCAGAAATGGAAAACTTGAGACTTGCAAATCAAGATGAAAGGCACTGAATGAGAGACACCCAGGTGTGAGTTAGCTCCAGAATCTAATGTCTGTCCATGCTTCTCCCCTGCCCTGTATGCAAAATGAAGTCTCTGCTTCTTGACCATGTGAAGGGGAATCTCATGGCTGGCTCTCTCCCACCACACTGAAATTTCCCCTTTTCGGTCAAAGTTGGCTATATCAGGATTTGTCATCTTATGCATTCTGATTAGGTGTAACATGATTGCTTGGTGGGAACTTGGATTTCTTGCCCCACTGACAAAGAACCAGTAAGGAGCCTACTGTGGTGGGAGAGTGGGAGGGGGCGTGCAGAAATGGTGGCAGAGTGGGAACTGCCAGCTCCTGGTATTGTTTTTAACACTCAGATGCTCTCCTGATTCAAAGTGGACTGTGATCCTTTTGTGTTTGCCTGGAGCAGGTACTACCTGGAGCAGGGATGGTTTTGACTCATCTTTAAATGTTTCAAATTGCTAAGCCTTATACTGCTAAGCCTTATACTCATGGAAATGAAGATAACCAGCCTCCCTCAGACTGGGCACCACATATTGGATTGATTGATTCGTTCATTTAATCAAAATATCTTTATTGAGCACCTATTTGCATACCCACCATGTGCACAATAGAGACAAAGTCCCTGCCCTCATCTGATATGTCTAATGGGTAAAGATACACAACAAGGAAATATATAGTGTGTCAGATGGTGACTACTATGTTGCTCGGGATAGGCTGAGGGTGCTCCTGCAAAGAGAATGTCAGGGAGGGCCATACTGAGTTTAGAACTGGAGGAAGTGAGGTGTGCTAGTATTGGGGGAGTATCTCTGGCAAAGGGACCAGCACCTATATTAGCACAATGCAGGAAATGCCAGTGTATATAAGACCATGCTGATCTGGAAAAGGACTTGAGCTTTCACTCTGCTAGGAAGGGAAGCCCATGTCGGACTTCAGGCACTACAGTGATACAGTGGATAGATTAATCAGGCCTTTCTGGGTTGCAAGGTTCAACATCTCAAGTCAAACCAATATAAACCAAACTACAGAGTGCCATGATCTCATGAGTGAGGCTTTCTCACTCTTTTAATGTTCTTATCAATGCCCTCTTCACCAAAAACACCTACTGATTGGCCCTGCCTTGATAACATACACTCATAGACTAATCAGGGATGGGGGAAGAGTGTGGGATGCTCCACTTGTCAATTTGGGTTGTATGCCCACCCCCATGCTAGGTAAACCTGGCCTCTGCAACAGCCCAGTAGTTCCTAGCTGGTTTGAACTCCCCACTTGCCCAACTCCCCTAGACATTTGGTAATGTCTGGAGACATTTTTTATCATCACAATTTGAGAGATGAGGCCACTACTTGAACCTAATAGGTAAAAGTTAGAGATGCTGCTAAATATCCTATAACACACAAGACGGCCCCCTCCAACAAAGAATTATCCATGGAAAAAGTCAGGAATATTGAGGTTGAGAAAGCCAGATCTAACTCCATGAGGATATTGCTCCACAGGAGAGTGTGTGGTGCAGGCCTGATAACAGGCTGACTCTCATAGCCTTCCATGAAGCTTGCTGATTGGTGATGCTGTGGTTGAGAGGTAAGACCAGTGCTTGCTTTGGTGGTAAAGGGAAGGGAAGTGAATGTAAATGTGGCATTTGAAGTCCTAGGTTCAGTTCTACCTCTGCTCCACAAGAGTTTTCAGGCTTTGAGCAAGTCATTAAGCTTCTGTCAAACCATCTACCAAGTCTCTGGGAGGGTTGAATTAGAAATGCCGTTTGAAAGCAATATTGATACGCTACACAATGCATGTTCTCTATTAAGAAACGTATTATGTGCAGGGCACTATACTAGGCACTGTTTATTCCACAAAAGAGAGTCTCCACCTTGAGGAGCATTTATTATAGTCTGGGAGATAGGAACATACTTGAACTACAAGACGGCAAGTAGAAAAGTAGTTCTTAAAAGGTGGGAGGGATTCAGACCTAGATGACAGAACATTCTGGAAGTAGAACAGAACAGATGCCCAGTAGGGTTCAAGGAAAAGGGCTGTGGAGTCTTCACATCATTTATTTTGTTAACTTTCTTCCACTTGGGGTTGAGCAATGTGGCAACAAATGATTGGCTGTGTGGTTCACTCATTGGCGCATATTAATCTTTTGTACTGAGCCTCCATTTGACAAGACAATGACTCTTACTATCTTGCAAGTCTACGACAGTTACTGTAGCAGCTATCACCCACATTGGATTGTGATATGGTTTCTGTGTCCCCACTCAAATCTCATATCGAATTGTAATCCCCCCATGTTGGGGGCTTGGCGGGAGGTGATTGGATCATGGGGGCATGTATTCTTGCTGTTCTTGTGATAGTGAGTGAGTTCTCATGAGATATGATGGTTTAAAAGTGTGTGGCAGCTCCCCCTTCACTCTCTTTCTTTCCTCCTCTGCCATGGTAAGAGATGCTTGGTTCTCCTTCATCTACTATGGTTGTGAGTTTCCTGAGGCTTCCCAGTTATGCTTCCTGTTAAGCCTGCAGAACTATGAGTCAATTAAACCTCTTTTCTTCATAAATTACCCAGTCTCAGGTAGTTCTTTATAGCAATGTGAGAACAGACTAATACAGATTGTTAATGTATTTATTTTCCTTTATGTAATAGGAAAAGATTGTCAGAGTTTTAAAAGTAGTAAATACTAGTGAAAATAACTTAATAAATCAAAAGTATTTAAATCGCAGCCTTAAATTACAGCTTTGGGTAAGGAATTTTAAAAGAATTTCCCTTACGAGTTAAATTCTCAACTCATTTTCAGCTTCATTTCAGCCCATTACTAGCACAGGTAGTATGTTATCATGGTTTCTATAGAGTCTTGTATTATTTGATTTGGTTTCCAAAGAAAGTTCATTAGGATCAAAGATTTGCCACATTTTACAGTATGGAATGGGATGTGGACAGAAGTAATGTGGTTTTTTTTTTTTTTTTTTTTTTGGTGGGGGGGGGTTTGTTTGGTTTGGTTTGGTGTTGTTTAAATGGGTGATATCAAATGAAGAGACAAGGTTTTTCCAGCTGAGTTTGTCTTACTGGCTTCACCTCTTACTCCTTTGATGTGAATGGTGATTGATCTGTGGTTCAAGTCACCACCTTCTTGACAGCTAGAAAGGTTGACCTTTTTTGGTTTACGAGGTGGACTTTAATCGTTAGCCTCCAACTTACTGCATGTGTGGGTGTCCCGGCAGCTGCAGGTTGTTTACACATTAATTAACTCTCTGATCATTTCTCATTGGAAACTTATTGGGGAAAGGAGTCAATTTCCCTTTGGAGTTGACTAGCAAGTTTTTGGTTTTTTTGCGTAATTATTTGCCATTTACCCGTTATTAAATGCTTTCCTTGAAATGAATAAGGAGCATTGAAGAGGAGTTTAGATGAAACCATTTGCTGCCAAGACAGATCATTAGCAAGAAGTTAGTGAGAATGACTCACAAAAATTAACTAATGTTGAGTGAATTATTTCTAATATGCATTTATATTTTCATCTGGTGAGATAGTGGGCTGCCTTTTTAAAACTGAAATGTGTTCAACTTACTCCTGCAAAAATGTTCAGTGAGTAAAGTTTCAGTTACATAAGTTTTATAGCGGGTGGTTGGGTTTTAACGTTTTATGGATTGATGTGCCCAGCATGGGGAAGATGTTAGTTTTTCTGACCCATCTAAGGAATAAATGGCTGATTTCTTAGTTGGTAACAAGCTGGCAAAAACCAGTCTAGACCCAAAGTCACTTTGATCTCAAAATGACTTTTTACAACCACTTGTGTTTGAGGCCCATTAGAAAATGAAATTCCATCCTGTAACTCCTAATTAAATTAATTTCTTTATTAAGAAGCAGTTTAAGTTGTCATGAAGTCTTTGAATCTCAGTACATTGCTAAAGAAACTTTGGCGGGGTATGGGGGGAATTAACTTTCTCATACGTCATAGTCATAGCCCAGGTTGTTTAAGTTATGATCTACAGTACTTCAATCTTTACACTCCTTCTTTTAAAATAATGTCTTATTAAGTAAAAGGAAGGAACTTTTTGCCTTGCTCCTAATTGCTGAAAAATTTTGCATAGCTAAACGATGAATTCAAAAGAATCCACCTACAATTAAAGCCTGATTCAGTAAGATACAGGAGATTATCTATGATGCAAGACAAAAAGATTACAAAATGAAATGTCTTTATCCCCTGAGAATAATAGTCATTTAGAGTGTTGGTTACTCTTTTAAGATCAGAATACTTAAGGGTAATCTGTAGCCTATAAATACATGGAAAGGTAGTATAAATAGGATGGTGATGCTTTAAAAAAAAAACTCACTGATATATTTTGTGCACATTAAAATGCTTGCATAGTAATAGTTGCTATTATCAAACTATATTTTAGAAGTCTTCTATTCGAATGGAGAAAAATATGATACAGATAATTAAAATGTCATCTGATCAGGGAGCCTGGCCTGCTAGAGGATGTTTTACTAGAAGGTGACCAGGCAAGAAGCCTGGATTCTAGATGTGGCTTGGCCAGTTGCTACCAGCATTGTGGCTTTGGACAAGTCACATGACCTGTTTTGGTTTCAGGATTTTCATATACAAAATGAGATGCTTAAATATGTGATTTTTACAAAATGGACTTCGATTGAATCACGAAGGCTGTATTTTGGAGCTTCCTGTGAATAAGTATTGATGAGCCCTGGAATGAATGAATGTGGCTACATCATGCCCCCTCCTCTGGGATTCCTCAGTGTATTAGAAGGCAGGGTAGTCTAGGGGAAACAGAGAACTCTATGAGGGTACTTTCTACCAATAATTTTTGAAATTAAGGCAGACGTGTAGCATAGGAAAGTAAAACCTTTGGCTGTGAACTGGACAAAAGTCTTTAAATGTATCTTAACCTTTCACGCTCAAGCGTCTAATTTCGTGTTCCTCAAAGTGTGATCCGCATATCAGCAACATCAGTTTTACCAGCACCTGGAAAGTCGTTAGAAATGCAAAGTGTCAGCTCCACCCACATCAGACCCACCGAAAAATCCACTGGGGTTTGGGCCAGGGGCCCAGCAGTCTGTATTTAACAAGCCTTCCAGATGATTCTGTTGCAAATTAAAGTTTTAGAAACTTCTAAAATTTTAGAAACACTCATCTAACTGAACTCAGACCACAGGCATGATCAAATGGAGAAATACGAAGATCAAAAAGAAAGAAACGAGAATTTTATTCTTATGTTGGAAGGTAGGGGTATGAGGGTGCTGTAGGTTGGGTCAGGGTTATCTGAGAAGATCACTGAAGTTTTTTCCAACTTCAGGGCTATGTTTTTGATAGCATCATCAAGATCCCTTGGACAGCGTTTTCTAAAGATATCTATTGCAGTGAGGTTTTCCAAGGA
Source organism: Macaca mulatta (assembly GCF_049350105.2). Classification (NCBI taxonomy): domain Eukaryota; kingdom Metazoa; phylum Chordata; class Mammalia; order Primates; family Cercopithecidae; genus Macaca; species Macaca mulatta. Next base: position 127,806,458 of record NC_133407.1, on the reverse strand, counting down.
AGAGAGGTGTACATAGGAGGGCCTTTTGTTGTTGTTGTTGTTTTCTGGGTTTTTTTTTTGTTTTTTTTTTTTTTGGTGAGACGGAGTCTTGCTTTGTCGCCGAGGCTGGAGTACAGTAGGATGATCTCAGCTCACTGCAACCTCTGCTTCCCAGGTTCAAGCAATTCTCCTGCTTCAGCCTCTTGAGTAGCTGGGACTACAGGCATGCACCACCACACTGGACTAATTTTTGTATTTTTTGCAGAGATGGGGTTTTGCCATGTTGGCCAGACTGGTCTCGAACTCCTGGCCTCAAGTGATCCACCTACCTTGGCCTCCCGAAGTGCTGGGATTACAAGTGTGAGCCACCACGCCCAGTGATTTTTAAATGATATTCAGGAGAGCTCATACTGATAGGAAAAGTCTCAGTGAATTATCATTTAATGAGAACCCCATATTTGCAGAAATAACTAGGTTATTGGCAAATTGAGAGCACACATGGTTATTCAGATACCTGGTCCTTTCAGTCCTGCCTTCTTTTAAACCTAAAAGCTCTGAGACTAAATGTAGATTTCAAACCCTGGATCTTCAGCTGAACAATGCTTAGCTGCCCATTCTATTGGATTTAAAACTTTCTCCGGAATCATCCATTGGTAGCAAAAGAGGAATCCTCCCCCACGCCTCTCTGGATTTGAATGGTTGGCCCAGAGAGGAATACTTACATTGCCTGATCAGAAGCCCCAGAACTGCTCAGTGCAACCTCCTAAAAGTCTGTGCAACACATGTCACCTCTTCAAGGTTATCATTTTCCTTTAAGATCTTCTGTTGTTATGAGGATGGACACTGATTTCAAACAGAAGCAGCAATCTACATGTAGAATATGTGTTTCAGAGTACTCTGAATGCTCTGTCTAAAAGTGGAAAGATGAGACTGAGAGGTGAGGGCCACTAGCATTGAGATAGACATGACTATAAAAAAGATTTCGAATCCAGTATTTCCTAGGTTTCCTAGCCTGGGAAACCCCATAATTCTCACAGAGATAGCTTTCCTATCCTTCCTCATCTAAACCGTCTAACCTTTTTTATTGTAGAACACTTCCAAACACTAGAATTTTTGGCAGGACATTTTAAGGGATTGGAGTTGAGCTTTATTTTTTCTTTTTAAATCAAGTTTTGGAAAAATTGAAAAAAAAAATTCTAGCGTTATCCAGTGAACACACATTTTTTCTCTTAGAAAAGTTGGCTTGAAATTTTCTGTGCTTCTTGCCTCTTATTAGTAATAATTTACCTTATTGACAAGGTAGCTAAATAACTTAATGCCACATTCTTTAGATTGCTAGCAATGTTATAGTACGCACCTATGATTGAAAAAATAATTTACACACCTGGATCAAAACTTGGCAGCCTGATTTTGAAAGATTCAGGATATATTCGTGTGTGCTATGACATACTGGTTGAGAACCATTGGTCTACCCCTAACTGCAGTAGAATCATACCTGTGTATTACATATGTAATGATACTGTTCTTTTTTGAGCCATGAGCCGCTTGACCCAACTACTGTGCTATATTTCTACTCTATCTTGGTGACCAAATGAAGCGTAGATCATGCTAAGTTGTGTTTTGTGGCATTTATGAATATATCCATTCCCATTTTTTCTTTCTTTCTGTCTCTTTCTCATTCTCCCTCTCTCTATCACACACACACGCACACACACACACACACACGCGCACACACACACACACACCAGTCATTCACTTTTTCTTCTCTAGGTTTATCATAGTTTCCCCTTTTATCATCATCATCACCTAGTGGCCAACATCAGAATGTTTAGCATATGTCCACTAAATCCAGGGTAATTGAACATCAGCCCTGGCCAGGGAGAGCTCCTTCCTAAATATGGCTTGGTAATTATCTCCGACATTTTCAACTGAGAGACTAATTATTGCATCAGTTACTACATAATTCCCTCTGCCAGTTAGCTCATCTTATATCCTCCCTCAAAATGACAAGACACAAATAAGTATACAAATTGGAGCGTGTTAAGATGGTGTTTTTGCATTTGAACTGAGATTCCAGGATGTCCAGCCTTGGTTACCAGTGGCAGCACAAACATTTTCACTGAGCAAAATTAAACATATAAGGTGTTCCAGGACTGTGATTGATTTCAGCAGAATATCAAGACCAAAATACTGTAACTTCCCAAATGCTATAAGGGTAGCTCTGAGCCACTGCTTTGATTCCATGCAAGTTAACATTTCTGTTCATCCTGTTAGTTTTTATATTGTCTTTAATTCATCATGGCATCAAATGGGTGATGGGTCTTCCCTGAAAGATGCAACTTTTCCCATTCCATAATTTGGCCACCACAAATTGGAATACTAACAATTATGACATGAAGGAGCATGGGTAGTATAGAAATAACATACTAGGAGGCTCAAAGGTACCATTTTATTGCGGTAAAATGAGACAGGGCATTGAGAACAGTGATCAAATATGTATATTTCTTGGAGAAGTAGATTGGGTCCTAACCAAAATTAGTCTTCTTGTTTCTGAGCCTCAGTTTACTCATCTCTGAGATGAAGTGATTAAATCTGACACCTTCTAACGTCTGTTTTTCTTAATAATCATAACTGACATTATTATAGCACTATTACTGTGTGTCAGGCACTCTGCTAAGGGCTTCATCTGCATAATCTCCTTTAATCCTCAGAATACTATTATCTGTCCCCGTTTTACACTGAAAGACTCAAAGAGGTTGAATAATTCACACAGCTAGTAAGTGACAGCGCTGAGATTTCTACCCAGGTATGATTGATACCAGAATCTGTGTTCTCATCCTCTACCTTACATGAACCCCAAAGTAACATGTGACAAGATGGGATTTCTAAAATGATTCTAGACCACTGATTCCCAAGGGGGGCAATTTTGTCCGTCGAGATTATTTGGCAATTTCTGGAGACATATTTGGTTTTCACGACTGGGGAGAGGGTGACTAGTAGCATCTCATGTATGTAGGTCATGGGTACTGCTGAACACAATACAATACATGGCACAGCCTCCAACATCAAAGAAATTGGCATGAATTGTCCATAATGTCAAAGTTGAGAAATGCTACTCTAGGCCCAGTAAAAAAATGGGTACATCATTGAAACTTTCTGTTTTCTACTGTCCACAATTTTTTTAAAAGCTGCCTTGAAGGGATGAAGTTCTTGTTTTTAGAGTTTTTGCACACATGCACATCATATTCCCATTCTCAGTACATGGTTGTATTTAAAAGCCACAGGTTTTGATATTAGACAGACCTAAGTCCGAATCCCTGCTCTCTCACTTTCTGTTTTTCTTCCGGGCCATCACTTAAACTCTTAAGCCTCCTGTTTCTCATCTCTCAAATAGAAATTATTATTCCCTATCGTGGGATGACTAGGATATAGTAAGTGCTCAATAAATAGTTATCTTCTTTCAGTAGTGCCTCCCTTTCCGTTTGTAAGTATCTCAGTTAGACTGTGCTCCTCTTACAGATGACCAGGTGCGCTCTTGGCCTCATCATTAATGCTGGCAAGGTGCACAGATTGTCATTCATAAACTGATGCTCAGTGTCTTCGAACACAGGAGCTGGAGTGGGTGAAGTGTACCCAAAGAGAAGCACTGTAAAGCAATGATGGTCCAATGTGAGTGTAGGGGGAGGAAGCAAAAGTAGAAGCAAAAGAATCCGGGAATCTTGGCCCCTGGCCAAGGCATCCACTGAAGTGGACTCTCAGGGTTGGCTAGTTTTATTGTAGAATAAATTGTTGCTCTGTAATGTAAATGGAAAATTAAGTAACCAATCAAACAATCTTTGTGATTCTTTGTGGAGTATACAACCCAGATAAGCTGAAGATTTATGTATTTTCTTTTAAAATACCTTTTCTAGGGTAGACAGGGTGGAAAAGAGGGTATAAGTTGAAGAAAGGGGGTTGGGAACTGATTAGGTGGAGGAATTTCCTTCATGGAAAGACTCCTAAGGAAAATGTACAGTTGGATATGCTGCACTTAGGTAATGAAACATAGGTTAAAATGCGAGGTTCTAGCTAGACTGCTAAGAAGGTGACATTAAATATGCCCTTTTCCTTCTTTGAGAAAAAGATCATTATTATTATATGCACATTATTTATTTATTTGGGTTAGTGTGGGGACAGAAGAAGAGGAAAGAAAAACTGGATGAAGGTGGAAGGTTCCAAATAAGACCTCTGATCCCTTAAGCTGCTTTCAGAAAAGAGAAAAGATAATTAGACACCTGGCATCCCAAGCTTCCCAAAGAACCCTACAGCTAATCTGAGCAAAATAATATACATGGAGCGATTTCTCTCCACGATCTCTCATTTGCAGGGTATGAGGTGGAGAATGTGAGGACTGATGTGGTAGACTATTATCCATTTTAATTTCAGGACATGTTTAGATACCTGGTGTAGGGAAACAAAACGTTTTCCCTTGCTTTGGCCAGTGCTGAAGGCGTGACTGGGGCTGCCAACAATCAGGCCCTTTTGTGTTGCTTTCCCAGACAGTACTGCTGACGTGCTGTCACAGCAATCCTGTGAAGGAAGCAGAAGAGGGATGATTTCTGCAGCTGGACACAGGAAGAAACAGCCTCTGAGATGGTCATGGTCTTGCTCAAGTTGCAAAGTCAAGGACAGATCAAGAGCTGTGGCCCTCATCCCTGAATTCTAAACCGGGCTTCATACCATGGTAGTATTAGTGCACTTTAGAGACAATTGAGATGAGGGGGTGAGGATCCATATAATATAAAATACTGAAAAGCTGGTAGGTCTTAAAATATACATGCATGCACACATAAGTACATAAGCATGTTACATACATATATACATGTATGTGTATGCACACATGCATTTATGTCAATATAAGTAGATGAATAAGCGAAACGAGCAGGATAATAACTGTGAGCTGACTCTCTGCCCTGGTGTTTCAGAGAGAAGGACAGAGGACTGTGGAAAAGCGTAGAATGTGTCCCCACTAAAAGGGCTGTGTCAGTCAGCTCCAGCTGGTGGCTGCCTCCTAGGAGCTTGAGCTCAGTGTATCCAGATATTGTTGTTGTTCAGAAGAGTCATTGTATAGGTAGAGAGTTGGGAAACGACAACTTGTAGGTGCCTGTTTTGATAAAGTTTTATTGGAATATAGCCATGCCCATTTGTTTGTGTACTGTCTGTGACAGCTTTCACACTATGACAACAGAGTTGAGTAGTTGTGACAGGGACTGAATGGCCTTCAGAACCTAACATATATGCCACTTGGTCCTTTACAAAGTTTCTCGACCTCTGGTGTAGACCCAATAGTATGCATATGTGGGCCAAATTCCAGCTCCAGGCCACCAACTGGCCATCCTGGACCCTCAGAGGCTCCTCTAGCCTCTGCCGTTGCTCACTGCTTCCTCCTCTTGGCCCTAAAAAGCAGTTGTTGCGGATTATTTAGATCATTGGTTCTCCAAATGAAACCTGTGTGCCTAATCCCCTGGAGAGTTTGTGGAAACTCAAATGACCAGACTCCATGCTCAGAGTTACAGATTCTGTAGGTCTGGGTAGGGCCTGAGAATCTGCACTTTAAACAAGTTCCCTGGTGATACTGAGGCTGCTGGTCCAGGATCATGTTGTGAGAACCACTGGCTCAGACACTCCATGCTGTGGAGGAGATCTCAAAGCACCTGGCCTACCAAGCAAGTGACTATGTTGTCCAGAGGAGAAGAATTAATTCTGTAGGTCCCCTGGGACCGATTCACTGAGGCATTTCATAGCCCACACAGGGACTTTAAGCAAAGAATTCTGTGGATCCTTGGAGTCCTACAGAGTTCCTATATTTCCTCAATTTGAAGAATATCCCTTGGGCTCCATTCAGGCCCAACTCCATTTGACCTGCAAAGAGATGTTAGCTGTATATAAAATACTCAGTATTTCCCATCATTGGTGGTGCTATGCAGAGGGGCTGTAGCTCGTTTAATCCTTCATTCACTGACAAGCACAAGAAACTTGATTAGACCTGGAGTACCTGTTCTTCCAACTGTTTTCCTTGGCCTGGTCAATCTTTTGGTGACTTCATGGCCTCCCCATGTAACTGGTCAAACCCAGATGTCCCTTATATCAGATTCGACTCAAACCTAAGATGGAATGGAAAGAACAGATTCAGCAAGCTAAATGAAAATTTTATTTATTTTTTGAGACAGGCTCTTTGTCACACAGGCAGGAGTGCCATGGTGTGAACACAGCTCCCTGCAGCCTTGACCTCCCAGGCTCCAGTGATCCTCCTGTCTCAGCCCCCCAAGTAGGTGAGACTACTGGCACATGCTGGGCTAATTTTTTTTTTTTTTTTTTTTTTTTTGATAGCGATGGGGTTTCGTCTTGTTGCCCAGGCTGGTCTCAAACTCCTGGGCTCAAGCAATCTACCTGCCTTGGCCTCCCAATGTACTGGGATTACAGACATGAGCCACAGCACCAAGCCCTACGTGGAAAATTTAAGAACAGTAATAAATAAAAGAAAAAGGAAATCGATTCAGAAATTAGATGGATGCTTACACTTAATTATTTTTATTTCTCCGAGCCTCAGTTTTCTGATCTATGATAAGGAACTATATAGCTATAACCTTGAAGGGTTGCTGTGAGGGTTGAATTGGATTTGTGTATGCAGTAAATGTCACCTACAAATCTGGCTTATAAATCACCTCCCCTCCCCTGTCCCTGTGGCTGGGAGTGCCTGACAGCAATTGTCTTAGTTAGATATTCCCAAAGGATTACAGGATTATGGGCTTTTGGAGTGTCTGTGGATAGCACCTGGTGGCTCAGATTTGGCTCTGCCAAAGGATCCCTCCAGGAAGCATCTCCATATTCCCTGGGCAGCTATCTCCGGCCACTGGCTGATTGTAACTTTCTTTCATTCCTGGTGTTTCTTATTGCAGAATATGTCTCCCCTCATCCCAGCTAGCTGAACTTCCTCTGTGTATCTTCATTTTGGCCATGCTCCTAACAGCCCTTCCTTCCACAGCTGCCCCAGCTGTGATGAGTTGAGCAGAGAGGCCGCTGCCAGCCCCCCACCCCCAGCAGGGCTCTGTGTGCTCCATTTAAGGGAAGAGGAATGTGGTGCCTGGCGGATGAGTCAGAGGCTGCTACCTCGCTGTGTGGTGTGTGGAGCCGGCTGTGAGGTGCGTGCCTGGCCCCCTCAGAGGAGGGGTGCTAAATAATTCACCAAGGCAGTCTGCTCTGACATCCATCTGGGCCTGTCCCCTGGTGACCCTGAGGATGCGCCAGCGGGGCTCTTGCTTGCTGTGGCATCTTGGTGAGCTAGAAGAATAAACAGGCAGCCTGAAAACTGCCCTGGCTGTCAGGGATTCCATGGGCTTGGGTTGGGTGGACTGATTGGTGTCTGCTGATGGCCACTCAAATCAGTGGGCTTCAGATGCCCTCCCTGTACAGAGCAAGATTGATGGTGTGTTTACACTCAGACTTGATAAACATTTATTAAACACCTGCTGTATGCTTGGCAATTTTACCTGCATTACCTCATATAATTCAGAAAACCCATGTAGCAGAGATTCTTAATTGAGACTCAAAGAAGGAAGGTGGCTTGTCACAATTCACACAGCTAATAAGAAGGAGTAGGGACAGAACTTGCCTTAGCCCACCTCCTGCCTGATACAATGCCTGTCATCCAGAGGTCCCTGGCAACAGGGGACCTTTTCTCCCTCTTCTAGACACTGGCTGTTTTGGTGATTCAGACCCCTACATGTTAGTCCTAATACTACCAAGTTTTCTCTCTTTTTTTTTTTTTTTTTTTTTTTTTTGAGATGGAGTCTCGCTCTGTCGCCAGGCTGGAGTGCAGTAGCGCGATCTCAGCTCACTGCAACCTCCACCTCCCAGGTTCAAGCAATTCTCCTACCTCAGCCTCCCGAGTAGCTGGGACTATAGGCAGGCGCCACCATGCTCAGCTAATTTTTGTAATTTTAGTAGAGACGGGGTTTCACCATGTTGGCCAGGCCGGTTTCGGTCTCTTGACCTCGTGACCTGCCCACCTTGGCCTCCCAAAGTGCTGGGATTACAGGCATGAGCCACCGTGCCCAGCCAATACTACCAAGTTTTCTAAAAGGAAGCACATTATGGTGTATAACTAAACTTCTTCTGTTCATTTCAACTGCTTCAGGTTCTAATACCTGCTTCTTATAGTTTGGACTCTGCTTTGGTCTGGTCCTCCCCTGATCAAGATGGTGGCTGTGAGGCCATTTTCAAAATGATGGCCTTGTCCACTGAACTTCTTGCCCTCAGGGAAGGTGACAGTCTTCAGGCAGAATTCCCAGCAACCTCCTGGGATTGAGTTAGTCTAGGGGTGGAAGAGTGAAAGACAGACTTGGAGGAAGAGAATGATGGACAAATAAACAAGAAAGGGGCTTTTTCTCAACCTGGCAAGCCAGGATGAGTTAGTTCTGCAGTTCTAGGAAGGTAATTTTTGCGCAATACATCACACTGAATTTACCTTCATGGCCACTGTCTCCTTGTGATATGGACAGGAAGCAGGGAAATACTACAGAAAAGGGTGGGGTCCCCCGGTGAAGCCCTACCCTCAAGCTTGGATGTGTGGCCCAAAGTGAGAGCATGCATTCCTGTTTTCCTGCCCAAATGTTGCCTTTTCCAAAACTAACCTGGCTTGGCCCGTCTCCCATCCTGTACCCATAAAAACCCCAGGCTCCCCTGGCAGAGGAGCAGGACAGAGAGGCAGAGTGGCAGGAAAGGAGAGAAGAGAAGGAGCTGAATGTCCAAGAGAAGCGACTTGATTTCAGAGGGATGGCTTGGCAGCAGGACCTCAGAGAAGAGTTCGGCCGGAGATGGCCAAACTCCAGGGGAAGACTACCTTCCCACTCAATCCCCTTTCCAGCTCCCCATCCCACTGAGAGCCACTTTCATTGGCAATAAAATCCTCCACATTTATTTTCAATTCATTTATGCAACCTGATTCCTCCTGGACGCCAGACAAGGACCCGGGTGCAAGTGCAAGAGGCTGTCACACTGAGCTAACACTTAAGCTATCCATAGATGCCAAAACTAAAAGAGCACACATTGTAACATACGCCCTCTGGAGCTCTGGGGTTCATAGACAATCCCTAGACACTGCTGCGGGCTTGCACAGAGTTCTGCTCCTGCCAATTGCCCAGAAGTGCTTGTCCTGGCGTCTGAACCTGCTCACCTGTGTGCTCCCCATCCTGTGAGGGGTTGAGAGCTGTGGGCTGAGTAAATGAGCCAACCCCTTCATGAGTCCCGCAAAAGGGTTAAGGGAACTATCCCATGTCACTTAGATGCAGAGATCACCCCAGCATGATAAGTGGGAAGATCTATGATTACCGTTTGACAGATAATAATAGTACCTTACACTTACTGAGCACTCCTGGTGTATTTGACACCATACAAAGTGCTTTGTGAAGATATTACAATTGTCACCGTCATTCACATTTTTCAGAGGAGGCTTCTGAAGAGCAGAGAGGTTAAATAACTTATCCAACATCACACAGACGGCAAGAGCCATAGCCAAGGATCAAACACAGACTTCTTAATTCTAATACCAGGGTGAGTTCCATTATAGCAGGACTTTCTTTCAAACCAAGATAAATTAGATGTCCTTTATTTATTTATAGCAAGTTATTTATAAGTCTTATGGAATATTTAAGATTAGAAAGAACAGAGCTAGGATCCAGTTCAATGGTTTGAGGGATATGTAAGCTGTAGCTACATTCCTCATTCTCTTTTTTTCATCAGTCATCTGGCTGATGATATTCACAGATGTGACAGTGTCCCTGTGCTGTGATTAGCTTGAGTTACTAATTGTCATAACCATAGATAAAGAACATCAGCTGTGGCAGTTTATGGTTGGCTATGGCATACATAGGATAGGCTGTGGGTCATGGGCATTTCTTCTTTCATTTCTCTATTCAACTCACGTTTATTGAGGGCCTACTATGTGCCAGGCATTTTTCTGAGCCCTGGGGATAGAAGGCTGAATAAAACTGACATGAAGCAGCATAAACAAGTAAAACATTTTGTGATCTAAGTATGCTAAGTGTTGGGCATCAACTTCCAGTATGGCAGTGTGAGGAGCATGGTAGACTTTAATCAACAAAACAATCATTTGCTGAAAATTATTTTAAAATATAAGAAACCATTTAAAGTTTCTGGAAATTGTCCCAAGGGTATACAACGAATGGAAAAACACAGGAAATCTAAATCTTGGTAAGAACAATGAAAGTCTATGGCATTTTAACCAAGATACTCTCTTCTCCAGGTATCCCTGCCATGTACTGCCCCTCCCCCCTCCCAAACACACACACAGCGCAAATCAGTGTGATGGAAACTCTACCTTGGGTGTGTTCAGCCAAGCAGATGGGGCTCTTTCTCCACCTAGCTCCTAGTCTAGGGCTATGCTTTCACACTGGGAGGGGCAGCCTCAAAGAGTGGCAACATCCTTCCCTTGCAAAGGAACCCAGCTTTCATCAGATCAGACTGTGGAACAATTTATGCCAAAAGGAATTGTCAAAACAATAGAACAGTCAGCTAAGGATTAGTGGAGGTTAACAGTTGGGTGTAGTATCAATAGGAAAACTGGGCTCAGGCCCTCCAAGGAGGGACATCAGAAGCTGCACACTACCAGGGAAACAGACTTCATTCAACTTGTCTACCCAGCCGCTAGACAAATAAGCAAACAACAACAAAAAGCTCCAGAAGTGGGGCAGGGTGGTGGTGCACAGTCAATATCCAGAATTGCTACAATATAGTATCTACAGTGTCCATTTTTCAACAAAATATTTTGAGACATGCAAAGAAACAGAAAAGTGTGACCATATAGAGGAAGAAAACAAAAGTAACTGCCTGTGAGAAGGTCCAAATGTTGGAGCTAGCAGGCAAAGACTTCAAAGCAACAATTATAAATATGTTCAAAGAACTACATGCAACTTTCTAAACAATTAAAGGAAGGCATGATGACAGTGTCTTACTTTCTAAACAATTAAAGGAAGGCATGATGACTGTCTTATCAAGTAGAGAATATCAATGAAGAGAAATTGTTAGAAAGGAATTATAAAAATGAAAAATTTGAGTTAAAAAGTATAATAACTGGGATGAAAAATTCACTAGAGGGGTTCAAGAGTAGATTTAATCTGGTAGAAGAAAAATTAGCAAATTTGAAGGTATGTCAATAAAGATTGTGTACTCTGAAGAGTAGAGAAAAGAGAGTGAAAATAAACAGAGCTCCTAAGAAATGTGGGATACCATCAAGCACACCTACATATGCTTACTGGGACAAGTAGAAGAGGAGAGAGAAAAAGCTGAAAAAATATATGAAGAAATAATGGTAGAAGACTTCCCAAATCTCATGAAAAATGTTAGTCTACACATCCAGGAAGCCAAAGTACTCCAAGTAGGTAAGCTCAAAGAGATTCACACTCAAACACTTCATAATCAAAATGTTGAAAGACAAAAAGAAAATCTTGAAAACAGCAAGAGAAAACAACTCACCACATACAAAGGAACCACAGCTGACTCTGTAGTTCTGGCAGAGACCTAGAAGAATGCTCTTAAAAAGCAGAACTGAAGTACAAGGGAAAAAAGAAAAAATAGATACATGAACTTTATCAAAATTAAAAACCTTTATGCCTCAAAGACACTATCAAGAAAAAGAATATACCCCACATGATGGGAGAAAGCATTTATAAATCATATATCTAATAAGGGACATATTCCCAGAATATACAAGGAACTTTTATAACTTACTAATTTGGAAACACGTATGCCCAATTTTAAACTGAGCAAAAAATTTGAATATACATTTCTCCAAAGAAGGTATGCAAATAGCCAACACACATATGAAAAGATGTTTAACATTATTAGCCATTAAGCAAATGCAAATCAAAACCACTATGAGGTACTACTTCATACCCACTGGGATGACTATAATAAAAAAGACAATAACAAGTTTTGGTCAAGATATGAAGAAATGGGAAGCTTCAGCTATCTCTAGTGAGAATGTGAAATTGGGGTAGCACTTTGAAAAACTGTTTGGTGGTTCTATGAAGTGTTAAACCTAAAGTTATATAACCCAGCAACCCCACTATTGATATGTATCCAAGGAAAATAAAAAACATGCACCCCCACAAAAACTTATACATGAATGTTCATAGTAGCATTATTCATAATAATAAAGAGTGGAAACAATCCAAATAGCCATCAGTTGATGAATATGATGTATATCAGTACAATGGAATGTTACTCTGCCATAAAAATAATGAAATTCTGATATAAGCTACAGAATGAGCCAAAAATACACTAAGTAAAAGAAGGCAGGCACAAAGGGCCACATATTATGTGATTCCACTAATATAAAATGTCAAGAATAGGCAACTCTATAGAGACAGAAAGTAGATTAGTGTTTGCCTAGGCCTGGAGCAATGGGGTAAGTGGGGAGTGACTACTACTTACTAGAGGGTTTCTTTTTGGGTTGAAGACAGTTTTAAAGTTAGATTGTGGTGGTGGTTGTACAGCCCTATGAATATACTTAAATGGGTGGACTGTATACTATATTAATTATATCTCAATATAACTCTTCTTAAAACAATCTAAGGAGAAAAATAAAGTAGGGAATGGTTTGGCCATGTTAGGAAGATGCAGGAAGGATGACAATCTCAGATAGGATGGAAAGACTTAGACCTCACCAAGGTGACATTAGACTTGAAATGGTGACAGAGCAAGCCACATGACTTTCTGCAGGAGAAATATTTCAGACAAGTGCAAAGACCAGGAGGCACACATGTGCCTGGCATGTTTGAGGGCCAATGTTCATGTAACAGGAAGGGAGAGAGTAGCAGGAGATAGTGTCGGAGAAGCAATAGGACCTAGATCCCCAGGGACTTATTCTGAGATGAGCAGCATCACCAATGTAGTCTTGAGTAGAAGCATGGTATGCTGTAATGTTTGTTTTCAGAGAATCAAAATGACTGCAGTTTTGTGAATAGACTGAAGGGGAGCAATAATAGACTAGGTAGGAGGCAAGAGTTGATGGTGACTTGGAACTTTATCCAGGAGAGAAATGGCAGTGGCATCAACCAGTGTGATAATAGTGAAGGTGGAGGAGAGATGTTGGATCCTGTGTATATTTTGACAGTAGAGCTAACAGGATTTGCCAAGGACTGGAAAATGTTCAGTGTCAAGGACCAGATAGTAAATGTATTAGGTTTTGCAGGCTGTACATTCTCTGTTACAATGACTCAACTCTGCCATTGTAGCATGAGTGCAGCCATAGATAGCACATAATGAATGGTCATGATTGTGTTCCAATAAAACTATTTGCAAAAACCTGAAGCAAATCAGATTTGATCTGTGGGATATAGTTTGCCAACCTCCTCTGGATTAGATGTCAAGGGTGAGGGATGGATCAAAGGTATTTGTTCTCATCCACTGGAAGTGTGGAGTTGCCATTAACTGAGATAGCAAAGACTACAGAAGGAGCAGATTGTGGGGGATATGGTGTGGACTCAATTGGGAATTAAGAGATGGAGATGTGACATAGGCATGTGGTCTTGAGATCATGGAAAAGGTCTGGCCTTGAGTCATCAGCCTAAAGGTGTGTTTAAGACCCTACCCCAGACCAGAGAAGCAAATGTAGATATACAGGAGTCCCAGGACTGAGCCACAGGTTCTCCAGCATTAAGCTGTCGAGGAGATGAGCATGAGCCAGCAAAAGAGCCTGAGAAGGAGCAGCCAGAGGGTAGGAGGGAAAGCAGGAGAATGTGGCATCCTGGAAACAAAGATAAGAAGTGTTTCAGTGAGTTGAACTCCATCCTTTCCTTTTCCACTCACAAGAGTATGTTGGAATGCAAATGAACAGAGAGATATTCTTACAGGAATAATCCTGAATTTCCTCTAATTTCTAGACTAAAAGAAGCATTGTCAAGCTTTTTATTCAAGAAGTGTTCATTAGCTTTCAGGCCACAAAGCAGTAGGTCCTTTGAATAGAGTGGTGAGCCACAAAAGGCATGGTCTCAGCTCTTAGGCTGCATAGAGTCTGGTTAGTAAGAGAGAGATGTTAATCACATAATCGTTAACATTGACCAAGGATGGATCATCATAACTAACCAAGGATGTAGAACTGTGAACCAGAATGAGAGTTCTAAGGCAAAGGACACACATCTAAGACAGCAACACTATGTACTCTTCCCTTGTACAAAGGAATTGATCTAATCTGATGGCCCAGGGAAACTTCTGTATTTTTCTGCTTTTAGTAATACATTATTTCCCACACTTCACACCCTAATGGGAACACACCTGTTTTTTTGTTTGTTTTTGGGTTTTTTTGTTTTGTTTTGTTTTTAGAGGAAATTTGTGATCCTCTGAATTAAAGGAAGGAATATGGGTTTTGTCATCAGACCCAAGACCAAACTTCAGCTGTGGACCCCTGCATTATTCTTTTATCCTCTTTGGACCTCTGCGTCTTCATCTGTATGATAGGGGATAATAAATGCTGCATTTTTGGTTTATGGTGAGGACTAAATCAGATAAAGTATGCAAGATGTCTGGTATGTCCAGTCCTCATCCCTTTAGAAAAACAATGTGTCAGTTTGTACATCTGTGACATTTTGTAATAATAATTTTTATTGAGCAGATGTTTGGTGCCAGTTTGCTACTTTAGGAGGCAGAGAGTTTTTAGCCTTTTTCTAGGATATCATTCATTATGCCAATGTTCTCTTTCAAGAGAAATGTGTAGGAACCTGCGTGTCCGTATTTAGGGAATATTGAAAAACCAGAGCATCCCTGTACAGTTCTTTGTTGTTATCCTTGTCCTTTACATAAAGAAAATTCAGGTTTCAATTCAGCTGTTTAATGAAAATTAGTAGTTCCCAAAACCTGCCATAATAAGTGCAGTTTTCTTTGTCTAAGAAAAAACCATTTGCTAGCACATCATGTCAGTTTAACAACATTTTCATGGAAATGTGCAGTGGTATGCCTGGTGAAATCATGGATGCAATCTATAATCTTTTTGCGGAGAGGGAGCAAAATCTTTAGCACTCTTTCATTTTGATGTGCACAGTCTAGCCTGTCCATATTTCTCATTTTAATTAATGTAATTAAAAGAGGATGAAAGGCTGTGTTAAAATGTTGTGTGTTAGATTATTGGGATCAAGAATAATTAAAATGTATGAAATGTGACAGATTCCTAAGATGATAGGGAAAAAGGAAGGCCCCTTTTCTGAATTTAAAGTGTACCAAATTATTTTTCACAAGATTTAGAAATGTCCATGGATAAGAAGCATTTATGACATGGAATCTTCACAAATGGACAAGACAGAAGGCTTGAGGGGGTGCTTGTCCTTATGTTATCATGAACAATTTTATCATTTATGTTTGCAGCTCTCCTTCGTGTTGCCTTCTTTGGAAACAAAGTGGAGAATAATATTGATTTAACACCTACTACATGCTAGGTACTCTACAAAGTACTTTATATACATCAGTTCATCTAACCTTACTGAAGCCTTTGATAAAGAGATGTCTCCATTTTATAGATGGTGAAACAGAGGCTTAGAGGTGAGGTAGCTGTCATCTGCTAGGTCATGCTGCTAGGAGGTAATAGAGCCAGATTTGAATTCAGGTCTTTTTTGTTGGACTTTTTCAATGATAATACTCTGCCTGTTGCAGGAGGCAGATTATAAGTATGGATTAGAAATTGGCTAGAAACTGTTGAGGATAACTCTTATGAGCATTTCTTTTTTATGAATGTAGCTCCACCTTTGTGAGTGCCTCATGCATCTTGACCTATATTATAGAAGCTTCACATGTTTCAAATATTTCTTTCTTTATGGTCACATGGGTTGCCTGTTGTTGCTTGAAAGTTAATTAAAATTTACAGTATTTTCTTTTTCTATCTTCTGAGGTAAAACAGATGCAACTTTGATCTCTAATACTCATTTAGGACTATCATGGTTTTTAAAATGTTAAACATTCCTTTGTTTAAAGACATTATGGGTTTAATAGATTATATTTTGTTTAATGTCTTTACATAGCACAAATTAAAATGGACAGCTATGGCAGACATTACTGGGGTCCTCCATTGTCTATTTTCCTTGTTCTTTGTGAGCATACAGTTCCCAGCCTCCTTGCAGCTGGGTGAGGTCATGGGACTAGTTTGACCACTAGAAGTGATATCATTCATCTCCAGGCACCTAAAATCCTCTTCAGTTCACTCTTCTGCTGTTGTTGTAACTTGGAAATTATTCACTGAGATCACAGAGGCACAAGAAGGAAGCAGAGTAGATCCCTGAGTCACTACTTAGAATGGAGTACCTGGAAAGCCTCTGGACCTCCAACTTTGCCTGAGAGAGAAATCAAACTTTCTTGTGTTAAGCCACTGACATCTGGAATCGTATGTTACTGCATCATCACCTATGCTAGGCCAACTTACATGACAATTCTTCATCAGCCTCTTCTCCCACATTTACTTTATTAGACTTTGAAATCTAAATGTCAGGATTTCTCTTGAGTAAAATATTTAAAAGCATGCACACACACAAATGCACACATTTGAAAAAGGAAACCTTATTAGATGAGTGGTTTGAAACTTTGATAATATCCCTTACAACAATTAGAATGTCCCAATAGAAGGGCCAGAAGGTAGTAATCTAAATGAGCTAGGATGAGTGATGTCTATCTTTTTAAAGTTCTTCAAAAACTGAAACACTGTCATTTCCCTGAGTGACCCATGTCAGTTCTTATCTCAATATTCAGAAGTCTTCCTTAGGTCCAAGAAAGATTTTAAATGACCTAAAGTGGAATTGAGGACCCTCTTCAGGTCATTTAAAATCCATTCCTTCTTATTTTATACCCATAGAAACAGAAGTTTAAAACTTGTTCATTGCAGCCTTCGTCATTACAGCTCTTCATCTAGGAGGCCACCACTCTTGCTGTCCTTTACCCCTTCCCTTCTGTAACCTGACCAGTACCGATGTACTTGACCTTTCCCTGTAATCCTCTAACAAGATGCTGCCTAAAGCTGGCTAGAATGGAAAGATGATTTGATTTTCCAGCATGTGTGGAGCTGCCTCTTTGTTATTACCTGGCAATGTCATGTTTGTGCTGCTTTGCTGTCTTGTGTCCATGCAGACATCTCTTAATTCTGCATTTGTGTTCATAATTTTCCTTCCTACTCATGTTCTTCTTCCTGCCTGGAACACCTTCTCCAGCAGAAGGTGAATTTGACTAAGGTCAAATTTTTGCAGCCTTTTTATACTCTGGATTTTGTGTCATGCTTAGTAAGGCCTTCCCCCACTATAAAATTGTGTTTTAATTCCAAAAAAGTAAAAGCAGTTTTGACCTTGAGCTTGACCCAGATCATACTTTTCCTGATTCCTGATCACTGCTGCCACAATTAATTTTGTCTTCCTTGTCCTTTCTCCTATATACTGTAATCAATTATGGTCATTTGTATAAATATCCTATCATTCCACCTAAACAGAAAGTTCTGAAGGTCAACAGTTGCATCCTTGTCTCCTAACAAGACTGTCCTCCACAAATCCCTAATAAACATTTGGTTGAGTTTCTCATATGTATTACCTGTTCTTCCCTGCCTTTACTCGCAGGAAGTTTGCTGTCATGAATGTGGAATTTCACTGTTTTTTAGAAAAACAATATGAGTTTTGTTCCTATTTACCAGGTCTCTGAAATTTTTTAAGTAGTTTTTTCTCACTTTGTCTAATATCTACCAGTATAATTTCTAAAAATCGTCATTAGAATGGTCTCCAGGATGAAAATAATGACCACAGGGAATTAATGATCTATGGATTTTGTAATTTTAATATTCTGCATAAGTGTGATGCATAGATATCCAGCTTCCTCATCACCAACTGAGCTCACAGAGCATGTGCTACCAGAAGGACTTGGGCAGCATGCTTTTGTGCCATCCCTGTCTTGAATGCAATTAGGCCTTTGAGGACTCTGCATGCCTCCTACCATAACACACACCCCATTCTACTCTAATTGCCTACTTAATTGTCTTCTCTCTCATTGCCAAGCTCTTTTAAGGCAGGATCCATGTGTATCTTGGTCACCATGTTGTCCCCAAACCCTAGCACGGTGACTGGCAAATAGTAGGAGCTTATTTAATGAGTGAATGGATATATGAATGAATGGATGAAGCATGTATTCATCTCAAAAATATAGTTGTCTTGTCCTGGTGTATAGTTTCAGAAGAGGGGCCCCACCTCTTGGTCATTTTTACTCCTTTCTTTCCTAGATTCATAGCAATTCAAAGCATTTGTATTGTGTCATATGGAAAATGGCATATCAGTGGCTCACCCACATTAGATGGAACTTTGAGATGTGCTCTTAGGAGTAAAGATTTTATAGTCTTCCCTTTACTGCTTTCTCCCCACCTTTTGAATTTTAACTGGTCAGTTAACTACTTTGTGCTGAAGTCAATGGTGGAAGCATGATTGCTTCTATTAATATTACTAATAGCTAACATTTGTTGAGTGTTTGCTATGTACTAGGCTCAGTGTTAAATGTTTCACATTAATTCTCATTGGATTCCCCCAACGGCCCCATGAAGGTAGGCACTATCATTATGCCCTAGGTTACAGGTAAGGACCTCAGGCCTCAAGTCATAGAGCTAGCAAGTGTCAGAGCCAGAGTCTGACCCCAGGCAATCCATTTTAGACTCCATGTTACGTTGTTAATTCTTATGAAATTGGTAGTCACATGTCACATCTGTTCCAGGTAAAGATTAATCTCTTGCTATGTTTCAGCTGTCTTTATTTCATTATTGATCAGCTGTGAATTGCCTCATATATGACCATGCTGATCATGGGTAGATGAGAGAATAGTGTACCCATTTTTAAGAAACTGAGGCATGGAAAATTGAAGTGACCTGTTCATGGCCACACTGGGTTAGAATGTCACTGCTTCCACTTGGCTATTGGGGACCCCAAACTGTTAGATTTGTTAATTGACTTTTTGAAGGATATTGAGGTCTGGGGAGACCATCTGCCTCCCCACACACTCTGAGTTCTGTGTGATGGAAACTGAAGGCTGAGTGTTATTCATTTGATTGTATTTTATTTCTCTTACTGAGAAGTTATTCCAGGTCTCATGATTTTCACCATGAAAAGTCTTCTGGGAACTAGAGAGAAGCATTCTGAAAGAAGTTATTAAGCATTATTAATACAATTACATACAACAAAAGACATAATTTAACTTCCCCACATCCAACAAAGAAATTCATTTGAAGCTTCAGGAACTCCAGCTGGAAGGGCAGAGCCCATCAGAGTGGGTTCCCCAGGCGGGGGAGTGTGGGCAAGGAGCCATGCTAGCTGCTTTGTCCTTGGGGACACTTCTGTGCATGATGGAATATTCCTCTCTCCCAGCCTCCCCAACCTTTCCCTCACCCTTCACTTTCGCTCACAGTGCTTCCTTATCACAGGCACAGAGTCCAGAATATTGCCTGGCTCTTGCCTCTCTCCTGGCCCGGGATACTGCACAGGCAGCATTGAAGGAATATATGATTTTAAACAATTAAAGATGACCATGGAAATACTCAGATGCTAGGAACAATGATCCACCTAGTAGATAGTATGCCTAGGTGAATTTTTCTGACTTCATTCAAAATATCAGAAATAGCTATTGAGTATGTGATACTGTGTTAATCTTCACCATGGTTCTATTCAATATTTTACTTTCTTTAATTGCAGTAGCCCATAAGGTCCTTGAAAGCAGAGACTGTGTTTTTATACCCAGTCTTTAGAGCTGTGCATGGCATACAGTATGTTCTCAGTAAATATTTATTGAATGAGTGAATGGTACAAATGAGGTTATTGAAGATCCCACAACTTAAGTTACTTGCCTAAGATCACATTGCTAGCAGGAAGGAAAGGCAGGGTTTGCACACAGGGCTCTCCAAATGTATAGATTCCTTTCTTCCAGATTGCTAAGTTAGGCCTACTAGTGGTGTAGAAAAATGGAGATTGGAGACCCCAAAGGTTTTCAACAAAAGCTCCATCTGAGGTCTAGGAAATGTGGGTTCTGACCCATCCTTGCTGAAATCCTCGTGTGAGTTTAGAAAAGTTATTTCTCCAGTTGTCTCCATTTTCTAATCTGTAAAATGAGGAGATGGAAGCAATGTTCTCTAAGGGCCTCAGGGTCTTCAGATGCCCCTGGGAAGGTTTATGCTTTGTCTTCTTCTGCATGCACTTGGAATTGGGGTAAGGGGTTAGAGGGCAGCTGACTAACTCACCATCCAAGCACGTGAGGAAAGGAGTCACTTGTGCTTTATTTCAAGGTGCACAAAAACTCAAAGGTGACGTAGTCTCAGGCCAAAAAACAAGCAACACCCCAAAATGAAAGTTGAAGAGAGAAGAGAAAGAAAAAAATTAGAAAGGAGAGGCATTTGAAGGCTTGACACAGCATTTAATTGAAAAAAAGAGTGCTCTGATTCCACTCCTAGGTTGCTGTAGCATATAATCTGAAACAGGCACTCAGGTTGATAATTGTGCCCAGATCTGATCCTTGGCACATAAGAGCATAGCTTTTAAGAAGAAAAAATATAGGCATGTGTCTTTAAAGCCTCTCTTCTTATATGTGATTTTTTCGTGCTCATTTGGAGGTTGCATAGCTGGGCCTTTGCATCCAGCAAAGGCTTCCTTCCCCTCTCCCTGGCTTGGGGATTATTGATTTGGAAGGCAAGGCTAATTTACATGTAAATAAATCTCAGCACTGGGCAGCGGGATGGGACGTCCAGATGCCGTGACTGACTTGCTGACATCACAGCTTCATTAGCATGCGGAGGATGCAAGCACTGCAACAGCGACTTCTCAGGCACCACCAGCAGCGCCACCGACAGTTATTATTATTTTTTGACCGAGCAGCACATTTCCTGGTTCAGTGGCTTGAGCTCTGTGAGCAGCTGACTAGTCGCCCCGGGTCTGGCTCAGGATCAGCTGGTGACGCTGAGGCTGGAGTCTGGAACTTCTTCCTTCAGATTGTCATGAAGAAGGGGAGTTAAGAGGAAACTGGGGGTCCTCCGGAAGGCGATCTGAGCACTCAGGCTGATCCAGAGGAAGAGTAGAAGTCATACTTTTTTTTCCCTGCTTGGTGAATTCCCCAGCAGAGTCTGGATCCAGCAGTGCTGTTTTCCCCGAGGGAATGTGGAACAGCTCGGCTTGAGTCTGCTGCCAGCTTCAGGAAGGGTTCAGACTGTAAAGGGGGTTTGAGGAGAAGATGCTTTGGCTGCCTGAGGCCCTGCTTGCATTCTTAGAAGTCAGACCCAGGGAGAAAGTGAACTGGGACAATTGACAAGCTCCAAGGGTCTGGCAGAAGCTTCCTCCGAGACTGGGCATTTCATCCTCCCTGGAGGTGGGTAAGAAATTTGCTCTAATTCACAAATTAAACAGCAGCGTGTTTTCTAAGGAGGATGAGAAAAGCCAGATCTAGGGCCTTTGCATTGGTGGGGGGGATACTGGGGCTTCATTTTCTTGGCCAGGTAGCATTTTTGGTGGCCCTCTGACCCCTTTTGCCTTTTCTATGCTTATTAGAAAGCTCAATTGCAAAGTGTTATGTCACAGCTCTAGGGAGTCCTGAAAAAATGCTTAAATCTTGGTGCTTAAGAAGAATCAGCGTTTCTCTAAAAGTCTAGCTTTCTTTAAATAACAATAATAATATGGGGAAGGGGGCTAACAGACCAAATACCTGATAGTGTTCATGCACAGTAGTCTTTTCAACACATGATGTCAGAAACCATTAGGGGATCTGAGGAACAAGGACTTAGCTGAGACTTCCAGGTAAAGAAATGGCTTTCAAATTATTTAGGTTTAATTTTAGACACTGCTTTCAGATTAGAAATGGTGACAGAGCTTCAGAATATGACTGCATAGCCTGGCTGAAACACATGATTCGGTTTGCCCTCTACGCTGGGTTTCTTGAGGGAGTGATCATAGTTAGTTCTCCTCACTCTTGGCTTCTTGAAAACCAATCATAGCATTACTAATTTGCCATGGAGGTCTTGTGATGAAATACAGATTTTTAATCCCATGGTTTTTTGTTATGTGGTCTTGGACTATGCTGGGGTCCAGTGGGACTTCTATGAATCATAAATAATCCAGGCTGGGCCAAATCGCACCGAGGTTAGTGATCCATGCCAGATGCGATGCCATCCGCTGGTCCAAATGTGGCTCTTGTCTAACTTAGGCACATAGATTATTTCCCCAGTGAGAGAGTTCTGCTTCCCATATCAATGCATGTATGAGCACAGTCAGGGGAGGGCTCCAGTGTGCCATGAATATGTAGACATAGACTGCCGTGTACTGAATCTGCAGCTGGTAAGGCTGTGATTTGCTTCGCCTGCACATCTCTTCCCAAAGAGTGTTTTAAACCATCTCAGTGAGACTTAAACTAAACGAAGCTGCCTTGCCTCTTTGCTAGAGGCCAAATTGGCTGCTGTAATCCTGCTCCTCAGAAGGCTTACTGCCTGCTGATGGCTTTCACAGATGGGTCGGGATGAGTGTCCCCAAGGGCTCCAGAGTAAGTCACAACTTTGACATAATTACCGTATTTTGGAAATTTGGATTTTAATGCCTCCTTGAGTGCTTATAAAGGTTTTGCCTTTCCATCAAATGCTCCTTCCCCTTGGGAATTCTGTTTTTAATGTGAAAATTAAAATATACTGGCTCCATTGGGCATCTCAGTCTATGAAGATTCACGGGGCAGCCAGAAATAGTAAAATAGCATTGTTTGAAATGGTGTGTTTATAAAGATTTACCCATGCAATGTGAGGGAAAAAATAGAAATAGAGGAAGAAAGATGCATTTATGGAAGCTTAAAGAATGAGAAGGGAACTTAGAGGTTAAACAGCATGAGATGATATTTATCCAGGGCTCAGACTTTGGAGTTGGAAAGAGCTGAAGATACTTAGAGCTACCTATTCTTTCCAGTAAAGTGGAGAGAGCAATGAAATCTATAGGTAGGGTGATAGGTGGAAGGATTTACTGAGATGACATTTGAAAAGCACAGTGGCAACCACGTAGTAAATACTCGGTAAATATTAGCTGCTATTGTTGTTTTGTTGTTGTTGTTGTTCCCATTTTGTCATTATCATTATAAATATTGTTGCTAAAAAACATGATAGTATTGAAAAGGCAACATATTCACATCCGTTTGCCTGCAGAGGGGTTTTGCTAGCAGAAAAGATGCCATCTCTGGTACTGTTACAGCCAAACGATTCCCACTCAAAGAAACTTTCCACCCTATTGATTGAGTTGACAGAATAAAGTATATTATCCAGAACTACTGTATTTTGCAGAACTGAAAGTGACCAGCTGGTATAATGAAAATCATTTAGAACTAGCTGGGGCTTAGGCAGCCTTAAAGAAGGCATTCTGTTTTGGCAGCTGACAAGTTACATGTAGAAAGCTGTGGGGTCCCAGTTGGAATCAATGCATTTCTAGATTTCTCTTCTGCTTCAACTATGCATGTGAGAGACAGTCCTTTTCTTTCTTCGTTCTTTTCAGTGCAGACATTGAGCATTTTCTTCTCCATCCAGGGAGGCTATTGGATACGTGCTTAACCTGCTGGTTGGCTCCTCAGAAGTTCCAAGGCTGAATTTTTGCCACCATCTGGGTGCCTTCAGCTTGTGGGTTGGCTGCTAAGGGAAAGGAATAGGCCTCCCCTGCCTGCCTGCCCACCCATGGCCCAGTCTGTCTGCTCTTGTTTTGTGTCACTGCCATGGTACAATTTTGCCAGGCTTGTGGTCTGCCTCCTTCATGCCAGTGGGCCTATTTCTATCACACAATTGGACTGCTGTTTCTCTCCCTTTCCTCCCAAGATCTTTCTTTTTAATTTAGGGGAACTCAAACTCTGACACAGGGATCTGAAAGACAAAGGTGGATTAGAAGAGTCAGAGGAGTCTGCCGTAACATTCTTTCTCAAGAAACTCAGAACTGGGTGTTGGTCATTCCTGGTTGCTACTGATCTTTAGTAGAGTTGTGTTTTGCGCGGAGAATAATATTTATACCTTGACCATAGCCCACCTCCCTTACCTCCTGATGGGATGTGTGATCTCAGGAGAGTTGCCTGACCTCTCTGAACTTTGGCTTCCTCATATGAATATTGGAAATAAAGTCCCCTGAATGCATGGGATTGCTGTGAAGATAGCGGCTATAATGCCCTTGCCCAATTCCTGGTACTGACCGGATGTAGAGCATATTTCCCAGTTAATCCCAATCTATGAACAACAGGGGGCAGTAATTTTAATATTTATTTAACAGAGAAACTGAAGGCCAATAGAATTAAATTAGAAATCAATAACAACAAGGTATTTGGGAAATCCAAATAAAATGACATAGCAGATGACAAACCTTGGTACCCTGTCTAGTGCTTCTTTTAATAAACATCAATTCCAAACGTTCTGAGTTTGAATAGGGCTCAATGATCCAACTGCACTGCCTGCCTTGAATTAGCAGAAACCTCTTTATTTAGTAGCCCCGAAACTGTGGTCATTTCTTCTCTGCTGTCTGTAAAAACACACAAGAGTCAAAAGGCTGTGTCCCTCAGATAGGAATTCTGGGTGGCATTGGGATAAAGACTTTCTTTTGTGCTTAAAGACCCACTGAAACCTTTCTCTGTTCATTCCCTCCATGATTGTGGTGCTTATAAACAGGGAACTGCTGGTGACCATGAGCTATTGGCAAACTAAGAAGCTTGAGGATGAGGTATTGATGAAATCTGTTTTCTTTGTTGATGCTGTTGATTGACATTTGCCCCTTTGCTCTGTCTTAACCTGTAAACATGTAAAATGAAATGTTCTGGTTTTTATGCCGTGTGTGTGTGTATGTATGTATGTTTGAATCAAGCAGGGGTGAAGGTCTCTTTTGGGAATTGAGTCAGTTGAGTTTGGAGACTTGATTTTCTTTTTTCTTTGGCCTATTGTCTGAGCAGTTTATTATTTGGCGTCTGAAAACCATAAGCTTGCTTGTTGTGTTATTTCCCTGGGGATAAGGCAGAGGAGAAAAAAAGCAAGGCTGGAGAGAGGGGAGAGAGTGTGTGAGTTTGGATGGAGCTTTAAGAGGAGGGGAGGGAAAGGAAGACAGAATGGAGAAGCAGCTGGGAGAATATCAGAGCAATTGCCAATCCACCATGAAAGTGCAAAGCTGAAGGTTCCCTTTGGGCGAAGTTGCAACTCAGAAGGCAACTCTGTTCTCCTTTAGCTAAAAACTCCTCTCCCCATCTGTCCTACAAAACTCACAGCGAAGCCATTTTAAATCCGAAAACCCTCCTTATGACTAAGCACAGCACATGTTTTCCACTAGAGCACCATGGACCATTTCTAAAAGTACATTAATTAAAAGGAGCATATTTTCAAGTACAATATGAACCTGCCTTTCCCTGGTGAGTGTAGGGGGTAAACTTCAGTGCATGTTTGGCCATGAAGTCTGTAAAGATCAAATTGACTAAACCAAGCACTCAGATATGAGCGTTGACTTGGAAGATGAAACCTAACACTCCAGAGGGCACAGAATCCAGAGACGTTGCTGGTTGGAACTGGAGGCATGAAGAAAATCAAGGCTGGCCTCATTTGACAAAGCACTGCCAGAGTCATGCTCACTCAGAACAGCAGAGTGAACCCACAGGAGGAAGCAATAGTGGGGGGGGGGGTCTCTGATAGCTCCCTTCTTCCTGGTGCTAGTGTTTGAGTTGCTGTATGTGTTTGAGCTGCTGTATGTAAGTGTTTGGAGCACTGAAGGCAGCACAGGAGCCCTTTCTTTATCTCTTCGGACATGGAGAAAGATCCACTTCTGGTTGGTATGTTTTCCAACCCAGCATCCAGCCTGCTTCAGGTGATGGGAGACTGACTTGAATTGCCTCCATTCCTCTCACACTGGGACTGCTGTTGGCTTCAAGTCACCCTCCTCTCTTTGACTCCTTAAAATGAAACCTTGTAAATATTTTCCAGCCCCATCCAGGGTTAAGGGTAGCCAGGGCAGAAATTCTTAGCATTTCATTTCAACTGGGCAAGATGCCAATTTTTCCAGCTCTTTTCTTGGCATCCATTCATCAGTTATGAGTCCTTAGAGATGGCTGCTCATGAAAGTTCCAAGACTTAACTGAGAAACAGCCATATTTTCTATGGTCACAAAATCTGGTAAGGTTTTAAGGTAACTGTTAATATAGAAGGCAATGTATGTTTTGGGTGTCTATGTATCTGTTATAGTCTGTGGTTAATGTTGATGTGGATGTATGATAACTGTCATAGACTGAGCGCCTACTGAGTACTTGCTATGAAAGATGCTTTATGTAAACTTGCCTTGTTAATTCTTACAGCAATCATGCAGCTAGATATTATTGGTTCTATTTAGTAATTGAGAAATCAGGACTCCTGGAAGTTAAGTAACTTGTTCAAGCTTACACAGACAGTAAAGAGTAATGGTGGGATTCGAACCCAGGGTAATCAGAGTCCAAAGCCTGTCCACCATTCTAGGCTTCTTTATACTTTTCATTATAATGTCCCCTGGGGATGTTGTTTATTTCTCTTATATAGTTCCTTTATGAATCCCTCATTTGAGAAACACCTCATTGTTTAGCCATTGAATTAAAATCTCATTGGTTGATCTTTGGTAAAGTTGGAAACACCCAAGAGAATATGTCAGACTTGAAACAGAACATAGTGGTGTCTTCACCTTCTGCTTTTAATGTGACTTTTGGAATGAAAGTGTGAGATTGCTTGGAAAGTCAAAAGACACCCTGAGATGAAAAGTAAAAACTGCAGGCAAATGGAAGAAGTCCTTTGCTGGACTACAGAGAACACAGGGAATTCTTCTGGTCTAAACTTGTGGCTATGGGGAGACAGACCAATGGGAGTTTGGAGAGAGGGAAACCAAGCTTGTTGCTCTTGGTCGCCAGTTGTGTGCACATCAGGTTCTAACTAAAATGTATGTTTCCCTTTTCCAAGCCTCAGTTCTTTCATCTTGAATATGAAGGTCCTAAATCAGGTGATCTACACGTTGTCTTCCAGCCATGACCTTGATGAGTGTGAACTTTCAGAATGAATTCAGCCTCGTCAGGGAAGGAGTGTAATTTGCACTGTCGGCCGCTTTTGGCGGGGAACTAAAAGGTCAGGTTTTAGATCAGGACCTGACTTCTCTGTGTTGTGAATATGTGCTGGAAAATGAGAAGTGGTAGCCCCCCGGAGAATGACGGGAAGCTTCCTGGAAGAACGTCTGACCTTTGGATGCTTTGCACTAGTGGAAAGGGGGTGGCAGTGGGCAGTGTGTCGGTGCTGCTCGTTCACTTTCAGAAGCTCTCCGGGGCTTTGTTATGTATGCAAGCATCCTACAGAGTGCTAGAGACCAAGGCTTCTCAAATTTAATGTGCATCTACCTGGGGGCGTTGCTGAAATGCAGATTCTGAATTTTTAACAAGCTCCCCTGGGATGCTGATGCTACTCCTTCTAAACTACCTTTATAATACGCATAGAGGAAAGAAAATTTGACTAAATTCAAGAGGTCCAGAGTCTAGTTCCAATTGTTGCTTATTTGAGTAAACCTCAAATAAATCACTCAGCTTCACCATGACTCAGTTTCTCCATCTGCAGATAAAATAATATCTACTATTTAATGATTACTGTGTGTCAGGCACTGTGTTCACTAGGTGTTCACTGTTTTATGTGCTGTGTTTTACTTGATCCTTGCGTTAGGAGGCAGGCTTTGTTACCATCTGCATTCTGCAGTAACTCAGCCCAGAGAGGTTGACTAACTTGACCGAGGTCACATAGCTAGTTAGTGGCCAACTTGGGATTGGAATTCATATCACCTGACTCTGGAACCTTCACAACTTATAGACATAATAGATGTGAAATATCTTGGGACTTACTGTGTGAATGTGTATGTAATTATATGATATGTACAATTACCAATATTTCAGGTACTTGAGATTGTAAGAAGTAGATGTTTCCCAGATGAGGTTGTATTGTTTTTAAGTAAAAAATGTTCTGATTTATAGAAATTAAAGTAAAAGGCATTGTGAAGTTTCAAAAAGCACAGGTGTTTGCTCCGTTGTCACCTGGGGTGGGGAGGAAGTGGTACATGAAAGGAGTATTCTGAGGAATGGGGGGTTTTGGTTAACTGAGGTTTTATTTTAAATTAAATCCCAGTTCATTATCCGTCTTGGTTTTGTAAATTTGGACAGTATGACAGATACCTTTTCTGCCTTAATAGGAAAAGCAGGGTTAGCCCAACTGAGTATGTCTTGTGATTCAGGCTATGGCAGCCATGCAAATTATTGTCCTGAAAATGAATCCCAGTGATCCTGTTTTGTAAGGAAGCCAGAAGAGGTTGATTGTGAACATTATCAGAGCTTGATATTTGTCACCTCACTAGACACCAGGCTGTTTGGACTTCACTCTTATAAATGTCCTGACCATATGATTAGTATGTCAAATACCTGGCACCTATATCACCATACTCCAGTCTCCTTTGTCCACTTCAGACCTCACAAATAATCGACACATTTTTTCTGTCCAGCCCCAGTGCATCCTCAGAGTCCTTCTCAACATAGCACTGGAGGCAGCCTATACCCATGAGTTACAGTTGGCCCAGGAGATTTACCCTACATGCGAACTCAACCCTTGGATACCCCTGGAAGTTGGTTCTCTTTTCAGTTTAGTAAGTACGTATTGAACACCTACCAATAGCCTAAGCATGCTGAAATGAAACCCTATTTTCCATTCACTCTGTATTTTATTTGTTCTCATGAATGTGAATGTTCTGCAGGCTTACTGAAAGGTTTAGTTAATTACTTAATGGGTACACTGTACACTATTCACATGATGGAAATACTAAAAGCCCAGACTTCACCACTACGCAGTATATCCGTGTATCAAAACTGCACTTGTACCACCTAAATTTATACAAATTAAAAGGAAAGTTTAATTTTTGGTAAATTAAGGTTTTAATATTCTTTTTTTCTTTCTTTCTCTGTAATATACATCCTGTTGTTCTGAGTAATACCTCAGACTCCTGTCCCTTTTCATTACCAGTGATGTAGGTCTTTTTCCAGGTCTCCTGCTGTGATTCTGTCAGAGGAATACCTCCTTTACAAGGGGCTGTTTTCTGTAGGCATCCTCCGGGCAGTCCAGCCATTGGTTAGGTAGTCAGGGGATATGAAGCACGTGCTCCTGGCTCAGCAACTGCATAGCCCTCAGCTAAAGCTCTCCCCTTCCCCTGACGGCTTATCCATCAAGAGTCAGAACTTCATTTAAATCGCTGCCTGAGTCGATTACTCGCTTTTGAGTTCATCATCTCAGAAGTTGCCAGGAAAGCCTGTCAAGACTAGAAGCTTGCCGCTGACTGGAAAGATGACACCCCCCCACCCTTGTGTCCTGTGCAGGTTGGGCCACTCCGAAGGGCCTGCCTTATTAGAAAGGAGGGTGAAAATGCATAGCAAAGAATTCACGTGCTCCTCTCTCAACAGGAGTGTTGATTCTTGCTAGACTGGCTTCTGAAAGGGGAATAAGTAGAAAGCAGCAGCATCACGGGGCCTGATTGATTGGAAAGCTTGAACCTGCCTTCTTTTCACTGTGTCAGTTTGGCTGCCTAACCAGCTGCCTAAACACTCATGTTGTTTGCCCTTGTAATGCTTAAAAATGGTTTTAAACCCTGCACCACTGAATTGCTAAGATGCAGCATCCTAAATGGTAACTATGATATCATGTGCTATTTTGAATTTTTAAAAGAATGTTACAGAGAGTGAGAAATAGCAGTTGAGCATCTGCGAGATGTAAGGCGCTGACTTTGGCCCTGTGGGTAGTTTAAAATATCACAGCCGGTCTTTTGCACTTAACCAGTTTTCCAAACAGGTGTTTTTAGCTTAGGATCCCTGGACAGCAAAGGACCAGACAGAATTGATGAACTCTGAAATTTAACGCAAAATTTTCTGTGAATGTGTATATGTCCATTTTTTAAGGGAGAGGATCCCAGCTTTCATCAGATTCTTAAGGGCATCAAGTCACCCAAAAGGTTAAGAACTGCTAAGTTGGGTGGTAGGTTGTTGTAAACTCATCCAGAGAATTCTCTACAGGTTAATGTGAGACTGGAAAAAAGAAATGTTCTTCTGCCCCAGAGAAATGCAACATTTTTCTACATGATTACCCAGGAGCTAATGTTAAACCCTGTGGAGCTAGAAGGAGAGAGTTACCTGATTTTCTTCCATTTTATAGATGAGTAATTTGAGGGTCGTGGTCTCAGATGCCAAAGCCACAGGAGTTCTTGTTGCTTCTCTCTCTCACTTTTTATTGTTCACTCAACAGTTTAACAACTTTTTGAACATTTGCTGTGTACTAGGCCAGAGTTTTTCAGTATTTCTGTACTTGAGGCATTCTTTCAAATACTTGACATTTTGCAGTACAGTAACAGAATTAAATTACTACACTATAGTTATGGTACATTCTCAGCAATAATACATTTTTCTCTACCTCATCTTAAGCTTTTGCAAACTTTCATTTAATTGAGGACAAAGGCAGTCTTTCTTTAATGTGATCTTGGCCAAACACTACTCATCGTGTAGTTGAATCACACTCTACATTTTTGACATCATTGTAGCAATATACATTTTCAGTTACTGTAAAAAAATAAATATGAAAAATAAAATTTACACTTTGGTTATATCTTGTTTGTAGCCCACTGGTTGCAGCTAGATTTCGGACTAAGTATTAGAGAGTCAAAATTTCAAAGAGCTACTTATTGAATACTTATTATTGTTATTCTAGATATAGGATTTTTAAAATTTACATTACAATGGGAAAAGGTATTATAGACACACCAATAAAAAAATGGCTTCTGATGTTAAGGAAAAAAAAATTTAAAGGATACTAAAATGGGGAGAGTATATGAGAAAGGGAGGTCAGTTGTTTTTTATATGATCCTTGGTGGAGACGTCTTTGGTTGATGATGGGAACAGTGAAAAGCAGGCCAGCTCCTGAAGTACTGAGGGAAGGGTCTTTTGGGCTGAGGAGCAGCTACTGCAAAGATCCTAAGAGAGGGACAACCTTGGCAAATTCAAAGGACAAATAAAGGCTGCTGAGGCTGGAGCAAGATGGGGAATAGAGTAGAACAAAATAAATTTGGAGAAAGAGGAACAGACCAGGTTATATAAGGTCTTGCAGGCTATGGTTAAAGAGTTTGTGCTTCATTCTCATTGTTGTGAGAAGTTAATGGCACATTTTAAGCAGGAGAGCTGAGTGTTATCATCATTGTTTAAAAAGCAAACAGTGGTGGAAATTAGATTCTAGAAGGGCAGGCATGGAGGCAGGAAATTAAGAAGTAAGCTATTGTAGTAGCTCAAGCAGGAGGTAATGGTGAATTGGACTAGGATAGTAAAGACAGAGTTGGTAAAAAGAGATAATGAATAAATGACTAAGACTCATCCCGTGCACCAAGGAAGTCCACGGTCCCGGCTCCTTGTTGTTCGTTTCATCAACTATGCTCAAAGTGTGTGGGCGTTGCTACATCTAACAGGCTTGGGATACAGTGTGGGGGCTGGGATGGAGGAGGAATACATCCTTCAACCAGCACCTTGTCAAATCGGAGTATAACAAATTTTTTAATATTTTCAAAACCTTACTCCTGTAGACCATGTGAATCCAATTCATCAAGGGCTTCTTTCCAAAAAATCATGAAACCAGGAAATGTTGTTTTCTTTCTGTGTACCTCCCTCCTTCGTTTCACTGCTGCAAGAATGAGGAAGCAAGTTGTAACTCAGAACAAAACCACAAAAACCTTTCCATAGATCCAGCTCGAATCAGGGAAATCAGCATCTCACTTTTGCTGCCTGTCCCTCCTGTAGAAAACCCTGAGAATTTTGTTTGATTGGTTTCTTTCTTTGGACTTGACTAAAGCCAGGTCTCTCCTGAAAATAATGTCTTTCCCTGTTGTGTCTAACTCAATCTGAATTGAGGGGCTTTACATCCAGCATTGGTGTCTGGTAAACCTCCAGTCGCTCGATTCTCTTGTTTCGCAAGTCCACTGGGGTCGTCCGGAGCCTCTGGCCTCGTTTGCTGAGCAACATGGATTTCTGGGAAGTTTTTGCCTCCAGCCCTTCAGCACAGATATTAAAGGGCCCCTGTCAAGTTTCGAAGGTTGTGACCATTGCCAGAATCCCCACAAGCCAAGCCCCTGAGGGATTCCACTGCCAGCTGGCTCACGTCCATACCAGAGATGGCTGAATTTCTGTGGTTCTCTGTGCATGGAGCTGGCCCAGTTCCCCTGGATGAAAGGCGGCCTAATATAAACTGAAAATGTTATTAATAAGCAGCCACTTAAGAATTTCCTATGACTTGCCAGTGATTCGGGGGCCTCTATGTGAACACGGAAAAAAGCACAACTTGTTTTACATGGATTAAGGGACCAGGGCAGCCAATCCGGAGGGGCTGCCAAAAGGTATTCAGGTGTTTGGTGAAGGGCTTTGGGTAAGTTCCACAAACTCTTTGAGGCTTGGTTGTCCTGTCTGTAAAATGAGAAGGATAACCATAATTTTCTTCTCATAGTGTGGTTTGAGGATTAACTAAGAAAAGCATGGAAACTGTTTGACACAGAGCTTGGCACATACTCAGAAAATGTTTTCTGAAAAAAAGTGGAGAAATCACACCCCAAAAATGAAGCCAAACTGACCTTATGCCCCTGAGCTCAGGGGAAAATGAGTAAACTTAAAGTTCCAGATACCTCTAGCGTTCAGTAGTAACCATAGTACTTGGCTTCTCTGAACTTCACTTTCTTCATCTATAAAGAACCCCTGCTCTTCTGACTAACTTTGTAGAGATTATTGGCGATTCAAAAGTTACATGAAATGAAAGGGCTTGGTAACTCTATAGTCCTTGATTCATCCAACAGGTCATTAATTTACTGTCTAACCTGTCTGCCTTATTGCATCTTGGTATGAAAAGAAAGTCATGGCCGGGTGTGGTGGCTCACGCCTTTAATCCCAACACTTTGGGAGGCCAAGGTGGGTGGATTACCTGAGGTCAGGAGTTCGAGACCAGCCGGGCCAACATGGTGAAACCACGTCTCTACAAAATACAGAAAATTAGCTGCGCATGGTGGGGCATGCCTGTAATCTCAGCTAGTTGGTGGAAGGCTGAGGCAGGAGAATTGCTTGAACCCGGGAGGCGGAGGTTGCAGTGAGCCAAGATTGCACCATTGCACTCCAGCCTGGGCAACAAAAGAAAAACTCCATCTCAAATAAAAACAAATAACAACAACAACAAAATAGTCATTAGTATGACCTTGAAGAATTAAAAACTTGGTCAAGGATACATAATCCTTTGATAGGGATAACAATGAAATTACCTTGCTCAGTTCAGCACACCTTTAAGTTTACATTAAGGATTTGGTAAGACTTATCAAAATGAATTGTTCACCACCCATCTGTTTTCCATTGATCTCTTTCCATCCTAACTGGAATAGATTAGTAGGGTCTAGATTGACTTCTAGAGAACAAGAACCCTAACTACTTTTGTTTGTTTGTTTGTTTGACTTTGTATCTGTAGACATAGGGTAGGATCTAGCACACGGGCACATTGTCAAGTTTCATTATACCATGAATGTTGTATATATTAAGTTGTTAAATCCTAATGGCAACTCACCGAAGTTAGGATTTGAACCAAAGTTATTGTAACCACAGAATCTAAGATCCTAACCCACTGCGGTATACTGCCTTTAAGTCCTTATGGAATATTTTATGCCTCAGATCTTGTCTATATAAGTTTAGCCAACTTCATCCACAAAGAAGGTAGAGACTAAACAAGTACTTCAGCAGGTGGCATGGAAGAGAAAAGCAAACAAAGAGGTGTTTTGTGGAGTCTTCTGATCCTTGCCTTGAAGTTTGGAGGTGAGGTGTGTTGGAATTCAGTTTTCATTCATTTCCTCAGAAACTGTTCCCCCAAAGGATTTATCTGGAAAGGAAGGGGTCTTAGAACTTGCTCTGATAAATGTCCAATGAAGCAAAAATGTGCATGCCATAAAATCACAGGTGGCATGTAGACAAAGTGAAGTGGAGAAATATATCTAGAAGGAGTCACCAACTCTATCTGCCTTGGTTTATTCTTTGCAGAGCAGCAGGTCTGACAGCCAGCTGAGGAAATCAGAGCTTTTCTAGATACCCCACAGCCTTGCACAGGGATACAGTGATGTGGGGATGCAGGTAGTAGTGTTGCCATGGAGACACCATCAGTGGCCAAGCTCTTCTCCTTTGAGGGCTCACTCCATCTACTCATCACGAAGTTGAATTAGCTCTCTCTGTGCTTGGTAGGCGATTCCTCACTGGCTTGTGAATGCTTTTAAAATAAAGCTAAAACTCCCTCCCAGCTACCACCTTGTTACAGTCCTAGACTCCTGTCAGCATCTCAGTGACACCATGTTCTGTCCCCTTCCCATGACTTTATTCGCCTGTTAGGAATACTCTTTCATTATCTTTTTGCCTAGAAACTTCTCCTACTCAGCAATCTTTGGCTCCAGCTTCCTCAAGGAGGCCTTGCCTGATTTGTCGTTAACCTGGAATCTTCTGTAACACAGTGGCTGACACATTAATGATGGCCTAACAACAGAGATGCAGTACCTACCACTTTCTTTGTTTTAAAACTTTTTATTTTGTAAAATTGCAAGGTCAGTTAGATAAAAGTTACAAGAATAGTATAACAAACTCCCAAAACACCCTTCTAGATTTTTCTGTTAACATGTTGCCACATTTGTGCTGCTTGTTCTCTCCCTCTTTTCCTCTCTCTCTCCACACACACCGTCATATACACATAATATTTTTGTTGAACCATATGACAATAAATTGCAAACATCATCCCTTATCTGTATATATTTCAGCATCTTTCTCTTCAAAACAAGAACATTCTTTTAAATATCTTTTTCACAAGAACTCTCCACTTTGAAATTTATGGTCTAGATATTTCTGGCTATGTTGTTGTGTCAGATAGAAATTCCTTTTTATTTTTTAACCCCTTGCAACACCTACCACAATGCATGGTACATAGTAAATGTTCAGTGAATTATTGTTTAATAAATGAAGTTGACTGCCACAAGTATTTCAGCATTGCCTCTGTTCTGCCTTTTGGACTCATGGTTCCTGCTGCTGTAGAAACTCTACCTTGTTGCTTGAGCCTACTTGTCTGGCCTGTGGGAGAGGGCAGAGAGCCCCAAAGAGTGGTCTTCAACCAATGGCTGTTGATAACTGGTGGATAAGTAGCCCTACTTCCTTAACTCCCAAGGGGAATGTATCTGAGAAATGTTCTGTACTTCTCCCATAGGTCCTCAGCTGAAATGAGTTCTGGTTGCTCAAAGCTGCTACCTGTTCATTAACTTACCCTCTATTTGCATCCTACCCTTCCCCACTTTCATTCTTCTGTTCCCTGTCAGGCCTTTTTGGGATCATCTCCCGCAAGATTCAGATATCTTCCAAGAGTCTGATTCTGGGGAAACCCAATCTAAGATACTGCCCCTCAATGACTGAGACATCATTCCTGCAAATCACAGTACAGTAAGAGATCTTTAAATTATCTGTTTCCAAGCAAAGTCACCCAGGAGGCTTATTTTTAAAAGGGAAGGCATTTCTGCTGCTCAAAAGTTACAAGATTAATAAATTAGTCTAAAGTAGGACACTGCATGTAATTCTTCATTGAAGCATGAA
Organism: Macaca mulatta; assembly: GCF_049350105.2. Lineage (NCBI taxonomy): Eukaryota > Metazoa > Chordata > Mammalia > Primates > Cercopithecidae > Macaca > Macaca mulatta. Next base: position 127,770,755 of record NC_133407.1, on the reverse strand, counting down.
TTGGCATATTAAGAAGAGGAAACAACTGCCCCTGAAAATTACCCTGTACCAACTTCAGTAACCCCTGGGAGAGAGAAGCACTTCTTAGTGCAGATGGCCAGAGCCGCTGGAGCCCAGCCGGAAGGGAAGGAGTTGGATAGGACCAGGCAGCGTGGTCTTGGCACTCAGCACACACCAGCCTCATACCCAGCTGGCCCCGTCACAGTCTCCGCCCTTGAGCTTCTGTGTTTATTAGGAAACCATTTTTCCTTTCTCACAGAGATAGAAATCTTGCTCCCAGACATGGCAAGTGTCAAGGTTCATGCCTGGGTCCCTCATTCAGACGGAGTGTTTGCCAAAAAAGGGGAAAAACAAAGTATTGTGGCTAGGGGGAGGGAGTTAAGGAGCCAGTAAGGCTGCAAATAACAGGATATGCTGACGTCTGGGTATCAAGGCAGAGGGATATAGAAATTCCAAGGAGAAACGGGTTAGGGAGGATGGGAGAACTTTCCTACACCCACTAAAATGGCACCGTCCCCTGAATTTCACATCTGTGCTTGGGCTTTGGGACAGGCAGTTGCCCAGCCAGTTTGGTCACTGTCATTAATCCAGACAGTGGTGGGGGAAGAGGGAGGCCACAATATCACCTTGCGAGAATGACTCACGCAGTGCTCTTCCCCACCTCAGGACCTGTGTGCTCACTTCTCTGCCTGGAAAACTCGTACTCTGATTTTTCTCATATCTGCCTCATAGTCAGTCTTCTCATCACAACTCAAATGTCACTTCAGTGGGAGGTCTGTCCTCACCCATGCTTAGTTCCTCTCTTTCTGATTTCCCTATTTCTGTCATAACACTTATCACAATCTGTAAATGGCAGGTTTATCTGTTTGTTTACTTAACTGTTGACTGTCTTTTTCATTTGGTTCAAAGCTCCACGCAGGCAGGCATGTTATCTGTCTTAATGACTGTTATGTGCCCAGCATCTTAGTGCAGTGCCTAACACACAGTAGCTGCTCAGTCAATTTTGGTGGGCGGGTGAGTGCCTAACACACAGTAGCTGCTCAGTCAATTTTGGAAGGCTGAGGCAGGAGGGTTGCTTGAGCCCAGGAGTTCAAGACCAGCCTGGGTAACATGGTGAAATCTTGTAGGTGGGCAGTTGGTTGGTTGGTAGGTTGCTTGGCTGGATGGATAGATATGGATGGATGGATGGATATGAATGGATGGATAGATGGGTGGATGGATGGATAGATGTGGATGTATTTATAGATATGAATGGATGGCTAGATGGATGGATAGATATAGATGTATGTATGGATATGAATGGATGGATACATGGGTAGATGGATGGATGGGTAGATATGGATGTATGTATGGATATGAATGGATGGATAGATGGGTGGATGGATGAATGCATATGAATATATTTACAGATATGAATGGATGGATAGATGGGTAGATGGATAGATATGGATGTATTTATGGATATGAATGAGTGGATAGATGGGTGGATGGATAGATAGATATGGATGTATGTATGGGTATAAATGAATGGATAGATGGGTAGATGGATGGATAGATATAGATGTATTTATGGGAAGTATGTATGGATATGAATGCATGGATAGATGGGTAGATATGTGGATAGATATGTATGGATGGATGGATATGAATGAATAGATAGATGGGTGGATGGATGGATAGATACGGATGTATTTATGGATATTAATGAATGGATAGATGGGTGGATGGATAGATAGATATGGATGTATGAATGGATATGAATGGATGGATAGATATGTATGTATTTATGGATATGAATGAATGGATAGATGGGTGGATGGATGGATAGATATGGATGTGTATTACAGATATGAATGGAAGGATAGACGGGTGGATGGATGGACAGGTAGATGGATGGATATGGGTGGAATAAAAGAAGGAATATTTTGACATTGTACCTAAAACAAGGTAGGAGAAAACACTGGTTTCAGATGATATAGTTCCTTAACTTCAGTCAAGTTATTTGTGAGTTTATCACCTAAATTTTTGTATCTGTGAAATGGATAAAAATGCCAACTTTATAGGACTGCTGAGAGAGAAATGAGATAAATTAAGTGAAAATTATTGAATATTATAAACCTTCATAAGTCTGAGCAATTATGCTAACAGTAGAACATAGCTGCTGTGTTCACCCCTCACCTGCCATCCTCAGTCAAAGCACAGGTTGGGCTAGAGCAACAGGAGTCAGGGCCTGTAGGTCACACCTGCCATCTGGAGCCCTTGATCTTTTGGAGCAGATTTTTACCTCTTGGAATATTCCCATTTGATTTCAGGCCAGCCTCTACAAATATATTTTCTTCCTTCCTTCATTTCTGGCATTCTGACTCTCCACTTACCCCTTTTGCAAGGGATGTATAAGTAGGAGCTGAAGCCCTGTGTGGGGGTCACATAATCCATACAGTTTTTGAGGAGGGTCGCCTTTTTCTTTGTGATAGCTCGGTTTTAACAACTCTGACCTGTTCAAGGCAGGATTATCTCAGCAATGTCTTAGGGCAGGCACACCTTGCTTCCAGTTCTTACAGACTCGGGGAAACACTACAGGGGAATGCCTTTCTTGCTGACAACAGCCACTGTCCTTTCATTTGCTTACCTTTTCTAGGCAGCCTGCAGTCTAGAAAAAACTCTTTACCCAAACACCTAATTGCCTCCTAAAACCTGAGGGAGGTGTTACTTCAGTGCACTTGAAAAGAATGTTTGGTTCATTTTAGGCTGGTGTCATACGTGCATGTGAAGAGTTGATGCTTTCGTTGGAAACTCGGAAAATGGGCTACAGAGCAGATGGAGTAAGTCGGGCCGCTGCCCAGCTCCTCCTGCGTCAGCATTTCCCAGAGATCTATTATATGGTTTGAAGTGATGTATGTTATCACAGCATTGGAGGTTATATGACTAGTGTACAAAGATACAATTCAAAGCAAGTCTTAGTGGTTTTAAATTATCCATGCCCCATCTTTCTCCACTTGCACAGAAAATTGCAAGTTGATAGCTAGTGAAATCTGGTTGTCAGATTTTTTTTTTTTTTTTTTAATCGAAGGGACCTAACTTTTAGCTCTGTGATACCCGTAAGTATATGTTATATGTAATTCCCACATTGGAGGTATCTTTTACATTACATAAGTGGATTCTTGATCCTGCTACAGGGCACCAGTTCAGAACAGACCCACTTATCTGGATTGAATAATGCACATCTATTTGCCGAGAGTGTTATGTGTGCATGTGTGGGTGGCTCTGGCTCATGTCTTGTCATAACCGGCCAGTCTTATCCCCTGGCTCTGGCTGATGGGGAACACATAGAATGAAGTCTGGTCTCCAGTTTCTTAACACTAAGGGAAAAGAGGACCAGCAGCTGTTTCTGTTTAATGGTGATTATCATTGGGATTGTGAGTGTTCTGAAAATTTTTTACTCTTACTGCTTATCTGTAGTTTCTGATTTTTTTCTACATTAGTTGTATATTGCTTTTTAAGGATAAGGAAGTAATAACTTTATAATAAGTATAATAAGGAAGAAAATGCTTTTCTCTTTTTTTTTTCTTATTAAGAATAAAAAGAGAGCTGGGCACGGTGACTCATGCCTGTAATCCCAGCACTTTGGAAGGCTGAGGCAGGGGGATTGCTTGAGTCCAGGAGTTTGAGACCAGCCTGGGTAACATAGTGAAACCTCGTATCTACAACAAATACAAAAATTAGCTGGGCATTGTGGCATGTGCCTTTAGCTTCTCAGGAGGCTGAGATGGGAGGATTGCTTGAGCCCAGGAGGTCGAGGCTGCAGTGAGCCATAATTGCACCACTGCACTCTAGCCTGGGTGACAGAGAGAGACCTTGTCTCAAAAAAAAAAATGTTCTTTTGCCTTTAGTGAGCTAAAGGCATGGAAGAATTTAAATACCTAGGATACATCTGTCATTTAGCAAAAAGCAATGGAGAGCTTTGGGTTATTTTAGCCCTTTTCTTTGTTTTTGTTTTTGTTTTTGTTTGTTTTTATTTTCAAAGTGAAAGCAAGTTTATTTAGAAAGTAAAGGAATGAAAGAATGGCTGCTCCATAGACAGAACAGCCTAGCCCTTTGTTTTTAACAAAAGTGTGTTTTCCCACCTCTGGCCTTGCCTGCCTTGGGCGAAGCCATGTTGAATCCCATGTTGTTTATTCCTTGTCAGTCACTTGGTTTGTACGGGGACTGAACCACTCTTTAAGCTGTCTGCCCCTTGTCCCTGTGCATGAAAGTGGCCTGAACCTGATCTAGCCATGGACTTGGGACAGAGGAGTCCACACCATGAGGGAGGTGGAAGTCAAGACAGATGGCAGGGCTGGCAACAAGAGACACTATTCTCATGTCTGATGTAGTCTTGCCTTTCACCAGTGCCTTTCACATCCTACTGGGTACCCAGCTGAGTGGCAGGAGGGCCTAGTGATACAAGAGGTTAAGACATGGTAGCAAGGAAGGGCTGGCATAGATTCTTTGGGACCGTTTGAAAATGTACATTGCCCAGAGTTTCTGAGACCATCGAGTATATTGGTAAAACCCACACCTAGTTTTAAACCATGCCCCGAGGCGCTCCTTTCTAACTAGGAGGCTACTACAGAAGAGTGGCCTTGAGCTGTGCTTGGAGGACCAGCTGCATCACATTCACCAGGCACACTGGTGAAAATGCACATTCCTGAGCCTGCCTCAGACCTATCCAATTAGAGTCACTGGGACATCCTACTATTCCCCATGCATCTCCCTGTAATGTCTTGGCAACCAGATATACAGTTTCTCACGACTAGAATTATTATTTATATAAGAGTTTCATGATTAGGAATTATTTATTTCTTAAAAGCCATTAACAGCCTCTATATTTTTTCTTCTTTCCATCTAGCAAATTATCAAGCACCTACTTCATATTTTGGTACATGCTAGAAATGACTTCATGGAGTCTAGGAACTTTGGTGGTGTTTAGCCTTGTGGCTTTGGAACCTTGTGGACTTCAAGGCCATGAATGTGCCTGGAGTTTGGGGAGAGGTTGAGCTTTGGAGAAGTTGGGCTCATAGTCGTCTTCTCCACATCAACTTGGGCAGCCCTGTTTTCTATTTTGAGTTGCCACATATGAGTTCTTTTACAAAATATATTTTCCTCTCATTAAAAAAGGTGGGGGGGTCACTGGGCACAGTGGCTCATGCCTGTAATCCCAGCACTTTGGGAGGCTGAGACGGGCGGATCACGAGGTCAGGAGATTGAGACCATCCTGGCTAACACGGTGAAACCCTGTCTCTACTAAAAATACAAAAAATTAGCCGGGTGTGGTGGTGGGCACCTGTAGTCCCAGCTACTCGGGAGGCTGAGGCAGGAGAATGGCGTGAACCTGGGAGGCGGAGCTTGCAGTGAGCCAAAATGGCATCACTGCACTCCAGCCTGGGGGACAGAGCGAGACTCCGTCTCAAAAAAAAAAAAAAAAAAAAAAAAAGGCAGGGGAGGGGGAGTAAAAGAGACAGGGAAGGAAAGTAAAAAACAGGCTTAATGATGTTTGCAATCCCATTAGAATCTCAATTTCTACAATTTGCTACTTGAAGTTGTCAAAAATCATGTTCTAAAGGAAAATCCCTTTTTTGCCTTCATCCTATCACTTCTCACATAAAACAAGACCTTGTGGTTCAGGGTTCGTTGTTGTAAATAACCTGTCAAAATCTCAAGGATAAGTATTCCCCCTACAAACCCTGCCCCCAATCTACTCATGATGAATCCTTTCATGTAATGGCAGGCAAGTTAATTGGTATAGATTGTTAGTCATTTTCCAAATGATAATGGTCACTGGTACAGATAACCAAGCTACTTGGAGATAGTTAAAGAGAGGTCCTCCACCTGACAATACTGTGTATGCCTTCGAAGGGCCGATTATGGTTTCTGAGATATGGAAGCCATGATTTAATGCTGCAACTTGGAGGTGGAGGATTTGCAGAGGTTGTTTTGGGGTAGAGGAGAATGCAGAATCTCCCCTCTCTGAATCATGGCTTATTCCTTGGAAACCTGTCATTCACAAACCCAATTATGTGCAGGTAGAATGTCAACTCTGACAGAATGAAACCAATGCACCCTTTGTGTGTGTGTGTGTGTGTGTGTGTGTGTGTGTGTGTGTGTGTGTGTGTGTGTGTTTAATGAAATCCTGCTTTACTAGCAGGTTCTATTTTCATAAATGTCTATTTTAAAAAAAGCCAAATCATATATTTCCCCACACACTTCTGAATATGTTTCATTCAGGTGAGAAGCCTTAATCAGTGTGTTGAAAGAGAGCTGTTGGGTGTTGCTGTATGCATTTTGCCAAAGTGGGAGAGATGCAGGAATGAAGAGAAATCCTCTTAGCATTACCTCTGACCCTCTGCCCGCTTCTGAGAGTCTGGGCCTTGGGTTCCCAGTTTATAGATGGAGGTTATTAAATTAGCCATTATCAAAGGCTGTCATGGAATCACTCAAAGGTTGAAAATTCTTTACAAAGAAAAATGTCGTGCCACGGGAGTGCCAGTTAATTATAAATGAGAAGTGGAAGGCAGGCAGCTAGCATGGAAAACAGATAAGGTCCTTGTGGCTTTGAGTTACTATTTAGGGTTTTGGGTTTTTTTTCCTTTTCTTCCCCTCTCCTTGGTTTTGCTTTTGTGTGGGTGTGAGGTTTTGTTGTTGTTGTTGTTCAGAAGTAAAAGGGTATTCTGTGGTTGGAATCAGATTTTCTGTAAGTAACTTTTTGGTTCAGTGGTCAGATAGAGCCTACTTGGAGTCCCTGTTCTGCTCACTATTTAGGGTTGATTAACTACTCTGAATAGTTCAGTTGCTTGACTGCTTACAAGCCACTTAACCACTCTGAGTCTTTGTTTTCTTCTGTGGGAAGTGGAGATAATATTTCCTTTCCTGGAGGACTGATGGAGATAATATTTCCTTTCTTGGAGGACTGATGGAAGAATCTGGGGTCATGTATATAAGGTATAAAGCAACTCAAATGCTGGGCATACAGCTCGGTATGTGCCCCCTCCCCATCCTGACCACCTGTATCCTGCTTCTTTCTGGTTTTCAGTAGCACTTGCTGCCTTTAATATACTTTGTGATTGAATGACTTGTTATGTGTATGGTATGTTTCTCCCCTCTGAGAACGCAGGCCAAGAGGTCAGGGATCTTTGTCTTGGTTAGGTATCCAAGTACCTAGAGCAGGCCTTGGTACATGGTAAGTGCTTGTTAGTTATTTGGGGCTTGTTGTTGTTGTCGTTGTTGTTTTGTTTTTGTTTTGGGGTGTGTGTGTGTGTGTGTGTGTGTGTGTGTATGTGTGTGTTGAGACAGCTTCTCACTCTGTCACCCAGGCTGGAGTGCAGTGGTGCGATCTGGGCTCACTGCAACCTTCACCTCCTGGGTTCAAGTGATTCTTGTGCCTCCACCTCCCGAGTAGCTGGGACTATGGGTGCCCGCCACCATGCCCAGCTGATTTTTTTTTTTTTTTGTATTTTTAGTGGAGACATGGTTTCACCATTTGGCCAGGCTGGTCTCGAACTTCTAGCCTCAAGTTATCCATCCACCTCGAGTTATTTGTTGAATGATCACATAGGGCCTCAGCCCTCCCCATCTTCTCTTTTCTGTTTATCCTTCTACTTGTTGATGCTTATTCTGGATCTGATTCTGCACTCCTCATCTGTTTTCTTCTTGTCTTTATTCCTTCTCCTGGAGCCTCAGTTCGTTAAATCATGTCCATCCGGCATTAGTGTGCTCTTCCCTGCATAATCAGTACCTGAATAAATGAATTTCATTGGTGGATATTTTGGGACTGAATTTGGTAAAAGTTTTCTACATTTCAGTGTTCAAGTATGACTTTCTAGTAAAAAGCATTAGTCACCAAACAGCTTACTCAGTTTACTTAAACACACTGAAACTTGTTTTTCCTTAACTCATAAACTGGAAAAAAAATTATTGGAGAAATAAACTGACTGCTTCCCAACAGACCTGACCATTGTGCAGTAGCTGATTAATTAAAGAGTTACTGTTCAAATGAGCTCTATTTTTAAAAGCAACAACCAGGGTTTGGATGGAACTTCTTTGAGTTTGGAGATGCAAACCAGATCCAAGGTGTGCATTCTGTCTGTGTATCTTTCTGATCCGATGAAAGCGGAAAATGGGGGAATCTGACAAGCCAAAATCAGTTTGGTTAGACTAAACTGATTTTGTTTCTTCGAGTGCATTTTTATGTCGAAATTCAGGTACAACACATCAATAGAATAAAGATATAAAACAACTAATCATCTTGATAGATACAGAAAATGCGTTTGACAAACTCCAACACCCTTTTGTGGTAAAAACAACAAACTAGCATAGAAGAGAACTTCCTCTACCTGATGAAGAGCATCTACAGATAACTCATGGCTAACATGATACTTAATGCTGAAAGACTGGTGCTTTCCCTTAAGATCAAGAACACAACAAAGATGTCCACTCTTGCTACTTCTGTTGAACATTGTACTGGAGGTTCTAATCAGGGCAATAAGACATGATAAAGAAATAAAAGACATGAGATTGAAAAGGAAAAAGTAAAACTCTCTATTTGCACATGATATAGTCTTATATAGAGAAAATTCTAAAGAACACACACACACACACACACACACAGAGGCACACAAGTACCTAAACTAATATAACTAATAAATGATTTTAGCAAGATTGTATGATTTAACATCAGTATAAAAATCATTTATGTTTCTATACAATAACAATCTGAAAATGAAATTGGGAACAATTCTAATTACAATAGCATCAAAAAGAATAAAATACTTAAGAATAAACTTAGAAGAAGTACAAGCCTGTGCCTAAAAACCACAAAATATCATTGAAAGAAATTAGATTGAATTAAATGGAAAAGTAGCCAGTGTTCAACTCTTCAAATTGATAAATTGATCTACAAAGTCAGTGTATGTCTATCAAAACTGTAGCTGGCTTTTTTTCTTTTTGCACAAATTGACAAACTAATCCTAAAATTCATATTTTATGAATGCAAATGCAAGGAACGAAGAAGAGCCAGAACAGTTTTTTAAGAGAAGAACAAAATTGCATGACTCATATATACTTCATGATTTTAAAACTTACTGCAGAACTGCAGTCATCAAGACAGTGTGGTACTGGCACAAAGATGGACATACAGACCACTGGAATAGAGCTGAGCATCCAGAATAAACTCTTAAGAGCTATGGTCAGTTGATTTTTTGACAATGGTACCAAGGCAATTCAATGGGGAAAGATTATTCTTTTCAATAAATGGTGCTGAAAGAACTGGATAGCCACATGAGAATGAAGGTGGTCTCCTACTTAGTGCCATATACAAAAATTAACTCAAAATGGATCATAGACGTAAATGTAAGAGCCAAAACCGTACATCTCTTAAATTAAAATGTAAGAATACATCTTTATGACCATGAGTTATGCAATGGCTTCTTAGAAATGATTAAAAACAACAACAAATTAGACTTCATCAAAATTAAAAACTGTTGTGCTCAACAGATGTCATCAAGAAAGTGAAAAGACAGCCCACAAAATGGAAGAAAAAATGTTCCTATCATATATCTGATAAAGGACTTGTATCCAAAACACTTATAACTCAACAATTAGAACACAACCCAATGAAAAAAGATGGACTAAGGATTGGTATAGACATTTCTCTATTCTAAGAAGATATATAATAAGCACATAAAAAGATATTCAACATCATTAGCCATTAGGGAAATGCAAATCAAAACCACAATTAAATACTGCTTTATACCCACTCTAGTAGCTACGATAAAAGACAGACAGTAACAAATGTGACAAGAATGTGGAGAAAATGGAACACTCATTCATCAATGGTGGGAATGTACAAAGGTGCAGATATTTTGGAAAACAATTTGGGAGTTCCTCAAAATGTTAAATCTAAAGTTGCCACATGACCTAGCAATTTCATTTCTAGAGATATATCCAAAAGAATTAAAAACATTGGCCGGGCATGGTGGCTCACACCTGCAATCCCAGCACTTTGGGAGGCCAAGGCAGGCGGATGACGAGGTCAGGAGATTGAGACCATCCTGGCTAACATGGTGAAACCCCGTCTCTACTAAAAATACAAAAAAATTAGCCAAGTGTGGTGGCGGGCGCCTGTAGTCCCAGCTGCTTGGAGGCATGAGAATGGCATGAACCTGGGAGGCGGAGCTTGCAGTGAGCCGAGATCGCGCCACTGCACTCCAGTCTGGGCGACAGAGTGAGACTCCGTCTCAAAAAAAAAAAAAAAGAAAAATTAAAAACATACATCCAACTGAGAGCAGTGGCTCATGCCTGTAATCCCAGCACTTTGGGAGGCCGAGGCAGGTGAATCACAAGGTCAGGAGTTCAAGACCAGCCTGGCCAACATGGTGAAACTCCGTCTCTACTAGAAATACAAAAATTAGCCAGGTGTGGTGGCGCATGTCTGTAGTCCCAGCTACTCAGGAGGCTGAGGCAGGAGAATTGTTTGAACCTGGGAGGCCAGAGGTTGCAGTGAGCCAAGAGGGCACCACTGCACTCCAGCCTGGGCGACAGAGCGATACTCTGTCTCAAAAAAAAAGAAAAAAAAAAAATTAGCCAGGCATGGTGGCATGCACCTGTGTGGTCCCAGCTGCTTGGGAGGCTAAGACAGGAGGATCACTTGAGCCCAGGAGGTCAAGGCTGCAGTGAGCCATGATTGCATCACTGCACCCCATCCTGGGAAACAATGAGAACCTGTCTCAAAAAACAAAACAAAACAAATATCCACACAAAAAATTGTACATAAGTAATCAGAGCATCATTATTCATAAAAGCCGTAGGTGAAAATAGTCCAAATGTCCACAACTGATCAGTGAAAATGTGGTATGTATATACAATGGCATATTATTCAGCAATATAAGGGAATGAAGGATTGATACATGCTATAACTTGGATTAACCTTGAAAAATCATTCTGTATGAAAGAAGCCAACTTCAGAAGACCACATATTGTATGATTGCATTTATATGAAATGTCCAAAATAGGCAAAACCATAGAGACAGAAAATAGATTAGTGGTTGTCAGAGCCTAGGGGGCAGGGGGATATGGGAAGTAACTGCCAGTGCTCCTGGGGTTTCTTTTTGGGGGGGATGAAAATGCTATAAAATTAGATAGTGATGACTCACAATTCTGAATGTATTAAGAGTCCATGAATTGTACACTTTGAAATGGCAAGTTTTATCTTATGTACATTGTATCTTCACAAAGCTGTTATCAAAACATCAGGCACATCTGGGGATTAAAATTCTGGGCTCTTTTATCACCTTTATAAGGTGCTACTGAAACTAATAATTTTAAAAAGAGTGAACATGAAATAACTTATTTCCTTAAAATTTTCCTCCTCTATTCTTTTATTTTCCTCTTTTTATTTTATTGGTGGAAGCTAGAAATGCTTTTGTGTTGCTGACATCAACATATTTATTGCTTCATCATTTCTGTAGCTATGGATAAGAGAACAGATGGTAACCTTAAAAGAGAAATGTTCAGTTTGGGAGATTTTTATCTTTGGCTGCTACCTTTTGAAATAATTCACATGCATGATCTTCTTGTATATAAAAAAACCCACCAACATAGGGAAAATTTGGGTTTCTAATTAGAATTCCAAAGCTACAGGGATCTTTAATGGAGGTGAAATTGTCTTTCCTGTGAGATCTTAGGGCCAGACATGTTTCGTGAGAAAGAAATATGTATGTTTGCTTTTCTTCTTAAAGAAAATTTTACCTGCATTTTTTAAACCATTTTCTCCATTTTCCAGGGCTTAGGAACCTTTCATAAAAGCAGTATGTTGTCAGTATTTGTTATCTACAAGTAACATTTCTGGTCAGCATATGTATTATGTATATGTAATTGCTATTACAGTTAAGGAAATTGTGGTCATGGGCCATATCCAGTGGTCTACTTAGTAAAATAAAAACTACATTGCCATTCCTCTTGGGGTATTGATTTAGAAGAAAAGGCTGGGGTCCACATGTAAACACCCTTAGCATGCTTACCTGGTGGCCTCTGACCTTTCATACTGTTTTCACATGCATGTACCACGCCTTCTGCAAAGACAGGCATGTTCTGGAACACTGCTCGTGATGCCTTTGTCTGATGCCCATTGCCAAGGAATGTGTTTATGGTTTGGGATCCAAGGGCTGGTGACTGGTAGGCTCTTGAAAAAAAAAATGGTTTTTTCTTCTTTCTCACCTGCTCCCTTTACTGCCTGCAGGAAGATCTGCCTGCACTGCAAGTGTCCCCAAGAGGAGCACATGGTGACAGTGATGCCGCTGGAGATGGAGAAGACCATCAGCAAACTCATGTTTGACTTTCAGAGGAACTCGACCTCAGATGATGACTCAGGCTGTGCCTTGGAAGAGTATGCCTGGGTCCCGCCGGGTCTGAAGCCTGAACAGGTACCATTCTGGGTGGGAGCATGCTGGTTTGGGTGTTTCACTTTGTCTTACTGGTACTTCCTCATTCCAGTTCTGTAGGAAAAGTAGACTTTGCTGATTCAGAGAAGCGGTAGGGCTAAATAGGTTGAAGATGCCAGGGACCCCAGTGGAAAATGAGGAAAGGAAATGAAATTGAGCCAGGAGTGATCCATTGCTAATTCATTCCGTATTATCATTATTAACCATTACCAGGATTGTCTAGAAATGTCTCAGAAACATTGGTTTTAAAACATTAAGAGAGTGAAACTTGGTTTTGGGGGTGGAGAAGAAGAGTTCTACATTGGCTGTGAGTCTTTACAGTAAGACTCTTCAAATAAAAGAGTGAGGAAGTGTGAATTTTCCTTACTCTTCCCAGTGATTATGCTGTGTTCAGACATTAAGTTTGTAGTGTTACTTTACAAAGAAAGACACTGACATTTCCTGAAATGTCTTGGCACCACCCAAAGGCTGTAAACATCATTGGCTTGATGAAAAGGTCTTCGTGGCAAATGAAATTAGGCACACAGGTAGGTTTTGTTTAACCAGCAAGGTATTATTTAAAAATTTAAGTAGCTGCTAATACTTTTAAATTAGGAATTTTTCATGTAAAGGTGTACCACATTTTTCTCAGTGACATACAGCCTCTTGTATTTCTTGGTACTTAAAATTTTCTCCTCCACCAGCCCCATGTTGTTTAAGAAGCTCTTTTATAAGCTGGGTATTTTCATGATGTTTCCTGTGAAAATCTGAAGTCCCAGAATCTGAAGTGTTTGACCACTGTTGACTTCCTCTGACACGTAAAATTTCTTTCTCAGGACATCTCTATGTCCGACAAAAACATTTTAAAGTTTAAACAGCCATTGAAATTTTAACTCGGGAACTTTAGGTGTGATAATGCTTTTAGGGAAAATTCTTTTTAAGTTTTTTTTTTTAACTTTATTTTCAGTTCATGGGTACATGTGCAAGTTTGTCACACTGGTGTCATGGGAGTTTGTTGTACAGATTATTTCATCACCCAGATATTAAGCCTATGACCCATTAGTTATTTTTCCTGACTCTCTCCCTCCTCCCAGCCTTCACTCTCTGATAGGGCCCAGTGTGTGTTGTTCCCCACTATGTGTCCATGTGTTCTCATCATTTAGCTCCCACTACATGAGACATGCAGTATTTGGTTTTGTGTCTCCGTTAGTTTGCTAAGCGTAATGGCCTCCAACTCTATGCATGTTCCTCCGAAGGACATGATCTGGTACTTTTTATGGCTGCACAGTATTCCATTGTGTATATGAGTCTAATATGTAGACTCTATAAGGAACTTAAACAAATTTACAAGAAAAACCAAACAATCCCATTAAAAAGTGGGCAAAGGACATGAACAGACACTTTTCAAAAGAAGACATGCATGAGGCCAACAAGCGTATGAAAAACAGCTCAACATCACTGATCATAAGAGAAATGCAAATCAAAACCACAATGAGATACCATCCCACACCCATCAGAATGGCTATTATTAAAAAGTCAAAAAAAACAAAAAACAAAAACAGATGCTGGCGAGGTTGTGGAGACAAAGGAATGTTTATACATTGTTGGTGGGAGCATAAATGAGTTCAGCCATTGTGGAAGACAGTGTGACAATTCCTCAAAGACCTAAAAACATTAATACCATTTGCCCCAGCAATCCCATTGCCGGTTATATACCCAAAGGAATATAAATCTTTCTATTATAGAGACACATGCACACATATGTTCATTGTGGCACTCTTCATAATAGTAAAGACATGGCATGAACCTAAATGTCCATCGATGACAGACTGAGATAGAGAAAATTCTTTATAATAAAGGAGAACCCAAGAATTCACCCATAACTTAATAGTAGTGATACTAATATAATCTCATAGATTAGCCATTGCTCATTTTCTTCTAATTTTGAAGTTGCAAATTGACAGATGAAATCAGGGAGACAGGTAGGATTTGTTTAGCCAGCAAGGTATTGTTTTAAAATTTAATTAGCTACTAATAACTCAAAATTAGAGATTTGCTTCATGTAAAAGTTTATATTTATGTCTTGAAAATTTGAAGATCTGGTATCTCATCCCTGTAAGGATATAATTGTCTGGAGTTGAGTGATGGCCATTCCTTTTAGACAAAGCTTGATTATACCAAATCATCCCAGTCTCTACAAAGTCCATTTTATTCTTTCATGTTACCTTCCAGAACCCTACAGGCACTTTCGTTTTGTGATCTCTGTTCTAATTCCCACTGCAGGGGAGAAAATGTCTTAGAATAGAAACACTCCCAGAAAATAATCTCCATGAGAATTGAAGGTAATTCTCTGTTGGGTTATTAACAGGAAGAAATGAGTGCTTTCTCCCAGTTTGTGAGTGGAGGTTATATCTTCTGTTTTAGTAAAGATTTTATTATTAAATAATTAGTTTAAGAAGAATGAGAGTGTTTGATTGAGTTTGTTTAGACACTCAGAGAGGTAGTGGCTGACTGCATAACTTTGTTTGACATTGCCATTCTACCACCAGTACTTGAACAGTGTGTTTTCATACCTAGATACACCTGTGAGCTTGTTTCATTTTCTTGCTAACCTCATTTCCATCAGCTTCGAAGCAGCCCATCTTTCTTTTGTTCACCTGAAGGACATTGCTTCTTGCTAAATTGGACTCTGAATTTTCCAAAGTCAAGCTTTTGTCAGTTTCCTGCTTAAAATGAGTTTTCTCTAAAACCATTAAACATCATTCTATGAAATGCAGATTCAGAGAAAACTTTCTACTCATATTGACCCAAGCAAACAGACAATTTCAGAAGCTAGGGTTTTGATTAAATTTATGATTTCAAAAGTGAGTACTAATGGTATTTTTGGAGGTCCCTTGACTCATCCAAAATGAATGTCTTTGGGAAGCATAAATCTGAAATTTCTTTGATTTGTTTTGAAAGAAAATGATTAGTGCCATTAAACAAGTGGTTTGAATTATGTCAAATGAAAGGATAGTCGCATCTCTAATAATTCTGTTGTTCTTTGGATGGTTTTCCCTATTTCCTACACTTACTCAAATCTTTTTGACACAGATGATTAGAAAAGGAAATAGCTCTGCAGAGAGAGAAAACCTTCTCAAGTTATTTTAAGAATTCTATAGCACCTAATAAAATATGCATCTATATTAATGGTGTTTGAAGGGGTCATATTGCATGTAAGAAATGAGCTTCAAATTTTTAAATTAGAAGATCTTCTAAAGTCTATTACATACAGCACTGTTTATGAATTTAAAGGGTTTTTTTAAGAAAGCTGTATAGTATGCTGTAAGAAAAAATTGAGTTCCTAAATGCCCTTCACTAATAAAAATTCTGATGTTTAATATATTAACTGTCTGAGAAAGTCTATTTTTCTATCAAGAGAAATTATAGGGAATGTAAAAATGCTTTGTCCTGGAGGCAAAATATTAAAGACTAGTTAGGGTTGAGAGTAATGTACTTTCATTTTTGTTAGAAATCTTTCATTTCACTCCCAGGTCGTAGGTTGGTAATACACCTTCAGGTGATACTCTTTATTATTTTCTTTCTCCTGAGAAATGCCTTCAATTGAATATAATGCAAACAAAAGCCCCCTCCCTTTTAGGGAAGTGTTCTTGAATATAGGCATTTAATTTCATAAAAATTCACTAGCTGTAAAACTCAACCTTTTAAAAATAGTGGGGAAGTAATAAATATAACAAATGATGCCAGAAAGGAAAGGCATTTATCTCATGATCTCTAATGACTGAGCTGAAAACTAATCAGAGAAGTTGTTCAGATCCTTTGCCTCTGCTCACTCCAAATAAGGTGTTTAATGGTAACAGAACAGAGGGCTGGAATCTGCCCCTAGTTGACCATCCAAAGTCTTTTTTTATTTTTTTTTATTTTTTTTATTTTTAGTTTTTTAAGAGACAGAGTTTTGCTGCCACACAGGCTGGAGTGCAGTGGTATGATCATAGCTCACTGCAACCTTGAACTCCTGGGCTCAAGGGAATCCTCTTGCCTCAGTCCTAAGTAGCTGGGACTGCAGGCACATGCCACCACACCCAGCTAATTTTTGTATTTTTTGTACAGAAGGGGGGGTCTCACTTGTTGCCCAGGATGGTCTTGAACTCCTGACCTCAAGCAGTTCTCCCAAAGTACTGAGATTACAGGCATGGGCCACCATACCTGGTCTGAAGACATTCTTAAGGCATCAATTTCATTTCAAACTCAAACAGTGAATAGTGTGTACCCTATCCCTTTCAGGTGCTATGGTGATACATTTACAGTACATAGTATTAAAATAAGAACTTAGAAAATAATTAACAAGCTCTAAGAAGGGCACATAGTGAAGAGGATTTCTCAGCCTCAGCACTATTGACACTTCGGACAGATAATTCTTTTCTGTGGTGACTGTCCTCTGCATTGTGTAGGATGCTTAGCAGCATCCCTGGCCTCTACCTACTAGATACCAAAAGCACTTCCCATTTGAGGTAACCAAACATGTCTCCAGATATTACCCAATTCTCCTGGGGAATAGGAAAACCACTGGGTAAAAGTGATGTTAAAAACTGGAGGATATCTCAGCAGAATTCTGGCCCAATCAAAACAAAAAAGGATGACTCAATTTAGCAAGTATTTATTGAGCACCTGCCATGCTCTAGTTCCAGCTTAGAACAGTTGCTGCCTTGTACCATGGGTATTCAGCAGAATGAAAAAGTGGGGATCCCACACTGCTTGAGCAGAGGCTGGTGCTCCCTGAGGCAGATCCTGCCATCTTTGCTAAATCAAAATGAGAATTGGAGCTGCATGACCAGTTGGCCGTGGAGGGTCACCTTTTTGTTCTTCAAACCAAAAATAACTTTTTCCTCTTTTATAAAAAGAAGACTTGTTCATTAAAAAAGAAAAGAAAAATGTGAGGCATCCAGGAAAGCAACTAAAACTCACTCATAATTCCACCAACCAAGGAAAATTGTGTTTCAACCTTTTTGCCTGTGTTTTAGTCTGTTTTCACACTGCTGATAAAGACATACCCAAGACTGGGCAATTTACAAAAGAAAGAGATTTAACTGAACTTGCAGTTCCACATGGCTGGGGAAGCCTCACAATGATGGCAGAAAGCAAGGAGGAGCAAGTCATGTCTTACATGGATGGCAGCACGCAAAGAGAGCTAGTGCGGGAAAACTCCCCCTTATAATAACCATCAGATCTCGTGAGACTTACTATCACGAGGCCATCATGGGAAAGACCTGCCCCAATGATTCAATTACCTCCCACTGGGTACCTCTCACAACACATGGTAATTCAAGATGAGATTTGGGTGGGGACACAGTCAAACCATATCAGCCTGTATATTCAGGTTTCTATGTGTGTAGGAGTACATTTCTGCTTTGATTTGGACAAAAATGTGATGATGCTCTCCACTTATCCTGAGCTGTCTTTTCTAGGCCATATATTGTGAATATTTTTCTGCATCAGTATATTTCAATCTGGATTATCCTTTGTAATGGTTCGATAGTTTTGTGTTGGTAGGTTCTAACCTGGAGCGGTACCACTACCTCTAGAGGGCATTTGGAAATGTATGTTTGGGAGAGGGCAATTACTATCTAAATGACTGGGGGACTCCACTAGCCTATGGATGGTGCCTTGAGATGCTAAGCATCCCAAAAAGTACTAGACGATCCTGCGCAAAGGAGAATGGACCCATTCCAAATGCCAAGAGTACCATCATTGAGCACCATGGAGCTGAGGGTTTAGTTTTGACCACTTGCATTGATTGGCGACTTTCCTCTATATTACAAGACAGCAGCAACTAACCTTATGCATTTTATACATGTGCCTGCTCCTCTCCATAAGCATAATTTCTGGAGGTGTAGTGGTCATGTATAAGCTTCTCTGAGGTTTTAGATTCATGATGCTACACCACCCTCCAGGAAGGTCGTAACTGGTATGTCTTGTGGGTGGATAGCTTTCATTGGGTGCATGTGGGTTTTCTATTAGTTCTCCTCCTTGCTCCTCCTTGAAATTCTGAAGAGGCCATCAGATTGCTTCTTCTGAGTGGATGTCTTTTTCATTGATGTTTTGGATACTCCCAAGTATTCATGGAGGGTTCTCAAATATGAATATCTCCAAAGGTTAGTAATTTGACCTTGACCGTAACTGTGTTTTAGCACAGAATAAGTTGCAATTAGATTCATCATCCAGAACACTCAACTTTCACTTCAAACTGTCACAGGAAGGATGAAGAATAGATACCAAGTGATTGCCTAGTTTTTGGCTTTCCGAACCTTTTTCTTATAAGTAGTAAAATAGGACAGCCAGTACTACCCAGAGACAGGGGTGAATTAGTTGGATTTGAGCCCTGTGAAGCTCTAAAATATCTCTTTTGGGAGTGTATAAAATTATTTATTTGGCTTTTATTTTAGTGACTATTACTCATCCATCAGGTGTCAGATTAAATGTATCTCCTCAAATAACTACTTTGGCTAGCCCCAATACAAGATTAGGTCCTCAGTTACATGCTTTGTAGCAAACCCTGCAATTTTTGTTATTAACTCTTATAAAACTTATAATTAGATACTTATTGGTATAAGTATTTGTTTAATGTTTGGCTTCCCTGCTTTCCTTTAAGGTCCAGGAGGGCAGGAACGTTGCATACTTTGTTGTTTAGGAATCCTCCCAGCACCTAGCACAGTGTCTGACACATGTCCAGCACCCAGCAAACATTTGTTAAGAGATAGACCGACGACAGGGCTCCTCTGCAGAACCAGAAATGTTCAGGTCGCATCACACTGAAGAGATAATAGCCTGTGGCATTATTTTCTACATAAAGAATTATTCCATATCAATTATTTCTGTTCCCTCGGCTGCTCCTAAAGATTTGTATTCTAAGCAGATTCCCCTAGCCATCCCAACTGCTTCAGAGTTTTCTTAGGTTGCAAAAAGGTCAGAGAGGGTGACATCTTGCCAAGGGCTGCACTAAGCAAACCTGAGGCAGCTCCACCAGCTCCAAGTCCCTGGGTGTGGAGCAGGGTTGGAGGAGCAGTGGGTCTGGCAGAAGCCCACTGTGTATTCAAACTTAGACACCATTTATGTCCCAATCTGAATCTGGGGAGCCCAGTGAGAGCCATGGCATAAGGAGAAAACAGCATGGCCCAGTGGGAAGAGCCTTGCTTCTGGTATCGGGCAAATCTCTCTGCTACTCCATCACTTTCTGACCACGGTAAAGTTGTTCAGTCTCTGAGACCCTCAGTTTCCTCTTGATGAAGATGACAATGATGATGGAAAAATTACTAAACTTTCATTGAACCCTTGCTATGGGCCCACCATCCTTTTTAACACTTTGCATGCATTATCCCATTTAATTGGTAATTACTCTTCCTGTCTCCACTGTAGGGTGAGTAAAGCAAGGCTCAGAGAAGTTAAATAACTTGCCCAAGATCACACAGCTAATGAATAGCAGAGACAGATGTAATCTCAGACAACCTAACTTTGGAGCCAGTACTACTAGACCTGGAGATCACAGCGCTGATCTGGCCATGGATGAGAGAGTGCTTATAATGCTCCTGGCCCTCTGTCTGCACATAGAAGTTGCTCAATGAGTCAGTTGTTTCCTTCCCACCTTTCTTGTGAAATAGTGTTATGTGACTAACTAATTAGTATTGCCCTGAGCCAACACAAAGAAGAACAGAAGGAACATTTGGCTTCCGGGAAAGAGGGAGGTTAGGTGGAGATGGAGAAGGCAGGTTAAGCATAGGGTTTATAGGAATCCTAGAGTCCTTCTCGGCCTTCTCAAAAGGTTTTCATAAAGTAATTTTGAATTCTGCCAGTATGGAAAGCTTTCTGTTTCCCAGGCCTTCTGCTGCGGGATTGTTACAAAGATACAAATTTGTCCCAGTGAAGTTCTCTGGCTCTATGGAGCCTGAGGAAGTTATTCAGCGCCCCAGATGCAGCCTCTTGATTCTGAATTCTCTAATGCCCCAAGCAGGCTTTGGGGCTATCTGCTGAAGTACTGAGCTCTGCCACCCACCTTCCTTGGTGCCTGAGATCTCCTGCAACATCACAGTCCTCAGACCTGCGAGGAATGAGTCCTTGGGGAGTTTTCTATAGGCTTCTCAGAGTGCAAAGGGAGTCTTCCCACAAAGAAGAATATTCTACGCATCTCCCTTGGGGGATCAACAGGTCAGCAGAGGCTCCTTGATTTGGCCTCTGTGCCAGTTGGAACCTTGTTAGTACCTGTCTCCAATGCTCGGCTATGGGCTTCTTGGCAGCATTCCACTTGATTTTCCCCATGAGAGTCCAAGGAATGAATCAGAGAGCATGCTAGAAAATTGGGTGAAAAGGAAATGGCCATTGGGCTTTTCTTGTTTCCTCATTCACCTGTTTAAGGATGTTTATTTTATACCTGCTATGTGTCAGGCAGTGTTCTGGGCACTGAGGACAAAACAATAAACAAGAGACTTAAGGTTTCTGCTGCACTATAGTTATGTGAAGAGTAAAGACAATTAGAAAACAAATAATTTCAGGTTGTGATTTTTTTAAAAAAAAACCTAGTGATAAAAAAAACCTTAAGAATAGACATGTAAATATTTAGAAAACTCTTACGTGTGTCAGACATTTTCCTGGGTGCTTTAGAAGTTGCTTCTCACTTAATCTATCCTATATATATTTTAAAAAAAAAAAAAAAAAAAAAACAGCTTCTGAGATCATGGATGTGGACCAGGATGCTGGGGGGATTGGCTGATTTAGCCTGATGGGTCAGATCCAGCGTCTCTGGGGAGGCAGTATTTGAGCTGCTACTGAAGATGCCTGCTATGCAGAGATCTCATTTGTTACAGAAGGTAATGTATTCATTTGAGTGAAACTCAGAAGTGAAATGAAATCAGTACCAACTTTGTGCACAAAGAATTTGGGGAGAGTATTGGAAAACTGTTTGGAGGGAAATGAATGGAGGCCATGCAGTGCTCAGTGCTTGCTAAGGCATCCCAGGACATGAAGGTGGGCCAGTTCCACTACCTTGCTTGCCCCTGGGAAATTGGAGGCGCCTGATCATCCATCCCCTTGATGTTTCTGCCCCAAGTGCAGATAGGGCAACAGAGAGCCCCCATTTGACTACAGAGGTAACATCTTCCATATGTTAAATTCATAGCAAGTACTCTACTTACATTTATTTATGTCCATACTACCTTCCAAAATGTGAGTCTGTTAGAGACGGACATTGTCTTATTCACCACTCTATGCTCAGTACCAAAAATAATGCTGGCACATACTAGCCATTTAATAAACAGGGTTTGCGTGAATAAACAATCTCATTTAATCCTTGGTACAAAATCCTCTGTTTTTCCATTGAAATCATCGAGGCTCACAGGATCAGAAACTTGACTAAGATGCCACAGTCAGCGAGGGACAGAGACAGGACTTACACCGGCCATCTGTCTGACTCCAGTGCCCGTGTGGGCTCTTCCTCCTCCACCCCTTCCTCATGCACAGTGAAGAGCATGCACGTTGCTCCACTCAGGGAATCAGATCCAAGAAAGCAGACGTGGTGTCAGTTGGAGGAGGGGAGCAGCATGAGTCACACAGGCTCTTTCATTCTTAGGGATGGGAAATTTCTCCTAATCTGAAGTTGACCTTGGTGACTAAGGAATTCATCTTTTCCCCACCTCCAGTTTCCCCACCACTGCAGGAAGCAGCATGGCCCTGCTTCAAAGATTTATTGCCCTATCGACAATCTCTGTTTATCCTTATCTCTTCTCACTCTCTTACCCTGGCTTTACTGTACTTCCTCCAGGGGCTCTCATGTTCCTGGTACAGATAGCATCACGTACCTGGGCACTCAATAGTGACATTCATTCAGCAAATATTTATTGAGTGCCAACTATATGCCAAGCACTTTCCTAGGCACTAGGGTACAGCGGTGAAAGGCAAACAGGTACCCCTGCCCTTGTGGAGCTGACAGTTTAGTGAAGGATGCGGGACAACTTAACAGCTGAATAACAAGACACATTCAGAGACCGATGTCAATTAGCAAAGCAATAAAAAAGGGTGATGCAATCTAGAGGAAGGAGTTGACAGGCTTTGTCTGTAAAGATCTAGCTAGTAAATATAGGCTTCATGGATTATGCAGTCTCAGTGGCAAATCCCCAACTCTGATGTTGTAATGCGAAAGCAGTCATGGACAAGAGGTGAACAAATGGGCATGGCCATGTGACAATAAAACTTTACTTACAAAAACAGGAAGGGGGCCTGATTTGAAACACAGACCCCTGATTTAGAGAATCTATCTACTTTAGATTGGATGGCTAAGAAAAGCCTCTCTGCAGGAGTGACATTTGAGCTGAGTCGTTACATGGAATGATGGCTTGATTACCCAGATTTGGTCTGTCTCTTCCGGTGGGTTTCAAAATGAGGCTCCCATACCAGTAGTACTAGTATCACCTGGGAACATGTTAAATGTAGACTCTTAGGACTTGCCCCAGACCTAATAAACCAGAACTCTGAAGATGGAGCCCAGGAATCTGCTTCAACAAAGCTTTTAGGTGTTTCTTATGCATGACAAAGTTTGAGAGCCATTACTCTTGGCTAATGGAAAAGCCACATTGCTAGGAACAGATGAGGCCACATCTTGACTCTGTCGCTTATTAACTCTGTAACCTTGGGCATCTCAAGCATCAGTTTTCTCAGCTGTAACACGGAGATGCTTCTGCCCAGTCTAAAGTGGCTAACAGAGAAGAAGTGAATTCATCTCTGTAAGGATCCTAGGAGAAGGCAGACACAAAATAGGTCCTCAGCAAATGGTAGCTGCTGAACTCATCAGAATCATTATTTGAATCTCCAAGATGCTGAAGCAGATTTGCGTGCAGATACTAATGAATGGTGTGCCCCAGAAGCTACCCCATCCCATTCCTGGCTTTTTGCCTTTGACTGGCATGCCCTGGATATCACCCAAATACAAGGCTGATTGTTAAAGGAAACTCAGGATGCTTTTAAAAGTCTTTCACTGGCCCTGTTTCTTCAGCTCCCTTTCTGGCCTGTTAACCTAGAGCATGCGCTGATCCCTTTTACTGCAGGACCATGAATTATACAGCTGTGACTCACCACCATCCGGCTGGGGCCACAGTGCCAGGCGTCCAGCTTTACCGTTAGCTTTCAGGCTACTGACAGTTTGCTCTTTTATATGAGAAGCTATTTATACCAGGAGGGACAAAGGCTGGCAGATGCTGGGGGAAGGGAGAGAAGAATGACAAAATGGTTCATCTCTCAAGGTCTGCTGGGTGGTTTTGGCTTATAGGAAAGGAATGCACAATCTAATAGCCCTTCTAAAACCCCCATAAAAACCATCATTAGACTCACCAGCCATTTGCAGAGTGTTGTCTTTATTTCATCACTCCATCAGCACATGCTGAGATCAAAATGGAATTTCATGGTGCAGGGAGATGCATGTCTCTCCAACTGAATTGGATTAAATTCTCCCTAAGCTGCATCTCCTAGTTAGCCTTCACTGTCACTCACCTCAGTATTTTCAATGCAGTTCCAGAGATGAGTTGGAAAGGGAGGGAAGAAGGGGGCAGAAGGAAGCTTCAAAGCAGTCCACCTCACTCTTCTCGGGAAGCCAGTCACATGAACAATGCTGTGTTTATCTTGGCTTCAGAAATACATTGATGTCATTGGATGGCAATGGGAAATATGCCTGTGTGTGCAACTTTCAATAAAACTGACTGTTAATAAACTTGTTTTCAATGGAGCTGTCAGAGTTGGGACTAGAACCTGGGTTCCCAGGCTTTAGGGCCTCTGCCAGTTGAAGTCAGCAGCAATGTGGCCAGATTCCACCAGCAGGGACTTGTCAAGGCTTGCATGCAGATTATAAGGCCTGGAGAGGCCAAGGCTCATTTGCAAATGCAGGAAGAGAGACCTACAATAGGAGTTCTAGCTTTCAAGACAGATGTCTCCAACCTTTACAGTAAATTCACTCTAGGGTCCTAAAGATTGGGACTTGGCCTCTGACTTAGACTTCCTGCATAAGTTCACAGCTGCACACCCTTTCTTGTGACTGGGCAGTCTACACTGTAGCCTGGTGTGAGAATTGATGTAGTATCAAGATGATCTCCTCTGCCTTATGATGCAGGAGATATTTTGAGTAATTTCATGGGATGATTGGATTAATCCACCACCAAATCAACAAGTAACTAACTTCCTTCCTCAATCTATTTACCTGCCTGTGCATCCATTTATTCATTCATTTGTACATTCAGCCATTTATTCATTCAACAGTTGTTTATTAAGTACCCATATGTGCAAGCTGTTAGTATATGTGTGATTTCAGTATGGCAGTTTTCCAAGTCCAATCAAAACCTGGAGCTTTCCACCACCAGTCTTTATATGTTGCTTTAGGTGGCCTGGAGCCATACACAGGTAGATGTAGAACGTGTCTCATGGAAGACCCATGCAGACATCAGGCTTTGTGCTGGCCTCCGATGACTTCTGTGTTTTGAGTACCTATCTTTATGGGTTCATAAGTGTTTGAGAGTCTGTGCTGCTTTCCAACATTGGCCAAGTTAATTCACCTTCCCAAGCTTTCATCTCATCTTCTGAAAAATAAGGATGTCAATACTTAACTACAGCATAGTTGTGAGAATTAAATGAAACAATGCTTTAAGCATTTGGGGTTTTAAAAGTGGCTACTCTTAGTTTTCTTTTCCATAGTTAAAAATTGGAAATAACTCAAAAGTCTGTCAACAGGTAGATGGATAAACATATTGTATTGTATCCATGTAGTATACTACTACTTTACAATAAAAATGAATGAACTGTTAGTCTATGCAACATGAATCAGAATCTCAGAATCATTATTCCAAATGAAAGAAGCCAGGCAAAACAGTACCCACTATGTGATCTCATTTATATAAAACTCTAGAAAATGCAAACTAATCTATAGTGACAGAAAGCAATCAGTAGTTACTTGGGGATGGGGAAATGAGAGGGAGAAACGACAAAAGGATCGAGGAGAGTTCTGGGGGTGATAGGTACATTTGCTATCTTGTTTATGTTGATGCTTTCATGGGTATATACATATGTTGAAACGTACCAAATTGTATGCTTTACATGTGATTTATTATATGTGGATACCTCGATAAAGTGGTGGAATAAATGAATGAATGAAGTTGCTCTTTAGCAAACAGGAAGGCAAGCTTCCTCCCATGCCAATGGTGGAGGCTTCCTATGGTCTCATCAATTGCCTCAGGGAGTAGCTAAGTCTTTTGCCAAGCCTTTTGTTAGAAAGAACTGCTCAGTATTAATCATGCACAATGAAAAGGAGATTTGGGGTAGAAATTCATCAACATCCAGATGGATGGCACAAGAAAATGAGTTCCACAGACTGGCTCATTTCACAATCTCTAAGCTCCCAAGGACAGTGCCTAACACGTAGTTGGCACTCAGTAAATAGTGGTGGTAGTTGTTATTGCTATGGCAATTTTTAGTGGTACAAAAGTAATTGCTGTTTTTTCCATTACTTTTATCAGATAATCTAGCTTGGGGACTGACTTTTTCTAATTCTTAGTTTGGAGGCTGTCTTTTCCTAACTTACTGAAAGATACCAAAAATTCTAGCAGCAACCTAAGGGGTTCTGTAAACATTAACTTCCCTACAATCCTGGGGTCCTGAGAAACCTTTCTGACTCTTGCCAAAGGGCGTTAGGAAAAAAGAGGTGGTGTCTTCATCCTCAGTGGATCTGGTGTTTGGTGAGAGGGTAATTATTTCCTCAGGGTGGATAATCAAAATTGTGAACACTTAATCTCTAAGTTCCCAAGGACAATACCTAATATGTAGGCCCTAACATTTGGGCCTTTTTTATAGTCTCCTTTCTCTTTCATCATTCTGTAAATTATTGCAAGAATCATAGCTTTAGAGAGTCAACCAGGGAAAAAAGCTACAGTGCCAACCAACTAAGTTTGCCAACCACTTGGCAACTCTATGTGTGTTGAGAGAGAAGGTCAAATGACGTGGATAAATTTGAGGTTGGGCTTGAACATAGTTTTGAAACATCCATCTTCTTTTGTGCCCCATTGCTGTGTGGATAGTCAAGAATTCATCTAGATGGTGAATATGCCATTAGAAACAGCTCTTCTGGACTGGAACAGTGGTTCATACCCATAATCCAAGCTACTTGGAGCCTGAGACAGGAGGATAGCTTGAGTGATCGCTTGAGTCTAGGAGTTTGAAACCAGCCTGGGCAGCATAGCAAGGTTCCATCTCAATTTTTTTTTAAAATCAGTCAGTCAGTGATGTGGGCCTGTAGCCCCAGCCATTCAGGAGGCTGAAGCATGCACATTGCTCAGGAGTTCAAGGTTGCAGTGAGCTGTAATAGCACCATTGCATTCCAGCTGGATGAGAGAGCAAGGCCCGGTGTCTTAAAAAAATAAAATTAAAATAACTAAACATAAGTAAAAGACAAAGTTCTGCTGAAATATGGTCAGTGGGACCATTTACTGTGGTCTTTCTTAAGCACAGTAATTAAGAGCCATGGCTGTGATATCAGACGCAGCTGGGACCTGATCCAGCTCTGCCACTGTCCAGCTATATTTATGATGGGAGCAAGTTGTTTTACCTTGTTGAGGTCATTCTTTCCCATCTATAAAATGAAGACAGTAATATTTCCTGCCTTGCAGAGGACTTAATCAGTACCTGGCATTTCAAGAAATGTGTATCTTTCCAGACTAGAATGGCCAATTGTTTTGAAAACACTTTTCTTGGTAAGGCCTGTCTGGGGAAACAAGACTGAGATCTAAGTCTGAAGTTCTTGTCCATAGATGTTGGGGGCAAGAATTACAGCATCCTAAGATATAAGCATAAGCAAAACAAGACAGAGCAGAAATTCTTAAGCCCAAACCTTGGATTTAATATTTAAGAAAACAGTCTCAGAGAACATACATGACTTGCTCATTGTCGCATAGGGCCAGTGCTTACGGAGCAGTTAATATTCCACTCTTCCCCTATGACATCAGGGGGAAATACCTAAGGAATGTAGATTGGGAAGATACACAGAAAAGACAACATTCAAGTGCAGAAAGAGTCATGAATCAGAAGTTTGTTTTCAGACAACGATCAAGTGGCCTTGACCAAGTTTCTTTGCATCTTCTAGCTTCTATTTCCCATTTGGAATGTAAAGATGTGAAATATTTTTTTCCATTATAAAGTAAAAATAAACATGGCAATGTTTCCAAATTGTTAGAAGAAAGATGGTAGCGTTCATGAACAATAATTACTGTTGCTATGATATACTCTATAGTTTTCATGTTTGCCTTTTTGGTCTATCAATGCCAAATGAAGGCAACTTAAAATCTTTCTCTGTAATTATAGATTTGTTTTTCCTTATATTTCTGTTTTTGCTTTATGTATTTGAGGCTATGTTTTTTGGTGCCTACAAGTTATGGTATATAATATGTAACATAACCTATGGTTATACTATAGTTTTGATAGATTATTATTTTGTAACATTCGTTATAAATAAATGTGTTATTTATTTTTTATTTTAACATGAAATTACTTTTAAAAAGTTTATGAACAGCTCCATAATATTTTTCAGAAATAGAAGTTGTGAAGTGGTGGCCATTGTAAAAGTGGTCAATAAACTGTATCACCAATAATTGTGAAATGAGTAAGGATCTATTAATTATAATATCCCTTATATCCCACCTAATTTTATTTGTTCAAATTCTGGTTTGTATAATACTAACATTGCATACTAGCTTTCTTTTGGTGAGTAACTGCAAGACTATGCTTTTCTATTCTTTTATTTTAAGTCTCTTCTTATGGTTTTAAGTGGGGCTCTGCAAGCAGCACATGATGGATATTGCATTCCTATTATTCCAAACTGATAATCCATCTTTTAATTGATGGGTGTGATACATTCAAATTTATTATGATAACTTACATAATCATTCTTACCACTTTATTTGCTATCTTTTTTCCTCTGCTTTTTTCTGTTTTCTTGGGTTCTATTTTTTTAAATGAAGCCTTTCCAGTTTTCTTCATTTTCCTTTGCTTGGTGGAGTATATTTCTATTCTTAGAGTGGTTATCCACCATTTCTTAACATCCAGCCACACTGGATCCTTGTCTTAGTCTGTTAGCCACTTGTCTTAGTCTGTTTTGTGCTGCTATAACAGAATACCTGAGACAGGGTAATTTATAAAGAACAGAAATTTATCCTCTCACAATTCCAGAGGCTGAAGTGTTCAGGATCAAGGCACCAGCATCTGGTGAGGGCTTTCTTGCTGCATCCTCACTCAGGTGGTGAAAGGCGAAAGGGCAAAAGGGGGAATGTGTCCCCACATGGCAGAAGAGCAGAAGAGATGAACCCACTCCAGCAAGTCCTTTTTTTTTTTTTTTCTTCCCTGAGACAAAGTTTTACTCTGTCACCCAGGCCAGAGTGCAGTGGTTCATTCACAGCTCACTGTAGCTTCAACCTCCCTGCACTCAGCTGATCCTCCATCCTCCCACCTCACCCTCCCAGGTAAGTGAGACTACAGATGCACACAACCATTCCCAGCTAATTTTTATATTTTTTGTAAAGACAGTTTCACCATGTTGCCCAGGCTGGTCTCTAACACCCAGACTCAAAGGATCTTCCACTTTGTCCTCCCAGAGTGCTGAGATTATAGGTGTGAGGGACCACCACCACGACAGGCCACAAGTCCTCTTTATGGCAGCATTAATCTATTCCAAACAACTTCCAAAAGGTCCCATCTCCCAACACTGTTGCATTGGTGAATCAGTTTCCAACACATGAATTTGGGGGGACGCATTCAGACCATAGGACCACTCTTCAAATACCCAAGCTTCCTCCCACCTCATGCCTTTGCACTTGTTGTGCTTTCCTCCTTTGTTCACTTTTAACAAAGCTTCAGTTATTCAGTGTTTTTGTCTTCCTTGTTAATATGATAGTGATCTTCCGTGACATACTTTTTAGTACCGCATCTTAGATTACCCATGAAAGATTTTTCTTCCCATCTTGATTAGCCTGCATCTCAATATACTTCTGGACCAATTCACCAGACCTTGGGTTCATATTCACTCAAGCCAAAGTAAAATATAATTTTGGGTAGTTTCTCTTTGAAACAGAAATCATGTGAATACTAAGAATGTTAAGATCATTTTATGCCTGTTATTTTTCACACATCTTTGCTCCCTTCACTTAACACATAACAACGGATTCTGAAACTCCCATTTTCAAAGGTTACTTCCTAAACATGTGGTAGAAAAGTTAAGGTTGATTTTTTTTCTTTTCAATTCATTTTCTGCCTAGTTTCAAAAAGGGTCTAGAAGAGCTGTCAGTATAATAACTAAAACAAGGTGAAAGCATGCTATAGGCAACAAAGAGAAACGAGATAATTATAATAGATAACAAAACTAAAGGGCACTAGTAGAGTGGAGCACTGTTGTTAGCTAACCACCTAACAATATCTCCCGTTTTGGATGAAGACTGTGATAGCATGAGGATGAGCATTGTTTTAGACTGGATGTCGGGACTGTCGGGATGTGGAAAGGTGCCTGCCAGAACTGTTTTTTTGGGTCTGAGCCTCATTGATACTGAGTGCTTGTCTCTCACAATTGTTAGCTAATACCTTTCATTGCTTCTCGTGCCACTTCTAGAGCAATCAGAAGACCGTCGTGAGCCAGGAAGAGGTACTATATAAAGTGAATTCTATAATCTGTAAAATACAATAAAGTGAATGGCCTGAGACTAATAATTCAGAAGCTATAACTTGCCCAATTATCAGTGGTGATTTGTTTCCTAGGTCTTCTCAATGAAAATGCTACACGCAACTGAGTTCCCAGATCATTTCATTTGTTATAGATTCTAATGGCTGGGGCCAGCATCTTCCCTGTGATCCTTAATTGTCTTATTAAAAACAGAAGGAAAGTTGCTTATGAAAGGACTTAAATGTAAATGTAGATACATTGTCTGACTCATTTTCTCCCCATTGATTTTCACCATAATTTCAGAGAAGTTTACCACAGGAAAACATTTGTTCCCAACACGTAATAAAAATCACTCTCGGCTGGGTGGTGGCTCACACCTGTAATCCTGGCACTTTGGGAGGCCAAGATGGGTGGATCACCTGAGGGCAGGAATTTGAGACCAGCTTGGCCAACATGGTGAAACCCCATCTCTACTAAAAATATAAAAATTAGTCGGATGTAGTGGCACGTGCCTGTAATCCCAGCTACTCAGCAGGCTGAGGCAGGAGAATCACCTGGACCTAGGAGGTGGAGGTTGCAGTGAGGAGAGATAGTGCCACTCCAGCCTAGGTGACAGAGTAAGACTCTATCTAAAAAAAAAAAAAAAAAGCTCTCAAATTGTCAAATTCATAGGTACTGAAAGGAAAATGGTGGTTTCCAAGGGCTTAAGAGGGAGGAGAATGGGAAGTGAGTGGTTAATGAGTACAGAGTTTCAGTATGGGAAGATAAAAGTAGTTCTGGAGATGGATAGTGGTAGTGGTTGCACAACAATGTGAATGTATTTAATGCTGCTAAAAAATGGTTAAAAATGCTAAATTTTATATTCTGTATATTTTACCACAAAATAAATAAACACATACATACATAAAATAACTCTCAGGAGTTGGAGCAGTCCCTTCAAGGACCACATGGCCTTTGTTGGGGACCAACCTGGGCACATTAACTTCTCTTGCACAGACCAAAGGGAAAACAAATTCACCAAGCCTGAGTTAGTTCCCATAATCCTCATTGTGTAACATACACACATAACATTCAAAGTATGCACATTACTCAATAATGCAGTTGATTTCTGCCTTCTTTGGAGTTTAAACTGATCCATGTGGCTTTCATGATTAAGCAGCCACTCTGGCCTGTTTAGTATTTAAGGTTTTAGCAGGAATTGCAAGCTTGAAGAATGAACTACACTGTTCATTGATTCATCAAATACATAGGACAGATGTAATCCTTTGACTAGTTTGTGGAGACAGTGGGGTGAAATGGATAGAGAATGAGCTTTGAAGTCAGACCTAAATTTAAATCCTGGCTCAGCCCTTTACTCCTTGATGATCAAATGGTTTATACTTTTGTTGATCCACA
This sequence comes from Macaca mulatta, assembly GCF_049350105.2. NCBI lineage: Eukaryota > Metazoa > Chordata > Mammalia > Primates > Cercopithecidae > Macaca > Macaca mulatta. The sequence continues at coordinate 127,739,189 of NC_133407.1, read as the reverse complement.
TTTTTCATGATTCTCTATTTGCAAATGTGCCCACTTGCCAAAATTTATTTGTAACCCCAAAATCAATACTTGCAGCAGCACTTTCATGGTCATTTGCAGACTTTACTTGTAACCTCAAAATCAATACTTGCAGCACTCTCATGGTCATTAACAGGCATACACAGAGGGATAAAAAATTTGAATTGCCCAATGTATACATGGCCAGCTGGGGTAGAACAGCTAATTCTATGCTTTCTTATTCCAGCTCACAGACTGAATAAACAAGTGGTCTATTTAGGGCCACTTTTTTGCATCTTATGCTTTTTGTTGGTTATTTCACTGTTTAAAATAGCCCCAAGCATAGTGAAGTGCCATCTAGTGTTTCTAAAAGCAAGAAGGCTGTGATGTGCTTGATGGAGAAAATATGTATGTTAGGCCAGGCACGGTGGGTCACACCTGTAATCCCAGCACTTTGGGAGGCCAAGACAGGCGGATCACCTGACGTTGGGAGTTCGAGTCCAGCCTGACAAACATGGAGAAACCCCATCTCTACTAAAAATACAAAATTAGCCAGGCATGGTGGTACACGCCTGTAATCCCAGCTACTCGGGAGGCTGAGGCAGGAGAATCGCCTGAACCTGGGAGGCGAAGGTTGTGGTGAGTCAAGATCGTGCCATTGTACTCCAGCCTGGCTGACAAGAGCAAAACTCAGTCTCAAAAAAAAGAAAGAAAGAAAGAAAATATGTATGTTAGATAATCTTCAGTTGAGCATGAGTTATAGTGCTGTTGGGCATGAGTTATAGTGCTGTTGGCCATAAGTTAAATGTTAATGAATCAACAATACATATTAAGTAAGTTGCCCTTAAACAGAAACACACATGAAACAAGGTTATGGATTAATTGGTTAACAAAAATGTTGGGACCAGAGGCTCACAGGAACCTAACCCCATATTTCTCCTAGGAGGAATGTTTAGTATACAGAAATTCAGTGTTTGCTGTGATTTTATAGCACATAACTGCCACAAATAAAGAGAATCACTTGTGTTTACCTTTGCAAAATGTAATATCCTGCTTACATAGTACTCCATTCTTTCCGTGCTGTGGCAGGGATTAAGGCTATTTACAAATGGTTGGTTCCCTCTTCTTCCAGGCACAAAGGGGGAATGTACTTTCTCAGTCCCTTTAAAGTTAGGCATGTCCATGAGACTTGCTTTCACCAATGAAATGTGAACAGAAGTCACATGTATTATATCCAGGAAAAAGCTTTTCACTGCTAGTGTTCAGTTCCAACCATCCTTTTCTCTGCTGCCAGCCTCATGGAGGCATATCTCCATACAGAGCCCCCATCACCTGGGTCTCTGCCTACCTATAGGAGGATACAGTGTGAGACAGAAATAAAATCATGGTATAGATAAGGGTTTAAGATGCAGAATATATAAAGAACAACTACAGTTCAACAAGAAGACAACTCAGTTAAAGGTGACTGAAGGACTTCAATCAACATCTCTCCAAAGACGATATACAATTGGCTGATAAGCACATGGAAAGATGTCCAACATCATTAGTCATTAATATAATGCAAATCAAAACCACAATGAGATACTGCTTCACACCTACTAAGATGGTTATAATTTCAAAAACTGGAAAATAAATGTTGGTAAGGATGTGGAGAAACTGGAATTTCTGTGCATTGCTGGTGGGAATGTCAAATGGTGCAGCCACTTTGGAGCGCTGTTTGGCAGTTTCTCTAAAAGCTAAACAGAATTACCGTATCATCCAGCAATTCCACTCCTAAGTATATATGCAACATAATTGAAAGCAGAGATTCAAACATAATTGTACACCAATGTTCACTGAAGCATTATTCACAGTAGTCAAAAGGTAAAAACAACTCAAGTTCTGTCAACAGATAAAATGGATAAACAAAATGTGGTATATACATGCAGTGAAGTAATAGCCACAAGCAAAGCTCTGATACATGCTACAACAGAAATTAGCCTTGGAAACATTATACTAGGTGAAATAAGCAGACACAAAGGACAAACATTGCATGATTCCACTTATATGAAGTATCTAGACTAGGCAAATTCATAGAGATAGATAGTAAATTAGAGGTTACCAGGGGCTGAGGGAAGGAGAAATGGAGAATTATTATTATTTGGTATAGAGTTTCTGTTTAACATGATGAAAAAGTTTTGTGATGAGATAGTGGTGATGATTGCATGACATTGTGAATGTACCCAGTGCCACTGAATTGTACACTTAAAAATGGTTAAAATGAGGCCGGGGTGGCTCATGCCTATAATCCCAACACTTTGGGAGGCTGAGGCGAGTGGATCACCGGAGGTCAGGAGTTCGAGACCAGCCTGGCCAACATGGCAAGACCCTGTGTCTACTAAAAATACAAAAGACCAGCCGGGTGTGGTGGTGAGGGCCTGTAATCCCAGCTACTCGGGAGGCTGAGGCAGGAGAATCACTTGAACCCGGGAGACGGAGGTTGCAGTGAGCCGAGATCACGCCGTTGCACTCCAGCCTGGGCAACAAGAGTGAAACTCCATCTCGAAAAGAAAAAAAAGAAGGTTAAAATGGCATATCTTGTGATATGTATGCCACAATAAAATTTTTTAATTAAAAAACACTGCAGTATGAAACTAGTGATATTTTGGTGGTGGTTGACATATTGTGGCATACTCTAGCTCATCCAAACCAAACCTTCTTTCCTGTCTGTTTCTCTAAAGTGGCGTAACATAGGCCCTCTGGGATTTTATGGCTATATGCAAACTATAACCTGCAGGCCAAGGTCTTACCTTCACTGATCTTTTGACATTTTGGAACAGGAAAGACCAAATTCTCACAATTGCTTTTATGATTCATTTGAAACTTAGTGGGCAAGGCAAGTTACTCAGACTGAAAGTAGCCATGGTAGTGAGAAATATATCCTTTATAATGTATAAGTGATTTCCTTGGTTTTCATATTTTCTGGTTGTTTCTCAATCATTTATTTAATATGCAGAAATGAAACTGCCTTAAACGAACTGACTTGAAACAAAGTTACCTGTATTTTAAAATGGGTTTCCAGCAATGTCCTGTGATCAGCAAGCTCCGGTCTCTTGCAAAAAGAATTCTTTCTTTGGATTATAGCATGTCATTATGAATCACCTTGGACACTTGAAAACTTGAATTGGTCCTAGAATTTCTTCTGTCTTTGCTTTCTAAACTTTATTCAAACTGGCTTTGCATAACCCTGTGAAACTAATAATAATAATAGAGGGGGGTAATGGACTGATTATGTTATATGTGGAGGGCAGAATCAAAAACAATGATTTAAAATGCACAGAAAAGATACCATGTAGGACACTCCTAAGGACTCCACATAAGAAAGAGATAACTCAAAATTCAGATATTCTTTGGACAGATTTCTTGGTGTCACCCAGTATTAGCATCTCCTCCTTTCCTACTAATGGAACCTGATTGTATTCTGGGCAGCAGTATGCCCTACTAAGGACCATGTTTCCTGGCTTCCCTTGCAGCTAGTCCTATCCAAGGGATTCTAAATAGGAGGTTAGTACTTCTAGTAAAACTCTTTAAATGTTGTTCATCCAGCTGCCTCTTACCCTTACCCACCTTCTTACCTGGAAAGTGAATGTGATGGTTGAGACTCCAGTAGGCATTTTGCAATCTTGAGCACAGAGGTCACTAACATATGGGATGGTGGGTGCAGAAAGACAGGAAGAGCCTAGATGCTTCATGGTTTTTATAAAATGCCAAACCAGTCCTAGACCTCTATTCTTAGGTCATGATTACTAGCAACCCAAAGCAATTCTAACTTCTAGTTTTGTTGTTATTTTTAATAATAATAAAACTGATCTGACAATTATGTGCATCCTTATAGTTCACAGTGTATTTTCATCCTTTTGTCACTTTATTTTAAAATGTGTTTATTTTTATTATATTTTATATTGAACACCAACAAAGAAAATAATTGTAATAATTTCAAAATGCAATACCTGGATATAATAAATATCCTGTATAAACAACGACACCAGTCAGTATCTAGATATGTATGTAGATGTAATGAACAAAATGACTAAACTATAAATCTAAGATAACTTAAAGCTATGATCTTTGTTAATTTAAAAAAATTCAGTTTCATATGAAGAAATTCAGGAAGAAAATTTCAGGACCCTTGATCAGAAGCTTTCAGTGCTCATTATACTACTTTGGTGTAGACAGATATTCAAATAAGGCTAAAAAAGAAGAGTGTTTCCGTTGAGGACATGATCTAAGAAATAAGTGAACTAGCCGGGTGCGGTGGCTCAAGCCTGTAATCCCAGCACTTTGGGAGGCCGAGGCGGGTGGATCACGAGGTCAGGAGATCGAGACTATCCTGGCTAACACGGTGAAACCCCGTCTCTACTAAAAATACAAAAAACTAGCCGGGCGTGGTGGCGGGCGCCTGTAGTCTCAGCTACTCGGGAGGCTGAGGCGGGAGAATGGCGTGAACCCGGGAGGCGGAACTTGCAGTGAGCCGAGATCATGCCACTGCACTCCAGCCTGGGAGACACAGCGAGACTCCGTCTCAAAAAAAAAAAAAAAAAAAGAAATAAGTGAACTAGTGTTCTGTAGAAACTAACTAGCTAGCCATCAGGATATTTCCACTAAAGGACTCCTTATACTAGCAACTAACCATGTTGAAAAAACCTTAGCCAGTATTACAAAAACAAAACATTTAGAGTAGTATTTATGAACACAAACATAATAGGTTCCTTGCCTTCTACAAATAATCATCTTTGAAATGCTAAAAGCAGGTTCCAACTGGGGTTTCTATCTGCGGTGAGAAGGTGCAGATACACATGGGGTGATCTACTGATTGACTTTCTCAAAGTATTCTTTGGAAACAGTTTGATTTTACTTAATTTTAGGAGGCTCTAGTGTCCAGTTTGCTGGGCAGACTTCTCCGTGGGTGTTTTACAAACTGGAATGCCTTTACCAAGCAGAGGGTCTCTTCCATGCTTTAGCCCACTGGGAGGTCATTGACACTCAAATGCTTGATGACTTCATGGGGGTCAATTATGAAGACTCCTCTTAGTGCAAACCAGGACCTTCTACCAGCACACCGTAATCTCGGGAAATGTGTTTAGTTAAATCTGACAAAAGTGTGATGCTCATGTGGCCCAAACCACCATCCTTTCTTGGTATATTTATCCAAACAAGATGGCCAAAGTGGGAATCCACTGAGACTGCAACAACTTCACAGTTCACATTGTAAAATTCATTGTCTTTATCACTAAAAGCAAGAAATTGTTGTGAACACACAAAAGTGAAATCCAAAGGATAGAAGAAAAGCACCAAACATTTCCCGTTATTATCATCAAGGCTGAGATCTTTGAACTCTCCATTGACAAAGGCTGTACCTTTAAAATAGAGTGACAGCAAGGGCATGGTATGAGGAAACTTGTGCCAAAGGCAAATTCTGCTCAACCAGAATCAGACCACAGTATGTTTGTCAAGCATGTTTTCCCCAGAAGCCACAGGCCTAAGGACTACAGAGACAGGATGGTGCGCACATGTCGGGCAACCAAAGCCAGGAACAGCCTTCCCACAGCAGCCACCATCTTTAGTGCATGCAGGAGCCATCTTTTCATCACTTTAAATCCTCACAATAACTCTATGAGATGAATACAATTATTCTAGTCCTAGAGATAAGGACACTGAAGTCCAGAGAAGGTAGTTAACTTGGCCAAAGTTGCCCACTTAGAATTTGTCATGGTTAGGACTCAAACATTCAACGTCTAATGCAGTTTCTTTCTCCTACACTGTAAGTAAATATTAACTTAGTTGATACTGGAGTAGCTATTCCCAAAGTGGAGAATCTTTTTTTTTCCTCTATTAAGTATAAGAATCACTAACTTACTAGAACACAGTTTGATAACAACATGCTAGCATAAAAAAGGAGTTTCATTAAGGTTTGGGCGGGGGTTTCGTTGTTGTTTTTCTTCTTCATGGGGAACTACACTGTGTTTAACTCATCCTCTTTACTTTGAGAAAACAGAACACCCGCCAATACATAAATAATTGTGAGTGTTCATCAGTTCTTATTATTCCTGGGAGTTTAGAAAGAAAACAGGAAGGGAGAAAAGAAAAGGGTACTGTAGAGAAAGGGCAAAATTCTGGGGATTTGGAAAAGACTGGGAGACAGAAGAGCTGTGACTACTCTGAAGTATGTGTCAGCTGAAATAGACAACTTGGCTTAATGTGTGATTTGCTGGGACTGTTGAAGACAGAGTTGGGCAACAGATAAGTTGTCATCATACTCTTTGAAGTGCTCTTTAGCTGTTTAATCTCCTTTACAGCTCTTCTACTGCTCTTTTTACTTTTTGAAAGAGAATTTGCCAAGGATACTGACCATTTAAGCTTCTGACAGTGATAAGCTAGAGCCGGCCTCATACTGCCTTGCAAGAGCCAATTGGTCAGTTTTCAGGAATTTTGTAAATCAGTTGTTAAATACAGCCATTATGAAAATTTAATGATATAAACTTATAATTAAATAAATTACATTTTTTAAAGATGATAAATACTTGAAATTCGTCACTTCCTAATTCTTTTATCCTGTTCCACTGTTATCTATATTCTTGAGACTGTTTTGCCTGTTATATGTGTATGGCGGGAGTGCTGTGTGATGCTATGTGTATCTCTTCCCAATTCCACATCCAGTGACGTCACATTGGTAGCTTGAATGTGGGGTTCATAGTGGGATCACATACCCCATGGAAATTGGCAAATGCTACAAATCAGTGCCTAACTTATTTTTTATTGAATCTTTGTACTGTTTTTGTCTACCTCTTATGGTTTTTGCATTATTTTAACTTTGTATTGTAGTCATTTGTCTACTTGTCTTATACCCTCTGCCGAATGTAACCTCTTTCCACCTAGGGGTGGTTTCTCATTCATGTGTGTGTTCTTTCTCCACAAGCACTCAACAATTCCTTACACTTGTGTATCACAGATAACATAACAGAATAGCATAGACTGAGTGGCTTAAACAACAGAAATTTATTTTCTCACAGTGCTGGAGTCCAAAAGTCAAGGTCAAGGTGTCAGCAGGGTTGATTTCTGGTGAGGCTTTTCTTCCTGGCTTGCAGATGCTTTTCTCTGTGCACGCTCCTGCTTATCTCTTCCTCTTCTTACAAGGACTCCAATCTTATTGAATAGGGTCCCAGCCTTATGACCTCATTTAACCTTAATTACCTCCTTAAAGGCCCTATCTGCAAATATAGTCACATATAGGGGTTAGGGATTTGATATGTGAATCATAGGGGGTACACAATTCTGTTTATAACATAGACATTTATGAATTATGCATTAGACTGCTTCAAAGCCAAGAAATATAGAGCCTTCAGCCTGTTGCTCTCTCTTTGTTAGTTACACGATATCATTTCAGCCTCTTATTAATGCTTCAAGGTAGATATTATTGTCCCCATTTTACAGATGGAGATATTAACTTTCTATAAGAGATAAAATAATATGCCCAACTACATGCAGATGGTAAGTGTTACATCCAGTATTGGAACCCAAACAATCTGACTCCAGAGTCCAAACATGTAACCCCTATAAGAAAATGCCGTCCTGTTTTTTTCATACTTGTATATGTGTGTATTTTATCTAAAGGCAGTATTGAAACTGTTGTGAAATAAAGTTGGCAACTGTTGGGGAATTTTTAGTAGGGCATATATGCAAATGTGTAAACAATCTGCAAAGGGTGTTTTGGTAAAATTGAGATAAGGGAGTCTATTTAAGTGTAACTTAAGTAGAAAATGTTCAAACCCCAAGTTCTTCCATTTCTGCAACCTTTTCTATAAGACAAGATAAAATAAATGTTGGATAATAAATGTCAGATAATGCTCCAAACTAAATGGAAAGTATTTTCTAACAAAACATTGACATTTAATATTCTAAATAAAATAATAAACTAACAGTGTTAAAAAGAGTGGGCATGTGAGAGCTAACAGGCATAGGAGCAAAGCAACTCATGTGACTTTGAATTGTAGTACCAGCTTAGGGCATAACATAATTATTTTCCTTAATTTGTTCAAACAAAGTTAACTCAACTTGAAAGAAATTATCTGGCTTCAAATACAAATGGGTGTCACTTTTGTTGCTTCTTCTGAAATAAACAGTACATTGACAGTTATTCCATGCATCCTTTACTTAGCATCTCCTCCACCCACCCCACAGCACTAATCTTTGGTGAAAAAGCAAATGCTTTGATGGAATGAAAGAGAAGCTTAATGAGTTTTACGCAGGTTCCTCTTGAAACCTCACTTGTGTATTCTGTTGCTGTATGTGTCTGTCTAGATCCTCTAATAACCCAGACAGCTAGAAAGGTAAGGTTTGAATACAGAATGCATCCATTCAAAAAACACTTATTGAGTATCTAGTACATGCCAGACCCTCTTCTGGGGGTATACAGCAAACACAGTCCTAAGTACTCACATTCTAGAGGGAAGAGAAAGACAATAAACAAATACATCATTTGTCAGCAACCGATAAGTTCTTTGACAAAAAGCAGACTAAGAGTTTATCAGTTTCAGCACTGTTGGCATTTTGATGGGGATCATTTGCTGTGGGGGCTGACCCACGCATTGTAGGAAGTTTGGCAGCATCCCTGGACTCTACCCACTATATATGCCAATAGCGGCTCCCTCTCCAAGTTGCAATAACAGAAAATGTCTGTAGACGTTGTCAAATATCTCTTGGAGGATATTGTTACCCCCAGTTGAGAAGCACTGGGTTGGAGGATAGGGGATAGAGGTGCTAATTTATTAGGATAGTCAAGGAAGGCAGCTAAGGTAGCCATTGAGCAAAGACTGGAAGAAAGGAGGATGACACCATGCAAATATCTGGGGGAAGAACCTTTCAGGCAGAGGGAATGGCTGGTGTACAGGCCATGAGGTGAAATGAACAGCAAGGAGGTCATTGTGAGCAAAAGACCTGAACAAAAGGAATATGGTAAGAGACACAGTCTGCCAGGTTGTAAGGAGGCAGGGTCATGGTGCTATATTGAAGACTTTGGCTTTGCATCATAGAGGCATGAGAGATAATCCAGGGTTGTTGTTTTGGGGGGTTTTGAGGTTTGTTTGTTTGTTTGTTTTGAGATAGAATCTCACTCTGTCACCCAGGCTGGAGTGCAGTGGCACATTCGCCACTCACTGCAGCCCCAACCTCCCAGGCTCAAGCGATCCTCCCAGCTCAGCCTCGAGAGTAGTGGGGACCACAGGTGTACACCACCACAGCCTGGCTGGGTTTTTTTTAATGTTTGTAGAGGCATGGTCTACCTTTGTTTCCCAGGCCAGTCTCGAACTCCTGGGCTCAAGCAATCATCCTGCCTTAGCCTCCCAAAGTTCTGGGGTTAGTTATGAGCCACTGCACCCAGACCATCCAGGGTTTTGAGCAGAGCAGTGACACACCCTGGTTTATATTCCAATAGAGTTGTTATTGCTGCTGAATAGAGACTCAACTGCAGAGGCACAAAGGTGAAAGCCGGGTCCAGAAGCAGCCACAGCAATAGTTCAGGTGAGCACTTAGTCATAGCTAGACTGGTCCTGCAGGGATGGTGGAAAATGACTGGATTCTGGATATGTTTTGAACCTACATTCAACAAGAATCCCTGTTGAATTAGACATCAAGTGTGAACAAAAGAAAGGAGTCTTTGAAAGATTCTTCTTTGAAAACACTGCAAATGAGCTTTTATTTCTGATTTTGATCCTAATCCTAGGGGAGTTTAACATGATGGAGACATTGTTTAGGCATTAGGCATTAGACTGTTGTTTCCTAAATTGCTTCCTGAGTAAACCAATTAAAATTATAATGTGGGCCTCCAGGAGAAAAGGGAAGGAGCCAAACTTGGTACAATTTCACCTCTTAAATGCCACTTAATAGCACTTTTCTCCTATTGCTTGGGTAATGAAATTCTGGCAAATAGGGGCAAAATGAACACAGGGGCCCTCACGAGCAGCCCATCCCTATTTGCTCACAGCTGTAATGCTACCTGATGGTCCTCTAGGTTCCCATTTGGGAACCACTGTGTACTTTTTTAAAGACCACCACGTGCAGCAGATTCAGGCAGCATCTTTCCCTTCTCTGTACAACCTGCCTTCTGAGATGCTCAGGTGCATTTTAGATATTACCTCCCCAAATTGAGGTAGATTAAACAAGGTTCCAAGCTTCTCAAACTGCAGGTGAGGGGAAACGTGAAATAAAGGCTCAGCGTTCGAATTAGTCCCTGGGTTAAGTTGGATTTTATAAAACCTTCCGAATGTATCAGCTCATATCTGAGATTACACTTCAGGAGGGTTGGCCTTGACCTTGTGGTTGTGTTTGGCTTTTCCTTAAACTAGTGTTTCTCCTGGTATGGTCTGAGGTGTTTGTTAAGAGTGCACAGTTCTGGCCTCCTTTTCAGACCCAGAGGGATGAAAATGGCAATCATCTTTAATAAAGGTCTCAGATGATTCTAAAGTATGCTACTGTTTGAAAACCACTGCTATATCATTTAGGAATTGCATTCACTTCCTAGCAACAGAGACTGTAAATAAAGAAATAGTTTATTTCTCTCACTCAGAAGTTCAGAGAAAGGCAATTCAGGGTTGGTCTGGTGGCTCCATGGTATAAAAATTTTTTTAAAAAATTTTAAGTCCAGGCTCATAACTTTCTGTCCTACTATCCTCAGGTTACAGCTTCCATTCCCATTTGTAAAGTTACTTCATGGCACAAGATGGCTGCTGGAGCTCTAGCCATTGCATTTACATTCCAGACAGGAAGCAGGAAGAAGGGGGAATGGGCAAAAAAAGGTCTTGGCTAACAACTGCCTAGCCTCCTTTAAAAGAGTCTCCCAGAAGTCACACCCTTCCATGTCATTGGCCAGAATATATAAGGCCACATGTAGCTACTACGGAGCTGCAGAAATATTTATTCTTAGCTGAGTATATTGATGCTCTCAGTAAAATGGGGATGTTGTTAAGGAAGAAAAAAAATGGATATGGGTGGGAAAACTGCCACAACTCCCTTATACCACCATGCCATGGTGTTGTGGAAAGACTGTGTAATTTGGAGATTTTTCACATACTGTCTGTTCATTTTGGCTTTACTTGGGAGCTGTGTGTTGGTTATGTTCTGGAGAATACCGAAGGAAAATGTGTTCATTGTTTCTGTGGTCAGCCAGGCAGACCTATTGGAAATCTACTGTATCTGGGTATGGTTTGGTTTTTTCTTCCTTCTTTCCCATCCATCTGCCAGTCTCTTCAGTCTCTTTTTTTCTTGATAAAGGAGAACAGAAGGAGAAGATGGGGAAGTCAAGCTCAAAAGTGGCTCTGTCACTTAACTATGTGATATTCAATCTGATGAGTATGAAATACCCACCTCCAGGGTGTGCAGAAGTTTTATGAAATACTGTATATAAAAACACTTCAAGCCCTAGGGTCACTCAGTAAGTCAATAGTTCAATGACCGCTTCCTTCATTCAGATCAGGCTTGTCCAACCTGTGGTCCACAGGCTGCATACAGTCCAGGATGGCTTTGAATGTGGCCCAACACAAATTCATAAACTTTCTTAAAATATTATGAGATATTTTTGCCATTTTTAAGCTCATCAGCTATCATTAATGTTAGTGGGGATTTTTGTTTCTTTTTTGTTTTTTTGTTTGTTTGTTTTGTTTTTTGAGACAGAGTCTCGCTCTGTCGCCCAGGCTGGAGGGTGGTGACATGATCTCAGCTCACTGCAAGCTCTACCTCCCGGGTTCATGCCCTTCTCCTGCCTCAGCTTCCTGAGTAGGTGGGACTACAGGCACCCGCCGCTATGCCTGGCTAATTTTTTGTATATTTAGTAGAGATGGGGTTTCACCATGTTAGCCAGGATGGTCTTGATCTCCTGACCTTGTGATCCGCCCGCCTTGGCCTCCCAAAGTGCTGGGTTTACAGGCGTGAATGTTAGTGTATTTTATGTGTGGCTCAAGACAATTCTTCTTCCAATGTGGCACAGGGAAGCCAAAAGATTGGGCCCCCTCCCCATCTAGATGGTTAAGAACAATTGATTCTGAAATCGGCCAAGAAAGTCTAACTTCTCCTTTGTGGGTTCCTGCTTTAAGAAAATAAGGATACTTTTGATAAGGAAAATGTTGCCACCCAAAAATGTGAGCACTTTGCCCTTAGGATTTCTTGTTCTTGCCAGAGCTGGTGGAATCCCCTGCTGAATCATATATCTAGATGTAGAAGGAGACACCTGAAAAATTGGCTGAGATTCAACAAGTTCTCTTCCCTTTTCTGGGCCTTCTAGATCTCTTGAAGAAAATGGGAATCCTACCATTTGCCTGACAACTGCGTAAGGTTGGTTGGTGAGGGAAAACAGTAGAAAGCACTAAAACTCACAAAGTGTGGTCCCTGGACTAACAGCAGGACCTGAAGAGGAGTCAGAAATGCAAATATCCCCACCGCAGGCCTACTAAATTAGAAAGCTGTGTTTTAACAAGCCTTCCAGGTGATTCTGATGTAAGCTATAGTTTGAGAACCAGTGCTCTAAATAAAGTGCTTTGCACACTTCTTAAAAAAAAAAAAAAAAAAAAAAGTCAGCTTACTTTTAGTACACTTTTCTCCCAAATGCAGAGTCGTTGCTTCTCCAGCCTCCATCTTTCTGCCCAGGCAGAAATGCTATCAAACATGCAGTTCCTTCCAACAAACCTCATCTTTCCAGCTGGGCGAGGCTTTGCTTTGTAGACTTTATTTGCGCACTAACTAAAGCACTTGCGATCTGTCTGACACACACTGAAGTTGCTGCCAAACCTTTCCTGTTGCAGAGTCACACCTTAAATACAGGCCTTCAGCTATTTCATTTTCATAAGCCAGTGTATTGTGTTCAAAATGCTTTTGTTTAGGGGAAAGTTACCTAGTATGATTTCACCGAGGGTGGAATCACAGGACACCTTTATCTGGGAATGTCTCAATGGAGCAAAGTCTCTAACACATTCAACAGATGTGCTTTTGAATAAATATGCTCAGTACACACAGAATGAAAAATACAGTTATCAGCATAATGGGTAATAGCTTGGTAATGATCATCATTGACAAAATTCTATTGGATTTGCTTATTTACTCCAAAAAATGAACAAGTGAAACATGTTTGGACTAAAATGAACAATCTGCAGGATTTTCAGGGATTGTGCCAAATTTTATTTTTGTAGTGCCAGAAAGTATACTCAGTATTTTCCCATTACCCTGGGTTCACTTGATGTTTGTTTTGGGCTATACAGTAGTTTTATTGTGGAGGATGCCAGAGGAAAATGCAGGCAGCATTCCTGTATCCAGCCAGATAATTCAGGAGAGCTGTTTCTCCCTCCCTCCTATCCATCTGTTAATCCCCTTTGCTCGATGAAAAATTTGGGAAGTCCAGCATCTAAACACCAGGAGGCGACACAAAGCTAACATTAGAGGGATGCATTTTTCACCTGGGCTTCAATGGACTTTGAAGAGGATTGGAGGTCCTGAAAGGACTAACTTATTCTCCTTCCTCAGAGCAAGCCACATCACCTACCATGTGATATGGGAGTGATTTGGAAGGTTGTTAATTTATTAACTGATTTATTTTAGAAATGGGGCATCTTGCTATCTAGGTGAGTTCTTAAGTCATCTATCAAATTATTAGTTGCCTTGTGAGAAGATATTCTAGCATATTCTATATTTGAGGAATTACTGGAATAATTTTGAGTGGTTATCAGTAGGCTTGAATTATAAAAGGTGACAAAAGATGTCCAGGAAAGATAGAGCTGTGTTCCTAAAGAGTAGTCACTGCCTCTGTTGACTTCAGAATTCAGTCTTGAGGATGGATCTCAGCACACCAAGGGACTTATTTACTCCTAAGTTTCTCCAGAGTCCTCCATCACTGCTGACTGCACCTTCACTCAGTCATGTCATGTTGGGATTCATTTATTCTCCAGTCTTCAAAGTATCGAATGTTTTTAATCTCATTTCTGGGTGTGGACGCTGCCCAAGACGGGGTAGTCAGGGTCCTCCTCTGGGGAATTTGGAATTGAGAAAAGTGAGTCACTCTAGGACAGGCTCTTGAACTGATGCTGTGCAAACTCAAGTGCCATGGGAAACCTGAACCTTTGAGAAGATGAGAAGCAGATCCGCAGGAAGAGAAGAGAGCAGAGGTAAGAGGACACTGGGCTCAGAGAGAACAGAAACTTGGTACAGTCACCTTCCGGTGGCATATTCTGTTTCCTCATGAGACCCTTTTATATACGTGGCTAAATTTCTGAAAAAACACACACATACACACACACACACACACACACACCTTTATAACACTTTGCCATTTTTCCCCTGAAATCAAACTAGTTTTAATACCATTGTGTCCCTTGCAACCTATTTTTCTTGCTTTTATTAATGTAAGTGGCTTCAGGGTTTGGTCTCACTCTATAAGCCAGCAGTGTTGCTGCACATTCCAAAGCTGGCCTGATGCAGTGGCTCACACCTGTAATCCCAGCACTTTGGAAGGCCAAGGCAGGAGAATAGCTTGAGCCCAGGAGTTCAAGACCAGCCTGGTCAACATAGCAAGACCCTGTCTCTACAAAAAATTTTAAAAATTAGCCAGGCATGGTGGCATGCGCTAGTAGTTCCTGCTACTCTGAGGTGGGAAGAGTGCTTAAGCCCAGGAGGTCAAGGTTACAGTGACCATGATCACGCCACTGCACTCCAGCCTGGGTGGCAGAGTAAGACCTAGTCCAGGAAGCATCTGGATTGTTCCATTTAGAGTAGGCCAGGCTTGATAGTATAACTATCATCATGTATTCATGTTATTTATTTTTATTGAGAGCCACATGCTTGTGCCTACACTCTCATTTAATCATCTCAGTCTTATGATGGGTATTTTGAACAGTCATATAACTTGCTCAGGAACCCAGAGATGAGAAACAACAGAGCCTTGACTCGGGTCCAGATCTACCGGCTATGCCCTAGAGGGTGCAGGGAAGAGTCCAACTTGGGCCAGCCTTAGACAGTATCAGAAAGGGCTTGGTTCAAAGTACCAGTTCAGAAGGGCTCTCAGGCCTGACTGTGCTCTAGGCAATGGACAGGGGGTGTGTGAGTAATTAGAGGTGATTAAAAGGACGGTCAATGGAACTGCAACTAGACTCTGCATTTTCAAGCATCCATAGTAATTCATCTCATATTAGCAATTGTCCCTAATGTTCCATAACGACAATGGGAGTTGTGTGAATGACAAAGTAATGATGGAACAAGGCCTTTCTACAAGCAATCTTCTGATTTGGGAGTCAAAGCCCATTCCCCAAGACATGAGACTGGGCCTGCTTTTTTATACCTGGCCTTTGTCTGATGAGGCATATGGCACAGGGACTCTTCTGAGGATGGAACGCTGTGCAAGTCTCTAATAGGCAAATTGCCAGCTTCTAATCCCAAACTAGTGATCTGGGTTTTTACTTTTTCTCAGAGTACTGGTCAACAGTGAGCTGTCTTCAGAACCCGGCGCCATTCATTCCTGCCCCTGGGCATAGCTCTCTGCCAGCTGCCTATAGGAAGGGGCTTATACAGACCCTGCCTTTGGAAATCTAGCTAGTCTGGGACAAGAATTCTTTTTGTAATTGCCTCTGGGATTTGATTAAAAGGATGATAGGCACATGATAGTGAATGGTTACCATCATTAGTTATGAAAATAAAGATAGCTTTCACATTTTTTAAGGCCTTGTCATTACAAAGCCTTTTCACCTCCTCTTCTAACATTTATGACTTAGTTTCTGGAGATCAAAGTAGACAGAACTTTCGCAACTCTTCACCCCAGCATTCCCAAAACATGTGTTCATACCCACAGCTCCCTCAATGCAAAGGAATTAGACCAAGTTTAGACCAAGTTTGTAGAATGTAACAAAAAAAAAAAATTTTTTTTTGAGACAGAGTCTTGCTCTGTCACCCAGGCTATGGCGTGTTCAAGCAATTCTCCTGCCTTAGTCTCCTGAGTAACTGGGATTACCGGCATGCGCCACCAGACTGGGCTAATTTTTGTACTTTTAGTAGAGACGAGGTTTCACCGTGTTGGTCAGGCTGGTCTCAAACTCCTGACCTCAGGTGAATCGCCCGCCTCAGCCTCCCAAGGTGCTGGGATTACAGGTGTGAGCCACCATGCCCGGCCAAATGATGACTTTCAGAGCCCCCAGTCTTCCATCTTGTCCGTTTGTTGAATGAATGCCTTGTTTCGCAAGAGGTGGTCATGCTGTTAAATAAGAGATACTTGAGAGTATTTTCCATGATGTCATCTGAGCTTGTGGGATTTTTTTTTTTTTTTTTTTTTGCCTCTCCTATATAATAACATACCTTCTATATTAGTCAGTTTTTTCTTTCTCTAGTTTTGCGTGTGGCTGAATGGTGAAATGTCTATTTTCTTTTCTCAGGCAAAATTAGCTGCTTGGTGCTTTCCCCAGTTGTTGTTAGGGTTGAATGAGCCTCATAAAGTACAAGAATATGTCCTAACAGTCGTAAACAAGAATGTTCTAGGATGTGCAAAAATCCTCATGTTAATGACAATTTTTAATTACACGCTCTGCATCCCAGATTTAGTGAGTCTATTTCTGATGGATGTCAGCTGCTGCCTGCCTTACACAAGTCTCGAAACCTAGAGGGCTTTAAATGTAGGTGGAGGCTGAGGTACCTAGGGGTTTGCCAAGTGCCAAAGACTGGCTTTAACTCCATTGCTGAGGCAGGTGCTGACATATCCCTTTGGCTAGGGAGGCACGTCACATGCTGGAGACTAACAGAGAAAATGGTAAAGCCAGCTCTCAGGGGAGTCTGCCGAGAAAGCCCTACCCTCTGGTTCACCAGCATGTCTGCTGAATTCTCTGTTTCTAGGAAAATTTAATGGCTTTGTTTTTCCCTCACAGAGAGAGGGGAAAATCCCAGATATGGATGATTTGCCTGACTCTTGCTTTAAGGATGAATTTCTCTGCTTACCATAGGAAACTCGTCTGCTGTTGACTTTCATAAAGGTTCAGGACTGTGGAAGTCAGTTACATCCTGCTGGGGGAGTCATCTTCCCAGTAAGTGGGAATAGGCATGTGGTTTGAGTAACCGGCAAGTCATCTATATGCTTTCTGTCCTTCAGGTACACCAGTACTATAGCTGTCTCCCAGAAGAGAAAGTCCCTTATGTCAACAGTCCTGGAGAGAAACTGCGAATCAAGCAGCTACTACACCAGCTGCCGCCACATGACAATGAGGTAAGGGGCTAAAGGGGGCTTATGCAGAATTTTCTTAGTTCCTTCTGTGAATTGTTACCTTTTTCATAATCTGCCACCAATGAGATAGCCAAAGAAGAACTCTGGCCATTTATTTTAGGTTTTAGCTTCCTTAATTACAGCCAAAATAAACTGGCCAACAATTTACTTCTAGAGAGTATTACTAAAAAAGGAGAAACTCATTATAAACTGGATTGGCCTCTATGCCTGGCACTACTAGCTATTTGGGGGTAACCTGGGAGCACCACAATTCAAAAGCTATGATTCCAAGTTTTCTTACTTGAAGAATATGCCCCGTGGGTTGCCCGTGTATGTTGGAGAGATGATTGAGATCCCCTGGACCACTTCAAGCCCTGCAAAAACTTTGTGACTCTCTTGAATTTTTAGCATCATTTCATATTAAATGAGTGTGCAAATTTTCCACACTACACTGCAGGAGAAGTTATGTGTCCAGAATTGTAGTTCTGAACATCTGTGTTTTTGTCATGGTGAAGTCTGACTTGCCGAGGTTGTTCTTTGTACTCTTGAAAGTGTGGACTAGCAGACTGTCCTTTTTTCTGAACCCAGAAACATGGCACTGTAAATGGGCATCTCTTATCCTTGAAATCTGATTGCTCATAAAGAGAAATTTGTAGACATGATTTTAAAAGATCATTATGCTGGAAGGGAAATCAGTTTACATACTAGAAATTCATTTTTAGGTATCTGGTTTTTAAAAATAGTAGTCCTATGGAACTGAACTGTCTGCTTGACTCTGACTGCATTTAAAACAAAAATGTAATTTTAAATGGACAGGAGAAATAACCCCTTTAGAGAGCTGGACACCAGCTTTCTACCAGCCCTCCCACCCACGAGCTGGATCCCAGCAGCTCCGTCCCAGAGGAAATGAGTGCTTTTCAGTCTTATTTCCCCACATTAGAATGAAAGGGGATAATTTGAGAGCCTCAAAAATAAATTTGAGTAAGCAGGACAAAAACTTTAAAACTGAAGCAGTTCCCTAGAAAGAGTGCTATAATCCTCTTTACTGCTGCTTATTTCAGACATCATAAAACAAATATAAATAATGCTTTCTCCTTTAAAGTTGAGAGCAAGCCTTGTAACCTGATGCCTGCTTAACTAATTTGGAAGTGAAAAATGCGGGTTTTTACAAGCAGGAAGGGTGTGCCTTCCTTTGAAAGCATGGCCCTAAAATGTCAGTGGTGTAACCATATATTCTGGGCTGTTCAGGTCACTGCAGTTCTCTCTGGGACATTTACATGAAGGTTTTTTTTTTTAAACACTTTTTATTTGATAGAGGGAAGCGATTGGCTCTTCTCTGATTGTAGTGGTTTGTTGTGTTTATGGTTAACTGTGCTTTTATGAAAAAATACACCATTCAAATTACAATGTCCTGTTGGTGGGAATTGTGTGTGTGTGACCCAGTGGGCAGATTTAGCCTATTTGAAATGGCCCTTTTGAAGACAAAGGGTGATTGTGATTCTAAAGTAAATATTTGACCATTTTCTTTTTTGCACAAATAAGACAATTTTGATATACACAGCTGTCCTGGTTTTCAAATTAGGATGTGAGAGTCCTAGTACAAAGGTTTCCCTCTAACCATCTGTATAACAAATCATCCAAGCAATTCACTTAACCTTTCTGATGTCCAGATTACTCCGAAGTATGACAGGAGACGGGATTAGGACCATGTTTCCCAAAGTGTGGTATATATATATGTGACCCTGAGTGTTATGTGGACATGGCAGTAAATGAAATGAAACTACCTATTGAGAGAGTTACTGTCTTTTAAATTGTATTGTATTCCTTGTGATAGAGTAGTTGAATAATCAAGGAAGAAATTTCAATTTAGGTGCTAGCACGTGTGTCATATCTCTCTAACTCACACTGGCCTCCGCTTTTAAGTAGGAGCATCAGGGATCTCTGTTTTAGGATTTCCTACAAGCAAAGTGACCACATAGAATGTAACAACATGGTTCTGTTCCCATTCTATTTAGGTTTCTTCTGTTGTTTGTTTGTTTTTTGTTTCGTTTTGTTTTTACAGGTGATATTGGTTTTCCATTTATAGTCATAATATACTTTCTTTTGAAATAAATGCATCCAAGTTTCCAAAAAAATTGAGTCAGTATTAAAAACAGCATTCAGTAAATAACAGCACAAGAATATAGCATAGCACAATTCCCAAGGTGTGCATAAGTAAGGGGAGATACTGAATTCAAATTATATTTAATGTTCCTCCCTTAATTCTGGGAGTTTCTATATTTAACAAGAAGGAAAATGTCTCTTGCAAGTCGACTCAACTGGAGCCTAGCAGGCAGCTTGTTCCCCGCTCTACAGAGCTAAACATGCAAAGACTTTTGTGCAGCACCACAGATGCCTGGACCAACTCCTCAGACTCACACCTTTGTTCCCTATTTTTCCAAAATGAGATGGGAGAACAGAAGCTGTGAGCACATGGATACCTGCTCTGGCTCACCGACTTAGAGTCATTCTTGATGTCAAGGATCACTTGCATGGGCACATGGAGATGAAAGTATCAGTTTCCTGCAGTTTGAAAGAAGGAGAACTTCTCAGCTCTTTCCTGGCAGCTGAGCCACCCCAGATGATTTGATCTTAATATGGTGAGCAGAGTGAGGCAGCCACGATAAGGAGCAGTCACAGAACCTTTAGCCTGCCCAAGGCTGGGGATCCAGAATTCAGAGCCTTTGGTAAACTCTTCCGGCTGTCAGCAATCTTAGCAGAGACTCACCTTAAATCTCTCCAAGGCTGTTGTGGTTAAAGTTCAGGCGAGGGCTATAAAACCAAATGAGAGTGTGTTTAACGAGAAAACTCAGAGTCATGGGCTTCGGGAATCTTAAGGAGCAAGGGCGACTTCTTCCATGCTACTGTCTGTCTGTTCAGGTTCGATACTGTAACTCCCTGGATGAGGAAGAGAAGAGGGAGCTGAAGCTTTTCAGCAGCCAGAGGAAACGTGAAAACTTGGGCCGTGGGAATGTCAGGCCTTTCCCAGTCACCATGACAGGAGCTATTTGTGAACAGGTAAGCATGGATTCGGCGGAGTGAAGAGGCATTGTTCTGGCATCTTTTCACCCATTCATTCAGCCAACAATTGTTTTATTGAGTGCCTACTATGTGCCTGAGATACCAGAACTGAACAAAAGACAGGAAAGTTTCATCTTGCCCTTCTAAGGAGTTGGATTCTAGGGGAGGAAGTCAGACAATAAATGTAATCAACAAAATAGAAAAAAAATACAGCAAGGAAGGAGACTTGGATGTGCTGGACAGGTGGGGAGGCTGCGGTTTTAAGGTTGGTGGGGAAGACCCCACTTAGAAGATCTGAACAAAGATGTGCACAGATGTGCAAGAGGGAGTGAGTCGTGCAGATTTTAGGGCAGAGGGAATGCTAAGGCAGAAGAAATGACCGGCTCAGAGGCCCTGAGACGGGAGGGTGTCTGTTATGTTCAAGGAACAGTGAGTTGGCCAGTGGGCTGGGGCAGAGGGAGTGAAGGGAAAGAATTCAGATAAAGTCAGAGTTCTGGGTGAGCCATTGGAAGGACTGAGCAGAGCAATGACATGATGGATTTATATTTTAAAAAGAGACCTTTAGGAAATGGAGTTGGCTCGGGCCATGGGTCAGCCTCCCTCACAGGATCATCCCAGAACCAGAGCCATTTAAAGAGGAGGTAAATGATCTTCTCCTGAGATTTGAGAGTTCCTTATTGAAGTGCATGAAGCCCTTCCCAGTCATGTTGACAGGAGCTATTTGTGAACAGGTGAGAGTGGGTTCAGGGGAGTGAAGAGGCATTCTCCCTGGGACCTCACTGAGTTCAAGATTCTGGATTTCCTTGTCTCCTCTGCTCCTGTTGAGCGCTCAGGGTGTGGTGAAGAAGAGTTTTAGAGACTGCAGGGTGGGAATACACCTTGCCCCACCTCTCAGCTGCCACAGGCTTTCCAGTGCTGATTGTCATTCTTGGTACTTCTCTAAGTCCTACAGCTTTTTTAACATTCCTATCTAACTCCTTAAGCTCTGCATAGACCCCTTGAGAGCTGAAGATATGTTAACTGGATCAATGAAGAGGAGGTAGGATGCTGCCCAAGGGAAGCAGATGTCATTTGAGGCCCGTGTTTGAGATTTCAGAGGGATAGAGTGAGAAGGTTCAGTTATATGGGAAGGGAGAGCTAATTGACCAGAGCTTTGGCAATGGGTTCTTTATTCTTGTAAAGTATATCTGGGACCCACCCTTAAGGTACAGGTGGTCAGTGGTTGTGATCTGAGATTCACTGTGTTCAATCCAGGCAAGCTGGAGAATCCTTGCTACTCTTAAGATCAGTCTCCTGGAACCAGGCAAGCTGAGTTTGCCTAAGGGAGAAGGAAGGTTGGGCATTTTGTGGGCAGGTGCCAAGAATCGTGTAGAATAGTGCCAAGAGTGTGGAGGCAGAAAGAGCTTTCGTAAGTTTGACTCATGTTTCTTCCAGATGACCTTGACCATGTTACTTTTCCTTGGTTTTGTCATCTATAGAAAGAATGAATGATGACTCATGTGAGGGTTATATAGGATTATGTCTGCGTGCTTTAACTCTGCTAACATTGTCACAGAAGGTAAGGATAACATGATGCCTTTCTTTTGTCCAGTCACACATGGATGAGCTCCCAGAGACTATTTTTGAGGTCTTCACTTCATTTTCTAAGATGCATTTCAACCCATAGCATGGGAAAGATTTGAAGGTAGCTTCTCTGCTCTTTAGACATTGTCCCCTTAGCTCAGCCACTCTTGTAGGACTCTAGTATTAGACTCAACCTGTGAACCTCATGGCCCATGCCATGGTCAGCAAGAGCACCTCCCTAGATCCACTTTCCATACTTTATTCTTCCCTCAGAGACCTTCAAATCATATTCTTTTTGTCCCAACCCCAACTATAAGCATAGGTGGCCAGTGATTCTGCCTTGTTTCTTTCAGGATCAAGAGGCAACTTGAGAAAATGAGTGAGAAGGTAGGGAAGGGATAGGAAGAAATCCTTTCCATAGTTTGACCTTAGAAGTGGTTCAATCAAGACTATGTAGAAAGATGTTAGAGGAAGCAAGCTAAATGCATGTCTGAAAGGCACACAGAGAAGATAGTTAAGGGTGAGCGTGCTATTAAGTACCCACCCTCCCTCCCATCTAAAAGCATAGGCCCACCTCCTCCAAGCCCGTCCTGCCACCCACCCCCCCTCCCCAGCCACTCCTCCTGGTGTTAAACCTGGCTGTGTCTCTGCATGGAGTTTAAAGTATCTGAAAGATAATGAGGCTTTCCTCTGTGCCAGTTTGCCTCCTGCCTGCAGAACCCCTGTACATTATTGTGCTAAAAGAGCTGTTCTTTCTTTCTCATCTTTGTGATTCCTCATTCTCCCAGTGACTTTATCTCTACATTATTTGTAAGCCTTAGGAAAGGAGAGTTCAGGGAGGACAAGAAAAACCTGCCCTGCTGTCTATGTAAAGCAGGAAGCATAGTGACTGCTTTGAACATAAGCACTCAGTAGCCAGCTAATGGTGGTTGTCCTTTATCGTTTATGCACAGCACTGGGAGATGGGGGCTGGTGTGACTACTGATGTTTCTGTTTGCCTCGCAGTGTGGAGGCCAGATCAATGGTGGAGACATCGCTGTGTTTGCGTCACGCGCTGGCCATGGCGTTTGCTGGCACCCGCCATGCTTCGTATGCACTGTCTGCAATGAACTCCTGGTGGATCTGATCTACTTTTACCAAGATGGGAAGATATACTGTGGTAGGCACCATGCTGAGTGCCTGAAGCCGCGCTGTGCAGCCTGCGATGAGGTTAGAGCAAACTCCAGCAGGTTTACCTGCCCATCACCCCTTCATTGCACCATAGCCAACACATGGTCTTCTGGCTTTCTGCACTGAAGAAAGCCATAGGCAACTTCATTCTTTTGCATTAACCCTTTTGGGAGAGAAGCCCCACCCATCCCCGGTTACTGGAATGTCTGGGGTTGTGGCCTGCTTTACTGAGTGTGGAGGTCTCATGGCCTCCTGTTGGGAAGGCAGTTTGTATATCCGTGAAGATCCCCAAGTGACATATAACTGGCCCTAAGTAAATTCAGAACTCTAAAAACAAAACAACAAAACAAAATTGCATTGTGCATCTTTAGATATTAACCCTAATCTCATGGAATAATCAGTAATGGAGTTCCATTTTCCAAGATCCAGTGCTGCAAAATGATTAGAAAAGAGAAGAAAATGGGTAGCATTATTTGATTTTTCTACAGTTTATAAAAGTTCTGAATGAAAATTCAGGAGACAGGTGGATACTTCATTTGGATATCTCTGCTCCATGCTCTAAGAAGTACCCTATTTAAGAAAGCAGGATAGAACGCAAGACCTCTGCCTTGCCTTCTTCCCCTACTAGAAGCACACACTACCGTGTAAGCTGACAGAATGGAAAACCTGGTTTAGCTTTATAAGTTGGGAGCAGAAATAAGAATGTTCTAAATCTGACCACTTTTATGGGAATAATTTGGATAAAAGTCCTAGACAGAGGATTCCTCCTGTGCAAAGGATTTTTTTTTCATCTATCTTTCCCTGTAAATAGCAGTGTGGGAGGTGAGTAACACTCCCCTTTTTCAGCCAGAGAACCTAGTGTTACATGGGCATTTCTTTCTTAGAAACTACCTACAGGGGACTCACTTTCTAGGAGGAAGCTGATCAGACTTAACTAATTTGGATTCTAACACTAATGGTGATGTTCTAGAGAGACCTTCTAGAAAGATAGCTGAAAAACTAAATTCAGGTCCAACTCTGTGGTTCTAGGACACCTTTTTACCTTCATGCCTCAGTTTCCACATCTGAAAATTGGTGCTCAGAATACAACTTTGTGTTGTCTAATGACAATTAGAATATGATTGAAGCACACACTTTGAAATTTGTTAATTGAGATATAGTTTGCATAGCATTAAGGACCCTTTTAAAGTAAATAATTCTGTAGATTTTAGTGTATTCACAAAGCTGTGCAGCCATCACTGCTGATTCCAGACCATTTTCGTCAACCAAAGAGAAACTCTGTGTCCATTAGCAGTCACTCCTCATTTCCCCTTTCCCTAGCCCCTGGCAACTATTAATCTATCTCTGTCTCTGTGGATTTACATGTTCTGGACATTTCATGTAAGTGAAATTATATGTGACCTTTCAAGTCTGGTTTCTTTCATTTAGCATGTTTCCAATGTTAATCCATATTGTAGTATATGTAAGTACTTCATTCCTTTTCATGGCTGAATAATATTCAATTGTATGAATATATCACATTTTGTCTAGCCATGTATCAGTTGATGGACTTTTAAGTTGTTTCCACTTTCTGGCTACTCTAAACAATGCTACTATGAACATTTATGTACAAGTTTTTTGTGTACATATATTTTTAGTTCTCTTGAGTGTATATCCAGGAATGGAATTGCTGGGTCATATGATAATTCTAAGTTTAATCTTTTGAGAGAATGCCAAATTGTCTTCCAAAACAAATATAACATTTTACATTCCTGCTATCAATAAATGAGGATTCCAGTTTGTCCACTTTCCCACTAATACTTGTTATTATCTGTTTTTTTTTTTTTTCATTATAGCTATCATAATGGGTATGAAGTAGTATCACATTGAGGTTTTGATTCAATTCACATTTCCCCAACAGCTAATAATGTTGAGCATCTTTTCATGTGTTTATTAGGTATTTGTCTATCTTCTTTTTCAGAGAAATGTCTGAAAAATTAATTTAAATTTTTTTGACAACCTTTTCAATTGGGTTATTTTTCTCTCTCTCTTTTTTTTTTTTTTTAAAGACAGAGTCTCACTCTGTCACCGAGGCTGGAGTGCAGTGACATGATCTTGGCTCATTGCAGCCTCCACCTCCCAGGTTCAAGCGATTCTCTTGACTGAACCTCCTGAGTAGCTGGGATTAAAGGCATGCACCACCATGCCTAACTAATTTTTGTATTTTTAGTAGAGATGGCATTTCACCATGTTGGCGAGGCTGATCTCAAACTTCTGGCCTCATGTAATCCACCCACCTCAGCCTCTCAAAGCACTGGGATTACAGGTGTGAGCCACTGTACCCGGCCTATTTTTCTCTTTATTATTGAGTTGTAAGAGTGATTTGTATATATTCTGTATACTAGTCCCTTATCAGATGATTGGCAAATATTTTCTCCCATTCTATAGCTGTATTTTCACTTACTCAATGATGTCCTTTGAAGCATAAAGTTTTTAATTTTGATGAAGTTTACTTTATTTTTTGTTGTTTATGCTTTTAGCATCATATCTAAGAAACCATTGCCTTTCAGGGTCATAAAAATTTACACCTGTGTTCTCTTCTAAGCATTTTATTGTTTTTCTGCCCCTAGCTCTTTAATCCCTTTTGAGTTAATTTTTCTGTTTTTCTTTGAGATGGAGTTTTACTCTATCACCCAGGCTGGAGTTCTGTGGTGCGATCTCGGCTCACTGCAAGCTCCACCTCCTGGGTTCACGCCATTCTCCTGCGTCAGCCTCCCAAGTAGCTGGGACTACAGGCACCTGCCACCACACCCGGCTATTTTTTTGTATTTTTAATAGAGACAGGGTTTCACCATGTTAGCCAGGATGGTCTCGATCTCCTGACCTCGTGATCCACCTGCCTCAGCCTCCCAAAATGCTGGGATTACCAGGCGTGAGTCACCACACCCAGCCTTGAGTTAATTTTTATGTATGATGTGAGGTAGGGGTTTGAATTCATTATTTTACATGAGGCTCTCCTGTTGTCCCAGCTCCATTTGTTGAGAAGACTATTCTTTTCCCCATGGAATGGTCTTGGCCCCCTTTTCAACAATTAATTGACCATATATGTATGAGTTTAAATCTGGATACCTGTTCATCTATATGCCCAGCCTTATGCCAGTGCCATGCTGGCCTCATTACTGTAGCTTTATAGTAAACTTTGAAATCTGTGCTTTGAAATGTTAAAAACTCTATATTGGGGGAAAATGCAAATGCTTGTGAGGGCCTGGCAGGTGTTGTAAATGAAGGTGACTTATTTAAGGCAATAGGGAAGGGTGAAGAATATGACAAACTGGAGAACTTGCCACTCATTAGAAAGCAGCAGCCTCTCTTTTTAGCTCTTGTTTATTATTGCCATGTAGGAATGTGCACTGAGCATTGCAAATGTTGTGTTTTCAAAAGAGAAACCAGGATTCCAAGTGTTAATATGATATTTTCTATTTAAAAAAATAATGTGTCCAGACCAATGAAGCAGATATGTATGTCCAATGTGCCTGTGAGCTGTCAGTTTTTGATCCTGCCTTATGTTCTCCAGGGTGGAACATTCCTTCTCTTATTAAATGTGGTCAAGTTAATTACCGGCTAGGCCAGAAATCATGTTTAATTATGCTTTAGGTAAATCCATATATAGGAACTGATATACATACAGAATAAACATATACATATGGATTTTTATTTAATTATTTGTGAGTGGGATCTGCTTTCTTACCCTTCTAGTTCAGGGTCCCCATAGCTTTCTTCCTTTAAAGTGTGTCCTTCTGGATGGGTCTCACATACTGACCATTTGGCTTCCTCATCTCCAGATCATCTTTGCAGATGAATGCACAGAAGCCGAGGGGCGACACTGGCACATGAAACACTTTTGCTGCTTCGAGTGTGAGACAGTGCTGGGCGGCCAGCGCTACATCATGAAGGAGGGAAGACCCTACTGTTGCCACTGCTTCGAGTCCTTGTATGCAGAATATTGTGACACCTGTGCCCAACATATAGGTGAGGCAATACTTGGCAGTTGGCTTTGTCCTTCTGTGATAAGGTCACCTTTGTTTTGGGTGTGGTTAAAATATCTTTGATTGCAAGTGATAGAAACCCAACTCATGGTAACTTAACTGAAAAAGGGAATTTCTTGATTCACAACACTAGAAAGGCCAAAGAGTATACTGGCTTCAGGTAGGGGTGGATCAAGGGTTCAGACAAAACAGATTTTTTTCTCTGTATCTCAGCTTAATTTGCCTTCTGTTAACATCATTTGAGACAAGCTATCTTCACCTAATGGTCGAGATGACTCACTAGTGATACTAGACTTAGTATTTGCATTCTCAAAAGGAGAAGAACTATGTCTCTGCCAGCTTGCAGGTCAGTTCTTCCAAATAAGAATCTTATCAGCCTTGCTTTGGTCAAGGGCCCACCTCCAAGTTGGGACTATGTGCCATACAGTCCTATAACTGAGGGTCAGGGCAGTGGGGGAAGTTCAGAAGGAAAATCTAAACAGATATCTTCCATAGCCTCCTTGGGACAAGATGGGGATTTGCAGAGGGAGGAACCAAAGTGGTCCTCTTGGTAGGAAGGGATAGTCAGGGAAATCCAGTGGCTTCTGGCAAGTATGTCTTAAAAAAATAAATAAATAAAAGCTATTCCAGCCAAATGCAAAGCAAATGAACCTCAAATAGTCCATAAACTATTAACTCCCCCAACCAGTGGCAGATTTGAGATGGTGAAAATCATTTTCCCTCTGCAAATAACCAATTTGTTCAACCCTTCGAGGCTATTCCAGATCGTACTGCATTGTGGCTTATTCATTCAAGTTGCCTTTTCTGGCACCTTGGGAAGGAGCCAACATTGGGGAGAAATAAAACATTGGCAGTGGCTGAATGTCTGTGAGATCACAGCCAGATCGTCCAGTGGCTTGTGCAATCCCAAGAAGTCTGTTTAGAAGCTGCCAGTTTCTTACCTAGAGTGAGGAGATATAGAGATAATCCATTTTGGAGCCCATTTCGCCCCACTTAAAAGGTTTTATTAGGACCACAAAAAGTGGCTTTGTCTTCCTGGCTCATAAGAAGTGATGTATTCAAATAGAAAATTAGCTAGTATTTGGAGAGTTCTGTGTACTGATAAAAACCCTGGCTTTGTGGACAAGACATCTACCGTATGCTCAACAGTGCTTTGTCATTAGGCATTCTTGTCCCATATACTCAGGCCCAGGCTTAAGCTCTGCTGTGAAGACCTTTGTCAGCAGCATTTCCTTCTGGGGGCTTGGGTGATGGCAAATTCCCCATGCCCTAACCCCTAAAATCCTCACCCCTCTCACAGCCTGTTGCCTGGACTCAGTACCCAGGAGCTTTCATGTCTCACAAGATCAAAGTGGTCAAACAGATAAACCTTCTTTTTGCTAAGAGTTAGGAAATGCAAAGATCAATTGTGACAAGTGGCAAAACGTGTGAAGAAGGGGACAGGTGGGACAGTATCATGGAAAATGGTGCAATGTCTTGACCCAGTATTGCCCAACCGAGAATTCAAGTCTGCAAGTGCACACTTGCTCAGGTGTGAGGGGCCATGTGTGCAGAATACCAGTCCATGACAACAGTACCCCTTCCCATCCATATTTCTGTTTTTTTCTGTTTCTGTCCTTGGAAGCTAAGAGCCTCTCCAGAAACTGCCGCTTAGAATTTTTGCTCAGTACTTGGCAGAGAGAAAAATCTCTCTGTTGCTGCAGCATGTACACCTCCGATGGCCCCTCGGTTTTCTTCTCTTACTGTCTCCCTTTGGCTGCCCAGCACATTACTGGAGTTCCCTCCTCCTTTCCTATTAAATCCATAAAAAGGTGTCAGTGTTTTGTCAGAAAAGGGGACCATGGTGGCCTGCAGTATTACTGCTGCTATAGTTAAAATGCTGTCCCTAATGTTTGTTTTAAATCCACTTTTCTATCAAACATAATTTTCCTGTGACAGCGAAAGAGCACACTCTCTACAGCACGCATACCTCAGTCACTGGGTGCTTTACCTCTGACCATACCGTACAAATATTCCGTATTTATACAGCCACTCAGAGCAGGCCCTGTGTCAGGCAGCCGTTGCTAGGGCAACGGTACTTTTGCCTGTGCACAGCAGAGTAAACAGTCCTATAAACAGACCGAGGCTGTGGCAGCAGTAGACACACACACCCTCCAAGAAGTGCTTAAAGGGCTTAGAGAAGGAATAAAAAAGGAACGCTTAGATGCTGAACAGCAGAGCCCTTTTCCAGATGCTTAGAGTTCAGGAGCAGTTCAGAGGACCATCTGACATCGATGTTTATCGGGGACCACGTTCTGCTGCCTGCCAGGCCGCTTTATAATATACCTCCCCTCCACTCTCCCAACCCAAGCCCATCCTTCCATGAGGCCCCCAGCCCCAGGAACTAGGCCCTTGCTGCTGCATCTGAGCATGTCTCCTTGCCAAAGCGTGGAGAAGCAGCTGGTGGCAGACGGGCCAGAGGGACTGGACTTCCTGTGTACCTCTAACAGGGAGTGGGGATCGCCGCAGCTGCTCTGGATGCTGTGCTGATTAGAGCTCACCAAAGGACTCAGGGATGCCATCATGAGCTCTCTGCACTCTAGGCATTTGAGAAAGGGAGTGAGAAGGAGGAGAAAAAGGAGGGTGGGAGAGGGGAGGAGAGACAGAGCAGCCTCATCGTTCTTTCTTGGACTGCATCTGGGCAGTGACCCTCAGCAAAGAGAGACACAGGCTTTCAGTCCTAATGCAAATAAAAGAAGACTGGTCAGTAGGCCCAGTTCTCAGCACTCCGTGCATATTCACTCAGTTACCAACTACTAGGATTATCCCCATTGTACTGAAGGGGAGACAAAAACAGAGAGATGAAGCCATTTGCCTAGGGTCGCACAGCTGGAATGCAGTAGACTCAAGATTTGAACAGCAGATGGCCTTCAGCGTCTTTACAACCAGCTGCAATGGGATGGAGCTGGGATTTGAACCAGTGTTTGTCAGGGTCCTGGAGCCTTATGCTTAACTACTACAGAGTCCTATGTCCCTGTGATGTCTGCCTCGGCTTTCTCCCAAGGGCCTGGGGAGGAAGTGTCCACAGAGCTTGGGGTTGTCTGTTTCTAGCCCCGCCCCAGCTGGTTCTTTCTCATGCTACCGGGGAGCACTGGCGCTGTAAGAGATGGAGTTGATCTGTCTCAAAAAAAGAGAGAGATGGAGTTGATTCACTTGATTCACACAGTTCCCTCTCTCCCACTTGGGGTGACCCTTGTGGCTGCTCCTATCCCTGTAAAAAAAAAAAAAAAAATCCCCTCTTAGTCTCTAACGCCAGGTTCCAAAATGAAAAGAGAACCCTGTAGTTTGGGAAAGAGCTAATAAGAGAAGAATTGCCCTCATGCCTCTCTCCCTGGGCTCCATAGACACAAAAGTGAGGGGATAGACAGCGGAGGAGAAAGACAGGCTGCTTGGGCCGGTGGCCTTTTGTTCTTGCGATTCTCTTCTTCTCCCTAATTTCATGTTCGCCACCTCTTTAGACAAGTCTCCAGAAGTTCTTCCTTGAAAGTCCAGGCTCAGGAACTCTCAGCCAGTGAAGACGAAGGTCACGTTAGTCCTTGTTTCTGGGAAGCCGTGTATCATTATGTATCAGGAGACTGCAAGGGTCCTGGTCCACCCTACAGTCATAGCTTGAGGCTGTGTTCCCAGCAGGCTGTCCCCACAGGAAGGGGCCCCAGCAGTGATCAGCTTCCATTCTGCCAGTTTAACAACTGCTATAAAAAACGCCTGCTGTGTGACTGCCTTAGCAAAAGTCCTGCCTTAGAAAAAGCAATGATAGGTGTTGGCTTAGTGCAGGTCCCTTGCCCACCCCTGAATCAGTCCCTGGGTGCCAGGAGAGCAGATTTTTTTTTTGCTGGCCTATGTTGGGCCCCAGGTCAGCTTTTGCCCCACCCAAAGCTCACGGCCTGAAGATGGCAGGAAATGGTGTCCCACAGGGAGATGAAGTCCTATAGCCAGAAGAGGGCAGAGATGATGAGAAGGCAGAACACCCAGGGCTGTGGGAGGCTCCCTTAGTAAGCAGTGTGACCAGGCTGTATAAACCTGACACAGTCCTGTCACAGGGAGGAACTGTACCTCTTCCTTTCCTGATGAAATTAAGCAAAGGGTACGCATGCTCCCACAGGGGCAATAGCTTTGGCAATACCATGTCTAGGTTTTTCTTCACCAAAAGCAGATTTTTCCTTAACAAGAGTTGAAATCCACATTTTTATTTCCCACTAAGTCCGTTGAGACTGCTTTAACAGAAGAGCACAGACTGGGTGGCTCCTGAGTAACAGAAATGCATTGCTGACAGTCCTGAGGGCTGGGAAGTTCAAACTCAAGACACCAGCAAATGCAGTGTCTACTGAGGACCTATTTTCTGTTTCCTGGATGATGCCTTCTGGCAGAGTCCTCATACGGTGGAAGGGGCAAACGAGCTCCCTTAGGCTTCTTTTATAAGGGCACTAATCTCATTCATGAGGTCTCTACTCTCATGAGCTAGTGACCTCCCAAAAAGCCCCATCTCCTAAAGCCATCACTTTAGGATTTAGGATTTCAACTTAGGAGTTTTGGAGAAAACATTCACCATAGCATCCACTGAGTTGCTGCTGTGACTTACCCATCGGAAGAGCATATGCTAGTAATGGGATTCACTCAATCTATCTATACACAAAAAGCCCTGTCATACACCAGCCATGTTCCAGGTCCTGGAGATGCTGTTGAAACTTAATGAGTCTGTCCTCATAGAGCTTCACTTTTAGCAGGGGAGAGAAATAATAAACAGATGCATATATAGACTGTTGCAATGTAAAGTGGTATTAATGCTATCAAGAAAACTCCAGCAGGTAAGTATGGAGAGCAATGGAAAATCACTATTAGTGTGGACAGGAAGACTTCTCAGAGGAGTTGGCTTTTGAGCAGATGCCTACCTAGAGTGAAGGAGATAGTATCAATATCATGGTTGAGAATAAAGCTTCCTGGATACAGATCTTGTCTCTGGTTCCTAGTTATGTTACCCTACACAAGTTACTTAGCCTCATCTGCCTCTATTTTCTCATGTGAAAACTGCAAATAATATTAGAAAGCTAGCTCAAGGAGTTGAGTGATTAAATGAGTTTACATATATAAAGCTGTTAAAGCAGGGCATGATCATATGTTAGTATTACTATCGCTATTTGTCAGGGAGAAATGTGTCCCAGGCAGAAGGATCCATAGACAAGTCATTTTAACCTCGAGTCTTTGTGCTTGGAGCAAATGAGTTAAGGTGCATACTGGTACAACAAGGAGTTCTCGTAATAGGACATGAATACCATTTACATAGGAGTCTGATTGTTGATTTATTAATTTATTCTTCCGCACCTGGAATCCTGAGACAAACCAAGGTGCAGTGTGTTTCATGTCCCAGTGCAGGGCTCTGAGCAGCTCATCAGCCTCTCCAATGTCTCTCATTATTTTAGGTATTGACCAAGGTCAAATGACCTATGATGGTCAACATTGGCATGCCACCGAGACCTGTTTCTGCTGTGCTCACTGCAAGAAATCCCTCCTGGGGCGGCCATTCCTTCCGAAGCAGGGCCAGATATTCTGCTCACGGGCCTGCAGTGCTGGGGAAGACCCCAATGGTTCTGACTCCTCCGATTCCGCCTTCCAGAACGCCAGGGCCAAGGAGTCCCGGCGCAGTGCCAAAATTGGCAAGA
This sequence comes from Macaca mulatta, assembly GCF_049350105.2. NCBI lineage: Eukaryota > Metazoa > Chordata > Mammalia > Primates > Cercopithecidae > Macaca > Macaca mulatta. Next base: position 127,706,427 of record NC_133407.1, on the reverse strand, counting down.
ACAAGGGCAAGACGGAGGAGCCCATGCTGAACCAGCACAGCCAGCTGCAAGTGAGTTCCAACCGGCTGTCAGCCGATGTAGATCCCCTGTCACTGCAAATGGACATGCTCAGCCTGTCCAGCCAGACGCCCAGTCTTAACCGGGACCCCATCTGGAGGAGCCGGGAAGAGCCCTACCATTATGGGAACAAGATGGAGCAGAATCAGTCCCAGAGCCCTCTGCAGCTCCTCAGCCAGTGCAACATCAGAACTTCCTACAGTCCAGGAGGGCAAGGGGCTGGGGCCCAGCCTGAAATGTGGGGCAAGCACTTCAGCAACCCCAAAAGGAGCTCGTCACTGGCCATGACAGGACATGCTGGCAGCTTCATCAAAGAATGCCGAGAAGACTATTACCCAGGGAGGCTGAGATCTCAGGAGAGCTACAGTGATATGTCTAGTCAGAGTTTCAGTGAGACCCGAGGCAGCATCCAAGTCCCCAAATATGAGGAGGAAGAGGAGGAGGAAGGGGGCATGTCCACTCAGCAGTGTCGGACCCGTCATCCAATCAGTTCCCTGAAATACACAGAGGACATGACGCCCACAGAGCAGACCCCTCGTGGCTCCATGGAATCCCTGGCTCTGTCTAATGCAACAGGTAGGTTCTGTTCACCTCGAAAACAGATAGCAAGGGTTAATCTCTGGGTGACTGGATGCTGGTCCTCAGAATTTTTTTTTTTTTTTTTGAAATGGAATCTCACTCTGTTGCCCAGGCTGGAGTGCAGTGGTGCAATCTTGGCTCACTGTAAGCTCCGCCTCCTGCGTTCATGCCATTCTCCTTCCTCAGCCTCCCAAGTAGCTGGGACTACAGGCTCCCGCCACCATGCCTGGCTAATTTTTTGCATTTTTAGTAGACTTGGGGTTTCACCATGTTAGCCAGGATGGTCTCGATCTCCTGACCTCATGATCCACCCGCCTCGGCCTCCCAAAGTGCTGGGATAACAGGCATGAGCCACCATGCCCGGCCTGGTCCTCAGGATTTTAATGTTGTTTCTGCCATGTGCCCTCTTCCAATCGGCTGCTGAGGAAGGTAAACCCAAGCTTGGGATGGCTTCTGTCTTTGATGGGCTTCCCTGTAAACAAAACCTGAGACAGGTCCAGATGCCTGTGATGTATTGAGGGAGTGCTCCCAGCAGAAGGAGGGTGAGAGGAGGAGGACAGGGCACGGGGAGGAGCCAAGTGAGAAACAGTGTCTCCACTGGCATCTGGCTTCTGCCTGATCCCACAGGGGACTCTGATAGATGAGTTGCACTATAGAGCCAATTGCTTCTTGTGACAAAGGGGCTGATGTTTTGTACCATCATGTCAGTTGGTCATCAGCTTTGGGCTGCTGAGGAGTAACAAGGGGATGAGACTGTGGATGTGGGCTTGGGGCAAGGCAGCTCCTGTTGGCCAAAGGCAGCATTAAAGAAAGAGAATGCTAGGGTTTGAATGTTTTCCCCAAAATTCCTAAGTTAAGATCCTAAATCCCAAGGTGATGGCATTAGGAGATGGGGCCTTTTGGGAGACGACTATGTTGTGAAAGTGGAGACCTCATACATGGGATTAATGCCCTTATAAAAGAGGCCCAAGGGAACTTGTTTGCCCCTCATACCATGTGAAGGTGGAGAAGGTGTAGCTGTGAGCTGATGGTAGTACGCAGAGCACCTGGAGCCCAGTTGCCCCAACCTGGTGCTGCTTGGGGCACCAAAGTATCCATGACAGCTTCTGAGACGGTTCTGAACCTATTGCATATATATTACATATATGCAATACATATATTACATATATGCAATATATAATTAATATATATAATAAAATATACACAAGTATATTTTTTATATATATATAAAAATTAGCTGGACTTGGTGGCACATGATCATAGTCCCAGCTACTTAGGAGACTAAAGCAGGAGGATCACTTGAGCCCAGGAAGTTGAGGCTGCACTAAGCAATGATCCCACCTCTGCACTCCAGCCTGGGCAGCAGAGTGACAACCTGACTCTAAAAAAAATTTTTTTAATATTATTTATTTAATATTTTAAATATTATTTTTAAAATATTTTTAAATGTGGGAAAAAAATAGTACTGTAGATTTTCTCTGTGATGGTGCTACTTAAAGCAGAATCTGAGGATAACACTCGCTGAGAACTATCACCCATCAGCAGCGAGATTAGTACTGAAACTAAAAGTGTTTAGAAACTCTTACAGCAGTTCGATGTTGTGGTGACATCCAAGTGCGTATTCAGCAGGCTTGTCTTATTGATGAGGGTATAGACCAATCAGGGTGTTATAGAACTCACATACTGAGCTCTTTGTGCTTTGTGCTGTGTCTCAGACATGCTCATCAGGGCCATATGTCAGTCCACAAGGGATTGAAAATAAAACGAAACTGGTCCTTCACCACTGACAGCTTGAGAAGAGTAGTGCTCCAAGATGCTCTAAGTATATCTGCCCCTTTGTGGGCAAGGTACCAGAGGAGGGAGACATACGTTTGCCCCTTACAGCAAGGATTCCGTAGTCGATGGTGTCTGGATAGAGACTGTGATAATGTTAACCCCATTTGAAGGGGACGACCACTGCTCAGCTCCAGCTGCTTGTTGCCATGTGCTGGGATATTTATGTATCCACCTAACCCTTATATAGCTCTTGCAATGTGTCAAACATTGTTCTAAGCACGTTATAAATATTAGCTTGCTTAATTATATTGTCATAACACTGTGAGGGAGGAATATTGTTATGATTCTCATTTCAGAGTTGAAGAAACTGAGAAATGGAGAGATTGAGGGACTCATCCAAAGTCACTCAGCTTGTAGAGCAGGGATTTGAACCTGTGCATATGATTCCAGAACCTTGCTCTTAATCACACCAGGCTGCCAATCTAATATGAGCCCCATCCTGTCAGATCTTCCAGTTTTTCCTGAGAAGTTAAAATGTGGACTTTTTAAAATATGAAATCTATTTCAACTCTGCTGGACAAACAAAACGAGGTTCTGAATTGTAGCTTGTCCATGCAGTGGGTTTTACTTTCTATCCTCCTCAAATATGTCCACATCTGTGTTCCTATTTGTCCCAGAACAAAGAGTAGATATCCTCATCCCCATGTTTCAGATGGAAAAAAAAAAAAAAATGAGGCCTTGGTGACTAAGCGCCTTGCCTCATGTCTTAGAAGTGAGCAATTAGCGCAGAGTGATGACTGCCTGGCTTCCAGCCCAGGTTATGTTATTCTCAAAAGATTTATGTGCTATAATTATTTAAGAGGACAGCAGATAAATATATACTTCAGCCTCTGAAGCAGAGTTTCTGAAAGCTAGACCACCTGCCTTAGAATCATGGGGGTGCTTGATTCAAACATAGGCTCCTGGGCCTCCCCCTAACTCCTTGCATCAGAACTCTACAGAGGTGGGGCCCAGGAATCTGCATGTTAAGCAGATCTCTGCTGAGGCTGATGTGCACCATTGTCTGAGGGGAGATGTGCCTGGGTTTGTCTGCTCTGACTGTATCATCCTCACCTTGTGGCTCATGAGGAAATCAGTAGGGCTAGAGGTTGAAGAATGTTGGAAAGAGCAAGTGAGGAAGACACTCAGTTTCCATTCCTAAGGAGGGAGTGGACGCGGTTTCCATTCCTAAAGAAGACATCAAGGGAGATTAACTCTCGTGATTTTCTAGGATCCTTGGGCAAAGCAACTAATGCCCATTTGCCTTAGATTTTTAGGAAGCAACCCTGACCATATCTGATAAAACTGAGGGAAAAAAACTCCTGAGATCAACACTGTCTAATATGGCAGCCATATGGGGCTGTGGAAATTTAAATGAATTAAAATTAAATGAAATTAAAATTTCAGGCCATTAGTTGCACTAGACACACTTTAAGTACTCAACAGCAATGGCCTGAAGTTTAAATTTTATTTAATTTTAATTCATTTAAATTTCAGTAGCCTCCTGTGGCTAGTGGTGACCCTGCTAGAAGGTGCAGATGACAGGGTGAACTGATAAGATGGGCACGATATTAAACCATCATTAGTCTCTGAAGTTCTTACAGGAGCCCTGATTTTTTGTCTTTCTAATTAATTAATGGTTAGGATTACCAGTTCTGGAGTCACACTTGCTGGGATGAGATCAAACCTTCATCATTTAGGAGTTGTGTGGCCTTGAACAAGTCACTTAAACTCTGCAAAACTCAATTTCCTCATCCATGGAATTTTGTGAACAAATGGATAAAGGTGTTCCGATTTCCTTTGTATAGCTTTGGTGAGCGTTAAATGATAAATGCATTTAAAATCATTAATATAGTCTTTGACACATATGACCTTCTATAATGGTTACCTGCTACTTTTTATTAATTCTTTCTCCTCCCAAACACACTGATTCATAGTTTCGGCCCCTAAGCCTGTTGTGGCTACTAACTTCTCCCACCATCCACCAGCTGTGCAGGTTTGCATTTTAGATTTGAAAATACTCCTGCATGGGCGAGGCGTAGTGGCTCACACCTGTAATCCCAACACTTTGGGAGGCCAAGGCAGGCGGATCACTTGAGGCCAGAAGTTAAAGACCAGCCTCGCCAACATGGCAAAACCCCGTCTCTACTAAAAATACAAAAATTAGCCAGGCATGGTGGTGGATGTTTGTAGTTGTAGTTCCAGCTTCTTGGGAGGCTGAGGCACAAGAATCACTTGAACCCAGGAGGCGGAAGTTTCAGTGAGCCAGGATCACACCACTGCACTCCAGCCTTTTGACAGAGCAAGAATTTGTCAAAAAAAAAAAAAAAAAAAAAAAAGGAAAATACTCCTGCAGGCTTATTTTTTTCCTAACCAGCTTGAGAAAACCATGAAAAACAGGGAATTAAAGAAAGTGTGTTCTGTGGTTCTGTCAGATACGACAGTGTCGAAGAAAGATGGTGGCTAATATTCTAAGCACAGCTTCATCATTCCTCATTGGAGCAGACCCTAAATAGCCTTTCACATCCTACACTGCACACACATACACCAAGGAATAGACTTGGAAAGTTGGTGTTTTTGCTGCTGTCCCTCACTGTTAACATTTGAATTTTGCTAGAAAATTCAGTAGTTTTTTTTTTAATAGCATTCTAAACTATCTGCATATATTTAAATCCTAGAATCACAGTCTGAATACCAGGTACGTGCCATAAAAAGCTTAGTGAAAGCACTTTGATCTTTCAGATAAAGCTAGATTTCAAGATGATGGATTCTTTTTTCTTCCATGGTCAGTAACTTATATTATTGAATAAGTCTGTAGTGTTTAATCTGGCATGAAGTGTGATCTTTCTGTGGGCAGCATTTTTCCTCAGAACAGATCTGAAAAAACGGATAGCTCCAGTGGCTTGTCAGCCTCAGATCTGGGCTTTGGCCCCTCCCAATGTGTCTAGAACTGGGAGTGTACAGTCCCTTCTCCTTGGAAAACACAATTCATCCCTTATGCTCACACAGAGTGAGTCAGGCAGGCACAGCCACCATTTATACCACCGCAATGCAGGAGCCTTGCAGAAGCGCTTTAACTTTGCCAGTCCCTAAACATGCCTCTAAAGCAGCTTGCAGCCTGTGTAATCATAGCATTGAAGTAGAAATAATAACAACATCAAGAACAACTAACATTGAGTGTTTATATGGACTGGAATTTTTCTAAGCACTTTCCATAAACTAAACTCACTCAATCCTCACAAGAACCCTATGAGGCAGACACAGTTGTTACTCCATTTTACAAATGGTATACATAAGACACTGAGAGGCTGAGTAGCCCAAGGCCACATTGCTTGGAAGTAGAAGAGCAAGATTTAAACTTGGGCCTTCTAGCTCCAGAGCTTGTGCCCTTCAACACTATGCTACAGCCGATGTGAATGACCATGGTAAATGTACTGCTGCTGCTGATGTTGATTGTAACCAATGATAATCATAATAGACCAGTGGCTATGACCTGACATGCTAATGGCTTCATGTAGAATGCCTCTTTAAATGCTGTAAGATAAATCTGATCATTATACCTATTTTATAGATGGGTACACTAAGGTTCATAGAAGTAACCTTTTTATAGTCACCACAGATGGCCAGGACTTGATGGCCAGGACTTGATCCCAGGTGTGATCTACTGCAAAGCCATGCACTTAACTTGCCTGATATTCCTCACAAGAAGGGTCATAATCACAGTCAGAAGATTTACACAGTGGCTTTAGCTGAAGGGATAGGCATATTCTCTCCTGTGGCAGCTGGCTTGTTGATTTGTCTGTTTGACTCTGACAATGCTAAAGAGAAGCATGAGAGCACAGCTGTGAATGACAGAAGTCAGAGGTGGCAGTCCAAGATGATGTGCCAAGGTCAGAGGTAGGAAAGACAAGGCAGACAAGCAGAGATGGTCTAGGGGCTGGTGCCTGGGCAAGAGACACCAAGGGCAGAGCGGGGGACAAAGGCATTCGTTGCAAATTAGAGGTCAGGGCTCAAGTCACACAATGGGACCAGGTGTATACTGGAGCTGGAATTGGAACTGGCTGCCTTAGGCACAGGCCACACCACAGGACAACCAGAAACTGTGAGCTGGTCCCTGGTGAAGGATGCTGGTGTGGAATGACAAGGCTGGGAACTTGACCATTCCTTGAGGATCAGCCACATTCTGTCAGGGGTGGTTGGTCATAGAGAGCTGGGTCCTATAGGAAGTACCTCCACGTAAGGATGGGAGTGAGGGAAGGGGAAAGAACATTTCTGTTTGTTTTTTGATTCACTCAGCAAATATGATATGAGTACGTACCCTGTGAGTTACAGCAGAATAGTATGAGAGTATGGGCTGTAGACCAGTATGCCAGAGCTGGAAACTGGACTTCTAGTTTAATAGCTCTGTGACCTTGGGCAACTGATTGATCTATTCTGCACCTCACTATCCTCATCTTTGAAATGGAATGACCCTACTTTTCAGGGTTGTAATGTGAATTAAATGAGTGAGTTCACATTAAGAATTTAGAACAGTGTCTAACACCCTGTAAGTGCTCATTGAATACTGGTTGTATTAGTATTTGTAGGTGCTACTTTTGCAAGGTGCTGGGAATGTAGTGCTGAGCTGAATTGGACATGGGCCTTGCCCTCTTGTACCTCACAGTCTAGTGAAGTTGATAGACAGTAACCATCCAATTTTATGATGTAAGTAAGTGTGAGGCTGCAAGGGCTTACAAAGAGGGATGTGGCTGAGTCAAAAGACATCCTGAAAAAGTGGTGCTTCAGGGATAAGGGAAGGGGCATTCCAGGTAGCAGGAGCAGCATGTGCAAAGGCCCTGTGGTAGGAATATATAAAGAGTTGACAGAAGGTCCCATGGCTGGGTGAGCACATAGAGTAATAAGACTGGGAAGGAAAGCAAGGGCCAGATGGTGCAGAACCATTTAGGGTTATATTAAGGGTATAGGCCTTTCTAATAAGGGCAATGGAAAGCCCTTAAAATGTCAGGCCCTGCAGTGAGGGAGGTGACATGATCCAATTTGCATTTTGAAAAGATGGCTTCAGCTGCTGTGTGGGGAATTGATTGGAAAAGGGCAACTGCTGATGCAGAGAGACCTGTTAGGAGGCAATTTGGGGCTTTGTAGCCCAGGCTAGAGGTGAAGGTTAATGGCAAAGTCCAAAATAAGAGGATGGATAGACAGTGACTTAGGAGAGGAAATTGGCAGAGGTTTACAGTGTCCCAAGGGGAGTGGGTCCTGGGAGACAGAAGAAAATAGATATGAAAAAATTAGCAATAGATAAAGGTTTGCCTACTCTGTGATTTTTTACTCAGGCCAGCATCAACTACAAGCACATGTGTTATTGGCCTGAATAATTGGAGACACGGAGCAGGAATCTGAAAGGGTTTCCTGCCTTCTTTGATCAGTGTTGCATTGTTTTGTCAAGGCCATGCCATTTACACACCTCATCTACACACCTTGGCAAGGGAACCTTAGTTGTGCAATACCACAAGGTAACAAGGTAATTTTTCACCGTTGCTGGTAAACTGAGAAAGAACCAGAAAACAACAACATGAGGATATAAAGCAACAACTGGAACCACTGAGTTTACCAAGAATGTCTGAAATGTTTTTCAATCCTTGTAATGCAAAACGTTTCTATATTTAATTTAAGGAAGGGACAGGTCTACTATTCTTCTGCATAACTTGGATAACCATACTCTAACCCAATTTCTTTATTTAAATAATTGAGTAAAACCTCCTAGCTGGCCGGCACCCATTACTTGATGGGCCACACCTCAGATGTGCTCATGAATTGTGTGGCCCAGATCTTTTTGTTCATTCCCGTCACTGGGGAAGATGTGTGGTCCAGTCTGGAATCACAGATTTTAAAACCTAGAGCTCACCTGGAGTCCTATCCATTGACTGGAGGGCCAGCCTAGGATACACTTGGGAAATGCATAGAGATTGCCTTTGTTCATTAGTATTGCAGAACTCTTTTGTTTGGAAGTGTCAGAATTCTAACTCCAATGGGTGTAAACAAACATTTTTTGATCAAGTAACTTCAAACTTCACAGATCTTTAGTTCCAGGGGCCCAAATGATGTCATCAGGAATTGGTTTCTTTCTGTCTCTCAGTTCTTTTTCCCTGTACACTGGTTTCATTCTCAGGCAGCCTCTTCCCAGGGATAGCCAGGATGGCTGTCAGTCACTGCAGGCCAACGTCCATCAGCATCAGGTGAAGGGGAAAAAGAATTGATCTCCCTAGTAGTGTCACCAAGAGTACCAGAATTGAGTCTCATTTGCCTGACTTTGGGCATCCAACAATTCTTAAACAAACCACTGTGGCCAGGAGAATGATAGCTCCGACAGGTCAGGCCTGAGTCTTGTCCCATCCCAGGAATGAGGCAATGAGGTCAAACCCATCAAAACTTCAGGACTGACAATGGAGAAGGAAGATGTTCAAAGGGAAATCAAGGTCATGTTTTCAAAGGAAGAGGGATTACACTGCAAGGAGGTGAAACCACAGGCATCTGTTCCTGCACCATAGGTATCCCATCCATCCAGGACTGACATTTTTATCTGATCCCTTCCTCTAAAAGCCCCACCATATTTGAATTTAACATCAAACACCCATTATGTATGTTAGCTATGGTTTTCTGGAGACAAAGCTCTGGTCTTTGGGGTGTGGCCTGTGGTGATTTTAATATAGGGGTTTCAGGCTATGAGGAGATATTTTGAAGGGAGAGATTGGATGGAGCCCAGCCTTCTCACTCAATGTTTAGTACATCCTAAGGAGCACCTTCTGACTGGTCCCATGGATTCCCAAGGAAGCTGTGCCCTGTTGTTGGCATTTCATCTGAACATCACCCCTAGCTCACAGACCAGGGGCCAGAAGAAAACCAGCAGAGTGAAAGTCCCAGGAGAATCTGTCACTCCTTTCTTTTTTCGCTTTGCTTTTCTGGCATGTGGGAAGCCGAGGACAATGTCAGAGCAAGGTGGGAGAACAGGGGATCAGTGGGCAGTTGGAAGAGAGCTCAGCCCAGAGCAGGCCATATAGCCCTGCTACAATGTTGTAGTCTCACTGACATTTTCTGGGCCCAGAGAAATTTTTCCAGTGTCCTGGTTTTTGATAACTGTTTGAAAGGCTTATTTATAACCTCCTTGGGCTTGAGCAGTCATCTATACCCAAGTCAGTAACCATGGCTGCTGACAGGCAGAAAAGATTGCTGATTTTATTCACTTTATTACTGAAAAGGCAACACTGGAAAATAGGTCCAGGGTGGAGGCCAGCAGTGGTGGGGTTGGGGCATGGTGTGTCGTGATGGGTTCCTCAGACTGGTGCAAGATTTTATACAGTGAATTTCTTTAAGAATGTATGAACATTTCTCTTGGAACTTTTGAATTTATTAATCTCATAAAGGGAAATGAGAAAGCTCTATCCACTTGGAAATGGCTTTAAAACTCAAGCCATTTATTTTTTAAAATATGGAGAGTAAGGAAAACACAGAAAAGAAAAATTCTGGAAAAAGCTAGAAATAGAGAAAATATCCCCCAAATCTCACCACTTGACCAGTGTTCATATTTTCATGAATTTTCAAGTTTCTTCCCTATGTATTAGTTCATTATTTTTCTCTAACTTGGTTGTAAACATAGTGAATAGTTTGTGGCCTGCATTTCTTCATTTGCATTCTGTCTTTAGCTTATTTTGTGGCTTTTGGAACCATCATTTTTAATGACTGCCTTAATATTCAATTGAATGGGTGTTACCACACCTCCAGAATTGGACATATAGGCAGTTTTTTTTTAAATGATCTGTATTTAAATCCTGATTTCCTTTGTCTGCCATCAACAAAATATACTGTTTTGACCTCTTTTTTTATAAACATAACCCTTCTAAATATCTTGTCTCACGGCTAGATCCTTGACCTTCCTACCTGGCCACTTGGCAAAACTTCTTTAGCATCTCCCTCCCACAGTGTTCTAGTGGTCATATGAGACTTAGGAGCGATTCTGCACCGACCATCACCTCCCCTCCTCTGTCTGTAAGTAAAGTGCCTCCCAGAGCAGCGGAAAACTAACATAACTAAAACCCCACTTCCTAGTACAAGCAGCCTGAAGCTAGCTTTGGGGAGTCTTATTTCTCCATGTAAACAGTAAACTATCCACTCCATCAATCTGAGTATTCCAGGGATCACCTACACTACGTTCATCCAGGATGCTTGTCAATCATGCACATTCTTGGGCCACATTCCACACCCACAAACAGAATCTCTCAGGGCTCAGACTTAGCAATCAACATTTCAAACACATGTCCCCAGAAAACTCATAGGTTCACTAAGTTTAAGGACCCCTAAGCTAAGGAAACCCAGACTCCTCATCTTATATCTGGGTGAGGTACCATACTCATGAGCTCTCCTGTAGTTAGAACTTGTATCTGTCCTACACTGCCTCTTCTCAGCCCTGAGTCTAGCCTCCTGCTGAGACAAAAGAAAAAGTAGATTATATCTCCTCTGAAAATTTCTGAAGATATCCCTGACATCAAATCACTCTTGGTATAGTAAATAGCACCTTAGTGAGTTAAGAGCACATTATCTGAAGCATATGGATGATACGTGTCTTAATTGCATAGTATGAATTAAGTAGGAAAGAGGGTATTACTTGCCAAGAGCATTTGGTGGTTTTGGAATCATCACTGAATGCATCAGAAAAGGTGGACAACAAAACACTCTAATCTTGAAATAGGACCTGTTTCCACTCTGGAATCAATGTGAAAATCAAAAGGTCATGAGCCCAAAGTTGCATAAAATTTCAACGTAGCTTGGTTTGTTGTGTGTTTGATTGTTTAACCTAGAATAGTTTCCACCAATAAGTTTCACTCTCCCCAGTTTTCTACCAGCATTACCTTGAGCACCCAGATAGCTCTGTGTGTGTGTGTGTGTATATATGTGTGTGTTTGTGTGTGTGTGTGTGATCTGTGATCATTCCCGGTCCTGTTCTGCCAGGAATCTCCTTCAGCCTGCCCACCCCAAATCAAAATCAGACCATGACACATCTCTGAGAGGCAGCTATCACAAATCAGGCTGAGCAAACAGTCAGGGCACCATTTAGAAGATAAAGTCTGGGTCTTCCACTTCAAAGTCACTAAGAAAACACCTAGTGTTTTCCTTGGTGCAAAAACTTTTAATGGCTTAAAAATGTCATCCAGAATTCCCCCATCCATTTAGCTCAAGCAGGCATATTTCTCCCATTCTTTCTCTCCTAGAAAATTGCCTTTCTCAACTCTTTGTTACCCAAGGATTATAGTGCTCTGCTTTGCAGATTATTCAGACCCTGTCTCCTCTTTTCTCTCTTATTTTTCCTATGCACAAGGAATAGAGGAAGATACTCATTCGTTTTGCTTCTTGCCCAGCAGAGTAGAGACTGTACCTCTGTGCATTTCTGTTCTCTGGGCCTTTACTTGGAATAAATCCTTGACTCTCATCTGTGCTAAGTCTGAGGGATTCTTGTGTATTCTTGCTTCTTCAAGTCATTTATCCAACCCACTCAAATCTGCCCCCCTGCCCCGAGGGTGTTATCAGTCCAAGGACACCTGCAGGGATTTGTTTCTGATTCTGACACTGTGCTTTTGGTGACAGCATCCCTGGCAGTGACTCTACTGCCTAGCAGTGAGCAGCTCATACCTTGCTAGGGTTTCTCATCCTGGCAGCAGCAGACTTCCCAATGGCTGCCTTTGAAATCAAATGTGCCAATTTTAAAAGGCAGAAAAGTCCAGTTCAGTCTTTACTTTGGGGAGCAGATTGAGCTCATAGCTGGAAATGAGAGAGGAGAGGAAACAGACTAGAATAACTCACCCTTTTTCTTTCTTTATGCTTGAATAATGGATCCTAGGTAAAAAGATGAGGGGGGAAATTCCCTTTGCCTAAAGTACACACACATACACAAACACTACTCCAGGGGAAACAGAGTAGTCTATCTAGATGGATGATTCTCAAAAGAGATGGGTGGGGGTGGTTACTAGGGGTGGTGATTTTTCCCACCCAGGGAACACTTCGAAGTTTGGAGACATTTTTGGTTGTAATAACTGGGGGGCAGGACACTGCAGGCTTCTAGTAGGTAGAGATCAGGGTGCCACTAAACCTCCTACAGTGCACAAAACGTCATCCCCCTACACTCCGTCAACAAAGAATTAGGCAGCTCCATAAGCCAGCAGTGCCAAGACTGAGAAAGCCTGGCTTAGACACAGGGAATTCCACTGGAAATCATTAGTCCCAATCGAAGTCATTCTGCACCACATCTGAGGAAAGTATGATGTTACAGGAAGGGACCTCCTCAGCTAGGTGCTTCGGAAGCCACACCTGCAGCTGAAAGAGGTTTTTTTGCTTCTTGCTCTGACCCTAGCTGCAACACACATTCATGCTTAGTGCCTAAGGGCCCAGTTGACCTGGTTGAAATCGTACCACCTCTCTAGCTGTGTGACTCAGGCAAGTGGCTTAAATCTCTCAATCCCTCAGCTTCCTGAGTAAATGTAATGTCTGCTGCAGTGGGGCTGCTGGGTGGTGTGGGGTGACATGTGTGGAGCACTTCACCGCCTGCCCGGTATGTGGAAAATTCATTATTTGAGAGTAACTATTACTTGTATTATTTGGTACCATGACCTCCTGCCATCTTCCTCTTAACTCTGTCTCGGCCCACTGCTCACTTAACAGGGAGAAGGAAGATTGACCACAACTCAGGAATCATTCTAATAGAAGGGGATAGAAGGCAAAAACCAGCCTCAATGGATGAGTGTGAGATTTGGCAATTCTGTACATGTTAATGATCCAGACTCACATTGACACCCATAACTGGGGAGCACTTTGCTTGCATTTCTAGGAATGCTTGCAGCCAGGAAGATGAGCCTTGTCTCCTTGAATCTGATTTCCAGCCTTGTCTGAGTCAAAAGAGGCTACGAGAATCTGTGGCCTAATTATGCCCATGTAACACCTATTAATGCTAATAGAGCCCAGCCTTCACATGTGAGAAAGTAGACTGTCAGCTCACAGAGCTCAGCCTTCCTGCAGGATCCCCCTGGCCCCCCACCCCAGTATCAATTAACTTCACAGAGAATTCCCATTTGCCACAGCTTAAAGGAGTTAATTTGTTCTTTGAGTCTGTGGATGAGAAACAGGCCCAGCTTTGGTCCCTAAGTGAGGAAGACAATGAGGAGAGTACAACAGTGGAAGTTTTCCACTGAGATCATTATCAGCTCCTGGAACAAGCCCAGCCAGGCCCTTGGCTGCAGATCTGTTTCAAACTCTGGCTCCCCTCCCAGGAAAAAAATTCGAACCTGGCCTAAGCTTCCCATCAAGCTCCCCTTTATACAACCCAAGGCTCAGCATCCCTGAGTGAACCATGAGCCGTACATGTCCAGGTCCTCTGTCACCCATTGTGCCTCTCTTTCTACTCAGGAGTTAGGACTACCTAAGAAGCAGGTGGCTTCCTCTGTCACTTTCTGCCTTCTGAAGCTGTTTAATATAGGGGCACGTTAGGGTAGGGGAATCTGAATGACACACCTTTATCTGGCAATACTGGATGAAGCACATCAAATCAGAGGACATCTTTTATTCCAGTTTCCTCTGAGCCCAGGGACTGCTGCAAAAGAAGAATTTTAAATCCTCTTAGTGAGTTCATAAAGCACCATTTCCATTCCCACTCCTACCCCTATTGTCTTCCAGAGATGAACTCAAAGTCTTCCTGGAAACATGCAGTTGTAAACATCATTTAGTCTGAACTCAGCCCCTAATATTGTGTACCTCAATTACTGAAACTGTGTAAGATGCCACATCCTCCCATACGGCATCTGTCCAAAATATATCTCTAATGTACTGGGTTTCTAGAGTAGCAATTTAGGAGGGAGCCATGCTGGTGGGCTACTCCATCTACCCTCAACCCCAGCCACATTGTTTTATCTATTTTCTATACCAGAGTTTGATCGAGATCTTTTTGGAAACAAAAAGAATGGAGAAGAGAAAGATGTTTTTAATTTTTGATTCTGAGTTGTTTTATATTCATGTGTTCAACAAATATTTATTGAGTGTCTACCATGTGCGAGGCACTCTGCTAGTTGCCAGGTGTACATTGGTGAATAAATCAGACTAGTCCTTCTGTGGGTCAGGCCCCAGCAGGAAACAGATGGCATATTCAAGGGGTAATTAAAGAAAACCTAATGAAGGAGATAGATAGAAACTGAGGCCTTGGCTGCAGCCTAGCAGGAGGGAGCCAGGACAATAAATACGTTGACCTCTCTCTCTTTCTGCCCTCTGATCTTTCCCCATTGGTCAAACCCAACTAGCAGCGAGAGGGCAAGAGAGCCATTCAGGGCAGAGCAGGGTGGAGAATGGCTTATAATCTAGGAGGAGACATACAAACACACAGAGAAGGACAGATTGTGATAAGTTGCAAAGAAAAAAATGAGCAAAGAAAAGAGCAAATATTGAGAGTTAACTGCATTGAAAGGATGGTCAAGGAAGCTCTCTGAAGTGATGTGTGAGCTAAGACTTGGATGAGAAGGACTTGGCCTTGCAAAGGAAAGAATTGGCAAAGGAAGAAGGTTATCTTTTATGCAAAGGCCCTGAGGCAAGAGGGAACTTGTCCAGTTCTAGGAGCTTAAAGGAGGCCAGTGTGTTGAGAGTATAGTTGTTGAGAGGAAAGAGCTATATTTGGAGTGGTAAAGCACTCATATTTTATTGCTGGCTCAAATTCCACCTCCTGGTATCCCTCTGAGAACACTGCCCTGGTCCCCTTTTTCAGTGGGATGTCTTAAAGTAGAAAAAGTCAGATGATTTACATAGGGGATTGAGAAAGCAAATGCAAGACTACAAAGAAGCAGTAGGTCGGAAATATCATGTGCATTGAGAAGTACAGGGTGGAGAACTTTCCATTTATAACAGAAAGAAGAAAAAATATCTGTAAACTCTTTCTACTATTCTTTCTATTGCTGTAGCTTATTTTTCCTTTCAGGGCTGATTTCTCTCTTGGTTATATCCTGGATTTCATATACACAGTACATTTGAATTTTACCCCAGGTATCCTGGCTTAGCCAAGTAACTAATATACAGATCTGATTAAAGTACAAAATCTTTCCTTAAGTAAACAGTAAGCCTTGAAAACATATGGTTAAACAGAAGTTGATTCACAAATCCCCTTATTTTTCTTCTTCTCTTGCACCAATTAGCCAGTATTAGCCATGGCAGATTGTTATCAGGGCTCTTTGGATATATCCATTGGTCCTTAAGAAGAAAGATTTTGAGCAGTTGTCATTTTTCCCAGGTGGGTATTGCCATATTTACCAAAGGCTTTCACCTGTCTCTGAAAGATCTGGATCCTTCCATCCTACCTCAAAAATCCCTTTCTAAGGCTGAGGTCTAGGAGTTCAGCAAGAAGAGTTTCCATTATTGGGGGGAAATCATTTGGAATATCGTCCTCCTACAATCTTATCGCTTGTGATGAAACAGCAGATGAGACCAAATAGGCTCACAATTTGGGGCAAATTCAGTAACTGGGACCAAGGCTCAGCCTTACAAATCTCAAGAGCCATCTCAGGTTTGAGGCCTTTCACCGTACTCAGCTTTGCTCTGCTTAACATGGAAAAGGGAGTATCTCATTGGAACTCCAACCTCAACCTCAACAGGTTTAGAGTGAATACTTCACACTTACTCTAAACAGTCAACAGGCCTTCTCCATCTCTTGTAAGGGAGAATTAGATTGGGTACCCACTGGAAAGATGTAAGACAGAGGCTACAATACTCAGGACCTCCTTCTCAACTTTGGCCACACTTGGAGTCATCTGGGGAGCTTTAAAAAAATACTGATACCTGGACCCCACCCCCAAGATTCCAATTTAACTAGTCTGATATTTGGCCTAGGTGAGGGACTGTTTTAAAATTGTCCAAAAATTCTACCAGTCAGACAATATTGAGAACCATAGTATTAAGGCCAAACCAAATTCTTCATCAGGTGCCTGTGTTTCCAGCTTCTGGAATAATTTGTGGGTGGTTCTGCTCCTAGTGCCCTAGTTTGGTTCTGTGTGTACACGTGTGAGAGAGAATTAGCACTCATCCTATGAGAAAGAGAGCTCATATATGAGCACACAAAATGCTCTCCTCTAGTAACCTTTGCTCTACCAAAATCTACCCAAAACACCTAGACATTGCAGAAGGTGCAGCATTACATTGCCACTCTCAAGAGGATCTTGACAGTTAGATAGACTCTCAAGATCTATCTTATTCACTCTTGGTGCTGTCCATTACCAGCTCTGTGGCCGTGGGCAAGTTATCTAAACTCTGAACCTGAATTTCCACACCTATAAAAACTATTGCATGGGATTAAGTGAGAAAACACTTAACACAACACATAGATCACAGTAAACACTCAAAAATATTTGCCATTATTATCATCAACAGAGATGTGGAATACTCTCAGGACATCCAGATGTTAATATTGTGATAGCTAAGGGCTGAAGTGGAAAAGTCAAGTGAACTACAATAAACGTCAACCACATTAATAGTGATTATCCCCATCTTGGAGATGAGGGAACGAAAGATCAGAGTTTAAGGCCACACAGCTAGTGAATGGATGAGTGAGGATTCAAGCAGTTTGCCAGTGTGTAGTTTGAACCACTGCTCCACATTTCTCTCCATAAAATAAAAATGCTTGGTGACATCAGCCCTTAATCTTGGCTGATAAAAGGGGCTTGACACAAAGCTCAAGTCTTTCTGATGGGAAGGGGTTTCCCAGAAAGGGATCAGCAGATAAAGCCAAAATGAGCTGGGTTCACTGACTGCCACAGACACCTCAAAAATCATCTTCCCTCCCTTTCACTGTTTGTTTCCTTTCCTCACACCTCTCCAGCCCCTGTGGCACCCCCCAGCAGCCAGGACACAGCCCTTGACTAATACATAAATCTGATTATACATTAAAACCAAGGCTCAGTCCAAACAACCTCAGTAGCTGCCAGTGCAAGATTAAACTCCTAGGCTCAATAGATCTCTCCTCTCCTTGTTTCTTCTGTCACTCTAAGTAGAAGCAAGATCCTCTGCAATTGTGCTTTCAGCAGCCGTGGTTTGACCAATGTTTCTCAAGTCTTTTTTTTAAATGCCCTCTTTTCAACTAAATATGAGACTCCCACCCCACAACACTCCCAAATTTTTTATTCTTTGCATTCCCAATCACTTGTCCAGAGACTATCCTCTTTTCATCTCCAAGGTGACAAAGATCTACTATCATACATAGAACTAACAGCTATGAAGCCTCCCAAGTGGGACACTGTGTTAACTACGAATATATTGTTATCTTGGTTAATCTTTACATTAATGCTGTGAAGCATATACATGATATCGTCTCCATTTTAAAGATAAGAAAACCAAGACTGGGTGAGCATAAGTAACATATTCAGGATCGCAGACTACCAAGTGGTTAAACCAGGCATCTCAACACTTGAGTCCTGTATTTTTAACCATGATCTCATGGTTCTGAACCTGGGTGATTTTACCCCCCGACCCTTGCCCCAAGGGACATTTGACAATATCTGTAGACATTGTTGGTTGTCACAAGAGAGAACTGGATGCTATTGGCTTGTGATCTGGTGAGTAGAGGCCAAGGATGCTGCTAAACATCCCACAATGAACAGGACAGCCTCCAAGGCAAGGAATTATCCTGCCCCAAATATCAACAGGGTCGAGGTTAAAAAAAATAAAAATAAAATAAAATAAAATCCCTGCCATAGCCCGAAACTACTGTCTTTTTTTTTTTTTTTTTTTTTTTTTTTTTTTTTTGGTGGAGGGTAGAGGGAGGGTATATTGTATTGTGAAAATAGCGCTTATTTTTTTCTTTTAAAATGTAATATGGTATCATAACATTGAATATGCTTTTTTTTTTTTTTTTTTTTTTTGAGACAGTCTTACACTGTTCCCTGGGGCTGGAGTGTAATGGTGAGATCTTGGCTCACTACAACCTCTGCCTCCCGGGTTCACATGATTCTCCTTCCTCAGCCTCCGAGTAGCTGGGATTACAGGTGCATACCACCACACCTGGCTAATTTTGTGTATTTTTAGTAGAGATGAGGTTTCACTGTGTTGGCCAGACTGGTCTCAAACTCCTGACCTTGTGATCTGCTCACCGTGGCCTCCCAAAGTGTTGGGATTACAGGCGTTAGCTGCCGCTCTTGGCCGAATAAATGCCCATACCCCTCCCCTTGCTCTGCAGTTCTCTTCTAGGCAGGGAAGCATTAGCCATTCCACTCCCCACTTTGAGAATCTCTGGCTTTGGCTTTGTCAAAATCACTACATCCTGTTAACAGCTAAAGTTGAAGCTGTTTTCAGAAATTTCTTTTTGCTTGCAGAGACATTGATTGCTATGCTGTCCCAGCTCCAATAATTCAGTTGTTCCAGGTGTGGAGAAAGCGGTGGGTGCCTGTCGCCCTCTGAATCCACTGTAGGCACTCTCAAACCAGGCCAGCCCTTCCTGCCCACACTGTGACTCCTCCTGCCACCTCTAATGCCCACCAACGCCGCCTCCTCTCTTTAAGCGTGGGAGCTCCTTCCATGGGAGCAACCCCCAACTGCTGCAAAGGGCAGTGAAAAGAAGTGGAACTTTTTGGATCATATAAAATATGAGAAAATCCTCTGGTTGCTTGACCTCAGCTGTTCAATAAATCTACCCTGCTCAAGTCCCACTCTCTTGTCAAGGGTTCTGGTTTAATCAGTGCCTGCTGCCCTCTTCCTGTAGGGGAAAACGTTCAAGATAGGCAGTTGAGTCTCTTTGATTGGGAGATCCAGAATCACAAAATGGGACCAAAGAGAGAGAAAACAAGTCAGGATTCCAAGTTTGCCTTTACAGGTTGTCTTGAGCATCAGGGCCTAGCATAGCTCACCAAGCAGGAGGTGGCACGGGGGGAGCACCGTGGGCTGATGGTTCAGTTCCTCAGGAAGGGCTGAGGCTGCCCTGAGCTGGACGCTGGGTACAGTCTTGCTTCTGCACCTGGGAGGCAGAAGAGCTCCCCAGCTCAGAGCTTAAGCCTTCAGTCAGGCTCACCAGGATTTGAATGTTCCCTGTGTGATCAGGGCAGCCCCCAACCTCTTTGAGTCTCAGATTCCTCTTTTGAAAAAATGAGAATAATGATACCTGCTCTTAGGGGGTTCATGAGAGTCAGATGAGGTTGGATATGTAAAATTGCCCAGCACCATGCCTTGCCCATGGAAGATACTCACAATAGTACCTCTCATTAAATACCAATAGAGGAAAACGTACAGAGGACCAGCCTTGGCTGCAGGAGGGAGAGTGCCCGTGGACAAACGTGGTAGTAATAGTAGTGGTGGTAGTCATGGCATGAGTCATAGAGTAGTGACGACGGGATGGGGGCTCTCCCTAGAGCATTATGTTGCACATTATCTTATTGGGTAAGGCTGGGTTTGTATTGCCTGGATGTAGTCCTCCATGAACTGCACTTCTTATTCCTTTCCTGCCTTATTTTCTCTATAACACTCAGCACCATTTGACATAGTGTATGTTTATTTTACCTGTTTGTCCTATTTGTTGCCCATCTCCCCTACTGGAATGAGTGTTCCTTAAGGGCAGGAACTTTTTATCTGATTTTATTTTGCTGCTGTTGCCCCAGCAGCTGGAGCACTGCCTGATGCATAGTAGGCATTTGATAAACCTGACAGATAAGTGGGCATTCATGAACTATTTGCGAATGAATGAGCCTCCATTTTACAGAGGACAAAACAGAGGCTTAGAGAGGTTAAGAAACCTGCCCACAAGGCCGGGCATGGTGGCTCACGCCTGTAATCTCAGCACTTTGGGAGGCCAAGGCGGGCAGATCACAATGTCAGGAGTTTGAGACCAGTCTGGCCAACGTGGTAAAACCCCGTCTCTACTAAAAATACAAAAATTAGCCGGGCGCAGTGGTGCGTGCCTGTAGTCCCAGGTACTCGAGAGGCTGAGGCAGGAGAATAGTTTATATCCAGGAGGCAGAGGTTGCAGTGAGTCGAGATCATGCCACTGCACTCCAGCCTGGGCAACAGAGCAAGACTCCGTCTAAAAAAAGAAAAATAAACCTGTCCACAGCCACATGGCTAATGAGAGGCAGCCTGACTCCAGAGCCTTTAACCATCATGCGGTGTTGTTTGATCAATCTTGATGACCATTTAAAACCAGCTGCAGAGGCGGTGGATCCTTTCTTTGGGTTTTGGGGTTTGAGGTAGAGGTGTTGAGTTGAGATGGGGTGGTTTAACATGCCTGCAAGATCTGAAACTACCTGCCATGGTTTCTCGTACCTCCATGACTTCTAGATTTTCAGTTGTAAAACAGCTCTGAATAACTTAGCACAAGATTTGGGGAGGAATTTTTCTTTGCTGCATCTCCTAGTGTTTCAGAAATGATAAACATTGGGCTAAACATTCTTGTCCCAGACTGTTTCAGCCTTCAGAAAAATCTTCAGATTCTCTTGGGAGATAGGCCAAGATGGAAAAAGGTAGGCCCCCCAATTTTTTCATGAAATTTTATTGTTTAATTACAAGCAAAAATAGCTTTTAAAAAATTACAAACTACAGAAATATATAATGTATAAATTGAAATCATCCACAATTACTCTCCCCCCATCGACTATGCCTTTGGTATTTGTTGTGAGACATATGCTGACAGGTATATAATTAAAAACAAACAAACAAAAAGACTCATGATAATGTTTTGCAACTTGTTTTTTCACTTAACATTATACAGGTCAGGAATCCTTTATCTGAAATGCTAGAGGCCAGAAGTCTTTTGTATTTCAGATTTTTTGTCAGATTTTGGAATACACACATACCTCAGAGATATTGCAGGTTCAGTTCTAAACCACCTATCTAAAGCAGATATCAAAATAAAATGAGTCATGCAAATGTTTTGGTTTCCCAATGCATATAAAAGTTTTGTTTACATTATACTGTAGTCTATTAAGTGTGCAATAGCATTCTGTCTAAAATGTGTACATTAATTTAAAAATGTTTTATTACTAGAAAGTGTTGATGATCCTCTGAGCCTTCAGTGAATAATGTTTTTGCTGGTGGAGAGTATTGCCTCCATAGTGATGGCTGCTGACTAATCAGGGTAGTGGTTGCTGAAGACTGGCGTGGTTGTGGCAGTTTCCAAAGATAAGACAACAGTGAAGTTTGACACATTGATTGACTCTTCCTTTCACAAAAGATTTCTCTGTAGTAAGTGATGCTGCTTGATAGCATTTTACCCACAGTATAACTTATTTCAAAATTGGACTCAATCCTCTTCAACCCTGCCACTGCTTTATCCACTAAGTTTATGTAATATTCTACATCTTTTGTTGTCATTTCAACAATGTTCATAGCATCTTCACCAGGAGTAGATTCTCTTTCAAAAAACCACTTTCTTTCCTCATCCATAAAAAGCAACAATTCATCCATTCAAGTTCGATCATGAGATGGCCCCAGTGCAGTCATATCTTCAGGCTCCACTCTTAATTCTAGTTTTCTTGCTATTTCCACTATACTTGCAGTCTTGAACCCCTCAAAGGGATTAGAATCCCCCATGAGGGTTAGAATCAACCCCCATGAGGGTTAGAATCAACTATGTCCAAACTCCTATTATTATGTATATTTTAACCTCCTCTCATGAATCACAAATGTTCTTAATGGCATCTAGAATGGTGAATTCTTTCCAGAAAATTTTCAGTTTATTTTGCCCAGATCCATCGGAGGAATCACTATTGATGCAGCCTAATGATATTTATTTCTTAATAAGACTTGAAAGTTGAAATCATTCCTTGATCCATAGGCTAAAGAAGGGATGCTGTGTTAGCAGGCATGAAAACAACATTCATATCCTTGTACATCTCCATCAGACCTCTTGGGTGACCAGGTGCATTGTCAGTAAGTGGTAACATTTTGAAATGAATTTTTTTTTTCCTGAACACTAGGTCTCAACAGTGGGCTTATAATATTCAGTTAACCATGCTATAAGCTTATTTGCTGTCATCCAGGCTTTGTTGTTCCATATATACAGCACAATCAGAGTGGACTTAGCATTCTTATTAAGGACCTTAAGATTTTTGAAGTGCTCAATGAGCTGTAGCTTCAACTTAAAGTCACCAGCTGCATTAGCCCCTAACTAAAGAGTCAGCCTGTCCTTTGAAGGTTTGAAGTCAGGCATTGAGTTCTCCTCTAGCTAGTAAGGTGCTAGACGGTATCTTCTCCATAAAGACTGTTTCATCTACACTGAAAATCTGTTTAGTGTAGCTATCGTCTTCAGTGATCTTATGTAGACCTTATGGATAACTTGCTGCAGCTTTTCCATTAGCACTTGCTGCTTCACCTTGCACTTTTATGTTATAGAGATGGCTTCTTTCCTTAAACCTCATGAACCAACCTCTGTTAGTTTCTAATTTTTCTTCTGCAATTTCCTCACCTCACTGAGCCTTCATAGACTTGAAGAGTTAGGGCCTTGCTCTAGATTAGGCTTTGACTTAAAGGAATGTTGTGGCTGGTTTGATCTTCTATCCAGCCCACGAAAACTTTCTCTGTGTCAGCAGTAAGGCTAGGTCACTTTATTTTCATGCATGTGTTGGAGTATCCCTTTAAATTCCTTCAAGAACTTTTTATTTGCATTCACAATTTGACTAACTGGTGCAAGAGGCCTAGCTTTTGGCCTGTCTTGACTTTCAATATGTCTTCCTCACTAAGCTTAGTCATCTCCAGCCTTTGATCTAAAGTGAGAGGTGCACAACTCTTCCTTTCGCTTGAACACTTAGAAGACATTATAGGGTTATTAACTGACCTAATCTCAATATCATTTTGTCTCAGGAAATAGGCCTGAGAACAGGGAAAAAGATAGGGGAATGGTGGGTCGGTGGAGCAGTTAGAACACACGCACATACAACATTTTTTTTTTTTTGCACATACAACATTTAATGATATTATTTACCATCTTATATGGGTGCAATGCATGATACCCCAAAACAATTACAATAGTAATATCAAAGCTTACTGATCATAGATGACCATAATAGATATAATAATAATGAAAAAGTTTGAAATATTGTGAGAATTACCACAATGTGACAGAGATACAAAGTGAGCACAGGCTGTTGGAAAAATGGTGCTAATAGTCTTACCCAATGCAGGATTGCTATAAACCCTTCCATTCGTAAGCATCACAGTATCTGCAAGATGCAATAAAGTGATGCTCAATAAAACATGGTATCTATATTTGCATATGACTTAGCAGTTGAGCATCACTAATCCAAAAATCCAAAACCTGAAATGCTCCAATGAGCATTTGAGTATCATTGTCACCCAAAAGGTTTCAGATTTTGGAACATTTTGGATTTTCAGATTAGAGGTACTCAACTTGTACCTTGTTCATCCTTCACTGTTGGTCCATATAGCTCAAAGTCATCTGAAGTTGTGCTTTATTCCATTGTATCCTATTTATTTTAACCCACCTCTTCTTGTTGGATGTTTTGATTTTTCCATAGCATAAATTCCTAGAAATAAGACTGTTGGATCAAGGAGTGTGCACATTATAAATTTGTACAGATAATAGCAAATGGTCCTTCTAAAGGCTGGATCAGTTGCACTTCCATCAAAAGGGTAGAAGCTCTGAGTTGGGTGCTTGACAGAACCACAGATCCTGCTGAGGACAGGATCCACACAGCATTCCCAGAGTGTTCACACACCTGCTCTGATATTTTGGGGTTGTAAGTGCTCATAGAGCAGAGAACAGCTCTAATGGCCAAGAGTTGGAGGCAAACCAAGCAAAGTTCCTCCCTCTCTTCCAGGTCTCTAGCATCCTGTTGGGTTTCTCAGGTGCCGACCATCTGAACAGTTTCCAGGGGAGCTGGGTCACCATCTACCCTGGCTGGGTTGGCACGGAGACCACATTTAGTGACAGGAGCAGGGAATTAAGTCATCAGTCTTCACCAGCCAGGATTTGGCGGGAGGAGTAACACAAATTGTCCTGGAAAGCCTGCGTCTGACAGTGGCCCGGGGCTTTGGCAGGTCACAGAATCCTCACACCTTGCTTGGCACTGACAAGGCAGAGTTACCTAACAGGCAGTTTTTCAGAGTCTGAATTCTAAGGTCACCCACAAGTGAGGGCAGCCAGTGCTGGGAAACCTGATCATTTGTTCACACCCACATGACTTCAAAGCAGTGATTTTGGATCTTTAAAGGCATCAAAATCAACTGACAAACTGGTTGAAAATGCAGATTCTTGGGCCTCACTCCCAGAAGTTCTGGTTCACTAGGTCTGGGACAGGACTGAGGAACTTGTATTTGAATAAGAACCCCAGGTGATTCTGTGATTCTGACACAGCCGTGGTTCCCAGACGACACCCTGAAGTGAGCCTTGGCCGTTGGGTTATGAATTTTTGGGGGCAAAGGGTGAGCTAGCGGGGACACCTACTTGAGACCTGGTGGCAGGTTTTGACTAATGACAGATGATGAGGTAGACAAACCATGGGTTTAGGTTTCCCATTCTCTCATTTACTTTCCTTTCTGTCAACAAACTACCCCCTGGCTGTCTAGGAACCTCCTAAGTGTTTTCAGTTCTGACCTCTCTGGCAGCATTCCATAGCTCTTCTTTCCCTCCCTTTTACTCCCTGTGTGAAAACTTACTTTGCCAGATAACATTCCCTTTGCAAAGATACTCTGCAGATATTCCTCAACCATAATCCAGACTGATCTGATAATGGGTGGTATCTGGAATCAAAATCACAGACTCTCAGCTGGGAGGAGCTTGGAGCGTTGCTGTAGAGGTTCAGAAGAAAGCCAAGGTTCAGAGGAGAGAAGTGATTTATTCAGGATCTCACTGGTATTTATGGCAGTGTGCTCTACTTTCCAAACTAGTCTTTTTTTTTTTTTTTCTGCTACCCTAGAAAGCACAGTTTATAGCAAATATACAACACATGGAACTTCACAAATGAAAATCAAAGATTTGACTAAGGTGTAAGGGAAGTGGCCCATCTGACCAGCATGGGACAAGGTGGAGGCAAGCAACAGCCTCCCCTGTGGCTACATAATTTAAAGGGGTGCCGAAAAACTTAGCCATCAAGATAAGGAACGTTTTAAGCATGAAAATTCATACAAAGAATTGTGGCTAACAAAAAAATACAATTTGTAAATACAGGATCTGTTTTACTGATTTTTTTTTTCTTTTGCCTTAGGCTCCAGTTTGGCTGAACACAGCTGAGTTACAGTAACTGAGACAGAAATTATAAGGAGATATGTTTGGATTTTAACAGGAATCAATGTTGGTAAACCAACTATTTCTCAAAACATGTTTTTGAGTCAGGGTGGGGCTGGGTAGAGAAGGAGTTCTGTTTCCAAAGTATGGAAAACAATGGATTTTCTATCTTCTTTCTGAAAATTCCTACTGCACTGAAGCCGGTTTTTGAGAAGTGCTGTAGAAATTCCCAAACCTAATTGCCAACCCAATCGTTTTTTGCATAATCCAGAGAGGATAGTTTGGAAAGACTTCCTTAGCTCACGAGCTGGATCGATACAAAGATTTGCAAGGTGGGAGGAAATAGATTTGAGGGCCCTGGAGGACTCTCCAGGTCCTCAGCTCCTACCAGGTAAGCAGCTGCTTATTCCATCTGTGCAGAGGGGGAGCCCAGCCAAACCCACGTTGCCTCAGGAAGCCAGACGAAGGGCACAGACTGGCTGAGACAGAAACCGGAGACCAAGAGCAGGAAAAGGAGTTTTCATGGCCCTGTTCAAGGTCTTTATGCTCTCCAAGAATCCAGTCCTGGCTTTGTTGTTTGTTGGCAGAGACAGGATAATGGGTTGGTGGCAGCTTCACTTTTGCTGAAGAGAGAAGTAGGACACGGCATAGTGCAAGGCCATGCTTTCTCTTCCTACTCCTGAGGTTCCCTAGCTCCCTGGCCAGAAGCCTGGGAGTGTGGCATGCTCAGGTACACCCCCTGGTTGGTCTCTATGATACATGCCTTCCTGGATATGTTATAAGAAACAAGGGGAGCGAGGCTTTCTTTCCACACTCGTGAGATAAAGGAAAGCACCCCAGACCCTTTGCTGTTCCAAATGTGGTCTGTGGACCAGTAATATTAGCATCTCCTGGAAGCTTGTCAGAGATTCAGAATCCCACACTTAGTGGATTCAGATTTTCATTTTAAGAAGATCCCTGGGTGATTTGCATGCCTTCTGAAGCTTGAGAAGAGCTTGCCTTAGAATCTGGAGACCTGGTTTGATTCTTGCCTCCATCACTGATTCCTACCCTCACCCATGACCTTGGGCAAGGTGCTCATCTTTTTTCTGTTTTCACTTCCTCATCTGCCAAACGAAGATCCATCTGCTGTCTTTCCAGATTTCCGGAAGCACCAATGCATTTTATGCTCTTAAAAAGTATAAAGAGCTCTATAAATGCAAGTCAATAATAGAAACAGTAATGATCATCTGAAACTTAATTCTCACCTAAGACCTTTATTCCATAGCTTCTATTTTATTAGAGGTTGACTTTTTCTTATAATTTCAACTTTTATTTTAGATTCAGGGGGTACACGTGCAGGTTACCTGGGTATAGTACATGATGCTGAGGTTTGGGGTATGATTCCTCCTGTCACCCAGGTACTGAGCCTCGTACCCAATAGTTAGTTTTTCAAACCTTGCTTCCTTCCCTCCTTCCCCTCTAGTAGCCCACATGTCTCTTGTTGCCATCTTTACATCCATGAGTACCCAATGTTTACCTCCCACTTATAAGTGAGAACATGTGGTAATTGGTTTTTTGTTCCCACCTTAATTCACTTGGGAAAATGGCCTCCAGCTGTATCGATGCTGCCACAAAGGACATGATCTCATACTTTTTAATGGCTGCATCATATTCCGTGATGTACATGCCCCACATTTTCTTTACCCAATCCACCATTAATGAGCATCTAGGTTGATTCAATGTCTTTGCTATTGTGAATAGTGCTGTGATGAACATAAGTGCGTGTGTCTTTTTGGCAGAATGCTTTATTTTCTTTTGGATATATACCCAGTAATGTGATTGCTGGGTCAAATGGTAGTTTGATTTAAGTTCTTTGAGAAATCTCCAAGCTGCTTTGCACAGTGGCTGAACTGATTTACATTCCTACCAATCAATCATACATAAGCGTTCTCTTTTCTCCACAGCCTCGCCAGCATCTGTTGTTTTTTGACTTTTTAATAGTAGCCATTCTGACTGGTCTGAGATGGTATCTCATTGTGCTTTTGACTTGCATTTCTGTGATGATTAGTGATGGTGAGCATTTTTTCCTATGTATGTTGGCGGCTCCTATGTGTTCGTTTGAGAAGTGTCTTTTATGTGTTTTGCCCATTTCTTTTAACTTTTATTTTAAGTTCACAAGGTTACATGCAAACATTTGTTATGTAGGTAAACTTGTGTTATAGGGGTTTGTTGTACAGATTATTTCATCACCCAGCTATTAAGCCTAGTACTCATTAGTTATTTTTCCTGATCTTCTTCCTCCTTCTACCCTCCTCCCTCCAATAGATCCCAGTGTGTGTTGTTCCCCCCCATGTGTCCATGTGTTCTCATCATTTAGCTCCCACTTATAAGTAAGAACATGTAGTATTTGGTTTCCTGTTTCTGCCTTAGTTTGCTAAGGATAATGGCCTCCAGCTCCATCCATGTCTCTGTAAGGGACATGATCTCATTCTTTTTTATGACTGCATAGTATTCTGTGGTATATATGTACTACATTTTCTTTTTCCAGTCTATCATTGATGGTTATTCAGGTTGATTCCATGTCTTTGCTAGTGTGAATAGTGCTCAATAAACATAAACACCTGCATCTTTCTTTATAATAGAACAATTTATGTTTCTTTGGGTATGTACCCAGTAATGGGGTTGCTGAGTTGAATGGTATTTCTGTTATTAGGTCTCTGAGAAATTGCCACACTGTCTTCTACAATGATGGAACTAATTTACACCCTCACCAACAGTGCATAAGCATTTTCTTTCCTCTGCAACCATAATCTGTATTTTTTTTTTGCCTTTTTAATAATAGCCAGCATGCATAATTTTTTGCCTTTTTAGTAATAGCCATTCTGATGGGTCTGAGATAGTATCTCATTGTGGTTTTGATTTGCATTTCTCTAGTTATCAGTGATGTTGAGTTTTTTGCATGATTACTGGCCACATATATGTCTTCTTTTGAAAAGTATCTGTTCATGTTGTTTGCCCACTTTTTAATGGGGTGGTTTGGTTTTTTTCTTGCAAATTTGTTTAAGTTCCTTATAGATGTTGGATATTAGACCTTTGTCAGATGTTTAGTTTGCAGAAATTTTCTCCCGTTCTGTCGGTTGTCTGTTTACTCTGTTGATAGTGTATTTTTGCTATACAGAAGCTCTTTAGTTCAATTAGATCCCATTTGTCAATTTTTGCTTTTGTCGCAATTGCTTTTGGTGTCTTCATCATGAAATCTTTGCCCGTGCCCATGTCCTGAATGATATTGCCTAGGTTTTCTTCAAGGTTTTTATAGTTTGGGTTTTTTACATTTAGGTCTTTAATCCATCTTGAGTTAATTTTTGTGTAAGGAAGGGATCCAGTTTCAATTTTGAGCATATGGCTAGCCAGTTATCCCAGCACCATTTGTTTAGTAGGCAGTCCTTTCCCCATTATGTGTTTTTGTCAGGTTTGTCTAAGATCAGATAGTTATAGGTGTGTGGCCTTATTTCTGTGTTTTCGATTCTGTTCCATTGGTCAATGTGTCTGTTTTTCTACCAGTACCATCCTGCTTTGGTTACTGTAGCACTGTAATATAGTTTGAAGTTGGGGAGCGTGATGCCTTCAGCTTTGTCCTTTTTACTTAGGATTGCCTTGGCTATTTGGGCTCTTTTTTGTTTCCATATGAATTTTCAAATAGTATTTTCTAGTTGTGTGAAGAATCTCAGTGGTAGTTTAATAGAAATAGCATTGAGTCTATAAATTACTTTGGGCAGTATGGCCATTTTCATGATGTTGATTCTTCCTATCAATGAGCATGGAATGTGTTTTCATTTGTTTGTGTCATCTCTAATTTATTTGAACAGTAGTTTGAAGTTCTCCTTGCAGAGATCTTTCACCTCCCTAGTTAGCTGTATTCCTACGTAATGTATTCTTTTTGTGGCAATTGTCAATGGGAGTTCATTCCCGATTTGGCTTTTGCCTTGACTATTGTTGGTGTATGGGATTGCTAGTGATTTTTGCATACTGATTTTTTGATCCTGAGACTTTGCTGAAGTTGTTTATCAATTTAAGAAGCTTGTGGGCTGAGACTGTGGGGTTTTTTCAAATATAGGATCATGTCATCTGCAAACCAGAATGATTTGACTTCCCCTCTTTCTATTTGGAGTGCCTTTTTATTTCTTTCTCTTGCCTGATTGCCCTGGCCAGGACTTCTAATACTATGTTGAATAGGAGTGGTGAGAGAGGGCATACTTGTATTATGCTGGTTTTCAAGGGGAATGCTTCCAGCTTCTGCCCATTCAGTATGGTGGTGGCTATGGGTTTGTCATGGATGGCTGTTATTATTTTGAGGTATGTTCCTTAAGTACCTAGCTTATTGAAAGTTTTTTACATGAAAAGATGTTGAATTTTATCAAAATCTTTTTCCACATCTATTGAGATAATCATACGGTTTTTGTCTTTAGTTCTGTTTATGTGAGGCATCACATTTATTGATTTGCATATGATGAACCAAACTTACTTCCCATGGATAAATAAAGCCTACTTGATTGTGGTGGATACACTTTTTGATGTGCTGCTGGATTTGGTTTGCCAGTAATTTGTTAAGAATTTTTGCATCAATGTTCATCAAGGATATTGGCCTGAAGTTTGTTGTTGTTGTTGTTGTTGTTGTGTCTCTACCAGGTTTTGGTATCAGGATGATGCTGGCCTCATAGAATGAGTTAGGGAGGAGTCACTCCTTCTCAATGTTTTGGAATAGTTTCAGTAGGAATGATACCAGCTCTTCTTTGGATACCTGATAGAATTCAACTGTGAATCCATCTGATCCTGGGCTTTTTTTGGTTGGTAGGCTATTTATTTATTTATTTATTTATTTTTTTTTTTTTTTTTTTTTTTTTGAGACGGAGTCTCGCTGTGTCGCCCAGGCTGGAGTGCAGTGGCGCGATCTCGGCTCACTGCAAGCTCCGCCTCCTGGGTTCACGCCATTCTCCCGCCTCAGCCTCCGAGTAGCTGGGACTACAGGCGCCCGCCACCATGCCCGGCTAGTTTTTTGTATTTTTAGTAGAGACGGGGTTTCACAATGTTAGCCAGGATGGTCTCGATCTCCTGACCTCGTGATCCACCTGCCTCAGCCTCCCAAAGTGCTGGGATTACAGGCTTGAGCCACCGCGCCCAGCCGGTAGGCTATTTATTACTGCCTCAGTTTCAGAGCTCATTATTGATCTGTTCAGGGATTCAATTTCTTCCTGGTTCAGTCTTGGAAGGGTGTATGTGTCCAGGAATTTATTCATTTCTCCTAGATTTTTCTAGTTTATATACATAGAGGTGTTCATAATATTCTCTGATGGTGGTTTGTATTTCTGTAGGGTAAGTGATAATATTCTCGTCATTTCTGATTGTGTTTATTTTAATCTTCTCTCTTTTCTTTTTTACTAGTCTAGCTAGTGGTCTATCTATTTTATTAATTTTTTTCAAGAAAACCAGCTCCTGGATTCATTGATCTTTTGAATGGTTTTTTGTGTCTCAGTCTCCTTCAGTTCAGCCCTAATTTTGGTTATTTTGTGTCTTCTGCTAGCTTTGGGATTTCTTTGCACTTGATTCTCTAGTTCTGTTAGTTTTTATGTTAAGTTGTTAACTTGAGATCTTTCTAACTTTTTGATATGAACATTTCAGTGCTGTAAGTTTCCTGCTTAACACTGCCTTAGCTGTGTCCCAAAGATTCTGGTATGTTATATCTTTGTTGTCATTACTTTCAAAGTACTTCTCAATTTCTGCCTTAATTTCATTATTTACCCAAAAGTCATTCAGCAGCAGGTTATCCAATTTCCATGTAATTGTATGGTTTTGAGTGAATTTCTTATTCTTGATTTCTAATTTGATTGTGCTGTGGTCTGAGAGATTGTTATGATTTCAGTTCTTTTGCATTTGATGAGGAGCATTTTACTTCTGATTACGTGATCTATTTTAGAATATATGCCATGTGGTGATGAGAAGAATGCGTATTCTGTTGTTTTTGGGTGGAGAGTTCTGTAGATATCTATCAGGTCTGCGTGATCCAGAGCTGAGTTCAGGTCCTGAATATCTTTGTTAATTTTTTCTTGATGATCTGTCTAATATTGTCAGTGGGGCTGTAAATTCTGCCACTATTATTGTGTGAGAGTCTAAATCTCTTTGAAGGTTTCTAAGAACTTGCTTTTTGAACCTGGGTGCTCCTATGTTGGGAACATATATATTTAGGATAGTGAGATCTTCTTACTGAATTGCACCCTTTACCATTATGTAATGCCCTTCTTTGTCTTTTTTGATTTTTGTTGGCTTAAACTCTGTTTTGTCTGAAAGTAGGATTGCAACTCCTGCTTTTTTCTGTTTTCCATTTGCTTGGTAGGTTTTTGTCTATCTCTTTATTTTGAGCCTGTGTGTGTCATTGAATGTGAGATGGGTCTCTTGACATCAGCATACTATAATGGCTCTTGGTTCTTCATCCAGCTTGCCACTCTGTGTCTTTTAATTGGGTCATTCAGCCCATTTACATTTAAGGTTAGTATTGATATGTGTAGATTTAATCCTGTCATCATTATGTTAGCTGGTTATTTTGCAAACTTGTTTATGTAGTTTCTTTATAGTGACACTGGTCTGTGTACTTTGGTGTGTTTTTACAGAGGCGGGTAAAGGTCTTTCCTTTACATATTAAGTACTTCCTTCAGGAGCTCTTTTAAGGCAGATCTAGTGGTAACAAATTCCCTCAGCATTTGCTTATCTGAAAAGGATCTTATTTCTCCTTTGCTTATGAATCTTAGTTTGGCCGGATATGAAATTCTGGGTTGGAATTTATTTAAGAATGTTGAATATTGGCCCGCATTCTTTTCTGGCTTAGAGGGTTTCAGCTGAGAAGTCTGCTGTCAGTTTGTTGGGCTTCCTTTTGCAGATGACTTGATCTTTCCCTCTAGCTGCCTTTAACATGTTTTTCTTTTATTTTGACCTCAGAAAATCTGATGATTATGTGTCTTGTGGATAATCTTCTTTTGAAGTATCTTATGAATGTTGGCCTCTCTAGCTAGGTTGGGGAAGTTCTCATGAATGATATCTTGAAGTATGTTTTCTAAGTTGGTTCCATTCTCCCCATCTCTTTCAAGGACGCCAATCAGTCATAGATTTGATCCTTTTACATAATTACATATTTCTCAGAGGTTTTGTTCATTCCTTTTCATTCTTTTTTTTTTTTTTCTATTCTTGTCTGCCTGTCTTATTTCAAAAAGCCAATCTTCAAGCTCTGAGATTCTTTTCTCCACTTACTCTATTCTATTAATACTTGTGATTGCGTTGTGAAACTCTTGTAATGGCTTTATTTAACTCTATGAGGTCAGTTATATTTTTCTCTTTATTGGCTATTTTGTCTGTCGGCTTCTGCATTGTTTTATCATTATTTTTAGCTTCCTTGCATTGGGTTTCAGTGTACTCCTGAGCTCAGTGATCTTCATTCCTATCCATATTCTGAATTTCATTTCTGTCATTTTAGCTATGTTAGCTTCAGCCTGGTTATGAACCCTTGCTGGAAAGGTGATGCGGTTGTTTGGAGGAAAGAAGGCACTCTGGCTTTTTGTATTTTCAGCATTCTTTCCCTGATTCTTTCTCATGTTTGTGGGCTTATCTACCTTCAATCTTTGAGGCTGCTGACCTTTGGATGGGTGTGTTTTTTTTTTTTTTTTTTTTCTTAATCCTATTTGATGACTTTGAGGGTTTGATTTTGGTATAAGATGGATTCAACTGACTGGCTTCATTTTGGGGAGATTTTAGGGGGCCAACACCCAGCTCCCAACTCTTAGACTGTGCTCTAACTCTGGGGGACTTATATTGGGCCCCAGCTTTGTTATCTGGCTCCGCAAGGTTTGGGAGTCCACTGCACGGGGAGTGCCAAGGTGTGGCAGCTGTAACAAAGTGCTAGCAGATGAAGGGGTTCCTACATCCCTGTGGGTGTTCACCACAGTGACAGTGGCAGCACTGCTGGATGGAGTGGGGGGCCCCTGCTGGAGATTATGCATGTGGTTGTACTGGATATGGTATTGGCTTGGGGAAGGGTGCTGGCTGGGGCAGGTTTGGGTGCCTTCTCTGTGCCCTGCAAGCAGGAGCAATCACTGAGGATGTGGGGTATCTGCTATTCTCTGTGTAGTATTAGTATAATGGCAGGGTGCTGGCAGGAGTGGGGCTCGCTGGCTCGGTACCCACCAAAGCTCCATCTGCAATGGTGGCTGGGGGCTGGGTAGGTGCAGACTGCACTCCAGTGTGCTGGCGGGGCAAGGAAAGCAAAACCTATCTGTGCAGACATGTGCCAACCCATGTGCCATGGGCCCTGAGAAAGCTGCAGTATGGGGAGGGAGCATGTGCATGGCTGTATAGGCCACACCTCACTGGAATTCTCTACCAGTCAGGCAAGGTTCACTGGCACAGAAGCTATGCTGTGGGCCCCCAAGGTACCCAAGACTGCCCTCTAAGCAGGTTTGGCCGGGCTGGGGCCCTGGAAGAGGCCAACAGACTAAGGGGTGCTCAGGTCAGACCAGCCCCATCTAATGTGCAAGACCATCCTGCAGCGATCAGATCCAACAATTCTCCTAGGGCTAAAGTCTCTTATGGGAGCAAGTCAAATACAGGGGGATGGCCATCCTTGGCCGTGCTACATTAAAGACACCCCCACACCAAACCCTCTGGGCTCCACATCAGCTGGCTTGTTGTCCCACCACTTCTCTAAACAGCTCTCCCTGCTACCTCAAGGGTCCATGGTGGTCAAGGGGTCCCCTCCTTCTAGGGTTCCCGAGGTCTGTGATGATAGCAGGTTGCTTCTTGCCAGTTCAACTCACCCATTTCCCCTGAGCTGTTGTTGTTCAAAAGTGAGTCCTGCTGCAGGGTAGCCCATGCAGGGTTCCCAGCTTTCTCCCCTTTCAGCCCAGCTTCTGTGTCTTGCCTCCGTCCATTCTTAGTTCCCTCCTTCTGAAGATCTGTTAAAAGCATGCCAGTCATCTCAGTCCCTCCGTGGGAGCTGTTCCACTTGTCTTTGTCTAGTTGAAGACAACTTGCCTTCTTGCCTTCTCCCTCTTTGCTCATTTTTTGATGGAGTTGTTTTTTGCTTATTCAGTTAAGTTCTTTATAGATTCTGTATATGTCAGATGCATAGCTTGAAAATATTTCCTCCCATCCTGTGGGTTGTCTGTTTACTCTGTTGGTAGTTTATTTTGCTGTGCAGAAGCTCTTTAATTAGGTCCCACTTGGAGATTAACTTTTTTTGAGAGCCCAAAACTTTGTCTCTCCTGTACCTACATCACTGTTGCACCCATTGATTGATTAATTCAGTTATCCTTACATTTATTTATCCCCACCCTTTATTACCCTTCACACTATACACCCGTCCATTTACAAATTATTCCATCTTCTTGTCCATTGTACCCATTCATCCATCTGTCAGCCAGTCTAGTAACTGATTCTGTTGTACATGAGGTCATGAACTGCTATCCCACGAATGGCACTTTGTCAACTCCCAGCTATAGAGAAGGGAGATCTTGAGAAGCAAAGATCCCAAGCCTAAAAGAGTACATTGTATTTTGCCTCTTAAATCCATAAACCACTTTTATCCAAACATCTAACCCACCTCATCAAGTTGGCTGACACCAGTGGGAAATGCATATGTCTAATGGGGAAAGGAGGGATGTGGACAAGCAGGTATAATAAATGCTAAATGTGGCCAGGGGTAAGAGCATAGGTGATAAAGGTTCTGGTGTATCCCAACTTAAAAAGGCAAAAGGAAATTTAACCCTTGAGATTAAATAAAGCTTAGTGTATTGGCCACCAGTTGGAACCATGTGTTCTAGCCATACAAGTCTAGTGTACGAGACATGCTGTTGAGGAAGTGTGTGTGTGTTAGGGTAGGGGTAGTGAGTTCTGCATATTTACCTTTTACATTGTCATGAGTGCATTCTTGCCTCTCAGTGATAATTTCTCTTAAACATTATATAGCTGTATAGCAAATACAAATATGCAAAAATCATAAGTGACAGCTCAGTGAATTATTACATTCATGGTACCATCTCCCAAGTCAAGCAACAGACAGTGACCAGCACCCTGGAAGCTCCCTCATGCCCCCTCCCAGCTGCTGCTCTTCCCTTCTCTCCAAAGTAAGCACTATTCTGACATCTAACAGCATAGATGATTTGGGGTGGGTTTTAACTTCATATAAATGGGATATGCTGTACATGTTCTTTTCTATCACGGCATCTTTTACTTTATATTTATGAGATTCATCCATGTTGTTGCATGTAATTCATATTTATACAATAGAAAACTATACATTAATAAAAAGGATTTTTTTCATTGTAGCTGCTAGTTAGAAGCTGGGAAGTGTCACTGTATCTGTACTTCTCTCTCTGTCTCCTGCCGTCAAATCTCTGACTGCTAGCACTCTGGCCACATTCCTTTTACTTTTTATATTCACAATAATAAAAGGCAGGAGGTGGGAGAAGAGTTCTTAGGTAGCTTCTGTATGACCTTGGGCAAATTATCCCAACTCCCCTTTCCGACTTAGATTGCATAACAATGCCCAGCAATTTCACATATGACAACATGCATAAAAATGCTTTAAAAGTGACAGATAAATATGGAGTAAAGGACAGTAAGAAGATTGAATATTTCATTTGGTGCGCCCGCCCTAGCACTGTTCTAAGTACTTTGTGTTTTAACCCATTTAATACCTTCTCCCTTGGGTTGTGTGATTATTCCCATTTCACAGATGAGGGAACTGAGCATAAAACAGTCCAGGTCTGCCTGAGAAGGCAGAGCTTCAAGGGACAGAGCTGGAAGGCGAACTCCAAAGCCAATGCTGTCACCAGTCCCCTGTGCTGCCTCTCAGTTACTTTTTTAAATTTTGCCAGCAGCATATGAAAGACACTTTCAAAACCCAGAGTGGCCTAGGAAGAACCTTCGTGCGGCTCCTGTTCACCTTCTGAGCCTGATTCCTGCTGCTGTCCTTGCTCACAACGCTCCAGTGTCGTTGCCCTTCTGCTACATCTTAGAACATGTGGCACCTTCTCTAGTACAAAATATTCTTGCTCCCTCTGCCTGGAACACTTTTCCCTGCCCTTGGCTCGGTGGGCTCCTTCTCATCCTTTAGGTCTCCCCATAGTCATCACCAACACAGACTTCTTTTCCAGCACTCAAAGTAGGTCCAGTCTTTATTCTCTGCCATAGCATCCCCTTTATTTCTTTCCTAGTGATTATTATCTATAATGGTCACCTTGCTATGCTGACTTGGTTATCTGTTTTCTCTGCACTAGGTCATATCCTTCTACGATGTCCTCTTAAAGGGCCTTCTTCACAGTTGTGCTCACAGTGCCTGGCAATAGCAGGGCTATGTCAGAGATCTTTGAAGCAACTCAGTGGGTCCCCAGGTTCTTGGCTGCCCACTCTGTACCACTTGGGAGCCATTTAGCTTTTGTCCTCGTGTAGTCAAGTGTCTCCCAAGTAAATACAGCATGGTCTGCTTGTTGACCCAGACTAATGGGTTCTAGAAAGCAGCATGGGGTCAGTGTAAACCCAGAGCAAACTCTGGCAAACAGTCTTAACTGGTCTGAATTTGTTGTGCGTCCTTTCAATTAGCAAATGCTTTGTGGCAATACAACCAGAATCCCCCACGGAGCTGAGTGGTAGATGTTAAAGCTGACTCCACATGATTCTGGAAGATGTCCCTTCCTGGTTTCCTCCTTCACTTTTACAAGTGGTATGAGTTAAAATTGATTCCATCTTTGTTGGGGTCACTGGTTTATCAGAAAGTTAATAGGATGAGCAAGTAAAGAGAGAGAATGTAAGAAACCTCCAGTCCACACTCAAGTTTTTATCCGACTTGTCCTTGTAACTGTACTGGGTCTGTAAGAGAAGTGATTCTAGTCCCATTATAATGCTTGTCACTCCCCAACCTCCAGTTCAAAGGCAAGTCCCTAGAATGAATGCTGCTAAAAAACAAAGCTGCTTTTGTTGGGAAAACCAAAATCAGTCCATGACCCTCTTTGGAAGCAGCTGGTTGTAAAGAGGCTGTTCTTCAGTTTGGGCCTAAACAGCCTGTCCCTGAGAGAGAAGGCAGGCCAAGCCTGGGGGGTGGGAGTGTGAAGTAAGAAGTTATGCATACTACCCCCCTCCCCCACCCCTGCCCCAGGGCTTGGCCTCCCCCTTCCCTCCCCGTTCGCCAGTGCAGCTGGCAGAGGAAATTGTTCCCTAGACTACCAGCACTGCTCCTGGTAGCACCAGAGCAGATGGCAGATGTGTAACTGACTGCGAGCCAACTTGTGATCTGCTGGTCACCTGAGACCTGCTAGATAGGTCGGTGACTGGAGTAAGGAAGTAAAAAAGATGCATCAAAAACTCAGGATTTCAAAAGCTTCAAATCTGCCAGGAAAATGAGACAGCAAAGGCCTTAACTGGGGAATTCTTGATACCCACTGAGAGAAAGGAATGTGAATTTTCTAAGAAGAGTTTAGAGAGAAAATAACTTTTAAAGTTCCGCAGTTTTAGGGACATACCACACCCAACCAGGCAGAGCCCTGATAATCCTTCTTTAGAAAGAAGGGGTGACAACCCCCAATGTGACGAGGCTCCTGTCTGCAGGGTGGGGTAGAGCAGGTTTAACTCACTGCAGCACTTCGGTGGACAGGAACAGAGCTCCCCTTGGGCTATTGTCAAGCAGCAGGTCAAGGACAGGATATGTTAGAGCAGTGGTCCTCAGTTGGGGGCGATTTTGCCCTCCAGGGACATCTGGCACTGTTTGGAGACATTTCCAGGCTGTCACAACCAGAGGGATGTGCGACTGGCATCTAGTGGGTAGAGACCAGGGATACTGCTGAGCATCCTGAAGTGCACAGGACAGCCCACCAAACAAAGAATTATCCAGCCCGAAATGTCAGCAGTACTGAGGTCGGGAAACCCTGAATTAGAGTCTCTGAGGCTATGAGGGTCTTGTTTCCTTGAGTAGAAGCACCCTTGTGTTGCAAAGAAAATCGTCCTTGAAACTCCCAGCATCTTGGTGTTCCTCTAACTCTCATGAACGCAGGAATCACCAGGGATCTTGTTCAATGTGGATTTGAATTCTGCAAGTCTGGTGAGGGCTTGACAGTCTGCGGTTTCAACCAGCTCCCAAGGGACAGCATTGTGGCTCGTCCACAGATCACACTGTCGAGTGCATTCATATTGTCCCACTCTCTGTCCCCACCCCCAGCCTTCTTTGTCATACTCTGTTTGAGCCATTCCATGCCCTGTCGCTAAGAAACATGTGGTGGCGTTTAAGCTCCACTGCCCAGATGACAGTATCTCTCCAGCTATTGCCAATTTGAAGTTCAGGGTGTTGATGAAATCGATTGACTTAGTTGGAAAAAGGATCCCAAGGGACCTGATCAAGCTACCGCCACACATGCTTCAAACAAACAAACACGTACCTCGGGACACTTTTTGCATAGTCTGAGAGGCTTAAATTGTGTAGCACCCATGACTTTGGGGCTGTTCAGGCTTGCTGCAGGATGCTAAACCAGAGGTTGGCAACCTGTGTCTGTAAAGGGCCAGAAAGTAAATATTTGAGGCTTTGCGGATCATACATTCTGTCACAGCTCCCCAAATCTGGAAAGCAACCACCAACAACATGCAAATGAATAGGCGTAGTTGTGTTCGAACACAACTTTATTTACAAAAACAGGCAGTAAGCTGGATTTGGCCCATTGCCACTGTAGTTTGCAACCCCCCCGTTCTAAACAATTCCATTTTCTTCATGTTTCTATCTCAGCAAAAAAGAAAATGAAAATCATATAGGAAAGACCCTAATGAAAGGGAGCTACATCATCAATATGAGTTGTAAATGTCTGGAGGGCATGGTTGAATAGATACTATTTCGTTTAGAAATGTGAAATGTGAATGCTTTAAAAAAATTATTTTTTGAAAGGCTCTGGAGTGCAGTGGTGTCATCATAGCTCACTGTAACCGTGATCCTACTGCCTCAGCCTCCCCAGTAGCTGGGACTACAGGTGTACACCACTACGCCTGGCTAACTTTTTGTTTTTTGTTTTTTGTAGATAGGGGGTCTTAGTATGTTTCCAGGGCTGGTCTCATACTCCTGGGCTCAGGAGCTCCTCCCACCTCAGCTTCCCAAAGTGCTGGGCTTATAGGAGTGAGCCACCTTGCCTGGTAATGTATCTTTGAAGTTGGCAGAAACACAGCTCTCTGTCTTCTTGTGCAGAGTGCGATGAGACAGGACAGTAAATAAGGAACAGAGAGATGTGCCTAAGGTCCGCCATTCAATCTTAGTCTGCTTTTTCTTCTTTCTGGACTTGCATGCATACCTTCTGCCCCCAAAGACATGGGGGAGGGAAGCCAGCAAAGATTTTCTTTCTGTTCCATCAGACCTTGAGCATTCTTTGAAGGACATTGATTTTCTTGCAGACGCCAGTTTGTGTGAGACCTCCTATTTGTAGAGAGGGAAACATTACTCAGACAGAAATGCCAGTGTACATTAGAATGCCCCAACTACACCTTCATGTTGGCAGTTAAACCACGGAGAACAGCAGGCTGAACTGGATACTGACCTCTCTTTGTAGAAGCACAGCCATGGATCTTGTGGGAACCTGCACCCCTGTGGTGCGTGGACGTTTGCAGAGCTCCCAGTCATACTGACCCTTGGGATATGGATAAATCACTGCATTTAACTCTGTCATCACCCTGAGCACCTCTCATTAAACCTGCATTATTTGGCAGGGGAAAATTCCTCTCCGTTAATTAAGAAAACAGAGCTCTGCTTGAGAGGGAAATGACCTGGCGTTTGTGTCTCCTTGCCATCAGGTGGGATTCTTCTGCCAGATCCTCCAGAGGATGTGGGGGCCTTCATACTGCCCTAGACTATGTGCTGCAGCCGGAGTTCTCTGGCAAATTTAGCTTGCAGCTCCCACCTCCCTATCACACGTGTGCTTGAGCTCACACACACACACACACACACACACACACACACACACACCCCGTGGCTTGAGCAACAAGAAAAGAAAAATGTGTTTATTACAGGAGAGTAAGGGCATGTTAGAGCCCCATTAGGTTGGACTCTATTGATTTGCAGTATTTTGACACTGGGTCTTGTTCAGCACAGACAAATGGAGAGTTGAACTTCATCTGTGTGGAGGAGGAATCCCAGCCATGGTTTAGAGGCACAGATAATTTACAACAGTGACTGGTGTTCAAGTGAATATCACTGCATCAGGCCCTGTTTCTCAAATTCATTAATCCATACAATCATGCAGTCAATGAGTATTTGTTTGCCTGTAACATATTTGAGTCTTTGCAGGTCATACAGTCTGTCACAACTCCCAACTCCGGAAAGCAGCCCTCGACAATATGCAAATGAATAGTTGTGGTTGTGTTCCAATACAACTTTATTTACAAAAACAGGAGGGGAGCAGTGAGCTGGATTTGGTTCATTGGCCATTGTAGTTTGCAAACCCCTGTTCTAAACAATTCCATTTTCTTCATGTCTCTGCCCCAGCACATAAATAATAGATAAATAATATAGGAAAGACCCTACTGAAAGGGAGCTAAATCATCAGTATGAGTTGTAAATGTCTGGAGGGCATTTACAGTCTTGAGGCATGCTTTCTTTCCTTGGGGAATTTTAGGCCTTACTAAACCTTCTTCCTGCATACTGAATACCAGGTACTGAGGTCAGGGCTAGCAAACAGGAACACAGTTTCTGCCCTCATGGAGCTGCTGATCTATCAAGAAGACAGAGATGAAACAAAAACTACACAGATGCATCATAGTCGTGATGAACCTTAAAAAGGAAAGATATGTTTTCCTCATCTAATCATCACTACAGCTTTAGTACTCATATCCTGTCATTATGCCCATCTTACTGATGCATCTCAAGAGGTCTAAAAATTTCCCCAAGTCACCCAGCCAGAAAGTAGGTCTCCAGTTCTGTTCGCAGTTAGAAGGGGAAGGAGTGTTTCTCAAGTTGGAGTGTGACCTGTGACAATACAGTTCCACCTTGGAGACAGTATCAGCTGCTAATTTAAACACATCACCAGAGCTGTGATTAATAAGGAGAAAATGTTTCTGCAGTGCAGGGAGCTCATTATAAATCACGTGTACTTTGAGTTTAAAATTGGAGAAACCCCAGATGGTAGACTATATAATGAATCGCCAGAGATGGAGATTGACAGGTGTGATCGTGGTATTTTGTTCCTGATGTTTGGAACCCCACCCATGTGGATCACAGCACTGACCCACTCCAGGTCAGAGGGTGATTGCTTTTTTCCAAGCTGTAGATAACATGAGAATCCATTTATGTTTATTCCGTGAGTATGTATTGAGCACCAAAGGGTGCTGGGCACGGCTAGCTCTGCAAGAATACAGTGAAGAGTGGGGAGAAGATCCCTGCTCCCAGGGGATTCATTCAGCTACAAACTTACATACGACCTTAATAAGTCAGGGTGGGTAGTTTAAAAAAGGGTCAAGTGCAATAGTGAGTGGTTGGCCAGAAGACAACTAACTTTGCTGCTTTAGAAGGAGTGTTCAGGATAGACACTGCTGAGGAGGTGATATCTACACAAGGACTTTAACAAACAGAAGAAGTCAGGCATGCAAAGGGGAGAGTTTTCCAAGGCCTGCTGGAATGAGCTTGTTGTGTTTGGGGAGAGGGGGAGGAATATAAGCACAGCTGAAGCAGAGTTAAGAGAGGAGGAGTGTTTAGTTGATGATCTTGGAGACAGAGAAGGGAGCCAAGTCACGTAGGGCCTTAAGGTCTGCATAAGGACTTTGGATTTTGCCAGTAATGAAAGTAACCACAGAACTCCCCTTTTTAGAGGCAAGTACACAATCATTGTGCATCTTTGGTCAACATTGGCCTTTCTGTTCATGCCCTGCATGCAAGAAGACCCTGGAGGAAAATCTGGGTTAATGAATCAGAAGAGAGGCATTTCTCCTCTTTAGAGTGAGCAGGTAGTATTTCCAGTCCCACCCACACATACTCCAGGGGAATGAATAGCTTACATTTAGGTAAAACTGATAGTAGATGCTGGGCTTGTGCAACAGGGCCCTCCTGCTCTGATCAAGCTCTTTTCTTTTTCAAGGGGGTGCCTCAGGGTATCCCGAGCTTTCCCAGGATGCAGAAGCCTGATACCAGAAGGCAGTACACCTCCCAACAGAATAGAAGCTGCTCCTCTTGGAGGTCACCTCCTCACGGAAATAGGAATCTGTTCACAAGCAGGATGCTCTCAAAAACACTGCACTTCTGGGCTTATGAAAGACAGGTTCGGGAGAACAGCATGCTGGCGAATTAATAGTATTTGCTAAGTTATTTATGCTGACCCTAATTCTACTCAAGAGCTAGGGTAGAAAACCCTGCGAAGATCATTGTGTCCACCTTTTTGTTTCTAGACGTGAGTTTGAAGATGTTTTCTTTCCTTACTAGAGTTCATCCATTCAAACCACTCATTCATCATCTTAGGTTGTTATCCTCTCCTCTCTGCTTTCATAGTGGGGTGGCTCTGGAAGTGATTAAGCTATTGTAAATCAGCTTTTGTGATTTGTATGTCAGAGATAGCAGCAGAGTAAGCAAGCGATTGGAGGGCCCAACTGCTATTGCCCTGACAGTTATCCCAGGAATAAAATTGAAACAGAAAATTACTGGAGTTTATTATATTTGGCAGATTAATTTCTTTACAGGAATATCCAATGTTAAAATTCGACCCTTTAACAAACATTGCTTTATTTTTATTTATTTATTTACTTGTTTATTTTTTTGGAGACAGGGGCTCGCTCTGTTGCCCAGGCTGTAGTACAGTTGCACGATCTCGGCTCACTGCAGCCTCGACCTCCTGGGCTCAGGTGATACTCCCACCTCAGTCTTCTGAGTAGCTAGGACTGCAGGCATGCACCACCACGCCCAGCTAATTTTTGTATTTCTAGTGGAGATAGGGTTTTACCATGTTGCCCAGGTTTTTCTCCAACTCCTGAGCTCAAAACAAACCGTCCTCCTTGGCCTCCCAAAGTGCTGGGATTATAGGCATGAGCCACCACACCTGGCCAGACGTTGCTTTACTTTTACTCCATTTTATTGAGATATAACTTACACAAAATAAAGCAAACAAATATTAAAACTACACCTCAGTGAATTTTTACACATGTGTATTGTTTTACAGTCACCATCCAGATTTAGCTATAGTACAACTGCAGTGCCCTAGCAGCTTTCTTCATACCCCCTCCCACTGCCCTGACCTGTATCACTATAGATAGCCTCAGCCTGTTCTTGAACTTCATATAACGGAATCATACAGCACATATTCTTTTTGCATGTCCAAGCATTTTCTACGAGATACATCCATGTTCTTGGGTGTAGTTATTCGTTCTCATTATTGTGTAATATTCCATCATATCAGGGTTTCTCAA
Organism: Macaca mulatta; assembly: GCF_049350105.2. Classification (NCBI taxonomy): domain Eukaryota; kingdom Metazoa; phylum Chordata; class Mammalia; order Primates; family Cercopithecidae; genus Macaca; species Macaca mulatta. The sequence goes on along the minus strand of NC_133407.1, from coordinate 127,662,314 downwards.
TTGTGAGAATGTTGACAGTTTGGTTTGGAAAATTCTGTATGGGGGCAAGGAAGCCATCCTGCACATTGTAGGATGTTTAGCAACATCTCCGGCCTCTACCTACTAGATGCCAGTAGAATCCCATCCTAATAGTGACAACCAAAAATGTGTCCAGATGTTTCCAAATTTCCTTCAGAATTAAAAACCATCATATCACATGAATATATTCCAATGTTAAAGAAACTTTTTATTTGGAAATAATTTCAGACTTACAAAAAAGTTACAAAAATAGAACAAACAACACCTATAATGTACTCTTTACGTAGATTGATCCATTGTCAACCTTTTGCCACATTTGTTCTTTCATGTTCACACGCATGCACACACGCACACACACATGCACACATTTTATTTATAAACCATTTGAGAGCAAATTGCATCCATCTGGGCCATTTACCGCCATATCCTTCTATACATATTTCCCAAGAATAAAGATCTTCTCCCACATTATCACCATTATTCATTGACCACAGTAAACTTAGCATAATACTTCTATCTATTGCCCATGTTCCTTTTTTTTTTTTTTCAGCTGACCAAAAATTTTCCTTTATAGCAGCAGTCCCCAACCTTTTTGGCACCAGGGACCAGTTTTTTGGAAGACAATTTCTCTACAGACTGGGGTCAGGGGGTGGGGATGGCTTTGGGATGGTTCAAGTGTATTATATTTATTGTGTACCTTATTTCTATTATTATTACATTGTAATATATAATGAAATAATTACACAACTCACTATAATGTAGAATCAGTGGGAAACCTGAGCTTGTTTTCCTGCAACTAGACGTTCCCGTCTAGGAGTGATGGGAGACAGTTATGGATCATCAGGCATGAGATTCTCATAAGGAGCACACAACCTAGATCCTGCATGAGCAGTTCACAATAGGGTTTACGCTCCTATGAGAATCTAATGCTGCTGCTGATCTGTCAGGAGGCAGAGGTCAGGCGGTAATTGGAGCAATGGGGAGTGGCTGTACATACAGATGAAGCTTCCCTTACCGACCACTCACCTCCTGCTGTGTGGCCTGGTTCCTAACCGGTCTATAGCCTGGGGTCTGGGAACCCCTGCTTTACAGCATTTATTTTCCCTACTGAGCAGGTTCCAGTCCAGGATCAGGTATTATATGTAATTGCCATGTTTCCTTTGTACCCTTTAATCTAGAACATTCTCTCAGCCTTGGCTGGTCTTAAGACTACAGTCCCTTTTTTCATAACAAATGTCCCGCCTTTTTGGGATCTGTCTAATGTTTCCTCCTGAATACATTCAGGAAATGCATTCTTGACTGGAATACTACATAAACGATAGTGTGCCCTTCTCAGTACATCTCAACTGGAGGCATACAGGGTGCAGTTGCATCTCACCAGGGATGTTAAGTTTGAACTTCAGGTCAAGGTATTGTCTGATTTTACCACTGTTTAGTTACTAATTCTTCCCTTGCAACTAATAAGCAATGTGTAGGGAAACACTTTAAAACAATGCTCTCTCCCATCAAATTTTACCCCCTAAATGTAGCACACTTTTTGATTCTTGTGTGAAGCACTCTACCGCCAATGGTTATAAAATGATTTTCCAAATCTAGCACCCCCTTCCTCCTTGTGAACTTACTCTACTGACAGCGGTTGGCATTCCACCATACATAGAGCCTTCTCTTTTCCCCCATTTATTTATTTATTTATTTATTTATTTATTTATTTATTTATGTTTTTATTTATCTGTTATCAGTATGGACTTGTGAATTCCTATTTGTTTCAGTGGTTTATAAATCATTACTTCCCTTAAATATTTTAATGCTCAAATTGTTCAGATTTGGCCAGTGGGGGCCCCTTCAAGATAGGCCCTGTGTTCTTCTGACAAACCCCCACCATATCTTATTTTTAATACTTTCCTACTTTATGGCATAACAAGATCCTGCTTCTTTTAATTTCCTTGCCTTTATCCTGGTATTGGCCATTTTTCTGAAGAGACTGGATTCCTTTTAGTGGGGAATGGTAGAAAAGACCACAATATATTTATCCATTTTCCTGATAATTGACATTTCAGTTGTTTCCATTTCTGGGCTATTACAAGAAAGCTTCTCTGAATACCCTTGTCCATTTCTTGGACCTTCTTACTAACTTCTGTTTACTCTATAACCAAGAGTGAAGACGGAGAATTGGGGAGTTTCTACTCTTGGTCATACACCCAACAGAAATTCGTAAGTCCACAAAAAATGGGCAAGGATATTCAGAGCGGCTTTATTCATAATTCATATATGTGTATGTGTATTTAGCTTTAGTAAATATTGCCAAGTAATTTTGCAAAGTGCTCATAACACTGTTTTAGGTTTTGTCACAGAAGAGGAAGCTGGAGGCCTCAGTAGAAGATAGGAATAATCAGTGGCAGGGGCGATAATGGGCCATTGCAATCCAAAGGCATGTTGTCTATGACCAGAAATGGCTGATCCTTGCAACATATAATGAGTGGAAAATGCTGAGACTTTGCCACCTGGCCCATTCTTAAACATCTCCTGAGAGAGCTCTGCTTGAAGATGAGCAAAATGGAAGTTACTGGAGTCAGTATCTCCCACCACCTTCAAAATGGTTTTCATCTGAGGGATGCCAGGAGCTCATTTGACAGCACTTAGGAAATGGAGGTCCATTGCTGGGGCACCTGCTGTTAGAGAGCATCAGACCCACTGCTTTACTTTTAAAAGTCCCTACCCATGTGACAGAGAGGTCCCCTGGGGTCCCACCCACATCTTCTGGCTGCTAGGGACCCATTTACAACCTTGGAGCATTCACTGAATGGTCTGAGAGAGTAAATATTTCTCTATCTATACCTAGGGAGTCACTTAGTGTCCAAGACACTTTTGATAGGGAGCCACCTGCCACTAAGGGCAGCAGGCAAAGCAGGAAACTGCTGCAGGCCAACAGAGAAGTGAACTGGCCCAGTATTGTGGAACCAGTGTTCAGTGTTGCCAGAAACAGCTTGGGCATGATCCAGCTTCTATAGCTTAAAGTTTCCTCATCCAAAATATCTGTCCTACAGAGCTTATAGTGCATCATTAGACTCAAAAATGTAATTAAAGTACTTTGCAAAGTGAAACTTCATATAGAGGAAGCATCATGCATAAGATACACAGTGGGCTCTTAGTAACTTTGATGAGCCTTTGGAATAACTAGCAACTGGTAAAATACATCTCTGGATGCATTTTAAGCAAGTGCCCCGTCTAAGTAGATAGTGACCTGCTGTGAAGTGGGGAGAACCCTCTCACGGGGCACATGTGCCCCCTGAGAGGGTCTTTGTGCAGTACACAAGTGCACAATGGTATGTAATGACCCTATATAGATGACCAGCGGTGACAGTGATCTTATCGCTGCACATCTGTATTAATCTCTGTGGTCCCCTCTTCTCTCCCCCAGGCCTCTCTGCTGATGGTGGTGCCAAGCGCCAGGAGCACCTATCCCGATTTTCCATGCCTGACCTCAGCAAAGACTCTGGAATGAATGTGTCTGAGAAGCTGAGCAACATGGGCACTCTTAACTCGTCCATGCAGTTCCGGAGCGCAGAGTCAGTTCGCAGCCTGCTCTCCGCCCAGCAGTACCAGGAGATGGAGGGAAACCTCCACCAGCTCAGCAACCCCATTGGCTACAGAGACCTGCAGTCCCACGGAAGGATGCATCAGAGCTTTGATTTTGATGGAGGGATGGCGGGCAGCAAGCTGCCAGGGCAGGAGGGCGTGAGGATCCAGCCCATGAGCGAACGCACCCGGAGAAGAGCTACTTCGCGTGACGACAACCGCCGCTTCCGACCTCACAGGTCCAGGCGTTCCCGACGCTCTCGCTCCGACAACGCCCTCCACCTGGCCAGCGAACGCGAGGCCATCTCTCGGTTAAAAGATAGGCCCCCTCTGAGAGCCAGGGAGGACTATGACCAATTCATGCGCCAGCGGAGCTTCCAGGAGAGCATGGGGCATGGGTCCCGGAGGGACCTGTACGGCCAGTGCCCTAGGACTGTGTCGGACCTGGCTTTGCAGAATGCCTTTGGGGACCGATGGGGACCCTACTTCGCGGAGTATGATTGGTGTTCCACCTGCTCCTCCTCTTCAGAGTCTGACAACGAGGGCTATTTCCTAGGAGAACCCATCCCCCAGCCAGCGCGCCTGCGATACGTCACGAGCGATGAGCTACTGCACAAATACAGCTCCTACGGCCTCCCCAAATCTTCCACCTTAGGTGGCAGAGGACAGTTGCACAGCAGGAAAAGACAGAAGAGCAAAAACTGTATCATTTCTTAATATGATTAGGATCAGGGAATGGGAGAAGATGGGAGCTAAGAATGTAAATTCAGAAACTTGCACTGTTTTAAATGTTAAAGCGCTTTTAGGGGTGGCTTATGGGGGAGAAAAGGGAAAATGCTGTCAGTAGATGGAGGCAAGGTTACAGATTGACTCAATAGGTAGTCACAGTTCTTGGCATGTTGAATATTATTTGCACATTTCACTTTGGAAACACAGTAGACTCTATTGAGGCCAGGGTTGGTCACTTCCTTCCCATCAGTTCTGTGTTGAGTTGCCATCTCGCAAGATGGCAAATTGTTTCCTGCTCGCTTTTATCCTCTCTGGTTCTCTTACTTTTAGGACCCTTTTTTCAGTAAGTAATTTGTTTATTAGCCAGGACCCAAGACTAAGTTATTTACATGTCCATTGTAAATGCAATGTAAATGAGAGTTCTGATAAAATATTTTTGTATTTTGTAATATCAAAGGAATTTCTATATCGTAGGACTCAGTGGGGACTTGCATGCACATCCACCATTGTCTTTGAGTAGTATTAAAAGGTGGCCCGGTACCACCTTTTTTTTTTTTTTTTTTTTTTCTATACAAATTTGTTACATGTCAGTGAGACCTTTTTCAAAGGAATATATTCAATTTGGCTTTTTGTGGCTGAAAAAAAATAACTATTAGACCCAAAGCATTTTATGCTCCATTCCATCTTAAGGAGCCATCCTTAAGTCTGCTCCCACCCTCAGTAGAATTTATTTTCTACAAAGTGGTAGTAATTTTTTTTAAATTGCAAATGTAATTTTTGCCAATTAGAGAAACCAACCAGTGTCAGTAAAATTCTGTGAGAAATGCCATCCCTGCTGGGAATGTTGAAGTTACTTAATGTTGATGTATCCCTTGGGGAAAGTGAAAGTGACTGTGAGTGGTGCTGTTGTGTGATGTCAGCATGACGTTGTTTTGAATGTGGCATTATGTTCTGGTGCTCATGTTTCCTGGATTGTATTATCTGCTTTCCTTTACCAAGGCAGACAGAGCTGCTGCCTTAGCCTGACAACCGGTTGTCCTCAAAGCAAATGAACTTAAGCATTTGGGATTGAGGGACAGAAGGATTCTGAGGGGGCTCTGGGAGGGACGGTGTGTGACATGTCATGCCTGGAGAAGGAACAAGGCTATTTGAAAACAGAAAGCAGGTCAAGGGTAGAAGTTAAAGGAGAATCTGAAGGCAGGTCAGGGAAAAGAAGAACTGGAAATGAAACAGAGGACAGGTGACAACCACGTCTCGAAGAGCTCCCAGAGGTTGTAGAAAGAATCCAGTGTAACCAGCTCAGTAACCAGAGTATCTGGGTTACTCAGGAAGGTTGGGCTACTGAGATTTCAGTGGTGCAGTGACTTTGAAAAACAGGCTTTGTCGGGAGGGGATTTCCATTTTGAACTTTGAGGACCGTTGGTCAGAAATTGGGCTCAAAAGTGAGTTTGCTTAATGAAGACATTTAACGGTTGTGCTGTTTATAGTAAAATAAAACTCCCTACCTTGCTTCAGTTAAAAATGAAGCGCTTGGTTTCTTCCATCCTCCTCCTCCCCTTAATGGATTGTGGCAGTTGAAATAATCCATCGGAGGACCCACCTGTAGTGAGATGTACTGTCAGTGTAGTGCCCGGTGTATCACAGTGGCCATCTGCCATGGTGAGGTGAGCGTGATCTCTTTTCAGTATAGTAGTAAACATTTTCTAGTACTTTTTATGGAGAGAATGTCAAAAGCAGTATTTCAGACCCCGTCCCAGATGGGTCTGAGGAAAGGAAGGCTGTAAAGGACATGGTAATGGCACTCCATTCGGGATGTATTAAAATAATTTGCTTTTCAGGTATTAATATGACATTTGTCATTGTCACTGATTTTTTTAAAAAAGCAATGCACATGTTGGTTGTGGCTGTTTTCCGCATGCTATCTTCATATCTAAATGCTTCATTAATTATCCGAGCCTCCGGAGAATTAACTCTATTACGTTTGTATAGTAAGTTTGTAAACTGCTTGGCAAACTGATTAAGAAATAATTTGCAACACCGTGCTACTAAAGTGGCAGGTTTCTGGTAGAAATTGTGCGGGTCCAATTTGGAGTTTTAAGTTCCTTGATTGATGAAACTAAAAAGGCAATTTTGGAAAAAGAAAAGAGAAGGGGAAAAGTAGATCACTTATCTTAGCAAACAGTTGAAAATATGTCTGTCCTCTGTGGCCCCAAATCCAGTGAAAGAAATTCTCCCAGTAAAAGTTGCTTCCTAACTCTGTTTTTCTCAGAATACCTCTTACGTTTCTCAAAGAAAGCTTCAACTACCATCAGCAGAAAGAAGGTGGCCTAAAAACTGACACATGGCCAGTGCCCAGAGGGGTCTAGAGGCATAAGTCTAGATGCCCAGAGAGCATCCAGGGACTGAACTGCTCAAAGCTTGAGATGAAATGACATACAAGCTTCAGGGTAAAACTGTCTACTAGCAAGATTACCTCCCTCTATTCTACCATTGCAGATTTCTTCTTACCCCAAATGCAACCTTACAGAGAATGCTGAATGCGGAAGGCCAGTTCCTTGCGATGATGGCAGAACCTCCAAGTGAATGCCCTGTTGAGGAAAAGGACATCATTGTATTTGGAATTCCACCTGCTAGTGATAGCTCACACATCACATCCCAGAATCCCATTCCCAGTGCATTCTTCCCTGAGGCAAGAACTTAAGGTCCTCACCTAATTCCTCCATCAAAACCATTAACTCTTATTGGACAAGCTCCTCCTGTGAGTGGGGCCTGTACTCATTTCCTCTTAGATCATAATTCCATCTTCAACAGACTGGTTTCCAGAAGAGTAATCTTTTTCCAGTGTTCTGTCTTCTCCAATGCCCTGGTGGTTATTTTTCCACCTCTCCTAATATTGATCTTCTTGTCTTGCGGTTAGAACTGCAGCTTCGGAGTTCAGTTCATTTCCTATTGCTGCTCAATTCAGTAGCAACATAGCTGGCTTGTTCCCAGGCCCAGGAAATATAAGTCATTGACAGTTTCCTGAGAGGCTCTGCCCATCCATACCACCCTTGGTACTGTGAAAAGACTTCTTAGCAGCCAGGTGGCATTGAGGATGGTATTCAGGGCACTTTCCATCTGTCATATAGTTGTAGGATCTCTACCAAGTGTGAAGGTAAATGAGGTAAGGGAGATCAGAACCATGCTTGCTGGTTTTTCATACGTCCAAGGGAGAAGTCCTGGTGTGGGTTGTTTGACCCCTTCTTTCCACTTTCACCTTTTATTTTTTATTCCTTTCTTTCTACCCCCAACCAGCTGAGCAATTTTGTGTTTCTAACACAGGACCTGGGAGTAGTGCTTTCTAATCCTCATTTCCTGTAGGATGCTCCTGCACTATAACAAGATTATGTTTTCTTCCTTCTTCGGCAGCTTTCTGCTTCTTGGGTACTACTAGCTATTGTTGAGTTCAGATGGGGCCTGTGATGACATATACGTGGCATGTGCTCTGCGCTCCCTGCAAGCTAAGCAGATACAACCAATGCATCACTGTATACTCTCGCTGAGAATGTGGATGCAGCCTCACAGATCTTTGCAACACTCCAACCAGCCAGGACCAGTTGATCAGAACTGATCTTATTAGTCTGCTAACAAATCTTATTTGTGAACTGATTCGTATCTGTCTTTCCACCCTTGGTTCTCTTGCCATAGAACAAAAACAGTTTAGGAAGCATAGTTAGGAACATTTAGGAACCAATATTTATAAGTAATACGGAGACTCCAGTTCACCCTCCCCTCCCCACCCCAGGTTGTGGAGGCTCAAGGAAGCTGACTTCTTAGGCTAAAGGATAAAAAATCTCTTTCACCTCCTTTGCCATTTTCATGTTCTCTGCCAATTACTATAGGCAGTCTTCATTTTGCAGAGGTGAGGTAGGACTTCATCTTATTCTTCATCTAATCCCACCTTCTAACAAAAAAAAATAATAATAACATATTTAAATTCCAAGGAGAAGTGTTCTTTGTGTATTTCTAACAGAAAACAGACGCTTAAGCCTAAGAAGGAAGATCCGTCCATGACAAAGGAAAGTGGAAAACTGAACCAGTTATCTGAATACTTCATGCCAGGACAGTTGCTATTAGCAACTGTTTTGCACCTTCAGGGCTTTAAAATGGGCTCTGCAGACAGCATTTGCATATGCAGGACTCAGTAGCCAAGCCTCCACTGCCAGCTGTTGAAGGCAGTTTCAGATCACCACCTTTTGAGGTACATTTCTTTAAGCACAAGAGAAGTGGAAATGGCCTTTGCCTTGTCTCCAGTGGTTTGTCCCTCTGGTGCCTCAGCAGATACCAGAGCTTATTCTTATGACCATTTAGAAATAGTCCTCAAAGTTAAGATCAAGAAAAAATTGGATTCTTTTTCCATTTTCTCATAATAGTTGCCTAGTCAACACAAGACTCCCATAAAATATGACTCACTATTGGGAGCCATACTATTTTATAAGCTTACTTCCTGCTGACAAAACTAGCTTTCCTCAAGGAAATATAAAGGAGGGGAAAGTCACGTAGTGTTAGGAAAACATTTCTGTGTTTTGAATATGATGAATCCATAGGATAGAGAAAAATCTTCTTGTTCTATTCTGAGAGTTCTCTGAGATATCCCTTCACTCTGCTCAGCATTTGGCCATTGATGTTCAACAGGTCACTGACCAAGCTTTTCTAAATTTTTCAGAGGGAGTTACTTACCAATCAGGTCTGTTCTCAAACCTACCTAGCTGATTTTCATATCTTTCCATAAAGGGTCATGATTTGATCATGGACCCTGACTTAACATTCTAAGGACTATGAGTCCTCCATTTTTTTTAATTTTTTTTTTTTTTTTTTTTTTTTTTTTTAGCAAATTAGGACTTCGACAGGTTTTCCTCTCCTAAACTCATTCTTTCCTCCACAGGATTGCTTTGCCCATCTCCTGCTTTCGTTTCAAGTGCATAAACAAAACCTCAAAGGGCCTGGGAAGGTGAGGCAGGCCAGAGTCTGTGTTCTGTGTTGAGTGTCAAGCTATTTGTTAAGAAGGTCTGCAACAGGCCTTTGGTGTGGGCTCTGCCAGAGACTGTTCTGAACACTTTGCTTGAGATCCGTGCCCTGTAAAATGGATATGATGTTTTACTGATGTCTGTAATACATTTGTAAACTTCCAATAAAATTTGAATAAAAGAAATGGTGCCATTCTTCTCCGTCCTCCCTCACTTTCCAGATCTTAGGGGTGGTCTCTGCCTTTGAGCGTTTCAACAAAGTAAAGAAGGGACACAGGTATGGAGGGATGAGTTTTACTGTGAAAGATTAACCTGATTGTTTAAATCGGGATTTCTAAACCTCAACAGTATTGACATCTTGTGCTGGTTAATTCTCGGTTGCAGAGGGCTGTCCCGTGCATTGTAGGATGTTTAGCAACATCGCTGACCTCTACTCACTAGATGTCAGTAGCAGCCCCCAGGAACTGTGACAACTAAAAATGTCTCCCATCACAAGCATTAGGATGGCAACTGTTAACAATAATAACAATTGTGGGTGAGGATGTGGGGCAATTGGAACCCTTGTACACTGTTGGTGGGAATGTAAAATGATGCAGTGCTGTGGAAAACAGGCAGTTCTTCAAAAAATTTAAAAACAGAATTACTACCATATGCTGCTTCTGGGCTATACCCAAAAGAATTGACAGCAGGGTCTCCAAAGAGGTGTTTGTACACCCATATTCATAGCAGCAGCATTCACAATATTCAAAAAGTGGGAGCAACCCAAATGTCCACAAGATGAATGTGTAAACAAGGTGTGGTGTATACATAAAATGGAATATTATTCAGCCTTAAAAAGGAAGGAAATTCTGACACATGCTACAATGTGGTTGAACCTTGAGGACATTTGGCTAAGTGAGATAAGCCAGTCACAAAAAGACAAGTGTATGATTCCATTTATCTAAGGCACCTAGAGTCAAATTCATAGAGACAGAACGTAGAAGAGTGATTGGTTGTCAGGGACTGAAGGGAGAAGGGAATGGGGAGTTATTATTTAATGGGTATAGAGTTTCATTTTGGCAAGATGAAAAGAGTTCTGGAGACGGGTTGCAGAACGATGCAGATGAACTTGATACTACTGAACTGTACACTTAAAAGTGGTTAAGATGGTAAATGTTATATTATGTTTATTTAACCACAATTAAAAATGTCTCCACACATTGCCAATGTCTCCTGAGGGCAAAATTGCCCCTTGTTGAGAACCACTGGTTTCAGTGCATTGCCTTCATAGAATCTTTGTTCCTTGAGGATTCTTGAAACCGATTCCTACCCAGGCCACACACTTAATTTTCAGTTATTAGCAAGAATTGAAACCAGGAGATGACCCAAAAATATTTGTGTTTGCTTTTAAGCAAATAATAAGTGGTCTGTCTGGAGAATTACATCCACGTCTGTGTTCTGGTTAGGGTGGCATTAACGTTGACTGGGAGCCAGGACCAAGGCAGCATGTAAATTCAATTTCCCGATGTCTCATCCATAACATTAGGGAGTTGCTAGATGCTACAATATCATCTATGAATTCATTCAACAAATATTTATGAAAGACTTCCTCTATGCCAGGAACTGTTCTAGGTGTTTAGAATATAACAACATGTAAAACAAACAAAAATCTCTACCTTAAAGGAGCTTACAAACTTTACTTTCAACAAGGCAAGACATCGGGAACAGTTGTCTTACCCACGGTAACTAATCACGAGGTCTTGGGAGTGGCAGACAATAAGAGTTGTTTCATTCTAAGACATTCTAAGAGCTTTTGAACAAAAACTTGAGCTGGAAATGGCAATTGTGCCTGTTCTGCTTACAGACCTCTGTAGAGCATGGCCTGCAGGCAACCATGGTTTTTAACATAGAGCCTCCCTCTTTCTCCTCTTCAGCCAAAATGATTGTAGTCAAGTATAGCACCTAACCAGCAATCCTATAAGCATGATAAACCGGACTAATAAGATTCCCTCTCTCAAGAATATAGGCCAGGCACAGTGGTTCATGTCTATAATCCCAGTACTTTTGGGAGGCTGAGGTGGGAGGATCACTTGAGGCCAGGAGTTCAAGACCAGCCTGGGGCAACACAGCAAGACCCCCCTCCACCCCCGTCTCTATGGGAAAAAAACGAAAACAAAAACCAGTAGCTGGGCATAGTGGTGCAAATCTTTAGTCCCAGGTGCTAAGGAGGCTGAGGCAGGAAGATCACTTGAGGCTGCAATGACTTATGACTGTGCCACTGCACTCCAGTTTGGGTGACACAGCGAGAGACCTTGTCTCTGATAAGATTAAATAAGATTATAAACTAAGAAATTCTGAGAGAATGAGGCAGCTGACAGTGGCAGTGGAAGCTAAGAGAATGTATGAGGAGGAACCAGAAGGTGGAGTCAGGCCTAGGAGCAACAGGGTAAGAGGAAGGATGAGGAAGCAGAAGCAACAGGTAAGCAAAAGTCTAGGCTGAGAGCAGATCCAAGAGCAAAGACAAGAGACCAGAATGGACCCAGAGGAGCTGGTCTTCAGGACTTCCTCACCTCCAAACAGATCCTAGTTCCTGCCATGGAGGTACCCTTCTAGGGTTACCATTTGATTTTGGTCCCTCACACACCCCTCTCCATTGTGCTTATGTATTGTGACAACACATACCTATGTAACCTCTTCTTCGGGCTCAAGTGTTCCTTGCAATCCCAATGAAAACATATGAAGGATCCCATATGCACTAAATGCCAGTTGTGCACCTTTTATTTTGGCCCCATGTTCCTTTAACATTTTAAATCTCATCTCAACCACTTGCTAGTTGTTGATCTTGGGAAATGTCCATATCCTCCTTGAGCCTCAGTTCTTAATCTATTAAATGAGATAATAACAGAAGAGTCATTACTGGGTTATTGTGTGGATGTACTGGAACAATACTTGTAAAACTCTTAGTGCTACCTGTCATTATAAGAGCTCAAAACACATTAGCTATTGTTATTACTATCATTAGTATTTCTAGTCTACCCAAACAGAGAGGCTGGCAAGAACTAGATACCAGTGGTATCCAGTCTAATAACGCTCTTATCTTTTTTTTATTATACACATTAAATAGGATTTAGAGACATTCAAGGAAGGCCTGAATCTTCACTATGTGTAAAAAATGCCCACTGAACTTACTGAAAACTCCTCATCCTCCTGAAAGACGTTCTGGTTTGGTGGATCTGAGGTAGAGCCCCAGAATCTGCTCTTATAACAAGGCCCTTTATATCTTTATGATCTAGGTGGTTTGAGAATCACAGCTCAAGAAATTCTGCCTTGGCATTTCTTGCTTTCTTCCAAGTCTCTGAAGCAAATAAACAAATGATTGAGTGTTTTTGCTCCACAGCTTAGGCCTGGGTTCTTGTCTCACCACCAGGAAGGATTAGGTACACACACACTCGAAGAGTGAGTTAAGCAAGAAGTTTGAGTGATGCAACGGCTGTTGGCAGGGAGGGAGGGGATGCAGCAGTGGTCCCCTGAAGGCAGTGGTCCCCTGAACTCACCTGAAGGCAGGAGAGTTCCCAATATGACTGAGCCATATCTAGTCTAAGAATGCTCTTATCTTTTTTTAATGTAAGCATTAAATAGGATTTAGAGACATTTGAAGAAGGCCTGAATCTTTACTACGTGTAAAAAATGCCCACAGAACTTAATGAAAACTCCTCGTCCTCCTCAAAGGGGTTCTGGTTCAGTGGATCTCAGGTTTTTTATGGGCTCAGAATAAGCAGTGCATCCTGATTGGTTTGCGAGCATGCAAAAAAGGTTAAAGCAAAGACACCACTCAAAGGTGGGCATGATAGTGTAGAAAACCAATTAGGAAAGGGTAGATATATGTAAACTAAGTGAAGGGTGGGGATCAATCAGAGGAAAGTGGCCAGGCACAGTGACTCAAGCCTATAATCCCAGCACTTTGGGAGGCGGAGGCAGGCAGATGACCTGAGGTCAGGAGTTTGAGAACAGCCTGGCCAATATGGCAAAACCTCATCTCTACTAAAAATACAAAAATTAGCCAGGTGTGGCGGCACATGCCTGTAATCCCAGCTACTCGGGAGGCTGAGACAAGAGCCTGAGACAACCCGGGAGGCAGAGATTGGAGTGAACCAAGATTGCACCAGTGCACTCCAACCTGGGTGACAGAGCGAGATTCCATCTCAAGAAAAAGAAAAAAAAATCAGAGGAAAATGCACCAAGTGCAAAGGCACGTTCTCATTCCAGTTCGAGGATTTACCCGGGACTATTTCCGGCCAGGAAGGTGGGGTTTTGCTGGAGACCCACCCCTGTCTGCCTAGACATTTGTCTGCCTCCTGCCCCTACCACAAACAAGCAAACAAAAACACATCCGCTAGTCCCTGTTGCTTCAAGGGAACCTAACAATCTTATTGGTCTGAATATAGAGACTTGAGCCAGTAGCTTCTAGTCCAATTTTAGAGGAGCTGGAGTGGGTTCACTTTTTTTCAGGAATGGCAGTCATCAAAAAAGGAATGTACTTCAACTGGCTTTAATTTTTATGATAGATGTATACCACTGCTGCACTGAAGAAGAGAGTGAGCTTATTGTAAAACACAATCTAACAATTATGTTTGGATTTGAGAATTGCTACTTGGGCTCAGAGCCAATGGTTTTCACACATCAAAATTAACTGGGTAGATTACGGAAAATTCAGGATCCCTAGCCCCATCCCTAGAGAGTCTGATTAATCAGGGCCCCGGGTCATCACATTTTTCATAAACATTTGGCGATCTAGGGCCACCCCTTTCATCATGGGAAAGCCTTTATTTTCTGTGAGCCCTTGTGTGCTAAGGGCTCAGTCCAGTTTGTGTTACAGAGCTTTGGGGTTGAAGGGTCTGCTTCTCAAATACTCATCCGCCCTATGTGTAAAGTAGATACTGGTTTTACTTTTAGATTAGAACGAGAAACATCAGCCCCTTTGGAAAACCCATCCCAGCCTAAATTCTAAATATAGCTAATTTTGACTGAGACAGACATCCAGTCATGAACCTAAGAAGGAAAGCTCGTTAGAAGATGCAATAGATTAATAAAAGCAAACCCAGGCTGAAGTTTAGGGGGAAATGGTTAAGCTATTAAATGACACAATTATACCCAGCAGGAGATGAGATGATTTAAGAACTTTCTCAGCAAAATACTAGCACATACTTGTTTCTCCTGCTCGGCTGGCTGATTCTGAAGATAAAACAGGTCATCAGGGCTGATGGACGGCCTTGTGTCCTTAACACCCAAGAAGTTCGCAAACAGATGGATCTAGAAATACTAGAATGTAAATTGAATGACCTAAGGAATTTGGGCCATAAAGGGCAATTTTTTAAGGCTAAGTTCTTTGGATTTTAAGTAATCAAAACTTACTTCAAACTAACTTGGGCCACAAAAAAAAAAAAGAAAGAAAATTTGTTTGAAAGATACTGCATATCTTGCAAGAAGCTAAGGGAAACAGCTTCATGAGGGCCTAGAGCCTGAAATAGAAAAGCCACCAAGGGATCAGAAAGTTTCTACCCTAAATTTTAAGCTCAGCTTCTCCTCCATAGTCTGCTTAATCTTTTCCCTTTGTTATTTTGCTTTTTCAGCTTTGGGAAATTCATGGACATATGTGGTTCTCCACAGCTCCCAAGTTGCCATCTTCTTCATTTAATATTTTAGTCTCAAAAAATACTCTGATTGGCCCAGTTTGGGTCAGGTACTCATTCCTGGTCTGATCAACCAGTGGTGGAACAGGGATGAAGTGCTAGGTGCTAGCATGCTGGCAGAGTGCTAGTTCTTTTTTTTTTTTTGAAACGGAGTTTTTTGCTCTTGTTGCGCAGGCTGGAGTGCAATGGCGCCATCTCGGCTCACCACAACCTCCGCCTCCTGGGTTCAAGCAATTATCCTGCCTCAGCCTCCTGAGTAGTTAGGATTATAGGCATGCGCCACCATGCCCGAATAATTTTGTATTTTTGGTAGAGATGGGGTTTCTCCATGTTGGTCAGGCTGGTCTCAAACTCCCAATGTGATCTGCCCACCTCAGCCTCCCAAAGTGCTAGGATTACAGGTGTGAGCCACCGTGCCTGGCCAGAGTGCTAGTTCTTTTGGGTGAGGGAAGAGTTTTTTGGATGCAGAAAATCATGGGCTTGGCAGACATCTGCAAATGTATCACCTTTAGGAACTATCCTAGTAATAACCCAAGAGGAAGAACTGAGATTTTCTATTGGCTATATTTCTAAACAGTCGTCTGCACTCTGTTTAGCAAGTTGGTGCTACAGTCACATGAGAAGGTTTCTACAACCCTGCGAGTCCCAGGTTTGGACCAACTGGTCCAGTCTCAGTCAAGCACTGCATTCAAAGAAATACAAATACAACCAGAAAGTATTATAAGTCCATATTCAGCATTTCAAATCTGTCCCGTCTATCAAGGAAACACTAAAGGAGGAGGTAAATTTCTTAATGCATAGCAGACATTTAACAAGTCTCTCTCACCATTGCTGCCCCTGTCACTACCCTGCATGTGAATGCCAGCTTGTCTCTTGAGTTGTCTCTTTCCTATTCTCAACTTCCACCCCCAAACACATTCAGTGCCCAGGTCTTTTCTGTCACACTTGCCAGTCTTCCTTGCCTGCTCTTATTAGGTAAATCAAATTTGCCACTCTGTCCTGTTTTGTTTTCATCTCTGCTTCACTCAGTACCCAGACTCCCTCAGGACTGTGTTGCTTCTGACCCTGAATTAGTTCTTTTCTCCCAGGCTACAGGGACCACAAAGGTCTTCTTCCTATTACTTCATGGACTGTATGAATTCCATCCAGCTGGTGACATCATGGCAGGTAAGAGGATAGCTGTGGGAAAGTTGTGTCTGTTGTCATAGTCAAGACCCAAAACCCTCTAGGATCCTTTATGGTAGACAAGGTCACAGGCCTGGCACCTTCTCTGTCTTGTTACCCTCTCAAACAAACCACAACTGCTGGAAAACATTGCATAATGTGCATACAATGAATAAATGCCATGAATGTCCGGCCAAATCGATCTTTCAGTTTCTCATCATGATCTCTCCCTTGCACCCAGACCTTTGGATGTGCTGTTCCATCCGCTTAAAGTACTCACACTTCTACTTTCCCCTTTCCACCTATTGATCACTTGGTTAACTACTTCTCATTCTTCAGGTCTCAACGTAGATATGCGTCTAGGATGAGAAGTCTGGTCTCAGCAAGTTAGAAATAGGATCTCTGCCTTGGGCTCCCATGGGATTCTGCATATCTGCCAGCAACATCTTGTAATTCTGAGTTTCCTTTTCCCCCTCGTTAGAACCAGTACTCCATGGGGGTAAGGAGCCCAGCTGTCTTTTCTTCTGGGGCCTAACACATAGTAGATGCTCAAAAAATTTTAAAACAGTGTCAAAAGAAAAATTCCTA
Organism: Macaca mulatta; assembly: GCF_049350105.2. Lineage (NCBI taxonomy): Eukaryota > Metazoa > Chordata > Mammalia > Primates > Cercopithecidae > Macaca > Macaca mulatta. The sequence goes on along the minus strand of NC_133407.1, from coordinate 127,645,564 downwards.
AAAATTCTGGTTCAGTAAATTAAAAGGAAGAAGAGGTAGTATGGCTTTACCCTTACAAACCTTTGAGTGTGAAACACTAAAAAAAAAAAAAAAAAAAAGTTTCAGCCTTCCTTCCAAGGAGAAGTCTTTTTCCCTCTGGATAAGTTGCTGCAAGGCAAAATTTCACTCAAAGTTCCTATTAGTGGTTACGTCTGAGATCAAGTTTGCATTACTGAATTTCCCCCAAATTGGTTTCTTTTCTAATAAACTCCAGTTAGGCAATAGCATTTTCCAATTTCAAAGAGTAATAGTGCCTTTGGATTCCATAATGAAGCTACCAACATTTCAAGTACTATCAACTACAAGTTTAAAAAAAAAAAAAAAAAAAAAAAACGAAGTCAAGAGTTTGTGCCACTGAATTATAATCAGATAATTTATAATATAATGAAAGAACCATCACTAGGAAGTGAAGATTTAAGAATAATCAAATCCATGTGGCTCTGGAAAATGCTACCAAGGAATAAACTTATATTAGCAAATGGAATAAATTATCATATTTCAACATATTTCTTTCATGGGTCTAGGGCTAATTACAGGACTATAGTTTATGGGAGAATGTGCCTGAGCAAGCAAGGACACAATCAAGGCACACTTAGGCAGAAATCTGCAGCTGAATTAGAAATAAATAAGATGCTACGACACTTAATTTAATAAAAGCCCCAATGGCAGAAGAAATACAAAGAAACAAGTTGATGCTTTCTGTCCAGTAACAAAAAGTGAATCTAGAAAAAGCAAATGTTATTCTAACATTTCAGACACAATCCACTAAATATTTATTATAAATAGGAGTCCAGTAGACAAAGGGTTGCAAAGGAAACACTCAGAAGATAGGTAATGCTACTACCGTAGAGTTTTGAGAGATATTAAAACAAATTTACAATCTAGAGTGTTATCTCTTTTTACCAGGATGAAAAAATAAACCTTACCACCTGAAAATATGCAGCATAAGATGAAGTTTTCCTGGCCTAGGAAAGAAATCAAAGAATGATGGATGTACAATAAAGTCAGTAGTGAATTCCTCTGACCTAGAAAGAGGAATAGCTAACTATATTCCTTTAATTTCAAAATTAGTCTCAGATAAAGAGCTAGAAAAGAAATTGACTCATATATTTGAAAAATCTATTCTCTAAATCTCATCTATTGTTTCAAGGTTGTTTCTCAATTCTTCAGAATGATGATTCAGGGGGAGTTTTGTGTAAAGAATGAGTGTGGCTGAGACATTTACCGCTCATCAAATATCCATCTGTTCCCACCCACCTCCCAGCCCCCTCCCAGTTGCATGTGGTCATGTGACTAGTGCTAGCCAAAGAACTGTGAGGGGAAGTGGAGGTGTCACTTCCAGACTAAGACAGTGGACAGCCTCTAGGCATTTGCCTACAATCTTTGATCTCAAGTCATGGTGACATTGATGTCACTTATTTAGATGCCGAATCATTAGATAAAAGCAGATGAGATCTCTGAGTCAATGTGTGGAAGCAGCCATCCATAAGGAGCTTTGCTTAAACAAGAAATATACCTTTGTTGTCTTAAATTGAAGAGATTTCAGGGTTAATTTTTGACTGCAGCATAACCCAGCCTATTGTGACTAATCATAAGGGCCAGTCTAAAATGTTCTCTCAAGGTTCTTTCTAACCTAGAGGATTGAGTCATGTGTATCATCTGATGTTCATGAGAAGTTCTGAAGTTCGAAGGGGCCAGTGCTTTGGATGTAGTTCTTTTGTTTGTTGGTTTGGTAGGTTACTTTGGCTTGGTTAAACTGATCAGTCAATTAAAACCTGGAATCCTAATAATGGTCTCAGAGAACTACAGCTTATGAGACTGCATGGTGCACACAGTCTATTCTGCTTACCATTGTATTCACATATGCTAAGCTTAGTATCTGTACAGTATAGGTAACTGCTCAATAAATATTTGCTGAAATAAAATAACTAAACAATTAAAATGACCCATACAAAGATTATGTAGATTGCATAGAGCCCTTCGTCACCCCAAGCGCTCCCTTTGAAAGATGGGGGAGACTTTCCCCTTTCATACAAAAACAGGCTGTAGAAGAAAGTCACTACACTGAATGCATTGGACAGCCTGCTCATTCCTCAGATATTTATGGAGCACTCACTGCGTGCATTATTCTAAGTTTGAGGATAAAACAATAAGTCAGGCAAATATCCTGTCTTCATGGAGACCTGATTTCCTTTTCTTAAGTATCTTTTTTTAAAAACCAGAGTTTGGCCTGTAAAAGGAAATTTCTCAGGTATCTAGTTACCTGGTATAAAAGTTAAAGCATGGCAGAAGGTCCATAGTGCAGCAACGTGTAGCCTCAACAAATTCCACTTCCCCAGAGGCCTTGATGACTCACCTGCCTGCCTTGCTTTATCTTTCTGCTGCTTCCCCTTGGACATTCCCACCCCCCTAGTTCTTGTTTGAGCAGATGGTTCCTACCCTCCTGCCTTGCCCAACCTCATTCTTAAGAAATGAGCATTTGTGCTGCTTCCTTCTGAGAGCTTTTCGTGATCTCTTCCTAGGTCCACTCCCTGCTGTTTTCTATCATGGGTGGTTTGGAGATGAACTGCTAACCTGCCCTGTGTTAAACGTCCTCAGCCAGGAGCTCAGAACTTTTGAGTATTTTCAAAGGGTTCACCGCGTCTCTAGAGAAATGCTCCCAACAGTCCTAACTGAAGTCAGCAATGAATTGGCCAAAGGACTCAAGAAAAGTTTCCTTCCTCCTCGATCTGTTGCTCAGAGCACTGCATGAGACCACACAGAGCAGTATCCAAGCATTGAGCAACACTCAGAAGGGCAGCAGGACAAATGCACAGTTGCTAATGACCCATCTCCTGGCCATGCTTTCCTCCCTCAGCCCCCTCCTAGGGTCACCAAACAGCTGTAAATACAAGCTGACCACCCTTAAGGAGCTGGGATGGAGGGAGATTTTCTCCAGTCTCCAGTCCTGCCTTTGCACCTCTGTGGCCTCTCAAATGCTCAGCCAGTATTTTGAGTACACCCAACCTCACCCAGGAGATACATGTCACCCAGAAACATGCGCTCTCCAGAGAGAAGTCTTCCTGACATCATCGGGGCAGTCCTCCTCCACCTCCTCCTCTTCCCAGCTCTTTGTTCTGCAAATTAATGCCATCCAAACAATCCTGTAAGTGATTTGTTTTTTAAAAGGCTGAGGCTGAGAGCTGGGCATCATAACCCAGGGCACACCAACCCAGGGCACAAAAAAGATTTCAGCTTTGCAAGCTGCAAATAAAATCCTTAGAGTGGGGAGTAGAGTGCCCTGTAAAGAACAAACTGTAGAAGCCTGGAAAGAAATAGGATCCCAAGGAGCAGGGATGTGGGGGATCTCCAGGTCTTCCTTTGCTCTCTTCCTGGGGCCTCTTCCTCTTCTTGCTGCCTCCTCCCCTGCCTTGAACATGTGCCCATGACCCACGAGGGACAGCAAAGGCTTCTTTCTGTCTGCTAGGTCATCCAGGTAAATAACAGGTATAATAATGAGTGAAAACACTTCAAAATGTTGACAGTGCTTTGGAAAAGGAGGCTTTGTGTTACGTTCAGCAAGGCAAGCATGCAGAACGTTCTGAACGCAGATTTCAGCTAAGAGTGTGAGTCAGCTACAGGGAAGAGGGAAAAGAAAGAAGAGGGAGGACACAGGCTCCTCCAGTTCCCAACACTGATAGGTCTACAAGTTTGAAATCTGGATAAGACATATCTCCCTGCCTTCTCCAAATGGGTCTTTGTCAACAATTATGACTGCAGCAAGGGAAAAGCCCATTTCTAGTTTGGGCCTAGAATATTCTATAACCTTCTCAAATGATTGCACTAAGGAGCAGACTTCTAAGCAGTAGGTGTTTGTTAATTTTTGTATAGATCATGTTCAATGGAGTGAAATTAAGGGAATCATCTATATTTTGTGTAGGCAGATCAATTCCATTTTACTATTTCTATTGAATATTTAATTTTGCTCCTCTTACTCTCTTCTCTGAGGCAATATCATGAGAAAGAAAAGTTGGTTGTAAATAGACCTTCTCTCTCTTGCATCCATCATCTGCCATCACAAAGGAGAGTAGTTTAACAATTAAGTAGCCAAGGATGACACCTGTGTGGTAGAGGTTCTGCATTCAGCTGCACCTGGATCCTGGGAACATAATTGGACCCACAACCTGCCCCATTGTACACCAAAGAATGTTAATAACACGCCTGCATGCATGCATGTGTGCGCACACACGATACACTTGCTACACATTTGTAAGGATCTGTTTTTTTCAGGAATTATATGTATCTACCAAAGCAGATAGATTTAATGTATTGTTATAAGTCCACCAACAACATTTTTGGTTTAAGGGCTTGTTATGTGAAAGTTTTATAAAAATTTCACTTATTTACTATTTCTGGGTTTTTTGTTTTTTGTTTGTTTGTTGTTTGTTTTTGGTTTATTGTTGTTGTTTGTTTGCTTTTTGAGACAGGGCCTGGCTCTGTCACCCCTGCTGGAGTGCAGTGGTGCTATCTGCCACTGGCCCACTGCCACTTCTGCCTCCTGGCTTTAGTGATTCTCCCGCCTCAGCCTCTGGAGAAGCTGGGACTACAGATGTGCACCACCACACCTGGCTAATTTTTTTGTACTTTTTGTACAGATGGGGTTTTGCCATTATTGTCGAGGCTGGTCTCACACTCCTGGGCTTAAGCAATCCACTCAACTCGACCTCCCAAAGTGCTGGGATTACAGGCATGAACCACTGAACCCAGTCTCACTTACCTATTTCTTAGAAACAAGCTTGTGGCTAGAATGAGGCATATGCATGTATTACCACTAATACATATCTTAGGTGCTGTGAGTAAATTATAAAAAGTGAGAATTCTGTGATATAAGAGAGGACATTCCTCATTTTGCCCCAAAGAGCATCCTTAGAGTGTTGGTTATTAAATTTCTATGCCTTTGGGGCCTAGCAGGGAGCCTGACCCATAGTAGGTCCTCAGTAAAATTTTCTTAATAAAATCTCATGAAGAGCCTATTGTGTGCCAGCGATTGCACTGGGCAGCAGACATATTTAAAAGGATGTAGCTCTAGTCTTGATCAGTCAATCTAACAATAGACATAATGATTTCTTGAAGTATTCAACTTTCTTTTGAAGGATGTGTAAGCGTTCAGCAGGCAGAGATGGAGTGAAAAGACAGTTCAGTGGCATAAAACGCTGTGATGTGTTCAGAAAAGACTGTGACTTGAGTGTGGCTTGGATCCCAGGTTCTAGGAGACAAGATTGAGGAGATAGATGAGTAGATAGCAAAAGGTCTTGGGTGTCATGCAAAGGAGCTCGAGCTTCATTTTCTGGGCAGTGAGGAGCCTCAAAGCTTCTTATGCAGGAGCACAGATGGATTCAATGTGTTTTGCAGAAAGCTTACCCTGGCAGCAATATGCAGTATAATTTTGGTGTAGGAAAAAAAAAAACAAAAAAACAAAAAAAACCCTGAATCCTGAGGTCAGAGAAACTGGCTTCAATCTGAGCAAGGGAAGTTGAGATCCTGAAGTGTTCCATGTGTTTGCCCAGGACATTTGGCATCAGATGGGAAGAAAAGCTGGAAAGAGTGGTGAAAAGAGGCAGGGTGGTGAAACTACTGAAGATGGGCAATGGGAAGAACAACCTGGAACCAACCAGGAGGGAGAGTATTTTGCTGGCATTCAATGGGATGTCTCTTTCAGTAGCTGTGGCCTTCTGGGAGCCCAGGATCATTTTCCAGGGGCCCATGCCACAGATTCCGACTGTTCACATTGTAGATCTTAGCTCCGCCCCTTGACAACTGTGTGCACGGGAGCACTTTGTTGCTCTCTTTAGGCCCCAGATAGAAAAAGGTATGACACCTGAAAGGCAAAGAGAAGCGCTCCTTTACTAAGAGGTGAGTGGGTACAAATGAAGCTCTAGTAGGCCTAGCTAAGGCAAGAAATAAAATGGGCCGGTGTGGTTGATTCTGATTACTACTCCTTCCTGCCCTCACTCCTAGTCAGCTTCTTTATTTTCAGGTGACATTCATCACCCGCCTCTACACCTGGGAGCCTCTGCTGGGGCTAGTTTAGAAGTGTGGTGGGAGAAGAGGAGGTCTTTTTTGAAACTCTGGTTGCACTGCAGACAGACAAGCCTCCATTTATTTTCCAGTGGAACACCATATTGTTTCCTCTCACTCTCTTCCAGCGAGAACTGTCTAGGAAAGGACGAGGACCAAATTACCAAGCCTTTGGATCTAATCCATGTGGCATCCCATCTGTGGGCCCCTGGGAGATTCAAAGTCGGCCGGTGCTGGAGGCCAATCATATTTATACCATTTCCATATGGCACCTTTTGATTGAGACTTGGCAAGCACGTAAGTTTACTTTCCTTTTTTAAAAAGCTATATTTGTTCCCAACACTGTAATGTCTACAAATGTCTTTTAATTATTATACTTGTAACAAGGATGATAAGATTGGGCAAGCTTGAATAGCATTTAGTTTGGGATCTCTTAGAATGTCAGAGCTTTTGGGAATTGTCTTCCTGGGGTGGAGCTTTCCCTAAAGGGAACGGATGACCCCATTACTGGTGAACTTGGACTATAAGTCACTCTTGGGGGATGAGAGAACTTTCTTCACAGTAAGGCTGGAGGTGAGTCAAGCCAAGAGGCATTAAGGGGTTCCATGGGAGGAATCAGTTTCCTGGCTATGTCAGAGCTGTAGTTGTGTATGGTGTGTGAGGGCACCATTCTCAGAGAATATGATGTGAATGGTGCCCCTTGGAATTGTACCAGCTGGGTGGCCCTGTGCCACACAGAAATACGGAATTGGCTCAGTGGGAGGACCTGGAGTATGTCTGAGCTTATGCATAAGTTGAGAGAGCCTGTAGCCATGCTTCGGTAATGTGGGAGAAAAGACCCTCACCCACATCCCCACTCCCTCCTCTACCCCTGCCAACCCCACTGCAGTCAGACTGGAGGAAGACAGAGAGCAAGACACTGGAACAAGCAGCAGGAGTGGAGCCTGGGACGCAAGGTCAGCACATAGCAAGCCCTTGCTTTGGAGCAGAGGCAGCCGGTTTCCAGGGCAGTGAGTATTTGAAGCAGTAGTTGTGACCTTCAGCTTCACTGGGGCAAGCATCACCTGTAAGCAACCAGGCATTGGGTGTGATTAATGAATATGTTTCTTTAGCATATGGGGTGAGGGAGGGACAGGGGCTAATTTGAGCACTCAGGGACAAGGAGTCAACATCAGTGTGGAGTGGTAATGTTTGTACACCAAGCTGGTAGATAGACATCCTAGTTACATATGATTCTGTTGGCGTTGCCTATAGAGGAGAAAAAAGTTATCAAGTGGTTGTGGATTTTATGTTTGCTTATCTGTTTTTTTAAAAAAGGCTAATAATGAATTTTATCAAGATGTTGGATTCCTGCATGTTAGACATTGTAGTGGGTTGAATTTTGATCCCCAAAAAGATATGTCCTAAGTCTTAACCTCACAGTAGCTATGAATGTGACCTTATATAGAGCCTTTGCAGATGTGTTAAGTTAAGCATCTCCAGATGAGCTCATTCTGGATTCAGTGTGGGCCCTAAATCCAATGACTGGTGGTATAAGAGAAAGGAGAGAGATACAGACCCAGAGACACACAGAGGGGAAGGCCATGAGAAGACGAGGCAGCTTTGGAGTTACGCAGCCACAGTCATGGGATGCCAGAAGCCCTGGAGGAGTCAAGGAAGGATGCTCCCCTAGAACCCTGGAAGGGACGGTGGCCCTGGTGACACTTTCTGGACATCTGGTCTCCAAAACTGAGAATAAATTTCTGTTGTTTTAAGCCACCCGATTTATGATCATCTGTTCTGGCAGTCCTAGGAATGTAATACAAGCATATTTAGTGTTTGCTGATATAAAAGTGAAGATTGATTTGTTATTTCATGCCCATGTTTCTAATTCAAAGTCCTAAAAACCTGGCTGAGAGCACGTGATGGATTTAGTGTTCTAGGCAGCAATTCTCAAACTTGAGTATGCATCAGAATCACCTGGGGGGCTCATTAAACTAGATTACCGGGCCCCACCCCGCCGAGTTTCTGATTCAAAGAGTCTAGAGTAGGGTCTGATAATGTCAATTTCTGAGAAGTTCCCAGGTGATGATGCTGTTAGTTTGGGACCACACTTTGAGAACCATTGAGCTAAGTTTGCAACCACCTCAAGCAAATGAGTGCTTCTAATTTTAGAAACTAAGCAGAAATTCTGGGAAAGGAATCCCTTCTGGGATAAGTGGATAATGAAAAGAATAAAATTTATTTTTGTTTAATTTGCTGTGGTTTGCAGGAGTTGAAGTTATAAATGAAACAGGTAAAAATTACCCTCTTATGAGCAGTATTGCCTCTTCTCCCCATCAAACCCCTGTTTTTTCCCCCTGACTGTAGACATGTCTATACACTGGTCTGGAGCTTCGTGAGCAGCCCTTTGGAGGTCCCTGGGAAGACCCTGGATCCATGCAGTAGTCTCACACTTGCTTAGAATTGCAGGATTATTTCTTACTACACTGCACCCCTCTTGTATACCACTTCACATCACCTTGGCCCTACCTCTTACTGCACCTGCTAATATGCCCCTGAGGTCAACCCAGCCTTCAGTTTCATGTAGGTGCAGCCTGACAATGCATTCTCTTGGGTCTTGGCCCGGGGCTACTTGCCTCTTGCTTCCTGTCCTGGGTCAGCTCTGACTCCTTGCACACTCAAGCCAAAGCATGGAATGCCCATGAGGCCATTCCTAACAGTAGGGAACTGAGCTGATACACCTTCAATTCCTGGATGAATTGTTCTGGATTCTCAGCTATATGCTTCTCAAAATGTTCTATGGGGTTATTTATTGCCCATCGATGTGTCCAACTAGGTAACAACTCTTAGTATACCTAGTCTTTTCTTCTTCCCTGTGAAGCTCATCCCCATCCCCATCCCCGACTCCTCCTCCCCAGAATCACTTCCCAAATAAACCTACTGGCACTCAAGCCTTTGTCTCATGCTCTGCTTCTTAGAGAACTCAGGGTAGGACACTGAATACACTGAGCTGCACCCAGTTCTTCCTTTCCCACTTTTGGGAGATTGGTGCAAATCTGAAGATTCAAGGTGCCTATGTGCATATGAAATTTAGAGTATCTACTGAAGGGAATGCTGGCGTGTGTTGGCTTCTATCTGACCCTAAGAAATGAAATTACCCATAAGTGATCCATGGAAGCGGGCAACAGGAGCTGAAATATACCCCCATCTGCCACCTGTCCTGGAGAAAGACCTTGGATTTCACTAACTGTTTTTTATCAGAGGGAAGCCCCTTACTCACTTAGGCAGATATCAAAAAGGTTTGGAGCTTATCTGTGCTCACAGGTAGCTAGCTATATCCCAAAAGTACATCCTACAGCGTCTTTTTGTTTAAGAGGCAGATATTTACACAACACAGCTCAGGGTCTTTCTGGTTGACAGTGATGGTGACATCATCTGCACCTGCCTTTGCCCTATGCAGGAGAAACCATATGACTGCTTTGGTTTTTTTGCCTGTGAAACATCTAGAACTGTAAGCTCTATAAGCTAGTCCAAGGTTCCCCAAAATTGCCCTATGGGAATAGATATTTCTCAAAAGAAGGCATACAAATGGCAAACAGGTATACGACAAGGCGCTCAACATCACTGATCATCAGAGAAATATAAATCAAAACTACAATGAGATATCATCTCACCCCCGTTAAAATGACTTTTATTCAAAAGTCAGGTAATAAAAAATGCTGATGAAAATGTGAAGAAACATGAACCCTCGTACACTGTTGGTGGGAATGTAAAGTGATACAACCACCATGGAGAACAGTTTGGAGGTTCCTCAAAATCAAAAACAGAGCTGCCATGTGATTCGGCATTCCTGCTGCTGGGTATATGCCCAAAAGAAAGAAAATCAACATATCAAGGAGCTACATGCACTCCCATGTTTATTGCAGCACTGTTCACAATAGCCAAGAATTGAAAGCAACTGAAGTGTCCAACAGATAAATGGATAAAGAAAATGTGGTACATATACACAACAGAGCATGATTCAGCCATAAAAAAATGAGATTGTCATTTGTAACAACATGGATGGAACTGGAGGTCATTATATTATGTGAAATAATCCAGGTAAGGAAAGACAAACATCACATATTCTCACTTATTTGTGGGATCTAAAAATGGAAGCAATTAAATTCATGGAGATAGAGAATAGAAAGTTGGTTACCAGAGGCTGGGAAGGGTAGGGGGAGGGAGGTGGGGATGGTTAATGGGCACAAAAAAAAAAAAAAAGACTGAATAAGACCTAGTATTTGATAGCACAACAGGGGGACTATAGTCAATAATAATTTAATTGTACATTATAAAATAAAAGTACAATTGGATTGTTTGTTACACAAAGGATAAATGCTTGAGGATGGGTACCCCATTCTCTATGACGTGATTATTTTACATTGCATACCTGTACTAAAATGTCTTCTGTACTCCATAAATATATATACCTACTATGTACCCACAAAAATCAAAAATTAAAAAAAATTGTTTAACTGCTCTGTGGACTGACTACTTTAAAATCAGAGGGCTTTTTGTCTTTTTTTTAAAAATTGTGGTCAAATATACATAACATAAAATTTACCATTTTAACCATTATTAAGTGTGCCTACCATTTAGTGGCATTAAGTACTTTCACATTGTTGTATCACCACTGTCTATTTCCAAACCTATTTCTCACCCCAACAGAAGCTCTGTAACCATTAAGCAATAACTCCCTATTCCCCCCGGCCCCTGGTGACCTCTAATCCATTTTCTGTTGCCTTTTCTAGATACTGCATATAAGTGGAATCATATAGTAGTTGTCTTTTTGTGTCTTTGTTTCATTTAACAGAGTGTCTGCAAGGTTCATTTATGTCATAGCATATATCAGAACTTCATTCCTTTTTATGTCTGAATCATTCTCCATTGTATGGCTATATCACCAGATTGGTTATCTATATTCATCTACTGATGGAATCGGGTTTTTTTTCCCCTTTTGGGTGTGTGAATAATGCTGCTACAAACATGGATGTGCAAATATGTTTGAATCTTCGCTTTCAATACCTTTGGGTATATACCTAGAAATGGAATGGCTGAAACATTTGTTAATTCTATGTTTCACTTTTGTGGAACTACCACACAGCTTCCACAGCAGCAATACCATTTTGCATGTCTATCAGCAATGCACAAAGGTTTCAATTTCTCCACATCCTCACCAATATTTGTGGTTTTCCCTTTAAAAAAAAAAATAACCATCTTAATGGCTTCTCCCACCTAATGGTAGTGAACTGGTATCTTACCGTGGTTTTGATTTGCCTGATGACTAACTTGGAAGCTTTTAAACAAATGCACATTTCTGAACTCTACCTCTGGAAATTTGGCTTGGCTCTGAGGTTGGCACTATGGAGCTGGCTGGTATGGCCTCCCACCCAGGACAAAAATCTCTCTTTATAATTTCCCAAACTGCTAATCTGGTCTCTGCATACCTCTAATAATATTGGAACTTGGGGTTTTCTCAGGAAGCCCATTCTATTTTTACACAGTTTTAGTTATTTGTCTTCTAATCAGAACTTGTGTAATTTATAGCCACTGATACAGTCTTGTGTGGCATGTTTCATGTCTTAAGGGTTCCATTTCCTCACCTCTACTTCATCCAGCCCCTTCAGCCTATATCTGTTCCTCCTCAAGCTTTCTCAGCCATTCCCATAGCAAGACTGCATCTGGCGAGCTTCCTCTATACTCCCATAGCATCTTAAGCTTTCTCCATCATGGTGTTTCCACGTGTGTCGTAATTTCCTGTTTATTTCTCTGCCTCCCCTATGACACTGTGAGCTCCTTGAAAGCTCACAGCTGTCTACGACACTGTTCACTGACGTTTCCTCACTGCCCAGTGCATAAAGTGGGCCCTCAACAAATGGTGGTTGATGCATTTGTTGAAAAACACAAGTTCTGCACTAAATACATAAGAAAACACGTTGGATATTCTTCAGTGTGTAATAAATTATACTGTTAACATTAGGAGCTCCTCAATCAGCAAGAAAGAAAGAGCATTTACTAAAGCACAGTTTTCAAATTGGATGATAGAATCCTCAACCATTAAGAAATTGCATCTGTAAGCAGAGGGAGCTGAAAAGGCTGCCTACATCCTTTCTCTCTCCACTCTTCTCTACAACAGACTTCTTGCGAGCACATACAATATTTGTTCAACCTGGGCTTTCTGTGTACTAAAGAAAAAGTACCTTAGGGTGTATTTAAAGAACCACAGAGTTACATTTTTACTTGTGCATTTTACCTACAGCATTGGAAAAAGTAATTTTGCCTCAATTAGAGTAGGTCTTTTCAACTGCTGACATATGTTTACAGAGCATCTGGATATAATCTGATTAGCATCTGGTGTAAGTCTGTGAGATACTATCTATCTCCTGAGGTCTCCCTTGGAGAAGGAAAGGCATAAACGTGCACTCAGCTGGACCATCCCAGTGTTGACATCTGCTGTTGGGTCACACATCTGGGCCTCCCATCCTCCATCACTTTGCCAAAGTTCATCTGGACAAAGAGTATCACCCCCACACTCTCAAGGTCCCACTTTAATTGGAGCAGAAAACCAGCATCAGCACTCTGGCCAGTGAGAAAATCTTAACATTCTTCTCTCTTCTTTTCCCCTGCATATGTTAGAGCCAGCATGGAATGAATCACACACATCTAGAGAAGGAAAAGTATCAATAATTGATATGCCTCTCCCTGCTCAAGCTGCAAACATTGCCAGCTCTTTAGTTTATGTATTCTCCATTCACCTTCAGTTTGCATCCTCAGATAAAGTTACATGATAACATCTCTTGAGAATTCCCTTCCCATTTTTTTTCCTGTATTTTGGAGGCAAAGATTTAAAGGAAAATATTTTCATGAGGTTGTATTTGTTTATTTTTGTTTTTTAGAGCAATAGAGGTACATCCCAAGATGTAAACAAATGGGTACCCTCTCCCCCACCCAATGCTCAATTATTTATGCTTAATTAATGCACATAACTGAATTGAGGATAAAGGAGCAGGCACCTCACATTCATCACCCAGCATAGAACAGCTGAACTAGGGAAGCCTAGAAAGTTCATTCTGTATAAGAATAAAGGAGGAAAAAAAGGCAGGGGTGACTTTAGGTATTGATAAGTGGTTAGTTGTGCAGGATCTGATACAATCCTAGATTCGTAAGTTTTTGTGCTGTGTTTGGGGAGAGAGGGCATCTCCCCAGAAGATGGATTTATATCCTCAGTTTAACTGAGTCTCATATACCCTTTACCTATTTAAGTACCATAGCACCAAACATACTACTTATTTTAGAGATTCAGGCAATAGGTATTCATTGAGTGCCTCTAATTTGTCAGGTACTAGATTGCATGCCAGGCATACCAAACAGTGCATCTGTCCTTACCCTAGATGGAGTCTAGTGAGGAAGACTGGCCACCAGAAGTGATCATACACATCAACGCAGTGTCCTGAACTGTGGGTGGAGGGGAGGTTGTTAGTGAGAATGTAGAGCCCAAGAAGAATTGGGGGAGGAGGTGCTCTGACTGAAATGGTGAGGAAGGGCCTCTCTGAGGATATGACATTTCAGATGACACCTGGCAGCATTTCAGCTAACACTTGGCAGTATCAGTCAGTTGGGGGCGGAGAGTTTAAGACAGAGGGAACAGCCTGTGCAAAGGACAAAAAGAACCTGACGTATTCAAAGAATTGAAGTAATGCCAGTGTAGGTGAAGCTAAGAACGAGAGCAAGAGGGATGGGACTTGGAGGAGGAAGGAGGTTGACAGTGCTAAGTCGCACAGGCATTCTAGGTCTTACTAAAATTTGTAGCCTCATCATAAAGACAATAAGAGCCATTAAAGATGTTTAAATTGGGAAACACAGCATAATTGATTTAGAAACAATGGTTGTTTGTAGAATGAATTGCAGGGGACAACAGTAAAAGCAGGGAAAGATTATACTTTCAGGAATCATTGCTATAGTTTGTTACTAGAGAAGTTTCTCTGAATGTGTAAAGCATGAAAAACCACGAGGAGACACAATGTCTGCTCCTGACTGAAAAGCCAGCTCTTGGTGTTGCTCTGCTGCAACTGCTATTTGCCATTGATAACCATTCTTCTCTTCCTCTGGGAGAGTAAGAGGGAAAGACTGCAGTCTGAGTGGTTCCCGTATTTGTAAAAAAATAAAAACAGGAAAACAAGTCATGGAAGAGAATGCTAATTGCCCACCTAATAACCTTTCTCCCCTCTACACAGATCTCTGATTTTACTTCAGTTAATGATGTGATTATGTATCCCAAACTCCCTTGCAGCAAGGACTGGACAATGATATATAAGTAAGTGAAGTTCTTGGGTACAGCTTCTGAAAGTCATCTGAGAGGGACTGCCTCATCTGGAAGGAGGCCCTTTCGCACTTCTCTTCCTTCCCCTAACCTGCTCCTTGGAGTGCAGATGTGATGGCTGGAGCTCTAGCAGCTGTCTTGTCTTATGCCATAATCAGAAGATATTATGATGGCTTGGACCACAGAGGTGGCAGATGGGATGGAATGATGAAGGAGTGGGAAGAGGAGGAGGGTATGTCTAGAAAGGCTTTTAGTACGAGGTTGTGCTTATATTGCATTTTGAAGGACCAGAATGATTTGATCAAGTAAATAAACATTAGGGCCCAGTGCAGTGGCTCACACCTTTAATCCTAGCCCTTTGGGAGGCTGAGGTGGGTGAATGATGAGGTCAGGAGTTCAAGACCAGCCTGGTCAAGATGGTGAAACCCCACATCTCTACTAAAAATACAAAAATTAGCCAGGCATGGTGGTGGATGCCTGTAATCCCAGCTACTCAGGAGGCTGAGGCAGAGGTCTCAGTGAGCTGAGATTGTACCACTGCACTCCAGCCTGGGCAACAGAGCAAGTCTCCATCAAAAAAAGAAAACACACACACACGCGCACACATTGGAACAACTATTAATAGTTCTTGCTGTTTTTATGTATTTCTCTAGTTTTGTTTTTATTTTAACATATATGATAAATAAAACCAGATGTTGAAAATGATAACTCACAGTCATATCCAGCCCTGTGACATACTTTATTTGGACACCAGTTGGTTCTAAATTTTTTGAAATCCTTAAAATTTAAAATCAAGAAAGTTTACAAAAGTCTAGGACAGAGAAAATTCTGAAAACAGCAAGAGAAAAATATCAAGTCACACGTAAGGGAACTTCCATCAGAATAACAGTGGATTTCTCAGCAGAAACCTACAGATCAGGAGAGAATGTGATGAAAGAAAGAATGTGAGAAAGTGCTAAAAGAAAAAAAAAACTGTCAGCCAAAAATAATATATGCAGCCAATCTATCCTTCAAAAATAAAGGAGAAATAAAATCTTTCCTAGACAAGCTAAACCTGAGGAGATTCATTACTAGACTGGCCCTAAAAAAAAAAAAAGTGCTTATTAAGGAAGCAAAAGAGCAATATCCACCATCATGAAGATACACAAAAATATAAACTCACTAGTAGAGCAGACATAGAAAGAGAAAGGATCCAAATGTTACCACTACCAAAAAATAAATAAATAAATAAAAACCCACCACAAGCAATGGCAAAGACGAGAGAAAGAAAGGAACAAAAGTTATACAAAACAACCAAAAAACAATTTTTTTAATGACAGGAATGAGTCCTCACCTATCATAAATAACCTGGAATGTAAACAGATTAAATTCTCCACTTAAATAATACAGACAGGTTTAATGGATTTTTTTAAATGTCCCAATTATATTCTGCTTACAAGAAACTCACTTCACCTCTAAAAACACATGGGATGAAAAAGATGTTCCATGCAAATGAAAATCAAAAGTGAACAGATACTGGATAAAACAGACTTTAAATCAAAAATGATAAAAAGAGACAAAGGAAGTCATTATATAATGATAAAGGGATAAATTCAACAGGAAGATATACCAATTATATATATGCACCCAGCACTAGGGTTCCCACATATATAGAGCAAATATTATTTGATCTAAAGGGAGAGAGAGACTCCAACACAATAGTTGGGAACTTTGATACCCCCTTCTCTGCACTGGACAGATCAGACAGAATATCAACAAAGAAACATTGAATTTAAATTGTACTTTAGACCAAATGGATCTAACAGATAATTATAGAACATTTTATCCAACAGCTACAGATTATACATTCTTCTCATCAGCATATGGAACATTCTCCAGGATAGATCATACATTAGACCACAAAACAAGTCTCAACAAATTTTAAAAACTCAAAATCATATCAAGTATCTTCCCAGACCACAATGGAATAAAACTAGAAATCAATACCAAGAGGAATTGTGAAAACTGCACACATACATGGAAATTAAATAACATGCTCCTAAATAACCATTGGGTCAATGGAGAAATTAAGAAAGAGAAAAAATATATAGAAACAAATAAAAATGGAAACACAGCATACCAAAACCTATGTGAGACAGCCAAAGCAGTGTTAAGGGGGAAGTTTATAGCAATAAATGCCTCCGTCAAGAAGGTAGAAACATTTCAAATAAACAACCTAATAATGCACCTCATGGAACTACAAAAGGAAGAATAAACAAAAACCAAAATTAGTAGAAAGAATAATAAAGATCAGAGCAGAACTAAAAGAAATAGAGACTAAAAATAAAATATGAAGGATCAACAAAATGAAAAGTTGGCTTTTTGAAAAGATAAACAATATCTATAAACCACTAGCTAGACTAACCAAGAAAAAAGACCCAAATGAACAAAATTGGAAATGGAAAAGGAGACGTTACAACTGATACTACGGAAATACAAAAGATAAGAAACTATAATGAACAACTATATACTAACAAATTGGAAAACCTAGAGGAAACATAAATTCCTGGACATGTACAATCTACTAAGAATGAACCAGAAAGAAATATAAAAACCTGAACAAACCCATAATGAGTACAGAGATTGACTCAGTATTAAAAAGTCTCCTAACAAAGAAAAACCCGGGACTGCATGGCTTCACTGCCAACTTCTACCAAACTTTCAAAGAAGGACTCACACCAATTCTCCTCAAACTATTAAAAAAAATAGGAACATGTTCCTAAGACCAAAGCCCAAGTGAGTTTTCCCCAAGACCCAAGTTGCAAGACAAAAGCTGAAAATCTGATATATTTCAGTAATAAATTAGCAATCAAAAAGAAATACACATTTTAAAAATTGATATGATGAAACAGTCCCATTCCATCATCCTGAAACCTACTTTTCTTCCTTTGTACTCTATTAAATCAAATGTCACTGCAATCATCTTGATGGCTTTCATGTATCTTTTGCTTGATTGTCTATGCATAATGCTTTGTTAAAATCCTCCCTTTGGTTTTCTCTTCTTCCCTCTCCCCTCTCTGCTCCTCTTTTTTTTTTCTTTCATTCCCAGTGAGCAGAGATGTACACCCAAATATCTAAGTTTCTCTGAAATTCCTTATGTACCCATTGAAGCTACCGATCCATCATAGTTCTATGTTACTGGCCCCATGTCTTTCTCACCCCTCAGAAGCCCACACAGATCTAGGGCTCAGTGAGTTGGGGCACACCTTCAGAGGTCACTCAGGATGTCTGGGCTAGCTGAGTCAGGCAAGAGCATTGGAACCACCCAGGCAGCTCTGAACTCCAGGGAGAGTCATCCTGCAGCTGCCCTCAGCAGTCTGTTCCAAGATCTGTCCGCACCAACAGTCAGGAAGTTTTCTTAACAACTCACCTAAGACATACCATCCAGATTTGGCAAGGACAGTGGCCATTCATGCTGGCCTCTCCCAGTCTTCTTTTCCAGATATGAAAAGCTTGGACTTCCCCATGCACACACACCCTCCACTCTGCTCCTCCAGGGAGTGAGAAATTTGGCTCAGGAATTAACTCAGGACTCCCAGCTTCAGCGGGCCATCTGGAGTGACTGCTGCCTCCAAATTATGTTCACGTCCACGGATAACCAAATGGATTATCTCCAGGAATCATCTTCTCAGTGAGAAGAGAGGAGGCGGAGAAAATATCACGTTCATTTCTTGCCTAGAAAAGACCGCTGACATCAGCTATTTGCCCTTTTTGGCAATAATATTTGGTTGCTGCTCCATAATACAAAGTCCAAATCAGGCTTATTAGTGTCAAATTAAAAGGCCCTGAAGGGCAGCCAGGTTTTCCAGAACTGGCACTCGTTGCAGCCTGGCACAGTGATAGAGCGGACAGGCCCTAGCTTGGGAGAAGTCAGCAAGGGTTTAGAGTACCCGGAATGCCTCACTGGCCCATTAACTACTGCAGGTATAATTAAGACGCATGTCCCTCCATTTCTGGATGCCATCCCTTTGTTGACAAGTTGCTCAGAGAATGAAAGCTAATGTTTACCAATTAGCCCAAGCAAAACATTGTCAGGGAGGCAAATCTGGGACAAACACAATGTCTTGCTGGTCTCCCTTAGTACATCATAAAATCGATGTCAGTACATACAGCTGGTAAGAATATCTGTCCATAAACTCAGGGCACACAACCCTTCTTTATGTTTCCTTTAATCAGTGGTTCTCAGTCAAGTGCAATTTTACCATGGGACATTTGTCAATGTCTGGAGACATTTTTGGTTGTCACAACTGGGAAGGGGATGCTACTAGCATCTAGTGAGCAGAGGCCAGGGATGCTGCTAAGCATCCTACAGTGCACAAGCCAGCCCACCAAACAAAGAGTTATCCAAAATGTCCATAGTGCCAAGGTTGAGAAACCCTGCCTTAAATCAATATAATTTCTACTTCTAGCCTCCCATTCTTCTGGCAAATTGATTAATGTCAGTTATTATCACTGTTTTTTGAACCAGAGCTGTACCACAGTCTGTAGTCTTTAGGGCTGAGCCAAGGTTAGATGAGGGGTACTATACTTAGAAAACATGGAATCTTAGCCAGATATGGTGGCTCATGCCTGTAATCCCAGCGCTTTGGGAGACTGAGGCGGGCAGATCACTTGAGGTCAGGAGTTCAAGACCACCCTGGCCAACATGTTGAAACCCCATCTCTACTAAAAATACAAAAATTAGCTGGGCATGGTGATGCATGCCTGTAATTATAGCTACTCAGGAGGGTGAGGCAGGAGAATTACTTGAACCCAGGAGGCAAAGGTTGCAGTGAGCTGAGATGGTGCCGCTCCAGCCTGGGTGATAGAGTGAGACTCTGTCTCAAAAAAAAAAAAAAGAAAAAAGAAAAAGAAAACATGGAATCTTCCGGGAGGTTGTCAAGGCCCCATCTGCCTGAGACCCTTTGTCCTTCCTTCTCCATTCGGCAGTTCAGTGACATCCAGAGTTCCATAGCACTTTCTCCTCTTCTGCCCCTAGCATGGGTGAATCCCTTTATCTAGTCTCTTTTCCCTGCTCTTTCTGCCACTCTACCTCTTCTCGCCCTCTTCTTCCTCTCAGTACTTAGGAAATTTCCTGAGAAAAGAAATTTCTCTGGCTACCTCTACCTTCATCTTTGGCATATACCTCCCCTGACAGCCTCGTTTGACTAAAGAAGAGGGAAAATAGGACAGAGTGGGGAGGAAAAAAAAAACATATAAATTAATATTTAAAATATTATCCAGCAGTTACAAAGGCAACAGTGAAGTCTGGTTAAGGAGCTTGTGCCATCCTTGCCCTGCGCCATTCAGGAGTCCCCAAGCCTTCTTCCCACAGCTCTGCCTTTCATGCCTGTGGGTGGTGGGAAGTTATTAACATTGGTTATCAGATAGGTTAACCTAAGTCATCATCACACTCAAATGAGAAAGATTTTAAGGTCTCAGCCCTGGAGAAGGTTTTATGTCAGCATTTCCACATTGACATAAAAATAAAAACTTTCAGCCGGGCACGGTGGCTCATGCCTGTAATCCCAGCACTTTGGGAGGCCGAGGTGGGTGGATCACCTGAGGTCAGGAGTTCGAGACTAGCCTGGCCAACATGAGATGGCCAACCCCATCTCTACTGAAAATACAAAAATTAGCCCACATGATGGCGGGCACCTGTAATCCCAGCAACTATGAAGCTGAGGCAGGATAATCGCTTGAACCAGGGAGGCAGAGGTTGCAGTGAGCCAAAATTGCACCATTGCATTCCAGCCTGGGTGACAAGAGCAAAACTCCACCTCAAAAAAAAAAAAAAAAAAAAGGAATGAAAAGTTGTATATTTGTAGTCTTAATAATTAGAGCTGGCCCATCTGTGTCAGAGTCACCCTAACAACAATAAAAACTCCTTTCAGAAGTGATCCTACAGCATCATTAAAATTACAAAGAACCATTCTGCTGAACCCCCAAATCTCTTTTTCTTAGATTCTATGCAGTGGAAATAAAAAGTGTTTTATAACTGAGCATTGTTTATAGAAGAAAAAAGTACAGGGAAAAAACCCTAAAAGTTCATTAACAGAGAAATGAATTGGGAAATGAATGAATTGGGCTATGTCCCTACTATGTATGACAGTTAATGTTATGTATCAGCTTGACAGGGCCACATGTCTAGATATTTGGTCAAACATTATTCTGGCTGTTTCTGTAAAGGCGTTTTTAGATGAGATTAATATTTAAATTCATATACTCTGAGAACAGCAGATTACCCTCCGTGATGTCTGTGGGCCTCGTTCAATCACAGGAAGGCCTTAATAGAACAAAGACTCTCTCCCTTGAGCCAGAAGAAATTCTGCCAGCCAATTGTCTTTGGGCTCTGACTGCAACTCTTCCCTGGGTCTCCAGCCTGTGGCCAGTCCTGTAAGTTTTAGACTTAACCAAGCCTTCACAATTGCATGAGTCAATTCCTTGATAAATCCATCTCTCTTTTTATCTATTTATCTGCACTTTCTGTTCTGTTTCTGTGGAGAACCTGGACAAATACCCCATGGATTATTATGCACCTATGAGTTGGCTCTACACCTAGGAACCTGGAGGGATTTTTATATGCATTATTAAGTGGAAAAAGCAAGATGTGGAGATATGTGTTGTAAGAGAAGCAGTGGCCAAAAATGTGCGTGTTTCTATTGGCTAGAGAAAGATAGGAAAGAAAACATGACAATTTTTTTTTTCTTTTGAGACGGAGTCTGGCTCTGTCGCCCAGGCTAGAGTGCAGTGGCGCAATCTCGGCTCACTGCAAGCTCCGCCTCCCGGGTTCACACCATTCTCCTGCCTCAGCCTCCCAAGTAGCTGTGACTACAGGTGCCCACCACCACACCCGGCTAATTTTTTGTATTTTTAGTAGAGACGGGGTTTCACCATGTTAGCCAGGATGGTCTCGATCTCCTGACCTCGTGATCTGCCTGTCTTGGCCTCCCAAAGTGCTGGGATTACAGGCGTGAGCCACCGTGCCTAGCCGACAAGTTTTAATAGTAGTTATCTGAAAGGGGTGTAGGGAGGTAAAAAGAAACAATTGAAACATGAAAATATTCATCAGATAATGTTGATGAAAATTGTAGAATATTAAATCTTCCAATATCATTAAAAGTAGGAAAGTACTAAATGTGCCTATAGGCTGGGATTAGAAGTTAAAAATTGAAAAAATTTTAAATTGATATGTTTTGGGATTGGGATTTAGGGACACTCTTTTTCTTGGATATCTGATACTTCAATATTATAATTAAAATATATATATTCCTGGGTATGAGCCCCAACAATTCAGATTTTGTAAGGTAAGCAGGGGTCTGGGAGTGTGAGAATCAGTACTTTTTAAATAAAGATCCCCAGAGTAATTCTTGATGCATCACTGAGTTTGGGGACTACTGCTGCTAATTCAATAATTATTCTTTCAAGCTAGGATACACTTGATTTTTCCCTGTAAACAGTTAGTGAAAGAGGGCCATCTGTGTGAACAGGAGAGAAGTCCCGGAGCCTTGCTTAGCCTCATAGCTGAGTGGCCTGCCCCTGAGTCCCCCCTGTACCCCCTAAGAAGGTCTGATGATCTGGCCTTCCTGAGGGACAGGGAAACAGGGGTGGTCAGACTGGAGGTGCAGGCCATTCTCTGCTCCCACAGCTCCACAGTCATATCCACTCACTTGCCATTGCTCTTTCAACTGCCAACTTTTGTTTCAGAAATGCAGACATTTATATGGCACTGTAGAGTGACTTTCTGTATCTTATCTCATTGGATCCTCCCTCGTTCCTGACAAGGTAGATAGAGACCTGTTGTTGCTATTGTCTCTGTCTACAGATGGTGACAATGAGTCTTGGAAACTAGTTAGATGACCTCTTGCAACCCAACTGTTTCATAGAAGACATGGAACCTTGAACCCCAAGTCTGCCTTTTAAATTTCTTTTTTCCCATTCCACCCACCACACAGCCTTCTCACCTTATTTAAATTGTTTATTGAAGGGCATCCTTCTTTGCATTCCTTAAATATCCAGCCTTTAATCTTCGATGATTACACGTGAAAAACATTTTCTTATGATTGACATAGGATTTGACACATGCTGTTTTATCTTTGTGTTTGCTTTCCTTGTTCGCTGTTTTGCATCTGCTTTTGTTAGTCATTCCATGTGGGGGTTTAACTTTATACTGTATGCATCACAGATTATTCAGGGTAGAGTTTTACAAACATGTTTGGGACAATGCAAACTGAAATTGGCAAGATGTACTTTCCCCCTAAGTAGAAACTATTGTTCCCTTGACAGGATGGTTCGTCTTTTTCATTCCAAGGACATTTGAACAATGAGTTTGAAAGTGGCTTCCCAGGAGGCAGAACAAACAACACCACACCTGAGAATTAAAGCAGAAAAGCATCCTGAAATTTGTGATAAGAGTGTAGTCCTCCAGTTTAGGAAAACTTTCCTGGTTTAAAAAAATATACAACATGGAGTAGAGCCAGGTCCACAGGCAGCAGCAGGAGCATATCATCACTGCTAGCAGAATGCTCTGGTAACTGGATTTTTGTTCCTGACAAAATGAGAAGGTCTGTTTTTTGATCATGGAAACATTTTCCCGAAAGAAACTCAAATATATTTTCAAAGTATTTCCCAAGTGTCAGCAACTATTAAGTAGAAAACACTCATTAGTCAACAGAGTAGAGGAAAAAAGGGGCTTCGAGTGAGGGCACTTACTTGGTCAATTTTGAAGATCCACAATGTTTTGATTAAGAGCCAGTGAATTATGTAATACGTTTTATTATCCAAGGTAGAACAAAGAAGTTGAAAAATTCTTGAATGAACTGTGAGGACAACTGATTTAGTGAGCAATCTGTCTGAGAACCAAATTCCTTCCGCTCAGCTCAAAGTGCACTTGACTCTGACCTTTAGTTCATGGAGGGTGGTTGTGGAGTCTGATGCTGAGTTCATTAATGCATCAGTCTCAGCTAGTCTTAGTAAATATCCTTTCTTATCATCCTGGAACTTCAACATCCTGGTTGGATGTGTTTCCTTAGTAACTTGGAGAACTAGAGCCACCCCACTTCCTTTCCTCTCTCCTAAAAATCAAAGGCCTTGATTTTGTGTCTTCATCTCTTTTTTTAGTGCCACATCCAAGAAAAAAATTGAAGAAAACATCAGCACGGCATTTGCAAAAGAGCTGGTGACCTAGAGATAGAGCTGTAGGCCATTCTAGAGGCGAAGTCAAGCCTATCTTGGTGTCAAGAGGATGGAATAGCCTTGTCTTAATAAGAAGTGAGATGTCACAGTATTATATGAGAGAGAGAGAGAGCACAGAAAGGGCTTTTATTCATCTGACCCGTAGTGATTGTTCCTTTAGCCTCTTATCTTCTCACTACTTACTGGCATCAACCACTTTAATTAAGTAATCCAGATGCCCAGCCAGTCCACATTTTTGAAGGGCACTGAAGAAGATCCCAGCTTCATTTCTGTATTATCTTCATAAGGCAGACAGGGAGATACCCTCTTGCCGTTTCCTTTAGATTAGTAAAAAGAGCCCTCTGAATCCAACGGTTTCTGCCCAAGTGAACAATGAACCACCCTAAAAAGGAGGGAAGTGAAGGTCTTTGGAGTTATATAAAAATAGAACTGACTAAAATTAAAATTCCAAGGCAAACAGTTTTGCTATCAAACAAGTTGTTATAAATGTTTCATCACTGACTTTCCCAAAGCTCTGTCATTAAACATTAATGCACAAACAGCTGAAATGTGCCTGCTTTTAGCATGGGCTCTAGTCTTCCTCTTTCCTCCTCCAATCAGGAGTAAATAAAAGGCAGCATCAGGTTTTGCTTTATAGTTTGTCAAATGCTTTGAAATATGTGATAATGCTGTAGCAACACCATGGGTAGCAATGGTATCCTTTTGCCCATTATGCAGATGAAGTTAGTGAGCCTCAAAGAGTCTTAAAGTATTTGCTCACAGTTGCTCCAACAGCACGCAAAGAACTGGCATTTGCACCTCTTTCTTTTCTCAGACTGGTCAGTTACATTATGGTTCATTCCAAATTTTGGGAAACTGTTGCAGCTGTTTTTTAAAAACGAGAGGCCTATGGTACACTAATGCAAAGAAATTACCACAATACTGAGCAAATATTGTGAAACCACAAGTATATGTGTTCATGTACATGTGATGAATAGAAAGAGTTCTGGAACTGTGCACACACAATTGGTGACAGTGTTTACTTCCATGGTGGTGTGTATGATGGGGGTAGAGTGCCTTCATTATTTACTTCATATACTCATGTGTTGCTTAACTTTTTAATGACAAGGGTATGCTATATTTGTCATAAACTTTCCCTTTACTCAAGATAGATAACCGAAACATCCTTCCTATCTCAAATCTTTTTTGCTGTCTCCAATTCTGCAGATCTGCAATAAGCAAAAAGAATATTGTTATTCTATTTTTTGTTGTAATATTCTATTTTTGGTTGTAATATTGTTGTTTTCTGTTGCTTATTGTCATGTTATTATCCATGACAATAAACACTGATGCACATAACCAGTGCCCCATAATATACCAACCACACTTGCTGTCATGAGAGGCAGTCCATGAACAAGGAACTAACAAACACTGCCTCCTTTGTAGGTACAAGACACTTTCCCATGTTGGCCAATTTGAGTCACTCACTACCTATGCAGAGTAGGCATACTTAACTCTGGATCTATAGATGATAAATCCAGAACTCAGAGTAACAGTAACATGCCCATGTTCACACACAAATACATGGCAGAGCTGCACTAGTGCCTGTTCCATACCATGATGCCTCCTGGAAGCCACCTTGGTAAAATTATTCAATTTATATTCAATCTTATATTTCAGTGAAACATAAGATTCAGGATAATGATTTTTGGGGTTTTTATTTCTGTTTTTATGAGACCATTGAGTTTCATTCCTCTTGGCAATAATCTATATGACCCTAGTTTATTACAATAAAGAAGTCCCATGGGAGGAAAAGAGGGGCCATTGGTTAGTGTGATTTTGTTCAATATAAATTTTATGAGCTAAATATGATTTTTGGTAGCAGAGACATTTTGAGTTAGAGTTGATGACTGAGGCTTTCACAGCATCTCAAGCTACCTCTTAACCCCAAAATGTCCATTCATACATTGTTGTCTCCCATAGTCTTTTCCCTTGGCCCAGCCCACCTCTCAATGCAGGGACATGAAGGCTTCCATCTTGGGAGGTTCAGATAGGTTGCAACTCATGAAGCATGTTTGTTCCCAGATAGTACTGTACTTTCCCTCCACCCTCAAGGGTCACAGTAAAAAACATCAACTGGAAAAAGAAATCCACTTAGTTTTTATTAAGCTACTTGACTTTTCCAAGGGTCTTTAACTTCCATCTTGGTTAAATGGTAATTGGACACTCAAGAAATGGCCTCAGCTCTCTCAAGTAAGTCTACAGGTTTGTTAAGGACCAGAAAAAATTAAAAATCCCAGAAGGGAAGGTCACCAAAATATTAACAGTGCTTCTGTGAAGTGACAAGATTGGAGTGCTATTTTTAGTTCTTGCTTTACACTTTTCTGTTTTTTTCCAGATTTTCTACAACAAACATATATTCACTTTTTAATCACAATAAAATGTTATTTTTTTTAATTCTGAAAAGCACGATGCAAGAAGCTTTACATGCAGTATTATCCTAGTTCTGTAACCATGTGCTTACAAAATTACTGGGGAGAAATAAGTCAAAATGTTTACAATGTCTGTTCCTAAGTAAAGGCATTATGGTTTATTTTTTTCTTTATATTTTTATGTGTGTTTCAAATTCTCTCTAAAGAGCCTACAGAGGATTTATAACCTTAAATAACGAACGTATTTTTAAAGGCTTGAAATTTGAGGAGGAGTATGAGAAGGGGAGATTCTATGAAATTCCACAATGTTGTTACTATTCCTGTAGTAATGACATATACCCTTAATTCCTGGAATAGTTGAGATTTCTCCAAAATGCCTAATTTATACTTGGAGAATAATATATCCATCTTTTAGGATCTGGGCCCCAAATACTCTAATTTCTCCTAAATTGACTTAAGTTATTTCACAATACCTAATGAGCTTCTAATTATCTAATGAGCCTCGCAAAATATCTCATGAGCATCTACACTGTGCCAGGTATCCTGCTTGGGGCTGCTTGAAGCATGCTATCATCTTCAGGCCATCTCTTTTTCCTGGTGCCCCCAGGTACTCTCACTTCCCCCAGGTAATCTCACTTCCCGTGCGCATGCTTGTCTCGGGGGCAGTTCACTAAAGGGATCCAGACAGACATCACAACTCTTTGTGCTCTTTCCTTTAATTTTTTTTTCCTTTCTTTCACTAGGATCCAGAGGTAGAGTTATTTTTACTGGGTCAGTCCCTATTATCACAAATGAGATTTCACATCTGAGACAACATGATGGTCTTTTGACTTGGCAAGTCACCATCGAACTCCGTTGTAAGATAGCATCAAATGCAGTAGTTGGAGATGAAAGAGGAGACCTAATAAAGGAATTGGAATACAGGCATTAGCTTTCTGATTCTGTTAGTCATCTGTTTTGTTCATCATCAAAATTATGACTGAATCTTATACAGTAGCCATTGCTTAAAAAGAATATTCCTCTGGCCAGCTGCGTCTAATTTCAGACATTGTTACACTAAATACAGTAAAGGTCTTTGGCAAAACTATGAATTAATCAATTATGCCAGATCAGTGTTTTAGACATATAAAGAGTTCTGAACTTAGGACTTGGTTTAAAACTGGAATTTTTTGCCTTAAATGAAAACTCTACTTTAAAAAAGGGAGAGGGCTATCTTTTCTAGGAGGTGAAAACCATGTCTAGAAATTGCAGATGTAAATCAGAGCAGTTAAACAGCATCAAAAAAAAGAAATCTGTTTGTGGAGTTAAAAATTCCTCCGTTGCCACAATACAGTAAATGCAATATGGTGACACAAACCATTGAAGTAAATACCAGCTCTAATAATAACTGTGTATCAATTGAAAAGTATTTTTATCATGTGTATGCTAGCTCCCCAGCCATAGCTTTTTAAAAGCAGAACAAAATGTGTAATCACTCTCTCCCCGTTTCAGAGAAAGAAATGATTGATTGTTTGATCCCGGGAAACATCAGTACTGCCTAATGGGTCCTTAGTGCTAAGAATAATGGAGAAAAAAACTCTGCGTGTCATTTGATAACCTCCGTGGCTAAGGAGAAGGGTTTGGGAGGGAAATGGAATAAGAAAAGAGGAAACTTAATTTCCCAATTAATCTCACTCTGCTTCTGACATAATTCTGGATGGCATCGAATATTAAAAATTGGCATGTCCCACATTTATATTCTTCCGCTCCATGCTGCCTCCTATCCATCTCTGTCAGATTTTCTCTGCAGAACAGGAATAGGACTCCCCAAGGACTTGTGGAGAGCGAAAGGAAAAGAGTAGGAGTCCTCCCTAAACTTTCTAATACTTGATTCAGTTTTCATCTGAAGTTCAAAACCATTCCACCTGAGGTGGTCCGAAGAGATTAAAGGTGTTCTCACAGTGATGGTTTAAGCAGGCCCACGCTCCTTGACATTCCCTTTCAAACTTGGAGCCTAATTCCCATTGCCTTAGCTGTGAGTTGGATGTATGGACTCACTTCTAACTAATAAAATATGGCAGAAATGACCATGTGAGACTTCTGAAACTAAGCCATAAAAGGCATTATGGTTTCCTCCTTGCTCTTTCTTGGATAGCTCAATCTCAGGGAAGCCACCTGCCATGTTGTGAGGACTCTCAAGCAGTTTTGTGAACAAGCCTATGTGACTAGCAACTGCCAATAGCCAGCCAGGAACTGAGGCCTCCTGCCAACAGCCACATGAATGAGCTGTCTTGGGAACATGTCCTCTAGCCCCAATCAATCTTAGTCCTCATAGTAGGTCATCAGTTGGCAGTAGGCGAACGTCCTGTTATACAGGAATGTTCATTGTAACTATGGGCCTTCCTGAGGCAACGTTTTCACCTCTTAACCTCAAAGGTGAAATACAGGTTGGAGAGAGGTGCCAGCGGAAAGGTAATATGAGGACTGTCTTAAATATTATGGTTGGTTCGTTTGTTTTGTAAAGTCCATTGGAACCTTCTTGGGCAAACTGGGGGCAGCTTTTATGGTGTGTGTAGGTGTCATGAATTCCTAAAAGGAAATATTGTGATAGGGTAAGACAAATTCAAACCCTCTTATTTTCTATGTGGTTAATGGGATCTCCTGGGGGCCCAAGTTGAAATCCTCAGTTACTCCTGACATCGAGCCCAATCAGCAGCTTGCCTGCATCCTTAAAGACTGAGCTAAAGCCACTCAGCTCAGCCACTCCCATCTTCCCAACTATACAAAACTCTGTGACCTAATACATGTTCATTGATCTAACTATTACATTTTTAGGTAATGTGTTATACACAGTGATAGACAACATATTCACCTTCCTCTTGAGCACCTTGATAACTAACATTTAAACCTTGAACTTGTGTTCTGAGCTAGCATTATATTCCCTAACTGCTTTCAGACAGATTTAATGAGTTTTACATCTTTCAACTATGTGGTTGCCATGTACAGTTTGGCAGTTGAAATCATCTTGTTCATCTCCTCATTCTTTGGATCTAAAGGGGCCTAGGTGTGCCCATAGTCAGTGGCAGAGATGCCAGTGTTCCGATTAGGATGGATATTTTTAATAATTTAAATGTGGCAGAGTTTTAAAATATATTAGTAGCAGAGACCAGAATTCCTCTTAGGAAGACACAACTGTCTCTGGAAAAACACCTTAATGAGATTCTAAGGAACAAGATAAGGTCATAAGAGCATAGATTTGGCAGAGGGTCGTGTATTAGAAATAGTTCCATTACAACAGTGGAAGTGGTGGTAGGAAGAAGTGAGAGGAGGACCAGGTGACTAAGAGGGAAATGGCTGGGGGTGTTTAAGGAACAGAAATTTTCAGCATTAAATTTTGAGCAGTTTGCATTTCTGCAACAGAACTTCCAAGACTTTCAGGAAAATGCTCTGCTTGTGTGAGTCATTCACTTAATGGAAATTGAGAAGAAAGGGCTGGCAAGGTATGGGAACTGAGACCACAGAGGAGTTATTTGACAGAACAAGGAGCTCAGGGCCATGGGTGATTCACAAACACCTAAAGCCCCCAAAGAATTTAAAGAAGTCTTGGAGACAACATTAGGCTTCTCAAAATCTATGAACAGCAGGTCTGGGTCAAGCAAGGTGACCCAGCTGACATCTGAATTATGTGTATTGCTCCTTTGTTTGTATGTTCAGAGTTCTCTCTCTCCAGATTATGACGTTACTTAGACTTTACCTTTTTTCTATTTCTCCAGACTGTGATGTTACCTAGACTTCATCTCAACATATGGTGACACATGTCATCATAGATGACTTCCTGGTTGTGTGGCGTGTGTGTGTGTGTGTGCGCGCGCGTGCGTGTGTGTGTATGTATGTGTATGTGTTTCTTGGATTTTTCTAAAGTGTTACAACCTTTAGTATGTATAACAACTCAGTGAGGTAGACAGTATGTTTTAATTAGTTCCAGCCGCTATATCAGAATACCATAGACTGAGTGGCTTAAACAACATTTATTTCTCACAGTTCTGGAGGCTGGAAGTGTGAGATCAGTGTGCCAGCATGGCCAGGTTCTTGGTGAAAACCCCATTCCTGGTTTACAGATAGCCATCTCCTCACTTAGTGGAGAGCAGAGAGAGGAAGCAAACTGTCTCATGTCTCTTCTAAAAATGGCACTAAGCTCAGCACGAGTGCTCCACACCCATAACCTAATTACATCCCAAAGGCCCCTTCTCCAAGTACCATCACATTGGAAATTTCAACATATGAATTTTGGAGGGACACAAACATGCAGTTATAACATACTACTACTAATACCATTATTACAGAGGAAGAAACCAAGACTTAGCTGTGTGTCTTGAGACATTTATGTAACTAACAAATAGAGGGGGTCAGGATTCAAACTGGGCTTGTTCAGCTGAACAGCCAAAACTGTTAAGCATTGTGCCATGCCATGTTCCTACCGAAAAGGGGGGAAATGTTGCAAAGGAACCCAAGGGGAGAAAAAGGGTCATGAAAATAAAGCAGTGGGCTGCGAGTCTAACAAGATCACAAGAGGAAAAAACAATCCAAATAGGCAAGATGTGATGTAAATGCATGAGCAGAAGAAATCATTGTCACTGGGGGACGTCTGGGAAGCCTTCTGTGAGTATGTGGGACTTGACACACATGCTGAAGAATATATAGGACTGAGGGGGGCAGAAAACATTCTAATCAGGTAAACACTGGGGGTGATTATGACCAGAGGATAGGAATGATCTGGCATGTTTGCAGAGAAAACCTTCTCTCCAGGGAGGAAGAGAGAGGAAGAACAGGATGGATGAAGGTGGGTAGAAGAGAGCAAGTTACGGAGGATTCTGAATGTGAGTTGAAGAGCAATGAGGAGCTTTAAACTCTTGAGCCGGGCTATGGTTGGTGCAGAGCACCCTGCATTGGGTCTGCCCTTGCTCCTGAAATGCTGTCACCACATACTGCATGTTTCTGTTTCCTTTTAAGAGCAGGGATCATTTCCTATTCTTCCTGATATCCGCCTTCATTCTTAGAACAGTACCTAGCATACAAAAGGCATTCATTAAAAGATGAATTAGTAAATGAATAAATGAATGATCAGGAAATGAGGGGCGAGAAAGTGAGGCAGTGTAGAGCGGTGGTAGAGTCAGACCCTCATGGCTGTCTACTCACTTTCCACTTATGGTCTGGGTGTCTTCAGACATGTGTCTCCCTAAGCCTCAGTTTCCTTATCCAGCAAATAGAATTAATAATAGTGTCAGCCTTCTTGGGCTGTTGTGAGGGTTAAATGAAACAATACATGTAATACATTTACCATAATACTGCCCATAAAATAAGCATAGAATACGTTACATCTCTATAGAATGTATAGAATATATCAGGGTCACAGATCAACTTCAGTAAGCTAGACCAAGAGAACATAAACCCTAGGAATTAAGAAAAATTGTTGGGAGATTCTTAGACCTTCCTCAGAATTCAAGAGTGAGCTAAATTTTGGTTAAGTCTCAAAGGGCATACTAACCTCAGCTGGCCTCAGGATTTTAATGGGAGAAATCCCTGGGAATGTGATTATGGCCTTGAAAGCTCTGCCGGGGTGGGGCAGGGTCAGGGGTGCGGGTGTTGACTAAAACAGTGACAAAACTACAACTGTTTTAGAAAGATCTTTCTGGTGGTCACGTGGGTGGTGGCCTAGGGAACAGTGGGACTGGAGAGTGTCACTGAGAGGCTACTGAAGTAACCCTAGTAAAGATGGTGAGGGCTTGAATTAATGCTGAGACTGTGAGGATGTAGGAAAGAGCTTAGATTTAAGAGGCTACAAGAAGGCACTGCGTTGGATTTAGCGATTGTTGGGAGCAAGTGAAAAGACAAAGACATGGGTAAATGAGGATGTCAGCTTGTGCCCCAGGAGATACCATTAACCAAATGCAAACTCGGAGGGGTTGAATTTGTCTTACCACATCACAATGTCGCCTTTTAGGAATTCATGACACCTAGACACACAATAAAGGCTGCTCCTGACTTGCCCAAGAAGGTTCCAACAGACTTTACCAAAAAAAAAAAAAAAAAAAAAACAAAGAAAAAAATTCTTAAGACAGTCCTCATAGTTACCTTTCCCCTGGCACCTCTCTCCAACCTATGTTTCACCTTTGGTCTTGAGAAGGGAAAACTTTGCTTCAGGAAGCCCCATAGTTACAATGAACATTTCTGTATAACAGGATGTTCTCCTACTTCTAACTGATGACCTACTTATGAGGACTAAGATTTCAAATAAGTAAATACTGGCATCAAATTCCCACCCAACAAAAGAATCAGAATGAGATTTGACTTGTACGTGCATGTGTGTGTGTGTGTGTGTGTGTTTGTGTGTGTGTTACCCCTAGCGTGCACACATACAGGAATACACGTTTGTGGAACACACTGCCTCAGAGAACTCCCTTTAATCGGTCTTGGTATCACCATGGTAACGTGAACAGAAGCAGTACTCCTAATCATGGAGGGAAAACCTGCAGCTTTGTGATACACACCCCTGGGGAAAATTTCAGCCACCATGTGTACCACAGCAGCATAGATGCTCAGAATAAGCCCGTGGGTTCTGTTTATCTTTGGCTGCTTCTAATCTTCCTCCTATCTGCTGTTTCAATCAGCCTTCCCTCAGGATCGCAGAGCTCCAGTTCTCATCCCTGTCCTTGCTGCTGAAAAATGCTTCCCCACAAGCTTCCTTTGGCTATTGTGAGAGGGGACTTTCCCTACTTAGGCGACATGGTGCAGAAATAAACAATTCTGCCCTACCTTAAAGTTATTTGAAATTATATGCTATTTTTAGAATAATAATAAAAACCAGATTTCAACATGCCAGCATCATCTATTTCGTAGGATACTTATATAAGCATGCAATGAAAATGATGTATCTGTGACCTACAGATTCAAAATACCAAGTCAGAGGTCAGCTACCTGTGAGTGAGGTTTAAGAAATGCCTACTCAGTCTCTCCAAGGGAAAATCAATCTGGCCTTTATTGTTTTTCTTAAGGGAATTGGCAGTAGCACTCATTAGAGAAATCCACTTGCCTCCAACTCCATGGGGATTTAGAATTTTCCAATTGTACTTAAGTATTATATCTCTGGTAACAGTTGTCCTAAGAGAGAGCTCTTTCTTCTGTGTAATATTCAAGTAATCTTCAAAGGGTTTTTATCTGCTAAAACTGATATGAAAATGGCATTTTATTTACCGACTCATCTCTAAGTATCAAATCATTCCTTTTCTGTTTTGTGTACAGTATCATCTGCAAATGTTCTGAACATTTGAACAGTCAATAACTTTTCTATTCTGTGTTTCAGTTGGAACAGAACTTTACATCATAAAGAATTTACCAGTTTTAGAATGTTTTAAAGATACGTGGCTATGTGCATTCACAGAAACATATATGCATATATACTTATATGAGTGTGTATATATGTGCACATATATGTGTGTGAGGTTACATATTATACGGTATAGAGATTGGGAGTTTGGGTTCTGGAGTCAAACTATTATGATGTGAATTCTCCCTTCTGTAAGACCTTGTGTGAGCTGCTTAATCTCTCTTTCAGCTTCATCTGTAAAATGGGAACAATAATAATAACCACTTCATAGAGCTGTGATGACGAAATGAATTAATACATATTTGGTGCTTGAAACAGAGCTTGGCAGGTAGTAAGTGCTCAGCTTAGCAAATATTAGCTATTTTATTAGAAATAGTCCAAGTAACCCATATTTTAAAAAACTCAGTTACCTGTGAACAAGAAACTTCTAAGTTATTGGTGTGTTTTATATGTGTTTTACACAGTTAGCAATGGTAATAGCATTATTGCTCCTGTTTGCTCTTCTTGAAGACAGTGAATTCTTGGTGGCACTCTGCTGCCACACTCTCAGCTTTTCTAACTCTCTGCGCAAGTTCCAGGTCCAAGGCTTTCTCCAGCAGGGTTAGTCATGCAGGTGGACTCTCCATCCTGTGAAGGCTTCAGCTTGTCCGACAGCAAATTAAATCGATGCGGAGAAAGCTGTTGCAGGTGTGTTGCTTCTTGATATGGTTGGTGGTGGCAGTGTTTCACTCAATTTTGAGAATTTTTCTCCTTACTGTTGTTAGTGTCGCTGGAGTGAAAGAATGTGCAGCTTCTAGGATGAGGACACATATTTGAGCAGGAGGAAAAAATAAGGGTGGCTCCTCCACATTGAGCTCTCCATCTGGCCGGGGACTGCACTCTGCTCTGTGGACCATCCCCACACCCACCCTCACCAGTGAGGAGAGGCCCAGACTAGGCATGAATTCAGTAGCCTGAAGTCCAGTCCACATGTGTACATTTGCGCATTCAGACAGCACCAAGAAAACAACCACGTTTAGGACGCTCTTAACCTCATTTTTAATAGACTTAGAATAGTTGTCGATTCACAGAAAAATCAAACAGATAGTACAGAGGGTTCTAATATACCCAATTCCAAGTTTCCCTGATGTTAATATCCTATATTTGTATGGTACATGAGTTATCATCAATGAACCAATATTGATAAATTGTTATTCACTAGAGTCTGTACTTTATTCTGATAGCCTTAGTTTTTACCTGCTGTCCCTTTTCTGTTCCAGGATTCTATCCAGGCTACCAGGTTACAGTGAGTTGGTCATGTCTCCTTTGCTCCTTTTGGCTGTGATAGTTTCTCAGACTTTCCTTGTTTCTAATGACTTGGACAGTTTAGAAGAGTATTGGATACCTGTTTCGTAGGTCGCCCTACTATTAAAATGCTGTCTGGTGTTTTTGTCATAAGACTGGTGTTTTGGGCTACTGGGGGGTGGGGCGGGGGAAGGCCACAGAGGTAAAGTGTCATTTTCATCACATCTTTTCAGGAGTACATAACATCAACGTGACTTATAGCTGTTGATGTTGGCTTTGATCACCTGGATGATATTTGTTGTCATGTTGCTCCACTGTAAAGGTACTTTTATTTTTTGTTCCTCCTTTTATGCCACACTCCTTGGAAGGAAGTCACTATGCATAGCCCACATTGAAGGAGTAGGAATGTATGTTCCCCCTCCTTGAAGACAGAGTATCTACATAAATTATTTGGAATTTTGGAATTGCCGTGGGAGATTCATGTAGTCATTTTTCAAGTGAGACTATATAAAAGGAAATAGACCAAAGAGAAAATTATGGTCAACAGATGTGTAGAGTTGAAGAGAAAATCTTGAAAGCAACAAAGGAGAAAGTCAGAAGTAACATTTCTCATCTGTTTTTGAGAATTACCTGTATAGTCAGACAAGTACTCAGAACTAATGTTCAAAAATATTTAGTGCTATATTACATTATGTGAAATACTTAAAAAAAGAAAGCAAGTAAAATATTCAAACAAATCATGGGACATTCATGTAACTATTAGGTCAAAAATGTATATATACATCATTTTTATATGTGTGTGTATGTATATGTATATATATGTATGTATAATTGTTTTTAAGAGATGGGGTCTTGCTATATTGCCCAGGCTGGACACAAACTCCTGAGCTTAAGCAATCCTCCAGCCTCAGCCTCCCAAGAAACTGAGACTACAGGCTCATGCTACTGTGCCCAACTCTCTCTATATAAAATTACTGGCGTGGAAATACAGTAATGGTATGCTATGAATGAATTAAAGCAGGTTATACAGCCATATGTCTGGTTATGATTGTTTCATTATAAAACAAGTGTATTATATAAACACACATGTGTGTGTTTATACAACATTTATAATGTCTGACAGGTTAGTTAATACCAAAAAAATACTTTTATTATGACCAGCTGGTAGGATTACATGTAATTTAGAATATTCCTTTTTAATACCTAAAATTTCTGTTTTCTTTAATAACTTTCTACTTATCTAATAAAACAAAAATTAAAAGAAAATGACCTAAAGCAAAAGATTTACTGACAAATATAACACTAGCATGTTGTGTTAGTAATCCAAGTTGTTAGAAATCCACTATATGCCAGCTTTTTAAATGCCTCTAGTAGGACTTGAAATAGAGAATAAGGCAAGATCTTTAGTGGTTGTTTTTAATACTGTTTCCTATAACACCATTAATCCAAATTACAGGTACTTCTTTATCCATGATGGAACTGGACTCCAAGAACCCTCTGAACCCAAAGGCCATGTTGTTCCAGTCTCATTCCCATCTTCTCTGTTGCCCACAGTGGGCCTCAGCTCAGCCCTTCCCAATCTCAGTAAACCCCCACCATCCTCTTTTCTGGCATCCCACCTCCCGGGCTGCTCCCTCCTGCCCATCCTAATCTCTTGAGTTTGCTCACCTCCTCCCCTCTACTTAGGAGTCTTCCACAAAGCTCAGCCTATGCACTCGCTCCCTGAGCATCACAATAGGAGAGGCTTTGTCATTGGCCTCAACCTTTTTAATGTCAACCTACTCCTTCACTCAAATCAAAAAAGGATCAATAGAGCCAAACTGTAAACATGCCAGTCTTCCTATGTTGCCTTTCTTCTCTACTTTTCATCTCCTAGAAATGCCCTCCCCTCAGCTGCCCATTTTCTAGCCCTCTCTTTCCTTTAAAGTACAAGTTAATCACCTCCCTACCCTCAAATTTTCCAGCTCCCCTAAAGCGTATGATTTTTTTCTCTCTTATTTTTGCAAGCATCTGTTGTCTCTGCAACTGGTTCTCGGTGGAAGCTACGCTGGTCTGTTATATTTTCATTGTATCCCCCAAGTAGGACTCATTTGCTCATAGTCAGGTACTCCAGGTGCCTAGGATAATGAAATGCATACATTTGGCCTCAGTAAATGTTTGTCATTGCTCCTGACTATGTGGCCGTCACAGTGAGAAAGAACTAAAGATGTAGCAAGTGAATTTGAGGTAAGAGTAAGTACAATGTTAGGAACCCTGCCTCTGGAGCCAAACTGCCTCTAAACTCTGTTGCCCACAGGCTGAGTCATCTCCTGCTTCTTACTCACCCTCTCTGTGCCTTTCCTCACGCGTAAAATGGGAATAATGATGGCATCTACCACTTAGAACTGGGATGAGGATGAAATGAGTTGAGTCATGTGAAGTACTCATTGTTTGCAAGTTGTCAAGCCAGGTTAGCTGTTATCATCATTAACTAGTTTGTGAATTCCACCGTCAGAATCACACAGGCTGTAAGGAAAAAGTCTGTCTCACAGACCACTGCTCACACAAACACAATTTAGAAATGCATACACCACTGAGGATCCAAAATGATGTTTTGTAGCTGTTTCACAATGTGCCTGGGACTTGTTTGAATCAGGTGGGGCAACATGACAGGCATGGAGACAACTGCATTTGAAAGAAGAGTTTGTTACAGTTCCAAGAGGAGGGGGCACACAGTGCCATGCAGGGGCCACAAGAACAGCCAGAGTGAGTCAAGAGTCAGAAGGAACAATGAGAAGGCATGGGCAGTGGCCTTTATTACTATAGTGGCAGCAAGTTTTTGGGTGAGGACATCCTTTACAGGGTAGGATGCAAAACACAGATGTTGGAGTTTGTGGCCAGAGGATTTGTAATACCAATTCCAAGTGCTTGCAAAAAACCACAGGGAAATATGAATGCAAAGAACTTCGGCCGTTAGTTTGGCCCATGATTTCAAGATGCCAAATCATCAATTACATAGTATCAAGAACAATTATTACACTAGCCCAAGCCAATTCCTCACCACAACTGCTCTTGCCTGCAGTTTTCAATGGCCACCATCCTTTCCAGTGATGTTTGTAATTTTTGTTGACTTCTTAAAGTGGCCTCACTGGGCCCTGAGTTTTATTTAAATCTCCTATTGTTTGGCTCATTTTGGTTGATCTCTCTCCTCCTCTTTGACTCAGCTTTGATTACACCTGAAGAAGGGTTTGCTCCATTTTGCACTCTTTCTTCTGTGTACAAGGGTTGCTCCTTTTCACAGACAAGAAGAGAAACTTGGAAAACAGATGGAAGCTGAGGCTGTATTGTTAGGTCAACTAAGGACCAAGGTGGAGCCAACCTTTCAGCATTACATGCTAACCTTTCTGCTTTATGGACCGGTAGGGTCCTGGAAAACTGTTTCCCCCATCCAAAAGCCTTTTGCCAATTACTGAGAATACCTAAACTTCTAATTCTGAGACCAGTCTGTGCTGTGGCTTGGGTGAGCTGCTGACTGAGGTCTGCTGAAATTATCCCACTGTCAAGACAGGACCCAGCTATGGCCCAGCACCCTTCTCTTCTTCTTTTTCTAAAGAGAAGCCCCACTTATATCCATGCCAGCCACATGACTGGATAATTACAGGAAACCATGGCTCCACTCAGCTGAAAAGAAAGAATTTTTGAAGAAGAATTTCAGTCTCTTTTACAATTTCCCCCTTTTTACAGTCTGGCTCTGTGCCGTCATCCTGTCGCTTTCTTTTCTCCATGCTATTTCTGCGATGCTTTCCTCCCCTCCGCAACCCCTTACCACACCATCCTCTATTTGAATAAATGTGAGGTCTCTAATACTCAACCTTCCACTCTGAATTAGCTGAACTTTTTTCCTCTCTCTTTTTCTTTAGGCAGAAAAAAATACC
Organism: Macaca mulatta; assembly: GCF_049350105.2. NCBI lineage: Eukaryota > Metazoa > Chordata > Mammalia > Primates > Cercopithecidae > Macaca > Macaca mulatta. The sequence continues at coordinate 127,606,939 of NC_133407.1, read as the reverse complement.
TATTTCACTCTATAGCCCTTGCTTAACTATTGTATTTTTTACTATCATTTTTAAGGTGAAATATACTATGGGTATGTAGCAATCTGTCTGGTTTTGATTTCTGCTCCTATTTACAGAGGCTGCCACGTGATTATACCCTTTAATGATGGTGGTAAACAAACAGGAGGGGACTCAGACAGAATTCTAAGAGGGACTGCTTGATTTAAGTATGTATTTATGGGAATAAAGGCAGATTCCACAGGAGCCCTGGAATTTACTTCACAGTGATTGTCTTTCTTTGACTCTGGCTCTTACTTTCCCAAATTGAGCATCCTGGTATCTGCATGTCTCTTTTGCTTGGAATGTCACGCTGCAGGTCTTAGGGGCTGGGACAGAACAGAGCACGCCACAAGTGCACTTGAAGGAGAGCTCAGAATCAACCAACCAAACCCCTCCAAGTTCCGATGGCAGCACAGATTCCAGACTGAAACGCCGCTGCATCTTGCTTCATTTGACTGAAGCAAATGCAATCAGTTTGCATTTGACATTTATTCTTTTAGGGAGAGGCTGCCAGGGGAAGGGGCATTAACCACAAATATGACAAGGTTAAAGAACAACGGGTCTGGTCTGAAGCATTGTATTTAGATGGTTGACATCCTGGGCTCATCAATCAATGTTATTGACTTGGCCAAGCTTCGGGTTGGAGTAATTTCTATAATGAGATTTAGCCTGCACCACAAAATGGTGTGTTGGGGATAAAATGTCTGAAGCCAATCTTTTATGAGATACATTTTAGGATAATGTTCTTAATCTTAAAAATAGAACTTGTAGTGTTTGCAGCCAGGAAGATGCTTAATTAGATTCACATAGGAGTCACCAGCTGTTCACAAGACAAACAGAAATGTCTGAGGTCTCCCTGGTTCTATAAAGACAGGGGAAACGGCTCCCTCTTCTCGTGCCAAGTCTGAGAGGCCCTTCAGCTAAAAGCCCTCCAGCCTGAGTGGCCAGGCTTGGCACACAGCGGCTCACTTTTTCCTTTTCCTCTGTCCTCTTGTTCTGATCTTTAAACCTGAGGAGTTCTTAGTCACAAGAGTAAAGTGGCCATAAAGCCAAACTGCCATGTGAAAGGCAATACCCGACCAGCCATCTCTCTGCCTGCTCCCGCCCTGGGCGTCTCCTCTCCCCACTCTCAGAGGTAAATGCTCTCTTTGCTGGATGAGTTTCTCGACCTGGGTGATGTCGTGACAGAGAGGGGAACACGGAGAGAAGACATATGAAGGAAACTGAGAGGCAGGAGGGTAGGATGGAAAGGCATTTCCAGAAAGGCTTGGTTCAACCTATATAACCAAGAATTGGGAGAAAGCATCAAGAGTATGTGGAGGGAAAATTGTGCAGCTAGGACTGAGAGAGTTTCGTGGTTTGAGTGGAAGGGAGAAAGGAGACTGGAAGAAGTGTGGTTACGAGTTGTGAGTTATGAACCTTAAAAGTATAAAGACAATTTGAATTAAGTTACCAGGCTCACAGGGTCAGAGGAGAAAGAGGTCTTAGAAGTGATATGGCTCAGCCTCCCAGTCAGTACAGGAAGCCCTTTTAAGGCATCCTATCAAAGGGCCACCCAACCTTTACTTGGATGCCTTCAGTAACAGTACATGTGCTAGTCCACTGGCAGTATAGAAGGGTAGTTATGAACACAAATGCTAGAACCAGACTGCCGAGGTTCAAATCCAGGAGCCACCAGCTACTGATTGCACCTCGGACATGTTACCTGATACCTTGGTTTCTGTACCTATAAATTGGGAATAGTAGTAGCAGAGTGCCACTGTGAGTATTAATTGTATATTTATATATACAGACATATATAAAAATTATATAAAGTAAACATATTTATTCATAAAGTGCATGTATCACTTAGTACTTGGCATATAAGAAGTGGCATATATGTACTTGCTAGTATTATCATCACTATTATTCAGGTTGTTCCATGGACAAGAAAGTTCTTTTTCAGACTGAGTAAATTTGGACTCTCTTATTCCTGCCTGTTTATCCCATTTCTCAGCCCTGAAGTAACTCAGATCAAGCCTTAACTGCCTTGCATGTGTGTCCCAAGTATTTGAAGCTAATCATTGTGACCCTTTGTCTTTCTGCCTTGTATTCTAGAGAAGAGTTCTTGCAAATGCTGTTTCTTCTGCTTGCAACACCTTTCCTTCCCATGTTCTTCATGTTCTAACTTAGACTCCATCTCCTTCAATACACCTTCTATCTGAGTACTTAACACATTACTTGCCTATTGTGTTAGGCAGTTCTTGCATTGCTATAAAGAAATATCTGACACTGGGTAGCTGACAAAGAAAGGAGGTTCAACTGGCTCACCATTCTGGAGGCTATATAGGAACTATGGCACCACCATCTGCTTGGTTTCTGGGGAGGCCTCAGGGAGCTTTTACTCATGGCAGAAGGCGAAGAGGGGGCAGACACTCACATGGCCAGAGAGGGGGAAAGAGGGTGTGGGAAGTGCCACACACTTTTATACAACCAGATATCATGTGAACTCGCTCACCACCAAGGGCATGGCACTAAGCTATTCATGAGTGATCTGCCCCTATGATCCAGAAACTCTCACCCCACCCAGCCCCATACCCAACAATGGGAATTACATTTGAACATGAGATTAGTGACCCACACCACATCACCCATATTCCCTGAGCATAATTATAAAATAAAGGACATAGTGTCGGCTCTCAAGGCCATTTGTGTATATGTCACCATTTTGGCATATTACTTATACTTCTTGTAAACCAGGCTTCATATGAGGTCCAGCATAGTCCTGTGTTTCGAAAATATGTGTTGAATGAATTAGGTGGAATACAGGAGAAGATGGGTGGGCATAAAGCAAAGGCCTTCTTGAAAGGCATGTAGCATTTCCCTTGGAGAATAGGGTCTTTGGAACAAGGAGGTGGGTGGGAAGAAAGCTGGCTTTTTCACACACACACACACACACACACACACACACACACATACACACACAAAAGCAAAGAATTAAAAATTATAGGCATGCTTGTAGGAAACAGGTAAACCTATAATCCCATTAGCTGATCATATTTGTCCCTGTTAATGCCATCAAAAAATGAAAGTTTCTTGGGTTTTTACTTTTTGATTGCTTGGTCAGCTCTTAGACTTTGCTTTGTTGCTTAGAATCCTGGTAATAGAAGAAATGAAAAGCAAAAGACAAAGAAGCAGGCAAGGGTGAATCGATTCATAGAATAAAGAACAAGGAAGGGAGTGAAGATGATGACAGAGATGGAAGGGCCCTCTGGGTCTGGATATAGGCAGAAGGTCTTTGAAGAGTAGAGAGAGAAGATAGTGTTTTGGTAGAAGTCACTCTTAGGAGTGTGAAAGAGTTTGAAGGTGGAGAGTCACCTTGGGAGGCTTTGTAAAGGAAATTTACTTTGCACTAAAAATGATCTCTTCTTTATAGGGTTTTCTTGTGAGACGGAGTAAAGATTTAAGCGGCTTTTGATGTTCATTTTCTATCAGACTGCTATTTCTTTGAACGTGGCATAGCCCCGAGCTCTAGCCATGTGGGACCCCAGTTGTATATGGGTCATGTTCTGCTTCAGCTGGTGGATTGCGTGATAAAATCCATGGATGCTCTTGTTCCGCAGGATGGTGAGTGAGGTATTGTCATAGCCACATAGCCCTAAGTAAGAGCATAGATGTTACATAGAGGCTGCAATGTCTATAAATATGTGAAATAAGCATGGGTGCAAGTCAAAGAAGCCCGTAGGTCTCTTAAAACTTCCTTTTTGGATAAACACAGACTATTTTGTCCTAGCCTCCCAAACTTAACCAATGCTTAGTCACAATCTCTATCTAGATACTGATCCAAAGAGCAAATTATTCTAGGGTAGTACCAGAGGAACAGTATTCTTTGCCTTTATTTTTTTCTATAGACCAATGGTAGAAATGTTACCCTGGATATAAAATTTATATAAAATACCAGTGTTCTTTTCCAGACTGGATTAATGATTCCCATTAAAAAGATATTTGATTTGCAAACTATGCATCCAACAAAGGACTAATATCCAGAATCTACAAGTAACTCAAACAAATCAGTAAGAAAAAAACAAATAACACCATCAAAAGTGGGCAAAGGACATGAATAGACAATTCTCAAAAGATGATATACAAATGACTAACAAACCTATGAAAAAATGCTCAACCTCAGTAATTATCAGGGAAATGCAAGTTAAAACCACAATGAGATACCACCTTACTCCTGCAAGAATGGTCATAATTAAAAACTAAAAAAATGATAGATGTTGGTGTGGATGTGATGTAAAGGGAACATTTTTACACTGCTGGTGGGAATGTAAACTAGTACAACAACTATGGAAAATAATGTGGAGATTCCTTAAAGAACTAAAAATAGAACTACCATTCAATCCAGCAATCCCACTACTGGGTATCTACCCAGAGGAAAAGAAGTCATTTTATGAAGAAGACACTTGCACACACATCTTTATAGCAGCACAATTTGCAATTGCAAAAATATTACCAATCTAAATGTCTGTCAGCCAATGAGTGGATAAAGCAAATGTGGTATACATACACCATGGAATACTACTCAGCCATAAAACAGAATGAAATAACGACCTTTGCAGCAACTTGGATGGAGCTAGAGGCCATTAATCTAAGTAAAGTAACTCAGGAATGGAAAACTAAATATCAAATGTTCTCACTTAGAAGTGGGGGCTAAGCTATGAGGATGTAAAGGCATAAGAATAATATAATGGACTTTGTGAACTATAAAAAATAAAAAAAATAATTCCCTAGTGGGCCATTTTTTAGAGGACACAAATTTCTGCTTCTGATGTACAAATCCAGTCTTCTTGCAGGTTTCTGAGCTTGTTGCTCTTTTGTGGCTAAACTTTTCACTTTTGTTAAAAAAACACTTACCACACATACCATAATTAGGTATGGGAGGAGGGTGAGGGATAAAATACTACATATTTTATCGGGTGCACCAAAATCTCAGAAATCACCATTAAAGAACTTATCCATGTAACCAGAAACCAACTGTACCCCCCAAATTATTGAAATTCAAATTATTTTTAAAAAGATATTTGGGTAAAGGATGTTGTCAGAGAACCTCTGCTGAAACCTTTACCTACCCTTGAAAAAGCCCCCAAGTTGTAAAGAAATATATATCATGCTCCCGCTCCTCCGAATGTAAAAAAACAATCAGCCATTTCTATCTAATTTTGACCACGTGTTCATATTTTCAAGTTGTTGTTTTAATTGTAGCAAGGAAGAAAACTTGACATTCTCTAGTTTTTCAAAGGAAAGGTGATGTATACATGCTTCCCAATAGGAGATCATAACCACTTGTAAAAACACATCAGCCAAATATACGGAAGAAATTGCTTTATGGTAATACAAGGAAGAAGGATCTTTAAAAACAATTCCTGGCCGGGCGCAGTGGCTCACACCTGTAATCCCAGCACTTTGGGAGGCCGAGGCAGGTGGATCACGAGGTCAGGAGATCGAGACCATTCTGGCTAACAGGTGAAACCCTGTCTCTACTAAAAATACAAAAAAAAATTAGCTCGGCATAATGAGGGACACCTGTAGTCCCAGCTACTCAGAAGGCTGAGGCAGGAGAATGGCATGAACCCAGGAGGCGGAGCTTGCAGTGAGCCAAGATCACACCACTGAGCTCCAGCCTAGGCGACAGAGTGAGACTCTGCCCCCCAAAAATTTAAAAAATAAAATTAAATTAAAATTAAAAAAATAATAATTCCCTAGTGGGCCATTTTTTAGAGGACACAAATTCTTGCTTCTGATGTACAAATCCAGTCTTCTTGCAGGTTTCTGAGCTTGATGCTCTTTTGTGGCTAAACGTTTCACTTTTGTTAAAAAACACCACACATGCCATAATTAGAAGTTTGGAGTTGTGTATTTGGGGTAATCTCAGACAGATCCATTAGACTGGCCTCAGCTTTTCAGGAAAAAGTTTGAGTTAATTTATTATTGGACATTGAGGCTATTTCAATTTGCTACCAAATCCTGACTTCACTTTACCGTTAAATGTGACTGTTAAAATGTGCAGAAAGCATTTACCATGTTTTCTCTGTTTATAAGAGACGAGGTGGCTATACATGATGTTAACAATAATTATATCGGAGAAGTAGAATTACAGATCATTTTAATTGTCTCACCTTGTACAATAGCAAGAAGTCTAATAGGAAAAAAGTTAAATGTTATTTTAAAAGTATTTATTTAATAAAGAATAAAAATAAACCATTTTCTTAGTATTCCTAGGCTTTCAGAGGAGGTGGAGTGCATATTTCTCTGGCCTCAATTACATATGTTCTAGATTGTTTATTAAACGATTAGAAGAGAAAATTCAACAAAAAGAGAAAAGAATGAGGATGAAAAGAAATTGTGTATGGAGGCTGGGCACAGTGGCTCACATCTATAATCCCAGCAATTTGGGAGACTGGGATGGGCAGAGCACTTGAGGTTAGGAGTTCGAGACCAGCATGGTCAACATGGTGAAACCCTGTCTCTACTAAAAATACAAAAATTAGCTGAGTGTGGTGACACACACCTGTAAGTCTAGCTACTCAGGAGGCTGAGGCAGGAGAATCGCTTGAATCCAGGAGGCGGAGGTTGCAGTGAGCTGAGATCGCGTCACTGCACTCCAGCCTGGGTGACAGAGTGAGTCTCCATTTCAAAAAAATAAAATTGTGTATGGAGACATATAAAAACTGAATATATAAGCAGGTCTGAAAATATTGAGAGCGTCTTAAGCTGGACTTATACAATTATTTGAACAATTCAGGTCGAAAGCCACGCTTAAAAATAAAAGCAACACCTGTCAATTCAAAGCAAAAGTATTTTATTTGTATCAGTTTCTACTCCCTGTAAATGTAAAATTAGCCCAAAGGGTTAGAAAAAATAAAAAAGCAGAAGTGTTCTTATTCTCTCAGTCTCTTGCTCACAATGTGAACACAACAGAGATTAAAATAACACAGAATATGGTTGGAGTTTCAATAGGCATTATCCTGAGAAATCAAGGGAAGGCTGAGAGTGGGTGGTTGGTGAATAGATATTAAGAATAAAATCTCCTCTTCTTGGGTGCATGACTTGTGTGCGGAACTATGCCCACCCTTTGCTTTGCTTTGCTTTGCTTTGGCAGGGAAGCGGAGTTCTGACTTGGCTCTGTGACACTCCATGATATATGCCTCAAAGCTGTGAGACACCGCAGGGAAAATGTCATCGTGTAAGGGCAGTCTGTCTCAGGGCAAGGCAACATGGCCATCTGAGGCACTGCTTGGTGGTCAAATGATTCATCAGAATACAGACACTGAACACTATTGATTTGAGGACAAGACATGGCAGAGATCAGTGAGATTCTGAGCAAGAATGGGGAATTACAGGGCATACTCAGATGACAAAGGAAAATCTAGGACAGCAGTCTATATGTGCAGGCAACAGAGGTGAGGACAATGTGCTGATAGCAATATTTTGTTAATATCTGGCAGTTGTTAATAAAGGGTGCTTCCTGGAGCAACCAGAACAAGTACCTGCCTAAATGGAGTCAACTAATATGCTTACTAAAAGGTTTTCGAGCTAAATGGCAAATTGCTTCAGAGCAGGCAAAATGCTCCATTTAAGATTCATAATTGGAAGGCACTTTATCTACCTAATGATCAGAAGGATGCTGATCATTAGAAATGCCTGCATTAAAGACAGGGAAGTACATTTGCATTCAGCTCAGAGTAGGGGTAGAGGGAAAATAATAAGAATTCTCTTAAGATACAGATCTTAAATTCTTTACTGCATTTGTGTTAATGCCTCTCCTGGAGTCCAGACTCACATAAAGTGAGTGGAAAGTAATAACCCCAGATGTGTGCTGGACACTGCATCCTACTGCACAGAGAACCAAATGATTCCAGCAGCAGCAGCAGACCGTCACATGCGAGCCTTCTCTCACCAGCAAACCCACACACATGCGAACAGCAAGCACAGCAGCACAGCCACCTGTTCTAGCCACAGCGCCACTGTGGAGGGTTTGCAAATCAGGATGGGAGAGATTAAAAGAGAGCCACTGTAGAGATTTTATATCTGTAGGAAAACAAAAACAAGATGAATGTTTCGTCAAGCTCATGATAGTCTCTGAACAGAAGAATAACGTGAGATACTGAAATAGAAAAGGAAAACCAAACCTTGTGCTATTCAAAGTGAAGAATTAAGGGACACTCCAAGCCACACCCTCGCCCCTTAGTTTCCCTTCAATTATCCATACATTTGGATGAAGAAGAGGAGGTAAGGAAGAAGTGAGGCTGGTATTTGGGATCTGAATTATTGAGCTATCACTTCACTTTCTCTAATTCATTCTGAATCCGTATACTTAGTCTTATTTTCTAAAATAACTAAAAATAGCAGCTTTTAATACTCTTAATAGCACATGTCAAGAGGAGCTTTTTTTTTTTTTTAATTTGAACAGAACCGTGGGCGTTATTACTTCACACACAGTGGATACTCAGCAACACTTACTGTGTGTCTCCAACTTCCATCCTTGCCATGATTATACTTTCCTTAGACACTGAGACTTGAGGTAGGAAGACCAGGTAGGAGTCCCCTGTACAATTGTCCAGCAGGAAGTAACAAAGGGTTTACAGTAGAGTGTTGGGAAATGTGTGTTGACCAGAAACATTTCAGAGTGAATTAGCAGCATTTGGTGACCAACTAAGTTTTAGGAGGAAAGAGAAGTAGCCGAAGAGGAGGCTGATTTCTCTAGGCCGGCCGGCCAAGTGGATGGAGGGACCATTACTGACTGGGGATGCAGGTCATCCTGAAGAACATCAATCAAGTTCCTGGCAGGGAGGCCCTTGGGGGGAACTGGACCACGTGGGACTGTTTGCTCTGCTTTTTAATTTTCTCTCTTCTTCCTTAGCTGTCAAGCTGTCAGCTGTCACTTCTTGCTACTGTCAGTGTGCCTGCTTCTAAGCACCTTCCTTCTTTACTTCCTAATTTGCTGCTTCTGGAAAGCCTGAGAGGCAAGGCTGCTAGAAATGTATGTAAAGCAACAGTCTATGGAGGCTAAGTAATAGTCCAAGGACCATTGACTATTATAAAGTACAGGGTTTCATGATTACTGTTTCAACTGCTCAATTTAAATGGATTAGGTCTTCAGAGATCTGGCACTCAGATAGCTAGGGAGGTATTGATTTCTATTTGTGTAGCAACTTTGAGAATAAAATTGTTCTTCAAGTCATCCAATGATTCTTAATTTTTAAGGTAAGGTTTTAATTTGGCTGCTACATAATAAATCATAGCTAGTGCTTACTGGGCACTTAGTAGTTGTCAGACCCTGTTCTAAGAACTTTACATGTAATATCACTTGTAACCAACGAGGAGCCCTAAGGATTGGGCAGAATTATAATTACCCATTTTATAGATAGAAAATCTGGGGCATAGAAAGGTTAATTTTTCTAAGACCACAGAGTGGCCATAAGCAGCAGAGCCAGATTCAAAAGCACGGCCAGGCGTGGTGGCTCATGCCTATAATCCCAGTACTTTGGGAGGCTAAGGAGGGTGGATCATTTCTGGTCAGGAGTTCAAGACCAGCCTGGCCAATATGGTGAAACCCTGTCTCAACTAAGAATACAAAAATTAGCCGGGCATGGTGGTGCGCACCTGTAGTCCCAGCTACTTGGCAGGCTGAGGCAGGAGAACTGCTTGAACCTGGGAGGTGGAGGTTGCAGTGAGCCAAGATCATGCCACCGCACTCCAGCTTGGGCGGCAGAGTCTGAAAAATAAATAAATAAATAATAAATAAATAACTCTGTCTCAAAATAAATAAATAAATGGGCAATTACGGTGAAATGGAGTCATATGGGCTGGCACTGTTCCAATATGACTGGTGTCCTTATAAGAAGAAGAGATTACGACACAGACAAACATAGAAGGGGACCCTCTAAAACCAGAGGGAAAAGGTGGCCATCTGCAAGCCAAGGAGAGAGGCCTCAGAAGAAAACCCTGCTGATACCTTGATCTTGGACTTCCAGTCTTCAGAACTGGGAAGAAATGTATTTCTGTTGTCTAAGCCACTTAGCCTGTGGTATTTTGTTATGGCAGCCTGAGCAGACTTGTACACACTGACCAAAGAGGTTGGTATTCAGAGCTTTATGTAGAAGCCCCCAGAAAACAACCTCCCTCCTTGACTTTTCTCCCAAATCTTAAGTTCATTGAAGGGATTAGCTCAGGGAGAGGAAAGGAAGTTTGGTTTCTTAGAGGATGGGAGGAGGCCGAAATGAAAAAGGCAGAGGAGTGGAGAAGATTCTTCAAGACCAGAAGGGCTCATGGAGCTCAGTGAGTGCAGGCTTCTCACAGCATCCTCTCAGTGCTCTGGAAGAGAGAGTGCTGTTCCAGGCACAGTTCCAGGACACGGGGCTCCAGCCTTGTCACCTCCCAACCCCTGGGTGCAATAATGACTCAGCTGAGTTTCTGCCAGATCAATAAGATGGAGATTCAGAGAAAGATATTTTATAATTTGAGTATTATTAATTCAAAAAATGTGGATTAATAATACTTTAATACTGCTTTCCCACCCAAGCTTGTTAAATGGAACTCAAGTAGGATCACACCCTCTAAGGAAGAATTAATCACCCAGTTGTGCAAAGACTCCAAGCAGAACACTGACAACGGTGATCACAGTCATTCTTCCCTGGCCAGCATCACCCCTTCTTTTTCTGGCAACACACCCTGATACCTTTAGAAGCAATGACCTTCCTCCCTAAAGTGCATGCTCCTGGAGGATTGTCAGTCAGGGGGCTTGCCTTGCCAAGGACAAGCATGGGACCCAAATGGACCAATTGGATTCTCTCTCCCGACTCTGAATCTTGAAAGGGGTGGTATAAGGTAGAACAAATGCTAGAATTAATTCATCTCAACTTTGGCTCCCTAAAGTGGCCAAATTGCTGGAGTTCCTTGGAGATACCATAATAAAACTGGTTCTCCAGGCTTGACTTGCATCCTGTAGGCATTCATATCTCCCTTGAATAAATTTCCTTTTGCCTTCAGTCTGCCAGAGTCTATTTCTGTGGCTTTCAACCACAAAAGAGCCCTAGGTAATATAATGCCTGTGGAAGCAGACTCTGAAAACTGAGATGGAAGCAGCAAATATGGTACATTGGTTCTCACTCTTTTGGAAAGGTGTGTGTGCCTGTTGTGTGTTGAGATTTTGAGCCACCCATTTTGATATCCATTTGTTCCAGTACCATTTATTGAAAAGTGACTCATGTCCTTCATACGTAGCCTTTTCACCCTTGTCAAAAACCAGTTGCCTATATCTGGTTTCTTTCTGGACTCTCTAGTCAGCTTCATTGAACACTTTGTCTTTACACTAATATTATGCTGTTTTGATCACTATAGTTTTATAATGATATTGTTATATTTGGGTGTGTGTGTATGGATATGTGGGTGTGGGGGAGAAGAAAGTTGCAGTCATCAGGACATTTCTTCCTTAAACGCTTTAGTATGCAAGTTTTAAGAATAAGGGCTTTGTCATACTTAACTTGTCACAGCAAAGAAAATTAGTAATAATCCCCAAATATCATTTAATATACAGTCCATATTCAAATATCTATAATGTCTCCAAAACATCTATGGCTTTTAAAAAATATATATATGTTAGATCTTTTATTAATATCTCTAGCTTGTCTTTGATGATTTAGAAGTTTAAACTTTTTTCCTTGGGTCAATTTTCATAATTTATAATATTACTAGGGATTAATCCTTCCAAGTTTTGAAAACTGTTATATAGAGTTGCTTATCATAGTCTCTTAAATGATTTTAATCACTACTATATCTATGGTTATTTCTCCTTTCACATTTCTAATCTAGCCTGTTTTTGTTCACACTTACTGTCTTTATCTCTCTTGCTCACTCTTTCCTTAACCAGGATTTGAAGCGGCTTATCTGTAGATGTCAGTGGTCTTTGCCAAGAAGCAATATTTGAGTTTATTTTTTCTCTTTGTAGATATGCTATTTTATTACCTTTGTATTTTATTTTTATTTCATCCCCCTTCTTAGTTCCTTTGGGTTTAGTATGTTGTTCTTTCTAAAAAACTATAGAAGTGAGTCTTTAGCACCTCTTTGGTTGTTCTTTGGCAGTGAAGGCATTTAAGGCTGTAAACTCTCATCCAGGCTGGGTCTCATTGTGTCTGACGGACTTTGTATGTTGTGCACACCTTTTCATTGCTTTCTAGAAAGCTGGTGATTTTTCTTTTGATTTTCTTTTTAATCCAAAGGTTATCAACAGCTACCTTTTAGTTTCCAAATGGGTAAAATGTTTGGCCATTTTAAAATTGCTTATGTCTTATTTTGTTAGACTGTGTATTGGAAAATCATGTCTTATAAAATCTCAATGTTTTTGAATTTTTAAGGTTTTATTTGTGGATTTACATCACTTCTTATGATCACTTTTTATAGATATTCCTGGACATTTGAAATAATGGAGAAATATACTGCTATTCAATGGATGTAAGGTTCTATAGTACAAGTTACATTTAGTTTACTGATTATATTTTTAAATCCTCTATGTTCTTGCTTACTTTTTTTTCTGCTGCATATGCTAAGGGAACTATATAGCAGCCCCTGATTACAATAGTACTTTCAAGTTATCCTTGGATTTATAATAGTTTTGCTTGAGGCATTGGGCTTCTACAGTTTGGTACATAAATGTTTTTTTGGTTGCATTGTTTTAATAAATGTCAGTATTGTGGTTCCACAATGGCCCTCTACATCCTGTTGAGTGATTTTACCTCTTCTGTTCATCTTCTTCCATCTTCAGATGCCTCTTCTGGTTCACCTGTGGTTGGTTTTCAGTCTTAATTATTTCCTTGGAAAGGGGTTTTGGAGTGCTATAGTTTCTATTTGCTTATCTTCAAATGTCTTTCAGCCTGACAGATGGAAGATATCTTAGCTGGGTATAGGATTTCTAGGTTGCTGTCCTTCTCCCTTTGATGTGACTCCATCACGTTTTAGCTGTCAGTATTGCAGTTGAGAAGTCTTAGGCCACTCCCATGAGTTTTTTGCTGTATGTATATGTCTGTTGCGGATGAGAGGAGTGGTTTGAAGGATGGGAAAACAATGTCAACCAGGTGTCACTATACACAATTTCAGGAGGCACCATCCACATCAACTTTCATCATGAGTCGTGGATGACTGCAGGTCAAATTCTTTCCAGCATCTTCCACTGTCTTGTGCTCATCCTAGGCTATTGGAAGCCTGGTCTCCAGGTACTTCCCCAGCCTATAGGGAAAAAATACTTCCACCAGTTTTCTCCACCTGGGCTTCCAGAGAGTTAAAGGTCTCCCCTGAACCTCACTTCCCTTAGGCCTCAGTAGAAAGACTTCCTGAGATGCAGAGGCAGAACTGAGCATGGAGGTAAAGAGGGTTGCTTTCGGGCAGCCATGGCCCCAGAATGCCCCTCATCCCTCTCTTAGAGCGGAATTCTTTAAGCAAGTCTTGCTTATAACTGTTCCTCTAGAGACGTGAGCTCTTCAAATTGAGATCTCTCTCAGTGACAACGAAGTGGCTATACAATAACTATAACATCATTTTAAACAGATTAGGCACTAAATTAAGCCAGGCACCATGGCTCACACCTGTAATCCCAGCATTTTGGGAGGCTGAGATGGGTGGATCACTTGAGGTCAGGCATTCTAGACCAACGTTGTGAACTCTGTTTCTACTAAAAATACAAAAATCAGCCAGGCATTGTGGCATGTGCCTGTAATCCCCACTACTCAGGAGGCTGAGACAGGAGAATGGCTTGAACCCGGGAGGCGGAGACTGCAATGAGCCAAGATCGCACCACTGCCTGGGCCACAGAGCAAGACTCTGTCTCTAAATCAATAAATAAAATGAAAATAATGGGTTAGGTGCTAAATTATTTCTTCCTAAAATGAAGCTGAATGTGTGGGAATCAGTGTTCTCTATTAATAAAAAAGAAGAATATTAAACATTTTAAACAAAAATTTGGCTTGTACAAGGTTTAGGAAACCTACCAGGCAGACTGCTTTTGAAAAGGAGAAGATAAGGCTTCACAGCACATGGTGTGACAACCATTTATGACCTCCCCAGAGACAACATTCCACAAGAGACCATCTGATTAGAAAGCAGAGTCCATGAAATAGACTTGTCTTTCTATTTCTGTGTGCTTTTAGGAAGCCTATGCTCACTGAGAAGAAAGAAAAGAATGTTCCTATAAACTTGCGATGGAAAAGCAATAAAAGTCACCAGAGATATTCTGAAATTTTTATTCTGATATTTCACTGACCAGAAGGAAGAAGCAGGAAGCCTTGCAAGGTTCGAGAAATAGTTGTCAGCAATAAGGAGAGACCATATTTTCCTGCCTCATATAAAGCTTAAAAAGCAGGGGAATGGGGTTCAGAGAGAATACAGCAATTGATCTAATTGGGCTAGAATAAAGTATACTTTTTAAACTTTTTATTATGGTAAAAATGCACAAAATTTGGCATTTTAACCATTTTCTTATTTCTTATTTTTTACAGACAGGGTCTTGCTCTGTCACCCAGGCTGGAGTACCGTGGTACAATCATGGCTCACTGCAGTCTCAACTTTCTGGGTTCAAGCCATTCTCCTCCCTTGGCCTCCAGTGTAGCTAGGACTACAGGTGCAAGCCACCACGCCTGGCTAATTTTATTTTTACCATTTTCAAGCATATAATTCACAGGGATTAATTGCAACCATCACTACTATCTTTCTGCAAAACATTCTCATCACTCCCCACAGAAACTCTGTACCCGTTAAGCACTAACTCCTCGTTCTCCTTTCCCCAGCCGCTGGTAACCTCTGTTCTACTTTTGTGTGTGTGTCTTTATGAATTTACCTATAGAAGGAAGTATTTTTGTGTACCAGGGAGCAGTAAAACTAAGTCAGTGAAAAGACTATCTCTTAATTGATTCAGCACTGACTTCCATAGACAAGCGAAGCCATGCAAGGTTTCAGAGCATAAAATACAACCCGGCCGCAGCACTGCTTTCAGAAACTTCATCTGGCAGTGGTTTGTGGGATGGATCGGGGTCTGGAGACCAGTTGAGAGGTTGTTATAAAAGCCCAGGCTGGGGGTAAGAAGCACTTGGAATCACTACTGAAATAGGAAAGAAGATTTAGGAGACATTTTAGGGAATATACAGGATGAAGCAGCCACAGGACCTGGAAAAATTACCTCGGGGAAAAAAGGGAGGGAGGATGACAGATGTTTTGAGTCTGGGTGACTTGGGTGATTAATTTTTAAACTATGCATTTTTAATTTGGCTTCTATAAAAAGTCACAAAGTAGTCATTTAAATTATCAACAAAGGGTTCCAAAAAAAGATCAGAATCGAGTGTGATGTTCCTTGAGGAAAAAGACTTGAATCAAACAAAAGAATTCTATCTTCTAAATGTCAAGGTTCATGTGACACGGCATGGCATTTCATAGGAAAGGAGGGAGGTAGGGAGGACCAGGGTAATCAATCAATCTAGAATGCTCGAAGGTAGGAATTCAAGGGAGGGAGAAGGAACTGACTCTATACAGAAGGCCATTATTCGTGGAGAGCATGTTGTGGCTAATATTTAATAATAAGAATATGATATCATGGCTAGAAACATGAAGTCTGAATCCAGACTTTTTGAGTTCAAATCCTACTCTGTCGTGAACTAGCTGTGTGACCTTGGTCAAATTGCTTAACCTCTCTGAACCTCTGTAATATGGGGTAATATAATACCTATCTGATCCAGTTGTTACATTGATTAAATGACTTAATATACAGGGAATGCTTAAGTACCTAGCACATAGCAAGTGCTATACAAGATTTTGGCACCATTATTATTATTAGGCTAATTTAAAAGACCAAAGTAAAATTTAAAAAGTTTCCCCGTAAGGTTGAATAACTTACTAAGGAAATCGGAAATAAAGAAATCACAAAGTCCTACATACAGCCACAGTTGAAATATGTTTTCTGTGATTTAAAAACATTGCCTTCTTAGGCCAATGCTAATTATTCACCTGCTTATTAAACATTATTTTAAAAATATCTAAATTGGTATGATACTAACTCACTTTTTAAAATTCATTGACTTGGAATTTTTCAAACCAAGTGTAAGTTTATTTGTTTCAATGGTCGGGGTCCATTCGCTTTTTTTGCCCACGACAAGGGATGCTGAGTTGAGCAGGAAGTAGGGGTTAAATCAATAGGTAGTTGACTAAATGAAGGAAATAATGATTTGTATGTTTTCCGAGGCGATCGTCGAGGTCAAGGTCTAAATTTAGGAACATAGATCTTTAAGGATTTTTTGCTTCATTTGTAACTAAAATCAGGGCAGGAGTTCAAAGGACAGACTCAGCTTTTACACCAGTGATTTTTCTTCTGTGAGATTTAGAAAATACTGTGCTTACCATCCAGTGCCTCTGTCGTGCACCCTTGTCCTTTGCTAGGGCTGCATGTCGCCGCACCCACCTGGCCTAGAATTCCCGAAGCCCGGTGGGCCGGGAAGACAATCTACACCAGCACGTCGTGCTCTGCGGGAAGCGGTGGATACTGCTGCCCTCTGCTGGTCACCACTTGAAACACTTCTCTTGAGCTTTTCCGAGGAAAGGGGCTGTGAATAAGCAAAAATCGCAGTGCGAGAAGACGAATGGATTCCAAACCTCTGTAACCCGAAACCCTCCAGCTCACCCGCCCACCAACCTCCTGTGCGCCTTGCAAAAAACAAACAAACAAAAAAATTCAAAATAAAAACAGGCCAGGCGCAGTGGCTCACACCTATAATCCCAGAACTTTGTGGGGCAGAGGCAGGTGGGTTGCTTGAGCCTGGGAGTTCCAGACCGGCCTAGGCAATATAGCGAGACCTCGTCTTTACAAAAAGTACCCAAAAAAGCCAGGTATAGTGGCAAACCCCGTAATCCCAGTTACTAGGGAGCTGACGTGGAAGAATCATTTGATCCCAAGAGGTCGAGGCTGCAGTGAGCTGAGATTGCCCCGCTGCACTCCAGCCTGGGCAACAGAGCAAAACCCTATCTCCAAAAAGGTATTAATTAATTAGTTAAAATAAAAACAGTATTAAGTAGTACAGACGAGTGATAGGAAGTCCAATACGGTTCTGATTCGTCCCATGATTAGACCACACCTCTTGCTGAAATGTTTACTAGTTCATTCTTTCCCAATGTTCACTTTCTTGTTCCTATGCTTTGCTGCATCAGCGGGTGGTTGAGACAGCGCTGTTTCAATGCGTGAAGGGTGGTTTCTTCAAGTTTATCTTGAGAAATTGCAATGTACTCGCTGCATGTGTTACCATAGCGCTCTGTGGCTGTGTCGTAGTTTCACTTGTTTGCTTACACAAATCAGAGACTCACTCTTCTTTTTTTTTTTCTTTCGATATTCCATATTCCAGTGGTTACTTTTGAATTTATGCTTTTTATAGTGTCTCTCCTCTAGTCCTTTTTATCATTTTTTGTTGTTAAATAATTGCGTTTAATTTCTGGAAATTGCTCCATATCAGCTCATAAAGATTTTCTTTCTTTCTTTCTTTCTTTTTTTTTTTTTTTAGCAGCTGCATAATACCCCATCGTGTGTTAAGTACCATCGTCTATACAAACATTTTCCTATATTTGGGCATTTACATTGCTTCCAATATTTTACAATTTTAAACAATGCTGCAATGAATAACTTTGTGCATGTGTATTTTTGAATTTTTGGAGGTGAAGCTTCAGGATAAGTTACCAGAAGCAGGATTGCTGTGTCAAAGGGTGAATGCATGGGTACTGTTGTTAAATTGCAGAAAATTGTTCTTCTTAGGAGCAGAGACCCCGTATGAGACTATAAGTGACTAGTATTTATTGTGAGTATAATTTAACAAGTGCTTAAAAATACTGGAATATTAGTACTCAAGAAAATAGGGTGGTCAGCGAAGGCAAGAGGTATAAACTGAAAGCATTGGGAAGAGCAGGAATAGGAGCATGGATTGGTGTTGTAAAGATGGTTTCGCTGCTGGATTTGCACGTAAGGTTGACTTAAGTTCTTTTGCCACATAGGCTGATGATGATCCACCCGGGTTTGCCATCTTTTTCTGTGGCTAGGCTCTTTTCTGTCTGTCTGCTTCTCCTCAGATCCCCTCTGGGCTCCTTTGCTCAGTAAGGCGTACCTCTGTTTCTCCTGCCCCTCCTTGCCCATGATTTCAGCCTGCTATTCCATCTCTGACATATCCCGGGCTGCTCTCCTCCAACATCCTCCCCTCTATTTCACGACCCTATGGTGTCTACACCCACTACTAACGTGATTCTAGCCACAGTTTCTAATTCAAATTCTGAAAAGTAAAAGTTTGAGTGTCCCCGATCTTCCTTTTGGAACAACACTTCTCATGCCAGGACCCTTCGTAGGCTTCAGGTTGATGGTTACTTGCAGTTCAAACTGCTTCCCTGGGTGTCATGTGTCTACCCAAGACGAGCCCTACAGATGGACTGTGGGTGGAACTAGAGGTATGACAGGTTAACATGATTGATATGTACATTTTAGGCAATTTACCAGAAATGGGAGGATGGCCGCTTCTCAATGGCTGCCCTGGTTCAGCTGCAAGTTTCTGATTTTTCACATCATGTTCCCAGGATCATTGTATCCTTAGCACCCTGCAGATGACTGTGTGCTGATTTTCAAAACACAAAGAGGAAAACGAGCTAGAAAAACCTCTTCATCACCACTTATTTTATACACAAAGTGGGGTAATTATTAAACGAACTAAGGAAATTGGCACAAAGTAACTGTCTTTAAAAATGACCCTAACCCAAGCCCATCATTTTCATCTAATCTCAAATACCACCTCATAAAAAAACAAAAAAAACCTTTCCTATTCCATTCATGCGTTCATGTCTTCACTAATTTTGCCACTAACTGAATAATTTAGTTAATGGTGTATTGCTTCTCTTTTTCTACCCTTTCCCCGCCAGAATGTGAACCCCATAAATTTTGTGACCACTGCTCTGTCTGGTACCCCCAGCACGTAGTAAGAGGTCTACGCTGATGGTGGGGTTGCATGAAGTGTGTCATCCTGGGGGACACATTTCACTCTCCCTGCCTTGTGCAACTGTCTTCTCATCATGGAAGAAGAAAACTGATACTGCTTACAGCAATTACCCAGACTGCTCCAGAAACAACAGTGTTCGTAAGCACTCTTTTTCCTTCAAAATACTCTTTTGGAAAGGAGTAATTTAGTGAGGAAGAAATGAGCGTGCTACATCAATTGATCATTATGCTACAATCACCCTGAAATTTCTGTGCGTTCCAAGCAGATGCTCTATGGAGAGTTTCCATCCAGTGTGGTGTGATCAATAACTGCCTAACAGGAAGGATGCTGGCAGGAGCAGAGATAATTCTGCCTGCACAAACCCATCTTGGACATATACAGGGAAGCTATCATCAGGGCCGGGCACATAAAGTATTTGAAATTCAATGAAAAAGCTGAAAGTGCATGTAATTAAAAGTGAGCAAAGCAGATAAAGTTAATTATACACTCAGAGGAACATTTTTTTATGCAGTGGGCATGGTAGTCATCACAATCAACAGCCCGTGGGGCTTGTACAGAGGGCTGACGACGCTCTGCTCACAATGAAGGAATCCAGTGCCCTAAATCAGAGCAGCCTTTTCAGAACCATATAATCTCACATAAAGGAAAAGTACAAAGGCTGAAAAGGAGGAGGGCCCTGCTTGGTGAGATCTCAAAATAAAACCAGGTTCTAATAGCAAAGGGCTTGTAACACAGATTTTAAAAAATGAGGAAAAAGTGATTTTTAAAATAAACCCTAGAACCAGAGCAAAAAAGAAAACTATGTCCTTAGCTCACGATAGCCTGTTTCCATTAAACATTTTAATTTCCATGGGGCAGGATATATATCTACCAAGAAGATACATATTTGTTTTTCCTCCCTGAGATTACAAAAACCTCAGATTTCAAGCTATAAGAAGGGTCTTTGTAAAACTAGTTAATCCAGTCAAATTGAGTTAATGGCTACAAAGAGATTGATGGAATGGGCAATTTACTGTTCAATAATGAGTTGTCAATATGGGGCAAAGAGCTGCTTTGATCAGCTGGGCAATCAAATCACAGCAACAGTTCAGGGTTCGATTGATGCCTCAGCAATTAATGGTTACGATAGTAAAAAGAGAAGAAGAAGACAGATCTGACCGGGAATTTGTCTCCTCTGTGCTGAGTGGAGGGACCGACAGCAGGGCATTGTGCGCCTTGAAGCTCATTTGCACCTGGAATAATGATGAGTCACAGAATCCCCTGCAATTGAGATCTTCTGGCAATTGCAACCTTAATTTGATGATGCATCTATACTAGGATGAACTGGAAACCAGAACATACCAGTCACATACACTTTAAACTACGAGACTACTTTTACAGGTTTCCCCCTAAACTTCAACCTGAGTTTTGGATCATATATCCAACTCTTGTCACAAATATTAACAGGCTGATACATTTAACTATTTAAACATTGTAAGCTTTTATCTTGAAGAAAAACCCCTAAAAATGTAGAAAAATAAATGAGGGGGAAGCTGTGATACTTAACAAAGTTAATTTCCTTAAAATATGAAGATTGCTTACTAGTCAGTGAGGGAAGATTACATAGAGAATTGACAAAGCCAAACGAGAATTTCGTAAAATAGGAAATATATCTGGTCAGTAAAATGTGAAAAAAAAAATTAACCTCACTAATCATAAAAGGAATGCAAAGGAAAAGCAACTGTTAGCAAAGCTTAAAATGGTCGATGAAAGTACACTGGGAGACAGATCTGATGGGGTTCAGGACACGCAACCTCAAAATATCACACCTTGTGCTTTGAGGAAGTGGTAGAAGCAGGAAGGTCACTCTCACCTTCTCTGGGCCCTTCTCGCTTGAAGCCAGTTATAAAAGAATCCCCTGAACTTCCTATAAGGTAGGTCGTAAGACTCTCATTCCAAAGATATTATCCCTATGCCCAAAGGAAAGAAATACCCTTATTTATGAAGATACAGGGACACAGAGAAGAATCCGAACAAACAGACCTTACTAAGTCCCCCTAATTTATTACCATCACATCACACCCCCTTTGACCAATCATACTTCTACACAACTGTCCACTCTTCATCAAACTTACCTTACAAATATACAGATGTCTTCATTTCTTTGGGTCTTCATTTCCAAAGGCTCTCATGTCACCTAAAATTTATATTAAATATATTTGTGTGCTTTTCTCCTGTTATTTTATTTTTATTTATTTGTTTTTTTGACAAAGTCTTGCTGCACTTGCACCCAGGCTGGAGTGCAGTGGTGCAGTCTCAGCTCACTGCAACCTCCTCCTGCTGGGTTCAAGCAATTCTCCTGCCTCAGCCTCCTAAGTAACTGGGATTACAGGTGTGCGCCACCATGCCTGGCTAATGGGGTTTCACCATGCTGGCCAGGCTGGTCTCAAATTCCTGACCTGGTCTTCTGCCTGCCTCAGCCTCCTAAAATGCTGGGATTACAGGTGTGAGACACCTCTCCTCGCCCTGTTATTCTGTCTTTTATTATAGGTGCCTCAGCCATGAACCTTGCAATAGGTGAGGAAAAGATACTACTTTTTCTCCCCTGCAGGCTCTCTGTTCACTATTAGTGGGAATGTAAATTGATTTATCATTTGTGGAAAATAATTCATAAAATCCTTACAGAATATATCAAAATAGAAAATATTAATGCCCTCTTATTCAGCAATTGCACGTCTGGAGATTTAGATTGAGAAATAACTATGTAAGTGTGAAAATATATATGCACACAGATAACTGACACTGTAATGTTAATAAGAGTGAAAAAAACAAAAATAACCCAAATCAGTTAGCAGTTAAGGATTCATGAGGAAAAAGTTGGTATATAAATACAATGGACTGGGTGTGGTGGCTCACACTGTAATCTCAGCATTTTGGGAGGCTGAGGCAGGCAGATCTCCTGAGGTTAGGAGTTTGAGACTAGCCTGGCCAACATGGTGAAACCCCATCTCTACTAAAAATACAAAAATTAGCCAGGCTTGGTGGCACGTGCCTGTAATCCCAGCTACTAAGGAGGCCAACGCAGGAGAATCGCTTGAACCCGGGAGGTGGAGGTTGCAGTGAGCCAAGATCACCCCACTGCACTCCAGCCTGGGTAATAGAGTGAGATCTGTCTCAAAAATAACAAACAAACAAACAAATAAATATAATGGAATCCTATATGGTCAATCCATTGTCATCCAAGATATCCACAATACATGGTAGAATGAACAAAACACAGTTTAAAATGTGCGAGTATAGGCTGGGCGCGGTGGCTCACGCCTGTAATCCCAGCACTTTGGGAAGCTGAGGCGGCCGGATCACAAAGTCAGGAGCTCAAGACCAGCCTGGCCAATATGGTGAAACCCCGTCTCTACTAAACATACAAAAATTGGCTGGGTGTGGTGGCGGGGGCCTGTAGTCCCAACTACTTGGGAGGTTGAGGCAGGAGAATTGCTTGAACCCAGGAGGCAGAGGTTGCAGTGAGCCAAGATCACACCACTGCACTCCAGCCTGGGTGACAGAGGGAGATTCCGTCTAAAAATAAATAAATAAATAAAATAAAATGTGCGAGTATAGAATTATCATGTTAATATACTCAGGTGAGTTTTAAAGAAGCTATGCTTCTCTAGAATGTAAGTTCCAAAGACAGGGCTTTGTGCTCTTCACTGCTGAGTCCTTGAGGCCTAAGACAGTGCATGGTACTTTGTAACCATGCAACCATGTTTGTTGAATGACTAAATGAAAGATGTTTAGAAAGTTTTTCACCAAAAGTTTAGCAGTGGTGGAGAGCTATTTAATAGTAAATTTTTTTACTCTTCATATATTCTCTATCATTTGAGTTGTCTTCAAAATGCTTGTTTCATTTTTATAGAAACAAATAATACATTTAAATCATGTGATGATGCCTGCTGCCTTTGAGATGTGGCAGTCTCACCTGTTTCGGCGGCTATGTAAACTGGTTCAGCTCTTTTGGAAAACCATTTAACATTAAATATCCCCAAGTCACAAAATCCTTCTTTCCTTAGTCCATTATTCCTTCTTGGGAATTTATGTTAAGGAAAAAGATGCAAAACATGAAGTCATCTAGACATCCAAAGTCTTCATCTAAGTTTTTATATTACGTAAGTAAAAACTCTAGTCAACCTTAAAGATACCTCTAAGAGAGGGAAGAGTGAAAGTAAATTACGGTAAATCCATTAGATGGAATTTAGGCCAGGCAGGGTGGCTCACACCTGTAATCCCAGCACTTTGGGAGGCTGAGGCGGGCGGATCATTTAAGGTCAGAAGGTCAAGACCAGCCTGGCCAACATGGTGAAACCTCGTCTCTATTAAAAATACAAAAATTAGCCAGGCGTGGTGGTGCTGGCAGGCAGCACCTCGATTGAAGCTAGGAGGCAGAGGTTGCAGTGAGCCAAGATTGTGCCACTGCACTCCAGCCTGGGTGACAGAGCAAGACTCCGTTTCAAAAAAACAAAACAAAACGGAATTTAATGTAACCATGACCAACTCTGAAGATCTACAGCAATATAAACAAAAGGAGGCTGAAAATGCAGGCATGTAATGATTTGATTTAATTTATATGTAAACAAAACGACCATGCTGTTGTACTATGACGCAGAATCCTGGGTGCAGTTTTTTTCTTCTAAAAACTGCAGAAAGAATGTGGATTTTAGAGTTCTAGATAGGGGTTTTCATTTAGGCCTTGCAACACGGCTGTTACATGACCTTGGTTGATCAGTTTCCCTAACCTCTTTGTGCCTCAGTTGTCTTACCTACTAAATAGGCTAATAGTACTACCTCGCAGCATGAAGATGATTTTAATGAGATGCGTAAGAGTAACGACTCGACAAACTATGGTGATTTTTTATTGATGCTGTTATTACATTTTCATTTTTCAAAAAATTTTAAGGTCCCATCAGTTACAAACAGAAAGTAAAATAGCTAAAAAGGGAGTGAGAAAGAGATTCAAGAAATTGGGCTTTTGAGTTGGGCCGCACCCACTCTGCGACTCCGCCGGGGCCTTGAGCGTGGAAAAGCCCGCGGTGACCACACTGGGGCGCAGGCGCCCAGGCCGGGCGAGGCGTTCCCGGAGGTGTCCAGCAGAGGACGCTGCCGGCGGAGACGGAGCCGGAAGTCGGGCCGGAGGCGGCCGGGCGTATTCGCCGACTCCTCCCGCTTCCGCTGCCGTAGCCGGTCGGAACCGAGTTGTCTCCTGTCAGCCCCTGTTCCCATCGCCGCGATGCCGCTGGAGAACCTGGAGGAGGAGGGTCTGCCCAAGAACCCCGACTTGCGCATCGCGCAGCTGCGCTTCCTGCTCAGCCTGCCCGAGCACCGCGGAGACGCTGCCGTGCGCGACGAGCTGATGGCGGCCGTCCGCGATAACAGTGAGGCCCGCACGAGCGCCGAGTCAGCGGCCTAGGCCTGGGCCGTCCCCGCGTTCCGGAGCCTACGGGGACTTTTTTTGATGGAGCTCCAGACCCCGGGGCGTCCCTCTGACGGGGTCTCCGAGACCAGGCCTGGCTTCTCCGGTCCTTAGGGTTTTGCTTTGGTTTGGGGATACCCTGGGGGACCTCGCCTTATCTCGGAGCGGTTGGCATCTCTGTGCGGCCTTCCCCTGTAAGGGCAGCTTGGAGGAGAGTCGTGAGGCATTAATATTTATCCCTGTGCTAGGCACAGAGTAAAGGCCCCGTGACTTACTGTCATTCGGGACTGCTCCCGGGCGCGGGGTATTCCAGCAGGAGAGTTCAGCTTGCCTGTGGAAGGAAATTTGGGTTCGGTTCTTTTTGGCCCTTCTATAGTGAATGTGAGTGTTTGAACATATGTGTGTATAAAAAGTCTTTCCCTGTTTGAAGACTTTTGGAACAGAATCCGGCAAGAGCAAACCGAGGATTGCCCTCCCTCCAGCCCTAGTAGAGGTTGGCAGTGCCAGGATTGGCCCTCACGCAAACCTCCCACCAGCATACGTTTCATGTTTTGCCAAGTCGATTATTAAGCGCCATCCCTTGCCTTCCTGTTAGTGGGGAAGAGACTGGTGGATGACTTATTGGGGGTCGGGGGGTGAAAGACTTGGGCCGACTTTGACTTGAGGGCACAAGTGTCCCCACTCACACATCCCTCTTTTTGCATGTCAGACATGGCTCCTTACTATGAAGCCTTGTGCAGATCCCTCGACTGGCAGATAGACGTGGACCTACTCAATAAAATGAAGAAGGCAAATGAAGACGAGTTGAAGCGTTTGGATGAGGAGCTGGAAGATGCAGAGAAGAATCTAGGAGAGAGCGAAATTCGCGATGCAATGATGGCAAAGGCCGAGTACCTCTGCCGGATAGGTGACAAAGTGAGTGGAGATGGTTTCCCCTCTCTGTAGTTAGTGTGGGCTAAAATTGGGGACTATTCCAGATAATCGTTTCTCATTAAAAAAATTAACTTCGTTTTAGAAAAAGTATAAAGGTAATCATGCTTGCTTATACTAGTGAATCAATGTAAAGATGAAAAAGTCTCCATGAAATGCCTTGTCATTTCCCTAAACAGCAGCTAGGGCTGTATTCTTCCCCATTTCACCCCATGCCAATAAAAACGTAAGTGTAGATCTAGAGAATTTTATTTACTGCTTTTACAAAATTGGGATCATTTTCAGCAGTTTTCTCAGTTGGTTGGGAAGCACTGGTCTGGTGTCTTTAGTACTTTACACGAGTAATACTTTCCTTAGCAGAAACTAAGAAACAGTATAGTAAATGCTGAAGTTCTGTTGATCTTTCTTTACTCTGTACCTTATTGTGCATTTATATAAACTTTTTAATATATATTTTTTTGAGACGGAGTTTCACTCTTGCCGCCCAGGCTGTAGTGCAATGGAGTGATTTTGGCTCACTGCAACCTCCACCTCCTGGGTTCAATCGATTCTCCCCCCTCAGCCTCCCGAGTAGCTGAGGCCGAGGGAGGCGTGCGCCACCGCACCCAGCTAATTTTTTTGTATTATTAGTAGAGACCCGGTTTCACCATGTTGGCCAGGCTAGTCTCGAACTCCTGAACCCCTGACCTCAGGTGATGCACCTGCCTTGGTCTCCGAAAGTGCTGGGATTATAGGCGTGAGCCACTGCACTCGGCCATAAAATCTTTTTTATGTAAAATTTTATATATAAAAATATAAATGCTCAATAAAAGAACAAATTTAAAAAAAATTAATACCTGCAGAAATTTTTGTCTTTTTTTTTTTTTTTTTGTACATGGGATCATAGTGTACTAGTGTACGGTCCTGTTTGCCCCTTTAATTCAGCATTATATTTAAGAGGTCTTTCCATATTTAAGAGGTCTTTCCATGCCAGCATACATAAATCTGGCTCATCCTGGTTAACTGCTGCCAAATGTTCCACAGTAGAGCTAGCTCTGGCATAGTTTATTTGCCTGTTCAGCTGTTGTTGGACATGTGTGTTATTTTCATCTGTTTTTGCTGTAGCAAACTGCTGCTGTAAAAACATGCTTATGTATGTCTCTGTGTATATATGCTAGTGTTTCTCTAGCGTATAGTATATGAAACAATTGTTGGGATAATGAACTTTTTTTTTTTTTTTTAATATGTGTGGCCTGTTGTTCTATATAACAGCCAGCTTACTCCACCATCAGGGCACCAGAGGGGTACCCACCATTACTGGATCTTTGAAATTTGAGTAACTGTGTAATAGTGGTTAAGAAAAAGGGCTTTGAATGTTCTTAATTTTAAATTATTTGCCTGGAAGTATTTAGATGTAGAATGACATGGTGCCAATATAAAAAAATAAAAATAGTGTCAGCTCTTGAATCAGATTGCCTGGGTTCTATTTTCAACCTTGGTAATTATGATTTATGAAACCCTCGGTTTCCTCATATGTAAAATAGGGGTACTGATAGTTTCTACTTAATGCGGATTAAAGATAGGAAAAAGCTTAGGCTGGTACCTAGCACATAATAAGTACCTAAATGTTCTGTAATGTATATCTAAAACGAGGTTTTTTTCTCTTTTCTGGTTGTAAACTTAAGACTTGGTCATTGTAAAAATTTGGAAAATACATAAAAATTTAGAATTAGCTAGTGGTTTCCATTTACTTTTAAGCTGTGTGTTTGTGGTTTGGTTTTAAAGACTAATATATTACATATGAATGAGAAACTTCAAACTTTTGATTCAGGTTTTGAAGAATTTCAACAAGGACATGCTTGAATCAATATCAGGAAGTTGTAAAATGTTCTAATATTATATTTCCTCTGTGTTTATTAAATATCATTCTTCCAAAAAGAACTTTTCCCCTCCTATTTACTCTTTTTTTATATTTTATTTTATTTAGTATTACTAAATACTTAATGGACTTAGTGGGCTTTTATTATTCACTGTTACCACTGATGAGAGTCTTTATTCTTTATGGTGCTAAGTTTGTTGCAAATTTGTTAGTAGAGGCTCTTTCAAGACACTTTGTCCTTTTGACATATCTCATTAGTCTTATTTTCTGATAAAACAAAATGTCACAGGTTCACCTGTTATTTTCACTCCAATAAACCTAGAATTATCCATTTGTCCCAGGATCCCTGGTTCCTTTTAGTGGGGGATAGTATTTAAAAACCAAGATCTGAGTGCTACGTGTATCCATTGCTGTCTTCCCAGTCCCTTATAAATTTATGAAATATAACTAATAATTACATAAAACAAACCAGGCAGACACATACTGAAAACTACCAAGTGTGAATAAATTATTTTATTCACATTCTTGTCTTTAAAGCAAAGGAAACATCCCACAATGCTTTGAGAGAAAATTACATATTTACAAATTTAGTCATATTCTAATAGCGACTAAGATACAATTTCCAAAACCCTTCAGATATGATTATTTTGAAATAGTATATTGTGATTATTGAAGAGAGAAAACATTGAATATACAGAACAAAGAAAAATACTTAACAATTGTGAATATATTATATTTTTCTTAAATTGTTTTCCAGAATCTAAGTATATGCTTGGGCATTATGTATTTTTTATGCTTTATACAGGTAGAGAAAGTAGAATAATAAACCCTTGTGTACTTACCACCCAGCTTCAACAATTACCAGTTAATGGCCATCTTGCTGTACCTCTACTCCTACCTGTTCCCCCAACTTTTGAAGAAAATCCCAGACAGCTGATAGCTTTTTTTTGGAAACTTGTAGCCTTTTCTCACCTATTGCCTTGGCTTTCTTGACAGGAGGGAGCTCTGACAGCCTTTCGCAAGACATATGACAAAACTGTGGCCCTGGGTCACCGATTGGATATTGTATTCTATCTCCTTAGGATTGGCTTATTTTATATGGATAATGATCTCATCACACGAAACACAGAAAAGGCGAAAAGGTACTTTCTAACAGTGGGATTATATTCTCTCTAAATTATGATGCTACAAATGAGAAGTTGATATAAGAAACTGCCTGTTTTGTTTATAGCCAGTAAGTTTGGTCAAATAATTGATGTACTTATTTAGTAAAATATTTTAAATATTTCCTTTTGGTTCAAGTTGTTAAAAGTTGTTTCCTCATTTCAAATAACAGAAAATTTTTTAAAACATGGCTTTGTCTGTTTCCAGACTATGATCTTACTGTTTTTATTTCATAGCTTAATAGAAGAAGGAGGAGACTGGGACAGGAGAAACCGCCTCAAAGTGTATCAGGGTCTTTATTGTGTGGCTATTCGTGATTTCAAACAGGCAGCTGAACTCTTCCTTGACACTGTTTCAACATTTACATCCTATGAACTCATGGATTATAAAACATTTGTGACTTATACTGTCTATGTCAGTATGATTGCCTTAGAAAGACCAGATCTCAGGGAAAAGGTAATGACCAAACTTTTATACTCAAATTTAAAGACTTTTTTTTGTTTCAATACACAAAATCATTAAAATGTACATTTTAAAATTTTGTATATATGTTTTTTAAAATACCTAGGTCATTAAAGGAGCAGAGATTCTTGAAGTGTTGCACAGTCTTCCAGCAGTTCGGCAGTATCTGTTTTCACTCTATGAATGCCGTTACTCTGTTTTCTTCCAATCATTAGGTAAGGATAGAATTGATATTTTTGATTATCTTACTCCTGATCCTATGTGCAAATAACCTCAGAAGATTTTTTACCTATCTGAGAAATGTAGTGTGTAGATAGCTGCATGTCTTTGATCAGTATTCCTAATGTGCCCAGTTTTGTTTAGAAAAGGGGTCATCAGATTGTGGCCTGCTGTATGGCCCAGGAGGTAAGAATGAATTTTGCATTTTTAAAGTGTTGTTTAAAAAAGGAGGATGTGACAGCTATGTAGCTTGCAAAGCCTAAAAATATTTACTCTCTGGCCCTTTGCTGAGGATATTTGCCAGACCCCTGGTTTAGCGTCGTAATGGGGTATAAGGCAAAAGTTAGCAAATGGCTATAAATATTGAACTTCATGGAGAAAGAAGTGAGGGAATTCTGAATGTGATTTGGGTTAGAGATTAATTGAACCTTGAATTCAGCAATAGGTTATTCTGTATGCAATAGCTAAATAGCTAAATCTTTGTGCTGATTTGCAAATCATTTTCAAGGGCTATGGGTTAAGAAAATAATCTGTTGAACATAATTGTATTCCTTCAAAGCTAGTTTATAGTGATCCTGCCTACACACATTTGCTTGTTTTTCCCTCTTGTTCCCATTCTTTCCTGGCTATTTGGTTTCCTAATAATGACCACAAACTATTAAGATGATAGAAGAATTAGCTTGCATCAAGTTGACCCAGGGGTCTTTCCAAAAACTTAAAATTTGACATTGATATAGTCTCTTGTTCATGCTGCAAATTTCAGAAGGTGTTTGGTTTAATAGATAGCATTGGTGAAAAGTGGGAATGGAGGATTCTAAATGATTACTGTTAATGTTTTTGCAGTGGCTTTTGGCCCAGTGTTTTTGGATGCTTTCTCCATGCATATAAATTGGGCTGCTTTGTGAGAATTCATAGTACTTACCTCAGGTAATGTAGGAACAGGTTTCTCCAGCATGATGAGTTACTCACTTGGCCTTATCTTCTCATACATACACATAAAGTTATGTTGCTTTTGTACATAAGGTTATATTGTAGAACTGCTCTTTTCCCTTTTTTATGCTTGGGGTCTCCTGGTCATCACTCAACTCAAATATAGAGCCCTTCCCTGCTTCCCTCAGTCAGAACAAATCTCTTACTTCTCTGCATTCCTGGGGCTCTTATTTTATGCCCCCTCCTTTAAAAAAATTGAAGTATAAATCACATACCATAAAATTACCTGAAGTGTACAATTCAGTAGTTTTTAGTGTGTTGGCAAGATTTTGAAAATAATAATTCCAGAACATCTTGATCACCCCAAAAGGAAACCCATACCCATTAGCAGTCACTCCCTATTCCTCCTTTCCCCCAGCCCCTGGCAACCACTGATCTACTTTATGTCTGTACGAATTTGCCTATTCTTGACATATCATCTAAGTGCAATCATAAAATATGTGGCTTTTTGTTCCTGGCTTTTCACTTGATAATGCTCTCACATTCATCCATGTTGTAGCATGTATCAGTACTTCATTTTGTTTTATAGCCAAATGATAGTCTGTTGTACGTATATACTACATTTTATTTATCCATTCATTAGTTCATAGATTTTTGGATTGATTGCACTTTTTGGCTACTATCAATAATGCTATAGTGAAGATTTGTGTACAGCTTTTTCTGTGGACATATGGAGTGGAATGGCTGCACTTTAATGGTAACCCTCTGATAAACTTTTTGAGTAACTGCCAGTTTTCCAAAGCAGGTGCCTGCACCATTTGACATTCGCATCAGCAGTGTGTGAGGGTCCCAGTGTTCCCACATCCAGTACTTACTATTTTCTTTTTGATTATAGGTATCATTGTGGGTGTGAAATGATATCTCATTGTAATTTTGTGTTTCTCTAATGACTAGTTTCGTTGAGCATCTTTTCATATACTTACTGGCCACATGCCCCACTTGCTAAAACTTAGCACACTGTTTTGTGATAATTTCCTAGTTTGCCTCCTTTGCTAACTAGAATTTCTGGGAGCAGACCTTATGCTTTTTTTTTAATCTTCATAATGACCTGACAGCAGGATAGTACTTGGTACTAATGTGCTCTAAAATAATTCAATTGGAAAAGGAAGTAGTGTCCTTTTCTAGGTAATACCTGACTATATTTAGAAATCAAAAATAAACTGAGAAAGTGAAAGGTTTTGTATCTCACCTCACTCCCAAATCCATACACACATTCACTCACATAAAATTCTTCCCGAGACAATGATTTTAATATTTTGTTATATATCCTTCTAGACCTTTTATTCATTTATTATATGCACTTTAAAAAAGAAAAACATTTAAAAACCAAAGCTATATGTACACATATACTATACACTATATGTATACTTTATATGATACAGTTGTAAACAGTATCATATAAAGAAGAAAAAGGCTTTCTCTAATGTATGATCACCAGTGTCCTTTCTCTAGAGGCAACTGCTGTTAATCAGGTTTTCAAGTGTGTCCTTCAGGGGTACTGTTACCCAGAGATACAGGCATGTAACACTTTTATGTATTGTGGATGTATTTTATACGCTGTTTTGTAAGTACCTTTTTTTCTCTTCACAAGTAATGTATCTTTTCATGTCACTATATATATAATTGGTCATTTAGTTTTTGAGTGGCTGTCGTGTACTAACATTGAGAATAGCAGCAAATTGAACAGGTAGTGTTCCTAGGAGCTTCACGTTATCCTTTCTTAAGGACTTCCTAGTATTTCAATGTATTGGCTATGCCATAATTTATCCTCTACTGACAGAAAACTAGGTTGTTTCCAGTTTTGCCCTATTATAAGCAACTCTGTTTTGAACACTCCAACAATGCATCCTTCCCACTTGTTATTTCCTTGGGAAAAAAGTCTAAGAAATTGAACTTTCCAAAGGTTAAATATATTGTCTTGACCACTGTTGCCCTCCAGAAATATGCCAGTTTATATTTACACAATTTATACTTCTCTCAATCTATAGCATTTGAGAGAGCCTGTCCCACCCTCTCCATACTCTTTGCCAGTCTGAGAGGACAGAAATAATTTTATTGATATGTTATGCATTTCTCTTATTAGTGAGAATACGTACCATCTCATGGTTAGTGGCCATGGAACTCCATGTTGCTAAATCATGTGTTCCCTTGTTCATCTTTATCTGCCTTGATGTTGACCATCCTTTGCTTCTCACCACAGCTTTCTCTTGGTTTTGCAGTAACATGCTCTTGTTTTCTCTGGACCTACCTCCTCATCCACTGTTACACCTCTCAGTGACTGACTGCCTTAGACTGAGTTATTGCCCTTGTCTCTTATCTTCATTTTGTGCCATCAGATAACGTTTGGATGGCAGTGATTGACAAATTCGTGTCTCCAGCCCCAAACTGGAGCACCAGACTCATGCCTTAATGCCTCCTTAGTGTCCTCACTTGGCTGTTTAATAGGCATATCCACTTGAACACTGCCAGTGTATGCTTAAATCCCACCCTGACCCCCAACACTAAAAACAACTATTCTCCTTCTCCAGGGATTTCCATCTTGTTGAAACCACAAACATAAGTGTACTCTAGAGTCTCTTTTCTTGCTCACCTTCTGTATCCCTGTAGTTGTCTTCCTACTTGCATTACTGAGTCTGCCATCCTTTCTGTTCCTGGGCTTAACCATGCTTTTCCTGCCTTCAGACTTTTTT
The DNA here is from genome assembly GCF_049350105.2 of Macaca mulatta. NCBI lineage: Eukaryota > Metazoa > Chordata > Mammalia > Primates > Cercopithecidae > Macaca > Macaca mulatta. Next base: position 127,574,107 of record NC_133407.1, on the reverse strand, counting down.
TTATCATTTACATTGCTCTGTGCTTAGCCAACCCCTCAAAGAGATATTCCCTGTCCACTCCAATCCAGTGGAGGACTTGCTCGTCACTCTATCATGTTACTTTTATTTTCTTCACAGGATTTATCTTGTGTATTTGTTGATCTGTCTCTGCCCTTTGAAAATGTAGTCTTTGTGGCAGCAAGGATCTTGTCTTTTGGTTCACTGCTATATAACTATCTAGAGCAGTGATATACAGGAGTTATTCAGTAAAATAATTTATATTTGTGTGGATTGCTCATTAATCCTCTACATACATTTTACTGTTTGACTTCTAAAGACCTCTTTCTGGATCAAGGCCATTAACTCATCATTGTAAATAAATTTTCTAGTTTATCATTTGTCTTCAAACCTTGTTCATAGTGTTTTGTTATGTAGACTATTTACATGAACAAATAAACAGGAAATAGGAGTCATCAGTCTTTGCTTTCTTGCTTCTGAGTTTTGTTGCTGTTTGAAAATGTCTGGTTTATACCTTTTTCTGGTCTATATAAATCATTTTTCACTGCACCTGCTGTTTCTCTGTTAGAATTGTTTAAAAAATGAATTTTACTTTATTTTACTTAAGGCATAAGAAGTTCTCCATGGTTAAAATGTTAGTACGTGAACTTTGTCATCTGTGAACAGGTTCCTTTAGAAGCTGAGCTCTTTCTGCTGGTGATATCAAATAGCCACCTGCTACTTAAGGATGATGTTTACATACCTGGCCTTCTTTATCACTGCTGTTGCTGCCATTGTTGATGACATGATGTGGCAGGGCAGTGAGAAGTTTGATACTTGTTCATCTATCTGTTGGACTCAACTAGTGTTGCTTTAGTTTTTAATCTTTTTATCTGAAAAGGAGAGTCTTATAATTTGTCATTTTATTCATTGCAGCGGTTGTGGAACAGGAAATGAAAAAGGACTGGCTTTTTGCCCCTCATTATCGATACTATGTAAGAGAAATGAGAATTCATGCATACAGTCAGCTGCTGGAATCATACAGGTCATTAACCCTTGGCTATATGGCAGAAGCATTTGGTGTTGGTGTGGAATTCATTGATCAGTAAGTCTGAATAATGCCATGTTAATTGAAATTTTAAAGTTGCCTTTTAATACGTGAACTTGGTACAGTTTACTTGTTTACATTGGTTCCCTCAACCTTGACGGGGAGGGGGGAGGTTTTTTCCTCAGTATTATCAAAACATATATATCCTGTCGCCTCTGCCTTCCTCGTATCTGCCCCTTGCATTAACAGATAGGAAAATGAGTTGTAGTGACTCTAAGTGATTTGTTAAAGGTCATTAGACCAGTTGTTACCAGAGTTGTCTTCTGTTACTTCTTTGTAGACCACACTGCAGCTATAGTAATGACTCTTAGATCTCGTATTTTACAGTTGGTCATATCCCCTCTGATAATTCCTTCCAATTTTTAGGTTGCTGCTGCAATTCTGGTCAAATTGGTTGTTAAATGTGGGACTTTTAGTACTTGCATCAGTGATTGAACAACTACTTAATGAGCCATTACTGTATGTTTGGTATTGTTTTACAGCTCCCTCTTCACAGACTTTCATTGTAGTAGTAGGGAAGAGATGGCAAGGAAGCAAATATAAAAGGTAATTTCACATAGAAATGAACCTATGGAGATGAGAAAATGCTATCCTTACATATGGCATGCTTGAGGAGGTGAGGTTTGCTTTGAGATTTGAATTGAGAAGAGTCAGCCATATGGAGTCCTTCTGCATGCAGAAAAGGGGATAGAAAAGGCTAAGGCTTTGAGTCAGGAATAAGCTTGGATGTTGTAGGAACACAAAATGTCAGCGTGGCTCCAGCATCGTCGGGGGAGCAGTAGGAGATTGTGAAGATAATATATGGAGAGTTAGGTGATTTGTGTAGGGGCCTTGTAGGTCATGGAATGGAGTTTGAGTTTTAATTTAGGTTTGATAGGGAGCCACTGGAAGATTTTGAGCCCAAGTTACATGGTCCTATGCAGTGTCTTATATAGAGTAAGGTAGCAGAGAGACCAGTTGTGCTGTTTAGTAGCTCTTGGAGGAGATGTTACTGTGGCTTGGATGAGGGTGGTGAGAGTAGAGTTGGGGAAGAGACATACACAATATGGGATGTCCAGATGGTATCTAGATCGGTGGCTCCCACATGTAGGTGTTTTTAAATGTTGATGATGGTGTTTTCAGTGGTCCGCAGTGGAAACTTTAAATGAAGATGCATTTCTTTTAAATAAGACCATTTTCTTTTTACTATTTTTTAAATTTCAAACATCCATAACATTCTAAAGAATTGTACAGTACCTGTTAACATATTGTCACAATCTATACATTTTATGTTTTTTAACCACTTCAAGGTAAGTTTCAGACACCAACACATTTTTTAAATGATCCTTACCAAAATAGAAGGCAGGTATCCCAAGATTTTGTTCCATTTCTGAATTCTAGTCTGTGAAACTGAAGTCAGATGACCACTCTCCAAGAGGGTTGTTCATTAGGGTGCAGGCTGGGCCTTATGAGTGTGTTTTTCATGAGTCAGTGGAAGGAGTGGCTTGTTGTGATCAGTGCATGAGAAAAAGGGCTTGGCTTTCCTTCTTTTTCCAACTCTGTGGCCTTGGTCAGGTTATGTCTCTTCAGTATCTTAACTGTGATGTTTCAGTATCTTAACTGTGATGTGAAGATGATAAGGCCTTAATTAGTTAGGGGCACACACAGCAGTATTCCTTAAGTCATCTTGATGACAAGTGAATGCAAGGCAGCTGGTACCTTTCAGGTAGTAGCTGAATTCAGGTAGTATTTGAATTGTTCAGTTTTTTTTCCTTCACGTTCTAAGACAAGCTTAAGAGGCAAGGGTTGCACCACTGAGCTCTAGTTGTTGTTACCTAAAAAGCCCTTGTTTTAAATTTCTGTGATACCTAAGAATTTCAAATCTGGGTTGTCATGGATTCTTTTTTTCTCCCTTAAAAAATTACATTTTAGATGAAATCCCCTTTTTAAAAATGGGCAAAGCCAATAATTCTGCATCATTTCTCGCCTCCCACTTGTTTAGACTAAGATATGTTGGAGAGGGAAGGGGTCGTTGTTTTAGTCAATACTACTGCTGTTGATGTGTTTACCCATGGGCTGTGTTCCATAATTTTGTTTTAGGTCTTTTGTTTGAAACAGTTTATTACTTTATTACTTTGATCAGTTTTATTCCCTAATTTTTCCTAACCTACAGTTTTTCTCAGAGTACATATGAATGGTTTCATTGTTTGATCTACTTTCTATCTGAATAGGAACTTCTAGGATCATGTTTATTCTAGATGACTTAAAGCCTGCAATACATCAGGGACAACCTCAACTACTGCATATGCAATAACAAGCTTGAAGGGACACTAAATGTTACAATTTTAAGACAGTATTGTAATGCAGTTTGCATTTTTCTAAGAATTTTCTATAAAGCTAATGCTGTTATTTTTTTTCTCTAGGGAACTGTCCAGGTTTATTGCTGCTGGGAGACTACACTGCAAAATAGATAAAGTGAATGAAATAGTAGAAACCAACAGGTACTCTCATTTTGTGTATCATTTGTTACATTGCTTAGAATAAGGGGCATTCCTAAATTTTAAGTGCCTTAAATGTAGGTCAACTATTGTCATGGAGTAATGTGACTGGTAAATAATTCATTTTTTCTTGAATTTATTTATAGACCTGATAGCAAGAACTGGCAGTACCAAGAAACTATCAAGAAAGGAGATCTGCTACTAAACAGAGTTCAGAAACTTTCCAGAGTAATCAATATGTAAAGCCATGTAACAAAGGATTTCCTTTAGAGATAATTATTTGGAATTTTTATAGCTTACTTCACTATGTGCCCAGGTCACCTGTATAAAATAAATATGCATTGTTGTTTCTTTCCACTTATTTTTTCTTAAACACATATGCCTTGTAGAATGGGGTCCACTTATGTTAAAATACTGTCACTTGAATTATTCATTATTTAAAGTCTGGTTTATAGTGTTAAGATTGCAGCTGGGTTCAGATCTTAAATGCCTCAGATGGTGACACAGCCCATTATTTCTTACCTGTAAGCTTCCTGATTTTTTAGAAGAGTACATACTATATAGTGGCCTACAATTAAACAGTGTCTCCCACTTAGTATACAAAAGATAGAAGATAATAAAATGTGTAATAAGCTTTCCCTCAGAAACAAGTAACCATATAGGACAGGAAGTTACCCTATTTTAGGACGCCGACATAACCTGGATTACAGAATCTACCAAGGCCGATCTCAGTTTTCTAAAACCTTGTATGTAAATATTAGCAAACTGAATCTTTTTTCCAAAAGCAGGACCATAGTAATAGCAGTGAGGAAAACAAAGTTGTTCCCCTGTTTGAAACAAGTTATTACTTTATTAGTTTTATCAGTTTTTTTTTCAGTGTGTCAGATAGGAATAAGTACTATAAGAAATATAAAACCAGATAGAGATACAGGGTGTAGGCTCTCTTCTGTGAGGTGTTGTGGAAGGCTTCTATGGTAAGGTGACATTTAAGTGAAAAGGAGGGAGAGCCCATGCACATATGGAGGGAAGAAAGACAGGGAAAGTCACTGGTAATTTTAAGTGCAGATTTGGCTTACCTTTTAAGTCTCACTATGGCATTTGGTGGCATGGATTGTAGAGGCAGCTGGATTTGCTAAAAGATTAGAATGGGGTGAGGAGGATGAGGGGGAGAAAATTTATCAGAGGAGATGCTAAGCTTTTTGGCTTAAGTGAAAGATGCCAGAGATACTAGTGACCTTAATGAGCAGTTTTGGTAGAGGTGAGTTCAGAAGAGAATGGCAAATGGCATTTTACTGTAAAAGGCAGGGGAAGGAAAGAAGAGTTTTGAGTGTTTTTGTTTTAAAGAGCATTTACTGATGGGAATGATCCCTGTTAACATATTAGTAGAAAAAAACACATGATCTCATTTGATGGAAAATTATTTGATACAATTCAACATTTCTTCATGATAAAAACTCTTCAGTAGACTATGAATAATAGGCTGGGAAATCAAAGCCCTATCACAAGGTAATTAATGGCAAAATATTAGAAGCATTATCTTAAAAGTGAAGACAGTGGCTCTCATCGCTGGAAGAAGAGCCGTTGGTTATATGCCAAGGAAAGCAATGTGGCCAGAGCGCTGTTTTCAAAGGAGTTTCCTGTAGGCACTATGGTGGAGGGAAGGCTTTTAAAATGCTGAATATGCCTAAAGTATTTGAGAATATCCACCTATGAATTTCTAAAAATGCTTATCTAGAAAACATTTCTTGAAGAAAAAAACCTCAGCTTTTTGGGTTTCTACAGAAAACCAAAGCTAGTCAGGAATGCAAAGGTGGCTTCTGAATGTTACAAAGTTGCAGTTGGTCACCCACAGGCTGCAACTGGCACACCCTAAATACTTTTTGCAAGAAAAAAATTTATAGTCACCACGTAAAAGTTGATAGTTTAAAAACCACATATCTAGCTTCTCTGGAAAAAGGAAAGATTAGGCTAACTCTGGACTCATGCTCCAATAAGCTAAGCGACAAGCATAGCTTGTTTTCCAGTGTGCCCCAGTCCACCCAGTCTGTTCATATACACTGCCTGTCTGCCTGGCCCCTGTTGGCATTTGAGTTTGTTATCCCTGCACTATCCCCAATATTGTACATGTGAAGTTGATGGTTAAAAGTCTCCTGTGTTAATCAACTAGGACAGGGGTGTCCAATATTCTGGTTTCCCTGGGCCACACTGGAAGAACTGTCTTGGGTGCCACACAAAATACACTTAGTTGATGAGCTCAAAACAAAAAAGAAACACCTCAAATGTTTTAAGAAAATTTACACGTGTGTTGGGCCACATTCAAAGCTGTCGTGGGCTGTGGGTTGGACAAGCTTGAGCTAGGAGAAACTATCCAAATAATTCTTAACCATCTTGTCTCTAGTAGCTTTAATTGATACAGCTTGTTTTTTGAAAGTCTTACTTTTCTGCTTTTATTCAAGAAGGGTACTTCACAATATGAAAATAAGATTATGAAATGATAGTTATATTTGCAGAGCGACAGAGCTAAAACAGTTATACATAGTTCCTTTTTCATGTTGGTAAATGTTTTCTTTTTCATGTTGGTAAATGTTTTCTTTTGAAGTTGGAAACAGTCTTATTTTTAACCCTGGTTTCAGTCAAAATTATCCTAGTGTGAAATGACATCACCAGGATAAACTATCTTTTGTGGTTATTTTTAAAGCAAAAATGCCAGTTTCTCTTACCTCAATAAAATTTGATTTTATAGCAAATCTATCCAGTAAGAGATAAATATTTTAAAGCTATGTCAAAGTATAGTAATCTATTTCCTGTATTAGAAATAATAGCTTTAGGTCAATTTTTAACTTACTAAATAGCAGTGTCTCTTAGGACAGAAACAGTGTAAAAACCACTTTTATTAAGCACCCAGCTTTTACCTGCCCCAGACAGCTAGAAGGATACCTACAACTTGATCACTGAGCATGCAATACTCCAATACACTTAGGATTTTGTGACTGAATACATTTGGTCTTTTATAACCTGACCAAACATTAATTGATAAAAGGCTACTAATCATTAGCAAATCATTTCTGTAATTTCATATTCTGAATTAGTCCTTGGTGCTGCCGTTAACCTAATGTTTTTAAGAAGATGAATAGTTGACAGTTGAAATACCTGCCCCCATGATTATGGGGAAAAAGGGTGGAGGGAACTATGATAATCCCTGGCCTTCCCAATGCTACATAAACTTGTAGTTGCTGGTAACAAACCTGTGCCTCCACAGTGGCAATGGGGCAGTGAGGTAAAATCCCCATCTGGAAAACATGAAAAGCTCTGACAATCACTAGTTTTGGTTTCAAAGCTATAGAGCCACAGATTTGCATTATGCTTGTGTTTCTGAAGGAATATAAAGGCTATCAGGAATTTGTAGCAATCTGATCCAGGCCATTTTAACCTTGACATACATGGTCAAAGGGTGTAACTTTTTTTTTTTTTCATTTAAAAATCTCTTACAGTGGCATAACTTTCCCTGTACAAATTGGGTTTAAGAAACAAGAGGGACAATTTGCTATTCAATGAGCCTTTAATCCAACCATTATATATCCCCTTTCCCTTGAAGAGACCATTTAGTTAAGACTACCAGCAGGTGGCACCTTGACAACTTTACCAACCTTGCCTTTTAGAGGTGACCAGAGACCTGTGCTTTTCCAAAGTACTGTTATACGTGTAATTAGTATAATATCAATGTGGGGAAACTCTACCTTTGGTTTTTGAGGACTCTGCTTTTCTTGAAATCCTCTGGGTTAGAGATTGTTTATTCATATGCACCTCAGTTCACTGTTTCCTAGTCCTTTGCTTGTTCTCCTGGCCATTATGTTTCCACCTTCTTTCAAAATACCATCTCTTTGAAGCTGCTTACAACCCAGCAACACCATCAACTCACTGTGCTCACTGTCCTCAATCACACATCTCCAAGTCACTCTGCCCTCTTCCATGCAGATCATCCCAGAACCAAGTAGCTGCCTCAGTCTTCCTCCCAACCCTAACTAATTTGAAATGGACAACCTATACAACACCCTTGGCTTCACAGTTCCTCAACCTGAATTCCAGTGCTCTTTTCCTTCATGCTGCTTCTGTCCACTGCCATGGTTTCCACCCAGGAATCACAAGCACATCTAGCCAGTTCTGCTTTTGAAAATAATACTGGAATTCCAATTCCTCCATTCCCTGTCCTATTCCTAAAAGTGCTGTATCACTTTGATAACTCTGGCCCCTGGATCCCACCTTGTAGCCCCTCACTTTTATTGGCCACATGGAATTGAATGTGGACTTTGCTCTGTGACCCTGAACAAATCAATTGTCTAATCATAGAAAAAGTTACCTGGAAGGAGATTCCTAAGATCTAACAAGAAGGTAATTCCAATCAAACCAGTGTCTTAAGAGCACCTGCATAGATTCTACGTGGTGGGCTTCCAGTTCTCTTCCCTGAATACGCAATTCAGACCATCATCAATCACTCAGTCACATCTTCACTCGTACTCTTCTTTAGCAATCTCCCTGCCCAAGTTCTAACTTTTCCACCCAACCCAATACATGCTGTTCCAATTATCCTGGACTAAACAGCAGGATAATAAAACATTACCTAAATGGGTAGATGGCATTGATAATTATAATGGAATCGACTCTCAACTTCTAACCCTGTAACCATCTCAATCTCACCCTTCTCTGCCTTTCCTTACCTCTCTGACTTTTTACTCTAGTGCTCTTCTCCGTTTGTCTTCATGAAAATAGTCTTCTCCAAGGTCTTGTCCTGGGTTTTCTCTCTGGGCCATGGAGGATGGGCTTCAGGTTTGTGATATCCTGGAGGCGGAATATAAACATGTGGTGTGCCTGTGCCTCGGTCAGACAGGATCCATAACTTCACGTGATTCCTGGAGCCTAAGGAGGGGAAAAATTAAGAATCACTGTTCTGACAGGCTTGAATTATCCTGGATCTGCCACCTATTTGTCATGGGACCTTAAGCAAGATACCTTCTTAGGAGTTCCTCATCAGTATGATTGGAATCAAAATACCTGCCCTATGAGGGCTTCGTAAAAGAGAGGATATATATAAAATGCTTGGCACAGTGTCGGGCATATTAAGTACTTAACTAGAGAAGTATTATTTTAACATAATAAGCCAAATCGAATAGCTACCTAATTTCCCCAGGTAAACTCATCTACCCTTATGACCTCATTGATCATCTAAAAGTGAAAGACAACTCTCCATCTTTATTTTCCAGCTCAAACCTCCCTCCTAAGGTCCATCCAGCCTGTACAGCCAGCTGGGCACTAAACCACAATTTCCCACCAGCAGCTCAAATCTATCGTCATGTCTTTTTCCTTCTCTATTGCCATATCACACATTTCACTTAAAGCTCAATTGGTTTGGCCAAGCTAAAAACCTGAAGTCTTCTTAGACTCACTCTTCCCTTTAATGTTGAATAGAATTAGACCTCAAGGCCTGTTGGTTCTACTTTTAAAAAATTTCTGAAATCAGTATCAGGTATCCTCATGGTCAGCCTTAGTTTGGAAACTTAATAGCTCTTACCTGGATTACAATGGCTTTGTAACTTATTTTTGTCCGAGGTTCTCACCTGTTGATTCTGTCTTCCATTGTTACTGGGGAGCCATAGGTGGCAGAGATGTTTTTTTGACAGAGTATTAAATTACAAGTGATTCTCCCCTCTGGAGACTTTTTCTTCGGCTGATAGCCTCACTCTTCCTTACCTCCTAAGAGATATTCTAGTTCACGGGTTTTGGATGTAGAAAATGAGGATAACAAGTGCCAAGAATACAGCCCTACAAGGTGAAAGACTACTTTAATTAACTTCCATTAACAACAGAAGCAAGAACTTCTTACAAGAAAGAGGAGACTAAGAAAGGAGTGAGAAGGGAGAGGAACTTAGACTTGATTTAGGGGAGTGCTTTTTGTTAGGACCGGGGACAGGGGCAGGTAAAGACAGATCGTTGAGGCAAAAGAGAGTGAGAATTCAAGAGATGGGGAAAGAGACTTAAGTGCTTCTTTGATTTTCCAAAGTTTTCAGTACAGATTTGAATGGCTTTGACTTTTGGCAGCTGCACGGTGCTAGGACTGGACCATGAAGTATCTCTGGGCTCTGAGAGTTACATTTGGGTTAATCTAAGCCTGATCCCATGTGTTCCTGGATGAGGCCCCATGACATTTAAGGTCCTTGACAGTCTGACACCAGCTTTTCTAACCCTATAAGGCCCTTCCATCCAGCAGAATTCCTGCAGAATTATTCTCTATCCCTCAACATCTTCATACCCACGTTCGACGCATTTGCTCCATCTGCCTAGAATCTTAATCTTGTCTGCCTTTCTGCCTGGTGAAATCCCACATATGCCAAGATCCAACACTGCTAAACCCTTTTCCTTGAGTTGGGATCATCTTGTTATGCAGGGCCGGGATACCTGCAAGGGAATGGAATTAAAAAGGGTAAGAGATTGACTTAGCAGTTGAACCTTTTCTTGGGAGGTTTGAGGACATCCATGGTGAAAGGATTTACCTACAGAGAGCACCTCATGATTAGATTTGTGGCAAGTACTGAGTGGGTGGCTGACTTAAGGAGGGAATGGGAAGTCCATAAGGCAGTAGGAACTGAAGCCAACATGACTCTCTCATATCAGGTATGAACATTTTTGCTAATATACAAAGCAGTTGCTCCTCTTATTTTAAGCAACAAAAATAATTTATCAGAATGATTTGCAAACAGTAAAAATGTCTGGATTTCTAGAGGTAAATGATTATGCTGTGTTCCAAATAATACTAAAATGCACTTGTATTGCCAGTAAGGAAGATATGTAAAAGGAAGAGATTAGACCAGGTCTGGATAAAAAGCTTATCTTAAATCAAAACTACATGTCATCAATTTTGCACCTAAGTACAAACAGAATGTGTTTCTCAATCCATCAACTCCCTCTTGTTTCCTTCACAAACATGCAAGGCCAGAATACAGCAGTGTTCACTGTTTACAGAGTTGCTAATTTATCCAAGGCAAAGCTTTGTGCCTGCAAATGGAAACATCCCCTGGTCTTAGAATTATTTAGCTTATGTAAGAGGGAGGCTAAAGTGAAGGGGCTTCACAAGGGTGTTCAATGCCAAAAGTGATGAAAAGTCAGAGTAGACTGAAAGGGTTTAGTATCACGAGGCAGAAACATGTAAAATATTTCATGCAGCCAACCTTATTTATTGAGAAGTCCTAATTTTATTGCCCGTTAAGTAACATGTTTGTTCCACAAGCTAATTTCTCATAAAGCAAAGCACAACCTTTTCTTATAAATAGTATAAATTATTTTATTTACAGAAACTTGTTACAAAACAAATAGACTATATATTTCTTCTCTTTTAAATATCCAAAGTAATTTTCTATCCCTTGACATTTGTTCATGTTCTATACAGCAGCCAACACAAAGTCCAGCTGAGATGCTCTTGATTATGTGTACAAATTATCAAACTATTCACACGTTTTTAACACAGGAGATTGCTTTTATAACCAAGCTCAAAAAAAAAAAAAAAAGCAAAATGCTTTCAAGGCCCTACATTCACACTGACAGTATGTAGTGCTCATTTAAATGATCTGAAAATGTAAAATGTTTTGCACAAAATGTAAAAATGATTATTTTCTGCTAAACAAACTTTTTAACAATATTTTTTCAAAGCCCAATCCCCCCAAACCCCCGGACAGAATGAGCGACATTAAGAAATTCCTTGGCAACAGAACTCTTACAGGAAGACAGCTGCCTTTATAAGTTACATTTTTCAAATTATACATTTTTTCATTTTCTCAGAGGTACTTGTTTGTATTATATTTTTGGAATACAAAATATTTTAAATATTTTATTTTAAATTGTATTTCATGAGTGAGTAACAAACCGGACACATCGTGTAAGTTGCTGGCTGACAAAAAGATCTGCAACCCTTGGTGCCACCAGGCAATCCATCACCAATTGAATTACTATGAACCAAAAGGTCTTAATTTTAAAATACCTTATAAAATTACCAGCATGGGTGGTTTTCAACTCCTCCCCTAAAATTTTAGAAACAATATTTACGTGGAAAAAAGCAAACTCCAAAAGTTCAACTGAACATTCAAGTCTTTTTAAAGAGATTCTGTCTAAGCTTAAAACTAGGTTCAGGCACTTTCAGTTTTTTCCATTAGTTTTAAACCACATCACATACTAACATACATGTGCTCAGAGTATACACACACACACACACACACACACACAATCACACACTCTCACACATAAAATACTAACAAAAGAAAAGCAGTGTGTCACTTAGTTACATGTAGTCTATCGGGAAACCAGGCAACCAGGAAGAAGCAATGCCCACTTCATCTGTATGAATCCACTCCCGAGACACTAAAAGGGACAAAGACTTTTCACAGAACAGAGGCATCCCTTAAAACTGTAAAGGAGGCAGGTTCTAGAACTATTGGCTTGGCAGTGAACCACTTCAAATTATAAAAAGGTATTTACTTTTATTAATTAATAAATAAATACTAGATGATCTCAATTGTACCAAAACAGGATATCAGAAAAAAAGACCTGTGCAAAAATACATATTTAAATATGTACAATTCATTTTTAACAAAATATGTCTTCTGAAATAGGGATACTTCCATATTTATAATAGAACAAGAAATTCCAAAATAAAGATACAAAAGTAGGTTTTGTATAATTCTTTGTTCATCATTGCAGCACTTTTTTTTTTTTTTGTAGGTTAAGAAAACTGCAGGAGTTGTCATGAAATTCTATTGGAAAGAATATAAAAATTATCTTGGTTTTAAATTGATACCAAAGTCTGTCTAGAAACAACCCAACCACTGTAAATTTGGTTTTTGCAAGTTAATTTAATTCAAAAAAATACTTGTACTCCCGTGTTTTAAATGGTCTTAATTGTTCATCATCATAAAAAGTAGTTGTAGGAGAAAATAAAATATTTGAACAGTCTAAAATTTAATAGCACTGTTTAGAATAGGTCTGTTTGTGGCAGGCAGAATCCAAAATGGCTAATTTCCTAATCCCGATGCTCTGTGTATTACCGGGAGACATAATGAAATTCAATTAAAACCTCAGTCTAAGAAATCAAATGTTCAATACTTGCTAATCTAAATATCTACATTGTTCTGAATCAACTTGTTATCATGGATCCTATTCACATCTTTCGGAACAACATGATCTCTCTGTAAATTCCATTGCTAAAGGCAACTTTATTTATAACCATCAAGTCCTCTTGGCTCTGAAAATAAATTCTACCCATACCCCATTGCACTTGTCACCAAGGAATCAACTAGGTACGTTCTGATTCCCTCTCACCTCCTCTCTCTTCCCCGACTGGGATGGAAACCACATTGATTTATCCTAACTATGCCAAACTGGCCCATCCATGCCCTCTCCTTACTAAGCTCTCCTGTAGTATCATTTTAAAAACATTTACTGATTGATTGCATAATAATTGAACAAGATACTGTTCTCTCCTTCCTTTAAAAAAAATCAGTATTTTACATCAATTTATAGCTAAAGTATCTGCATAAAGTTTTTGTTTTCTTACATAATAAGAATAATTCTGTAGCAATTCACATTATTAGGCTGGTAACCAAGTTTATTCATTCTACCTGTTGTTGACTTGAAATTCCCTGAAACTGAAGTTTGAAACCCAAGAACCGTAGGGAAAAAAGGATGTACTGACTGGCTCTCATCAGGCCCTGGCCAGGGCAATGATCAGTGCCGTGGAAATTTTACCCTGTGTTCGGCAACTTTTGTGTGTTCTTCTAAGCAACAGTGCCTGGTTCTCGTGTCAGAAGCCTGTAGTGGTGGAAGCCCCCATTTAAAGGCTCTGGCTCATACCCGAATTCAATGACACCTTCTCCAAGCAATGCTGTTTTAACGTATTAAGGTCTTTCTTTAGGGTTGGGGTACTAGAAAAAAAATCCTAGAGGGCTCCAAAACTCTCAGGAAGATGGCTGGTATAATCCCAAGAAAGGAGGGTGTGGGTCAGGGCAATCCTATACACACATCACAAAAGACCTTCAGATCGGGACTTACATGTTCTCCAACTCCCTTCCCTTGGTGTCTGCTCTCGTCCCCAACCACATCCAAATAAACATCTGGAGTGGCATGAAGGGGAGTGCATACAAAACCACACAATGCCAGAAGTGCTTGAAGTGGAAACCTACATTTAGTCCCAGGACAGTATCCAAAGAGGAAAACAAGGGTAATGCAGAGAGTGCCTTGGAAACATTTAAATGTATCTAATAATGTCACTTTAAAAGGTGACTTTCAAAAATAGACTAGGTAGGACAACCAACCCAATCTGACATACTGTTTACCATGAAAACTTAATGGATTAAGAAAATTTCTTCTCTTTGGAAATCTTGAAAAAAGTTTTTTCTCCCTATAGTGATTTTAACTTCCTCATTCCCACCCTCCCCCAACCCAATTTGGCCTTCCTTTCTCAAAACTAGCTTGCATTCTCTTTCTTAAAACAACAACAAAAACAAAAACAAAATCACACAGAATTGCTTTTGTATCATGAAAAGTAAGTCTCCAAAATAATTTATGCTTGCTGTCTGGGCATCGAAAATCTCAAACCAGTTTGTAAGTTAGAAACTTCTGACAGTTTCTTTTCCCAAATTACTTTCAAAAGGCTGGGCTACTTTGTCATGGTGCCTTGGGCTAACATCCGTATTTCATTCCTGGAACACTGCTATCAAAATCTAAAGCCTAATTCCCTTCTTCAGAGGGTTGCTCAGGATGCAGCCCTCTGTCCTCTGGAAGGTTTCTGGTCTCCAGTTAAGGTGCCTAACTGCTGGAGAGTGACCTACAGACGACAGTGTTAAAAAAAAAAAAAAATGGTAGTAAAAGGAAGGAGGGAGAAAGGTCTACAGTAACGCTCTTGCGAAAACATTCTTTTGCCCAGCCAATCTACTTGAAGAGTGGCTCCGTGATATACTGCAAGTTAAAAAACAAAACAAAAACAAAAACTTCTCACAGATTGGTACAAGCAGTCCAGACCACTTTAACACTGATAAAAGCAATTCGGTGGCTGAACTTGATCCAGTGTCCTTTATGAGTACTCACTGCTAGAGACATAGCTTCAGGGAAATCCTCTGTTAAAACAACAGCCAGGCAGGTTTCTACCCTTGAGGCCCACAGGAGGTTGGGAAAACAGACTCAAAGGCATCGTGGAGTCCAGAGTGCTGAGTGGAGGTGTAACTTGTCCTCAAAAGTGTCCGCATTATTCCTCCCCGTGCTATTTTCAGCTGTCAGGGACGTGCCTTTGGCTTTCAAAAAAGAGGGGGTGGGGAAATAATGAAAAGGTAAGTAAGCGTTTACACACTGCACTCTCTTGATTCTAAACAAGAATATTCCAAAGGCTGCACACTACTAAAGTCTCCATTGACTGAGTGACACCAGGAACAGTCAGCTATAGAATTTGGCCTTAGCTTTCAAATGCCTTCACTATTACTGGGCACAATCATTGCAAAGATTTACTTCTAGACAACTGGCTAGAAGAGATGCAGGCATGGGTTTCTAGCTTAGAGAAAAGGCTCTTATGTTTGCCTGTTAGTTTTATTTACTGATTTTGTGTCCTTGAAGGTATTCCAGGTTGTTAACTGAGAAGGGAACAAGGTCAAGGGCCAGCACACACAGGTGTGACAGTTCGCACTCAGGGCAGTGCCCATGCTGGGGGAGAGGAAACTCTGGCATTCACAGTAGGCTTTTACATCTTTGGTGGCAGAGGCCATGAACAGACTCTTGGGGGTCACTACCCAACCCCATCATCTCCCAGACTTGCTAGCGTGTCCCACTCTTCATCCCCTTGTTTAGAAAACTTCAACTAGCCCAGTTATTTTTGTTTTAAAGGCAGCTCCACAAGGAACAGCAAGTAGAGATCCCTACTTTTGTAACAGCAGCATTCTTTAAAGTATTTTGGGGTCATGAGTCCCTTTGAGATTCTTATGAAAGCTATAAGATAAATGAACAAAGACATAAAAATGTGCAACACTTCTTGGGGTTCAATGATCCTTTGATCTCTAAGCAAGCACCCCCACTCCTGCCCCAGGATTTGTGCAGCATAAAAAAAAAGTACTCCTCTGCAGAGAAACTCTCTCTCAAACACAAACTTAAGTGGAAACTGATTTTAAGGAAAAAGCCCAAAGTTAGGCTGTCTGCGTTGTTCTAGTAAGACACAGTGCCACTATATGGTAAAAATCAAAGGTGGCAAAATGGCAGGTCATGAGCCAAAGATGGCCCACAGATACATAGTCTATACCAGATTTAAGAAGAGAAAAAAACGTGTATGTGTGTGTGTGTGTGTATTTATGTATGTGGATATGTGTGTGTGTGTATATATATATATACACACACACACACACATATATCTCGACTAAATTTCACATGCAAGTCCAAATCTGCAGCCTCTCTTTAAAGCTGGTAACAAATGTCTGGAAGCAGCTGCTCCATGTCGCCCTATTTCTAGTAGGCACTGTCAAATCTCTGCTGTGCCCCACCTGGCCCCCTTCTGTCCTTTTTGTTACTTGTGGGCATTAAGATCTACACTCCTGTCTAAATGAAGACAGTGTGCTCACTAATACAGATGTGAGATGGACATTACAGCACAATGGGATGCCCCTCCCATGGGGATCATATCTCCCGGGGACTCTACTCTCAACGACGGTGTGTTGAATAATGGGTACACCACGTCTTCTGTGTTTATATTGGATTATTATGCTTATAAACTGTAATGAGTAACTACAAACCAAGAAGGAAAAGCACACTTCTCATTTGTCCAGGAATCCCCTGATCAGAATGCCAAACAACACATAATAACCCATAATGTATGCAGCTGGTTAAATTCACAAATATTTTCCCCATACCTTTGGCACTGGGTGTTAATTCACCCAAATATTAGAGGAAAATTACATCACACTAAGAAAATACTAAGAAACTTCTTGGTATTTTCTGAAAAAGTTCTAACCTGGCTGGCATTTGAGTTAAATTCTGAAGACGAGGAAGGGGAAAAAAAACCATGAAAAAGAGCCTCACATTTTAAATCAGGGCTCTGGGGTGATGTTGCTGAAATTCCTGTTCGTAAGCAAGGTGAGGAGATATCCTGATGAATAAAATAACAAGATGAGAGATGAGCTGGAAGTTAGAGCAAAGGAAGCTGGAAGAAACAGCTACAGGTGAGGTCAGTAACAGGCAGAAGAGCTGGGACGAGACAAAAATACAGCCTAAGAGAGAAAGTCATGGTTAATTATGAATCCCACAACCACTTAGCCACTTCTCTACTGATGGGTTCATATGCAGACTTCTTTTTAACTATGAGCTTGGAATGAGATTTCAATCTTCTGCTATGCCCATACTGAATCCTGTTTTTCCTGCCTCCCTCAAAAACGGGAAGAGAAAATAAGGGGTGAGATTTAACCAGAATATCTGAAATTCTTTTGAGAGGGAAAAATAATAATTTTTTTTTTTTTGAGATATAGTCTTGTTCCGTTGCCCAGGCTGGATGGAGTACAGTGGTGTGATCTTGGCTCACTGGAACCTTCACCTCCCGTGTTCAAGCAATTCTCCTGCCTACACCTCCTGAGTAGCTGGGACTACAGGCGTGCACCACCACACCCAGCTAATCTTTTTATGTTTAGTAGAGACGGGGGTTTCACCATGTTGGCCAGGCTGGTCTCAAACTCCTGACCTCAGGTGATCCGCCTGCTTCAGCTTCCCAAAGTGCTGGGGATTATAGGCATGAGCCGCTGCGCCCGGCCTCACTTTAAATCTTAAATCACCCCTTTCTAGATCAGTTTGATTTTAGCCCAGCTTTCCTCAGAGGAACATACTGAAGAACCACTATCCAGGAAACAATGCCTCCTTCCTTCCTTAAAGCCTTGAATGGCACACACTTCACAGCATTGGGATAACATATTATTGGCTATCTCATAAAGGGACTCCCCTCCAATTATGATTTTGCTGTCATGCCTGATGCTTTCTGCAGCTCTATCTACTAAAAACGCATTACTATACTTTCTTTCCGAAGAGCATCTTCCAAAGGCACCAGAAATTCTGGCAGAAGAGCCTGTTTTACCTTCATATGGCTGTGAGCTGTTTTTTTTTTTTTTTTTTTTTTAAAGACATCATGAAGCTGAGTATCTGTTTACAAACCAACCAACCAACCAATCCAACCAAACACATTTCTGAGCTGGTAAAAGATCCTAAGGGAGAGGAAATGGGCATTCCCATGGGGGTCATAGTCCATTTCCTACCTGATGAAGGAGGGAATTGTTCGTCAGTCCTTGTGCCCCTGCGATGGTGCCTGTATGTTTCATGTGGACGTTGTTCATGGCTGGCACTTTGGCAACCTTTGTGGGTTTGCTGCTGCTGTTGTTGATGCTGCTCGAGCTGGGTGAGCACTTTCTTTTCTTTCCTATGAGTTTGTCTAGAGGAGTGTGTGAGTGGGAAAAACTGCCATGGGAGTTGACAGGCAGTTCATTGGACTGGTGAATGAAGGGCCCAAGAGAAAGAGTGGAATCACTGCTGTTCACCATCACACTCATCCTCTTGATGGATTCAGCAGGGCTCCCGCTGGGGGGGCCCCTCCCTGACTGGTCATGCCGGACGTTCACCGCATTTGCTTTATTCGTCACACAGTTGAGGCCGATGCTATGGGAAGATGTTACCGTTGAGGGGTAGGGAGGCCCAGAGTGAGCCACACAGTTTTTCCTAAAAGACTCCATGGAATGAGAAGAAGAGGAGGAGGAGGAAGAGGAGGAGGAAGAGTGAACCAACAGTGGGGAAGTGTTTTTGCGTTTCTTTCCTGAGCCGCCACTGGTACTGCTACTGGCATTTTGACAGTTAGTGCTGTTACCAGAAGACTCCTTGGGCCTCAAAGATTTGCTGGATTTCAATTTCTGAGGTTTCCTGGACATAGGGGAGGAGGGAACCGAGGAAAGACCAGAGGGCGTGGAAGGGGATGAGGATGAAGAGGACACTTGTCTGGATTGCATACTGCACACAGGATCCATCGCCCCTGAAGCAGCAGGCTGTGCATTTAGTGTGGTTCCATGAGCTGGTACCGATTTGCTATTTGGGGAGATGCAGGTAGATGAGAGCAGGACTGGGGATGTAGAGACGGTGGCTGCTGCCAGATAGCTGACTCCACATTGTGATGTCGGCACAGAGTTTGTCCGTTGAGGAATACGTGTGGAGATGGGTGAGGTGGTACTGGGCACTGGTGGGATTTTCCTGAAAAAATGAGAGGATAGTGAATGACACTGACCACAGCCATTCATGGAGACTTTCAGATGGCACCCTCTTTGCTTATGACAGAGAAATCATCCACATCAAAGCGATCACTCTGAACTACAAAGCCAATTCTGTCACCTCTCTCCTTCAAATTCTTTAATGCCTTCCTGGGGCTCTTAGAGTAACTATATGTGTGCAACTCCCCGCTGCTACTACCCCAGCCTCTAACTCCACCTCCCACCCCCAATGCCCTGTTCCCTGCTTCCAGCCGTTCCTTATATTCTGAGAAAATGCCATGACCCAATACCCCAACTTCTGCTCATCCTTTAAGTGTCGGATTGCTAATCACCAAATCCTCTGCAGAGAGTCATCCCCAGCTTATTTACCATTGTAGTCCTAGTGTTCAGCACAGTGCAGGAAACACAGAAGAGAGAATTCAGGAACGAGTGAGAGAAAAGGAAGGGTGCAGCTAATTAACAGCAACTGCTAGGTCATAACTATTGGCCTGAACAAGGGACTAAAGCCCCACAGTATCAAGGGATATTCAGCATGATGTTGTAACAATGGATTCTGTTAAGAATGTGTGGGCAAGGTATTTATCAGGGGATGCGGAAACTGTCTAAATTCAAACCAGGGAGGGTCTCCTTTTATTTTAGCTCTGAATGTTAAACGTGACAGTAACAAAATTTCAAAAACTTCTTCGGCAGAATTTAAACTGAGGTGACAGAAGAGAAAAAGACCTGACTGGAAGGCAAGTGCCAGGACTGCCTTGATCCTGACTTACAGGGTAGCCCTGGCTGACCCAACCACTACCCCAGTAAGAGAGCTGGCCTAGACTTCTGCCTAGGTGATTTCCAGATGCTTTTAAAGACTACTGTTATTAACAAAATGAATTAATGACTGCAAGTATTTGCAAATGCTTTAAAAATCCCATTAGGCCAGGCACGGTGGCTCATACCTGTAATCCCAGCAGTGTGGGAGGCCGAGGCTGGTGGATCACTTGAGTTCAGGAGTTTTGAGACCAGCCTGGCCAACATGGTGAAACCCCGTCTCTACTAAAAATACAAAAATTAGCCGGGCATGGTGGTATGCACCTGTAATCCCAGCTGCTCAGAAGGCTGAGGCAAGAGAATCACTTGAACCCGGGAGGTGGAGGTTGCAGTGAGCTGAGATCACACTACAGCACTCAAGCCTTGGTGACTCAGTGACACCCTGTTTCAAAAAACAAAAAACAAAACCCAAAACCCCATTCAAGGGTGCAGCTCTGGCCTGATGTTAGTGCTTCTCAACTCCAGCTGTTGCACACTACAGTCACCTGTGGAGCCTAAGCCACATCCATACTGATTACACCAGAGTCTCTGCGGGGAGTGGGGACAGACATTAGTAATTTCTAAATCTCTCCAGGGGATTCTAATGTCAGGGGATTCTAATGTGGAACCAAGGTTGAGAGGCTAGGCTCTCTCTCTGCACTACTCATAGAGAAGGGTGGCAGGCACTGTCATTAATTACCTGAGAGACTGGTTAGGAAAGCTGAGTTCCTGGGCCCCACCCCAGAATGACTGCATCAGAAGCTGTATGGCAAAAAGGCCCCTGGGTGATTCTGGGGCATCCAGAATCCCTGCTCTAAATGAAGTCCAAGCCCTACTGCTCACTGGGAGCAGTGGCTTCTCATGACCACCAGGTGGCTCAGGAAGCCAGGGCCTAAAGACCAGGCTGCTTGGAACCAAATCTTCCCTTCCAGAGCAGGGAAGGATGTGGATCTCTCCGAGAGGCAATTACAAGTTCCTCTTAGAAAAGTTCTTTTAAGTAGTTACTCTTTTGTGTATAAAGAGGCAAAATAACACTATGTAGAGATACATAAAAAATAGTAACGTCTGTGGGGGCTGGGTGGAAAACAAGCATGTAGGAGACAGGAGGACTCAGGATTTTCAATGTATGCCTCTTTATACTCGTTTTTCCTTTGTTTTTTGAGACGTAGTCTTGCTCTGTTGCCCAGGCTGGAGTGCAGTGGCGCGATCTAGGCTCACTGCAAGCTCTGCCTCCCAGGTTCACGCCATTCTTCTGCCTCAGCCTTGTTTTTCCTTTTTTAAGCCCAGTGACTGTATCACCATTTCAAAAAGTTAAAAAAAAATAACACCAACAAAAACCTTTGAAAACCATCCCAGCCCCTTCTTAGGGAATATGGGATACTGGTCCCAAATCAACAGAGGACAAGCAGTTCACAGAAATCACAGGAGGTGGGCAGTGGCCTTTCAGGTTATGGCCATGCTGCAGAGAAAGTGCTGGTCAAATTTCACCACTGGCCAGAGACTCCACAAACTGAAGTTTACTCATTTCATACTCAATTCCCACTTCACTTACCTCCAATTTCACCACAATAACCCTGTAAGGAAGGATTTTGGGCTGAGCCAGTAGGATGGGACCTGGATCACTTTGAAAGTTTCCTTGAGGGCTTTAATGATGCCAGGTGAGAATAGTTCTCTGGATGAGAAGTGCTGAGCTCCCCAGAGCAAATCTCAAGGGCTGCCTGAAAAGGCTGCCAGCACTCCTATGTTGGGGGGCATCATGCACCAAGGTCTCATCTGCCCCAAGCCTATGTGCCAGCTCATTACTGAGCAACACGTCCCTTGTTGCTGTAGACTTTTTAAAAACCAGTGGTCATGCTAATGGAAAGGGTCAGTTTCCTTCTTGCTGGAAGCAAGTAGGCAGCCTTCAGACAGAACAGAGAGTAGACAGGAGAGTTGACCTTATGATCCTACTTTTTAAAAAGTTCACAACATCTAAGAGGAAAGTCTCACCGTACAAGTCACTAGGAACTGAAACTATCTTTGCTCAAACTGTTGGCCATGAGCCACATACCAACATAATGTGGATAAAACATTCAGAAGTCCATTCTAAACTCTCAGGAGTACATTAAACCCATAGTTTCATGAGCTCAATGTGCTTTCCAAGTCCCAGTGGGTAGTCGGAAGAAATATGAAGTTGAGATTTCACGTATCTTAGGGAGTTCTGGTGTGGAAAAACCCCTGCAGAACCCCCAAAACCAGTCCCCTGATTCTGTGTCTAGCCAGGGACAATGTTCCTTCATAAAGAAGAAACTCTTATCCAGCAAGAACCAGAAAGAAACATGAAAAAGAAAAGCAGAGTAACAGTGCTCTGGATCTGGTCTTCTAAGGAAACAAATGTCCTACTAATGATCATGGAGATGGTTCTTTGGGTTGCAGACAATCCAAGGCCTCTGACCAGCGTCTGACTTTATTAGAAAACCAAGGCAGGGAGGCAAATGAATGTACTGGCAGAGTCCATTTAAGGAGGCCCTAGTAAATGATGCCCAAACAGAGGATCTGGGATGGCCTGGGGATTATTGAACAGTCACTTTAGTAAAGCTTACTATTCACCAAAGTCACTCCCACCGAATACTAGTTCTCCAAGATGTTCCCCTAAGAAAGGTTCTGAGGTGAAAAGAGCTTGGGACGTATTCCACATTATACATGACATTCCCTGCTTCAACAGTTACAAAGCACAGTGCCCATTAAAGGCTCTGAGAAGTTCTGCAGTAAAAAATAGAACAGTTTTTTTTTTTTTTTTTTTTTTTTACAGGAAAGGCTGAGTTAAACCTTTTTGGCCATGGAACTCTTCTTCCACTTAAAATCCTGTTTGGGAAGCATTAAGTACATAATATCACACAAGGTGTCTTAAATTGCAAACTGGAGCACATGGCTCCTCTACCTAAAACCTTCAACACTGAAGCAATTTCAGTGTCACCTGGCCCCTGCTGGTTTCCTGGACCTCATCTTGTACCATGCTCACTTTCTTGCTATCTCTCCAAAAAGCTGTCATTTCTGACTCAAGACCTTGACACAGGTGCCTCCTTCTGCCCAGAACCCACTCCTCCCCACCATCCCAGTGACTGCTCTTTCTCATCCATCTGCCTCTTCACAGAGGCTTTCCCTGAATCCCTCTGGCCTGTATATTTTCAGCTGTTTACTTGAAAACATGTTACCTCTAGGTTCAATTCCTGGCCCTACCACTAACTTGCTGCATGACACTGTATCTCAGTTTTGTCATCTATTAAAAAAAAAAACCACACACACACAAAAAAACAAACAGGGGTGTGGGGGAGGGTATAATCATGGTCAACTGACAAGAGAATTGTGAATGTTAAGTATATCTAAGCTGTTTGGTGTATAGTTGGCTCTCAGTAAGTCTTGGTGATTGTTATTGTTTCCATTCTCTCACTTAGGACAAGCTATCATCTCCTTATTCTTCTGTAGACTAGTTTTTTTCTCCCCTCAGCCAATCCCAACTAGACTGTGAATTCCATACACATAAGAGTCTTTCTGCTTTGAACCCCAGGACCCAGAACAATATGTAGTTGTGGAGTAAATGAATGAATGAATGACAAGGCACCTTCTCAGGGCCAAAGGCCAGCTTCGTTTAGATAAGCATATCTTCATAACATCAGTCTCACAGGAAACAAAAGACAACGCAGCACTGTGTAAAGTCAGCTCCTCTCCCCAAGAACAACAGGCACTCACTTCCATAGCTGTGCATTCAGATGCTTCTCCACCATGAGGTTGAGGGCACAGCGAAGCCGGTTCCACCTGGAGTCAAACACGTAATAGCCTCTTCCAATCTGCCGGCTCCCAAATGTGCAAAACTGCAAGAGAGAACATAGCCGCGTGCTTGCTGACTCCCACACTGGCATGCCCAGTCAGGGTTCTCACTCCTTCAGGAAAGGAGCTAATCAGGAAAGACAGAACTGCCTCTGAGTACCGGAGGCAGTGAAGCATGAGTGACAATGCCTAGCCCTGAGTGTCATGGAAGAGAAAGGGAAAAAAGCATGAGATGTCCCCCATACAGAGTGCGTGCTGCCTCTGGGGCACCCTGTTCTGAGCTTCTCTCACACCTTGACCGCGTCCCACACATAATGGGCATGCCAAGATCCCTGGCGAGCCCCCCTGCAATGCCCTGTCCATGCTGTGTGGGGAGGGTCAATGCGGGGGTGGACGTGGAACTTACAGATGCTGGCTGAGGATGATGACCTGAATAATGACAGTCCAGTTTTTCAACAGACTCTTCTTTGTCATCGCCTTCGCCCTCCTCACTGGATAACCGAGAAGCTGGCTCAGTGGCAGGCAGGGGAGGGTGTGGAGATTCATGGACTGGAGGAGGGTCAATGGGGGCACTCCCACCTTGCTGAGCAGGGCAGCCTGGAGGCCTTGGTGAGTAGAAAGTGCAGCACGGATCAGATCACACACCTGGGAATCAGCCACCTTAACTGAGATACAACAATGTATCCAAAACAACCTAGGGGAGGCCTGAGTTCCACCTGTAGCACTGGGGGAAAACAGATGCTGATCCAGGTGGCTTGGGATTAAAGGAACCGCTCTCCTGAACTGAAGGATGTTAAGTTCAGCTGTTTGCCAGATACAATCAAGGTAACTTAGAATGAATCCTTTCTATTGCCATTTGGGTGGTTTAGGTCCCTCTTCCACTCTCCCCCAAAGAAGGGGAAATACATATGGAATTTAACAGAATTCTTTGATTTCTCTTCAAATTTCAACTGGATTGGTTTACTAAGACAATAAATGAAACACAGTCTTCTCTCAGTATCCATGGGGAATTGAGTCCGGGACCTCCCGGGGATAGCCAAATCTGCAAATCCACAAATGTACAAAGTGGCCTGATATAAAATGGTGTAGTATTTGCATAAAACCTATGCGCATCCTCCCATATACTTTAAATAATCTCTAGATTACTTTTAGTACCTAATACAATGTAAATGCTATGTAATGCATTGTTTAGGGAATACTGAGACAAGAAAAAAGCCTATACATGATCAGTATGACACAATTTTTCTTTCCCCAAATAGTTTCAATCTGCAATTGGTTTAAACCATAGATGTGAAACCCATGGATACAGAGGGCTGACTGTAATTCACAAAGTGCTCTAAGATAACCTAGGAGAGACAGGAGGTGATACAAGAATAAGGTGGTATTACCACTTTATGGGGATAGCCTACAGCCTCTTACTTAAGGCAGTATTTTTCCTACACCTATAATGGCCTCTGGAATTAAGCTTACATTTTTCTAGATGCAAAAACTTCAACGAGAAGATGACCAAAGAAAGGACTTGGGGAGGAATCTCTGGCCAGGTCCTGACCACACTCTGAGGAGCCTCCTCTGATGGCTCCTCCAGCATACTGCATAGAAACCACAAAGCTCATGTTGGGACAGGCTCAAACAGACACCTGGGTTTCCATGAGGGAGGTGCTTCCACCTTTATGCAACCATTTTAAAGATCAGACACATGAGGGTGAAATGGTAAGCAATAGCAACCGAGGGCTGGCACATTCCTCAGCAGAAGCTCTTGCTGCCAATAAATGAACGGCTAACACGGAAGCCCCTCTTTCTCTACGCCTTTCTTTTTCCCTTCCCTCTGGAAACTAGGTACAGTCTTTACTTCAACTTGGTTCAGTATATAAGCACACACACACACATATTCCACCATCACTGTCTCTGAGGTATGTGTATAAGTTCTCATTAAACCACTCTGATTCACTGTTTACTCTGCTACTAAAATGCTAATACATGCTCAGGGCCAAAGCCCCAAATGAATGAATGAAAAAACACATTAATAAACGGATGCTGTAAAAATTCAGGCTGAATGCCTGTCCCCAGCAAGAATTCCCACTGCTATATAAAGACAAATGAAAGGGAAACTGCGGCCATAGCCAGTGAAGAGTTCCTGTCACTAACCCGCAGGAAGGACCAATTTCTGCCTCGTCAACAGGGTTGAGACACTTGATGTTGAGCAAGTATAGAGCAGATAACTCTAGCTTTATTTTGCTGCTTGCATTTACAACCAAGAGAAGCCCTGGTTGAAACTTACTGATGAACTCAACTTTTTTTTTTTTTCCTAGTAAAACTCCCTTAAGAAAACTATCTCCACAGTGAGCCTGAGGTATGTTTCTCAACATCATGACCATACTGAGATTTTACAGTATGTGCAAGTCTCATCTCTGAAGGTGGAAGAAAGAGTTGGAGGGCTTGACTTACCTTGGAAGACTGGGGGTGTGAGGTTTAGGTTTACTAGCTACAAAAGGCTTTGATTCGGAAGGAATCACTCCGTGAGGGTTTTGGTGCGGCTCCTGTGACGTTCTAGGAGGGGCGGGATGCGGGTCCCTGAGAGGCTGCGGTGGTTGCTGAGAGTCCGGATGGCGAATCAATTCCTTTTCCCTGGTTTTGTTTTTGTGCTCGGCTAATAACACATCAAATCGCTTTCTTCTACCCTGGACAGCCCTGCGCTGGGTTAAGGAATGTGTCTGTGGACCAAAAAAATACAGAAACTGAAGAATCTCATAATTAATTTTTGGTCTGCCTTATATCCCCAAACACCACTCCCAATAAAAAAGCAACCTAGACCATAAGCATAGTGAAAGGGTACTCAGCATTTGATAAGCTAAAAACCTTAAGAGCCCAATATTTTCTCCCTAGCTAGACTAGAAGCATACATTCTAGGCTCTAAATGCTGAAGAATCTGGAAATCTTATTTCCATCAGAAGAAAGAAGAAATGTGAGCGGTGACACCTGGTATGTAACTAAGTGCAACCATTAGTGCCATAGGACAAGTACTCACATTTTGTGACACAATAGCAATTTGGATTTGGGGGCTCTTATCAACTCCATTAGAAAAACCCTCTTTGAACCATTTAAAATTTTGAATGTTAAAGGGAAGAAACAATTATTCCATAAAACATGTATCAGAAAGTGTTCTTTTAGTAACTTCCAGAGAATAAAAATTCAACGCAATTGCATCTCTCTTTTCCAATGAAAATGCCATGTAAAAACGTAAAGTGGCCCAAAGCATTCTGCAGACAGACTGCCACAGCCAAGAAGCACTGGACAGATGAGGCTGAGAAGAAATGCTATGAACAGGAAGGGAGACAAAGTAATCCCTATAGACAGACACTGGCTATGGAAATCAAGGAAATGGGATGGACAATACCCCTGCGTCTTCAGACAATGTCTAATTTCAAAATTAAGAAATGGGCACACAGAGGAAAAAGAGAAGTCAAATTATGGCAGTGTTTGTCTTAAGGCAACCAATACAAACCTGTGATTGAAGCAAATCTTGTAAGAAAATGTGCCTGTAGTCCAAACACATTTCATAGTTACTGGCATTAAAACAAAACAAAACAAATAAGCCTAATACTACTGCTAACAGAAGATACAGTCGAATGTACCAGTGTAAACTGGTCAGAGTTGGGCAAATCTTATCGGCAGTCAAGTCCAATTACTCAAGTTAAACCTGACCATTCCATACTGCTGAGATCTCAGTCTGTAAAAATGCAAGGAGATGCTAATCCTGAGGAATGGACGAGTTTACATAAGCTACAGTGGCCCCAATCACATATCCATAAACATACACGAATTTACCTACGTTTCCTTCTTTTATATTACAAAATACTGTAAATGTGTGCATACCCCTATACATAATACAAATGTATTGGCATATTTGCTACAACTTTAGGGACTTAAAAAGGGAATTATGCTTCTAACTACCATTTTCAGTTGAATAACACAACCCACCTCCTTACGAGACACACCGCAAACTATGTCTACCTAAATAATCTAACCTGGCACAGATAAATGTGTTTAGCTTTTTACATTTTTACTTGATTTTCTTTAATATGAAAAATATCCATAAGAAAGTAACCTAAATGAAGACAAGGAACTTTGTTTTGTTTGTGTTGTACCAGCTTCTAGAAGAATACCTGGCACTCAAATGCTTTGAACAGAAAGTTTATAAAAATAATGGCCCTCCAACATGTGTTGAAAGAACAAATGAACATACATTACTGGTCCACCTGCCTGTCTCTCCAATCAGATGTATAAACCTCTCCTCAGCCTGAATGTCCCCAGTGCCTAGCACAGTACAGCCAAATGAAGAAAGCAGGCAGATACATTTTCCCAGCTCAGTTTGAAGAGTAAGTAGGGTTTCCACTGAGCTGTGAAGAACATTCCAAACAGAAATCTGATAGGGGTTGCCCAAGGCTCACAGGATAAAGACTGACTGTGTAACTAGGCTCCGGGGCCCTGCACACTCTTAAGACCCTTGCTTACTGATCCCTGCTCCTTTGGTCCTGCGTACCTCTTCCTCCCTCTTTCTGTTCAGCCATGTGGTTGGCTTTAAGGTTCTAAGGAATTTGCTCTGTCCCTGTCACAGAACCTTCACACATATTGTTTCCTCCACCTCTCCTACCTCTCCCATCCCTCTCTGTCCAGATAAATCATCATACTGATTTCAGCCCAATGTTCCTATGGCAAGAAAGCCTTCCCTGGCCAAACTTCATTTTTGCAGGCTTTCATAATGCAGTCCTCTCATCTTTTTATAACTAATCAGTGGTAATTTTACACTTATTTTGGTGATCAATAATCTCCATCTCTTTCATCAGACTGTAAGCGCCACAAGTACAGGGAACATGCGGTTATTGTGCTAAACCCTTTATTCCCTGGGACCTAGAATGAGCGAGGTCGGTGTTCACAGATGTATGTAATAAAAAGTTCTACAATGAGTGAATGGACAAAGGCTACAGGAGTCACAAATCTCTCTGCATGGAAGGCAAAGAGGAAATTCGACGGGATATTAGACACATGAAGAAGTGAGGAGGGGCAGTAAGGGTGGCAGACGGACAACAGAGAATGAGTAATGGGAACGAAGAGCAGCAAATCCCCTGATGGTGAAGAGAACAGATAACGTTCTAAGTCTAAGACAGAAGACACCTGGCAGCAACTTGGGAAACACTCAGGGTAGGGACACGCAGGCATGTTTAGCCCTACCGAGCTTAATAGATTCAGACCAAAGTGAAGGCAAGGAAAAGGAAAAGAACTGACTAAACAATGAAAAAAAGTCAATGCATCCTATAAAAGGGCAGGCCTGGTGGATGCTGCATTTTCTGCTAGTTCTATGCCGATCTCATGACGAGCTGGGTCTGAAGACATATTAATGCAATAACAGGCTTAGCCCAATGCCACAGAGTGTAATGACACCCTTAAAGAAGGACAAGGGGAGCACATATCATTTGAAAAGGAAGATGGGAGAAAAATGCAGACCCATTCAAAGTCAGTCCACCTAGCAATAAAGGCACAGGAAGAATGTTTGTCAAGCTCCTTGAAGATTTTGAGTCAAAAAAAAAAAAAAAAAAGTTTGGCAACCTCACTTCTGGGTATTTATCCAAAATAACTGAAATCAGAATTTCAAAGAGCTATTAGAACTCCTATTTTCACTGAAGTACTAGTTACAATAGACAAGATGTAGAAAAAATATAAATGTCTGTCAACAGGTGACTGGATGAAGGCAACGCAGTATATACATACACTGGAATATTATTCAGCCCTTAAAAAGAAGGAAATTCTGCTATATGCTACAACAAGCATGAACCTTGAGGACATTATACTAAGATAAATAACCCAGTCACAGAAATATTAAACACTGCATGATTCCACTTATATGAGCTCTAAAATCAAACTCACAGACTCAAAGACTAGAGTGGTGGTTGCCAGCAGCTGAAGGGAGAGGGAAATAGGGAGTTACTAATCAATGAGCATAAAGTTTCAGTTATAGCAAGACGAACAAGTTCTAGACATCTGCTGTACAATATTCCATCACAGTCAACAATACTGTCTTGCACGCTTGAAAAGTTGTTACAAGAGGAGATCTCAAGTTAAGTGTTCTTATCACAACAAAATTTAAAAGAAAGAAAAAAGGTGTGGTTCCCTGCCACGCTTTGTAAACGACTGAGAAAGAACATCTTGGGTTTGAGAAAAGCAAACCTCATTGCCCACAGGTACTATATTACTGAGAAATCCATGTTACTGAGAGCCAGGGAGGCAGGAAGAAGGCAAAAGGAGAATGGCAAGTTGTGATCATGATGTGGACAGGGTTGAGGCATGCTTTCACACATTCTCTCAGGGGCAGCTGAAACTGACATAATTCTACAGAGCTCAGATGGCTATCTTCATACACCACCCCGACTACACCACTGTGTGTCCAATTAGTACCCTATACAAAACAAAAGCAGTTTGTTTTAAGAGAGTTTTTAACCTAGAAATCCAAGGATGGGCTTGGGGTGGGGGTATCCATTAATCCAAGATAAAAATTCAGAATGTATATGTATATGCACTATTTTATTCTGGAAAGATGGACCGTGTTTTTTTTTTTTAAAAAAATGAGATATTTGAAGGCACTCTTGACCAACCCTTTTCCCCAAAAAGGTTCTGAACCACTGCTGTAAGACAAAATCTATACACTAAAATTAAATTAGAAGCTTAAATTAAAGTAAGAACCATTTAAAAATTTCCCACTCCAGAAGACTGTAACATGCCTCCACTGGGTGGGGCCTGGGGCAGGGCCTGAAGTCCTTTATTCAAATACACTTTAATAAAATCTAAAATAAAACACTAACCATTTTATTAATTTTTAGAAGAAAACACTAACTTTTATCATTTTTACCCCCTCCCTCTAAGGTTTTAAAATTACATACTTCAAAGCAGTGACTCTGAATGCTTTTTGAACCTTTCTGGGGGGTAGCTGGGGACACCCTCCAGAGAAATGCACATCAACACATAAGCTCATTTATGTAGAGGTGTTCACTGATGACCTGAAGCCACCCCCCACATCAATAACCCTTACTTTTCAGCAAATATACCTTATTAACATACTTGCATTTTAAAGGAAATAAGGAAGACCCCAGAGCAAAAAGGAAGACCATTACATTTTCTTAACTTGTGTATAAATTATTTATATATTTTATCTAGTTTTTTCTCTTAAAACAGATGGGTCTCGTAATGTTGTCCAGGCTGGACTTGAACGCCTAGGCTCAAGCAACCCTTCTGCCTCAGCCTTCCCACTAGCTGGGACTTACAGGCACGCCTGGCTTGCAGTATTTTTTTTTACACTAGAAAACAGGGCTACCTCAAAGTCACAGATTTTTTTAAAAAGTGGTTTTTTAAAATTTAAGAACCATGGGTGACACATTTGTTAAATGTTCATACACATGCAAAGGAAATTTCTGGACTTGCTTTAAGTCAGTATAATTTACAGCACAGTCAAGGGTAGCCTCTCATATTACATTTCCATATGGAAATATTAAAAGTCTTTAAAAATAACAGACTGACTTGGAAAGAACACTATTCCTGTGGATACAACACTGCTCATTAGAAACAAAACCTCTGTCAAGATTGTAATTTATAACAACACACTTCACATTTTGTCAATCTGAGGCTTTCTTCCAAGTTATTCCTTCACCTACACAATTCAGAACAATCCACAGAGCATCCTCTCTGGGTCAGAGAGACTTTGCGAGCAGTGTGGTACATCCCGGTCACCCATGTTTATCAGGATAGTTGGCTTGACTTTCAGAAGTCCACCCACCTTGCATGTCAAAGACCGGGTGCAGGGTTTCTTGGTATCGAGATCAATAACCCCACAGTGGATGTCAGGATCAAACTCTCTTTCTGTCAAAAGAACACAGGCATTACATGTGGCCTGACAAACTCTCCTCCATGTATTTTGTAAGTAAGAAAATAGAAGAAATCAACAGTTAGACAAATTATAGCTGGAATAAAATCCACATTATCAATAAATAAAAATATATACAATGTGTGAGCGCCGCAACAAAGCAGCAACATCACTAAGACGGGGTGACTACTGCCATCAGATGACAGAAAAGATATTAAGTATTACTTCCTTCAGAAATACACCACTAGAAAGCTACTTTTACATGACCTACACACATACACTCTCATGCTCTTTAAAAACCAAGAGTGAAGAGAACACACACATTAACTAAGGAACTTCCTCCTAAAGCTGAAGGTGACCAGTTTTAAAAATAGGAATTCTAGACTGCAGTTGATTTGCTCCCCATGAATGCCCATTTAATGCTCTCTCTATATAGAGAAGCATTATGAAGAAAGAAAATTTGAAGTTACCTGATAATCTCTTATTTAAAAATTTCCTATTATTGGAATTGTCTTCAGGTTTCTTTTCCAGAGAGAGCGGTGCAGGAAGCCCTTTGCCATTCAGAATCTGTCCAGGTGAAGGCAAGGTTGGCTTTGGTATTGAGGGGCAGTTAAGGCCAGGCTTGACTAAGGAACTCACAGTAGCAGGACAGGTTGGCCCCACCGCAGATTTCAGTAGTGTGCCATCCATTTTCGGATGAATCTTTTCCACTTTCACAGAGGGCGTCATGCTGTCATAGGACAAAGTGAGAAAACCAGTGACTGAGTGCCTCAGCAGCCCCCAGGTGAATGGTGAGCCAGAGGGATGAGGGTAGAGCCTGGGCCTACCCAAGCGCTGCACAGGGCCAGCCTCTTGGAAGGCTCCTTATGAATTCTGTTAGTAAGGTTCATATATATTAAGCCTATAAGCCCTTCTGGTGAGGCAAAACCCTCAGTGGACCATCAGATTTGCCTGGTCTTTTATCATTTCAAAAAATTTTACACAGGAGCCAATGGGAGACTTAGACCTGATACCCAATGCAGCAATGCAATTTTTATAAGAAGCAAAACATAAGAAGGTCTAAAAGAACCAAAGACTATCTGCAGAACCCTTAGAGACTATCTTTTGAGGACTGCCATTTGTAATAAAGGATTCATCAAAACAAAGTAAACTTCTGAGTGAGCAACTATTTCCAATAAATGTCACTAAAGACTTATGAGAACTCAAACATGCTTAATAACATATCTCCAAGAGGAGGTTCTTTGCTTCTGTCAATAAGGGAGACTAGTGTTTAATAAATATATGTTGTGTCACTAAAGTGGTCATTCTCCAGTCCTTGAAAAATGTTTCTATGACAGGAGCTTAGGGAATACCTGTGCCACTAACAAAGGAATGAATCTTGGAATATTATTGACACTATCATTTTGCTTGGTAAAACTGAAAATACTGGTAGGAAGCTAACAACTGGCCTGGTTCCTATCTAAAGGCCTAGCTCTAAGTAAAGAAGATTTGAATCAATGTGGTTGTATAAACTTTGTTCAGTGGAGTCAGTGCTCTAACAGCTGTTAAGCTAGCCAGTGACTTATACACTACCACTGGTACCTTTTTTGGCTTTCGGACAGCTCCCAGAACAAAAACCAAGCTTGCTGTACTGTACTTCTGACAGAAGAACAGGGGCTGGGGGCTTAGCAACCAGGACAAACAGCCCCAAACAGCTGTACCTGGAATAGCCTGAGAGCAGTAGAGAGACTGCAAGATGTCACATCCTCTCCCAGCTGGCAAGGTCCTTAGGCAGCAGCAGGTGCTGGACCCTGCCCTGAGATTAACCAGGTTACCAGATCTTGGACCTACGATGTGTGGTATACCCTCCAAAGGCAGGTTGGCCTGAGAAAAGCCATCCGCCACTTGGCTGAGGGATACCCCAACAATGCGAAGTATGTTTCTATTGGAGTGCATGGCTGTTCCCTCACGTGACCTCAAGAAGCCTGTCAATCTACTGAGTGACCATAGAAACTTGCCAAAGACATGCCTGGAAGGTGTGAACTTCCTTCAGTGTTCCCTCATCACTGCTGTGATGTGAACCTAAGGCTGAAGGGAGGAAGCACTGCTTCCCTATTTGCTCTGCAGATCCCAGAAAATTCTACAGCGGCATCTAGGAATCTCTGCATCTTTTTATCATTACTATTACCAATAGCAGCAGTAGCAGGAGTGCCAGTATCCATTTGTTAACTGTCTCCTATGGCCAGAGACTATGCCAGGTGCTAGACATATATTAACTAGAATATTCTCAATAACCCAGCACAGTGGCTGTTATTCTTAGAGAGAAACCATGCCTTGCCCAAACCCCTACAGCTAAGAAGTGACAGACGTGGGACATAAATCCAGGCCTATGTGACTTGAGGCCTTCTTGGACCAAACTCCCCCACCTCATGGAGCTTCCTTCCCCTCATCTGGAAAACGAGGATAGTAACAGTACCTATTCCATAGGGTTGCTGTGATAAGTGACATAGTATACACATAGAGTTAGGTTTCAGCAGCTAGCACACAAGAATGGATCAATAAATATTAGTAACCTTATTATCATTGCTATTACTACTCTGAAAAGTTTCCTATGACATGATAGGGAAACATCAAGAAACAATGTAACATACATTTGAATTCTTCCCCAAGTGGGCTCTCTTCTATATTATTCACAGGCACTCTCGGATGCCACTGGTGTACACAGCTCTATTTCCAGCAGGTAAGCTTTAAAAACCCTCTTGGCCATACTCACATTCTACCATGGGGGACTCTACTTTGCTGAATGGGATGCATTGGCCTGGTGTTCCCCCTGAGCTGCAGTTTCTCTTTGGGTGATTTCAACAACTTGGAACTTGATGAGGATGCGCTAAGAACACCTCCACTGGAAGAACGGTTGCTTCCACTTGCACTGCCTCCTTTGCTTTTGGACAGAGAAGGGAAGAAGGAAAATACTGAAGTGGGAGGAACGGCCAAAGAAGGCTTGCTGGATGAGCTATGTCTTCTTTCTGAAAAGGAAAATGAAGAAAAAAAGATACCATGTTTCAGGCAAATCTCGAATGTAATTCTGGAAGAATTCCCTGAAATCAATATATTCAGGTTAAAACACATATCATTAAGTGAAGATATGTTAAACTCAGCAGCCTTCAGAAATGGCTCATCTAAGCCCCACAGACTTACTTAACATTCTAGGAACGGGTCCTTCTGTTTCTGAAGTATCTCAGCATAAAGCGTTTTATCACATCAGGAAATTAAACAACCATCGTAAACATGAGAATATTGCCTTTTGGGTTTTGTATGCTAGCAATGAACCTCATTGGCTCCAACTTGCACTGACAGAGAGGAAAATTATTCATTCATCTGCAGAGCTCTGCTAATTGACACTGCAAGCAATTCTTCCTTCCTTTCTAACATAGCACCTCTCTGATTTTCAAAATAGCAAAATCTTAAGAAACAAGTTGTACCTTTTTTTTTCCCCTGTCACTACCCACCAGCATATGACACAAATAAGAATGCTTCTAGGGTTATCTTATCGTTCCCTAAGAATCTGTGCTGAAATTTTCCAGTGAATCATTTCACTTCCCACCCCCATTTTTTTAATAATCTCACTTGACTACAGATGGCATAGCTCCGGTTCACACCACTAAGATGCCAAAGGCGCAAGACAAAAATACCACAAATAGCTACGCCTGTTTTTTAAACCAGGAAGTAATTCATGGTTAAGTATAGACTACAAAGGTTTAGCTGAAAATAAATCTATCCACTGGAGAATCAGGTTTTCTTAGAGTAAGGTAATCCATACTAACATAAATCAAGAGCTATTGAAGAATGTTACCATCAGAAACAAATAAATTATTTGGTAAGTTTATCCGCTCAAGTACCTTAGTGGCTGCCTTTAATTAATTAATTTAAAATTACACATTTGCTTAACTCTAAGTTTTAAAATGCATGTGATCCAACATTGACTTATCACAATACAGGAGCTATATGAGTATTTAAAACATTAGGCACATGATAATCAGTGACCACAAGTAAGACTTCAATGGTTTATTTCCAAAGATCTTATAGCAGTCCTGAGTTTCTTGGTAAAACTGTGGTGACTTATTTCTGGAAGGGCATTACTTCAATGATGGCTTATGAAGTACTTAAGAGTGTGTTCCACACCAGGACAAAATTATTATCCTAGCTATCTACAGACAAAATTCAAATTTCTATTCTCCAACTCAACTACACAAAGGCTACAATCAAGTTAGGAAGGTTAAATTAATAGTGATTTATAAGTGCCTTTTGCTTTTTGTTCATTCCAAAATGAAAGTTGTGTATAAGGAAGAAAAAACTAAAATAAATTCAGTTTAACAGTTTTCCAAATTTGGCATCTGAAGATTTTTTTTAAATTTAGTTTTTCTCTCTTTTATGATCCCAAAACACTCTGAACATACTTTTAAGCATCAGCACTTGTCAGCCAGGATTGTAAACATGCGTTTGCATTTGTCACCTGCCTTAGACGATACAGCTTCTGTGGGCCATGTCTCCATCGTCTTTCTCTGTAAGGCATGGGACAGAGGTCTTCAATTAACTTCTGCATGACTAGTAAAGCTTTTCTTGTGAAAAGGAGTGATTTTTAGAAAGCCCTAGACCAGTGGCTGTCAACTTGGCTACCCACTGGAATAACATAAGGAGCTTTAGAAACACTGATGCACAGGTCCCTCCCTCAGAGACTGTGATTTAATTGGTTTGGGGTGTGGACTAGGCATCCAGAGTTTTGACAAGTTTCCCTGTCTGATTCTACTGTGCAGCCACGGTTGAGACACTACAGTAGACTAGGCTAATGCCTCAAGAACCATTAACCACAGCTGAGTAAGTTAGCATGTGCATGGCACTGAGAATACTGTCTGCTACAAGGCACTAAAGGGTTTGTCAAATGAAGCTCGCCACTACTACTTGTCCTCAATTAGTGTTTTCCAAATTTTCATCAACTGCAAACTATTTTCATCGTTCTTACCAAAGCTACATAAAATACTATTTTTTTAAACTCAACATTTTAATTTACATTATCAATTCTATTATCTCCTCCTCCTCCTCCTCCTTACTCTAATACTAACCAGTCTCTCATGGGGACATCATTGGTATTTTGGACAGGACAGTTCTTCACACAGGATTTCAGAATGGTTAGCATTCCTCGTCTCCTACTGCTTCTTCACCAGTAGTGCCCATCTGCCAAAGACAACCTGAAACCACCTCCCAATCCATTTCCAGATGGGCCCCAGGGTGAAGCAGGGCACCTCTACCCTCAGCTGAGATAGGTTTTTCCAAAACAATAGTATCTGTGAAACAGTAAGTTCAATAAGCTTATTATATAAACTAAACATTAAAATATTCATCCATGTTTATCTACAAAAATCACCTTGTGTACCCCCTGAAACAGTGCACTAAAGGATGGGCATGTCTGTGATATGAAGAAGACAGAGAAAACCCTCAACTAGAACTTTAACTTTTAAGAAGTACACTCTAGGTATCAGAATTCTCAAGCAGGTGTCTCAGAGCAAATGTGTGATGTATTTTCTTTGAAGATCAAATGATTAGATAAAATTCTCAATCAAATTAAATACCCTCAGTTCCGCTATGAAGCCTGTTTTGAGAATGCAAATGTATTCCAAAGCCACCAATATAGTAAGAAACAATCTGAACATATTGAAATTTTGCATTCACTTTTTCATGATTTTTGTCTGAAAGAAATACCAGGTGAACACAGAAAACTATACCTGGCTGAAATGAGCCACATGGGAAAACACAAAATGCACACTCCCTCAACCTTCCACCATCTACCTCGTTCACCACCATGGGTGTTATTAACCACACCCAAACACATCTGATGCTACAATTTGTCATCCAATTTCAGATAACCTCCTTCCATCACTTCACAGTCAAGCCGCAACCCTTCTCACGCCTTCCACAAGCAAATGCCAGGTCTTTTCAGGTAACTGCCATGTTTATTCTAGTATTTATGTATTTTTTTTTTTTTGAGCATTTAACATTTGTAAGACTGTGCTACCCTTTTCATTAGGTTCCTATGTTTTTCTGTGTGTGTCACTGATGAGGTCTTTGAATGTTGTGCCATTACCCCGTTTTCCCAATAAGCCTCATGTGGTTTTTGTTGCATAATGTTGCATTGTGCAGTAATTTTTTAGGAATGCATGTTGTGTTATAGCAGAACTAACTGTAACTTTAAGCTTGTCCTTTCAATTTTCTATTCCCATCATTGTCCACCCTCCCCCTGTTTTCTTTGGTTAAAATCTTCTTTTCTTATCTATTAACTCTTAATATGGGATTCAGCACTAGAAAATCAAGGTTCAAAGCTTCCTAACATTAAAAGTCTACTGATGTCTCGATAATATTTCAAAAAAATTCTATTTTCTACTTCAGTAACAATAAAAACTATTTAAAAACTAAGAATGACAATCTATCATGTGAATTTTTCATTCACTAAAATTTAAAACAGATTGTGTGTGTACAGTGTGTGTAAGTAACTGAGATTCTGGCTGAAAAGTGTCAGCTCAAATTCTTGTCATGCTACTGAATTAAGCTGTTCCTTAACATCATGGACTGGTAACTTATTCTGTGAAAAGGACAGCATCTGGCTTTCCCCCGACAAGAAAGCAAGAAGGAAAAACCAAATTTAATTATAGTTGAGTTGGACTCCCCTTATCCTTCCACTGTGAGTTCTTATTTTTCATAAGATTTTAAACTGGGCATCTAGCTTTAAAAAAGTGTTTGCTCCCAGATCAGAAGAGAAGTGGGCAAATTATAGGTGGGGTTAGGGACCCTATATTAAGTGGACAAAGCAGTGGCCATATGCTGAGAACAACTGCAATGTGGTCTGCTGAGGAGGCCAAGTTGAGTTTTCAAAGCACTCCTCTTCTCCAGGATCTGGCACCAGCCCAGAGAGAGCACACTCTGTCCCTGAATGAGGAGGGCATGATGAATGGCTCCAGCAAGGGAGAGACAGGCCGACTGACAGACAAGTACAGACACAAGGAAAGAGCAGAGACAAGGAAAGACAAACATGCCTAAGTGTGTACGTGTGTGTTGTGCTAGGGAGAAGCGAGGGAGATGGAGTTTCATGGGGCTCTTTTCCCTTGTGGCTTTAATACGTCACGTGGCAAGGGCAGGATATTAGTGGGTATAGGAGGGTGGACAGCTCTGTATAGGTCTTCCAAAATGGAATGCAACCGAGAATACTAAGCTTATAATTCTGAATTCATTCTGAGATTTAAAAAAAAATTTTAAGTATTAACACCCAGGTACACACCAAAAAGGAGTTCAAAGCAAATAATTAGATCTTTTTATATCATAAATATTGCTTTGAAAACAACTAAAAATAATTTATAATGAGCAAGTGTCAAAATTAGGGCACAAATCTAAACAGCAGTCAAAACAAATTGTAACTCCAAATGCTAACATTCATACTTGAAAATAATCTAGAAGGATATATGTCAAGCTTTTTAAAAAGTGGTTATTCCTGGGATTATAGCTCTATTTTTTAAAACATTTGTGTATTGTCTTTCTACAATGAATATAGTTTACTCGGTTATTAAATACATACTTCTAAAGAAGAAAAATCTGGTGTTCTGGTCTCAATTTTATACATGCCAAAATAAAGCAAGGCATACTATCATTCCTGAGCACAGTATCAATTTGTCCCATTCTCAACGGGTATCATGCAAGTGGCTAACTACTAAGAAACCCCCACAGAACCTGAATTAAATATCCTCAGTTCTGCTATAAAGCTTGTTTTGAGAATGCAAAAGCATTCCAAAGCCACCGATATACTAAGAAACAATTTGAACATATTGAAATTTTGCATTCACTTTTCATGATTTTTATCTGTAAGAAATACCAGGTGAACACAGAAAACTGGCTGAAATGAGCCACGTGGGAAGATTCAAAATGCACACCCCTCAAACTTCTACCATCTACCTCAGTTCACCACCATGTGTGTTATTAACCACACCCAAACACATCTGATGCTACAATTTTTCATCCAATTTCAGATAACCTCCTTCCACCATCTCATGGTAACTCACAAGCTGCAACCCTTCCCATAGCCTTTATTCAGGGCTCTTTTCTTACATCTTATTAAACCTTTTACTAATCTTTTATAATCCAAACAACTGGATGATGAGAAATCTCACCTTCAAGAACAACAACATCAACAACAGCTGCTACTGTGTATTGTGTAGAAACCACATGCCAGGCACCATGCTACGGGATTTACATGGATTATCTCATTCAATCCTGACCATCTTTCTAACAAAGTAGATACTATTATTATCCTCACTTTCCAGATGAGGAAGCCAAGGCTTTAAAGGACTCAAGTCAGTTGTCCAACATCACATGGTTACTTAAGAGGCAAAGATGGGTGCAATCCCAGGCAGGCTGACTCCAGCACCTGGGTGAAAGCACAAGGCAACTTGCCTGCTCTGAAATGGCATTATTAGCAAGTCATAATACATCACGGAGGGGCAGGGATAAAGGTGAGGGTTGGGGCATAAATCAGTAAGAAGGCCATCTTCCCCAAGTGCTCGGCAAAAGTAGGTTGTTAGTGTACAAGTCTGCATAGGCTGAACATCTGTCATCGATGACAGTTTTTTGGTATATTCAGGGTGGGATCCAGAATATGTTTAAGGGAAATCCAGACTGTTTTCGATTTCACCTTTCCATTTTGGAAGTTGCTAAGCTAAAAATCAGCTATGAGTGTGTCAGCCAGTGTAGCAGTTCTCTGCTTGGAGGGTCTTAAAGCATCCAAGATGGTTTTGATAAGAGGCAGACAAGTGCCTAGACAGACAGGGGAGGGTCTCCGACGAAAACCCACCTCCAAGTTGAAGACAGTTTAAAGCCTGAAAGTCAAGCTACAAGTTAAATCCTAGGACTGGATTGAGAATTTGTCTTCCCGTTTGGGATGCTTTCCTCTGGTCCCCACCCTTCACCTGTTTTTATATATACCTACCCTTTCCAAATTGGTTTTTCTACACTGTCATGCCCACCTTTGAGTTGTGCCTTCGCTTTAAAGCTTTTTGAATACTCGCAAACCAATCAGACTCCCCATTCTGAGTCCATAAAGGGCCCTAGACCCAGCCATATGGGGGAAATATTCCCCTCTCCCCAAATTCTCTCTCTGCTGAAAGCCGTTGCCATCACTCAATAAAATTGTTCTCCACTTTTCTCACCCTCCAATGCTCCACGTATCCTCATTCTTCTTGGGTGCAATACAAGAGCTCAGGAACCGCCAAATGCAGGTACAACCTATAACACAGGCAAGCTGCGGCACACCCAGCGTGGCCGAGGGAGGCCCAAGCATGGCATCGCTGGCCGGGCATCCCTGGCTTGCAGTGTGACCAAGAAGAAAAATCCTGCATCAGTCTGAAGAGTAAACTGTGACAGAACGTGCCAATTGGGGCTGTCTTTATAGCTTGGTTAAAAGGAATCAACTTAAACACAGTTTCCAGATGAGGATGCTCTACAAAAGACCATCAGCAAACACCTGCTCAATAGGGTAAGGCTGGACCCACCAACCAGTAGACAAGACAATATGCGTGCTTCCAGTCACTCTCAGGTTGTTTACGGTCACCTTCCCAGCAGAGGCTCAGGGCTGTTGGGCACAGTCTTGATATGTATGGGTTGAGTAATCAGCCTGAATAGAATCCAAATCAAATAAAAATACTTTTTAAAAGATTACCTGAAAAGGATAAGAACTTTAGAGTCAGGGATATGTGGGTTCATATCCTTGCTCTGCCAGTTACTAGTTAGGTGAACCTGGGCAACCAGCTCACTCCATCCTCGTTGGCAGTGTCTTCAACTGCCAAGCCTACTTTGCAGGGCTGCTGTGGATTAAATGATAAAGAGTTGCAAAGACTGCAGCACAGAGCCTACTATGGACCAAGTACTGGGAACTCAACAGCACATAAGACAGATACCCCATTAGCTTGGCTGATGCCAGCTACAGGCTTATTTCTTTAGACAGAAAAGTACTCGCCAATAACACCTCCTGACTTCTAAAGAAAGTAGAAATCACTTAAGAACAAACCAAACCCTCTTTACTGTAAGTTATCTTCTCCAGTGTGATAAGGATTTAGTATACATATTTTTACATGCCATTTCAGGAAGATATCAACCTATTCTAAGATAGGAGCTCAGGGGAGCAACTTTAAGAATTCATTTAAAAATTAGCAAATTCATACCAAACAAAAAGAACATTCATTCAAGATAAAGTTATTTTACAAATAAAAGGTTGGCTCATTTTCCTCACAGAATTCAGAAGACACTCACGAAAAACTGCAAATAGAATAAAATGAAGATCAAGTCTCAAATTCAGTTTACAGATCCAAAGGTGGAAATTTTGGGCAGATTTTCTAAGTAAAACCCACAAATTTTTCTTTAAATGAAACTCATTCATACTTTCAGATAGACTCAGTCAGTTAAGGTTAAACAGTGTGCACTCGGCATGGACGGGCCTTATGAGAAATACCAATGCATGCTTCAAGAAATGCACGACTTCATGCCTTCTGACAGCTCCATTCCACAAACATCCCATAATGACGGTCATTTAAAGCAAGGACTTTCAATAATGAAGGTTATACATGGCTATAAAATGTAAAACACAGGTAAACATGCACACAGTCTTTGGCCAGTCATAGTAAGCAACAATGCACATATCAAAAGCTCAGTTTTAAAACTTTAGGTCATTCATCAAGCTGTCCCTTCACAAAATTATTTATTGTTTATTTTTATGTCCAGGTTGAAAAATAACTGCAGCTTGCTATTACACGGCTCCCAATTAATCCAAACTGTCATACTCCATTTCCAGGCCACCAAACACAACTCAGGAGGTGTCAATTGGCATTATGTGTCTTTCACAAGGATTATAACTCCTTAAGAAAACATCCAAGAGCAGGACCTGAGGCAGACTAGAAATAAAGACTGCATTAAAAAAACAAACAAACAAACAAACAAACAAACTCAGCACTTTTTTCTTACACATGTACTTTGCTCCCAACTAGTGTTTTCCCTAAACTTCTGTTATTCACAACTAAATCATACTTTGGATCCTTTTCCAAATCTGCACAATATCTAGACGATTATTTACTTAATATATTTTTAAAAATTCAGTGGCCGACTAGGTACTAATTTAGCATTATCCTAAGCAATAATATTTCTGAAAGAATGACTTTGTATTTGATGTAGGAGTTTCATATATATATATTTTTCCCTAATGAATATTAAAAAATACTTGGCATACCATTGCAAATCACTACACATGGACTACATATCACTACATATGGATTACACATGAACATTAAGCATTTCATATTTCCTCACTACTTTCATTGTTGTCAACTTTTCCCTCTAAATTTTCTTATTCTTCTTAAAAGCACTCACACGTGGCCTGACAAGCAAACATGGTCCTACTCCATCCACTCTTTGTAGTCACAGGTTCTTTTTAATCCTAAATCTGCTTTATCTTTGATCCAATTTCTTTATGTTCCCCAGGCACTTGATGAAACTATTCCAGAGAGAGCTGAGTGTAGTCTAATTGCTTAAAAGGAAGCAAGTCGGTGGGACTGTCCCTGGAACATTCAAATCTCAAGTTGGGGAATTCAGAACTGACCTCTGACATGCAGTGCCTCAAAGGACAATTAGCCAAAATTGGGGCTGGGAGGCAACTTCAGAGCATGCTTAGGTGGGTTACAAATGGCACTGGAAAACACTAAGAAAGAAAAAGTCCTTGCCACAAAGCACTCGGCATCATTTCCACTAGAGAGATTTAACTGAAAAGGATGATTTCAACACTGGCTGCCCTAACAAATTAGTCTCCAACTGCTACCTCTGCCAAATGCATCTCTCCTCCCCCTAATGCGGAGGTGCTTTTAAATTAAAACATAAGGGGAAAGTGCAGAAAAGAGAGTCATTTATAGCACTTGGGCCACTTGAAACAACTTTTCACCAAAGATCCTAATCAAATTATCAAGCTCTTCAAGTCAGTGCTTTATGACAGAAATAAAGGCCCAACTAAAGTATTCGGGTCTCTTGGCATTTCCACGTCTCTGGGCAGAGCGCACACTGCAGCATACCCATTCACACTGGCTGCATGAAAGAGAACAGATCACAAAGGGCAGATTACAAGGGAGAACGACTCCACTTCAGTGGGGGAAGGGACAGGCGTGAATGGATTGTAAATAATGTTGCTAAGAAAGGAGCAGAAATATGGCAACCTCAAATAATCCTCTTGCCAGGAATTCTTCCCAAGAGGACTGTTCTTTCTGAACTCTGCTTTCAAGTATGTGAGAAATATGAAAAACTTACTGAATATCTGGGGGATACTCCTTCCCTGCCTGCTTAACTTGCAGCTCTTTGCAAACAGTTGTAAAAGGGCTTAAAAAAAATCCAAAAATTTTATTGAAAAAGATGGAATGATAGGGAAAAAGAGGAGGTACAGCGTGTTGTAACAGTTGATCACGTCAGCTACGAGTATAACACCCTTTTTTTTTTCTTTCATGAAACAGCTTGTCTTAAGTAAAACCGAGTGGTCTGAGTGATCAGTTCAGTTCCTGAAGGACGCCCTTTCTATGCTCCTGCAACCCCGTTCAAGGTGCAGACTTTCGACCCGAGGGTTACCATCCTCTCTAACGCATACACACACTTAGGGAAAGTACCTTTTGGGAAAAGGATGCTGTTGCTTTTGAGCGTAACACAACCATCCAACTGTTTATGCCACCTCTGTGATCTTGCTGTCACCGTTTCTAACTACAGATACCACACAATGAATGACATGCTGGCTGACACTTCTGCTCTGCTAACAGCCATAAGGACTTCTCTCTGCTATCATCAGAGACCACAGTGTTACCCAAATGATGCTGACAGACTATAGCAATAAATCACCCTGGCTGAAACAAACATGACCT
Source organism: Macaca mulatta (assembly GCF_049350105.2). Lineage (NCBI taxonomy): Eukaryota > Metazoa > Chordata > Mammalia > Primates > Cercopithecidae > Macaca > Macaca mulatta. The sequence goes on along the minus strand of NC_133407.1, from coordinate 127,529,777 downwards.
CACCATCTGAGTGATGCACATCATTTTGTAAAATTTCACTCCCCTTTCTCCCTCTCACACCATCATTCACTTGAACTGTTTCTATACCTCAGGTACCAACTTGTGAGAAGAAAAGAGAGCCAAAACAAAAATCCACTAGTCTCTAGCTACTTCTGATTTAATCCTCTATATGTTAGGGAAAAGAACACCTTAGAATTTCAGCTATTTACCTTTGTAAGTATAGCCTTCCAATTTGTTACACTATCTGTAGTTCAAGCATCAAACATACTCAGTCTTTACACAAGTATCTCGATAGTCTCATTTTGGTCTAGGTCACTGTCTTTCCCAAATGAAATATATGGGCTATTACCAAAATGCTAAAAGACAATTTAAAAGAACAAAACAAAACTACGCCGTTACCACTCCAATCCAATTTTTACATATACACAAAAAGAGAGAGAATAAAAGGAAACTGGTAAAACTCAAATTAGAGGAGCTGTCTTGTTTTTGTTTGGTTTCTGTTTTGTCTTTTAAAATAGAAATTTCTGTGTAGGAATCCCAACAGGGAGCATCATCTTCCCAGTCCAACAAACAAGAGCAACTCTGCAAGGTACAACGAAATGACAAAACCATCTGCTAAAAAGTGCTACACTGAGCCAGTCACAATCCTTATTGCTATTATCCACTAGTTTTATATCCTTTTTCTATCACCTTATTCTGGGTGGGGGAGGGCAGAATACCTGAAGACCAAAACATGGAAATAAGAAAAACCTCACATTTTGAACACAGCCTAACAGCTTCCTTCATTATGCATTCTTTTAATAAGGAATGAGTGATTAATTACTCAGGAATGCCAATGTTTTCAATGAGTCTGCAACACACATTTATTTTTTCTGAAGAGAAACAGTATCTGCTCCACCTGCAGGCCAGGGCTGTCAACTAATAAAACATCAGAAGTGACATGCAAAAACGAAAGCAGAAATAGCAAACCTAAAACTGTCTGACAAGAGTTTTCAGAAAAATCAGTTATAGAGAATCAACAGCAATTTGATTAAAGGTTTAAGATCTTTTCATATTTAAAGTCCTACAACTGGGGAGCTAAATTTCAACCTCAATTAAAACCATCCGGTCAAGCTCATTATTGCAGAAGGCATGAAATCTGAATCCCCTGAAAACTAAAGAACTCAACTGACACCTCACTTCCTGCATGAAGACAGAAGGTCTGAGACAGGTAAGGTAACATTGAGAACAGCCTCCACATCCACCCAAGAAGAATCAGCTTAGCTCTGCTGGCTACCTTAATAACACAACTGAAAAAAATCATCTTTTCTGGCAGTCAGTCCATAATTAAATTTTTATACACTCAATTTAAGTTACTGAATGACTTCCCAGGGTTACTGGTTGTATTTTGAAGTTGTTCTTCCTCTTGACGCAGTGTTTTGTTTGAAACTTTGTTGTGGAACTGAAGTATCTGACAAAACAGCTTTCAAACACATTCTACAGGAAACACTGCAAACTGCCTGTCATGAAACCTCACTTACCACAAGTAAGATAAAAAACAAACAGTTAAAGCATGTTACAACGTTCCTCCATTTTTAGAGAGCGACGTAACCAATACTCTCTGTTTTGAGATATGGGAACTGTTTGGTGCAAACCTCAGCATTTTGTTGGAGTTAATAACAAACTCGACTCCTGTCTGCATCTGAACTTTGGCCAGATCACTCAAATGACATTTCAGAATGACTCCTGTGGACAGCTTGCAGCAGCTAATCCCTGTGGCTGCGATTAACCACGCTGATCCCCTAGCTCTGCAGGCTCCCTCCCTCCACTACTTGAGCAGCGAAGCCCTCCTGGCCTGCTGGCAGGGCAAGACAAACGCCAGGAGGAAAGAGGCCTGCATAAACTCTTCCCAACTCTGCTTGGTTCTATGTAAGGTTAGCAAAGACCTACCCCACCGTCCACAGGCTCATCCAGAGCTGGGCCCTGAGCCAAGCCCAGCCTCTGAAAACTGCCTCAGAAAACTTACCCAGTGGAGCTTTCAGCTCCTGCGCAGAAGGGCTGCTTTGGAGAGGCGTCTTGCTACCTTCCATTCACAGAATTTGGTTGTGCTTCATTGCACACTTGCTACTGCAGGCTTGCATCATGATTTGGGTCTGCCCACCAACTCCAAATATGCTCCATGTTTGGGCTTATGTAACATTTGCTACTACTGTAAAAAGCACTTGAATTACAAAGGTCCTGGCAGATCAACAGAAAACAGGGGGTGGAGTCTAATTTCATCTAATATGGTCATACCAGGCGTCCTGGACGGTGTAAATTAATCTTTCTATTTGAAAGGCAACTTGTCAAAACTGGGGAAGATGGAATACTATAAGTTTAACCTGCTAAAATGCAAATTACTTATACTTTGTGAATTTTTTTCTGAATGCCTTTAAACTGACACAGTTACTACCAGGTATATTACAAAACTTACATGATTTATTTAAAAACCTACATTTTAAGTCTCAGTAGACCTAAAGGTCTTAAAATTAAACATTTCTATAAAATGCCTGCAGCATTTTTCCAGGTTTTATTTCCCCTATACTATCTATAGTTGCTAAACTTTACAAAAAAAGTTTATTATTCCTAAGCATACTTTTCCTTCCTAAATCTAGTAACAAAAAAACTTAACCCACTTTCTGTGCATATTTGTAAAATATGTGTAATTTCATATCCACGTTTGTCCAGTTTGTTGTTCAATCACTGGAGGACTGAGTAAAGCTTTCATACTTTTAAATCCAAGAATTTCTCTCACTGAGTGCCCCCTTGGAAATAGTGTCTTCCTGGCCTGTTTCCCTATCATCCCTATCATGCTCCCTCTCTCTGGCCAATCAACAAATCTACTGTCAAATAGACATGGAATGGGGTGTAATGGCTCACACCTGTAATCCCAACTACCTGGGAGGGTAAGGCAAGAGTCCAGGAGTTTGAGGCTGCAGTGAGCTATGACTGCGCCACTGCACTCCAGCCCAGGTGACAGAGTTCTAATAAAAACAAAACAACAAAAAATCACCACAAGTGACATAGAAAAAACTGCCAAGTGATCTGAGTTTTATAATAATGACTTAGAAATCTGATAGTTCAAAATGAACTCTTTTAAATGTCAAAAGAAGCGGGAAAAGATTCTTCTACAAAATCCTATCACCCCACACAGAATATTGGGAGGAGGTCATGAGTTACATATGTGGAAATGATTTAGCCTGAAATGGGTGGGGAAGAGTTTTTAGACAAGCATGAAAACGTCTTCTATCGGGCCAAATTCTAAATTGACTCTAAAGCAAAAGAATAATAGCTGCACTGCCCTATTTTCACAGGGATTCAGATCCCAACCATGTCAGCAATACCAAGATCCAGGGGATTTTCTGAAACCCACTTTCCCCCAAACCCTCCCCCACCACCGAGATTCCTTACAATAACGTTCATACAATCCAAAACTATGGTAGCCCTTAAAAGACACTAGGAGAACCCAAGGGAAGAGTCATCAGCAAGCCTTAGAAGCACAGGATGCGGATACATCTCCCAAATCTTTTCAAAAGCTCATTAGTGAAAATAAGAATTTTAAGTTAATTCACTGAAGCTTTTCTTAAGCTAGAAAAAAAAAAAATAAATAAAAATCCATGGCTGTACAACCTGATTGCCACAGGTCTTAGTAGTATTTACTCTACTTCACCTGCCCTCCCTGCAGGGGTAGCCAAGGAATCTCCTTAACGTCATCAATAGCAGAAAAGAACAGGGTAGGAGGATCCTTCTTGAGCTAAACCACACTTCCCTATCACTATACTTGTACGACAGGACCCAGACTTCTTGCTGGCCTCCCAAGGACAAATGCTTGCTTTTCTAATATTCCCTTTCGTACACAGTGATTGTACTAGTGGGGAAAAATATCATTATGAGAGTCAGCCAATCCAAGACAGTTCTAAGAATCAAGTCATTCTGCAACACTGAAGAAAACCAGGGTGAATTTTAGCAAATGTTCTTAAATGCTACAAACACACGTCTATATTTAAGTTCAGAAATAAGAGAAAAACAATTTTAACATTTTTAAGACCTACATCAGAAAAGGGATGAATGAATGGCCGTGTAAGCCAGGAAAACATAATTTTGTATACCAATAACACAAATACATAGAAACTGAGAACAAAGTTCAATTTTAAACACTCACATGTGCCCCTGTTAATGCCCTGAATAAAATGTTTAAGCAAATACTGCTTTGTTCTGCTTGTAAAGCATTATCACAATTTTCTTCAAATCATTTCTCAATATCCTATCCAAATAAAGTTTATTTTGATATTAAATATCCCAGTGATGGCTCAGACATAAGTGTTTAGGTCTGGGGACATGGTCATATTTCTTTTTTCCTAAGAAAAAAAATTAAGACTACAGACTAAAAAAAAACTACAGACTAAAATAACATCTTAATAGAATAACATCCGTGCCTCACTGACCAAAAATTATATGTATCAGCTGTGGTTTGGACGGTGTACACATGTCAATTTTACTCTAGTGCACAAAGGGCGTTCTGAACTGTGCATTAGCCTATTCGCAGCAAACAAGCAAACTTGCAGGAGGCTAGGAGAAGCACTCTAAGTTTGGGTTCAGGGGGCAGCCAGCCTGCAGTCTGAGCACTTCTAGTTGTGCAGCCATGGGCAAGAGACTCTGGAGAGCTAAGGACTGATACTCCCTCCTCCCACAAGCCTGGGTTGAGGAGTAAATTTGAGATAACACAGGTAATGCAGTGCCCAGCACTTGTTAAACGTTCAGCAAATGTTAGCTATTATGATTACAGCCAAGGAGAAACTAGATGGATGATAGAAAAGAAGAGTTAAACAGAAACAGAAAAACTGAGGTTTCTATTATAGAAATTAGTCAAGTCCCCTACAAATCTTGGGATTTCCTAAACGGAATCCTTGAGAAGCCAGCAGAGGTGTCATTCAGTGTTCTGGAGGGCAACAAACAAGCTGCTGGCAGTTATGAAATACTGTGTTCCTGTCATTGGTGAAAGCCAGTTCTCCATTTTACAGGAATACAAGTCTCCACTAACTCCACTTCACTGTCTCAGCAGGCCAGGCGAGTTATAATTGGCCTTAATTGGCACTTACAGGAGCTTTAACATTCCTTACCTGCTGCCAAGGAGCACTTGAAAGGGGAAAAAAGTATTTTCAAACTTGGAAATACCAAGCAATTCATTCGGCTGTGGGCCTGGAAGCCTGCTATCCAGAATCAGATTAGCTTCACCTAGAAATGTTGCTATGTTATTATCCAGCGCTCATTAGGTACTCACACTGGATTAGGAGAGGTGGGAGATGAAATTTAAATGGGAATAATTCACCTTGGAGGCTAAAACCATGCAGCAGCCTTCCTCTAGCTTATCTTTTGGTGGATGGCTCTCCAGGGCTCACCCACACTTCATGTGTGTAAGGCAGGCAAATAAAATATATTTTCATGGCCTGATTTACACAGGCTTTGAGTTAACCACAGTCTGACCTCAGCCCAGTTATTATTTGAAACACACAATGAACACTGTTATAAGGTGACCAATCATACCAACTGCAAAGAGGATAGTGAGATCAGAAACAAAACTGGCCATAGTTTTTCCTTGGCCTTGCAATTAATCACACTCAAAATTGTTATCCTGTAGGAGGCCTCACATTTTGCACAGAGGAATCCTAGCATAAAAGAATGAGATTTCTTCCTTAAGGTAAATCCCATACAGAATGAATAGAAATTTCCCATAGATGCCAGGGAAACTGCCTATAATTGTTTAAATATTTTTTTAAATAATCACTCGTTTTGAAAGATCTCTGTCTCATATTATTATTACTCAGACTCGTGCTTGTTTGAGAAATTTACTTCAAATTAAAATTAATCATACGTGTGTGTGTGTGTGTGTGTGTGTGTGTGTGTGTGTGTGTAAGGAACATTGTTAAGAGGCTTTAGAAAAATAAATGGAAGCTTAGAAAAATAAATACATCTACTCCTTTGGAGATACTCTTATAGTGACTGGTAGAGATAAAGTATTATAGCCTTTTTGGAAAGCAATCCAGCAGCAGCTATTAACACTGCAAATAACTATCTTTTGTGACCCAGGAATCCACTCCTGAGACTCTATCCCACAGAAACTAAACCACCAGTAATTAAGTATGTATGTACCAGAGTGGTTACTGCTGTTTGGTTCACAGAGACAAAAAGCAAGAAACAAAATGAATGTCCATAGAGGGCCTGGCAGAGGAAGCTACAGCACAGCCACACTTTAGAGCAGTATGCAACCATTAAAAATAGGGGATTAGTGTTATCCAGGGCTGTGAATGGATTTACATGAGGTATTGTTGAGTAGAAAAGGAGCAGAAGTGTGCATAATAGGATCCATTTTTTTGTAAAACTATCACCAAAAGCCCCTACTAATAAAATACATGATTCTATGTGCCTGGATAGAGTTAGAAGCATGAGAAAAATATAGAAGGAAGCATACTAAGTTACATACTAAGAATGCAGCATGTATGATTTATAGCGTAGTGCGGACTGCTACAGTTAGAGAAGGCAGGTAAGTTGAAAGAGCCAATGAAATAAGAAAAAGGCTGCACTGAAAACAGTTGAGATGATTACATTTGTGTATTTACATAAAAATACATTATAGGTGTACATATTTAATACATTCATATGCCGATCAAAAAATCTATAAAGAAAGAGTTGGTCTAAAAAATTTGTTATAAAAATGCACTGTGAAGGTAGCTGAAGAAAAATTAAAGAAATACAAAATTCTGGCCAAGGGGGGTGGTTCACACCTGTAATCCCAGCACTTCAGGAGGCAGAGGCAGGTGGATTGCTTGAGCCCAGGAGTTTGAGACCAGCCTGGGTAACATGGTGAAACCCTGTCTCTACAAAAAATACAAAAATCAGCTAGGTATGGTGGCGTGTGCCTCCAGTCCCAGGTACTAGAAGGGCTGAGGTGGAAGGATTGCTTGAGCCCGGGAGGTGGGGGTTACAGTGAGCCAAGACTGCGCCACTGCACTCTACCCTGGGCAACAGACTGAGAATCTGTCTCGAAGAAGAAGAAAAAAAAGAAATACAAAATTCTGGTATTACATCAAACAAGTGTGTCTTGATTACTGTCACTCTCTTAATTTGTTTGGCTAAGCAGGCTGAGACTCAAGTAGCACAACAGACCACAGTTGAATCACACAGAAAAAGGCCTATTAGCCACTTTGGCAAAATAACATCTTAACTCTCTAAAGCTCACTACACATCTTCAGTATTAGAAGTTGTAGGCCAGGTGTGGTGGTTCACGCCTATAATCCCAGCACTTTGGGAGGCTGAGGCAGGCAGATGACTTGAGGTCAGGAGTTCAAGACCAGCCTGGCCAACATGGCGAAATTCTGTCTCTACTAAAAATGCAAAAATTAGCTGGGTGTGGTGGTACATGCCTGTAGCCCCAGTTACTAAGGAGGCTGAGGCATGAGAATCACTTGAACCTGGGAGGTGGAGGTTGCAGTGAGCCGAGATTACACCACTGCACTCCATCCTGAGCAAGAGAGCAGGACTCTGTCTCAAGAAAACAAAACAGAAGTTCTAACAACCTTTTTAAGAAATATATCAAGCATAAGAGGCAATGAAACAAATTTCATTCCAAAGTTTGTGACCTGAAGAGAATATAAATCAAGAACTCTATATTGTGTGATCAGGGGCTGTTTGTATCTTATTTTAAATGGAAATAATTCTTTTATTTTTTTAATCTTCAAATAAATGCACAAGATGAAAAGGTATAAAATTACTTTGAAGTAAACCTCAAGACTGGGATTTCTACACACATAATGTGGGATAAGGGAAATAGCTAAATTTAGCTGTTGGGCCCCTCCCAAACCAGTTTGTTTTATGGACTTGGACTAGTACATACATCAGAGGAATTATTCCAGTCAGGTAGTAGGTACCACACCATCAAGAAGTGATAAAAACTCCCTCTTCTGGTCATATGTAAGATCACAGCTTAGCAGGGTTGAAATCGCAGGTCTTAGTCAACGTACAAATCAGTCTTGTGAAATGACTGTCAGGAAAAATACTTTTTAGGAAATATAAATAAAATATGGATTTATTTCCTGAAATATCTCCTTTAAAGTTGAAGCATGGCCATCCTATAATAGCTAATGACTTCTACATGTAGCAGGCAAGTCAAGAGTGACACTGGTGAATATTAACAATTCATATATATATTAAATAATAATTTCTTAATTTTTATTAAGCCTTTTTTTAAAAAAAATTTCCAACTGTTTTTCCCTCTATTAAGGTATAAATGACAAATAAAAGTTCTATATATTTACAATACAGTGTAATGTTTTGATACATATATACATTATAAACAATTTATAGATAGACAGATAGATAGATAGATATTGCCAGAAACTCACATTTTCACTGCCTTATTATTGTGGCAACCCAAATCAGAACTGCTGAAGTAGTTCATCAAATCACAGTAGTACAAACCTGGAGGGCACTGTGACCAGGTTCCATGTGGAGAATCAATATGCTGAAATACTGACAGACATTCCCAAAGAAGAACAGTCCTTAAGGCACTGTATACAGTAACGCAACACTGAAGATCTAAGTGTCCATCAACAGGAGTCAGGTTAAGTGAAAATACATTAATGAAGCGGAATAACAGGCAGTCCTTAAAAAGACTACAGCAGAACAGTATGTATTAACCTGAAAAAATATTTTAGATAGATTATTAAGTTAAAAACGTGAATTCACACTGAATCTACTTTTTTTAATACGTGAGGGGAAAAAATATACTGGTAAATATTCCTTTGTCCAGGTTCTAGGAACCCTCCAAGAGTATGTCAAACTGTACCCCTGAAAAGTAAGATGAAGGAGCTTTGTTCATTCTGATTGCATACTTATCCTCTGGTTGTTTACTTTCTTTTACAATGTATTTTATTTTAATAATTAAAAACAAATTGAAAGATAGTGGTTTGTTAGTCAATAAATTTTCACAACTACCCAACGAATACATGAGAAGTCCCAGGAAAGTGCACACATTTTCTTTTGTTTTCTGGCTTATATGACTAGATTACAATAACATTAAAAAACTGAAAAGAAAAAATGACCCCCCAACTTGGCATCACTGCAATAATTACTTTCTTCTATAATCTTTAGAAAATGCCTAAAGACTTAACATAATATATCAACACTTTTCATTCAGGTCAATGCACCTCATTAAAAATAAATGCCCATATACAAACTGAAAGAACAACCTCCTGATCCATAAGCGCAAGTAAATTCATCCAGCTGCTTGAGCCAAAAACCCCATGAGTCATTCCTCCTCCCTTCCTTTCCCAATCCATCAGCAAGCCCTGCTGGCTTTATACTTCCGATGCAGATTTTAATTCTGTTCACACTTCTCTGCCCCTGCTGCTACAATCCTAATCTAAGCTTTCTCTCCTGATCCAGCTCTCACCTTAACCAGTACGAAACAGCTCACTAACTGGTCTCCCTGGTTCCACATTTGTCCCCTGTGTTCCATACAGCAACCATGTGATCAAACACTTCCTGGCCAAAATACTCCAGCAACTTACACCGTCCAATCCTGATTCTTCTCATGGCTTGCAGGGTCCAGTGTCATCTGGTCCTAGAACCACTTTCTCCAGTTTCAACTTGGACCCCTTTCCTCCTTGCACACTGTCCTTCGGTCTCCTCACTGGCCTTTCTGCCAAGACCACTTCCATCTAAGGACCTCTGCACTTGATATTTCCTCTATGTGAAGCACTTGTCCTTTACATCTTCAAATGGGCTGGCTCTCTTTCATCACTGAGTTTAAACATCAACTCCAGAGACAGACTTTCTTTAACTAGCCTTACCTAAAGTGGTCTGCCCCAGTCATTTTCTCTCACATTATTCCTAGCATTTATCACTACCTGAAATAATCTGATTTCACACAATTTCATTTTTCTCTCTCCTCTAAGGTGCATGAAATCACAGACACTGCTTTTCTACTTCAGTAGAGGGCAATGCCTAGCATATATTAGGCACCCAATAAATTTTGTTAAATGCATGAGTAATACTATTGTTAGTTTAATTCCTTTTTAAAGCAGTCCCAAAGGCATAGACATTCATAAGAGCACAGATATCAGTAGGAGGAAAAATAAGTTCATTTTATAATTAGAAATTAAAATGTTGCTCCTACAAATGTCATAACTTTATTTTAAATATATCTGCTTATAATACAACTAGAGAAAAAAGATAAATTTATATTAGCTGAGAGAGAATAAACCTTTATCTAATGCTACTTCAGTTATCTGAAAAATTTAATTAGCATTCTTTCACTTGTAGCAAAGAAAAAATGAATACACTGTATGTTACACTATCACTCTCTAATATTAATAGCAACAAATGACAAGTGAAAGAAAAAACATTTTCTTTCTTTATCCAAAAATGGTTACTTAGTGACAAGAAGTTTAGGGCAAAAGGTCAACCTGGAATTTCCTTCCAGAGTTAAACTAATTTCCACCTTGACATCATTCATGTTTTCATGTGCCTGTTTTGGTTAGCTCCCATCCCCAGCTCATCCCCAGACTGCTGGAGAAAGACCTGGTACATGTCTTCCAAGCAAAAGAGTGAAGTAATTTTTTTTTTGCTCCGCAACACATTTCAGTCTTTATACTGACAGAAATAAACATGTCAGTCAATTCTCTAAAGAAGCTACAAAATGTTACAAGTCTCATACAAAAAGAGGAGGAGTTTGGTTTTAGATAGCTACTATGATTTAGAATTAAACAAAGTAGAACAGGCAGAAGAGAAATTCAATGACTATGCTAAATCAATTATCTACCTACCATCACTATATCTTTGAATTACCAAATGTTCCGAGGTAACAGGTTTACAATACTGATCCAGCTTCTTGAAGCAAACTTAAAATTCTACTTCAGCTAGAACATCTGTCGCTAATGATAGCTTTGTGACACATGCAATTCATACTGTCTCTGAATTTTCTTTTAACTCTATACATCCTTATCATGCAAAATAAATCAATGTTAGTAGGCAGAAAAGATGGCCTAGTTGCTATATTTTATCTGTGTGAATGAAATTTAATTTACGAGTTTGATCTTTAAGCATAAAATCCATTCAGTGGATTGTTAAGAACAGGAAATAAGACAGTACATGCAAAAATTCTCTGTAAATCACCAGGTACTATTAAAAGTTATCATTAGTCAGTGGACTTAAATTTAGTATACTTATGAGAAAAAAACAGTTTCTTTCCTTATCAAAAACAGTTATTAGCTAAAAAAAAAAAAAAAAATGACACGTTAAAAAATATCTGAACCTGTTACTTTCCAGGTCTAAGTTAATCAGAGAGCAAAAGGGGAGGGAAGTGTTCTATATTAAATGGTAAAACCTCTGCTTTGTGATGCAAGATAATTATACGATGGCAACTGCTGGTCAGAACTATGTAAAATGTTGTCAACAATGAGAACCAGCATTTTTGCCAGAAGCAGTCCATCGGATCTCAGAGTAAAAATTCATTTTTCTCTTATAGTACTAACATTCTTTGAAACCAATTACTTAGCTCAAAAAAGTACAAGTAATTTCTCATATGAATATATGAGTAATTTGCTCATCCTGATGAAAATGACATTTTAGAAAATATAATTTATGCTAGCATCTAAAAGAATCCAAACCACCTCAATGCACACCAAGGAACATTAAGTCCAAGCAATGTGTGTGGCTATTAATTTTACAGGATTTGTAATATCTGCAAGGAGAGAAAGCTGTAAGATCACAGGAGTGTTTCTACTAAAGCTGTGTTCATTAAGTCATGAAAAAGTCAGATTTATGACACTTCTGTTTGTGAACAGTCTGAGAAAGGCAGATGTTTTACACTGAAGCCTCACCAACAGACTTACATACCATTCACAGTGATCAGTAGTGGCTCAATATATAACATATCGATAGATGACAAAGGGTATTTGTCTTACGTGGTCTTTTTACAGATCAACATGAGATTCCAAAATTCTGTCTTCAAGGTCTGTTATTTCCTAGGGCTAAGGCTGGCCTCAGTAGATAGCTCTTTAAACATATGAGGTAGCAAAATTCAAGAACTTGAGCTGGTATTTCCAAACAATATGGAGTCGGCATCACTCTCTAATATTAATAACATCAAATGACAAGCGAAAACTTACTCCCTTTCCAATTTCTTTCCATTTTCCTGATAATATCGCACTGCTGTGTGGACAATACTTGCCTAAAATGTGCTAGTCTCCATTTTAACAAAGAGAGCAAGCTTCAGGCTCAGAGCCAGCACTGGCAAAAGCATCAACATAAAATTAAATAATCTTCTTTTCACAGCATTCATTTTCACATTTACTATTTCTTATAGCAGGCAACACTAGTTTCCCCCTTTATTGTTCTAGTAAGATTTTCCTTGTAAATTGATTTATTTAAATAAAAGTGGTTTGATTTAAATAAAAATACTAAGTGGAATTAAGTCAGCAGATAATAAAGCCAGAATTTGATTAAGGTTGGGAAAAGGTGGCTGCTCCATATGTCACCACCGAGGCCATGCTTAGAGAGTCAAGCTGAGCCAAAAGGTGAACAAGTGGATCAGCCTAACTAATCTGAGGCAAATACTTCAACAGCCGACATCTGAGTAGGGTTTCAATTAATCACAGAGATTCTAAATGTGGTACTTGTCCAAGCGGACTAAACATCATTCATCTATTTCTCCTAGGTAATATCACCCCTGTGTCTGCATAAAAGAGAAATATTAAAGTATTCTTCATAAGCAAACTCAGTGAAGCTGGAGAGCACAAAATAGGAATTCCTGGAAGCTCTCTCAGTATACAGCCTCAAAAGCACCCCACAAGTCATCTGCTAACCCTAGGCTAATCCCACCATTCAGAGCCAGAGCAAATGCATGTAAGTAGTACTACACAGTTTATACTATTCAGTAGCCAGTATAGAACCAACACACTTATCACTAAACTAACTGAAGAACTTAAGATTCCCACCTCAAAAGAATGGGGCTTCTGACCCTAGGAACGTCACCGTCTCTCAATGCTTCCTCCTACTCAAAAGTTTTTTGGCAATTAATGTGACATTTCCAGAACATAATACAGATATTTTAAAAAGTAGGGGCCTCCCTTCCTGCCATTCTGGTTGGCTCAATGAATCTATGAGCGGCAATCTGTGTCAGTCACTATATGTTAGCCACTGTGTGTACCAAGCAGCAGCTCCACCAGAGTGGACTGTATCTGCATCTGTGAAAGCAATGCATTCCAGCCAGCCAGTGTGTCAGAATCAGCCCAGGGAGCTGTTTAGAATGCAGATCCTGGGTTCTATCCCTGAAATTCCCATGCAGAGCATCTGGAGCGGGCCTTTGGAAGCTGCTCACTTAGAAAGCTCCTCTGATTCAGATGCACAGCAGGTTTGGGATCCACTGATTTGAATTATATTTTTAAATCTGAAATTAGCAGTAAGAAACACCTGACTCTTTTTTTTTTTTTGAGATGGAGTCTCGCTCTGTCACCCAGGCTGGAGTGCAGTGGCACAATCTCGGCTCACTGCAAGCTCCGCCTCCCAGGTTCAAGCCATTATCCTGCCTCAGCCTCCCAGGTAGCTAGGACTATAGGTGCACGCCACCACGCCCGGCTTATTTTTTGTATTTTTGGTAGAGATGGGGTTTCACAGCTTACTCCTAAAAATACTAAGTAACTGAAGAGAAATATGAGGCACACTGGAGTATTTTAAAACATTAAAATAACATCAAGAAATCATGGTATTACTATGTAGTTTCCAAGAAAGCAAACTATGCTATGAGAGCAATCAGACTGAAAAACTGGAAATGCCAAAATGGCACCACAATCATTCACCATCATTGCTCAAATGGAAATCCTGGTTAATTGTTAACTCCTCAAACTGCAGCTTGGCTAGCAAAAAAGTACATGGCTTCTTAACTACTCTGAATAATAGCTGCTCACCAATTCAGAATACTTTTACCACCAGCACTGACTGACTTTACAAGACTTGCTGCCACTGTGGCATGTTTTCTTGTCCTGGTAGCAGTGGTTTTAAAGGAACTGCCTGCTGGAGTTTGTAGCAACTATTTATTTGTTCATAAAAGTCACAGACAGATAACAGCAATATATGAATTCACAGAAGACTACCAACACATTTTCGCCATTATCACTGAAAGAAAGTACCATCCCTGTTTTGGCAGCTAAATAAACTACAACAGTCACTCTGAAAGATTCTGAATTTGAAAACTGTTTTTTGTTAACTATGGAAAACAATAATGCAACAACTGGCTTTCTAAAAATTTCAACAAAAAAGAAAATGTTCCAAAAATAATCTTTCCTGTCACAACCCCTGTCCCCAAAAGATAGAAGAGACTGTGGCAGCACCGGTAAAGGTTGTTGGTCCTGGGAACCCTGTCCACCTCTCCTTTCCTCCAAGTGAGTCGGGGGAAGTCCCTCCAGGGCCACCACATGGTACCTCCCTCTACTTCATGCAGTTACTCTCCCAAACCCACATTCACCCTAAACCTCTTGTCAATTCCACCAGCAGCCATCTCCTCTACTGCTGATTCAAAGAGGGCACTCCTTACACATTTCCCGGCAGAATAACTCCCTCAGAGCACTTGGCCCTCATCTTTCTGCCAGGAACTCTCCTCTCTCATATCTTTAATACTTCCCTTGTCACCTCAGCCTCCCACCTAGTGACTTTGTCAGTCACACCTCCTGCCAAACCACAGGAGACCCTGGAGTGCATTCACACTTTTCCATTTACATGTTTGAAGTTAACACCAACCCTTTGTTATTCAACAAGTATCTTACTAGGAGATATTGTGCGAGGGACTGAAAGGCAGGAAAGGAGAAAGACAGAAAAATGTGATTTTAAGATACTTTCCTGGCTGGGAGTAGTAGCTCATGCCCATATTCCCTGTACTTTGGGAAGGCGAGGCGGGCAAATCACTTGAGGTCAGGAGTTCCAGATCAGCCTGGCCAACATGGTGAAACCCCATTTCTACCCAAAATACAAAAATCAGCCGGGCATAGTGGCATGCACCTGTAATCCCAGCTACTCAGGAGGCTGAGGCAGGATAATTGCTTGAACCCAGGAGGCAGAGGTTGCAGCCAGCCAAGATCACGCCACTGCACTCCAGCCTGAGCGACAAAGCAAGACTCTGTCTAAAAAAACAAAACAAAACAAAAAAAAAACAAAAAAACACTTTTTCCTACCCATACACTGACATTCTAAGAGGGGAAACGAGAAGATTAAAAAAAAAAATTCATATAAATATGCTGTAACCAGTGAATAAAATACTCCTAGAAGAGGGGACCAAGAGATCCTCCTTCTGCCTAAGGAATCCACTCTACCCATCAATTCTCTGGGGCACCACTAAGTCACATCACTTTGGTTCTAAAAAATCTGCAACAGGTCCTCACTGAGACGTCCAGAGCAGGGGACTCATGGGCACTGATGCCCTGTGAGCTAGTCCCCGCCTGCCTTTGAGCTTCACTCATCCACAGGTGGGTACATCAATTCTGGCCAATGGTGACTCACGCAGCACATCCCAGAGAGCCTGGAATTTCCTGCTCCTGTGCTTGCTCACGTCAACCTTGTTGCCAACCTGGGGCCACCAAATACGGCTGTTCAGTGCACAAACTGTGTAGCCATATGTGGCAGCTCTGTCTGTCCCCATTGACACACCTCCCATTTTAGTGGATTACAAGTGATTTTTCCAAAATATTGTCTGTATTGTCCACAAGTCAGAAGCAGGGAAATGACATCTTATCCACCTCTGTACCCACTCTAGTGCCTACCCCAGCGCTTCTTCTAGAAGCAGGAACTCAAATGATCTTTTTATGGTTAAATAGAGGATTTATTCCTTGAAAAAAACGGTGGAATGTTGCTTATGATGGTGTGACTCTTAATCCAACAACAGCAGTCTCAACAGCAAGATCGGTAAATTCTAACTTTAAAATGTTTCTTGGCTGAGCGCAGTGGCTCATGCCTGTAATCCCAGCACTTTAGGAGGCAGAGGCAGGTGGATCACTTGAGGTCAGGAGTTTGAGACCAGCCTGGACAACATGGTGAAACCCTGTCTCTACTAAAAATACAAAAATTAGCTGGGCGTGGTGGCGGGCGCCTGTAGTCTCAGCTACTAGGAAGGCTGAGGCAAGGGAATTGCTTGAATCTGGGAGGCGGAGGTTGCAATGAACTGAGATCGCACCACTGCACTCCAACGTGGGCGAGAGAGTGAGACACTGTCTCAAAAAAAGAACAAAACAAAACAAAACAAAAACAACAAAAGTATTTCAAAGCTATGCAGTCTTCCTAGCTCTACTGCCAGATCTTACTCTCAGTCCAATGTCATCTCTTGCCTCTTAACTATTCTCCCTGCTTCTGCCCTTCTCCCAGAATTTATTCTCAGCAAATCAACCACTGAAATAGGACTGTGTTACTCTCTTACATAAATCCTCCGGTGCGCCCAAGCCGCTTCTTAGCCTGGCCTATGAATGATCAGGTTCCTGCTTATAATGCTGGATTCCTCCAGTTTCTACCTCCCTTCACTAAATACTAAATACCCTTCAGCCACACAGGCCTTCTTCAGGTCTGTGTGCTGGCTGTTCCCTCTGCATCAAACGCTCTTATTCTAGATCGCTGCCCGAGTTGCTCCTTCTTATCATTTAGGACTCAGCTCCAGTGTCACCTCCTAAGATGCTGTCTTTAAACACTCTATCTATAGAAGAACCCCATTGTCACTCTCTATTGCAAGGCTTGCATTTGTAGTAGTAAGAGCAATGAGGAAAAAACCTATAGTTATTTTTAAAGTGTATCTAGTTAGTTTTGCCTGCCTCTCCAGTTAGACTGTAAACTCTGTGGCAGTAAGAATCATACTACATACTCAATGCCTGAAACAAGGTAGGTATTCAAATACTTATGATTTGCTATTGAGCAAAACTGGGCAGAAAATCAAGGTTTTTAGAATCAGAATCTTATCTTAAACACTGTAAAGGCATTATGACAATGCCAAACAACTGTATTTGGACTCTTCAACAATTAACACCCAAAATTTAGAACTATTGAACTGAGAAGTTTCAAAATCACATTTCCTTAAAAAAAAGTAAATAAATAAAAATAAAAATAAAAAGCCCATGTAGCCATACTGTGAGTGTAATATATAATTTTTAAATCCACTGAATACACAACCAGGGGCTCTAGAAGGAAACAAACTGGTAACTATACTGATGTAACATTTTACAAGAGATTTTATGAACTATACTTTCTCTAGTTTCAATAAAAGCCAAAACATTCATATCACTTTTAATAAAAATTTAAAAATATCCAACAACAATGGGTTGTTATTAACCCATTCAGTGAATTAAAAAGTCTACCTCCTGGTGGGGGAGGGACATTATGCCCTATGCATGCCATCACTGTTCCTTAGTTTAATCTTGCTTTACCTTTTATCTTCTAATAACAATTTTTTAAATGGTTAAGCACTTACCATAATGTGATTGAAATGCCTGCGGTTTGACAACCTGATTACAGTCGTTACACACCACCAAGTAGAAATCATCATGGGCAGGACAGAAACCAAATATTGGCATGTCTGCAACAGAGAAACAGAGCATCACTCACTCATCTGGTTCTGATTGATATAAAACCATTTTGGGAAACAATACTTTCTTTTATTTTTTTTTGAGATGGAGTCTTGCTCTGTCATCCAGGTTGGAGTGCAGTGGCACAATCTCGACTCACAGCAAGCTCCGCCTCCCGGGTTCATGTCATTCTCCTGCCTCAGCCTCCGGAGTAGCTAGGACTACAGGCGCCCGCCACTACGCCCGGCTTATTTTTTGTATTTTGTATTTTTTTTTTTTTTTGGTAGAGACGGGGTTTCACCATGTTAGCTAGGATGGTCTCGATCTCCTGACCTCGTGATCTGCCCACCTCCGCCTCCCAAAGCGCTGAGATTACAGGAGTGATTGCCAGGAAACAATACTTTCTAAAGGAGTTGCCTATTATAAAGCGTACCAGGACAAATGAACTGATGTGGTGCACCACCACTATTAAATAGAAATCAAATCAGGCTTACACAGACACTTTAAAAAGGGTTAAAGTGTGCCAAAAATAATTATTATGAGGTGAAACAGACAATCTTTTAAAATGCAAACAATGAATACATTCGTACAATAAAGCAACATTAGATGAACTCTACCAAGAGTTAAGGGAAAGAATCTGCAACCATATAAAATGCTTCGTTCACAAAGCTGTACCATCTAATGCTTTTATTTGTTTAACTGTGCATTCTATTCTAGCTATTTGGTTCCTGGGTTCTGCAGAACAATTAAGAAAGGGAGTAGAGATTTCAGAGAGGAGTAAAATTGGTTTGCCAGCATGTCATATAATGAAAATTATTTTCATATATTTTTTCCAAGTCATAGCAACCTCTAGTCCTTTTGCTTACATACTGATGCCACCAGAAAGACAGATTGAACTTTAGTACAAACAGCATTTCATACATTAATCAGTTTGGTTACCAAAATAGGATAGGATATGAACTGTTTGTTTTAACAGTTAAGACAGCAACTTAATTAAACGCAAAAGTAAAACAAAACTATATGCATATACATGAAAACTGAAAGTAACTTGATACCTGGTAAATATGGTTAACTAAAACATCTCAACTATGAACAATTAATTATGAACAACAATTTGGGGAACAGAGCTAAAAGTTTAGATCCAGAATCTAACTTTTTAAGTATTTCAAAATCAGTGGATTTTAAACAAGCATTTTACACCATACTCACTATTTAGAGTATCTGCAATAAATGGATAATTAGCACACTTCAATTTAAGCAAATGTTTTAGTAGATCAAATACCAAGTTTAAAGGACAAGGGGGAAGATCCAAGAAGCTGATTAGCATCTGCTTTCTTTCCTATGAAGATTTAATTTCACACTTTCTCCAGCCTGGGAGATCCTGGTGGTTTTAAAGGGAGAAGAAAATTCCCTAAGGAGATGTCAAGTGATGATAATCTCTAAAATATCAAATTACTGATCTAGTATCTACACATGGCTATAGCTTGAATTTTCTTCAACAGTTTCTATTACACTGAATTGCACAGATAGCTAGCTATAATCTGAAATATAGAGTCCAGCATGATTTGGGGATGTACCTGCAGCACCGAGTAGTTTTTACGTGCTACTATTTCATTTTATCCTCACAACTACCTAGGTAGATACCATTATATCCCTCCTCTAAAGAAGAGAAAACTGACTCACAGACAGGTAAAGTACTTTGTCTAAGGTCAACAGCTGGAATTCAATTCTGACTTATAATGTGGCTTGGATTTCTTACCTCTTGCAGACCAGAGGAATAATGATATTTAGAGATTCCTTCCAGATTCCAATGTCAATAAAATGGAATGTCAGGGCTGACCATCTTTGACGGTATAAACTGATTAGATATGAAGCTTCCAGTAGACTACAGACTTCTGTGACTATGCTTATTTAATAAAAAATAAGAGCCAAACAATATGCTATTTTCCTTGAAAGCCTGCCCACATTGAGTTAAATATAGTACATGTGGGAGAAGGGGATAGGTTATATCTATGCAATGATATACTTGTAATAAGTCACCTAAGATTACAGTTTCTTGACATGACATTTCATTCTGAAAAATAAAATTTAAAGTAGTTTACCGTTAAGTTCCATACGCTTTTGTGCTAAATGCCTCTGATACATCTAAATTACAGAACTGGTATAACATTCATAATTTACAACTGAAAAGTGTAAGATAGATATCAAATGAACAATTTCATTAATGAAATCAACTCAATTCGTTTTATTATTATATAGCAATTAAAATAGTAGTAAATAAACAGTCTTAGTTTAGTTTTAGGTCTCTGCAATGCGTTGCTGGTGGTCTCTGATTTCCCTCAGTTCTGAATATAAAGCAATGTTACTTAAAATAGATCACTTTGCCAGATACCAGATTCTTCTGCGGACTAACCCTCTACCCCTGAAAAAATAAAGCAACTAAGAGAAATAAAAATCTAAACTGATCCTTTCAAATAAGAATTCAATTTGTCACATGATGTTTATTATTACAATATTATTCTTTTTTGCCCTGGTTCCTTTGATCCTTTTCTGAGACTTATGACTAGTAAAACTAAAAAGGTAGGGGTTATCCTGTAAGGAACCAAGAATCTATACTTCTGTAAAAATGTCTATTTCCTCAATAACTTAAGATCAACTGCAACTGATGATAAACAGCTGACATTTATTGAGAGACTACTATGTGCCAGGCCCTATGCCAAGCAGTTCTTATATGGTTTTTCCCATTTATTTCTAATAATAACCCTACAAAATAATCCCCATTTTACTTATGGAGAAACAAACTTAGTTAATATCACTCAGCAAGAAAGTAGCATAACCAGGACTCTCGTTTGTGTGACAGGAAAACTCGGTTCTTAATTTCTCATGAGCATACTGAATTTCTCTAAAAAGCATGCACACACATGCTCCCTCTGTGGAAAGAAACATGGTATACTTAAACCCAGTTCATTCTACCCTATGAAATGCAGTTCCTTGGGCCCGGTGCAGTGGCTCACGCCTGTAATTCCAGCACTTTGGGAGGCCGAGGAAGGCAGATTATCTGAGGTCAGGAGTTCGAGACCAGCCTGGCCAACATGGTAAACCCTGTCTCTACTAAAAATACAGAAATTAGTTGGGTGTGGTGGCAGGCGCCTGTAACCCCAGCTACTCAGGAGGCTGAGGCGGGAGAATCACTTGAACCTGGGAGGTGGAGGTTGCTGTGAGCCAAGATCATGCCACTGTATTCCAGCCTGGGTGAAAGAGTGAGACTCTGTCTCAAAAAAAGAAAAAGAAAAAGAAATTGAGCTCCTTTTATTAAAACATAAAGCAACTTTAATTTTAGCTTTCTGAATTCTTTACTTTCAGATATCCATATTTGGAAGTTAACTAGAGGATACAAAATAATTTAAATAAAATGTCTTCTTCAGAAAAAAAAAAAAAAAGGAGTTCTATATCCTTTTTCTGCACTGGGACATTCCAGGGGCCTTAGCAACAGGAACAGAGTGTGGAATGTTGTGGCAACAGAAATGAAATAATGTGTGTGTGAGGGACAGTATGTATGTTCCTAAATATTTTAAAGCGTAAATTCACAATCAACCCATCTGCAAATTAACATAGGGATCTTGCTCAAATGCTATGAAAAGCTTGATTTACAACAGAAAATAAAAATATCAAATAAAAATGAGTTCATTATGCAATTAGAAAGTTTACAAAATACACTTGTAATATACAACTTGGGCCATTAATTATGTACTTGAACATACAATTTAAAAATTGTAATTGAATTAATGGATTCTAAACTAATTTGAAAGAATGGATTTTATTGTTGTGTAAGCCCTAAATCTTTCTCAGGATTTAGGTCACCCCTATGTTCCAATTAGTGAGTGGGCCAGCACCCACATCTAGGCCATCATGTACTTTGGAGACCCCAGGCCAGCATACTAGGGAGGATTAGGTTTAAGCACAAGGACACCTGAGCACATGTATGTGGAAACTTCAGTCACATGCAGAATGAAGTCTCTCTGCTAGAAACCATACTGCAAACCGTGGTGAATGTATTTACTTTGGTGTTGCTATCTCTATTTTCAGGACTTTGTTCAATAACAAGAAAACCTGAATGGTATTGCAAAGCATTTAACCTGCCCACTACCCTGCGTGTCTCCCTTTTCCCATGCATCTCAAACTTCCACATGCCACTCCCACGTTTCTATCTCCAGCCCAGACTGCTCCCAAGCTCTGTCTAGTTTCACGTACCAGGCTGCCTACTAGACATTGCCATCTAGACGTCTTAATATACATTTCAAACAGAACAAGCATGTCCAAAACTTCACTCTTGACCCTTCTCTGCTCCTCACCCAACAACCTTCCCCATTTTGGGTAAATGATACTATTCATCCTCCAACAGCTCAAACTAAAAGCCCAGGTGTCATCTCCAACTCTCTTGTCCCTCATCACATTCAGGCCACTAGCAGACCCACTAAGTTCTATTCTAAAACCTCCATCCACTTCTCTCCACTGCCATGGCCACCACTATTGGGCCTGCCACCAGCACCCTTTCAATGAACTCTGGAAGAAGTCCCCTAAGTAGTCTACAATCCTTTCCACAAGGCTGCCAGACTGATTCTTTAAAATTCCCCACCAGATCACACCACTCCTCTGTTTAAAATTCTCTAGTGGCTTTCTACTCCTCTTGGAATAAAACTCCAGCCCTTACCCTGGCCCCCAAAGCCCCCAGATACACGTGCACTTCCCTCTCATCCTGTTCCCTAGTTCCCCACTTCCCTCTCCTTGGCTCACTCAGCTCCAGGCACATTGACCTCCCTTCTCTCCTCAAAGAAATCTTTTCCCCAGCCAGGCTCTATGCTTGCACTTCACAAGATGCCTGGTGTATTCTCACACATCAGGTCTCAGCTCAGCTGTCACCTCTTCAAAGGGCTGTTCCTTCCCCCTCCCCAGTTAGTTAGTTACTCTCTATCACTGGCACTTTAAGCAGAGTGGCTAAGAATGTGGGTCAGTATCACTCTGAATCCTGGTTCCCTCGATCAAAAGAAACGTGACCTTGGGCAAGTTATATAATCTCTTCAAATATCACTTTTTTTTTTTTTTGGACACAAGGTTTCTGTCGCCCAGGCTGGAGTGCAGTGGCGCAATCACAGCTCACCACAGCCTCAATCTCCCAGGCTCAAACGATCCTTCCACCTCAGCCTCCTGAGTAGCTAGGAGTAATCACAGGTGTGCACCACCATGCCCAGCTAATTTTGTTTTATTTTTTGTAGAGACAGGGGTCTCACTATGTTGCCCAGACTGGTCTCAAGCTCCTGGGCTCAAGTGATCCTCCCACCTTGGCCTCCCAAAGTGCTGAGATTACAAGCGTGACCTACTGCGCCTGGCCAGCATTTTCTTCACGTATTGAATCGTGATGATCATAGTATCTACTTCACTGGGTACTTCAAAGGACAGAAAGACTAAGAGAGCTACTACATGCCAAAGTCTTAGAAATGCATCTGGCCCTAGTGCTCACTCAATGTTTGCCCACAGCCTATGAGATAAAAGTCATTAATGTATTGGTCAGGAAACTAAGGCGCACAGGATTGAAATCTCACAAACTGGTATATAGCATAGCCAAGGTTTAAACCCAGGTATGCTGGACTCATAAGCCCTGGTAATTTCCAGTATTCTCCCACAATCACCTCCTCTATGCCACTCCCACTGCCAGTGCCCAAGGTCAAGGTATGGGGCCTCTACTCACCTGAACAGGTCTCCTAATAAGGCCAGAGTTTGTTCCTCTTCCAGCCTCCTCCTCCCAGCTGCCTGAGCCCACAAACTTGTAAAGCAATAATGCCACTTCTCTATTTGAAGACCCCTACTGGCTTCAAAGTGGGGCTTGGACTCTGGACCTACTTCTCTGCAACAAAGCCCCCAGCATTCTGGTCCCTCCCATCTCTCCAGCCTCAGTCAATATGCTTATGCCTCAAGTCTCCTGGCATTCTCAGAACCTGTCTAGTTCTCCCACAATTCCTTCCTTTGGCCAGAACAGCTCCTACAGCACACAAAGCTATTCTCTCTGCTCTTTCTACAATTCCCACTGTTCAACAAGAACTAGTCCCAATGTCCTCTCTGCTGGGCTCCTACTCATACTTTTTATGCCCGCCATTTCAGCCCTTCACTCACTGATTTATGGTTTATGAATAAAAATTTACAAATAGAAACCTCAGTAGTCCTGTCTGGACAGCAGACTCTTTGCCTTGCCTAGCACAGAACCTGAGAAGTACCCTATCACTGTGTGTTTATGAAGTAAATGTCTGGCATTTGGAACTTTTCTGTAGCTTTCAGTTGCTCTTAGGATAAAAACAATGATCCTTGATCTGGCCCACCAGCCCTGAACAGCTTGGCCGTGCCTCTCTGCATCTGGTTACTCTGGCCTTGGTTTTGTTCCTGGAGCACACCACACTCTCTTGTTGCAGAACCCTGCGTGGTACTTGCTGTTCCTTTTGCCCGGAACTCAGTTCCCCCAGACCTGTACCTGGCTTGTTGCTCTACTTCATTCAGTCTTAGCTTCAATGTCACTTCCCCAGAGACTTGGCTAGGCAGGGCTCCTAGCCAAGCACTATCTCCCATTTGTAATCATTCATCCAGCTGCATGAGCCTTAACTTCCTCCCACTAGACTACATTCCATATCTAGCTTGTTGACTTCTCTAGTGGCAGTGCCTAATGGTGCCTAACCTGGCTGACAGAAAGCAGCAATGAATATGTGCTAAATATTACTTGATGAATAATAATTGAAAGATTAAGTCCTTGTGATGCCACCATAAGTCAGAAGGTTATAATTGTGCCTTTATGTCATTTAGTGACACATAGTCATCATCTGCTGGAATTGGGTATGCCATTCAGTGAGACAGAAGTTCAAGTTCAACAGTCTTCTCTGAAAACATTTTATACCTACAGGCAGTTTCTAGTAAAATTTCTGTGTTTCAATGTCTGATTCTCAAATCTGCACATTGGCAAATTCTTTTGTGCTAGTGAATCCAGCACAGTGGCTAAAAGCAGTTCTGCAGCGAGACTACTTGTATTCAAATGTCTACTCTTCCTCTTACTAGCTATATGAGCATGGTTAAATTATTTAACCTTTCTGAATCTCAGTTGCTCTGTGTGTAAAATACAGTTAACAGGACCTGTGTTTCATAATACTATTGTGAAGATTGAATGAACTTATCCATGGAGAGTGCTTAGTACTACTGATAGTAATCACTCAATAAATGTTAGCTCAAGAAACAAAAACATAAGTCGGGCGCGTTGGCTTACGCCTGTAATCCCAGCACTTTGGGAGGCCAAGGTGGGTGGATCACTTAAGGTCAGGAGTTTGAGACCACCCTGGCCAACATGGTGAAACTCCATCTCTACTAAAATTACAAAAATTAGTTGGGTGTGGTGGTACACACTTGTAATCGCGGCTACCTGGGAAGCTGAGGCAGGAGGACTGCTTGAACCTGGGAGGCAAAGGTTGCAGTGAGCTGAGATTGTGCCACCGCACTTCAGCCTGGGTGACAGAGCGAGATTCTCTCTCAAAAAAACAAAACCCAAAAAACAAAACCTACAAAATTGATCCACATTAGAAATGTTTGTCTCAAGGTCCCTGGCTCTTACTAATTCACGGAAGTCTGGTCTACAGTAATCCCCACTTATTCATGATTTTGCTTTCTAAGGTGTCAGTTACCTGTGGTCTGAAAATATTAAAATGAAAATTCCAGAAATAACGTCTAAGTTTTAAACTGCAAGCCATTCTGAACAGCAGGATGAAATCTTGCACCATCCCATTCCATCCTGTCCAGGACATGAATCATCTCTTTGTCCAGTATATCCACACTGTCTACACTACCTGTCCATTAGTCACTTAGTAGTTATCAGATCAAATCCTGCTATTGTAGTACCTGTGTTCAAGTAATACTTATTACTTAGTAATGGCCCCAAAGCACAAGAATAAGAATGCTGGCATATTGTTATAATTATTCTATTTTATTATTAATTACTGTTGTTAATCTCTTCTGTATCTGATTTATAAGTTAAGCTTTATCATAGGTACGTATGTACAGGAAAAAATATATATAGGGTTCAGTACCACCCTCAGTTTCAGACATCTACTGGGGATCTTGCACAGCATCCTCCGCAGATATGGGGGAACAACTATATACACCAATTAGCAATTGACTATTTCACAATGTGTGCTTAACTCTTAAGTGTTCTTGTGCTCCTACTGCTGGCCACACACTCCTCCCTGCAGGCCATGCAAGGGAAAGGTAGGGGAGGCATGCTGGAGCTCCAGCAACAGAGGGCCAATACTGCAAGCCAAGGGGAACCGATGTCTTTCAGCAAGGAAACCACATGATCCAGAAGGTAACTCTGGCATAAATGTGTGTTGACCTAGGTAAGGAAGGCGGCCCCCAAAGGCTGATGCAATGGAGTGAGACAGGAAGGGGTTATACAATGAAAATGAGTGAAACTATACAATGAAAATAGTGGAACCAGACTGAAGACATGGTCTAGAGCACTCTGCAAAGAGCTCAGGAGACCATGGATATGAGGTTAAGGCAGAGGAAGGAATCCAAAGATGAGTCTGTAGTTTCTTCCTTCTTTAGTGCAGCTAATATAAACACATGAAGTTAAGGTTAAGCACAGAATAGAAGAACTTAAGTTTACTACGGCAATAGATCACAGAGGTTAAAATGCAGCCTCTGGAGCCAGACTGGCTCTGTTCAAATCCCAGCCCTGCCACTTACTGGCCTGTACCTCAATCTTCTTATTTCTAAATGGGTAAAGTCAAAGTACCTACCTTGCAGGCTACTAGGACTAAACAAATATATGTAAATGCTTCAGACAGTGCCTCCTACACAGTAAGTACTTTGGAAATTCAAGACATTTTTATCATCTTCTCCATTGTTGTCCTTTGGTCTTCGAGCTGGCCGTGCTTCCCAGGGCCTACTTTACACTCCCTCTGCTCCCCAGTAACCACAGTGATACTTTTAAATTATAAATGTCATCAGGCCCAATTAATCTCCTCAGTGGTTCTAGAATGTAGTCAGAATGAAAATAAATACTAGAGGGCCCTGCCTAACATCGGCAACCTCAAGACACACTGCTCTCTTCAAACTCTCCACTTTGGCATTCTGAAATCCTTGACAATTATGCCAATCCCACTTCAGGCCCTTTGTTAATTCTATCCCTCTGTATGGAATGCATTGCCTGCCTGGCTCTAGACCTGAGCTCACATTTCACTGGAAAGACTCCCTGAACACCCAATTTAAGGCAGGTCCCTGTGGCTTCACACAATTCTCTCTTGTCGATCACTTATTTCTTATTTGTGTTTTGGCTATCTTCTTCATTAAGATTTAAGCTCCATGAGGTCAGCGGCCACATGTGCATAGCACAGTAACTGGCACACAGGTTTTCAACAAAAAAATTTGAGAATGGCCTCTGGAATAAGACTGAGCTCAAATCCCAATCCTATCACTCATTAGGAGTATGACCCTTGGGCAGGTTACTCTGCTCAGCATACTCACCTGTAAAATGGAGATAATAGCAGCAACCTTAAGGGTAGTTATGAGGATAAAGAGAATTACCACACACATAAAGCCTTTATAACTGTGTTTGGCATGGAGCATGTGCTATGTATGTAATACTATTACAATCATTTATATTTTTACTAGCAGTGGGGTACACTAGCCACTGCTTCGATCTCTACTGGTCTGTAGCCACTACCTCTTGTCACACTATGTATTAAGTACTTAATGGGTGTCAGTTATTGTGGCAGGTATTCTAAATATGTCATTCATTCATTTATGTACTGAATAAATACATGAATGGCTACTCTGGCTAGGCACTATTCAAGGTATTGGGTAGATATGTCAGTGAACACAAATCACAACCCTACACAAAAGAAAAAAATCCTGGGAAGTGTTAATACATATAACGAAAATGAAACAGTTTACAATTACGGAGTGCCTCCTGTGTTCCAAGGACAATGCTAAGTATTAACTCATTTTCACTTCTCAGGGTCAATATCCCCAGTTTATAGAAAGCAAGTGAGGCAGCACAGAGAGGTTGCCTGACTTATGTCACAGAGTCAGTAAGCAGAGGAGCTGGGATGTGAAGGTAGGCTACTCCAAAGTACATGCTCTTTACCATCTTACTAGATGAGCTCCTTCACTGCTCAGTGCCCTTCCTGAATTATTCTCTACCTCTCCCAAGAAATCCCTGCTCTTCTGTCTCATTTCATGAAAAGTCAATCAAGCTATTCCCATCTGCTAGCAGACTCCTGCGGGTACCTCTGTACTGTCTGCTCTCACTGCTGCTCAAAGGTTTCCTGAGATGCTAGGACTCTCGGCTCCATTGTTGGATATATTTCTAAGAAACCAGAGAGAAGTGGAAGGCTGGTCTCCACATAACAGGTTTACTATAGTCAGTTCCAAATTTATTTCAACTGGTGACTCTGAATAGTCGGTAATCAAAAGTAGCATCGATGATATTTTTAAAGTTTTAAATTGCTGTTAAGTGAGCTTTAGTCTCAACTACAAAAGGAAAAAAGTAGAATTTTATTTCCACCTTCCATAAGCACATCTCCCAGATTCATATTATCTACTCCAATAGTTAAATATTAACTGGATTTCCCTTTGACCAAAAGATGTCAAATGATGGAACCAACTAGAGACCAATCAGCAAGCTGCTAAATGTATGAGGTCTGGCCCTGCGTAAACCAAAGCAGTCAATAAATACTGGATTTAAAGGGAAAAAAAAGTGAGATGTTTCAAGTAAAAAGCAAGCAGCAAAAACCACAGCAGCCGCCCCCAACCTTTTTGGCACCAGGGAACAGTTTCATGGAAGACAATTTTTCCATGGGACTGGGGCAAGGAGAGAATGGTTTCGGGATGAAACTGTTCCACCGCAGATAATCAGGAATTAGTTAGACTCTAGGAGCGCACAACCTAGATACCTTGCATGTGCAGTTCATGATAGGGTTCACACTCCTGTGAGAATCTAATGCCACTGCTGATCTGACAAGAGGCAGAGTTCAGGCTGTAATGCTTACTCCTCTCCCTCTCCCAACCCACCCACCCCGTACCCTGGCTCCTAACAGGCCACTGACAGACCAGTGCTGGTCTACAGCCCAGAGACTGGGGACTCCTGCACCAGAGGACCAAGGAGCTAGAAAGATGAAAATACTAATATTAATTACTTACTAATTACAAATGGCCAATATTATCATAGTGACCCCTAACAGGTAAGAGTTACAATGTTTACATTGTCATTGCTTGTACTGAAATTGAGATAAAATGCTTGGGATAGAATAGAGTAGGCAAGTATCAAAATCCTGAGGAACTCGCGTTGGGACTGGCAGGTGGGGCTACAACAGTGACCAACATGGCAGTATACATGATAGGTTGTCTCACGGATTTCTTAAGCTACTCCTCAAAATACTTTCAGCAAATCCTGACCTCTCAAGTCAGAAAACAAGCTTTCAATGCCATGTGTCCTAAATCTGGAAGTGCCTATCAAAAACCTTATAAATCTTGCCTGCATCCCTACCATTTGGACAAGCATGTAGTCTAGGGTAGGACACGGGCTCTAAGAGTCTATCACTTAGCTTGGTTTTGTAACCTCCAGCAATGTACTTAACCTCTAGGCACATCTAGGCACACAGTTTCTACATTTGAAAATGATAGTATCAACCTTAGTTGACTATTGGACTGAATGAGGTAATTCACGTAAAAAGTTGAGGTCTGTATCTGTCTAAACACAGTAAGCAGAGTGTACACATAAGGGCTCGACAAAGAACAGTGTTTATTTTGTTACTATTATTATTATTGTGGTTATGGTTATAATCTCATGACTCAGTTAAGAATACCATTCCTTCTTTTGTTCATTGCAACACCACATCTGCCAGGTATATTGCGTAAATTCCATAGCTCTCATTCAACTTAGAACAGAATTAATTATGAAATGGCATTGGCTACTGACCTGTCTTTACGTTTTTAAATGGTTGATGTAGCATTTATGTCTGCCATAAGGCTCCCAGCCTTGGCTGAGGGGCTGTGTGTGTGTGTGTGTGTGTGTGTGTGTGTGTGTGATGGGGCATGGCTTCAATGCTCCAGCAGGTAGTTTATGACTGTTTTAGCCTTCACTTCCTGCTTCTATACAGACAGCCTCCAGGTTAGCAAGAGGTGAGAGATTAGGGTCTTCTCAGGTCCTTTCTGGGCGTGTGCACAACTCTACACATCCATGTGGTTTTCTGGATTCCCAGGAGTATGGTGGAACTCTTTAAAGTCCCCAACTGACAACTCATTCCCTAGTGTTTCCTATTTACTTTTCTGGTCAGCCTCTTGTTAGCCCCACTTGACATTACCATCACAAGCAACTGTGACACTGAAGAATCACTGCTGATTTTTTTTTTAAACACCCTAGGAATACGTCACAGCATGAGCTCAGAGCTAGCCCAAATAAAGATAAGCCCTGAGCACCTGGCTTTTCAGGGAGCTACCAGATAAGTCAGTGACAATTCTCTGAAAATAAGGCTTTGGGGGAGCTCCAAACCCATTTCGTCCCCTCCAGTGGCTGCTAGACTGCTGGCTTTCACAGCTACCCTAGTTGTAAAGCTGCTGGTTTTCAAAGTTACTGTTGAGTTGGGGAGGAGAGGTTGAAATAGGGCAAGTTAAAACACTACCGAATTCTCTGTACTTAGGGATTCTGCCATTTTTCTTGAATATATGCTCATCAGAACTTGCAAGCCTTTGGGGTTAATTTGCAGAATTCTAAAGAAGTTGATTTTGATGATTCTTGCCAGTGTTTTTATTGCTTTTATGGCAGAGCAGATTTTTGGAGGTCCTTACTCTGACATTCGTTAGTGCGTAATAGAAGCATTTTAATGGAGGATAATATCATCAGTTTGTTTATTATTATGTTCAACATTGCTTCAACTATAGTATGGAGAAGGGAGGTGCTTGGTTTAAAAGTGGAAGTGAGGAGGTCAGTCAAGAGCTGTCTGCAGCAGTACAGGGTGAAAGACATGGGGGTGGCAGTGAGATGACAGAGAAAGGATTCCAAGATATTTAGAAAGAACTGTTGACATGACTTTGTAATAGCCTGGATACAAAGGTGGTGAAGAGAGGATGCCATGCTTCCCATCCTGCAGAATAGGATGGGATGGATAAGAGGTATCGGTCTCTGAGAAAGAATCCTGGAAGAACGCCAGGTCTGAGAATGAAGCACATATATGTGCGACATCTAAGTTCGAAGGGCCTCTGAGACAGCCAAGATACTGAGAAGCCATCATCTTGAAGATTCTCCCCTAGTTTTAGGCAAATGTCTTATAAATCAAGTCCTAAAACTTTATTTCTTCCATATGCAAAAAAATAAAAAAATAAAAAAAAAAATTAAAAGGCAAGGCACATACACTAAGTATAAATAATTCAAAGTCACCCAGGAATTTAAAATACAGTTCCAAGAATGATGAGAACCATGCATTAGTATCTGAAACTACTCATTGCTTACACTCAAGTGAATTAAAGTTTTCCCCCAAGGCAGCTTTATTTAAAGAGAAGTTACAATAAAAATAAAGATAAACCTCCTGTGTCTAAAAGATTCTGTTGCACTCATACACATCTTAATGCTTTCATTGATGCTTGTGAAAACAATTCAAATCAATCTTCACTTTTCCACTCATTCCATAAATACTCACGGTGCCTCACAGTTTGACAGCATTTGGTCAGACCAGGTCCTATAAGGGTGAACTGTTCTTTTGGTTTTAATGCCAACTTCTCTGAACACTGTATCTTTTTAGCTCTGAATGCACTTTCTTTAGGTCTCACTTTATGCATAAAACCCATCTGTACAGCTGCTTTCTCTGGTTTGGGAAGGGGAGGGGAGGGATCTGTAAGGCAACACTGAAGAGGAGAAAGGGGAGTGTTAACTGCTGGTTAATTACTTCTACTCCTAATCCTTCTTAATATTACAAAGCCTTTTTCTGTTTAAACAGATTAGGTGCAGTTTATTACCACTGGGAAATACTTAAATGCAAGTTTGTTTTGACTGTTAGTTCGTTTGCTTATTTCTGTTTCAAAAACTAGAAGACCTAATGGCAATACTTTCATGAGAAAGTATCATGCATTCTCTTATCTCAGTTTTACTTCTTCAGACTTTGCAGTTTCACTATTTGTCCTTCCAGGGGAACCTGGTCAACATACCTGAACAAGGTACTCAAAGCACATTTTACCACAACCATATGCAAACATATGTGGTTGGCAGATAACACCTTGACCAGCTAAAGTTCAGATTGATGTCTCAACCTAAACACCTATTTTTCCCCAGATTTGTTTTGAGTGCTTCTAAAGTAAAAGGTTAGGCAAATGTTTAAAATACAATATAACAACAACAGCCACCAGGTCAAACATTTATTGAGCACTTAATGGGCCAAACAGTGTGCTAAGTAGTTTACATACTTTATGTTATGTAATCCTTGCAACCCTGTAGCACAGGTACCATTCTTAACCCCAGTTTACAAATGAGGAAACAGGCGCTGAAAGATTAAGTAACTTGTCCAAGATCACACAGCTGACAAGAGGTGGGGCTGGTGTTAAAGGTTAAAACTAGTTGACTCCTGATCCCAGTACCTAACCAGCATGCAATGATATGTCATTGGTTACAAAGCTTCATTCCTTCCTCCAACACATATTTACTAAGGGTCCTACTATGTTTCATCTCTAGGGAAGAGTAAACAAGTAACTTAAAGATTCAGCTCTTATAGAAGTGACCCAGCTTCTTACATTACAAATATTGTTTACTTTAAGACACTTGTGTATGTAAAACTATTCACATAAGTTACTTTATACATACTACTACTTAAAATTCACCACTGGCCTAATAAACCTCTATTACTGCAAATTATGGTATACAAAAAAATTATATTGAAAATGATTTGAGTAGGGGTTGAGTTTCAAATATGTTCAATTGAGGCATAAAGCATTCAAGTATTTTTGAAAAAACTCATGTGACAATCCACATGTCCCCCCCACATTCAGCACTTAAAGACAACAAGAAAAAGGAACTTTATGGGCTAATAAATGGAAACCAACAGAAACTATTCTTTTCCCCTACTAAGCCTTTGGTCTATTTTATTTTTGTTAACATATTTTCTGTCCTCCCTCATTTCTGAAAAACAGTCGACACACTGCCTTATTTACGTCCATGCTTATCAGTAATGACATGGCCATATCTCTGCAAACAGTTGGTTAATTAATTTGTACCCCCATCTTCTGGCAGCCTGCCTATGCAACTGAATAGCAAAAATAATTACACTAGGCTAGGCAGGAACATTTTCACTCTTATTTTTTAGACTTCTTATCACTGAGCTTGCTGCCTTTTTTTAAATGAGTTTCAGTTGTAGAACACTTACAAATTAGATTGTGGTCATTTGAAAATTATAATGTTTTCATTCTTTACTATAGCCTGAATATTCCACTGGGACTGAAAGGGGCAGACTAGAAAATGGACCAACCAGTCAAAGGTACAAAATATGGGCTGAGTAGAATCATGGATAAAGAAAAATCCAGCTGTATTCCAGGGGAGATCATTATCTCTTTCATTATATTATAATCTGAGGTTAAATCTATCAACAAATATTTACCTAGAACCTATCACAGGCAGTCCCCCCTACTTTCCTACACAAAACCATATGTGAGAAAGTCAAACAGGAGGTTATTAGGATCCTGTATGCCCCACCTCAAATCACAAAACTTCTAATTAGATCTCACCTTTGGTACTCAGTCTGCAGGGATGTATTTCTAGCACTTCAAAGGTAAACACAATAGTCTCTCGACTAGTGTAAGACCACCTAACGTATAACTGAGGTCATAACTTACTGCATGTCTAATGATTTTCCTCTGTCTTGATTTTAGTAGCAGGGTTCCATTTTAAGGGAGGATTCAGTTGGCTAAAGTCAGCTAATATAATCCTTGAAAATTTCTCAGACACCACATGGAGGCCAACCAGTTAAGACCTACACAGTAAGTTGTGTGACTGATGTTAGCACAGATGGCTGTTTCAACTAGATGAGATAGCTGGCTTGCATTTAGTGGCCTTATTGTATGAAAAAAAAAAATCCATATAATTAAATACCAGAATCACAGGATAATGTGATGCTTATACTTTGAGAGACTTGCAGGAATTGAGACTGAATAAGGGAAAAGCGACTAACTTCCACAATTATTTGTGTGTTTACTATTTTTTTTTTTTTGCATGAAATTTTTTTTTTCTTATTTTTTATTATACTGTAAGTTCTAGGGTACATGTGCACAGCATGCAAGTTTGTTACATATGTATACTTGTGCCATGTTGTTGTGTTGCACCCATCAACTCGTCAGCACCCATCAACTCATCATTTACATCAGGTATAACTCCCAATGCCATCCCTCCCCGCCCCTCCCCATAATAGGCCCCGTTGTGTGATGTTCCCCTTCCCGAGTCCAAGTGATCTCATTGTTCAATTCCCACCTATGAGTGAGAACATGCGGTGTTTGGTTTTCTGTTCTTGTGATAAGTTTGTTGAGAACGATGGTTTCCAGCTGCATCCATGTCCCTACAAAGGACACAAACTCATCCTTTTTTATGGCTGCAGAGTATTCCATGGTGTATATGTGCCACATTTTCTTCATCCAGTCTGTCACTGATGGACATTTGGGTTGATTCCAAGTCTTTGCTATTGTGAATAGTGCCGCAATAAACATACGTGTGCATGTGTCTTTATAGCAGCATGATTTATAATCCTTTGGGTATATACCCAGTAATGGGATGGCTGGGTCATATGGTATTTCTAGTTCTAGATCCTTGAGGAATTGCCATACTGTTTTCCACAATGGTTGAACTAGTTTACAATCCTACCAACAGTGTAAAAGTGTTCCTATTTCTCCACATCCTCTCCAGGACCTGTTGTTTCCTGACTTTTTAATGATTGCTATTCTAACAGGCGCGAGATGGCATCTCACTGTGGTTTTGATTTGCATTTCTCTGATGGCCAGTGATGATGAGCATTTTTTCATGTGTCTGTTGGCTGCATAAATGTCTTCTTTTGAGAAATGTCTGTTCATATCCTTTGCCCACTTTTTGATGGGGTTGTTTTTTTCTTGTAAATTTGTTTGAGTTCTTTGTAGGTTCTGGATATTAGCCCTTTGTCAGATGAGTAGATTGCAAAAATTTTCTCCCATTCTGTAGGTTGCCTGTTCAGTCTGATGGTAGTTTCTTTTGCTGTGCAGAAGCTCTTTAGTTTAATTAGATCCCATTGGTCAATTTTGGCTTTTGTTGCCATTGCTTTTGGTGTTTTAGACATGAAGTCTTTGCCCATGCCTATGTCCTGAATGGTATTACCTAGGTTTTCTTCTAGGGTTTTTATGGTATTAGGTCTAACATTTAAGTCTCTAATCCATCTTGAATTAATTTTCGTATAAAGAGTAAGGAAAAGATCCAGTTTCAGCTTTCTACTTATGGCTAGCCAATTTTCCCAGCACCATTTATTAAATAGGGAATCCTTTTCCCATGTCTTGTTTTTGTCAGGTTTGTCAAAGATCAGATGGCTGTAGATGTGTGGTATTATTTCTGAGGACTCTGTTCTGTTCCATTGGTCTATAATCTCTGTTTCGGTACCAGTACCATGCCATTTTGGTTACTGTAGCCTTGTAGTATAGTTTGAAGTCAGGTAGCGTGATGCCTCCAGCTTTGTTCTTTTGACTTAGGATTGTCTTGGCAATGCGGGCTCTTTTTTGGTTCTATATGAACTTTAAAGTAGTTTTTTCCAATTCTGTGAAGAAAGTCATTGGTAGCTTGATGGGAATGGCATTGAATCTATAAATTACCTTGGGAGCATGGCCATTTTTACAATATTGATCCTTCCTATCCATGAGCATAGTATGTTCTTCCATTTGTTTGTGTCCTCTTTTATTTCACTGAGCAGTGGTTTGTAGTTCTCCTTGAAGAGGTCCTTTACATACCTTGTAAGTTGGATTCCTAGGTATTTTATTCTCTTTGAAGCAATTGTGAATGGAAGTTCATTCATGATTTGGCTCTCTGTCTGTTACCGGTGTATAAGAATGCTTGTGATTTTTGCACATTGATTTTGTATCCTAAGACTTTGCTGAAGTTGCTTATCAGCTTAAGGAGATTTTGGGCGGAGATGATGGGGTTTTCTAAATATACAATCATGTCATCTGCAAACAGGGACAATTTGACTTCTTCTTTTCCTAACTGAATACCCTTTATTTCTTTCTCTTGCCTGATTGCCCTAGCCAGAACTTCCAACACTATGTTGAATAGGAGTGGTGAGAGAGGGCATCCCTGTCTTGTGCCAGTTTTCAAAGGGAATGCTTCCAGTTTTTGCCCATTCAGTACGATAGTGTTTACTATTTTTAAGGTACTTTCTACAATAAAATACGGTAGTGAGCAAAACCCTGCCTTCATGGGACTTACATCTTAACATCTTAGTTGATTCATACCTCCTACTGCAAGCATATTTCAAATCAATATGCACTGAATGACTGGTAAAATTAGCCACACTATTTTTCTTTCTTTACAGTATATAGTAAAATTTGCCTAAGCTAACAACACTTAAGATGCAACCCTGCTACATAAGGTTCAACATATCTGCTTATCACCAGCATTTGGACATTAGTTTGTGCTGTATACTCACTTTTATAATGAGCAAAATGCATTAAAACGATCAAATAACCACTCAAACTCATTGCTGAAAGGGCAAAACAGTGACTATTGAAAAAAACACTGTTGGTACTAGTATCATCATGTGAAAGACTGTACTGTTGTCGTGAGCTGTATAAAGGTCCAAAACCATATGAAAGGCAGTTTAAGCGCATCATCACAAAACACAGGAAAGTGCAGACTGTTCAAAAGTTTGAGGCAGTATGTTCCAGTCACTGAGCTCACTACTGGGGGGGGGAAAAAAAAAAGGCATCGTATTATAGCCTTTGCCCATAAGGAGCTTCCAATCTGGTTGCAAAGCCCAGATATTCACAGAGACACCACATTCCTTAATGTGAAAGCTGCCATCAAGTGTGTGAGAATAGCTTTGGGGGAATAACTGTTTTTTAATGTACCCTTAAACTTCATAATCCATTCTGATTTCAGAAATATTAAAATAAGGGAAAAGTAGGCATCTTGGAAATAAGACTATACAGTGCAAGAGCTACTCTGGCACTTCATAGGTGTCACTGTGCAATACCAGTGAAACTCAAGACAGGGAGATAGTGCTCCCCTTGGTAGCCACCCCAAAAAATTCAGTTACTGCAGGGCCACAAGAATCTCAATAAGTGATCTCTTCCATAATGCGACTGTTGAGAAAGGAACTAGCACTCTTCCAATAGCGGAAGGGCAGCAGCATCAACATTCAGTAGTTCATTCAATCTTTCATTCATTCATTCAATCCCTTTAGTAAGCAACTACTGTGCAGTAAACACTGCAGAACATTTCTACATACCAGGCACTGTGCTCAGGGCTTTCTAAATATTAAAGTTGTGGTTTTCAATCAGGGGCAATTTTGCCCCCAGGAAACATTGGCAATGTTTGCAGACATTTTTGGTTGTCACAACTAGAATCCAGTGGTAGAGGCCAGGGAGGCTGCTATCACACAGCAAGATTAGCTACTGTAATCCTACAATGCACAGAACATTCTCTCACAATAAAGAATTATCTGAGACCAAATGTCAATAGTGTTGAGACTGAGAAACTCTACATTAATTAAAGCATTCTCGTAAGAGCCCTATGGGAGAGACACAATTGAAATCCATGCCCACTTTGAGGAAACTGAAACACAAAGGTGTTAAATAACTTGCCCAAGGTCTGTGGTAAGTGCGGTAGGGACTCTAACCCAGAAATCTGATGCTGCTGTGCAACAAACATTAAGTTCCTACAAAATTTTTGGTGACTACAGGAACTCAGAGAGGAAGTACTTTAAAACTGAGTCACCAAGACATAATACTCCTCAATTCACTCTCTATTCCTTCAGTTCCCATCTAGAAATACTCTCTGCCTCTCACCAAGAACATCTCTTTCCTAGTGCCCCACTCCTATTCAATTTTGATCTCTGAAAAGAAGTAGGAAGACCGTATGATTTCTCCACCCCTGGCTTATGGTTCCCATAAGCATAAACAAAAACATTCCCTGCCCCCAAGAACCCAGAAAACTAGCAGTTCTTTCCCTCTGTGAATCTTCTTCCCAGAAGCGGCAAAACATCAGCACACTGCGCCAAAGAGGCCAGACTCAATCATAGCCTCCGAGTAGGCAGGAATGAGGAGGCTGTGGGAGGTGGAAGAGGCTGCCAGCTGGCAAGAAGTATGAAAGGACAGGACACAAGGGGGTGGTTTCAGACTTCCCCAGCTCCTGGAGGAATTAGTCTTTGGCTTCTCAATACAAATACAGTGTCAGCAATTAGCTGCAAAGGAGTTAGACCAATTGATTCTAAAAACAGTGATGAACGTAAGTAGCTTCTTAAGTACATTTGTGATTCAACCAACTACGCAACTTCCAATCAACACTGTTTTGGAAAACCCAGGGTCATATCTTAAAATAAATACCATACAAGCTAATTTAAAAAAGAAAAAAAAAAAACAAAACAAAACAGAAAAGAGAAAATCAACTAGCCACTCCCTCCAATAGGTAATGACAGTTATGAAGCATCAACTTGACTACCCATTCAGCAGGAACCACTGTGTACCCCCTTATTGCCCATGAAATGATGTATAACAAACTACTTTGCACAGGTTTACTTCAATACCCAGTAGAGAATACCACTTAAATGAGAGGGATACAAGGGACATTACCATAGTCACAGGGAAATTTTACTTCCTTTTTTTTTTGCAAAAGAAAAGTAGCTGAAACTATAGTCACTTAACATTCTGTTTCCTATTCAACCCCAAAATCTTGTTACAAGATATATACTTCACTCATCACAGACTTTCTTGAGGGAGGCAAAAACAGTTTTTGCCTTTGAGACTGTGGAGGCCAGCGCTTGCAGAGTACATGAAGAAAGTCAACAACAAGGTGGCAAAAACTGTACCTCAGATTTTGTGTGGATTAAAAAACTAATGTCCTAGGTACTTTCAGATTCTCAGATGAAGAACATTATTATAACCAGGAAGCCTACAATTAATTCTTCCTTTAACAACAACACTGACTACTTTGAAGGTCAGACTGCATCTTCAAATCACAGGGCTCTAAGTTTCTACAGGACAGAAAACTATAATTTCAACAGCCCAAAACTTGAAGAAAGGAAGACACAGGAAAAAAAAAAGCTAGATCCTGCCAGTTCCTTAGGGAGAGACTCAGAGAGAAAGGAAACATGTCCCTAGCCATAAAACATACTTCTCTGTCATCTAGATAGACCTGACACCTGAAACTAGTAGAGCCTTTTTGGAGGGCACTTTGACATTACCTCTTTAGATACACTGTTAAGTTGTCTGAGTTTACTTACATAACAAGCAAATGAAAGCCTCACTACTGCAAATAAACTTGTAAAAATAATTGTAGGACTGCTGGTAAAAGCAGCAACACTGCCAAGAGTCTGTATGTCCATCCATAAAGGTCAAGTTTAAATAAGAATAGCACACCCATAGTACGAAAAACTAGGCGGTAGTTGAATAAAATTAGGCAGATCTCTCTGTGATGACATGGAACAATCTCCCTATGGCTGAACACAAAAAGCAAGCAGCAGACATAAAACTGGACCAGAGGCCTGGGAAAGCTGCCTGGAAGAATTACTGCCTAAGCCACAATCTAAGAGATGAGAAGCAATTTTCTTTTTATTGGGGAAAGGGGTCAGGGGAAAGGAGCAGAGGGAAATTGTCTGGGAAAAGGGAAAGTGTACCTACACAGGGATAGCACACAACCTGTGAAAAAGCCAAGGAGTTTAGAGGCTGCAGTGGCCTTGGGCAAACAGAACATTGTCCACCAGCTACATTAAGTAGTTTTACCTTTACCCTAAGGGCAATGGGAATCAATGAAGTCATTTAAGCAAGAACAAGACACTATTATATGAGAGTATTAGAAAGATCACCCTGGCTGCCACCTCAAGTTCTAAAGTCTGTCTCCCATCTGCCCTTAATTTACAAATAACTTCAGTTCCAAAACCTCAGGTAGGACTGAAATTTTTTTGTCTATCTGAAATGATGCATGCTTAAGTGATATCACTAAGACAAAAAAATGTTCATCTTCTCAGCGTGGCCTACTTCTGACTCTTAACTTTTAATGCAGCCAAAATACTGTATGTTTCTGTAATGAATATTGCAGAAAATATAGCAGTGAATGCATTAAGCAAAACAAAACATTTAGAAACCAAATTAAAAAAATTTTTAAATTACTTTGAATATGGGAACCTGCACAAAACACCTGCTTTAAGTACAAGTAAACTAATAATGGAAATTTGTGATGATCTTATAGAAACACTTTGAATTTTCACTGGTGGTGCTAAACACTATTGGGTCATGAGGGCTTTTGAAAATCTGTTGGAAGGTATATTTTCTCTCTCTAGAAAACTGTACTCATGTAAATACAGCCAATATTTCGCACATATACATTAAGTGATGCAAGGACCTCCCATTGCTCAAATAACCCCAGTTTGAGAATCTCTGATTTCAAAGCCCACACCCCAGTCCTTCCTGTGTCTACTTCCAAATTTCAGGCTTCTCTTTCCTTTGACATAGTTTTATCATCGTTATAACTTACATCTGTCACCCATGTCACCTAAATGACATGGGAGACACTAAAAAAGAGCACCATTTAATGTAAACTCTTTTCCTAAAGTAAAAGTTTCAGGGGCAGTGGAACAATTTAAAGAGGGTATGGGTGGAGACAAAGGAGATCACCTAAACCAGAATAAATACAGTCAAGAGTATTAGAAAAAAGCAAAAAAAAAAGATGGCAATCATGTTCCTTTTTTCTGAAGAGAAGACAAAAAGGCCATAAGGAAAAGGGAATACTGGATCAGACCTGCAGTGGCCTCATGAGCCAGGGGCCTTCAGTTCGCTTTCCACAGCAAGAGAAAGTCCCTAAGTGTCCTCTACGGCCTCCAGGGGCTCTTCCTGAGCCCCTGACAACGTAGTCAAGGCCAGACACATTATAAGCATAGATTCCAGACATGGGTATTCACAGGTATTGCCTACAAAACCTTTATCAGAGTTATAATCCAACTTGGGGTAATTAAGCTTCATGCTTTCTCCTCTACTTTTTTGGGGGTGCTTACAAGTTAGTAACAGCAAGAAGATCAGCACTAGAAACAAGAAATCAGGAAACTTCTGCTGTAGGCTGGATGTGGTGGTTCACGCCTGTAATCCCAGCACTTTGGGACACCGAGGCAGGAGGAATGCTTGAGCCCAGGAGCTCAAGATCAGACTGGGCAACACAGTGAGACCCTCTCTTAAACAAACAAACAAAAAAACTTCTACAGTATATGCCATTACTCCAGCGTTAAGGGTCCACCTCTTCTAGATCCCCATGTCTCACTTCAGTTTCTTAGCAGTTCTTTGAAACATCATTCTAGTCTCCCCCAAGCCACATATGGCAATCAACAGCCATATTTAACAAAATCAATGCACAAGTTCTTATTGTATCTTCACAGATGTAGCCACCTGTCTAGTGTCCTAAAACTTGGTACAAAAATTCTTGAGTAGTACAGATACGTTAGAATCCATTAAAAATTATGTAAACTTGCAGGGCGTGGTGGCTCATGCCTGTAATCCCAGCCCTTTGAGAGGCCGAGGCAGGCAGATCACGAGGTCAGGAGATCGAGACCATCCTGGCTAACATGGTGAAACCCCCTTTCTATTAAAAACACAAAAAAATTAGCCGGGCATGGGGGCGGGCGCCTGTAGTCCCAGCTATTCGGGAGGCTGAGGCAGGAGAATGGCGTGAACCCAGGAGGCGGAGCTTGCAGTGAGCCGAGATTGCGCCACTGCACTCCAGCCTGGGTGACAGAGCGAGACTCCATCTCCAAAAAAAAAAAAAAAGTAAACTCTGGGATTTGAAAAGATCAAGAGGCTGTTCTTCCACTCTGGACTTCTCTCTTCATTTGACAATGCCCAGATATAGACAGAATTATGGCCAAGGCTTTCCAGGGAAAGATGTGGGGCTACACACAAAGTGATCCTGTTACAAGATATTTTCATCAGGCAAATAAGAATTTGAGTAATGATGCCAAACCAATGGCTTGCAAGGCATATTCCCTACTCACTCTCTGGTTACCTTTTCACAAAACTGACAGCACTTAAAATTTCCTGGGGATTTGGGAATAAAAATAAAAACCGACCTTTTAAAATGTAAGGAAAATCTGTCTCTGAACAGGGGCTGGTAAATTTTACCGAATCAAGCATTAAAGCCTGACCTCTCAAAGTCCTCAGCACTATTTCAGAACCATTAAAATATATATAAAATATGTATAAATAATAGATATATATTAAGACCTATTTTCATGTTCAAAAAATTATGTACAATTTAGTCATAACCATTTCAAAACCTTAGATTCCTGCCAAAGACTACTAAGCAGGTAATTCTCAGTTCCTGTGGATGGATCGGAGCGCCTCTCAATCATCTCTCCACTACTTAGTCAGTTCACTGGCAATACGCAGTGCGAACCACTGTGTGGTGAGCCAAGGACAGGGTTCTGGGACAGGCTCTGCAGTCAGGAAGAGCAAGCTGGCCTGGTCTTTGAGCAAACGCCCATCAGCCTTATGCCACTCCTGACATACACAGGTAAGGCCACAGTAATGTAACATGACCAAGGCAAAAGAAAATATCTGATGAAAAGTTCTGTCGTTTGTTGTTGTTGGAACTTATTTCCTTTCTGGGTAGCATTACCACCAAGGCAAGCAGAGATGGGGAAAAAAGAATGAGAGGTCAGATCAATCTACTTACTTAATATCAACCAGAGCCTTGCTTAATGGATGCGAGTAAAAATTAGTAATTCTAATTTTCCAAAGAAAGGCAGGCCGGGTGTGGTGGCTCACGCCTGTAATCCCAGCACTTTGGGAGGCCGAGGCAGGCGCATCATGAGGTCAGGAGATCGAGACCATCCTGGCCAACATGGTGAAACCCCATCTCTACTAAAAATACAAAAATTAGCTGGGCGTGGTGGCACGTGCCTGTAATCCCAGCTACTCGGGAGGCTGGTGCACTCTGGCCTGGCAACAGAGTGAGACTCCATCTCAAAAAAAAAAAAAAAAAAAGAGAGAGAGAGAGAAAGATTCCTGGATAACTTCTGGATTACAACAATCTCTGTGCATTATTCTAAAATGTTGTATTAGCTGTGTTTATCTTCTCAGATGTAGACACTGTAGACCTAAGTGGGTAATAAATACGCCATTTCCCTTTTATGTTTAATTTCTAAATTGTTTTCACCTGTCTCAACTAACCATTAGGATTTGCTTTCTCAGAGTTAACCATTTCTCCACCATGCATTCTACAAACTGTATACTCTATAGAGTTTAGATGAACCCTTACGTGGACTAATACACACACTCAAGCCTACCAAAGGTTTTAGGCCCAAGGTCCTGAGATAATCCATTTCCCCCTCTCTACCAGAACCTCACTACTGCTGCTATTACCTAAAACATTAACCAAACAACTTCCCTGATTTTAAACTGCTCTCTGGAGTGCGCCTGATACTTTACTCATTTACCAATAAATAAACGCCTACTCCTATTGTCCCCACAAATGTCAGCTCCACATGCAGAAATCAGCCACTGCTAAATTGATAAATCAGGGAATCTTCTGGCTATGGGGTGAGCCAGACCAGGAATCGCAGCTCTGCCACTCATAAGCAGTGAGATTTGGGACAACATAACTTTCCTGAGCCTCAGTTTCCTCTTTAAAACAGGGATAATATAAATACATGTTTCAGACTACTGTTGTAAGGATGAAGAGAGGTAGTCCATGTAAAGCTCTTTACTCAGTGCCTGACACACACAGTAAGTGCTCAAAGAATGAGAGCTACTGTTTCTACCAGGTATTGTCTAAGATGCTTAATTTTTTAAGTTATCAATTACTTTTCAAAAATACCTTGGCACTCAAACAAAATGGGTATGCAACCACAGAGCTATAAGGATTTGTCATGTGTTCGTAATTCTTGATTGCCATCTATCTAAATCCTACATATAAGTAGCTGTTTTTTTGTTTGTTTTTGAGAAAGGGTATCGCTCTGCCACACAGGCTGGAATGAAGTGGCATGAAGACAGCTCAATGCAGCCTCAACCTCCTGGCTCAAGTGATTCTCCCACAACAGCCTCCCAAAATGCTAGGATTACAGGCGTGAGCCACTGCGCTCAGCCTTAAGTAGCTATTTTTACTTCAGACTTACTGGTGAAGAAAAAAAGAGGATCTTTGTGAAATTTCTACAAAGACTACCCAGCACTAATGAATAAAAAAATTAATTGTTGTATTTGTTACCCTAGTGTAACTACCACTACAATGAGAAGAATATGAGTCATGAATAGATTATAAACTCACATAACACAGATTATTTTCAGCAACAGCCACCAGCTTTTAAGAAAACATCTACCAAACAACAAGATCTTTTGAAGAAATAGCCATCGCAGCTGCCAGTTAACAATAAAAAGCTCACCAGACATGGGGCTAAGATAAGAGGAACAGAAAGTGTAGCATATAAAATCTACAGCAGACACCGAGTCTGTCTCCAGTACAGTAGTTCATCAGAGTGGAGAGAAAAAGGCCTAGAAACAGGAATAAAGGGAAGGGAGAAAATAAATATCCTATTCAGAGGCTGAAAAAAAGCACAGAGTTTATCTTGGGAAAGAAAACCCTGGTAATGTAACAGAGGGATTCAAGCACACTGTCATTTATTTGTATATACCAAGCAGCTATTCCAAAACCATTTCTCTCTTCACACCATATTGTTATTCAACCAAAAAAGGGTACCAGGACATTGGAACCAAAGACAAACCAAAGACGAACCACACTCTATCACACTCTATAACCAACAGGGGAGTGTTACTGTAGTGAATGTTGTCTCCCTCCTTCAACAAGAATTATTATTAGTGGGTGGTCTATACTGTTTCCCCCTCCAGGCCAATTGTGCAAATTAACCAAGATCTATGTAAACACTTGTCATGATAATTCCTTCTA
The DNA here is from genome assembly GCF_049350105.2 of Macaca mulatta. Classification (NCBI taxonomy): domain Eukaryota; kingdom Metazoa; phylum Chordata; class Mammalia; order Primates; family Cercopithecidae; genus Macaca; species Macaca mulatta. The sequence continues at coordinate 127,484,996 of NC_133407.1, read as the reverse complement.
CCTGGCATTTATACCCCAAATCTAACAGTAACAGCACCTTTCAGCAAGAGTGATGGCTTGGTTTATGTTGACACTAGACAGCAATGGGTATCTTTTGATAATGGCTATAAAGCAATATAGAGAGTGATGTGGAAGACTCAAGAAGGTGACTCCTACCAGAAATACATTTGTCCCAGCAATCCCATTACTGGGTATATACCCAAAGGATTATAAATCACCCTCCCATAAAGGCACATGCACATGTATGTTTACTGCAACACTATTTACAGTAGCAAAGACTCGGAACCAACCCAAACGCCCATGAATGATAGACTGCATAAAGAAAATGCGGCACATATACACCATGGAATACTATGCAGCCATAAAAAGAACGAGTTCACGTCCTTTGCAGGGACGTGGATGAAGCTGGAAGCCATCATTCTCAGCAAACACACACAGGAAAAGAAAACCAAATATTGCATGTTCTCACTCTTAAGTAGGAGCTGAACAATGAGAACACACGGACACAGGCAGGGGAACATCACACACTAGAGCCTGTTGGGCACTGGGGGGCAAGGGGAGGCAGAGCATTAGGACAAATTTTTAAAAAAGGTGACACTTAACCTAAGTTTAGCCAATTGAGAAGAAACCATCAGCGAAGAGGTGTGGGGCAGCAGGAGAAGCAATAGCCCAGTCAGTGGGAAGAGCATATGCAAGGACTGAGAAGTGGGAAAAAGCCCAAGTGGAGCCTGTGGGCAACACTAAAGGATTTGGATTTTCAGTGGGCTACAAGGCCTTGTGTGATCTGCCTGCCCAACTCACTCATAATCCTTCAGCATCTGACCTTTTCCACTGCACTCTCTCCACGATGGCCTCTCCAGCCACTCCACCCGCTGTTGTTCTTCAAAACACCAGGTCTTCTCCAACCAGAGACTTCAGATTTGCTGTTCCTTCTGTGTGAAAGCTCATCCACAATATGCACGTGACTGAAGCTCTCACATCCTACAAGTCGTGACTCCTTCTCATGACTTGTAAGTGAGAATATCCCTTCTCACCCCATTTTAAATAGTGTTTCCCATACTTTATCTTTTTCCAAAACACTCATTACCACCTGCCATATACTTTTAACTCATTGTTTTTGTTGCTTGTCTCCTCCACTAAAATAAACCTTTAGAGGGCAGTTCTGTTTGCTGTTTTTCTGAAAATGAGAATAATACCTAGCACAAAGTAGATGCTCAATAAATATATGTTGTATGAATGAACAAAGGCAAGCAAATAGAAACCACTAAAAGGTTTTACCAGGGGAGAAACAATTCATTTTGATTCATTTGACTGTATAAGTACATTTCAAAATTCCACTTCCTCCATTTACCATTACCTAGAAACTTGGGGATTTCACATTAAGGAGGTGGCTACATGCCCAACTGGCCCTTAACTTTAGCTACCACCAATTCATTTCTACAATGCTACCATGGTGATCTTTCAAACACATCTACTCCCATCTCCTGCCCTCCACTACCTACCTGCCAAGGCTGCAACAGGTTTCAGGCTCCCACACAGTGATGCCCCAGCCTCACAAGCTGCTTCCACACTGGACTGGCTAACTCTCCAATTCTCCCCCTTCACCTCTTCCAGGAAGCCTTCCTCTCCTGACCTCTACTTCTTCACCCCAGTGCTCTGACAGGATTCCACCTCAAGTTGCTGACATTTCTGATTTTCTGGGCACACACTCCCACCATCCAGGCCTTGCTAGGGAGTTTAGATTTTCTTCTAAGGATGCTGGGAAGCCTCTGAAAAAGCAGTCCCTAATCTTCATGACACCAGAGACCATTTTCATGGAAGACAATTTTTCCACTGACCAGGGTTAGGTGGGGACCGGGGGAACCTCAGATCATCAGGCATTAAATTCTCAAAAGCAGCATGCAACCTAGATCCCATGCACGGACAGTTCACAACAGAGTTTGTGCTCCTATGAGAATCTAATGCCACTGATCTGACAGGAGGTTGAGCTCAGGCAGTAATGCTCAGCGCCCCATCCCCACTTACCTCCTGCTGTGTGGCCTGGTTCCTAACAAGCCATATGCCAGTACTGATCTACAGCCGAGGAGCTGGGGATCCCTACTACGAGGGATGATGCATAAATGTTTGTTTTAACTTGGCTGTATCCCCGTATCATTGCCCGGATACTTAAAAAGGAAGACGAAACTCTTCCTCTTACTCTCAACAGATGATCTCCCAACTTCCCTCTTCCTTCACATAAATGATGAGAATGAACTAAACATATTATTCCACAATTCTACATCCCTACCTGCAACTGAATCCACATGCTTTTCCTCTCACGAGAATGGGATAAAGTCTCTGATTCCATCCAAAACCAGCCTGTCCATGTGGACTCTGAGTTGCATCTCCTTTTTCCAACTCAAGGTACTATACTTGTGATTATCAATTTTTTTCACATGACCAATTATCCCTTACTCTTGGATCATTCCCAGTTGCAGACAAACATTCCCTAATACTATCCAAATAAAATAAAACAAACCTCCTCATCATTCCCTTAGCTCCTTTACCCCGTGTCTTCATCCTGCTACTGCCTCATTTCTCCAATTGCCTTTCAAAGCAAAACCCTTTAAAAAGCTGTCCATACTTGCCCTCTCCATTTCTTCAGCTCGGACTATCACTTCCCTATACAATGAGGGATCTGCCTCCCCAACTCTCCAGATTAAGGTCATTAATGAACTTCATACTATCAAAGCCAGAGATCGATTCTCTGGCCTGACTTTACTTCACAGCAGCATGTAACACAGACCATCACTCCTCACTTAAAGCATGTTCTTCTCTCCTCCCAGATTCACCACCACCATACTTATCTGGTTTCCCTACTGCCTCACTGGAGAGTCCTCCCCACCCACTCACCACCTCACTGTGGAGGGACCCAAGGCTCAGCCCTTGGCCCTAATGGATTCTTTATTGACACTCCTATCTTAGGAAACAAACCTAGGTCCCACGACTTTCCATGTCCTCTGTATGTTGAGGATATAGACTGACCCAGTCTCCACCCCAGGCTGCTCCACCATGCTCCAGATTGTGTATTCAATTGCTGACACCACAGCTGCACATGAATGCCCACTAAGTACATCAAACAGTGTAGCCAAAATCAGAGCTGCTGACCCTGAGTCTCCCACACTCTCCAGCATTCCTCAGCTCATTAAGTGGTACCATTCAGTTGCTCAAGCCCCAAATCCCAATTCTTATCTTTCTCCCTCACCCACATCCAATTTTTCATCAAATCATGTAAACTCCACCTCCAAGCATATCCTGAACACGATAACCTCTCTGCATTACCACTGCCATTAGCAAAGTCTAAGTCACTATCACCTCTAACCTGGTCAGCCAGTCTCTCCACATATTTGCCAATGACCTTAACACGAATTAGATAACTCCCCTGCTGAAGCTACCCCTAACCACCAACCATCCTCCCAAGTTTCATTACACTTAAATACAAATTCCTTTCCTTGGCCTCTGCTATCTAACCTTGTCAGCATTATTTCCCTACATTCTTCCCCCTTCCCTTCTCAGAGTGCCCCTTCCACAAGATCTGATGGCTGCTTCTTTCTTTTTTACTTTTTGAGACAGGGTCTTGCTCTGTTGCCCAGGCTGGAGTCCAGTGTGTGCAATCACAGCTCACTGAAGCCTCGACCTGCTGGGCACAAGTGATCCTCCCACTTCAGCCTCCTAAGTAGCTGGGACTACCGGTCACCATACCCAGCTAATTTTTTTGTAGAGATGGGGTCTCACTATGTTGCCAGGCTGGTCTTGAACTCCTGAGCTCAAGTGATCCTCCCGACTCAGCCTCCCAAAATGCTGGGATTACAGGTGTGAGCCACCACGCCCGGCCTGTGGCTGATTCTTTCTCAGCATTCTGGTCTCAGCTCAAATGTTAAATGCTTAGAAAAGTCTTCCTTGATCATGTTAGTTAGAATCCCCCAACCCCAACTCATTAGCCTACTTCGACTTCACAGCATTCAATAGTCCTTGGAAATATTTGTGTATTTACTGTCTCATTTCCCTAGAGGGCAGGGGCTCCATCTGATTTGTGTCACTCTATCCCTAACACCCATGAGAAAACCTGGCACTTAAATATCTGCTGACCAAGTGCCTGACTTGGGAGTTAGGACTGTGCTTTTTCACCTTCTGTGGAGTTGTATCCTCAGACTCTATCTACACTAGGATGAGTCCCAGAGAACATGAAACTTGCCAACCTGGTCAGAAAGTGAAATGACCAGGTTGTCAAGTTTCAGTTTTGCTTACCAGTAAGTGCCCAAAGTAGTTACATGGGTGTCCTTGATCGAGTGTGATTTGCCCTAAGTCCAAATCCTGTAACTGAAAATACAAAATTGGCCCAGACTGGGATTACACAGAATGATGGCTTCTGTGTTCCACACTTCTATTATTAGTAAAATCTTTACAGTGAGCATATATTAACTTCTATAATGATAATTTTTTCCATTAAAACTAGTCTTTCTATATAGTTTCCAAAAAGAACAAGGTAATTTAAATGAAGAACTGCTAAGTTAAAGTGGAAATTTCCAAGAATTGAAAAGGCAATTTTCTAAATTCCCTCTACAGGCAGAAAACCCCCACGACTATCACCACACATTAAAAAAATCATGTAAGTAGTATCCTCATTTGTCTTTCTGATCCACTTCCCACCTTCATGATGACTTTATTCCGCTGCCTGTAATTTACCGTTTTTGCCCAGAAAAAAGGGGGTTTGAAAAACATTACAAGCAGCAGCATAAAGCAGCACAAACTACAGGTTTCCACAAGATGAGCAAGTACAACTCTGCACAAGCAGGAAAAAGTAAATACCCACATCGTGCTCCTCTCTGCAAGTCAAGGAGGTGGCTAAAGGAGGAACTAAGAAATGTCACCTCCCACTTCCCATTTTTGCTAGTCCAAGAAGGCATGAAACTGCGGTTTGGGTGTGATGGCTCATGTCTATAATTCCAATACTCTGGGCGGTTGAGGTGGAAGGATTTCTTGAGCTCCAGAGTTTGAGACCAGCCTGGGCAACATGGTGAAACCTCGTCTCTACGAACAAAATACAAAAATTAGCCGGGCATGGTAGTGTGCCCCTGTGGCCCCAGCTACTCAGGAGGCTGAGATGGGAGGATTGCTGGAGACCAGGAAGTGAAGTCAAGGCTGCAGTGAGCTGTGGATCATGCCACTGCACTGTAGCCTGGGTGATACAGCAAGACTCTGTCTCAAAAGAATAAAAAAGAAAAAAGAAAAAAAGAAAAAAACTGTGGTTCATTTCCTACACTCTGTCATCCTGAGCATGCCAGAGTTTCCTCTCACTACCTACACCTTGCCTGCTAAAGAAAAACTGGCATCTCACTTTCTGCTGCTCCTTCGACAGTCCTGGCTGATGACTTGATTAGAGAGGCATGCCTGTGACATTGTGCTTTCATTACTGATAACCTGCATTATATCATTCAATTCTCCCAACCCCTATTAGTTACTACTATTATTCTCATTTCATACCTGAGTCAAGCGAGGTTCAGTAAAGCTATGTAGTTTCCTTCAAATTGCTTACCTACTAGAGCTTAGATTTGAGCCCAGGCTTAATTCTAGAACTGGAGTTCCCAGAATTGCCTCTGTGTAAAGCTGACTTCTGCAAACTTGCCATATGGAACCCCTTTTCTGCATAACACCAACTAAGAGCACACAGAAACAGGGTTCCCTGGAACACACTCTTGGAAAAAATGATTTAAAGCTATGGTACTCAAACACCGAAATAGATACTCTTCTCTGAGAAGACCATAATGAAATGAAAAAAATAATGACACTGTAACATGTCTTTCCTAAAGTGAAACTTTTTCATAATTAAAGGACTGTCCTTTATTTCAAAACAATGTTCTCATACTTTTTTGAGGTAAGTACATATAAATTGCCAGCAACCATATGTCTAGAGTCCCCAAATTATTTCTGAAACTTTCTTGTTTGAAATATAAAGCCTGGGGACCACTGGTTAAAAGCATTACCTTTTTTTCTGTTGCATGACTGGAGTTCAGGATTATGGAAAACATCTGTATAACCTGGGAGGGAAATAGTTTCTGTTTTAACATTGTGAATCTAACTGATAATGAACTAGTGCTTTCTTTTTCCTTGCCATATGCTTACATATAAGAGAAAAAAACATTTCATGCTAGCGGGTCTTTAATACAAAGAAGAACAAGAACACTTAATCTAGTTTTACGTTATGAGTGGCTGAAATGCAAAAATCGTTCTTCTGCTTCTTCTGCTCATTTATTATAATCCCTGCTGTACTAGATGAATATAAGTGTAACCCTCTGCCTTTTTCTCAAAAGTACAGTAACTCCAACTGCTAAGTCTACTAACAGGCTTCTTTTCTCCTTAGAATTTCAATCAAAAAAATACTTTAATAATCAGAGGGGCACATTTATTAGAAATACTGCCACAAAAACTTTGAACATCAATGTGATTAAAAGCAATCTTGCACTGAAATGGTATTTAAATAGTGAAATTTCACTTCTCCCTTTCTAAAGGATTTTTTTTTTAATGGCACAAATCCCAGATGATTGTGTTTGCTATCTGCTAGAACCTTAGCTTTCATTTAATCTTTTTTAAAAAAGCCAATTACTTCTAATGCAAACTGCAGATACTTCCCCTCCCCCTCAAAGAAAAAAATTTATAAAAGAACAACTAAATACAACACACTGACTGTTGTAAGGCACAGCAAGGAAAAGGCTCTGATATTTTCACTTAAAAAATGGTTTTTGGTAAAGGTCAGTATTTCCAGAGAAGGATAAGAAAAACAAAGGTTAGGGTGACCTGCTCAAGCTCATGAAAAGCCATGTACCTTCTGGAAAGGGCTCGGAACAGCAGACTGGTTAAGCGTGTGAGCTGTGGAGTAGTTAGACCGATCTGGGTTACAGGGCCTCTTACATGCTTTGTGATCTTAGCGAGCTACCTCACTTTTCTGAGCCGTAGTTTCCTCATCTGTAAAATGGAGATAATGGTGATACCTAGATCATAGGATTGTGATTCATAAATACCTCATATTTCCCTCCTGAGATTAGAGTTTACAAGAACCAAGCACAACTGTAAATTGGATACAGCTTGGGAACCCCATCCTACTGTGCACATGGAAACATGTGCATGGTCTCCATGAACCGTGAAACGTTAAGGGTTCAGAAATTCAGCACGGATTGTGCCAGGTGTTACTTTCCAGTAAGCACAAAACTGTAAAGATACGGGCCTAAAGAACACTGTCTGCCTTCTTAATCAAAATGCAGATTTGTTTCCCAGTGAATTTTTACTATAATTCCTAAGACCTATAACAAGGCTTCAGCTTCTCTAAACCAGCTCAGGGGCAGCAATTCTGGAGAATTTGAATGGAAATTCCATGAAAGTTCTGGACTCTTTCTCCTGAATATTTACGTACCATGAGGGGCTTAATAGAACTCAGGCAACATTCTCATGGTCCATGGCTCTTGAAAGCTGAGGCAATAACAGCTCTATTCGTGCTCTGTATGTGAACTGCTCCCAATCAGGTGTATGCCATAAAAAAGTGACAGTGAATGATAAAAGTGGACAAAGACAGCAACCTTCTTATGTGAAACCATTTCTTCTGTCCATTATTTCCTTCTAACTCAACATGTTTCTTTACTATTGAATGAACTCTTGGTTTAAGACTAACGGATTTTATTATTTTGAAGATTCTCCCCTTCAAAATAGACAGTTCAAGAATAATAAGATCACATTCTGCAATTCTGCAGATTGGGTTTCCTTTTATCAACCAAGGAACTCAGAATAGTGGTCAGCAAACTTTTCCTGTAAAGAACCAAACAGTAAATGTTTTGGGCTTGGTGGGTCATATGGTCTTTGCTGTGTGTAGTCAACTCTGCTGTTCACTGTATGCAGCAAGCAGCCACAGACAAGTAAATGAACGCCCGTGGCTACGTTTCAATAAATTTAGTTATGGACACTGACAGTGAAGTCTCATATAATTTTCACATGTCATGAAATCTTTTGAGTTTTTACTTCAACCAACGCAATGCAAAAACCAGGCAGGCAAGATTTGGCCCACGCGCCGCAATTGGGGAACAGTCCCTGCTACAGGAGGGTCTTTATGGGTCTCTGGGGGCTCCTGCAACTATGGGTTAATGAAGAGCTTACAGGTAAGGAGTCATGTGCAGGAGCTGTCAGCAAGGACGCTGCCCACTGTCACAGCAACGCTGACTCTCATCTATGGAGGTGTTTCTTAAGTGTGGGTGACCTGCAACCAAATCATCTGACTGCACCTTACATGCAAGCACCAGGTGATGCTGAGGCAGGGCACTTGGATTTTACCGATTCCTGTCTGAGGCTTGGTTTATATCTCCACGTAAGAGATAACCATACTGCAAGTACTGCCATCTGCAGAACCTTTACACACCCACAGAGAGGATCAGAAATGGTAGCCTGACTTGCCTCAAAAAAAGGTGCAGAACACAAAAAGCCTCCATTTTGCAGGAAGTAAGTTGAAGTCCATGTGAGCAGAAAAACAAAACCAGAAGAAATGATATGCTTCAAAATAATTCACTTTGGGGAGTAAGGCAGAGGTGAAGCAAGATTGGGTCATGACTCATTTGTTGAAACTGTGTGATGGATACAAGAAGGATCATTACAATATTTTCTCTACTTTGTATGTTTCAAATTGTCCATAAGAAACAGTTGAGGAGAAAAGCAGACAAAAGAAACCCTAGAGAAAAATAGAAATGCTCTCTATTTCAGGGAGAGGAAATTATACCTACAATGTGCCTTTAACAGTAAAATACTTCACAAACACCTATTTGTTTTCCATTAATTAACCATGAATCATTTTTTTCCCCTAGGAAAGAAAAAAGGTGGTACTGTGTTGACTCAGTCTGTGTTTACTGAGGCTATCCAACTCCCTAGCAAGCTTGTTTTGGGTTTTTTTTTTTTTTGAACTCTAGTTGTCTATAGGTGCTAACCACACAGTTTTCCATCTTGCCCCAGGCTCAATCACCGTCAGGTTAATTATTGAGAAGGAAATCACCCATCATCAAGTATAGACATCACACTGGGTTGCCATTCTACTTCTTTGCCTAAATATCAGAGATAAGAGAGGTGATGTCCTGTCTGCACCCTTCCTGGAAAGTGTAAATGGAGCATTATATTAAGGACAGAGAAACAAAAAGTGCTGAAAGCTTCTGGCCTCCCCCGGAGCCATACAGCAACACCCCCTAAACACACAAGCACACAGAATACTATCTTTTTTGCAGTCACAATACAATGAAAAATTGGTCATTTGAACCACACACTAGAGTGACTCAATTCAATCTTCCTAGTAACTCTACTCATTCACTTTTGGGGCAAATATTTACAAGCACAATGGTGTGCAAGAGCTGAATATGCCTTCATCAACAACACCCCTGCCCTCAGGGAACTTACTCTCTAAACAATGAGCCATCACACAATGCAGTGCAGAAAGAAAAAGTAGAGTACTTCCATACCATACAACAATTAGCCTTAGAGAAGTTATGGACAGCTTCCCAAAGATGACATCTTTTTCCAATTCCATTACTGACTCCTACAATGACACCATACAGGTTTTAAAATCTGCTGTGAAACTAAGGCATTTAAAGTTTTTATTTTTTAAGGGTCTCTAAATTTTCAGGCACTAATATAGAAATCCTAATCAGTTATTAGTACCAATTAATTCAATCTAAACACAATTTTGTTAAGTTTCACAAATCCAAAATCTGTGGAAGTCCAGAATTTCACAAATCACCTTGGGGAAAAAAACAGTAATTTGTCTTTTGAGTTTAATCATTTCAAAAACGTCAACCAGGCGCAGTGGCTCATACCTGTCATCCCAACACCGTGGGAGGCTGAGGTGGGTGGATCACCTCAGGTCAGGAGTTCAAGACCAGCCTGGCCAACATGGTGAAACCCCGTCTCTACTAAAAAGACAAAAATTAGCCAGGCATGGTGGCAGGTGCCGCCTGTAATCCCAGCTACTTGGGAGGCTGAGGTAGGAGAATCGCTTGAATCCTGGAGGTGGAAGTTGCAGTGAGCCGAGATCGTGCCCATGACATTGCACTCCAACCCCGGTGACACAGCGAGACTCCGTCTCAACAACAACAACAAAAAGTCAAAATGTATTACCAATTTCTTCCCACCAAAATTAATCATGCTAACAACTACTACTACAAATTATAGAACAAGAATAAGGCAATACAAATACAAGAATGCAAACGAAACTAGGTTGACCTCTGAACGATAACCAAATTTTGTCTTAATATTTGCCTACTTGTGCTAAATGGCAGAAGAGGGATGATATACTACCTAAACCATAAATAATTTCCCTCCATCTAAATCAAGACTTCCAACTTTCTGCCACAATATTAACCCTTGGGTAGTCTTGCCTTGGGTAGGTTTCCTACCAAAACCACAAATAATTTCCCTCTATCTAAATCAAGAGTTCCAAACTTCTGCCACAGCATTAACCCTTGGGTAGTCTTGCCTGATAGGAGTTGGTCAAAGTAAGTTACAAGAATTAGTGAAAAGAAAAAACAGGCAGAGTGCCTGGCTTAGCAGTTTTGAATTTTAGGGGTGGGGACATGTAAATGATCCTTTTGAGAATCCAAGAGAAGCTGTGAACACCTACCCTAGAAAACTGACACATTATTTTGCATACAATTTCAGCGGAACTACAATCCCCTGAAGCCTTTTCAAAGGTCAAAGATTAAAAAACCCCATACCTAGAAATATAGAACTAAGAAGTCAGGCCTAAGGTTATCAGCAGTCGGAAGAGTTAAAAGGAATTAGTGTGTACTGAGTCATTCACATGTTATCTAATTTAATTTCAACTCCTACAATAACCTTGGGAAGTTGGTATTATTATCTTCCAAAGAGGGAAAGTATATTCGGAAAGATGAAACAACTAATGCAAGGTTAAGCAGCTTTCTCTCACACCCAGGCTTTATAACCCCTAGGTCCAAAATTGCAAATTGGAGAATTCAAGTCAAGTGCATATTCCTAGAGATCTTTCAAGATGAGGAGTTTCTGGTGAGGGTGGTGGCTCATGCCTGTAATCCCAGCTCTTTGGGGAGGCCGAGGCGGGAGAATCACCTGAGGTCAGGAGCTCGAGACCAGACAGAGGAATCAGTATGGATTTAACTTCAAAACATCTTTTCTTAGTAGCAGATTTTATCCAGACAATGAATAATGGTCTAGTAAGTTTTGATAATATTAAATGTATTTTCATTTCTGAAGCAGCCTATAACGGTCTGTTACGAGAACATAAAGGTCCACTGAGTGAGTGCCGGACATCCTCAAACTTGGATTTTAAAATATCCCCAGAAAATCCACAAAGTCACAAACAAATGAAGAACTGACTGAATTTAAAACTTCAGCCTCGATTCAGGCATAAGTTCCAAGTGGCCTGGTAGCTACAGTATCCTCTAAATGGTTACAGCAGCTTTAAAAGGGGGAGGAGGGGAACCCTTAAAAAAACACTAATAAGTGCCGGGCGCGGTGACTCACACCTGTAATCCCAGCACTTTGGGAGGCCGAGGCAGGCGGATCACGAGATCAGGAGATCAAGACCATCCTGGTCAACACGGTGAAACCCCGTCTCTACTAAAACACAAAAAATCAGCTGGGCGTGGTGGCCTGCTGCCTGTAGTCCCAGCTACTAGGGAGGCCGAAGCAGGAGAATCGCTTGAACCCAGGAGGTGGAGGTTGCACGGAGCCAAGATCACACCACTACACTCCAGCCTGGCGACAGAGCGAGACTCCTTCTCAAAAAAACAAAACAAAACAAAATAAAAACACTAACAAGATTCATGTCCCTTTTGTGCCTCAAAGCAGGTAGTTTAAGGTCTTAAATCTTCATGGAAAACATGCTGATAAATGTATCCCAACAGAAAATAACACATACAGCAAAAATTAGATACAGTCCCCTTAATTTGGTTGGATCCCTGTCCAGCTCAAGGCACCCAGTGTAACATTAATACACTTAACTCATCCTTTACAGCAGAATTATTGATAATTAGAATCTTGTTTTCCCACAGATTTAGAAAGATTTTATGGGATATGTATCCACACCCAGAGAATGAAAACTAAGAACAAGAGTGGGTCAGGTCCTCTAAAGCCCTACTCCAACTACTTCCTATGAGTTGCCACCTAGTGATTTTAACTTTTTAAGCCCAGGCAGGCTGCCAATTCAGCACTAAAACCGGACTAGCAACTGATTTTTCCTATTGCAACATCATCAACAAGTCCTGTGCTTTCCCTTGCTTTCCTTTACCCTCAAACAGCAATTCTCATTTTAAAAATCAACTAATTTGTTCTATAATCTGTTCCAATTGGAAGCTCTCATCGGGCTTTCACTGGTCTTACTCTTCCTCCCAGTGCCAAGAGACCAAGAAGTGGCCAATTCAAAAAAACTGAAACAGAGTTAAGTGAAGAAAAAGCAGGTGTGAAAAACAAGAAGGAAATGTGAAGACAGTAACAATGGGCAAACTTTGGACTTAAAAATGCTCCAGTTGCCAAAGTTCTACCTATTCTTGGGCCACAGACAAAAATTCTGCCAAAATAAACGGCTACAAGTGAGAAATAAAACTGCATTCGGGGACTATAAACTCAGTATTCCGGGTCCAAATCTCACTCAAAGCCTTGTCCTAAGTCACTGAAAGAATGACTTGAAACTGAACCCAAAGTTCACTGAACTTCAGAAGTCCTTTCTGACCACGGCGTGCCCAGGCCTAATGCAGGTATTAGACAGCAAAAGCTGACTATTGACAGAAAAAGAAAATCTCAAGAAAAAGTCTGACAGTTTCCAGATACCTGGCCTGACTTTCATTTGGAGACATACCTTTAGCTACAGCTATTTCCCTAGTGTATCTTTTTAACAAACAGTTTAAAACTAACAAATAATTAGACCCTGATTTCACTAGCTACGGGCAGTAAAGGCTTGTTTTACCAAATAAAATTCTGGCTTGCTTTCCCCCGGATCTTGGCAGCTCGCAAAAAAATGTGATCGAATTGCACTCCGGGTTATGATGATCTCTTTGTAGCATCCTCAACTTGTGCCTTAAATCCTACAGAAATAAGACTGCATAGATAAAGCAGCATCTTTAAGTTCAAAATTCGTTTCGACTGCCAACAAAAAATGTCCCCAAAGCATTCGTGGAAAGGTTTCAAAGCTGAGAATTCCTTCCTATACTCGTGTTTCTCCATAAGGAGATCAGAAATGCAGAGATCCAGGTTAAACTTCCCGCCGGTTCCCAGCACTCATCACCAATAATGCTGCTCCTGCCTGGCCACAGAAGGATTCCGGATGCTCCTTATTACAGGAGGCACCCAAACCAAACTTTCCAAGCGCTCTGCCCCCTCCCTCCCACCTCTCCTCAGGCAGCATCTTCGTAGGAACGGGGGAGTGGGGGAGTCGGGGAGTCGGTATGGTGGGCTGAAGTTCCCGGCCCCAGTGAAGTGTCAAGGAAACTTCCCAGGGGTTCGTACAAACTCCATCAGGGGGGCTGGACTCACCTTCCCGACAGAGCCCCATGACTTCTCGGTTTTTCCCAAACTCCTTGAAACTTTCGTCCAATTCTGTCCCTAGGAGATACACACACACAGGAGGAGGGGAGAGGCAGGTCAGTGGCCGGGAGTGTGACGCACGCTCACGCACGCACGGGGTAGGTGTGGGCACCTCCGCGTTCCGCAACCCAGCAAACGATAGCATCTCTGCCCCTCGAGGGGGCGGGTCACAGGACGGGGGCGGGGGGAGGGGAGGAGACACGAGGGGGTCGCGAGAGGGTGAAGGGGGGTAGGAGGGCGTGGACACTCACCGTCCTTTCCAGGAAGTTTGGAAGCCTCAACCCACAGATTCCACGACTGTCCCAGCATCACTTCAGGACTGGGTAGAGGCCTGCGCTCCCCGACCGTCGCCATTGCGGCCGCCGAGGTGGAGGCGGCGCCGGGCCCGCAGTCCTCCGGCCGTGGGCGCCGTGGCGGCGGCGGTGGCGGCTGCTGCTGCCGCTGGGGCTGCGGAGGCTGCTGCTGCTGCTGCCGGGCGGCCGCGGCCGCTGCTCCGCCCGCCGCCGCCGCGCGGCGCGGCTCCCCCCTGACGTCATCTGCGGCCCGCTCCGACATTCTTTCCGCTCCTACAATGTAACAAAAAAAAAGGGGGAAAGAGTCGCGCGGGGGCCGCTTTTTAAGGAGGCGCCGGGGAGTTCCGGCGGCGTGCGCGGCCCGTGGACCGGGTGGGGCACGCTGACAGCGCCCCCCTGGCCGCCCAGCCCCCCAAGCCCGCCTCCTGGAGGCCACCCCCCGCCCCGGGCGCAAAGTCCACGGCGCGGGCTAGCTTTCGCTTTCGACTCTCGCGGCCGCCCGAGGGAGGGGACGGGCAGCAGGCGGCCCGCCACCGCGGCGCTGGGTCCCCTGCTTGCCTCTGCCCAGGGACCTGCCGCGGAGGCCAGCGCCGGAGCGGCCCCGCTCCAGCGCCGCGCCCCACCACGACAGCCCGCGCGGGGAAGCCCGAGACGCACCCCAGGACCTCCAGTTGCCCACCCTTCGGCCGCTCGCATCCCCGGGCCCGGCCCGGCTGCCCCGCTCCTTCCTTCCGTCCGCGCGTCCGTCCGAGCGGCGGCGCCCGGCCGGCTCCCTTAAGCGGAGGCGCCTCCCGCCGCCTCCTCCCACTTGCCGGTCCCTCCCTCTCAGCTCGCTCCGGCGAAGTTTGCACGTCAAGCCCCCGGACTGGAGCCAGGGCGAAGTCGGAAATGCAGCCACCTATGGAGGAGCCGGCCGGCCGGCCCCAGGGCAGCGCAGGAGAGGCTGGTGCAGGGGGCACTTTGCCCTCAGCTTGCAGGCTGCCGCGCAGTTGTCAAAAGCATGAATGGGAAGCCGCGGCAGAGCGGACGCCGGGCATGCAGGGGACCTTGGGCTGGCGGGGAAGTGCCGCCCAGGTGTCTGCCCAGGTGTCAGGACGAAGTACCGTGTGCACGCCACGCCGCCCACATGTGTGCCCCCGACCCGCAATTGGAAGTCACATTGTGCGCCCGGGGAACTTGAATTCGTCCAGCAAAGAGAGACCATGAGATCAGTATGCGAGGGAATGGAGGAGAGTGAAACAAACCGAGAGGAGCTTTAACCTGTGTACATATTTTAGAAGCACCACCCCAAGTTTCTGGGTTTCCACTGCTCCTGGAAGTGATTCATTCACCCCAAAAATAAAAATCTGATTCATTTTTAACTTGAGTTGTTAGTCCTTCTCTCTTTATGGTTGTCTTTTCTTGGACAGGACGAGACCCCAGGGAGTAGGAGAATATAAGGAATTCCTACAAAACATGTTTAGAAAATACTGTTTTCGGTCAAATTTTGTTCACTAAATTAAGCATTGGCCTACAAAACTTAGCATCCTTCCCCAACACACACAATATTTGCTTAGCGACAGGCTACAGATGGCAAAATAAAAGGCTACTTAATGACCTAAAGCATTCAAAATACTTGAAACAGTAGCAGACCACACCAAACACTTTCAGTAAGTGTTGGTATTACTATTTTCTCAAATTGATGTGAACATTTGAAGCCAAGACAAAAACAATGATTCTGATCAGCATGTTTCACACTGCAGTAATATCATCTCCTGTAATGTGTGTCAGAGATGCTTGCTCCCAAGTGCTTTCTCTGACTAGATGGGGAGGAAGTGTAATTATTATTATTTTTTTATTTTTTTTTTTTTAACCTCAAACATCTGGTGTGACAGAGGTGGCCAACTTCTTTGTTGGTCCAACTTGCAGAAACACAGAAAAGTTTACATAAGCATAAAAATTAATAAAGAAATGTTACTGCAACCCAAACATAAGGTGGGACTGGTAAAGAGGGTTTGGGGTTCAAAATTTAAAAGCACACACACACACATAGACACACACACATACACATATACATACACACACTTTTATTTTAGAAAGATTTAGAAATAAGTCTGTAAAATTTTTTCATGCATTGCATGCAAACAAGTCCAAAAAGTACAACCATGGTTACTTCCTGTCCTTATCAAAATAACCAAAATAGTAGAAATGATTGGAAAGATTTAATTTTAAAAATCATTTCTAAAGCTTTAACTTCCTCCATAAGACTATCAATGAGAAAAATGCACAGGAGTAAAACATATAATTCCCTTGACAGGAATATAGTTCCCTACTAACTTTTAACATAGCTTAGATGACCCCTGTGCAGATTTTCAATTTTTCATTCACGCCAAATCACTGCAAATCTGAATAATTACATGAAAACATCCAATCTCTGTTTTCCTAAAGTACATAATTTATTACTTGGAATTTTGAAATTCTACACTTAAGAAAAACGAAAATTTGGATTTTAACGGCATTTGAAGCTACCATTGAAAAGAAAAGCTTGCAGCCACCAAGCCACATAGATAAAAAAGGGCGCTTGCTTGTTAAGTACAGCTCTTCAGATCCCTGAAAGTACAAAGTGAGAACAAAAATAAGGAGAATGGCAAACATGAAGTATGGTCCTACTTCCTCAAGACATTGCTTGATTTTCCCCTTTTGGATGTGAAACGACTTCAAGATTCACTAATATGACTTCTAGCCAATGGGGATCAATACAGCAACTTAAGAGTACTTCAACTTCGTTCCCAATTCCTGCTTGATACCTCTTTCTTTCTTCAAAGTTTTTGATTGGTTTAATAAAACACAACCAGGCTTAAAATGAAAAATATTAAGTATCCTCTTGGCATTATGATCGTTACTAAGGGAAATTATTACGAATAGCAGCTACCAATTACTGAGTTCCTCAATACTCAAAACTAATAGCAGCTATCAATCATTGAGGAATCTCATCAATAAGCACTATAAATAAATGTCTTATATCAAACTGAGCAATTCAGCTAAATCCTTTAGGAAACTTACTATCAAACTGAAGAGGATGTGCAGACAAGAGATTGACAGGCATTTCCTGGTATTTCTCCAACCAATTCTCTTTTGCTGCAGACAATGCATTTTATCCACTCTTTCTTCACCCATAAAAAAGTCCTAATTCCTAGAAATGTTCTGATATCCACGGTTGTTAGAGGTTTCCTTAAAGTTGGAATGAGTCACCAAAAAAAGTCAAAACAACAAGCTGAGACAGTGCATCTGATATTTGAATTTTGGCAACTTTTAAAAGCGTTCCTTATGCAAAGCACACTGTTTATAAACAAGAGTACAACAGAAACCCAATACTTAGCTGTATTATCTACAGGCCCACAGTAAAGAACTTGATGACCTCTTACCTAGATAATCTTCCCTTTCCATACCACCAAATTATAAAAAGAACATAAATATATATAAATTTTTTGTGTGTTTGTGTCTGTGGAGATGACAAGGTCTCACAGTGTTGCCCAGGCTGGTCTCAAACTCCTGAGCTCAAGCAGTCCTCCTGCCTTGGCCTCCAAAAGTGTTGAGATTACAGGCATGAGCCACCACACCAGGGCAATACAATTTATATTCACTTAATGCTATTTTAATATAGTATTATGCCTGTATAATATCAATCAGAGATTCTGCCAGTACATTTCTGATGATGCCTTGTAACTCTGAGGAACTTCACTGTCTGCAAACTGAAGTAATATTCATTGTATATGGCTTGAGTAATGAGTATTCAATGTATCCAACAATTCCTGATTGCCTGCTACAGACCAGGCACTCTACTGGGCACCAGGGTGAACATAAGATAGTAATTTCACTGAGTATGTGAGAAAAGTAGAAAGTAGGGGAAACAATTCATGAAAACACTCTTGTGGAAAAAAACTGTCACCGCCAACTAGATTGTATATGGCTTAAGAACTGGGCTGTCAGAGGTGAAGTACTGCAAATTCTGTGCATTTCATCCCTTCCAAGGACGTATTTAAAATGTGGTCTTATCTCATCACCCAAATTTAGGGATGTTCTCAGTAGATGCCAAGGGTAACAAGTCTCTCTTTACAGAAAGGATTCTTTGCACTCATAAAATGTTTTGTTCAAAGGCCAAAGGTGTCACAATGTACAAAAACAAAACAAAAAGTTGACCTTTCCAACATTAAATCCAGTTTAATGTAAAAAGGCAAAAACTACCCAAAACATTTCTAAGATACAAGATCCCACACAACCATTTTTACTTGGAAAAAACCACCAGTCCCAATACAACATTTTAATAAACTTGAAAAGCAGTAAGTACAGTATACTTATCTGTGTAAATTACAGGGTTGGTAACAGAGATTCTCCATTATCAACCCCAAAGGACTGAAGTCATTTGAGCAGCAAGAAACTCAGATCCACTGAATTAGGAATGTGTTGGCTTTGGTTTCTTTATATCCTCCTAAAATTGGCTGAGCCTTTGTTCAAATCCTCTCTCACTCCTCTGACTACATCTTTCCCTTTCCTTCTTTCTTCTCCAGAAAGAGCCAGGGCTGTATTCTGCACAAGAGGCATGCCTTTCCTTAACTATGCTCCCTCTAGTGAAATACCTTATAGCTTGTCATGAATATCAGTATTCCAGTAGAGGGAGAAGAGTGGAAAGAGTAAATTGAATTCATCAGCTCAGTGGTTGGAATTGATAGCAATCAAGTGCAAAATTAGGAATAATAAGGACAGTTGCAACAGTGAGGACTTAAAGACATAAATAGCTTTTTAAAAACTTAACCTGTACACATACTTGTTCTACAGTAAAATGTATCATTTGCTAAACATCTCAAAGCCTTGAATTTTTGGACTGTTTTCTTAATCATATGTTTGCATGTACATATGAACTCTCCCAAAGAAACATTCACCAGTAATAGTAAATTGCTTGAAAAGAGAAGAAAATTTCAAAATACACATATAAAAGGTAATAATAAATTATAACATAAAAGGTAATTAATAATGCCCAATGTTTGTAGGGATTTAAAACTGGATTGTAGTTTTATGACAAACTTGATTTGAAATGTTGATTTAAAGTCTTTAGGCTGAGGAGTTTTTTAAAAATGGAGAGTTTTAAGTTATAGAAAAGGAATGGAGGCCAGGTGTGATGGGCTGACGCCTGTAATCCCAGCACTTTGCGGGGCCAAGGCTCAGGAGTTCAAGACCAGTCTGGGCAACACACTGAGGCATCGTCTCTACTACAAAAAAAAAAAAAAAACAAAAAAACAGCGAGGCATGCAGGCATGTGCCTATAGTCCCGGCTACTTGGGAGGCTGACGGGGAGGACTGCTTAAGTTTGAGAGATAGAGGCTGCAGTGAACTGAGATCGTACCACTGTACTCCAGCCTGGATGACAGAGCAAGACCCCATTTCAAAAAAAAAAAGAAGACAAGGAATGGAAAAGTTGGACAAATATTCAGCTATAAAAGGAAATTGACTGTATAGAGTTCTAGTGTACTGCCTCAGCTACCATAAAATGCAGGTTAAACACACTATTAAACATAATTTCCCATGTACCTTTGCACTGACAATGCTGTAAATATCACCATTTTTTTGGGCTCAGCCATTAAGAGCATGGGTTCTAGGGCC
This sequence comes from Macaca mulatta, assembly GCF_049350105.2. Classification (NCBI taxonomy): domain Eukaryota; kingdom Metazoa; phylum Chordata; class Mammalia; order Primates; family Cercopithecidae; genus Macaca; species Macaca mulatta. The sequence goes on along the minus strand of NC_133407.1, from coordinate 127,465,452 downwards.
TATCTGCCCAGGCTGAATCCCACTTCCACCACTACGAGCTGTATAACTCTGGGGAAATCACTTAGCCTCTATGTGCATGTTTCTACATCTATAAAATGAGTAAAACAAGAGTAACTACTTTATGAGGAACATTAAGAAATTAACAGTGCAAAAGCACACTGTGTCAGCTATTATTATTAGCACCACGCTTGTCACACAGTAAGCCCTAATTCTAATCTATGTATGCTATACTATCAGACCAATCTTGCTGAAGTATGGCTTTAGCCCCTACCATTTTTAGGGGCTCTCCACTGACTGATAAAATAAATAAAAACTTCTCTCCTAGCATTCCAGGTCCTCTACAATCTGCCCCTGCCTCAGCTCCACCACTTCTACAGGGTTCAATTGCCTCCTGCATGTAGTCTATGGTCCAACCCAAATGACAAATTCAGAACTTCAAACATGCCCCCACCCCAACTCCATCCAACTCCCAGCTCCCAAGTCTTTGCTCATATAGGTCACTCCATCTATAATAGTTTCCCTCCCTTGGCTGAAATCCTGCTGTTCACTCAAAGTTCTTCCACAAATTCCATTTCTTTAACAAACTCTTTCCTGAACCCTCTCACTAAGCACACGGGAACTCATCCCCACCTCTGTATCACAGGACTTCATGGATTCAGAGTTAAGAGTATATGCTCTGAAATCAAGGTGACAATGAGACATACATTTAGTCTCCCAGAGATCAACAATTTGCATTCCCAACATAAGGGTGTTATTTAGAACCTGGAACCCACTTTCCCACAAACCATAAGATGAGTTGTAACCATGTCTCCAAAATGGTCAGCAAAATGCCTTTGGGGTGAACCCAAGGACTAACAATGCAGGTGTGTTAGTATAAGAGGGAAAGAATAACACAAATGTTTCTTCCTCCTTTCCTCAGCCAAGGTCCAGCTCTAAGCAAAGCCATAGATCCAGTAAACATGGCACCCTTGACTTTCCCCCATTCTCTCTTTGCACCGTGGTCCAGGAGCCTATCTGGGTTTGTACTGCTTCTCAACAGACTGTTCCACAAAAACTTGCACTCCCTTTCCACCTCCAAAGTAAAGCTCTCCTATTCTTGGTAGAGTTTTCTTTGGTAGAGTTTTCTTGGTAGAGTTTTTCCTGCAGATTTAACTATTTTTCACTAAGGTGTGTGAATGACTATGAATGAATACAGTTATCTGTCCTCCTCTCCTCCCAAGTACACACATAAAGAAATATGAAGAGTAAGACCTTACCCCAAATTACTTCTAGGTGTACTGGTCCATAAACCTTTCTTCCTAGAAACACAATTACTAACTACACTCTTACGGTCATTCTGATTTTAAACGACATAATCTATGGCTCAAGGCAAATATTTATTTTCACCAATTTAATCTTTTATTTTAACCAATATTCTCTTTTGATCAACATAAAATTTTCAAGACCTTGAGGCCTTGATCCTCTGTCCACTTCCTACTATGCCCCCACGTCTACATCAAGGTGTTCTAAGTGAAGGAATTTCAGGAATGGAAAAGGGGAACCAAAACAAAATTGCTCCTGGTGAGAAATCTGCCTTTCCTGCCTTCCAGAGCTTGCTCCATCTCTTTGGAAAACAGGTATTTTCAAAAAGCATGAGGATTTTTCCAAATGGTTTCTGGGGCAGTGGCAGCAGAGCAGCAATCACAAGCGGGCGATTAGTGGGCTGGAATCTAACTTATCAGATATTTCTTTTTAAAAACAGAGCCAAGGCCAGGCGCAGTGGCTCACACCTGTAATCCTAGCACTTTGGGAGGCTGAGGCAGGCGGATCCCAAGGCCAGGAGATCAAGACCATCCTGGCCAACATGGTGAAACTACATGTCTACTACAAATACAATAATTAGCTGGGTGTGGTGGCACGTGCCTGTAATCCCAGCTACTCAGGAGGCTGAGGCAGGAGAATCACCTGAACCAGGGAGTCAGAGGTTGCAGTGAGCCCAGATTGCGCTACTGCACTCCAGTCTGGCAACAGAGTGAGACTCCATCTAAATGAAAACACAGCCAAATGGGTAAATTGAATGTCATCAGAATTAAACTTCTGTGTTTCAAAGGATACCATCAAGAAAATGAAAACCCACAGAACCTACACATTTTTACAAATCATATATCTGATTAAGGGACTTGAACTAGAATGTAGAAAGAACTCTTTCAGCTCGGTAAATTAACAACAAAAACAACAAAATAAGTTCAATATCATTAGTCATTAGGGAAATGCAAATCTAAATCAGAGATACCACCTCTCACCCACTAGGATGGCTGTAATAAACAACAACAACAACAACAGAACAGAAAATGAAGAGTGTTAGCAAGGATATGAAAAAAACTGGAATTCTCATACATTGCTAGCAGGAATGTAAAATGGTGTAGCCATTGTGGAAAACAGTGGTAGTTACTCAAAAGCTTAAACACAGAATTAGCATATGATCCAGCAATTCCACTTCTAGATATACACTCAAAAGAACTGAAAGCAGAGACTCAAAGAGATACTTGTGCACTAATATTCATTAGCAGCATTATTCCTAAAAGTCACAAGGTAGAAACAACGCACATGTACATCAACAAATGAATAAACAAATTGTGGTATATCTATACAAAGAATATTATTGCCAGGTGCGGTGGCTCATGCCTGCAATCCCAGCACTTTGGGAGGCCAAGCCGGGCAGATCACGAGGTCAGGAGTTCAAGACCAGCCTGGCCAACATAGTGAAACCCATCTCTACTAAAAACACAAAAAATTAGCCAGGCATGGTGGTGCACGCCTGTAGTCCCAGCTACTTGGGAGGCTGAGGCAGGAGAATCGCCTGAACCCGGGAGGCGGAGCTTGTGGTGAGCCAAGATTGTGCCACTGCACTCCAGCCTGGGCAACAGAGTGAGACTCCATCTCAAAAAAAAAAACAAAACAAAACAAAAAAACATTATTCAGCCATAAAATGAAGTACTGATACATGCTCCAACATGAATGAATCTTGAAAACATTATGCTAAATGAAAGAAGACAGACAACTAGGTCACAAATTATTTGATTTCATTTAGGTGAATTATCCAGAATAGGCAAATCCATAGAGACAGAGAGAAGATTAGTGGTTTCCAGGGGCTGAGGGAAGAGAAGATGGAGGGTGACTGCTTGGGAATGGGATGGGGTCTCCTTTGTGGGTGCTAAAAATGTTTTTGACCTAGATAGAAGAAACAGTTATACAATCAATATTGTGAATACACTAAAAACCATTAAATGTACAGTTTAAAGGGGTAAATTTATGGCATTTGAATTACATATCAATAAAGCTATTTTTAAGCCAACATTAAAACTTGGAAAATTTCACAAAAAATTCCAGATTGACTTTTCTTGAAAAAATCCTAAGTAAAATCTGACACCACCAGCCACAGCATTCCTCATGGGAACATGAGTTGGAGATGAAGCTGGTCCTGGAACCCATCTCTGCCACTACCTAACTCTGGACGTTGGCAGGACAACTTTTTCATCTGTACCTCAGTTAGCTCCTCTGCAAAAGGAAGATAACAATAATATCTACCTCATGAGCTTATGAAGAGTCAATAAATTAACATGTTCAGAATAGTGCCTGGCACATATTAAGTGCTCAGTGTGTGTTAGCTACTTTCACATTTTATAACAATTCATCCTCTAATAGAGGTATGTAACCGTTACTTTTCAACTTTTTGTTTTTACAAATAAAATAGCATATAATGTAATGGTCCAAAAAAAAAAGAAGTGCAAGACAACCAAGATAAACATTTTTTAAAGAAACATGCAAAAAATACTATGAATCATATGTGCCTATTTTTGTGAAAAAGTGATGATGATGATGCTAAGTTTATGCAAAAAACAGTCTAGATAACTCTGGATTTACCATATGAGAAGCAAGGGTTAAAAGAATTAAAGGTGCTTTAATTCTTTAAACTCAAAGGAACTTTTTATTAGCATATATATTTATATAATGTTTAGATTTTTTATCAACATAGTTTTATAGTCAGGATGATTATTTTAAAAGATGATTATCCTTTTATAAAGTTTTTTTTTTAGAAGAAGAAACTCTAAATATTGAAACTTTTGTGAGATTGCCACAAAACTCTGTTAGGTAAGTAGCAACGGCACAGACTGATAAAACTCACTGCCTTTGCTTGAAACTTCATCTTTAGTTGCAATTCCCAGAGCACCAACCTCTCTTGAGTTTCCTTCTTCCTCGTGGAGTATATGGTGCTATATTTATAGCTGCTAAACTCCTTGGCCAGTCAATATCTTTCAATATCTAGCCAAACCTTTTCCCACCCTTAGCATCCACCACTGCCCCTTACAAAGACTCCACTCTAGCTAAACTACCTTCTCCGGTCTAAGACATAAAGTACACATTTCTGAAAGTCTTTCTAAATGCCATTATTTTTTAAATACAATTCACATAACTAAAATTCACCATTTTCACCATTTTATTATTATTTATTTATTTTGAGACAAGGTCTCGCTCTGTTGCCCAGGCGCAAGTGCAATCCAGCTGGTGTAATCACGGCTCACTGCAGCCTCAACCTCCAAGACTCCAGTGATCCTCTCACCTCAGCTCCAAAATAGCTAAGACTAAAGGCACATGCCACCACGCCTAGCTAATTTTTGTACTTTTTAAATAGAGACAGGGTTTCAAGTGTTGCCCAGGCTGGTCTCAAACTCCTGGACTCATGTAATCTTCCTGCTTCACCCTCCCAAAGTGCTAGATTTACAGGTATGAGCCACTGCACCTGGGCTTTAACCATTTTAAGCGTACAATTTAGTGACATTTAGTACATTCACAGTGTAGTACAACCAATATTACTATCTAGTTCCAGAACATTTTCATCACTCCAAAAGCAAACTCTGTATTCATCAAGCAGTCACTGCCCACATTCCCTCCCCAACCCCTGAAAACCACATCTGCTTTCTGTCTCTATGGATTTGCCTATTCTGAATATTAAATGAAACCACATAATATGTGGCCTTTGTGTCTGGTTTCCTTCATTTAACAAAACGTTTTCAAGGTTTATCCATGTTGGAGCATGTTATCAATACTTCCTTCTTTTTATAGCTAAATAATATTCCACTGTGTGGTATACACACACACAATGGAATACTATTCAATCTTTAAAAAGAAGGAAATCCAGCCAGATGTGGTAGCTCACAACTGTAATCCAAGCACTCTGGAAGGAAGGCCAAGGTGGGAGGAACACTTGAGCCCAGGGTTCAGGAGTTCCAGACTAGCCTAGGACACATAGTGAGACCCCTATCTGTATTTTTTTTTTTTTTTTTTTAAGAGAACTCCTGTCATTTGCAGCAACACAGATGAACCTGGAGGATATTATGTTAAGTGAAATAAGCCAGGCCAAGAAAGACAAATAGGACACAATCTCACTTATATGTGGAATCTTAAAAAGTTGAATTCAGAGTAGAGAATAGAACGGTGGTTACCAGAGGATAGAGGTGACGGGTTTAGGGAAAGTTAGTCAAAAGGTACAAAATTTCAGTTAGGAAGAATGAGTTCAAGAACTTCAGCTGCAAAACATGCTTACTATAGTTAATAACAATGTGTTGTATTCTTGCAAATTGCAAAGAGACTAGATAAGTGTTCTCACAACCAAAACATAAGTATGAGAAGTCATGCCTACCTTAATTAGCTTGATTTAAGCCATTCCACAATGAATACATATTTCAAAAGAATACACTGTACATGATAAACATATCCAATTTTTACTTGTTAATGAAGAAAAAAAGGTAAGCGCCAATTCAATGGCAGGGATATTTGTCCTTTCGATTTACTAATTTATCCCCAGTGCCCATAAGAGAACATAGCACGTAGGTTGGCACCCAATAAGTCTTTGTTGCATGAACAGATATTGGGTCTACAATCTGTTGCTGAGAAGGGGTTGCCACATTAGATGGATCATGGACTGGATGGTTTCTCACAGTTCCACCTCGCTCACTTTATTTCCCCTCTCTGGTCTCTCTGGTCTCTAGAGACTTTTGAACTTGTGACTCCTCTTCTTTCTCTGCTTCTTGGTCACTTACTTCCTGGCATCATATTAATCTTTTCATTGGTATAATATTCAAAAAAGCCTAAGTTATCACTGCAGTCCATGTAAATCACCTCCTATTCTTCTCCTTTTCCTCCCAGGGACAATCCCCATGCACACAGTAAAAACTCCATAAACAGGCACTAAAGAGCTCCTTTGGCATTCTGCCAAACGTGTTTCCTCTTAGGTTCTCCCTATACTCCTCCATTGTCAGTGACTGGACACCATACAGGAAAGCCTGTTTCTCTCTTCTCTGGCACCTTGCAGACATGACACAATGAACAACATTCAATGTGATGACTTCAATGATCACTGAAAGATATCTCTGCATATCCCTTCAGCTTTAGTCCAGAAAAATTTTGAGACTGTTTTCAAGGTAGAGACTTCATAGCTCCCCCAAATTGTTCTTTTAAACATCTCAATAGTACTAAAACACTTTCTGTGAAGCTGTTTCAGATTGTTAATGGTAAAAATGTTATCTTTTATGTGTTGTCTGAAATGCTACCATTTTTGTTACAGTTGCCTAAAACCTGATTGTGGCATCACATTTGTTACCTAAGTATGTAAGATAATTGATTCCAGAGGCTGAAACTCCTTTAATCTTGTTTCCATTCTGTTCTGTTTTAGTCTTTAATGACTCATCTTAAACTGCACCTTAACTTGTAAGTTATCTCATTCCTTTCAGAAGTAGGAGAATAATTTTGTTGTTGTTGTTGCGTGCTTTTTAAGATAGGGTCTTGCTGTCGCTGGGGCTGGTGTGCAGCGGCATCATCATGGCTAACTGCCTCAAGCTCTTGAGCTCAAATGGATCCTCCTGCCACAGCCTCCTGAGTAGCTGGGACTATACGGCATACACCACCGTGCTTGGCTAATTTTTAAAAATTGTTTGTAGGCCGGGCGCGGTGGCTCACGCCTGTAATCTCAGCACTTTGGGAGGCCGAGGAGGGCGGATCACAAGGTCAGGAGATGGAGACCATCCTGGCTAACATGGTGAAACCCCGTCTCTACTAAAAATACAAAAACAAAATTAGCTGGGCGTGGTGGCGGGTGCCTGTAGTCCCAGCTGCTCCAGAACCCAGGAGGCGGAGCTTGCAATGAGCTGAGATGGCACCACTGCACTCCAGAATAAAATAAAATAAAACAAAATATTTCTAGAGTTGGCGGTGTAGCTATGTTGGCCAGGCTGGTTTCAAACTCCAGAGCTCAAGCAATTCCTTCCACCTCAGCCTCCCAAAGTCCTGGGATTACATGTGTGAGCCACTGTACTCAGCCCTGTTTTTTTTTAATCAAAATTCCTCCAGGAATTTTCTGCTTTGTATTATGTGAAATTTCACCATTATCCTCCCCAAAACAGTAAATGTACAATGGTGGACATGCAGTGAGAAACTCCATTAATGTGCCAGGCATTGGAGGCTCATGCCTGTAATCCCAGCACTTTGGGAGGTCAAGGCGGGTGGATCACTTGAGGTCAGGAGTTCGAGACCAGCCTGATTAACATAGCAAAACTCCATCTCTACTAAAATACAAAAATTAGCCAGGTGTAGTGGTGCACACCTGTAATCCCAACTACTCAGGAGGCTGAGCCACAAGAATCACTTGAACCTAGGAGGTGGAGGTTGCAGTGAGCCGTAATCACACCGCTGCACTCCAGCCTGGGTGAGAGTGAGATTGTCTCAAAAAAAAAAAAAAAAAAAAAAGACACTCCATTAATGATGGCTGCTATTTTTGTAATGATCAGAGACTACTCATTACCATAGAGCTGTCTGGCAGCCTGGGCAAAGGCACTGGGCCCAGAAAGTGTGCCTGAAGAACGCCTGCCTGTTTTACAATCTTGCTTAGGATCTTCACTGCCCTAAGCAGCTGGGTCTACATTACATGGAAAGACAAGAAAACAGGAGCTGGGGGAATGGTGCTGGAAAGAAACAAGAGCACACTTTTGGATAACTTCCAGAAAAAAGTGGGTATAGATTGGGAGAGAAGGAGGATTCTATAACTAATGTCTTCCTGCAATTTTAACAAATTTGGAGGGCATGTTATTTAGCAGTTTTTGTGTTGAGAAACAAATACCTAATAATATCATACTCCTAAATTCATTGTCATTTCATTTTTCTAAGATCATATTCAGGATTACATTTAACATTTGAGAACTTACACAGATGTCTCAAAATTAACAAACTATCATCCTTTGGTAAAACTCAAACTCTATTATAACTGGAAGCACTGTATTTGTTCAACTGTGCTTGCGATATCAGAACAGCCAGTTACCTTTTCTTTGGAGGGTAGGCCAAAAATCCTGATCGATTTACCAATGGATCTTCATCTGCTGCAATTGTGAAAGCTCGTTCGTCTTAATTCGGTTCAGATCTACAAAAACAGAAAAAAGGCAAATGGATGAAACAGTGGATGGACAAAGCTAATCAGAAACATACAGTCTCATTGGTTGCCAGATATTCCAAAATTATATGTGCTTTGAGATGTCAAACTGTTAAATTTCAAGACATTTTACCAATTTTATAACAAATGTGATTTGCGTGTGTGTGTGTGTGCGTGTGTGTGTGTGTTACAATGAACTTAATTGGCTATATTCACAATAAACTAAGAACAAATGACTATTCAATATGTACACAGTTAGCCTCCTGGGGCTTAAAATCATTGTATGTAATTTGCACTAATGAGTTTCCACTTAATTTTTAAAATGGCGATTCAGAAAGCCTGCTCCTATGAAACTTGTCAAATCACAGATTTTAAAAATACAGATTGAATAAGATTATTATTTGGAGAGCTCACGCTGTCCTTCTTTATCATTTCAGCAGTTTATAAAAGCAATTTTTAATACTTCAACAGGAAACAAAAATTCAATTGAACTATCTTCCTAAAAAGCACAAGGAAACTATGTGCTCCATTATCTTCATAGTTGTGTGCATATATTTCAGGTAAAATGTGCTTTTTAATTAATTTGTAGAGGACCAATGAGTTAAGGAGTCAAGAAATTACAGATTAACAAACCAAAGTTAGAAAATAAACTGGTCTTCAAATCTCACATGCAGAAGAGAAAAAGCAGCAAACACGGGCAATGACACAGCTATGGGGCAGACGTTGTCAAGGTATAAAGCACAAGACAGGCTGAGCTCATATGAAAAATTCACTACTCATATACTTCTCTCCCTGTAATCCTCACTGGCTATAAAGCAAGATATGGAGAAGGTAATATTGCTTTGCTCAATTTTTATTTATTTTCATGTACTCTAAAATGGTAACCAAATGTTTCTATGGCCTGAGATCCTAAGATAGGAATAAAGCATCGCTGAAAATCAGTGGCTGAAATTATATGCCATGTTTTGAACATTTATTCATAATTATCTTTATTAGGTTTTAAGTTATTTCCAGGTCATACTGCTTCCCTCTCCCTTTTTAAAAGTGTCAATTTTATTCACTCAAAATGCTATTCGGTAATGCTTAAAATCATTCCTACAATCTTTATAAACCAGATGTTTCTCTTCAGATTTCTAATTCCTTCCCAGTCTCCTTTATTTTTAAAAATTTCTCTGATTTCCATTTTAGTGCTCCTTTTCTGCCTTACTTCCAATAAAAGCTGCTTTCTTGTTTAACATGTCTGTCCTGAGCCAAAATGCATTTCTTTGAATCCTAAATACTTTATAGCTATGCAAAAATCACTCAAAGCTAATTACAAATTGCCATGATAGAGGCAGTCAATAAAGACGTTATGTTCATGATAAGCATTCACCACCCTGATGGTGATTCCTTCAGAGTAGACAGAAGGTGAAGGCAGAACAACACCAGCATCAGATTAGACTCCGCACTTGATCTTATTTCACTAGGTCAAGCCATTTTTCAGTTTTCCATCTGGACACTACTGCTACTTCTCCAAAGTATCCAAGGAAGTCATCAGATTCAGAACACTCATCTCCTTCAGGATAGTTTTGGTTTTAAAAGAATTCATCACTTACTAGTTGCATACTGTAAAAATGCTTTATAGGAAATATGAGAAAAATGATAGTTGCAGTTACTAAAAATAAACATTTAAAAACAGTAACTTCTCTACTTAGAATAGGGGTCAAAAGCCTTTCTTTAGTAGGGGAAAAACCTATTATATGCTTGTATGTATTCTCTCATTTGATCTTCTAATAACCCTGTGTTCAAAAGAGCTGTTACTATGATCTCCATTTTACTACTGAGGAAACAGACTGAGAAAGGTCATAATTTGCTCAATATTACCCAGCAAACAAGTGGTGTGAAACTAACTAGAATCCGGGCCTTTGGTGATATTTAGTTCCCTTTCCAGTACACCAAACTGCCTCAATGGCAACTTAATTTTGTTTTGCAAAGAGAAACAGTTAAAAAGAAATCATTTTAAATAGACTTGGAAAATTTTCTTAGAATCATTAAACTTGATATCTTTTATTCATTCAACGACTACTACGTAATAAGCATTCAACAAATATAATTTCTAAAAAGATTTCTTTAAATGATGGTCAGTTGGCAGTGGGAGAGAAAGAAAGAAGACATAACTTGAAGCATAAGTTTATTAACTCTTTTATTTTTTAAGGGGGAGGGAGATTATATAAGACATCTTTCTCCTAGAGGAGCTCCCTAGCCTATGTTGACCCTTTTTTCTAAGAACTATGTAATTCTCAACTCCATGCCAAGTCATACTTTTACTATGGGGCTACAAACTACTTACTCCCATCTTTGTCTAAGCTGGACACACGACACAAACTGAGACAGTCAATGTGTTCTTCTTAGAACGAGAAATTGAGATGAAGAGGGTCTAGTTTGGTGAAGGCTGCAAGCTACCTCTAAGTGCTGTTTCAGTCTATAGGAAAAAGACAGTCAGCAAAGAGAGAATGAAAGAATGAATGTGCTGCTCAGAGTGAATCTGACCCAAGAGGTCACTAATCTCCCGTTTCTCCCAGGAGAAAAAACGAGAGAGAAAAAGAGAAAGAGAGAGAAACAGAGAGAGAGAGACAGACAGACAGACAGAAGAGAGAAGGAAGGAAGGAAGGAAGGGAGGGAGGGAGGGAGGGAGGGTCTCTGCACAGGAGTGTTCTTGGGCTTTCTTGTTACCGCCATAGCCCCTGAGTGGCCCACAGCACTTCCTTCCCTAGGTTCCCTAGGGTTCTAAGAAGCCCCTGGCATCTAGGGTAAATGCCCCCCCTTTTTATGAGCTTATTTTTTGAACTGATTTGTGATAACTGCAACAAAAAATGATCTTGTCCAAGATAGTAAAAAAATGTATTTTAAAAATAGAGCTATCACCAGAATGTGTTATAAAAGAATATACTGCAGAAGCCCAAAGGGTTCAGAAACACCCCATCATTCATTTTAAACAGAGAAAAGCCTACAATGCTACATGGGCAGTGTTACATTGGCTTTTACAGGGAAAATGGCTTATTTTCTAGGAGTAACATTTCTGTGTGCTTTTAAGATTCAGAACTTTGTTGCAACTTAAGGCATAATCTGAATCACCTCTTGTTATGTCATACAGTCTGTCAAAATTAAGTATAAACCTGCTAATCACAATAAAGAAAAAAGGCTAAACCAAGTCAGTCTTGTTTTTAACAGAATAAACTTAACTTCTTAACTTATAGGCAAAATTACCAAGCTTTAATGTGAGACTGGCACCCTAGCTTCTTAAAGAGTGCGTAAGAGGGAAGAAAAGGGGCTAGAGAAATGAATCCTACAAAGGAAAACACAGTTGTGATCTTATAAATTAGAGCTTGTTGCGGGAGAGGGAATAGGGAGAAAAAAAAACAAAACAAAGCAACCTGAAGCCTTGAAGGCTGACTCCAATCTCTCCATTCTAGATATGAAAAGACTGAAACCAAGAGAGATGATCTCAGCTGCTTTATTTATTCAATAAAAACATGTTGAGGCTGGGGCACAGTGGCTCATGCTCGTAATCCTAGCACTTTGGGAGGCCAAAGCAGCAGGACTGCTTAAGTTCAGGAGTTCAAGACCGTCTGAGGAAGAGCAAGATGCCGTCTCTACAGAAAATTTTTAAAGACTAGCCAGGCATGGTGGCACATGCCTGTAGTCCCAGTTCCTCAGGAGGCTTAGGCAGGAGGATCACTTGAGCCTGGGAAGCTGAGGCTAAGGCTGCAGTGAACCATGATCATGCCACTGTACTCCAGCCTGGGGCAACAGAATGAGATTCTACCTCAAAAACAAAACAAAACAAATTGAGAATGTGCTCCATGCCAAGTACTGTGTCTGGCACTAGAATTGGCAGTGTTATTCAGCTAAGTCACCTAACTCCTAGGCTGTGCGTTTTTCTCTTCATCTTGATACTCGCTGCAAATGGAAAAGTCCACAGACCTAAAATAGCCCACTTTTTTTGTTTTCTATGTTGATCTTGGGGGGAAAATGGCTTTGTTGCTAATATTTGAAAGGCAGGAAGATTCACATAAAATTCCAAACTCCTGGTTTCTCTGGGAAAATCTAAAACTCTGGCCACAGGGGCCAACTTTTTTGGAGGAAATGACTGAATTAAGCTGTGTTGGGAGCTGCCCTTTGTCACTGGGCACGTAATTTCCAAAGTACTCAGCTGGCTGTATCACTTATTTTCCTTTCAAACCTGTCTCCTGTAGGTAGCCATGCTTGTGCCCCCAGAACTATACTGTCTTCCTAAATCTTTTCTTCCAAATGAAAATTGACCACCCAAACCCAAATTTTTTAGCAGGTTGTAAAAATGTTTAAACCAAGTTATATATCAACTGCAGACATATTCTCCAAAAATACAAATTAACATGGCATCTAGTTTACTCCCTCTCTTTGGACCCCAGTTCCACCTTGCTTTCACTCTCACAGGCTTTCTCCTTGGCAAAGCAAATTTAAGAACGAAACGCTATACACAACCTCTTTTTTCAATGGTGCTACTGGGTATTTCCCTCTTCAAAGGTTAGAGGGTTTTTCTACCTACTGAGCTACAGCCACTGCTCAGTTATTCCACTGAGGATCAAGTCAATGTGAAAACACACAAGTGGAGAGGGAGTCAAGGCCAATTGTGAGGAAGGGCTCCAGTAACTCTGGCCTGGGTTTCTTGAGTACATTTCAGTCACTGCAGTCAGTCCTAGGGCTTTCCCAACACTTCATGGAACGCCTCACATGGAGTCTTATTTTTAAAGGAGCCTCCATTTTCTAACAGCTTCTATTAGTACATACTTACACAATGTTTAGTCCCTCTCCTCTCTCCAAATATGTTCAATATAGCCATCCTTCACTCTTTTGCCATTTCAGGATGCACAGTTCTCCCATCTTGAGCCCCTCTCTCCCAGGCTTCACTGAGGTTAACTAGGTTCCCTTTTCTTTTAGCAAAGAAAGGTCAGCAAGGCATTTTTTTTGTCCATTATTTGTGACTATAGGGCACCATTTCACCATTAGCCTAAAAGAAAACTAAAATATAAAATTCCCAGTAATTCTCCCATTTGTCATTGTGCAAAACCTTGATCAAGTCAGTAGATTTGAAAGTCAATTTATGAGAGCACATGACAATAATAATAGTAGTAGTAACCGACATTTACTGAACACTTACCACGTGCCCAGTAACAAAAAGTAAGCCTTTTACATGCATCATCTCACTTAGTATTCCCGTCTATAACAAAGGAACTCTTTCTGTGCTCCTTTAACAGAAAACTGAGGCTTGTGAGATGAGGCCAATAAAAGCTGAGGTATTGCATGTTAGAGTTGAGCTTAAAACCATTTCCTTCACTGCCATACACCACAATTCCCACCTGTTTCTCCATACCTGCTGCTCATGCCTCCTTGAACTCCTTTCTTACTTTCCAAGTAACTCATATCCACACTTCAAAACCCAGCTCAGATGAAACTTCATCAGGTCATCACGCCTACTGCTCTAGGTGGGCTTCCTGGAGGCTGGGTCCACAACATTTCATCCTTGTATCCCTAGGGCCCAGCGCTGTTAAGTGTTAATAAATGCCTGATGAATTGAATTGGATAAAATGGAACCACAGGTTCTGACGGCTACCCAGGTTAATATGTGCCTGGAGTGGGATGCTATCGCCTTGCTAAGAACTTGCAATTAGGCCAGTGGAATAAAGAGCTGCTCTGGCATTTACCTTCACTCTTCCCAGGCAAACTCACCTACGGACATCAATGCTAAGGAAGGGAGAAGGAGGGATAAGAGGCAAATTAAAGTCCAGTACTCCTGTTGACAGGAGTTGGGGTGTGTGTGGTGGAGGTGTCTTTAAAGTTGACTGGGAGGAGGAAAGCCTGGGGAACAAAGAGAGTTTGTCCCGCAATAGTCTACCAGGGGAACGTTAATCTCCTGTGACTGGCCTGGGGTTACAAAATTCTAAAATTTATATATGTGACCTCAGTCAAGTCATTCTTTGCTAGTCTAGCACGGTCCCTTAGGATAGATGTTAAATAAACAAACAGCATGCATTTTACTCTGAGGCCATACTTATCAACACTACCAATAAGAACAATTTTCGCTGAGTGCTTAACTTGGATCAGACCCTCTGCTAAACTCTGTACATGTACTATCTTGTTTAATCTCCACCACAGTCCTACAAAGAATACTTATAAGTGAGGAAATGCAGGTCTGTAACAGATAAATGGCTTGCCAAAGGTCACTTACCAAATGACTGACAGTAAGGGCAGTGGCTAGTGGGATAAATGTAGTTTTCATTAATAATGCTCGTAGAGTTTTTAATTCTTCTACTCCGCCTCTTTAAAAATTACTTCCTAAATACAGACTGAGCAGCATACAACAAATTTCACTCTAATTTCACTCTTCTCTGAAAGATCCAGGGAAAATGCTTCCACTTCTATTAAGCCTTTCTAAATACTATTTGTGATACAGATTGCCAATAGTCACCTATATTTACATTCTCCGCCTGAGCACATATTTTGCCTAAATTTCCCAATATTCATTGCAATAAGG
Organism: Macaca mulatta; assembly: GCF_049350105.2. Lineage (NCBI taxonomy): Eukaryota > Metazoa > Chordata > Mammalia > Primates > Cercopithecidae > Macaca > Macaca mulatta. The sequence goes on along the minus strand of NC_133407.1, from coordinate 127,450,441 downwards.
TCACGACATGTGACTGAATCCAAAATGTAAATAAAAATGTTGCATAAGCCAGGTGTGATGACTCACACCTGTAATCCCAGCATCTTGGGAGGCTGAGGAGGGAGGATCCCTCGAGGCCAGGAGTTCGAGACTAGCCTGGGCAACACAGTGAGACTCCATCTCTATGAAAATTAAAATAAATAATTAGCCAGGTGTGGTGTCCCACACCTGTAGTACCAGCTACTTGGGAGGCTGAGGTAGGAGGATCACTTGAGCCCAGGAGTTCAAGGCTGCAGTGAGCTATGACTGCGCCCCTGCACTCCAGCTTGTGCAAGAGAGCAAGACACCATCTCTTAAAAAAAAAAATGCTGGGTCCAGGCATAGTCGCTCGTCACTCACGCCTGTAATCCCAGCACTTTGGGAGGCAGAGGTGGGCGGATCACTGAGATCAGGAGTTCCAGACCAGCCTGGCCAACAAGGTGAAACCCCATCTCTACTCAAAATACAAAAATTAACCAGGCGTGGTGGTGCACGCCTGTAGTCCCAGCTTCTCAGGAGGCTGAGAAACGATAATCGCTTGAACCCAGGAGGTGGAGGTTGCAGTGAGCCGAGATAGTGCCACTGCACTCTAGCCTGGGTGACAGAGTGAGACTCCATCTCAAAATAAATAAATAAATAAAATAAAATAAAATAAGAAATGTTGGTTGCCAACTTCTGGGCTAGGCCCATACAAACCTCTCTGGCTTGAGCTTCAGTCTCTCCTACCCTCCTCTGCTGGTCAAATGGAAAGGGCTCCAAGCACCTACAGGAGGGCACAGCCACACAATTTCACTCCTGAATGACTAGGGGAATCAATAGCCTCCTTGCCAACACACTCTGAGCTTAAACAAGAAATAAACATATATTAAGGCACTGGGGTTTTGGGTCATTATAGCAGTCAGCCTACCCTTATGAAGTATTCTTACTATCATAATTTTCATTACCAACAGCAACCGCTATAATTTATTGAAGGTATACTAAGTAGTAGGCATTATATTAAGTGTTTTATATACATTACTTTATTCACTTCTATGAGGTAGCAAAATCATACAGATAACAAAATCAAGGGTCAGAGATAAGTAATCATTTCCTCTTCTGAATATTAAAGCACTTACAGTCTGAAAGATTTCAAATAATTATGTAATACCTTGTTATACATGTTGCATTGATGGGTTAAGCAGTTTTTAAAGTCCTGTAGTTAGTTGATATTTTCCTTTAACTCAAAACTTGTTTCCCTCATTTGGATAAACAGCTAAGAGGAGAGGGGCTGGGTCTTACATGTCTAAATTCTGTATCATTTTACACATTTTCTCATGAATATACAAATTAATAGATATAATTATATTCTTTACGCCATTTCTCACAGGCATGTATGCACCATGTCTCACTCCTTCTCTACTGTGTTTTGGTCAACAAACCCCTTGAGTAAATCTGACCAAGAAAATTGGCTTGCTACGAAGAGTTGCTTAGGATGCTGTTTATTTCAGGCCCATAACTTAATGAGTATCATTAATGCAATTTTTCAATACTGCAATTACATGCATGAATGTACATAAACACTTAGCAAAGTGGCTGGCATACAGCTGATGGTCAATAAATGATTGTTTCCCTTCTCCTCTATCCCAATAGCTACTTTAAGTACAATCATATGCTGCTTAAAGAAAACAAATGTGATCAAGGGAAAAATGTTAAGCTGGTAAGTAAAGGATGATTTTAATTACCAGGAATATTTTCCCAACTGGGAGGAAGACTGTCTAAAATGTTAGGAGCCAGGGCCAAACAAAAATCAATTGCTAGTTGCAAGATTATCCTATTCATAAAAATCTGTCCTGACACAACCTCAGGAACATGAATTCTGGAGAAGCTGAGGAGCCAGTGCTTATTCACTGCCATGAGCTGCAGAATGGTTTCCTGGGATTCACCTTCTGTTTGCTCAGTGTTATAGGTTTGACCCTGTGGCATTCCCTAGAACTATGGCATCATTATTTGTAGCCAAACACTAACATGCCCTCCTATAGATCCTAGAATATTCTCCACATTTTGTCAGAAAACAGTATGCCAGCATCTGAAGATCTGATTTTTCTGAGGCTATTTCCAGCCCTTGTCTATCCATAGAACTCCATTTCCTACTTAAGACATTCGAAGAAGCTTAACATGACGCAGACACTTAATTTCGTATGGTGACATTCCACAATTCTGTGACATAAGCTAATTAATGTAAATTAATTAATTAACGTAAATATTTCAACTGCTCTTCATTTAAATATCATGTTCCAAAAAGTCTCTCTCCTTTGAAGATTTCAAGACGAAATGGAGTACAAATATGGTCAGTTACTTTATTTGGTATAAACATTTGGACTTCTTATTCCTGTTCTTCATCAATTGTAATATCTACTTTGTTGACAGGATGGACTTTTCCCAGGGTAATTTTCCCTTTAACACCAGGGTATCATCCTTAACAGCAGGCAATAAGGTTAATGCTATAATCAGCTATTACGTCGGCATATTCGACTTTAGCGGCTGTTCAAATATAGCAACACAGAGTATGGAACACCCAAGCTAGAAAAACATGGTCTTAAAAATTAGTGAATCAAACTCTGGGTAACAACTTTAAAAAAACAAATATTCTTTTTTTTTTTTTTTTTTTTTTTTGAGACAGAGTCTGGCTCTGCCGCCCAGGCTGGAGTGCAGTGGCCGGATCTCAGCTCACTGCAAGCTCCGCCTCCCGGTTCACGCCATTCTCCTGCCTCAGCCTCCCGAGTAGTTGGGACTACAGGCGCCCGCCACCGCGCCCGGCTAGTTTTTTGTATTTTTTAGCAGAGACGGGGTTTCACCGTGTTAGCCAGGATGGTCTCGATCTCCTGACCTCGTGATCCGCCCGTCTCGGCCTCCCAAAGTGCTGGGATTACAGGCTTGAGCCACCACGCCCGGCCAAAACAAATATTCTTTTAAAAATTTTATCATATTCTTTTAAAAATAAAATTCTTTTTAAAATGCTAAGAGAAAAAAGCCAATTTTAAAAGATCACATTTATGTAACATTCCCAAAATGACAAATTTAGAGTTGGAGAACTGATTAGCAGCTGCCAGGAGTTAGGGACTGTGAGAGTAACAGGAATGAATGGCTATAAAGGGGTAGCACAGGGGAGATCTGATTTTTTTTTTTTTTTTTTTTTTTATAGGGAGTCTTGCTGCGCCGCCAGGCTGGAGTGCACTGGCACAATCTCAGCCCACTGCAACTTCCACCTCCTGGGCGATTCTCCTGCCTCAGCCTCCCGAGTAACTGGGATTACAGGCACTTGACACCAGGCCTGGCTAATTTTTGTATTTTTAGTAGAGACAGGGTTTCACCATGTTGGCCAAGATGGTCCCGATCTCTTGACCTCATGATACGCCCACCTCAGTCTCCCAAAGTGCTGGGATTACAGGCGTGAGCCACTGCGCCTGGCCAAGATCTTTTTAGTGATAGAATAGTTCTGTATCTTGATTGTGGCAGTGATTACACGAAAATACACATGATATCATGACACAGAACCAACCATACACGTACTTTAAACCAATGTTAATTTCCTGGTTTTAATACTGCACTATAGTTAAGACATAATAAATGGGAGAAACTGGGTGAAGAATAACCAGGACCTCTCTGGACCATCTTTGCAACTTCCTATAAATTTATAATTATCTCAAAATAAAAAGTTAAAAATATAGCTTAAAAATGTTGAATTATAAACATATTTCACAGAATAATCTATTCAACTCATATTATTAAATAATATCCAAGCCTCTGTAAAAATCTCTTATCATCTGACTTTCCATTTTGTACATAAAGCAACTACTGATTATCTTGATGGGAGAAGGGAGTGAAAATAGAGGTTTTAGAGTTGGTTTTGCTATCAGGATGCTTACTGTTCATAACACTGTCAGTAACAGAATATTTTGGTAGTCAATATCTGGGTGTCTTACAAAGGAGTAGGTAGCACACAATATGTAAAAAATAAAAACATATATTTAAAGTCTCCTTATATCCTAAAATCTATAAGATTTTTCCATTAAAAAAAAAAAAGAGAGAAAGAGAGGCTGAGAGCAGCAGTACACACCTGTAATCCCAGCACTTTGGGAAGCGGAGGCAGGTAGATTGCTTGAGACCAGCTTGGGCAACATGGTGAAACCCTGTCTCTACAAAAAAATATAAAAAGTAGCTGGGTGTGATGACACATGCCTGTAGTCCCAGCTACTTGGGAGACTGAGGTGGGAGGATCACTTGAGCCTGGGAGGTTGAGGCTGCAGTGAACTGAGATAGTGCTACCATACTCCAGCCTGGGTGGCAGAGTAAGACTCTGTCTAAAAACAAATAAATAAAATAAAATAAATAATAAAACAGAGATCCATCTAACAGATACTTTAAACATAATTTAAAAATAAAAAAAAACATATTTTGTGGTTTCTATGTGCTAATCAAGATGTCACTGTGCACATTATACATAATTTCCAAAATATATTATTAGACTTATGTGACTACCAAACAATAGACTTTTTAAAATGTACACATGGCAATAGTTTCTACAATTCAAACATCTCTCTGGCTAAATTAATACAAATTTTTGCAATGTGCCAATAATAAATAAGAGACAAAAAGAATTCTGGAAGCTGGGAGATGCAAATTAAGCAAAGCCAGTGTAAGTCATTTTCACTAGGGTTTCAGACAGAGATCTTTTATCACTGGTTGAAATATAACATTCTGGGACTACATCACAAACATGCCCCCTGATTCCCTGTATCTCACACCCAAACGGGCTCAACACCAGTTCGTCATGACTGAATCTAAAGAGACATTGGCAGCACTTCATAAATACCTTCCTGTTCGCTCCTTTCTACGGTGATGCAATTTGACCTACATTTCCAGTGCCCATTGAAACTTCATGGGAGGGGGAAGAGGAGAGTTTTTCATTTCTCCTACCCTCTGATTAACTAGGACAGCAAATGCCACTAAAGGGACTGCTACTGGGCAGAAGCAAAGGGGAAAAAAGTCATGCCAGTAGGAAATTCCACAGGAGGACATTTAGAAATACTGCATTCTCTGATTCTGCAAACTGTCATGGCTTCATAAGACAACAGCAAGGAAGAATCGCCCCACTTTACACCATAGTAAGACCAGAACACTAAGGGCTATTTTATTTACCTCAGGCTCCCTATGGGATGAAAATTAAACTTGAACTACAGACTATTATCCTTGCCATAGTATTTTTTAAAAATGAACTTTTAATTTTAGGATGACTTTAAATTTACAGAAAACTTGCAAAGATTATACAGAGAGTTCCTGTAAACCCGACACCTAGTTTTCCCTATTGTTAACCTCTTATATAAGTATGGTATCTTTGTCACAGCTAAAGAACCAATACCAACATGTGACTATGTATTTTCCTTCAGCTTTAAGGCATGATTGACAAAATTATACGGTGTAAATAAGATGTTTTATGTATATGTTATAAAATAATTAAATCAAGCTAATTAGCATATCTGTTGCCTCATTTTTTTGGGGGGTGAGAACATTTAAGATCTACTCTCAGCAATTTTCAAGTATATAGTATTATTAACTATAGTCACCATTACTGCATAACAGATTCCTTAAACTCATTCATCCTAACTGAAACTTGTACTCTTTGATCAACATCTCCCCATTTCCCTCATCACTCCCCCAACTCCCAGCCTCTGGCAACCATTATTCTACTCTCTGCTTCTATGGTTCAATATTTTTACATTCCACATGTGAGATTCCTGCAGTATTTGCCTTTTTGTGTCTGGCTTATTTCACTTAACATCCTCCAGGTTCATCCATGTTGTCGAAAATGAGAGGATTTCCTTCTTTTTTAAGGCTGAATAGTCTTACATTATTTGTATATATACACTGGATATCACTTTTTTTTTTTTTTTTTTTTTTTTGAGACAGAGTCTTGCTCTGGAGTATAGTGGCGCGATCCTGGCTCACTGCAACCTTCACCTCTCAGGTTGAAGCGATTCTCCTGTCTCAGCCTCTCAAGTAGCTGGGACTACAGGTGTACACTACCATGCCCTGCTAATTTTTTGTATTTTTAGTAGAAATGGGGTTTCACCATGTTGGCCCGGCTAAATTGAACTCCTGGTCTCAAATGATTCACCTACCTCGGCCTCCCAAAGTGCTGAGATTACAGGCATAAGCCACTGTGCCTGGCCTAAATATCACATTTTCTTTATCCACTCATCCATTGATGGATACCAAGATTGACTCCACATCTTGGCTATTGTGAATAATGCTGCAATGAACATGGGAGTGCAGATACCTCTGTGACATACTGATTTCCTTTGGATATATATCCAGAAGTAGGACTGATGGGTCATACAGTTCTTTTCTATTTTTAATTTTTTTTGATAAACCTCCATACTGTTTTTCATAATGGCTATACTATAATTTACATCCCCATTACCAATGTACAAAGATTCCCTTTTCTCCACATACTAACCAATACTTGTTATCTTCTGTCTTTTTGAATAGCCATTCTAACAGGAGTGAGGTGATATCTCACTGTGGTTTTAACTTGCATGTCCCTGATGCTTAGTGATATTGAGCATCTTTTCATATACCCATTGGCCATCTGTACATCTTCTTTGTCAATTCAGGTTCTTTCTCCTTTTTTAATTGGGTTATCTGTTTTGTTATTGAGTTCCTTATATATTTTAGATATCAACCCCTTATCAGATGTATGGTTTGCAAATATTTTCTCTCATACTGTTGATGGTCTTTTCACTCTGTTGACTATTTCCTTTGTTATACAGAAGCTGTTTAGTTTGATGCAACCCCATTTTTCTATTTTTTGGTTACCTGTGCTTTTGGGGCGATATCCAAAAAATCACTGTCCAGGCCAATGTCAGCAAGCTGTCTCTTTCCTCCCTTTCCATATTGCACTCTTTGGAAAGAAGTCACTAGGCACAGCTCAGATTCAAAAGATGGGCAGTGGGCTGCGTGCGGTAGCTCACAACTGTAATCCCAGCACTTTGGGAGGCTGAGGCAGGTGAATCGCTCGAGCCCAGGAGTTCAAGACCAGCCTGGGCAACACGGCGAAATCCCATCTCTATTAAAAAAATAAAAATAAATAAAAATAAAAATTACCTGGGCATGGTGGCACACACCTGTAGTTCCAGCTACTCAGAGGCTGAGGTGGGAAGACATCTTGAGCCCAAGAGACAGAGGCTGCAGTGAGCTAAGATTGTGCCACTGCACGCCAGCCTGGGTGACAGACGGAGACCCTGACACCCCCCCTCCAAAATAAGAAAAAAAAAAAAAGATTGGCAGTGATGTTCCATCTCCTTGAGAGAAGATTATCTGCATAAATCATTTGGAGTTCTTTTATATTAAAGATTTATCTATTCTCTCCCATATGCTTATTTATCCAATCATTTATTTATACCAGTAGGGCCTCATGGATATTTATGATTTTATATCACATATTATTTGTTTATATATTTATATGAGCCTTTAAATATATATATACACTATATATTTTATTTACATCTATTTTATATATTGGGTTACAATCTAACACTATGTTTTTTAGCTGTTCAAATTGTTCTAGGTTTGACCTTTGGGAGCTCTTTCAGTTGTCTCTTTGGTCCCTTTGACATACCCCATCATTGTATATGGGGAGGGAGAGAGGGAGAGAGGGAGAGAGGGAGAGAGGGAGAGAGGGAGAGAGGGAGAGAGGCGGAGAGGCGGAGAGGGGGAGAGGGAGAGAGGGAGAGAGGGAGAGAGGGAGAGAGGGAGAGAGGGAGGGAGAGACGGGGAGAGGGAGGGAGGGAGGGTGGGAGGGAGGGAGAGAGAGAGAGAGACAGAGAGAGAGAATGTGTGTGTGTCTACGTGTGTTATTTTCTTACTTTCTGGAACTAGAAGATATTACAGGCTCATATTGTTTATTCCCTGTCCCAGGCACAGAATCTCCTTTTAATGGAGAATGGTATTAGAAACCAAGATCTAGACACTGGGTCTTAATGTTTGACACTTTAAAATTTCTACATGAACTACTTCTATAGTAAATGAACAAAATTATCTCAAGTATCTTCATTTTGTGGAATAAAATAATAAATCACAAAAAGGATGCTTGGTAATCAATCAATCTTGGTAATCCGGCTACCATCTGACTTTCAGGTTTGACAGGGTCAATAAATATCCTAATCAAGTTCCCCCAGGGGAAAAAATATTTATTTTTTCTGTTGTTGGGGGAAAGGAGAAGAAATCTAGAATTAAATGCCACTTGTTTGCTATTCTATGCAATAAGGTATCCTCTTTTCTCCCCTTAATACTAAATGATATTTCCTTGGTGTCAACTCTTAATTACCTGAGCTTAGGGAAAATAGAAATATCAATCAGATCTGGCTTTGAAATACACTAGTGATGACTTATGGCAGTTACACCTTCCTATTTATGTTTAAATAGCATAGTTATATAGGATTCTTTAGGATAGTTACACCTATCCTATTTGCATATTTTAATGTTACAACTAGGTTTTTTTTGTTGTTGTTTTTTTAACTGGGAATAAATGAATCAGCTGAACACAAGCACAGCGCCTGGAGCTTCTTGGGCAGTAGGGGTACCTAGTGGGAAGTGAACAGATTTCTAGACATAACTAAATTGCCCAGACTGGAGTTAATCCCATGCAACACACACTGGGCAATTCTTCACCTCAGCCTTCAACCATTAATCTGCAATATTAACAAATGGACTATGCAAATAAAATCTCTGGTGACCTCAGACTTTTTTAAAATAGAAAACAGGCTGGGGCCAGGATCTAATACTGCTAATACTGCTTTTCTCTATCTTTTTTTCACTTGGACTGATTCAGATTTATATTCAATAAACATTTACTGAGCCTCTACTATGCACCAGGCAGCACACCATGCCTAGTGCTTCCAATTAATCCAATAATGAGAAAAAATCAAGGGCCCTGTTTCCATTTTTCCCTTCCAGCAGAGCTGCTCAAGTTGATGGAAGGTAAGTCAAGCCTTTACACAATGCTGAAGGCTCAAAAAGTTTTGGAGCAGCACATGGTTTAGTGTCCACGTCTATAGCTGTCTAATAACGTCTTAGAAAGAAAAGATCATAACCCTCATCCGTAAAATAAATACTGTATAATCAAACCTACTTCTCAGGAAGAATGCATGGAAAACGCAGTCCTGGCACACACCACGGGCTCTTTAAGTACTGGCTCATGTTCATATTATGCATTTCATCTATGTGTTCATCCTAAACACACCTAGGAAACACCAAAATTGCCTCACTAAGGTGTTCATTGCCTTTCTTAATTGCCAGCTTTACTTTGTAAGATCCTAAAATCATGATCTTTAAAAATGTCAGTACCTACGTCCCAATCAACCTGTCTGATAAATAAACAACACACATTCATTTAAGAGTCATAGGCCAGAGGCCAAGTTCAGTGGCTCACACCTGTAATCCCAGCACTTTGGGAGGCTGAGGCAGGTGAATTACCTGAGGACAGGAGTTCGAGATCAGCCTGGTCAACATGGTGAAATTCATCTCTACTAAAAATACAAAAAAATTAGCTGGGCATGGTGGCGTGTGTCTGCATTCCCAACTACTTGGGAGACTGAGGCATGAGAATTGCTTGAACCTGTGAGGCAGAGGTTGCAGTGAGCCAAGATTGCGCCACTGCACTCCAGCCTGGGCGACAGAGAAGACTCCGACCCCCCAAAAAAAGAGTTGAAGGCCAGAATGGATAGGTCATATTAAAAACAGTAACAGCTAATGTTGTCTAAAAGTTTATTTTACACCATGCACTGTGTAAATGTTGCACGACAAGCTGACAAGATAGATATTTTAACTATTTCTAATTTCCAGATGAGAAACAGGCTAGAGAGGTGAAGTAACTTGTGTAAGGTTGCCATCCATCTGGGCTAGGCAATCTGTCCCCAAAGGAAAACAATAATAGCAGCAGCAAAATTATACTGCTGCAACTAAACATAAAAATCCATTCCTCACCTCACAATGCTGGTGCCTTTTCAAACAACATCACACTGGGTGCAGCAGAATGAAATAATTAAATGTGTTCTTTACTAGAGATGCAAACTGAGAGAAGGGCTTTGGATACTTCTGCCCCCAAGATGGACTACAAATTGGGACTTCCTGCTTCCAAAATATTTTCAACAATAAATAAAATCCATCAAAGACTCCCCACAGTGTTTAGCAGAAAGTAACTCCCTGGCCCAGCCTGGCCCAGCAGCCTGTAAGTCCCTTTACTCTCTGGCCCAACCTTATAGTTCTTAGCCCTGTAGAATGCCGTGGCTCACGCCTGTAATCCCAACACTCTGGGAGGCCGGGGCGGGCAAATCACAAGGTCAGGAGTTCAAGACCAGCCCGACCAACATGGTGAAACCTCATCCCTATTAAAAATACAAAATATTAGCGGGGCGTAGTGGCAGGCACCTATAATCCCAGCCTCTCGGGAGGCTGAGGCAGGATAATCACATGAACCCAGGAGGCAGAGCTCTCAGTGAGCTGAGACTGTGCCACTGCACTCCAGCCCAGGCGACACAGCGAGACTCCGTCTCAAAAAAAAAAAAAAGAACACTCCAACCACAATGAACAAGGCCAGTTTTCAGCACACTGAAAAGTTCTCTTAAGAGTATTTGCACTTCAGGTCGCTTCTAGACTCAACTAACTTCTTCAGAAATCAGTTTAGAGGTCACTTATCTCTTCAAATAGGCAGAGCTACTCCCATACTGATTCCCTAAAATGGTTTAAGAGATTCCCAACCTACTCCCTCCTCAACCTTGGCATTCTCAGCATTGGTACTACTCAATCACAAAAAGGCATGGCTAAGAGCAATCCATTTTTTTAAATTAAACAGACCAGAGTTTAAATTCTGTTTTCTATTTTCAAACTATGTGACTTTAAGAAAATCTTTTCGGCCGGGCACGGTGGCTCATGCCTGTAATCCCAGCACTTTGGGAGGCCGAGGTGGGTGGATCATAAGGTCAGGAGTTCTAGACCAGCCTGGCCAACACGGTGAAACCCAATCTCTACTAAAAATACTAAAATTAGCCGGGCGTGGTGGCGGGCTCCTGTAATCCCAGCTACTCAGGAGGCTGAGGCAGGAGAATCACTTGAACCCGGGAGGCGGAGGCTGCAGTGAGCCAAGATTGTGCCACTGCATTCCAGCCCGGGCGACAGAGCAAGAATCCGCCTCAAAAAAAAAAAAAAAAGAAAAGAAAATCTTTTCACTTCTCTGATGGGGTTTAATTGAAAAGATAATGCAAGTAAAGCGCAGTCTGGCACACACTAAGTGCTCAATAAATGATAGCCATTATCATCATTATTCCCATTCTACAGATAACAAATTGAGACTCCAAGAAGCAAACCACCAAAGGTCACACAACTGGTGAGTAGTAGGGGTTGGGTTGAAACCAGTTCTTTTTCCTTTGTTTGCAAGTCTCTATTGAGCGCCATGCTCGGCACTGAGGAGACAGTTGTGAAACAGACAGTAATGAACGCTGTTCTCATGTTGTTTACTTCTGGTAGCAAAGAAAGCCATAAAATCTTTACACAAATAAATTGAAAGAGTGCTTTGAATGAGAAGGGCAGGGTGTCTGAACACACAGGGTTTTAAAGCAAGTAACAAGGTCACTGACTTTTATCTAGAAGGTCAGGGAAGGCTTCTGTGAAGAGGAGGCATTTAAAGGAGGCAAAAAGGTGTTAGGGAGATGAGGGTGGCAGCAAGCACCCCAGACAAATGAAATCTCAGTAGAAAAGACACTGAGGAAGAATGGCAAGTTTAAGGAACTAAAAAGCAGAGCATCTGGTGAGACAGAAGATGCAGGCAGGGCCAGATCAGAGGACCACTAAAAGATCTGTTCAAAGTTTTGGATATCATGCTTCCTTTCGGCAATGGAAAGGCACCAAAAGACTGGCTGCCCTTGAAACAGCAGTGAAAGGCTCACTCTGACACCAACTCCTTCAGTCAGGGCTATTTGGCACTTTTTTCATTTGTACTTCTAGGACACGGCAACTGTAGCCTTTTAATATTTGTGACCTGTCTGAAAGAATCTCTGATAAAGACAGACTACGTCACTTTTCCCTCTTTTTTAATCCCACAGCTGATGCTTTTATTAAAGCACTGATTATTATAGGTAGGTGTGGACCTCTTTTCACTATTTGGTCATAAATTTCTGGAGAATAGAGTAAATATTCATCTTCCCATGTCTCAAACCTCAAAACTCAATAAAGTTATGGACTAAAACAGACTCTATTTTGATAAGCTAAAAATCTGTTTTTTCTTTTTTGAGACGGAGTCTCACTCTGTCACCCAGGGTAGACTGCAGTAGCGCGATCTCGGCTCACTGCAACCTTTGCTTCCCAGGTTCAAGCGATTCTCTTGCCTCAGCCTCCCGAGTAGCGGGGATTACAGGCACGTGCCACCATGCCCGGCTAATTTTTTGTATTTTTTTTTTAGTAGAGATGGGGTTTCACCGTGTTAGCCAGGATGGTCTCGATCTCCTGACCTCATGATCCACCCACCTCGGCCTCCCAAAGTGCTGGGATTACAGGCATGAGCCACCGCGCCCAGCCACATCTGTTCTTGTATTTCTAGATTGGTGGGATAAGAATCTTTTTGCTAATTCATTCTGCCTTATAAAGATCACCTGAGGTCAGGAGTTGGCGACCAGCCTGGCCAACATAGTAAAACCCCATCTCTACTAAAAATACAAAAATTAGCTGGGTATGGTGGCACATGCCTGTAATCCCAGCTACTCAGGAGGCTAGGCAGGGGAATTGCTTGAACCCAGGAGGCCCCTGTACTTCAGCCTGGGTGACAGAGCCAGAGTCTATCTTAAAAAAAAAAAAAAAAAAAAAAAACTAAAGGGATAACGCATAAGGACTTAAGTTGCACTTTCCTTTTGCACCTTAACCTTAATAATAAAAAACACATTTCAGCAAAGTGTCATTAAAAGTACAAGTTTTATATTTTAAGATAAATCACTTGTACAGTTCATATGCGTATTTTTTAAATGTTAGTTTAATTTTAGCCAAGAACAAAATGCCCCAACAGAAGGTCTTTCAGTGATTTTCCAATTCTTCTGAGAACTGTTCAGATTCTCTCTCTGAATATTTAATTACTCTGATAAGAGTAGGGTAACTCTTTGGGCTATTTATATTAAAAGATAGAACTGAGTCATAATCAATAGTTCACATGCTTTAAGATTTATTTTGGGATTTCAGGAGATAAGGATGATGAGATAAAACTATGAAAGTGAGATTAAGAATATGCTATAGGGTATGGTAATAATTTTGTCTGATCCACTTTCCATCCCGGGACCAACTTTCCACCATTCTGGGCCCTGCTGAGTCCCAAGAGGCTGACCTCTATGGGCAGCATCATAGACTCACCTGCTGGCCAGCTTCGAGGTAAGTCTGGCCAACAGGAGGCACTGGAAAAAGATCAAAGAGCAAAGAAAAAAGTCAGAGAGGAGAATATTCCCTCCTTGTTCCCTCCCTGCTCTGGGCTCCCTTTCTGGCAGTGGCTGAATCCCTCCAGTACTATAGCTCCTGTTTAACAGCCCATCCACTATGGCTCCAGCTCTCACTAGACACCAGTAACACTATTTCTTCTCTTTGCTCCCTCAGACCTAGCAGTGACAACAGCCTGCCATTGCTATTAGTTTCTAGGTGACAGAAACCCATGTCATCCTGAACTCTGCTCATCCTTCTGAAAATAATTCTTTCACTTAAAGTCTCTTAAACCGTCTGAGTTGGATTTTGTTTCCTGCCAGATCTAAGAATGCAAACCATACACCTGTAAAATCAGCAATCTCTCTTTTGCATGTGAGCAGTTATCACAATGGTTATTGATCTTGCAAATTAATTCCTTCACACAAAGCACTGCATGGGAGCAGAAGTAACACCTTTTAAACTGGTCAGTGCAGGAGAATACTGAGAGTGCTCCTGAAAGACAGCTAGCAGAATGGAGGGGCCAATGCTTACAATTCTCTAGATAGGAGTCTGTTACTTGTCAAGAATAAAATGTTTACAAAGAGATGCCACTGCCTCCTACTTCTCCTGGGTTTCCTCTGGCTGATGGCAAGGAATCAAAGTCAGCTTTGTATTTTCACACTGAATACCAAGAAGTTGTATCACTGCCTGGGGAAGCTGCCCTGTGTGTCACTTCACTTTGCTAGTTTTTCAGACCCAGGACCTGCTTACCACTAGCCCAGGCAGACAGGAAGAGAACCAACCATCTCCTATTACTAGCCACCTGCCTGCCATCCTTCCTTCTTTCTCTTTCATCCTGGGATAAATCCTTCTTCTGCACTAATGCAAAAGATGAACAGGATGAGAGAATTCTGCTGTGCTCAGCCTTGCCTGTCTCTTTAACAGTTCTGACCAGATTAGCACTTTTCTTTTTCCACAAGAGAGGACTGGCATATGCTTATACTATAATCTGCTTTGAGCTCCTTCTCTGGATTTTTCTCTTACCAAGGCAACCGGATTTGAGGTTAGATGTTAATTGAAATCACCTGGGAGTCTGTAAATACTCTACCTTGCTGTTACTTGGTGCAAGTAATCTGAAGGATACTATATTTGTGAATATTCGGGCATTCTTTTGAATAAGAGCGGATTTAAAGAATTTTTCCGGGGGGTTGATAAGAACTTATGGCTCATATCAATAAGTCACTCCAATAAGGACCCCAAACCTCTCCCTCTGCAACCAGCAGGCATTTGGAGCTGACAAGAAACAGTTGCTAAGATAAAGACAGACACAGACAGATATAGACAGTTGTCTAAGAAAAGATGCTCTGCTGCCAATCAGCCAAAGCTGGCCAAAGGGCCAGGCAGCTCTCATCAGCCTGAAGGCAACACCTAGCGGGCAGTCTGACAAGCAGTAGGATTAACAAAATTTGGCTCACACTATGTACCCATTTCTACCACTCTTCTACCCTTACTTCTAAGCATACCATTTCAAAGTATATTTTATTGGAGAACTCTATAAGCAGCTGGGGGGATATACATCAAATGTTAATAGTGATATCTCTAGGTAGTAGAAGTATGAGTAACTTATTTCCGTCTATCTGTGGAAGTTTCTGAGTTTTCTACAAACACTTATGATTTCTGTAATCATGAAAAAAATTTTAAACAAAAACCTCTGTAAGCATTCAGGAATTTCAGTTTTTCTGTAAGACCCAAATTTATGTAATTCTTGAAACTTAAAATCTAAATTACCTTTCTTAGCTTTTGAGATTTAAGATTTTTCAATAGTACAATCATTCTATGGACTTTGTTCTTAAATTAAAAAACCATTCAAAATGTGCAAAACAAGAATGCTAAATTGAATTTAAGGTGTAAATTTTTTCCAGTATACATCACAATCTTAACTGAGACAATTTAGATACTTCAAGGTCAAAGTTCACTATTTTAATATTCTGAAGTACTCTTACCACAAATGAAAATACAACTATTTCTCTCTGTAAGAACGCCATGCAGATGATATCATATGCAGTTATATGGCTAAGAGACAGATAAAACAAACTAGTGTTTCCTCCACTACAAATGCTAGCCAATAAAAACTTTCCAGTCTACAGCTGATTAATACTTGACACTAGATCTATGGAAAAGAAAGCTACTCATTGCTGGCCGTTAGCTAAAAGAACAGACACACCAAGAAACCTGCCTACTATCAGATCAGGACCGCTGTTTATTACGACAACTGATTTTTCAGTTTAGTGCCATTTATAGTACTGAAAAATCTTTTCTAGGAACTAGCTTTCCTCATAATCTATAATAGCTGAACATGTGTTATTCACTGTCTTGTAGTGTTGAAATATATTAACAGGGAATCTTGGAAACCATAAACATCTTTACTAGCTTCAGGAAGCTAGTAAATTTGAACAAGCGATTCCTTTAAACTGTCTTAATGTAATGGCAAATGGTCTCTTTTCTAACTTCGATCTGCAAATGATTTATAGTTATAACTACCACAATAATAATAATCAATAGGGTAGGGAATGGAGGACACAGAGAATGGAGCCTTAAATTTCTCCTCTTAGAGCAGCCAGAACACTAAAAATGCCTTTGTGTTCAGTATGCTAAAACTTTAAAATGCCAGTGAAAAAAGTATAAGGAAATGAAAAATATTTATTTTTCAATGTAGAACTTTACTCGTATTCTTTTTAGAATTAAGTTGAAGGATTCCAAAGGCTCATAGTATCTACAAAAACCATA
Source organism: Macaca mulatta (assembly GCF_049350105.2). Lineage (NCBI taxonomy): Eukaryota > Metazoa > Chordata > Mammalia > Primates > Cercopithecidae > Macaca > Macaca mulatta. Next base: position 127,434,166 of record NC_133407.1, on the reverse strand, counting down.
AGACAAAAACCAAACAAACAAAAAAATGCAAGAGGAAAAAATAGTTTTTTGACTAGTGCTTATCAAAACATGGTTAGAAGCTGTAGAAATCAGTGCCTGAAACAAATTAGAAAAAGACAACTTTAAAACAAGTGTTAAATGTCAGAACAAGGTTCCAAAAGCTACAGAAGTCTTGGGATGTGTCTATTTACAAAATGGTCTGGCCAAACAAGAACCACCATATTACCACTACAGACAAGTTTATGATCCAGACTACAATGAAACTTTAAAAGTAATGGGGGGAAAGAGCCTAACATACAACCCTGCTATTAACAGAAAACTATATGGAGACCTTAATTAAACAAAAGCGTCAAGTGCTTCTCTCAAAACCTCTTGTAGCGATAGACCCGTCAGCAGAAAACAGACAGGACCATTTAAAAGAAGAGTCCAGGGGCTGAGAGGACAAGTGACTATATCACAAGGTGGTAATTACATTGTAAAGAAGTAAAAAAGGCCAGATCCAAGGGCCCCAAGAGGTACTTCAAACCCAGCTAATCGTGGCAAGAAGAGATGGGGTAAATCAGCTCTTCAACTGGCTATCTGTGGGGAAATAAAAAGATGCTGGGCCTCCAAGGCAAGAATAAACAACAGCAGCTACTAATTACCAAGGTGACTACTAGACACCATCATTACACATTGTCATGGTCGGAATGTTTATGTCCCCCCAAATTCACACATTGAAATCCTAGGCTGGGCACAGTGGCCCACACCTGTAATCCCAGCACTTTGGGAGGCTGAGGCAGGAGGATTACTTGAGCTCAGGAGTTCAAGACCAGCCTGGACAACATAGCAAGACCCTGTCTATTCAAAAAACACAAAAAATTAGCTGAGTGTGATGGCATGCACCTGCAGTCCCAGCTACTTGGGAGGCTGAGGTGGGAGAATCACTTGCCACTCAGGAGTTCAAGACCAGCCTGGACAACATGGCAAAACCCCATCTCTACAAAAAATAAAAATAAAATAAATAAAATAAAATCCTAACCCTCCCGGTGATGGTAATAGGATGTGGGACCTTTTCAGGGGTGATTAGGTCATGAGGGCAGAACCTTCATGAATAAGATTAGTGCCATTACGAAAGAGTCCCAGGAGCTTGTTTGCCCCTTCCACCATGTGACACCAGCTATGAAACAGGAAACATGCCCTCATCAGACATGGAATCTGCTGGTGCCCTGATCATGGACTTCTCAGCCTTCAGAACTGTAAGAAACAAAGGTACGTTGTTTACAAACTACCCAGTTTATGGTATTTTGTTAGAGTAGCCTGAACAGACTAAGACGCACACCAATGTCACTACAATAAGGGAACATTACTCAAATGAGGCCAAACGTTAGTTTACCCATCTCCAGTTCAGCCTGGAAACTTCAGAATCCAGAAAAGGGGCTTCTGCAGTTAGTAAACCACTGTTCTAGAATCACCCTCAATGGGCAATCAGAACACCTAGGTTCTGCAATAGTCCTAGGCTGGAGAGGAAATCACCCTTTCTAAACCTTATCCTCAGCTGAAAAATAGAGAAAATATTTCCTCTTCCCTGACTTCAAAGGATTGGAATATACAATGAAACAGGAGGACATACACGAAAATGCTCTGCATAAAATCACACTGTATATGTACAGCATTTTATCATTTGAAGTGTGGTTTAACTCATACTTACAAAGGCCAAATAAATGTAGGTTGCCCCTTCAGCCTATAAGCTATAAAGTCTAACATGCTTATTTCAAAGTATTAGCAAAGTTACAGTGAAAGCACTTAGACATAAGAAGACAGAAAAATAAATGCAGAGAAATTTGAGAAAATTTAGTGCAGAGACCATAAACTTTATTTATCTCACTGGGTTCTAAGGGGATCACTATACACTGGATAAAAATGTTTATAGTGACTCTGTTACCAACAAATGGTTAGAGTCTATATGCTTTTCTTTAAAAATCAGGAAAAATGTATATTTCAGGAAAGATTATCATGTAAAAAACACATGTAGTGCTGCACTTAAAAGTGGTAAGTACCAGTAAGGTTAAATGGAAATAGACGGTGTAGAGCCACAAGAATGCTTTTAAAGATGGGGGTTTAAGAATCCTTGGGGCCAGGTGTGGTGGTTCATGCCTATAATCCTAGCACTTTGGGAGGCCAAGGTGGGAGGATGGCTTGAGCCCAGAAATTGGAGACCAGTCTGGATAACAGAGTCTCTACAAAAAAGAAAAAAAAAATCTAATTAGCCAGGTATGGTGGCACACACCTGTATCCCCCACTTCTTAAGAAGCTGCAGTGGGAGGACCGCTTGAGGCCAGGAGGTCAAGGCTGCAGTAAGCCATGACTGTGCCACTGCGCTCCAGCCTAGGTGACAGAGAGACAGCTTGTTTCAATAACAAAACAAAACCCTTGGATGTAGGATTGGGAAGGAGAGGGGTGAACCAGGGATCATTATGGTGTCGCTTATATGTGATACAACGTCTAAACCAAGTCCACTCACAGTGAGTGGCCCACAAATGTTCAGATAGTAAATAACTGTTGGTTTTACCTGCCCTCCATCAATTCCCACTGCTGGGGAATGACAACTCCCCTAAAGGGTACTGTCTGAGTGAGGCAATAACCAAGGCACCTGCTAGGACCCAGTCTGGGCATGAAAGATACACTCTCAGTAGAAAGTGGGATTAAAAACTGCTGGAGAGGTTAGCTCTCCTGTATCCTGAGAAGACTGTCTACTGAGTCCTGCTACCTGGATCCCTGAAGCTGCTCTAGATCTGGTTCACTCTGAAGCCTGATTCTTTGGCATTATTGTCACCACATCCCTCCAGCAACTTCTTTTTTTTATGTTTAGTCAGATTTAGTTCCTACTGCTTACAACCAAAGATCTCTGGCTGATTAGCTGTTATACTGTGTCTAGAAGAACTGCATTTTCTTAAAAACTAGGGGGGAAAAATTTTAATTTGATTGGCAATTAAACCATTAATTTTACATTGAAAAGGGATACGTTATAGAGTAGAATACAAAATTCATGTAAAATTTTAAGATAATGGATTTTGAGATTTTAAAAAACATGCTTGCCCCCACTTCCCACCCTTCCTCTCTCCCTCCCCCATGCAAGTTCTTTAGTGATGGGATTAAGAAACACTGGTATAGAGATAAATTTTCCTTAACTTTTAAGATCTGTCCCTAACTAGATAAAAGCTCTAGGGCAGGTTACTTAACCTTTCTAAGGCTCACTTTTCATACCTTTAAAATGGGATAATACTACCTACATGTAGAGCTGTTATCCCAAGAGATAACACAGGAAACCATTTAGCACTGTTCCTCAGAGCAGTTTTATCAGCCATGGCAAACAAACATAGTTAATATAATAGAAGCAAGTTGGCACATAGGTTGATGGCTGCAACAATTTCCTGTAGGCTATCCTGTGCAATATGACTTGGCAGCATTTGCCATCAAGAGGGGGTATCTTTGTCCAATCCCTTGAATTTGAGTTGACCTTGTGACTTGCTTTGACTAGCAGAATATGGCAGAGTGGTACTTTGTGACTCCTAAGCTTAAGCCTCCAGAAACCTTCCAGTTCTCATCCTCTTGAAACAAAGTGCCTCCACCTGAGGAAATCTGGTCTAGGCTGCTAGAAGATGAGATTATGTGGAGCTCAGAGAGAGATCCCAGCTTGACGAACTAGTTCTGACTCAAGACTTAAGAGGACTGCAGCCACATTAGTGACCTCAGGCCAGGTACTACCAATGGAAGAATTGCTCTGCCCTAATTATGAGAAAATAAAATGGCATGTGTTTTAAGCCACAAAGTTTTGGAATGGGTAGTTAACAATAGATAACTGACAGACATGCTTCATGAATTATCGTAATATTTCTATATTTTATAGTCTATTCACTTCCTAAATTTTCCTATAACAAACTCTAAGGCCCAAAGTCCACAAAAAGTCACTATGTCACAGCCAGATGTGGTTATGTTTCTCATTCTTCAAGGCTAGATCTACGTTTCTAATTTCATATAAAAATGAACTGTATCTCTACCAGAATGAGGGGCATAGGACATAGAACATACTCCAAAGCCAAAATAACTGAAGTGAAAATTTGCTAAAATTATCATAGTTAAACCACAAAGATGCAGGTGCAAATAAAGTTGAGTTGCATTTGAAGGTAACTGGCTAAGGAAAAAAAGGAACAATTTAATTGATAATTTAATTAAAGCATTAAATTATAATCTGTTTTGATTTTTAATTTTTTAAAAAACAAAACAGATTATAATAATCTGTTTAACAATCAAAATTATAGTTTTAGATTATAATTTAATAATTAAAACAGATTCTCCCTGTAACAATTCTTGCTCCTGGCATTTTCTTCCATACACTTCAAAGATGACCAAAATCCTATTCTAAAAGTTCCATCTTATACACAGTCTCATTATATACCCTTTTTTCTACGAATAAATATTGACTGCATCATGCTTTTTAAAGATTGCAGCATATTCCACTACATGGATAGACCCTAATTCACTTAATCCCTCATCAATAGGTATTTAGATCACTTTCTATGTTTTGTTATTATTAAAGGAGAGGTGAGCAGTCTGGTACATGCATCTGTACATACTTCACCAACTGTTTCTTTAAATTCCTAGATGTGAATTTACCTTTTTTTCTTTTTTTGTAATGACTTTGGGTTCATATTGCTCAAACTGTCATCCAAAAGATATGTACAAAATTTACTTTTTTTTAACAAGAAGGAAATCCTTAAATGCTAAAAGAACACATTTTACATCTCTAATATCTATATATAAAATGGCAATTTTTAAAATTGCATTTTATCTCTATCTAAAATACTGACTCATGCCTCTTATACTGTATTTGCTGTACATTTGGAGGGGGAAAAATCCTACAATACCCAAATAATTTCTAGTGGTTTTATTTTCAGCACAATGTTGTTTTGAAAAAGTAAACTCCAAAAAGAGTGTACTTGCTGCAAAATAAGCAAATCAGTAGAGAATGTTGAAAAGCAGGAAAGGAAGCAAAAAATAAACTAATCAGTTAGAGCAGTTATCAGGTCACCAAATCTGCATCCTTACACAATGGCCAGGAGAGAAAGGTAGAGAGAGTGAAAAGGTGAAACTAAAAGCAGCAGCCCTCAGAGCTTCAGTGATGGCAGGATGAAATTACACACAGACATATATATCTACATGCTCTGTACACGCCAATCCTGGAGCTAATCTCCAGGGGTTAGAACACAAGAGGAATCTTTGTGTGCTTTATAGAACCAAACATCATGCAGAAAGGGAATGGGAAAGACTAGGATACAGATTTCCTTTAGGGTAAGAATGTCTAGTTAGCAGCTTGAGGGGCCAGTATCAATTACTTCCCTTCCAGGGCAAAGAAGGATTAACAGGAACATTAAGCAAAAGACAGCTCCAAAAGCACCGATTGCCTTCAAAAACCATCACATCTGAGAGGGTCCAATCATCAAGCTCTATTAAAAAATGGGCAAGGTGAGAACACCTAACAATAAATAAAATTAACTGGTGACAGAATCATGCATGCGCTAAGAAGTAAAGGCCACACAATATGACTAATAACAACTTATTGACTAAAGTTTCATCCTATCCAAAGAGATGAGGGCATTAGATCAAACTGCCATACCAAAAGCAGAGTATGCTAAATAAAACAGCAGCGTGTGAGCACACACACACATATGTGTGTGTGCATGTGTTGGGGGTGGTTGCTTGGCAAAGCCACAAATCTATCCATCTAATATTCTAGGCAAGGATTCTGCAAATTATGGCCCATCGACCAAATCTAGCTAAGATTTTTATACAACAGGAGCTAAGAATGACTTTTACATTTTTAAATGATTGAAAAAAATAAAATATGATGTGACATATAAAAATTGTATTAAATTCAAATGTCAGTGTCCATAAACATTTCTTGGAACACAGTCACACCCATTCATTTATATCTATGACCATTTTCCTGCTATCATGGCAGAGTTGAGTAGGTGTAGAAACCTGGATGGCTGGCAAAGTAAAAAATATTTACTATATGGTCCTTTACAGAAAATGTGCTGACCTCTGTTCCAGGCTATAAAATCACATAGTTTTTTAATGGATCACAGCTCCAAACCTGTACAGGCTTGTTGGTTTGGCCCCTGACATATCCAAGATTTTGATATAACCTGTCAGGCCAATAGAGAATGCAACCCCAAAAAAAAAAAAAAAAAAAAAAAAAAAGAGAATGCAACCCCATTAGCTAAGAATAATGGAAAAGTCCAATAGGTTGTCAAGATGTTGGGATACCTGCCTATGATAACAAGAAAATGTAAAAGGTTTTTCTGAGTTGAAAGTAAGATGGTTCCAGAAGGTTTAAGTGGGAACCAGGATGAATAAAGGTATTCTCTTTAAAAGGATGTGTAATATCTCTAGCCGGATGCGGTACTTCACGGCTGTAATGCCAGCACTTTGGGAGGCCGAGGCAGGTGGATCACCTGAGGTCAGGAGCTCGAGATCAGCCTGGCCAGCATGGCGAAACCCCATCTCTACTAAAAATACAAAAATGAGCTGAGCATAGTGGCACATGCCTATAATCCCAGCTACTCGGGAGGCTTACGCACGAGAATAGCTTGAACCCTGGGAGGCGGAGGTTGCAGTGAGCCAAGATCATGCCACTGCACTGCAGCCTTGGCAACAATGAACCTCCGTCTCAAAAAAAAAAAAAAAGTATGATATCTCCTTCCAAAGATGAGAATGTAACTATCTTCAAAATGGCTACCACTTTCTGAGTATTTACTAGGGGCCTAGGACTAAGCAAATTTTTTTGCATTTATTATCCCATTTAATGGTCATCTCCTCTAGACTCAGAGAAGTAGACTGGACCAAGTTAAACACAACCAGAGAGCTCAGGAAATGAGAATCAAGGCCATATTCAAAGTCTAAAGCCTGTGATCATAACCATTTCCCAACCTAAGGGAAGAAGGCATAAATGATCGCCACAAATAAATGACAGGAAAGGGAAAAACTACAGAAATAGTAGAAGCAAGTTTATTTTTATGGCCATAAGCATTATACAGTATTTTATTTATATATCTCACACTTTCTTTTGACTGATAATGCCCTCTCTTACTTCAGCATTTAAAGTAAAATATGATTCAGTACTGCCAGACCCTTTCCTATTGAGAAAAATCAACACATGTACCCAACTATGAAGGCATTTTAAAGATGGCAGAATTAGACAACTAAAGCGATAAATGTAACTTCTACCCATGAACTCCTTGGGTTAAATGCCAGCAGAATTAGACAACTAAAGAACTAAAGCGATAAATGTAACTTCCACCCACGAACTCCTTGGGTTACCTGTGAAGGTCTCAAAACGAAAGGAGTGGTGAAGCACTTTTAGGAGTGATGGACTATAAAGCACATGTGCAGTATTTTAATTTTTTAATTCAGATTATAAGTGAAGAGAAAATGTTAAATGGAATCTTGCCCACAGAAAGAAATACAATGCTGGTGGGTGGCTATTGTTTCTTCCTGCCCAGCAGCATCCATGTCCTCCACTCTGCTAAATAAACCATCATTTTCCACTTTCCTCTAAATACCTACATTTGGGGACGACTCAATCCTAACTCATTTTTGAAAATCTTTTTCTTAAAAAAAAAAAAGTTTTAAGTGTTAATATCTTCATCACACCAATTTGGAAATAATATACTTGTTATCCTATACAATTAATATACATGTTTCCTCAGATGTTTATTACTGGTTCCCCAAATCCGGCTTATAAGTCCTTCTTGTGGGCCAAAGAGGAGCTAAGATTTTTATACAGGAAACTTCTAGCCAGCCTTGCGACAACTGTACTAGTTAGCCATATCCAGATGAGTAACTGAAGAGTTAAGCAGGGTAAGTAGCTAGAGTGAATAAAGGAAACCAAATTTGAATTTTAAGTCTATTTTGACTCAAACTGTGTTTTCCCAATCATGTTCTACTGTCCTGCCAAGGCACAAACACATTTTCTTAGAATGATTCCCTCTGAGTCAAATTTCACATTTTCTGGAAAGAAGAGAGTGGAGCTGAAAGACCCATTTGCTCCAAGGGCTGGTGTAAAGATCAAATCTTTGCTTATCTACCATCGAACTATCTGGTCTGAATTTTTGGATATAATTTTTTAAAAATACAGCCACAGTGCATGCAGGACTAGCATGTCAGACCAGGTTGGCTTATCAACTGATAGGCAGTGCTTTGCTGTGGGAATAAAATGGAAGTGCCTCTAAGTCTGAAGACAACGTTATTTATTTATTTATTTATTTCAGTGTCTTACTCTGTCGCCCAGGCTAGAGTGTAGTGGCGTGATCTCAGCTCACTGAAACCTCGGCCTCCTGGGTTCAAGTGATTCTCCTTCCTCAGCCTCCTGAGTAGCTGTGATTACAGGCACATGCCACCACGCCCAGATAATTTTTTTTGTATTTTTGGTAGAGATGGGGTTTCACCATGTTGGCCAGGCTGCTCTTGAATTCCTGACCTCAAATGATCCACCCGCCTCGGTCCCCCAAAGTGCTGGGATTTCAGGTGTAAGGCACTGTGCCCAGCCTGAAGATAACTCTAAAAGGCAAGTAATGAGCACATAGATCTACTTTTCAAAAATGTTTTTTTCTCTTTAAAATGGTCATTCTGTGATGGCTCATGCCTGTTGTAATCCCAGCCCTTTGGGAGGCTGTGGCAGGAGGATCACTTGAGCCCAGGAGGTCAAGGATGCAGTGAGCCATGTTCATGCAATTGCACTCTAGACTGGGCAACAAAGTGAGACCCTGTTTCAAAGGAAAAAGGAAAAAAGAAAAAAGAAAAGATTTCTAACTTCCATTTTATTCAATAAAAAGATGTGTCTCTAATTTTTTTTTAATTCCTGGATCTCTTTTCTAAAACAACTATAGACCTTCTTCCAGAAAAATACACATATACAAAAAGTTTTGGTCACAACTACAGGGAGTTCAGGAATCCCCTGAAACCGACGCTTGGAGGGTCACAGACCCCCAGGATAACCCTTGTTCTAAAAGCATATTACAAAAATCCTTACATTATTTCACGGGCCCAGAATAAAGACCATATAGCTAGCTCTCTCATCATTTTGTATATTTTCGGAAAGTAAATATCAAATAAACACACAAATTTTTCTTAACTAGTCTTTCATATTCTAAAAAAAAAACCAAACAGAAATCTTATGACTCGAATAAATCAATAAATATAAGATCATACAAGTTCAAAGTCTGAATCAGTTTTCTTAAAATCTGCTACTTCCATTTCTGTGTTTCTGCCCATAAAGATCTTCCTTGAAAAGAAGAAACATTAGAAGGGTAAGGACTTGAGTCTTTGCTACTTTAACATTCATCAACAGGTTAATATGTAAAAAGAAGACCACTCCTAATGTTTACTAAAAGATGTTCTCTCATATACACGAGATATACAATATGATGAAAAGACAATTCTTAAATGTTCAACGAATAGATCTGTGTGAATGCAATTGCAAGTAAAATCATGTAGCTGACAAAGCAGATTTTAGAGTTCATAAAGGTTCAAATTATGTGTTTCTCACCACTTGAGTCAAGCACTTTCAGGCTGGACACAATGGCTCAAACCTGTAATCCCAGCCCTTTGGGAGGCTGAGGCGGGAGGATCTCTTGAGCCCAGGAGTTCCAGACCAGCCTGGGCAACATAGTGAGATCATGTCTCTACAAAAATAAAAATGAAAAACAGCCAGGCATCATGGAACATGCCTGTAGTCCCAACTAGTTGGTAGCTGAGGTGGGAGGATCGCTTGAGCCCGGGAGTTCCAGGCCGCAGTGAGCCCTGATGATCGTGCCACTGCACTCCAACCTAGGCAACACAGGAAGCTTGTCTCAAAAAAAATAAAATAAAATAACTTTCAGGAATGTTTATTTTCAGGTACAGCTCAAACTTTAAAGTCTTTCAAATTCCTCTTCGTCTTATTACTCTAGAAAATTTCTAGCATCATCCAACAAAATTATAAGTTATCAAATGAACTTATAAAAATGTTTGAACAGCACTCCATCTATGAATATCTGACAGAATATCTCACGAAAATTTAAGTTACAGGGGACAGTGATACTTTCCCATGAAAATATTAAAGATTATTTTAAATAGCTAGATACTATTTAAAATCAGTATATAAGAAATGTTTCAAAAATCAGTATTATAAGATTAAGAAACACTTAAAAAAGAACATTTCACCACATGACGATTACTTTCTAAATAACTATCCCCACCAAAATGCAACTTGGTATTGTGAACCCCAATCAACTGACAATTTCAGTTTACAATTTGTAGTACTTAAGATTTTTTTAAAACAGTTCTTCACTTAGAGTGCCCTGTCTCCTAACAAAGGAGATGAACAGGCTCTGATGCGCACCTACAGCCAGCGTTTAGGTCAGTATTTTTTCAAAGTCAGGGAAACTTCACACCCTAGGGGAGGGCAAGTTACATCTCAGAATCTTCACATAAAGTAATTTTTGTCTTTGTGACAAAAGTTAAATTCTTGAGCGCTAATTCTTGAGAGCACTGTAATGGTATTATTGAAGTCACTGGTCTCATATAATATGACTAAAATTGTACATATTTCTTGCTAGAGGTTAAACACACTTCACTTTAATACATTTGCATCTGCAGCTTCTCCTCTTTGAAAGAACTGGGGGGAAAACAGGGATAATGTACCTAAAGTTAGTAAGGAAACTGAAACAACCAAATTTATCCCACACAACTTCTTCATCCTGGATATGAAGATGCAAGATCTACTTAGTGGACAGGAAAATTGGAAAACAACGATATGACTGAATAAAATAACAAACCTGTGTCAACTGAGACATGATCCTGGTGCTAATCGTATCTATCCCACTGGAGGTCAAATCAGCTGTATTGGTGCCTGTTTCCTCATCCACCTCTCACCACCTAAACGTGCCATTTACGAGAAAGCTATCGAAGTTGAGTCAAAGTGATTTCGAAAAGAGATGCCCATATAATTTGCAGTGTGCTCCAGACAACTACACACAAGGCAACGTTTCTCATTGAGCACCCCCGCCCCCACTTTCAACTTCCCCTTAAGATAGGGACAGTCACAGAAACATTTTCTGAAAATCAAAGAGAAAAATAAATAAAAGCACCCCATCATGATCACCGACGAGATCCCGACTCTGTGGTGGAATTGGGTGCCGGGTGAGGACGATGGGCACACGCTCCTGGTCGCTCCGCGAACTCCTCCGGGAGGTCGCCAAGTTTCTCTTTCACCCTTTTTCCCGCACCCGCCGAGCCCAGGAAGGAAGGGGGCGGCCGCAGGGGCCGGAACCGCGCGACCTGGAACCCGGGGCCTTTTCTGATTGCCGGCCGCGCCCCGCGCAAGTGCCGGCGTTCGAGACCCGCCCCAGCGCGAGTGGGCGCCAACTTCGAGGGGACCCCCAGCGACGCGTCCCCTCTGTACCCCTAGTCCCGCCTCTCCCGGGCTCAGCCGGATCCTGGCGTCCCCGTCACCCTCCCCATCCCCCAGGGAAGCGAGCCCACCCCTAGCAGCGTCACCCTGGATGGGGCGGCGGGGCCGCAGTCACCTTCCCGGAGAAGGAGCTGGGGCCCCGACTCCGGGCGGCCCGCAGCCCCCGCCGCGTCCCCGCAGCCCTGGCGGCGTCCGGGCGAGCTCACCTGGCGGCTGGCTGCGGCCTCCGGGGCGGCCTCTGGGCGTGGGCCGGGCGGGGGCTGCAAGGGGGGCGGCGGGAGCCCGGCCTGCAGCCGGGGCCGCCGCCGGCCGCCTAGCCTCACCCCAACTCGCGCCGGCCGCGGCCGCCCCCGGGGAGTACCGGGAGCGTGGGGAGCGGGGGTCCCGCGGCGGCGGCGCGGCGCGGCTCAGGCGTCGGAGCAGGCGGCCGCGGGCGCCGCCGCCTCCTCCTCCATGGCTGTTTACCCGGCTGCATTGTGGGAGTTTGACCTCCGCCGCCGCCAACCGCCGCCTCAGCTTGCGCCGCCGCCGCCGCCGCGCACGCCATGGGAGCCGTGACTGACGGTGAGGCCCCGCTCACCGCCACCCGCGCCGGCTGCACAGCCTGTTCGGCCTCCCCGGAGACCCCTGGCCTCCCAGCCCGCTTCCGGGAACCCCTCGGCCTGCCCCGGCCGCTTCGCCCGAGCGCTTCGGCCTTCCAGACCCCTCCCCGAAGCCCCGGGCCTCCCCGGCTGCTTCCCTGAGTCCTTCCTCTCGCCAGAGGCCGAGCGCCCCTCGGAGCCCCTCGGCCTCCCCCGCCCGCTCTCCCGAAGGCAGCGCGGGGCTGTAGGGTGTGCCGGGAGCGTGGTCGGTGGGCTGGGAACACACGTGGGAGGCCGAGACGGCTAGAAGCGGTGCAAGGGCGGGTGGGACCGGAGGGAGTACGGGTTTGTCTAGGGGCGCGGTGAGGGCCCAGGAGCCGCGAATGGTGGGCGGTGGTGCCGGGCTTGGGGCTGGGGGCCTGGAAGGTTTCTGGAGGACTAGGAGGGAGTGGGAGCTCCAGGGATGGAACGGGAGTTTCGGGACTCGTCTACAAGGGATGTCAGGATACGGAGCGTGACACCTGGAGGGGTCCTGGGGCATATTGGGAAGGACTCACAGACAATGGAGTCGATGGCAATGAGGCCTTGAACTGCGAGTGGATTGTGGGTGAGGAGAGGGAGCAGGGAATTATTTATAAAAGGAATACAGAGGGATGAGGTATCCGGAGGGTAATGGGGAAGTGTACCTGGGAGATTTACGGGGGGTAAGGAGGAGCCAGTATAGTGATGAGAAACCATCTAGGGTAGGTCAGGAGGATAGAAGATGTATATGTGTTTGTTGGGGAGGGTGATTTGTCAGCTGGAATGGATTTAGAGGGGCAAAGACTGGGTTTGTGGACTGTCTAAGGGAGATGGTCTATGGAGTGAGAGCAGAAATAAGGTGACACTTTGGGGAAAGGGGAAGGGGCATGATCGGCAACTGGAGGGAGAACCTACAAGTTATCTGATTAGGGAGGAAGGAGGTCCTTTGATATCTGGGAAGGGGAGATCTAGGGCTTTTGGGTGTTTTTCAGGAGAGGGTGACCAGTAACTAAATGCCTGTGGAGAGGCCACTTCTGAAGAGTTGAAGACCACCAGGGTCTCCACATTAAAGGGCCTGGCCATGGGAAGAACAGTGATAGGCCCAAATTTGCAGACTGGTAAAGAGTAGTGGAGGTGGAAGACTACTAAAGACCCAGGAACTTCATGTAGAATTTCAGCTTTGCTTCATTCCAGTTTCATTTATTTAGTGGACATTTATCCTTCCTGGACTAGGCTTTGGGATTACAACCCAGAACCAACAAGCAAGAACTTTTCCCTCTCCAAAATTTCGGTCGGAAGGGAAAGAAACATTGACTAATGAGTTTTAAGAGTGACAAATATTACCACAAGGAAGTACAAGGTTGGTAACTGTAGGAACATGTAACAAAGATTATCCAATCAATGGAAATGAGAAAGCTTCCCCAAAAAAGATAATCCCATTTTTGAAGAATAAATAGATGTTGGACTGGTGTTCTGGGTTGTTAGCCACTTGTACAAAGGCCCCAAGATGTTGGAAGAACTCAAAGTTGACAGTTATTGCTAGAATTTAGAAAGTTATGAGCCAGAGATTTCTAAGGGCAATGGGAAGCCATTAAAAGTTTTAACATTGGTGTTGTGCTAATCAGATTGGCATTAACACACACACATGGCCGGGCACAGTGGCTCACGCCTGTAATCCCAGCGCTTTGGGAGGCCAAGGCAGGTGGACCTCTTGAGCTCAGAAGTTCAAGACCAGCCTGGGCAACATAATGAGACCCCATGTCTACAAATACAAAAAAATTGGTCTGGCACAGTGGCACACACCTGTGGTCCCAGAACTTGGGAGGCTGACAAGAGAGAATCACTTGAGCCTGGGAGGTCGAGGCTGAAGTGAACCACGATCGCATCAGTGCACTCCAGTCTGGGTGACAGAGTGAGACCCTGTCTCAAAAAAAAAAAAAACAAAAAAAACCGCATACACACTGTCTCTGTTATGTGCAGAATGATTAGAGGAAGAGAAAGTGAGGAGCTAAGTTTCCTTACCACTTACTAACGTTTACATGGTGCTGTCAGGTAATATTCTAATTGTTGTCCCCATTTTACAGATGAAACAGACACAGGTTAGCTTGCCCAAGGTCGCACAGATAGTAAGTCATAGAGGGTCAAAGGCAGGGAGACCACCTGCGGAGTTCCCGCTCTTCACTATTATGCCTCCTGTGTCTCCTATTTCTGCAGTGGCCCTGGTGAGAGACAATGAGGACTGTGACCAAGAGGGAATGCAGAGAAGAGGACAGGTGGGAGGGAAATTTGTGAGGCAGAATGTCAGAACTTCGGGTATTGAATGAATGCGGGGAGAAGGGGTTTAGGATGATCCCAGGTTTTTGACTTCACTGTGTGCCTGTTAGCACTACTTTTCTATTTATTGAGATAGAGATGTCCAAAGGAGCGATAGGCTTTGTCAGATGGGAGATAGGGACAGAAGATGAGTTCTGAAGTACTGACTGCAGTAGAGTGCCCCACCACATCCTTAGAGTCCACAGGAATCTCTACCCTGCCACTTACAGACTGTCTCAGCTTCGGTCTCTGAATGGAGATAATAATAAAATCTGTGTCAGCGGATTGTTTTGAGGATTAAACACAAAAAGTTGTAAAGGGCTTTGCATTGAGTCCAACACATAATAATTAATGTTCAGTAAATATTATTAAATGTCAGAGTAGTTTTACTAATCTGTCTTCCACTTTCCTTTGATGTGGACTGTGCCTTCTCTCTTAATCTGCACAGGTTGCCTTTTCCTGCCTTTTCTATCAGGTGACACTCCACTTTTTCCTCAAGACCCAACTCAAAAATCCCCTCTTTCCTGGAAGTAGTTGACCCTCTGCCTATTAGCCATGTTATTTTATGCATATTGCTGCTGTCACCCTTAATACTTTATTTATATGCCTTATGCTAGAAAAGATTTAAGGCAGTTCACCGTAATGAGAAAATGTACAAATTAAATGGATTAGAAAACAAGACAAAAAGAACACTGAAATTAGGAAAAATAAAGGGAAGTCAGAAGTGGGGTGATCCTCAAAATGCAGAAGGATAAAGTCTAGTACATTAATTAACCAAGCTGTAAGTGACCTGTTTCTCTAATAGGCCATGCCGAGAGACAGTACCTCATCTACTCTGTGGTCTAGTGTTCATGAAAGAAGGCAATCTTAGATGCCCAGGAAAAGCACTTTTTTTTTTCTGATTTGAACTAGAGGAAAAGTTTGTCATTGAGGTCCTTATAAATGAAAGCCAGTGTCATATCCTTAACCTCTTTTCAGCACTGAAGATCACAGAGCTGTTTTGTAGCACATCCCTTGCTAGGTAAAAGAAGGTTAAATCACAATTTAGAAAGATTCTAAAGCCAATAGAGGCTGGGTGTGGTAGCTCACACCTGTAATCAATCTTAGCACTTTGGGAGGCTAAGGCAGGAGGATCACTTGAGCCCAGGAGTTTGCAACCAGCCTAAGCAACACAGCGAGACCTCATCTCTACTAAAAAATTTTTCAAATTAGCCAGGCGTGTGTGGTGGTGTGCACCTGTGTCTCAGCTACTCGTCTCTACTAAAAATTTTTAAAAATTATCCAGGTGGAGTGGCACACACCTGTAGGTAGTCTCAGCTACTCAGGAGGCTGAGGCGGGAGGGTCACTTGAGCCCAGGAGTTTGAGATTGCAACCAGCCGTGATTGCACCACTGCACTCCAGCCTGTCAACAGCACTAAACCCTGTCTAAATAAAACCAATGGACAATTTGGTTTAGGTGGGTAGTGGGTAGCTCTGCTAATCTGGCTTGATTCAAAGCAAGGTTTTTTGATTGAATATCTAGACCATAAGGGAAAGACAAACTACAACTTCTTCAGACAATCCTCTATAAACATGGTTTTTATCAGCTCAGCTTTTGAAAAAATCAAGCTGAAATGAGTGGTATGTGTGATCAGTCAGCAAGTATTTATTGCATACCTTGTAGGCACAATGCAAAGTCCTGGCTACTTTGTAGTAAACTAGACAGGCGGGCCCTGGCCCCTGCTTTGGGGAAAGAAGCCATAGTGTGCAATCAAATAAGTAAATAAGATAATTTCTGAAAAGGAATGTAATTAAGTTCTGAGAATGAACTTGGTGGAATGAGGACAGAGAGTAATGGGGGAGGGCAGTGAGACCTGACAGGTTCAACCACATGAAGAGCCCAGGAAAGTATTCCAGATAGAGACAACAACTAGTGCAAAGGCCTGAGGTGAAAACAAGTTCTGCACCCTTTGGAGGAAATAAGGAAAGCCAGTGGGCTGGATCTAGGGACAGGACTGCATCCAGGTGGGCCAAGAGGAGTATGATGCAAAAGGAGGTAAAAGGGAGCTCAGGAGGAGCCTTGCAGGATTTGGAAAGGAGACTGAATTGTCCTGTGTGGGCATTTAGAAATGATTGGAGGATTTTAAGCAGGAGAGTTAGTGATCCAATTCATCTTTTAGATCATCTGAGTTGCATAGAAAATGGATTCTAGAAAGGCAAGAATGAAAACAGGGAGCCCAATACAAAGTATTCCAGATGAGAGAAATAGGGGCTTGGATTAGAGCGAGGTTAGCGTGGAAGATAGAAGTGGATGCTCTTGATATCTCATTCATCCTCCTGGAAAGCTCTTGGAGGAGTACCAGTAACTGTTCATGGAGCTTACGTGAGAGCCAATGTCTGTTACAAATTTGAGGTACCTGTATCACTGTGCCTTCATATAATCCATTCCTCTGCGTCTGCATATCCAATTGGACTGGGAGCTCTTGAAGAAGCAGCCCTTTTTTCCTGCTCTTGGTTTGAGGAACTGTCCTGCTTTAGAGTAGCTATAGCTACTAGACTGGATATTTTCACCACTACTGTCATGTTATAAGTGAAAAAGTGGAGGTCTTTGGAAGTTAATGACTTACAGTCACACGGCTAGTTTGTGACAAATCCATTTTCTCCCCTTGTTGCCAACTCTAGCATTTTGGCTAACTGAAGAACAGTTTGGATGTTGTCACTGTTAATTTAAACTATGTTAACTGTTTGTATTTTGTATCTGTTAATTTAAAGGATGCTAAATATTGTTAGTACCCTGATAGAAATCATTTCAGAAGCACTTCTTGCCATGCAGAGAACATTAAGTAGATATCTTGATATGCCAGAGCGACAGATGAGAAATAGAGAAACGGTTTGTGGTGGAATGTGGCTCTACCTTCCATTTAATAGAGCTTGCTGGTTTTGACGGTAGCTTTTTTTTTTTTTTAACTTAGAAAAGTGTAATGCATGAATATATAATTGTTGCAATTTGAAATAATGATTTTTAATATGCCTACGAACAATATGACAGCATAATGGAGCTGCACTGTGACTTTCTAATAATGTAATTGTGTATATTTTTCTGTGAATGCAGAGGTGAGAGAACTCATCTGTGAAAGGAAGATAATAGTGCACACTTTGTAGAGTTGTTTCAAGGAGGAAACAGGGTAATATGTGTAAAGCACTTTGAAGTTGAGTGACCATTTAATTTATTGTGTAAACCAGGACACTTTTCAGAGTGAAAAGAAACAAATAGGATGTGTGGTCACCAACTAGGATTGTATAAATGCTATGTAAGTGTTTGCTGCTTCTGTTATTCCTATTTTCAGTTGCTGATCCAATGTTAATAGACATTTGTGGGCACAGGGTTCATTTGTTTTGGGTTTTTTTTTTCATTAGTGCCATTGGATTTGCCCACTTTGTTGCATCTTCTGTGGCCCCAACACAGGGATAACTGCTGCAGTTTAACTATGAAATGATGTTTCTTTAGCCAAGATAATTGGTTTTTCAAAGCAAGATTGACATTTCACCTTGACTTTATTAGCACTATACTCTAAACATTTAAACAAACAGAGAGAAAAGACAAAGGACCTCAACATGATGTTTTGCATTTCTTTTACTTTTAAAATTTTAAATGTAATTTTGGTGTAAGTAATTTCCCTTGGCATCAGCAATTTATGTAGACCGGTCAGAAGTATCTTAGGAGAGGTTAATATCTACATGGAGGAATCAGACCATCTTATTGTTCCTTCCACCCAGCTTTTGTACGTCTTCTTAATATTGTTGACCTTAAAAATTGTTTTAATGATTTTGAGCTATTTGAAAGGAGGTTTTGAAACCAGGTGTTATTTTGCCATAAGGAATGTAATACAATGGGCTAATATATGTGATTTATCTTAATTACATGAGCTGTGGTGGTCTAACGATAAATCTTACAGGAATCTCCGTGAACATTGTTTTTACATGGCCTTAGTCTCTCTTCTTGTTCATTTAAAATAGGTCAAGTCAAACCAGTTTTCTTTTTTGTTGTTAACACGTCATAGCTTTATTCAGTAACAGAGTAGAATTTTTAGTACAGAGAAAATGAAGTACCTGAGAATAAGTTTACCACCCGGTTAACTACCGTTACTACTTCAGAAAAAAAGTACTACATGTCAGTAAATTCAAGAAGAAATGCACAATATGAAAAATGAAGACCTTCCCCTCTTTACCTTCCATAATAATTCCTCTCCCAGAATGATTTTTAATGCCTCTAAAAGGTAAAAGTTCCTTCTCTAGAGCCTGACTCCTGAGTTTGAGTTCCATTTGTATTCTTTACTTCCTGTGACATTTAATTTTTGGCCAGGTGTTTTTTTATTGGTAAAATGGGATAAGAATATCTATAATGCAGCCAGGCACGGTGGCTTACACCTGTAATCCCAGCACTTTGGTAGGCCGAGACGGGCGGATCACAAGGTCAGGAGATCGAGACCATCCTGGCTAACACGGTGAACCCCGTCTCTACTAAAAATACAAAAAAAATTAGCCAGACGTGGTGGTGGGCACCTGTAGTCCCAGCTATTCAGGAGGCTGGGGCAGTAGAATGGCGTGAACCCGGGAGGCAGAGCTTGCAGTGAACTGAGATGGCGCCACTGTACTCCAGCCTGGGCGACAGACTCTGTCTCAAAAATATCTATCTATCTATCTGTCTGTCTATCTATCTATCTATCTATCTATATAATGCTGTTGTGTAGATTAAGTGTGTTTATATGTGAAAAGCATCTAAAACAGTCCTTAGCATATTTAAGTGTTATATATATGTTGGCTAGTATACCAGTAGGCATATATGCTTGAAAATTTTATACAGTCATTTACACGCTGGTCTGTATTCAACTTCTGTGTACCTGTAAAAGTTTTTTAAAATGATGTAGTAGGTGCATATATTTATGGAGTACATGAGATGTTTTGATACATACATACAATGCAAAATAATCCCAGCAGGGTAGATAGGATATCCATTATCTTCAAGCATTTATCATTTGTTATAGACATTCTAGTTATGCTCTTTTAGTTGGTATAAAATGTACAATACATTATTGTTGACGGTAATCATCCTATTGTGCTATCAAATACTAGATCCTATTCACTCTAACTATATTTTTGTACCCATTAAGCATCCCTGCTCCTCCCCTGCCATCAAACACCCCACGGCTCTTCCCAGCCTCTCATAACCATCTCTACTGTCTACCTCCATGAGTTCAATTGTTTTAATTTTTAGCTTATCATGGAGCTCTTTTGAATATAAATCTACCTTATTCTTTTATATCAGTGTGTATACTCTATTAATTTTTTAGACAGATCCTCTCTTGGCATTTAGTTTGTTTTCAGTTTTTTACTGTTCCAAACAGTGTTACAATGGAGATACTTGCATAGATATATTCGTGTACTTGTGGGAATAATTTCTAAGAGATAAGTCAAAAGGTATATGTGTCTTTGATTTTGGTATATCTTGCTGTAGTGCCTTAGTAGCTAGTTGTTTTCCCCCACTATAATCCTGTCTGAAATTGTTATCCCTTCCTGTGGCTTTCAGTTTGGCACCTACAGAACTTTTTGCCAAACTGCATTTAGAAAGGAAATGCTAATCCTCACTGGTAGATCACAGGATTACTAGTTCACAAAGGCAGGTGAGATTGCAGCCCTCCCTCAAAGGGAGCCACATTTGACCTGTAATTTAGCCTTAGCAGGGAGTTACATAACCGTGATGCTATTGCCACTGGTTGTCAAGCCTTGACCTGTCTCTAAAATTGTTTTGTAATCAAGGTTTTAATGGCAAATATAGGGAAAGAACAATTATGAATTTTGAAAGGAATATTAGTCTGGATTTATGAGAAACTCCCTTTTATGATAAAATGAGAGCATAGCTAAAATGGCTGTGTCATCTGTCCAGAGGCCTGGAAATCTAGAATTGCTCTAGTAACTGTAAAGGAGTCATTTCTTCCTGCCTTTATGCTTATGAAAAATAGAGTTTTAAGATCTAACTTCTTGAAAGGACTTTTTGAGGCTTATTTGGTGTCTTGAGTAATTTTATATTTCTTCTGGGTATGTGTTGGCATATATGTATCCCATTTTGCAAGTGAATATTTACATTTCAGCATAAATGTGTCATTACTTATTGTAAACTGATTTTGAAAGATATTTTGTATGTGCAATTATGGTACAATGTATAACCAAATCCAGTAGGAAGTCATAAGTTCTAGAATTGTGATAATAGTCTACTGTTAAACCAATCCTGTTTTTTATGTCTTCAGTGGTTAACGTTTAGGCATATTGGATATGAGGCATTTTGATGAGCAAATATGTATCTCATGCCCCTGCCTCATAGACAGTATACACTAGACAATGTGTGGTCATATTACTTACTAATTAATATAAGAAGTTAATTGCTGCCTCCTTTTCTTGACTCAGATTCACACTCCACAGTCTTTCCAGGAGCTAGATGGATGGTATTATCCAGCCGTCGTCCTACAACCCCTAAAGCCAGGTGGAAAACCACCATCCTCACAGCAGGTGTCAAGTATTTTGGTTTAGAAACTCCTTCCAGATGATGTTGATCCTCATAGTAAAGAAAGTAATTATGACAACTAAGGAGTGATATTGATAACATCAATAAAATAACAAAAATAAAATCTGCTAAGCCACCTTTACTGTTTTTACAGGATAGACCAAAGCCCAGCAGAATTACTAATATAAGCATTCAGATTGCTTACAGAGGGTTTCAAGCACGATAATTTGTGAAGTCAATGTGTATAGTAAACAAAACATGTTTTAAGTGTGTTCAGTATGGAGCTAATTGATAAAATGTCATTAAAAATAATAATGCTCATGCCATTTGTGTTAGTAACTATCAGCAGCAGCCCATCTTTAAATTTAAAAAGAACAGAGGCTATTCTCAAACTGAGAGCTTACCTTTTTGTTTTATTTTGTTTCTGTTGGAGCTGTGCTCTGCACTTTGTACATGTTATTTCAGTAATTCTTGTCCACAGAGTTTTCTAGGCAGCAACTGTCTATGCACAATTTAAGCTAGAAACACCATGACCTTCCCAGTAAGGTTGAGACAGAAGCAAATTTGTAAGGAATCCTAACTGGGCAAAACGTCATATGCATAAATGCCTAATATGTATCTACATAGATATAGCTATAGATAAATCTTCAACATTTACTCTTTTATAGGATGATACAAGTTGTGGATTAAATTTAATATAAAGATAAGGATAACATATTTTTTGTTTGCCTACTATAGATAGACATTGTGCTCCTTTGTATACTTTTATTTACCTTAAGTTTCCCAATATTTCTACAAAGTAGATAGTTTTATTCCCATTTTACAGATGAAGTCGAATGTTGGTCTTATGTGAATATACACACATGCACACACAGTAAGCACTGGGTGGACTAACCAAAACATTGGCTCCAGTTTTTTTTTTTTTTTTTTTTTCTGGCCCAGGCAGTTGACTGTGAGATGTGCTTAGACTAAAGAGGGATAGGGCTGAGTGGGAGGAGGGCCTGTGAATGCCTGGACAGGGGATTCCCTGTGCTGCCAGAACTAGGGGTGCCACACTCCTACTTGTGCCACCCCAGTGTTGGCATTGGCCCCTGTTCTTTCCTAACCAAGTCGGCTGCTCAGTCCTAACCTGCCTTCTAGGACTTGTGATTCTTTTTTTTTTTTTTTTTCTGTTTTGAGATGGAGTCTCATTCTGCCACCCGGTCTAGAGTGCAGTGGTGAGATGTAGGCTCACTGCAAACTCTGCCTCCAGAGTTCAAGCAATTCTCCTGTCTCAGCCTCCTAAGTAGCTGGGATTACAGGCGCACGCCACCACGCCCAGCTAATGTTTGTATTTTTAGGAGAGACAGGGCTTCAACATGTTGTCCACGCTGGTATCAAACTCCTGACCTCAAGTGATCTGCCCACCTTGGCCTCTCAAAGTGCTGGGATTACAGACATAAGCTACTGTGCCCAGCCAGGACCTGTGATTCTAATCTCTCCTTTTTAGTTCAGGCCATGTTAGCTCCTAACTGTATATGCTTTGGTAGCCTCCTAACTAGCCTCCCTGCCTCTGGGCTTTTCCCAGTTACAATCCATTTTGTACATCTTCCTAAAAATTCTGGCCCATGAATCTTTAGCAACTCCCATTTTCCTACCAGCAAGGTGTACAAGTATAGTATTTACTGGTGCGGACTCCCAAAATCTGACCCCCAACTGCCTATATATCTTTGGGTCCTGCTATTTGTCTTCACTCATCCAGGCTCCCTAGTGTTCTAACACACTCACGCCCCAGATTCAGCCTTTCATTTCCCACCAAGCCTCTGCTAGAGCACAGCTTTCTCCCAGCCTGGGGTGAGAAGAAGGAAAGGATTTCAGCTTTCTTTTTTAACAACAGCTAACAGGTCTTGAGTACTCCTATGGCTCAAAATTCAAATAATATAAAAAGATAATCTCCAATCTTCCAGTCTGTTCCCCATCCACCCCACTTATACTGCCTTCTCTCTTGGTGTAGCCCCTTATATTAGTTTTTTGTATATCCTTCCAGGGTATCTATACTGCTCAGCACTGCACTAGTAGGGACTCCTTGTGCCCGTTTGACAGGTCTCTGTCTGGGCTTCTAGGCTGTCCACAACATCCTTTGAAATCTAGGTGGATCTCTTGGAAGGTCAGAGAACAACTTGCACTCTGCATGCCTGCAGAGTTAGCATCATGTAGGTGCTGCCAAGTTTTATGGCTGTATCTTCCCAAATAGTGGGTCAAGTTGCACTTGGGCCTTCTTGAACCACGGCTGGGGTGGCTGAGGAGCACTGTACTGGAATGCAGGGAACAGAGACCCAAGGTAGCTCTGAGCAGCAAACCTATGGAGGGCACCCTAGGTCAGTCCTCCAAAACCATTCTGCCCTCCTAGAGTTCTGGGCCTGGGTGTGTGGTGGGAGGGACAGCCTTGAAGTTTATTTTTCAGTTTAAAGATCTCAATTGGCTTTATTCTCGAGTCTAGACTTGGTCCACACATCGTTCCATAAAATGGAATAAGTGTTCCAATGAGCTGAGCAGCAGAGGCTGGCTTTATATACAAAGAAGGGCTAAAGAAAGTAGAAGCACAGAACAGATAGCATATTAGTCATTTCAAAGCTACTCTTCTTGTAAGGTGGGGACAGAGAGGCCAACAATAGAAAAAACTGATTAGTTAACATGAGGTTATTTCAGCCTACCTTTTTTGTAGAGAAGCAAGGACTGAAGTAGAAGGAACTTCATTATTATGCCCACTGAAGATTTAAACTGGCCTCTTTGGGAAATTAGCTGTTATCCTGCTCTTCTGATCTCTTAGAAGGTTGGGTAACAACTTAGTCTAGGTTTGGAGGCATGAAACTTTAGCATGGGTAACTCCATTTTGAGTTTTAGTCTGGTCCATTGGGACATAGTACAAGAACTTAGTCCAAAACAGTGGCCTCCTGTAATTTTTATTTGACAGTTTGCCTTTTGGTTAGGTTGTTATGTAGGTGAGAGTGTAATCAAAACTTAGGTCATCAGTACTACTCAGTTGCCATCATTTTGAGTTTCTAGTCTAAGCATGTGTTTATAGCTTATTGTGTCCTCCCCATTATTATAAGTTTGTTTGAGTTTTTGTTGTTCCAGCTAGAGACATACCATCTGATGTTTGACAGATGGCTCTCTGGAAACATTTAAAACTTTTTGAGAAGATATAGTACACCAGGGAGACTACTGTTGTGATTAGCAGGTGGAAAATATGAAGAGTTTGGAGCTTTCTCTTTAGCCAGGATCCCCATGAGCCAAACCAACTAAAATCAAATAGCTAGATGAGGAGTCTACATGTTTTAACAAAGTAATCTGCTCTACAATACCCAATGTATTTATGTGCAACAAGAAATATCAGTTGCTGCCAGGCGCGGTGTCCCACGCCTGTAATCCCAGCACTTTGGGAGGCTGAGGTGGGCGGATCACAAGGTCAGGAGATCGAGATCACGGTGAAACCCCGTCTCTACTAAAAATACAAAAAATTAGCCGGGCGCGGTGGCGGGTGCCTGTAGTCCCAGCTACTCGGGAGGCTGAGGCAGGAGAATGGCGTGAACCTGGGAGGCGGGGCTTGCAGTGAGCCGAGATCGCGCCACTGCACTCCAGCCTGGGACACAGAGGGAGACTCCGTCTCAAAAAAAAAAAAAAAGAAAGAAAGAAATATCAGTTGCACAGATTGATCCCTGTTTAATTAGTTGGTAAGATAGCCTCCCATGACTATCTTAAATTAAAGCAGAGGTCAGGTGCAGTGGGCTCACGCCTGTAATCCCAACACTTTGGGAGTCTAAGGGAGGTGAATTGCTGAGGTCAGGAGTTTGAGACCACCCTAACTAACATGGTGAAACCCCATTTCTACTAAAATACAAAATTTAGCTGAGCGTGGAGGTAGGCGCCTGTAATCGCAGCTACTAGGGAGGCTGAGGCAGGGGAATTGCTTGAACCCAGGAGATGGAGGTTGCCGTGAGCCAAGATTGTGCCACTCTACTCCAGGCTAGGCGACAGCGAGACTCACCTCAAAAATAAAATAAAATAAAATAAAAATAAATTGCACAGATTGCTCCTTGTTTAGTTGGTAATCTAGTATCCCATGACTATCTTAAATTAAAGCAGAGGCCAGGTGTTGTGGCTCATGCCTATAATCCCAGCATTTTGGGAGGCCAAGTTGGGTGGATCATTTGAGGTCAGGAGTTTGAGACCAGCTTGGCCAACATGGTGAAACCCTGTCTCTCTTAAAAATAAAAACAAAATTAGCTGGATGTGGTGGTACGTGCCTATAATCCCAGCTACTTGGGAGGCTGAGGTAGGGGAATTGCTTGAACCTGGGAGGCAGAGGTTGCAGTGAGCCAAGATCACACCACTGCACTCTAGCTTGGGCAATGGGAGTGAGACTCCATCTCTAAATAAATAAATAAATAAATAAAAGCCGCAGTCCCTGGGAGGCAGAGGTTGCAGTGAGCCAAGATCACACCACTGTACTCTAGCTTGGGCAATGGCAGTGAGACTCCATCTCTAAATAAATAAATAAATAAAAGCCAGCAGTCCCAAGTTACCTCTAGGAAGTACTGATTGTGAAAATGTATAGCATTATCCTGTCAAGGTAAAGAAGTAGGCATAAATAAGGAATAATTAAGAGGAGTAATTATTTTATGATGGGGAGTCTTATTCCAATGGTCTTGGGAAAAGTTGTCCACAACATGAAGTCGACAACTTCTCATCCTGATTTGGAGTTTGATTGTCTCTGATGTGACATCAGGCATTCTGGTGAATTCTTTATGTGGTGTATGTATCAGGTATGAGACATCTCCCCTGAAATTTACATCGAGTTGTCCAGCTTTAGCTTATAGGGCTTGAGAAACAGCCGTTTTTGTTATTTGAGAGTCTTAGCCAGATATAAGAATTCAGAATCCAGTCTAGTCTACTAGTAAAAAAAAAAAAGGAGAAAAAGAAAAAAGAAAGCAAAAACAATGAGCCAGGCTACAATCTAATAACAAGGCCACTATAACTTTTTTTAACATAATTTTTTTCTCTACATTCACCCTCATTTCTACAAAAGATAATTGCAGACCAATTTGTCTGATTATTTATAAAAGTGCAGCAAGAATAACTACATAGCCATCTTTTAGATTTGCTTTGCTGCGAACTTTGACAAGGAATCTCAGATTAGACTTTTAGAAACCTCTCAATGTTAGGAAGCCAAATGAAGGCACATATCAGACTTTGCTTGCTATATCTAGTACCTTGAGGTTCATGGGCCTGCCAGGAAGTGACAACCTTTACTCATTCACTATAATGCTGAGAACCTTTGAAGCTAGGCATTCTTTTTTTTTTTTTTTTGAGATGGAGTCTCACTCTGTCACCCAGGCTAGAGGGCAGTGACACAGTCTTGGCCCACTGCAACCTCTGCCTCCTGAGTTCAAGCAATTGTGCTGCCTCAGCCTCCCGAGTAGTTGGGATTACAGGCTCATGCCACCACACCCGGCCAATTTTTGTATTTTTATTAGAGACAGGGTTTCACCATGTTGGCCAGAATGGTCTCGAACTCCTGACCTCAGCTGATTCACCCACCTCGGCCTCCCAAAGTGCTGGGATTACAGGCGTGAGCCACCATGCCCAGCTGAAGCTAGGCATTCTAAGCACATTTTCAAATACGGTATTCCTGTCAGAGCCTTGATAATATAACCAGTGTTTCCAATTTTATCCTGTTAAAGAGAACAGATTCTTTATTGAACTTACGCAGACAACCAACTTGCCATAAAAATAACAGTACTAACAAATAGTTTCCAAATTCTGGAGGTATCATCAGGTAGAAAGGAAAAGCAAATGTTTCTATTTTTATTCATAAAAGTATGCTTTACCAAATTGCTGTAAACTATACATAGCTTTCAAAAAAAAGAAGTTTCCTTAAATCTGTAAAACAAAATATTAAAAGAACCAGCAATGTTTCAAATAAAGAAACCATGAAAACCCATAGTTTTTATTTATCAGTTCAATCAGTCTCATGTAATTAATTCATTCTCTGTTTGATCTTGGTTAGCAGTTTTATAAACCCATCAGATTCGTAGACCAAAAAGTGTCTGAGACAAGTCTTAATAGATTTAGGAGTTTATTTTGCCAAGGTTAAAGACATGCCCAGGACACAGCATCAGGAGGTCCTGAGATGTGCCGAAGGTGGTTGAGTTACAGCTGATTTTATATATTTTAGGGGGACAGAAGTTACAGGCAGACATCCATGAATACACGTAAGATGTATATTGGTTCAGTACAGAAAGACAGGACAACTGGAAGGTGGGGGGTGGGGAGGACTTCCAGCTCCTAGGTGGAGTTGATTTTCTGATTGGTAATTGGTTAAGTTATGAGCTAAAGACCTGGAATCAATAGAAAGGAATTTCTGTGTTAACATAAGGGGTTGTGGAGGCCAAGGTTCTTATAGACGTGAAACCTTCAGCTAGCAGGCTTCACAGAGAATAGATGGTAAATATTTCTTATCAGACTTAAAAAGGTGCCAGACTCTTAGTCAATCTCTGGATCAGGAAAAGACCTGGAAGGGGAAGGGGATTCTCCACAGAATGTAGATTTCCCTGACAAGAGACAACTTTGCAGGGCCATTTTTAAATACATCAAAGAAATATGTTTCGGAGTAAAATACTTCAATTTCTTTCAATGTCTGCTGTCATGTGATGTATCTTATTGGTACAAACAGTCTGTTTGGTCAGTCTTAAGATCTCTATTTTAATGCTCATGCTGGTCAGTTGTGCCTGAATTCTAGAAGGAGGGTATAATGAGGCATTCTGACCCTACCCCCATTCCCATCATGGCCTAAACTAGTTTTTCAGGTTTACTTTGGAAAGCCTTTGGCCTATTGAATGGGGGTCCATTCAATTGAGTGAGGGGCTTAGAATTTTATTTTTAGTTTATAGTTTCTTCATTAAAATTTTGGAAATTTTGTCCAATGGTACAAACTAAAAGTCATGTCAGAGTTTCTTTTTTTTTTTTTTTTTGAGACAGAGTCTCACTCTGTTGCCCAGGCTAGAGTGAAATTGCACGATCTTGGCTCACTGCAACCTCTGCGTCCTGGGTTCAAGCAGTTCTCCTGCCTCAGCCTCCTGAGTAGCTGGGATTACAGGCACGCAACCCTACACCCAGCTAATTTTTATATTTTTGGTAGAAACAGGGTTTCGCCTTGTTGGCCAGGCTGGTCTCAACTCCTGACCTCAAGTGATCTGCTCGCCTCTGCCTCCCAAAGTGCTGGGATTACAGGCGTAAGCCACTGCACCCGGCCTTCTTTTCATTCTTCTGATATAGCTTTTTGGAGACACAGCACTTTAGGATTATAATTGCTTGCAAAAGCTTTCATAAAAGGCATTAGAACCAAAACAATTCACTGTTGACAACATGACTTAAAATGGCCATGGTTAAAACCTGATGAGAGTTCATTATAATAATGATGAAATTGACAAGGAAATTTGGTTATTTTTCAACCAAAATTATGACTGATAGCATTTATACCAATACATACCAGATTTATAGGAACTTTTTTTGTCACAGGGTGCGTGGGAAGCCTGATTTTAGGGGCTTTCCTGGAAAATTTTTTCAGCAGTCCTTTTTCCAATGTCCTGGTTGTTTGCACAAATGGCAGTGAATTTTTGGAAACTGCTGTTTTAGGGATTGCTTATTTGGGGAAGCACCCTAGGACAGGCCCAAATGTCATTCTAGGTTGTCAGTTGCCATGGAGCTGAAATACTTGGGGAATGGCTTTTCAAAAGGTAATCTGCAGTCTTTTGGGTTTTGCCTGACCCATAAGTAGATTGGACAGAGCTTGCTGGGTACTTGATAGAATTCTCAGGAGACTGCCATTCTGCCTCTTTCATCCATGTGGGGCTCCCTAGATTACACCAATACATGTACTAGTTGGTACAAATCAAGTATACTGGGGTTATAAATTACCAGTAAGGCCAGGCATGGTGGCTCGTGCCTATAATCTCAGCACTTTGGGAGGCCAAGGTGGGTGGATCACCTGAGGTCAGGAGTTTGAGACCAGCCTGGCCAACATGGTGAAACCGCGTCTCTACTAAAACTACAAAAAAATTAGCCGGGCGTGGTGGCGGGTGCCTGTAATCCCAGCTACTCGGGAGACTGAGGCAGGAAAATAGCTTGAACCCAGGAGGTGGAGGTTGCAGTGAGCAGAGATCGCGCCATTGCACTCCAGCCTGGGCAACAAGAGCGAAACTCCGTCTAAAAAAATAAAAATTTAAAAATAATGAGTTACTAGTAAGACCCTGAATTCTTCAGAAAACTTGTGAAATTCTTCTGTAGGTTTAGGAAAATCTTGAACTGTGGCCCTGAAGTCCATTTTTGTCCAGGGAGTACAAGTCACTTGGGGATTATCTCCTGATTTTTCAAATGATTCTCTTATAAGGAAACTGTTTAACTGCTTTTTTCAGGGAAGAATGGCAATTCAGACAAAGCAGACTGAATACTTAGGAGTAGATTGTAAATATTCAGGCAATGTAAGAGAGAGGGAGGCAGTAGGAGTTACATCAGTTTTACCATCCTTGGTAAGGGAATATCTTCCATTTCCAGCTTTTATTAGCTCTTTACAGTGAATCTTTTTAAAAGGTGATTTTAGAGCACTGTTGTCTCTTTGAGGCTTCTGAATACCAATAAGAATTCTGTTCTCTCTGAGTAATTTGGGAGGCTTGGGGTTTGAGTGCACTTCTTAGATGAATAGTCTTTTTCATCTGGAACATTACATGTAATGGCATCATAATTCTGAATTATCTTTTGTAAGATTTTGCCATTTGTAAATATTTGTAGCTTCCAGAACCAGAAACCTCATACACAAAAAAGACAGATTGGCCAGAAGGCAGGGTACTCAGATCTTTAGAAATTAAAGAAACCATTTGATGTTGGATATTGGGTCTTCCAAAGCCAAAATGGCTTTGGCTTTGAGATTGCCTTGACCCACTGAGCCAATGACGTTTCAGTTTCGTTTTTGTCTGACTCAGTCAGATGCCTGAGGCCTCCCTCATCTAAACATGTAAGAAAAAACACACATACCTATGAATTCCAAAAGCCAGAGTTCATGCCCCCCTTCACCCCATGGTAATAACCACTTGCTGTGACTACTGTTGGTTACCTTTACTACTGTAGCCCTCTGTGTTAGCCACAAAGAGTGTAACCCACCTTTCCCTCCGGCCATATGCTGGTCACCAATGGGATGCAACCCATATTTCTGTCCAGCCACATTCTTCAGGGCTTGACCCAAGCCTTTTATGGCATCATGCATATCACCAGAGTGGGAGCCAAAACAATGTAGCCCTTGCCAGTGACTTGTCAGCCACTATGAACCCAGAAGTCATGTGCCCTGCCACAGTACAAACTAACCCTAGGTACTCCAAAGTCAAATGTTCTCTCACAGCACAAACTAACCTTGATACCCCCAAAGCCAAAGATATCAGTGAGCTTAAATGCTTAAGAGAGCAGAGCTCAGATCTGAGAGGGACTTAACCCTCAGGGCTGTGTGAAGGAGATAGTACACCCCACCCCCCAAAAAGAAGGTTAGCATCACCTTTTCCTATGTTCCTCAAGGAGTCTCAGGTCATCAGCTGTCTCCAGGTCCTTTTGTGGTTATCTGTCAAAAGACAAAATTACAACAAATTTAAAGACTTTATTTTAAGTCTTTATTTATGATTCTAGACTTGGGCAACACTTGCCACTTCCACATTTTCAGATATTTGTTATAGCAACAGCCACACTGCCAGTATGATTTTCCGTCTTATTCTGTTTTCCGAGGCTGTGACAGAATACCAGGGAATGGGTAATTTATAAACAATAGAAATTTATTTGACTCATGGTTCTAGAGGGTGGGAAATTCAAGATCAAAGGGCCAAATCTGGTGAGAGTTTTCTTGCTGTGTCATAACATGGCAAAAAGTATCACATGGCAAAGGAGAGCGTGAGATGGAGAAAAGAAATGGAGCTGAACTCACCCTTTTATCAGGAGCTCACTCCAAGATTACTACCTATTTCTACAATAGCTGCATAAGCCTCTTCATCAGGGCAGAGCCCTAATGACCTAATCACCTCTTCAGTCACCTCTTCAGGGTTCCCCCTCTTAAAACCGGCATGATGGCAATTAAACTTCCTTCTTTCTTATGTGTTTATTTTAAACTGACAGATAACATTGTGTGTTTTTGTTGTGTACAGCGTGATTTGTTGAAGTATATATACATTGTGGAATAGTTAACTAGCTAATTAACAAATGCATTACCTCACAGAGTTCTCATTTTTGTGATGAGAGCATATAACATTCACTCTTTATATTTTTCAAGAATACACTATATCATCATTAACTGTAGTCACCTTGCTGTACAATTAGATCTCTTGAAATTTATTCCTCCTGCCTAATTGTAAGTATGTATCTTTTGACCAACATTTCCCCAACCTCCTTCTCCCTAGCCACCCCAGCCTTTGGTAACCACCATTATACTCTCTACTTCTGTGAGACCAACTTTTTAAGCTTCCATATATAAGTGTGATCATGCATTATTTATATCTCTGTGCCTGCCTTATTTCACCTAGCATAATGTTCTCCAAGTTCATCCATGTTGTTGAAATGACAGGGTGTCCTCCTTTTAATGGCTGAATAGTATTTCATTTTGTATGTGTATATATATATATGTGTGTGTTTAAGTGTATGTGTATATGTGTATACACATACACTATATACACACACACACACACACCACATCCACAATTTTTTGTTTTTTTTTGAGACAGAGTCTCACTCTGTCACCCAGGCTGGAGTGCAGTGGTGCAATCTCGGCTCACTGCAAGCTCCACCTCCCAGGTTCACGCCATTCTCCTGCCTCAGCCTCCTGAGTAGCTGGGACTACAGGCGCCGATCACCACGCCCAGCCAGTATTTTTAGTAGTGAGGGAGTTTCACTGTGTTAGCCAGGATGGTCTCGAACTCCTGACCTCGTGATCCACCCACCTTGGCCTCCAAAAGTGCTGGGATTACAGGCGTGAGCCACCACGCCCAGCCCACGTATTTTTTTTTTATTCATTCGTCTGTTGGTGAACATCCAAGATGATTCTATACCTTGGCTATTGTGAATAAGGCTGCTATAAACGTTGGAGTGCAGATACCTCTTTGACATACTGATTTCATTTCCTTTGGACACATCAACAGTAGTGGGATTGCTGGATCATATGGTAGTTCTATTTTTAATTTTAAAGTAATTATTGAGGCCTGGCACAATGGCTCATGCCTGTAATCCCAGCACTTTGAGAGGCCAAGGTAGGCGGATCATTTGAGGTCAGGAGTTTGAGACCAGCCTGGCCAAGATGGTTAAACTTCATCTCTACTGAAAATACAAAATTAGCTGGGCATGGTGGCACATGCCTGTAGTCCCAGCTACTCGGAAGGCTGAGGCAGGAGAATGGCTTGAACCCAGGAGATAGAGGTTGCAGTAAGCCGAGATCACGCCACTGTACTCTAGCCTTGGTGAAGGAGTGAGACTCCATCTCCAAACAAACAAACATATATACATACATTTTTTGGGTGGGTTGGGGCAGGCACAGAGGCTCATGCCTGTAATTCCAGCACTTGGGAAGCCGAGGCATGTGTATCACTTGAGTTCAGGAGTTTGAGACCAGCCTCGGTAGCATGGTGAAACTCTGTCTCTACAAAAAATACAAAAATTAGCTGGGCATGATGGCCTGCACCTGTAGTCACAGCTGCTTGGGAGGCTCAGGTGGGAGGATGGCTTGAACCCAGTAGGTGGAGGTTGCAGTGAGCTGAGATCATGCCACTACATTCCAGCCTGGGTGACAGAGCCAGATCAGTGGTGAATTCTGATATTTTAGTGCACCTCTCACCTGTGTAGTATACTACACAAGTAGTGTGCTTATACTCAATGTACCCAATGTAGTTTTTTTTCCCCTCACCCCTCTCCCCTCTCCCAACCTTCACCTTGTGAATCTCCAGAGTCCATTATGTCACTCTGTATGTCTTTGTGTCCTCATAGCTTAGCTCCCACTTATAAATGAGAACATACAGTATTTGATTATCCATTCCTATGTTACTTCGCTTAGAATAATGGCCTCCAGCTCCATCCAGGTTGCTGCAAAAGATGCTATTTCATTCCTTTTTATGGCTGAGTTGTATTGCTTGGTGTATAGATACCACATTTTCTTTATTCACTCATTGATCAGTGGACACTTAGGTTGTGAATTCTCCAGCTCATATTTTCAGTTTTTTGAGGACTCTCCATTTTGTTTTCCATAATACCTGTATTAATTTACATTCCCACCAATAGTGTATAAGTGTTCTGCTTTCTTCACATCCTCACCAACACTTGTTATTGTTCGTCTTTTTGGTAATAACCTCTCTCAGTGGGGTGAGCCAGTATCTCACTGTGTTTTTGATTTGCATTTCCCTGATTAGTGATGTTGAGAATTTTTTCATATACCTGTTGGCCATCTGTATGTCTTCTTTTGAGAAGTGTCTATTCAGGTCGTTTCAGTGGCTGTTAAATTTCAACATGAGTTTTGGAGGGGACATTCAAACCACAGCATCAAACTTTAATCTCTATTACATATGTTAATATTTTTTTCCTCTCAATCAGGGCACTCACTCTCCAGTTTGCCTCAGATATTGTTTTCCTATTACTTGAATGTATTTACATTTGAAATCCCCAGTCCTCACTAGAGTTGGAGATCCAGGCATGTGGGGAAAAAATGGTATTTCTTGGAGACTTGAGAACACAGATAAGACTAACAAAGGAACTGTTGAATACCATCAGTGCCACCAGATTCACCCACTAGATGCTTCTTTTTAATAAGGTTAAAACATTTGTAGTAAGAAAATTCTATTAATATTTATTTTCTGCATTTTAATCTCTTCAAGGACTATGTTTTATTTGTCTCAGTCTTTTCAGATAATGTTGGTGGTTAAAAAACT
Source organism: Macaca mulatta (assembly GCF_049350105.2). Lineage (NCBI taxonomy): Eukaryota > Metazoa > Chordata > Mammalia > Primates > Cercopithecidae > Macaca > Macaca mulatta. The sequence continues at coordinate 127,400,238 of NC_133407.1, read as the reverse complement.
GAAAGCATTAGTTTGTATTTTTAAAATGTAAAATTAAAACACTTGATGAATATGTAGCTTGAGCAGTCTGTCAAAGCCATGACTCTGAGAACCAAACCCAATTCTAAAAATGTTTATCTGATGTTATCACAGAATATATTTTAAAACTGGAGCCATCTGCCTTCCAAAGTTTATCTCCGCTGCACCTGCGCTCAAAAATACTTCTGCCTACACACAGGAACTATTGTTTAAAGATTTTGCTGTTGATTCAGCATGGAGGCTCTCCAGGAATTATTCACACTTTAAATTTATTTTAAAAAATAACGAATGCATACTATAAAAAACAAAACAGAAAACCCCCCAAATTCTACAAAGACATACAGGAAAATTATATCTTTTCCCACCTCTATCTGTAGTCCCTCTTACCAGAAATAACCACTGTTACAAGTTTCTTGTGGATCCCTCCAAGGATAGTCTCTGAATATACACATGCATGTGTGATGCACATGCGCACACACGCAAAGCCTCCTTTTTCTGCACATATGGCAACATATTGTATATGCTTTTCAATACCTGTTTTGTTTTCATTTTGTTTAACAAATCTAAGGAGAGTTTTTTGGTATCAGTATATCTGCACTATTCTTTTGGCTCATACTATGACATTATGTGAATGTTTAATCATTTAATCAGTTTCTTACTGATGAATAGGTTTGCAATCTTTCTACTATAAACAGCACCACTAAGAACATTCGTTTATGTCTGTCTTTGTGCATGAGTGCACTTCTATAGGACAAATTTCTAGAATTGGAATTATGGGGTCAGAAAGGTATGTGCGTTTTAAATTTTATTTGTTACCGTTCAGTGGCCCTACAAAGAATTACCAGTTTGCATTTTATTCGTGTATAAAAGTGCAGTTTTCTAACACCCTTGCCCAACCGTTTTATCAGATCTTTTGCCAATCTGATAGATGAAAAATGATGTTTTACTATGGTTTTAATTTGCCTTGCTCTTGTTATGATCCAGCATCATTTTGTCCAGGAAAGAACACTAGCTCAGGACTGCCAGGCAGACAGATGTGGACCCCGCTTGTTGGCCATCATTGTCATCTACTTGTTTTTGTTTTTGTTTTTTTTGTTCTTCTTCTCTCTCTCTTTCTTTTCCTTGGGGCGAAAGTCAGACAGTATTGTTAAAAAAAAAAATCCTCATGGGGAAAGAAACCTTACAGATAACTATATATATACTTTTTAAATTTAATTTTATTTTTATTTTTTATTTTTTTCAGAGACAGCTTCTCGCTTTGTTGCCAATAGGCACTGGAGTCCAGTGGTGAGATCATGGCTTGCTGCAACCTTGATCTCCCAGGCTCAAGTGATCCTCCTACCTCAGCCTCCCAAGTTACTGGGACTAATAGGCACATGCCACCACACCGAGCTAATTTTTATTTTTCACAGGATCAGAGTCTCACTGTGTTGCTCAGGCTGGTCTCAAACTCCCGGTCTCAAGCGATACTCCAGCCTCAGCCTCCCAAACTGTTGAGATTACAGGCATTAGCCACCACACCCAGCCTTAAATTATATGTTTATCTAACAAATCCATTACTTTTTCCCTGACCCATCTCATTCTTTTTTCCTAGTTTGCTACTACATCTTTTAAATATTTCCTATCTATTCCTTTTATCAATGCCTCTCACCAACCAAAAACACGAGCATTTGAACTTCTGTCTGTCTGGGCAGGTTATTTTGTTTCCTTCATTGTACCTGAAGATTATTTCCACTCAACAATCCAGTAGACTGCCAACTCTGTAAGGACATCTTTTCACTGCTATTACTCCAGCCCCTAGAACAATACCTGACACACGATAGTCATGCAATAACTTTCTTTTTCCTTTACTATATAAATATTTTTTATTATATGCAGTAACATAAAATATGCATAACAAAATTACCATTTTAGTTGGCCATTTTTAAGTGTACAGTTCAGTGGCATTAAATACATTTACATTTCAATAATTTTCTTTTGAATAAACAAATGAACAGTCATACTGGTTATTTGTGCTTGAAAGTTACCAAGAGCCAGATGGTAACATTGGCCTTCTTTCCTGCAGATGAAGTTATACGGAAGCGTCTCCTCATTGATGGAGATGGTGCTGGAGATGATCGGAGAATTAATCTGCTAGTGAAGAGTTTCATTAAATGGTGCAACTCTGGGTCCCAGGAAGAGGGGTATTTCATTTCACTGTTGTTTCCATACCAATGTCCTAATGTGATTTTAGGCCATATATTGAGGTCCTGTGAATAGATCAAATTTTCACTCACCTTAAATGTCCAGTGGAGTCAACTCTTAATCGAGAGTAGATTTTCTTGGCCTTTTCTTCTCTTCAAAGGCCTCCCATATGTTTATTAAAACATGGAGAAGGAGGATTGAAGGAGAAATGAAGATTAAATTCAGACTCATTAGTTTGGTTACTTTTATGATATAAGTGTTTAATAGGATAAAATATCTAAATGGAATTTTCTCCTTTGCTAATAAAAGGCTACCGCTATGTATGTATATATTAAGTTGACACGATTAACCGCGATTAGTTTTGCACCAACCTGATACACACACACACATACACATACACACACACACACACACACACACACACACGTATATCTAATTTTTTTTTTTTTTCTTTGAGACAGAGTCTCATTCTATTGCTCAGGCTGTAGTGCAATAATGGCACAATCTTGGCTCACTGCAACCTCCACCTCCCAGGTTCAAGCAGTACTGGTGCCTCAGCCTCCTGAGTAGCTGGGATTATAGGCAAGCACCACCATGCCTGACTAATTTTTGTATTTTTAGTAGAGATGGGGTTTCACCATGTTGGCCAGGCTGGTGTCAAACTCCTAGCCTTAAGTGATCTGCCCACCTTGGCTTCCCAAAATGTCAGAATTACAGACATGAGCTACCATGCTCAACTATATTTATTTATTTTTTAACATAGTAAACTTTTCCTCATTTGAATTTGCTTTCCATATAAATGATTTTATAGAGTGAAAAAATTGTGGGAACAGAACTGTGAAGTTAAAAAAACATCTTAAAGTATTTTTTAGTCTTTTAAACAAAATTCAAATAATTGTTTGAATAAAACGTGTATTGATAAGAACAGCAGTCCCATCTTTGCATTTGTAACTAAAGTAGTTAAATTCAAGAATACTACATTTGATAAAAAGAAAACTTAAGGGACAGATATTCTAAATTATTTTAAATAAGCAAATGATTCTCTCAGAACTTGGTATAATTTAATTAGCAAATATTTGCCTGCATTATAACAGTTCATTTTTGTCAATCCACAAGCATCCTTATTTTGGTTTTCTCTCTTTTTCATTAGGTATAGCCAGTACCAACGTATGCTGAGCACGCTGTCTCAATGTGAATTTTCAATGGGCAAAACTTTACTAGTATATGATATGAATCTCAGAGAAATGGAAAATTATGAAAAAATTTACAAGGAAATAGGTAAAGAATCTTAATGTTTCTATCTGTAATTTTATTTTTTATGGTCTAAAGGAAACAATATCTGCTAACAATTTTCTTTGATTGGTGGTAAAAGAATAATAACAATTACTGTATTAATGGAAAGAATACAGTAAATGTTAGCTATAAAAATGCATATTCTAACATGATATAGTACTTTGGGTTACAGCTGTTTTTTTAAAATACTAGTGTCTATTTTGTTACCAATAGAATTTAATTTATAAATGCATTTTAAAATTAAAAATGGATTATTGATTGTGTTACCACTATCTTTTAAAAACCTTCTCATATAGAATGTAGCATAGCTGGAGCACATGAAAAAATTGCTGAGTGCAAAAAGCAAATTCTTCAAGCAAAACGAATACGAAAAAATCGCCAAGGTAAGGGTTTTGAGGGATTTAATGTGCAAATACATTATTACTGACTACTATTTTCATGCAGTTTTTAATGTTGTGAGGTATAATCTGCAGCCTGAATCAACCTTGATTTAAAAAAAAAATCCAAATTTTAATTCCTTAGAACTATATTATTCTTTAAAATACAGAAGGAGGTCTGTGTTGAAAAGAATGTTTTTGCTGGATTATGTTGATTATCTAAGTATTTCTTTTGTTTTTCTCTTTTTTTTTCTTATCCCAGTATTTCTTAAGTATTAAATTTTTACCATCTTGGACCCTTTTGCCTAAATAATGTTATAGTTAATCAGCAGAGGCGATTTACATAAATATACTAGATTTATGGTTTGGGTTTTTAGTTTGTTTGTTTAATAGAGCTACTTTCCAAAAAATGAAATGGAAAGGAATTTAAACTCTGTGAGTTTTCATTAAGTACAAAGCAAGCAAACATTTCTAGACGGCCTACAATATCTAATAAGAAGGTTAAAGTTGAGTTTTGTTATAATCTCTTGTTTTTAAGTTAGAGTATATACTTATGTAGTTCCTAAATACTATTTCAAGACAATTTTTAATGTTAGAGGCAATGCTGTTCTTAAAATGTAAATTGAAGAAAAATAAAAATAAAAAATATAATGTGTGATCACAACTGTTACAACTTTTCACATTGATGTGAAAAACTAGAAGAAAATAGAAAATGTTAATGGTTATTTTGAAGTTGTGAGTTTTTATGGCTTAGGTTCTTTTCTCTGTTTTTGTTTTGTTTTGTTTTACATAGGGCATGTATTATTTTGTAATTCAAAAAATTTGTGTTAAAAGAATCATACTTTTATTGAATTAATATGCTCAGTTCTAAAACAATGAATGTTCACTTTTTAATGAACTAATTAAGATGAAGCTTAATTTCCTCTTTTTACAAGTTGTTTTTTTCAGTTTAAAATGTGTATGGTGAAGTTTTGGTGCCCTATTTACAGTAAGATATACCAACTTAGTATCAGTTCAAAAGTCATTTAAAAATATTTGGAGTGTTTTCGTTGGTTAATGAGGTTTTTAAGTAAATCCTGCCACTCATCACTCATCACTTCATAAGAAAGGTTAACAGAAGTTACATGACTTATCTTGGAGGTCTCAGTGGAGCAGAAAGTAGAACCTGAATTTTAAGTTATTTGCACGTTTCTGAAATCTTAACTTTTGGAATGAGTGAGAAGTGTAATTTGCTGTTGACTAACAACTCAAACTAATGGTAGGATATATTTACTGATTTTATTTTATTTTATTTTATTTTTTAGACAACTAGTGAGTAAGATCCTTCTCAGAATCAGTCTATTTGATAATCAATAATAACTTAAATTTGCTTATGCTTATGCTGACCTCTTATATTCTGTCCACGACATATAAATGGAAAAAAAGTGGGAGCTAAAACCCCTGTTTGGAACACTTTTGATGTTGTGTATCATTATAATTATAACTCAGTCAACTAAAACTGGCAATACTCATCTTTCAATGATTTCATTTCTTGATATACTAGGGAAGTGATTAGAAGAGGTTTGTGATATTATACATTTTTGTTGATATTATACATTTTTGTTTTGATAATTCATATTCAAAAAACCCTTAGTTTGATAAATATTTTTATGTCTTTCAGAATATGATGCTTTGGCAAAAGTGATTCAACACCATCCAGACAGGCATGAGACATTAAAGTAAGTGTAGAGTTTTACTTTGAAAGGAACTAACCTTTATACATAAATGCTCATAAACTACCCTAGGCATTTCATTTTTTGCAGAATAAATATGTTTCAAAAGGAGGGGTCAGATCTTCAATATTATATTTTCCCATACTTCTCTGTTAAATTTTATTTCCCTCTGACCTTACCACTTATATGTCTGAAATAAATGCATGTAATATTCATTAATAGCACAATGGACAAATAGAATATGGTCTTCATATATTAAAATACTGAATTTCAGTTAAAAACAATAAACTAGTTATGCCCTTTTAAAACACAGCTCTCAAAACATAGTGAAAAGACACATAATAAATTTTAAATTATTACTACATTCCTGAAACAAAGAATAATAACCATTTATAAAAGTTAGAACCCCCTTTCAAATATTATATACCAATACTGTATATTATTCAGAGATACAAGTATATGCATAAAAAAGAATTAGAATGATATAGTAGTTGCCTGAGTGGGAGGTAGAGGAGATAAAACAGCCCAGGATAGAGGTCTAGAGGTAAGATTCAAAGGATATTTCAGGTTAATTGGCAATGTTTTATTTCTTTTACCAAAAAAAAAAAACCCTTGAAGTTAAGCTTCACAATATGTATCATTTCTTGGGTCTTGTTATTTTATTATCTGTGTTTTTCTGTACTTTAAAAATGTATCCAAAAATGTAATTTTAATGAAAGTAAATCCATATTTAGAAGTTAAGAAGAAATCATCCCCAGCTTCAGAAGTTTCACCATAGTGGAGTGTTATAACTCCTTATAAGTCTTTTTTTTTTTTAATTTTAAAAATCCTATCTAGTAACTAAAAAGTTAGGTATTAATTGTAATCTCTTTTCCCCCATTCAGCAAAATGTAACACTGTTTTATTTCCAGGGAACTAGAGGCTCTGGGAAAAGAATTAGAGCATCTTTCACACATTAAAGAAAGTGTTGAAGATAAGGTATTTGCACATATATTTAGCCTTTGTGATCTGTCTATCTGTCTGTCTATATATCTATATATATAGGTCATCATTTGTATAAATTTTTTCTTGTTAACACAGCTGGAATTGAGACGGAAACAGTTTCACGTTCTTCTTAGTACCATCCATGAACTTCAGCAAACATTGGAAAGTAAGTAGAAATAGTCTCAAAATAAATGTTTATGAAGATTTTTTAAATGACCCAGGAATGTATCTTTTGAAATATGTATCTTGGAGAGAGAGTATACCTTCTATTTCTGAACAATATAGCTGGATGACGTTAGAAGGTACTCAAGTTCAACTTTCTTGAATATATGTAGAAAAGTCATAATTTGTGGTAATATAGGATTTAAAGATATACATAGTGGTTTAAATTAAGAAAAATTCAAGGATGATAGATTTGGAATCTTTCTTGGTTCACTGTAGTTGATTACTATAATGTAATAACTCAGGACCCAGGCAGGCAATAATAAGGAATCAGTACATAAGAACATTTGCATACCCACTGAGTGGTGGGTACTTTGGAGAACTGGAGACTTGCTCTTTATATTCACTGTAGACAGTTAGAAATTTTTGTATTACCTGATCTTTTGATTGTTTTAAAGAATAGCCTAAGACCCAGATTTTTTTTTTTTTTTTTTTGAGACAGCCTTCCTGTCACCCAGGCTGGAGTGCAGTGACACAATCTTGGCTTACTGCAATCCCCACCTTGCAGGCTCAAGTGATTCTCATGCCTTAGCCTCCCAAGTAGCTGGAATTACAGGTGCATGCAACCACGCCCAGCTAATTTTAGTATTCTTAGTAGAGATGGGGTTTTACCATGTAGGGTAGGCTGGTCTTGAATTCCTGACCTCTAATGATCCACCTGCCTCGGCCTCCCAAAGTGCTGGGATTACAGGTGTGAGCCACCAGACCCTGCCCAGATTTTTTTTTTTTTAAAGTGAAATCTATCACATAAATTTGAAAGTTTGATTCAACTAGTAGCCATCTTTGCTTTAATTGTATTGGCTAATACAGGATAAACATGTTTTCATGTGTTCATTGAATATAAAACATAGGCAAACTTGATTAAGGTTTTATGTTTCCTTCTCAATTACAGATGATGAAAAACTCTCAGAGGTAGAAGACGCTCAGGAAGCAAGCATGGAAACAGATCCTAAGCCATAGACAAGCTAATCGCCCACCACTCCCAGGAATATTGAAATAGCTACGTGACCATAATGTGTTTAAAATGTGGTGTGCTCTTGAGATATTTAAAGTTTTGGCAGTAAAATACTCTGTTTTTAAATATGAATGTGTATTTCATTCATATTTCCTCACACAAAGGAAAATGACTTCAGTATAGATTTGTTTTTATTAAAATGCATTTTTTTATTCTTAAGTGGTAGGAAGCAACATCCAAAAATGCTTAATAAAATGCTTTTAAGCTGGATATGTTTGTGCTCATTAATATTCCAGGTAGTTTTTAACTGGTAACATTGATTGGCTTACAAAATAAGTTGAAAATTGTTAGAAGTTGGCATTTCTAGGATGTACTGGGAAAATGGGCCAATTTCTGGAAATGGTTACACTTCTGAAAATGGAGTCTATGAAGAGGCTTTAGGAGGGCCATGAATCTGTGAAATTACATGCAAAATGTTTGTGGTGTATGCTTATTGTATAGAGAGGTTCCAGGCTGTTAAAAGTCACTGGTATGAGAGGTAATTATAAGATGCAAAGTAAAATAATGCGCATTACTTTCTATATCTCGCCTTAATATGTGAGGAATATAATTCTCAAATGTTTTGTTGATATCTTTTCTCTACTGTTTTGTTCTTTAGGAATCATTTTCAGTAGAAAAAAATGTACTGATAAAGTGAAGAGTTGTTTGAAGTAAATAGTTTGTTAAGATTGTCTTGCATAGGCCAGGCGCGGTGGCTCACGTCTGTAATCCCAGCACTTTGGGAGGCCAACGCAGGCAGATCACCTGAGGTCAGGAGTTCGAGACCAGCCTGACCAACACGAAGAAACCCTGTCTCTACTAAAAAAAATACAAAATTAGCCGTGTATGGTGGCACCTGCCTATAATCCCAGCTACTCAGGAGGCTGAGGAAGGAGAATCATTTGAACCCAGGAGGCAAAGGTTGCGGTAAACCAAGATTGCGCCATTGCACTCCAGCCTGGGCAATAAGAGTGAAACTCCATCTAAAAAAAAAAAAAGATTGTCTTGCATAAAGAATTTATTATCTTTTTAAAAATTAAGCTAAGGCTGAATCACTTGTGATTTTCTTAAGTATTTCATTATACGTGTAATACTTGTTCGGCTCCATCCTTATCCATTTATTTTAGTTAAGAAACATGACACTTTGCATGAATCATACCTTAATAATGTTATATTTTTGTAATTTTAATAATAATTTTTATCTTAAAAATGAAAGTTTAAAATTAGCGCAGTTGTAGTCATATTAAAAGTGTCATAATACCTATAAATACTTCCTCTAATTTCATCTGGCAAGTCATGGGAGAAATTTCTTTGCAGAATTGCTATGCTGTGACAAATGTTTCTATTTTCCATTATTAGTAAAAATTATGAAACAACAATTTGCCTATATTGACTCAGAATTAAAAATCAATTTTTTTTTTCTTTTCTGAGACAGGGTCTTGCCCTGTCATCCAGGCTGGAGTGTAGTGGCTTGATCACAGCTCACTGTAGCCTTGACCTCCCAGGCTTAAGCAATTCTTCTATGTCAGCCTCCCAAGTAGCTGGGACTACAGGCAACACATCACCATACCCAGCTAATTTTTAAAAGTTTTTTGTAGTAAGAGATTCTCACTATATTGCCCAAGCTGGTCTCAAACTCCTGGGTTCACGTGATCCACCCACCTCAGCCTCCCAAAGTGCTGGGAGTATAGGCATGAGCCACTGTGCCCCAGACAAATACCAGTTTTTCAAAAAAGATATTTATTTTTTAAAGGACTATTGGGTAGAATTTTTTTTAAATGCTGTCTCCCCATCCCCACCCCCGTTGATTAATTCACTAGAGAGATTTTTTCAGGATTAAGTAAAGATAAGAGTCTCTTGGAAGATAACTTTTATTTATTTATTTTTGAGATGGAGTCTTGCGCTGTCACCCAGGCTGTAGTGCAGTGGTGCGATCTCGGCTCACTGCAGCCTCTGCCTCCCAGGTTCAAGCAATTCTCCTGTCTCAGCCCCCCGAATAGCTGGGATTATAGGCGCCTGCCACCACACCTGGCTAATTTTTGTATTTTTAGTAGAGATGGGGTTTCACCATGTTGGCCAGGCTGGTTTTGAACTCCAGACCTCAAAGGATCTGCCTGCCTCGGCCTCCCAAAGTGCTGAGATTACAGGCGTGAGCCACCACACCCAGCCTAGGGAAGATAACTTTTAAAGAATCAGGAACAAAGTCAGAAGCAGCAGCAGCAGGTACATGGGAAACACACATTTTTAAATTTATACTTCCTCATGGTTCTCTTGGATATCCTCTGGAACTGTTTAGAAGACTGAAGAATTTCATCCCCCAGAAACTCACACCGTTGAAGCTCAGCATGTCTTTGGGCCAATAACTTCATGGATTTATCAGTCACTGTTTCTATGAGGTCATCCACCTATGACAGATAAATACCAAGAAATGAAGCCATGTTTTGGAAAGCCTTGTCAAAATCAAAGGGATAGTTGCTTTTCCCAAGAGAAGAGTTCTGGAACTGGTGGACATTTTGCAAGTCTTAAAATATTATTCTAATTCAAGTCATAGCAAATGGAGCTTGAAAGCGTACATTTACCACCCAGTGATAAAGACGATCTCAGTTCTTCTGAAAAGAAACCTATGTATATGCCTTCACTTTAATTGAATTCATTTAATATTTATCAGGTACACAGCATCATCCTAGGTGTCCTTAGCAATCCTTTAGCCACTTTCAGAATGCCCCCCTACTAACATTATTTCTTAATGCTAATCATTAATTTCATCCCACCCATGCTGTCTAATAGGGCTGTGCGTTTGGTTAAGCCTGGTTCTCTGATGCTTCTGAGATTCAAAAGTTAAAAGCCTTTGTCCACTACCTGCATTTGAAGCTTTCCTACTGTCAAATCTGATTTTCGAAGGATGTTTTTCATGCCATGCTTCTTCTTTTTAAGTGCTGGAAAGTGTGGTCTCTTTTTTGGTGAATATGGCCCCTATGGTAAAAATGCAAAACACATCAGATTAGGAACTACCAACATTATTTTTGTGATGGTGCTTTAACAGGAGTTCTCACCTTCGGGACATTCTCTTATAAACTGAACATTTGCCACATAACAATATTGGGTTGGAGGCTGTATTCATATTATTCTCCACACCCAAGTATCTTCTTTGTGCCCAGAGCTCTCTTTGAAGAGATCTACAGGGTGCAGAGAAATGAGATTGTCTGACTCTGAAAGAATATACAGCATCAGGAAAAAAGCAGGTCTGCAGGTCTTCATAAGGGGAAGAAGAAGAAATTGCCTCTGCAGCTGCCGGGCACAGTGACAGTGTGGGGCCGTTGTGGACCAGTGCCCCAGAAAGCTCATTATCAGTGAATCTAGTTGTTAATTTGGTCTCGTTTCTGCAGGTTTCCTTATTTTCATGGCAGTCATATATTCAAACATAAAAAGAAAGCTCTGGGTTCTTTTCACCCCATGCCTGATACTTTTCCCATTATCCCTGGCTTACTGGTTACAAGTACCTGTCCTAATAGTGTTGCAATTGGAAATCATTCCCAGGTCATGGCTCCAAGCTAATACGCCCTTTTTAGTCTTATTGAGTTTACTCTTCCTTCCCCTTGTGCTTAATAATTCACATTAGGACTATTGTGAGACCTACACAAAGTAGGATATGGGACCAGATCTGGGTCCTACCCTTTGCCTTTACAAATGGAGTCTGCTGAACCACTGCTACCCTGCCAGCTTGCCCAGCTCAAATGTCACTTGCAGAATCTTCCCTGATCTAGCTAAAGAAAGACCCCTCTTTTTTCTCTTTCATAAAATCCAGTACTTTTTCCTGTTAAGCACCTAGCATACTAGCATACTTGGCAGTTACTACATTATGTCTGTGTTTATTGAATACAACTACGGCAAAATCTAGTGCCTAGGCAAGTTTTGCAAAGCAGGACTAGTTGGGGCTGGTATGGACTGAAGAGAACACACCTCCTGCAGTACCTTGGTGCAGCTCCTGCTTGTTGCCTTGAGGAATTGGCCTAGTATTTTCAAATCTTTTTATTTTTCAAAAGAAAGTTGAAAACCCAGAATTTTATTTGAAATATCCTAATTTTTAAATGTGGACAATTAATTCAAATACATATATAGATTTTAAGATGAGGTCTCACTCTGTTGCCTGCGCTGGAGAGCAGTGGCATGATCATGGCTCACTAAAGCCTCAACCTCTGTAGGCTCCAGTGATCCTCCCACCTCAGCCTCCTGAGGAGCTGGGACTAAAAGTGTACACCACCATGCCCAGCTAATTTTTATATTTTTTTGTAGAGGTGGGGTTTTGCCATGTTGCCCAGGCTGGTATCGACCTCCCGAGCTCAAGTGATCCTCCCTCACCAGCCTTCAAAAGTGCCAGGATTATAGACATGAGCCACCACACCCAGCCAATTCAAATACATTTTTGAGAACATTCTGAGGGCTAAACAAACCATTTTCATAGCTAGTTGACAACCTCTGATCTAACACGATTTGATGGAAAGAAATTCTTAATCATAGCCAAATTGCCCCATCTTTATCTTTATGGTTAGTGTTATGTGTGTCCTAAAAGTCTTTATGCTGAAGTCATGAAGATATTCTTATTGTCCTCCAGGAGTTTTAAGGTTTCTGCCTTTTCCACTTAAATCTATAACTGAACAGAAATTAATTTTTGTATATGGTGTGAGACAGGGATCAATTTTCATTTTTTTCCTATATGAATGCCCACTTGTTCCAGCAACATTTGTTCAAAAGATTATCCTTACTCCACTGCTGTGTGGCACTATGGTTTAATGTGTATCTCCTCTATTTGATTGTAAGTTCCACAGAAGCAAGACCATGTCCATTGGATCACCCTATACTCCCCACCCCAAACCTACAAACTGCCTAAAACATAATATGGGCACACTAAATACAAACCTAGCACACAAAAGGCAAAAATTCAAAACTAATATCAGTGCACTCTGACAGTGGTGTTCCAGAGCAGTACTGTTCAGTGGAACTTTCTGTGAAGATGGAAATGTGCTGTGCTCTATCTGTGCTGTATAGGACAGCCACTAACTAGGTGCAATTATTGGCCATTTGAAATGTAGCTAGTGCAACTGGGGAACTGAACTTTTAATTGTATTTAATTTTAATTAACATAGGTAGTGACATTCAGCTACTGACTAGCATATTTGGACAGTACAGTTAGTCTATAGCATAGCAATTACTACTAAGGACTCTAGAGCCAGGTCTTCCTGGGTTTGAAACTTGGCTCTGTCACTTACATGGGCAAATTACTTAAACACTCAGTACCATCCCTAAAATAAGGATAATATTGCTACCTACATTATAGGGCTGTTGTAAGCATTATCCGAGTTGATATTTTTAAAGCACTTAGAACAGAATTTGGAACATAGCTTTAAGGTAAGTCTTATATCTAAAATAATAATAGTCCACGGTTCTATTTTTGAAAAACAGACTGGGCAATTTAGGATCAAACATACATGCATGGCCGGTCACAGTGGCTTACATCTGTAATTCCAGCACTTTGGGAGACCAAGGCAGGTGGATCACTTGAGACCAGGAGTTCGAGACGAGCCTGGCCAACATGGCGAAACCCTGTCTCTACTAAAACTACAAAAATTAGCCAGGCATGGTTGTGCATGCCGGTAGTCCCAGCTAGATAGGAGGCTGAGGTAAGAGAATTGCTTGAACCCAGGAGACAGAGGTTGCAGTGAGCCAAAATTGTGCCACTGCACTCCAACCTGGGCGAGCGACAGAGCGAGACTCTGCCTCAAAACAAACACACAAAAACCCATGCATACCTATGGATAAGTAAAAGCATTGGTTTGGAGCGTCCTAGATCATCTACACTGCATTTTCTGTGTTGTACATATGGCTATTTACATTTTAATTTCAATGAAAATTAAGATTAAAAATTCAGTTCCTCAATTGCACTGACCACATTTCAGTGTGGCTAACAGCTACTATATTGGACAATGTATACTTGCATCTTCACGGAAAGTTGCATTGGACAGTGCTGGTCTAATGAGTTCCACTCCACATAGTATGCACAGATAGGCCAGAATGCTAATATACTAACATTTGAAGAGTGAGAAAGTCAGTTACAAATATCCAAACTCCACTGTTGCCCAGATGTAGTAGAAGCTGAACAGTTTGAGCATAGAAGTAGAAGAATCTGACCCAGAGAGTACCCTAAATTCTTGGAGATGAGACAGAAGCAGCAGATTTAAAGGCTTATCGTGGAGGACTTATGGTAGGACAGAACTTGGTTTTCACAAAATCTCTAAACATTGAGTTATATGTAAGTCTTTAGAGGCAAATTTGTTTAGCGTTTTACCTTTTGTAGTCCTGAAGGAAGAGATGTCACAGATAACCGCTTGGTGGTTCTCCTGGCCCGAAGGAGTGTATTTCCCTGGGTTATCTCCTCTGTCTCTGCCTCTACAACATCAAGTTGTATAGTCGCTTAGAGAAAGGGGGAAAAAGGAATCTGTAAGGATCACAATGAGGAACACATTTTTCCTATTAAAAATACAGTATTCTTAGAAGACAGCATCACATGCTGCTTCAGTGGCTTTTTTTCTTTAGAGTTAAAAATAAAAAATGGATTTGCTCTTCCCAATCTTACATTTTCTCCTGCCAACATTTGCCTTTTGTTATGGTCATGACCTCAGTGGACACCAGCCCAATCTTTGACAAGGTAGCCACCTCTCTCTCTCTTCGAGATTTAAGTTTTTCCCCTGAACCATTGTGGAATTAGAAAAGTAATCCTCTACTATGCAAGACCCTCTCTTGGGTATTCATTGTGGATTAAAGCAAATTTTCTCTCTATTTTCAAGAAATGTGGCTCAAGACTCAGTCATTTACATATCATTGATTCATCTTTCCTATATCCAGGAGCCAGGGAACCTTGGATTCCTTAACATTTTAAAACATATCAATTCAGTGCTTAACTCAATAAATGTATTTATAAAGGAAACTCTAAAACACTACCATAAATTTAAGACTAGTATCATAAATAGGCATTAAAATCACTATGCTAAAAACAAAGCTATGTTATTTTTTGCAGAAGGCACTAAACCTAAGATTACTCTCTTTTTCTTTTTTTTTTTCTTTTGAGACAGAGTCTCCCTCTGTCACCCAGGCTGGAGTGCAGTGGTGTGATCTCGGCTCACTGCACGTTCCGCCTCCTGGGTTCAAGCTATTCTCCTGCCTCAGCCTCCCGAGTAGCTGGGACTACAGGTACTCTCTTTTTCTTAATAAAGGGGGTCACTAAATGAGACATTTTCCTTGATGACAGCATTGGGGAAAGTGTGTTTGCAATTTGCTGTGTGTTACGCTGTTCCTTTATGCTGTGTGCACACCTAAAATCATCTTGTTGCTTAAAGTCTACTGATAAGGACTTCTCTGGGACCCTCAGAGAATACATTAGCCTACTTGACACCTCCACTTGGCTATTCGGCAGGGACCTCAAGTCAGCAAGTCTAGCCAGAACTCATTACTTATTTTTCAATCCAGGTCCATTGCTCCTTATCTTAGTGAATGATGCCTCCACCTTCAAAGCAAGTGGTCAATCCAGAAATTCTTCCCTCTCCCCCACCCTTCACTGTCCAACTCTTCCCCAAATCTTGTAACTTCTATCTATGCTTATTTCTCCCTTTATCTCCCCATTCCCACTGTCATGACTAATCCAAGCTAATGTCATTCTTTGCCTGAAAGAATGTACGGGTGCTTATTGTTCTTCCTGCATTTGCGCTTACCCTCATCCAATGCAATCTACACTATGCAGCCAAAGCTATCTTTTAAGAATGCAAATCAGATTATATAAATCCCCAGCTTGAAGGTACCCAATGGTTTCTTATCACCCTTAGAAGAAAGTTAAAAATTCTCAATGTGTCCTATGACAGACACCCTTACTACCTAATTCAACCAGCCTCTCCTTAGCTCTCTGTGTTCCAACCTCTGCTGGATTTCTTTCATTGCTAAATTGTGCCTGGTGATCTCTTGATATTGTGACTTGAACATGCTCTCCCTTATTCCTGGGAAACTGTTCTCCCCCCTCCACCTTGTGTAAGCCATCCTTATGTCTTAGACATCCTTCAGATCTCAATTTAATTGTCCCTTCCTTGGGGAAGCCTTTCCTGAGACCCCTCCCCTAAAGTTAGAGCACCCATGATTTCTTTCAATAGCATCCTGTGCTCCTTTGGAACAAATGTAATTTTCTGCATGTTTGAAAGCCCCTCTATGCTATAACTCCATGAGGCAGGGACCATGGCTGTTTTATGTGCTACTCTATCCAAATATTGTGGCTGTCATATAATAAGTACTTAGCAGATATTTGTTAAATATATAAAAACATGTTTTGAAGGTCAGCGGGGAAGAGCAACTGATTTTGGGCTACAACAAAGGGTATTAATGTTTGAACTACATCCTAAAGGATGAGTATATTTTCTGGAGAAATCTTAGTTGATATTTGTTATTCCAACTAAGACAAAAATAAACCAGTGCACAGATTAAGAGTAGAAATTTGATCCTCTGTTTTCTGCTGGATTCTTCAATTCCAGCCCCAGCAATATAGAAGCATATCCTCTTTGTTATTTTCAACAGAAATATACAGCTCAATCCATACCAGGTAATTGCTAGATGCTTGGATGCTTGTATTAGTGACTGCTTTTTCCAGAACAGAGAGTTTGTTTGAAATTAGTCGGCTGGAAACCACCAAGATTTTCTTTTTTTTTTTTTTTTCCCTGGGAAAAGCACACATCAGTTTTGTTGCCTGATCATGGTGTGTAAAATGTGAAGTTGTATGTATATTTACATACACTATAAGGGCTGTGTGTTTCCTGATTCTGTGCTGTGAAGGACATTAAAAAGCTACAGAGGATATATAAAGCAGTGAAATTATTCTGTATGATACTGTAATGGTGGATGCCTGTTATGACAGGGTATGACATAAAAGTAGGTATTTGTCAAATCCCACAGAACTGCACAATATAAAGGGGGAACCATAATGTAAACTATAACTTCAGTTAATAATAATAATATATTAATATTGGTTCATCGATTGTAAATGTACCACACTAAGGCAATATGTTAATAATAGGAGCTGTGGGGATCAGGGAAGGGAAGGTATACATGGGAACTCTACATTTTCTGTTTAATTTTTCTGTAAATATAAAAGTGCTATAAAAATAGACTCTTTCTTCTTTTTTTTTTTTTTTTTTTTTTTTTTTTTTTTTTTTTTTTTTTGAGACAGGGTCTCTTTCTGTCACCCAGGCTGGAGTGCAGTGGCACAATCTCAGCTCACTGCAATCTCTGCCTCCCAGATTCAAGCGATTCGCCCACCTCAGCTCCCCTAGTAGGGACTACGGGCACATGCCACCATGCCTGACTAATTTTTTTTTTATATTTTTGGTAGAGATGGTTTCACCAGGTTGCCCAGGCTGGTCTCAAACTCCTGGGCTCAAGTGATCCACCTGCTTCAGCCTTCCAAAGAGCTGGGATTACAGGCGTGAGCCACTGCTCCCAGCCTAGACTCCATTTATTTTTTGAAAAGCTACAGATGAGAATGCAAACATTGGTAGTCATGACCCATAGGATGCCAAATGGCATTATTACTAGTTGCAAAAATGACTTAAAATTAACAGTTCAAATATTGATTCTTCCACACAGTACATAGAAAGTAGATGCAATAAAAGTGAGCATTCTTTATGACTTACCAGTTATACATGTTTTTCATTTAATTTCCACTACCCCCTCCACTGTTAGAAGTAGCCATGTGAAAGTCTGCATCACTACTTTTTCCAGAAACAAAACAAAAATCCCGCTTGAGTTTGATTTTCATATATATATAAATTATATATAATGTATATATGAATATACACACACATATATTTAAATAAAAAGTGATTTTAAACTGATTAGAAAACTGTTTAATTGCACTGGGAGGAACCTCTAAGGCAATCCAATTCAGTGCTTCTCAAAAGGTATGAACAAGGTGAGGCATGGGGCTCACACCTGTAATCCCAGCACTTTGGGAGGCCAAGGCAAATGGATCACCTGAGGTCAGGAGTTCGAGACCAGCCTGGCCAACAGGGTGAAACCTTATCTCTAGTAAAAATACAAAATTTAGCTGGGTGTGGTGGCACACTCCTGTAGTTTCAGCTACTCAGGAGGCTGAGAGAGGAAAATTGCTTGAACCCAGAAGGCAGAGGTTGCAGTGAGCCGAGATTATGCCTCTGCACTACAGCCTGGGTGATAGAGCGAGATTCCATCTAAAACACACACACACACACACACACACACACACACACACACACACACACACACACAGTATGAACATACAAGCCAACTGAGGATCTTGCTAAAGTGTGGCTTCTGACTCAGAAGGTCCCAGGTAGAGCCTGAGATTCTGCATTTCAGACAAGCTCCTCAGGGCTGCCATACTTTTGTAGCAAGATAATCCATCCTAATTTCACTCTTCCTCTTGGCCTCAACCCAGTGACAAATTGCCCGAATTTGATTACCATTCTCTGAAAGCTTTCTCATTTTTGCTGTAAATAACTTGGGAGATGGAAGCTCCTTGACAATCCTAGGGAGAAGGCTCTGCATGTTTGACAGTAGGGCTTCCTTATGGTCAGTGGAGCCCTCTTTGCTGGCACTTGCTAGCTTGCTTCTACACTTGTAGGACAGCATCCTCCCAAAAGCAGTCTTCACTTTCGTCATCAAATTTCTTTTCTGATTTTGTTGACTTTCATGAAATCCCATGTCACTATCACTGGATGACTCCTCTTTAGGGACCAATACATTTTGTTTTAGTAAGTTGGTAGACACAGCTCTATGCCATCTAAACAAAATAAAAATGACTCATATTAGGGAAACTAAAAAGTTAAAAATGAATAATTTGAATAATTAAAACACAAACCTCAAATGTGAACCAATTATACAATTCAGAAAAAAAAAATGAAATTGAAGACCAAGAATCAAATCACAGAAAAATAAAGCCAAAGCAACTACTTGGTGTTTTGTTATCAAATTATAGTAATCTGGCTGTTATTTAATTTAAACACAATACTGTTAGAGGTAGGTTATATTATTAGCTTCATTTTACTTATGAGTAAACTGAGACATAGGTTAAATTAATTGACCAAGGACTGAATGCAGACTTTAATCCAGGTCTGACTGTTGGAATCCATGAATTTACATTGGCAAATTGGCAATCTTATTTCAATGATAGTTTGAGATAGTTTTTGCTAGATTTGGCAGTTTCAAAGTGAAAGTAACAGAAGATGAGAGAGTCTGCTAGGGTAGTCAATAAGGAGTAAACTCCAAGGCCCCATAAATACTGCATTTACATAAAACACTCATTTAGATAACATACTATAAATTCATATATAGCGACTACGTGTACCATCTTCATAATTTTGGCATATTTTATTATATGCAATAGACTAAACAATAGACAACATTTCCTGATAGCTTTCTGTGTGCTAAACACTCTTCCAAATGCTTTCATGTGTATAATATAATTTAATCTTTATGTTCTCATCTCTACTTCACACATGAAGAAATTAAAGCTTGGAGAGGTTAAATATAATTTATGTCCAGATTATCTGATTCTGAGGTCTGTGTTGTTAACCACTATGCTAGAATATCACCTATACCGTGATACAATTATTACCTAATATTCTTCCTCAATTAACTATTTTTTGTTAGCTTCACTCCAAGTAATAATACCCATGAAATTTCGGTATTTTTTAAAATTAAAATTTTAATGTCGAGATCATTATAGTTTCACATGCAGTTGTAAGAAATAGAGGGAGGGGGCCGGGCGCGGTGGCTCAAGCCTGTAATCCCATCACGTTAGGAGGCCGAGGCGGACGGATCACCAGCTCAGGAAATCCAGACCATCCTGACTAACATGGTGAAACCCCGTCTCTACTAAAAACACAAAAAATTAGCCGGGCGTGGTAGCGGGTGCCTGTAGTCCCAGCTACTGGGGAGGCTGAGGCGGGAGAATGGCATGAACCCGGGAGGCAGAGTTTGCAGTGAGCCAAGATCACACCACTGCACTCCAGCCTGGGTGACAGAGCGAGACTCCATCTCAAAAAAAAAAAAAAAAAAAGAAAGAAAAGAAAGAAAGAAATACAGGGAGATTCTGTGTGCTCTTTACCTAGTTTTCCCAAATGTTGACATTTTGCAAAACTATATTTTCACAACCAGCATGTTGACATTGATACAGTCAGGATACGGAACATTTCCAGTAACACCAGGATCCCTCATGTTTTATAGCCACACCCACTTTCCACTGGTCCCCCCTTTCTTTTTTTTTTTTTTAATTTAATTTTTTTTATTATACTTTAAGTTCTAGGGTACATGTGCACAACGTGCAGGTTTGTCACATATGTATACATGTGCCATGTTGGTGTGCTGTACCCATTAACTCATCATTTACATTAGGTATATCTCCTAATGCTATCCCTCCCTTCTCCCCCCTCCCCACAATAGGACCCGGTGTGTGATGTTCCCCTTCCCGAGTCCAAGTGATCTCATTGTTCAATTCCCACCTATGAGTGAGAACATGCAGTATTTGGTTGCCTGTTCTTGCGATAGTTTGCTGAGAATGATGGTTTCCAGCTGCATCCATGTCCCTACAAAGGACACGAACTCATCCTTTTTTATGGCCGCATAGTATTCCATGGTGTAATGTGCCACATTTTCTTCATCCAGTCTGTCACTGATGGACATTTGGGTTGATTCCAAGTCTTTGCTATTGTGAATAGTGCCACAATAAGCATACGTATGCATGTGTCTTTATAGCAGCATGAATTATAATCCTTTGGGTATATACCCAGTAATGGGATGGCTGGGTCAAATGGTATTTCTAGCTCTAGATCCTTGAGGAATCGCCATACTGTTTTCCACAACGGTTGAACTAGTTTACAGTCCCACCAACAGTGTAAAAGTGTTCCTATTTCTCCACATCCTCTCCAGCACCTGTTGTTTCCTGATTTTTTCATGATTGCCATTCTAACTGGTGTGAGATGGTATCTCATTGTGGTTTTCATTTGCATTTCTCTGATGGCGAGTGATAATGAGCATTTTTTCATGTGTATGCTGGCTGTATGAATGTCTTCTTTTGAGAAGTGTCTGTTCATATCCTTTGCCCACTTTTTGATGGGGTTGTTTGTTTTTTTCTTGTAAATTTGATTGAGTTCTTTATAGGTTCTGGATATTAGCCCTTTGTCAGACGAGTAGATTGTAAAAATTTTCTCCCATTCTGTAAGTTGCCTGTTCACTCTGATGGTAGTTTCTTTTTCTGTGCAGAAGCTCTTTAGTTTAATTAGATCCCATTTGTCAATTTTGGCTTTTGTTGCCGTTGCTTTCTACTTATGGCTAGCCATAAGTAGAAAGCTGAAACTGGATCCTTTCCTTACTCCTTATACGAAAATTAATTCAAGATGGATTAGAGACTTAAATGTTAGACCTAAAACCATAAAAACCCTAGAAGAAGACCTAGGTAATACCATTCAGGACATAGGCATGGGCAAGGACTTCATGTCTAATACACCAAAAGCAGTGGTCCCCCCTTTCTTAAACTGGCATCCACGAATCTGTCTTCTGTGTGTGTAATTCTTGTCCTTTCAAGAATGTCATGTAAATGGAAATATACATCATGTAATATTTTGAGATACGCTTTTTTCACTCAGCATAATTCTCTGAGCATTCATCCAGGTTTTGTGTATTAATTGTTCATATCTTTTTATTGCTGAGTAATACTCCATTATATGAATGTACCACACTTTACTCACTAATTGAAGGATATTTGGGTTGTTTCCAGTTTGGGGCTCTTATGAATAAAGCTGCTATAAGCATTTGTGTATAGGTTTTGTATGAACATAAGTCTTCATTTCTCTGGGTGAAATCCTAGGTTTTATATTATGCTATTACATTATATTAAATATATAACATGTATTTCTAATATGGATTAAAACAAATTTATAACCATTAACAATGTTCTTCATATATTACCTAAAATACCTCATGTACCATCATCAGTAGCATATGTACTACTCTCCAGGAAAACACTGTTCTAAACGGAACCCAAATCATTCAGCCTTTTTCTGTAATGATACATGGGGAGTAGTTCAGTGAGAGCCTAGACCCTGGAGTTCAATGGTATTGGTTCAACTCGGGACAATCCCCAACTCTGTGACCTTGAGCATGTTAGGTAACTTCTATAAGCTTTCATCTTCTCATTTGAAAATGGGCATAGTCTTTTCAGAATTGTGAAAATAAAGGGAAATAATTCATGTGTTTGGAACCTTAAAATGCATTCAATAAATGATACTTTTTATTACCATGTGGATCAGAACAATGCAGAAAATGTAAAAGGCAAGGAGAGAGCCCACACTAGAGGGCAAAATAAGAGAGAAGCTGGCAGCCTCCCTTCTGGGACCAAGGGCAGGGTTCTGCAAATTGTACATGTACGACTTCCAGGGGGTGCTATTCAATTTCATAGTTAGACTTGCGTATAGTTATTATAATGATTTTATGGCAGGTGGCAGTAAAATGTCCTGAGGAGGGAGCACCATTTCCTAATTTGCCCAAAGATAACTTATGGGCTAGGATTAATCTCCCGTAAAGCCCTCTGAGATTCCTTTAATAATAATTTAATTTTTAAGTGATTCTACTACTATAAACATGTACACACATATACATACTCTGACACAGAACAACGCAAATACAATTTCAGAAGATTCAGGAATTTCGAAGACCGCTCATGTTAAAAGCCCAGTTCTAAGTCGTCTCAGAATCTCTAGAAGTTGTTTCCCATTCCCATCCTCCCCACTCTCATCTCCAATCTATCTAAAACGTAATTAACAAAGGTTATTTAGCTCCAGAGCCTAGGAATACAACTGCTGCGACTTCTGATACGAGCAGAACCCTCCCCTTTTTATGTTTTTTAATATTTTTGTGTTGGTACTGAATTTATTTGGTTGTATTGCTTCCCCCGGAGCTCCTACTTTTCACTGAAAGTGGAAATCTCTGCAGTATTTTATTTTGTCCATGGAAGTTCCTAAGCTTGGTCTTTGATGCTTCCAGGACTCATTAAAACACCTCACTTCTACATGTCTGAACTATAGTCCATGGACCTGGTAAGAAAGAAGCGCAAAGAAATTGGAAAATAAATCGCCACACTGATTTTCCAAATTAAAATATATTATATTTTGGATGTTTCATACCTGTCTGTAAGGTTTTGTCACTGACAAAAATATAGCAGGTCTAAGGCAGTTTTAACGTTAAATTAAACAATGTGTCCATAGTGAAATGTGATTAGTACATATTTCAGCAGCCCAAACTGCTGGGATAGGAAAAAGAAAGCACTGATCGTGGACATATTTTGAAAAATGCACTAATGACTTTTCAAACTAACAGTATTTTCATGGGATGTGAGATGTCTAAAATTCTGATGCTGAAATATCAACATAGAATCAGTACTTATTTTAGTCTCCTATGCCACATTAAAACTCAATTTCAAGTGTAAAGGAAATGTTTTCCCTGTTACAATAAAGACCTTTCTGATCATAAAATGAACCTTACATTGTCGCACTAGATTTCTTGATCCAATGCAGTACCCTCCCCAGCAATCCATCCAGAGTCCTCATTTTTAAATGTAATGCTTAAAAGGACATGCCACTATGCCAAACCCAAAGACTCTCATTTGACAGAAAAGGAAATGAATCTCTGTTACCTACCTTTCTATCCCCTTCCTTTTGAATGAGCCATTTTTCTTCTTGAGTTGCTGGAATCTTCGGCACTGTCCAACTTTTCCATAGGCAATCTTAAAGGGTTCTGGTAGATACAGCTGAGGTCGGGCCATTGCTGTCAACTTCACCTGTAGTAGCCGTTTTGGACTGTTTCAGTTCTCGAACTTACAGACTTCGATGCAAAATCATCTAGTGACTGAATGTACTGTCAAAGTGTGGGCTATTTGGAATAAAATATGTAGGAAATTTTTAGAGCCTTTCCCTTATTCCCTTCCAAGTGTCAGAGACATTATTTGTGGGACTGGCCCTGTTTACAGCTTCACAGAGGTCACCAATGATGTATTTGACTGAGCTGTGTGAAATTCCATGGACCTTTGTGGAATACTTCACAGATTCTTGAACAAGGCAAATGCAGAAATGATGATCTGATTGCATCAACACTGGCATTTGGATCGCAAAAAACAAAACAAAACAAAACAACAACAAAAAAACCACCCATGCACTAATTGACCACCACATTCAGAAGTCATATTTGACCTCTGAAGGGGAAGGCACCTATAGGAATACGAATGAGCTGTTGATTAACACAAGTTGAGCTTCTGTTAGATCTCTCAGCTACAGCTGGTGAATGTTCTCTGTGTCCTGTGGGACACATGTGACAAGGCCAGTTGTTGTTTGGACATCTCAAAATGTACCCCAAGGGTGGTTTTCATTACATCTCAAAATGTACCCCAAGGGTGGTTTTCATTACATCTTGGAATTTTGTAGTGGTCTCTCAAAGTACATTGCTGAATTGAAGATCTTGAACCACCCCTCCCTTCCAACATTGCCCCGTTTATTTCGTGGTGAAGAGCAAATTCTGCCTGGGATGGAATTTCTCACCACAAGGTGGCAGCAGACACTAGGATTTAGTCCTGTCACTCTCTCGCGCTTTGAGTTGTTCAGTCAAATAACCAGATGCTTAACAAGAAAAACTCCTCTAGAAAGGTTCTGGGAGTTACAACAATTACTCTGCTTTCTGTGTTTGCATTAATCAATAATCTGGAGCACACTTCTCAAGCCTTCAAGTGCGCACAAATTTCCTGGAGGTCTTTTTAAGATGCAGATTTCGATACAGTACATCTGGGGTGGGATCCAAGAATTTGCACTCCTAACAAACCCCCAGGTGATGCTGATGATGCTGGACGGCACTTGGAGTAGTGAGGGTCTTCTATGTTTCAGTACTGGGGCAAAGAGCTTTAAAATGCTCTAGAATGAAGTGTATAATGTTGAGGGGCTAAGAGAGTGGATTTGGGAATTATGCCTGAGTTCTCATTTCTAGCTTAGCTATGTGACCTTGGTCAATTCATTTTAACCTATCCATACTTGTTTTCTCATCCCTAAAGTGGGACTAATCATAGTGCCCAAGTCATAGTTTTACAGCAAAATTCAAGTGAAATAGAAATTCTGCTGCAGCAGAGAATGAGACCCAGGAATCCATATTTTAGGAGAGTGGGTGCAGATGTTCCTCTGCCCCTTATTTGAGAAGCGCTGAAGTACAGTGTGTCTAATATGCCTTGGCCAAATGGATATGTGCTCCTCCCTGGTCTGTTTTTCCTCATCTGTTGGCATCCTCAGAGCACAATAAGTAATAGGTGCTTGAATAAATGAATAATTTCTTTAGCAACAGGGCAATATTTTTCGTGTAATTATTGGCACCCCTGTCTGAATTCTGTTGTATTTAATCAATTATCTAGATAAATGAGATGAGTTTTATGCTAGGAAAGAGAGCTGTTTTTT
This sequence comes from Macaca mulatta, assembly GCF_049350105.2. Taxonomy (NCBI): domain Eukaryota; kingdom Metazoa; phylum Chordata; class Mammalia; order Primates; family Cercopithecidae; genus Macaca; species Macaca mulatta. The sequence continues at coordinate 127,374,902 of NC_133407.1, read as the reverse complement.
ATTTGTGCATGGGTGTCTATGTGCATGTCTGTGTGTGTGCATGTCTGCATGTATGTGTGTATGTAATAGGCTGAAACATTTGCTGCTGTGGCATCTGTGACAAAACTTGTACGTTCCCAAAGGAGTCCTGAAGCAGATGATAGAACTAGGAAGAGTGGGATGGGGGGAAAGAGTTGGAGTATAGAGAGACATCAATTTTGAGCTGTGTCTGGATTTACATTCTAGATCTACCCCTTCCAAGCTTATGTGTCCTTGGGCAGGTAACGAAAACCTCTTTGGACCTTCATTTTCTTGTTCATAAAATAGGAATAATAACTGCTACCTCCCAAGATTCTTTGAGTCATTCAGTCATTCGACAAATATTTGAATGCCTAGTGGTTGCCAGGCACCACCCTAGACACCAGGGATACTGCAGTGAACAACATACACAAAATCTCTGAACTCATATAACTTAATATGCTGTGGGAGACGCAGATGACAAACAAGGAAATGAACATTTTAATTTCAGTTGGTAGTAAATGTTATGAAGAAAGTAAAAGAGGATGATGGGATAGAGTGACTGAGGATGAGGAGTGACTTCAGATGGGGCATTAGGAAAGCCTGCCCAATGAGGTCATTGGTCCCGAATGCTGAATGGAGAAAAGAGCCAATCATGTGAAAATTTGTGTGACTCGGGCAGATGAAATAGCATGTGCCAAAGCCCAGAGGTGGAAGAAGCCCAGTGTCTTTGAAAATGTGGAAGAAAGTGGCCAGGCGCGGTGGCTCACGCCTGTAATCCCAGCACTGTGGGAGGCCAAGGGGGGCGGATCACGAGGTCAGCAGATCGAGAACATCCTGGCTAACACGGTGAAACCCAGTCTCTACTAAAAATATAAAAAAGTTAGCCGGGCATGCGGGCGCCTGTCGTCCCAGCTACTAGGGAGTCAAGATTGCGCCACTGCACTCCAGCCTGGGCGACAGAGCAAGACTGTCTAAAAAAAAAAAGAAAGACAAATGTGGAAGAAAGTTAGGGTGGCTAGAGCAAAGAGGTAGTTGTGTGATAAGCTGGAGAGGGCCAAACCTCTTGAGTCCTATGGATCAGATTAAAGATTTTTGTCTTGATCTTCAGAGCAATGGGGAGTTGAGGTTTTTTTGGTTTGTTTTGTTTTTTTGAAACAGCAACTTAATCTGTCACTCAGGTTGGAGTGCAGTGGCACCGTCTCAGCTCACTGCAACCTCTACTTCATGGGTTCAAGTGATTCTTGTGCCTCAACCTCCTGAGTAGCTGGGGTTACAGGCACGTGCCACCATGTCCAGCTAATTTTTTGTATTTTTAGTAGAAACAAGATTTCACCATGTTGTCCAGGCTGGTCTTGAACTCCTGAGCTCAGGTGATCCACCTGCCTCGGCCTCCCAAAGTGCTGGGATTATAGGCTTACGGAGGGTTTTTAGGGAACTTCTTCATATATTTGTTCGGGGAAATGGGATTCAGTTGTGAAGAAAATGACTAGAATCCTTGCCCAGGAATTACAATTCTAGTGGAGGACGCAGACACCAAATACGTTACCCAATGGAAAATTTTTTCAGGTACTGATAAAAAATGCTATGAGAAAAACAGAAAAACAAAAACAAAATAAAAAAGAAGAAGAAGAAGAAAAGAGAATAAAAAATAAATAAATAAAAAGAAAAACAGGCCAGGCGCGGTGGCTCATGTCTGTAATCCAGGCACTTTGGGAGGCCGAGGCGGGCAGATTACGAGGTCAAGAGATCAAGACCATCCTGGCCAACATGGTGAAACCCCGTCTCTCCTAAAAATACAAAAATTAGCTGCGCATGGTGGTGCGCACCTGTAGTTCCAGCTACTCAGGAGGATGAGGGAAGAGAATTGCTTGAACCCAGGAGGCAGAGGTTGCAGTGAGCTGAGATCAGGCCACTGCACTCCAGCCTGGCGACAGAGCGAGACTCAGTCTCAAAAAAAAAAAAAAAAAAAAAGTAGAAAAACATGGTAGAAAGTGACTGGGAGTGGTCACTCCTCCAAAATGATCAATAAAGATCGCTTCAGGAGATGGTGTTTGAAGTGAGACATTTAATGTCGAAAAAGAGACAAACTATATTGAGATCTGGGAGAGGTATTTCCAAGGCAAAAAACTACGTGAGCAAAGGTTCACAGGCAGGTGCAAACCAGCGTGTTTGAGGGCAGGAAGAAGACCAGTGTGGCGGGAACATAGGTAACATGGGGAAGGCATAGTTATGCATATGTTTTTAAAGGTTGCTGTGTGCAGCTTGGAGAATACATTGGAGAGGAAAAAGTGAGTGTTGAAAAGTCATTAGGTAGGCACTTGGTCCAGGCCGTTGACAGATGGGGGTGAGGAGTACCAGAAGTGTGCAGATCCAGGTAATATGTAAGAAGTTAAATATTGAGATGAACTAGGATATGGGGGAGATACAGTTTGGATATGTGTCGCTGCCCAAATCTCACGTTGAAATGTAATTGCCAGTGTTGAAGGTGGGGCCTGGTGGGAAGTGATTGGATCATGGGGCAGTTTCTCACCCATGGTTTTGTACCATCCCCTGTTACTGTCCTCATGATAGCAAGTGCGTTCTTGCAAGATCCGGTTGTTTAAAAGTGCGTGGCACTCCCCGCCCTCTCTCTTGCCCCTGCTTTCACCTAGTGATGTGCAAGCTCCCACTTTGCCTTCAGCCAGGATTGTGAGCTTCCAGAGGCATCCCAAAAATAGATGCTGGTGCCATGCTTCCTATACAGCCTGCAGAACCATGAGCCAATTTAACATTTTTTTCTAGTAAATTACCCAGTCTCAGGTATTTCTTTATAGTAATGCAAGAACAGTCAACTATAGGGGGTTATAGAGTAGAGAGAAGGAGATACTAAGTTGGGGTGTTAAGTTGTTGCTGTAGTCCAGTGGTTTAACTAAAGGGGGAACAGTGGAACTAAAGAGAAGCGCACCCATTCAGGAGTCCTTCATCAGTCAACTCTCCTTATCAACTACCCTTCACAGGACATGGCTTGGAGCTATGCCTGTGTGATCATTCCCTGGACATTTGTAAATGTCCCTCTGAAAAGCCAAAAAGCCAGCTGTAGCAGGAAAAAATCAGGTCAAAACACAATCTCCCTTGTTCTCAACATTATTCTTCCATTGAACATGTCTGAGATTGCATAATCCTATTCAGGTAACCATGACAACAGTTGACTTCTATTGAGATAGCAATTGATTGAAACCTCTAAGTCAGAGATTGCAAACATGAATACCCGCAGGAGCCAAGCAGGGAAATGTGAGAAGCAGTGGGTGGGGTGTAAAAGGGAGGGGTTGGAATTGTGGTAAACTGTAGAGTACTGGACCAATCCAATTCTATTGAACTTCAAATCTTTAAGAAGCCTCACACATTTAAAAATGTGATCTGCAGGCCATATTTAACCTGTGGGTCACCAATTTGCTGCCTCCAGAGATGCTTTCATGTTAACTCTCTGTTGAGCCAGGTCTCTCCCATTAGTGCTCCTAAAGCTGATTTTCCCCTAAGCTTTAACTTGAACATATTCACAAGCATTCAGTTGGCTATTGGCCCCATTATTAGACTGTTTTTGCATCTTCTCGCTATCTGGTTGCATGCTAACCTTGCCTGGCAACTTGTAAGCCCTCTGCAAACTTGGTAAGCTGAGATTCTGGGTTTCTATTCTGAGTCTGGGTGAAGTAAATACATAGACTAGAGCAGGATAATGTCACTTTAGTGACCTGGAGTCATTATTAAGCAGAATCCTTTGGAAAATGCATGAGTTTCCTAAAGAGTCCTCACTAATTCTGGCTGCCCCAGCTTTACTGGGATTTGGGAGACCTTTGCATGTGGGGAAATAGCAACTGGGGGCTTTTCCACCTGGCTCAAGCAAATCCTCTTGCTGAAGCTTTTGCCCTTTTGAGAGAAGGAGGTATCATGTTACAGATCACTCAGCAAGAACTGTGTCACAGGAAGTGTATACAGGGTGCCTGGCGACACAGTGTTTCTCCTGGGAAGACTCTTTACCCAGGGGTGAACTCCCCAGAAGTCAGCAAAGGTGCAGCTGGAGTAAAGTGTCTTCGAAGAGCCAACAGGCTTTCAAGTTAAATCATGCCTTTTTTTCATTTGTTTTTGTGTTGGTTGCTGCCCCAGGTTAGTATTTCTAACTTGCGACTCATAAATAGCTTTGAAATAATTATTTGATAGTCTATCAGTTGGCATTTACTCTCTAATTTCTCAGTGTTGGTCTTTAAAATTGTCCAGTGCTCTGGGTTGTACCACACTGGAAAGTCAACATGTGAATCAAAATGACCTCTCAGATACTGTTGATATCAATGGGAGTAAGCTCTTTGGAGAGCAATTTAGACATACCCGCCAACATCTGAAATCTCAAGCCTCAGAGCCAGCATTCCACCTCTGGAAAGGTATCCTACACAAGTACACAATAATATAAGGATATATGTAGGTGTATTTGTAATAACAAAAGCTAGAGGCAACCCATATGTCTACCAATGGAGGATTAAATAAATGGTGCTTCAGGCATACTATGGATATTGGAGCCATTAAAAGAAGAAGGTTGGTGTGGGTGTTCCAATGCGCAGGTAAGGAGGTAATCTGTGGTGTACTGTGGAGGCAGCATGTGCTAAAACTATGAACACAAGAAGATCTTTTAAAAAACACCTATCTATATTCACATGCCAACAGGCATAGAAAATTCTGAAATAACGTATAACAAAGATTTAACTGATTATTCCTGGAGATTACGAGTGAAAGTGGTAGAGCAGCAGAGGTGGGGAGAAATATGTAGGAGATTTAAAATTTTTTACTTTATAGACTTTACTGTTTGACTTAGGGAAAGAATATAAATTACATTTATACTAAAAAATTGGACCCAAAAGTTTAGAAATGAATCACAAAAATTTTGAATGCATAACAAGACAATGATTTAAATATTTTTTTTCTCTCATTATGGCATGAATTGACTCATAAAATAACTCAATTGATGAATTCAACCATTTGCTTTAGAATCAACCACTTCTAGAATTGGAAAAAAGCCAAACTGTATTATTCACAACAAAAAAATCAAGTAAAATATGTTCACTCTTATAAGAATAAATGATGGGTATCTTAAAGACTGAAAGATCTAATGAAATGTAAGAAATATTTTATTTCAACTTAGTTTGTTATATTTTGACTTTTTTGTGTGTTTGGGTAAAGATTGTTATCTTGACTCTGGAGTCACACACTGGAAATGCTCAGACATGTTTGGCCTCTAGCCAGTTTGTCCAGCATGTGGCCCATGGACCACATGCGACCCAGGACGGCTTTGGATGTGGCCCAACGCAAATTCATAAACTTTCTTAAAACATTATGAAATTTTTTGGGGGACCAAAAAAATTTTTTTTAGCTCATCAGCCATCATTTGTGTTAGTGCATTTTATGCGTGGCACAAGACAATTCTTCTTCCATTGTGGCTCAGGAAAGCCAACAGATTGGACACGCCTGGCCTACAGGATGTTTTGAATATCAGAAGATTTCACATACAAATCTCCATTTCAGGATCCTCATAAAAAAATTAAGAGTCACTGGCAACTCGGCCCACATTCCCATATAGGCAGAGGAGTGGCAGCCCAGTTGGGTGGGAACAAGCTTTCAGTTTACCACAGTCCCTACTGCTCCCTGTGCTCTACACCAGCTGTCAGGCATTATTTTACAATCTCCATGAACAGAGTTCAACTAGTTTTTTCTTTTTAATTTTAAAATAATTTTATTTTATATATTTTTTCTATTGGCTCTGTCTTTCTAGAGATGAATTTTTTTTTAAATCTCCTCTTGTCCTTGAGTATGAAGAGGCAGCCTCTCAGTTTCCATCATTCTATGCCAGCATTTTCACATAGCATTCCATATTTTTTCACAATTTGTCTCTGTGATACAGCTATGAGCCTACGATCATTTTTATTCTTTTTATTTTATTCTAGAGAAGGGGTCTTGCTATATACCTGCCAAGTTGAACTGAGGCTCAAGTGATCTTCCCACCTCAGACTTCCAAGTAGTTGGGACAACAGGTGTGGGCCAGTGTGCCTGGCTCTATTCTTTTTTTTTTCTTTCGAGACGGAGTCTCGCTCTGCCGCCCAGGCTGGAGTGCTGTGGCCGGATCTCAGCTCACTGCAAGCTCCGCCTCCCGAATTCACGCCATTCTCCTCCCTCAGCCTCCCGAGTAGCTGGGACTACAGGCGCCCGCCCTAACGCCCGGCTAATTTTTTTATATTTTTAGTAGAGACGGGGTTTCACCGTGTTAGCCAGGATGGTCTCGATCTGCTGACCTCGTGATCCGCCCGCCTCGGCCTCCCAAAGTGCTGGGATTACAGGTGTGAGCCACTGCACCTGGCCGTGCCTGGCTCTATTCTTATTGATTTTACTTATTGACTTAATTTCAGAAAGTGAATAGTTTTTTTTAAGTACCTATTTTGACAGGAAATGCATAATAAAATGCCAGCTCTACTTACTTAACAGTTTGGGCCAAGTGTGGTGGCTCACACCTGCAATCTCAGCACTTTGGGTGGCCAAGGCAGGCGGATCACTAGAGGTTAGAAGTTTAAGACCAACCTGGGAAACATGGCAAAATTTCATCTCTACTGAAAATACAAAAATTAGCTAGGTGTGGTGCGCACGTCTGTAATTTCAGTTATTCAGGAGGCTGAGGCACAAGAATTTCTTGAACTTGGTAGGTGGATGTTGCAGTGAGCCGAGATCACATCACTACACTCCAGCCTGAGTGAGAGATTGAGACTGTCTCAAACAAAACAAAACCAGTTTGGTGGATGGGTTGATATTCTCGGAAAATTATGATCCCCTTTTCTAGAGATTATCGTATGTTAAGGAATTGAGATTGTTTTTCAGAATATACCTTTAGTGGAAAACCAAATTATTCCCAAGTTTCTCAGCACATGAAAATATGTTGAAGAAAAACCTAAAATCAATTCACTCTTTAATGCAATGGCAACAAGACGCCATCGAATACAGATATAAGCCATCATTGACAGGGCCCAACCTGTGGAATTGAATAGAGAATCCAAACCAACAAAATGACATGTAGTAGCAAGTTTTCAAGTGCATTCCTTGTGACAAAATAATAAGGTCTTGACCCATAGGTCAATAGGATTGATCTTCTTCAGTTAGCAAAAAAGGATAATTTTTCGTATTCATTTATTCACCTAATCATTCCACAAATGCCTATTAAATGCCTACTATGAACAGACACTGTTCTTGGTACTGAGCATACAGCAAGGAACAGATGAAAGTTCCCAATTTCATGACACTTGTATTTTAAGTGGGAGGGGGATAGGGAGGAGGCAAAAAAAAATGAACAAATAACATGTGAAATTTGAAGAGTTAGGAAGTGTCTGCAGGGGTGGGAAATGTTTTTATTTGGCATGAGAAGACTTCTCTGCTATAGTGACATTATATTAGGTTGGCACAAATGTAATTGAGGTTTTTACCATTACTTTTTTTTTTTTTGAGATGGAGTCTTGCTCTGTTGCCCAGGTTGGAGCGCAGTGGTGTGATCTCGGCTCACTGCAAACTCCACATCCTGGGTTCAAATGATTCTCCTGTCTCAGCCATCCAAGTAACTGGGAACCCGACACCATGCCTGGCTAATTTTTTGTATTTTTAGTAGAGACGTGATTTCACTATGTTGGCCAGGCTGGTCTTAAACTACTGACCTCAAGTGATCCACCTGCCTCGGCCTCCCAAAGTGCTGGGATTACAGGCAGGAGCCACTGCGCCTGGTCTGCCATTACTTTTAATGGCAAAAACAGCAATTATGTTTATGCCAACCTAATAGCAGAGACCTACAGGAAATGAGTAAATGAGTCATGGAGAGATCCAGGGAACATGCACCTTGGACGAGGAGAATGGTCAGAGCAAAGTCTCTGTGGCACAGACTGCTTGATATGTGCAAGGAACAGAAAGGCCTGTGTGGCTAGAACAGAAGGAGGGAGGGCAAGAGTGGTAGAATATGAGGCCAGACAGATAACGAAGGGCCTAGCATGTGGAATCTGGAGGCCATTGTAGGAGTTTAGCCTTTTGCTCTGTGTGAGATGAGAAGCTCTTAGAGGATTTTGAGAAAAGGAGTGATGCTACCCAATTTCAGGTTTAGTACATTGGCACATTCACTATGGGCAGCTCAATCATGTAAGATGTGCTTATTGATATTTTCTTACATAATCGAAATAACCCCTGTATTAGTTTTCTTTTCACGTTGCAACAGATTATCCTAAACTTGATGATGCCTTTAAAACAGCATAAATTTGTCTTGCAGTTCTATAGTTAAAAGTTCTGACATGGGTCTTATGGGGCAGAACCCAAAGCGTTGGCAAGGCTGTGCTTCCTTCTGGAGGCTGGAGGGCTGAATCTGTTTCCTTGCCTGTTTCAGCTTCTTTAGGCTGCTTTCATTCCTTGGCTCATGACCTAATCGCCTTTGTCTATCCTAAAAGCCAGCAATGTTGCATCTTTCTGACCATGCTTCACTTCTCCTGCTGACTGTCTTCTTGCTTTTAAGGACCCTTGTGATCACCCTGGGTCAATCCAGATCACCCAGTGTAGTTCCCCATCTCAAGACTCCTAATTTATTCACACTTGTGTTCCCTTTGTGATGTAAATTAACACATTCTGGCTGGGCACAGTGGCTCGCGCCTGTAATCCCCGCACTTTGGGAGGCCAAGGTGAGTGGATTACCTAAGGTCAGGAGTTTGAGACCAGCCTGGGCAACATCTCTACTAAAAACACAAAAATTAGCCTGACGTGGTGGTGAGCACCTGTAATCCCAGCTACTCGAGAGGCTGACAGGAGAATCATTTGAATCTGGGAGGTGGAGGTTACAGTGAGCCGAGATCGCACCACTGTACTCCAGCCTGGGTGACAGAGCAAGACTCCATCAAATTAAAAAATAAATAAATAAATAAATAAAATTAACACATTCCCAGGTTCTGCGGATTAGGAAGTACATATCTTGACATAGAGAGTGTAAGGGGAGGATTATTCTATCACACCCCCCCAAGCATCATTACTTTGCTAAATAACCATAGTCCCCCACCTCCAACATAGTCATATACCCCTAATAGAATGCAAATTTTGGCCATGGAGTAAATGTTCTGAATAAGGTTTTGCAATGTGTTACCCAGAGGGAAGTCAATGAGCAAAAACAGAAAATATCTAGTTATCAAATCTTATAGTTCAGAAATTTTCAGACCATTGTTTAAACAGAAAGGTTGTATGTATCCTAAAGCACACCTTTGGAAGTAGAAGATAATTTTTTGAATCAGGAAAGAGGATGGTGAAAATATACATGACTGGAGAGAGGCTTGCAGCCACCTTCATTGAGAGGCTTGCAATCACCTTCATGAAATAGATTCATGAAGTTTTGGACAGGAAAGGCTCCTTTGATGGAGCCCCCCCCCCCAAAAAAAAGCACATTAATTCTCCAGCACTTCAGTACCAGAGGGCACCACAGGTGCCGACAGATAGAATTGGGCCAGTGTGCACTGAAAGGGTAAGAGTGAAAGGGATGTGGGTGGGTGGGGCACTGAGAGTGTCTGCCTCACTGCTCTTTCCTGGATACATCACATTTCCTCCTGGGCTGAGTGTACCTGGGCAGGGAGTGAAGGGGCAGGTAGGAGGCCCTATTCATCCTTGTGAATTTCTTAAGTTATACCTGATGCCTAGGGACCAACCTTACCATTCAATAAAAGCTTGACCAACTAAATTGGAAGAGAAGTTTTAATTCGGGAATGAAGAGGCAATAGGACCTGAATTCAGGGCACTTTAAAAAAATTCTTTGCTTTTTCCAAAGATGTTCTGAGAGTCTAGCCTTAGTTACCTTTGCTGAAACCTTCACTGTAAAGAAAAAGCTCAGCTGAAATTAAGGGGAGCAGAGAACAAATAAAAGAGAGAGAAAGAAGAAAAGAGAGAAAAATACAAAGTAAACCAGCACAGTAGGACATATAATGACTTTTTGTTTCCAAATGCATTGTGACTTCAAGCATTGAGTAATTTCCTGACACCACAGGGTTAGACAGAAGTTGTATGGAATAACATCATTTAGGGATCTATTTTAACCCCCAGTTCATACATCCCATCTAATAAAACATAATGAATTTATGTAAAAAGAAACTCTACATTTTCTATGAGAATGCATGAAAAATCATAGTGGCCAATAATCTGTATCACTTATCTTTTAAATAACAATGAGCAGCTTCCTAACTGGTCCAGCCAGAGGTTTCTTATTGAGTGACAGTTATGTTCTAGCCTCAGAGAAGATGAGTGGCTTGTCCAAGTGGTCATGTGTCCAGTGAGACTCAGAATTAGGATCTGAGCCGAAATCTGCTTGATCAGAAAGTTCATTCATTATGTCGTTCTCCTCCTTCTTCCCCCGAGCTATCGTTCAGTTGCATGAGAACCTTCTCAAATTTTGATTCTGAAAACTTTCACTCTTTCTTTCTTTTCTTTTTCTTTCTTTCTCTTTCTTTCTTTCTCTTTCTTTCTTTCTTTCTCTCTCTCTTTCTTTCTCTCTCTCTCTCTCTCTTTCTTTCTTTTTTTTTTTTTTTTTTTTTTTGAGACGGAGTCTCGCTCTGCCACCCAGGCTGGAGTGCAGTGGCCGGATCTCAGCTCACTGCAAGCTCCGCCTCCCGGGTTCACACCATTCTCCTGCCTCAGCCTCCCAAGTAGCTGGGACTACAGGCGCCCGCCACCTCGCCCGGCTAGTTTTTTGTATTTTTTAGTAGAAACGGGGTTTCACCGTGTCAGCCAGGATGGTCTCGATCTCCTGACCTCGTGATCCGCCCGTCTCGGCCTCCCAAAGTGCTGGAATTACAGGCTTGAGCCACCGCGCCCGGCCTTTCTTTCTTTCTTTCTTTTTTTCTTTCTTTCTTTCTTTCTTTCTTTCTTTCTTTCTTTCTTTCTTTCTTTCTTTCTTTCTTTCTTTCTTTCTTTCTCTTTCTTCTTTCTTTTTCTTTTGAGATGAAGTTTCGCTCTTGTTGCCCAGGCTGGAGTGCAATGGGGCAATCTGGGCTCACTGCAACCTCTGCCTCCTGGGTTCAAGTGATTCTCCTGTCTCAGCCTCTTGAGTAGCTGGGATTACAGGCGCCCACCACCATGCCTGAGTAATTTTTGTGTTTTTAATAGAGACAGGGTTTCACCATGTTGACCAGGCTGTTCTCGAACTCCCAGACCTGAGGTGATTCACTGGCCTCGGCCTCCCAAAGTGCTGGGATTACAGGTATGAGTCACTTGCCCAGCTAACTTTTGCTTTTTCTAATTTTTACCCAAGAGAAGGTCATCCTGAATCATGAAGACATCTCAGTCATTTGAGAACGTGAGATTTGGCTCCCGCAAGTCAAGTTTTGGGTTCAAATCCCAACTCTGCCATCGATTAGCTGTATAACATAAGACCACTTGGTGTTTCTGTGTCTCAGCATTCTCATGTGGAAAATGTAACCAAGAATAATAGTACCCCTCACCCCAGGGTTGTTGTGAGGATTAAATGAAAAAAATATGTGTGAAAGAATGTCCTACAAATGATCATTAATATTATTTATTATTCATTCAAAAAATATGTATGAGGGGCCGGGTGCGGTGGCTCACGCCTATAATCCCAGCACTTCGGGAGGCCAAGGCAGGTGGATCACGAGGTCAGGAGATCAAGATCATCCTGGTTAACACGGTGAAACCCCGTCTCTACTAAAAATACAAAAAATTAGCCGGGCGTGGTGTCCGGCGCCTGTAGTCCCAGCTACTCGGGAGGCTGAGGCAGGAGAATGGCGTGAACCTGGGAGGCAGAGCTTGCAGTGAGCCAATATCGCGCCACTGCACTCCAGCCTGAGCCACAGAGCGAGACTCCATCTCAAAAAAAAAAAAAAAAAGTATGAGGTGTTCTTATTCAGTTATCAAAATAAACACATTTTTTTGCAGTTAGAGTAATTGTTCCCTGAGGAGTCACCCAAACTAAAGGCAATTAAAATATAATGTGTCAAATGTTATGATGGGGTAACACACAAACACTGAGAAGGAATATTGAAGCAGAGTCAGGCAGGCCAGGAAAGGCTTTCTGAAGAAAGTGATGTCTAAGGGCCAACTGAAGAATGGGTAGAATGTTAGTAGGTTAAAAATGCTGTAGAAAAAATATATATAATTGTTTAGAGGTGGACTAGAGAAGTGGAAAGAAGTTCGGGATGATTGAAACAGAGCATATGAAAATGGACATATGGAGAGATGAGGCCAGAGACATGAGCAAGGATCAGATATGGCAGGACAGAAGACCTTTCTAAACTTCAGTATTTATCTGAATTAACTGATGATATCCGATTTCCCTGATACTCTTCTCTTACTGGAGTAGCCAGTGCCATATTCTTTATGTTTTGTTGTACACTGCAAAACATTATTATATCACATTGCCTTAGTTCAGATTCTCTTGAAAGCCAACACTAAGGGAAGAGTTCCAGTGCAAGTACTGCAATTAACTTGGGAGCTGATCCCAGGAAACACCCGGAGTGGGGTAAGGAAGCCAGACAATGAATGGTAGGCAATGGATAAAGGGTGTGTTAATAAGCATGTTAGCGCCAGGGGCAACCAGAGCTCGATTTCATTGGGGCACTCAGGAATCCAGTGTGGAAGCACACCTCAGTGTTACCTATCCACGCTGAAGGGTGAGGAAGCTGAGGTATTTGATCACCATTCACCATATCCCTTTTGGCCATTGTGTGAGGACAGCTTCCAGGGGCCTTCACTCTCTGGCACTCTGGCTTATCCTTTGTGCAGGAGAAGCTGCTCTCCAGGCAGTTGTAGAAGTAGCGTTCCACTTGTAGAGGTGAGTATGGAGGAAATGGGGGTGGGGCACTGAGCAGCTGCTACACATATTTTTTAAAGTATAAAAAAAAACAAAAACAAAACAAAAGAAAAAAGACCAGCCCTTGCTGGGAGACAGTTCTCCATGGGTCTCTTGCACTTCTGTACATCTTGTGAGCAGAGGCACTGGCTGCCTTTGTTCTGGACAATTTGTTTCAAGTGTGTTTAAGTAGTGATAGAGATACTATTTCCCTCTGAAGCAGAGGATGGTTTGTTTGGCATCCAGTATAATAAAGGTATTTTCTCCCTCCAGGTCAAAGTCAGGCAGACTTACTGCTCATTTTATAACATGTGGGTTTGTAAGTTAAGGATTTCTCAACTGTAATACAAATGCAGACCCAAAGCATGTGTAGCATCTAGTTAGGCCATTTGTTTTTGCCCTCATGGGGCCTGAGGAACAAAGAGAAAGGATGTGAACATGAAGCTTATGCTGGTTGCTGAGCTATGAGTAATAAAGTCCTTTGTCTCTGACCCAAAAATCTTGTGTCTTCTGCCAGCCTCTGTGAAATTGCAGTATGGTAACTTGTAGGGTAAGTTCTGAAACCTTTCTCAGCTCTCGATGACCCTACCAAGCCAACTCAACTGGTTTTTAAGACATTTAATTAAAAAGTAACTTCTAATTTAATAAAAAAGCATTTAATAAAAAAAAGAAAAAAAAGAAGTATTTATTGCGCTTTTCCTTTGTGGTTTTAAAACACAAAATAGGTTAGGAAGCCATGTAGAAATCCTCATTAAAAAGCCAACTTTTGTGTTTCCTCTGAGATGTTCTAGCTTTTCCAAATTTTGTCATCGAGAATGCCAGCCCTCTTCTGGAAAATGCCTCTGAACATACACTGTGTCTGTCTCACCTCATGCTTCTCTGGTTGGAGATCCTGTTATTATTAATGCAAATCCTGCAGTCCATCCATTTGTGCTGTCTCGTAGATCCACACATCTTTGGGAAGTAAGTATGTTGGCAAAGAGTATTATCACTTGATACTACAAGGGCTTTAAAATGAAATATCATTCTCTTTTTTGTTACCTTCTACTGTATGTTATTAATTTAGTGACCACTCTTTGGAACCCTGTTATATGTCAGACACTCTAAAAATCCTTGGGGACATCAAGATCCATTTATTTCACAAGTGATTATTAAGAATCTACTGAGACACAGGGAATTCCTTGCCCTCATGGAATTGACTTGTTCATAGGGAGACATAGTAATCAAGTGAACATACCCAAAAGTATTAGGTTAGTGCAAATGTAATTGTGGTTTTTGCCATTACTTTCAATGGCAATTACATTTGCACCAACCTAACATAAAATTGTAAATGTAATAACAGCCAAGAAAGGCCGAATCACAGGTCTGTGGGAGCCCCTAAAGGGGACGTTTTAACTAGTCAGGCTTCCCTGAGGAAGAACTACGGGAAAAGCAATCTGCAGAATGCATAGGAATTGAATAGATAAAGAAGAAGAGAAGAACATTCCAGGCAGAGGGAGCAGCATGTGCGAAGTCCCTGTAGCAAGAAGAGCATGGTAGAAAGACAGGACTGAAGGATCAATGTGACAGGAACCAAAGGGAAAGCATGGTGGGAGATTATACTGCAAAGGAGATGGGGAAGGCAGAGCCTGCAGTGTCTGTGAGTCATGTTAGGAAGTTTTGTTTACCTAGATGGCTATATCATACCCAGCTAGATATAATATAGCTAATTTTTCCCTCTGGATTAAAGTTCAGGCAGGCTGATTGTTCATTATAAGAAAGGGGTCCCCAACCCCCAGGCCATAAACTCGTACCAGTCTATGGCTTGTTAGGAACTGGGCCACACAACAGAAGGTGGGTGGCAGGCAAGCAGTGAAGCTTCGTCTGTATTTACAGCTGTTCCCCATCAGTCTCATTACCTCCTGAGCTCTGCCTCCTGCCAGATTAGAGGTGGCATTAGATTCTTATAGGAGTGTGAACACTATTGTGAACTGCTCATTCGAGGGATCTAGGTTGTGTGCTCCTTATGAGAACCTAATGCCTGATGATCTGTCATTGTCTCCCATCGCGGCCAGATGGGACCATCTAGTTGCAGGAAAACAAGTTTAGGACTCCCACTGATTCTACATTATGGTGAGTTGTATAATAATTTTAATATATATTATAAGGTAATAATAATAGAAATAAAGTGCACAGTAAATGTAATGATCTGAATTATCCTGAAACCATTCCCACCCAACCCTGGTCTGTGGAAATTGTCTTCCACGAAACCAGTCCCTGGTGCCAAAAAGGTTGGGGTCTGCTGTTATAAGAGCTCCAGATTCCCTAAGGTCGGAGTTTCTCAAACCTTGATACAAACCCACTGCATGCACAGCATTCAGCTGGGCTCCTCTACATGGTCCCCATGGCACGTGAGAGCAAGGGGACCAATGTGAACATGAAGCTTATGCTGCTTGCTGTGCTGGAGTAATAAAGTCCTTGAGAGCAGCATGTTGTTTAGCTGATCTCGCCTGGTTTGGCTCCAGTCTGCAGGTTGAGTTCAGGTCTGTCTCTTGTCCTTCCCATTCTCCTTGGGACACTGGCTAGCAGAGGGACATTCTTCTCCGGGCAAAAGGAGGAGAGCAAGAGGATATGCTCAACCCCACATGTATGTTTCAATACCCATATCTGCTCATATCATTGGCTGAAACAAGTGTCACATATCCAAGCCATGGGCTAAAGAAATATACCCTGTTTTTATTAGGAGGAATTGCAAAGGCACATGGCAAAAACATGAATATAGAAAAGATTAAAGAACTGGGGATATTAAATCCACCTCCCACACCTAAGAAACCACTGAGGAGTTTTGCAGGAAAGAGACATGATTTGCTTACAGCTTAAATTGCTATTGTAAAGAGAACAGAATTAAAAGGGTCAGGAGAGGTCTGTTATGAGCTCTTGAATATCTTTGCCAAACCTTGGTATTTTCAGACTTAAATGTGCTTCCAGCTTCAGTTTGGTGTAAAATGTTTTCTCCTGCTTGTACTTAATTAGATTTTTGTTATAAGTCTAAATAGCAGTGGAATGATGGCAAAGAGTGTTCAGTAGTTTTGCTTTGTGTGTGTGTGTGTGTGTGTGTGTGTGTGTTTCTGTGTGTGAAGGTAGTGAGCATAGCTGCTCTAAGCACTGATTTGGGGGTCTGATAAACTAGTTTTTAACCACAGCTCCTTCAGTCAGTAGAAACATGGCCTTGGGTAATATACTTGACTTTCTGTGCTTTATTATTTTTTCTATATAATGAGATTAACAATAATAATACCACCTCACTCAGGGATTAGCAAGAAGATTCTGAAAGATAATGTATGGAAAGTATTGTCTTACTGCTTTGTCCATAGCAAGCAGTCAACACACAGTAGCTGTTACTGTAATAAATATATTTCAATATTTAGCATTATTATAGCCAGATTACAGGTAATAAAAAAATAAGAAAGATGTGGCCACATAATCATAACTTTATTAAAGATAAGCTTTAGAAGTAGTTCAATTATGCAGCGGTTTCATAACATGCAAATACATCTGCAGATAAAGGCTAAACGAAATGAGTTAATAACTGTTTCTACAACATTGCAGTACAAGGACGGAAATACTGTTCTATTTGGGGTTTAGCATATCCCAGCATATCATTATCCTTTGTTGAACTTCTTTCCTTGCAGCATATATGCTTGTTTGTTTTGCAAAAGACTGATTGAGCTTAGGAAGGGCGATTGGTCAGGCAGTCAAACAAAAACCAACAACCACCAAATGAACACCAAGCTAGTCTCTGCAGAAACAATAGCAAAGCTTGAAGTGAATTGATTATATAGATAAATCAATGGAAATGAGACAAGGTACACTCCAGTTATGTAATCTTCAAATTGCTACCTGTCATTGAGCAACATAAGTGGGGTTGCATAGGCAGGTTGGAAAAATGAACCCAAGTTACCCTTTCTGTGTGCGCCTTGCCTGTTCCCTGGGTGGGAGTAATTTGCCAGATGGAGACTTAAACCATCTTCCTGTTTTCTTCCAGTGTAAAGAATAGGCATTTGCATTGATTCAGTAAATATTTGTTGAAAACAAATGGGAAGCCTGATACCATGTAAGATGCTAGGGAGCAAAATGGACACACTTGCTGTCCCTTGGGGCTCCCAGGACAGAGGAAAACACACCTAAAGGGCCAGCTTGAGCCCAGGGTTGTACTTCTTGGTTAAGGGAGCTCCTTGAAGATAAGGTTGTGCTTAAGCAAAGCTGGAAAACCTTGTATATTTTAACACCAGGCTGTGGTATTAAATTAACTTATCAGGAAGCATTGGGGTATGATGAAAAGAAAAAAATTTAGAGTCAGAAAGACTTAACTTTAAATCTCAGCTCTGTCACTCAATAGCTGTGTTACCTTGAGCCTCAATTTCCTCATCAGTAGCATTGGGATTATAATAGCATTAATTTCTATGGGATAATTGTGAGAACTGAAGAGATAAAATGTCCAGTCTACCATAAGTGCTCAGCAGAGTATAGCTATAAAATATCCATGTATTACTGACTTTTCATGTAATTGTGTGAAAAACAAGCAGGTGTGGTGGTCAGCTGATGCTGATAAGTGCAAGGGTTCTGGGGGCAGATTGGCCCGGGTCAGGTCCAGGTTCTGCTTCTTCCTACAACATGACTTTTTAGGATATATTTTATAATCTAAGCTTCAATTTCTTCATCTGTGAAATGGGGATGGTAGTAAGACTACCTTTCTCACAGGTTTGTTTTCATGATTAAGTGAGTTAAAGGGCTGAGAGCAATGCCTAGTGCAAAGAAAGTGCTCAACAAATGTTAGCTTTTGTTAATATGATGTTGGTGGGATGACATTATGCTTCTTTTTCTGAGATTCGGTGATTCTATTACTGAGAAGGAGGCCACATTGGTAGTGTACTGCATGGCTAACAGCATGGATTTTGGTGGAAAGTCTGGATTCCTGTCCTTCCTCTCTGTTCTTTGTTAGGTGATCTCTTTAAGCCTCTGTTTCTTCATTTGTAAAATGGGCATAATAAAAGTATCAATCACAATGTTTTTCTGAGGGTTAAAGAATGTAATTAATATTAAACACTTAGAGTTGGTACATAGTAAGTGCTCAATACATGTAAGCTATTAGTATTGCCTTAAAACCCATAATCATTTTAGAAAGGGTTCGTGGTTTGACATAGAATGCCCAAAGACAAGTATGCTTCCAGTGGCTTTTGCTATTCAATAAAATCTTTGCTTTCTGTTACTTTACTAATAAGAAAGCTTTAGAAACAAGCATTCCCTAACCTAGCTGCATCATGACAGACATGGGAAGGACATTAGCAACAGAACTTACAAGGCTTTCATGTAAGGATGAAGATATCTAATCCAGAGACATGAAAGATCATGGCCAAAGTCTTAGGGCCATTTCATTCTAGAGGTGAAACTGGATCCCATTTCTCTTGATACTCAACCTCAAGAGGACCCTGCACAGAGCAGTTCAAAAAACAGGTGAAAACCACAAAGGACCCAGGAAAGGGAGACGTGGGTGACTGAAGAGGGGAGGGAAAAGAGGGGCTCTTATCTGGCCCTTTCATCCATTTTGAGTGCTAAGCAGCTTAGACACATGACGAAGAGCATGAACCTGAAGTCAGGTGGAATCCAGATTCGTTGTATTTCTATCCGTGAAAACTTGGCCAAGCAGCTTAACTCTGCAAGTCTCAGCTTCTCCAACTGTAAAATGCATCCACTTGCAATTTCAAGGATGGAATGAAATGTTTGTAAAACGCTCAGGATAATCCCTGACAAAGTGAGGAAGGGGTTCAATAAATGGTTAACTTTGTTATTAGGAAAAACGTAGACAGATGGAAAAATGAAGGAGAAACCATTGGATATAACATAAGTGAATTCTCGGCTCATGGAAGTTTTTAAAAAAATCAGATCACCATACTTTTTAAGTACAAGATTTTTGTGTCTTTAAAAAAGTGCTGACTGATAATAGGGATTATAGACCTAAACTATTCCATCTATATCCTGATGAAGCCAGTCATTCACTCCATTATTCTTCCTTTAAAAAAAATCTAGTTATTCACCACTGGAGTACCCAAGCTGGACTTTGAGATGGTGACACTCTATTCCCTGATAATCTATGCCGAAGACAACCAAGGGGCAACAGCATCACAGACCATTTTAATCCAGATCGCAGATGTGAATGAACCGCCCACCTTCACTGGATCTCTTGCCCAGGGTGACCAAGGTACAGAGGCTCTTCTCTTGGGGAAAGAGGGCTCTAGTGGATATGTCTACATAGATGCTGTGCCCTGTGCCCCTTGTACTCTCAAAACATCATGGCTATAATAGTGATAAGAATGACAGTAACAATAGAAATGATAAATGGCTGACACTGGGCACTAATGATGTCCCAGGCACTGTCCTAAGAGCTTTAACTTGACTACTTTATTTAATGCTCACAGCACTAGAGGTAAGTTCTACTCTTAGTTCTATTACATAGACAACAGACTTAGAAAGGTGAAGGAACTGCCTCAGTGTTGAGAATTATTCATTTATTTGTTTGATGATTGTGTACTAAAATTATTCTCTTATTTGTGTGATTATTTAATTAATGATGTGTCTATATCATTAAGCTAGAAGCTTCACCAAGGACAGGGATCATGGCTTTTTTGCTTCTTCTTGCTTTCTGTTTTTTAATTTTTATTTTTTTCATCACGTATGTATCTCTTTCACTTTCTCTCTTCCTCATCTCTGTCTCTTTCTATGTAGTCAAATATTTAATGCCTACATGTTCTCTATTATGAAAAAATTGAGGCTCAGATATTGGAGTGACAACTAACCGGAGAGAACTACTTGTCTTGTCTAAGCCTCAGTTTCCCTAATGATTAAACTGAGATATTAATCCCATCTTGATGAGGCTCAGGGTTTTAAAGTGCCAGGTACACAGTAGGTGCTCAACAAGTGTCTCCATTTTTTCCCTTCCCCAGGGCAGATGGTAAACTCCTCCTGGGCAGATCCAAGGTGAAATTATGCTCTTCTGACTTCTAAAACTGGCAGCTTGGTGCCAGAGTGCTTGTGGACACTTGATGAGCATTTGTTCATCAGATAAGCAGGTCCTGGCTACCCCCTAAGCAGGCCCATGGACCCCTTGGCTATCCACAAATCCTGCCTTCTTGGCACAATGGTGCAGCAGTTTCCCCTGGGTGGTTCTTTCCCTCACACACTCAAGGATCTCTTACTGCCTCAAGGTTCCTGTTTCCTGGAAAACTTGCAAACTGGCAAATTTGCAAGTTTGTATTCCTCACTGTTTTAAAAACATACGGGATGAGAGCAAAATTAAGGACAAGATAAACTTTAATAAAATAATTAGGCAATATTAACTTATTAGCTATGTGACCTTGAGCCAGTTATTCAATCTTTCTAAACCTTAGTAAAATGGAAATGATAATAAAGTCACCAGTGATGTTAAGTGCTTAGTAATTAATAAGCACTCAAAAAATGTTCAACATTGTTCCTGTTTAAATGTATAAATCTCATTGCTCTATACTTGAGACATAAGAGACACTTGACAAATGGTATATTATTATTATTATCATTATAGGTTTAATGGGAATAGCGCTATAAAAACATCTGTGCTGAGCAAGCACAATGCCTTAAGTTTTATCTGAAATTCAGATTGGATGAGGGGTTTTGGGCTTATGGTGGTGATGCTCATTCAAGCACATCTGTTGTACATTTTCTGGCAGTTTCTGAGATTTATATCCTGGAAGATACTGCCCCAGGCACAGTCATTTACCGAGCAGCAGCCAACGACCCAGAGGATGCTGTTTTGGAGGTAATTTATGCTTTGGGACAGAGAGTAACAGTGCCTAGTGGTTTTATGTGTGATTGAATTCAAATGTAAAGCCATGGAGGCAATCAAGTCAGTTATACCCACAACTTAGGTTTCAAACATACCTTTGCCTCAATTATCAGGATACTTTAGGTGAAAATGATTAAGGTCTGGGTTGTCCGGGTAATTGATTCCCTTCTAGTACATTCCATCCTGTGCACGCCGACCCAACCTAATCCTTAGGTAACTTTAGCAACAGATGTCATGACATTTCATTTTGTTCTTAGGAATCTTGGTTGTATACAGGTAGCGAAAGAATCCAGCTTTCTGGCAGAATTAATTTGTATTTCAAAACTCGAGGTCTCGTCCTCAGGTTTTATAATGCCCTAGATGGAGAGGAAACTATGAGCTTGGTACCAAGAGGCTTGGGTTTAAGTTCTTACTCTACTACTGCAAATCATTTAACACTTTTGCTTTGGTGTTTCAACTGTAAATTTGGGAAAATGATACCTGCTTTGTCTTGTCTCATATTGCTTTCTCTCATTATAATTAAACGTATTATTTGATTACGTTTATATGAACACGAAAGTAGTTTTTAAACTGTAAAACATTTTGCAATTGATAGGCTTTACAATAATGTCTTAATTTTTGATGCCATATGGAATGGTTATGGCATTATTAAACTATAATATTTTAGCTAACGAATTGATAGAAAAGAATATTGTGTCTTTCATTTTTAGTGTTGTATTGCTTTCCCAGACTGGCTAAAAATTACAGAATTGTACGTGTTGATGCTGTACACTCAATATCTACAACTTTTGGTAATACTATTGGATACTTGCTCAAGGCAACTTGAGTCATACAAAATTTTCTTTAAGCAATAGATGACCACTAATATTTGAGGTATTGTCCACAAGGTTTTAAAAAGTATTGAGTATTCTTAAATAATTATGCAAGATTCCCCACACACATTTGTCTACTCCTTCTCCCAATAGGACATCCAAGAAGGGACTGGAAAGGTCACAGCTTTCTTTATAACATGCAATTAAACCACCTAATCATGCATATTGCTCCAAATCAACATGTTCAAGATTATAGGATGGAATGCAGCACTGAGCAGCTCCAGCCACACAGGAATCAGATATCATAACACAATTGCTTCCTTGGTATTCTCCATGGCAGCTCACCCACCTAAAATGTTGACATTACAGGGCGTAAAACACATCACAGTCCGATAAGGTTTAGTTGTGACTCCATGTACAATCAAAATGACTTACTAGACAATTAATGCAAGTAATTCATTTGAAATAAAGGACTTCTAAATGCTTGCTCATAGAGATTAATTGTTTCTGGTTCTGGCCCTACACTTTTCGCAGAAGAGAATTTGTTCCTGGGTCATATTTGGAAGGCCTATGCAATGTTCTCTCAGAATTTCACCAATCATGGAATGACATTTCAGTGGTGACATAGGCGTGGAAACTTACATTTAGACACACTCCTACACACATCATTTTGACACAGTAGATCAGGCCAGATGCTATTCATGTACTCATTACTGGATAACAATATTCATTTGTCTGAGTCTTTATATTGATTCAGAGAAAAACAGGTTCTGGTATTAAGAAGAGGTTGCCAATGTTTTGGGGCCTGATGATGATGATGATAGTAAAATGATATTAATAACTATTAAGTGGTTATTATGTGATAGGCACATACTTTATATCATTGAATCCCCATGTTAATCCCTGAAGTAGATGCTATTGTTGCTATAGTATTACCTAATATATTGCTAAATGAAGTAATTTGCCTCAACAATAAGTAGTGGAGTGGCAATTCAAATTCATGTCCATCTTGCTCTAAATCTTGCATGTTTCCTATCATACCAACAGTTCCCAAAGTATTCCACAAAACACACATTTTACCAGATGCTCCATGAGAAAAATAAAAGATCCTGTAATCAAATTATTTTGGGAAATGATGTCTACACATCTCCCCTGAATTAACAATAAACAGCACATTAAATTCCCCATGGAGTTGTCTAATAGAGAGATGTGTGTTTAATCAAATTTGTTCCAATTATTTGTCCACTGCACTTAAAAAATGTAACACCTGTTAACATCTTATACAATGCCTAAATAGAATCCACAGAGTAGGAAGATTGTGCTAGAACCCTCTGCAAGGTTGATCTAATATGATCTATCTCTGGGGTTATTAGAAAGATGAAAGACGAAATTCCATAGTAATTGCTGAATAAATGACAATGTAATGAATCTGGATTATATCCACTTCTAAACCTACCTAAATTCCAGGGCCAGGGCTTTTCATACTTCACCACCATTACTACTCTACATGTTAAGAGTCCCTGATACTTGTTCCGAGATGTAGAAAAAGTGGGACTTCTCATCTTCACAACAAAGAAAAGCTGAACAAAATGAAAATCAAAACTTTTCTTGGACACCTCAGGGCAAACTGCCACTCCAAAATCTGGAGTGACGGATAAACAGAAAACTGATAGCCAACCTCTGCTTATTTGGCACAGAAGCTTCTGGAACCATAGACTGGTGGGAAGATTTATTTGGTAGCTTTGATGAATTACTGGAGGCTAAGTGTGGACTAGCAGGAGAATGAGAAACTGTGTGTCACAGTCTTGTGGGGGTAGTCCTACACTTTCGTAAGTTTTACCGTTATGAACCCTACTAGGTTCTCACAGTCAAGATCCAAGAAAGAACACCTTGTGTCTCTGGGAGAGGGAGGAGAAGAGAATCATGGTGAAATAATCCCAGAGTTTTCTGCATGACAAAGGCCTACTCTCCAAAGGAAAAGACTTCGCCTGAGCCTCATATTATCTGGGACTCATCTACCAGATTTTATATATGCACACATACCTGCATACACACACATACCCCTAGACATACCATATTCAAGCCTCAGAAGCCAAAGAGAAAGAGAAAATCTTGAAAGATGCCAGAGGGAAAAACACCTTACCTTTAGAGGAACAGGATAAGAATTACAGCAGACTTTTCATTAGAAACCAAACAAAACGGGAGTGGAATGAAGTATTTAAAATGAAATTTTATTGATGTTTAAATAAAATATATCCAATAAAATTACATCAAGTCATCAAATTCCATACCTTAGATATATCCAATTTTAAATTGAGGTCAAATGTACCTCAAATAAACAAAAAAAGCTAAGGAGAAATAAAGACTTTCTCAGACAAACAAAAACTGAGGAAATTCATGACCACCAGACACCTGTCCTGCAAAAAATGTTAAAGGAAGTTCCAGGGAGAAAGCAAATCATACGGCGCGGAAACTTGGATCTGCATAAAGAAGGATATAGAAGGAATAAATGAAGGTAAAGTACATGTATTTCTCTTTTTAGTTGATCTAAAAGATCACTTTAATAGTAACAGTATATTGGGTGATTATATCACGTGCATAAGTGAAATGAATGGCAGCAACATCATAAGTGACAAGAGGAAAAACTGGAAATAAGAACTCTCTTATAAGATACCCACACTATAAAGTCATATAGTGTTATTTGAAGCTACACTTAGATTAGTCAAAATTGTATATTGCATGTATCTTGGAGTAGAATGCTGCTGACAAAGGCCCTGAGGAAGAAACAGGCTTAGCATTTATCTGGAAGGCACCACAAAGATATCAATTTGACTGAAGAGCAAAGAGTGAGTGGGAGAATTAGAAAGATGACATTGGAGATGTAGCCAGCATCAGATTTTGTGGGTCCTTTCAAACATTGGTAAGGACTCTGGATCTTCTTTTGACTAATGTGGGATTAATCCCATTGGAAAGTTTTGGTAGGGGAATAAATCATATTAATAACATTTTTAAAAGATCAAACTATCTTCTGTGTGAAAAAGTTGACTGTCAAGAGGCGAGAGTGGAAGCAGGGAGACCATTTAGAGGTGACTGCCACAGTCCAGGTGAGAGATAATGCGGGCATTTGGGGTGGTGAGAAGTTATTGCATTTTACATATTTTTCCTAACATTTCATTATAGAAAATTTTAAATATACCAAAAAGGTGAAAGAGCTGAAAAACTGAGAGTGAACACCCACATACCCACCACTAGATTCTATCATTAATATTTTACTGTCTCTGCATTATCACACCATTATCTATTTTTGTATCCATAAATGAATTCCTCTTATTATATTTGTGCACTTCAAAGTAAGTTGCAAACATGGTTACCCTTTCCTCCTAAACAGGTTGGCAGTTTGCATATATTTTGGAGGTAATGTTGACAGACTTGACAAATTGGGTGTGGGATATAATGGAAAGAGAGGGATCAAGATAGTTTCCAGGTTTTTGGCCTGAGCAACTCATTAAAGAGAAATGAGGTTGAGGAGGAAAATTGTGTGCTTTGTTTTGACCATGTTTAGGTTGAGAAGCCAATTAGACATCCAGAAAGAGTAGGCAACTAGGTTTAAAAATATGTAGTTCATCAAAGACATGGGGCCTGGAGTGTCAAGGTGGAATTACCAGTTTGTACACAGTGTTTACAGCCTGGAACCAAATGAGATTACCTCCGGCGGTTAGAAGGAAGAGGAGGATTGAGCAAATGAGATTGAACACGACCAGTAAGGGTAAAAGGAAAATCAGGAGAGTGGAGTGTCTCCCAGAAGTATAGGGCTGTCACTGATAGAGGGTCGTGACTGCAAGTTGTCCAGGTTCTTGGCATTTTGAACAAAGAATTGGACAAAACGCCCAGCAAAGCAAAGAATGAATGAGGCAATGAAAGAACAAAGCAAGGATTAATTGAAAATGAAAGCACACTCCACAGTGTGGGAGCAGACCTGAGCAGCAGCTCCAGGGCAAGGATACAGGATCTTCTCGGGTTCAAATACCCGCTAGAAGTTTCCCATTGGCCACATCCTGCTTAACTCATGTAAACAAAAATGGTAGTCTGCAATCAGTCTGATTTGTTGCAGAAAGCAACCAACCAGAGGCTGAAGTGAAGTTATAAAGGTCACATTCCTGTGCAAACATCTGATTGGTTGCAAAAAGTAACCAACAAGAGGCTAGGGTGAAGTTACAAAGTTATACTTCTATGCAAACAAAGGCTCTGCCCGCAATCAGTCTGGTTGGTTGTGGACAGCAACCATTCAGAGGCTGGAGTGAAGTTAAAAAGTTGCAAAGGAAGACTGGACCCGCAATCAGGCTGATTTATTGCAGACAGCCAATTTCCCATCTGCAGTGCAGAAAAGGTGAGGTTGTTTGCAAAGGGTGAAGCCTCTGATCCTTTTGTTACTTAGGTGTGGAAAGTTAGAGATTTCCTTTCAATTTAGTTTTAGAAAGTCCTTGTGAAACGGCCTTAGGTTGCCTGCCTCCAGACCCTATTTTCCTGCCTCAGGACGATGTATTTCAAGGAGAGATTGGTCAAGTGCAGCTGAGATGTTGAGGGAGATGAGAACTGAGATGACCAA
The DNA here is from genome assembly GCF_049350105.2 of Macaca mulatta. Taxonomy (NCBI): domain Eukaryota; kingdom Metazoa; phylum Chordata; class Mammalia; order Primates; family Cercopithecidae; genus Macaca; species Macaca mulatta. The sequence continues at coordinate 127,348,758 of NC_133407.1, read as the reverse complement.
TCACTGAAGTGGCAAATGTTAATTGCTAGAACTCAGACAAGTACCTGGCACATAGGAGGTGTTTAATGAGTGAATGAATGGAGATCTTTGGTGACCTTGATAAGTGGGTTCATTTGGTGAAGTGAGAATGAAAGTCTAATTGGAGAAGTTTCAAGAGAATGATAGATGAGGAAAGTAGCAATAGTGAGCAGAGACAACTTTCAAAGAATTTTCCTAAAAAGCAGAGCAGGAAAATAGGATAGTATCTAAAGGAGATTTTGGAATCAAGGGAAATTTTTACTTTGGAATGATGAGAAATATTCTAGCATGTTCTATGTGGATAGGGATAATCCAATAGAGAGGAGAAAATGAATAATGCAGGAGTTAGTGACAACAGTTGTTGAAGTGATGGCATCCAGGCATGAGTGGAGGGCCTGCTGTCAGAAGCCCAGTTTGTTTATAGAACCAGGGAGGAAGATGGGGTATCAGGTGACATATTCTAAAAGGCAAGTAGGGTAACTGCATGTTCATTCTGTTGCCCTTACAACAATTGTGTGTGTGTGTGTGTGTGTGTGTGTGTGTGTGTGTGTGGCGGGGGGGGGGGGCGGTATGTATTTGAGACGGAGTCTCGCTCTCTTGCCCAGGCTGGAATGCAGTGACATGATCATAGCTCATTGAAGTCTCAACCTCCCAGGCTCAGGTGATCCTCCCATCTCAACTTCCTAAGTAGCTGGGGCTACAGGTGCATGTCGCCGCCATGGCTAATTTTTAAAATTTTTGTAGAAACAGTGTCCTGCTATGTTTCCCAGGCTGGTGTCAAACTCCTGGGCTCAAGCGATTGTCCTGTTTGGCCTCCATAAATGCTGGGATTACAGGTGCGAGTCACTATATCAGACCAAAAATTATTTATTGAGTGCTTATTTGTCCCAAGCAATGTTCTAAGAAGTGGGGCTTTAACAGTGAAGGAAAGAGACAAAAATCTCTGCTCTCATGGAGCTGATATTCTAGTGGTAGGAAGATTGCCCATATATTTTGGTATATCAGATGCTGCCAAGTGTGATGGAGCAAAATAAAGCAGTGAAAAGGATAAGGAACTCTATAAAGGAATGGTTTGCAATTTTAAAACGATAATCAAGGATTTTAAATAGTGGCAGTGGATATTTTCTTCTGATTGCTTCCACTCAGTGAAATAAGAAATGAGGCCAGCAGCAGAGAGGGAGGAGAGGGAGGGGGCTGCAGGGAGTGCTGGAGACCTGAAGAAGGGGAAAACACGAATTTGCTGCCTCCAAGAGAAGGAGAGGGAATTGTCCAGAGAAATGTGAAAGGGAAAGGGAACATTCAGAGAAGAGGTGGAGGATGTAGGGGAGATTGCTGATGAGAGACTAAATTTTTGAGGACACATTGAAAGGGTTTGATGATGTCAGTGGGATAAGCGGTTGTCCTGGTGAGAAGGACTGAACTTCCTGGGATGACTGAGGTATGTGAGGTATGATGGATATGTCCCAGTGGTTGCTTAAAGGTGGTAAGAGGTGAATAGTCCTCACTGATTATAATTTATGCTTAAGACTAGTCTCTTAGGACATTTAAATGGTTGATATAGTCATTGCCCTTGAAGGACAATAGGGTGGCTATCTTTTTGGGAACAGAAAGAGCTCTTTGGGGTTTCCTTAAAACCCACTGTGGTCAGTGTCAAGAAGGAGAGGATGTGAAAGGGGTGGGAACCCATTCAAGGTGTCACTACACATGAATCCATAATTTAAGTCTATTCACAGCAATAAAATGAAGATTTGTCAATGGTTAAACTGTTCAGAGCAAACAGCCAACAAAACAGGACAAAACAAAAATGTTTTGCCGTTCATGTAATACCACATCACTTGGGTGGTGCCGATGCACACAAATCTTTTCTCATGTTTATTAAAAAGATGAGATTACCTAGAGATGTAAACCTTTTGCACCTAGTAGAAAAACTAACTCTTTGGGCTACTTGATGCCAATTTACATAGCAAGGGAATGGTTTGCTTTTACCTAATTGGTTGGTGGTCCTGTAGACATATCAATGCTTTTATAAAATTGTGTTATCTGTGTTCTTCCTTCACATAAACAGGCAGTGGGTCTTGTTTTTCTTAATTCATAGTAGACTCTCAGGAAATGTTTGCAGAATCACTTGAGAGATTAATTTCTGGGTTGCTCCCACTGTCCTGGTCTTCTACCCTAACGTCATCTTAAAATTTTATCTTTTTGTGACACCAAGAGAACAGGGGGAAAAGGTTTGAGTCATATGATATGATGTTAGATAATTTTGTTATATGATGAAATATCATTTAGTTTAGGCATAGAGTGGCCAAATAAATGAGAATGGAGGCAATTATCTGGGTGATTCAAGCTAAAAAACAATTTGGCTTGAAGTAGCTATATAATTTTGGAAAAGTGATTTTAAGAAGAGCTTTAATTATCTAGAAAACATCTTTAATTCTCCACATGAAAGTCAGGTATTTGGAGAAAACCACAATAATAATTTTAACAAATATTTTTCCGGCAGTTGTTTACTTCATAGTTGCACAACTTGCAACATCCTCCACAAGATGGCATGCAAGTTTGTAACATACTATAGCCAGTAGTCATGCCATTGCTAAATCATTTTGCTGCAAGCAATGAAGTCTGAACAATTGCACAATGAGTTATTATTTTCTATGTTACACACTGCAAATATATACATTCTGGCAATGTTTTCTGCAGGTAAAGATGATTGTTTTACAGAGGTATGTTTGTCTCTGAGTGTAATTATTTGAGGATATATGAAAAGAAATCAATAATTTAAGTCTTTTCATGCAAGATGAAGATTTGGCGTCAGTTAGCATGTTTAAGGTCAACACTTTGTTGAAGGCCCAAGACAAAACAAACAAAAATGTCCTGATGTTCACATTTGAAAAAGAAATTTTTATGAGGCTAAGGAAGGAATTATAATAAAATATTTGTTTTTAGGAGGATTTATTTCATTGTTTTAAAGTATTCCTGAAAATATTTCCTGGAACAACTGGGAAATAGCATGGCAATTCATGATGCATATTACTGTGGTTCTTTGTCTTGACTGCAACAATAGAACCAAGTGGGATGATTTTAATAAAACACAAACGCCAGGGCACCCTCTCAGACCAATTAAGTCAGAATCTGTGGGAATGGGCCCAGGCATCAGTATTGTTTAAAATCTCCCTAGGCATTCTGATGGTACCTGAGGCATCAGTGTTCACTGACAGTATTGATTGCCTTCTCATTTGCTCATGACAGGCATCACTAATTGATCCTGAGCTCACCTTTTCTCTCAGTACAATGCTCTGGGTAGCCCTTACCAATCAATTCAGAGATGAAATGAAGCCCACTTGCTATCAGACTTGTCAAAGAATATGGGAGGGACAGAATTAAATGCTACTCACATATAAGGTGATTGATTTCCTAATGTGGTAACTAACTCTGCTTTCTAGTATGATTCAGCCAAACAATTATTTCAGCCTTCTACAACAAAGGAAATTTTAGGGACTGCGGTGGACAATATCCATGCTCTTCCCATATCCCTTTGGATACCTTTTTGCCATTTTTGTGTGGTGCACCCCATTCCCCACCGGTTTCAACGTGCTTCTGCTCTTCCATCAGCCAGAAGAGAGGGCTGCCTTTGGGTGTTTGTTGCAGGTTGAAAAAACAAAAAGTACCTGGGAATTTATGTCTCCCTGGAGTAACCCTTAACCACTGAATGAATATGAAAGCCCCATCTCTTTTCCTTGTGTGGGGACAACTCTGAGGCAGAACGTGCACTCCTGAGCTTGCCTACAGGGCCAAGCTAAAGCTGCATCTGTGGTATTTTGCAATCACTCTTTTGCTTGGCCTCCTTGCCATCTCAGTCCCTCTTCCACAGTTTTTCTGAAGCGCTTACTAAATAACTTGCACAAAAATTTTCATTTTAGGGTCTGTTTCTGGGGAAATCTTAAGATACATACCAAAAACGAAGGCCCCTGAGCTGGAAGAGAACCTATATAAACTAATGTGTTAAATCACGCAGAGTTAATCTGTCTAATGGGAACATGTGAAAGAATGATAAATACCGGTCTACTCAGATCTATGAAAGATATAGGTCTGAAATAGATTACCGGATTGAGGTGCCAAAAAAAAAAAAAAAGGTAGATGTGCTATAGCAAGATCCTAGACTTGGCTGCACTGTGAAATTATACACCGTTTAACAAATATTCATTCCCAGGTTACACCCCCAAGATTCTGATTTCATTGGTCTCAGGTGTGTTCTGGACATTGTCCCATTTAAAGCTCTCCAGGTGGTTCCATTGTATAACCAAGGTTGAAAATCGCTTTAAAAGAACCAGATTTAGAGTACATAAACATTACTTTGGTCAGCCTGTTAGAAATTCACATTCCTGGGCCTGCCTACACCAGGTATTATGATTCAATAATTCTGCATATTTTACAAATATTTGTTTTCAGATGCCTTAGCTGCCACCAAGGAAACAGTAAACACCTGGGTAAGTCCACTGAGAACATCTGGCTAGGTCAAGGATGGCAAATCCTATTCCACTTGCATACCCTCTCTTATTGATGCATAGAGGCTCTCAGGAGTGTTGAGAAGGATTCTGAGGCTAGGTCTGGGTTCAGAAAGCAAAGATACTATAGCGACTTGCATAGAGGTGTCTAGCTTTATAGCTAGCTATAAGGACAATGTATTAGAGTGGTTAATAAGGATTTGTGCTAGGAAGGAGAATGGCTCTAATAGTCCAGTGCAAGCGTATAGGTAAAAAACCTTTCCTACTGCTTATAAAGTGGATGTATGAGAGGGATCTAATATACTCTGGAGGAAAGGAAAAAGGATTTCATGTGAAGTCTCAAGCTTTCAAGGGCAAGCATATGTCCCATGGTACTTCCTTTTTTTTTTTTTTTTTTTTTTTGAGACAGAGTCTTGCTCTGTCGCCCAGGCTGGAGTACCGTGGCGCGATCTTGGCTCACTGCAACCTCCGCCCCCATGGTTCAAGCAATTCTCCTGCCTCTGCCTCCCTAGTAGCTGGGATTACAGGTGTGTGCTACCACACCTGGTTAATTTACAAGTTTTAACATAGAAAGACATATTGTATTTCTCCCAGGAAAGTAGTCTTCTATGAGACCAGCACAATAACACAATGGCTCTGGAGTCAGAAAGACTTGGGTTTGAATTTCAGCCTAACCACTCACTAGTTATGTGTTCGTGGGCCACTTCCTTAACATTTGCAAGCCTCAGCTTCCTCACCTGTAAAATGGGCTAGCATCATCTCAAGAATTAAATGAATTCATTAAGAAAAAATCTGAGCACAGGGTCAGAGTAACTGATAGCTATCACCATTGTTATTTTTATTATCAATGATGCTAAGAACCCGGAAGAATCCAGCCATGGTTCCTATGTCCCTGCTCTTGAAGCACCCAGCTTGCGAGCTGTCGGAGGAACTCTAACTCTTCTCATTGTGTTTGACCTGAAGTTTGGGCACTGACATTTCCAATTCCCAAGATTCTTTAAAAGCAAATAGTCATGAACGAGGCTTTCAGAGAAGGGAATAAAGTGGCTTCTGTGGATAAGTCCATCCGGAAAAACTGATGGCCCCTTTTGACACACATTCTCACCTGTAATCTGTTCTCATGCCTCAGAACCTGGGAGTTCTGTGTTGCCATTGTTATTTTATAGCTCAAATATTTCTTCACCAGTTGATGGCATCATTACAGATACAGTGGGAGGGGAAAAAAACAAATAGAAAAAGAATCTTAGTTGCCTGGCCCACAGACAGTTAATTTCTCATTCCTAGGACTGCTTTCCTGTACGGGGAATCTTTCATTTAGGTGGCTTTCCCAGTGATGGCCCTGGCTGCCTAGCAACCACCATCTCCAGACCTTCCCTAAAAGACGACGGGAGTTGTTCATATCAGTGTCATCAGATTTTTTTTTTAAAAAAAGGATATTGAATTTTATGAAAAATTAAACCTCATGAAGATGTAGCTTCCCAATGTGCATTGCTTCCCAAACAATTGTTGACAACTGTGTGACACTGAAATTGAATTAGGAACTGCAAATTTTGGAATGGCTACAAACATAAATGCAAGCATCTTTTAAAAATCATATATATTTATGCATAACCAGACCCAGTGTGTGTGAGTGCTCTCAGGTAATTTAACCACAACCTCCTTTCATCCTTTCTCCATGAAACAAGCATTATAATTCCTGTGTTTGACATAAAAGTAAATATATGACGGATTTGCGTGTGTTCCTGAATGCTAATATTCTACATTGCTCTACAGAAAGAGCAGAAATCAAGTTCATCTTATTTATATGTATGGGAATGGAGGGTATGAATTAAAACGAATCAGAACATGATGATTCATCAGAAAGTTGATAAATTAAAAGGTCACTCATTCCTCCAAAAGATTTTGAGGTTGCTTTGCAATTCTTCTGGGCTTAATCTTCTCTATTAAATGATCTCCGTGTCTACACAATTATTAAGTAAGTAGCACTCAGGATAATGAACTCTTGAAATTAATCCTCTTATGGATTTTTGCCCTGGATTTTTCTGGTCATTTGATTCTCACCTAGATTAGAGACCCTGACTTCCACTGTTGTCTTTCTCGAGAAGTTTGTCTTAGGGATACAATGCAGAGAATAGAGAGGCACGATGTAAAGTGACTAAAGACTCAGCTCTCAAACTGGGGACAAGTCACTTGTGTTTTCTAGGCCTCAGTGTTTCCTATCTGTGAGATAGGGATAATATCAGTACCTATGACATAGAGTTATTGTGAGAATTAAAAGACAATGTATTTGAAGCACTTAACAGAATAACTGGAAGGTAGTATAAATGAAAATCAATGAGAGGTTAAAAAAACAACTTGATAAAATATTGCCTGTGCCTACACATACAAATTCAGATGAACAGATGTCTCAGTATTTCATATTTTTTTTCCTTCTTCAGCTCCATGACCTCCCTCCCCACAAAAGCCCATCCTTTCCATCAACATGCAAACAAACAAAATTATGCCTGAGTTCTTATTAAACAGTCAGCATGTTTCTCTAAATGTAAACTCCTTTTTATTTAATTTTAGCATTGGGGGAAGTGTTGTGAGAAATGTTCAGATAACACACTGAACATAAAAGAATAGGAAAATTCACTTTTCTATTCTTGAAAAGGAATAGAAACTTGAAAGAATTGAAAGTTGAAATTGGTTGAACAGAATGTAATTTCATCATCATCATCATCATCGTCATCATCATCAGTTACAACCATTTACTGAGAGTCTATCATATATGGCTGGGGGTCAGGGGAGTGGGAATGGGCTCAGAGCACAAAGAGATTTCAGGCCTGGTTTTTAGAGATGTGTGGAACCTTGCCAGGGAAGTAGTTGATGTATCTGCAATATTTTCCTTTCTCTTTACTGTCCAATAAACAGTACTTCATTTCCCCGGAGGGCTCTGGCTTTACAATCAACAGCATTGGAACAATTTCCACAGCAGCAGTTTTTGATTTTGAAAGTGGATCTAGAAGGTAAATACTGCTACTGGGTTTTCATTCGAAATGCCAGTTCTTTGGTTCGTATTTCCCTTTTCATGAATATTTTCCCTCATCTGGCCTTGATGTGCTCCCCAAATTAAGATGCTTTTGATGTGTGTGTGTGTTTTTTTAATGAGATCATTACTTAACCTATAGTTGCATGGTGGCTGGTTGATGCTAGACTTGGCGTTGGGGCTCCTCTCTGCATCATCCTGTTTTCAGAGTGAAGCCACGATTATTTTGGGGGTGGCATTTGCATCCTGCTGTGGAAGTAGGTGAGCACTCCTCTCTGGATACCTGTGACACAGAATTCATTCACAGTGTAATACAGTATCTTTAAAAAGTTAATGCACTGACATTACATCTGCCAAGTGGGTAGCCACTGGTTCAATTATTATTTTTATTTTTATAGTGATTTTTGTGAACACCCTTTTCAGTAATATGTTCTGCATCAATGTACTTCATAGGAAAAGGAAATGGACCTTTAAACCTTTCCAATCAAATTGCTCCTGAATCTGATAAGAGATTCTTTTCTATTATGAAAGCTGAGGATAGTATACATCCTAAGTGTTAGCACCTTTAGAAGAGAAGTCCAGTGGAGGCCAGGCATGGTGGCTCACGCCTGTAATCCCAGCACTTGGGGAGGCCGAGGTGGGTGGATTACGAGGTCAGGAGATCGAGACCATCCTGGCTAACATGGTGAAACCCCGTCTCTACTAAAAATACAAAAAATTAGCCAGGCATAGTGGTGTGCACCTGTAGTCCCAGCTACTCGGCAGGCTGAGGCAGGAGAATGGCGTGAACCCAGGAGGCAGAGCTTGCAGTGAGCCAAGATCGTGCCACTGCACTGCACTCCAGCCTGGGTGACAGAGCAAGACTCTGTCTCAAAAAAAAAAAAAAAAAAAAAAAAAAAGAAGAGAAGTCCATCGGAGACTAGGGGCCCACACATCATATGAGATTACCTCTCAGTGAAACAGTTAGGAGTTCAAAACTGGACGAGATCTGCAGCATTAAAGAATTCAAGTTATGTGGGGTCTAGCTGAACGCTGGAGGGTTGATGACAGCAAGGAAGGAAGAAAGCAATGAGTCTTTCTAACATTTTCACTTTTTTTTTTTTTTTTTTTTTGAGATGGAGTCTCACTCTGTCACCCGGGTTGGAGTGCAGTGGTGCGAATTTGGCTCACTGCAACTTCTACTTCCTGGATTCAAGTGATTCACCTGCCTCAGCCTCCTGAGTAGCTGGGAGATTACAGGCATGTGCCACCACGCCCGGTTAATTTTTGTATTTTTAGTAGAGATGGAGTTTCACCATGTTGGCCAGGCTGGTCTCAAATTCCTGACCTCAGGTAATACAGCTGCCTCGGCCTCCCAAAATGCTGGGATTACAGGCGTGAGCCACCATGCTTGGCCAATAAAAGGGATATGCTTTCTTCTGCCAACTTCTTAAAGTCAGCTGTATGCATTATCTTTATATAATTTTTTAATAGAAATTGCCAGACTCTTTATCCATTTTCCTTTAATCTCACTGCTGTGCCCCATGACAAACAATTATTTAAATTATCTTATTTCATAAATTGCTCTGGGAATAATGGATTATAGCCATCACAGTTTTGTTTTTCTTTCCTTTTTGGCCTGGTGTACCTCATGGAAGAGTGATTATGCACCAGCAAGGTATTTATAAATCCCCAGATTTGTTAACAATGGGAGTAAAAGTTGTTAATGAGTTTTTAACAAACTAACTTTTTCTTGATAAGTGAAAACTAAATCTTTCCTTTTTCTCAGTATGATTTAAATCAGAGGAGCTAACATGGGACAACTTAACCCCTGTTTGCAGAATTCGAATAAATAAGTATTTGGCTAAAGCTTTGCAATGGGACCTCATTGAAGTTTTACAGAGAGTACGCTATTCCTTAATTTTCTTCTTAGCTGCAGAGCTTTTAGGGTCACTGAGCAGACCTTTAAGTGAGAGTCAAGGAAATTTGGAAATGCCTCACTGATTTTTATCAATTGTTTCCATTCTTTCCTTTCAAAAAATATACAGGGGCCATGAAATCACTTGTTCAAATCCTGATGAAAGTGTTAGAAAGGCTCATTGCTTTCTTCCTTCCTTGCTGTCATCAACCCTCCAGCATTCAGCTAGACCACAGGTAACTTGAATTCTTTAATGCTGCGGATCTCGTCCACATCTTATTCCTTCTATTCTTGTAGTGAAGGCTTCCCAGAATTATTATTTATTTATTTATTTATTTATTTATTTATTTATTTGAGATGGAATCTCGCTCTGTTGCCCAGGCTGGAGTGTGGTGGCACAATCTCGGCTCACTGCAAGCTCCACCTCCCGAATTCATGCCATTCTCCTGCCTCAGCCTCCTGAGTAGCTGGGACTACAGGTGCCCACCACCACGCCCAGCTAACTTTGTGTGTGTGTGTGTGTGTGTGTGTAATTTTTAGTAGAGACAGGGTTTCACTGTATTAGCCAGGATGGTCTCAATCTCCTGACCTTACGATCTGCCTACCTCAGCCTCCCAAAGTGCTGGGATTACAGGTGTGAGCCACCGCGCCCAGCCCAGAATTATTTTTTAAGTGTCTTTATTCTTAAAAGAGATTGACTTGTGGTTTTTGTCAACAGCATCTCATAGATAATCTTCTTGTAGGAAAAATTATGAAAGAAGAGGGATATCGAAAACTGGTTTAGTTTTTATTACAAATGGAAGAAAAACAGTCAGTTTGGTCTTAATAGTAAATTTCAAGTACTTTTTTAAATTTTTCTGAAGGGATAACCAACTCTCTCAGTTTGGCTGGAACAGAGGAGTTTTCTGGGATGGGAGATTTACAGTGCTAAATCTCTTGACCTGGACAGTCCTGGGCAAACTGGGAGAGTTGGCCTACCCAAGATCATACTTTATGGATGTGAACATTCATCTTTCCATTAGGATACATTCAGTTTCATCATTTTGAGCACTCTTTTGCCTCAAACCCCTACACATCTCTGTTAAAATAAAATCCCATTAGTCATCTAACTGTCCTAATATCCCCACATAGTCATTAAATTGTTTTGAAATGTTCTTAACACCTTCTCCTGTGCATTTGTCTGTTTCCAAAATTGAAACATCAGTGTTTGGAAGGTAAGAACCCATAGCCATAAGCTCTGTTTGCTATAACATGCTAAGGATTATCCCCTTGCCTTTTCATTGTATATGGAGATTAGCAGACTTTTCTAAGTTCCTGCCTGTCCTTTCAACTGACTTGACTGATTTAGTCCTTAACAAAATGTTAGCCATTTCTAACTGTTAAAATAACTGGCTTGATTGACACTTTAACTAGATGAATCGATTGTTTTAACTGATTGTTGTAACTAAACAGATTCTACTTCTGTGAAAGCCTGTTAGTTTCTATAAAATCTCAGCTGTCTTTCTTGTGGCTTCATTTTCAGTTTTTCACTGATTATTAAAGTGGTTGATTCTGGAGGACTGTTCACAACTGGAAATCTAAAGATTTTTCTCATCAATGTAAACAATAAGGACCCCGTTCTTACCTGCAGGTAAGATCATAAAACATAATATTTTAGTTCGAGCTTGAAAATTGAATTTGAAAATGTTTTACAAATTCATTATTAAATTTTTATGTTTGCTTTTTTTTTTTGAGAAGGGAAATAAGCGAGTAAGATGTAAACAACTACTTTAAGATGTAAGATTTTTTAAAAAGGGTTTTCTCAAAAACTGAAAGCAAAATAATTTTAGAGTGTAAAGTGTATTGAAATTGCAATAGTATAAAGTGTTATTAGTGCAATATGTTCTTAGTGTCTGACTTATGTTGGATTATCTCTATCCTCAAGGGAGAGTCTGGCTAATATTATCATCAAGGAGTTTATAAAACCATATTGAGGGTCAACAATGATTTAGTATAAGAACCAATAAGAAGCTGGTTCTTACGGAAGGATAAGAGCACAGTGATTAAGCATACAGGCTCTCTAGAGCCAGATAGGCCCAAGGTCAACTCCTCTCTCAGCCACCTTGATATTTACTTCTGAAAGTTACCTAAGGTCTTACAATTTCCATTTCCATGTCTGTAAAATGAGGACAAAAAACGGTCCCTACTTCCTAGGGTTGCTGCGAGGAAATTCAGGAACACTTAAAAAATGCTTAGGAGTTTGTCTAAACTGTAGGTAAGTGCTCAATAAATGGGTTGCTTGTTAAGCTCATGGTCACAAATTCCACTCTTATCATTGCACTCTCCGACCTCCTACTCTTTTGCCACCATAAGGTGAAGAAAAGAATACAAAGCAAGCAAATGCCTCTCTCATAATTTTTCCTTTTAAAACAAGTTTACTAAATATTGAAAATGCTGTCTCGAGTGTGACTTCCATAAACTCAACTTGGCACAATAAAGTTGACATCACACTGGATGAAGAAATTCCAATTGGGAAAATGATTGGAGTGCCAGGCAACAGATGAAGATAACCTGGGGGATTTAACCTTTGAACTAGATCCACAGAATGATTACTTTGCAGTTGACAAAGGTAGGTTGAGAAATGTTCTTGACAAATTATATATCCTATCATATGCTATTGCCATCTTCTGTTGATCTTTATATTTCCTCCACAGACTGAGTTTCTTGGGGTTACATATCAGTCTTCTTCGTTTTAAGAACCTCAACATGAAGCACATAGTAGATGCTTCATAAACATCTGTTGAATAACTCTCTGTGAGACCCAAGTCTTTGTTCACTCATGAGCTAACATGTGGCTGTTCATCTGCTACAAAGCAGCAGTCCTAGCCCTTCACTGAACATACCCTTCTAGCACATCTTCTCAGATCTAACTGACTCTACTCTGTACTTCAGGTCCAAATTTTTTGAGAGAGAGAATTGGATTGGACTCTCTAGAGTCACTCATTCATTCCTCATCCAATCAGCTGTGGCTGAGACCAGGGGAGGGTCAGATTGTGTGGTATTTAAAGCTTCCTCTAGGGCTGAGTAAGGAAGGTGGTCATCTTAGCACATAGGCTGGTTTAAGCCATTGTAGCCAATGCTGTCAATATCCTACTCATACCTCCTCAAGCCTTAACAATTCAGTGCAGCACCCAATTTCCACCTGCTAGTATATGCATTTCTTTGCTTCAGGTATTATTGGGATCTGATATCTGCTCTGCCTTGCCCCACCCCCCAAGAAGTGTTAGAGAACTACTCCCTGCTAGGAGTTATCAGTCAATGAATAAAGGGAATTGGTGCACTCTAGTTCTTTGCCTCTGGTGGGGGACAATTTTGAATGTGCATTCTACACTGGCTTCCAGGGATCCCAGGATTATTAAATTCTAGCTTCCCACAGTAATGACTTGTTTGATAATGTACTTTTTATTGGGATTTTTCCTTCCCTGTATGACTTTCCTTATGCCACATAGCTCTGATCACCGCCCAAATAAACTACTTTCACTCAAATCCCCATTTCAGATTCTGTCTCTAGAGGAGCCCCCAGTCATGATAGCCACCATTCCCTCTTACCTAAGTTAATGCTCATTTGCCTTAACTGGGCTTCTTCTTTCACCCTTACTGCCTCCAATAATCTCCACAGAGCAGCTAGAATAATTTTTTGAAGTCAAACTGGATCATATTCCTCCCCTGTGTAAAATCCTCCTTGGATTTTCCTTGGCATTCGGAATGCAATCCAAACTTCTTACCTCACTCCCAAGGTATTTTCTCTGGCCCTTGTATCTTTCTCCAACCTCATCCTGTTCCTTGGCCACCTTGGTCCATTATACTGAAACCAAATAACTAGGCTGCCTGCCTTGGGATGTCTGCTCTTGTGTTTTTCAGGATCTGACCATTAGACCTTATTTTAAAAAATCACATTACAGTTTTCATTTTCTTAATAATATGTCTGTTCGAATTTTGTATTGTGATTTTCTACACTTGCTTAGTGTTTGTCTCCAAGCCCAGATTATAAATTTGATAAATGCAGAGATTGCACTTCATTGTAGCATATACAGAACTTAGCACAGTTCCCTGGCACATAATTGGCACTCAGTAAATGTTTGTCGAGTGGATAAGTGGATGGATGTGTGGAAAGCACAGTGAGTTATGGTTCGTGTTTTCATTTATGATACTCTCTACTGGGAATCATCTCCCCATTCACCACCATTTTCTTTTTTGTTTGTTTGTTTGTTTGTTTTTTTGAGACGGAGTCTCGCTCTGCCGCCCAGGCTGGAGTGCAGTGGCCGGATCTCAGCTCACTGCAAGCTCCGCCTCCCGGGTTCACGCCATTCTCCTGCCTCAGCCTCCCGAGTAGCTGGGACTACAGGCACCCGCCACCTCACCCGGCTAGTTTTTTTGTATTTTTTAGTGGAGACGGGGTTTCACCGTGTTAGCCAGGATGGTCTCAATCTCCTGACTTCGTGATCCACCCGTCTCGGCCTCCCAAAGTGCTGGGATTACAGGCTTGAGCCACCGCGCCCAGCCGCTTCACCACCATTTTCTTATCCTACATATGTCAAGTCCCCAAATAAGGGCCTCCTCTTCTAAAAAGTCTTCTCTGTTCCCCTAAGCCAAAAATAATTTTGTTTTTGTGATCAGCTAACATAATATGATTAATTAGTGTATTTTGGTGATAAACAATTAAAATTGTGCCTATATTTTGAATCAGTTTCTTTTTCTGTTATTTTATTTATTTATTTTATGGGACAGTGTCTTGCTCTGCGGCTCAGGCTAGAGTGCAGTTGTGTGATCACAGCACACTTGAACTGGGCACAAGCGATCCTCCCACCGACACATGGCTAACTTGTAATTTTTATTTTTGAAGAGATCTGTCTTACTATGCTGCCAGAGCTTGCCTCAAGCTCCTGGCATCAAGTGATCTCCCCACCTGGACCTTCCAAAGTGCTAGGATTACAAGCGTGAGCCACCACGCCTGGCCTGAATCTATTTCTTAATTCTAATGAATGGGGCATAATTTTCACCTTATCTTTTCCATTGCTATGTATGTAATAAAGTAATTTTGAAAATGACAGCATGGACCAGTTTGTAGAAGATGTGCTATTTTGTTACAGAGCATGGGACTGTGGTTACTGCTACACGTCTTGACATGGAGAGAACAGGGTTTGGAAGTGTCCAGTCCTTCTCCATTAAGGCTTGTGACTGTAACCGGCGGTGTGCAGCAATTCTAGTAACTGCCTATATCCATGGCATTAATGACAACTCACCTTTCTGTGATCGGTACCTCATTAGGTAAGTTGAGATGAGTGGGCAGGGGCAAGAATTTGGAGTGGGTAGAGAGCAGAGAGATTACCATATTTATTGGCCCAACTGGACATGTGGTTAATCATCACATTGACTCTTGTTCAACCCCAGGTGATGGTCCTCAGAAATAACCTGTTGGGACTATCTGTGTTAGTCCATTTTGTGTTACTGTAAGAGAATACCTGAGACTGGGTAATGTATAAAGAAAAGAGGTTTAATAAGCTCATGGTTCTGAAGGCTGTTCAAAAAGCACGGTGCCAGCATCTGCTTGGCTTTGAGTGAGGCCTAAGAAGCTTTTATTCATGGATGAAGGCAAAGGGAGAGCCGATACATCACATAGCAAGAGAGGGAACAAGAGAGGGGTGAAGGTGTCACACTCTTTTAAACAACTAGCTTTCCTATGAACTACCAGAGTGAGAACTGACTCTGGACGGGTGGTACCAATCCCACAATTCGTGAGGGTTCCACGCTTATGATCCAAACACCTCCCACCAGGCCCCATCTCCCAACGTTAGGAATAATATTTCAAAATGACATTTGGAGGGGCCAAATATCCAAACTATATCACTATTTATTACTGCAAGTTGGGTTTCCAGGATCTGGCAGTAAGTGGTAAAAGCTTGAATTTTGGAACCATACACCTAGCTTGGAATCCTGGTTCTATTGTTTTTCATCTGTGTGATCTTTGGTAACTTACTTAAGCCTTTGGGTTTTCAGCTTTTTATTTTGAAAATTGGATAATAATAATACTTACCCTGCAGGATTGTTATGAAGAAAAAAATGGGATAATTTATGTGACATTATTCTGAACACAGTGCCCACATATCACATGAGTTTTATAAATGAGATTTATTACAGGTACATAACCCATTATCTGAATATGTTTCAGGATGAAAATATTTTTATCTGATTTTAGAAATGTAATAGGATGTGTATATCATATACTATGCAACTTCCCCAGTAAGAGTAATACCCCATATACCCCATATTCAAATTTATAGTGAATACTCACACTAAATGGGACAAATAAAGATCTGACAGTTCAGGTAAGGTTTTGAAGTCGAAAATTTCAGGTAGGGTGAGGCTAAATTTTGATGCCAAGTAAGTTATGAAAAAATTCTTAGTTTCAGAGCTTTGGATTTTGGAGTTTGGATAAGGGATGGTGGGTTTGTATTACCATTAGTATGAATATTTTTATTATCAGAAACTCAGTCTCCAAACCTACATCACTGTCACTCTTCTTCCCCCTTAATTCCCCTCTGTTTCTTATTTACACATAGGACAGCGGTTCCATGTTTCCTAGGTTTTATTCCTGATTGCCTAATGAAAAGCAAAATCTAGTCTTGCTAACTACCACCCATGTGGTCTTGTTTGGGTCCCAATTACTCTACCTTCCAAATGGAGATGATTATTGCACCTACCTCATATCATTGTCGTAAGGATCAAATACAATCAATGCTTGGAATTTGTTTAGTTGGCCTTGGCATACACTCAGTAAATGTTATCCTTTCTGCTTCCCACTTTCCTTCTTCTTCTTCTACCTTTTCTCCTTCTTCCCCCAGGAGAATCATATTTAATTAACCAAACACCTACCATATGCTGCACCCAGTGCTATAGCCCCCAGTGGTGACAGAATGAGTACTTATTATGGTCTTTTGCTGTAAGAAGATTGTATCTTGTCAGAGTGATAAGATGAATACATGTAAAACAACAGTTGATAAAAATATGCAATGACTTCAAGTTCTAGGTGCTATGCTTTAATTGTTAAGGGGAAGAACACATGAGACTTGGAATAATCAGAGGAGCTTCTTGAGGAATGACAGTTGTTAGTCTTTGAAGGATGAGTAGGATTTAGAGACTGAAGGCTTAAGAGTGAGCATTTGTGGCAGAGAGATCCTGATGAAGAAATGGGTAAACATATTGAGACGAAAATAAATCCACTGTGCCTATAGAATGGTAAGGATTATCTCTCTTGACCACACCACCCAGATGTTCCAGGTTGGAACAATCCCAGAAAATTATCTGATTCCCACTCAAGACTTCTCCACTGAGGTGATGTTCTTGATCAACTGCACATCCCAAACAAGTGCCCAGCTGGGTTCAGAAAATACACACTCCCAGAAAATGTAAACAATCTTACCAAATTCATAGAACCTTTTGGGAAATAGCTTCTTAGATGGTACTCCAAAGTTGATCTGTCTGCTTCAGGATACACAGGGCATCTACATACATGCATTACCCAAACTAGTGGATATTTATGGAAAATGCATTACATTTAAAAATAACATCCATCTAAAGGAATTTTTCTTCTTAAAAAATTAAACAGGCACACACTCAAGGAGGAAATTGCGAAAGATACAGTAGTTGCAAAACTCTTGTGTCATGACCTTGATGAGCCTCCTGATACAACTCCTTATGCTCCTAGCTCAGGCCCAGTTGGTTCTGGACAACTCTTTGAGCAAGTGCCAAATGCTGAAAATGTCATCCAGGTGAGAACCAGTTGCTGTAACTCCAGAGAGATGGAGTCATTTTATGGCCACAGTTAAGATGGTGCTGGTAGATTCAGCAAGAGGAACTCTGACACAGCACAGCATAATTCTGGGCTCCTCTGTTGTCTTAAAAAATATTTTTTTAGAAATAAAGTCTTGCTCTGTTACTCAGGCTAGAGTACAGTGGTGTGATCATAGCTCACACAGCCTTGAACTCCTACACTCAAGTGATTCTCTTGCCTCAGCCTCCCCAGTACCTAGGACTACAGGTGTTGCCACCACACCCAACTAATTTTTATTTTTATTTTTGTAGAGACAGGATCTTGCTGTGTTGCCTAGGGTGGTCCTGAACTCCTGGCCTCAAGCGATCCTCCCTTGCTGGAAGGCATTTGGACATGTTCTTTATTATCTTGCTACCTGCCATCAGTTTCTCCTTCTTATAATAAGCACAAAGTAATTTGTGTCCTGGTTAACTGGGGAAATGAATCAAAGGGTAAAAAGCACACTGATTTCCTTAGAGATAAGTCTGTGTGACTATGTGTGTGACAGTGGTTCATTCTCCTGGCTTTGGGAACAGTTGATCAGCTCCTCTTCTCTACACCCTCTGGAGATTATACACTTTCCATCAGCAGATGATGGACACAGTAAGTGTTCTTTTTGCTTTGCAAGATGGGATTCTATCTTGGAAGAAATCCCTTGTTCTAACTTCTAATTTCCATAGGTCTTTATTTCAAAGTGCTAATTTTTATTAGGTTTCATAACCAAAATATCACCAATCACCCTCCCCACACTTAGCCAGAAGATATGGCTGAGACCATTGGTAACCTTTCTCTTTCTCTGGCCCTAACCCCAGATTTTTGTGACAAACGCCATAAGCTACAAGCTGGATTTTTGCATATATTGTGAATTTTGGAAGCTTAGACACTGAGCCAAGAGATTTCCTGGGTTGATGTTCATTTTGAAATGCAATGCCAAATTGTCACCTTTTAAAATGAAGTTTGGATGAAGATGGAGGTTTTATAAACATGATGCTAATATTTGGGTCTTCATATGTTCACTTCATATTTGAATAACTATCTCCATCATTACCCACCTCTAATTTATTTTTATATTTACATAATTGTTTCACAGATATTAAATGTTACTTATTCCTAAAAGCTTCATTTAATGCCATAACTGGCTTAGTTCTCCCTGATAAGGGCTTGCATTATAAGTTATACATTCCCTATCAAATCACCTATTAGACTTTTTTGTAAATGCCTACTTCATTGTTGGTGTTATTAGATAGTAAGCTTTCCACATTTCTAAGTGGTTTATTTTTGTGTGTCAACACCTGCTTAGTGCATAGTGGGTACTCAATACACTTGAATATATGGACAAATGAGTCAGTTTCTAAAATTTTAAAAATGTAGTTGTTCCTGAACACCTGGGTACTCGGTGTCATATTGATCCATTCCAGTTTATGCCACCTGAGATTCATGCCCATGCTACTAAATGTTTTCAAATCTCTGATAGGAGACTATCTTGTTTACTGCTATATCATTAGTGCCTACAACTGTACCTTGACCATAATTAGTACTTAATAAGTATTTTTTAATTGGTGAGGAAACATCATAATAAGAATAACTTACATTTTTTATAGTGCTTTATCACTTACAGAGTACATTCAAAATATTTTCTCTTTTTTCCCACACTGAAGTTTGGAAAGAAAAAAATATTTTCTCGTTTAAAATATTTTGCCTAAGGTCACACCATTAACATGCAATAAAGACAAGATACATCCCATATTTTATTCTGCTTTTCCACAATGCTTTGTCCAACAGTAATCTACACTGGAAGGAAATCTAAGATGTGCCTTTGTTTCACCAAAATGCCTACTTTTGTATGTGAGTCTTTGTCAATCTTGGGCATATTCTGAGACCATCCCTGTGAAACGAAAATGGCGATATGCTTGCCTTTTCCAGAATGATGTATTACTTGAAACACGTACATTTAGCTGGGTGTGCAGTGGCACATGCCTGTAATCCCAGCTACTTGGGAGACAGAGGTGGAAGGATTGGTTAGCCCAGGAGGTTCAGAATAGCCTGAGCAACATAGTGAGACCCCCATCTCAAAAAAACAAATCAGAAAACATGTACATTTAAAAAATTTGGTCATTTTTGATGAAAGAAATCTTGTTTTATAAGGTTGCTAAAGAGTTGGACTATGAAGACCCAGAGATAATTGCAGCTGGGCATACTTATGAAATAATGATTTTAGTATTTGATGACCTACATCCTTCCCATACCGGTAATCTGGATAAACTTTTCAAAGAGCAGTAACTATCTATACTTTAGACTCTTCAATTTAGATTTTAAAATGTAAAGATTCATCATGTTTGAGGCAGTTTTGTGAAGTTAGGCAAAGGAGGAAGGGGAGAATTAGGTAGACTCATATTGGAAGTTTTCATTAGATCTGGGAAGTCTCTTTTGCTTCTTAACAATGCCTTAAGGAATACACAATTCTTAAATACCACTCCTTGGAGGTAGAAGGGGCAAGGGATGTGTAGACCTAACTGTTATGCTTTATACTTGAATGCCTTTGTGGTAGTAATGCCAGACACTTCTTATTTGAAAAGAACCAGATATTTGGCAACATGTAGTGTGAACATATAGGTAATAGAATGTTTTAAAAGTATGTTATTTGAATTATTTTATATGACATATATAGAGCCATATTAATGCAAATCATGAGTTACTTGTCAAGTTCCACAGCTCAGGCCCTTCAAGGAGGTGCAGGGCATGGTTATCCTTCTCTGCCATTTGGTCTTTTAATAACCATCCCACCATTTTGGGTCAGCCTGTGTTAGACTGAGTCTTCGGTACAGTGAGATTAAGTCCGCCCAGATTGTATGATCATAAAATTCTTGGCATTTGTGGATTTAGCAGTCAGAGTTTTGCTAATTGTGAGCCACTCTTTGGTACATATTTAAATTGTGCACTATAGATCTAGAGCAGAGTACTTAGACAGTGGCCCAGCCTAGTTAAACACCTGACACCTGCTTCCCTTTGCTTAGTGTTATACACATCAGAACATACAAGTGCCCCAAAGAGTCATTTACATATTCACCTACGTATTACCATTTTAAGAGTTGGTTGGCTATAGAGGTGTTTGTGAAAATAGGGATTCTCAAAATTCTAGGCACATTTGTTATTAATGCCAAGCATCTATTGTATCTGGAAAATATGGTAATAAGTAATCGGGTAGGTGGTTGGCATCAAAGATATTCAAGACAATGTGGGTGTTTGGGTTGCAAACATAAGTTTAGTAGTAGAATGTCAGTTCTCAGTAAAGGAGAGCCTAGAATAGGGGTGGCATTTGAGTTTCTTCTCTTGTGAGAAGTCTGAATCATTGGTGGTAATTGCTTGGATCATTGAGAAGGATTCTGAGATTGCATCTGGGAGCAACGAGGAAGAGTGCTTTGCCTGTCATGGATGGATAAGAGTGGAATGATGGTATATATCTATACGTTTGCAACCAAAGGGAACTTAATGCTGAACTGTAATCAACAAATCTAGGGCTCATTAAATCCCTCTTGAGACACTGATAGAAGAGTTGTAATGAGGCTAAGTCTACAAAGGTGATTTGTATACAAATGACCCAACCACATGGAAAGGTGATGCATAAGGGACAGGGACTTAAGCATGACACTATGCGTGGAAGTGTTCTTGTTGTGGTTTCTCTGTTCCTAACTTGTGTTCTGATGCAAGAAGCCTATACCGTAGCCCAGTTGGCCTTTCAGGATGGATACTTTTTCTTGCAGCTACTCATATTGATTTTCTAATCAAAAACGAGTCTTCCCCTCTCACCAGATTTGAGCCTTTCCCCCATAAGGAAGAGGAAAGACCTTTCTCACCATAATAAATCCCCATTCTCTCTAGTCCCTTCACACCCAACACATTCAAAGGATGCTTGTAACACTGCACAAGTGGTTCAGTATATTCTTATAAGTCAGCTAATTGATATAGTTTTGAGTGTTTATGGATGCAATAAAAATCATTGTATGGCAGAGCTGTAAATGGCACCCGCTCTTGCAACACATGAGTGACATTCATTGTAGGAAATATAGAGGCTTTAGTGTAAATCACCTGTCTTTGTAGAATGGCGCTTCTTAATCTTGCGGGGCATGAACACCTTTGAGATTCTGATAAGAGCTGTGGATCCTATCCCTTGAATAATGCACACAACAACACATACCAAAATACAGTGAATGTCACAGATTCCCTGAAGTAAAGGTTCTATGAATCCTAGATTAATTTTTTTTTTGTTTGTTTGACACCCATGGCATGGATTTTCAGTAGAGGCAATACCAGCATTCTTCAGAACATGAATTCCACAAGATAATCCACTAAAGAAGAATTCTTTGGTCAAATAAGTTTGAGGAGCAAGGCATACCTGGAGATTTATAATACATAATGATACATTAGAAACCTGAAGAAGTCTTGCCAAAAAGAAACCTTTTACCTCTGTTTAGTTAGGATTCTACATTTGACACATTAGCATCTCAAAAAAGATATTTTGGGAGATGCTGGTGGACATGGCTTGGTTTAATACCCGTCCAGTGACTTATGAGTTTTGTGATTTTTGTCTAAGAACTGAACTCTGTGAACCTCAGCTTTCTTGCCTAAATGGGAACAATAATGCCAATGGCAAGTCAGTACCTTTTACAGTAAATGTTAATTATTATTTTACCTCTATTAAAATTTTTCCCTGTTTGCAAGTTTCTTGCTTTTATGTTGGGACATCAAGTTCCTTCTTTTTGACGACTCTGTAATGATAGTTTAAGCTTGTTTTTCTGAAATATAGAGTTCATTTTTGGTAACACACAATATACAAACATTTGGCTGAGGTGATTAAAATGTAATAGCTGCTTTTTACTTAATCTTTTATAGTTTAAATATACCTTCTTGGGCATGATCTCATTTTGTCTTCATACCCACACTGTGATGTAGGAGATTGAAACTGATGTTATTCCTTTTTTTCTTTGATGAGGAAACTGAGCCTTGGAGAAATTAAGCTAGTTGAAGGCCTCAGGGTACAGGTGAACCATGAATAACATGGGTTTGAACTGTGAAGGTCCATTTATGTACAGATTATTTTTTCAACCAAATGCAGATCCAAAATACAGTATTCAGTGTGAGAAACCTGCATGTATTAGAGTGCCAACCTTTTGTATCCACAGGTTCTGCAGAGCTGACTGCAGGACTTGAGCATGTGCACATTTTGTTATATGCCAGGGCCTTGGAACCAACCTCTGTGTATATTTAGGAACAGCTGTATGTGTTCAAGGCTAAGCCTCGAACATGATTTTCTGAGGCTCTTTCCCTTCCGGTTTCTAGGATATATATTAAAAGCAGAATTGAGAATGTCACATGCTGGGTTGAGAGTGACACTCCAACAAACTCTCTAATGGAGGAGACTGTACCCATGAAAAATACAATAAACCATCTTGTGTGAAATATATAATTATATATTTAAAATGATGTATATAAATACATGCATATTTCCACCATACAAAATAAAATATACCATGCAATACATTATGTATTTTTCACTAAGTTGCTTTGGCAAGCACCAAAATTTATTTGGGTTCCTTGAGAACACAGAGTCTGGGAGCAGGGGTTACTTGGGAGCAGAGAAAATCCCATTGCAGTTTCAAAATTCCATGCTAAACCTGTTCCTGGAGGCACGGGGAGCTTGTTTGTGGAATAAAACTACAACTACAAAGCATTTATTCAGTGTTCAGTTTCACAGTAACTGTGACCATCATTGTGAAGGTTGCTCCTGCCAATGACTTCAGCCCTGTATTTAAAGCTGCACACTACTCATTCTCTGTTCCGGAAACGTCAGGAGGTAAGAGATTCCCCAAGTCTATGGTGTTGAAGCGTGCAGAAGGAAACACCTACCACATTTCAAACGAGTGACCAGTGGAAAAAGCATGTACATTTGCAAAATGCAAGCAAATAAGGGAGCATTGTGGGAACCCAGACACTCAAGAACAAGGCACTTTTCGTTGGTAACACCTTCAGTGTATCATCTTGATGGCTCCCCGAAGACTTCCTTAAAATTTGATGATGTAGGATTTTTGTAATAAAAAAATTACACAATATTAATTTTATTCCACTTATCTTCCCCCTTGCCTCTTAATTAGATCTAAATGCAAAGAAGGTAGAAACCATGTGGTCATTGTCCACGCAGTTCAATCCTGTGAACGTCTGGGGTGATGATTTTAGGTCCAGAGTCAAGATCTTGGTCCGAATTATATTTCAGCCATGAATTACATATTAAGTAGGACACATTTGTTAGTATAGATCAAGGAACGTTAAATTTAGAAGAGACAGCAGAGGTCCTCCTTGTATCTTCTGTCATCTAAGAGAGGAACACATCCTTTCCTCAGCATCTCTTCAGGTTTGACTTGAATACTTCAGGGGAGGGATGGAGCCAGTTGTGTCCTAGAGTTGAATAATACTGGCTTGCAAGAGCCAGTTGTTGAATTTGTAGGAATTTGATAACCTGATTATTAATAATAGTCATTATTAAAAATAAATTAATAAACAGTTACAAAAATTATGTTAAAAGTTAGTAAATACTAAAAACTCAGTACTTCTTAATTATGTTACTACATTTTGCTATTATCTTTGCCTTGAGGTTATTTACATCTATTGGGACTGAATGGTGAAATTCCATAAATAGAATGGCAAAATTCCATAGATGGAATGGCATGCTACTGCATTTCTCTTTCCAAGTTAGCGACAATTATTGATAATTTAAAATTGAAAATGGTAAGAGCATTTATACCATAGAAATCAACAAACATTACATATTAGAACTTGATTCATTGTTTTAAATTATCTTGTCTTAAGAAATTGATAGAGAAAATGTTAATAATACAGATTAAATGTAAAAGTCTGTTGTATCTGAGGTTACTGTTGTGAGTAGCACAAAAATTGTGGGAATAGTCTTCTAGCAATCAAAAACTGTTTTCCAATTCAGCAAATAAGCCATGCCCATCATTGATGAACTAGTGAAGTTCTGACATGGTTTCACTTTCACCTTACTCTTTAACACAAAGGAAAATAGCAACTAACATTCATGTTGGCGCTACTCATTTGTCATTTGCAATTACAGTGTGGCAATGGACAGAACAGTTTGTTAAAAATCAGTGAAAGCATTCTGTGAAAAGCAATTGTCTATATGGAAATTTACAATAAAGAGTATTTATATCTCATTATTAACTGTAAATTTTATGCTCCCTATCTTTTATATCAGTAAAATTTGTAACAAACGTATATTTATGTGAATATGTGTGTGCACGCGCGCACACACACACACACACACCCCCCCCAATTTTTTTCAGAGAGTTGGTTGTTAAACATTTGCCAGCATATCACTGAGTGGAACCCACACTACTTCAAATCAGCTTATTTCCTTGCCAGAAAACTATAAATGTTGAGGAGAGACTAGGAAATCAAACGTTAGACAAATGTTCTGAGGAAAGACTGGAAAAGTAAAAGCCCACATATTTGAATTTCTTTCTTTCTCTTTTCTTTCCTTCTTTCTTTCTTTTCTTTTCTTTCTTTCTTTCTTTCTTTCTTTCTTTCTTTCTTTCTTTCTTTCTTTCTTTCTTTCTTTCTTTCTTTCTCTCTTTTCTCTCTCCTTCCTTCTTTCTCTTTCTTTCTTTCTTTCTCTTTCTTTCTTTCCTTCTTTCTTTCTTTCTTTCTTTCTTTCTTTCTTTCTTTCTTTCTTTCTTTCTTTCTTTCTTTCTTTCTTTCTTTCTTTCTTTCTTTCTTTCTTTCTTTTTCTTCTCTCTTGCCTAGGCTGGGGTGCAGTGGTACAATCATATTTCACTGCAGCCTCAGGTTCAAGCAATCATCTCATCTCAGGCTCCCAAGTAGCTAGGACTACAGGTGGACACTAACATGCCCAGCTAATTTTTGTATTTTTTGTAGAGATGAGGTTTTGCCATGTCGGCCAGGCAGGTCTTGAAATCCTGGGTTCAAGCAATCCTCCTGCCTCCACCTCCCAAAGTGCTGGGATTACAGGCATGAGCCACAGTATCTGGGCTGTATTTGGATTTCATTTTTTTTTTTTCCCTCACTATGCAGCTTTGGAGAAGTTCTTAACCTCTCTGTGAAATAAATACACACCTATTATATCCTGGTTCTGGAATATAATACAGTCTGATTTTGCAATATGTGACCAGACAATCCAGAAAAGTTGCATATAAATTGAATTTATTGTAAACAGGATTCTGGTCCCCTCTCACCCTCCCACCCCCCATTCCACCTATGGGCTTTTGGAAGTACTCAATATTGATTTTTGAGTAGTCTTTTATTGATAGAGCTTCATTACAGTAACTTCTTTCCTTTCTTCATATTCTCCAATTTCTCTGTAGCGGTCAATAGTGTAATCTTCTAGCTCCAGGGAGTTCTAGAGTTAAAAGAGCATGATGATGAGTCAGAAGTTGAATAGTTCACAATCATCTAATCATTTCCTGGCTTGTAAATCATAGATCTGGAGCAGAGGGTGTGAACATGGGCTTTGAGAATCTCTGGGGGAAAAGCTCCATAGCCTTCATCAAGTTACAAAAGGGATTCCACGACCTCCCAAAGTTAACAGAACCAGGCAAGATTTAAAAATAGAGACTTGCATTTTTTAAAAAAGAGATTGTGTTTTAGAGCGGTTTTAGGTTCACAGGAAAATTGAGGAGAAAGTACAGAGATGTCCTATACACTCCTTCCCCCAACCCCGACATGCACAGTTTCCCCCATTATCAACACCCCTTGCCAGAGTGGTGCATTTTTACAATTGATGACTCTACATGGACACATGATTATCACCCAACGTTAACAGTTTACATTGGGGTTCACCCTTGGGATTATATATTCCATGGGTTTGGACAAATGTAAAATGACATGTATCCACCATTTTATGATTATACAGAGTAGTTTCACTATTCTAAAAATTCCATTTTCCTTTTTATCTCTCCCTTCCCCCAATCCCTAGCAACCACTGATCTTTTTACTGTCTCCATAGTTTTGCCTTTTAAGACTGGCATTTTTAAAAATACCATTTTAGGAGAAGTAAGTGTTTCATCTCAGTTTCTTTCCAACTAACTGAAGTTTTCCTGAAATTTAATTTTATGTTTGAAGGTAAAACACTCTAAATGTATTGAACGCTTACACATTTTCTTAGGCATCATTTAATACTTTATTGATGGCTAAGAAGAAGGATTGAGAATTTTCAGTCATAATATTGTTGATTTGGAATGGCTGAAGGATTCGACCTCTTTTTTTTCACTATAAGAAAATTGGAGTGGAGAAAGAAATGAGTTTACTCAAAGTTACACAGCTAATAAGTAGCAGATATTGTAGCTTAATGAAAACTTCCAAATTCCTGGTCTAGTTCTCTGTTTATTATTACAGGCTGGTTTTCTTGGATGGATTTGTTGACTGAGACCAACGGAGATCTGAAAACAAGTTCTGGGAATTCATATAAAGAAATAAGTGGGTCATCCCTATGTGTACTATTCTCCAAATAGTTGTCTAGTGACTTGCTTTCCGAGACAGAGGACTTCTAGGTCTTTAAAAGGGAGCACACTGATACAGCAAAAAACTACGAGACCTAGAGTCATGTAGATCTAGATTCAAAGCTGACTCTCTTACTGCTGGTTAAATGACTCAAAGCAAGTCACATAATCTGTTTGTGTCTTTGAGTTCTCATCTGTAAAAGAAAGATTACAATAATTATTTTATGAGTTAAGAGGAGGATTAGCTGATAATTTTAGTATGTTAACTACATGACACATATTAAAATAGCCGCAATACCATTCCAAATAATAATCACTATCATTTATTGAGTGCTTACAATGTAGAATGTGCCAGAACTTTTCTCTTTCTTTCTTTCTTTCTTTTTTTTTTTTAAAATCTCCCTTCATCCTCCCCACCAGAGTACACAAACTGAGTAAATTTAGGTGAGAGTTGGATTTTGAGATGTCCATCAGAAGAAATAAAATCTTCACAGTCAGTGGCAATTTGCTTTAAAGGAGGAAATTGGAAAGGTAAAACTACTCAGAAAATGAACTCTCCTAGTAATATCAAACATTTGGCCTATAGACTTTGAGGACATTTAAAAAAATCCATTAATGTGGAAGTCTTTTTCATACTGTGTGGATTAGCGCAGAAAATTTGAGTGTATTTGAGAACTACATGAGGTTTTTTTCCCCCCAAGTTATGGAAATTTATAATATTTACAGTAAATTTTTTCTAATGGTAAGTGATAAATTCGCAAAAACTTCTAGAGGGGGTTAGGAATAGGCAAAAAGATTTCTGCATCAGAAATTATTTAGAAGAGAATACATGATAATGAAATCACACTGGGTTGCAAGTCACAAGGCAAAATATATTTCATTTCCAATAGTTTTTGATGAGGTATTTGGCAGAGTTGCAGAGTTTCATAATTACTCTATTTTAAACTTCAGCTAAAGATGCTCAATATAGCTTTTAGTTTTTATTGAAAGGTTAATTTTATACTTATAGAACAATAAGCTTCCTATTATACTTATTCAGGTGTTAAATGGAAAATGACACCATCTTTGCCCAGGACTGTCTGATAGAGATGGCAGTTTTACATGTAATCTATTTTATGTGGTCTTGTATCCATTGTGACACTTTTCTCTTAATACTAATTATTTCATGTAAGCAAGTTTGGACTCTTTATATTCTGGATTTGCCATAACAAAACACATTTTTTTTCATGAGTATGGTTTCTCTGTTTTTGGTATTATGAGACATGTTCATTGCCTGCTTAATAACACATTATTAGGCAGGACATGGTGGCTCACTCCTGTAATCCCAGCACTTTGGGAGGCTGAGGCAGGCAGATCACTTGAGGCCAGGAGTTCAAGACCAGCCTGACCAATATGGTGAGACTCTGTATCTATTAAAAAATAATAATAACAATTGAAAAATAACATTTTATTAGAGACTGATAGGGAACCTTGGTAAAAGGAGGATACAAACAGAGAAAGAAACCCTATTAGGCTGAAAGCGATGGGAACAGCAATGAAATGATTTCTTTATCTTAATTTTTTATTCTTGGTTATTAGCAACCAAAATGTCCTGTACATGTGTTGGTGAGCTAGCCATTGTATAGTGGTATTTCAGTAAATGGTAGTGATAAGGTGTTTGCCCTGGAGTTTACAGTTCAGGCAAAAATGACTGAGGGGTAAACTTGTGGTACTAGTTACCTACTACTATAAGTATGCTGTGTAATAAGACCGACAAAATACTAGTGTAATACAACAATAAACATTTATTTAGCCCATGAGTCTAAGAAGTGGCTGGCTTGTCTGTCTGGTCACGACTGGGCTTGCTCAAAATTGCCAGAGTTGGCTAGCTTTCAGCTGATCTATTCTGGCTTTGGCTGGGGTGACTGGGAAGGTTTGGTTCCTCTCTCGTCTTCCAGCAGGCTCTCCTGAGCTTGTTTTCAGGAAAAAGGAGGAATTGCAAAGAGGCCAGGCACGGTGGCTCACACCTGTAATCCCAGCATTTTGAGAGGCCAAGGCAGGTGAATCACCTGAGGTCAGGAGTTTGAGATCAGCATGGCCAACATGGTGAAACCCTGTCTCTACCAAAAATACAAAACTTAGCTGGGCGTGGTGTTGGGCACCTGTAATCCCAGCTACTGAGGAGGCTGAGGCAGGAGAATCGCTTGAACTCAGAAGGTGGAGGTTACAGTGAGCCGAGATTGCGCCACTGCACTCCAACCTGGGGGACAGAGCGAGACTCTGTCAAAAAAACAAAAACAAAAGCAAAAACAAAATTAGCCAGGCATGGTGGTGGGCACCTGTAATCCCAGCTTCTTGAGTGGCTTAGACAGGAGAATCACTTGAACCCAGGAAGCGGAGGTTGCAGTGAGCTGAGAGCCGAGATCATGCCACTGCACTCCAGCCTGGGTAACAGAGCCAGACTCTATCTAAAAAAAAAGAAAAAAGAAAAAAGAAAAAAAGTGCACAAGAAAGGCAAGCCTGATCATGCAAGTACCTTTCAGGTTTCTGCTTACATCGAATTTGCTAATATCCCATTGGCAAAAACAAGTTGCAGGCTGGGCCCCAAGTCAGAATGGGAGGGGCACTATGAGGTTAAATGGCAAAAAGCATGAACATAGGAAGGATAAAGAATTTGGGTCTAGACTGGGTGCAGTGGTTCACGCCTGTAATCCCAGTACTTTGTGAGGCCAAGGTGCAAGGATTGCTTGAGCCCAGGAGTTTGAGACCAGTCTGGGCAACATAGTGGGACCTCATATGTATAAAAATTTTTTTTTTAATTGCCTTGGTGTGGTGGCATGCACCTGTAGTCCCAATTACTCAGGAGGCTGAGGCAGGAGGACCACTTGAGCCAGGAGGCTGAGGTTGTAGTAAGCCATGGTTGCACTACTGCACTCCTGCTTGGGTGATGGAGTGAGACCCTGTCTCAAAATAATAATAATAATAATAATAATAATAATAACAATTTGAGTATATTTATTATGCAGCCAATAGATCATACCCATTTCTCTTCTAAGAGATTATTTGGGGGTATTGCACACTGGAATTACAGAACGTGATTTTTAAAATATGGGCTGTAGAATCATCAAGTACCAATTTAAATCCTGATTCTACCACTATTAGCTCTGTGATGGTGAGCAAGTTACTTAATACCACTAGACCTAATTTACTTATCTATAAAATGAGGACAGTAATAGTAGATATATCATAAGCCTGTTGAGAAGATTCAATGGATAATTCAATTAAATAATAGCTATTTTTTACTTAGTATTTACTTATATACTAGGTACTATTCAAAGTGCTTTATACATTTTAACTCATTCAATCCTCACAACAACTTTGTATGGTATATATTATTACTAGTTTGCGGATAAAGAATATGAGGCCTGGAGAGGTTGCAGAATCTTCCAATGAGTTGCACTAATAAATGACAGAGCTGAAACTTGAAGCCTAGGAAGTTTGGTTTGAGTCTGTGCTGTGAACCATTATCTGATGCTAATCTTAGCATAATGCCTAGTAGAAAATATTCATGCAGTGCATGTAAGCTAATCATTATTATTGTAAACTTACTGTTAACTGATGTTATTTGACTCAAGGCAAATGGTTTAAAGTGATAGAGGACTTTCTCTCAATTTGTCTTCCGTTATGTAGAGTTGAAGGTCTTCAAACATATTTCATTGTCCAAAAGAATAGAGGCTGATCCTTTGAGAAAGTATGATACTATTTGGTAAACAAAGACATGTTAAGTTTTTTAAAGCAATGTATCTGCATGATGAGAATGAGCCTTGTAAAATGTTATTGGCAGCATTCTACAAAGTTAGAAGAGTGATTGCCATTGATGAAGACCACCCACCAAACTGTGTGACATACAAAATAGCCAATGGAGACACCCAGGTTATACAAAGATTCTGGATTCATCCTCTCTCTGGAATGATCGAACTTACCACACAGCCAGACTATGAGTCTGTGAAGCAATATAACCTCACCGTGGAAGCTGTGGACTGTGACAGATTTTGCTCTCGTACAGCAATGACTATGGTAAGTAGAGAAACCCAGGTTTTGACATTATAGAAATGCTCTATTAAATTCTAATTTATTAAAATCAGACTGGTCAAACAGTTACAGCAGTGGAGAATGGTAATAACTTTCTCTTACTGCCTAAACATTCTATAACTTGCACATGCTAAACTTTAAAAGTTTGAGGCTTGGTTGAAAATGAAGAACCTGCTAATGCCTCTCATTCTGATGAAAATAATGAACATAATAATGTCAAATATTCATCTAGTACTTACCATGTGTTCAGTTCTAGACACATTATATATATTGACATAGTACATCCTCACCTTAAACTTTTTAGGTAGGTAATAATATGCTATAATCATTTTCACCCTACAGGTGAGGAAACTGAGGCACAGAGTTTAGAAAACTTCCCTTAATTCCCTAATTATAAGATTTGTAGAACTGGACTTAAACACAGGCTGCCTCTTGTTGAGAGGTGATGTTTGTAATGAAGGTAGTTAACCAAAGTGCATTCTTTTGGCATCAAAGTGGGGGAAAGTATGGCCCTCTAAGTTATGTTAGCAATGTCAAAGGACTCTTGAAAGAAATCAAGAGTGAATGCTGCTGTACTGATGATGTGGTACGTGTTATTAATGACAATAAGGTTTTGTCACTGGAGAAGAAACAGTAGGCTTAAATAATTACAAGGTCTCCATCTGGCCTAATGACTCACTGCACATTTCCTCCTACTGTACAGAGTCCCCTGGCTTGCCGCTTATATGGTTATTAGGTTTCCTGAGTGTGTCATTGTGATGAAAACATCAGACCATTCATATCATAGTTAGAATGACTTTCACAGGGACTGAGTTACAGTCATGAGAAAGGGATTACGTGGCTTGTTTGTCTCAGTGTGATACCCATGAAAGTGATCTTTAGACCTAGGTACCTGTGGCAGTATTTCCTGTAGACATTTAAGGACTCACAAATAGTATAGTATGATACCACTTAGAATTATCATTTACTTGCTACAAATGAGAAGAGGGGAAAGCAGATTTAATAATAATTCAACAACCCTCAAATCTTCAAGTGACTCTGTTTTGCCCCAAAACAAAGCAGGAGCTTGTTCATTCTTTCTTTCTTTAATGAATATTTATTGAATGTTTACTCTATGTACAACATCCTAGGTTACAAAGAAGTATAAGGTACCATATATGATCAGAAAGCTTCAAAATTTTAACATGTGAGAAGTTAACTAGTATATAGCGAGTGCCAAATTTTATTTATATATATATATGTGTATATATGTCAAATTATATATATATATACACACACACACACACACACACATACATACACACACACACACACACACGTTACTTTCAAATTCAGAAAAGGGAGATAGGGCTTTAAGCTCAAAAGTTTAGGAATCCATCATCATCATCATCACTATCATCATCACCCACTCATGTTTGAGAACCTAACAAAAGTCAAGTGTTATGAAATGCCCTTGATTATCTTATTTAGAATTCAATCTCATCTCATTGGGTAGTTACTGATGCTACTTTCAACATATGAAAGAATTTTATTTCCTAGGCTTCAAAGTTAGGTAACTTATCCAAGATTACCCATTTGAAAGAAGGAGAAGGATTAAGCCTGAGCACTTAATCACTATCACATACCCTAGATTATTTCTCCAATCCAACAGCAATTTCTGTCATCTCTAATTTCAAAATGTACCCTAAGTCCTTCCACTTCTTACTTGTCTACTGCTAATACCCCAACTGTGCCTTCACCATACCTCACCTGGTCTAGTGTAGCAGCTTCTTGATTAGAACCGCCATTCCCACTTGTGCCCTTCACAACCTACTCTTCACACCACAGCCAGAGTGACCTTTTACAAAGATAAATCATCCTCTTCCTCAACATTCTCCATTGGCTTCCCATCATGCTTAGCTAAGCTCCAATGTCATTTCCAAAGTCTGCAGTGCCCTGTATGATCTGGGCCCTGGCTACCATTTTGTCTTTACCTCCTAGCTCTCTCCCTCTTACTTATTTCAATCCAGCCACATGAAATATTTGCTGTTTTTCCAACACACCAACCACGTTTTACCTCAGAACCTCTGCCAAAGACTGTAATGCTTATCTTCCATTGGCTCACATTCTCACTTTAATCATATCTCTGCCCAAATGAAATTTGTTTATAAGGGCCTTTTACATTGTGTGTAATGGTGGGCATTTGAAGCAATCCATGTGTGTTCATTATTAGGGAAATGAGCAAGTAAATGTGGTAGATGCATACTATGGAATACAGACTCCAGAAATAGCAAATAAGTTATACAGACAAAAACATGGATAGCACATATGTGGCCCTGGGTGAGAAAAGCAGGAAACACAAAAGGTCTATAGCACCATATCATTTATGCAAGTCAAAATTATACAACTAAAAGCTACATATTCTATAAGGATACACACATGCTTAAGGACATGTAACAAATATGGGAGAAAGGGAATAGGTGAGTGAGTCAAAGAAAGAATTCCGTCTTAAAATACTTCCATCAGCTGTTCTCTATCTCCTTAACCCGAATAGCATCAGTTTACTCTATGATATTGCCTAATATATTTATTTGTCAATATAGTTATTGCTTTGCTTTCCTCATTAGAATAAATTATAATAGATCAGGGTCTTTGTTTTTGGTTTTCCACTGTAGCTTCTGTGGTGTCTAGATCAGTGCTTGGCACATAGTAAGTGTTCAATAAATATTCACTGAACGAATGAACTGATCCTTCTGACAGTCCTGAGAAGGTAGAGATTGAGATCTGCTTTTTGCAGATGAAGAAAGCAAAGGTAAGTCACTTGTGCCAAATAAAGGCACCAATAAGTGTCAGGCCCAGGATTTTAATAAAGATTTCTGATATCTTTCTGTGATATAATGGAAATAGCACTGGACTACTCCAGAAATCTCCTTAAAATCCATTTAATTATTATGTAAAAATGTCTCACATATTTAATGAGATGCATAGCTGTCTATAGAAGTAGTATTAAAGAATGAACCTTTCCTTAAGAATTTAGATGTGTTTTTAAAACATTACATAAAACATTTTTAAAAGATAATACTTGCAAATATGAGCGCACCAGGGATTCTTCTGCAAGTATTGTTGAGAAAGTTATTAGTCATCTAAGAGTGGGGTAGATAACCTTTCTAGGCTGACTGGCATTCGATCACTGACATTTAAAAATTCTTGATATTTTGATCTTTTTCTATGTAAATCATAGTTTCCTGGTTTATGGTATTTTAATTAAGAAAAGGTTGATAACAGTCCCTAAATTAAAGTCAGAGCATATTTTGAAGTAATCATATTGTTACCAGTAAAATATTGAGTTTGAGACAGTAGTACTGAGGAAGCTCTTTTGAGAAAGAGGAAGCAAATTTATCTATGTCATTAAGCATAGATATTTAAAGAGTTCAAGGGTTTATAATTTTTAGAGGTGTCATTCTTCAGCTTTCCTTTTCTCATCATTTACATAAATTGTGAACTTTCCGTAAGCTTGTCTAATGAGCCCAAAGTCCTCCCTAATGGCTACATTGAATGTCACAGTTAACCCAGGAATAATAAACCACAGCCAGAATTCCAATCTGCAGGAACATTTTTTTCAAATCCAAGTCTCTAGACTTTTTATTTAATAATTCCAAATGATCCGTCTCTACCCATATGCTTATTTCTGATATTGTGTATAAATAGTCACATGGTGTGGATTTGATGTTTCTTCTTCCCTCATGGCTGACAGGTCACTGTTGACATTGAAAACGAGAATGATGAAGCACCTGTCTGCACACCCTCTCTGTATAAGACAGTCATTTTTGACAATGTTGCTCTTGGGACAAACGTCAATGGCTTTGCCCTGAACTGCCACGACAGAGATTCACAAGATTTTGAAATTCGTTTTGAGATGGTTTCTGGTGCATAATTTTGCTATTTCTTTTAATCATGAGCATATGTCAAATTGACATTAGTTTTGCCCTGTTAGACAGCATATATAACCTCAGAAATGATTATGTTTATAAGGGTTAAACTATTTAATATCCATAGCATTGTTTCCTCAAGGCATCCTTTTTACTTTCACATATCAAATCTAATTCTTCCTATAATGGAAGTATCAGTAATTTTACAGATGCTTTGACAAAAGACTTTGGACCTGAATGGGAAATGCTGAAGGTTAAGTTGCAAGGAATGAAGTCTGCTGTCCAGGGTGCTGGATAACAACAGCCACCTTTCCATTCAATGCTATTCGTACAGATTCAATAGGATACATGTTTTCAAACTGTGTTATTTTTGGATTTGCACAGATCTGTATCAACTTAAGCTATCTTATTTTTTATGAAAGGCATATGTTGGGACCAACTATGTATCAGGCACTGTGCTGGGAAATGGGTACACAGAAGTATACAAGACAGATATTTATGGCACTCATTGTTTATTAAACTAGTAGTAACACCAGCAATTATAAAATTACAAACTGTGATAAGTTCTATAAAGGAAAACTACTGGGTATCATGAGACAGCATAGCGTGGAGACCTATTTAAATTATGGAGGTCAGACCTGCTGTCATTTATCTGTAGGAGTAGAAGCTTGGAAATCAGTAAGCACATTGCCAGTTGATTTTAAAGACTAGTTTGATGTCTTATTCCCTTGCTGGGTGATAAGCTCCATGAAGGTCAGGACCATGTACATCAACATTGTCTCCAGGGCTATGGAGATAACTTAAAATTAGAAGGGGTTCAATAGATCTTTATGATCTGACAGGCCCATTTTATATTGAACTAGACTAAGTTGAAGATGGAAATCAAATTGATCTGAGTAGAAGGAGAGGAGAATCAATTAGACAAAGTAATTGGATAATAATTTGAAGCTTGCTGGCCATATATGGGATCAGATTCATGATCTTAATCTTTAAATTTTTTTCCCTAACCAACTGAATTTGTTGCTCATTTGATCTCAAATTTTTTATAAGCCATGTATAGATATAAAAACTCATGGTGCAATGGAAATTTTTTAAAAAAATTATGCCTACTGTGTTTTAATAGCAATTTAAGGTAGTTTGAGAAAACCTTTCAATATACCTTAAAATAATTCTAACTTTTCAATTATCCCTTTTAAAGGAAACAAGAACCATAATTTTGGATTTGACCCAACTCGAGGTTCAAATACTCCAAAATTAATTGTGAAGAATCCTTTCAATTTTGAGTCTCAAGCTGAAGTGCAGAGGTGGTACCATCTTGTTGTGCATATAATTGATGACAACTTGAAATATGGCAAATCCACCAAGCCCAGAACGGGCACTGCTGTTATAGATATTTATGTGAGAAGAGCCAATATGCCACCTCCTCCAACCACTGGTTCTGAAGTAAAGAGTTATAGAATTTTATTTGGGTCTCTGTGTAGGAAATGTTCTACTGTAAGTTCATGTTTCATCTAAAAAGGCTAAAGGGCTACTCAGGGCAGCACCTTCACCCATATGCTTTTCCACTTGGGCACTATACCATCCAGCACAGGACCACATTTTAGAGTGTACATCTATGAGTATAAATTGTGAGGTGAAACAGAATTTGTGAGAATTGCAGGTAGAGCATAGAGAACTCCTAAGAAACTAATTATGTCATCTGAATGATCTGAAAGTCCTGCCCATCAGTGAATTCTATCAATTAAATCTAATCAATTAAATCACTCAGTGAATTCTATCAATTAAAAATCTAAAATTCTATCAATTAAAAATCTCTACAAATGGGTATTTTGAAAGTTTATTCTCGTGGCCTGGCGCCATGGCTCATGCCTGTAATCCCAGCACTTTGGGAGGCCGAGGTGGGCGGATCACGAAGTCAGGAGATCGAGACCATCCTGGCTAACACGGTGAAACCTCGTCTCTACTAAAACTACAAAAAATTAGCCGGGTGTAGTGGCAAGCACCTGTAGTCCCAGCTACTCGGGGGGCTGAGGCAGGAGAATTGCTTGAACTGGGGAGGTGGAGGTTGCGCTGAGCCGAGATCGCACCACTGCACTCCAGCCTCGGCGACAGAGTGAGACTCCATCGAAAAAAAAAAAGAAAAGAAAAAAAAGGTTTCTTCTCTGGTAGCCATGATATTCATAGTCATGAGCATATACCATGTGCCAGGCATTGCACTGCATGTATTATATTCATCATTTCATTTTATCTTCAATCCAAAGCTTACAAAGTTTAGCAGACCTGTTAGTATTGTATTATTTAAAAAATAGGTATGTAAAGCCTCTGCAGAATTCCAGAATGGCTCCTGAATAATGCACAGATAAAGTCTGTTCAGTAAACTTTATGGTTAGTTTATTTTGTTGTTTCCTATCCTTTGAAATAGAAGCATTGAAAAAAACATGGATGGCAAATCCTCTCAACAGAATGCTTGATTTTCAAGAACACATTGTTCTCTTAAGCTGCACAAAAGCAGTTATTGTGTGTAGAGTAGATAATGGAGCATATAAGCTTAAAAGGACCTCAGATACCACCTAGTGAAAACTCTTGATTTTACAAATGAGAAAACTGAAGACAAAGAGGAGAAATGGTTTGTTCAAGATCACAGAGTGGTCATTGCATACAATTCAAGTTTTCACATCCTTAATTTGGGCCTTCCGTATGCAAGGGTGTTCCTGTAGTGTTTTAAAACTACACAGGTCCCAACACCTGTAGTGTTTTAAAAAATATGCATATGTTAGACAATATCTTCCTGTCTGTATAGGACTATGGCTCTGTACTGCTGCTACTATGTGTAAACAGATGCTTTCTGAAAACACAACTAATGCTCTGTTTCCTTTGAAATGATATTTCTCAGCAAAGAAAAGGTCTGACTATTGTGTACACAGCTATAAACACGTACAAATCCAAAGGCTGGTACTTTCCTTTTATCTTCACTCTGATGGCTATTTTCTTTGCTGGGTTGATTTCCTGGGTATGTTTCCTGCTTTGGAAATATGGGAACATTATGGAATGCTGTCAGAAAACGACTAAGGAAGTCTCCAATGCCAAACCCAAGTATGTGATTTTTTTTTCTAAGCTTTTGATATAAAGAGCTAAAACCAGTTGAGGTTTGGTAAACTTACTCTAAGGGCTTCTGTATGCTTTTGAAGGACAGAGGAAAGTACTCGGTATACGAAACTTGATGGTTCCTTTTTACCAATGATCTCAAACCTACTCTATCCCAGAAACAGTTGGGGAGCTTTCTTTGAAAAACAGCAGCAACGTGTTATTGAGTTCTACCTTAGAACATATGAAACAGATTCTGTGAGATTATGTTTTCTGTTCTTTTCTTTCTTTCTTTCTTTCTTTCTTTCTTTCTTTCTTTCTTTCTTTCTTTCTTTCTTTCTTTCTTTCTTTCTTTCATCTTTCTTTCTTTCTTTCGACAGAGTCTTGCTCTGTTGCCCAGGCTGGAGTGCAGTGGCACAATCTTGGCTCACTACAAGCTCCGCCTCCCCAGTTCTAGCAATTCTCCTGCCTCAGCCTCCCGAGTAGCTGGGATTACAGGTGCATGCCGCCAGCGCAGCTGATTTTATGTATTATAGTAGGGATGGGGTTTCACCTTGTTGCCCAGGTTGGTCTTGAACTCCTGAGTTCAGGAAATCCACTTGCCTCAGCCTCCCAAAGTACTGGGATTACAGGTGTGAGCCACCGCACCTGGCCGAGATTATGTTTTAAACAAAAATTTGTGAGCCAACAAACAAACAATTTTTTCATATTATTTTGATGCAAGTGGTTTCATAGGTGTTTGATTAGCACCAGAAACTAGTTGAGGGACTGGTGATAAATTAGGTACCCTCTCCACACATCTGACTGGTTTTAAGTCTCTCTGGAGCATGTCTGGAGCAGGGCAGAGAGGCCAAATAAGTGGATAGAAAATATAGCTACTTTCCTCACCATCTAAAAATATCTCTTCGGAGTACAGAACATCATGACTTCAAAAATGAGTTGGATATGAATGTTTATTAACTAAATAGAATCTGTTTATGGTGCAGTGAAGGATGTGGTGGTGATGGTTAATGAAGACCATTTTATTCTTCCTTATACTGTATTTCTTTTTTCTTGGAGATGGGATAATCATGTACTGACTATTGAATGAAATTATTTTTGTCATCTGTTAACATAATAAAGCTGATATTTTGTCAAATTTTCTTTTCATACAGAGGAATTAAGTATATTGTAGGTAAGATACAGATTGTTAATTGTTACATGACTATGCTTGAATTGTGTGATTTTTAAAAAGCCACTCTTCAGATACTTGACTTTTATTTATTTGTTTTGTAATAGGCAAAGGAAATCAAAAGGAAATTATTGCCACAGGAAACAGAAATAAAAAATTAGAAGTGTTAACAGTAAGTACATTTTTGTGAACCTCTACAGTAAAAGAAAGAGAACATTTTTCCTTGTAATTGTTGTTCAATGGAGAAGTTCTTTCATATAAACATATGGTAAACATAATCATCATAGGAAGTAAAAGAATTTCAATTTATCTCCTTTTGCTGAATTTGTGTGCATTACAAAACTGTAAATTCAGGTTAAGTTTTAGAATTTGGCTTAGATCAAAATCTGCCTCAAGTACTACACATGCATTCAAGAAAAAAAAAAAAAAAAACAACCTCTAGACAAAGGGAACCTTAGCGTTATTCACCATTCTTAAAAATAAAAACTAGTCCAGGCATGGTGGCTCACACCTGTAATTCCAGCACTTTGGGAGGCTGAGAAGGGCAGATGACTTGAGGTCAGGAACTTGAGACCAGCCTGGGCAACATGGCAAAACCCTGTCTCTACTAAAAATACAAAAATTAGCTAGGTATAGTGGTGCACGCCTGTAGTCCCAGCTATTGGGACACTGAGGCATGAGAATTGCTTGAGCCCGGGAGGTGGAGGTTGCAGTGAGTCAAGATCATGTCATTGCACTCCAGTCTGGGTGATAGAATGAGACTCCATCTAAAAAATAAGTAAATAAAATAGAAATAAACATAAACACTGTATTTGTAAGTAGTTTATACATGTGATTGATCTAAATAAGTTCTTCAACCCTGGAGTTTCTTAGCAGATGTTAACAAATCTAAACCCTAGAGTATGCAAACCATCTTCAAATTGGCTGAGACTCATTCACTAAATGATCCATATAAATGACTGTACAAGGATAAGGCTGGTTCCAGGAAAAGCCAATGTAGAATGGAACAAGGAGGGCATTTTTAGTCTTCATTTCCTTTCTTCTCTCTGCTTACCTCCTCATAAACCAAGAACATTTCTAGCCAAATCCTAATTGACCACAATATTGTTTCATAAACTGGTTCTCTTTCAATGCTTCCTTCCTCTGCCTCTTCCTTTAGTAAACCAATGCCAGCTCATCTCCTGTATGAGTCTGCTTCATCTGCCATAACAAAATATGACAGCCTGGGTAGCTTAGACCACGTAAATTTATCTCTCACAGTGCTAGAGGCTGGAAGTCCAAGATCAAGGTGTCAGCAGATTTAGTTTCTTCTGAGGTCTCTCTCTTTGGCTTGCAGATGGCCACCTTCTTACTATGTCCTCATAGTCATCCCTCAGCCTGTGCTGTTTGTGTTCTAGTCTCCAATTCTTAGAAGGACATCAGTCGTATTGGATTAAGGCTCACTCATGTGATCTCATTTAACTTAATCACTCTATCTCCAAATGCAGTCACACGCTGAGGTTAGGGTTAGGATTTCAACATATGAATTTTGGGGGACATAATTCAGCCCATAGCACCTCCCATACATGATAAGAGGGCATGACAGGCAGACTGATGTGGGGGATGGGATTAGGAGGAGATACAAACAGCAGGAAGTCTTTTGTCTTGAGGCTGTTAGCCCTCTATAAATTAGAAAGATGAGGTAACTTATAAGAAGTCATCTGCTCAAAGTCTTCAATGCTTGTAAAAACAAATCTTCTCAAGCTGACTTTATTGCTAATACATTGTGCTTTTTAAAAGGAAACCACTGTATATGAGACTGTGTTTGATGGAGGAGCCATTGATCCAGGTATGGTGTTTAAATATCTTTTGAGTTAAGTGCATTTCACCTATTTAGATATTAAACTATGTGAATGAATGACTTATTCTTTTATAAAATGAGACTGTGTCCTAAGGAATACTATTTTAGGACCAGGCAGGTAAAATAAATGACTGTAAGGGGTCAGATAAAACAGTAAATTCAATCATCAATGGCAGCTAATGCTTGGGGGACGTGGCTGTCACTCAACTCCATCAAATTACTGGGAAGAGGCCTTGTGTTGCCATAATTTTGGTACTTCAAAAGGAAGCTAGAAATCTAAATTGTTACATGAAATCCACCCACCTTTAAAAGTAGTCAAATAATTCAATTAAACTCTACTGTGTAGGCCAAATAAAACGCATCTACCTCATTCCCTAGTTATATGTTGTGCAACAAACTTCCCCCAAGACTTACTAGCTTAGAATAACCACCATTTTATTATATCTCACATTTTAGTGTGTCAGGAATTTGAACAGGTTATCACCTGGACCTTTTTTTTTTGTTGTTGTTGCTTTATAAAGGGTCACTTCAATGATATTCAGCTGGCAGTCTGTCTGGTCTTGCAGGTCCACAGTGGCTTCACTCACAAGCATGATAGCTTGGTGGGAACAGTTACAGTTTGGCCCTGCTGGGTCCCACTTCCTCTTCATATAATCTCAGGGCCTAATATGGTTTGGCTGTGTCCCCACCCAAATCTCACCTTGAATTGTAATAATCCCCACATGCCAAGGGCGGGGCCAGGTGGAAATAATTGAATCGTGGGGTCAGTTTCCCCCACGAAACTGGTAGTGAATAAATCTCACGAGATCTGATAGTTTTATAAATGGGAGTTCCCCTGCACAAGCTCTCTTGCCTGCCGCCATGTAAGACGTGCCTTTGCTTCTCTTTTACTTTCTGCTATGATTGTGAGGCTTCCCCAGTCATGTGGAACTGTGAGTCCATTAAACCTCTTTCATTTATAAATTGTGCAGTCTCAGGTGTGTCTTTATTAGCAGCATGAGAACGGACTAATACAGAGACTCTTCATATAGTTGCTCCAGCAGGGATAGGTGAACCCCCTACGTGGCAGTTTAGATCTCTTGGAGAAAGCCCAAGAGATAGGAGGGAAAGTTGTGATTTCTTGAGGATCAGGCCTAGAAATTGGCATAGCATCACTTCTGCTTCATTAAAGCAGTCAGAGTCTATCCAGATTCAAAGAGAGAAGCAGCACCCCACTTCTCAAGGTACGGGAGTCAAAGAATTTGTAGCCATCTTTAATCAACCACATCTATAGTCCAAATGGGTCATGGATTTGCAATCCCTGTTCTAAAGATGTATCTGTTATGATCCCTGGAATTGCCAAGCAGATCATACCTCCATTTTATAAAACATTTTGAAGGTTTTTTTTCATGCATTTCTTTCCTAAAGAAAGAGGCAGAAATAGAAAGTCATCAGAGTTATTGGAAAAGCCCTGGTATAGAGTTAGAAGACTAGGGTTTGAGTGTTGACACAACTACTAACACTCCATGTGAACATGGACAAATCACTTAACCTCCCCGAGTCTCCCTTTCACTGGCTGCAAAGAAGGCACAACAGTGTGGGCTTTCTCTCTTTCATGGGGTGGTTGTGAAGTTTAAACATGAATATAATAAAGTAAAAGTCATTTTGTAAACTGTCACTCAACATGAGGTATTAGCCATAGAAGACTCATTGGCACGATAACAGCTTGAGACACTTTACTGCAAGTTAAATCCTGACACCTCTGGATAGCTTGGCATGCAATTATTGATGCTTTATTACTGACTGCCAAGCTCTCCTTAAAGCAAGTCATTCCTTTAAAAAGTGTTTTGTAAAATTAAAAACATACTATTTATATCCTAATCTGATCTATATTAAATAACTTGGCCCTAATGAGTTCCAATTTCCAGGAATTCATTGAAAGCA
Organism: Macaca mulatta; assembly: GCF_049350105.2. NCBI lineage: Eukaryota > Metazoa > Chordata > Mammalia > Primates > Cercopithecidae > Macaca > Macaca mulatta. The sequence goes on along the minus strand of NC_133407.1, from coordinate 127,305,940 downwards.
TACATGAACATTTATTGAGTGCTCACCTATGCTAAATATGACTTGTCCTATTGAAGTTCCAAACAATGAGAATTAACATTCTATTTTCATATTCTATCTTCCTGTGAAAGAAGTATCATTGTTGTCCCCATTTCATGGATATTAAAACAAGGCTTAGAGTCTAGAGTATGGAATAAATGTGTCTAGAGTAACATGGCTTTCTTTCCTTTCAAAGGGAGGAAAAGAGTTAGTGGAAATGTTTAGAGCAGAGATTTCATCTTAATAGTGGTAGAATAGAGTCAGATAAGGAGTAGGTAGCTAGGTCCTTAGGTACAAGGGCAGTAAGATGACTGTTGTGTGCCAGCTGTGGGTGGAGTGTCTTGTACCAGACTTCTTGGTGTAAGAATGGCAGAGCAGCCCGCAATGGACCTCCATGCCCTTCTCTGGGTTCTTTCTCTACTTTCTTCTTATTATTGGAACTGATAAAAATTACTGTATGCCATTTCTTGTTTCCTTCTTTAAAAAAGTATATATATATATAGGTTTTTTTATTATTATACTTTAAGGTCTGGGATACATATGCAGAACATGCAGGTTTGTTACATCGGTATACACGTGCCATGGTGGTTTGCTGCAACCATCAACCTGTCATCTACATTAGGTATTTCTCCTAATGCTATCCCTCCTCTAGCCCCCCACCTCCTGACAGGCCCTGGTGTGTGATGTTCCCCTCCCTGTGTACATATGTTCTCATGGTTCAACTCCCACTTATGAGTGAGAACATGTGGTGTTTGGTTTTCTGTTCCTGTGTTAGTTTGCTGAGAATGATAGTTTCTACCTTCATCCATGTCCTGCAAAGGACATGAACTCATCCATTTTTATAGCTGCATAGTATTCCATGGTGTATATGTGCCACATTTTCTTTATCCAGTCTATCACTGATGGGCATTTGGGTTGGCTCCAAGTCTTTGCTATTGTGAATAGTGCTGCAATAAACATATGTGTGTATGTGTCACATATGTGTGTATGTGTCTTTATAGTAGAACAGTTTATAATGCTTTGGGTATATACCCAGTAATGGGATTGCTGGGTCAAATGGTATTTCTGGTTCTAGATCCTGGAGGAATTGTCACACTGTCTTCCACAATGGTTGAACTAGTTTACACTCCCACCAACAGTGTAAAAGCATTCCTATTTCTCCACATCCTATTCAGCATCTGTTGTTTCCTGACTTTTTAATGATCACCATTCTAACCGGCATGAGATGGTATCTCATTGTGGTTTTGATTTGCATTTCTATAATGACCAGTGATGATCCGTAAAAAAGTATATTTTATAAATACTCATTTAGTACTTACAAAGTACCAGGCTTGTTCTAAGCAGTTCATAATTATTAAGTTGTTTAAATCTTTATTGTGTTAAATATATACAACACAGAATTATCATTTTAACCATGTATAAATGTACAGTTCTGTGGCACTAAGTACATGCACATTGCTGTGCAACCATCACCACTACCTCCAGAACACTTTCGTCTTCCCTAACTGAAACTCTATACTCATTAAACAATAGCTTTCTGATCTCCCCTCCCCATAGCCTCTGTTAACCACCATTCTACTTTCTGTCTCTATGAATTTGACTACTCTAAGTACTTCATGTAAGTAGACTCATACAATATTTGTTTTTGTGTGGCTGGCTTTTTTTTACTTAGTATAATGTCTTTCTTCAAGGTTCATCTACGTTGCAGCATGTGTCAAAATTTCCTGCCTGTTTAAGGTAGAATAAACATTCCCTTGTACTTACATACCACATTTTGTTTGTCCAGTCATCCATCAACGGATTCTTGCATTGCTTCCACCTTTTGGCTAGTGTGAATAATGCTGCTATGTAATCTAGTTAATTTTAACATTATTATTCTTAGCAAACTGAAAATGTTTATATTTAACTATGCAGTTGCAGACTTATTGCAAGATGTTTTTAGGGTATTTCTAATATCAAATTACAGTAAACATTTACTGAATTCTGAGTGTGGTCAAAATGCTTTTACATGAATTGTACATTCTGACAACTACTTATGAGGTAGTGACTAGTATTATCCTCATTTTATAAATGAGAAAACTGTGGCCAAGAGAGATAAGGCAACTTCCCTACAACCATATTTTAGTGAGAGGAAGGAGTCAGGATTAGAAGCCAGGCAGTCTGACGCAGAAACCTTTATCCCTAACACTATTCATGACCTCTCCTATCATTGAATGGCCTGACAAAAACCAGTGGATCAACAAAGACGTGGCTTTAGGTACTTCCATTTTCAAGAGAAAAAAACAAGTGTACAAGATCTAATAAAGACAACAAGCTATTGCAGTCACTTTTTGTTGATTCAGTGTTTGACAGATACTCATCACCTTTGGTCTACTCAATAGGAGGACATTGTTACTGTATGTTTGGATGGATACATTTGACTTATTTTGAACCTGGATGTTTGATGTGTACCTCAGCAATTGGTTTTCAGTTCCAACATGAACTGTTGAATGAGGGTATAGACTTTTTGGTGGTATAGATTTTTGTGTGTGTGAAGGAAGGGAAATGCATTGTCCACTTTAGTACAGTGGTCCTGGAAGAAGAATCACCTTTCAATTAATGTATCTTTGAGAGCAGACTTAGCACTGTGAAGTTTCACATGACATTTAAAGAAGAAAAATACTTTAAAATAAAAATAGGTTTAGCTATATTTGTTAGAACGTACTATCGTTTATCAAATGTTCTGTGGAACCTAAAATATGATGCATAAGGTACTATTTTGTTCATGGAGCCCAACCTAAAGTGAGATAAGACGTGGCCCCCTGCCCTAGGTTGTTAGTATTTGGAGTCTGCAGCCGGACTGCTGGGATTCAAATCTAGGTCTGTCACTTATAGATGATGTGGTATTGGCAGATTACTTAACATATCTGTGCTCCAGCTCTCTTATTTCTAAAATGTGGCAAATAATATTTACTACCTAACAAGGACATTGAACAGATTAAATAAATTGATATGTGGAAACAGAGTCTGGCATATAGTAAATACTATAGGATCAGTTATTACTGTTATCATTGTTCTTTTTATTCATTAATTACACCTCAGTCACCTAAGAAATAATTGGTTGATTTCCTACTATATCAGGCCATTTTTTTTACCTTATTTCTTTTCTCTTGTATATTACTGTTACTACATTATTGTTTCTGTGAAGGGTTGGCTAATTAAACCTCAGACCCTATACATGGCAGATTAATTTCAATTAAAAAACCCATTTGACTTAAAAAAACTTTTGCTTTTCAAACAATTACAAACTCACAAAAAATTACAAAAAAAAAAAAAAAATACAGAGAGGTACTGTGTACCCATTACCCAGCTTTCCCCACAGGTCACATCTTTCATTACTATAGCACATTGCCAAAATCAGGAAATTGACGTTGGTACAACACAACAAACTAGACCACAGACTTTACTAAGATTTCCCCAGTTATTGCGTATATTTATTTTTATATGTCTATGTGTATGACATTTAATTACCTTTATAGATCCAGATAACTACTACCACTATCAAGATGCAAAACTGTTCCGATACCACAAAATAACTCCCTTGTGTTAAAGGGGCAATTTTTAATGCATATGAAACCACATACTGCTTCAGGTTCTGCTTCTAGTTTTTCCTTTGGTAAGAGAACAAGACTTGAGAAGATAAACTCATCACTATGCCAGCTATCTAGCAAATGCTCAATAAAACATTTCATGGGAAAAATAAATGCTTTGCAAGTTCACTGTAATTCACTTTGTCTGTGTTTTGTTTTTTCCTTCCCACAGTCTCTGGGAATGTATATGAATATAACAGCAGAACAGGTGCAAGAAAGTGGAAGAAGACCCCCAGGCACCAGAAGGAGCCCTTGGCAAACACACATTCCCTTCCAGAGGTCCATCCTTTAGAGGAGTCCACATCCTTAAACATTCCTTTGCAAGGATAGCATTTTTCCAGTGCCTGAATGATTGGTTTTTTGTGTGTATGATTGTCACAGGCTGTTTTTCTTGGCTACCTAAAATTATAGACATGAGGCCAGCTGCTTTGTCTGTGTTTATAGCTTTCTGTGAGCTTCCATTTCAGGGTGTCTGTGTGAAGGCGGCAGGAGTGGTGAGCTTTGAATCTCTGAACATGTTTTCCTGAAAATGAGATACTAAATTGACATATGTTCATTGTCTTACTCTGCCCAGTACAGTGTGTGCTTTTTAAGATCAGAGACTATTTTTCTCACTGCTTCAGCCCCAGTACATGCTTGGCACAGAGTGGGGACTCTCTATACATTTGTGAATAAATAAATTTGAATATATGAATTCAGATATCTTGCCTTTAATTCAAATTGCTTATTTCTCCATGACTCATGCAACAGAAATGGGAATTATCTTTAGAAAATAACTTTTTTGGTGTCTGGTAATCATTAAAAAAATCAGGATTTTTTCAGCACTTTTCAAAAGCACAACTGATCTTGCTTTTAATTTTCTTTTTATAGCCCTATAGAGAATAATCACCTGAAAATTTTACTTATTAGTGAATTGCCAAGGAAATGTCAAAATCAAGTCTTATGAGAGCTATGCACTTAGACAATAAGTTTTAAATGGAATCTCTGATTATCTCCTGCCTTGGATATCAGAAGATATACGTTAGAAGGAGGCCAGAAATGCTGTTGATGGTAGAGGCTAAATTTACATTTACTCCATGATGGAGTTCAGCTTGGAATAATTTTTTTTTTTTTTTTTTTTTTTGAGACGGAGTCTCACTCAGTCGCCCAGGCTGGAATGCAGTGGCCGGATCTCAGCTCACTGCAAGCTCCGCCTCCCGGGTTTACACCATTCTCCTGCCTCAGCCTCCCGAGTAGCTGGGACTACAGGCGCCCGCCACGTTTCTTGTATTTTTTAGTAGAGACGGGGTTTCACTGTGTTAGCCAGGATGGTCTCGATCTCCTGACCTCGTGATCCGCCCGTCTCGGCCTCCCAAAGTGCTGAGATTACAGGCTTGAGCCACCGCCCCCGGCCTTTTTTTTTTTTTTTTTTTTTTGAGACAGAGTCTCTCTCTGCCATCTAGGCTGGAGTGCAGTGGCACCATCTCAGCTCACTGCAAGCTCCGCCTCCTAGGTTCACGCCATTCTCCTGCCTCAGCCTCCCGAGTACCTGGGACTACAGGCGCCCGCCACCATGCCCAGCTAACTTTTTGTATTTTTAGTAGAGTCGGAGTTTCTCTGTGTTAGCCAGGATGGTCTCAATCTCCTGACCTCGTGATCCACCTGTCTCAGGCTTCCAAAGTGCTGGGATTACAGGCGTGAACCACTGCGCCCAGCCAACTTGGAATAATTTTTTAAAAATTAATCTTATCGAAAGTAAAACATATAATGAGCAACGAACTATTTGACTCAGAGGATATTGGGGGCTTGGATGATAAGAAATGTCTTATTTATCTTCCTTTGCATGTATACACACAGAGGATTCCTTTTCAGCTCAGAGACACAACCGGCCTCCTAATGAAAGAGAGCATCTGAAAGTAAACAGACTCATTTTTTCTTGATGTCTACCTCAAATGGGTCGATTCTCAGGAGGCATTATGGTGCAAAGGACATCGGTGAATTTGAAGTTTAAGGCTTGTGGCAAATCTCGTAGCCTCTCTAAACCTTGTTGTTTCTTCTTCCGGAAAATGTATACAATAATATCTGCCCCATTTCTATCCCATAGTTTTGTCATGGGAAACAACACAAAACAATTAAGGTTCCACCTTTGGCAGTGCTTTTTAAACTGTAAGCACTATTTTAAGCATAAAGTAGGATCAGTTTCATTAAATCAAAATTGGTTGCTGAGAGAGCAGTGGCTTGGGACATGGGAACACAGAGGGGGTCACTCCATGGTTCTAGGCCAATCCAAGTTGGAATTAGTTGATAATTAGTTGCACAACGTCTGTGAAAGGAGTATACTTCTTTTTTCCAGATGGCATGATAATTTCCAACCAGGGGAGAGACCAAAGATTGTCTGGGAAAATGCTCTTCTCTCTCCAACAAGGCTCTCTCTGGATCAATTATGATTTGATGGATATACATGTGTGAGTCTCCACCTGCCACCACCTGGGCTTTTAAGAAAAAAAAAAAAAGAAACAGCATTTATTAACTTTGTTTTCAAAATTGGATTGAATCAATTTGTATTCGATCTGCCTCTGCCCAAACCAAGAAAAATCGGTAAGTTAGTGTTTGTTTTCCCTTGTTTAGTTGTTTTGGGTCTCGGTTTCAGATGTATCTGGGAGAATGAATGCATGAACTGGAGATGACAGTCGTCATTGGAGAGAGAGCTACAAAGAGTGTCCACAGGGGCAGGACTGTGCAACCTGACCCCTCTTTGTGTCATAGTCAATTTGACTCCAAACTCCAGATGCTCTCTCCTGTTGTACTGACCATCTTCAATTTAGTAATAATCATTGTATTAGCTTCCTGAGGCTGCCATCACAAATTAGCACAAACTTAGTGTCTTAAAGCAACAGAAATGTATTCTGTCACAGGTCTGCTGGCTAGAATTCCTAAATGAAGTTTTTGGCAGGACCACATGGCCTTTGAAGGCTCTAGGGGAAAATCTGTTCCTTGCCACTTTCAGCTCCTAGTGTCTGACCCTGATTCCTAGACCGTGGCTGCATCCCTCTAATCTCAGTCTCCCCCTTCACATCTCTTTTCCCTTTGTGTATCTATCAAGTTTCCCTCTTATAAGAATGTCTATCTTTGGATTTAGGGCCCACCTACAGAACCAGGATAATCCCTTCATCCCAAGATTCTTACATTAATCACATCTGCAAAGACCTGTTTTCCAAATAAGATCATGTTCACTGGTTCTGGAAATTAGGAAATAAATACATCCTTTGGGTAGGGTCACAATTAAACTATTACAGTTTAAAAATAATTTAATATTTGTAATAAATCAAGGCAATCTTTCTGATAGACAATATAACTGTTTTAGTTTTAATAAGTATTTATTGAGTGCCTACTAAGTACCAGAACATTTTCAAGGCTTTTAATCAATAAAAATGCAAATATCTTTGACTTGGCCATTTCACTGCTTGAAATTTCCCTGTAGAGGTTCTTACAAAAGATCTACAAAATGTATTTAGGTATTTGCTCTTCATAGCATTATTTGTAAGAGAAAAACAACTTGAATAAAATAAAAATGTCCATTAATAAGAAATTGGTTGAAAAATCATATCATGTCAGTATTATGGAATGTACAATGTGGCTATTAGAAAGAATTAGGTTACATAAGCAGAATATAAAGAAAAAATAATTAAGCATGTATTGATATGATGATATATTAAGTAATAAAGTTGGATAAACTACAGAATTATTATTAATATAAATTAAAAAATAAAAATAAGTATAGGTATATGCATAAACTTTAGAGGGTTGTAAGAAATTCAGGAAACTATATTAATCATTATTAAATGATTCCTTTTTCCTAGAAAAGTCTAGGGGAGGAAAATGCAGAAGACAAAGTAAGATTTTTACTTTCTCATTCATAGTTTCATGTACCACTGAATTTTCTAACCTTGTACAAATATTATTTCTATTCTTTAGTAAAATAAGTTGGGATTTTTTGGTGGTAATAATTTAGGGCATTATTTTCTTTTTAAATAAAGACACAATTTTTCAACATCATGATCAGACTATTACATTTGGCAGTCAACAGCATGGGTGCAAAAAATATCTATATTAAACCCTTTATTGGAATGCTTTATACTTTCCACAGAGAAGAAACTAAAATAACCTGTTATATGGTTAGTCACAAATACAGTCCTTGAGTGTTTTGCCCACACACATGAGTATTTGTCTAAAACATGCCTTCTTTGTAGCAGCTAAGCCTTGCCACCACTGTGTATGGTTGAGTAGTATTCTATGGTGTATACCTATATATAGTTTATAATATATATTTATAAGATACATAATAATGTATAATTTATTTATTATATATAATTTATATATATTAGTATATAATTTTCTTTATCCACTTGTTGACTGATGGGCATTTGGGCTGGTTCCATATGTTTGTAATTGCAAACTGTGGTGCTATAAACATATGTGTGCAAGTATCTTTTTTGTATAATGACTTCTTTTCCTCTGAGTAGATACCCAGGAGTGGGATTACTGGATCAAATGGTAGATTTACTTTTAGTTCTTTAAGGAATCTCCATACTGTTTTCCATAGTGGTTGTACTAGTTTACATTCCCACCAACAGTGTAAAAGTGTTCCCTTTTCATCACAACTCTGCCAATGTCTATAATTTTTTGATTTTTTGATTATGGCTGTTCTTTCAGGAGTAAGGTGGTATCACATTGGGGTTTTGATTTGCATTTCTCTGATCATTAGTGATTTTGAGCATTTTTTAATATGTTTGTTGGCCATTTGTATATCTTCATTTGAAAATTGTCTATTCATGTCCTTAGCCTACTTTTTTATGAGATTGTTTGTTTTATTCTTGCTAATTTGTTTGAGTTTCTTTTAGATTCTGGATATTAGTCTTTTGTTAGATGTATAGATTGCAAAGATTTTCTCCCACTCTGTGGGTTGTCTGTTTATTCTGCCAATTATTTCTGTTGCTGCACAGAAGCCTTTTAGTTTAATTAAGTCCCATCTATTTATCTTTGTTTTCATTGTATTTGCTTTTGCATTCTTGGTCACGAAGTCTTTGCCTAAGCCAGTGTTTGGAAGGGTTTTTCCAATGTTATCTTCTAGAATTTTTATGGCTTCAGGTCTTAGATTTAAGTCTTTGATTCATCTTGAGCTGATTTTTGTATAAGGTGAGAGATGAGAATCCAGTTTCATTCTTCTGCACATGGCTTGCCAATTATTCCTGCACTGTTTGTTGAATAGGGTGTCCTTTCTCCACTTTATGTTTTTGTTTGTATTGTTGAAGATCAGTTGACTTCAAGCATTTGGCTTTATTTTTGGGTTCTCTATTCTGATCCATTGGTCTATGTGCCTGTTCTTACACCAATACCATGCTCTTTTGGTGACTATGGCCTTATAGTATAGTTTGAAGTCAGGTAATGCAATGCCTCTAGGCTTGTTCTTTTTGCTTAGTCTTGCTTTGGTTATGTGGGTTCTTTTTTAGTTCAATATGAATTTTAGGAGGTTTCTTCTAGTTCTGTGAAGATTGATGGTGGAATTTGATGGGAATTGCATTGAATTTGAAGATTGCTTTTGGCAGTATGGCCATTTTCACAATATTGATTCTACCCATCTATGAGCATGGGATATGTTTCCATTTGTTTGTGTCATCTGTGATTGTACTTTTCCTTGTAGAGCTCTTTCACCTCCTTGATTAAGTTTATTCCTAAATATTTTATTTTTCTTTTGCAGCTATTGTAAAAGGGGTTGACTTCTTGATTTGATTCTCAGTTTGGTTGCTGTTGGTGTATAGCAGGGCTACTGATTTGCTTATATTAATTTTATATTCTGAAAATTTGCTGAACTTATTTGCCAGTTCTAGGAGCATTTTGGAGGAGTCATTAGAGTTTTCTAGGTATACGATCATGTCATCAACAAATAGTGACAGTCTGACTTCCTCTTTACTGATTTGGATGCCCCAAATCATGTTTTTGGTTCCAGAGAAGTGTACATGTCTGTGTGTGTGTGTCTATGTGTGGCGGGAAGATATGCACCAGTGCATATTATATATGAATCTAGGTCATCTTGTTTTGCTTTTATTGAAGTTGTTGCCTGCCTCTTCCAACAGTTCCTTTCCAGTATTGGTCTGATCTGATTGTTTTATTTGTTCTTCCTCAGGATTCTTGGCTCCCTTGGACACTTGGGCCCTTTGGATTTATTATCATTTTTCTTTGTCTACTTTGAGGCTGAGGTTGAGTTGCAACGGACCTTTTTGCGGCAGGGGTGGAGGCACTTCTGACTCCTCTGTGTTGGTTGATGGTACAGTGAGGCAGGCCATCAGATCTGTCATAATAACAGAGCGTCCCTTGCTCTCTCAGTTCCAGGGACAGAGGAGCCTTACCCTATACCTGTCAGTGCCTCCACAGGTCTTTGGGGCCAGGGAGACATGGCATTTCTTTATTGGGTAAGTCCTACTCTTTCTGAGGTGATGGAGTAAACTCTATCTAAGTCTCTTCTGCAAAAATGAGACTCTTTCGTATCTATGCAGTAAGGCTCTCCTATGCAGATCCTAAAGTTCCTTTTGGTTCAGACAAAAGAAAATTGTGATAGCTTTTCAATCACATTCTCCAGTCCTTATCTACGTATGATTTGGAGCTGCTCCAGTCAAGCCTAACCCACAACAAAATCTCCAGGCAACCAGCAGATACATGAGCCCGACCGAGATGAACAGAACTGCCCAACTCAGGCCAGCCTATATCACCTATCCTTTAGCTGGCCCACAGACATGTGAACTACAATAATAAATAATGGCTGTTCAGAGCCACCTCTTTGTTATATAGCAATAGCTAACTTACACCAGGAAAAAAGGTGAGATGATATCTTCCTGCATTTCTCTCTATATAAAAAAACACAAATAAGTAGTATTTTAAAAATTGACCCTAAAGAAAATATTTAAAAGTGGAAAATAGAGATCTGATATAAATTTTATTAAGATGAAGTTATAGAATCTCAAAGTTAAAAGGAATTACTAGACTGTGTTTTGCTTGAAGATAGGAGCTGCGACTTACACACAGTTTCATCCCATAATGCTAGGCTCAAGAAAAAGGTTCAACACTTTTCATTTACATATTTACTATGTGTAAAGTTTTTATATTTATAAGGAACATGTGATATTTTGCTACATGCATAGAATGTATAATGATCAAGTCAAGGTATTTGGAGTATCCATCATCTTGAATATTTCTACGTGTTGCAAACATTTCAAGTCCTCATCACTACTTTGAAATATATAATACATTGTTGCTAACTATAGTCACCCTAGTCTGCTATTGAACATTAGAACTTGCTTCTTTTATCTAACTGTATGTTTGTGCCCATTGATCAGCCTCTCTTTATCCCCACTCCCACCCACATGCCCTTCCCAGGCTCTGGTATATATCATTCTACTTTCTGCCTCCATGAAATAAATTGTTTCAGCTCCCACAGATGAGTGAGAACATGTGAAATTTGCCTTTCAGTGTCTGACTTATTTCACTTAACATATTGACCTCCAGTTCCATCTGTGTTGCTACAAATGACATGATTTTATTCTTTTTATGGTGGAATACTATTCCATTGTATATATGTACTACATTTCTTTTATCAGTTTGTTGGTTGATGGACACATAGGTTGATTCCACATCTTTACTATTGGGGTATAGTGCTGCAATAAACATGTGAGTGTAGGTATCTCCTTGATATATTGTTTTCTTTTCCTTTGGATAAATACCTAATAGAATTAATAAATAAATTACCTTTGAAATATTAATAGCCAAATCCTTGTTTGATAGACTGAGATGAACTTCTCCTACGATGTTTTTGGTGTTGCTCCTAGGTCTGATTAAATATCCTAGAGATAGGAAGCTCACTATCTACCAGGCAGCTCTTTTTTGTTGTGAAGCAAAAATAATCATTAGAATTATATAATTGAAGCAAAGAGGAAATCTAGGTGACTGTGTGAAATCTGATCTAGATAATTCAAAAACATTAGGTTTTTCCTCGTTCAGAAGGCTCCTTGGACCAGACCAGCATATTTTCACCAGTTGAAAACAAAGCTGCTATGGACCAAGACATATGCATAATGGCTTCCATGAAGTATTGTTACCTGATATTTCATCCAGCTCCAAAATTATACTCCGTCTATAATAAATGATTTACTTTCAGTTGGAAAAAGCAAAATGATCCATTTTGGATCAAAATTATCAAGGAATGTAATTAATGACATCTCATTTTGTTAGCTCATCATCTAAGCTCTCTGTAGATGGCTTTAAATAGGAAAAATTGGCAGTTTTATTGTGTTCTTGTTATAATGAACACATTGCTCCTAGTGCACCTGACTGTAGGGCCAGTCTAGACGTCCCATTGGACCTAAAACAAATTTAGTTTGTGTTTATTGCAGTGAATAATAACATTAGGTTTACAGAGTTCTTTATTTAACAGTATGCAGTATCTTCAAAGGCACCAAACTACCTGATTGCAGGTGATGCTTGTGGATAAAGCCTATCGATTGAACTTTTTTTAAAAAAAATCCCTCTTATTATTTTAATTAAAAAATCAACATGGAACACAATAATCAATTTATTTAAAATGATTAGCATAACATCTAACCCACAGTGTTTGAAAAGTCATTAATTATATTTATTATAATAACCAAAGTCACTAGTACTATTATTGTTATTAGCTGTGCGAGCTATCTAGCTCCTCACACAATATACTGTATCTTCAAATGATTGCCTACTAGCAAAGGAACTAATTCTCTCCTTCTCAACAGTTTTGGACCATTTTAATCTAATCCACAAAAATAATGTAAGTATGGCAAAACTCTCTTCTTACTTACCTTCCGAAGTCAAAGCTAGTGGATGCTTAGCAGGGAAGGTTAGGTGGACTTTTAAAGGCCACTCTATTATAATACCAGGCTTTTCTAGTTAGGGCTGCAGAGACTGAAGAAGCCCATGGAGCTGAGGGCACACGTTTAATGAATTGGGTAAAAGCCAAATTCTTCAAATAGTGGGTGTGTAATAAGTGACATGGAATAGACAAAGGAAGGGTAAGCAATTTATCATGAGAAGCCAAAGGAACATTTCCATTTTTAATTCAGCCCAATAGATAGACAGTTAACTAGATGGCAGGCAGGTTCCATTTCTTATTGGCATACCTGCTTTTTGATTTTTTCCAGACCCAGTTGATTTTCAGGTACCACCATGATATTACAATTACAGACTTACCCATTGGCCCCTGTTTCTAATGTACGGTTGCCAAATACCCAGCACAGATGCTGCTGTTCTGCACATGGACCATGGCAGGCCTTGCTGATGGGCTGTAGCATGCCTATTTGCTGAGTGTGGATGCACCCTGTAATATATACATGAAGGTGTGAAATCCAGATTCCCTTTCAAGGAAGGCCTTGATGTCCAGCTGTAGGGAGTGTAGTTAGCAGCCGTTCCAGATGTCAGCAACTTTAAGTTCAACCTCAGCTGCAGTGCACTCCCTGACTGAAAGTCATGCCCCTCCTGGAACAGCATTCACCTAGTGACTGAGCCAGGTGGGTGCTAGGGGAGGGGGTTTATAAAGACCCAGCTGTTCCTTCTAATGGGAAATACCAATACCGGCTCCAGAGCTCTTCTCCAGGCTGGCCAAGGTTTTGTCAGACTTGCCTTGCGTTTGTCTTCTCCCTCTGCCAAAACTTGCTTCTCCCTTTGCAACCATTGATCCCTAATAAACATCTCCTACCTCAAACACCATCTCAAGATCTGCTTCCAGAGAACCAATCCTGGAAGTCACTACCAACAGATTGGAGCTGGCTTGCAGAAGGAAGCTCACTTTGTGTGCCTATCCTAAGGCAAGGATTCACTGATAGGTGATACACTGATACAAGATACTAAGAACATTCAGAGAATTCCTTTTGGCCCGTTGTCCAATGGGAATACAGCCAGATACCAGTGATATAGCTGATTTCAGCAAAAAAATGTACGCCTTCTTTCAAAGTGTCAAAGAATTTCTTTCATTGTCTAAGATACAGTTTCTCAGCCTTGGCACTATTAATGTTGGCCTGAATAATTATTTGTCATAGTGGGCTGTCCTGTGCCTTGTAGGACTCTTAGCAGCATCCCTGGACTCTACCCACCAGCTGCCAGTAGCACCCACCTCCCTCTAGTTGTGACAACCAAAATTGTCTTCAGGCATTGCCGAAAGTCTCTTGAAAAGCAAAGTCTACCTGGTTGATAACCACTGGTCTAAGAGTTCTGCTTGGGGTAGCAGTCTCCTGGTAAAGTAATCTAAACCCTTAGAATGTTTTTGTTGTTGTTGTTTGTTTGTTTTCTTTCTTTGAGATGGAGTTTCTCTCTTGTTGCCCAGGTTGGAGTGCAATGGCACAATCTCGGCTCACCGCAACCTCTGCCTTACGGGTTCAAGCAACTCTCTTGCCTCAGCCTCCTGAGTAGCTGGGATTACAGGCATGTGCCACCACGCCCAGCTAATTTTGTATTTTTAGTAGAGACAAGATTTCTCCATGTTGGTCAGGCTGGTCTTGAACTCCCAACCTCAGGTGATCCACCCACCTCAGCCTCCCAAAGTGCTGGGATTACAGGCGTGAGCCACTGCACCTGGCAACCCTTAGAATGTTTTGAAATGCTCCTTGGCAGGCCTAGATCATGATCTGAACTCTTCTCTCAAGAAAGTGGGGAATGGCTACTTGAATTAATCACTAAAATGGAAGAAGGTCGATTGCCTGTTTAACAACTTCTTTGGCAACCAACCCCAAACCCTGTTTCCTCGTTAAGGATATTGAATTTCTAACAATGTTACTGGCAGCTGTGCCAAATCTCAGGCCGGCTGTCTGACTCCCATACCTCCATCCTGGGGAAGGCCCCCCTCACCCCCAGTGGCTTGCAGGTGGGTAGTGGTTTATGTTTACACATTGCAGGAGGCTACATTCCTCATGCTGTTGATAGCACTGAGGGCAGCAGGTTTTCTGTCCTCGGGACTATGTGAGCTTGGAAGGGCCAAAGTCATTTACTGAAAAGTTAAAGAAATAATGGGTTTCACTGGGCACTTCCGAAAATAATTAGCACTTAAAGACTGTTGGAATGTTTGGGGTCATATATGAGTGTATGTATGTGTGCACAGGCTTATTTAAATATTCAATCATTACTTTTCTATACAAGCAATACATATCTACTGAAGAAAATTCAAAACTATGAGTCAACTAAGAGCAGAAAAATTAAAAATCAGTCATAATTTTACCATCTAATGATAAATACAATTAATATTTTGAAAAGCAACCTTCCGAATTACTTTCCTTTAACATAAATATATGAAATATGCATTTTGTGATGAAAATAGGATCATATTGTGATATTGTTTTGCAACTCTCTTTGTTCTACTTCTAAGTTTAGGCTGAGCCTATATTTTTTGCATCTCTACATTCTTTTTTGATGGGGGGTGATTGCTGTCCCTTCATTTACAACGAAACCTTCTGAAGGAGGGAGATTTTTCTTATGACTAACCCCACTCTGATTCTCAGAGGGGGTAAACCAAGGCTAGAAATGTGAAGTATGCTGACCACATTTCTGGCTGCCTCACCAGCACCCACACACCCAACACTGCTCCTCACACCCTTGCAAGCCTGGGGAGGGAGGGCTAATGCTGACTCACTTAGCTCTGCCTAGAATCCTGATTCCTGAAGGAAATCACCACTGATAATATAATAGCTGTACAGGAGCTTCAAAATAGCATCCACCATAGTCGGCACAGAGCCTGTTAATGCCACTTACATAATACCTATCCATTGATAGGATTTACAAGGTAATAGAATGACAACTTTTCTCATAAAACCAAACTTTTCCTATCTTTCAAGGTAAAGCTTTTAATAAATGTGCTTTGGGCTGACCTTTGAGAGCCCGTTTGCATCAAAAATGGCAGATTGACCTGGGAGATTGTTACAAAGAGTTTCCATGAGGCACAGGGGTGATACAGTTCCTTTTCAGAGTTGGCAGTTGGGAGCTATAATTGCTTTAGTATTAATTATTCCTGTGACTTTGGGCCAATCACTTCCTCTCTCTGTACCTCCATTTCTTCCTCGGCACAAATATTCTTTAAAGAAACTACAACAAAAACCCACCCCAAAGTGAGTACTTATCTGGCTGTTTCTCTGAGCAAAACAGTCTGGTGCTGTAGACTTAGCAGTAAGATAGATGTGCTGTGTGTCCTCAGGGAGTGAAGTGTCCGCGGCTGGGCTGTCCACTACGAAGCCATTGGCTGTGTGACAGTACCGAGCCTTGAAATGGGGCTGGTCCAAATTTTATTGTGCTGTTAAGTGTAAAGTACACACTGGATCTTTAAAACTTAGTGTGAAAAAAATGTAAAATATACCTTTAATAATTTTTTAATATTGATGACACATTGAAATGGTAACATTTTGGATATTGGGTTAAATAAAGTATATGATTAAAACGAATTTCATCGGCTTCCTTTTCATTTTTAAAAAAAGTGTGACTGTGAGGAAATTTAAAATTACATTTACGGCTCACATGACAATTCTATCGGGCAGTGCTGGTCTCAAGGGGAGACACAAGGAATACAACGTAGGTATCCAAGTGCTTGTTTCCAATGGTGCTAAGTGCTGTGAAGTACAGGGTGCAGTGGAGGTAGTCAGGAGAAGCATGGGACCTCCTCTGAGGGGCTCCTCAAAGACAAGAGAGTGAGCCAGGTAAAGAGAGAGCTCGGGGATGGAGGGGAGGGACCTTCCTGACAAAAACAATGCAAATATGAGTCGGCAAGTTTGAGGAAGAGAAAGAGGGCTGGGTTGGCTGAGTACGGGGGGAAAGGGAAGACATGGAGAGGGCTGGGGAGGCCCATTTTCTTTCTTTTTTTAAATTTATTTTTTATATTTTTAAGTACTTTATTTCTTCTATACAAACCAGTCAACTTCTTCACACTATGAGAAACAGATAATTAGTCTTTGCCTGTGTACAGGATTCATGTAATACCTTTCAATTAAGAGTTAGTGTTCAAAGTAGGAAGCTCACCTATGGAGGAACTTGTATGTATCCACTTTTCAGGTAACGAACGTTAAGCCTCTCACTACATTTTAAAATTTTGATTGCCTAGGAACCCACTACTAAAATTAGTGTAAAACTGTGTTAGCTATTATCAATATTAGCTTAGACTTATTTAATACAGTACATGAGTTTTAATCCCTGTCATATTGTCTAATTACTTACATTTCTTTTATTTATTTATTTAGCCTGTTGAAAGCATCTATTTTAGAAATTTTTTTTCAACTTTTACTTTAAGTTCTGGGATACATGTGCAGGTTGTGCAGGCTTGTTACATCGGTAAACGTGTGCCATGGTGGTTTGCAGCACAGATCATCCCATCACCTAGGTATGAAGCCCAGGATCCCTTAGCTTTTCTTCCTGATGCTCTCTCATACCCCAACAACCCCTGACAGGCCCCAGTGTGTGTTGTTTTCCTCCATGTGTCCATGCGTTCTCATCATACAACTGCCACTTTATAAGTGAGAACATGCAGTATTTGGTTTTCCGTTCCTGTGCTTATTTGCTGAGGATAATGGCTTCCAACTCCATCCATGTCCCTGCAAAAGACATGATTTCATTTGTTTTTATGGCTGCATAGAATTCCATAGTGTATATGTACCACCATTTTCTTTATCCAGTATATCACTGATGTTCATTTAGGTTGATTCCATGTCTTTACTATTGTGAATAGTGCTGCAATGAACATATGCGTGCATGTATGTTTATAACAGACTGATTTATATTCCTTTGGATATATGCCTAGTAATGGATTGCTGGGTCAATTGGTATTTCTGCCTCTAGGTCTTTGAGGAATCACCACACTGTCTTCCACAGTGGTTGAACTAATTTACACTCCCATCAACAATGTAAAAGCATTCCTTTTTCTCCACAACCTCACCAGTGTCTGTTGTTTTTGGCTTTTTAATAATAGCCCTTCTGACAGGCATGAGATGGTATATCATTATGGCTTTGATTTGCATTTCTCTAATGATGTTGGCTGCATGTATGTCTTTGAGATGTGACTGTTCATGTCCTTTACCCACTTTTTAATAGGGTAGTTTGTTTTTTTCTTGTAAATTTGCTTGAGTTCCTTGTAGATTCTGGATATTAGACCTTTGTCAGATGGATAGATTGCAAAACGTTTTTCCCATTCTGTTGGTTGTCTGTTTACTCTAATAATAGTTTCTTTTGCTCTGCAGAATCTCTTTAGTTTAGTTAGATCCCATTTGTCAATTTTTGCTTTTGTTGCATTGCTTTTGGCATTTTCATCGTGAAATCTTTGCCTGTGCCTATGTCCTGAATTGTATTGCTTAGATTTTCTTCTAGGGTTTCTATAGTTTTGGGTTTTATGTATAAGTATTTAATCTATCTTAAATTAATTTTTGTATATGGTGTAAGGAAATGGCCCAGTTTCAATTTTCTGCATATGACTAGCCAGTTCTCCCAGTACCATTTATTAAATAAGGAATCCTTTCCCCATTTGTTGTTTTTGTCAGGTTTGTCAAAGATCAGATTTTTATAGGTATGCAGTCTTATTTCTGAGTTCTATATTTTGTTCCAGTGGTCTTTGTGTCTGTTCTTGTACCTGTACCATGCTGTTTTGGTTACCATAGCCTTGTAGTATAGTTTGAAGTTGGGTAGCGTGATGCTTCCAGCTTTGTTCTTTTTGCTTAGGATTATCTTGGCTATTTGGGCTCTTTTATGGTTCCATATGAATTCCTTTTTTTTTCTAATTCTGTGAAAAATGTCAAGGGTAGTTTAATGGGAATAGCATTGAATCTGTAAATTACTTTGGGTAGTATGGCCATTCTCACAATACTGATTCTTCCTGTCCATGAGCATGGAATGTTTTTCCATTTGTTTGTTTCCTCTCTGATTTCTTTGAGCAGTGGTTTGTAGTTCCCCTTGAAGAGGTCCTTCACTTCCCTTGTTAGCTGTGTTCCTAGGTATTTTATTCTTTTTGTAGCAATTGTGAATGGAGTTCATTCATGATTTGGCTGTTTGCTTGCCTGTTGTTGGTATATAGGAATGCTAGCCAATTTTGCACATTGATTTTGTATCCTGGGACTTTGCTGAAGTTGTTTATCAGCTTAAGAAGGTTTTGGGCTGATGATGGGGTTTTCTAGGTATAGGATCATGACATCTGCAAACAAAGATAATTTGACTTCCTCTCTTCTTATTTGAATACCAATACCCTTTATTTCTTTCTCTTGCCGGATTCCCCTGGCCAGAACTTCCAACACTATGTTGAATAGGATTAGTGAAAGAGGGCATTCTCGTCTTGTGCTGGTTTTCAAAGGGAATGCTTCCAGCTTTTGCCCATTCAGTATGATATTGGCTGTGGGTTTGTCATATATGGCTCTTATTGAGTTATGTTCCTTCAATACGTAGTTTATTGAGAGTTTGTTTGTTTGTTTGTTTTTTAAAATGAAGGAATGTTGAATTTTATCAAAGGCCTTTTCTGCGTCTATTAAGATAATCATGTAGTTTTTGTCTTTAGTTCTGTTTATGTGAAGAATCACATTTACGGTTTGCCTATGTGGAACCAGCCTTATAATCATGGGATGAAGCCAACTAGATTGTGATGGTTCAGCTTTTTGATGTGCTGCTGGATTTGGTTTGCCAGTATTTTATTGAGGATTTTTGCATCAATGTTCATAAAGGATATTGGCCTGAGATTTTCTTTTTTGTTATATCTCTGCTGGTTTGGGTATCAGGTTGACGCTGCGGAGGCCCATTTTCTATGTAAAAGAGTTAAGTTTATTACCTAAGGTTACATGGAAACTAAGTGGCAGGGGCCAGGGTTCAGACCATGTTCTTTCTTTCTGACTCCAGTGCCTTGTGCTGCTTCTTCAGCTTGGGTTGTGGTAATGAGAATATGTATTCCAGGTCTTTTCTTAGGGGGCTAATTTGCACGCTTTACATCAGAATGTTAAAAAGAAATCCAAAGCGTCCCGTCCCACCTTTCCTCTTCTTGCTATGTTCATCCCTTCCAAACGAAAATGGTGGGAATTCTGACATCTCAGTCAAAACCACCCAAGCCTTAATTCTTTTTTTCTCCCCTTCCTGACATCCTGTGTTTATAATTAATATCTGAGAAAGAATCTCATGAAGCAATTTAGGGAACATGTGAGGTGTGAAGAGAAGACCTGGAATTCAAACATTTGCTCACCTCAAGTGATTGCTTAGATGAGCTACAGCAGAGACCAGAAAAAAGAAGACAAGACCAATTAAACAAAGGAAGGCCTCATTCTGGACCAGTTATAACCTTGATCTTCTCCCCAGAAAATGAGACAGCTTGGCATGGAAAGTGGCAAGAATAGTGAATGTTAAAGATATTTATTCATCTGCACAATTTAATTGACTGTCTACTCTAGGGATCTGCAAACTTTGCCTATAAAGGGCCAGATAGTAAAAATTTCAGGCTTTGTGGGGCCATTACTGTCATTGTGTTGCAATTACACAACTCTGCTATTGCCATTTGAAAGCAGTCATAGAAGATACATAAACAAATGGGCATGGTGTATTAAACATTTTTGTGTGGACACTGGAATTTGAATTTTATATTCTTTGTGTGTGTCATAAAATATTGTTTTGTAATTTTTTTTCCCAAATATTAAACATGTTAAAATCATACTGAACTCATGAGCTAGATCTGGCCTCCAGACCATAGTTTGCCAGCCCCTCGTTTTACTCTGTACCAGGCATTCTGTGAATAAACAGACACAACATTTACCCTCACAGAGTTTACATGAATTTGTTCAGGTTGCTCAAAGTGTGTTCCTTGAAACACACTTTAAATGATGTCTCACCAAAAAAGGTATTTCTGCTCAATGATATTTGGAAATACTGAATTTAAGCAAAGTGCTTAATTTGCTGCAGGACTTCTCAGAGTCTTTAATATGCTAACGGACATTGTGAATTTCTAAGATAGGGATAGGGCAAGACAAACGTGCAAGGCCAAGTTTATTTGACTATAGACAATTTTGCATACATAATACTTTTCACAACTGGTGTTACATGAAACACACTGTGAGAAAACGCTCTTCTCTTTTTGACAGGAAAATGAAGTCATTTGCCAAGTTCTCCAGTGCCTGAGCTAAAAGATTAGATCTGAATCAGAGGACTCCTTCCTTCTAGCTCCATTCTCTGTCTCCTAATGACAGTAAATGTTTTAGTATTACATCTACTTTTTTGATATGACAGTGGAAATAATAAAGAGAAAGTTCCATTCCGTACTTTTGTAAGGTGCATTGTGTTTGTTTTCATTTGCTTATGCAAACCTCTGCTTGGATGTGTCTGTGGATTTTAGTCCTTATAGTTCCCATGACTCCCCTCAAACTCACCCCACTATCGGCTGCTGGATTCATTTTCAATTTCATTCTTCTCAGTTGTATAATTGCTGCTTTAATAATTAAACTTCAAAGCCCATCTGACCCTAAGCTCTTTAGGGCCTGGGCTCACGATGCCAAAAGCAGCAAAAATAAGACTGGAAACAGCTCCTCTGCATTAAACCAAGGTGTGAGTTGTTTAAAAGCAAACATGAATACTAGGATTTAGTGGGGCCAATTTCTATTAGAATCAGAGAGCCTTTCAAGAAACTAATATAATATGAATGACTTTTGAGACCTGAAGTGCTAAAGGACATAAGGGTAGCATCATATCTTATGTGGGAGTTAGTATTTAAAGTCAGCACATACTGCAAAAATTGTGTAGCATCAAAATTATCCTTGAAAATCCTTTAAATTATCAATAAAGTGCCAAAAAAGGCATTGTATACGCTGTAGTCTCTCTCAGTAAGCCCAAAAAGCTAAAAAGTGATTTTTCCCCTTCTAGTGTTGAATGAGTTTCTTATTTTTTGGTTTAACAACAGATGAAGTATTGGCTTACATGTAGGGGCCATGCTGTATAGTAACAAGCTTTCCCTCCTTGGTGGTTGACTTACCCTGAGAGATACGCTCCTCTGATGTGGCCTGTTTGCCCTGAAATGTCTTCTCATAAATGACTTTAGATAAATCACCCTGGAAAATGTGGTTTTATTTTCCATCTGTCCTCATTGGTAGGGTCTCAGATTTCTTTTGTGTTGAAGTTCATTTATCACTATCATAAAGTCCTTGGCATTGTTGTGACACTGGGTGTTCATGGACCCTGTCTGGATGCTCTACCCAGGCACTCAACAAAGATCCTGAGAAGGACATGGGTAAATGTAAGGGTAAAGAATATTAGCAAGGTCCATTTCATCTAAATAGAAGAGTTGCAATAAACAAATGAAATAAACAAGTTAAAATGAGGTATCTTAATAGTCATGTGGACCCTTAGCCTCCACTCTTCTCTCCACACATACACACAACAGAGAGGAGGAGAAAGAGAGTCTATTATTAGAAGGTAAAGCCATTTCTTATGTGATTCAAGCAGAGGTCTTCTGACTCTAGAGTCCATCCTTCTATTCATATGCCATAGCCTGTACATATCCTGTCTCTCAGAGTCACCAAACGGGACACCTAGGTGTGGCTGGAAACATCTTTGGAGCTGCAGCCAAATGCTCTACCATTGACCACCCTCTGATTCTGGAGTGATCTCAGACATTGTCTGGTGAATTGGTTGCTATTTGAACAGAATTTTTAGGATTAGAATTAAAAGATTAAAGTGTACTTAAGTTGGTCTATTGGTGGGCCTTCAAAATGCTGTTTGTGGAAAAGGAACATCTAAGAAACAATGGCCTGGAGAAGAGGTCCTCTAGAGAGGGACCTGCTCTAAATCTATTTTGTTTCTCTAGGGTTGAAGAGCATAGAAGATGTTTTAATTGTGTTTGTTGGATGGAACGGTATTGCTGGGGGACAGTGAACATTTTTGTTTGGCTGGAGCACAAGGAATATAAAAAAGAATTCAAGAGGAAAAAAAAGGCTGAAAAATGGATGGGGTCAGGTCAGGTCAAGCTGGAGGGAACGCTGTTTGTGGGAGGCAGAAAATGACTACCAAAAATGTCCATGTCTTAATCCCTGGAACTTGTGAACGTGTTTGGTGATATGGCAAAGGAGAATTGAGTCTGCAGATGGAATTAAGATAGCTAATTAGTGGACCTTGAGATGGACATATTATCCTGGATTATCTGGTGGGGACAACGTAATCACATGTTCTTATGAATGGAAGACGGAGACAGAAGAGGGAGAACCAGAGAGAGAGCAGTGTGGGGAAGATGCAGCTCATGGTTGCTGGCTTTGCAGATGGAAAATGGGGCTGCTAGCCAAGGTATTAGGGAGTTTTTGAAGCTGGAAAAGGCAAAAAACAGATTATCTTCTAGAGCCCTCAGGAGGAACACAGCTCTGCCAACACCTTAATATTAGCCCAGTGAGTCCCATTTCAGATGCCTGGCCTCCAGAGCTACAACGCAGTAAATCTGTATGATTGTAAGCCATTAAAGTTGTAGTGATTTGTTACAACAGCAAGCAGGACACAAAACACTGTCCTAAGGTGAGCTTGTGTGTTCTATGAGGTAGAAGTTGGGATAAGTTCAAATTTTTAATAGTCATAGAATCTTACACAAATTACTTTGCCAGTTAGAGCAACACTGTCCAATGAAAGTTTTTGTGGTGATGAAAACACTGTAAAGCTGTGTTGGCCAATGTGATAGTCACTAGCCACATGTGTTTATTGGCCATTTAAAATGCGGCTAGCACGACTGAGAAACTAAATTTTAAATTTGATTTAATTTTAATTAATTTCTTTTAAAATTAAAAGTAGTCTCATATTGGTAGTGGTCATCATACCAGACAGCATAGTCTCACAGCCTTGTCCTCTCATCTACAAAAAGGAGGTAATAATAGAACCTATTATATACGGCTGCTATTTATTAATCAATATATGTAAAATAATATTTGGACTATGTTAAGAAGGAAAGAAAGTATTTGCATCCACTTGTGCAAAGACATTTCATTTTATGGAGAGTTGGAGTTAGGCAATACATCACTGGAAAACAAGAACATTTTTTCATGATTGTCCATGACTTTCCCTTTAGCAAGCTAGGTAATTTTGCTAGTATGTTGGCTTTTTCCATACATCTCCCTTTCTAGCTTTTAAAATAACACTTGAACTTCTATTCCAGCTGGGTGCATGTGCAGCATTTTTAAGTTTCCCTAAGCCTGTATCACGATTTGTCTCAGTTCATATTCATTTTTGGCTGTTGGTCACAAGAGGCAGGCCATCCACAGCTTGTGTACCAGATCCATGGTGTTTTCAGTGTTCCAGGCTCTCTGTCTTGTTCTGCTCCATCGTCTCCCACATCTGGATCTGTTTTTCATCCTTACTCTTTCCAGATACTTGCTCCACTTCTGGCCTTGTGTCATGTTTGGGCAGGCAGGAAGAAGAAGTGCACTTCATTTTGAGACTTTGCTGTTTATTTTGGGAGAAAAGCCCTAACTAGAGGTTTTCATTTCATTGACCAGAGATATATCACATGGACACCGCCAGATGCTGAGAAGACTGGGAAAGCATGCAAGTACACATTGTACTTTCTAGTCTCTAGAGCAGAGGAAGGGAAAATGGTTGGGGTGGGTGCTGAATAAGTGAACTTGCAGTATCTGGCATAGGGCTTAAACAATTAATTCAAGTGATAGCCACCAAATGTTTAAGATGTATTTGAATATGATGAGTTTAACCTCTTTGAGCCTCAGTTTATCCACCTCAAAAAGGAGAAGGACAATATTAAACTCCTTTCAGTACATGTAAAAGGATTTTTCAAACTATATGGTGATGAAAAATTAAGGAGTAATGATGATCTGATTTACTATTTTAAATGTCTCCTTTTAAAATACTTTTTACATTATCCTCATGAGCTATGATTAGCATCTTTTACAACGGTCACATTAACCCATTAACCCTATTAATAGCTGGTTTAATTAGAGTCCAGTATCTTAATTTGGGGTCCTTAAAAGCAGAGTCTAAGATGTGGATTCTTGTGCAAGAGTTTTATTGCAGTGGTGCCTCAGGTGGGACCTGTAAGGGAGGGAGAAAAGGATAAGTGTATTAGTCCATTTTCATCTGAGACTGGGTAATTTGTAAAGAAAAAGAAGTTTAATGGACTCACAGTTCCACATGGCTGGGGAGGCCTCATAATCATGGTGGAAGGTAAAGGAGAAGCAAAGTCACATTTTACAAGTCAGCAGGCAAGATAATGTGTGCAGCAGAGCTCTCTGTATAAAACCATCAGGTCTAGTGAGACTCATTCACTATCACGAAACAGCACAGGAAAAATCCGCCCCCATGATTCAATTACCTCCCACTGGGTCCCTCCCCAACACATGGGGATTATGGGAGCTACAATTCAAGATGAGATTTGCATGGGGACACAGCCCTCCTATAGGTGCATTTTTTCCCCCAATGTCCAGCCTGATTTCAGGATATGCTTTTAAGTGTAAATTGCACTACAGAGGTTGTTCTGCCTAGGTGCTCAGGGCCTGGTTTTTGTATCTCCACACAGTCAGCCATTGGCCACACACTATCCTTGGGAGTGGAGGTGACAACTCCCAGGCATCTTTGGACTAGGCAACCCATCAGCATCTGGAGACGGGCACAGGTATGAGCAATCAGCAGCCAATAACTGCAGAAGTTGGGGAGTGGTATAGGCCAGAAACAGAAAGATCTGGATAGAGCATCAATAACCTCTGTGAAAAATGACCTGGGAATAGAGCCATTGTTTACTCTTGTAAGTTGAGAGAACCAGTCTCCTCCTCATTTGTCAGAGAGAGATTTCTTCACCCATCTTTGCTTTGTGATTTTAAAAAAATCAGAATTTGATTAATGGAAGTTTTAGAACAAAGTTGGAGAGGATGGTCTAATTGCATAAAAAAGTATATAACATTCCCAGTGGCAATAATCCTTTTCTACTTTGCCTTTTTCCCTGACCTTGGAGGATAATGTGAGAATCGAGGAAAGTTTTTCTTCTTGCTAATACAGTTCTAGATATTTGTTAGTATGTGGTGCTTAAAAGAACTGGTGAATAGGCTAGTGAAAAGCAAGGAAGCTTTGTTCTGTAAATACAGGAGAGTGGAGGATGAGTTCTTCTTACTGAGAGTATAACCTGGAATCATATACAAAAACAGTCATAATAATATTAGTAATAGTTCATTCATTTGGAGCACTTAGCTGTTCTAGGCCTTGTGCATAGAACTCTGTTCATCTGTTCTCACTTAACATTTATGACAACTCTACAGAGTAGAATGTATCATTATATAATTATTCTCATTTTACAGATAAATACATTGAGGCTTAGAGAGGTGAGCCTGCTTGCCCGAGGTCACACAGCTAGTAAGGATTCATTGCAAGAGCCCCTCATATACCAAAGTGTGCACATACTTAAGTTCTGCAGTCAGTCCTGCAGAAATTGCACATACAAAAAACCCTCTGGATACTGGAGTTTCACATCCCCCAAATACTGTATTTTGCATCTCTTTTTGGTTGAAATAAATTCACGTATAAATGGACTCTCACAGTTCAAACCTGTGTTGCTCAAGAGTCAACTATATTGATTGTATGCCAAGCCCCAGCCTGGGCACTGGGGATAAGATCATAAAATGCTTCCTGCCCTCATGGGGCTTAGAGTCTGGTTTGAGGAGATCGACATTAAGTTTGTGACAATGACACAAAGAAAAACACCAGGGTGCTATACTCTAAGAGTATCCGAGCACACGCTCCTCATCTAGTGTAAGGCTAGAGTGTTTCAGGGTGAGCTTCCCTGGGGAGGTAATCTTTTAATTTTTTTTTAACTTTGTTGAGGTATAATTAACAAACACAATTTTTATATATTCAAAGAGTACAATGTGATGTCTTGACATACATAAACTTTGTGAAATCATGACCACAATCAAACTATTTAACACATCCATCACCTCACATATTACCCCCTTCTTTTGGTGATGAGACTACTTAAAATTTACTCTGTCCGATAGAAAATTTCTTTTCTTTTCTTTTCCTTCCTTCCTTCCTTCCTTCCTTCCTTCCTTCCTTCCTTCCTTCCTTCCTTCCTTCCTTCCTTCCTTCCTTTCTTTCTTTCTTTCTGTCTGTCTTTCTTTTTTTTTTTTTTTTTTGACAGAATCTTGCTCTGTCACCCAGGCTGGAGTACAGTGGCATGATCTTGGCTCACTCCAACTTTCGCCTCCTGAGTTCAAGCTATTCTCTTGCCTCAGCCTCCTGAGTAGCTGGGATTACAGGCGCGCAACACCACACCCAGCTAAGTTTTTGTATTTTTAGTAGATATGGGGTTTCACCATGTTGGCCAGGCTGGTCTTGAACTCCTGACCTCAAGTGATCCATCCTCCTTGGCCTCCCAAAGTGCTGGGATTATAGGTGTGAGCCATCACTCCCAGCCTCTCTTAGCAAATTTCAAGTATACCTTATCGTTAACTATAGTCATCATGTTTTACATTAAGTCTTCGGAACTTACTCATCTTACAATTGTCAATATAACTTGGCAGTTTCCAATTGCCTTTGACAAATATCTCTCATTTCCCCCCACTCCCCCAACCCCTGGTAAGTACCCTTCTGCTCTGTTTCTATGAGTTTGAGTATTTTTAGTTTCCACTTATAAGTGACATCACACAGTATTTGTCTTTCCGTGACTGGCTTATTTTAATTAGGATAATGTCATCCGGGTTCATCCATGTTGTCAGAAATGGCAGGATTTTCTTCTTTCTAAAGATGGAATAACATTTCATTGCATACGTGTACAATGTTTTCTTTATCTATTCATCCATTGGTGGACATTTAGGTTGTTTCCATATTTTGGTATTGTGAATAAGGCTGTAATGAACATGAGGCCAGGTGTGGTGGCTCACGCTTGTAATCCCAGCCCTTTGGGAGGCCAAGGCAGACGAATTGCTTGAGGTCAGAAGTTCAAGACGAGTTTGGGCAACATGGCGAAACTCCATCTCTACAAAAAAAATACAAAAATAAGCAGGCGTAGTGGCACATGCCTGTAGCTCCAGCTACTTGGTGGGGCTGAGGCAGGAAAACTGCTTGAACATGTGAGTCAAGATTGTGCCACTGCACTCCAACCTGGGTGACAAAGTGAGACCTTGTTTCAGAAAAAAAAAAAAAAAAAAAGAAAAAAGGTGTAATGAACATGAGAGTGCAGACACTTATTTCATTTTCTTTGGATATATACTCAAAAAAGCGGGATTGCTGGATCATAAGGTAGCTATATTTTTAATTTTGGGGGGAATTTCCTTATTGTTTTCCATAATGGCTTTACCAATTACATTCCCACCAACGATGTAAAAGGATCCCCCTTATTTTCATATCCTTGTCAACACTTATCTTTTCACTTTTTTTTTTTTGAGACAGGCTCTCACCCTGTTACCTAGGAGTGCAGTGGCATGAACACGGCTCACTGTAGCCTTGACTTTCCAGGCCCAAGCAATCCTACCAACTCAGCCTCCTGAGTAGCTGGGACCACAGGTGTGTGCCACCATCCTGACTAATTTTTATTACAGACAGGATCTTGTCATATTGCCCAGGCTGGTTTTGAACTCCTGGGCTCAAGTGATCCTCCTGCCTTGGCCTCCCAAATTGCTGGGATTATAGGCATGAGCCACTGGGCCTGGCCTCTTTTGACTTTTTGATAATAGCTATCCTATCTGGTGTGAGGTGATGCCTCATTACAATTTTATCTTGTATTTCCCTAGTGATTGGTGATGTTGAGCACCTTTTCATATACTTCTTGGCCACTTGTATGTCTTCTTTGGAAAAAAATCTATTCAAGTTATTTGCCCATATTTCAACCAGGTTATTTGTTTTCTTGTTATTAAGTTGTTTGAATTCCTTATATATTTTGGATATTAACCCCTTATCAGACGTAGGATTTGCAAATATTTTCTCCTTTTTTATGAGTTGTCTTCCCATTTGGTTGACTATTTCCTTTTCTGTGCAGAAACTTTTTAGTTTGATGTACTAGTCACACTTACTTACTTTTGCTTTTGTTACATGTGCTTTTGGTGTCATACCCAAAAAACCATTGCCAACACCAATGTAATTGAATTGTTCACCTATGTTTTCTTCTAGGAGTTTTGAAGTAAACTTTCAATTGTGATGTGAAAGCCAAAGGTAGAAGGAAGAATGTTCCAGCAAGAGGAAATAGAGAAGACCCTGAGGTGTGAATAGTATGCTCACAGCAACACCTGAAATGTCTGCTTTTGCCCTCGTAGTACTGGGGGCCAATAATTTGAAAAAGGTTCAGATCAGCTGAATCCATTCAAAGGAGAGCAATTCAGATGTTCATTATGCATATTGATTTTATAATCAATAATCATGTAGTGATACCCAGGAGTAAAGTGTATAGAGAATATTTCAATATGCCAGATTCCATGCTATGTGCCTTACATAAGGAATTAATTATGCTTCCATAAGTTAGATTACTATTATTGTTCCATTTTACTGATGAGAAAACTGAGGCACAGAGAGGCTTAATAATTTACCCAAGGAAACAGAACTAGTATATGGAACAGTCATGATTAGAAACTAGGCCTTCAGATTAGAGTCCACACTCCAAACCTTTGATCTGAAACCACTTGGTGACCATGTAGCATGAAAAAAATTGAAGGAGTGGGGCATAAAGACTGAACTTTACACCAGTGTACTCTTGTTTCACATTTCCCTTCTTAGTAAATGGTGCTGCAATTTGCTTAAACAACCTAGATGTCACCAAGGACTTCTCCATTTACTTGTATACTCATAGTCAAGCAGTGTCACGACCTGTGGGTTCTATCTCCTGAATTCAACAGAATTTCTTTATTTTGTTCTATCTGCAGTGCAGCCAGCTGGTTCAGGCCACCATCATCTCTCTCCTGGATTCCTGTAACAGCCCTCCAGCACATCTTCCCACCTTCGCTTTCATCCTTCCAATCCATCCTCCACCCACCCTGATTCTCAAGGGATCTTATTAAAATTCAATTCTCTATGGGCCAATCTCCTATTTAAGTTTCAAACCAATCTTAAACCAATACACAGCACTTACTAGGTGCCAGGCACTCCTTTATGAATCACTCCTTTAATTCTTACAACCTCCCTATGATACAGTGCCTTTTTCTTCTTTTCACACACGATTGGTTTATGCCAGAACCTAGGCAGAAGCTGTAAGCAGGAAGTATTTTTCTCTCAACATAAAAAAAATTAAAACATTATTCAAAGGTCTGCCTCTAGTTAAGTATCACTGTGCATTTCAGAGGGTAAAAACATCAAGTCTAATTTCTTGTTCCTTAGATTATTCTAGGATGTAATTCTTCCATCTTGCTAACACATTTCCAGCTCCCAGTGCCACATTTCCCACTGCAAGTGTAAGGTGTTCTATCTTTATTTTTCATCACATGCCTGAATTTCTAGGTGTTAATAGAAGGACTGGAGAGAGAGGTGCAAATTCTGGAAGGGGGGCTGAACCGGTCCTCTGGCCTAATAAATATATGAATTGAGGAAGTAGACTTTTTTAAGTAGTCAACTTTTTCTCTTACTCTCTTTCTCTCTCACCTTGCCCCACCCCACATACTGATCTTCCGTCTCTTCTCAGCTTCTCCTATATTAGCAGTTGCTTCAACTCATTAAATATTTATTATGTTTCTCTAATAGATGTTACTTGTAATTGCCTGGATATTTTCCTCCATCTATCTTCTTCAGAAATATTAATCTTTATACTTACCAAGATCAATAGCCTCCATGTTTAGAGATTTGAAATTAAACATCAGTCTATCGCTCAAACTTAAAAACAGACTAACCTTCAGGAAAGGTGAAATTTAATTTCATTTAGCTGGGCTTGTGGGTTGGAGGAATGTTGGAAATATTTTGGAAATTAGTTTTTGCTGATTTTCTGGGGAAAGAATATGTATTCTCCAGGGCTGTGTCACAAGCAGGAAGCAATGCCTTTCGAAATGAAGACAAGCAGAGCCATTCATCCTGGGCAAATCACAAGCAATCATACTGCTTCCAGCATTCAATTATATCTGTCACGGCTTTGGTTTAGTAGAAAAATTTGTTATCTTCCTCAATTTGTTGAGTGCTGAGTATTGTTCCTGAGCCTCAGGCTTAGAGACTGGTTGACAACTTTGTGTCACATATTGGAGATCAACCTAAAGTCCTGGCAGAGCCCTGGCGGTGGGGGCATCATAACCGCTTGTGATTTCACAGAGGAGTCTGCTTAATCACGATTAAACAGTGGCCCACCTCACTCTACCACTTGGCTGCGTGACCTTGTGCAGGTAGCTTACTCTATCTAATCTTGGGTTGTCTAACAAGGATGACAAAGGGTCAACTTCATGGAGGTGCTGTGAGAATATTAAATGGGGCAACATATATAAAGCATTTGGAATAGAAGCTGGTTAGAGTAAATGTTCAACAAATGTTTAATTATTACCAATGTTAACTTTTAGTCTGTTATCTACTTGTCTTATTTTCTACTGTATTTCCTGAGCCTACTCTGATACATCATATTGTGTCAGCACTCAATAAATATTAATTGAGTGAATGGATAAATGAACTGGACAGAGGAAAAGACCTGAGGGACTAAAGTCCAAACAACAACAATAAAAATAATACCAGTAACAACTGAGTACTCTCTGTGAGGCATGGCAAATGCATTTGGTCATTCACTAGTTCATTCATTCCTCAGAATCACCCTAGGAGAAGGTTATTATTATTACCTCCATTTTACAAATGAAAAAAACTGAGGCCTAAAGAAGCTAAGCCACTCATCTGAGGCCACCCAATAATAAATGGTGGAGGATCTTTTGACCTCAGGTTTGTCTAATTTCAGAGCTGGACTCTATTGCCAAGACAATTGATGAGCAATAACGGAGCACTCAGGTGTAAATCAGCCACGTATTTTTTTTATTTATTTTTTTTTTTTTTGAGATGGAGCCTCGCTCTGTCACCCAAGCTGGAGTGCAGTAGCGTGACCTTGGTTCACTGCAAGCTCTGCCTCCTGGGTTCCAGCGAGTCTCCTGCCTCAGCCTCCCAAGTAGCTGGGACTGCAGGCGTGAGCCACCATGCCTGGCTAATTTTGTATTTTTAGTAGAGATGGGTTTCACCATGTTGGCCAGGCTGGTCTTGAACTCCTGACCTCAGGTGATCCACCTGCCTCGGACTCCAAAAGTGCTGGGATTACAGGCGTGAGCCACAGCACCTGGCCTCGACCATGTATCTTTACAGGGCCTGTTAGTCCTCTCTTCTCCCTCCACCTCTTGTCATTCTCTTCTTTTTCAGGCAAATTCCAGTGAAAGATGCCCAGTTTTGTGTCCTTTCTTTTCATTGTCACATCTGTGTTTAGCTGCAGAGAAGTGGCAGTAAAACTATTGATGATAGTTTTAGAGTGGCAGCACCTGCTTCATTTATTTTGACAAAACAAACCATTTAGTTGAGATGATATCCTATGCAGACATGCAATGCACATGTTCATGCTTGCACTTCTACTATATATATTATTTAATGTTACAACAACAACAAAAACACAATGACAGCAATCATAATAATATTAATTATTTTATTCAACAAATATTTCCTGATCTTCTGTGAGAGGCACTGTTTTGTGTTCAGGGTATATGCACAGACAGCTGTCAGTGGCCAGGAGTATACATTCTATCAAGGTTGCTGTCAGCCAGTGACTGACTAGTGGAGGGCATTTGAAAGCCTGGCTTCCTTTCTTTTGGCAGGGCAAACTGAGGAGTAATAGGATCGGTCTAAAACTGCAACTTTGCTTGATATTGAACCGTATTTAGCCTTTTCTTCTCCCCTTTCTTGATTTCCCTATTCCATTATCAGTTTTTCCTGGGAATGCTTTCTTAATAAATCACTCACAAGTGAATTCTTATTGTCAGGATTTTGTTCTGGAAAATTTGACCTAAGACGCACTCTGCGAACTCTGGCCTCATCTCACTGTTTACCCTGCCACAGATGATAGAAAATTCTTAAGGCAAGGAAATTTCCAGGGCCAGACTCCCTGCTTGAAGGTGAGGAGGAGAAAATTCAATAAATTATTCCACTCTTTGCAAATGTCTGAAGCCGGCCATTTTCCGAGTGAACTGTCAGGGAGAGACTGCTGAGTTCGACCATGAGTCAGGGGAAGAGGGTGACATCCTAACTTGACTGGGTTTGCCATCAAGCCTTAAAGTTATCAGTTAGAAAGGGAGAGGTGACCTCTCAATGGCAGGGAGGAACTGAGCTAGGGAGCTTCAAGGGCTTCTGGGAGTCCACACAGGACCCAGGTTTATCCCACGATCAAGGACAACCTCATGGGGCCACAGCATTTCAGTGAGGGAGAGGAGGCCTTGGGAAGATGCCTATTTTTCTCAGAGGAGGAGTAACTTCAGAATGATAATTACGATTCTTGCAATGCTTCTTTATGCATATCCCTGTGCTTTTTTTCCACCCCAAAATAGCTTTTTACTCTTGAGTTGGTGATTTAGATCACAGATAGAAAGGGAGGGGAAAAAAGCCAAACCTCACTTCTCAATGCAGTGACTTTAACTGGAGCTAAGATACCCTTGAAATTGAAAATGTCACTGGTAACTGACTGTCTGGAATTCGTCCCTGTCTTTAGTTCTTTATCTTGTTCCAAGGCTTGCCTGTTCCATAAATAGTCATGTTCTCTAGGGCTTAGTCCCTAGCTGCCAGAGGCAGAATGATGGTCACCCAAAGATATCCATGTCCTGATCCCCAAAACCTGTCAATATGTTACCTTACATGGCAAGAGGGCTTTGCAGATATGATTAAGTTAAGGATCTTGAGAAGGGGGGACATTTCTGGATTATCTGAGTGAGCCGGATGTAATCACAGGAGTCTTTAAGTTGTGTGTGAGAGAGGCAGGAGAGTCAGAGAAGAAAATATGACGAAAAAAGAAGTTGGAGTGAAGCCATTGCTGGGAGGAGACCATGAGCTGAGCAATGCAGGCACAGTCTCCAGATGCTGGAATAGGCAAGGGACAGATTCTCCCCTAGAGCCTCCAGAAGGAATGCAGCTCTGCTGATGCCTTTATTTTGGTACCACAAAGCTCATTTCTGACTTCTGACCTCCAGAGCTTTATTATGATAATAAATATGTGTTGTTTTAACCATCAAGATTGCCTTGATTTGTTACAGCAGTCATAGGAAACATACACAGGATTTCTGCTCTTCTTTTTCTGTGTGAGCTATTAAAGCCTCGTGGCTTAGATTTCTACCTATGTGCTGATGATTCCTTACTCTTCATCTCTAACCTTGGCCTCTTTCTATGACTGAGGCATGGCTCAACTGGGCTCTCCACCTCCATTTCCCCCAGGCACTGCAGACACCACATGCATTCTTCATTCCATTACTGGTTGGTCAAATTGTTGAACTGGCAAACCACATTTCTAGCAATGTGTGTTGCATGAGACGGTCTCAGTGGCTTTTGAGGATTTGGGGCTGTGCCTTTGGGAAATGTCAACTTAGTTGTGATTTTTAAATTTCATGAGAACTGTGAGTTGTGAATGTCATGGAACATAGTGAACAGCAGTGTGGGTTTCTCTCTGCCAGTTCATTTCCAGTGAAGTCGTCTGCTTCCATGTAACAGAAACCCGGGTATTTTCCCCAACTCCTCACTTTCATCAATTCTCCATACTCAGTGGTGTCCAAGTTCTAACAATTTTACCTTGTAAATATCACTTGGGTCTTTTCTCTCTTCTCTGTCAGCTTTGCTCTCCCCAGGTTAGGTTCTCATGGTAGCTCACCAGAGTTACTGCAGTGTCTTCTATCTGACCTCCCAGTCCCTGGTTCTGATGTACTCTGATCCATCTGCTCCTGTGGCCTGGCAATGAGGACCTGATTTTGTTCTGTTTTCCCTAAAACTCCCTAAAGTCTCCTCAGGGTCATATGGAAAAGTTTCAAATTTCCTAACAGGCTTTGGATGATCTGATTTTAGCCCTTTTCCTTCTAATATATTAGGTTGGTGCAAAAGCAATTGCTGTTTTTGCCATTCCTTTTAATGGCAAAAATCATTTAGCTCAAAAACTAATTTCCCACTCACACCCTCTTCCTTCCCAACCTAGTTGGTCCTAAACTCTATCCATTTGTTGTCCTTGCTTACACTGAACAGGGATAGCTTTCCCTTCCTCCTTGCTTTTGTTCACACCATTTCTCCTGGTTAATGGGCATTTTTCTGGCCTTCTTTGCCTATCTAACCACTACTAATCCTTCAAGACAGTTAGTCTAGATCATCCAAAAAATGCCAAGGCAAGATTAAACATTCAAATATATGTATTTTTTCTTTTGGGGAAAATGTCTGTGTGAAACGAAATTCGGAGGAAGCTGGAAAGGACTGAAAGAGTCATCAGACCGCAATGCAAGTCTGATCCCGAGTGAAGGAGACAGGGAGAGAAAATTGGATAGTGGGAGTATCTGGCCTGTCTTGGAATTTAAGAAACGTTAAGCAAAGGCATCAGGGAGTCCTTGAGCCAGAGCTGGCTTCCTGGAATGGGCCTTAGTATCCCTGCTCTTTTGAGTTATAGGAGCAGAGCAGCTTGTGGGGACATGACCTTGGTGTGAGTGCTAGAATGGAGTCCAGAGCAACCGCTGCTGCAGCCTCTGTAATAGGTGTGTAAGGCCACCACGAAGACTGACTTTGAGTCACCTCCTTCAGACGTGCTCTTTCTCTCTTGCTCATTAATTAATTACTTTTTGTTGTTGTTGTGGCTCTTTTAGCTTTATGTGATTGCCTTTGTTATAGCACTATTTTCATTGTATGGTCTTTGTTGGCTTACTTATTTGTCTTCTAGGCAGGAAAGTCTTTGAAAACGACAACATTGTCTTATTTATCTTTCAGTTCCTACCCCTATCCCAGAG
This sequence comes from Macaca mulatta, assembly GCF_049350105.2. Lineage (NCBI taxonomy): Eukaryota > Metazoa > Chordata > Mammalia > Primates > Cercopithecidae > Macaca > Macaca mulatta. The sequence goes on along the minus strand of NC_133407.1, from coordinate 127,270,401 downwards.
TGGGGCACATAGTGGAGGCTTAGGAAAAGCTTTGTGTTTACAGAGAGGGAGATGGTGTGCCGGCATCATTCTCAGGTAAGGAAGCTGAGGCTTGTGTGGATGTGCAACTATGCCAGGGTCAGTTTTGGGTACAATGCGGATTTGAGCACAGGTTGCCTCACCACCTCAAGCAAAGAATCCTTAGGTTGACCTGGAGATGGAGACTAATGGACAGCCTTTCTTCACCAGATCATTTCATTTTGGAGTCCAGGAAGTGGAATCATGCTTGGAAATATTCAACAAGGAAACATTCGTTCAAAATGAAATAGACTTGGGGTTTATCTAGACATTCTGGGCTCCTAATGAAGTAAAAAAAATAAATAAATAAATCTCTTTTCTTTGCTTCTTTGTCTCTGAATCCATTTCTTGTCTCAGTGTTGTAGCAGCTGCTGTTGGTACCCTGGCCATAACTCTCAGCACCCACCTTTACACACAGAAAGTTCGTTACTGTGAATGTCTCCAAACCTATGCCTGAAGGTTTTTTTTTTCTTTTTTTTTTTCCTGGTTGTGCGAATATTCTTGTCCAAGAGCAAGCCAACAGCAACAACAAGCTAATGCTCTCAGAAGCTGTTCTTAACCAGTGATGGACAGGAAGCTGGTGGATGAATACTCCAGCCTTCTCACCTCTCAGCTGGGGTAGCTCTAGGCATATTTTACACTGTCTCCTGTGGTTTCCCAGCAAGAGTGTGCTCCAGTGGTCAAGTGACTGCTTGCTTGATAACATATCATTTACTGGCTTCCTTCCAATCCCTATCTCATTCCTCACTCTCTTACGTTTTGGGGCTACTTCCCAAATAAACTACTTGTGCTTGAATCTTTATCTCAGGATCTATTTCTAGGGAACACAAACCAAGACAAAACTCTAGTTAAAATGTTACCATGTTTTATCAACATGTCTCTTGTCTAAAATTCCCTTCTGAATCCGAAGGGTAATTTTTCTTATTTCCATTTACAGGTGAAGAAAATGAGGCTCAGACAGAAGTGGTGGGGGGTTTGGAGGTCTGGAAGTGCTGGTCTGCTTGGTTTCAGACTCCATATTCTTAACCATTTGGCTACCATGTGCACTTTGATAGTAGGCAGACCCAGCTTGAACCATGATTGTGACTTGGGGCATATTACCTCAGTCTTCTGGCCTTTAGAATGAAGTTAATGATTAACTTCATAGGGCCTCTTTTTGACTGGATGGGCAAATATCTATAAAATTTTGAGTATCAGGCTGCACGTGGCGGCTCTCTCTTGTAATCCCAGCACTTTGGGAGGCCAAAGTGGGCCGATGACCCGAGATCAGGAATTCAAGACCAGCCTGGTCAACATGGTGAAACTCTGTCTCTACTAAAAATACAAAAACTAGCTGGACATGGTGGCGGGTGCCTGTAATCTCAACTACTCGGGAGGCTGAGGCAGGAGAATTGCTTGAACCCGGGAGGCGGAGGTTGCAGTGAGCTGAGATCATACCACTGCACTCCAGCCTGGGCGACAGAGTGAGACTCTGTCTCAAAAAAAAAAAAAAAAAAATTAAGTAAATAAAAGTTTTGAGTATTACACTTGCCACATAATAGGAATATAGTAAGTAGGCTCTATTATTATTGTTGCAAAACAAACGTAATGAATAAAATTTTCCATGGATATTCTAAGTTCCATGGTAGTCAGATCCTTTTGTATATTTTACCAGAACTTTGCACAGTGATCCAAATACACTATCTAGAAGTAGATTGATTATACTTTACAGATGGATTGCCATTGATATCCCAGTCAGAATGAAGGGACTCTTGCAGTTGCACTTAATTCTCAGAAATAAAAGAAGCACCTATATCATTTGAAATTTGCATATATCTCATTTTTTTCTGATTTTTCTAAGCCACCATCAAAAAACTGTAAGGCTAATAATCTTCAGCACAGTGTGCCCAATTTAGAGGGTCTCCTGAAGGGATTCCTGTATAAATACATTATTATGGGAAATGTTGGTGATGTCTCTCAGAGTCCTCCATAAACATCCCTCTTTTCAGTAGCTGGTTTCATTGTTCTGGATACTGAATCTAATTGTCATATTTGTCAGCATTAAGTTGTTCACAATATTCTTTAATTTTTCTTTTAATATCTATAGCATCTATGATGATAACCCCTTGTTCACTTCTGATGTTGGTGATTTGTGTATTCTCTTTTACCCATGATTAGACTTGCTATAGGCTTGTCAATTTTGTTAATATTTTTGAAGAACCAACTTTTGGCTGTGTTAATTTTCTCTGCTGTTTATTAGTTTTCTTTTTCATTGATTTCTGCTTTCATTTCTATTTCTTTTCTACTTCCTCTGTTTTACTTTGTCTTTCTTTGCTCTTTCTCTGGCTTATTAAGGTGGAATTTTAAGCAGTCAATTTCATAGTATTTCTTCTTTTCTCATATAAGCGTTCAAAGCAGTGTATTTCTTTATAACCATTATCTTAACTGCATCTAACACATTTTGTTATGTTGTATTTTTTTATTATTTTTATATTTTTTATTGTTATACTTTAAGTTCTAGGGTACATGTGCACAACGTGCAGATTTCTTACATATGTACACATGCGCCATGTTGGTGTGCTGTACCCATTAACTCGTCATTTACATTAGGTATATCTCCTAATGCTATCCCTCCCCCTCCCCCCTCCCCACAATAGGACCCGGTGTGTGATGTTCCCCTTCCTGTGTCCAAGTGATCTCATTGTTCAATTCCCACCTATGAGTGAGAACATGTGGTATTTGGTTTTCTGTTCTTGCAATAGTTTGCTGAGAATGATGGTTTCCAGCTGCATCCATGTCTCTACAAAGGACACGAACTCATCCTTTTTTATGGCTGCATAGTATTCCATGGTGTATATGTGCCAGATTTTCTTCATCCAGTCTGTCAGTGATGGACATTTGGGTTGATTCCAAGTCTTTGCTATTGTGAATAGTGCCACAATAAACATACGTGTGCATGTGTCTTTATAACAGCATGACTTATAATCCTTTGGGTATATACCCAGTAATGGGATGGCTGGGTCAAATGATATTTCTAGTTCTAGATCCTTGAGGAATCGCCACACTGTTTTCCACAAAGGTTGAACTAGTTTGCAGTCCCACCAACAGTGTAAAAGTGTTCCTATTTCTCCACATCCTCTCCAATATCTGTTGTTTCCTGACTTTTTTAATGACCACCATTCTAACTGGTGTGAGATGGTATCTCATTGTGGTTTTGATTTGCATTTCTCTGATGAACAGTGATGAGCATTTTTTCATGTGTCTGTTGGCTTCATAAATGTCTTCTTTTGAGAAGTGTCTGTTCATATTCTCTGCCCACTTTTTGATGGGGCTGTTTGTTTTTTTCTTGTAAATTTGTTTAAGTTCTTTGTAGATTCTGGATAGTAGCCCTTTGTCAGATGGGTAGATTGCAAATTTTTCCCCCATTCTGTAGATTGCATGTTGACTCCGATGGTAGTTTCTTTTGCTGTGCAGAAGCTCTTTAGTTTAATTAGATCCCATTTGTCTATTTTGCTTTTGTTGCCATTGCTTTTGGTGTTTTAGTTAAGAAGTCCTTGCCCATGCCTATGTCCTGAATGGTATTGCCTAGGTTTTCTTCTAGGGGTTTTATGGCTTTAGGTCTAACATTTCAGTCTTTAATCCAACTTGAATTAATTTTGTATAAGGTGTAAGGAAGAGATCCAGTTTCAGCTTTCTACATATGGCTAGCCAGTTTTCCCAGCACCATTTAATAAACAGGGAATCCTTTCTACATTTCTCGTTTTTGTCAGGTTTGTGAAAGATCAGATGGTTGTAGATGTGTGGTTTTATTTCTGAGGCCTCTGTTCTGTTCCATTGGTTTATTTGTCTGTTTTGGTACCAGTACCATGATGTTTTGGTTACTGCAGCCTTGTAATATAGTTTGAAGTCAGGTAGCGTGATGCCTCCAGCTTTGTTCTTTTGGCTTAGGATTGTCTCGGCAATGCGGGCTCTTTGTTGATTCAATATAAACCTTAAAGTAGTTTTTTCCAATTCCATTGGTAGCTTGATGGGGATGGCACTGAATCTATAAATTACCTTGGGTAACGTGGCTATTTTCATGATATTGATTCTTCCTATCCATGAACATAGAATTTGTTTGTGTCCTCTTTTATTTTGTTGAGCAGTGGCTTGTAGTTCCTCTTGAAGAGGTCCTTCACATCCCTTGTAAGTTGGATACCTAGGTATTTTATTATCTTTGTAGCAATTGTGAATGGGAGTTCACACATGATTTGGCTCTCTGTCTGTTACTGGTGTATAGGAATGCTTGTGAATTTCACACATTGATTTCGTATCCTGAGACTTTGTTGAAGTTGCTTATCAGCTTACAGAGATTTTGGGCTGAGATGATGGGGCTTTCTAATTATACAATCATGTCTTCTGCAAACAGGGACAATTGACTTCCTCTTTTCCTAATTGAATAACCTTTATTTCTTTCTCTTGCCCGATTGCCCTGGCCAGAACTTCCAACCCTATGTTGAATAGGAGTGATGAGAGAAGGCATCCCTGTCTTGTGCCAGTTTTTAAAGGGAATGCTTCCAGTTTTTGCCCATTCAGTATGATATTGGCTGTGGGTTTGTCGTAAATAGCTCTTATTATTTTGAGATATGTCCCATCAATGCCGAATTTATTGAGAGTTTTTAGCATGAAGTGCTGTTGAATTTTGTCAAAGGCCTTTTCTGCATATATTGAGATAATCATGTGGTTTTTGTCTTTGGTTCTGTTTATGTGATGGATTAGATTTATTGATTTGTGTATGTTGAACCAGCCTTGAATCCCAGGGATGAAGCCGACTTGATCGTGCTGGATAAGCTTTTTGATGTGCTGCTGGATTTGGTTTGCCTGTATTTTATTGAGGATTTTTGCATCAATGTTCATCAGGGATATTGGTCTAAAATTCTCTTTTTTAATTGTGTCTCTGTCAGACTTTTGTATCAGGATGATGCTGGCCTCATAAATTGAATTAGGGAGGATTCCCTCTTTTTCTATTGATTGGAATAGTTTCAGAAGGAATGGTACCAGCTCCTCTTTGTACCTCTGGTAGAATTCAGCTGTGAATCCGTCTGTTCCTGGACTTTTTTTTGATTGGTAGGCTATTAATTATTGCCTCAATTTTAGAGCCTGTTATTGATCTATTCAGACATTCAACTTCTTCCTGGTTTAGTCTTTGAAGGGTATATGTGTCCAGGAATTTATTCTTTTCTTCTAAATTTTCTAGTTTGTGTGTGTAGAGGTATTTATACTATTCTCTGATGGTAGTTTGTATTTCTGGGGGATCAGTGGTGATATCCCCTTTATCATTTTTTATTGCATCTATTTGATTCTTCTTTCTTTTCTTCTTTATTACTATTGCTAGCGGTTTATCAACTTTGTTGATCTTTTCAGAAAACCAGCTCCTGGATTCACTGATTTTTTGAAGGGCTTTTTTTGTGTCTCTATCTCCTTCAGTTCTGTTCTGATCTTAGTTATTTCTTGCCTTCTGCTAGCTTTTGAATATGTTTGCTCTTGCTTCTCTAGTTCTTTTAATTGTGATGTTAGGGTATGGAATTTAGATCTTTCCTGCTTTCTCTTGTGGGCATTTAGTGCTATAAATTTCCCTCTACACACAGCTTTAATTGTGTTCCAGAGATTCTGTTATGTTGTGTCTTTGTTCTCATTGGTTTTAAAGAACATCTTTATTTCTGCCTTCATTTCGTAATTTGCCCAGTAGTCATTCAGGAGCAGGTTGTTCAGTTTCCATGTAGTTGTGCAGTTTTGCATGAGTTTCTTAATCTTGAGTTCTAATTTGATGCACTGTGGCTTGAGAGACAGTTTGTTGTGATTTCTGTTCTTTTACATTTGCTGAGGACTGCTTTACTTCCAACTATGTGGTCAATTTTGGAATAAGTGTGATGTGGTGCTGAGAAGAATGTATATTCTGTTGATTTGGGGTGGAGAGTTCTGTAGATGTCTGTTAGGTCCACTTGGTGCAGAGCTGAGTTCAAGTCCTGGATATTCTTGTTAACCTTCTGTCTCATTGATCTGTCTAATATTAACAATGGGGTGTTAAAGTCTCCCATTATTATTGTGTGGGAGTCTAAGTCTCTTTGTAGATCTCTAAGGACTTGCTTTATCAATCTGGGTGCTCCTGTATTGGGTGCATATATATTTAGGATAGTTAACTCTTCTTGTTGAATTGATCCCATTACCATTATGGCCTTCTTTGTCTCTTTTGATCTTTGTTGGTTTAAAGTCTGTTTTATCAGAGACCAAGATTGCAACTCCTGCTTTTTTTTTGTTTTCCATTTGCTTGGTAGATCTTCTTCCATCCCTTTATCTTGAACCTATGTATGTCTCTGCATGTGAGATGGGTCTCCTGAATACAGCACACTGATGGGTCTTGACTATTTTATCCAATCTGCCAGTCTGTGTCTTTTAATTGGGGCATTTAGCCCATTTACATTGAAAGTTAATATTGCTAGTGTGAATTTGATCCTGTCATTATGATGTTAGCTGGTTATATTGCCTGTTAGTTGATGCAGTTTCTTCTTATCATCAATGGTCTTTACAATTTGACATGTTTTTGCAGTGGCTGGTACTGGTTGTTCCTTTCCATATTTGGTGCTTCCTTCAGGAGCTCTTGTAAGGCAGGCCTGGTGGTGACATAATCTCTCAGCATTTACTCGTCTGTAAAGAATTTTATTTCTCCTTCACTTTTGAAGCTTAGTTTGGCTGGATATGAAATTCTGGGTTGAAAATTCTTTTCTTTAAAAATGTTGAATATTGGCCCCCATTCTATTCTGGCTTATAGAGTTTCTACTGAGAGATCCGCTGTTAGTCTGATGGGCTTCCCTTTGTGGGTAACCCAACCTTTCTCTCTGGCTGCCCTTAACATTTTTTCCTTCATTTCAGCCTTGGTGAATGTGACAATTATGTGTCTTTGGGTTGCTCTTCTGGAGGAGTATCTTTGTGGTGTTCTCTGTGTTTCCTGAATTTGAATGTTGGCCTGCCTTGCTAGGTTGGGGAAGTTCTCCTACATAATATCCCGAAGAGTGTTTTCCAACTTGGTTCCATTCTCCTTGTCACTTTCAGGTACGCCAATCAAACATAGATTTGGTCTTTTCACATAGTCCCATATTTCTTGAAGGCTTTCTTCATTTCTTTTTACTCTTTTTCCTCTAAACTTCTCTCTTTATTTCATTAATTTGATCTTCAATCACTGATAACCTTTCTTCCACTTGATCGAATTGGCTATTGAAGCTTGTGCATGAGTCACAAACTTCTCGTGCCATGGTTTTCAGCTTCATCAGGTCATTTAAAGTCTTCTCTACACTGTTTATTCTAGTTAGTCATTTGTCTAATCTTTTCCCAAGGTTTTTAACTTCCTTGCAATGGGTTCAAACATCCTCCTTTAGCTTGGAAAAGTTTGTTATTACTGACCTTCCGAAGCCTACTTCTGTCAGCTAGTCAAAGTCTTTACCCATCCAGCTTTGTTCCGTTGCTGGTGAGGAGCTGTGATCCTTTGGAGGAGAATAGGCACTCTGGTTTTTAGAATTTTCAGCTTTTCTGCTCTGGTTTCTCCTCATCTTTGTGGTTTTATCTACCTTTGGTCTTTGATGATGGTGACCTACAGATGGGGTTTTCGTGTGCATGTCCTTTCTGTTGATGTTGATGCTATTCCTTTCTATTAGTTTTCCTTCTAAGAGTCAGGTCCCTCAGCTGCAGGTCTGTTGGAGTTTGCTGGAGGTCCACTCCAGACCCTGTTTGCCTGGGTATCACCAGCGGAGGCAGCAGGACAGTAAATATTGCTGCCTGATTCTTCCTCTGGAAACTTTGTCCCAGAGGGGCACCCACCTGTGTGAGGTGTCAGTCAGCCCTACTGGGAGGTATCTCCCACTTAGGCTACACAGGGGTCAGGAACCCACTTGAGGAAGTAGTTTGTCTGTTGTCAGAGCTCAAACACTGTGCTGGGAGAACCACTGCTCTCTTCAGAGCTGTCAGACAGGGATGTTTAAGTCTGCAGAAGTTTCTGCTGCCTTTTGTTCAGCTATGCCTTGTCCCCAGGGGTGGGGTCTACAGAGGCAGCAGGCCTTGCAGAGTTGTGGTGGGCTCCAGCCAGTTCAAGCTTCCCCGGCTTCTTTGTTTACCTACTGAAGCCTCAGCAATAGTGGACGCCCCTCCCCAGGCTGCTGCCTCACAGTTTGATCTCGGACTGCTGCGCTAGCAGTGAGCAAGGCTCCATGGGTGTGGGACCTGCTGAGCCAGGTGCGGGATGTAATCTCCTGGTGCGCCTTTTGCTAAAACGTTGGAAAGGTGCAGTATTTGGGCGGAAGTGTCCCAATTTTCCAGGTACAGTCTGTTATGGCTTCCCTTGGCTAGGAAAGGGAAATCCCCTGACTGCGTGTGCTTCCCGAGTGAGGTGATGCCCAGATCTGCTTCAGCTCGCTCTCCGTGGCTTATATCCTGTACCTACTGTCCAACCAGTCCCAGTGAGATGAACCACGTACCTCAGTTGGAAATGCAGAGATCACCGTCTTTGGTGTCGGTCATGCTGGGAGCTGCAGACCAGAGCTGTTCTATTTGGCCATCTTGGAACGGAACCCAAGTGTCTTTTAAAAAAATGTATTTCTTTATTTTAAATTGTATAAAATATACATATCAAATTTACCATTTTAGCCATCTAATATTCAGTGGCACTAAACATATTCACATTGTTGTTCAACCATCACCACCATCCATCTTCAGAACTTTTGTAATAACTTGAAAACTCTTGAAAAAACTTCAGAAACGTCAGAAATTAGAGATAAGGAAATAAAAAAAATTTCAATAACTTTAAACAACTCCTCATTCTCACCTTCCCAGCCCTACCATTCTACTTTCTGTCTCTATGAATTGACTACTCTAGGTTCCTTATGTGAATGGAATCATTCAGTATTTGTCCTTTTGTGACTGACTTGTTTCACTTAGCATAATGTCTTCAGGTTTAATTAATGTTGTAGCATGTGCCAGAATTTCCTTCCTTTTTAAGGATGAATAGTATTTTATTGTATGTATATGCCACATTTTGTTTATTAATTCACCTATTAATGGACACCGGTTGCCTCTAACTCTTGGCTATTATGTATAGTACTGTTACAAACATGGGTGTTCAAATGTGTCCCTGCTTTCAATTATTTTGAATACATATCCAAAAGTGAAATTACTGAATCATATGGTAATCTTTTTTTAATTTTTTGAGGGGCCATATGTTGTTTTCTAAAGCAGTTCCACTATTTTATATTCCCATCAGAGTGTCAAAGTTTCCAACCTCTTTACGTCTTTACCAATACTTGTTATTTTCTATTTTGATAATATCCATCCTAGGGGGATATGAAATGTTATCTCTTTTGATTTGCTTATGTTTGAATCAAGTTTTTTTTTATTGTTGAACTTTAGGAGTTCTCTATATATTCTGGATACTAATCCATTATCGGATATATGATTGGCAAATATTTTCTTCCATTCTGTGGGTTGCCTTTCTACTCAGTCGATAATATCCTTTGATACACAAAAGTAGACAGACCACTAGCATTTAATGTACTTATTCATATGATTGGATTTAGGTATATAATTCCAATTTTAATTTCCCGTGTTTCCTCTTTGCTTTTCATTGCTATGTTCCCCCTTTTCGGCCATCTTTTGAATATCTGAATTTTTTTTTAGAATTCTGTTATAATTTACCTACTTGTTTTCTGGCTATATCTCTTTGCATTTTTTAGTGATTAATCTAGGGATTAAAATATATATTCTTTACTTTCACAATCTATTTAGAGTTAATGTTATATCAGTTTATGTAAAATGTAGAAATCTTTTAAGTGTATAGCTCCCTTTACTTTTCCCCCACTATCTGGTAGGCTATAATTGTCATATTGATTACATATCCATACATTATGACCACCACATGATGTATGTATATTGTTTTTTTCTTTAAACAGTCATTTATAATTTAAAGACATTTGGAGAAAATAGCCATTTATTGTTTTTGATGCTCTTCATTATTTCCTGAAGCTCTGATTTATACTGATATTACTTCTGTCCATCCTGAAGAATTTCTTTAGCATTTTTTGTAGTGCAAGTCTGTTAGCAGTGAATCCTGTTATTATTTTTTAAATCTGAAGACGTATTTTTTTCCTCTATTGTAGAAGGATATTTTTGCTCAGGCAGAATTCTGGGATTTTAGTGTTTTTCTTTCAGACTTTTAAAATGTTCCATTCATTTTTGTCCTCCACAATTTCTGATGAGAAGTCCTTTGAATCCTGCATTTCAGTTCCTCTGTATGTAATATGTTGTTTTTCTCTGCCATTCAAATCATTTTCCTACATTTATTGTCATTTTAATGTTACTGATTCACATTTTTTTCTTTTTTCTTTTTTCCCTTTCCAATATCTACATTAGGTTGTCCCTGGGTGCGGTTTTCCTTGTATATATCCTGTTTGGAGTTTGATGTTTTTTAGCTTTGTAAATTTTATATATTCACTATTTGGGGGATCATTTTGGTTAATATTCCTTTAAACAACTTTTGTGGCTCATTTTCTCTGCCCTTTCTAACTGGGACTCCAGTTACATATGTTAGTTTTTGATGTTGTCTCACAGGCTTAATGTTTGATGTTGCCCCTGAGGCTCTGTTTATTTTTGTCTCTTTTATTTAGGTTGAATAACTTGTGTTGATCTATCTTCAAGCTCACTGAGCCTTTCTTTATTTGTGTCCATGCTGTTGATAATATTAAGCCCATTCCCAGTGATTTTTTTCAGATATTATATATTTTCTTTCTAGAATTTTCATTTAGTTCTTTTTTATTATTTTTATTTTCTGCTAACATTTTCTTTTTGATTCATTTTGTGTATATTTTCCTTTATTTCATTTAGTATAGTCATAATAGCTGTTGTAAGTGTTTAATAATTCCAACATCTAGGCAATCTCAAAGTTGACCTCTGTTGATTACATTTTCCTTGAGAACATGTCACAATATCCTGACTTATTACATGTTGTGTAATTTTGGATTGTATGCTAAACATTGTGACTACAGTACTGTGGTGATTCTGGGTTCTGTTATATTCTTCTGAAGAGGGTTGCTGTTATTTTTGTAAGCAATTAATTTGGTTAGGTTCAAACTACAGATTCTGTCTATCCTGTTGTGGATGTGAGAATTTCAAGTTGAATTTCATTTCTTTTAGCTTTCTCTGAAAACTGCTTTGTGTTTGCCCCATGTGTGCATGATTTATTGGTTTCCCAGAGACTTGGGTAGAGCTTGAAAACAGAATCTGGGACTTCTTTTCCTTGGATTTCTCCTTTACAAGGTTAGTCTCTCATTTTCCAGAAGCTATGGTTGCCCTGACCTCTGTCGTCTGGTTCTTCAGGCCAGAGAAAAAATGAGTTTTCTATTGAAGTTTTGACCACCTTAAGCCATGCAATGACTACAGTCTGCTCACAGGATAGACCTGTAAAAATAAGAATCTCACTCTGTATCATTCTTCTAAGCTTTGACTTCCTTCCAAAATCTTCCTATTTTTCTCATTCTATAGAGCTTTGGTTAGTTGTTTTTGTATTTTTCCAAGAGCTTACAGTTGTTATCCGAGTGTTCAGTTTGTTAGGTGCTTACACTGCCATACCAGAAGTGGAATTCCAAGTAACTCATCATGATCCCTAACTTCAGAAGCTGCTGATCTGAGAATATAGTATCTCATGCTTTGTTCATCCTTATTTTGATTATTTCATAGGGATAAGAGAGAGAGTATGTCAAACTGGTCCTTTAGGGTGTCAGTGGTAAGAAAATAATTGGCAGTGGAAGAAGTGGGGAAAGGGGGTGTTAGCTATTTGCCTAAGTAAAATTTGTGTATTAGGTATGGATTTCACTTTTCACATACTGGTTGGTCACCTGCCACAATTCAGAGAGTTATGCAGGGGGCACCCTGACTGTCATCGGTTAGCCACAAATAAATCAGAAGTGAGCTGCACCAAACATAGACACACCTGATTATAAACAGGATGATTTTTGTAAAGTACACAGAAAGTTCCTACTGACTTCAAACATCTTCCTACATCTAGGCTTGTGAGTGATGTCACATATCTACCGTTAGAATAGAGGTCTTTGGCTTGTGGGCTTCCATAATTGTAACAAGACTTTTTGGTTTTGTGCATTTCTTTTTGGGAAGGTAGTCCAGAGTGCTTGTTAGTCCGTCAAAGATATTCGGGAATGCTCTCCTAAAAGAAATTATTTATTATTTCATAAGTGATTAAAAACTAAAGTATCATCACCTTTTAATTGAATTCAAATTTCCTGGAAAATATACCTTGAAACTGTATTAGCTATTCAATAATGAGACTTAACAAGATACTTTTAAAGTGATGTCTGTGAAGCAGCTGGTTTGTATAAGTTCTTCAACACAAGTTTACATTCTTCATTTCTTTCAGTAACTATGCCCTGAAGATCCCTAGGAGACACAGGGCAGGAAAATGCTCAGGCATTAATATCTAAAAGATCTGTGTTCAATTCCAGGCAAATTACTTACTAGCTGTGTTACTTCAGGAAAATTACTTAACCTTTTTGAAACTCGATTTCTTTTTCCTTATAAAAACAGTTACTTATTTATTGTTAGAAATAACACTTGTTTATTATAGAACATTTAGAAAAGTCTGAAAAGAATTAGAAAGAAAAAATCAATTGTAGTCCTGAAACCTAGTGATAATTACTATTATCATTTTGTATATTGAGAGACTGAATATACAAATGAAAAATGGTGCAATCAGATATAAAAACAGGACTTTGACCCAAAACCTAACAGCAATCAGTTCAAGAAGCTAAACCACAACCTTTGTGGTAGTTGGTCCCAGACTGTCAGGACATGGTCAAAAGCTGTCAGCTTCCCAATTTTCATCTCTTTTTCCCACTTAGGACGAACCAGAGAAAGCCAAATATGTTCCCCTAACCAGTCACATAGGATGTCCTGTTTCTGGTCAGTCCCATCCAGCTTCCTTGTGTAAACAGCCTCCAATAAAGGCACACCGGAAGCCTTCTCTTTGTTTTCACTGTAAAGTGTTCCCATTCCTCTGCCCGCCTTTCATTCTCTGTCAAATGCAAGTGATGGTGGCTGACTCCCTTGTATAGCAGGCTCTGAATAAACAGATTTTGCTTGTTCTCATTTGGGTGATCTTCAGTTATTCCCACAGTATTATTCTCCATAATTTTGCTTCTAGGGCGATTTATTCATCCTATATATCTTCTATGGATGTGTTATTATTATTACTATTTTTAGACAGAGTCTTGCTCTGTCGCCCAGGCTGGAGTGCAGTGGCGCGATCTTGGCTCACTCCAACCTCTGCCTCCTGGGTTTAAGCGATCATCCCGCCTCAGCCTCTGGAGTAGCTGGGATTACAGGCACGCATCACCACACCCGGCTAATTATTTTTGTATTTTTAGTAAGATAGGGTTTTGCTACGTTGGCCAGGCTGGTCTCAAACTTCTGGGCTCAAGTGATCTGCCCGCCTCGACCTCCCAAAGTGCTGGGATTACAGTTGTGGGGCACTGCGCCTGGCCTGGGTATGTTATATTGTGCAGCTTTGCCTTCTGTTTTCTTTCTCTTAGCGATAAGCCAAGGTGAATATGTCATGAAATGTCTTTCAAAAATGTGATTTTAGGCTGGGTGCAGTGGCAGTACTGAGGCAGGCAGATCACCTACCTGAGGCCAGAGTTCGAGACCAGCCTGGCTAACATGGTGAAATCCCGTCTCTACTAAAAATACAACAACCACCAAAAAAATGTGATTTTAAACAGATGCATAATAATCCATCTTATGTACGTGTTCTTATTTAGTGAACCTTGATCTGCTGTTTGGCCTTTTAGCCTCTCTTTGCTCATCCATAAAATGGACAGGCTGATATTAATACTACAGGATAGCTGTGAGAATAAGATAAATCAAATTTGTATAGTTTCTAGCAGAATTCTAGACACATGACAGACATTCCATAAATGTTATTTCCCCTGTCAATGAAACACTCAAGATGCTTCATCTGAAGGCTCCATCCCTCCTTGCTCTCCCACCCCTCCCCACAGACTCTGGGTGCTTTGGCAGACTCCTAGTCTTCCCCACTGGGGTCAAAAAAATTTCAATGCCCAGAGAAGTAATCTGGAAGTCAGAGATCCGATTTCTTAGCCTTTTTCATAGCTAAGAGCTACTCAAACTGAGAATCTGGTGATGAGTAAACAAAACCCCAGTAGGGTCTTTTCCTGTTGACATGGCAACCTGATCACCAGCTGTCTAGGCAGTGCTGTCAGGTTGTGCATTTGGGAGACTTTACCACCAGTACCGTATGAACACTTCTCAACTGGGCGAGGTAAGTGGTGGATATATAAAAGCACTTGTTCTAGAGGCTTCTACAACCAGCCCCTCAGCCAAGTCAAAGTCCCCCTTTGAAGCAGGGTTTAGGGTATACTCTCTATTATCCTCCTCCAGCCAGAGCAGTTGCTTAACTAAAGGCTGTCAATAATATCTGCTTGAAGACCTTTTGTCTTTTGTCTTGAACTTTCTGCCTTGCTGGCTTTCAAAGGCTTTCCCAACCCATGCTCAGCCCACTGTTTGAAGGCACATTTGGCAAGTAGAACCACGGGAAGAAACAATAGGTGAGAAACAGCCAGTTGTCAAAAACCCAAGCAATTGAAAGACAGAAATCACTTCCGAAGGAGCAACTTACTGCCCTGGGGTCTGAAGCAATTAGATTCACCCCATTCATTGTTCCTCTAACTTTAGCAAAAGGGTCTGATTTCTTCCCTGAAAGGCCAGACAGCTGTCTCAGGGTAGCTCTCCATAGTGGTGCAGGTTATGCACTGCACGAAGCTGCCTGACAGAGGAGTCAAATAGGGACTGAGGTCCTGTCTGTACATCACTCACCACCGTGGCATGTGATCTTGTCTTCCCAAAGTGTACGCCTTTCCTAATTAAAAAAGGCCCTGCTGAGGCTGTCTTACTGTATCAAACTCTTTGGAGGGGAGAGGATGGGCAAGGAGCATAGGAGAAGAGGAGAACTTTTTACCTGGGCCTCACATTTCTAGCGGGCCTCAAATTTAGACTTTTCTCATGAAGTCAAATTGAGTTTACAAATGTAATCACAGAATCGAACCAACAGGATTGAACAAATGAAATTGCTCACAATTTTTATAAAATGATTTTAGGATGTTTGCATTTGCTAGTACCACAGAAATCGCTAGAGGTGAAAGATGCTTGGACCACTCTAGAAGCCCTTACTCTGCTTCCTGGGCCTAGATGTTCCAGCTTTGTTCAGTCCTCATGGGTGGGTAGGTGGGTGTGGTGAGGCTTTGGTTCAGTCACCTTGCACTGTGGGAACATTTTACATGTTTACTCTTGCTGGTCTGCCTTTGATGCTTAGAATCAATACTATGCACAGTACTTTACTGTGTAATAGAACAATCTGTTGAGATGATAATTTGGGCTTTTTCCTTCCAGCACTTTCCCCTGACCTCCTGCACTTGCCAGGAATGAGTGAGGGGAGGTGTGTATCTTAAACCAAGGTTAGGAGTTGTGGGCAAAGGCACTTGCCTTCCCGAAGAGCCTGTGGGTTTCGTAAAGACAAATACTTGGTTTCCTTTACTCCTGAACCTTTGTTACCTGGCACCTAATAGGTTGGGTGATCAACGCTCTTGGTTTGCTTCGGACTTTCCATTTCAGTTCTTAGAAATCCCCCATCCCGTGAAACTCCTTTATCCGAGGCAATCTGGGATGGTGGACAGTCACCTTATAAGGATTTGTTCAACAAATGAATGAATGATGAATAAATGGCCTTTATTTTCAAAAAGTCTAAACTCATGAAACAAATTTTGTTAAACTTTTTGAGGATAAGAAGAGGATGGAGCAGAGTTTGGCCAACTCTGGGATGTGTGCCAAATCTGGCCCACTGCCTATTTTTTTAATGGTCTGAACATTAGAATGGTTTTAAAAAGATTACATGAAGAGGCCGGGTGCAGTGGCTCATGCCTGTAATCCCAGCACTCTGGGAAGCTGAGGTGGATGGATCACTTGAGGTCAAGAGTTTGAGACCAGCCTGGGCAACATGCTGAAGCCTTGTCTCTACTAAAAATACAAAAATTGGCCAGGTGTGGTGGCAGGCACCTGTAATTACAGCTACTCGGCAGGCTGAGGCAGGAGAATTGCTCGAACCTGGGAGGCAGAGGTTGCAGTGAACAGAGATTGTGCCACTACATGCCAGCCTTGGCTACAGAGCGAGACTTCGTCTCAAAAAAGAAAAAAAAATTATGTAAAGAATATTAGTTTGTGACACATGAACATTTTACAAAAATAGATTTTTTGGGTTCGTGAATATAGTGTCTTTGGAATGTAGCCATGCTCATTAATTTACGTGTTGTCTATGGCTGGTTTAGCCCTGCAGCAACAAAGCTGAGTAACTGTGAAAGCGACAGTGAGGCCTGTGAAGCCCCAACATATTTGATACCTGAAAAAGTTTTGCAAACTCCTGGGATAGAAGGAGCTCTGTGGACTCCAAGAGAGATCAGAGGTGGAAGGTGAGAGATGGCAGGACCCTCACATTGCGTAGTGGCAGTACCAAGACATCAGAGTACCAAGACATCAAACAGTGACTGGACTCAAGACACAGAGCTGTCTGCCTTAGCAAGGTTTCTGCACCCACCAAAGCTGAGAGCTTCTGAGACTGGGGAGGAGCCACTGTCAGCTGTGACAAAGAGGAAGTTGGCCATGATGGAGGACAGGGGCTGAAGGATGGGAAGTCAGGGGCTCTTTCTCTATCTTCTGGGTACTAGAAATGTCTCCTGGATTCTAAACTGACTCAGAGAGATAGGTGCTCAATGTTGACTAAGATGAAATTTCTAACCAGTGTGGTGGGAATTAGCCTTGGAAACGGATTTAAACTGAGCTTCATGAAAACAAATAAATAGTGATTTCTTATACTTCTGAGTGGGGTGGCTAACCTTGGCCACTACAAGTTGTCTGAAGGATTCTGTTGTAATACTATAGAAGTGCGGAATCTGAATATGTACGGAACCCAAGAAGTGATCTAAACCAAGGCCTGAAGGATGAGAACCATGAGCCTGGCAGTTTGTTTCAGGCCAAGAAAGGAACATTTTCAAAGTCCATAGGCTTGTCTTTGTCCCTATCCCCAAACCGCTGCAAACCTGGCATATAGTTGGTGCTAAATAAATGCTTAATGAGTCAATAGGCAAATGTTTTCTTTCTCCCTACTAGTAGTCCTCAGAACCTGTTATAATCTGACATGGATCATTTGTAGTTTAATATGAATTTAAGCAAATTGCTATCACACCCAGATATTTATAGTAAAGCCTTATCTGTAACAGTAGAAGGAAAACATATTCTTCAACTGAAGGTATTTAAATGTTAGCAAATCAATTGGGGAAACTGGAGATCCAGGCTCTTCCAAGGTTCTTGAAATCAGCACCCCAGTAACAATGCTAACAGCTGCTGTGTTTCTATTATGAGTCAGGTTCTAAGAAAACCACACTGTGTGAATTATCTGGAGTCCTCACAGAAATGCTGCCAGGTGGGTATTCTTACTGAACAGGTGGGAAAAATGAAGTTCGGAGAGGGCAATAAACCAACTCAAAGTCACACAGCTACTGTTTATCTTTCTCAGCCTTGTTAGTCCCCAGAGGGAGGTGGGTGGCTGGAAGAAAATGTTTTAATCATCGTTTTCCAGAAGAACAGGTTCCCAGAACTAGTCTCCTTGCCTTTTCTTCCACATGTTGAATTTCTGAACAGTAGCAATTTCATGGCCAGGACAGACTCTTGCTTGTTTGAGACATACTAAGCATTTCTCTAGATTGCTTCTCTAGTTATTTGCAGCTGATTTTTTCACAAATCATCTCTGAAGGAACACAGATAAATCTTTCCTTCATTAGCTTCATCTGCAGCTTGGGGAAGTTTAGCAAGGGAACTGCATTATTTTGAATAATTCAGCTTTCCATCCCAACAGTTCCCCATATATAAGAAAGTACCTGTATTAGAGTACTATGGGCCTGGCTGGCACCCTTATTTATATACATGAAGGTCTGTCTCATATGGAGTCAAGTTTGGTGATATTTGCAGCAATGTAATGAGGTGTGAATTGAGGATTAATTCCCAGCCCTGTTACTAGACCTGTTACTGAACAGACTTCAAAATCCAATTATAAATTATAATGCAATATAACATATTCCCAACTCTTACAGAACCTCAGGGACTTGAAGAAATCATTTACCTTGGAGTCATTTACATTTATTGGTTCTTGTTTTCATAATGCCCAGTACTTCCAATTTATTATTTAAGGATTCTATTTTTCACTGAATCCTTGCTCTAATGCTTCCTGTGTTATCAGCTTATGGAAATGAGGAACTTGTTTTCTATGAGGGAGGCATAGGGGTTCTCTCTGCAAAGGTACATCCCCCAAGGGAGTTTGTAAGGGGCTTAGTTTTTGATTTTAGAATATCTTGGCATTAGTTGCACACTTAAGACCCAGAGTTTGAAAAAATTAACCTTTTTTTCCCCCGGAGTATAAAAACCAACCAAACAAAACAAATCATTGTGAACAATGTGGAAAATTTCAGTTTGAACATTTAAATGAAAAAAATTAAAATACATATAATTACACCATTCAGTGATTAGAACTATCAATATTTTTGCATATTTATAGGTGCAGTGTTTTTTAGTGTTAAGCACTGTGCTGTTTTGCATGGATTGACTTACTTAAGCCTTTCAGCCATCTCACAAGATAAGCAATATTATCCACGTTTTCTAGATGAGAAACCAGCACAGCAAGGTTAAGTAATTTGCACAAGGTCATCCAGAGAGAGTTAGAGGTAGGTGTGGGATTCAGACCCACCTAGGCAGTCTAATGCTAGATTTCTGATTTCAGACTCTTCCTTCAACTTCAACAGTGTTATGTTTCCATGTAGATGTACATGGTGTCATATCAATGGCTATGCATATTTTGTGCTTAATGCAGCTACTTATATTGTGTATATAGTTTAGTGTCCCTTCTGAGTTTTTTTTTTTTTTTTTTTTTTTTCCATGGAGTCTTGCTCTTGTCCCCCAGGCTGGAGTTCAATGGCGTGATCTCTGTTCATGCAACCTCTGCCTCCCGGGTTCAAGTGATTCTCCTGCCTCAGCCTCCTGAGTAGCTGGGACTACAGGTGCCCACCGCCATGCCCCGCTAATATTTGTATTTTTAGTAGAGTGGGGATTTCGCCATGTTGGCCAGGCTGGTCTTGAACTCTTGATTTCAGGTGATCTTCCTGCCTTGGCCTCCCAAAGTGCTGGGATTAGAGGCGTGAGCCACCTCGCCTGGACTTCCGTTTTTTACTTATCATGTCATGTGTATTTATCTCTCCATTATATTAAGTTGTTTAAAAAAAAATTTTAAATTGTGATTGATTGCATTTTTAGAAAACAAAATATTTATATCTTATTTCACATCATGTTCCTAATGAAATTTTAGACGAATTAAAGATCTCAACAGTTTGTAAACAAATTAATTTTTTGGAAAAAAATAAGAAAATGCAAGGGAATCAACTCACTTGAGTTTGAATCACAGTTAGTTAACAGCTCTGTTATTTGGGCAGATTACTTAACCTCTCTGAGCCTCTGCTTCCTAATCTGTAAAATGAAAATGAGATAGTTTCTAAACCAGAGGTTTATTAAAGGATTAAACAAAAGGTTTAGTACTGTGCCAGGCATATAGTAAACTCCCAATATATGTTGGATGCTGCTATTACATGCAGGAATAGAAAAAACTGTCCACAATTTTGAAGGACTAGCATCCCTACTTTTCATCTCAATGGCTGACTCTCAATAACCTACTCTGTTTAAATAACCAGATCCCCTCAACCGTCATCCCATCTTGATAAGAGGTTTATTTTAATTGGTATCTAATGAGGAATTGCTATTATTCTTAGATGTGGCTTGGGACAAATTAAGCCTGCTGACTTCAAGTTAAGTTCAGAAATGATAATGTCTTCCTTCCTCTCAGCTTATTTTCTTCTTTATCATAGAATCACAAATGACAGGTTTGAACTATGAGTCTGCATATTTAGAAGAAGGAAAATATCTGATTTCCATAACGACTCTCCATCTCCAAGGAAAAAAGCTGGCAGAATGGCTAAGCAGAAAGGGTGGGTGAATTTGATTCCAGAGTCCTGGGTTCGATTTAGCCCAGACCACCCACCCAAATGAAGCCAGAATTATATGAGATTCAACACCAGGCCACTGACACTTAAACATTTTAACTTGCTCAATCTCCAGGATGGCAAATCTCCATGTAAACCCTGCTATATGCTCAGCTTATTTAGGTCTGAATGATAAGACAGCAGCATTTAATCAGAAGGCAGGGAACAATGTGTGGGAGATTAATGAAGCACTCAGCACTTGCAAGAAATTCCGAGTGACTATTCCAGCAAGTATGAAGCACAGTATTTTAGGGTTCAAGAATACCTTTGAGATGACTCATGCCAAGCTTCTCTTCATATGCTTATTCTCTATCTCAATATCTTCTTTGGTAAAAGTATCTGTTCAAATCTTTGTCCATTTTTCTTTCAGTTGGATAGCTTGTTTTCTTATTCTCCAGTTGTAAGAGGTCTTCACACATTTGAGATGCAAGTCCCCTGTCAGACACATGGATTGAGAATATGTTCTGTTGCTTGCCATTCTGCCTTCTTTATGTTGTTTTTCAAAGAACAAAATTTTAAAATTTTGCTAGGTTCAACTTACCAGTTTTGAAAAAAAAAAAAAACCTTTGAAAAATGTTCAGTTTAAAGAAACAGTCTTTTCACCAATCCATTGATAGCCTAACACAGTCCTTGAGGAAATAGGAAGTCATTGTTAAGAACAGGATAATGTGAGAATAATCTAAAATGTGCTCAATATTCATGTAACAAGATATACAAAAAATAACTTTAAATAAATTGAAATCGATTTTCTTGAGAGCTGCTGTCAGTTCAAACACTTGATTGGGCATATATATGTGGGAAGGGAAAACATGTATACATATACATATATAGTATATGTTTATATACACATGTATAAGCATAAGCATATATAGGTATAAATATATATTGGTTTTTATCTGTTTATTTTTAGTGTGGACCGATGCATTTTTTTTTTTTTGAGGTGGAGTCTCGCTCTGTTGACCAGGCTGGAGTGCAGTGGCATGATCTCGGCTCAGTGCAACCTCCACTTCCCGGGTTCAAGTGATTTTTCTGCCTCACCCTCTGGAGTAGCTGGGACTACAGGCACCTGCCTCCACACCTGGATAATTTTTATATTAGTAAAGATGGGGTTTCACCATATTGGCCAGACTGGCCTCGAGCTCCTAACCACAGGTGATCCGCCTGCCTCAGCCTCCCAAAGTGCCAGAATTACAGGCGTGAGCCACCACGCCTGGCCTGCATTCTTATTTTCAATTGTTTATAATTATTTTGATGCCATAATTATCTCAGATTTGGCCATCAGGAGGCCCATGCAGCTGCCCACTTTGTCCTCATGAAATGCCCCTTTATTTATTTACTTTTTGAGCACTTCTTTTCCTTCTGGCACAAGATATTCCAGTCTCATCTTGTACTTCCCTGACCCTGCTCTCAAATCGACCATTTATTTCTCCTTGGACCCCTAGTTGCTTTTAGTTTCCCTAAACTCTTAATCTCCAAATGCTAATAATGGTTACTTCTGAATAGTGGACTTTGGAATAGCAATGTACTTTTTTTGCTTTTCTGTTTGCTTGACTTTTGTTTATAATGAACACATGTCTTCCTCTTGCCCCATCCCTAAAGCCACAAAGATACTGGGAACAAACAAACAAAAAAACCCCCAGCAACTACTATCAACCAGATTGCTACCTAGGTGTAATTTCCACATGGTGCCCTTCTTTTTTATTTTTTGATTCTTGTTTTAGTCCTCTTTCCCTATTGACTGCACTTTTAAGGACAGGAGAAATATGGTTTTGGGCTCATATCAGATCTTTGGTCTAAGGAACTCCATACGGGAACTTTGAAGGTGGGTTGGGAGTTGACACACTGGAAACATGGAAACATCAGGTCTAAAAGTTAAATTAAAAGGAGGTTTTATTTCTCCCCCTCCACAGCTGAAATGGAACATGGAAGGCCTTCTTGAGGTAGGCTATACACTGAAGTGACCTTTCAGCAGGTGGCAGAAGGAAAGAGCAGCTGCTTGGTGATGGAGGGCTTTGGGTCACTCTCCACTAAAGTTCTCCACAGAACCCCATTATGGCCCCTTTTTGTTGAAGTGTGAGGCAGATGCTAAGAGCAGTCTGTTTTGTTCTGCAGCTGATGGGCAGGGGAGGCTTGAGGCAATGCACAGAAAATTTAACCTAGAAAAGGTCAAGGGCATTCCAGTGTGGTTATCTGAAGTTCAGAGATTTTAGCAGAAATCACTTAATCCAATTTTTCCATTTTAAACAGATAAGGAAACTAAGGTCTAGAAAGAGAAAGTGGTTTGCTCAATGTTCCAGAGCTATTTAAGGAACTCATTATGATCAAACCATGGATTGCTTGATTCATGTGCAATGCTCATTCAGTTAACTGTCCTGTCTTGTGTGTATGTGCGTGTGTGCATGCTCAGAGCCCACTTCTCTCAGCAGACATATGTATGATGGAAAATTTCAAAATACAAAATAATCAAAAGGCTATGGTGAACTTCAGGTACTTATCACTCAGCTTCAGTAATTACCAACTCATGGAGAATTTTGTTTAATTTCTATCTTCATCCACTTCTCTGCACCTTTATTATTTTGAAGCAAATCCCAGACACTATGTCATCTCTTCCCCAAATATTTCAGTATGTATCCTAAAATATATGAGCTCTTAAAATTCATCTCAATAATATTATTCTTTACAAAATTAACATTAATTCTTTAATATCAGAGGATCTTAAAGTTACACATTAACTCAGATGTGACAGGTATCAGCTCCTGATGTAGGCCAATTATAACATAGAAAGAAAAATACTGCACGGGAGAGTTGCGACACACTGCAGAGGAATGTATAACTAGGACTGCGGATAAAATGCCTAGTTAAATTTGAATTTCAGATAAACAAAACATGCTTTTTTAGTATAAGTATGTTCAAAGTATTGCCTGGGACATATTTATACTGTAAAAGGTATTTGCTGTTTATCTGAAGTTCAAATTTCACTGGGTGTTCCATATTTTTATTTCGTAAATCAGGCAACTCTTAACACCACTGGGGGAAGGAGGGTCCAAAGGCTTTCTGGAGAAGGAGGCGTGCCTGTCAAAAGATGGAGACATATACATGTGTGTATGGGGAACAATAGGTAGTAGAGGTGTGGAGTAATGGGGTTCTTTATATTTCCCCCATTTCCCTGTAAGACCTCCAGAAGATTTTTAGCTTTCAGTCATCTGAAAAGATGAGATTTTGATAATAATAAATATAGCTACTACTGTTGTCATAATTGCTATATGCAAGATACCATTAGTTTACTATAGTCAATGCTAATTCACTTCATTCTCTCATCATTTTTCTGAGGTAAACGTTCCCCAGTGGATGCAATTTGCCAAAAGTCACCCAGACTATGAAAGAGTCAGAATTATGACCCAGGTGGATTTGGCTTTAAAGCCTGTATGCCCAAATGATGGTCTAGGTTGCTTCTGGGTCTTAAGGAAGCATTGGATATTTTGGGGATTTGACTTGGAAGTTCTGAAGTTGGAATCAGGCTTTGTTCCTTCTGAACTTTTGGATATGAACTCCATGATTCAGTACCACCATATTTCTCAGGCCCCAAAGTGATTCTGAGAAGATGTTTCTGTGCTCAGCCTGGCATGAAGCCACAAGGTATATCAGGGGCCAGGCCTGGCATAAGGAGGTGAGACGGGAAAATGTTTAGCCCTATTTCCTTGCTCCAATAGAGTTCAAGCAAAGGCAGAGTCAAGAATGGCATGTCAGGATAGGGGGCTTCATTCAGGAAAATGAAGAAGTAGAAAGGCTTGGGGGCTGTTCACGTGATGGATAAAAGCATGGACTTTGGAGTGAATATCCTGTGACTGGCACTTATAGCTGTATGAGTGGATGAGTTGCCTGAAATCTCTGAACCTGAGAAGCATGGTTTAACATAGCTACTTGAGGTGGTGGTTCTGATGATCTAATGAGAAAATGTTTGTAAAGCCCTTAAAGGTGCAATGCTCAATAAATGGTAATTATTATCATCACCATTATCATTACCACAGGTGGTCATCATCATCATCATCATCATCATCTTCCTTATTATCTTATTAAGAATCTAGCAATGCTGAACTACCTTGTCTTGGAACCCTGACTTTTGCATTGCTTGCTTTCCATATTTGTTAAATACTTACAAACTTGCACCAGACCCTGGTAAAGAGGAAAAGTGAGAACTCTGAGTCTAGTGGGGGTGTCTGATCCCCCCACTCCGGCAAAAAAAAAAAACAACAAAAAATGACACTGTACAGAGTGGTTGATAGCACTGTAGGGATGGACTCAGGGCAAAGGGAGCCTAGATGAGAGTATTGCAAGTGATAAAAACGAGCTTCAACTCGCTCAAGTCAAAAAAAAAAAATGACAAACTGGCTTACATAATTGAGAGGTAGAGGGGGAATCTAGCTTCGTGAATTGCTGCACTCCAACAAGACTGGAGCCAGGTGCTTGTACAGCGTCACCATGAACCCCTCTCTCTGCCTCTCTCACCTCTGGTTTCTTCTGTGTTGCTCTCATACTAGGTCCAGGGTGCTTCACCACATGTTGCTGGTTCTCTCAAACCCTGTCTGCACTTTGTAAATGGTTCCCCTGTTATGTCTCCTCAATTAGTATGTTTGAATATGTTACCTGTGTCTTGTGGGTCCCTTGATTGGTACAACAGTATATAGAGTTAGGGGTAATGTGCAGTAGAATTGGTTCCAAAAACCCAGGTGTTTCTTTGAGCAGAGCCCTGCCTCATCCTCCCTCAGTATACTGAAAGGCACTGTCAAATAACATTTACGTGCATCTTGCATCATGTTGGCCAAAAGTCAGTAAGAGAAAGAAATGAACTGCAGGCTATTTGTCACCAGTCGGCTATCCAATCAAGCCCCTTCATGATTTGTAATACAAAGTAGACTTCAACAGGAAACATTTATTTTAGCTTCATCATTCCTCCTCCTAGTGATGTTTACTTTGCAAAATACTTCTCGTAATTTCTTTCTTTCTTCTTCTTCTTTTTTTTGTTTTGCAACTGCATTCTCCTGTCAGCATCCTCTTTTGTGCCGAGAGCACAAACAGCTCAGAGATTCCAACTTTGTTGGAAGAAATATGACTCTATTAATTACCCTATGAAATGGGACTTCTAAAATTCAGCCATATAACTAAATAAGAATCTGAGAGGCTGGGTGTGGTGGCTCCTGTAATCCAAGCACTTTGGGAGGCCGAGGCAGGCTGATTACCTGAGGTAAAGAGTTCAAGATCAACCTGACCAATGTGGTGAAACCTCATCTCCACTAAAAATGCAAAAATTAAGCTGAGTGTGGTGGTGTGCACCTCTAGTCCCAGCTACTTGGGAGTCTGAGGCAGGAGAATCTCTTGAACCCAAGAGGTGGAGGTTGCAGTGAGTCAAGATGGCGCCACTGCACTCCAGCCTGGGTGACAAAGTGAGACTCCATCTCAAAACAAACAAACAAACAAAAAAACAAAATCAACCCTGAGAAATATCACAGAAGGATGAACAAATGATTCTACCCAAATATATACTAGAAAGTCAAGGTCAAGCCACCTAGTATTAACATTCAGAGGCCACTGATTATATTCATTCATCTTTCCTTTCGTTCATCTAGCCATTATATATTCACATTCCTCCACCACTCATCATCTACAACGTGATTGGCCTAATGCAACCAGAAGCCAAAGACAAGGTTGCCTGTTGATGCAGTCCACGCAGGTCAGCCTTCCTGGATACACAGCAGCTTAGAAAAGAGTAAAGAGATCTGTAGAAATAAACAGAATAAATACAATACCTCCTCCTATTTCCACAATTCCTTATTCATTATGTGAACACATTCATTAGTCAAGACCTACCATAGACACCGACCCACCCAAGATTCCTCTCACCTGTGCCACTCCCTGCCTTCACCTG
Source organism: Macaca mulatta (assembly GCF_049350105.2). Classification (NCBI taxonomy): domain Eukaryota; kingdom Metazoa; phylum Chordata; class Mammalia; order Primates; family Cercopithecidae; genus Macaca; species Macaca mulatta. Next base: position 127,244,205 of record NC_133407.1, on the reverse strand, counting down.
GAATAAGCTTTCCTCATCTCTGAATAGCCTGATACTTTCTCAGGATCTCCACCAATTCTCATTTTGTACCTTAGTCCTTATCATAGTCAATATAGGCTACTATAACAGCCAACCATAAATGAATGGCTTAAACAACATTTATTTCTCACAGTTTTAGAGGCTAGGAAGTCTAAGATCAAGGTGTCCTTCAGATCCAGTGTCTACTGATGGCAGTCTCTTCCAGCTTTGCAGATGGCCAACTTCTCCTGGAACCTTCACAGGATTGAGAGAGAAATCATCTCTTCTTATAAGGGCACTAATTCCATTCATGAGGTCTCCACTCTTATGACCTAGTCACCTCCCAAAAGCCCCGCTTTGGGAGTTAGGATTTCTTTCTTTTTTTTTTTTTGAAACGGAGTGTCACTCTGTCTCTCAGGCTGGAGTGCAGTGTTGCGGTCTCGGCTCACTGCAACCTCCACCTCCTGGGTTCAAGAGATTCTCCTGCCTCAGCCTCCCAAGTGGCTGGGACTACAGGCGCGCACCATGTGCACAGCTAATTTTTGTATTTTTAGTAGAGATGGAGTTTCACCATGTTGGCCAGGATGGCCTCGATCTCCTGACCTCGTGATACACTCGCCTCCACCTCCCAAAGTGCTGGGATTACAGGCGTGAGCCGCTGCGCCCAGCCAGGATTTCAACATAAGAATATTTTTGGGTCACAGACATTTAGTCTATTAATAGTCCCCTGTAATTCATATGTGTGTGTTTTTGACTGGATTCCTCAAAAGCAGACTCTGAAATGAAAATTTGTGTGTGGAAATAATCTATTAGGAAGTGCTCCCAAGAAGAACTGGTAGGGAAGTGGGGAAATAAGAAGGGAAGGGATCTAGGCTGGGGTATGACTTAATCCTAAGGAGGTCTGGGACCATTGCACATCTGGCCTCAGGGCTGACCTAACCAGGGGCAAGGAGCAAACTAAATGGACTAGCACACAAGTCAATGGTGAAGGACTTCCAGTTCTCTGAGCTCCCCAGCAAAGTGGCTCCAGCAGCCTGTGGCCAGATGCCAACAGAGAGACGCAGGTGCTGGCTGTTGAATGTAGAAGCTCACTGGGATCTGATGTGCATAAAAGTGGTGATGGATTTGAAAAGGAAGATATGAAGCTCTGACAGTCTTATTACATACATCTTCTCTCCCTCTTGGATAGTAGCTTCTCTAGAGCGAAGACTGAAATCTTCTTTGTAACCATATGTATCTTTGTAAAACCAATGTTCAGCCAGGGCTAGCTTCTTGGGTGTGTGGCCTATGCAATTGCACAGTAGTCAGAAGGGCCCCAGGCTTGGTATAGTACTCTGCTGTCATCATTTTGATATTCCTGATACTGTAATTGCTGAACAGAAGCCCTGAATTTTTGTTTTGCAAAATTCAGGGCCCAACAAATTATGTAGCCAGTCCTGTCTAGCACTGTGTCTGGCAAAGATTAGGCATCCAATATATTTTTCTTGAATTAAGGAACGAACGCCCAGCATTCACTAGGTAGCTAAATGGGTGTATCAGGAGAAAGTATTGTCCTTATGCCTTCAAGCTAGAAAATAAAGAAGCTGGAGTTGGGTGTTCTCTGACCCCTTTCCCTCCTCCCCCAGTCTTTATATCTCTTTAGGATCCTAGGGTGAGCAGAACTTTGTTTATTTTAAGCCACTAGTTATTTTTCTCTTCCTGTGACACAGAAAATTCTTGGCATCAGGCAGCTTTCAGGCAACACTATTTTTATTTCCCTAGCAGATTAATTAAATTTAGGCTCATTTGCTTTTCTTCAGCAAAATGGAATACATGGGACTGTGGCAGAGGACTGGCTGGGATGGGGTTCTGTAGTGGTTAGGTACATTGATTTGAAACGCCATTTACTATAAATCCACATGAGAGAAGAGAGTTAAGGCTTTGCTAAGATCAGTCACTCTGACTTCCCTGCTGTGTAGGGCAACCACACACGTCTTACAATCCTACAGCTGGATGGAGCTGTAGGAATGGCAAGACCAGGGGTCAGCAAACTACACCTGATGGGTGAAATCTGGCTGGCCACCTAATTTTATAAATAAAGCTCTATTGAAACACAACCATGGAAATTCATTTGCATATTGTCTCTGGCTGTTTTGGGGATTGTCACAGCAGAGTTGAACAGTTGTGACAGACACCATATGTCATGTAAAGCCAAAAGTATTTACTATCTTTACAGATAAAGTTTACCTTTACAGATAAAGCTTATTGACTACTGATCTAGAAGAAGCCCTCAAAGTTTATTATGTGAAACGTTACCAGCCTTCAGGATGTTCTAGACGGAGAAGATTCTGTGGTCAAATATACTGGGAAAACGCAAACTTAATCTACCTCTTGGAGCTTCACAAACCACGTTACCTATTGGAGGAGTTGCTGTCCTTGCTCTGCTCGTATTCTCTGCACACTCTGCATAGTATAAACTCATGTGACTTTTGCTCAAGTGTCTTGTTTTGTTATTTGTGTTCTTTTACTGCTGACTCAGGAAGTACACGTTGTGGCCTGCAGAGCAAGCTGGAAGTACTTGAGAGCCAACCCCTTTGAAAGCAGACTTCAACAAATGAGGGATGGTAGTTGGGAGAAAATTTCACAGCTTTCTCGCCTGTTGGTTGGGATAACTCTGAAGTGTGTTCTACATTGTCTTTCAGAGATCACCAGTGGGATTGAGCTCCAGGTCCCCATAGTGGTAAACCAGCTCATTAATGTACCCTGTGTTGATTGACTTCACTTCTCCTAGTGAAGTTGCCAGAAATAACGTCCCAAATAAACTAATTATATTCTAATTCTTATTTTATAGTATGCTTCTGGGGGAACCCAAACTAAGATATCTACTAAATAAAGGCTCAGAGAAGTCCTGCAATAAACATACAGATGGTCCTCAACTTAACAATGGTTCAACTCACGAATTTTTTTTTTTTTTTACTTTACAATGATGCAAAAGCAATATGTATTCAGTAGAAACTGTACTTTGAATACCCATAAACCATTCTGTTTTCTTTTCTTTTTTTGACAGAGTTTCACTCTTGTTACCCAGGCTGGAGTGTGGTGGCACAATCTCGGCTCACTGCAACCTCCGCCTCCTGGGTTCAAGTGATTTTCCTGCCTCAGCCTCCTGAGTAGCTGGGATTACAGGCATGCGCCACCATGCCTGGCTAATTTTATATTTTTGTTAGAGATAGGGTTTCACCATGTTGGTCAGGCTGGTCTCGAACTCCTGATCTCAGGTGATCCACCCACTTTGGCCTCCCAAAGTGCTGGGATTACAGGTGTGAGCCACCATGCCCGGCTTCTGTTTTCATTTTCAGGGTAGTATAGTATTCAATACATTCCATGAGCTATTCAACACTTTATTATAAAATAGGCTTGTGTTAAATAGTTTTGCCCAACTGTGGGCTAACGTAAGTGTCCTGAGCACATTATAATAATAAATATTTATAATATATGTATTACATATAATACATATATTATTATAATAAATATATATTTATTAAGCCTCAAGAACCACATATATAAATATATATGTATAAGCATATATATAATATATAAACATATATAAATATATAATATATAAACATATATAAATATATATTTGTTTAAATATATATTTAAATGCATGTGTATGTATTTATTTAAATATATATTTATATTTATATATTTAAATATAAATTAAATATATTTATATAAATATATATTTAAATGTATATATTTAAATATATATGTTTTATATTTATATATACATTTAAATATGTATTTAAATATACATATATATGTATATTTTATATATATTAAATATATATTTAATGTGGTTCTTGAGGCTTTTTCCGATTTGGCCTGTATCCAATTTCCCAGCCTAATTTCTCACATCTCTCCCACATCTTTGCCTCATGCTCATGCTGCATTTGGGTCATATCATGCTTTTTGTTTTTTTTCCAGTTTATTGAACCTGCTATGTTCTTAATGATGTTATTCTCTGTCTTTGCTGCCTTGCCAAGTTCTACCAATCTTTCAGGCCTTAGACAAAATATCATCTGTGAAGTTATTTTAAGAAAACAGTAAAAAACTCAAAACCAGGGTTGAATGCTTCTGTTAGACATTTCTGTACTTTCCCTGTCATTGCACTTGCTGAACTTCATAATTTCCAGTTGAGCTACATAATTTCTAGTTTCTGCAAACTGAAAATTATGTAGGTCAGTAAGTGCCATGAGAACTCCACATAGCTCCATGAGAACAGGTATCATATCTACCTTACTCCCACACTGCATACCAGAACCCAGCAGAAGTGCTTCATACATATCTGTCGACCATGTGGATGGGAGATTGAATGCTTCAATAATCTTTGTATTGTAGTAAAGGTACCATATATTTCTCCTGGACTAGTTCCTTGGAGGAACATTGTTTAGTCTCATTTGAGTCCTTTTTTCCCGTAGGCTTTGTCCTTAGACTGTCAAGCCCTGTTTAGTGTGAATCTCTCACATTTGATATCCAATAAAGTTATTTATTTCCATGATCCTTCATACCTAACCAGTCTCCTCTTCACAATTTTTCACCTACTTCCTCACCCTGCCCATTGCTATAAATCACCACTTGCCCCTACTGTATTTAGAGTTGAGTTCTATGTCTCTTCCTTGTTGCAGTAGTCTTGGATAAAGTCTTCCCTGTCTATTTAACTTGGAGCTGAGCTCAGCTCTATACTGAAATCTCTCTCCTCTACTGCAGTTAGTTGAACAAAATCTGTCTTGCCATTTTTGACAGGTGTCTGGAGCAATCTCTCTTTAACAGTGTTCTGCTCCTTTGTACTTGGGCCTCAACCCATGTCCAAGAGGAATGGGGATTCTTGGATAGTCTGGAGCTTCACCCCTAAACCCACCTTGTAAGCACTCTAACTGTAGTGCTTCAATGTGAGGGAGAGTTGACAGATATCTATTAAGTTGGTGCAAAAGTAATTGTGGTTTTTGCCATTACCTTTACTTTACTTTTGCACCATCCTAATATTTTCTCTTTTATTTTCCACCATTGTTTCTCGAGAGCTGACGATCAGCTCTCTTGAGGATATGGAGACGAATAAGAATCTCAGTTCTCAGGCTGGAATTCTCCAAGAGCAACTAATATAATTTATATAATGACATGCTATTCCAGAGATTTTGCATCATTCCCAAACAGAAGGGTCTCTGAGTGCTTATGTGGTTTTTCCCCAGATATTCACAGCTGGCAGATATTTCTGGGTTCTGGGCTTCTCTGTCTTGAAGGATTTCCCATTCTGTGAGAATTTCATTGACACTTAAACAATGAGAGTTCTTCGTTCTATGCATTCTATGTGTCTTTGAAGTAACATAGACAGCTCAAAAACCGTTAAAATAAAGATCAGAGACAAAACTGGGCACAGTGGCTCATGCCTGTAATCCCAGAGCTTTGGGAAGTTGAGATGGGAGGATCACTTGAGGCCAGGAGTTTGAACTAGACTGGGCAATATGGCAAGACCCCATCTGTACAAATGATTTTAAAAATAGCTATGGTAGCATGGTCCAGTAGTCCAAGTTACTCAGGAGGCTGAGGTGGGAGGGTTGCTAGAGCCCAGGAGTTTGAGGTGACAGTGAGCTATAATCACACCACTGTGCTCCAGCCTGGGTGACAAAGCAAAACCCTATCTCTTAAAAAAAAAAAAAGAAAGAAAGAAAAATCAGAGACAATAGCACAGTCAAGTTTGTTTTGTGTGTGGCCTTAGGGTAGTTAAAAGCCATGTCATCCATATCTAGCTTAATTTCAGAAGAGTTCCAGGAGCCAAGAAACCACAGTCCAGTACCAGGTGATGACCCCAGAGTTCGGAAGTTATTTTCATTCTTCATCTCTCCTCCCATCCTGGTTTCAGAGAAGGAGCTTGGTGGAGGGAAATCTAGCAAGGACAGCTCATGAGCGATGAGCTACATTACTATGCAATTCATTGTCTTTGCGATTCCACACATGCTTTTCAGGGGGGAATCAAAAGTCTTTCCATGAAGGCGAAAGTGTCAGAGAAATTGAAGATTTTTAGAAACCTCCTTGTGATTTCCCCTTTCCTCATCTTTAATTTTTGTTATTGATTTTCATTAAGCCCTCCAGAGGCTCCCTCAGTACCTATAGCTTTCATTCCTTCAAAGAGAGAGAGATTGTGAGACAGCAGCTAGTTCCAAGCGTGTACAGGCCACCAGAGATGCGGCAGCCTTACAACCAAGTAAGCCGTTGTCTTACTCCTGCCTGAGTTCTCTGCCTCTTTGGGTGAGAAGTCCAGAGATTTTCCCACTGCAGACTGAAAATCTATCTGAGGTCCAAGTACACCCTTAGGGTAAAAGGACAAGAAACTGGGCTTAGGAGGAGATGAGACTAGTGAAGTTCCTTTGAATATAAAAACTAAATCATTACATTTGGAAATGACTGTATCTCATACATAAAAATGTGCTTCCACAAATTGGCTGGGCTGGGTGAAGTCCAAAGCTTAATAAGAAACAGAAGGGTCTTGGAGTGCTCATGTGGTTCTTTCCTCAGATATTCACAGCTGGCAGGTGTTTCTGGGTTCTGAGCTTCTCTGTCTTGGTGAATTTTCCATTCTGTGAGAACTTCACTGACCCTTAAACAACGAGAGTGCTGCATTCTCTGTGTCTTTGAAGTAACTCAAAGACACAGAGTGTTTTTGATCTGGAAGACTGCTTATTTGCTAGTTATGAGCTAAACTGGAATAAATGCAGTCTTAAATGGAGTCCGCATATTTCCTTCCACCAATTCTGAAAACTAGCACAGTCTTTGTGATCAGACCTAGTTTACTCATCTACTACTAGAGCACACCTGTGTTTTCTTCTTTTGGCATGTCATTGACCTGCATATAAGCAAATATGTTAATAGTCCCCTTTCTACCCTTTCTGTTTGAGAAGCCCTCATTCATACATTCGTTTTTTCTTTTTCTCTTTCTTTCTCTCTTTCTTTCTTTCTTTCTTTTCTTTTCTTTTCTTTTCTTTTCTTTTTTTTTTTTAGTCTCGCTGTCGCTCAGGCTGAAGTGCAGTGGTGTGATCTCAGCTCACTGCAACCTCCACCTCCTGGGTTCAAGTGATTCTCCTGCCTCAGCCTCCTGAGTAGCTGGGACTACAGGTGTGTGCCACCACACCCAACTAATTTTTGTATTTTTAGTAGAGACGGAGTTTCACCATGTTGGCCAGGATGGTCTCGATCTCTCGACCTCGTGATCCGCCCGCCTCGGCCTCCCAAAGTCATTTTTCTGTTCAATATTCACTAAGCATTTGCTATACACAGGTGCTGTTCTAGGTGCTGAAGCTACTGTACAAGACAGGCGAGGCTCTTGTTTTAAAGATCTTACAGGTTAATAGATGGCCACACGCATTGTTTGACCTTATCTTCGTATTCTTAATCTAAAAAGCACTGAGAATGTGTTAGCTTCTCCAGCCCCTCTTCTCATTCTCCCATCGAGGACATCACCTGCTTATTGACATTTAGCCCTCTCTGTGCTCGGCTTATGCCACAGACTGTCTGGTCAAAGGTTGTGAAAAGGGGTAGAAGGGGCAGATTCTTAAGTGATTAGAATTTGTCCATATGTGTGTTAGTCCCTTGTTATACTTTTCTTTTTGAAAATATTGGTTTGCATAAAACAGTATCAGAATGGGAAGGGATTTTAGAGAACATCTGGTCACAGAGTGCCTTTTTCCTAAGTAAGGAAGAATCTGAGAGCTAGAGAGGAGGTAGCAGGTACAGAGCTGGAAGTAAAAGCCATTCTAACCTTTGCATCAGTGTTTCTACCGTGCCACCTGTCATGTACTAAGATCAGGAAGATACTTTCACCATCCCAGGGGCTCTACTGCCTTTCTTTCCCTTCTTCCATGGTCTTCTTCCCAGCATTTGTACCTTCTTTAAGGAAAACCATGGGCTACAGGCCACACAGATTTAAAAGCTCAGTTGTCTTCTCCCAAAGGAATAATTTTCTGGAAAACTAAACTAAATGACAGAGAGAGGGAGGGAAATCATTATATCGTTAGAGCATTAAAAAACCCCACAAAACTCTTCTTGATTCCTTTGAGCTCTGGGCATGTGAAATGCTGCTGCTTCCCCTCCCTCCTCCTCATTTTATAGAATAAATTTGTGGTAATTAAGTATAAACTGTAAATAATGGAGAGACCATCCTTTGGTGGTTTTACATCCACTCCTGGTATCATAAAGAAGCTAGGCTGTAGCATGAAATAATCCTCGGTTGCAATCCTGGATTCGATCTGCCACTTAATGCTCTGAGATCCCAGGTAGGACACTCAACCTTCCCTAAATTTCATTCTCTTTTGTAAAATAGAGAAATACCAATGTCCTAAAGCTGTATAGGGGATTAATAAAAGACCGTACAGCAGTACTTGAGTGCAGTAGATGTTCTATAAAGGGCAGTTATTAATAAAGAAAATGATAGTAACAATTTGTCTAGAATTAGACAAGTTAGAATAGACATCAGACATGTGCATAGGTACACTTTGTGCTCCTGAAATGTGTATATGCCTCTTGAAGTCCCACAGCAACTTCTGTAAGAAAACAGGCCCTTTCTGATCTCAAAATTTTATTTGAAAGAAAAACACGAGGCTCGTTTAGAAAAGGTGGAGGACTTTTGCAGAGCTACCCAGCTTGTGGTGGTATATCTGGGACTAGAGTTCAGGTCCTCTCTCTGGCCCACTTCTATAAATCAGTGGTTTCTCTAGGGCATAGATTTCCTGGCTACACACTGAACACTCACACAAAGTGGAAGAAATAAAGGCCACAGTTAGTTACAGTTCATAATTTGTTACCAAATAATTATGAAAAAATTTAGATGGTAACTGTTCTTTAGATTTAGAGTTGTGAAAAAGGTACTGAGAACTTGTAACAGGAACGTGTGGTATTCCTCGAGTGTGTGGGAGTATAAAACATGCTAAAATTTCCATTTTATGCCATGCCACCTCCTGTATTTGATTTAAAAATTGTACCTCTTAAAAGATCAAAGAGAAATCGGAATCCATGTGGCCTAGATTGAAATTAGAGAAGAGGAGACTAGCACAACAAATCTCTCAGGCTTGAATGCTTTGGGTCACTCTCCCCACTTGTTAATGGGCTGGCCCAACCTTTTTCTATTCAGCAGAATGGTCTCCCCAAGAGCTCTCCTTAGCTCCACCCACGAAGAAGATCAGCTGATGAACAGTTGGTTTTCTTCCAACCCTCTCCCCCTTTCTTATAAAGGACTATTTAAAGCACAAATCCTGATCTCAGAGTTGGATCCATTTTTAGATGCTAAAATAAAGAAAATTAGGGGTTCTTGGATAGGGTATGTTTCTATCTAGTTCACCAAATTGCAAGGGTGTTGCACCAAATTGCAAGGGTGTTGCAGCTCTTGTACAGGAATATCTTGGCTATATTTAATCACAGGAAAACTTCCCAGGGAGACTCAGGTTAGCTTCTTTTGTACAATGACAATACACAAAAGGTTTCACTTGGAGTAGCAAACAAAATTATTCCTTCCAGGCACTTTCACTGAGCCCGTATCTGAGATGCAAATACCATTGCCCTTCTAGTCCAAGTTACAGATTTTGTATTAGAGATTCTTATAATTTCCTCTATCAATCACTTCCTCCCCAGTTCCTCTCTTCTTTCTTTGAGAACCCGTCCACAGACTCTGTAGTGTCAGTTCCTACAGTCCCTGCTAAGTGAGCATGTCAGCCTCCTCCTCGACCTCAAATGATTATATTAGAAGTCATTACTCAAACTCAGCCAATCAGCTTCTCTCTCCTGGGATAAGAATTGGGCCTTCTGAGATGCTACTGAGTGTCTGTTGAGCATTTAAAGAGAAAAGTCAAGTCAGCAATGGGGATATCGTGTTTGGTTCTTGTGCCAAGAATCCAGAAATAATTGGTTTAGGAAATAGAGATAGAGGGATAGAAAGAGAATACAGAATAATGACCATGTACAGAGAGAAGCAGAGATCAGAAACCAATTCATTTGAGAGAAACTGAGAGTGAAGCCTCAATTTTCCTTTCTATTGCTGTTTTCAGGATTGTGTGGACATTCATTGCATTCTCTATCCTTTCATTCCATTATATGCTCTGTACCTTGGTGAATACAACCCTCCCATTTTTCCTTTGTTTGTGTGTGTATATGTATATATGTGTAATTGGAAGGGATTTTTTTTTCTTTTCAACCAAGGTATCTCAAGACAGATTTGCATCACGATCTCACTTGTGACGATCAGTAACATTTTCAAGATGGCAGCTTGGTTTTTAGAGTAGAGCCCATGGTCCTGGCACTAGAACCAAGAAGTAGATATCCTATGTTTTAGTGTCTTAGCATCACGCTCATTGATTTGTCTGTCACTGATGCTTCAACACGTGCATGTGCTTTTGCTCTGTTTGCATTCTTTGCATCAGCCTAAAATAGATTCTATAATTGATATCCCTCCCAGAGGAGTGTGACTTTCCATCTGGGATGGATTTTCAAAAATTCTTACTGGGAGCCCATAGAGTTGGAAGGACTCCAAGATTCTTCATCACACCATTGGCCAGGCTCTCTGGTCTCCTTCTCTGAAAGGTGTGAATATGACCTTTCCATTGGCCACCAAGGTTGCCATATTCAGCTACTTGCAACTGAGACACAAAGGGCTTCGAGGGAGAACAGCCCACAGAATTCTATTTGAGGAATGCCAAATGGTTCTCTAGGGCCCAGCTGGTACTGCTATCTCTTGCACAGTGCCTGAAATGTGTACAGTTATTTTTGGTGAGTTATAATATTATTGCTCCCAACGACGTCTAATATTAAAGCAAAATTAACAATGCCCTTGAGGAAGGCAGAAAACTCTCGAATCTGCTTAGTTGTGTGATTCATGAAAATCAAAACCTTCATGCTTCGGTTTCCTCATCTATGAGATGGTGATAATAATAATGCCTATCTCACAAGGTTGTTATGGGTATTAAATGGGTTTCTATTTGGAACTCCCTAGAACAGTGCCTGGCTCATAGTATGAGCCCTGTGTTTGTCAAAAAAAAAAAAAAAAAAAAAAAAGAAATCTTTTCTGTCACTCAACTTGAAACAGCTCAAAGCAAGAAGTCTTTGAAAACTGGACATATAACAAATTTCCTTTAATTCCTTTTTCTTCTTTTGTCAGATAAGTGAGTTTGAATGTTTTTGTGAAACACTCTTGCCTCCTGTTAAAATGGTGAAAGGATAAAGTCTGGGGCTTTCCTTTACATGATTTGTAAGCTCTTGGATTTACAGTGTCTGAAGTTTGGAAGTGGGGAGGGCCAGGGAGTTGGGTTCTGGTGGGTCTGGAAAACCACAGGACGAGGCAACACTTCACCAGAGCAAGGCTGAAGGTTTCACTCTGGAAAGGATTTTTTTTTTTTTTTTTGAGATGGAGTTTCACTCTTGTTGCCCAGGCTGGGGTGCAATGGTGCAATCTTGGCTCACTGCAACTTCCGCCTCCCGGGTTCAAGTGATTCTCCTGCCTCAGCCTCTCGAGTAGCTGGGATTACAGGCATGTGCCACAATGCCCAGCTAATTTTGTATTTTTAGCAGAGATGGGGTTTCTTCATGTTGGTCAGGCTGGTCTCAAACTCCTGACCTCAGGTGATCTGCCTGCCTCGGCCTCCCAAAGTGCTGAGATTACAGGTGTGAGCCACTGTGCCTGGCGGATTTTCTTAACATAGATTATGAGGCATACAATATTGGGCTAGAAAGAAAATGAGAGGTGACGGAGGGACTTGGGAAGTTATAATAATTTTACAATGAATAACAGTCTTTTTTCTGGTAAAAGATTTATTTCTTCCTTCAGCAAGATGTCCATATCAGTTTGTCTGGGCTTCTGCTCCAAAATGGCCTCCCTCAGGATCTAGGCTGAAGGAGCAGCCTCCACGGGGCATTTGCCAGTTATCACAGCCCAGAGAAGCAGGGCAGTGAATTGAGCCCAGGCTCTCAAAGCCTTCACCTGGAAGTGGCACATTTCACTTCAGCTCAAATGTCACTGGCCAAAGGATGGACACACTCAACTGTAAGGAAGCAGATAAGTAAAGTCCTACCATGCATTTGACAGGATTGTAGAATAGCTCCAATAGACCACATGTGACTCCTTCCTCTTTGCCTCTCTCTGGCAACAGCCTGCAGTAGAAGTGCAATACATGTTAGGTGACTGCCTGCCTGATTGTGGAGCTTAGCAAGTGACTGGGACAAAATGGAATCAAAGCCGGAAAACTATGTCTCCTCTTTCTCCTCCCCTTTTGACACCTCTTTGCTTCTGCCAGGATTCTGACTCTGAAATTGATTATCTGAATGATCCTGGACCATCATTTAGCTATTCTAAGCCTCAGTTCCTGCAGTCGGAAAGGGGGGACATTATTACTCCTATGTAAAGATAGAGTAAGATGGCATCTCTGAAAGCCAGGGTTGATTAAGGCTTGTGCCTCTGGCTGTTGCCCAGTGCCCGCTCTGGGGACCTTGAGTGCCCATTGCCATATGCTGAGCTACTCTACTGGGGCCTGCTGTCCTCAGGCAAGGTCCTATATGAATAAAAGTCTTTGTGAGAATCTATCTCAAAGGTTCAGGCATTGGTTTTATGTGTGTGTGTGTGTGTGTGTGTGTGTGTGTGTGTAATTTAAACACAGGAATACAGGAGGTGGTCATGGGAGTCAGTGTGGGTCTCTGGGATATGACTACTTTTACATCATAATCCCAAGGAGTTGTTGGTTAAATTGTGGTCAGAGATTACAAGAATACTGGGTTTTATTTTTTTGTTAAGTCAGATTTATTTAGGTTTAATAGACACACAGTACAATTCACTCTTTTCAGTGTGTAGTTCTATGAGTTTGACAAATGCATGCAGTCATGTAGCCACACCTCACAATCAAAATGGAGACCATTTCCAGCCCCCTTAAAAGTTCCCTTGGCCAGGCTTGGTGGCTCACGCCTGTAATCCCAGCACTTTGGGAGGCCAAGGTGGGTGGATCATCTGAGGTCAGGAGTTCGAGACCAGCCTGGCCAACATGGCAAAACCCTGTCTCTACTAAAAATACAAAAAAATTAGCCTGACGTGGTGACACATGCCTGTAATCCCAGCTACTCGGGAGGCTGAGGCAGGACAATCGCTTGAACCTGGGAGGCGGAGGTTGCAGTTAGCCGAGATCATGCCATTGCACTCTAGCCTGGGTGACAAGAGCCATATCCCATCTCAAAAAAAAAAAAAAAAAAAAAAAAGAAAAGAAAAGAAAAGAAAAAGGCTCCTTGTGCCCATTCGTGGACAGCCTCATTTCCTACCCATATCCCTCGCATCCACAGACCAATTTCTTTGTTTTTTGTTTTGCCTTTTATAGAATGTCAGTAAAGCTTCTCTGACCTTTGAACTCACATCAGGTGATCTCTTTTAGCATCCTATAGCCCTTATTTCAATTCTAATTATACTGTGTATGCAATTAATTAAAAATTGTTCAATGTCCATCTCTTCTGCTAGACTTCTGCCAGCATGTCTGAAGGAGGGAACTGTCTGCCCGATTCATTACTGTATTCTCAGCAGTCCCATCAAGTAGATGCTCAACAAATGTTTAGTGAATGAATGAGTGACTCAATGACTATAAGTAGAGGCTCTAGGTCACCTTTGACTCAGCAAAAGCAATGTATTATTCAGTGATATAAAATCTATCATATTGTAAAGCATACAGAGACCTTATCATTCAAACAGTCCTGAAGTGTATGGGTAAATTTTTGGAGTTACATTGAATCTGAATACTAGCAATCAGAACTATCCTAGGCAATTCCAGCTGCATGATTGATATATTCAATCAATCAAAAATAAGATGGAAACACTTTACTGTCTTTTGCCATTATTTTATACATCATATTTGAGACTATTTATTTCATAATTTTTACACTCCATATATTTTGTAGCAGATCTGACATGACAGTGATGCTTAAGAGCAAGATCATGAAGTCTTCAAAATCTAGCTTATTTTCTGTGTGCTCATCAAGTTCAGAAAGGATCTCTCTGTATTTTGGCTTGGTTTCTTGTCCCTGTGAGAATAGAAAAATAAAAACCAAATTCATTGTATAGACTTTAGGTTTACAGATCATAAACAATAATGTCTTAGTCTGTTCAGTGTTGCTGTAACAGAATACCCGAGACTGGGTGATTTATAAAGAAAAAAGAAAAATTTGGCTTGCGATTCTGATGGCTGGAAAGTTCAAGATGAGGCATCTGCAATTGGTGAGGACCTCAGAGGGCTTCTACTCATGGTAGAAAGTGAAGGGGAGCTGGTGTATGCACAGATCACACGGCAAGAGAGGATGCAAGAGGAGGAGGGAAGTGCCAGGCTCTTTTGAACAACCAGCTCTCTTGGTAACTAATAGAGTGAGAACTCACTCAACACCCCCACACAAAAGGGAGGTCATTCATTTATTCATGAGTGCTCTTGTCCCATGGCTTCAAACACCTCCCATAAGGTCCTGCCACCTACATTGGAGATCAAATTTCAACATGGAGTTTGGAGGGGACAAACATCCAAATCATAGTAAATAATAAACATGTTATTAACAATAATAACACATCAAGTTGCCAACAGTGCTATCAGTAAAACACCATGTTAAATCTTTTTATGCGTTACCTTATCTAACCATCATAGTGACCTTATTGAATATATACTACTATTATCCTCATTCTACAGATGCAGTTATCAGAGACAGGTGATAATCAACTTGCCCCAAGCTGGGAAGGTTTTGGTGTGGAGCCAGGGTTTGAAGCCTTTCTACCTCTTGAGAGCCCACACTCTTAACTGCTAAGCCATTCTGCCTTTCTTTGAACACACATACTGTGTTTTTAAATTTTCAAAATATAATCTTTGTGTTAGGGAAGGTATCCACCATGAGTTCATTGTCTGAGCCTTAAGATTATGCAGAAATATAGAATACAATATGCTAAAAGAAAATACGTGCTTTGAAAGATTATTTAGCATTCAGTTTGATTATAAATCAAATATATGTTCATAGTCTTTGTAAATCGTCAGATTGAAGGAAAACATCTTAATAGTATATAAATGGAGAGACTTTTTAGTTTCAAATCACAGCTTGTGAAATATCTTCCCCAGTGACGTTAAAAATGTTAGAGTCATTTGATTCACCATTATATTGAACCATATTTGCATTTAGTTTGACCCCAAATGCTCACCTATGTGCTAGGTGTACAAAGCCATCACAGCAATGACTAAGGCACTTTGGGAATGATGCTACATTCCTCTTATAGGCTTAGACTCATTCTGGTTTCTCACAGCTGTTTCTCCTCAAGAGGTCACCGTCACCCTATCCATGAGGGCCAAGGGGCGCTCTCTATGCTCTCCCTCCAAAACAGCTGAGTGCTATTTGGAAAGGGTCAGATTCCAAGACACAGGTAGATGCTGCCACTCTACTAGCAGAATGGCACACTGTTTGCTCAGAGGTATGAGATAGGTATTGGTCTTCTTTTTTTTTCCTGCATATTTTAAGAGCGCACCATTTTCTGAGGTCCAGTCCTCCTGGGGCATGACCTGTCATCTTTCTGTATCTTCCCAGTAGAGCCTTTAGGTGCTTTGTTTTATTCTGTCTGACTGGTTATAAGGTGCTAAGATCCCCAAAAGCATGTTTAGCCCTATGGGAACGGCAATGTTCCCCTTAGAACTCAGGCCTTAGCCAAAAGAACCAGCTCCGTTTATCAGAGGACACAACTGCGATTGAGGAGAAATCCCAGTTAGGAATGAAGTGGGCTCCTGAGCTTTACCATTGACTCACGTGCATGCACCTGCCCTAGGGGGTCTCATGGAGTGTGGTGGTTGGGCCAAGGCAGCATTCTGACAGACGTTGCAGAGAATGCCTTGGGATGAACTGCCCCTCAAGTCCGTGAAATATGGCTCTGCTTTCATCTTGAGCAGAGGGCAGATTACACTGAGGCCTGGGTGTGCCTGCTGCTAGAGAGATCCAGAAATTGGTTGTACTTCTAGGGTTTAGCCTACACTGAGAGACTTGAGGCTGAAGGTGTCTTTCCTAAGGATTGTTTTTTAATTCTTTTCCCTTGGTGTTCTGACAGGGATGATGAGTTACATCAAGATGATGCGCCCACTAGTTCTTCATTTTCATATGTGTTAAAAGCTTGCTGAGCATTTGCCAGGCTACCAGGTAATGAGCCCCTTTTCTGTCTGGCATATGGGCCCCATTTCTTTTGGCCTTGGATGCAGGCAAATGGTATAGGATTTATTTACCCATCCTTTCCTTAGACTCCCCAAAACTTGTTACCTCTTAATAAATTCTGCTTGATATTTCTGCCTGAAAAAGTAGCTTCCCCCCCAAAAAAATCAGAAAAATACATGCTTAATATAGAACATTTAGAAAAAGTAAATTTAAAAAAAGGACTGTGACTGTAACCTTTTACCCCATTACTTAAAATAGCTAACCCTTATTAACTTTTCTTTTCATTCATTTATCAGTGCATTACACTATATTCTCTCTTTCTCCCTTGAAATAATCACCCACTCACAGAAAGTTGTACCCTTGACTCAGCTCCCCGAAGTGGGTGACATCTTATATAACTATAGTGCACTGAAACCATATATTGGTGTGTATGTATGTATATGTGTGCATATATAGAGAGAACACTATCTTTTCAATATTTCAGAACAGATACAGGGACTTGGTGACTGCCCCTATGTGCTTTCTTGCTCTTCCCATCAATAAATATTGATAGTTTAAGCTGATGTGAGGCCCTCTTTTCCTCTTACACATTTTCCCTAGGCTGGTATTTTCCAAAATATGAATACTAACTGTGGTGTTCAATGGCTGAAGTTTGAGAAATATACCCTTAGGTGAGTAAGGTAGTAACCTTTAGGTCAGTGACTGATTATATACTGCTGACTCTCATTTCTATATTTTGAACACAGATCTCTATTCTCACCTTTGAACTCATCTATCCTGTTGCTAAATCTCTCCTCTTAAATATTTCATGGACATCTTAACATTGACACATCCTAATGGAATTCAGCGTCTCCTCCCTTCCTCCACCCCACCTCAAACCTGCTTATTCTTTAGTCATTTTCTTCTCTAGGAATGGGAGCACCATCATTTCTTTCTTAAGTCAGAAATTGGGTTGTCATCATTTGCTTTCATGTCCTTCAACTCTCACAGTCAATCACTTGTTAGATCTTGTTCATTCCACCTTCTAAATGTCTCAACTATTTGTCTGTTTCTCTCCATCTTCATTGCCGTAGTCTAAGCCATTACCGTCTTTCTCTTGAATTGCCTCCCTACAGTTAGTTATTCCCTTTTTTCCTATTCCACCCCCAACCCCAGTCTGTTCTCTGTACTGCAGCTGGTGTAATTTCTTAAGCCTGGACGTAGAAACTGTTCCTGGCTTCCTCTTGCTATCAGGCTATGCTTCTGTAAGATTTGGCTTCTCCTCACCTTCCCAGCCTCATCTCTAACCACTTCCCAGCTACCGTCCCATCCCTTCTCACCAACTGGCCCTCCAGATCTCTGCTTGGGATGCCATCATTCTTACTCCCCCTGGCCTAGCTACCTCCTGCTCACCCTTCAGATCTCAGCTATACCTTAGTTTTCCAGGAGTCCATCTTTGACTACCTGCCCCAAGATAGTTCCTTTGTTTTCTCTCACTGAATGTTCTACTCTTTCATACCCTTCGACTATTTTTAATTACTTTTAGCATATTTCTTTCCCCTGGTGAGGATTGCTGTCTTCACTGCAACAACTCCAGTGCAGCTCACTGCCTGGCATAAGGTAGATGTTCAATAAACATTTGTTACGTGAGACAACAGACAGGGACCTGGAGGTGGAGTTCTTCGCTCGTTGGGTCAGCCATGAGGGTGTGGTTCCTGTTTCTTTATGCAAGTTAATTCTCTTACCTCTGTGAAATTCCCAAATTGGGTTTGCAGCAGATCTTTGGCAGTAGCTTTTTCAAGTTTACCATCAGAGTCAGAAGAATTTCTGAAAATCAGAGCAGTGGTGGCAATGGCTTTTTCCAGATCTGAGCACTTCCTCAGAGCTAGGAGAGAAGAAATGTGCAACGAAATATCCTGAGTTAGAAATAACCCTTCCCCAGACCTGCTGTTGTATCTTTCAAGGGAACCGTGGGGAACCTTCTAAATCTCGGCCCTTTGCCTCCTATCTGGGAGCAGGATGCGGGAGTTTCCGATCCTGCATCTTTAAACAACGGAGAACAAAATTTCCCTTAATAGCAATTAGAATTAGTAGAGTTAGAAATGAGATTTACCAACTGGTTGCCATGTGACCTTAGAAAAGTCCCTCACCTCTGTAAGCTTTGGTTTTCTGATCTGTAATTTCATTCAGCTATTCAACAAATATTGATAGAGCATCTACTATGGATGAAGCTCAGTCCTTGATATTAGGAATCACTGAATAAAATGAAGTCCTGCTCTTGTGGAATTTATATTCTGTGTCAGACACAGCATCACTTCATGTCAGTATGATAAAGGAGAATGACTTTCGGGAAAAGCTCTTTGCTATAATGATGAATGAGGGTTCTCTTTGACTCGTGGCCTAAAACAGAGTGATCTCCCAGCTGGTTTCTCTCAGGTAAGCTCCTTGATAGGGCAATGCTAATTTGTTTCTTTCCACTGCATTGCTGTGAACACAGGGAAATGTACAAGGTACCATGAAGAAAATTCATATGTTCTGTGTTCTTTTAGTCACCAATACATCCCCTAGTGTATAACTTACCACACTTTACAGTTATTACAGGTTTATCTGTCCTTTCCTCAACTAGAAAACAGTGTCCATGGGCCAGGGATCAGATCTTTTTTCTTAAAATCACTATATTCCCAGTGACCAGTACAAATTTCTGCTACATTGTAGGTGCTAATAAATGCTGTTAAATGAATGAATGCAAAGAAAATAAAAACAAAATCTCCCAGCTTTCAGCCCAGGTAATGTGCAACAATGACAGGTTCAAAGAATGATGTTCAGTCAGAATAACATGATTTTCATATTGAGTGCTTACCAAGTACTTCCCAGCACATAGAGTGAACAAACCCAGATGTGGGGCCAGGCACAGTGTCTCATGCCTATAATCCCAGCACTTTGGAAGGCTGAGATGGGATGATTGCTTGAGGCCAGGAATTTGAGACCAGCCTGGTCAACATAGCAAGATCCTTGTCCCTATTTTTTTTTTAATTAAAAAACCTTAGATGTGGTTTCTACTCTCATAGATCTTATGATCTAGCAGAGAAATCAATAATAATCAAGAGTGTGTATATGTATACACATGTATTTATTTTTTGTTATTTGTCCACATACATGTTTTATATATATATTTACAACTTGTGGTGTATGAAGCAAGGAAGGTACTGAGACAGGAAAAAACTCACAGAGTGGGTCTGGGTGGAAAACTACTTAGATGGGTGCTCTGGAAGGCCTCCATGAGTAGATTAATATTTAAGCTAAGATTACTAGCATGAGGAGGAGCCAGCCATGAAAAGGGTAAGGGTCAGGGTGAGATTAGGAATTTGCTGAATGTTCCAGGCTCGGGAAGCCAGATATGTGAAGGCTCAGGTCGGAAGAAATCTGGCATATTTGGCAGATTTCTGAAAGAAGACAGTTGTGACTAGAGTCTAGGGGCTGGAAGAATGTTTGTAGGCAAAAGCTAGATCATACAGGACTTACAGGCCATGTAACGGAATCAGGATTTTCTTTAAAGTGGAAAGAGAAGGCATCGAAGCATTTTGAGCATGTAATTTTTCAGTTAAAGATGATGAGGAGGGACAAGAGTGAAGATAAATAGGTGAAAGGAGGGAGTGTGTGGGCCTTCTCGGTTTATATCGTATCTCTGAGCAGTGCCCAGGCTACATATTTGGTTAAATAAAGTTCACATTGCTAAGAAGTGGCAAAGAAAGTATTTGAAACCTTTGACTTCAAAGTCCATAGAAAGATCAGCCACTTAGGAGTATCTTTTTGCAAGGGCATCCCCATGGTGATTGTGGAATCCAGATATTTTTTGACCCTCTAATGAAGTTCGGGTCTGACTGCACTCTGAAATGGGAACTCCATCTGGTCTAGCTAGCCAACTTCCCATTCTTTTCCTCCATCTCTTTTAAAAAATAGCATGCCTTTCCCCTGACTATAAAATAGCATATGGCCATGGTAAAAACAGAGCTAGAAAATATTAAAAATAAAAGATAACGAGGAACTCTGGTTGTTCTAATAACACTGATGATATTTGGTGAGGCGTTTCAGTTTCCTGTTTCTATGGTTGGATTCTTCCCTTAATAAACCCAGCATGTTGCCTCTTAATTCCTTCGCTGTCTGCCTTGCAGAGTTGGGAACTAATATGTGAAAGCATATTGTAAAGGGCTAAGTGCAACTGAAAACACAAGGGGCTGCTGTTTCTCTTTTGGCATCTTTTATTGGCTCTCTTGCCTCTGGAATGGGGGTACAGGGAAGGACGTTAAGCCCGGCCAGGTTCTGCTGCCCTCTTTGTTATTCTCTAGCTCACTGTCAGTACTTTAATAATACTGAACTGTATGTAGTCCCTAAATACTCTATCCATCCAACAAGCATTTATTGGCAAGTATTACCAGGCCCTGTGATACTTCTGGGGCGTAGAGCAGTGAGCAACATCAAAAGAACAAACCCTGACTTTTTGGAGCTTGTGTTCTGGTGGGCAATAATATATGACACACTTTCTACGTGCCAATCACTCCTCCATGGGATGCATGCACATGATTCAACTCACTATATTCTGATGTCAGTCTGATGAGGTAGGTCTTAGTATCAACCCCACTCTATCGATGAAGAAATGGAGACAGCGAGAGGCTAAGTATTACAGCTTGCCTCACAACAACTCTGGTTTCACTCCAAGATGCACACTGCCTCTAAGTGTTGTTTTTTCAGGCAGTGTATTTTGCAGGACTCTTTCCCAAACTCCCAGATGGGGCTACATGTCCCTCCTTTGTGCTTCTATAATTCTTAAACATAACCTTTTCATAATCTTCACACTGAAACACTCTGTCTACATTATCTTCTACATCAGTGCTGCCCCCCACCAAAAACAATTTGAACCACAATCATAATTTTAAAATTTCTGATAGATAGCCACATTAAAGAAGTAAAAAGAGGCCAGGCACGGTGGCTCAAGCCTGTAATCCCAGCACTTTGGGAGGCCGAGATGGGCGGATCACGAGGTCAGGAGATCGAGACCATCCTGGCTAACCCAGTGAAACCCCGTCTCTACTAAAAAATACAAAAAACCAGCCGGGTGAGGTGGCGGGCGCTTGTAGTCCCAGCTACTGGGGAGGCTGAGACAGAAGAATGGCATAAACCCAGGAGGTGGAGCTTGCACTGAACTGAGATCCAGCCACTGCACTCCAGCCTGGATGACAGAGTGAGACTCCATCTCAAAAAAAAAAAAAAAAAAAAAAAGAAGTAAAAAGAAACAGGTAAAAGTTAATTTTAATAATCTATTTTATGGAAGCCAGTATATTAAAATATTATTTCAACATGTCACCAATATAAACAAATTATTGGGATATTTTACATTTTTTTTTTCCTACTAAGTCTCCTAAGTCTTAACACATCTCAATTCAAATTAACCAAATTTCAAGTGCTCATTATCTACATGTAGCTCGTGGATGCTATATGTATAACACATTGGACTGTGTATTCTTTGCAGACAGTTACTGCCTCTTGTTTATCTTTGCATTCATTCCCAGGCCCTGGCATGCTGTAGGCCTCACTATACATGTGTTAAACTGGGCTGATTTGAACTTCAGAACAATTCTCTGCCTCTTCCTCTTCACCTGCTCTGGAACGTGGAACACTCAATCTCCTAATTCCTTCACTGTCAATTCAAATTGAATGGTGTCATGGAAATACCAGTCTCAATACAGCAGGATGAAAGAATCTTCTCATTTTAGAACTTGTCCTGATATTTGTTATTTTTGCAAATGATGTGAAGACCTACAGGAGAGAAGTTGTTTGCTCAAGCTCACATAGGTAGTATATATCAGAACTAAAAACTAGGTCACGGCTGTCTACTCTTTAGGCCAGTAATTTTCCCAGTACTTCTCAAATTTTCCCACAGCAAAAATACCCTGGGTGTTAGAGGCAAATATGTACTCACCCTGCATTCCTAAGCCTCATGAGATCAGGGGCGTAGGCCCAAGTAGCCAGCAGAGAAAATGTGGGTTTGTATTGACTTCTATGTCACGACCTATCCATGTCTGATTTCGATGAATAACATCTAGAATTATTTCCCACTAAATAAACTACATTCTGGGGAGATGAGTCATGTGTATCCTGTGATTTTTTTAAGGCATAGGAATAAGTGTGGTTCAGTGGTCTGATTTAAGGAGTCTGGTGCTAGGAATGTTGTGTATGTGGGCAGGGGTGGGTGTGCAGTGGGGTTGACAGAGTTACAATCTCAACCTCCCAGAAGGAGAAGTTATGTTAGACAAGTGATGGGACAATTCTCGAAAGTGCCTGAAATTGTGTAAATTATTGAAACATAAATCACGAGTCTGCTGTGTTGTAATAATATAGAAACGGTTCCATAAAGATGGAGATGTATTTAAATAAAATTACAGAGTCTCTTTTGGAGAGTTTGGCTAGTCATCTAGGAGGCAAAAACCTGTAATATAGTAACGTACAACTGTGCTTGTTACTCTGTAAACATGTGAAGCCTTATAGTTTTGAATAAAATAATGTTCCAAGTGTACGAGCATTTTTTCTTATGTTGTTATTTCCATGGCAATGTCGTTAGTCCTAAAGTTATTTTACCTATGAAATTGAATTCCAGGGCAAATATTTACACTTTGAGAGGTGGCCACATTGTTTCCACTCAGTCAACAGAGGCAATTGGGGGCTGATTGCATCCTGAGGTCCACTCAACATTCATGAGTCAGATACTCATGGTCCCGCTCTAGACATTCTGAGGATGCTGCCCTTGGAGATGCAACTGGATATGGTGGGGAGAACACTGAATTAGGAACCAGGGGATCCATGGTCTCATCTCAGCTCTGTCTTTAATGAGCTGTATAAGTTTAGGCAAGTTAATTCCTACTCCTGGACCTCAGTTCCCAGATCTTTAAAAAGAACATCGTGAATGTTTGATGATTTATTCAAAAGTTCCCTTACATCCCTGGCATTCTCTGATATCCTATTATTTTTTTAACACTTGGCATGCCATCTTGGTAGAGGATAAAAATGTACATCTCAGTCATCTGTGCCTTACCTTTCACTGAAGCCAGTTGTTTGGGTATTGAAATGCTGCCAAAAAAATGAAAGAAATATAATGATTCTGGGAGTTGGGGTATTGACATCAGCATTAAAGCAGAGCAATACAACAATTTAAAAATTATTTATTTTGATAAATATTCTCTGACATTTTAGTGGAGCAGTCATCTGTCTTCCAAAATCCTTTTTCGTCTTGCCACATAGTAAAGAAATGCCTGCACATGGCTGGCCAGCTAGCCCACATATTTCAGTTTTCCTTGTAGTTTTGCAGCTACATGACTGAGTTCTTCCAGATGGAAATGGAGCAGAAAAGAAGTGAACACGTTCTGTGTAAGCTCCTCCATGCTGTATTCCATTCAAGCTGACTAAGGGGGAAATTATCAGGAAGACTTTAGAAGCCACATTCTGATCAGCCTGTGTCTCACGTGATTGCATGGAGTAAAACTGCCACAGACCTGGAACTCCCACTCTGGACTGTCACATGACAAAGAAAAAAGAACTTCACGTTCTGTAAAATGCTCAGACTTTGAAGTTTCTTTGTTCCAGCAGCTTAGCCTTCCTAACTAAGAATCTGGGTATTATGCTGAGGTGTGGAATGTATGAGTGACTGATAGAGACATTCCTACCCTCTTGGGGCTTAGTCTAGAAAGGAAGACAGTTTACTAGGCAGGTAACTCGATAAAAAGTGATGGCGAGCACATAGAGAGGGCAAAGAAGTATTAACCTAGCCTACAGTCAGGGTAATGGCATTCTGCCTGAGCCTAATGAATCAGTAGTGAAGAAGGAGGAAGAGTGTTCCATGCAGAGGGAACTTATGTGGCAGAAATCACAATATGATTGAAGAACTAGAGGAGGTATAGTGTGGGTGGAACCTAGAGAAAGAAGGAGATAGTGATCAAAGGCCAGGCAGGGCCAGGGCATATTGAGCCTTGGAGGTCTTATGAAGGATGCCAGTTATTATCTTAAGTGCAACAGGAATCATGTGATCAGATTTGCATTCTAGGAAATTATTTCATGATTATATCAGAAGTAGACTGAAAAGGGGCCAAATTGGAGGCAGGAAGTTGTATCTTGCTCCCTTATCAACAGCAAATCAAAGTTTGCTTGATTTTTCAACCCCTAATGACTGGAGTGTTTTTTGAGAAAGCCAATAAGAATAGAATTTGGTAATACCTCAGATAACTCCTTAAAAGGAACTTTTGAGCTCAGGATCTGGTTTTGGCATTAACTAGTTGAGGGAACTTTGTCTTTGGGGGTCCTCATTTTTTTCACTTGTAACATTATAAAGCTGGACCTGTGTTATCTTGAACCCTTCATGGTCTTCTTGGTGAGTGCCTCCTGCTCTTCTACAACTTCTGCACCATTATTATTTCCTTTATAAAATGAAGGACGTTTCACTTTGCACAATGTGCACTTGGAACATGGCATGTATTTCTTTCTATTGCCATCATTGAGAAGCAAGCACTAAGCAGTCCATCTCCATATCTCCTTCCCCTGGCCTTGCAGAGTACCTAGCACTTGCTAGGTGTCCACAAAAGGTTTTTGGAACTGAAGCCAGTCTCCTAATTGAAATTATATGAGAAAGAACATTTTTCATTTATTAAACCTAACTTTACACATTTGAATAATATAAAACAATTCTCTCTGTTGTGGATAATTTCAGAGAATATGCTACACAGGTAAGTCATTACCAATTTTGATTTACAAATGTTTCTCAAGGGCAATCAAAGACATTTGCATTAATTGCACCATCTTTTCACTTTGCAGTCAAGGCTGCGAGTTTGTTGTCTTCGTTTTTCCAAGTCAATTTAAAGCTGGATTAGGGTAGGTAATAGGCACCAAACTGGCAATAACTTGGCTTTTAAAGCTGTTGACATAAACTCTTTGGAAATATATCCACAAGCTTAAATGAAACGCAATAAAAGACAGCCAAGTGCCACTGACCTTTTGGGCATTTTCCGAGGTGCTCAGGTGGATGTTGGGGCTGCACAAGGATTGGGATCCCCTTCCAAGTGGAGAGCTTTGTGCTAGGTACTGTGCATACAGCCACCCATTCTCTTGTCTTCTGTTTTGTGTCAGTCCTTCCTAAGCAACAGCCACTTGCCCACTGTTACTATTGTCATTCACTCCATGACAACTATACGATTGCGTGTCTAGAAGAACTTTCCACAGCGTCATTGTATGTAGACATCAAATCATTCAATAAACACTTTCATGCCTACTGCGAGCCAGGCACTGTACAAGCTGCTGGGGAAACAACAGTGAGCAAAATCAGATGTAGAACCTGGTCTCAGGGTGTTTAGTGGGAATGACTGATATTAATCAAGTAATTGCACAAAAAGTCACACCTGTGAATAATACTATGCAAGGCAGATGCCATGAGATTGACATCAGTCAGGGAGTCATTGGGGCATCCCTGGGGAAGTGATGCTTGATGATGAGTTAACTAGGCGCAACTAGGCGCAAGGATAAGGGATCCATATTGTAGACAGAAGGAATAGCCTGTGCTGAGCCCTGGGGCAGGAGGGAATGTGGTGATCAGAAGGGACTGAAAGAAGGCCAGCATGACTGAACCAGAGAGATTGGGTGTGTGTGTCTCAAGCTGAGGCTGAAGAGCAGACTTGGTGGCCAGGCCATGTAGGAACTTGTAGGTCACTGTAGGATTTTTTTTTTTTACTGTATGTCAAAAGAATAGGAAGTCCTTTGTGTATTTTAAGCAAGGAGGTTAATGAAGTTAAATTTACATTTTTGAGAGATCACCCCAACTTCAATGTGAGTAATGGTTTAGAGAGGTGGACAGGATAAATGTAGCAAGGCCGATAGGAGGCTATTTCACTTCTGGTAGCTTAGAGCCCTTTCTGTAAAAATGAGAGGGTGTATCAGCTCAGCCAAATGAATCCAGTTCAGGAAAGACATGTCAAACAATTGCATAAGTCACTGGTGAGCTGATGGGTGAGAGGAGCTAGAATTCTCAAGAGAAGCTAAGAATAATCATTATTCAGGCTATGATAGGCTCCAGGGTCTCTGCTGTCTTATTGCTGCTTCACTTCACTGGTCACTGCTCCACCATCAAATGGCCATGTGTGTCACTCTCCCATTGCCTGCTTCTCTTTGTGGGTTTTCTTTTTTCTCTTCCCTCTACCTCTTCATTAATTTCCTTAGCATTTTAAATTCAAATTTGGGATGCAGGGGAGAGTTTGATTGATCTTACTAATTACCGTTGCCCATGCTGGTCAGAGTTTTAGTGCCAGTTCACCCCGTAGGTTGTCAATTACTCCATGCAATTATCTTCTGTGGGTCACGCGATGACCCTGAGCCAGTCTCACTGCTCAAGTGAAACCCTAGAGATGGCTTCCTCAGAACGGGGAGTCTGGGCAAGTTTCCCAAAATTTGGATTTTCAACAAACACTTCGGGTGATTCTTATGTGGGTTGTGTTGCAGAGTTGTTGGCAGTGGTTAAAAACAGACTTTGGAGTGGCAAGAGCTGGGTTTGAATTCTGACTCTGACACTTCCTAGTTGTGTTACCTGGCATAAGATCCTTAAAGCTGCTAAGCTGGCTTTCTCATCTGTGAAATACTTTCCCACTGGAATTTTTGTGAAGGCTAAATGAATATGTGTTTTGGGGCACTCAGCACAGTGAGGAGCAATCAATAAAATAACAGCCGTAGAGAAGATGATATTACATATGACAGTATCAGAGACATTCACAGAAGGATGTGCAACAAGCAAAGTCAGGAAACTATACAGAGGTGCTGCAGCATCCAGAGATTAGCAATAGTGGGAAGCTGTTACCACCCTTAGTTCTGAGGGGCAAAGAGAGAAAATATTATAGCGTTCTAGTGAGAGCTGAATTCTTGGAGCAGATCCACTTGACAGCAGCTGTGATTGAAGGGAGACAGCTACTCTTAGAAATGTAAGCAAACCAGGGAGGGAGGGCAAAGAAACACCCTACGCTCTGAGCTCCATCCTGTGCCTCCAATTGACTAAGCCAATCAGGAAACTGGCAGTGAGGGAGCCCGGGAGATGGGGTCTGTAGGAATCAGCCTCTGGGGGCATAGAGAAGGGCAGAGAATGGAATGGGAGGGAGAGTTGAACAAATGGGCAAGAAACAGCGTGATGATACTAATGATGATGATAATGATGACAGAAGCAAAATACTGGAAATCTGAGATTTTTTGATTATCTTCTTATTGTCAGGATTAAATTAAAGCTGACATTATCAGAGAGACACAGCAATTTTTACAGACATTTTAAGTGAAAGTGCACCCTTTTTTCTACATCAGAATCTCATCTCACAAAACGTTCAGGCTGTTTACACACAGTATCAAACTATCTGGGCAAAACATTGTTCCAAAAATCCCTCAGTCAACCTGGCCCTTTGGCAATGTGAGGGCAGGGCTCGACTGTACTGAGTAGATATCCATGTGGGGAAAGGAAATGTGTTGATGGCAGCAGGGGTTTGACAAGCAACTCCATATGGATTTACTGACAAGCACACAAGACCACCAACCTGAAGGTCGCAGCAGTGGGGCTCTCGTCTGTGGGCTGGGCAGCTGCCGGCAGTGGAAGATTAGCACAGTATTAACAGTGCTTGAAATTTGGTAAACTATTGGAGTGAGAAAAAAATGCCATCACAGAGAAAAGCTTTTTTTTTAACCAGGTTCGCTCTTTACACTTGAGTCTGCCAACTTGCTTCCTATTCAGCAAAAATTAAACATCAGGTAATAGGAGTGAGAGTCTAAAAGACTTGCCTTTGAAAGTTTGACTTATGCTTTTTTTTTTTTTTCTCTCCCCTGGTGCTAAGTTATTTATTGAGGGTTCTGGAAACTCGGTAACTTCATGAACTGTGTTTCAGGGAGTGTTAGAACCACTGGAATGAATGCAAAAATTTTCATGTGTATGGGAATTTTCCTGGCAGAAAGGATTACTAGATTCTCCTAGAGGCCTATAACTACTGAAGAGTCATT
This sequence comes from Macaca mulatta, assembly GCF_049350105.2. Taxonomy (NCBI): domain Eukaryota; kingdom Metazoa; phylum Chordata; class Mammalia; order Primates; family Cercopithecidae; genus Macaca; species Macaca mulatta. The sequence goes on along the minus strand of NC_133407.1, from coordinate 127,215,963 downwards.
GTTGGATGTGAATGCCAACAGGCTGGTCATGAGGTTGCCTTTTTGAAAAAAACTGCCCCCTGCCCAAGCCTCACTCACAGAGAAATAGTGTGTGGACCCTTAGTTTCATGGTCAGTTAATATGTTAAAATATATTATTGTTATATTAATATAATATTTATATAATATTGTTTAACAATGCATAATTGTTAAAATTTCTGCATTAACTGGTGTTGTGTGAGGTGTTTGATAAATATTCTTTTTATTTTCAATAACTGTTAGAAATAGGAATTGCCATCATTTGCAAATGATGAAAATGAAGTGTAGAGGAGTTAAATTCCTTGTCCAAAATCCTCTGGCTAATTAATGGATAAGACTCAATTCAAATCTAAGGCTGTGTGGTGTTTCAAACCTGATGCTATTTATTTTACATCATTTCACCTCTTACTGCACTGTGATCATGAAAATTAAAACCACAGTTCTTGTTTCCTAAGCTGACAAATCATAACTCTCTATAGGTCTCATGAGAACTCACCAGAATTTTTCTAGTTCAAATCAGCCTCTTCTCTCTCTAAATATCCTCAAAGCATGTTTTACTTTTATTTAGCATCTCTTATCATTGCTTTATGTTTATAATTACTTATTATTTGCCTTATCTCCTCAGTAGGTTGAGAAAATTAATAATAATAATAATAATAGTAATAAATAGCATTGATTTAAAATCTCCTAAGCACTGGACATTGCTTCACATGTATCCTCTCATTTAATTCTTAGGACGCTCTTTTGGCGGGCACTATTGTGATTGTTTGCGTTGTGCAGATGAGGAGACCTGGACTTTCCCAAGAGTACATAGCTAATAAGACTTGGGGTTCAAGCACAAATCTTTCTGAGTCCAAGAATCAACCTGTAAGTCACTATCTTCTCATCAACGATCATGGCTTAATCATTTTTGTATCTTCTGTTCGTGGTCTAGCATCATGAAATGTTTATGTAATTGGACATTTGTTGAATACAGCATGACCTAGAATCTAGAGTGTGATAGCCACTGGGGAAGCTGGGCTTGTGTCTGGCGTCGGGACATATTAATATATAGTGTCCCTGCTCCCTCCCTGCTTTCAGAGGAACCTGAGAAAGAAATGGAATCCCCAAGGAAAGGGTGTCATGCCCACTAAAGGAAGAGATGCCAAGGGTGAGGGGTGTGTTTTGCACACCTTCAAAAAATATTCATTTGAGGATACCATAGTTTATGTATTCATTCTCCTGCTGATAAATATTAGGTTTATTTTCAGTGTTGAATCATTATGAATAAAGCTTCTATGGACATTTTTCTACATGTATTTTTGTGTATCTAATCACTCATTTCTTTTGCATATAGACATGGACTTGCTGGGTCACAAGGTAGATTCTGTTTAATTTTCTCAGAAACTGATAAAGTTTTCTAAAGGAGTGTTCTATTTTACACTTCCACCAGTAATGCAGTGATATATAAGAGTTCCAGTTATTCACATCTTCACCAACACTTGGCATTGCCAGTCCTTTTAAACTCAATTCATTCTGACATTACAGTGTGGTTTTAATTCGCATTTCCTTAATAACGAATGGTATTTGAGTACCTCGTTATATGCTTACTGGCCGTGTGGTTATCTTTTTTGGAACACTACTCAGCAATAAGAAAGAACAAAATACAAGTACACACCACAACATGAATAAACTGTGAAACCATTATCCTGAGCAAAGAAGCCAGGCACAAAACAGAATATTTATGTTGTATGATTCTATTTAAATAAAGTTTAAGAAAAACAAAAACTAATCTATAATGGTAAAAGTTAAAATAGTGGTTACCTCTGGAAGGAAAATTAATTGTGAAGTAGCACAAGAGGACTTTCTGGGATAACGAAAATGTTTTATATTTTGACCTGGGAGGTGGTCACATGGGTGTATCCATACATGAAGAAAATTTACTTCAATAAAGTTTATTAAAACTTTTGCCATGTGAGTTCATGTAAGAATGAAGTTTAGAAGGCTAGGACCACCCCAGATTGAAGCCACTACCAAGGGAGGTATTGAGTATCTTTCCCTGCCAATGCCACTGTGGTTCCCCAGAAAAGGGGAAAGTAGAGCTCTGCTCACCACCCGCTAGTCCTCTGGTCTTGTGTTTGAGTCTCACCCTTTATTCTGCAAGGCAAAACTTAGTCTTAGGAACTTACTCTTCCAGCTAAATATGCCCTCAATTCTATCAGTAAAGGTACTCCTTTCCTTTCCAATGGAAACTTGGTAGGAATAACTTTGTTGAAATCTTTAATTTTGTTGCCATAAACTCAATTGAGCAAACTACAAAGTTGGGCTCAGGGCATTTGGGATGATTTCTATTGATGTTTTTAAAGGTCTAATTTAATTCTGTTCTTCTGTAGTCAGTCCTTTTCTTTTTCTGCGGTAGAAGGAGACCAGAAACTTACTTTCATTTCTGCTAAGGCAGTATCTTGCGTAGCCAAGCAATGGCAGTCTCACGTTTAGATTGCAGCGATGGTGCAGCAACTGGCACCACACTGCCCTGCCACTCCCTTCTCACTTGATTGTCCTTGCCAAGGTGGGAAGCTGGTGCGAAAGGACAAAGAGAGCTACTTATACCACTAAATCTTCTTCACTTAGCCATAACTATGTGCAAGAAACACAAGGTCATTCTGATATAAATTTTGTATCCCCTTCCCATAATTGACCATTTGTTGGGTCTCTACTATGTTACTAATGTGGTGAGAGTTTTTCATTTTTCTTAATTTTTGAAACATTGTGGGCCGGGCGCGGTGGCTCAAGCCTGTAATCCCAGCACTTTGGGAGGCCGAAACGGGTGGATCACGAGGTCAGGAGATCGAGACCATCCTGGCTAACACGGTGAAACCCCGTCTCTACTAAAAAATACAAAAAAAAAAAAAAAAAAAAAACCAAAAAAAAAAAAAAAAAAACTAGCCGGGCGAGGTGGCGGGCGCCTGTAGTCCCAGCTACTCGGGAGGCTGAGGCAGGAGAATGGCATGGACCCGGGAGGCGGAGCTTGCAGTGAGCTGAGATCCGGCCACTGCATTCCAGCCTGGGAGACAGAGCGAGACTCCGTCTCAAAAACAAAAAACAAAAAACAAAAACAAAAACAAAAACAAAACAAAAAAAAACATTGTGGTGTAATATGCATACCATGAAATTTATCAGCTTTAACATTTTTCACATGTACAGCTCAGTAGCATTGAGTATGTTAACATGGTTCTGCAACCATCACTGCCATTCATCTTCAGAACTCTTTTCATCTTGCAAACTAAAATTATGTGTCCATTTAACACTAACTCCATTCTTCCTCCTTCCAGCCCCTGGCAACCAACATTCTACTTTCTGTCTCTATGAATTTGAGTGCTTTAGGACCTAATATAAGTGAAAACATACAGTAATGCCTTTTGGTAACTGACTTTGCCCTAAAGGTTCATGTGTGCTATAGCATGCTTCAGAATTTTCTTTCTTTTTAAGGCCCAGTGCATGTATAAATGTATATGTCACATTTTGTTTATCCATTCATCCATGAATGGACACATGGGTTGCCCCCACCTTTGGCCTATATGAATAATACTTCTGTGAACACATGTGTACCAATACCTGTTTGAGTTCCTGCTTTCAATTCTTTTGAGTATACATTTAGAAGTGAAATTGCTGGATCACATGGCAAAGGTATTTTTAATTTTTGAAGGAACCACCATACTGTTTCCACAGTTAAAACATTCCCACCAGTAGGATACAAGGGTTCTGATATCTCCACTTTCTTGACAATAGTTCTTTTAGGTTTTGCTTTGTTTCAATTACAGCCTTTCTAATGAGGTGGTATCTCATTGTGGTGTTTTTTTGTTTGTTTGTTTGTTTTTTGGCATTTTCCTAATGATTAGTGATGTAGAGCATCTTTTCAAGTACTGTTTGGCTATTTGTATATCTTCCTTGGGGAGATGTCTATTCACATCCTTTACCCAATTAGAAAAAAGTCAGGTTGCTTTTTGGTTTGTTCATTTGTATTTCTTTTTATGTTTTTGAGATGGAGTCTTGCTCTGTTGCCAGGCTAGAGTGCAGTGGCATGATCTGGGCTCACTGCAACCTCTGCATACCGGGTTCAAGCGATTCTCCTGTCTCAGCCTCCCAAGTAGCTGGGACTACATGTGCATGCCACCATGCCCAGTTAATTTTTGTATTTTTAGTAGAGACAGGGTTTCACCATGTTGGCCAGGATGGTCTCGATCTCTCGACCTCGTGATCCGCCCTCTTTGACCTCCCAAATTCCTGGGATTACAGGCATGAGCCACCACGCTGAGCCACCATGCCAGGGCTATTTTTTTGTTTTTGAGTTGTAGAAATTCTTTATATATTCTGAGAAAGTTGTGCTTTTGAACATCTCTTTTAATGCTCATAATAACATGAAAAAGAAGTATCATTAACTCAACTTTACATATGAGGACCCTGTAACACACCTACAGAAATTAATGTTAGCAATTAATTCACTAAATGCATATTTATTGAAGGCTTACTATGGGTCCAACACTATTAATAGCAATGAGAATGCAACGCAATGCTGAGACAAAACTAACAAAGATTCCTGCCCTCTTACAGCATACATTCTAGTAGGAAGACACAGAAACAAGATTAATAAATAAAATATAGAATACATTAGAGGTGATAAGTTCTAAAGAGAAAACAAAATTGAGCAGGGATGGGGAATATGTAATACTGGTGGGGGATGGGGAGGCCTGTGATTTTAAACAGGTTTGGCAAGGAAGGTCTCCTGACATGATTTTTGACTGAAGATCTAAAGGCAGAGATGGGGGAAGCATGAGAGTGTCTGGGGGAATAACTTTCTAGACAATAAAGAAGTAGAAAAAATCAAAAATGTGTATCTCTCAGGCTCCTAATAATAATAATAATAGTAATATGCTAATAATCACTCTTCTAACCACTGTTGTCACTAGTATTTTTCAGCAAATGTGCTGTATAATTTAAAACTTTTTTTAAATTTTGAGATAATTGCAGATTCACATGCAGTTGCAAAAATGAATGCAGACATGCCACGTACCCTTTACTCAGTTTCCCCAATGATAACATCTTAGTAAATATTATGACCAAGATATTGACATTGATACAGTCAAGAGGAGTATGTCTCCGCCAGGCCCAGTGGCTCACACCTGTAATCCCAGCACTTTGGGAGGCTGAGGTGGATGGATCACCTGAGGTCAGGAGTTCAAGACCAGCCTGGCCAACATGGTAAAACCCCATCTCTACTAAAAATACAAAGAAAAAAAAATTACCTAGGCTTGGTGGTAGGTACCTGTAATCCCAGCTACTTTTGGAGGCTGAGGCAGGAGAATTGCTTGAACCTAGCAGGTGGAGGTTGCAGCGAGCTGAGATGGCGCCATTGCACTCCAGCCTGGGCGACAAGAGCAAAATTCTATCTCAAAAAAAAAAAAGAGAGTATGCCTCATGTTGGCCCTTCTTTCCCACCCCCACTTCTCCTTAAACTCTGGCAACCACTAATTTATTCATTTATTCTATGACTGTGTCATTTCAAGAATGTTATATAGATGGAATCATGCAATATGTAACCTTTTGGGGTTGGATATTTTTCTTTCACATAATTCTCTGGAGATTCACCTAGGTTGTTGCATATTTGTTATTTGTTGTTGCTGAGTAGAATTCCATAGTATGTATGCAGCACTATTTGACTAACCCATTGAAGGACCTCTAAGTTGTTACCAGTTTTAGGTTACTATGAATAAAGTGTTGCAAATATTAATGTAAGGTTTTTATGTGAACTTTGGTTTTTATTTCTCTGAGACAAATGCTCAGATGTGCAATTACTGGGTTGTATGGTAGTCGTATATTTAGTTTTGTTAGAAACTGCCATCAACTTTTCCAGATTGGTTGTGTCGCTTTACATCACCACTAGCAGTATATGAGTGATCAAGTTTCCCGGAATCTTTGCCTATATTTGGTGTTATTATTATTTTATGTTTTAACCATTCTGATAGTTATGCAGTGATATTTCACTTCGGTTTTAATATGCATTTCTCTAATTACTAACAATATTGAACATCTTTTGTGTGTTTATTTGCCATTTGTAGATTTTTTCAGTGATATGATTATTTCATGTGTTTTGCTAATTTTCTAATAGAATTAAAAAAAAATTTTACTGTTGAGTTTTGAAAGTTCTTTATATGTTCTAGCTATTTCTTTGTCAGATATGTGGTTTGTAACTATTTCTCCGTTGTATAGCTTGTGTTTGCATCCCCTTATGGGACTCTTTCACAAAGCAAAAATTTTCAAATTTTGATGAGATCTGACTTTTTCATAATCTTTTATGGACCATCCTCTGGTGTCAAGTCTAAGAATTATTTGTGTAGCTCTCCCATGTATGTTCTAGAATTTTCATAGTTTTTACATTTACATTAAAATCTGTTATTCATTTTGATTGTTGTTAAAAAATGTGAGACTTGGCCAGGTTTGGTGGCTCATGCTTGTAATCCCAGCATTTTGGGAGGCTGAGACGGGTGCATCACATGAGGTCAGGGGTTTAAAACCAGCCTGGCCAACATGGTGAAACCCTGTCTCTACTAAAAACACAAAAATTAGCTGGGCATGGTGGTGGCTACCGGTAATCCCAGTTATTCAGGAGGCTGAAGCAGGAGAATCTCTTGAACCAGGGAGGTGGAGGTTGCAGTGAGTCGAGATCATGCCATTGCACTCCAGCCTGGGTGACAGAGCAAGACTCTGTCTCAAAGAAAACAGCAACAACAAAAACAGAAAACAAAGATATGAGACTTAGGTAGAAATTTTTTTTCATGCATGTCCAATAGCTCCAGGACTATTTGTTGTATAGGCTACCCTTTTGCCATGCAATTATTTTTGCGTCTTTGTCAAAAATCAGTTTGACCTTTTTGTATGGGTCTATTTTGAGTTTCTTTTCTTTTCTTTCTTTCTTTCTTTTCTTATTTTTTTGAGACGAAATCTCGCTCTCACCCAGGCTGGAGTGCAGTGGCGCGATCTCGGGTCACTGCAAGCTCCACCTCCTGGGTTCACGCCATTCTCCTGCCTCAGCCTCCCGAGTAGCTGGGACCACAGGCGCCCGCCATCACGCCCGGCTAATTTTTTGTATTTTTAGTAGAAATGGGGTTTCACCATGTTAGCCAGGATGGTCTCGATCTTCTGACCTCGTGATCTGCCCGCCTCAGCCTCCCAAAGTGCCGGAATTACACGTGTGAGCCACCGTGTCCGGCCTATTTTGAGTTTCTTAATTCTGTTCTGTTGATCTTCGTGTCTGTCCCTCCAATTTACTGCACAGTTTTGATAACTGTGTTATATAAGTTTTGTAACTGGACAGACTAATTCCTCCCAGTTCATTTCTTTTTTTTTCAAAGATGGTTTAGCTATGTCAATTCTTTTGTCTTTCCAGATACATTGTAGAATAATCTTGTCTATATCTATCTAAAAAAAAATCTTCCTCATGAAATCTTTTCCTGTGACTACATCTTGAATGGCATTGCTTAGGTTGTCTTCCAGGTTTTTATAGTTTTGGGTTTTACATTTAAGTCTCTAATCCATCTTGAGTTACTTTTGTATATTGTATAAGAATGGGGCTCAGTTTCAACCTTCTGCATATGGTTAGCCAGTTATCCCAGCACCATTTATTGAGTAGGGATTCCTTTCTCCATCGATTATTTTTGTTAGGTTTGTCAAAGATACTAGATAAAGAAAATGTAATACATATACACCATGGAATACTATGCAGTCATAAAAATGAATGCACTCATGTCTTTTGCAGGAACATAAATAGAGTTGGGGGGTGTTACCCTTAGCAAACTAACTCAGGAAGAGAAAACCAAATACTGTATGTTCTCATTTATAAGTGGGAGCTAAATGATGAGAACACATGGACACTTAGAGGGGAACACACACTGGGACTTTATGGGAGGTGGAGGGTGGGAGATGGGAGAGGATCAGAAAAAATAATGAGTGGGTACTAGGCTTAATACCTGGGTGATGAAATAATCTGTACAACAAACCCCTATGACACAAGTTTACGGATGTAACAAACTTGCACTTGTACCCCTGAACTTAAAATAAAAGTTAAAAAAAAAAAAACCTTAGGGGGAGTTTCATAGGAATTGAATTAAAGTTGTATAGGAAGGGAAGGAAAGTCTATTGTAATTACCCATAGTTTTCCTTATTGTGTTCCCTTTTTCATCCTGATGTTCAAAATTCTTTCTCTCATAGTTTCCATTATGTTTAGATAATGTCCTTTAATCATTCTATTAGGGCAGGTCTGCCTGTGTATTAGTCCGTTTTCATACTGTTATGAAGATACTAGCTGAGACTGGGTAATTTATAAACAAAGGAGGTTTAATTGACTCAGAGTTCCGCATGGCTGGGGAGGCCTCAGGAAACTTACAATCATGGCAGAAGTGGAAGTAGGCACGTTCTTCACAAGGCTGCAGGAGAGAGAAGAAAGCAGGCAAAACTGCCACTTATAAAACCATCAAATCTTGTAAGAACTCACTCACTGTCACTAGAACAGCATGTCCCTATGAGCCATTCACCTCCCACCGGGTCTCTCCCTTGACATGTGGAGATTACAATTAGAGATGAGATTTGGGTAGGGACACAGAGCCAAACCGTATCAGCTGGCAACAAATTCTTTTAGTTTTCCTTTCTCCTGGAATGTCTGCATTTCCCCTTCATTCTTGAAGGTTATTACCACTGGATATAGGATTTGGGGATAATAGTTGTTTTTCTTCAGTACTTGAAAAAGGTCCCTTTTCCTCCTGGCCTCTGTGGTTTCTGATGAGAAATCCAGTGATATTCTAACTGTTTTTGCCCTATGGCTAATATGCTGTTTCTCTCTCACTGCTTCCATTTTTAAAACATTGTCTTTAGTTTTTAACGTTTGAGTATAATACGTCTTCTTGTGGATGTCTCCCCTAATTTGGAGTTCTCTCAGCTTTTGAATCTACAGATTTATATCTTTTTCCAAATATGGAAAGTCTCCAGTCATTATTTCTTCTTGTATTTTTCAGTCTTCCACCTTCTATTCCTCTCTCCTTCCAGGGCTTTGATAACACGAATGTTAGATCTTTTGATATGGTCTCATAGGTACCTAAGGTGCTGTTAATTTTTTAAAGTTTATTTTCTCCCTATTGCTTAGATTGCATCATTTATGTTGTTTTATTTTAAAGTTCACTGATTCTTTCCTCTGCTCTCTCAATTCTGCTGTTGAGGAAAAGTTCAGTTATTGTATTTTTCAGTTCTAAGATTTTCATTTGCTTCTTCTTTGTAGCTTATGTTTCTTTACTGAGATTCTCTATTTTTAAAACTTATTTCAAGTACGAAAACATTTTTTACTATGACTTCTCTAAAATCTGTGTCAGATAATTCTCACATCTTTGTCATTTAGTTTGAAATCTTTGTGGTTTTTGATATGATGGGTGATTTTTAAAAATTGAAACCTGGATATTTTGGTCATTATGAGACTTCTAATTTTATTTAAACCTTCTATTTTAACCAGCCTCCTCTGTACTTCCTCAGCAAAGAAATGTGGAGGTTGTCACTTCTTTACTGCCAGGTACAGGTAGATGTCTTAGTTGGGGGGCTTCTTGTTACTTCTGCTTGGGAGTAAGTGTTGTGGCTTCCTCCTATGCCTCCATGGATGTTTTCCTGGCTGGGAATGATCTGCACTGGTATAGTCTTGTCTTTATAATGGGGCCTTGCTATTAAAATCCTATGCTATGTTCTCTCTTATAAGTGAGAGCTAAGCACTGGGTACTCATGGACATAAAGATGAGAACAACAGACACTGGGGACTACGCGGGGCGGGGGAGTGGGGGTGGGCAGGGGGAAGAAGGAGGAGGGCATGGGCTGAAAAACTACCTATTGGGTACCATGCTTGCTGCCTGGGTGATGGGATCATTTGTATCCCCAACCTCCACATCACGCAAAATACCCATGTAATAAACCTGCACATGTACCCCCGAATCTAAAATAAAGGTTGAAATAAAAAGAAAGAACTCCTATGTTGACAGCCAGTATACCCATAAAAATGAGGGGAGAGTCAGGCTTTATGGAAATACTAAACATCAGAATTAGACTCCCTCATGTTCCGTAGTTTATATAACATTTTTTTTTAAGTGGTTTGTCTCTTTTCAATAAAACAGCTCTTTTGGATGTGTCACCCGGAGCCAGTAGGCACAAAGCAGAGGGTCCACTTGCCAGGCCCATTCCCTCTCTTTGGTTGGGCATTGGCAAAACAACTTGGAAAGACTATGTCTTTATCATTGGCCCACCCGGTAAAGTTGGCAGCAGCTGGCCTAACGCATTTAAATGCCTGTCTGATTTAGTGGAAATCAAATTTCGGAATAAAGATGTTCAACGTTGTATTGATCTGAGCTTTAATTATCTTGCAACGTAATGGGAGAAAAAGCAAGAACCTTTAATTTTCTGTTGGTGACTGTCATTATGCAGCCCTTTCTGATGCTCACTTGAGAGGCAGAAACTGGTTCTGATGATTGCCAAGGCAGTCTGGGGCCTCTCTCATGAATAAAACATGCCATGTAATTGCTGTGATACAGCCAACACACCTATATATGTAGAATCAATGCTTATTATCCCATCAATTAAAACAGACAATTAAACAAGATTTTAGGCTTTGCTCCTGTTGGTAATCCACCACTCACTAAGAGGGTCTGGAATCTCTTTGGAAAAACATGGGTTCTTAATTTAGGATTTTAATGCCCACAGAGTGTGAAATCTAAGCAAGAATGCTCTGCTTGGCTTAAAGAGATTTGACTGAAAAACAGAAGGAATTGTTCACCCTGACAAGGAAATGCTCACTTCCATTTTCCTGAAATGGTAGCTTATGTAGGGAAAGGGCTTACTTTCAGAGTAATCTGAAAAGGTTTAACTATATACGTTTAAACTTTCAATTTTTGAAAAATAAAAAGCACATTTACATGCTGTATCTACGTAAAGAGGTAGATAGTGAAACATTTCCATCCTATTCCTGTTCCCCATCCACCTGGCTGTTCTTCCAGTTATAATCATATTAGACTAAATTAGTTATAAAGTCTGAATTTCCTTTTTTTTTTTTTCCAGGAAAATTCCATGTGTGATTTTCCTACAGAATCAAGTTGTTTTAGTTTCTTCAGGGGATAAGGCACAGAATAAGTGAAGACATGCATTTATAACTATAAAACCAGGTATCCAATGGAGGCATGATGGAGTGCTGGTTTCCCTTCCTCTCTCTTACAGAGAGGATCTTACATAGGCCATGGCCCCACTGCCTGATTTCTAATGAGCCATTTTCTGTGCCTCTGAGAGTGGGAGAAGTCGCGGAGCTGCTTAGCTCCATATCTCGAGGTGTTTGGAGCCCTCACTATTGTCCTGGTGGAGGTCTTGGCTGTCCTCTCTTCTGACCTAACAGTTAGTCCTTTCCTCGCTGCTCTGTTGCATGTCTATTTGTATCTACTCCTGCCTTCCCCCAGGGAACTGAAGTGCCCTACCTGCACTCAGACCTTTATTTTTCTCAGTTTATGTCTCTAGCACATGACTTTTCAAACCCAGTGGAAGCTTTTTCCATGCTGGTGTCAGAGTTTGACACTAATCTGTACTGAAGAAGTAAAATACAATGTGTTATAAATTTTTTTGGTGCTACTGTGTTGAAGAGAATGTGATTTAACCTGGAGAGATTTGGATTTCCAGAATACCAGCAATATTTATTTTTTAGAGCTTTTGTTTCACTCTATTTTGGAACTCATTTCTGCCATAATGTGCATATGGGGTTTAAAAAATAGATATTGTGTTGGTGAAACTGTCCTTTTAAAACTCAAAACAGCTGGCAATATGTCTTCCTTGTGGTATGTTTGGAATTGGACAGACACAAGTAGAGATAAACTAATTGTAAACCAAAATAGCCAATCTTGAGTCCAACAGAGCTATTAATACACTCAAGAATCTATTTGGGGGATTCTAATTTCCCTAACAAAATATGTTCTCCTGAGATCTGACTTAGGAAAACAGGCATCAGCAAGTTCACTTGAACTCCTCAGCACTTGTCGTGATAATAAATTGCTACATGACTCATCTACCCATTCAAATTCCACTACAATTCTAAGTTGGTAAACACTTTGTAGGTTTCTGGGAGCACAGGGTACCTAAAAATAGCACCCAAATAAGGATTAATTGGTACCTCAGATAACTCCACCTGACTATCATTGACACTGCCGATCAGCAGGAATTCCTGTCTCTTTATAAACTCTGAGATTTCTTTTCAAATGCCTAATTTGGAGCAGGTGTTACTTTTGGGAGGAATGCACCGGAACACACTTTGGAACCATTTCTTTATAGGTGCATGAGTTAGAATAAGTCTTCGCTTTTTATTACATTCATGCATCCATCTGTTTCCTTCCTTCCTTCTTTCCTTCCTTCCTTCCTGCCTTCCTTCCTTCCTTCCATCCTTCCCTCCCTCCCTCCCTCCCTCCCTCCCTCCCTCCCTCCCTCCCTCCCTTCCTTCCTTCCTTCCTTCCTTCCTTCCTTCCTTCCTTCCTTTCATCTTCCTTACCAGAGTCAGTCATCATTTGGCATTCAAATCAACAAGGGTTATATGCCAATTGTGTGCCAGGCACTGTGCCAAGGCCTTGGGGCTACAAATAGGTTCCTGCCTTCATGATGTTTCCATTTTAGTAGGGAGACAGACCTGTAAACAAACATGAACACTACTGACTTTGATGACAGAATCTGACACATTGTGGATGGAGTAGCATGGGTTGACATGTTTAGACAGGTGGCCACTTTAGGTTGAGGGATCAGGGAGGGCCATTCTGATTACATTTGAGCTAAGTCCTGAACCATGGAAGAGTCAGTCATGTGAAGCGCTGGGGGAAGAGCATTCTAGGCAGAGAGAATGGCATGTGCAAAGTTTTGAGGCATGGAAAGGAGGCCACTGGAGCTGTAGCAGAGTAACTGAGAAACTGAGGGGTGACTTTCTCTGTCATGCTTGGAAGACTTGCATTTATCCTGAGGGCAGTGGAGAATTGTAGAAGTATTGCAGACGTGTTTAGAAAGTGGAGAATGGATTACAGTGAAGGATGGATCAGGATGGTATGGGAACAGGTAGGGACTTAGGTTTCAGACTGCTAAAATGGTTGACCTGTGATGAACATCAGAAATAAGGCATTTGCACCAGGGATGGCCAGAGATTGAAGGAGAACAAGGGGACAGGTGGGGTATGGGAGAAGAAGAAACTAAAACGGCCTCTAGCTTGTTGTCTTAGGTAACTGACTATGGAATTGTTAGAGGTTCTCTGTGACTTATACAAGTTGAGGAAACAAGAGGGGTAACAGGCTTGCTGAGACATGGAAAGGCGAAGAGGAGGAAGACAGCAGGCAAGTGCAGACAAAATGGTTGCAGGGACTTTCACGGAAACACCCAGGAGGCAGCTGAATAAAACCTCCTGATGGTTTCTCCCGATCCATATAGAAGGCCTGGGCTGGAGACAGAGATGTCAGAATTCATTCATTCAGAATTCATTCACCAGACCCTGTGCTAGGGTTCAGGGATACTAAGGTGAATAAGATACTTTTTCTTCTGAATGAAAAAAATCGTCTGGAGTCCAGGCGTGAGAAAAATAAAAGGTGACAGAAGAGTTGGTAATGTTCTAAGTGCATATACAAAGACAAGCAGTTTGCTCTAACTGGGGAGGTCCAAGTGGCTTTGTAGAGGAGAGTCCTTGAACTAGAAAAAAGTATTCCAGGTAAGAGGAACAGCATTTACAAAGGCATAAAGGTGCAGAAGTGCAAGGTGTGACTGGCATGTGTGTGTGCATGTACATATGCATCTGGGAACATCCAGGGAAGTGGCTGGAGATGCACCAATGCCTTAAAGCAGCGACTACAAGCTCACATGGCTTCTGGGGCCAAGCATGCATGGAGTGAATGAATGAAGGTGGCTGGAGGGAAGACTATAGGGAATGGTGGCACCTTCATCATCCTGGAGAGTATATGCTCCCTCTGACAAGACCAGAAACCTCAACTTCAGCTAACTACTTCCAGGGAGAAAGATGTTGGGACTTCTGAGTCTTCTACAAAAGTCAGAAATATAAAATCACTTCGATTTTGAATATTGACCCTTGATTCAAAATAATTTAAAAACACTGGGCCAGATGAAACATGCCTGTCAACTGAGTGAGACTGATGATTGGCAACCTCTGCACTATCGATAAAGGAGTTGCTTTCATACCATTCTGTGCTTTCTCAACTGGGCAGAATAGAGCTAGTTATAGCCTTGTCGAAGTCAGTAAACCAAGACACTGGGGTACCAGGTAACATTTCCAGGAGCACTAGAACACAGCAATTGACTTCCCCTAGTGTTAAGTGAATACCTACTGTGGACTCAGTGACATTCTTTCTCAACTCTTGAAAAATGTGCCCAAAATGTAGGTTCACCCGTTAGAGCTACACTGCTCAATAGGGTACCCACTAGCTATATGTGGCAATTTAAATTTCGATTTAAATTAACTAAAATTAAAAATCCACCTCCTTAGTCCTACTGACCACATTGCAACTACTTAACAGCTAGCTCCTTGTGGCTAGTGGCTACCATACTAGACAGTGGAAGTCTTGAACACTTTTATCACTGTAGAAATTTCTATTGAACAGTACTGCGCTAGATTTAAAATTCTGTATGGATGTAGAATGTGTCCACTTTATCCACTGCTATATTTAGGGTAATAGGTATATAGTATTGAGCACGTAGGTGCTCAACAAACATGAGTTGATTGATTTTTAATTGGCTGAGGTGCTGTTCTGTGAGAGCCAGCTCCATTCAAAAAGTGAACTCAGGCAATATATTTACGTGTAGACACAAAACATTTTTTAAAAAAACTATTTTGTATGCATCTTTCTAAAATCTAATTCTGTACTGTTTGTGTTATTTTAGATAGGAATAATCTGAAACAATTGAAGGATTACATAGTTTTCATGTTTTCTTGGCAGTCCTTACCCTGAATGGTTTGATGTTCCAAAATTTCTGAACAGTTATGACTAAGAAAGTGGAGACATGCTCAGGCTTGGGGGCCATTATTCTGTATACTGTATGTTTGCAACAATTGATAGAGTTGGCATGCTTTCTCAAAGCCTCCTAGAATGAGGAAAGACATAGCATTCATCCAGAGTATAGAAAATATCTAACAATCATACATTGCCACTAGGGGAAACAGCAATGTTTAAGAGCTTCTACTGTGGATCAGAAAAAAAGATTCAAAATGTGGCTTCGCCACTTAAAACTGATACCACCAAATCACACTATAGGATGTGTGGTTTTCCTTTCACACTATAGGATGAGTACTATTGTTATTCCCATTAAACAAAAAAGGAAACCGAGGCATAGAGAGGTTAAATACTCTCCCAAGACCGCACAGCTAATACCTGGGGTGGAGTTGTGCTGCAAACCCAGGTAGTCTGACTCCAAGGTCAGTTTTCTTAACCACGGTGCTACCATGTCTCTCATTTTTGCCAGGTTTACTTACCTTCTCTGTGCCTCAGCTTCCTTACCTGTAAAACAGGGATAATGTTATATAGTTCACACAATATGTTGCAAGGCATAGTGTCTACCAGCCACTGTTGGATCTGTTTATTTTTAGATAAAGGAATTTACTAAAATACAAAATTATGCTCACTCTCATAATATAAATGCATTTAAACAATAAGGCTATTATATTTTTTTCACCTATCAGACTGGCGAAAACAAAAAAAACTTAGATAATAATTCAGCAAAAGAAGTGGATGAAGAGGTATGCCTGTACACTGCTGCTGGTCGGGGAGTAATTGGTATCACCTCTAAAGAAGGTATGTTAGTCTGCTTGGGCTGCTGTAACAAAAAACCACAGGCTGGGCTGCTTAACCAATAGAAATTTATTTTCTCACAGTTCTGGAAGCTGAAAGTCCAAGATCAAGGTGCCAGTAAACTTGGTTCCTGGTGACGTCTCTCTTATTAGCTTGCAGACAGCTACCTTCTTGCTGTGTCCTCATATGACTTTTCCTCTGTGCTCAAGGGAGAGACAGAGATCTCTGGAGTCTCTTTCTCTTCTTATAGGGACCAGTCCTATTAGATTAGGGACCCATTTTTACATCTTCATTTCATCTTAATTACTTAAGGGCCTCCTCAAGGCCTTACCTGCAAAATACAGTCACATTGAGGGTTAGGGCTTTGACATATGGATTTTGGGGAAATACAACTCAGTTTATAGCAGAAAATTAGCAATATCTATCACAGTTAAGAATACATGTATCTTAAATTTGACCTAAGAAAGCCAATCCTAAGAATTTGTCTTTAAAATATATTTGTTACTGTGTGCAAAGATGTGTGCTCTAGCATATTCACTGCTGAGAAACTTGCTGTAGCAGAAGATTGATCTGACAGTCTTGCTGCTTTTTAACAGAGGATTCACTGAACCAAGGGCCAGCAAACTTTCTGTGAAGGGTCAGACAGTAGCTAATTTAGGCTATGCAAGCCACACAGTCTTTGTCATTGTAACGCAAAAACAGCCATTGATAATATGCAAACAAATGGTCATGGCTCTGTTCCAAGAAAGTTTCATTTACAAAAACAGGTTGCTGACTGGATTTTGCTTTGGGGCCATAATTTGCTGATTTGGGGGTATTTTTGATTTTTGTATTACACAGTATATATATACACACACACACACACACACACATACACACACACACAAGGGAATACTATGTAGTCGTCAAAAGGAACATCTCTGAGAGATATAACTAAGTGGTTGACTGGATTTGGCTTTGGGCCCATAATTTGCAGATTTTTGGTCTACATAAATTAGGGTATATCTATATATATATACACACACACACACACAAAGGAATACTATGTAGTCATCAAAAGGAACGTCTCTAAGAGATATAACTAAGTGGGAAATCGTAATGTTGAAAACACCTATAGGGTGTCTACCAGTGCTAGGTGCTAGTCTAAGAGCTTTCTAGGTATTAACTCCATATTCACAGTTTCTCTAGGAAGTAGCTACAATTATACCCATTTAATAGTTAAGAAAACTAAAACACATTAAGGAACTTGGTCAACTTCCTATAATTCACAGGTGGTGGAGCCAGGATTCAAACCGGGTTTGAAGCCCAACCGAAGTTCTCACCCTCCCCTCATACTGCTTCCTGGAACAATGTATACCCAAGACAGTGAGCTACCCCTTAGGTATATTAAAAAGTGGGATTATATCAGTGTTTCTCAACCAATTTTTTGTTAATACCTCCTCTAAGGAACCTTTCAAGATATTTTTTCCCTATGGCCTCCCCCCAAAATTTTAGTATCACAGATATACAAGATATGTGTTTATGTACTGCTTTATACAGAAAGAGTACGATTTTTCTGCCCTCCTTCATCTGAATGAATTTTCACTCTTTTGGGGTTGATTCTGTCCCCAGCTGAGAATTCACAAATTATATATGTACTTACATCTTCATAGGCCATCTCCAGAAAGATCTATAAGAAATGGAGAGCAATTCTGGGTGTAGTCTGGGAGCGTCAGTTAGAAGAGGAAGGTCTCAGATTGTATTACTTTCTTCAAGAAATGAGGAGAAAGTAAAGAAAAGTCTCCAAGTTGCCAAAACAAATGACTATCTTATGAAGGAGGGTGAGGCCCCACAAGAGAGCACCTGCTGAGCTCCCCTCATTTGTCTCAGGCTGGCTGTGGTGGAGGAGTGCTAATGAGGCCTATCTCCAGGAAGTCCTTGATTGGAGGAGGGCTGCCATTTCTCATATCTGCCGGGAGTGCTTGTTTGCCTGGCTTCAGTGGCTTAGTTGACAGCATCTTCTTCCCTTTTCCATGAAAGTGGCTTTTGGGATTCTCTTTTCCCCACAAACAACTCAAAATTGGAAGAAAGGGATTTTGAGTGAGTTCATGAACCCTTTGCTAGAATAAACCTAGCCTGCCTTAATCTCTTTTGGAACCCAGAAATCCCTTTTGAGGTTATTGCAATAAAACATGCTTCCCATTTATTCTTTCTTTCTCAACAAATGAACACTGTTGGATCCTGCGGTGCATTTTGGAAGAAAGGAAGTGATGGCAGGGAGGACTGGTAGAACCAGGATAAGAACGTTCTTCTAGTGTCTAAGCTTTGCCTTTATCTGCTAAACTGCACCCCTTATCTGGTGTCAAAAACTCTTTATGTGTCATGGAGAGCTGGGTCAAATCACTAGTGGCCCCTTCATGCATATGAATCAATCGGGAGAGTGGAGATCAGCATGCAAAACAAATGAAATAAAATGTGATGCAGCAGGGCACAGTGGCTCATGCCTGTAATTCCAGCACTTTGGGAGGCTGAGGCTGGCAGGTCACTTGAAGTCAGGAGTTCGAAACCAGCCTGGCCAACGTGGTGAAACCCCATCTCTACTAAAAGTACACAAATTAGCTGGGTGTGGTGGAACATTTCTGTAATCCTGGCTATTTGGGAAGCTGAGGCAAGGGAATCCCTTGAAACAGGGAGGTGGAGGTTACAGTGGGCCGAGATTGCACCACTGCATTCCAGCCTGGACAACACAGTGAGTGAGACTCCATCACAAACAAACAAACAAACAATGGGATGGAACAGAATTGAATAAAGTAGAAAGAGTGGGTCCCATGTGGTAAACATAACATTTGTTTTGCAAAACTTTGAATGTAGTTCCTTACGTGTACTGGGGCACATTCAAAATGTATTTATTGTAATTATTATGAATTATTATGTAATTGTTTAATTATAATTATTGTTAAGAGGGCCTCTCCTCCTAAGAGATGACCCTAGCACTTTGGCTAATCTTTGTGTCATCATCTGTAGCTTGTGTAAATTCTTACCCCTCCAGACATTCTTGATTACATCACTCTATTTTATACCCTTCATAGGGTATCACTATCAAATTAGCATATTTCTTACTTACTGGGGGCAGCAGGGGTGCAGAGGGAGAGGGTGGGTGCAGTGGATAATCTTCATCATGATATGCACAGGTATGAACTTCACATGATGCCTGTGTTATGATCTGGAGATGTTGCAGTTTGCACACAGGGCAACAAGAAACAGTGAGTTGGAAATGAACCAATGAGGGACAAGGTTTGCAGGCCCTACAGTGCAGGAAGCCCTTTCTGTGTGGGCACAGAGTGAGCGCTATTTATAAACATACTAGAAACTTTCCAAAGGAAAGTTCAGACCCTTTTTTCTTTCCGGCTAGTCAATGTTACATACTCTATGTTGTAATAGTTTGCATATTTTATGAGCAACCTCTAATAATAGCTTGTATAATGTATCATACTGTATTCATTCAACAAATATTTGAGTGCCTAGTCTATTTCAGGCACTGTTCCAAGTGCTGGGGATACAGGCATGCACAATCCAGTCAAGTCTCAGTCCCTGATGGAATTTATATTCGAGTGGGAGAGATAGAAAGGACAACTAAACAAACGAATACATAATGTAATTTTGGGTCTATACTTAATCTCTCCCATTGGACTATAAAAACGCTTAGGCAAGAATTGTGTCCCATTTAGCTGCTGTTTTTTCAGCCGTGTGCTACAGTGAATAAATGTATGGCACCTCGAGGATCCCATCTGTACACAGTACATTTTCATTTACTAGAGCTCTTCAGCAGGGAATTGGATAAACATTGGCTCCTGATTGGGGGCATTGTCAAAGTTATCTCAATATTTGATCATTGAAAATCTACCTGCTGCCACACATTAGTGCTATGGACTGAGTTACTTTCTAACAAAAGTTAATATAATTGAGTGGAACAACTATCAATTTTAAGAACATTATCAGCTACTGAGCACTTTAGGGAAATCTGCTAAGAAATTTACTTATATTAGTTTTTGTATTATATATTATATTCATATAAAAGTATTATAATTATAGGATTTTATTTTTGTCCTTTTCTTTTGGGATAATGTGGTAGGCAGATTAATAGCCTCCCGAAAGATGTTCACATTCTAACCTCCAAACCCGTGATTATGTTGTGTTACATAGAGGATTATGGTCACAGATAGAATCGAGGTTGCTAATTAGCCAACCTTAAAATAGCAGATTATCCTGGGTTATCCAAGTGGACCCAATGTGGTCACGAATGTCCTTAAAAGAGGCAGAAGAGGAGGCTTGAGTGATGCCCCTCTGAGATGAACTCAGCCTGCTGTTGCTGGCTTTGAAGATGGAGAAAGAGAACCATGAACTAAGGAATATAGGTAGCTTCTAAAAGTTGGAAATGATAGGGAAAAGGACCTCCAGACGGAAGAAATCCCTGCCAACCCTTTGATTTCAGCCCATTTTATGCATGAAAAATCTAAACCCCATGGATGATGAGGCCCTTTCTCAGGATCACACAGCCTGGTTCCAAAATTTGAATCCAGGTCCATCTGATTCTAAGCTGAAGTTTATACTGGGTGGTTAGAAATCTATGTGATCACTTTACATTGTGAAGCTAATGACAACATCTTCTGATGCAAAAGATGCAATCTAGCTCTTACTCCCAAGACAAAGACTGACCTCAGGTCTCATCTGAGGCAATTGTCTGTGCTGACAAATGCAGTTTCTAGGAAATGCATGTGGCACCATGCTGCTAAGTCCAGTGGAATCATGTATCAATACTAACCGTGAAATTTTAATAGAGTGTCTAGGAGCTTCGAGTGAGCAAGATTAAGAAAGGACTTATAAAAAGGGCAGTAATGCTCAGGACAATGTGTCAGCTATGGAATCTATCAAAATTCTAGGAGGAATATGAGAGTGAAGATCAATCAGAAGAGACTTAACTCTCTAAAGAGATCAGAAGAGAAAATGTCTGGGAGAAATGTCACTTCACATGAAATATTTGAAATAAGGAAAAACATTCAGTTTGTATTTTGCATTTCTTGTGTTCACCAAATTGGCATGACAGCAGGTGACCTATTACATGAGATTGTCTCTAGTAAGTAGAGAGATGACTTTAAATTGATATGAGCCAGTGAGTCTTGTTCACAGCACAAGCCAATTAGACCCTCTTAAGTTCCAAGTGGCCAGGCAATCAATATATGAATAAAATAGCAGAGGCTCAAAGGCAGACTCTTTCTCAGCCATCAGGAAATCTATTAGACTTACTACAACCAACTTCAAGGGTTTTTTTTAATAAACCAAGGCACACATAGAGGTAACCTGCTTATTTAATGGAAATACTCAACTAGACATAATATTTTCTGCACAAACAACAGGACTTCCAGGAAAATAGCTAAAGTTCACTCTGTTCTTGTCTTGGCCTTTTTATACCCAGTGCATATTATTAACATAGGTGAGTTCCAGTTGGGACTGGAGGAGCCAGGCCATTCTTGAAAGTGCTTGCTGCCAACAGGCTCTGAAGAGCATTCAGCTAAGTCTTAAAATCCAGCAAAGCCTCAGCCTCTAAGCCAAGCATGTTAAGAAATTATTCTTAGTTCTACTGGACTTCTGGCCATCTTAAATACTTCATTAGCTTACTCAGTGAATTGGGTCTGACTTTATTCATGTTGGCAAATGATGCTGAAAAAACAAATTCCTTCCAACTATCAGGGACTCAGCATCACTACTGAAGGTTAACTGAAGCATCTGATGGTCTGGGTCTGTACCAGTTGCACCCTAGGTGGACAGACAAAGCTCATCGGCTTAAAACATAGTAGGTAGGGTGGTAGCACTTTTGTGGTCTAGCAAGGTAATTTAGAGCAAGCAGTTTTGGACACAGAGAAACCTAGATTTCTGCATCCACTGGGCTCTGCCCACATCCAGCTCAATGATCTTCAACAAGTTATCTAATCTTTACAAATCTTAGTTTTCCCATTTGTTCAATTGGTACAACAATATATTTATCTTGCATTTCCTGTGAGCATTAAATAGGAAAGTGGATATCAACTGTGTAGCATAGTTCTCTGCAGAGTAGATGCTCAGTACCTGGTAGTAACTAAGAACTATTTTTATTAGTGAAGGTGTTCACAAGGATTTTGTCATTACCTAATTTCTCTATACTTTGGTTTTCTAAGCTGTTATATAAGGGTAATACTAGTATCTGTCGCATAGTATTATGGTTAAATGCAAAGTGCTAAACTCAGTGGCTGACACATTGTAAGCACCCAATAAATGTTAGCTATTGGTTTATAGCTGTTATCAAAAATTATCTTTAGATGACTAGATAAAATCACATGAAATATTGGGGTTAAAGTCATTTTTATGTGCTAAGTAGACTGAGGAGTTAATGGTTAAAACAAACAAACAACAACAAAAAAACCCTCTTAGGATTAGAAGAGATTTTTGGAGAGCTATTTAACACTGCCAAACCTCAGTGTGGCATACATTATCGGTGGCCCACCCGGATCTTCTTGGGACTCATCATTGCATGCGTACTGACCTAATAACCCCCAACTGCCAGCCCTCGTACCCTTCCTCACACTTTCTCCATCTGCTCTAGCCCATCCACAGGGTGATCGGAAAGGGCTGGGGAATTGCCATTCTCTTAGAGCAGCCGTAATTCAGACTGACAGGAGCGAGCAGGTAAATATCACAGCTCCTTTTGGCCCTGGTTGGGCTGAGTGGTGTTCTGCCCTGGGTTTCATATTCTCTAGTAGGATTGAGCCCCCGTTGTCCATAGCAATAATCTTCTCCGCAACCGAAGATTTATTGTCTTCCTTCTCTTCTTTGGTTCACTTCCCCACCCTCCTACTTGTACTTGAATTCTTATCTCAGAGAGAGTCAGCTTCTGGGTTAACTCAGTTTAGGACAATTTTTTCAAATGGGGACAATGGCACTTACCCTTTCACTGGGCTGATGAGAGATCAAATGAAATTATAGATGTTATGAACTTTGAACAGTACAAAGTGCTTTCTATAAAGTGAAGATTTATTATTCTTTGGCCAGTGTTTAAGATTTCTCCAAACCAATATTTAAGACGCAAGAACCAGCTGGAGCTGTTGCTGAGCATGAATGGGGCCCCCATCCTGACTCAGGCTGCCATATCCTCATTCCAGGGCTTCTGGCATCTCTTTGTGTACCCATCTTCCTCCAACCCTATTGCTCTCCATCATGCCATCCTGGTTTATTTCCTCTTTAACATTTATCACTATTTGAATTTATCTTATTTTTCTCCCAGCACCTAGAACAAAGCTTAGCACATGGCAGGTGCTCCATAAATAGCGGTTGAATGAATTGATGACTTCATTAATCCATTCTCAGCATCATCCTTTATAGGAAGTTGCAAAAATAGTACAAAGTCCCACGAACCCTTCACCCAGCTTCCTGCAAAGGTGACATCTTGTCTTACGATAGTACAATATCAAAGCCAAGAATTTGATAGACGGATTTCTTTGAAGAGAAAATTAAATCATGTCATTGTCCTGTTTATTTGCCCAGTGGCTTCCCACTTCTCTTAGAATAAAATCTGTTTCCATGTCCTCCAAGGGCCTTCATAACCTGGCTCTTTCAAACTCTGCAGCCCCAACTCCCTCTCCACTCCTTGCATGTCCAGCCCTAGTAGCTTTTGTCTTAGGAGTCATTTCAAGTCACCCAGCAGTCTCCCCTCTTTAGGTCCTTGGATGCACTCTCTCCTCTGGCTAAAATATTCTACACATGACTGGTTCCTTCCTATTTTTCATGTCCCAACTTACACGTCCCTTCCTCAGAGAGGCCTTTGTTGACCACCCTAGGCCGCTCCTCCCCACCCTGTCCCTTGTTTCTTTTCCTTACAACATTAATCGCAGTTCATTGTTACATGTTTGGTTAATTTACTTGTTTACTATTTGAATCTTCCAATCTTGAGTGTAAGCTCAAAAGATGCCAGGTACTGTATTTTGCTCAACTCAGTACAATTAGAAGTTTGACATATAAAAACTCAGGCTTCAAAAAAACCACAAGGAGATACCATCTCACACCAGTCAGAATGGCTATCATTAAAAAGTCAAGAAATAACAAATGCTGGTGAGAAGGGAAGGCTGGCCGGGCACAGCTCACACCTGTAATCCCAGTCCTTTGGGTGGCCCAGGTGGGCAGATTGCTTAAGCTCAGGAGTTTGAGACCAGCCTGGGCAACATGGTGAGACCCCATCTCTACCAAAAATACAAAAATTAGCCAGGCGTGGTGGCATGAGCCTGTAGTCCCATCTACTGGGGGGACTGAGGTGGGGGGATCATTTGAGCCCAGGAGGCAGAAGTTGCAGTGAGCCAAGATTACGCCACCGCACTCCAGTCTGGGTGGTAGAGCCAGATCCTATCTCGAAAGAAAGAAAGAAAGAAAGAAAGAAAGAAAGAAAGAAAGAAAGAAAGAAAGAAAGAAAGAAAGAAAGAAGAAAGAAAGAAAGAAAGAGAAAGAGAGAGAGAGAGAGAAAGAAAGAAAGAAAGAAAGAAAGAAAGAAAGAAAGAAAAAGAAAGAAAGAAAAAGAGAGAGAAGGAAAGAAGGAAAGAAAGAAAGAAAAGAAAAACTGAAAAAGAAAAGAAAAGGGAATGCTTATACACTGCTGTTGGGAGTGTGAGTTAGTTCAGCCACTGTGGAAAGTAGTATGGCGATTCCTCAAAAAACTAAAAACAGAATTATCAATTGACCCAACAATCCCATTACTCGATATATACCCAAAGGAATATAAATCATTCTATCATAAAGACACATGCATGCATATGTTCATTGCAGCACTATTCACAATAGCACAGACATGGAATCGGCTTAAATGCCCATCAACAGTAGACTGGATAAAGAAAATGTGGTACATATACACCATGGAATACTATGTAGCCATAAAAAAATAACACGATCATGTCCTTTGCAGCAACACAGATGGAGGTGGAGACCATTATCCTAAGTGAACTTATAAGTGGGAGCTAAATGACAAGAACACATGGACACACAGAGGAAACAACAGATACTGAAGTCTCCTGGAGGGTGCAGGGTGGGAGAGAGAGGATCAGAAAAAACACCTATCAGGTACTATGCTTAGTATCTGAGTGACAAAATAACATGTACATCAAACCTCCATGACATGAGTTTACCTATATAATAGACCTGCACATGTACCCCTGAACCTTAAATAAAAGTTAAAAAAAATCCCCAAAATTCAGATTTCTGTAAGTGTGGAGTAGGTTTATACCTTATCACTCAATAACCAGCTAACTATACTCAGTAGTATACAGTTCATTAATCTCTTCCACACACAACCAACTCAGTTCCTATGAGGTAGGACGATCTGCAGCCCCCTTTTACAGACTAAGTGAGAATAGTAACATTCATTGATCACTGTAGTGGGTGATTTGCATGCCATATGTTGCTTTCCTTTGGTCAGCCTCTAATTTCAGCCATAGCTTGAAGGATTGCTATGGTTCATATTGATAGTGGCCCCCTCCCCACCTCATGCATGCACCTCCCAGGGCTTCCCCTTTATCTTTCCTCAAGGACCCTGTCCCCAGGAATGGGGGAAGGGATGGTGGTGATAGGACCCATGCCAGTGCCTCTCCCTTTTCCCCCAGCCCACTGCCTGAGATGTTAGCACTCAAGGCTTGTTTCTCTGAAGTCCTAGGAGCCTGCTCAGTCTCCTGGCAAGTGTAACCTGGAAATGTGGAAAAGTTACCACTGTTCTCGGCAACTCTCAATCAATAAGGGCTGGGGATTGGTAGGTGAACACTCCAGTTCCTGCTCCTTGATGGACAATTGCTGGAGCCATTATGAGCACTGCTCAGAGACCCTGATGAAACTGAGCTCCTACTGCCTTACCAGCAACAACAAAAACACATCTTTTTATTGGCTTTGCCTCCTTTCCTGTCTCATTCTCCCCACTTTGTCACTCCTGACACCTGGAATCAACTCCTTTCACCCAACTCTTGTCTTAGCCTTGGTTGCAGGAAAACCCAAACCCAGAGGGTGCTTACCATTTGTGAGAAGCTGTTGTAATTCTGCCACATGGCTAGATGGTTTATCTTTCTCATCCTGACATCAATCCTGCCAGGAAGATATTGTTGTTATCCCCACTGTAGAGATGGGGAAACTGAATGAATGAGAAATTAAGTATCTTACCAAAGGCATTTATTGATCTGCCCATATCCCCCAGTGTTTGAAGGTGCTCCCTGGGGTGTTAACTCCCCTGCATTTCCAGGCTGCCCTTGCCTGTAGGCTGTGGCTTCAGAAAAGTCCCAGGGCTTTGAAGAAGGCTTCGAGGAAGAAAAAGGAGAGTTGAGGAAATGGCAGTGCAGTGATTCTCACCCAGACAGCCTGATATCATGGCCCACCCATTTAACTTCTTTGCTTTACCTCCTCCTAAAAAAACAAGGGTGCAGGAAGGTGAAGTCACACCTTGAAACACAGCTAGTGAGCACTGAAGCTGAGATTCCAAATTAGTCTTATTGGATACATAGACTCAAACTCACCGGCTACTTTCTTTTTATGGCTCACACCTGTAATCCCAGCACTTTGGGAGGCCGAGGCAGGCAGATCATGAGGTCAGGAGATCGAGACCATCCTGGCTAACACAGTGAAATCCCGCCTCTACTAAAACTACAAAAAATTAGCCGGGCATGGTGGCGGGCGTCTGTAGTCCCAGCTGCTTGGGGAGGCTGAGGCAGGAGAATGGCATGAACCCAGGAGGTGGAGCTTGCGGTGAGCGGAGATCACACCATTGTACTCCAGCCTGGGCGACAGAGCCAGACTCAATCTCAAAAAAAAACAAAACAAAACAAAACAACAACAACAACAACAACAAAACATCTACTGCTCTTTTCTTGAAACCTGAAGGAATAAATCGGTTTAGCAAAATCCCCATTGGGTTAGAGCAGGTCTTTACTGCGAATCTGCAATGGACCATGGAAGCATGTCTCTATCTCAATCAGGGCAGGTAGTGTTTTCCATTCATCAGTGCCCACAGTGCTTTGGAACTGCTAAGGCTGGTAAAAATCACTGCTGGTTAGGAGGATTTCTCCACTTTGCCGAGTTCATGACAGCTTGTAAAGCAGAGGACACTTTCTTCCCTGCACAGTGCTGAAGGAAGCAGTCAAATCCAGTCATTGTCCCAGGATATAAGGGGGAATTGGGAGTGGGAGTGGGAGTGGGGAGAACTCATGCCACATCCCCTCCTCCCACTCCCAGCCTACTGCCTCCTAGTTGCTAGGAGTTAAGGCCTACTTCCTTATCATCAGGATGTTTTTCTCGCTTGTCCTCCTCTAATCCTCTCTCTATTCTGTAGCCATTGAGATCCTTTCAACATGCTAATCTCATCACATCCCTCCCCTGCTCAAAAATCCTTCATTGCTTTCCCTTAGCTTCTTTAGGATAAAGACAGAATTCCTGATTAGGCCTGCAGACAGGTTTCACCCATGTCCCCATCAGCAGTCACACTTCCCGAAAAGCCTCTTGTTCATTAAACTCTGGCAACTCTACATATCTTTCCTGTCTCCTACCATCAGAGAGCTTTGCCGGGCTGTTCTCTGCCTGGGACGTGCATCTCTCCCACCTTGTCCTTGCTTAACCATGTGTAGTCTTCAGGCATGAAGCTTCTTGACTTCTCCCTAACTAGTTCAAACCTCTCTGGTAGATGTTCCTATGGAATCCTGTGCCTCTCTTTGTTGCACTCAGCATAATTGGGGTGTGATTTTTTTTTTTTTTTTTTTTTTTTTTTGAGACGGAGTCTCGCTCTGTCACCCAGGCTGGAGTGCAGTGGCCGGATCTCAGCTCACTGCAAGCTCCGCCTCCTGGGTTTACACCATTCTCCTGCCTCAGCCTCCCAAGTAGCTGGGACTACAGGCGCTCACCAGGGGTGTGATTATTTTAATGCCCGTCTCTCCTAATAGAGTGTAAGCTTCTTAACATACAGCCTGTTTTTGCTTTTTATTACTGCATTCCCAGTGGCATGCACAGTGACGGGTGCACAAGAAGTCCTAGAATGGTGGAATGAATGAACGAACCTCACTGGGCTCATGAAATGAGGACAGGGTGACAGATTGGAGGCACTGTGCATTTAACCCTTGTTCGTTCTGTCATTGTTAAAGCCAACCGGGTTCTACTGTTGTAATTGTCCATTGTCCAGCCAACATTGTATGCAATAACTTTATTAACGTCAAATAGATATCACAATACGGTTTTATCCAACGGGATTCAGAAACTGGTTACAGACATCATCTAAGACACAAGGCTGTTTTGTGCTAAAATGCTTCCAACATCACCAATCACACGACGAGTTTATACATCAATAACAACTTTTATCTGGAAATACAGATGCTCAGCTTGCCTTCTCTATTGGGTCCTGGTGTTTCAACTGAGTTAAAATGAGGAAGTGAAGATTGGCATTTTCTTGATAATGAATACATTCTGGAGAATATTTCATGAGAACTCTCTTTGGGATACAGAGTGGCATATGGAAGCCATTTTTAATTTATGGGCTACACTCAAATCAGAATTAGTAAGTTTAGCTGTGACTTCAGAATTTTTAATAATTACATTGAGGAACATATTAGCTTTACAAATAAACAGGATTTAAAAGTGTAGCTGGTAATAGAGGTTCTACAGAATATTCTTTATAAATAAATACTTCAGCAAGGCATATCTTGACTATGGTATCTATATCTGCATCTCCATTATTCTAAGAAAACAACACTCCATAAAGACAAAGAATTATTGGGCCATGTTATTTATGGTCCACAAGATAAGAGCCACAAAAACACCATAGAAGGTTACAAGAATGCAAATATTTAGCTAAGTAAATAGAATAAATGTTGGGCAGTTATCATATGTAACACTAAATGTCTAACAATAGGGGAAAAGAAAAACTCAAATCTTAATTACAATGCATTCAGAACTTGGGTAAAGCCAGAGAGACAAATCTGCAAAGTATACAAGGTAGTGAATATATTCCTATAAATATCCACTTGACAAATTCATGGTGCAAACCAGAAAATTTTCATAAACACAGTTCAAATGTTCATTTTGTGAGAAAATACTTATTCATGCACTTAAATCATGTGAGCATTGATTTATCACATAAAAAAAACAGAATAATTTTCTGAAACAAATAACTTAGGGACTCATTGTCCTATAAGACCTAAAACTAAAAAAAAAATAAGACATGCATGTTGTGATACACCAAATTGTCTTCTAGAAATTATTATAACATCTTTCACATCAAAATGCATAAGAAAACTCAGTGCTATTCGATTTACTTTATGCATATTACATACTAGAGACTTTAAGCTACAAAATACTTCTACTACTTTAACACACATACAAAATGACCATGAAAGTATCTGTATATATAACAAGGTACTCTCCAATTAGCAATCTATGATGAATAATATATCTCCTCATGTCATCTCATCTCTAAGTGTCATTTATCACAACCCAGGACTTTCTGCCTTAATGAAGACTAGAGATCTCTGATTTACATTCAATACTCTCTGCATTAATAATTGATTGAAACTCTTAAAAAATTCTTCTGCCACTGAAATGGAAGGTGGTGAGGTGATCTCCAGAAGAATGCAAATGCTACTCTGTTAAATCTGATTGGTAAAGGAAGTGGGGCCAGTAGGCTGTTGGCCAAACTCATCTGAGGATGGCCCCAAACTCGCCTGCTGACTGTACCCACTGCTTGACCCATAGCTGTCTTGGTTGTAACCACCTTGATTATAGCTGCTGGAGTGCTTCTCCATCGGATCTGAAAGATATCTCTGTCCTGAAGAATGCCAGCCGGTCTCCTTGAAAACAAACCATATGTTTCCAGCCCAGAGAATAAAGTTCAAGAATCCAAAGACCTGAAGGAGAATCAAAGCCAATGAATTGATAGACTAGACAAAAACTCAAGAAAATTTTCCATTTTGGAAATTCCTTCACAATACAAAAGATCACTTTTCACTTTAATGTTGAGTCCTCTTCCAAGTTTTCCATTTGGAACTGGTATTTCATTTAGAATATTTGACCTTTATTAGATGCACTACATGTCAGGCACTACAGAAAGGGCTTTCTGTGTATCAATTCCCTTGGTCTAAGAATCAGTCTAAGAAAAAGTTGCTATTGTCATACCCATATTAAAGATGTGGAAATCTTGTCTAAGGGCATGTGGCTTGCTGAGTAGTAGATCTGGGATCCAAACCCTGTTCTGGCTCCACAACTGGAACCCTTACTTAAGGCATCATTTATTCTCCAAATAAAGTACCCTTCATGGTGTGTAAGATATTTCCAGATGGCATAGGGCTGAGAATTTTCACTTTAATAATGGTGCTTTCATTTATAAGGCTTTCTTCTCTTTATGGTTAGAGATACTGCTTTTGCTTTTCCATTTATTGCAATCATATAAAGAAAGTGAGTCAATTAAAAATATAGGATAAGCAATGGTACAGGTGATGTGCAAATAAACATATTCATGATAGCATATTGAGAGGTTGACTGTTTGAATAATTGCACTTTCTGTGCCTCTCACAGGGATAAGTGAATGCTGAAACCAGACTATGAACAAAGTGCAGGTTTCAGAGAAATACAAAATATTTTCATAAGAACTGGATGTGAAACTTTCCTATGGAAATTCCTCCTACTCTCCAGGAGGGTGTCGGTGAGTCAGAGGACTGGGTGTTGCTTCCCCAGGGCCTAAGGTTTGATGGAAGCAGAACTGTTTGCTGTTGCATGAGGCCCAAACAGATGTCCTCATTCCATGGCTTGTTCTGCAGCCTTTTCCAAGGCTGGTTGATTGACTTGGGAATTAACCACAGGCAGTCTGTTTTAATAACCCCCCTAATGGAGACAGGTAACAGTAGTATAATGCAAAGCTGTGATAACATTAAAATATATTTAGTCACCACCCCCTAGCACGATGCTGACCAATCAAAATGGACTTGGACAGTGGCCACCGTCCTGGAGTAGGGTGCTGGAAGTCCTTTGCTGGATCAAAATTTATCCCTTGGTTTCTGGACAGTGAGATGATCCATAGTGGCTTGTGAGTAGTGGTGACAGAGGGGACACTGGTGTAGTCAAGAAGCTGGGCCTTAGAGACTTGGAGCTGAGACTATCAAAATATTTCAATATTTTAGCAGCACATGAATGGAATCTTAGTCTCAGAGTAATCTCTATAGGCTTTGAAATCAAAGTGCCCTGGGGACTGTAGTTTCTTGACCTGCTACCTGGGACAAGGCATTTATTCTGTAGACTTCATTTTTGTTTTTGTTTTGTTTCTTGTATGGAATGGAGACAAGGATTCCTTTCTTGGAAGATAGGTGGGAGGATTAAAGAGGGTATGTGTAAAGTAGCTAGACAGTGCTGGACACATTAGCAAATACTTACTAAAGGTAAACTATGTTCTGAATCATTTTCTAAAATATTTCCGTGAATTGTATTTTGCAGACTTTTTCTTTTTCTTTGCTGCAGTATACATTGAACTGAGGCATAAACAATGAGACCATGTTCTTGAGACAATAGCCAAAATCAAGTATCTAGACCCCCAACTGATCTAATTAAAGACTGGTTTATCCAGACGTCCCTCCTTCTTCCTTCTCTCCTCTTGCATCCTCTTTCCTTCTTTTTTACACTAATTGAGAACCTATTTTGTGCCATGCTCTAGGCTACCTGCTGAGGGAGATACAAAACATAAATAAGGTGTAATCGTTGCTCGAACAAAATAAATCAGTTAACTACTGACAAAACTGTAATTTGCATACAGGACCATTTTACCATGTGTGTGGTAACCAGAATATTTTCCATTAAAAGGGGGATCTTGATTAAATTGTACCTTTATAAGTATATGTCAATATATGAGTATAAAAAAATTATCGAAGAGCCTGGGAAACATAGCAAGACCTTGTCTCTTAAAAAAAAAAAAATTTAGCTGGGCATGGCAGCACATGCCTGTAGTCCCAGGTACTCAGAAGGGGTACTTGGAAGGCTGAGGCAGCAGTATCCGTTGAGCCCAAGAGTTCCAGGCTATAGTGAGCTATGATTGCACCACTGTACCTCCCGCCTGGGTGACACAGCAAAACCCTGTCTCAAAAAAAAAGAAAAAAGGAAATGAAAGGAAAGGAAGAAAGAAAAGGAGAGGAGAGGAGAAGAGAGGAGAGAGGAGAGGACAGGAGGGGAGGGGAAGGGAGGAAAAGGGAGGGGAGGGGAGGGGAGGGGAGGGAAGAGGAGGAAAAATTATCAAGGGATCTTTTCAGGCATGGCTCTGTCCAGGGATATAATTTTAGCTATTTCCTATCTATTGATCTCTCTCTTTTCCCTGTTACTATTAGGTTTTTAAAAAAGGGATGCTGAAGAAAAACTTATACATCAAGGAAATGCTACTTAAAAGTAAGAAGGTAAACTAGGCATTTCAATGGGCATATTTAAGGAGTACTCATTTTTTTAGTCCAGCATCACAGATCTCTTGGCTGGCACATTTTAGGGGCACTCGGGCCCTTGAACTCCTTTTTGCCATTTTGTTGCAACTGAAATTGGGGTAAGAATTTGATTCAAGCTCAGACTTGGGGACGACAGAAAGAGAAATTGAAAGACACTCGACATAACATGCAAAAAATGGGAAGACAAGATCTAGATTGTCTAAAGAGATGTACTAAGATTTTTAGGAGTGAAGCTGGAGAAGCAGAAGTGGAAATTATGGCTAAAATAGTTGTGCTCAGTGAAACTTTGAAAGAAATTGAGAGGCTAAAAACGATTTCTTCCTCCTCTCTTTAGGCTCTAACACTGTATGACGTTTAAGAATGATCGTATTTTAGTAGCCGTTTTCAGTTGACATGTATTGAGCATTTGCCATAAGCTGGGCATGATGCTAAGTATTTTTTTTAATAGATTATCTCACTGAATTCTTTCAACAGTATTGAGGTCTGTTGTATAGTTATCCCCATTTTACAGATGATAAAACTAAGGATTAGAGAGTTTACCTCAGCTCCCAATATTTGTAGTATCTGGGTATCTTACCTACATTTTAGTGTTACTGTAAAATTATAGGTGCCAAAGTGCTTTGAAGATAGTAAATTTGTTACCAAGGTAGAGAATATGATTATTGTTTCCTGATTCATTTACTTGTAGAAGTCATTTATTGTGGTACGTGTCTGGTTCCTACTCCAAAACCTATGTTTGCCCAGCAAAGTGTGTTCTCTGAGCCATGTTTCTACTACAACATTCACCAAACCCTCTATTCATAACTGATGAGACTGAGGTGGACATCTGGCCTAAGGTGGGCTAAAAAGATTCTCTCTACCAGAAATTTGCAGTTGGACCTGAGTGATTTTTGCTCAGTCCAAGCTGTTTCTTTAAAAAATACATATAAACTTAGAAACTGTAAAGTGGCTATCTTCTGCTGTGTGGATGGAAAAAAAAAAAAAAAAAGAAATGAAATTTCATCTGAAAAGAGAGAATAATGAACAAACATGCAGAAAGGGACAGGGACCCAGAAAGAAAGAGAGATGGGAGATGGAGGATGAGAACTGTCCAGCTTCCTGACAGTCTTCCAGTTCTTGGCTGCTGGGTTCTGCCCCGGGAAGACACACTTTTAATGTCTTTCCAACTATTTTCAGTTTTTGCATAAGCTAGCACAATATGATTTGAAGCCAAACAATTTGTAATAAAAATATTGTGTTTTGGTTGATTCATGTCCTTTCCCCTGCTTTTGGTAATAGAAATCTGATTTTCTTTGCAGAGCCAAGTTTCAGTCAAATGGCTTGAGCTCTCTCTTGGTACTTCGCATTTTGAGCAGAGCAATGCAAGGTTAGGTAAAACTTTCCACTAACAGCAACTCTAAGCAACAATTATTTGGTACTGAACATCTAGAACTCTCATTCTGCTCTAGATTCTGCTCTTTCTAGAACCTGTTTCTTCAGGTTTCATCAAGTTGTATGAGCTACTTAATATCCTTCCAAAAGCTTTTTTCCTGTTGTAGCTAGAGTCAGCTTTGATTATTCTGATGCATACAAACATTGGTACCAGAAGCGGACTGCAAAAACAGATTTTAGGGATATGAGGATTGGTTTGCCTTAGTCAATTTGAATTGAGTTTTCTGTCACTAGGAGCTGGAAGACTATTAACTGATACGGATACATCACTACAACACCACTGGACCTGTCCTTTCACACACATCACATTATTTGGTTTCAATTCATTTTTCATTTTGGTTTTAGGAGACACATCACATGTTTTTCATTCATAATTTCTATCTTTTAGTCTAAAAATTATTAGATATATCAGAAGTGGAATTAGAAGAAACATGCAGAATGTCATAATTTATTGGGAGATTAATTATTAAACTGATAAACATATCAAGCAATTTTATCTTTGTCCTGTTAGATTTTGAGATCAGTGTTGTAATAGCTTTCATTAAATACTGTCTATAAACAAACTACAAAGGTATAAGTAAATATAGTAATGTATACCTCAAAGTATTCATCTACAAGTGTGGTCAGCAATGAATAAAAATAATTGTGAGACCCTAATGCATAGTTTATTTTCATGGTTACTATCTCACCAAAGCAGAAATCACAGTCCAGTCACAGTAGTAACCCTTTTTCTCTTCTTAAGTGCCTTCCCAGATTGAATTTCAGAAAGCTGTAGAAACACAGGTTAATCTTGAAGCAAAGATAATTATTTCTAGGGTGTGCTAAAGAATGTTCTTTCAGCAAACACTGCTGAGCCTTCTATTCTTCGATAACTGCTGCTTTTTGCGGCCATTATAGCTTATGTATTTCTCAGATACAGCTTCTTTCTTTGGAATAATACAAGTTCTTACACTTATAAATTAAAAATCCAATTTGGTGTCCCTGCTAACTGTCAGATTTTCTTTTTTCTTGTGAGAGCCATACTCTTGGTGAAAACATTTGACTTTGTTCAACTAATACAGTGCAGCTTTTCTAACGTTATAAAGTAACTAAACCAGAAGCATGGAGAAAATTCAAAAATTACCATAGCTATTATGAGCACTTTTTTACATTATGAATTTCTTTTTTTACCCTACTAGGTCTGTGTATTTTTCTCTAATCAGTTGGGTGTATTCTAACTATATGTGGCTTGAACGGTGTTTTCTCCCCAGGAACTTGTATGCGCGCAACTATTCCTTTTAACTTTTGTCTGGCTTTAACCTTAAAGTTCAGATTTTTTTTTTTTTTTTGAGACTGAATCTCACTCTGTTACCCAAGCTTGGATGCAGTGGCCTGATCTCGGCTCACTGCAACCTCCACCTCCTGGGTTCAAGTGATTCTCATGCCTCAGCCTTCCAAGTAGCTGGGACTACAGGCATGAGTCACCATGCCTGGCTAGTTTTTCTTTTTCTTCTTCTTTTTTTTTTTTGTATTTTTAGTAGAGATGGGGTTTCACCATGTTGGCCAGGCTGGTCTTGAACTCCTGACCTCAGGTGATCCTCCCACCTTGGCCTCCTAAAGTGCTGGGATTATAGGCGTGAGCCACCTTGTCCGGCCGGTGTTCAGATTTTATATTTGCTTCTGGCTTAGAGTTTCAACTGAACTGTCACCCAAGCAGCAGCTGCCAATACCTGCTGGGTTCTTATTAAGAACTCCTTAATTGGCAACATTATAAATGATGGATTCTGACAATAAAACACCTGAGGGCCAAGTGATCATCCTGCACCTGAGGTAAACTATCTCACCTTTTGATTGGCCTAGTTTTGTAGGCAACAATTTTCAAGATGACTTCTGAGATGTTTTTCTTATTATTTTGACTGGCAAACAAAGATATGAACAGTAAAGCACAGATGAAAAGTACTTACCACAGAAGTGTTTAAGCTTGACATAACAGGGCTGTGGACAGCCATGCATTTGTTGGACGGCTGTTTGCAAGCTGACATTAGTAGCAATACTTCCTTGGGATCTGTTGCAACTTTGACGTCAGACAGTCCTTTTGCCCAAGCTGATGAACCCACCAACCACAAGAACGAAAAGACTACAGTGACAATGAAGTCCTACAGAAACAAACCAGAAGAGAAAACGGTAAAAGAAAATGTGAGTTCTAGAAAAAAGTTGATTTCTTTATATAACTATTTGGTTTGCTTTTTGGAAAAATTTAAGATCCCATTGCACTGGAACCAGCGAAAACATTTTGAAAAACAAACAAAAGAAAGCTTTATGATATTATATTTATCTTTCTATAAAATAAATATAAATAGTCATATTTATTAAATGCTTACTATATCCCAGGAACGATGCTAAGGACTCTATAACCCACACCTAACATCCCTGTAAGGAATGGTACATCATTCTATTTGCAGATGTCAAACTAACATAGAGAACAGTTGAATAGCTTGTCTGAGACTTCACAGATAATTCGTGATGGCATCAGGATTCAAACCCAGGCAACCTGAATACTGAGTCCAAGTTCTTTTTTTTTTTTTTTTTTTTGAGACGGAGTCTCGCTCTGTCACCCAGGCTGGAGTGCAGTGGCGCGATCTCGGCTCACTGCAAGCTCCGCCTCCCCGGGTTCACACCATTCTCCTGCCTCAGCCTCCCGAGTAGCTGGGACTACAGGCGCCCGCCACCTCGCCCGGCTAATTTTCTTGTATTTTTAGTAGAGACGGGGTTTCACCGTGTTAGCCAGGATGGTCTCGATCTCCTGACCTCGTGATCCGCCCGTCTCGGCCTCCCAAAGTGCTGGGATTACAGGCTTGAGCCACCGCGCCCGGCCTCTGAGTCCAAGTTCTTAACCACCAAGTTGTGATTCCAAACATGTAGACACATCTGCTAATTGTTTAAGACTCTTGGATGGCAATGTTCACTCATTCATTCATCCATTTGTTCACTTAACAAACCAATGTGTTATCTATATGTTATTGGTTAACCAATGTGTTAACCAATGTGGAACTATGTTAAGTGGAAGACAATAAGAGCTGTAATGTTTTTGAGTGCCTGCTATGGGTGAGAGGTTTTGTATAAAATTATTCTTACAATAATCATGTTAGACAGTATTTTTATGTCCATTTTAAAGAGGAGAAAGCTGAGGCCGGGCGCGGTGGCTCACGTCTGTAATCCCAGCACTTTGGGAGGCCGAGGCGGGCAGATCACGAGGTCAGGAGATTGAGACCATGCTGGCTAACACGGTGAAACCCCGTCTCTACTAAAAATACAAAAAATCAGCCGGGCATTGTGGCAGGACCTGTAGTCCCAACTACTCAGGAGGCTGAGGCAGGAGAATGCAGTGAACCCGGGAGGCGGAGCTTGCAGTGAGCCAAGATTGCACCACTGCACCCCAGCCTGGGCGACACTGCGAGACACTGTCTCAAAAAAAAAAAAAAAAAAAAAAAGGAGAAAGTTGAAACTCACAGATATAAGGTAACACATAGAAAGTGGCAGAGACAGAATTCAAATTTAGGTGTATCTGGCCCTGAAAATCAACTGCTGTTTGCAGGGGAAAAAAGCTTTTATCCATATCAAACAAAATTTCTAGGATTTAATGGGATGAGTGTTTTAGAGACCATCTCCAAACTTCTGATGATAGGGGTTACATCTCACATCCTCTCTCATGACTCTGATGATGGGAGCTACGTCTCTCATCCTCCCTCATGACTCGGATCGGGTGGCAGGTGGGAGAGACTAAGATTGAGACCATTAGAACATAGTAGAAAAAATTTTCAGATTGACTATATATATGTTTGATTACAGTAAAAATGTTGCATACTGCTTACCTAAAATAATAAAAATACCAACCAGGAAAGAAAAAAAGTAAATCTGATATGGCAACAGAAACAGGCTGCTCTTTTGCTCTTAATGATAACCTCCTCAAGTGGAAAATTTGGCATGCATTTGTTTCCTGCCCGAGGGCATAGTGCACCTGACTTGCTCTGTTATCTTGCTCTCATGGTGTGGCTGAATTACTTTTCATCATGATCCCATCATCTACACTGAGGGAACTTTTACACTCTAAAGATGCTGTTGTGCCAGACATTTGTTAGGTGTGATCTTTGTGGAGAATGTTCTGGAGGGTCTCACTACTAAGAGTGGCTGAATCTTCTGCAAGTCACTCCATCCAGTGGCTGTTGTGAATTGGTAACTCACCAGTTCACCTTTTTTCATGCTGGCTCTAGAAAATTAAAGGCCAGTGTGTGACCCATTCATAGGGTTTTGATGGCATGGGTATTTTAACCCGGTTCCTTATTTTGTTTCCCTTTCTTCTTTTTACTTTTTACTTTTCATTTTTATTCAATTACACCTTGGTTTTTAAATGTCCTTATGAGCCTTTCTGAGATGAGGTAGAGGTATAAACAAGCAAACAAATACATATCTACAGCTGTTTCAACAGTAATACAAACATTTGGAATAAAGAAACTCAAGTGTTGGTTCTGAATTTGAAATTGGAGGAATACCCTGGGGTATAGAATAGGGTATAGAATACCCTGGGGTATAGAAAACGGGGTCATCTTTGGTGACACAAAATTTAGCATTTCAGAACCAGGTAAACCTGTCTCGATCTCTTTCTAATAGTGGCAAATAAATAACCAGATTGACTGTGTCAAATCATGACTTTCTGTTCATGTTCAATCTGGTACCTTCATTCATTCATGCTTTTTTTCAAATAGTAATTTTTGAGTAATGTGCGAGTATTGAGAAAGGTCTTACAGAGGATTAAAAAAATGCAAAATATGGGCTCTGTTCTCTTGATATTACATATTTGTTAGGGCCCACAGTCACCTTAAAGCATTACCTATAGTATGATGGTTTTCATTATTTATATTCATCATAATTAGAAATAGACTTATACTTAAAAAAGAATAGTCATGTGAAGACTTTTCAATTGGAAATTGGAGAAAACTATGTTAGATTTATTTGTTCAAATAATCTATTCATATGTAACATTTATTGAGTGCTTATTATGTGTCAGGTATTATTCCAGGTTTACATGTTTTGACTCATTTAATCCTGACAACTGCACCATGAAATAGACACCAATCCTAACCCCATTTACAGTTGAGGAAATGGAGACACCAAGGGGTATAACCTATGCTTCCAGGCTACAAACCTGTACAGCATGTGAATGTTCTGGATACTGCAAGCAATTGTAACATGATGACGATAAGTATTTGTGTATCTAAACACATCTACACATAGAAAAGGTACAGTAAAAATATAGTATAAAGGATAAAAAATAGTACACTTGGATAGGGCACTTACCATGAATGGAGCTTGCAGCACTGGAAGTTGAATGTGAAGGCTTAGGACAGACATTACTGTGCACTACTGTAGACTTTATAAATTCTGTATGATTAGACTACACTAAATTAATGTTTAAAATAGAGTGATTATGCTACCATAACATTACGATGGCTATGATGTTACCAGGGGATAGGACTTTTTCAGCGTCATTATAATCGAATGGGACCACCATCACATATTGTTGGTGATCCATTGTTGACCAAAACATCCATAATGGGGTACATGACTGTACTAGCATGACCTAAGCAGAAGGCTTGCAGTTAAATCGAATGTGGGATAGCTTTCTCATTTGTGTTATTTAATGCCACGTAATGATCTGCCTTAAACTGTCTTCAGTAGTATCAGAAGTAAACAGCTCACACTTGAGAACTGAATTCCTTCTGATGGTTCAAACAAGAATCCAGTTGTTTACAAATATGATCCCTGTCTGTCTAACAGAGATAGTGTGGATATGGAAGATACATTTTAACATTTACTGCTAGGTTATCATACATACATTAAGCCTTTGAAGACCTTTTCTGCTCACTTTTCTTGTGTTATTTATTCCCATAGAGTGAAGAGGCTGCCCTTCAAAATGTGCTTCAGTGTTTCCAAATTGCGCTTATACTTGTGTTCTATGTAGTCCCCATAAAATCCCAAAAATAGTCGGAGGGGGCATCACTGGCCTTATATTGCAGAGGAAGAAACTGCAACTAAGAGTATTAAGTGATTTATTTGCCCATAGTTCATTACATGGTTCATAAATGTACTCTGAGCTATTCATCTCATTCGGTACCTAAAGAACTTTGACATGAAACCTGGATATGTTTCTGCAATATATTTTAAGTATCTGTTCAGTGAACCAAGAAACAGCTTCCTCAATCAAGGAAGCAGACTGGTTTAATGTTGGCTGGGTGGTTTGTTTCCATTTAGTTTGTTGCCCTCACTTCTCGTAAGTTGCTATAAGCAAACATATTTTTTGCTAAATGTAATTAATAGTATGAATCTGGGTGTCTGGGATCACCCTGGGGTATAGAAAAGGGGGTCATCTTTGGTGACAGAAAATTTAGCATTTCAGAACCAGGTAAACCTGTCTCCATCTCTTTCTAATAGTGGCATAAGCAAATCCACTGGATATTGATAAAAAAATAAACAAATATTCAATTTCTACCTTTTAGTAAAATTACCAATATTTTAATCCAATGACTTTATTATCTGTTTTGGTTACTTGATGACTTTGTTATTTATTTCTGTTGCTGACACTTTTATACTGAGAGGCTATACTAGAAAGTGGACAGTCCAGAGAGTCACTCTCATCTGCACTGTAAATGGATCACTTTGCTAATTCAGCCTCCAATAATTTTAGAATGACACTATGGATCAGGAAACACAGAAAGCAAATAGCAAGATGGCTGCTCAGCTGGGGGCAGAGCTTTGGACTTGTCTTGGAAGGGAGCTAAAAAATGGCTAGCTAGATAGAACAAGTTTCTGTTTCATCCACTTATGGGATTGTTTCATTATTTCATTTGAAGTATTAGTAATAACGACATCTGACTTCCAGAGAGCACCTACAGTTTTCAGCGAAGATCGTATGACCTTCACAACTGTGTGAGGGAGAAGATCATTATATCCATTTTACAGATGAGGAAACTAGATTCAGTGATGTGTCCAAGTTGTCACAAGTAATTGAGATTTGAATTCAGGACATTGGGTTCCCTGTTTAGTGAGTGATTTTTCATTATGCCCAGGTTTTCTGAAGTTTGGGTTGCCTATCCTGGTGGGAAAGAGCAATAGACAATATAGCTCCATCCCTACATAGGGAGAAAGGCATTCTCCTTCCCAATTTCCTTTGACTCTGACTAGTAAAGTCTCAGTTGGGTGCTACACTGTTTTCAATGCTTAGTTAACAAGTGCTAATCTTTTAATTTTTTTCGTCAAAGAAAACTGGCTCTAGGCTCAGATCCTTCAAGTAAGCAATGGTATACCTATGTAGCTAGAATACAGCACTGTTCATTTTCTGTTGATGTATGTTTGTCTTCTAATTATGTCAAATAATGTTGGATTTCTATATTCAACAGTGGTCCAGGGTCTTATTCAAAAACACATTGATTTAAATTTTAAAAATGACTTAATTTAAAGAATAATAATTGTGGCCCTGGTGGTAAGATCAGGGAATGAGAACGCCTGAAGAAATCTAATGCAAGCCACAAACAGGAGCTGCATGTGTAATTTTAAGCTTTAAAGTAGCCACATTTAAAGAGAGAAATCGATGCAATTAATTATATTAATATATTACATATTAATACAACAAACCCCAATACATCAAAATTATTATTTCATATAGTCAATCTAAAATTATTAGTATGCTATTTTACTTTTATGGTACTAAGTCTTTGAAATGTGATGTATATTTTACACTTACAGTACATCTTAACTCATAATAACCACATTTCAGTGCTCAATAACCACATGTTACTAGTGCTATCTTATTGGAAAGCATAGTTCTAATCCACAATTAACAAATGGAAGCATATTTATATCCATGGTCAAGTGACAGTGACACCCATTTTCCTGTTTGGACGATGCCACACTTTCTTTTGGTAGTTTGGTCTGAGATGGTCCAAAGCTAAGTCATCCCACAGCTTAGCTTTGACAAGGCCAGCATGCCTCCCACATTCCTCTTGGCCTGTAGAGTCCCATAGTTGGGTTTATATGATAACCCAATTCATTGCCTCAGTGGTCTGGTCTGAAAGCAAATCAGTGTGACCAAAGGGAGGCTTGGGCCTTCTGTGTTGACAGCCCAAAGAAGGAGGTGGGTGGCCCACAGGGGCAATTCTGCCAAGCATGAGCTGCATTTTGTGTTAGGTGTAGGGGGAAAGGCTGGCTTGACCACTCTGTTAATAAGACGTGGCAGGCTGGTGGCTGGTAGATGATGAAATAAGGAGGATGAGAGAGGGGAGTAGCAGAACAGGGAAGAGGAAAAGGGAGATGGGGAGACAGGAGGAGGATATGGAAGAGAAAGTGGAGGGGGAAGGGGGAGCATTAGGGGAAGGAGAAGGGGGAGGAAGGTGAAGGAAGTAAAGAAAGGGCAGAGAAGGAGGGGGAAGGAATTGGGGACGAGGAGAGTGAGGAGAGGGGAGCATGAAGAAGGGAGAAGGAAGAGAAAACAGAGGAGGAGGAGGTGGTGGCAGTGTCTGAGAGTAGGAAGAGAGCTCCCTCTCTCCTACAAAGGAGGAGAAAGAAAAGAGAGGAATAGAAGATTCAGAGGTCCCACTACCATCAAGCACTTATCACACACTAGGTACCGTGCAAAATGCTTTATGTGCCCCATTTATTTTACAACAACTCTATGAAGCAGGTATTACTACTCTTTGCATGTTATGAGTAAGAACACAAACTCAGTTTCTGGAGGTAAATGGAATGAGTTTAGACCAGATTTGGAGTTTTTGGTCCCAGGAGACCAGTTCCTCTTCTTCCTGACATTGAGTGTGCTTAGACAAATCCCACTAATCCCCTAGACTTTGTAATCTTTAGTGACAAATCCACTGGCAAAGTGGCTTAAACCTGCTGGGTGAGCTCTAGATCCCACTGAATGCCAGTCCTGCTCAGGCCTGGTGTTTTAAATAAGCAAAAGGAATTCTCCTGGGGTAAAAGTGGTCAAGTCATCAAGTTTGCTTATCTTTACTAGAGAGGAGAAATTGAAGTCAGAAAGTCTCTGATCATATGCAAATGGCCAGCTCCAAGGAGCCTGGCATGTGAGTTAGGGCTTTTCCATTTTGGATGAGGACTTCCCACCCTGTTTGTCTTTTTGATGGTTATCTCCAGTCTAATAAGCCAAGGACTCTGGGTAGCAGCTGCTTCATTTGCAAAACACTTACTTGGAAAAGAGCCTCTGAATTACCTCTGGTTCACACCCTACCTCAGTTTTTCTTACAGACATCCAAGAGCTGGAGGCTCCACATTTATCCCTTACTGGGCGTCTCTGTGCCTCCTCCAAGCATGGTTTTCTCTGAGCTCAGGCAGAGCTCTCTGCAGGAAGAGGCCCACAGAAGTGGTAAGGGACATAAAAAACCAGGCTGCCTATATTTTCAATGTTGTAGCTGGAATAAATTTCAATTAATATCATTGTTGCTATATTTTCAACTGGGGAGGCAGCAGTTTCTAAGGAGATGATTTTGTGACACCTTCAAGAGATGATCATGATGATAATGATGATAGTGATAATGGTGGTGTTGGTAATGGTGATGATGATGACAGTTGCCAACACTTAGAGAACAGTTATTGAAGTTTTACATACATTTGCTTCTTTAATTTCCCAACAACCCTTTTGGGGTAGGTACTATTGTAATCCCATTTTATAGTTGGGATAAATTACTTAAACCCAGTTTGAAAGGTGCACAGCCAGGATTTCAACCGACGGAATTTGGCTCCACAATCTATGTTCTGAATCTTATAAAAACACAATTGCTTTTAGAAGGCCATGATTGTTTAGGTTCATAACAAAAATTAAGCAGGGATACAAACATGGCTATCATTTATCTGTTACTGTGTATCATACACTGTGCATTCCATGCGTTACTCGTTTAATTCTCATAATGACA
The DNA here is from genome assembly GCF_049350105.2 of Macaca mulatta. Classification (NCBI taxonomy): domain Eukaryota; kingdom Metazoa; phylum Chordata; class Mammalia; order Primates; family Cercopithecidae; genus Macaca; species Macaca mulatta. Next base: position 127,172,215 of record NC_133407.1, on the reverse strand, counting down.
CTTTGAGGTGACTATTATTGACTGTATTTTACAGGTGAGAAAGTCAAGGTTCAGAAAGATTAAGTGATTTGCTAGACATCTCAGAGTTACTAAGCTGCTAAACTTTGGTTGCAACATAGGTTTGTTAAGCTCCAAAGTCTGTGTCCCTCACTGGAAGGTGAACCTCATTGTATTGAATGAAGTTCTACCATAAATAAGGTATGATGCCTTATCTATTCCACCTCATTTCATCTTCGCCGCAACCCTGCGAAGTAGCTGTTAGGTTTTCTATTTTACAAACGAAGAAGGAAAGGCTCAGAGAAGTTAAGTAAGTAGAGAGGTTGGGTACCAAACTCAGGTCTGTTTGACTCCAAATCCCATTGATTTTTTTCGTTTGTCCATTGCTGTTTCTGTCTCTTTTCCCAGTCATCTGTTCACACTTTATTATCTTCCCTGCTATGGGCTGGGTACTGTTCTAAAGATGGAAGAGAGTGGGGGAGACCAGCCAAGGGAGATCTGTTCTCCTCCCTCCAGTGGCCTATATCTTTCCAATCTCTACACTGCCTGAGTCGCTTCATGTAAGAACTGTAAGATACACTATTGTCACACTGCCAATTAATCAGGATTTTGCAAAAAGAGATGTAGTGGAAGCTGATGTTCTTCTGTTACAAGGCCTTGGTAATAATCAATCATCTTGTTTTATGCATGAAGAATCTGGCTGATGCTTGAGAATCAATGTAGGGTTTCATTGCTTTTTTCCCGAAGTTATATTTTATTATGATTGACATACTGCACTTTTTCTTTTCTAGACTGCTCCCAGATAATTTTATCAATTAATCTGTGGTTGCTCAGCTGTAGAACAGATACTTTCTATTTCTTGTTTTTAACTTTTCTTGTGAAAAGAAGATTTTTAGATCCCCTGCATCTCTCTCTTTATTTCAGTTACAGGCAATTGATTTTATAATCTTGGTGCAAGAGGGAGGTATTCCTGGCTGTTTGGTGAACTCCGAATAGATGCAAAGTCTTTACTAGCTTTCTGCAATAGTATCGTAAATCATATGTTAAAAACACTCCTCAAAATCTGATTTAATTTTCCATTGATCCCGCCTAATCTTTTTATTACAACTAGCACAAATCTTTCAAAGCAAGTTAATAGTAACATTAGCAAATTAATAGCTGTTCAAGATAAATTAATAGCATTAGTAGTAGCATTAATATTAACAGCTCTATTGATTCTATGTTTACTATGGGTCAGGTGCTGTGCTAAGCCCTTTACATTCATTATTCTACTTGATCTTCACTGAAAATTTTTTGTGTTGGTCTTATTATATATAGCTTTTTAGAATAGGAATTATCACATAGTGGTTAAGTCTGCAGTTTTGAGATCAGGCAGTCCTGAAGTCGAATCTCAATTCTTTCTAAGTAGCCCTAGAACCCAATAAAGCCTCAGTTTTCCAACTGTAAAAAGGGGCAATAATGAGATACATATTCATAGTATTTTTGCCAAGGATAAAAGAAGTAATGCAATAAAATGCTTAGCCCAGCTCCTGAAAGTTCACTCTATTAATTAGTCTTGATACAGGAAATTCAGCGACATATTATAGCTAAAAATACAATATAGAAAAGTATATAGGCATTATCCAGTGGGTTTTGATGGCCAAATACATTAGGTGGGTTTACTCGTTTATTTAGCAAATCTCTATTGAGAATCTACTAGGTGCTAGGTCTTGGAAATATGGTAGTTAATAGAAATAGACATGGTCCTATACTCATTCTGGTAGAAGAGAGAGCTGTTAATCACAAAAGAATGTATAATTGCATATAGTGATAATAGCTTTGTAGGAAAAGGATTTGGTGTTTTGGAAATTTAAAAATCAATACCTGGGGAGTACTGACCAGCCTAGGGAGACAGAAAGTGACACAGATGTGGTTGCATCCGGGATCTTTTTAGGTTTCGTCCTTGGATGGTTCTCACAGCAGCTTCAGGACTCACATTGAATAATAAATACAACACAAAATGGCTTATCTGGAAGGCCTACGAATTGACATCTAGAGGGAGTGTTGGACTCCTCTTTACTACCTGCTTGTTCCTTTCCTAGGAAAAATGCATGTTGATACCAGGTTGGCCAGGACCAAAGACTTCTTGGGCGATTTGCTGGAGAGGTGGGTATTAGCATGAGGAGAAGACTGCTTGTTTCTTGGGAATTTTGGTGGCTCACATGGCTGCTGAGACTATTGTCTCTCTATACTTGTCCACCTGCAACCCTATGCCTCTTAGAAAGACAAGCGATAAACAAGGTGAGTCCTAGGGGTGAAGAGATTTGGGGTGGATCCATTCACACAATTAAATGTTTTTAGAAGAGTACTCCTGCCTTTCTGTACCCTAGTACCCTAGCAATTTGCTAGGAAAGCTTAGGAAAGCAATGAGGGTTGTTGAGTGTTTCTAAATGAATTACTATCTCATATGGGAAATAGCATCCTTTCCAAAAAATTGGTTATTGGTTTTGACACACCCATCAGTAAGTGTGGAAATAAATAACAAGCTCAACATCCTAGACCAGAGGTGAGGCAACTGTTAAAACCAGGCTGAACGTCTTAAAAATTATTGGGAAAAGAATAAATTTGTGTAATTAGTCAAAGGTCAATCTGAAAATTTGGGAATGCTTATTGAATACCATATCAATCTTTCTTATGTTTATGCATTTTTTTAGCACTTCCAAAATATTTTGGGGGCTGCCATTGAATCAGCTAGATGAAAATGCTAAGATTTAGTTAATCAACAACTAGCCTTATCTACTTGACACAAAACATCTGGACATTATAAACATAGCTGGAAAACACCAAATGTCAGGCAGCATATAAATGAAACTTCTGGAGGAAGTGTAGCTTACAGGAGACACGGTGGAAGACTGGAGTCAGAAGCAACCAGACTTGAACTTCATCTTTCACATATACTCTGGACTACAATGTTTTCTCATCAACTGAATAAAACTACCTCCTCACAATTTGTTCTTTTGTATCTGTACAAACCATCTGTGAAGGTAAATTCCAAGACATGTGTGTATTGACAGTCATATATGTATATATGTGATATCACACAAACAGACACAAACTTATTTTTTAAAAAAACAGATAACACAACACCTTTTTTTCTCTATACAATGGCAGATAGTAGAAGCATGGATAATTAAAATATTATACAATTCAAACTAATTTTTTAATTTTTCTAAGTATGTTGAACTTACCCCACCAGTAACCTATATTTGAAAATGGATATGTTCTATGGGAAATTTTTTCAAGCAACTACACTGAGAAATTTTGAGAAAATGACTGTGCATGGATGCAGTTACACCTATCTGTAGTCCCAGCTACTCAAGAAGCTGAGACGGGAGGATCCCTTGAGGCCTGGAGTTGGAGGCCATGGTGCGCTATGATTGCACCTGTGAATAGGCACTGCTCCAAAGTAATCCAACAATTACCTCAAGGATACCTAAATTACCTCAAGGATACCCTATCTCCAAATTAAAAAATAAAACAAAACAATAATTGATCAATCAATCAATTGCTAGCAGGTCTTTCAAGTGCTACCTTCTGAATCAAGTAAGATCCTCTCTGAACTTTGCTTTACGTTCTTTGCAAACACCTTCCCCAAAACCAGAAAAAATTGCACATCTTTCTCCTCCAGAATTATATAATATTAGGGTGGGAAGAAACTGCTGATATAAATTCAGGCTGGCAAATACTCCTTTGAAAACATAATCCTATTATTAACTTACTATTCTACACTACTGGTAATCTCCCAGAAAGGACATGGAAGAGTTGGTATCTGTGGCTGGAAATAATGCAGTGAAGAAGTCAACCTGATGATGGATTTTAAAGTTCTCTGGTCTTCAATATTCAAATCTGTAACATGGGTCAGGAGTCCTTCCCTTATAGGGTCATTGTGAGGATTAAAATTAAATACAAATGTTAAGCATGGAGACTGGAATATTTTAGTCGTTGCATTAAAGATTGTGATGATGATGGTGAAGACAGTGCAGTTGTCAAGTGACATGGCCTCATTTGGTCATGGCCAGTGATATTTGACCATGAATTCAACTGAAATAACTTTTTTTTTCCTTCAAACTGGTTTCTGACGTTAATTTGAAAATAGGATCACTCCGTTGAGGTTAAATAATTATGGCCCAAACTTTTCCAACCTAAAGTGTTAAGTTACTGGTTCTTTGTAGGTAGAGCTTCAAACCTATTTGGCAATACCTAGGTATCTAAGGGTATAGGTGGAGTTTGTGCGTGTGTGAATATTTCATTTGGTTGCAATACATGATTGGAAAAGAACTTGGGTGACAGTGTAAAGACATGCAGGGCCATTTGAAATTCTGTGTAGGAGAATGAGCTGTTAATGTGATCAAGGAATGCTGTGATCATATTGCTACATTGCAAAAAGCACTGAAGGTCCTTGGGCATAGGACTATCTTAATCACCTGTGTCTCTAGTGCCTAGCCAGATATCTGCTGTTAGTAAATTCATATATATATATACACACACACATACACATACACACACACACTCACATTGAATCTACAAGAAGAAAGGGAAGACATTTTACATTTAGCAGAGACGCTTAAAGGAAAAATCATTAGGCCTCAAATTTTGGCATGTTTCTTAAATTCTCTCAAGGATACAAGAAACTCATAATAGAGATAATTCAATGACTGGGGATAGGGATGGAAGAAGGTTTTTTAAAAATATGTTTTTATTATTTTTTCTTTGTTTATGGGTTTTCCCTTGTATGCCCTTTTAAGTGACTAAATTTGAAAATTCTGGCATGATTTTAGAATAGGCATATTTTTACTGCATTTGACCTTCGGCAATTCTGAAAAATTTTCTGTTTGGGGGAAGGATTGTGACTATATTTCACACTCACTCCCACCAGTTTTTTTTTTTTTTTTTTTTTGCAAATGAGCAAGCGGCATTTACACAGTTAGGTTCATGAAAAGAGCTGCTATTTTTTAAGCATTCCTTATGCCTTTCTAGAATTGAAGACCCATTATTCTGTCATATATCAACCCATCTGTCAACCTGCAACAGATGGTTAAAATGAAGAACTTCTCAAATACCAAGGAGGAAATTATCCTGTGCTTTACCATCTACAGCTTAAATTCAGTCTGACTTCAAAATATTCCTTTGCCACTTCCCCACTTATCATATGAAGTGGAAAGTGAGAAAAAAATATTGCATTTGAATTACAAATTAGAAGCCATTCCTCAAGAAGATGACTAGTGGATTCATAGATGTTTTTATTCTGACAGATGGAAGGAGAAGATAGACCTGGGTTCTAGTCTGTTATGTTACTTCTTAGGCACATAGCCTATGGCAATAGATTTGACTTCATAGGCTTTTATTTCCCCAGTTGAAATAATAAAGAATTTATACCTTGTCTTAGAGGGTTATTGCAAGAATTAAAAAGTAATAGATAATCTTCTAGGGCGATATCTTGCACAACTAGGCATTGGATAAATGACAGATATCATTATTTTCACCATCAGTTCTCCCCTTTTGTTCTTGTCCACTATTTCCTAAAAATTATTCCAGATAAAAGATTCTGTGTCTCCAGTATGCAAGATTTGAACAGGTGCTTAAAGAAAAAGTGAGAAGTTGTGGATAAAGCTGACGTGTGTGTGTCTGTTTCTCTGCAATGTGTAGTGTTATACAGTGCAACCCACCAAAATGTTGTGGTGGTGTTTGGTATGTATGTGTGTGGAGGTGGGGAGGGATATACAGAAGGAAACATGTAACTGAAATGGTATTGCCTTCTGGGGGCATGCATGCTTTTCGTAAATCTGAGAGTACCAGGGACTTCTGTCCAATCCCTCCCAAAGAAAGTGATCATACATTTTCTTGGTTTTCATTTCAGTCTGGATGAAAAAATATTTGTAATTTTTACTCTGTCTAGGCATAAATAGTAATTGAATCATAGCTTATGTTCCGTGCTTTATTTAGATGATTTGACTTATTTTTGTCAGTTCTATCATATTTCCAATATATAACTGTTAGAATTTCACATTCACAGTTTTTTTGCAGTGGGAAATTTTGGGAGTGTAGGCTCCCTGCCCCCAGAATTATTCTTTTGTAAATGCTGCTGTGTATGGTGGGAGATAATGGCAGGCCTGAACATTTTAAGAAGCAAGATATGTCCTAGAGAAGGACTCTTCGACTTTATGCACGACAAAACTTCCGGACATCTTGTTGAAATGCAGATTCTAATTCAGTAAGTCTGGAAGAGGGTCTGACAGTCTGCATTTCTAACAAGCTTCCAAGCGATGCCAGTGCTGTCACTGGACATACTTTGAGAAGCAAATCCTAGCCTGTGAGGAAATCTCCTCCATAAAAACTTCCCAGTCTACTCCAGAATCCACTACTATCTGTGGCCCCATTTGCATACATTGCCATTCTATCTCATTTGCATTTAAGTAGGTCTCATTCTGCCAGTTCAACTTGAAAATAACTCTATTCCTACTTTCCCTCTTTTAACATTTATTGGGTAATTTTTATATACCAGGTATTGTGCTAAATATTACCCATGGACCCGATTTCAACCCAGCTTCTCACTTAACACCCAACGTAAATCCTGAGCCACATGACTGTATCTCCCTAATACACAGAGCATCTTCCCCCTTTCCTCACATGTCTATGTTTCCAATCCCAAACCCAGACCATGCTTGGTTTATTGATGGCAGTTCCTCTAAACCCAGACAAATCTCGCCAGCTAAAGCTGGTTATGCTGTCGTGTCTCATACCTCTATTACCGAGGCTGCTGCACTTCCTCCCTCCACTACTTCCCAACAAGCTGAACTGATTGCTTTAACTTGTGCGCTCTCTCTTGCCAAAGGAATGCACATTAACATTTATAGTGACTCCAAATACGCTTTCTACATCTTCCATAACCATGCTGCCATTTGGGCTGAAAGAGGTTTTCTCACCACGCAAGGCTCTTCCATTATCAATGCCTCTCTAATAAAGGCCCTTCTTAAGGCTGCTCTCCTGCCAGTCAAGGCTGGGGTCGTTCATTGTAAAGGACACCGGGAACCAACTGATCTTAACTGCTAAAGGAAATGCCTATGCCAACAGGACAGCAAAAGAAATAGAAAATGCCTCCACACCCACAAATATTCCAGCCCTCACTCCAAAAGACCAGTATTTTTCTTTCTCCTCTATCACCCCCACCTACTCCTCTTCTGAAAACCTGCTCTACCAGTCTTTTCCAACTCAGGGCAAGTAGTTTTTAGATCATGGAAAATTCATCCTTCCTCACCTTAATCCAGGAGACAAAGATTATTTTACTTATTATCTCTCCTGAATAGGATCTGTATTCAGAACGATTGAGCTTTTCCATTCAGACCACCACTCACACCTATGGGGAAAGGGTAATATAATAGATAATTGGCTTAACAACGGGGAATCCTATTTATGTGATGGAAAATGGGGACGAAAGGCTTTGGTACGTAAAACATTATTCCTTCCTTGGCCTAAAAACTCATCGCCACCTACATTAAAAGCTAATATGCCTGATTACTGTTTTTAGAGAACTTATTTTATTAGGGTAGTTCCAAGCTCAAAAATATGCTAACTGGCACCTTATTAGCTACATAAAAATGCGCCCTAGACCCGAAACTTACTGGACTAACTCATTATAAAATTTTCTTTAAAGTGTCCACGCAGTCCCTGGTCACGCTTGAAGCAGTCCTGAGAAACATCACCTCTACCTCAATAATCCCCAGAAGGAACTTATATTTTCTTTATCTTTTCTTATAACCTTATATTTTATAAATAAAAAGACAGGAATGTCAGGCCTCTGAGTCGAAGCTCAGCCATTGTAACCCCTGTGGCTTGCACATATAATGTCCAGATGGCCTGCAGGAGCCAGGAAGTCTGGAGCAGCTGAAAAACCACACAAGAAGTGAAACAGCCATCTCTTGCCTTCACTGATTGACCAGCCTTATGACATTCCACCATTATGACTTGTTGCTGCCCTGCCCCAGCTGATCAATCGACCTTGTGACATTCTTCTTCTGGACAATGAGTCTTATGATCTCCCCACCATGCACCTTGTGACCTCCTCCTCTGCTAAAAATAGATAACCACCTCTAACTGTAACTTTCCACTGCCTACCCCAGTCCTATAAAGCTGCCCCTCTCCTATCTCCCTTCGCTGACTCTCTTTTTGGACTCAGCCCACTTGCACCCAAGTGAATAAACAGCCTTGTTGCTCACACAAAGCCTGTTTAGGTGGTCTTCTATATGGACACGTGTGACACTTACATGAACTAATCTCATCAAATTCTCAATGATAGGATAGGTACTATCATTATCATCAATGAACAGGAGAAAATACAGAGGCACAGAGAGGTTAAGTAAATTGTCCATGTTTAACCAGCTAGTAAGTGGTAGAACCAGGGCACAAATGCAGTCTGACTCCAGAGCCTGGGCCCCCAACCATTAAGGATTTGCTGAGATTATGCCTTACTGGGACTGTGTCAAATGTATTTTTGTAAATCCTGTAGCACCTATTCCTGTGTCATGTCTTATCAATATAAGCGGATAAAGTAAAAAATCCTTTACCAAAATAAAGAAGAAATACATATATGCTGCTTTTCTCTCTTTTCCTAATTGACTGCTTAATGAAACTGTGGAGCTGAATATCAGGGGATCAAGACCAACATTATTAGACAAAAGTCCAATAATATGCACTTAGCTAAATTTGCATATTATTAGAATCTGGTCATGAGTAGTTATGCTATGGGGACACCATTTGATCTATGGTATATTAAAATTTGTTATAATGAAATCTAATTATATGCTGTATTGTGTCCTGTTGATGAGAAAAAGGAATTAGCTACTAAAAAAAGCGAAGGTTCTTCATAAACTATTCTTACTCATAAAGAGGACTCCTGGTTCCACACAAATTTGCAGAACTTAGCCAAAGAAGTAATAATCTTCTACCAGTCTGCAGAGCTCCCCCATTAAGTGCTTCTCATAATATCATTCCATTTTTTTATCTTTTTCACTATTGCTAAAATGAAGCCAAATAGAAAGTGTTTTCCAGAGCACAAAGAAAGCCGCACTCAGTTCTGGAGGTAAGTATGCAACATCTTGATTCCATATTTCACAAACCACTCTCATTCAGTTTATGCACCGTGGCAAATAGTATTGAATCTATTGGAAAACACCTGGGAAGCAAACATTTTGCAAGTACTTTGTTTTGATGATTTTGAGAGAATGTGAAAGCCAAATTATGGTACCGTTAAAGTAATTGTGTCTAGCTTAAGTTAAAAAGAAATCCACACTTGCAATCACAATAACCTTTTGAAATGTGTTGGAAATATGGGAGAGTTCAATCATACACAAGGGGAGATGAGTTTTAATTTTTTTTTTTTTTTTTGGTAATAAGAAAACCAGCAAGAGTCAAAGTAAACTTTAATAAACCTTTCAAGTCTCCTGGAGTGAGTGGTGCCCTTGCTTTTGTGCATGCATAAAGGTGACGGTTTGTATTTAGGACTATGTTGTATAAAAATACATATCTTTGAACACTGGAATTGCCTCAGTTCAGAAAGAACTCTCACTGTGGGGGTCATGAGGGAGCTGAGATGGAGGATGCATACTCGTGCTTACGCTTTTTGATGAGATGGCAGGTTGCCTGTAGGTTGTAAATGCTTTGTTTTCTTTCTCTGCATCTTTCTTATGTATGCGTGTGTTTGTTTGTTTGCTTTATGTTTTGATAAATGCATGTTTTTGAATGATTGTATGTCCAATGAATATACAATGCACTCTACTATGTTACTGTTACTGATTTGGAATGACCAGGAACTTTCTTTTGTTTGGTGTTGCTTTAGTGCTACAACCATCTACCACTGCCCCCAGCATACACCCTCCCTTCTCCACCAAACTTCCCCAAGGGTTTCAAGGTAATGGTTCAAAACACAGTGCTCCCTTAAAGCAGTTTATGAAGTATCACTTTGGAACAGAGGGTGGTTGAGTTTATTTTTCTGATTTAGTATGGAGGTTTTCTGACTGTGCTCAGGACAGTGGTAGAAAACATCCCTCAGGGATCCTTCCTTTACTGTTTCTCTGTCTCTTGGCTTTTCATTCTTTACAAAGGCAGTAGAATGTAGAGTACAGGGGTTAATTGCTACAGTTCTGAAGTCAGTTCTGGATTCATCTTCACTGACTCATTGTATGGCTTTAGCCAAGATCCCTATACCCTCTAAGCTTTATTTTCCAAATCTGTGAAATGGGTAATACTATCTATCTCACAAAACTGTTGTGAGGATTAAATGAGATGTAACATATGAAGCATTCATTATATGCCTCACATATGGTAAATACACAATATATGTAAACCGTTAACATTATTTCCAGATGTAGTTACCAGAGGCCAGAACCATATAATGAGACTAATTTGCCAGAACCGTATAATGAGACTAACTTGTCAAGAATGAATTCCCAAAGCAGGTCATGGATGACAGAGGTGAAGCCCTTCTGGAAGTGAGACCGTGCATGCTGAATGCCAACTCATTCGACCACAATTGGAAAAATGCACTAGGTTTCATAACCAGAGACTCCCTAACTGGGAACTATATCTGACTGGCTTGGCACTGTGTTAATAAAGGCTGATGTTTGTATTAGGTTAATGCTTCCATGTCCTGGAGACTACACAACAGCTACCCAGTTGAATCTCTCCCTTGAGACACTTGTACTGCACTGTGTGTGTGGCTTTTGTTGGTGTTATCGCTACCTTATTCTGAAGTCTATACTGCCATTTAACTCCCCACAGGTCATGCCTGACTTTGGATTTGTATTGCTCTGAGGAAAGAATAGTTATTAAAGTATTTTTCTGAGTCACATTTTTATTTGCTCCAGGGCACTTAATTCTATGCATTTTGACAAAGGAATGCAATCATTCCCACAGATACTGTTGTGGTTGCTAAATCACCTGAGTTTTATCAATACACATACATTTTCTGCAAGACTAACAGGACTTTCTCAAAACTCTGAGTTCTATTCCACAGTGGTTTTGATGAACTTTGCTCATAAAAAAGTAATGAGTACAGGGATTTCTTTCTTCTAATATTCACCAAATTTTTTGTTTCTCAATATGAAATGGCTGTGAGGATGAATTTCATCTTGGCTATTAGAGAGCTCCTAGCTCAACTGGGTCATTTAACAGCTATTTATAAGCATGAATGAGAAGATCTTTCAAATGAAAATTTGTAATTCATTTTTAATATTTTTAAAATGAACAGTCCTCCCCCCATTTTGCCCCCTAATACTTGGCATTCAAGACTAAGGAGAAACATTAACGTGTTCTTTCTTAAAATGACAGATAACAGCGTATTTGTGTGTGTGTGTGTGTGTGTGTGTGTGTGTGTGTGGGTGTGTTTTAGCTCAATATGAGGAACCAACCTCAGAAACCATTTGAAATTACTTATTCACTTTAAATGAGAACTGGGAAAATTAGCTAGATAATCCAGGACCATAAGAAAACACCAACAGAAACAACAAAAAGTCAATAAACATCACTGATCATTCACTTTGCACCTCATGTCGAGCGTGTTTCTAAACACTGGAAACATAGTCTTGGACAAAAGCAGACCCAATCCCCTGCCCTTGCCAAATATACATTCTTGTGTAGGAGACCAACAATGAACAAGGTAAATTAGTGAAGTATGTGGGAGTTTGGATAGTGGTAAGTATTTTGGAGAAAACATAATTCAGGAAAGAAAGATACAAAATAATCTACCGGTAATTGAAGTAGATGAAGTATGTTGGGGAAACGGGGGCTGAGGTTGTAGATGAGGTGGCCAGGGAAACTTTATTGAGAAGGTGGGTTTTGCATAAACACTTGAAGAAAATATGGGAGCTAGCCATGTAAATATCTGGGGAAGAGTCTTCCAGGCAGAAAGAAGGGGAGGCGGGGAGCCCCTGAGATGGGAGCAAGCCTGGTGAGTTTATCAACCTAGGAAATGAAGACCTTAATTTATTTGCCTAAAATGACTTGAACAGTGGTTCTTCACCTTTAAGAGATCCTTACAGGATGCGATAATAAATATACAGATATTGCCCTATGGAAATTGAATTTGAGGGAAGAAGAAAACCAGTAGGAAATTGTGGTTGAACTTTAAACAAGAAGTGACAGCAGTCTGGATTACGGAAGTGGCAGCTGGACTCAAGGAAGAGAAAAGAAGAAGATGGATTTAATGGGGTTTAGTGGGGGATTTGATTTAGGGGTGTGGAGGAAGTGTCATAGGAGACACCTAGGTTTCTGGCTGGGAAGGTGGTAGTTGAGGGCCCAACTCTAAGAATGTGTAATTCCAGGATTCCCAGCAAAGCAAACTCTACCAGTTGAGCATATTGGCTGGATGTATCTGCCTTGCTGAACTCTACAAGTTCCGGCATGCAGGCAGGTCAGGCTCTTGGATGCCTATTTCATTGAGATACAGGCCCTGGGCTCTATTTACCTTGTTAAAATTATACAAAAGAAAAAACTACCACTGTCTTTCTCTTTGGTTAGGGATGGTTAAGGAAAACCTCTCATTTACTCATTCCAAAATCTTTTAGATGGGAGATCTGCTGGTCGGTATTACCAGCTATTAAGTTCATGAGAGTTGTCTTTGAGAACCCTTTTCCTATTTATCCCCAAAATATGAGACTCTTGAAGTCATAGCTTCCACTCTCACACCTCCTCTCTCTTCCTGTTCTTATCCCTCACCGGAATTTCAGATCCACCCCTCAACTCTTTGCTATTATCCACACATGGAAGACCTATGCTCCTTTGATATGACTTGTCTAAACATAACACTCTCTCCTTACACCTACTTCTTCACCTGCATGTATCAGCTTGACTGATGACAAAATCTCATGCCATATACTGAATTGCCAAGAGCCTTCTTTAGCACCTCTTCTCTACCTATTTCAAGTGAGGCCCAAGATAAGTAACATGGCTCGTAAATGGTTGAACCAGAAGTGAAGTCAAAACTGTGAGGTCCGGGGCCTATGCTGGTAATCACCACCTTACACTACCCCAAGGGAAGACAGGAAGTGGTGACTACCAACTTGAGCCTTGGATTGCACAAATCTTGGGCCTTACTTGCAATGGGAATAAAAACACTTAGCTCCTAGGATTTCTGTGAGTTTTAAATGAGTTAGTGCATATGAAGCACTTAGTTTGTGTCTGTCACGTAGTAAGCCTTCAAGAAAGAGTTCACATTGTGATTAGACTCTATTGCTCTCTCTAATCTGTTGCCATTACCTCGTAATCAAAACACCCTTCCTTGCCTCTATTACCAGTAGATTATTTGATTGTTAACAAAAGCTTTTAAAAACACAGGCTTGCCAATACCCCTCTCCTACTTAACACTTCCAATTGTATAAATAAGTGACTTAGAATTCATCATGCCTTGGAAACATTTTTTGAGGAGGGGTCAGCAATCCTTTACAGAATGTAAATCCGTGTGCTACAATTAGGCCCATCCTACTTTTAATAGCTTTATTTCTTCTTAAATCCTCCAACTTCAAATAATTTACTCATCCTCACAAGCGTTCACATACCCTCACTCACACATACCTACATTCATACACATACACACTCCCACTTCGCTCTCCTGTTTCTGATCCATTACTCTAGTTCTCTCCTCACAGAAAAAGCTTCCTACTGTATTTGCCCCCAGAAGCCCACATTTTATTGTCACATTTGACCTTCTCCTGTCCCTCCCTTCCAAAAAAACAGTTCCCAAGTTTCGCTCGTTGGAATCAATTCAATTCCTTGTCCTTTCTTCATATATAGCTATTGGCTTTCCTCTCCATGTGGGTCTTGGTGAACCAAATATCCCTAAAATCAGGGTACTCTATCATTCAACTTTCTCTGGGCCTCAGGGCCTAGTGCAGTATTTTGCACATAATAATTTCTCAATTCAACTGTTTGTTGAATTCAATTAGGAAGATTTCAGTTTCTAAGATCTGAATGTAAACATGCAGACAGCATTTAAGCATTGCGTTTACCCAGCCACCTGCTGCTCCCTGGTTCACAGTTTACCTTACAACTGAGTCTGAGAATTGTATTTGCATAGCCATTTGTTTTTCAAATTGCCAACAGGCCCAGATCTGCCCAGTCTTTGCATTGCTACATCTTACATTTAGCTGTCACCAGTGAATCTTTTCAGTGAGATTTGCCCCCTCACAGTATAGACCAGAGATTAAAAACTGGTTCAGCCAGTCTGACTAGGTTAAAAAAAAAAAAAAGCATCCTGTAGGGGTATAGTGAATGTGGAAACGGCTCTTCAAGGGTCACGGGTTTCTGAGGTCCACCTTTGTCCTGGTCAACATGTTTATTAATGATTGGGAAGAAGGCTTACATAACATGTTTTCTTTTTTCTTTTCTTTTCTTTCTTTCTTGTTTTTTGTTTTGTTTTGTTTTGTTTTTTGAGATGTATTCTTGCTCTGCTGCCCAGGCTGGAGTGTAGTGGCGCAATCTTGGCTTACTGCAACCTCCAACTCCTGGGTTCAAGTGATTCTCCTGCCTCAACTTCCTGAGTACCTGAGACTACAGGCACGTGCCACCACGCCTGGCTGATTTTGTGTATTTTTAGTAGAGATGGGGTTTCACCATATTAGCCAGGATGTTCTCAATCTCCTGACCTCATGATCCACCTGCCTCAGCCTCCCAAAGTGCTGGGATTACAGGCTTGAGCCACTGCACCCGGCCCCAGATAACATGTTTTCTATGCATGGAAAACTGTGGACTGGCTTGACATACTGTTAAGAATAATGGTGATACAGTTTTAGGAAAATCAGATGGTTGTCTCTTGAAACTTGGAAAGTCATTCCAACTGGGAATTAACTTTGGGGAAGGGAAATGGCTAGGAACTTTCTAAAATTAGCACCAATTCTCTTATGCTTATATAAATTCTCATTTGGTATTTGTTTCACGTACTCAGAGAAAGCCAATTGGAATAGAATATGTTAAATACCAAGTAGCATTTTATTCTGACAGGTTAACTTGATATCAGCCTCACATACAAAGTTGTAAAATCTCAAAGGCTATACAAGGATGATGGATGCTGTTGATCTTGTGTCAAGGAGGGTCTTTTTAAAATCTAGTAAAAGAAAGGGCAGTATATTACAGTCTCATTTGGGGATTTCTTTGTAGCTATAGTGTTAGAATGGACTACAAAATGATGAAAGTTATTCTACCTAAAGTTAAAGATAGTAACATTATTGCCTGTAGTATTTGCTCATAATAAAACAATGACACTTGGATCATAAAGAAATGTTTACTTTCACAATAACTGCATTAAAGATTATAAACGGTTGGTTTAGTTTTTACTGAAATAGAGTTTAGCATAAAAGGAAAAAGTTAATTTGAAGCTTCAGTATCTTTCTTCCAAAGTCTAGGCTTGAAAAAGCCATAAACCATACTCTTCTTATTCACTTCACCTTTTAGCAAGTTTCCACTTGAGATCTTTGTTTCTGACCCCTAACAAAGTATGCTCCTGGTGAAGGCAATTCTTTCTACCCACTGAGAAAACATGAGGTCTAGACCTTTTGTGATTTTCCATGTTTTTTTTTTTATTAAATTTCCTTTGAGTAGACTGACATTTTCTCTGAGTAAGCAGAGTCTATTTGAATATTATTTTCTCTATAAAGCTTTTCCCCATAATCCCAGGTAGGGTTGACCTTGCCCTTCTGTCTTTAGCCACTGCATTGAAGAAACCCTCACTATAGCTTGAAGCCATGAGAAACCTATCTGGGAAAAGTTATTTTTATTTACAATCTCTCATTGGTTCCTACGTAGGGAGACCCCTTGGTGACTGAGCGGGGCGAATGGATGTGGGAATAGGAGCTGAGAGTGTGCCACATCTTTATGATGAGAAAGAGGAACAGGGGATCATGGAAGAAGAAAAATCTGAAAGGCCGAAGAGGCTGGTAGGAAGAGGTTCAATAAGCAGAGGAGAAAATTGCTGTTGGCAGAAGGTGGGTATGAAACAAGGACCTGGAATAAAGAACAAGTCATTTCATGAGCTTCTATTTATTTCTTTTCATTAACTTTTTGCTGTGTAACATGCAATGTCAACGTTCCTGGCTCCTATGAACTCTGCTATACATCTAGTACTCAGCTCATGCTTGTGGGGGTGGATTCTGAGAAGTGCTTGCACCTGCTTCAAGGTGGGTACTTAGGAACATGTAGGCTATATAGGTAGGGTTGACTGTGTATGTGCCCTTATTTATGTGGGACAGGCCTGTTGCAGGGATTCACTTATGACCCTGCCTTAGTTATTTGAAAGTGCTCACCCACACTGTCAACAATTTATCTACTTGGATGATAAATTATAAGGCCACACAAAAATAGCTTTTATCTGACTGTACTTTGAAGACTGGACACATTTTATCCTTAAATTACCTGCTTATCTATCTATCTCTACCCCTGAGATTGTGGGTTCCCCGAGAGATAGGACACCACTTTCATTAATTCATTCAACACTATGTATTGAGTTCTGTATATGTGTTGTGTGCTGGGATACAATGAAGAATAAGAAAAGATCTCTGCACTTAAAGATCTTATGCTATGGTGGGAGAAGCTGATATGTGACCAAACAAGTATAAACCAGAGAGATGGGCTTACAGTACGGTTTCCCCACCTTGGCACTATTGGTATTTTGGGCCAGATAATTCATCGTTGTGTTAGAGTATCCTTTGCCTCATAGGATGCTTAGCAGCATCCCTGGCCTCTCCCACTAGATGCCAGTAGCACCCCCTTTAGTAGTGATGACTAAAAGTGTCTCCAAACATTGCCAGATTCCACTTCTCCTCACTTTGCCCCCACGTCACCACTGAGAACTACTCATTCTCTCACGTCTAGACCCAAGGCATCATGGGAAGAGCACTTAACCCATACTTGGGTGGAGTTTTATTAATCCTTCATCCTCAACATCTAGTTGATGCTTAATAAATGCTTAATGAATAAATGAAGCACGTAGTAATCACGCTACCCTTCAGGATTGTTGGAATGAAGCTTAGTAAACTACGGGAAAGTTTAAGTGTGAGGCCACAGGCAAAATTTCGGAAATAAATTTCACTCTGTACCATTGGCCTGAATATTGTTCCCCAAAACACTCTAGCTCCAAAAGGACTTGCTCCCCAAATAGTATAGGGCAGATTTTCTAGTATTTATTTTCCTGTTAGTAAACACTGACTGTCAAGCACTTTGGCAAATACCAGGTGCCTGTAAATGCTAAATAGTCATTACAAAGCCACATAAATATTTTAGATTCCATCATCCACAGCAGGGAAAGAAAAGAGTCCAGATTCTAAGGGGGAAAAAAAGCCCTGACATTCAGCTAATGACTTTTACCCACCAATGGGCCCACCTGGTAGCTTGAAACTTAGAATATCTTAGAAATAAATGTTCTTTGCAAAAGCTCATTAAATCTGCCTCAATTTGGTGGAGGCATCCTGTCCCTGAGTTGGCTATTGTACTGATGGAAATGATGACAAGAAAATTCACAACACAACCCACACATTCCTTTCACACATCCTCTGCCCTGAACCAGACTGACATAGAACAATGAGATGGCAGAACTAACTGGCAAGATGGACCTGAACTACACAATGGTGTTTCTAGGACATCCTGAGAAAGAATGAAGGGTTCAGCAAACCAACTGTGTGACTTCGGCAATTGATAACTTGTCTAGGCCTACACTGATAAAACAGAGGGAGGACGTAGAAAGTGATGATGACCTCAAAGCTGCTCACAGCATTCATTCTGATTCCTTTCACTCTAGTTTTACATCCTTAAAGCTTCAAGAAATTGAGGGGTCACAGCATTAATATTTATTTTGGAGGTGTGAGAAAACAGAATACAAAAATCAGCCTCTTAACAATCCTGACATCTTTCCTTAATAGACTTCTTTCTTGAGTATGATGAAACCTCACAACGTTCTGAGGTTGGCACCCATGCAGAATGGACAGGTGCGAGTTACCTGCTCACTTTGAGCTAATTCTCAACTGTCCCCTCACTTGCATTGTCCACTATGATGTTCTGTGATGGAAACATGACCCAACTGATAGCCCTGGGTTTTGGATTACTAAATCTTCTGGTAATTCTCTGAAATTCTCTCCTTTTCCAAAGATAAATATTCTCAGTGACTTCAGAGAGACTCACTCATGTTCTTTAGAAGCTGCAATTAATAAGATATTTTCCCTGATGGATCCGTTGTCCCCCTAATTGGCAAACTATAATTTCTTTGCTGACTCCCTGAGGTTCATTTTATTTGTAGCACTCTTAAAACACACACAAAACCCAGCAGAATAGCTGCTTTTTTGTCTTAATATTACAGCTAATCTAAGGGAGGAAAAATCACGCACACACAAACCTCCTCCCTCCTTTAATTCCATCAGGGCATGCCTTATTCTAAGACTTACTAAAAATGAGAAAGCAGCCTAGGAGGCGTCCAGAGGTCTAAGTTCATAAAGTGAATATGCATAAAGTAGCAGAATATCAAGTTTTCATAATTACACCTTTTTATGCATACAGTTCCTGGAGTGAAATCGGCTTTGACTTCGGCTGATTTAATAGAACCTTTCCAATTTAAATCTATCCTGTCACTTGTACTTAGCTGTTGTTCAATTTTAAATGGCAAAACGAGTTATTATTTCCCACTTTCACAAACCAATAAAGATTCTGTAGTTCTAAACAAGAGTGATGAGACAGCATTTAATTTCTGAACTCTTTCTCTAATTCAAGAGCTTTGGGAAAGGAAAGTATTTCTGTTTTGGAGAGATAAACTTTAAAATGAGAGGGCAAGAGAGGATAGAGAGATTCAGGCTTAGGTGACTATGCCTAGCATAATGGCTTACTCAGAGTCAGCAGGTGTCAGATCCTTGTTGCAAGAACAATGCTTAAGACAGGAGAGAAGACTGAATAATCTCCTAGCAAAAGAAGTAGGTAAGATAGCATACAAAAAGAAGAAGAGGAAGAAGAAGAAGAAGGGGAAGGAGAAGGAGAAGAAAGTGCAGTTAAAGGTGGAATTTTGATGAAAATGGAGGCCTTTGGAACAATTTGGTTTAGTAGGTAGAAAGACTCAATTAGAAAGATTTCGAGTTAACTCACAACTGAAAGTGCCACTTGTTTTGCTGTCCCAGGACACCCAAGGGGAACACTCACACAGATGTATGGTTGCTTCGGACTGAAAGTCAAGTGGATGTGAGGGTTTGAATTTTAGTTAAACAGCCATGTACACACACACATTGGAGCTTGGAGTTCATTCCTTTGATAAGTACTTACTGAATGTCTGCTCTGTGTTGGGCTCTATCCTAGTTAGAGTTGGTTCCACAAGGATAGCAAAACCAGTCCTACCTTCAAGGAGCTCATTTTGGAGGACAGGAAACTGACGTCTAAGCAGAAAACTGAAACGGTGGCACTGTCCTAGGATCATAGATCTAAGCGGGGTCACCTTTGTCCAGCCAGAAAATTTTTTTCTTCCAGAAAAATTTCATTAGTTTTACTTAAGATTAAGCACCTTAGGAATATGTTCATATATCATCAAATTATTATATATCAATCAAATTACTTTATAAAAGCAAGAGTATAAAGTCTTGGTGAATTACCTTTATTTTATTACACGTGGTAGAAAGGAAATTACTCTCTTTTTATAGGCATTTAGAAATTTTCTGAATTTTGAATACAGAATATTACTAATTCCTTCCTTCTCTTTGAGGGTAATTCATAACTGAGTCTTTAAAAGGATGGCTCTTATTCAAGAGTAAATCTTTAGTTGTCTGATTACATATTTATCAAGTAACCTCCCTCAACCAGAAAACAGATAAGCATTAGTAACCAGTGACTGAAAGGATGTTTTGGAAGTTTATAAATTTGAATTTATCTTGAAAAAGCACAATGATTAATACCTATTTTAAAGAGAAAGGTAAGAGTAAGGCCAAAGTCCACCTTTTCAGAGAGGAACAAAGACTGCAGGGACAGCAAGTATACTATTTTAAATTTAATTTTCCTCTTACAAAATGATTAATGAGACCAAAGTGCACAACAGTAAAACTTTTAAGATCCCATGGTTAGGTAGATTTCCCGTATATTTTAGTATGCATGTGGAAGGGAGCATTTGAGAAGAATTAGAGTCCACCGTTTTAAAATAGCAAGCTGAGTCTCTTCTGAATTGAGGCGTGGACTTAATAACATTGATGCTTACTGTGATTTTCAAAACCCTGATGTTAAACTGTAACAGTCATGATGGGTACCTCCAATATTATAGACCCAGACATTGGAGAGTGCATATTCTATATTTTGGGGGGTTCTTTGACATGTTTCTGTGTTTCCTTTAGAATATATATATATATTTATATTTATTATTATTATTATTATACTTTAAGTTGTAGGGTACATGTGCATAACGTGCAGGTTTGTTACATATGTATACTTGTGCCATGTTGGTGTGCTGCACCCATCAACTCATCATTTACATCAGGTATAACTCCCAATGCAATCCCTCCCCCCTCCCCCCTCCCCATGATAGGCCCCTGTGTGTGATGTTCCCCTTCCTGAATCCAAGTGATCTTATTGTTCAGTTCCCACCTATGAGTGAGAACATGCGGTGTTTGGTTTTCTGTTCTTGTGATAGTTTGCTAAGAATGATGGTTTCCAGCTGCATCCATGTCCCTACAAAGGATGCAAACTCATCCTTTTTGATGGCTGCATAGTAAAAAATATGGAACGCTTCACGAATTTGCGTGTCATCCTTGCGCAGGGGCCATGCTAATCTTCTCTGTATCGTTCCAATTTTAGTATATGTGCTGCCGAAGCAAGCACTAGAATATATATTTGCAGGAACCCAACAAATGTGTGTTGAGTAGATGAGCAAACTCAGACCCTATCCTTGATGAAGGCCATTAATTTCATTTTAAATACTGCCTTTAGGGGATGATAGCTGTGTTGGAAATAATCTTTGTCCTTCAGATATTTGATATCTAGTGGGGGGGGATCAGACAAAACCACATCCAACGAAAGTGCAAGGTAGTAATGGATTTGCACAAACAATGATTTTTACACAGAGCTGGGAGGTTTAGAAGAGGGAGAAATCACATATCTTTGGGAGTAAGGACATGGGTAGTGAAGAATTACTTCATGGAACAGATAGCCTGTGAGATGGATCTTTGAAAATGAGTTGAATTTTGATAGGCTGGGAGGGAGAGGGGAGGAAGACCTTCCAGGTGGCAGGTAGCAGCTCAGTAGCTTTGCAGAACAGGAATTTTTACAGCATCTTAGGGAATGGCAAATAGTACAGTTTGGCTAAAATATGGAATACAGGGGATGATAGGAGATGGCTCTGAAGAGTATGTGAAGGCTTAGGAGGGCCTTGAATGCTGATGTGAGGAGAGAGGTTTTATTTCTATAACCCAGAGATATAATGGCATAAATACAGCTCTATTTGAAACAATGGATTGGAAGAATGGAAGACTGAAGGAGGGAGACTACTCCATAGAGAGTCTCCATGAATATGCCCTAATGTCATCAATTCTTTCCTTTCCCTGGCCCCCTCACCTGCCCTGTTCCCATAAGTGTGCCAACTCTTTATGCA
Organism: Macaca mulatta; assembly: GCF_049350105.2. Classification (NCBI taxonomy): domain Eukaryota; kingdom Metazoa; phylum Chordata; class Mammalia; order Primates; family Cercopithecidae; genus Macaca; species Macaca mulatta. Next base: position 127,150,596 of record NC_133407.1, on the reverse strand, counting down.
TGAGGGTTTCACAAAGCCCAGAATCAGCCTTCTACCAGCTGTATCTTCTAATCAGGAACACAAATCCCATGTAGTTTGGTCTAGTTTTTTCAATCTTGAATCAACTATTTACAGAATGAGTGAAACAAACAAACAAACAAACAAAAAGCCAACGAAAGCTGTGGAAGATGGCTTAACTGGGGGTTTGAAAGGAGCCACCAGATTTATTCAGAAGCTCCCCAAGGCCAACAGCAGGCAGGGTTGGATAGACTATTACTGCCTTTGCCACTCCCTGACCATCTGCTGGGTTGCCACATACAGAACTGCAGGCATTGGAGATACCCCAGGATGAAACTTATAAATAATTCCATTATGCTAAAAAAAAAAAAAAAATCACGTGGGATTTCCGTATGTTTGTTTTTTCTTCCATTTTCGGCCAGAGGAACTGTTCATGGTTTTGAACTTCACTTTTTGAGTCTCAGTGAGAAAGGATACTGCCAAAGCTGAGGGCATGCAGAGCCCAGCACTGGGCCTACACTTGGGTGGTTGTGCAGATTCATGCCCATCTTGGGGACTTCTCCCTGATAATTAAGGCCTGACTTCTGTGTACTTAAACACAGCTTGAATTAAATTTGTGATGTTTCCTTAGTATCTTAAGTTTCAAAGCAAATGTTTCAATGTCAGGCTCCTTAGAACAAGTTATTTTTATTTTAGGTTTTTTCTTCTCCGGGAAGAAAATTATCTTTGTAGGTGTTTTGGAGAGATCTCTTCTACAATAACATAAGATTTCAGGACCGGGGGTATAGTCAGAAGTTGGAATTCAAAATTTTCACTCATATGTGTGACCTCATTAGGGATGTATTTAATGTGGAAAAAATTAGAAACTTCTGCCTTCAAAATCAGGAAGATAATCAACTTCTGGGTTTTTCTCTTAAGGAAATAATTTAAAATGTGTGTAAAGTGCAAGGCTAATGGCTTATGAGAGAGAAAAATTCAAAGCCATGTAAAATTCTAAGTCCAACAATAAGAGATTGGTGAAATAATTCATTTTATCTCAATATAATGGAATATTATGCAGTCACTACAAAGGGAAACAGTTAAATAATACTGAATATAAAAGTACTACCAGAGTTACTTCATCTTACTCTTTCTTGGTCCTATGAATAGATAAAGAAACTGTTACTAAGCATCTACTATCTGCTTAGCACCTAACAATTACACTAGACATTTGTTATTTAATCTCCACTAATAATCTTTTGATGCATAGGTGCTTATAACATTTTATAGAAGAGATAGAAATTATTTAGGTCAAGATTATTTGGCAAGTACCAGAAACCTAAATCAAAGCACTCACATGGGGAAATTCAACCACTGACATAACCGGAAAGTCTAGAATGTGCTGGCTTCAGCTGTGGCTGAATTCAGGGCCTAAATTTCTTCTTGGTAAGCTTCTCTCTCTCTCTCTCTCTCTCTCTCTCTCTCTCTCTCTCTCTCTCTCTCTCTCTCTCCCCTTGAGGATCTGCTTATCTCTGCTCAGCTTTATTCTTTAAATAGACTCCTTCTACATCATGGGCAATGTGGCCACTATCGACTAGACCCACATATTCCAAGAAATACAAAAAAAACTAGCCGGGCGAGGTGGCGGGCGCCTGTAGTCCCAGCTACTCGGGAGGCTGAGGCCGGAGAATGGCGTGAACCCGGGAGGCGGAGCTTGCAGTGAGCTGAGATCCGGCCACTGCACTCCAGCCTGGGTGACAGAGCGAGACTCCGTCTCAAAAAAAAAAAAAAAAAAAAAAAAAAAAAAAAAAAAGAAATAAGAAATTCACTTAATAGAGAAATTCAAGAGGGGACTTTGATTCCTGGCTTGAGTCACTTGACCTTATAGGTATCAAGTGAAGCACCATGATTGACCATCCGCTAGGACTATATAAGTGGGAGACGGTGGTTCTCCCAAAGAAGGAACTTGTGTATTTCCTGCTACTGTGTCCCCCACCTGTCTTGTGCACAGCAGATACTCAATAAGCTGATAAAGATTCTTGGCTTTTTTCTCCACTTTCAGGTAAAAAATGGTGTGGCAATACAGCACTGTGGTGAAGAGCATGTCTCTGTATCACACTCAATGTACAGCACTATTTAAGTTACTTAACCTCTGTAAATTGGATTCAACATCTGTAAAACGGGAATAATAATAACTGCCTTAATGGTATTGCAGAATTAACCAATATAACTTCTATTTTATTTAATTCTTGGCCTGTGGAAAGTGCTCAGGAGTAAGTGGCAGCTCAATGGCATTTAACCTCACTTTTCCCAAGCCTCAACTGCATTTTTTTCTAAGTTCTTTTTTCTATGGTAATAATTTCACTTTTTTTGTCTTGCAATTTCTAGATTGTCAATAGTCTGCATTATTTTCTGCCCATAGTGGTGACTAGCCAATTGGCTAGTGAGCCAATAGGCCACAAATAAGTAACTCATTGCAATTCAAGCTTAACTGTCTATTTCTTGAGACAGCATATAAATTGATTTGATGTTTCTTAGATATTTGAGAACAACGTGGAAGAGCATTCTAAGTTGCAGATCTCAGATAGCTGGTGGAACAAAGGTGAGATCACTCCTTGGCCAATCACTCAAGTATTTTCAATAACCTTGTCTCTCATAAGGGATTCAGATCAGTTTTACCTGCAGTCTCTTTCTACCTGTTCCCAGGGCAAATTCTGAAGCATTTCTTTGCATGGATCTGTAACTTTTATTAGGGCCCTGCTAATCAGCAATGGAAATGAAGATGTCCAGCTGGGGAAAGGGCTAACTTTGTGCCAACTGTTTGAAAGTCTAATGAACTGTGAGTATTAGAGCAAGACATTCTTAAGCTGCTGAGACCCCCAGTGAAGCTAAAGCTGTGTGTGTGAGTTTGTGCTTGTTCTGGATTCAAGGAAATAAATTTAGCAACTAGTAAGAATATTTGCCATCTTGGGGGATGGGGAGGGGAAGATCTCACCGCTTTCAAAAAATGGTAGGAGAGTGAAAGTCTGAGACTAGTTTCTCAGCTGGATGCCCCAACCAAATTTCCAAGTTTCATCCTGTTACACTATTGTGTTCTTTACACCCTTCCACTATTTTCAGACTTGCCAGCTGGTAAGGGATTCAAGTTCCTCTTCTCTGGAGCCTGGTTGGCTGATTTAATGGAGCAGTGCTCTCTCCCCTCTTTCCCTAAAGCATGAGATCTGAGTGCCAGAGTGGCAGTGGGATAGCTGAAGAGAGGGGAACAGAGTGATGGGGAAAAGAGTGAAGCTACACGTTAGGGCTGATTGCATTTGTCTGTAACGACAGCAGCTTATGCTGAGTTTAGAGGCTCAGAGAAGAAAAAAATAATAAGAAAGAACATTTGATGTAAACAGGGCAATAAGAAGCCTTCCAAGCATTTCTCAAGATGAGAAAGTCAATAGAATGTGTACCCATCCACTTGTGTTTCAGCTGATCGGTCCAATGAGATTTAATAAACACCAGTTACAGAGAAAGCACAGTATGGACATGATGGTAGATAATAATAAAGCTGATGAAAATAATGACTTGCATTAATAAGCACCTGCTGAGTGCCTGGTGTTGTTCTAGTGGCTTTATGGGTAATAGCTCACTTACTCTGACCAACAACTTTATAAATTAGGAACCATTAGTCTCTTCATTTCATAGATGAAGACTCAGAAGTATAGAGAGGTTCTATAACCATCAGTCTAAAGTCATACAGATGGTAGATGGTGGTACTGAGATTTGGGCCCAGGCAGTCTGATTCCAGAGCCCAAATTCATAACCCCTGCCTACTAATGTCTCCCCATCACAGATTTCGCCCTCAAGGGTAATAGGAATAAAGCAGGTAGTTTGAGGCTAGGACCTAGGTTTTATTTGACTTCATGCCCCTAGTGCCTACAACAGGGTCTGGGATCCAGTGAGGCCTACACAGCCATAATCGTTATTCTTGAATCTGAAAAAGAGCTTTATCTTACTATGAAAAAGGAAACACCACATGAACTTTTGTTTCATTGAAAAACGAAAAGCAAAACCCATCAGTATCTGAGGGCACACAAGGAAAAATCAATACAAGATGAATTAGCAAAAATAAATTATGGATAGTTATTCATTAAATAGGAAAATATTTTTGCTCCCCTTTTTCCCTAATCTATACCACTTTGGGAGTCTACCAAAATTACTTACGGTGGCTGTAAAAGTTAAACTAGTGCCCAAGTTGCTAAGAAATATTTAATTGGCTCAAATTCCATAATTAGATATGGAGTCAGGAGCAATATAATGCTCCTGAAGTATTCTAGAAAAACGCAAGTGTTCTTTGATGAGTAACATCTAAAACTGGACAGGGAAATGAGGTTGACAGCATTTTTCTCTCTAGGACGTCAGCTAGATAAGCAGGCAGAGCTTAGGGGAAACAGACTATGAAGCTGAAATGTTTAGATTGGGCTGAAGAGTGTGTTTGTGTGTGTGTTGGAGGTAGCTAAGAGAGGGGACACAAGAGGACAGAGGACAGTATGACAGCCAAAAGCTAGCAGTGAGGTTCCTGGACCCAGAGGAATGAACATGGTGAGAGGTACAGAGTTCCCCACAAGTAGAATTATTCAGAGAAAAATGAAGCAATGTCTAAGCTAAAGTCAAGTAGACCTGATTAGCCTCTGGGACAGGTAACCTCCAAGATGGTGCCTCACTGCAGCATCCTCTGAAAGGGAGGAATGCTGTGTCCTCACATGGCAGCACATGGATTTTGGGGGTCAGGGGCAGAATGCTATGATTTGAATTTGTCCTCTCCAAAATCCGTGTGTTGTCAATGTGATAATATTAAGAAGTAGGGCACTTAAGAGGTCATTAGACCATGAGGGCCCCTCTCTCATGAATGGGATTAAGGCCTTTTTAAAAGAGGCTTCCCACATGTTCTGCTCCATTTCTCTTCTGCCTTCCATCATGTGAGGACACAGTATTCCTTCCTTCCAGATGATGCTGCAACAAGGCACCATCTTGGAGGCAGAGGGCAACCCTCACCAAGCAATAGAACCTGCCGGAGGCTTGATCTTGGACTTCCAGCGTCCAGAACTGTGAGAAGATTAATTTCTGTTCTTTATAAATTACCAGTCTCAGGTATTTTATTGTAGCAGGACAAACTTAAGACAGCGGCAGAGGGTTGAGTCAGGGGCAAAATTGTCACCTCCCTCCTCCATCCCCATAGGACAGGAGTTGAAAACCCCTGGTCTGTCTGAGAAAGGAAGCCAAGTTTTCTCTGGGTATGCCAGGCTATGGAGTAGACACATTTCACATTTCATTTTGTTTTAAATGAAAGATAAAACACATAGGAAAGACACACTGGGGCTTTGCTAAGTTTCTGCAAGATTTTGATTTTCTAACTGAATGAGGAGTTCCCTGGAATGTAAGGAAATGTGACAAACGTGGACGGGGTTGGGACAGACATGTTCCACCAGCCCCCCAAAGGTACAGACTCCAGCAAAGGATGAGAAGAGTTGTGGGCTCTGGAAGAATCATGAGTTCTTTAAGCAGCTCACTGCCTTTATTAAGACTACAGAACTACAGTTCATCTTTTCATTAAAGTAGCTAATTCAAGAAATGTGGTACCAAATACAGTGGGAATGAACCTTCATTTAAATTGTAATTAAGAATTCACTAATCGTCAAAAAGCTGAAAAAGAGCTGAGGATGTGAGATTCGATAAAATATCTAGAGAGTACACCGGGAAAATTTTGAATGGATTAATGTATTTGCCTTCATCTGTGCTGTCAATGCTGAGGGAAATGTACTTGATACAAAATTTAGAGTGGTTTAGATTATGAGTTCATTTAAGGTGAAGTCCATATGTTTTCACATGATCAACATTTCTGATTTCAGAGAGTGAGGAGGTGAGACACACACACACACCGGCCGGGCACGGTGGCTCACACCTGCAATCCCAGCACTTCGGGAGGCCGAGGCAGGCGAATCACAAGGTCAGGAGTTCGAGACCAGCCTGGCCAACAAGGTGAAACCCCATCTCTACTAAAAATACAAAAATTAGCTGGGCATGGTGGTGTGCGCCTGTAATCCCAGCTACTGGGGAGGCTGAGGCAGAAGAATGGCTTTAATCCAGGAGGCGGAGGTTGCGGTGAGCTGAGATCATGCCACTGCACTCCAGGCTGGGTGACAGAGCAAGACTGCATCTCAAAAAAAAAAAAAAAAAAAAAAAAAAAAAAAAAGACATATTCCCACCCCCATCCACGACAAATCAGTGTCAGATTCTGATAGGTGTGTCTATGACTAACAATATACTCATACACTTTTGGGGCTTCAAATGATATTATGTTTATCATCAAATACACTGTTCCTGGGGCAGAACTTCAAAAACAAGGTCCTTCATTTACCTTGCTCACCAACCTCAAGATGCTCTCGAGTTGTCTTTACGGCAAGTCCACAGCACAGAGACCTGAAGAGGGTGTGCCTTCACTTCTAGGCAAGATTATACACCTCCTCCTCTAGGTTACCAAAGCCCGTCTACATACCCCTAGCAAGCCATTTGTAGGAGAGTTACAATGATTTAATGATTCAATAATGTTCCTCAGCAGACTAAATGCTTTTAATTCTCCCATAAATACACGTTGCTTAGCCTGTTGAAGATACTTATTACCTATTAAAATAAAATAGACATGAAATGGAACTGACATAAAGAGGAGAGAGGACAATGGGGAGAGAAATGAGGAGAGAAGAGGAAAGGAGAAGATAGAGAGGAATTGGGGAGAGGGAGCGAGCGAAGGGGAGAAGAGAGAGCGCTTTCTCAGCATTTTCTGTATAGCTCAGAGACTGCAAAATCTGATTTCTGTATCTAATTATACCCAAACAAAGGTGTAGCTGATAGGAAAGAGCATTTGATTATTTGAGCATCCAGCTCTGTATCTGTCTCTCTTGTTTTCTTCCCTTAGTGTTGGCCCCAGCCTATAGTTCAAAATGAGAAACCTTATTTTGTTTGGGGAAATTAGAAGTCTACCTCCCAGTCATCGAATGGAGTGGGATTCAAGAAACACAAAGGTTAATTGGATGGTTCAACCTAGCAATTGTGATCTTAGAAGTAGTCCTGAGTTAAGCTCTATCCTTGGGGACTTGGGGATAAGAAGGTACTTGGGATAGAAAGACTGGAGGAAGATAGAGCTGTGAGAGCAGCAGTCAATCAAAGGAAGGCGTCTGCAATTTTCCTTTGTGGGACTAAGGGACTACCCAGTAATGGGCAGGAGAATAATTGAAATTAATGATAATAATAGTGCTACAATCAGATACCATTAATTTATCATTTACTGTGTGCATTTCCCTGTGTAAAGTGCTTTTCAGGCATTAACTCTTCCTTTCCCTACTGCACTCACGTGATGTGTGCATTATTATTGACACCATTCTACATGTGAAGTAACAGCTTCCACCTGTTAAATAATATTTCACACAAGAAGATTGCAATTCAGCACCCCATAAATTAGCCACTACCCTGAAGGTCACTGGACTAACAGTTCATGCCCTTGCTCTGCTATTAACTTCTTCCCTGACAACAGCAAGGTTTCTAACGTCCCAGGGACTTATTTTCCAATGTCTAGTGCTCACTAAAGAGGAATTAAATTGAATCTGCAGAATAGGGCTAATTCTCATTGCACTACTTCTCTCCCAAGATTGTTTTGAGGCTAGATGGGGAAATATGAAAATATGCGGAAGGCATTGGGCATGAAACAAAGGTGAGCCATGATACCACTGTGTGCTTGCCATTGGTAAACACTCCTGGTCCCATAAACTGCCTTGGGTCAACCTGGTCTCCTTTATGGGAGGAGAGTTTGAATAACATAGCCTCTTTCTTTTACACAAAATCTTAAAGATTCTTTAAGATTCTTCCTAATTCCCAGAGAAGTTACTTTAAGCCAAAACTCTTGCAATACATATTCACTGAAACATGAGATGGTATTTATTAATATGCTCATTCTTAGAGCATTCAAGCATTCTGTCAGCCTTGTAAGATAAGTTGCTTTTAAAAATCTACTTTACATTAATATGGAAGGAAACTAAATCCTCATTATTTGACTTGAGATCTGAAAATGGCTCAGAACATCCTGTCACAGTAACCTAGGCAGGAGATTGGCTTTAAAACTAGACTCTAAGGAACATGAAAAAATGATATAACCTGATATGACATTTCAATTTCACAATCATGCGCCATTCGCATGGCCATTTCTGCTTTCTGAGAACTGATATTTATTTATCTGTACAAGAAGACATTTACTGTAGTGACATACAGTAGCTGGCTGATTTCTTTGGCCCAATTTTCTCACTATTAAATCATTCAGCATCATTAACAATTGTGTTACTTCTAAAGGCATTCAGATTCTCATTTTTACTTAAAGGTGGGCAATCTTGTCATATATATTCAGTAGAAAAAAAATTTTCAGTAGCTATTGATAAGCGTGGCTCCAGTCTGCCTGAAACTGCTCACAACTGCTTGGAAATGCATAGGAACAAATCCTGGTAATCTGTGATTCACAATACACATTTATCCTGGCCATTTTAAAGTTTGTTTTCCCTCATTGGCATCTTCTATTTGCAAGTCAGATAAATGGCACTCACAAGCAGAACCCTCTAGTAGTTCTAGTACAACAGATGCATGGCTGTCATTCCATAACTCCAGATGGATTCTGGAGGCAAATAAAATAAAATCCTCCATGACAGTCAAATGAGCAAAAGAGCCTAGGGATTATGAGATTGATTTCTTTGCTTCTAGAGTAAAACAATACCAATTTGTCTTACCCATCTCCACCCCTCTAACTTCTATAGCACATTGGCTATCAGGATCTTGGGCCTCTTGCATGGTGGTTATGAATTGTGCTCTGGATTTGGGCCCACACTCTGAACCTTCTGCCTATAAGTGATGCAACCAGGGAGAGTTGGTAACTGCTCTAAGCTTCCCTTCTCTCATCTATAAATATGAATAATAATATAAACTAGGGTTGTCTTGAGTATTAGCTCAACACAACACACAGTAGAAACCCAATCAATATCGGTTGATGTTATAGTTATTATCGTCCTTGTCACTTCCCTACAACATTAATTTTATTTGTGCAGGATGTATAATGTCATGTCCCAGAGGACTATAAATTGAGATGAAAATGTGTTAATTTTTTGGATGTGAACTACCTTGGAAGGGTATTTGATTTCTTAAACTGCTTGAATTAGTTTATGTTCACCTACTACAGCAATTTTGTAGTTTCATGTTCAAAGTTTGACTTGAAGAATCACAAATGACATAATTTTTTTAAAAAGTGTGTGTTTGGTTAGAAACAAAACAACAACGAAAAATAGATGGTAACCAAAATAAAGTTGCCCAAAAATGATCAGTAGTTGATATGGTTAGGCTTTGTGTCCCCACCCAAATCTCATCTAGAATTGTAATCCCCAGGTGTTGAGGGAGAGACCTGGTGGGAGGTGATTGGATCATGGGGGTGGTTCCCTCCATGCTGTTCTCATGACAGTGAGTGAGTTCTCATGAAATCTGATAGTTTTATAAGTGTTTGGTAGTTCCTCTCTTGCTCACTTCTTCTCTCTGCGGCCACCCTATGAAGAGGTGCCTTCCACCATGATTGTAAATTTCCCGAGGCCTCCCTCGCCATACAGAACTGTGAGTTAATTAAACCTCTTTTCTTTAGAAATTACCTAGTCTCAGGCAGTTCTTTATAGCAGTGTGAGAATACTCTAATACAGTAGCCATCTTTGTGAATAAAGAGGATGGGTTTTAAACAAGGAAAACTATTGTGAACATCTGAACAAATGCTTTTCTAGTATTTGAAAGTTTTCTTAAGTATGCACCACAGTCTTGAGACCTTGCTCACACTGTGAATTTGCTTAAACCTGCTCTTCACAAATGGTGTCATAGCACCTCTTACTTCCCCAATCACAGCTTCATCATGGTAGGATTTTAATCGATGTGGTTTGCTCTTTGCAGCTACAATGGCATCCTGCTGATCTACGGGCAATCTGCCTCTGTGACTCCTATGATTCAAGCTCATTTTTAAATTAACTTTTATCTGCTAAGTAATGAGCACTTTGGCTTTTTAATATCACAGAAGTTTCATCTAGGAGACTTTTCTTTTTCGATTACTAGAATTATCTCTCTCTGTTCCTTCCTCCCACGACATAATGAAACAAAACCTACCATTGTATTACACAATTCAGGATTTCATCATATCTCGCTTAACGGGAAAGACTGTTTACAAAGAGATAAAGCAGCACGCCTTTACAAGATGATTCTATATGAGTAGAATGTGGTTTTATATAATAAAATAGTTTTTTTCCCCCACTTTATGTGTGGATTAGCTGTATTAACTTCTTCTGTTTAGAAGTCAGGATATTTCCTCAGACTTAAAAATTCTGTGAGTGTGTTAATATGGGATCCAGAAATAAACATGCATGTTGGATTTATGCTATATGCATGGCAATCTCTTAGGTATGTCCATTTGTACATCGTGGTGGGGATAAGCCCAAGTTTGGTGACTCTGTTAAAGACATTTTGTTTTGTTTTGTTTTGTTTTTGAGATGGAATCTGGCTCTGTTGCCCAGGCTGGAGTGCAGTGGTGCCAACTCGGCTCACTGCAAGCTCTGCCTCTCAGGTTCACGCCATTCTCCTGCCTTAGCCTCCTGAGTAGCTGGGACTACAGGCACCCGCCACCTAGCCCAGCTAATTTTTTTGTATTTTTTAGTGGAGATGGGGTTTCACTGTGTTAGCCAGGATGGTCTCGATCTCCTGACCTCGTGATCCGCCTGTCTCGGCCTCCCAAAGTGCTGGGATTACACGCTTTGAAATCATTAAGACTATTAACTCAAATTTGAGATAGAAAAAATAAAAATAAAAATAAAAAAACACTTGCCCAAAATTTCAAATTCGGTTTCGTTACTCTTTTTTTAAGTTAACATATTAAAGTGTTGCACATCTGAACATTTTCTAGTCCCTTCAAACTTAACAAATTTCTAAAAACAGAGAATTCTCCCAGTTATCCTTCAAAATTTATTATTTTAAGGTTCAGATCTCTACAATAGAGATTTGCGAAATTTATTTTACTCACATACTCCCCAAAATAATGTAAAAAACTATGTCCCTAGTTGTATAAAGTTGGCATCTAATTTTGTTTTTATTGAAAGTTCAAATAGCTGCAAAGAAAGTAATTTCTGGCATATTGAATGTATTAGGTTGGGAGTGGTGGCTCACGCCTGTAATCCCAGCATTTTGGGAGGCCGAGGCTGGTAGATTGCTTGAATCCAGGAGTTTGAGACCAGCCTGGGCAACATGGCAAAATCTTGTCTGTACCAAAAAATACAAAAAATTAGTTGAGTGTGGTGGTGTGTGCCTATAGTCCCTGCTACTTGGGAGCTTGGGAGGCTGAGGTGGGAGGATTAATTGAGCCCAGGAGGTGAAGGTTGAAGTGAGCCGAGATTGTTCCCGTACACACCAGCCTGGGTGACAGTAAGATCCTGTCTCAAAAAAAAAAAAAAGAAAAAAAAATTGATATTTAAAGTAAAATTATTGTATCAATTTTTAAATATATCCAATGGAACAGTTACTTGATATTCTGTTATAATTAACAGATATTCTCTTATAATTAACAAGTTATTTAACAGGTGGAAATTTTATATCTTCCTTTTGTTCTCTTTGAATTTGTATTTTTATTATACTTCCCTCACAGAATTATAGGATGATATAATTTTTTTTCTGGAAAGCATATTATTAATTACCCTATTATTTTTTTTTGGCCACAAAAATATGTATACAGATTTAAGTTAACTGTTTAATTACTTGTGATCCTAAGACTTTAAGTATTAAATTTCTTTTGGGTTGAGTGATCATTACAAGTATTATTAATGCATAATTTTCCAAAACAACAAAAATATATTATAAATTTAATATGTAATTATTAAATTTAAAAAGTAGCCAGGTACAGTGGCTTATGCCTGTAATCTCAGCACTTTGGGAGGCCGAGGCAGGAAGATAACTTGAGTCCAGGAATTTGAGACCCTATCTCTGCAAAAAATATGATGAAACCTTGTCTCTGCAAAAAATACAAAAATTAGCTGGGTGTGGTGGCATGCACCTGTTGTCCCAGCTACTTGGGAGACTGAGGTGGGAGGATCATCTGAGCCTGGGAGGTGGAGTGAACTGTGATTATGCCACTGCACGCCAGCCTGGGTGGTGGCATGAGACTCTGCCTCAATAAAATAAAATAATAAGTAAAAATTTTATTGAAAATGTACAATTCTTAGATGAACAGGCTGTTTTAGTACATTTCGTATGGCTATAACAGAGTACCTGAGACTGGGTAATTTATAAAGAAAAGAGGTTTATTTAGCACATAGTCTACAGGCTGGGAAGTTCAAGATTGGAAAGCCATGTCTGGTGGCTTGTGGTGAGGGCCTTGTGCTGTGTCAAAACATGGCAGATAAATGAAAGGGGAACTGGGTATGTGGGAAAAGGGATAGAAGACAAAAGAGGCGGACTCAATTCATAACAACCTGCTCTCACAAGAACTAATACAGTCTTATGAGAACTAATGCAGTCTCTCAAGAAAGACATTAACTCATCTAAGTCATCTAACCGGCTTTAAAAAGCACTGCCTCCTAACACTGCCACATTGAAGACCAAGCTTCAACATGAGTTTTGGTGGGGGATAAACCATATTCAAGCCTTAGCAGTTAATATGTAATTTTTTTGACAAATATTATTTATTTACAGAATAGTACATGATTCAGCATAAATTTCATTTCCATTTTTCCTTTTTCAGATGTAAATGCTGAGAAAGCTTGCTTGCATAAATGAGAACAAATGGAGTTTTGTTACAGCAATACGATTTATTACTTTCTTTTTGAGTTATATGTCCCACATCACATAGTAACCTGTCACCAAAAATTATTTTTTAATTATCAATCAACTGATGAGCGTACTAGAATTTTTAATTGTATTGAAAGCCAAAAAATAGTAAACCTCCTTATATCCAAAAAAGTGTATTAGTCAGGCATCAGAATCACTCACCTTTGTCAACACCAACACCAATATTTCAATGGTCCCCTTTTCAGTGTCCCAAATGTTTTATATTCTGTAAATGTACTGTGTAGTAAGACTTGAGTTGGTAAATAAGCATACTTTTCTTTTGTAAAATGGAGTAGTTGATTAAGAAAGACGACAGCAAAATCTTTTTTGATACAGGACATTCTAAGGAAGATAGAGTTTGGGCAAATGCACACGTAAAGGGTGAAATTTAAAATTTATTTCCTTAAAATTATCCAGCCTAGGTACCCTCTTAAGGTTTTGTGTCCCCCTAGGTGTATGTGTGTTTGTGTTTATGTTTAGAAATGCTGGGCTATATTGATTTCACTTATATGACCATTGTATAAGTCAACAGAAAGTGAGGTTTAGGGTAAGGAATTGGTAGGAAAAAGACATAGATAGATAGATATACAGAGATGAAGAACTCCATTTTCAAACTAAACAATTATTAATATATGCCTATTCTATATACTAAGGGAACAACATATTTCAAATGAGCACAGGTCACACTGTCTAAATAATCAGAAAAATGGTTGACTAACTCCATAATGCTGGAATTATAAATAAATCTACAGCAAGCTTCACTGCTCTTTCCTTGATCTCATGAGATTTCTAATCATTTATCTCAGAGGGGTTTCTAGCAAGTCAGGTGATACTTTCCCAGCCCAGGAGCACAAGAGATTGACAGACATCATGTCTTTGTTGTAGCTTCAAGAGATTTGGATAAAAAAGAATATGATTTCCTCTCAAACACCTACCCCAAGGGCTCAGGTAACTCCAAAGTCCTGCAAGCATTAGTAAAAAAAATTAGAAGGAACAGAAAAAGTTATTTGAAAAAGAAAACCACTTACAATGAGTGGGCCCCGGTTGTTTTCCCGGTATTTGTTCTGGAAGAAAATGTAAACGACAGTGGCGGCCAAAGAGTAGAGGAAGGCGAAGACAGCGACAGTGACGAAGAACTCTGCTGAAGACGAGGAGTCACCAATCAATGCCAGCTTCTGCCGTTCCTTTCCCTCGCAGGTGGGCACCTCAAACGTCACCTGGTGCAACCTAAATTGCCAGATTTAAGGAGACATTCTTTAAATGCAATGAAGATGAAAATAGGTGACTTGTGTCTACATCTTCTAAAGCAAAATGGGATGTGATCTGGGAGTTTTAGTGCGTGCCTATGTAACATATTCATTAAGAAATTTACAGGCATTATAGCTAGAAATGTGGAAATCAATATTGCAGCTAATCATCATTTAACCTTAGGTAGAGGGGAGGAGGGAAGAGGAAAGGGAACCTGAAATCGTGATAAATTAGACTACGGCATCCCCCTGCTGAAATTCTTCAGTGCTTCCTCTCTTTAACAGGGCTCACTAGGCCTTACCTTGGTGCCCCTAACTGTATCTCCAGCCTCCACCCCTGCTGCTCTGTCCTCTATCACCCTGTTTCAACTACATTGGCCTGCTTTCTGTTTCTCAGTTATGACAAACATGGTCCTGTCTCCAGGTCTTGTTGTTGACTGTTCTCTTTTCTTAAATCACTCTGCCCCCTGACATTTCCCATGACTGCCTCCTTGGCATTCAGGCATCAGCTCAACATCTCCTGAGAGATGAGGGCCTTTTCCTGCCATTAATCAAAAGGAGCTCCTTTCCTTTAGGCATTTTCTATTACATCACTCTATTTAATGTCATTCATAGCACTCACTGCCAGATAAAGCTGTCTTGGTAATGAATTTGATTACCTTCTTTTTTTTTTTCAGTCTCCACTGCCCACGCAACTGTGAATATCATTTCTCCATGATAGTGGGAATCTTGGTTTTCTTTTTCTCTGTGATCCCAAACACCTGACATTTTTAAGGCACTGAGCAAATAGCAGTTGGATAAATGATTGCACATTCTTGATTCTGTAAGATGGCTGATAGATCGTAATTTGATTGAACTTTTATAACTTCTATTTTAGTGAGTAAACTCTATCAGGATAGCGTGCAGGCTCAATAAATTACTGGATACAGACAAAATAAGATGCTTTGGGCAATAGTTTCAGCTCAGTAAATACCACCTAAGGAAGACGTGTTATAGCCAATATAATAGCTCAGGGTGTGAACTGGAACTAAGTTGTGAACTGTAATTTAACATAGAGGCCAAAATTTTTATTCAGAAATGATAATTAGGGAGACACTTGCAAAAAGATATGACTGAGGCTTATTTATAACAATAAAGTGCCACTTGGAAAATTAACTATAAAAGTAACAGTGATGATAAAGCCAATCACGAACCTCATAATTCCAACTTATGCTTAGGAAGTATTTTTCTTACTAAACAAAACTCAATCCCTTTAAAATGGATTTGGTAGAAGTCCTAGCCAGAGCACTCAGGCAAGTGAAAAAAATAAAACGCATCCAAATAGGAAAAGAAGTCAAACTGTCTCTCTTCACTGATGATACAATTTTCTGTCTAGAAAATTCTAAATAATCTACCAAAAGCCTACTAAAACTGATAAATGATTTTAGTAAGTTTTTGATATAAAATCAGTGTACAAAAATCAGTAGCATTTCTATACACCAATAATGTCCAGACTGAGAGTCAAATCAAGAGCACAATCTCATTTACAATAGTCACAAAGAAAATAAAATGCCTAGGAATACAGCTAAATAAGGAGGTGAAAGATCCCTACAAGGAGAAGTATAAAACTCTGCTGAAAGAAATCAGAGATGACACAAATAAATGGAAATACTTTCCATGTTCATGGATTGGAAGAATCAGTATCACTAAAATAGCCCTATTGCCCAGAGCAACTTACAGATTAAATTCTATTCCTACCAAACTACCAATGTCATTCTTCACAGAATTAAACAAAACAAAACAAAACAAACAAAACAAAAAAACCACTATTCTAAAATTCACATGGGACCCAAAAAAAGAGCCTGAATAGCCAAAACAGTCTTAAGCAAAAGGAACAAAGCTGGAGACATCACAATACCCAACTTAAAACTATACCACAAGGCTAGAGCAACCACAACAGCATGGTACTAGTACAAAACAGACACATAGACCAATGGAACAGAATAAAAAACTCAGAAATAAAACCACACATTTAAAACTATCTGATCTTTGACAAGGTTGACAAAAACAAGCAATGGAAAAAGAACTCCCTACTCAGTACATGGTGCTGGGATAAATGGTTAGCTATGTGAAGAAGAATGAATGAAACTGGACTCTTACCTTTCACCATATAAAAAAATTAACTCAAGATGGATTACAGATTTAAATGTAAGACTTCAAACTATAAAAATCCTGGAAGAAAACCTAGGAAATACCCTTCTCAACATTGGTCTTGGCAAATAATTTTTGGCTAAGTCCCCAAAAGCAAATGCTACAAAAACAAAAATTGGTAAGTGGGACCTAATTAAACTGAAGAGTTTCTGCACAGGAAAAGAAATCATGAAAAGACCTACAGGACCGGAGAAAATATTCACAAATTACGCATCTCACAAAGGCCCAATATCCATAACCTATAAAGAACTTAAACAAATCAACAAGAAAGAAATGAACAGCCCCCATTAAAAATGAGCAAAAGACATAGACACTTCTCAAAAAAAGACATAGGACTGGGCGTGGTGGCTCATGCCTGTAATCCAAACACTTTGGGAAGCCGAGGTGGGGTGGATCACCTGAGGTTGGGAGATCGAGACCAGACTGACCAACATGGAGAAACCCCATCTTTACTAAAAATATAAAATTAGGCGGGCGTGGTGGCGCATGCCTGTAATCCCAGCTACTCGGGAGGCTGAGGCAGGAGAATCGGTTGAACCCGGGAGGCGGAGGTTGCCGTGAGCCGAGATCGCGCCATCGCACTCCAGCCTGCGCAACAAGAGTGAAACTCCGTCTCAAAAAACCAAAACAAACAAACAAACAAAAAAGACATAGAAGTGGCCCAAAAAACATTAAAAAATACTCATCTTCACTAATCATCAGAGACATGCAAATCAAAACCATGATGAGATAACATCTCACACCAGTCAGGATGACTATTCTTAAAAAGTCAAAACCAACAGATGCTGACAAGACTGCAGAGAAAAAGGAACACTTATGCACTTAGCCACCATGGAGAGCACTTTGGAGATTTCTCAAAGAACTTAAAACAGAGCTACTATTTGACCCAGCAATCCCGTTACTGGGTATATACCCAAAGGAAAATAGATCATTATACCAAAAAGACCCATGCACTTGCATGTTCATGGCCATGCTACTTACAATAGCACAGACATAGAATCAACTTAGGTGCCCATCAATGGTTGATTACATAAAGAAAATGTGGTACATATACGCCACGGAATACTATGTAGCTGTAAAAAAAGAATGAAATTACGTCATTTACAGTATCATGAATGGAGTTGGAGGCCATAATCCTAAGCAAACTAAGGCAGGGACAGAAAACTAAATATGCATGTTCTTGCTTATCAGTAGGAGCTAAACATGAAGCACACACGGACATAAACATAGGAACAATAGACACTGCAGAGTACTAGAGTGGGGAGGGAAGAGGACATGGGTTGAAAAGCTACCTATTGGGTACTATGCTCACTGCCTGGGTGCAATATTCCCAAGTAACACTCCTGCACATGTACCCCCATATCTAAAATAAAAGTTGACATAGAAAAGAAAAAAAAACCAACAGATTCGTTGTGTACATCATCTTCCAATTAAGATAATAATGATAATAACATAATAATAGCTATTAACATATTGGGGCATTTCTTATGGGCCAGAAACTAAGGCTTAGAAAGATTAAGTAATTTGTTCTAAGCCACATAGTTAGTAAATGTCAGTCCAGGGGTTTAAATCTGCATCAAACTCCGGAGCCTGATTTTTAAACTTCTACATTGACTTGTTTATGTTAAATAATGAAGACATTAACTAGGATATATTTATTTTTAAAGTGAAGCTTATGGACCTCTGACATTAGAATTACTAGGGACTATGTTAAAAATGTATATTCCTGGGCCCCATCTCAGATCTACTGAATTGAAAGCTCTAGGGGTATGCCTAGCTCACAGCTAAAGCAGGAAAATCCAGTCCCCTTCAGTTCCTTATTTCTCAAGTCCATTTGTTTTTGCTTGTACTGTATATTGCACTTTCCCACAAAAATCCTTTTTCTGTTTTTTTTTTTTTTTTGAGACGGAGTCTCGCTTTGTCGCCCAGGCTGGAGTGCATTGGCATGATCTCGGCTCACTGGAAGCTCCGCCTCCCAGGTTCACGCCATTCTCCTACCTCAGCCTCCAAGTAGCTGGGACTACAGGAGAACACCACCTCGCCCGGCTAGTTTTTTGTATTTTTGGTGGAGACGGGGTTTCACTGTGTTAGCCAGGATGGTCTCGATCTCCTGACCTCGTGATCCGCCCCCCTCGGCCTCCCAAAGTGCTGGGATTACAGACGTGAGCCACCGCGCCCGGCTTTCTTAACAAACATAAATGTGTACAGCTCCAACAAAATTCAGGACAACAGAAGCATTCATTGTGGTTATATTGTAGAGCCCCTTTCCTACCCTTGCCAGTGATATTGGAATATTCTTCAATAGTTTTGCCTGTAGAAATACTGAAAAATGAAATGGATTTAAAAGGTAATCATGTCAATCATTCTGATGCAGGTGATTTTCAGATAATACACACTTTTTCTCATTATTTAAAAAAATGTGGCATTGACTTAATACACTTCCAACGACTTTATAGTTCACATAATAGCTAGATGCGGCCGGGTGCCCCGGCTCACGCCTGTAATCACAGCACTTTGGGAGGCCAAGGCAGGCAGACTGCTTGAGGTCAGGAGTTTGAGACCAGCCTGACCGACATGGTGAAACCTCATGTCTACTAAAAATACAAAACTTAGCCAGACGTGGTGGCAGTCACCTGTAATCCCAGCTGCTCGGGAGACTGAGGCAGGAGAATCACTTGAACCTGGGAGGCAGAGGTTTCAGTGAGCCGAGACCGGGCCATTGCACTCCAGTCTGGTCAACAAGAGCCAAACTCCGTCTCAAAATAAATAAATAAATAAATAAATAAATAAATAAATAGAGGCTGGGGTTAGAGCGGGGAATAAAGAAGAGCTGGAATGGTGCCTGTCCATGTTGAACTTAAAGTTTAGAGAGAAAAGACGGGTTTTCTGAGAAGAACCTGAGGCTAGTCTGGGGGTGGAGTAGCCAAGGTAAGATTCCCTATGGAAATGACTTTTAGGCTGGAGCTTTAAAGATAATAGGAATTACCCAGATCAAAAGTTAAGAAAGAAAGCACAATGAGATACTACTTCACATCCACTAGGGTGACTATAAAAAGAAAGATTATAAGATTGGAATTAAAAGTGTTGGTAAGGATGTAGAGAAATGGGAACTTTCATATGTTGCTGGGGAGAAGGTAAAATGCTGCGGTCACTTTGGAAAACAGTCTGGCAGTTCTTCAGGTAGTTAAATATAGAGTTATAATATGACCCCATTCCAGCAATTCTACTCCTAGATACATACCCAAGAGAAATGATAACATTTGTCAATACAAAATCTTGTACAAGAGTGTTCATAGCAGCATTATTCATAATAGCCAAACAGGAGAAACAACTGAAATGTCTATTAACTGATGAATGAATAAATAAGATGTAGTTTATTCATATAACAGAATATTATTTGTTAATAAAAATAAAGTACTGATACATGTTACGACATGGATAAGTCTTGAAAACATTATGCTCAGTGAAAGAAGCTAGTAACAAAAGACCACATATTCTATGATTCCATTTCTATAAAATGTTTAGAATAGGTAAATCTATGGAGACAAAAAGCAGGTTAGTGTTTGCTTAGGACTGGGTGGAGGATGGGAGAATTGTACAGTTTAAATGGGCAAATTGTATGGTATGTGAATGATGTCCCAATGAAGCTTAGAAAAGACGAAAGAACATGTACCAAGCTCCTGCATCGGCAAAGGGTGTAACACATGGGGGAATACAATGTGGCTTGGGAAACTGGAAGAGGGTGGGAAAGGGAATGGTGGTGCAGGATGGGGTGGAAAAGTAGTTGGGGGCCCCCATTGTGGAGCCTTGTTGGCCAGGTGGCCAAATTATAGATTTTGGCCTTAATCTTCAGACAAAGATTAGAAAGATCTTCTTAGAATAAACAGTATGCAAAACAAAAAAAAATGTCACCTGTTGCAATTATCTGCACCTGATGCTTTCCAGGTGCCAGGCTGCACCCAGGATCAGCGTGTCTCCAATGCACCTATTCCTTCAGCTGACATGCACAAACTAGGTCTGCAATCGTTGTGTGTGGTGGGGACAGTAGGGAGGGAGAGAATAAAATATTTTTTAAAATATGCAGTCAGCCGAATAGCAATATTTTGCCTATTGCTGACTTATCATGTTGACTTAAAGAAATTATTAATTGTGCTTATCTTAATAAGGCAAAAAAATACTAAAAGATCTTATTAATACTGATGATGTATAGCTGGATATTTAGCCTACCAGCCATACTGGGATAAAAAAATATATATATATGTGTATGTATCTATATATAGATACACACACACTTATGTGTATATATATACACACGTATGTAAATATATGTGTGTATCTATATATAGAGATATATACACATATGTATATACACATATATATAAAACTGTTGCTTAAAAGAGCTTATATATAAGAACTTTATAAGTTCTTATAAGCAAAAGGCATATATATGTATAAATATGTATATATTTATTTATATATTATATATAAGTTCTTTTAAGCAACAATTACATATATGTATAAATACATATATTTTGTATTTTGGGGGAAACTGTATAGTCAGCATGTGTTTTGTAGCTGTAATAACTTTGGAAGCAAATATTCATTCAGAATCTAAACAAGGAAAAAATTTTCTAAACAGAGCATGTCATTCAACAGAATATGGATGCTGACGGGGCCACCTCTGATCTTGTGAGGAACTAGTCAGGGAGCAATTGCTGAAGCTGCAAAAGGTACCAAATTCAATTTGTTAATTTCAAATGTAAAATTCTCTTCTTGGCTTGCCCGACCCAATCAAGAGGTAATTGAATTTCACTGGGTTTTGCTGCATTGTGTCTATCAATGAAAGGCCTCCATTTTAGAGTGGTTTCTTAAAGAAAAAATTGTACCAATGTTTAAATGGAGTCATTTAAAACATTTCACTGATTTTTCAATTAAGTTAAACAAACTACTGAGTTGCCATAGTTTTTAGTTATGCTTGTAGGGCCTGGAGTAATATTAAATGCAACTATCCGGGGACTGATGTAAGACAAGTGGCATTGCTTTATTGATAGAAATATTTGTAATAACAACCACCAACATTTTTCAACCTAGGCATTGTGCTAGGTTCTTTACCTACTTGTATCTAATTTAATTCTCATAACAACTCTCTTCAGTGGGTATGATTGCTATTACCATTTTACAGAAGAGGAAACTGAGGCTTGGAAAGGATAATGACCTTGCCTGAGGTCATGTGGCTAGAAGACAGCAGAGATAAGTCAGGAATGTAAGCAGTGTAGAAGGAGCCTACACTGGCAAGTACTGCACATATCTGCCTCTCTGCTTTAAAAATTACAGCATCCTTAGATTTCCAGCTGAATATTTGTAAGCAAATGACCCAAGCCAGCTTTCCCGTGCCATCTCATCTAATGGTAGACTGATAGTCTATATACTGAATAAGATTCTAAACCAATGGTCATTCTGCTACCACCTTGAAGGATGTGAATTTGGCATTGTACAAGGTACCCAGCAGTGATAGAGTTGAATCCCTATGAAATGACCGACAGAAAGCCATGAAAAACTTGCTAATTTCCAAATCTTGTCCTGGGTTATTCTAACATTTGCCTCAGAAACAAGTAAAGGGTAAATGAACCTGACTATATCATGTTGTGAAATTGTGATAACTGTGGTCTGATTTTTTAATAGAAAGTGAGACATTAGGTAAAACAAAGCACAGATTCATCTTTAGGTAGCACCACACTATTATGGTCATCTGATAATAAGACCTTTGAAATTATTGACAAAACCGTTCACCAGGTGTGGAAGAAAACAGGACTAACGCTCCCACCAGTATATTTGGCGGTGGTTCAATGCAAGACAGAAATGACATGTCCCAAGGGCAGTGATCCAGCCCAGGAGCAAATGTGGGAAGGATTAAGGTGTTGGGGAGCAGGCTGCTGTCATTGAATTTCTGATAGCTGGAATTCAAGATCAGAGGGCAATTGGCAAATTGTAGTGCTGAGTATGTTTTCTCTTTACCTGATTATTTTTCATAGGCCCTGTTTCAATTTTGTTTACCAGTCGACAGGAAGTTTAATCCTTTTGCTCCATTTTTATCCATCTCTTCCCAATATGAACTATTGGCACTTATCTGATTTTAGATTGCCTTGTCTTTAGCCAGCCATATGTGTGTGTATATGTGTAATAAGTGTGTTTGTGTGTGCATTTACAGATACACACATACACTCTTACTCAGCGTACATGATTCACAACATAAATCACTACAAAATCCTGAGAATTTACATAGCACTGTCACACACTGCATCTCATTTTTCTCCCAGGTAACCCCCCCAACACACATTATGCAGATAGGGAAGCTGGAGCTCAGCTATCTCAAAAGAATCACTATAGATCACCTGTTGGCACAGAGTAGAGGAAAACTTAGCACTCAGACTTTCTGATACCAGATCTTAGTTGTTTTACTTATGACCCAAATTTCATTTCCACATTTTCCAAGCCACTGACTTCTCCATTATGCTCAAGTTTTTCATTAATTCAGTAGAGATTTATTGAACTTCATGTGCCAGCCATTAGAAACGGATGGGGAGACAATGAACTATGGGGAATGAGTGTGCAGATTATCTGGAAGGTTGAAAAAGATAAATCCTTCTCTGTTACTTCCACTGGTTTTCTTACTGTACCCGAAGCATGGTATTTGGTGATGCTATTTAGAATGATGATGGTGATTTCACTTCTACTGCTGGATGCCAATCAATGATTGACATTCATTGAGCATATACTAGGCCAGGCACCATGCCAAATGTTTTCATATATTATCTCACTGAAACATTCAAATTTGATCAAGTGGTTACTATTAAGTTATTGCATGTTAATTGTAGGAGCAAGGAGAGTTTTTGAAGTAGGGCCTTGAAATGGAGTCTGTATGACCCCAAAGCTCTTGCTCTTAACCTCCCATACAAAATAAAAAATAAAAAAAAAAATCAATGCTATCAATTGTTTGTATCAATCACATATTTGCTGACTTCTTGCACCATTGAGAGCTTTTCTAATGGCCTTCTAGCAACTGACTCTCACTTGTTACTTTCAGTCCTTTCTCCATAGGACAGTTGTCATAGGACGAATGTATGAGAACTGTGGCCATTGTTCCATTGCTCCACTGGCTTATGGATGATTCAAAATTGGGCCTAAAAACTCACGTTGATTGGAATAAGATTCTCCTTTATGCCACCAGCACCTCACAAGGCACATTATGCTGTCATCAAAATCTGGGGAGAGAATCTGCCTTCCCAGAGTCTCAGGTTTAGGATCTATTTGGGGTAGAAAAAGCAGACAAATTCTAAGTGGGGATTGAGAACAGACCTGGGAAATATGCACATCATAGTGAGAACTGAGAGAAAGCTCCAGCAATTGGACTCAGGTTGCTTAAGTCAAGAAAAAGTTTGATGTCTTCAGTTTGCAAAGGGGGAATAGAGAGAGTGGATCTAAAATGTAAGACTCAATTGTAGAAGGTGACAAGGATCCATGTATCTAGGATACCTTTATTGAGAAAAAAGGTCATTACTAGAATTTATGCAACATCAAAGCAAACAGAAATATAAAACAATCTAGTACACACATATTTTTCCAGGAGAGCCTCAGGGATTCAAATGATGCTATTTGTTTCCAGGAAGGTTAGTGGACATTGAGATGACTGTACCTACATTCCCATATGCCAGACTCAAGAGATGAACTCCATATCTTCAGTTAAATGGCATTTTCCAGGCAGCCAGAATCATTTTCCCAGATATTTTTTTTCTTAACCTTGGTTGAATCAGAAACTGTTTCATCTCCAAGGCTTGCAACAACAGCATGCCTGTGCTAAAAATGTTTTCTTTAAAAAGAAAAGATCTAAGTGAAACACAAAGTGCTATACTTCTGCTTTTCAACATAACAGAGGCATTGCTCCTTGATTTGCTTATGCATTAAGTTTATTGTCTCCATAGGAGGAACTTTGTTTTCATAAGAGGAAATTTTCATTACTTTTTGTCCTCTCCACTTTACCATTAGAGACAATGATTTTTTTTTTTAAATTTTGAAGACAGTAGTAATAAATATCGAGCACAGGGAGTGAGGTAGACACTGGAAAATGCAATCAAGATTACTGCAAACAATACTCTTTTCTACAGTATTAATTGCACTCAGACATGTGAAGATAAGGCTGGAAAATTACTGTTCTCCCCTCACCCCCATCATGTAGTTCCCATTTCCATGTGCCAGAAAGATATTTATCCAATTTATTGGAAGTGTATTGCGCTTTTAAGAAGGATCTTTTCAAATTTCACTCCTCCCTACAGTTTGGATTTACACAGATAGACATTTCAACATGAAACTGTGGACTCTAAGGTGATTAAAAAGGAATAGTTTACAAAGGCCAAGGTATGATCTGGAGTAAAAGGGAAGTAAAACTCTACGAAACCCTTACAATGACTTGCAAAGAGGCATTGCTGTGCTCACTAAGCTATGATTTATTAATTTTGGTTTCTTCAAATAGAATTTGAGTAATGGAGAACTCAGACTCTCTCTACGTTTTCAAATTAAAACAGATAATGAGGTTGTTATCTGTATATTTCAGGGAAAATCCTTTCTTCTCTGGTTTGCTTTCCCTGAGCTGTGGTACTCTACCCAACTGAATTATGAAACAAAACAGTCCCAGAGTTGATTTTTAAAGAAGTTTGAATGTCCAGTTGACAACTGCTTATTCATCTATTTTATTCAGTTAGTATAGAAATGTATCAGGAATAAACAATTTAAAGTCTTTGATTAAAAGATATTCACAACATTTAGAAACATACAGGTAACATAGGAAGGTGGCAGAAATCTGACCTTTAGTTTAGAATTTAGGTCAAATTGATTGTAATCATTATTTCAGTCAAAACGTGCCATTTATAAAAATTCAACCAATACAGCAATGTTTATAGGAGGAAAAGGTAAGGTTCTTCATAATTTAATCTCCAATATTAACAACTTAAAACACTGAAATTAAACACAATCTTTAATATACTATTTACTACCCAACAATATGACCTGTACATGCCTTGTTTTTTCAAGAAGGATCTGCCTTATTCTTTTTAACAGTCACGTATATACAGGACTATGAATTATCATATTGTACTGTTCTATATGTTACGTAGTGAAGGTTCTATAATAATTTTCTCCCATCCAAGTACTAACCAGGCCCTACCCTGTTTAGCTTCCAACATCAGGTGAGATTGGGCGTGTTCAGGGTGATATGGCTGTAGATTACATTAATTTTCTAGATAGCCTCATATTAGTGGACATTTTGAATTTATATGTGCTGCGTCATGTTACATAACTTTTGTTAGATTCTTATTCAGTTTCTTCACTCCCAAAATGTTAAGATTTACTAAACCTCATCACTTTGGTGACCTAGTGCTAAAATGGAAATAAGAGCTGGGTTCTAAAGGTTTCATTCAGACCATTTTACATTTTGTCCAACATGATAAAACCAGTTGACAATTCCTCCCCCTGCCCATTACATACTTCATCTAGTCTCACACCCAGGGGCAACATAGGAAAGAATATTCAAGTATTAGTCCCAGCAATGCAATGTTATTTCCAGTACCCTTCACTTCTATTTGTCTCCATTTTGTGTTCAATGAACAACTACCCTTTTACATGTGTTTTTTTAAATTCATAAATCAAAAGCAATATAAAGCATCTCTGTCAGTATTCAGCTATGTGACCTTGGAGTGTTTCCGAGCTTCAGATTTCTCATCTGCAAAATGGAAGAAATAAAAGTACCATATTCATAGGATTTTCTCTGTGTGTGTGTGTGAGGTTTGAATGAGATAATGCAGTATATTGTACTTGTCATGGTGCTTGAATGTAATTGACAATTACAGGTGCTACAAATATGTGAACTGCAAGGAATTTCAACAGTTCACAATTAAAGATGTAAGTCTGATTACTAAAGTTGATTTAAAAAATCCAAACTCTTTTAGAAAGTAGATTTTAAAAAACTGGAAACACGCATATTCTATTACTATACAGTTCTGTCAAAAAGTCTCCCGATCAAGCAGTTATTTGGTCATTTTCTGTTATTGCTTACTGTCATTTCATTCTTCATGTAATAACTGGCCTCACTAAATGCTCAGGGTAGGCAACTTCACAGAACTCTTGCTGGGTAGGAAATTCAATATATATGCCAGATTATAATGAAATAAATAGTAATCACTTATGCATATAGAACAAAATACAATCTCCTTTAAACCACTGAAAAGCTATTATCCTGTCAAGAGGCTTTGGAATTGTAAATTTTCAATTCTTTAGTTATTAATATCACCATAAAGAAACAAATCCTTTTTGAAAAAATGTCCTAGATACAAGAAAACATTGTACATTTTATTTAACTAGAAACAGTTTGTTAAATATATTTATCAGCTGGGGATAGGAAAAGTACCCTTTATCGTCAGTACATATAATGTCACTCATGTCTCCAACACTTTGCAGGTGACTAGGAGATTAATCACATAATTTTCAAGCTGCATTTGTAACATGACATGTAAGAATTCATTTTCCACACAGCAACCAGGAATATTTTAAAAGCATAAATCACCATGCCACTCCTCTGTGTAAAACTCTTCTCCGATGGTTTCCTCTTGTACTTAGTCATATTCAAACCCCTTAACATGGCCCACAAAGACGGACATCACTTGGTTCATGGCCATTTGTTTGCTATCATCATGCCCACTTGCTTCTTTCTCTCACTAGAACACACCCCTCCACCCACCTTATTCCCAATGTCTTTGGATTAACCCCCACATTGTCCATGGCCAGCTTCAGAGGGGAAGGCAATGTTTAGTGAAGTACATTCTGGAGAGTGCAGAGCAGTAAGTCAAGTGCAGTGTCTAGGGCATTGAGGAAGGGTAGAGGACAAGGGCTACCTCCTGCTTATCCAAGCCAGTGTCCTGAACTTCTTTCTCCAAATAAATTACCCCAATTTGGACACTTTTTCAATGAAATGCAGTTTTATACAAAGTCTAGCAAGGGTTTGATTGGAAAGACTGGACTTTTTAATGAGGTCAATGACACCAATCTAGTCATAGGAGGGTCAAAAAAGTCTTTACAAAAGAAAATGGTATTTAATTCTTGGAAAGGGCCCAAAAACAAAAACAAAATAACCGAAACAGCAAGTAACTACTTTCACTTACAGATTAAGATCTATCTTCTATTGATATTTTTCCTCTTGATTAGCAGAATATTTAAATAGAACAGAATCTAAACTAAACTTCCTCTCCTGATAATTAAAAATGTCTAAATCATGTGACTATATGCTACAAGTAAGTCTTACAAGTAATTTAATATTCAATAATTTTGTTTGACTTCCTAGAAATTCTTAATGCTTCTGACAACTCCAAATCCGAGATCCTCAAACTGTAGTTTGGAATGTCTAAAACTCTTTCAAGGGATCCATCAGATCAAAATTATTTTCATGATAACACTAAGATGTTGTTTGTCACTTTCACTCTCACTTTCTTACAAGTATATAGTGGAGTTTTACAGAAGCTGTATGATGTAAGAAGCAGCTATTGTTCTGTCAGTTCATGGAATATGCATTTGCATATTTTTATATTTTATAAATTTATCAGTTATGATTTCCAATATGATAGATATCTATGGATATAATCTAAGAAATAAAAAGCTCTTTGTGGTCCTTAATCATTTAAAAATATGGAGGGGTCTTGAGACCTCACATTTGAGAACTGCTCATCTAGATGATAAATTTTGACTTCCCTCAAATTACCTCATTTTACCTAAGCCCACTTTTGGTAATTCAGGTAATATGGGATGGATGGCCTGATTCACCATTTTACACAGGTATTTCTTTTCACTTAGCAGGTATTTACTGAGTATCTACTACATGCAAGTCACCACACTAAGCAATAGTTTTTATTGTCGTCACCATTCAAAGAGTATATGGCAGGTGCTCTCTGTCCTGAGCAAGTACTGAATAAAATGCTCTTTTATCCAAACTAAAACTGCCTGGATATTCTCTATTCAACTGATTGTCCATGTCTGATTCAGAAAGGAGCCCTATCTTCTCAAGTTATAAATGCTCCTTGGTCTTTGACCATTTTAATTCTCCAGGTTTCTCAGGCTAGAGGAAGGAAAATAGAGGTCAGATTTAGATGGCCCACTGGGGTGATTACCCAGTATAAACATTACCTCTCCATCCTTTATCTCATTTCTAAAGGGGAGTCAGAGACTGAGGCTGAAATATGGAGAATTTGCAACATGAAATTTGCAAGCAATGTTACTTATCTTAGTATCTCCCATGAAGTGGGCATCTGATGTTTTTGCTTACCTGATATGTATTGTTTATTTTCTGAACAGTTTCTTGCTTTTCAGATTTGAACCTCAGAACTAGATCTGATCAATTATCATGTTTTATCCACTGGGCTTGAGGATCTAAGGAATGTATACTCAATTCTATGCCAGGATAATGAGGCCAATACAGAAGAAAACACGGGGATAAAGAGAGAGAAAGAGATTCTAGTTTCTTATTGTGTCTCCAGCACCTAGCACAGTGACTGGCACATTTCGTGCTCAAAATTTTTATTGATTCAGTTGACTTTCACCTGGCTTCTTTATGAGTGACTGGAGCATTTCAGATAAAATAATGGCTCATATAACTTTTATTTTGAATAAGCATCAGCTGTAGAAATACCCACTGGCACCTCAAAGTTTGATAAAATCCATTTCTTCTCTGTCTTTCCTCTCTTTTTGCTGCTACCTTGTACCACTTTTTTAGCTTGTTATTTTCATCCCAAGTGCCCTCTTGAGAAGACAGTTGTTCTATATCAGGGCACTGGATATTGCATGATTGAAAAGCATTCTTTTCGAAATTAATTTTAGTTTTGCATTTTCTATGTTTAGCTTCTCTGGGCTCCTAAACCTTGTGAAATAAATTTCACATGTGGACAGCCTATGCCAATATTCATAGTCTGGATTTCAAGCCAAGGAACCTGAACTAAAGAAGACTAAGCAAGCGAGTGGGAAGATAAATACTTTTATAAAAGGAGGATTATAATTAGCAGGATTTAGTACTCAATAGGTTGGCTCCTTTAATTAAGAAAAAATTCACCCTAAGTTAAGATTTCCATCTTAAATCTATGTAACTATTCCCGTATTCCCACTACTATGCAGTGGGTCTGAGGGCCTGTGATAACTCAGGTCAATAGAAAGAACTGGCGCATTTTGGTGTCCTGCAGAATGACTAAGGCCAATAGATTGTAATTCTGAACCTGTGGTTGGTTGAGTCTTAAAGAAGCCATGTTAAGAAAATAAAATTTGGTTATCTAATCAAACTCCCTTCTACCATGTGTAATTGGAGGAATATCTTCTGAGAAATTTAAGGTAAGATGCGTCTCTTGTTTATTGTCAAGACTCAGTCCAAGAGGAAAAAAAAAAAAGAGAGAATTGGCAATACACTGGCTGTCCCTTCCTTAAAGCTGCCTGCCTCTGCTTGGTTTTATTCTTTCTCTCTGTGGTGGGCAAAATGGAAGCCTGACATCCACAGCTTACCAGCTCAGCAGCCCTGACTAGCAGAGGCCGTCGCTCCCCAAGCTCCAAGAGAAAAATTCAAATGAGGTCACATGTTCATCTCAAAAACAATCACCAAGGCCAGGCAAATAGATGTACTAATTGGCCAGTCTGCAGTCAGGTACTGTGTGTATGTGTGTGGGTGGCGGTTGTGTGTATGTGTGTGTGTAGGAGTGATAGGAGGTGAAATTTCAAATGAACCTCACTGAATGGGTTCTTCATTAAAAGGAAGGGTTCAGTACTAAAAACAGAAATAACACATGCCTTCTGTATGTGTCTCTCCTCTAGCAAATCATGTCTGGGTCTTTTATTATTTATTTATTTATTTATTTATTTATTTATTTATTTATTTATTATTTTGAGATGGAGTCTCGCCGCTCTGTCGCCCAGGCTGGAGTGCAGCGGCGCGATCTCGGTTCACCGCAAGCTCCGCCTCCCGGGTTCACGCTGTTCTCCAGTCTCAGCCTCCCGAGTAGCTGGGACTGTAGGCGCCCGACACCAAGCCCGGCTAATTTTTTTTGTATTTTTAGTAGAGACGGGGTTTCACCGTGTTAGCCAGGATGGTCTCGATCTCCTGGTCTCGTGATCTGCTCTCCTCGGCCTCCCAAAGTGCTGGGATTACAGGCGTGAGCCACCGGGCCCAGCATGTCTGGGTCTTTTAAAAAAAATCTCGGTACCTCCCTTGCCAAGTATGAAGTAGATGCCCAATACATAATTGTCCAGTGAACATAGAGTTACACACAATATTCTATATGCCTTACTGCATAGCAAGGGCCAACTCTGTGTGTGTCCTGATGTGGACATTTTATTTGAATTCATGCCCATTATGTTACAACCATTTCCACCTCCCTCTTTTTCCTTCCTTGACACGCAGAGGGTCGTTTCTTTTTCTGCACCTCTCCACTTTATCAATCTTAAACTACTACTCAAGTATATTTCCTCCACGAAGCCTTCCCTGAGGATTGTATGATTCATTATTTCCTCCAACTTTGAGGACCCTGTTTTCTGCACCTTGCCCCTTCAGTAGTAAAGTGTTGCCTAGACCATGGCTGTATGGTCCGACTACCCATGTTAAAATCTCCATCACTTCCTCGCTGTGTCACCTGAGCTGATTTCTTAATTTCTTTGTCTATAGAAGATGATTATAACATGA
The DNA here is from genome assembly GCF_049350105.2 of Macaca mulatta. Taxonomy (NCBI): domain Eukaryota; kingdom Metazoa; phylum Chordata; class Mammalia; order Primates; family Cercopithecidae; genus Macaca; species Macaca mulatta. The sequence goes on along the minus strand of NC_133407.1, from coordinate 127,119,519 downwards.
CCTACTTCATAAGGGATAAATAATAGGGTGTCTGTAAAAAGCTTAGCACCGTGCCTGGCACATAGTAAGTGTTTAATAAATACTATTATCATAACTGATGAAATAAATAGCTGTACTCCTCTAGCAGACACAAGTGGTAGCTCCTGTAGATGTTGATATGCCTCCTACATTAAGCTCTTTTTTCTGTTTGAGGGCCTTCCTCTACCCAGGCAAATTTACTACGCTGCAAGCAGGCACAACTGGAAGTGTGGGAGAGTTAATGTTTTTGGATTCAGCCCTAAAACACTGGAGGGTGGAAGTCAGTGGGTAGATGGCCCAGCCTCTCTGCCCTCTGTGTGGGGATTCTTGGGTGTGTTCCATATAGTTTCTCAGAGGATCCCAGCAGGACTGAGTCCCAGTTGCCCACAGTGACAACCTGCTCATTAATGCAAATTTTACTGGCTTGCTCCCTTCTCTGTCTTGCTTACCCTACGTCTTTCTTGTGCTTTCTGAAATCACTTCCTATATAAGCTCCTTGTGCCTAGGTCTTTGTTTTAAGGTCTGCCTTAGGGAAACCCGAATTAAGGTAGCTCAGAGCAGTTTCCATTTTTAAAGTTGTTACTCAGGATATTTTCACTGTGGGCAAGGACCATACCCTTCTTTTGTAGCTCTATATTGCTTGGCATGTTTTGAGGACCGACATTCAATAACTACTTGCCGGATAACTGATGTTTTAAGGACATTTTTAGTATTTAGATACCAGAGAAGGAAGTTCTACAATATGTCTGATAAGATTAGTTTTCTACTTGCATTCCTATTAGGTTCAAGTTTGGGACACACGTGTATAAAAACCTCAACTTCCTTTGGAAACTCGAGCCCGGGAACTAAAACTTGTGAAAATGTGCCAAAAATTGGGTGTATTTATAAAAATAACTTCACACCTCCCTTCATGGATTCTACTTTGTTATGGAATCAGCTATCTATTGAATGACTAATACTAACACACACAGATGCCAGATGCCAAAATATAAACTGTAAGCTACAAAGTTGTGTATTTTTTTCAGGGATGCAAAACCTTCAAACTGAAACTGAAACAACAGATGTCCTGGTGCAGAGGTGAAAGCAGAAGAAGGGAAGACAGAAAGGGCCTTTGCTTCCCTGAAACTAAACAAATGATGAGAGCAAATCAGGAAATCTAGTTAAATGAGGCTTATTTCTTCCAAATACAGTTAGGTAGGCTCCTGTTTGTTTTTATCATTCCCAGGGATGATTTGGTTACTATAGACTATATAAACAATAAAATCATATTAAAAAAGTAAGACATAGAAATATATATTAATAATGTGTGAGATTCATATTGAAGATTATATCAGTTAGCTATTGCCATGATAATGCAGTGTAACTAGCCACCTCCAAACTCAGTGGTTCAAAACCACCACCATCTATTCTTCCTCTTATATTTATGGGTTAGTTGAAGTGGCTCTGCTTCATGCATGTTCATTCTAGGACTCAGGATGAAGAGGGGTCCCTCCACGTGGAGGAAGCCTTCTCTTGCTGATGCTGGGGGCACAGGATGGCAAGCAGAAACATGCAATGCTTATTAAGGTTTCACATGGGAAATGACATCCTATCACTTCTGCCCACTTTCTATTAATCAAAACAAGTCACCTACCAAGCCCAAAATCAATGGGACAGAGAAATATACTGTTTTTATGAGATCATGGCAAAGCTGGCTTTGCAAAATACTAGTTGGAGGAAGCGGAGGAAGAATTGTGACCAACAGTTCTGGCTCCACAGGGAATAATATTAATTACTATCAACTGCTGTGTAATGTTCACTATGCCTCAGCACTTTGGCCTCCTTCCATTCACCAAACCTGTTCTCACCATCACACTAGTTATTCTCTCTGCTTGGAATTGTTTTCCCACATATCTCTTCTGCTATAATGTAAGCTCTGTGAAGGCAATTGTTCGGGTTTTTGTTTGTTTGTTTGTTTGTTTACTTACAGTGGTTTCTTATCTCTAGGATGCCATCAGCTGCTTAAATATTTGGATTTGTGCATCAAAAAAGCCTCATGATCAACTGTCATTGTAAATTATTAATCCTTTTTGTCTGTGTGATAATCCCATTCAAATGTTTCAAACCACAGTGTGCTTAAGTAGTAGGGCAAGGAAATATTGTCTTCGAAAGACAGTAATCTGGGTTAAATTTATCCACCAGAGGCTGTATGTCCTATGGCAATAGATTCATGATTCAACTCTTAAATTTCTCAGGTTTATTGACAACCAAGGCTAGATGTTCCAAAGAAAAGTTTTAGGATCCTGTAATCTAGATGGTTAGTTGTACAAGAATATTCCACAGAGCAAGAAGAATTTCTTGTTCTTCTTAGGAAGCTCAGCTTACCCTGGGTCGCTTGAGGACTGACTTAAAAGCTCACATTTAGAAGGCAAATATTTATCCATTGTAGCATGGATTTCCGCAGATAATTTGAATTCAACATATGAAAGTATTTAAGGCTGAACTCTAAGACACTTTCTGCGATTAGAATATATCCTGACACCATAGAATCTTTCAACTAGAAGGTACTCTTTTACTCATTTTTCTGCCTTTAAGCATTCATTCATTCATTCATTTCTTCAGTAAACATTTCTAATTGCCACCAGGTGCCAGGCATTGTGCCAGACCTCAACACACAAAGACAAATGCTTCAAGAAGCTTATACACTAATGAAAGACTGACACATAAACAGAAGATTACCATGGAGTATGATTTATGCCAGAATAAAGATGTCTGTACGGTTCAGCTGGACCTTCAGATAAATGCAGTTCAGTGTTGAACTAAGGATTGAGAGAGATTTTCTAGTAGAGATAAAATTTGAGCCAACTCACGAAGGAAGAATAAGAAATTTGCAGGGCAGGAAAGGGGTCAAAGTGAGACGAGAAAGTGGGTAGAAGTTTGTAGACAAAGGATAGACTGTGTACATAGTTTTTATAAAAGAGTCTGAAAATGGCAAGTGTGGGGAGGTACAAGTCATTTTACAAGTTTACCATCTCAGAGAAAGGATGACTGACCTTGATTTTTTTTTTAAGTAACAGCTTTATTGAGATATAATTAACATATCATTCACCCTTTTAAGGTGCATGTTTCAGTGAGCTATGATACATTCAGAGTTTAATGTATTCACAGAGTTTTAGTATATTTACAGAGTAACCTACATACTCTCTAATTTCAGAACATTTTCATTTCCTCAAAAAGAAACCTCATACCTATTAGCAGTCGCACCCCATTCATTCATCTCTCAGCCCTGGAAACTCTCATTTACTTTGTTTCTATGTATTTGCATATTCTGAAAATTTTATAGAAACAGACTGGCATCTTTTACTTAGCGTGATGTTTTGAAGTTTATCCATGTTGTTGCATGTAACAGTATTTCATCCCTTTTATATTGCTAAATAGTATTCCATTGTATAGGCATATCACCTTTAAAAAATTCATTCATCAATTGGTAGATATTTGAGTTATTTCCATTTTGAGCTATTATAAATAAGCTGCTAGGAACATTCACGTACGGGTTTTTGTGTGGACATATATTTTCACTTCTCATAGGTGATATACTTAGGAGTGGAATTGCTAGATGATACTGTTTAGTGGTAACATAATCATATGTTTAACATTTGAAGGAACTGGCAAACTGTTTTCCAAAGTGGTTTTACAATTTTACAATCCCACTAGCAATGTAAGAGAAATCCAATTTTTCCACATCCTTGTCAATACTTGTTGTTGTCTGTCTTTTTTATTTTAACCATCTCACGGAGGCTGAAATAGTACCTACTTATAATTTTTATTTGCATTTCCCTAATGAGTAATGATGTTGAGCACCTTTTAATGTGCTTTTTGGCTATTTGTATATCTTCTTAGATGAATGTCTACTCAAATCCTTTGCCCATTTTAAAGCTGGTTGTCTTTTTATTGTTAAGTTATAAGAATTCTTCATATATTCTGGATATAAGTTCCCTTTTGGATTTATTATTTGCATAATTTGTCTTCCATTCTGTAGATGGTTTATTCAGTTTCTTGATGAATTACTTTGTAAAAGGTTTTTTTATTCCTTAAATTTTTTAAATGTTTATTTTATTTTTGGAGAGATGAGGGTTTCCTTATGTTGAGCAAACTGGTCTTGAATTTTTGGCGTCAAATGATTCTCCCATCTCAGCCTCCCAAAGTGCTGGGGCTACAGGCATGAACTACCATACCTGGCTGATAGAGTCCTTTAAAATACAAATGTTTTTAAAATGTGTGATGAAATCCAGTTTATCTATTTTTTGTGTGTGTGGTTGTTTATACCTTTGATGCCATATCTAAGAAACGATTGCCTAGCCCAAGGTCATAAAAATTTACTCCTATATTTTCTTCTAAGTGTTTTGTAGTTTTAGCTCTTACATTGTCTATGTTCCATTATGAGTTAATATTTGTAAATGGTAGGAGGTAGGGCTCCAACTTCAATTTCTTTTTTTTTTTTTTTGCATGTGGATATTCAGTTGTCTCAGCACCGTTTGTTGAAAAGACCATTTTTTCTCCATTAATGTGCCTTGTACTCTTGTCAAAAATCATTTGATTATAAGTGTAAAGTTTCATTTATGGACTCCCAGTTCTCCATTGGTCTATATGTCTATCCTTATGCCAATACTATGCTGTCTTGATTACCTAGATTTTATTTAATGTTAGAGAAATACATTCCACCATCTCTATTAATAAGCTTTTCCAGGGGCAAATAGACACAAGGGTAAAAAATATTAATCAATTCTTTTTTCTTCTGTATTTAGTCCTACTAAAACAACTGAAAACCATTTTCAGAGTCAGTAGAAGGAATCACAGGTTATTGTAGTCTGTATCAAAAGGCCTTTTATGCTGATGATCTTTATTCCTATCCAGAAAAAATTTCTTGGAAGTCATATTTTTAGTATCACAATATAAATTCCTGCCATTAATATATATTTATTGAGGAATTGTTCTTTGTAAGGATAAGTAAGTTAAGTACTTCAGAAAATAATTTCTAAAGTAGTTAACCACATCTGTAATTGTATGTAGGCATGCATGCAGAGTGTATTTATTTTCCATGCAATTATTTTATTTACTTTAGTTCTGCTACTTGTCAGTTGTGGAACCATGGGCAAGTTACTTAATTTGTTTGATCCCTAGTTTCCTAATACTGACAGTAACTACTTTTACTGGGTTCTGATATGATTGGCTGTTTGTCCCCTCCACCTTCATATTGTAATTTGATACCCAATGTGGCAATGTTGGGAGGTGGGCCTGGTGGAAGGTGCTCGGGTTATGGGGGTGGATTACTTATGAACAGATTACTCATTTTCTCACCCTGGAGAGAGCGGGGTTGAGTGAGTTCTCACTCTATTAGTTCCCATGAGAGCTGGTTGTTAAAAAGAGCCTGACATCCCCCAACTTTTGCATCTTTCTCACCCTGTGACCTCATCATACACAGTGGTCCCCCTCTGCTTTCAACCATGAGCTGGAACAGCCTGAGGCCCTCACCAGATGCAAATGTCCAATCTTGCATTTTCTACCTAATAGAACTGTAAGCCAAATAAACCTCTTTTCTCGATAACCTACTCAGTCTCAGCTATTTTGTTATAGCAACACTACCTGGACTGACAGGTTCTTATAAATTTTACATGAGAAATGTATGTAAAGGTCTTAGCAGAGTATCTAATACACAGAAGCACTTAAAAACCTTAAATGACTAGCATTCGTAAGAGAGGTACAATAAATATCTGCTGACAAAAATGCCACTTTCATGTGTTAATTATTAAAGTGAGATACTGAAAATGAGCAATAATGTAATTTCTAGAACTTCTAGAATTTCACTAAACAAACCCAGTTTATTCATTTTTCCTTCTAGCTATAACTTGGTTCTGTACCTACATGAGAAAGCACAAAGCACAAAAGTGTTGACAGAAATTCAATTACCTTAATGTTCTCATCAACTCTAATTTCAGATTTAGCCATTATTTGATGACTTCTTCCAGGGTTTATTTGGTCTTTTTTTTCTATTAAAAAACATGGCTTTCTAAGCAATTTAACAAGGTAATAAAGCCTTAACATACATGGGCAACATCAATAGTGGACAAGCTTATTGATAATATTTGTCTAAATGTGTTGTATTTGAACTTCAAGTCGGATCTATTTAAATACAAGTTTTCTAGGGTCTCATATTTCCTATTAGCTATAAGAGTGTTCTGGTCCTTAAAGTAGTTTTCTAATTTGGATATTTTCCAAGGGAATACTGTCATCGGCAGTAGCAACATTATCAATGCTCTAGTTGCCAAAACACTTAATCTCTCTTCTTTTGTTAATGGCACCTTGATTTCCTTTTGGGAAATCACATCTCTTGGAGAGACTGCATTTCTTTTATGGAAGGGACTATTTGATAGCCAAGGGATGGGGATATGACCAAACTCAGACCAACAAGGCTCTTTTTCTAGATTTTGAACCTTGAATAGCACGGCTGGTTGAGTTGAATCATGCCTATAACAGTGCGTGAGTTGAACTACAAATTGAAGTCATTTATTAGTTTCCACTGTACATGTACCTTGAGCTGCTTTGCTTCCTGTATGTTTTGGAGGACCGTTTTCAGTCTTCCCTTTCATTATGTGAATGTCTTCAAATGTTTACAATAAATCCCTACTCTGCTTTTACTACCCCAAGGTAATTCTGTTACTTGTAACCTTAGGACTCTTGGTGCTACAAAATCTATCTCTATCCCTGCTAATTTTCAGAATCTTTAAAACAAAAAGGCCTAATTAAAATAAGTTTTCTATATGCACGTTTTTGTTGCTTCTTTAATCTCCCAAAAAGCTCACTCCTACATTCCCTTGAAATTCTTCTCTTCTTTCTAAATTCCAGAATCTCTTAAGTATTCCAGAACTCTCTTCCAAGGGATTTGATTGAGACCTTGTGTAAAAGGAGATAGTGACATTTGATCATGATAGAGGTAACCATTAAATTCTTTTTTCATTTCCATCCTTCAGTTCTTCAATAAATGTCTATTCAAGACATACCATACTCTGTCCCAGATGTTAGAAACACAAAAATTACTAGGGCAGAGTCTTGCTCCTTAAAGAACCTGCAGTCTAGTAAGGGAGATAAGATCACAGAAATAACGGTAATGCCAGAGAGACTGTGCTAAGTGCTGTAATTGAGGTATAGGTCAAGTGCAATGGGAACACAAAGGCGAGAGATTAATTCAATGCTGGAAGGATTGGGGAAGATTTCAGGGGAGGAGATAAAACTTCAAGTGGACTAATCCTCCTATAAGTACCCAGTGACCAATTATCTCCAGGAAATGGAGTTTGCAAAATTAATCTTGACCTGTAGAGGATAGCTTAATTTTATCTTAGCATGGTGTATTGCAATTTCATTGGGCAATGGACTAAATTGCTTAGGACAAGACTGAGGACATCGGATGTAAAACCTTGCAGGTCTGTGCCTAAGCGCCTGGGACCTATTGTTTGCGTCTTATGGACGTCAGTGGGATTTAGCAACAACTGACCATGGCCTGGATTGGGGCCAGTGTGTTTCTTAGCAGTCTTTAAATCTGGTTTAAAATTAACTACCTGCTTAAACAAGCTGCTTGGGCTTATTTTCTCTAGAAGGAGACAACAGCAAGGACAGAAGCCTGCAGCTTGTTCTCAGCTGCCTCGAAAACAGATACTCATTTTATGTTATTTTATTTCCACACCATCCCTTCTCCTGCCCACACAGTGCAGCCAACTTTCTTCTTTATTTTAGCAGAGAAAGGATGCTCTGAATTAATCTGGGGTGGACAATCAGTCGGACAGAGTGAGCTTGAAAAACGTATTATTGCTCATGACAATACTTGCAGGGGTTTAGTGTGAAATGCTTCTTTCATGCTGATAACCTCTAAGACATTAGGAAGGAGTGTTATTTGGAACATAAAATGTCGTGTAGCTAGGTGATGGTGCCTTCACTATGGAACTTAGGGAACATATGATTGAAAGAGGGAAGGCCACTTAATTTTTTAAAGTTCCAGTTTTTCAAAGAGGATGGTTTAATCTGATAGAATAATTAGCCAATTCTCCTTTCCATTTGCCTACACAATTCACATGATGGACAGTGTTTACATTCATCTTCTATTGAGCAAGAACAAAGGGAAAGAATGGAAAGCCACTATTTCTCATAAAAGCTGGGGAGAAAGATATTATAAGTTATTATTTTATTGAATCCTGCTATGTGAATGAATGCATTAGGGAGCAACCTGGTGGACTACAGTCCCAGAAGCTCTTTGGGAATGACATAACCTTCCTATAGAAGTAGGTAGATGGAGAGAAAATTTCAGTGGGATTTCTAATGCTACTCTCATTTCCCCAACACCAGTGTCCTAAGTTTACGGCTAGGTTCAGTGAAGCCCAGGATGTTCTAAAGATCTTTGTTTATTTGAGAGGAAGTAAATATGGAAAAGGCAGAGGGTCTCTGGATCCTCATTTGTTCCCAGGGCTCACTAGGCAGAGGCCACTTTTGAAGTTTATCTGATAGAGCAGAGATGATTACTTGGGCCCAATGAGTGCAAACATATTTGCTGTTGTAGACTGAATTACATCTGCCAAAAAAGTTTTGTTGAAGTCTAGACCCTCGATACTTAAGAATGTGACCTTATATGGAAACGGGGTCATTGCAGATGTAACTAGCTTAGATGAGGTGATACTGGAGTAGGGTGGACCTCTAACCTAATGTGACAGATGTAAGAATACAGGTATGCAAATAGACACACAGGGGGAGTATGATGTGATAGCAGAGGCAGAGCTTGGAGTGATGGAGTTGCAAGCTAAGGAACATCAGAGATTGCTGGAAGACCACCAAAAACCAGGAAGAAGCAAGGAATGATTCCCCTATAAGTTTTAGAGGGAGCAGAGCCCTGCTGTTACCTTGATTTCAGACTTGTAGCTTTCAGAATTATGAGACAATAAACTTCAGTTGTTTTAAACGACCCAGTTTGTGACACTTTGTTATGACAGCCCTAGGATACTAATACATTTGCATAACACTATCCTAGACTGTGTTCTGTTGATACTTGTGACAGTCTTCCAGTTTCATGGTCCACTATCTGCCTGCCTCCTCCTTTTCACCACACCTTAAGCTTTGGGCTCTGTAGGGCTTTCAGCATCTCCTTAATTTCCCACATTTCCCTCTTCCATGAATGTTTCCCTGCTGGCACAGCCAGGACTAGAGCCCAGGAGTCAGAACCCACTCAAAGTCTACTCATCATTCAAATTCAGCTCAAATGAAAACTCCCCCACAAAGCCTGGGTGAATGAGAATGAGAGAATAGCTGTCTCTTTCAAGGCAATTTGTTTATACTGACACTCTGCTTTGCCATTTAGCTAGCCGACTACATGTCTAGTTTCTCCCCATAAAACTTGTTTCTCTCCATAGCTCCTTAAAAGTGGAGACAGTTGTGTTCGTTTTGTATCTCTGAGAGGCTGGCTTTTCAAATTATGGTCCTGAGACCAGGAGCACAAGGTCACAGACTATCAGTGCCCACCCCAGAGCTTCTGAATGAGAATCTGCACTAAACCAAGTTCCTGTGAGATGTGGATGTGCAGGAAAACTTGAGAAGAACCCCTAGAAGACCTCGCAATATAGCTACTATTAATGGAATGCATGCTTCCCATCTGCTACTTTGCTGAGTGTTTTTACTTACATTATTCCAAATTAGTGATCACAGCAATTCTGTTAACAATCCTGAGAGGTTGGTATTACTATTCCTCAACATACAGAAGAGAACCTTCCAGTGAAGATAGATTGGAGACTTTAGGGAGTGCTCCTACATCTCCTTCCACATGAACACAACTCCCTAGTCAAAGGCTGGGAAGCACCATGGGCCGCCCAGGAGCAGCGTCCACCCTGGCTAACACGGCCGGCCATGACTGGCAGGTTAGGTGCGTCCTCTCACCCTACAAAAAAAGGCAGAATGGGCTGCATAATTTGCTGGGCCCAGTGAAAAATAACAATATGGGAGTTCTTTGTTCAAAAAGCAGGAAAGAGTTTTTTTTTTTTTCCTCTTCCTTTATTTCCTTCTGGTCTCATATCTCCTAGGGTGTTTTTAGTTGTTATTTAATATCCTCCCTTGGTCATGGGAATACTCGCTGGCCCTCACGGGTATGGGAGTCGGGGTGCAGGGGTGGGGAGCAGCAGCCCAACAACTTTGCTGAAGTGCCCCTTCCCGCTAGCTGCTGGACCAGGAGCAATGCACTATGCCACGGTGGGAAAGTCAAGTTAGGGGTTTATCCTTCCCACATCCCCTCACCCCCACCACCAACTAATGGTGGATGGGTGTCTCCCAAACATATTGTATCCTTTTTGCCTGAGTGTGTTAGGTACCTAAATTGGGAGCTTCAGATGTACAGGAGCCACTTGTCTTAGGTCCAGGCTGCTCTGTGCCAACAGGGGCCTCCTAGTTCATGTCCTTTAGGGACAGTTGGCTTCCAAAATCCAATCCCTTGAGTTTAAATCTTTACTTAATTCTTTTGTTATTACTTAAATCCATTTACTGATATATTCTCTTTTGAATTATCTTTTATATTCTTCCTATCTGTCAAGGCATCAACTTCTATGGATTTCAATTACAGTCCAGTTGGAATTTGCCCATCTCTTAACTTTTCAGTTCAACTGTCACATTCTAGGATCATTTAGCTTCTGTGGTATGGAGCACGGAGAAGCCACAGAATCTCTGTGAATTTCATTTAGTTCCAACAAACATTTTAGTACACTCAGACCTCCCTATACCTGGGCTCCACATCTGCAGATTCAACCAACTACAAATTGAAAATATTCAGAACCTCCCCCCAAATTTAAAAATAACAATACCACAATAAAAATAACACAAATAAAAAACCCAATACATGATAACAGCTATTTACATAGCATTTACATTGTATTCAGTATTATAAGTAATCTAGAGATGATTTAAAGGTTATGGGAGGATATGTGTAGGCTGCATGCAAATACTACTCCATTTTATGCTAGGGACTTGAGCATTCGAGGATTTTGGTTTCCCCAGGGATCCCCCCATGGATACTGAAGAATGACTGTATTCCTTCTATGTGTGTGTATAAATGTGGCAAAAACATAATACACAGACCCTAGAGTCAGGCAAGCTAGTGATTAAACTTTGTATCGCCCACTGTGGGCAGGGGGGTCAGTTTGACTGGGGATAGCTGTAAACAGGACGTCCACGGGTTCTTTAATCCAGCTTTACCTTTAACAACATGGATATTTTGGTTTCTTTTGGGTGTCAATTCTGTGGATCACTTATTTCTCAAATTATTGGAGGCAGTATGATTGATACCTCCAGTCATTCAAAGGATGAGGACATCATATATTTCAGTTCTAGAGGAAAGAGAGTTCACCAAACCCTGGGCAGCCCTCTCTCTGTGGGTGTCACTAGTCAAAATGTGATGAGGAAGATTGCATAGTACTCCATCAGTGCTGAGTGGTGCTTATATGTTGGTGGGCAAAGGTGATTTCTTGTTGTCAGAATTAACTAAAGATAAAACCCTGGCCTCGGTTTTCCTATATGTACAAGTTAGAATTAAAAAAAAAGCTTCTTCTTACATACAAACTGGAAGAATGGTAAGTATGAATAAACCCTGACTCACACAATAAGTGTTAGTGTTAGAAACCTAGTGGTTTTTTCAGACAACAATGGTAACTGCCCTGGGAGTTGCAATTTCAGGGTGACATTTCAGTGTCTGTTGCAGCCAGAGGTAGGCCACTTTTTGCTAGTTTAACTCTAGTCTCTTAAGATGCTGAATCAAAAAAGAGTTTCATGGAAAAACAGTAAATCTGCAATTTTTGCATATTACATGGCCCTCTTGAATATTAACAGTGCAGAGTTACTTATTAAAAGCTTGGACATGACCTCAGTAAAGATACCTGCTTAACTTTGCTTAACTCAGTATTCCCTAAAGTTTATTTGACCCCCAATTGAGGTTGCATAATAGTCATTAACATTCTGTGAAACACATTTGGTTTAAAATGAGATGTTAATGACGAGGGATGATCAAGAGGGAGACACACTTCATGGATTCCTTTTTGATTACGAGAAAGAAAGAAAAGAGAGAGGTCATTTATCTCCTGTAGTTATCTTCCAAGTGGGATTTTTTATCTCAAAATCAGATATGAACATGTGGGAAGGAGGTGAGAGACCAGCAGGAGTTTTGGAACCACTGGGAAGAGAGGTTCATTTCTCTACGCATTATTTAATATAATCAAGACCTCCCTAGAATATTCTGTTCCATGCTGTAACTCAAAACAAAGACCTTTGATAAAATTAAGTAGAATGTTAACTCAGGTGTACACTGGGAAGATAAAGTGTCACACTACATCACACCAACTTTAAAAAATGAACACTGAAGTTATGAGCTTGACACGTGGGGGCACAGTATTGAAAAATAACAGGATAAAGCCATGCAAAGGACATTCATTAACCAACAGGGGGTTGCTGGGCTCAAACAGCAGGGGAAGGGGAAACAGGGAGGCTTATGCGTTTGGCTATCAGGGGAAATCTTTTCAAGGATAACTGTCCCTCTTGAAATAGATGAATGGGGAAAGAGCCTTTTTTTGCTTGGGCTGGACTCTTGATAGTTCTAAGGGTAGATTTACTTGGATTTCTGGTGCTGATGGAGGGCAGTTCTCTGTCTGCAGAGCTGCTCAGGGTTCTGGCAAAGCAATGTCACCATTTTTCAGGGGTTTTCTCAAGGACAGGCATCCCGTTAGTGCAAATTAGGGCAGCTACTGATTGCTGCTTGCATATTTATAATGGGAATGACAGGACATCGCTTTCTGATTTTTTTTTTTTAATGGAAAGAAAAGGGAAGACTGTGGTTGGTAATTTGGAAGCAGAGATGCCTCCTAGGAGCTCCTCTCCATGAGGACATGGTTACTATCATCAAAAATGCCTTTGGGATGGTGCCTTGGGAATAAGCAGGCAAAGAGAAAGTGTTACACAATTTTTCAACTGAAGCCTATACATTCCTTTCAGAATGTCCTGTGATCGTTTCTCTAAATCAGTTTCTGCTACTATTCTGCCTGGGTCTGTTCCGGCTGTCCCTCAGTCTAGATTGCCTTGTGCACCATTTTTGCCTATTCAAATTGTCCCCGTTCTTCAGAGCTCTACTCAAAGTTCTCTTCTCGGAAGGATTTCCTGATTTTCTCTGGGTAAACAAACACTGCTCTTCTCTGGTCTATTTGGAGCTTTATATATTTTGATTTCTACTATTGTGGTGCCCATGGATATCTCACCTTGAATGCTTTGAAGATGGGCTTGGATTCCAAATCCCACTCACCATCACTGAGCTCTGACCACATAGCTAATGCTCAGTAAGTGCTAGTTGAATCGTACCTCAACCAGCATCCTGATTTAGACTAGGTAGTATTCCCCTTATTTCATTTCCAGGCTGTTCTTTGATCCTTGTTTCCAGACCTGCTTCCTAGACTGGTGTTTCCCAAATGTCAGTCATTCACTTATCATTCCCATGAGTGATGTCACATCTGTGCACTACTTATGCTTCTATTTACTTAATATTTTACCTTAAATGGATTTTCCTTTTTCCTTATACTGACTCATTTAAAAAGCGGACTATCTCTACTGTAAACAGAAATCTAGTATCACTTGCCCTTAATAGATGATAAACATACACCTTAATATAATGAGAATAAAACATTATTAAATTCATTCATTGAACACGTATTTATTGAGCATCTAGTGTGAAGAAGACACTGGGCTAAGTACTGAGGATATAAGTAATGAATAAGAGGGACATGATCCCAGTTCTCTTTGGTCTTATGCTGTAAGAGGAAAACAAAGTGAACAGCTAAACAATAAATGTAAATGCTATAATGCACAGAGGTGCAGAGCAAGAGGATGGAGAATACTTAGTCAACTCCAGCAAGCTGCTATTGCTGTCTGGTAAATAATGCCATTTGCTGGTGAAGAACCAAGGAAAGCCTCCTTTGGCCTTTGCCATGGTTGGATATGGTTTGACCCCAAAAATTCTCATGTGGAAATTTGATCCCCAATGTTGGTGGTGGAGCCTTGTGGGGGCAGATCCCTCATGAATGGCTGGTGTCATTCTCACTCTTAGTTCCCAAGAGAACTGGTTGTTGAAAAGAGACTGGCACCTCCCCTCTCTCTCTTGCTTTTTCTCTTGCCATGTGCTCTGTGTACACACTGGCTCTCCTTTGCCTTCTACCATGAGTAGAAGCAGCCTGAGGCTCTCACCAGAAGCAGATGGTGATACCATGCTTCTTGTACAGCCTGCATTTATTTAAATGGCTCACGGTTCTGCAGGCTGTACAAGAAGCCTGGCTTTTCTTTTCTAAGTCACCCAGTCTCAGGTATTACTTTATAGCAACACAAATGGACTAAGAGAGCTTTCTAATTAGAACTTTCTCCGTAGTTCATCGCCAAACCCTTCCATCAGGCAGGCTTATCTTCAAGAGATG